>NC_071668.1:45923731-55923731 GCF_028554725.1 Zeugodacus cucurbitae | reverse complement strand
ACAGTGCGTCTTTTTAATTCTTTCTTAAAAAAAATTGGAACTGCATAGCTAAATTATAACGGTACAATATTAAATATATGTATATATATATATATTTGGCGTAGAAACCGCTTAAGCGATTATAGCCGAACCCACCATAGCGCGCCACTCGTTCCTCCTTTTTGCTTTTTGGCGCCAACTGGAAACACCAAGTGAAGCCAGGTCACTTTGCACTTGGTCTTTCCACAGGAGTGGAGGTCGTCCTCTTCCGCGGCTTCCTCCAGCGGGTACTGCATCGAATACTTTCAGAGCTGGAGTGTTTTCTTCCATCTGTACAACATGACCTGGCCAGTGTAGCCGCTGTCTTTTTATTCGCTGAACTATGTCAATAACGTCGTATAAATCGTACAGCTCATCGTTCCATCGTCTGCGGTATTCGCCGTTGCCAATGTTTAGAGGACCATAAATCTTGCGCAAAATTTTCCTCTCGAAAACTTCTAGTGTCGTCTCATCTGATGTTGACATCGTCCAAGCTTCTGCACCGTAAAGCAGGACGGGAATGATAAGCGACTTGTAGAGCTTGATTTTGGTTCATCGAGAGATGACTTTACTGTTCAATTGCCTACTCAGTCCAAAGTAACACCTGTTGGCAAGAGTGATTCTGCGTTGAATTTCAAGGCTGACATTGTTGGTGTTGTTAACGCTGGTTCCCAAGTAGACGAAACTATCTACTACTTCAAAGTAGTAGAAAGTATATCATAAATCATAAGAATATCATTATATTATTAGCCTTAGTTTAACTCTTTAAAGGCTTGACAAAGGTCTGGCGGTGAATGAAAAAGATGAAATATCTTTTTATATACAAATTGCAGATTAAAAGTAATTCATTTACACCAATTTTTTAAAACCAAAGCCACCAAAGCCAAATTCAAGATTAAGACATTAACGTTGTATAACTTTCAAATATATTTACTTAGGCATATCGCTTGTCAACAAATCACAATAAGCTATTAATTCCCATATGGTATGAAGGTAAGATTTGTGTTGGTGTGGGCATGGAAAATGAATTGACCGCCGAATACTCGAAACACTATTAACGCCTCCACCATTAACTGTAATAAAGGACAATTGTGTCGTTTGATGATTTTCGCGATAAGAGCCGGACATTGGCAGCACTTCGATACCCGAAACAGGAAACAGGCGTTCACGGAGCTACATTTGTACATAAAATCAAGTTCGAACAAGTAAGTTGCTGGCGACTTAAGTAGCGCAAACAATGCTACGATTAATAAAGCTTACAAGCGAAGTTTGGTGGATGTACGAGTGGTAGTTTGTACATGTGTATATGTATATTTAATCGATTCAATCTTTATGTGGAGTTGCGAGCTTGCGATTTATAAGTAATAGTGAAAGGTTAAAAAAGTTTTCTCATTAATTATGTCCAACAAATTGAGCTATTCGACGAACGATACCCACTCGTTAAGTTTAAATCCGAAGGGGATACAATACAAGCGCCATGGGTGTTTCTGTAGTACAGGTTGGTAAGAATGAAGAGAAAGGTGGGCAGAGAGAAAAATATTCAAACCGTGAACCGACATGACATGAAGAAATTGTTGAAGTGGATTTCGTAACCTCTTCATCAACTTTCTAGTCAAGAAATATCATATTTTATATGTTTCTATTTACCATCTCATTGTCGATTTCAAAGCTGCTCTTGATTCCACGAAAACGAGTTGCCTCTATGTTGTCAAAACTAATATCGCTGTGTAAGCAACATCAAAGGCTCCGTCAGGATCGGGAAGGACCTCTCCAACCCGTTCGATACTAAACGAGTTTTCGGACTCGTTATCGTGTGACTTCTGAACCTGATGCTGGAAAAATTAATAAGAGCCGCAGAGCTAAACAGAAAAAGGTCACTATTTTATAAGAGTGTACAGCTGCTGGAGTGCGCCGATGATATCGAAATCATTAGAAACAATACCCGCGCCGTTAGTCCAGCTTTTTCCAGACTGGATAATGAAGTGAATCGTATGGGTCTGGTGGTGAACTAGGGCAAGATGAAGTATTTCCCGTCTTCAAACAAACAGTCCGCGCATTCGCGTCTTGGCTCCTGAAGTTGTAGATAATTTCTTCTATCTTGGAACATGTATTAACAGCAATAATGATGTCAGCCTAGAAATTCAAATAGTAGTTTTTGTAAGAAAGATTTTGCGGAAGATTAACGGTCCCTTAAACATTGGCAACGGCGAATACCACAGACGATGGAATGATGAGCTGTATGATTTTGCTGGCTAGGTCATATTGTTCGAATGGATGGAAAGTGCTCCAGCTTTGAAAGATTTCGATGCAGTGCCCGCTGGTGGAAGGCGATGAAGAAGAAGAACTCCACTCCGTTGGAAGGACCAGGCGACAAACTGCCAAAGTGAAGAACGAATGGCGAGCTGCGGTAAGCGGTTCCTACGCCATTTAAGAAGAAAAAGAAGTGTGGTGTGAGGATTAACTGGACCGGTACTTGGTATGTTGGAGCCTAGCAAAAGGACTGCTGAGACTAGGTGGGTTTTTAATATACAAAAATTCTATCCTCTGACTGTATTACTGGGGTAAAAAAGCTTTTCAAGAAATATTTCTTTATGTTGGGTGAAAAAGTCTCCATAAAACATTATCATATATCGATTAGATTTAATCGTAGGGAAAGCAATTACTCACTATATCTTCTCATACAAACATGTATTCTGCTCAAAGAACCAGCGTATGTATGCCCAGCTAAAATCCACAAATTTACGAGCTTTTCATATGGATAAGGAGGTTGCCTTGGCATAACAATCGAACATCGCTTGCAGATCAATAGCGCTAAAAAGTCATTCATACTGAATTACAACTGATGGTGGGAAAGGTCGCCACACACATACAGATTGGTTTGATGTGATTTTATTGGCGTCGAGTAAAATGCATGGGCAATCAGTTAACTTATAATACCACAATACTAAATAAATTCAACTCAATTGGAATTGTCAATGCGGTGTGGTGTAAGTCTTGTTGCAACACTGCCGCTTTCAACGAAATGCAAAGTTACTGCCGCAAAGGTGTTATGGCTGCATTGCGTACGTAGCTCTCAAAACCACATTCGCAAAGTTTTGGGAAGTCACTGCGTCTGAAGTGCGACCACACAGACACGCAAGTCTCTTGACGCGTCGGCACATGCAAACAATTTGCGCCAAGTTGCTGGAGAAATTAAGCAAGCGCTTCAGTGGTGTGTGTTAACGCAATATCTTAGATAAAGGTGGTGGATAGGCGTACGTTTTGGCATACGAACTTGCCAACAGTTACTTTTGTTTGTGAAAGTTTGGCGATGTGCGCCTGTCTGTCAACATTCTCAGGAGAGTCCTTGTCAGAAAATTCTTTAAAATAAAATTTTGTAAAATTTATGTTGCATGCAGTGTCAAAGGTAAGGTGATGAGTCATAATATGTTTTTAATAAGGATTACAGGTTTAGAAGCAGTCATAGGAGAGAGCTTTAAGGGAGTAGTGATGGATGTAAAATTAAATATTTTCATATATAGACTATTAAGTGAAATTTAGGTTATTTGATGTTCATTCGATATACATATAAAATTTAAAGTTTGGGAATATAAAATTCTTGATAAATGAAAAATATGACATAACGGTTTTTGTATTCACTTATACTTGATTCTTAATTCATACCATCATTGTTACCTATTCAGCAGTCTTTTTTCGCACAATTATAATTTTTCTATAGCGTACACCGAGACAAGTATTTGAGTGATCCACAGAATTGTAAGCTAATCATTTAAGGTCTTCATAATTTTTTGCTTTGAACTGATATGTGTTTCTTCTAGAATGCCCCGCCTTTGCGAGATCTGGAAAAAGATTTCTGGGATCTCACTTTTTCGAACAAGCTCGCGAATATAGAAGTATAAAATTTCTGCAGATTTGTAGTAGATTCACGGCGCTTTGTCGTCTCATAGTACCTAATCTAGGAATCTAGGGAATAATATGTGTTATATAAAATATGATATAGAAATATAAATGGTGTAGAAAACCCGCTTTAAGCCACATTTTTTCGATTGAACAATAAAATCTATTTTTGAAATAAAACTTTCCTACAAAACCATCAGAATTTCATGCGTTCAGAGTGGCGTAACCCCTTAAGAATAGAAAATCATATCTCAGGAACTACTCAAATTCGGTTAGATTTTTTTCATATTCCAGCGGTTCAACTTGAAAATGGGCGAAAACGGTTAAAAACCACGCCTACTTTTCATATAACACAGTTTTGATTTGTTCACTTTACAATATATAAATTATGCAACAGTGAAGATATCGGAACAAATATTCCTAGTGTGGCATCGCACGTCCGAAAATTGCCGAAATCGGACTATAAGTTTTCAAGGCCAAATATGGATAAATCTCTCAGATATTATTAAGAAATTCAAAGGAGATGTTTTTCTAATAATAGTATGCCTCTATGCCAAAAATGGACAGAATCAGGTCAATACTTCGCCTAGCACTCATATAACTCATACATATATATATATATCGGTTATTATGTGAGATATCTTAATCAGTTTTAAGTGAACGTAAAATATTGGACATAATGAAGTTTGGTGGCAAAAATAGTTGAAATCGATTCAGAAATTACCCCAGATTCCATATAGATATTATATTCTGCGCGTCACTTAACCTTCATCACACTATTATAAATGCTTTTGATTTTTTAGTTTTTAATACTTTGATATGAAGAATCTCTGGTTAAAAGAGTATGGATTCAAATATTATTTCCATGCTCTCTGGACGAAGGAACTACAAAGTCGTGGGGTGGTGTGGTGGATTGGGGAGCCCTCTCCTACTATGGTTTATGCAATTTTTAAATCTAATGTGACTGCAAAGACGTATAAAAAGTATTGGAAGTCCTTACTTTAAAAATTTGGTAGGAAATTTTTTATGGTGTCTCCATTATAATAATGCATCTATTAAAAATGCCCGATTATTAAACAAAATAAAAAACGATGACCAAATTTAAATTGCTATTGATTTCCGAAAAAAAAATTATTCAAAATATTGACAAAAGACGAAATAAAAATTGTTTTTTTATTTAGTAGAAAATTGATTAATAATAATTTCAGAATTGTAGCTTCTTCAGTTTTAATAGAATTTTACTGAAACTAGGGGGATGGGGTCATATGTAGAAGTTCACGCAAGTGAGGAAAGTTTCTGATTGCCATTCACTTGGGAGTGGCCAGGAACGGATCTTTTACATATGACTCAAGCCGCTCACTACTTCCGGTTTTAGACCAAGTATCCCCTGGGTAGCCAACAGACATCCGTTTGAAGGCGAGCTAAAGTGAGAAGGCGAGCTAAAGTGAGAAGGCGAAGCCCGCTTTTAGGGTTGTGCGTAGGGTTTGGGACCCACCACATAAAAAAACCTCCCCAATGAAAAAACAATCAGAGCCTCGGAAGAGAAACCCCCCTTTTGATGACGACCCCTGCAAACGTTTTAAGGTTCATTATTTGAGGGCATGCACCTGGAATATCCGGACCCTTAATTGGGAAGGTGCCTCTGCCCAGCTGGTTGATGTCCTCATACAACTAATGGCTGACATCACCGCCATCCAAGAAGTGCGATGGACGGGACAAGGACGGACGAAGGTGGGTCCTTGTGACATCTACTACAGCGGCCATATAAAAGAGCGCAAATTCGGTGTTGGATTTGTGGTGGGAGAGAGACTCCGTCGCCGAGTCCTGGCATTCACCCCGGTAGATGAACGTCTTGCCACAATCCGCATAAAAGCGAGGTTCTTCAACATATCGCTGATTCGCGCCCACGCCCCAACGGAAGAGAAGAATATACATATATGTATGTAGAATATGCCCGACGATTGGAATCTCAGTGTGCTCTGCCCAATCCATAAAAAGGGAGACCCCACAATATGCGTCAATTACCGTGGTATAAATCTCCTCAATATCGCATATAAGGTTTTGTCGAGCGTATTGTGTGAAAGACTAAAGCAGACCGTCAACGAACTAATTGGACCTTAGACTTTAGACCTGGAAAATCGACAATGGACCAGATATTCACCATGCGCCAAATCTTGGAAAAGACCCGAGAGAGAGGAATCGATACTCACCATCTTTTCATCGATTTTAAAGCTGCCTTCGATAGCACGAAAAGGAGCTGCCTTTATGCCGCGATTTCTGAATTTGGTATCCCTGCAAAACTAATACGGCTGTGTAAGTTGACGTTGAGCAACACCAAAAGCTCCGTCAGGATCGGGAAGGACCTCTCCGAGCCGTTCGATACCAAACGAGGTTTCAGACAGGGTGACTCACTATCGTGCGACTTTTTTAACTTGATGTTGGAAAAAATAATACGAGCTGCAGAGCTAAATAGAGAAGGTACAATCTTCTACAAGAGTGTACAGCTGCTGGCGTATGCCGATGATATTGATATCATCGGAAGCAACAACCGCGCCGTGTTGTGCTTTTTCCAGACTAGATAAAGAAGCGAAGCGTATGGGTCTGGTGGTGAATGAGGACAAGACGAAATATCTCCTGTCATCAAACAAACAGTCAGCGCACTCGCGTCTTGGCTCCCACGCTCCCACGCCAGCTCTGAAAGTGTTAGTGAAAGCAGTACCCGCTGGCGGAAGCCGTGAAGAGGACGACCTCCACTCCGATGGAAAGACCAAGTGCAAAGTGACCTGGCTTCACTTGGTGTTTCCAGTTGGCGCCAAAAAGCAAAAAGGAGGAACGAGTGGCGCGCTCAGGTGGATTCGGCAATAATCGCTTTAAGCGGTTTCTACGCCAAATATATATATATGTATATATATTTAATCCAGAGGTTTGCTAACCTGATGAAGCGGAGGATTTAATGATTTTTTTTATTCTAATGGACATTATTGCGAATGTGTAGGTTAAATTGTGTGTTATCTTGATAACATTAATCTTAATATAATAATAATATTAGTAACTAATTTGCAAGAGTATAAAATGTTCGGTTTCACCCGAACTTAGCCCTTCCTTACTTGTTTTTCATATACTACAATAGTTATTTCATTGAAACTACAAATATCATCCGTGGTAATCGCCTTTACTCCGCTAAATCATGAACTCAAATAAACAACATTGCGAAGAGCGAATTAAAAATTCATGAGACAAATCAAACACGATGTGGACTACAAAAGGAAACAACCAAAAAATATGAGTAAAATAAAACTGTCGCATTTATGCTAATCGGCGAAACATTATAAAAATATTTCGTTTATCAGTTTTAATCATCGCCAGCAACAAATTGGTCACATTACAGTGCTATACCCATACATAATAATCGCGGATAGTATATGGTAGTAAGGAGGCAAGCAGCAGATAAGTCTTCAAAAAATAATAAAAAAATATTGGTTTATATGTGTGTTCCGATATGTCGAAGCTGAAAATGCAAATACGGCGCTGCAACAACACTCTAGACACGCATGTCCGAGTAATAAACCAGCACGCGACCGTCAGCAGTCAGCGCCCGACGAATATACAGAGGACGGACTCCCAACGGCTACAACATGGACGCTGGCGCGTGTAAAGAGCTGCAGTTGGAGTTCAGGTATATGCATGCACCGCCGTGAGTGCTAAGCATATGCAGAGTGGAGTTACTCATGACTTATATATCGGTATCATTGTTACACTCTCCAAAGTGTCTCAGGCATACACTAGGCTTTGGCGAAGTCGCATCTGTTTGCTGTTACGGAGTTGTGCGATGTCCGCATGCTGTGCGGTCATACATGCCACTTACTATACTTATGCATATGTACGTATGTGTATTTAGTAAAAATGTGTATATATGTATATTAGGTTTATTTCCTTTACTCCCGCCAAAGGTGGGTGTGTGTCAGCAGCTCTAAAAGTAACCCGAGAATTAAACATTATAGGCACTGATTGCTAACTTGCAACGCTTAAGTTGTTGCATGGCCTACTGTGAGGTGCCAAGCAAAGCCGTCCTACCAAAAGTATACCATATATACTTTCTTACATATGTAGACCGATACACTATGCTACACAGTTTTATATTTTATAATTCTTTTAAGTGTTTGAAAACAGAGAAAGGAGAAAGCAGATAATGCATTACTACAAAGTAATAAAATAAATGTCCTAATCAATTTCCAGCTAAAAATCGGTAAGAGAAAATTTGAAGCGAAGAAATACAAAATTTAAAAGTTTCTTAACTTATTGAACTCGTTTAAAAAATTGTTTTCCGGAGATCTACAAAATAGGGTAGTCATTTATTTCTTATCTACTGCCTCAGCTACTTCGCGCACCTTTAAGCGGCGATATTTAAATATGACATCGTAGACTTTTGTCACCAGATTTTATGTAGCAGCTGTTTTCGGGAATAGATTGCCAAAAATCGACGTTTTGGACAAAGAGAAGAGTCACCGAAAGTAGCTCAGAGCGCTTTTTGAGTTTTCCACACGATTTCCCTTCCTAAATGATACACTACGACGTACATAGCTCATTTTCAACACAAACATTTTTTCAAAGTAGCCATGTGTTTAGTAAATTTCTCTCGCGATCTCCAGCATATTGCCAACAGGCGATGAGTGTAAGCACCTAGCACATATTTTTCCCTAATATCCTGATGATCTTTCTACTTCAGCGCTGTCAAGTCTGAGTCGCCCTCTTATGTGTTCGGATATGGAGATTTCGCTAATTGTGACTACATTGTTTTTTCCTTGAGTAGCTAAACCAATTCTCGTAGAAAGAAAAGTATGCTTATTTCATCATGGCCATTTAAATATATGGTGCGGATCGGCAGGATCGATAGAAACACTCGTTGGGTTGGCTCTTGGAGTGACCTGGAGAATGATACTAGGAAATATTTTTGGTAATCTTACAGTTGTTTTATATTATCTTTCTTTTAGAAATATCAGGTGCGTTTGCCGATTTAAATATAGTTCCCACGGGAGAGGAAAGGGCCTCAATGAGATTCCTCCATTTATTACGACTTCTGTTAGTCTGTTGATTTGACTCCAACTTTTTTGGATCTTAAATATTTCGATGTTCAAAATTCTTCTCCAGTTCAGAGCGGGTCGGGCATTTCTTCGGCTACCTTGTGGATTCCAGTCGATAACGTTCTGGGTGATTGTATCTGGATCTCATCCCAGAACATGTCCGAGCCATCCCTATTTTCTTTTGAGGATTTGAGTCTTTAGGGGTGTTTGGTTTATGCGTGACCATAAGTCCATGTTAGAGACTGTGGCAGGACAGAAAATGCGACAAAGGTTGCGATGACATCGGTTTGTGAAACTTCAAGCTTTTACATGTCGGAGGCTGTGAGATTAGAGGTTTCGCAACCATATAGAAGGATTGATTTAACGTTGGAGCTGAATATTTTTATTTTGGTACCCCGCGTAATGATGGAAGAGTTCCACACAACATTTAGGGCGCCGAAAAATTGGTTAGGATTTTTTATACGGTTGGGGATGTCTTCCTACGAAACTCTGGTATATTTATAATTATTCAATATTTCCTGACATACCTTGACCCAATAAAAAATCCGGTTAATTCGAAACTTACTAATTAATTGACCACCAGTGATGCTCAACGCACTCAAAATTTATCTAGTACAGCAAATAAAATGGGTATAATAAACGTCGGAGGCTTTCAGTCTCAAATATGCTGCATAGTGTAACGCATATATGTATATTTTAGAATGTTATGTACACATATGTATTCATAATTTCGGATTTTGTATCGTATAAACATTTTAAATTGATTAAAATGCGATAAATCATAATCGTCGCCTGTCGACCAACCGTTGTTATTGAGCGCGCTTGTCTGCAGGAAAAACAAACAAAAAAATCATATAAAATTATAATTCCCAGCTTAAAGCGAGCGCCTGCTTGTGTGAAAGTATGGTTTCACTCGGCTTTAGTTGTTTTCGATCACATTAATGCCAGTTTCGATTTCGCTGCGGAGACGTCTACTCTTCTTCACTCTTCAGTGTTGAGTCAACCGCGTCGGCCTTTAAGCGTGTGTGCACGTATGAGTGTTATAAATTTATGAGCCACCAGCATAATAAAGTGTTAACGGAACGCGTTATTAATGTAAGTGATGCACCTATGCTGCACATATGGATCGTAAAATGTATGCTCGGCTGCAATGGAAACTGACAGGTCTCGTTTTTGGGAATGCTCTTTGTAAGGACATTTGTGCGTATTTTAGTTGCTATTTTTGACGTAGTTGACTTCTTTTATTGTAGTTTGCAATCACCGTCAACAAACTGATTGGTCATCGCCAATCTTGGAAAAGACCCGTGAAAAGAGAGGATCGACACACACCATCTCTTTGTCGGTTTTAAAGCTGCTTTCGACAGCACGAAAAGGAGTTGTCTCTATGCCGCTATGTCGGAATTTGGTATCCCTGCTAAACTAATACGGCTGTGTAAGCTGACGTTGAGCAACACCAAAAGCTCCGTCAGGATCGGGAAGGACCTTTCCGAGCCGTTCGATACCAAACGAGGCTTCAGACAAGGTGACTCACTATAGTGTGATTTCTTAAACCTGATGCTTCTACAAGAGTGTACAGCTGCTGGCGTATGCCGATAATATTGATATCTCCTGTCATCAAACAAACAGTCTGCGCATTCGCGTCATGGCTCCCAAGTTACTGTTGACAGTCATAACTTTGAAGTTGTACATAGTTTCGTATATCTGGGAACCATCATTAACAGCAATAACAATGTCAGCCTGGAAATCCAATGCAGAATCACTCTTACCAACAGATGCTACTATGGACTGAGTAGGCAATTGAAAAGTAAAGTCCTCTCTCGACGAACAAAACCAAACTCTACAAGTCCCTCATCATTCCCGTCCTACTTTACGGTGCAGAAGCGTGGACGATGTCAACATCCGATGAGACGACACTAGGAGTTTTCGAGAGAAAAGTTTTGCGGAAGATGTATGGTCCCTTAAACATTGGCAACAGCGAATACCGCAGAAGATGGAATGATGAGCTGTATATGTCATTCGACGACGTAAGCATAGTGCAGCGAATAAAAAGACAGCGGCTACGCTGGCTAGGTCATGTTGTTCGAATGGACGAAGGTGCTCCAGCTCTGAAAGTGTTCGACGCAGTACGCGCTGGTGGAAGCCGAGGCAGAGGGAGACCTCCACTCCGATGGAAGGACCAGGTGGAGAGGGACCTACCTGGCTTCGCTTGGTATAACCAATTGGCGCCAAACTGCCAGAAGGAGAGATGCGTGGCGCGCTCTTGTGTAAGCGGTGTCTATGCCAGTCAAGAAGAAGAAGAAGAAGTTTTACCCGATGAGTCTTGGGTTAATTTTCTGGGCAAAATTGGACCACTTCCACCCCCACAAAATGGCCAAAACCGAAAACACATAAAGTGTTATAACTAAGCCATAAATAAAGTTATAAAAGTAAAATTTGGTACAAAGGATCGTCCTAGTAAGGGCCATATTTGGATGTATTTTTTCTGGGGAAGTGGGCGTGACCCCGCCCCAAATAGGTTTTTTGTATTTATCTCGCAAACCAATGAAGCTACATAAATAAAACTTATATAATACAACATGAAAATAGTTGAAATCGGATATTACCTCCCATACAAAGGTTAGGTTGAAAATTACTCACTAACGAACACGTCAGAAACACTAAATTTTACAGAAGAAATAGCAGAAAGAAGCTGCACACAGATTTTTTTTACACAATGGCAAATGGGCGTGGCATCGCCCACTTATGGGTTAAAAACCATATCTCAAGAACTACTCGACAGATTTTAATAAAATTCGGTATATAATATTTTCTTGACACCCTGATGACACATGTGGTAAATGGATAAAATCTGTTCACAACTACGACAACTTCCCATATGATTCAATTTTAAATTCCATCTTATTCCTTAACTTTATAATGACATACATAAGGAACCAATGAAGATAGTGAAATAAAACTATATATGATATATGATGTGTAGCATCACTTTCAAAAAATTGTCGAAATCGGACTATAATTTTTCAATGCCCCGGATCTCGAATATGAAGAACTCAGTGCCTTATGGTAATTTTTCACCGAAAACATCGGTAAATCTCTCAAATATCTTAATTTAATTCAGAGGAAATCTTTTTCTTCTAATAGTGTGTCTCTATATCAGAAATGGTTAAAATCGGGTCATAACTTCCTCTAGCTGTCATATACCTAATTATAGGATTTTCAAAAATACGATGGGTTTAATAGCTTATAAATCGGTAAATATGTGAAATATCTTAGCCAAATTAAATGAGCATATAATCTTAGATATAATGTATGTTGGTGATGAAAATGAGTGAAATCGGTTCAGGAATTACCTCAGCCTATATACTGACTGATTGGACCTTATCAGTGTGGCTTTAGACCTGGAAAATCGATAACTGACCAGATATTCACCATGCGCCAAATCTTGGAAAAGACCCGAGAAAAGAGGATCGACACACACCACCTTTTTGTCGATTTTAAAGCTGCTTTCGACAGCACGAAAAGGAGTTGCCTTTACGCCGCGATGTCTGAATTTGGTATCCCCGCAAAACTAATACGGCTGTGTAAATTGACGTTGAGCAACACCAAAAGCTCCGTCATGATTGGGAAGGACCTCTCCGAGCCGTTCGATACCAAACGAGGTTTCAGACAAGGTGACTCACTATCGTGCGACTTCTTTAACCTGATGCTGGAAAAAATTATAAGAGCTGCAGAGCTAAACCGAGAAGGTACAATCTTCTACAAGAGTGTACAGCTCCTGGCGTACGCCAATGATACTGATAACCAACAGTAAAGTCCTCTCTCGACGAACGAAAATCAAACTCTACAAGTCACTTATCATTCCCGTCCTGCTTTACGGTGCAGAAGCTTGGACGATGTCAACATCAGATGAGACGACACTAGGAGTTTTCGAGAGGAAAATTTTGCGCAAGATTTATGGTCCTCAGAACATTGGCAACGGCGAATACCGCAGACGATGGAACGATGAGCTGTACGAGTTATACGACGACATTGACATAGTTCAGCGAATAAAAAGACAGCGGCTACGCTGGCTAGGTCATGTTGTCCGAATGGACGAAAACACTCCAGCCCTGAAAGTGTTCGATGCAGTACCCGCCGGAGGAAGCCGAGGAAGGGGAAGGCCTCCACTCCGTTGGAGGGACCAGGTGGAGAGCGACATGGTTACACTTGGGATCTCCAACTGGCGCCGAACTGCGAAGGAGAGAGACAGGTGGCGCACTATCGTCGATTCGGCTATAACCGGCTAAATGGTTGCAACGCCAATCACATACATACATATACTATATATGATGATTTTCATTTTTCTATTGGACTTAGTGCCGAATATATGGGCCAAATTGTGTGTTATCTTAATAAAAATGTAGCAATAAATTGCGAGAGTAGAAAATGTTCGGTTGCACCCGAACTTAGCCTTTCTTTACTTGTTTTAGTAGATTTTCAAGTCATGCCTCTTTTTCTATTTTTGATGTATGTACATCTGTAGGCTGATGATAAGTTTACAACTTTCAGACAGCTGATAAATACAATACTGAAAAGCTTTTGCATGTCAAAAAATTGATAAGCGATAACGATTTTTCTAAGAGCAATGCTTGAATTTATGTTCGATTTGTTCCGAAATCATACATTTCTATATGCTAAATATTCTCAGTTCGCCATTCAATATATTAATTGCTATCTAGTGAGTAGTTTATTTTATGTTAGGTTTTAAATTTAATGTTTTTAGGGTTATTTCGTAGGAAGTTGTAACACTTTCATTAGTTTCAAATATAAACTCGTTATGTGAGGGTGACATGGGAGACTCACATGAAGTCTTAACTGCTCAGTTTTTAAGTAATTAAAACCCTTATGGCGCACTAAGCTTTGGGGATATGGCGACTGTGTTATAGTACTTTGTGTTTTGTAGGACAGAAGGGAAACCAACTCGTTCATCCTGATCATTTTAATATACCTAACACTATATCTACTATCTTCATTGGATTTTGATTTACAAACAATCGTTGAACAAAGTTGTTATACTGTGAGCAACATGTTGCGAGAATAGAAATGTACTGTTTATTTTCAATGTGTATAAAAACAGATCTTCAATGTACCAAAATGTTGTGTACACAATCTCGCATTGTTCCAGATTGTATCGCATTAAATGTTCTTCGTGTTCGCGTGTTTTCACAAAACTTGTCATAACTTTCATACTAATATATACAATTATACATAACCACCAACTCAGTCGTTCCACTTTATTCCCTAACAGCTTCTCATTGTTACTAATTCTTACCAATTGCTGCTGTACTTATGAGTTGGACATCTAAAGGAAACCACCTCTCTGCGCACATGCCGCACCAATCGTCTTCCGTTAGCCTTAAATCTTCAAGCTGTCGACGTACAAGCTAAAAGTGAATACGCGTGCTTTCCAGCCGTCGCTGTTGATGTTGTCGTCATCATAATCATCGTCTCGTCCGTCTCGCCGTTATCTTCACACGCGTGATCACCATCGGCTTTAGCCGTCGCGTCGCCTTGCCGCCGTCATTGCAGATCGTTTATTGGTCTGATCACGTGTTAAAATTTATTGATTGTCCATAACGCTTGGCTGCCTGCTGAGTGCCATGGGAGACATACGTGTGGCCGCGCCGCTCAAACTGCCCCACGTACACTCATAATCCCTCATTGCAATACATACATACATATTGTAGACGCGAGTACATATGGCTTAGTCAAAGGTAAATAGGCGCACGTGAGCGCTTTGTTGTGCGCTGCTTGGCATGTTTTCAACTCGAAAACTACACGAAAGACAGCACCAACCACAGCCAACAGCCGGACAACGGAGACATTGGTTGTTGATAGCATTGTGCGCCGCTTGTAGACGACGGTGCGATTGCTGATCGTGAATCTGTAAGCTATTGAATGTGTTAGACGTTATACCGTAGATGTATGTATATATTTAAATATTACGGCAATATTGTGATGATTTAAGCTGTTATAAGCTTAACGAGGAGAGATTAAGTAGAAATTAAAGAATTTGTCAAATTTGGGTTATCAATATTACTATCCCCTATATCTTGTGGTTGCATTCTTTTTTGTCGCATATCTTCTTCTTCTTAACTGGCGTAGGCACCGCTTAAGCGGTTATAGCCGAGTTCACAACAGCGCGTCACTCGTTTCACCATTTGGCAGTTTGGCGCCAATTGGGAATACCAAGTGAAGACAGGTCCTTCTCTACCTGGTCCTTCCAACGGAGTGGAGGTCTTCCTCTTCTTTGGCCTCCTCCAGCGTGTACTGCATCGAACACTTTCAGAGCTGGATCACCTTCGTCCATTCGATCAACATGACCTAGCAAGCGGAGCCGCTGTATTTTTATTCGCTGAACAATGTCAATGTCGTCGCATAACACATACAGCACATCATTCCATCGTCTGCGGTATTCGCCCTTGCCAAAATTTAAGGGAACGTAAATCTTCCGCAAAACCTTTCTCTCGAAAACTCCTAGTGTCGTCTCATCGGATGTTGACATCGTCCACGCTTCTGCACCGTAAAGTAGGAGGCTTACCCCACTGTAATTGGTGGGGTCTCTCTTTTTGTGGATTAGGCAGAATACACTTAGATTCCAGTCGTGGGCAATGCTTCTTTTGTCGAATATATGTATAATATGTATGTATATAATTTATTTACCTGAATAAAAAAAGAATAAGGTTAGTTATATGGGATTTCAGGGGTAAGGCCATTCTAGGACATTATAAAATTGGTCCAATAGTGAAAATAATGTTGCAGTGTCAAAGTATTCAACTCCGCCGTTGTTTTGTAAATTTAAGTTTTTATACTCTCAAGTTGCTAGCAACAAAGTTGCTAAAGAGAGTATTATAGTTTTGTTCACATAACGGCCAAAACTAAACGAGTTAGATATAGGGTTATATATACCAAAGTGATCAGGGTGAAGAGTGGAGTTCAAATCCGAATGTCTGTCTGTCCGTCCGTCCGACCGTCTGTGCAAGCTGTAACTTGAGTAAAAATTAAGATATCTTGATGAAAATTGGTACACTTTTTTCTTGGCACAATAGGATGGTTGCTTTCGAAAATGAATGCAAAATCGGACCACTGCCACGCCACAAAATGGCGAAAACCGAAAACACATAAAGTGCCATAACTAAGCCATAAATAAAGCTATGGAAAGAAAATTTGGTATGAAGGATCGCACTATGAAGCGGCATATTTGGATGTAATTTTTTTGGGGAAGTGGGCGTGGCCCCGCCCTTAAATAGGTATTTTGTACATATCTCACAAACCAATAGAGCTGTATAAACCAAACTTTCTGCAGTCGTTTTTTTAGCCACTTCTTAATACAGTCCAAAAGTGAAAGAATTCGGATAATAACCACGCCCATCTCCCATACAAAGGTTAGGTTGAAAATTACTAAAAGTGGGTTAACTCGCTAACGAAAAACGTCAGAAACACTAAATTTCACATAAGAAATGGCAGATGGAAGCTGCACTCAGATTTATTTACAAAATGGAAAATGGGCGTGGCGTAGCCCACTTATGGGTCAAAATCACAGGAACTACTCGACCGATTTCAATGAAACTTGGTTTGTAATAGTTTCCTCGCATCCCAATGATATGTTCAGAAAATAGGCCAAATCGGTTCACAACCACGCCTACTTCCTATATACCAGAACTTTGAAGACGATTTGAATCGTTTACTTTACAATATACATATAAAGTAAGAACTAGTGAAGATATCGGTGCAGAACTTTGTACAAATACTATGTTTATATTGTGGCAGCCTCATTCTAAAAGTCGCCGAAATCGGACCATAGGTTTTTAAGGCCCCATATATCGAACACGAAGACCTCGGTGATTCTAACCTAATATTAGGGTTTCCAACTTTCAATGGACTTTATACAATATATATGACTAATATGTGGGTCAAATTGTGTATTATATAATATAAATAAAGCTAAATAAATAAAATGCGAGAGTATAAAATGTTCGGTTACACCCGAACTTAGCCCTTCCTTACTTGTTTTTTTTTTTTTTTATAAAAACGGTTATAAATGTCGATGTTACAAATGTCGTTGAGCCTCAGCCGTACTTTTCTTGGAATTAAAAAAGAAAAGCAAAATTTCCCGCAAATGTCGAGAATTCGGCTCAAAAAGTAACATTTTCAGTTGAGAATAAGTTTGAAATGCAAACAGATCTCTACAAATAGTTTGTTGGGTTAATGCTGACACAAATGTCCAAGATCGATATAAAAAAATCGATTTATTCGACAAGTATTTGACCCTAGAGACATCTATTGAAAAACGGCGGAAGCAAAGTTGTAAACCTAATACATATATATTATAGGAATCATTGCATTAATATTTCTTTTCGTATATTAATTCGTACCCCTTGCCTCACGTAATATAAGACTAAATATACCCAAATAACCGCCCACAAATCAAACGATGTAATCAGCTTAAACATTTTTTTAGTTTTATTCATTAAAACTTGCCAACTGTGTTTAATAATACAGCATTCAGAATAGTGTTCAAAACGATAATATAATAGACATTTCATGTGATTTCGACATTCATTTGCATTGCAAAATCTTTTATACTATCTCTATATATATGAAGTACATTTTCATGGTGAAGCGCTAATTAGGTAATTTTTTGATTTATATTGTGATTCGGCTGACCAAGCCTTCACTCGTGAACGAGTGTACCTGAGTTGGACGCTTATTATCCGCACCATATCGAAGCGGTAATTCTTTGCGTAAACACGTTAGTATCTGTTCAAATTTGAAATTTGCAGATTTCCAGTGACAAGTACACGGTGGCATATGGTCTCCGCAATATTTCTTATGACACACATAATTTGTATCCGGGGAACGCGTGGACTTAAGCAATGTGAATACAGTGGGTGTTTTGAGGAAGTTTTCTTTGTGAAAGCAAACGCATGGCGGCACACACTTGCATATGATGCTTCCCTTCTTTGATATACTATGCTTTGTTGTTCTTTTCGCTGCCTTGCATTGATAGAGACGATAGCGTGGCGCATCGCCGATTAGCTCCACATTATCGGATTCATGTGGGTGCGCCAACCAACGTTCGAGTGTCTCCCAGTGTGAGAGATATGGTTTTCTCTTGCGTATTAATTGCATGCTGCGCCATAGATCGGTGCGTGTGGTCATATCGTAAGTGCGACCAGTATTTACGCGAAAAAGTTTGTATAATTCGTAGTAGTGTTGTGGTGGTAACGAGATACTACGCATAAATTTCGTCATCTCAAAGAGAAATAGTTGCCTTATGCCGTAAGCTATATGCTTGATGTCGTCGAAGTTTCTTATGTTCATCGATGTCAAGGCCTTTGCATCCACCAGCAATAGTTTACGTCCCGTAATGAAGTTGACCCGAAAGGTGTTCTGTAAGATAATTACGAGGTTAATTGATTTGCTGCCAGTCAGTTTGTTGATGATGGATGATGAAAAAATGGATTGTCAGATAAATTTAACAGCCTATATCTTAAGGTTCTCCATGCCGGTCTTATCAAAGTAAAAAATCAATTTGTCAGTATATAGACTAGACCTTGCGGGTTCCTTAATCCACAAAAACTTGAAGAGTAGATCAGAAAGTCTATAGTTGTCACCAGAGCAAAGGACGCAGAATGAAGCAAAGTTTTAAATGGTCCCCATTAGAGCAGATAGATGACAAGAGTTTGTGTGCTAATACTCAAAATTTATATATTCTAATACACGCACAAATATTTATAAATAGATAATTAGTACTCATATAAAATGCCACACACCTGATAATGCCGATAGCCATATTGCCGTATCCATCTACAAACATCCTCAATTGTCCACTCATAGACCGATGGTAATGGTAATTTGTCCACTATATTCGAAGCTAGATTGAGCAAAGTATCAGGAGAAACTCGAAAAACGATGGGTAATGAGTTCTTGTCGAAAGTTGGGCCCTGCGTTCTGAGAAATGGTATATCGCCAAAATGATAGCTTTCTACTTTGGAGTGTATGGGTATTTCATCGGTCAAACTCTCCCTCGAATGCACGAATTTTTCATCGGATGCTCCATATAATACCCGCATTTTTTAAGTAAATCTTCTCTATTTTAAAAACATATGTATATAAAATATATAAAATAAAAACTTATCTACATGTATTTATGTTGATATTAAATGACAATATGTATTGAATGAAAGAAAAATTCAAAAGTAAAAAACAACCAGTATATGTGTCAAATTTCTCCAAGTTACAAAAGGGACCTACGAATGCCTTTACAAGGTTTCAAAAAGTAGTATTTTGTAGATATGATATGAAATGTGCGGTCGCACGAAATGTGAATGAGTACAATTTAATTAGTTAGCGTGATATTTTTCTAATTTATCAACGATCTTCATCCAAATGAATTACTTAACCGTTGGTCGCTGGTCGTTGGTTGCATTACTTTTGTTCCATTTCGTTGAAAACTTCCATAATTTATTTTCTACCTATCAACGAGGCCTTCTTAGGAAATCATTGAAAGATTCGACGTAAAAAATTTGAATTTTGAGAAGATTATTGGACCCAGTGTACGCTCGATCTGATGATACGAAGATACTTTTATATGGGTTTAAGGCAATTTTAGGAAAACATTCTCCATAACGTAGAACAAAAAGCAGAGTATCGTAATAAAGCATTCGGACTAGTTTCAACGATGAATAAGTTAGACAACTTTTTGAAATTCAAGTGTAGTTGATAACGTACTGTCTGCTTTAACTAAACGTGTGGAAGCATATTATAAAATTGCTTGGGTTTTTAGTGAGTTAAAATTGAGATATCCGCAATAACCGAAAATATATATAGAGATATAACTAAGCGAAACTATCTATTAAAATTTGGTATGAAGGATCGCACTACGAAGGGGTATATGTGGATGTAATTTTATTGTGGAAGTGGGCGTGGACCCGCCCTCTACATAGTTTTTTGTACACTATCTTATGCAGTTAAAAAATGGAGGAAATCGGATTATAACTACGACCACGCCCCTCACATACAAAGGTTATGTTGAAAATTACTAAAAATGCGTTAATTCAGTAAGAAAAACCACCAGAAGCCTTAAATTTCATTATAAAGAAGGTACAGAAGGGCTTCACCCAAATTGGTATACAAAATTTTAAGTTGCTGTGGCGCCGCCCACTTATGGGTCAAAAACCATATCTCCGAAACTACTCGACCAGTTTGAATGAAATTCCGTTCATAATATCTTCCTAGCTTCCCAATTAAATTTTCTGAAAATGGTCAAAATCGGTTCGCAACCACGCCTACTTCCCATATACCAGAACTTTGAAGTCGATCATAATCGTTTACTTTACAATATATAAAGTAAGCACAAGTGAAGATATCGGAACAGAACTTTGCAAAAATACTGCATTTAAAGAGATTCTAAAAATCTTTGAAATCGCTCCATTAGTTTTCAAGACCCTATATATCGGGGATGGGGTCATATGTAGAAGTTCACGCAAGTGAGGAAAGTTTCTGATTGCCATTCACTTGGGAGTGGCCAGGAACGATTCTTTTGCATATGACTCAAACAGCTCACGACTTCCGGTTTTAGACCAAGTATCCCCTGGGTAGCTAACAGACATCCGTTTAGAGGCGAGCTAATGTGAGAAGGCGAAGCCCGCTTCTGCGGTTGTGCGTAGGGCTTGGGACCCAGCACATAAAAAAAACTCCCCAATGAAAACAAACACAGAGCCTCGGATGAGACACCGCCCTTTTGATGACGACCCCTGCAAACGTTTTAAGGATAAAGATTTAAGGGCATGCACCTGGAATGTCCGGACCCTTAATTGGGAAGGTGCCTCTGCCCAGCTGGTTGATGTCCTCATACAACTAAAGGCTGACATCACCGCCGTCCAAGAAGTGCGATGGACGGGACAAGGACGGAAGAAGGTGGGTCCTTGTAACATCTACTACAGCGGCCATATATGTATGTATGTGATTGGCGTTGCAACCGTTTAGCCGGTTATAGCCGAATCGACGATAGTGCGCCACCTCTCTCTCTCCTTCGCAGTTCGGCGCCAGTTGGAGATCCCAAGTGTAACCAGGTCGCTCTCCACCTGGTCCCTCCAACGGAGTGGAGGCCTTCCCCTTCCTCGGCTTCCTCCGGCGGGTACTGCATCGAACACTTTCAGGGCTGGAGTGTTTTCGTCCATTCGGACAACATGACCTAGCCAGCGTAGCCGCTGTCTTTTTATTCGCTGAACTATGTCAATGTCGTCGTATAACTCGTACAGCTCATCGTTCCATCGTCTGCGGTATTCGCCGTTGCCAATGTTCTGAGGACCATAAATCTTACGCAAAATTTTCCTCTCGAAAACTCCTAGTGTCGTCTCATCTGATGTTGACATCGTCCAAGCTTCAGCGCCATACATCAGGACGGGAATGATAAGTGACTTGTAGAGTTTGATTTTGGTTCGTCGAGAGAGGACTTTACTGTTCAATTGCCTACTCAGTCCAAAGTAGCACCTGTTGGCAAGAGTTATTCTGCGCTGGATTTCGAGGCTGACATTGTTCGTGTTGTTGATGCTGGTATACGAAATTATCTACGACCTCGAAGTTATGACTGTCAACAGTGACGTGGGAGCCAAGACGCGAATGCGCCGACTGTTTGTTTGATGACAGGAGATATTTCGTCTTGTCCTCATTCACCTCCAGACCCATTCGCTTCGCCTCCTTATCCATGTGGGAAAAAGCAGAACAAACGGTGCGGTTGTTGCTTCCGATGATATCGATATCATCGGCGTACGCCAGGAGCTGTACACTCTTGTAGAAGATTGTACCTTCTCGGTTTAGCTCTGCAGCTCTTATAATTTTTTCCAGCATCAGGTTAAAGAAGTCGCACGATAGTGAGTCACCTTGTCTGAAACCTCGTTTGGTATCGAACGGCTCGGAGAGGTCCTTCCCAATCATGACGGAGCTTTTGGTGTTGCTCAACGTCAGTTTACACAGCCGTATTAGTTTTGCGGGGATACCAAATTCAGACATCGCGGCGTAAAGGCAACTCCTTTTCGTGCTGTCGAAAGCAGCTTTAAAATCGACAAAAAGGTGGTGTGTGTCGATCCTCTTTTCACGGGTCTTCTCCAAAATTTGGCGCGTGGTGAATATCTGGTCCATGGTGGATTTTCCAGGTCTAAAGCCACACTGATAAGGTCCAATCAGTTTGTTGACGGTGGGCTTTAGTCTTTCACACAGTACGCTCGATAGAACCTTGTATGCGATATTTAGGAGGCTGATCCCACGGTAATTGGCGCAGATTGTGGGATCTCACTTTTTATGGATTGGGCAGAGCACACTGAGATTCCAATCGTCAGGCATGCTTTCTTCCGACCATATTCTGCAAAGAAGCTGATGCATGCACCTTATCAGTTCTTCGCCGCCGTATTTGAATAGTTCTGCCGGTAATCTATCGGCCCCCGCTGCTTTGTTGTTCTTCAAGCGGGTAATTGCTATTCGAATTTCTTCATGGTCGGGTAATGGAACATCTGTTCCATCGTCATCGATTTGGGGATCGGGTGCGCCATCTCCTGGTGTTGTACTCTCACTGCCATTCAGCAGGTCGGAGAAGTGTTCCCTCCATAATCCCAGTATGCCCTGGACATCAGTTACCAGATTACCACACTGGTCTCTACATGAGGATGCTCCGGTCTTGAAACCTTCGTTAAGTCGCTTCATTTTTTCATAAAATTTTCGAGCATTCCCTCTGTCTGCCAGCTTCTCAAGCTCTTCGTACTCACGCATTTCGGCCTCTTTCTTTTTTTGTCTGCAGATGCGTCTCGCTTCCCTCTTCAGCTCTCGGTATCTATCCCATCCCGCACGTGTTGTGGTCGTTTGCAACGTTGCGAGGTAGGCAGTCTGTTTTCTCTCCGCTGCGAGACGGCACTTCTCATCGTACCAGCTTGTTTTTTGTCGTTGCCGAAACCCAATTGTTTCGGCTGCAGCGGTACGCAGTGAGTTTGAGATGCCGTTCCACAGTTCCCTTATACCGAGATGCTGATGAGTGCTCTCACAGAGCAGGAGTGCAAGTCGAGTAGAGTATTTCGTGGCTGTCTGTTGCGATTGCAGCTTTTCGACGTCGAACCTTCCTTGTGTTTGTTGACGGGCATTCTTTGCTGCACAGAGGCGGGTGCGTATCTTCGCTGCGACCAGATAATGGTCCGAGTCTATATTTGGTCCTCGGAGCGTACGCACGTCTAAAACACAGGAGACATGTCTTCCGTCTATCACAACGTGATCGATTTGGTTCCGCGTGTTTCGATCAGGAGACAGCCAAGTAGCTTGATGTATTTTCTTATGCTGGAATCTGGTACTACAGACGACCATATTTCGGGCCCCAGCGAAGTCGATCAGCCTCAGGCCGTTTGGCGATGTTTCGTCATGGAGGCTGAATTTTCCGACTGTTGTGCCAAAGACACCTTCTTTACCCACCCTGGCGTTAAAATCGCCAAGCACGACTTTTACATCGTGGCGGGGGCAGCGCTCATAGGTGCGTTCTAGGCGCTCATAGAAAGCATCTTTGGTCACATCGTCCTTCTCTTCCGTTGGGGCGTGGGCGCAAATCAGCGATATGTTGAAGAACCTCGCTTTGACGCGGATTGTGGCTAGACGTTCATCCACCGGGGTGAATGCCAGGACTCTGCGACGAAGTCTCTCTCCCACCACAAATCCAACACCAAATTTGCGCTCCTTTATATGGCCGCTGTAGTAGATGTCACAAGGACCCACCGTCTTCTTCCGTCCTTGTCCCGTCCATCGCACTTCTTGGATGGCGGTGATGTCAGCCTTGAGTCGTATGAGGACATCAACCAGCTGGGCAGAGGCACCTTCCCAATTAAGGGTCCGGACATTCCAGGTGCATGGCCTTATATCATTATCCTTAAAACGTTTGCAGGGGTCGTCATCAAAAGGGGGGTGTCTCATCCGAGGCTTTCGTAGATTTTTCATTGGTACTTCGTTTTTATGTGGTGGGTCACAAGCCCTACGCACAACCGCATAAGCGGGCTTCGCCTTCTCACTTTAGCTCGCCTTCAAACGGATGTCTGTGGGCTACCCAGAGGATACTTGGTCTAAAACCGGAAGTCGTGAGCTGCTTGAACCATGTGGAGAAGAATCGTTTCTGGCCACTCCCAAGTGAATGACAATCAAAAACTTTCCTCACTTGCGTGAACTTCTACACATGATCCCATCCGGCCATATAAATGAGCGCAAATTTGGTGTTGGATTTGTGGTGGGAGAGAGACTACGTCGCCGAGTCCTGGCATTCACCCCGGTGGATGAACGTCTTGCCACAATCCGCATAAAAGCGAGGTTCTTCAACATATCGCTGATTTGCGCCCACGCCCCAACGGAAGAGAAGGACGATGTGACCAAAGACGCTTTCTATGAGCGCCTAGAATGCACCTATGAGCGCTGCCCCCGCCACGATGTCAAAATCGTGCTTGGCGATTTTAAAGCCAGGGTGGGTAAAGAAGGTGTCTTTGGCACAACAGTCGGAAAATTCAGCCTCCATGACGAAACATCGCCAAACGGCCTGAGGCTGATCGACATTGCTGGGGCCCGAAATATGGTTGTCTGTAGTACCAGATTAAAGCATAAAAAAAATCATCAAGCAACGTGGCTGTCCCCTGATCGAAACACGCGCAATCAAATCGATCACGTTGTGATAGACGGAAGACATGTCTCCAGTGTTTTAGACGTGCGAACGCTCCGAGGACCAAACATTGACTCGTACCATTATATAGTAGCAACAAAGAACGCCCATCAACAAACACAAAGAAGGTACGACGTCGAAAAGCTGCAATCAAAACCGACAGCCGAACGATTTTCTACTCGACTTGCACTCCTGCTCTCTGAGAGCACTCATCAGCATCTCGATATAAGGGAACTGTGGAACGGCATCTCAAATTCACTGCGTACCGCTGCAGCCGAAACAATTGGTTATCGGCAGCGACAAAAAACAAGCTGGTACGATGAGGAGTGCCGTCTCGCAGCGGAGAGAAAACAGACTGCCTACCTCGCAACGTTGCGGTCGACCACAACACGTTCGGCGTGGGATAGATATCGAGAACTGAAGAGGGAAGCGAGACGCATTTGCAGACGTAAAAAGAAATAGGCCGAAATGCGTGAGTATGAAATGCTTGAAAAGCTGGCCGACATGGGTAATGCTCGAAAATTTTATGAAAAGATGAGGCGATTTACAGAAAGTTGCAAGACCGGAGCATTATTATGTAGGGACCGAGGAGGTAATCTGGTAACGGATGTCCAGAGCACACTGGGATTATGGAGGGAACACTTCTCCGACCTGCTCAATGGCAGTGAAAGTACAACACCAGGAGATGGCGAACCCGATTCCCCAATCGATGACGATGGAATAGATGTTCCATTACCCGACCATGAAGAAATTCGAATAGCAATTACCCGCTTGAAGAACAACAAAGCGGCGGGGGCCGATGGATTACCGGCCGAGCTATTCAAATACGGCGGCGAAGAACTGATAAGATGCATGCATCAGCTTCTTTGTAGAATATGGTCGGAAGAAAGCATGCCTGACGATTGGAATCTTAGTGTGCTCTGCCCAATCCATAAGAAGGGAGACCCCACAATCTGCGCCAACTACCGTGGTATAAGTCTCCTCAATATCGCATATAAGGTTTTGTCGAGCGTATTGTGTGAAAGACTAAAGCCCACCGTCAACGAACTGATTGGACCTTATCAGTGTGGCTTTAGACCTGGAAAATCTACAATGGACCAGATATTCACCATGCGCCAAATCTTGGAAAAGACCCGAGAGAGAAGAATCGATACTCACCATCTTTTTATCGATTTTAAAGCTGCCTTCGATAGCACGAAAAGGAGCTGCCTTTATGCCGCGATGTCTCAATTTGGAATCCCTGCAAAACTAATACGGCTATGTAAGCTGACGTTGAGCAACACCAAAACCTCCGTCGGGATCGGGAAGGACCTCTCCGAGCCGTTCGATACCAAACGAGGCTTCAGACAGGGTGACTCACTATCGTGCGACTTCTTCAATCTATTGCTGGAAAAAATAATACGAACTGCAGAACTAAATAGAGAGGGTACAATCTTCTACAAGAGTGTACAGCTCCTGGCGTATGCCGATGATATTGATATCATCGGAAGCAACAACCGCGCCGTTTGTTCTGCGTTTTCCAGACTAGATAAAGAAGCGAAGCGTATGGGTCTGGTGGTGAATGAGGACAAGACGAAATATCTCCTGTCATCAAACAAACAGTCAGCGCACTCGCGTCTTGGCTCCCACGTCACTGTTGACAGTCATAACTTTGAAGTTGTAGATAATTTCGTTTATCTGGGAACCATCATTAACAACACCAACAATGTCAGCCTCTAAATCCAGCGCAGAATCACTCTTGCCAACAGGTGCTACTTTGGACTGAGTAGGCAATTGAAAAGTAAAGTCCTCTCTCGACGAACCAAAATCAAACTCTATAAGTCGCTCATTATTCCCGTCCTGATGTATGGCGCTGAAGCGTGGACGATGACAACATCCGATGAGACGACTCTTGGGGTTTTCGAGAGAAAGGTTTTGCGCAAGATTTATGGTCCTCTAAACATTGGCAACGGCGAATACCGCAGACGATGGAACGAAGAGCTGTACGATTTATACGACGACATTGACATAGTTCAGCGAATAAAAAGACAGCGGCGACGCTGGCTAGGTCGTGTTGTACGGATGGAAGAAAACACTCCAGCTCTGAAAGTATTCCATGCAGTACCCGCTGGAGGAAGCCGCGGAAGAGGACGACCTCTACTCCGGTGGAAAGACCAAGTGCAAAGTGACCTGGCTTCACTTGGTGTTTCCAGTTGGCGCCAAAAAGCAAAAAGGAGGAATGAGTGGCGCGCTCTGGTGGATTCGGCTATAATCGCTTGAAGCGGTTCCTACGCCAAAAAAAAAAATATATATATATATATCGAATATGAGGACCTCAGTGCTTCTAACAAATTTTTTATCGAAAATATAGGTAAGTGTCTCAGATATTTTGAATAAATTCAGAGGGAATATATTTCTTCTAATAATATATCTCCGTGCAGAAAATGAGTGAAATCGGGTCATAACTTCATCTATCTCCCATATACCTAATATTAGGACTTTCAATGCACTTTATACCATATATATATATATATGACGAATATGCGGGTCAAATTGTTTGATATATTAATAGAATTAAATAAATAAATTGCGATAGTATAAAAGGTTCGGTTACACCCGAACTTTGCCCTTCCTTACTCGTTCAAGCATAATTTTATATATTTTAAATATATATTCTATATTTAAGCTAATTGTCTCCTTTTAATGGCTATCATTGTAGTTTTTATATGAATATTAAGACGTTTTGCTCGTATTAAACACTGAATCCTGATGACGTTTGATTTAATGCTATTATTTAGTCGATAAGATTAAGACATTCTTCAATCGTTATGCACACAGCACACTCAGCCACATGCACACGTACTGCAATCGGGTGCATTTGGTACAAGAACATGTCTCGTGCTCCATTGTTTGAACTTGTTAATTGAGTTTATTCTCCAATGAATACTAAAGTCAACAAGCATAGAAATATATACATACATATACAAATCTGTTAGTTGTTCAGTCACTTGCTCATATACTATGGGGATATGTACATATTTAGTATAGACCTGTTCACAACTAGCTACGTTCATTTCTTGAAATATATAATATTTGAAATTAGATAGTTAGCTGTCATTGTCTGCCACCTGTACATTATATACCTTAATTGTTACTTACTCAAGGCTGTTTGCTCTTTGAACATTTAAATTATTGGCCACTTAAATTTTATTTATATATTTTTAAGATCTATGTTGAAAATCTGCTAAATTGGTTAAGTGGTTGTGGAGAGATCATCATACATATAGTCAAATATATCAGCAAACTCCTTAACAACTGGTATAAATCATAAATACAGCTACTAAGCCGAATGCCTTTGATCTATATAAGCAACCTGGTATCTGAAAGAAGACCGTTGTCAGATTTTGTTAACAAAAAATATCTTCCAAGGTTAATAGAGTATTTGCTTGTAATGATTAGTCGGCCTACCATTGATATATATCACAATTGAAGAGACGTAAAGGGTTTTTCACAAGGGATGTTACAAAAGTTATAGGTCAGGCAGCAATCCACACGTATTCCACGAGTCATCATTGCATCCCGAAAAAATTACGGAATGGTGCGGTTTATAGGCCGTTCGGCGTCATTGGGCCGTACTACTTCCGTGATGATCAAGACCGGCTCGTTACTGCGACTGGGAATCGCTACCGTTCAATGATAACCGAATGTTTTTGGCCCGAATTGGATGATATGGACTTGAACAATATGTGGTTTCCACAGGACGACGTCAAAAGACACACAGCGAATGTCACAATCGATTTATTAAAAACCAAGTTTGGTGAACATGTGGCCCAGTCAATTGACGCCATTAGAATATTTCCTGTGGGGCTACGTCGAAAATTGTGTTCAGCGCCTGGACTTCTGCAAGCGTGCCCATGGTGACCATGCAAAAAAAAAATTGAGTTCCATACATCATGGCTTTGAATGTACTTTCACAGGAACAAAGAATTTCATTGATATCCCCAAACCTTTGTAGCGCTCTTATTGAAAAACCCTTTATAATAATTTACTAGAAGCTTTTTCATTGCAAGAATATACTCCGAGGTTGGCCGGAGTAAGTCTACTCTTATACATTTACATGCATGTGCATTTATATTACCTTAGAGCCTGTAATATTATGGTAAACACAATTGCATTGTATTGCATTTAGCCGCAAAATGGACAATTAAGGTATAACAGTTGCTCTGCAGGAAAAAATACAACATGTATATAGAAGAAAACTTTATTTCAAAAAGTAATATTAAACAAAATTCAAACAAATAATTATACTATTTGTAAAATAACATAAGTTACATAATAAACTAATTACAATGATATTTCTCAATTTCAAAAAATCTTGCTTTTTTTATTTTTTGCTTATTCGATAGTTCAAAAATATCCTGTGAAAGTGGTAAGGTCGTGTCGTTAATAGTTTTTGAATGGCAGCGCTCGCAGATATACATAAGTCGCTATAGCCGAAACTTTAAACGCGTTTTTCTCGAAACGACATTTTTCAAAATTGCTGACATCATAACTCAACGAAAAATTGACCGACCGACTGCAAATTTAAACAGAGTCTTCTTAAATATATATTTACTATACAATTACGATGATTTGTCATTATTAAAACGACCACTTTCTTAACTAAAAAACGATTTTTTTCAGAACTACGGCATTTTGGTAGTTTTCGATATTTTTCCAAAATCGTAGGTCATTGTATAGGAAATACCTTCAACTTTAATAACCTTTTTAATTTTTTTTTGTTTCAGGTACTCATTCGGCCGAAATCATATCAGCAGTTGAGGAATTTTCAGCACATAACTCCGTTATTTTTCAATACTTTTGTAAAAAAATCTTAAAATATAGTTGAAAATATACCTTATATGTTCAAAAAACTCCGAAAAATTTGATAGAGTACTTTCTTAAAAAAAAAAAATCCCGAAAATCGCCCATTTTTTAATGGGTTACGCTGGTATAGCCTCCTTAAAAGGAACGCATGGAACAATTCTCAAGATTCCATCTTAATCTTTACTAAATTGAATTTTCACTCAATTAGATTTAATATTTAATCGTCTCATTCGAAAACTATAATTCTCGCAGGGTCTTCTTTACACTAATTTGAGTACAATTGTCTGAACAGAACAATGTTGCTAAATGCTGAAGTATTATCCATAACACAAGTAAATAAGACTATTGTTCAATGGATGCACAATTTGGTTCATTTAGCAACGAGCAGACAGACAGATTTATCAGGCAGTCACTGTCAGGCAAAGGTGTGAACAAGATATAGAAGACATTGTTCTTGTCTCATAAATATTGACATTTTAGCACAATTAAAACGTTGGAGTACATGAGTACGTTACGTAAGTAAGTAAGTAAGTATGAAGATGAATTTACAATAATAAATAGATAAATTAAAGTAATACCTTAAACGTCTTTGATTATACAAATAAATATTTACTAAATATACTATAGTACTATGCACTTTAATAAAAATGAGGTTATGTGTGGAAATAAATACCGTAGATTTCATATAATAGTATTTATGTAAATTTGAGGTTGCTCCACATTAATTATTTACACATTCTACTGTTAATAACAAGAAAATTCGTGGTTATAGTTGTAGAGACAGAAAATAATATCCAATTGATTTAGGGAAGTGCTATCGAGTTCATAGTCCTTGGCCGGATACAAATACATAGGCCGGGAAGTGCCATCGAGTTCATAGTCCTTGGCCGGATACAAATACGGAATCGTCTCGGTCACATAAACCCGACAGTCTTGCGAACGGTCAGTCGTAAAGTTTTCTATAATTTTTTATTTTTCGAAGGATAGGTATGCTCTCGACGTCTGCCACTCAGTAAACGACAACATTATTATAGCATTGCGGATTAATCTCCTTTTGTTAGCATCTATGATTTTTGTGGAATATTTGGCGACACCAAGAAATACCAAGTTCTCTCTTCCTACCAAAAACCTGTAGGCTTTAGGGGTTCTAAGGATGGAAAAATTGTTAGGGAAGAGGAGCTAGAATTTCTTATATGTATAAGAAGATTAAAATAATGTTTTTTAACTGACTATAATTAACATAGATTATTACAGCCTTTACAAAGTGATTGAGCAGACTGTGTCTTCAGAATACAGAAAGATCTATATGTAGTCCTTGTGAGTTTTAAAACCACTGATCTTAATAAAGTTCAGCATACCGCGGTAGTAGGCGGCAGAACAGTGAAATAGTTATGCATGTGGAGGAGCTACACATATCGACGTTTCGATTACCAAAGTGTCTGGGGGAATGGGATGTGGAAACATCTAGCCATTTTTCTCCTCGTCTGACCAGATTTCTATGGGTCTTGGATGTTATACCCTCGGTAAACGGGTCGATATTGTAAGAAACATAATGGTATTAATAAATATATTTCTGACCTCTGGATTACTCACCATATTCACCTCTTGTTTGGTATCAAAAAGGAGGACACCGATCTAAGTGGTCTCCGTTGGGGGATCAACCCCGAAAACTAATCCAACGTATCTTTTTAAGCCATAAATTAATTAATTTATTCATCAATGTCATTCTATAAATTCTTTAAAATTGTATTCTATATTTATATTTGATCTAATTAGTTATACATTTTTTTTGTAAATTCACAGCACCAAACAATTCCTTATCGCTCGCCTCCCGTGATAGCCAATGTTCGAGTATATCCCAATGACAAGGGTATTTTGATTTCTCTCGCAGCAGTTTTAGTTGAAACAAAAGATCGGAGCACTTCAAGTGCTTATAGCCACTATTCGTCCGAAAAAGTTTGTAGATCTCATAATGATGGTGGGGAGCTAAAGATATACTTCGCATAAAAGTAGTCATTTCGAAGTAGAAGAGTTCACGTATGCCGTTTGTTAATCGTTTAATATGGTTGAAATTTTTGATGTTCATGGCACAAAGCGCTTTTGCGTCGATCAAGAGCAGCTTTCGTCCTGTGATTAAGTTGGCACGAAAAGTGTACTGCGATTTTTAAAATACATTTACTAAATATATGTATGTGAACACTCTCTGAGAAATTTTGCTCACCTCATACTGTGGATAACCAAAACGTTTTAACCAATTACAAACATCATCATTAGTCCATCGATAGACGTCTGGTAATGGCAAGCGGTCGACAACTTTAGCGGCTAAGTGTACTAGACTTTCCGGCGAGACTTTGAATTCAATGGGTAAATCGGTTTTATCGTATGTTTTCTCACTTCGCACAGTCAAATGAGTTTCGAATTTGAATGGCTTGCTTTCTACTTTAGATAGTTGCGAAAACTCATGCAAATGTTTATTTTCGCAATTAAACTTAGAACTCCAGTGGGAGTAACGCATTCCGGTGCTACTAAATAGGTACTGAGACTTTTGTTTTGCGAATATTACGAAAGTGCGGTTCGAAGTACAGCCAAATAAAAATGTTCGTGTGTGTTATAATTAATTTGTATTTTATTGCAATATTTTAATTGAAATAACTAGAAAACTAAAAATGTTTGCTGATACCAGAAAATGGATTGAACAGATTTTATGGGTTGCTACTCCAGCAGAATTAACCCTTACAACATCGAAGACTAAATAAAAGTGACGGAAATCCATGGAAATGGTGGAAAAATTGCTTCGATGCTGCAAATGATCTTTTCTGTTCCCTGATCTCTAGGGAACGATCTAATAAATTAAATTGTAGTGGATGGTCCTTTGAACATTGGCAGCTGCGAATACGATGGAACGATATGGAACTGTATGAGTTTTACGACGACATTGACCTGGTTCAGCGAATAAAAAGACATCGGACACGCTGGCTAGGTCATGTTGTTTGAATGTAAGAAAACACTCCGGCTTTGAAATTGATGGAAGCAGGTACAAGCAGAGGATAGGGAAGACATCCACTTTGTTGAAAGGATCAGTGACCAAGTTTCACTTGGGATTTCCATTTGGCGCCGAATTGCATAAAAAAGAGAAGAATGGTTCTATTATTGATTCGGCTATAATCTAATAACGATTGACTAATAAAATTGAATTGTACATTACATAAATTGATATACAATGTATCTGTTTTAGCTACTCTTTTTGCTTCTCTACTAACATTTTTTACTTGTGTTCCCTAGTATACTCATTTATACTCGTATATAGAGTTAGTATGAGCATTCGATAAATGTTTGTAAGTACGAACATGTTTAGCATTTCCAGCGCATATTTAATTTGAAAGTAACTTTTTCACGCTGAACAACATGCTTTTGGCAGCATTGAATGGCGTTTGCTTGATTGCAGCTGTCAGAGTTGCAAAAACAAAATCTATTTACATTGATTATGATGATAACCTTAAGGGTGTCATGTCAAATTTGATTTTATAGGATTAGGGCAAACACTTACAAAGTGATAAAGAAAGTTTTGCATGAGTTTTAAACTGTCATTGCTTTATAACAATATTATGATAAATATGTTTTTGGTTTATAAGGGTATTACTATGCGACACACTATTTTCAATCATTTATCATATCACCTGTATTATATATGTATACTCCAAATGCGCCGTAGCAGAGTGTACGCACAAAATGATCTATAAAACTTTTTTAATGAAATTTCCAGTAAAATTTGAATCTAATTCTAGCTGAAAATACACATCCTGAAATTTAATGCTTTCCTTATACAAACGAACCAGTCTATAGATATTGTTTGGTGTTTATTATTCATTAGCTTCCGTGTCTTGTATACATCTGTTATATTTTGTTTTAATTTATTGGTTATTAAACCGTGGGTGAGCTAGAGATGTGCGCAATACCGGAATAAATACAAGGGAAAGGGAGGTGTCAGCAAACCAAAGAATAGTGCAAAAAATGTTATAATATCTAGCTCTTGTACTATGTTTAGATTTATTAATTTGAAAATTATTTCTATAATAAAAGTAATAACATGGTTTACAAGAACAGCGAATTATATAATTCGCTTTGAGTTTTATTGCTATTTATTGACAGCTATTTTTGTTTGATTGTCGAGAAGAGACAGGGAACAATTTAATGAGCTGAGGATCATTATTCGGTGTAGTACTCTCGTAAAAATGTAAAAAAATTAAATATAAACTTTCAATACTTCGTTCGATTAGAACTTTCGATAACTGTCGAAAAAAAATAACTCTTATAAGAAACATATTGTTCTGGCTTGTCTAAACCAATTCTCAAGTTCTTTGATATATCTCAATTTATATTTAATTTTAATTTCTGTATATTTAAATTTATTTGAACAGTGATTTGAATATCGGGATCGATTATTGTTTTAAGCGCCCATATCTATCAAGTGTCAGCGCCATAACAAACTTACGACTTCTTTGAATACCTTTGATGTGGAGAAGTTGTGTGGCTACAAATCACTGCTGCCTCTTGCTTGTTCTGTTGTTTGATTTGTTTTTGTAAAGATGCGTGACAATTGTTTATTTACGAAATTTTTATTCGATGTACGGCAGCTTATGCCAGAAGGTACATGTGTAAACAAATTATGAAGTGTTGAAAAACCGACTTACATAATTTGTGTGTATTTCGTTCGTTGGCATTTACTTTCTATCACATTTCCATTTCTTTAAGCAAGTGCTAGTAGCATTAAATTGGTAATTCAGTTTTGTTCACTTAGAGCATTAAGGCATAGAGGTATTTATGGATATAAATACAGGTATCACACACATAGTACATAGGTCATATTTGTCAAAATTACAAAAGTTACAACGATTACGATTACTACATATGATTACTTTTCGACTTGGTACATTTCAGCTCGCCTCTATTGTCAAAAAAAACATTACATTATTATTTAATGCAACACAGAAGAGTATCAGGAAAGCCCATAACTCTTTTCTATTCAATTTAAACATGTCGTCTATTAAGTTTATAGCAGCTGTTTATTCGAATCGAATATTTTAGTCATCTACAAATGTATGTACTAGAGCTCTTGGTATTCGACTAATCGACTAACCGAATTAACCGGATGGGGCATTATTCGAATAATAATATTCGGTTTGCAGCATTCGGGTAGTCGTAAGTTGTCGACTATTCGATTAACCGCTCATTTCCGACTATTACGGTTAACCGTTCGTTGTCGACTATTCGAATATTGCAAGTTCATTAAATTTCTATTTTTATTGAAAAAGGTGATACTCACGATTGTTGTTTTTAATGCTTGATAATTGGCCATTTTCTAGTAAATATTTATTTTGTTTTAGTTTTTCTACTAAAAATTTTGAAATGTCGTTAGTTTCTATTTTATTATTATTTTTGATTCTACTTTTACTTCTACTTCACTTTCACTTGACGACATGTTTGCACTTCAATAACATTAGACGTTTGATCTCCCTTTGCTCAAGTAACTGCAATTGGTTTGAACTCATTTGTATGCTTACGAAATTACAAAAGCTGTTGCTGTTTCATCGAACTCGACTTACGAGCAATTGCTCACATGTTTCAACTCAGCGCATTTACTCGTATGCATGAGACCCATTGACTTAAAATACTTACCCACAAAATTGGTCTAAGGTAGTTAAATCTCATAACCTGGTTGGTTAATTCACAGATCCGTTTCGTGGAGAAGTTCGGTCACCGAAAGTTCATTCCAATAAAGTAATGGTTTTACGCGACGATTAGATATTGGCTGCCAAAAATTAAAAAAAAAAAATTGTAGATCAATATAGCCTGAGGATCTCGCATACTAGATCGCCTATAGTTAAATTTTTAATTATTTACTATGTAGACTTAATATACGAGGGCTGCTATATATATTTCTGGCCTAGGCAACACTAATTGTTGCCAGGTGCAATCTGACATTTCCATTGGAAAGTTTGACATTTTTTAGCATAACATCACTCAGAACGTTTTGTCATTTAATCGTGAATTGTTTTATTTACAGGGAATTCAAAAATTCATCTCGGCCAAAAAATGGAATTAACTCGTGAACATTTTCGTGCGATCATTTTTCACAACTTTCGACGTGGATTATCGCGACAAGAGTGCATCGATGAACTAAAATCTTTGTATGGCTATGTATGAAGCACCATCCTATAGCACTGTGAAAAACTGGTACAACGAATTCAATCGTGGCCGACGCTCGCTCAAAGACGAATTCCGTGAAGGTCGTCCAAAAACAGCCGTTGTGCCAGAAAACATCGATGCCGCACGTGAACTGATAATGCAAGACCGTCATGTAACATACCTTCAGATAGAGGCATGCCTCTGCATTTCTCCCACCAGCATACATTCGATATTGCATGAACACCTGGCCGTAAAAAAGGTTTGTTCTCGTTGGATCCCGCACAATTTGACAATCGCTCAAAAAAAGTGCTTCGAAAATTGGTTTGAGCGCATGCAAAAGTGTATAAATCTTGATGGAGAATATTTTGAAAAACAATAAAACCATTTTCGTTGATAAATATTCCTATTTTCATTATTAGGCCAGAAATATATATAGCAGCCCTCGTATGTATGATCTTTACAATTGGGAAAGTGAAATATTTTGATCAAAATGTACAGATTTCAATATATTAGCATTCATTGCTGCTTTATAATAATTCCCGAATATATGGGCCTGGCAATGTATCGAATCGAAGAAACTATACATTTGGCTGAGCTATTCAAATACGGCGGCGAAGAACTGATAAGGTGCATGCATCAGCTTTTTGACTTTTTGACTAAAGCCCACCGTCAACAAACTGATTGGACCTTATCAGAGCGACTTCTTTAACTTGACGCTGGAAAAAATCATAGGAGCTGCAGAGCTAAATAGAGAAGGTACAATCTGTTTACAGTGTATAGCTCCTGGCGTACGCCAATGATACTGATATCATCGGAAGCAACAACCGCGTCGTTAGTTCTGCTTTTTCCCGCCTGGATAGGGAAGCGAAGCGAATGGGTCTGGAGGTGAATGAGGACAAGACGAAATATCTCCTGGCATCGAACAAACAGTCAGCGCACTCGCATCTTGGCTCACACGTCACTATTGACAGTCATAACTTTGAAGTTGTAGATAGTTTCGTATACCTGGGAACCAGCATCAACAACACGAACAATGTCAGCCTCAAAATCCAGAGCAGAAGCACTCTTGCCAACAGGTGCTACTTTAGACTGAGTAGGCAATTGAAAAGTAAAGTCCTCTCTCGACGAACCAAAATCAAACTCTACAAGTCGCTCATCTTTCCCGTCCTGCTTTATGGTGCAGAAGCTTGGACGATGTCAACATCAGATGAGACGACACTAGGAGTTTTGCGCAAGATTTATAGTCCTCAGAACATTGGCAACAGCGAATACCGCAGACGATGGAACGAATAGCTTTACGAGTTATACGACGACATTGACATAGTTCACCGAATAAAAACTCAGCGGCTATCTTGGCTAGGGCATGTTGTCCGAATGGACGAAAACACTCCAGCTCTGAAAGTGTTCGATGCAGTACCCGCCGGAGGAAGCCGAGGAAGGGAAAGGCCTCCACCCTGTTGGAGGGACCAGGTGGAGAGCGACCTGGTTACACTTGGGATCTCCAACTGCCGCCGAACTGCGAAGGAAAGAGAGAAGTGGCGCACTATCATCGATACGGCTATAACCGGCTAAACGGTTGCAACGCCAATCACACACATATAAATAATAATTTTAATAACATATGTTTTAATTGTTTGCAATTATTTCACAATTGAGACATTCATAAAGGTAAACCCGGTCATAGTACGTTAATGAGGTCTTCGGCGATGGCTAATATGTGTAAAATAATTTCGTAAAAGCTTCATATAAAGCATAACTAATTTATTGTTTTTTTCTTGGTAATAAATATAAGAATGAGTATGTATGTATGTATTAAGGCTTATCAAGAAGATCAAACACATATCCAAATTACTTTTGCTATAAGCAGCAAATTGATTCATAAATACTTATTATTTCCTTCAGCAAAATTTTCCCTTTCAATTTGCAATTTATATACACAATTATGAAGAAATTTTTGAAGCAAATGTTTATTTTCAACACACATTGCTCGAGTACAAACAAAATAATGAGTATTTAGTGGAAACGCTTTCCAAATCCGGTCTATAATAGCTCAAATAAATTTGATGCGATCTTATGATACTCAATGATCCTGCCCTTCCCCTCAACACACCATTGATCATAAATTCTTTCAAAATTTATGCCTTTGCTAATTTATTAGATTCCACTGCAGGCATCGCTGCGGAAAATCTCCATTATGCTGGAGGTGAGTTGAAATATCAGACGAACCAAAGACGTAATCCGTCAATCAACGCCAATCCGAGCTAAGCAAAATGCCGACAGTACATTTAAAGCAACATATGTAGCTATTAAACTTAATATACAAATGTATATATGCAAGTGTGTATGCTTCTAGCAGCAACCAATCGAAAACTTAGAAAGCGTTGTATTGCAGTGGTATTGGTGTGACAATGTGGTGGTGTTGCTCCACCCATCAGCACCAAGATCGATAATTGTGGATTGGCGCTGATCACTTTACAATGGAGCATGCTTTGCTCTCTCCTCTAACTCACTGCCTGTGAACAGTGGGAGTGAGCAGTGTTGTTGTAGAATCGCTTTGCTGCTATCCCGTTTTGCCCTTTGTGAATGGGCGATTTAGCTCAACATGCGTCTGTGTTATTGTAATATCCGTTTATTTTGGAGCAACATTTGGAGAGCGCGCTTGTCGAAGATCATATAAAAATGTGAGATGATAATTTGAATAATTCACAACAAATACTGAACAACGAATGAAACTCATTGAAAATATGTTGTTATTGAGACCTCCAAAGATATTAAGCTACATATGTGTATGAAGTATTTATATAGAGCGTTAACAGTGGGATAAAATTAATTCTATGTGCTAATAAATAACTAACTGACTATTAAATGTTGTTATTTAGAATATATGTATCTGCCTAACTGTTTAACTTGCCTTCGAAGGGATTTATTTTTTAGTGTTTTAAATGAGTGTATTCTATAAAGTCAAGTTTATCAGGTTGTGTCTTTAACTAAATGACTCTTGAATTACAATTTCGGGCTTAACTGCACTAATCCAATAGTCTATTATTTTTCAAAGAACCTAGTGAGGCCTAGTTACTCTTTTTTCTTCAAGAGGCTTTCACAATGGAATGAATTAACCATCTTCTATTTGCGACCTCCTTTTTCGCTGGGGTTCCCCTCAAAGAGTACTTAACCCCACCGCATCAAAAACCCTTGTGGTTCCTTGAGTTGTTTTTTATAAAAAGAACTAAGGACACTCCGTTTATTGGTCTACTAGAGCAATTTTTTTAAAGCGCTATTTTTCGCACTTGTTAGTTGTGGGCGTAGTCTCTTAAAAAAATTACAATATAAACCAATAAAAGTGAGTATGTAAAATCTTCATTAAATTATTTGAGTATGATCCAAGTTTTTGCGAATCGAAGACTGTTATTGAATCACAATCCTCCGTACTTATTATATGTTTTTTGAAAGGGACTAATATAATTCAGAAACTTGTACAACATGGTTGATGAAGTGGGATTCTTTATAGTTATTTATGTATCGAGTTATCTCTTAATAAGTCTAGTATTCCTGCCAGGCTACAGACGTTTTGTCTCTTACATCTTTGGACCTCCAGATCAGCTAGCAGAAATAAAAATAAAATACCTAAGTTAATAAATTTGTTATGGAGGTTTCTTTTTCCATATAACTTGACCTACTTTACTTTTTCAAGTCAATATAATTCATTAGGATGTTATAGAATTTACTTCATTACTTGATCACTTTACATACTACAAAGGTTAGTTTAGTCCGGTAGGCCAGCAGGACAGGCTTAGACCAGTTATAGTCCTTAGCGATACCAAATGGAGTGCCGTCACATACTCCCTGAGTAGTAGTCATTGCTTACGATGCTAGCGTTACGTCCTCCAACTTATCGTACTGTGCGGCTCCTAAATACCTTAAGTGTTGTCTTGCTAATGCAGGACAAACATACAAGAGATACTCCACTATTTCCTTGGTGCTCTGCTTCTGACACTTCCTGCATTCCCCCCGATCCGACAGTCCCATCTTATAGGCGTGCGCCGCTACTAGGATGTGACCAGTAAGAATGCAACCATGGTTCTACAGCGAGTGTTTTAAAATTTTATTAGTTCCAATCTTGTCTATCTTTCTTTTTCAATGTAAACTGTGAATCGCATTTCGTTTTTCGAAATTATGTATAATTACTCGTATGTATAATTACCGTAAATATTGTATGCACAGTGTTGAATGAAATTAAGATCACTTAAAGTTTCTTCATTCAATATTTCTTAGAGATTCTGATGAATGAAATTGTAAAGAATTAAAGGTTATCCATCTCCAAAAATTAGCAAATCTATGATTTCAATTACTTTTTGCTCAATACATTTTTTGAAAGGCATAAACATTAAGCTATAGAGGCTCCTATGATCCATCATTAAGTTACCACTTTGTTATTTATTTGAAATTCAAGCAATTTATGAATGAATCGTAACAAAAAGCCTTTGATCATCTCAGCTTGTTTTGTAAATATGCACATCCATCAATTTTATGCTCGATTTAATTTATTATTATTGACACACGCGCTTTTCTCCACACAAACTGGCAACACGCTCCACTGTACGCCCAATAGTAAACGATTTGTTTACATGATTTTCCGCTCAATCGATCGGTTCTGGCACGGTGCGCGATCGCATGCGGATGCTGGAGGCACTTCAGTGCAGCGTGACGACTCTTACCAATCGGTGCGACCCGCTAATCCGTGAATGAGTTAAACGTACGAAATTCGTGCGACCACCGACGCTAGTGTCTAAAGGATTATTCTTGAAAAAATAAAAAAAAAAAAATCTTCGTTAAATCGGTGTAAATTTACTTTCGAGTTCACGGAAAAATGCCATTTGTTTAACGTCGAAAATGGGAGTTTTAGAAATAGATCAGCGCCTAAATACGATAATGGAGTCAGCGCCAACGAATTTAACAATTGAAAAGCCCGTCGCCAGTGATGTGCATAAAAAGTGCTCCGGGAGCGTTGAAGAAATGCATGTTGAGTTCACAAAATCACTTGAAATCGATAATAGTAACAGTGAAAATAGTAATGCGTCGAAGCAACCACTTCCGGTTGGTGAAACAAAGATACAACTCAGTTTTAGTGTTGATCGTTTATTGAATATCGAAGAACCCCATTCAAATGGTAGAAGTAGTGCAAATGTATCGCATGAAGTTTGTGAAAGTGGGAAAAATTGCAACTCAAGTGAAGTGAAGTGTTTTGACGGTGCGAATATGTGTGCTTATGGTTCGTGTACGGATCCAAATTGTGCGGCACTCTTAGGCGGCGCTCCCACCGACATGCAACTTGACAATGTGTCGCGTAATTTGAAAAAGTATTCCATTTCGGCGCTCACCAATGAAATGCAAGAGAAGTTCTATCGACAAATACCGTCTCTGGCACCGCCATATTTGGATTTTAAAGCGATCGTGCGACCGACGCCAATTCGGATGGTGAATAATGCGCGTGAGGCTGGTAAGTGGAGCTGAAGACAGAGAACAGATTGATCAGACATATTTAACTGACACAGTCGCATGCTAAGCTGCATTCGAACTGCTAAAATATTCATCCACTGGATGTTAATCTACCGAAGGAAAACCATTTTTTAAAGTGGCTGCAAATAATTTGTCGCCTTTTAGCTCATTCGATTCGCGACGATCTTGTTTCAAGTTGTCATATAAGCAGGAATCATCTGACATAAACGGTATTTCACAGCTGTAATAGATAATGGCGCAATTGATATCCTCGAACTCATTCCATGTGTTATATCTTCCTTAATACTCATTGCATTCTAATTCAAATCCTCAAAGATTTGTCATACTGTTATTAAAAAAGTCGTATCGGACTATTCAACTATTGAAGACAAGAAGACAGAAACAACGTGTTCTTTTTAAAGTGGAGACAATTGGGCTAAAGATTTAACCATATTTATTACCGACGGCGAAGATTTCATGTAGGAAACAGCTTTAAACTTAGGTTGGGTTAGTCTGATTGGTCAAAGCCACACATGGATCAGTTTTGGTCCTTTGTGATACCAGATGGAGTGCCGTCACGTGGTCATCCTTTAGGATGCCTGCGCTTGTCGCTAATTTTACAAGGTTTTGAGGTTTTACGAGCGATACCTATTCCAGATTCACGTACTGTGAGGCCCTAAGATATTGAAGCCGTTGCTTTGACAATGCAGGACAGGCGCATAAGAGATGCTCTATTGTTTCCCTTATACCTTGCTCTTGTCATCTCGATCCGTCAGCCCCATCTTACAAGCGTGTGATATCACCGCACAGCGACCGGTTAAAATCCAATGTGTATTTCTGGACTTCCACTTTCAACATGGTTTTAGAGGTTTTGCACGCCGGTCGCCGTCGATCCGTCAGCCCCATCTTACAAGCGTGTGATATCACCGCACAGCGACCGGTTAAAATCCAATGTGTATTTCTGGACTTCCACTTCCAACATGGTTTTAGAGGTTTTGCACGCCGGTATATTAATCCAGCGCGTTATGATCTTCCTTGCCTGTCTAGATCATCGTATAGACATTGCATGGGTTTGCCAAATTTGGGCGGGATATTTCCGTATGACAGTTGTACATCACTTTTGGCAACTCCGTCTACAATCTCGTTGCCTTCAACGTCTTTGTTGCTTGGCATCCAGTAGAAGTGTTCCTGGCAACTCCGTCATCTGTCACCCTGACACTCAATACATTTTTGAGAAGCAAAACGAGGTTATTGCCTTGATTGCTGCTTGACTGTCTACGTATATATTTACAAATGTGTCTGAAAAGGTTTTTAGTTGCCCTGTAAAGCTCTTTTATCAACTTTGTGGCATATATTTTGTTGAAGAAATTGATTAAAAGAAGGTTTAAAGATTTATTAAGTCGGATTTATATCTTATAAGGAAGCAACTAAGAGAGGCAGCCTTATAACATATGTAGTTTACAATACTTTGCATTGTTTTAAAAATCCTTATGACAGAGCCGTGAGCAAGTTGCTAGCGTTCAATGAACCGAAAATTTAAGGTTTTTATTAAGAAGGATCACCTCTTGGTATACAATAAGGGGTATGTCTGAGATGAAACAGGTTGTTATAAAATATAATAAAAATAATAGGTTACGTTAAAGGGCTGATCCGTGCGACAAGCGCCACTTAATCCACTAAAAACATGCACACAATCCTTAGTGTGGGTCACAAAGACCTGATGGTTGACAATATTGATTTGTGCCAATTCATTAGCTCCGCCGTAGGTATGACTACCGATATGTTTCAGCCTCAGATTTACAATCGTTAGATAGTGAAGGAGAACGATAGGAAATTATAGATTCTTCTCCTTGTCTTCCTACATACATTTTTTGAAATTGGCGTCGCAAAGTATTTTAGCCTTTCTGAACGGATGCCTATGGGTCAGTGCCCAATAACAAATGACAAAAGTGCCGCGATGGACTTTTCTAAAACAGCATACTTTCCACTCTAGGATCTCTAAATTTTTGGTATTATGAGTTTCCAAAGAAACAAACAATCCGTTTCAGATTCGACTTTTTGATAGAAATGTTTCAACAACAATTAAACTTCCATGGAATTTTCAATAAAATATAATTTATCAGATTTGTATATCATCACTGTCAGTCTTCATTCGATTTCTGCAAAAATACGTGACTAACGACAAGCGAAAAGCTTTGATCACACCACTTCAATTGTTATTAGCACTACAGAGAATCGACGGACACTTGTCTAGAGAGAAATTTCTCTGAAATAGAAAGCGCTACTGTTATAATGATATCGCTTCGCTCCGCTCCGCTATTGAAGAATTTCATTTGTTTGTATTATTCGATTGTTAACCTGTGACCATATTGCATACACACCAGCTCTGTCAGTGGATGAACCCATCATCCGGGAGTAAACAGATGGCAAATGTTCTTGACGCAAACAATTCTCGTTGCTGCCACAAATTGTGACTTCCTTTATTTCATAATTCCTGTGTCCATTTGCCATCAAAGCCCACAAGCGCAGAGGGGTGGCTCCTCCAACGCGTTGTTTATGAGTGCAGTGTACATTCGAAAGAGAAATAAGCAAACAGCAAGCAATGTTTCTATGGACGCTAAGAATTAGTACGCGGCGGATGGAAAAATAAATTTTCAAATCATAATTGTAGCAGTTTATTGTATTTCTATTATTTATTTACACATAAACAGGCAATACGTAAATATTTGCGGTTCTTAATTTTTTGTTTGGATAGTGTATGTAAATTATGCCCTCAAGGTGTTGTACGCAAATGAGGTGGATGAGCTCGGCACGCACATACCCAAGTCTCTTATTTGTATGTATATTGTATATGTATATGTGAATAGAGGCAAATCGTTTTTTTTTAATTAGCGCGTGAAACATTTATGATAATTATTAAATGTTGAAGTTGAAAACTGCAGTCAAATATTAAAATATTTTAATGAGCATAACCATATACACCCACTTGGGTTGAGTATAGAATTTTCATTACACATCAATAAATTATACATACACATCATATGCTTATGTAAATAATTTAATTATAAAAAAATCTACACCTGTTCATTAGATCATTATTAATATCTTGTCAACGCATTTGCTATGTATTGTTATTTAAATATTTTTAGCTGTCATCGATTCGCCAATTCCGTACTCTTTATTTATGGGTGTTGATCTCTTGTAAAAAATGTTAAATTTAAATGTAACAAGTAAGGAAAGGCTAAGTTCGGGTGCAACCGAACATTTTATACTCTCGCAATTTACTGAAGTAATTTTATGAAGATAATACACAAATTTACCCATAAATTCGGCTTAAGAGAATAACGAAAATCAGCATATATAGTATATGAGGGCTGAGGTAATACCTGAACTGATTTCATTCATTGTCACCAGCAAGGTGCACTGTATCCAAGACTATACGCTCAATTAATTTTGCTAAAATATCTCTCATATATTTACCAATACATACATATGTATATGAGGAATAAAGCCCTTTTGAAAAACCTATAATAAGGTATATGGGAGCTTTAAGATGTTATGACCCTATTTTAATAATTTTTGGAACAGAGACACACTATTAGAAGAAAACAATTTGCTCTGAATTACATTGAATTATCTGAAAGATTTACCCATATTTTCGGTTAAAATTTACCTTTAGGCGCTGAGTTCAACATGTTCGATATCTGGGGTCTTGAAAAGTTATAGTCCGTTTTCGACAATTTTTTCACAAGTGAAGCTAGAGTGATATGCACTATATGTGTAAAGTTTTATTCCGCTAACTTCATTGGTTCCTTATGTATCCATTATAAAGTGAAGGAATCAGATGGAATTCAAAATTGAGTTATGAGGAAAGTAGTCGTGGTTGTGAACCGATTTCGCCCATTTTTAAGCCGTGTTATCAGGGTGTCAAAAAAATATTATATACCGAATTTCATTCGAATTGGTCGAGTAGTTCCTGAGATGGTTTTTGACCCATAAGAGTGTGATGCCACGCCCATTTTCCATTTTGTAAAAAAATTTTGAGTGCAGCTTCCTTCTGCTATTTCTTCTGTAAAATTTAGTGTGTCTGACGTTTTTCGTTAGTGAGTTAACCCAGTTTTAGTTATTTTCACCTAACCTTTGTATGGGAGGTGGGCGTGGTTATTATCCGATTTCTTTCATTTTTGGACTGTATAAGGAAACGGCTACGACTGCAGAAAGTTTGGTTTATATAGCTCGATTGGTTTGCGAATTATATACATAAAACTTATTTGAGAGTGTACACGAATACCGTGGAGAGTCGATTCGGCAACGTTTGCAGCAACTCGGACTAACGTATGGAACGACTTGGATCATTTTACGTGGAGATCTTAAATTAAAATCGTACAAAATACAGTTTGTGCAAGAACTGAAGCTGCTCGACCTTCCCAAGCGACTTCGCTTCGCTCTATGGACTCTTGAAAAGTTCTAAGACGTAAGTCCGACGTTCCCGAGTCAAATTTCGTTCAGCGATGAAGCCCATTTCTGTCTCAATGGGTATGAAACAAGCAAAATTGTCGAATTTTGGACGAATAGCAACATGGAGAGATTCAAGAACAGTCATTTCATCCAGAAAAAACAACGCTTTGGACTAGTTTGTGGGCCTGTAGAATTATCGGTCCATATTTCTTCAAAAAATGGTAGTTATCGCGTTATGATAACCGACTATTTGATGCCTGAAAATGAAGCTCGTAATCTTGGCGACATTTAGTTTCAACAAGACTGCTTCACTTCCCACACATCGCATCAATTAATGGATTTTTTGAGAGAACACTTCGGTGAGCAATGTTTTAGGCCGGGCGAGTGGCCACCAAGATCGTGGGATACCGTAAGGCTTTTTCCTGTGGTGGATATGACAGTTACCAGGCGAAATGCTCGTACGAGTCATCGAAAGTTGGACTCAAAGGATGGATCAATTGAGACGTAGACGTGCCTAACATTTGAAAGAGATAGTCTTTAAAAAAATAAATGCCAAAGAAAGATCTTCCGAATGATAATAAACGTTTTCCATTAAATTTGACTTTTCTGAAGTTTTGTGTTTAAAAAGTAGGGAACCTCGAAATGAATCACACTATACAAATCTATGCCCTTTGTAGGGTCTGTTGGCCAAAGACAAGTTTGTATAGTGTCTTAAAAAATCAAAATCAGAGCACCGTGTATTAACCAGATTCGATGAAAACTAGCTCTACAATTTAAAATAAAGTTAAGTTTAAATTCTATACCAATTCAATCCTCGACCAAACAGGAAACTTTTGAAATCAATTTCAGTTGGTGTTGTATGGTCGATGTTATACAATTTCCTTTCCAATGAATCTGAAAACTTCTCTCAGGAAAATTAAACACTTTTTTTTAAGTAACCATTGATAGAATCCGCAATCAAAAGGAAATCCGCAAAGTAATCACTACACGGAAACCGAAATATTTGATTGTAAAAAATGATAAAGATATCCAATTTTACAACAACACACATAAATCATGTTACAAATAACAAAAATAACAACTCAACATGCCACTTTTATTGTACAAGAGGTCATATCCATGTAGTACTCACACTCACGCACACACATATAAACACTTTTACTTTCCGGCAGGCACACTCTTATACGCACACGGATTTTCACAATTTTTTAAACGGGAAATCCAATGCGGCCGCCCGAAGCGTTCAATTTATAAAACAATGAATTATCTTCATAAATGTTGAAAAATTTATTGAGGAATATATGGTAAATATTTATATTTACTTTGCCATATTTCGCCGCACAATAAGTACGTATCATCCGTAATAATACATTGTACAAATACAATAAACGGTTTAACATATTAATTTGTTTTGCTTGAATTTCCCTACGAAAATCCGAAAAAAATTAAACCACTTGAGGGTGAGCATGTGCGTGTGTGGGTGAAGTGCTGAAAATGCGCAACGCACGGCCGCTGATATGCGGATATGATGAAGCGCAGCATCGATTCAAGGTGTGCGGTGTGAAAGATACTTTTACTTCTAGTGTTTGTTGTTTTTGCTGCGGTGTGAACGCGGGAAATCGCAACTTAATGAGTCTCATTAAGGCATCATGCTGAATGCCTAGCTGTACGCAGCAGCGTGTGCTAATCAACACTTAAACGTTTTCCGCTAAAAAAGCAGTGTGAACAAACCCTATAAAATCTTACAAATCTAAATGTATGTGAATAGCAACATAGAAGTACATACACCTTGTAGTATGTTCTAATGGGATGTAGCGACGAAACCGTTTCTTAAATGCTTGAATATATTATAGTTTTTCAACCAGTGCTGGAAGAATTCATTCGTTGATATTCGGTCTGAGAGTTCGCTCTTGGAAGCCCAGTGTGAATTAATAACTTGGACCGATATATTAACAAATATCAGAAAAACTATCGACTATGAACTTAAAGATATACATATATATATATATTTGGGGTACGAGGTCGCTGTTCACGTGGTCTTTCCAACGGAATGGATGTTTTCCGTTTCCTCTGCTTCCACCAGTGGGTACTGCATCGAACACTTTCAAAGCTGGAGTGTTTCCATCCATTCGAACAACATGACCCAGCCAATGAAGCCGCTGTTTATATATTCCCTGAACGCTGTCTATGTCGTCCTAAGGTCCATAAATATTCCACGAAACCTTTCTCGCGAAAGCTCTTAGTATCGTCTTATTATCCATGCTTCTGAACCATATAGCAAGACGGGCTCTGTTTGATCTTCTATTAGATTATTTTAATTATTTTTTACGTGGTGTGGTGTGGTGTTGATTAGTGTGGTGTGTCCTAAGCCACTGGGTGAGTACACCTTCTCACTTTAGCTTGTCTCTCAACGCCTGTTTTTTTGGATACCCAGAGGATACTTGGTCTAAACCAGGAACTCGTGAGCTACTTGAGCCATATGCAATAGAATCGCCCCTGGGCACTGTCAAGTCAATGACAGTCAGAAACCATGTTCACTTTCGTGAAAATATTAATATTAAATATTTACGTCCCAATAAAAAGTCTGAACTATAAAGAAATTTTTAACGTTCTTAATGAAATTTAGTAATGTATTGTTAGTCAATTTCCGAGGTCCTTTGGAATTGAACCACTACGTGGAATGTGTTCTCATTTCTAAACGATCTCACTATTTAGACGTCATACTACTTCTTCCTTTAATTTTATTTCGTTTTGAATCTAGACCGAGTTTCTTTATTCCGATTTCGAGGCGTGCAGCTGGATCGGTGATACGAAATATTTTGTAGCCACTGTACAAGGGCCCAAATAACAATTAGACACTAACATTTCGAATTTGCGACTGGGCTGAAGATTTCAGAGTCTGTTCAACGAAAATTTTTTCTACTTGTTTCGAGGGTAATACCTGATTTTCTTTGATGTACTCAGCTATGACTCTCTAAAGGTTAATGAAAGCGAGGCCTTGTTATATTTCCCATTATATAGAGTATTAATATCATATAATATGTACAATTAAGAGATGATTCTCTGTGAATGTCAAGGGGTAGATATCCGCAACTGCAAAGAGTCTCACTTAGACAGCTTCGAGTTCTTTGTGGCATCCAAATACTTCTAACGGACCAACAATAGCCTTATGATTCGACAAAACGCTTGAAGTCTGTTATAAAGTTCTAAAGTCGGCTAATGTCGGTATCAGTAATTTCGCTGCCTTTCTTTCTTAGTAACGCTCGTCCTTATTTTTTAACATTAGTTTGGCTAATACTGGACATTGAAGTAGGACATGCTGGGATGATTCCTCTTCGCCTTCCTCCATGCAACTTTGGCAACTTGCATCTGGCTTGATACCTAACCTCACCGTATTTGTACCTATTGGACACCAATGAACATATCAATGATTCCGGCGAGCTAAGCCTTCGTAAGAGACAGCAGCTGGAATGACTCAAGTGGAGTCAATGTGTCCAGCGCTCTAGTGCAACTGGACCTTGGGCGCATTTTTGGTAGGGATTCTAGCTTAAGAGAGAAGTGGGCCTTGAGTAGTTAAAATCCAAAGGGGTCTTTATAAAATCCATGTTTGAAAAGAAACTTTTTGTATTTATATTCGCAACAAAGTTGCTAGAGAGTATTAAAGTTTTGTTCACATAACGGTTGTTTGTAACACCCAAAATTAAACGAGCTAGATATAGGGTTATATATACCAAAGTGATCAGGCTGAAGAGTGGAGTTCAAATCCGAATGTCTGCCTGTCCGTCCGTCCGTCCGTCTGTGCAAGCTGTAACTTGAGTAGAAATTAAGATATCTTGATGAAACTTGGCACACTTATTTCTTGGCACCATAGGAAGGTTGCTTTCGAATATGAAAATCGGACAACTGCCATGCCCACAAAATGGCGAAAACCGAAAACACACAAAGTGCCATAACTAAGCCATAAATAAAGCTATGGAAATAAAATTTGAGATGAAGGATCGCACTATGAAGGGGCATACTTGGATGTAATTTTTTTGGGGAAGTGGGCGTGGCCCCGCCCCCAAATAGGTTTTTTGTACATATCTCGCAAACCAATAGAGCTATATAAACCAAACTTTCTGCAGTCGTTTTTAGCCACTTCTTAATACAGTCACAAAATGAAAGAAATCGGATAATAACCACGCCCACCTCCCATTCAAAGGTTAGGTTGAAAATTACTAAAAGTGGGTTAACTCACTAACGAAAAACGTCAGAAACACTAAATTTCACATAAGAAATGGCAGATGGAAGCTGAACTCAGATTTTTTACAAAATGGAAAATGGGCGTGGCGTCGCCCACTTATGGGTCAAAACCATATCTCAGGAACTACTAGACCGATTTCAATGAAACTTGGTTTGTAATAGTTTCCTTAGATCCCAATGGTATGTTGTGAAAATAGGCCAAATCGGTTCACAACCACGCCTACTTCCTATATACCAGAACTTTGAAGTGGATCTGAATGGTTTACATTACAATATATAAAGTAAGCGCTAGTGAAGATATCGGGGCAGAGCTTTGGACAAATAATATGTTTATAGTGTGGCACCCCCATTCTAAAAATAGCCGAAATCGGACCATAGGATTTTAAGGCCCCATATATCGAACACGAGGACCTCGGTGCTTCTAACCTAATATTAGGGTTTCCAACTTTCAATGGACTTTATACAATATATATGACGCATATGTGGGTCAAATTGTGTATTATATAATATTAATGAAGTTAAATAGTTAAATTGCGAGAGTATATAATGTTCGGTTACACCCGAACTTAGCCCTTCCTGACTTGTTTTATAGAACTTTTAGTATTATCATTTTTCCACCATAGGACGAAACACAACATTTCAGCGCATGTGTAGGAGGTAACACAAGATTGGTATGATTTGTTCGATTTGCTGCTCTCTAAAGCTGAGCTAATCGATAACAGCTTACAACATTGATGTTAATGGTTATTACAAAGTGTAGGAGTATGTTGGATGTAGGACATTTATGTTTCATTTCAATAAACAAGGTTTTCGCGTAAAACTATGAGAACCCCTATATGCTAAATAAGCAACTGCTAGATCTATGCTAAACTTAAACTTAGGCGATTTCTTGCAGGGTGGCGGACGTGGGCCAATATATGTCTATTTGTATATAAACTGTATTATATTTATTTGTCTTAGCGCACTAAACATACACGCTATGTGGTCTATAAAAATACGAAAATTTTCGTAAATTTAAATTCCTGCGCTGTTGCATATTCTATTCGCAATGAAATCAAATAATTCTTTCCGCTACTTAACCGTAGCGCATCTGTAGCGCGCCAACACACCGCAATGAGCTATGAATTTCTCAAATAAATAAGAAATACAAACACAACTACTTCTACATATGTACATATATATATGTGCAGTTGTTTGTGTGTAAGTAGTTTATTTATCACCTGCTTAACATTTATTACCTTTTATTCGCATTTTCCAAGTTATTGTATATTTTTCTATCACCACCGCCACAGACCAGCCGTGTGCGCTCTACGCGCTTTTTGGCAAAATCGAAAAAAAAAACAAAAATTATAATAATTAAATACGAAAATATGCGCTTTTGACTTTTATGCACTGTAGCATTGTGCGCGCAAAAGACAACAATCCATATATTTAGTCACTGGAAGCAAATGCCATGAGATGCGCACGCAGCCGCTGACGGCGGTGCATATTGAGCGTGCTACACTAGCGCTTGCTGCTGCACATTGCTTTTGTTGTTGCACTTGCAATTGCAGCGCCGCTGTGTTGGCAGCAACATTTGGTTTATTTCATCCGCAATTGTAATGAGTTTACCGATTTTCCACACCTTGATGTAAACACAAGCGCGCTGCTGCGGCGCGTTGCAGTGTCATAGCCGCCATCAGTATGCAGCGGCCTTGCCGCTTAATTAGCGCTTCCACTTTTACTTCCCGCCGCGGCCAAATACACAACAATAATGCACTCACACACACACATTTGTATGTATGTATATATTCCAATGGACGCGCATCACTGTGTGCGTGTGTTTACATGTGTGAGCGCGTCTATTATTCTCTTCTGTAAAGCGTAATCGATTTGCCACTCAACGCGCCATGCGCGTTCACATCCACCTACGCGCTGTTTTCATGCGTTTATGCATATTTGTTGATCGTGGTTATCAACAAGCTGTTTTTTTGTTGCTGTGATTTTTTGTTTTTGTTATTGTTACGCTTATTATTGGCTCCAAGAGGTAATGTGTTCATCATCCTTAACTCGTATTTTATCTAAAATATTGACTCACTACTCAGTTGCGCCTTTCTCATTAGCGCACTTGTTATTGTTTTACTTTTTGTAATTGTTGTTGCTGCTGCACTTGCATTTTGCCGTTGACTTATGCTTATACGCTTCCGTATTTAAATTACCAACGTTGCGGTGCATTATCGCCTTTCACATGTAATTTGTTAGTTTACCTTAATTACTTTGAATATTTTCAAATGAGTTTTTATTACGTGCAATACATGTGTAGGCACGCTCATTTACACTTGTATGCATAAAGATATGCTCTCAAGTGTGTGTATGTATGTATATAAGAGTAGATTTATTAGAAAGCGCTTCCATTCCTTGAGTATGAGTCGGCGTGATTTCCTTTGTGGGTTTTATATATGGGAGGAGAGTAATGTGCAATTAATTACTTTAAAAATCCCCAAAAATTGTTACTCTGAATAACATCAATTGTTTTCTTTTAATTTAATAAAATAATATGGTGGAGAACAGATTTTCTTATGTAAATTAAAACAGTTCCAAAGAAAGTATTTGTTAATTTATAATGAAAAACCATCCAACTAACATTTTCTCTACAGTGGGACAAATATTGTGATAAACTGTATAAAAACCAATCAAAATACTTCATAAGTGTGGAATTTATGAGTTAAATTTTCAAGAAATGATTTATAGAAAATTTTAATACTCCTAACAACACCTAAAAACACCGATACACATTTTCAAATCATTTGAACGGATCCTCGTCGCACAAAAACGGATACCTCTATTAGACTGACACCTCCTTTGTGCGGACATTTTGTATGCACCAAGTTAAGGTTTTAGAACAAATTCTCTTAGGGTACCTGCAAAGTGGACGCTCAAAGCCGAGCCGAGCGCAACGCTGATGAATGCTAGAAATAAGCGTCAAAACTGTGCGCATACATTTTCATACGAAATCACACAGTTAGTGCAGAGTGGAAGTTGACCGAGGCAGAGCGTAACGCTGATCAACGCTAGAAAAACAGTTTTGAAGTGTTTTTCGGCGCTGAAACGTATTTATTCACTTTATTTTTGCAATTTTAAGTTCAAATATGTACATATGTTACTAACCTGATATTTATACTCTCGCAACAAAGATGCTAAAGAGAGTATTATAGTTTTGTTCACATAACGGTTGTTTGTAACACCCAAAACTAAACGAGTTAGATATAGGGTTATATATAACCAAAGTGATAGGGGTGAAGATTGGAGTTCAAATCCGAATGTCTGTCTGTCCGTCCGTCCGTCCGTCTGTGCAAGCTGTAACTTGAGTAAAAATTAAGATATCTTGATGAAATGGCGAAAATCGAAAACACATAAAGTGCCATAACTAAGCCATAAATAAAGCTATGGAAATAAAATTTGGTATGAAGGATCTCACTATGAAGGGGCATATTTGGATGTAATTTTTTGGGGAAGTGGGCGTGGCCCCGCCCCCAAATAGGTTTTTTGTATATATCTCGCAAACCAATAGAGCTATATAAACCAAACTTTCTGCAGTCGTTTTTTTTTTAGCTATTTCCTTATACAGTCTAAAAATGAAGGAAATCGGATAATAACCGCGCCCCCCTCAAATACAAAGATTGGGTTGAAAATTACTAAAAGTGGGTTAACTCATTAACGAAAAACGTCGGAAACACTAAATTTCACATAAGAAATGGCAAATGAAAGCTGCACTCAGATTTTGTTACAAAATGGAAAATGGGCGTGGCGTCGCCCACTTATGGGTCAAAAACCATATCTCAGGAACTACTCGACCGATTTCAATGAAACTTGGTTTGTAATAGTTTCCTTACATCCCAATAATATGTTGTGAAAATACGCCAAATCGCTTCACAACCACGCCTACTTCCTATATACCAGAACTTTGAAGACAATCCGAATCGTTTACTTTACAATATATAAAGTAAGCGCTAGTGAAGATATCGGGGCAGAGCTTTGCACAAATACTATGTTTATAGTGTGGCAGCCCCATTCTAAAAAACGCCGAAATCGGATCATAGTTTTTAAAGCCCCATATATCGAACACGAGGGCCTCGGTGCTTCTAACCTAATATTAGGGTTTCCAACTTTCAATGGACTTTATACAATATATATGACGAATATGTGGGTCAAATTGTGTATTATATAATATAAATAAAGTTAAATAAATAAATTGTGAGAGTATAAAATGTTCGGTTACACCCGAACTTAGCCCTTCCTTACTTGTTTTAATTTAAATTTGAATTAAATAAATTAAATTCTAAAAAGTTATTTAATATAATAATATTATAATATTAAAAAAAAAATATAATTATTGATTAAAATTAATAGGGTAATCGAATGTTTTGATTTATATTCCAAAAGCTTTTGCGAATATCGTATTAAATCAGTATACAAATATTTAAAGATTAAAGTGCAAAAGTACACATGTACATAGGTGTATAATAACAAATTAATCGCGGAATTCAGCGCTAAACTCTCGCAACCACTCTGCGGCACCTAAAATTGATCAGCGCTGATCGAAATCAGTCTAGCGTTTGGCTCGGCTTTGAGCGTCCACTCTACAGGCACTCTAAAGGCGGGCACCTCTCTTGGGCGGAGATAACTCGCTCGACGGTGAGTGTCAGTCAAAGAAGTGTTTCACTATAATTGAATTGAAGATTTGGTATGCCGACAGTAGCGACATCCAATTATAAAACATTTCTCAAACAAATTTTCATAAAACAATTTATATATCTTTAGTCGGTTTTTATAGAGTAACAATGGCGCTATCTATTTTTGGCAAATATAAATCATCAACAAAATTTATAAATTTAAATTTAATTAAATGCATTATTTAAATTGGACCGAAAAATTTCGACATATAAAGTATCGCCAATTAACAACTATCATATAAGTGTTTTTGCAACAATATCAAATTGCGATTGTAGAAGCAGTTGGAAATGGTAGGGTCGCAGTTGACACCTCGATGGATTAATAGCATTTCCAACAGATTTCTGTCACTTCATTGACTTGAAAGAGAAGTTTTCCTGACATGAAACCTCAATATGATAACCATAAATGACTGATTGAATAACCTATATTGGTGGTAAAAAAAAAAAAAAACAAAGATATCGATGATCTTAATGCGACAATTTAGAATTTCGGTCCAGGAGAGTTGACACAGCTACAAACCAGGATGACGTAGTCAATTATCCCAAACTATTTAAAATTGCCTGTACTATCACCACTCGCTTTGCAATTAAAAGTAGTGTGAGTTGTCATCATGCTGCGTAACATACTCGACCTCGAGTAATCAATATCGTCACCGAAGTCAAGATTGGGCCAACTTGATTTAATGATACCTTAGCCACAACAACGTGTGGCCGGGTCTGCTAGTTTATGTATATAGATATTCTATCTTTTTTAGAAAAATGCATAAAGTGGAACCAAATGTATCTTTACATTTTTAGGTATACGAATTCCAATGTACAAACTTAATCTATACTACTATTATAAAGAGGAAAAATTTGTATGTATGTTTGTAATGAATAAACTCAAAAATTACTGTGCCGATTTCAAAAATTAAAAGCTACAGTCACCCCGAGAAACATAGGCTATATTTTTTGCAAGAATCTCAACTTTCTGGAAATAGTTCCCAGGTGAAGGTATCTAAAAAACTCCGTGATGGAGAATATTATATCTGAATATTATTCTGAAACTAAAAATCGTCTTGCAAGTCATTCTCTTTGCATCACAAACGCATGACAAAGAGTCGAGTAAAGAGTGCTCGCAGCTGCTTGATGAACAAAATTTCAAAACCTCCCAAGTTCGCGCTTGAGTGTCGAGTACGGAGAGTGTGCACCGGATTGAAGAACAAAATATTAGAAATATACAAGCTCGCACTAGGGCGTCGAACTCTGAGCGTTCTCAACGTCTTCATAATCAGAGAGAAAGACATCGGACACCAAAGACTAGAGGTTGTAATCAAGTTTTAGATCATTGCAAATAAAATATAATTTCCGATTCGAATTTTCCGCATTTTACTTTTTTAAAATGAACCCACGCAAGAAACGAGAAAGTAAATACATTTATATATAAGTATGTAAAAGCTTATCACTTTTGAAATGTTTGTTTAAACCCGTGCGAAGCCGGAGCGGTCTTCTAGTCACAAATGAATATATGTGGCTTGGAAAGCATGAAGGGACGACATATTCGTCAGTTATCGTTGAATATATGTATATATTATAAAATAAAAGAAAGAGTAACAATTAAGAAAGAGCTAAGTTCGGGTGTAACCAAACATCATTTTAAAGGGTTTTTCAAAAGGGACGCTACTAAAAGTAGGGACATTAAACGACACCATTTTTCCATCACTCTTTTAACATTTCTCTTCAGTAAGATTTGTCATTTCATCATGGACAGATATACGATCCAACAAATGGAAATTATTAAAATTTGCCGCCTCGGTCGTGCGATTTGCCACCGTTAGACTGTTTTTTTTTTGTGGGGCTAGGTCAAATTTATGGCCTATGCCAACAAGCCAGCGACGATTGATGAACTTCGTATGAATATCGAACGTGAAATCGGCCGATTTATGCTTGAAAACCGTCGAAAATACTTTCACAGGAATAAAGAATTTCATGGATATCCCAAATTGTTATTGTTTTATTTAAACTTTAAACATTTAACTTTTTTAGCGTTCTTATATAGTATATGGGGCTGTGGTAATTCTGCGGCAATTCAAACTATCGTTGCCACCAAGCTGCCTTATTTCAAAGATTTTAATTTGGCTAAATTTTGCTATGATATCTCACATATTAACCGATATATACGGCACTAAATTCCCCGAAAGTTTGAAATTCGATATATCAAGATTATGATGGATAGAGGAACCCGATTTTTCCCATTTTTGGCACGAAGGCACACTATTACATGGAAAACATCCATTCTGAATTTCTATGGAACATCTGAAAGAATTATAAATTTTTTCGTTAAAAAATTAGCCACAATCTTGGGACCCGATATCTTCAATGGTGCTTTATTTATATATTGTAATGTGACCGGGCCAAATGGAATCAAATTCTATTATACGGGAAGTAGGCGTAACTCGGTTTTTAAATTGTAGCATTGGGATACCACTGTACAATGTTTGTAGCCGAATTTCGTGGAAATTGGGTCAGTAGTCCCTCAGATATAGTTTTTGACCCATTAGAGGGCCACAACAGAAATGTAACTATAATATTGCGAAAAGTTATTTTAAAAAATATCATTTGGTAAAGATAAGATTTGCTCGACTTCTTTTTTGAGCTTAGGTCATTGAAAACGGGAAGCAAACAATGGGATAAAAACTGTATTATCGGTGGTCTTTATGGTTTATATAGTTTTCTCGAAACTATCATCGCTGTCAATAGCTTCGAAAAATTAGTTTGTGTTATAGCGTTATATGACTTTTGTCAAATTTTCATGTTAGTCTGAAATGATAAAGTTAAACTATTAAACTGGAATATGCAAAATAAAGCTATAGCATTTTTCCTTCGTCGAAGAGCCTGCAATACGAACCGACGTAAAATTCATTTTCAAATTCAATATTTCTACTTTTCTTAGTGTTCATATATTTATGTACGTATTGCAAATTCCACACATTCCAGTCGAATCAAATCCCGATTTCCGGGGGTCTTCAGAGTTCACATTGCCAAAATATTCATTAATACACGTCTTGTGCCGTTGCTCCCACTTTTCACCGTTCGGTTTCTGAAATGTTCTTTCTTTTATCTAAATATGTATGCATGAAGGTATGCCTGCAGCAAAACGTATGCCTCAATATGATGATGAAGATCATTACTTAAATATCAACATTTTTTTTTTTGTTTTTCACTGGTTCAGAATATTTGAATACCAATAACGAAATGATGCAGGTTGTGCTGTGTTGTTGATGTTGTGGCTATTTTTGTGGTTATTGCTTTGTGGATGATGATACAATGCTATTTGATTTGATTATGTGGCGCTGATGTGTGGCAGATTGATCTGCTGGCCGGTAGGTCGGCAAGCCGAAAGACAAGCAAGCAGATCTTATCAAAATTGGCCCCCAACAGGCGCCTCATCTATCACCGTTGTGCATCAGCGTACCATTACTGATCGATCAGATCGTGTTCGTTGTTATTGCAACCACTCTCACTCACTCACTCCACTCACTCACTAAGTACAGGTGAATGGTGCTGATGATGAGTATTGGTTAATCGAATAGTTTGTTTGTTTGTTTATTTGTTATTCTGTTTGTCTGCAGCTTAGCGTCGGAACAATTAATTACCAACTGTATTTGGTCGATGGTATTTATTCCGCTGCTTTTTAAATAACTTTAACTGGAACTGCTGGGCATGTCTTCAAGTACACATACTTACATATGTATACATGCTTAAATGTGTTTGTAAATACATAATTCTTGCCGTGTCCGTAGAACTATTAATGAATGTACGCAAACGTTTCGTAATTGATTTGATTTTATTTGATTTTCGATTTAGCGAAATCGTGCTGATTTTTATTTTACCTTTCTATGGTTTGTTTATTTATACAAATGACCGAAAGGCAGAAATTCGCTAAATAGCCAAGTTGAACAAATTTTCCAGATGAAAAGAAAATACATTTCTACACATATGTACATACATAAGTATTTAAATAATCAATGTTTCCGATTGATTATCGCACAAATGGTGATTAATTGCGGTATTTGATGTGAATATAATGAATTGCAATTGCCTTTAAAATAGATTTATGTCTCTGTTTATGTCTAATAGATTTTCCTTAAACGTCATGAATCATCGTTTGAAGACGGGCAAAGAAGTTGTTTAAGGAAATTTGCATCAAAACGATTGTTTAGCATATACATACATATGTGGAGTGTAGACACAATTGAACAAAGTTAATTTTGAAATGAAAAAATACACTTGGTTTTCAATAATATTAGCAATAAATCATTTCAGGATATGTATGTTATTAATACTGACATAACGATAATATGAATTGGATTGATCACAATGCTATTGGCTTTGTTAGCATATTAGTCTCCCATTTCTTATTATACTCTCGCAACAAAGTTGCTAGAGAGTATTATAGTTTTGTTCACATAACGGTTGTTTGTAACACCCAAAACTAAACGATTTAGATATAGAGTCATATATACCAAAGTGATCAGGGTGACGAGTAGATTTGAAATCCGGATGTCTGTCCGTCCGTCCGTCTGTCCGTCTGTTCAAGCTGTAACTTGAGTAAAAATTAAGATATCTTAATGAAACTTGGTACAAATATTCCTTGACACCATAAGAAGGTTAAGTTCGAAAATGGGCGGAATCGGATCATTGCCACGCCCACAAAATGGCGAAAACCAAAAACACATATAGTGTCATAACTAAGCCATAAATGAAGTTATAAAAGTAAAGTAAAGTAAAATTTGGAATAAGGGATCGCACTAGGAAGGGGCATATTTGGATGTAATTTGTTTGGGAAAGCCCACAAATAGGTTATTTGTATTTAACTCGCAAACCAATAAAGCTATATAAACCAAACTTTCTGCAGGCGGTTCTCTTACGTACCCCACCACACACCTTGAAAATAGTTGAAATCGGATAATAACCACGCCCACCTCTCATACAAAGGTTATGTTGAAAATTACTAAAAGTGGGTTAACTAACTAACGAAAAACGTCAGAAACACTAAATTTTTCAAAAGAAATAGCAGAAGGGAGCTGTACTCAGATTTTTTTACAAAATGGAAAATGGGCGTGGCATCACCCTCTTATGGGTCAAAAACCATCTCAGGAACTTCTCGACCAATTCGAATGAAATTCGGTATATAATATTTTTTTGACACCCTGATAACACGGCTAAAAAATGGACGAAATCGGTTCACAACCACGACTACTTTCCTCATAACTCAATTTTGAATTCCATCTGATTCCTTCACTTTATAATGTATACATAAGGAACCAATGAAGTTAGCGGAATAAAACTTTACACAAATAGCGCATATCATCTCTGGCTTCACTTGAGAAAAAATTGTCGAAAACGGATCATAACTTTTCAATGCCCCAGATATCGAACATGTTGAACTCAGCGCCTAAGGACAAATTTTAACCGAAAATATGGGTAAATCTCTCAGATAATATAATGTAATTCAGAGGAAATTGTTTACTTCTAATAGTGTGTCTCTTTCCAAAAATTATTGAAATCGGGTCATAACATCTCCATATATCTCATTGTAGGTTTTTCAAAATTATTTTCTGCTAGCTCCCATATACCTAATTATAGGTTTTTCAAAAATACGGTGAGCTTTATTCCGTATATATGTATTGGTTAATATGTGAGCTATCTTAGCAAAATTAAGTGAGCGTATCGTCTTGGATATAGTGTACCTTACTGACGAAAATGAATGAAATCGGTTCAGGAATTACCTCAGCCCTCATATACTATATATGACGATTTTCGTTATTCTATTAAACTGTATGCCTAATTAATGGGTAAATTTGTGCTTTATCTTAATAAAATTTCTTCAATAAATTGCGAGAGTATAAAATGTTCGGTTGCACCCAAACTTAGGCTTTCCTTACTTGTTTTTGTTTCGTGACGTCCTGGACGCTACTGGGAATTTAATTTATTCATTTTATGTTGTTGTTTTGAGAGTTCCACATACGAATCAAATTGTCAGCATTATCTGGTATGGAATGCAATCGAACCTTCCAGCTCCGAAGCTTTTATCGATCCATTATTCAGTTACCATCTAATTAAGGATTACAGTGGAACTTCTCTAACTCGAATCACCATAATCCGCAAAAAACATCGAGGTAGAAAGAAACTTTAAAATATAGATTTATACATAGTTTTATTAATTTACTTCGCATAAAGTTTAATGTACACTCGTTAGAACATATATTCTGTAATTTTGTTTCGATATAGAAGGACTCTTTTAAAATTCTGTCTCGATAGTAAAATTTTAAACTTTTATTATGCCCTGGTCGGAAAGTTCGATTTAAGGAAATTTGGGTTATGAAAGGAAATTTGTATGGAATTTTATTTCTAAACGCTATTGCCAATTCAAAAGTTCGAGTTATAGAGGTCTTTGAGTTATAGAAGTTCGAGTTATGGAAGTCCTACTGTATATCGATTTTTTTGCGATTCAGCAGTGATTCGCAGATAGAAATTCGGATCATGGAACTTTGAGGCACTTTCACAACGGCAGTACATATAACTAAAGCCATCTCTTTGAAAAATAACGGATTTCTTTTTCTAAACCTATTATTTTCGAATATTGGTCTTAAACCATTGTTCTTAAAAGAAAAAAAATTAAACAGTTACGTAATAAATTGCTTGAAGAAATCGCGAATAACTTAATTTTTCTATCTATATATTATAATAATAAATTATTTGTATTTGAATATTAATTAAATTCCAAGAAATGTACATATATAGAGAGTGGCTCGCACTCCTTTCGTTACAAACTAGTATATACTAAATAAATTTATTCATGCAAGAAGCGTCATGGGTATCGGCCGACTCATTGCCAACTGGCCGATTAATCGGCAACGCCCAAAAATTGAAAATGTGTCGAACACTAGTATATACGGTAGACCGGGGCAGATTCGGCGGTGGGTTATAGTTAGCTTTCTGAGGATACTTGTTGCTTCAACAATATTTTGATGCACCATTGTTCACTACTGTAATATGAAATGTATTTCTTGTCTGTAATACCATATTTAATAAAATTAATTTACGTCAAATATTTGTTTCAAGAAGGTTTTTTACCTCATTACGGAGCCAGATTACATGGGCGACGAAGTTGCCCCAACATTGCCTTCGCTATGGGGCACATTCAGCGAATTCGATTATATTCACTAAACCTTAAACAAGTCTGTCTGTTTCGAAGCATTAAATACCTGCTGAAATTTAGGGCTCCAAAAAAAGGGACGAAGCTACCCCAGTCTCCACGAACAATTTGAACAAAATTCGGTAGTTGACATTATCTTGACATCTTTATACAATATTACAATTTGAAAATTAGAGATATGGCACTACAACCAATCTTCCATTTGATTCATTCGCTTTACCAATTGTAAATTAAGCAACACTGAAGATACTTTTCTATAAAAATTATCGTTATCGGGTTATAACTTCTCAAGCTCGATACGAAGACCTCAGTGTCTTTGACTGATTTTTCACTGAAAATATCAATATATCTCTGAGATATCGTAACGAAATTTATGAGGCGTTTTTCCATACCATACATTTATTGATCAAACACAAATGATCAAACAACTATTGTCTAACCACAAATCGAACAATTTGTGAAATTCGTAAAATGATTTAAAAAATATGCTTTATTATTACATATTTTGTATAACAAAACCCACACATCTAAATGTTAATCTTCAAAAATTACAGTGCAACTCCACACACCATACTCCACCATGGCCACAACTGCACTGCTACGTTTCCAACAACAGCAACAAAAATCGGCTGCAACACACGCACAAATGCTCGTCAATACGCCAGGAATTTTACAAAATCTAGGTGGCACTGGCGCTGTTAGTTTAGGTCTCAAATCTTTCCATAACCCCACTTTGAATATGCCAAACTTTGCGCCACCGACGCTGTCAGTGCGTTTCCCCACGTTAAAGACACATGCGCATCATTTACTGGACATTCCCATGAGTACCGCTAACCTTATGAATCACCATCGACAGCACCATCCGCATCATGTGACGCAAACGACAGACCTCACAACCTCAAGTCACGCCGCCGGCAGCAACACGTCCACACAACTACAACTAGCGACGGCAAGCGGGAGTAACGGAAGTATGAATAATAGCAACAACAATGGCAGCGGTGGTGGTGTGGGCGGTAGCAGTGGTGGCGGTAAACGGAAACGCTCTTGGTCACGTGCAGTGTTCAGCAATTTGCAGCGCAAAGGGCTCGAAATACAATTCCAACAGCAAAAATACATAACGAAGCCCGACCGGCGTAAGCTCGCGGCGCGTCTCAACCTCACCGATGCGCAGGTTAGTAGAGTCGCAAATAACTCTAGTACTTTAAGGAAACATAAGACATTCTAAAACATATTGCAGGTTAAGGTCTGGTTCCAGAATCGTCGCATGAAATGGCGTCATACGCGCGAAAATCTAAAAAGTGGCCAGGAAAAGCAAATACCATCGGCGACCACAACAGGTGCAACGTCCAATCACAAACAGGAGGGTAACGCACAAGTTGTTGCTGAAGAGAAGAACGGTATGGACGGTTATTCCAGCGATGATTCGTCTTGCGGTGAATTAAGTGAGAATGAAGATGAAATTGATGTGGTGCAATGAGGTATATTTCTTTTAGCGCGCTTACACACTGCGCTAATTGTATGTAGATATCAATAATTTTACTCGTATAAATACTCAAAAACATAAAGAAACCAAAAAGTGTATATGAAGCATTCATATTTATTTACTCATAAAATTTTTGTTACTCATTAGTGTTTAATTAAAATAAACTTGTTACGATATTGTTAATTTTTTTCGTGTATGAAATTAAAATAAAATGTATTTATGTGTACTTGTATAATGAAAACTTAAAATGGAATGTTCAAAGAGTTTTGAATTGGATTACTCTTTCCATTTGTTGTGTAAGTATTCGAGCCTACCATTGATACTCTCAAAGGAGTTCCTACAGACCCCCATCCTGTAGCACAATCCCTCTGACAAGCCCGAATGTAATAAGTCTTTATCGGAGTTATAGCGATTTTGTGTCGATAATAATAATTATTTTTTTATTTTATGCCGATCTTATTTATGGTATGCGTGTTGTTACTAACTGACATATCCTTTTGCCTGCCAACCTATCGAACAAATAGAATCCCTTCTATTATGAATCTCTTTTCAGTGAAACTAAAAATGAAAGTTTGATAGTGTGACATGAGGCCTGACCACTCTGGGAATGTACATAAATAGACATAAAAAATAACGTGGTAAGAATTATTGCAAGTCCCACGAATTACTCTTCACGAGCAGTAGAAATAAAGGTGCGCCAAGATCGAGTTCTCCATGAGATTTCCAATCAATAGTTTGCTCTGGCCTCATAATCACGTTCAAAATGACTTTTCTACGTTAAATACTGAACAGATACGTTTTCAGAAAGTTCATCTGTATTGAATATTTGAGTGAACATTTTAATATCTTTGACCACGCCCACCTCTCATATAACGGTCATATACGAAACTACATATTAACAATTCGATAACTCATTATAGTAAGACAATAAAGACCATACCATACCATCATTATAGGTAAGTATATAGAAGGTCTAAAGATTTTAGAAAAGTGGAAAGGAGGAATTTCCGTCAACGATTGTATTCCTGTTTTCGAAAAAGAAATCAAGTAGCGAAGGATTTTATTATTTTTCCTTCTAACTAATTTTTTCGAACCATAATGAGTTACGATGTCCACGGCAAAATTATTCTTTTAGAGGCCTATGAAGATTAGGGACCACCGGATGAATTTCCGAATTTTTGAATAAAAATTTCTTAAAATACTGTTTAAATATGTGCCTTTGATATGCTGAAATAAAATACAGTATCCGACAAAATTATGTATACCCCACCACATTTTTTACTATTTGAATATTTCTTCCAAGAGTTGGACAAAAAGAAAATTGCCATACTATGGAATATAATAATTTGGAGTTATGAGAAAATTTGAATTAAAAAATGAAATACAGTCAAAAAGTTTGACAAAAGAGCTATGAGAGGCTCCAAAGTAAATACAGTGGGAAGGGGCACTTAAGCGGGGATTACGGATTACTGTACAGTTCGGAGATGGAAATGTTTTATTTGGGGTTGCTGTAGCTATAGTGGTCTATAAAATGTAGTATTAATCGAAGGCAAATGACGCGACAGTCCTACGGATTGACGCTGAGTAAAAATTTGGAGCCCTCAGCACAAAAAAATGGACTTAGAAGATAACTTTATATACCAACACTACAATGAGATGAAAGTTACAAGTCGGATTAAGAAAGAATGTTTCGATTAAAAATCGAAAGAGCTTCTACTATGGCCACTATGACAATCACTTTTACTTATCTCGATAGACAGCATGTCTCAAAGTCTTTTGACTGTAATTAACGCTAAAGGTGCCAACACTAAATATTGAAGCTCTATTTAGAAGCTAACCTTAACTACTTTTGTCGTTGCTAAATATTAATCTTTTTCAAATGATCGCGTGTTTTGCCATAAATGGTTCAAATGTACAATATCTAAATTTAATTTAAAAAATGCAATATACCCATAAGCAAAAAAGAAAAACAATCAAAGCGATAATTTTCACTGCTTAAAAGGTATAATAATTTTGGGTATAAGTAATTTTGTCGTACACTGTATGTGATTGTATATATTTAAAAAAAATTGTAAAAATGCCCTTGTTTTCAACCTCTGAAACCCACCTAACCCCTCAGAAAAAAACAAGAAACAATCCATACATTAGACTTGAACTGGCGAACATACTTATTTTCAATTAATGAATTAAACCATGGTATACCAAGCCGGTGTGCTATTTATATGCCCATAACTGTATGTATAAAACCGTCAAGTTCACGCTAGCTAATTGAGGGAATTCCGCTGCGATCAGCGAAACTCGATATTAAAAATAATACACAAGATATGAGTTGATAAAACCTTCTAATATAAAATGTGAAATAAATATAAGTACATACATTTATTCATACATACTTACATACATATATATGTAATTACATGTGTGTACATGTATATATGTACGTTACATACAATTGAAATAAAATAATACATATGTACAAAACACGCAAAGAGAATGAAAATGAAAACATTCGGTTGCATATGACATAGTGTGGACGATGGTATGCAATGGATTGCCTCAAATAACAGCAGTCACTACAATTGTTTCCACCACCACCATTGCCACCACCGCTATGCCACTGCTGCAAAAAACATATGAGACAAATACAACAAAAACAAAACCAATAATTGTAACAAAAACTACGAAAACACGCAAAAGTCGTCCGATACGAGTAGTGGCACATTAAACGCCATGGAGCAATACTTCAGTAGTTGATCGCGGTGTGGCATAGAGTGTAGATCAGTGAGCGTGAAATTCCGTAAAATGTAGAAAAATACAAAAATCCTTTGCAGTTGTAGAATTCTAAGAGAGCATCAAAGAAAATCCTTAAAATACAGTTTTCAAGTGAACAGCTGAGCGCTGCTAGCAGCTGTCAAACAGTGAAAAGTGTACAACAACAGCAAAATGGGTAATGTTCAAACCCGGCAATGCGGTACCAACCGGAGCATGGCCCAACGCCGCGGAAGTGAGTATTCAGATTATCCATATTTTGACTTAACCATGGACTGACTCCTTTTGCTTACGAAATTAATAATAAAGGTATGTCGTGGAACTTCCGTTACCCGTTGATGAAGCGTCGCGATCAGACAACAACGATCGTTCATAATGTGAAGATGAGTATCTCAGATTGGCTGGATTTGCTTGGTTTGCAGCAGTACGAAAGTGAGTAATTAATTGTGTAATGGGTGCTTTTTTTAGAAGTTAGGTTTTCAATGAGGTAGCACTCGCAGTTCGTCTTTTTGGCAACAGATACCTGCTTTGTACTGAGTTTGGTTGCCATTTCATAATGAACAGAACAACGTTATTGTTGACTTACGGTCCTAATTGTTGCAAAAAGTCGAAAATTTGGTCTCTCGACTAGAATTTAAACGCGCCAGATGTAGCGGTTACTTGCCCGAAATCATTTTGAAAACATTACGTCAAACCCTTATCTTTATAATAAAGCTAAATTCTTGGCCATAGCATTAAATTATTTGTATTTCTTCTTGAAAAACAACATGTCTAAAAAAAGACACCCTTTATAATATAATTAAAATTAGACTATTTTTTATAAAAACATAATTTTCGAGAAAATCTGCTGACAAAGCTTTTCAAAGTTACTTTTAAGGCATATATTGTGCACTAGTTAGTTTATATATATAGTTTTTTTAGGTAGTTTTCTCTCATATGCTGGAAAACTCTTACTGAGCAAAAATTTTTCCATGATTATGATATCGTTTATAAATACGTGACTTGAAACAAAATTTAAGTTTTTTTACAAATCAGAACTCTTAACCATTACTATTTCAATTATATTATATATGGATCTTATAGATGAATCACTGAAACTGTTTTACCCATTATCTTCTATACCCAAGTTTTTATTTGTCCAAAAATAAATTTATTGTATATTTGAGTTGTTGAGGTATAATTTAACAAAAGAAAAACCAAGTAGGAGGGGTTTAGTTAAAAGAACATTATATTCCATCACAAGTTATTTATTTATTGTTATTAAAATAACACACAATTCGAGCCATATATTCGGCATAAAGTCCGCTAGAATAACGAGAATCATTATATATAATATATGGGGGCTGAGATAATTCCAGCATCGATTTCAACTATTTTGTCACTAACTTACATTATATCCAGAATTATACTTTCACTTTATTTTGATAAGATGTCGCACATATTAACCGATATATAGCACAATGCCCACCGGAAGTTTGAAACTCCATATATGGGTATATGGTGTGTAGAGGAAGTATTGACCTGATCTTGCACACATCTGCATTGAATATCTTTAGAATATCTTGGAGATTCACCTATATTTTCAGTAAAAAATTAGCCCCAAGCACTAAGTTCTTCATGATCGGTATCTGGGGCCTTGAAATGTTATTGTCCGAATTCGGTGATTTTAAGATAGGTTATGTCACACTAGAAACGCAATATTTGTACAAAGTTCTGTTCCGATATCTTCAGCGATGCTTAATTTATATACTGTAAAGTGAACGACTCTGATAAATGGAGATTAAGAGTCGTAGTGAACTTCAACTTTCAAGTTATTCCAAAATTCAAATTTCATACTTACTAGGAGGCAGGGGCATCTCTTTTTTTCTAAAAAAATTCCATCCAAAATTCTTTAAAGATGTAAATAGCTGAAGAGTGAAGGATAGTCAAAACCTTATTCACAACGTAAAATAAATTGTTACATAATTTATTACAGTTTTCTAAAGAATTTGCAGATTATAACAACAATAATATTATATTGCTGAAAACAATTTATTATAGGCAACTTCCAAATGTATAATACAGTTGAAGATATTCTTGATTTAACTGATTGTGGTTTAAAGCACAAAGGGATACGTCAAACGAGTCATCGTGCAAAAATGCTATCAAGCCTTATAGGTGTACAGGCTAAATGTCTACAGTCGCAGAACATTGAAGGTAAGTTTAAGTTTTAATATTATTTGAAAGACTTTTTTAGATTGCAAATATTATATATTATCTAGGTATCATTTAGTTAGTTGAAATGTATATTAAATGTATTACTTGTTATTTTCGCCACAGCTTCCACCTTACCACGCACGGTGTCCAAGCGTAAGAACTCTTGTCCACCAATGTATTTAACTGGCGATTCTAGTGAAGTGGAGGGCTCTTTGCAACGTAATTGCAGTAATCGTAATTCATTTTCCAATTTTAGAACCCACAGCAAAGATTTTAAGCGACTGACTTTTAATGATTCGGATATGATGTGAGTATATCATAATTCTATTTTTTTAATTGTTAATTGAAATGACAATAGAAGTCTCTATTTATCGAAGTTTTTTAGGTATTACGGCAAGCCTTAGGGAAGTTCAATGTATATTACGGTAAATTTCTCAACAACCAATGGGGTAATAAGAAAGACACAATAACTTCCCTGAAAAACAACTCATTGGAAGCAGTCATTGCTTTTCTCTATAAATTACTCTCTTCTGAATTTGTCGATTTCTTACTTGTTTGTTTAAACTATTTGAGTATTTCTTTGAATAAAATATTAATTATTAAGTATATGGGAGATAAGGGAAGTTATGACCCGATTTCATTCATTTTTGGCACGGAGACATATTATTAGAAGAAACATATTCCCTCTGAATTTCTTCTAAATATCTGAGAGGCTTACCCATATTTTCGATAAAAAAAAAATTGTTAGAAGCACTGAGGTCCTCATATTCGATATATGAAAACTTACGGACCGATTTCGACGATTTTTAGAAGGGCGATGCTACTCTTTAAATGTAGTATGTTTGCAAAGTTCTGTTTCGATATCTTCACTAGTGCTTACTTTGTAAAGTACACGATTCAGATCGACTGCAAAGTTCTGGCGTATGGAAAGTAGGTGTGGTTGTGATCTGCTTGCAAGGTATTATAAACCGAATTTCATTGAAATTGGTCGAATAGTTTCGGAGATATGGTTTTTGATATTTAACATTTTTTTAGTTTTATTTTTTTTTAAGTGCAGCTCTTCTATACCATCTTTATAATGAAATTTAAAATGTCTGGTGGTTTTCCTTCTGAATTAAAGCATTTTTAATAGTTTGGTAGTAGTCAACATAACCTTTGTATGGGAGGTGGGCGTGGTTATAATCCGATTTCCTCCATTTTTGGACTGAATAAGGAAGTACCTAAAAGAAACGACTCTAGAAAGTGTGGTTGATATAGCTCAAGTAGTTTACGAGATATGTACAAAAAAGGGGGTGGGGCCACTCCCACTTCTCCAAAATAATTACATTCAAAAATGCCCCTTCATAGTGCGATCCTTCATACTAAATTTTATTTCCATAGCTGAAATTATGGCTTAGTGATGACACTTTATGTGTTTTCGGTTTTCGCCATTTTGTGTGCGTGGCAGTGGTCCGATTTCGCCCATCTTCGATAGCAACTTTCCTATGGAGTCAAGATTCACCAAGATATCTCAATTTTTTCTCAAGTTATCGCTTGCACAGACGGAAAGACGGCGGTCAGACATACGGATTTCAAATATACTCGTCACCCTGATCACTTGATATATATGATACTTGGCCTCCTTATTTGAGGGAAATCTTCTTCTAGCGAAAACCTTTTCGAGCCAGAGAATGATGCAACAGTCAGTGAGCGCCAAATCTTACGAATATGATAAGTACAATTGACTTGTTGACTATGCGTCGATGCATAGTAGTTTTACCACCAGGAAACAATATTTCATCAAAATACGAAAATCACTACTTAGCTTGGGAAATATTGAATGGAATATCATGAAAGTTTTACAATACTATATACTAAATATCATCATAACAGAGATTATGTTTTAAAGTACTCTATATCGACAAACTAGGGTTGATATTTTGCCTATTAGTAGTATTTCGTAGTACTCGTAATATGATATTTTCGATTCTCAGTCATCGCCTGTGATAAAATATAATGTGTCTCGAATTAGTTCGGTTTCGAATTATGTCAGCTCTATCTTTTTATTTTCAACTATACATATATGTATTATTTTTATACAAAATATTTTATTGCCATACTATTTTCGATGAACTAACAGTAAATATCTGAAAAGTTGTCAATACCTTTCAATTGGATTGTAGTGTTAAGATATGCGCATGCGTCATGTTCCGATGATAAACAATTGAGAAATGTCCTTTATGCTCACGCTATGTCATCAGTCAAAAACAGTTGGGAACCCGAGGGTTGAACAAATGACAACAACATTTTCGAATGCGGCCTTTTGACAGCTAAGGATAAGCGATAATTTCCCTTTGTTGTTTTCCTCGCTTTACAATGGGTTAGGGGTGTTGTAGCATTTACTAAGGTTGGACGGTTGAATTGTTGGAGCATTAGAACATTGGCACTGGAGTTGTAATGTTGCGAATGCGAGAGCAGCTGAGGAGCAAATGGATGCCTGAGAACGAAGAGAGTACAAGTAATCAATGTGTGTGCGGGTGTTTGTGAATGTGTTTCATCAGAGACCATGAGAAGAATGCGTGGATTGTGTGGCATGAAAATCAAGTAGCAGCAGTAGAAGGCAGGGCAGGCGGTCACAAAAAAATACCTTTTGGGCAGGGCCAGCAAGTATGGCGAGTTTAGTTTCAGCCACAGAACGAGGCAGACTGCGAGTGTATACTTTTGTGAAAAGAAAAACTAATTTTTATAATTAAAATAATTGAAAAGTATAAATTTAATTGGTGTATTAGTGAAAACGACAACGAATATTCTTAAGATACAAATGTGTATAAGGTTTAATAAAGTGTTGTAGATTTAATTGAGAGAAATGGATATAATAATTGGTGTACCGTGATTTTTTTTATGCGTGAGTATAAGTACTGTATTATAAATGGAGTTAAGTTGCAACAGCGCAACATTTCATTTTCAATAATTTTCATTTTCGTGTCTATTTGAAAAGTTCTTACTACATACTATCGACCAAACAGTTGTAACCTTGATCTAGACAAATCCCTGACCAATTATTTGCACTTTGAAAAAAGGTACTTCACTTTCAATGCTCGCCACTTGAGATACGGGCAAAGTAGTTAGCCAACAGGAAGTTGTGGCAAGTGGAACGGTAAAAGAAAGAAAAGAAAGCAAATAAGAAAAAACAAAAGGAGAAAAAACAAAGCCAACGAGTGAGAAAATATCCCAACGGTTTGTTTTTGTTTTGCTTATTGCTGCTTCTTCTTACCGCCACCCACTTTTTACTATCAACACCCTCTATACGCGCGCAAATCACAACAACTGTTGATAAGTTTCAACATTCAATCTTCATTGCAGTTATGAGGAACTAGATCCTGCAGAAACGAATACACCAACAACAATCGAACCAACAACATCAAAAAGCATTACCACCACTTCTACTTTAGCAACTGACAGCTGTCTATCGGAAAACAACAACACAACCAAAATAATGGACACTGACAGTGGTAGCAGTAACTTGAACAGCAGTATTGGTGGATCTACAGCATCTATTGCCGGTCAGTTGCATCTGCAGCAGCAGCATCATCAACACCCACCCAATAGCATGGCGGTTAGCACACCGTCCAGCGAACATCAGGAGGCGATTGCGCTAAAAAAGGCTTTAGAGTGGGAGCTTAGTTTGGATGCAAAGGATTTACGTTCACATGCCTGGTATCACGGGCCACTGTCACGGCAACGCGCCGAGGAGATTGTACAGCGGGAAGGAGAATTTTTGATAAGAGATTGCGGCTCACAACCAGACAACTATGTACTCACCTGTCACACCAAAACGCAAGTGCTGCATTTCGTTATAAATAAGGTGAGTGAGGGAAGGGTTGAGATGCGCATGTATGTACAGAATTGTGACAGACAGTTACTCACGGGTTGCCGGGGACAAAGTTTTAGTATACTGTATGACATAAAATGATCAGAATCGCAGTGAATGATGATTTATTGCCGGTGGTTAATTTTACGGTGATGAAAGACGTGGAATCATAATCATTACTCCCGTGAGTTGAAAATTTCTTGTCTCAACAAATAACCTCAAAGCACGTCACAATAATGTTTAATATTGTAGTCACAGTTACATTTATTCGAATAGATTTTCCCGCAATATTCGAACGGTAACCCATTCATTAACTAACTTCAATTCTATTGAGCTCATTATTTGAGTTAAGAATTTCTTCCTTTTTGTGGATTGCATTTATATGTTGCAAGGATACCGATAAGACCAGTTTGAAACCCGATTGGAAATAAACGGGGTTTCATATCGTGACACGGGGTTGCATAACGAACACGTTTTTCAATTTTGTCTTCCACGAAACTTGCTTTCGCTAAGAGATCAATTAATATCAGACGTCTGATTTCGATTCTTCTTTCCGAGATGTTAACAAAATATTATATTAGGAAGTACTACTACATTTAAATCCACACTTTTGAAACCATTAAAAGTCCTACGAAAAATAAATCGTTAAATTTGTTAATGTTTGTTCTCGAAAGTCCGACAAGACAGTTTAACCTCAAGGCCGAACCTCCAGTAGGGCGTCACATTAATGATAATTAATTAATTAATTAATAATTATAACCTAATTACAGATACTTTTACAACCTGAGACGGTCTATGAACGCGTACAATATCAATTTGAAGAGGATGCCTTTGATGCAGTACCCGACCTCATCACCTTCTACGTTGGTTCGGGTAATTATTTTACTTAGAAACTATGTATAATTTATTAATTTATTGTTTTCACGCCAGGCAAACCCATATCCGTAGCTTCAGGGGCGCGTATACAGTATCCCTGCAACCGCACATATCCATTATCATTCTATGGACACAAAATTGTCGGTAATCACTTGCACACACAAATGTTGGCCGGCATACGCGGTGCTAGTCCACTCAACTCCCCACTAAGTCACAACGGGAATTTCCGTTTTGGTTCCGGTATCATAACACAACATAGCCAACAGCAGCAACCGGTACATAGTCCCATGTCGTCACCGCCGCGTGTCAAGCGCGAAATACCGCCACGTTTGCCATCAAAGAAGCAACGCTCGCAATCACTCACGCCAGCGCATGCAACGCCCACTAGCAACGTGCGCCAAACGCATAATAGTGAATCGTGCTCCAGCGCTGACGGTATTATACAAGCGGCGCCTACTCCACCTGCTGAGTGCGTTAATCCGAATGGCTTCCACGAACGCGGACGCCGATTAAGCAATTTTGAGAAAGAAGTGCTAGCTAGTGAGACGTCATTAGTTGGGGGTGATAACACGAGTATAAACTTGCAAAGTCATCTGGAGCATTTGGCGCAAACGGGCAAACTACATGGCAATGGATTTCAAACAATCGCACGCTGTTCCGCTGCTACCGAAGCAGTTGATCACTTCAAATTCACCACACATTCATTGCCACGCCCCAATACCAATAACTTTCGCGGCAATAGCATTATGCGCATCTCAAGTTTGGCGCGAGATTTTGGTTCAGATGCCGTTGGCTTGAGCACAAGCTTGGACAGACAAATACCCGAGCTCCCAGAGAAACCACCGAGTCCACCACCCAAGCCGGTACGCGCAAATAGTCAAACTCGTAAAGAGAAGGAACAGCAACAGCAATTGGCAGCGCATCGTGCCGGTCTTGTAGGAGTTGGTTATCACGCCAGCGGTTCGGATTCGGGCAATGGTTCAGGCGATTCGGTACAGAGCTCGATACCTGGTGACTCTAATGAATTTACGCAACACCGTGGTGTAATAATAAAGAATCCACGCTTTTTGAGTAGTTCAGCATCGTCGGCAGCTTTGAAGAGTCTTGCTGATTTCGATGTGGTTGCGATAGAAGATCAGCTTTTCTCAATGGAGATACCGGATTTCAAGCCGGTAAGTAGGTGACGATTCTGTAACTTGTTTTTGAAAGGTGGAAGAAGATTTTGATTGATTACAGTTAGTTTTGATTAATAAGTAAAGTGTCATCTTGTTCAAACTTTGTTTCGGTCTCTACAATGTTACTTTTTTCTTTATTTATAGGTATCCAAATTCGACTTCGAAAACTTCATAACACTACTCTTGCCGTCGGTGGATAACAAACCATTGGATGGCGATGCACTCACTACTTTTAAGATGATGTTGCTGGAAACTGGTCCCAAGGTGATTGCTGAGCACATAACGCGCATCGATATCGGTCTACTAATTGAAGAGCTGCCTGAGGATGAGGATCGTAATGTGCTGGACTGCTGTGGCTTGGAGATGCTCACGCTGCCATTTGGCAAGGTCTTCCGTGCCGATTTAATTGAGCGCACACAGTGCATGAAACTGATGGTCGCTGTGACAATACTCACCTGTCAAACTGATTTGGATCGCGCCGAGTTACTAAGCAAGTGGATACAAATTGCGGTGGAAACGAAAACCGCTTTAGGCAATCTTTTTGGCTTCTGTGCAATAATGTTGGGTTTATGCATGCCACAGGTGTGATGTTGTTTGATATGTGTGTAATTTCATTTCATTTCTAAACCATTGTTATCCTTTCACACAGATTCAAAAATTAGAACAAGCCTGGCACATATTACGCCAAAAGTATACAGATAGCGCTTTCACCTTCGAAGCCAAGTTACGTCCCACGCTAACCAGCATGAATGAGTGTTCCAATCCGCAAGCGCCAAACACTACGGTACCACATGTCTTGCTCTATGCGTTATTGAAGGATCGACCGATCATCGATATTATCGGTGTAAATAATGTCAACTTGGACGATCGTTGTTCGCTGTACGGCACTTGTATAACAGCGTGGGAGGCTAAAGCTGACGATTTTGGCATGACAATTAACTTTCTGCACTTGGATTCGACACGTCATTTTCTCAACAATTTATCGCTGTATAGAAAAAATGCGAAAATTTTGCTCGAAGAGTCCAGCAAGCGTTTGGATGAATTGCTCAGCGATGCGTTTAGGTAAGTAGCTATTCGCTTTTGAAGCTTCATTGTATATTATATCCACAAATTTTCAGAACCGAGTTCCATGTGAAATTCTTGTGGGGTAGCAAAGGTGTCACCTCTACGCCTGAGGATCGTCATTCGAAATTAGAAAAAGTGCTAGCGCTGATGGCGGATAAATTTTGCAGTGTTGACTGCAACTCAGCTGCTGCCTAAACTGAGAGGATATAGGATTGTGTAGATATACGAAAATTGCGACACGCATTTCTACTTTTATATAAAACCGGAGGCATAAGCATACTTAGATATTAAGCTAGCGCCAAATTGTTCGCTTTGTTTCGCTGGTTCGCGTTATAGCAACTGGGATAGAATATGGATAGTGGATAATAATTCGTGGCATACGAAATATGAAATATGTTCATAGGAAATGTGGAAGAGCGAGAGAATTGATTCCAAACGTTTAATCATAATCTCAGGACTAACACTAAACGGTGCGGACATATTTTGCCTAGCCGTCTCATCGCAAAAGTTGAAGCAATAACATCGGGTATCATCTGTGTTTGAGATCTCATATTCTTCTCTTTCCAACTAACCGCATGAAGACGGTATAGATTATTTAATTACAGTCATATACTTCAGTAATGAAAGTATTTGAACACTTTTCCTGGTCATCAATCGCTATAATTATTGAAAAAAACACTATTTAATTAAATACCGGTATCTGAGCCAATGTGAAAGTTCGGATCCGGCTCCTCTAAAATTATTTAGTACTTCCAGCAACTATTTGTGTTCCATAAAGCCTTTTAGCTCTTCAGAAATAGTTTGAGGTCAATAGACCTCTATAATTCTCAGACACCATAATACTAGAAGCTAGATCCAACATCTAGGAGAGGTACATGTTAGATAGACGAGTTTAACATTGATTATTAGTATTAAAGTAGTCTTGGAAAAATCTGCTCAGGTTAGAGATGTTGAAAATCAATAGTCAGATCATACATCAAGTTTATGTAGAGTTATACAATCTCATAATGGAGATATGAAAGCTCTTACTTACTGCCTTCCCTAAATAAAAGCGACGACTTTACGTCAAATATCAAAATGTTTTCTTGAATTGTTGTTGTGAAATTTTATTGTACAGAGAAACTTCGTTTTTCGCAGCCAACTTTACTTCGGACCGCTCTGTCAAAATAGAAATTTTCAACCGCTCAGCGTCGCCGTCGCGTTATTTCGGTATGCGACATACAAATTGTATGGGCATGAAAATTTTTTGACAGTCATTTGCCGCTGACGCTTTTATTTAGGGAAGGCAGTTAGACTTCGGGGTATTATTCCATATTTTCAGTAAGAATCTTGTAATTATATTATAGAGTTTTATGGGACCAAAGTAAGATCTTAATGACACTAATTCTGTCACTCGTAGAAACTTAGTCGAATATGAAATCCATATTTACTCTAATCTCGTGCCGAATACACCAAATTAGCAAGTAAAGAATATCAAATACAACATATTATGTAATTAATTATAAATTTATAGACCAGTATTGTAGTCTTTAAAAGCTTTTTATATTTCATTTTGATACTATTTACACTATGCAACAATAATTGGCTTTTTAATAATATTTGTTACAGAAAATTAAACGGTAGTTTAGAGGTGTTAAGCTAAACACTAGGGAAGTATTTTAGATAATTGAGTGTTATATCTCTTATTTAAAGTTTTTACAATTATTTCGTCTGAGTCAATTTGCATCTTAATTACCACACCTAATGACTCGTAGTCAAATCAGTAAGTAAGACTCTTGGAACTTTTCTTCGATCGATAGCTTCGTAGAAACCCTTAGATAGTTTATGAGTGCCATCACTGAAGCTATTTGTGGCGCTTGAATGTCAGTACGAATAGCTGACTTATAATGATATTTCTACTTGCTGTCATAATACCAATATTTAGTGAATCACTTTCATTTATTTTTTTTCATATGACAATATACTTAATATTAATTTTCCATTCTATATGCCGCCTTATTTTCTTTGCTTATGTAACTACCTCAAAAATAGTGTTCAACTTTCTTTCGAGTTTTGAAATAAATATATATAATGGAAAACCATAAAATATTATAGGAGTACATATTGATAAGCAATTAGATATGTAAATATATACGCATATAAAATTAATAAATTTAAACATATATGAATATATAATATTTAACTTGAAATAAATATCGCTCAAGCGAAGAAACGATTGCATTTAAGCCAAACAACGCAAATCCATTTACGGTACACCAAACTAAAGTGTGAAATTGTAAAGTATTTAGAAATATAATGTAAATTTTATAAGAAAAATTATATAAAGGATATTAATGATATTTAAAATAAGTTCATACATATATCAAAATACCCAAAAGTCAAACAATTCGTTATTCTAAAATATGTATACCGCCAGAAATTTGTACCTTTTAGTTATTAATTCATTTTTAAATATCTAATTTGTGATTAAACTATAATATATTTATTTATATAAACATATTCCAACGAATTACAAAAATTAAATAGTTTTTATTAACTAAGATCTCTCTATATATAAAATAACCATTTAAACTTCCATTTTTGGACCAAAAACGCTACGAATTATAATTATGGACTCACTAACTACTTCCACTGCAAATCGTTACTTAAAAATGAAGAGTACAGCTCTAAACTAAAATATTCATTTCTTGGCTCCATTAGTATGAAAAAGTTTATATACCATACTTATGAGTACTCAAGGTTTAGCGAGTACCCAGGGAATTTTATATAATAAATAATATTCATAAAGATGTAACTAATAATGCCTCAAGAGCATATTACTATTATAAATATGATATAAATATACATAAATACGGACATATACTTAAATCAAAAACGAAACTGCTATGTATTAAATATTAAATATAGATTGGACAATATTTTAATCAAACGCATTTAATTTATACAATTTTATATTGCAAATAAACGCATAAGTAAATATTAAATAAAATCAAATTGAATAATAATATTTAAAAATAAATAACAAAAAAGCAAATGTTTGTTTTAATTTTCCCTTAACGCGAGAAATAAATAAAGTAATGAATCCCTACACAAGCCCACTGGAGTATAGTTGCCGGTCCGTATTGTGTATGACTACTGATCTGAGTATACTTAAAAAGATAGACAACATCCCTGAGAAATTAAAGTTGGAAACAATTGCCTACATTGAAGTCCATAAAGTTTCACACTATCGAACAGGTATATATGTACATATATATTGGTGATTGAAATAGATGGACTTCGAGTTTCTTCCGAATCCAACGTGTTCTCCAGATATGGCCCTCAACGATCCAGATTTGAGATCTGTTTGCAACAATAGTGAATTAAATATACGAAGGATTGTACATATCTGTGAGTATACCTACGTATCGGAGACCAAAAATCCATTGTTGCTAGAATAAATTCGATTTTCTCAGGCCGAAGCCTGTCACAGCAGTTGAAAAATAATAAATTGTCTTGAATTGAATTGCAGGGTTTTGAAAACGGTTTCGAAAAAGAACAAGTTGGAAGTAGAAGGCACTGTCATGAAATTATTGCCCAGTGCCAGTGGCGGTAGAAATTTCTCTTGGAAAGCCACAATATGTAATAGTTAAAAATATTAATTAATCCTCGGAGAAATAATTAGGTCTGTGCATATTATTTGCTTTTTTTTACTCTCCCAACAAAGTTGCTAAGAGAGTATTATAGTTTGTTGACATAAGGGGCGAAATCTGTCCGATTGCCACGCCCACAAAATGGCAAAAACCGAAAATCTACAAAGTCTCATAACTAAGCCATAAATAAAGTTATGAAAGTAGTATTTGGTACAGAGGATCATCCTCTGCCCCTCCTATATTTCGACGTAATTTTTTTTTGAAAAGTTGGCGTGGCTCCGCCCTAATTGGTTTTTTGTATATATCTCGCAAACCAATAAAGCCATGTGAACCAAACTTTCTGCAGACACTTCCCTTACGTAGTTCATTATACACCATAAAATATGTAAGTGAATTCGGATAATAGCCAGGCCCACCTCCCATACAATGGTTAGGTTGAAAATTACTAAAAGTGCGTTAACTCACTAACGAAAGACATCAGAAACACTATATTTCAAAGGAGAAATGACAAATAAAAGCTGCACTCAGATTAAAAAAAAATAGAAAATGGGCGTGGTGTCGCCCACTTATTGGTCAAAAACCATATCTCAGGAACTACTCCACCGATTTTAACGAAATTCGGTACATAATATTACCTTGACACCCTGATGATACCGATGTCGAAATCGGTTCATAACCACACCTACTTCCCATATAACTCAATTTTGAATTCCATATTTTTCTTGGGAGCACTTGAGAAAAGATTGTAACAATCAGACTATAACTTTTTAAGGTCCCGCATATCGAACATGAAGAACTCAGTGCCTAAGACCGAAAATATCGATAAAGCTCTCAGATATTTGAATGATATTTATATATTTTTTCTAATAGTGTGTCTCTGTAGCAAAAATGGTTAAAATCGGGTCATAACTTCACGTAGCTCCAAAAAACCCTTTTTTAGGTTTTTCAAAAATACAGTGGAATTTATTCCGCATATATCGGTTCATATGTGAGATATCTTAGCCAAATTCAGTGAGCACATAATCTTGAATATAATGTATGTTGGTGGTGGAAGTGAGTGAAGTCGGTTCAGGAATTACCTCAGCCCTCATATACTATGTATGATGATCTACGTTATTCTAGTTGAATTTATGCCGAATATATGGGTAAAATTGTGTGTTATCTTCATAAAACTATATTGATAAATTGCGAGAGTATAAAATGTTCGGTTGCACCCGAACTTAGTCTTTCCTTACTTGTTTTTTGTATAGGCGACAAATCCTTCAATGTCTTCCTGGATCAAAAAATTAGACTGATTATAAGTACAGTTTCGTATTAAACCAGGTCTAGAACTAGTAATATTCTATTCTATCACATAGGTCTAATGAAGATACGCTTTCGTCAAACACGCTCCGGCTACTGCTTTATTGTGGGTTATGAAAGTCGGGTTCTCGGCACTATGAGAAACTTGATCTCCATATTTAAATATTTGATAAGGCCAGCGATCACCAACATAATTGTTCTTGATATAAATCATAGAACCCAGGAAAAATTCCGTAAGTGGTCAGTGCAATATCCCGAGAAGATATCACAACTAGAACGAATCTGACGTACTGTGAAGTTTTTTTGATAGAGAATAATAAAAATATATCTTTTGTTTATCTGGGGTTTCACTTAAAAGTGTCATTACTGCATGATGGTTCAAACAACTCTAATATAAGATAAGATATTAAAATTTGTTTAAGCGACAGGGTCACCTTAGAGGTTTTTAAGTGCAAATCGAAGTAAGTGCAAATGAAACGTATTGAATATTAATATTTGATTGCATTTCATGTTAAAAACATCGACGAATGCGGCATAAAAATATATTTAAAACAAAATGTGTTTATAATGTATTGAAAACAGCGCGCTGATAATAAAATATTTTCCAATAGTCATTAACAATTACGTAGCGAACTTAAGTTTGTTTCTTATTTGTCATAATTGTTGACACTTGTGGTCCTCAAATATTCTAAACACGCTTGAAACACTTAAAGGCCGCTGACCAGTTATGGACAGCAGCTACAAAAACAACAGCTACTGCAAGCATACTCCTAAATATACGGTACATGAGTATGTTTCAAAAATTGTTGCTGTCAAAACTGAGTGGCTGCGATAGAATCTACATATGCTTATCTATATAGAGGTTTGCAGTGCCTCTCTAGACTATTTAGTATAACGCCACCGTGTGGTCACTCCATAATTGACTTATTAATTGTATTTTATACTTGCTGCCATATATAAATATGCATAAATTACTGCTAGATTTCAGTGAACTTAGTTTGTAGACGGAGAACAGTCAAGATTGTCAGTTCGGTGTAGACAGCGATGTTAAACACATTAAATTTTAAACTTGTGACGGCATTCGGGCTTGCTTGTCTGTTAGTGAGCCTAAATGGCGGCGCTGCAAAAGTGAGTTTTAGCAAATAAATAATATGGAAATATTTGTGTAATAGCAACAAATTTTTGGTGAAAAATGCATTACTATAAACAGTTGAAGCAAGTTAATTCTAAGACAATTTAATTAAAATAATTAATAATAAAAATGCAGTGGAACTTCTCTAACTCGAATCACCATAATCAACAGAAAAACTTCGAGTTTCAGAATTTTCATTAAAACATAAATTTTTCAAAAAGCTGTAAAATATAGATTTATTTATTTCGCATGTTTGGCCTTTGTTACATGATTTATGCAATCCATAAGTGTAATATTATTTTTTTTGTTCCCCTCCATACGATATAGTGAAACTCTTTTAAAATTCTACGTTGATAGAAAAATTTTAAATTTTGTATTTTGCCCTGGGCGAAAAGTTCGATTTATGGAAGGAAATTTGTATGAAATTTGCCTTCTATTGCCCCTTCAAGAGTTCTAGTTAAGGAGAACTTCGAGTTATAGAAGTTCGAGTTATGGAAGGAAATTCGTACGAAAATTGATTTCTAAACGCTATTGCCGACTCAAAAGTTCAAGTTATGGAAGTTCCACTGTATATCAATAAAAATCATGAAATAATATAATATATAAAAAATTAATTGGGCAAATACAAATTAAAGAGAAATAAGAACTCTCGAAAAATTTCGATAATCTGAAAATCGAAATTGGAAAAAAAATTAAATCAAAATAATAAATTTAAAAAACACATGTATATAAACAAATGATTTGATGACGATCGAGTCACCATTGGATATCAGACCAGAAGTTACCAGAAACTGTTAAACCCCACTTAAATGATTTCGATATGGATTAGTGGAAACGTCTGTTGTCCGAGTACTGGATATTTAATTTCGATAAAACTCTGAGGACATTTTAATATATAATTAAGAGATTACATGACTAAATCAAGCGGCTACAAGGAATAACAACTAAACTCAATGTTGAGCAATTTTGAACTGTGCTCGTAATAAGTTTATTTTGGAACTTGTAGAATTTTTTTGTAGCTGACACACAAGCTTTATGTCGGTATATAAACGTTAGATATCTAGACCTTCACCATACATTGAAACAAAGATCCGAAAGAGTGACGATTTAATTTTTGAAAATTCATCGAAAAATATTACAGACCACGGGCATCAACTGACAATGCCGTCGTCGTTATTGCAATTTTTTCGCTTTGAAAGAGGCAAATTTATAACTGAGGTCCCTAGAATGATATTGATTTTTTCCAATTAAATTTTGGAATAAAACATGGAATAATACAAGTGTCGAAACTCTGATTTAAAGCCAAAAATCCGGTCATCCGATTAAATCCCTTATTATAATTATAAACAACTAATAATTTATATACAACAAAAAATAACAATAATTAATATTCTTAATCACCTTTATTTTTCTGTTTTTCAATCTTCAAGAAAATTAACCGGTCCTTCACCATTGACCATTCGGCCAATACCTTTTTAATGGACGGTTCGCCATTTCGTTATGTTTCGGGGTCGTTTCATTACTTCCGTGCTTTGCCTCAAGTATGGGAAGAACGTTTGAAGACAATGCGTGCAGCCGGCTTAAACGCCATTGATACGTGAGTATAAAATCTAATGTTTATTTATTTTGCTTTCCTTTCCATACTTTGGTGAGCAAACAGAGATTTTTAGTTTCCGAACCAAAATGTATGTGTTTCCAAAGTTGATAGCAAGGAGTCAACTCGTGAATATTGTGTTTCTTGGTAAGATAACATTGAATTCCAGTTCTTCATTATACAATAGACGAGTAAGACTTGCTCAAGCTAAGCATTCAAAAGGACATTAACGCTGGCAAGAAAAGCGTTCTGAATTTGAAACTTACCCATCGATTGTTTCTAAGTCTCCATACATCATTAAACTCATTGGCCAGCACTTTAAATTTAGTTTCCAAAATAGGAACGGGCAAGTAGGAATCGCTACTGGTTGTAACCATAAAAGGTTTAAACAATTGATCGCGCTCCAAAGAAACTGTGGAATTTGCTTGGGAATCTTCTCGTCGAATCAATGTCAATTCTGCGACCTAACAGTGGAGACACCTGAAGGAGGCGGGCAATAATGGCCTTATATCCCCAAAGGGATAGTATCACGTCCATTAGCTCTGGAACACTACTAAGCGTTTTTCAACTAACGGGGTTAGATGCCATAATGTGAAAAGAGGCTAGGGCACAATAGACCCTAGATAGCAAGGCGCCCCCCGAATTTTATTATAATCTAATTTTCCCAAACATTTTATGAGTTTCAAGTTTTCAAATTCCAGTTTTTGCTATTAAATTAACAGACATACTTTATTGCTGATTTTTGCTATATTCCAACCTATTTAGCTACATCGAGTGGTCTTTGCATAACCCGCATGACGGCGTCTACGACTGGGAAGGCATTGCTGATATTGAACGCTTCTTAGAATTGGCACAGAAAGAAGGTTTCTACGTAGTACTACGGCCGGGTCCATACATTTGTGCGGAACGTGATAATGTAATGCTTTGTGCTTGAATTCAATTTCAAAAACTGAAAACTAAACAAACAATTTTATATCAACAGGGCGGTCTGCCACATTGGCTCTTCACCAAATATCCTGATATTAAGGTGCGTACCAGTGATCCCTACTACCAATTGGAGGTAAGCAAATGGTATGCGCAATTAATGCCACGCCTACGTAGGTACCTCTACGGCAATGGTGGTCCAATTATAACGGTACAAGTAGAAAACGAATATGGCGCCTTTTATGCCTGCGATGCAAAACATTTGCTTTGGCTACGCGATGAAACCGAAAAATACGTGCAAGGAAATGCAGTGCTCTTCACCACGGATCAACCTAATAACGGTTTGAAATGTGGCAAAATTGAAGGCGTACACGCGACAGTTGACTTCGGAATAGGTGATTAAAGTGTTATTTTGTATTGCTATTTGATTTTATCACATCATTATGTTTATTGATTCTTACAGGTACCAACTTCGATGAACACTGGCGTGCAATGCGCAGCGTCCAACCCACAGGACCGTTAGTAAATTCTGAGTTCTACCCGGGTTGGTTAACCCACTGGGGAGAGGAAAATCAAAGACGTGATGGCATGGAGGTGGCAAATTCATTGAGGTAAGATGATAGAAATCGGAATTAGAATTATAATTATTATCTAAGTGATCTTTAATCTGTCTCGCTTGAGTTCAACAATAAACTTACCTTTTTTCGTACACAGGCGTATACTCGAAGCTGGCGCTAGTGTAAACTTTTACATGTTCTTTGGTGGCACCAACTTCGGCTTCACAGCTGGCGCTAATAATTACGGTGCAGATTACGTTGCTGACATCACTTCATACGATTATGATGCTGTGATGGATGAGGCGGGCAATGTCACAAAGAAATTCGAAATGATACGCAAAGTTATAGCTGATTTTATCGACGTGCCACACGAAGAAGCTTGCAATGGTTGCACAAAGACACAACGTTTTGCTTACGGTAATGTAACGCTCAAGCCCGTGGCTAATTTACTCTCAGAAGTAGGACGCACCACATTGGCGAAAGGTGAACCAGTGTCAGCTGAAAAGCCACTCACATTTGAGAACCTCGATCAGTACTCTGGACTGGTTTTGTACGAAACTGAATTGCCACATTTGGAAATCGATCCCACCGTGCTCACAGTAAATGAACTGCATGATCGCGCTTTCGTTTATGTCGACAATGAGTTGGTTGGCACGTTGTCGCGTAAGAACGGTATTTTGTCGGTGCCATTAAACAAAGGTTGGGGTAGCAATCTACAGATATTGGTCGAAAATCAAGGACGTATCAATTATGATACTATGAACGATACCAAAGGTATTTTGGGTTCGGTAACAGTGGAACGTTTCAACGGTCAGAAACAGGAGCTCAAGAACTGGGTTACAACATCATTCCCGTTGGAAAGTGAACAAATAGTAGCAGCGGCCTTTAACCGTGAAATGAGAGCCGATGTTGTTACGAAAAGTAAAATTTTAAGAAATGGACCCATGTTATATCACGGCGAATTCACGATCGAAAAACTCGGTGACACTTATCTAAATCCAACTGGCTGGGGCAAGGGTGTGGCATATGTGAATGGCTTTAATTTGGGACGTTATTGGCCTTTGGTAGGACCTCAAACGACATTATATCTGCCGAAAGATTTACTCAAGGTTGGCGTGAATACGTTGGTTCTTTTGGAATACCAACGAGCTAACTTAGATGAGGTGAATGGAGAGTATAGCGTGACACTCGACGACAAACCCCAGTTGGATGGTTAATTGCATATTAAAGAACACTTTGTTATTGTTGTTATATTTTTACTGATTTTTTTTTTTTTCTTTTTTATATCTTAAATGTTGATATTAAAATAAAATTAATGTATTCATCTACATATTTACTTATGCAGAAGTTTTACTACTCGTCGGTAAGTTGATCTTAATTCTAATGAATATTCTGCTGCTTCATTTATGAGAAATGTTAATATCTTGAGGGTGCTTTGGAGACTAATGCGTAGTTTTACATTGTAAAATTGAACGGCATGTTCTGCAAATCGTTTTCGGGCATTATTTTTATATTTTTCGTTTTCAAATCGTTTGAAATGTTCAGTAAATCGTTACGTTTTTATTAAGTTCGATGTTCGTTCACAAAGTGTTTTTAGCAGAACTGCACGATCTAAATCAATGCATCCTGTCATTCCGAGTATTTAAACTTTTTAACCCAAGTGTTGTAGTGTGTAATAGTACGGAATGCTATCACGCTTTATATAACAATTGATTTTATTTTTATTGATCAGAAAATGAGTAAGCGCTTGAAAGCAACATTGGTTCAGTTTTCCAATTATTAAAAAATCTCTTCGGGCCTATCCTATTGATTTTTCAACAAGTTAATGCTTCGAATCGGCTATAATCCCTTAAAGCGGTTCCGACGCCAAATATATATAAAGCTTCGAATCATAAGGCTCGATTAGTTAAGTTGTTTATTTCGAGTTCAAACGTTAATATTATGACTTGGCCGCCATATTTTTTGGATCTTAAGGGGTTACATGGGTTTTGTCGGGTAAAAGATGCGTCCGCGTGTCAGCATAATTTCTGACAGAATCATCTAAACTGAAAAAACAAAAATAAGTGTTTTAGGTAAGACCATGAACTCGTGCTTGAACGAATGAAAGACAAAAAAGGTAAAAATTGGAATTTTGGCAAACATATTACCAAAACAAGTAAGGAAGGGCTAAGATCGGGTGTAACCAAACATTTTATACTCTCGCAATTTATTTATTTATATATTTAATATTATATAATACACAATTTGACCCACATATTCGTCATATATAGTGCATAAAGTCCATTGAAAGTTGGAAACCATAATATTAGTTTAGAAGCACCGAGGCCCTCGTGTTCGATATATGGGGCCTTAAAAACCTATGGTCCGATTTCGGCGATTTTTAGAATGGGGCTGCCACACTATAAACATAGTATCTGTGCAAAGTTCTGCACCGATATCTTCACTAGTGCTTACTTTATATATTGTAAAGTAAACGATTGGAGGATGGGATCATGTGTAGAAGTTCACGCAAGTGAGGAAAGTTTTTGATTGTCACTCACTTGGGAGTGGCCAGAAACGATTCTTTTCCACATGGTTCAAGCAGCTCACGACTTCCGGTTTTAGACCAAGTATCCTCTGGGTAGCCAACAGACATCCGTTTGAAGGCGAGCTAAAGTGAGAAGGCGAAGCCCGCTTATGCGGTTGTGCGTAGGGTTTGGGACCCACCACATAAAAACACCCCCCAATGAAAAATCTACGAAAGCCTCGGATGAGACACCCCCCTTTTGATGACGACCCCTGCAAACGTTTTAAGGATAATGATATAAGGGCATGCACCTGGAATGTCCGGACCCTTAATTGGGAAGGTGCCTCTGCCCAGCTGGTTGATGTCCTCATACGACTTAAGGCTGACATCACCGCCATCCAAGAAGTGCGATGGACGGGACAAGGACGGAAGAAGGTGGGTCCTTGTGACATCTACTACAGCGGCCATATAAAGGAGCGCAAATTTGGTGTTGGATTTGTGGTGGGAGAGAGACTCCGTCGCAGAGTCCTGGCATTCACCCCGGTGGATGAACGTCTAGCCACAATCCGCATCAAAGCGAGGTTCTTCAACATATCGCTGATTTGCGCCCACGCCCCAACGGAAGAGAAGGACGATGCGACCAAAGATGCTTTCTATGAGCGCCTAGAACGCACCTATGAGCGCTGCCCCCGCCACGATGTAAAAGTCGTGCTTGGTGATTTTAACGCCAGGGTGGGTAAAGAAGGTGTCTTTGGCACAACAGTCGGAAAATTCAGCCTCCATGACGAAACATCGCCAAACGGCCTGAGGCTGATCGACTTCGCTGGGGCCCGAAATATGGTCGTCTGTAGTACCAGATTCCAGCATAAGAAAATACATCAAGCTACTTGGCTGTCTCCTGATCGAAACACGCGGAACCAAATCGATCACGTTGTGATAGACGGAAGACATGTCTCCTGTGTTTTAGACGTGCGTACGCTCCGAGGACCAAATATAGACTCGGACCATTATCTGGTCGCAGCGAAGATACGCACCCGCCTCTGTGCAGCAAAGAATGCCCGTCAACAAACACACGGAAGGTTCGACGTCGAAAAGCTGCAATCGCAACAGACAGCCACGAAATACTCTACTCGACTTGCACTCCTGCTCTCTGAGAGCACTCATCAGCATCTCGGTATAAGGGAACTGTGGAACGGCATCTCAAACTCACTGCGTACCGCTGCAGCCGAAACAATTGGTTTTCGGCAACGACAAAAAACAAGCTGGTACGATGAGGAGTGCCGTCTCGCAGCGGAGAGAAAACAGACTGCCTACCTCGCAACATTGCAAACGACCACAACACGTGCGGGATGGGATAGATACCGAGAGCTGAAGAGGGAAGCGAGACGCATTTGCAGACAAAAAAAGAAAGAGGCCGAAATGCGTGAGTACGAAGAGCTTGAGAAGCTGGCAGACAGAGGGAATGCTCGAAAATTTTATGAAAAAATGAAGCGACTTAACGAAGGTTTCAAGACCGGAGCATCCTCATGTAGAGACCAAGGTGGTAATCTGGTAACCGATGTCCAGGGCATACTGGGATTATGGAGGGAACACTTCTCCGACCTGCTGAATGGCAGTGAGAGTACAACACCAGGAGATGGCGAACCCGATCCCCCAATCGATGACGATGGAACAGATGTTCCATTACCCGACCATGAAGAAATTCGAATAGCAATTACCCGATTGAAGAACAACAAAGCAGCGGGGGCCGATAGATTACCGGCAGAACTATTCAAATACGGCGGCGAAGAACTGATAAGGTGCATGCATCAGCTTCTTTGCAGAATATGGTCGGAAGAAAGCATGCCTGACGATTGGAATCTCAGTGTGCTCTGCCCAATCCATAAAAAGGGAGATCCCACAATCTGCGCCAATTACCGTGGGATCAGCCTCCTAAATATCGCATACAAGGTTCTATCGAGCGTATTGTGTGAAAGACTAAAGCCCACCGTCAACAAACTGATTGGACCTTATCAGTGTGGCTTTAGACCTGGAAAATCGACAACTGACCAGATATTCACCATGCGCCAAATCTTGGAAAAGACCCGAGAAAAGAGGATCGACACACACCACCTTTTTGTCGATTTTAAAGCTGCTTTCGACAGCACGAAAAGGAGCTGCCTTTACGCCGCGATGTCTGAATTTGGTATCCCCGCAAAACTAATACGGCTGTGTAAATTGACGTTGAGCAACACCAAAAGCTCCGTCATGATTGGGAAGGACCTCTCCGAGCCGTTCGATACCAAACGAGGTTTCAGACAAGGTGACTCACTATCGTGCGACTTCTTTAACCTGATGCTGGAAAAAATTATAAGAGCTGCAGAGCTAAACCGAGAAGGTACAATCTTCTACAAGAGTGTACAGCTCCTGGCGTACGCCGATGATATTGATATCATCGGAAGCAACAACCGCGCCGTTTGTTCTGCTTTTTCCCGCATGGATAAGGAGGCGAAGCGAATGGGTCTGGAGGTGAATGAGGACAAGACGAAATATCTCCTGTCATCAAACAAACAGTCAGCGCATTCGCGTCTTGGCTCCCACGTCACTGTTGACAGTCATAACTTCGAGGTCGTAGATAATTTCGTATACCTGGGAACCAGCATCAACAACACGAACAATGTCAGCCTCGAAATCCAGCGCAGAATAACTCTTGCCAACAGGTGCTACTTTGGACTGAGTAGGCAATTGAACAGTAAAGTCCTCTCTCGACGAACCAAAATCAAGCTCTACAAGTCGCTTATCATTCCCGTCCTGCTTTACGGTGCAGAAGCTTGGACGATGTCAACATCAGATGAGACGACACTAGGAGTTTTCGAGAGGAAAATTTTGCGCAAGATTTATGGTCCTCAGAACATTGGCAACGGCGAATACCGCAGACGATGGAACGATGAGCTGTACGAGTTATACGACGACATTGACATAGTTCAGCGAATAAAAAGACAGCGGCTACGCTGGCTAGGTCATGTTGTCCGAATGGACGAAAACACTCCAGCCCTGAAAGTGTTCGATGCAGTACCCGCCGGAGGAAGCCGAGGAAGGGGAAGGCCTCCACTCCGTTGGAGGGACCAGGTGGAGAGCGACCTGGTTACACTTGGGATCTCCAACTGGCGCCGAACTGCGAAGGAGAGAGACAGGTGGCGCACTATCGTCGATTCGGCTATAACCGGCTAAACGGTTGCAACGCCAATCACATACATACAAACGATTCAGATAGTCTTCAAAGTTCTGGTATATAGGAAGTAGGCGTGGTTGTGAAGCTATTTGGCCTATTTTCACAACATATCATTGGGACGTAAGGAAACTATTACAAACCAAGTTTTATTGAAATCGGTCGAGTAGTTCCTGAGATATGGTTTTTGACCCATAAGTGGGCGAAGCCACGCCCATTTCCCATTTTGTAAAAAAATCTGAGTGCAGCTTTCATTTGCCATTTCTTATGTGAAATTTAGTGTTTCCGACGTTTTTCGTTAATGAGTTAACCCACTTTTAGTAATTTTCAACCTAACTTTTGTATGGGAGGTGGGCGTGGTTATGATCCGATTTCTTTCATTTTTGGACTGTATTAGGAAGCGGCTAAAAAAAACTACTGCAGAAAGTTTGGTTTATATAGCTCTATTGGTTTGCAAGATATGTACAAAAAACTTAGTAGGGGGCGGGGCCACGCCCACTTTCACAAAAAAATTACATCCAAATATGCCCCTTCATAGTGTGATCCTTCATACCAAATTTTACTTCCATAGCTTTATTTATGGCTTAGTTAAGGCACTTTATGTGTTTTCGGTTTTCGCCATTTTGTGGGCGTGGCAGTGGTCCGATTTTGCTCATTTTCGAAAGCAACCTTCCTATGGTGCCAAGAAATAAGTGTCAAGATATCTTAATTTTTACTCAAGTTACTGCTTGCACAGACGGACGGACGGACGGACGGACAGGCAGACATTCGGATTTGAACTCCACTCTTCACCCTGATCACTTATATGGTATATATAACCCTATATCTAACTCGTTTAGTTTTGGGTGTTACAAACAACCGTTATGTGAACAAAACTATAATACTCTCTTTAGCAACATTTGTTGCGAGAGTATAAAAATAAAAATTTGCTTGACATTTTGTAATTGAAAAAAAAGAGTCCTTCGTTCAGACACGAGTAAATTGTATCTCGAACACCTGTGTAAAATTTCATCAAGATCAGTTGAGTAGTTTTCGAGAACATTTGACAACCCACTTTGAAAACACGAAAAACGCGTTTAAAGTTTTGAGTAACAATAGTACTTGACTTGGAGCCCACACCTTCCAGAGCTAACCCCTATTGGTAATTGAAAACGTTGGGACTGGCTCGCATGGAAAGTTTATGATGAAGGAAAGCAATACAAACATAAAGAACCATTAATTGCAACAATTACACTTGATTGGTACGAGATTACGCTGAATTAAATAGACTCTTTTTTTTCGTTTCATATACCAATAAGTCTAATATTGTAAATATCACTCACTGAAAATAAAAGATATTTCTCTACCAAAAATTAATTACTTTAACGGGTTAGGTGGGTTTCAGAGGCTAAAAAAGGGTATTTTTACATTTTTTTTTTAACAAATGCAATCGATACATGTTTAAACAGTATTTTGTGAAATTTTTATTTAAAAATTACGAGAACACAGCTGTTGGCACCTCATCTCCCATGATATGTCCAAAAAAAATGGTCTTGTGGTAGACATCATAATTCATGATTGGTTCATCTTAAAACAATAAACCAAAAATATTTCCATAATACTTGAATAAGTCTAGCTAATGAACGAAGGAAAAAATAAAATATTGAAATTTGAAGTTTTGACAGAATTTAAATTGAATTTTTTCACTTTGTTGGTCAAATTGGCTCAAAAAAATAGTTATAATAAAAATATAAAAAAAATCCTTCGTTCATTAACTAAATAATGTCCTTCCAAATATGTGTGCAAAATTTGAACAGAATCGAGTCATTACTTTTTGAGCTATCGTTTACATCGACTTGAAAAATTTAGTTATACTGACGTGGCCTTGTGGGCGGAACTTCCAAAGGGTATATCTCTTAGAATATTACTCGGATGGATTTGATATTTTTTGATTATTTTAAACATTTCGCACTATTTAATAAGAAACTAGATTTTTTTAACTTTGAAACGCACCTTTAAACTGCTCTAAAGAAATGTTTGAAAACACACAATTTTGTTAAATTTTATAAATCTTTTGAATATTATCCTTGAAATATAATTGAATAACCCTCTCTTTTGCATATCAATTTTTATTTAATTGAATCCAATATAAAAGTTCTAAGTTAAATATAGTTGTAAGTACAGATTGAGGAGTCGTCGCAAGCAAGTCGATATAATTGAGCGCTTATACCTCAATTGTATCGACTTGTTCAAAAGCCAAACCTAACCCAAATTAATTTTAACACGTTTACAAGGTTTGGCTAACTAAACATTTACTTAATTTATTTTCGTTTCATTTATTACATTAAAGTGCTTATACATATGCAGTAAAGTACATACATACTTTATACATACATATGCAAATTCTTATTTCATATATGTATATATTTGTATATGATTGTATAAGCGAAATAAAACATTAGGACAAAATACACGAAATTTGCTGAATACTTAAAATGCTTTAAATTATAATAAACATACAATACAAATATGTGTTATTAATAGTATTACAACAACACAAGGTTTTAAAAAATGGAAAACTATTTTTACTATTTCGACAAACATTTTTTTCTAAACATAACTGTGTTTAGCTACACTTACGATTACTTGCTTATTGGAAAATGCTTGGCAAACGAGAGAAATTTATCTGTTATCGTAATACTACTATTTTAATATTTATTACTATCTAAAAGAAGTACTTGAATACATAACCTACATAACATATTATGTAATTATTGTTTTTGTAATGTAATGTATGCATTAAAGATAATGTTTAACAAATTAGTCGTCTACGATACATCACTGCTTCCCTTGCTATATTTGACAAATCCTTGGCTCTCTTGTCAAATAATAACATCTTAAATTACTTTTAACTAGACTGTAATATATAATTCATTACAAAAAGAAAGAAAAGGGAGTGGTTGGGTTGATCCATAAAGTACAATAAATTTATTCGTAATTTAACTATATTTGTTTATACCAGTTGATACCGCATTTATACCAGTTGTTTGTTCGAGCTTGCAGTTAGTATTCAAGCAATCACAATTTGCATTTCATAAATACCAAATAAAGATTATTAAATTAATAAAATAATTAAAAAATATGCTAAAAAATTTAGTTAGGTATAAAAATTGTAAATATTAAATATAGTGTTTAAGAGAGACAATACTTATAACGTCTGATACTTTTACAAACTGATTATGGAATGACATTATTTCATAAGTTTTTTTTTACTTTATAAATTAGTAAATAAAGTTCATTTTAATACCTTTTCAAGATAATATCAATGTTTACTTTGTACGCAAAAGTTTTCAAAAGGCAAATACTTATATTAAATTGAGTTCTTATTGAGAATTAGAATTTTTTTTTTTCAATACGGGCAGTGGTTATTTTCAGGTGAAAGGACTTATTATATCAACTGTGGGTTTTACGAAAAAATAAAATTAAAAATGTGCCTGAATTCATGTCATTTTAATAACAACCGTTCATATTTAAAGTATTTAAGTTTTTCACTACTATTCTTTAAGTTGAAGTTTTAAAAAATTAGTTTCTTCTTATAAGTTGAGTAACACAATTAAGTACATACAATAGGTTTTCACTACAGTATACTTTTTCTTAATACTAGTGTGTCTTTCCAGCTAATCGTTACTATTACTTATGTACATTTAAATCAGTAGAATATACGCTTGTCAAATACTTAACTAATTTTCATAATTCATATATTAATTAGATATACATATATGCATATTAAGGCGGAGTGGAAAAAATCTTTAAAAAAAAAAATTAATTAATTACTAATTTAAATTGAATTTTTTCACTTTGTTGGTCAAATTGGCTCAAAAAAATAGTTATAATAAAAATATAAAAAAAATCCTTCGTTCATTAACTAAATAATGTCCTTCCAAATATGTGTGCAAAATTTGAACAGAATCGAGTCATTACTTTTTGAGCTATCGTTTACATCGACTTGAAAAATTTAGTTATACTGACGTGGCCTTGTGGGCGGAACTTCCAAAGGGTATATCTCTTAGAATATTACTCGGATGGATTTGATATTTTTTGATTATTTTAAACATTTCGCACTATTTAATAAGAAACTAGATTTTTTTAACTTTGAAACGCACCTTTAAACTGCTCTAAAGAAATGTTTGAAAACACACAATTTTGTTAAATTTTATAAATCTTTTGAATATTATCCTTGAAATATAATTGAATAACCCTCTCTTTTGCATATCAATTTTTATTTAATTGAATCCAATATAAAAGTTCTAAGTTAAATATAGTTGTAAGTACAGATTGAGGAGTCGTCGCAAGCAAGTCGATATAATTGAGCGCTTATACCTCAATTGTATCGACTTGTTCAAAAGCCAAACCTAACCCAAATTAATTTTAACACGTTTACAAGGTTTGGCTAACTAAACATTTACTTAATTTATTTTCGTTTCATTTATTACATTAAAGTGCTTATACATATGCAGTAAAGTACATACATACTTTATACATACATATGCAAATTCTTATTTCATATATGTATATATTTGTATATGATTGTATAAGCGAAATAAAACATTAGGACAAAATACACGAAATTTGCTGAATACTTAAAATGCTTTAAATTATAATAAACATACAATACAAATATGTGTTATTAATAGTATTACAACAACACAAGGTTTTAAAAAATGGAAAACTATTTTTACTATTTCGACAAACATTTTTTTCTAAACATAACTGTGTTTAGCTACACTTACGATTACTTGCTTATTGGAAAATGCTTGGCAAACGAGAGAAATTTATCTGTTATCGTAATACTACTATTTTAATATTTATTACTATCTAAAAGAAGTACTTGAATACATAACCTACATAACATATTATGTAATTATTGTTTTTGTAATGTAATGTATGCATTAAAGATAATGTTTAACAAATTAGTCGTCTACGATACATCACTGCTTCCCTTGCTATATTTGACAAATCCTTGGCTCTCTTGTCAAATAATAACATCTTAAATTACTTTTAACTAGACTGTAATATATAATTCATTACAAAAAGAAAGAAAAGGGAGTGGTTGGGTTGATCCATAAAGTACAATAAATTTATTCGTAATTTAACTATATTTGTTTATACCAGTTGATACCGCATTTATACCAGTTGTTTGTTCGAGCTTGCAGTTAGTATTCAAGCAATCACAATTTGCATTTCATAAATACCAAATAAAGATTATTAAATTAATAAAATAATTAAAAAATATGCTAAAAAATTTAGTTAGGTATAAAAATTGTAAATATTAAATATAGTGTTTAAGAGAGACAATACTTATAACGTCTGATACTTTTACAAACTGATTATGGAATGACATTATTTCATAAGTTTTTTTTTACTTTATAAATTAGTAAATAAAGTTCATTTTAATACCTTTTCAAGATAATATCAATGTTTACTTTGTACGCAAAAGTTTTCAAAAGGCAAATACTTATATTAAATTGAGTTCTTATTGAGAATTAGAATTTTTTTTTTTCAATACGGGCAGTGGTTATTTTCAGGTGAAAGGACTTATTATATCAACTGTGGGTTTTACGAAAAAATAAAATTAAAAATGTGCCTGAATTCATGTCATTTTAATAACAACCGTTCATATTTAAAGTATTTAAGTTTTTCACTACTATTCTTTAAGTTGAAGTTTTAAAAAATTAGTTTCTTCTTATAAGTTGAGTAACACAATTAAGTACATACAATAGGTTTTCACTACAGTATACTTTTTCTTAATACTAGTGTGTCTTTCCAGCTAATCGTTACTATTACTTATGTACATTTAAATCAGTAGAATATACGCTTGTCAAATACTTAACTAATTTTCATAATTCATATATTAATTAGATATACATATATGCATATTAAGGCGGAGTGGAAAAAATCTTTAAAAAAAAAAATTAGAAAATAAAATAAATAATAATATAATGAAAAAAAAATATAAATAAAAAATAATATAAAAAAAAATTATAAAAAAAAAAATTATAAAAAAATATAATACAAAAATAAATAAAAAGAAAAATAAAAAGAAAAATGAAAAAATTGAATTATTCATGTTAATTTTATTTAATTAAAAAGATTTATTTTGTCTTTTATTTCAATTGTAATGTTTAAAGTCAAAAATTAAAAAAAAAATGCAAATTAATTTTATTTTTTAAGTTTATATTTATTATTATCTATTATTTCCATTGTAATGTTTAAAGAAAAAAAATTATAAAAATAATATAAATAAAAATAAAAATAATATTGAATTATTCATATAAAAAAATAAAATATAATAAAAAAAATAATTAAAAAATATAATAAAAAAATAATATTATAGATAAAAATAAAAACTAAAGTTTTAAAAAAAAAAATTATATAAAAAATATTGAATTATGTTAATGTTTAAAGTAAAAAATTAAAAAAATAATAAAAAAATATAATAAAAAAGTATAAAAAATGAAATAAATTAAAATAAGAAAAAATAAAATAAATTAAAATAAGAAAATATATTGAATTATTCATATAAAAAAAATATAATATAATAAAATCACTCCATCCTAATACACATTTAATTTAATTTAATTTTTTTTTCAAGTTGACACCTTAGTATAACCCCGCGTGTAAAAGTAATGCTATACTTCAGTACACTTCTGATTTCACAAAATAACTAGATTTTTTGTTTTTTTTTTTTTTGCATTTCAGTTAACTTAAGCAATTCCGCGTACTTTTTCTGTTACACCTATGAGTTTATTTAAAGTCTATTTAATCATACGACTAAAACTGCTTTATAACTGCTGTTTGAGCCTTTTATTTATTTATATTGAATAGAGCATTAACACAGTTAGTCTTCATTTGACTCTGCTGATAAATAGTTAGATGGCCGTGATCGCATTTTTACTGTCGTGCGCTCCAACCACATAAGGACGAGTGTATTCAAAATAGACATTTACTTATGCAGTATACTTTTCGTACTGGACTAATACTAAACTTTTCACTTATTGCGTTAAAGTAGCAAAGAAATAGTATATCAGGTTATAGTTTGCTGTACTTAATAGACTTTTCAAAAGCTTTAAAGTTTTTTTTTTTTGTCAAAAATAAAAAAATATATGCATGTATGTATGTATGTATATAGATGTGTTATTTATGTATGTATGCATGTAGCAAATATAATTTATTTGCTTCGTAGTTTAGAGTATTGTTTCATTGTTAGAAGTCAAGTTAGTTTTTTTTTGTTGTTTTTTGTTTCGTTTGGGTGAGTATTTTGTAAGCTGACAAAAAGAGTTATCACAGCTGCAATTTGAGTTTGACTTGAAAATTAATGGAAGCATGTATCGTAAGAGATTTTAATATTAGTTAAGTATAAGTATTTAGGAGTGTATATAAAGCAGTGTAATGTAGAGAAGAGAGTAACTAAAAAGTGTAAATATATAACTAAATATAGACAAAATTAAACTTTAAAAAGCCTTATTTAGTAAACAGTTGTTAGTAAATTTTAGTTTTTATGTCTTCATGTATGCCTAAGGTCGGTATACTCGTATATGTATGTAACTCACAATTGTAGCATAGTCGGTAGTTTAAAGCTTACGTTTAACCGTTTAACTAGTTCACTGTGCATTACTTTACCCAATTTTATTTTCACACATATACACTTTCATACTATACCCATATGTACCGGCGCGACTTGTGGCCAACCTAAATGGCAGTGGGTCTGGGAGGCACGCCATTGCATGGCGCGACGTTAGGTATTTGTCAGTGATATTTTGATTTTTGCGCATTTATATCGGCGCGCAGATTTTGTGTGAAGCAAATGCCAAGTATCTGTAATTAAAAAACAATAAGTCAATATATGTAATTGCAATAAGCTATATGCCATAAAAAACGTAAATAATTTGACAAAAAATTAAATCAAATAAAATAAAACAAACCTGTATGAAAATAAGTATAATAACGCTGGTTGAAATTATAATTAAATTATGCTCAATCCACTCTTCACCCGCTTGTACACAGCCCTTTTCGTAAATGATTTTCGATATTTCATAATTCTAGGATAACACAAAAAATAAATAATAATAAAAATGATTAGTAGGAACAACAACTACAACAAATCAGGAAATAATGAAAATAATTTTTGTATTGTTAATACACAGCTTAAAATGAATTGTTTGTTAAATTTGAGTACAACAGGACCTGCACAACGAGTATACAAATGCAGGAAGACGCCACACTAATTAGGTGTGCTTCCAGCCAATCTTCGCCTGCACGCAAACAACCGCGTTCATAGATGTGACGCTCCACCGGCTTTAAACCAACACCAGTTTTTAATAATTCGTGTATTTTTTTTCATTAAAGAGTACGTTTCCATTAATTTAGAGGCAGCATGTAGAAAGCATTAGTGAAAGAATAGTTTAGCATTAGTAACAAGATGTGTATGAATCTGTTTAGTGTGACGTAGTTTCATTAGCAACAAAACCTACATATCCCTCTTTGCGCACATCATAACCGCACTGTTTGTTCTTTATCAATTCAGTTGGACGCCGACGGCAGCACGAAAACGGCACACCACATGCTTCCCGACTGCCTATGGCGCTAGATGAACAATTGAAATAGTTATTGCTGTCCCAATCCTTTGGACCATCAATGCCACAACACTGCAACCAATCCTCTTGTATCCAATCGATTAGATTTTGCTGATCGGGGTCTTCACGATAGTGTATGATGAAGGCACGTAATCCCTCGGTGGCTTGATCTTTTATCTACATTAAAATTAAAAATATATTTCATTTATCTATATGTATATATCTATAATAGACTACATTCGATATGTACTTACCCAACCCTTGTCCTTTAGCACAAAAGTCAATATACCCAAACTGATTTCAAACGTCAACAGCAATGACAGGAACAGGGCATACTACATAATAAATATATTATTTGCAAAATAATATAATGTTATTAAAATACAAAATATACAACACTTTGCTGTTGTTTAAATAAATTAAAATTATATTATTCCAAAAATTATACGAAATTCTTACCAGTGACAAGAGACAGGTATTTTCTCGTAGCGCTCCAACGCATCCAGTAAAGCCAATTATAAATGTTATAGTGCCAGTACAAATTAATACGAAGGCCGGATCTAAGGCTATAAATGTTAGCTTAGCCAAATTGCTGAACATATCTTTTTCGTTCCAAGCCCAAATACCAATAGCCAGCACACATAATCCAGCAGTCTATGAAAAAAGATAAACAAACTATTAATAAAAATAAAAAAAAATTTGAATTTCATCAAACTCACCCAAACAACTACGTTGCTGCTGAAGAGTAAATATTTTAAACAACAGCTTATCTCAGTGGTTTCGCGACGGTATTTCCGTACGGAAGGCATTTTGTTACTTTATTATATATATTTATATATACGTTTGCTATATTACCAAAAAAAATTGACTTGCTTGAAATTGACCTTATACAAAAGAATGTAGAATTTGCTTTCACTAGGCTTTTGCTTTGAACTACAAAAGTATTTCCTTCAACTTTACTGTAACTACTATAATATTCGCTAAAATGTTACTATAAATTTGCATTTTTTCTTTATTTACTAAACATTGCGTTGGAAATTTTGTTGAGACTTAAATTTATAACAAAAATATTTGTAGAATTTTTCTTGTAAGTTTTTATGTCAGTTGAGTATTTTGCTTATTGGTTGGAATGTCAACATAAACCAAATGAAAGAGCGACAGTGATGTCTTTAATATTGGGAGGAGTCATAGTTAAATTGAATTGATATTAAGGACAGTGGAAAGAAATTTTAAATAAATATTGGTCAAATATTCAAACTAATTATGTTTAAACCTTCGGAGAGTGGAAACAATACTTGTAAATCATTGTTTCAATCCAATTTTATAAGTTATAACTATCCGTAACAACGTATACAGTCACACGTCATTACGGAACGTAACCGTTACTATAGAAATACGTTGCTGACCATTTTCAAGAAAATTTCGTACTTTTATTCCAAAAAAAAGATTCTTCTTATAAAATGAAGTAGCTATTAAATTTTTACAAAAAAAATGTAACAAAAAAATAATAAAAAAATTCTTAAATTGTGTAGTTATGAAAAAACTAATGAAAGAAATTCCTTTAGATGTACAACCTTATTAATTTTCAAAAATATTTCATATAATTTGTTAAACAGTTTTAAATATGCAATCATTAAAAATGTTTTAAAAAACATTTGCAATTTTTTTTAAGTTGGCGTAATTCATCTATCTTTGGCTTAAGCAAACACTTGCTGTCAGTCCGCATTACCTATTGTGAATGGCATACTAAGAAGAGGAATAAATTTTGTGCTGCGAAAGAAAGGAGTGTATTGGTTTATTGAAATAATTTATAATTTACGTGATAAATAACCAGAATGTCCGATAATGAAGATGATTTTATGTGCGAAGATGATGAGGATTATGGATTGGTAGGTTTCCACAAATTTATATAAGTACACTGCATGTGCTAGCAGTGAAATAATGTTTACGTATTAACCGGCAAACTGTCATCTCTTGCAGGAGTACTCGGAGGATAGTAACTCAGAGCCAGATGTGGATTTAGAAAATCAATATTACAATAGTAAAGCCTTAAAGGAAGAAAATCCAAATGGCGCGTTGGCATCATTTCAAAAGGTGCTGGATCTAGAGGGTGGCGAAAAAGGCGAGTGGGGATTCAAAGCGCTCAAGCAAATGATAAAAATAAATTTTAAATTGGTGAGGCATACTTTGGCTACAGTTATAAATCAAATACTAATACATGTGCATTTGCAGAATAATTATAATGAAATGATGGAGCGTTACAAACTGCTGTTGACTTACATTAAAAGCGCCGTCACGCGCAATCACTCCGAGAAGTCAATTAATTCCATTTTGGATTATATTTCCACTTCAAAGAATGTAAATTATATTATTATTGTAATTAACAACGCTATAAACTAAACTGTTTGCAACTATATATTTAGATGGAGATTTTGCAAAAGTTTTACGAAACAACATTGGATGCGTTGAAGGATGCCAAAAATGACCGCCTCTGGTTCAAAACTAACACCAAATTAGGGAAACTATATTTCGATCTTGGCGATTTTATCAAGTTGCAAAAAATTCTTAAGCAATTACATTTGTCATGCCAAACAGATGATGGCGAGGATGACTTAAAGAAGGGCACACAATTGCTCGAAATCTACGCGCTAGAAATTCAAATGTATACCGTGCAGAAAAACAACAAAAAGCTAAAGGCGTTATATGAACAATCATTACATATTAAATCAGCAATACCACATCCACTTATTATGGGTGTAATACGTGAGTGTGGCGGCAAAATGCATTTGAGAGAAGGTGAATTCGAAAAGGCACATACAGACTTCTTTGAAGCGTTCAAGAATTACGATGAATCCGGCTCACCACGACGCACAACATGCTTGAAGTATTTAGTTTTGGCTAACATGTGAGTGCGGAATATTTTATTTAGTATTTAAATGAATTCCAAAAAGTAAAAAAAAAAATGTTTCTAAGTTTATGTATTTAGAAATCTTAAAAGTTATTACTAATTAACTTTTATTCTAATTTGTTTATTTATTAATCTTCTGCAGGTTAATGAAATCCGGCATAAATCCCTTTGATTCGCAAGAAGCCAAACCCTACAAACAGGATCCCGAAATCGTGGCCATGACGAAACTGGTTATTTCGTATCAAAATAACGATATTACAGAATTCGAGTCCATATTGAAAACGAATCACAAGAGCATTATGGATGATCAATTTATACGTGAACACATTGAAGATCTGCTACGCAATATACGCACACAGGTGCTTATCAAACTGATACGACCATATAAGAATATTGGCATACCATTCATAGCGACAAAATTGAAAATCGAGGCAGCAGAAGTTGAAAGCCTATTAGTCTCGTGCATACTAGATAAGTGAGTACAAATTGAATTAATTATTATTATTACTTATTTATGTAAACATTTTTTTAGCACAATCCAAGGACGCATCGATCAAATCAATCAAGTGCTACAGCTGGATAAGGAGAATAGCAATGCAGCTCGCTACAATGCCGTGGACGGTTGGGCGAATCAAATCTCGTCGCTGCATCAAGCTGTGGTCAACAAAATGGCATAAACGTTAGTGTAGATTTGTGTTAAGCGAGTTAAAAACATGCTTGCTACAATAAAGGATCACTACATGCTACAAATAGCAGCGCTGCCTATTAATTACTCTCTTATGTTAATAATATTATTTATGAGCACAATTTGTTGAGCAAATGCGGTTTATTAATATTTTTAGTATTTCCATACCTTTTTTTAATTACCCAAAATTAAATTCCAAAGTCATAAATATAAATTGAATTATGCGAAACGTCTATAAAAATTTACAAATTTTGGTATAACAGTTAGTACTCTTTATTTTTTCATGTAGCGCGCATACATATTAATGAAATTCATTTTTTTCTTCGTTTTTAATATGAAAATAAAATTAAGTTTCACGACAGACATTTACTGGAACTCACCCACACGCGTATTTTGTAAATGAAAAAGGCTAAAACGCACATTGGAAACACAAGCAGCAGACCGCTACAAGCGAATAAAGCGGATGAATCCGGAAATTCGCCCCAATTTAGTGTTCTGTATATATACGGTTTGCCAATGCTGCCGGAAAAAAATATTTTATAAGAAATCTATTTGAAAATAACTCTAAATATTTAGTGTACTCACACATTCTCGCCACCTATCAGATAATAAACTACCGAAAATGCCAGATATATAATGCCAATAAGCGCTGGAAAAATAAAGTGTATCATGCGTGTGGGAAACGCGACCACAACTTGATCTATAATCATCAAAACCGAATTGATTGCATGCGAATTGATGTTGTGGAAGTAGGCAAGACAGATGTGATTGTCGGGTCCCTCGAAGAAGTACCGATACAGACGTATAATTTCGATGCGATGTATGCCTTCGGGTACTTTAAAATTCGAAAACGGATAAATGAATGCCCAATAGAGAAATGAGAGACCGGTAGCACATACAAATGCGGATATATGAAGATACCAGTACAATTTCACCACCCAACACGGACAGGCTGGAAATGAAATGTAAACAATAATAACAAATATCAGCATAAATGTGTAGAAATATCTAAAATCGCTAAAATTTAACATTTCCATACGTGCTTTTGGCGCTGTGAAGCAGTAGACTGTTACCAGTATGGCACTGAGTAGCGCCACGCATGTGCAGAGTATGTAACCCCAATTGGTGAAGTAAATAAACCATTTGCCATTGAAGAAGAACAACTCCAGACTGAAACCCATGGTGACCGCAAACCAGGTAGCAAAACACCAGCGATAAATCAGAAAGAGTACGGACCATTCGCCTCGTTGCCACTATAATGTAAAAGTGTGAAAGTGTGTGTGTTGTTATTAAAAATGCATTGCGTGAATTCAGCGATTATGCGCACACTTGTGATTTGAAAAAACTGTTAACTGGCTGGTCACTGTTACGCCGCCAACAGCAGCAGCTGCAGCACTGTGCATGTGAACCGGTCTGTGAAATATACAAATTGATAACGATTTTAAGCTGAGGGTGTAGGTGCATTCATTTCCACCTACTTCACTTATTTGGACTTGTACATCCATTTGCGGCCACCTAAATTGCTGCCTTGTTGTTGTTAACGGGTGATGTCTTTTATATTATTTTTTGAGATATTTGAAATTTTCACTGTTTTTTTCTTTAATTTTATATTTTTGCACAAATTATTTGTTTTAATTATTTCGGTTTTGCCAAAGTCATATGCGTAAAATTTTGTTACAGTTCGTTGGAGTAAAGACGAAATAAATTTTGTTTAATGAAAAAAAAAATAAATACAAAAACTCAAGTCAAATAAAATATGACAAGTATACAGTTATACTTATGTGCACATATATGTATGAACAATTTCACAGTTATGCATTTGTTTGTAGGCATTTCCTAGTATGGGGAGATAACTTTTTTTTTGTAAAAAGTTATCGTTGGAGCAGTCAAATATGGAATCTATAAAGAAGATGTGTACATCCTTCTATATTCTGTATACTGTTGAGTTAGTTGTTGTTACAGTACGCTGTCTGAGCAATGCTGCCGAGTGGGCAATCCTTGGACGTATAAAAAACCGTATGCCTTTCGGTAACCGACTGAACCGACTTCCGGTTGGTATACATATACATATATATGTATATATATATATATATCTAAATCTTGGATTTTTTAAATCAAATCTCATGTAAGATAATTATTTTTAGAAGGATTATGGAAAGTTCAGGAGTAACAGAAATAAATATATATAAAAGGTTTTTCAGTAGGACAACTACAAAAGTAGACCGATAGGGACAGCAACCGACGCCATATTTTCTCCCGCTCTTTTAACATTTCTCTTCAGTAAGGAATGTCATTTCATCATGGAAAAGTATTCGATCCAACAACGAGCTGAAAGTATTAAAATTTACCACCGAAATTCGGAGCCAGTGGCCTCAACTTTAAGAGCGCTACGTCCAATTTATGATAAGACTAATTTCTGGCTGAATGGCTTCGTCAATAAGTAAAATATGCGTTATTGGTCAGGTAGCAATCCACAAGAACTCCATGACTCACAATTGCATCCTGAAAAAATTAAGGTTTGCTGCTGTTTATGAGCATTGGGGCGTACTTCTTTCGCGATGATCAAGACCGGCATGTTACTGTCAATGGGAATCGCTACCGCTCAATGAATTGGATGATATTGACTTGAACAATATGTGGTTCCAACAGGACGGCGCTAAAAGCCACACAGCGAATGTCACAATCGATTTAATCAAAACCAAGTTTGGTGAAAGGGCTCCGTCAATTAGCTGTATCGGTCGTGCGATTTGTCGCCGTTAGACTATTTCCTGAGGGGCTACGTCAAGTCAATAATAGAGTGTTTTATAAAAAAAAATGTATTGTTAAACCCTTTATAAACACATAGTTAATGTTTTTCGGAGTAGAGATATTAGCTCTTTCACTGAAGTATAATTTATGTAAAATAGTCTCCATGGCAAAAATATCGACTTTGTGATTGTTGCTCCAACTACTCAGATGAACTCTGAAGGGGCTCAGCAAAGGTTAATATAACGGCAAAAGCTTTTTCTGGCCATGAACTTAAGATCGGAGCTAACTACGGGTCACTTTTGTATTGAAGTTCATTTAACAGTAATCAGGTTTTACTTCCATTTTGTTGTTTCCATTAATAATAATTATTAATTTTCCGAACACTGGAGAGATTTTTTTTTAATTTTGTAAATAAATATTTTATTCAAAATACTATAAATATTTTTTGTATTTGTTTTATGTTTATTACATCAATTTAATTACCATATTTTTTTCTTTTTAAAACTTAAAATCACTATAAAGAACTATGGCATTTGGAGAAATATATCTCGCGAAATACATATGTAGAAGACGTAAATTGGTTAGTTCCTATTGCTTATTAATTAATTAAGTTTTAAAGTTCTAAGAAGTATTGCCACATCAGCTATGCTTTCATAAGCCTGTTAGACCTTTCCAAGCATTAAGGGACTTAGTCTTTGACATAATTAACATTTATATGTGCTTAATAATTGCTTTTTGATCTTCTAGTATCATATAATATATTAATAAATCTAATACTTATCGCACTATATATAATATACATACGAACTTATTATAACTTTCTATAAGCTACATAACTTTCCCAAATTAAATTTAAACAATTTGTACTAAAACAATAACGAACAAATTCCAATAATCCTAATAAAAATTTGATCAATACATTCTAAATTACAAAAATTATCCTAGGGGATCAATAATAAGGCAAGGAAAAATAGCATTCTGATCCTCTTTTAATTTTGAATGCGGTATTCAAAAGTGAACAAGCTTTGTTTGAATATTTTACTGGGGTATTCTAGTACTTAACATTATAGAGCCATATAATAACTTAGGTTACGCATAGTACTATATAACAATGATTATAACTTAAACTTGGATTACCAAAACGGATTTATGGATCTTACTGTAAATGAAGCAACGCAGTTTGTACATTCCAAAAAGTACAAATGACATAATTGACAGTAAAGCAAAGCAAATAACAATTGTTGTTACCGCCAAACCTGGTTGGGTCCAATCTAAAATCTTGTATATATAATGGTCTCCTTGACTGCAATTAAATAGCGTGCATTTTTAATTTTGAATTTTACAATAAAATAAAATTTTTAACTTACGTGTCTACGCCGCCAGCAAAATAGTAGATCAGGGAGAAAATCACATAAATCACACATAATCCAATGGGATAAACGAAGTGCAAAATACGCGTGGGAAATGCCACCAACATGTGGTCTAACACCATCAGAATGGAATTGCTGGCATGTCCTAGTAAATTGTAGGTCAACGAGATACCGCTGTTGTCATCTAGCGAAAAAATATTAGGAATATTGTTGATAAAGTATAATCAATTAAATATTAATTTTAGACGTTATCTTGATGACTATGTCTATTGTATAGAAAGCTATGTATTACGTATTTGCTATTTATAGAAAAGAAAAAAACTCTCTTCCACGAAATCGTACGTGTTACATAGTATATTATTTTGGTAAAATGTATAAACGTTAAAAAAATACTTTTTGGTATTAACTAGTGTTGTCACTTCAGTCAACATACGTGACGTTGCTTACTTATCTCATAAGTTCTCATAAATCACTTCATCACTGTGCACAACAATTGGTATACAATATGTATTTTTAATGCTTTACAAACGACAGAAAAAAATGGCCATTCACTTTCAATTTTGCTAATATTTCTACCAAAATAGTGCTCTTAGCTGCCTAATTGATGAAGTAATAATTTAAACTTTATTAAGAGAATAATTTCTAACACTCTGAGAGATTATACCCTAAAGGACTTGACTCTATCCGCTAAACTATGTAGCTGATCTTGGGATCCCGATCTTGGGCATATCTTGATCGGGATATGCTTGGAAATATTAGTTGGCAAATATCTCCCTTCTGCTTTTTTGCTCTTTATTCATTGCTTAATAAAAAGTGTTACAGTGATCGAATTTAGCTCAAATATGCGCCATTTCGTTCGATAATCTGTTTCCATCTAGACGGCAACTTCATATTACCCCCCTCGTAGAAGCTCCCCTACTTATTTGCGAAGAACTCGGACAGCCACTTTTCACAAGCCTTTTGATACTCTCGCAACAAAGTTGCTAAAGAGAGTATTATAGTTTTGTTCACATAACGGTTGTTTGTAACACCCAAAACTAAACGAGTTAGATATAGGGTTATATATACCAAAGTGATCAGGGTGAAGAGTGGAGTTCAAATCCGAATGTCTGTCTGTCCGTCCGTCCGTCCGTCTGTGCAAGCTGTAACTTGAGTAAATAGATATCTTGATGAAACTTGGCACACTTATTTCTTGGTACCATAGGAAGGTTGTATTCGAAAATGGGCAAAATCGGACCACTGACACGCCCACAAAATGGCGAAAACCGAAAACACATAAAGTGCCATAACTAAGCCATAAATAAAGCTATGGAAATAAAATTTGTTATGAAGGATCGTACTATGAAGGGGCATATTTGGATATAATTTTTTTGGGGAGGTGGGCGTGGCCCCGCCCCCTACTAAGTTTTTTATACATATCTCGCAAACCAATAGAGCTATATAAACCAAACTTTCTGCAGTCGTTTTAGGTTGAAAATTACTAAAAGTGGGTTAACTCACTAACGGAAAACGTCGAAAACACTAAATTTCACATAAGAAATGGCAGATGGAAGCTGCACTCAGATTTTTTTACAAAATGGAAAATGGGCGTGGCATCGCCCACTTATGGGTCAAAAACCATCTCAGGAACTACTCGACCGATTTCAATGAAATTTGGTTTGTAATAGTTTCCTTACATCCCAATAATATGTTGTGAAAATAGGCCAAATCGCTTCACAACCACGCCTACTTCCTATATACCATAACTTTGAAGACGATCTGAATCGTTTACTTTACAATATATAAAGTAAGCACTAGTGAAGATATCGATGCAGAACTTTGCACAAATACTATGTTTATAGTGTGGCAGCCCCATTCTAAAAATCGCCGAAATCGGCCCATAGGTTTTTAAGGCCCAATATATCGAAAATGAGGACCTCGGTGCTTCTAACCTAATATTATGTTTTCCAACTTTCAATGGACCTTATACAATATATATGACGAATATGTGGGTTAAATTATGTATTATATAATATAAATAAAGTTAAATAAATAAATTGCGAGAGTAAAAATGTTCGATTACACTCGAACTTAGCCCTTCCTTCAGTGGCGAACGCAGGAAAAAAATTTGGAGGGGGGGTTTTAGGTAAAAAGACAATGTTTCATTATTTTATTTACAAATTGAAGTCTAATCTTCTTTTATTTTGGGCCATAACATTTTAAATCTCTTCCTCCGTCACGTCTATATCTCTATGGATATTCAAGAGAGCCATTCCGTTCAGGCGTGTTTCTCCAGTTTTATTTCTTAAATATGTTTTAAGCCTGCAAAGTGAGGAAAACGAGCGTTCACTTGAAGCGACAGATATAGGGATTGTTGCTCCAATCTTTAAAAAACGATGTACTGTTTTGAAAATTTTCATTTGAAAAACAAATAATAAGTAAAGTTGTGTAGCTAATTCAGACCAGTTTTTTCTGGTTGTTTTTTATTAAGAATATAGACATTTTACTTAAGGCACTCAAGTATTTTTTTGCAAAAAGCATAATTTTTTTTAATTTAAATTTATTTCACAACAGTTTGCTCATGGAACGAAAACTGAAAGTCATAATAAAAATTTTTCAAATTTTTCCTGCATTATGATTAACAATAAACTCTAAAAAAATAATAGAAACCTTATTGGTGACTTTTCAGTTCAGAACTAATTTTCAAAAGAAGTCCATTTTCGACTCACAATTCCCCTTAAATCTAAAAAAATCAGTTCAGCAGCCACAGAGTTATAAGACAAACTCATTACTTTGAAGCAAATTAAAAAAATTTCTCTGTCCAGTTTATATTTTTCTGGGTTTTTTAATTGGCCTACATTGCCACAACTTTTTAATACTATCCAGATACAATAGGTTTGTTTTTAGTTTAACATTTTCATAGTTTCAAAAAATTAAATTCTATAAAAAACCCCCCCCCCCCCCCCCTGCGTTCGCCCCTGCCTTCCTTACTTGTTTGAGTTAAACTTTACACCACCAAGGCCGTTCGCCATGGACAGGAAAAGGGGGTAATTACTTTGCGCTATGTCCGGATTATATGGTGGATGCGATAAAACCTCCTATCCGATCTCCCGTAGCTTCGGACGAGTCATCAACGAAGTGTAGTCTTGTCCTGGTGGAACACTACACCCTTCCTGTTGGCCAATTCTGGAAGTTGTTCGCAGTAGATGGTAGAATGAAGTGTCTGACCATAAGGGAGCAGCACGTAGTGGGTGATTCCCTTCTAATCCCACCAAACACACAGCCTATTACTCCGCGTTTCGAAGTGATAGAGTACCATCCCCCAAAACACCATTAATCTCTCCGAACATTTCTATAGCGGATTTGCCTTTAACGAAGGAAAACTTTAAAATAGCGCGAATTTAGGCGTTAGTGAACTCCATGTTTACACGTCTATAACTGTTGAACGCAATATCCAAACTAATCATGCATAGTGTCGTTTTGTAGGTTATGTCAAGACCTTTCAAAGATGTATAGTATGACCAGATACGAGCTCTTTAGTGATTTATACATAGCCGCGAAATTCAAAAGACAAAACGGCATGAGGGAGATATTTTCCAACCATATTTACTGAGTTACGTTTTGAGTATTTTGGTCAGTTTCGTCAACGCGACTTAAGGGTGGGTTTCAAATTTTCAAAATTTCAAGTCGATCTGATATAGAATCTTTGGAACTTCTACCCATCAGGCTAAGTCAGTTTCAATTGAAAACTTTAAACGCGTTTATCTCAAAATTCAAAACTCAGTTGATGGACACGATTTCTCGCAAAGTCATGAAGCGACTTTGTTCAAATTTTGCACAAATCTTTAAAATAACATTATCATAATGTGTCCACGGCAAGAGTATTTTTTTGAGAAGTCAAGGGAGATGAGGTACCAACAGCTGAATTTTCGGAATTTTTAAATAAAATATAGGAACCTGGTATAAAAACAACGTCATTTTCCTTAGAACTTTTCCCTTTTTTTTGAGTGATGCAGACAATAGGTTATATTAAACATTTTGTTATTATACTGGAATTTTCCGAATCATTTTGTCGGTTACTGTCGAGCTGACAGTCTTTAGTAGAGCAAAATTTCGGGTTCGTTTCGTCTGCGTTGATCCGGCTATCGTAAAAGTGGTTTAAATATTCCTATAAATATTTAAAAAGTTATTGTTTAACCGCTAAGTTGGAGAGACCGAAAAAAATCTAGTCTAAAATCTCGAATAATTTAAATATTTTATTAGTCTTCTCTACTTCAACTTAGACCAGTTTTATAAAAAATTAATGCTGATTGTGACGATCGCTTTCACAACATCAGGGTTACTGACTGAAATTACAATTAGTTCATATATGGTTTGATTGTTAATTAAACGTTATAAACCACGAAATTGACGTTTTCTTCAGTTTTTCAAACTTTCGAAGACATAAGATGGCACTATTTCCCGATAAAACTTACATGGATAAAGTAGGCTCCAATAGACAAGAGTAATCACAGTCGCCAACACCAAAGTGGTCCAATAAGAAACCCAGTAAATTTTGAATACAACAGGGTGGGCAGCTAAGAGCAAAAAAAAATAATATTAATAATTTTACAAATTACTGCTGTAATAAAATAACAGCACTCACCGAATTCATGTGGACGCCAATAATATAAGCTAACTAAAATCGCGCCATATATACTGGTGAGCATGCAGAGAAAGAAACCCCATGCGGTGAGGTAAATAAACCATCTGCCGTCATAGAAGAGTTTGACCATAGTGTCGCATACGACGGAAGTGAAAAAAGCTGCCAAGAGCCAGCGATAGATGAGCCAACATAACGATCGGCTTCTCCTCTGCCACTGGAAATAGCAAGTACAAATTATTTCACGTAATATCCAAATGGATCTCTAACTCCAGATATGAAGTATTGCGCAACTTACTTGTGATTTAGCGAAGTCATCGATCGGCTGATGCGTCAAGCTGAATTTTTTCAACTGAAACTCCTTGGCGAGTGGATGACAAAAGTTCCTGCACCATTTTCGCGCCAAATCCAACATTTGCTACAATCAAAGCCTGTTTATATAGTGAAAACTATGAGTTAATACTAATTTGTTAACACAAATCTTTTCTTCCATTTATTATTATCGTTAATTAGGAATATACTTACGCGCAGTGATCTGCTTTTAGCCAATTTCAATCACTATTTAATTGCGACTATTTATCTTGGTGTGAAATAAATAAGTATAGGCTCAATAGTTTTACCATTGGTTCTTATCTGACTCGTGTACCTTCGTACAAACCAAGCGTAATTTGGTTATAAACATTCAAACATCGATATTGCGGTCTAACCGATACAAAAATAAGCCTTTATTTACTATACTCTTCTATAAATATACATAGAGCCAAGTTAGTATATAGCGCTGATAAGGCTTGTCATGAAAAAATGTGCAGATATGGAAAGCATAAGTCATATTTTGCACATCGTCATGCTTTTATCTTCAAGAACACAACAGTTTGTAGCGTTTTGTTGTCAACAAAGGTACTCCCATCTCTCTTTTCCTTTTTTCTAAAAAAAAATAATGACGCATATTTTTGTTTGTGCTCGATATTGAGTGAATTCTCTTTTTATGATGTACCAGAGTTGCCGAACGCACTCCGTCGTTCGGAGGTGCGGAACTAATTGATTGAGCTTTTAAGAATTTTCTATATACAAATTATCTACTCGAACTAGTAATCGTAAAATCATCGCCCTTCTGGTTTCCTGATAGGACAGTCTTTGGCTTCTATGGGACTGTTAATCTCTTCTCCAGAGAGTCGATGAAGATCAGACCTTGTAACTCCAAGAAAATGGTAAAACTATCGCCTTTCTGGTTTTCTGATAGGACAGCCCTTGGTTTCTATGTGACCGTTGCTCTCTTCTCCAGAGTGTTGATGAAGATCGGACCTTGTGACTCCAAGAAAACAGTAAAACTATCGCCTTTCTGCTTTTCTGATAGGACAGTCTTTGGTTTCTATGTGAACTCTTCTTCAAAGAGTCGATGAAGATCCACTGTTTCGACCAGTGGATCCATTTATCGCGATGGAGTACAGTAATTTCTTTCAAAGTTAAGTTGAAATGAAAAAAATTATACCAAGAATATTTTTATTTGGAATTATGATCTTTGCGAAAATTAAAATGTAGGAAGGATATGATCTATTCTTCTTTTGGATTTTGAAGTATGTTTTTTCCAGAGATTTCGAAGCAAGTTGCATGAGCTGAAAAGTCTTTGGTTTACCTTTGATCTTGATGTCCATTCAATTCTATAACGCACAGTAATAGGAGTATTGTTAAATGATTGTTTTCCAATTCTCAAGGTATTCTAACAAAAAATCAGTATGAATCCAAAAAAGAAGTTGCTGAAACTTATCAACTACTATGTTTTAAGGATCCACCAGTACATACCAGAGATCAACGAACAGTTGAAGGAGGCGAATACTGTCCTATGCGATCGGATTTATTTTTGTTTCTATTCATATAACTTTGCAGATCTTCGAAAAATATTTTTCAGAAGGGTTAAAGAATTTGTAACATGGCTATGTATATTGAGGTAAAAGAAGACTATGTTGAAAAATAAATAATCATATTAGGTTCGTATTGTTCTTATCCCACCGCTCATACCATGCCCATCGGTTATACAACCACAATTTGTTGGTATAGGCATGTGCATTGTAGACATTTCTTGTCATAAAATTTTACATTCAGTCAATCTATAAATCAGTTGACATAACGTACTTGAATGCTACTTAAGATTAGGCAGTGACAACGAATCGGTTTTGGGAAATTCTTATAAAAAGAAATAGAAATGTGTATTTTTTCGATATGATCGGATAACGTTAATTGAACACGCACAGTTTCAATGCTTTTAAATATTTCAAGTGGATCTAACTAACTGATATGGGCTACAACTTAAATTAATAAAATCTGGAAGGACAGGTTAGATAAAAGAATCGAAAAGAATTGTAGTGCGTTTGCCAGCACAAAAACCTTGGTTATTGACGTCATACGGTTTGACAGGTGGTTTCGTTTATGACGTTTCATAACGTGATCTTGTCTGTAATATTATTGAAGATCAAACATATATAATTGTGATCACTTAATAGGCCCAACATCTGAGAAAATGTCTTAAAAGAAGAAGTTTTTGGTACTATTTACTAAACATAAAAAAGTTTATTATTAAACATAATAATTTATATAAATAACAACAATTTGTTGTATAACACTTTCAAGCCTCAAGTACTTATATCTATGTACATACACAAATATATATAAAAATATATACTCTAAATATATAAATAATATCTATATATTCCCCCCCTCATGTGTCGAAATTTTATTGGAAATTAAGCACTCAGGGTCAGTTTGGAACTTTGTCGCTTGTTATAAATAAATGTGCGCAATTTATAAAAGCCAAAGTGTATGAAACAGAAAACGAAGGTCACTAAAATGCAACCAAATAAGGTTAATGTGGCCCCACCGGCATTTGACCAATCGAGTATCTCGTAAATGAAACGGTTTCCGAAACTGTAAGAAAAAAAGTAATTATTCAATTAGAAGACAGAAGCTAATAAATAGAAGATTACAACAAAAAATATATGTTAAAAATAATAGAAGTGAGAAAAAACTCCAAAAAATTGGAGACTAAATTTAGAGATTTCTTATGACTTTGGTATGATAGTTTTGGTCAATTTTGGTTATTAGTTGTGAATCCTTACATAAGAATCCTAAGATTCATTTATATTTATGTTAAATAAAAATTATTGTTTACTTACGGATCGACACCTCCGGCATAATAATAGATAACGGTAAATATGCCGTACATCAGACCCAAGCCCAGTGGATATACGAAGTGTAGTATGCGATCAGGAAATGCCACCAGCATGTGATCGAATATCATCAGTATCGAATTGAAGCCGTGCGCCCACAAATTGTATACAGCCCAACCGCTTTGATTGTCAGCTGTGAATAAATGCAAAAAAAAAAAAAAATTGTTTAATAGTTCACTCATTTGTTTGTAAATAGTAATATAGTTTGTAAAATCTTAATTTTCTGATATGAGAACTTGGTGTAGATATGAGTTTATGTTGGAAAAATGCGAATAATTACTTTGATTAGGTAGACGACTCAACATCGATCGAGATGTTAAACTTTCTCTAAACAATATTAAACCATATCAAACTAATTGTTGTCCGCTTGTTCAGCTTGTCTGGTTCGGTTTTCTTGGTATATATATTTCTAGTATATATCTTTGCTTAGCGTAATATCAATGTGATTTCTAAAGAATGTATTACTAAGCTAAATAGTTCAAATTCCATGAGTTCTTAATGAAGTATAACATGTTTAGATTTTAAACAAGTAAGGAAAGGCTAAGTTCGGGTGCGACCGACCATTTTATACTCTCGCCATTTATTGATGTAATTTTATTAAGATAACACACAATTTGACCCATATATTCGGCATAAAGTCCACTAGAATAACGAAGATGACATACATAGTATATGAGGGCTGATGTAATTCCTAAACCGATTTCACTAATTTTCCCCACCAAGCTACACTATATATGTACATGACTACATGCTCACTCAATTTTGCTGAGATATCTCACATATTAACCGATATATGCGGAATAAAGCCCACACATTATTAGGTATATGGGAGCTAGGGGAAGTTCTGATCCGATTTTAAAAATTTTTGGAACAGAGACACAATTAGGAGAAAATTATTTCCTCTGAATTAAATTAAAATATCTGAAAGATTTGCCGATATTTTAGGTGAAAAATTACCCTTAGGCACTGAGGTCTTCATGTAGATATCCGGGGCCTTGAAAAGTTATAGTCCGATTTTGAAAAATTTTCCATAAGTGAAGTCACAGATGATATACAGTATTTGAGTAAAGTTTTACTCCGCTGTTTAATGTATATATTATAAAGTGAACGAATCAGATGGAATTCAGATTTGAGTTATATGGGAAGTTGGCGTATTATATACCGAATTTCATTGAAATCGGTCGAGTAGTTCCTGAGATATGAGATTTTTGACCCATAAGTGGGCGACGCCAAGCCCATTTTCGATTTTGTAAAAAAATCTGAGTGCAGCTACCATCTGACATTTTTCACTTAAAATTAAGTGTTTCTGACGTTTTTCGTTTGTGAGTTAACTCACTTTTAGTAATTTTCAACCTAACCTTTGTATGGGAGGTGGGCGTGGTAATTATCCGATTTCTTTCATTTTTGGACTGTATAAGGAAATAGCTAAAAAAAACGACTACAGAAAGTTTGGTTTATGTAGCACATCCAAATATGCCCCTCCCTAATGTAATCCTCTGTTCCAAATTTGACTTCCGTAACTTTATTTATGGCTTAGTTATGACACTTTATGTGATTTCGGTTTTCGCCATTTTGCGGGCGTAGCAGTGGACCGATTTTGCCCATCTTCGAAAGCAACCTCCTCAGTGCGCCAAGGAATATGTGTTCCAAGTTTCGTTAAGATATCTCAATTTTTATTCAACTTATAGCTTGCACGGACAGACGAACAGACAGACGGATGGACAGACATCCGGATTTCAAATTCACTCGTCATCCTCATCATTTATATATATATATATAACCCTCTTTCTGGGTGATACAAACAACCGTTATGTGAACAAAACTATAATACTCTTGTGCAACATGTTGCGAGAGTATAAAAATATTGTCGGATGTGAATCTAACGTCCTTGTTTGTCGAGATCGCTTAAGCTTGACCTCCTTGGAAACATCTATTAGAGGGTCTAAAGAGTAAGTTATTCTCGTTCCATAAGAAGATAAACTTTCAAAAATAATAGCTTCTCAAAAACCAGATTTAAAAAAAGTCGAAACATATAACATCCTGCTCTTCGAAGCTATTTATGTAAGTTAACTAAACCAATTGAAAGTAATCTTAAATTAGATCCAAAGTCGTCGAATTTACAAAAACATATTTTGGAGTATCGAGAACAAGAGCTATAAAGGTGTTTGTAAGATTGCAGAGGCATTCACCTGAAGTTAAGACCAGTTATGTTAAAAATAATTATCGTATTAAGAAAATCATATAGTAAACTAGAACGTTATACCTGAGACAGACATGTTGTATATATTGTAGTATGCTTCAGAAACCATATGTGTATCACCGGTTTTCCGAATTTTGTTTAAAAGCAAATGGTGTTCCGTACCGCAATAGAGTTCTAGAAACCATTGAAATTTTGTGGTGTTGTGAATTGTATTACAATGGATTGCATTGAACACACCGAAAGCTTTAAGCTCTTCTGCCACAATCATATGTTTTCTGACATTTTGACATACAGAAAATAAATTAAATTCAAAATAAATTGAAATCAAAAAAACAAAATTTAAAAAAATGATGTGAAAAATATGTAAGATGTATGTAATAATATGTAATATGTAATAATTATAATGGACAATAATTTTTAAAGATTGATTGGAGTTGTAACTAAGTCAGGACCAATTTTCCTGCCTGTTATTCATAATTATATTTTGCTTGAATTTATTTGCATCAGCTGATGGATGTAAACATAGTACGAGTACAATACTACATGTGTGTCACTATGCTGGTATATGGTTTCTTGAGCTTTTATTGTAGTACATATCCATATGTCTGTCTTAGGCATTAGACGACTTTTCTTCCTTTTGGCTTAAGTCTCTACTACCAATTTCTTTAATTCATATTCAAAGAACTTCAATGATCTTCCACCTATTTGAAATGAATTTTGGAAGATCAAAGAGTTTCTTAAAGTACTCAGTGTTTTGACTACGAAGATGTAAGATATTTAATATTCTCTACGCTTGTCTGAAACCTTTACAATAAGGGATATACATATAAAAGATTTAAGAATTTTTCAGATTTTTTTTTAAACTAATATTTTATATATATGTATGTAGCTAAGTTGAATTCTAAATCTTTATGATTGTTGTTAAGAAGCAAATTTTCTATTTTAGTATGTTTTACGACTTGACAATAAAGCTACGTGTGCCTGAGTGCTAATCAATCTAATCGATTACAGCACTTTACGATCTTTCGCCCAACCGAAAGTGCTTACTTTGTTATCTTATTGTTTGTGCAAATCTACAAACATACAATATTATCGAAAATGCTTTTAGTATACCATATATGAATGAATGTGTAAATTTTAACAACTCAAAATTCCTAAATTTCTGCTATTAATTGCATATCATAAAAATAGTTTGATACCCTGATACTAACTTGGGAAAATGAATATCCAATAAATGAACGTAATCAGCGTGGCCAAACACAATGTTATCCAATAAGAGGCCCAATACAATTTTAACGCCCATGGAGGTACAGCTGTAAAAGGTACATATATCAGAACTAAAAAATCAAACGGCACAGTTTTCTCACTACTTTACTTACGTATATTATCTTTACTGCAATAATAGATCGTTACCAATATGGCGCCAAAGAGGCTTGTGTACAAGCAAAGAAAGAAACCCCAATCGGTGAGATATATAAACCATTTGCCCTCATTGAAGGTCTGGATCAAGCTGCCCAACACACCGACTGCAAACGTGACGGCTAAGAGCCAACGATAGATTAGCCATATAATCGATTTCGGTTGACTTTGCCACTAAATTATTTGAAAAAAAAATATTATTAGAGTTCTTTAAAACCTACATAATTAGATCGCTACCTGTGATTTAAAGAAATCTTCTGCAGGTTCATGCGTGAGCAAGAACTTTTCCCGTTGAAACTCTTTGGCCAGCGGATGGCACAGCTGATGACAGATTCCCGACGTTTCGCGCATCTGATTTGATTTTTTTTTGGATAAAAAGAGAATGTAAATTTTTTGATAAACCCTTTTTAACTACAACACTAATCACACTTCACTTTTGTCACATTAAATACGTGCTCGAGCAACAACCAGAACACCGTAATGCCAATCCGCTCACAATGCCAGAGTCTGTGCAACTGTTGCCTACAGAATTGTAGAAGTGCTCGCATATTTTATAACACCTTAGTTATCATACTTTGCAAATGCTGAATAATTGTAGATAGATTGTTATCAATGATAACCGTTACTTTAATATACCAATCAGCTTATCAAACGCTTCGAACTTGTGCCTGCCGTGAGTACTCATTATCTGCCGGCTCGAGTTATTCTACTTCATTTATGGTTTTCAGTAATCACAGTCATTAATTTCCAAGATATTTCGTTCTCAGCTGTGTTGGTTCACAGGCATTTCGTTTACTTCGTTGTCGCAATTGAAAAAGTGAATACACTTGTTAGGGGTCTCTTGTTAACTTATGAATTAAATATTATGGCATTTCCTGCGTATGTGCTTATTTCATAAAAACTACAAAACTTTCTTTCAAAATCAATAGAAACGATGGAAGCGAGATAGGTTTGAGGAATTTATTGTAGTGAGAATATTAGGAAAGCAAATGTGATTAAATTATATATTCAAACGTGAGCATTTGGGCTTAATGTACATATACATGGAGTGTTCAAAAAATAACGGGAATTTTAAATAATTTAATTCAACGGTTTAGCGGTTTTATGAGCTTGACGATTTTCGTTTGTTAAAAGCTCACACGTCGTTGCATGAATTTTTGGCCAAAAACAATACTGTAACATTGCTTCAGCCTCCATATTCGTGAGATATAGTTTCATGCGACGTTTTCCTATTTCCAAAAACGGCCTTAAAGGACCGTTGTTCTACAAGTATATGAGAAGTCTAAAAAAGAGCCAAAGGCTAACCCAAAATCCTTTTTTCGAAGTGTTTCGACTATTGGAAGAAGCCCTTCAAGCATTGGCCTTAAAGGCGACAACATTAATGTAGACGAATGAAAAATTAATTTTTTTCAAAAACCGAAAATTACCGTTGTTTTATAATACACCTCGTGCAAATGTGTACATAGTGTTCCCACTCCGTACTTTGGGATCTGAGGGCTTTACTTCTTTTCCAAGTGAGTTTTACAAATGCACTGTAGTAGTCATCCTTTAGTATGCCAGCGCTTGAGACGAAATTTAAAAAAGCTTCACTATCGATACCTCTTCCAGATTTTCATACTGTGAGGTTCCCAAATGCTGGAACCGTTGCCTTGACAATGCAGAACAAGCGCACAAGAGATGCTTCATTGTTCCTCTGGTACCTTGCTCTTGACATTTTCTGCAGTCATCTCGATCTGTCAGTTTCATGATACAGACATGTGCCGCCACTGACCAGTGAGAATTCCATCAATACTCCTACAGTCCCTTCTATCGAGTGCCAGTAGAAATATATTCATTCTTAATAGTTACATGAATTGATATGACATGGGTTCCAGACCCTCATCAACATTAGTAATTGTTAAAAATTCATTCCGTTGCTTTTGCCAGTTCAACAAGTGTACATGATTCAATTACTTTCACTCTCCATCGTAGCCCTGTTCAAATACTCTCATAATAATTTAAAATGCATTGAATTGTAATGTAATTTATTTAAATTAATATTTAATTGTACGAGTATATCGCTGATTGCCGCAACAACAATGACATGCAATTTATAACTTTCCCACCAGACTCAACTGAAGATTCATATTTGCACACCCACAAGCAAACATACTCGTACAAGTAACCGTTTTATGCTAAAATAATTGTTCTTACATAAAAGGTGAAGCTCAAATCACAACGGTCAAATCAATTGATATCAAGTGCAATAATTGTAATTCACGGAAAGAATGTGCAAAAGTGAAGAAGAAGACAAATTGCAATGTGTCATTGAACTGAAGAGGTCATGGTTTCCCGTTGTAATATAGTTAATGTTACCTTTGTAAAAAACCACATAGATTCCCTATTGGCAACGCACATGGTTACCGAATGTGGAATGCACTGTGTACTAATCAATTTTTTGACATACGGTCTACTTCTGACAGGTCTACTTGTCATTCATATCTTATCAAATAAAATTATTTAAATAGAGATTATAACAAAATGATCTCACTTTTTTTGTTTTGAATACCACGGTTTTGATTGACTTTAACGTGCTTAAATACTGACACAAGTTGTTAAAATATCAAAATTGTAATTTCGAGATTTATGGTGAAAATTAAAACAAATAATTTTAGTATTGATCAAGTGGTATGGGAGAATGAGATTTAATCAAAAAGTGAAAACTATTATTAGTTACATTTGTGAACAGATCAATACAAAAGCCCCTTAATACAGAAAAAAAGTGAACATAATCTGCATTTTCTCTTAAGTAAAAGAAGTGGTTGAGTTATATATTTCCCACAGGGAACCTAGCTAAGAACATAAAGATTTATTTTACGCTGTCATCGCACAATAATTGCACGAGTTTGATTGAATTTTTCTGATATGAGACAAAACATGTCTACTAGTAGTGAGTTGTATTTTTATCAGCGTTCTCGATAACAATCTCATAAGTGCGTCGTCTCGTATACGAGGGTGTTATAATAAATAAGGTAGCGCCTGTGATGAGTGCATTCTCTAACACTTCATTGCGTCCAAATTAACAACTTCGATTTTAAACATGAATTCTGAAAGATATACGTTGATGAGTTTGTGGCGCAGACTTGCTGATATTTTAATATGAGTTAAGCTGCTATATTGCCTATAAATCGGTATTTCACTAATGATATTTTGGATTTATGTCATACGAGTTCCCGGCTCTAACCCCACCTAAAGGTTATTTATGAGCTTTCTTTCCAATTCAAGTGCGTCGAAACTGGCACCGAACCCTTTAGCCATGTGCTAGAGTTTAGTTAAGAAATGTGTAGCTACTTGAATATAAAATTTTATTCCTGCTTAAGCTTAACCAAAATTGAAAAATAATAAATTTAATAATTATACTAAGATTTCTCCAATTATTTATTTACCCAAAATAAATCACTATCATTCACAACCCTAGTATTACAACTTTATTGAAAAATCAGTACTCCTGAAGTTTAAGGATCTCCCACGAGATCACTAACGAGATCTATGTACGAGTATGTTTTAATGGATGGTAGTTAGTAGAAACAGTAATCATTCGAACCGCTACATTCCCAAACCAGTATATGAGAGCTTTATCGCACTGACCTCGTACCCATACCCATTGTTATTGTTATTATAACCTGTCATATTTTGATCGACGCTATTCGACCGCAGACATCAATTATGATAAATGTCATTTACCTATATGTATATATATGTACATTGACATCTTCGCACAAAAGATCTTTAATGTAATGCTGAAATTTCAAAAAAAAAATAATTGTTTCAGCTTAATTTTTTGTTTTATTTGTTCACGGTCACTTCGGTTCGCAATCGATAGTATTGATTTGAGAAAGTTCACTGTGAGAAAAGGCCAAGTGCTAGGTTACATTTTTTTTTTCATTTATAAGGAACAATACATTATTGGCTAGATGATTGAATAATTTATTGCGTAGTCCTATTAAACAGCGATGAGTCTGAATTATTTACAATAATGACAGTTCACAAATCACATACATACCTGTATGAGGAGTGTCTACATGACTGGTTGGATATGGCTCCAGCTGGAATTTTAATAATGAATATTCGCTACTTACACTAATTAGCATCGTGAGTTGGAAGGATGAATGAGTAATTAATCCTCGTAATATATGAAAAGTTCTGGCATTATGCCTACAAATGGTCAACTATCTTTAATAAAGGTTTCTAATTTTCTACAGAATTTATTAAAAATTTCAACCCTTAGGCAAATATCCAGCAAATCCTGCGTGAGAGGGAGTCAGACACCGTAAGATAATGAAAAACTAAATCGTCTATGTAATGGGAACTCACTACTAGGTGAAGGCGAAATCGGGTTTCTGTAAAAATATGTGTACGTAATTATTGCGTTCAATAAATAAAAAAATAAACATTGCCTATAATTCTTCATTACTCTTGTTTTTTAGCTTTCATAGTTTAAATCTTCTTGATAGTTTGCATTTTATTGCAACATCGGTTACTATTTATTCACTTTCTATCACAGGGTGTCTGCCTGTAAAAACTTTCCTTCCCAAGCCTAAATGTATGTTGTAAATTCGGAATAATACTAATTTTATATATTTACATCGGATAAGATATCTTGAAAAGAGTTGTTTCATATATAATTAGAGGTCTAGAATAAGAACTTTTTCGTCATATAATATGTAATAGAAAATATTAAAAACAGAAAACTAAACTTCTATGTTAGATTAGGGTGAGAAGCAGATCTCTGCGCTCGCAGAGGATCTCACTTGGACAGCTGTGAGCGCTGTCCGATGAGAGCCGATTTTTAGACCCACACCAACTGCTTAACAGGTGTAATTTTTACGAGTGACATCCATTGGACGACAACGTCATTAAACATTTTTGGTTTAACTATGGCCAGAAGACCACCTTTGGTGAGAGACGGAAGCTTTTGAAATATTTTCCTAAGAAGACACGTCTCTGAGACAGAATTTTATCTTAACAAAGAGTCCATTTAATATTTGATATCAGTAAACAATTTCGAATTTGTGGAAGCATTACTAGGTGGAATTAGACTACATTTGTTGTGCTGTAATAGAGACAGAGATGATTTAGGGTATGTAATAATTGAAAGATCAATTAATAAGTGAATAAATTAAGAAATATGAAGAATTGTTATGAGTGTATTTCTAAGAATATTATGGAAAAAAAGAAAGCAACATAATAAATTAATTACAAACAATATTATATAATGAGTATGCAAATATCGAAATAATAGCTCACCAGTTTGTTGCTTAAGTCTTTCGTTTTCCACATTCTTGGTTGTTGTTGCCCATTTGCTAAATCAAATATGTCCTACAAAACGGCTATCCTCGAAATTAACTAAAGTATAAGCTCGCGACGTATGTTGAAAGAAAGAACCATTTCGTTGTTTCTCCGGTTTGTGAAAATACAAATATATTTTGCTAATCATGGACCTAGATTTTGTGCATTTTTGTTCGTATTATTATATTGGAAGGAACTTGTATATTGGAGTAAAGCTAAGAAAAATATTTTTATTAGGGATATCCAAAAATATTTGACCTTAGAGTTACTAACTACCTCTGCAAAAAATATAACAAAATATAAATATTGTTCTTTTAAATATTTTATTAAAACTTTAAAATATTCCATTCATTGTTCCTATAATTTGTATCCATGAATTCTCTTGTTGTATTATTTACATTTATTCAAAATTATTTTATAAAAAAATATACATATTGTATATTAATACAGAAATTTTAATTAAAGTTAAATGAATGGGATTCCTTCGAGGAGAATCATCATATTTTATATTTAGAGTTGACTCACTTCTATTTTGACCGACGCTGTAAATAACATTACAATTGTTATTATTGTTTGCTTAACTATTGACGTACCACAAATATAAAGAGCTGCCAACATTGTTTTTTTTTGTGGTACAAGCTGACAGGAAGTATGAACAATGACGAACGGAACAACGGACGTAATTTGCCATTAGTAAAATGTATATTCTCTGTATTCCTATGTATATACAACTATATACATATAATTATTTATATAAAATCACACTGCTTATCAGTCTGACGCTATCTAACATTTGTTTATGTAATTGGTTTTGAGTTAGTATTTAACTGCAGCGGAGAGCTTGACTAGACAATGTTTTTTGCAATCAAAGTATTTAAAGAACCGACTATGCTGCAACGAAAAATTGCGCTTACTCTTAACATTCGCTCTATAACTGAATATCTCATATTATTCGGAAAAGGGTACGCTAAATCTTTCACGCTCTTCGTGACTTAGAATTGTAACGGACCATGTTTCGCACCCTGTACAAGATATGTTCCCATTCACCCAAGGAATGCAATAAACTTTGGCATTATTTTAGTAGAGTACTTATTGTTTTAAAGAATACAGAATGCTACGAGGTCGGTTTTATAAGTATTTAACCTACAAAAAAGTGTCAATCAAAATAGCTACTTTATAGCTCAATACACCCAATTCAGGTGGGGTGAGGTGGGTTTTAAAATTTGTGTAAAATATTCTTCAAAAATATCAAATCAATGCGAGTAATATTCTAATAGATATACCCTTTGGAAGTTCCTCCCATCAGGCCAAGTTAGTATGAATGTACAACTTTAAACGTGTTTTTCTCAAAACTCAATTTTTCATGTCGGTGGACATGATTTCTCGATTTCTCTATTTTCTTTTTACCTTCGTTCATTGACTAGATTTATCCATGCAATATCTAAATATTCTTGGTTTATTGATTTTAGATGAACCAATAATGAGTTATGATGTCCACAGCAAGACCTTTTTATAAATAAAAATTTCGGAAATACTGTTTAAATATATATCTTTGATATGCCGATTTGCTTAAGTAAAATATATGATTGTTAAACTCTCGCAACAAAAGTCGCTGCCTGAGCGCCTGAGGGTAAATTTTAACCGAAAGTATGGGGAAATCTCTCAGATAATTTAATGTAATTCAGAGGAAATTGTTTTCTTCTAATAGTGTATCTCTGTTCCAAAAATTATTAAAATCGGGTCATAACATCTACTAGCTCCCATATACCTAATTATAGGTTTTTCAAAAATATGTTGGGCTTTATTCCGCATATATGTATTGGTTACTATGTGATATATCTTAGCAAAGTAAAGTAAGCAAATAGTCTTGGATATAGTGTATCTTGCAGGTGAAAATGAATGAAATCGGTTCAGGGATTACCTCAGCCCTCATATCTATGTATGACGATTTTCGTTATTCTATTAAACTTTATGCCAAATATATGCGTAAATTTGAGTGTTATCTTAATAAAATTTCTGCAATAAATTGCGAGAGTATAAAGTGTTCTGTTGCACCCGAACTTAGCCTTTCCTTACTTGTATATATTTAAAAATAATTGAAAATACCCTTGTTTATAGCATCTGAAACCATTCTAACCCCTTAAATCAGTATAAAATTAAAGAACATAGATAAAGGACATAGATAATACATGAAAGTAGTTTGTTTATTTAATAATTCATGAAAACTTACACTGCTGCAACAAAAATGTTCTCAATGAAAGCGGTCAGTTTTATAACAAGACACTCTCAGAATACAATACATATATACAACTCAATTCAATTATGTAAACATATGTACATCCGATTTATGTATGCAATTAAAGCCAAGTAACGCTTGAAAAGCGTTCGAACATTTTCCATTGCTCACAAAAGCTTCATATGTCTTTTAAATGTATCAGAATACAAAAACTATTTTTTGCTATTCTATGTAAGTAAAAGAGAAGCTCAAATTACACACATAGGATTCCTCATATTACTAGTTTAATTAAGTTATAGCATTCTTTGAAGTATTTCATTATATGACATCATAAAAAATTTGTGTATCATTCCTAACTCACTTTCAATACGATGCGAAGAGTAATGCGACGATCACTTGCGTTTTTGCGAACCGCAAACATCTTCACTTCGCAGTCAATCAGCACTCAATACGATCGTTTCGTGACCTTATGTGCGGCATAGTTCAGCAAATGGTCAGTATCGCCATAAAATAATAATGAATTTCCCACCATACCGTAATTATAATTCAATTGACTACACGTTTCGGGGATCTCTGCATGTGAGCGCAAGTGTTAACTAGATGAGGCAAAGAGAGTATGTGAACACAATTTGCGCTACCGGCTAGCGAAAACTAATAAGGGAGTACGAGGCGTGGACGGAACCGTATATAATCTTTTAAAATATTAGTTCAAATGTGTTCTACCTTTTTCCATTCAACCAACCTTTTTACGTCAATAACAGATGAAATTGTGGTTTCTAACAGGTTAGTCGCTACCAGCCTAGATCAGTGACCAAATGAATAGTCTCACTTAGGAGCCTTCGTAACATGATTCGTTTATAAAAAATTTAGTAGTAATTATAGTAGTACCGATAGCACTCACTATTGACAGTAACGGTGGTTAAATTTCATAACCTTCGACATGTTAACAGTACTACACCGTTCGAACCTCAAAGAGGATCTACTGACATTAATTAATAATAAGTCAATGGATTGGCAAATTATTCCATCTATCATTATCACAACAAATCCAAATTTTGAGTTGTTTTGAGACTCTATTTTGATGTGTTTAGTTTTTTGATCGCAGTTTCTGATATCTGAAAGGGAGCTCTAGATTTTTTCACTTCCACAACATGTGGCAAATAGAGTATACTAGTTTTGTTCACATAACGGTTGTTTGTACCACCAAAAACTAACCGAGTTAGAAAAAGAGTTATATATAATATAGTTCAATTCGACTTGATAATAACTGATGTACTAAAAAATCTAACACACGGATCATTAACAAGTTACATCGATAATAAACGCTTGCCTAAAGCTTAAATACGTCCCAATGTCATGGATGGTTTTCGAAATCATTATGGCACAAAAACCTGGAAAAAAGTGGACATGAAGCCTTATTATATCGTCTAATCTCAATGCCTATGATTTACTTCATAAATTAAGGCTTTTATTACCACATTGCCTAATTGATCTACTTGCCTCTTACTTGAACAGCTGCTCAGAGCTGGTGTATTACTCCAACCGAGACGAAATCAAAACATGTAAATTAGGGATGCAGAAAAAACATCGATGTTTGCTGAACTATGTATCGATGAAAACCCATGTTTTTGACCTTCCGTTCATCGATATATCGATGTATTTTTTTTGCATCCCTAATGTAAACAACACTAACAAATTTGATAGATATATCCCTTTGCATATTGGTAATGTGGTAATACCGTACTCAACCTCTGAAACTTATTTGGACATTTAGAATTCAACTATGGGGATGCGCTGCACCGATATACCTTTGTACCGCAAAGGTTCCAAAATAAAGTTCTACGAAAATTTGTAAATGCCCCGTGCTATATAGGTAATTCAGATCTACTCTGTGACCTTTATATAAAAATGGTCCGGGAAGATATTCACGAAGCAGCATCACGTAAACTCTGAAGCCCAACGACTAGGAGATACTAGAAATAGGAGGCGTAGCGAAGCGAATAATGAACTTATACTACAAGTTAGGAAAGGCTAAGTTCGGGTGCAACCGAACATTTGATGCGATAGTATGAAGAATTCAGTGCCTTATGTTAACTTTTTACCGAAAATATCGATGAATCTCTCAGATATCTTAATTTAAACAAGAGGAAATCTTTTTCTTCTAATAGTGTGCCTCTGTATCAAAAATGGTTAAAATCGGTTCATAACTTCCCCTAGCTCCCAAATACCTAATTATAGGTTTTTCAAAAATTTGGCGGGCTTTATTCTTCATATATTCTTTAATATGTGGAATATCTTAGCCAAATTAAGTGAGCATATAATCTTGCTTATAACATATGTTGGTGGTGAAAATGAGAGAAATCGGCTCAGGAATTACCTCAGCCCTAATATACTATATATGATGATTTTCGTTTTTCTATTGGACTTTATGCCGAATATATGGGTCAAATTGTGTGTTATCTTAATAATAATATAGCAATAAATTGCGAGAGTATAAAATGTTCGGTTGCTCCCGAACTTAGCCTTTTCTTACTTGTTACTAGTTGCAATTATATGAAATATTTTAATATTTTTAACTACGTTTCAATAAAAAAAAATAGTTGAATTAGGTATAATGATATCGTAATAGCCTAATAACAACCGAACTTAGTCCTTCCTTACTAGTTATAAAAGCATCTTTCTTATGGAAAAGTGAATCGAATGTAGAAATTAGACTTCTCTCTTGAGATTAGATGGAAGGTTCAGTTATAGGGAAATTTCAATCTTTTGTTTTTATTGAGTTGAGTTCTGGTATGTATAAATTATCATATGCTAGTATATGTTCTGCTAAATAAGGCTTATATACTATATGCTAGTGATACTATTATATATTGGCTGTTAGTATAATTTTCTCTTTTACTAGTTGCAATTATATTAAATATAAAACCATATTTAACTACGTTTCAATAAAAAATAAATAGTTGAATTCGGTTCAAGAGCTTCCATTTACTATATATAATGATATCTTAATAGCTTAATGACAGCCGAACTTAGCCCTTGCTTACTTGTTATAAATGCATCTTTACAATATCCGATTTGTAGTAATTATAATAGACTTTTATCGAGTTGAGCTCTGGTATAAATTATATCATATGCTAGATATTGGACATAAGGGAGGTTTATGACGTTATGTAGAACGGAGAGTAGAGCAGCCAAATGGGCGTATATACTTCCATAGCATTAACATAGGGTTCATTGTCTTTAGTACATACAAGGGGAGGAGGTAAAACACATAACGGCTGTAACGTGCGGGCAGGTATTGCCGGCGCTACACAGGGCGCGGTGTGCCCTCTTACGATCTGTAATGTGACACGCGACTCGTGTGAGCGGCGCACGAGTTATTGCAAGCTAATAAAGTGCTGACACAGCGACAGTAGTATACATTTCTCATACAGTTTTTAATGCACATAATTCAATTAGAACACTACACCACGATCAATTATATGTATATAATAAAAAGCCAATATAAATTATACACACAGTTCATGCTCGTTCATGCGAGCGCCTAGTTCATCTTGCTGAAGAGTAGAACACGAAAAAGATACAACAGTTTATAACGAGCGGTTGGTGAGCGTCGTAGGCTGATGGAGCTAGCTAAAAACGGGAATTTGCCAAAAAATTAAAAAAAAAAAATAACTAAAAAAAATTAATTAAAAAGTAAATTTAAAAATATTTTTCGCAAAATTAAAAAAATATATATTTTTCGAAAAATTAAAAAAAATATAATTTTTTAAGTTAAACGGTAAATTGGTCGAGGCTACAAAAAAAATATTTTTTTTTTTATTTTATCAGACATTTTTTCTGGCTAGCGACTAGCACTATACATACATATGTATATACACCGGTGTGTGTCAGCTGTCGGTCGGTTCTTTACATATCCACATTCCCTCGTTCGCTATCTAATTAAACAGATGTGCTTTACAAGATCGCTGTGTGCTTGCAAATTATCTACATACACACATACATAGTAAACAGTACATATGTGCATTCATATAATTAGACTCAGCCGAAAAACGCTCGCCTTTCATTAGACGGGGAAAAATTGTTTGCCATTCGATTTGAACAATTCGCTTAGAGCGCGCATTTGGCTTCTGTACCTGCTCGCGGTTTATTGTTGTTGCTAACACTCTTCATTATTCAACATAACTACATAAATATATACGAGTACATAAGTCACGGTTCGTGCGTTTTGTTCGCGTGCACGCGTGTCTTCTTTCAAGTGCACTCAGCAAAAGAACTAAGAAGAAAAAGAAGTGAATTTTTACAGTAAATTTCGGTTGTGTGATTACATAAAGTAAAGTGAAAAAACATGCAAATGAAGCAGAGTTTCGGACGCAGTCTCTTGAATGAATTTAAATTGCGAAAATTCGGCTTCAAGCATAAGCATTTGGATCAGTTCTATCAATCGCAGGTAGAAATAAAAAAAAAAATTAAAAATTAAAAAATTAAAAAAAAATTTAGTTTATAAAAAAATGTACCTTATTAAGTGCCAAAAAAAAAATAACCTAGGCTAACAGAAAAAAAGTTGTCTTTGTGTATTGATTGACATTGAACAATTAAATAAACGTGAGAATTTTCAATTTCTGCATACGCCAGTGCATTTTCTGTTGACAATGCAAATTTTTTTTCGTGGCCGCCCAATTCGTTGTGCTATTTTCGAAATGTTTACATATAAGAGTTTATGCACATACAAACATTTGTTTACAAATACAAAAATCTAGAAAGCAAGCTATTCGAAGTGTTCTATATTTGGCATGAGTTTGAGTTGCATGACCTTTGACAAGTTCAACTGACAGCTGGTGAACAAGTTTGTAGTGCAAATTTAAATGCAAAGTGATAAAACACAAAAAAAGTAAAAAAACTAAAAAATTAAAAGAAAACAAAAAACTAAAAAAAACCAAAAAAGTAAGGAAGGGCTAAGTTCGGGTGTAACCGAACATTTTATACTCTCGCAATTTATTTATTTAATTTTATTTATATTATGAGTATATAATTAATATTCGTCATACATATTGTCCATTGAATATATATATGTATATATAAAGTCCATTGAAAGTTGGAAACCATAATATTAGGTTAGAAGCACCGAGGTCCGTCCTCGTGTTCGATATATGGGCCTTAAAAACCTATGGTCCGATTTCGGGGATTTTTAGAATGGGGCTGCCACACTATAAACATAGTATTTGTGCAAAGTTCTGCACCGATATCTTCACTAGTGCTTACTTTATATATTGTAAAGTGAAAGATTCAGATCGACTTCAAAGTTCTGGTATATGGGAAGTAGGAGTGGTTGTGAAGCGATTTGGCCTATTTTCACAACATATCATTGGGATGTAAGGAAACTATTACAAACCAAGTTTCATTGAAATCGGTCGAGTAGTTCCTGAGATATGGTTTAAGAAGGGGCTAAAAAAAAGACCGCAGAATGTTTGGTTTATATAGCTCTATTGGTTTGCGAGATATGTACAAATAACTTAGTAGGGGGCGAGGCCACGCCCACCACCCCAAAAAAATTACATCCAAATATGCCCCTTCATAGTGTGATCCTTCATACCAAATTTTACTTCCATAGCTTTATTTATGGCTTAGTTATGGCACTTTATGTGTTTTCGGTTTTCGCCATTTTGTGGGCGTGGCAGTGGTCCGATTTTGCTCATTTTCGAAAGCAACCTTCCTATGGTGCCAAGAAATAAGTGTTCCAAGTTTCATTAAGATATCTTAATTTTTACTCAAGTTACAGCTTGCACAGACGGACGGACGAACGGACGGACGGACGGACAGACAGACATTCGGATTTGAACTACACCCTTCACCCTGATCACTTTGGTATATATAACCATATATCTAACTCGTTTAGTTTTGGGTGTTACAAACAACCGTTATGTGAACAAAACTATAATACTCTCTTAGCAACTTTGTTGCTAGCAACTTTGTTGCGAGAGTATAACAATCACACAAAACGTGCAAAAAATTTCAATTTCCTAAAATAAGGTTATGTGCGATTAACACTCACCGTTGAAACTGTTGAAAAGTGCATGAGTTCATAATAAATACGTGAGCGTGGCTTATAAAATTAATAATATTTATGAATAAATACATTGTATATGAAATTGTAGAAAAAATTCCATGCTTCTTCCTGTTTTACTCCCGCTTTTTGCGCTTAAAAATCAGTAAATAAGTTATAATTTCAAAGGCAGTTATCGCCGCGTCATGACAAGCTTAATGCATGAGCCGGTCACATTTCTATTAAACAGTATTTACAGAGAAAACCCGTTACTAATTGTTACGTTGATGTCTTCTCATACAAAAAGATTTATACATACATATGTATGTATATACTTGTTCTGTAACACTACTATACGAGGGCTGCTATATATATTTCTGGCCTAATAATGAAAATAGGAATATTTATCAACGAAAATGGTTTTATTGTTTTTCAAAATATTCTCCATCAAGATTTATACACTTTTGCATGCGCTCAAACCAATTTTCAAAGCACTATTTTTGAGCCTTCTTTTGAGCGATTGTCAAATTGTGCGGGATCCAACGAGAACAAACCTTTTTTACGGCCAGGTGTTCATGCAATATCGAATGTATGCTGGTGGGAGAAATGCATAGGCATGCCTCTATCTGAAGGTATGTTACATGACGGTCGAATGTATATCGAATGTATGCTGGTGGGAGAAATGCATAGGCATGCCTCTATCTGGAGGTATGTTACATGACGGTCTTGAATTATCAGTTCACGTACGGCATCGATGTTTTCTGGCACAACGGCTGTTTTTGGGCGACCTTCACGGAATTCGTCTTTGACTGCTATAGGATGGTGCTTCATAGCCCTACAAAGATTTTAGTTCAATCATGCACTCTTGTCGCTATAATCCACGTCGAAAGTTGTGAAAAATTATCGCACGAAAATGTTCACGAGTTAATTCCATTTTTTGGCCGAGATGAATTTTTTAATTCCCTGTAAATAAAACAATTCACGATTAAATGACAAAACATTCCGAGTAATGTTATGCTAAAAAATGTCAAACTTTCTAATGGAAATGTCAGATTGCACCTGGCAACACATAGTGTTGCCTAGGCCAGAAATATATATAGCAGCCCTCGTTTTATATATGTACATATGTATGCCATATTGCAAATCTGATGCCACACAAGGCAGCGCAAGCGCAAACTAACAAAAATGCATTATATTCGTTCCCAAATTGGAATGTCAGTCGTTGCGATTTATACACGATTTTCATTTTGTCAAATTTAATGACAATCTATTGCCATAATATTTGTATAGTAGTTTATGACAACAGCCACATTAAAATAATATACAAAAGTTATTTAGTTGGAAAAAGTTTACTTTATGCTTGCCAATAAAATTGACAAAAAATCAACTCCATTAAAATTGGCAATTTGTAAAATATTTTTTGGAATTGTACAAATGTCATTTAAATTTGACAAAATCAGTATCAAAGACTACTTTCTGAATACTTTTTTATATTTAGTACATAATTTTACTATATTAATTAATGGAGTGTCAGTAAATTTGACATATTGAGAACAGAACTTTGCTTTCTGATATAATTTTGACAATTGTCAATTAAGTGTTATAAAATTTCACTACCAAAATATCTTCATATTGTATGGGTATGTGGTAAATGAAAACAAGTTGTGTGGAAACTTTCATACAAATAGTAGAGAGATAAGGATTTTGGCGGATTATACCAAATATATTTGGTTTCATATCTATTGTCAAACAAGACTAACGCAATCTTTGCTGGATAGATAGATACATATCTAACAAAAATGCGAAAAAGTAATGATAAAAGTGAAGACACTAGAGTAAATATTTTTAGTGGAATATATACAATCTGTTGACTTTAACCCGATACGAAAATGTTTATTTTCTACTCTTATTGCGTCAAAAAGATTAAGCACGTTTGAAGGTCATTTATCATATACATATAGGTGGAAGGAAAGTGAACTCAAAATACCCCTTTTATACACTATTTGACAGTTTTCTTTATCGATCAGAAGCTAACTGATAGTTCCCAAAAATTTTTTAGCTACTTCAAATTTGCCAAAAATATGCAAGTTGCCTTGAATCTCGCAGGTCATTTGCGGCGCGTTGACCCTGGCCATGGCGTTAAATATATTTTCCTACATGTTTGTGCATATTATATACATACATGTGTATATAGTAGATACATACATATGTTTGTATATATGTAAATGACGTAAAACATCGTCAGCTTTCGCCATAATCATGTGTTTTTGTCATATAAAATAGTGCAAGATAACAAAATGAAATGGAATTTGGGGAGGAAGCACATTCTTCCGTGGAATTTTATGTGAGTAAGTTTCAAAGTCATTTCTACGTACATACAATGTATATTTATATATAATATAAATATGTATATGCATACAATATCCATATGTACGTATGTGACTAGTAAGTAGTTCCTTATCAAATCATCAGAAGGCGGAAACAACGGCGCGGCTGTGTAGACCGGTGTTATCGTTGATATCAGCAGTTGTACGCTCTTCTAAAAGCTTAAAGGCTTAGTCTCTCGAATAAACAAAACACTACGCCATGGTGTCGCTCTATGTAGAACTCGTTTTTTTTTAGTAAAATGCGTGTGAAGATCCTTCCAATGTTGGAGGAACTGTAACAAAGTGGTTTTTTGAAGAGCCCTCTTATTGAACTTTTCAATATTGAAGTACCGAGGCTTGGGTTTGTCCACTTATTTTAAAGCAGATTAGATGTTTAAAAGTATCACCAAACTGACGCAGATAGTGCTGCTCATACAGTACCTTGATCAAATACACCTACTTTTGATTGCTCTATTTGGAATTAGTGTGAGTAAAATATTTGTAATTTTCATATAGACGATATGAAGGGTAGTGTGTTCTATATATGAAAATAGAGATTGGTATACATAAGTTGCCTTTCGGTAACAATCAGCGACCAGATCAAATATCATTCTGATTGTAAAGTTCGATTGTCATTTAAGGCGATCATAAATCTCCATGAGCAAATACCCCACTACATGTTTTCATACTATGTATACAAATGTAGTAATCCACAGTGTTATTTTCTATCACAGCACTGTAAATTCATATTAGAGGTGGGTATTCCATTAAAATGTTTAATTGCAAGTTCGCGCATAATTGCAAAATGCACAAATCTATATACTTTATTAGTTGCCAGTGATTACGTTTGACGCTCTGTTTCGAGAACAGTAAGTTGATGTTGCGGTTTTAATTCTCATAAAATTAATTAAATACAGAGGACACAATTGCATTTTTTTGAAACAGCAAAATGTTGTTATTTCGGGGAACTCAATAAAATATTTAATCGGTAGTTTTACAAACTTTCTGTGAATCACATGAAAATGTACATATGTATGTATGTACTAATGACGTACATAAAATCATAAGCTTCACTTGTAATTGTTTTACAAACAAACTGATAAAGTACTACAATGTAGAATGTGATTAATTCTATACTATTTCCATACGTGGAATGTTCAATAAATAACGGGAATTTCAAAATTTAAATTTTAGTGAGTCCAATTGGCATTTGTATTCATTGCTTACTTTTTCTGTATCAGTCACTAAGGTTAGACAATTTCGGAGGTATTCGTTAAGATCTCACACTTCGTTGCTTGTTCGTGAATTCTTGGCCAAAAACAGTACTGTAACGATACCCTAGCCTCCATATTCGCCAGACATGGCTCTTTGTGAAAATGAAAAAACGTATAAATACCGAAATAAACCTCAAAAACTGTCGGGTACAGTAACAGTTTATAACAAAAAACGTGCTTGGACCAGGTGAAGGTTTTCGTCAAAACCGCTTGGCAGCCAATGTGTTAAGGATCGTAATTTTACAAGCATATGAGAAATCATTGAAAGAGCCAAAGATATATCCAAAATCGAGTTTGGTAAATATTTCGACGATGAGAAGAAAAGCTGGCATACGTGCGTAGTATCAAATGTAGACTATTTTAAAGGCGACAACATTAATGCAGAATTAATTATTTAATAACTTTTTTTTTAACGAAAATTACCTTTATTTTTTCCACTCCTGAACATATATTCATGGATGACATCATTATTCCACATAATCCCCATCTAGAGTAAAAACGTTTCGATAACGCTTCGATAGTGTGAAGTTTCAAATCCTTAAAAATAGGCATTTGTTTCCATCATGTTAGGTTATCATTTGAGTGACATTTTTTTTTCAGCGAACCACCTCTTGAATCTGGGAGTAAATAGTCCTTGTGGTCAGATACGATATACACGGTTGTGTGAAGTCTAGTTTTTTATAGAATCTCCCAACAGACGGTCTTGACGAACTCTTGGAATAAGAATGAAGTTCTGCCTTATCAAAAAATCAATTGACCTAGTTGTTCCCAGAACCCAAGTCGGCTTTACTTCTCTGTTAGACTAAGTTGATTAAGAAGGTGTCATCCTTAACGAGAGGAGATGAGAACGTAGTGGCGTATGTGAAATTGGATTTGTATTAGAAATAAAGAACTATACTAATTGGAAACAGCAGTGGTCCTTAAATTAATGCTGAAGTTTCAAATTTAAAGGAAGATTGCGGATCAAAATGTAAAGAGAAACTGAAAGCGTTACAATTGGCGCTACTAGATGTTTAGTATTAAGAGTCTATTCATACCTCATATGTGTGAGGTACCGAAAGCACAAACTTTGACTCAGCAAATATATACTATATAATAAATAAATAAATATTCGATGCAAAACTCTCTCTTCAATTTCAGTGTGTGCGATTCTTCTAAATTCCATTTTCCATTTAATTTTCAGTGGCAAAGCGGTGTGCGCAGTTTCTATTATTTACTATACCGATGGATCTGGGCGTTATTCTTTATTTCTGTGTTCACAGTATCCTTGGTTTTGCAATTATCCGATGGCAAATTCTTCATCTTCTTGACGAATTGGGGCATAATTGCGTGTATGTTGGCACAGCTAAGCGGTGCTATACTCGTGACACGATGGTACTACAATTTGGGCAGTGCGCGTAGCACGGTGATGGAGGAAAAAATGCTGAAGGAGCCACCGCCCACACCAAGACTGATCAAATTCTACTGGCTGGTACATGGTGCGGCCTTAGCATTGGCGCTCGTTATCACCACAGTTTACTGGAAATATTTACATGGGAAAATGGGTAAGTTTTGGCTTCTTTAGATCTTTTGATTGCTATGGTAATGGAAAAGGGTATCTACACTTTTTACATAAATGCGATTCTCAACTCAAGTATGACTGAATTAGTTAGTTAACGCAAGTGTCGAACTAAAACTATTCAAAGGCTCAATGGGCACAAAGAGAGAACGAACCGAAGGAAAGAAACTTAATTTTAATTTTGATTTCAATGGAGGCCGACAACTACTAATCAAGTTCAATAATGCCAATGAAAGATGTCTTAATTAAATTGCACTTAGTCTACTTTTATTTGGTTTACTATTTCAAACACTGTGACTTTATTTGGTGAAATCACCCCTACAACAACTTTACGCCCACACTCTCACCAACAACAATTGAATAATCGAATGCGATATAGAATTCTCACTTTGAATTTATTTACTTGCAGACAAACCCAACCGCTATCCGGTGATGAGCTTCATAACACACTGCCTCAATTCAGTATTTATGCTGGTTGATTTCTGGTTGGTCGCATTTCCGGTGCGCCTATTGCACATCATCTATTGGATGCTGTTGCCCATATTCTTCTACATATTCACTGTGTTCTACTACTTCGCGGGCGGCAGCGATGAGTGAGTATTATGAAGTTAATGTGCAGTTTATATTTTGATTGTGATTTATGTTTCTAATTTCAATTTGATATCATTTTGCTCTTTGTAGATATGGCCACCCTTATGTTTATCCAATTTTGGATTGGACCGTTCCCATGCGCGCTTTAACCACCTTCGCTGGTGTTTTCATCTTATATGTTATCTATGGCATTGCTTTGTTTTCGCTTAGTAAATTTAAGCGGTATCTGTCACGTACTGTGAGCGCCATGGATAGTCCACATGCCATTGGATTAATCTGAAGTATTTTATGTTAGCAGAATTACTTTTAAGCATCGTAAGACATTTTAGTATTTGAATTTTTTAATACACACACTCATACACTCATTATACATTTATACAGTATATTTAAATGCACATAAGACGTATGTATATGTAAATGCTGGACATATACATACATACATATTCATATGCATTGCATTCATGCATTGAAATAAGTATTTCGAGTAGTTAGCACGTAATTTAGAAGAAAATATCGAAAATTGAATTATAGGCCTAAGTGATGATAACCTAAAGTCGAAACTTTATGCTTGTTCCTAATAAGTATAACCACAATGAATCAATCAATGAAATAAATAATGAGCCAAGAATTTTAATTGTTTTATTAAAATTATGCATGTCATTGTCTACAATATTTCTTTTCATCCAAAAGCTTATTGCAAATGTTAAACTTTTTTCAAAATGAGCTTTTGCAAGTTCAAATTCAAAAATATGTGAACAGTCTAAGGTTTAAAATGTCTCTAGAATAGGAAAAAATTAAAAATTAAATTTTAGACTTAAGTGATGATAAAACTGAAGGCAACACTTTGTCTCTAATCGGCTACAACCACAATTAAATCAATGGGACTAATCAGTGAATCCGCAGCGAATTCGATTATCGATCGTAAATGTTCATGCATTGCTTCATTCCGTCGATAGACTGCTTTACTTCTTTAGTGAGAACATAAAACTGACCTTCTTAGCGAGTGAACTTAAATTTATTTAAATGAAGGGGCAATCCCCTGTTTTGTTATTTTTTTGGTTACAAACTTAAAATTTAACTGTAAATAACCCATAATATATGTATACATGTGATGCCTTTACGCATTTTCTTATATCCATTTTCGTCCTGGATTGGAGAGCATACACCGTTTAACTATTGTAAAATTTCTCCCTAAGAAGTATTTAATTCGCCTCAGGCTCTTTGAGAAAATTCTTTCGCTATTTTGGGGGGCATCTTTATATCGGTTTTAAACACCTTAAATTTATTTTTAATTCGGTAAGTGAGTTCAATGTGATCGTAAATTTTATATGCGACGCGGTTTCAACGATTTCCACGTAAAAATTTTCGATCGTATCGTGGAATCTGTCTGCAATTCGTATATACCACTGACGTGACTTCGCAAAGGATAGAGGCATCTGCGAAGTTTTGTATTTTCGTCCCAGATCGACCGACGAATTTAGTGACAAAGAAGAAGAAGGGCCATTTTCAACAATAAATTCAGAAGTAATATGTTTAATGTGGTGAATTGAGATACTCACCCCATCATTCTAGAAACGCTATTATTTATCTATTCATTCTAATGTGACAGTTGTTGCATAGGGTTTGTTAAGGCTGTATAGGTTTTTCCAATTGAGGCGATCTGGAACACAATTTATAATGTTTCGAGATATTCGAGTTAACGGAGTATTGAATTATATTTTTTGTTCTCCTGTCTAAACAATGTGAGGAGTTCGGAACCTTAGTGTACGAGAGTTCGGCCATTACTGTCTAGCTTCATTGCCCGACAAAATCTAAAATCAACAAGTAAGGAAGGGCTAAGTTCGGGTGTAACCGAACATTTTATACTCTCGCAATTTATTTATTTAACTTTATTTATATTATATAATACACAATTTGACCCACATATTCATCATATATATTGTATAAAGTCCATTGAAAGTTTTAAACCATAATAATAGGTTAGAAGCACCGAGGTCCTCGTGTTCGATATATGGGGCCTTAAAAACCTATGGTCCGATTTCGGCGATTTTTAGAATGGGGCTGCCACACTATAAAGGTAGTATTTGTGCAAACTCTGCAACGATATCTTCGCTAGTGCTTACTTTATATATTGTAAAGTAAGCGATTTAGATAGTCTTCAAAGTTCTGGTATATAGGAAGTAGGCGTGGTTGTGAAGCGATTTGGCCTATTTTCACAACATATCATTGGGATGTAAGGAAACTATTACAAACCAAGTTTCATTGAAATCGGTCTAGTAGTTCCTGAGATATGGTTTTTGACCCATAAGTGGGCGATGCCATTTTCCATTTTGTAAAAATCTGAGTGCAGCTTCCTTCTGTCATTTCTTATGTGAAATTTAGTGTTTCTGACATTTTTCGTTAGTAAGTTAACCCACTTTTAGTAATTTTCAACCTAACCTTTGTATGGGAGGTGGGCGTAGTTATTATCCAATTTCTTTCATTTTTGGACTGTATTAAGAAGTGGCTAAAAAAAAGACTGCAGAAAGTTTGGTTTATACAGCTCTATTGGTTTGTGAGATATGTACAAAATACCTATTTAAGGGCGGGGCCACGCCCACTTCCCCAAAAAAATTACATCCAAATATGCCGCTTCATAGTGCGATCCTTCATACCAAATTTTATTTCCATAGCTTTATTTATGGCTTAGTTATGGCACTTTATGTGTTTTCGGTTTTCGCCATTTTGTGGGTGTGGCAGTGGCCCGATTTTGCTAATTTCGAAAGCAACCTTCCTATGGCGGCAAGAAATAAGTGTGCCAAGTTTCATCAAGATATCTTAATTTTTACTCAAGTTACAGCTTGCACAGACGGACGGACATACAGACATTCGGATTTGAACTCCACTCTTCACCCTGATCACTTTGGTATATATAACCTTATATCTAACTCGTTTAGTTTTGGGTGTTACAAACAACCGTTATGTGAACAAAACTATAATACTCTCTTAGCAACTTTTGTTGCGAGAGTATAAAAATTGTTAAAAATGTCAAATACATGCTATATCGGGACATCCTAGTACATTTAAACCAGTAAAGGACACTCTTTTGTAGGAAGGATCTCTTCCCATTAACTAGTTAGCTTCACACAATTCGATATCCATGTTTATATTTGTTGTGTAGTCACTATAAATGTTTATCTTTCTTGCATTAAAACTAAGTACTAAAAGATGGGTTTGGTATAAAGTGATAATTAAAACACTAAATAAATTTTTCTAGAGTTATTTTCTCTAACAATCCGCACATCTCTAACAACAAGTATTATAACATCACTAACTGTAATCTAAAACACTGCAGCAAAAAGTGTTTACAACACACTTACACATACATCCAAAAGCGTCTATAAATCTTCGCTGCAGCAGTTGCCTTATAATCTTCATCATCATCACGTTGTGTTTGCATAGTGATTATAGGCTTGTGCTTTACGTGTATCTCTTTATAGTAGACAAGTCGACAATCAAGGCAGGTAGTCAGGTATGTTGCACAATCAACGTCATTATACACATGTGCTACCACATATGAGTTTATACACAGAAATACATGAATATATATATATGAAGGGCTTAACTATTTTTTGCAATTGAGATGTACAAACCTGTAAGTATATACATACATATATTTGGTAGTTATGATGTGATATTTGTTAGTGATTCATGCTGTGCTAGTTGGGATCGTCTCATGTTAACAATGTTGCGTGGGTGTTGTAATTTTTTTAGTATATTAGTAAGTCCACCTTTCGCATGGGCAGCAACAAAGCTTTGAAATAAAGTGCTGTCATCTTCAAAGATGCAATGAGAGCGTTGTTGTAATCATATCAGCATATTTTACAGAGGAAAACAATGAGTAATAAAGATCTTCATACATAGATTATTTTGAAATCTATTAATTGAATTGATGATTCTAAATAAATCTAAATTAATTTCAACCGTTTTGAATTTTCCATTGGATTTTCCATTTTACGTAGCTCAGCATTCATAAGTACAGTGGTGCCCAAATAATTAGAAACCACAGCGTTACTATAATATTCATCCTCATTCTCTCATTCGACTTCACTCATCCCCATTGACTAACCTTGCGGAGAGTTTAGTTCTTGACACACTTAAGGTCAAAACAAGTGTAACTTCAATATTGACTTAACCATTACTTCGTTTACTTTTGTTGTTTACCGCAATTTGACTTTTAATTGCCGTCACATGCTATGTTGTTGCTGCTTCTCCGCTGATATCTTTTCAACAAGCTTTTTAAATTGCATACAACAACAGTTAATGAGTTACATATTTACCTTTATGTGGCTGAGTGCATGCGAGAGTAAAATATTTGGTGGCGTTGATCTCTTGCGTGAGCAGTATTTGTTAACACTCAGTGCGTGTTGATCGTAAATTTATTTCTCAGTTGATTTTTAGATCGTTAGAAAGCTTTCGAAGCAAATCAAAAAGTCAGTGGATGGTATGTTATTACGTTAACGACTGTAAATGAAATGAAGTTAACGGTACATAATTTTTTTTTCATTTTACCAAGGAGTTAGGAGGATATTGTAAAGTAATTATTAATTTATATATTATCAAATTGAGTAGGCTTAGTTTTATATTTAGCCACAACGTAGAATAGTCAAATTCGACATAAACAAACCATTCAGTTGAGATCTTAAAACATTTAGTTTCGAAATACAATACTTTTTCCATTAGCGACTCAATAAATGTAAATAAATTGTTATTTCGATCTGGATTCAAGAAGCTTTTACAAAATATCTGTTCTTGAAATAATACTTTTCTATACAGCTAATACCTGTGCTTATATCCATCGCAGGCTTCCTTGATACTCTCTGTGGTTTTTAGTTTTAATTCGAGAGATTTTATTTGCCCATTATCACTTTGTTGACGGTTTAACTAGCTCCAAGTTGTTTAAATTCACCTTTACTTCTTTCACCTTAATCGATTTCCAATACGTGAGCCACGTTGAAACTCGTTAAATCAATTTTGGACGGTCTTTATCGAAGTAGAACTGCTCTTCATCATCACAATAGCTAAAAGCAAGAATATAATCACGGATCGATATTTTTCTTTTCTCGTTTTGCTAAAATGCGATAACACTCCCAGATTCGGCCGTCTATTTCTCTTGCGACTGCGGTTCCATCTGGCGCGGTTGATAGTAATGTGTTCTCCTTCTCCCTCCCTCCCATCTCGCAATGGACCCATTCCTTTGAAATAATTTTTTGGTCCTACAGGTAGATTTTTCACTTCTATATCCGATATTTCGCGTCGTTGTTCGAAAAGTGAGATACGAGAAATATTTAGTCTTGATCTCGCAAAGTCGGGACATTCCAGAAGAAAAAGATGAGATGATTTCACCCCGTCCGCCTCCAAGCATCTTTTACAGCTAGCATTCGGTAAGATTTTTAAACACTTTCTACTAAGGAGACTAAACTTTACTAATGGCGAAGAGCTCGGTAGACCTCATGCGATTCACTTTAGGCCAAAAGCTTCTGGCGACTGCGCCACCACAATAAATTAAAGAGATTGTATTGAACGTGTGCTTTGACATTACATAAAATCACTGCTGCCTGGTAGAGTTCTATAGATCATTATGACTGATTTTATTATTAACGAGTGAATGGGTTCCATAACCCTGTAAAATACGACACAATGTTACATTAGATAGCAGTTACATAAGATAAATTATTGTTAACAGTAACAACACAATTTTTGCCCGCTTGACAGATGTGGTTTTTAATGGTGGACACTTTTAGGCTTCTCACTAAACTAAAATCAGCTTAAAACTGTTTTAACAAAAAGCTTACACAAAAACCGCTTCCCATTAAAAAGATACAAAAAAGCTGAGCGCAGAACTCTGCAACAACGCTCTTTAGATTTTATCGTTTTACAGTTGATCCACTAACTTTGGTGAGCATGCTTTGCGCTAAAAATTGACTCAATTGCAAGTGTGAGTGTATGGCGGCTTTGTGGGAGCGGCCTGCTTATTGGATTGGATCAGTTGGAGCTTCACAGCGTCGCCGAGCAGTTCGTTAGTGCGAATGTGCGGTTGCGCATTAACGACAAATACGAAAGCAAATTGTTTTTTATTGTTGCTTTTATTTATTTTTTTTTTTTTGGTAATATAAGGAATGTGCGTTTCCGTCCAGAACCCATAAAATTACGGGAAATGTGAGTAATTGTTGGCAGTTTATTTATAGCAACGCGCGACAAGTGTTCCTGGTATTGAAAATAAAGAAAAAGTGCAATACAAATTATAACGAAAAATTCCGTGTTGTGTACGGTGTTGTTGCAACCACTTTGGTGCTGTGCAAATTTTATTTTTTGTTTTATTCTTGATTCATACGCCTTTTTTGGTGTACACGATGCGTGCGCGGCAAGCAAAACAATTTTTGGACGATAACTAAAAAAATATAATTCTTACCGTTAATGTGGTTCGTAAGCGTATAGTGATCACTTAAGTTGTTCGATTAGTTTGAATATTTTGTTGCAAAGTTGTTTTTATAGCCAAGTTGTAGTTGTTTTTGCTGTGTTACTGCAACGAAATCGTGAACGCATGCGCAACATTTTGGCCCGAAGCGTAGAAACATTTGGCACAACCATAAACCACAACATAACCTATGTGCCAACGCCAGTTACAACAGCAACAATAATAATACTTCTTCATCTGTTAGCCGTGCGTTGATATTGCAAGGTAATTGACCCAATTTGCGTTTTGGTAGTGTTTTATGCTTTTAATCTGTTTTTACTTGCTTGGCTTTGTGTGTTGACTATATTTCAGTTTTTGTCTTTGGTTTTGTTTTTGTCAGCGATTGTGTTTTCAAACTATTCATGGGACTATCAGCGTTACGACTTTACGCGTATTTTATGACCGCGGTGTTCATTGTATTTTGAAAGAATTGTGTAAAAGAAAAAAAAAAAATAGTAAGAAACAAAACAGAAATAAAAATCAAAAACAATAAAGTAATCAATTCATTAACGAATATGTGTTCTTAACAACGGTAATGAAAATTATTATCTTCAGTTTAATGTGTTTCTTCGAGGAAGTTAGTCTTTTGGTGCTTCTCTTACTCAAATCTGAATATCTTTTTTAAATCATATATTTATTTTTAGTTAAAAGTGAAAGCTAAAAGTGAATCTGTGAAATCCAAAAAATCGATTATCGTTGTTTCTTTCGTTTGAAGTTCAGCTCATTAAAACCGACTGGATTTTGCCTTGAGGAGAGTCTTCACTTAATTATTGAAATAAGTGAGTCAAAAGCAGTGTCAAAATATATACAGTAGTGAGCAACAATTGTATTATCAAGTGCGTTTACATACATATATAAAATATAAAGGGCCAATTATAAAGGTCTGATTGCAAGTGGAGCTGTCTCAAATGCATCAAACGAATCGAAAAAACTATATCAGATGTCCTTATATTGTTAGTCCGAACTTTCTGCTATATTTATCCATATTGATATTGATTTTGGAACAAACAGTTGTTATCAGCTTTCATTCTTCGTAGCCTGAAAAGTCTTCGGCATACCAATGGAAGAAAGATTTTTGAATGAACAGATTATTATTTCGTAATTATTATTCGACATAATCGATTGTATCTTACGCTGTTTCTTTGAATTGTCAGTTTTTATAAGAATTCAAATAGAGCAATTTCGGTTATTCTATACTAATTAAGTTAAGCTAATACCCCATCGATAAAATTAATATAGCTTACTCGTTAATCTGATTTGTAGTCCATTCACATAATGAAGAAAATTATGCCCACTTGAACAGTTAAAGTTGCCAGTCCGTTGTGTTGCCAGAATATTCCTAAGTATGGATCGCAAAGAAGACCCTTACTTATCGCCAAAGCACTTTGAGCATATCACAAATTTTATGAGGCGGTTAATGTCGAATTCGGCAAGAATGGCTGAAACATCTGGTTTCATGTTCCGCCAACCTTTTGGGCTCCCCTCTGGGGCAAAAGGATCTCGAAACTGAGCAGGTTTTAGTTGTAAACCAGTGCTTACCAAGGTCGTGAGAGATCCAGTGATCCGGTGCTAGATCACAAGAGGACAACGAAGCCTCGACTCGTTCCCAGCATGGTACAATAGGACGCCGGGTGCCCCTTTTTGCGAGCTCACCTGCTCTGCAGTTTCCAGTGATTATTCTGTGACCCGGCAGTCACACGAGTCTAATAGTGAATTAGCATGGCGCTAACGATAATGACCTAAGACATTCCTTGGCTAGCTTTGAGCACACAATCAGCAAGATCAGAGCCATAATTGCTGCTCTACTATCGGAGTGGATGCTTACCTACCTGAAGGAGCCGGCAGCTCGGAGCAGTTCATTTACCGCACCTCAACCTATAGAAAGCTCCTTACAGAACACTCCCCTACAACCTTTCCTCACTTTATGCTACCCGAATATAAAGTTGTAGTCCGAGATGTTTAATTACAGTGACACTAAACACTACAGTAGCGATGACCCTTATTCTCGTATTGAACAAACATTGACTAGATTTCATATTATTTGTATGAAATTTGACTTCCAATTCGAGAGTTCGAGTTATGTAGAACTTCGAATTGAAGTTCGAGTTGTGGAAGTTCAACTTATACAGATGTACATGCATATATTTATGAAAACAAGGTATATCCTATACCAGAATTACACTGTGTTGCTTACACTTGGGCATGAATTATTATCCAGAACATACCATTAATAATATATTAATGTACTTACTTTGGTTACTTAAAACCGTTACTGAACTCATTTTTTGAACAATAGTTTGACTCCGAACTTCAACGGAAAGCAATTGTTAAATCGCATATAAATCGCAAACACTCTAACACCGGTCTTCATAGACAATGGTAAATACATATTTTTAAGCCGCAATGGCATTCGCAGTGGAAAAATGTTAGCGCAATTACTGTGCAATTTATTTAATACTACTGCGAAACATAATACTATTATGATCAGTTATTACTGTACTTGGCTGTTTACCGTAACCTTTACACCTCAGCAGTTTTGAGATTGGTCATAAGTACAAATACAACAGAGTTATAAACAGATACCGCGTAGGTATTTGCTGTTGTTGAAGCTGCAAGCTGTTGCTTTTTTAAAGATACCTATGAAAAACAAGATAAAGTAAATTAAAAAATTGTTTTCATAGTTATTTTTTTGTACTTTGTTTAAAAGTGAGCTAATCACTGCTCCGGGCCAAAATCTGATTTTGACAGACTTTCGTGTTTTGCGTTTCGTGTGTACGCGGAAACATCCAGAAAATGTGCACCAAAAGTGACAACGTAAATAGTACACGTAGATATGTATGTATGTATGTATGTATGTATGTATGAGCACATGACTTCAAATCTATGAAACTGCAAATGAACACGTACTTATAACACTGTAAAAAAATTTGATGAGTCCGGGATGAGTCTGCGATCGATCGTATGTAATATGTGACTAACACATATTTTATCTTTTATATGAAAAGAAAATGTTTCATTAATAGACTTTTAATTATTTGGAAATCTACAATAATTTACTTATTTTTTTTTTAATTTTTTAGAATAATAGGATTTTCTATCCTAATGTGCTTATAATGACACTAGTCACTTTTTATACAATTAAACCACATAAACATATTAATAAATATATAAAAAGTTGAGATTAAACTAATTAATACCTAATTATGTCCGAAAGGTATGTATTGAAGACTAATTTGTCCCACATAAAGTACTCCGGGTGTACTCTACTTAAAGATTGCTTGCAGAATCTCTGGCAGAGTGTATCCATATATATATTTCGCTCCCTTCAACAGAGCTTTTACCTTAGCCCAGGTCAATTTTGGCACTTCATTATATAAATATGCATGTACATATATACAAATGAAAAACCTGCTTGCCGGCATTTCAAATCATCCAGCTCTCTGCGGGAGCGAAGCAGTAACAAAACTATAATAAAAGTTGCCGAAATACCATTAACGAATATTTTGTCCCAACAAATCCATTATTTAAACGTGTATTTCAACTATATTCATATTTTTTTGTGTTTATACATAATGCATTCGTATAACTTTAAAGCTTTACCGGTCAAATTATAAAATATGTGGACCAATAAATAATAATATTCACTCATACATACATATACTGGTTGTTCAGCTCAGGTCTATGAGGCTAACTAAATTTAATTATAAATATACATTCATACAGGTGTCATAATTAAAAAAAATTTCAAGATTTCAATGATACAGCAAAGAGCGTTTATGAGATGCCATTGTGATATTTTGGTTTTAGTTGATTAAGCAAATTATTATTTTTTATTTGACTATATTTGATAAAATCATATCATTCGGATATGACACTATTGATGGAAGCAAGCAATGTGGACTTACTATATGTCTTTGATCGCTTTGACGTAATCAGCCATGATACATATAGTTGAAAATAATGATACCAATCAACTCTGTAACTATGACTGGCCTTTAAGTGGTCTTGAAGTACGATTTTCTAAAAAAACACAATTTAGACTTTCTTTTTCCATAAAAACACTCCTATTTATACTAATATAAATAATATTGCCTTGAACCCGAACATATTCACACCTCAAAAAGTTGTCAGTGTGAGTCTAATCTGGAGATCTGGAAGGCTATTCTATGACACCTCTTCTTCATATCAGACGTCCAGGGACTATTGTTGTACAAACTGAATAAATTGATAATCAGCGTAACATGTGAAATTGGCGATTTAGCGAAGTGATGATTATCCTGTTATTAATCAAAACCTCCACATCGATATCGATTCTCATCAACTGATTAATTTTTCGCCTTTGTCTGTTCCCCAAGCACGAAGTTAGACGGTATAAAAGTGGTACTCGTTGCTAATAAATAAGATTCTCGAGTTTCAGTTCCGTGTTAGCCATAGCAGAATTAACTCCACTTTGAGATCAATAACTTGAAAACTGTGGGATTAAATGTCATGACTTCGAACATTTTCTAGTTAAGCTTAGTAGTTTAGGACAAAGTTAGATCTTTTATTTGTGGGGCCATATTATGGACACGACAAAGAGTTTTCAGATCTTCTAAATAGTATAACCCAAGAATGATAGACAATATTACAAATAAAGCAACTGTCAAACTTTCATAGTTATTACAATCAAAGCCGCCTCTTCTTATTGTCATGACGAATTCACATATTTTGTCTAACATATTGCTTAATAAAATATGTATATGAGTAATTGGAAAAACTATAAAGGAACGTTAAAAAAAATTAATCCCATTCACTTAATGATTTGTGATGATGATTTTTGTTTAATTTTGTTTTTTTTTTTTATCTAAGCAAATCCAAATAATACAAACAAGTTTCCAACTTAAGTGTGAGTTTTTGATTACAATTTAGAGGGGCAACAAAGAATTCAACATCAGTTACTAATTACTCACACAAATAAAATTAATGACGGATGGGATAAAATTAGTTAATAAACAGTTGGTTTGCTATTGTAATGACGCAAGCAAAGATTAAACATGCTTTTTGCAATTTTTAATATAAATTTTTTTATACATACTTTATATTAATACATATATGTATGTATATGCACATTCACCTGTGAACGCTATAAAGTCTGTAAATTAGGTGTGTGTTAATGATGAAACCAGCTGATACCGAAATGTACTAGCTTGAAGAGTATTGTCTAGGCTCTGAGTCATTCGTAAGTTGTTTGCTGAATTCAACTAATATGGCAGGTCATAAAGGTTTGGAAGTCGATGAACCTAGTGCATAAACACATGAGACTATTACGAACGGTTTAAAAAAAAAATAACTCGATGGTTTTGGATGATCTTAAAATGTGATTGACCGAAATAGCTAATACTCTAATGATATGAAAGGAATGTGTTGGATATACAGTGGAACTTCTCTAACTCGAATCACCATAATCCACAAAAAAAAATCGAGTTAGAGAGACTTCGAATTATAGAATTTTCATTAAAACTTACAATTTTTGGTGGTAAAATATAGATTTTTACACAGTTTTATTTATTTACTTCGCATAAAGTTTTATGTATATAACCTTAAAACATAAATTCTGTAATTTTGTTTGTTGCATTTTGCTATTGTTTGGTTCTTGACGTCTGTATCTGATTCCTTTGTTACACGATTTATGAAATCTATAAGTGTAATAGACTCCTTTAAAATTCTGCCTCGATAGTACAATTTCAAATTTTGTATTTTGCCCTGGTCGAAAAGTTCGATTTATAGAAGGAAATTTGTATGAAATTTGACTTCTATTGCCCATTCTGAAGATTGAGTTATGCAGAACATCGAGTTAAGGAAGTTTGAGTTATGGAAGGAAATTTGTATAAAATTTGATTACTAAACGCTATTGCCAATTCAAAAGTTGGAGTTATGGAGATCTTCGAGTTATAGAAGTTCGAGTTATGGAAGTTCTACTGTATATCTGTTATTATATACCCGAATTACACAAGGTTTTTGACATTTTCCTGTCGAGGGCAATCACCTTTGTAAAATTTGTTACATTAAACTAAAACCAAAAAAAAAAAAACATTTTAGTTCTTACTTGCACCTCTGATCACTAATCGAAGATAGAGCGATGATCAAAGACACGTTCTTAGAACGACAATGGCTTTGTCATTTGTCTATAGATCTATACCAGTGAGTAAATAGCTCAATAAGGTATAGGCTCAATTGATATCGCAGAATTGTAAATGACTACATCACATAACTAGCTTTCATTACATTACAAAACTGCTTGCTGTACTGCACTTAAATTGATTTTGCATATTTTTTATATGTAAGTAGTAATTTCAATTATCATCTGTCATGCGTCAGTATCAGTAAGTCTGATGGTTATTCGGAGAAATAAAATAAAAATTTCCTTAGTGAAATTACAAATGTAAAGTAAAATTTAGTAGAATAAACATGGGACAAATGGATCCACTGGTATACAGCAGAGACCACGAAACAGTCGAAACAGTGGTTCACAAAGTGTGATCAACATCGAACACATATTGAAGGGTAAAAGGACAATAGGGCTCTTCTATGTTAAATAATAGGACAAAAATGCTGCAAAATCGGTCCCAGTTAGAGAAGACAACGCACACCATCGTTAGTACAAATTGGTTAAAATAGGCTACAAACTGCTACAGAGTAAATAAAGGTGGTTAGCACGGAGACCTACTTTTCAGGCTTCCATTGAACGTATTTTCAGCCGAGTTAAAGATCAATATCGAATATGTTGAGAAATAATTGACACTTTTTCCACAATTGTCGTTTTTCTTCTGTATTCTATGGCTTAACAAACGTTTCAAAACAATAATTTTTAGTTACATAAGCTTACTCATATGTAAAGTTTACGCACTCATCGTAATGTTATGCGCTACCTTGGTCCGCCAAGTAGGTTAAATACCTTTGTACGTGTCTTCTTTGTTGTGTCTGCCAGTTTTTCTTTACTCTGTTAAATACTGTGTTTTGTTTGACTTACTTAATTTAAGTACAGTGCGCTACCAAGTTCAAGGTCAGTTCCACATAAAACATGATAACCATTTACATATCTGAACATATTGTACATATGTGCGTATGTATCTGCGTTTAGTTTGATTGGGAGCGCAGGCTTTTTAGACTCTTTGAGCTGTCAATGATTGGTCAAAAGTTTTTCATATAACTGTATTCATGTATCAGTGTGTATAATTGTTGCAATTGAGGTTTTGTTAAGACGTTCAATAATTCAGTCTCTCTTTTCTTTTGTTTAGTTAAGTATTCGTATTTCATATTTTTTATTACATGTGCATATATGGTATATATATATAAATTGTATATAATATAATATTTGATAACTTATTTATTTGGGAAATACCAAAGTTATATAAACATCAATTAAACTGAAATTCTCAGCCCGCGTACGTTATATAAATATAGAAAGAAAAAATTGGACTAGTTCGATACAGCAAGTAAAATCAAGTTCCAATGTTCAAGAATGTGGACTTCTACTTCATCTGTCCGTAAGCATGTTCTCAGTATCTGTCTTCACTTCATTTTTTGGCTAGTTCCAGCAAGTCGATGTTATAAGTAAATTTGAAGAAGCAATAGGAATTTTCGATTCGCCATTTCTATGCTCGCTATTTGAGCGCTCCTACATCTAACAACAAAAAACCTCAACAAACTAGTTTAAAATCTTCAAATTCATATTCGGATATCTTTTTAAAGTGGTATAACCGCTATCTTCAATGTTACCAAGCTTTTTCACATATCAAGCATCTGTTTTACCATGTGATCGGCTGAAATTACAAATTACTGTCAAAAATAACAGTACAAGCATTTGTTTTAAGGATCATAAAAACTTAAAGCTTGAAATAAAATATGTATAATTCTTATAAGAAATAGTACATTATGTTCGATCTACAACACTCTACTGCATCAAAAGTAACTGCTTGGGCATTTTTAAATACATATATAATTACTTTTCGGACACATCGAGATATCTAATTTAGCAGTTATTAAATTCTCAAAGCATTTAGTGATTTTCCATTAATTTTAAGATTTCATTTTGCCATGAGAGAAAGGGAAAAGTCAGATGTTCAAAATGTCGAACGGTATTTTAATATATTCCAGCTAAACAATATGCATATATTCTACAATATCGTATCGCGTGACATGAATCTAGTTACATATTACTGTGTATTTTGTGTATTTTAATGTAATATTTAAATATACATATTAAAAAGTATTTTTATCAGAAAATATTAAGATAAATTTAAAAGCATAAAACATTTGCTACTTTACTCTCAATTTGTACAGTATCATGAACTATATAACGGGTGAATATACTCGTACATAGATGTATTAGCTAAGTTAAGTTAAATTTTGGGGTTGATCTTATCATAGAAACTTGGGAGGTTCCAGTTGAAACACAGGTATTTTGCGATCCCCTTTCTAATGAAGTTTACAACACCAATTTTTTTTGGCGGTCAATATTCTAGATGTGTAACATTCAATATATTTGAACCTAAGTACAGCGAAGAATATAAACTTCTCTTCTATAAAACAAAAGAACTTAATTATCATTACATATTTTAGTTTCATTATCTTGGAAATTTTAAGGTATTTAATATTTGAACATAATTTTAAGCATATGAATATTGGTTAATTTATGGCGACCCTCCTGTCTGTTCTATTTCATACAGCTTTTACACCTATAGAGGTCCCGACCTTATCTCTAGTTAGCCGCAGACCGTCTCAATGAAGTGATACTTTATCGAGCTATGTATGTATATGGCTTATTCTCCCATCTTGCTGGAATCTTTTAACTCTCAGATGATTATCAGAAATGAATAGTCGATGATCACGATGCATATTTCAAAGAAATATGTAAAGGAACCCGTAGTATTCGTAAATATTTGCTTATTTGGGCGAAGACGATTTTATAGTAAAAATATTTATGTAAGTTTAATGAACGAACGCAAATTTTGGAAACAAATTTTCACAAGTACTTAACTGTAAGAGATGTGCAAATTTTCGCCAAGCTTTAATGAAGATAAATGTGAAACACGCGGTTTTACTTTGACAGCCGTTTTGACAGCCGTTTTGACAGCCGTTTTGACAGCTATCCACGTTGGAAATTCTATAACTCTCAAACTAATTACTCTAAATATATTATGTGATCTTTCATGTGATTTTAGTCACACAATTATATTTTTTTTTTATTAAAAAACACATCGAATATTTAATAGTGATAAATAATGCAGGTAAAGCTGATAACATTTTTAAATGACAGCACAATTTGCGTATACATACTCGTATAATAATTTTAATGTGTACACTCACTCAAAGTACGAAGTCAATGTCGTGCATTTTCAGTATTTTTCTGTTCATAATTACTTCATTGAGCGTAGCTTATAATATTAATAATTATATACACGTTTACGTTTCATATTTACAAAACAATTGTTACATATATTTAATTGAATGTGAGTTTAAAATTAAATGAAGCTACACGTGTTCCTTGTCCAGAGCTATAATTTGATGCGAGAGGGTGTCTCTGATTGAACTCTGATTGAAATTTTGGAAAATTGTTTGAGACTCTAAATTGTCTTATGTACAAATTTCAATCAATGTAGAAAAATCCCGACGAATTCTTTAAATTAAAATTAGAGAACTTAATCTTGAATTAAAATATAGAAATAAAATTTAGCAAGTTCTCAGCTAACCACAAGTCTTCTAATCCCCAATATTTTCGGCTTGTTCTGTTGCTGCGGATATACATAGGTCTACAACTTTGCTTTCGCCCGTTTTTTTGAAAATTTAAGGTTTTATTGTATGCAAAAGATTACAAAAATGTTATTCAAAATATTGGCCGTCGCTAACTACTACTTTTGACCATCTTTCTGGCATCATGCGTATTTCGTGATGAAAGAACTCCTCATCTCCGTCGATCCATGTATCAATCCAATTTTTGACTTCTTCATAAGAACTGAAGTGCTCGTTAGCTAGACCGTGTGCCATCGATCGGAACAAGTGGTAGTCAGATGGAGCAACGTCTGGAGAATACGGCAGGTGGAGTAAGATCTTTTAACCACCTTTGCGGCGTGAGGCCGAGCATGGTCATGCTGGAGTATGACTTTATCGTGTCTTTCCTCGTAATGTGGCCGTTTTTCTTTTAGTGCTCGGCTCAAAGGCATCAATTGCGTTCGGTATCGATCTCCTGTGATGGTTTCACAGCTCATAATATATCACCCCAGCTGGTCCCACCAAATGCAGAGCATGATCACCATTCTTAAAACGTTGAAACCATTCGCGACATGTTATTTCACTTAGGACAGCCTCATCGTACGTATCCGAAAGCATTCGATGAGCCGCACTTTTCTTGGTATTAAAAAAGAAAAGCAAAATTTCCCGCACATGTCGAGAATTCGGCTCAAAAAGTGACATTTTCAGTTGAGAATAAGCTTGGGATGCAAACAGATCTCTACAAATATTTTGTTGGGCTCATGTTGACACAAATGTTCAAGATCAATATAAAACGATTTAATCGACACAGTGCTTGACCCTAGAGACATCTATTGGAAAACGGAAGCAAATTTGTAGACCTAATATTTCACATTTCAAGTTGAACATACGTAGATAAAACATCGAAAGAAAAGTCTTTGATTTTCTGTGTAGTGGAGTACACCAATCAAACTTAAGTCTAACATGAGAGTAAGAAAAGTTTTCATTCTCCGGCAGATAATCGTCAACCTTCGAGTATGTTTTCCCCATGGAAACATCACATATTTTTGTTGTTATAGTGGCAGATCAATATGGATTTATTTTAAAAGTTGCTGTCTAGTTGACAGGCCTTGAAAATCCGGGTTTTTTCTGGTAATGTAGAGGCTGTCTGACCGACTTTCAAAAACCAGCAGCTATGTTTATGCGGCTTAAAACTTATATAAGCTTTCATTTACGAATAATAAAAAGCCGCGGGAGGGACGTGGCTATATGTCGGGCGAAGATACATATAAGCCAATACATACATGTACCTATATATATATTGTCTTAAATATACATACCAATATTCCGATTACTCATACCAAAAATATTCCAAGACATACTCACATGTTGTTTATATAAATTACTACTTAAATTATTTAATCCGTTTTGGCATCGTAAACTACTAAAGCTCTTGAAGTTTTAGAATTTTTGTTTACAAAAAACAAGCACATAACTGTCCATATATGTATGTCAGAGGCGATGTGCTCAATAACAAACTAAATTTTTGGTTCAGAACAATTGAAACTTTTTGGTTTTGCCATTTGTTATATGGAAAACGTGTTGAGAGTAGGTAATGCAATAGTGGTTAACGAAATGTCGTATTTACAAAAAATAAATAAAATTTTTAATATATATTTCGTGTTATATACATATGTATACAATATACATATGTTTTAACAAGTCTCAGCTGGACACCTGCCTGACTCTGATCCTTTGAGTAGATCTTCCTTTCCTATCCCATCTTGTGGGATGGATCGATTTAGGCCTTCCGGGAGTGTTATAATCTCTGAACATGTATTTTTAAGGAGAATGCTATCATAGAGTGTTATAATACTGCTGGCCTCTACTCAACTAAGTATTAACTAGATTGACTTCGTTCATTTTGATATGTATACCTGTTTATTTTTCTAACAAATCAGTTTTTTCGCAAACAATAACAAAATTTATTTACAGTTTTTTAATAACTTTTCACTTTTTTTAATTTACAGTAAACAAACTCAACGCTGACGGCATTTCCTGCAATATATTTCACCCGCATGACTTGTTTATGAAATGAAATGAGTTTTTGACACACATTGGATTCTTTAGTCTCGAAACAACACACTAATTGTATGCAAGATATCATAATTAGGCGTGAAAATGAGTCGTCTTCATGTTATTGTACATCCTGTGAAAAAGGAGTTTCGTCGAGACAAATGCGGCTTCGATCACTCACCAGCAGATGACTTTGTAAAATCACAAGTAAGTAAAATAATAAGATTTTCGAATTATAAAATTTACATATAATCTTTATACAATATAGTTTAGTGCAAAAAGGGGTTCATGGTAACGACCTCATCCCCTATGCACTATATATAATGATATTCGTTATTGTAATGGACTTTATTTCGATTATATCAGCCAATGTGTGAGTTATCTTAATAGTATTAAGTAGAAGTACTTATTGTAACGCTATAAAATCGACGCCATGTAATCAGTCCAGACTATCTCTTCACCACAATGTACGCAATATTAGGTATTTTGAATTTCCACTGAACTTTGTACCGTTGTAATTGATCAGCATGTTCGATACTTTAATGAAATTAAGTGGACAAATGTATGTCTTTAACCATAATGTGGTTTAGCGATGAACATGTGTGAAATCTGCCTAGATCTCGATCTAACCTCCCATACCCCTCGGGTTGACTCTTTCATCATATGCCAAATATATTAAATTTCGTCCTATTGTTTGCTGTAACATCGCATATATCTCCATAGGGAGTGCCTCAATAAAAAATAAACGATAATATTTTGATTACAAATATGTTATACGATAGCAAAAAAATAAATTCGAATGTACTTTCCACAGCATTATTATGATGTATATAGTGGTTTGTTGATTTCAGAACAAATATCTCAGATATAAAGCTACATTTAGATATAAATATACATTTAAGTAACTCACACTATGATCTATAGTATAATTCATAAGAGGGTAATGCAGCAAGAGTTAGGATTATATGATTATTTACTCCAAAAAAAAACTGCAATAAAATAAAGATCGTTCAATTCATCTCTTAGAGTAATAAGTAGGTGTTGCATTTGTTATGTGAAAGTCACACATGCGCTAAGTTACACAAACCCTGAGCAAAACTTTCCATTACTTTTATCTTCAATGATTCAGTGATGCCTCACACGTACACGTACAAGTAATTTCAAGGTTACTGTCACACTGGAAGTAAAAATTTTCAAAGTCGAGTCGAATGTCAACACATGTGTTAAATATCCCAGGCTAAGAAACTGAGTACAGTGCAGCTGGTGAACAAAAGGCCAAGCCAAGAAAATGCACATGTAAAGCACCGCCCACTCACAGCTAGTCAATATTTGCTTGTGATATCATATTTTATTAAAATGAAAAGCGTGTCCTCCCAAAGACGTGTCGAAATCGCGAAAGGCCATAAGGTGGCTTGGCTCTCTGCTTTGTTTGCCTCAATTAAGGTCATTGTACAACACACACAAAAATTAAAGGGCTGGCAGTGACACGGAGGCCTAACGGTCACTTAGACATACATTTACGGCTTCCAAGTGTTGAAAAAGTTGACAGATCGTTCAGAACAGTGGTCTGTAAGTAGTGTCATCGCAGTTCAGCAGGTTCAAATTCTCACTGTTGGCCACTTAGCGACGTGGTCACCTTGAGACTGGTCGCAGCGGGTGCCATCATACATATAGTAATGATATCAAAGCCTCACATTTCCGCAACTATTTACTAACTAAAACAACAATGTTAGACGCGGTCATCAGTCGGCACTTGACCGCATTCTTGTTTAAATATTCATTAAAAATGTAGAAGAAATTACCCACCTACAACTCTACCTTTGCATATGTATGTCTGTGTATTCAACCAAACTGTACGAAACTTTTTATTTTTATTTAAATTCATTATTCTCAACTTTTTCATTTGCTTACTTCTCTTTTTTTCTTCTTTACAGTGGCAGAGTCGCACCAAAAGCATTGTGTATTTAATCTACCGTTGGCTTATTGCGTTGTTCTTCACCGCCGTCGTCATAGATTCGATGCTTGAAAAGGAGGAGGGTTCATCGACAAACTTTTGGCTGTACTTTATTTACTTGACCAACTGGGGTATCATGCTTTGTATGTTGACAAATCTATTGGGCGCCATTTTGGTTACCATATGGCATTTTCATCCGGAGTATGCGGGTTAGTAAATCCAGTTTGTAAAGTAAGCCTCAAAACTCAAATATTGAAAATTCAAATTTCTGAAAATAAAGCAAACATTTTTTACACTGATTTCTAATAATTCTTTGGTAGAGTAAACTTTAGAAATCGAAAATATTTTATGTGCCGATGTTCTTTAAATAATGTTTTTAAATCTCATTTGAACATTTGTATTTTAACATTGTATTATTTTTTATTTACAGACAAACTTTTAAATCTAGAATCGCTGACTAGTCCGTTCGTCGTTTACTGGAGCATGCACATCATCTCTCTAGTCCTTTCAATAGTGATAACCATAATATATTGGAGTCTGCTTTATGATGGTAAATAATAAAATATTACTCTAGGTATAGTTTTCTTATAAGCGAGGAAAAAACACTCAATAAGAAATTAAAATGTACATATGTTAAACACCAAACCGACTATCTATATTGTATGTAATGTGGTTTTTGAAAAAATATCAATCATTTGATTTTAAAATAAAATCAGTTTTTATGATCTAGTTGGTTAAATCCTATATTCTATTTAGTTGTGCTTTCATATAAACAATTTTAAGTGCTCCAAAATAATACTCAGTTCCTACAGTCTTAAAATATTTCGGTAGTATTTTCATTAACCGTTCTAAGAAGAAGACGGTGTCTTAGCTAAGGTTAGGTTTAGTGGTGGCCTTTAGGAGGCCTATTATAACACCATTGGGACTGGAATCCCCTCACACTATTATGTCCTCTCTGTACCGGCCTGTGGTCTTGATAAAATAAAATAATTCAGAAAGTTTGGAATGTGCAACTTCCGCCCACGATAGTTACGAGATTCATGTGATTCTAAGAGACCTTAGTGATCTTAAAGCTGTTTGGTTATCTGTAAATATAAATACATATACAGTTGATCTCCTTTTTGCACGGTTAACTGGGACAGTAAATTACTCGTGTAAAAAAAACCGTGCAAAAAAAAAATCAAATTTTTATATAAAACTCACTATTGGGACCAATTTAAGAAAAAATCGTGCAAAAAATAGAAACGTGTAGGTTAGGTTATGTGGTTGTCAAAACGACGCAACTAGGCCTTCTGGAGGCCCATTGTGACACCACTGGGACTGTGATCCCTCACACTATAGAGTCATCTTTGAACCACCCTGTGGTCTTAATAAAGTGAAAAAGTTCACTTAATTTGATATGAGAAACTTCACCCACATCCTCAAGAAAACCGCATCCAATAGTTGCGATTCTTTTCCTATACAGAGCCTTACATCCACATAGAAGGTGTGTAATCGTTTCTTCCTCTTCTTCTTCCTGGCAGCTTCTGCAGTAATCGTTACTAGGTAACCCCAGCCTGCTGGCGTCTACCAATCAGACAGTGTCCCGTTAACACTCCTACAAGGGTTCTTGTGTCAGTCCTACTAAATTTCAGTAAACGACAAGTGCGGCTCTTACTCCATTCAGGCCATGTTTGTCTAGTTACGGAACAAGTCGTTGATTGTTTCCATTGTGATTCAGCCATATCAACAGCATGTTTTAGAAACGTGTAAAAAAGATCTAATTTTACATGAAAATCTATCTACTCGCACAGTGAGAATTTTCACTGTTGTTGTTGTTATAGACTTTTCTGGTATTATATGTATGTATATATTACTGTTAGAAGGAACAAACAACAACTATTTCTGGGAATCGCTGTGTCTTCTTGTTTATTACTTCTGCATACAGCTTCATTTATTTGTTTACGTATTGAAATTGTTGCAACATTTTCACTGGCTTTCGAATCTAAGATTTGTATTTTTTAGTGTAAACCTAATTTATAATTTATTAAATTCTATTAACAGCAATGGATTTGTGACGTATTGACATATGGAATTTTGATTTTATTGAAAAAAGTATACAATTAAAATAAAAAATCCGTGTAAAAAAGTAAAACCTTGTAAAAATGGTAATTGGGATATGTTCAAAAAGACCGTGTAAAAAAACCGTGCAAAAAAAACCGTGTAAAACGGAGATCAACTGTATGTATGATTGTTAAAACTCTTTTTTAGACAGACCAAGAATGTTTCCTTTAATTGTAGTAATCTCCGGTTGGATGAGATTGCAGTGATGCTGTAGCCGGAAGCGATGGTATCTAGTTTTGTTGAAAACACACCACCTACCACTCGCTTGTCTAGTTTGGATACTTATCTCTGAATCGTTGTCCACATTGCCTTTGTCCCACTCATCCCTAGAGGGAAGGCTATGTTTAGGTCCGAATTCAGATTCACTTCTAATGGATTGCGAAAATGCATGTTATTTGGAAGAAAAGAGGACTTGCTGAGTATATTAGAAAGTCCTTTATTGCAACTAATAGTAGTAAGGAAAGATTCTCTCAGCCTGTGTGCCGATTTCGCTGCCTGCTGCTTACAGAATAGGTTTTTATGCTATAAAAAGTGGTGTCTGACAAACATTAATTTGATATGAGTCAATGGGAGTTTATCAATCACTTTTTGAACCGCGTGACCGCTTCATTCCTTTGAGTGCCACGCTTGTTGTCTCTTCAAATCATATATGGGTTCAAATCTGAATGCAGTCTTTTGATTTGAATTCTTCCACTTGCTGAATGACACTATCCCATTCAAATATTTAATTTTAAGAGTTGGATAATTTGTGTTTAGTTGTGTCGAAACTATGGTAGCCACAATCAAAAGAGTTTTACTTTTAGGAAAATGGGACTTAAATAACAGGGTACAGGGTCAGTAGATATATTTTCAGAAACTTGGAAAATTGGAAAACATTGGATGAAACGAAAGTTCAGTATTCAGTTGGTTAAAACGGGATCTCTGCAATGTACCCAATATTAGAATATATATAAGGACTAGACAGCTAAAGCGGGACAAGCATATGAATCAATATTTACAAGTTTTTAATGGTCTTTAGCTGGATCCTACTGGGGAGCAGAATGACCCTGATGATACAACCTCTCTTTTGAACTCCCTAACTAAAAAACTAAAAGTCTATATAATGAAATATATTTGAAAACAGCCGGAACTAATTATTAAAGTTTGTGATATATTCACCACTTACTAACAAATACATTATTTCTCTCATTTACTCATTTCCAGCTGCTGAGAGCTCTTTAAACCACACCAACGTGCTAACGCATGCCTGCAATTCCATTTTTATGTTCATCGATTTGCTGATTGTGGCGCATCCATTGCGGCTGCTGCACATGTTTCTACCGGTATTTTTCGGTCTGATATTTGCGATATTCTCCGTCATATACCAGACATGTGGCGGTCACAACAGGTGACTTAGTTGTTTTGTAATTTTAATAAACAAATGTTGATGAATTTTATTTCTATTTACTTATAGAAAAGGCAAACCATACATTTATCACGTGATCGATTGGCGTGAACCGTTACATGCCTCACTTGTGGTGTTTGGTGTACTATTACTCACCTGCTGCATCTACATGATACTCTTCTTCATCTACAAGTTGCGCACGTTGCTCTACAGACGCATAAATAAGGCCTCATACTATTTCCCGACAACAACGCCGCCAACTGGCGGTACCGAGAAGTCGGCAAATGGCACCTTGCCGAAAACGGTTAAAGGCACGGGCATACAGCATTCACCTTCGGGTATTTCTATGGTGTTGGGCAACTTCAACACGCCCACTGGCTATCATAACGAAGCGTTTGCGAGCAGCACCGAGAAGTTGGAACGATATTAGAGGACTTTTGCGGGGGAGCTTACAGGGAAACAATTTGTAGTTCAAATTATAGTTTTAGATTTAGTGGATAATAATTTGTATATAGTTGGCATGCGTGTTTAAAGTGTATTGATTAACGCCTCATTTATCGTGACTAATGTACAAAATAAGTTTAAAAACATTTTTTGTTTTAATTTCTGTTTTGTAACATTTAGTAAAGCAATACTGTAGCGTATTCGTTGAAAATTGTTGTAGTACATTTTTACTGTATTCCTTAAGATAAGACGTAGTATTGGTTAAGAAGTCTCGAACTGGTTGTGTTTTTACTTTTTTAATAAAAAGCAACTAAGTAAAATAAATGAAGTCAAATTTGAAATTAACATCAATTTTCGATTTTATACTATATATCCGGAATTTATATTGTAGATCTTATTATATCAGCACCTGAAGGTTCTGACTCACTGCTGATTATTTACTTTTCGAACTTGATACTTTAAGATGGATTCTGGCTCGGATTTTTGTTTGAAGATCTTGCTAAGGATATACTAAATATTTTGTCTTCTAATATATATGCTTAACAAATAGATTTTGGACCACCCTCTAACGTCATAGCAGAGGGGAATTTCCTAATTCCGAGTTAAGAATATTTTTTTTTGTTGATTACAAGCGCTTGAGTTATGCAGGCTGCTTTTTAGATAATTACTGGTTTGATTTTAACTTTCCAGATATGTTGAAAATCTAATAATGCACAAATATTGAAAATAAAAATCGGAGAAGATAGAGCAGAGCTCATTTTTCTGCCTTACACCGACGTAGTAATTGTCTAAGCCATTCTCATCAAATCGGCGCTGGGACCACTGTTTCTTTTATTAGACAGATAGCCACTAACTAAGGTTGTCGACTATTATTCAACCACAATCGATTATTACCGTATTGTTAGTATTCATATCTGCCTGCTGATCCAGCAAATAATATCAATTGCAATTCGATGTTATTACGGGCTCAGTAGGCAATTAGGATATACACCTCCACTGAAAGGTTTTCTCTCGTCAGACAAAACTAACACTCTAAAAGTCGCTGATAAACAGGAATGCAGGGCATGCGCGGAAGATGATGAGACACTAGAGCATTATCTCTGCGAATGCCCGGCCTTCTGTCGGTTAATAAGAGATACCAACCAACCAGAGGCGTCTGGAAGGCATTATTACGTCGGGCCGTAATTCAATAGGGTTGATAGGGCTAATTAAAAATTGAAGAAGTATTCCTATCTACCGATTTCAATTTCATTGTTAAACATGAGAGCAGCAAGTACTTTTATATAATAGTTCTTTGCATTTGGAACGTTGGTTGAGTAGATGGTACATTTGAACAGCCTACTTCCAAATAGGGAGTAGGACTTTGTACAAGAGAACTTTGGTATCATACATTCAATAGATGTTGAGATCCCAGTTTAATACAGTTTTTTTATGAATTCTATTTGCTTTTTTGAGAACCTTCTGATTAAATTAATGACGACGTAAAAACTTGTTTCGGTTACCGGGGCATTATTCACTTTACATTTTTGGATAATTTTATTCTATTTTAAGATAACTAATAAGTCCATATTCAGCAAAGTTTAAGAGTTCTTCTAATATTCTTGATACGTTATTGGTACATTTGACACGGACTTACAAGTTTTATTTTTGTTCAGCAGGTTTTCTGTTTTACATTCTATATTGTTCGAAGATCGATTCTTGAGCAGAAATAAGTCTTTACAAATTCGAATAATTCGAATTATGGTTAATGATGGCTTGGATACCAAATAAAATAGCCCAACATTTGTGTTGAACACCCTAATATAATTAAGGATACCAAATATAGCTAACATACCCTGGTAACCTGTTAGTTCTATATTGAAACAAAAACCTTCTTATCAATCTACCTATGGTATAAGTAATAAGAACTGTATTAATACGATTATTATTCGTAACAATTCTTACAGTTAATCATAAGTGGCATAATTAGTCATCATCAAGAACTACACCTACAAATGCTAACGATATAATTAATGGGTATCTTGGTACATATCAGTCACTTCGTTATAATACGAGTTTGTATCGTATATATGATTAGTCGCGTGGCAGCGCATATAAATGGTGATAAATAAATGTCATGAGACTAGCAACGATACCCATCAGTGCATTTACAAATACAAACACATGAATTCGTTTGAACAAAGTTACACAAAGAACTTTAAAATCAATATAATTAACTATTCACTGGACACTTGTGTGAATTTTCAATGAGCAACGAACCACAAACGGCAGAAGTTCACAAAACTATTGATTCAGCTGCGTAGGTACTTATGTATTTAGTATATTGTGGATATGAGCCACATACCGATTTTACGATACACTTGTAAATCAACTGCCTTCATAATAAAACGTTTAAACTTTCAATAACTATCATTTATGTATACCCCTGAGAAGTTTGCTTATATTACAGCCGGTGGATAGAATTTGCTCAGAAACATTGCTATATACTGTATTCTTACATATATAGTATACCGGAAGCTATGCTCAAAATGCCAATAGTTCACATCGATGGTGAAATTGAAACCTTGTAGGCATTAATCATATTATTAGCATTTTAGACACGAAGAATGTACAGAATAATAAATATTATTAATCAAATTTCTGGCTACCACGTCGAGAGTTTTCAAGTAGACGTGACTGCCATTAAGGTAGCAATAAATGTAATGCTCCAAAATGCATTAAGATGAGTATTAACTCTGATAATAGAGCGGAATTTTGGTCCAGGATCGTTTTTTACTTCATTATAAGTAGCATGTTTGATCTTTTTTTATGTGGTGGGTCCCAAACCCTACGCACAACCACAGATGCGGGCCTCGCTTTCTCACTTTAGCTCACCTCCAAACGGATGTCTGTTGCCTATTCAGAGGATACTTGGTCTAAAACCGGAAGCCGTAAGCTGCTTGAGCCATATGCAAAATAATCGTTCATGGCCACTCTCAATTGAATGACAGTCAGAAACTTTCCTTCTTCTTCTACATATGACCCCATACCCCTTATATATGACCCCATCCCTCAATTGAAAAGTAAAGTCCTCTCTCGACGAACCAAAATCCCCAAAAATCCCGTCCTGATGAATGGTGCAGAAACGTGGAACGTGGACGATGACGACATCCGATGAGACGACTCCAGGAATTTTCGAAAGAAAGGTTTTGGGAAAGATTTATGGCCCTTTGAACGATGAGTTGTACGATTTATACCACGACATAGACAAAGACAGCGACTACGGTGGCTAGGTCATGTTGTTCGAATGGACACAAACATTCCAGCTTTGAAAGTGTTCGAAGCAATACCCGCTGGTGGAAGTCCGTGGTGAAAGATCAGGTGGAAAGCGACATAGTTTCGCTTGGCATTTCCAGTTGTCGTCAAAAAACACGAAAGAGGAATAAGTCCTAAGCTAATATATTATCAGATTTGTTTGAACGCCTGGTCATATCGCAATCGCAAAACAAAGGCGGTGAGCTTATCAGAAAGGGCATCCTTATCCAAATTCATCAGATAGAGAACGAGTTAACCCAGCAAGGTTCATCTTCCTGCAATGCTAAGAGATCATTCTGTTCAGTCGAACGCAAATTGACAAAGTTGTAAGCAGCAAGAAGCAGTAGACACTTATAGACACATCTTATATCTCTGCAATTATCTGAAGCTCTCTCAAGTTTCTAAACTTATATTCATTTTTAGCTGAAGCTTGAGAATGAACGAAGTAAGTATATATAGTAAATTGTGTTTACAATTATATAAAGCGCAGTCATAAGAAAATTAAACTCTCAATTATTCACTATTGGGATCTATTAAACTCTCAATTATTCACTATTGGGATCTGGGTTTCACACAAACGCACTCCTCACTTACTCACTTACTCAATTTCGAATTTCACTACTCAATAGCAGTAACAGTATTTTGGCTAAAAATAAACTTTAATTCAATACAATGCGCCCAGTATTTTGAGGCGTAGTGATGACCTCTCGTGTTAAGATTCGTTGACCGCTTGTTTTGCTTTTAGTGGAATCACTTATTTTACATTTGTCGCCATAGATAGACAACTCCACACGAGTATATGTATGTATTTTTTTACCTATTTCTTTATTTATTGTATCTGCTTTGTTTAAAGCCCAACAATAAGTAATGAAATCTTAAATCTATTTACAACTAAAAGAGCCCAGGAATATGGTTGAGCTGTTTTGGTAGAACGGTGCTCTCTAATAGGCTGGTAGATCTCTCCTTTTTAAACGTGTTTGATTGCAGGAGTGTACCAAGGCATTAGCCAATGGGTTTGGATGTTCACGATGTTTAGAAATATATATGTTTCTGTTGTCCTCTCTCTATATCCTTCTTTACTATAGGAACATCAAGATCTTTATGGATATTTTCGTTACCATGTACCATGGCTAACCCGTGATTGTTCTAAGCATTTTAGATTAGAATCTCTGAATTATATCAATGTTGGTTGCACAGATCGTACCCCACAGTTGAATACCATACATCCAAATCGGTTTTATGATTGCATTGTAACAACAGGACTTTGTTGTCTAGTCTAAGTTTAGAATTTTTGTATAAAAGCCAATTTAAATTTGCTGCTCTTAACTTCATGCAGGTTATTTTACTCGCTATATGTTTCCGCCACGTGAGCCTTCGATCCAGGTGTATCCCAAGATAAGTTACTTCTTCATTCGCTTGTGGTACTAGCACATTGTTTATTTTAACTGTCCGGCATGTTTCCGATCTTAGCGAGAATGTTACATGCTTGCATTTTTGCTCATTAATATTTATACGCCAGTTGGCTAGCCATTTTTCGACAAAAGTTAAGTGCTCCTCTAATACTCTTGATGCTCTGATAAGACATTTGTTACGGATTACTAGAGCTGTTGGAAAGTCTGCAGTATATATTATGTACAGAGTTGGGACTAATACACTGCCCTCAGGTACACCAGCCCTTAATGCTTCTGATATGAAATATGCTAAAGGGTGATTTTTTAAGAGCTTGATAACTTTTTTTAAAAAAAAAACGCATAAAAATCTCATCGGTTCTTTATTTGAAACGTTAGATTGGTTCATGACATTTACTTTTTGAAGATAATTTCATTTAAATGTTGACCGCGGCTGCGTCTTAGGTGGTCCATTCGGAAAGTCCAATTTTGGGCAACTTTTTCGAGCATTTCGGCCGGAATAGCCCGAATTTCTTCGGAAATGTTGTTTTCCAAAGCTGGAATAGTTGCTGGCTTATTTCTGTAGACTTTAGACTTGACGTAGCCCCACAAAAAATAGTCTAAAGGCGTTAAATCGCATGATCTTGGTGGCCAACTTACGGGTCCATTTCTTGAGATGAATTGTTCTCCGAAGTTTTCCCTCAAAATGGCCATAGAATCGCGAGCTGTGTGGCATGTAGCGCCATCTTGTTGAAACCACATGTCAACCAAGTTCAGTTCTTCCATTTTTGGCAACAAAAAGTTTGTTAGCATCGAACGATAGCGATCGCCATTCACCGTAACGTTGCGTCCAACAGCATCTTTGAAAAAATACGGTCCAATGATTCCACCAGCGTACAAACCACACCAAACAGTGCATTTTTCGGGATGCATGGGCAGTTCTTGAACGGCTTCTGGTTGCTCTTCACCCCAAATGCGGCAATTTTGCTTATTTACGTAGCCATTCAACCAGAAATGAGCCTCATCGCTGAACAAAATTTGTCGATAAAAAAGCGGATTTCACATTTCGAACCGAACACTGATTTTGGTAATAAAATTCAATGATTTGCAAGCGTTGCTCGTTAGTAAGTCTATTCATGATGAAATGTCAAAGCATACTGAGCATCTTTCTCTTTGACACCATGTCTGAAATCCCACGTGATCTGTCAAATACTAATGCATGAAAATCCTAACCTCAAAAAAATCACCCGTTACTTTAACTGTAAACTTCCTGTTTCTTAAATATGACTCCAAAGTTTTATGCAATTCGTAAGGTAACCTAACCTAACCTAACCTAAGGTAAAGTGTTTTTGATTTTCCATAAGAGGCCTTCATGCCAGACTTTATCGAACGCCTGAGCTACATCTAGAAAAATCCACTGCATCTACTCTCTATGCTCGAATGCCTTCTTGATTTCGTTAGTAATTCTATTTACTTGCTCTACAGTGCCATGTTTAGTACGAAACAAGAATTGGTGGGTTGGTATTATATTATTTTTGTGGAGGAAAGGAGACATTTTTGATAGCAAAACTTTTTCGAATATGTTGGAAATACATTGTAAGAGACTTATTGGCCTTTAGGAAGACGGCTTTGTTAAGACTTTCCCAGGTTTACCTATCATAATGATCTGCGACTTTTTCCACGAAGTTGGACAGTACCCGAAACCAAGAATTGCATTAATGAGCAAGGAGAGCACTGTTATAGCAATATTTGGTAACTCAATTAACATATTTGGAGTAATAAATATTATCATGTCCTCAAGCCTTTTTCGGATTTAGCTCTTTTATGATCCTAGTAATTTCATAAGTAGACGTCACAATATACACGGTCGACTCGTTAGCAGTATAGGGCAAATATGTATGGCAATATTTTAACGATCTTGCGTCTTGCTAAAATGGTTCATATTTTTACAATGGAAAATGTTCATCATGCGCCATGGTGTGCTGGTCATATGGAAATCAGAATTTATTATACAAACTATAACTTTCGGAAAACATTCGTTAAACTACTACTTTCGACCGAAATCGAACACAAACTACCACTAACGAGTTTAAAAATTATAAAAAGATTGATAGATGAGTTTTATTATAAAACATATAGAACATTTTGAAGGATATTTTCTAAGGCTGTAAAGTGTTCTCTATCCAAATATGGCCTAAGATGCTTGTGAGCTGCATAATTCGGCTTTTTAAATCTAACACCAACTGAGTAATTCGCTGTAATGTTAACACTAATTGGTTAAATAATTATAGTTTTATCAAGTTATACAGCATTAGTCTAAAAAAGCTATACCGTTCTCTGCAACATGATGCGAGAGTGAGCGGACTAACGATTACATATTCATACTTATATCCTGTTTCAGTTAGCAACTATTAAAATTGGGTATAATTAAACGCTGTATTTTCTAATCTATTTTGAGTTTTGAGCAGCCTATATTAGAGTATCGCTAGCCAATTTAAATTATTAAATATTTAATAATGCCGCCCAATTGTGGTTCATTTATATAACTAGTGCGAATCGAACCACGCTGTTTACCTTGAAGAAGAATACGACGTTGTACTAAATGTCATCACCACGATGTTTTGGTGGACAACCTTGTAACACTTTTATAATTATAGCCTTGCATAATGCTGCACAGGGTAGAGGTGGAATGTGACTCATTTAATGGTTTTTTGAGCATCTTAAAATAATCGTGATAGGTATAGAGTAATGTATTACAAAAGAACTAACAAACCTCTTAATTTTGTCTAAACTAAATTCTATATAATATTAAAATCTCATACTATTGTTTTTACTTGACAGATTTTACTAAAAAATGGGTGTATCAGTATTTATATACCCTTCGCCCTCTTATATCGACAAAATTATATATGGCCCTCTAGGGGAATTTACATTGTAAATAGTTGTCAATAAATACAAATTTTCATAAAACATTACGTATCTTTTCACTGGAGCATCGGCTTCCATACGTACGACCTAATCAGTGCACATTCGTTGGATTTTTATACTCTTAACTATATCCATGTCGTCGTAGATCTCATACAGTTCATGATTTAATTTTCTTCGGTACTCCTCACTCACGCGGACGGCTCCAAAGATCTTGCGGAGAACAGTTCTCTCGAATGCTCCAAGTACCTTCTCCTCTCGGGTTGTCATCGCCCATGTTTCTGCGCCGTATAATAGAGTGGGAATGATAAGAGACATATAGAGTGTAATTTTTGTTCGTCGAGAGGGGGATCTGTTTCTCAATTTCCTACTGATCCCAAAGTAGAACCTGCTGGTAGGAGTTATTCTGCGCTTGATCTCCAGGCTTAGATTACACTTTCAATTATTTTTCTGTGAATGGGACAAAGTTTTCCTGAACGGATTTTTTGTGCTGAAAACGAATGACGTGATGGGAAGTTTTCAGCACAAAAAATCCTTTCGGAGTGTACCATTCTATTCGTAGAACCCTTGTATTGTTATTGGTGGCATTTAAGCAAGTTCCAAGGCCTTAATTTTTTCAAATATGTAGATGCCAACAGTATACTACAGACGTGAGGATTTTTTGTGTGTCACTAACTTTAAATGCTCTCACTATAGCTTCGAATGCAGTTTTAAAGAATTTAACGCTGTCAATGTAGCCGTGATTGATTCGCCATTTCTTAAATACTCAAAAGTATGTGAGGTTAAATTTGATACTATTGAGTATAAGGATACTTATAAACTAGTATAATCACCTTTTTCAGTTATATTAAGTTGTGCCTTAAAAATGTTAGACAAGTTTTCTGATATCAATGCCTCAAATATGAAATAACTTTAACCATTCGAACCACCACCGTTTGGTTTCTAGGAAGTTCAATCTTAACTAGGTCCAACCCTACCTTTAAATTCGGCTACTACTCCTGGCTGATTGACTTTCATTATACACAAGTTGAATTACATAAACCACCGAAAGTTTGAAGTAAAGTCTACCGTTATCATAACTTATAATTTGTCTCTTTAACGATTTTCCAAATACATATTTGTGTCTTCTTCCCTCCTATACTTATTAAATTTGTGTGAGAATGCACACACGTTCCCCCCATTCTCGCTACAGGCATTCACATTTCAACAACTTTTGGAACACGAAGAAATAACACTCAAGGACCATATTCGGGTTATTCCGGTTTGTTCGGGTGTTTACCTTTACAAGTTCGTTTAATTACGGACCGTTTGTCGCATGTGCCAATGCATTTTGATGTTGTGACACTGGAATGCATACAAACATACACAGGAGTATGGCGTACGTGTGTTAGTGAAAGTAGCGGTTGACCACGTCCACTCAAGGACGCAACAATTGTGTATTCCCTCAACCCCTTTCGAGCGTACCAGCTTATGAAATGGAAAGCTGTAAATATGTATTCAGCGTATTGGCAGGATAAATGCTAGGATATGTGTGTGGATGATTGTAGTATATCCATATTGATGTATATACTCCCGTGTATTTGTGTGATAACTGGAAAATAACACTATTAATTATTTCCAGTTTGAGCGCTTTGCTTTTGTATTGGTCTCACTGACACATGAAAACAGCAGACACACATAGATAGTTTGACGGTATTTGTTAACGCACTGATTGTCGGTGATTGTCAATGTCGTCCAATGTCCTGTCAGTGGTTTTCATAGCGACATTCATGCGGTATGGGACCAATTACAATTGTTGACATGCTTACATATTGTCTTATGTACAAATGTATATGCGTATGTATTCGTTTATTTACAGCTGGACAGATCACACGCGACAAATGGTTAAACTTATGCACATTCAAACTGACAGATTGACCTAAGCTTATGACTTCCTTTTTGATTAGGTTTTAAGTAATTTATTTTTTTTTCGTTGGGTCTGCAAATTTTTTCATTTTCATATATTTCTACATATCATATAAATCCTTTACTTTTCAATTATATTTATTTCTACATACATACACCATTGTGTTTTCAGCTGTCTACGTTGTAACCTTTCATTATCGCCACGCTTCCGTCCTTGGTTTTATAACAAATCGGCGTACTAAATTACAAATCAATTACTAGCTGTAATCACGCCGACATTTGCATCTATGTATGTGTATATATAATATGTACTATATGTACTGGCCGTCATCATGATGGCATTAGCCGTCACTTTTTTTCACACCTCCTCGTGATATGTTCGCGCAAATGTAAATATGTAAAAGTAAATACGCATCCGATCTGAAATTTTTTGTTTGCAACATGCTTATGGGATACAAGCATTATTACTTTTTTGGTTCGAGAGCAAAAAAAGACACTAGTTGCCTTTTGCTTCAAATATACGGCAATTCATGCATTTCCTAACAAGTGTCCTGAAAATCACATAAACTAGATAAAAATTATTTGGTTTACAAAACGATCGGATTTCCAATTTTTCCATAGGTCCTTCTGGCCATGTAAATGATGGAGTAACTATTAAGATATTTTAATAAAAATATTATTGATCTCATGATATGTGTAAAAATTGGAGAAATCGGATAATAGCCAGGCTCATGCTCCATACTAACTTACTAAAATAGTGACACCAATGGTGATACGGCTACATCCGCAAACGATTTTTGGAGATACCTTGTTTTGGTCTTTTTGCTGACGGCTTTATTTCTTCAGCTTGTCTCTTTGCCGCTGTTACTGACGGTTTCAACAATTATGAATGGAATTATGAAGCTCCTTTGTGAGCTCCTACTTGGTTGGCGGTTGCAGATCTACTCTCCCAAGTAAGTTGAACGTTTCTCTGCTACTTAGTCATTGTTGGGTCTTGGACTAACTACACTAACAGCAACATCACCTTGGCATCTCCATTCTCCTTCTATGTAGTAGTCAAACTCTGCCCACTCGGCTTGTTTCTGGCTGCCGTTCATATTGTTGCCTTCCTGGAGCTAAGATTAACACCTTGTCTTTGTCTACAGATCAAGCTTAGCTTCTCTTTTGTGGTAGTCATTGAGCTAGTTGAAAACTGTTTCTTAATTTTGCAACCGTTCCTTCCGACTTTTCGAAGAGACTCCGGACTTCTCTGATTTTTTAAAATAATTTTTGCTACTTTGACTAATATTAAGAACCCACGAGTATGAGGGAAAGTATGTCCACATGCACATAGTCCCGCAAGTAAGGCAATCTTGTTACAGAGGGCGCAATGTATTCCTAAGCTCCCTTCGAAACAGGGCTATTTACGGGCCCCCAGCCAAGCTGATTATCGGCACGGAGCAACGAACAATCAATGATAGAACCAATCCTTACCTTATCTTAAACCTCCCAACTGCACCATCGAGGAACTGTTTACAGCCAGTTCATGCTTCAGTCGAGACCCTATGTCATCTATTTTCAAGCGACCACCCTCGATGCTGCTGGTATTTTTGCTAACCTACTATAGATACTATGGAACTAAAGATATGTATAACGATTTCGATATTATTGTTGACTTTATACCGGATATATCGACCAATTACACATTATCGAAATAACAGAAGGTGAAATTAATGCTTTCCGCCATTTTGGTTGACTCTCAGCTGAATATATTGGTCTATATATGAGATATTTTGATAGCATCAAATAAAGATGCTATCTTAGATAAGATATGGTTCGATTAAAACGATCCAGGTGTTGTGATTAACCGGGCAAAAAGGAAACATTAAGTATATACATTACATCGGAGTATTCAGGAAGAAGTTCTATCTTCGTAGAGGCAATATTATATACTAGGAGACCGCTCCGGCTTCGCACGGATTTAAACCAACATTTCAAAAGTTATGAGTTTTTACACACTTATACATACTCTCCCATTCATATGTATGTACTTCGCCGTTTCTTGCGTGGGTTCATTTTAAAAAAGTAAAATGAGGAAAATTCGAACATGAAATAATAATATATATGTCAATGAGCTAAAATTTGATTACGACCTCTAGTCTTTGGTGTCCGTTGTCTTTCTCTCTGATTATTAAGGCGTTGGGAACGCTCAGAGTTGGACACTCTAGTGCGAGCTCGTATATTTCTAATATTTTATTCTTCAAGACGCTGCACACGCTCCGTACTCGAATCTCAAGCACGTAATTGGCAGGTTTTGAAATTTTGTTCAGCAAGCAGGTGCGAACGCTCGTTAGTCGACTCTCTGGCACACGATTGCGATGGAAAGAGAATAACCTGCAAGACGATTTTCAGTTTCAGAATAAGATTCTCCATCACGGAGTCTTTTTGATACCTTCATCTGGGAAATATTTCCAGAAAGTTGATATTCTTGCAATAAATATAGTTACTTTGGTTGAATGTAGCTTTCCAATGGTGAACAAATTTTTGAACTCGGCACAGTAGTTTTTGAGTTTATTCATTACAAACATACATACAAATATTTCCTCTTTATAATGGTAGTGTAGATAACAATAGTAGTTTCATATATTCTCTATATTCTTCATCGCATCGCAACTCTTAAATAGATTCATGGTCATTAAAATGAATTAATAAAATATCAATTATTTAATCGGTGTGTGAGAATCAAAACTTGTATTGTTCATAATTTAATTAGCCTTCGAAAACACATCTTGCCAGCGCTAATAATAAATGAAAGCATAAAGTATGTATGAGCCTATCAACCGAAAACACATGCAGTTACAACCCGGAAGGATGTGAGCAAAGTTGAAGGCAATACGAGTATAGGTTATTAAAGCGTGATGACGAAAAAGACTTTGGATTTCAACTACAAAATTACGAGCATGTAAACTCGCGCTATATTATAGTAGAATGAGAACTCACCGCCTGCAAAACTATGAATGAAAAAATAGTCATATAATATATAAAGTAATTGTTTTTATTTTACTGTGCAACAAAATGTCGATACAAGCCAAACGGCAACGAAATCAAAACACCTGCGACTTTGTGTCATGCCACACAACTGTAAAAAACACTAACAAAAACTGTGAAATAACGAATGGTCACTAGAAAGTACCGCTACTGTACAAATATACAGTTATATGAATTACTGTGGAAATGAATATTAAATAAATCAGGTGTATGTGTATACATATATGTATATATGTAAAAGTGTTTTTGTAGAAATTTTGATAAAAACTGTTGAAACTCTCAGTAGCGTCATGTGAACAACGGTGAGTAACAGGACATGAGAGAGCAGAGCACAGTCGGTGAGTTCTGTTTCACCATAAATACTTACTTGATTTTTTCTAGCAACTTACTGGAATATTAAGCATGAGATTTGTATTCATTTCTAGCCAGAGAGTCGAAAAAGAGAGTGAATATAAAGAGTACAATATATACAGGAGTTCATTAAAAATTCATCAACTGGAAGCCTGTTGATGTATTGTGGTTAAGAAAGTTGCACTGTGGCTATGAAATGGAATATTTTGTCATAAATTTGTCAAATCATATCTTGACAAAGTATGATTTTTTATATTCTCACCATGAATTCTGTTTATTTTTGCCACCTCCTCGGGAATATTTTGAGGACTGGACACGCGTGATATTTTGCGCCAAGGCCTGAATCGACGCCTGGATTGTCCATATCCCCACAGGAAAAAGCCTTACGGTGTGATATCACACGATCTTGGTGGCCAATCGATCGACCCAAAACGCGAAACTATCTGCTCACTCTTTTAATAAATCCATTGATTGATGTGATGTGTCGGAAGAGCCACCGTCTTGCAGAAACCAAATGTCGCCGAGATTACGAGGTTCAATTTCAGGCATCAAATAGTCGGTTATCATGGCGTTATATTCTCACCGGCCCACAAACCTCACCAACCCCTTGCTTTTTTGGATGAAATGGCTGCTCTTGAATCTCTTCAGGTTGTTCTTCATCGTCGACGGCTGCAATGAGTAAGTAACCTATTAAAGCGGAAATGGGCCTCAACAGAATTTGACTCGGCATTCTGATAGAGCAAAGCAATGTCGCTTAGAAAGGTCGAGCGACTTCAGTTCTTGCACAAGTTGTATTTTATACGCTTTCAATTAAAGATCTCGATGTAAAATGCGCCAAGTCGTTCCATAACTCAGTCCAAATTGCGACGAACGGTGCCGATTGCCACGGTCTTCGTGTACAATCTCAACTACGGCTGCTATATTTTCTTCACTATGTGCTGGATAGAAAAAGTTCACTAATTCCACGCCGGTCGAATATTATCCAATAATGAATGCTGAGTCTCAAGATGGGTGATGATGTTGCGAATAGTACGCTCAGTAGGCCGATAATATGACTATAAGTTGAGCGAAGCGCGAGGAATATGTTCTTTACAGAACGTGAATTTTCTTATTAGAGTTGATCTATTTGTAAACCTTGTTCAGGCGTTAGTCTTTCCATGATGAAATACCAAACAATATAATAGAAAACTTAACACCTCTACTTGGATCACCCGATTTAAATACACATTATGGGAGATCTGAGATTGTTGCATCACTAGCACAAAATATCGTTCAAGGATTTTATTGGATATGCATTTATTTTCGTACTGTATATATTGAATAAAGCCTGAGCTTTCTTCCCCTCGGCCTATTCCATCTTGAAAGATATATTACATGGAAGAACTTTAGAGTTTTCTATATACGATAAGTTACTGATATTTACTGATCAATTTACTGATCAATTACTGATCAATCAATATTTACTGATTTCAATTGATATTGATATTTACTGGCTATGGTTGTCAAATATCCCACTATTCTATTAGAACTATAACATTAGAACTATAAATACAATAACTGTCTGACAACAACACCGACTTCCACGAATAATTTTATACGAGTGTGCGTGTATTATTTGTTTGTTTGTGGTGGTCGTGGAAGGGCTAACTGTACGAGCCACACGATGGCCGGAAAGTTAAAACTCCGTCATTTGTCATTGTGAAAATTCAGTTTCAGTTCGACCGTGCAACATGTAAAATGTGCCATAAGCGATATACGCATTGCGTGTTATAAAATTTATCTGATCAAAAAGAATAAAAATAAAGCAGTGCATAAGGAAAAAAATGAAAAACGAAACATAAATATGTACTCATACTAGCTCAAACTGAAAGTACAAATGCGAAAGTTGGATTATTTGAAAAATATATTACGAAAATATGTGTGTTTAAGTGATTTGAGTGAATGTGATTTTAACAAATTCTGAAAATTAAAGAATGTACTTTAACTTAAGTACGCAATTCAAGTTGCATTCAACAGCTCGCAATGGGCCCGGGAAATAAACCGCCTGAGCGTGCAAATATCTTTTGCCAGAAATGAATTGTGAAAACATAATTCGCAGTGAAAGTGATTGCATTTCGCATTGCAGTCTGCATAATTAGGCTTTAGTTAAGTCTAAGTGCTAATTCTAAGGCACTGCAACTGGACGCTACTGAATTGTGGCGCCGCAAAGTAATCGACATTTATAATAGTTCTTCAGTGACAATAAAATATCTCCCACTCGTTTTACTCACCGTTCGCCCACCTAAAGGCAACCACCAACCAGCGAAAATAGCGCCGATTCCGCTATACTGGCTACCGAATGGATAATGGGTATTTGTTTAGACACAGGTGAGTAAAGCTTCAGAATGCAGAATGAGTGTGTTTTTGATTTGGTTCATTTTGCAAAAAGTATTTGTTGCGTACATAGATACTAAGTACTCGTACTACTCTTTATTGTTTTTCTTTACCAATATCTTACTTTTACATAAACATACATACATATTATCAATTGTTATGGTCAAATAAAAAGCTTACTTACTAAAAAGTGGCCTTAACTTTCTGCCCATTATTAGTCATGGCAAGCTTTTCACCTGATCATGAAATTGCCACAAATAAAAAATATGTATTCCATTTAGAATTTTGCCATAGCTTTATCTGCACAAGTGATGCACCCCGTTTTAGAAGGGCATAAAAGGCAGTAATACAAGAAAACAAATCTGAAATTCAAGAAACCGTGACCGTGAATTAAATTGATTAATTTAATTAATAAAATTGGCATCACATAAGGGCGCGTAGGTAATCTCATAAACTGCCTACAAAAAGCTTTGAATGTGTTTTGAACATTCCGGTTAACGTTCCGGTTTATTCAGCTTGTGATACGAGGGATAAATTGGAAGAATTACGCCATAAACCACCCTATACTAAATCCCCACCCAGCATTTTCGTGAGGTTTCTCAAAAGTAGTTCTGAGGAAGTTACAACTTATTCTATCTTATAAGATAGAATGTAGGGACTACTTGAAGACCTCGAACCGGTATCGAAATATTGGAGAACAAATATAAAGAGACAAAGACAAAATATTTACGGTACAAAATTTGATGATATTATGTTGAAAAGGGAGATCCCACAATCTGCGCCAATTACCGAGGGATAAGCCTCCTATCGCATACAAGGTTCTATCGAGCGTACTGTGTGAAAGACTAAAGCCCACCGTCAACAAACTGAATGAACCTTTGTTCTGTTTTTCCCCGCATGGATAAGGAGGCGAAGCGAATGGGTCTGGAGGTAAATGAGGAGAAGACGAAATATCTTCTGTCATCAAGCAAACAGTCAGCGCATTCTCGTATTGGCTCCCTCGTCACTGTTGACAGTCTTAACTTTGAAGTCGTAGATAATTTCATATACCTGGGAACCAGTATCAACAACACCAACAATGTCAGCCTCGAAATCCAGCGCAGAATCACTCTTGCCAACAGGTGCTACTTTGGACTGAGTAGGCAAATGAAAAGTAAAGTCCTCTCTCGGCGAACAAAATCAAACTCTACAAGTCTACAAGTCAACATCAGATGAGACGACACTTGGAGTTTTCGAGAGGAAAATGTTGCGCAAGATTTATGTTGATAACATACAGAACATTGGCAATGGCGAATACCGCAGACGATGGAACGATGAGCTGTACGAGCTATACGACGACATTTACATAGTTCAGCGAATAAAAAGACAGCGGCTACGCTGGCTAGGTCATATTGTCCGAATGGACGAAACCACTTCAGCTCTGAAAGAGTTCGATGCAGTACCCGCCGGAGGAAGCCGAGGAAGGGGAAGGCCTCCACTCCGTTGGAGGGACCAGGTGGAGAGCGACCTGGTTACAATTGGGATCTCCAACTGGCGCCGAACTGCGAGGGAAAGAGACGAGTGGCGCGCTCTCATCGATTCGCCTATAACCGGCTAAACGGTTCAACGCCAATCACATATATACATACATGTTGAAATACATGCCCTGAAGTACAATAAAATTTTGTTTGTGAAGTGTTTCAACGATTGGAAGAAGCGCTGGCATAAGTGCATAATATGGAATGGGAACTATTTTAAAGGCGAAAACATCTTTATCGAAAGAGGTAGTACTTTAAAGAGTTAAAAGAAACATGAATATTTGGGGAAAAATAAAAGCTATAAATAGGATATCAGACTTCGAACTGCTTTTGCTACTATTCACTGGTGACTTTATACCGACTTTCATTATATCATACCGAATAGATACAAATATTATACGATTATATCTCGCCAGCGTTGAGTGAATTATGTCACATAACAGGTTATATAAACTATAAAAAATATATATTTTAAACCTGTTATTTGGTTTAAAAAAAATAAAGAATTATCCTAAGTTGTACTTCAGATTATGTAGGTTAATATGCATTCATTGGTAATAACTGACTTTATGAAGTTACTTTGAGCGAGTATATTTTGTATCAGTTGTATAAGTGCAATAGAACTAAATATCGTATAACAATTTCATTGCGCCAGGGCGTATGAGCAACATTTGAAATTGTCTACGAATATGTCTGTGCGTTTGTAACCAAACAAGTTTATAAGTTCTAGAATTATTGAAATATTGTGATCTGCATGAGAATTGCATGCAATAACAAGTAAGGAAAGGCTAAGTTCGGGTGCAACCGAACATTTTATACTTCGCAATTTATTGAAGAAATTTTATGAAGATAACACCCAAATTTACCAAATTCAGCATAAAGTTTAATAGAATAACGAAAATCCTCATATATAGTATATGAGGTCTGACGTAATTTCTGAACCGATTTCATTCATAGGAGATGTTATGACCCGATTTTAATAAGTTTTGAAACAGACACATTATTAGAAGAAAACAATTTCATCTGAATTACATTAAATTATCTGAGATATTTACCCATATTTTCGGTTAAAATTTACCCTTAGGCGCTGAGTTCAACATGTTCGATATCTGGGGCTTTGAAAAGTTATAGTCCGTTTTCGAAAATTTTTCACAAGTGAAGCCAGAGATGATATGCACTATTTGTGTAAAGATTTAATAGTTTAATATTATATACAGAATTTAATTCGAATCGGTGGAGTAGTTCCTGAGATATGGTTTTTGACCCATAAGTGGGTGATGGAACGCCCATTTTGCATTTTGTAAAAAATCTGAGTGCAGCTTCCATCTGCTATTTGCCACCTGTTTAAAATAAAATCGAAACATTTGAACTAAGTAGATACTTTGTAGATCATTTTGGTCTCGAAATCTAAATTACATAAAACAGCCTTTTGATTATGTAAATGTATTTAAGTGCAACAGAACTAAATATTGAAGAACAATTTTAATATGTCATGGCGTATGAGCAACATTTGAAATTTTCATCGAATATGTATGGGCGTTTAAGTTTATGTTTATAAGTTTAACTACTCAATTGTGAACTGCATGAGAATTACATAAAACAAAAACAACGCTTAATTTGTGTACGTTACCACTCATAATATAAAGCAACAGCGAGCCATCCGGCTAAATTATGACAGCGATTGTGGGTGGTGGTGTTCTGAAAGGTTATAATATGTCTACCAATATGTATCAACAATTGCTCATTAAATATACAGATTGTTACATTGTTGTCATACTTTTATTTTATTTTATTATTTAAAGAGACATTTTTCAATTCGAGATACATAAACGCTTTCAATATTGACCTAACCGCAGTGGCGTAATGTCACTGCCAATGCCATTGGACGCGGTTGAATGGTCACCGTAAATTGCTATAAACTCATATTTAACTTTCATATTTTATAGATATTTGTGTATTTGCACAATTTAGTCGGGCATGCGTGTCAAGGTAATTATGTGTTAACTGCTCTCTAACATGAATGCGTGTATATATTTATTTACTATATGTTTGTTTATATACTAATGTTATATTGATATTTGCATGGCCTACATTGACAATTCAGGTGTCTAATTTTCCGGGAATCCAACGGTTGAAGAACCTAAATATTTTTAATAAATATCAATTATTCCCTCAAAGTAGTTTTTGTTACGTTGAGAGCTCTCTTACAAATATTGACATTCAAGGAAGATCTTAGTTCGGTTGTAACTGAAAATTTTATACTCTCGCAATATATTAATTTAATTGATTAAGATAATAATCATCGACCGATTTCTGTAATTTTTGCCACTACATTACTGTACTATATACTATCTACAGCATACAAATTGGTGTTTCTAATGTTTGTGGTTAGTGTGTCAAAACCATTTAAGTCGTTTTAAAAATACCATTTTTATTTGAGGTAGGCGTGGTAATAATCAGTTTTTTCAGATAAAGGGGCAGAGCCACATTCCCAAAAAAACATCCAAATAGGTCCTTTCTTAGTGCTATCCTCTTTTACTTTTTTTTAAACTTTATTCATGACTTAAATATAGCACTTCATAGAGGTTCAGTTAACGCCATATGCACTGAGGTCCTGGTCCCTGTTGAATATCTGGGGCTTTGAAAAATCATAGTTCGATTTCGACTTCGAAAAATTACGATTTATGATTTTTTTTTTTCAATAAAAAATACGTTTATTAAGTAACCATTTAGTTCGAAAAAAATACTTCAGGTAAAAACATCGTACAGGGTAAACACCGAAACTCGAGTGAGTACTACATGTTCTGAAGGAAAGACTGTTTTACATTAATATGTACATTTATTTGTATTTCAAGTATTGTTAATATTAAACTGTAAATGTTTAAATACAGTTTTCAGAAGGGTGTTGCCACCTTGAAAAAGTTAAAGTTAAAAACTGTATAGAAACGATACGAACTAATGAGGTTTAACAAAGCGTACGGTGTGACCTCTTTAAATTAATGGGCTGGACGGATATCTGTAAATTCATAATAAGGTTGCCTACCGAATATAAGAATGGATTCAACCATTTATAAAAGCTTGTTAAATCGAAATTTACACAAGCGATTTAAGAAATCAATAGGTAATCATATCGGCACTGTTCAAATTGTTTGTATGAGGCCTGCTCAAAAAATTATTTGAATTATAAAATTACGCGGGCCACGTACATTTGATTATCGAAGTTGTTGAAGATGTTGGCATATTGGTTGGCTTATGCCATGTCTTCTTTTGGAAATTTTGGGCATAAAGTGTGTGGCAGCGATTCAGATTTTCTTAAAAGGGTCATAATTGGCGTGGGTATAAGGTTATGACATTGATTCTGATTGAAGAGATCTTTGAAAGGACGGCGTTTCACGACGATTGAGGAGATACAAACCGAATCGCTGAGACAACTCAAGGGCATACCAAAAAGTACATATCAGAACTACTTCGAGGATTGGAAAACACTATGACCCAAGTGTATTATATCTGAGGTGGACTACTTTGAAGGGGACAAACTAGAAATTAATGAATAAACAAATATTTTTGAGAAAAATTAAAATTCACCTTATTTTTTTAACAGACCTCGTATAGGTTTTTCTTTTATGCAGTTTATGTCTTAAAATTATTTTGCGTCCTAAAATTCACGAACAAAACATTTCGTTAACCAGAAAACTGCTTGCAATAAAAGAATAAGCCAATTTACTTGTAGAAGTAAGCAAAGTTATAGTTGTTCGTGTAAAAAAAATTAATTTCTACTGAAAATATATATAAACAAAAGCACATACACATCATACATACATATAAATATCAAAATATTTCTACAATATAAAAACATATATGTATATAAGAGTACATATATTTATTTGAGTACATACATACCTATGCAGCAACAAAAGAAATTATATTGATTTTCTCTATGTGGCCAATTAATTGACATATTTTGTGTTCACGTGGTCACTTTTCTACTGTTGTCACCGCAATAAATATTCATGAGTTTCTTGTTTGTAGAACCGTTATTATTCGCACTATAATTATACATAATTCCATATTTGAACAACTAGAAATTGATACATTTACATACACCTATAAAATAAATGCTTAAGAAATCATAAACAAGTAGAAATATTTTTTATAAAGTACTTTAAAAGTAAAGATCGAAAACAAGACTTAAGAAAAATATTATTCATATAAAATTTACCAAATTCGATCTGTATTTTTATGTCTTTTTGTTTAGAGGCATTTTGCATTCTCCTCAAAGTGCTAAGGAATTCTAATACATATACACACAGAGTGACAGACTGGGATAGTAGAAACTCTTGTCCTTTGTGAGGTCTAAACTACTAGGTATGGATTAAGAGGTTTCTTTGTACGGATCAATCGCTTTGATTTTTCTAAGAGACTTTGTATCAATTCCAACATCTTTCAACCTAAGACTATAAGATAGTAACTTTGACAAACGACGTCCGTCAGCCTCATGGCATGTATGATTATTAAACAATTTCCAGTCGAATCTAAATAGAGCTTGATTTTAGCTGGTATATATATCACATCACATAATATCTATGTAAGTATGTATACAGCTTGTATTACTACTGTTGAAAGCTGTCATTCATCAACTTAATTATAGCTAAACAATCAATTGAAGCTATTGACACTTCCGCAACAAAAATATGTTAAATATCTCATTCGAAATCAGCAATCTTAGTAATGTGCTACTAGAATTTTTTATGACCACGTGTCACCGAAAATCTTTATATGTTATTACAGAATACTGATTATTCTAGGTCAGAGAATATAGAATAAGTACGAACGAAATGCTCAAACTTACTCTAAATGCCGAAAAATGTTGTTACGGATCTAGGTTGCCACTAACTAGAAAGCAGTGAAAGAGAGAAAACTGCTTGTATGCAATAAAGTTGCTGAGGTTGAGCAGCCCTCACTTATGAAACCACTCAACACAGATTTGTTGATGTTGTGGGTAGGAAGGACACCAGAGGTTTTGAAGTGAGAGTTTTTTGGGATTTTCTTATGTCACGTAAATCAATTCCATCATGCTTACGGTATAGGGAGTTTTATAATAAAGACGGTGCACATTTGATAAACATATTGAATTAACCTTAACCTTAGTTGAGGAAAACGATTTAAATTTTTTATAAATTAAAAAAAAAATTAATGAAAATAAGTAGGACTAGTGAATGAATTTTCTAAACCAGTCGCGATTTAATTTTCAAGCGGGAAAGGCACCTCAGCCGATGCCGCAAAATATTGTCACTTAAGCGGGAAAGGCACTTAAACGAGGGGGCACTTAAGCAGGGATCACTGTATGGTATTATTCTTCAACAGAATGTTCATCACGAGTAATACTTTTGTTGTAATAATTCTCCCAAATTTCAATCCTACTTTGATAATGTCAACCTTCAAAGTCTTGGAAACCGGCGCTTCCATTTTAAGGGGGGGGACTAATTCATAATGTAATTCTTCTTCTCAAATTATAGGTCGTACTAACCTAACCTAACCTTTGTAAGCATTCGTATAAGATATGATCCACCCGAGCTTTGCGATTGCGAATACTGCGCAATTTCATTCTACGGCCACAAAATACATGAAATTACGGTTCGATAGTGTCAACATTCAAGGTCTTCGAAACCGGCGCTTCCATCTTGACCTCCTACTTCAAGTGAAATATTTTTCTAGCGATTCATTTTTTGAGTCTGAGTTAGATAACCACAAATCTGGCGAATATAGTGGATGGTGGACTATTATTATTTCATTGTTAAGCATTCGTAAAAGATATAAACCAACCGTGCCTTTGGAGAGTGAATGTGACTCACTTATTGACACAATTTCGTTTTACGGTCACATTGTCTTGGACATTTCTGAACCGGTTACAATTACTATAAAATTCAACGAATTACTTGGTTATCAGTACTGGAATTGATTTAATATAATGCTTATTAAGCCATAGCTTTTCTTCAAAGTGAGGTTGCGGTACTTTAGGGCTAATAAGTTTACTCAATTCTTAATTCTGATTGGCTGATAAGTCATCACACTCTGTCTGTATTTTTCATAAGACTAATACACTGAGACACGGTTAAAGAATTCCTATTTCAAACACGATTTCAAGTCTCAAGTATATAATAATATTCATCCAATTTTCTAAATAGAAAACCAAGCACTATTTAAGCTAGTATTTACTGTTAAAGCTTAAGATTATTATTATAAACTAAATTTTATATAAAATACACGCTAAATAATTCAGCGTGTGTATGTGATATATTCACATCGGCCGACGTCACCTGAGAATATTTAATGGAAATTTACAATTGCTAATAGTGGCATGAACATTGTGGCGCATATTGTCGTGCCTCCATGCCATTATTCATTTAGAAAATATCTTTCGGCTTCGTGGTCAATGAACACCCATGAACATACAAGGACTTTAAATGACCAAACGGCGCTTAATGGCGATGAAAGCGATTTGTACAGCCAACGGCTATGTACATACACTGGTATTTTATTGCGTTAAATGGAGTACATAGAAACATACTTGTACATATGTATGTACAATATAGACCAACACATGGCATTTGGGTTGATGTAGGTCGCAGGAACTAATCATAGCGGCTGCCCAGACTTGTCTCACACACATTTCAAATGTCGAACGACTCATGTCTATTTGGTCAGTCGGCGACGTTCATAAATCCAGTAAATGTACAAACAACATTTGAAGGGATGTGAGTACATACGAGTATATGTATATATACATTTTACCTATCATATATGTAAATATGTGTGCGACATTAATTAGTTGCAATGAATTAATCAATTTTGTGCTTTATGACAATCATTTCCACATATACCATAGCTATGTATCTTACAAATAAATACAAGCACACATATACACACATATACTTCCATGTTAAATTGCGGATTTATGTGAATTGAACGTGAGAAATTTCTATGTAATTTGGTTCATGAATAACGGCTTTAAATTTGATATGTAAACAAAGGTGACATTTGAATTTAAACTGCGCGCGTCGAAGGATTTGGATAATTATTTTTTTTTTAGGTTGGTAGTATTGTCAGTTACATTTATGTCAAATTTCATGTCAAAATATTCATTAGAGTTTGAGATACGTGTCGTTTAAATTTTGTTTACGGAATCAATTTTCTGCTGCGGATACGTTGAGGATGGTGCCGAAAGCCTTTGGTGATGAGGCTATGTCTAAAAAAATGTTTACAAGTGGTATAGTGAGTTCCAAGCCGGCCGTGAACGTGTCGAAGACGAAGAGCGTCCAGGGCGACCATCGACCTCAACTAACGAAGCTCACGTTCAAAAAATCAAAGATTTGGTGTTGAAAAACCGTCGATTAACAATTAGAGACCTTGCTGATGAAGTTGGCATATCGAAAGGCTCAGCCAATACCATTTTGAAAGATGTTTTGGGCCTCAAGTGCGTCAAATCTCAATTGGTACCGAAAATTCATTCGTAATTCATGATCATTTCGCCAAAAACTCAACCCATATCGTTCCGCAACCACCGTATTCACCTGATCTGGCGCCGTGCGACTTCTGGCTGTTCACTAAGCTCAAAAGACCGCTCCGGGGACACCGTTTTTATACGATAGAGGAGATTCAAGCCGCAGCGAAGACGGTACTGAAGGCTATCCCGGAAAGTGAATACAACTAGTGTTTCGAAGATTGGAAAATCCGTTGGCGTAAGTGCATTGCACCGGGAGGGGATTACTTTGAAGGGGATGAAATTGATTTGGAAGAATAAATAAAGAATTTTCAAAATAAATACAATGTCAACTTACTTACTAAAGAGAAATGTCAAAAGTGTGTGAAAAATATTTGCTTTTGTAGTGACTCTTTTGAAAAACCCTTAATATGTAATAACTTCGCGTAATTCCAGTAATAATAATTTCAGAGATAGAGCGGGAGATTTTTTGATTGGCGATCTGTTTATATTTATAATCATAGTTTTAAATAAATTAATAATAATAAAATGGGATATCAATGAAATTATTTATTCCTGTGAAACTATATTCGATGTCATTATGTATGGAACTCGAATTCTGTTGTACAGCCACTACAGCCACTCTTGCAGAAGTTCAGACGCTGAACCCTGGAGATAGGGTTACAAAATAACCAGTTTGATATTCTCCTCCGTCGAAGGACCCTGAAAATGTTTCAAGACATTCGATCTTGCTCTAAAGCTTTCCACGGAGGTAAATGTGGTTACTATTTTGAATTTTTTAGTAACTCATTGCTAATCTTATTTACCCTCTTTAACAACATATTTGTTATAATTAGGGATTGAAAGAGAAAGCCATTGAAATGAAGTAGATCGCGAAAGCTTGAAATTTAATGAAATTGAATGAGTGTTTGGACGTAAAAGAATTTGAGTATACAAAAGTTACATGTGTATATAAAATTGATTGCAACGAGAAATCCCTTCAATAGGTGTATCGCCCAACCTCTTTTCACCACACAGTATAATAAATTCGGAAATTTACCAAATATGACAAAATAATCATAGCCAATTTTTCACCAAATAGTACCAAGGTAAAAGTGAATACAAACAATGCGGTGCTTTGTCTGACGCCTACACTTGTAGCCTTTAACATACATACCGACATATGTAATTGTATGAAATGAAGTAATAACGAAAAGCGATTGAAATTATTTTTTGGACAAAGTATATACGCTTCAACAACGAGCCGAAATTATTAAAATTTACTACCGAAAACCGTAGTCAGTGGTCTCAACCTTACAAGCGCTACGTCCTACATAGCGATGAGGGTCATTTCGAGCTGAATTGCTTCGTTAATAAGAGAAATATGTGTTATTGGTCAGGCAGATATTCACACGCACTCCATGAGTCACCATTGCATCCCGAAAAAAATACGGTTTATGTTACGGTTTACGCAGCTGAGCCGTACTTCTTTCGTGATGATTAAGACCGGTACGTTACTGTGAATGGGAATCTCTACCGCTTAATGATAACCGAATATTTTTGGCCCGATAGGACGGCGCCACAAGCCACATAGCGAATGTCACACTCGACTTATTGAAAACCAAGTTTGGTGAACGTGTTTTCGCAAGAAATTACCAAGTCAATTGTCCTATTCGGTCGTCCGATTTGACTCCCTTAGACTATTTCCTGTGGGGCTACGTCAAGTCTTTGATCTAAGCCAACAAGCCAGCGACGATAGATGAACTTCGCTTGGAAAACTTGTTTAAAGTAAATCGCAAGAGATCTCTAACTTGTTTGAAAACCGCCGACAATTGGGTTCAGCGTCTGGACTGCTGCAAGCGTGCCCATGGTGGTCATGTCGAGTTCCATGTATAATGGCATCGAATGTACTTTCACAGGAATAAAGAATTTCATTGATATCCTTTTTTTTGTTTTAATTAAAACTTTGTAGTGCTCTTATTGAAAACCCATTTATATAAATGGATCCAAGCAAAAATTTAAGAAAAAAAGCAATTGAAATTATGCTATATTTCTTTGAGATCCTCCTCGGATTTTTATTGAAATAATTTGGTAAAATTTCGGGGTAATTTTAGAATATTTTGAAGTAATTTTCTAGGTTCTCTATGATTTTGTAAACAGGTCTAAAAAAATATAATAAAGGGCCCAATCCGTTATCTAGTTTGCTATATTTTCGCTATGTATTTTACCCTTAAAAACAAGAGTATTAAATAGAAAAAAAGTTTTTATTTTCGAAAATTAATTATCGACTCTTTTTGAACAAGCTCGCGGTAAATATTTTTAGTACCATTTCGAGATTATTTTAAGATTCTTGGGTTCGGGGCCGCATCTGCATTTGGTGTTAGTTTCCTTGTATAATGCGCTTCAATCAGACTAAGTTAGAATTAATACATATTCCGCAGACTTTTTCGGATACACGACTAGCCGCAACTTAAATATATGCATTTGCCATTTCGCAACTTTTGCAACTCTTGCAACAAGTCCTTGCTGTCATCCTTCACAAATCTATTTCCAAGCAAAATATCAATACTTTATTGCAGTTTAACTAAGTCAACAAATATTAAACCAATACATATAAACAGTTATGTATGTAAGTGAATGCGATGCACGGATTAAAATTTTCCATTTAGTAAATTGAGTTCTTCGGGTCATTCCCCTCAACCCTCAAAGCAACAGCGGGTAACTAATTTGCATTACCTGTTACACAGAATTGTGAAACAGCCAGACCGCATTGCAGCTACTCAAAGAACTCTTAAGGCATGTCGACAAGCATATTTGCAAATAACGATGTACTAATCACGATTAAAACGGCACAAGTCACGCCAGCACGCTTTGCTAAGAAAGCCAAGAAAATTTATTATTCCTGCGAAGCAACATGCAACACGCCACACGAGCCCGATTGTCAATGCATTTATATACTCGTGAGTGTACATGTGTGAGCTCATGAAACTAGGGTGTGACTAACAGCATTTTGCGAACTTCCTCTCGATAAGGGGGCGCCGCTTGAAAAGCGCAACCAAATGATTTTAGCGCTCCGATTAGCTAATTTTATATTTCCGCTACAAAAAATCAGAGGTGGTGAGAAATGGGACGGAACGCGTGTGTGGAGAAGTGAATAACTGTTGATTATGTAGATTTATATCTGAGAGCGGGTCGATAAGTGCTCAGCACATCGTTCGACGGCGCCATTAATGCAAGGGAAATCATGTGGTATATCATGTGGTACATTTTCGTAGACGGCCACTGTGAGATCGGACTAGCTTTTACCGGGTATGTAGAGATCAATATCTGTCAGAGACCCATTTGTGCAGAAGCAAGTAGCAGTAGTCCCATTCCACTGTAGGTAAGATCAACGTGCCTAGCCTGGCAAGCTCATCAGCTAGTCTGATTGTGAAGTCATCCGATGCAACTGATAGCGGGAACTGGTAATCCTTTACCAGTCAGAAGCGCACAGCGTGCTCTTAAGAAAGCGAAGACTATCTTAACGGTCGGAAAGGTAATGGCCATCGATTTCTAGAAATCACAAAGTGTGATCCATATGATCTCACTACCTGAAGAAGAGTCAAACTATAGTAGGGCTCTACTATGCCGAATCATTTGGCTGATTTGATATCAAATTTTACCCATTTGGTCACCGCCATCAATACGGCCATAACGGTCGGTTTACGGTCTGCTGTCCCATTCATTGTATTCTTCAGATTTGAGTCCCCATGCGAGTTCTTTTTGCTTCCGAACATGAAACCACTGAACAGAAATTCAACACGCAGTTATTGTTACCCATTTAACTCAATATTTCTTCAAGTTGAATCAAGTTTAATTCGTTTTAATTTATTTTTGATTGTTCTCTATTTTTAGATGCCAGCGCGGCACAAGATACCGGCGAACAAGGCAACGATTGGAGTCATATACGGAATCAAAACAGTGCCAACGGACGGATCGGTACGGGAAACATGGTCGCCATAGACATGCAAAATGCTGGAAAAATAAAATTCGATCCGCCCAAAGTGCCAGTGATATTTGTTTTAGGCGGCCCAGGTAGTGGCAAGGTCACGCATTGTGACACATTTATGCAGGAGCGCCGCGGTGTGACGCACATAAATATGATGGATTTGTTGCAACAGTATGCAATGGGGAACGGTAAGCGGAAAAAAACAGAAAATTTTCATCAAGGCTTCCATAAAATTAATTCAAAATATATTACATATACATGTAAACTATTTCTAGATATGCAAGACTTCTCGCAACTATCCTCAAAGACCGTCACAGAGGTGCTCATGCTGGAAATGAAAATGGCTCCAGCTGCCAAAGCGTACCTAATTTCAGGATTTCCTCGCTCAATGCGCGACGTGGTCGAATACTCGGAAAAGGTAAGCTATATAATATAGATTTGCATGCGCTTGTGATACTGCATTTACTCTCTTTCTTTTTATGAAATCTATACTATACTCGTATTTACTAATCTTTTTCGAAGCAAACACCTGCGAGAGATCCACTATCTCACACCTAAACGCAATTTAATTACAAATGCTTGTGAAAAACATTAGCACACATACACATATGTACATATAGACACATATCCAGCACATTCATGATAGAGAGAAATTTTTATAAGTTATGTGTATATGTATAATTAATTAATAAAAGCCTTTATAATGGTTTGTGACGGGACTCTATCTGGTATTGCTAAGAATCATAACTGGTATTCGCTCCGAAATTTTGACAAATATTTTAAACTTTAATAGTGATCCACTAAGAGAGTAGAAGCAGAGATGAGATCTTTCCAAGAATGATAAAGGATTCTACCGTGTGTCACTTTCCAGGATGTGGGTTTTGCATGCCCAAATTTTTAGCCTTCGTGCGTAGGTTTCAATAAGAGTCAGGGCTACCTAAAGCCTACTAACGCCATGAGAGGTCCCTGCCGGTATGGACGTTACGCGATCCCGGTTTGAAGATAAAAATGTGATTGTCTTTTCAAGTTCATATGTTTTGATATTGTGTCCGATTAGGTTATGTCAAGGTTAGGTTGGGATCAACGGCTGACCTTGGCGGCAGGAGTCGCGATGGATCCCACTTGAACAGCAGAAGGTGCCGGTCCATTGTGATGCAAAAAGACTCCTATGTATGGATCGCAAAGAAGACCCTTACGTATCGCCGAAGCGCTTTCAGCTATAATACAAATTTTATTAAACGGCTAATATCTATTCTGGCAAATTCGCATGGTTCTCCAAAAGTATAGCTATCGAGACCTCACTTTTGGGAACGCTGGATAGGGTAGGAGGAATTGATGTGGTGTTTCCAACTCGTCTTTTCCAAACAGACATTGTAGTTTGCGTCCGGCAGTGTTCCTAGCCTCATGCATTCCGCAGTATACAGTGAATATTCCCATTATTGCGAGGAGGTGAACATTTTTAAGTTGTTCCGCCGACCTCTTGCATTCCCCTTAGGGCCAAAAGGATCTCGAATGAGTTTTAGTTGTTAGCTAAGCTCGCAGTAGATGAAGGTATTAGATGTCAAGGTAGATTGATGCAATTTTTAATAAGGTTATGCGTTCCTTAATGTAATAAAAACAGACATTGAAGGAAGTATTCACCTCTCTAAAGAAATATATAGTTCTGCATAATAAATGTACTCTAGTCACCTCTGTTTGAAAAACGCTGTAGTGGTTTAGTAGTCTATAGGTTCAATGTAAAAGGAAGTTATAATCAACTCGTCTTTATTTTTATTTTACTTCAATTCAACAATTACAAGCACTTTTAAAACTTCTCGATATAAGTCTGGCTTCGACTATATACTTTAAATGCACAGTACCCGCACACATACACGTACAACCCTACGGGCACGTCAAACACAAGTAGTACGAATATTGTGTCTTATTGCAGATTCAAGTCGTGAATGGAGTGATCTTGATATCCTGGCGTCAGTCGGTTTTGCAAAAGCAAATTGATTATGGCGCTAAATTAGGTCATGTCGTACTCTCCTTAGCCAAAATGGAATTAGAAAATTTCTTCAAAAATGTGATGCCCGTAGCAGATTACTTCGACCAAAGTGATATGCTAACAGCAGTAAGTAATTTTTAAATACAGTAAAAATATACTTTTGAAGTGGGGAAGATACCTTACTAATGAGCTTTGCTTTGAAAATGACATCTAATGTATGTATTTCTCTCATAATTTGCCAGGTAAATGGCGAGCGTGCACCAGCCGAAGTGTACAAAGACTTTCGTGGCGCAGTACTCGATGTGTTGAGCACGCTTGAGAACCAAGAGGCCATGCTGAACGGAGTCACAGGTATGGGCAGAGGGATACATGATATACCCGGCAGTATAGTTAGCGTAGACACCGCACCTAGTCAAGCCGCGAATATTGCAGACATTTCTAATGCCAACGTCAACACAACAGTCTTTGCTGCCAACAACTACAACAACATGAATAGAAACCATTACAACAACAACCATGTGGGTAATCCGGGCATAGCGAATGCTGTGGGCGCACACATCGCTTCGAGTGTCAACGCAGCTGCGGCGACTGCACGAATGACCGACGCCGAAGTTATCACTACACAGCCGGAGGCATTGCTCACGCAAAATGCGGCGACGAGCATGCACCAAAACGGGGACAGTATACCTCCAGTCATTTGGGTCATCGGTGGACCGGGTAGTAACAAGGCGACGCTTTGTATGAAGGCTGTAGGGTTGAACCCTGGCTGGGGACACATAAGGTGCGTATGAGATTACCAATTTCTGTTTGGTAAATTTTAACATTTAAAACTTAAAAATACCTGTAGCATGGGACGTCTGTTGCGCACCATTACCGACTCGGCACCGCGTGCGAACACGGAAAGCTACACCGTCAAGGAGGCACTATCCGCTGGCGAAATGGTGCCGGAGAAGGCGATCAACAATATACTCGAAGCGAATATACGGCAATTGATGGATCGTAAAGGCATATTGATCGACGGTTTTCCGCGCAATTTACAACAAGTCAAACATTTTGAGAATAAGGTGGGCTTTGAGATTTTCACTAAGATTTGTGACCCAGTGTACAAAAGGATCTACTAAGGAGTTTCTTTATACATTAATTAACATAACTTGTTTTCAATTATTAATTAAAGCATTTCAATTTATTCCACTCTAGTACAAACAACGACCGCCAATCGTGCTGCTGGATTGCTCTAAATTACAACTGGGACGTGGACGTGTCGACGATACCGTCTCCTCGTTCAGGCGTCGTTTGGAGCTCTTCCGCGAGCAAACTTTACCAATGCTGAAGACTATGGACAATAGTAGTCGTCTACAAATCGTAACTACATAATGTCAAGCTTCTTTAAAATACAAAAACTAACGTTGAACTTGCTTCCAGGTCGATGGCGATACGGACAGCCCATCGGTGCAGCGGGAATTCGAAAAAATCATACGTCAGCACATACAAAGTAGCGAACAAAATGGTACTGGCTCAACGAACAACAATATGGCCGATGCTGCTGTGATGACCAATCATGTGGATCATGATCAAACCGACGCTATACTACAAGATTTGGAGAACAATGTGCCGGGTGCAGTGCCAACGATAAGTCATCATGTGTCGCTCATGAATGGGCATTTAAAGAATCGAAATAATAGTGCTGCCAACAATTTGAATAGTAACCATGTGGCAATGAATGGTGACGCACGCATGCCGGGCTTAACGGGTGTCATCGATTTCAGACATATGCTGCAGGAGGCCGAAAGATATCCGGTGGACTCGTATATGTAAAGCATTAAAGTGCTGGGCACTAGTTGGCGCTGTATGATCGATGTCAAAGCAATTCAACCACTTGTTTCTTGGAACATTTACAGTTAGGTTGTTTTCAAGTTATAGACTTTCAGATATTAGTTCTAAGTCAATTGCAGTTGTGTCCAAAGCCCTCAGAGCTTCATTTTTCCTTTAAGGGATATAATTCATATTTGTTTAAAGAAAAGTTGATGGATAAAGGACGCCAATGGGATGAAAGTAAAGAAAATTCTTTCTGTATTTTTATAGTTTCCTGCATATTTTCTGAATAGGAGTTTTTAATAAAAAATACTTCATTTTACCGCTAGGATTGGTTGTTCACGACAGTGCTGATAAGATTGCATCCATTGAACTCAATTTTTCCCGGAAACTGTTCCTTATAACCGAATTTTCTATTATTTTAAAGAGCCTAAAAGTATGCAATTTCCTCGAAGTTACATTTGGCAGAGTTTGAATTTCAATGTCAAAACATAACGAATCCACTATTACCGATCTATTTTATAATTTCATTCAAATCTAAAAATGTTTTAGTGAATTCAGTTATATACTGTGCCTCAATTAATTGATCAAGATTTTATATAAAATGTGAATACGTATTTGTTTTATAAAATTAAATTTTATTTGTGTTTATTTAAAAAATACAGCAAAAATCTTTGGTTTCACACCTATTGGCTGCTGATCAATTAATTGACCTTTGAACCAAAATAGTTTTAATATTTAATTTGACACTTTTGCCATCTAAAACAGCTTGAAACCCTTTGGACACGCTCTCTACAATATCTTGGCATATATCTCGAGTTATATTGTATCACAAATCTGACCACAGTTCTCCACTTCTCATTCATTATTGACATCACCAATGACTTGTTAACGAGGCTTCGCTTTAAATGGCTGTATTGGATAAAGTTCAGGGGACCATAGCGGACAGTTAAGGATATTAAAAATATTTTCGACCAACCACTTCTTTGCTATTTTTGACGTATGCTTAATGTCGTAATTGCGCTGTAGTATAATTTCTGCAAGATTTTTATGCCATAAATCCAAGCTAAAGCTTTTAACCGGTATTTCAATATGTTAACTTGTGAAAGTCGACGCTTCCCATCTTCCAACGCTTTTTAGAGTCTGACCCGAACTTCTCCAAAATCTCCAACTTTTAATGTGGACATTATGTACCTGTCACACAGTTTTTCATTCCTCTATTTCCAAACCAGTGTCGTCAATCAGAATTCAGTATATTAATTATTTCTTCATCGAACTATATAATTTTACTCCAACTGTAGGTTTTCACGTCACTGTTGGGTACAATTGTGAAGTTTTTACATATATTTTTTGTAAACTTCAAAAGCAATAGTTTATGGCAGTCCGTAAATAATACTTTCGCACCACCATGAAAATAAGTTTTGCGAAATACAATTGAACTTCCCTAACCCGAGTAATCATAATCCACAAAAAAACTCCGGGTTATGGGAAGTAATTTGTATGAAATTTGACTTCTGACTTCTGACTAGCCACTATTCGTTCTCCTTCTCCCTGTTTAGCGCCAATTGGTGATACCAAGTTCCTTCTCCATTTGGTCTTTCCAACCTAGTGGAGGTCTTCCTCTTTCTCTGTTTCCACCAGCGGGTACTGCATCGAACACTTTCAAAGCTGGAGTGCTTTGGTCCATTCGGACAACATGACCTAGCTAGCGAAGGCTCGGATCTATGTCTATAAGTATAAATAAGTGCTTTAGTTTTCAATTAATCAGTATTTCTATAGTTTTGAATAGGATATGCAAGTGATGGATATTTATATTTATTTGTGGGCATTTTTTATTACCAAAGATTTCAATTCAATAAAACTTATCCTAATGTAAGAGAGATACATAAGAGAGTGAAATCTTCTAACTGTTCGAGAAAATGTGGATCAATTACTTTGACACGAGGTACATAAAAATCGTTAGAAAATATTATGATTTAGTTAGATTGTGTTCAGACATAAAAACTTTTGAGCTCAAAAATCAAAGTTTCTAAAAGAGAAAGCGTCGAAGAAAGTAAAAAGTACCGAGTTGCTCGACGAATCTGTGAAAATAATATGAAATAAAATGTCTCATAAAGGGTGATTTTTTAAGAGCTTGATAACTTTTTTAAAAAAAAAAAATTTGCAAAATCTCATCGGTTCTTTATTTGAAACGTTAGATTGGTTCATGACATTTACTTTTTGAAGATAATTTCATTTAAATGTTGACCGCGGCTGCGTCTTAGGTGGTCCATTCGGAAAGTCCAATTTTGGGCAACTTTTTCGAGCATTTCGGCCGGAATAGCCCGAATTTCTTCGGAAATGTTGTCTTCCAAAGCTGGAATAGTTGCTGGCTTATTTCTGTAGACTTTAGACTTGACGTAGCCCCACAAAAAATAGTCTAAAGGCGTTAAATCGCATGATCTTGGTGGCCAACTTACGGGTCCATTTCTTGAGATGAATTGTTCTCCGAAGTTTTCCCTCAAAATGGCCATAGAATCGCGAGCTGTGTGGCATGTAGCGCCATCTTGTTGAAACCACATGTCAACCAAGTTCAGTTCTTCCATTTTTGGCAACAAAAAGTTTGTTAGCATCGAACGATAGCGATCGCCATTCACCGTAACGTTGCGTCCAACAGCATCTTTGAAAAAATACGGTCCAATGATTCCACCAGCGTACAAACCACACCAAACAGTGCATTTTTCGGGATGCATGGGCAGTTCTTGAACGGCTTCTGGTTGCTCTTCACCCCAAATGCGGCAATTTTGCTTATTTACGTAGCCATTCAACCAGAAATGAGCCTCATCGCTGAACAAAATTTGTCGATAAAAAAGCGGATTTTCTGCCAACTTTTCTAGGGCCCATTCACTGAAAATTCAACGTTGTGGCAGATCGTTCGGCTTCAGTTCTTGCACGAGCTGTATTTTATACGGTTTTACACCAAGATCTTTGCGTAAAATCTTCCATGTGGTCGAATAACACAAACCCAATTGCTGCGAACGGCGACGAATCGACATTTCACGGTCTTCAGCCACACTCTCAGAAACAGACGCAATATTCTCTTCTGTACGCACTGTACGCATTCGTGTGGTTGGTTTAATGTCCAATAAAGTAAACTGAGTGCGAAACTTGGTCACAATCGCATTAATTGTTTGCTCACTTGGTCGATTATGTAGACCATAAATCGGACGTAAAGCGCGAAACACATTTCGAACCGAACACTGATTTTGGTAATAAAATTCAATGATTTGCAAGCGTTGCTCGTTAGTAAGTCTATTCATGATGAAATGTCAAAGCATACTGAACATCTTTCTCTTTGACACCATGTCTGAAATCCCACGTGATCTGTCAAATACTAATGCATGAAAATCCTAACCTCAAAAAAATCACCCGTTAATTTCTCTGTGTGAACATGATAAGCAACACGGAAAGAAAAATTACCGATATGAGCAACTAAAAATGTTCTTGTATGAACACAGTCTTAGAGTAGTATAATATCTAAAAACGGGTATCTATATATCTGTTATATTTAATATTTTCGTTTCGCGAAACTCTGAAATGAAACTGTTAAAATATTATATCATTTTCTAATTAATTATTTAATGAAATAAGCAAGAGTTTATTTTAAATAACTGTTAAGAGTCATATTACTTTTTTTGAAAACTTTTAGTTACATATATTTAAACAAAACTTGTTTACAGGTAAAATGCGTAACAAAACGCTGGAAATTATATAAAATTATATATAAAATTATTGGAACACAACAACGTATGCGATGGTTAAATGCTTTAAGTTTCATATAAACGGAAACTTAGAAAACTTATTATTAAGTGACCTTATTTACAAATAAATAGAAATGTACAATACAATTAGTAAATTAAGCATATATTTGAAAAACATGCAGTTGCAAAATGGCAAAAGTATTTAGAAAATATAATTAATTATTAATTTTATATCTAATAATAATAGTTATATACTAATATTTATAAGCATAATTCTTAGTACAATTGCGAATATTTTATAGAAATGTTGAAAACTTGAAAATGTTTTTTGTTATTTATAGGAAAAAGTTATTCGATTGCAAAAACGAAATACGAATACGTTACAGAGCAGTGCTGCGTAAATTTAGTACTTAAGTAGTCTCAAACTATTTACTTAACTTTAAGTCTGTAGCTATAGAATCGTTTACAATACATACAATGCGAAATGTAATAACAGTAAATTTCAATAAAACTAGTTAATAAAATGGCATAATTTAATTAATTTCTAAAGCGGTTAGGTCAGTTTAGAGCACACAAAACAGGTATAACTTTGACAATCAATACTAGGATTAGGTAAACAAATATTTAAAATTATTGTTCAAGCTTTTCTATAAAATACATTTTTTCTGGATACAAAATATGCCAAAAACACATAAGCACTTCCCCACCATAACTTCGTTACATTATTAGTATCGTACTTTTCGCTGCCAGTGTGAATGCTAGTGGCAAACTTTATCCAGTACGAGTAAAATACATGTAATAACATTCATCCATACCCGGTAGATATATCAATTAATACCATGTCAATATATTTATGGTAAAAACGTTCTCTTATCTTTCTAATCGATTTGTTATCGTGCGTGATGTTGATGAGCATGTGATTTGATATGACTTGCGGTTATAGTTTGCAATAACGGTTAGTAACAGCAGTAACTGCTGATTATATAAATATTTGCCTGGATTTAAGTAAATATATATTATATGTGAGAGATGAACATTCACGTATGATTCTTCGTTGGTTAATTAATATGTGTTATAGATTTATGATTATATTAGATTAGACTCAATAATAAACCCGTATGTATATAAATCTGCTGTATAATAATTTTAGAATAATCCGCCTTTGCATTATGTACTTCAAAAATAATTAGACTTTACTTAGGAATCGTTAGGTTTTTGAATTATGACCATAAGTCACCGTATCGAAGCAGTGACATCCAAATGTTTACAATAGGATTAATGGTTATGGTTAATGGTAATTTTTACTTTTTCTAACTTTTCCCCAACGGCTGTTATATTATTTACTTTTTAATTAAATTTATTAAAATACATTTTTTTTTAATTTGAAGTTGCATGCTTTTTGACTAATTTCATAAAGCGATCATATCCGGAATGGATTTCGACGAACAAAAACAAAACTCTACAAGTCCCTCATAATTCCCCTCCTGCTTTATGGTGCAGAAGCGTGGACGATTTCAACATCCGATGAGACGGCATTAAGAGTTTTCGAGAGAAAGGATTTGGGAAGATTTACGGTCGCTTAAACATTGCCAACGGCAAATACCGCGAATCAGCGAATAAAAAGACAGAGGCTACGCTAGCTAGGTCATGTTGTTCGAATGGACGACAGCGCTCCAGTTTTGAAAATGTTAGATGTAGTACTCACTGGTGGTAGCCGAGGAAGACCTCTACTCCGTTGGAAAGACCTGGCAGCTCTTGGGATTTCTAATTGGCGCCAAATTGCCAAAAGGGGAACGAATGGCGCGCCGTTGTAGACTCAGCTATATCAGCGTAAACGGTTCCTACGCCTGTTAAGAAGAAGTAGAATAAAAAGCGGATTCGTTGAACCAACAAAAGTTTCTTCCCAGCTGTTTTTGTATCTAGCTATAGAAAACTAACTATAGCTAATTGATTTCTCCGGAGCAAGCAATTCCCTACTTCAGTAGAAGCTGGATTTCCCATTTTTCAAAAGTGTTTTGTTTAGTTTAGGGTTTTTAATAACCCTTGATGAATTTCAAATAAAACTTCAACTGCATCGACAGATATTGTCACAATAGCTTCCTTACAAGTTGGTATACTTCTTCTTTCGTGAGCGTCACAAATACATATATACATAGGCGATAATGTTCAAGACGATAACTGGATATTATTTCGACATACAATTATTGAATTATTGGATTTTCAATGTATTCCAATTCAGTTGAACTCTTTCCACTCGTACTCTTCCAGAACTCTTTCTATAGAAAAATGTTATTCCACTAACATGTCCAACGGAGTTTATTACCACCAGAGCTTTATCCAAGAAACTAAAATTTCAAAAAATAAGATTTTCAAACCATATCTTTTTTCCTGACTTGAAATATGTTTTAATATTATATAATTAAACCCACACACTGTTAAATTATTTCTTAAATAAGTTAATAAAACTGTCATCTAAGCAACCTTAATTTGTTTCAAGAAATTTTATAATCTGTACCACTGTGCAATTGAAACATTTGTTAAAAATATATTCGCAGTATATATATATATACTATAATATATTGCGAACTATTATTATCGATAAGTTGATATTCCCATATCGCCAAGTTGTTTGTTTTGCCCCTCAGCATATTGACACGTGCTTCGGCCTACTTTAGCTTTCAATTGATTAGACAATTTCTCCACAGCTCTACTAAATATAAATACATACATACATAGATACCTTATTCGCCATCCCAAAGAGACTATATGGTGGTTTATTATGGATTAAAACTAAGTAGTAATCCCATAACATATACCTTGTTCTTATAATTGTCATTTTGACTGATTTGACAGTGAATTTAGCCGGAAAGTTTAACTACTGAATAAAACAACATATCATGTCATGTCAACCAATAAATTTAGAAACTAAAATATTAAGATTTAGTGATACATTTATCAGACATTTAAAAATTGTAGACAAAAAAATATATATGTTATGACTTAGAACTTCTCCTAATGGTTACAACACTCTTCGGTTTAGCCAGATCTGCGCCTATTTATAAATTCTACGTCCACTGTTGTCGATAACATCACTTCGGGAATATTGTTTACAGTTATATGTATTTATAAAACAACAGATGATGCTTATCACGTGATTATTTTAGTATCCCACTTCAAGTATTTCGAACGGGTTTGTTATACGATTTGATATCAATCACATACAAATATTTGTTTTGACTGTAGGAGAGTATTAAGCCATATTCACATATCAATTACAAATCACTTAATAAAATATATTTCAATGTTAATTTAAGAGAATTGATAACCTTTTGGAAGAAGTTATAACCATCGAATATTCTGTTAATAATGATCTTATCAAACGATAAAATTGAACCTATTTTGAACCATTATACCAGAGAGAGAGCATATTTGAATTAAATTTTGTGGAAAGGACTTTTGGTCGAGAATGGAATCTAAATGCGACACAACCACGCCTGTAATACAATTTTGGATTGGATTCCATAGATTCATTCACTTGACAATATTTATATGGATCAAACATTACAGAAGATATCGAAAAAAACTTTACAAAAATACACTATTGGAGGTTAAAAAAATTGACGAAATCGGACTATAACCCCCCGATATCGCATATGAAGACCACTGGGGTATTATGGATAAGTTTTTAACGAATATATTGGCAAATCTCTCAGATATTTTATAGAAATTCGGAGAGAATATTTTCCTTATCCTTCTTTGTGTGAAATCGGTTCAGAAATCGACCAGTCATCATATACTATATATAATTATTTTCGTTATTCTAGTAGATTTTGTGACGAATATATGGGTTAAATTTTTATCTTAACAGAATTAAATAATAGTTCTCTCTTACTTGTTCATTGTATATTCTCGACTGGTATTGTATACTTACAGAATCGACCTGAAACCACGCCAACAAGTTTATTAACCGTTTTGGGAGTGCTACCGTAACTTAGAATAATGACTAATACCTTTGTCCAATGTATATACACTCCGAAATATATTTATACCTATTGCTCTGAATAATACATTTCTAAGAGGTTTTACCTGTATCGCTATCGGTCAACTGATTCTCTACCCGGAGATTGTTCCGAACACATGCCATAATTTATAGATTTCTTGGCATAAGCAGATAAGCTTGCCTCGGTCTTTTAAATCAATTCTCAGCGGCAAACATACAAATGTTTACAAACAGTTCCTTACTCTTAGATTTATCACAATCTGCTAAAAATATTTGATTTGTAGTAGCAGTTAGCAAGACAAGAAATCTGTTTGTGATAAGCCAACGAGGGCGCTGAGACAACGAAACACAAATTGCTTAAGTACACAACGTCATAATGCTTTACAACAGCAAGCACAATAACAATATTATCGCTATTACTTTACATAAAAGTACTAATATATATAGAGTCTATATACATATGTACATATATGTATATATTTATATACTTTCAGATGTGTAGTAGAGTTTTATTATTATTTTTAATCTGTCCATAGAGATTAAAATTGAAATAAGCTTAGTGTGGGTTTAATAATGCAGGGGTTTCATAGAACAGCTGTCCAAGAATCTAAAAAAAATGAAATCAATAATTTGTTCAATCTTAATACATAAATATGTATCTACACAGAACACATAAGGGTGAAATATGTCAGAATAAATCAGATTTCACTTTCAATTCAGACTATATAAGGATCACTTTTTGTTCTAATTTAAAGGGTTAGTAGGCTAGAACTCTCGACAAAGTCTTAATTTGAAATTTTACTTTATTAAAAATATTTTCGTGTGTTTAAGAAAGTATGTTCATAGTCGGACGCTTTTCTTGGAACATGTATTATGTGAAGCAAAGTCTACTTAAGGTTTAATATTTAATAAAGTACTTGTAGATAGAAGTAGAGAAGAGCGATTGCGGTATGATATTTACATATATATTTACTGATCAGACAAAGGGCTACAAAAAGTTTGCCACTCATAATTCCAGGTTCGGAATTATAAGTATTTAAAACGACGAAGAAGAGATTGCGCGATTAAGTCATTGACATTGTACTAGTTTCATTGGCTCAGGTGTGTAATAATGCATCCGTGTTTTGTATGAACAAAAATATATTTAGAACATTCTCTTTGGAGTGCAATGGAACTAATAATGGCTTAACAGCGACCGTAATATATTTGGGAGTTAAATGTCCTCATTTGGCGAAGATGATTCCCATTTCATCAAAAGAGTAACCGATCGTTCCCAAGAGTTTATTTTCTCTAACTCAGTCTTGAAAAGTAGTCCTTTCATTTAAAGAAGGAGATTAAGATGGAAACAACGCCTATTATAAGGACCCATATCATATATTCATTCAATTTGACTTTAATATGAAAACATTTCTATAAACCTCCGATTAGACATAGGTTAGATTAGTGATTGCCTATCGACACATGTAGGTCTTTGGGAGGCCCATTGTCACACCACAAGGATCAGAATCCCCTCACACTATTATGCCCCCTCTGAACCTCTGTAATCTTGATGAAGTTAAATAATTCACAAAGTTTGAAATGTACATCCAGATAGAAGGTGCTATAGTCTCTTCTTCTTCTACTTCTTGGTAGCTTTTGCAGTAGTCATTGTAAGGTATCCATGTTAGACATAACCCCAAATAATTTTAAAATGCTTTTCTGAGTTTTTAAAAGAAAGTTAACAACTCTCTTCATACTTGCTGCTTATGTCTATAATTTTAAGTTTATATTTACATAACGTAAATTGGCTTAAGTTTAATGTGGAGATTTGTTTACACTTTATATCTTTATAATTGTTTGTTAATATCACCAAGCGTCAAAAGTGTCAGGTAGTCAATTTTGCAAATAGCGGCAATTCTCATAGGCATACATTACATGCACACACATGTATATAATCAAGTGCTCGTTGTGCCGTCATATTCTTGGGTCTACAGACGCGCCAACTAATAAGCGTCTAACCATCGCTGATGCTATTATCAATATTAAATTCATTTCTTTACACTTGATTGTCTTGTTTATATTTGTTATTGCACGCTAGAGTTTCACTACTAGCACAACAACAAGCAAACACATGTTCATAAATAAAGTTATTTTGATTAGGGTATATAAAGTCGTTACGCGTAGCTGTGTGTATTTAGCAACACCCACAAATATACATACACCCACAAGCACACAGAGTCACCGAAAGAATCAACAAAATCAAAAACCAGCCGCAGCAGAATCAGCTCAGCTGTTCAGTAGCCCTCAATACCAATGTCTCCAGCACCTTCAGCACTAGCGTGATATCGCTATTTCCCTGATTAATCGACCCCGCCCGCTATCGCCTTTCACATCAGCGTCCCCCTCTCATTCCCTGCTCGCTCTCTCGCCATGGCAAAGTAGTGAAAACTTGTCTGTATGTATGCACGGTGGGCAGGAGTAGCGTAAGCGTTTATCGCAAAACTGTTGAGTCCCTGCTAGGCCTTTAAGTTAGTTGGTTGGGAAATCTCGTTGACATCGGTTGCGCTGCGCTTGTTTAGGATCGTCTTCGTAAAACTAGTTAACGGCATTCTGATAGTTAACTTCATCCAATTGTAATCACAGCAAGGAGGCTGGTCCATCATGGCGGATAAAAGTCTCGTGTCGAAGCGGTCAGCTCAGCCGACACCCAATGTGGGTGTATATCATTACTATCATTCGGATTTTTACTACTCCATGCCGAACATAAGTAGTGAGTATGCAACACTTTTCTTTTGCTTAAGCAGTTCGCAAGCGCTTGTTTGGTTTCTTAAGTAACAACAACAAATTGTGCATATTTTCCATGACAAGACATGACAAGTGATTTATATATATGTATGAATATGCATGTGTGCATTAAAAATATTTTCTCTTAAATCTGTGAGTTAGAAGATAAACAAGTGTGTTATTCCAAGTTAAGAATGTCGGTCACTTGATAAATAAATTGCGATTGTTTGACTTTATGGCACAATTTTTTAATAAATCATTTTTATAAACATAAAATAATCCCCACCCACTGTTGAAAGCTACAAAAAGTTGCCTAAATCTTCTCCACAGAGTATTTACCAGTCGGTTCCACCCCCACATTCTAAATACGTTGGGTGAAAAGCGTTTGATACAACAATTAGGACTAAGAATTATCTAGACTTTCAATCGTTTCGAGTGAAGGAAATAATTTCATCTGAAGAGTGAGGATTTCTGAATACAAAAAGTGCTGGAATAACTTCGAAAGTTTCTTGTTTTACTGTTCACACTTTCTGAGATCATTAAATAAGATTTCGGAACCATTCATATCATTATTGAAAAAGTAGCAAGGGTGTATGCCATAAAAAAAGAAGAATTGTGTCCTCCCTTAAAGCCTATATCAACTCCATTAGTCCCAGCCAGTATAGCCAAAATACTACTCCAGTTTCTGCGAAATGACACACACTGCAATAGCAGATGAAGGGAGTTTCCGGTTCCATGTCACAGAAGACGGAACTAAGGCCAATATATTTAGGTATTTCTTAAGCTTAAAGTGTCTTGTGTAGAGTCTCACCAATATCTAAGTTTACTCCTTGGGAGGTTTATCAGAGTATTGATCCTGTGATATTGTAATCCCTCAATAGCCTTTTCGCCTGCTGCAACCCGGGTGCCCGTAACCAGTATCTTCTTCGTTCAAGAATGGTTCCGGACCCAGTTGTGTTCTGCTGACGATCGGCCCTATTCGTCGGCAAGTTCATTCCCCACCAATCCTATACATAGAGTAGCTCTACTCTTTTATGCTTGAAAATACTGAAGAGCATTCCCATTGACACCTAAAGTCTGGTGCACGGGCCAACTATACCTACCCCCATGCTTTCAGATGTCTTCGAGAAATCGGGGTACCAATGCAAGGAGCATTTCCTTAGTAGCAACTCTAATGCGGAGTTGTCTTACTTATCAATGCTTCCTAGGGTAACCCCAAATTCCTTAATAATATTTGTTTCTCTAATGTTGTTATCCTTGGAAGAAGAGCTAGAGGGAGCTTCTCTGCAATATCCCTCATGTTTTGCGTGGATAACACTCTTCCTTTGCCACCACCTTCTACAGAAGAATAGTTTGGTTTGCACATTGTTTAACCACTATATGGAGCGGAGTAAGTTTACCAATCACATCGTGTGCTACTGTTGTCCGTATAAGAGATAACTTGAGATATTTGAATGAAATGGAAATTGATGAAATCGATCAATGCGACGTCCACAAAATGTCTTTAATTGAAAAGCTATAAAGTGTTATATCTAAGCCACAAAATTTTAAAATAAAACATGGTACAACGACATACATGGCATGGCGATCTCTGCAAGGAGGGAAATCATCTACGAATAATATAGTTTTTTTTTCGAAAAATATCGATATTTATCTCGCATATTCAAAAGAAATTCAAAGGAAATATTTTTCTCAGAATATATTGTTCTGATCTGATACCGATATTATAAATTACTTCCCTTGATCCTATATACCTAACGTTAAGATTTTCAAATTTTTGGTGGTTTCTTATCGTATATGTATATGTATGTACATATATATCAATTAATATTTGAGAGATCTTAGCAAATTTAAGTTAACCTATAATCTTAGATATACAGTAGTTTAGTGGCGTATAATATCGAAAAAAGAGGGAATTGTTAAATTAAAGTTAAAGTTTTGAGCTGTATTCAGTGTTTATTTTGTCTTTGCCGCTAAGGTTAGAAATATTGTTGTGAGCTTGGCGATTTTCCTTTATTAGAAAATCTCAAAAAGTACTGAAACGATGTTTCAGTCCCCATAATCGCTAGATATGACTCCGTGTGTATTTTTCCTATTTCCAATATAAAGAGAACTTTCAAGAGCAGACGTTTTACAAGCATACGACAAATTGCTAAAAGAGCCTAAAATCAAGTTTGAGAAGTGTTTCAACGATTGGAAGAAGCTGTGGAAAAAGTACAAGTTATCGAATGGGAGTATTTTTAAAGGTGACACATCAATGTAGACGAATGAATAAGTATTTATTTTAAATAATGTAAAATTACCGTTATTTTTCAATGCACCTAATAACAAATATATAATGATTTCCATTACTTCAGTTAATTTAAGGTTAGATTCATATGTAAATGGGTCAACTTGTTTGTTATCTTAATACAATTTCAAGGAAATAGGTAACTAAAATTAGATATTCCCGTAGCCTCAACATACGCATAGTGATGAAATCTGTCTAGACTTTTCTATTGTCTCTTATATAGTATATGACGGTTAGGGTAACTCCCGGACCGATTCCACTCATTTTTGCCACCAAACTGCATTATATCCAAGACACTCACTTAATAATTCACTAAGATATATGACATATAAACGATAAACATATAAGCTCACCCGATATTTGAAAACCCTAATATTAAGTTAAACTGCACTGTGCTTATGCACTACAATCCACATATTCGATATCTGGGACCTTGAAAAGTTATAGATTTTTTTCGACAATTTGTAAATGAGTGGCATTCCCACAAAGTAATATTTGTAGAATGTTCCGTTTCGATATATAGTTTTGGAAGTATAGACGATATATCAAAAACCTCTTAGTGGCTGAGGCCATGCAATAACTCATTTAGTGTAAAGTGTTTTAAACAACCGCCAGGATATCAAAACGCAATATCTTGCGAGAGTATAAAAAGCAATATTGGTCGGTGAGTCAAGAGTGAGACTACTTTACACCAAGCGCGATTCGAATAAGTTTCTGGGTGTTTCGACCGTGACAGTGACAGAAAACTTCTCCTATCAGGCATATTAGGCTGCAAACTCTGTTCTTGACATAAAAAGTCACTCGTCGGCCAAACTTTAAATCAAGTGAGGAGGTTGTAGCCGCTTCGCTGGGCCAAGTTGGAAACAACACTTTACCAAAACTGTCCTAAACAGTAAAAAAAATTATTAAGAGTTTGCTTTCATCGAATTTCTTTCGAATCGGTCGAAAAGTTTGTGTCCTAAACTTTGGGTGATACATATCTATAAGTTTATGTCTGAAATGGGGGATGCCACGCCTGCATTCGTGTACATATTTTAAAATTAACTTTTTTAAATATTTCTTCTGAATTGGTATATTTAAAGCACATAACTTAATTTTTTATGTTTTTCAGTTGTTACCCAATTAATTAATAAATTTAATTTAAATGTTATGACTTTAGCCACCAGAGGGTTAAAGGTTGGCCGACAAAACACAGCCAACTTCAATACATTGCTCACGGTTTATTTTTCTAATAACGTCAATTACGTTTTTGACATTACGTTTCATTGTTTTCTTCGTTAATCGGTTTGTTTTGGTTTTCCACGAGCAAGACAAAAACAAAAGAGCAAGAGCGGAATACACGTACAGTGGATGATTTTTATTTTTGAGCGCGACGGCAGCAAATACTAGTACTATTGTTTCTAAACAATTTCTGTTTGTAGTGTGTGCGTGCGTGCTGTTTTCAATACAATTTTAGACTCATTTCTGGGCACGTGTATTTATGACTGTATAAATGTATATAGTATCTTTACGGAAAAGAGAGAATTTTCTGTCGTCTGCATTGCATGCATTTGGTCTGAGCATATGTATGATAAAAAATACGAACAGTTGTTGTGTTTTTATGGCTGTGAACAGGTCATGTTTGCACATTATCTCCTCTGGGGGAAACGGCGGACTTGTAACGTAATGCAGTGCGGATGAAAGGAAGTGAATTGAATTTTCACGGCGTTAAATGTGGCTACGTGTGTTGTGAGCGAAAGTGAAGTGATATATGAAAATTAATTGGGGAAATCCGTACAAAAATATGCGCAAAGTAATATTTAAATATTTGTTTAAATACTAACGTTATTAAATGCAGCTAAAAGTCTTTAATGATGCTGTAATTAAGCGCGGTGGTGTACGTGAGAGGACCAACTTCCGTGCCGACTAAACATTTGGTTTGTTATCTGCTCGGAATTATGAATTATAAATGCGTATTAAATGATTGTTGACAGACCTAAATGTAATGAAATCACAGCATGCACATTATACACCCACCCTCTCCTCAATGGTCATGCGACAATGTATGGCATGTCGTGAATGCACTGCAATGCAATTGTGACAGATAAGACAAATGAAAAGTTGATTTCATAGAATATTAAAAAAATTAAAATTATTTTTATAACAGTGAGGCGACAAGTATTTTTCCATACACTGCACTGAGGCGTATTTTACGCCACAACCCAACATGCTGACATACCGGACATGTCTACTTAAAAATAAATAATAAATTAAAAAGAAAATATTTTAAAACACTTCTTGTAAGAAACCTTCGTAACACAAATCACTGGATAATTATGAAACAATAAATACACTAACAGACAGCGAGAAAAGTATAAATCCAAAAATAAACAAATAACAAAAACAAAAGTAGAATCATTGCGCCATAACTTTACTCTGCCACCCCGCCAGTCAACCATATGTATTGCTTATATTGCCGACAATTTGTACAAAACAATAACAAAAACAACAACAATAAATATTGCGATAACACAAAACTAGCGATAACAAAACGCGCAGACAGACACAACGTGTGCAACAAAAGCAAAAACTGGATTTATTGACAATTGTTGTACTTAACTTTAAAACAACGACAACAAAAAACATTGTAAGTATTAATGGCATAAAGTGGCATGAAATTAATATGTGCATATTTACTAAGTCCATGTTAATAAGCTGAAACTAAAGTCATCATTAGCGTACACGATTGTGTGTGTCTTTTCATTACACCAACCGCTGTTTAAACAGCATTTGAAATGCATAACACACTATAGATAAACTAAACTATTGTTGTTAAGAAAATTAAAGGCGTTACAATTATAAATGTGCACCTGTGCATTAGGGTGTGCCCAAATATTTTTTCGATTATTATAAGAAGATTGACTCAAACTTATTCTGTCATTCGATAGAAGGGACTGTAGGAGTTTGGTGGAAATACTCACAGGCCACTGTCTGGTGGCGGCACATGCCTACATAATGGGACTTACAGATCGAGATGACTGCAGGAAATGTCAAGAGCAAGGTGCAATAGAAACAATGAAGCATCTTCTGTGCACCTGCCCTGCATTGTCAAGGCAGCGACTTCGCTACTTGGGGGCCTTACGATATGAGAATCTGGAAGAGGTATCGAAAGTGAAGCCACAAATGCTTTTAAAATTCGCGTCAAGCACAGGCATCCTAAAGGATGACTACTCCTCGTGGACAACGTGACGGCACTCCATCTGGTATCGCAAAGGACCTAAATAGGTCTATGTGTGGCGTATTGGCCTACCAGTTTAACCTAACCTAACCTAACCTAACCTATAAGAAGATTGAGAGAATTTCAGCTTACAAAGAGCGAAATAGCCACAGAAAAACGGAAAACTAATATAGCCTCAAAAAAGAGAGGTAAAAAAGGACCAAGAAAATTTTTCTATAAGGCGTACAGTAAAAAAACACGAGGAGATATAAAATCCCGGTTGTCACACCGCTCTAGTTGGAGAGTTCTCGAAACCACCTTTGGAAAAGATAATGTACATTGCCTTCACGGTGGTTAAGAAGATTCAAGAAGGCATCGGTTGCCTTATATTACTGCAGAGGAGCGATTGGAAAGAGGTGGGGTCTCTCATCAAAAATGGTAGTTTGGTTACTCGCCTACTTTCAGTACAGCCAAGAGCACTGCAACGCGTTCTTTCTTTGTTTACATACATATGTATGTATGAGGGGCGAAATGAAGCCGCTGGAGAAGAGATGAAATGAATTATTTCATGGAAAGGTTACACTTTAGAGGGATGGTTAGTGGAGAAGTCTTCTAAGGAAGTCTGTAAGGAGCTTGTTGTCAATGCCAGTTTTAGGTGACTGGACCTGCAGTGTGTTTCGAGCAAAAGTAGCCGCCAGTAGTCATAGTGCTTCTTAGAGTTGCCTTCTTCAGGAAGGTTTGCATTAACTCTGATATCAGAGCGGCAATATCGGTTTGGGGTAACTAGTAAAGGGGGTGCCTGACCTCACTATCATTAGTATGAGACTACTTTAGCATTAGATTAGTATTATCTTCTGGGTCTACACGTACATAGTATTGATATATTTGGCACTCTAGTCACAATCTCATTAGACTTGGAATGAGATGATAACTCACTACATATACTCCTTCGCGTTCTGGCTTCAGATCTGTAGATCTCGTAACTACTATATTTTTTGACACAGTGTTGATCGTAGAAGGGCTACTGAACTACTTGCACTCGGCAAGGTTGAGCTCTCCACTGTAGGAGTCCTTACTATGCACTCTCCGATTAGTTCACATGCATATGAGGCTACAGATTCTACAGTATGCACGTTGCTGTTGTATGGTGGAAGACGTGATTGAAAGATCTAAACATTTTCTGTTTCACTGTCCAGCTTTTGACAGACCGAGACCAGCTTTTGCCAGAATAAATGTTAACCGCCTCAAAAAATTCGTAGCATGTTCAAAACCCGAAGAAAAATTTCCTAAAAACATATTTCGTCATTATTTCGCCATTATTTTATATTAAATTTCCTGCTTAAAATTTCCATACAAATATATCACACCCTAACGTGTTTAGTTTGTTTGATCAGTAGGTGGTAGGTCTAATTAGATTGGTCTCATGCCTGCATACCTATTTATATTTAAAACTGTAAATAAGTTACATGTAATTTCGCTATTTATCGACAATTTAATGACGTAAGATGTGTGCTCTATATACAAAATTTTTATACTCTCGCAACCTGTTGCACAGAGTATCATAGTTTTGTTCACATAACGGTTGTTTGTGTCACCAAGAAATATAAGAGTTAGATATGGGGTTATATATACATAAATGATCAGGATGACGAGTAGATTTGAAATCCGGATGTCTGTCCGTGCAAGCGATAACTTGAGTAAAAATTAAGATATCTTAATGAAACTTGGAACACATGTTCCTTGGCACCCTGAGGAGGTTGCTTTCGAAAATGGGCAAAATCGGTCCACTGCCACGCCCACAAAATGGAGGAAACCGAAAACCTATACAGTGTCATAACTAAGCCATAAATAAAGTTATGAAAATGAAATTTGGAACATAGGATCCCATTAGGGAGGGGCACATTTGGATGTAATTTTTTTGGAAAAGTGGGCGTGACCCCGCCCTCAAATAAGTTTTTTTGTATATAACTCGCAAACCAATAAAGCTATATAAGCCAAACTTTCTGCAGTCGTTTCTTTTAGCCATTTCCTTATACAGTCCAAAAATGAAGAAAAAAGAAATCGGATAATAACCACGCCCACCTCCCATACAAAAGTTAGGTTGAAAATTTCGAAAAGTGGGTTAACTCCCTAACGAAAAACGCCAGAAACACCAAATTTTACATAAGAAATGGCAGAAGAAAGCTGCACTGAGATTTTTTTACAAAATGGAAAATGGGCGTGGCGTCGCCCACTTATGGGTCAAAAACCATATCTCAAGAACTATTCGACCGATTTCAATGAAATTCAGTATATAACACTTTCTTGACACCCTGATGACACGGGTGGAATATGGGCGAAATCGGTTCACAACTACGTCTACTTCCCATATAACCCAATTTTGAATTCCATCTGATTCGTTCACTTTATAATGTATTCATAAGGAACCAATGAAGCTAGCGGAATAAAACTTTACACAAATACTGTATTTGAGCTGTGACATCACTTGTGGAAAAATTGTCAAAATCGGACCATGACTTTTCAAGGCCCCTGATATCAAACTTGAAGAACTCAGTGCCTAAGGTTAATTTTTCACCGAAAATATAGGTAAATCCCTCAGATATTTTAATGTAATTCATTCCCTCTGAATTTTTTTCTTATAACAGTTTCTCTCTGTACCTGAAATGGTAAAAATCGGGTCATAACTTCCCCCAGATCCTATATACCTAATTATAAGTAATATTAAATTAAGTGATCGTATAGTCTTCGATACATTGTATCTTGGTGGTGAAAACGAGTGAAATCGGTTTAGGAATTACCTCAGTCCCCATATACTATTTATGATGATTTTCGTTATTCTATTGAACTTTATGCCGAATATATGGGTCGAATTGTGTTGTCTTTATAAAATTACATCAATAAATTGCGAGAGTATAAAATGTTCGGTTACACCCGAACTTAGCCCTTCCTTACTTGTTTAATATAACTTTACGTGCCGTATTAGAGAATGAGGCGCTAACATGTTAGAGTGAAATGTCACACTTTGCAAGTAATCAAGTTTTTACTTAAGGAATATGTAAATTGACCTTGAGTTCATTACATTGTGGGTGCCGTAATAATCGGAGACTTTGTCATAACTATGAGAATGATTAAATGGAACATAATCAATTATAGACTCGTTTACTTAATGTACGCTTTAATCAATTCTGTCACTTAAAGGGTATAAAAATTTAACGAACAATGTGCTCGTTTCGAGTATGACAAATATGTTCCAGATATTTATTGATTTCCTTTAATTTATACTAAAAACTTATGCACACTTGATTGAATAAGAAGTGAGTTTCATTAGCTCTCCAAAACTATTGCTATCAAAAACGTAATTAATTAATAATATTATTATTATTCGCAGGGAATAACAGGTACTTAACACTCCATTGCCATTTGTCTCAACAGCACTTAAGAATAAATGAAGCGCAGTGTAATGAAATTTAATTATAGTTATACAATATTTTGTTGAATTGTGTGATTAAGCCTCAAGACTCAATGCATGGCACACAATTGTTACAAACACACATGTAATACTCGCGATTACAAAACGGAACCAGTTTGGGTTTTAGCTGGAAATGCATACACTTTGCATATCTCAATAATGAAAAGCGCATTCAATAAACTGACTTGCATAACTTTAGTGTTAAGCTGTACAAATGTAAATGTTTTGGTTTCATTCATCTTTCATAATGTGTTTTCTCATTACATAATATCGACATGTCTAAGTGTAAAGCTGTATTCACATTAAACTCGAATTTATTTCATTTCATGTAAATTAAATATTTGAATACAAAGGACATAGTATTAGTTTAATAATATATTAAAAGAAAAGTAGGAGCTTTTAAAATGAAAATTTATAATTTTTAGGAATTTATATGCCTTCAACAATCACTTTCGTTCCAAATTTTTGAAATTATAATCCAAATTGATGACCGAAATATTCAGAAACTTCAAATTTCGCCAAGAATATTCTCGAAATATTTCAATATGACCCTAAAGCAACCAACCAAAAAATCCCGAATTATTCATTAAAACAACAATGCAACGTTTGTTTCTTTATACTATCGAGCAATAGTTAAGCATAAATTATCATCGAAATATCTCAAAATATTCCAAAACTTACCAAAACTAGTCTAAAATAATGCAAAATATTCCCAAAACAATCAACGAAAAATGGTATTTTTTTGCGGTATTAAATTTTTGACACCTACGTCTACGTTCCCCAAAAATATTTTCAATTATAGGTCGCTTCCCTTACGTACCATATCGCACGCAATGAAAATGGGCGTGGCATTGCCTTCTTATGGGTCAAAAACCATATCAGAGGAACTACTCGGTCGATCTCAATGAAATTTGGTATATAATATTTTCTTGACACCCTGATAACACGGATAAAAAATGGGCGAAATCGGTTCTACTTTCCTTATAACTAAATGTTGAATTCCATCTGATTCCTTCACTTTATAATGTAGACATAGGGAACCGACGAAAATGTATGTGTGATTGGCGTTGCAACCGTTTAGCCGGTTATAGCCGAATCGTCGATAGCGCGCCACTTCTCTCTCTCCTTCGCAGTTCGGCGCCAGTTGGAGATCCCAAGTGTAACCAGGTCGCTCTCCACCTGGTCCCTCCAATGGAGTGGAGGCCTTCCCCTTCCTCGGATTCCTCCGGCGGGTCCTGCATCGAAAACTTTCAGAGCTGGAGTGTTTTCGTCCATTCGAACAACACATACAGCTCATCATTCCATCTTCTGCGGTATTCGCCGTTGCAATGTTTAAGGGACCATAAATCTTCCGCTAAACTTTTCTCTCGAAAACTCCTAGTGCCGTCTCATCGGATGTTGACACCGTCCACGCTTCTGCACCATAAAGTACTATAACTTTTCAAGGCTCCGGATATCGAACATGAAGAACTCATTACATATTTTCGCACTTGAATAATAAGGTTTCGAAACAAGCATATACACATAAAGGATAAAACTACCCGACAACAACCAATAACAACCCAACGCTCTAGTACTCTTCGATCCCGTAATTGCTTATATATCTTAATATGGAGTTATATTAAAAACAAATTTATTACCGAACTATCCTTAAATATTCAATCATTAAACAAATTAATAAGCTATAAGGCGGGTAGGGCAAAATTTCCCAGTCCCTGTTTCATAGTCCAAATAGTTTTTAACTGGTGTTGTAGCATAAGCGTTTTTATGGAATGGAATGGATGGAAGGAAAATTATTTCTTCGTGTCTAATCACAAATTCCAACATTTTCGGCATCGGTCTCTTCAATTTGATAACAAATCATTAACGGCTTCATTTCTCATAATACAAAACGGTCTCCTAATTCCACCAAATATCGGCTTTGTTGTTGATTTTGCTAGTTTGCTATGTTTCACATATGATTTTTTGTGTATTGGGCTGTCGCAATAGATCCACTTTTCTTCTCAAATCACAATCCGATTCAAAAACGACATATTTTTAACGTTAAAGCAGTATTTATGACATACATAAAAACCCTTTCTCTTCTTGAGCTTGACATCCTCCATCCATTCATTCCTCATTCCAAGTCCAAATTACTACTTTTGAATGGTGCAAAATCCACTTTAGGCAAGTCTGCTCAGCTAGAGCCATATCATAAACTTCCACACAAAAATATAATGACTCTCAGCTCAGACTTTCTTCATATTAAAGTAACGAAATTGAAAGTAACGAAGAACTTCTAGCTGCAACCCTTTTTTTCAAGCACCAAGTTCGACTTATTGGAGGAAAAAAATATTTTTGGTTATGCTTAAAATGATTGACATATTTTGAAAAATTCGGACAAAGATAGTAGCTTTCCAACTTAAGTTCGGAGTATTGGAATAATAATCATGTTACGTCATCTCAATGCATACCGGAGGAATATATAGTTATAGACCCGATGTAATTGAATTTTTTTATAAAATCAAATTTGTGGCAGCCTTAAAAACTCTTCAATTAGATATTGAATTCGAATTTGCATACTGTTTTATGAGTATGTTAGCATTTTGTACACTAATCCCTAAGTATTTATTTTTAAAGTATATCAATTTTTGTTAATTAATTATATCGTGCTCTTTACTGTTTTAATTATAAAACACAAGTGATCACGTTTTTGAGCACACACTCATACACACAGCAGAACATATTATCAGCCTAGAAGGTCGTAATTTAGACCCACAAGCTTCATTATACCGTTATCAAAGCTGGTTGTTCAATTTCAGAAACGTTTTGCAATAAATAGACTGTGATCGCGTGAACTCGTGTACTAATGACCATAAATTGTGTTTTTTATTTCAACTTAAGCTTATTGTTATTGTTGCCTGATAAGGTATTTATAAACAGCTCAGTGCTTAGTAGCGAACAAACTATTCTATTTCGCACTGCTGATTAAGTGTCAGACAGATTTTTCCATCAAATGAGAGAACTCAATATTAATTTAAAACAAACATGTGTAGATATGTATATGTATGTATGTTTATATGTATGAGGGTACATGTTCAGGTGCTTATAAATGTGTCAATGCTGAGGTAAATAAAATAATCTTGTGTTTGCTCTAAAATTATTCATAGAATTCTAACTCGTTGATTATAAAGTAAATATTGTCAAAGAGCGAAAACGTAAAATTATCAGTGTCATGCTGAGCCGTGCACATGCAAAGGCAGTTGTCTTTTTTTGCTTTTGTGAGATAATTTTGATTTGATTAAAGGGAGGAATTTGATGAAGCTGCGCAAAAAATGAAATAAAGCAATCTGCTATATATTTTCATATACTTGTAAATATGTATGTAGAGATATGTATGAAATATGTGAAATATTTGCAAACATGAGCGATAGATAAGACATTCACGTTTTGCCTCTCAAGAGATTATCTAGGCGGACAGCAAGCGGTTTTTATATCAAATATAATGATGTATAATATATACTATATAATAGTTATATTATATAAAGATAAATTATTTCTTAGAAATATTGGTTATAAAAAGAAGCTAAATTAATTGAAATTTAAATAAAAACATTAAAGATATAAAATTACCAGAAATTCAAGAGGAAAACTGAAAAAAATATACATATATTTTTTAAAATTTTATAATTATTTATTGACAATATTATATATTTCTACATTACTTAGCATTTCATTCAACTTTTTTGCTTACAAAAAGCATATTTAAGGAATTCGAAACAACTGATAGTGTTTTGACAGCTAAATGTTTCTTAGGTTAGGTTAGAGCAACCAAACCTCGTTAAAATTAATTTTTATAGCCAAATACGAACTGTCAATGACAGAAAAACTGCACTAAGCAGACTCAGAATGATAGATTATGGTTAGGTTAAGTGGTTGTCTGCTGACGCACTTAGGCCTTTGGGAGGCCCATTGTGATATCACCGAGACTAGGATCCGCTCACACTATTAAGTTCTCTTTGAACCCACCTGTGGTCTTGATAAAATGAAAGACTGAGAATGATAGAGATATAACTCTAAATAATGAAATAAAAATGAAAAAAGAATGAAAACTTGATGGGTTTCTAGGTTAGATCAGATTGTTGGTCTATAGAAGATTTATTCCGTGTATTCAAATTCTTTATTATATTGATATTTGCATATGTTATAAAGACGTTTTAATAAAATTATTTGTTAAAAAAATATGTTTTGCTTTAAATGGTAAAATTTCATCCCGAAAACTCATCGAAAATTGACTGAAGAATTACACAGCCACACAAAACACCGAATCTGAGATCCATTTAACCCCATAAGATCAGGGTTTTTATATAACCTCAGAAAACCAATATGGCGGACCCTATTTGGAAAAATTCAATGGATTCGCTATTGGGGGGTTTTCGTGGTGTCGGTTTTCAAAATTCAAAATGGCGAATTTTTAAAATGTGTCCACCATATTGGTTCGCCATTTTGAATTTTTTAAAAGTAGCATCAAATTCGTAATCAGCGATCCCGAGAACCCCCGAGTGACAAGTTTCAAGCGATTACGACACTTTCAATAACTCATATTAGCTGCCATCGATTGGTCACTTCTCTGCTCGCCTGTCCAAAATTTTACATGTGAAAGCAACAACAAAGTTTTCTAGTTGAATTCGTGCAGGAATACCTCATTAAAAATTCTATCGCCGCTTGCTGAGTGCTACCAAGTTTTGTTTTACTCATTTTAGAACCATTTTACTATTGTGAACGGCTCAAAGAACAAATTACTGTCAAAATAATAAAAATTGTTATACACAAATTTGAAATTGAAAAGGGCAGGCGAAGATAAATCGTTAGTATTTTTGTATTGAATTTAATGAATAAAAAACTTTAATAAAAATTAAATTTGTTGCAGAAAACGTTAGACATAGACGGTGGTTGAAGAGTTCAGTGCGACCAAGTATATACAATTCGATTTCAGTGCTGCCAGTTTGTATGGAAATTTGGAAAGTTTGTTCGATTGGCTTGTCTATAGCAGTTAACCAATCGATGACAGCTGTTATGATGTTATTCCAACAGAGAGAGAAACCACTATACGATTAATGTAATTTCTTAAGCCCTTTTCTAAGGCGACTCGATTCAATATCAGACTAATCACTTTTAGAGTATGGATCGTGGCATCATGGGTACCAATCTGAGAGTGGGCAATTCGGCAAAACGCCAATGGTTATAGTAAAATTACTCAGAAAATTAGTCGTAAATAAAGATGTCTGTAGATAAAAAAGGAAAAAAGGAATGCCCGCGGACCGTCCGGTATTAGTGTGGTCATTGAATTGTAGGCAAAAATGAAAACGACCCAAATTCCTACGTGGAAACTCTTAATTACAAAGGTTTACGAAAAGAAAGCTGTCTTCGAACCAGCATTTCTCTGTTGACAATTTTTGGGTGGGGGTCTCTAGCTTGTGTCTTCTTTATATGTTACTCTCGAAAGATAGATATCTGCTGAAACTCTACGTCTTTGGGTAACTGCGGTATTCCATTCCAATTAGAAATATAGGGACTAGAGGGAAGCACTAGATCGAACGTCCAAATAATATTATTGATCTAACACTTCAATAATCACATCAATTCTCTATATATAAACAATTAATAGTTGTCTGCTAAAAATGCCTGCCACTAAAATAATTTGCAACGCATTTCTTCAGCCGTTATTGCCGGCTCTCCTTTAGACGGTTATCAGCAGCAGCCGAGTTGGCGTTTATAACGCTTGATTTTTTAAACCAAATACCTGTGCTCTTACTAAATATATGTTGTACTCATATATGACTGTGTATGTATGTTTGTATGTGTGCATGATTGGCTGCTTCAGCGCGCTGTTTGTACAGATCTACTGTGTAAACTAATTCCTACACCCTCTCAGTGGTAAACAAACGGTTTTTTCTTGTCGTTGTTGTTGTAGTTGATTTTCTGCTTGATATAGTTCATAATTTGATAACTCTTTATACTTGGTTAGTACTAATCGGACTTTTGATGATAGTCAGCGCAACTTTGCGGAACAACAGTACGCAGACGGTTCGCAAAGTAAAGAACATCGTTGCCTTCGCGAAAAAAAAAATTTAAATATATATTAAAATAATAAAAATCGATCGGTTATCAATAGCATCGCTTAAACAACTGTTGCAATCCTTTCGTGTTGTTTTGTGACTTAAAAGCAACAAAATGCAGATTAACGAATATTACTTTGAAGGTATAAAAAAATTTGTGTGACGAAAAAAATGATGCATAATATGTAGATAAATTGTTCCAATAGAATCATTGGAGAAAACATGGAAACTGTGTTTTACATACTTCTATGAATTATTAAACTGATTTTATAAGAGCTCTTCAGCTGTGGACCGAACGAAAACTAAATAAATACATAAAGCTCAGAAGTTTCTTCAGTTTTTTGTTCAAATGTTGTTATGTAAATAAAAAAAAAATAAATTTTTATGAGGTCAATGCTAGACGGAAGTACTACCGAAGCATGTTAGTAAAAAGAAATTAAGTGATAAACATTTGTTTAAAGTGTATATGATAAAAAAGTAGTACGAAAATTTATGTAGAATGACCTTAGTGCCACGCCCATTTCTTTATCTATTTTGTATTCGAGTTTCTGACTTTGGGAATCATTATCTACGTGTATTGCAAATATATAACAGAGGGAACTGTTAACTTGCTAATGTGGACCGCTTTTAGAAACTCTTTCCGAGAATGTTGCTTAAAGTTGTTTATAATGCATGTAATAGGTTCCCACGAAAGACGGGTTTTGGTAACTGAAATGAACCTCGCATTTTTACCCTGCCAAGGACTGTCAACTTGACAGCATTTCCTAAATTAATATAGGAATATTTTCTGCGTTAACTTTTGTCGATTTAACATAACATAACAGTTATTTGACTTGACAGATTTCTGAAACTAGACTATCCTAACATTTTTTTAAGCCGCTGGCCAACACCTGTTGATTGGCGACTCTCTTTGAAAAAAAAAAAATATCCCCAACTGATATGTGAAACCACGACACATAGGGCAGTAGTCACTGAACTCACTCAACTACCACAATCGTTTTCTAAACAGTATATATTATATTTGAGTGGTTATAGATTAAGATTCGATAAGATACGGTGAAGACCAATACACAAATGAACTGTAAGATTTGCGATATCGCCACGCAAAACTCTCGGAAATTTTTATATAGATTAGGCCTATATCATCGGTTTTACTCATGCATTCCGACTGACCAATTAGTCTCATGCAGATCTATCGACTTAAATATACCGATTATCAACTTTGACTACTGATTCATAAAATGTATACTTATAAGCAATTATAATTAGGTTAGGTTAAAGGGCTGATCCCTGTGCCACAGGAGACCCCACTTGGTCAGCTAAGGCAGTCCTTTGTAATGCCGCAAACTTCTCAAAATGGATCCTCACGACATTCAAGTGACGACAAAGCGCTTAGATACTTTCATGAATTTGTACAGGCAACTAATTTGTAATCTAGACAATTCAGCTGGTTCTCCAAAGTTTGTCCTGCCAAGATGTTTTAGCCGCAATGATGAAACAAAGAAGGAGAAAGTGTTTCGATGTCTCAATCTCCCCTTCTTCCATGCAACATTGACAATTTGCATCCGTCAGGCATATAATCCCATCGGACAGTGGCCAATGAGGACTACTCTTATTATGGCGAGCTAAACTTTATTAAGAGCAAATAGCTCAGTGGATCTCCTGCGATTCATCTTAGACCAGAATGATCTCTCAGTCGGATCTTCTCGCACTTCTTTATTAGCATCGAAACTTTGTATCAATATAATATTTTTTAAGTGAACTGAGAAATAATAGTCCCGGAAAGGTTTTAATATCAGCCGTTTGGCTTTAGTTTTAAATTCAAATCGAGATTGTTGTTAGTTATCGTATTTTTTATTTAATTTAACCGTACTATTAACAATCTTCTCTGCTACCCGACGCCGTCCAAGCGTCTAGTTTGCTTCGATATTAAAAATTTTTCCATTCAATATCATGCGCAATATTATTTATTGATCGATGGTATGGACCTCGTGGCGACATTTGAAAGCCAGTTCAGTTAAGCGTAATTGAATTTGTTTAATAAATTTTGGTATTTTTTTCAATCTTCTGCACTCTAATCACTTAGCTAAACAAACTTTAGCATTGTCATTTCATAAACAAATATTTGGATCAGTCAAACTTTATTATCTATCTTTATCTTTTCTTCTCTCCCGCATTGTATAGAGACTGACAAGATGCAAGGCGTGAAGCGGGTGGTGGTCTTCTGCATACTGATTGTCATACTGCCGTCCGCTTTAATAATCATACCGCTCTACCTGCGACGCACCGCCTTCGCCGACGTTGTTTACCCCGTCGCCGAATCGGACATAATTGAGATACGCGATGGCATATCTTCGATATTCTGCCAGCAACATTCGCTACGCATGAACTCGAACTTCAATGCATTTCAATTGCGCAGTAAACCCGAAGTCTCCACAAATCGTAAGCATATACGACTAAAGAAATCAATGACGCTACCGGATGATACATTGGAATATTGGGGTTTCTATCTGTTGAAGGGCGCTAAAGTGCACCTCAAATTCTGTTCACGCTACGATGGCTCGCGTATATTGGTGGTGAAAGGTCAACGGAACCTCAACACTTGTGGATTACTCGATCACAATCAGAATAAATTGGGTGCGAATTTCGCGCATGGACACGAACAGGTGAAGGTGTTCTTCGAGGATATACGCGAAATGGCTGACACATTGCCCGTGGAAGAGGTGGCGGCCGAGAAGAAGTCAGTTGACAATAATATGGAAGAGGAGAATCATGGCGGTGAGGATTCGAGCGAAGACGCGGAGGAAGAGGCCTTCCAACGTGCTAAAATTGCAGCGGCGTTGGAGGCAGCGGCAGCTGGGCTGGCAGTGCAGCCGCCACTAACAGAAAGTAACACCACACAACCAACCACAACGAAGGCATCTAAGATACGCGGCAAGAAATTGAAGAAGGGCTCAGTGAGCTCGCTGCGTAATCGCAGACTACCACTAAATGCGCCAGCTACTGCTTCGACACATAGGATAACAAAGCGCGAGAAATCAGCAGCGGCGAACGCTTCTGAAGCAGCAATTACACAACGCCACAAGTCGGCGACGGCGCAACGGAAACAGGAAGTGTACGATAAACTGTACAAGTTGCGACGACGCAGCAAACGCGAACATGTTTACGATCGCAAATACAGTCACGGTGGCAATGCGATCAATTTCACCATCACTGACGAATCGAATTCGGTGTCGAGCTTTGAAACGGGACTCTTCAACTGTTTCAACGGCACCATACTGCTCGCGGAGGGCTTTGCACCCTCTGCCGAGTGCGTTAATGCACATTTTCTGGAGAATGGTTCACAACGCATGCTCTCCAAGCATGAGATCACCGAAGACGGTTATTACTATTATATATTCTACAGCGACAACGATTTGGTGCGCAACGATATACACGCCATTTTCGATATTTATAAGCCGACATTTCAATACTCCAATCTGAGTGATGCGCAGGGTTGCGTAAATGCGACCAACTGCACCTTCCCCATCGGCTTTCTCTCCGACGAAATGGTCATTGTGGAGGTGCCCACGCGCGATGGCATCGAACACGAAGAGGACGACATCACCTACCTGATCTCAACTTGCCATCCACGTACGGCCGTCTATGCGATCTTCCCCATAACGGTGCTGATATTGATATTAAGTTGCTCATTTTTATAGAATCGACTGTACCAAAAGCAAGCTTTTTAATTATAATTTAGCTAATTATTATTTTCTAATTAATCTATAAGTATAGACATTACATAATGCTAGGCGTGTAAATTAATTTTAAACGCATACAATCAGAAATTTACATAAAATAGATATTTAATAAAGAAGTCATCATTAAACTAAGCGCTTACAAATTGGCCATAAACATACGCGCATGCGTCCCTGCGTCACAAGAACAATGAAATGGAGGTTAATAACTATTGTATAACATAAAAAACGGTAGATTGTAGAACGTATGTATATTAAAGAGAGTAAAAAATTGATTGTATTTTTCGAACAGTTTAAAATAAAATATTTTATAATGAAAAAGTGTACATTGTATTTTATAACTAATTTTGTATTGTGCGCGCACAAATGTATGTAATATTGACGATAATAAATCAATTAGTAATAGCTCGAAACGCTTTTAATATTAAAAACCAGTAACAAAAAGTGATTTTTTATTTTATTACGCACAAAAATGACAGTAATTCCGCGAGCGGAAGCACAACCCCCCTATTCCGGCATACCGTGTGCTGTCATTTTGACGTCCAGCCAAGCATTACCGTTTTTGTCACACTTTTATTGGCCACACATGACTTAGTTCCTTTCGCATTCAATGCAGCATACATATATACATAAATAGCTTTCTATCGGATGAAACTGATTTTTATCATTGTCATTACAACTTGGCACCCACAACAACAAAAACAGTATAAATTTAAAATAAATACGCAGCATACCGTGGAATTATTTTTTATTATTTTTTTTAATCATCAAATAATCCTCATTCATTGTTACAGTTTTGTCAAAAATTTATTATCCGCACGCTAAAATATTCTAAATTTATTTTTTATCATCAGTTTGGTCAGCCGCCTCGGTGCTCGCGCATCGCAAATTAAGTAAATAAACAAATGTGTGAATTGGTTTTAATAGAGACGCCTAGAATGATGACTTGTACTATTTCCATATAATTTAGGAGTTGCAGGCAACGCAAAGTCAAGGGTAAGTACGCAGTGAAGTGTGTATAACTTTTTAAAGCAGCATTAATTATATTGTTAACTGAAGATAAATAAATAGGTAATCTACATCACAAAGGAGGTTTAAATATGCAAAACTCATTTCTAAAAGAGGGATCCACTAGTATTTGAGATAAATTTTTTGTTGCTAAACCTAACTTTCAAGAAATAAACTTATAAAATTGACAGTTGTCGGACAACCGAGCACTTTGATTAGATGGGGACGTATTTTTTTGTGAACTGATTATCGCCAGAGGAAACAACAATATGCAAGTGATTTCCTAAATTAAATACCGGATTGGGATAGGTGATTCCCAAGATATATCAAAAGAAAGCACTGGTTTCACATATTATTCGTGTATATTTCGGGTGCCATACGAGCTTACTAAGAGTAAGAGTCGGGTGTGTCGTGGTGTTACTGTCGTGACCCTGGGAGTGAGGAAGTGACGTACAGGTGGAAGTTGTTGTAGCTGTGTTACCCGCAATGGATAATGTCACACTTCGGTGTTGTTTAGCGACTCCGATGTTGTTAGTTGCGGGGGCAGGAACACGTCGGAAAAGGTCGGATGAAGGATGGGGGGATTGGTCGGACTGGGAGTCATGCTGCCTGGTTGAGATCCTGGGGGCCGTAGGGGCCCTAAATTGGCCGCTTTCTGGGGGGTGGCGCGTTGCGCAGACTAGGTGCAAGTTGCACTGCCGTAGAGGCAACTGTCGCAATATTGCTTTGACAGCATGGGGCCACACAATGTGTGGTCCACTCCCTATAGACGAAAGAACAGCCCTTGACCGGATAAAATCCGGGTTGACCAACGGTAACGTAGAACCGGCTGAAGTGGGAGTCGTATAGTATAATTTTCATACATAGATTGTCACGAAAAGGAAACAAGACCGACAATTGTATAGTGTTGTGGGGAAAATCGGAAAAACGAAATCGAAGAAAAACAATCCCTTTTATGTAGTAAGAAAGTTATTTTCCATTAAAAAACAATTGCAAAATTGTTGACAGTACAGGTTCGAATTAGATGGCTAAATCCAAATCAAATCCACCAAATATATAGCAAAACCTTCCTGACCGTCAATCCTTGCTTGGCCACCGTTTGCTCATCACCACAATTCCACTACGACCGTTTTCGCAAATGGTTTTCTGTTCTGAACCATTTTTCATCGCCAGTAACAAAAAATTTGTTCATAAAAAATCGGTATCGTTATCGGCCGATCCTTTGCCAACAGGGCGATTAATCGGCATCAGAATCGGTCAAAGCTTGGGAATCGGTCGGACACTAGAACGAGCTTTGAATTGATTCGATTTCGATCACCAGGACCTTTTCCAGGTTCTAAAATCTCAACTGACTATTTTTAAGCAAAATACTAGTAGTTGTGCCAATATGATTTTGAAAAGTTTAAAGATGTGAATTTCTTTAAACACGTATGAACTTTTCAGCTAGGAGGTGCATATATTCCATTTGGGACTCGAGATGGTTCTCATCATTCACAATATAACGTCTAGCGCTTTAAAAATCAAAGAGGCACTCACATATGATTTGAAGATTTCAAAAACAGTTGAACTTCCATAACTCGAACTCTTGAATTGGTAACAAAACTTAAATTTCATAAAAAATACCGTAAGTCGGAAGGCTCTATAACTTGAAGTTTGTTTGTGGATTATGGTAACTCGAGTTAGGGAAGTTCAACTGTAGTTCATAAATAATTAATATTCTGTTCATATTTAGTGCAAATATTGGCTGTTAAAGAAGCTGAAGAAAGTTAAATCTTTCTGTTCTTGCATAACGGAAGAAAATATTCTTTAAATAATTCGCTGCAGTTAAGGAGATCCAATTACCGTGATGAGAAAAGCTATTTTAATTTATTATTACAAATTAAAAAACAAAAAAAATGAAGTAGCAGGGAGTGTCGTTTAGGGCAGCTAGTACAAATATAAATATTGTAAATATATTAATATTGAGTTATCTAAATAAGTTTAACACAAACGTGTTAATAACATACAATAATTTCACAAATTGTCATAAAATAATATATCCGTGTTATTTTCATTCATATGTATGTATGAACCGAAGCAAAACCATATATATAATACATATGTATGGGAACTTCCGTCAGAACATTATTAGAATTACAACGTTTTTGCATAGTTTCATAGGAAAGTATTTAAATTTGTTTATATTAAATTAATTTTAAATTCATTTATAACCAATTACGATATATACGAAAGCAAAGTTGCATAGGAGCTACTTTTCTCATTTCGATTTTTCAACTATTATTTATTATTTTGTGTTCTATATAAAACCTTTATAAGGATACAAAGAGCAAAATCAAACGCATAAGAAAGTATGCTCTCTTATTATCCTATAAAATATAGTATAACTTAACACTAGTTACCTCTCTTAACACTTGTTACCTCTGCAAATTTTGAGTATAAACAGTTAATTTTTATACAATTAAAATAAAAAAAGTCTTCTTCAAAAATCTGCAAAAAAAATTATATTTATGATTTTGGTAACTACTTAAAATTGGTCCCGTGGGACATCAAGGTGTGGAATTTCAAATTGAAAATTATTTTTTGTCTTATAAAATTGAGTTAAGTATGTAAATAGCTGCTTTAACATTATTTATTTACATATGTATTCCACTTAACTATCTATTCAAATAGATTTTGGCGAAAATAGGAGTGCTCATTTTAAGAAGGGTGTCAAGAAAAAATCGATTGCTGTTATAAGTAATAAGCTAATGCATAACATTATAAATCTCTCTCTTCAATTTATATTATCAAGCCTGATTGATTTTATAAAATAATTAAAATGCTCTTCATCAGAATGGAATTTTTTTGCAAGGAGCTGTCGATGGAGTGGGAGTGGGTTATCAAAAGGAACGTCTGACAGATAATGAAATCCGAAAATTTGTTTTTACCCGATGCATTTTCATTTTATCAATGTGTACAAAATAGTACAACTGGAGTTAAAATGAACTTTTTGTCATCAGATTGAAAATCATTCCTTATTATAAAATTTAGATAAAAAAATAGTTAAATACATTCCAGGTATATTGCAGTTGCATTTTTTTTGTTTGGATGGTCAAGATGTAAAAGCTGCTTCATATTCATAATACTCTTTTCATTTCATACTACAGAAAATTTTTGTTGTGTTTCTCAATTGATGTTATTTAAAATAAATACATTTACTACTTTTTTAAACGATTTTTCCAGCCCCGTTGTTAAATAATTCCGTATTATAACAACATAATCAACATAAATATTATGATGAAAAAAGGTCCCGCGCGAATGTGCTAAATATTTAACTAAAAGAACTATACATTATTTTTGAGAGAAATTTATACAAATTTTAAAGCCATCAATGCACAACGTTCTACAATCCAAAAACATTTGAATATTGCCTCACAATCGCTGAAAAAAATTTCAAAACCTGACAAGTACGCGCTTGAGAGTAGAGTGTAGCGGCTTGAAAAACAAAATATTAGAAATATACAAGCCAGTGCGAAGCCGGAGTGCCTGCTAGTATTAAAATAAAAGTGTTTCTCTGCTTAAAGTAAAAAGTGGAAACATAAATACGTATCATTTAAATAATAATACATTTTGTAATTCAATATTTCATTATCAGTTGGTGCTATACTTATACAGTACATTTGAGAATATTGTACATATTATTTAATGCTATATGACGACCAATACTCAAATACGAATTAGCAAATCAATATACAGTTCATGAAAAAATAGAACACATTTCATTTATTGCGACACGAATGGATTAAAAGCCGAGATTATAATATAAATGTAAAGTTTTTTATATAAAATCATTCCACATACTTTTTTCATAATTTTTTTAAACGTAATTCTTTTTTATTGATTTTAAATAATTCATTTATTTTTTTAATGCAACATATGTAAACAAAATAATACAGAGTATTTGATAGTTTAATGAATAGTATAATATTCTTAGGCACATTGCTATGCAAATTGCTGTTTTTTCTTGGTACTGAACCAATGATTAAAATCTAAACGCAGCAGTAACTGCGACAATGGCGTTGTTGTCGGATTTGTCTTCAAACTGATTAGATAATTAATCAACTGATCCATCAATGCGCTAAATCGCTCATCTTGCTGTTCAACATAATCTCTAGTATTCACACCAAGCCACTCATGTCCCCCCAAAACGGTACTCAGGTTGTCACAGACATTGAAGATATCGATTAGGATATTATAAATCGGATTATTAGACTGTGAGATTATAAATTGATTGATATTTAGTTTATTACTCTCTTCATTAGTCAATAGAAAGCATAGTGAGAGAATATTGGCCAAAAATATGCTGTGCGCCTTTTGTATCTCCTCGAAATCTGCTTTATTTTGTATGGTGTTCAAAAGTATGCTGAATTGGCTCTCCAAGACATCGACTTGTATATAATACTGTAGATTATCTATGAAGAATATCAATTGATTTAAGAGACTTGTTAATTTGAATTTTTCACGTGAGCACAAACTGGTGCGCCGCACCTTATTCGACCACAGCATATGTAGTTCGAATTGCATTTTCTTTATTAACAGCAGAAAACGGAAGAGTATATTATAATTGTCAATCACCTTTGGTGAGAACAACAGATGTAATGGCCAATTGATTTTGTAATTTAGCTGCATGTAATGCAAATAATTGTGTTCTATATCTTTTGGATTATTGGTATGCATCAGCGGTTTGGTGATGCTAAGTGCGAAACGTTCCAAATCTTCAGAAACACCAACACCATGCGCTGCAGATTCAAATGCTTTAACGAAATCATGCACCTTGTTTTCATTATATCTGTCTCTGCTAATTACATGTGTGAGACGCAAAAATTCCAAGAACAATTCGCCGCGGCCCAATAAGAAATATTCTTTAATCAATTTTAGTTGATGCACCAAATCCGCTTGATTGATTGCTATTTCAGACAAGCGTGTTGTTAAATAAGATTTGATTTCATTAACAATGCTTTCATAGTGTTGCACATTTAATTCCTCATCATTCTGTAGCATTTGTATTTTGCCAAAATAAATATGCTCCTTTTCATTGCTCAGCGAGCTTTCGTCCTCCAGATCGGTGTGCTCGGTTTTACTCCAATTTTGTGTGAGATTCTTGTGTTTATTAGCATCTGCTTTAAATATGAGTATTGTTTGTCCAATGAAGAGTACCTTTTCGGCCCATCCAGCGGGTAAATAATGTGGCAGCAGCTCATAGCATATTTCATAACGCCAAATGTCGGCATATGTACTCGCCACTTTTGACAATGTAGTTATTGTACTCGCATGCTTGCCACTTTCGGTGCTAGCGCATTTACTGGTATCACTTTCGGCGGCGCTATTGATATTACCCTCCGAGCACTGTATGAAGAATTCACCATATGTATCAATTATTTTGGCATAAAGTATCCAATGTGTAAGTTGTTTGAAGAAGACCACATTCACTGCCAGTTGCAAGGTTTTAATGGCAGCACGTATTTTCTGATCACCATGCTCTGCATTTTGATGCAGAAACTGCATAATTTCGCAGCCATGTAATTTTTGACTTCGTATGACGCGTATCAATTTTCGCAAATAAAGCGCTAACGGTTCATATGTCTTTAAATTTCGATATATAAAAAGAAGCGAGAAATTTGTTGGATTTTTCAGATAACTTTCTTCAAGCGCTGTAATGTTGTCAAAGTAATCCCTTAAAACAGTGTCTATACCATTTGCAAATGCCTTCAAATATAGCCCCTTCTGCAGTGGCTCATCTGTGTCGAAGATTGCTACATTTCTATTGACACTATTATTGCTGCCGCACACTTTTGCAAATTTTTCTATGTCACGCAATAAATTAATAATAGCGATAATGTCCTGTAGTACAAGTTTTTCACAAGGATGCAAGAAAGTTGAAACATCTGTTGCGGTGAAGTCTTCCAAGGATAAATACTTCGATTGCAAATTCAAACAAGACATCAGCACTTCATGTATCATTTTGATGACTGTATTTTAGGTTGTTAATCATCTGAAGATCTTCTTGACTTTATTTTATTGTTAGTAAATTTTAATATTTGAATACTTTTATAAACAAATTTTTGTCGCGCCTTGTTTGTTGAACAAATTGAACAGCTGAATGGCAAATGTCAGTATAGTTATTGCAGCTGTCAAATTGCCAATGTTGCCACTCACTAGAGTTTTGACTGATTGGTAATCCAAGTTTGTAGTCTAATAAGATTTATTTATTCTTACAACATAATATAAAATTAATTAATGCAATAAATAAAATGTTAAGGTAATATTTCAATTATGTTATAGAAATATATAAGTATTTCAATATTTACAGTAAGATAACATGTGGTATGAACAAAATAAGTGAATTTGTGAAAGATGAAAAAGCTAACGCCTAAACTTATACTTTCTGAAAATTCAAATTACATATGCCAGTGCGTTTTAACGTACTTTAAATTTAATAATTTAAATAAAAAATATACTTGGACCTCTATCATATGTATATATGCGCTTTTATAATTTAGAAAATATTATATTAATGTATATTTAAAAAATATATACATATATAAAAGGGAAAGAATATAAAAGAATGCCATAGCGAGCAGGAAGAACGTATTATGCATACACAGTAAGTGCGAATAGTAGTGGTATTAACGACTCGTTGTACTAATACTAGTTGTACAATTACAATTGGAATCGGTCATTTAAATGATTATTTTTCAAAATTATATATTATAATCTATATATATAAAAATGAAACCATTTTTCCGTTGTCACGACATAGCATGAAAACGGCAGGACCGATGTCACTGATTCTTTTTTGTGTGTATTCCAGGAAGATTGAGGATGGTTCTTACGGAGAGAAAAATTTAAAAAAATTGCTTGAAAATGTCTAAAATTCACATTTTTCTAAACTCCCATACAAACCATTTGTATTCTTATAGATATAAAAACGAATTGCTGTTCGTTAGTCTCGCAGAAAGTCGAGAACTGCCACACCAATCTGGCTAATTTTAGTCTTGAAATATTCGAGCATGGCCAAGAAAGGTTTAGAAAGTAAGTAAATATAGAAAAATTGCGCGTAAGATTGCAATAACAGAACTTTATTTGAGTTGACAACAAATTTAAAAAAAAATTGAAAACAAAAAATAATAATATTTTGAAGGTTGTTGCTTTGTTAAAATATTTTTGTCATTGTTCAATTGTATAAGGTTGTGTCGATAGCCCAAAACAATTTGTAACAAGTAAGGAAAGGCTAAGTTTGGGTGCAACCGACTATATCTCGGAATTTATTGATGTAATTTTATTAAGATATAACACTCAATACTGACCCATATATTCATAAAGAAGAATAGAACAACGAAAATCATCATATATTGTATATGAGGACCGTAGTAATTCCTGAACCGATTTTACCCATTTTCACCATCAAAGCATAACGGGAATAGGGGCAACTTGGCAACCTGCTAGTAGGCACACAAACTGTACATTCGGCATTGAAATTACTCCTAAAATGCAAATCAACGAAACACCAGTTTGCAAAATCGCCAAAAATAGCGCTAGAGCGAAAATTTTCCAGATATGCAAGTTGATAATTTGGGAAGTACGGCGCATAAAAAATCGCTTATTTATACATACAAGTGTTTTTGCAACAAGATCAAACTGCGATTGTAGAAGGAGTTGCTAGATATTGGAATTGGTAAGCTCACAGTTGACACCTCGATGGATTAATAACATTTCAAACACATTTCTGTCTCTTCTGTCTCTTTCCAGACATAAAACAACAATATAATACCCACAATTGGCTGAGTGAACGACCAATATTTATAATCATTGGAATTGCCTGGATTATCACCACTTAATTTTATATTTAAAATTAGCATCAGTTGTCATCATACTGTATAACATAAATCAACCTCGACTTTGTAATGAACTTTGTGTCGTCATCGAAGCCAAGATTGATTGTATATCTTAGCCACAAAAGGTGTGGCCGGGTCTGCTAGTTAATAATAATAAAACTGAGAAATTTATTTGAAAACATTTTAGTCATAGTTGGTTTCACATGCACAAAGTCTCACTCAGACAGATTCGACTGTTCTTTGTGACACCTAAATACTCCTGGCGGATCGCTAATTCACTAATACCCTTATGATTCGACAAAGCGCTTGGACACTATTAAAAAGTACTTACATAGGTCGGCTCAGTGGTCTTGATAAATTTGACTGATTCAAAAGGTTTTATTTGTGCAACTCCAGAGACATCATCGAGAAAACCACGACCATTACATTTGCCATTCTTTTCCTGTATAAAGCCTTACATCCCAATAGAAGATGTTCCACAGTTTATTTTTTTAATTTTTTGGCAGCTTCTGCAGTAATCATTGTGCGGCCCATTTTTCTTTCAGGCTACGTTTGTCTGCTTGTGGAGCAAGTCAGGGATTGTTTTCACTGAGACTTAGCAAACTCTATGACATATTTCTCGATTGGGTATTTACATGTGGCCAAATATGATTGTAACATGGTACTTAATCTGGCATGTGCATCTGCTTCACAGTGTCCTGGAATATCGCTGTGTCTTGGAACCCATTGCAGAATTATCGTAAAAAATAAAGCTAGATTAGATTTAGAGATTTTAAAGCTATCTTGCATCTAAGTATTGTTCGATTTCTCAGCATCCGAAATTTTTGTCTTGAAATATCTGTCTGAGAACACTGGCTATGATGTTCACGTTATCTCTACGGCAGTCGGGCCTACGTAACCGGGGCAAACCGTATTTTTATGCGACTAATGGCGCTCAACTCGGCAGAATTCTTCCAAATTATTTGAGGAATATCTTGTACTGCTACAACATTACCAATTTAGCCACATCGGCACGTAGTTGATCGTAGATAATCAGTAGAATGAAGATGAATTATATAGGTGTATGGATGGACATGGACGATGATACAAGGTAGACCGAGGCAAAATGTGACCACACAACTGTTAGCCATTCATACCAGAGTGAGGTCTACGTATGTATTTAGAGTGGTAATGCGGTATGAACCCGCATTTAAAACTGACTTTAGACTGTCCCGTCGGCAAACTACTTTCTTAAACCACAAGCCGCAACAAGTTTCAGGCCACTACAATAACAAGAAACTGTTAGTTCTGTTCAAGACTCATAGATTTCGATCGGGTTTTCTATGACAATCTAACTTTCCCACAAATTTGTAGCTCATCTACGAGTCGGTGAAGATACAAAACTTGCGAAGAACGCTCCCGTTTATATTTGCTTATGTATAAATTTGTATGTATGAGAATATTATAATTGAGGTTTGTGTTTAGTTGTTGTATAGTAGAAGGGAGCACACTCATGCATGCCACCGATTCAGCAGCTGTTTTCATTGTGCCAATGGCTTCTATTGTTAATCACACGTAATTTTAGTGCTATTTAAACGTCAGTCATAGACAAGCAGCTTTTAATAAAAATCGTTCAATGAAAAAGGCAGTCGCGTGTTTTGTGGTCGAAAATGAAAGTCCATAGAAGTATGTTGGTATTGAAATAAAAATATAATTAAAATTGCTAATACCAATTCAGAAAATTTAATAAAACTAAATAAATGCGAAATGTGACAGTTGAACAACAACAAAAGCAAACAAACAATAGGTCACCATAATTGCAACCCCTCAATTGCATTATAAACAAACCCCTAAATGGATTTAGCAAAAATACTCAGCATGCTCTCACGCCAACTAGCGCCAGGCCGGCAGTGACTCTTCTCAGGGAGGCACTCAAAGCTAAAGCATTGCGAGCGCGTCCAAATTGTAGTATAATCGCTCCTGTCGCAGCTGCTGAATGCGCATGCAGGGCCAAGTAGGCTGCCAGTCTCTGCCGGTGCTAGTGCCGGTTGTGTGTTGAGGCTCGTTAGTGGCGGCCAACGCGAATGCGGAGCGTGTGTAATAAAGCGAATTGCCGAGTGAATAGTGCACATTAACGGTGTATGTGCTTTTTTCCAATTCTTATTCGTTTTTATTTTAATCCCCCGTATGCAGGGCCAATGCGGCGCTAAACGCGATAATTCGTACGTTTGTGACTAAGCAAGAGGAATTGATTATTTGTTGCTAGTGTTTCTTTTTACAATAATATTTTCTAAACAATATCGCTATGAGTTTCGTGTATCGATAGAAGTGAAAAATGGCAGCTAGAGTGAATTCTGTTGAAAATAATTGTGTATGCAAGATTAATAGGTGATAGTGGTGGCTGAAAATTATTATGGAACGTGCGAGGTGTGTACATGCAAACATACATACATATACATATGATTGAAAAATATGCAGTAGCAGTGTAGGAAGTGCAAGGAGAAAAGTGAACAGTGTTAAAAATAAGTGCGTGCTGTATTCAATGACATACACACAAGTGTAAGTATAGAATGCAGTTATTAAGTATACATTATGAATTGTGAAAAAATGCAGTTTCAATCGTGAAAAAAATGCATTTTCTGTGCGAAAAGTGCAAGTGTACCATAAATCGCTGTAAAGTTGAATGAAAAGTTTTGCATAGCTTACAAAGGAATTCATAAATATTGCAGTTAAGGTGAGTGCTAAAGGTAATAAACAATCAAATCAATCAAATAAACATCAAATCGTATATAAACAAACCATACATACAACACATTTTCCAACTCTTGAAAAAAACGCCAATAAAAGCAGTGAGTAAGCATTTTCGCAAATTCAAAAATTCTTCGCATAATCGGAAAATGATGTGCAAAAAAACAATAACAAGAAACGCTCTCTTTATACCTTACCAAAGTCAATAGCAGCTGTTCTCACCACCATTGCCATTTTGCGCTCTGTACGGTATTGTTTGTATTTGTGTTGTACTGTCAAATTGGTTTTCTCAGTTAAATGTCAAATTATGTGGTGTTGTTTACGTTTGTAGTGAAATTGAGTTTTAATTTTTTTATTTTATAAGTAAAAAATATATGTAAGTACTATAAAACACTATATTTCTAAAAGGCAGGCACATTACTCACATTTCGGTGACTCAATTGTCGGTTACAAACTATTTCCGGGAAACATTAATAAATAAATAAAAATGATAATCATCGATCAAGTCTAATCTAATCGAAAAATTAATCAACATCATAAGAATATACATATATAAAATAATTGATATATAACATTTCCTATTATTAAATAAAACAAGAAAAAACGTTAACTTCGGCTGTACCGATGCTAATATACCCTTCACAGGTGCATTTCTTTTAGTAACTATGTGTTTAAGCAAATCTAAAGACGTAAGAAAAAGTAAGTAAAAAAAGAAAACATTTTACTAATACTTTTTAGGCGGGTTGTTTGCTAGAAACATTAAGGTTATATAGTTAACCGATCTGAACAATTTCTTCGGAGATTATATTATTACCTTAAGCAGTAATCCATGTCAAATTTCGTGAAGATACCACGTCAAATGCGAAAATTTTCCATACCAGCAATTGATTCCGATCGTTCAGTTTGTATGGCAGCTATATGCTATAGTGAACCGATCTGAACAATTTTTTCGGAGATTTCTATGAACAATAACTCACACCAAATTTCGTGAAGATATGTAGTAAAATGCGGAATTTGTCCATACAAGCCATTGATTCCGATCGTTCAGTTTTATGGCAGCTATATGCTATAGTGAACCGATCTGAACAATTAGATTAAATTATTTCTATGAACAATAACTCACACCAAATTTCGTGAAGATATGTAGTGAAATGCGGAAGTTTTCCATACAAGCACTTGATTCCGATCGTTCAGTTTGTATGGCAGCTATATGATATAATGGTCCGATATCGGCAGTTCCGACAAATGAGCAGCTTCTTGAAGAGAAAATAACATCTACAAAATTTCAAAACGATATCTTAAAAACTGAAGAACTAGTTCGTATATATACAGAAAGACTGACAGACAGACGGACAGACAGACGGACATGGCTAAATCGACTCAGTTCAACATACTGATCATTTATATATATACTTTATAGGGCCTCCGACGCTTCCTTCTGGGTGTTACAAACTTCGTGACAAACTTAATATACCCTGTTCAGGGTATAAATATCAATATTTTTCAACTGCCAAAGTTAACAGTGTCATAAACATTGCGGAATTTGAAGGATATATTCGTACAATACTTGAAAGAGTAAATTACAAAATTTGAGTAAGGCATTTTTTGTTAAAGAGCATTTCTGATACAAATTTATTTACCGTTAAATAGTATTAAAAATGAATCTCGAGTGGAATTTTTAAAACTTTTTTTTTATAATTTATATATAATTTTGAATAGTTGAATAAGGAGCGGAACATGTACTGGGGTTATTTATTTTATAGCTAAATACTTCAAAAAAATATTTTTTTAACAATTTTGCCTATTATAGTAAAATTTTTTATTCATTATTTTATTTTTTTTTTATATTATAAATAGAAACATCAAATATTGCTCAATTTTATTAAACATATTGGCATCCTTGATTTTGTTTGAATTAAAAAGATATATATTTTTTTAATAAATATTCCCATTATAATTATTCCTTAAACCGCTCTTAATTGATGCAAATCTTGCAATATTTTATAAATTATTATAAATTAATTTAGCAAATTACATAAACACACGCGGACCCTTTCCAAATGTATTTTGAATTGTAAACCTGCTTAATTCCTTTTTATAGATTTAATAAACTTGAGCGGGTGGCAACCATAAATAATTATTAAATTAGTTTTCAATATTTAATTTTGCCGATAATGATATTAAAATGTTTGTAAATAGTATTGTTATATTCAATTATTAATAAATTAATTAAATCTGTTCAAATAATAAAATTTTATTTTATTTTAATTTTATAACAAATTCTTCGAATTAATAGAATTATTTTAATTAGATATAAACCACAATATTTGCGATGTTTGCAAGCAAATTTATGATGGATAGAGGCAGTTCGTATCCTAGTTTGACCAGTTTAGACGTAAAATTTTTGCAATTCGGCGTCGAATTAGATCAATAAATCGACATAGTAGATCCCTTGATCGATTGCACATCTCCAGGTAGCCTATATATGTTTAGTCTTCGTTTTTAACGGATTTCCATCGGAGCGGGCTTGGCCTTCTGTCTAAGCGATTTTGCGCACTTCCATTCGGCGGTCTGCCAATACGAAATCGTGGATATTTGATTCGTTATCCTTCGTGTTTACGGTTTTGGCCATTGACTCACCATTGATGTAGGAAAGAGTCATCGTATACTAATCAAACGCTCTTATATTTCACTGCGGTATGTGTCTCTCTTTCGCTTTTTCAATTTATTTATATCCTTCCTCACGTAAAGTTTAAAACGCGGTTAAAGCAAAACTACGAATCCGATTCGTCTGAACTTATTAAAGGATCCATCTACGAAATGTTCTTTATGATAATATACATATTTATCTTGCGATAGTTGCACCACTGCGCAGCAAGTACTTATTGAACTGCTCTCGTATATAAATACGTAATCATATACAATTGTATATACATATAATAATCAGCGATATTTCATTTATCAGCATAATATAATAATGAACGTATATAACAAATGTAGTCTAATATATACATACTAAATCAACTAGCTGATAAGTTAATTTAATCATACATACTTTGCATAAGTATGTGAGTGAATATCTACATGAGTATCTGAGTGACAGCACCCACCATCAGCCATCAACAAGAAATGTATAGATATATTCTTCATATTCTTATCACATTTTAATTAGGTATGTGCTTGGTATTCCGACAGTTTTTTAGTTGGTAGAGGCACATATCAATACTTATCTGCTTTAATTAATAATAATATATATTTTAGGAATTTCCCTTTCTTTCTTGTCAATTAATGTATTGAAAATAGGCAAATTACTATAAAATTAAACTGTAAAATTAAAGCTGCTTAATATGTATGCGCAGTAAAGGGTTCATAAATAAATAACCGAACATTTTATACCTTCGTAATTTTTTTTAAGCGTATTAATATAACACACCATTTGTCCCACTTATTCAGCATAAATTCCAGTAGAAAACAAAAATCACTATATATAGCAATTGGGGCTGGGTAATTCATGGACCGATATCAACTATTACTGCCACCTAGCTACATTCTGTCCGATTACACTTATTTTTGCCACGGAGCCACACTATTAGAAGAAAAAGAGTCCCTATGAACTACATTAAAATATCTGAGAGACTTACTTGTTTTTAAAGATTTTATTTGAAGCTCTGACGTCCTCATGTTCGATGTATGGGCCCTTGAATACTTATGGTCCGATTTCGGCTATTTTTAGAAGTGCGACGCCACACTGTGCAGTATTTGTTCCGATATCTTCACTAGTGCTTTCTTTATATATTGTAAAGTAAACGATTCAGATCGACTTCAAAGTTCTGATATATGGAAAGTAGGCGTGGATGTGAACCGAGCTGGCACCATTTCCAAAAGATATCATTGGGATGACAGAAAAATGTTATGAACCGAATTTCATTGAAATTGGTCGAGTAGTTTCGGATATATGGTTTTTGAACCATAAGAAAGCGGAGCCACGCCCATTTAAAATTGTGTATACCATTTTGAGTGCAGCTCTTCTGTATCATCTTTACCATGAAATTTAAGGTCTCTAGTGTTTTCCTTCGTGAATAAAAGCATTTTTAGTAGTTTTAACATAACCTTTGTATGGGAGGTGGGCGTGGTTATAAACCGATTTATTCCATTTGAACTATTCCTGACTTATTTATATGTAATATCTAACTATTTTATATCTGGGTGAAACAACCGTTATGTCAACAAAACTATAATACTATAATATGTTATTATTTGACATTAATTTGCTTGTCCTCCACACTTCGAAAATTCATTTGAAATTGCATTCGACCTGAAAAACCTATATTTTTTATTTGCCTAGTGTTGGAACTGATCGAGTGAAGGAATGTTCAATAGTCGTAAGTCTTATAGAAGCTTGGGAACTCTCCTTAATTTAGTCAATTAGTATTTATTATCAATTGACTCAACACAACAATTCCTTTGAATCTAGTCTCCTTTTTGAAACATTTGAATTATTATAATTAAATTAGTCTATCTAATTTGATTTCGGGGTTGTGTAACACCACTAATTGCGCCTAATCGACCAAAGAAATTTGTATATATGTGTGTATATACTTTGCGGTTAATAATACTCTTAGTATCAAATTTCTTTTAAATTTGTTTTTGCTTTAATTTTTCCAGTTGAACATGCCGTTGGTTGAAATATGGCACCTTGATTTGTTTGCTGATTTGTCGTATGCATCGCATGCAAATAAATAAAAATTTTGCACAACTATCAAATTAAACACGCGAGCTCTGAAGCTTCTGTGTGTATTTATAAGAGTACAAGTTCCGCGTGAGTAGATCCCTATTGTCGCATTGCAATTAAATTTTATTTTTTCGGTTTTTGAAAGTGCGTAGTTTGAGCGAATCGAATTAAAAATGGTCAAAACATGTCTATATCTTTTTATGGCCTTCAGACACCGAAAATTACGAGTGTCTTTCACTATTTTTATACTGAAAATATCGGTGAATTTCTAAGATTCTTCTTCTTAACGTGACTAAGTGGACATCTTTTTCTGATGATATTGTGGTAAGGTTCGAAATATAAATAAAATCGGTGTGGTACTTCTCTTAATCTCCATATTCTAAAAAATAAGAATTTTAGAAATTCTGATTGAATTTATACTAGATATTGATCCTTATGTAAGTAGGTATCTTATCAATTAAAAATCAATGGTCCAATTTCGGATCCGTGTAGGAAACCTTATACTAAAGATCATGGGAAGTATAAAAAAAAATAAAAAAATAATTTTGAGTACTTTATGGGATGATAAAATATATTTAATTGATACTTATAAAATAAAGTATACATTCTTAAACTCTCTTTACATTTTAACTCACTTCGTATACATACCAAATGTACTCGTATGTAATCAGTCGGTTTTGCGCGCCGGAAGTGACATTCCTGCTTGTACATATGTATTTATCATTTTCAAGAAGAGAGTGAGAAGTATAAAAGTATATTTATGTATGTATAGAAATAATCGCAAAACATGACATTAATTAATATGTAGATTAAAATCGGCTATAACCGGCTAAACGGTTGCAACGCCAATCACATACATACCAAATAAAATTACTCAAATTCAAGTATAACGCTACAATTAAAGTACGCATTAAATAAAGCGCACAATTAGCTGCTAAGTGCCTGTATTTATATTACCTATGCATGTGTGGGTAAAAATAATCACAACAAGTAAGGTCGATTTAAGTGCGGGTGGAACCGAATAATGGATGTGTCCTCGTAATTTGTCAGAATTTCTCAAACAGATATTTTAGTGAGATGTGTTACATTTAGATATAAACGGCATAAGGTTTATCATTATCGGTACACTCGGTCTGGTGTAGGAAATTTGTATTTTAGTCCAATTTCGATACCAATGTTACTCGTATGTAGGTAGGAAGGATTCAATTCTGTGTTCAGTTAGCACTAGATGCCTCATTTTGATGCACTAATCGTAGACTCTTTCATGACTGCTATCTCGTTCTATCATTTCGTGCTTTCGATGAAACTACTTCTGTCCATTATGCTTTTTGTTGACTCAATGTTTTATACCTGATGGATTCCAAGTGTTCTAGTTCTTGATCGTTGCTAGCGGGGATGATATTAACTCTACCTCTGATTTGCCTAGAGAGGCTCCTGCCTTTGCTAACTCATCTATTTTTTCGTTACTATATTCCTGTGGCCGGGAACCCAGCTCCTGTCTAGATGGAGTTCATCTTTCAGCGAGCTCAATGCTTTCTTGCAGTTATGGACTAGCCTGGCTTGCTTTCTCTATCCTCTCGTAGTTATTGAATAGAGCTTCACAGATCTTTTCTATGCCCAGTATTTCCGCTTGGAAGATGCTAGCTGAGTTTGTTAGGTGGATATAGAGGGAAATGTCAACCTTATCTTAATCTACCCCCGTGCCTACTCCGCAGTCCATTTTGGATCCGTTGGTATAGACTGACATGATATCCTCCTCCCTTACTTAGCCTCCTCTCCATTCTCGTCAAGAGGGTATTCTCACCTGGAAGTTTGATATAACAACGCTTGTTTTGAACTGGTTCACGTTATCATTATGTCCATAGTTATTTCGGTTTCAACCACCTAACTCCATCGTATTGATGACTTTAATGGTCTGGCTTTATGATATTTTTAATCTCTCAGTTATCGGATTAATTATACATTTTAATATAACACTATATCCATCCCGTTAATTTAACAAAACTGTTATACCCAGCGTGAGTTGTCGTACGAGTATAATACCAACAGCAATAATTCAACTTAAGCTTTTTTTATTGCCCACCGCGGTTGATAAAAAATACAATTTATTTACATATCTACATAAGTGCATATGTTGTTATGTCGCTATATTTTGCGAAAATTATCGTATAAGAAAAGAAATGTAAACACATACATCTACAACACAATCGCACCACTTCTTAGAGTCTATTCTTAATGGAACAGCAAAGTTAGCTTCGTTAGCGATCCGTCGTTCTCAGCTATATAGTATACGTTCTTACATATCTACATAAATATATATGCTTGAATGTTGCGGATGTCTGTCTGTCTGTCCGTCCGTGATGGACTCGCTCACAATCCCATTGAGATTCTACTTTGCGCACTCAGCATTATATATTTTCGTTGCGATTTGTATGCGATTCGTCGCCGACACTAATCTAGCATAGCTGACAGACAATGGGCCGCTTCATTGCTTTATCAGTGGCATTTTGTTGAGGGAGCAATTGTTTGAGCCTACACATATCAGCATTTTTTTTGTAGCAGTAATGCGCCAGCAATACATATAAAGGTTGGACCCAGTAAACCAAAAACTGTTGAGATGCTATAATGTACAATATGTGAAATTAATATTGATTATTGTTCGAAGTTTCTTAACGATACGAGTATACGATAGTCGATTAAATTGGACATAAAACTAAATTTAGTGGCAACATTTCTTTTTGGATTTGCTTGCTACCACCTTCCAAACGACTGGAAGTGCATTAACTGCCTAACAGAAAACTCAAAACATACACTTAGACAGCTTCAACTTATTTTTGTGGCACACAAATACTCCAAAATAATCAAAAGACTCTCACTATTCGACAAAGCGCTTTGACTTAAGTCGGCTTAATGTAAATTTCAGTCAATCGAAATCAGACAATAACTTTTCAAGGACCTAAGATACCGATTAGGGTGACTTCATCACTTATAGTTAACTTTATACCTAAAATATTTCTCAATATAAAAATATCTTAATGAAATGAAGTGCAAATTTTCCTCTGATATTATCATGACCTGGTGTTAAAAATAAACAAGTAAGTAACAATTTATTTATTTAACTTTATTTATATTATATAATACACAATTTGACCCACATATTCGTTATATATGTTGTATAAAGTCCATTGAAAGTTGGAAACCACAATATTAGGTTAGAAGCACCGAGGTCCCCGTGTTCGATATATGGGACCTTAAAAACCTATGGTCCGATTTCGGCGATTTTTAGAATGGGGCTGCCACACTATTAACATAGTATTTGTGCAAAGTTCTTCACCGATATCGTCACTAGTACTTACTTTATATATTGTAAAGTAAACGATTCAGACTGTCTTCAAAGTTCTGGTATATAGGAAGTAGGCGTGGTTGTGAACCGATTTGGACTATTTTCACAACATATCATTGGGATGTAAAGAAACTATTACAAACCAAGTTTCATTGAAATAAGTCGAGTAGTTCCTGAGATATGGTTTTTGACACATAAGTGGGCCCCATTTTGCATTTTGTAAAAAAATCTGAGTGCAGCTTTCATCTGCCATTTCTGGCTTTTTTCGTTAGTGAGTTAACCCACTTTTAGTAATTTTCAACCTAACTTTTGTATGGGAGGTGAGCGTGGTTATGATCCTATTTCTTTCATTTTTGGACTGTATTAGGAAATGGCTAAAAAAACGACTGCAGAAAGTTTGGTTTATATAGCTCTATTGGTTTGCGAGATATGTATAAAAAACTTAGTAGGGGGCGGGGCCACGCCCACTTCCCCAAAAAAATTACATCCAAATATGCCCCTTCATTGTGCGATCGTTCATACCAAATTTTATTTCCATAGTTATGGCACTTTATGTGTTTTCGGTTTTCGCCATTTTGTGGGCGTGGCAGTGGTCCGATTTTGCTCATTTTCGAAAGCTCCTATGGTGCCAAGAAATAAGTGTGCCAAGTTTCATCAAGATATCTTAATTTTTACTCAAGTTACAGCTTGCACAGACGGACGGACGGACGGACGGACAGACAGACATTCGGATTTGAACTTCACTCTTCACAATGATCACTTTGGTATATATAACCCTATATCTAACTCGTTTAGTTTTGGGTGTTACAAACAACCGTTATGTGAACAAAACTATAATACTCTCTTTAGCAACTTTTGTTGCGAGAGTGTAATAAAATCGCTTTAGTATTTCTTCTAGTACCTTTATAATAAATTTAAAGACCTTGCGGTTGACTTTATAGCATATATGTATATCAGTTAGTAGGTGAGATGAGAATTATATTTATATGGAACGAATAACCATTGAAACGAATTATTGTATCATTCTACACCGAAGGTCTACAAAAAGAGACTTATCAATTTCAAGCTTTTACGCCTATTATAGTAAATGGAACGTAATGAGACTAGTAATTTTTATATAGTATAAATACGTATTATAGCTTGTAGAGAGTAATATGGAAGCATTATCTTTAAGGATGACTGACACAATTTTTTGCAGGGAATTTTTGGTATATATTGGTCGATATTTGTCCTCTCATTTTGGTTGGCTGGGAGACATATGTGCATTTATATTTATAATTCTAGCTACACGAGCATTATGGATAACGTCAAATGTGTATGTAGATATGTATGTATGAGATTGAACATATATAATTTTATACGTGCATGCATTTCAAATGCAACTGTATGCCAATTTGAATTAAATCAGAATTCAACGTCATCGCAATTTGAGCGCATTACTTTATTGTTGCGATTGTCAAGGCGTATATACCGTACAAACTTATGGTATATACATACATATGGTATTTATATACATATTTATGTATGTAAGTGCATATTGTATGTATATACACTCACGCTATTGCAAAATCGAAAATAACTTTAATTGCGTGTTTTCAGTTAATTCCATTAAATATGGCAGGCCTTAAGTGGGTGTTCCTCATCGACATGGTGTCTCCGGCGTTTAGCTATTAATTGTCTGCAAAATTCTTATTGTCTGTTAAATGAAGTGTGGGATTTCGCTTATTCATATTCTTATTTTTCCATTTCAACAGAAATAATAATGTAATGTTTATAAAAATAGTGTGCTGTTGCATCTTGCATCTTAAATGATATTAATTGAATAATTACTAATTGCTGGTACATACATATTATGTAGAGACATACAAGACATGCATTAGTAATTTCACTGTGGTTACTCACTATTTATTGACACAATTAAATGCACAGAATAAATAGTTAATCGATTTCTCAGCATTATTTTTTTAATATTTCATTTTGCTCTCATTTGTACAATACATATGTATATGTATATAGATAGTACATAAAAACATCAGTGGTAGTGGTGTATAATAAATTAATTTTACGCCTTCAATCATTATTTTCCGGTAACCTTTGGAAATTTGTATGTACATATAAAAGGTGATCCATTTCGAAGTTCCCAACTTTATTAAAGAAAAAAAATGTTTATTATCATTCGAAAGAACACCCAAGCTCCAACGCCCAAAATGTGAATTATCTGCTCACCATAAGGTTCTCTCAATATATCCATTGATTGTTGCGATGTGTGGGAAGTGGCTTCTTCTTGTGAAACGGTTGCCATTGTCGATTGCGTTCGTTGGATCTTCTTGGAACTTTTCAAGAGCCCATAGAACTAAGTGATGTTACTTGGGAAGGTCGAACGAATTCAGTTCAGCTGTATTTTGTACGCTTTCAATTTAAGATCCAAGAATGATAGAAGACAAGATTACGACAGGCGTTTACAGTTAGCTTTTTTGGGTTTTGAGTTCCTATTGAGTGACAACTTTCACGACCCCGAACACGCGAGCAAAACAAAATTGCACTGTGGTACAAAACAATAAAACCAAAATAAAGAGCTGAAGTCAAGGCTAGTGCTTAATTTTAATTTAAAATTCTATATATATATATTATATTGGATCATTTTATAAATAAAGATTTTAAGAATTACGTTCATTGTGATATTTTATCTGCACATTATTCAATTTGGTTCACTATGTTTCACATTTCCGTTTTCCATTTGACAATTCTTCTGTTGCCTATTCCCATTCGTGGGTCGTGAACGCTTCAGCCTGTCGTAAGTTTGTCTTCTATCATTCTTGTTTAAGATCTGGATATCAGTCCGAGTGGCCGCGAACGACGCCAAATCGTCTCTTCACGGTCTTCGTGTACAATCTCAGGTACGGCTGTTATATTTTCTTCACTGCGTGCTGGACGTGGTCTATTTGGGCAAATATTATCCAATAATGTATGTCTCAAGATGGGTGATGGTGTTGCGAATAGTACGCTCAGTAGGCCGATTATGTTGACCATAAGTTGAACGAAGCGCGCAAAACATAGTATTCTTTACAGAACTTGAATTTTCGTAATAAAGTTGAACAATTTGTAAACTTTGTTCAGCCGTAAGTCTTTTCGTGATGAATTGGCAAATAATATTGAACAAAAATAACATTGACTATTTGACAAGACTCACGCGTGATCTGGCAAAAACATTCTATTGAAAAAAGTACTTCTACTTGGATCACCGGATAGTTACAAAAGGGTTCGGCCTTGATAATATTCATTGATTACTAAGCCTCGATGTGTATTTGTTTTTTGCTGCTTTAATTATTTTCGATTTGCCAATCCTTAGAGAGTATGGGCAAAACATAAGAGAAGCAGAGAATAACAAAAATGGTTTTTGGCAAACGCATCATTTTTCGCTACGATTGTTTAACATATTTCTCAACAACTTTTATTCAATAAAGTTACAAATTTATATCTTGAACTATTACAGTTTATTGGATTAAGATACAACGGTAATAACAAGTAACTGTTTTTGATATTTTACCGAACAGTACAGTAATTTAGCTTCATCGATTTACCTTGGCATATTGTGATGTAAGATAAACTCAGAACAAAAATTCGACGAATTGGGTAACTTTTCAAGGTAGATCCAGATAATGTATGGGGCTATAATATTTCAAGGACTCCAGAAACAGAATATGAGCGACCCACCTTGCCTAAAATCACCTATTTAATGATACCTTTAAAAAACTGTTGCTAGTAATACAATTTTCGACGAATTCGATAATCCCAAAGTGCTGTGTGCGGCCGACTAGTCCAACTGGGTCTACGGTCGTTCTACATATACTCGTATATGTATGTATGTATGTATTTATAATGTAGGCCGCTCTAATTTAAAAAGTAATTTTAAAACATTTAACTGAAAAGAGTAGAGAAGTTTAATATGTTAAAATATGTATTTAGTAAATTGTATTTTAAAACTTAGGTAATTTGTGTGGTAAAATGGAATGTGTGGTTTTTGGGAATGTATTTCTAGCAATATTTGTCATTAAATATTCGAAGTCATTAAAAGTGAAATTACAACATTTTTAGATCACTGATATGAGCTTAATGGTGCTACCATGTGGAATAGTTTTACTGAAATTAATGACAACGCTTACCACGTTAGGGCAAACGTTACCGGATTGTGACAGAAACTACTCGATATTTAAATTAATAATAACAGAGAAATATAAATATAAAGTAGTTAAGTAAAAATGTTGAGGTTTAAAAAAAGTAAACGACTGAAATGTAAATCAACGTTAAGCATTTTTTAAGTGCAAAAATTTATTTATATAGAAAAATATTTCTATTGAAAGATAAACATTCTCTTTATAAATATTTACTATGAAAAATTAAATTATATTTAATTGAAATTATTTCATTAATGAAGTGGTATCACTTAATGAGTTTGTAAGTCTTTTGAAACCGCGAACCAATTAAAATTGTTCAATGGCTTTACTTCAAAAATGGGAGAGTGAAGTTATTGAAGTTCGCTCTGGTTTACGAACCTGATCATAACGGATTCGCTGGAAATTTCAAAGCTGTTAAGCTTGCAATACGGGGAGTCTTGCCCAATTTATCAAACAGAAAATGAGTCAGTGTTCCGTTGTCCTCTTGCACAACGAAGGATTTGTGGATCTCTCGATAGCTTGGACAATTTTGGTAAACAACCAGACCTTGTGCGGCTGTGAGATTCTTCTGGTCAACACTGAAATGTAAGAGGACTATTGAACTACTAAGCGCTTTCATTTCCCCGGTCCAAATACTGCTGATTGATGTTGAAACATCTCGGTAGTTATATATTCGGCGAATCGGAAGAGTTTACTGGAATTTGCATTAGACGTCTCAAGCAATTAGTGACAAACCAAAGCCCTTCGTCAAAACAAGCTGGGCTTTTCATCTACACTTAATAGTTCTTGTCATTACAAAAAAACCAGCGTTCTTTAGCTGTCCAAGTGGTATCCTTCGCGACCTTTTTGGTGAGAATCAACCCCGTATCTTTATCCAAACTAACCTAAAGGTCATATTTGGTCAATACCACCCGTAATATGAGTGATCCCTTAAATGATTGGTTTATTGATCACCAAAATCAAGTTTTTTTTTGTTTTTTTCCCTGGCAGATCTAAAGCAAAAAAATAAAAAAAAATTTACAAAATACAGTGATTTCAAAGCTAAATGATATTTAGCAGAAAAAAATACTTAAAAAATTGCTGAGTCAAATGTGTCAAGCTCGAAAAAAAATCTTGAAATGCTTTCCAAATTATCAAAAAACGTAAAAATATATTTTTAAATTATCACTTGCACTACCACTTGAAGAGCTATCGTACGCAATGTACTGCAGAAAATCGCTTTCACACAAAAACAACCAAAAAGAGAACCTTTCCGAACAATTTAAAGAATTCAAACTGATAGCGCATCAAACACCAACGCATATGTCGTACATATACATTAGCTATGTTTTTGGGTGTTCTTTATGCTCTACACATAGCATTAGCAAGCGTTGCAGCCACGAGTATACGAGTACTACTAGCGAGCGTCTTATCACTTAAAGCTGCAGTCAAAAAGCGGCAGCGTTGGTTGTTGTTTATGCGCGCAGGCGTTATCGCAGCAATTCCTCAGGCACGAGAGTGATAACGACAGTTCTGCGACATCGACACCGATATTGGGGAGAGTGGAGGCAACCGCCACTTTAAAACGCTGTCAAACGCAAAACATATGAGTTTGTTGTGTAGTTTATCGCATTCTCTGGCTGTGGGTGTGAGTACGAGGGTAACTACTAATATTTCATTACTTTGGACTACTGTTCTTTTTTTATATTTGAATTAATTGATATGAAATGAATTATAAAAAACTTCAAGTACTCATGACGGTACCCGATTATGGAACTTTTTGAAATTTGTCTAATAATAAGTCCAAATTTTGGTAAAAAATCGGTCTAGCGGTTTGAACAACTTGAAGGTTGAACTTGAAGGTTTAACATTATCGATCGAAGTGGAAAAATATTTATACAACAAGATCTTGACACTTAAAATCGCCGAAACACCAAATTAAGTTAGTTACCCTCGTAAAACATGTATTTGTGTAAATGATGGATTTTAATAGCGAAAATAGAAATTACACATGTTTTTTTCAGTTCGTCCATAAAACACGATAAAGTGCGACCATCTTTGCCCGCGTTGTACGCCTAATCATTTACTCGCTTTAACGTTCCCCCTAGTTGGTTTTAGTCAACCGCAAGTTGTCGGCTAGCTAGTGAATCGTGCGAAACAAAATTCTTAAGTGACTTACTAGTGCTGAAATAGTTATTAATTAAGTTGTGAAGTAGTCTATATAAGCGACTTCTAGCTTCAAATACACATACTATATATCAGATTGCATATCATTTTGTAAATGAAGAAACATGATTAAAATTGAAAGATAGTGTCATTGCAATAATATCCAGTCTTTTTTGCTTACCATTTCGTATGGAAAATATAACTACGTGTATTTGCCTATAGATAAATTAGTAAGTGTTGGCCCATATACTCTTTTGTTTTTGCCTCATTCAGCACAAACGCTTCGGGGTGTTGACAGCGACACATTTCGCAAAGTGAAGTTTTCTGTTATTAGTGCAAAAATTATAAGTGAATTTAGTGCCAAAAAAGGAAATACAAAATAATGCGTTGCATTTGTTAAATTTACACAAAAAAGAAAAAAATTAAATAATGAAGTGAAAAATAACAAAAAAAAAGCCCCAAGAATTGATTATAATTATACAAAATATCCACATTACGAATGCAATTGAAAAGCAATTATACGAACAAATTTGATAAAGAGTAAAATAACCTCATTACGACTACAATGGGAAATAAAGTAAGTTCAATGACAAAAAGTGAAAGTTGGTTTTAGAGTGATTTATGTTTATTTTTTTTATGTATTTGATGTGATATAAAGGATTTCTTAACTTGTTTGAAAATATTAAAATTTAGTTTTGTCATGGTTCCTCACATCATTATAGTTTAATAGCGAGTGACGTTCGTAGTACTCCTTCGAGAGCTATGTGGTATGGGAAAAGCCGATGGTGAAAAGGCGCAGTAAGGATCGAAGCTCAGGGGAAAGGTGGGAGGGGGAGTCTTCTGTTGGTAGCTCTCAATTAAGTTCAGTTTTCGGATGCCAGACCATTGAAGCGTCTTTCAAGCAGAGGTGGTTGCCATTAAGGTTGCAGTAGACCTACTGCACCGTGGTGCGGCATGCTTCAGAGAGGTGTGCTTTTACTCCGACAACAGAGCGGCAATACTGGCTTCTAAATCGATGACAGTACGCTCTAAACAAGTAATGGAGAGTCTAAAATTCTTATCAGTAACTTCGAACTATTTTGCAATCCGACTTGGGTGGCGAATAGCTAGAAACTGCAAAACGTACCAGCTTGCAAGAGAGGGTATTGAGGCAGGAGTATTAGCGGGTGGGTAGTCCGTGGTCTATTTGAGCAGGTCTTTCTGGCCTGCGCTGAATAGAAAACGGTACTTCCAGCCGCTGTCTCTTAGGAAGGCTTATCTCGCCACAATCATTTGTGTACTTACTGGTCAAGGACCAATAGACACACATGCGGTGAGGTTAAGCATCAAGCCAGACGATAGTAGCCAAAGCTGCTTGGAGGAAGGTGGATGAATTATCCAAACAATTCCTCCTTCTTTGTCTAGCAGTCGTCAGACATAGGCTAAAACGCCTCGGAAGGCACAAATGGAATCAACATTAGCCGACTTAAGAACTATATAATAGAGTCCTTTGTCACAAAGAACAGTCCAAGCTGTTTGTTTAAACATTCTCTCAATACATTTGGTTAAATTTCGATTTGAAACCAGTCAAAAATAGTAAAAATATGTACTGTATATTACTGTTCCGTGCACTTAATACGCTCCACCTCTTGATTTCCTACCACGGTTGAATTTGAGACTGTTGAAAAAATCTTCCTTGAACCAAGATGAGATTTTACGATCTCACAAATATAAGCATTTCTTTTAAACACCAATTACAATATTGCTCGAATCGGCCGAATTATATGTCAATGGATAGGAGAGAAAATTGTGAAAATAATCAGCAGACATGGATGATAATTACCGCATAATGTTATAAGGCCACGACTTGGTAGGTTAGGCGCAATCTAAAAATTTTTGTTTACAGTCTGAAATTCAATCCCATATGCAGATTGCGCCAAGTTTTAACCTAAGTTTGCCTAAGTTTTAACAGTCAACAACTTTGATCCCAGAAATAAATATCTTTTCTATTTGAAAGACATTTATTTAGTATTATTCTTTAAATTTAATGGAATACTGCAATCAAAAGGTCATCTTTATTAACCATTGTTGAGGTTATAGCAGTGTACATATGTACACGTATTTGCAAGGCGTTTAGATTTGCGTAAAAATTCATGTCCGAGAAAATCGTAAACAACTTTTTTGTTCCATAAAACAATACATTTATTTCATGGAAAGAATAATATAAAATAATTCAACAGTAATGAGTTACTAACAGTAGGTCTTTTTCAAAATTCCTGCATGTTAGTCTTATCGGAAATGTTCTTTCTAATTGGTGTTTTAATTTTTTTTTTTATTTTTATGTCCACCGTTGTTTGCAAGTGTTAAAAACAATCGAATTATAAAGATGTGTGAAAGTGTAGGAAGGAAGTGATTTTTTTCTTTTTTTTCTTGATAAGAAAGCGTCGACAGTACACAACGTTACACGGAATTGTTTAAGAGTGGAACTAATATGTGTGGCACAATTGCAAAAAATTTGATAAACGAAATAATAAATATACATTTGTATTTAAGTCTTATCTTGCCTGGAGTTAAAAACATATGTATAATTAAATATTAGAAAAAGGAGTACACAATATAAAAATATAATAATATTAGTCGCAAAAAAACCTGAATATCACGAATACATATGATGACGTTGTTAAAACGAATATATATATGTACAATGTACATTTTATATACATATGCATATCTATATAACTAACATATATTTTTTAGCGAGTTTAAAGGAAAGGTGAAATTTAGTGCTGACGAAGTAGGCATTCAGGGCGTTCTCTACGAAGAGTTTTGTCTTAGAGAGTAGTAGTAGAGAGCGAGATAGAAAGCGACAAACAGATAGTGAATTGTAAGAGTAGTCAGTCGATCTCTAATGTTGATAAAAGTATACAGTTGAACTTCCATAATCCACAAAAAAACTTCGAGTTACAGAGACTTAAACGTTACGGAAGGTAATTGGTATGAAGTTTAACTTCTATTGCCAATTCAAGAGTTCGAGATATTGAAAATCCACTGTACTATTTATTTTTATACCCTCGCAACATAAGTTGCTAAGAGAGTATTATAGTTTTGTTCACATAACGGTTGTTTGTAAGTCATAAAACTGAGCGAGTTAGATATAGGTTTATGCATATCAAAATGATCAGGATGACGAGACGAGTTGAAATCCGGATGTCTGTCTGTCCGTCCGTCCGTGCAACGGATAACTTGAGTAAAAATTGATATATCTTAACGAAACTTGGAACACGTATTCCTTGGCACCCTGAGGAGGTTGCTTTCGAAAATGGGCAAAATTGGACCATTGCCACGCCCACAAAATGGCGAAAACCAAAAACCTAAAAGTGTCATAACTAAGCCATAAATAATGTTATGAAAATAAAATTTGGAACATAGGATCGTATTATGGAGGGGCATATTTGGATGTAATTTTTTTTATAAAAGTGGGCGTGACCACAAATAAGTTTTATGTATATAACTCGCAAACCAATAAAGCTATATAAACCAAACTTTCTGCAGTCGTAGCCGTTTCCTTATACAGTCCAAAAATGAAAGAAATCGGATAATAATAACGCCCACCTCCCATACAAAGGTTAGGTTGAAAATGACTAAAAGTGGGTTAACTCACTAACGAGAAACGTCAGAAACACTAAATTTTACAGAAGAAATAGCAGAAGGGAGCTGCACTCAGATTTTTTTACAAAATGAAAGATGGGCGTGGTATCGCCCACTTATGGGTCAAAAACCATACCTAAGGAACTACTCGACAGATTTCAATGAAATTCGGTACACAATACCTTCTTGACACCCTGATGACACATGTGAAAAATGGATGAAATCGGTTCATAACCACGACAACTTCCCATATAACTCAATTGCGAATTCCATCTGATTCCTTCACTTTATAGTGTATACATAAGGAACCAATGAAGATAGCGGAATAAAACTTTACACAAATAGTGTATATCATCTTCACTTGAGAAAAAATTGTCGAAAACGGACTACAACTTTTCACGGCCCCTGTTATCGAACATGTTGAACTCCGCGTTTAAATTAAATTCGGGTAAATTTTAACTGAAAATATGGATAAATCTCTCTGATACTTTAATGTAATTCAGAGGAAATTGTTTTCTTCTAATAGTGTTTCTCTGTTCCAAAAATTATTAAAATCGGATAATAACATCTCCTAGCTCCCATATAGGTTATAGGTTTTTTAAAAGAACGGTGGGCTTTATTCCGCATATATGTATTGGTTAATATGTGAGATAACTTAGCGAAATTAAGTGAGTGTATAGTCTTGGATATAGTGTACTTTGCTGGTGAAAATGAATGAAATCGGTTAAGGAATTACCTCAGCCCTCATACACTATATAGGACGATTTTCGTTATTCTATTAAACTTTATGCCGAATTTATAGGTACATTTGTGTGTTATGTAAATAAAATTGCTTCAATAAATTGCGAGAGTATAAAATGTTCGGTTGCATCCGAACTTAGCCTTTCCTTACTTGTTTAATATTTGTTCGTTTACAAATCATTTCACCGTTGCTGCATTAGAGTCATCAATGCATCCTATCACTTCTGGTATTCCAAATTTTTGCTTCAACCCATAGCAATATCGATCCTTCCCAACTGAACGTTGATAGGAACCTTCAGCGAAAACCTAAGACTTGCAGCCAATTTTATTGAATTATGTATAGATGTTTCTTTTCCGAAAGGTATAATTTCGTTAAGTATTTCTGAAAAGTATTGCTTACTTAACCGACATCACCTAAAACAAAATCGTACGAATTGCAATTTCGGATTCGTATAGAAATCGCGCGATTTCCAGAAGATGACTGTATATATCATTTATGATATTGTAGTGTTTCAAAATTTATCTTATTGTTGCTTTTCTTCTCCATTAGTTTTTTTCAAACCTTGAACCAGAACCGGAATAACTTTTCAAAGTTGGAAATTATTTAATGGACCTAGACTGGGCTAATCGTAACTTTTATGTAAAATCAACCTGTTATATACTCGCATATGTTTACAGTCGAACAAACTTCTTCGAGTCCATATACTAAATAAAACATACACAATTTAAGTAGAGATTTCGTTATTGTACTTTCTCGCTCTTCTCTTTCTCTCTCTATTCCTTACATAGAAAGTAGTATTTAAGCAAAACTATTCGGGGACATGATCATAATTCATGAATCCCTACTTTCTCATCAAACCAAAAATTTTTTCTTTCTAGGATGTGTCTGCCGTAAAAAAGGTTTATTTAAAGCATATTAAATATCAGTGAAAGTACAAATCATGAAAGTATCCTTCATAAAAAAATTAAAACATTTTTGTTTGGAATCTTTGATTAAAAAATAAGTCGCTTGCATTCTATATTTATACAAAAAATATGTGCTAGAGCTTATAAATAATTCATTGACCTAACAAATATGTTAACCCCAATATGTTATATTTTGACATAAAAAAATGAAATATTTTTCACTGTGTTTACAGCTGAAATTTTAAAAAATAATACAATATTATTTAAAATAATGTAAACGTCTGGGTTTGGGTAAACGTTTGGCGTTTTGAGTGAAATTACAGTATTTAAACAGCGATCGAACGTTATGCTTGACCAGTTTTCTGTAGACACTTGAAATATGAAATTATCTATTCTCTTATTCTTTGGGGCAATTGTTATTGCCTCAGCTACCGATTACTGTGGACCACGTAAGTTTTACCTAGAATTTATTAATGCCTTGAACACTGTTGATTGCAAAACTTTCAGCACTGGACCTGTGTTCTCAACCAATAAACCCGGGCATATCGGGCGGAGGCTGCAGAGGTCAAATTGCATGGGGTTACAATCAAAATACACAGAGTTGTCAAAGATTTGTTTACAATGGCTCTGGTGGTAATTTAAACCGTTTTACTACGTGGAGAGCTTGCCGCCGCAGTTGTCGTTGTTTATGAAGAAAATCTAATGTGAGAATTTGACAGTTTTCGAGTTATCAATTATAAATACATATGTACTTGCTATAATACTTCGTTTGAATTCATAAATTAATTAATAAATAATTGCCTTCGAATATAAATATAAATATTGCCTATATGGTGTGTATATTAAGGGTGGATTGAAAGATATCTTCGACAGGCAGTAAGGATTTTTCCGAATTTTTAAATATGAATTATTTTTAATTATCATATTAACATTATTGGTAATATTATTAATCGAAGCACTTTAGAATGTTTCGCAATTATTCATGCAATGCATTCCGATTTCGGAATATTTGTCGAAATAACAGACCATTCTGTTTTTGCAGCTGAATTCATATAAAGCAGTTAAAAAAAATATATGTATTTCAATATGTTAAACATATTTCGAGTTGGGTGCAGAAATTACAGCATAAATCATACAATTGACTGATGCAGTCGAGATGAGAATGCAATTTCTGATACTTCTCTACTTCATCGCCATCAGTGTCACTGTTGTTATGGCTACTGCGTACTCCTCGTGTTCTGGTGCACCCTGTAAGTTATGCTGAGAAATGTGGAAAGATCATTCATAATTATACAATTTTTAGATATTCCAACATGTGTCTTGGGACCCGATCAAGGCTGGTCTGGGTTTGATTGTACGGGTGGCACTAGATGGTATTTCAACAGTGACAGTCGGAGTTGTGAAAGCTTCTATTACTATGGCTGTGGCGGTGGTTCAAACCACTACTGTTCGTGGCGAGCTTGCTGGAGACGTTGCGGTGGCTTAATATCGAAAATTTGAAAATTTTTGATTTCACAATAATATAAATTTTTTTTGTGTAATAGACCAGAATATTTAAAAATATCAGTAAATGAATATTTGACGTTACACTAGTGTCTGTAAATAATGTGAATTGTGAGCTGTGACTGTATGGCTAATACTTTGTATAGTATTTTCCATTAAGTAATTTGTTGTTCGGTAAGGGAACGCTCAATAATTGAGAGAAGTTTTCGTGAAAACAAATTAGATTTAGTTTAATTGCATTTAAGGTCACGGTGTATTAAAAAATGGTACCCGTGTTGAAGGGTCCACCTTTTTAGAGATCATGAAAAATATGATATGCATGTGATTGGCGTTGAATCGTTTACTTCCTCCTCCTCCTTTTCCTTCGCAATTCGGCGCCAGTTGGAGATCCCAAGTGTAACCAGGTCGCTCTCCACCTGGTCCCTCCAACGGAGTGGAGGCTTCCTTCCTCCGTCGGGTACTGCATCGAACCCTTTCAAAGCCGGAGTGTTTTCGTAGCGTAGCCGCTTTTTATTCGGTGAACTATGTCAATGTCGTCGTATAAATTGTACATCCTTCCATTTTTTGCGGTATTCGCCCATGCCAATGTTCTGAGGACCATAAATCTTGCCCAACATTTTTCTCTCGAAAACTCTTAGTGTCGTCTCATCGGATGTCGACATCGTCCACGCTCTTCCACCATGAATCAGGATGGAAATTACGACTTATAGAGTTCAATTGCCTACTCAGTCCAAAGTAGCACCTGTTGGACAATAGTGATTCGGCGTTGGATTTCGAGGCTGGCATTGTTGGTGTTTTTGATGCTAAGGTATACGAAATTATCTACAACATCAAAGTTATGACTGTCAACAGTGACTGTTTGTTTGAAGACAGGAGATATTTCGTCTTATCCTTATTCATCACCAGACCCATTCGCTTCAGACATAGCGGCATAGTTGCAGCTCCTTTTCGTGCTGTCGAAAGTAGCTTTCAAATTGTTGAAAAGGTGGTATGTATCGATTCTTTTCTCTGTGGTCTTTTCCAAGATTTGACGCATTGTGAATATCTGGTCCATGATGGATTTGCTAGGTCTAAAGCCACACTGATAAGGTCTAATTAGTTCGTTGACGGTGGGCTTTAGTTTTTCACAGAGTATGCTCGATAGGATCTTGTATGCGATGATGAGGAGACTTATCCCACGGTAATTGGCGCAGATTGTGGGGTCCTCGTTTTTGTGGATTGGGCAGAGCACACTAATATTTCAATCACCGGGCATGCTATCGTCCAATCATATTCTGGAAAGAAGCTGATGGATGCATCTTATCAGTTCTTCACCACCGTATTAGAATAGGTCGACCGGCAATACATCGGCCACCGCCGCTTTGTTGTTCTTCAAGCGGATAATTCATATTTGAATTTCTTCAAGGTCGGGCAAAGGAACAAAGTTACAATACTACTCCTTAAGGTATAACTTTTCATGAAGATGATCCCGACTCATGAATCATTACTTTCTCAGCAATCCATCATTGACCTAACACAAATGCTTAACCCCACTGCAATCATTTGCCAATATTATATTTTGACATGAAAAAACAAAAACAAATATTTCTTACTGTATTTACAGCTGATTTTTTTTTTAAACAATACAATATTATTTAAATAATACAAGTAAACGTCAATTTCCCAGAGAAATTACAGTATTTAAAAAGCGATCGAACGTTAAGATTGATCAGTTTTCTAAAGACACTTGAAGTATGAAATTATCAGTTCTCTTCTTATTCTTCGGGGCAATTGTTATAGCCCCAGCGACCGAGTGTTGTGGACCACCATGTAAGTTTTGCTTAGAATATATAAATGTTCTGAACACTGTTGATTGTAATATTTACAGATGTGGGCAACTGCAGGGTAGGTTGCAGAGTTGGAAATAGGTGGCATTTCAACAGAGTGAGAAAAAGTTGTGAAAAATCTTGCTTTGGCGGTAATTCAAACTGTTTTTGTTCGTTGCAAGATTGTCAAAGATTTCGAATACGAGCTAATGTTTAAATTTATTAGTGATCGAGTTATCAATTAAATTATATTTCATTGGAATTAATACAATATGTTAAAATATGCTGCTGCTATAAATAAACAATACAATATAAATATGAATATTGCCTATGTGGTGTATCTATTAAGGGTGGATTGTTAGACGCCTTCGGATTGTGGACAAATGAGGAAGCACGATCACTCTGCTTTTTTACTCTCGAAAAATGTTGCACAAGAGTATTATATTTTTGTTCACATAACGGTTGTTTGTATCACCCAGAAATAAAAGAGTTAGATATGGGGTTATATATATGTATAAATGGTCAGGATGACGAGTGAAGTTGAAATCAGGATGTCTGCGCGTCCATCTGCCTGTCCGTCTGTCCGTGCAAGCTATTACTTGAATAAAAATTGAGATATCTTAATGAAACTTGGAACACATATTTCTTGGCGCCCTGAGGAGGTTGGGTAAAATCGGTCCACTGCCACGCCCACAAATAGGCGAAAACCGAAAACACATAAAGTGTCATAACTAAGCCATAAATAAAGTTACGGAAGTTAAAATTTGGAACAGAGGATCACATTAGGGAGGGGCAAATTTTGGTATATTTTTTTTTTTCAAGTGGGCGTGGTCCCGCCCTAAAATATAAATTTTTGTATATATCTTGCAAACCAATTAAGTATATAAGCCAAACTTTCTGTAATCGTTTCTTTTAGCTATTTCCTTATACAGTCCAAAAACGAGAGAAATCGGGTAATAACCACGCCCACCTCCTATATAAAGATTAGGTTGAAAATTAGTAAAAGTGAGTTTACTCACTAACGAAAAACGTCAGAAATACTAAATTTTTCATGAGAAATGGCAGATGGAAGCTGCACTCAGATTTTTTTACAAAATGGGAAATGGGCGTGGCGTCGCTCACTTATATAACTCAATTCTGAATTCCATCTGATTCCTTCATTTCATAATATAAACATAAGGAACTGATGAAAATAGCGCAATAGTGGCTTCACTTATGGATATTTTTTGGAAATCGGACTATAACTTTTCTAGGCCCCGGATGTCTACATGAAGCACTCAGTGCCTAAGGGTAATTTTTTACCGAAAATATCGGCCAATCTTTCAGATATTTCAATTTAATTCAGAGGAAATTATTTTCTCCTAATGGTGTGATGATTTTCGTTATTCTATTGGACTTTATGCCGAATATATGGATCAAATTGCGAGAGTATAAAATGTTCGGTCGCACCCGAACTTAGTCTTTCCTTACTTGTTCTCCACAAGATTTGAGTCTAGTCGTCCAAAGAGAAGAACTAACACAGTAGCAAGTAATTAGTGTGTATTTTATGATGTTTAGTAATTTCGATTTTTGTACTCTAATTGGCTATGATGTTATCATTCACATATTTACTGGGAACTCAATGATTGTTACACATAATGAAATTATTCACCTATCTATAATTGTCGGAAGGAAATGGGTTGTGATAAGTTTCTTCTGATAAGAAAACTTCTACGAGTTGATAACGTTATAACCTGTTTAAGAATGTGTACCAAGTTGGAACACTTGAAACAGTTACCTATATACATAGAAAAATAAACTTCAAAATTGTTATTGTATATAGGTTGTATTTAGTATACATAATTTTAACTATCTTCGATTGCTCAAACCTTTAAGAGAGGGCGATTCGAACAAACAACTCGTATAAAACAAATAAACTGGCATAACAAAACGGAAAAAGAATAGTAAGTGATTAGCATATGTTAATGCGATATCCAGAAGTTCTCTATTTTTCTCTCTGTTGTATTTTCTCAGAACTCATTTAACTCGATTTGTGTACACTTGCGAAACGTCTTAGATAACTTATCAATCACGTTAACTTTATGACAATTTTCTACATTTTTTCTTTATTATTTTCATATTTGTATATATAAATGTACGCTCAAGGCACTGGCAATGACAAACTTCCAAGTTTTAACCAAGGCACCCACCACAAAGAGCTCCGCGAAATATTAGGACAAAGCGTTGATTGCCAAAATTAACATATTCTAAACTTTTTTTAGTAGCAATACAAAACATATTAGGGTGACCTTATTTTGCTATAGTGGGTGTGAACCCGCCACCTACTAAGTTTATTATCTCATAAACTGCTGAAGCTGTATCAACCAAACTTTCTGGAGTCATTTCCACCTCATTTCCAAGAAAATGGAAATTATAACCACCCCCGCCTCCTATACAACTGTTATGTTGAATACTGTAAAATGGTTCGAAATCTGTTCACGACTAGGCCTAATTCCCATATAACTCAATTTTGACATCAATCTGATTCGTTAACTTTACAATATATGAATCAAGAAATGAATTTAAAATTGTTGTAATCGGACATTAACTTTACAAGACCCTAGATATCAAACAGGTAGACATCAGTGCTTGTGGCTAATTTGTTAACGAAAATATCGGTAAATCTCTCACATATTTCATAGAAATTCGGAGAGAATATTTTCTTTTTAATAATGTGCCTCTGTGACAAAAATTGGTAAAATCGGGCCATAACTTCCCATAGCTTCTATATACCTTAATGTAGAATTGTAGGTTTTGCAAACATCCGGTGGGTGGAAATATTTTAGCAAAATTAAGTGATCATACAATCTTGGGGAAATATTTGAAAACGGGCCAGGAAAAGCATCTATATCAAAATTTTCGTTATTCAAGTGTACTGTATGTCGAATATGTGGGTGTGTTATCTTAATCAATTTATATAAATATTTTGCGAGAATTTAAATATTCGGTTACGCCCGAAATTAGCACTTCCACACTTCTTTTTTCTTCCCTTTGTTTGTTTGACCTAATAAAAATCTCAAACTTTAGCAAATTAAATGCTTTTTTCTATTAGGATACCAGAACAGATGTCTGTATATTTGCTTGGTAAATATTCTCATTGTGTTTACAGCTGAAATTATGTAAAATATTTTTATAATGCATTCATTTCGATATAATAACAGCATTGTTAATTGATGTTTCATAAAATTTTTGAGGAATTGTGTACAATTCGTGGAATCTAACAAAAGCAGTGACTTTATACCCATTCCATTAGGTTAGGTTAGGTTGTTCTGGTAGGCCTGCAGGCCACGCATACACCAGTTATGGTCCTTTGCGATACCAGAATGGAGTGCCTTCACGTGTTCCCCGAGTAGTAGTCATCGTTAAGGAAGTCTGCGCTTGACATGAATTTTAATAGTTTATGAGGCCTCACTAACGATATCTCCTCTAACTTATCGTATTGTGGGGCCCCTAAGTACCTAAAACGCTGTCTCGCTAACGCAGGACAAACGCCCAAGAGATACTCCACTGTTCCCTTGGTGCCCGCTCTTGACATTTTCTGTATTCCTCCCGATCTGACAGCCCCATCTTATAGGCATGTCCCGCTACTAGGCTGTGACCGGTAAGAATGCCAACCATGGTCCTACAGCCCTTTCTATCGAGCGCCAGTAAGAGCCTTGTATATTTTTGATCTACCGCTTTGCACATGACCTTTGCAGTTTTACACCCCGGTAGATCCTTCCAGCGAGATATGAGTTTTCTTGCCATGCCCCTGTTTATGTCATCGTACAGAATGTGCATGGGTTTACCGATATTGATCATGTTTCCGGGTGACAGCTGTACACCACTCTTGGCAATCCCGTCTACGAATTCCTTCCCAATAGCAAAGACCTCTGCTTGAAATATACTGCAGTGGTTCGGCAGTTTGAACGATTGTTTTATGCCTAATTCCGGACAGTATATTCCTGCACCTACTCCCTCATCCATTTTAGAGCCATTCGTGTAGATATTTAAAGTGTTGCGTGTAGTTGCGGTGCCCTTGCGCCAACCATCCTTTTCCACGTTTACCGTGAACTCTCTTTCCCAGCTATAGAATGGGACCTGCCCTTAACAACCGAGCTGTGTCCGAAGGATCTGTATGTAAATTTACCTATTGCCATCATTCGACCCGCCGATTTCGCCGCGCAGTTTTCGGCAAAGAGATCTATAGGTGGCAGGTTTAATATTCGTTCTAGAGCAGCCGTTGGGGTGGTTCTTAGGGCCCCCGTTATACATAGCGCTGCAAGCCCATTCCATTAGTAAACAATGAAAATTTGCAGATATAATATTGTAATGACTCTTGATTAGTATGACTTTTCTTTTACGGCTATGTATGATCTCGTACTTTATGTAAGGTTCCTTTTGTATAGTAAGATTCATGGTCCTTGTCTAAAAGTTGAAGATTGGAAATGCACTGCATAGACGAGGGGAGCCGCTTTTTTGTCACGCCATGCCATGATTTTTTGAGAGTATTCTGAAAATAGCTATAGATGCTCTGTTTATTCACTCGAAGATATATGATGGTTTTGATGAGTGTAATAACATTATTTCCCAGTGATGAGCAGTTGTGGTACAATGTAATATTTTATTGATTCTCAGAAATATTTTATTGATCCGGAATAGGATGTTCGAATTAATACTCTAAGAAAAAGCAAAATCGTTCCTTTAACAAACGAATATTATCCTCCATAAATAGATGGATCAATTTGACACAAAGCAGAGAGGACTAAATGTCACAGAAGATTTTACAATGATTTTTGCGGTTGTAAATTATATCAAATAAGCGGGTAGCATTACTTAAGGTACTGCCTTCCGCATTGCTAAAAAAAAATCTAGAATATACTTTCGGAATGCTTTCGGGTTACCATCACAATTAATTGGAGTTGACATTGAGAAAACCATGTTAACTGTCAATTGCAAGTACACGGGGCGAGGTTTCGGGAGAAGAGCATGTCATATGTAGTATAATTGTACTATGCTTACTCACAAATTCTACAGATATGTTCATGAAATTAAGAATATTACCCGGTTTCACAGTTCGTACTTAAGTTGTGCCCAAATAAAATCTTAGCTAAGCATTGTTGTTGACTGAGTAGTCATTTGCGTTTCACAGTCGATGCTTATTTTCTATAAAATTCTATTATGATATATGGCAGCACAATGAAAAACATTTGTTTACAAATACCATCTGACAAATTGAAATTATTGTTGATGAAAAATAACTTTGCGACGAATAAATTTAGAATCTGGGAAATGGATGGAAACAATAAAAGGACACCGAATTTCACCGCAAGCGAGTGGGGGCACCTATTGCAACTCGCAGGAAAGCATATAACCGTCATTGAATGCAAGAAATTCCAAAAAATTTATCAACAAATAATTTTTATTTTATTTTTTTGACAAATAAGTCAATATTCAAAACAAAAATCAGCTGTTACTTAAGCACTGGTTAAGTCTTCCATTTTCAGTACTTAAGCAGAACTTAAGTATGAACTGTAAAACGCAATATTTCTGTTTTATCTTAAGCACAACCTAAGCACTGACTGTGAAACCGAGCATAAGAATACGAAATAAGCTTTCGTGATTGAACAGAACTGAGTTTTAGTTGAAACACGGAATTCACTTTTGCAACAAAACAACAGTTGTTGCAATTGCAGTTATGGCACGTCTGACAGAAGTTTCGTGAAGAAAAAAATATTCCTACATTTTTGGTAAGTTTTAATATATGTACAGTGGAACTTCCATAATTCGAACCTTCTATAAGTCGAAGATCTCCATAACTGGAACTCTTGAATTGGCAATAGCGTCTAGAAGCCAAATTTCATACAAATTTCTTTCCCTTTCCATAAATCGAACTTTTCGACCAGTACATTATACAAAATTTAAAATTTTACTATCAGGGAACAATTTTAAAAGAGTCTTTCTATATCGTATGGGGGCAAACAAAAAATATGATTTTATACTTGTAGATTTCCTAAATCGTGTAACAAAGGCATGAGATATATACGTCAAGAACCAAACAATAGCAAACTGCAACAAACAAAGTTACAAAATACATGTTTTAATGTATTTAAATACAACTTGTTGCGAAGTAAATAACTAAAACTGTGGGTAAATCTATATTTTACATCTTTTTGAAAAATATATGTTTTAATGAACATTTCCATAACTCGAAGTTATGGTGATTCGAGTTAGAGAAGTTCCACTGTATATATATATATTTACAATTATGTTCCGCGTGAATAAGAACTAAGGTTGTCACGATTTAAGTATAAATAAATCTTTCAGTAATCGTCAGCATATAATTAGGTACTAGCTATGGACTCAATGACGAAGTACAAAAGTTCTAAGTTATTATTGTGCTATGCTATATGTTAGGTTGTAAAAGAAGAAAGAAAGATTTTGAGTGACAGGTTCTCATATCCATGATATTCGCTCATCAAGAAGTTATTTTTCTAAAGTAGTGTCTACGGATTTCCGTAAATCTAAGCAAATTTTTGACCTTTTGACCTGATTTTCATACATTGACCTGCCTCAGTAGATTAAGAATTAGTATACGCGTTTATGTCATCATCTATTGGCCATTTCTCTGTACGCTATCTTTGACTACTGCTCTTGCCAAAATGTTCATAAATAAAAGCAACAACAAAGTTTGCGAGTTGAATTCGATACAAGAAAGCATGAGAATAACTCATTGAAGTGAAATAATCGCATTCTGTAATGCTACCAAATTTAGTTTTATGAATTTTAGAACAATTTATGGATGTTTTGAATTTCTCATATATGATTTTTTTTTATCTATTACACTATAAAGCAAAATCGACTTTTTTCAGGGTATTGAACCAAACAGATTCTTTCCGGAAGATTAAGACTTAAGTAAATAAATCGTATTCTCCGATATTCGAAATTAGCCTCCAAAATAGAAATATTTGGTTTCGAAAAAATGATTTTTTAAAATAATAATTATTAATTACAGCATATAATTACCGAAAAATCAAAAATTTGGAAATATAAACACATCTTCTTCTCAATTAAATGTTGTATAAAACTTTTCGGCCAAGCTTATATGACAGAAGCTATAAGGTGTCCGCAAGATTTGTATTGTTTTCGAAGATCTAACTTTAAGTCTACATAACATCTGTTATACAAGTTTGAGCGAAAGATTTTATACAATTTCTTTACCAAAGAAAAAAATGAAACATGAAATTTTTAACTCTTCAGCTGTAATGGACTCTTAATAAACGTGACATTGTGTTACCATCTAAACTGATTCTCAATAAATCATAAGACTTTCTGTGCATTATATTTGTTGTTTTGGCACGTGTGAACATATTTTCGCTTTATTTTAATGAAATTCGTTTATCGTCAACATAATGTACATACGGTTCTTTTGTTAGGTGAACCAAATTGTCACGATTTAAGCTTAGCAAAGCGTTTTTACACCAAACCTCAGCAGAAAGTAATAACCTTGTTTATGTGAATCTACATGACATTTGACATTAAAATGAACTTGAAAGCCAAGATCTGTAATGATGTTCTTGTTTTCTTACTTTTTGGAGAGTTAGTGAGTTTACGCTTTTTTTTTTGTTCAAACCGCTTCTACGTTCTGGAGTGACAACAGGGCGGTTGAAATAAAAACTAGTGTGTACTTTTGAGAGCCGTCTGTATTATCAGGAGAGAGTGTTTAATATTCTGAGTGAATGTTATGTAGTCGTCCAACCTGGTGAATATTCTAAATTTCGGTACCATAACTATGAGAAGCTCTTTTCCGATCAGAAAAAAGTTTGCTTTCGAGAAAATATTTGTTGGATCTATGTTTATCTTCAGTGTTGTTTATTTTTAAAGTCGATTATTCTACCTTATGTTATTGAAGAGTACGAGAGATGAAATGTATTGGCCTAAGCCAAAAAAAAAATTGAAAATCTATCAACTTTTTGCTGGAAAAATTAGTGTTGTTTATACGTCTTGAAACACACGTACATATGAAGATCTTTTTTGGAAGTTACAAACTATATAATTCTAAATATGGACCTTTTATTATTTTCAGAAAATGTGAAAACATGGAACACTATATAATCCAAAGGAACTAACCAAAGAACCTACAAGTCGTTATTTTTTAAGGATCACCGTGATACTTTTAGAAGATAAGAGGACGCTAGAAATATCCCATCTATTACATAGTTAAACACGCATTTTAAGCCAAAAAAATGACTGTCAACGGGTTGCTAGGACGCTCAGTGCTAACTGATGGTAAGTTTTAAATAAAAGCATTTAAGAAAATAGCTGTTCATTTAGTATCTAACATGCAACTTAGAACCTAATTTGTCAACTTACAAGTAGTAACTTGTAGATTTTTTAATTGATTGTGAAACATAAGCTATTTTAGTCATAATTTCGAGTAACTTTAGTAGAAACAAAAATATGATATCAAAAAAGTTAATGTATTAATATACAAAGTTGGTTTTTGGGATGTCCTAAAGGGACAGCAGTTAAAACAACTGTCAAACTAAACACAGATGTTTGACATTTATATTAATAATTAAATAATAATTATAATAAACTATGTGAGCTGAGAACTTAAACCCTATTTAGAAATGTATACATTTTTTGGTACTAAACATTTGGTTTGACAAAACAAATGTGCTGAAATGAGAATTAATGTCGTCAACTGAATGGTTCGTTTAGTTCAAAGCTGTTTTTATATGATTTTAAAATTAGTTGTTTAAACTGCTTAGATAAGAGCGGGGTTGTTAAAGCTTACCTCACTAACTTACTAAGAATAATATGGTTAGTACTTTCCTTGGGCTAGTGAATGTAGGTATATTTATTCAGTTTGAAACGATCAGTACACGGAGGTCGATTAAATACGATATACAGACACTTAATAAGCAAAATTTACGTAATTGATGTGCGTACACTTCTAAGGAGATATACTTGGGTTTCATCAACAATTTTAAACGACTACGGACCAGACTTTCCGGACAATTTTTTGGGACAACAACATACAATTGACCTGATGGAAATCTATATCAGTCGCATTATGGGAGAGTTAAACGCAGGTATACTGGAAGAATTCATATAAAAATGTGTCGGTAATACGACGTGATTGAGCTGGATGTGTGTCTAAAATTCGATTCAAACAGTAAATGTTCTAAATATTCCTAATTTTCTTTATTTATTTCACTTTTATTCATTTATTTATGTGATGGAAGTGGAGCCATTTTCTAAATATAAAAGTTGAGTGGGGTAAAAATAATTTTGGGTTTTCTAGTAAAGATCTATTTATCAAATTTTACTTCGATTAAAGCCGCACAGTTGTTGAAACCGTACCGTTAAACAAAAACACTAATAAAGATGACGTTTAGCGTAAAACCCTCTGACACCAATACGGTTATGTACTGTACTTATGTAACAACAAAAGTAAGCAAGTGATAGAGCCGATCTTTCAAGACTATTATTTGAATAATGCTAATTATTTCTTTGCAATATACTTTTAAAAATATCTTTCAAAACTCATCCAATACAATTTTTATTTGTATTTTCTATGATTGGGTCTAAAATCATTAATTTTTTACGGTTTTTCGAGTTACGCTACTTTCGGCATCGCATTATTTTCGAAAGTCAAAAAAATAGATTCGGTTATGTTTTTGACTTTAAGTAAATTTAGTGTTCTAAAAACAATATTTAATTGATAGAATATAATAGTATTTTCTTATTTCCAAAATAAATTGCTAAAGTGTTTTTAAATATTCATCGGATTCGCATGAAACTCGCTACTCGGGTGTTTTCAGGGCCGCGGATTACGAATTCGATGTCACTTTTTATACTCTCGCAACAAAGATGCTGAAAGAGTATAATAGTTTTGTTTACATAACTTGTTATAGACTTTTCTGGTATTATGTGTATGTACATATTACTGTTAGAAGGAACAAATAACAACTATTCTGGGAATGGTAAGAAAATAATACATTTCAAAGTTCCGTCATTAATCGCTGTGTCTTCTTTTTTCTTACTTCTTCATACAGCTTCATTTATTTGTTTACGTATTAAAATTTCACTTTTTTCACTGGCTTTCGAATCTAAAATTTGTATTTTTTAATTTAAACCAAATTTAGAATTTATTAAATTCTATCAACAGCATTGGATTTGTGACGTATTGACGTATGGAATTTTGATTTTATTGCAAAAAAGTATAAACTTAAAATAAAAAATCCGTGTAAAAAGAGTAAAACCTTGTAAAAAGGAGATTAACTGTATACCAAAGTGATCAGGGTGACGAGTAGATTTGAAATCGGGATGACCGTCCGTCTGGTACACATATTTCTTGGCACCATGAGACAATTGGTATTGAAAATGGGCTAAATCGGACCACTGACACGCCCACAAAATTGCGAAAACCGAAAACACATAAAGTGTCATAACTAAGACATAAATAAGGTTATAAAAGTAAAATTTGGTACAGAGGATCACATTAGGAATGGGCATATTTGGATGAAACTTTTGGGGAAATGGGCGTGGCCCCGCCCACAAATAGGTTTTATGTATATATCTAGCAAAACAGTAAAGCTATATAAATCAAACTTTCTGCAGTCGGTTCCCCACCACACACCATGAAAATAGTTGAAATCGGATAATAACCACGCCCACTTCCCATACAAAGATTAGGTTGAAAATTACTAAAAGTGATTATAGAGTATATGATCTGTGGTATCACTTGTGAAAAAATGGTTGAAATCGGACTATAACTTTTCAATGCCCCGTATATCGCATATGAAGAACTCCGTGCCTTACGGTAATTATTCACCGAAAATGTCGGTAAATCTCTGAGATATCTTAATTTAATTCAGAGAAAATCTTTTATTCTAATAATGTGTCTCTGTACCAGAAATGGTTAAAATCGGGTCATAACCCTTCCTAGCTCCCATATACCTAATATTAGGTGTTTCAAACTTTTAATGGACCTTGTACTATATACATATGTATATGCCGAATATTTGAGTCAAATTGTGTGTTATCTTAATAAAAACATAGCAATAAATTATGAGAGTATAAAGTGTTCGGTTGTACCCGAATTTAGCTTTTTCTTACTTGTTTTAAATTCAAAATGGCGGGTCCAATATACATTTTAAAAATTCGCCATATTTCATGCGCTATTTTGATTTTTGAAAAAAAAAATTTGAAAACTATTAGAAATATCAAAGATATCAAGAGAAACAAATTTCATTGTGGCCACTGCTTTCTACAAGTTTTTTTATGCTTCTTGAACCAAAGACGGCTTTTGGCCTGGTTTTGAGTAAAGAAAACTGTCAAACAATCTCGTAATAACTCTAATATTTTTTAGACCAAATAAAATAATTATTCTTGAGTCACCAACAAATTTTCTTAACAAATTCTTAATTTCTTTTCTTCACGTTTTCTTCCCTCCTTTTGTATCCTGTATACTTTGGACCGCCTCCAGATGGCGCCGCGTTTTTTATGAGAAATTTTTTGCCCAAAATAAGAGGTTATATGCGAACTCAATTCTCTTTTATCTGTCACTTATGACTTTATTGTTTATATTTGTCTAATACAATTAGGTATATTATGGAAAAATGGTTTCTATATGGTGTCATAAATTATTTGGTTATTGACACAAGTGATATCTTGTGCTTTATATACTTTGTTATTATGTATACTCGTGTACTCATTGTTTACCCGCTACAAATTTAGAAGGTTAGTGGATCAGTTTGAATTATTTTGGAACTCGTTTTATTAATAATTTGGCATTTGCTAGAATATGTCACACGCGTAAAAATATAGTTTGAAGTTAAAATACAGTTGACGTTTGCGTAATGAATGCCAAAGGTGATAAAAATAATAAAATACAAAATATATTTTATAAAAAAATGCTAAAATCAATTAATTTTAAACAATTAAAAAAATTAATTATTAAACAATTGAAAACTTTCTTTTCAACAGGATCTCGCTCGAATCGACGTTCGTTGGTTTCACTCATTGTGGGTCTGGTCGTCGGTTTCTGTCTCGCCGAAATGTTCATACTCTCGACGCCGGCTCGCCACGAATATCTGCCATATGTGGGCCATCAACATGGCGACGTGAACGATGCGCACAACAGTCACGATATGCTCGGTGAGGAGGGGCCGGAAACGGATATCGGCACGCATCAACATGCATATGAAAATAACAGCATAGCGACGAAATTGCATAACGAGGTGCGTGTATTGTGTTGGATCATGACAAATCCGAAGAATCACAAATCGAAAGCGCGTCATGTGAAACGTACGTGGGGCAAACGCTGCAATAAGCTGGTGTTTATGAGCTCTGCGGTGGATGAGGAATTGGGTTCGGTGGCGTTACCAGTGCAGGAAGGACGCAACAATTTGTGGGCGAAAACAAAGGAAGCATTCAAATATCTATACGCACACCATTTGGACGATGCGGATTGGTTCTATAAGGCAGACGATGACACGTAAGTGTGAATTTTGTGTAGGTTCTCACTCAAAATAATGTACTTATGTCTGATTTTGTTCTGCAGCTATGCGGTTATGGAAAATATGCGGTATTTGCTGTATCCCTACTCACCGGAGACACCCATATATTTTGGCTGCAAGTTTAAACCATTTGTGAAACAGGTAAGCATTATTCGAATTGAATATAAATAGGTTGAAGTCGATAGAAATCGCGGTTACTATAATAATAATAATAACTGTTATTCTTAATTGGATGTCCCGACATTATAGTCTAAAACATGATTATGGTACTAGTATAAAGTCTTCCTGAGCGATTTTTTTGTTTGTCAAAGATTATGATTTTTTCCACTCTCAATGAAATCAAGCGCTATTAGTGGTCTTGGTTCTCACGTCTTCAATGTCATTATAATTATCCCGGTCTTTCCGACTTCCTGAAAGATGGCTAAAATTACTTTCATTCAAAAGCCAAGACCTGTTTGTGAGTTGTTTAGTTGAGATTTTGTTCATTCATATTTTTGAGTCTGCTAAAATTAATGGTATGAGTAATGGATCTGAAAACCAAGAAGTATTACTTGCTGCAAGAATTTTAAGAACTTTTTAAACTTCGACCATTATTCTAACATAATTCTTACTTACAACGTGATAGGATTTTAATCCTTTATAAAGTAAGGGAGCCGGATAACTATTCCGAAAAAAACTCTTCTATTAGCGACCACCGCTTCGAACCAACAGCCTTCTGATACAAAACATCAAACAGTTGAAATTCCTTAGAGAGAGAAGAAGCTTTATGAACAAGTTCTCTAAGTGCTGGATTTCTTCAAGACTTCATTGAAAAGGACCTCACTGTTTAGGAAAAGTATTTAATTCAGGGAATATCTGAGAAGACGAAGTTTCGATTTGGATGGTTGAAAAGGAAGGAAAAGTGAACCTGACCACAAGCGGCCCATTGTGCTCCTTAGAAGTACTATAGTATAAGCGTCACCTAAGCAACTCGGTCGATTTGAGGAAACTTCTAAATTTTTTTCCATCCCAGCTGCCCAATTTCTCTTAGGTTTGAGTATTGGGAGCCGTGGAAAATGTCCCTTCTTAACCGACTGACTTAAGTCGATAACCTCAGCGCACCCCCTGCATTCTGCCGATTCTAAACTACCAGGTCTCTGGACCCTGTGATACATTTTAGTTCTCTTTTGCTCAAAATATGAAGTTTTTTGGTCTGTCCTCTGTCAGCATTACCCCATATTAGTTTTGTGGTACGACCCGTTTTGTAAATATTCCAAGCCCTGAGATGTTCTCCTGAGATGCAACCGTTGTTTTAGGCAGAGCTTGAGTGAACTGAAAGGGCAAGAACAGTGTAAGGAAACTACGTTCCCAGCTGCGTCTGAGCTGGCTAACTCATTCGCATTTTCATTTCCTTCTTTACCTGTGTATATGACCAGTTACCCAGGTGGTATTAATTGAGCTTTCTGCTGCTATACTATTAATTGCCTATTTGGAATAGATGGAAGAAGATCTGCGATAACATATTCTTAGAAGATATTCCCAACCTCTATGGGTACTAGTACTATTGATACTTCAAATTGATATATGGATATTATCTTTCTCCAACGTAAAGACATATTTAGATTAAGGGCAGTCCAACTTGTACGAAAATTATTTTAAACTGAGCTGCTAACTTTCAGTTAGCTCAGTTTCAGTGAGCTGCCAAATTATAGAGATTAAGCACAATATTTTGAGACACTGGCCGGGAGCAGAAATTATTCCTCAAATTATAGTTTTGATATAAAAGACCTTACTACACATAAATATCACAAATTTAAAATGTTCATAAATTACAACAATTTTAGTTATTAATATATCTTCAAACTATTTGTCCACAGGGTTACATGTCCGGTGGTGCTGGCTACGTACTGAGCAAAGAGGCCGTACGTCGATTTGTCGAGAAAGCCATACCGAATAAGAATTTCTGCAAGCAGGATAACAGCGGTGCAGAAGATGCTGAAATCGGCAAATGCTTGGAGAAGGTCAATGTAATCGCTGGCGATTCACGTGACGAAAATGCGCGTGGGCGTTTCTTTCCATTTGTGCCAGAGCATCATTTAATACCATCGCATACGAATAAAGATTTCTGGTATTGGCGTTATATCTACTACAAAACCGATGAGGTGAGTGCTTAGATAACAAATGTTTTCTTATACATATATCGTTGCTAATGCTTGATCTTTCGCTTCTGCGAACAGGGCTTGGATTGCTGTTCGGATAAGGCGATCTCCTTTCATTATGTAACGCCGAATCAAATGTATGTCTTGGATTATTTGATCTATCACTTACGGCCGTACGGTATTATCAACACACCCGAATCGTTGCCAGAACGGCTGAAAGTGGGCGAGACTCTGCCACCGCCTGTGGAACAGGCAACAGTTGCAAGTGAAACGGAGAAGGCGTTGAAGGCCACGACATGAGCGGGAGCTTAGATACATATATACAATATGTATATTTCTATTTATATTGCCAGCTTTGTAAATGTTTTTTTTCTCCATTGTGTATACTATTTTAGTACATATTTGTATATATGAATGCGCGTTTCAGTACGTATTTGCCATAGCCAGTAGCTGCTACAATTTCTTGTTACCAAAAACATATGCGTTGCTATGCGTTCTAACTGTACAAAGGAAAGAACTCTCACAATAATTCCAAGTTGTATTATTTAGATAGATTTTTTTTCGAATAAATTTAAGTTAGTATAGGAAATTATTTATAAATTCATGTACGTAAATATGTAAATTAGTTGGTTTATTATTAATTTGTATAAGAATAATTAATATTTTATTAAAAATTTATAAACAATGGCTTTATAAAATATGCATTTGATAATACTACTGAAAATATTGGAGTATAAAAAAAATTTGTAAATAAGGTTTAAGTTAGTAAATTTGCGGGTTGAATAGCGAAATGTACTGATTGACAAGCAATGTAAATGAAATAAAAAAATTCTTAAATTTAAATGTTTTTTTTTTCTTTAAAAATATTTAACTTCTAAAAATCAAATATGAATTAAAATAATTTAATTGCTAAATTAACGAATTAAATTTTATACGATTTCAGTTGTAAAGAATTTTAACAAGATAGTGAAAAGAACGCTCAAAATACCAAAAACAAAAACAAGTTCTCAAAATATGGAAACAGATTATTGAACGAAAACGCATAAAACCAAAGAATTAATGTATGTATTATTAAAAAAAATATATATCTACTAAAAGAAAGATACTACTTAAAGTCTACAAAAAAATATAATAAAAGTTCAAATATAATTTTTTTTTTATTTTCTTGCTTATTACTTTTTATAATGTTTTTAATTTTTTTAAGGTTAATTAATTTTTTATTGATTTTTTTTATTGTTTTTATTTTTTCATTATTTTATTTTAATATAATTTTCTTTTTTTCTTTATTATTATTTTTTTTTTATTAAAATAAAATTGAGAGAAATTTAAAAAATAATACTTAAAAATATATTAGCCATAAGTTAATAGCCATTTTCATATAGTACATACTTAGTATTGGTATAAATGAAATACGAGCGAAAACAAAGACAAGCACAAAATGCGCAAACACTAAATAATTATAGTGAAATTGAAAATTTATTAAAATATATGAATTTAAAAGAATAAAAATTTTAGTTTTTTTTCGAAAAATTTAATAAACAATAATGATAATCATGACAATAAGTGCAAAAAGTTAAGATAAACACACACAATTCTCCCTCTTTCTTTGAGGGTCATAATAGAGTACAATTCATGTTAAGAAACCAGGTATGCTGAAATACGGTAAGAATGTTAAAATATTAGAGCACTAATTTTGTTCAGTAATTTTGACAGTCGGATGGGATGGACTTTAAAATATTTCATTATTCAGTCTGAAAAATGACTGAAGTCAGATAGTAAGTATTCCCTCTTTTAAATGAAATCCCATTTCTTATCAACTTCTCGGACGATTGAAACCAAAAATGGTACATACAGGCAGGGGATGTACTTCACTTCCGAGTAAATTCAAGCAGTTTCACTTTCAATCGGATATTTGGTGTTCTGAATTTCACTTTCACTTTGCTAAACAAAACGAATTAACAAAAAAGTGTTCGAAAATAATTCGCTTTAAACAAAATTTGTGAAATTGGTGGTACTTTTTTTGGAGCCCTATATGTAAGAAGGTATTTAATGCATCGCAACAGATATAAGCTTACTTCGATCCCATATTATTCTAAAATAAAATCTTATAAATAAATTACTTAAAATGATATTGCAGGCCGACTTATTAAAGGTGTAGGTAAAATAGACAAATTCGTTGGATGGGCGGCAATGATGGGGCACCTTCGTCGTCCATGTAATATATGTAGCTCCGTAATGAGATAAAAATCTTCTTAAAGCAATGATTTGACGTGGTGTCAAATGGCGCACCTACGCTAAGTTCGACGTCATAAGATAATTTATAATTCGAAATGCTATATACTCGGACTTTTTTTATTATCAACAAAAGATCCAATGGATTAATTAGTATCCTCTTATGTCACTTTCGTTAGAGGAATACATTTCTGCTCGAGACAAAGCCTTTGTTTTTTTTTCTTCTCTTCCTTTTACTGAAACTTTAGATTTCTTTGTGTCATTTGAGATTTAATTCCAAACCGCTTCCATCCTGTTGAACTTGTTAAAATTCAAGAGCACCCAGATTGGGCGGTATTTTTAGAAGCCTTTAAACGGGAAATCGAATGAATTTGTTCTGGTTTTTTGGAAATTGGTAAACTTACTGTCTGAAGCGGAAGTAGGTATATTGTTATTTTCTTCACATAAAATAAATTTTAATAGTTTTTAAACGGCCCACAATGGATACGTCAAGTGGCTGAAGACGGTATGAAGTATGTGAAGGCAATGAAAATAGATGTATGCCATTTTTCCCTCGAATAATTGATGCTGCAGTGGGATGAGTGGATATCGAGAATTAAGAACGATTTCAAATTTTGGGAAAATATTCTGCAGATTTTGTAGAATTTTATATAACAATACACAATTTTTGAAGCAGTGAAAGCCTTGTGGTCTTAATGAAGTAGATCGAGACCCCATGTATCTAACTTTAATGTTTTCATATCTCTTTTCTATCGTTTTACAGAATAAATCGATTAAAATGTAAGATATCTTAATGGTAATATGAGATCTATCATAGGCATAACGTAATTTGGTGCTAAACACTATTGAAATGGGTTCATTCGTTCCCCTAACCTTAATATAACCAATATAATGGATATATTTATTGTGTTTGATTATAATCGATGAACTATTACATCAAATAACGGATATTCCGAATGTGAAAATATTTCCACACCTTGGATATTTACAAAAATCGAAACTAACTAAAGGTCAGCACACCTTTCCTTTCTTATTTATTTTCAAATATGTACATCTGCTGGGATACCGACAGAAATTAGCTTCCCAAACAGCTTAGTTAAAAAGAATTGAGTTGCCATATAATTTAATTGCTTTATTAGAAATTTTATATACATAAAATAATATATGAAATAAAAAATGTTGAAAGTTTAGAGACATTTAACATCAATCTTAGCGTTTATGATTTTATACATTCTATATATTTCATATTAAGTGAATTTGGCTTCTCGTATCTACGTTAGAATAAGATTTTACAACTAAAACCGTTAATCTTCAAAATTTTATAAAACAATATATTTTACATTTTAATTTACGCTTATCACATTATATCACTTATATATAGATTTTAGGTTCTAATTTACGACACAGCACAAGTACATATAGTGGCACCATTTAATGTCCAATATGAATTAAGGAATACACAATTGATTTTATTTTTAAATATTCATTAAGTTAATTATGATACATAGAAAGATCTGGTTATTTTCTATTATATACTAGTCGATTGTACAACAGCCTAGGTTTATATAATAAATAATGACATAAAGCACCATAATGACAATAATGGAATATATACATAAGTACGTACAAAGACTTATGAGTCAAACTTCCCAATTTTGCAAGTTTTCTCGAATGCTCTCTCGAGTTTTTCAAATTATTTTGAGATGCTCATCTGAACTCTATTAAGATCGTCTATTGCTTATTAATCTTTTTTCAATTCCCGTAAGTATTATTTATACATATAGGTACTTATAAAGGATTGTCGGACTCTTCGTTCCGCCACTTTTCTAACAAATCAGTCATATTGCGTTTCGCTGGCAGTGCTTCGATCTGTTTGAAATTCCCGAATGGACGCAAACTATATATAAGATAATCCAACACATACATGTAGGAGGGTTGCACATAGTGAAAAGATATCGCATAATCCGAACAACAAAAGAGACCCTAGAATTTTTATAAGAAATGAGTACAATACTCTTTTAGAGATTTTTGCTATAAGTGTAACTTACATCTTCGGTTTTGTAAAATATATAACGCCAGTACCAGGCCGACTTGTTTTTAGGTATAATGTGTCCCTGTGGACCCGACGGAAAGAAGCGACCACGTTTGTACTCGTCACGTGAATCGCCAGCCACCACGCCCACATTTTGTAGGCAAACACCCATTTCTTTATCCTCAGCACCACCGGAACGCTTGCGACAGATTTTCTCATTTGGATAGGCTTCCTCCACAAAGCGTCTAACAGCCTCCTTGCTCAACACATAGCCGGCACCGCCCGACATGTAGCCCTAGCAAGTAAAGAAAATGTAGACAGGTACAAATATTTTCAGTTCAAACGCACTCACCTGTCGCACGTATTTCTTGAACTTGCAACCGAAATAGACGGGCGCTTTGCTGTCGAAGGGATATAGGAAGGCGCGTAAATTTTCCACAATGACGTAACTGAAATTGTTTAAATATGCAATCAATAAAAATGTAAAAAAAAATCAAATAAGCAAATACATACGTGTCATCGTCGGCCTTCAGAAACCAATCGGCCTCGTCGTAGTGATGTTCGTATATATACTTCATCGCCTCTCGTGTTTTATGCCACAAATTGCCACGCCCTTCTTTAACCGGTAATTTCACGCTATCCAGTTCCTTGTCACTCTCCGAACTCATGAACAATATGCGATTGCAGCGTGAGCCCCAGGTTTTTTTGACATGTATCGCTTTTTTGGCATGATTAGCGGGACTGGTGAGCACCCAACAGAGCACACGCGTTTCATTGTACAACTGCGCCGCTAGCGTATTATTATCTGTAGTCGCAATGACAGTTCGCGTCAGCAGTTCATCAGCTTCGGCCGGCAGTAGCTGTATTGCGTGGCCATCATATTCGTCTTCTCTCGCGGAGAAGATGCCACTGGGAAAGCCCAGGCGAAAGGCGCAATCATTATTGCGTAGCTGCTGTGAGAATGAGAAGCCGATTATAAGGCCGGCGAGCAGCATCAACAGCGGACGTATGTGATGCGCAATATTTCGACGAAACATGACTTTGGTATTGGATTATATTTTGGAGAAATATACGAAGTACAGCACATCACCGCGGATTTATGTTGAGAGATTTAAGTAGCGTTATTCTGAAAATAAGATTTGAGAGTTTATGAATGTGGTATAAAATAAAATATTTATAATTACTGTTAAAGTTAGACTCTTGGGCTATATATATATGTATACCCATAATCAGAACGGATCTTTGATCTAATTTTAAAACTTAATTGAGGCAACGAAAGAAATTAACTAAAATTACAGAGAAGATACTTAACATTTTTTGGAAGATCCCATTTTTAAAAGACGAGGTCCTTCCATCTCAAAAACTCTCCCTTGCTTGCACTTATACAAAACGTATACCATACCGGTCCATTTGATCTACTTTAAATTTTTCGAAAAAATATTGTCTGCGAATCCTTTACCAGCCCCACACTGTTTATGAATGAATTCAAACTTCCGTATATATTAATTTATGTTTGCCGGTTATAGCGCTACGGCATTGTTGACATACCAATCGACACATGCACATGCAACAAGTGCTGCTGCGAGTCACAACTCTGTTGATGCTGTTTGTTTGGTTAGTGAGTCATGCGGTCACGTTGATGCAATCGCATCAGCGAAACAAAAACACAAAACAAAACAGAGGCTGAGAGACACTAATGACAAAAATACCAAACTCCACGATCATCAACGAAAAACCCACAGCAACAACTATGCTTATGTATACTATATATTCGTAGAAATACAAATTTATGCCATGAACCTGTATATACTTACACTGCATACAGTGTTGAGTAAAGCATGAGCATGAATTATATGGTGTGATGCTTTTGCTTATGTTGTGGATTCTTTTTTCAGTTTTGTAGCTTCTTCTTTTCTATTTCACATTTTTCCTTCCCATGTTTTTGTCAACGGAATGGTTCCGGATTTTTATTATATAGAGGACTGTCACTCCTGTAGGTAATTAGTGGGTGAATCCTTTCTACTTGGACTTGGATGTCAACATCCGATGAGACAACACTAAGAGTTTTCGAAAGTTTTGAGAAATAATTTATAGATCATTGGCAGCGGCAAATACCGCAGACGATGGAACAATGAGCGGTGATACGACGACATTGACGACATTGACATAGTTCAGCGGATAAAAAGACAGCAGCTATGCTGGCTAGGTATGTTGTTCGAATGAACGAAAATGGTCCAGCTTTGAAAGTGTTCTATGCAGTACCTTCTTGTGGTAGCGGAGGAAGAGAAAGACCAGGTGAAGAGCGACCTGGTTTCACTTGGGATTTCCAGTTGGCGCCAAACTGTCAAAAGGAGGAGCGAATGGCGCGCTGTTGTAAACTCGGCTATAACCGCGTAAGCGGTTCCTACTCCATTTAAGAAGAAGAATGCTTTCTAGCCTCACATCCAAAAATATTTATTTATTTATATAATATATGTGAAAGTATTTAATAGTTCTCGAACTCAAGCAAAATATATATTTCATAATAAAATAGGTCACATGTAAATGTTATCAGGAAGGATACACTTTAAAATACTGAACTGTGTGGGTCAAAGTGTGGTCTCTCGCTACATATTACATAAGAGTTTATTAGTTTATTAGAACAATTTGTACAACAATTTTTTATGGACTGAATATTACGTCTGTAGTTTGTTGAACAATAATTTATAATTTATTATCATTGTCAAAAGTGCATGAAATATATATATGGCAATCAATATTAAAGTTGCCTTCGAGCCCCAGAACATCGAACAATTAAACCAGCAGTTCAAACATACTAGCAGTACTTTCGATTAATCGGCCTTGGTATCGGCCTCAAAATTCAGCATAGGCATCGGTATCGGCATCGGCCATATTTGGCCGATTCTTTCTACTTCTTTCGGATCACACAAAAATGTTTTTTTTTTCTTTTTTGATTTCTTTAAAGTATAAAATTTGTTATAAAACACATGTTTATCATATAAAACACAGATTAAACATTTGACTAAACTAATAATTCATCACGATGATAATTTAAGTCTAGTATAAAGAAATTCAATAATTTTGCATTAAACTGAAGGTTTTATTTAACACTGTTAGAAAGATTCGATTCGATTCAGTTTTTTTTTAACTTATTGAAATTTTGAATATATTTATAAAAGCATTCGTAACTAGGAGAGTATATTTTTAAAAGTTCGCCATACACAGGATCATGTAATAATCACTTGGTGCTGGCCTGGTGCATGCAAAAGAACCTCCCAAACAAGCTTCCGAAGTTTCTATCGAGTCACTATCTCCATGTGACGTCTTTCACAATGCGAGATTTAAATGACAAAAGTCATTTTCTTCCATAAATCGAACTTTTTGGTCAGGACATAATACAAAATTTAAAATTTTTATATCGAGGTAGAATTTAAGAAGAGTCCCTCTATATCTTATGGAGGCGAACAAAAAATATGATATTACACTAATGAATTGTATAAATAATGTAACAAAGACATATCGGTCGGACACTATTTCGATTAAATCTTGCGCTAACATGTCCATTTACGCATGGCAATTTGTGTTTCAATTTACGCCATGCTGTACTTTGCTATATTTGTATTTTAATTTTTGACAGTATTTGTCACTTAAGCCCTTCACTATAATAAGATTAGTCAACAATAGAAAACAGCACTTGGTAGCGCTTCGGACAACAACAACCTTGGCACTTATTATCTAACTGCATATAGCACCCGTGGACATATCTGAAAGGGCATAGCTGCGTAAGCATATATCAGACTCAGGGAATCTGGGTTTTCAAAGGGGTGCGTGCCTGGGCACTCTAGTATTCTCGGATGCTTCGATTTCATTCCGAGGCTATTGGATTACGATGATGTCATCAAGCCTGGTTCAGGCAACAACTTCTTTACTCTTATTCCTTCCAGGGACGTTTGGGTGGGAAGGAGTCGCTGGAGGAGAGGAGCGATGAGCTCCTCCACTGATGGGTCGGAAATAATGGCAAAGGTAGGTGGGGGAATTTAATGCCGGGAACATCGCATCAATCTTAGTTTCAGGCTTCCCGACTATTGCAGCGTTTTTCAAGAAGAAGTGGCGGCTATTAAGGCAGTGGCGGCGGATATATTGCTTTGGAGCGCCGCAACCTTTAGAGAGGTGGCGATTAATTCTCATAGTAGAGCGGCGATACTAACCTTGAGTTCGCTGACTATACGCTTGAGGTTAGTTAACTTCACTATCAGTGGCATCTCACTAGCAGTTGCACAGTCGCCAGATTCTTCTGACCTAAGCTTTTCGCCTTTAGTAAATTTCACCTCTCTTTAGGAGTAGGGGTTTCAACTGCCCACTGTCCCACCGGGATACACGCTGTATCGGAATGCTAGCTGTAGAAGCTGTCCGGAGGAGGACGAGGTCAAATCATCTCTTCACTTTATGGTGGAATGTCCCGCTTATGCGAGATCAAGAAAAAAATGTCTCGAATCTCACTGCTTTCGGTATAGTGGCTTCACAAAAGACTGTCTTTCATAGTCTACATGTGGAATAGGCATACAACCTCACCTAACTTAACCTAACACCGTATTAAACGCTTTTTTTCTAAGACTCTTTAATGGAATATCTAGCACCTCTTGACTCAAATTAAGCTCTTTAACTTGGTTTTTGGTTTCACACGAACATTTTTTGACAACAAAATAGTGTCTAAAGTTAAGGAGCAGGAAGGTGAGTTATCGGAGACGTTTTATGTATGTAATATGTATTTTCAAGATCAATCATTTGTATGTTTAAAATATTGAAATAAATAGATATTATGTAAATATTTGTACTAAATAAAATCTAGAAATCAATATCTGCTAAACGTTTACTCATTAGTGTACGTTGATTTGTTTATATTTATGGCGACGCAATGCGCAAGCAAATAACAGCATCACTGTTGAATGAATAATTTTATAGCTATTATATATGGTATTAATGCCGCCGTCGGCGTTGTCAGCGCGTTAAGCCCACTTTTGGTAAAGTAAAAAGGAAGCGAGCGGAAAAATTTATCAAACTGTAAGCAAATAAGCAAACAATTCGTCGCGCAGCGAATGAATAAACGCAAAGTTGTTGCCGAAAATAATGTGCGCACGCGCCACTCCACTGCAGCGACAAAAGCGAGTATTTACTCTATAAGTATATCTCTATATATGTATATCAAACTGTGTGTTAAATGTTTGTAATTACACGCTGACTCTTTGACTGGCACACCGGTTGACAGACAGGGTCGTTACTTGGCGGCGCGCCTCATCGCCATCGCATACACACATAGCGCCGACCGCGCGCTTTGGTCCATATCGCGTTAGTACCATTTGGGTGAAAAACGAGAAAAAATCGTTAATTTGGTATTTTGTTGTTGTTATTTTATTTGACTTTTGCTACATTCCGCAATTATATGTGATTAACGTTTGTGCAAATCGAAATACCTGCAGATACAAATGTATGTCAATTAGGGGCATAACAATTTAGTGCGAATTTTTGAAATTTATATATACATTTTATACATATATAGGACAAGGTCAAATCTAAAGTAGCATAACTGAGAAAATATTAAAAGAAATGTTTACTTTCTTTTAACTTTTTATACTCTATTAATTAATAAGTCACACCCCTTATGGAGTCGCATATATTGTTTGCCGACTGTGAGTCTTAAGCTGTATGGCTGTGTGTGTATGTGTTGAATTTGCAATTTGTGAGTACGCGCATCGCATTGAATTAGCGTCAAACGACTGACTGATGATGCGAAATGCAGCACAGTGGGACGATTGACGAAAAATTTGGGCAAATTTTAAATTAATTAAACAAAAGTAAATTACAGAAATGTATTACACGAGTTGTATGGAGTGCACAATATTAATTATATTTTATTTTTTTTTTATTTTTTACAAGTACACTAAGTTATGAATAATATTTCCAATAAACGTTCTAAAAACTACAACCATCTAAAAACAACACACTAATAATTGTAGAAAAACAAAAGTAACACTTCCATAAAAAAATTAGAAGTCGTGTTGATGTAATATATATATACGTATGGAAATATATATTTGTTATGTATAAATGCATTATGTATATGAGTATGTATATTTTGCTTTAAGTTAAATATGCTATACTCTTATATTATATATGGACACAGTCACGACCAAAGTAATATTTTTATTGAAAATTATGTCATATACAGAGGTAGTCAAAATTATTTACACATCGGACGTTTTTCTCCAAGTTTCACACAAAAAGCTTTCGCTTGTTGTTGTTGTTGTCGCAGGGTAACAAAATGCTATGTTGTTGTAAACCTTGAGCTAGAAATATGGCGGAGAAATAAGCAAATGAACTGAAGACTCGGAGTAGTCAAAAGTATTTACACACAACATGAACTCTATTATCCTGTTCTTATTTAATGATAACTGTAACATTTTAATGTTCAGTATAAATTCCTATTCTAAGGCGATAAATTCATAATGGGTTACATTACCATTGGCGTCAATACTAGCCTGCTTTATGGTCCGAATTGATTCAACACAATTGTGCGCTAAGTTAACAGTTAATTTAGACCAAATGTCGGTAATTTCGGCGTTTTCGGTTATTATATCAATTGTCCTCTGATATTTAACGAAAGACCAATCATTTTGACTAAAGTTTTGGTCAGGGCTTTGCGGAGGTCAACTTGATTTGCTTCATTTAAAACTTTTGAAGGTAAAGATCCTTCATGAAATAGAGGATTATCCTGTTGTAAAATGTTGTCAATAGTTGGAAAAGGCAGACGAACCACTACAATGGCATGGTCATGTGAATTCTGATATATCCGGATGATTTAGGGTCACTAAATTAGTACCAAATCTCCAAAACAGAAGTAAGGAAAATTTCCCAAAAAAATCAAAAAAAATCAAAAATCATCACTCCCGACTCTATTTAGCGTCTAAGCTGCATTATTCTTCTTCTCACGTGGTAAATGCATAAAGCGTTTACTAAAGAAGCCCTGGAACTAAAATTTAGCCTTATCTGCCCACGACAGGCTTTAGGATGCAATCAATGGCAAATGCGAGGCGTATCGCTTTTTTGGTTTCGGAAATAAAGCTTTTTTGGTTTCGGAAGTGGTCAACTTTATACACAACGTATGTATTTATGTTACTATTTTAAAATGTCCTTAGCAGTGTAGCATCATTGGCTGTTTATGCAATATGCTGATTCGATGATGCTGCAATATTAAGAGGACTAATTGTGGGATTTTGTATGACAGTTCCTACTAATCTTCTGCATTATCTTTGAGTTATCACAGGTTTCCGCCAAATTATCTTTAAATTGTCCTTGCAATACTTCCTTTCCTTCTTTTTAATAACATTATAAACAGTATTCCATCAAATTCTATAAATTTTAACTAACTCCGAAGCCTAAACCCGAGTCTTAAACTTAGTAACAGTCTCCAATCTAGTTATAATAGATAATTCCTTTGTTTCCGATATTTTATTTACCAATTTTTATATTTTAAGGCTGAGTTAGGTTGTTAAGAATGCAATAGAATCCAATTACTACTTTTGTTCAAACCAAATCCAAAGATAAAGGCTAAATCGCCGTGTGTAAATACTTTTGACTATTCTGAGTCTTCAGTTCATTTGCTTATTTCTCCGCCATATTTCTAGCTATTCTAGCCAAACCGACTTCATTCTCTCGGGAATAGATCAAGGTTTACAACAACATAGCATTTTGTTACCCTGCGACAACAACAACAACAAGCGAAAGCTTTTTGTGTGAAACTTGAAAAAAAAAAACGTCCGATGTATAAATAATTTTGACTACCTCTGTATATTATTCACACATTCACTTATTTATTGTTTAAAGAAGCAAGTCATTAAATATTTATTATTCTTGTTTAGCACAAAAACAATATAACTACAAATAGTGGTTACATGAGATGTCAGGATGGCATAAACCACACACACCCTTAGTGAAGTCTTTTAATATCTCATATATAAGACTAATTAGAGACCAAAGTGGTAATCTGGTAACCGATGTCCAGGGCATACTGGGATTATGGAGGCAACACTTCTCCGACAGTGAGAGTACAATACCAGGAGATGGCGAACCCGATCCCACAATCGATGACGATGGAACAGATGTTCCATTACCCGACCATGAAGAAATCCGAATAGCAATTACCCGCTTGAAGAACAACAAAGCAGCGGGGGCTGATAGATTACCGGCAGGAACGAAGCCTTTCATGGATATAGTATAGTATAATACTTTTTATTGTAGGCGTGAAAATAAATCGATTTTGCTCCTTTGCCAAACTTCCCTAAAGTACCAAGGTGATCATGCTTATATCTCAGCTTTTCGTTATAGACGGAAAAATAAACGGACTTTGAGATTAGCGGAGATAAATTTTTTTATTCGAAATTCGATAAGATAGAAATAGTTATGAAATTTAATTCAAAATAATATCATCAAATAGACCGTGGAATAGAATCAATCAGTGTTGAATTTAATGTCACTCAACAATTTCTAATTTATATAAAGTTTAGGCATCCATGAACAGAAATAAGGCGATGAGGACGAAAACAAAAGACTTAAGCAACAAACTTGAGTAAAATTTATTTCATCATGCTTTGAGGAATTATCCAAATAATCATTTGATTAAGGCGCAAGCTCAATAAAAGTTTAATGAAATATATAAAAATTACTGACTAAATTATGCCGTAAATTTTTTTTACCAAAGAAGCCTGCTGATGCTATTGATACTAAAACCCAAAATTATATACGGGTTGATCAATATTACGTGAGCAAAATTGATTAATAAACTATTGCACAGGGTTTAAGAATAAAAAAAGAGCTAGTTAGACTTGGATGAATTGTTATATAGTAAATTAAATACTAAATATAAAGAATAATAGCCAAACAATTACAAATTTCACGATATTTGGATGTTCCTGATATTGTATTTTGAATTCAATTATTCGTATATTGGTCTACAACTTTGCTTCCGCCGTTTTTTTTTTTTTTTTGTAAATTTAAGGCTTTTTTCACTTAGGGCAGTCTCACCGTACGTATCCGAAAGCATTCGATGAGCCTCAGTCGGCTCAAAAAGTGACGTTTTGACAGTTGAGAATAAGTTTGGGATGCAAACAAATCTCTACAAATATTTTGTTAGGTTAATGTTGACACAAATGTCCAAGATCGATATAAAACGATTTAATCGACCAGTGCTTGACCCTAGAGACATCTATTAGAAAACGGCGGAAGCAAAGTTTTAGACCTAATAAGATGTATTTTATTTGTATTTATATTGTATTTATTGTATCCGATTGTATTTATTATTGGCGCCGAACTGCGAAGGAGAGAGAGAGGTGGCGCACTATCGTCGATTCGGCTATAACCGGCTAAACGGTTGCAACGCCAATCACATACATACATTGTATCCGAACACTTTTTACGATTTCTGATCGCATTACGGTTACAATCCAGGTGTGTGTTTAATTCTTCAGGAAATCAAAACTTAATCGACTGACAGAAAGTTCAAATAAACATAACTTATCTCTAAAAATCGATATTGTTTAAAATACTAAGAATTTGATAACGTATGAAGTATTCCGCAGAAATTTAGACAAGCACAAATAGCTTGCCAAAACAAAATGCGATTTAATCGCTTTTTTCGATTAATAAAAAAACATTTCAAGTGAAAACACTTCAGTGTGACAACATAATGCGCCCACACTTGAACTAACTTGAAGCTTGGAGCAGATAACGTAATTTTTGAAAGATATTTTGACTGTCCTTGACATAATTAACAAGATTGCTGAAGAACAAGTGTAAGCAGATAGTTTATTAAATCATATTAATCTTAAATCTTATAAGAGAAGTGCTTTGTAATTATAAAGGATATCACTGGTTGTACGTTTTAAGTGATAGGATGTATTTAGAAATATTACAGAATGCTTTCGGTGATATACGATTAGTTGCAATGTTACGACTATTCGAATAATTGTTCTACTGAAAATTATTTGAAATCCAAACTGCCTTTGATTTTTTAATGTTCAGCATTCCAGCCACTGACAATGACTGATGACTATCCGAATAGTGCAAACCGAATATTATTCGAATAATGCCCTATTCGGTTAATCGAATAGTCGAATACCAAGAGCTCTAATATAGATATATGTAGGTTGGAAACAAAACAAAGAAACTATGATAATCTACTAAATTTTTAGTAGGATTACTCTAATGCCCGGTTTCACAGTCAGTGCTTAGGTTGTGCTTAAGATAAAACAGAAATATTGCGTTTTACAGTTCATACTTAAGTTCTGCTTAAGTACTGAAAATGGGAGACTTAAGCAGTGCTTAAGTAACAGCTGATTTTTGTTTTGAAAATTGATTTATTTGTCAAAAAAATAAAATAAAAATTATTTGCTGAAAAAATTTTTGGAATTTCTTGCTTTCAATGACGGTTATATGCTTTCCTGCGAGTTGCAATAGGTGCCCCCACTCGCTTGCGGTGAAATTCGGTGTCCTTTTATTGTTTCCATCCATTTCCCAAATTTATTCGTCGCAGTTATTTTTCATCAACAATAATTACAATTTGTCAGATGGTATTTGTAAACAAATGTTTTTCATTGTGCTGCCATATATCATAATTAAATTTTATAGAAAATAAGCATTGACTGTGAAACGCAAATGACTACTCTGTCAACAACAATGCTTAGCTAAGATTTTTTTCGGGCACAACTTAAGTACGAACTGTGAAACCGGGCATAAGGATCATATAATTTGGATCTTTTCGATCTTACCTAGATTCTTACTAGGTAGACAGGAAATTTTGTTGCGTGTTTATGACTTGAGTAAGACAAGTTTTGATATTTTGAATGAAAGGAAAAACGTAAAAAAACTAATTGTAAATGGTTTAGTAAATGTTTAATACATGAAATACTGATCCTAGTTGATATCGTTGCGGACAATTGTTTTTCTCAAAAAAGGATTTTAGATGATCTTAAAAGAAGTTGCTGACACTCTAAAGATAATTAAAGAAAGTGTTGAACATATTGTTCCTGAAAATTTGTATGTGAAAATTTTCTCTGCGCAAAGCGTGTGACTTGCTGTCAACGACCACGCCGAACTCCGAGCTATTCTGAAGTCTAATAGGCAATGAACCGAGTGGACTATGTGCGAATCCAAATAATGTCAAACTCATTAAATAACTGGCAATGTTATACATTGTTTCCTTTCATTGACTATCTAAAGCGTAATTGAAACGATTTAAGGATTAAATTACAGAACTTGGTCTAGTTAAAACATGATGAATGAATTGTTTTATACAGGTACTGACTGTAAGACAAAGTGACGAAACGACTCGGATCTGATCCTCAGCGACTGTTCTTTGAGCTCAAGGGAATGCATATTCGAAAGAAACTTATCGACTATGATGCAACAATCCCTGTGACTGAGCCTTATTTGGAGGCGGAAAACTTACAATTTATAACAAAAATGGTATTAAAACTTTGGAAGTTCTTGCGGCCGGTCTACATAACTGGAACTGCCTTTGCGCCCAAGAAATGTCATCTGGACAGATTGCAAGTTTCTAACGAATATACATATTTTTGCATAAATATTTATGGAATCCGAATCTTAATGAAATACTAATCACTTCTTTTTGAATAGTTTTGCAAATAATCCAGTATTTAAAACCATAAAATTTAGCGTCGTATTACCGCTACCAAATTTATTTTAATAAACTCGTATGCATACAAGCGCACGTGATACACCGCTACATACTACCACCAAAAAAATAACTAAAAACAAAAAAAAAGTAAAAAATAGTGAAACCAGTTCCACGAATATGCCAGCTTATTAAAAATAATATCAATTTCTTTATAATTCGTTTCATTATCTGCTTGCATTAAATATTTATTTTGTCGGTGTGTGTTTAATGTGATATGAGCAGCGACGGAATGTCTTGTCTTCATTAGCGCAGATTCTCAAATATGCCACATACACGAAGTGATAAGATTAACAAAAGTGGCACTGCGGTGAGCGCGTAATTTTAGATTAGCCGCCAAGCGGAGACTCGCGGCGATTTTGTCTTATCAACGGACAATGGGAAGTGGCTATCACTTACCGATCTTTTAATTAAGAATTTATTTTTTAAGATTTGGTCCTATTGCTGTTGCTCACAAACATACTCGTATACATATAATAAGTCACTTAAATATATTTTGTTGGCACTGTGTATGCGATGACTATCAGCGTAAATTAATTTTTTTCGGCTTTTTTTGTTCTAACTTGTATTTAATTTAAACTTTTTTTTTTATATATTTATATATATTTTTTATTTTTTATAGCTCATTGACTTTTCAAGGCGACGTTATGTTGGCTTTTTCAATTTATTTTTCAATTGACTGAGTTCAATATTTTTTCGTCATTGCATTAACCCTTGACATAATTTATTTTATGCTTTGTTGTTGTTTTATATTATTGAATCAATATTTATGTTGCAGTGTTGTGCAATAATTCTTTTTTTGAGATTTTTGTAGAGTGTTGCGGTAAACTGGCGGTTTCACAGGCATTGTGAAATATTTTAAATATTTTTTTTTTATATTTTTACTTATATACGCGCACATTTTTATCAGAAAATCATAATTGATATTTTATTTAAAATATATAATATTTACATTTCTTTAAATTATTTACCTGTATACACATAACAGCATACATACATGCATACATGTATGTAAAAATATTTTTTTCCGGTAAATATGCGCGATATTTCGTAAACAACTTCAACACTCTTTGCAAATTAATATTCAAACAAATTTCTCACATACAAATAAACACACATTAGTATATAATAATTGTTTATTCTTCACCGAACTCGTCTTGGCGCACAGATTTCGCGTTCTTTATTGGCTTCTGCGAACTGGTCACTGCATTATTTACATAATTCTTTCACTTTTCACTCTGCACTTAGCGCACATGTATCCACTCGCACGTGTGTTTGAGTATTTTGTTTAAAAATCTTTACTGCTTTTTGCTAATTTCAAATAAATGCAAGAAATACTGCTTCACAAGACAAAAATCACAGCACATCCGTTTAGCTGTCCGACAACAATTTGAAACACACCGTCAATCGTCAACGCTCCCCGTCGACTGGCGACTGAGCGCGCCAACCACAATCGGCGAGCGACACAAGCGAAGGTAAACTGCCGCGAGTAGCCGCAGCGTTGGCGGCGGTGTCTTCTTCATGCCGTCGCTGGTGACAGCGGCAGCGACGTTGATGTTTTGTTTTTTAGCGTACACATATACATACATACATACTTAAATGCATAAGTGTATGTTTATATGTTTGTATGCATACGTATATGCATAAGTTTGCAGCATGCGCTCGCTGAGTGTGTGTCAATTTGTATATTTATTTATTTTTAACAACACATTTTTGTACACATATGTTTGTGTGTGTGCAAATGTAGCAGGTACATATGACTACATATGTATAAGTTTTGTTATTGTTATTGCCGGCTGTTTTTTGTCGTTCGCTGGCGTGTTTGTTGTTTAACCATAAGCATGCTTGGAATTTTAAAATCAACACCAATTTGAAAATAGCCAAAAGCGTCGCTTTAAAAGACAAAGTCGCGCTGAATAAAACACGGATTCTTTTCTATGGTATTCCCGATATTTTGACGCTCACAAATATATGCATGAATAAATAAACTTATGTATTTCTGCCTAGAAACATTTGAAGCATTTTACATGTATTTAATCGGTTTCGCTGAATTGAGTTACTGAAAACTTAGCTGAACTCGCATAAATTAATTAAATTTAATGACAATCATTAAATGTTTATGTTTTTCACCAATATACCTATATATGTACCTACATATATATATGTACATATTAGAAGTAGTACATACTATGTAACAATATTGGAATGCGGGGGATATTTAATGGAAACACCGTAAGTATTTTCGCTACTATTAAGGGGTTACGTGGGTTTCGTGCGGACAAAAAATGCATTTTTTTAACAAAAATATAAAATATAAAGTTTCATCTTTTTATTTTTTGATATTTGGGGAGGTATTACTGAACATTTTGGAACAGTATTAAAAAAATTCCGTTTTGAAGTTATTTCCGGCGAGCTCTCTGGAAATACAGTAGCGCACAGAAAAAGAGGACACTCTAAAAATGTGTGATTTTTTGATTTTATACAAACAGTTATAAAAAAAATTGTTATGCATCTAGATTTATATAAGTATTTCCAACATAAATAAATGTTAGAAGCCAAAATAAAATACTTCCGATATTTGAATTTCAAATATAGTATTTATTAAAAATATTCTTTAAACTAAACGCGATACAATTGAAACTCGAAATTTTTATAAAAAAAGCATATAAAAAATGGATAGTAAAAATGTTTTTCATTTTTTTATCTTAGTTTAAAAAATGCCTAAAATGCATGCGTCTAGACCTGAATACCCCCTTAATATGGTGGTAATCCTTGCCAGTACAAATTTTGCAGATACTCACGTTCTGAGATCGCAGAGCCATGCTGTTCTACTAAATTCACTAAATTTTGGCCTTTGCAATGACGTGTAGACTCAGCAAAATAAATAAAAGCGTTTTCTAATATCTGAATAATGTACTTAGTATAATAAATACTTTCCTGTATATGAGAGTTTAATTTGTTAACACAACATTTATAGTTACTGCAAGTAAGTGTCCCTTTTTTTACACTACTGTATATGCGTTTTTGTTAACACGGTAACACCTAGCGTGAAAATAAAAATTACGAGTTTAGTTGAGACTTTAAACTTCCATTTTTTGCAGATGGTGGTTTTACGAAACAAAATTGCCTAATATTTTTATACTCTCGCAACAAAAGTTGCTAAGAGAGTATTATAGTTTTGTTCACATAACGGTTGTTGGTAAGTCATAAAACTAAACGAGTTAGATATAGGGTTATATATATGTATCAAAATGATCAGGGTGACGAGACGAGTCAAAATCCAAATGTCTGTCTGTCCGTCCGTCCGTCTGTCCGTGCAACGGATAACTTGAGTAAAAATCTTAACGAAACTTGGAACTTGGAACACGTATTCCTTGTCACCCTGAGGAGGTTGCTTTCGAAAATGGGCAAAATCGGACCATTACCACGCTCACAAAATGGCGAAAACCATCATAACTAAGCCATAAATAAAGTTATGAAAATAAAATTTGGAACATAGGATCGTATTAGGGAGGGGCACATTTGGATGTAATTTTTTTTGGAAAAGTGGGCGTGACCCCGCCCTAAATAGGTTTTTTGTATATAATTCGCAAACCAATAAAGCAATATAAACCAAACATTCTGCAGTCGTTTCTTTTAGCCGTTTCCTTATACAGTCCAAAAATGAAAGAAATCGGATAATAACCACGCCCACCACCACCACGGTTTGGTTGAAAATGACTAAAAGTGGGTTAACTAACAAGAAACCTCAGAAACACTAAATTTTACAGACAAAATAGCAGAAGGAAGCTGCACTCAGATTTTTTTACAAAATGAAAATTGGGCGTGGCATCGCCCACTTATGGGTCAAAAACCATATCTCAGGAACTACTCGATAGATTTCAATGGAATTCGGTACATAATACCTTCTTGACACCCTGATGACACATGTGAAAAATGAATGAAATCGGTTCATAACCACAACTTCCCATATAACTCAATTTTGAATTCCATCTGATTCCTTCACTTTATAATATATACATAAGGAACCAATGAGGATAGCGGAATAAAACTTTACACAAATAGCGCATATCATCTCTGGCTTCACTTGAGAAAAAATTGTCGAAAACGGACTATAACTTTTCAAGGCCCCTGTTATCGAACATGTTGAACTCAGGGCCTAAGGATAAATTTTAACCGAAAATATGGGTAAATCTCTCAGATAATTTAATGTAATTCAGAGGAAATTGTTTTCTTCTAATAGTGTGTCTCTGTTCCAAAAATTATTAAAATCGGATAATAACATCCTAGCTCCCATATACCTAATTATAGGTTTTTCAAAAATACGGTAGGCTTTAATCTGCATATAGGTATTGGTTAATATGTGAGATATCTTTGCGAAATTAAGTGAGTGTGTAGTCTTAGATATAGTGTACCTAGCTGGTGAAAATGAATGAAATCGGTTCAGGAATTACCTCAGCCCTCATACACTATATAGGACGATTTTCGTTATTCTATTAAACTTTATGCCGAATTTATAGGTACATTTGTGTGCTAGGTAAATAATCTTCAATAAATTGCGAGAGTATGAAATGTTCGGCTGCACCCGAACTTAGCCTTTCCTTACTTGTTTTTTAAATAGATACCTTCTTCATCCAAGTCCTGTATCAATATCGATTCAGTAGTTCTCGAGAAATTTTAACAACCGTCTTTGAAGACATACATATGTAGTTTTGAGAGAAATGCGTTTGAAGTAACAGCACAGCTAGCCTGGACCGCGATCCTTCTTCAGACTGTATCTCCAAAACTAGAAATTTTGTAGAATTTAGAGACACAATAGAAGATATTTGAATTCGTGAAATCTATGTAACCCCTTGTTACCAGTTGAATAAGGTATAATAAATAAAGGATTAAAATTTCGGAGATAACATGTTCATTTAAGAGGTAAGGTGGGTTTCAAAATTTTAAAATTAAAAAAAAATTAAAGAACTTGTTTGTCTTATTAAATAGACGAATATGTTTAAAATATGTTTACAATAAAATAGTAGAATACTTTATCCTGTTTATCCCATTAACTATATAGAATTCTGTGAAATTTCGATAAGTGGATCTAAAAATAATAACAACTCACTAAACAAACTAAAATGTTGTATTGGTCATACAACTGATTTTCAGCTGTCTTTGAAGAGCACGTGATCTTCATTTAACGACAAGCTAATATATTTGCTCGGTTTTTAAAATGTCTATATATATTTTGTTATTTTATACATTTCTTGCTTTGCTCGTGCTTGCATGTACATATGTATGTTGATGAATATATCAACATTTTTACAGTTTTTATGGCCCCTTCGGTTGATCAACATTCTTGTCAGCTAAACTTTCATTTCTTCAGCGAACGTGTTACGGTTTGAAACCCAATAATAATTTCTTGTTTTCATGCTCACGTGGTTAAATTAATTTGTTAGTAGAAATGCTCTGCTCTGCTCTGATATAAAACTTTATGAAAAATCGAAGAAATTAATAATTTGGCGCTAACGTCTTTTGTCTAGCAATGTTCAGATTACTAAAACCGGCATTATGGATACCACTTTCCAGCAAGGTACTGTGAAAACAGTCAATTATGATTTTCGTGTATTTCGACGATTGGAGAAGAACAAAATGATCATAGGGCTCTACGGTACCAAATTATTGGACAGATTCGACGCCGAATTGCAGATCAACGGTTTCATTGAGAATTTAATTATATTTCTCCATAACAAACTACCGGTTCTCACCTATCCATCACCACGACAAAATTGGTATAATTAGGCTACGAACTCATGTCCTAAATAATCCGTCTCTTTTAACCAAATTAAACTGTATTTAATCGCCATATCCAAATTATTAGTTTTAAATTTTTAATATATGATAGACATATGTTTTTATTTTATATCTCTTTATCTAAATTTGTACCCATTATTAGACTCATGTTTGTTAATGGGAGCATATGTTTGCAATTAGTTAAAGAACAATTTGGTTAATTGTTTAAAATAGTGAGTCATCTTGTTAACAGTTGTTCTCCATATCAAACAAGAACTTGGGTTCACATGAGATTATATATTTATGCTCCTTGTGCTAATTTGAGCTAGTTCAAATAGAACTACATTTGAACTTCCATTACCCGAACTTCCATAACTAAAACTCTTGATTGGCAATATAATTAAAATTTCATACAAATTTCCATCTGTATCTCGAAAGTCTCGCTAACTCGAAGTTTTTTTTGTGAATCGAGTTAGGGAAGTACAATTATATATTACTGAAAGGTCATACTTACTCTCGATATACCTCAACCCAACGCTTCCTATTCACTCTTTAAATAAGACGATGTATAACAAGTAAGGAAACGCTAAGTTCGGGTGCAATTAAACATTTTATACTCTCGCAATTTATTGCTTTATTTTTATTAAGATCATATACTGTTTGACCCATCATATATTCGGCATAAAGTCCAATAGAATAACGAAAATCATCATATATAGTATATAGGCTGAGGTAATTCCTGAACCGATTTCACTCATTTTATCACCCACATACTTTATATCTGAGGGTATATGCTCCTTTAATTTGGCTAAGATATTTTACATATTAACTGATTTATAAGCTATTAAGCCCCATCGTCCTTTTGAAAATCCTATAATTAGCTATATGAGAGCTAGGGGAAGTTACGACCCGATTTTAACCACTTCTGGTAAAGAGACATACTATTAGAAGAAAACGATTTCCTCTGAATTAAATTGAGATATTTGAGAGATTTACCGATATTTTCTGTGCAAAATTACCCTTAAGCACTGAGTTCTTCATGTATACATCCGGGGCCTTGAAAAGTTATAGTCCGACTTCGAAAATTTTTTCACAAGTGATGATCATATACAGTATTTGTGTAAAGTTTTATTACACTATCTTCATTGGTTCCTTATGTACATATATCCTAAAAAGTGAAGGAATAAGATGGAATTCAAAATTGAGTTTTATGGGAAGTTGTCGTGGTTGTTAACCGATTTCATTTATTTTCCACACGTGTCTTCAGGGTGTCTGTCGAGTAGTTCCTGAGATATAATTTTTGACCCATAAGTGGGCGATACCACGCCCGTTTTCCATTTTGAGAAAAGATCTGAATGCTGCTTCTTTTTGCTATTTCTTATGTAAAATTTTGACGTTTTTCTTTAGTGAGTTAACTCACTTTTAGTAATTTTCAACATAACCATGTATGGGATGTGGGCGTGGTTATTATCCGATTTCTTTCATTTTTGGACTGCATTAAGAAGTGGCTAAAAGAAACGACTGCAGAAAGTTTGGTTTATATAGCTTTATTTATTTGCGAGATATATACAAATAAACGATTTGTGGGCGGGGCCACGCTTACTTACTCAAAATTTACATCCAAATATGCCCTTATTATACTTATACCTCTTATAGTATAAAAAAAGATTTAGTTAGATAAAGAAAAAAAATGAATATGGCCTTGTCGTATGAGTATCAACTGAGTCACACTGCATCTATTACGAACCAGTTTTGAGTAAGTTACAAATAATGAATATCGTTTACTATCTTTGATTCCGCCAAGATCAATGATTAAAGGCGACAAGAAAGCCTCTCATTCGTGGCATTCTGCTCCAAAAAATCGCAATATATTAATGAAATGATATGACCATTAATTTTGAGTACAAAATAAATAAAATCAGGATTAAATGTCCCGAAATTCCCAATAAAAAATTATAAATACACAACTTACTAACTGTAACGGCTTTTGAAAGACCATTTGTCAGATTTACAGTAATGGAATGAGCCTGAAAATATGCTTCAAAATGTTGTGCACAACCAGTTGCTAATATTAATTTCTACATTTTGTTGTAATTTATTTTGTTGTAATTTACAATTTGCAAAACTAAATAATTACTTGCCTTAGGTCATGCGTATGGTAATATATTTATATTTAAAGTTGTGTCATGATATGAAATGATCACTCAAGTTAAGCATGTGTGAAATAAACTCACGATTTAATGGTGTCAATGGCCACTCATAAATGTTAAAACTCCAAGTGCACATTCCAAATTTAAAATTTTCTAAGCTAAGTGTGAGCAATCGGCAAGAGCAATATATATCATTGTTAAACAAAGGTGATAGTTAAAGAGTTTGAAACTCTGATATAAAATCTCAGTGAATATGATCATTGGCAGACTTTATGGCCATGGCCAATAACAGAGAAAGATCTTATTTGAAAAAGAGAACACGGACTTCAAAAAAATGTATAAAGAGCGTCTTATCATCGCAAGTTTGTAGACAACTTAAGCGAAATTTTCACTTTCAAATAATTACTACTTGCCAAAGGAAATCGTACTGCGAAATTAAAGTGGGCTCTTCTCTTTCGATGGCGATGGCAGACAATTTTTTTTAACGAGTTTTAAGGTGGCCATACGTTGATTTTTCATAAGATGGGCTCAGATTCTATAAAACTAGTTACCACGTATGATAACGTGACAAAAGTACACGACCTTGGTCAGAACAGATCCACGATCAGAGGTGCGAGAGCAGTCTCAAAAAGGCGATCATATCTTGCACGAAATACTGTGCATAAGAAAGATGCCGATTTTTCTCTTCACAACCGGCGCAACCATGAGACCACTTCCCAGCAGTGCTTACAACGGTTTAAGCTTTGACAGAATGATCATAGGATTACAGAATTTTTGCCTTGATCTATGGAAAAACCTGTCTCATTTTGCGAATTTCTATTTCCAAACTTGAAAAAGTGGAGAGATATTTTACTCGAATGAGAAGAATGACGATACCATGCATCGTTCCTTTGATGTCCTTCAAAAAATGTATTTTTTATGATGCGTTTAAGAAAAACGGAAGTTGCTTTTCGGTACCATGACTACGAAATTAAATGCTTTTAATTCATGAACCCCAAAGTTAAACTCCAACATACCTTCTACGATTAAAACGTAGAATGACTATCACCGATGGATGGAGAGTTCTGTTATCTGTTCCCATAATAGTCTACGTAATTGGTACGGACCCGTATTTTTATCCGGCGAAGGACTGTCACATTAGCAGCATTCTTTTAAATTATTTGAGGAATATTTTATGCCGCTATAGCATCAACAATATCAACAATACTTGAAGTATTTTTTTCTACTGTTGAGAATTCTTCCAACAGGTAAATGATCTACTATAAGAATGCATTGGAGCTACATATGCATTTTTATATGTACATATATTAAGGGTAGTCAACACATTTCTAAAACTTTTTCACTAGAGGTTGGTACATTTGTCGGATTTAGGTTAGGTTAGGTTCCGTTGAAAATGTGACAAAGAACTCATCCAAAATAGTCCACAAGAAAAGGAACTCTCGGGAACTCGTTCCAGGTTTTTTCAGAGACTATAAATATGTAGCATCGCTGGGTCTAGCATATGAATCTGAAAGAATACTACTTTGAGAAACAAATCATCACTTTTTATACTCTCGCAACAATAGTTTTGTTCACATAACGGTTGTTTGTAACACCCAAAACTAAACGAGTTAAATATAGAGTTATATATACCAAAGTGATCAGGGTGAAGAGTGGAGTTCAAATCCGAATGTCTGTCTGTCCGACCGTCCGTCCGCCTGTGCACGCTGTAACTTGAGTAAAAATTAAGATATCTTAATGAAACTTGAAAATGAGCTTGAAAATGAGCAAAATCGGACCATTGCCACGCCCACAAAATGGCGAAAACCGAAAACACATAAAGTGTCATAACTAAGCCATAAATAAAGCTATGGAAATAAAATTTGGTATGTAGGATCGCATTATGAAGTGGCATATTTGGATGTAATTTTTTTGGGGAGGTGGGCGTGGTCCCGCCCCCTACTAAGTTTTTTGTAAATATCTCGCAAACCAATAGAGCTATATAAACCAAACTTTCTGCAGTCGTTTTTCTTAGCCACTTCTTAATACAGTCCGAAAATGAAAGAAATCGGATCATAACCACTTCCACCTCCCATACAAAGGTTAGGTTGAAAATTACTAAAAGTGGGTTAACTCACTAACGAAAAACGTCAGAGAATTTAAATTTCACATAAGAAATGGCAGATAGAAGCTGCACTCAGATTTTTTTACAAAATGGAAAATGGGCTTGGCGTCGCCCACTTATGGGTCAAAACCCATATCTCAGGAACTACTCGACCGATTTCAATGAAACTTGGTTTGTAATAGTTTCCTTAGATCCCAATGATATGTTGTGAAAACAGGCCAAATCGGTTCACAACCACGCCTACTTCCTATATACCAGAACTTTGAAGACAATCTGAATCATTTACTTTACAATATATAAAGTAAGCACTAGTGAAGATATCGGTGCAGAACTTTGCACAAATACTACTTTTATAGTGTGGCAGCCCCATTCTAAAAATCGCCGAAATCGGACCATAGGTTTTTAAGACCCCATATATCGAACACGAGGACCTCGGTGCTTCTAGCCTAATAGTATTTTGGTTTCCAACTATCAATGGACTTTATACAATATATATGACGAATATGTGGGTCAAATTGTGTATTATATAATATAAATAAAGTTAAATAAATAAATTGCGAGAGTATAACATGTTCATTTACACCCGAACTTAGCCCTTCCTTACTTGTTTGAAAAATAATCTCGAGTAATTTTTGCTAATATAACCTAAATTAAACTATGTTTATTGAGTGTATGGTAAAAAATTCATTCGACTACAAAGAAATTAACAAGTATATAACCGAGAATGAGCACAAACAGCACAAAACTCTTAAGCGTATGGCCCTTTACCGTCACGGGAATCGGCTGGGGGCGACAAATAACTGTCACGCGGTTGTACTGGCAATTCGATGCGTGCTGCGTCAGTTGGTTTCGCCTCCGCAGCCAAGGCGGATGATGCCGATCCACCCGAAGACTCTGCTAACGAAATGTCATTGTTAAGTGGCAACTCGGCTAGTTTGGTAACGGGCGCAACAGAGGAAGCTGGAGCGCTCAAAGCGATGGCGGGCACTGCTTTCACGACATATGGCACACGATTCACTACAGCATTGAAACCACTAGGTCCATCGACCGTGTAGCTGACAGTGCGTTGGAAACCATCTGGATCAACAACGCTGTACGAACCCTGTACGAAGTAGCCATCACGAGCTTCAGCATGCGACTTGATGTCACCGGTCTCATCATCATGTACACTGTAGCTGTAATCGTATTTGGCGGGTGGGTTGTATTCCTCTACTGGTGCTGCTGTTGGAGCGGACAACAGATGAGCCTGTGAGTTGAATGATGTCTCAAGTTTTGTGAAACTATCAACGGCACTCGAAGCTGAAGCCGAAGCTGATGAGGATGAGGAGAGTGCGGCAAAGTTTTGTGGAGGGTAGTCATAGCCAGCTGGGGTGGGTACAGCGTCCGGGGTTTGCTTTTGTGCTGCAGCATTGTTAAAATTATAATTGTTCTGTTGTGGTTGTTCAGCTGACTGTTGTTGTGGTTGTTGAGGTTCTGGTTGATTGTAGTTGTAACCATTAGCGCTTGATTGTTGTTGTTGTGGTTGGTATTCTGAGTGGCGTTGCGCCGCGTTGTTGTTATAATTGTTCTGGTTGTAATTGTAACCATTTGCAGGTGGTTGTTGCTGCTGCTGTTGTTGTGGTTGCGTTGGTGGATTGCCACTAAAGGCATTCAGTGCTGCCAATGGTGCACTATAGCTGTTGGCCGGCTGCTTGACATTGTCATTGTAGCTATTTACATTGTTTTGATTGTTATTGCTATTGTTGCCATTGTAGAGATCGGGATTGTAATCGAATTCGGCGGTAACGATACCCAATGCGGCGCTTACGGAAAGGAGGAGCACAAACTGTAATGGAAATTGAAGAGTGTTAAACATCCTTAACACATTTTTTTAAATAACCTTACCTTGAAAGCCATATTTGTTAAATTTATGCGCTGAATACCGTTATTACTAACTGTAGGCTGACTACTTGCTATGATTCGATGTTGTTTGTGACTGTGATCTTTCACCGCAGCAGGTGAAGTATTTATAATGGTGAGAGATCGCAAGTAATGAGGTGGGCAATTTTTGGTCCGTCAAGCCAAATATTAATAATAATAACAACAACAAAATTAATAATAATAACAATTACAACAATAATAATATATGATCAACAACTTACATTGTGTGTTACAACAACAATGCGCCTATATTGTAAGGCAACACCAAATTGATTTAGTCATTGTATTACAACTTTTTTCTTCTTACAATTTTACAAATGTACTCCAAATGTTTGTTGTAATACCAAGAGTTGAGTAATAACAAAGAAATTCATCACCAAAATGTGTGAAAAAATCAATTGTCACTGATAGTTGCTTATGACCTGGCAACTTATCAATTATTGTGGAGCATTTCTTACACTTTCGGTTTCTAGTTAAGATGAGGTTATTATGTACTTACATAGATAAATGTAACCGTATATATGTATATATCTTTATAAGTACCCACGTGCAATATGAATACACTAGTCAACATTATACATCTTTTTACATACTATTATACATACCTGTATATGCTGATCAGATAGATAGATGTAACTGTAGAAAATCGTAAGAGCTGTTAAGTTCAAATAAAAAGTTCCGATGATTATTATAATTTTATTTACATATGTTACATTAAAAATCAATTTTTCTTGATAACAGTGAAGCATCTTAAATGATATTGTTAACAGTCGAATGGAAAAGAAGAGTTAAACACAAAAAAAAGGTACATATGGATCTAGATCAAGCTCTAAATCGATTTCATTAATCGTATTCCCTATATGCATTTAAATACCACAGTATATATTCAACTGGAAGCAAATAATTCTAATAATTTTATTAAGCCTCACACTTTTAACGCTATTTCGTCATGAAGTTAACTAGAATATTATTATATATATCGTATATTGGAGCTAAGTTTATAAAATACCGATTTTACTGATTTTCAATACTTGATCGATATATATGTAGCTTGAAAATCTTTATTTTACGTATATAGAAGCTCAAAAACGATTTCATAACATTTTAGAATTAGGAAGAAATATTTTTAGAAAATTACATTTCATTTTACTAAGGATTCTTAAAAATATAACGATCTTTTCGATTAAACGTCAGCTTCGGAGGTACTCAAATGCCTGACAATTAGGAGTACAATATCAATATTTTAATTCATTCATATATTTCCATTGAGGTGCGATTTATCTATTGCACTCTACGTCAAAATCTGAACCAAACTTACTTTTTCTGGGAGATTGAGTCAAACTTAAAAAAGGATGTTCTCCGCTTTTCCAAAATAGTCTTTAATATCGAAATATTCGCTCTCGAATTTCGAAATTTTGCATACTAGAAACGCCATTATTATGGGCATAATCAACCATTTCTTCTTATTCAAATGATGTATAACATTTTTCCATCAAACTTATATTAGAGATGATATAAGCGGTCACAGTTCGATCTTAACCGTATTCACAACCAAACAAAAAATGGTCCAGTATTTTTCGAAATATAAAGCTTTTTTTGAACACGAAACTTAAACCCTTAATAACATCTATCATATATGCTTGACCGAATCATCATACACCATTTATTTAGGAAGAAAATTCAGATTGTATTATTTTATATTTTTTAATAACTTATCTTGTAAGTAATAATATTATTTTAGAAGCCTTTTTTCGAACTTCGAAAGCAAGGCAGGCTAAATATGAAACCCGAAGATCACACATTTTTTACACGGGACTCAATCCCAAAAAAGTAAGTTTGGTGCGATACCCAGCCGATTGTTGTACAGTGTAGTAGTTGTGGCGTTAGGGGTTTTCATATAAAAGTGGGTGATGTCACACCCACTCTTCAAATTTTGAACCGTAGTTTTGAAGACAGCCTTTGTAAGAGTGGAAGCGTGATTACTATCCGATGTCAACATTTTCACACGGTATATAAAAATGATCACATAAACTTGATATAGCGTGAGAAGTTTGTGAGATATACATCAATATTAATATTATAAATGCGAAAGTAACTCTGTCTGTCTGTTACTCTTTCACGCCTAACGGCTGAACGGATTTTGATGAAATTTGGTATGGTGATAGATGATAACCTAGAAGTGGTCATAGGCTACAAATAATCACAATATAATAACCATAAATGGCTGATTGAATGACCTATTTTGGTGGTAAAAAACAAAGATGCCAATGATCTCAATGTGACAATTTATAATTTCATTCCAGGAGAGTTGACACAACTACAAACCAATATGACGTAGTCAATTCTCCCACAGACTATTTAAAATTGCCTAAACTATCAACATTCACTTTGCAATTAGAATTAGTGTAACTCACACTCGTCATCATGCTTCGTAACATAAATTAACCTCGACTTTGCAATAGAACAAAACTGGCTGTGATTAAGGTAATCAATATCGTCATCGAAGCCAAGATTGAGCCAACTATGAAATTTGCTCATTTCTTACATACTCATTTCAATATACGATTAAAAAAAATTTAAGCTTAACAAACTATGATGATTTACGTTTAATACAGATCCACAATAATGTATATCAATCAATATACCGGCTATAACGTTTTCTTCTTTATGCGTAGGATTTTTTTTACTATATTGAAAAATTTACTAATTTAATGTATACCTTAGCCACAAAAACGTGTGGTCGGGTCTGCTAGTTTACATATATGTATGAGAATTTCTGTGTACTCCCGTTTGTCAGACATTTTATATGTCCATTGCCCCATTCTAAGTTTGTTTTTCGCTAGCTATACACAAAATTTTGGCACATTTTATATTTTGCAGCATACCGTTCTACGACTACTGTCCTACTACCAAATTTTTCGTTCCAGTTCTGGTCAATCTTTAATCAATAATATTTCAAATTTAAATTAAAAATACAGGAAAAATATTAAGGGGTTATATATGTTGAGGTGCGGTAAAATGGGGAAAGTTATGATTTTCTGTAGAAGGTATATATCTTGCTAAGTACAATGTCTAATCTGTAAGATCAACTTAAGAACATAAAAAATACTAATAATTGTCAAAGTTATGACCTTTTATGCAAAAAGTTTTTTTTTTTCAAAGAGGCTTGCCGTGACTACGATTCCAGTCCATTTGCGCAACTGAAAGCATAAGACCAAACAAGTTTCCTTAGTATGGGGACTTGTGGTGTCCTTGAATGACTCATTGAAATGAGATAAAAAATTCTGCAGATTTTTTTCTGATGAAATGTATTGAAAAATTCATAATTAATTAAACGAAAAAATTAAATTGTTTCGATTTTTTGACCGACTTCAACATACATATACAACCCCTTAACTATCTAACTAATTTAGGTTTTCTTGTATAAAATTCGGAAAAACATGTTTGTTGACTGGTGTAATAATTACCTTGATTGCCCACAATCAAATATAAAAAGATATGCACATCAAAGAAAGAAGTAGTTCATCAAAAAAAGTCGAGTGTCATCGTCTATTAGCTGAATCATCACTATTCAGCGCCCTTTTGTCACCGCACTGTTCCTCATGCTTCACCTGTCTCACCGGGCGGTAGTTGCTTTTTGCAAAAGTAGAGCAGAAAATCGGATTTGTCATTCGAGCGTATGCAATTAGGTAATTAAGTTATGCATTTGTCATTCATTTCAGTTGCAATCACTCTTCCTCTAGGCCTTTTTTGTTGCTAAGCGCCAGTCGAAATGTAGTTCAAACATATCATCTTATACATTTTGTGGAACGAAAATTATATGTATAAATGGAGAATGGTTAATATATATTTATAAAGCTATGAGAAAAGTGTGATTTTTTCAATTGCTTGCACTTTCTGAGTTAACATACCAGGTGATCAGCTGACAGACCCATTTCTGGAAATGATGCGGTCTCGAAAAGTTAGTTCCAACGAAGTGATGCTATTGGGTTTTGTTTAAAGTGCTGGAATCAAATTGAATTATGGCGTGGATAACCAAAAAGTCACGAATATTGTACCTATAGACTCACTACAGTACCTGGCCATCGAATTACGAACAATTACGAATTACAAAAAAAACTACCGTTACAATAATTGTCAGCCAATAACTATAAAGTAGGCAAGCTTATTCGAATATTATACAGTAGAAATATAGGCAAAGAATGCCACCCAGGTTGTAATTTTGTAACTTTCACCATAAATTGAAAACATTGTCAAAAAAATTCGTTCGTAATTCGATGGCCAGCAGCTGTATTGAGGGTATTCACATACTCGATGATCGATAGTCATTCGAATGGACTCAAAGTGATATACCAAACACAAAGCGTGGAAGGTTCAAAAGTTACCTAGCTAGTAAATAAAATATATGTATATACACATTAATCAACACCATTACTTCGAATTAACTCCGCTCTAACCGTAATCGCTGGATCTATTCCTAAATGACGTTTTCACGTTTCCGTTTCCAAAAATTGATTACTTGGTGTATGTAAAGACCGTGTGGGTTATTCCTGCATGAAATATTAGATATATAAATTTATCAGCATGATGGAAGACGGGTTTTGTTCACTCCGGACAACAAACACCAAACAAATTCGCCAGCGGTTTAAGTGAACGGCCGAAGCAACTGGACTTCAATCGACGAATCTGACTTTAGTAATTTGTATCACGTGTTGTATAAGTGTGATTGATATTTTTTAATAATGCTTGAAGTATGGTTGTCACACGAGTCGACCGAATGTCCATCTGCAATTTTCTCCTAGATCGATGCATTTCTTAAGTGAGTGGATGATGGACGGCCAGGAAAGTTGAGTGGATTTGGCAGAAAATAATTTATTTTGAGTTACCCCACTACGACTAACCTTAAAACAAACCTATGTATATTGTCAACAATTATTCATGAAGATTGAGTGATAAATACGTATTTACCGATTTTCGAAGTTAGCTTCCAAATTCGAAATATTTGGATTCGAAGTTCGAAAAAGGTACCACTGAGTAATCCAAAATACGTATTATATCTTAATTTTCATCTTCATTCATTGGTTTATAAAAAATTTTCGTTAAGCTTATATGACTGGTTCAGCCAGCAAACTGCATTTTATATGGTAAACGGAAGAATTCATATTTTAAGAATTAAAGAAATTAATAAAGAAAAAACCAAAACATTGACCAGTGACATTTGAAGTAAGTAAAAAGAATCGGTTATGAATTTGCCAAATTTAGTCGATGCCGATGCTGAAGTTATTGGCCCATGTCGATACCAAGGCGAATTAATCGGTCGGACACTAAACTGTTCTATCGGATGGAAAGATGATAGCTATCGTTTTCTGGAACTCACAAGGTGTGATCTACATTGCCTAACTTTAGAGGAGTAAACCGTTCATAGGAGGAACAAAGAGTATTTTCACACGGGTTAAAGTGATTGGATCATCAATGATTTTTGTGTATTGAAGCGAAATTATTTTAATGGCGAAAACCTTAATGAAGATACATGAATACTTTTTCTTTCAAATTTTTTTTTTCAAAAAAGAAAATTCCCGTTATTTTTTGAACACACCTCCTATTTCCAGCCTCTGCTTATGTCATATTTTTGCGTAAATTCGTTAAAGAAAATTGCAATTTACATCAGCGGCCAGTATATTTGCCATGCAGCAAAGTAAACAATTTTTGTTAATTTTTTATACTCTCGCAACCTGTTGCACAGAGTATCATAGTTTTGTTCACATAACGGTTGTTTGTGTCACCAAGAAATATAAGAGTTAGATATGGGGTTATATATACATAAATTATCAGGATGACGAGTAGATTTGAAATCCGGATGTCTGTCCGTCCGTCTGTCCGTCTGTCCGTGCAAGCGATAACTTGAGTAAAAATTAAGATATCTTAATGAAACTTGGAACACATGTTCCTTGGCACCCTGAGGAGGTTTCTTTCGAAAATGGGCAAAATCGGTCCACTGCCACGCCCACAAAATGGAGGAAACCGAAAACCTATACAGTGTCATAACTAAGCCATAAATAAAGTTATGAAAATGAAATTTGGAACATAGGATCCCATTAGGGAGGGGCACATTTGGATGTAATTTTTTTGGAAAAGTGGGCGTGACCCCGCCCCCAAATAGGTTTTTTGTATATAACTCGCAAACCAATAAAGCTATATAAGCCAAACTTTCTGCAGTCGTTTCTTTTAGCCATTTCCTTATACAGTCCAAAAATGAAAGAAATCGGATAATAACCACGCCCACCTCCCATACAAAGGTTAGGTTGAAAATTACTAAAAGTGGGTTAACTCCCTAACGAAAAACGTCAGAAACACCAAATTTTACATAAGAAAAGGCAGAAGAAAGCTGCACTGAGATTTTTTTACAAAATGGAAAATGGGCGTGGCGTCGCCCACTTATGGGTCAAAAACCATATCTCAAGAACTATTCGACCGATTTCAATGAAATTCGGTACATAACACTTTCTTCCCTGATGACACGGGTGGAATATGGGCGAAATCGGTTCACAACTACGTCTACTTCCCATATAACCCAATTTTGAATTCCATCTGATTCGTTCACTTTATAATGTATTCATAAGGAACCAATGAAGCTAGCGGAATAAAACTTTACACAAATACTGTATTTGAGCTGTGACATCACTTGTGGAAAAATTGTCAAAATCGAACCATGACTTTTCAAGGCCCCTGATATCAAACATGAAGAACTCAGTGCCTAAGGTTAATTTTTCACCGAAAATATAGGTAAATCCCTCAGATATTTTAATGTAATTCATTCCCTCTGAATTTTTTTCTTATAACAGTTTCTCTCTGTACCTGAAATGGTAAAAATTGGGTCATAACTTCCCCCAGATCCCATATACCTAATTATAAGTAATATTAAATTAAGTGAGCGTATAGTCTTCGATACGTTGTATCTTGGTGGTGAAAAAGAGTGAAATCGGTTTAGGAATTACCTCAGTCCCCATATACTATTTATGATGATTTTCGTTATTCTATTGAACTTTATGCCGAATATATGGGTCGAATTGTGTTGTCTTTATAAAATTACATCAATAAATTGCGAGAGTATAAAATGTTCGGTTACACCCGAACTTAGCCCTTCCTTACTTGTTTTTTATTAAGTTTTTAGTGCCATTGAGTTGTGAATATCGAGAAATATTTTCTGCAATTCATACAACAATAAAAAATCCCTAACCAGCACTCCTCAACAAACCGTGGTGTGCAAAAAATAATGTGGACCACATACTGCGGCTATGTTTACATTTGCTCAAAGCGAACGTAGCTTTCGTCTTCGCAACAACACTACACACGTAAATCTACGCGGGCGCTTAATAAGAATTAGTAGCACAACAGACGGACGGTTTATTTAGTTAAGCGAAAAACAGCGACATGCAGATAAGTGGTCGTAAACCGGTCGTTAAAACACTTGACAATGCTACAGGCAAAGCGGCCGCAGACCGCTGCGGAGATGTACGACTGCATGTGGAAGACCTAAGCGCGGCGAATCGGTATAATGCTACAAATCCGCAGCACAAGCGATGAGTCGCTTACGGCACAAAGAAGAGTTAAGACGCGTTAGTACCGAGAGCGCGGCGCTTAAAGCGACGACAAACCAAAACATTGAACGCCTGCAATTAACTACTTGGCTTCCGTCACCAACGCGATGAATCGTTTGATGGAGCAGCAGCGCGCATGCGCGACCGTCAACAAGGACGCAAAGTCAACGGAAAGTGAGTACAATTAAGTCATAAATCATTTGAAACACGCGTCGCAAATTTAACTGGTTAAAATTTGGGTAAATAAATCTAAATAATTACAGACATAGAAGATAAAGAAATAATGGTTGTGCGCCAACATATTCAAATATAAATTCTAATTCTTCCTCATTTCTTCCTGCTTTCAGAGCCCTTACTGCCCTTCAAGAAGCAATTGCAATTCCTCTATGGCTACGTACTCGGCTTCCTGATGGCGCTCATCACGCTGCTCTGCTACGATCGCTTCCTGCTGCAATCGGCTCAGCTGCGGCAACACAGCACCGCCACTGAGAATTGGCAGACGGGCTATGAGAGTGCCTTGCAGCAGCTGAGAAGCGAAGAAAGCTCACTGCAACAGCAGTTGGCAGCCGAAGTGCGCGTGCTTTGTATGGTGCTGACCACACCGACGCTGCACGAAACACGCGCCGCACACGTGAAAGCCACTTGGGGCAAGCGCTGTACGCGCCTCGTTTTCCTCAGCAGCGAGGCGGATGAGGAATTAGGCGCTGTGGCGGTGGTGAATAGTACAGCGGATACATATGATATGCTGTGGCATAAAGTGCGTCAAGGATTTAGTTACGTATACGACGAGTATTACGCGGATTACGATTGGTTTCTGAAGGCGGACGATGATACGTGAGTGAGTGTGTAAATAAATAAATAAGTGAATATGAGAGTGAAGTGTAGTGAATTTTGAGAAATTGAGAGCTGATAAATAAGTATTATTGTTGTTGTTTGTGCTATAGTGACGACAATTTAACGGAGCATGTGAATTTTTCCATAAATTTGAAGCTTAAAATCTGAGGAGTTATATAACCTTCAAAGGCACACACTTCTCGCTAGCGGTGAATGAACGCTAGCTAATTAGACTGTGTAAATCGAAATTTGAATTGCAAAACGTGTAAAAACGAAATGATTCTGTATTAATTCGTCTGGTTACTATTCAAACCAGGGGCTGTCGAGTGTGTGACGAATGCTTGATTAACAAAAAAATAAGAACAAAAACCAAAAATAAAATAAAAACAAAAACATAAAATTCTAAAAAACCGCAACAATTAAAAAGAAAGAATCAGTGAAATGCTAAACCAGTTTCTCGTTAAGCGAACAGCGATATTGTACTGGTTCATTAGACAAAGCGTCCAAATGCGGATTATTTTTATCTTCTTACCGCCAACGTGTAGTCAGCGTTAGATGATTTTATTTATGATAAAAATATTAAAAAGAACCAAGTGATATATAACTAAACAAGTTCTTTGGAAAAAGAGACGGCACTTAAAAGCAACGAAGAAAATAAAACACACAATCGCTGACCTTTTGTAATAGAACGTGGAATGAAATGAAATGTGACAACATCAAATGAAATCGAATTAAATGAAATAAAAGTAATGTGATTGATATAAGAAAGAGAAGAAATAAGAAGAATTGTATTAAAGTAGAGTTAAATAAAAAGCTGCTATTTAAAAGTGCTCCAAAACAAAAAGTTAAAAATAATAGAAATTTGCAAAACCATTCATTTAAGAACAAAATAACGGTACTTTTCTGGTGTATATATTACTTGTTTTCGTTGTTCTGAAATTAGTGGATTTTTTTGAAAAAATACATTTGATGAGAATACTAAAATATGTGGCTAATTACGAACATCTGTGGCAAACATCGGGTGAATCTTAATGAAATATACATACATTTTTATGATATGATATTTCTATTCCAATACAATTTTTTTTAAAACTGGAAAACAACCTACAACAACAAAGTTTAATATAGAGGCGCAGCATAATATAGTGTTATAGAATTTCCGATTATTATATTAGATAACTAGTAAAATTCTCCAACATACCCTAGTTAAATGAAAAATACAAAAATATTATTACAAATTTATCACGCATGTGCTGGAAATCGCACGATTTCATTTTGATACCGAAATTGTAAATCGCACGAATTGATATAAGGTGTGATGGAATTCACTCGATTTTGTTCTGATTCGAACATGTGTAAATTCGAAACAGCTGATAATCAAACAACTGGCATTTTTGTAAATATGAGCGTTTTTATTGGTCTTGCTTATTTAATATACCGAAATGATTAGAAAAATAATGAGAAAGCATTTTAAGAGATCGCTGAAATCTTTAGATATTCTAGAGTCAGTGTGAGCGCAATTATATATGCCTTAATAACCATATCAACATCATTACAAATTTTGCACTATCAAATATGTACATATATGATTCGTGTACACACGGCCGACCGATTTCAAAACGGGAAAAACATGCAAAATCCACATGGCATCACGTTTTCGATGACATTTTCATGCGAAAACGTATTGCAGCATATGCCTGAATCTCGATTCGATTTTAAGTAAGAAAGAACCTAGCTATTTAATCATTCTCTGGTCTATTCTTAACTTTTGTGTAATGGGATTAAACTACAGTTTCCTCAGACACTCTGTTCTCATTATTCTCAGCTTTTTGGGAGATCCCTACTATACTAATATTTATCCAATGTAAGCTGTGGATTCGGCTATAATCGCTTAAAGCGGTTCCTACGCCAAATATATACATACATCGTCACCTAAAATGCAAAAGGCCGTAACAAACAAAAAAATCAAAATTCACTTTTTGATTGATTATGAAGCACTTAACCGAAACACGTGTACACAGCAAATTTTACATGCATACGTCCAAAACTAACGACTTTATAGGCGAGAATCAGAAGGCCGCAACTACAACTTCAACAATTTCATAAACCAAAAAGCCGTAACTACCCTTTTTTCATTATCTTTGATTCAATTTCAATGCGACACATTGTGTTATCCGTAATAATTGTTTTCATTATCTTTCATTCTTTATCAAATTGTGTTATTGTGTTACTGCCTTTATTCCCGGAATAAAACAAAATTAATAAAATGAGTACTAATTGTGAAAATGGTTGTAATGAAAAACTTAAAAAAAATAATAAAAGGTCTGGAAATATAATAAACCGATTGAAAGGTAAAAAATACATGGGACTATCGAAAGGCATTATTAGTGAACAAGCTCCAAGAGAACTTAAAGCTGGATGTACTTCTAAATTCTGTGAGAAAAGTGCTGTACGGAATTGTTCTACATTTTCCGAAGAAAACCGTAAGGAAATATTTAATGGGTTCTGGAAAATGTCATGGGATCAAAAAAAAAATGTATGTCGTTAATCAAATAACAAACATCAACGACGATTATAACGTTTTGCCACAACGTACACAACAAAAATTTAGGGACATCGAACCTTCACAGTTAAATACCGAAAGAATATCAATATCCAAAAAGAAATGGGAACACCTGCAGGAACTTAAATTTTTACTTCCGGCTGACTGCCACAGCTTTTATGATAATATACCCTTTACATCTTAAACCTATTCTAATTTGCTATTTGTATTGCAGGTTTTGTTGTTTTCAAATGAATTATTTTGTTTTTCTTAACCAGTTTAATTTTATTTTCTCGAATTAAATGTATTAATTAAATAATTTCTTTTGTGTTAAAATACTTACAACAAATAGATACAAAAAGACATAACTTGTTAAAAACTTTTTTAGTTGCAGCCTAAAAGCACATTTTCTTATTTTAACCATTGCTTTCATTTTATACACACTTCTTTTCAAGTAGTTACGTCTTTTTGGTTTCAGAAAAATAAAGGGTGATTTTTTAAGAGCTTGATAACTTTTTAAAAAAAAAAACGCATAAAATTTGCAAAATCTCATCGGTTCTTTATTTGAAACGTTAGATTGGTTCATGACATTTACTTTTTGAAGATAATTTCATTTAAATGTTGACCGCGGCTGCGTCTTAGGTGGTCCATTCGGAAAGTCCAATTTTGGGCAACTTTTTCGAGCATTTCGGCCGGAATAGCCCGAATTTCTTCGGAAATGTTGTCTTCCAAAGCTGGAATAGTTGCTGGCTTATTTCTGTAGACTTTAGACTTGACGTAGCCCCACAAAAAATAGTCTAAAGGCGTTAAATCGCATGATCTTGGTGGCCAACTTACGGGTCCATTTCTTGAGATGAATTGTTCTCCGAAGTTTTCCCTCAAAATGGCCATAGAATCGCGAGCTGTGTGGCATGTAGCGCCATCTTGTTGAAACCACATGTCAACCAAGTTCAGTTCTTCCATTTTTGGCAACAAAAAGTTTGTTAGCATCGAACGATAGCGATCGCCATTCACCGTAACGTTGCGTCCAACAGCATCTTTGAAAAAATACGGTCCAATGATTCCACCAGCGTACAAACCACACCAAACAGTGCATTTTTCGGGATGCATGGGCAGTTCTTGAACGGCTTCTGGTTGCTCTTCACCCCAAATGCGGCAATTTTGCTTATTTACGTAGCCATTCAACCAGAAATGAGCCTCATCGCTGAACAAAATTTGTCGATAAACACATTTCGAACCGAACACTGATTTTGGTAATAAAATTCAATGATTTGCAAGCGTTGCTCGTTAGTAAGTCTATTCATGATGAAATGTCAAAGCATACTGAGCATCTTTCTCTTTGACACCATGTCTGAAATCCCACGTGATCTGTCAAATACTAATGCATGAAAATCCTAACCTCAAAAAAATCACCCGTTAGAGTGCAAAAGGCCGTAACTAACAGTTCTTAAAAACTGCTTTTTTCCCATTAATTTGGTTTTCAGAAACAAATCCGTCTTTGTTTTCTAAGCTTAAATCTACAATTTGGATATTTAGCTTTAATCTATAACATTTTTTGCTTCTCCTGTAAAATACTAAAAATGTTAGTTACGGCCTTTTGCATGTTAGGTTACGATCTATATATATATATACTGTGTTGTAATGTTTTTCGAATATTCTAGCTCTTTATTGCAGATGTAAAAGATTCATAAATCTACATAATAGAACTAAAGGACAAATTCGCCAAATTCTCTTATTAATATTGGCCATATATAGGAAAGGTCTACCCGATTCCAATCATTTGTATATCCAGGATTTCTTTCATAAAAACATCGCTATTCTTCACTTATATATGTACATATATGGTTTAAAGTCAACTAGTTCGTCGAAATATTAGGGTCTAATCTGATTTTATTCAATTTTAGCACCATTAGAAAATCTCGGTATAAAATCAAATACGGATATATACATTTTCGGTATTTAGTCGATACTAGAGAGGTATGGGCTGATTCAAAATATTGTCAGAGGAGTTTTCATATATCCGAATCACTATAAATTAGTTCTTTCGATATTATTTGAACGCTTGAAAAGTGATAGAATTTGTGGGACTATTCTTCAATATAATATATTATACGCTAAAAAGTTATTAGACTATTGGTAGATTTGAACGTAACCACTGTGAGTAAGGTTATTATCCAATATATGTAAAACTGACATAAAATTAAGTGAGTCCGATAAACATTATTAATTAGCGAATAAATAGGTGTAAGATATAGTATTCTTGAGATATTCATATCTTCAGACATCGCTAATGAATGAATATACATACAAGTAAACTTGCTCTAGTTTCTCGAAATATCTTGCAATCAATTCACTAATATTAATAACTTTTGACAAATCTGCCCGTTAACCGACCGATACTTGGCCTTAAAAAAATATATATAATTTTAAACAGTTAGTTAATAATACCGAAATATTTTTAGCTTGATTGGGAGAAAACATGATAACTAAAGTTGTATTTGTTTTAAAAATTTCATTTAATTTTCATAACAGAGTTATTATAGAGTCATTATAGACTACCTTCTAAACTGATCCCTTCAAACGTATTGAACTACCTACTATTGTCATTCTTATGGAAATTGGGTAACTTCTATGGTATTTTGACCTCAATTTCAAGCACATGTCTGCTTTATATATGTAGTACTTAAATGTTCCCTCGATGATATCAATGAATTTGTTCAACCCTAATGTAAACTTTTAAAACTAATTTACAATTTTCTTTCATTGTTTTTGCCAGCTCTCACATTCCAGCACATTTTATATTTCTGATTTCGCTACCTAACTTTGAGAAAATTGTATTCTCTTAATTAAAGGTCAAATTTTATCATATATTGTTTTAAGTAATAGATATTATAATCAGATATTTTATTTACTTCGTAAGTTGAACATTTTAGGAGTTAGAAGAAGAACTTGTTCATGGCGAAGTTAGCTGCGGTTTCATTATATTTTCCAGATTATTTTTTTATTACATAGGTAATGGATGGAATTGTATCCCAATTATGAAAAATTATGGAAGTTATTCCAGTTCGGATACTCGTTTATCGACTGACGCTAAAACCATATAATAGTTTATTATACAACTCGTATTGTTGATTTCGTAATATTTCTTAGTATTGTTTTTACAAGTAGTAGCTTTTGAGGAATTCCGCATTAACTAATAAAAACCTCCCTTCGCATATATCTGCTTTTTTATGACCTTATACCTTTTGTCATCATAACAGCTACATTATCATGGAAAATTTACGTTATTCGCTCTACGCTTATGATCCCGAAGTGCCGGTTTTCTTCGGTTACGAATTGTTGCAACAAAATGTGGTAAGTTTTTTGTTTGTTTTATAAGCTTATAAATGTAAATACATCATACTTATTAATGCAAAAACTCAAATGCATGTCTATTTATATACATATTTAGTGTGAGTGTGTGCATAAATTATCTTCATTGGACATAAAGTCATCAAAGTGCCATTAAATTGGCTCTTGCCTCTATTAACGGCGTGCAAAAACTTGTGTCTTATAATAGTTTGCATGCAAATTTATGTTAAATAGCAGCCACTACAAGCATACAAAATTAAATATAAATATATTTATATGTATGTGCTACTATGTTTTATAGTTAATCGTCAATAAATTGTTGTTCAAATAAATTATTCATTCATGGTTTAAAAAACTAGCGGTTTATATAGGTTTTTTTCATTCAGAAAATTAATGGTTATGAATTTTATTACTTGTGAGTATTTTATTTTGAATATCAGTTTGTCAAACACCCACAAATCTAAAATTTAAAAATAAGGTTGCCACCTGTTTACAAAAAAAAATTAGTGTTTAATATGGGTAGAAACCTACTTTGGCAAAACCTTCTTTTTAATTGCTTATAGTTGAAAATATTTTTGAAAAGGGTTGCTACCTATTTAATTTTTTTTATTTAAGAATGATAAAACAAATTAAAAAATATGAAATAAAATTAAAAGGGTTTAATAAATATCTCGGCAGACAATATTTTTCTAGAATGTTGCCATCTGTAATTTTTGAATGAATTAAAAAATATTTTTTACGATATAACCCAAGTGAGAAATAAAAAAAAATTAGTAAAAATAGAAAACAGTTCAAAATATTTTCAGAAGGCTTGCCATCTATTTCAACCCTTTTATTATTTAGGTAAATTGACAAAATAATATAGTTTTAAAGACTTCCAAAAATTTATTAAGTGGAATGCCATCAATTCATAAATTCAATCTTAAACTCCCATTACAGACCTACATGTCCGGTGGCGCTGGCTATGTCCTCAGCAGAGAAGCACTCTCTCGCGTTGTGAGAACGGGTTTTAATAACGATACGCTTTGCCCGCCAGCTAATTACGCGTTACCCGAAGATTACTCCATGAGTATTTGTTTGCAGAATGTCGGCGCATTACCAGTGGACGGTCGCTTCATTCAGTCCGGCGTTAACAAACAGACATTTTTCCCACTACAATTAATTGATTTCATGAATAGCAATTACACTCTCTCTAACATCGACTGGATAGAGCGTCTGACGCCATATACAGTTGATTGGGTATTTCTTTCTAATTTATATGTTTCATTAGAATTAATTAAATTCCTTTTTCTTCTGTTTTTAGGGTCTTAACTGCTGTTCGAATTATACAATTTCAATTCACTACATGGATCCCACCATTATGTATTTGTACGAGTTTTTTATTTATCATCTGCGCACAGTCGGCCTTCCTCAACAACCGGAAATATTGCCAGATAAAATCAACTCCACAGAATTGTGGAACAGATTTTCTAGTGATCAAAATGCTACGGACGGTCGGTTTCCACTGAAATGGGTGGATGTGTTGTGAGAATATAACACTTTATATTGTATATAAAATATTTATTTTAAGTATATGTGATTATTGGTTTCGTATAAAGTATTCCAAATGTATTTAAGTAGAAATTTATATGAATATGTATTTCATTATTACCCAAAAAATATATTCAGTGAACCAAAAAAACTAATTAAGGTATTGACTTGAATCCAAAAGTGAGATAAAGTTGGTTTTATTAGTTATTTGAAAGTAGATAAAATTTATTAAATAAGCATTAAGTTTTCTCCGATTAAAAAAACAAAACAAATAAAATAATTCCGATTTTGGAAGACAAAAAAAACTTGTACAGTTTGCATTGATGATGTTTACAAAGTTGTTTGAGAAAAACTAAGGCTTTGTATGGCCACCTTTGTCATTTTTCAAGTCTAGTAGTCTTCCAACAATAGAATGCAATAAATTTTGTGTAAGTTCGAGAGGTGTATTTGTCCATATCTCCTGAAGAGCAGCCTTGACCTAATTTTTATACTCTCGCAACAAAGTTGCTGAGAGATTATAGTTTTGTTCACATAACGGTTGTTTGTAACACCCAAAACTAAACTAGTTAGATATAGGGTTATATATACAAAAGTGATCAGGGTGAAGAGTGGAGTTCAAATCCGGATGTCTGTCTGTCCGTCCGTCCGTCCGTGCAAGCGATAACTTGAGTAAAAATTAAAATATCTTGATGAAACTTGGAACACTTGTTGAGATGAGCAAAATCGGACCACTGCCACGCCACAAAATGGCGAAAACCTAAAACACATAAAGTGCCATAAATAAAGCTATGGAAATAAAATTTAGTAGAAAGGATTGTCCTAGGAAGAGGCATATTTGGATGTATTTTTCTTTGGGAAAGTGGCCATGGCCCCGCCCCCTACTAAGTTTTTTGTACATATCTCGTAAACTACTAAAGCTATATAAACGAAATTCTCAGGAGTCGTTTTTTTCAGGCATTTCCTTATATAGTCCAAAAATGGACATTGGATTATAACCACGCCACCTCCCATACAAAGGTTATATTGTAAACGACTAAAAATGCTTTAATTCAGTAAGGGAAAACACCAGAAACCTTAAATTTCATTATAAAGAAGGTACAGAAGGGCTCAACCCAAATTGGTATACACAATTTTAAGTGGTTGTGGCTCCGCCCACTTATGGGTCAAAAACCATATCTCCGAAACTAGTCGACAATCTCACAAAACTACCAGGAAAATTCGCAATCTGCACCGATTCCCTCTCTTCTATTGACTCGATAAAAAATGTTAACAACCAAAACTTTTACTCCAACTCAATTCGTAGATATCTACTAGAGAAACCAAATAAGTTAAAATTAATTTGGATCCCAGGTCACGTACAGATATCCGGCAACGAATGTGCTGACATGGCAGCTAAAAATGCCCTAAACGCACCACTCACTATTACACCCAACCTACTCTTCTCAGACATAAAATGTTTCTTAAAATCTCACTTCCTCCAAAAAGACCAAAACTATAACAAAAATACTTCACAATGGTACTCAAATATATCACAAAACTCCAAGACAGTCAACGGCTACTTAAAAATAAATACAACCTCTCTGACTAGAAAAGACCAAACAAAAATTATAAGACTAAGACTAGGACACAATAATCTCACACATAAACACTTAATTGACAAAAACCTGTCCAACATATGTTACTTTTGCAATAGTCATACAATTAGTACCCAACACATCCTTGATTCATGCACATTCTTCGATATCTATCGACTGTCACTCCCAGACCCAACACCCTCATAGCTACTCAAAAACCCTTCAACTAAAAACTTAATAACACTAATAAATTATTTAAAGTTTTGTAACCTATATAATAAATTATGAACTTATTATTCCTTCACATCTTTCACTCACGCTAACATGTTCCATCCCACCTAAATTAACTGCACTACTATATATCCTCACATACATATTAGCTTAAGGCCCCAGATGCCATAGCTTTAACTTAATATATTGTTCTATAATTTAGTTATAGTTTCAATATTCTTGTAAATAAATAAAATTAATAAATTTTCATGCATCCCAATGATATGTTGTGAAAAGAGGCCAAATCGGTTCACAACCACGCCTACTTCCTATATACCCGAACTCTAAAGTCGTTCTGAATCGTTTACTTTACAATATATAAGGTAAGCACTAGTGAAGATATCGGAACAGAACTTTGCATAAATACTGCATTTATAGTGTGGCAGCCTTTCTTAAAATCGCCGAAATAGGACCATAGGTTTTCAAGGCCCCATATATCGAACATGAGGATCTCGGTGCTTCTAACCTAATATTATGGTTTCCAACTTTCAATGGACTTTATACCATATTTATGACGAATATGTGGGTCAAACTGTCTATTATATAATATTAAATAAATAAATTGCGAGAGTATAAAATGTTCGGTCACAACCGAACTTAGCCCTTCCTTACTTGTTATTATCAACTTTGGGCTCTGGTAGCTTTATTTCCATATAGGCCGGTAGAAGTTTGCCTATATTTTGTGGGATTGAGAGCTAAACTCTGTGGAAGATGCTGCAGCACTTTTTTAATGTTGTACAATAGCCATTCCGTAACCAATAAACGAGGCAGTAACCACCATTTAAGTTAAGTAACTTTTTCACTTTGAATTAAATGTTTTAAAAAATGTCGTATTATATTACAATATTTTCCAGTTCTAGATCATTAAAATATTTCTTTTCAAAATATGTAGGATTCATATTTAATAAATCTTTGATAAATAACATTACTTAAAAATAATACAAATCGATTTCTTCTGTATTTTTTAATTCTGTTACTTTTCAAATTTTATGGGACCACTATTTTTTACTGGTGTACAAGTTGTATCACAATTCAGTAGCAGGACCTCTATTCTATAAAACTTGCATGTAGGCATTGCATCCACTTATCCTAAAAACAAATTAATTAAATGATAAAGGAATCTCTAATAATTATTGTATTTGAGTTAAGTATTGCATTGAGTAGGTTTGCTTATATAATTTCAAGGTTAAAATAAAATTATTAAAAAATTGTTGAATTTCTTCAAAAATAAACAAATTGATACAAAATATGTGTTTTGGTACTAATTTTTCAGATTGATGTCTATAGATTTCATGTTATTGAATGGTATCCATAGGCAGTCGCACTTGAGAATTACTGTTATATCCTATTCGCACAGGAGTTAATTGATCAATTAACCGGCTTTGCTCGGTTAAAAGTGCTGATTTAGATCATTTACCATACGAAATCAAAAATAAAAATCTTAAATTATTTTATTGCATTAATTCTTAATAGAATATAAATCGAGTTCCAGTTCTAAAATGCAGCTCTGCGAGTTGTTGTCCTTGCTGTAAACGTGGTTGTGGTCAATATGTTAAACTTATCGCTATAAAATTTGCTTTAATTTATTCGAAAATTTTATTTTATTTAAAGGCCGAGCGTTTCCTAATAATTATGGCGATCACTGTTTATAATCATTCATGTTAAATGATATTTTATTGTAGCATAGTTTTGGATGCGTTTGATAATGAGTCATGACATTAACTAATAAAATCTTTGAATACATACACTCTCAAATAATTGATATGTTTAATGTTATATGTTTAGAAATTGATATAATTAAATATTGCGTTTAAAATAAGTTTTAGTGTACTCATACTCATAAGTATAATTACTAATACGAGCAATAAGTAATACGATTTACTTATTGCTCTGGAGATCCATATACCTTATATTCTTCCTTATATTGCTTCAGAAAATACCTTAATCTCGGTGATTGTCTCTTCACTGTCGATAAAATGAGTCCAACATTGTACAACGAGTACTTCTTTGATATCTGTCAACAGAAAAAAGTAACCGGGCTCCATATCCGTAGAATATTTTATGGCGTTTATATTTTGGATATGTTGTTATAACATTAAAAATTACACCAAGTGCAGATTAATATATTACAGTTCTAAATTAGTTTCGCTTACGAGTTTCAAACTAATAATTTTACTTTACTTAAAGAATTTGAAGACCTCATGTTCTAATACTTTCTACATCTTTGAATGTATATTAACCTATTTCTTAAGGAAAACGTGATGCTGATTCGAATTTGATGGCATCGTTATTAAGAACGGCAGATTTTTTCACATACAAAATAAGAAAGAATAAGCAAAACTAGTTCTCTGTGCTACATCTTGCGAAAATATTATAATAAATAATTGTTAATATAACCTAAAAACCTAAATTTTTTTTATCTTCACTAAAAAGTGATCAAAGCAAAGTTTAAAAGGTTGCCATCTTTTTGAAAATTTCTAGTCAACCAAATTCATTAAAAAACATTACTATAAAGTTAAAAAGATTTGGAAAAACTTAATGTTGTAAAATTTGATAATTTAAACGAATTATTACTATATGGGCATCAAGCTGAACGTGTTTAAGTAAGATTCCTATTGTAAAATATGTTTCTGTTTAAGATAAAATATGTGGAAAAAAGTTAAGGAGTTTGAGGAGACTCATAATTGAATATTATGATATAGGGTTGCCAAAGTTTTAGATTTTCTATTAATTTAAGTAAATAATAACTGAATTACAGTAAAATAGTTTGTTCTTTGAACAGATTGCTAAATTAAATTGAAATTGCAAAGCATTTAAGAAATATATTATTTTAACCCAACCCAGAAAATCACCCCTGGAATATAAATTAATTTCTCGAAAATTTTAATTTCAAAATATACTGAATATTTTTCTGTATTACGACACACTAAGGGCGGTTTCACTACTGTCACGCATAATTCTAAGCATTCAGTTCCATGTTTATGACAACTATTTATCAGCACTTTTATGAAGGATTTCCAGTGTCAATATTTCGCCACCCAACATATTGCACGGTAAATTACTATTTGACTGACTATAACAACTCGCTGACACACTTTTTGCCGGCTTTACAATACTTTATGTGGAATTCTGCGCCACTTGGTTGGTCAATCTTATGAGTAGATGTTTACAAAAAAAATGAAACGAAGCACACGCGCACATTTCCAACTACGGCTGTCTGCAAATGTCACTTCTCGCACATAACCGACACCAATGAATGACTGACCGCCAACTAATTTGATGCAGCGGCAAATGTTTGACAGCAACAGCAACACGGCATAAAATCATATGAAGCCTCCGCAGTTTTTTCTCATATTTTTGCGTTTTCCATCATTTACTCGCCTGGTAGACACACCTTGGAATATTAAGTCGCGAACACACTTAGCTGCCTACTGTAATTCACGTAAACAACGTAAATATTGAGTGGCAAAAAATCAAAAACAAAAGCAAAAACAATGGAAACATCAATAAAAATATCATTTGTATTGTATTGTAATCAAAAAACATAAAAAAACCACGCGCCTTCTGCTAAAACAACTAAAACCAATGGGCACGAAGACACGACTTAAAAGAATATCAAGTCAAAGTAAAATAAAAACAAAATTTAGTTTTTTTTTAATGAAAACCGGTCAAACATAGGTCAGCATACCATACGGTGGCAACATACAGCCACCGTAACCACCGCAACAACAGTTGCTGACACATCATTGCAAAAGCACAGCTGACTCTGTTGATGCACAGTGGTTGCACACACCGAAAATATTGAAAACAATTTCATCTATAAACTATGTATGTATATGGCGTGGGTAATATACCGTTACCAAGACCGAAAATGAATACCGTACATCATGATTCGAATTTGGGCTGTGTGAAAAATTTTAAGACAATGCTACATATTCTAATGAAATGTTTCTATCTATTTCAATCGGGGCTCGGCTAGTGTAAGGTCTGGATCTATTTCACATTTTTTTGACACCAATCATATTGTAATCCAGAAAACATCGTTTAACTTCATTGAAATATATCACAAATTTTCCGATATACACAGTATAATGGGTGCTGAGGGAAGTACTCATCTATTATCCATGCTTAACACCAAATCATTTATTATTAGAATGTCCATTTCATTTTATTAATAAGTACCTTTTATAAGTACTAAGGCCTTCGCATTAGGTGGCTGGTTACTTGATTATAGTTCGATATCGATCAATTTGAGATGAGAAGTGCCTTTCATCATGTGTAGAAGTTCACGTAAGTGAGGAAAGTTTTTTTGTCATTCACTTGGGAGTGGCCAGAAACGATTCTTCTCCACATGATTCAAGCAGACAAACATCCGTTTGAAGGCGATCTATAGTGAGAAGGCGAACACGCTTCTACGGTTGTGCGTAGGGTTTGAGACCCACCACATAAAAACGAAGTACCAATGAAAAATCGAAGAAAGCCTCGGATGATGATGATCCCTTTTGATGACGATTCCTGCAAACGTTTTAAGGATAATGATATAAGGGCATGCACCTTGAATGTCCGGACCCTTAATTGGGAAGGTGCCTCTATACAGCTGGTTGATGTCCTCATACGACTAAAGGCTGATATCACCGCCATCCAAGAAGTGCGATGGGCGGGACAAGGTCGGGAGAAGGTGGGTCCTTGTGACATCTCCTACAGCGGCCATATAAAGGAGCGCATAAAAGCGAGGTTCTTTAACATATCGCCTTTTTGCGCCCACACCTCAACGGAAGAGAAGGACGATGTGACCAAAGATCGCCTAGAACGCACCTACGAGCGCTGCCCCCGCCACGATGTCAAAATCGTGCTTTGCGATTTCAACACTAGGGTGGGGTAAAGAAGGTGTCTTTGGCACAACAGTCGGAAAAGTCGTCATAGGCTATCTTTGGCCGAGTTTTTAGGGTTAGATAAACGGTTTTATTAGGGTCAGGCTTATGATTTAATTTTACAAAATTGTAAAAATCTTATTTGGTTTCTGAACCGACAGAATATTTTTTTGGTTTTATAACATTTTGTAAGAGAAATACAATAGTAGGGCGATAGGAAACTTTTACTTTTGGTTTAATAAGCTGAGAGAAGAGTTTTCAATAGTTGCAATAAGCATTCCATATTCAGTAATGGGTATTCAGACTTCATCAGCATGAGTAATATTTTTCTAAAGTCCAATAGTAAGATAAATTGCATGAGAGGATCATCACATTTTTGATGTCTAATATAGAGTATTGTTTCTCAGCCAGATTGTGATTCCGAAAACAATTTTCCGGAAACAATTTTTTTACTATAAACCACTAAAGCAAGACACTGTGCAACAATTGCTCACTAAAAAAGCTGAATGAAACGTTCTGCACCCAGCAGTGGGACGCTCAACATTTAGTCGGTCATCGGCGATACGCGTGTGTAGTAATACTATTGAGCGATTAGCGCGCAGCATGAGTAGCTCTAGCTCCGCGTGTTATAACGGACGATCATTAGAGCTTGAGTAGCGGCGCGTTATCTGTGTTCATACGTCACTTTAGAAGGCGTATTGGCGCATGCGCGTTGTGTTGTAAATAAAGGTGACATTGCAAAAAGGTGAAAAAGTGATTATCACCACAATTGTGAATAAAAAAGTGTTTGTGCCGTGACAATATAATATATGTGCTTAAACTTTAAACTGCCCCAAGAACAATAATTATAAAATAATGAGCTTCACATTGCTACCAACTAACGCCTATCATGTACGACCCGCCTGCTCGCTGTTTCGCGTGCAGTTGCACATACTCTTCGGTTTTGTGTTGGGCTTTCTGATGGCGCTAGGCACACTACTGCTATACAATCACTATCAAATGGAGACCGTACAACAGCGGCAACACACCACTGCCACCGAGTACTGGCAAACGGGTTACATGATGGCCTTGCAGGAGGTGGCAACCGAGGCCGATACAGTGCAACAACAACTCAACGAGCGCGTGCGTGTGCTCTGCATGGTGTTGACATCGCCCAGTCAGCATGCCAGTCATGCGCAGCATGTGAAAGCCACTTGGGGCAAACGTTGCACGCGCTTGTTGTTCTTGAGCAGCGAGGAGGATGTGGAGTTGGGCGCTGTGCCGGTGGTGGAAAGTGAAGCGGACACTTATGATGATTTGTGGAATAAGACACGCGAGGGTTTCCGCCATGTGTATGAGCGTTATTTCGATGATTATGATTGGTTCGTCAAGGCAGACGATGATACGTGAGTGAGTTTAAGTTAGATTTAAAACGATTATCGTAGTGGGTGAATACATTATTTAAATTGTCTGTTCCTCAGCCCGTGCAAGGGCAGCTATGATTTGATTGATTACATATTAGTTAAAAAAATATCGTTTATACCAGTCCTTCTAAATAAGTTCAAGATAAGTCATATTTTGTCATAATAAGGGGTAAACTTCGACCCATCTTTTTTAAAGAAAAAAACATAAAATTAAAATTTAAAGGGAAATGTTTATTATCATTCGAAAGAACATTCCTTGGTCATTTATGTTTTAAAGATTACATCTCAGAAGATCCATCCATTGAGTCCAATTTTCGATGACTCGTTCGAGCATTTCGACTGTTGACAGGCGAAAGATACGTGTTTTGATATAAGGCCTGAATCGAAGCGGGATTGTCCGCATAGACTTTAGACTTTACATATTCCCACAAGGAAAAGTCTAACGGTGTGATATCACACAATCTTGGTGGCCAATCGACCGGCCCAAAATGCGAAATGATCTGCTCACCGAAGTGTTCTCTCAACAAATCCATTGATTTATTCGATGTGTAGGAAGTGGCGCCATGTTGTTGAAACCAAATGTCATCGATATTACAAGCTTCAATTTCAGGAATCAAATAATCGGTTATCATGGCGCTGTAACGGTCCCCATTGACGGTTACGTTTTCACCTTCATCATTTTTGAAGAAATATGGACCGATCATTTTGAAAAGTTATGGATTCATTTCATTTCGGACAGACGTAAGTCTTACCATGATGCAATGCAAAACAATACTGAACAAAAATAATATGACAGCTCGACACGATTCACGCGTCATCTGTCACAAAAAGGCTATTGATAAAATTTGATGAAAATATGTTCTCCCACATAGCTTAATTTAATGGCCAAAAATCAAAGAAATTAGTCTAGAATAGACAATCGATGTTATATTAAAGATTTTGTTTCATCTGACCGACAACTGTTTCATCGGTATTTACTAATTTCGATTTTTATTACGTGAAACATAATAACAGCCATTGTGAAATTAATGAAGACGTTTATTATTTAATTTTATGGAAGTTTTCGACAATATTTTGATGACCAAATTGACACCACATATACCTCTTCATGTTGTTGTATTCTAAATTATTGGTTTTTCTTCATTTCAGAAAGGTCAAAATGTCATGAGATTTTGACAGTATCATAATTACGGTTAGTAAGCTAAGACTAGGCAGAGAATGATAATTTGTCGCGTGATCACTCAATCAGACTATAGACTTTCCAGCCCATGTAGTATATGCCCTTGAACCCATAAAAATTATTTGTAAATCATACATAAAGATTGGAGCTTATCTATCGAACTAAAATCGATTTTAATGCTGTAATACTTATATAATTTTTCTTATATTTCAATTCCATTGCAGTTACATGGTTATGGAGAACTTACGTTACATGCTCTACGCGTATTCTCCGGAGCTGCCAATATACTTCGGCTATCAGTTAGTGCGTTATGGTGTGGTAAGTATTATATTTATGAGTATTCACACGAATACCTTTATAAGCCAACTCATAAATCACAGAATTTCTTTGAAATGTGTAGAAAAATCTTTATTGCTACCATTTAATCGTTTTTAATTAAGTCATTCACCGTCAACGTTGACTGCTTCGCATCGCCAACGGCCACGCATGCGCACATTAACAAATCAATTATGTCCAAACAGAGCTGACAAAACATTTCTATACCTTAGGCGGATGCACATCAAATGTACGAATCTGAATTTCAATCATAAATAAATTTATGCAAACAAGCAATAAAATTAAATAATTAAATGACATGATTTATAGAGAGTGAGGGGACGCCAAATATTTGGCGACAAAAATGCAAAGCGGCTTAAATTCAAAGAAAACTACTTAGGAAATATTATTGAAAACACTTGTAGACTCATCAATTCTTAACTTATCATATTATTGAAAACAACTTAAGTAATTAACACCAGCTTAAGTCATCACTAAGTCGCTGCTAAGTGTCAATAATATGAATATCAACGCAAAGGTTTGGCAAACTAGTTAGCAAGAAGCTGAAAGATTTCAATTTTTAATATTTTTCAATCAAAAATTGTGTATATGTATGAACGCATATGTCTACAAGTGCCAATATTTATGCTTATCTTAAATGCTTGCTATTAATCTTTCTTTATACGCACCACCTACTGTGTGAGACAAAAACAAAATTCTACTAAAACTATGCATAATTAGACACTTGTGTATGTATGTACACTTGTTTTTATGCTAAAATCTTTTTCGAAAATTAATTTTATCTGAAGAACCACCCTGAACCTGTCGACGAGTGTTGGCAGCTGTCTTCACATCTGAAGCGTCACCTCCTTCAGCTGTTAATATGTAGATATATTTGTAATTAATATTTCTTAATGTTTCTTTTTATTAATTTCTGTGGTTATAAACACAATATTTTGCCAGCATTCTTGATTTTCCATTTTAATGAGCATTCTGTATACCATTGATTTTTATCTTCATCAATAAGTGTCTTGTTAAAACTGAGCAGTTGGCTAAAATAATTAAAAATTAACTGAATTAACAGTTATAACAACAGGACTAACAAGTTCTTGCGCAAAATAAACAAATTAATGTTTATTCAAGTGAAATTGCAAGAATCTATGAATATTAAAAGCAACAAAGATATTTTTTGCACTTGATTATATAGCTACTTCTTATGGGTTTTGGTAATTTTTTATGATGAACAAATCGATGCCTGCTTTTAATTGAACGTGATTGTGTCTTTAGCACATTATCTCTTAATTTTCAAAATAAAATGAAGTTATTAGATATGTACATAGTATGTTTGAGAGCTCGAGCTAATTTTTAGATATGTATAAACTATAGTTATGGTACTTTATGTGTTTTTGGTTTTCTTTTGTGGGCGTGGCAGTGGTCAGATTTTGCTCATCTTCGAAAGCAACCTTCCTATGGTGCCAAGAAATTAGTGTGCCAAGTTTCATCAAGATATCTTAATTTTTACTCAAGTTACAGCTTGCACAGACGGACGGACGGACGGACAGACAGACAGACATCCGGATTTGAACTCCACGCTTCACCCTGATCACTTTGGTATATGTATATAACCCTATATTTAACTCGTTTAGTTTTGGGTGTTACAAAAAACCGTTATATGAACAAAACTGTAATACTCTCTTTAGCAACTTTGTTGCGAGAGCATAAAAATTGCCCCATCGTGCCACTATATCTTAGTGCTCCAATTGAAACGATCGGAATAGTTATAATAGTTTTGTTATTTTTTTGTTTTTAAAATTTTTCATTTTATAGTAATAACAGAGATATTAACATATCGAGGGGAAAAAGACGAAAATAATGAAAAACAAGTTAGGAAGGGCTAGGTTCGTATCTAAGAGATTTACCGAATTAGCCAAAAGCATTGAGACTGATTTTGAAACATAAAATCTATACCTTCCACTTTAAAATCCATTTAAAATCATTCAAATTCGGGAAAGCAAATATTTGAGAGACCACTTTGAATTGTCCCTTTAGTCGTGAAGTATTCGCTGCGCTTTCACTCGATGCTATTTTTGGAAAGTCCCGTTAGAATTTCAAATAAAACTGTTTTGCCACATCAAAATTTGGCAATTTTACAGGCAATTTGTTTATATTTTGTCAAAATATTTTCTTACCACTGTGTATAGCTTTAAACAAATGTCCTCGGAATGTGGAGGAAACAAATGTCAAAGGTCGACAAAAGCTGAAAAATACAGCATTCACAACGTTTAAGAATGCTTAACTCATCAAGCCACTCATATATTATTTAAATATGCTCGAGTGTTTTGTCATTAGTTTGAAATAACATATAATCAGTCAGATGGATTAAATTTTATTTTATTATTAAATCAAAGAATACGAGTGACGTTATCTTTTTTATCAATAAAGACTCAAATATTTTCCAAATCTTGTATTTATTGAGTTGAAACAATTGACAAATTATTATTTTATTATACGATTTGATTATTAATCCATCAATGTTTGAAAACCTTTGTCTTAACTATAGAAACATCGAAATACGAGTATTATTCATACATATTTGCGCGACACTGTAGATACATGCCAGATTTATTTTAGTCGGCATCAACGTCTGTTGTGTTGTCAATACTTAATTTATTGCTCGCTAGTACAAAAGATAGTATAAAATATTGTATTCTCAAGTTAATAACTTTGAAATTAAGCGTCGGTATTTAGTTACAAAAATAGTAGCGGTTAGTAAAACTTTTTAATGGTTGGCAGACAGTGCTTCTGTAATGATGTGAAATAAATTGCATATTCATAAAACATGCTGCAGCATCTGGAAATATAATTGCAATATCCATAATATAAATTATAGCTATGTATTAAATAAATTCTATTATAAATTAACATATTTGCTGTTAAAGATGCAACAAATATTAATACATGCAGTCAATTGTAATTTGTTCTGTATACGAGTATATGAATTATTATTATACTAGTGAAAGTAACAAACATCTTGAACTTGTCTTAAGTATAGAGCTGGAGATATGGTAAAATACGTGACTGAAAATAGATAATTGGCGTTCATACAGCGTCTTATGGTATATCCTGCCTCTTCACAGTTTCTCATCTAGCCCCAGCACTTTAATAACTTTAAGAATTCTACTTGAGACCATATGCTCCATAACAATATTTGGATTCTGGAGTGTTTTACTTCATTTCCTAGTGAGTAGATCTCTATTATTGAAACAGAAGATCAGGTGGCTCTGAATTCATGTCGTAGATGCAACACTAGTCTGATGAAATTGTATTCTTATTTTTCAAATGTGTATCTGTCTCTCTCTTTGTCTTTTCTTCTCTTTTATTGTCCTGGCCTATTGGACAGTGAGGATTTGACATGATACTTTACTGTTCTAAATTGAAAATATATATTTAACTACAATAATTTTAAAATTAGCACATGATTCTTTTGTTTTATGAAACAGGCTCTATTATACATAATAGTACAGTAGAATCCCGATTATCCGAACGTATTTGCCTCTTCACTATTTGCCAATTTAAAAATGTCTTAACTGAAGCAATTAAATTGCTTAGCATTGGTGAAGGGTGTAATGAAGAGAATATTAAGGAGTGGCTGAACTAACTAACCAACTGATGAAAAAACAAGCTTTTGAAGCTCTAGATGTTGCTTTTAAGTGGTTTGAAAGACAGGACGAATCGGACCCCATATAGTTGTTACAATTCAATCGCATCAGGGTCTTGGCCGCAAATAAAATAATTAAAATATTGTTTGATTTGCTTTGAAATCGATTATCTGGAATACCGCTGGTTTTATTTGATCCGAATAATCGGGATTCTATCGTAATATAATTTCTGATTGTTCCATAGAATTGCTTCTTAGTGGGATTAACGCTTGCGTCTCCGAGGTTAAAATAGATAATCATCAAATAATAATAGTTTATTTTCTGGTGGGCAAGGCGAATACGTTTAGCCTGATATTTAAGGTCGTTTCATGATGTTAAGATACAACATAATTTTGACTTTTAAGATTGGACTGCAATTATAAACTAACTATTTTGTTAACTAATGTTTTATTTTATGAGGTATTTATCTGCACTTTACAAATACATCTCTATAACTTTAGCTATTAACAACTCTTCCGTTGTTATTGCTTTTGTTTTTGCTATTTCTATAAGAACTAGGAATAATGGGCGTTACTTTTTGCGTTTTCAAAATTAATTGCAGGTATCATCCAATGTTTTATGCAATTAATAATGATTATGGCAATTATGCAGAAAAATACCACAGCTTATAGAAAACGCAAATCTTTTTTACTCACAATTTTTTTATACACTTGCGGCAATTAGTCAACATTTAGACAAAGTGTATATGTATAGCAGAGCTGTGGAGCTATTTCTATGCTAATGCGTAATTCTAGGTTTAATAGCGGGTATGTCGCCGCCTGCGACGTAAGTGTCGAGGTAAATTTCCATCTACTCATTCCTGCTTATTTTATAATATTTATGCATATTTTGAAAATTATTTATTCCACTAATTGAAACGAGTATATATTTTGTTGTATAAAAGCAATTAAGTAGAGAAATCAAAACCGCATTTTTGGTGGGAAGAAGCTTCACTTAAATGGTAATCTTAAATTAATATGCATATTAAATGAGTTTATAAATTTGGAGAAATTCTTATATTGCATAACAAAGCGCATGATAAAATAATAATTAAAATTAATGATCAGAAGCACAGCCTTATTAGTAAGTTAGTATTAGTATTAGTAAGTTGGTTTGTTTTTGGGAAAATTTGGTACCAAGTGTTGGTTAATGGGTCGGTTACATTTGGTCAATTTCAATGACTTTGACAGTAATCAAAGAAATGGAAATTTATTTTTATACAATTTACAAATCGAAAGACATAGTGAAAAAATCGGTGGCCAATCGGTAGAATTGAAAATAACAGCCTGTCACCAATATATCGAGGATCATTCTGCCATAAGTTTACTGACTTTTTGGTCATTGCATTTGACATAAAAAAATTATTAATGTTTTAAGTATACATTATCGATACAAATCCTTCAATCCACCCAAAAAAAAAAAAAAATTGATAGGTGTTTCAGTTCTGTGTTTTCTTTTGTTAAATTGTTCTGACAAAGAAGATGTTAATTCTTAGCTCAATATTTAATCATATTCTTCATAAAATAGTTCCCATATAATTATAGGTTTAACGTTAGGGAGTTATAGATCTTTTCATATATTTGAATAATTCAAACATTTTTGAATTGATAACGATGGGGTACAAATTATGAGAATTATTATCTGTTGAAAGGGCTCCTTTCGAAGCGAATCGAAGATGGCTTACTCTTGAATCAACATCATCACAAGGCAGTATACGCTGATTAGTTTTATATTCTCCCCTCTGATAGCAATTTGTTCATTCTAGCCTTGAATTTATTGATCTTGTGATCAATGGTTATTAAAGAATATATAGTCCTATAGCGTTTTTAGACAGCCAAATGAATTGATCAATCAAAATTTTCATTGAGAAACCCTTTTTTGCCTTTTACACTGCCGGGCTACTCGATAACCAGCTGTTATACATTTTTGTCTTTGCTTTTCATAAGAAGTTGGTAAGTATCACCAACTGATTGTTAATTTTTAGCAGCGATATTTACCGTTCTTTCAATTCAGCCAATCCCAGACAAATAACGTATATCGTACGTCTTTGTTGCAGAGTTGCATTTCATTTTCAAGTCGATTAAAATTTTATTTAAAATAAATGGTGATTTTATTTTGTATGGTAAATCGATCTTAATAAACGTTTTAATCGAGGCCGGTTAATTGATCAATTAGCTCCTGTGTAAAAAGGCTATTACTATCAGTGGCATCGACATACCTGATTTTAGAATAATTTGAGGCAAGGCCTTCGTGGAGTTGCTGGAAATTGTAAGGGCAATGAGCTTCAATTCACTTTGTCGAAACATAATATTTTACTATAGGAGTTCTTCATTCTACACGAAGGACTGGCCTTAATAGTCCCAGTGTGGATTAACCATAGAACCTAACCTAACGTTGTGTTAACATTTAGCATCATAACCTCAGTTTCATTCTCCGATCATTCAATAACACTTAATTGTTTACAATTAAGAATTTTAATGTTTATTGTATCAAACTCTTGTAATATTTCTAAAGTCTTTCAGTCAAAATAATTCTGGTGAAGAATAGACAACATATACATCTATTGGTCAATAATCTCACAAAATGTATTATATACTATCAATCTAGTATCTATTATTAAACCCATAAGTAGGCTGTAATTACTAATCTTACGCAAATCTTGAATTATGTAAAATATATTTCGACCACAAAGTGTATAAGAGAATTCTTCATAGACTCTTAGATTTCTGCAAGGTTCATATTTAAGTTTTGTTACTATAGACATTAAGAAGTTTTCAATGTAAACGCTTAAAAGTTAAGTTTACTTCAAGGTTTGTTTTGAAGTTGAGCAATCAAGCCTTGCGAGATCTTCTTGCAAACCAAATTAGTAATTAAATAAAATATCAAGTACAAATCTAAAATTTGCGCGCAAAGTACTTAGTTGCGATCTTGGTGTGTGCCAAAGCTACCAAAAATCTAAGGCCAGTAATTAATTTGTAAATCTTATCAACATTTCACAACATCTCTAAAGCCTATTAGACACTGAATAAATTTGCAAAATTTAAAAATCATATTTTTCTTCACGCTTAATTTTTTGTCTAGAATATCAGTTATGACCAAATCGAATCTGTAGTTTCAATCCATATAACAAATCTGTTTATAAATCGCTGGTGTTGCAGAAACAACATATTAATCAAATTCAATTATTAAAAGCTAGAAGTCAAGGCGTAACACTGTAATTAAATTCAGCGCTCAAGTTGAGATATGCTTAAACTCGTATGTGTGTATGTACATCGAAAAGTATCCATAAATATTAAGATGTATGCATAAACATAAAATCGCTGGAATTTTTATAGTATTTTTCATCGAAAATTTTGCTTGAATATTGCGCTGCGGTTATTTGAAACCCACACACCAATTAGCTAAACGTAACCTCTGTACGCTGGGTTGGGCATTGGCTGGCGATTGAAAATTAAGTTCTCAAAGAAAATCGCACAAAATTACTATATTATTATCAGAAGAAGCATATGTATGTAGTATTTTAATATTTTTTTTATTTAAAATGTTAATAATTCATTTTCCACGCCATGAAACTTAACCTCACATATTTGAAGAGTCTGAGAACAGAAGACACACATGTCAAGCTTAACACGGAAAACGTTATCGATTTGAAATTTACAGTTAATGGAAAAAACGTGTTTCAATATTTTGTGCAAAATTATTTAATAGGCGTAACCAACAGCGGGCGGTGTTCTTTTCCTTACTGGTTTCATAATTAATTAAAACACTTATTAACATATTAAAACAGATGACTAACAATTTGTAAGGTGTTTATCAAAGATTGACGCAGCTAAATGTTAATTGGATTATACATATGTTCAGAAGATAAGCCCTAATGACGAAGTGGCAGAGTTTTTTTACGTATACCTGCTGGGTTTTTGATAGCTTAAAATATGAATTAATTATGAAAATTTACGACAGAAAACATAGGAGAATATTGCGCAGGAATTTAGACACCAGTGTTGAAAAATAATAAGTTTTTATATCAGATCTTGTCACATTGGATAAGAACGCCGTATTCACTATGTCAAATTTAATGACATAAATTGTAAAAAATATGAATTTCGAATGTACCATTATATCATAAACATTATTAAGATATCAACGAGCATTCAATTTAAATTGTGGTGACATTTCATTCTAACTCCACAAGAACTAACAAAAAAACACCATGTTGGCGTGAAAAATATTGTAATAAACTATCATAATATATCTCAAATTTAAATGGTTTTTAAACTTAAACATTTTTGAAAGTATAGTATAGTTGTTTCTTAAGAGAAAGTAATGTTTCCAAATTAATATTTCAATACAAGACATTAATTTTATTCGGCCGTCATCGCCATAGATTAAAAACTGATTAAAAGTCTACGGAAAATGATAAATAAATTGTTTATTTATTGGATTGATTTGATAACCATCAAAATTACGTGTCTTACCTAAAATTCATCAAATATTACTCTGTTCATATTGTTTTCAGAATTGTAATCAAGAAAATTCTCATAAAATTCTGAAAATACTATTTCACACACAGATTTAATGTGGTTTTTAATCTTAAAAAAATATTTTTATCTTTCTTCATTCTGCAACTTTAAGGTGTTTTTTGCCGTTGTCACGAAAATGTAAAATTAGTGGTGGATTGATTATAGCCTTTTCGCACAGCCAAATTAATTTAATTAATATTATAATTGAGAAACCAGTTTTTACCTTTCGCACAGCCGGCTACTCGATTAATGATCAGCTGTTTTACATTTTCTTTTTGTTGTTCATAAGAAGTTGGTAAGTTTCATCAGCTGATTGCTATTTTATCAATAACCAAATTTGTAACATAGACAACTACCCGGAGAGTTGCATTCCAGTTTCAACACGATTTGTATTCGATTAAAAAGTAATTCAGTGAAATAAGATTTTTCTTTTGTATGGTATATCGATCTAAATCAGCGCTTTAATCGAGCAAAGGTCGGTTAATTTATCAATTAACTCCTGTGCGTAAAGACTATTCAACTCCAGAATATAGTGAAATAAATTGTGTTGACCTGACTGACTGTCAATAAATTTGAAGATCCAGCAATCAACTATTTTCGCAATCAATTATTACAATTTTTTTGTTTAATTGATGAATTTTGTATACCATTAAGAATAGATCGTTTAACTTAACTGTAGTGTCGGCACTGACGACTATTTGTTTTGACGAAATTGTCTTTCTGCAGTATTTCCTTTGGACGATTTTTGTATCTTTGTCAATTTTGTTTATCCCAACGAGAATATACTTGTCTACAATAAATTAATCTTGCGACATTTTACCAGGATGATCCTGCTCAAACATTGATATTTTCTGGAAAAACTAATTATTACTAAGAGTTTTAAAACGTGTAACAGATTAGTGATTTTTGATGGTATAATATTTTAGGTGAGGTCAAAAATATATATTTTTTCAAGTTGTTGATAGTTTCTGGAAAATATTGCACAGGTTCGTTGAGAGGGTGTACTAGAATTGCATCAGTATGCCTTATAGTTCGACCTAACTTTCAAAGCCATGCGTATAATAACAAAGTTTTGGTGAGGAGTAAACCATTTTCCTCACAGAAATAGTCACATTATATGTTTAAGCTTTCGAATAAAAAATCGTACATAGTTATCAATATTTTCACATCATTATTAACATTTATCTCATTTACTTCGCAGCCTTATATGTCCGGTGGCGCCGCCTATGTGCTCAGCAAAGAGGCGCTACGTCGCTTTATGACTCAAGCCTTTGATAACGCCACACTCTGCCCGCGTCCACATAAATTTGGCATTGAAGATTTTTACATGGGTGTTTGTTTGCAAAATGTAGGCGTACAACTCGCCGATGCCAGATTCGCGGTGAGCGGTGATAATAAACCAAAATTCATGCCGCTCGATCTGCACACCTACATGGCCACCGACAATACAACGGAGATCTCCGAATGGCTGCTTACCATGACACCGCATCCAGTTGAGCGTGTAAGTTACACGTTATGCAATGCAATAAACGCGTCTTTAGATAATTAATCGCGTTTTATTCTGCGTATTTTATTTATTAAAAAACTGTAATTGTAATTTTAGGGCTTAAATTGTTGTTCGAACTACTCGATTGCCTTCCACTATACCAGTCCATGGCGCATGTACATGTATGAGTACTTCATTTATCATTTTCGTGCCTTCGGTGTGCAACATCAGGCGAACGCTTTGCCGGTACAGCTGTCGACGGAGGAGGTGACTCGCTTGTTTCCCAGCAATTACAGCGCCGACGACGGGCCATTAGTGGATCTAGCTACACAAAATCTACCGGATAATTTTTAGTTGTAGCCCTTAAATTGTGATAGTATTGAATGTTATTATGGCATGTTATTAATTATTTATTAAGTGAATAGATGTATTTATTATGATTTCAAGTTGTTTTATATACATGTACAAGGCGTTACGAACATATGTATTTAAATTAATAAATATGAAGACAGTAGATTCATAAGAAAACAGAACAATTTTTTCCATTGATAGTTATGCATAGTATAAAGCATTAAAGCCTTCAAAATAGGCGTATGCTTCCATATTGACCGCCTTTGATTTGAGTAAAATATTTTCCAGTGATTTTCCAGTATTTTTGAGTCCTGAGAATAGAACATAGTTTCTGCGCGCCAAAAGTATTTTACCACACTAGGTCAAAGCACAATCCCTTGATTCTATCGGTCGCATAAGGCTGAATGTGTTAAACCACTGACTTGGTGAAAGAACTATCATTTTTAAATGATGCCAAATATGGGAGCTCAAAGGTCAATCGGTCCACAATAATACAGAGTAATATTGTTTATGAATTGTTTTACCATGTTCGAGGTAGTTACTGGAAAATTTTTATCTATCATACATAAGTCCTAAAATATTGAACTCAGATGTATAGTTAGGTTATATTAGAACGTTACGTTGAACGTGACAAATACTGACCAGCGTGACAAGTGTCCCACAGACGGAGCTGCAGAGGTTGGACATCGCGACATAATGAAAAAAAAAATTAAGGATGCAGTCGAAGTTGCAGAGAGGTCTTTTGGAGCGCCTTCCACCATACAAACACTCCATAAAACAGTATTGTCTTAACGACGGTTTCGTAGAGCTAAACCAACATCTTTGGTGAGATACCCCACTTTTTCCCAATTGCTCTCCTATAACAATATAGGGGGCAACCAATGACTTCCTCACTCCTTCTCAACATTTGGCTTTCAAGACAGCTTCCTGTCAAGCCATGAGCACTTCACTCTGTCAGCAGAATAAAGCAGAAAGCCCCCAACGAAGGGAGGGTAGCAGCCGTGATACTTCTTAGTAAATGAAATCAATTCGGTTTCGCTAGGTTTTATGGCCAGACCGCTTTTCACCACAAAGGCCTATAAAACTCAAGTCACATGCGGTATCCAAGAATTTTCCTTTCACCAAGAGAGCAAAATCGTCAGCATATGATATCACTGGGCAGTCTTATACCTAGATCTTCTTGAGGGCCCTGTTAACCTTTCGGAGTACTTGTGCCCTACCCCATTCTGCCATGAGATTTCTGTCGCAGAGAATACTGCAGTTACATATGTGCTTAAGGTTCGATTCGACACCAAATTCTTTAAGGCCCTGATATGAAGAGAACAAGTGAACATTTTTTCTCAAAGCTATGTGGCTGATACTGTCTGAAGCGTTCACTACGCACAGTGATTTACAAACGATGTCAAGCAAAGGCCAAGTAAATATTGACCATCGAGATGTGTTTGTTGAGATTGACAGAGAATCATCTACTAAAAGCTCTTAACCTACGGCCAATTTCTTAATTCGGTCCAGTACTGTGAACAATTAGACCAACTTAATAAATCCATCAGGACAACACAAGTGATATTCCAGAAGCTTCTGGAGCTTGTTTGGGAGATTTTTATGCATCCATCTTATATTCCGGATCTGGCATCAAGTGATTACTACTCCCTCCATGATATTGCTTTGAAAAATCCGTCTCAAGAGAAGCTTGTGAATATCGACTACCCCATTTTTGTTTATTTTTCAGTAAGGGTAAGCGTTTCTATGAGAAGGACATTACAGACCGTGACAGTGTCCAAATTAAGCAGTGAATATATAGCAATTTTGTACTATATTATGTTGGTACAGAACATTTTCTCCAATTTGAGCGAGTGTCCAAATTATAAGCATGTCCAACTTTATACATAGGTTTTACTGGATTTTCAAAATTTCAGCGTGTTATCGATCAAAACCGTGTATGTTTAACTGAAATCGGATCATTCTAACTAATTTAACTCTTTCATTTGATGACAATATTAAAACATCTATTTTAAATATATATGTATTTACTCAGTAATATCTCAGACAAACAGCTTTTTTTAATTTTGTAGCTTGCTTGTAAAATTCATTTATTTTACCGATTTAATTTAATAAATTTTAATGCAATTCTAATAATTAATATGATACTTTAAAAACTCATATACAGTGCCACACAAACTGTTAAGCAATCACACTAGCTGTTAGAACATCCTAGTGCTATACGCAAAAATAGCGCCTATAAGTATGCAACATAAGTTGCATTGCTTTTAGCAAATCTTGAAACCAGCCGAGTTCGTATCTTAAGTCTTTTGTGTTTCTTCAGCAATATTATTGAATATCATTATCTATAGCTGGTTTGAGCAACTGTTGGAGTACAATTTATTTACTCAATCAGTTGCAAACGTTAATATTATTTAATAAAATACGATATGATAATAGGAACATATTTTTGTTCAATTCAAGTAAAATTTGTTAAAATTAATGAATTTAATTCTAAAAATTAAATTTTATTTTTAAATTTTCTGTTCGAGAAGCCGGATTTTATTAAGTCAATAGTTAGTCAATACCGAATCTGTTTACTACGATTTACAGTTCAATACAAAAAATCTTTCTTTTTCCTTCTATTTTTTTGTTTTTTTTTTTTTTTTTTTTTGTTAGTTAAACGCTTGTATGTATATTGTTAGCTCTCTGCATAATAATGAAAAATATATAATTTATTTTTCATATTAAGTTCAAGAAACAGATATTTATTTTAGAACCATTATTATACAGCAAACCTCTTCTGTTCAAAGCTTTTGCCCCTGCAAATGCACATTGACTTTTGCATTCATTTGTATAGATTTCAGTCATATGTAGATATGTATTATAGTTAATTGTATGTAGTATATTATGTGCCAACAAATTAACAAACACTTACATTCTCGCTATCTGATGCCTGATTTGGTGTTAAGCAACAACTTTAGAATGTCGCAACTATAAATAATGCACTAAACGAGTTCATTAAAATAAATGAACCACAACGTGCCAGCAAATTGGTGCATCTATATAAGAGCTATGCTTTGTTTGTTGTATATTAAATAATTGAATGTGTGTTGCAAGTGTGTTGTCCGTAGACAGCTGTGCACGAATGGCACGTATGCGCTTTTATAAGCGAGTTTGCAACGAAAAGTGCAGCTTCTTCGATTTATCTGTGCATCTGCCTGTCAATCGTTTATGCTTCCATTGTCGCCTTTAAATAGTTTGTCATGTTTCCCTTCACTTTAGAGATATTGTCGCATACAAAGCGTTGATGTGTGCCAAATGTCACCTTTTAAAGTGAAGAAAAAAATCATGAGTAATTGGCAGGCAACTGCTGAAACGTACATCAAAGCGAATGGTGTCTAAAATGTGTATAAAAAAAATATATATTATTTTTAAATTAGTTGATTAAAAAAATGAATAAATTATTATTATTAAGGTTATTTTTTATATTTTGAAATTAAATTAATTTAATAATATTTTTTTTATTAAACATTTTTTTTTAATTAATTTCAAATTAATATTTTTACAAAACGGTTATAATTAATTATTAATAAATAATAAAAAAAATTTAATGTAAATTAAATAAAAAAAAAATAAATTAATTAATTTGAATAATTTTTTATTAATTTTTATGTTTCTGTATTAATTTCAAATTAATTTTCCCAATTATAATTGATTATTAAATACTTATAAAAAATAATTTAATTAAATTAAAGTAAAATTAAAATTTTTAATTTTTTTTAAATTAAAATGATTTTTTTTTTCAATTTAATTACCTAATTTTTTTAATTAATTTTAAAAGTTTGGATAACTTTCCTGATAAATTATTTAAATAATGTTTTTTTTGACTACTTTGCAAAGTCCAATTGTAATTTGTTGTTGGGTTTTTGGTTTTTAATCTCATTTGTGTTTCATTCAAATAGTAGTTATATCAACAATAGAATATATCAGCGACAAATCAAGCCTGAATAATCCAATTATAAAAATTCCACACTAATGAGGAAGGAAAATTTGTTAAATATATATTTTTGTCAATGATAATTGCCAATAATGTTTATTGGAAATCAATTCTTGCTTCGATTTCTATAGCACTCAAAAGCTACTTCAAATTACAATAAGCAAATAAACGGTGATTTTTGCTTGAATAAATAATAGTAAACACGTGTGCAAAATACGAGGTAAAACTAATGATTCATATAGAAAACACACATACATACGTGTATATATTCAAATACTTAATAATAAATTTTGAAATCATTTTCAAACCTCCTTAATTTCAATAAAATTATTGGACTAGTAACTTAAAACTGCAGTCTCACAAAGACATCATGATCACAATAAGTCGTAAAATAAATAAAAAATTGTGGCCTGAATAAATTTTTCCTTGCTTAAACAACAACCAAAACACTAAGCACGAAAAAATGGTTTACTTAATCGTTTCGAGGCAACTAAGAACTAGTATGTGCATATAAATTCGCACGAGTAATTGATTGGAATGTTTAGCTTACACTTTAACTAATGGCCTGTGCAGTGAATTGCGTGCCACGCATGCGCGCCGACAAAGCGAAAAAAACGTACCACACACACACTGAGAGACTCATTAGAACATTAGAACGAGTATTAATCTAATTCTCGCGCCAACAGTCACGGTGGCAGTTGCGCTTAATGTCTGCTTAGCGGTTGCAAATGTGCCAAAAGCTGTGATAGAATGCCAACGATATCTTTAAGTACTCAAATCAATAATATTAGACTTAAAGTGGATTTTTGAATGTTAGCCGCGTTGACGTTTGAGTATTTTGCATTGAAAACTTTCAAGTTGCGATTTTATTTCTTAAACATTTTTATACTCTCGTGAAATGTGGCATAGAGTATAATCTATTGGTTTAACTAATGGTTATTTAGTAATAAAATTATTAGATTGACGAATTGGGGTCGTGGAAGGAATTTCAAGTCATTTTTGAAGCGTCGTAAACAAAAAATAATGTATATTTTGACCAAACAGTTTGTTGTTACTTATTTATTAATATTACAAGAATAGGAATTACGGAAAAGTAAAAATAACTTTTTTCACAAATTGGCGACTTCTTATTTCACCACTTGTTTAACATTTCGACTTTTTTTAAATAATAAAAATTAAAATTTTGGAATGAGGCTAGTTAAAACAATAGAGACACCTTTAAAGAAGACTCTCTAAAAATGTCAGAATCAGATAAATCGGTCTCGTAGAACTTGTGAAATCGTGGAACTTGTAAAATAACTACGACTACCTCCCACACAACAGTTATGTTCACGACCATAAAATTATATGTCTTTAAAAAGTGAGATTTGCCAGACAAAATTCGAAAACAACCACGCCTAAAAATAACAATTGGTACAATCGCCACGAAATGTTTTCCTTTTTATTGAGATAAAAAAAATCAAGGAAATATGTATGTATGTATGTGATTGGCGTTGCAACCGTTTAGCCGGTTATAGCCGAATCGACGATAGTGCGCCACCTGTCTCTCTCCTTTGCAGTTCGGCGCCAGTTGGAGATCCCAAGTGTAACCAGGTCGCTCTCCACCTGGTCCCTCCAACGGAGTGGAGGCCTTCCCCTTCCTCGGCTTCCTCCGGCGGGTACTGCATCGAACACTTTCAGGGCTGGAGTGTTTTCGTCCATTCGGACAACATGACCTAGCCAGCGTAGCCGCTGTCTTTTTATTCGCTGAACTATGTCAATGTCGTCGTATAACTCGTACAGCTCATCGTTCCATCGTCTGCGGTATTCGCCGTTGCCAATGTTCTGAGGACCATAAATCTTACGCAAAATTTTCCTCTCGAAAACTCCTAGTGTCGTCTCATCTGATGTTGACATCGTCCAAGCTTCTGCACCGTAAAGCAGGACGGGAATGATAAGCGACTTGTAGAGCTTGATTTTGGTTCGTCGAGAGAGGACTTTACTGTTCAATTGCCTACTCAGTCCAAAGTAGCACCTGTTGGCAAGAGTTATTCTGCGCTGGATTTCGAGGCTGACATTGTTCGTGTTGTTGATGCTGGTTCCCAGGTATACGAAATTATCTACGACCTCGAAGTTATGACTGTCAACAGTGACGTGGGAGCCAAGACGCGAATGCGCCGACTGTTTGTTTGATGACAGGAGATATTTCGTCTTGTCCTCATTCACCTCCAGACCCATTCGCTTCGCCTCCTTATCCATGCGGGAAAAAGCAGAACAAACGGCGCGGTTGTTGCTTCCGATGATATCAATATCATCGGCGTACGCCAGAAGCTGTACACTCTTGTAGAAGATTGTACCTTCTCGGTTTAGCTCTGCAGCTCTTATAATTTTTTCCAGCATCAGGTTAAAGAAGTCGCACGATAGTGAGTCACCTTGTCTGAAACCTCGTTTGGTATCGAACGGCTCGGAGAGGTCCTTCCCAACCATGACGGAGCTTTTGGTGTTGCTCAACGTCAACTTACACAGCCGTATTAGCTTTGCGGGGATACCAAATTCAGACATCGCGGCATAAAGGCAGCTCCTTTTCGTGCTGTCGAAAGCAGCTTTAAAATCGACAAAAAGGTGGTGTGTGTCGATCCTCATTTCACGGGTCTTCTCCAAGATTTGGCGCATGGTGAATATCTGGTCAGTTGTCGATTTTCCAGGTCTAAAGCCACACTGATAAGGTCCAATCAGTTTGTTGACGGTGGGCTTTAGTCTTTCACACAGTACGCTCGATAGAACCTTGTATGCGATATTTAGAAGGCTGATCCCACGGTAATTGGCGCAGATTGTGGGATCTCCCTTTTTATGGATTGGGCAGAGCACACTGAGATTCCAATCGTCAGGCATGCTTTCTTCCGACCATATTCTGCAAAGAAGCTGATGCATGCACCTTATCAGTTCTTCGCCGCCGTATTTGAATAGTTCTGCCGGTAATCTATCGGCCCCCGCTGCTTTGTTGTTCTTCAAGCGGGTAATTGCTATTCGAATTTCTTCATGGTCGGGTAGTGGAACATCTGTTCCATCGTCATCGATTGGGGGATCGGGTTCGCCATCTCCTGGTGTTGTACTCTCACTGCCATTCAGCAGGTCGGAGAAGTGTTCCCTCCATAATCCCAGTATGCCCTGGACATCGGTTACCAGATTACCACCTTGGTCTCTACATGAGGATGCTCCGGTCTTGAAACCTTCGTTAAGTCGCTTCATTTTTTCATAAAATTTTCGAGCATTCCCTCTGTCTGCCAGCTTCTCAAGCTCTTCGTACTCACGCATTTCGGCCTCTTTCTTTTTTTGTCTGCAAATGCGTCTCGCTTCCCTCTTCAGCTCTCGGTATCTATCCCATCCCGCACGTGTTGTGGTCGTTTGCAATGTTGCGAGGTAGGCAGTCTGTTTTCTCTCCGCTGCGAGACGGCACTCCTCATCGTACCAGCTTGTTTTTTGTCGTTGCCGAAAACCAATTGTTTCGGCTGCAGCGGTACGCAGTGAGTTTGAGATGCCGTTCCACAGTTCCCTTATACCGAGATGCTGATGAGTGCTCTCAGAGAGCAGGAGTGCAAGTCGAGTAGAGTATTTCGTGGCTGTCTGTTGCGATTGCAGCTTTTCGACGTCGAACCTTCCTTGTGTTTGTTGACGGGCATTCTTTGCTGCACAGAGGCGGGTGCGTATCTTCGCTGCGACCAGATAATGGTCCGAGTCTATATTTGGTCCTCGGAGCGTACGCACGTCTAAAACACAGGAGACATGTCTTCCGTCTATCACAACGTGATCGATTTGGTTCCGCGTGTTTCGATCAGGAGACAGCCAAGTAGCTTGATGTATTTTCTTATGCTGGAATCTGGTACTACAGACGACCATATTTCGGGCCCCAGCGAAGTCGATCAGCCTCAGGCCGTTTGGCGATGTTTCGTCATGGAGGCTGAATTTTCCGACTGTTGTGCCAAAGACACCTTCTTTACCCACCCTGGCGTTAAAATCACCAAGCACGACTTTTACATCGTGGCGGGGGCAGCGCTCATAGGTGCGTTCTAGGCGCTCATAGAAAGCATCTTTGGTCACATCGTCCTTCTCTTCCGTTGGGGCGTGGGCGCAAATCAGCGATATGTTGAAGAACCTCGCTTTGATGCGGATTGTGGCTAGACGTTCATCCACCGGGGTGAATGCCAGGACTCTGCGACGGAGTCTCTCTCCCACCACAAATCCAACACCAAATTTGCGCTCCTTTATATGGCCGCTGTAGTAGATGTCACAAGGACCCACCTTCTTCCGTCCTTGTCCCGTCCATCGCACTTCTTGGATGGCGGTGATGTCAGCCTTAAGTCGTATGAGGACATCAACCAGCTGGGCAGAGGCACCTTCCCAATTAAGGGTCCGGACATTCCAGGTGCATGCCCTTATATCATTATCCTTAAAACGTTTGCAGGGGTCGTCATCAAAAGGGGGGTGTCTCATCCGAGGCTTTCGTAGATTTTTCATTGGGGGGTGTTTTTATGTGGTGGGTCCCAAACCCTACGCACAACCGCATAAGCGGGCTTCGCCTTCTCACTTTAGCTCGCCTTCAAACGGATGTCTGTTGGCTACCCAGAGGATACTTGGTCTAAAACCGGAAGTCGTGAGCTGCTTGAACCATGTGGAGAAGAATCGTTTCTGGCCACTCCCAAGTGAGTGACAATCAAAAACTTTCCTCACTTGCGTGAACTTCTACACATGATCCCATCCTCCTATTTCATTTCTAACTTATGTTTTTTATCTGCAAACTCCTTCACATGACCTCTTCTTGCAGACTTCATAGTAAAAACGTTTTGGAACTGTCAATATTATTCTGAACAGCCCACTGTTTACATTTTCGGGAATTGCATCCACATGATTCACCTTTGGAGATTCGGCGGGAGCTACGATTCTTGATCATGGTCATAAAAAGCCAGTATTTTGACGATATTCCTATTAATCCAAGCGGTCAAATCGTTGACATTAAATTCTTCATATGGAATCACATTCCTTAGTAAACGTAAAGTGTGTGTGTTCACGATGTATAGTATAGAGAGTGGAAGATCGTCCTCTTCGTCGAATTCATCTTCATTAAAAATTATGTTCCATGACAAAGCATCAAATAAATTGTTTTGTTTGAGGCACCATTGATAATAAACAGCTGACGTAATGCAGTTTTAAAAGTCCAATTGCGTTTTGATCTAAAGATTGGATCAATACATTATCCAAAAATGTCCCCTTATTCTGGGAGAGATTTTAGAGCCATTAGTTTATTAAATACTACATTCGTATTATTGGACATTCCCCCGAAGGAGCTTTCGTATTACTTTATGTCGACTGTACTTAAATCAAATACAAATGTAATTATCGGAATAAAACTTTACGCAAATAGTGTCTTTAAGGTTTATAATAACGGAGTTAAATTATAACTTTCCAAGCCCCTATATATCCATCATTAAGACCTATATACATATGCTTCGATGGCTGATTTTTTGCTGAAAATATTTCGAAGATTAATATGTGAGATATTTTATATTTGGCGTGGGAATCTCTTACGCGACTATAGCCGAATCCACCAGAGGGCGCCATTCATTTCTCCTTTTTGCTTTCTGGCGCAAACTGGAAACACCAAGTGAAGCCATGTCACTTTCCACTTGGTCTCTCTAACGGAGTGGAGGTAGTCTTCTCCCGCGGCCTCCAGCTGGTACTGCATCGAACACTTTCAGAGCTGGAGTGTTTTTGTCCATTCGAACAACATGACTCAGCCATTGTAGCCGCCGTTTTTTTATTTGCTGAACCATGTCAATGTCGTCGTAAAACTCATACTGCTTGTCGTTCCATCGTCTGCTCTATTCGCCGTTGCCAATGTTCATAGGACCATAATTATTCCATAAAACCATTCTCTCGAAAACCCCACGCTTCTGCGCCATACATCAGGAGCGACTTGTAGAGTTTGATTTTGGTTCGTCGAGAGAAGGCTTTACTTTTCAATTGCCTACTCAGTCCAAAGTAGCACTTGTTGGCAAGAGTGATTCTGCGTTGGATTTCGAGGTTTATTACATAACTATAACTGATAAATCTTTTAGAATTAATGCAGTTTAGTGCCAATTGTTGAAAATGCTCCGAATGTTCTTCTAAGTTGCATATAACCAATACAGTGGTTTCAGTTCTTCTGGTTTATTGTAATCGTTTGTAATCAATTTCATACAAAGAGGAATGCTAAAATCATATGTACGATTTTTTATTATCTAGATTTGCAGATATTCCTTTTGGAGTGACAAGAATTTATAATTTTCGGCTTCAGACGAATCTAACCCTTCCCTAATTGCTTTTTTTTATCAAATATTTTGTTTTTACATTTTATTGTGTCTACTCATACGTGAGTACACTTATGTATGCGCGTGTGTGTAAAATACGTTCTTTTCGGCACTTGAGATCTTGTTCTGATATTGAGCTGCCAAGTAGCAAAGCCTGTTTATTTCGTCATTTACTAATTTAATGCGCGAAAATAGTGTAATAAATATATTTATTTAAAATTGTTGGCGATAAAAATTTTTGTGGGCGCGCTAGCTTATTCTATTACATATTTTAGCTTTTTTTCCATAAACCTTGTTGTACATTCAACTACTTAAAGACAGTTAAATGTTGGTGTTGTCTTTTCGATTGGCATTTGAAAATTAATTTACGAAAATACATGTCGACCAACGTAAGAGGCGTGTAAGAGGCCCAACACACGATCGCCGCTACAACAACTAATGGATAGGCTTAGTTGGCTCGCTCGCTGGTTGGTGTCTGCGCATGCGTTTGGCGCAGCATTTTTTTTACCTCTAGTCTTGGTTACGCGTGCGGCTTTTACTTTTTTCTTTGCATTCGCCGCGCAGCGTAACCAGTTGCTGCTTGTTAACTGTCACTTGCTGGACAATTTTACTGTTTATATATTGCGAATTAATGGGCTGCCTAAGTAGTAGGTATGAATGTGTGTAATTGACCTTGTCAATTACAAAGCAAAAGTCGAACAAAGCCTCAAGTGGACACACACACACTTACATGTGTGTATAAATACAAAAGAAATAGTTTTTGGACATTAAAAAGGTGCACAAAGTAATTCACACGACGACAAGTGCCATTCGCTGTCACTTCGTTTGCTCCAAATTTGCAAGTCAATTTAGTTTTTTGCAAGAGAAAATGAAGTGGAAAGCTGGTTTACGCATTTTGAAAAAAGAAGTCATACTTTTTATGTAATCGAGCGCAGTAGAGTTGCCACATTTTTTATTACTTACAATTAAAAAAAAAATATATATATATACGTATGTACAATATCTAGCACCAATTACTTTTAAACTCCAAAATAAATATTAAAAAATAGTTAAATTGCAGTTTAGGTTGGTTAGATGTATTCATGAATGCAATGTCTCATTGTATTCGTATTCAAACACCCAGTAGGAAAATTTACACAGCATACAATTTGTTTTCAATTTTGCTTAAGAGGTTAGCTCGGTTTCAGATGTTGAAAACAAGAGTATTTTCATATGTTTCTTATTTTCCTATTTTTCTTAATATATACACTCAAATTTAAATAGTATTTTGTGAAATTTTTATTTTAAAAATCTCCCTTAACGTCTCAAAAAAAAAATGCTCTTGTCGTGGACAGCATAACTCATGATTCATCTAAAATCAATAAACTAAAAATATTTCGATAGTACATGCATAAATCTCGAAAAAAACAAGTAAGGAAGGGCTAAGTTCGGGTGTAACCGAAGATTTTATACTCTCGCAATTTATTTATTTATCTTAATTAATATTATAGAATACACAATTTTACCCACATATTCGTCATATATATTGTATAAAGTCCATTGAAAGTTGGAAACCCTAATATTAGGTTAGAAGCACCGAGGTCCTCGTGTTCGATATATGGGGCCTTAAAAACCTATGGTCCGATTTCGGCAATTTTTAGAACGGGGCTGCCACATTATTAACATAATATTTGTGCAAAGTTTTGCACCGATATCTTCACTAGTGCTAACTTTATATATTGTAAAGTAAACGATTCAGATCGTCTTCAAAGTTCTGGTATATAGGAAGTAGGCGTGGTTGTGAAGCAAATTGGATAATTTTCACAACATATTATTGGGAGGTAAAGAAACTATTACAAACCAAGTTTCATTGAAGTCGGTCGAGTAGTTCCTGAGATATGGTTTTTGACCCATAAGTGGGCGACGCCACGCCCATTTTCCATTTTGTAAAAAAATCTGAGTGTAGCTTCCATCTGCCATTTCTTATGTGAAATTTAGTGTTTCTGACGTTTTTCGTTAGTGAGTTAACCCACTTTTAGTAATTTTCAACCTAACCTTTGTATGGGAGGTGGGCGTGGTTATTATCCGATTTTTTTCATTTTTGAACTGTATTAAGAAGTGTCTAAAAAAAAACGACTGCAGAAAGTTTGGTTTATATAGCTTCATTGGTTTGCGAGATATGTACAAAAAACCGCTTTGGGGGCGGGACCACGCCCACTTCCAAAAAAAAAAAATACATCCAAATGTGCTCCTTTATAGTGCGATCCTTTATTCGAAATTTTACTGTTATAACTTTATTTATGGCTTAGTTATGACACTTTATGTGTTTTTGGTTTTCGCCATTTTGTGGGCGTGGCAGTGGGCCGATTTTGCAACCCTCTCACGGTCCCAAGGAACATGTTTTCCAAGTTTCATTAAGATATCTCAATTTTTACTCAAGTAATCGCTTGCACGGACGGACGGACGGACAGACGGACATCCGGATTTCAACTCCACTCGTCAGCCTGATCATTTATATATATATAACCCCATATCTAACTCTTTTATTTCTTGGTGACACAAACAACCGTTATGTGAACAAATCTATTATACTCTGTGCAACATGTTGCGAGAGTATAATAATATGTGAATTTTTGACGGAGTTTGAACAAAAAAAAAAACATTTTTTTGTAAAATTTTCTCCAAATATATGCTGGGAAAAAATTAAAAAAATAACATTATTTCAATAACTAGATAATGATATTTCAAAAATGTGCAAAATTTTAACAAAATGGCTTCACAACTTTTCGAGAAATCATGTCCACCGATTTAAAAAAATTGTTTTGAGATAAACGCGTTTAAAGTTTTAAATTCAACTGACGTGGTCTGATGGGCGGAACTTCTAAAGGGTCTATTTTTTAGAATTTTACTAGGATCTATTTGACATTTTTTGAAAATATTTGAAACATATTCGCCTATTTAATAAGAAAACATTTTTATTATAACTCAAGGCTTCTTAAGCCTTATATATGTATGTACATATATATATTTGGCGTGGGAACCGCAGCCTTACAGTACATAAAAATACATATGTATGTAAATATATAAATTAATTTATAAAACAAAATAGTCTTATGATATGGATAGTGTTGAATTAAATATTCTCTACTAAGAAAATTTCACTTGCGTAGCATGGAATTATAACTTCACGATAATATTATTCCATTGGAGCTTTGAGTATTCAGTGTTTTTGAAGAGATTTTTATCTACAGCCAGTTTTCAAGAGTAATGATAACAATATGAACTTAGATATGGTACCAGCATGTTGGTGCTACGAGACTAGTTATAAACAATATAAAGTTTTTGTTTTTGGTACAGTTCTATAAGAACCAATCTCATTGTAACAGGGGACAAAGATTATACATAATGGCAACAGAACCAAGAATTTTACTGAAATGTTCTGACCGAATTTCCTACAGACAATTATAAGTGGCAAGCACTGCATTTCGTAGTTAAGAAAATCCGCCAAATGGCACACAATATTTTATATATATTTCTGATTTAATTAGTCAACCAATTATCAAGGTACACAAGCAATCCATCAACAATGACGAATTGTTGACAATTGATTTTTTATTGACATTTCTGCAACGCATTCTTAAAGCGCATATTTACATAGTTCTCGAATTGTTATTGAGTAATGATGTGCATATAATATGATCAAATTTTTAATTGGTTTGCTAAACTAGATTTTCCGGGCAAGCTTTTGAAATGTCATTGAAATCGATTCGTTTCATTTATTATATCGGAGCAAAAAGTTTTGTTCTATGTGTGATATGTTTTCGTCAACTTAATAGTTACTTTTAACAGGAAAATTATCAAGAAATCGAAACGCATTATTGCTATATTTCGATCGTTTACAAATATCTATAATTCAAAAAAGTTACTCATGCTCCTTATACGGTTAATATGAAATACCTGAAATGGAATGGGCCGAAATTATTTATATCTCTTCGAACTAAACAAAACAGTGGATATCGATGTTGATTAGGTTTATTGTGTTTATTTGCCTTAAGGGTTTCAACAAGGGGTTGCCACTTATTCCACTGTGAATCAATCAAACTATTCAGTTTCTTTAACAAAAATCTTTCTTGGTCCCGAGATTTTTGTTAAGAATGCTCTTTCACGGTCCAAATTGGTTTGATGCTTAACAAAATTTGATCTGTGGGTTCCCATGGGCTGAAAATCTAGTTTTTTTTCGACATAATCTCCATCGGGAATATTGGGAAACTAGTAATTCACATTCCGGACCCCAGTCGGAATTATTTCTATTAATAATTTATGAATATAATTTTCTCCCATTACAAAATATTTAGAAAAGAATTACTAATCGTTAATTGACTTTAAAATTACATAAATTTTATTAATAAGTTCAATGACATTCGTTAAAACTTTTCTCTTGCCAACATAATCAGTTATGTACAATTTTGGCCGTTTGGAGTACCAAATATATCTTTCAACACCAAAAATATTAATAAACAAAAATTCCAATTCCAATCAACCCTTTGGCAGTCAATGTGTTAAAAAGTCGTGAAAAAATATTTAATTATCAAACTATTTATTAATTAAAGTTTTACAATTTTTTTTCTTTCAAGAAAACGGCGCATCACCTTCAATGAATTAACGTTACTATTGCGCACGTTTCTTTTTTGCTAACGCAGCATTAATCGGCCAAAAAGTCAAGCTTAATTATGGCTTTCATCATTTTTTAGCTCGGACATCAACTTCGCATTATTATATTTATTAAATTAAAATTCCATTCAGCGATAATTTGAACATTAGCGAATAATATATTAAAATGAAAAGGCAACTTAATTTGGTTAATGCAAAGTTTTTTTATATTTCTTAGATTTTTACAGCCACAACCTTGCGTTTAGGTGCTTTAAATGAAGCTTTAGTACTTCGCACTCTGAATCATTCAAATTGCCTGACTAATAGCTACCATCAGCTGTTATTTAGCCGCTTACTTGATTGACAGCTCAGCCGAAAAAGAAGAAGATAATTGATGATCAAATTCGGTTGAGAGAAACTGTCGCACGTCGCTCTCAATTTGGTTGACACACGCGTTTAAGGAAGTTTGCTCCGAATTGGTACGAAACATGTTCACATGTCAAAATGACAGACGCTCGCAATGTGTTAAAATGATTGATACGTGTTTCATACAAATGTTTTCATTAAGCACAAACCAAAACAGCGTTGGAGTATAATTAAGATGGAAAAGTCAGTCTTTAATAGAAATGTAACGAACAGTTGAAGTTGCTAATAAAATATCTAATTATCTTGAAACGGTAAAACTATCAACAATGAATATTATATAGCATTGTTGAATCTTATTGATCCAAAAGTGAAGTCGTATATCTATATATTATGGAAAAGAAATTGTGAATATGACGTCTAGGTAAAATTCGGGATCACCTCCTTCTGTAACGTGAAGCTCGTTCGTCATTACATTCAGTATATCTAGGGGAAGGAATGGACTGATATAAACTATATTGCAATCAAGATTAAAATATATAATATATGTATATCAGCGACGTATGCCAGCAGCTGTACACTCTCATATAATATTGTACCTTCTCTATTTAGCTCTGCATAGATTGAAGAAGTCGCATAATAGTGAGTAACCATGTCTGAAGCCTCGTTTGGTATCGAACGGCTCGGAGAGGTCCTTCCCGATCCTGAAGGAGTTTTTGGTGTTGCTCAACGTCAGTTTACATAGCCGTATTAGTTTTGCAGGGATACCTAATTCAGACAACGCGGCAGGTTCTTTTCGTGCTATCGAAGGCATTTTTAAAATCAACGAGAAAGTGGTGCGTCTTCTCTCTCGGGTCTTTTCCAAGATTTAGCGCATGGTGAATATCTGGTCCGTGGCGGATTTTCCAGGTCTAAAGCCACACTGATAAGGTCCAATCAATTCGTTGACGTTGACAATTCGCTCGACAGGAACTTACATGCAATGTTGAGGAGACTTATACCACGGTAATTGGTGCAGATTGTGGGGTCTCCATTTTTATGGATTGGGCAGAACACACTGAGATTCCAATCGTCGGGAATGATTTCTTCCGACCATATTCTACAAATGCATGCATCTTATCAGTTCTTCGCCGCCGTATTTAAAAAGCTCGGCCGGTAATCTCGGTCTGTTTTGCTGTTCTTCAAGCGGGTAATTGCTATTCGAATTTCTTCATGGTCGGGTAATGGAACATCTATTCCATCGTCATCTATTGGGGAATCGGGCTCGCCATCTCCTTGTACTATCACTGCCATTCAGCAGCTCGGAGAAGTATTCCATCCATAATTCCAGTATTTATTTATAAACCCAAACGATTACCCACCTCCCGCCCAACCGACGCGTGGGGCGCAATCCGCAAACGAGCGGAATTTGCCGAGTCATGAAAGGCAAGAGTTTTTAAGCGTCGAGATCTCAAACTGCTCAGCTACAGAAAGAAAAATTTCAACAGCTAAGGTTTAAATTTACAAAAACAAAAGGTTAAAAAATGTTTAATGTTACTTATTAAGCGAAGACAAAATAGTTTTTTTATTGCTAAAGATCGAATCAGATAGGTCAAATGTGCTGCAATGAGAATTAAAATCATAACATATTTGACGGAATGGTTCTTTTAACTCAAAATTTGTTCTCGAAGATTTTAAAAGTAATGGTCTAAACTGCCTAGATGAACGAAATGGGATCAGACAAAAGAAAAGAGCTACAAACAGAACCATTCAGAAGTTTTACTAGAAATATTATACCTAGCATTTCTCTGCGACTAATGAGTGTGCGAAGATTTATTAGTTTTAAACGACTAGTATACGTGGGAAGATTCAAACTTGAATCCCAATGTAAGTGGCCTAAAGCAAAAAGTAAAAATTGTTTTTGAACGGACTCCAACTTATCGGAATGGGATTGATAGCTAGGATTCCATACCACAGAACCACACTCCAATATAGGCCTTACCAATGTTGTAAAAATAATTTTAGTAACATACGGATCACTAAATTCTTTAGACCAACGTTTAACAAAGCTAATAAGACCTTTAGCTTTTAAAACAATTGAATTTACATGAGAATTAAAATTTAGTTTAGGGTCCATAGTAACTCCTAAATCAACAAAGCTAGATACTTGCTCTAAACTGAAGTTATTTATTACGTAGGGAGAAGGATCAACAGATCTACGGGAAAAGCACATCGTTTTAAATTTTTTAAGATTCAGTGGCTCGATATCCGTTACCAGATTACCACCTCGGTCCCTACATGACAATGCTCCGGTTTTGAAGACTTCTGTAAATCGCTTCATCTTTTCATAAAATTTTCGAGCATTATCGGCAAGTTTTCAAGCTTTTCATACATGAATCATTTCGGTCTATTTCTTTTTACGTCTGCAAATACGTCGCGCTTCCCTCTTCACCTCTCGGTATCTATCCCACCCCGAACGTGTTGTGGTCGATCGCAACGCTGCGAGGTAGGCAATCTGTTTTCTCTCCACTGTTCCACTGTACAAGTTTTGATCCGATATCTACACTGTTTGTAAAGTCCATATGATTCGACTTCAAAAATGTGGTATATTGAAAGTAGGCGTGGTTGTGAATAGATTTCACCAATTTAAAAATTTAGCTTTGGGATGTCGAGAAATATGCTTTTGACCCTGAATTAAAGTATTTTAGTAGTTTTCAATATAACTTTTGTGTGGTGTAGGCGCGGTTGTAAGCCGATTTCCTCCATTTTCAGACTGTATAGGGAAGTGACCTTGATATTATCGGTATTTATTGCCTTTCAATTAATATAACAAACAAAGCAATAAATTCCTTGCGCTCCAATTTTCGGCATACACAAGCGCCATGGCGTATGCGCAACATTGACTTTGGTAATGAAGTAGCTGCGCAGCCAGTCTAAGCGCATATAAAAGTACATACGAACATATGTAAAACATGCCAATGCGTGACTACACATCCTTCATGCAACAGAAACTGCATTTGCACATGACAACTTGGTGTTGGGTGCCTACAAGCGCTTCAACAACTAAACTTGGGCTATTAATATTGCTTCGACGATGTTCGCTTGTATATAAACACGCATACTATATATACTATAAACATATTGATACATATGCAACTTGCTTAAAACGCACACATGTATGCGGAAGCCTTGAGTTTTAATTACCCTCCAATGACTAGCGATTGCTGCTGCTGCTGTTGTTGCTTCTGCAATTTAACGCTACACTTTACTTTAGCCATGTTGCGGTGATTTAATGCACTCGCCAATAAACTATAAAACTTCGTACGTTCGGGCATAAAACTGGCTCTGACTTTGTCCATTAAAAATGTAAAGCAATGTAATGCGTCGCTGTGCGCTTGTAAATATGCTTAACGCTTCATCGCTTAACGCGGTGTGAACGTGTTGGAATCGCATTTTGGTGTAAATTGACAATGGCACGACAACAAAGCACATGCGGCGTATAAGTACTACTCGTATACTCGTATATGTTGCTCATTAAATATAGAAATGTGCCGCCAACACGCTTCTTACATTTCCAATTCATTTATGCTATAGAGATTTATTTAATGGCTGTCTAATGTGAGTAGCCGTAACTGTCAGCTGTCAGCAGACAGGTGTTGTGCATTACTTTGGGCGAAAAGCCAATTGAATGACGTAAGTTGCGGAACAATTTATGTTTATAACTTAGATTGTCGAATGAAAAAAAAACAATAATTCTTAGGTTTATTGTTTCATACTATAAGCGAGTGAAATTAATACTCCTATTATGTATAGTGTATTGCTGCGGGTATACTAGTTATGGCTAATATAACAACATTTGTATTGTGTAAGGCAACTCCTTTCGGTATATATAGTACTTGGAAAGACATATAATAACCCTTAATTTAAATTATTAAGAAAATATGTATTTAAGGTAATTGATCAAGATTTCACATAATGAGTGGATAAATTGCAAAACTGGGTTCCTTTAAAATTTTAATAAGTCGTGAAATGAACACAAATTGTTTATCACCTATCAATCTATGCTTATTACTAGTGGCAATTTAAGAGGCTGAAAGCTATTTACTTATTACCAACTTATATGAATGTGCTAGAATTAGACCTATCTATCACAACTAGACATATTAACGACCTCTAGTCTGTGGTCAGAGTGCTCAGAGTTCGACGCCATAGTGTGAGCTTATATATTTCTAATATTTTGTTTTCAAGCCGCTGCACATGCCCCGTACTCGACTCTCAAGACTTGGGAAGTTTTGAAATTTTGTTCTGGCACGCGATTGCGATGCGAAGAGAATAATTTGCAGGATTTTCAGTTTCAGATTGATATTCTCCATCACGGAGTCTTTTGGATACCCTCACCTGGGAACTATTTCCAGAAAGTTGAGATTCTAGCAATAAATATAGACTATGTTACTCGGGGTGAATATAGCTTTCCAATGAATTTTTGAAATCGGCACAGTAGTTTTTGAGTTTATTCATTACAAACATACATACAAATCTTTTCTCTCTATACCTCAGTAAAGAAATTATATGTACACGACTTCAAACTATTAAAAATTTAAAATAAAAGGCCCTAACGAAGTTTTGTTTTTTGTTTAATTTTTTGTATTCATAGTTAGATCATATAGCAAAAATACATTGAAATTCCTTTAGTATATGCGAAAAAAATAAGAAGTAAAAATATAGTTCATAGAAAATATTCATATGTGCATGTTAAAAAAATAGTTAGTTTTTAAAATATTTTGATGAATTAAGGTTGTCAGTTATTAATAAGCTTTTCTTTATGAATTTTGACTTGATTAAGACGTGATGGCATTGAATCAAACAAACATTTTATCGTGGTCATGCTGATTTAAATCTATTTAGCTGTATTGTCATTTTTACTCTTTTGCAGTATTATATTGGCGTCCATTTAAAAAAACCTTAGCGAATAATATTCCCCATAGATCCCCAATAGGGTACAAATCCGGATTTTTTGCTAGCCAATCCAGAAGCGGTATTTTTCTGGTCTCGAAAAATGTTTTAGTAAGAGTTACATTGTGAATTGGAGCATTGTCTTGCTGGAAAGTCCAATTATCCCCGAAAATTTGTGCTGGAAATTCTATTAATTTATCATCGAGTAAGTCCAAATACATCGATGCATTCATTTTTGTCGATATATAGCATATTTGGGTCTTTCCTGCATAACAAAAGGCAGCCCACATCATTACGAAATCTCCGTAATCTGCAGCAAAAAATCAATTATTAGGCATACAATTGCGTTTCCAGAACCTCACGGGGATTTCCCAATAGGGTTGAGGCCAGTAATGGTTCTCATCTGAAAATATGATTTTTCGATTAAAATCGTCGTTGTCCGTCGTTTGTAGCGCCCAATCGGCAAAGCAACGACATTTCTATTGATCTATCAGAATCAGTTTTTGTGCCAACACATATATTATGTGCAGAACGAAGTTGAACCGACTGATTCGGATTTGATACAACACTGATCTGAACCATTTAATAATTTTCGAATTTTGCAGTTATGCGTTGAATAGTGTGCTCCAAAGGAGCATGATGACAAAGAACTTCTACAGTAGCCACCGGTGAGCATGAATTTGATGATGATGAATGATACGATGAAATGACAATGAAATGTCAGTGAAACACACTGATAAAACTAGATACAAATCCGTAAACAAACATGACCGGCATAATCGGTTATAGTGATCGATTTCGTGCCGAAAATGCGTGAAATCTCTCCATTTTATCGAGCATACTTTAGTTTAATGACAATGTTAATGAAATCGGTGTAAACCTTCTGCTATTACTATATTCTCCAAGTATAAATACTATACTCTGTAAAAAAGGCTCTGTTAAGAAGTGATGAATCGCTATTTATCAAAAAATCAAATTGCGGGTAAAAATGTGGTCTTGACAATTATATATAACTTGCCCATACTGCAACTCATCTTCCTTTTCCACAACTCACTTATTAGAAGTTTGTCCCTATTTTAACTTAACTAGAACCATTATATTTCATAATAATAAAGCTCTTGATCTTTTAAAATCGACATCTATTCAAAATATTACTAAGATATCTAAATTTTTATCTCGTACAAATTTAAAAAAGTTTATTTAAGATATTCTGTCCTTTTCTAAATTTATTTATAACATATACTTTTATTGCGTAAAAATATTGATTGTAAATAACTTTAATACGATAGAATACAACTTTTATTATTTAAGCCTAACTTAATTGTAACCGCGAGCTGAAAGCCTCTGCAGCTAGTGCTCCTTAAATTTTGTATAATAATAATTGTATTATTATTCTTCATTTAATAAATAAATAAATAAACATTTACAAACATATCTATCGGTTTTTTTGCACACGCCATCAATTAAACTAATCAATTTACGAAAATTATGAGACTTAAACACGACAACACCTGATAGTAAATTAATATGTGTGTATTATGAACGCGTGCGTTTATTCATGAATTTAGGTCTCCAATGAAAAATTCTATGCGCTCTACGCAGGCTTAGACGCTTCAGCTTCGTGTACATTCACTTCCACTCAATTTTAAATGCCATCAGAATGCCCCGCTGCCTCTCTATCTTATCTTGCAATCATTTATCGTCGCATTATTTTATGTTACTGCATAGCATTTGTCAATATTGTCTATCAAATAGAAATAAATGTGGTTTTAAATGCGCTCAGCAATGTTGACAGAATTTTCGTAAAGCGTGATTAAAACAAATGCCAGTTTTTGCGCAGATCGACGAACTGCGTTGAACTGAATTATTATTGTTTGTTGTTTGGACATACCAGATGGGTTTCGCAAAAAAAAAAATAACAATGTCTGAGCAATTTATTTTTTATTTTGACTAACTTTTACAATAGTTAAAATAGTTTAGCTTCCCTAACTCGATTCACTATAATCTACAAAACAAACTTCGAGAGTTAGATTAGAATTTATGGAAGGTAATTTTTATAAGTTTTACTTATATTGCCAATTGAAGAGTTCGAGTTAAGCAGTCGGTTTAAATAAACATTATTGTTATTATAAAAGATTGAAAACATATAACTGTAGTAAAACCCATTTTTTAATTTTACGTAAAGATAAAGGTATTAAATTACCTGTCAAAGAAATCCCTTGTAAAGGACTGTGAGAGACCTTTTATTTGAAAGTGTATATAAAACAAGTATGGAAAGGCTAAGTTCGGGTGCAACCGAACATTTTACACTCTCGCAATTTATTTATTTAATTTTATTAATATAACACACAATTTTACCAACATATTCTTCATATATAAATTATACTAAGCTGGACAATACATGTTGTATTTGTATTTTTATACTCTCGCAACAAAAGTTGCTAAGAGAGTATTATAGTTTTGTTCACATAACGGTTGTTTGTAACACCTAAAACTAAAAGAGTTAGATATAGAGTCATGTATACCAAAGTGATCAGGATGACGAGTAGATTTGAAATCCGGATGTCTGTCCGTCCGTCCGTCCGTCTGTCCGTCCGTCCGTCTGTCCGTCCGTCCGTCTGTCCGTCTGTGCAAGCTGTAACTTGAGTAAAAATTAAGATATCTTGACGAAACTTGGCACAAATATTCCTTGGCACCATAAGAAAATCAAGTTCGAAAATGGGCAGAATCGGACCATTGCCACGCCCACAAAATGGCGAAAACCAAAAACACATAAAGTGTCATAACTAAGCCATAAATGAAGATATAAAAGTAAAATTTGGAATAGAGGATCGCACTAGGAGGGGGAATATTTGGATGTAATTTTTTTGGGAAAGTGGGCGTGGCCCCGCCCACAAATCGGTTATTTGTATTTAACTCGCAAACTAATAAAGCTATATAAACCAAACTTTCTAAAGTCAGCCTGATCATTTATATATATATAACCCCATATCTAACTACATAACAAACAACCGTTATGTGAACAAAACTATGATACTCTTTGCAACGGGTTGCGAGAGTATAAAAAGATTCCCTCTGAATTTCTTCAAAATATCTGAGAGACTTATGTACGTATATTTTCTGTAAGAAAAATATTAGAAACACTGATGCAGATCGACTTCAAAGTTCTGGTACATAGGAAGTAGGCGTGGTTGTGCACTGATTTTTCACAACATGTCATTGGTAGTATTTTCGGAGATATGGTTTTTGACCCATAAGTGGGCGGAGCCACACCCACATAAAATTTTGTACACCATTTTTAGTAGTTTTCAACCTAAGCTTTGTATGGGAGGTGGGCGTGGTTATAATCCGATATCATCCAATTTGGACCTTATAATTTACTGCCTAAAAGAAACGACTGTAAAGTTTGGTTGAAATAGCTTTAGTATTTTACGAGATAAAACTTAGAAGGGGGCAGGGGCCCACTTCCCCCAAAAAATTACATCCAGATATCCTTTGTACCAAATTTTACCTTCATAGCTTTATTTATTGCTTAGTTATGTCACTTTATGTGTTTTAGTTTTTCGCCATTTTGTGGGCGTGACAGTGGTCCGATTTCGACCATCTTTGAAAGCAACATATAGTGCCAAGAAACACGTGGACCAAGTTTCATAAGGTATCTTAATTTTTACTCAAGTTACAGCTTGCACAGACGAACGGTAGGGCAGGCAGATATCCGGATTTGAACTCCACTCTTCACCATGATCACTTTGGTATATATAACTCTATATCTAACTCGTTCAGTTTTAGGTTTTACAAACAACCGTTAGGTGAACAAAACTATTATACTCTCTTAGCAACTTTGTTGCGAGCGTATAATGAAAGGTTATAATATAGTCATAGTCAATATCATCGAGCTTCATTTTGTGCGGAGTTACTTACAGTCATATCGAAAGACCCTCGCACTTATGCCTGTGTTGTTTTTCTGTAAATTCGTATGCCATAATTTCGTTCTGTAGACTGTTATAAAAACTGTCTGCTACTTGATTCCTGCCTCTGTGTGATAACTAATATAACTAATGGTGCAGAAAACATATTCGAAGCAGCAGCAAAAAAGAAAAAAATGTATTACTCAGTATTTAGGTATACCACTTATGGATATATGTACATAGCCGCATAGCACTCTCAATCAGCGGTTTTACCACAATTTGACAAATGTTGCAATTAGAGCTCAAAGAGCAACCAATCAATCAATCGGATTGTATGCATAAGCAAAATGTGAAATCTGAAGTCAAATCGTACCGCCACAACCTTAGCGGGCCAATTATGTATGCAGATATGTTCGTATGTTAAAGTGAACTCAAACGGTTTCCATATGAGTATTTTATTTATTTACTTGTTTCTGTCGATTCCCTGTCGGTGATGTTTCATTAATTCACTCGGTTAAGTCTCACTTAGATCATTAGAGTGGATCGTTTTGGTTTGTGTCTGCCTGCGGTTTAGTGCCGTTTGAGTGCCGTTAGTGGAATCAATACATTTGAATTATGGAAAACCTTTAAGCAGTTCTATGCAAGCAGCTCAAAGATCCATTGAGTGACTATCCTTATTATATTAAGGACCTCAAGACGGTATACGAGCCTCTAGAGGGAACACCCTCTATAATTGTTACAGAGAATATCAATGCCTGACTAATGACAAAAGAAAGCACTAACGAATAACAGAAAATATACGTAATAAACAGTAGTGTCATATGTATATAACTGACGTTAGAGCTCTACGTTCGAGGTGGTCTCCCAATGGAATACAAACAGGGTATCCCTGCGAGGGTTAGCCGTTAAATGGTCGTAAATCAATTAAATTACTTTTTGTTCGACTAATAGCTACTTTCAGAAATGAGAAAATTTTTAGATGAGAACCACGCCTTCTAACTACCGAATACTAAATCTGGCTTGATGACAGTGTTCATTTCATTAGAATATACGTTTTAATTTTTCCCTTTTTTCTCTACTTGATAGTTGATATAGATGTATATGTAAGTGTTTTGAATATCACTTGGAAAACTACAAACAACTTTTGAGCAAATTACTTTAATATCATCATTAAATTTGTCAATATTAAAAAGTGTTGTCTAATTAACGACTTATACTTAACTGATTTATAATATTATTAATAATTTACTAATTTTTTTGTTAGAGAAAGCCATTTAGCTTCGATGAAGCACTTTGTGAGACAACTTAAGGAGTTCCGGGAAACCATTATACTATTAGCCTTCCCAACTTATATTATATTTACAACGTTAGTTTCATATAACTTAAAATTGATTAATGTAATAGTGAAGTAATTTTAAAGTGAATAGATTAACGTTAATTTCTTATTTTCTTATTGAGTTCCCCGAATTTAACAATTCATTGCAATTTAAATTTATTGTTACAAGTATAAACATTAAAATTTTAAGAGCGTACTTCGCATCACGCAGTTGTAAAAATCCCCAAAGGTCAAAGGTTTTAGATACAAATGGCATTACACTTCGATGCGAAATGACAGACAATTCCAGCGAAGATGAAGACATGCTATATACCGTGAACACAGTAATTTTCCTGTACCCTCTTCACTATACAATTAAAGAATTTAAATATAAAAAAAATTAATTAATTAACTAAATCTTCTCTTTAAAAAAATGCACCAGTGAATGCTCCATATTATAGTGATCCTTAGTACCGAATTTCACTTTAAATAGCTGAATTTAGCTTATGTTAGTTGCAAAAGAGAGAGAGAGAGAGCTCTTGGACAGCTAAAGCTGGTCCTTTGTGCTACCGCAAGCTCCTCAGAAAGACATACAAGTGACGACAAAGCGCTTTGAGCATTTTACGAATCTTTACGAGAAATGAATTTTGGAACTAAGAAATTGAGTGTTAATAGATATCCGAAGCGCACCACACAAGCCTCTAAGAGCTACTAGTGAGTGAATATAAAAATTAAAAATTTATTTTTAAATTGATACGTTATTATTTGTATTATTTTAGCATACGTATCATTTTTGTACACATTTTTGTTTTGAAATAATTCATTTTTATAATTATTTGAAAGTTGTCATTCATTTACATATATATATGTATGTATGTATATCGTAATGAAAAAAGAACGAAAATCGTTTTTAAAAACTCAAAAATTAAATTCGCTCGTTTTTTACTCAATTTCATTTTCACTTTCACTCGTATTCCAGAACCTGCCTGGTAACCTAACATTTTCTCTTATTCCAATGGTGTATTACATTTTTTCGGCCCAAGCTTATATGGCCCCTCAAACAAGGGATCTTGGAAAAATTTAAACTTTATAATTCGAAAAATACAATCTCTTTCTTGGTTGGTTTATTTATATAATTTCTGTATAAATATTTCTGAAAAATCCTTTCAATTGAAAAAAAAAATAAAATATGAAGAAATATGAAATATTAATGTACTTCACTTCAAATCAGGCCAGAATTTTTTAAATCTAAAATTTTAACGCTTTATATCATCTGCCATATAAAATTTTATAAAGTCCACTTCCATCCAACTCGAAGAAATTAATTTTTTACCTAGGCCTAAATCTAAACTATGTTGCATTCAAACTTTTCCTGAACTTTTGTACTAAATATAATAATATTTTGATAGCTCGGAGGAGCGGTAGGACATTTATATTGTTTCATATGAGGTACAACTCCAACCAACTATAAGATGTTTAAATATGAAATTATTATCTTCAACATTTTAGAATTTGGTGTTAAAAAGTAATAAAATCCATTTTTTTTCTTGGACCTGTTGAACTTACTACATACATATATGTAATGATTTTCAAATCTTCGGTTGACTTTATATTGTATCTATTGGAGAGTATCTCCGAATTTCCAACGCTATTAGATGAGAATATTCAATTTAACCTAATGTTAACATTAAGAGTGAAGTATTATCCAAAAATATCAAATCGATCCGAGTAATATTCTATATTTCATTTAGAAGTTCCGCCTAGAAGGTTACGTCAGTACCAATATAAAACCTTAAACGTATTTATATAAAACTCAAATATTCAAGCCGATGGACACGATACCTCAAAAAGTAATGAACCAATTTTGTTAAAATTTTGCACACATCTTAGGAATACGAGGGCTGCTATATATATTTCTGGCCTAGGCAACACTAAGTGTTGGCAGGTGCAATCTGACATTTCCATTGAAAAGTTTGACATTTTTTAGCATAACATCACTCAGAACGTTTAGTCATTTAATCGTGAATTGTTTTATTTACAGGGAATTAAAAAATTCATCTCGGCCAAAAATTGGATTTAACTCGTGAACATTTTCGCGCGATCATTTTTCACAACTTTCGACGTGGATTATCGCGACAAGAGTGAATCGATGAACTAAAATCTTTGTATGGCTATGAAGCACCATTCTATAGCACTGTGAAAAACTGGTACAACGAATTCAATCGTGGCCGACGCTCGCTCAAAGACGAATTCCGTGAAGGTCGTCCAAAAACAGCCGTTGTGCCAGAAAACATCGATGCCGTACGTGAACTGATAATGCAAGACCGTCATGTAACATACCTTCAGATAGAGGCATGCCTATGCATTTCTCCCACCAGCATACATTCGATATTGCATGAACACCTGTCCGTAAAAAATGTTTGTTCTCGTTGGATCCCGCACAATTTGACAATCGCTCAAAAAAAGGCTCAAAAAAAGTGCTTTGAAAATTGGTTTGAGCGCATGCAAAAGTGTATAAATGTTGATGTAATCTTGGTGTAAATATTTCTTGGATTAAGGAGATTTCACCGAATTTAATTCTTTCAGGCTTTATTAAATATGTTTTTGAGGTAATAAACAAAAATATATTATCAGTTTGATACAAAGTCAAGACTACTGCACCAATCTTCGAGAACCTCTACGGGAAATGGTCATACTCAAAACTCTTGCTATCTGAGACATTTGAAAAGGAAAAATGGCCCTTCATCCACATATGATTTACAGTAAATGTATTTAAAAAAAATAGCAACATTTACTAAAACCATGCGTGGTTGACTAAGGAACTACAGTCAAAAATCGAAACGGATAGATGTTGTAGTCTCCGTATACCATTTTCGCCTGATTAAAAACCGAAATTTCGAGAATAATACAAAGCCCTGCAGAACACAGAACAGTAAAAGTGTAGTTTGAACCTAGATAGGCATATGTTTACCCAAGGGCAACATAACGCAAAAGCTTCTACTATCTATACATAAATTATACCATTTGACGCAAACATATTTCTGATATTAATAACAATAATTAATTTGTATTAATAATGCAATATGCAACTTAATAAACGATAGTTTTGGTTTAAGTGAAGATTCTAGACTCCATATCTATAAGCTAATGATTTTCTTATGTCTGATATGTAAATAATTGAAAACATACACACACAAATAACTCATACGTGCATTTATGCAGCGATAACTTTCATTTATAATTCAACTTGACATCCAAATTTATTATGTTTGCACTTACAAGGCCTTCCAATGCCAGTTACGCATGCGCATAAGTACATAGATATGTAGGATTATATGTAGATATTGTGCTTGTCTGTGCTGCGTGGCTGTAAAATCAAACTCACTGGAATGCCACATGTGGTCACCAGATTAAGCATGAATGCACAGACAAATAGAAATACATATGAGCATATGTATATAGTTAAGTTAACAAAATGCATGCAACTTCTGGCTTTTTCACCTTAAGATAATCGCTTTTGGGTGGCTAATTAATAATTATACTCGGAACACCTCAAGGATACTCAGAAGTTTCTACGGTGGTAGTAATGAAAATTACTTTGCTTATAATGCGAGAATTTTCGGCTGTCATTCAAGCGCTCATTCAACTATACATACATTCGCCGAATCAAATATGTAAACGAAATTACCAAAACAAATTTTTATGTGTGTCATTTCATCATTTTATAGCCAACGAACAGCTGGATGCCATTCGGCACACAGACACACATACAAACATATAGACATATGAATACGACTGTGAGTACGATTACAACGTTTGAGACAAGCAAAAAGTGTAAATAAAGTTAAATGAATATTTAAAAGAGGTGAGAAAAGTCAGTCACGCGGACATGCAATGGCACATAAATCGGTGGGGGAGTGCATAACAACTAACAACTAACAGCTGAGATTGCATGCAATTTTTTGAATTACTTTAAGTAGCATGTGTAATGTAAGTATTTATGTTTGTAATCGCATGCACATAAGAGTACATATGTATGTTTATATTTATGTACATGTAACTGCGCAACAGCATTTTACTCAACTAGTACTTAAGGCGGTTAAATCCAATACTGGAAGAATTTTTAATATGCCCTTCAATGGTATTACATATTTGATCTAAGATGTATAAGCTGGACATTTAGTTCTATCAAATATTATATCATCCCATATTACTTATTCCTAAGATCTCACCTTTCAAAATATAATAAAATGAAATGCAGAGGATGAAGATACGCTAGAACCTTACTTTTGCGAAGAGCCAACTTTTAGCCGGTTCAGACAGGTTATAGGTTATCTTCCACAAAGAAAGAACTGCCAATTTAAAAAAAATTCCATCAAAATCAAAAAGTGGTTGATTGGTGCTTAGTTGTATCTCACAATTACCAAATTATTGCGTAAGTCGAGCCCTTGGAGCAAGGAGTTCTTGCGACCTTTTAACCATCCAACCTTCCAACTATACCGATATTAGCAGGAATTGATTAATAGTCCCTTAGTTTTGGAGTTTTCTGGTTAATATTTTTGCATATGAAAGCAACAATAATGCAACCTAGCATTGTTGTATAGATTTTAGACCAAATAACTTTCAATTTTAAAACTCAATTCCACTCAAAAATATAACTTTTATAGAAAACGTAAGCACCCTTTGTTTTCGAACAGACAAAGGGCTATTAGAATGTCATTCGGTGCGGAAAGAAATATTTCTCCACTAAAGAAATAACAGACGGAACTTAAACTCAATATAGCGAAGACTATACTCACATGCATCAACACAACTGAAACTCCAATCCTACAGATTGCTGGCACATGTCTCGAATAAGTCGATAAATTTTGATATTATAACTAAAAATGTTAATCGTATATCCAAAGGTCGCGTTGCGGATAATGTCTACAGATCGACATATATTTCCATACGTACAAATATTCGACTCAAGTGTGAAATCTGTTGCTGCGAGATATGGAATATTGCAATGAATGTTTTACATACGCTGCAATTCTTTCTTAGTCGATATAGTGGAAAGATTATGCAGATATTCTGACCCAACGTTATTTGTAATGCCAACCTCTGGACCGTAATCAACAAACTACCGATCCATATCGAAATTCGACGAAATGATAAACACGGCTAGAATGGAATCATCAAGGAAACCGAAGACGCGGGAGACCAGTCAACTCCTAGAGACGGTAAGTCGAAGCAGAACCACAAAGAAGCGGTTATTCTTGGAGATTAATTCAAATCCTAGATTTAAATAAAATTAATTATAATGTTTTTCATTAAGGCCCTATGTTCTATGAACTATGGAAATATATATATATATATATTAAGAAATAATCGATGCGTCGGAGGTTAGCGCAATTCCTGGCAGCTTTTTTGAATATTTAGTATGGTTTCATCCCACTGTCGTACTGTACGCTACTGTCTAATGCTTGACGAACATTATATAGCTATTATACGTCATCGTTCCAACACACATATGTACATGTGGTGCCAAGAATACTTAAATGTGGATCAGTTTAAAAATGGAACAATATATTACTTTTAAGTAAAAAAAAATCATATCTCAGTTGTATTCATCCAAAGTTGGCTCATAAATTTCTTTCAAACTTGTTTTCGCTGTTTGATTATCAGTGAAATTGGGTTATAACTACTCCCAGACACTGGGACTCCATTTCAAATCATCTGCTTATTTGACTCTTCAACATATAGGTCATTCATCGAAAAATACATCGTACTAAGACTAGTCAAAGGCGATCTAAAATTTTCTGTAACTCGACAGCTTTTATGATCCTCACATACTGAATGTGAAGAACTTAGCCCTCCCCTTTGAGTTTATACCGATCTAAACCTTTGTCATGTGAGTAATATCTGTTAGTCAGATTGATTTTATGGTAGACGTACGGTTTATAGTTTAAGTTAATGTTATACAAACATTATTATTGGTACACAGTTTCATCTGGAAGCGAGTATTGAATTTCAGGTCGAAGAATCTCTCTATATTTTTAAAGATCTTTCACGGTAGGCTCAAGTGTGTGATCTCTTAGAGCTATGTGGTACAACAAAATTTGTTCGGAGACTATATCCTTAAATTATTTTTCTGATACTGAAATTTTAAAAATCATCAACTTGACTCCACTGTATTGTCTTCGGCTGAGAACAGACACGAAGTAGACAGCCGGAAAGTGATATTGGCGCTATATGAAAGTGAAGTGGGTTAAGTGAGTAAAAAAGAAGAACGCAAAGAAATGCAGCGCATGGCAACGAATACAATTGCAAGACAATAAAGACAAAAGAAAAGACACTACTTGTTTTAACAACAACAGCAATTTCATAAGATGCAGTTAAGACAGCAACTTGACATACGAAATTAAACGCATTCGAGAGCACAAAAGCCCATTAGAAATGTGGACTACTTCCATAATGTAAGCAACCACAACAAAAGCGGCGACAAGCACCAGCCAGCAGCAACAACAATGGAAGCGAAGAAACAGCAAAAACAATATAAATAAAACAGCAAAGAAAAAAACAACAATATTAAAATCAAATCGAAGAAACGACAACAACCGCAGCAATGAGCAAAAAAACGAAGAAGAAGAAGTCGCAGTCAGATGACCGAGTTGCCTAGCAGCTGGCAGCCAGCCCCAACACCGGTTACACCAGCCGCCATGCACAAGCATATGTACCTACACAGCTGCTAACAACCAAACCAAAACAACAACAATAACAACATGACCAACACAAGTCAGCAACAACAGCATGAATAGCCAAGTAGTCGGAGCACAGAGCCACGGAGCGACGGAGCGCGCCTGAGTTGGCTCAACATACAGGTTGGAGACGACAACGACGAAGACTTCAACTTCGCGTCAGCGCACCCTCGCCTTTGGAGCTTTTTTTTTGTTGTGTTGTGCAGTGTAGTGTTGTCGTGGCGCGACTGTTTGCTTGGCACTTGCTTGCCGGATTATTCGTCGTCAAACGTCGTCGCGTCGTGCTTGTGGCTTTTGCGGCTCAAAACCTAACCGTGGCTCACAACGATCTTCAGTGCTCGACGGACTCTTAGCGGCTACGGACGAAATCGGAAATTTCGGTAGTACAAAAACGTGTGTATGCGTGTGCTTATGTGTGTGTTGAGTAGCAATAAAGTGGGCAAAAATAAAAACAAAAAGCAACGAGTGTAAAGCTTTTTGTTAGTGTTTTGGCTGTGTAGTGAGTGTGCTTATTTGAATATTTGTGTTGTTGTTTTTGTGCTGAAAACATAAAAATTTGTCGAGCATATTTAAAACTGTGAAAAAGTAAAAAAAAAAAATAAAAATAAATATATTTTAAAGCAATGTTGCTCCTCGTAAAACAACAGATATTTTTATTTAGTTAGCGCAAAGCTTTGCTTGAAAGTGTGAAGAAGCCTCGTCGTAACTGAAGAGCATAACTTGTCCGCCAACTCAGTAAGCCGTTGCCATACTTTTCTACGCTACGTGCTTTCAATTTTTTCGGCAGCAATGCTAGGAAGTTGTTTTTGTATTCAAGAGGCTATGGTTTTATTGTGTTGGCGCTGACTACGGCCGCTTACCAAACGCATATACAATGAATACATATAAGCAGCGTTTATAACGAACACGGAACTTCCTGAACAAATGCGGAGCGAGAAATTCATTGTTTGTGCTGTTGCTGATTTCATTTGCATGGAATTGGAAATTATTTAAATAAAAATTAAATACTATTTTTTAACAAAGTATTATTTTTTAATAATAATAAAATGTTATAAAAAATAATAAATTAATATAACTGAAATATTAATTATAGCATTAAAATATAAAATAAAATTTTAAAAAACTTATAAATTCTCTAAAAAAAACAAAATCATTATTTTGATAAAAATTTAAGTACATCGTCTTGCACAATTTCGGCTTAAATTAAAAATCAAAATAAAATAAAATTAAATTAAAATAAATTAAATTAAATACATAATAATAAAATAAAATAAAATTAAATAATATAAAATTAAATTAAATTAAATAAATCGATTAATATAATAAAAAAAAATATAAATTCTCTAAAAAAATACAAATTCATTATTTTAATAAAAATAAAAGAACATCGTCTTGCACAATTTCGGCTTAAATTATAAATCAAAATAAAATAAAATTAAATTATATTAAATAATAATAATAAAATACAATAAAATTAAATTAAATTAAATAAATCAATTAAATATAAAAAAAAAATATAAATTCTCTAAAAATATAAAATTGTATATAATTTTACTAAAAATTTAAGTAGATTGCACTTTCAAAATTCGATGAAGCTTCATGCGAGCGCTGTCAACGAAATGAGTGAGAGCCGGTTTGAATTTGCACGTTTGTCAAGCTTATAGCCGAAATAATACAACAAAAATAATAAATAATTAAAAAAAAAAGAAACAAAAACAATAAAAGTATACAACACGTATACTCCCGCTAGTACAACAACAACAAAAACGCGCTCTCAAAACTCGTAAAGCGCTTGCTTGTCTTCTCCACTTTTCTTTTATTTTTCTTTAAACAAAAGAAAACAATCGTTTTTTCTTCACGCGTTTTTCACTGTTTACTCGCCGTGAGTGCGCGGTATATTTTTTCTACTCATTATGCGTACTTTGCGGGTCGTTGGTCCCTCACGCTGCGCTTGCGCGGCTGGCAACTGGCTAAGATAACTCAGCTGTGCGCTGCGCTTGCGTGTTTGCTAACTTCTTTTTTTTTTGTTTTTAATGGGCTTCATTATGCTTGCATAACGTTTTTCTCTTTTTTTTAGCGCTTTTTGTCTTTTTTAATGCTTTTTCGCTGCTTTTGTTTCGTATGGGGTTTTTTCCTTGAACATTTTTCGCTGCAAGACTGGCCATACCACCGAACAGCCAAACCGCTCGCTCCAGCCATCAGCAAGTGTTTAAAAATATAATAAAAATTTTAAAAATGTTGTTGTTACTATTGTTTATTTATGTATACATATGAGTATGTATGCTTGTGTGTTAACGCTACGCTGACGCAAAACGCCAACAAACAATCAACGTGCATTGCGTAAAAATTCGTGTCGGAAGTGGTTTGTGAGACAAGAAATGGAAAATATTTAATGCATATGAGCAGCAGTGAAACCAAAAAAAGTAGGCAAAACCGAAATGCGCTAAAAATAGCTAGCGGCAAGAAAAAAGCAAAATCAACTAAGCAATTGTTTGCGTACATTGAAAAAAATTTATTTGAAAAGATTAAAAGAGAAGAAAAACTTGTTTTTTTAAATGCGAATTTTATTATTGTAAATAGTAAATGTGGAATTTAATAATTTTTCCATTATTCATATTAAAAATAAAGGAAAAACTTAAATCGCAGTTTTAAAAACTTTAACACTAATGTAGTGTTAAATTAAGAAATATTATGTTCGTGTACTGTGGCAGACCTCAAAGTAGTGTTTCACAGCACAAATATTTGATAATAATAATAATTTTGAAGTTGGCCCTAAACATTGAATCCGCAGCGAATTCGATTTCGATACGATAAAGATTTTCGATCGAAACTGTTCGTTCATGCCATCATTGATTCCGTCGATAAACTGCTTTACCACAATGTGAGAACGTAAAACTTATTTGTCGAATTTTATCGACAAATGCGACTAATTTGATAAAGTTCCTGTGCGTTTTGATTTGTTCAAAAAAATTAAAACTGACCTTTAACTATTGTGAAATTGCTTCCAAAAAATATTTATTCTTTCGCTATTTCGGGGGGGCAACTTTATATCGCTTTTAATCATCTTTAATTTATTTTTGTTATTTGTTAGTCTGTTTTTGTCTCTTATTTCTAAAATACCCATTTAAAATATAATTTAGTCCGTCATCTGTTATTGTTTACATAAAAACTTCAAAATGGTTTACTTTTTTTAATTTCCGCAACTCACTCATCAACGGATAGATTTCGACCATAATTTTCAATTTTGCGGATTCAATGATTTCGTTTTTAGCGACATCTATTAGCCTTGGAATATATTTTTTCGAGTCGGTAAGTGAGTTAATGTGATCGTAAATTTTATTTTCGATACGGTTTCAATTATTCCGACGTAAAATTTTTCCATCGATGCGGATTCAATCATTAGGCCCATTATTTGTTTTCAAGTTACGATTAGTGTTCCGAGTTAAGTTGCGGATGATATTTTCTACATTCAAACTGTTTTTATTTTATATTTGGATAGAATGAATTAGGTGTCAATATCATTTTGAGATCTTGATTTTTTAACAGCCTCCTCCGGAACAGCTTTTTTAGTAAGTGTCAATATTAGACTTTTTAGAATAAAGGGCACAATACTTTCAGTAAAGTGTACTGCTTTCTTTGTTTGCAATAACTTCATATATCCGTTCCGTCCTTGAATCATAGAGGGAGTCTATGTTATTTAGCGAAATCGCTCTAAGCAAGTGCAATTGATTCAATTAATGATTCTTCATCTTCGTATTGTTTTCCTTCTTAAATTTTCCATGTAAGCCAGCCCCAAACGTTTTCAATTACATCAAGATACGGAGAATATGCCAAGACATAATACTTTTTCGAAATAAATTACATAACTAATTGAGCGTTATGAATCGAAGAAATATCTACTTGAAAAATCCATGGGATAGGTCCGAAGAGATCTGAACACACACTGAATCATTGAATCATTGAATCACACCAATCATTGAGTCGAGTGCCAGATTGAACACTACAAGGCATGTACTCTTCCTCCAATTGAAGGCGATTTTTTTCAACTTTTTGAGGATGTTTTGCATTTTTCATTATTCGCGAATGGTTAAAATGCTCTGATCTTAGATGCTGACTTAATAGAATTTCAAGCAATTCTATAAAATTTATGATGCTTTCGTGCTGTTTTTCGCCGTCTAAAGTATTTTTCATATTCCTCTGGATATTTTAAATATCTCTCAACAGATCTGGAGTATCACTTGATTTGTCTGGCAAAATTTCGATTCAATAGTCCATGGGAGGGAAAGAAGTATATGTTCAGGCGTTTCAATAGGCTTAAAACAATAGATTTTCGCATTTTTTTTTCAAATATTGCTAAAAAACAATTGATTTCTTAATATGACTTTTTTTATTAATAAAAATAATAGCCCTAGTTTTCCACAAGACAAAAAACGTGAAGTGAAAGCTAATTAAAAGCTAACGTGGATACATCGAAGTTTCTAAAGACTTTGCATTCACAGTTCTGTTTTTTATCGAACATAGTTTAAACTCATTTGAAACAATGGAGTTTCGAATCAGTTCATCCTTTCTATAGTCGAAAAGATGTTACACGGATAATTTGCAAGATAAAAGTAGCCAATGGCAGCTTTAAAAAACCTTAAGAAACAACGTATATTTTCAGAATAACTATTTGGTTTTTTCGAAGATATGATTGTTAAGTGAACGTGAAATATGAATGTTTCGCCACAAAATCGTTTAAAAATATTCAAAATAAATTCTGATTGAACGAATGGATCTATTGAACTATCAGAACGAGTGTATAATATACAACGCCTTTTGGCGTCTTTTCGTTATAATTGGCAAACTTATTGTGGATCAATCTATGGATCCCAATATATTATGTACTTTCTATTTCCAATGATGGTATTCAACAATATGTCAAACCAATAAACAAATTTGAGAAAATCTAGACAAAAAATTGTTTGAAGAAAACCCACCAACTCGGCATATTTTTTCCATCACAAGGGCAATCGAGTACACTGCACATCTCTGTGTTTATGCATTTTGTTGTGATTTTTCAATTCACCATATTTAATAACCAGTAAATAGTATTTTCAATTTCTGAAATGTCTTCACATTTATTTAGTCATAAATGCTGGTTTTTAATGCAATTATGTGTATTTTTCCTAGTCATTCGCTTTGCCTTAAAGCCAATATAATTGTGAAATATTCGAAGAAAATATAATTATTGATTTTATCTTTGCTATAAATTTAGGTTAAGCTAAGTGCTACAATTCATATTGCCGAACAAAATTATTTTCTGCGATTTAATTTCGTTTAATCATCATGCTTCCATTACTATAAGTAAAGAAATATTTCAATCGGAAATAAGAAAACTAGTAAACAATGATTGTATATAAGTAGTTGCAATTTTAATTTCCTGACTAAAAATTACGTCATGAAAGGAAGAATGAGAAGTGGCAAAGTAAAAATTTAAATTTAACGTAAACTCTAATTCTATTATTCTGGGGTATTTAAAACACTGATATTCATCACCTTTAATAATCTCACATATTTCTTGAAATAATTTCATCATAAAAATTCTTACTGACCTCAAATAGACATTTCACCACACACTATACTACGTACAATGTCATGCCGTTCACTACTGCAGTATTTGTAGTTGAAGTATGCACCTTTACATTATTATTATTTTTTGTCAAATTTATTCAGCTTAATTTTGTTTAAACGCTCGTAAAATGTTTTTAGCATTTGTCATTCATTGTTTTTGTGTGTCATATAGACAAGTCTATGCTGTCGCTGCATTCCAACATTAAAAATGTGCATATTTTCCGACTTTTTGTGGCTCAAACGTGTTGTGAATTTCGAACGTCAACAAATGCTTCACGCATACGCTTAGTTATTACTCATTTGACGGTAAATAAAACAAATATTTAGAGGTCTTCTTTGAAGTGCTGAAATGAAAATGCAAAAATCACTTTAATTGTAGGTATTTTTATTTTATTCGAGAGAACAAAAAATGCAATAAACTAGCAGCTAGTCAAAGTTGAAATTTTATTTAAGGTCGTGTGAATGGAGTGTTTTATTTTTGAGATTTATATAAGTTATTTTTTTATTTTTTATCGAGAAGTTATAAACTAGTAAGTGATCGAGGTTCTTTTGACATGATTTTATTATTATTTAGTAGAATGCAGTATATTTTCTATAGAGCAGAATTTTAAATATTTTGAAGAAACTGAAAGAAACTTAATCGATCACAAAATCTTCCATCCCTCGAAACTAATAGCGTATTATGGCTCATCGTTAATGTATGTGACAGAATGAAATTTCTATGATAATAATTCCAGTATAAGACTTATACTGAACATAAATGTCGAACACTGATGGTTACTTGACAGCTGGTTTGACAGCTTTCATATAGGAAACTCTATATTTGACAGCTCATTTAGATCAATTTATAAGTTATAGTTGAATTCTCATAAGCACAATATAAATTTACGGATCATTTTGAAAAAGTTTAAGGCGATGCATGAAAGCAAATCTCAGAAGTGAACTTAAGAATACCAAAGAGCTCTACCTACGGAAAACTAGCATTACACAAGTTAATTCTCCAGAAAAATACAGAATAAGTGTATTTTATGAAGCAACACATATAAGTATATATATTCAGAAAATCGGTTTATATTATATTATTTTACTGTGGGTTTTAGCAAATCTAAAGACGTAAGAAAAAGTAAGTAAAAAAAAGAAAACATTTATCTAATACTTTTTAGCCGGCTTGTTTACTAGAAACATAAAGGTTATCTAGTTAACCGATCTGAACAATTTCTTCGGAGATTATATTATTACCTTAAGCAAGAATCCACGTCAAATGCGAACATTTTCCATACAAGCCATTGATTCCGATCGTTCGGTTTGTATGGCAGCTATATGCTATAGTGAACCGATCTGAACAATTTTTTCGGAGTTTCTATGAACAATAACTCACACCAAATTTCGTGAAGATATGTAGTAAAATGCGGAAGTTTTCCATACAAGCCTTTGATCCCGATCGTTCAGTTTGTATGGCAGCTATATGATACAGTGGTCCGATATCGGCAGTTCCGACAAATGAGCAGCTTCTTGAAGTGAAAATAACATCTGCAAAATTTCAAAACGATATCTTAAAAACTGAAGGACTATATATACAGACGGACAGACAGACGGGCATGGATAAATCGACTCAGTTCAACATACTGATCATTTATATATATACATTATAGGGCCTCCGACGCTTCCTTCTGGTTGTTACAAACTTCGTGACAAACTTAATATACCCTGTTCAGGGTATAAAAATGCAACACTTACACAACGTAGCCATTTTTATTAAGGGGTTAGGCCAGTCTAAAGCCCTTCAAAAAGCCCATCTTTGATAATATATTCTAGAGTAACGAAATTCCAATTGGGATATCTTATATATATATTTGAGTATAATTTGTATATTGGCATTGGCATATGGCGACCCATCTTCGGAATCCCATTTTCTAATAGGGTCTACAGAGACGGTAATCCTAGAAACTCTTTCCACCCGAACAAAAAAAGTTTTAATCTACTGGCTAGTATGAAGTATTTATGATAAAGACATGTACATTTTGGACGTGCTTTGACTGATTCTACCCGAACGTTTCGACATTACAGCGGGTTGGATAGGGAAAAATCTATTCAACCTATTATATAATTGAACAACAGCCCTAGGTAATAGATAATCGATCTTTTTCTTTTATTAGTGTGCCTCTGTGTTCAAACTGAGTAAAATCGGGTTATTATTTCCCATAGGTTCTATATACCCAACATTAAGGTTTTCAAAAATCCATTCGACTTTATATCGTATAAATATAGTTAAATCTTAGGAAAATTATGTAAACGTATCATGTATTAGCTGGTTGTATAAAATGAGCTGCGAGGTGAATATGAGTGAATTCGATCTAGGTATTATTTTCGTTATTCTAGTGGACTTTATACCGAATATTTTGGTCAAATTGTGTGTTATCTTAATAAAAATATATAAATAAATTGCGAAAGTATAAAACCTTCGGTTACATGTTTTAAAATCTATTGATTAAATATTTATTTTTAGTTTCTGTTAGAGAAATTATGTTTATTATTAATTCAAAAATACTATTTATTTGCTTTATTACCTTTAAACTATATTTCAAAGTCACTAAGATTTTTGAGGAATTTGAGGACATTTAAAACCTTATTAAGAAAATTTATAAATACTTAAGCTCTCATATCTATCAAAAATAATATTTATATCTTTACTGTGGAGTAATAAATCAAAACTCTACCTCACAAGCAAAAAAAAAAAATAAATTTCAAATAAAAATATTTGACTCGAATTAATTTTAAAGTGCGATACGCCAATTAAAAATTTCACACATTAATTTCAAAAGAGCACAACAAGGTATTTTCATTAATTATGTTTACGAATAAAAATTGTGTTACAGCAAAAATAACAAGCATATGATTTGAATAATTGAAAAGATATGGAATATAAAAAGTTAAATAAAGCAAAAAAAAATTAATTCAGTTTGCTATAAAACATCATTTACCTAATTTGTTCTGCGTACTTGCACGACTTGGTACTTGTCTAGTTTTCTAATTTATACAGACGCTTAGACACAACAGTATACATACGGACATATTCAAATTTAAAATATTATGATCTCAGTACGAACAAATATAGCTTACACACACAAATATAGCTTTGCGTACGCAAATGAAATGAAAATCGCGCACGTAGCCATGGCTGAGAAGCGGATGGCGGTTCATGCCCATACATCTGTATGCATGCTCACGCTGCTTTTCATAAAACCCCATTTTTGTAACGGAAGACGGCCTTAACGGTAGTGCTACCACAGCTGTGTTATTAAATCATACACAAAGCGGCCGGAATTAACTGGCCGACAAATTGTATGAATGAATGAATGAGCGCCCATAATTGTTTCGGCTTGCACGTTTGACCTTCTTTTGCGCTGGTTTTTTGATTTAGTTGGAGAAAAAATTTGCTATAAATTAGATTAAACTAGATTACAATGTTTTCGGGAACTGGTATAAAGCTTACAAATATATACATACATATGAATAAGGGCTTTAAGTTGAAAGATATACCTTGGTGTTGCCATATCGTTACATACATAAATAAAAAAAAAAAATATAAAAATATTGTCTAGTACCGAAACATGGCATATTTTTGTTCGTGCTCAATGGATCTATTAGATCAAAACTACAGATTTGGAGAATAATATATTTATACCCTGAACAGGGTATATTAAGTTTGTCACGAAATTTGTAACACTCAGAAGGAAGCGTCGGAGGCCCTATAAAGTATATATATAAATGATCAGTATGTCGAACTGAGTCGATTTAGCCATATCCGTCTGTCTGTATATATACGAACTAGTCCTTCAGTTTTTAAGATATCGTTTTGAAATATTTATTTGTTATATTTCAGATGTTATTTTCTACAATACAAACTGAACGATCGGAATCAAGTGCTTGTATGGAAAACTTCCGCATTTTACTACATATCTTCACGAAATTTGGTGTGAGGTACTGCTCATAGAAATAATTTAATCTCCGAAAAAATTGTTCAGATCGGTTAGTAAAATGTTTTCTTTTTTTTTTTACTTACTTTTTCTTACGTCTTTAGATTTGCTTAAACACATAGTTACTAAAAAAAATGCACCTGTGAAGGCTATATTGGCTTCGGTACAGCCGAAGTTAACGTTTTTTCTTGTTTTTTGATGATTTTCTTAAGTTTTGACTTTTTTATACTAATTGATAATATATTCTTAATATAGATTTTTGAATCGTAGAATTTTTGAAAGGCATCTCATTGTTAATAAAATAACATTAATTTTTTCATCATTACTTTCCGAAATATACGTGTAATGCTATATACATTCTTCCGATTCACTTGACTAGGTACAAAGGTCAGAATTAAAGTTTTTGCAGATCGCGGCTTTTTTCGCGAGCTATTGCTTCCAAAATTAATAAAAGCGCAAATTTTTTACGCAATTTTCTAATATATTTGAACCCATTCCCTGGACATACCAACAGGACAATGCTCCGATCACACAGCAATGATAGTAAAATCTTGGACTACAGCTCAAAATATGAGTTTGTTGAAGTTGCCACCCTATTCTACTGACCTTAATATATTTATGAGTCAGGCCGTTAATTCGATGATCAGGAGTCCCCTATAGGAGCGATAGAAATTGCATGCAGTGAGATATCCCATCCTATCCTATACTTAAAAAGCATTTATGATTGCATTCCGTATTTAATAAATGTTTGCAAACACTTTAACCAATTTTTAGACACATTGTACAGTAAATTTAGGCAACTTCGAATCGGAAGTCATTCATTACCAAGTCAGATCTGGTGACTCATTATTTCTTTATTTCGGTCGATCGAAAATCGATTTGTGAGTGAAGTTGTATGAGAGCTCGTATAATTTTGACGTTTCAAGCCGGTTTCTTCCTCTCTTTTTTCGTCATAAAATATTCATTTAATATTAATACCGAAAAGAAACAATAATAAAACAGTTTCTGTAGCATTTGCTCATCCTTCTCTTCTATCTTCTATCAGTAAAATATTGTTAAAATACTTATCCGGATAAAAATTATTGTATGTAGGTCTAAGGACATCCGCAAGACTCTTTATTTCTGGAAGGGGCAAATAATCTTACTCAAAACATAGGAGTTTTTAAATTCTCATTACACCGCTTTAAGAAGCTGTAAAACAATTTCATTAAACATTTAAAATGTTCCTACTAATATCCTCCTCGTACAGGATCAATTAACCGGCCTTTGCTCGATTAAAAATATTATTTTACTATATTAATATTTAATTGAATACAAATCAAGTTCAAACTAGAATACAGCCCTGTGGATTGTTGTCCACGCTGGACATTTGGTTGTGTTTCTTGATAAAATAGCAATCAGCTGATGCTCTTATAGAGCATATATTTTATTATATCGCTTTGCTTCTCGATAGTTTTCAAACCGTTCTCTAAAGTTTTACATCGAAGAATAGTCCAATTTCTAGAAACGTTCTATAATGGGTCACCAAATTCAAAGAAATTATGGGACTGAGTTTACTTAAGCAAAAAAAAAATTAAAAATGTTGAGAAAACCCCTTAATTATACAACATAATAAAATTTATTAATAAAGTAAATATAAAAAGAAATAATAAATAATAATATCTAATAATTGTCACAAAAACTACAATGAATATTAAAGAAATAGCAAAATTATATACTTTTTAATTTCGATTCAGCAGTGCTTCATCCTGCAAATCAGCAAATTGACAGTACCATTAAAGCATCGACATTAATTCTGCCGCATCAGAATTACTTATGCTTTTCGCACATGACATCCAACTCAATCCATCCATTCATTAATTAATAATTAATAAAAATCTCCCGTAGTTTTCCATAAGAAAAGTTGAATGTGAAAATGCAATAAGGAAGTGCTGGCTTTAGAGCAAAGCGTCATCATTGCCAACGTGAGTAGCAACAACAGTTAACTAAACAATAACTACAACACTACGAACAAAAGCGAAAAAAGATCGCACAACAAAGCAACGACCACAACAACTAATAACGACGACCAACAAGAACGCCTGACTACGATCACCAACAACAACTAATAACGAAGATCATCAACAACCAACAACAATTCATCTTAGCAATGCGATGACATACAAGGCAACTTGCTGAAAATCATCATCTTGCTCACTGCATTGCAGCTCTTCGACTCTCTGCTCCGGCGCTTCGTGTGTTTCATTTGCATAAAAAAGCATAAAATAAAAGAATAAGTGTATAAAGAGCGCAGTGAAATCGAAATAAAAGAATTAAAACAAGTGATAGTAATTTTAAGTGCTACAAAATCAGCGAAAAATAACAACAAAAATTGAAAATAGAAAATATTTTAATTGTATTAGCGCAAACAGTTCTACCTGCTGTTTCAAATGAGTGTTAAAAGGTTAGCCCCAGCGTGGGGTCAACAAAGGCAGCGGCAGCAGTCGGGAAGATTGCAATATTTCAATGTTGCCAACAGCATTGTATTTAGCAATAAAATATGGTTTACAATTGCCATCATATTTATCATTTGCTTGGATGTGCATTGTCAAGGTGAGTTTAAATTACAAAAACAAAGTATATTAATTATGTTTATTTGGCATATGATTTACTTGGAAGTATAAAAGTTTAGAATTTTTTCTAAATGGGTTTGAACTAGCAATATATATATTTATGATGTAAATAATCTTTAAAGAGACTACTCTCTCCATGAATCCCTTCCTCTATAAGAAATTAGTCTCCAACATAGACATTTAAAACATGTTCGAACAAAAGCGAATATTTTAATAAACCTATGAAATATTAATCTTGGACTTATCCTTCATAGATCGTATCTTATACATGTAAACGAGAATCGAAATTATGGAAAATGTTTTTGAATGATATTGTGAGATATTTTACTATTATGCAAAAAAAATAATATACGAAAGATACAATAATTAATGCGTTAATTCAAAACTTTTGTAATTCAAAGTAGGTAGAATAGGGAAATTCATTAAAAATAATGTTCCGATCTCACAAAGTCGTTAAGTCATCATTTCTAAAAAAAGTATAAACTGCTTTTAGAAATAAAAAAATTTTTGAAATATTTATATAGTCAGTTAAAAACAAGAATGATAAATATTTTATTGTTTTGAAAGCGATTCTATCCGAATCAAACCAAAATTGTAAGAAACAAATTATATTGGGTGTAAAAGCTTTTTGTTTTAGGTTACAAAAACTCTTTTTTTCGTTCAGAATATCAAATATTATGAATCACTAACAATTCCTATAATTTTCTAACTTAAATTTAAAAAAAATCCTAACCGTAATTCAATCTTTCTTAGAACAATTTAGAAACTTAAAAGTATAAATAAGCAGTACCCTTTTATTATGTATTATGGAGTCCAACTAGTTCTCCTTATGGCTAAATCATGTGTGATTCATATTCGTCTCTGATATCTTTACTCAATTTAAGTTTCTTCAAAATTTGGGTTACTCATACGCCATGTACGATGGAGTAACCACAATGTTTTTTGATTCATTCATTTGATTATGTAAGTAACTAGTAGTAGAACAATACTGATAATCGTACTAAAAAGAATGAAGAAAAGAATTTCTCAAAATAAGTTGTTAAAGGTGAACGTGTATACGTGAAGAATAAGGCTGCAGAAAATCGATGATTTATAGTTATTGTTGTTATTTTTATTGCGTTATAGTCTTTTCGTAGATTTTTCGTATTTAGATCAATTTTCTATACAACATTAAAATCTAATTATTTCTCATATAATTCTTAATTTATTTTAATCGAGTTGAAAATGAAATGCAAAGAGTTGGGAGTTGTTGTCTACGCTGTAAATTTGGCTGTATTTATTGATTGAAACAATGGTTGTGGTTCATTGATAAAATAGCAGTCACCTGTTGAAACTTACCACCTTCTTTTGAAAAGCAAAAACAAAAAAGTAGAACAGCTGATCGTTTATTGAGTAGCCGACAGTGCAAAAGGCAAAACCTGGTTTCTCAATTAAAATTTTAATTGATCAATTAATTTGGCTGTGCGAAAAGGCTATTAGAAAACATTCACAAAATAATTGAAAGAAATTCTGCCAAATTGACAGTTTTCGACGGGATATAATCCGGGTGAGCTTCGTTTAGATAAACTCGACTGCTGTGGTCACTAATTTGGTAAGACTGTCGAAGGACGTAGGCCTATGCCGGTTTGAAAGCCAGGTATTGTTTCAATGCAATTAATATATTTGGTTAAATTTTTGGGTAAAAGAAATGCTCATTAAATGTCCAATTATACAAAAAGCGACCGCCATGGTATGTTTTAAAATAAAAATTGCTCTCCAGAATGTAATGTATGAATTAAAATCAGACAAATTTTATTCCAAAAAAAAATTGAATATATTAATTCAAATTATTATAATTAATTTCATTCACTTTTTAAGTTTTTATTTGATTTCTGATTGTTTTAAAAATAAATAAAATGCTGATACAAAATTCTGGAACAACAGAGTTCAAAGAACAATGAATTATGTTTTTGTGGAACTACTAAGATAATCTTTGTAGGAATAAATACATTAAGCGGAAGTAAAATTATTCGACCTATACTTTATTATCATGCATTTGAATATATTTGCTTTTTCTATAAGTTCGCTCCAAATAACATAAGCCGTTATTGATCAGCCATTTACCTGCTCGATATATGTATTTGTGTGTTGATGTATTGTTCAAAAGTTTTGAAGTACAAGCAATAACAAAGTTAGCGAGTTAAGTTCGATAATTCCCTCTTGTATACTTTCTTTAAGCCGTATAACTAATATTTACAAATTTTAGGCAAATACGATACTTATACGAGGGCTGCTATAAATATTTCTGGCCTAATAATGAAAATAGGAATATTTATCAACGATAATGGTTTTATTGTTTTTCAAAATATTCTCCATCAAGATTTATACACTTTTGCATGCGCTCAAACCAATTTTCGAAGCACTTTTTTGAGCCTTTTTTTGAGCGATTGTCAAATTGTGCGGGATCCAACGAGAACAAACCTTTTTTACGGCCAGGTGTTCATACAATATCGAATGTATGCTGGTGGGAGAAATGCATTGGCATGCCTCTATCTGAAGGTATGTTACATGACGGTCTTGCATTATCAGTTCACGTACGGCATCGATGTTTTCTGGCACAACTGGCAGCTGTTTTTGGACGACCTTCACGGAATTCGTCTTTGAGCGAGCGTAGGCCACGATTGAATTCGTTGTACCAGATTTTCACAGTGCTATAGGATGGTGCTTCATAGCCATACAAAGATTTTAGTTCATCGATGCACTCTTGTCGCGATAATCCACGTCGAAAGTTGTGAAAAATGATCGCACGAAAATGTTCACGAGTTAATTCCATTTTTTGGCCGAGATGAATTTTTTAATTCCCTGTAAATAAAACAATTCACGATTAAATTACAAAACGTTCTGAGTGATGTTATGCTAAAAAATGTCAAACTTTCCAATGGAAATGTCAGATTGCACCTGGCAACACTTAGTGTTGCCTAGGCCAGAAATATATATAGCAGCCCTCGTATACAGGTACATATGTATGAATATATGTTTTTTATTTTAAAAATATTAAGACATGAAATAAAATATAATTGTTCATAAAAAACATAAGATTAATACAATGTTATTTAGCGCGGAAAGCGGCATTTCTCTAGCAAAGTGAGAAGTGCAAAAAATTAATGTAACTGTTACACAAAGCTTTATCTCAAAAATAACAAACATAATTTTCATAATTAGTGTTAATATAAAATTACGGTCTCTGTACAAATCTTTCTCAGAAATAAGCAATTCTAAGAATTGCTGAGGAAACTCATCACATTCATTAAACCCATAAGCAACTATGCACTTTACTATATACACATAAGTTTACACAACATTTGAACAAAATGAAATTACATTTGGTAGTAACGCTAAATTACCGGTATTGCAAAAAACACTGTTAATTACACTACACACAGCAAAGCATAGCAAATATTTTACTATTGTATCCGCTTCCTTGGAATTTTGGTTTTCTCTGTGGAATTCCAAACACATTATTTTGTGTTTACATTCAATAGTACGAGTATAACCGCATGTATGATCAAACATATGTATTTTAATCATTTTATAATGGCATTAATACACAGTTAAAAAGCGCCGAATGAAAACGTAAAAAATTGGCTGTTAAAGGCAACATGAAGATGCCCTCATAATTGACGTGCGCGCTCACAGCTAACAGCGAGATTGATGGAAAGCAGTTTACTTGTACGCTTAACCCTTGTTTTCTAAGTAAAAATGTTATTCTTTACACAGTTTTAAAATGTATAGTAACGGATGTTTTTAAATGTGTGGTTTTCTAAAAATACCCTTTATATGAGGTGTGTAAAAAATAACGATAATTTTCGTTTTTTGAAAAAAAAAAAAAAAAAAACAATTTTATTCATTCGTCTGCATTAATGTTGGCCTCTTTATAGTTCCCATTCGATATTACTTATGGGGTTAGGGGTAGTCAGGATTTTCAAAATTCCATTTTGCATTTCTGTTAAGAGTAAAATCTTAAAAATATTCTCTGAAAATTTGAAGTTGATACGATAATTACTTTTCGAGTTATTCGGTAAATAACAAAGAGCGCTCAGGCACTCCAACACACTAGTGTCAAAGTTTAAAAACGTTTATCTCTCAAAGCTATGTTTTTTGAACTGGCGACAACTGTAACTGCCCAGTAGATTTTAATGAAATTCATTTAGCTTTTAGAATACATAATAAACTCAGGCCTGATCCGAAGGATTATTTTTTTTCAAAAATTTTGATTTTTAAGACCAATTTTTTTCCCGAAAATCTAAAAAAAATTTCCTGATCCCATTTTGTTAATTAAAAAAAAAGCTTCGGATCAAGCCCAGGATTATTTATTTATAAAACTATTTTTTCTTATCCGATTGATTTTAGATGAATCTCCAAGGACTTATGATTGTCACCGCAAGTACCTTTTTTTGAAACTGGGTCAACACAGACAGCTATAACTTTGGAAATTATAATTTTCTTTTTCAAATTTTCGTAACTTTAAGTCAAAACATTGTATAATTATCCCATATTATTACTTTTGTAAAATTGTCGAAATGATAAAAGTATTGTAAGGGTTAAAACTTTTGACTTCTTCGGGGAAGAGCACATATTTGTATTCTTCCATAAAGCTGAAACGCCAAACTATTACCGCAAATTTACCAAAACCGCTTCCACTGCAAAAAAAAAGATTTGAACCCACTATCGAAAAGTGGAAAATACGTCAATTTCAAATAACAACAAATATAATTTGTAATTAATTTTGGAAGTTTTAATAAATTACCTTTCATCTCATATGAATTTTTTTGGAATGATCTGCAAAATGAAAAATGTTCTTTGTTCCACCAATATTTTTTTTAATTTCTGTTTTTTTATCATAAGTATACATTTTTACCAATAAACATATATTATATATATATATATGTACATTTAATTTGTTGGCGGCTTTCTTTGAAGCTCTTCTTTCTCTTTTTTCTGTGTTTGCGTCGGCGTGACGCATTACAAGAAATTCATTTAATTTTTTTAAAGAGAGATCACTAATCACGCTAATATTAACGCTGATTAAAGAGTGAAAGAAAGTGAAAAATATGTTGGAGCTATAATAATTATAACGATTGAAGCTCACCGTTTATTTCGCCAATTTCATTGTATATCAGTTCCAGTTGATTTTAGGATTTTTTCGTATTACCCACTTCTTAATTTCTGTAACTATTTTTTTCTTATGAAATGTTCTTTATGTATTATGTATTTATAAAACTAGATAGTCAAAGCCTTACGCTCAAATATGATTGAAAACTTTTACTGAAAGCTTATTATGCTTTGGATATACGCTTTTCCACGACATTCATGGTCTAGACAATAATTCTTTTCTTTCTCTCTTTATCTACCTTATTGATTATGTATTCTAGATTGCCTAAGCTTTACTCTCTAATAATAATTAGTATAAGGAAGCTTCCATTGAAATAAGCTTTTTTTGTAGCTTTCTCTCTACGACTTTCATGGTCTTCACAATAATTACTGAAATTCATAGATCAAATAATAATTTTCGAGTAGCTTTTTCAAAATATATACTTTCAGATAAGGACCTTCGGTAATAATATTATTAACTACCTTTCTGTAGTATTCTGTTTTTATAAAATTTAGAGAGTCAAACTTTACGATAAAAATATAAGTGAAAGCTTTTACTGAAATAATTATGCATTGGATATAAGCTTTTTTGTAGCTTTCACTCCACGATATTGATGGTCTAGGCAATAATTCTTCTCTTTCTCTCTTTATCTACTTTGTTGTTTATGTATTCTAGATTGTCTAAGCTTTACTCTCTAATAATGATTAATATACGGAAGCTTCCACTGAAATAAGCTTTTTTTGTAGCTTTCACTCTACGACTTTCATGATCTTGACAATAATGTCTGAAATCAACAGATCAAATAATAGTTTTCGATTAGCTTTTTCAAAATATATACTTTTAGATACGGACCTTCGGTAATAATATTTCCGAAATCGGTAAATTTAGCATACATTTATAACTAATTACTAATAACTTATAAAAATACAAAGCGAAATAAACATATGGTATTAATACTAATAAATGATGAAACTTTGGTGAAAACGTAATGTGCAGAAAAATATTTGAATAAAAAGACAGCCCTGCAGGGAAAATCTCACTTAGAATGACTTGACAGTACACACACAAAAGATATACTTTAAATTTGACTGGTTTGAGTGCCAGATTTGTCGAAACAAAACATTCAACAAAGACAGATTCTATAAAATTATATTTCAATTAAAATTTTAACTTCCTAAAAGCATTAAAAAAAATCATGTTTGACATTAAAGTCATTCACAATAGTCAAACTTCTGCTTTTCCTGCAGGGTACACTACTAGTCGTTGTATTTCCCTTAATCGCCAATCCAGCCAGAGACAATTTATGTGCAAGCTGCGTGCGTGATAGACATTTGTCAACGTCCAACAAAATATTCGCACTGCATACTCGTATAACCAAATTCGTGACGTTTGTACTTGTTTGGCTTTAGTTTTAATTAACAGCTCGTAGCCAAAATGTAGGTAGATTCCTACACAAGCGCCGAACTACCGACACGAATACCAAGTCATGGCAACGCAGAGTAGAGTTTGATTTTGAGTAATGCTTGCATGAATTCTGTGGATTGCGTAGCAATTTATAAATACCACATGTTCTCTTATTTGTAGCTGTTAATTGCTCCCATTTACGCTTAACGAAAGTATGCACTTCATTAAAGACACCAAAAAAAATAAAAACTCGTACAGAGAAAAAAATTGTTTATTCACAAAAAGCTGAGCTTTCAAAGCCGAAACTATGGCAAATGAGAACTCCAGCTGGTATTCGTGTGCTGGTGCTGCGTGTATAATTTGCTGACCTCCAGCGCTTGGCTAAAAGCGTTCGCGCTTTTAATGCGAAGTGGAAAGTAATTGAAGGTCTTAACTTATTTTGGCAGGCGCTGCGTGTTGCATTGTCATTGTCGCCACAGTTGATTGCAATTGCGCGTAAATTCGTAAATTTTCTGCAATTCAAAGAAAAGACACTTAAAAGCAACAATTAAGATACTGCTTTGTTGCACAATATAATTTAATGATCTTTGCCAACAAAATTATAATTATATGACGATTTCTGGTTATAATACTGTCATTATTACTGGCCAGAAAGATATCACTTAAGGGACCTTCCGATACTCGTTTTTTTTTACAATTTAAAATAAAGTACTATCATAATTATAAAATTCCAAAATTGAACGCTACATTATGATTTTTCGATATTTATTTTAAATTGCAATACTGACAATATTACTGATCAAAAAGTAATCGGACCTTTTGATACAATGTTTCTTAAATAAAAAATGTAATGTCGCCATTATTAGGTACTGAACAAAACTATTAAATTTAACACTGTGGTACTTACTCTCATTAAAAGAATTTTCCAAATTTTCAGTGAAGTCAGATCCCCTGTATAAGCTGTAGACCTAGTAACACTTCACTTTTCAAAAGTGGTTTTATATTTAAAGTTATTAACATTGCTGGTGGATTGTTACACAGTGTTTGCACCTGTTCCTTTGGAGTTTCTAATTACTAATATTTATCATTGTACTTAAAACTAATTGGTGTTGTTGAGTATTTGCTAATATTCGCAATCTGCTAATCCAGATTAGGCATCAAATGGTACTTTCACTTGCATGATTTATGTTTTCTCCTCAGGATGCAACAGCGACATCGTCAAGGGAGTCACCAAAGTCCAATTTAGATAGATCGTTCATGAGAAACATATCATTTTATTTTTCAAAAGTTCTTTATTTATTGTATTTGCCCGCTTCAAAACTAACAAGAATTATTAGAAACTCAAATTTATTTAAAGGTATATAAATTCCCGAATCGGTGGAATTTATTTCTTTAGTCGGCAGATAAATCTTTCCTTTCTACGCGGTTAGAGGAATGTATCAAGGTATTGGCCAATGGGTTTGGAAGTTCACTAATTTTAGTGATGTATTGCATTCTGATGTCCTCTTCTTTCTTTTTGTGTGTAGACCAGGAGGCTAAAGAGATTCAAACTACCGAATAGAATGTAAGACGTCATCATTCTGTGGCAAAACTGAAACCCATTCAAACCGTCAAGATTAAACCTTTTTTCGTCAGAAAAATTTTATCCCTCTATTCTGAAGTCCACTTCATATGTGTTTTTGCGAATTTTTCCTTGCATCCAAATGACCTTTCATCAGAGTCATTGCTTTACATGTCTTTTTACAAACAATGTTTAGTGTGGAATCATTTATGGAGCATTTTGCACATAAACGTTGAAAAATAACAAGAGTTTGTCGATCGGCAAAACTAAATGCGCTCACTGTACCTCCCAAACAGAAGACTTAAGACACGAACTTGAAGTCGACATACCATCTAATTCCTAACGCACTGCCGACAAATTTGGTTGTAAATTCCACATATTTCAAGAAATTCGAAATTAAATTTATGTTTCCCATCAAACAGTCTCCTTGGCTTGCGCTTCAGAAAATGTATGCAAGTGTGTACAAGATTGGAAAGCAAAGGGATTTCTCAGATTTTTTAATATTTGCGGACCAATATTAATATGACATTTATTACTATTTATTACTAAGCATTATCAAACAAAAATAGAACGAGGTCAGGAGGCATTTTAATTACAATGAGCATCTATACACATAAGAAAAGGCTTAGCGTTCTAAAGTGTAATACTTGAAAAGCCAAATATTTAATGTAAAAATTTAAAATAATTTGTTTATTTTTATTTCTAAAATAAATGAATATAAAAAACTACTTTATTTTTTTTAATAAATTAAATTTTTAGGAAATCACATCTCTTTAGGGTTTTTCAGTAAAAATTAATTTTATAAATTAAAAATAAATTTAATTAAAAAAAAAAATTATGAAAAATAAATATGTATATTGATTTTATTTCATTTTTTGTAACCAAATATATTAACATATTTTCTTTAAAAATAAATATAATTTTTCTGTTAATTAAAGGTAATTAAATTAATTGGTTTTTAATTAAAATAAAATATATATATTTTTTTAATAAAAATAAATATATTTTTTTTAAACAAAACTTTGATTTAATGTTTGAAAGATTTGATATTTGCAAGATTTAACCACTTTTGAGAATCGTTGAACATTTTCATTTGAGCGTTAGTGTATCTCAATACCGATATCCACATATCATTTAATTCTGCGGTCAACATTCCAATGCTTTGATCACCATTTTCTAAATGTTATGCATTTTCATAAATTCAAACACTAATTTAATTGCACACCATATAAAATAAATCTTGAATTATTTCCCTACTTATTTACACTATTATAACTGAATGTTAATCATAATTAGCGTGCGATGTGAACAATACAAAATATCGGGTTCATTCTACTTAGAAAATTAGCATGAAATAAATACCACTTTGAATGTGCGAATATACCCATGTGTATATATTTAGCAATGTAAATTAACTGAGCAGAAAAATACAGACTTAAGTGATTACATAAATACAAACAGTACGAATGGAGAGTACTAAACCAATTGTACTATTGCGTCCACTGACATTTGACTTCAGCTCGTAGATTTGCTCAGGTGTATATGTATATGAATAAGTTCATATTTTTATACACAGAGGCAAACATACATACAAAAGTATAGCAGTCATGCAAATTAACTGTCGTTCAAATTAGTTAAATAAAAAATTAAAATATGTCAATATGTACATATATACCATAGACAATGAGCAACGCTTTTGCACATACATACATATACATAAATAATCACCAATTAAAATACGACGAAAAAATCCACGGCGCGTAAACTGTAAACAAAAGTTACTACGGATGATTTGCGTTGAAAAGGGGCGCGTCCCGACACGCCATGCTGTAGACAAGTGCACTCATACACACACACACAAACATTAATAAATATGCAAGCGAATTCTTAGAATTGCTTTGAATAAAAGCTTTTTTCAACTACATACTGATTTAACAGTAAAATGTAAGATAATGCGCGGCAACTACAAATCGAAATTGCTGACAATTTATATTAATTTGTGACGTCAGCAAACGGGTGTTTTGATTTTTTGCTTGGAATCCGCTTAGTATTTCGTATTGCATAATAGTTTTGCGCGGCAGCTATGCACTTATCTGATCGCAGCATTACATCAGCGCTACTGTGGCACTACAGCAGTTTGACGCGTACAACTGTTATCACCATTAAGCGAGTGATCATCCAATTGCATACATATTTATATTAAAATTTATATTTCCATACAAACATGCATAGTGCGCAGCATAAATGGCATGGCGCACATCATAATAAAACACAATTGACGCAAGTGATTAACAATGTTGGATTTATATTAATGGAGAATTATTAAAAAAAAATTATAAATGACTTTGAGAATAAATATTTGCGAAGCATCTCCGTTGCTTATAAAGCTATGAGGAAGCTTACGGTAGCCACTTAGCGCGCATCAAGTAGATATAAGATAAAGAAGCTAAACACTGTTTGTTTGCATTCATATATATACATATATGTATGTATGGATGTATGTATATATTTCTTGCAGCTTGCATAATATTTTTTTCTAATTTCCATGCAAAAATCTGCATAAATAACTTTTATGCATAATATCTATCATTGCTTCTTATTAAATATGTATTATTTTAATTAAAGTTGTTTCATTGACTTTTTTATTTAAAATGTATACATATGTATGTATAAGGTGTGAAAAATATTTCATTTCAATAATCAATATTTACACAAACTCCTTCAACTATTTTCAACAACAGCAAAAACAAGAAAAAACGTTAACTTCGGCTGTACCGAAGCTAATATACCCCTCACAGGTGCATTTATTCGTTCGGTTTGTATGGCAGCTATATGCTATAGTGAACCGATCTGAACATTTTTTTCGGAGATTAAATTATTTCTATGAGCAATAACTCACACCAAATTTCGTGAAGATATGTAGTAAAATGCGGAAGTTTTCCATACAAGCCCTTGATTCCAATCGTTCAGTTTGTAGACAGCTATATGATATAGTGGTCCGATATCAGCAGTTCCGACAAATGAGCAGCTTTTTGAAGAGAAAATAACATCTGCAAAATTTCAAAACGATATCTTAAAAACTGAAGGACTAGTTCGTATATATACAGACAGGCAGACAGACGGACGGACAGACAGACAGACGGACATCGCTAAATCGACTCAGTTCAACATACTGATCATTTATATATATACTTTATAGGGCCTCCGACGCTTCCTACTGGGTGTTACAAACTTCGTGGCAAACTTAATATACCCTGTTCAGGCTATAAAGATATCGATATGGCACAAATAGTTCTAAAGGTGTGGCAACTCTCATATAAAGCTATTGAAATCGGACTATACCTTGTTCATACCGAAAATCATAAGGAAATGAAGGATACAACATTTATTTCTAATAATAGTTGGTATGATATAATATAAGTAGAATTGGTGCTTCTACGAGACCGCATATACCTAAAATAAAAGTTTTCTTTGCCTAGTCCCGAAAATATTGTTCAATGTATACATTCTTTTAATAAAATTGCCTGGAAATATCTTCTAGAGCATAACGAAGTTTAATGCCATAAGGAGTTAGGGCTAGTCAGGATTTTCAAAATATAATTAAATATTTAAGTGTAATATCTTAAAAATATTCTCTAAAAATTTGAAGTTGATCCGTTAATTACTTTTCGAGTTATTTGACAAATAACAAAGAGATACTCCAACCCGTAGTGTGAAACTTAAAATGCGTTTTTCTCAAAACTATGTTTTTGGAACTGGTGATAACTGTAACTCCGCTCAATATATTTTAATGAAATTTCTACAGCTTTTAGAATACATAATTATCCTCGGCCGGAGCGAAGCTCTTTTTTTCCAAATTTTTATTTTTTAAGACCAATTACCTGTAGATTTTTTCTCGAAAATCTAAAAAAATTTCCTGATGCCACCATTTTACTGAAAATTGACATTTTTACGTGTCTCTGACTACCCCTAACACCTTAAGTAAATGACATAAGTCAGACCTTCCCCTATCTCCACTACAACCAATATACCAATTTTCAAATTTCGGTCTGATTTTATACTGCATCTATCGGCCAATGTCAATATAAAATTGAAAATACAGTATTTTCGCTTCATCGCACATAAAAATTTGCACAAATTTTCGTTCCATTATTCGAGGAATCAATTAACAGATATTCGTATAATTGAACAAGTTGTTCTCGTTTAAATGAACAGTTGGTTCTATTACAGGAATCACGCTTAATTGGACCATGTGCTGAATTAAGGGATTAGATGCGTTTCAAAATTTGAAATTTTTTGTCTTATTAAATAGTACAGTATTATAGTATTATCCAAAATTATCAAATCGATACGAGTAAAATAAATTTCAAGAGATAGACACTTTGGAAGATCCGCCCATTACAGCGTTTTAGACAGCCAAATTAATTGATCAATTAAAATTTACATTTAGAAACTTTTTTGCTTTTTATACTGCCGGCTACTCGATAACCGATCAGCTGTAACACATTTTTGTTTTTCTTTTCATAAGAAGTTGGTAAGTTTCATCAGCTGATTAATATTTTTAGCAGCGACATCTACCGTAGCTTTGTTTTTATCAAAAAAAAAATCAGCCAATTGCAGACAAAGAACGTATGTATATCGTACTTGGAACTTTTCTAACTTGAATCACCATAATCCACAAAAAACTTCGAGCTAGAGAGACTTCCGAGTTACAGAAGGTAATTTGTATGAATTTTGACTTCTATTGCCAATTCAATAATTCGAGTTATGAAGAACTTCGAGTTATGGAAGTTGAACTGTATTTTATTTTGTATGTAAATCGATCTTAATAAGCCTTTAAATCGAGAAGATGCCGGTCAATTGATCAATTAGCTCCTGTCTAAAAACGCTATATATATGCTCGTCTGTTCGACTTTGTAAAGAATATTACGATTAATATTTAAGTTATTTCATTGATACTAAGTGGAATTGTTAAATTAAACACTTTGTGGCCTTTATATACCTTTCTATAACTAATTCGACGTTCACCGTCTTTCTGCATGACTGCAATTGACTCACAGTTTGGTCTAATGTCGAATGTTTAATTCAATATTTTTTATTATTACTAACAGCTGAACGTAGTTCCACACCTAAAATTCATGCGATTCTTTGCAATGGTCAGCGGCATGAGAACTTAACCATTGTTTGCTTATAAATATTTATAAAAATGAATTAAACATCTGTTTGCAATATTTAAGAGCAGCCTCTTTAGTCGCTTTCTATTTTTATTAGCAATAAGTTGTCATCCTTTGGACAACCGTTCACATACAAAATAATCATCATCACAAGATTAATACAGGAAAGTCGAGAGAATAGCAAAAATTTTGAAAGCCAATGACACAATAACAAGTCAACTATAAAATTTTTGTCGGGATATGTGGTAATATTACTTGTAAAATTATAGAGTGTAGTTGAAATTATAAAAGTTGAAATATTCTACACTTTTAGACAAAAAATTTACAAAAATTTTTCTAAGACAACTTCTTACCGATAAGAAAATTGTAATACAAAAGAGAATCATTAGATTTACATATTTATTTTTCAGCCAATCTATTTGTTTTATTCTATTTTATTTCAATCTCATTATTTCACCGACATACTGATTCATTCATTGCTTACTTAAATATGCCTACATTCAAATAGCAACATTATAGCGTAATTTTTATTTGCTCTAAACATTCATTTGGAATTACTCAACCGGAACTCAAACTGAATGAAATTTATGACGGAACAAACGTGCTGAATAGCAGCATCTAATACAATAAAGTGTCTTACAGCTGTTGAAATAGCATGACTAGATTAGAGTAAATGAACTTTAGGTGTTTCCCATGACGTAGATATTCAAGTCCGCTTTTCATAATGGAATTTCAACGCATAGTGAATACGTTGTTTATAGAGATCCGTATGGTTAAATAATAAATATGTGGGCAATTTCCTAGAGTAAAATGGATTTATATTAGATTGATATCTGATTTTATGAAATAGTCATCATTATTGTATTATCACATTTGTTTGAGTTCACATCGTTTACAAATAAAATATGTATTTATTTAAGTGCAATAATGTTGCAAACTCTATGTCACAAACGTTGTAGAAATCAGCTGTTGCGGCAAACTACAGAAAAACCAGTTTGTTTAAGCTGCTCACACTCGCAATTGTCATCTCGAGTTGCTTTGTGTACGATTAGACAGGCGTACAGTGTATGATAAAAATATATAATACCTTTTTTGTTCGTTTAAAGAAGTATTTTAAAGTTATGAATAAACAAGTAAGGAAAGGCTAAATTCGGGTGCAACCGAACATTTTATACTCTCGCAATTTATAGAAATATTATTAAGATAACACACAAATTTACCCATAAATTCGGCATACAGTTTAATTGAATAACGGAAATCGTCATATATAGATATGAGGACTGAGGTAATTCCTTAACCGATTTCATTCAATTTCACCAGCAAGGTACACTATATACAAGACTATACGCTCACTTAATTTTGCTAAGTATATCACATATCAACCAATACATATATGCGGAATAAAGCCCACCGTTCTTTTAAAAAACCTATAACCTATATGGGAGCTAGGAGATGATATTTTTGAAAACTTATAATTAGGTATATGGGAGCTAAGAGATGTTATGACCCGATTTTAATAATTTTTGGAAAGACGCACTATTAGAAAAAAACAATTTCCTCTGAATTACATTAAATTTATCTAAGAGATTTACCCATATTGTCGGTTAAAATTTACCCTTAGGCGCTGAGTTCAACATTTTCGATATCTGGGGCCTTGAAAAGTAATAGTCCGTTTTCGATTTATATTTCATTCCTTATGTTTATATTATAAAGTGAAGGAATAAGATGGAATTCAAAATTGAGTTATAAGGAAAGTAGTCGTGGTTGTGAACCGATTTCGCCCATTCTTTATCCGTGTTATCAGGGTGTCAAGAAAATATTATATACCGAATTTCATTGAAATTTGTCGAGTAGTTCCTGAGATATGGTTTTGACCCATAGTCATAAGTGGCGATGCCACGCCCATTTTTCATTTTGTTAAAAAAATCTGAGTGCAGCTTCCTTCTGCTATTATATCCGTGAAATTTAGTGTTTCTGACGTTTTTCGTTAGTGAGTTAACCCACTTTTAGTAATTTTCAACCTAACCTTTGTATGCGAGGTGGGCGGTTATTATCCGATTTCATTTCATTTTCGGTTTTGGACTGTATTAAGAAGTGACTGAAAGAATCGAAATTGATTTTCGATATTTTGTGGGCGTGGCAAAGGTCCGATTTTGCCCATCTTCGAAAGCAACCTCCTCAGGGTGCCAAGGAATACGTGTTCCAAGTTTCGTTAAGATATCTCAATTTTTACTCAAGTTATCCGTTGCCCGGACAGACGGACGGACGGACGGAGTCTTAGCAATTTTTGTTGCGAGAGTATAAAAAAATAATAATTAATACAACTTCGAGTGAAAAATAGATAATACATTCTTGTGTTGAGATATTAATGGTTTTCAAGCCGTCATGGTTTTTAAGGAACTAAAATATATTTTTTTTTAATTCTTGAACAGTATTATACTATTTTTTGCCACGTACTAATGTTTTATACTTATATGTAACTATTTTCAACTGTAATTTTTGATTCTCTAGAAATTTTTCATAAAAGCGAAGCAGTGTTTTTTACAATTGTATCAATTAAAAACATTTTTCGTCACCTAAATTTTACATTAGGTCAAAAAACGTAATCGATTTTTGGAAAATTGTAGGCTAACCTCATAAGTCTCCTTCAAGAGCATTTCAGTAGAAAATATATCATAAGGATTGAAATTTCTCAAAAAAAAAAATTAATGCACTACATTTTTGGCGCGAACTGTAGGTTTGTGTGATTTGTTTTAACGACATTCCAGCAATATAATAACTAAGCAAAGTGCAAATCTACACATATCTACTCAGATTTATCTGAATTTAAGCGCGTTCCGCTAAATAATGTACGAGGATCTAATCAACTGATTTGATATTAGAAATCACATTTTGCTATTGCGATTAGCAAAACATCAATGAACTATACGAACATACAATAAACTAATAAACATACAAATATGTACAGCTAGTTCATTCATGCAATTTAAGCCTAACTAGTACCCGAGGTGGCACAAAAAAAAATTAATGAAAGTATAAATTGATAATAATTAATCAAAAAACAAGTCTTCAAAATGAGCAATGCTTTTCTTCTACGCCTCTTTGATATGCGCAATATTATTGACTTATGCGCTCCCTGTCAGCCAAACGAGACATAAAAAAAGAATACCAAGCTTGTTGGGTCCAGTTGGCTTTTTGGAAAGTAGGCGTCCCAGTCAAAATCGCACACGTGTATGGGTATTAAAAAAAGACTGTTATCGCATAATTCCCCTTCACTTTACTCGACAACTTTTATTTTAAACGATTTTTGTTTTTGTTGTCTTGTACTTGTTGACCAAAGCACATCGTTTGCTGTATGCTACGGATTATTCATTTGTTTTGATATAAAATTTACATTTGCTTTATCGTGTCTTTAAGATTTTAATATTTGCCGTTTTTATTGTAGAGGAAGTGTTATAGAAGTCAACAACCGGCAAATGTTGTTTAAGTAGCGTCGCGTAAAAACAGAAACCACAAGTAGATACCGGATCTTGACGCTACACTTAAGCTTAAGCTATTTTTATTTATTATTAACTGGTGATATGTGCGATGATAATAGTAATATAACTCGTTTTCAAAATGAAAGTAGAAGCTATGAATTAAGAATCATGAAGTGTGCCTCATTATTAGAGATTTCATTTGAATTTCTATTGAAATTGTGACTTGGGGACAAAATGTCTTACGATTAGAAATGTTCACTACAGTTTGCAATTTGCTTAGTTGTATATTTTGATATAAGTGACAGCGCTGTTAAAAAATATTTCTAATTTTACATGGATATTTGTTTCATGTTTGTCAAAGGTTTTCAATATTGTTTTGTTATACTTTTCTAAAGACGTATTTGATCACAAATATTTATAAATTAAAGACTTTCTGAATATTTTCAAAAAGCCTTTCATAACGTTTTATCTTTAAACCCAAAAATATGTCACGTAGTATTTTTGGGTTTAAATTTTCAACGGGTGGCAACTCTGTTTCAAAATATTTCTGATTTGAAAATTTTCTGAAACATTTCATACTCGTTTTAATTTTATCACGCATTTTTTTAATAGTTTCCGTTTTATTTTATATTAGGTGGCAACTCTGTTCAAGGATTTTACGAACTCTCGGAGTTTAAGACGCATATTTTATATTTTTTTTAATTTGTTCACAAATAAAAATTTGTGTAAGTCAGAATTGGTGGTTTAGTGATTAGAGTGATATATTTCCCATTAATCGTTGTTTCATTATCTCGACCTCTTTCTCAAGCTCTTTACATACTTTCTATTCTCTTGATCAATTCTAATTCGGATATCATATATTTCGTATAAGGAAGTTTCTATATTAAATGTTTATCTTGATACAGGATTAAAGATCTTAAACCAGAAGAGCTAGAACATCTCTTCGAGCGAATTGAATTTACTAGCAATAATGTCGGTTAATTAAGCTCAACCCCCACCAGATTAGTCAAGACTTATATTCTTGTCTGAAACGACAACATCCCATAGCTTCATATGGGATCGAACAAGACTGGACAAAAATGCATGTGCGCTTGGTTTGGTCTCGAACAAAATACGTTTTGTGTCTTATCTAATCCGGTGTGTTTGAGCTTTAACTTCATACTGGGCCAATAAAACGTTCCTGAAGTTCCCAAAATAGAATGATTAGGTCGGTTTTTTGCTCTCGAAGCAAATTGATATCAATGTATGGTGCTTCATTATGAGAGATTGTGAAAGGAAAATAATATAAAACTAAAACCAAAAAAGCTAAAATGAACTATCAGATTTTCAAACCAAGAGAATATATTATAATGCTTTCAAGGAAGTTTCCATTTTAATTTTTAAACTTGTGATTACAATATTAAAGGACTTTAATGGGAAGAATTCATCTCGACGTTTGATGTGTCGAGCGAATTGACTGTATTGACTTTATTTGGGAGATCCTCGGCATGTGATAAAAGATTCATAAAACACTATTGCATGACCCCAAAATGGCTGTTTGGTACGACGTTTGAGCCTCAACCATATACCAACGATTGGATCATATTTTACTAACAAAAGAAAACCCTTATGGAAATCGATATCAATGTATGTTGTTTTATTGTGAAAGATCTCATCTCATAAATCAAAGATCCATGACATTATGTCAATCGAACTATTAAGTTTCTGCAAAAAACTTCCTGGTCTCAAAAAGGAGTGGCGTTGACTGGTCGCCTCGATCTCCAAATTCGACACTCCTGACTTTATTCTGTTTTTTATTTAACTCAAACTAATATTGCAATACTAATTTAATTTGTTTTTTATTTATTTGAATAAACAAATTAAAATACTGGCATACCAGCGAAATTCCGCGATTTCTATTTATGCGTAGCAGGTACATGGGTACATGGGTCCATGCATACCAACATATACATTTTTGTTATTCAAACTAAAAACAGTTCAACTTATATTTTTTTAATCTTTTTCATTTTTTTATTTTATTTTCTCCTCTTTTGATTTTTTCTCTGCTTCTGCGGTATGCAAAAACATTCGTCGAGTATCTTGTTTGACATGAAAATCGCCAAAGATTCGCACTTGAATAACTAAATTAGTAATTACGGCTCTACTCAGTCTACTTAAATGTTTTTTATATCTTGTTTGCATTTACTTTTCTATGACTACTTCAGACAAATTGGTATCTTAAAATTTAATTGGGTAGTGAATGGCGCTAAATCGGGTAAATTGAAATACGAACACGTACGCATTTGGCTACAACACTCGTAAATCTATAACAAACAACCGTAATCGTCAACTATGTGTACAAAAATAAATCAAAAAAGATTTATGTTTTGTAAATTTACTTTGTTTATTTATTTTAATTGGCATTTTCTTAGTGGTTTGCTATGCTTCATTATGCAATGAAAATAGGTGGTTCAGAAGCAAGTATTTTTTATTGAAGAAGTGGAAGGTATGGGTTTCCAAATACAAATATTTCTTCTAGAGTAAAACACGGTTGTATTTTAAGATAATTCATCCGTTCATATAGGCAGATAGTTTGCATTTGAACCACCCGGTACTCCACATAAATGGTCAATATATTATATACAAACATACACACATATGTATTTCTACATATAAATCAAATCTGCTTATGCGAATCATTAAAACGCGATAAACGCAGCTAACAAATTGTTGCTGTCGCCATCATCGACATCGCTTAAAACAACAAAAACTAACAATGTTGACAACAGCAGCACCAACAGCTACGGCTGTAATTACGAAAACGGCTACTCAAATTTCAAATCGTATAAATTAAGCAAATTTTGATTTCATTTGCCTTTTTCAATTGAACACGTCGTTGTTGTTGCTGTGTATTCTTAAAATACGCCCGTGTTGTCTACAGTGTAGTGCCCACTTGACAGCAAACAATTCGCTATTTGATGGTCACATTAGACTGGCTGACTGTGTTTTTGAGTCACTCGAGATTTATACAAAACGCAATGGAAAATATTTTTAAATTCGTGCCGATCGATATCTGTGCACTTCATTTGATATATCTGCATACTTAAAATTCCTATTTAAAGCATAACAAGAGTATAGTTTAAAAAATACAAACAACTGGTGCTCAACCATTTTTTTAATCGATCTACGAATATTGAGTGCCGTCAATTCGGGGAAATACGTCATTAAATATTTTAATGTTACTAACTTACGTTTTTTATAAAATACCACTTTTTTCAAAAGATTTTTTGGAATGTTATCATATTTTTGAGATCATGTGTAGTAGATGTGAACATTCAGTTAATATTCATTTGTGATAATGACTACTACACGTCAATTACGGTCTTAAATGCAGAGACCGATCGGTCTTGGCATCGGCATCTGCCTTACATTAATTTTTCTTTTACTTTCTTGATTTCTTAAAAGTCTAAAATATTAAGTCTTCTGTTCACCTTATAATATTAAATTCACGATGATAATATTAAGTCTAGTATAAAGAACTTTATTATTTTTGGTTTAAATTTATTGTTACATTATTTAGAATGATTCGATTTATTCCAAATATACACAGTTTTGTTCAAGAACTTGTTGAGATTTGGAAGATAATTTCATAAAGTCACTCGTATAGAAACCCTTGTTGCTATTGGCAAAAAACTGGGAGAATATGTTTTTAAAAGTTTCTCTTGAGACAAATTTTCATAATCACCATCATTCGCCATAGACAGGAATAGACAGGAAGTAATAATCATTTGGTGCTGGTTTGGACTATGAGGTGCATGTACAAGAACCTCGTAAAACAGGCAAAAATTGGGGATCGGTCCGACACTACTTAAAAGTATGACTTTAAATTTCTCTATCTCAAGACAATTGAATTTCTTTTAAATATACAATTGAAGTTTTCTTTTAAAGAAAAACATGATTTCCCATCACTCACATCCTTTAGCTCGTTACATTTGGACCAGCTATGCTCCAACTTCTTTAATTTGTCTAAAAACTTAAGACGCACGGACCAAATTTGAAGAACACGGTGAATGCGGCAGAAGTACTGGGTCTAATTTGAACTATTTGGCTGATTGTTGTCATGTGGGAAGAGTAATTGGGGTATTTTTCCGAATATACAAATATTTAATTATTTGGAACATAACTTGTTTCGTAGTCGAGTAATTTAGGCACCATTTTGATGTTGACTTTAAAATACAACAGTTATTGCCAGGAGACCTAATGTCTTTTAAATAAATCGACACTCTTGTTGATGAAAATAAAATATTAAATTTTCAAATTAATTTTTTTAATTCTCTTGATTTGATGAAAATGCCACCACATAATCTTCAATTGAAGATTGGGTAATTTATTTTTATTCCGAACTCATATCGATTATGCAACGGATCATCAAAAATATCACGGAAAATATTATTGAAACAACAATTTTAAAAGAAACAAGTAAGGAAGGGCTAAGTTCGGGTGTAACCGAACATTTTATACTCTCGCAATTTATTTATTTAACTTTATTTATATTATATAATAAACAATTTGACCCACATATCCGTCATATATAATATTGTATAAAGTATATATATTGTATAAAGTCCATTGAAAGTTGGAAACCATAATATTAGGTTAGAAGCACCGAGGTCCTCGTGTTCCATATATGAAGCCTTAAAAACCTATGGTCCGATTTCGGCGATTTTTAGAAAGGGGCTGCCACACTATAAACATAGTATTTGTGCAAAGTTCCACACCGATATCTTCACTAGTGCTTACTTTATATATTGTAAAGTAAACGATTTAGATCGTCTTCAAAGTTCCGGTATATAGGAAGTAGGCCTGGTTGTGAAGCGATTTGGCCTATTTTCACAACATATCATTGGGATGTAAGGAAACTATTACAAACCAATTTCATTGAAATCGGTCGAGTAGTTCCTGAGATATGGTTTAAGAAGGGGCTAAAAAAAAGACCGCAGAATGTTTGGTTTATATAGCTCTATTGGTTTGCGAGATATGTACAAAAAACTTAGTAGGGGCGAGGCCACGCCCACTTCCCCAAAAAAATTACATCCAAATATGCCCCTTCATAGTGCGATCCTTCATACCAAATTTTACTTCCATAGCTTTATTTATGGCTTAGTTATGGCACTTTATGTGTTTTCGGTTTTCGCCATTTTGTGGGCGTGGCAGTGGTACGATTTTGCTCATTTTCGAAAGCAACCTTCCGATGGTGCAAAGAAATAAGTGTGCCAAGTTTCATCAAGATATCTTAATTTTTACTCAAGTTACAGCTTGCACAGACGGACAGACAGACATTCGGATTTGAACTCCACTCTTCACCCTGATCACTTTGGTATATATAACCCTATATCTAACTCGTTTAGTTTTGGGTGTTACAAACAACCGTTATGTGAACAAAACTATAATACTCTCTTTAGCAACTATGTTGCTAGCAACTTTGTTTCGAGAGTATAAAAATAAGTCTCTAAGCTAAGTAATCCTCTTTTGGATAGATTTAGAGAATCTATTTTTTTCTCATGAGCAAATATATATTTTGCATGTTCACGTGTGGGAACTTGTATTTGCTTTTGGAATATTCTTACAAACTTTAATACCATATCAACCAACAATTGCCATAACATCAAATAAAAATTTAAAACGATAGTAACCTTCCTATATTTTTCCTTTTTCCCTATATTTTTAAATAATTAGTGACTCCATAAAAATATCACTATATCAAATAGTTAACCAGTATATGTAATTAAACTTATACCTTATCTACAGTATGGGAGTATATTAAACCATTTAAAAAAATCGTACACAACAATTCTTCGAAAAGTTAACATATTTAACTACCAATTAATTGAATTATTATTTGAGTCTATATGTATATTGTACACACCTGCCTACATTTATACAAACGTTGTTGAATTACTAAATGCAAGGCCTATACAATTATGTTGACAAATGATATCATTAATCGAAATATTATTAATTCGAATAGAATTGTGCATTTAAGTATTTATATACTATAAACTTGAGTATAAACAGGGTGCATTAACTATATAAATTGTGGCTTTATAATTAATTTGGAAAATTGTTTGAATAATTGCTCAATTAATGATATCCTTTATTGACTACAGTACAATTTACTCTCCATTAATTCTAACAATGATTTCGACACTATTTCTTGTTTCAAAGCAAACAATCATCAGAGGATTACTGGGCACTTTGCTTCAAAAAATTCTCAGGAAAATAAGTAATAGTTAAATCTGGAGATATAGGAGACCAATTAATCTCAGCCATTTTTGACTTAGGACTTTCAGAGATTTTTTTTTGCTGAAAGTGAATACTACATCGAGAGGTACAGGTAGCGTTTTCCCAACTTAATCGATTAGTAAATATCAAAGTTATTACCGACATAAAAGACAGCTCACCCTATATAGTTTGTAAGCAATCAATTTAAAGCTACACCTGCGCAAAGCAGTTACTTCATGAATTGTATAGCACAAAAAATACGAATTCTTGCTATCAGTTATTTACAATAATTTTCAATTCCAGTTCAAACACATGAATTGCCTTCGCTACGAATTGCTGCAACTGCTTGACAATTTAGAGTAAGAAATGTTGAGAAAAAGGAATTAATTAAAAAGCAATAGGCGCACCGTTGAAGTTGCAGTATTTCATTTTTTTATTGAGTACGGCATTGGCTACTTCTGTTATATACACACATATGCGGCGATTCACACAGAAGGCGAATCATTAGCGTCGGCAATTAACAATTTAATATAAAAAATTGAAAATTCAAAGCAAAACGCAGCGACATAATTAATGTTTGTCAGCTTATTAGTTTTTACTAAATTGTGACCAAATACGATTTTCATGCGCGAGTGCCAGGCACGAATGCATGCACACACGTTCGCCAATGCCGGCGTTACATACGCTCTTCTGTGTAAATAATTACTTGCAGTTTCGATTGCATTGTCACCTTTTTGCAAAACCCTTACCGAATAATTGTCAATAGCCATAAACATGAGTAACTCAGTGTAGTGGTGTTAATTAAATTTTTATTTTGTTGTAATTTGTTTTCACTCATTTACGGTTTTACTTATATTTTAATGAGTAGCAGATGGTGGTTCACCCAAAAACTAAAATTCATTATAATGAATTTATATTATAGGGTGTCTTTTCCTAGAGGGTAGTTGCCAAAGCATTTGCCAAGGTAAGCAGATATGTAATTTATGATCACAAATTACCGTAAAAATTTTTAAAATTCAAAGAAAATTATTTACAAAACTTTGTGTGGAAAGCTTACTGGGAAAATCACCGATGAACATATTTCTGTCTTTATGGGTTTGAAATGTACAAGTTAATTCTCAATTAGTTATCTAAATGCTAAATGGTTCCAACAATTCTGTAAAATAAGCAATACCGCTCCTGATGCCATTACTTTATTGTGGTGCGGAACAAACTGAGTATAGCGTCAGAAGTATATGACGAATTAATTGCGGCTCGGAAGTTGATGATCATTAATGAATGATGAGATTCAACTGGCATTCTGGGGAGTAACTTTGAATGAAAGTTCGTCTCTGGGTTCCAATATAAACTAGAATTTCTCCATTTGTTAAACCGATGACTCGAAAATAGCGAAAGTAATTGATACTGGAACATTAGAACTCAGAACAGAATGCTAACCTGTAGTCATAAGCTTGAAGAAACACCTCTCATGTACATCAAGAGGTCCCTCATACAGTACGTATACGACATTGAAAAATACTTCGACCAGATTTTGGAATAAGACAGTTTCCCGCGTGCCTTAAACGTCATTCACAGCAAAGTTATTAACACCATCCTTGACTCCCTCCCAGTGCAGATGATGAGCGCGAGCTGTCTCACGAAACCAGATTTACCCTCGCGCAACTTCGTTCTGAATATTGTAGCATGGTAAATTCTTCTTCATGTCCGGCATGCTAAAAGTCTCCGTATGATACTAACTATCTATTTGCATGGCCAACGAACCTGGATCATCTAACACCCCTCTCCCTATGCCTACACTCAAAAGCTCGTTTCCTGTGCCTTCCGTTTGAAGACCTCGATGACAATTAATCTTACACTTTCTTCTTAAGCAGGGTCTAGATAATCGTTAACATCAACATAAGTAGCTCGCAGTCTAGGAAAACATTAGGTTAGGTTAGGTTAGGTTGGTCTGGTAGGCCTGCAGGCCACGCATAGACCAGTTATGGTCCTTTGCGATACCAGAATGGAGTGCCTTTACGTGTTCCCTGAGTAGTAGTCATCATTCAGGATGCCTGCGCCTGTCGTGAATTTTAATAGTTTATGAGGCTTCACTGACGATATCTCCTCTAACTTATCGTACTGTAGGGCCCCTAAGTACATAATACGCTGTCTCGCTAACGCAGGACAAACGCACAAGAGATGCTCCACTGTTTCCTTGGTGCCCCGCTCTTGACATTTTCTGCATTCCTCCCGATCTAACAGCCCCATTTTATAGGCATGTGCCGCTACAAGGCTGTGACCGGTAAGAATGACAACCATGGTCCTACAGCTCTTTCCATCGAGCTCCAGTAGGAACCTTGTATATTTTTGATCTACCGCTTTGCACATGACCTTTGCAGTTTTACACCCCGGTAGATCCTTCCAGCGAGATATGATTCTTCTTGCCGTGCACCTGTCTATGTCATCGTAAAGAATGTGCATGGGTTTAGCGATGTTGATCATGTTTCCGGGTGACAGCTGTACACCACTCTTGGAAATCCCGTCTACGATTTCGTTGCCCTCGATGCCTTTATGGCCTGGCACCCAGTAGAAGTGTAGCCTCATATTTCTGGCGATCCTCACTACTGCTGCCCTGCTGCTCAGGACACTTTTGGCCGATATTCGACACGATGTTACTGCCTTGATTGCCGCTTGGCTGTCTACGTAGATGTTAATTTTAGAGTATTGGCCTTGTGCTCTGGAGGCTAGCTCTGCTGCCTTCCCAATAGCAAAGACCTCTGCTTGAAATATACTGCAGTGATTCGGCAGTTTGAACGGCTGTTTTATGCCTAATTCCGGACAGTATATTCCTGCACCTACTCCCTCATCCATTTTAGAGCCATCCGTATAGATATTTAAGGTGTTGCATGTAGTTACGGTGCCCTTGCGCCACCCATCCTTTTCCATGTTTACCATGAAACGTCTTTCCCAGTTGTAGAATGGGACCAGATAGTCGATACCTGTCAGACTGCTCTTAGCAACCGAGCTGAGTCCGAAGGATCTGTATGTGAATTCACCTATTGCCATCAGTCGACCCGCCGATTTCGCCGCGCAGCTTTCGGCAAAGAGATCTATAGGTGGCAGGTTTAATATTCGTTCTAGAGCAGCCGTTGGGGTGGTTCTTAGGGCCCCCGTTATACATAGCGCGGCAAGCCGTTGAACCTTTTCCATCAGCTTCCGATAAGTAGATTTTCTGGTACCCGTCCACCATACCAGAACCCCGTAGAGCAGAATTGGTCTCACTATTGCTGTGTAGCACCAGTGCATGAGAGTGGGAGAAAGCCCCCAGGTAGTGCCAAGCATCTTCCTGCATGCATACAGAGCATTACTGGTTTTCCTCACTCTCTCCTCCACATTGTACTTCCACAGAAGTTTGGTGTCCAAGACTACCCCTAGGTATTTGGTACGGTCCTTAAGCGGGAGCTCGGTCCCATTTAGCGAAGGGGGCTTCCATGCAGGTATTTTGTACCTTCTAGTAAACACCAGAAGGTCTGTCTTTTCCGCATTGAGCCCCAATCCCGCTTGCGTTGCCCAGTTATTGACAGTGCTGAGAGTGCTGGTCATTATACTGCTAGGAAAACATTGACCTTCTAAGATATAAAATAAGGTTATTTCACTGTAAATCTATAAATCAGACATCAATGAAGATATTAGACTAAAGATTTGCATAAATAGTCCTTCTAATGCATATCAACTTTTAACTAAATTGGTCAAAATCGGCCTATAATTTTTGAACCTCATAGATACTGAATATTAGGTCTTCAGCGCCCATGGTTGACTTTGTACTAAAAGTTGCGGTAAATTTGTTCAGTATCTTAATATGATAATTATGATTTAGTAACAAGGTGTTAAAAATGGATAAAATTTAAATATTTAATTTAATCGATCCAGACCTTTCTCTAGCACCAATATAGTGTTTTCGCCTTTCAAGTTGATTTCACAACGCAACCAAGGTCAATGGGTATCTTAATAAAATTACATGGAAACATACATATTTTTCGAACAAATTTTAGTTTAATGTCAAAGTTAGATGAAATTGGTCCAGAGATTCTACTCTAGACCCTGAATACGTAATATAATATATCGATTGCCACCTCTCTGAATAACTTTAAGTCATGTCGTTTTGGTAATTTAAATATGAATGCCCCCTTATTTTGTACAGATAATATGAATAAAAAGCAATCTGTTGAATCAGCTTGATTGAGTTCAAAAGTATTATAGAATAGTATATATTAATCCGAAGATATATATAATCCTATATATAATACATACATATCTCCATTATATAATTCCTATAAATATTTGATCCACTTTTATCTTATATCTTTACAGATAAAATGTACAGTTTAACCGAGAAGCAGCGCTATGATGGCTGGTACAATAATTTAGCGCATCCAGACTGGGGATCAGTTGGTGAGTACAATAACAAACACAGACAGTCAGATAAATATTCATAAGCCTATAAATGGTCATGCCTGTATGAATATACGAGTATGTAAGTAAACAACTGGCAGACGAGACACGTTTCAAATTTGCAATTCGCAAACTATTATGAAATAGCTCAAAAGCCGCTCGTGACGTTGACCCGGTTTCCCTTTCGAGCGGAGAGATTGTACTTGTTGTTCAAAGCTATTTTTATAACAAAGCCTCTTCTTAACTGCGCACAGCTGATCAATGCTCCCTACGGTGATCTCGCATCGCACCCGCACTCTCTCAAACTCATTTGCATTGTCGTGTGCAACGATTGTCAGCCGCTCACTGATCGTGCGCTGAATTTTTCTTTATATTCAATACAGTTTATATTGTTTGCTTTGGGAAATATGTGGGTGTCTAATAGACTTTTAAATACCCATTAATGAATTTGCCTTTGAAGGGCTTTTGACTTGCCATTTTATTTTACATTTTGTAGTATTAGTTTTATAGTTTAGGCATTACATATGTTAATAAGCCCTTTAGTGCGATTGCTTGATATACATATATTTAATGACAGGGATTCCCAATCAATTATTTTTGTAATGGAGTCAGCTGTCTGTTGCTGCAAGTCAAAGGGTTGGGAACTCCCGTTTTAAGATGCATCGATGGATTCTACATTCTTCTAAAGAATATTATATAATACTTAATCTCTCTTCATGGCTCTTCATCTAGTTCATACTAGCACTGGTGAAACAAAGACTTGTAGGACTCTCTTTCAAGAAGTAAGGTTCAGGTTCTGACCTCAATAGTTATCATCTGGAAACAGACCAAAGATTCCTTGATCATTTTCGATTTAGCTCATAGCGCAATTCTGGAGTTCTCAAGTCATTTTAGTTTGGCGCTGTTTACTCCAGAGGTCCTTATGTAAGCTCAACTCTAAACAATGATTATCGGTCGTAAGGTCTTCTAATCCGAGTTTAGGTTAGGTTTGTAGGCAGATCTCTGCAAAAACAGATGATCTCACCTAGACAGCCAGGCGCTGTCCATTGTGATACCAATAAAACTCCCTGTGGATCAAAGACCTTTAAGATTCAGCAAAACGCTTGGAATCTGTTACAAATTTCTTAAGACGACTAATGTCGATTCTAGCCAATTCGCTAGGATTGCCGAAGAAGGACCCTCCGAGGTGTTTCAACCTCAGTCTGGCAAAAGCAGGACAATGAAGAAGGAAATGCTTAGATGATTCCACCCCGCCTTCCTCCATACAGCTTTGGCAACTTGCATCAGCCACGATCCCAAGTCTCAACGAATGGGTACCCATTGGACAATGTCCAGTAAGTACACCAATGATCGCGCTGAGATGGACCTTGCTTAGCGAAAGCAGTTGAAAGGACCTCTTACTCTCCACGGAGAGCCAAAACCTCCCCACTGAACAAGTGCTGGTAGTTGACCAGCGTTTGACGAGCTCATGCGTAGTTTGCATGTCCAGCACTCTTGCGCAGGTGGACCATGGTCTAGCAACGCGCTCCCATTCTTACGTCAATGTAGCTAGGGTACCCTCCCTTGCAAGCTGGTCCGCTATACAGTTACCAACGATTCCGCGGGTCCGAGTTCAATAGCGAGAGATCTTAGAAGCTTCCTATGTTCAGTAAGATACAACTTTCTTTAGTGGTACAAGTTCTAACTGGCCAATGTTCTCTGGGTTCCTGTGTGGGAAAGGTAAACTCCATTCTGTCGAAGTTGTGTTGAAGGTGTTTTGTTATTACACACTTCATTCCAACTATTCAATCCTTTTCGTCACTAAATTTAACGATTAATCATGTACTTCAGTTCTCAAAAATTTATAATGTATCCTTTTTTAAATTTCAGATAGTCATTTGGTGCGAAAAGCACCGCCCTCATATTCAGACGGCGTTTACTCTATGGCTGGCTCAAATCGTCCATCCACACGCCGATTGAGTCGTTTATTTATGGGTGGCCGCGATGGCTTGGCATCTAAGCACAATCGCACCGCGTTCTTAGCGTTTTTCGGACAAGTTGTGGCGAATGAAATAGTGATGGCTTCCGAGTCGGGTTGCCCCATCGAGATGCATCGCATTGAGATTGAAAAATGCGATGAAATGTACGATCGTGAGTGTCGCGGTGATCGCTATATACCATTCCATCGTGCTGCATACGATCGTCATACCGGGCAGAGTCCGAATGCGCCACGTGAACAGGTAATTATGCAGGGATTGATGATTAAAAAAAAACTTGTATTTAAATACTCTCGAGTTCCAACTTAAGTTTACTCTATGCCTGACCCCATCCAAAAATTACCTACACTTCGCAGATAAATCAAATGACTGCTTGGATTGATGGCAGTTTCATTTACAGCACCTCAGAGGCGTGGCTCAACGCAATGCGTTCGTTCCACAATGGTACACTGCTCACGGAGAAGGGTGGCAAAATGCCCATTAAGAATACAATGCGCGTGCCGCTCTTCAACAATCCAGCGCCGAATGTGATGAAGATGCTCAGTCCAGAGCGTCTATTTTGTAAGTTATATTTTTGTTGATATTTTTTCTTATAACTTAATTTCCTTTTCTTCTGTGCCAGTACTTGGTGATCCGCGAACGAATCAGAATCCCGCTGTGCTCTCATTTGCCATACTCTTCTTGCGTTGGCATAATACACTCGCGCAACGCATCAAACGCGCTCATTCCGACTGGAGTGATGAGGATATCTTCCAGCGTGCGCGCCATTTGGTCATCGCTAGTTTGCAAAATGTAATTATGTATGAATATCTGCCCGCCTTTTTGGGTTCGGAAGTGAAACCGTACGATGGTTACAAGCAGGAAATTCATCCCGGCATTGGACATATCTTCCAAGCGGCTGCATTCCGTTTCGGTCATACAATGATACCGCCCGGCATTTATCGGCGTGACGCCAAGTGTAATTATAAGAAGACGCCTATGGGTTATCCAGCAATACGGTTGTGCTCCACTTGGTGGGACTCAAGTGTAAGTTTACTCTTCACCGCTTACAACTGATTTACTAATTTGTATTTTGATTTACAGGACTTTTTCACGGACACCACAGTCGAGGAGGTGCTACTTGGTATGTCTTCACAGATTGCCGAACGTGAAGATCCCGTGCTGTGTACAGATGTGCGTGATAAACTCTTCGGTCCTATGGAATTTACTCGACGTGACTTGGGTGCTTTGAATATCATGCGTGGTCGTGATAACGGTTTACCTGATTATAATACAGCGCGAGAGGCGTTTGGTTTGCCGCGTCGTAATGATTGGAAAGAAATCAACCCGGAGTTGTTTGAGAAAAATCCAGAATTATTAAGGTGACTAAACTACAATTAGATTATATTAAAGTTTCCAATTTTCCAACGCAAAGTTATCCTTTAAGGCCTTGGTATCCAGGCCATTATTAAAAAAGTCGAATGGTTATTATGGTTAATGGTCTTAGTCTTCGTTAGTCTTCTTAAGAGTCGCCCTCAAAAAATCCAAAAGACCTCCACATGAAATTACCCTTAATTCTTTATACTTATACTTGACCTATTTTAGTTGTCCTTGACCTCATTAGTTCTTATATGACCAAATCGATACTTGATTATAATATTTGTATAAGGACGTCCGATCTATAAAGGATTTTGCGAAGTTATCCCTTCGGATTCATTCAGAGATGCTTCAATCAAGGTCAGTAATGCTGCCTGACTTTGGTTGCCATACAAGCTTTTCAGCTCGGAGAAGATGCTTGGCCGCCGGTTTCAGACTTTCTTCGTTGTCTAGCGGCACTTCTCACCTAAATGCTTTTCCAGTCAAACTTCGAGAGAATGTAAACTAGCTTTAATTATTTCCTCCTTTAATTTAATTGCTGAACCCGCTCCATAGTTTAACCATGGAAGTCCATAGGCTGTGTATAGAGGTTAATTCCGCATTTGTGGGATCTGAGTTGATACATATCTGATCTAAACCGTCTGCAGACTTTGGAATGTCCGTTCTCTGCAGATCATAAATGTAATCTTCGTATATTTCTCTCCAGAATTTCATTGATCTATGTGAGAACATTTATCGAGTTGAAAGTAGACTTGGATCTTATATATGTACATCTCGTTACTTAGCCCGAATCTCAAATGTATTTTCATTAACTTTCAGAATGCTGATTACTGCCTACGATGATCGTCTGGATAATGTGGACGTGTACGTTGGTGGCATGCTGGAGTCATACGGGCAACCCGGCGAATTCTTCACAGTCGTAATAAAGGAACAATTCGAGCGTTTGCGTGACGCCGATCGTTTTTGGTTCGAAAACGAAAGGAATGGTATTTTTACGCGCGAAGAAATCGAAGAACTACGGCAGATAACCATGTGGGACATTATAGTGAACAGCACGGATATTAACAATTCCGACATACAACAAGATGTGTTTATGTGGCGCGAAGGTGATCCCTGCCCACAGCCCATGCAATTGAATGCTTCGGAACTGGAGCCCTGCCAATACCTCGAGGGATACGATTACTTTTCCGGTTCGGAGTTGATGTTTATTTATGCTTGCGTTTTCCTCGGCTTCGTGCCCATTCTATGCGCTGGCGCTGGCTACTGTGTGGTGAAGTTGCAAAATAGTAAAAGACGCAAGTTAAAGATACGCCAGGAGGCCTTACGTTCGGCACAAAACAAAGGCTCTGTTGATAAGATGTTGGCACGCGAATGGCTGCATGCGAATCACAAACGTTTGGTCACCGTAAAGTTCGGTCCAGAGGCGGCTATCTACACAGTGGATAGGAAGGGTGAGAAATTGCGTAGTTTCAATTTGAAGAATATAGAAGTGATCACGGTGGAGGAATCGGCAACGAATCACATTAAGAAGAAACCGTATATACTGCTGCGTGTGCCGAACGATCACGATTTGGTGCTAGAGTTGGAATCATATGGCGCGCGACGTAAGTTCGTCAAGAAGTTGGAAGACTTTCTCTTTTTGCATAAGAAAGAAATGACGCTGGTGGAAGTGAATCGTGAGGTTATGTTGGCGCGTGCTGAAACGCGTGAGAGACGCCAGAAGCGGCTGGAGTATTTCTTCCGCGAAGCATATGCGCTAACATTTGGCTTGCGGCCAGGCGAGCGACGACGCCGTTCCGACGCCTCCACCGATGGCGAAGTGATGACAGTTATGCGTACGAGTCTATCAAAAGCCGAGTTTGCGGCGGCGTTAGGCATGAAACCGTACGATATGTTCGTGCGTAAAATGTTCAATATTGTCGATAAGGATCAAGATGGCCGTATAAGTTTTCAGGAGTTTCTCGAGACTGTGGTGCTCTTCTCGCGTGGCAAGACCGATGATAAACTGCGTATTATCTTCGATATGTGCGACAATGATCGTAACGGTGTAATCGATAAGGGTGAATTGAGTGAAATGATGCGTTCGCTGGTGGAGATGGCGCGCACCACCAGTTTGGGTGATGATCAGGTGACCGAGTTGATTGATGGCATGTTCCAAGACGTGGGATTGGAACATAAGAACCACTTAACCTATCAGGACTTCAAATTAATGATGAAAGAATATAAAGGTGACTTTGTAGCGATCGGTTTGGATTGCAAAGGTGCGAAACAGAACTTCCTCGACACTTCAACTAATGTGGCGCGTATGACCTCATTCAATATCGAGCCAATGCAGGAGAAGCCACGTCACTGGATGCAAGAGAAATGGGACAGTTATATAACGTTCCTAGAAGAGAATCGCCAGAACATCTTTTATTTGTTTCTGTTCTACGTCATCACGATTGTGTTGTTCGTAGAGCGCTTCATACGTGAGTAATTTGTTTAATCAAAGGAATTAAAAGTTCTATAATGTTAGCGTATCATTTCAGACTACTCATTCATGGCTGAGCATACAGATCTGCGACACATTATGGGTGTCGGTATTGCCGTAACACGTGGCTCAGCAGCCTCGCTGTCCTTCTGTTACTCCTTACTACTACTGACAATGTCCAGGTATGTATGTCGGCAATACCAGAAACAGCTATTCGGAATCTGAAATACAATACTAAAAAATTTATATTTCAGAAATCTCATCACCAAACTGAAGGAGTTCCCCATACAACAGTATATTCCGCTCGATGCGCACATACAATTCCACAAAATCGCTGCTTGCACGGCGCTCTTCTTCTCGGTGTTGCATACCATTGGTCATATCGTTAATTTCTATCATGTATCCACACAATCCCATGAGAATTTGAGATGCCTGACACGTGAGGTGCACTTCGCCTCCGACTATAAGCCGGATATTACATTTTGGCTCTTCCAGACAGTTACCGGTAGGTTCTCAGTAGTATTACAGATAATTTAGAAACATAATTTTGGATTATTCTTCCCCTAGGCACCACTGGCGTACTGCTCTTTATTGTCATGTGCATAATCTTCGTTTTTGCACATCCAACCGTACGCAAGAAGGCTTACAAGTTCTTCTGGAATACACATCAACTGTACGTGGGACTCTACTTGCTTTCGTTGATACACGGTTTGGCGCGTATCACTGGTCCGCCACGCTTTTGGATGTTCTTCCTAGGTCCCGGCATTATTTACACGCTCGACAAGATCGTTTCTCTGCGCACCAAATACATGGCGCTGGATGTTATCGAAACGGATCTGCTACCTTCCGATGTTATCAAAATCAAGTTCTATCGTCCACCCAATCTAAAATATCTATCCGGTCAGTGGGTGCGTTTATCGTGTACCGCTTTTCGACCACACGAGATGCACAGCTTCACGTTAACCTCGGCGCCGCATGAGAACTTCCTTAGCTGTCACATAAAAGCGCAAGGTCCGTGGACTTGGAAGCTGCGCAATTACTTTGACCCTTGTAATTATAATCCGGAGGATCAACCAAAAATACGCATTGAAGGTCCCTTCGGTGGTGGAAATCAGGACTGGTACAAGTTCGAAGTAGCGGTAATGGTGGGCGGTGGTATTGGAGTCACACCCTATGCCTCAATGCTTAACGATTTGGTTTTCGGTACTAGCACGAATCGGTATTCGGGTGTGGCATGTAAGAAGGTTTATTTCCTTTGGATTTGCCCTTCGCACAAGCATTTCGAATGGTTCATTGATGTACTGCGCGATGTGGAGAAGAAGGATGTCACAAATGTGTTGGAAATACACATTTTCATTACACAATTTTTCCACAAATTCGATCTGAGAACTACGATGCTGGTAAGTTTTTGCAAGTTATAAATTTCCTCTTCAATTTTCATTGAATTTTACCATCTTTCTTTGTTTTGCAGTATATTTGTGAGAATCACTTCCAGCGCCTATCGAAGACCTCAATCTTTACTGGTCTGAAGGCGGTGAACCATTTTGGACGACCTGATATGTCGAGCTTCTTGAAATTCGTACAAAAGAAACATTCATATGTAAGTAAATAGTTAAGAGTTAGGTTAATTTAAGTCAATGATTATGAGATTTCTTGGAACGTCAGAAGCTCTTAGAGTCCTGGCAAGGTTTATTAGGAACAAATTCTAAAATATATAAAAATCATTTTAGTTGAAGGAAATCCTGAATAATTGGCGGTGTGTAGTAGTTGACCAAGTCTAAATAGCAGGTACAGTGAACTTTTTCGCGAATTAATTTAATATCAGAGGGAGGATTTGATAAGAAGGCTTTTGGCGTCTGCACTTCACCATTATAATTTCTAACTTCCAGACAACTTTGTTGTTGAAAGTCTTCTAACGGGAATCCCAGGAAACGAGCGGTTTCGACATGGTCGGGCCTGTGGCTGTCCGGAGCGCGGTACTTTGACATATCGACTAGCGACATGAGGATTTTATTGCTGCTCTGTACTTGGTAACAATCACGGTCGTATGGGGAGTGAAAGATTACGGGCTATTCAGCATATCAACTAAAATTTTGAGGTTATTAACAGTCGGAATTTTAATGCTATCGACAGAAATGTTCAGGTCTAGACGGTACTCATTTGTCCAGTTGGTGAATATGGTCCCTGTGGGTTTGGTAGGGTAGAGTGTTAGGCTCCTAGCAATGAAGAAGAGGGAAAGATCATGGAGGTAGCCACTCACTTTCGAACACATGTCATCGATTCCATTGACTGACGTCATTGAGACTTTCTCTCATATAGTTTGACATGCCTGACCCTATATAGTATACATTGATATATATTTATTATATTTGCGATACAACTTGTGTGGATATAACGTCGCAATGGGTAAATACCGTCTGACCGAGATCATTGGATCGCGTGAGTTTAGTGAGCTCTTATCAACACTTACGCCGTCTCAAGATCCTTTAAACCTAGAGATCCATTAAGCTGAATACTCTCAGCAAGGTTCATCTTAACCCAGTTGTTGGATTTCAACTGGACATTGCACTGTTCAAGATTGATCTCAATTTTCTCCGCGCTAAGTAATTTCGGGCGATTGGAATGGAGTTTCGGGTTTTCAGTTTTGAATAAATGAGATTTCCATTCTTTTGCAATTTGTCAGTTAATAGCATGGATTTGTACAAGAATTAAGAACAATAAGGATGAGAAAGAATTTAAATCGCTCTAGTGTTTCGTGGAGCCTGAGTGCTGAGCGGAGCTTGTATGCCGGTTCTATAGAACTTAATTGTATGTAGATAAGAGTTTCCAAGAGAGCTTTCCAAGAGAGCAGAATTCCATATGTTTACGTCTTTAAACCCTCCTTCTTTTTTACAGTCACTTGGAGAATCCAGAACTCACACTGAAAAATTATTTTAACTTATAGTGTATAAGAGGTTGATTCTAAAAACTTTCTCTTCCTTTCCAACAGGTTTCCAAAATTGGCGTCTTCTCATGTGGCCCGCGACCGCTCACAAAGAGCATAATGTCGGCCTGTGACGAAGTGAACAAAACGCGAAAACTTCCATATTTCATACATCATTTCGAGAATTTCGGTTAAATGCAAGGGATTTTAAAATGGTTTCTGGCGTAACACTAAAACAATGCATTTACGGTGTATCATACGAAGAAAGGACGACAACAATAATGCCGCCATTACCAAAAACCATGCGATCCCTTAAGAACTACTCATTTTTTACTTTTTAAGTAAATTTTTAATTTAACTCATTGCCTTTGAAACAAAGAATACGAACGAAGTATGGAGTTAAGCGAACAACTAAATTAAAGTTAATTTAAAGAAAAAATTGTTAGTCAAATTAGCGCTTTTACAATATTTCCAACAGTGTGGAAATGTTACTTAACACTTACGGATTTGTCTGGAGTTATGAAGAATTGTCGGTTGGATTGAATGCTTGTATATGTATATGTAATTTTACCACATAATGTTTATATAAGTATGGATACTCCCTCTACTACTACTACTATTACATACTACCGTTACTGCTACTACTGCGTACTGCTCTATAACATACGATAACTGTACCATTATATTACGACACTTTCTTACAACTGAAGTTTATTTATTGAATCTTATTTGTTATCATTTTGTAAAAAAAAAAAATCAATTAATTAAATCTTATGTAATTATTTATTATATGAATTCAATAAGTTTGTATGAGACAAAAAACAAAAACGAATGCGTAAATTGTTGTTGTTTTATTAATCCGATTTTGAAGCGCAAAACAAAGTGAATATGATATTTTTCTTGTAAGAATGGTTGACTTTTGTTTTAAAAATAGAACAAAAAGCTCGAGTTAATAACCTAAAAAAATGTAAGGAGAGTCCTGTTATTTTTTCACTTTCCCAGCAATCCTTCAGACAGACTGTGTGGCCTTCCCGGACCTTCTGAACGAGAGACTTCTGGTATGGGCGATCAATTCATTCAAACCGTTCTACTACTAGTTGGTTGTTACCAATATATGTAAAGTGCACATTCCGGGGGCTTGGAGGCAGGTCAGAGTGACGTTTATACCCAAGGCCGGAAAGAGCTCGCACGTCGCGGCCAAAGACTTCAGGCCTATCAGTCTCTCCTTTTTTCTACTGAAAACATTGGAGAGGCTGATCGATCGATTTATAAGGGGTAGGATTCCCCGAAATCGTTTCTCTAAAGCGCAGCACGCTTATTGTAAAGGCAGGTCAGTGGACACAGTCTTACACATGGTCGTCTCATGGATAGAGAAAGCTATCGGACATAAGGAATAGGCGGTGGGAACCATCCTCGACATTGAGGGGGCTTTCAACAACGTACTGCCGGTAGCGCTAGTAAAGACCATGAATAGATTCGAGGTTGAGTCCAACCTCAAGTATCTTATTTTCACTCTTCTCTGCGATAGAATGATTGTGGCAGAATGGGGCACCACACGGGTGCGACGGGAGGTAAATAGTGGTACTCCGCAGGGAGGGTTCCTCTCACCTCTTCTCTGGATCATGGTCGTAGACAACCTTCTGGTTCTCATGGTTGAAGGTAAGTTTCTGGATACCGTATATGATTTTACTCAAAGTTACCTTGATGTCGTATCGAGTTGGGCTTTGGACAACGGTCTTTCTGTAAATCCTAGTAAGACTGAGGTAGTTCTTTTCACCAGGAGATACAAAATACCGGATGCGCCTCTGCCGTCGATGGGAGGAGTCTGTCTTCACCCCGCCGACAGTGTAAAGTACCTAGGTGTTGTTTCTTGGAAAGCCAACATTGCGGAAAAAGCAAAAAAGGCATCGGTTGCCCTGTATTGTTGTAGGGGAGCCATTGGTAGTAGATGGGGCCTCTCACCAAAAGTAGTTCTTTGGCTATATGAAACCATAGTCAAGCCTATAATGTTTTACGGGGTTCACGTATGGAGGAGGCACTAGCTAAGAAGTTAGTATGGCCGCGAAAACTGCTATCAGGTTGAGGGAGGCTGGGTATATAACAGAGTGCGCGTATATAACTCAGGCGCTTCGACTTCATTCCGAGGCTACTGGACTACCATCATGTCGACGAGCCCTACCCTGGCGGTCTATTCTCTGCTCTCATACCTTCAAGAGAGGGTTGGGTGGGTAGAAGTCGCTGGAGGAGAGACGCGGTAAGCTTCTTTACGGATGGGTCGAAGTTAGCGGGGTAAGTTGGGGGAGGAGTTTATTGTCCGGAACTTCTCATTAACTTCAGCTTCAGGCTTCCGGACCATTGTAGCGTGTTTCAAGCAGAAGTGGTGGCCATAAAGGTTGCAGCGGATTCACTGCTGCGGAGTGCAGCAGCTTTGAGAAAGGTAACGATCAACTCTGATAGTAGGGCGGCAATAGTAGCCTTAAGCTCAATGACTGTGCGCTCCAGGCTGGTTAAGGATTGCCAGACCTCGCTATCAGTTGCATCGGAGCACTTTGCTATCATACTAGTTTGGGTGCCTGGCCACAGCGGAATCGCAGGAAACTGCAAGGCTGATGAGCTTGCTAGGATAGGTACTTCTGTTGCACTTACAGTGGAATGGGAACAAACAGGAGCGCCGCTGTCCTCTTGCAACTTGCTTCTGGATGAATGGGTCTCAGTCGAACTGAGCAGGCGTTGGACAGTCACTAGCACCTGTTCCGTCGCAAGATCATTCTGGCCCAAAGTAAATCGCAAGAGGTCAAGGTCCAAGCGCTTTGTCGGTTCGTAAATAAGTGAGGGGGTTGAATTTTTACGGCATCACAAAGGACTGCTCTCGATAGTCTAAGTGGGTCTCCCACTTTATAGGGAAACAGCCTTCATACCTAACCTAACCTAACCTGTTATCTTTTAAGTGTTGTTGTTGTAACGACTTAAATCATTTTCGTAAATTATTTTGATTATATAGCGGGGTTAATAAGCATAAACCGAATAAAAACTCAAATTCGTCCCATTTACGAAGAACTCTCTCCGAGATAACAGTGCATGAGGTTGTTTTCAAATAATTAATGCGCATGTCCACAAAATGTCAAGGCAAAACGTACACAGTTTTTGACAAGCAAGTCGAGCAAATAAATAATGCTAATTTCACTGCACAAATTTACTTAATTTTACCTTAAATAATATGCTGGAATCAATATTAGAAAGTCCATTATCAACACTCTACCATGAGGAGTTGTACATCATACAATGGGTGCAAAAATTGTAAGTCAATAATCCAATAAGAAAGTGTAAACCTTATATAACCACACTTACCTACTTTCTTACAGCTTTGCGCCTGTAGCCCCGGCACTGCTGCTACTCAGCGAGCATTTGACGCCAGCAAAACTACTGGATATCTATGTGCCGTTAATAGGAGTGTTCAGCCAGCAGCTTATGGTGCTGCTTGTAAGCGCGCTAGGTGTGATGAATGCTTTATCCTCACTAATCAAATGGTATTTACTGTTAATTAAAGCATTTCGCACTTTACATAAGCTATACTTACTTCACTTATTGCTAGGTCCGTGCCGGCGAATCGTCCATACTGGTGGCTGCGTGAATATAATGTTAACACGACACTGCAGCAACATCAAGGCACTTGTGAAACAACAGCCGCGTTTCCTTCGAGCCATTTGGTGTCAATCAGCACAACCGTTTATTTGTTAGCTTTAACGATACTGCCCGCTTGTTGGCAGCGTCTGCAGTTGCCTAAGCGACATCTGCGCGCATTTTGTATGCTCGGGGTTATACTAGCCGGCGCAGGCATGTCTATAAGTCGCATTTATTTGGCTGCACAATTTCCACATCAATGCCTATTGTCATGCTTTTTGGCGTTATTGACACTACGCACATTCCAGAAATACGCCAAAAGTTTATATTCACTTTGTCGCTTTAAGGCAGTCCTGATACTTTGCTGCCTTAGTATTTCCCCTGTGATAATTTATTTTGGCATGCTGCGTATTGATATGGATCCGCATTGGTCGGTGCGCATGGTATGTGTGGACATTATTGAATACCAGAAGCACTCTCGTTTATATCTAACTCTGTGTGTTGCAGGCTTTCAAGTGGTGTATGGACCCAACACAAATGCGCCATGAGGATAGTTCGATTTTCGTGCTGGCACGCGATTTTGGATATCTAACAGGTGTAGTGCTCTCATTGCCACTCTATAAAAGGTAAAAAGTAATATTTGGAAATTACAAACAATTTACCTATAATTATAACACATCTTTACAGTTTCGAAAGCAAAATCGTACTAGTCAAACGTCTTCCACTGCTATTCGTACTGGAAATGCTAAACTACTACGCGCGTCTGGAAACGCCGAAGAGTTACGGACGCGTCGCATTTGTGGCCTATGAATTTGTACGGAATGCTATGCATTCCTTTACGCTTTTGACAATTTTGCCAAAGTTCACAACATAAACAATAAAGCGGTATTATGTAAAATTATTATTTTGTAAAGAAGCGTAATAATTGTCCTAGAAATATAGCTTACAATAATAATAATAATAATAAATTATGTAGGAAAAATAAATACATTGTCTTAGCCGCAATAGTAGAATACATTCAAACAAAGGACATACATATGTATATGTATTGATAATATAATCAAGAACAGCAATAAATTGTAGAATAATAAGCTATTCAACCACAGAATTACATTATTAAATTTGTTTTTAAATTACACATTTACATTTTTACTACTTTTCTGTATATAATGGTGTCTATATTTGCCATGTCCTAGTGAATCAATCATCGGACATTACTCTTCAGCTTTCAACTTACCTCTACTATGTACCCCTACAATATTAAAAAATTCAAATGAAACAATTTAATTGTGTAAAAGAATTATTTTCAAAATACGGAAGTCAATTTTGAAGCAATACTGCTGGAGTTGCCACACTATTTCACAATAGGACTAAAATTTATTTAAATACTGTCTGAGTCAAATGTTTAGGGGATTCAGTCAGCACATTCACAAAATTTTTTAAGAATTAATTATTTGTTAATAATGTTATATAAGTTTATTATTTTTGACATAATTATAGTTTAGTAGTTCCAATTTATTATATAATTTAACAAAAAATTAACAATAAAGAATTATTAAAATTTAAAATTTTTTTTATATTCGATCTTTTATTAATATTGTGCGACATCAATGATTTTCAATTGCTTTAATATTCTACATTTTTTAACATTTTTGTGATTACAAATTATGTTCACCAAAAAAATTTTGTATAAGTCTGGCAATATGTTTGTACTGAATATCCCAGCTGGGATATTTTTTCTGGTTTGCGCCTTGGCTAACAGCTGATTGTCAGTTGTTGTAGATTACGCTTTGTAAAATATTTGATAAACAAAAAGTGGCGTTCATGAAAATAAATTAAATAAATTTTAATTAAGTTAAATATATTGAATTATTATGTCGAAAGTGATAGAGATTTCTGATTCTGAGGAAGAATCGGAAAAACTTGAAGGTGTTAATGAAGTGAATTCCGTACCAATCACGTCAACTAGAAGCGTGCTTTCCTCTGCTGCAGCTACACATATTACAGAATGTAAAGTTTTGCCACCGGAAGACGTGCCTTCTACCAGCAAGTCTCCTCCGCCGTTAAAGATTTCGAGTGTTTCATCTTTAAATACCACCGAACATCCAGTGGTTGCAGCTGTACAAAACAGTCCGACTACAAATAATGATGCCAGTAGCACAGTTGCAGCTGGTACATCAAACGCTGCGCTGCAACAACAAAGTAAACGCAGTCGTCGCAAAAGTATGCATCATCCTCTATGTGCAAGCCCTGAAATAGAATTTGAAACTATATCACTGGATGATGATGAAGAAAAGCGGTCATCGAAAGTCAAAAACAAAACAAACTCAAATAACGACGGTGTCCAACAGAATAAGTCGCCAAAATTGCAGAAGATCGCACCGAAAATTCTTAACAATAAACCGCAGACGAGTAAAAGTGTTAAAGATTCAACTGATGCTTGCGCCGAGTTCCTTGCATCAGATGAGACTAAGGCATTATTACAACAAATAGCGGAGGATCGTGTACGCATAAATTTTCTACTCGCATCGTATAATATGCCAGAAATACAATTCTCGCTGCATACAAAGCCAGATGTTTTGCAATTTCAATTAGAGGAGCGTATAAAACATAGAAAAAGACGTTCACTCGAGTCTTCCAAGCAGATGAAGAAAAGACGGAGTTTATTGCAAAATACCAACACACGTTCGGAAAACTAAGCAAAAAGAATCTGATAATATATTTTTTATATTTTCGTAAGTAAGTATAGATTTAATATCTTTTGATATTATATAGATTACTTTAAGCTTGTTTTCAAATTTGCAAAAACATTTAGTTAAAGTATAATTAATATTAAGTGAGAAAAACTCAGTTAAAGAGAATTTAAGTTAGACACTAATGAGCGTTGCAGGTAAATACAAGTATTATGTTAATTGTGAAAACAAAGAATAAATTGAATATTTACAATTTTAAATGTAACCAATATTTAATTACTGGTATTTTATTAGCGGCTTTTGAAATTAACTTTGAGTTGCCTTAATGGTTTGTGTTATATTTCTTTTAAATTCAACGGATATTATGTAGTTGTATAGACGAAAGATTGTAAGCGAAACTAAAAATCCAAATTTATCCAGTGATGAAGCACTAGCAAGTAAGCAAATCTAGCAGATGACATAGAAGATTCAAAGAATTTATGCACCTAGAAGAAGAAACAGGAAGGGACCCTGATTTTTATCCGCCCAAGGACTGTCAAATCGGCGGCATTCCTCAAAATTATTTATCGTTACAAAAACTACAACAACATAGAAGATATTACACCCTTGCAGGTTCGGGAAGGTTGCCCACGTACTATCTGCAATACTGCCATTTCCGAGTAAGATGAGTTTGGGTCATGAAAGATGAAATAATCACACCGTTATGGTGCGAACTCATCACCATCAATATTTTTAACATTACGAAATCTATCAACACAAAAGATATTTATCATAGGGGTTTCACCTTCGCTAATGAAAAAAAAAAACTTAATTCTGGTTGCCAATCAAATTTTCACAATCATTAAATGTGGAGTGACAATTATTTGCGCAATTTCCCATTGGCACACTTACGCACTTTATTAAAAGTATTTTTGTTATCAGTGCGTATACACTGACGAATAAATAATGAAATATTTACATACATATGTATGTTATTTGTACACGAGTGGGTGAGCTCGCACGCAAGCAACATGCGAATTTTTTTACGATTCCCAAACTATAGAGTTGTGCTGATTAAGCTATTCACAAGTGTTGATTTTTCGGCAGATTAGCATCTTCTCTCGCAGCTGGGCCCTCAAGTACTCTGCGTGTATTCTACTTGAAGCTGGTGGAGAGATAGTGTAACTATTTGCACAACAAATACACGTAAACATTATCTCGACTGTTTTGTTGTCTTATGGACACGCAGTGTTCACGCTGTCAAATATAGCACAATTCTTTGAAGGGTTAATTGCGCTGGCCGGCCCATTATCACCTTTTCATATATGTATGTGTGTAGATCTTACATGATATTTACATACAAACAGTTCCTTAAGTGCGTATTTAGTGTCCGGGTGGTCAATTATTTACTTTGGGTATTTTCCATCGCCGAAGATTATTGAACCCTTTTAGCCTCGTCGTCGTGCTTGATGACTAGATACTTTTTGTTGTTTGTATATTACATATTTCAAAAATGTTTAATAGCGTTTGTCATATTTTTTAATAAGATTATAATGCGTTACTTTATTACATTCACACTAAAAATAGTAGAAGTGAAATTTGCTGACGTAAATTTGGCGCATAAATCAGTAAAAGTTTAAAAATTAATTTACAAGGACAAAACATCGGATGTTTTAGCTTTTCGGAAGGTTTTGTTATTCTGATACGATTACAATATAAATCAGTATATGTATATACATATATATAGAAGGGTCAATGGTCTAATATTTTTTAGTCTATATAATTGGTTTCATTTTATGATCGATCTCACTATCTCATTCTATGAAGTTATTGTAACAAAAGTCATTGCTTGAATAGTTTCGGATTACTGATACAAGAAGAGGCCATATCTCCGTCCGGACAAAGTATGAAAATTTATAGTCACTGAATCTAAAAGTTAGAATCTACAATCTGTAGGCCTCTTTTTATGAAACAAATCCACTTGTATAATACAAATAGAAGAAAAAACTGGTCAAGCCTTGTATAAAAGTTTGCGAAAAACAGGCGGACGCTGACCAATTCTGTGAGACGTTAAAAGAATCTCTTCAAAATGTGTGATGCATGTAAAGAAATCTATGTTATATTATTATAGAATCATAGTCGTGAAATTCCACGCTCATAAAAATGTTGATCTTGAATTTTCAGAAATCGGAGCAAGTAATAATCCGAATAATAGGAGGCTAGTTGCTCATAGAAGGTATCTTTGATTACATCGTCCTTATCTTCCGTCGGGGCGTGGGCGCAATTAAGCGGACGCTAGACGTTCATCCACCGGAGTGAATTCCATGACTCGCCGACGTAGTCTCTCTCCCACCACAAATTTATATGGCCGCTGTAGTAGATGTCACAAGGACCCACCTTCTTCTATCCTTGTCCCGTCCATCGCATTTCTTAGGTTGCGGTGATGCCAACCTGGGCAGAGTCAGCTTTCCAATTAAGGGTCCGGCCATTCCAGGTGCATGCACTTAAATCGTAGTCCTTAATACGTTTGCAGTGGTCGTCATCAAAATTGGAGTCTCTCATCCGAGGCTGTTGTTTCGTTTTCATTGGGGAATTTTTTTATGTGGTGGATCCCTAACCCTACGTACAACCGCATAAGCGGGTTTCATCTTCTCACTTTAGCTCGCCTCCAAACGGATGTCTGTTGGCTAACCAGGGGATACTTGGTCTAAGACCGGAAGTCGTGTGTTGCTTCAGCTACATGCAAATAATCGTTCCAGGCCACTCCCAAGTGAATGACGGTCAGAAACTTTCCTCACTTATGTGAACATCTACATATGACTCCATCCTCCAACGATCGCGTTAGAAAAATTTATTTTTCAGTAATCTCTTGAGTTTTTATTCGAAGATTTGCATCTGCTTCAAGAGGCTTTCGAGGAAGTTGTGCATCCTCAAGATCGAAATTGACGAAACGAAATTTTGTGAACCAATTATGGCATTGGTGTTCGGTCAATACACCCTATTTGTTCTCAACACATAATTTTCGCTTTGGCTGAACTGCATTTCTACTCTCTTGATAGTAAAACAGTAAAATATGCCGAAAATGTTGTTTTCGAACTTCCACCTTCAAAAGGGCACCAAACAAAAGGTTAGGTTAGGTTAGCTTGGTCTGACAGACCCGCAGGCCACGCATAGACCAGTTCCGATACCAGAATGGAGTGCCCTCTCACGTTCCCTGAGTAGTAGTCATCGTTTAGGATGAGGTCGACAAAAATTCCTCTTGGCTATATCCTCCGCGCGGGTGTCGACTGGGCAATGGGTGGCGCTGCTTACACTGCTGGGGTCTCAAGCTGTATATGACAACCTAAGCCACGGCAGTGCAGGCAGACGCCATCTAGCTAAGGCTGATGTACTCCCCCATCCATCATCATATGTTGGAATGCTATCTCTAATACATCCTCATAATGTGTTGGAGGCGTGAGCACATCAGCCATTGCCAGTGAGGTACCTGGCGGTAGGTATAAAACGCTAGGGGTAGAGAACCCCGAATTTTAAAACTCACTATGGACGCCAAAGACGAAGAACAGCGGGCTGGGATATCAGCCCAAACGTCGGTGGGAGACGAGGCTGCTACCACCGGCGGGCACAGCGATTTTTCAAGCTGTGTCGCCAGCGGCCACACCTCCACTGCAACGGGAGCAGGTTGCGGTGGTTTTACTGCTACTGCCAGGTCAGCTCTGCAACGCGCGGGTGCCGCAATTCCTGGAGATTCGGACCCAGAAAGTGCTGTGAGCATAAACACTGATAAAGAAGAATACCTTCTTCGCTCTCCGCAGCATTCGACCGTGGGCGCCAACTCTGGCAACAAGAGAGGGCCCCGGAAGAAGCCCAGCAAGGAGGGGTTGAAAGCCAAATCGCGATACAAGGCGGCGGTCGGCATTTGTAACCGACTCGAAGGCAAGACCAACCTAAGCGAAGAGGAGACGAAGCGGTTGGCTTGGGCCAGAGAGGAGGTGAAAAGCGGCCGAGCGCATTTTGCCTCACGCAGTTGGTGTCATTCCTTGAACTCAGCATTTGCTAACCGAATCGAGGAGCATATTGCTGAAAAGAGGCAACGGTCGACAGAGAGCGAACCGAAAGCGCCAACTAAGAAAATGAAGACGAAGGACGAGGCTGAGAAGCCAAAAGTCAAGCACGCGGACGTCAAGCCGACAACGTCCAGAGCAGCGGCGGCAGCTAATGAGGTGGCAAAGCGACACTTGATCGTGGCTCTCATTGACCGCAGTAACCCGCTGGGACAGATGACGCAGGAGCGGTGGAAAGTTGTCGAAATGAAGCTACTAGAAGCGCTCTTCTCGAGGATGGACGCCGATCCAAGCGAACCAATGCCAACGTTTGATGGAGCGGGGTGGCTTGGAGGCGTCAAAATCCTTAAATGCAAGGACGACCCGTCGTTGACATGGGTGAAGAAAGCGGTGAGAACGCTTCCAAACCTGTGGAAGGATGCGAAACTAGAGGTTGTGGATAGAAGCAGCATTCCGACGGTTCCCAAGGCGAAGGTTGTGATACCTCGCGTAGTAAAACCGGAACATGCACTTCGGCTGCTACAGCGACAAAATCCGGACGTGCCGACCAGTGATTGGAGAGTACTGAGCGTGGTTAAAACTGCAAACTCAGAAGGAGGCCAGAGCTACATACTCCAAATTAATAAGGCGGCTGACGATATTTTATATGCCAGATTCGGGAAAATGGCGTGGGGAGTTGGAAGCGTGTTCCTCCGCCTCAAAAAGCGCCACCCAGCGGACGGCAATGAAAACACGCTGGAGAAAGGTGAAGTCGAGAAAGATCTTGGAATTGAAGAGATAATGGCGACTTCACAAGTCTTGCAAGAGGTGGAGGGGTCACCTGCTCAGCATTCTGAGGTTAATGAACCAGGAGCTGGCGGTACTTCAGGTGAACCTCCACAGAAGTAAGATCGCCTCTGCCGAGTCCTTCTCAATCTAGAGATGGGCGGCTACGACGTGGCTTTAGTCCAAGAACCATGGATAGCATCGGGTAACATGTCGCTGGACTAAAGTCACCTAACTACACAACTTACATATACCCCGATTATTATTAACAAGGTAAGAACGGCGATACTGGTAAACAAAAAGCTGTATTCCCATGCTAACTTAAATCTCTCCACAGATGACCTGACGGTGGTGGCGGTAAAGGATTGCAAGGATGAGCTCAAATTCCTTGCATCCTGTTACTTGCCATATGACGGCGAGGCACCGACTGCAAAACTCCGAAGGCTGGCGGCTACATTCAGCAGAAGGAAGCAGAGGCTGGTAGTTGGCGCTGACGCTATCGCCCACCATACGGTTTGGGGAAGCCAAGATATAAATTCAAGAGGTGAGTCCCTATTAAGCTTTATCTTAATAAGTAATCTAGTGATAGCAAACCGAGGGGAGGCACCTACCTATATAGGACCCACCTCGAAAAACGTCCTTAGACATTACACTTTACACCAGCGGTGGTACAAAGGTAGAGAACTGGAGGGTGCTAAGTACACCGTCTTTCTCTGACCATAGATATATACGCTTCTCTATTAGAACTGAGGTTAAAGCTAGACGTGAGGGTAGAAGAAACCTCAGAATTACAAACGGGGAACGATACCGACAGATACTGTTTGGTAAAAGACTTAGACCGTGCGCGTTCAACTCTCCACAGTTAGAGGAGGGTTTGAATCTCCTCTGCAGTGCTCTTATTAAGGCTTATTATTCCGCTTGTTCTATGCTACGGCCCTAACGCAAAACGAGACCCGCTTGGTGGAACAAGGAGCTTGAATCGTGTAGACGCAGTGTAAGAAAAATTTTCAACTTGGTCACCCAGAAACAGGATCGACATCGGTAAATCCATTCACATTCTGTATGACGACATAGACATGTGCATGGCAAGAAAACTCAAATCTCGCTGGAAGTATCTACCGGGGTTTAAAACTGCAAAGGTTATGTGCAAAACGGTAGATCAAAAGTATACAAGGCTCTTACTGGCGCTTGATAGAAAGGGCTGTAGGACCATGGTTGGCATTATTACCGGTCACAGCCTAGTAGCGACACATGCCTATAAGATGGGGCTGTCAGATCAGGAGGAATGCAGAAAGTGTCAAGAGCGGGGGACCAAGAAAACAGTGGAACATCTCATGTGCGTTTGTCCTGCTTTAGCGAGGCAGCGTTTCAGGTACTTAGGGGCAATACGATAAGTTAGAGGAGATATCGTTAGTGAAGCCTCATAAACTATTAAAATTCACGTCAGGCGCAGACATCAAACAAAAACTATTCCAACAAATTTAACAAAACTTTTTAATAAAAGTCCTTACTGTATCAGGAATTAAAAAATATAACGGTAAAGCGGTTAAGTGTTAGTGTTTTTGGTTGCAAGCTGTTGTCATCAAACTCATTTATTAAAGCATTTTCGCTCTTCAGTTTTGATAATTTTTAAGTGGGTTTATCACCCACTATAAATTCGTGACATGTGTTGCTCTATGACTTCCTGTATGCGCTTTTATTTCTAAAATAAAATATAGATATATAAGTTCAAATATAGAAAAGAAACTTATAATTATATATGTATCAACCTTGAATCGCAAACAGTTTGTCATACATATCTACAAATAGATTTATTATCATAATTATCAAAAGCTGTCTGCATTTAATTGCTACTCGTGCAGTAGTTAACAAATTAGGACGATAAGCAAAAATATTATACAATTATTTTTATACTCTAGCAACAAGTTGTACAGCGTATAATAGTTTTTTTAGAACTTAGAGAGATAGATATAGAGTTTATATGTTACAAACTGATCAAGTTGATAGGACTAATTGATTTCTGAATGCCTTTAATCCGTGAGACGACTTTATTTTCGGATTCCTTATGCGTTCGCCTCTCCATGTAAGCGATAATTTGTGTAAACATTAAAATATGTTGATGAAACTTGGTGGGTTTTTCTTTGGAGATCTCAGCCAAATACAACAATTTTCATTCTTCAGTTGTATGAAAATCAAATATATTTAATTTATGATACAAAATTGAGTGAAACTATATTCTTAATATTCATTTCGATTTAATTTGCCCAGTATACCGAAGTAGGATCTTGGTGCTTCCAACCGACTTTATTCTGTATATATCAATAATATATATATGAAGATATCGATTTAGACCTTCATCGAGGTTCCGTTAAAATTTCCTCTATCATCGACTTCACACAGTACAAATATTTTAGTTACTATAATCACTAGGTATATTGTTCAAAATCATGTGATTCCGGTTTCAGCAGAATTCGGTACTACCTTTCTTATTATTATTTTTGTTTATTTTTTTTTTTTTCAATTATATTTTATTACCGTGGTACTCAAGTCCACCCACTACTTCACTGTGGTACGTGTAGGAAGTCGAGTTTTAATATTTGTTACTAAGGTCTGCATAAAAAGGTTTTCATTTTCATCCGCAATCAAGATCTGTCTTAATCAAGAAAACTAGACTGATGTAATTTCCAACTAAAATGTTGCAATCGTTTGAATAAAATTGAGATTTGGTGATATGAATACATACATTTTATATATATTTTATTTAAATATTTTTGCTGATAGGGAAGTATTTATAAATAGTATGTAGTTTCCTTTGTGTGTAAATTGGGATCCCGCCAGGGAATTTTGTACAATGGCGCCTAAACATAATATTTAAACGGTTAAGTACTTCTCGCTAAGTGCACACTGCCGCAAAATTGCCCGGAAATAACAGAAACGTCTGATTCAAGTCACATAGAAAACGTTACGAAAGTATTAGTCAGAAATATGAGAATCGTTTTTTTTTTGATTTGGTTTCACTAGCTCTCTGTGTGAGACTACATAGCGACTTAATAGTTTAACCACCACGAGAAGGATAACATAACAAATCTTGTTTTGGCAGTCCGCCGTTTGAAGATATCGCGCAACTTCACCTTCTAGTACATAGCAGAGGTCAAAAAAGAACAGTGGACTTCAACTGGCGAACCTATTTCCTTGAAGGCGAAGACTCTTCTATCGATGAAAAAGATAGAAAAGACCATCATTTTCTCAAACTTCCACGGTGTGATATAAATTAGCGCCGAATCGCCGACATTTCAGCGGAATGAGGAGGTAACTGCCTCCATGGAGACAGAACTCTAGATGAAAACGAGTTAAAGAACTTGAGGCATTAGAGAGAATGTAACTGTATCTATTCTGAAAAATAAATCATATTTTTAATAAAATATCGGCTTTCTTTTGAAGGCTAATTTCTTATGGTACTGTCCTTTTAAAGTCAAACAAAGATAAGAAAGTTATTACGTTTGGTATATGAAAGAGGGGAGGACGAATAAACTATTTTCCATTTTTGACATCAAATCAAGATTATGCCAATTTCTATTTTCTCATCCAGATTTATTGAGATATCTATCCCAAGTCGAAGTCAAAGAACGGAAATCTAGATGATATTATTGTCTGGTGACTGGTTGGGAGTTGCAACACATGGCAATTCAAATCAGCCATGTCTGTACAATACTCAAATGCGTTTTGGAACATTGTCCTGTAAAAACGGAAATCATCCCGAACTCTCAGTGTACATGTTCACTTCTAAATCAAATTTTGTCCTTCCAGATTTCAAGATATTAAGATTTGTCCATAGTTGATTTCTCGAAATGTAGCTTTCCGACACCGGGCGACACTGGCTATAATATGACATCAGTCCTCACCGAATAAATCCAAAAATGTGTATCATTGTGTAAATGCTTCTTAAAAAATTTTAACCGAGCCGAATATTAATCAACAGCTTCTTGCTCGCGATACTCCGTAAAATTCTGGTCTTGGAGTATTCATCGAATTGTTTCCGGATGTCATGACTTGTCCAACTCCATTTCTACTTTAGACCGAAATCTTTGGACTTTTGGGGAGTTTCTGGATTTCAAGAGTGACGGATGGCATTTTCTCACTTTTTTATTTTTGTACATGAAGGCACTGCTGAAGAAAACATTCCCGTTTAATGACATCATGTAGTTTATATATTTACCGATATACATATGTGTATAGTCAACAGATTTTCATCCTTTTCCAGATAAAACCTCATTTAATTATTGAATTTTTCTGATGGCCGGATGGATACATCCGATTTCTTCTGTCATGAATTTTATATGTAATATTTTTAAAAGGTAAATTTTATTCCGAAAGAAACACAATTTCATTTTTCAATTTCTGTCTTCAGATTTATATTACTTCTTGATATTTTTAGGCTATGTTAAAGACAAAAATATTTATAATTTACATTAAAAGCTTTGTTCTTAAAATATATGTATATGTTTACGGGTAAATACGTGCGAGTTGAAAAAGGAACTAAATAAGCGGTTAATAAATCAAAAACTTCACAGACAGCGTACTTAACCTCAAAGCCAATTTTAATCGCTTTGTTGTTTTTACATTGATATACTGATAACACCCACTATACTCGTATGGCCATAGCGAGCGAAGAATAAGCGAGACTATGTACTCTCAAACATCCGCAAAGAAATTAAAACAAATTTACTTTTAAGAGAATATATAATGAGTATACTTATATGCAATTAAGAGTGATTAAAGGCTAAACATATTTAAATGAAATTACGAAGTGTGCCAATTAAGAGAATTACTGTAAAAGAATATGAGAGTGCAGATTCTGGACAGTTGGTAACAGTTCTATGGCTAGACTGTAGCTTAAAAAGAACAGCTTAAGTCTCTACTAAAGATTAGTCACTAAGAAGTGTAGTTGAGGGTGGGCAAGTAATCGACAGTTGGAAAAGTTAGCTATACATATTTGGCGAACAAAACAAAAAGGCGGAATAAGATTCGCCAATACAAAGATATAGAAATTCAGGCAGACAAGAAAAATGACGGAAAATGAGCTCTGTAACTGGTTCTGAGTATACTAATATATGTATAAACATTTCCAGATGTCCGTAATGTGGTTAAAAATAGTAAGATAATAAAACTTCTTACGTAACCGTGAATACCAGACTTTATTCATGACTATAATATCAAAAAATTAATATAATAATATACTTAAAAACCTGTAATAACAATGAGTTATACTAGATTCTGAAAATTAAAATTAAAATTAAAGTTAACATATTTTAAATGCAGCCTTTAAATTACTGATCCTGCAGATTGCATGAATACGAAAAGTAATTTTCTTATATGGAAAAGTGGAATGTTGTACAACCATTTTATAAAATTATGTTTTCACAGTTCATATTGGAAGTACTGCAGCTTTTGCCATAAGATGTTAGGCCAGCCCAGAGGCCTCAAAAAAGACCTGACTTTGACAATTTATTCTGATAAGTAAGGAAAAGGGTGGTTGGGTGTAAGAAGTTATAATGCCGTTTTAGCACAATGTTTCGGCAAATCTTCTGAAAAATATTCTTATTTTATTATAAAAAACGGGATCTCAATCTACATAAGTCATTGTAAAATCCTAAGCTGTTCTAGCTTCTTAACATTTTATTTCTTCTGTTTCAGTTTGCATCCAAGTTTACCTCTCAAATATATATCTTCAACTTTAATAACCTTTTTTCATCTTTTATATTCATTTGGCCGGAATCATGTCAGCAGTTGCGGAACTTTTTTTGGCACCTCAGAAGATAGAACACAACTGCGTTATTTTTGTAAAAAAAAACTTAAAATTTTTTTGAAAATATACCATATTGTGTCCAAAAAAAACTTTAAAACATTCTATCGAGTAGTTTCTTTAAAAAAATCAAGAAAATCGCCAAATTTGTCATAGGTTATACTGACATGGCCTTCCAAAGATACACATTTTACGTCAGACATTGTAAAAAAGCACGTCAGCAGGATCATCTGAATTGAAATAAGTTTAGTTAAGACTAGTTATTGCCAAAAAAAAAAAATGAAAATTATATATTAGGTAGAAGTTTTACAAAAATCCAAAATCTTGAAAACTCTATCTCGTAGACTTGTCTAAAAGTTCATGAGATCTAATAAGTAGTCCTCGGAAAATCTTAAATAATCACGCTTTTCAAGTTTTAAGTGACTATCGAGCTATGCTGGAGCGAATAACTTTTTTAGACTGTAACTCCAAAACCATTACTTGGATTAACTTGAAATTCTAGATAAATATTCTAGAAATGTTGTAGAATTTAATAGAATACTAAAAAGGTATATTTTTTGAAGTCGTGAAATCCATGTGTTATATATATATACATATATATTTGGCGTAGAAACCGCTTCAAGCGATTATAGCCGAATCCACCAGAGCGCGCCACTCGTTCCCCTTTTTTTGCTTTTTGGCGCCAACTGGAAACACCAAGTGAAACCAGGTCACTTTGCACTTGGTCTTTCCACCGGAGTGGAGGTCGTCCTCTGTTTTCATTCATTCGTACAACATGACCTAGCCAGCGTAGCCGCTGTCTTTTCATTCGCTGAACTATGTTTGTGTCGTCATATAGCTCATCGTTCCATCGTCTGCGGTATTCGCCGTTGGCAATGTTCAGAGGACCATAAATCTTACGCAAAACCTTTCTCTCGAAAACTCCTAGTGTCGTCTCATCGGATGTTGAGATCGTCCACGCTTCTGCACTGTAAAGTAGGACGGGAATGATGAGAGACTTGTAGAGTTTGGTTTTGTTCGTCGAGAGAGGACTTTACTTTTCAAATGCCTTCTCAGTCCATAGTAGCACCTGTTGGTAAGAGTGATTCTGCTGTTAATGTTAATGCTGGTTCCCAGATAGACGAAATTATCTACAACTTCAAAGTTATGACTGTCAACAGTGACGTGGGAGCCAAGACGCGAGTGCCCTGACTGTTTGTTTGATGACAGGAGATATTTCGTCATGTCCTCATTCCCCACCAGACCCATACGCTTCGCTTCTTTATCTAGACTGGAAAAAGCAGAACAAAAGGCGCGGTTGTTGCTTCCGATGATATCAATATCATCGGCATACGCCAGCAGCTGTACACTCTTGTAGAAGATTGTACCTTCTCTATTTAGCACTGCAGCTCGTATTATTTTTTCCAGTAATAGATTGAAGAAGTCGCACGATAGTGAGTCACCCTGTCTGAAGCCTCGTTTGGTATCGAACGGCTCGGAGAGGTCCTTCCCGATCCTGACGGAGCTTTTGGTGTTGCTCAACGTCAACATACACAGCCGTATTAGTTTTGCAGGGATACCAAATTCAGACCGCGCGGCATAAAGGCAACTCCTTTTCATGCTATCGAAGGCAGCCTTAAAATCGATGAAAAGATGGTGAGTATCGATTCTACTCTCTCGGGTCTTTTCCAAGATTTTGCGCATGGTGAATATCTGGTCCAACGTCGATTTTCCAGATCTAAAGCCACACTGATAAGGTCCAATCGGTTCGTTGACGGTGGGCTTTAGTCTTTCACACAATACGGTCGACAAAACCTTATATGCGATATTGAGGAGACTTATACCACGGTAATTGGCGCAGATTGTGGGGTCACCTTTTTTATGGATTGGGCAGAGCACACTGAAATTCCAATCGTCGGGCCTGCTTTCTTCCGACCATATTCTGCAAAGAAGCTGATGCATGCACCTTATCAGTTCTTCGCCGCCGTATTTGAATAACTCGGTCGCCCGCCGCTGTTTTTCTTCAAGCGGGTAATTGCTATTCGAATTTTTTCATGGTCGCCATCTCCTGGTGTTGTACTTTCACTGCCATTCAGCAGGTCGGAGAAGTGTTCCCTCCATAGTCACAGTATGCTCTGGACATCCGTTACCAGATTACCCTCTCGGTCCCTACACGAAATCCATGTTACCCCTTAATTAATTGACAGTTAACTTTGCAGTACTATGTAATGTACTGTAATTTAAAATTACCACAAAGAAGTGAACAACAATGAAAATTAAAGTATTTTTTATATTCTTCAAATTACATGTTATTTACATAGCTTTTCAAGATTTTGTTACATATTGTATGTAAATTAATTTTCACCTTGAAAATGCATAGAAAACTAAAGAACTCAAATTCGCTGATACATACATACATACAAAAAGGGAATGAATTATTACCTTACGGCTACAGCTTGCATTTCGTTAAATGGAATATTCCATCGACAATGTACCTAGCCGATCACGTGGCGCAGTCATGACATCATCACGATTTGTTCTTCGCGCGGCAGCAGCGGCAAGGTGAATATTCACTTGCAAGGACATATGCGATTTGTTTATTGCACTTCTTTCTGTCCAAACAAATCAAAATGTAAGTGTATGCGTGCGGGGGTGGCTGATTAGCGCTAACACAAAAAATAACAATTAATCATTCTTAAGTGTTCACCAATTAAATTCAGCAAATACATAATTATCAGCGCTTTCAAAGAATATGCTCGTGCCAACTAGCAAGCGACGACTTCAATCGGTGCGACGAAATTACCGTTAGACTTTGGAACGCGCCTGCCTACCAGCTTCAAATGCTGCGCACACAGTCATATATTTGTATATGTGTGTGTGGATGTATGGCAGCGTGCTGTTGCCGGCCGGCTATGGTGGGTGACTTGTCAAACAGGTGATTACTAACTCAAAAGAAACTGGAGCAGAACAGTGTACAGGCGGAGTGGACACAGCAAATTAAACGATAAGCCTTTGCCCTGCGATAATGAATGCACACCGAATCAAGACGGTTCAGTCCATAGCAGTCACTAAAGCGTAGGCAGACAAATAGGAAAGTATTTTTAAGAAATACGAAATTCGTGTTAATTCGCAAAGTTTGCAAAACAAATTGGCAATTAATTAGCGTGTATGTGAATGGGTGATTACGCTAAAAACATAAATAGCATATGTACACACACGTTCAAATTGCTAGCAGCGAACTTTGTTGGGAATTTCTGACTTTTTGATTTTTATTATTTTTTTATTATTTTCTTTTTGGTTTTTGTTTATGCTTTGCTTAAACGCTGCGCAGTCGTTCGCCCAGCCAGAAGGCTGTTATTTTGTTTAGCCTGCATTCTTGTCTGGCGCACAATTCTATTCATTAGCATGGCGCGCATACACAATGCGTTGCTTTTTATTTACAAATTCATTTTTTTTTTTCAAGCTTTTTTCTATTTAGGCAATTCCCGCTCGTAGCAAGTCCAAAGTCCAATGGCGAGTCATGCAGGCAGTGAGTGCTACACGTAAGCCCCAGTTGTGCGTGCTACAAACACAATATAAATCTATATAAATGTATGGTTGTGTGTACACTCTCCGGCGAATTGCCCATCAGACGCACTCTCAACAGCGCGCAACTACGGTACTAAGTCCATTCAATTAATTTTATGTTTACAAGCAAATGTATTATACACTTACGCATACTTGCTGGGTCTGTCGGCAAGAAGACTGTGCCAGTTGGCACCCCCCGCGTACGCATATCCGACAGCTGCGTCAGCATCTCCGTTCGGCTGCTGCATCATCATCGTTGCATTGTGTGTCACTTCATTACAATTTACACAGCAGTCCCATTGAGTGGCCCGAGTCTTTGACCTTTAAAGCTAAAAATATATGCTTTTGTAACGCATCTGTGGAGCTTTCAAGCACACATTTTTGTTTACAATTTGTGGGAGCATCTGCGCAAATGTAAACAAAATCGGTTTGTTTTATTTTTTCAAAATTCTTCTCACTTTCTAAAGCTGTTTTAATGATTATTACTAGCTGTTTAAAAAATTCTTTTTGTAAGCATAATTGCCTTTCCTGTTGGCTTTTGTAAGGTTAAGTGCACCACTTTGATGTTTTGAACTTTCGTCAGAACGAGTTCTTCTTTAATGAAAATGGAAATTATTAGACGAAGTCCAATTGTAATCAACTTCAAAGCAAAATCAAAATCCCATATATCTCGTTGCATAGCGAAAAAGGTTCAGAAGTCTGTCAAGGAATCTTTCTCTCAAACGTTCCACTATATATACTTCCTCAATATATAATCAGCATATAATATATATCAGAATTTCCAAGCATTTTTAGAGTTTTTTTAGTTTTAGATTTCTTATTTGACCCTATTTTGGAAAATTGAAATTTTTTCAGATGGAAAAATTTTAATTTAAATGGTCCGAACAGCATACTGGAGATCTAAAATACGAAACTTTGGAGATGAATCTTCACACGAATATCTTTCGTTTCTACGAAAATGTACTTGAAGTATTATGTGCAGCTGTTGGATCAAGTTCTGGTGATATTTGCAGAAGATTTTTGTTGAGCCTGAGTTGATTTTTCAGCAGAATAACAAAACGATTAATCAGTCGGAGGGGACTAAATAGTTTTGGGTTATCAAAAGTATTTCCTCGCTTAACTGACCACTTCAGACTCCAAATCTGAACACAGTAGAGATGGTTCATGCTAACGATCCAAGTTTTCCGCCGTGTTCGCCAGTTTAAAGATATCAGAGACTTAAGGGAATTCATTCTCTGATAAACTCCAAACCACAACTTCTTGAGGAAGTTATAAACTATAATGGAGCACATACATTTTTTTAAAACAACACGAAAACGTTTAAGGTAAAAGTGTCTTTATATTTATTTTGCACTAATTTCAAGTTTCTAATAAATTTATTTCAGCTACTTGTTTCTCAGGGTGTACCTTTTTCAAACCAGGCAAATTGGCTAAAATTGATATAAAGCCAAAGCAAATTTGAGGAGGGTTCAAAACGCTTCCTCGATATACATGGTCTATACTTTGGAGTTCACGTCGTCAAAAGGAACCGCCGTTTCCAGCCCGTTCGAGAACAAGTCGCAAATATAAGTTTCTCAATTAGAATTAGTGGAGAACTATCGATAGTCGTCGCCATCGATAGTTGACAACAGTTTAGTTCCATCGATAGTTCTCCAACTCTGCTCTTAATCTAAACTATGTAACTAAAAATGTAGTCGGAAAAATATATCATATGAATACTTCAAATGCCTTATTATACGAAGAACATGTCCAAACTTTATACACGTAATTAATAAAGCTATTGATGATTAGATTAAAATAAACTTCTGGGAGCGCCCTCTTTTCGACACGTCATGAAGTTAGATATGATCTAGTGAGTTTCTTGAATTTTGCCCAATAAGTTCAAAAATTATAAATTATCAATAGCATGAAAATAACGACTTGGATAACATGAAATCGAAAAACAACTGATTGATATCATAAAAACATGGAAAATTTTATTCTACAATAAAGAGTTTATCTGGACTTTGCACATAGTACAAATTGCGATTATTTTTGACTCCTTTTTTTGGCAATTTAGAACAGTTTAAAAATTTGCTTTAATAACTCTGTTATGTACGATATGTTTACGCATAATATGCGATCTCGCAGGTATGATTTTCATCGTCAACACGTCATTTGTGTAGGCATTTCCGATTCCAACTATCGCAAACTATTTAATTAAACCTAAAAATTGTATACAGGTGTTTGGTTGAATGTGGATGTTTATAAATATTTACGATCCAAATTGCCTAGTTGATAAAGTCTAGTTTCTGCAGACAGTGAACTTAGTAATGTTTATCTTAGCTATGAAAGTATCAAAACAGAACAAAATGACCTTTAGCAATAAAACGCAATCAACGTAATAAAGCACTAACGGTTTAAAAAAATTCATTTAGCAAACAACATCAAATCGTTGACAGCTTAAATGGATATATTTAAAAATAATAATCAGTTGCCGTCGATGTCGATTATGGTCACTGATTATTATTCTCAGTTATCACAGCAATATACTCTTACGATATCGGTTATCAACTAAATAACTATCGGTTATCAAAACTAAGTTCACCCACAATTATGACCAAGCTTTTGCTTGAGTTGGTTAATCAACTTATCAGTAGTACAACTCGATTGGATCACCGTGATTCTGGCTGATATTGCCAAAACTTCAAAACTATTTATGATATAAAAAAGCACCTCAAAGCTCCGGTGTTTAAAAGCTTCGTAGTTTCAGAGGTTTTCTTCCAAATATAGTTTAAAAGCTCCGCGGTTTAGAGCTACAGTTTAACTGCTCAGCAACTTAAAGGTATTCCTCCTCTTGAGATTTGATATTATTCATAATTCATATTAATGTGGAATATCATGAATCAACGTCTAAATAGTAGTACCTACATTAAAGGGTGAATTTTACAAGTTCGGTTTGAAGACGCCTTGGATCATTGATTATGAAAAAACAAACTGTTTGAATTTCATGACAATATTAAGTTAATTTTGAGGAAATGAAAGTTCAGTGTTGGCAAAAATATCCAATATACGTTTCGCCGACAAATAATAGTGTGTCATAAAAAGGAGGGAGCTGATATACATACATACATACATATATTGAAAATTTGAATATGAACCCGGTCTTTACCCTTGGGACGTAACAGCCTAAAATAGTCATACATTTATTAAAAAAAAATATTTAAAAACTCTCGAACGGTCTAAATAATAGATCCGAAAAATATAGTATCGAATAGATCCAAAAAATACTCAACTCGGATAAAATTGACAACATCTCAGCCATTTGTATATTTTTTTAAGGTTTAATTTTCAAACTACCTGGACGAACTCGGAAAATTGCTGAGTCCCTTATTCGTGTGTAAATTTTCTAGTACCTCTTTATATCCCTTTGATAAATTACATTGGAAGAGGATTCTTTAGAGATTTTTTTTTTTTAAAGCTTTCGTAGATTAGGTTCGGTTAGGTCGTAAGGCTGTTCCCCAGAGGGAAACACACTTAGACTATGAAATACAGTGCCTTGTGAAGCAACCACTCTTGATTAGGTATTAGCATTCGACAAAGCGCACTAAACCTGCTGCAAATATGCAGAGATTTTTCACTTATATATCCGTTATTACGCGAGTTTGCTCGAGTAAGTGGGACCCGAGAAAACTTTTTCTTGATTTCGCAAAGGCGGGCATTCCAGAAGGAAGTGATGAGATGATTCCACCTCGTCCTCCTCCGATGGCCAGTTAGAACCCCTGCGGTTAAGGAAGTGTGAACTACTGAGGGCGAGGAGCTCAGTAGATCTCCTGCGATTCACCGTAGTTCAGAAGGATCTGGCGACTGCGCAAGGGCTAGTGACTGATCAACGCTTGTCCAGCTCAGTCGAGGCCCACCTGTCCCGTAGTAAACCACAATAGAACACGATAAAAAGTATAATCACTGATAGAGCATTCCTTAACTAGGCTTTAGGGCATGGTCAGCGACCTCAGGGCTAGTATCGTCTCTCAACTTCCTATAGCTGAGTTTTGGATGAATTTTGTTATTTTAGTGAGTATTCTTTTGCATCTCACTTCAAACGTAACTTGGGTACTGTGGAAGGACTGTTCTATTTCGAAGCAAAAAGTCAACCGAATTTTAGTTCGCTTTAAAATCTTGATTTTGACAACTCGCGAAGTGCCGAAAAGACACACAAAATTCGAATGCTGAAATTGTAATTTTTATCTACGATTACCTAGAATCGTGAGTAATACCTATAAATAAGTATGTTTGTATGCATGAGTGTAAATACATATTTGTTTATACAATTATTATGATTCTTTTATTGTGGCGGCTATTGCGATTTGAGATTGCAAAGGGTGCAAAGATCACTGCTACGACGCAATGCGCAGAGCTGGCTGGCTATAGGTAGCGTACATTAAACGCCGGCGTTAATTTATGCCGCACGAAATTTGTGTCAACTCCGAGTGGGTGGATGGGTGTGTGTGTGTGCATTAAGGGAGTCGTTGCCCAACGCACAGCCAATGTATTAGCTACAACAGAAAACGAAGTACAATACGAATTAAGACGAAGCGAACGATTACATTGGAACGAACGCACAGCCGATCGAGTTACGACCGAGTGTATACGAAGGTGCTACGAAAAACTTGTATGCAAACGAAGTACTTCGGCGCACTACTCGTCGGTTTTGAAAGAGTTCACGCGTGTGCGTGATTGTGTCTGTGCGTGCAGCAGCTAACGGTTCTCCAATTACGCGCTCATTCATACTTCTAACTGTTTATATCCGCACGACGGTGATTTGCTAACGCGTATTACAGTTAATCGCACGCCAAAAAACGTGCGTTTGTACTTGCCACCATCAACCACCAGCGGATGCTATCAGTCATTGACTAATTCATCATAAATCATTGAAACGATTAAACTATCGGTCTATTGTGCAATGTACATACATGCAAGACATGCGATTTGTGACGACAGCGATCATAGTTCACATGCGCTGCCCACTCTACAGTCAAAGAGCAATAACTTGCCAACACACTTATCGGCATACAAACGCACGCACACATTTCTCTACATACATATATATATATGTATGTATGTTTGTATATGTGCTATATGTGTGTCTGTATGGCTGTGTATATGTATCGACGCCCGATTTGGCCTTATCAAGACAAACTTGTTACGCTTTTCACACCCGCAATGCGTCCGGCGCACACGCTCATGCTGATAACTGCAGAGCTTCGTGTGTTATTGTTGTTGTTGTGCTCGTACTAGCACGCTGTACTTGATTTTTTGTTGTACCAATTCTTTTTTTTTTATTTTTTTGTTTTGTATTGACGAGCTGTTGCGGCTGCTGTTCGTATTAACGCGATGTTAGAAAGCCCCCGAGTAGGCGCTTCGACAGTTGCTGATTGAAGCACACACACAAGCTCACTTATATAAATATTTTTGATTAGCATTGGTGTTGCTGCCACTACCGCTGCCGCTGCCACTGCCACTGCTGCTGCTTTTGAGCCTACGAACAGCGAACAGCCAACAGCTAATTCACACAGAGTCTGCTTGTGTCCAATGTACGCCGGGGAAGTCATCTCGCAAATTATTCACTCGTAGGAGATCCCAGCGTTTGGACGTGTTGTTACGCTTTCGGAAATAAATAGAAACGGCATTTGATTTTCAACAATTCATTGAAAGTGATTTCCAACGCAACAACAATTAGTAAAAGTCAAAAGTGTGCCACAATTATTGTTGTAAAAAATAATAATAAAAAACAAAAAATTTCTACAAATTAGTAGACTAATTAGAAAAGTGACAATTAAAAATAATAATAAAAAACATACAAACAAACATACATATATATTATTTAATAAATATATGTGTTTGCATAACAAAGCCAAGCAACAACAAGCTAAATAAATAGTAAAAACAAGCAACACTAGCCACACACAAGGATTAAGCAGATTAACAAATGCAATATAAATAAAATAAAGTAAACCAAAAATATCAAGCAACACTAAAAATAAAATTAAAAGAAATATTTTTTTTTTTGGTAGAGGCTAAAAGGTGTGCACGCGCTATTTAATTAATAATAAATTTGCAAAGAAATTTCACAATTTCAATAAACGCGCAGCCAAAGTTTTTTAAGTGTCTGGTGATGATAATGAAAACTAAATTCGTGTATTCGACAAATAATAATGTGACTCAAATAATGAGTTGAACATTTAAACAAAAAAAAACTTATAACAGATCCTTTAAGCTGATAAATTGAAAATGATTTCGTGGCATATGAATGTGCATATGTATATTGATTAAAAACTATTAAAGGATTTTTTTTTTTGGAAAGGTGAGTGTCTGAAATAAAAAATTCTGGTGAATATATATAATATCATTAATTTATAGAATTAGTTATTCATTATTATTAATTTAACATAGTAATAATATTAATTAGCTCATTAATATGTACGAATGTTACGAGAAATAAAGTTAGTTTTTTAGATTTATTTATTTTTTTTAATTTTCCAAACAAATTTGACTGATTTACCAATTTTTTTAAATTAATTTTTATTTTATTTAATTTATAAAGTAATATTTATTTAATTAATTTATTTTAATTATTAATCTATTACTCGAAAAAAAAATGTTTTGAAAAAAAATTAAAATGTTATTCTATTGGTTAATTTACATATATAATAAATTGATTAAACAAAAAATGCTTGAATATTAAAAAAAAATTCAATAAAAATATTTGACTAGACTTTTTAAAAGATAAATTTTGGAATTGATATTTATTTTTTACTTTTAAATAACTGTTTGAATAGTAATATTAAAGAAAAATTTTGGGATTTTCGAATACTTTTATATTCAAATTTATTTCAAATTATTTAATTAATCGAAGTATATTATTATTAAAGTGTATAGTATATTCATAAACTGAGGCATTTTTAAAACCTAAAAAAATAGTATTTAATTCATTTTTATATTAAGAGAAATAACAATTAACTAACCACTACTCCAACTAAATTGAAAATTAATTATTTGTGCTTTCATAACCTCTAAAGTCTCTCTTTCATTACTCAAAAAGGTTAAGCTATTATTTTCGAATTTTTATATTTAAGGTTTTTGTTGGTATAATTTTTTTATAACTTTTAATTATTTATTATATAATTTACAAATGTTTTGCCCCTTTCTTTCTTTAAAGAAACTAATTTACTGTAAGTTTAGTACTAGAAAGTGTGGTCCGAAACTGCGTAGTTAAAATGTGGGTGTTCACCGAGGCTACGCAACAAGTATAACATTTGTTGAATTTGTTACAACCTACTTTCGACACTGAAATAGTAATAAATAGGCTTATTTTAGAATGACTAAGCTTAAGCCTTTTTCAGCTAATTATCTCTATACTATACTACAAAAAGCTCACGACAGATGTCTCCAACCACAAGTGCCGAACTTTCTAGAATTTACAACCATAATATCATGTTATCTCAGTTTTATGGTTATGTTTATCACAAATAAAATTAAAGTTATATAATTAAAAAAAAAGTTCTGTATCAGTTTGAATCTGAATTCTCCGAATAAGATAATTATATAGACTCCAACATATACTATATTAATACAGACTTAATCTTCTAAATTTTTTATTTACTTCATTTTTATTTTCTCTATTAAGAATTCAGTAGATTTTCATGTCTTGCTCAATATACATATTTCGAGAGAAAGTGTGACTTTTTCGAGCATTTGGTTAGTGATGCCAAATAGTTTCAACATGTGTTTTAGGCATAGAGCTTTATAGCTTCGAATATCCTATTGGAGCTTTCGTTGCCGCCATAGTTATAGCTAACATATGTATGTAGAAGGCAGCATAAAAGCTTTGTTCATCGCACCACAAAGAGAGTATTCTTCGATCGCAGAAAGATAGAGATTGTGAGAGACGCATTTATTATTCTTGGGCATACATACATATGTATAATGGAGAGAGAAAGATGGAATAGCACATGGAATGAACATTCCGTAATATTAATGTTGAATTTTTTATTATATAACGATTATTGAAGCCTTTTAACCCTCTATGCCCGAATTAAAATGGGCGGAGCTAACATTTTTTAGGACAGATATATATACATATGTAAGTCTTAACTCAAATATGAAGTGATAAAAATTTCAAAGCCCTATGTATCCTGGTTCATTAGTTACAGGATGTTGGTTATTGGCACAAATTAAATTATTTTTACACTTTTCTCATTAAATTTATTTTTTAAATAATACTCATATCAGAAAAGGTAACTGTAAGCTTGCGCAGCAAATAAGTCTACATAATTGGGCATGAAAGGGTTAATATAAATGTATTTTCGGGTGAATTTCAGTAATATATTTACTTTTCATTAAAATACTAAATCCTTATTAATACTTTTAATTTAATTAATTTTAAATTTCTAATTTTTTTGATATTTTATATTCGCCAAAAATAGATGGAGCCATTGTTACTATATAGAAACCGCCTAAAGGTTTATAAAATTGCTTTCTAATTGGGAAATGTTTTATAATTGGATGTCGCTATAGTCGGTGTACTAAATCTTCTATCCAATTATAATAGCTAATAGCTTGAAATATCATGCACGACAACGTCTGTCGGGTCCTCTAGTTTATTATAAATGTATTATATCTAGCGCCCGTCACAAAGTCCTTTATTTCCATTCATTTTCGTAAAAAGCTTAAATAATTTACAATAAGAGCTTTTTTGAGCTTTTCTCTCTTCTCACGAAATTAACATCTGAAAGCAACAACAAACTTGAGAACAAAAATTTGTTATCCTAACTCTATCTGTTCGCTATACCCCAAAGCTGGGAGAATAGCTTAAAACTACCTCGAGCTAGTGCGAATAGAAAGCACATATGTACTCCATGAAGCTGTTCTAAAAATACATGCGTACATAAATGCAATTGTATTTTTGCAAATGCATAAATGCAATTTGTATTTTTGCACATAAACTTTATTTATTTTTAATAGCAAAACATAACACAGCACAGCATAGCATAGCATAAGTGTATGCCTGTATGCCAATCTATCTTAATTACCAACACACTTTATACAAATTAAATGATTACCACATTTGCTGCCGGTAAGTGTACATACTCGTATTTATTTAATTTATTATTATTTAGATAGTGTGGCCATAAGAAAAGCAAATATATGTGCCGACATTATCGCACCTGTTAATTGTTTGCTTAGGCTTTATAAGTATGTATATACAGACCAAAAAAAATAAACTTTTCGCAATAAAAAAATCAACATTCATTTCAAAAGCAACGCAATTCATGTGATTTCAAGAGTAGGTTTATATATTTTTATTTATTTTTTTTTTTTTTGTTCTACACTCTAATGGTAGGCATGCCAAAGTCACGTGAATAACATATGCTGGCAACGCGCTGGCTGCGTGAATCTGCAAGCCGTTCGAAAAAACAGAAAAAAGGAAAAAAATGAAAAAAAAATGTGTCATGCCGGTATTTCGGAAGATTATGGCATCGAAAAGTTCAGAGGGGTGGGCCGGAAAACGTATTTCATTATACATTTAATTTAGGTGTTCACTGATAAAGCAGAGTCAAATAGTGTTTTTTGTACAAATTAGTCTGTTTGTGCCTTTTGTATATACAGATTTCATCAGCTTAATCTATAGGAAATATCTTTCAATGTTGATTAAAATGAAAAACACTAATTATTTTGATAAAATAAAACGAAAAACAGTAATTATTTTGATAAAATGAAACTAATTATTGGGATTTTTTTTTCTTTTTTTTTCGAAGTATAAAATTGTCTGGAAGATTTTTATCAAAAACTATCGCTGTTATTGTAATGAAAAAAATGCAAATTAATGCTGACATAACAGGAAAATCCGAAAACAAGTTATGCAAACATTACTTTGCGCATAAATACGTAATAGGCCTATGTAGGCCGATATATTAGATAGGACTATGTAGATAAGAGACCCATATATCATATATAGATGACATAGTCTTATATAAATATGCATATGAACCACTTAATAGACTTCTTCTGTGCATATTATATATGCGTAGATATCTATAGTGTCCATGGGGATTGAAAATGCCTTTCTAAAATTAGTTCAGTTATATAAATATTGTATTTAGACATAAATTGAACTCGAATAACCTAGTTTGGTATGGTTATGACTCTTTTACTCTTTGATAACAAGCCTCTTTTTAATGAAATTTAGTATATGTACAACAGAGATTAGTATAAATTTTTAAAATTTTTAAATTTTAAATTTTTGGTTCTCGTAATTTTTTAATTGGTTTATATATTAAATTTCAAATACCTTATAGATTACTGAAACTTAAGGTAGGAGCTATTAAGTAGAAGGAGCTTTTAGAAATCCATTCAAAACTTCTATTTAGTAAACTTAAATTTATTTGTAGGTGTATGTGTATATATGAGGCTTATAGATATCATATCGATTTTTTTCATCGATTTATGGAGTGGTCTTCATGTTTCAAACCTCCTGAGAACAGTTTAAAAGTGAATCCTTTCCATGGTAAAAAATGTGCTTGCGGGTTTGTCAATAATCCTCTGAATCAATTTTAAATATTTAACGGGCGTTGAAATTTTAAATGAAAGTTCCTCAATTCTTCAAAAAATAATTCCGAAAATTGTTTTTGGAAATTATTAAAATTAAGTTACATAAATGGGCATGGCATCGCGGGTGGATTCATGTGGGGAATATTATTATTTTTATTTTTTTTCTACATTAAGAAATTTTTAGTTATAGAATTTACATATTTATATGAAAATAAAGCTGAGTCACCTCGTCAACTTTTATTATATATTTTATTATTATTATTATTTTATTATTGTTATTATTATTATTATTTTATTATTTTAGTTTTTCTCATTTGTTATTTACAACTACTTCTGTTCTTCTGGCTTATCGAGTCTTTTGCCTACATGCCTACATACACTCACTTGCTGTGCCTGTAACGGTTTTTGTACTACCGTTATGCCATGGCACTTCAACCACCTACGTGCTGTAAGTCACACAAAAGCAATACAAATATAAGCAGAATATGCCGCCATTTTATTCAACACTCAAACGCTGCCGGCCTCTGATTGGTCATGCGCTTCGTATGCGATAATTGTCTGAGTAGGCGTAGCTTTATTAATGTCAAATGTTGAACTTTTTTTGTTTTGGTATGGCTGGCAATTCGCACAAACATAATTTCCACCGGCGCGCCGTTTGTCCGATTACCGTAATCTGCAACAACAGTAAGAACAGCAAATGTATGTATGTGCGCTTGTGGGTACGGCAGATGCCTGAAGGTTATTTACCGCAACGAAATGCGATTTTGCCATATTTTTTCATTGCAATTCTGCCGAAATGTTCAATGCACTCGCGAAAAATGCGAAGCAGCACGATTTTTTGTTTGTTTTTGGTATTCATTATTTTTACGCCATACCAGTGTATGGACTACAGTACCAGTACTACAGTGCAAAACTGCGCCTATTTATATGGTGGCAATCTTGCTTGCGGACATTTCAAAGGTTAGAATAAGTGAGATTATTGCGGAGCATGCAAGTAATATGTGAATGATTTGTTTTGAATGTTATTGGAAATTTATGGCCCATGTGATTTGGAATTTCGCAAACAACGGTGAATAAACTTTGTTTTGCCGCAACGTAACGCATCAATTTGCGTCCAAATTACGTTTTCTAGGTCATTCACAAGCCCAAAATTGGACACTCCGCATACAAACGGCGCCATGTTAATGCCGAAAGAGATAAGTGTACTGTTATTTCTGCGTATAAGGTCCGGTTTGTTGAGGGCTCAAATAAGAGATTATGTTTTGCATTAGTGTTAAATATACATACATATTACTATAATAAATTCCGTTCTTCCACATTTAAGAATCATAACACTAATCGTAATGCATTACATTTGAAAGAGACGTTTCCTTTATGATGTCACATTCATATCTTAATAATACCAATTTAAATTTCAAGAGAGCCTAAAGATCTTGTTTATAAGTTTTCAGTGAAATTTATCGCATCACGTCGATATTGCTGAGGGAACGAGTGTAATTAAAAATAAAGCGCTTGACCGAAAAATACAAATATAATTCATAAGTTTTGCATATATAGATATATATTTTTAATTCATCAATTATAAATTCCATCGAAATAACATACATATATATTTTTACCTACTATAAATAGTATTTTAAATTACCTATTATAAATATTATTTTAAATATATTCTCTTTTAGATTACTTCGGTTACTTACTAATTATATTCTTGCCTATTTTAAATAAATTTGCCACTAGATTACTTTAAGACTACTTCGATTACTTACTAATTACAATTATAATTACTTCAGATTACTTCGATTACTTACTAATTATATTCTTGCCTATTTTAAATAAATTCTCCTCTGGATTACCTTCAGATTACTTCGATTACTTACTAATTACAATTATAATTACTTCATCTTTAGATTACTTCAATTACTTACTAATTACAATCATAATTACTTCATATTTGTTTTACTTCAATTAATTACTAACTACTTCTTCAGATTACTTCGATTACTTACTAGTTACAATTACAATTACTTCATTTTCCGATTACTCCATTTATTTACTAATTATGGTTATAATTACTTAATTTTTAGAATACTTACTAATTACGGTTATAATTACTTCGCCTTTAGATTACTTCGATTACTTACTAATTATAATCATAATTATTTCAACTTTTAACAAATAAAAAAGTCAAATAATAACTGTACTTCAAAAGCATAGCAACAAGTGTTTGATTTCTGAAGTGGTATATGAGTAATTGAGTATACTCAACATCAAAAGTAATCGCTTTAAGTATCAAGCGCATCAATTCTATTAAACTAACTGTATAATATCAGTGTATACGTTAATATTATATTTCTCTCATTAATTTAATATGCAATTAAATAGAACTCATTAAAAATATATATAAACTCGTTAAAAATAAAAATATACTTTCATTAAAAATATTTAAATAAATAAAAAAAACCGTTAAAAATGCTAATTAACTGCATACAAAATTTATGGTAATCTCAAACCTTTCACTTTTTCCAATATGTATTACCATTTAATTATCTGTTTCATCTTTAAACTCAGTTTTCAATCAAAAATGACGTGTAATAACAATGAATGTGATTATTCAAATAAGCAGAGTTGTATTGGAATTGCAAATGTATTTCAAGTACTCACGTGCAGTCATAGAAATTCATTACAACAACTTGTAGTGATTAAAATTGACAAGTTTTGTAGTATTGCATTAATAGCTTAGACGTTACTATACCTAATGAGTATGAAGTACTTGCCTAAGCTTTTAAGCTAATTAAATAAACCACTACAAAGTGAAACAAAATATGATACATTTTATTAAAATTACAGTTAATTACGTGTAGCTATTAGGAATTGTTTGACGCAAGTAACTACGTCAGATAGCATACATATTTCAATACATCAGCGAGTACTCGAAAAATTGATTTGTAACCGAGCACAATGTGGTTTATAAGTGCTGTTAAATCCTCTACTTATGTAATACATTTTATAACAGTAAAATTAAATTAGGATCGTATTTAGAATATGTAGGTATTATGAATATGAATCTTTTTAGCATTTAACCAGAATTTGCTTGCTTAAAAATACCTATTCTGTCTTTAAAATATTATTTCCGGCTGGAATTCACAAAAGCTTTTGTGAATGTCCATGTAAAGCTGCATTTATAGCTCTATTTTACGCTTTAAGTTTCAGTTAGGTTGGTAGCAGATCACAATAAATAAAGTTTGAGCTTAAAAAGCTCGAAATTTTATATTTCAGTTATTTTCTATTTTAAGTTTCCATTATACTTTTTATTAAACAGTAGACAGAGTAAGTCTCATTGAGCTTTCAAAGCTTTAAATTCTTCATTTTAGATTTCACATACTCTGACTCTACTATGCTGTGTATAGTAATAATAATATTTCAAGAGATCAAGACTTTTATTGAGCTTTCAAAGCTTTGCTTTCTTCATTAAAGTTTTAATATTATTTTTAAATATCAATTTAAAATTTAAGAATTTATTATTTTATAAATATGTCAATCTACTTTCACTTATTTTCTTATGTCGTCTGAAGTCTTTAAAAGCTTACAATGAAAGCTCTAAATTCAAGTTATTACCGCTGGTTTTTTTCAAGTGAATTTTTTAAAAGCTTACACTTAATCTATTTATTTTGGTGAAAGCTTTCACTTGGTAGTAGTAATATCATGTAATGGTCTAATTTTACTAATTTTGAGTTTTTCGCCTTTGCTTATTAGTCAATCATTAACTTAAATTTTTTTAATTTTTTTTTATTATTCTTACAGTCAAATATTCTTACAGAAAAAATGGTAAAATTTTTAGTTCATAATTATTGCTTTCAAAAGAGCTTTTTCATTTCGCTGCAGCAATTAAATCTAAATCATTTGAAATAATTGCAATTAAATTTTAAAATATCGTTTTATATAACCCTTAAAGGTTAAGCTTGAATTTTAATCAAGTACATTTGTTCATGCGATTGAGTGATGTACTCTTATTTAATTGCAACATAACTCAATTACATTGAAACACTGTGAAGCATATGGTCAACAGCTCATCTGACAACTAATCAATATTTTATTCATTCATTTGTATTTTTATTACTTTTGTGTGAAAATCCATTAAAAACTTTCAAGGAAATAGCGGCAGCTTTCGCATATTACATTTGAAAATTATAATAAAATTATTAAAATTGTCACAGTTCTACAAATTATCAGCTAAAATGGCTAAGGGTCACATTACACACACTTACGAAAGCTAAAAGTCGAAAAAAATTCCATTCCTAATCAATGCTGCATAGTTGTAAGTGCTCAAGCGGACATTCTTTTTAATGATTTTAATAATTTTTTTCAATTTCAACAGCTGATGAAATCGTTATGCGCTATAAGTACGCTACATGTAAACGTACGACTCGTATGCTCAACGAGTGTGTGATTAGCGCGAGTATTAGTACGCGTCAGTCAATGGTGATCTTAGCACTCGTATCATTTCAATCAGTTTGGCATTTGATTTGATAGCATTATCATATTCATGTAACGCTAAGCATATGTGTAGTTATGTGTGTAGATATGTATTTAAATATTCATATATATTTATAAAGTACAACGAGTATGAGTGTGAGTATGCGCGCATTTATTGCCGCGTGCCAGCAACACGTATTTATGTTTATATTTATTTTTTATTGAAATGATAACAATTTGTTTGAAAAATCAGAGTACCCAAATGTCACGACGTGAGCTACGTGAGATCACTGATCTAATTGCTCAATCGCTAATTGAAATAATGACTATACAGAAATGATGAAAGGCGCCTAGTGAGGGCTATTATTTTAAGCGCCTGCAGTTGGCGTCCCACTTGACCATCCCTGCCGCGCCACTGATCTTGAGTATGCCTTGGCGTAAAATTTAGCTAAATTACCGGGAATCGTCTGCGTCGAGCAGCTGTTGCTCTGGGGCATCAGCAAAAATAGCACAAAAGCGTGTATGACGGAGTTAGCGCCGCGTATTGCAAGTACTTGCGGGCGTCTATAATTAAAGCAATGAACACTTGTTGTATTTCTTGTTGTTGTTGTTGCACCTTTCCTTCCGTTCGTCGCGCTGTTGTGTGTGCCATGTAATTTTGCCAACGTTTGCATAAATATCTCATTTTACATAATTTTTTTGCATTGCGTCGCCGTTGCCGCTGGCGAGGCCCAAGTCCAACGCGCAGTGACGCGTGGTAATGCGAGCTATTCAATGGATTGACTCGCATTTCAAACATAAGCACCAACGTCTGGCTGACGTACGAGCAACAATTTATTACAATGCGCGCGCACACAGACACAGGCGCGCGCTCGCATTCGACATACCTTTACCTTAAGATACAGTAGAATGTTTGACGATCTCTTTCCGTTACTATCGGCTTGGCCGTCAGCGCGTATATTTGTATCGCATGTATGTGTGTATGTGCGCTTCTAAATTGCAAGCAATGTCTGCAGCGCTTGATTTTTCAATGTTTGGGCCAAGCGCTCACGCTCAGCGCGCTTGGCAAGCTGATGCAATTTCATTAGTAATTTCATGACGAAAGGTAATCGCTCTCTGTCTGCATAGTGCAAGCTTGTCGATTTTTTGCATAAACACACATGCACGTGTGTGAAAAAAGTGTAGAAGGCAATTTATGCATACAAACAAACATACATACACACACAGCTATAATGCTTGGCTGCAGTGCTAGTGTGTAAAGTTTGTGAATGTCTCAAGTAGCCGGTGGGCTCAACGACAAAATGCAATTGCGGGCGGTGTGTGCGGCGGCAAGCGCTCGCCCAATTGCTACGTAGCTGTAAGCGCAACGCTGTGAGCGCTTGCTTTGATCACACTAGTGACGCCGCCGCTGCTGCTAGTGCTGTTGCGGCTGCCATCGCAGTGTTTCGGAGTTTATTAATAAAACTAGTGCGCTCGTTAGTCTGTCACTTCATTCATCAAATGTGTCGCAAGGTGGCAAGACGCGTGTCGCGGCGGTGTCTACTTAAAAAGCTATAAATCACACAAATCGAGCGTTTTGTAAAGCGCTGTTAAGCAAACAGCAATAAATTGCAAGTGTTTAGAGGAAGTAAAACCCAAAGTATTTCAAGTACCACATGCAGATAAGCATTTGTAGTTTATTCAAGAAATACAACAAGTGCAAACAGGTAGTTATTATAAGCAGTAAATAGAGCTTTATATAACTTTTATGTGCGACAATGTTAAAGGAAAAATGTATTTAAACTTAAATATTATATAAAAAAATTCTTACAAATGACGCAATTATTTTATTGCTAAAAAGTGCTGCCATGCACTACCTCCTTCCGAAAAAAAATTATTTAAATATGTGCTCAGCATACGCTGATAGTGTTCTAATCATACGTGCGATCGACATGCGACCGCTAAAGATTTACTAAATGCGCACTAACTCGTTTGGTGATAATACATAATCCGAGTACAATACATATTTCGAGCAAACAAAAAAAACCTATAAAATTGAAGCATACAAAATTTCAGAGGAGACAAAATCATAATCGGAAGAAAAATACAATATATAAAATTAAAAAAAATATAAAAAAATAAAAAAAATTTAAACATTTGTAAAATAATAAAAAAAACATAAATAAGGTAAAGATTATTTAGTAAATGTAATTGGTTTGGTGATACAATTTTAGTGTATTTAGAAAATACTATAAAATATAAAAAATGTGAAATGAAAACATCATTGAAAATAAATTTTAATTATAAAAAACTCGGAAGACATTTACAACAACTGGTATATAAAATACAGAAATACTAAAAAAATGAAAAAAAAATTTTAAATAGAAAAATAATTTAAAAAATTAAAAAAAACAAAAATTTATTTATTAAACTGACTAATTGGTTTAGTGATATATTTTAAGTGAATTGATAAAAATATTAAAAATTATAAAAAATGTGAATTAGACAAAATAATAAAAATACATTTTATTTAAGCAAAAAAATGCAAAAGATAATATTAAAAAGAAATTTTTTTAAATAAAAAATATTAAATAATAAAAAAAAATAATAATAATAAAATACTAAATAAATGTATAATAATATAAAAAATAAATAAAATATATAAAATACAAATTTTTAATAATAAAAATAAATTAAGAACCACTAATTGGTGTAGTGAAAATTGTGCAAATAAAAATATATTGAAATAAATATAAAAAAAATATATAAAAATAATACTTGTAAAAAAGCAAAAGAAAAAATAAAAATTAAAAAAAAAAATATTTTTGATTTATAAACAAATTTATAAAGATATTTATAAAGAAACAAAAAAAAAATTTAGAAAACAAAAAAAAAAATAAGCTATTCATTACATAAATATTGCACAGTGTGCTATTTGAAACTTTTTTCGAAATTGTGAAACTCCTCCTTTACCAAAAAAAATTGCATGTTTTATTAGTGTTGCAAATTGTCTTAGAGGTTCATTATCATTAAAATATCTATAAAAAATTTTGCAGAATTTTTTTCTGAAAAAAAGCTATAATTTGATAGTGTTAAAATAAAAAAATGAATACAAATCAAATTTGGGCCGAAAAATCTCAATTTTTATCATTAAAATAAATAACTATAAAAAAATACACAAATACATTTGAAATTATTTTTCTTAAATTTTGTTGTAATACCCAAAATTCTGGTTTTTCTTATCAATGAAATATAAAAAAAATATAATATACACAAATCATTGATTTTACTGCGGAACTTTCGGGTGAATTACATTTCAGTATTCACAGAATTGATAACCGGTTGATTGAAGATAATTACAGAGGCATATGTATCATATGAAAGCCACTGGCGCCAAGCAATTTGTTAATATTGTTGAATTCTTAGTAATGACGCAGTGGTTTCAAGCGACTATCGTCAATAACGTTAGTGTAAACTTACAAGGGTGACTAAAAACTAAAATACCTCACGGTTTTTTATATGAGTAATGCCTTGGCATTTATGTATGTTTTAGAGGCACTGTAGGTGCACAAGCAATTTTAAGAGTTAATTAGTAAAAAAATATGTAAATAAATAAATAAGTATATTAAATAAAAAATAGTCTAATAAAATATATTCTTTGAAGATTTTGTTTTTGTTGAATTGTAGTTTTTATTTAATATTTAAAAATATAAAATAGTAATATTAATAACCCATTCTACTCTCTCTCTCTTTTCAGGCGCAATTCCATGACAATAAAATTACAAAAATATCTATAAAGTGAAAAATCCCAGTGTTCATAAAATTTTTCAAATGAGTTTGCTTTAAAAAGTGCTGAAAATACAAAAACAAACACAAAAAGCAAAAGCTTAAATCAAAACAAACAGTGTAAACCACCTCATGTTTTTAAAACAACAACGGACTAAAGTGGGAATTTTAATGTTACCAAAAAGATAGTAATCATTGAACATAACAAAGCATAGTTAATACAAAAAAGAAAAGAAAACAACAAAAAAGCAATTAGTGTAAGTGCGCGACAAAAGCGAATACTAACGGTAAATAAGTAAATTAAAAAACCTTAAACTCAAAACTATAAAGTAAAAGCCACTAGCGCACATCGTCCACCCCAGCGAAGCACCGCCATGGCCAAATGTTTCATACTCTTCATACTGATCGCCTTCGTCGTGCTCGATCACAGCATCATCTATGGCCGTCACCACAGCGATACATACGGTGCCAGCGACACCGATAGCCGACAAACTGTTGCGCATCACATGCGTCCAGCGCAGCACCACAACCACCGTGAATTGATGCCGGCGCACACGCTGCCACAAATACACAAGCGTACACCGCATGTGAAGAACAATCGGCCGCGTGTGGCTAAGGCGCGACGCATACGACAGTCGTCGTGGCAAGAGAATGTGCCGCCAGACAGTAGTATAAGTAGCGCGGAGGAGCGCGCCGAACGCGAGGAGGCCGAAGCGGCGCTGCGCCGCTACGTGCACATACAACGGCACATGGCGCATCAGCAAGAGCATCTGCGTCATCATCACGAGGAATACGAACACAACGCCAAGCAGTCGACGACACTGTCGCAAGAGTGGCAGTCCGAAGAGGAGCAAGAGCGCGAAGTGTCGCTGCCTTTATTCAACATGCGTATGCCACGCATTTGGCAACACTTGGGCGGCACCGCCGATGTAATGCTCAGCGATGCGCCGAATGATGACAGCGTGGAGCCGCAGCGTTTAGATGTGGCGCTGCCGCTCACAGAGATGACTAGCGATTCCGATGAAATTGATGATTTGTTGGCGCCCACTTTGGAAACAGCGCATAGCAATTCGCTGGAATCGGAGTCGTCAGAGTCGCAGGAGCAAGAAGAAAGCTCAGAGGCTGTAGAGCAACAAAAAAAGCGCGACAAATCGGATTGCCCGAAATGTGAGAGCAGTCGGCGTGTGGAGCACATCAGTGAGGAGGAGCTGACGCAGTTGCGCATCGAGTATGTGAAACAACAAATCTTGGAGAAGTTGCGACTGAAAGAGCGACCTAACATATCAGCAGTGGGTTTACCCAAACCCATCTATGAGGGTACAACCATCGATGAGGAAGAGGACGACACTCCCAAAAATAAAGATGTCGATGATTATTATGCGCGTACGAGTAAAAAGTTCATCTTCCTGCAACGAGGTGAGTGTCATTCGAAGAGATTACATAAAACAAAACTAGATTTCAAATATTTAGTGGAAAATAAGCGACTTAAGCGTATTGTAGACTTATATATGAAAATTTTCCGTTTACAGAGAAACGCGAATGCCAACGTTTGGGCACGAACTCATCCATGTGCTTCTCGTTCAAAATCGACGATGCCGACGCCGATGGTTTTGATGTCAATACCGCGGTTCTCTGGCTCTTCAAAAGTAAAAGCAAACGCTCGCATAGACGTAAGGGCGCGCGTTCGAGTCCACAAACCATTGTCGTGTCGGAAGTGCAGCAGAGTACAGACCCGACCTATTTACCGGTCGTGAAAACCATCGCAATACAATCGGTCGATGTGCAAGGTGAGTGTCAGCTATAGAATGAATATTTCAGCTATAGTTTTAGAGCACAAGAAAGTATAATAATGATGATATAATAATATAGGATCATATTGACCCGAAAACTCTTTGTACATATTTGAGAGGAAAGTTTAGGCTTTTGAGCGATGTATAGATTTGAGAAAATAATTAAAACTTTTACTACATTACTAATGGCTTTTACTTGCTAAAGACGCCTTAAAATAACTCTTAACCCTTCAGTGATAATGTTAGGTAATATAGACTCGAAAATTCTATTTATAGGTATGATGTGATTTTGAAAACTTTCCGTATAGTTTTTTGTATCAACTGTATTACTAAAATTGATAAGTAGTGGTTACGGAAAATCCGTTATGTGCGATCTTATTAATATGTGATCACTTGCATTCCAATTTCGAGTACATTTTAAGAACTCTTGAACCTTTATAGTTCACTTGTTTATATTCAATGAAAAAACCGGTTATTACCAGCACTTTTATTATCACTGAAGTCATACAAATAAGAAATGAATTGTTGAAGCTGTAAAAATTTGCAAATACAAATACAAATAAAGTGATTATGTACTGACAAATAAGTGTCTCAAAGACAAAGACGCGAAAGATGACTACCAAAAAATGCCAAATACACCATTTATTTTTATTTATATATATTTTTTAAAAAATTTAATGGGTTTAGCATAACGTGGGGGTCTTTTAAGTGTCAATTTTAATCAATAAGTCAATGGTACTAAATACAAGATTAAAAATGCGAATTCACTGAATTAAAAATCTTGGCATACATACAAACATACATATATATGAATATGCGCAAAATAAACGGCAAAAAAATGCGTGAGGCCATTAGTTTTTATACATAACCTATAAATGAAATATTTATATAATAACGCTGAGTTAGTATAAGCTATTTTTTACGTATATAGTCAATGTAGGCTTGTCGAAATACAAAGATAAGTACGAAACCGTGTCAGTGTTTCAAAGCAGTTTAAGCCGGCTTAAACTAAAGTAGAGATTTTGATCTCTAGCAGCAAGCTGGGCACATATTTCCATACTATTTCATCATTATTTAAAGCTGCCGTCACTAAACAGTTGTTTAACATAAAAAATTATATCGAAATTTGTTTAAGTTCGTCTGAGAAATAACGTTAGTTCATATTAAAGTAAGTCGATTTAAGCCAGTTTCATATTTTGTCTTGAAATAAGCCACGCTGCAGTTTTCGTTTGCAACAAAAATTCCATGAATGTCGATTCACTTTTGGACTTTCGCCTATTATGATTCTGAAAGTACATATATGAACAAATGAGATTATGAAACACTAGACAAAAAGAACAAAAGAATTAATTAAATAAATAAATAAATGAAAAAATATGAGCAAATAAATAGAAAAAAATATTATTAAATAAATGATAATTTTATGAAGGAGCACATTGTTTTTGTTTGTTTCTCAGCTGGTATTTTATTTTTAACAAAAAATAATTTTTAACAAAAAAAATAAAATTAATAGCAAAACAATTCGTAACAACAAAAAAATATACAACTGAATAGTGAAAGCGAAATCTACTTCAAAATCCGAAAAAAGAACAACAAAGCTTACTAAATAACCGTGCATAAAATTATTGATTAAATTTATAGTTTTTATATTATACATATATTAGTACTAATGAACAATAAAGACTGCAAGGTAATAGATGTTTTTCTCAATTAAAAGAAATCAATGCGTACATTATGCTATTTTGCGATTTATTTTTGACCCCTTCGATTAAGCAAAATAAAATTTTAAAACTACATCCGGAATCACTTTCGGTTTAGTGCTACATCAGCACTTTATTTAAGCGAATAAACAAAAAAGCAATTTAAACAAACTGGAAATACATAGAAAAAACGGTTATCAAAATTTGCTTGTGTCTATTTTTAGGCGCTGATATGTGCTTAAAGCAGAAGCAGAAAGTGCTTGTGTACTTATAAAATAACTATTTTCGAGATCAATAATGTAATTTTTGCTAAAAAAGTGAAGTGTCATTCACGGACTAAATACAAAGAGCTTCAAAGCTTTTGGAACTTTCATTAATTTCTTAAGTCTAATAAAGATAAAGATTGTATTGAATATCAAAGCTTTTGGAGCTTTCATTAATTTCAAAAGTCTGGTAAGGCTTTCAGTTGTCTCAAATATCAAGTCCTTTGGAGTTTTCTACAATTTCATAAGTCTGATAAAGCTTTCCCTTGTATCAAATATCAAAGCTTTTGGAGCTTTCATTCATTTCATATGTCTGATATAGCTTTCACTTGTAAGAAATATCATTAAACATATTCAGAACATAACAGCTGTCAGAGCTTTTAGTAATTACAATAGTGTAGCTTTCACTTGTATGAGATATGTGATATTTAAATTAGTTTTTTGGAAATTTAAACACCTATGGTACAATTTAAGTTTCTGAGAATAAAAAGCTTTACAGCTTTCGGAGCTTTCATTAGTTTCATAAGTCTGATAAAGCTTTCAATTTTCTAAAATATCATTTAAGTCATTAACAATATAATAGCTGTAGAGCTTTTAGAGCTTTTTTGAATTATAATAGTATACCAAAGCTTTAACTTGTATAAGATATGAAAACCATATCATTCCCACAGTAAAGGACGCATTTTATACATTTCATTTCGTACCTTGCTTTTTTCCCGCATTTTTATATAATGAAAGAGCTTTCACCAAGAAACCATTAAACTACATGTATAACCATATATTAATGAAACTGATATATATTATTATATCAGCAAAACACGACATCAGCACACCGTTACATAATCAGCACTTTAAAGTGTTATGAAATCTATTTTCTTTCAATTTCAAAGCTTGATTAAAAGCGCGAGAGTATGTACAAAAAAGGCAGTATAGCGCATGGTAATAAAAATGTGAATAATTCATTAAATCTACACTGCGTAGTGCCCATTATCAAGCCGTTGAAGTATTAAAAAATCACTTCATATTTTATTTATAGCATTTCTTAATCAGTTACGTGACACCAAACGAATTTCGGCGAATTATTACAATGCAAAAATGTATTTATTTATTTCTCTTTAAGGCTTATTTTGTAGCATAGCTTTTATTTTATTATGTATTAATAAATATATACAATTTATTAATGTCTAATTTCCGCTTTTCATTTGCAGATGAGTGGATGAAGATCGACATTGAATGGCCGATCAAACGTTGGTTCGGTAATCACGATCTCAGCCATCTCATACACATCTCATGCCGCACCTGCGACATGACCACAATGGAGGAAATGATATCCGTTGACAAAGATTATCGGCCCTTCATAATGGTCGATACGCGTAATCGTAAACGCGCTTCACGTCAGAAACGTGGCATCAATTGCACCGACGGGGTAACGGAGTGCTGTCGTGAGAAGCTGTACATCTCATTCGACGAGATCGGTTGGGGTGATTGGATCATACAGCCGCGCGGCTATGATGCCTACTTCTGTCGTGGCTCATGCGGCAGCGTCGCAAGTGTGGCACAGTCGGCGACGCATCACAGCGCCTTCTTGCAGGTATTGTATATTGTTGCCACTCAGATATTAGTTTTTGTTGTTTAACAAGTACTTATGCATTGTATTCTTGTTTCTTGCAGAAAATCGCATTGTCGCGTCGCAACAATCGGGACAGCAAGCCACTCGAGCTTGTGCCTTGCTGCACCGCCAAACAGTATTCCTCGCTGAAGCTCGTCTTTATGGATAGCAATAATACTGCGACACAGAAAACCTTCCCGAATATGGTTGTCGAGTCGTGCGGCTGTCGGTAGTCGTACCATTGCGTCGCATGCGCGACACACCCGCTGAATGCATCACTGTATTATCGCGTTAGTTATTAAGTTTGTTTTTTGTCTCAAATGTCTCGCATTAGTTTTGAAAATCCATACAACATTGCATGCATGACCGTTTTGTAATTTTAAGTCTCATACAATTAGCTGTAAGTAATCATTTCGTTGTTCTCCATCAAGCCAATAGCATTAACGTTGTTAGACCGAATCCTAAATCGCTGCCATAAAATATCTAATTTATATCTAGGCTTAATTGATTACAATTTCTTCTGCTGTTTTTTATAAGAACTACTCAGTACTTAAGCTCTCGAAGAGATATTAGTTACTATATCCATTAAGAATTTGTATTAATTAGGATTTTACCAAAAATAATTTAAGTAGTCACGTTTTGGAATTGTAAAAATTTAGTTCAATTTGTAGCTAATTATTAATGTTTTAGTTATATTGTGTTGCTCGAGCGCCATTAGTATATAGCAAAAATGTAGGATCAAAACTAGTTTTAAGTAAATATAAGCTAAAAAGAAAAAAAGTAAAAGAAAATAAAATTAAAAAATGTTTAAATAATAATTGCATTATTGTTTCACTTTGGTTTCTCCCATTCAAAACTTGCCGAACACTGTTAACGGAAATTGTACAAATAGTTGTATGGAATATTGCCTACATTTAGGCATATTTATTTGAACAACAAGCATTTGAGGTGGTCAAACGGTATTAATCAAAACTACGGAAGAAAACTGCGACACCCCTTATATAATCCAGCGTTATGGCTCTAACTTGAGCAAACACGAAGCTTACATTGCGCCAGAGAGGTCAGATTCATAGCGAAGCCAGTCAGAAAATGTTATATTCTCGACAAATATAGGCCAAATTAGATCATATCGTCACTCTCAGTTCGGAGCTCCAAACCCTCAATAAAGTGCAGAAAACTTAAGTCAAAACCGCGGTTGACTGATGTTCATGAGGCAAAGCCCGGAATTTGCCCGAAGATACATGTCCTGGAGTGAAGAATAGCGTAATGTTATTTTTTTGGATGAAAAAAAAAAATAATAATAATTTGGAGGGCCCGGACTGCTACAACTGCTATTTGCATGATCTAAGCAAACATGGAGTAGTATGTTCGAAGCGGAATTATGGAGGAGGAACTGTAATGATTTGGAAAGCCTTTTCGTATTCTGGAACATCGCCAATTTCCTTTATTACAACGAAAATAAAGTCGGAAATCTACACAGAGTTAGCAGAAGATGTGTTAGTGACGTATTATGAAAATTATCCAGACAGAGAGTTCCATTTCCAGCAAGATATTATCTTTATCAACCACACATGTTTCAAAACAATTTATTGAGTGGTTTTCTTCAAAAAACCATTAAATTGCTACAATGGCGTGCATGTAGTCCTGATTGTAACCCTATCGTGAACCCTTGGAGTATATTTGATAATAAAATCGACTCAAAAGGGATGCAATACCACACTGTTCTCTAACTCAGAAATGCGATTCGACAATCTTTCTAAGAAACTTTACAAAGGCTAGCTAATTCTATCCATAATCAAATCATTCAAAATAAAGGAGACCATAAAAATATTAAATTTTAAAATAGTGGTTACTTCTTTTAAATACGTATAAACAAATGTCCACTCTAGAACTATTCTTTAGTCTAATATAAAAAAATATTTTCTTCTATAAATTTAGACAAAAGCAGGTGTGTGAATAAATGAATGTTACCACTATACCACTTCCATCAAAGCATATTACATACTCGTTGGTCCACTATCTGTTGGATGAAGTTCATGTTCTGACTCAAGACTCGCAACGATCAACATAATATTAATAATAATATCTAATGACTTCACTGTTGGCCTTTAATATACAGTGGCTCACAGCCAAAGTGATGCAACTGTACAAGAAATACTAAATAAAGCAAGTATTACTTGAAAACCATATACATTTTCCAAAAAAATGTATAGCGGCAGATATGCACATTAACTTTGTGCTTAAAAAAATTAGATTTTATAGTTATTTTATTTATCTATAATACAACAAAACAAACTGCTTTCATTAGTTTCAGCATGGATTCTACCAATTTCTTTGTATAGTTTGGAGCAATTTTATTCCGTTCTGTTTGCAGGCGTTTTTCATGTCGGCTTTATTTCCAAATTGGTATTTTCGCATGTCTCGTTCCTAAACTGACTACAGATTCTCAATTGCATTCGAATCTGAAGTTTGGTGTTTGTACTATGTGGACTGTTCCAAATAAGCCAATTTTACACAACTCCGAATTCGTGCTTCGGATCTTTATCTTGATAGTACCGAAAGTTATCAAAAGTATTTAATTTCGCGACATTTCATAGCAAATTTCGTTTCAAAATGTCCAGATACACACTATTGTACATAGTACAATCGATGAATTCCAAATTCCCTACACTAGGGACGACAAGCATCCCCACACCATTACATGGTCTCCACCATGTTTTACGTCACTATGCAGATTTTGCGGTTTTAGCTCAGCAATTGGTTTTGTCTATACATATCTATTTCTATCCGATCTAAAGAGGTTGAAATTACTCTCATCTGCAAAAGTGACGGTATTCCAGAACCTTGCAGGCTTTTATAACTGTTCGTTTGCACCATTCAACCTTGCCCTTCGAGTTTTAGCATTGATGTTTATTGATGTATGGTTTATTTCGGTCTGTGCGGGCAATTAAATCAGCTTCTCTGAGCAATCTTCTTGTGGTTTTTGAATGATTGTTCTTCCCAAGGATTTTTTCCATTTCGTTGCTTTAAGCTGGAGCATTTAAATGGGAATTTTTTATTATGAGTCGATTTATTTTATTTGCGATACGATTTTCAAGAACATAACTCAGTTTCACCACCATCTACGCGACGTTGCGAATTTTTCCGTCTTTATAATACTTAGGACTAACTCACGCACTTCAATATTTGTTTGACAGCCCATTTTGAAATATACTTTACAAATGACAATACAAAAATATCAAAACTTTTAAATATTATTCCAGGATAGCACACATTTCTAACAGTATTTACTTTGCATTCGAAAATCGGAGCGAAGCTGTCGCCGCCAATGTTAAACATTTGTGCTTCATTTTGGCTGTGAGCTTGTATTTCGGTATACGAACATGTTTTAACTTAACAGTTGTAAAAAATAAATAATTTTTGCGTTTTTTTATTTAAAAGATTTAACATATACATATGTACCTAATTAATAGATGGTTAAAAGTTTTTAATTTCGAAATATAAACATGATTTTTTACTAAGCGATTTTTCATTTTGTTGCTGCATCATTTTGGCTGTGATCCACTGAACATAAATTTCGAAAAATACCTTGAACGGTTCAATTTATGACCGATTTGTTTAATATCCAAAAAAACGCACCAAAAAGAAACACGAACATATGTATGTTTCAAGACCCTTGAAATCCATTCCAGTGAAAACTTCACAACTTACCATGTCTCCCGCATTTAACATTTTTGGAATATCCCAATGGTCTTATACATATGTGCTATTTACATTTCTCTCCAAGAATAGTGATCGAGTGTATAACGATAGGTGAAGCCTATTCGATAATTGATATGCGTTTTTTTGGTTCAATAACCAATATATTTAGCAATGACGTACAAATGATGAAAGGAGGAAAATTTGATGAGTATTTATTTATGAATTCAATTCCGCGAAGATGACATGTGCACCGAAATCGATGAATTCAGTGGAGTTCAAAAGGCGGATGTTACGGTTGAAAATATGAAGAAAATCCAGAAATTGGATGACCTTAAAATGAAGTTGACCGAAGTAACTGATACTCTAAAGACATCGACTGAGCGTGTTGTAAATATCCCACACAAATATTTGGGTATGCGAAAGCGCTGTGCAGAAATTAGCCATAATGAAGAGGTAATCCAGATTGAGAACTACTTTGGAGCAAAGTATCGAAAAATTTTAAGATGGTAGAATCGCAATATTAAAATTGAATTTCATCATAGAGATTTGTTTTCCTTCGAAACGAAGCCAGTTTCTAGCTCTTGATATACCTACCTTTTTTGCCAGCAATAATAAATGAAGCACTCCATTTCGGAATTAATTTTATTTTTTTTGTAATATTTTGTTTTCTTTTATTTTTTAAATGTAATTCACCTTCAACTTCATTATCATTCAACTTGACCTTTCACCTGTTTATTTATTCATTGTTTATGTTCTTCTATAATGTATTTTTCATCGCTTCTCTCATCTATCATCAACTTAAATGTATATGTTTGTAATAATATATGCTAAGTTTCAATCAGTTTGTGTACTTTTTTCTCAATACTTTTATTTATTTATTTATTACTTGCTTTATTATTTCTTAGTTTTTTTGTTTTCTGTTTTTTTTCGTTTTTGGTTTTTGGATTGGTAATTGTATTTGGTTGTTATTAGCAATGTAATGAACTTTCATATTATAATATTTATGTATAAATAATTATCTCGTATAATGCTTAGTAGTTTAACTCGAATGAACTTTTTTATATATCAGTTTGGAATGAGACTTTTTTCCTTATTTTTTTATATTCTTTGTTGTTTTTTTTTTAGATTTATGAGAGCGTAGAAATTTTTGTAATTGCATTGCTTTGAATTACACTTTCTTACGGAGTTTATAATTATTTAGTAAGTGAGTTTAATATTCAAAAATTTTGTAGTGTGTATACAGTTCTGTTCATGTGTGGATGTGTGTGTTACTTTTAGAATTGTGGGTTTTTCATTTTAGAATTGTGGGTACGTGTTTTGTAAAAAATGTAATGTAATAAATAAATTTACAGTATATTTTTATGTATTACCTCATATTGGTAGGCGATTAACTGCATGCATTTTCTATATACTTTGCGTACATTTATATATCAGGTTATTAATTTTTTTTTTCAATTTCTGTGAAGATTTACGTTAGCTCAAGAGACCTAATGAAAATTACGATTTTTTTGTTAATTATATTTCAAACTTTTTTGTTTTGTACAATTTAGCTTTGCTGAATTTTTAAATATCCATAAAATTTTTCACAATTTTTTGTATTTTAGATTAGTTGTTTTATCCACAATTTTTAATTTTATTGATATTTTCTTTAGTCGAATTAGCACAACTTTATATATTTTTTTTTCAAATAAAATTATTTTATTATAAGTTTATATTTATTCTAAAGTTTTAGTGAACTAAATTCGTTAGTTTTCAAGTTATTGTAAATGTTTTTTTTTTTTTTTGTGATGAAATTGAGGAGAAAGCAAAATGGTTAAATGCATTTCCTGCATTTCAAATTCAATAGTTGATGGAAAATTTACTTTCAAAAGGAAATCAAAACGCTTGCAAGAAAGACTACACACAAACTCCAACAGTGTCCTCGAATTATAACTTTATCTCAAGTCTAAAGTTTTTAAAATTATTGAAAAAATCTCATTTATTAAATTTTCAAAAGTAATAGTGTTTCGAGCTATTCATAATAGTAGAACTGGTCTAAAATCTGTAAAATAAAACATGAAAGTCGCTGTAACAAGATTCATTGAACTATTAGTGGACTACTCGATAAATTATTTCTTCCCTGCTTCGAAAACACATATCTTATTTGAATAATAATTCATTTTTTTTCTATGCTAAATGCGTACTTAACTAATTCCATTGCGTACGAATACCGAGATACCAGTACTTTTTGAAAAATAGAACGAAGTGCTGAACTATTTAATTATCCAAGTTATTGCCTCAGCAACTGGGATCACCCCAAATTATTATTATAGGGAGAAGTTGTTTTAATAAACTTCGTGAAGTTTGTCCTTAGAATCTTAACGAAATGTGTTAATTCAATCTTTAGGATTATTTAAATGCTATTGGAACTAGAATACGTGGAAAATATCGTACAAATTTTTTCTAATTGTTTTCTGTAGTTTCTTTTGTTTATTCTGTTGAAGATCTCGACACTAAAAGTTCCCAATAAATGCAAAAACAGAAAGGTATTGAACCCTATCGAGTTAACAGGTTATATACCGTTTAGGGTAGTCTAATAGGATTCCCACATACTGCTCTTTAGAACTCTCGGTATCACAACAACAGATCTGGAATAATGTTTTGCCATACAAGAATACATTAAAACATTCCGATTTACTTTTCGAAACTTTCGTACTATCTAAAGACTGTCAGAATAACCCCGCGTAAGGTATGCCTATCGTAAGAGACGACTAAAATCAAAAACATGCACATTAATCTGTTATCTATACCTGCCATAATATATTCTCTTAGCTTGATCTAGAAATTGTATTACCTTTTTGATATTGCACTCTTCCTTTGAATGATCTTCCTATTACAAAGGACAAATGTGTTCAAAGTACTACCAGTGCAGAGTTGTAGGGAAACTCAAATGGTAGTATTTTCGGCTACAAAGTCTCGCCTGAGACTTTAACCTGGTACCACAGGGAGCAGGAGCCAAGTTTTTAATCTGCTCAGTGGGTTAGCACTTCGGGGAGTTCCATGGTGGCTGTGGTTGAAAACTAAATACAGGCAGAGTGACTTCGGTCACTCAAAGTGGAGAAGCATTGCATTGTTTTAGATGGGCATCGAACTCTACCAAGGTGGTTAGCTATTTGGTACTGAAAGTGTCTAGCAAATTCAGAGCGCTGATCAACTCATCTTATTGATACGTTATGTTCTTGAACACACGTGATCTATATGCCTTCATAGGTGGTACTGAGGTAAACCAAAAACACTCGTTGTTCAAAGACTGTCGAAATGACTCAATTGAGGACTTTTGTTTTCGAGCTAATTATTCCGCAGTCTTGACCTGAGTGGGATATTCTTCGTCTCCTCAATATTATTTTCAGAATATCTGCTGTTGTTTCGAACAATTTCGGAAGGATTTCACGTACTCTAATTAGAGCCATTACCAGATTCCAGGGTTTCATTTTGAACCAGTCCGAAGCTCTCAAAAAATATATATTTTTAGCAATTTATTCTGAACATAAATAGTAGTCAATCGCAAAGTGGGCAATTTTCGGAATCACTTCTTTTGAGAGTGTATCTCCGGGCGACGGTTATTTTAGGAACTTGTGTTGCCTTAAACAAAATAAAACTAGAAATAATAGGCGTGTTTTATTTGATCAGCAAATTAAGCTATTAGCTTATTTTGTATGGAAGACTTAGCCAACATAATTATGTTGGCTTGTCATAAGCTATCATAGCTTGTATATTGAACTAGAGGCATTGCCAGTTCATCGTTTTTTTTTTTTCATTCACAAGAGTTGGGTTTTTTCCAAAAAAATGTAGTTGGCAATAGCGAGAAACCCCATTTTGACAGATAAAAATGTAAACAAACCAAAATTTTAAATTCTATCGAACTTTATCCATATTTATTTAGACCATCCCGGATCTAATAATGATTGTAGATTCTTTAAAAGCTCAGAATATTATAGAAAAGCGGTAAACAAAAGGAAATTTGATTTATAAATTCAACTTTTTTTTCAAATATATTACATTCCAGCTGAGAGTTCGGGCCCGCATTGCCAACACAATTCATTTTTAAGCGAATATATGAAATAAGCTAAATGCGTTTTATTTGTCCATGATTTAGCTATTAGCTTGTGGTGGTCAAATAAAACACGCCTAATCTTAATTTACTTCAGAATGGCTCTTTTTATGGGTTTAAAATGTTTATAGCGAAAAATCTATGGATGGTTTACTAAAATATGTGAATATAGTCTCCAAGTGAATTTAAAAATACAGTTTCTAGAGAAATCCGCAAAAATTGCAAAATATTGAACCCTAAAGAAAAGTAGTGCCATTAGAACCCTAAGATATACTTTCAGCTAAAAATACCAGATTTTTGAAAATCCTAAACTGTCTTACTTTTAATAAAAATAAAATACACACTTTCTTAAACAACTGCGTGAGAGTATAGTGTAATTTATTGATTTTAATATTACTTTATATAATAATAATAATAATAATTTCTATAAAACAAAGTGTTGCATGGAAATGCATTTTTGTGTGTGTGTGTTTTTAATGTGTTTTCAGTTTGCGTTTGAGCGTTTCTTATAATTGATTAATTTACTACATGCAGATTAGCAAATTCGAGTTTGGTAATGAATTCTTGGATTTCACAATTTTTTGCTAGATTTTTCGTTATTTATAAATATTTTTTACATTTTCGTTTTGTAGCAGCAAAATATACGAATAATAATGGAAAGACTTTATAAATGTTTATTATTTTATTATATGTATTTTTTGTTTTTTTGTATATTTTTTTTGTTTTAGTAGATGAAGCTTAAAAATTTACTTTAGTTGAGAGCAGAGTGTTTGTTGTTCTTTTTTTTGTTTCGTTTCCTTTTTAATCTAAGAGTACGCTAATGTCATAGAAATCTATGTGTGTGTGTGTCTGTATGTGTGTTCGTCATGAAACTCGTGGAAATGTGTCTTTTGTATATAATATGCATGTTTAAGTTAGGTTTGAAGTATATTCTCTAGTTTAGTTTCAAAAAATTGCATTATTCAATTTGTTTTTGTTTTACATATTTGTTTAGTTCGTTTCAATAAAAACAACTATCAAACAATTGCGCAAAATCTTTCAAAAACATTTTTTTTTGTTTTGCAAACAACTTTGCAAAATTTATCTTACATAAATCTCATAACTATGGTTTATGCTTCTGCCAGCAATTCATCAACTGCTTTTCGGTACATTTTCGTTTTCATTTTCATTTTCATTTAATGCATTACTTAACACTCATATAATTAATTCATCAGTTATATATGTCCGTTATTTATGCTAGCATTATTCCTGTCTTCATTATAAGTAAGTATTTCAATTTACACATTTATATGTAATGTATGCGCGTATATAGTTATGTATTGTATGTATGTGCTTATGTCTAGTGTTACCAGGTAAATTTTTTCAATGAAAATTACATATAAATACCTTAATAACAAATTTGCTCAACTTACGCACTCGCATGCCAGACACACAAACATTTCAATTACAATTCAAATGTAATGATTACTCATAAATGCATACATTTCCATTACTTACGCTCAGAACAATTTGCACACGCTCTCTCTCTCTCTCTCTCTCTCAAAATGTTCATTAAATCATTAATTCTACACAATTCGGACTCATGCACTTAAGTTTACAGTTATTTAGGTTATTTACTCGCAATTAAATTCAACCATTTGCCTTTTACAATTGCTCAAGCAGCGTAAAATCCTGTAACAAACATCATACTAATATTTTGAATGCAATTACGCTATCATACATATTTCGAAGTGTCTGACATTTAGCAGGTTTTTAGTTAACAATCAGATCTATACTCGAATTTATATTGAAACCAAATTTACTTAAAAAAAATCGTATTTTATGAGATTGAAACAAATAAATTATAAAAATTTCTCTCGTGTTTGAGTAAACAGGAAGCTGTCTATTCTGGAATAAGCCCGTTGTACTGAAACTAAATTACTTTCCTAAAAGTCTCTGTAATATTCTCATGACAATATCGTTGGTTTATTAAAATTAAGTATATAGAAATACCATTTCGTATATTTTCCAATCCGAAAGAGTTTAGAGTAAAAGTGAAAAAAAGCCTTAAATTTACAAACGGCGGAGGTGTAGACCTTATATAATTATAATCTCTACTCCGACGTCTACATTCGCTCGACAACGTGAGACCAAGAAGTCATAGCTAAACTTAGAAGCACCTTTGGTCTCAACAAAAGTAGTAGAGAGCTCTCAAAATTGAGTCCTTCCCATTGCAGAATTCTGCCTTAGGTATTAGTCAAATAAAGTAGACATTAAATTATATATTCTGCGAAAGCTTGAATGAGATCTTTTAGTTTAAGTAGTGAAAATGAATTATTGTAATTGATGTTGTTCTTTTAATTTAAGGTCATGTACTTGTAATTTCCGAGCCTTATGAGTCACATACTTTTGACATATACTTTAATTTGTGTCTCTCGGTAACAGTGATTTATAATAGACATTTGATGTATTCTAGTTCTTCTCTTTATAACTTAGGGGTTTCTCACTTGTTCTTATCGCCTTTTTAAAATCTTGAGTAATCTGTACTATTTCTGCGACAGCTCAATAATTTTTAAATAGACTTTGCAGTATCCTATTAGTGAATCTTAAAGAAATTATTGATTGAAATATATATAATTATAATCTCTTCTCCGACGTCTACATTTTCTTGACAACGTGAGTCCGATGATCCACAGCTAAACTTAGAAACACGTTTGGTCTCAACAAAAGTAGTAGAGAGCTCTCAAAATTAAGTCCATAATGTCTCATAATGGATCAGAAAGACCCTCACGATTCGGCAAAGCACTTGGAATCCATTACAAATTTCTTCAACCTCAGTTAAGCAAATGTGAGGCATTGGAGCATGCATCTGTCAGGATCCCTAGCGTCACCGCACCTATCGGACAGTGGCCAGTGAGCACACCTATAATAGTGCCGAGGTTCTCGAGGTTCACTGCAATGCTTTATCGAATTCAGGTTCGTGAAATTCATTTAAAAAAGAAATAGGTTCTTAAAATTTGAATTATTTGCACTAAAGATGTTAATGTTCATTCGATAAATAATTTTAATAAGTGATACAAACAAAACACTTGGGCGGTCTAACAAAATTGCTTTGATATTGCCGTTTTCGTTTCGCCATTTCACTGGGCTTAGCACTAGCTCGTTTCTCTGCTCAAAAACATAAAATTTTAAAGCAACAAGAGAGTGTGTTAAAAGCTCGCAGAGTGTTATATATGGTTGCTATTCTGCCTTTTTCTCTCTCTATCTCGCTCTCTCTGCTTATGCCAGTATTTTGCATTTATACCTGTTTGCTTGTTCGTTTCACCACAGATAGAGAGTTTTCAGAGGTTGCTATGTGTAACAGAGACTTCAACTAAATGTCAAGACACATCAAAAACAATTTCAGCCTACAAACTTCTCAAACATCAATGCTGGTAAACCTTTAACAATGTTGTTCTTGCTCACATCAATTGTTTGTTGTAGTTGAGTTTCACACGCACACTCGTACAATACATTCAAAAAACTTTCTTACATAATAACCATAATTGTATTATTTTGTAATAATTTTTCATTTTTTTTGTTCTATTATATTTAATTATTTACTAGTTGTAGTAGTAAGTATGCAGGTGTACGCATGCAAATGTGTGTTTGATTGTGTATGTATGTATGTGTGTGTGCTCACTTAATAAGCATGTATGCATATGTTGTTGTTGTTTTTTGTATTTTATTTTAATATTTAATAGTTAATTAATAAATTTCTTATGCTTTTGTTGTTGTTAGTATTATTCATTACTTTTTGGTTTAGTATTAATTAATGGAAGACATTCTTTTATACAAGTTTAAGACACAGAAAATGTTTTTGTGTGTGTATGTGTGTGAATTTTTTTAACGCCCCAACGCTGCATTGCAAACTTTTTTAATAGTTTTCGTTTCGTTTTTGGTTTTTTCTATTTTCTTAATTTATCCCCAAACCCCACACTTATACTCGTTTTCTTTTTTTTTGACTTATATGCATTTGTATTAGTTTGTAAATTTTAAAGTATAAAACACAAACAAAAACGAATTACAACAATGTAAATGTAAAGTAAAGTAAATTTTCGCAGTAAACTTACAATAAAAAACAATTTGATTATGAAGTAGACGATATGTTCAATATTTTATTATTACGCTAAACCATTGTTGAATTCGTTTTTTTTTTGCTTTGTTGTTATTGTAGTTTTTATTTCAGTTAAATTTTTGATATTTTTGCCAATTGCAATTGCAGTCAAAAGTATTTTTTTTTAATTTTAAGCAGCTTTTTTTGTGTTTTTTTTTTTTGTTGCTGCAGCACTAATTTTGGTTTTTTTTTAATTTTTTTATGTAAGTCTAATTTTTTATTAATTATTATTAATTTTTATTATTATTGTTTATTTTATTATTATTATTAATAATTTTTTAATTAATAATATTTTTTTTTGTTTTTATTAATTTTTTTAGTTATTAATAATTTTATTTTTGCTATTGGAATTTTTCTTATTATTGGTTTTGTAATATTTTTTTTTTGGTTTGCACATTGCTCTCCTCCGCTTTTCGTTTTGTATAAAGTTTTATATAAAATAAATCGATTCAGTAAAAATACCAACAAAAATGCTACAACTGTTATCTCACATCATTTGAGTAGTGTTCAGTATAATTCGTTTGATATTGCTGTACCGTTATTTTGTTCATTTTCTGCTTTAATAAACTTCTCAACGGGTTTATTGGTATTACATTTTTGTGTGTTTTGCTGCAACAGTTGTTGTTATTTTTGTTTTTGTGTGGCATAAATTGTCAATATTGTATAAGTATCATCAATATTTTCAATATTTGCATACATAGTACATATACACATTTATATATATAGTATATGTTTAAACTGATATGACGCTCAATAATTGCATTAAGTCTTTTCATTTAACTTTGCTTGAATCGTTTTTCATATGTAATTTTGTTACTGTGGTGTCGTTTAGATTATTTATGCTTAAATATTAGTATTTTTCATGTTGTCAGTTAAGCATATTTGCAAAAAAATTATTTAAAAGTGAACTTTAACACTGCAGTGAATACGAGTATTTGTGCGCTTTTGTAGTTGGTGCAAGGAAATGATAACAACAAAATGACTTGACTTGCAAAAATAATTTAATAATTTTTTTTTTTAATTAATTCAAAAAATTCAAAATTTGTTTTAATATAAAATTTGATTATTGTTTTATAAAAAAAATAATAATATTTTTTTATTGTAAAAATTAATAATTATATTTACCATAAAAATTATAACAATTTTTGTCTTTATAAAAATTAATAAAAAATTTGTATTATAAAAATTAATAATTTTTTATTAAAATTTTTATTAAAAAAATTAATTAATTTTTATTTAATTTTAATTTTAAAGTATAAAAAAATATTCACTTTTAATAACGAACACTTTTAATATATAAATAAATATTTTTTTATAATTTACAATTTAATAAAATTTTATTTTTTTTATATTTTCACTATTGATTTGGAAATTGTTGTATGAATTGCGAAGAAAATATGAAAACTATTTTTATCACTATTTGGTATTTTGTTTTTTGCTTTAAAAACGGATCGGTAGGAATTTGTGTTGCCTTGCTTTACTTCAAAAATTTTCAATTGCATTTTCCATACATTTTCGCTGTCAACAATATTTACAAATAAATGTTTATTTTAGTACTTTTAAATGGCAAATATTTTACTATTTATAGTTGTTGCCATTTTGATCAAAATTTTGATTTTTTTTTTAATTTTTTAACGTCAATAATTTAACTACATTTATACTAAATGTATGACACTGTACTAATTTTAAGGTTGTAAATGTAGTTTCTCTCTTTCAACAATAGCGGACAAATTTCTATACTAGACAATAAGTTTAAAAATAATAAAAATATGTAATTGAATAAAAAAGTACAAAACTATAATAATTAAAATAATATTATAAAAAAATCAAAATATTAAAAATAAATTAAATATAAAATAAGTAAACAATAAAAAATTAATGAAAAATTAAAATAAAATGTTTCCTCCGAATATCTCAACAATAGTGAGTAAATCTATTATTTTGAGACAAAAAAAAAAAAAAATTAAAATATTTTATATTTCTTTTTTATTGAAAAAATTCCACACATCTGGTATGAAAAAATAAATTAATTTAAAAAATATAATAGAAGATCAAAAACCAATAATAATACAATAATTATTGTGCTTACTTTAAGTATTCAAAAATCGAAAATTTCATAATAACCTTTAACTCAGTGTAATTTTTCCACGCATTCACGTTTTCAGTACCACTGTACTGCTTTAAATACTTCATTAAATATCTTTATATATATATATTTTCCGCTAATTATTACTAATCATATTAACATTACTGCTCATTAATATTTGTTTTTCTTGTTTTTACTAATATACATAAATTACTAAGTTTGCTTACGCCACCTTAACTCTGCTTTAATAAGACTTTAAATACAACTAATTGGATCTAAATTTTTATGAATTTTTAAATTATTTGAATTAAATGAAGTTTTTATTGTCTACCAACTTACACAAAATTGTTTTTTTTTTCATTTATTTTTCAATTTAACTACGACCTAGCTTATATGCATAATTTATGTAGTAGGAGGCATCTAAGAAACTTATTCCATTTATTACTATTTTACTAAAAAATATTCTAATTATTTGCAATAGAAAAAAATCGTTTCAATTTAGTTACTTATTATCATGAAATTTGATTTAATTTGCTTGTGAAAAGAAATTAAAATTAAGAGCGGAAATTTCTATGGTTTTGAAATTGGTTTATGGAACTTGCAATGAACTTGGTAGGTAAAAATTCTAAAAAATAATTAAAATAAGAAAGAAATGAACCCCAAGACAGTTTCGATTAACCACAGCTAACTTCACATTTCCCTTTACACTCATGCTGTATACTTTCGACGAAATTTTATTCAAATTGGAAAAATCCGATAGTAATCTCACAACTGCTTTCATTTAATTTAAACAACATTAGGTATCAATTAATGATGACTTAAACAGATTTACCATACAAAACAAAAATTCTACATTATTATAATTTTTATACAAATCGAGTTGAAATTGTAGAACTGGCTCACGCTGGGAATTTTAATTAACTGGCCTTTTCTCAAGTAAAATCGATCGATGATTTAAATCGATTTACCTCGCAAAAAACAATATTTTCTAAATTAATTTTTAATCGAATACAAATCGAGTTGAAACTGTAGTACGTGAAGTTGTCCACGCTGGAAAATTGGTTGTAATTATTGATAAAATAGCTGTTAAAAATTACTAAGTTCTTATGAACAGAAAAAACAAAAAAGCTCGTTGATGATCGCTAATTGAGTAGCCGGCTGTGCGAAAGGCACTAAATTTATTTGGCTGTGCATATGTACACTAGAAAGAGTGATAGACCTATGAAGCCAAAATGAAAACTTGTAGTGCATTACTTTTCGAGGATGTAGATGTGACAAAATTATCTGAAAATTTTTCAAAAGAAATAATTAGGGTATTCACAAGGTGTCATATTGTCATATTTTTTTATGACTGTCATACCAACACTGTTGTTGTTTCAAATGCAAAATTAAAATATGACTGATACAACACTGCGTGGCTACTCTATACCCCTACCTACTTGCTGCCGAATTTTTTCGGTTTTTTGCGGCATATGCCTAGTACTGCAGTAACCGGTTACTTTTTGGAACCGCTTTTGTTTTTTTGGGACACACTCGTGGCAGTGTGTGTGGTCGGTGGGTGGGGCTTTGGGATGTTTTGGGGCAAAACTTCGACGAGAGGGTAGTCGGTTTTCTGTGAAAAACCGGTTTTTTTGAGTCGGTCAGTGGTCGGTTTTGCTCGTGCCCTTCCGCCCGAACACTTCTCAACCGATTTATACCGCACATTGTATATATCTGGAAAATACGGACATATATCTGGTTTTGGCAAAATATGACATACAACAATTAAGGGTGCTGACAAGTGTCGTATTTTTTAAGAATATTAAAATATGACATAAGACCTACAACAAAGCTTGTGAATTGCCTAAATATTTAAAATTAAATTAATCAAGTTTGATGAAATTTTAGGGGAAAGTAAAAAGTACTTTCTCAAAACGGCAAAATGTAAGCAATTAAAAAAGAAAACACTTTTGAAAGAAGCACTTTTCGAATGTTCGCAATTTGATGTGTAGAGTATATGTCATGTCTATATCAGACAACTACTTTAATTTCATTCTTGCCTTTGTGAGTAATATATACATATGTTTTAATACTTGAAATTCTTTGAACAATCTACCATGTGGTAACCGGGATCTCAAGTCTATAGGCTACTTTGGATACTGTTTTGCTTCGACAATTGTATGGGATGATATTCACCATAATCTTGGAAGAGTTAGTTACACATAATTGTGAATTGTTAAGCTTACATTTAGTATTCCTCAGAAATTTAAGTTTACGTAACGGAATGATCTGGAATTAAATTCCATAAATAGACGATCACCTTAGCGATAAACCTCGAATCTAAGTGAAACATGTTTCAGGCAACAGCATCAGCATCAAAAATCAGAATATGTTTATCATTGATAGTCATGATAGGTCAAATACAGTTCTGTTTAATGAAATTACGATTCAATACCTTTGCTGTGAAGTAATATTTTGTAATTATGGCGTTGGATTTGCTCATCTTGGTTGCAAGAGTCGCAATAGATAGAAGTCTCTATTGTTACTGTTGGAATAACCGCTATGAATCGGGTCCATTTATATACAGACAGTTTCTTAAAACTGCTTTAGTTGCAGTTTCAATTGAATATCTAATTTGATAACGAATGTAACCTTATATGTAGTAATTATAGCAATAGTCACGGTTGGGACGATAGTAAAGGTATAATAAGAGATTTCGGAAGACTGTAATTAAATCTGTTGGGAGCAAAATTTATTATAATAATACTAGTATTTCAATGAAACGAAAATGAAATTTCCATTCTATCAATAATATTTCTTAAATGCTGTTGCAATTACTTTTGCTATAAGTAGGAAGCTCTAAAGAACACATAAAATAGTACAGGTGAAATTTGTACTTATGCATCGGATAATTACCAGACTTATGCACTTTGAGTTGAACAATTTAGTCAATTACACGAATGTTTCTGAATAATAGTTAAACTAGTTTTAGAAAATTTTCTTTTAAAGGCAAATTGTCTTGTAACCTCACGTCCATACCTATCAAAATTTGGGTTGAAATAACTGTGTTGAAACAGAAATGCCAGATGGATGTCGCTAAACTTCTCTGTTAAGAAATTATCAAAAACTTTGATTTCACTGTTAGAGCATGAACCAACTTTCATTTCGTAATTTGACAACTTAACATTCATTCTTCACCTTTCCATTAGACAAATACTAAATCAAGTATCCTTGAGATACTTTTAATTATATATTTTAGGAACAACTCTAAACGAAGTAGCTTTGGTCTGAATTAAATCATGAAACAGAGATGATATAAACTACTAAATAAAGACACAAAAATTACAGTTTCGACGACAGATGTGGTCTCAAGGTAAATGTCTCAGGAATACACAAAGTCGAATTTGATGATTCTCTGTTATGAAGCATAGCAAGTTTTAAAGTCAAGGAAATTACTAGGGGTAATTTTGTTTCCCGGAAGAGTATATCTTCTTCTCGATTTCTTAAAATATCTTTCCGCTCTAAAAATAGAAATTTTACTTTTGCCCAAGTGGAAAACTTAAGTTAAAACTTAAATTTGTACAAACATACTTATATGTATACTCATATGTAATACCCTAAGACAGAAATGTTGTTATTGTTAAAATATACTCGTAAATACATTTGTTTGTTGTATGATTTAGTGGGTTTTGTTGTTGTTGATTTCTTGTTGGCATAACTATTGTAAATGTTTTTGCGTTGTTTCTCGTTAGTCGTTCTATGCTGTTTATGTTTATGGTATGTAGATAGTTCACTTTTCACTGCTCCTATGCTCTACTCATTTTTTGACCTGTAGCTTGTGATGTGTATTAAGTGCTTACAGTACTTAGTATCACGCATTTGTCAGCGCGAATGTCACCGCCAACATCAGCAGATGCGCCATAACAAGCGCGACGGGCGCTTGCAGTAGTGCTGTGCCACGCCCACATTGTTGTATTTCAATTTCCTCGGGATGATAGTTGATGCATTTTTTGGGTCGTCGACGCTTTGCGCTCTCCTGCGATTGGCGACGCGCGCTGCAGGCTCCTAGTGAATAAAATCGGGGAAAATTAATAAAAAAATGTTTTGTGGTTAAGTTTTTAGAATTCCATTTATACCAATAGTACCAGACTCCTCAAGCGGTTCGATATCCAATTGTTTCGAGCCGCAAGGACATAATGTATCCACGACTAATAATATCAAATTACTGTGCGGTATTTTCTGTACGCTGAAGGGGCGTTCACAACCCGACACATGGCAATTTGTCAGCTTGCCCTGGAGTGTAGAAATCAATGTTAGGTATTGCTGTAACGTTTGATAAATTGAAAAACTGACCTTAAGTGGATTGTTCTGACCGCCTTGATTGAGACGCTCTGGTTGCAGCATATATAGATCTGTACGCAGGTCACAGCGGCGTGCATGTTGTGGGTCTGGAGAGGAGCGTGGTCCGGTGTGTGGTTTATGTTGCTTTGGCGGAGGTGTTGTGTATTCCTAGTAATAAAAGTTGGATTTCGATAATACATGTTACATATAAACAATATTCTAACTCGGCTATATTAGTTAGTTTCTTAAAGGAACGGGTTCATAGTATTGCTGATAAATTAGAGGGATATCTTAGTTTTTCGAGCTAAGTACATAGTTTCTACTGTTTCAAAAAAAATATTTTTTTTAAATCTCTTCGAGGTTTTTTTAGTGGCATAGTCAGACATATCCAGTTCTGGATTCGTGGGGTCAACCCGGACCATCTAGTACCGATGAAACAGGATTGGTATTTAGATTGGATTTTGAAACATGAAGGAATCGGACCAGTATTATCAGAGGAGTTTTTTATATAGTTGAGGAGAATATAGTATATATATACGACCTATGCCTTGGTCAAACTAAAATTTAAATACAGTGTTCTAAAAGTCTAAGAAAAACTCTAACTTTAGTCTAGATGGTTTACATTTAACCTGACCATCCGCCTCCAACAGTTCCGTTCTATTCATACCGTAAAATCGTTAGGGGATTTCTTCAATCTGAGCATCCCAGGTTGATAGAACTATCGGAGCACCCTAGAGTCCACATTCCGACCAGAGTTGTTAATGGATCCGACATTATATCAGCAAAGATAACATTAGAACGTTATAGAGGAAACTATATATTGTTTCTTAGACCCAAAATTTACTATTGGTGAGATTCCCTATCGATTTTGAAGCTTCCTCTATAGAAGGTACTTTGATATTTGGTTTCCAAAAAATTGTTAAGTTAGACCATATAAGACCAGATATTAATGATTATCTATAACGATTGTTGAAATGATTAAATGTACGCCACTTACCACATCGGCGGTGGTGAAGAATTCATCCATTTCCTCATCGATCTGTGCATTATAATCCTCGAAGGGTTCATACTCGTCGGTATATGTCGGTTCCTCAAAGACATCTTCATTGTAGGTATAATCATCTTGTGGCCATGCATTTAGCGGTGTTGGTAACAGTGATAACCAAGTGGCACTCAACGTTATCAAATATTTCATTATCCAAGCGGAGACGCGATGTGGTTGCAGTGAAGTGCTTGCAGCCGTATAGGGATTGTCCGAGTCAGAGCAAACTCCTTGATAATCATTGACTGTGACTCGTTTATAAATGCGATCCTGCACCAATGAGTCCATAATGGTGCCATCGATTTGACCGAAAAATTTGCCCGATTGTTCACTCTGCTCAGAGATGATCACAAAGCCGTTATTATCCAAAACATAACAATCAAGATCGTCGGAGGCGCATGTGCGACGACAGCCTGTCATGCCGGTGCACTGTGGGGAATAAATAATATTTTAGTAAATGATATATCTCGGACCAAATGAGTTACTTACAGTTGAGGTTATATTTATGAAATGCTTCGCCAATGAGTCTAACTGGAACTGTAATCCCACGACTGCGGCTATAGCTTTATGGCCACGATGTTCGACGAATATAGCATGCGATGCTGTTACTAGTGTCGTATTCAATTTGGGTGCGTAACCATTGGCGAAGGGTACACTATAGACAAAGCTATCTTGTTCGACGGTATGCTGATCGACGGCGCGCTTGTACCAAGACATGTCCATGGCACGTGCATTATCTTCGCTGAAGTGACTGTAAGGAAATTTTGGCGCAAAGTCAATTTTAATGGGCCGGTATTCGACTTAATGGTCGATCTCTTATATTATTCCTAAATGTAATTGTATGAGATAATAACTTACGGGTCTGGTGAGTCCTCAGGTCTCTTAATGTGATCTATCCAGCGCAACAGACCCGAACGTGTGGCCACAAATGATGTTGCAACCAAAAACTTTTGATAGCCTTGTCTGAAATTATATTTAAGACCCGATTTAATAAGGGAAATGTAGGAATATAGTTTCAAAAGGTTACGCTTAAGCTGGAAATTTTACAAGGGTTATGTGCTCATGTGACTTTCTTTTTTAACTCCAACCATTAATAACGAAAATCATTTTAAAACTTTTGGATGGTGTAAAATCATCACTAATTTGTTTATCTTAGAAAATTCATCTCTGACCATGAAAGTATATACTAAAGATTCAAGTTGGGCGTTTTTTTTCAGCAGGAGATCCCTTAGAGAGGACCATCTAGAACTGTAATGGTCTCAAGCAAGACACTCGCAATATAGTGCAGTAATCTGTTAAATCACTCTCAGATTCAACGAAATACTGAAAATTAAATCATGAAGAATATAGTCAAACTTAGAACCAAAGACCTGTTTAGAAATTTTTTAGAATTATTGAAAACCATTAAGATTATTTTAAGAATTTACATGAAACTACATGTCTCTGGGTCAGTTAGGAAAGTCCATTAAAGTAATCTAAAAAAACCAATTTAAAAAGTAGAAACAATCACCACTTATAATAAGTAATATTTTATATTTAATAAAAGTTGTATCTACAATAGTTGGAGTTAAAAAGAAATTATTTCAAGCACTATTAAAGACCATAGACGTATCTAAATATAGTATTCGAATAGCAGCTAAAATAAATCGTTGATCTCTGTAAACTCGGGTATTCCAAGAAAGCTTTCACTACATATGAGAGAAGCTTCCACTTTTCAAAGCTCCAAAAACCGCAGTCACTAGCCTCAAAGTTTAGCTTACAATCTCCAACGAGTCTCTAGGCAGCATTAGCATTACATTTACGTAGATTTCAAAAGCAGCGTAGCAATAGAATTTATGCGTTTTGTGAAATTTTGTTCAATTTACCTCTTTAAAATTGCCATTAATGTGGCTATTGGACTATAGATTGGTTTTTAAAGTTTTTGTTTTTTTTTTTATAAATAAGTAGGAATTGCATATATAAGTAGAAATTCATTTGCGTGTAACATTATTTCCATTACAACACACATAAATATCCATAAAGTGATTATTTTTATGAGAAATATATAGACCATTAAGATAGTAAGTAACCAAAAATAAATTTGCCAGTAAGTAAGAAAGAGTAGAAATACAAAAGTAAAAGAAATTTGTGCTTTAGTGCATGAAGTTTTTGTTTTCAAATTAATCATATGAAATTTCGAAGAAAACTTTGAATGTATACAGTTGTGAAATTATAATTAAAAAAAAAAAATAATATTAAAATAAAGAGTTGTGCCGTATATGGTGCTTCAAATAAATTTGAACGAAAAAATTCACTAGAAAACTTTATAAATACTCTGCACAGATGAAAAACTCGAGTTTTTTATCCAATTTTGATCTTATTATTTATACGAGTGAAAATTATACACCCGCAGTCCGCATGGTGGAAATCAATCTTGCCATTCCACCCATAAATTCTGTAATGAAATTTTATAATGAAAATTTTCCTGCCAAAGGACATTGATAGAAATGTCGATACATCTCATGAATTATATTTTTCCTCTGACAATTCCTATATAGAAAGTAGCTTCGAACTTAATTATTAAAAATCATTACTTCAGACATTGGTATCGGTCGCTAAGATGCTAAGAGGACCTACTCAGCACAATAGCTTTCTAGAGCATAGGTAAGCGACATTTATAGTACAGTACGTGGTTATATGGGTATCGAAGGCTCAAGCGATACCTTGGATGATGCCATTTTAATCTGTTTAAGTCGTTGTTCGAAGCAATGGATGCCAAAAAATCACTTTGGTCTTAGAAAATACAGGGGAAATAACTTTCTGCTTTTAGGTAAAATAGATCATAGGTGTTATTACAGAGCTTTTATTATATAGGCTAAAATGACCGCTGGGCAGAAATAAATTCTTAACTTTTGCTTAAAGGCAACTTAATCATGGAAAGACGTTCAGTAAAGAATGTGTTTCGCGCGATCCGCTCAACTTATGGTCAACATAATCGGTCTATTGAGAGTACTATTTGAAACATCATCTATCTCGACCCTGCACTCATTATTGGATAATATTCGACCGAATAGACCACGTCCAGAACGCAGTGAAGAAAATATAGCAGCCGTAGCTGAGAGTGTACATGAAGACCGTGGAGATTCGATTGGACGTCGTTCGCAGAAACTCGGGCTTACGTACATATATTGTTCGCATTTTACGTCGAGATTTTAAATTGAAACCACCAAATAGAGCTTGTGCAAAAACTGAAGCCGTTTGACCTCTCCAAGCGACATCGCTTCGCTCTATAGGCTCTTGAAAAGTTCCAAATATATCCGACGTTTTCCAGCCAAATTCTGATCAGCAATGAGATCCGTTTCCGGCGACATTTGAATTCAACAAGACGGCCCTACTTCCCACTCATCGCATCAATCAATGGATTTATTGAGAGAACACCTCGGTGAGCAGATAGTTCTGGTCACCAAGATCGAGTGATAACACCCCGTGGGAATATCTGCAAAACATCACGGGTGTCATTCAACATTCGAAATGCTCCTGAGAGTCATCGAATATTGGACTCAACGGATGGACTATCTGAGACGTAGCCGCGCCCAACAGTTGAAAGAGATAATCTTTAAAAAATAAATGCTAAGAATGTTCTTTCGAATGATAATAAACATTCCCCATTATATTTGAATTTTCTGTGGATCACCCTTTATATCGCAGTGGTAGAAGAGTAAAGTATTCGCAAATAAGTTGCCGGATCTCGAAATTGTAATTGAACAAGTAAGGAAGGGCTAAGTTCGGGTGTAACCGAACATTTTATACTCACGCAATTTATTTATTTATCTTTATTTATATTATATAATACACAATTTGACGCACATATTCGTCATATATACTGTAAAGTTGGAAACCCTAATATTAGGTTAGAAGCACTGAGGTCCTCATGTTCGATATATGGGGCCTTGAAAACCTATGGTCCAATTTCGGCGATTTTTAGAATGGGGCTGTTAGTGTTTCTGGCGTTTTTCGTTACTGAGTTAACCCACTTTTAGTAGTTTTCAACATAACCTTTATATGGGAGGTAGGCGTGGTTATAATCCGATTTTCTCCATTTTTGGACTGTATAAGGTTGTACCTAAAAAAAATGACTCCAGAAAGTTTCCTTGATATAGCTTTAGTAGTTTGCGAGATATGTGCAAAAAACTTAGTAGAGGACGGGGCCACGCCCACTTCCGCAAAAAAATTACATCCACATATGCCCCTTCATATTGCGATCCGTCATACCAAATTTTATTTCCATAGCTTTATTTATGGCTTAGTTATGGCACTTTATGTATTTTCGGTTTTCGCCATTTTGTGGGCGTGGCAGTGGTCCGATTACGCCCATTTTCGAACTTAACCTTCTTATGGTACCAAGAAATACGTCTTCCAAGTTTCATCAAGATATCTCAATTTTTACTCAAGTTACAGCTTGCACGGACGGACGGACAGACGGACAGACGGACAGACGGACGGACAGACAGACATCCGGATTTGAACTTTTCTCGTCACCCTGATTATTTTGATATATATAACCCTATATCTAACTCGTTTAGTTGTAGGACTTACAACTAACCGCTATGTGGACAAAACTATAATACTCTCGTAGCAACTTTGTTGCGAGAGTATAAAAAATCTAGTATACTATGATTTTTCATTCTAAATGCTAAAAATATTAGTATCCTAGGACACTGATAGCCCCTCACAATTAACCCCCAGGTTTTGGGATTTTTAATTGCATTAACTAGATAAATCTAAAGATTGTATTGATTTGGAATTGTATTCCGAATTTGTAGCTCGTATTCTCAGTGTGCAGAGTCAAATCAACTGGAAGAATGTAAACAAAAACTGTAAAATGAAAAAAAAACATTGCATGCTTTCTTCTGAAGCATGTGCTGTCGGACACATACTGTTTATCCTCCTTTCCATTGGACGTTGCAGTTGAATTTCGATCGAGACCATCTGTCACCATAGCATCACGCACTAAACTCTGTACCAAGGTTCGATCGCAATAGTAGGGTTCGGCTTTGCGAGAACCTTGCACGTTATTTAGATGCTGAGCAAAATGGCCGACAGGTGTCACGCCATGCATGGCATGGTGTGGTTGCGGTGGTTTTGGGCGCACCTGTGAGAAATAAAATGGAGTTAGTGAAAACTTATTTTCGAATATTGAAAGACGAAATATTTTAAAATTAAAATTATTATTCCAATTTTTGTTTCTAATTTGCTTACCGACATCCACTTCCAGCCTGGCCGACCTGCACGTCCCAAGAAATGTAAGACCTGCTCTTCTGGTGAGCCGAAGCTTAATTCTTGTTCACGTGAGGCTGAGAGATATTCGCCAGAGCTTTCACGCTCTTTCTCTAAATCGCTAACGCTATTGTACTCACAATACACCCAGTCGGGATGTACGCGCCAATTATCTCCCTTGAAGAACTCAGTCACTGTAAGGTAAGAAAAAGAGTTTGAGTAAAAATGTTAGGTTAAGTTGAAATAGAGTCTTACCATTTCTGCGCGAGTGCCTTATTTCCTGCTGGGAGACTAATTCATGGCTGCCATATTTTTCAGGGAGTACAACAGCTAGGGTAAAGGGCGTATCTTCAATAGGTCCATAAAAATACCTAGAATGTATGGGTATATAATTGAGTTAACACTTACTTAATCCAGAAACTATTTTAATTGTTAAAACCTACCTTTGTGTACGCGCCGTTACTCGTTTCATTTCGTCAAAGTGATTGAATACCGTAAATTCGGTTTCACCCTCCTTGGGCATGAGCATATCGTTGCGCATCTGTTGAAATAACGGTATATAAACAATTATAAAGATTTTCAAACACTTAGTAATATCTGTACTCACATCATACAAGAGATTCTTATTCATTTCGACGATTTCATGCTCGTTGCCCACTTCGGTTTCCGGCAGTTCCAACTCCGTTATGTCGACCGACGTGTACCGCGGCCGCAACTGATCAATATATTGATTACCATCACTCAATGGACGCAAATCTGGATGATACAGTACACGTCCATTATTATCAACGATAAACGAATATCCATTCGGTCCCAGTTTATGTTGCGGTATCATCTTACGTATCTCCTCGATGGGCACATCGGTGCCAACAACACCGAGTAAATTTGCCACACGCACCGAATGGTTTCGTCTATCGAAGACCGGAGTTGAAACTGTCGTCACCAGCCTGCGCTGGTAGTCAGAATCGCGTGCCAAGCCACCCGTCTTGCCGGCCACAAAAACTGGACTCCAGTGTACTGGATGATCGGCCTGATACATAATCATGGGACGTGCCATAACCAGAGCATAGTCGATAACCTTCTTACGTGCATCATCCATGTCGTTGATTTGTACAAAGAAACCTTTATTAGAGCAGGCCATTTCATGCAGATTGCTGCGACTACTCGAATCGGAACCGATTAGATAGGTGAAAATTCGCACGGGCATGTGTGGCCAATTGTATTGTTTGATTATGTCGCTATGCGTCTCAGAAGTGCTCTCCGTGATGAGCATAATGGCTTGATTACATTGACTGCCCTCGCCGGATTGGTTGTACTAAAATTTGAGGTAACGATATTAAGATGATGAAAAAGTTTTATCGAAGACTAACTTACCTTGTGCAACAAGCTGAAAGCATACTCCAGACCAGCTGTAAAATTGGCGGTATTTTCCAACTTAATCGCTTTTACAGCGGATTTGATCTCCTGTATATTGTCTGGTGTGGCGCGCACCATGCGGTCTTTAAAGCAGGGAACCGGCGTTTTGACATCTTCGGCAAAAGTAATCAAGTTCACGAAATCGTTCTCGCCTAGCGTATCCAATATATTAAAAGCCGTAGCCATGGCAAGTTCAAAAGATTTGTCCGACATGCTCGACGAAGAATCCAATAAGATCATCTGGGGTAGAGTAGAAAGAAGATCAGTTAAAGCGAGAATTTCAATCAAACAAACAAACTTACAATATCCTTCGGTGACGAAGCGGCTTGCACGAACCAATTCTGCGCGCGGAAGTCGTGTATTTGTTTGCTGCCTTTCGAACCCTCAGGTGGCCAAGCAGTGCCGGGGAAACGACGTAAGAAACCTGTTGACGAGCCGAAATACTGCCACGAGAGTGCAGGATCACGTTCGAGATTGTTTTGAAAGAGTGGATCGAGGTGTGCGCTCCACTGTAGTGCAGACTTTACATCGGGTTCATCGAGTGAGACTGCATTTGGCACTAGTATCGAGCTGAGACTGAGATTGACGGGTAAACGCTCGAAACGACGCATAAAACGTATATCCATATGTCGTGCGCCATCCGCCAATTTACCATCCGAATTGTATTCGTTGATGCGACGCGCATCGTAGTGTTGATTGTTTATCGTCGCGGAAGTACTATGAGAGTTCTGTGATTCTAACTCGGAGAGAGCGGCCTGCTCAGCGGAATCCATAATGCGCTGGAAGAAAAATGAGAACAATTAAATTGTTAGTAATGTGTTAAATTCGGGTGTTGGGTTCTGAGAACTATTAAATTTTATAAATCGGATTCTTCCACATTCACTGCACTCTCCAGTACTGGATCAAATTTTTTTGCGGTCCTCAGACCTCAAAAAAACTCGGCAAGACTGAGACTTCTTTTGAACCAAAAAACAAATCTTATTAGAAGCATTATATTGAAAAGTTTGAAGATCTCGAAGAGAGCTTTCTTTAAAATCAAATTTTGATAAAAAATATTTGAAAATCATACGAATTTATCAGCCTAACCTCAAATACGATATATAAATGTTGTAGAGAACGTCAGGTTTAGAACATAATTCTGAAGATACTTCTAAGATATAATGCTTCTTATAAAATATTATAGTTATTATATTAAATAAACCCAAATGCCCATCTTCCCTAAAAACCTAACCTCAAATCGTTCCAAGCGTAGTGCTTGGACAATCAACACTCAACCTGATGCAGCGAACACTTGTCGATTGCATATGAGCATGCAAACACATACAATTATTTGGCAATATATTGCAGAAACTTTTCACTGTCTAGGCGTTACATAGACAAATTTGCAACATGGAATTTGCATCTTGACCGGCAAGCTGCAACGCGACAAATGTTATGTCCCATGTACTTGACTTTTGAGTTGTTTTTATTTTGGAAGTTCAATAACACCACTTTAGGTGACATGTAGTTATTGGAATGATATGCAGAACTTGACTTGTTTATACAAGTTGAGGATATATGATAAACCAGTGTCTTAAACTAAGCAAGGAAATCTCTTTCTTTAGTTAGAGTACGAAAATATATGGCTAAGGAGTTTCAACAACATTTTTATTACAGTAAGTAAGTTCATGCATTACTTATTTTGACATTTCTGCTTAGAACATTTTCTTCAGCGGATAATACGATGATGCATATCATAAACTACTTAAAACTGAGTGATGGTGGTCCTTTAGGTAGTTACTTTAAATAACTATTAATGCCCGAACTATGAATGACTTTAGATCAAATTTTCTTTTCATATTCTTTCATTACGAATTACCTCGACCAGAGTGTTCTTGTGGCTGCTTAAATGGTTATTACTGAGGAGCTTCGCCAGGACCATATGAGATCCTCCCACTTTTCCGCATTCTACGGTTAGTGAGACTTAAGAGTCAAACCATTTGAGTTCATTATGCTGCAATTTTCTGCTTTTCCGCTTTGAACAGGCATTCAAACTAGTCTAATCGAAAAGAGTGCTTCTCTGAAATTTAATATTTTGAAAGATTTTCAACCCTCAGAAGAAGAGAAGAATAATAACGTTTTTAGACAGGAGCTAATTGGTCAATTAACCGGCGTCTGCTCGATTAAAACGCTTATTAAGATCGATTTACCATACAAAATAAAATCTAAATTTTTTTTAAATTGAATTTTAAGCGACAAATCAAATGAAATTCTACGATAAAGACGTACGATATACGTTCTTTGTCTGCGATTGGCGGAATTTTTTTATAAAAAAAGCTACGGTAGATGTCGCTGCTAAAAATATAAATCAGCTGATGAAACTTACCAACTTTTTATGAAAAGCAAAAACAAAAATGTATAACAGCTGATCGGTTATCGAGTAGCCGGCAGGATAAAAGGCAAAAACGGGTTCTTAATAAAAATTTTAATTGATCAATTAATTTGGCTGCTAAAAATGCTAGACTTTTTATAATTTTCCATAAACTGAAAGTAATTTGTTTTATTTTTGGTTCGTTCATTTGAAAACTATTTGATGAGATTGGAGTCATATTATCAACAAAAAATCAATAACGAATTGATGATTCTGAGCACTGCCAGGATATTTTCAATAGCAATTTATTCAATATGTGGTTATGAATAAAACAGAGCTCCAACAATATGATACAACCGATAGTCTTTTGAGTGGAGGAATCGAATCTAAATCGTGGAAAAACGCAACAATGCACACAAACAAGGTGATGTAGCCAAGATTTAGGAATGCGTTTGGAATAACTTTCATCAACTTTTTAAGCATTACTGAATAATAACAAAAAGTTTTTTCATTAAAGTGATGCCGCATAACAGCAAATATCCTAAATATTTTATAAATTTGGTTTGGAATAGATTCCGGCGACTTTTTCGCAAACCTCTAGAAAAGATCGATGGAAAAAACGTTACTGACAAAGAAGAGGTCTATTTTGATTGATATTTATTTCATTTAACAATAGTGCTATTCAGACCGAACCTGTTAATTTAACTATGAAAATGTAATGCATTTTTTAGATAAAGTAACGAAAGTTATCAAGTTTGTCAGACTGGTACTTCGTTACTCGGTTAAACGATACTTTGTTAATTTTACAAAAACCAAAAATATACGTAAAAAACTATCTAATGACGACTAACTAATTAACAGAGTTGATCTGAATACCCCTAATTTAAATTGATTCCTCATTAAAGGGACCTTTATATTAACGCAAAGTGGTAGTGTTTCTGCAACTAAGTATTTATAATTTTTGTATTACAATATATGATTTTCTTGTTCGGACAGATCCGTTGCGATTGCGTAGACTCCAATGAAGCGGCAACATTCGGTTGATTATGGTGTATCATTCAATTATATATATATATATATATATATATATATATATATATATATATATTTGGCGCAGGAACCGCTTTAAGCGATTATAGCCGAATCCACCAGAGCGCGCCACTCATTCCTCCTTTTTGCTTTTTGGCGCCAACTGGAAACACCAAGTGAAGCCAGGTCACTTTGCACTTGGTCTTTCCACCGGAGTGGAGGTCGTCCTCTTCCGCGGCTTCCTCCAGCGGGTACTGCATCAAATACTTTCAGAGCTGGAGTGTTTTCTTCCATCCGTACAACATGACCTAGCCAGCGTAGCCGCTGTCTTTTTATTCGCTGAACTATGTCAATGTCGTCGTATAAATCCATCTGTTGGCAAGAGTGATTCTGCGTTGGATTTCAAGGCTGACATTGTTGGTGTTGTTAATGCTGGTTCCCAGATAAACGAAATTATCTACAACTTCAAAGTTATGACTGTCAACAGTGACGTGGGAGCCAAGACGCGAGTGCGCTGACTGTTTGTTTGATGACAGGAGATATTTCGTCTTGTCCTCATTCACCACCAGACCCATACGCTTCGCTTCTTTATCTAGTCTGGAAAACGCAGAACAAACGGCGCGGTTGTTGCTTCCGATGATATCAATATCATCGGCATACGCCAGGAGCTGTACACTCTTGTAGAAGATTGTACCCTCTCTATTTAGTTCTGCAGCTCGTATTATTTTTTCCAGCAATAGATTGAAGAAGTCGCACGATAGTGAGTCACCCTGTCTGAAGCCTCGTTTGGTATCGAACGGCTCGGAGAGGTCCTTCCCGATCCTGACGGAGCTTTTGGTGTTGCTCAACGTCAGCTTACATAGCCGTATTAGTTTTGCAGGGATACCAAATTCAGACATCGCGGCATAAAGGCAGCTCCTTTTCGTGCTATCGAAGGCAGCTTTAAAATCGATAAAAAGATGGTGGGTATCGATTCTTCTCTCTCGGGTCTTTTCCAAGATTTGGCGCATGGTGAATATCTGGTCCATTGTAGATTTTCCAGGCCTAAAGCCACACTGATAAGGTCCAATCAGTTCGTTGACGGTGGGCTTTAGTCTTTCACACAATACGCTCGACAAAACCTTATATGCGATATTGAGGAGACTTATACCACGGTAGTTGGCGCAGATTGTGGGGTCTCCCTTCTTATGGATTGGGCAGAGCACACTAAGATTCCAATCGTCAGGCATGCTTTCTTCCGACCATATTCTACAAAGAAGCTGATGCATGCACCTTATCAGTTCTTCGCCGCCGTATTTGAATAGCTCGGCCGGTAATCCATCGGCCCCCGCCGCTTTGTTGTTCTTCAAGCGGGTAATTGCTATTCGAATTTCTTCATGGTCGGGTAATGGAACATCTATTCCATCGTCATCGATTGGGGAATCGGGTTCGCCATCTCCTGGTGTTGTACTTTCACTGCCATTGAGCAGGTCGGAGAAGTGTTCCCTCCATAATCCCAGTGTGCTCTGGACATCCGTTACCAGATTACCTTCTCGGTCCCTACATGATAATGCTCCGGTCTTGAAACCTTCTGTTAATCGCCTCATCTTTTCATAAAATTTTCGAGCATTACCCATGTCGGCCAGCTTTTCAAGCTTTTCATACTCACGCATTTCGGCCTCTTTCTTTTTACGTCTGCAAATGCGTCTCGCCTCCCTCTTCAGTTCTCGATATCTATCCCACCCCGAACGTGTTGTGGTCGATCGCAACGTTGCGAGGTAGGCAGTCTGTTTTCTCTCCACTGCGGAACGACAATTCTCATCGTACCAACTGGTTTTTTGGCGTTACCGGAGACCAATTGTTTCGGCTGCAGCGGTATGCAATGAGTTTGAGATGCCGTTCCACAGCTCCCTTATATCGAGATGCTGATGAGTGCTCTCAGAGAGCAGGAGTGCAAGTCGAGTAGAAAATCGTTCGGCTGTCGGTTGTGATTGCAGCTTTTCGACGTCGAACCTTCCTTGTGTTTGTTGACGGGCGTTCTTTGCTGCACAGAGGCGAGTGCGTATCTTTGCTGCTACTAGATAATGGTCCGAGTCAATGTTTGGTCCTCGGAGCGTACGCACGTCTAAAACACTGGAGACATGTCTTCCGTCTATCACAACGTGATCGATTTGATTGCGCGTGTTTCGATCAGGGGACAGCCACGTTGCTTGATGAATTTTTTTTTCATTCAATTATAATGATTTATTTACATATGTGTATGCCATAATGATATGAACCTTAGGTAAACTACCTACTCTGCTAATCCCAAGAAACTTCAAACTTTAGACATTCAGAATATCAGTTACTAGAACTGATTTCGGATGAAATGCCATAAAATAAAAATCAAGGTTCTTCTCACTGATATTATCCTTCAAGGCTTTGAAAGAGTATGACGTCATTGGGTAAAAATAGAATAAGCTATTACTCACGGCCATTGGCCATAATGACAAAAATATTTTAAGATTTTGTCCAACTTATGACCTTAGTGTATCCATAAAAGCAAGCTATTGATGGAGTATTTATCAAAAAAGAAATTCGCCAATATATCCTTAAGTAGCTGAAAAGTTATATGAGTGAAAGAAAGCTATTTTAGTGCGCTGAGAACTTTGCAAATATTGAAATGTCGCATTTGTGAGTATTAGCAGCCGTCCATTAAAATTGCCAACACTCAGTCAAATGTTAACAATTCACACAGTCAAAATGTAACTGCTACTGTTTGTAAAAGTGTTGTGTGGACGGATGGACAGTGCGAATGCGTCATGTTGCAAGTAAAACATCTTGTTGCAAATCCGTTTGCAAACAACACTTTCGAATGAAATCCTGTGCGCCAACACCATCTCTTTTTTCATTTTTTTTTTGCTATTTGAGTGTGTGTGTGCGTTTTTTAATAATAACTGACAATGGTGTATTTGTAAAGCTGACGCCGGCGCCCGACACGTAACTGTGCAGTTTACGCCGCACTTGTCTGCAAACGCTCACCAAATGCATTGCGAATGCGACTGAGTGAGTGCATTTTAATGTTGGCAACATGCGTTGCCCTGCTGCCGACATGTCGTGTGTTGACAGATGGCGCGGCAGCAGCAGAGGCAAAAGAAAAAGCAAAAAAATAGAAAAAAGACAGTTCAGCAGCAGCAGCAGCGACCCATGTCGGAGGCCAAGTCAACGCAAGTTGTAACATGCTGCACGCTTTTTAATGCAATCGTCTTGCTGTTGCACAAATAGTCAAAGCGTCAAAGCAAAAACAAAAAAGAAACGAAAAAAAACTCGCATGTAAGGCAAACAAGCCGAGCAGGCAGCTAACAAACAACAACAACAGCTGTAACAAATGCTGCTGGGTCGACGCCTTCGTAATGCATGCGCCAACATCTGTCTGCATTTGTATTAGTATGTGTGTGTGTACTCAGAAGAAGAAGACACCCGGGCGTATGATAAACCTACTTGGAGTAGGTACACCAGGGCGTATGATAAATGTGAACGCATGCGAATTGCATTACATTTGCTTTGCACTAGGCATGCATAATTGAATGTGTGTGTGGGTTTGTATGTGTTTGCGTTGACTTCCTTTAGCGCCACTATTGTTGTTTGCTTTGTCGTTGCTGCTGCTTCTTGCGTGTAGCCTAGCACCGGAGGCGTTGGCGAGCGTTTACTTTTGCAAGTCTGACTGTCTGCTAGTTTGTTTGTTTCTTGTTTTTTTGTTGTTGTTTCACATTTTGTCCGTCTATAGCCGGCAGTTCATAGGCTTGTTCTCTAATCACCCATCTAACGGCCAACAAACGCGACGCTGTGCTATTACACAGTTATTTCGTATGCAGCCGCGTTTCCCCACTCGGCTGCCTGTGATTGCCTTGCATTAGGCTGTTCCGCCATCAGCGTCTGCGTGTTCATTTGGCCGGTTGTTAGTTTCTTGTTTTTTTACGAAATCTTCACTTGTTTGTCTGCCTGTTCATGTTTGCTTTATAAACTTATAGTCTCCCCTCTGTCATCTCTACAATTTCTTGCAATTTCAGCGTCTAAGCTGACCATCTTTCCATTTGCTTTCTAATTCCTTCTTCCACTTTAAGCTTCTTTTTGTACGTTTGCTGCTTCGCTGTTGCTGATTCACACTTTCAAGGTTTAAATTCCATACTCTTTGTATTTTGCTATGGCGACTTCCTTAAAGGACTCGTTGCCATTGCACTGTCTGTGCAATTGCGTAAGAGTTCATTTTCCCCCCGAAAAAAGAGAGCAGCAGGAAAAAAGTACGAACGCAAATAAACACATTCTTAAGAATCAGTGCAAAAGTGCATGTAAACAAGTCAGTCAAGTTATTTTCACACTCTGCTTTTTTTTTTTTGAAATATTGCTCTTGTGAACCGATTTGTTGGTTTCCTGCACTGTGTTGGGTGTCTGTAAGAGCGCATCATGTGTTGTAGGAAATAATTTTCTTGGCGATAATTATGTCGCCTGCGAAAGATGCTAAACAAGTTTTTCATCACTTTTACATGCTTCATTCTTTCGGTTCTGTCGTGCATTTCTATATGTGTAAGGATACATTAGATAGAAGACTTGAATGCGAAAAAATTATTTATTGAAGAGTTTAGTATTTGCTAATAGTATCTATGCATCAAGTTATAAGCTGAAGATGTTTTCTTATGCTTAACGATTCCGTTGAGAATTTTCTCTTATAATCTTAGTCTTCAAAAAAAAAAAAAAAAAAGATTTTATTAAACGGCGAATTTTTCGATTTAAATGTGTTAACGTGTCTTGAGGCTCCCATTACTAAACATATGGATTGAGTTGAAGTGGATCCCTCTCAGGAAAACGATAAGAACTTGTCAGACTATTTAGTAGTTTTACCGAGAGACGATGAGGAAGCAGCCTCTGGCGCCTCCGCGCATACCTTACTTTCTGTGAACTACACGGTACCAAGTTTTTGAAGACGAGAACTCAGTTGTAAGTGTACAGAGATGATAATATTGGTGGTATTCCAATTGCTGAGGAGTACCTTTAACGTCCTCAAACAATTATTGATAGATCTAAATGATCTTATTCAGCTTAAGGCGCATCAGAGCCGGCCAACTCGTCCGTCAACTTCACTGCTTAATGTTGATTAGATTTTTTATATTTCCCCTTAGGATTCGTCGTAGTCGAACTAAACTAATACTTCATTTGACAGATGTTTACGTTTGCTTCCAGTCTTCAAATATGAACAATAGACCCTTTTCGAATATTTGGCCTAAGTTATATCTTTCTCCTTTGAGCGAGCGTCCTTCTATTGTCTTTCAAATGTAAGAAGCCTGTCCTTGAAATACTGCCATGTGTGCTTGACCAGGGACCACCGTTCTCCTTTTAATTCCAAAACATTAGGAATTAATTGAGTCACCAACAGATAATTCTATTAGACTCCTAAACATAACTACACTAATAAAACAAATATAGATGTCTGCGGTAGTCCCTCTCAGATGGTGCGATCTAATTGGCGTACAGTTGATAGATCATTAGAATGCTGAAGCAGCCGAGGAGTGAAATCAGATTAGGTTAAGTTAGGTTCAATGTGTGTTCTCCACCGGAGGATACACACTTAGACCATTTATCACAGTCCTTTATGATGCAAAGAATTTATTCCCTCACTTAAATAAAAGAATCGACAAACCGTCTAGAACCTACCACAAATTTGTAGAGGTTATTTATTTCTATACCTATCCACTAATTCGCGAGAATGCACAAAAAATTGAAATTCAAGAAAGGCGGGATATTCTACCTCATCTTCCTCAAAGCAGCTTCTGTAGCTAGCGTCCGATAAAATTTTTAGTTTGACCGCGTGAAACCCTATGACTAGAGAAAGATTGGCCTTACTGACGGCGTAGAGTTCCCTAGACTTCTTGCGATTGACGTTGAGCCAGAAGGATCTGGCGACTGAACTAGTGACTGTCCAGCGCTTCCTCAGTTCAACTGTGATCCATCCTTTTCGAAGGAAATTACAAAAGGATAGCAAGCTCATTAACCTAGCAAGGAAGGGATTCGATGCAATTGATATTGAGGACATTCCTTCGCGAGTCTCGAGCGCACAGTCAGCTGAAGGCTACGATCGTCGTCGTCAAATCTCTAAAGGATGCTGCTCTTCGCAGAAATAAGTCCGCTGCAACCTTTCTGACAGCCACCATTGAAGAACTCTTGAAGATGAATAGTTCGGAAGCCTGAAGATGGGGTGATCAGAAGTTCCCAACAATAAACTGCTCCCCAACCGTGGAGTGAAGTCAAAAGAGAGAGAATTTCTCTTTTGTTTGCTGACTTAAAGATATTCTTTGCAAATTCTTTAATATAAATAATACGTCCGATGCTTCCTCTGATGACGTAGTATGGCCCAAAAAAGAGTTAAGTGATAACTCTAGTATAACTCTCGAGCTGAAATATTTGTTATTGATACTTGGAAAACAGATTTTAAATTTCCTAACCTAAAGTAATTTGAGGTTAGGTCAGGTGAAAATCTTAAAATTTTTACTACTTATGGTTATGATCTTAGGTTCTATAATGTTCTATTAGTATTTCGAAAGAGACAACACAGTAGTTAAGAAAAATAATTAAATTCCATGAAAATTTTGCCTTAAATCAATTTGAACGCTGGTTTAAAAATCAAAAAACATCAACAACAAAACGCGTCCGAAACATCACAAAGGCACCTCAGTCATTGACTTTCAGCCAACGAACTAACCAAAGCAAACGACCGACTGACTGAGTAACTGACTTGCACATCCTTCTTTGTTCGCATGTTCATCTCCAAGCATCTTGCTTTGTATGCAGCGACTTTTTTTGTTGAACCCAGCCACCACCATTGAGGTGTTTGGCTGCCACTCCGACATGATGCATGGACTCAGTGCCACGTTGCATTGACCCGATTCGCACGCAATGCAAAGCAGTTGCATGCACATACCAAACTCACACGCACACACACAAGCGCACTCATGCTAGCCATCATCCCGTCTGCGCATTTGTCTACCTGTCCGCTTGTTTGTCTGTGTGTCGCTGCATTCGCGCGTCTGCCAGAGTTCGGTCGGGACCCGCAGGCAAACAATTTGCACCGGCCATAAAGTTGTCCACCTACCAACTACGGCGCTGTAGCTTTCTGCTGTCCTGTCAGGTGGCGTTTGCCGCGCGAGCCGCTGTGTTTACTGTTTTTCCACTTTTCTCTTGTTGTTTGTTTTGTTTTTATTTTGTTGGTTGGTAGTTTTTTTTCGCTACATGCGAAGCGGAAATGCAACCTGCTGCAGTTGTTGGCTGCTCGTTATGGGCGCCTGTTACAGACAGCTGACCCTCGACACCGCGCTACCTCGACACCTCGGCAGCAGGCTGGCACCTAGCGCTCTGCGAAGTTGTACATTCGTTGACTAGTCGCCACACTGCATGCACGAATTGTTTTTCATTATTTTCATGTTGAACACAAGTGCAAATTGCCAATGTGGCATTTGCGGTTGCGGCGGCGGAAAGGTGGCAAAAGCAGGAATTGTAAAGACGACGACGGCGGTGGAGTGGGAGGACGGAGGCAGCGATGCGGTTATGTTGGTACGACGCGACGCTCTTATTTTTTGTTGGCGGTGTTGATGGCCACGTTGCACGTGCAAAAATCCGCAAAAGCATCAATAACAATAACAACGAAAACAGCAACAATAACAACAACAATACGACTGCATTGGCCACGAACGGCCCATTCATTCGGCAGTCATCGAATTGTCGATTGCCATGGTTTCATCAATAGCTGGCTGGCGCAACCTCACACAAGCAACAGCAACAAGCCACTTAGGGTATACAACCCGTTGGGACTGTTGACGTACTCCTCGCGCACTCGCTGTCTCCCCTCTTCGCAGGGGTTCCTACTGTTAAATATCAATTGTGCGGGTAATAACCAAACCGAGCGTCAATTGCTTTGGTAAATGGGTGGATGCTCAAATAAACTGCCGAATTATTTATTTACGTTCGCTGTGATTTTTTGTTGTTGTTTCCATTGTAGACTGCGGTGCACTGTCTGGCGTTCTTTAATTGAGCAAGCAACAAAAATATCCTTTATAAAATACTCAAAACAGAGCGGCCGGCGTTTGTCGGTTCAATGAAACGAATTACCCCTTGTCCGTTGCAAACAAAAAACTTACAATAGACTTTACCCTTGAGATGTGGAACATCTTTCCAGTGTTTTTTGTTTTTAAATAATTTCTTTCAAATACCTTTTCAAGTTTTCGATAAAATTAAATATTACAAATCGAACGAATCGAACGAATTCCTAACTCTTGAGCGTTAAGTGTTTCCATATCTATATAGAACCCCATAGTATAGCTTAAAAAACTCTTAAGCTGTTTCTTCACTACACTTCTGCAATTTTGGGCACCAGAACTGTTATATTTTTAAATAGATTTGTTTTATATACTTTTTATACTCTCGCAACAAAAGTTGCTAATAGTATTATAGTTTTGTCCACATAACGGTTGTTTCTAAGTCCTAAAACTAAACGAGTTAGATATAGGGTTATATATACCAAAGTGATCAGGGTGACGAGCAAAGTTCAAATCCGGATGTCTGTCTGTCCGCCCGTCCGTCTGTCCGTCCGTGCAAGCTGTAACTTGAGTAATAATTGAGATATCTTAATGAAACTTGGAACACGTGTTCCTTGGCACCATAAGAAGGTTAAGTTCGAAGATGGGCGGAATCGGACCACTGGCACGCCCACAAAATGGCTATGAAAATAAAATTTGGAATATAGGATCGCATTAGATAGGGGGACATTTAAATGTAATTTTTTTTGGAAAAGTGGGCGTGACCCCGCCCCCAAATAGGTTTTTGTATATATCTTGCAAACCAATAAAGCTATATAAACCAAATTTTCTGCAGTCGTTTCTTTTAGCCGTTTTCTTATACAGTCCAAAAATGAAAGAAATCGGATAATAACCACGCCCACCTCCCATACAAAGGTTAGGTTGAAAATGACTAAAAGTGCGTTAACTCACTAAGCAGAAGGAAGCTGCAATGAGATTTTTTCACAAAATGGAAAATGGGCGTGGCATCGCCCACTTATGGGTGAAAAACCATATCTCAAGAACTACTCGACAGATTTCAATGAAATTCGGTATATAATATTTTCTTGACACCCTGATGACACTGGTGGAATATGGGCGAAATCGGTTCACAACTACGTCTACTTCCCATACAGCTTAGTTTTGAATTCCATCTGATTTGTTCATTTTATAATGTATACATAAGGAACCGATAAAGATAGCGAAATAAAACTTTACACAAATACTGTATTTGAGCTGTGACATCACTTGTGGAAAAATTGTCAAAATCGAACCATGACTTTTCAAGGCCCCTGATATCAAACATGAAGAACTCTGTGCCTAAGGGTAATTTTTCACCGAAAATATAGGTAAATCTCTAAATAAATTGCGAGGGTATAAAATGTTCGGTTGCACTCGAACTTAGCCTTTCCTTACTTGTTTATTTCATATATATATATTTTTTTTTTGATTAAAAGTGCTAACGATTGATTTTCCATTGTTCCCATTGCAATGGTACTAGTAGATTAGGCGGCGAAGCGTAGTCTAAATTTCAAGGCAAATATGTCTGATAACAAAATTGTGAATTGCGGCGGTCGTACACTAGAGGGAGGTAGTCCCAATTCTTCGGAAAACTGGTAAAGCTGTACTTTCCTTTTTCCTTTAAGGAGAAAGAGGAGTTGTGTGGCAAATATTCGAAAAGAATAGGTATAGTAAAAAGAAAATCAGAATTTTACTGTTAGTTGGCTTTAGTAATCAGTATTTCGCGTTGTATAAATGCGATACACATTTTTGATGAAGAGTTGACGTCATGGCTTTAATTATAATCTGCCAAACCTTGTAAAATCGATACAGAAAATTTCAGAATTTCAGAATCGGATGGTTACTCTTGATGAAATTGGTGGTGATGCGGGGTAAATGGTGACCAACCTAGGATTGATTTTGCCGATAATGACTGGATAAAAACTTGTTCTGGTTTTTGCAACCGCTTTGAGCTCGGGCCTGGTACCAAGTTACTGTAGTAAATTCGCTCAAGAGAAACGTTTTAATACCTTAAATCTAAAGCAAAAATAATGGATTTCTTTCTACTAGACTTCAGTCATAAATGAATCAAAACATTCATTTATGTAAGTGATATGCGAAAGCAGTGTAAGGAGTCTGTTAAGAATCTGCCAAACATTACCGATCACGAAGCTTAATGTTTTGGCCGATACTGGCCGATGCCGATGCCAAGGCAGACTAATCGTTCGAACTTTACCTCCAAACGTAGTAGTTTTTCGACTAGCTCAGTGTAACGGAGTGTAGATAAGGGTAAGTGTAGATAATTTCGTCTACCTGGGAACCAGCATTAACAGCAATAACAATTTCAGCCTGGAAATCCAACGCAGAATCACTCTTGCCAACAGGTGCTACTATGGATTAAGTAGGCAATTGAAAAGTAAAGTCCTCTCTCGACGAACAAAAACCAAACTCTACAAGTCTCTCATCACTCCCGTCCTACTTTACGGTGCAGAAGCGTGGACGATGTCAACATCCGATGAGACGGCACTAGGAGTTTTCGAGAAAAAGGTTTTGCGGAAGATTTATGGTCTTCAGGACATTGGCAACGGCGAATACCGAGACGATGGAACGATGAGCTGTATGTGTTATTCGACGACATAGACATAGTCCAGCGAATAAAAAGACAGCGGCTACGCTGGCTAGGTCCTGTTGTTCGAATGGATGAAAGTGCTCCAGCTCTGAAAGTATTCGATGCAGTACCCGCTGGTGGTAGCCGAGGAAGAGGGAGACCTCCACTCCGATGGAAAGACCAGGTGGAGAGGGACCTGGCTTCGCTTGGTATAACCAATTGGCGCCAAACTGCCAGAAGGAAGGATACGTGATGCGTTTTGGACTCGGCTATAACCACGTAAGCGGTGTCTACGCCCGTCAAGAAGAAGAAGAAGTGTAACAGAGGTTGAAATTGACTGACTGAAAAGTATATACAATTATTTTTTTATTTTGAAAAATTTATAAAAATAAAAATTCGTCGGTTATTTTAAGATTTATATTTTTGTATAATAAATAATTTTGATATTAATTTGTAATTTGGGGCATTCAAAATAGTAAAACCTATCTAATATCTGTATAACTAACTTGTTTACACTTAAGAAAGCTTTGTTTGAGTTTTCATACACTACATTCGGTCTAATTTAACTGGTTAACAGTATTTTGGCTATTTCAAGTTCATTTTTGAGAAAAAAACAACGCTCGAAGATAATGAACAGGGAAATAGCGTATCGATAATGCTTAATATATGGGATAATTTGAAAAAATGTTTCGTTTTTGACATGTGAACAACAATTAAAATTCTACTGAAGTTTCTATTAAGAAAAGGTCATAATTATCTTAAATGGATTGCGTGTTTTTAGGTAGGACTTTAGGATAACTTTTTAAATAAAATGAGTTTAGTTTTTAATAAAATTAATGGAATTGGATGAATGGAATTTGAATTGAAGTAATAGCCTTTTTGCACAGCCAAATTAATTCTATTAATTAAGATTATAATTGAGAAACCAGTTCTTGCATTTCGCACAGACGGTTACTCGATAAACGATCAGTTGTTAAATATGTTCATAAGAAGTTGCTAAGTTTCAACAGCTGATTGCTATTTTAAATAAACCCAACCCAATTTACTGCAAAGCAGTTTCAACTAGATTTGTAATGTAATGTTTGTAAAAATTAATGTAGTAAAATAAGATTTTTCTTTTGTATGGTGAATCGATCTAAATTGCCGCTTTAATCGAGCAAATTCAGATTAATTGATCAATTAATTCCTTTGCGAAAATGCTATACGATTTTAATCACGCTTGTGACTAACAACTGTGCACTCTGAACTCAGCCTTAAGTTTTGAATGTGTAATTTCCAATATTTCGATATATTCGCCATTTTAGAAATTTTATAGAGTTGTGCTTCATTTATAATTTAGTCAATACGCAAAAATCTAATTCACATAGTTTTATATATATGTAAGCATTTGATTTCCGTGGCCCAAGTAATCGTATTTAAAGGAATTTCGAAGATAATCCAATCGAAACTAATGTGTGGACACAACAACAAGAATAAAAAACGAGTAAAACAAAGCTTGCAAAATATATAAAACATGCATAATAAAAATGCTAAAGATACTTGGTCCAATAAATATTAATGTAACTGGAGGTGAAAAAAGTTTGTATGTGTTTTAGTGAATTCACACACATACACACAAACGTAATAGAGACTGAAGGCAAATATATCCGCATAAAATGATGGACGAAGGCAATGAATTTAAGCATAAAACAGTAGTAGACCAACGACCAAAGCAGGTGGGGGAATCATCGTAATGCCTACCGACCATGCTCGTGTGCGCCGCTACACGTAGCAACTAAATAGATGCCTAAAGACTTATGTATGTATTAACCGTTGCATATCTTTTCACAGTTGGTTTACGTTGGGATAGGTGTTTCAAAGAAGAGCGACACCGTAATCCTTCGTGGAATAGAGTTACATGTGAAAAGGGTATGAAAGCGTGTGAGTGCGAGCAGTTGTGGGGCGTCACCGTAAGAAATTTGGAAACCTTTTTTTCTCCACCTAATATTAAATAGAGAGAAAGAGGTACGAAAACTAGAAAGTTGTGCCAAACTTTTCTGCATATAAAATGCGGATGCGGCCATGGCTGCGGGTGGCAGATGTTTGTGGTGTTGCCGGACCGTGTCAGCAGTAAAGTAATATCTTCAATGCAGGCAAAGTATCATGTGAGGAGTAAAGGTGCAAAATGAAATTGGTGTGCAAAGTGTACCTTCTCTTATGTTGTTGCAATTTTATAAATATTATATACACATATTATGCTGTTCAAAGTTGTTGGCATTTCGTTGCCTTTGAATATTGTTTTAGTTTATTTTTCGCAATCAGCCGTCAACTTAGGGATTCTGTGCTGCATGCCGCAGTGTGTTAGTCGCATCAGCCTCATGTGTACTATATATGAGTTTAGCACAAATATTTGCCAGCTCATCAAAAGCTTCTCAAAGCTCGCTTTGCCTGCTTGAAGTAATATTTAAAGTTATATGTTTAATAAAATGTACTTTAGTAGCCTGATTTGTACAGTAGAAAAATAATGAATTACTTAACATGAAGCTAATCTAACGATTATTTACACGATTTTGACTAAGTAAATATATGCTTTGAATGTGGTCTCTTGTTGAAAATTGTAAATTTTAAAATATAATTAAACCAGTATATATTTTTTATACAAGGTTTAGGTTATGGACATTTTAGCAGTCAAAAGGTAATAAAGCTTGATTTCAAAAGTTAATGGATTTTATGATAAATCTTTTATGGAGGAAAAATTTTATTTTCGCTTCTGCAAAACTTTTATATATTAAACAGGAACCATGTGCCGCCCTATATTCCTGTCACCAGTTTTGTGTTTGAATGATCTTTGGTTAAGAAACAATTTTATAGCCGCTTAAAACGCAATGTAAACCTTCGTGCTGAATTTGAATATGAAAAAATTATCGATAAAATTCATTGGATACTGTTAGATGACTGTCAGATTAAGTAAAAATTCTCTCCGCTAAGAAACTTGACGCTCAGATAAACTCTCAGCAGAATTGTATAACTCGTATTATGATTCCGTCATTCGGGTTCATAATAGCGGTATTTGTTGACGCACACTTTATGAGACAGTTTGCTTTAAAAACTTTAAGTTTATACAAATTCACATGTATCCGAAAATATCGAGCTTATCTCACAATTAGATAAAGGGTGATCCATTTCGAGTTTCACTATTTTTTAAAGAAATAATCACAGAAAATCAATCACGCAAATTAAAATTGTATAGGGATTGTTCATCATTCGAAGGAACATTCTTAGGCATTTATTTTTTAAAGATTATCTCTTTCAAATGTCGACCGCAGCTACGTCTCAGAGGGTCCATCCGTTGAGTCCAATTTTCGATAACCCGTTAGGGCATTTCGACTGGTAACTGGGAAACTATACGCGTGAAGATTTGCTCGAAACGAGATTGTCCGCATAAAGTTTAGACTTCACATATCTCCACAGGAAAAAGTTTAACGGCGTGATATCACACGATCTTGGTGGCCAATCGACCGTGCCATAGCGTGGAATTATCTGCTCACCGAAGTATCCTCTCAATAAATCCATTGTCGCCGAGATCACGAGCATCAATTTCAGCCATCAAATAGTCGGTTATTATGGCGCGATAATCATACCCATTGACTGTTAGGTTTTCATCAACATCAATTTTGAATAAATGTAGACCGATGATATCACAAGCTCACAAATCACACCAAACCGTTTACTGCGCGCTGGACGTGGTCTATTCGGTCGAATATAATCCAATAACGATTGCAGGGTCTCAAAATGGAATGGTGTAGCGAATAGTACGCTCAGTATTATGTTGACCATAAAGAGAAGCGCGCGAAATAGATTATTTACAGAACGTTAATTTTCGTAAGAAAGTTTGTAAACGTGGTTCAGTAGTAAGTCTTTCCATGATGAAATGTCAAACAATAGTGAACAAAAATAATATGACACCTCGACACGACTCACAGGAGATCTGTCAAAAAAGACCATTCAAAAATGTACCACTTCTTGGATCACCTAGGGTCAAATAACCCACTATTTATTAATTTCCAACTGGTCAGTCCTACTTGGTATGTATACTATCAAAACCAAAAATTTAAAGAAACTCATCGAAAGCTGTTCCACCATGATAAAATCACTTGACTTCATTTCTTTATTCATTTCATTTCTTTAATTGATTGATGTCATTCAAATGTATACCCAAAAAGCACTCTGTATTCATTTGTCTGCAATGTCCATCATTGAGATAAAGTTGGTTTCATCTTCAGTTTACAAAAGTGTGGACCAATGAAGCCTAAATCTTCAATATTTTTGCCACTTTAAGTGTAGCAATTTTGCGTATATCCAGGGAATGCTAACAACATAAATCTGAATTCTAAATGTCTTTACTTTGATGGTTTCTTAAGTAGTTGTTTGTCTATATTAACCATAGTTAAGACAATATTAATCTATGAGATTCTTTCGTGGTGGCGGACGATTGGTACTTAACTTCTTACTGCATATTGAATCAGTTGATATAGCCGGACTGTGTATGGTCACGAAAATTGCTATTAGGCTTAAAGAAGCTCACTTTGATAGGATTGCGGCTATACTAGCCCTAAGCTAGCTGACTGCGAGTTTAAAACTGGTACTGGTAAATAAATTCCTATCCTCACTATCAGAGTCAACGGGCTACTTCAAAATTGTAAAGCTGTTGAACTTGCTGAATTAGCGGATTTAGAAGTAAAACACCTAAGCAGATTTATAGTAGGTTCACAGCGCTTTTTCGAATCCTCATATCTTATTTAGGCGTTTTCCTGACTTCACAAAGGACTGTCCCTATAGTATATGTATGCTCATCTTGTGGGAAACAGTCATATAATCTACCTGGGTATATTAACAAATACAGTTTATAAGGAGAAAGTATAAGTATTTTGGAATAGTAACATGAATCCTTGATCATTAGGCCACAATCGAAATCGAATTCAAGTTGCTACCCAATGTGCGTCAAGTTGTTCAAGTTCTATTAATACAGAACTCCTTCAAATATACCTTTCCATCTGTTTCCGAGGACGCAAGTCGGGGAAGGCATGTCACGGGTATTAAAATGCTAAAAAGGCATACTTTTATGCTAAAATAGTTGCATAATTGGCTTTATAAAATTTCAAAAATGAATCTCCAATTATAGCTCCAAAACGAATCATCAAAAAATCAAAACAAATTCGAATATGTATGTATAAGTTCTGATACACACGAAATTCATGATATGAATTCTTCTTTCGTGTGGAAATAACAATTCATGGGAATGGGGTATTCACATGAAGTCTATAATAAGGCTGATTAAGCATTGATTTATTTGAGTCAGGACGTCGGATGACACGGTGAAGGTCTCAATCTGTATACAGTGAAATAATATTATAAAACGCAGATTCCTATAATTTTTACAATATACGCAACTTCTTAAAAAAGGTGTAAGCCTTTCCTCTGTCAAATCTAAATTGGAACAAGTTGTTGTTTTAAACTACGATTAGAAAATTGAAGCCTTTATCTTTTGACTACATGTGAGCTTTCGAAATAAAGCACAGGAAATATAAATCAGTGACCCAAAAATTAAGAACTAAATAAGTAATAAAACCAATCATAAGTTGCAAACACCTCAGGGCTTGTTAGTCACAGCAAACGATTGACCAGCGGCTACAAATAAGTTGTGTGTCATCGAAGGCAGCTCATCGCATCGAGAAACCACTAAATAAAATCTGCGCACACGGGCATACCTTAAGGTAACTAAACTTTATGCATATATAATATATTTTTTATTTATTACCCAATAACCTCGCAACGTAATGGCAATATCATGGAAACGTGAGTCTTTACGCTTTTGTTTTATGTGCGACGCAAACGTAAGCGCCAGCAGCAGTATAAAATTAACCGACACTATTTCATAAATTTTGGTTAATATATACATATATTCTTGATCCTTCCATACATATTTATACTTCTACATAGGCTTAGAGATTGTCCGAACCCTTTTGGTAACTTCATAATGAGTGGAAGTGTTCTTGGCATTCAGCTAGCCGCTGCTTTGTTGATTTTCTTTATTTTTGGTATTTTTTAGTAGGCGCTACAAAAGCCTAACGGCGTTGTTTTGAAGTTACAGCTTATTTCGGCACCGTTTTTTCTTTCCTCATATTCTTGCCTCAAAATCTTATATCGTCCCGTTTATAAATGATGACATAGTAGTTACCGCACGCAAATATATAGAGACTATCATAAAATATAGATGCCTACACAACCAGCGTGCAGCGCACTAAGAGACACCATTGAATTTCTGTTTCAATTTCCCAAAAAACGCTCGCGGATATCAAAGAAATTATAATTTTTGAACACTTCACTGCGTCGACAGTCGCGCTGTGACGTGCGCCTCTACCACCTTTGCCTACTTTCAGGCGCAAAAGAACATTTTGTTGGCTGCCAATGTGGCGCACACATCTCGTCCCACATGAGCGCTGCCGTGTAGTGTATTCACACAGCCCTCGCGACGTCGTCGCCACTGCCTTTGCGATTTTTGGCGCTTCCGCCTTCATTAGTTTGGCATTGGCTGCGGCATAACTCTGTTACGTCGATTCACAGTTACGCTTATTGATAAAATATTAATGTACGTATGTTTGTGTGACTCACCATCACAGCATTGCGTTTGAAATCCATGAAATTCTTCACCTCAGCTGCTAATTCGCGCAGCAACATGATGCCATCCTTTCGCTTCACTTCGATGTCATTGTCCTTAAAACGCTGTTGAGGATGAGAAAAGCGAAAAATGAAAGCAAAAATTAGTGAAATATGTTAGCTTATGGAAATGTGCAAGGATATTAAAATTTGAAGTTTCATCATAGAAAATGTTTTATTTTTCATTGATTCTCCTGCTGTTACGATTAAGATTTTTAATGAGCATATGTTAGCATCGATATATATATATAGGTACACAATTGAATTGAAAAGTAAGTCCTCTCTCCATGAACAAAAACCAAACTTTACAAGCCGCTCATTATGTAGCCATCCTGCTTTATATGGTACAAAAGCGTGGACGATGACAACATCCGATGAGGCGACTCTAAAAATTTTCGAGAGAAAGGCTTTGAGGAAGATTTAGGCTCCTTTGAAAATAAACACGGAGTTCACTAACGCCGAAATTTGCGATATTTTAAAGTTATTTTAAAGAAACGTTCCGTGAGATTAATGCGGTGTTTTGGGGGATGGTACTCTATCACTTCGAACTGCGGAGGAATGGTTTCGACGATTCAGAGCAGGTGAAAACGACACCATGGATAAAAGCAGACGGCGGAAGACCTGTGATGACGAATACCGATCAAATCATGGAAAACATCGAATTAGATAGCAAAACATTTTAAACCATTAGCAAAAGGCTGCATACACAAAAAAGCTTGTTGTTTGGGTACCGCATGATTTGACGTAAAAAAACCTTCTGGACCGAATCAATGCCTGCGATATGCTGCTGAAACGGAATGAACTCGACCCATTTTTGAAGCGGATAGTGACTGGCGAAGAAAAATGGATCGCCTACGAGAATATCAAGCGAAAACAGTCGTGGTCGAAGGCCGGTGAATCGTCCCAAACAGTGGCCAAACCGAGATTGACAGCCAGGAAGGTTTTGCTGTGTGTTTGGTGGGATTGAAAGGGAATCATCCACTATGAGCTGCACCTATATCACCAAACGCTTAATTCTACCATCTAACGCGAACAACTGGAACGCTTGAAGCAAGCGATCGACCAGAAGCGTCCAGAATTGGCCAACAGGATAGAGTAGTGTTTCACCAGGAAAACGGCAGACCACACACACTTCGTTGATGACTCGACAGAAGCTACGGCAGCTCGGATGGGAGGTTTTATCGCATCCAAATTATTAGTATTATGAAGTTGCCGTCTAGATGGAAACAGATTATCTAACATTTTTGGAACTAAATCCGATAACTTTAACACTTTTTATAAAGCATTGAATAAAGAACTAAATAGCGGAAGCGAGATATTTGACAACCTAATATAAACGGCACTAGGAGTTTTCGAGAGAAAGGTTTTGCGGAAGATTTATGGTCCCTTAAACATTGGCAACGGCGAATACCGCAGAAGATGGAATGATGAGTTGTATGTGTTGTTCGACGACATAGACATAGTCCAGCGAATAAAAAGACACCGGCTACGCTGGCTGGGTCAGGTTTTTCGAATGGACGAAAGTGCCCCAGCTCTGAAAGTGTTCGATGCAGTACCCGCTGATGGAAGCCGAGGAAGAGGAAGACCTCCACTCCGATGGAAGGACCAGATGGAGGAGAACCTGTCTTCACTTGATATTACCAATTGGCACCAAACTGCCAAAAAGAGAGATGCGTGGCGCGCTGTTGTGGACTCGGCTATAACTGCGTAAGCAGTTTCTATGCCAGTCAAGAAGAAGAAGAATATAAATATAACATGTATGATATTAATCATATCAAGGATTGCCGAGTGTATGTAACGGATATAAATATTTTTTATACGAAGAAAGATCGACAACGCACAGATCCACCTCTTCTATAATTAATACGAGTCTCATTCGTGTATTTTTTTTTCAAAATTATTTTTCAAATGTCTTCTATAAAGTATGGATAATACCTTTATGTGGCAAACTTTTAGTTTCAAGAGAACTCTCTACCCCAAGCATACATATATTCACCTAGAATATGAGCATGTGTACGCGTCTACTAGAGCCACGCACCATTCATGCGTGCACTTAGTTTTGCCGGTTTCATTTCCATTAAAATTTTTTTGTGAATTAATTAGAAAAGTTTGTTCAACTGCCAGCAAAAGAGTTCTACGCATTATACATATACATACATACATAATATGTGTGGAGATAGCGAAGAGATGTGAATGCAGCAGAGACACACATAGTAAAATGATTGAATGAATGTGGGGAAAACAGTTATGCTGCATGAAACAATAATAAAGCGAAATATTTATGTATATAAAGTTAAAATAATGAGCTGGCTGCAAAGCAAGAAAATCTACAGCGTCACAACCACTACAAACAAGGAGTTGAACTCAAACTCCATTCAGCAGCGCACTCCAGCTGCACTCAACACTCTTTCGATTGCTTGACGCAGAGTGAGCGGGTAACCATTAGCTTTGGAGCATGAGTAACAGTAACTCAACTGAGTTTGGAGTGAGGAGTTCAAAATGTTGAGTTCAACAGAATTTCTACTTAAAATATGGAAGACAAATGTCATGCGGTATTTTTGGATTCAAAGTATTTATATAGTATATAACTGTTATTGAGTCTGCCTGCTCAACTGTTGACTTGTGTGACGTGTCTCAAATAATCCCAGTGAAATTTTCAATAATCGAAAAATTCAACTGAATTCATTAGGCTCGTCTGCGCGGCCAGACGCTCTGCTGGATTTAAGATTTCACAATGTAAATACATACAAACAAAATTAGAAGTTTGAAGTTTAAACGTTAAGTGAAAATAAATAATTTGCGAAATGCCCAGACAAATTGGTGATTTTCTCTGTCTGGGCATATTTAATAAGTTTGCGCTTACATAATGAAGAGCCATGGTATTATCTCGTATCACACTCCGGCGTGTGCCCGCAAGGTTTAGTGCGAAAATATGATTTCACATTCAGCAGAGTGGGTGTGGCACTTGTGAATAGCATTTGACACTGTAGAGCGCCAGTTGAGCAATTACTCGCCTAATTAGTTAGTTTTGTAATTTTCATTAGGCAAAGCAAAATAAAGTAGAAAGTTGTCTCCGAGCAGTATTTAAGTCTAAGGATTTTAATTGATTTAAACTCTGGCGTAAATTTCATTAACTTCTTTGGCCTTTTTCAAATGACAAGTGCGGAGAGATGTTTTAAATGTGGGAAAGGTGTTTGGCCAAACTTGAGCCATTTGCTTATTATCCCGGGATAATGGTATACTTACAGCTACAAAGTATGTTTATGAAAACAGATCTCTACTAGTTGTCGTCTATCGAAAAGCACACTCACTTTGAGAAAACTGTGCCTTAAATATCTACCAGTTCTTTCAGAGACGAATTCCACAATCAACATTATCAGGATGACGAGACGAGTTAAAATCCGGATGTCTGTCTGTCCGTCCAACGGATAACTTGAATAATAATAACTTGGGAAAATGGACGAAATCAGACCATTGCCACGCTTACAAAATAGCGAAAACCGAAAACCTATAAAGTGTCATAACTTAATCATAAATGAAGCTATACAAATTTGGTATAAAGGGTAGCACTAGAAAGATGCATATCTGGATGTAATTTTTTTTTAAGTGGGCGTGGCCCCAGCCAGTTTTGTATGAATATCTCGCAAACCAATAAAGCTATATAAACCAAACTTTCTGCAGTCGTTTCCCATACATCCCTTATTACACACTATACAAATTTATATAATCGGAAAATAACCACGTACACTTCTCATACAAAGGTTAGGTTGAAAATTACTAAAAGTTCGTTACTAACAAACAGAAAACGTCAGAAACATTAAATTTTATAGAAAAAATTGCATAGAAGAGCTGCCCTCAGATTTTTTTACAAAATGGAAAATGGGTGTGGCATCTCCCAAAAATCTCATATCTCAGGAACTACTCGACCGATTTCAATGAAATTCAGTATATAATAGTTCCTTAACACGTGTGGTAGATGGATGAAATCGGTTCACAACCACGACAACTTCTAATATAACTCAATTTTGAATTATATCTCATTCCTTCACTTTATAATAATTCATATACCAAATATATGGGTCAAATTGTGTGCCATCTCATTTTATTACATCAATAAATTGCGAGATTATAAAATCCTTACTTGTTTTATCTATATGTCTAAGTTTTCATTTCGATTCAAGTAATTCCTATATATTCAGATATCTATCTAGATTTAGATTTAGATTTAAAGGAAATATTTCTAAATAGCTAATATAATTTCTAAACTAGCACCTGTTGGAAAGAGTGATTCTGCGTTGGATTTCGAGGCTGACATTGTTTATGTTGTTGAAGCTGGTTCCAAAGTATACGAAATTATCTACGACTTCAAAATTATGACTGTCACAGGTGACTTGGGAACCAAGACGCAAGTGCGCTGACTGTTTATTTGATGACAGGAGAGTATTTTTTAGAAGTTTGATATATTGATATATTTTTTTAAAAGGGACAAGGTTTTTAAATCACCCTGCTGAAAAACCATATTTCAACTTAGAACTTCCCAAATATCGAAATAATAATTTCAGCGCATATGCATCAACAAATCTCAGCTTAAAGGTGGAATATAGGTCAGCATAAAGTATGAATTTGCTGAAATTTGATTTAGAGAATGGAGTAGTAAGTGCTTTTAAAGTTATAGGAAATATATATAATATTGGACCAAAACTTCTTGATATATCTAGCATATCAATATTGAACACGAAATCAGTCATAAATACGTTTTTACATAAAAGTTCGTTCGCAGTGCCATCTCTCATTTTATTAAAAAACGTTGGGAATAAAAAATTTAAAAAAATTATATCTTTTTATAAAAATATTAACCTCCAACTTCAAAAAAGTTTCTGAAATGGCCTTTTTCATTATCTCAATAAACAAAATATTCGAAAATGTCATAGAAGAATGAGACCTTATGACTAAAAAGATCTCCACACTCAATTAAGTAGGGCAGGGAAATATAATGAAATTTCAAATGAAATACCTTTGCAACTTGTGATTTTCTATTTCGTATGTCTGACTTTATTACCGTCATCATAATCAGCAGAAATATGAAGCTAAATTGCACATAATTAAATCCGGCGAGTGACATTTGGTGTGTCATGGGCAAAGCAGAAAGCGAAAAAAGTTATTAAAAGGTTTGTGAAATTCTGCTCGTGCTGCTCACAGTGATTTTATTTTTTAATTAATTCTCGAAACAGATATGTTCACTTACAAGCATACATGCGAATACTTTTCAAACAAGAGGGATAGAGAGAAGTGTAAGAAACCATATAGAAAAAGTAAAAAGCAGCCATCCCAACGCTTTGGTTGGAGCTAGCGATAAATCTGTGACAGCATAAACATATTTCTGTTGAACATTGTAGTCATTATTTTCATTTTCATCATCAACATAATCATCTACATAATATTTATTGTAATGATGACTATCAACGAACGCAATGTTACGTATACGACCCGTACGCCATAATACTGACACTTACATACCAGTGTCAGTTGAAGCTATCTGCTACGACCCTCTACCACTATCTTTCTCTCCCTCCCACTCTCTCTCGCTGCCATCATCCGCATGCTCCCAACTTCAATACTGCAATGTCGATGTGAAAAGTTTTCTTGAAATTTCTACTTTTTTATTTGTTTTGCAACTGCTGCTATCACAAATGGTTTCGTGCGCTGTATCTGTGTGTATCAAGGGAACCAACTGTGTGTGTGTGTGTGGCGCTGGTGCGACAGCAGCCAAGCCGTTATGCATAAGAGAAGTAGACAATGCAACCAAGTGCATACCGAGAGATAGTAACTAAAATGTGGCATCTCCAACGGAGTAACACATTCTTTAATTTGAAGTTCTTCCCAACGCATTAGTATTTCTGTTTCGTTGCCTTTTTTGTCAGCTACTTTCGGCAACGGCTTTAACTTCCTTTTCTTCTATTTCTTCTCCGTTAAGGAGGATTGGGAGCTGGTTGCTGCTTGCATTCTCCTATGCTTGCGTTTCAATTTCTTTACTGTGCAGTGTCATTCTGCCTCAATTCTTATGGGACTTTGCAATATTCCTCGTAATGTATATATGAGGGATGGGGAAGGACCTCTCTGAGCCGTTCGATACCAAACGAAGTTTCACACAGGGTGTCTCATTATCGTGTGACTTCTTTTACTTAATGCTGGCATAAATAATACGATCCGCATAGCTAAATAGAGAAGGTACAATATTCAGAAAGAGTTCATCTGCTGGCGTACGCCGATGAAATCGATATCATTGAAAACAACACCCGCGCCTTTAGTTCTACTTTTTCCAGTCTGGATAAGGAAGCAAAGCGTATGGGTCTGGTAGGGAACGAGGACAAGGCGAAATATCCCGTGACATCAAACAAATAGTCATCGCATTTTCGTCTTGGCTCTTACGTCACTGTTGACAGTCATAACTTTGAAGTTGTAGATAATTTCGTCTACCTGGGAACCAACATCAACACCAATATTAATGTCAGCCAAGAAAAGACGGCACTAGGATTTTTCGAGAGAAAGGTTTTGCGAAAAATTCCCTTAAACACTGGAAACAGCGAATAGCACAGACGATGGAACGAAGAGCTGTACGAGCTATAAGACGACATTGCCATAGTTCAGCGAATAAAAAGACAGCGGCTGGCGCTGGCTAGCTCATGTTGTCCGAATGGACGAAAACACTCTAGCTTTGAAAGTGTTCGATGCAGTACAGGCTGGTGGAACCCGAGGAAGAGAACGACCTCCACTCCGTTGAAAATACTAGGTGGAGAAGGATCTGGCTGAACTTGGGAATGGCGCGCTGTTGTAAACTCGGCTATACCCGCGTATGCGGTATCTACGTCAGTTAAGAAGAAGACTATTTAGGCCCAGGACTTATGATCTTTTCCCAGGACTTATACTAGAATGGAAATTCTCTTAAAATTCTTGGCAAAGGTCGGTTGTTAAAGTTGTTGGAAAGAAGATAATTTAGAATAACTTGTTAGCTAATTATTCGCCTTTTGAATGACAAACGTTGAAAAAGCTGTAATCGAAATAAGTTTTTGTAAGTTGTGATAGACTCAAGAGACTTTAATGAATAGTTCCTATTTGTGGAGTTTTTCTCATTAAGGATTTATCTGTAAATTCCTCTACTTGGGGACGAGTCGTAATATTTTCATATAATACGTTTATCCAACCTAAATTTAGTTAACAATTTCAAAAAGATATATTCTCGTTTTAAATTTTTTTGTGGTCGTCTGATAACGGCCGAATGGTCGAACATATATGGAATGATATCAGGGGTTCAAGAGGTGGCACCACACCTACAGGGAGATATTTTTGAATAAAAACGTAGTGATGGAAACCATAATATTCTCATAATCATAACGTAGATTATATTGGTGATATGAAGTTTCTTAATTTAACAAAGAAATAAGCGATGGAAATGCAGATTTTTCGATAATCTATCGATATTGTTGAACTCTCATAGAGAGTGCAAATACATTTCAGTTAGATTTAGCTACTCATATACACATAAATCCCTTCGATATGGTTAAATTTTGTTGAATTGCTGAATTATGTTTTTTTTGGCTGCTGATAAATATTTTATATATAGGGTGCAGCATTGTCCATAGAAATTTATGGCTCATTTATGAAATCTTGATACAACTACTTACTCCTTGCTGGTCTACAAGAAAATTTCAATTTCACCATGTTGCATGTTTTAACTCCAGCGGGAGCATGTACTTTTGCAAATATACATAAACTGTTTTATGAGTAGCACGCTACCGCAGAGCAGAGCTTTAAAAAGAGGGACCAAAAAACAACAAAATGCTGAAAATTACAACAACAAAATCTTAATAAACATATTTTCAACGATTCAGGGAAGCGACAGCCACAAATAATGCAATGAAAGTGCCGACAAGAGGCCAGCGTAGCGCAAGAAATGAAAGCAACTGCAAAAAAAATACCAAAAAAACGATGAGGAAGTGCGAACATCAGAGCCATTAACAACAAAAACAGAAGTGGCAACACCACCACGAGCGCTTGCAACGACAGCGTGCAACTTCAACCGCAACAAGCGCAACGCAGCGCCATCGTACACAGTGCAGCTAACCGCAGAAGATGAAGGCAAAAAGCGATCGCGTAGATTCAGCTATACACTAGCATGCAGAAACCCACCACAGCGTCGGAGTAAGGGAGATTTCGCTGCCGCTCCATGAAATGGGAGTTGCTTGCCACATATTTTCTTATGCGTCAGTGCGTTGCATGTGGCAAGCGAGGCAAGTGAAAAAGTTTTCTATTTCATAGCTAACACCACACACACACAGCGAAAGCGGAGTATGCATGCAAAAGCCGAGGCTGCAACGAGCGAGTGAGCGCGCAAGGTGTGGTGATGGGAGCGAGGCAGCGAGCAACCGCAACAGAAGACGACACGCTACAACCGCAAGCTATGAATGCGCGTGTACGTTGAAGTATGCGAAGTGTTTTTGTTTTCTTGTTGCTGTTGCTTTTGTTGGCACACATATTTACGCGTAATGCAATAAATATATGCTTAAGTGCGTTTGTTTGTATGCACTCAAGTATATAACTGCCACGGTGTACGTATGAATATGAGCCGCGAGCGAGTGTTGTTGCTGTCAACGTTGTTGTTGTTATTGTTAATGGTGGTGGTGGCGATGTCAGTTGCAAGCCAAAGCAGTCATAGCTGCAACAACAGCAATAGCAATAAAAAAAAATGCAACAAAATGCTCAAAAAAACAACAAAAACACCAAAATATGCAACAGCAGCAACAACAACAACAGGAACAATAACATAAAAGTGTTGCAACACATTCGTTTAAGTAAGGAATACACATTTAGCGAAGTTTTAACGCTCCCTGCAGCGCAAATAAACTCAAAGTGGAGCAAGGACGTGCGTTGGTGTGACACTCGCTGCACATGCATACATACATACATACTCGTATACATATACAAAATACATACACATACATATAAACTTACATACCTCTATATGTATATATGTACATTCGTTGCTTATATATAAGCATTTATGCTATAGTGAAAACTGTATCTGGCTAAATTTGTGTGTGTTACCCATTCCAGCATAAATTTATTGTGTTATTATGTTGCTCATACGCCCCACCCAACGCACTACGCTACTAGTAGCAAGATCACAGCGTGCTAAACTAAGGATATACATAAATTGTAGGAGCAAATATTTGACAAATTTAATGAAGGTATTTTATCATCCTTTTTTCTCAGCAGAACTGTATAAAATCCCTCAACTTGTTTCAAAAGTTTCCTGCAAACTCTTTTCAGTTGATTATGATGTCAAAATTAGTTTAATATAATATTTGTTATATTTGAAACCGTATTGTTTGTCCTGCTAATAATATATGTAGATATACAATATCCACCTCACCTACATTCTACGCTCTAAGTTAATTTAAGTTTAAATAAGTGAGGTTATGTTCATTGGATACTTATAGCCGCAAAAGTTCGTTTTAGTTAGAAAATCTGAAATTTGTACCTACTCCTCACATCCACTCATAGAAATGTAATGCTTGCTTAAACGCTTAATAGCCTCTGTAGTAATATTGTATCCCAAGCACGTTAGACATCAACGATTACATAAGAGTGGAATATGCGCAAGTGAAATTTATGAGCGTCTCAAAATACCCACTATTTCGGAATAAACTACTTCATCGCGTGATTTGAACCAATCCAAGCATTAAACTGTTCGCGGACGCATTTGCAGAAATTCCCATTGAAATAAGCAAATTATGGCAAGAGAATTTTATATATCGACCAAATCAATGACTTATTCGATATGATATCCACATGAAAGATTTTGGTCAACTGATCATCTTCTGACAATGCGCTTGAAACATATTAGGCTCAATAGATGCAAGCGACTTCTTCAATGGCCATGAGAACGCCCTTTCTACAGATGTAAAAATTATCACTGTTGTGGAAGTTTTAACAAGAAAAAGGGAAAAATCTATGCAAAAACTTCGAATAGCGTAAAAATTGATATACAGTATGCGACAAAATTATGGATACCCCATCACTTTTTTTTAATATTATTTTAATATTTATTGGTTTGAATTTGCCAAAAAGTGTTATGAAATGCCGCAATTTTTTGGAAAATACTAATTTAGAGTAATGGGAGCAAGCTTTAGTTAAAAAATACGAAAGGCAGTAAAAAGTTTGACGAAAGAGTCATGACAGACTCCAAAGTAAGTACATCCAAGGCACCAAGGTGGAAATGTTTTCGTTTGGGGTTGCTGTAGCTACAGTGGTCTATCAAATCTGGTATTAATCGAAGGCAAATGACGGGAGAGGCCTACGGAGTAATGTCCAGTATAAATTTAGAGATCTCAGCACAAAAAACGGACTTAGAAGTTAACTCTATATACCAGAAGGACAATGAGCCCAAATATACAAGTTGGGTTACGAAAGAATGTTTCGATCAAAAATCGATAGAGCTTCTATATACTAAGTCACTATATAGATGTTTTAATCAGTTCAGTAATCAGTTCAGCAATACTCTCTTCGATGGAGAGCATTGGGCCTTCCAGCAAGACTCTGAAACCACGCATCAGTGGTTGTGTTTGAGCGGAAAAGGACGCAGAGCAGAATACAGTCAGACTAACTTTCGTAGTATCAAAAGCAGCAATAACAGTGAGCTTTCTTACTTATGCAGCTGTTAGAAAACTCTTGCTTCGAGAGCTTTCTCAAGCAAAGGCATCCCAAAAGAAGGAAGCTAGGGCACATACATATTATCGGTCCAAAAGAACAGAAATATATATTAAGCTTGAAATATACCCAGTCTATTCATATACACTACTACAGACATTAAGATCAGCGCAGCTACCCAATATCTGACTAAATCAAGCAGGAAATCGAATAGTCTTTCTTGTTTTATCTTGTTTCGTCAATAGTACCAACTTAAGCCAAACTAAGTACTGGGAAGGTAAAACAATGGTTTATCTATTTTACTAATTCATCTGCGACTTCAATTTCCTTGATACTACAATTTTGTGACAACAAGTTGAAGTTTCTCGAATTATCCCTAGTAAAATTTGAAATTAAAACTCGGTTCAGAAGAGGTTTTCAGTGGCCACTAATTGATCCGTTGAAGATATATTATACCAATGAAGTTTATGTCTACATGGAGTGAGAGTTGCTACGAACTGTTGGACTTTCTTTAGGGGCAAACGCTAATATTTTCAGCAAAAGATATACGTAGCGGTTGCTCGGATAAAAAAATCGAGACTGTTCCAATAAAATATGCCTTGGATTCTAAAAGTATCTTACTCATGTGTCACAATTGGGCGCCCTAATCGGTGCGATGACTATCGCATTTGTTGACTCCGGATATAAAGCGCAACCCTGAAGCTTTAGCACTTTATGGTGGTGTTTGACGCTATTTCTACAGCTGATCGTGAATTTTGACGAATAATGGATCCAGTGATACGCACTTATAGCCAAGAAACAATTCAACCAGTAGCCTTTACATGGCGAACCTACCACGAAGAAGACAGAAACTATCCTTTTTTTCAATATTTCTTTATTTATTGAATCTGCTTATTTTTAAGCCTAACAACAAGTTATAAAATCTTAAATCTATTTAAAACTAGACAAGCTCAACCAAGTGGTTGAGCTGTATTGGTGAAACGTTGCTCTTTAGTACGCAGGCATATCCCTTCTTTTTAGACGTGTTTGATCGCAGGAATGTACTAAAGCATTAGCCAATGGGTTTTGGTGATCACAAAGTTTAGATAAAATTTTCAATCTGCTGTCCTCTACTTCTTTCTTTACCATAGGGATACAAAGATCTTATGCATATTTTCATTGCGCATGTACCATGGTGAGCACGTGATTGATCTAAGCATTTTCGATTGGAACCTTTGTATTATATCAATATTAGTTGCACAGGTCGTACCCCACAGTTGAATGCCATACATCCAAATCGGCTTTATGACCGCATTGTATAAAAGCACTTTGTTGTCTAAGCTAAGTTTAGAGTTTTTATTTAAAAGCCAATTTAAATTTGCAGCTCTTATCTTCATGCTAGTTATTTTACTAGATATATGTTTTCTCCACCTAAGCCTTCTATCTAGATGAATACCAAGATAGGTAACTTCATTCGCTTGAGGCACTATAATATTGTTCATTTTTACTGCCGGGCACATTTTTGGTCTTAGGGAAAATGTAACATGCTTGCACTTTTGTTCATTTACATTTATACGCCAGTTTGCTAGCCATTCTTCGACAGAACTTAAGTGCTTCGCTAATATTCTTGATGCTATAATGGGGCATTTGTTACGACTCACTAAAGCTGTGTCATCCGCAAAAGTTGATGTCAAAACATTATTAGCAGTTGGAAGATCATCTGTATATATGATGTATAGAGTTGGGCCTAAAACACTGCCCTGAGGTACTCCAGCCCTTATTGAACGTTCATCAGATATAAAATCACCTACTATCCTATCCTGTCGAAATAAAAAATAGGGACCAACAAATTTTACTAGCTACGATCTACATGAACTTGAGCTTATCGCCGTCAGGGAAATCTACGGTGCAGACGTATAGAGAATATATTTCAAGGACGGATTAAATGAGCTTGGCCAAGTGTCGTGCTAAAAGGAGGCAAGTACTTATCGACCGCCCTCGTTAAAAATCTACGTTTTCTATAAACTTTTATGCAATTTGGCCTTGTTAAAGCGGAAAATCAAACCTCGTACGCACATTTTCCAAAGTGCTCTCAAATATATATTAAATATCCACATTGCTGCCGTGTCATGTCGTGACAATTAACTGTCAACCCATTGAGATTCATTACCCCGAATGGTAATGGGCGTCATTTTAAACGTTGCTCCGTCTTTGTCAATGTCTTCTACGCTTTCCAAAGCTTTGATAACGGTTTTACTTGTAGTAGCGACGAGCAACTTCGTCATGCCTTGGTATGGTAAATGTGTAATGCTGTATGTGTTTTGCCGTAAGTTGATTGCATGCTTCAGCCCTTCACATAGTTGTCGCAATGATTGTTGCTCGTTTTCACGCTGCTGCTATCTCGAATGCATAGAATGCATGAAGCACCCAGTGTACCTGTGTAAAATCTTTATTTTGTTGGAAATGCATTCATATCTCCATTAAAATCTAATTAGCACATTGCATCTTCATTGCGCAGCTACAAGCACACGCACACTTGTATGGCAAGTTGACTGCCGCATGCTGGAGGTACTAAACGGCTTCAGCTGGGCTTTCGGCTCCAAGCATTTTAATTCTGTTGGGTTAAAAGGACTTAAAAGCCGCTCAGGGTGCCCGCGTTTCAGGCGCTGGCTGGATACTTTCGAGTTGCCTGCACTGAACGCTCACCTGTGAGAGACAACACACACACTCACACCCATATAGATACATGGCTGTGGAAGAGATTTACTGCAGCATTGAGGAGTCGTCCTTGTAGTTGTTGCTGCAACAGCTGAGATTCCTTATGGTTAACAGCAATGACAGGTAACTTGCCGCAACTGTCGGCCAGCAACTTCGCAAATGTGCGCTTGTGCGCCCGAGACATATTAACTCGTACTTACAGCGACGTGTTGGGCAAGTGTGCCCCGATCTGTGCTGGGACTTTTGATGCGCTTGGATTTGCCGATACACATTGGAATAAAGCCAAGTGGAGTCGCTGTGTGCGAGGAGTTTGTGCCGCTTTTCTCACTTCGTGCTGCTAGGTGGCCATATAGTCGCTCGGGCTAACTGTTTCTCATTGTTGGAGCCGGCTTAAGTGAAAATTCTAGAAGAATGTGTGCGGCGTCAGAAAGGTGTAAAATCCTTTGGGCACTTACCGTTGGTTGCCAACAGCTGCTGAGTTTGAGCGTGTCAGCTGCATGGCAGTAAGTAGAGGGCGCATAGTGCCAGAGAGTAGCGTGGAAAATAGTAAATGACAGAAAATCTCCAAGATAAATGCTTGTGTTGGTAAGGAAAGGAATGTGGAGAAGGGGCGTATGTTGTTGGGTAATGAAACTACAAAATAATGTTGTGAAGTGAGTGAAGTCGCATGGGAGTTGTGAAGTAAGTTCAAGGAATATATTTAAATAAAAATGGGGTTGGCAGTAAGGAAGCTCTCAATTAAAAATTACCTTGGAAACATAAGGTGATAAGGAGGCACTGTTTAAGAAAAGATATACTATATAAATATTTTTTCACAATATTCGGTTCCATTACTCTTGTAATGATAGTAATTTAATACATCGATGAATCCAAGAAAAATATAAAAACGAAGAAGCCATCAGAGGTTCCAACGATGGATTATACAATAGCCTGGTCTCTGTAACCCTCGGAATCGACGTAAATATGGCCAAGAATTGCCGATTTAACAGCATTCCTGAAAAAAAAATATGATCGCTAAAAAATATTAAATTCGTCAACCCGATTCAATTCTTTGGGGGATTCAGTTGGTTTTCGAAATGACGAATGATGACTAAAAGTATGGCTGTAGATATTTGTTATACCGTGGGTCGGTCTGAGTCGAGAAAACAAAACTTAGGCTGTTTCCCCTATTCTTTACGAAGTCACGCCAGTTGTACATCCCGTGTGCAGACAAGTTTCTATGCACTTGGTCCTTCCATCAAATTCATGGGCGCCCTTGCTTCCGTTGTCCACCAATCGAAAGATCTTTTCTCTAAATCATCGACTTCCTATCTCGGGTTGTCATCGTCCATGTTTTTGAGCCCTATAATACCGATTACAACGTAGCAGCTGTTGTGAAGAGTTATTCTACGCTTGATACTCCGGCTTTAACTTTTGGTGGTATTTATACTAGTTCCGAGATAAAAAAAAGTATTTCATAAGTCCAGCCAGAAAGCTTATTAAAACGGTATAACCCCATTTGATCTTAGCTCCATTATACCACCTGATACCCAAAGTTTGTATTTGATTCGGCACTATTTATACCAGTTCCTTGTTCTATCCAAGTTGTTGCTACTCTTCAAGTTTGGGTGGATCGAAGGCAACTATATTAACAATTTAAATTAATTTTTATACTCTCGCAACAAAGTTGCTAAGAGTTGTTGTTGTAGTTGTTTGTAACACCCAAAACTAAACGAGTTAGATACAGGGTTATATATACCAAAGTGATGAGGGTGAAGAGTGGAGTTCAAATCCTGATGTCTGTTTGTCCGTCCGTCCGTCTGTGCAAGCTGTAACTTGAGTAAAAATTAAGATGTCTTGATGAAACTTGACAAACTTATTTCTTGGCACCATAGGAAGTTTGTTTTCGAATGAGCAAAATCGGACCACTGCCAAGCCCACAAAATGGCGAAAACCGAAAACATATAAAGTGCCTTAAATAAAGCTATTGAAATAAAATTTGGTACAAAGGATGTGGATGTGGCCCCGCCCCTACTAAGTTTTTGGTACATATCTCGTAAACTACCAAAGCTATATCAACGAAACTTCCAGGAGTCGTTTTTTTTTCAGGTATTTCCTTATACAGTCCACAAATGAAGGAAATCGGATTATAACCACGCCCACCTCCCATACAAAGGTTATGTTGAAAACTACTAAAAATGCTTTCATTCAGTAAGGAAAACCACCAACCTACTACTAAAAATGCTTTAATTCAGTAAAGAAAATCACCAACCTTAAAACCTTAAATTTAAACTTTACAATATAAAGGGTGATTTTTTAAGAGCTTGATAACTTTTAAAAAAAAAAAACGCATAAAATTTGCAAAATCTCATCGGTTCTTTATTTGAAACGTTAGATTGGTTCATGACATTTACTTTTTGAAGATAATTTCATTTAAATGTTGACCGCGGCTGCGTCTTAGGTGGTCCATTCGGAAAGTCCAATTTTGGGCAACTTTTTCGAGCATTTCGGCCGGAATAGCCCGAATTTCTTCGGAAATGTTGTCTTCCAAAGCTGGAATAGTTGCTGGCTTATTTCTGTAGACTTTAGACTTGACGTAGCCCCACAAAAAATAGTCTAAAGGCGTTAAATCGCATGATCTTGGTGGCCAACTTACGGGTCCATTTCTTGAGATGAATTGTTCTCCGAAGTTTTCCCTCAAAATGGCCATAGAATCGCGAGCTGTGTGGCATGTAGCGCCATCTTGTTGAAACCACATGTCAACCAAGTTCAGTTCTTCCATTTTTGGCAACAAAAAGTTTGTTAGCATCGAACGATAGCGATCGCCATTCACCGTAACGTTGCGTCCAACAGCATCTTTGAAAAAATACGGTCCAATGATTCCACCAGCGTACAAACCACACCAAACAGTGCATTTTTCGGGATGCATGGGCAGTTCTTGAACGGCTTCTGGTTGCTCTTCACCCCAAATGCGGCAATTTTGCTTATTTACGTAGCCATTCAACCAGAAATGAGCCTCATCGCTGAACAAAATTTGTCGATAAAAAAGCGGATTTTCACATTTCGAACCGAACACTGATTTTGGTAATAAAATTCAATGATTTGCAAGCGTTGCTCGTTAGTAAGTCTATTCATGATGAAATGTCAAAGCATACTGAGCATCTTTCTCTTTGACACCATGTCTGAAATCCCACGTGATCTGTCAAATACTAATGCATGAAAATCCTAACCTCAAAAAAATCACCCGTTATAAAGTAAGCACTAGTGAAGATATCGGAACAGAACTTTGCAAAAACACTTCATTTAAGGAGTGGCATCGCCCTTCTAAAAAATCGGTCAATAAGTTTTCAAGACCCTATATGTCGATTTGGTGCTTCTAACAAATTTTTTTACCGAAAATATAGGTAAGTCTCTCAGATATTTAGAAGAAATTCAGAGGGAATATGTTTCTTCTAATAATATTTCACGTGCCAAAAATTAGTGAAATCGGGACATAACTTCCCTATCTCCCATATAACTAATATTAGGGTTTCCAACTTTCAATGGGCTTTATAGCATATATATGCCGAATTTGTGGGTCAACTTGTTTGTTATATTAATAAAATTAAATAAATAAATTGCGAGAATATAAAATGTTCAGTGACACCCGTTATATTTATCTTAGGTCTGTGAAAACACACCTAATATTTTTTCCCGTGCGAATTTTGGCCTAAATAAGGAATTAATTTTGAACTTCTTCTCAATTAGATTCGAATTAATTACATACTTTAGGCAGCATTTTCTTCTCTATCTAAGCTCAGTACATCCATACCAGTTAGATCCATCTATATACTAACTAAACTAGTACCTGAATATCATTATGAAATTTTATACACATTACTTTGGCGCACCCATCTTTCACTAGCGTATTACTGATGGTAAGAAAAGAAAGTTTTCATAAGCTGCTGCCAACATACAGTCCAACTATTGAATTACATTGTGGGGTCTACAGACAGCCAAAGCCTGTTAGTCAACCTGTCAGTTGCTCATAAGCGAACACGCTCGAAGTGCCGTACAAGGAGTGGCCAGAGAAAGGAGAGCAGGTGGACAGCAACAACAGCAGTAGCGGCAGACAGACAGATAGAAAAGGCAACAGGCATTCAAGCAGCCAACAAACTCAACATGCACCGTTCACCATTTGCGCGTCAAAGTGTTTATTTAAGCGCACCTCCAGAAAGATGACGCTGTGCTTTCAGCTAACTGTATATGTATGTGAATGTGCCTGTATGTGTGTCAAAGTAGTTTTGTGACTTTTCTAAGCAAGCAGCGTTGAGTACTCACCATATGGTGTGTGTATGTATGTGTACTCGTTAGGTTATGCGAAACCGTGTCAACTAACAACTGCCACACATACATGGACACAATTGCAAGTGTATGTATGTGTATGAATGTATTTGTATTGGCGCGTGCGTCGCCAGCTATTCATTTACCATTTGTTTAACATTTTATTACTTTTTTCTTTTAGTGCTCGTTTTTGTTGTTTTTTTTTCAAAAAATTTTCTAAAGCATCTTTCAGCTTTTCATCTATTCACTTTTTCCTCTACAACTATGAAGTATTTTTCTTTCCTTTTCTTTTTCGTTTTTTGTTTTTTTTTTTTGTTTTTGTACATTTGTTCGCACTTGCAATGCTTTCGTGCTTCATTCATATGTGCGCTTATGCAATGGGTGTGTGTGTGTTGTTGTAGTTGTTGCTGTCACATCCGCTCGATTCTCCGTTGTAATAAATTGAAGGACAACCAACTGTCAAATGAAAAATTGCGACCATGTAACATTGTTGAGTTGTTGAGTTAACGAAAAAGAAGAATAAAACAGTTTACAACGACGGAAGCTGGAACTGGCTATATTCATACACATATGTACATACATATACATACAAACATACGAAACGCACATTTGCTGAGCAGTTAAATGGAAACTAGAATTAAAATGATGCAATGTACTTCTGACATAATGAACTTATGAGGACACGCTCTCACGAACTACTTACAATTAAATACAGGGTGGGTTAAAGGCGTTAGTAACTCATCAAATAAGCATAAATAAATTAAGTAAATGAGTTGCAGGCTATCAATGGAACCCTCTCATCAATATTGTAAAATTAAACAACTGCAACGAAATTGTGTTACGCAACAAAATTTCGTCACGCTCGCATTGTACCGTCTGTCCGTCACTAAAAACCACAAGCTGAAGAGGTTTATAAGCTATTAAGTCAAAGGTATTCCAGGAAAGTGTTGCCACCAGTTCGAAAATGTTAAGTCAATAAGTTGTTGCGCCGGTTTTATTATTTTACATCAAATATTTGATAAACTCTCAAAGACAATTTGAATATGTATAATATACATTTAAGTTCAATATATTATCAAAACGTTGCCACTTTTTCTAAAATTTAAATATATTAAAATTCTAGTGATAAAACATTTCAAACCAAACTATCAAACTGAAGAGGTTTAAAGCAATTTGCAGCGAAAAATACATTGGTGAGGTGTTGCCACCTGTTAATTGTTTTATTCAATAAGTATATGAAATATTTCAATATAGTTTTTCAAGTACAGTGTTGTAGGGAATTTTTTGCTGAAGCAATATTTAAGAAGAGATACTCTAATATAAAGAGAAACACTAGTATACATATGATGACTATAATGGCTTTGATTAAAACTGAGACTATTAGATATGAAAATAAAATTTGAGACAAGTATTTTATAAAATTATGAAGACAGCGCTCATACAACAAGCTACCTCCAAAGAGGCAGGAGTTTATATTTTATAGATCCATCCGAGCTTAGATCTTCCAATCCAATGAATAAAGCCGTAGAGTCTCTTCAAATTAGTTGCCTCAAACTATATTGACGTTCGGATATATTATCGCAAAGTTCCAAGAGAGTAGTTTGGCAATGGAACACCTTTAGTACGAGACTCTTCGGATATTACTGTGTTACAATTTCTGAACGAACATGACTGAGACTTAATATCATCAAATTCTCATAATGAATTAATTTGTTATTTCGTGGTGTAGCATTAAAACATTAAAAAAAAATGTAACAACAATTAGAATGTTTGAGAATTGTAAAGGACGTAAAGAAATTTAAGAAATAAAGAGACACTAAAATCTGAAGAAGCTCAAGGAAGCTTGCAATGGAATGTAATTTTGAAGAGGATTGCCATCTATTTAAAAAAATCAAATATTTTAAAATTGATGGTAAATTACACTAAACAACACATTTCCGCGACATTGAATCATAAGTAAAACAAGTAAGGAAGATTCGCTTGTAACCGAACAGTTTAAACGCTCGAAAGTTATTCATTTATTGTTATTAAAATAACACATAATTCGACCCATATATTCACTATATATAGTTTTTATCATATCCAAGATTATATGTAAGATATCTCACATGCTAATCGATATATACGGTATAAAATCCACCGTAAGTTTAAAAAAGTAAATAGGTATATGGGGGCTACAGGAAGTATTGACGCGATTTTGCCACCCTACTAGAAAAAAACAGATTTTTTAGAATATCTTAAGGGTATCTTAGTGATTTAAGTACATTTTCGGTAAAAAATAGGCCACAAGCGCTAGGGTCCTCATGTTCCGTATCTGGGGCGTTGAAATGTTATAGTTCGGTTTTGGTGGTTTTAAGATGAGTGATGTCACACTACCAACGCAATATTTGCGCAAAGTTTTGTTCCGATATCTTCACTAGTGCTTAATTTATAGATTTCTAAGTGAACGAATTAGATGGACTTCAAAACTAAGGTATAGAGAAAGTATACGTGGTTGTGAACTGATTACTCTACGAGAGTATAAAAAAAGTGTATTTTCAAAGTTAGCCCCCAAAGTCGAAATATTTGGATTCGAAGTTCTTAAAAAGGACTTTTTTAAAAAATATTTTTAGTTACAGGATATAGCTACAAAAATTCCTAAACAAAGTTGACCTGGTTCTTGTCAGAAATAAAGTTAAATGAATTATTACAGACTGTAGTCTTACAACTGAAGATGGAGATTGCCATCTATTCAAAAATTTTAAAGATTACAGATGTTAGAGTTTTTGACAACTGTTTATAAATTTTTATTGAATTAACTTGATAATGGATATAAAATATTACAATATGGATCAATAAGATAAATATGTTTATACAAAAAATCAGGGTTGGCACAGTTTCAAAAAATTGTATACAAACAAATGAATGCAATCAATTCTATACAATAACAATATTGTCCGGTTTGAAGCACATTAAGTGTCATATTATACAAAGTTAATTGTAGGCAGGGTGACTCACTATCGTGCGACTTCTTCAATCTATTGCTGGAAAAAATAATACGAGCTGCAGAACTAAATAGAGAGGGTACAATCTTCTACAAGAGTGTACAGCTCCTGGCGTATGCCGATGATATTGATATCATCGGAAGCAATAACCGCGCCGTTTGTTCTGCGTTTTCCAGACTAGATAAAGAAGCGAAGCGTATGGGTCTGGTGGTGAATGAGGACAAGACGAAATATCTCCTGTCATCAAACAAACAGTCAGCGCACTCGCGTCTTGGCTCCCACGTCACTGTTGACAGTCATAACTTTGAAGTTGTAGATAATTTCGTTTATCTGGGAACCAGCATTAACAACACCAACAATGTCAGCCTTGAAATCCAACGCAGAATCACTCTTGCCAACAGGTGCTACTTTGGACTGAGTAGGCAATTGACAAGTAAAGTCCTCTCTCGACGAACCAAAATCAAACTCTATAAGTCGCTCATTATTCCCGTCCTGATGTATGGCGCTGAAGCGTGGACGATGACATCATCCGATGAGACGACTCTTGGGGTTTTCGAGAGAAAGGTTTTGCGCAAGATTTATGGTCCTCTAAACATTGGCAACGGCGAATACCGCAGACGATGGAACGATGAGCTGTACGATTTATACGACGACATTGACATAGTTCAGCGAATAAAAAGACAGCGGCTACGCTGGCTAGGTCATGTTGTACGGATGGAAGAAAACACTCCAGCTCTGAAAGTATTCGATGCAGTACCCGCTGGAGGAAGCCGCGGAAGAGGACGACCTCCACTCCGGTGGAAAGACCAAGTGCAAAGTGACCTGGCTTCACTTGGTGTTTCCAGTTGGCGCCAAAAAGCAAAAAGGAGGAATGAGTGGCGCGCTCTGGTGGATTCGGCTATAATCGCTTAAAGCGGTTCCTACGCCAAATATATATATATATATAATTGTAAGAAACGTTGGATTTCCCTACTGGGATTGTTTTCTGTTGTAGTATATCATAGTTACCACCAAGGAATGCGCATTTCGTAGTAAGAGAGTGGTAGTGCGAGTTTTAATTGAAAGCGTACGGCAACGTTCCAGCTATACTAATTAGAATTCGCCACCAAAATTTAAATAATAAAATAATTTATGTTGGTGCGTGCCAAGAGCAAATACATACACCGCAACCAACACACACACACACAGACATCACATGAGCATGGATTGGCATACAGGCGGAGATTTGAGGAATGTTCAGTCAACAATGGCAAACGCAGCAGCAGCCGCAGCGGTGGCAGGAGCACAAATCCACAAATGACAATGGAGCGCACGCCATTACACGGTAGTACACGCCACTACATATATACATACAAATATACCGTTAAGTGTGTGTTTGTACTCGTGTGTGTGCGGCTGCATTTTAAACTGGCGCTCGATTTGGTGTGTGCTACGCTAGTAAAACGACACTGCCAGACGTAAATATTTGCATAATCAGACAGAACTTTGCTGTGGCGTAACGCCGCAGTTGCCACCAACGAACGAATGCAGGAAAGAGTGATGTCGCAGCCACCGCTTCCCAACGGCAACGGCAGAGTCAATGAGTTAACCAAGTAAACCAATTGAACCGCCCGCCGGCCGTGAGCCAGTCAACTAGCCAGCCAGCCAGTCAAATGACACAAAACCTCCCAGTGATCAGACTTTCCGGCCAACGATTGCCAACGAATTGTGTGAAGTTGGATTATGTGGCAGTATTCACATATGTACTAAGTTCAGATTTGTCTGCTTGTTGTCACTGCACCGCAGTCATGCCATGACTCTCTACCTCCTGCTTTTTCCTCCGCCGCCTCCCCTTCGGCATTGTTATTTCGTAAAGCCACCCGCCATACCAGCTTTGATGCGGCGTTGATTTATGGTGACTCCTAACAGCGCGTACGCTCATTTCGCCAAACACACACACACACATATTGATATTTGTTGTTGTTGTCTATGTACTCAAATATGCGCACAAACTCTCGTTTGTCTAGCAACTTCTCAGCAACAATGGCTGTTGGGAATATTTTTGGCGTTGCCGCTGTCGCCTCACTCGTTTCTGCTGCCGGCCCCAGCCATGCTCATTCATTGCCACTGCCATTGGTTTGTTGGTGTTGGTTTTGGTTTTTTGTTCTCGAAGCTGATATTGTTTTGCAAATCTATGCATGTTATAAATGTACTTATTGTTGGTGTTGTTGTTACTGTTGTTTTATTAGTGTTAAACATTTTGCCATGATAATCGTTTAAGTCAAACGCCATAAAAAAGTTCAAAAGTTTCGCCAAATTCATTATGTTACAATGCACAGATTTTGTTTGAGCGCCTGTTGTGCTGCCGAAAATTCAAATAACTTGTTTAGTCTAGTCGGCTAGCGTTTATCCTTTAAGATTTGTGGTAAGTTAAATGAATTAATTTGCTAACTGTGTGCTTATACAATGCTGCATTTCTAATATATACGCAAGCCATAATTCAAAAAGTGAGGTTATGTAGCGAGGTAAATTAACTTTCATTGCTTCTGTTTCAATAAAGTCTTATTAAGTTTGTTTATAGTCAATTCGAATTATCGATATTATAATAATTTTTCTAATTTTTAATCCATGGGTTTCGGCTCTATGATAACAATCTTTTCCATTTACAAAACGAATATCCAATCTTGAGTTAACACTAACATTTACGATATCAGTAGAAAACGATATTTTTATACTCTCGCAACAAAAGTTGCTAAAGAGAGTATTATAGTTTTGTTCACTTAACGGTTGTTTGTAACACCCAAAACTAAACGAGTTGGATATAGGGTTATATATACCAAAGTGATCAGGGTGAAGAGTGGAGTTCAAATCCGAATGTCTGTCTGTCCGTCCGTCCGTCCGTCTGTGCAAGCTGTAACTTGAGTAAAAATTAAGATATCTTGATCAAACTTGACAAACTTATTTCTTGGCACCATAGGAAGGTTGCTTTCGAAAATGAGCAAAATCGGACCACTGCCACGCCCACAAAATGGCGAAAACCGAAAACACATAAAGTGCCATAACTTAGCCATAAATAAAGATAAGGAAATAAAATTTGGTATGAAGGATCGCACTGTGAAGGGCCATACTTGGATGTAATTTTTTTGCGGAAGTGGGCGTGGCCCTGCCCCAAATAAGTTTATTGTACGTATCTCGCAAACCAAAAGAGCTATATAAACCAAACTTTCTGCAGTCGTTTTTTTAGCCACTTCCTAATGCAGTCCAAAAATGAAAGAAATCGGATCATAACCACGCCCACCTCGCATTCCAAAGTCAGGTTGAAAATTACTAAAAGTGGGTTAACTCACTAACGAAAAACGTCAGAAACACTAAATTTCACATAAGAAATGACAGATGGAAGCTGCACTCAGATTTTTTTACAAAATGGAAAATGGGCGTGGCGTCGCCCACTTATGGGTCAAAAACCATATCTCAGGAACTACTCGACCGATTTCAATGAAACTTGGTTTGTAATAGTTTCCTTACATCTCAATGATATGTTGTGAAAATAGGCCAAATCGGTTCACAACTTCGCCTACTTCCTATATACCAGAACTTAGAAGATGATCTGAATCGTTGACTTTACAATATATAAAGTAAGCACTAGTGAAGATATCGGTGCAGAACTTTACACAAATACTATGTTAATAGTGTGGCAGTCCCATTCTAAAAATCGCCGAAATCGGACCATAGATTTTTAAGGCCCCATATATCGAACATGAGGACCTCGGTGCTTCTAACCTAATATAATGGTTTCCAACTTTCAATGGACTTTATACAATATATATGATGAATATGTGAGTAAAATTGTGTATTATAAATATAAATAAAGTTAAATAAATAAATTGCGAGTATAAAATGTTCGGTTACACCCGAACTTAGCCCTTCCTTACTTTTTTTTTTCTTTTTGAGAGTTTAGAGACTCTCTTCAAGCTTTTTTGAACTTTTCTTTATAATATGGTATTTGCTTCTCTTGATCTTTTAGGATCTACTGAGTTTTGCCATTTTGGTATTTACAGTAAGCTGTAGTGGGCTACATATGTATATAGAAATACTTCTAAAAAACCATGATATTGATTCATAGGTTAGGTTAGGTCAGGTAAGATTATTAAACATATCTTTGTATGTGCAGAAGATCTCATTTGAACAGTTATGAACAGTGGCTCATTGAACACTGTACTTTGTGATGCCAAAAAAACTCTGGCTCTGAGAGACCCTCACGATTCGACAAAGCGCTTGGAAGCCATTACAAAATTTATATAATTCTTGGACAAATACTGGGCATTGGAGAAGGAAATGATTAGATGATTCCAGCTTGTCTTACTCCAAACAGCTTTGGCAACTTACAACTGCCAGGATCCCTAGCCTAGTACCTATCGGACTGTGTTCAGTAAACACACCTAAATATGTATATTAGCGCCGAGATGGATCTTTGGCAAAGCAGTTCAAAGGACGTTTTTCGCTCGACCGCGGGCCAAAAGAACCTGGCGCGGGTTATTGTCCAACGCTTAGCGAGTTCATGTGATGTCTGTAAGACCAGCGCTCGAGTGCTAGTCGACGATGAACTGCCAACCGGCTCCCATTCCGGTGTTAATGTTGCTGGAGTACCCTCTCTTGCAAGCTTGTCCGCTTTGCAGTTTTCAACAATTCTGTAGTGACCGGGTACCCACACAGGTCGGATAGCAATTTAACTAGTAGCTATTGATAAGGATGTTAAATACTCCTTAATTAGCCTGGAGCGTACTGTCATCGATTTCAAGGTTAGTATTGCTGCTCTGATGTCGGTGTGAATACATACTTCTCTGAAGAAGGTCACACTACATAGCAGTGTGTCAACTGGGAGCCACTTCTGCCTGGAAGACACTGCAGTGGTTTGGTAGTCTAAAGCTGGTGTTGATTGAAAGCTTCCGACAGAAGACTCCTGAATCATACGTTAAAGTTATTCAAAATGAAACAAATGAAAACAATGATCTTATTTCGGTAAATAAGTAAGTTTCTGAAAATTATTACATATAAGTGTGTATTCGAGGAGGTCAGTGATCATAGCTTCGATAATATCAGAAATTTAGATTTAATAATAATTAGCGAATATTGGTTCGTTCCTTTAAGAATTACTTAATTTTTTTTTTAGTTTACGTGAATGACCACTGCATAGTAATGAAGGCGGGTAGTGTACCGAAATGACTAAATGGGTAATATTAAAAATTGTGACTTGAAATCTATACTTTATACCGAGCTTCAGATTTTGCCTCGAGTTGTGTGTGGCAAAAAAAAGACTGCTCTCTCCATCCAATAATCGGTTTAACCGAAAAACGTTCTTTTAACTTGAAATATTTTTCCCAAATAATATTTAGAAATCCGAGCACATGAAAACATAAATGATTATGATGCTCCCAACTCTTTCAAACCTTACACATTCGCATCCCACACCTATTAAAAATTATACTTTATGACCATATCTGTTATATGTATATATGTACAGAACTTTTATTATTATGGAGGTGTGGTTGTGTGTATATTGACGTGTGCAGACTGTAAATTACATTAAATTAAAAGCAGATAACCTCACTATCCACCAAAAGTATGCTATATTTGAATAAAATAACACTCTACTCAACGCTTTAGAACTTATCTGCCACACTCTCAATGTCGCAAAGCCCCTCAGCCATTTCATATCAACCCGAAACATTAGTCATTATCCATTCCACGGTGAATACCGAAATTATTCTCATTCCATGGCATAAACAAACGCGATAACAGTGTTGCTAACAAAGGAAGCAATAAGTATCAAAATTCAGTTAGTTCGAAATAAGATGGAGGAATTGTTTTAGAAATTTCAGCAAAAAGCATAAATATTTATTACTATTTATTAAAGATAATGGGTGGTACATGTAAGTGGTGAAATGGGTACAACATTTAATATCCAAGTATTATACCTTGATATTATGTGAGGAATCAAACTAAAAAACTAAAAAAAATATACCCAAATTATTGAATATCATTTTCCTCTAGCTCATCTGAAAAATTTCGAGCAAATTTGGCTATTGTTGACCTCTATATCGGATAGGAGATCTGTTCAGACCATTTTGGGATCGTAGAATAGACGAAGTTTTTTTTCGACAAAATTCAAACAAAACCCCTCAATTCATTTTCTCTCAAGGAACCTTCAATCTAAATTGTTACAAATATACAGAGAATACTTCTCAATACATAATCTCCTTTTTGGTCTAGTAAAGTACCCTTAATTGATCCAATTAAAAATTGGAGGCTCGTTTTAAAGAATTATGAAATAAAATTGATCATTATGTTGGATTCTTTTACCTCAAAAAAGTTTATATTTTCTAATGACATATACGAAACCGAAGAATCCTTTATTCCACAAACTTCTTGCTCACTGGGTACACATTAATGCAGTCAATCATTCGGGTGCGTTCGTATGTAAATACTTGTGTGCTAATTAAAAATTAAATTGCCACTGACAGTCAGTGTGTGACACATACATAACCACATACAAACATTAAATTTTACAAATTTACACATACAAATGTAGAGAAATGTTTAATAAAGCCGAATATTCTCAGGAGAGACGTTGATTTTTATTGTGCGGTGCGTGGTTGAGCGACACTACCCCCTTGTTAAAACATTTTGGCTTCCTTTTTTCATTTTTGGGGTTGAATTTCACCGGATTTCATTGTGTTGGGAGGACACCTCTTCTGTGTGCGGTTAGTAATGTCGCGCTGTGATTTTTTATGTAAACTTAAAATTATATACATATGTATATAGAAATGTGCTTGGTGGAATATGAAACGGTTTACTGCTGGCAGCGTTGAAGATTATTTGAAATTAAAAAAATGGAGATTAAAATGAAACATAACTTTGCGATAACAGTTCCATGCAAAGGTAATCGTGAGCAGTATATTCCCATATTATATACATATATGTATTTAGATATGTAAAAATTAAACAAGATATGTCAGAAGTCAGAGTAAATCAGAATAGCATGAGATCTGGTTAAAAATATTAAATTTAAAAAAATTATATGAAAACTGCAGAAATTCCACAGAAATTTGATGCCAAAAAATGTAAGATATCTTATTTCACATCTTTTCCTTTCCTAATATTAATATTGTCTGGTGCTAAAACGTATAAACTCGGTTCATCCATGGCCCTCGATTTCATATACCTAATTTATGATTTAATGATTTTTTATCTGCCGGTTGACATTATACTAATAAACCGTTAAAATATCTCACCAAAATTAAATGAATATATTACAGAGAGTATAATCCGCCAAGTATCACCCCTTGTCGTACAGACAATATTACATTTTTTTTCCTTAGTCCAGTATAAAATTGATTATGTCGACTATGTCGATAATATTGTCTGAGTTATTGAATAAATATAGTTCTTTATCTTAAGAGCAAAAATATGATAAAATCCGTACAGACTTAACTCCATATTATATATCAATAATGACTGAAAGACCTTAGTCTAGTCCGTATATGTATGCATGTGATTGGTGTTGAACCGTTTAGCCGGTTATAGCCGAGTCGATGAGCGCCACTCCTCACTTTCCTTCGCAGTTCGTCGCCAGTTGGAGATTCCAAGTGTAACCAGGACACTCTCTACCTGGACCCTCCAACGGAGTGGACGCCCTCTCCTTCCTCGGCTTCCTCCGGCGGGTACTGCATCAAACACTTTCAGAGCTGGAGTGTTTTCGTCCATTCGGACAACATGACCTAGCCAGCGTAGCCGCTGTCTTTTTATTCGCTGAACTATGTCAATGTCGTCGTATAACTCGTACAGCTCATCGTTCCATTGTCTGCGGTATTCGCCGTTGCCAATGTTCTGAGGACCATAAATCTTGCGCAAAATTTTCCTCTCGAAAAGAGGAGGCTTGGAAAAATCGTCCAAGCTTCTGCACCATAAAGCAGGACGGGAATGATAAGCGACTTGTAGAGTTTGATTTTGGTTCGCCGAGAGAGGACTTTACTTTTCAATTGCCTACTCAGTCCAAAGTAGGCAAGAGTGTCCGTAAGTGAGTAATCCGTATATAAATACTTTTATTTCGGGCCCTTTTTTAATTCTATTGCCGAACATATTGGTTAATGATAATGGAAATTCGAATTTCTTAGATATACTATTTCAGCTAAAGAAATAATAATTTTGTAGTTCGTAAATGAATATAATGAATGTAAAAGCGACCATGTTTTATGCATACCCTAATTGATAACGAATATATATATTTGTTTCTGTTTTACTTACATTTTTGATTTCATTCATTTTTGTAAACTGTCGCCCGAACTCCCAAAGATCCACACCAAATTTAAGCGCCCAGTTTCGCACTCTGGAAATAATCAAAAAAAAAAAAATATTTAGTGTTGTTTATTATATTTCTTGATTCACTTAATATGAGATACTTTTAAATATGTACACAGTGTTGTGAGTCCTTAACTTAATAAAAATATCTAATTTTTTTTCATTTCAAAATATTTCACACTCATTCCTCTTATCTACTGGAGTAGCAGTGGAGTCAAAGGGAGTCTTGAGTTTCAAATTACCTTATCCATTAAGTATTAGGTTAACATAGTGTTATAGTGTCAATGTATTCATTATATGGTCTCTAAAAGGATCTTAATAATTTAATCTATTTGTGGTATAAGTCAATCCTGAACGAAGGAAATAATTTTATTCAGTATCTATATACATATAAGAGAGAGAAAAGAAAACGGACATAAATCAGTTGCCCTAAGGGAATGGATAATGTAGCAGAAATTACTATGAAAAAGTTGATTTAAATTTGTCGGCGGCGGCGACATGCCCATATTTTAAATAACTGAACTATTCGAAATACGAATATATATATTATATATTATTCTAGCATCATAATTGGACACGATTGGTTCAATTTTCCTTTATGTGTTTAAAATAAGTTCGACTTTGTATTTCATAGAAAATAACGTTTAACGTCTTGAGTTTTACTACTGAATACCTGGCTCACAAGACACATATTAATATTAGGTTTAAGGCATTTTGTTTGTAGTTCGATCGGTTTTTCTGGTTCCCCAAAGTAGTGTCCATAGCAGTCGAAGCTTAAATATATTACAAAATACGGAGTAAATATCGCTAGTACAGGATTGTCTAGGTCAAATTTATTCCGTTCAAAAATTTCATTATACCGGATATTTCCATAAAATGTATTACTAAATGCAAATTTGATTTAACTGTATTGAGTTCCATATAGTTTCAAACTAAAATTTCACATTCTGTTGTTTTCAGCGAATTTAGATTCTGCCTTTAATCGAATCAAATTAAACACGAATTCAATCAATTATTTCGCAGTTTGTATTTCCATCAATTCTCGTACACCCCAATGCATCTCATGTATACATTTACATACATAAATACTTATTTACTACCTACCTACATAGATATGTATAACCAACTCATTAGCTAAACCCATAAAATACTCTAGCAAATTTGCTTTATTTAGGCGGATATGCGGCGCCATCAAAAAGCTTCCATTAAAGTTCAAACAAGCCAATATATTTTCATTAGACTGCCTGGCGCTGGCGCAACACCCACATATGTACACACAGAGCGCCGTAGAATTCTATTTTAAACGCTTTTGCGTCAGACGCGACGCGCAAAAGCTACGCTATTATATTCGCATGTATAAATAACGGTATCGAGGAAGGGCTGCCGGCCGGTAAAAATAGCACTAAATAAAGCGTCAAAAAGCGTTGTGTAATGAAAATGGCAAGAGCAAGGAGCGAGAATCAAGTCAACATCAGAAATTGAGTAATAATAAAAATACATTAAGGTGCAAAGCAAAAAAGAAGACACCAAGTAAACGACGCAAGCGACTGGTTTAACGAGGAGAATGCGAAAATAAATAATTAAGAAAAATAAAGGCTAAGTGCAAGCGCAATCAATTTCAATAAATGTCTATATGACCTACACGGATCATATTGGTAAGTTCTTTTAACAAATTATAAAGTGTAGAAATTACTGGAAGACGCTGACATAGATATTTGATATCGAACAAGAATTTGGCCTAAGAGTCTCGTCACTGAAAGAAACAGTTATCACACATGCACAACTAATCCGTACTTTTGTTAGTCATAACCTCGAATTTTTAGACGAATTCCTTTATTAGCGTATCAGATTTTAAAGCAAAACAGATTTTTCCATAAATTCTGACGTTTTTTGCCAACAAGTTCTAAGTGAAAGTGAAAATTTAAAAGAACCATATCGAAGAACAAAACCTACGCTTTGACCTGTGATCCACAAACCAATTCTTGCTAGAGTTCACACTTCGCTGCCCAACAGAAGATTATATTTAGCGCTGAAGAACGACCGCCATTATTAAAACTATATATAATTAGGGATGGAGTCATATGTAGAAGTTCACGCAAGTGAGGAAAGTTTCTGATTGTCATTCACTTGGGAGTGGCCAGGAACGATTCTTTTGCATATGACTCAAGCAGCTCACGACTTCCGGTTTTAGACCAAACATCCCCTGGGTAGCTAACAGACATCCGTTTGGAGGCGAGCTAAAGTGAGAAGGCGAAGCCCGCTTGTGAGGTTGTGCGTAGGGCTTGGGACCCACCACATAAAAAAAAATAATCTCCCCAATGAAAACAAACACCGAGCCTCGGATGAGAAACCCCCCTTTTGATGACGACCCCTGCAAACGTACTAAGGATCATGATTTGAGGGCATGCACCTGGAATGTCCGGACTCTTAATTGGGAAGGTGCCTCTGCCCAGCTGGTTGATGTCCTCATACAACTAAAGGCTGACATCACCGCCGTCCAAGAAGTGCGATGGACGGGACAAGGACGGAAGAAGGTGGGTCCTTGTGACATCTACTACAGCGGCCATATAAAGGAGCGCAAATTCGGTGTTGGATTTGTGGTGGGAGAGAGACTATGTCGCCGAGTCCTGGCATTCACCCCGGTGGATGAACGTCTTGCCACAATCCGCATCAAAGCGAGGTTCTTCAACATATCGCTGATTTGCGCCCACGCCCCAACGGAAGAGAAGGACGATGTGACCAAAGATGCTTTCTATGAGCGCCTAGAACGCACCTATGAGCGCTGCCCCCGCCACGATGTCAAAATCGTGCTTGGCGATTTTAACGCCAGGGTGGGTAAAGAAGGTGTCTTTGGCACAACAGTCGGAAAATTCAGCCTCCATGACGAAACATCGCCAAACGGCCTGAGGCTGATCGACTTCGCTGGGGCCCGAAATATGGTTGTCTGTAGTACCAGATTCCAGCATAAAAAAATTCATCAAGCAACGTGGCTGTCCCCTGATCGAAACACGCGCAATCAAATCGATCACGTTGTGATAGACGGAAGACATGTCTCCAGTGTTTTAGACGTGCGTACGCTCCGAGGACCAAACATTGATTCGGACCATTATCTAGTAGCAGCAAAGATACGCACTCGCCTCTGTGCAGCAAAGAACGCCCGTCAACAAACACAAGGAAGGTTCGACGTCGAAAAGCTGCAATCACAACCCACAGCCGAACGATTTTCTACTCGACTTGCACTCCTGCTCTCTGAGAGCACTCATCAGCATCTCGATATAAGGGAGCTGTGGAACGGCATCTCAAACTCATTGCATACCGCTGCAGCCGAAACAATTGGTCTCCGGCAACGCCAAAAAACCAGTTGGTACGATGAGAATTGTCGTTCCGCAGTGGAGAGAAAACAGACTGCCTACCTCGCAACGTTGCGATCGACCACAACACGTTCGGGGTGGGATAGATATCGAAAACTGAAGAGGGAAGCGAGACGCATTTGCAGACGTAAAAAGAAAGAGGCCGAAATGCGTGAGTATGAAAAGCTTGAAAAGCTGGCCGACATGGGTAATGCTCGAAAATTTTATGAAAAGATGAGGCGATTTACAGAAGGTTTCAAGACCGGAGCATTATCATGTAGGGACCGAGGAGGTAATCTGGTAACGGATGTCCAGAGCACACTGGGATTATGGAGGGAACACTTCTCCGACCTGCTCAATGGCAGTGAAAGTACAACACCAGGAGATGGCGAACCCGATTCCCCAATCGATGACGATGGAATAGATGTTCCATTACCCGACCATGAAGAAATTCGAATAGCAATTACCCGCTTGAAGAACAACAAAGCGGCGGGGGCCGATGGATTACCGGCCGAGCTATTCAAATACGGCGGCGAAGAACTGATAAGATGCATGCATCAGCTTCTTTGTAGAATATGGTCGGAAGAAAGCATGCCTGACGATTGGAATCTTAGTGTGTTCTGCCCAATCCATAAGAAGGGAGACCCCACAATCTGCGCCAACTACCGTGGTATAAGTCTCCTCAATATCGCATATAAGGTTTTGTCGAGCGTATTATGTGAAAGACTAAAGCCCACCGTCAACGAACTGATTGGACCTTATCAGTGTGGCTTTAGACCTGGAAATCTACAATGGACCAGATATTCACCATGCGCCAAATCTTGGAAAAGACCCGAGAGAGAAGAATCGATACTCACCATCTTTTATCGATTTTAAAGCTGCTTTCGATAGCACGAAAAGGAGCTGCCTTTATGCCGCGATGTCTGAATTTGGTATCCCTGCAAAACTAATACGGCTATGTAAGCTGACGTTGAGCAACACCAAAAGCTCCGTCAGGATCGGGAAGGACCTCTCCGAGCCGTTCGATACCAAACGAGGCTTCAGACAGGGTGACTCACTATCGTGCGACTTCTTCAATCTATTGCTGGAAAAAATAATACGAGCTGCAGAGCTAAATAGAGAGGGTACAATCTTCTACAAGAGTGTACAGCTCATGGCGTATGCCGATGATATTGATATCATCGGAAGCAACAACCGCGCCGTTTGTTCTGCGTTTTCCAGACTAGATAAAGAAGCGAAGCGTAGGGGTCTGGTGGTGAATGAGGACAAGACGAAATATCTCCTGTCATCAAACAAACAGTCAGCGCACTCGCGTCTTGGCTCCCACGTCACTGTTGACAGTCATAACTTTGAAGTTGTAGATAATTTCGTTTATCTGGGAACCAGCATTAACAACGATGTCAGCCTGGAAATCCAACATAGAATCACTCTTGCCAACAGGTGCTACTTTGGACTGAGTAGGCAATTGAAAAGTAAAGTCCTCTCTCGACGAACCAAAATCAAACTCTATAAGTCGCTCATTATTCCCGTCCTGATGTATGGCGCTGAAGCGTGGACGATGACAACATCCGATGAGACGACTCTTGGGGTTTTCGAGAGAAAGGTTTTGCGCAAGATTTATGGTCCTCTAAACATTGGCAACGGCGAATACCGCAGACGATGGAACGATGAGCTGTACGATTTATACGACGACATTGACATAGTTCAGCGAATAAAAAGACAGCGGCTACGCTGGCTAGGTCATGTTGTACGGATAGAAGAAAACACTCCAGCTCTGAAAGTATTCGATGCAGTACCCGCTGGAGGAAGCCGCGGAAGAGGACGACCTCCACTACGGTGGAAAGACCAAGTGCAAAGTGACCTGGCTTCACTTGGTGTTTCCAGTTGGCGCCAAAAAGCAAAAAGGAGGAAAGAATATATATATATATAATTAGTTTAAGGTTATGCTCCACAATCTAAAGAGCGCTAAGTAATTTTAGATTTTGCTTTAACTAAATTTTGGTTAGAAGGAATATGTTCTTCAGCTTATTCCAAATCTATTTTCCCATCAAATACATTTTTTATTCACCTAAATCCGGAAATATAAATATTAAAATCAGAATGGGGATACATAATCGAATTTCTGAGATGGAACTTGGTATACAAGTTAAGAAGGTTGATAAAACAATTGGCAAAATCGAACTATATCCAACAAAGGCGTTAATCATAAAAATATAAAGTATTATAGAACTTCAATTTGGTACATTGGAAATAGCAGAGAAGTATTCTTTGCTACTGTTGAAAAATGGACGAAATCGGAAATAACCATGCCTAGCACCCAATAACACAGAAAGTTTTATTCAAAACTAATATAAGAGGGCTTCACAAAAGACTGTCTTTTATAGTCTACGTCTATTTTATAGTCTACTTACAACCTAACCTAACATACAAGAGGATCAAGGTTCCGACATTTGACTAATTTTTATATGCAAAAAGATGGAGACTATTTCCTAAACGGAAATACATATTTCGAAATCGCACGAAGCTTAACTCTTCGAATGGGAAGCAACTCTTGTCCGATGCTATCATTGATCCATCAATTGATCTTCGAACTGTGGCCGCGACTCAATAGAAATATAGGCGGTGGCGCGAAGAGCTATAAATTCCAAAGTTCTTTGGAGAAAGGTCTTTTATTGACTTTCCAATTTTCGTTAAACTTAAAGCTAACTTTATATCGAATATATCTAAGTTACCCGTAGCTTAATGAAACCATATACATATACCTAATATAATGCTATAACAAATAGCTCTTTTATAACACTTTTACAAAACCACCGTGAGATAACGGTTTAAAAAACTATAAAAATTAACGTTGAACAAAATCGCTAGTTTCCGCAAATGGATTTCCACCTTCAAGTTAAACATTTAATCCTTAAATAGCTGATGTTGTTGATGTAGTTGATGCCACCAGCAATCAGTCAAGCTATCATCCATCAATTTCAAATGAGTAAACTGCCTAACACAACGCAGGACACAACGCTGACAACCGCTGCGCGTCGGTGTCACAGACGTGGGTGTCTGTTGATCTCATCGCCCACGTCTTTTAAAGCTAATCCACTTGCAAACTCGATAGCAATAAAAGCCTATGTAGAAGAGTGATGAGTGTGTATGTGTGTGTCTCTCACAAACAGTTGCTTAAATCAAGCAAAATGCCATTAGCAGAGCGTATAGAAGGTGAAGCGGTGTAGGCGGTTAAAGGCGACGCGCATTGAAAGTGAAACTCGGCTGGTCGCGTGATTTTTTCACACATACTTTGTTGTTGTTCATGTTGCTGTTGCCAAAGTGAATGTCGAATGGTTGGTTTTTATTAGTAACAGCCAACTTGTTTGCATGTTAGCGCGTTGATTGTTATATTTTCATATGAGTAGCTGGGGTAAGCAAAGAAAATACAACAACAGCAATAAGACAAGTAAACAAAGTTTTTACGCGACGCGCACAAGACGTGTTGCGCGAATAAGCATTTATATTAACATTCATACTTGTATTACTTGTATATAAGTATTAATTTGCTCGTCTGTGTAAGGCATAAAACGATTTGTTACTAGGTGGCAACGTATACTTTCTTTCACACGTGAGTGTAACTAATATTAATATTCGGCTTTCACGTTTTTGATTCTTTGAGTGCCAAATCAGTGAAAAGTCGCAGCGGAAGTTTCACCTTACTCGTTCGCCTAGGCAACATTCATATAACTCAAATTTGTGTGAATGACTGTTGACTAAGCTTGATTATTGAGATTTTAAGAATATGGGCCTGAAATCTATGAATTGCAGTTGATAATCATGCTCTCTAAAGTGTCTTGGAGACGATCAAATAATTGCGTCAAATATTTTATTTTATTTTATTTTATGTTTTCCGCTTCGCTTAACTTCACTTTTCTATGTCCTCTCAGCTTGAAATCTTCCCTGCAAATGAGCTCATGCTTGTCAAACATGAGTGGAGACGATCAAATTATCGTCCGTCAAATAGAAATATCAAAATTTTTTTATTTTCATCAAACAGAACCGACAACTGGTCGGTGTAGCGCACGTGTAGCCGACGAGAGCCGACGACACCAACACACTTAAAGTGTTTGACGCAATTATTTGATCGTCTCCAAGGCACTTAAAACACTAGACAGTTTGAATTTCCGTCGAATATTAACAGAGCAATAGATAGAATTTAGCCAAATTAAAAGCACTTGTCAATTCAATTAGTAATTTTACACTTGACAGGGTCTTCTTTGTGAGCGCAACCACTCTTTGGTCAATAGATAAGAAGGTGGTGACGCTAAAAACTTTAATTTCTAAAGATCTTTTATAGACTATCCAGTCACTAGACTGCGGTTAAGACATCTTGAATTTTGCACTTTCGGTGAACCAAGCGAATTAACTCTTACTTAGAAGAACGGAAAGGTATTTCTATTGCCGAAGTGGATTATTATTAGCCATGAAACTTAATCTAATCGATGAGTATGAAATATACGACCCAATAACAAGAAACATAAATATGTATTTATTTGACAATTTTTGACTATCATGAATGGTTTGAAATGACAATTCAAAATTTATTATTAAAGAACAGTTATTTATTTGACTATTATTTTAATAACTCAAGCCTTGAGATAAAATATTATTTTTTTATTAAAAACTTACAGCAAGAACGATACTCGTAACAAGGGGCTTATAAAAAGTCATTTTGGGGCGAAAGAAATATTTCAAAACACCATACATCAAAGAAAGAAGAACAATAGAATTGAGTATGCCTCAGAAAGTATATTAGGTTAGAATGTTTGAACGACTCGTAAATTTTGTTCGTTACACTACTCTCAAATACTTCGTGAAAACAGCTATCTTAGCTTACTAGCAAATTAATGATAATGTTAGGAAGAGCTAAGTCCAGGTGTAACCAAAAATTTTATAATACTGCCAATTTTCAAGGATCAAGAGTAAGACAACATTTCAAATACAGTTGTATGAGAACTAGACCAAGATCTAGAACGATTTTATCACTATATTGAGTATATCGGTTAGGAGAAGGTCTATAATCAAGAATCCCTTCATATTTTAAGATAACATACAATTAACCCATATATTCAGCATAAACCAAGAAAATAACGAACATCTGTACATGGAGAGTGGAATAATTCCAGTAGCTTTACAATGCAAGCAATTCAAGAACACTCGTTTCGTTATCCTGATCATTTTGATATATGTATGTACGTTTACGTTTAGACGTTATAAACAATGTTGTACAACAGAATACATACTTTTTAGTAATTAATTATTAAGTATTTTTCATAAAATAAGCCTTTTATTTTCCGCTATTGTGTCATACACTTGTGAGGCATCTAATTGACCTTGTCTCACTTTCTCATAGTACAAAATATTATTAATATGCCACAACGCCTTCAATCACGGTTCGATCGATCATCGCGCATATTGTAAGAGGTCGCATAAAACCGAGCAATTTATGCGCAAAATCATTTATAGTTGACAACGCCGAGGAAATAAGCAAAAGCAAAGGCAAAAGCAACTTTAACAATAAACTCTTGAAAAAATGTCGCAAAACACTTAAAATCATGCACAAGGATGCTTACAAAATACTTTTATTCTTCTCCCAGTGCTTTACACTCTTGTTATGCACGTGTGGTTGTTATTGTTGTTGATTTCATATTTTTTTACTGTTTCAGTTTTCTGCACCGCTGTGATTCAATTACTCGCAGCCGCACTTGCAACGTCGCTTGTTGCATCTGTCCTTTGTTGGCCTCAATAATTTGTACTTGCTGTTGCTCTTGTTGTTGCTGTTGTTGTTGTTGCTGTTGATTTTTTCTTACTTTATTTTCGCCACTTAGCAATTTAAGTTTCAACACGTATTAAAGTTTGCTAACTAAGGCAGCAAACTAGAAGACAAAACATTCACAATATTCGTGCTGCAGCAACAACAACAACGGTAACTCAACTGAGCATAAATTGTTGCAATATGCTGGCAAAGGCAGCGCGGAATGAAGGTTGCAGCTGAAGCTTGTGCTACTTTAAGATTTTTAATTTGTGTAACACAAATTTTCTTCTGTTCACCCACATTAACACACATACATACATACTTACATACATACATATAAATACATATATACAAACACGTGTAAAGTTTATTATTTTTTCTCGGTACTGAAGCGTACGTGATGAATATACTAAATGCGCTGACCATGGCACAAGCGACTTATGAAACAGCCATAATGAATCGACTCAGAGGAGACTCTGTGCTTCTTGAACCTTATATTTCTCTTTCCTCTTACAACCACCCTGTGCTCGTCTAATTTCAATACAGCTCACTTATTGCTTCCAACTTTATACTCAACAGCTTCTTCGTACAAGCCTTTGAGCGTTCCTCTGTGGTCTGAAGACCTTAGAAGGACCTTCCGTAAGAGACATAGTTTCAGTTAAAGCTGTTGTACTTTGTGGTTGAATAAATGTAACACCCTGTAAGCCTTATCCCTTACTCTCTGATTAAAACTTAAGTCTTGATCATACCGAAGTAGTTCAACAAGAGCTCCAATTGTTGGCGGTAGCCAGTTGATCAAAGTTTTCATTCCGGAAACTCTATAAAACGTTTCTAAAATTTTTTGGTGAGAAGAGGAAGTTTACATTGGCATTACTTGATTTATTTTAGATATTTGAATTGGTGGTCAATTATGAAACTGTAAAGCAATAAACCCTCTAGAGACTCGTACTTTAAGATGGTCAGCCTCCCATGTGACGACTTGTTTTTTAGGGATTATTTAGAATTTTTTCTAAGATCAGTAAATAGAGAATGCTTTTTGTTACTCTGCAACAATAACAAGAACAAGCAAAAGCTTTTTCTGTGAAACTTGTAAAAAAACGTCCGATGTGTAAATAATTTTGACTACCTCTGAATCTCGACAGTATTAATGTAAATTCTAAGCAAATATATTGTGTGGAACATGAGTTACAGCGTTCTGACCACTCCCACCCCTGAAAAAAATGAGCTCACACTTCCTCCATGATTCCGTCTGATTGGCCTATCGAAAACAAAAACCTTATGGGTGTTTTAATCTGTAAACTCATGTGTTGAGTGCACCCAACAATTTTCAAGTTATTCGTTCGAGACGTTTTTGTTTACAAGTTATTAAAATTCGGTCTGATATGATGTCTTATATCTAAATGTTCCGTAAATTTGAGAACATGGAAAATTCGACAGACTCCAAGAAGAACCCTATTCTACGAAATGTTCTTTTATTGTTTGTAAAATCATCCTTAACCCTACTTTGCTTGACAGTGTTATTCTTGGGGTCCATATAAGCTATTAATTTAACCGAAAAAAAACATTTCGAAATAATTTCTTTTTCTGTTCCTGCTTTTGTTATGCGAATTATGTGAATGAGCGAATGCACGCTCGTATTTGGGTCATTCCATCAGCGCCAGCAAAGCAGGAAAATGCACGTAGTCCTAGTGGAGCACTAGTAATGTCATCAACAACGACAATACTCGTACCATAATATGCTGCTTGAAGTCTCGCAGCTGGTAGTTAAGTACTGACTGCGGTACGATGTAGGACTTTCATGAGGTACTGTGGGAAAGGTTTGGTGAAAAAATTTAGAGAAATTACTAAATAATAGTTTGTTTTTTAATGGTAGTCTGGACAACAAATCGTAGAGTTGCATTCCAGTTTCAACTCGATTTATATTCGATTAAAAATTAATGAAGTAAAATAAGATTTTTTTTTCTTTTGTATGATAAATCGATCTAAATCAGCACTTAAATAGAACCGGTTAGTTGTTTCACTCACTCAAGTGGTATAATCACTTTACCCATTGCTACCAAGTTAATTACTTAATATAAATGAAATCGAGCAAACAAAATACAAACAAATCTCGCTATTAATATATCAATTACTTCGAAGTCTAAACTTTTTCTTTTAAAATAATACCTTATTTATAGAGTTGGTATTCTAAGTGAAAAATAATAAAAATGTCAACGGAAAAATAGTGGCTTGAAGGAATTCTTATATTGAAAGGAGATGCAGAAATTCGAATTTAAATACATCAATTTAGATTACCATGATTACAATCAAGTTGACGACTATCAAAGAAAAATCAGCAGTTTCGAACTAAATTTCGAATTTTAATAAAATTAGGGGTACTATAAATAGCCCTAAACAAAATGGTGTAAATTGTCATTTAAAATAAGAGTTTTATACTCTCGCAACATGTTGCACAGAGTATTATAGTTTTGTTCACATAACGGTTGTTTGTGTCACCAAGAAATAAAAGAGTTAGATATTATATATAAATGATCAGGATGACGAGTGGAGTAGAAATCCGGATGTCTGTCCGTCCGTCTGTCCGTGCAAGCGATAACTTCAGTTAAAATTAAGATATCTTAATGAGACTTGGAACACATATTCCTTGGCAGCCTGAGGAGGATGCTTTCGAAAATGGGCAAAATCGGTCTACTGCCACGCCCACAAAATGGCGAAAACCGAAAACCTATACAGTGTCATAACTAAGCCATAAATAAAGTTATGGAAATAAAATTTGGAACATAGGATCGCATTAGGGAGGGGCACATTTGGATGCATTTTATTTTTTTAAGTGGGCGTGACCCCGCCTCCAATTGGTTTTTTATAGATAACTCGCAAACCAATAAAACTATGTAAACCAAACTTTCTGCAGTCATTTCTTTTAGCCATTTCCTTATACAGTCCAAAAATGAAAGAAATCGGATAATAACCACGCCCACCTCCCATACAAAGGTTATGTTGAAAATTACTAAAAGTGCGTTAACTCACTAACGAAAAACGTCAGAAAACCCAAATTTTACATAAGAAATGGCAGAAGGAAGCTGTACTGAGATTTTTTTACAAAATGGAAAATGGTCGTGGCGTCACTTGTGGGTCAAAAATCATATCTCAAGAACTACTAGAATGAAATTCGGTATATAACGCTTTCTTTTCAATTTTGAATTCTTCTGATTCGTTCATTTTATAATATATACATTAGGAACCAATAACGATAGCGGAATAAAACTTTACACAAATACTGTATTTGAGCTGTGACATCACTTGTGGAAAAATTGTCAAAATCGGACCATGACTTTTCAAGGCCCCTGATATCGAACATGAAGAACTCAGTGCCTATGGTTAATTTTTCACCGAAAATATAGGTAAATCCCTCATATATCTTAATGTAATTCATTCCCACTGAAATTTTTACTTATAACAGTTGCTCTCTGTACCTGAAATGGTAAAAATCGGGTCATAACTTCCCCCAGATTCCATATACCTAATTATAAGTAATATTAAATTAAGTAAGCGTATAGTCTTCGATACATTGTATCTTGGTGGTGAAAACGAGTGATATCGACTCAGGAATTACCTCAGTCCCCCTATACTATTTATGATGATTTTCGTTATTCTATTGTCGTTTTCGTTATTATCGGTTGCACCCAAACTTAGCCTCTCCTTACTTGTTTTAATAATATTTATATGTATTTCTTTGCATTTCACAGCTTCACAACTGTAAAAAGGGGTTCATTTTCATATGTACAGATTGCTTTCTTTCTAAAAGGTCATCATTACACTGTACAATAGTCGGTTGCGTATTGGACCATACTATTATATTCTACGATTTTCGAAATTTATTGAAAAGCATATATATTAATTAATGGTTGGAGTTACTAAAAAAATAAAAATATGTGTGTATAATTTTTAGTTTTAGAATAAGAAACGTTTTTTTATTATTTTTGTATTAATGATGTACTTCTTTTCATTATCATATTTGATTTCATTTTCAATTTCGGACAATTTTGGCAGGCGTTTGCTAGAACCTTTTCAGCTGTAATAAACCATTTATGAAACGATTTTTTGGCCTTTGGCCTTTTTTGGGATCTTTGAAGGTTTAAGTCCAATCAAACTTACAATAGAACAGATTTTTATATTTCCCCTGCATTTGCACAACTTTGTCCCACTGTACAATGGACGCAGTCGACGAATGTAGTACTTCGCTAAGCGTTGGTACTGACGCGCATATAATTGGATTAATTGAATTCTCTTTCAATAGTATAAATAGGTTTGCTATTTACTTTTATTAAATAAGAAAAATATAATTTTTTTTTATAACTTTTAGTTAGCTTTTGTTTGCATTTTGTATGCTCTTTCGCTGTATTATTTAGCAGTTTCCTTGCTTTCTATACTTTCCTTTCGTGTTTTCATTGCTAGGAAGTTGATTTTGCGTTTATTTACAGATTTCATTTACTTGTTGTTGCTTTTGTTGCTGCTTTGCCTACTTATTTAAATTGCATTCAACGCCACTAAAAGTTTGTAAATATCCATGCAACTAACGGGCTGCAAAAGTGGAGCGTGTTACAAGCAACTGTTAATTTCGATAATTTGCAGCGTGTAAAAAGAAGCAAATGAAAGAAATTCAGGCGAAAGGACGACACACACGCACCAAGCTTAAAAACAGCCACCCCCCGACCCAACCCAACTCACCTCGCAGCATCTTAGCATTACGCTTGCTTGCGTTGAGCGCGTTTTCTTCACATTTACTTAGTGTTAATTAAGGCCTTCAAAAATTACGACATTAACTCTTACGAATGTTGACTATGTAGCGCTGGTATGGCGTATACATATGTTTGCGCTTAGCTTGTTGTACGTGTAAATGGGTGCGCGTGCGCGAAAAAATGCGAAATCCTATTATGAATGCATTAGATACGCTTGCACGCACAAAAAATTTACGATACTGTTATTTTGTAGCACAAGCGTTCGCTAATCGGATGTTGTATATAAAGACAAACGCGTATATACTAGATTTATGCATATTTTCAAATTTATATAAAACTTGTTGTGACATAATCCGCTTGACAGATATTTATATCCATTGACGAATTCTAAAAATAAATATGTAAGTATTATATAAGCACCTGTAACGCATTGGAATCAGAGTCTATTCATAGATAATAGCGAAAATTGCTAGTTACAAAATCTGCCTTTAGGATAAGGAACTCAAGGATTATCGTTGAATTGAACGAGAATGGATGGCCCTTAAGGAATATATCAGAAGAAAGGGATTCAAACTATGATAATTCAGTTACGACTTATTTAAACAAGTGAAAACCATCCTGGAGTTGTGAGCTTAATTTCAGACCTGATTAATTCTCATATTATCGACAGCTTTTTCAAAGTGCAAAAGTTAAAGAAAGTAGTCTAAAAACGGAAAAAAAGTTTACAACTTGTAGGTTCCTTACCAGGCCTGGCTAGCAGGCTGAGGATGCCCATTGTAATACCACTGACGGGACTGAATCCCCTCACACAGTGAAGATCTCATTGAACCACTCAATGATGAAATAAATTAATTCAAAAAGTCTAATCTGTGCAACTTCCGAGACATCGCCGACGAAACCGCAACCGCTAGTTGCCATTTTATCATAAGATAAAATGAATGTAAGATATACATTGCAGTGTACCCCTCCCTCTTCACATTGTCTCGTCCAATTCCAACACTCTAATAAGAAATATGTTCGGGGTTAGAGAAGCTAACCATTCCCTTCTCGGATTTAGGTATTCCAGAATTTTACTCTTTCTTTTACTGATTATTATGCTATGAAAAAGCAAGTGCTTTCAGATTTTTTTCCAACATGTTTCATGGGAGCCTATCCCAATATCTTACTATTGTCTTCAAAGTCTACAGTGATATGTGTATAAGTCCAAAAGTATACTAAGAATGCCCATATAGATTATAGGAGGGCTAAGTTAAGTTAATTATAGCAGGTATATGGGGGGCTAGAGGAAACTTTGACCCGATTTGGCACTGAGGCAAACAATAAAAAGAAATACATGTCCTTTGAAATTTATTTGAATATCTGACAGATTTACCGACATTTTCTGAGGTCCTTATGTCCGATTTTCAAACTGGCTATGCTACGCTAGAGAAACACAATTTTTGCAAAGTTGTGTTCCAGTATCTTCGCTGGTGCTTAATTTATAGTTGTGAACCGATTTCCCCCATTTTAGCACCAGATCATTCTGTAATCAAACCAACATGTGCTCCGCGCTTCGTGAATATATCGTACAGATTGACCGTTATTTTCGATATCTCAGACATAGGTATTGGGGCCACCATATGGGATATCTAGCTGGTTGAAAAGTTATGGTCCGATTTCAATAATTCATAGATAAGGAGTGCCATTCGTCAAATGCACTATTTTTGCAATCTGATATTTTTTTTTTGTTTGATTTATATCTTGTGAAGTGAATAAATCTGTTGAATTAATATTGCCATATAGCAAGTAGGCACGTTTGGTTTGTGGGAGGTGGGCGTGGTTATTATCCGATTTCTTTAATTTCATGCTTTCACTAAGTTTGCTTATAACTTAAGCATTGGTGGTCAGGCCCTTAACTAGTGTTTACCTTGCTATAGAGGTCCATTAATGTGAATAAAACACTATCGAGCTCGCCTCAAAGTAAAGGCAGATAGCCGCATGGTTAACTAACCGACTCGGCCAAATTAGCACACATAACTGCCATGAACATGTTGAACAGAGCTGTTTACATATTTGAGATATAAAAAGCATGAAAGTATGTGCTTTAATGCGCAAGTAAAAGTAGCTAAGTAAAACTCACATACACACGCACATGCGAAGCCATCTATGCTCAAAGCTTTCTAAACAAAAAGTTTCTTAAAAGCCAAAAATTCAAACGCATACACGAACACTCTATAGCCCTATAGCATATATGTTTGTCTGTAAGTGCGTTATTTACTCATATGCGCTCACTCATGCATGCGGCGATGTCTTTGTCTTGCTCCAAAAACATCCTTCAAACGAAAGGTTGCGCTCATAAGTCACTACGCTTTGGCTAACAAAGAAGCAAACCAAATAAAACAGAGGCACACACTCCCAAAATATATAATCCCCCAGCAGCCTTAATACACTTGTCACTAATTATGGCCGTATTTCAGTTAGGTTGACTGCTGCTTTTGCTTCGCCATTGCATAACCGCCCCGCTGACACCAGCACGCTCATCATATTATCACTTTCTCTGTCATCTTAGTAATTCCTCTAATTCATTATTTGCCTTACATACTAAGCAGCTCGTCTATTATACATATGTGTGTATATGTAGTAGTATTTATATATATATATGTAGGTATATACTTACATGTGTGGAGTCAAGCAAAATAAGAACACGTGTAGTCAATGCTCATCTCTCACTTTTTGCGCTATTGAACTACGAGTATTAGATGAAAGTCAACGTGTGAATTAATTCCATATATCTATATGTACATATACTCACATAATAACGTATATACCAACGTTTATAGGTCTCATGACAGCACTTTGGTAAATAGATTCCGCCGTGTAGGCAAAGCAACGAGAGTCACTGAGTATGGTATATAGCGATAGCTTTTGGACTAACTTCAAAACAAATTCTCTGCCAGAACATTAAAGATTTTTTCCTCAAAACACTTGGTTCTCGATAGGCCATGTCGATCTTTCCAGCTAATTTTTGTCATGAAGCAGTTAAATGCATGGCGTACCATATAGGGTACATGTGATTTAAGGCAATTAAGGCTTCATCAGTCGATCAAATTGATCTGCATCGCAGTTTGGTTTACTCACAGTAGGTGTCATAAATGCAAACGGTTATTTCAAAATTCCCTCAGCTTTCAGAAGTTTATAGTCAGTTGTCAGTGAGCTAACGAAGTGGTCGGAAGTCTACAAATTGTAGGTCTTGAGGAATAAGAAAGAAATCAAGGATATTATTTGTCTTTATGTACTGGTGAGATTCTCTATGGGTTTTAACATCACAAAACCACTAAAAGGTTATGCCAAAACCCTGAACTGATGGGGTTAAATGGACCTCGGATTCGGATTCAGCGACCCCAAAAGCATGAGGTATGCATAGTAAGACCCCCAGGTCTGACCCACATTTTTTGGTGGCTGTGGTATATGAGAGGATAGAATTATGATTTCGCATAATTTTTCTTTCAACAACGCAAATATGTAATGTTTGCGGTTTGTGTTTTGAAAAATTAGCCGAAGTAATTACCAATATTCAACTTGGAGTTCCCTTGACTAGTGTATAACAAGTCGAACATCATAATTCAGGATAAAATCGGTACCCCAGATTGAACTGTACGGCGTCAAGAATACTCAACTAGCAAGCTCAGTATGTTCAGGACAGTCCCAATTCCATAATTAACGTATTTGGAAATAACCAAGTTACATGCTCAGGATCTCTGAACATGATATAAAAGTATTACGGAGCTTTAAAGTTACTTGGTTTCGCATGTCCGGAACTCTTAACCAACGTTGATCAAATATTTCCGATACAAAAAAATGATTGTTGATTGAATGTAAGATGTATGTATAATATACTAAATTAACTCCTTCAAAATATAAGTAACTGACGTTTCTGTATTCATGTAATACCCATATTCCATATAAATAAAGTCAAATATAAAATTGTGGCATTGCGGTTAAATATCAGTATCTGAGGCTAAACATCCGATTAATAGTTTTTCTCAACAGATATTCTTGGTAGGTTGGTTGAAAATGGAGGCAAAGGGAGTCTGAGCACAAGCGGACGCACTTAGGTCATCATTAAGCTAATCTTTAATGAGAATATTTATTTGGAAAATCTGCCTGAAGACTCATCCGAAATGGTGAAAATTGTTCACCACTGATGACCTCCAATTTGTTGCTGTTCCCGAAAAATTTCTCATTGGGCACATATGTAGGTTGCTTATATGCTAACCTGCCATATGTAGTTAAGTAAAATGCCTTGGTTCTTTTCTTGTATATATACATCTATGCGACTATTCTATGTACATATGCTTTAGAGATTGCCAAAATATGCGCTTATAAATATAACAATTATCCACATCACTGATTCTTGTTCTAAATTCTTTGATAACAAAAACTTAAAGAAGCTTGCTTTTGGAATTCAGTTAAGTTGACAGCACGTAGCAAAAATATATATGTATACAGAAGAGATACATATGTCTATGGTCGTATGTTAGGAAAATGTAGAACAACATTTAGCAGTTTTTAACCAAGTAACAGATAGCCATTATTAGACGTCAACAATTTTTTCTTAAATGAAACATGTTTCTTCTTAAATTAGGATAAAAAAGGATTCGTGATGAAAATGTAATGGCAATTGTGCTGTTTTTTATATATATCATTATCAAATATTTTTAGCAAGGCTCTACAAGAATTCTATTACTTATCTGCTTTAATGGTAAATGAGCAATGGCAGATGCGAATTCATGATTAATTGAAATATTTATATGGATACTATTTTTAGATATATTCCTGAACATAACTAATAATTAGAGACACGGTAACAACTATATTATTTCTATAACAAACTAAGAGAATAGTAAAAAGGGAAAATCTCTAAGAATAATTAAGCTATTTGTGTCGGAAAAACACTGTCTGAACTTCACAAATAAATTCCATAAACTCTTAAACATAACTTGGATAGAATATATTATGGATCCAACAGAAAGGTTATCCCACAACCTGTATTATGCAGTTCTTTAAAAAGTTTCAACGCAAAGGTATGATCTTATCAGCAAGCTCACGGCGGTCAGTTGTTCACTATCTGACACCGAAGAGTGAATTTAAAACCAAGAGACTTTACTAATTATCATATAACGCCAGATAGAAAGCATTCTCCCCAGCACTGAATATACAAACTATTATGAATAAACATCTATGTAGTAACAGATTAACTCTTAAATGTTAATAAGTTTAAATAAAGCCATAAGAATCACTAACAACGAACAATTCTTAATTGACTTAGATTTCATATCAAAATAGCAAGCTAGATGAACTCTTTTTAAAACAGGCGTTGGCATATGTATTCAGTCATTCAAATAGAGAAAAATAATTTCATTATTTTAATGTTTTAAAAAAGAAAATAAATCAATTTAATTCACTGGCTAATAATTCTATAAGCATCTTATTAGGCATTATGACGTGTTTAACTACCATATGTGTACCCATTTAAGGAAATTATGGAACGCCCACGTTTTTGTATAATTTTCATTGGTTGAAAATTGTCAATTTGGCATTTAAAAACTTACCATTTTTTTACCTAAAAAACGAATTCTTTTTTCAGACTTTAATATCCTTTTTGAATTTTTTTTGTTTCAGCAACTCATTTGGCCGGAATCATGTCAGCAGTTAGGGAACTTTTTTTCTGGCACCACCAAAGATAGCATATAACTCCGTAATTTTTCAATATTTTTGCAAAAAAAAAATTGAAATGTATCTGAAAATATACAGTGGAACTTCCATAACTCGATCTTCTATAAGTCGAAAATCTCTATAACTCGAGCTTTTGAATTGGTAATAGCGTTTAGAAATCAAATTTCATACAATTTTGCTTCCATAACTCGAAGATCTCCATAACTCGAACTCTTGAATGGGCAATAAAAGTCAAATTTCATACAAATTTCCTTCCATAAATCGAATTTTTTGGTTAGGGCATAATATAAAATTAAAAATTTTCTATCGAGGTAGAATTTTAAAGGAGTCCCTATATTCGTATGGAGGCGAACAAAAAAAATTATATTACACTTATAGATTTCATAAATCGTGTAACAAAGGCATGAGATACAGATGTCAAGAGCCAAACGATAGCATAAAGTGCACCAATCAAAATTACAGAATACATGATTTAATGTATTTAAATAAAACTTTTTGCGAAGTAAATGACTGAAACTGTGGGTAAATCTATATATAATATGTTTAACTCGAAGTCTCTCTAACTCTAACTTTTTTGTGGTTTATGGTAATTCGAGTTAGAGAAGTTCCACTGTACCTTACCTTTGAAACAATCTACGTACACTGATATAGCCCCTTAAAACTTAACCAAATTAATGTCAATTCATGTGCTTCTGAATACTTCAAAATATTTTTTCATAAGAGGTGCCAACTGTTTGAAAATTACAAAATATGATAAACGAACTGACATTAATATATTGAGTAAAAAAAGTCTGAATAAAACAAGGCAAGAATACAATGGGTAGGTTATGTTAAGTGGCATTGGGTAACAACTTAAAAATATATGAGAAGACTTTGACAAGCGCGGCCACTTTTTTATACTCTCGCAACAAAAGTTGCTAAGAGAGTATTATAGTTTTGTTCACATAACTGTTGTTTGTCATAAAACTAAACGAGTTAGATATAGGGTTATATATATCAAAATTATCAGGGTGACGAGACGAGTCAAAATCCGAATCTCCGTCTGTCCGTCCGTCCATCCGTCCGTCCGTCCGTGCAACGGATAACTTGAGTAAAAATTGAGATATCTTGATAAAACTTGGATAAAACTTGGGACCGTGAGAAAATGGGCAAAATCGGACCACTGCCACGCCCACAAAATGGCGAAAACCGAAAACGCAAAAAGTGTCATAACTAAGCCATAAATGTAGTTATAAAAGTAAAATTTGGAACAGAGGATCGCGAGGAAGGGGCATATTTGGATGTAATTTTTTTGGGAAAGTGGGCGTGGCCCCGCCCCCAAATCGGTTATTTGTATATATCTCGGAAACCAATAAAGCCATATAAACCAAACTTTCTGCAGTCACTTCTCTTACGTACCCCACTACACACCATGAAATTAGTTGAAATCGGATAATAACCACGCCCACCTCCCATACAAAGGTTAGGTTGAAAATTACTAAAAGTGAGTTAACTCAGTAACGAAAAATGCCAGAAACACTAAATTTCACCAAAGAAATGTCAGATAGAAGCTGCACTCAGATTTTTTTACAAAATGAAAATGGGCGTGGCATCGCAAAATCGCTTCACAACCACGCCTACTTTCTATATACCAGAACTTTGAAGACGATCTGAATCGTTTACTTTACAATATATAAAGTAAGCACTAGTGAAGATATCGATGCAGAACTTTGCACAAATACTATGTTAATAGTGTGGCAGCCCCATTCTAAAAATCGCCGAAATCGGACCATAGGTTTTCAAGGCCCCATTAATCGAACATGAGAACCTCGGTGCTTCTAACCTAATATTATGGTTTCCAACATTCAATGGACTTTATGCACTATATATGACGAATATGTGGGTCAAATTGTATATTATATAATATAAATAAAGTTAAATAAATAAATTGCGAGAGTATAAAATGTTCGGTTACACCCGAACTTAGCCCTTCCTTGCTTGTTCAAATATGTATTCAATCAAAATGGTAAAATAAATGTAGCATTATAATATAGGTAGCAAACTGGATTAAAATCTCGGAGATATGTCTGTGAAGGGTTGCCAACTGTTTGAAAATTTTCAGGATAGCATAAAAACGCTGTAATATGGGTATCAGACTAAAGTAATTTACAGAGGTTTTAGTTGAAAATAATATACTGGAACTGAGTTGCCACCTGTTTAAAAATAAAAATTATGAAATTAAATTGATAACATTAATACAATTTTATAATAATAGAATAAAATAAAAAAAAAAAGTATGGCCATATTTCCGAAAATTATCTGCTTGAAATATTTGCGAATAAGAGGAAACACACTGCAATATGTGCAAAGATATATGTATATGTATATGTGCTTATATAATATACTAATTCATAATTTATATGCAAACTCACTCATTATGTGGTATATCCTCATCCTGATCGGCGACCACAGCAAAAATATTCAGTTTAAATAGCAAAACAAACAGGCAAAGCGCCAAAGCGCCCAAATGCTTGCGCTCCATTATGACGTGGCGTCGCGTGTCGCGGCTTCTGCGAAAGTGTTTATTTGTTTACTTGTGAGTGTAACTTCTGCCACTCTTCTTGTTTTTGTTTTTGATAATTTAAATATGTGCGCGACAACACTAGGTTTTTTATATTTGTTTTGGCGCTTTCGCGATTTGCGCTTTTTATAGTTTTAGCAAATTGCTTTTGACGCTTTATTTACGGTCGTCTATTGTTGCTTTTGTAGCTTTGTATACATGTGTAGTATAGGCTTTTTGGACACCCAGCGTGCAAGTAGGCTGTTGCTGATGATAATGATTTGTTGTGCCTTTTAACGGCCAATTGTTGCTGTTGTTGTCGTTGTGTTTGCTTTCAATTTAACGTTGGTTTAGCTTTGTATTATACTTGTTGTTGTTATTGCACTTTGTTGTCATTATATAACACTACACCAACACACATGAATGGCTATAATTAGTTAGCTGTTGCTTTTTGTTGTTGTTGTTGTTGGCTATTTTTATTGTATTTTTATTGGGCTTTTGTTTATTTGATTGTTTTTATATTGTTCTCAATGTTTATTATCTACCTTTGTGTCACTCGACACGCACTGGCCCACACTGCAATGTCGCGCTCACCGGTGCGTATACGTAATGCGTAAATGTACGAGTGTGTGAACGCGAGTGTCTGCGGATGTGTGCGCGACCATTCATATGCAGCAAACTAGCGAAAAATCTGAACGAGTGAACTGTGTAATTTTCATATTTAGCTGCGCAGCGGGTGGCGTTGTGGTTGCTGTTTGTTTTTGTTCTTGTTGTTGTTGCACTTGTGCGGTTTTAATGTATTTTCCACTGCGTTTTTCAAGGTAATTTTTTTATTTAACGCCTTCAACTGTGCGTATAAGCTTATATGCTTTATATGTTTCTCTAATAATTTTCACACTCACGCTTTCATTCACTGCGCTGTAATTTACGCACACCTGCTCGCCATGCTGTAAGCCTTGAACTGTTATTGTACACAATTAGTTGTCAGCATTTGACACACACACTTTTTATCCATATTTTCAACGAGTATTCAGCGTAATTTTTTTAATTTTTTCTTAATTGCTTGCATAGGTTTGTGATATTGCATTAATTTTCACTTATTTTGTTATTATATAAACCGATATGTGTTTTTAGTTGATTTATAACCATTTATTGACACGTAATGTTTTGTTATTTTAGTATATGTACCGGGCGAAACTGCAAAGAGAAGAATACAAAAATAATTAATTTTAGGTTAGTTGAAATTACTAGAAGATATAGATCTGTTATTTTAATTATATTTGAGGTATACACTGTAAGGGTCGGCAAAAATCCTCCGCTGAAACCTCCGCGAGGGTGCCGACTGGTAATAGGTACCACAGTGCCGCAACTGAGTTGTGGGATATCTAGCTAAGGTACGAGTCCATTGTTGAGTGTTTGTTGCTCTTCAATGGCACAGCATTCGGTGATGTAGTCGTATCATGGTTGGGGGTAAAACCAAGGGCTGGATCAAGGTGTCATGCGACCCGTGCCGATCAACCTGGCTGGGGGCCCTCAAATAGCCCAGTCTTGAACGGAGCTTACGGATACCTGGCGCCTTCCGTAATAAGAAAGCCTTGCTTGCGTAGCGGTGGCTATGCGCAAGTGGACATAGATTCCCCTACACTCGTGGATCCAAATATGAGCACATTAAAAGAAACTAAAGAAAAACCAAGGGAGTCCGATTCTCCCTCTATAAAGTCGGGAAGGAACAGATTGTTCCGAAAAGAGAGCAGCGTATGCAACGAGCTCTAGAACAGTTAGCACGAAGACAGTGGCTAAGCCTGGTCTGAATGCTAAGGTTGACACCAGTGCTGGTGCAACAACAACAAAGGCAGCCGGAGCCAGGCCTACCAACCGGGGGCAGAAGGCAAAGGAAGATGCCAAGTGTGTAGTTGCTGGTGTATCAACCGGAGAATGGCCTACCTTTAAGGTGGAAGAGCCATCAAAAGCGAAGTATGCGGAGAGAAAACGCGCTGCATATATCTTACGAAGAGCGCACCGGTACCCACCAACAAAAGCTCACAAAAGAGCTCCAGGAAACCTTGGAGTGTGCTAAAGCGGTGTTACCCAACTTTAGCTTGGAACCGCCAGTTGTCGCTACTAAAAGGCAAAGGTCAGCTGAAGAGGCTAAGCCGTCAGCTAAGCGGCCTAAAACAAGGCGTGAGATGCCCAACAGATCCTTTGCGGAAGTGGCCCGGAACCGCATCATCATTGGTGTTCTGGATGAGGGAGACCCCGAAGGAAAAATTCCCAGAACCCAATGGAAATGGGTACAGGCTGCGCTGGCTAACGTGGCTCTGGAAGTGCTATTAAGCAATCCAGGCCCGCCGTCGTCACGCACAGATGCTGGATGGTACCAGGGTCAGATCAAGCTAGTAGCTTGTGATGACGAAAGATCGGTCCAGCTATATATAGCCGCTATTGCCAATCTTTTTTCAAAAAATACAGATTCTAAGTATTAAAGGGAACTATGGCACCCTTGGTAAACTTGTTATAAGCGCAACTATGGCGGTGGATCTCTACTGGTGTGGGCTGTATTTGGCGCCAAAGGGACGTCTCAAATTTGCTTTAGTATGAAAGCAAAAAATATATAGAATTCCTATTGTGAAACAATATTTCACAATAAGCAGTCGTCCTCAACCCACCACTAAGCTATGTAACTGTGCCCCCAGTAGGTTCCAACCAAAGTTTTGATAACTTTTTAATGTTTTTCACGCTATAAGCGTTTTTATGCTCTCGCAACCCAAGTTGCTAAGAGAGTATTATAGTAACACTTAGCGGTTGTTTGTGTCACCCAGAAATAAAAGAGTTAGACACCCTGAGGAGGTTGGTTTTAAAAATAAACAAAAACGGACCATTGCCACGCCCACAAAATGGCGAAAACCGAAAACATATGAAGTATGTCTGAAATCGGACCATAAGTTTTCAAGGCCCCATGTATCGAACATGAGGACCTCAGTACTTCTAATAAATTTTTTACCGAAAATATAAGTTAGTCTCTTATACCTGAGACAGACATGTAGTATACATTGTAGTATGCTTCAGAAACCATAAGTGTATCACCAGTTTTCCGAATTTTGTTTGAAAGCAAATGGTGTTCCGTACTACAATAGAGTTCTAGAAACCATTGAAATTTTGTGGTGTTGTGAAATGTACTACAATGGATTGTATTGAACACGCCGAAAGCTTTAAGCTCTTCTGCCACAATCATATGTTTTCTGACATTTTCATATACAGAAAATAAATTAAATTCAAAATTAATTGAAATCAAAAAACAAAATTTGAAAAAAATTATGTGAAAAATATGTAATATGTAATAGTTATATTGGACAATAATATTTTAAGATTGCTTGAAGTTATAACTAAGTCAGGATCAATTTTCCTGCCTGTTATTCATAATTACATTTTGCTTGAATTTATTTGTATCAGCTGATGAATGTAAACATAGTACAATATACTACATGTGTGTCACTTTGCTGGTATATGGTTTCTTGAGCTTTGATTGTAGTATACATCTTAGTATAGAAACCATATGTATGTCTGTCTTAGGTATTAGATACATTGAAGAAATTGAGAGGGAACATTTTTGTTCTAATAGTATGTGTCCGTGCCAAAAATGAGTGAAATCGGGTCATAACTTCCCCTAGCTCCCATATAACTAATATTTGGGGTTTCAAACTTTCATCGGATTATTTTGCAGTATTAACTTTATATTATTAATATAATTTTATAATTTTTTTCATTATTATATATCTGTTATTGTTTTTTGGTTTTGGTTATTGGATAAATAATGTTATTATTTCTTTGTTTTGTTTCTAATATTAATTTTATATACAAACATTTTTCAATGGAAAATTTTCAGCAAATAATAAATAGACAAATTTATATTTCGAGTTTTGACCAATCAAACACCTTTCAATAACTCGCTAGTCCTGACAAACCATTTCAATTTTTTGCACCCTAGCTACCTGATTTCTTTAAGCTTTAAGCATGTCCTCCGAAGACTGAACATTCGTGGAGATAATGACTTGTTGTGTCATCTATTTCAACTCATTCTTTACATTTGCCCAATTCTATCTAAACTGGTTTCTGAAGTTGAGATTGCAGGACTAAGTATATCGAGTGATGACCCCTACCCCTACCCTTTTTTCAGAACCCTTTCATTTAACACTTCATATATAAAAATTACCGTATAACATACTGTCAAATATATCTCGAGATTTATATACGTCGATGCATAGAGTATTAAAAATTGCATATTAAAATTGCATTTGATTTTTTAATAAATTCATCACTGCTTCCACTTTTTGCGCCGCCACACACAGCAACATCGCAACGGCCAGTGCAGGAAATTGCCAAATGCACAGAACATATATAACTGTGTATATATGTATATATATATATATATGTGAGTATACATATATACTAAATGCAACTCTCTATATATATACTTAATCATTTCTTCATTGCAATATAAAATTTGACCTAGAAAACGGTCATAAACACATACATACATATGTATGTATGCGCTCACAACTACAACGACCAGTCGCGCTGCACTTGTGTTGCATACCCACAGGCGCGGTGACTGCAAAAGTATCTATACTACGATGTTTCAACTGGAATGTGCTTTTACGTGCACCACATGGCACGCATGTGCATTAGCCTTAGCATTCCCGTATTGACAGCAGTGGGATGGCGAAGGAAGCTCGTAAAAAATCCACATAAATACCCAAACATGCAATTCGAACTCAAGTTAAGAGAGAAATTGAACATAATGTGTATATGGGGAAAGCGAAATCAATTAACAGACCCACTAACCCATTACGACGTCAACTAGAAGGACGGTAGTAATTATATGAGTCAATTAATGATATTTAGACTTAGAGGACATCATATCCAATAATTAAGAACTGAAAAAGATATAGACCGATTTCTTATTTTTAAAATCATAGCTGGCACACAGGGAGGAAATTTTTATCAAAGTTTATTTTATATATAATAAAGTAAAAATTAGGTCTAATATTGTTTTAAATGGGAAGTAGGCGTGGCTGTGGCCCGATTTCAGATATTTTTAAACTGGAAGGTCAGAATTTTAAGAAATGTATATACCAAACTGAGTCCAACTGGTTGCTGGGATCAATTCGCCTCATCCTCCTGATCAGTTTGATATAAATAACTCTATATCTAACTCGATTTATTGAGTTATCAATAACTGTTAGGTGAACAAATTCATAATAATTTGTGAGCCTCGTTACTTTTCTACAAACATATAATTATAAGGACTTAGTTTCCACAATGTGTCTGTGTATATTAGCTGGATTCTCTTGCCGTCTAAAATTACCAAAATCAAAACTCCAAACTTTCAAACTTCAAATATTCGAATCGCCACCACCAAAATAACACAAACTTCGTAACCTTAGACGAAAATTATACCAAAACTCACTCCAAAAGAAAACACAAAAAGATAAAAATGCAACACGAAACGCCCTAAAAGCATATTTGCGATACAGTTCGAATGCAATAGCAAAAACAAAAACAACTTCAAGCATCCACAAGGACGACGGATGAAGAGAGTCAGAGCGGCAGAGAGTCACAATGAGTGGGATAAAATGGCATAATTGAGAGTGAGTGTGAATATGGTTGGGTTAGTTGTGGAGACCGAGGACATTCTAAAGGATAACGCATGATAATTTCCATTACAATAAAAGTGTCACAAACGTGCTGGCATACATAAGATAAATGAGCATAAACTCTCGCACTTACATACATACATATGTATATGTCTGTATGCCTGTGGTATATGTGTGAAAGACATTTATGGACGGTTTGAATACAGGAATAAAGGCAAAAAGACACATGAAAGTTAATACCCGTACCTACACATTACACATTGCAAATATAGTTATAGATACGGAACAGCGTACTTGATTTCTTCAAACAGTGCGTTTATGAGCAATATTTGATTTCCTTTGGACCAACAGATCAAGTCTAGCAATTTATTGCTATATTTTTATTAAGATCACACACAATTTGACCCATATATTCGGCATAAAGTCCAATAAAAAAACGAAAATCATCATATATAGTATATAGGCTGAGGTAATTCCCGAACCGATTTCACTCATTTTCATCACCAACATACATTACATCTAAGATTATATGCTCACTTAAAGGCTAAGATATTTCACATATTTACCGATTTATAAGCTATTAAGCCCATCGTATTTTTGAAAATCCTATAATTACCTATGTGACAGCTAGGGGAAGTTTTGACCCCATTTTAACCATTTCGGGTACAGAGACATACTAAGAGAAGAAAAAGATATCCTCTGAATTAAATTGAGATATCTGAGAGATTCACCGATATTTTCGGTGAAAAATTACCATAAGGCACTGAGTTCTTCATATTCGATATCCGGGGCATTGAAAAGTTATAGTCCGATTTCGACAATTTTTTCACAAGTGATGCTACGGATCATATACAGTATTTGTGTAAAGTTTTATTTCGCTATCTTCATTGCTTCCTTATACATACATTATAAAGTGAAGGAATCAGATGGAATTCAAAATTGAGTTATATGGAAAGTTGTCGTAGTTGTGAACCGATTTCATCAATTTTCCAGACGTGGTATTATATACCGAATTTCATTGAAATCTGTCGAGCAGTTCATTGAAGAAATGAAACTTTCCGTTAATACTAGGTTTCCGCTACGACCATGCTTGTCTTTGTTTGCTGTCTACTCTCTTAAAATTGAATGTAAACCTAACTCAACACAACTGGATGATTACACTGATAAACACTGTAATGATTTTAGATGTTTGTGTACCCTCATTAACAATATTATATATAAAACAATTTTATTTCAATCACGTCTAGATTGTTTGTGACAGCTACATATTCACTTCTGACCTCATATACGTGTCTCATTTTAAGTAACTTCATTTATACAACTGTATAACTAAATATAGTATTCGACTAACTACACCATATCAACATTCTTACATCGTAAACATGTCGCTAAGGTGTTCTAACGACTCCGACAATTTTTGTTGATTTCACTGTTCGGTTCAAGAGAAATCCTGTGTTCCACACAAATTTTCTATAACGTATATGAGACTGGTAAAGGTTAGGTTGGGCTAAACAAGAACCCAGACAAATGTCATTTGTTATACCAATGATTTGGATCATGTAAGTGTTTGTTATTTTTGTTTGACTCAAGTGCAAACACACTACCCATTAACCAAAGGCTTAGGCTAACAGACATACCACATAGTGCCGTGCTGTCTGTACCAAAGTCTCCAAATCGATGAGAGAAACAGGATCCCGGACTCAGAGAAGCAAAAATTAGAGATTGAATGTCTGCAGGTCCATGAAAGGGCTTTGAAGAAGAACTAAATGATCAGGAAAACTCGCCTGAAAATATTTTGTGAACGTTGTCCAAATTTTTGGAGGAAACCATAAATCGGAAAAATACAAAGACTTCAGAAATGAACTTATAATGACAAATAATACTTTGAGGTGTAATACTTATGTCCTTCATAATACATATGCTGGACTCTCATTTGAATTTCTTTCCAGTAAATTTGATTGCTGTTGGTGACGAACAAGGTTCCATCAGGACATTTCCTTAACGGAGAAGCTCTATCAAAGGAAAATGAGCAAAGGAATATTTAAGATTATTGTTGGAGACTTAAAAAGACCTTCCAGGAGCCAAATATTTACGTAGATCATAAGTAATTTTTCTATATTGGGCAATAATATCTTTAAATGTAGCTGTTGTTGCTGTTTAAAAAAAAAAGCATGATTTGATGCCATCATTTGCTCTATATATTCAGCTCCGGGTGTATCTTCTTAGAGGTTACTACCACAATTTCCTACAGGATGACTATGGATGTAGTTTCGTTAGGTTGAGGTTTCATTATAGATATTACTGTTAGATTAGGACCTAATAGCAATATTTTGGTCCTCGATGTTAAGAACGCGTTCAACTCCGCAAAATGGGCAAACATTATAAACACATTATACAAAATACGCGCTCCCCAATACCTCATTAATATAATAATGAGCTATTTTAGCTATTTTAGCACTAAGAGGTATTCTATTTCGAGTGGAGTACCGCAAGGATCGGTTTCAGGTCCCCTCTTATGGAATCTGATGTATGACGGGGTGCTAATAATACAACAACATCCAAAGAGCGTAAAATTAATAGCATGTGCTAACGACCTCATAGTGGTAGCAGTGGCCAAGCACCTACGTTAAAGGTTCTTTTCCATGAACAGAAGTACTGCTCATAAGCACAAGGAAAATTGAGAAAACAATTACTCTCACTATAGGGGAATGTGAGATTACTTCACAGCCACAGTTGAAGTACCTAGGGGTAATACTGAGATTTTTAATTTCAGAGGCTATGAGCTCTGTAATTTTGTATGCGGGATCAATATGGATCCAGACGTTAGATATTAAAGCTAATGCTAGACCAATAAACGCAACACATAGACTGTCTGCAATAAGAGTAGTATGTGATTTTCGAACCATATCCAACGATACTGCTGAAGCCCTAGCCAGCATGCTGCCTATTGACATCCAGGAAGATGAATTCGTGGGACTGCATAAGTTAGCAGCGTCCCTCTCCAGAGAATATAAAGCTAGAAGAGAGGAAAACGAGCATCACGAAGTGGCAGCAACGGTGGGAAATATCAACCAAAGGACGTTGGACCCACAGACTAAAACCGGACATCCATTCGTGGATACATACACAGCATGGGGACCTTGATTTCCACCTGACCCAAATATTAAGTGGTCACGGGTGTTTTAGAAGTTACCTTTATAAATTCCGTAATGAGTTTAGTCCGTATTGTCCGGCGTGTGTAGAGTCTGTAGAAGACTCTGAACACGTATTTTTTCATTGCCTTCGCTTTATAGATATAAAGATTAGGCATCAGTCAGTCCGCGCTATAGAGGAGACGACTTAAATTGTCATAACACTCCCACGAAGTAATACTTAATCAGGTGGTTCCGTGGGAGAGTTTTTGTGTTGGGAGTAGGTTAGGTTTAGCAGCTTCTCCTTACTAAAAAATATATTTTGTTCAAACCCAAACAGTTAGTAATACCACAAATAACTTTTAAACCACAAAAATAACGAACTGCACACATTCACACTGAATCCAACAAACTAAATCCCGCAGGAAAATGTACGAGAAATCACACAATTCAAACGCCACAAAAATATGCAAAAGAAGACATTATAAAACACAAACCTTTAAATCTATTTTCATAAGAATATTTCGCACAAAGCATATCCCAATTGGCAATGGCAAGCAGCAGCCAACAACAACAGCAAAAACAATGAAAACTAACCGGACCAACCTCAACAAAACGAAAGCCGAGACAACCGACCACCTTGAGTACCAACCAACCAACCAGACTCCTGTGCTGGTGCGCACAATTTCCATGCAGTTGCTTGGGGAAATTTAAGTTTTAATTGAAACACAAACAACTACAACAATAGCAGCAATAAAATAAAACTTTTTTTATAAAATATTTGTGCGATTGTTGCTATTGTTGTTAGTATAACAGTGGCCATTGATATATTTGTTGTTGTATTTTCTGTTGTTATTGTTGTAGTAGCAAGTTAATGTTCATTGTACCACGAAGGACACTCTCGAAGGAGCAGCACAGAGATAAGTACGAGTATTCTTATATATTTTCATTGTTTATGTGTGTGTGCGTATGTATGTATGTCACACACACTTACTTCACTTCAAAGCGGAAGTAAAACAATTGTGGCACCATAAGAAAAATTTGCGAACTAAATTTACAGTAAAGTGGTGAATAAATTCAAAACGTATAAACACAAAAATGATAATTCAAGAAAACTTCTTGCCTATGGATAATAATAGACAGGGATTTAATAGAAATTATTTACGAAAAGCGAAAAGCAGGAAAAAACAATGGCATATTACTTGCTTTTACGTTTTGGTGGCGCCATAAAAAGCGAACAGTCGAAAATATTTCAGGTGCAATGAAACTTTTTACTTTGGCACTTTGAGACTGTTCACGAAGAAACCAAAGTCAGTGCGAAAAGTTTAAGCGCAAGATGAAACCAACCAACGCTCGAGATGTTAGTCAACAATGTGGAGTAGGAGTCGGTGCAAAGACAAAGCAGCCGAGAAAAGGAAAAAAAAAGAAATGGGCAATGAAACCACAACCGCATGAAAAGTTAACGAAAAGCGAGAAACTTGAGATATTTTTTACAACATACAAACGTACATATGTATTTCTGAAATGTATGTTTATGTGTGAGTATCTGAGCGGAAGCGACAAAAAATTTATAACTGTCATTATCTTTGGACTTATATCGGCCACAAGCGCTTGTAGCTACATACAAATATGAATCTGTATATACATGCAGATATTTATATGTTTTATATATACATATATGTATGAATATATACATACAAACATTTGTATGTGTATGTGCGTGTGTGTTTGCATTCAATTGTCCATCCATCCTTCAGGTCGTTCATATCGTCAAAAAACTTGTGGCCATATTGTTTGAGCATACAGCGGCAGCAGCATCGCCACTTTCGCAGATGAGTACTACGATAAACCGTTATTGTAACGTACTCGTACTACATAATGGCAGATGTCCTCGGACGGTCGTTGGTAGTTTTGTATAAGTAGATACATATGGACATACAGTTAGTTGTAGATATATATATATATATGTAAGATGAAGTTGTTGTAAGCATGATTGTTGTTGTAACTATAGTAGTAGTTGTTATTATAGTTGTTGTTGTTAGTATTGTAGTTGTTCTAAGTATAGTTGTTGTTGTTAGTATAATAGTTGTTGTAAATGTTGTTGTTACAGTTGTTATTGTAGTAGTAGTTGTAGTTTTAGTCGGATTTTTAGTACTTATTGTTGTTATTGTAACTTTAGTGTTTGTAGTAGTAGTAGTAGTAGTAGTAGTAGTAGTAGTGGCATATACTTGCAAATGGCGCATATGGTCGCAAGTGCGTAACGGTAATTGCAGTGGTGCTCGAGTGATGGCGCGTGCTAACTACATTGTTGTTGTTGTATTTGTTTTTTTCCTTCTTATTGGCATTGATGGTAGCACGACTAACCTATACAAATACGAATGCTACAACTACAACAACATGTTTGGAGCCCACTGCCATTCATGGATGTTTTTGTTGTTGCTATTGTTATTGTAGCAGCATAATAATTTATATAATAAGCGTGTGTTTGTGCCCACAAATGGACAGTTGACTCTTATTATTTTTTGTGCTTTGTTTGGCAGCAGCGCCTTTATAGATACAGATGCCTCCCTTCTACACACCGCACCACTAAAGCAACTAACTCTAGTGGAAGCCACTAACAACAAGCAAGCACAAATACTACTCCTGTGGTTTCCTATTGGAGGGAGGCACACTTCAAGCACACCATGTGCTCCACCAAATAGCAGTGCGACCTTGCTTTGCTTGTGTGGTTGTGCAGCAAAACCAAACCCGTAAATTGAGGACCACACTTCTATCCTCTGCCTTACCCATCACATTTTCCACACATATTCTTATTCAACCGTTATCCTCAGCAATTCACCACTTTTCACGCTTCACACTGCTTTTCCGCTGTGCTTTTACGGTGTGAACGAAGCAACAGCTTCGTAGCCATTAAAATAAAATATCTTTATTTTATTCCGTAAATTATTACCCACAAAAGGCCATATGTAATACGCACATACACGCGCGCACACGCATACGCAACGGACACGCATTTATTTGTGACACAGTTACATATGCACAGTGTCGACTCCTTTTTTAATCCTTGAAATGTCAAAGCATGAAATCAATTATAATGCAACTCTCATTCAATTCAGTAGTAAGTAAGTAAGTAAGTCAGTATTGAGCTGCGTTGTATGAACGCGCGCCTTTACGCACACATTTACATGTATGCGTGTCTCCTTGTCTACTTGAACTCCCACTCCGCAATGCGCAAGCTCGGCTTGACAGCGCTCACAGCTGCTCTCGCTCGTGTGTGTGCTCTCTCTCTAACATAAGCGCTCACACACTCTGCTGTGCGCTCACTCATATCCGCTCACACTCTCACTTGTATGCAATCTCGCTCGTACATATGCGCTCTCACTCATTTGTACTCTCGTCGTTCACTCTCGCTAAAAGCAAACGTCGCGCTCTCACACAATCTGTAGTAAGAATTCATACAGTATACTCGCTCGCCCTAACGCTAATTGTAAACTTCATTTATACTGCTGCCTCTCTTTCTACATACGCTGCTACTCTCACGTGTTGTCTCGCACTCAGCTTGCGCCACACTCACTATATTCACTCTCATTAAAATTGAGTGCCACTCATTTTACTTTCCTTCTGCATTACCGTTGCTTTTTCGAAGAGCGCGACTTTGCAACTCCGAAAATCCGCATGCCAAAACAGTTTACTTCCGTTTTCACCGTATATTACAGAAATGAATTTCGAAAATGCCAAATTTCGAATGTTTTTCATTGAACGCGTATTTCCACACATTTCATATTTGTCTGCCTAATTTGTTTTGCAGCCCTTGGGGGTTGTAAGTTGCAACCCTCCCCACAGTCAATATTTTACGAATTGTTTATGTACCTACGAGTGCGTGTGTCTGTTCGTGTATTTGTGAGGCGCACACTGTCGGCATAAAGCGACGCGCCTCTGCCCTTAATGGGACACCTGCCAGCACCAGCCCCTTGTAAGCATACCCCCAACCGACGTGCGGCCTACAAACGCTGCTGGCGCATAGCGGGGTCGCGGTGGAGTTGCTTACGAGAAAGAAGCTAGCGTAGACGAGAAGTATTTATGCTTGAAGGTGTGTATGTGAGTGTGCGTCCGTTCCCTTGGCTTTGTGTTGCCTGCCAACCCGAAAACATCGCCCGACACATAAGAAATTGTGGTGTACAGAGATTTTCTCATTCGGCATTGTGGGGCTGCACTGCCGCAGCAGCAGCAGCAGCCGAATAAAAGAAATGAAACGCTATATGTATGAAACGACGACTACGACGACGACTTACAATTCAATGCTCCAGCAAAATTTCCGCACATAAATTTTCATATGTATTCACAGCACTGCCGAAAGATATTTATTTCGAAAATTAATGGCTTTCTTCCATGCTTCACAAACACATACTACATATATTCGGTATTTTCTGCGCAACTTTTTTCAAGCTTTTTTTTTGTTGAAATTAAGTTCGTTTTAGCTACTTAATTTCATTACTTTTCGCTGTAACAGTATACAATTCACTTTTCACATTCACATTTCACATTTTTGGTTATTTCGAAAATTCCAGCACAAAAGTATTGCAATATTGTGCCTGATATGCCTGCGCTACACGCTACAACACACTCGCTACAGTGAGTAGATGTGGAAAAAAGTTAGACGTTTTCAAACCGAATTTCATTACAATCGCACACGTTTTCGTGCTGAAAATCGCTGGAATTTCACTTCGTTGCACATTTCCAATACGTTTTCATGCAACGCTTGCAGCCTTTCGACAATCTTTTATTCAACTAGCGTGAAATTTAATTTTCAACTTCAGCGAAAAAAAATAGAGTTAACTGTGCTTTAGTGGTATATGCTATGTGCTTAGTGGTGTCACGTTCATTGTGTTTGACCAGCGCCTCAGTTCGAAAAGGCTTCCATTCGCGAGGGGTTTACGCACCGTACTAAATGAGAATCACATTACGCTGCTATGTGGCATGGCATTCGCATACAATGCATTCTTCGTCGCTCGCTCGCCGTTAGTGCTCACCATCACATAAGCAACGCTGTGTGCACCGTTAGTCGAATTCCGCAACACATGAGCTGTTGTAAAACCCGATTGCTCTCACTAGTTTGCCCACCCAAAAACCGTGAGTGGAGCGCATTTGGCTCTCGTTGGAGCAGCGTTTACAGTTAATATTCGAAGTCGCAGCTTGCAACCCTTAAGTTCACATCCGGTTTAGAAGCGAAATATTTTCGAAAATGAAAATATTCGACAGCGTTGATATTTCTTGTATTTCATGAAATTTTATAAAATAACCCACTTACATTAAATAATAAATTTGTTAAAGTATATAAATTACTCGATCTAACACAGGACTTCCACAACTTATTCTATACTGTAATTACTTATTAACCAATTAGAATAGCGAAACACTTAGAATTAAGCGAGTTCAAGGTTTGTTTGAAAATTTCTTATTAACCCCTCTTAAAATGTTTATGCGCGTTAAAATACCGATATTTTATTATTTTCGACAAAAATCCATACTAATATTCGAAATATTGTTCCGCTATACAATTAAGTTAGAATTTATCGGATTAGTAGAGCATTGCGACCTCGTCATTTTCCACTCAATAAATCTCACACCTTATGAATCCCAAACAAATGTGTTAATACCATTTCAGTCGAACAGTTTACGGTTTTTTCGGAGCAATTAAATTTATTTTTGACGTCGCCATCGAAGAAGAAGAGCACCGTATATACCAATCGCTCTTGGATTTCACTGCGTAGATTCCCAAACCAAGACTCGATTCACCGATAGATAGTGGGAACCGCTTTAAGCGATTGTAGCGGAATTCACCAGGGCGCGCCACTCGTTTCTCCTTTTTGCTTTTTGAAAGTGAAGCCAGGTCACTTGATCCTTCCATCGGAGTGGAGGTCGTCCTCTTCCGCGGCTTCCTCCAGCGGGTACTGCATCGAACATTTTCAGAGCTGGAGTGTTTTCATCCATCCGTACAACATGACCTAGCCAGCGTAGCCGATGTCGTCGTATATATCGTAGAGTCGTCTCATCGGATGTTGTCATCGTCCACGCTTCAGCGCCATACATCAGGACGGGAATAATGAGCTACTTATAGAGTTTGACTTTGGTTCGTCGAAAGGACTTTACTGTTCAATTGCCTACTCAGTCCAAAGTAGGTCCTGTTGGCAAAAGTGATTCTGCGTTGAATTTCGAGGCTGACATTGTTGGTGTTGTTCATGCTGGTTCCCAGATAAACGAAATTATCTACAATTTCAAAGTTATGACTGTCAACAGTGACGTGAGAGCCAAGACGCGAGTGCACTGACTGTTTGTTTGATGACAGGAGATATTACGTCTTGTCCTCATTCACCACCAGACCCATTCGCTTCGCTTCTTTATCAAGTCTGGAAAAAGCAGAACAAACGGCGCAGTTGTTGCTTCCGATGATATCAATATCATCGGCTTACGTCAGCAGCTGTACGCTCTTATAATTCTAATTATTATATCTATTATGCAATTATATTAGGGGTTTTTCCAATCTTCGAAACACCTCTCTAACTCCAATTTTAGGATAGCCTTTGACTCTTTCAACGTTTTCTATGCATGTAAACCGACGGCCCTCCAAGGTTCGCTTTGTTTTGGGAAATAGGAAAAGGTCTGGCGAATATGAAGGCTGGAGCATCGTTTCAGTAATATTTTTGGCCAAGAATTTACGAACAAGCAACGAAGGGTGAGCTTTTAAGAAACGGAAATCGCCAAGCTCATAATGTCAAGCTCATCTAACCTAAGCGGCAGCTACAGACAAAGTAAGCAATGAATACAACTGAAGTCAATAATACTAAATTTAAAAAATATATGAAAATTGGACTCTCCAAACCCGCAAAATTGAAAATTCCCATTAATATTTGAACACACCTCGTAATAAATTATAATAATATATTTTTAATCGCTCTTCTACTAAGCTACTCTGTCATGCCTAATACAAATTTATTGCATTGAACATGTTTTCATGAATTGTTTTTATAATAAAGTAATGTTATCTATAGCCATAATTAGCATATATTCTATTTTGCGTGAGGATTTCTTGCACTCGCTTGATAGTGGCTAGGGGTTATCAGTGAAAGCAACTAAATCGGTACCTTTGAACTCTTATCTCCGCTGTGAATTCAGATGAGTACGCAATCGAATTATTTGAAAAAATAAAAAATAAAGCAAGTAAGGAAGGGCTGCCAACTGCTTTATAATCTCGCTCTTAAAATGAATCAAAGGAGGGAGAGTATTTTTAAAACTTTATAGGGGTATTCAGACCAGCTTTGTTAATTCGTTAGTCGTTACAAACAAATCAACCGACTTATTAACTTCATATCTACGTCAAAATAATTTCTATTAGTTTGAATGGTAATATGGACCGATTTAATACATTTTTAGCTTCTAACGTTTTTCTTTAACGAGTTAACTCACTTTTAGTAGTTTCCAAAGTAACCTTGGTATGGGGGATCAGATTTCAACAATTTTCATGGTGTATAGTCGGCTACTAACGGGAAATGTGAAAAAGTTTGGTTTATATAGCATGGGTAATTCAGGGAATATATACAAAAACCTATTTTTGAGCGGGACCACGCCCACTTTTCGAAAAAATTATATCTAAATATGCCACTCCCTATAGTGATCATCTGTACATTTAATTTTCATAGCTTTACTATTGTGGTTTAGCTATAGCTCTTTATAACTTTTCAACTCAAGTTATCGCTTGCACGTACGAGCGAATAGACAGATGTCTGAAACTCTTGATCATTTGAATTAACATATGTTTATAACTTTATACATATGAATCATAGCACAAATATCTGCCAAATTCTTTGTTATTTCCTTTATTATTGAACTTGAGACTCGCCTTAACCCTGTAAGAACTGCCTTACCGGCGTTAAATTCAGTTCTTTGCAATTGGTTGTGAACTTCGCTATAGATGATAAGGCAGTTCAAGTTGAAAACGTGAATGTAATTAAAATATAACGAAGTTGTGGATAATGATCATTAATTGATTCAATTATAGATTTAAATATTAGACTGTGGTCCAATCTTCAGTAGAAGTTTTATGGAACTGATAGGAAGAAATCAAACAGCTTTATTAATATATATCAATCGATGTATTGGGAAAAATTTTCAAAACAAAAATTAAACAATAGTGGGAATAAAGCTAATTTGATGTATGTTAAAGTTTGAATAATTGGTGGGAGTATCAAATATGACTTGATAGCAACGTGCCAGACATCACACTGGTTAATTGATAATCAGTAATTAAGGGGATAGTCTGGTGTAGAAAAAAAAAATTGTTATTTATGTTTACAAAGTTTAATTAATTAAGAATACTTCTAAAAGAAGATTTTCAATGCTCAAATAATATATTCCTGACGCAGCATCTAAATTGCTCGGCCTGACGCGTAACTTTAAAAAGGGATTTCTCAAAACCGTCTTTTTCAAAGTGATACCCACAATTTCTCAAGAACCAATACCAACAACGGGACCAATATACCTGAAATTTTTGTTGAGTCATCTCCAAATTATATTAATATTGCTCGGTGATGCGACAAAACAGGCCGAAAAAACGGCTATTGAAAACACTTATTGGAAATTATAAATATATTTATAATATATTCACCAGTCAGGAAATGTCAGGCACTTTCGTGAAGAAAAACCTTTACCACGAATATGAAGTTCAAATATGTTCAAATTGATATCCATATTATAATATTTAGTTAATTTTATCATTTTAAGTGTATAACAACTAGTGGCAGCTCTCATCAAAAAAATTGACAATTTTCTAGAATTCAAAAAGATCGTAGGCCATTGTATAGTAAATATATTCAAGAATACTCAGTTTAAATTTGAGTCGATCGGTCAATTTCTCGTTGAGTTATGATGTCAGCAATTTTGAGAAATGTCGTTTCGAGAAAAACACGTTTAAAGTTTCGACCATAGCGGCTTATACCTGCGAGCGGTCAGTGGAAACTAATACGTGACGGAATTTCGTTACGTAACACATTTTCGTTGCAGTCACTAGTTTTTACTAATGTAACATATGCAAGTATATTTCTCTGCGCAAACACAGTAGGTTATCCGGATAATCCAACAAATATTAAGAATTCCTGCAAGAATAAGAATTCCATAAGATTATAATATCTCTATTGCGCATCGCAATTTGTAGTGAAATTAAATTGCAACATGTTTTACTAGTGCTCAATTAATTTGCATGTTAAAGCATGGGTACGTATGTACGTGGGTATGTAAATCCAACAACAAATAGCGCGAAATGATTAACCAACCGATGTGGTAGGTAAAAGCCCGATATGAAGCATTTAAACGCTGCAATGCCAACTTTTTATTTCATTTTCGCTAAACGTTCGAAAAAATTCCTTTACCAACAACTTTGCCAACGCCACAACAATGTGCAAGTGGAAGTGTATGCAAACCCAGACACACACACACACACCACATGTGCTTTGTTGCTATTATTATATTATAGTACAAATAGTAGTCAAACTTGTAGCTGCGCGCCATAATGAGCTGAGCTGCGCTATGCCGAGCCGAGTCGAGTGGATGATGAAAAGCCGTTGCACGAAAGGTCAAATGCAATAAATTATGCCACTTAAAGCGAACAGCAGCAAAGGTGATCGGACACAACTGCTCGCAACGTTGTTTAAACAGCTATGTACATACATATGTTGTTGTTGTATGTTTTAGCAAACGTTTATAATATGTGAAATTGTGCGAATATGTGCGAAAGTATGTGTGGCTGTGTGAGTTGTGCAAGGCGTGAAAAAGGGGCTGTACGTACATACATAGGTGTGTGTGTGTGGGGTGAGGCCGCGTGTCAGTTGCTCGTGGTCCGTTGAGTGGCATTAATTAGCTGTATAGGCGGACGTGTGTGGTGTAGCTGAGGGCAGGAGGAATCATCGAAAGGTGAGCACATAACCCGTAGTAAAGAAATGTCTATGTTATTATAAATAGGCTGGTCTATGGCACCCCTTTCGGTGCTATATTTGAACTAATGGAAAAAAATATACATATACTATGGGTTGGTGGAGATGCACGCAAATTCATAAAGTCGGAGAAATCATGTTCGTTTTGTAATGAAAAAAGAAAGTAGCATCTCCTCCAGCTCCCATACGATCGAACCCTCAGACATGGAGTAACTAAGTCCATAAACCTGCTTAGTCGACTAGTTTAAGTGTATGGCGACTATCTGTCGTGATTTCAAATCCATAAAACTAATCGCGATATAAGATTATAAAAGGTGATCCATTTTTAAGAAAAAGACACATAAAATTAAATTTAATAGTAATATTTATTATTTATTTATCATTCGATGGTATTTATCTTTTAAAGATTATCTGTTTCAAATGTTTACCGCGGCTACGTCTCAGATGGTCCATCCGTTGAGTCCAATTTTCGATGATTTGTTCGAGAATTTCGACTGGAAACTGACACGCGTGATGTTTGCTTCAAGGCCTGAATCGAAGCAGGATTGTCCGCATAGACTTTAGACTTTACATATTCTCACAGGAAAAACTCTAACGGTGTGATATCACACGATCTTGATGGCCAATCGACCGGCACAAAACGTGAAATTATCTGCTTACCAAAGTATGCTCTCAATAAATCCATTGATTGACGCGATGTGTGGGAAGTGGCGTGGTCTTGTTGAATTCAAAGTCGCCGAGGTCATGACCTTCAATTTCGGGCATCAAATAATCAGTTATCATGGCGCGATAACGGTCGCCATTGACGAATCGGCTCTCCACAGTCTTCGTGTACACTCTCAGCTACGGTTGCTATATTGTCTTCAGTGCGTGCTGGACGTGGGCTATTCGGTCGAATATTATCCAATAATGAATATTGGATCACCCGTGATAAAGGTGACGTGTATGGTTGAAATCCAGATGTCTGTCTGTCCGTCCGTATAATAGATAACCTGAGTAAAACTTGAGAACTTAAAACTTGGTGCATATATTCATTGGCTCCATGAGAGGCTCGGTAAATCAGTTGGTCGAAATCGGGCCATTGATACGCCCACAAAGTGACGTTAACCGAAAAGTTATAAGGTGCTACAATAATAAGGTGCCAGAAATGAAGCTATAAAAATGAAAATTGATAAGAAAAGACATATTTTAATGTAAAATTTGCTGTTCGCTTTCAAAAATTGTCGTGGCCCCACCACAAATATGTTGTTTGTATATATCTCCCAAACTACATAAGCTATATAATCCAAACTTACTGCACACATTTCCCTTTAGAAACTCAGTCGCGTACATCATTTAACAAGTAAGGAAGGGCTAATTTCGGGTGTAACCGAACATTTTATACTCTCGCAATGTTTGTTTGTTTGAACGCGCTAATCTCCGAAACTACTGGTTGAATAATTCTTTTTGTGTTGGATAGTCCATTTATCGAGGAAGACTATAGGCTATATAGCATCACGCTGCGACCAATAGCGATAGAGCGAAAACAGTGGTAAATGTGTAAAAATCGGGGGAAATTATTTATCTTTGACGGCTTCCGTTCCTTGCGCTGCGAAAGCGGTTCAAGATACACAAAAGTTATTTATGAAAGAATTATTTCTCTTTTAATGATCTAAAAAAAGTCCGTGAGTACCGTTTTTGTGATAACTAATTTGGTCGAAATTATTTGTTAGGGTTGTGTTATATACTATAAACTCGTTATTATATTGGACTTTATGCCGAATATATGGGTCAAATTGTGTGATATCTTAATAAAACTATAGGAATAAATTGCGAGAGTATAAAATGTTCTGTTGCACCCAAACTTAGCCTTTCCTTATTTGTTTTAGTATTGAAATATACGTGGAAGTACAGGGAAAAAGTAAACAAATATTGAAAATTTACTAGAAAGATAATAATAAAAGAATTATATTTAAGTTGATAACAACGGCGGAACAGTTAATATTGATTTTGGCAACAATACGATTTCAAAATTGCATTGAGTTGGCTCTCGCATCTACTGGAATTGCTTCAACGTTACTATAAGTTGGAAGAACGGCACATTCGGCACTGAAGCTTCCGTTAAACATGCAAATCAATGAAACAACTGTTTGCAAGGCAATCAGCTATGGCAAAAGTGTTGAAGAATTGTAAACTGATAGTATGAGATAAGTGCAATTCTCTAGACAGAACAATGAAAGATCTGTGGAATAATAATCGTCGCTTTGGTTGCGCAATGATACCGTTAGCTGGCGATTTTCGACAAATACTTCCTGTTATTCCAAAATCAACAGCGGTGGATGAATTGAATGTCTCAAGTCATAGTATTTGTGGCGGTACCTGAAAACCATGTGATTGACCATGAATATGCGGGTGTTCCTGCAACAGTATAAAATCACAGAAGAACTGTTAAAAATTGTAAATGGACAAATTCCGGTTGATTTTTTTAATGGTTTGATATCAATTCCACCTGGCATTTTTCAATTCACTTCAACGAAAGACGAATATATATCTGAATACATTGGACAAAATTATAAGTAAATACGATTGGTTGAGTGCACGCGCAATTTTAGCTGTCAAAACTACCGATGTTGATGACTTAATCTATACGATTGAAGTCAAATTCAGGGAGATTTGTGTGTTGAATTTCTAATTTTTTTGGATTTGCTTGACGTTACATCTTAAAGTTGGATTCGTCATTATTATGTAATTATGTCGAAACTGTGTAATTGAACCCTGATTGTGACGCAGCTATCGAATAATGTGATAGTTGCAAGAATTTTGAAAGGGACTTACAAGGGCAGAATGCTTGATTCCACCAATTCCTTTGAGTTCCAACGATTTGCCATTTCAGTTCAAACGTATTAGTTTCCACTGAAACTTGCATTTGCGATGACAATCAACAGGTCACACAGACAGTCGCTGGAAATGTGTGGCATAAATCCGGAAATGCCATGTTTTTCATACGGTCAGCTATATGTGGAGTGTTCACGAGTTGAAAAACCATCTTCTCTGTACATTTACGCTCCGGAACAGAAAACAAAAAATGTTGTTTATCAAGCTGCGTTACATTGAAAAAAAAAATGTAGAAAAATCGCAAATAAATGCTTTTCAATACAATCTAAATACAACTTTCTTTCCTTTTCAAAACAAATAATTTCACGCAGGGCAACGCCAGTGGGGTCAGCTAGTGTATTATAAAGTAAACGAATCAAAAGAATTCAAAATTGAGTTATATGCGAAGTAGACGTAGTTGTGAACCGATTTCGCCCATATTCCACCCGTGTCATCAGGGTGTCAAGAAAGTGTTATATACCGAACTCATTTGAAATCGGTCGAATAGTTCTTGAGATATGGTTTTTGACCCATAAGTGGGCGACGCCACGCCCATTTTCCATTTTGTAAAAAAATTTCAGTGCAGCTTCCTTCTGCCATTTCCTATGTAAAATTTGGTGTTTCTGACGTTTTTCGTTAGTGAGTTAACCCACTTTTAGTAATTTTCAACCTAACCTTTGTATGGGAGGTGGGCGTGGTTCGATTTCTTTCATTTTTGGACTGTATGAGGAAATGGCTAAAATAAACGACTGCAGAAAGTTTGGTTTATTTATCTTTATTGGTTTGCGAGTTATATACAAAAAACTTATTTGGGGGCGGGGTCACGCCCACTTTTCAAAAACAATTACATCCAAATGTGCCCCTCCCTAATGGAATCCTATGTTGCAAATTTCATTTTATAACTTTATTTATGGCGTAGTTATGACACTGTATAGGTTTTCGGTTTCCGCCATTTTGTGGGCGTGGCAGTGGACCGATTTTGCCCATTGTCGAAAGCAACCGCCTCAGGGTGCCAAGGAACATGTGTTCCAACTTTCATTAAGATATCTTAATTTTTACTCAAGTTATCGCTTGCACGGACAGACGGACAGACGGACGGAGAGACATCCAGATTTCAACTCCACTCGTCATCCTGATCATTTATATATATATAACCCCATATCTAAGTCTTATATTTCTTGGTGACACAAACAACCGTTATATGAACAAAACTATAGTACTCTGTGCAACAGGTTGCGAGAGTATACAAATTGTCGGAATCGGTCTATACAATTTCAACATTTTTCCTCTAATAATAGCTGTCATCGATTGGCTAACTGCTATAGACAAGCCAATCGAACAAACTTTCCAAATTTCCATACAAACTGGCAGCACTGAGACCGAATTGTATATACTTGGTCGCACTGAACTCTTCAACCACCGTCTATGTCTAACGTTTTCTGCAACAAATTTAATTTTTATTAAAGTTTTTTATTCAATAAATTCAATACAAAAATACTAACGATTTATCTTCGCCTGCCCTTTTCAATTTCAAATTTGTATATAACAATTTTTATTATTTTGACAGTAATTTGTTCTTTAAGCCGTTCACAATAGTAAAATGGTTCTAAAATGAGTAAAATAAAACTTGGTAGCACTCAGCAAGCGACTATTGAAATTTTAATGAGGTATTCGCATACTCTCCAGCACGAATTCAACTAGATATCTTTGTTGTTGCTTTCACATATAAAATTTTTGACAGGCGAGCAGCACTCAAAGATAGCGAGCAGTGAAGTGAGCAATCGATGGCAGCTAATGTGTCTCTATGGCAAAAAAGGGAGAAATCGGATCACAATTCCCATATACCAAATATTAGGGGTTTCAAACATCCAGTAGGTTTATACAGTATATATCGGTTAATATGTGAGATATCTTAGATCAAAACAAAATTAAGTGTACGTATAATCTTGGATATAAAGCAGCTTGGTAGTGAAAATTAGTGAAATCAGTTCAGAAATTACTTAGACTTAGCTTATACATAAGTATAGTCCGATTTACTGTCTGGTGCATGAGCTTTATATGTATGTACATATATATATTTATATATATACTCGTATACTAATTTATATGCTAATAAATGTTCATGTTTTATTGTCGCGCTATTGTTGTTGATGTTGTCGGAGTATTTAGTCGCATGCTGCAATTTTATCAGTCGAATTTAATCAACCACAGCAAGCGTTTGTGTATTTTTTTTCGTTTGTTTGTACAGACACTTTAGCCAAACAGCAACAAAAACGCATTAAGCAGAAAAATGCGAACGAAATATAAAAATAATAAAGACGAATGAGAAGAGTAAAACAAAGCACATTATGTATTTACTTGTTTAAACAGAAATGTGGAAAAGAAGCTCAAACGGGGCAAACACTTGTTGCTCACTTGCTTTTGCGTTGTTGTTGTGCCATTGTTGCACCTGCCGCCGCAAATACGTGGAAACATTACACTTGTTGCACTTAATGTGTATTTACTGTAAACGATCGCAGATAAGAACCGAAAATAAAAGATACAAAATCTAGCTAAGGTAATGGTGAAAGAGACAGCAGCAAGAGAGAGAGAGAGTGAATGAAAGCTCCATGGTTGCAGCCTCCTAACGGCTTTGGGCTTTTATTTGCATGGCTACACACATTGTTTATATGTATGTGTTCAAATATTTCCTTTTACCTGTGCGTGGAACAGGTTAGATTTGCTGGAAGCGATTACTTGTTTGTGTGCTTATTGTCTCTTTGTGTTTGTATATGTATCAATTTGCGCTTTTGTTTATGTTTACTGCTATTGTCAGCCAATTGGGCCATCAGCTAACCGTCTGCTTAGTTTTCACGAGGTTCTTTTTCAATTCAATTTGTATAAATTTAAAAAAATACATACATATAGTACATATATAGCAAATTATCTGGAACTGTTAGAATAATAGCGCCTTAACCGTTTTCGAATATAAATACAAATATACATACTGTATCTGCTCCCTGTCACTGGATTAGCATTTAATCGATCAGAAGCTACAGATAATTTTGTGAAATTCAAGTATTAGTTAGATTAAATAAACAGTTATTAATTTATCGCTAACAGCAAAGCTGAATCTTCAGTAGCACCGTAGCTTTGAAACACGTTCTATAAATTTAAAGTCTACGTGATTTCGAAACGAAGCGTGGATTTGAATTGAAATTTTGTTGTTTAAATAATACAACTTACTCGGAGGTTAAAGTATAATTTGTTGAGGGGCAATTGGAATTGGAGAAATATTGTATAGAATGCGATATACGAACTTCGCTGAAATACTTGTAAAGTGTTTTTTCAAAGGGGACGCTACAAAAGTAGACCGACGCCTTATTTTTTCCCTCTCTTTTGACATTTCTCTTCAGTAAGGTTTGCTCTTTAATCGAGGAAAGATATACGATCCAACAACGAGTCGAAATTATTATTTGAAAATTGACTACCGAAATTCGGAGTCAGTGGCTTCAACTTTAAGAGCGCTACGTCCAATTTATTATCATCATAATCGTACTGTCGGATCAACAATTGAGCTTCTAGTGGAAAAATATTGACCACAAGAATCGTCGTTTGTTCGTGAATTGGGCTGAGCAACAACTTGAAAATGATCCGGATTTTCAACAAAAAATCATCTTCAGCGATGAGGCTCATTTCGGGCTGAATGTCTTCGTCAATAAGTAAAATATGCGTCATTGGATAGGCAGCAATCCACACGTACTCCATGCGGCCCCATTGTAATTCGAAAAAAAAAAATACGGTTTGGTGCGGTTTATGGGCCGGCGGCGTCATTGGGCCGCAATTCTTCCGTGATGATCAAAACCGCCAAGTTACTGTGGAATCGCTACCGCTCAATGATAACCGAATACTTTTGGCTCGAATTGGATAATATGGATTTGGGTAATATTTGGTTCCAAAAGGACGGCGCCACAAGCCACACAGCGAATGTCAAAATCGATTTATTGAAGACCAAGTTTGGTTAACGTATTATCCCACGAAATAGCCCAGTCAATTGGCGTTTGCTGCTGTTAGACTACGCTACGTGAACTATATGGTCTATGCCAACAAGCAAGCGACGATTGTTGAACTTCGTACGAATTTCGAACGTAAAAAGGCAGCAGTATCGGCCGATTTATACTTGAAAACTGTCGAAAATTGAGTTCAGCGGTTGGACTTCTGCAAGCGTGCCCATGGTGGTCCTGCAAAATAAATCGAGTTCCATACATAATGGCATCGAATGTACTTTCACAGGAATAAAAAACTTTTGAAGCGCTCTTATTGAAAAATTCGGTATAAAATTAATGATCTTGTCAACTGTAGAGGCAATAATGAGCGCTTTTTGATTCATCAAAGGGTTAAATGTCCCCTTAAAACGATTTAATTTTGCAGAATCTCATGTAAGCCCCTACTGTTCGCAGCAACAGATGCGAACAATGGAATTGGATTTTTGTGAGCTTTGTTACAGCCTTTTAGGACTTCTTTCAATAGTAAATTATCTTGCTCATTATATCAAATAAATATTTTCCTGTCAATGATTGTTATCCGAAAATATAAACTACTACCAAACCGCTCCGGCTTCGCACGGGTTTAAACAAACATTTCAAAAGTTATAAGTTTTTACACACTCTCACATACATACATATGTATGTACTTTCCCGTCTCTTGCGTGAGTTCAGCACGCGATTGCGATGCGAAGAGAAGAGAAGGAATGATTTGCAAAACGATTTTTTGATACCCTCACCTGGGAACTATTTCCAGAAAGTTAAAATTCTAGCGATAAATATAGCCTATGTTACTCGAGGTGAATGTAGCTTTCCAATGGTGAAATAATTTTTGAAATCGGCACAGTTGTTTTTGAAATTATTCGTAATTCTTTATAATAGATAATTCTTTAGTATAAAGTAAAGTAATAAGTGCCTATCGCAAGCCCTTTGGCTTCAAAATAGGCAAATAAAAATATGTTGGTTCTATTATTGTGGCGTGCGCTGTTATTTCCATATATGTGAAATTTAAGAAGTATTTTATTATTAAAGTTTCTGATATTATTACTTCACTCTCCATTTATGTCACATAAATTATGCCACTTATTTATATTGATACACATAATAAGTTTAATCATAATATTTGAACACTCAATGCCACTCTCTTTGTTTATAAAACAAACAAATACTAAGATAAAATCAGATATATGATTCTCGGTATAATTATTTTGTCTCACACGTACGCTAATTATTCATAAATCTATGTGTTGATGTATGTGTATGTAACTGTACATTTCTGTATGCATGTGTGTGTTCAAGCATCCTTTAATCGGTAAAGCCATCATAAATACTTGCATACATACATATGCACATATATAGGTACATATATCACAACACATTGTAAGTGCTCACGTATTTATGCGCATTGTTGTTGTTGCACAGTTTAATTAGTCGCATTAAATGTTGTATAATTATGGTGCAATGACATCGCTGAATCAGCGCGAAGTATACAGTGTTTAAGTAATGGCATGTACGCACTTACATTTCCGGGGGGGGAGGAGAGAGTGTAGTTTTATTTACATACAACAATTTTTAATTACAAAACTCAATTTTATATGAACTTATAAGTGATGTGAGTAGTATGCAGCCATAAGTATGTATATGATACCTACACTTGTTTGTTCTTGTCATATTATTCTGAAAACTGTCAGTTACAGCGCTTCACTTTTTCGATTTATTCGATTTGCGAAACACTTAATAGTTACAACATTTACTTAGTTCATCTGAATCATTATTTCTTGTCACATTGTTGAACTTATGTGTACTCAGCAGTAAATTAAGTTGGCTCACAAATAGCGTGAAATTAATTCATTTCAGTATGATACTGGTTTTCATACCATAAATCGTTGCAGAATGACGTAGAGAAAGAACAACTGAAGCGACAGATTTGACGCAGAAACAATTTCCGATATTAGGATACTTCAGTAAAAAGTGTTATCTGCTGGGGAACGCAGAGTTGAAGAGTGTTCTAATTTGGCTAATTGCCTAATTTTGCTCTACGGGATGGACCTTGATTTTTACCCGCTAAAATACTGTCAACACGCACTCTTAAAAATTATTTGAATAACATTATCTACCTCTTAATCTTCGTTGAAAAGATAAATTGATTTTGAAGTCTTTTCATTAGTTCGTATTTTGACTAGGACGTACCATAGGCGAAGTTACTAAAGCGTAATGAATCAGAAAATATTTAATCAGGAATATGAAGAGCCATATTTAGCACTACTACATAATGTTCAAATATACAGGGATTTTTCAATAACGGAAATGTGATTAAGAGGAGGAGGGCTGACGTTACAGCTAGAACTAATTCTCCTTCAACATACTAAGAAACTATTTTGCTTTAAAAATTACATCTCGGGAAGAAATTTTGTGTAGATTTATCTCTTAATTTAAAAATAAATAAAAAAATTGTATATCGCTTCAAGCCACGAGATATCTGAGGGGAATGCCATTTATTGGCCGACTGAATATAGCTGAACTTCCATAACTCGAATTTCTGCAACTCGAAGTTCTCCATAACTCGAACTTAGAAGCCAAATTCATACAAATTACCTTCCGTAATTTGGACGTTCTCAAACTTGAAGTTTTTTTGTGGTCTCCAAACGGCTATGGAGTTTATAAGGGGCTTTTTCATGACAAAAATGGATTGATCTTGTAAGCCACGTGGCGACCTTTTTCAGGAAAGAGGTTTTGAAATTGGGAAAACTATTGAGCTTACGAAAGAATATTGATCGGAATGGGGTTCAAATACAAGCTCATACATTAATTTGTAAGTTTTTAAATAAATGTCATATAGGCATATAATAAGCATATAAGGCTGTTATGTATGGAATCAGCAAAAGAACACCCACAAAATGAATTTTTATAACTGTAAAATGAAGTTGAGCTAGATATTCGACACTCTATAGATATCAAAGGAACATGTTAGGCACATCGTTTATGATTATCTGAGATATATGAAGCTCTCTGCAAAGTGTATGTCTTACGAGCTCTCAATCAACCGATTCTCCATATCAGAGATCTCTAAAATGATAGCAAAATTTATCTACAAAGAAGATATACTCGCATGTGAAGCTGTGACTTACTATGAAGCAACGTCTTTTACAAGCCAAGATTTCACCGATTAGTTCTAAGTGGGATAGCCATTTTTACTATACTGCAATCTGTACGAAAAATATTTGGTGTGAAACTAGCACTTAGAGAACGTACCCTCATATTTTACTGCTGGGTATGTATTCCTTTCGTTACATGTACAAATTATATGCACATCATTTTTAATTACACTGTAGATATAGAATGTGATAAATTGCATAGCATTACTAGGTGTTGACTACATTCATCCTTGACACAATGTCAAGGATAATGCGCTCGTATGTCGTGATAAATACCTGTCAGCTAAACTTTTGCTGCTGAATTCTATAGAAATATCAGCAATGACTTTCATAAAATAAATGGAGCAATCAATATAAATTGTTTGTGTAAAGGGAGCTAGTGATTGCATGGATGGTTTTTAATGCAAGAATACTACTAAGGCAACATATGTAAAATCTTTTTATTCAACACATGGGATTGATTTTTTTTAAATTTTTCATGATATTTTGCATATTTATTATCCAAATGTTGAAGGGTACTATATAGAGTGTTCGACGAATTAACATGACAATTAAGGCGCAACACCAAATGACTAGAAAAATAAAAATATAACGCATTTCAAATTTGCATTATAAAAAGTCAATTTAATCTCCCAACAGTTCTGCTATAATTTATCTTTTTGAAATATGTAGTATAATAATATAAATTTTCGTAATAATATCGAGTCATAGGTCATCAAATAGTCGCAACATCGTTCCCACAAATCGTTCAGGCGCTGCCTCACACAACGCGGTTATCGTGACGTACTACCACATCCACAATGCTCATATTGGGGGTCAAGAAATTGACGAGGCGATCGGCGCTAGCACGAGAGAGACGGTCGAACGGATAGCCCATGGCACGACGGTCGGGATAGAGACGATCGCGCACGCCACAGTATGATGCAGCATCACTGCAAGAACCAACCAATTGTTGCTCGATCTGCGATTAGTTTATATAATGTTGGAAAAGTACTTTTGCATTCGGGATCTTTTTGTCACTTACCCTATCCTGATCGTAGTCGGACACCATAACAAACAGTTCACAGTTCATACCTTCGGGCAAACCTTTAGGAATGAGCATGTGGTTGGGCCAACCGCAACCGCAGAAGTTGAATTCGAGCTCTTCAGCACTACCGGCAGCTGGGCGATTCACGTCCAAATTACGGAAAGTACGTTCGAAGGGTATGGTGACACTGGATTCGGTGGAGCGACGACGAATGGTGTTTTGGCCAGGGTTTACTGTTGGTTGAATTAGATTTGATTTATAAAGGCTTATAATTAAGACTCGCACACAACTTAATACTTACATGACACAATGAATTTATCCAATTCAATCATGAGTAAACGTTGATCCTTGAATAGTATTCCCTGTCCGCGCTCATCTGTCTTGGGTCCCAAGAAGATGCGCACTGTGCCGAAACGTTGAGCACCGCTGTCATTGTTGACGTTGATGGTGTAGGTGAATGGAGCGTGTTGGAGATGGGTGAAACGTGCGAACACATTGCCGCGTGGCACAAAGTCCATGCCGCGTGAGAGATCAACATCGGATTGCTGCCAGAAAGTTTGCAATACATTTGGCCGACCACCTTCGGGACTTACTTGTACACCAGTTACAGAAATACCATCGTAGTTGAGTTCCGGTAGTGTATAGGGGGTTAAACGGGTCTTATGTTCCTGGAAGATATCATCGATGTATGCATGCCATCTGTAGAAAACGGGATCACGCATAGCAGTGGCAGAATCACCCATGACACCAAAGCTTTCCAAATGACGATGATCAGGGTCGTGAGAGTAGGAAATGAACACATGACCCAAGTTATGGAAGTCACCATACAAGCTACGATTTGGTGAAAGTATGGACGATTCCATAATGTTACCCAAAATATCAATACCACGAACATCATCTAATTGTACACGATTGCCACTCTCCTGAAATTGCATTATATTACGAATATTTAGATACGAATTATGAGAACCGTGCCCTTATACTTATTGTGAATACTTACATCGGTGGCGAATCCTTGAGATATAGCCTCGAAAATGCGATCCCTCCAGCGCTCCATGTCACTCACATCCACATTGATTTGGTCCAACTCACGGTTCAGATCTCTCAATATCGTACCCTCAACACGTGGTGGCCATGCCCGACTTGATACTAATGAATCCATCTTAGGGAAGTAGCCCTCAGCAATGGGTTCACGCAAATTATTGAAACGTACAACTCGTGCCAGATTGTTACTGAAGCGCTCCAAGTTGTAACGGGCAACCACTTGTTGATGCATGTAGTAGAAGAGTTCACCACGACGATCTTTATTCACAATGGCACGATCGCCAGCCTCAAATGGATATACCAAATGCCAATGCCAATGATGAAGATTGACACCAAGATCCTCACGGAAGTACCACAGCCGATGTTCAGGCTCCAAATCCGAAGCGGTGTAATCACGTGGTATGGTGATTGGCATACGCGAACCATCTGGCACCACAGTGGCCTCTTCGCGCACCTGTCGGAATACACGTGAGTCGACGAATTTGTCGGGGAAGTTCTGCGCGAAAGATGGCAGATCCAGCCCTTTGGTGTCCGGACGATGGAGCAATGCCACAGATAGTGCATAATTGAACAAGTATGGATTGACGCGATCACGTGCATACACAGCAACACTCTGCAGATCATCAACTGAACGCACACCCATGAAGATGTCAATCAAACGACCCGCAATGCGACGATGAGCCGGTATGAAAAGCGAAAATTGTGCATCGCGTGGCAGTGACATAGGTAGGCGTAGATCGGGGATGGAGATATCCCTAACTGGAATGCGTTGTTCGGCCTTCTCACCGAAACGGCTTTGCACCTCATTACCGATGGGACGGTAGCGATCCGTGAGGAACTTATCGGGCACATCGAACACCGCTGCGCGTCCCTTCTCCATGAAGACTGGTTCAGTGGGACGGTCGAAGAGCAACAACAGATTCTTCTTATCAGCCATTTTAAGTAGTTATTTAGAGAATTCCTTTTGAAATTCGAATAAAAAATTTTAGTTTTTGATTGCACTAAGCGTACTCAACTGTAGTTCAGTGCGTAACTGATGGCTTGGTATACCGTTCGAGCTCTTTTATACTAATCTAAAATTTAATTATGGGTATATGACATGGACTTCATAAATAGTGCGTATGTCCCAACGTGAGTTATCAGTGCCGAAATTTGTTGCGGTTGCGTTATCATGGAGCGGTGTTTTGACAGCCTAGGCATGCGGTCGCTGCCCTATTATTCGATTCACTATCTCTTATAGTTTCCCATAAATCTTCACATATAATTATTAAAGTAGATATTTCAAATTTGAATAAAAATAACCATTTAAAAAATTCGGTAAATCTGAAATTTAAATATGTACATACATATTTGCAAGCGATTGCGGTTCTATAAAAATATAAAGATAACAATATTATTTTTCCCCGCCTTTCGTTGACAAGAATTGAAAGCGTGGATCGTTATATTTTTCGAAGAAAATTAATTGACGCCCTACTCTGTAATATATTTGTAAGAGTTAGACATATGATTATCCACTCTTCAAGATAAGAAGGAAGAATCTTTTCAATCAAGTATGAGGCTTGTTGAAGTCCATATATCCGGCCGTTCGTCTGTACAAGCTTGAGTAAAAATTGGGATATATTGATGAAACTCGGTACATATGATTATATAACGAATTTATTTGGTATGTAACATTTTCTCTGCATTTTTATGTCAGAGATTTAAAATAGTTGAAATTGGTTAATAACAATTTCCCATAATACTATTTCATTATCCATCTCATTGTCTGATTGAAATCAGCATTTATTTTAATAGTTCACTTTTTAAAACACAGCTTGATTCATATTTCAGTGAACAATTCATTTCTGGGGATAATAATAAAATATATACAGTGGAACTTCCATAACTCGAACTCTTAAATTGGCAATAGAAGTCAAATCTCATACAAATTTCCTTTCATAAATCGAACTTTTCGACCAGGACATAACACAAAATTTAAAATTGTACTATAATAAACCCAAACGATTACCCTCATCCCGCCCAATCGACGCGTGGGGCGCAGTTCGCATACGAGCGGAATTTGCCGAGTCTAGGAAGGCAAGAGATTTTTAAGCGTTCAGTTCTCAAACTGCTCAACTACAGAAAGAACCATTTCAACAGCTGAAATTTTAAAATTTATAAAAACAAAAAGTTAAAAATTTCTGAATATTACTTATTAAGAGAAGACAAAATAGTTTTTTTGATGCTAAATATTGAGTGAGATGGATCAAATGTGCTGGAATGAGAATTAAAATCCTGACATATTCGGCGGAATGGTTCGTTTAACTCAAAATTTGTTCTAGAAGATTTTAGAAGTAATGGTCTAAACTGCCTAGTTGAACGCAATGGGATATTAAACTTAATATCAGACAATAGGAATTAGTTTGTAGCTAAACCATTCAGAAGTTTTACTAAGAATATTATACCTAGCATTTCTCTGCGACTAATGAGTGTGGGAAGATTTATAAGTTTTAAACGACTAGTATACCTGGGAAGATTCAATCTTGAATCCCAATGTAAGTGGCCTAAAGCAAAAAGTAAAAATTGTTTTTGAACGGACTCAAGCTTATCAGAATGGGATTGATAGCTAGGATTCCATACCACAGAACCATACTCCAATATAGGCCTTACCAATGTTGTAAAAAGAATTTTAGTAACATACGGATCACTAAATTCTTTAGACCAACGTTTAACAAAGCTAAGAGCACCTTTAGCTTTTAAGACAATTGAAGTCCATAGTAACTCCTAAATCAACAAAGCTAAAAACTTGCTGTAAACTGAAGTTATTATTACATAGGGAGAAAGATCAACAGTTCTACGGGAAAAGCACATCGTTTCACATTTTTTAAGATTCAGTGGCATATCATTTTTGTAACACCAAGTAACTAAATTATTTAAATCCGATTGCAACTCAGTCCTTTCGGTATGAGAAGTATATGATTTAAAAAATTTTACATCATCCGCATATAATAAAATTTCTGAAAACTTAATTACAGAAGGTATATCATTGATGAACAACAAGAACAGAATCGGGAATCAAGGAACAATTTTAAGGGAAGCGAACAAAAAATATGATATTGAACTTATGGATTGCATAACTAAATCATGTTACAAAGGCATGAGATACAGACGTTAAGAGCAAAACAATAACAAAATGCAACAAACAAAATTACAGAATACATGTTTTAATGCATTTAGATAAAACTTTTTGCGAAGTAAATAACTAAAACTGTGGGTAGATCTATATTTTACTGCTTTTTGAAAAATTAAAATTTCTATAACTCGAAGTTTTTTAGTGGATTAATATGATTCGAGTTAGAGAAGTTCCACTGTAGTTAAAAGGCCTCAATAATATTTGCATTAAATTAAAAGTTTTATTTTAGCGTACTTGGAATAATTCGATTTAGGCCAAATATACATCATTTTCTGCGATAACTTGATCCCATTTTGAAGACAATTTCAAATATCACTCTCATAGAAGGCTTAATGCATCCAATTTAACAATTATAAATTTCAGTAATGTGTATTTAATACAAATTGTGTGTTTTTTTAAATCAAGAGATTAGGCAACGAAGTAGTTGCAACAAGTACGTTGAAGTTGCTTGTGAGAGTCCGGCGGGACTGGCCGAAAAATAAGTCGTTTCTGTGGGGGTAAGAGCTTCAAGAGATGCAAAAAGTTCAACAGGACATTGATGAGACAAGGGAACAGCTTCCCCGCACGGAATAACTTAATCGGCATAACGGTAATGTATTTTATAATGCATTTCATGAAGTATACGTTACTAAGTATATCGTTACTCCACAATACCTTCGAGGACATATGCTAAGAAGCGAAAAGTTGATTCAGACAATGAAACATTACTGTTTTAGATTATATGATGAAGAAAAGGAGCACGCACATCACGACGAAGTAATGGCGCTCGGACAGAAAAAATCGAAATTTCTAATTGAATTTAGAAATAGTTTACAAAACTGTAACTAGATCTTCATTTAATGTTCAGATGTTGATCTCTAAACTTGTTTAATTATGCTGCTCAATGTGGGCTCTTGTTGATCTAATATAATAATTGAAAGTACTCTGTTCCCAGTTGAGGTTTCCGTTGTCTCTGTATAGAGTTATTAGAAACTTTGAAATAGAGTAAGAAGAGTCGCCTATAATAACTGCATTCTCAGCCAGCTCAACTTGGCCAGTCGTGATAAGCTTTGAATATTGGGTTATTATACTCTCGCAACAAATGTTGCTAAAGAGAGTATTATAGTTTTGTTCACATAACGGTTGTTTGTAACACCCAAAATTAAATGAGTTAGATATAGGGTTATATATACCAAAGTGATCAGGGTGAAGAGTGGAGTTCAAATCCGAATGTCTGTCTGTCCGTCCGTCCGTCCGTCTGTGCAAGCTGTAACTTGAGTAAAAATTAAGATATCTTGATGAAATTTGGCACACTTATTTCTTGACACCATAGGATGAGGATAGAAATGAGCAAAATCGGACCACTGCCATGCCCACAAAATGGCGAAAACCGAAAACACATAAAGTGCCATAACTAAGCCATAAATAAAGCTATGGAAATAAAATTTGGTATGAAGGATCGCACTATGAAGGGGCATATTTGGATGTAATTTTTTTGGGGAAGTGGGTGTGGCCCCTCCCCCAAATCGGTTTTTTTGTATATATCTCGCAAACCAATAGAGCTACTTTCTGCAGTCGTTTTTTAGCCATTTCCCTATACAGTCCAAAAATGAAAGCAATCGGATCATAACCACGCCCACCTCCCATACAAAAGTTAGGTTGAAAATTACTAAAAGTGGGTTAACTCACTAACGAAAAACGTCAGAAACACTAAATTTCACATAAGAAATGGCAGATGAAAGCTGCACTCAGATTTTTTTTACAAAATGGAAAATGGGCGTGGCGTCGCCCACTTATGGGTCAAAAACCATATCTCAGGAACTACTCGACCGATTTCAATGAAACTTGGTTTGTAATAGTTTCCTTACATCCCAATGATATGTTGTGAAAATAGGTCAAATCGCTTCACAACCACGCCTACTTCCTATATACCAGAACTTTGAAGACGATCTGAATCGTTTACTTTACAATATATAAAGTAAACACTAGTGAAGATATCGGTGCAGAACTTTGCACAAGTATTATGTTAATAGTGTGGCAGCCCCATTCTAAAAATCGCCGAAATCGGAAGATAGGTTTTTAAGGCCCCATATGTCGAACACGAGGACCTCGGTGCTTCTAACCTAATATTATGGTTTCCAACTTTCAATGGACTTTATACAATATATATGACGAATATGTGGGTCAAATTGTGTATTATATAATCTAAATAAAGTTAAATATATAAATTGCGAAAGTATAAAATGTTTGGTTACACCCGAACTTAGCCCTTCCTTACTTGTTTTTCCATACTTTCGCGTCATGGCAATTCCCTGGGTAGCCTATAAATACATACAAAAAATTTGATTGTAACATATGGCCTACAAAATAACATTTTTTAAATACTCGGTACTATACTCCGAATTAATTGCAAAATGAAGCTTACCTTCATTATTATGGAATGGTTGTCTTTACGGTTGTTGACATCCTCCATATTTTAAAATAAGTACTATCTAGACACCCAATTGCGAACGGACACGTATTAATTCTACTGTTCTAAATTATTCCCATTATCTCAAATTGGCTTAATATTCAGGATGCCAAAAAATATTTTATGAGCAGCTGCTATAAAAAAGACATCATCCGGGTAACATTTTATGATTTTGAAGTAGTTCGCTACTTTTGGAATCAATTTTTCAACTCGTCAACAACTGATTATAAATATTTCGCAAATTTTTTAGTTCAAAAATGCAAATTTGCATGTATATCGATGCGCAGTTTCGAATCAGCATCAGCCAACATAACATCATCTGAGCAAACTGCGAGAAGTAGCCAGAAATGTCTGCATTACTGGAAAGGCCCAACCTATTGTCGTAAGGAACGAATTAATTTTGACCGTTGAAGGGTAGCTCAAAGTAAATTATTGTCTGTCAAATACTGTGAAAGTCATAAAACGCATAGCTAAACCTTCCCTACCCACTTCAATCCTTTTTTGGACACCGTTTGCGTTGGGTCACCGTGATTCGTCTAGTACCATCACTTTCGCTTGACGTTTTCTTAACTGAACCACATCTCATCATCAGTAATCATCCCTTCCGAAATATATGGATTTGTTCAACAACCCAATTCGCAAGTTGCTTAAGCAAAGTTTTAGCATGCAACTATAAGAAATGGTTTCTTTGTTTCAGTTTTCGCTTTGATCGCAGCTAGGCATTTAGCCCAGCAGTCATTGACTCTTTATACGCTAGACAGACGGCAGAGTTATTCCCGATTAACTGCGCTTTTAATCAGTTCCAATTTTGTGGGTGACAGACGGCAGCAAAGCGAGTTATAAACTCCCATAACAGCTGATTGACAATAATATTTCCATTTTGGTGAAATAAAATTGGATAGAAAGCAATTATTGCGGTTGTCATCCGCACAAATAGTACAAAATCACTAATTATTAAAAAAATAGACATAAATACGTTATTATTAGAACTTCCATTTAAAAAAAATTAGCATGCGTATGTTTTGTTTACATTTAATTGAAAAACAGCTGTCAGTATTGCATATTTTCATTCACAATAGATAAAAAGCGGCCATGTTTAACAATGTTTCAAACGAAAATGCCACGAACTCCCACTAACTCACTAAAATTTTGAGGATTAAATGGGAGTTAGCAAACGGAGTTAACTGAGATAACTCCCTATTAAAGCAGTTATTCCGAAATAACGCCGCCGCCGCCGGGTTTTACGATGTTTGCATTGAAATATTTCTTATTTTCAATTTATTTTTTATTTGCAACTGCTCTCTGCTACTTATGTGAACCTTTCTAAAATTGTTTTCCAATAAAGCCCATAAATACTCGATCACTACCATGTCAGGTGATAGTTATTAAATGCGAAGAATTTCATATCAGTCAAGTCTGCACTATTGCCTGTTTGTGATTTAGGTTGTTGTACGGACAATAACGGAAATCTTGTCATATTCTAAGTTTCTGGTAATATACTATAGGTAAATTGTATTGCACATTATATAATGTTTATTCTCTTTATATATAGGCTCGTATATGTAATATGATACATAATTAGTATGATAATATAAATTTGTGTACTAACATCAAGTCATAGGTCCACAGATAATGCCATTCTCATCATACCGCAAATTATTTAGGCGCTGCCTCACACAACGCGGTTATCGTGACGTACTACCACATCAACAATGCTCATATTGGGAGTCAAGAAATTGACGAGGCGATCGGCGCCAGCACGAGAGAGACGGTCGAATGGATAGCCCATGGCACGACGATCGGGATAGAGACGATCGCGCACGCCACAGTATGATGCAGCATCACTGCAAGAACCAACCAATTGTTGCTCGATCTGCGATAATTAGTTTATATAAGGTTGGAAAAGTACTTTTGCATTCGGGATCTTTTTGTCACTTACCCTATCCTGATCGTAGTCGGACACCATAACAAACAGTTCACAGTTCATACCTTCGGGTAAGCCTTTAGGAATGAGCATGTGGTTGGGCCAACCGCAACCGCAGAAGTTGAATTCGAGCTCTTCAGCACTACCGGCAGCTGGGCGATTCACGTCCAAATTACGGAAAGTACGTTCGAAGGGTATGGTGACACTGGATTCGGTGGAGCGACGACGAATGGTGTTTTGGCCAGGGTTTACTGTTGGTTGAATAAGATTTGATTTAATATAAGATAATTATATCTTATATCTTATAATTAAGACTCGCACACAACTTAATACTTACATGACACAATGAATTTATCCAATTCAATCATGAGTAAACGTTGATCCTTGAATAGCATTCCCTGTCCGCGCTCATCTGTCTTGGGTCCCAAGAAGATGCGCACTGTGCCGAAACGTTGAGCACCGCTGTCATTGTTGACGTTGATGGTGTAGGTGAATGGAGCGTGTTGGAGATGGGTGAAACGTGCGAACACATTGCCGCGTGGCACAAAGTCCATGCCGCGTGAGAGATCAACATCGGATTGCTGCCAGAAGGTTTGCAATACATTTGGCCGACCACCTTCGGGACTTACTTGTACACCAGTTACAGAAATACCATCGTAGTTGAGTTCCGGTAGTGTATAGGGGGTTAAACGGGTCTTATGTTCCTGGAAGATATCATCGATGTATGCATGCCATCTGTAGAAAACGGGATCACGCATAGCAGTGGCAGAATCACCCATGACACCAAAGCTTTCCAAATGACGATGATCAGGGTCGTGAGAGTAAGAAATGAACACATGACCCAAGTTATGGAAGTCACCATACAAGCTACGATTTGGTGAAAGTATGGACGATTCCATAATATTACCCAAAATATCAATACCACGAACATCGTCTAATGGTACACGATTGCCACTCTCCTGAAATTGCATTATATTACGAATATTTAGATACGAATTACGAGAATCGTGCCTTAGACTTATTGTGTATACTTACATCGGTGGCGAATCCTTGGGATATAGCCTCGAAGATGCGATCCCTCCAGCGCTCCATGTCACTCACATCCACATTGATTTGGTCCAACTCACGGTTCAGATCTCTCAATATCGTACCCTCAACACGTGGTGGCCATGCGCGACTCGATACTAATGAATCCATCTTAGGGAAGTAGCCCTCAGCAATGGGTTCACGCAAATTATTGAAACGTACAACTCGTGCCAGATTGTTACTGAAGCGCTCCAAATTGTAACGGGCAACCACTTGTTGATGCATGTAGTAGAAGAGTTCACCACGACGATCCTTATTCACAATGGCACGATCGCCAGCCTCAAATGGGTATACCAAATGCCAATGCCAATGATGAAGATTGATACCAAGATCCTCACGGAAATACCACAGTCGATGTTCAGGCTCCAAATCCGAAGCGGTGTAATCACGTGGTATGGTGATGGGCATACGCGAACCGTCTGGCACCACAGTGGCCTCTTCTCGCACTTTCCGGAATACCTGTGAATCGACGAATTTGTCGGGGAAGTTCTGCGCGAAAGATGGCAGATCCAATCCTTTGGTGTCCGGACGATGGAGCAATGCCACAGATAGTGCATAATTGAACAAGTATGGATTGACGCGATCACGTGCATAAACAGCAACGCTCTGCAGATCGTCAACGGAACGCACACCCATGAAGATATCAATCAAACGACCCGCAATGCGACGATGAGCCGGTATGAAGAGCGAAAATTGCGCATCACGTGGCAATGACATTGGTAGACGTAGATCGGGGATGGAGATATCTCTAACTGGAATGCGTTGTTCAGCCTTCTCACCGAAACGGCTTTGCACCTCATTACCGATTGGACGGTAGCGATCCGTGAGGAACTTGTCGGGCACATCGAACACCGCTGCTCGTCCCTTCTCCATGAAGACGGGTTCAGTGGGACGGTCGAAGAGCAACAACAGATTCTTCTTGTCAGCCATTTTAAGTAGTTATTTAGAAATCCCTTTAGGAATACGAATAAAAATGTTTAGTGTTTAGATTGCACTAAGCGCACTCAACTGTAGTTCAGTGCGTAACTGATGGTTTGGTATACCGTTCGAGCACTTTTATACTACTTCAAAATTTAGTTATCGGCATATGGCATGGACTTCAAAAATAGTGCGTGTATGCCAAAGCGACTTATCAGTGCCGAAATTTGTTGCGGTTGCGTTATCATGGAGCGGTGTTTTGACAGCCTAGATATACGGTCGCTGTCCTATTATTCTATACACTATCTCTTATAGGTTCCCATAAAATTCTTCCTACAAATTTAAAATTAGATAGTACGAATTTTGGAACATTTTTAAATGTAGCAAATTTAAATATAGACATATACATATGTATTTAAAAAGATTGCCCATAATAATAGCACTATTATTCATCCACGCCTCGTAGTGATAAGAGTACGAAGTATGATTTTCGAACGAATATTACTTTTTCTTCTAATAATAGTAAATGAGAAAGATGTGTGAGAAAGTTTTACCAAAAACTGAGCACTTTCTAAAATATTCAATCATATGTAGGATATTATACAAAGAAGTCTTTTTAAGTCTTCTTAAAATAAAATTCCAAATTTCACTCAGCGCTTTCAAGCTATTATTTTGAATCAGTATACATATGTGACCATGCTATTGCCAGGTGTGTTGCAGCGTTAGAGAAGGGCATCAAAAGAGCGATAATTAATTATAACTTAATGTGAAAATAAAACTTAAGAAGAAAAACGTCATCCTATATTCAGAATACAACGAGTACCATCTACATATATAAATGCCAAAGTTAACAATAAAATAGAATAAATATGCTCCAGTAGCACCTATTTCCATTATATACATGATAAAGTGTTTCTAACGGACTATTGTATTTATCGAGGGTGTCAGGGGATTTCACACATTTTAAGAAGAACGTTGTCAGAAGATACTAATGATTATTATTGAGAATTGAAATTAAATGTTTTCACCATATTTCCTTCAGATAAATCAAACAGTTTATGATATAAACATATATTTATGTTTATCAACTCCAATAAGAGACCAAAGCTGGCCAAGGAGAGTTTTATAATAATTTTTAAAAGAAATAGAAATAAATATGTAATTATATTATAGCAACAAACAAATTGATCCATATATTCGACATAAAGCACAATAGAATAACGAAAATCATAATACATAGTATATGGTGCTGATATAATTCCTACGCCGTTTTTACTAATTTTCATCACCAAACTACATTATATCCACGATCACTTAGTTTTGCTAACATATCTCACATATTAACCCATATGGGGCATTCTCTGGAAAAAAGCCACTTGAAAGAAAAAGTTCTTTATTTTCTTTGGCAATGATATATCTTATAGTACATGTAAAACCTAAAATAAAACATATGGTTTTAGGTCTGTGTAACGCGGGGTTGCCATAGTTTAAGGGGCCAAAGTTTTTTGTAAAAAAAATTTCGAACCGCCATAACTTTAAAACTAATGAACAGATTTTAAAACAGCATGTGACTTTTTTGTACAGAATTTCTCAAACTTTGAAACTGTGTATCGTAAAAATTTTTAAAATTAATATTTCATAGCAAAAAAGAAAAATTTTTTTTTTTAATTTTTAACAATTTATGCCCCCTTCGATTTTTTTCGAAAATATCTTAAAATGTTCCTTATTTCATCACCTTTTTACCCCCCCAAAGGGAATTTTGGGACAGCAATATTTGTATGAGCTACAAATAAAAAACCAACTCAGAACATGATGAAAAATCATTGATTTATGCACTATTATTATCAGAATTTGCAAAACTAATACGGCTATGAAAGCTAACGTTGAGCAACACCAAAAGCTCCGTCAGGATCGGGAAGGACCTCTCAGAGCCGTTCGATACCAAACGAGGCTTCAGGCAGGGTGACTCACTATCGTGCGACTTTTTTAACTTGATGTTGGAAAAAATAATTCGAGCTGCAGAACTAAATAGAGAGGGTACAATCTTCTACAAGAGTGTACAGCTCCTGGCGTATGCCGATGATATTGATATCATCGGAAGCAACAACCGCGCCGTTTGTTCTGCGTTTTCCAGACTAGATAAAGAAGCGAAGCGTATGGGTCTGGTGGTGAATGAGGACAAGACGAAATATCTCCTGTCATCAAACAAACAGTCGGCGCATTCGCGTCTTGGCTCCCACGTCACTGTTGACAGTCATAACTTCGAGGTCGTAGATAATTTCGTATACCTGGGAACCAGCATCAACAACACGAACAATGTCAGCCTCGAAATCCAGCGCAGAATAACTCTTGCCAACAGGTGCTACTTTGGACTGAGTAGGCAATTGAAAAGTAAAGTCCTCTCTCGACGAACCAAAATCAAACTCTACAAGTCGCTTATCAATCCCGTCCTGCTTTATGGTGCAGAAGCGTGGACGATGACAACATCCGATGAGACGACTCTTGGGGTTTTCGAGAGAAAGGTTTTGCGTAAGATTTATGGTCCTCTAAACATTGGCAACGGCGAATACCGCAGACGATGGAACGATGAGCTGTACGATTTATACGACGACATTGACATAGTTCAGCGAATAAAAGACAGCGGCTACGCTGGCTAGGTCATGTTGTACGGATGGAAGAAAACACTCCAGCTCTGAAAGTATTCGATGCAGTACCCGCTGGAGGAAGCCGCGGAAGAGGACGACCTCCACTCCGGTGGAAAGACCAAGTGCAAAGTGACCTGGCTTCACTTGGTGTTTCCAGTTGGCGCCAAAAAGCAAAAAGGAGGAATGAGTGGCGCACTCTGTTGGATTGGCCATAATCGCTTAAAGCGGTTCCTACGCCAAAAATATATATATATTATCAGAATTTAGCGTAAGAGCGTAGATTAGATTCAAGTACGTGATAATTTTAAATAAAAAACAAAAACAAAAAAAAAACAAAATTAAAAATTTGAAAAATACAAAAAAATTAAAAAAAATATTTAAAAATAAAAAAAAAACAAAAAGGGATTAAATGTCTGCTACGTCCACGTCGTTAATCTTGGGTTACGCTAAATTCTGATAATAATAGTGCATAAATCAATGATTTTTCATCATGTTCTGAGTTGGTTTTTTATGTGTAGCTCATACAAATATTGCTGTCCCTAAATTCCCTTTAGGGGGTAAAAAGGTGATGAAATAAGGAACATTTTAAGATATTTTCGAAAAAAATCGAAGGGGGGGCATAAATTGTTAAAAATTAAAAAAAAAAATTTTTCTTTTTTGCTATGAAATATTAATTTTAAAAATTTTTACGATACACAGTTTCAAAGTTTGAGAAATTCTGTACAAAAAAGTCACATGGTGTTTTAAAATCTGTTCATTAGTTTTAAAGTTACGGCGGTTCGAAAATTTTTTTTACAAAAAACTTTGGTCCCTTATAATATGGCAACCCCGCGTTTCACAGACCTAAAACCATATGTTTTATTATAGGTTTTACATGTACTATAAGATATATCATTGCCAAAGAAAATAAATAACTTTTTTTTCAAGTGGCTTTTTTCCCAGAGAATGCCCCATATATACTATATAAAGTCCACCGGAAGTTTGAGAATCCGTATATGCGGCATAAGGTGGCTAGGGAACGTATTATAAGAAATACATAACATCTGAATTTCTTCAGAATATCTGGGGATTTACGTATATTTTCGATGAAAAAAATTGGTCACAAGCACTGAGCTCCTCATATTCGGTATCTGTAGCCCTGATAGGTTCTTGATTTATATTTTCTACGGTGCAAGAAACATATTAATGACAAAAGAAATGTTACGTGGCAAATTATTCCTTATTATTGCCAGAAATCGATTTAAAGTATTTTTATATATTTATATTTTTTTTTACAAATCCTTATTTTTATAATAAAGCTGAATTCTTGGCCATAACATTAAATTATATATAATACGTTTTTCTTGAGAACCACAAGGCGTGAATGGATAATAGTGTTATTTTTATGGAACCACCATCTACATTGCAAATTTGGTAAATATGTAAAATATTTATCTTTTTTTCAAATTTGAAATATCTACTTTTAAATTTTAGGTGTACATTTATTATAAAATATAGAGACAACGAATAGAATAATAGGACAGCGACCGCATGTCTAGGCTGTCAAAACAACACTTCATGATAACGCCACCGCAAAGAATTTCGGCACTGATAAGTCGATAAATAAATTTTGGATTAGTATAAAAGAGCTCGAACGGTATACCAAACCATCAGTTACGCACTGAACTACAGTTGAGTACGCTTAGTGCAATCAAAAACTAAACATTTTTATTCGAATTTCAAAAGGAATTCTCTAAATAACTACTTAAAATGGCTGATAAGAAGAATCTGTTGTTGCTCTTCGACCGTCCCACTGAACCCGTCTTCATGGAGAAGGGACGAGCAGCGGTGTTCGATGTGCCCGACAAGTTCCTCACGGATCGCTACCGTCCCATCGGTAATGAGGTGCAAAGCCGTTTCGGTGAGAAGGCCGAACAACGCATTCCAGTTAGAGATATCTCCATCCCCGATCTACGTCTACCAATGTCACTGCCACGTGATGCACAATTTTCGCTCTTCATACCGGCTCATCGTCGCATTGCGGGTCGTTTGATTGATATCTTCATGGGTGTGCGTTCCGTTGACGATCTGCAGAGTGTTGCTGTTTATGCACGTGATCGCGTCAATCCATACTTGTTCAATTATGCACTATCTGTGGCATTGCTCCATCGTCCGGACACTAAAGGGCTGGATCTGCCATCTTTCGCGCAGAACTTCCCCGACAAATTCGTCGATTCACAGGTATTCCGGAAAGTGCGAGAAGAGGCAACTGTGGTGCCAGACGGTTCGCGTATGCCAATCACCATACCACGTGATTACACCGCTTCGGATTTGGAGCCTGAACACCGACTGTGGTATTTCCGTGAGGATCTTGGTATCAATCTACATCATTGGCATTGGCATTTGGTATACCCATTTGAGGCTGGCGATCGTGCCATTGTGAATAAGGATCGTCGTGGTGAACTCTTCTACTACATGCATCAACAAGTGGTTGCCCGTTACAACTTGGAGCGCTTCAGTAACAATCTGGCACGAGTTGTACGTTTCAATAATTTGCGTGAACCCATTGCTGAGGGCTACTTCCCTAAGATGGATTCCTTGGTATCAAGTCGCGCATGGCCACCACGTGTTGAGGGTACGATATTGAGAGATCTGAACCGTGAGTTGGACCAAATCAATGTGGATGTGAGTGACATGGAGCGCTGGAGGGATCGCATCTTCGAGGCTATATCTCAAGGATTCGCCACCGATGTAAGTATTCACAATACGTATAAGGACACGATTTTCGTAATTCGTATCTAAATATTCGTAATATAATGCAATTTCAGGAGAGTGGCAATCGTGTACCATTAGATGATGTTCGTGGTATTGATATTTTGGGTAACATTATGGAATCGTCCATACTTTCACCAAATCGTAGCTTGTATGGTGACTTCCATAACTTGGGTCATGTGTTCATTTCCTACTCTCACGATCCCGATCATCGTCATTTGGAAAGCTTTGGTGTCATGGGTGATTCTGCCACTGCTATGCGTGATCCCGTTTTCTACAGATGGCATGCATACATCGATGATATCTTCCAGGAACATAAGACCCGTTTAACCCCCTATACACTACCGGAACTCAACTACGATGGTATTTCTGTAACTGGTGTACAAGTAAGTCCCGAAGGTGGTCAGCCAAATGTATTGCAAACCTTCTGGCAGCAATCCGATGTTGATCTCTCACGCGGCATGGACTTTGTGCCACGCGGCAATGTGTTCGCACGTTTCACCCATCTCCAACACGCTCCATTCACCTACACCATCAACGTCAACAATGACAGCGGTGCTCAACGTTTCGGCACAGTGCGCATCTTCTTGGGACCCAAGACAGATGAGCGCGGACAGGGAATGCTATTCAAGGATCAACGTTTACTCATGATTGAATTGGATAAATTCATTGTGTCATGTAAGTATTAAGTTGTGTGCGAGTCTTAATTATAAGCCTTTATAAACTTAATCTAATTCAACCAACAGTAAACCCTGGCCAAAACACCATTCGTCGTCGCTCCACCGAATCCAGTGTCACCATACCCTTCGAACGTACTTTCCGTAATTTGGACGTGAATCGCCCAGCTGCCGGTAGTGCTGAAGAGCTCGAATTCAATTTCTGCGGTTGCGGTTGGCCCAACCACATGCTCATTCCTAAAGGCTTACCCGAAGGTATGAACTGTGAACTGTTTGTTATGGTGTCCGACTACGATCAGGATAGGGTAAGTGACAAAAAGATCCCGAATGCAAAAGTACTTTTCCAACATTATATAAACTAATCGCAGATCGAGCAACAATTGGTTGGTTCTTGCAGTGATGCTGCATCATACTGTGGCGTGCGCGATCGTCTCTATCCCGATCGTCGTGCCATGGGCTATCCATTCGACCGTCTCTCTCGTGCGGGCGCCGATCGCCTCGTCAATTTCTTGACTCCCAATATGAGCATTGTTGATGTGGTAGTACGTCACGATAACCGCGTTGTGTGAGGCAGCGCCTAAATAATTTGCGGTATGATGAGAATGGCATTATCTGTGGACCTATGACTTGATATTAGTACAAACATTTATATTATCATACTATTTCAAAACAAAAATGATATAAATATATAATATTACATATACGAGTATATATGTAGAGAGAATAAACATTTTATAAAGCAAATTTGTAATGCGTTATATTTTTGTAGTTATGTGCTGTTGTGTCTTAATTTTACATATAGTAGGTACTATATATGTAGTTGACTATTCGTTATAGGAGTGGACTCAGGATTTTTTCCGCTGTGTCCACAACCAAATTGATCGAATTAGACTACGATCTGCTATCCATTCCACCATACTCTGCACATTTTGCCCCATGCAACTTCTTTTTGCTTAAAAACTTATAAAAGTGACTTTAAAGAGCTCCAGTAAACCTATTTCTCGGACGGACTAAAGGTTTTAGAGTATTGCTGGGCCAAGTATATCGAGCTAAACGGAGGTAATTCTAAGAAATAAATTATAATTTGTTGCTAACAATTTGACCCAATATTCATGCTCCTCTAACTTAACCTCAATCGAGCAACTGTGTGTTCGAAATGAGCTACAATATCAAGCGGAAATCATGCTTTTCGCAATGTTACAACTTAAAGAAGATCGTTAGATTATGGCACGCTAATAAATTGTGTCTACAAGAAAGTTGCAAAAGAGGACATATTTGAATGACAAGCGAAATTTGCATATCTGTAAGTGATGTTGTAGAAAGCCTATTGCGCATTGACCTCCATCTAAAACATAACTTAAACAACCAAAAAATGCTTTCACAACCGTGTCCAACCTTTGGTGACTTTCAACTACGCTGATCTCTACAACTCCGCAGCTGCTCCAAATCACAACGTCCAAGCGAAAACAGTTAAAATAGCAATTCATTGGGATCTTACATATGATACATACAAACAAGCATAAATCTGCACATTTCAGCTGTCCGCCAGCCGCAACAGCAACAACAACTAATAACCATCAACGGAAGCAAGCGACCGAGCAAATGTCTGACAAAACCGTACAACGATCGCGAATTCCAAGATTTCCAGCAAAGAAAAATTTGCGTATCATTTTGAAGGGGGGATAGAAATGTAAAGTGAAATAGGCGTTACCGAAATCATAAATGGCAAATGTACACACGCAGAAGACTCGCTACTGTCGCTACAGTCCGCAATAATGGCCGACGGAGGGCAACACCTCGTTCGAGCGAAAAACTAGAAAATAAGCGACGAAAAAAATGCATTTACATAAAACTCGCAAAGCGCCTTAAGAGCATAACACCCAAAGCTACAGAGGTGGTCAAGGCGGCGAAGCTTGATGCTGGATGCTGACGCTGCTGTGGCGTTGAAAATTTCAGCGCTCAAATGTTTTATTTGGAGATATCCATGTCAGATAAAGTAAACCTAATTTTATTTACTGTTTGTTCGGTTGCTAATGTTGTTGTTGTTGTTTTTAATGTTTTCATAGTGTTGTTGTTGTTTTTGTTGTCTTACTTTTTAGTTACTTTTTTTGGTGCTTTTTAGTTCAAATGTTGTTGTTGCTTTTTATACTCTCGCAACCTGTTGCACTGAGTATCATAGTTTTGTTCACTTAACGGTTGTTTGTGTCACCAAGAAATAAAAGAGTTAGATATGGGGTTATATATATATAAATGATCAGGATGACGAGTGGAGTTGAAATCCGGATGTCTGTCCGTCTGTCCGTCCGTCCGCCGTGCAAGCTGTAACTTGAGTAAAAATTGAGATATCTTAATGAAACTTGGAACACATGTTCCTTGGGACCGTGAGAGGGTTGCAAAATCGGTCCACTGCCACGCCCACAAAATGGCGAAAACCAAAAACACATAAAGTGTCATAACTAAGCCATAAATAAGGGTATAATAGTAAAATTTTGAATAAAGGATCGCACCAGGAAGGGGCATATTTGGATGTAATTTTTTTTGGGGAAGTGGGCGTGGTCCCGCCCCCAAATTGGTTATTTATATATATCTCGCAAACCAACGAAGCTATATAAACCAAACTTTCTGCAGTCGTTTTTTTAGCCACTTCTTAATATAGTTCAAAAATAAAAGAAATCGGATAATAACCACGCCCACCTCCCATACAAAAGTTAGGTTGAAAATTACTAAAAGTGGGTTAACTCACTAACGAAAAACGTCAGAAACACTAAATTTTACAAAAGAAATGGCAGATGGAAGCTGCACTCAGATTTTTTTACAAAATGGAAAATGGGCGTGGCGTCGCCCACTTATGGGTCAAAAACCATATCTCAGGAACTACTCGACCGATTTCAATGAAACTTGGTTTGTAATAGTTTCCTTACCTCCCAATAATATTTTGTGAAAATTGTCCAAATCGGATCACAACCACGCCTACTTCCTATATACCAGAACTTAGAAGATGATCTGAATCGTTTACATTACAATATATAAAGTAAGCACTAGTGAAGATATCGGTGCAAAACTTTGCACAAATACTGTATTTATAGTGTGGCAGCCCATTTCTAAAAATCGCCGAAATCGGACCATAGGTTTTCAAGCACCGAGGTCCCATATATCGAACATGAGGACCTCGGTGCTTCTAACCTAATATTAGGGTTTCCAACTTTCAATGGACTTTATACAATATATATGACGAATATGTAGGTCAAATGGTGTATTATATAATATTAATTAAGTTAAATAAATAAATTGCGAGAGTATAAAATGTTCGGTTACACCCGAACTTAGCCCTTCCTTACTTGTTTATCTTATTGTTGTTGTTTTTCCTGTATGTTATTGTTGTTGCTTTCCTTATTTCTTAGTTATGCGCTTGCTGCTCTTTTTTGTTTTAGTGAAATCGCCGCAACAAGTGTAATTAAAAGCGGCTAACAACACCGGCTTCAGTGCCACCAATGGGGCCACCTCCATTTCACAACTACTCGCCTCCGGGCGCTTTGTTAGTTTGCTGTATGTTAGCCGTTTACAGCATCGGTAGCACCGCGCATGCATTAGCCAAGCACACACGCGCATATAACATCCAACATCCAACAACCAACCAACTCAACCATCAAAAGCAACAACAACAACTACCAAAGCAAATGTATTTGTCTGTAACGGTGCGGCGTGGCGTCGATTGCTGGAAGCTGGTGTATTTGCTGCCATCGCCATGTATTTTAATTTGCCAACTAATGGGATACAACAGTTGAACGCCATTTTTCGTGGAATTCAGCGCCGAAAATCCACAACAAGCAACAATAACAACAAAACGAAAGATGCACACTATAGTGCCGAAAAGTATCATACCGACAAAGTTCAGCTGCTGTAGCAAAAGCTGTGTCAGTGGCAGCGAGTCATAAAATATAACGTAAAGTGAAGAAGCAGTTAGTCTCGTAAAATTGTAAAACATTCGTTTTCTATTTGCTGCTTTGCTTTCAAAAAATTTTTTTTTTGTTTCTGTAAGTACATAATACGAGTATCTTTTTTGTGTAGTACAAATGTGTACTATATAATGTACAAGGCTTATTAACTTACATAAAATACTTTGAGATGCTTTACATAACAATTGTATGTACATATCTTCAGCCTTAATATAATTCTTTTTTAAAGAAAAATATGACTTCATTCTTCGACAAGACTTCCTTCTAGAGAAATGTATTTGTTGTAACAGTCGTACAATATTTCGTTACCCGTTCAATCGTGAGAAGCTTCGAGGTCTTCAAAATACGCGTTTGTTTGCATCTTCAGCCATTTTTTTAGTCTGAGAGAGAGGAAGTAGTTGCAGGTAGTTGCTGGATGTTGGATTAGTTCATCTCGCAATTTCTTCAATTTATAAATTTTATAACAGGTACATTCAAGATTTAATTTTTTATTCGATTTATTTTTCGATATTCAAAAAAGACGCTTTTGTAAGATTTCTTGAATAAGACGGCTTCCTTTGAGAAGCTTAACTATCTCTCTCAACTTCATTTTACGGTTGATATTTCTCCGTTTCACTTTTGGCACTAAATATTTACACATATTGGTGCCAACTCTATTCCAAATAATCTAAATTAAAGACATGCCTAACACATTCACTATTTCTTCCTTTAAACAACATTTATTAACATTTACAATTTTTCTTTCATAGATAAATGACAGGAAGATGTTAAAATTCAAGTATTCGCTATATTCTTTGATAGTTTTTGTATGCTTCCATATATTATTCATATCGCAGTTTTTTTTACAAAAAGCCCCTCAATTACAATCGTATTCATTAACTGACGGAATTTCTCCATAATTTGATAATATTTTTAGGTTTTTTTTCCGATAACATGGAAAGAGTGATTTCCAAATTAAAACAATATTATTTCCTCACCTAAAGGGTGATTGGAACTTTTTAGTTATTTAAATAATAATTAATAATTTTAGTTTAGAAATATGAATACTAACCAAAACTGGACATTATTCATAAATCAAAAGCTTAGTGTAAGCTATTTTACTCACGTTATGACTTATGTATCAACAACTTTTGACAATCAAAACTTCAGCCATTTGTCTACTAATTAGAATGTCAACAGTTCAGAATTTCTGCTCCCATGGTATTCAATTTAAGGGTAAATTTGTACAATGATTTAAGAAAGATTAGAAGACAATTTGAAACGTGTTGTGGCTATTACTTTACTTAATTTCTCACAAGACATATTATTGCTGTAGATTTTACATTTGAGACATTATACTTATACTTCGACTTTTTTCAGGGTATTAGACCAAACATAAATTATCCTGGAGATTGACTCCTAAGTAAAAGAGTACATTCTCACTTTTTCGATATTAGTCTCCAAAATGTAAATATTCGAATTCGAATTTCGAAATTTAGCTTACTGGAAACGTCATTAATAACACTGTGATAGTCAAAAAAAAAAAAGACAAGACCAAATTCGACGGTTTCCCCCTATTTCGGGTCCTACGAATCGAACTGCATCATTACTTTTTTGAGTTACAATCATGGTTTCATACAAAAATTTTTTGTTGAAGTTTTTCATCAAAGTGGCCCATTGTAAGAGAAAGGCACATTTTTCTTCGGTCTCTTTTTTAATGTCGACTTTTTTGGTAAACTTTCTTTGGCAAAGCTTCTCAGAATAAGTCCGTCATTAAGTTCTTAGATGACTGTAAACCCCAAAATCAATGTTTATTGTGTCCTTATAGCCAATATGTCGAAAAAACTGAAATTTAATCCAATTTTATACTCTCGCATCAAAAGTTGCTAAAGAGAGTATTATAGTTTTATTCACATAACGGTTGTTTGTAACACCTAAAAATAAAAGAGTTAGATATAGAGTCATATATACCAAAGTGATCAGGGTGACGAGTAGATTTGAAATCCGGATGTCTGTCCGTCCGTCCGTCTGTCCGTCCGTCCGTCTGTCCGTCTGTCCGTCTATGCAAGCTGTAACTTGAGTAAAAATTAAGAAATCTTGACGAAACTTGGCACAAATATTCCTTGGCACCATAACAAGATCAAGTTCGAAAATGGGCAGAATCGGACCATTGCCACGCCCACAAAATCGCGAAAACCAAAAACACATAAAGTGTCATAACTAAGCCGTAAATGAAGATATAAAAGTGAAATTTGGAATAAACGATCGCACTAGGAGGGGGCATATTTGGATGTAATTTTTTTGGGGAATTTTTTTGGGAAGGGAACCAAACTTTCTGCAGTCGGTTCTCTTACATATCCCACCACACACCATGAAAATAGTTGAAATCGGATAATAACCACGCCCACCTCCCATACAAAGGTTAGGTTGAAAATTACTAAAAGTGGGTTAACTAACTAACGAAAAACGTCAGAAACACTAAATTTTGCAGAAGAAATAGCAGAAAGAAGCTGTACTTGACTCGTTGCTTGCTGATTTGTGTTGGACATTGATAGATGAGTCTTATTAAATTTAATTTAAATATTGTGTACAAATTTATGATACTTATAACACTTACAAGATACAAAAAAATAAAATAGCACACAAACATAGTTAGTGTAGCTTTCTTAAAAAATACAAATTTTGTTAAGTTTTTTTTTCTAATGGTTAGTTTGCTCAGAACGTTATCTTCGCTTAAGTTTCTTACTATTATCAGATGTCACTTAATGTATCAAAGTATCAAAGGGTAAATTAAAATATTGAGAAACGTGAGGGAAAAAACATTAAAAAAAATTGATTAAATTTCAGTTTTTTCGACATATTGGCTATAAGGACACAAAAAACATTGATTTTGGGGTTTACAGTCATCTAAGAACTTAATGACGGACTTATTCTGAGAAGCTTTGCCAAAGAAGGTTTACCAAAAAAGTCAACATTAAAAAAGTTAGAGAGCGAAGAAAAATGTGCCTTTCTCTTACAATGGGCCACTTTAATGAAAAACTTCAACAAAAATTTGTGTATGAAACCATGATTATAACTCAAAAAAGTAATGATGCAGTTCGATTCGTAGGACCCCGGGAAACCGTCGAATTTGGTCTTGTCTTTTTTTTTTTTTTTTTTTTTGAAAAAAGCTATCACAGTGTAATTATAGTAAGTAAGTTACCAAAAAATTAACAATTAGGGCATAACCAACCTTTTCTTCTTATTCAATTAGTGTATAGCATTTTTCGATCAAGTTATATGTAGATGGTATAAGCGGTCGAACTTGGTTAAATAAATATGGAAGGTCGCTTAATCCCGTTCACTCCTGTATAAAATTTTCAAAAATTTCTTGATGTTACCTTGATAAAAACTCTTAACTATTACAGCCCAATTCTGTGCACTTTACAAATTCAACAAATTTATAATTTGTAAAAAATTGAAATTTATCAAGCATTTCGTATTCTGTGTCTAAAATAAAAAGCTCTTTTCTTTATAAGTTGTTAAGAAGAAAATGCTCTTGACAAATAAAATATCTCACTGTGGATAGTTGTGAAAGTGAATTTGTTGCAATGAAGATATTTTACTTTTGTCGTTAGTTTTATACAAAGAGAAAAAATATGATCATGTGGATGGCTCGCGTTATTGAGCCGTTTTTATATTAAGAAGTTTATTTTTCCATTTTTTGTATAAAAAATGAGGATAATGAGGGTAACATTGACGAAATTGTTTTCTATATATTGCATGCGATTACAGCTTAGCAAATTTTTGTCAACAAATAACAAAGTTTAGATTTCGTAGTCCCCAAGGAACTTTTCTGAAGCTAAACATAACAACCAACTAAATCAAAATTGCATTCTAAACAGTTTTAAATATATTATAAAGGACATATGTATATGTATTATATTATGAAGTATTCTAAGGCTTTGCGGGGGAGCAAAAGACTGTGGAGGATCTGGGATGGAAAAGGCTCTGCCATTTGTTTATCAATCAACTTTATTTACGCGCGGCACTCCCTGTTTAGTTAGGTATAACCCTGTCTTCTATATAGAGTAAATGGAGTTGTGAAACCAAACCAAATACTTTGCATCATGTCTGAAAGTCTCGACAACAGAATCGGATAGATAGGCTGATAACTCTTTCGTCAATCATAAACCAAACTTATCAACGAAGCCACACTGAAGAAGTCGCGGTTAAAACAAACACTCATCCAAATAACGGCATTTTGCATGAAAAATAGTGCCAGCTTCGGAGCATGGAATATTTGCGCACCCTAAAAAAAGTCTAGACCAAAAGCAATGGATTTATTGTGAAATTGAAGTTAAATTATTAACTATTTTGCAACAAATATTGAAATGTATTTAAAAACTTACGTTAAAAAATAATTCAAATCAATTTTTCAATTCAATTCGAATATAATTGGACAGAATCAGCTGTTTCTGTTAACATTATTTTGTTTCCCACACGTGTGGGGAAAAGCTATGCGTACTGAAGCTTTTTATTTTATCAAAATTGTCACAGAATACAAAAAAAGTTTTTACTTGATAAAAATCCGAAAAAATTTTAAACTTTTTTGTTATTTTCTCAAGTGCACAGAAAAGGGCTGTTAGTATGTACTTTATGTTCCCTCGGTCTTCATTTAACTATGCACCAGTAATGCTGAGTCACAATCTATAATTGGTGTCAGTATAATAACTGTAATATTTTCTGTTAAAAATTTAGGTAAACATGCTGAGTTCTTATATCATTTGCAAACTGGAAACCGTGAATATGATGTTCAAGATATTCTGAACACCCTTGTTTGCCTTATAAGTAGAAAGTACTGGAATACGCTCTATCTAATAGTTGTTGGTTTAGAGTTTCTACCACCATATTCTAGTCTATATTCATCCTATTTTCAATAATTTTTTTTAATACAGAAATTTAAATATTTAGTTAAAACTTTTTTTTTTGTTTTAAAGATACACATTTCATGAGAGATTACTGACGTTCATAAAAAAATATTATTAACTCTGACATTGTGATGTCATTTCCGGCGAAGTGCCTTCAAGATTATCTGAAGTGAAAAAATATTTGTTTTGTTTTGTTAAAACTTTAAACTAGAAATTGGACGTAGGAGATACATTAAAATTGTAACGGATCGACTTGAAATTGTAGGATAATATTGTACAGATGTTGAAAAATATTCGATAGAACATAAATTCGATAAAATATTTATTCTCTGAAGCTGTGGAACACATGCTTTCCTAAAGGTTAAAAGACCTTATCATCTCTCTCTCTTGTTATCTAAAATCGTACACTTCAGCGAGCGCCGACTGTATTTTAGAAAATGGCATCTTTGATTCGCCATTCCCCAAGTAATCACTAAAATATGCTTATACTTTACAGCGTGCTAAAATCTGCTAATTTTCTAACATTTTATTTTCAATGAAGGGCAAATGAGTTCAACGGCTGCTTAGCGGAATAACTGCTGCTCATGGTCATATACTCGCATAGTTCAAGTAATCACTTTTGCTATTACCGCGATTATACACCAAAACACTCCAAAATAAGAATCTGCGTTGTATCACAGTGGCTGAGTCACACTGGTGAGAATGCAACAGTCGAGTGGAAGTGAAGTCATATTTTTATTTAATATATAATACCTATATTATATATGTATATACTAGTGGTAGCTTTATAAGTACACATAACCATTTGCATTCCCGACTAAAGTGTTTTCAGTAAACTTTAAATACATTTTAATTCGTTTAATTAGTCGCTAACCGGGAATGCGTTGTTGTTGGTATGGCGAATTGCAGGCGGCAGAGATGGAAGAGTGCATGCACTTGCTCCGAAAAACACCTTCCAACATTTATTATTAAGTATCTGTCACAGTTATGTTTTCATTGTTGTTGTTGTTAATTATTTAATTTTGTTGCCAGTTGGTTTGTGGTAAATTTGTGAATGTTAATTTTTTTTTTTGCTTTTGCGTTTTTTGTGGTTTTTTTGTGTGGTTTTCGTTTGTTTGACTTATCTAAATGGAACTTTTTAATCGCTTTTGCTGCTTTGCGGCTGCTGTTTCGGTAATTTTAACGAAAAATTTACATTTGTGCTATTAAAAAAAGAGAGGGAAAGAACGAAAAAAGTTGAAATAAAAAGGCACTTTTATGATTTGTACTACACTTAGCGCTAAGCATGTGAGAATTAATTATTTTTAATTAACTCTGTACATACAGACAACCACACATACCTACTTACACAAATACATATATACATAATGTAGATTTGTTTATATTTTCAGCAGCTTAATTTTTTTTCAAGCGACACTGTGCATTTTCGGCAGTGATCAAAGCGTACTTCCACACACACACTCATACATACAAACACATTTAGTAATATTTACAGTGAGTAAGTGCGCACAAGTGTCAAGTCAAAGCGCAATTTTTCAAGCAGTTGCATTTTGTGCGATTTGAACTTTTCGAAAGGTGATTTAACCTTTGCTTTATTTTTAATGTGATTTATTTAATGCAATTTTTTAAGCTGCGATTCCTTTATTTTTTCATTTGTTTATTTTTAATAATTTTTCAGCCACTTAAAGTGTGTCCATAAATAATTTCGTTGGTTTTTATGTTGGTAATTACTTAGTGCCAAACTGAAGCTGTGCCAAGCAAAAGCTGGTTTCGCTCTCGTTTATGGTGACGTGTTAAACATGAACTCTTATTAAATGTAATTAAGCGCTTTATTGCATTTATGAGTTATAAAAATATTATTTGCATAAATATTGTGAATGCAGTAAAGTTGAGTGTGTCGTAAATTATAAAGAAGCGTTATATTTCATGTTGCAATTAAAAGTGATTTTTCGTATCAAGTGACAAAAAGGCGGTAGAAACCATACATATGTATATAAAGAAGTAAGGAAGGGCCAAATTCGGGTGTAACCGAACATTAAATACTATCGCAATTTATTTATTTATCTTTATTAAGAGAACACACACAATTTGACCCACATAATCGGAATAAAGTCCTTAGAAAAAAAAAATCATTATATATAGAATATGGACTGGCCGATTAATTCCTGACCGATCTCGCTCATTTTCGCCACCAAGCTACATTATATCCAATATTTTACGTTTTCTTAATTTTGCTAAGATATCTCTAATAATAACCGATAATAATAATAACCGAAAATCAGAATGTGGGGTATATGGGGGCTAGAGAAAATATTGGACTGAGTTTGCCCGTTTTTAACACAGACGCACACTGTTAGAAGGAACACATCTCCTTTGAATTTCTTTCGGATATCTGATATATATACCGATATTTTCAATAAAAAATTAGCTGCAAATTTCGATGTTTTTATGTTGGATATCTGGGGCCTTGAAAACCTATAGTCCGATTTCTGTGATTTTTATACCGGCTATGCTACACTAGAAATATGTATTTCTGCAGAGTTGTGTTCCGATATATTCACTGTTTTTTAAGTTATATACAAATTATTTGGACTTAATTGTGGTATATGGGAAGTAGGCGTTGTTGTGAACCGATTTTGCCAATTTTCAAAAGATAAAATTAGGATGTCCAGGAAATGGCTTGAACCGCATTCCGAGTTCGGTTGAGTCGAGTAGTTTCTGAGATATGGTCTTTGACCCATAAAGGGAACGGAGACAAGGTGGGAGGTAGGCGTGGTTATCATTAAATTTCCTTTGTTTTTAGACGGTAAGGAAAAAAAGTAAAAAAGGTAAGGAAAACGATTCTATAGTTTTTTATAATTTTATTCGTGGCTTAGTTAAGCCACTTTATATTTTTTCAGTTTTCGCCATTTTGTGAGCGTGGCAGTGCTGTGATTTGACACATCTACGAAAGCAACCTTCTAATTTTTTACTCAAGTTACAGCTTGTACGGATGAACAGACGGACGAAGGGCAGACAGAAATTCGGTTTTCAACTCGTCTCATCACCCTGATCACTTTGTTATATATAACTAAGAATATTATGTCCAGCATTTCTCTAAAACTTGTGAGAAAGATTTGACAAAAATTAAAATTATTTTTTTTAATTGAACCTAACTCTTCACAATGTTTTCTATACCACTGAATCATATTCCAAAGTAGCAGCCTCTAAATTCGCCAATTATCATAAAAATATTGATCATTTTGAACGATAGGAAATATAAATACTTCGCATAGTATATATCTAACTTCTCTGAAGCGCTTTCTAAAAGTGTATCACTCATTACTTTTATACAGAAACAGATTCAGTTTAGTTTCTAACATATTTTCAACGATCAGTTTATTCAAATAAAAGTTCTCAAAAATATGTATCTTACATATGAAGTTTAGCTTAGAATAAGTATTCGTTATACATTTTTGAAGCTTGTTGACCTTTACGAATATACCATATACTCCACATCAGACCATTTTCTGAAGTTCGATATAATGTCTCCTTGTATACACAAGGAACTTACTATATATATACATATACATATATATTTGCAAATATTGTGATTATAAAATATACGAAATATAATTCGGAGTCATTATTTTAATTGGTAATTAAAGTTTTAATTCTGTAAAAAACCGTCTCGATTTTATTATTCAACATAGTTGCCATCAAATGCTATACACCGGTTATGGCGATCTTTCAACTTTTCGGAAAATTTTCCACGCCCAATTCATGTAAGTTCAATCGTTTTTATTGATTTTGGATACGGTGATATGCAAGTATTGATGAACGATAAGTCCAAGGTTTACCTTGGGAGTGTTAGCTAACTTGATTTGACAATCATACATTGATTTGACACATACATGCCTTTCGAAACGTACTTTTCAGTATGCATGGTATATCTCAAAAAAGAATTGTCCCAGTGTCGTCCACATATGTTGCAAAAACGTGAACGATGATCAAAACGGTTCTTGGATATTTAAAAGAAAAGTGGAAACGGGGAGTCAAGGTGAATATCGCATAAGTAAGATTTTCATTTGAATTGAATCAAACACACTCAAGCTCAGTCAGTATTCTATATACGGTGCTGTCTCTTTGTAAAACATCATATATTTATAGGTCAATAACTGAGAACTCGTGAAGTTTGCTGTCATAACTGTGACCTTAGATTGTGGCTTAGACTTATAAGTTCTGCATACTTTTCATCCCTGTAATATTTTATATAATAAATCCCAATTTAAATTTCACGTTGGAACGGGTAGGTTTTAACACTATTTTTTTACCACCATAGGAGTATCACAAGATCCTATTTTCAGCTAATTCTTTCGTGTTTTTCATCAACGGCATGGACATTTTTTCAAGGCATTCAAAGTTATTGCTCTCTTTCTTTCGCCTTACAATGTTTAGTAGTATAACTTCATGGTCTGATACTTAAGCTCACAAAAATATATATAATATTTCACCATATTTCACTGATAGCATCCTATATAACGTCAGAGAGTTCGTGGATTTCCTTGTAGTTTCTGATTCGTCATTTATTACAATTCCGCGAACGATTTCACATATTATAGTGATTTTTGAGTATTTCAGGTGAAAATTACCATTCATTCATAATGTTTTTACTGGATTAGTTGCTTTCGTGTCGTAATTTTTGAGGTCTTTAGTTTCAATGTTCCATCAACAAACACTTCGATCTCAATATCCAGTGTAATGCTAAACTAATTATCATAATTTTGGAAGTTTGGAGTTTTTGAATTTAATACTAAAGACCTTAGATCTTGAACATAATTTGGTCCTATCTTGCTTCATTGCAATTTATTATTAATTACACTTTAATTATTATTCTTATTTAACTAAATGTTTGTAATTGTAGTCTCTAAGAAGCATTCTGTGTACAATATAAGTTCAATTGAAGATATAAGATCTAGTTGGTAAGTTTTATATAATTATACACTAAAACAATAAATAATATATGTTGTACCTATAAATTCAGATGATATTCGCTTTTGGATTCTTCTATTTCTTAAAATATCATTATTAGTTTTATGCTCTTCGCTCTTTTATTTCTAATCTCCCACTGAAATACCTAAGATGTTGTTCAAAACCTAAAACCACAACTAAATTTTGTCCAGATATCAAGCAATATCAAAGAAATTACAGCAGTCAAAAAATTATGACAACTTGAGAAGAAAGTAATTTCTAATTTTTCATTAATTACTTTGCAGCAAACAAGTGTTTTATGCTTTTAATTTCTAGTTGCTCTGAGAACAAAATCCCACGAGAGTTTCAATAATTAAACCTTATCAACCACATTTAAGAGTTGAAAACATGAAAATCCCTTTACCAGCGGATATCCTTTACTCCCACTGATAATGTGTCATAATCTTTATGCCACACCGAGAGATCTCACTGTGAGAACTCAAAATACTTACAGTACAGATTGATGCATTTTCGGTGGCATGTAATATTTTTACGACTTCTTCACAGCATTCTACCGGGAGCCAAAGGAAACATAAGTAAATTATCACTAAATATCGCTAATCTGTAAGCATAAAGATTAAATCGCTTACAACAGAGAGGAACAAGAAAAAAGGAAAAAAGCAATAAAATTATCCATCATTCATAAATAGCTAAGGAGGTGGCAGTGATAGGTGAGCTGAGCGAGAAAGATTTTCATTTAATAAACCTCGAATAGGTTGAATGGTTCACTCGTAAAAATGCGTTTACAAACAAAATAGCGAGTAATTACTTTAATGACAATTATTATAAAATACAAACGAGTGCCTTGCGTACACAGTTTTTGTATTAATTTGAAGAGTCTTAACGCAGGATTGCAACTAAACGCGTAATTAACACAAATGATGGCAATTATGACTAAAACAACAATTGGATCATAAAAACCGGGAAGGGGTGAACTCATGCTGGTGACTGTTGAATGCTAGCTGACGGTGACCACTGGCGGTCGGTGGGTATGCTATGATATGCTAGTTGCTTCATAGTGTTGTTGTTTGAGAGACGAACGGGTGCCGCTGCCTCTAATCTGCCGCACAAGCGCGCATTATGGATGTGCCACATGGACCACTTGTGACGAGTGGCCGTTGCGGTCCGTACGCTTGTACATTGTGTATGGGAATGGCGAAAATGTACGCACATTTTAATATGATGTGGAAGTGGAGTTGCCAAAGCGTATGGAGGTGCGATATTATAATGCTTGGTACAAATTTTGAGCCTTTTGAAAGTTAAGCATTGGCTTATGGGGGGGAATAATTATATATAATTTGGGATTCTGAAAATGATCATCAATTTTAAGAACTATTCCTCTATTATCAAATTTTTTCCACAGTTACATGGGAAGAGTTGTCTTTTCAGGAAAACTAGATATCAGATGCCTTCCGACTACCAGATCACTTTATAATCTCTTAAGCGAAGATTAACGCAATTAAAGAAGACCTTCTTGTTATAACAAAGAAGGTACTTATAACAAAAAACATATTCTTATTCTCAGACACCTAAGCGCTTTAAAATCACTAAAGTATCTAAGTGTTTCTTCGAAGTTGGCGAAGGAAAGCTTTGAGCTATTAGTAGAACTAGCATCCTATTTTACAATAAATTGGCAGATTAGGCACCATGTTACAATTGTATGTATGTGATTGGCGTTGCAACCGTTTAGCCGGTTATAGCCGAATCGACGATAGTGCGCCACTTCTCTCTCTCCTTCGCAGTTCGGCGCCAGTTGGAGATCGCAAGTGTAACCAGGTCGCTCTCCACCTGGTCCCTCCAATGGAGTGGAGGCCTTCCCCTTCCTCGGCTTCCTCCGGCGGGTACTGCATCGAACACCTTCAGAGCTGGAGTGTTTTCGTCCATTCGGACAACATGACCTAGCCAGCGTAGCCGCTGTCTTTTTATTCGCTGAACTATGTCAATGTCGTCGTATAACTCGTACAGCTCATCGTTCCATCGTCTGCGTCGCCATTGCCAATGTTCTGAGGACCATAAATCTTGCGCAAAATTTTCCTCTCGAAAACTCCTAGTGTCGTCTCATCTGATGTTGACATCGTCCAAGCTTCTGCACCGTAAAGCAGGACGGGAATGATAAGCGACTTGTAGAGCTTGATTTTGGTTCGTCGAGAGAGGACTTTACTGTTCAATTGCCTACTCAGTCCAAAGTAGCACCTGTTGGCAAGAGTTATTCTGCGCTGGATTTCGAGGCTGACATTGTGCGTGTTGTTGATGCTGGTTCCCAGGTATACGAAATTATCTACGACCTCGAAGTTATGACTGTCAACAGTGACGTGGGAGCCAAGACGCGAATGCGCCGACTGTTTGCTTGATGACAGGAGATATTTCGTCTTGTCCTCATTCACCTCCAGACCCATTTGCTTCGCCTCCTTATCCATGCGGGAAAAAGCAGAACAAACGGCGCGGTTGTTGCTTCCGATGATATCAATATCATCGGCGTACGCCAGAAGCTATACACTCTTGTAGAAGATTGTACCTTCTCGGTTTAGCTCTGCAGCTCTTATAATTTTTTCCAGCATCAGGTTAAAGAAGTCGCACGATAGTGAGTCACCTTGTCTGAAACCTCGTTTGGTATCGAACGGCTCGGAGAGGTCCTTCCCAATCATGACGGAGCTTTTGGTGTTGCTCAGCGTCAATTTACACAGCCGTATTAGTTTTGCGGGGATACCAAATTCAGACATCGCGGCGTAAAGGCAGCTCCTTTTCGTGCTGTCGAAAGCAGCTTTAAAATCGACAAAAAGGTGGTGTGTGTCGATCCTCTTTTCACGGGTCTTCTCCAAAATTTGGCGCATGGTGAATATCTGGTCAGTTGTCGATTTTCCAGGCCTAAAGCCACACTGATAAGGTCCAATCAGTTTGTTGACGGTGGGCTTTAGTCTTTCACACAATACGCTCGATAGAACCTTGTATGCGATATTTAGGAGGCTGATCCCACGGTAATTGGCGCAGATTGTGGCATCTCCCTTTTTATGGATTGGGCAGAGCACACTGAGATTCCAATCGCCAGGCATGCTTTCTTCCGACCATATTCTGCAAAGAAGCTGATGCATGCACCTTATCAGTTCTTCGCCGCCGTATTTGAATAGTTCTGCTGGTAATCTATCGGCCCCCGCTGCTTTGTTGTTCTTCAAGCGGGTAATTGCTATTCGAATTTCTTCATGGTCGGGTAATGGAACATCTGTTCCATCGTCATCGATTGGGGGATCGGGTTCGCCATCTCCTGGTGTTGTACTCTCACTGCCATTCAGCAGGTCGGAGAAGTGTTCCCTCCATAATCCCAGTATGCCCTGGACATCGGCTACCAGATTACCACCTTGGTCTCTACATGAGGATGCTCCGGTCTTGCAACCTTCGTTAAGTCGCTTCATTTTTTCATAAAATTTGCGAGCATTCCCTCTGTCTGCCAGCTTCTCAAGCTCTTCGTACTCACGCATTTCGGCCTCTTTCTTTTTTTGTCTGCAGATGCGTCTCGCTTCCCTCTTCAGCTCTCGGTATCTATCCCATCCCGCACGTGTTGTGGTCGTTTGCAACGTTGCGAGGTAGGCAGTCTGTTTTCTCTCCGCTGCGAGACGGCACTCCTCATCGTACCAGCTTGTTTTTTGTCGTTGCCGATAACCAATTGTTTCGGCTGCAGCGGTACGCAGTGAGTTTGAGATGCCGTTCCACAGTTCCCTTATACCGAGATGCTGATGAGTGCTCTCAGAGAGCAGGAGTGCAAGTCGAGTAGAGTATTTCGTGGTTGTCTGTTGCGATTGCAGCTTTTCGACGTCGAACCTTCCTTGTGTTTGTTGACGGGCATTTTTTTGTTACAATTAGAACCCGATAAATGAATATACATGCTTTTTGCCACTTGCAGACATCTAATCGACAAATATGTTATGAAGTTGCCTGAGTCTCAGTGGAAACATTCCCTGATCCCTGACAAACGTGGTCTGAATGGAATATGGGAACAAACGATTTTGGATTGATAGACATGTCTGCAGATTGCAGAAGCCACACAATAATTACTGCAGCAGCTGTTAAGAAATAGAATAAGAAGAAACTATAGAACATATCGGATATCGGTCTCCTTGACGATATCTCGGCAATTGCACAGTTAAAACTTGTTTAATTATTTAATTTCATCAAGATCACTATATCTCCCTTCGTACCGACATGATTTAAGGAAGAAATATGACTAGCACGAGTTCCAGAAGTGTTTTTAACACACAAAGCTCTGGCGCTTAAAAGAACATGTTTCGGAAACCACAATACAGCCACTATAAAATGGTAACACCTTGAAAAGAGTCCTTCAAGTCAGTTCAGAGCGATTGAAACAATTTCATGCTATCTGGCGCTGAAATAAGAAGCAATATCCATTCGAGACACAGGACCGAAACGGTCGATGAAAATTGATATCGATACCAATATAGAACCAAACACTACTGCAACCACAGCTTATACATCTAATGATAAAAATAATGTAATATTGGTACTGGTCTCCGAGATCTCCACATTTAAATGCCTCTGACTTCGTTTTATGAGGCTATTTGTGATCTGCGCCAAAAATACTCGCAACACTGATGAATACAAAGTCATTATTCTGCTTGGAACCTTTGAAAAAGTTATGAAAAATGCAGAAAAAAGGTCTAAAACATATATCAGATATGAAATACTTTTTCAATGTTTTTTTTGTCGAAATGAATGATGAAGGGAGTGGAGTAAAAAAAAATAAATCCCAATTAACCCTAATTTTATTATTTTTTTGAACATCTTTGATATTTATTTCGATGAAATTCAATGGATTTGGCAACTCTAGCAGCACTCACTATGATTGACATAAAAATGCTAGAAGTTTACCTTAAAACAATTGCAACAATTTTTCTTCAACTCATCTCGCTAGATTATAGACCGTTTATGAAATCACAAAAACAAAAAAAAAAACAATTTCAAATAGTTGAATGAATTTTTCCAACGTTTCTTTACAACAATTTTTTTATACACAACCGGAGTTTAAACATTTTTATGGCAGCACCTTCACTGCAACACCAGCTATTACTTGCCAACACATATACACACACAAGCGTATGGGACAACTGTGAGTGTACGTACTTTACAAAAGACATAAAACACTTTAAATATTTGTAATCGCTTCTGCGTAAAACTTATATTAAGAAACATAAAAAAGTGCCTACTAAGCGACCGGTCAACATGCTAAATGCTGTGAGAGTTCACTACGACGGTGTGTAACACCAGCCACCAGGTACGTCTTGTCTTGTACACACCTGTCAGTTGAAAATATCGTATGATTGCCGGTATGGGAACGCGCATGCGCGTGGTTTGCTGCACAGCATCACAGTGCCGCTGCACAGGAGCTACATAAGTAGCCACTTGTTTCATTGAAGTGATTTTGAAGATACTTATACACTTTGTCTGATTTTTGTAGATTTTTTTCTTAATGTGTTGTTGTGTTATATGCTTGTTGTTGCGTACTCATGTGTGCTTACAAGTAATTATGCTATTTAGAAGAGTTTATAAATAGGTTATAAAAGTAAATATATTTGTTGCAGAATAGCTCCTCTTGCTGATATATCCAAAATTCTATAGTGACGGAAATGACCTCCTTAAGAAAATATTATTCAACTCGATAACTTTGACACGAAAAAGGTTTTTTTGTACAATTTAGTGATTATGTCATATGTTTTGTACAATTTAGTGTTAATGTCAAAGGGTGACGAGTTGAAAACAGCATTCATTATTGGATAATATTCGACCGAATATACCACGTCCATCACGCAGTGAAGAAAATATAGCAGCCGCAGCTAAGAGTGTACAAGAAGAGTCGAATCGACGCCGTTCGCAGTAACTCAGACTGACGTACTCAACGGATGGACTATCTGAGACGTAGCCGCGGCCAACATTTGAATGAGATAATCTTTAAAAAATAAATGCCAAAGTATCTTCTTTCACTGACACTCCAAGAACAGTTTCTTTACTTTAAAAACACAGACTTTGACAGGAGGTTTCTTCAAAAGTTCTAGACGACAGATTTTCTTTGAAATATTATAATTACTTTATAACACTTACCTATTGGTTTCAAGTTAATTAATAGTCCATCTAACGTTGACCCAGAAATCATTACAATTGATTGTCAGAGGAAGTCGTCGTATGGATTCCACTGGTAACTATAGCCACCTAGAAATCAAATCTGAAATGTTTATACTAAGCATTTGAGCGGCAATAAAATCAACACGCTATTCACAGGTAGTTCCGTCACTGACGTAAGCATGTGTTTGTCATATGATTTATAACAGAAAAATTAAGAAATTTAACGAAAATAACTTTGAGAAGCGCTAATTGATCACGCCACCGATCGTAGATTGAACACAATCAGTGCTATGAATGGAACTATTGTCTCATGAGGTGATTTCCAGCGCACGTTTAATAGACAGTTGTGAATTAGACCCACACAATGGAGACCACAATACCGAACGCCCCCAATCAAACGGTAGCGTCGAAATGTTAATTAATTTATAGACTGATATGCGGTTTTTAAGACACCAACCGACTTGGCAAGTAGGTTAAGTTCATAATTTAACGTTTGTTTTAGTGAAAATATGTGCCACCAAAAAGTACATATACGTGTCATGTGAAATGTAGCGTTAATTTTCGTTGCTTTTTGGGATATTTTATTCTTATTGAAGGTGAGCACAAATATTTTATAGAAAGCAATACGCTCATATGATTCAATTCTTACTTCAGTTTTTACCCGATTGTTCCCGTTTATGCCAGATAAGTTCGCGATATAATTATTAGAAAATGTATTTTTTTTTTTAATTTTTTTAATAGTCATACTAGTTAATAGAAATAGTCCGACGAAAAAATGGATCTCTGACAACCCTATCGCCGAACCACATTATGCGAAGTGAAATACTCTCGCTTAATTTCATTATTAACCTCGGGTTAGTATGGTAATTAGATATTAAATTTGTGACGCGATATAATTCGCGTTAAGATTTAGAAGAGAATCCAGAATCGACGTACGTCAATATGTGAAGGTGTCTTCAGTGAAGTAATTTTTTTTTTTTACGTTCAAGACTTGTATGTTATAAACGAACATACAGCCAGTGGATTTATCAACCGATTGCTTCTAAAACCTGCTGAGTTTTCTATCAGTAGTTGCTTGTAAGATTTTTGGATTAGATTAGATCAACTTAATTCCTTTATGGTTCTTTTACAGACAAATATGTCAAATAGTTTCATGTGCCCAAACCTGGCCAGAGCAGAACATGCCCGAAGACGACACCAATCGAAGCATATCTGATGTCGCTACTTTTTTCTATTTTCTTCTTACCTTAAGGGGGGTAAGGTTTGTTTCGTCGCAAAAAGACCTTTTTTCATGAATTTGAATGAATCACTACAGTATTCAGGAGTCCCTCTCCCTCTGAGGCTTATGACAGATCTATCCATCTATTGCATTAGCTGCATCAAGGAAAAATAAGGTTAAGTCACGAGTGCAACTGGGATAGTTTAATAGATAGATAGAGCAACACCACCACATAGCACCTAACTCAAGTCGGCTCATAGTGGACTACTGGTAACATGGGGCGGCTATCGACACAATTAGAAATAACAGTTCCTTAAAATAAGGCGTGCTTTTTTAGACGTACGGTTTTCAAGTGTTTTGCTCTTTGATTTATACACAGTTTGGTTTGCAATTTCATAATGAACAGAGCTACTTAGGAACAACGTTTATCAATACGAGCTGTCAAACTTTCTTTTCATTTATGACGTCACGAGCCAATTTATGTTTCTGTAAAAAGCGCTTCCAAAAAGGGAACTCTTCGCCCTCAACAAGGTCAATCTTTCTCTAGTCATAGGAGTTCTAACTGGCCACTGTCTCGTCGGGATTCACGCGGTAAAAATTTTACCGGATGCCAGCTACAGAAGCTGCTTGGAAGAGGATGAGGTAGAATCTTCTCAACATTTCCTTTTGGAATGTCCGGCCTTTGCGAGATCTAAGAAAAAGTTTATTCGATCTCATTTTTTTGGGCATCCGCGCGAATTAGCGGATATAGAAAAAAAGCCTCTGTAGGTTCTGGCGGTTCTTAAAAGTAAAATTTAATCTTTAAGTAAAATTTTTTGGCGTCACAAAGGACTGTCTTTAATAGTCCAAGTGTGTTTCCTTCTTAGGGAACAGCCTTTGTACCTAACCTAACCTAACTCCCAAAAAAGTAAATAAACGAATATGTCGTATTCTCTACTTCTATCATACTTAGTCTCATCTTATCAAGTGAGAGTGAGAGGCAAAGAGAGTTACTTGCAGTAACAGTGCACGAGATATATATTCTACACACTCAACACTATACCGCCTGAAGTCAATGTTGATAAAGCGCAATGAAGCCATTAAATGACAAAGTAACAAATAGAGCAGCAGTATAACTGAAAACAAATCCGCTAAATATGCACACACAAAATATAAAATTAATTAAATAAAATGTGTCGCAAATGGAACTTGCACGACCGGGCCAAGCTAAAGTAGCCGGACAGTCATAAATGGCAAGAGATTTAAAAGCACACACAATACGAAATTATACATTTACACACTCACACACACATCACATGTGGGGGGTTATACAAAAAGTCGTCGTAAAAAGCTATAAAATAATTCATAAGCCATTTAAGTTAATTTAATTAAATAATCCGACGCACACACAAAAATGCAAAAATGCGCGCCGCATAAAGAACGAATGGCAAACGGCAACTGAAGGATCGCGCAAACTTTAGTACACAGACATACAAATATACAAATGCATAGATACTAAGTGCGATTGTGTTATGAGGTCTTTATTTACTGTGAGCGGTGAAAAAATTGTCAACAATTTTGATTAAAATAATTGCACGCAAGAAACATTGACGGATCTACAGGAACAAACACACATATATCTACCACGCCTGAAAATAGTACAAGCACTTGCTTTGAGGCTTAGCTCTAACGCCCGCCGCAGCAGCGGTCAGTTGAAAAAGCAAAAAATAAAACAATGCCAAATGTCAATTAAAAATTGAGAAATGACAAAATGCCACAGAACATAGCGCAGAGACGAAGACGAGCACGCTCGTCTAGTACCGGTATTACCCGTGGTTAAGTGCTGGGGCGCGGCAATTGCGGCTCATCCAGCGGTTAGTCGCCGATCGAGCACGTTTCATTTTCGATCGCAAAATTGCATACGTGTTCATAAATACTGTCAATTAAAAGGCGCAAACGGTCAGACAAACAGTTACAAATGTCAACTAATTGACAGAGAACATGTCATTGAAAAGGCGCATGAGCGCGTCGCGTAGCGCTGTTCGTGAGGGAAGCGTTCGCTAGGCGCAAGTCGGCGCGGTAATTGTCGTAAGACTAGGAGTGAAACAACAAATTGCAATATGTAATGCCGCTGCGAGTGGCACAGTGGGCTGTAATGGAATACATACATACATTTTATTATGATTAATAGCTTGGGTTTACTGAAAATATAAATCGCTGATTTTTACGCTTGTTAAACGTCGTTAATTAAGATGACATCAAGTTTTATTTATCAACCAAAATAGGCAGTTGAAGAATTTTTTCGAAACTCATGCAGATTTTCATAACATTAATTGCCTTTTCCAAAAAGCTAATGGTGTTTATATTTATAAAACGCTATTATGCTGATTAGACTCAATTTTGTTGAGTGACTGATTCCATCAGGATTAAGGCAAAGCCGGTTATAGCCAATGATGTACATATTGAAGGTAAGAGGCTTTCTCACAAGGAAAAGAATAAGAATTATGAACTAGGAAAAAGACTAATATTGGTCAGTTTCATGATATATAGTATGTCAAGAATTATTTACACATTGAAATAAAAACATTTTTTCACTTTCTGCAGTAAAAAATATTGCTTTTTACTTTAGTATGACGGTCAATAATGTTAACATACAGCATTTTTAGGGAATTGATATAAAAAAGTATAAGCGCAATGCAAAAACAAACCAAGAACAGCAAGAAACAAGTGGCAATAAATTTTGTTAATGTCAAGAACCTCTTTTCACAATTGGTTTTTGTTTATTTGTGTTACACAACTGACAGCAATTTACCTATTCTTCGTACGAATTTAATTTTTTCGGTCAATTCCGATATTATAGTTCTCACAGTGAGATCTGCAAATCAAAATAATATATATGTAGTAGCTAAAAGCTTGTAAATGGCATGTTGAGATGATTATGGAAACGAAAAAGTTTTGAATAAGAAATCAAACCAATATCCGATATGCTATAATAAGAACTAAAAGTCCAAATTCGAAATTTGAAAATGAAATATGAAAATATGAAGTATTCGACGAAATATTAGGCTGTCAAATATCTCCCTTCCGCCTTTTTGAATTTCGCGGCTTTGTATAAGGCGCTACAGGGCTCGTATCTGGCAATACTATACATCTTTGAAAGGTCTTGACATAACCTACAAAACGACGCTATGCCTGATTAGTTTGGATATTGCGTTCAACAGTTATAGACATGTAAACATGGCGTTCACTAACCCGAAATTTGCGCTATTTTAAAGTTTTTCTTCGTTAAAGGCAAATCCGCTGGAAAAACGTTCCGTGAGATTAATGGTGGATGGTACTCTATCACTTCGACCCATTTTTGATGCGGATGGTGACTGGCGACAAAAAATGGATCACATACGACAATATCAAGCGAAAACGATCGTGGTCGAAGGCCGGTGAATCGTCCCAAACAGTGGCCACGCCGGAATTGACGGCCAGCAAGGTTTTGCTGTGTATTTGGTGGGATTGAAACTACGACGAACAACTGGACCGCTTGAAGCAGGCGATCGACCAGAAGCGTCCAGAAGCGACCAACATGAAGGGTGTAGTGTTCCACCAGGAAAACGCCAGAGCACACATTTCGTTGATGACTCCTCAGAAGCTACGGGAGGTCGGATGGGAGGTTTTGTCGCATTCACCATATAGCCCGGATATAGCGCCAAATGTTTACCACCTGTTCCTGTGCATGCCGAACGCCCTTGGACTTTACACCACAAGTTGAACTCAAAAGAGGCTTGTAAAAAGTGGCTGTCCGAGTTCTTCACAAATAAGCAGAGTGGCTTTTAAGAGGGAGTATTATGAAGTTGCCGTCTAGATGGAAACAGATTATCGAACGAAACGGCGCATATTTGAACTAAATTGAATCTAATTTAATAAAGAGCAAAACAGCGGAAGGGTAATATTTGAAAAGAAAGTAAAATAATCCTTGGTATATAGCTGTGACCATAAAAACATTGAACGTATTAATGACAAATAAAACTTTTAAGTCATTTGAATAAAGTAAAATCCTTATGCGCTTGAAACAATTATACATGTCAACGAGACATGCGAGGGCACTACATGAAGTAGTGATTCACTTTTTGTAACATTCCGACCTTAAAATATCGATTTAGGCACAACATCGATGTTTTTTGACACAACAACTGTTCTAAGATGACTTTGACGAACTTCAAACTGTAATAAACAGCAAAGGGGGATGACGTTTCAATTCGGCAAACTCTATTAGACGACAATTGATTCATACGAAGCCTACCAAATATAATATATTGTATGTATGTGATTCGCGTTCAACCGTTTAGCCGGTTATAGCCGAATCGATGAGAGCGCGCCACTCCTCTCTTTTCTTCGCAGTTCGGCGCCAGTTGGAGATTCCAAGTGTAACCAGGTCGCTCTCCACCTGGTCCCTCCAACGGAGTGGAGGCCTTCCCCTTCCTCGGCTTCCTCCGGCTGGTACTGCATCGAACACTTTCAGAGCTGGAGTGTTTTCGTCCATTCGGACAACATGACCTAGCCAGCCAATATATTTGAACCAATAATTCTATGACAGAACACTTTTCCCAACCATTTAGCATAGGCCAAATTTATCTAACTTTATTACAAACTTATTGAAAATTAAAAGATCTAGGTTTGGCGTGAATGAATGAAAAATGTTCATTATAAACTTTTTCATATCTTAAATACCACCGAAGATTTGATGTAATATATTTCGTATATCAGTAGTCATATCAGAACTGCTAATAATGTGATTAATGTTCTTTAATTCAATAATGTGTCAGACACTTTAAAATAGTTTAAAGTGGTTTTAAAATATCAGAGCAATATAACGGGTGATTTTTTTGAGGTTAGGATTTTCATGCATTAGTATTTGACAGATCACGTGGGATTTCAGACATGGTGTCAAAGAGAAAGATGCTCAGTATGCTTTGACATTTCATCATGAATAGACTTACTAACGAGCAACGCTTGCAAATCATTGAATTTTATTACCAAAATCAGTGTTCGGTTCGAAATGTGAAAATCCGCTTTTTTATCGACAAATTTTGTTCAGCGATGAGGCTCATTTCTGGTTGAATGGCTACGTAAATAAGCAAAATTGCCGCATTTGGGGTGAAGAGCAACCAGAAGCCGTTCAAGAACTGCCCATGCATCCCGAAAAATGCACTGTTTGGTGTGGTTTGTACGCTGGTGGAATCATTGGACCGTATTTTTTCAAAGATGCTGTTGGACGCAACGTTACGGTGAATGGCGATCGCTATCGTTCGATGCTAACAAACTTTTTGTTGCCAAAAATGGAAGAACTGAACTTGGTTGACATGTGGTTTCAACAAGATGGCGCTACATGCCACACAGCTCGCGATTCTATGGCCATTTTGAGGGAAAACTTCGGAGAACAATTCATCTCAAGAAATGGACCCGTAAGTTGGCCACCAAGATCATGCGATTTAACGCCTTTAGACTATTTTTTGTGGGGCTACGTCAAGTCTAAAGTCTACAGAAATAAGCCAGCAACTATTCCAGCTTTGGAAGACAGCATTTCCGAAGAAATTCGGGCTATTCCGGCCGAAATGCTCGAAAAAGTTGCCCAAAATTGGACTTTCCGAATGGACCACCTAAGACGCAGCCGCGGTCAACATTTAAATGAAATTATCTTCAAAAAGTAAATTTTATGCGTTTTTTTTTTTTAAAAAGTTATCAAGCTCTTAAAAAATCACCCTTTATTATATAATATATTGTCCGACCATGTTATTGCTGCCGTAATGATAGTCCTTGACCCCATATACATAAATTGAAGTCCATTCCGATGACATAGACCCGAATATTACTGAAACAACCAGCTCTTTGCTGAATTCTTCTAATGTGAAAGGAGTCGTGTTCGCATTCTAAATTTTTTAACCACACTGTGCCGTTTGTCGGGGCAAACAATTACTGAAACAAATCGAAATAGCAATTCCAGCAGCATTACACTACCGCAACATCGCATCTAAAACAAGTTACCTTCTTGTCGCCAACATAAAAATGCCAATAACAATCAGTGGCGGCAAGTCACGAGCCATTTCACAGCTTTGCCGACGGCAACTAGGCATACACACTCGCGCACGCGATCGCGCCTATAGAAGCCCATCATTAGCTAGCAGGCGAACACGATCGTCTACTTTGGGGCCGCGCTAAATTGATCTCCAGTGATTAAGCTACATTATGATGTTGATAAAAAGTGACAATATAGCACTTGTGCAAATGTCGCGCACTGCCAAGACACGTAGCAGACGTGCGGCAGGTAATTCCTTCATCGATCACTTAGCTATAGATCGTCGCATGTATAAGCCTAGTGTGGCTTCTTACTCTGTATTGACGACTGCATAAATATTGTGAATAGTCAGTGAATTTTGTTAATTGCTCACATCCCCACGGGAAGTCGCGTATGTACGACTACTGCCGCTGGCACTTCGGCACTTCACCACTTCGTACGTGGAGTTCGAGCGTAAAATTCCAATGATTCATTAAAATGTTTCAGCGTCGCAGTGTTTCGAATGCCAACTTATTAACACGCCGTTATATTGTCGTCGGCTGCCGTCAACAATGGCTAAGTCCGCGCCATTACGAGCATGTCGATTGTTGGATCGATGCACCGATGCACCGATGGGACTGATCGGCAATCATTAGCGGCGATCGCAGTGTTCGCGCTTTTATTACGCGATTTTATGTGCACTTTTGCACTTGAATGCCATAACTCCCACATGATCTTAATGTCGCAGCGTGGAACGCGTCAGAATTCGAATATATTTGTTGATTTTTATATTAGTATAAGTCAGTGTGTGTAGGAATTGAAAGCAAGTTTATTCACGGCGTTAATCAATTAACAACCGAACGTGAAGCCAATGTTATGTAAATTTTTCTAAAAAACAAAAGTGAAATAATCTCCTTTGTCTCTTTTTGTAGAGAAATCGTGCATTAAAATCAGCTTTATAGCTTTATATTAAGCTTTTCGATTCTGGCAGTGTTGCGTTTGCAATTAAAGCACGGCGACACTGATGAAGCGCTTAAAATCAGCGCAGTCGGTAGGGGAAAAGTACTCAATGCATTTAATGTTGATTATGTTATTGTTATTTGTGGAAAAATCGTATTTTTCATTAAAATCTGCTCATTGATATTAATAAGTTTTGGAAGTTGCATATGGTTTATTAACTGTTAAATGGAACTTGAGATCTGAGATATGAAGATGAAATGATGAAGCCTAAGAGTAAAAATTATCAATATTTGTAATGTTGTTGTTGTAGCGGCAGAAATTATTGCCTCAATATTCATTCGGGTCTGTTCTCGATTATGTAGATCCAACTGTTATGGTCAGGATTATTTCTGCTTTTAATGATTGCCTTTTGTGGACGAATACTTGTGAGTTCCAGATCATTATAATATCTAACCTAAAATCCAAAAAATTCAAATCAACCATCGGTTTGTTGCTTTGGTGGAATAATAATGAGTAGTCTTACATTCATAGTCTTACATTTAGTTTGATTCAAGACCCAAATTGTGAAAGTTATGAACTCCGAAATGATTAAAGAACATAGAATACTACAATCAGAGGCAATAAGAGCTGTTTTTGAATAAGGATAGACAAAATATCCCTAGCCAAATGAGAATAATTCGAAAAAGAGAGAAAAGTGAATAGAAGGAAAGCATTTTCTAAAGGAATACCTAAAGAGAGATCGGGCAGCTTGAAATTATTAAAGGCAAAGACTCCTACTCCTCCTTATTAAATGGGGGTGTGAAGAGAAAGTAATTGAAGTTCGAAGTCATATACATAGGTTAGGTTATGGACACTACCGAAGTGTTTTAAACTTAGTCTGGGGAATGCAGAACATTGAAGGAGAAAGTGTTTGAATGATTTCTCTTCGCCTTCATCCATCAGATTTGGCAAGTAGATTCTGGCTTTATCCCTATTCTCACCGCATTTGTGCCTCTTGGACAGTGGCCAGTAAACTCATCAATAATTGCGACGAGATGAGCCTTCCTAAGCTGACTGACCGCGGGCCTGAAAGATTTCGCTACTGCACAGGTAGCTTCTCCAACGGTGGTTGGTGCAAATTGTGAGGTCTCCCTTTTTGTAGATTGGGCAGAGTACACTTTAGTGCCAATCGTTGGACATGCTTCTGTTCTACAAAGAAGTTGAAGTTAGCTCGACCCCGCCGCTTTGTTGTTCTTCAGGCGACATCTGTTCTTATCCGAGGCTATGTTTTAGTTTTCATTGGGACAGGTTTTTATGTGATCCACACCCTACGCACAACCGCGGAAGCAGGCTTTGCTTTCTCAGTTTAGCTCGCCTACAAACGATTATCTGTTGGCTGGGAATCGTTCCTGACCACTTTTAGCTGAATGGTAATTAGAAACTTTCCTCACTTGCGTGAACTTCTACATATGGCCTACCCCAGTATATGGACTAGAAAACGTAAAGTGGCGTTTTGCAAAATGATCCATATTTGGAAAATTGTGAAATATTTATAAATTGTTCCTATTGCTAACCGTAACAGGAAATGGAAGAATCTGTTTAATGCTTATGAAGTTTAATATTGTAACCGTCTCTGAAATATTTTTTATTAAAGACAAGCAACTTTAACCTTTGGGTAAAACAAATTGTTAATCAATCAAATTTATAAAGAGCTTTCAGAGATATCTCCCAACAATTCCGGCCTAACAATAAGCAAAAATCCAGGTCAAATCTTTCTTCCATCAATTTGAATGCAAATAAACATAGTCTTATCTAATGAAATCTTCTATAAAGGCAAAAGGTAAGCTCTGACTAGAAACACGAAGAAGGAGCAGTAGAAATAACTTATAATAATTTGAAATAAGAAGAGACCATGAAATGAAATTCTCTTCAACACGTGAATGTATTAATCAGTGAAGTTTGCGTTGCCACCACGAATGAAATATAATTAATAAGCAACTGTGTTTTGCATTTGTGAACAGCACGTCCAGCGCAAACAAACACATACATTTATAATATAGGCAGCAGCAGTGTTGTAAAAAAAACACTATAATTATCATAAAATTAAAGACAACAAGAGCGCCATGAAATCGCATAATTGAATTATGCAAATGATTTGTTAAAGTTAAAAAGCGCCGAAGCGCCAACACATTGTCGTCCTCTGTCACTTAAATTGACAAATTGGATACCGCAAAAAACATACAGACATACCGTTAAGTTTGTATACTAAAGTATATGCTAGACAACCGGACCAGCACATGCTGTATTTTAAATGAACAACTTTGGCTTTCTCACGCACTCGTTCAAGTGGCTTTGAATCAGTTTCCGACACTAGTGGATGAATTCGCAATACGGTTAAAGGTATGTGCGTACGGAATTTTTCGGTTTCTGCTGCTTTGATTGAAATTTGAGTAAAATTTGTTATTTTTCATTAATTTTGTCACTATTGTTGTTAAATTCCGGAAGCACCTCGATTTTGATTTAATCATCACTCGTTTTCCGTTTCCGATTTCTCTTTATATCCGACTTCATACAACGAGTGCTATAAAGTAATCGATATATTTATTAGAAACATCAATATAACAGTAGTCCGATTGGTACCGGCTTTAGGGATATGTGCACGGAAAAGAGTGAGAAGAGAGGATTTTAATGACAGATCTACGATTGAAGAGAACTGAGTTAACTGAGACAACAAGTACGACCGTGACACCACTTTACTGCAGTGTTAAATGCTGTTTAAGGGCCATCCAAAGGGGTTTCTGTATCGTTTCGTGATCTTCTTCGAAATATGGTTCTACTAGTACACACCGGAGATCAAGGAAAAATCGGAACAGTAGACTTCACTCGAATCTCGTGCGAAGGAAACGAAAACGTATTTTTCATGTGGATTAAAGGGTTTCAGATAGGGATAGCAGATATAAGTTTATTTTTTCTAGGACCATGGATTTTTCGACATAACCACTCTTAATGTTGTCGCTGTCAGCTTACTTCGAAATTTGAGTTTAGGGAACTGGAAAAATCTCATCAAGCTAAATCTTGGAAATAGTTGAGTGAAGATCTTTTATTCAGGTCAGCGACGAAAAATATATAGAGGCAACGAGCAAGGTCTCCAAAATAAACAAAAGAAAAAGAGAAATGAAACTAATTTCATACCGCTGAAATAAGTGATTTCTTGATAAAGAAGTTTCCACGCAGCCAATCTAGGTTCGAGTGGAGTACTGTATTCCTTTGTGTGCCACGAAAGTTTAGAAATACTAAATTACTAGGTTCGGGTAAACTGGACTTGAAGACAAGACATTATGTTTCAATAATTGTTACAGAACTTTCGCATGAACATACATACATACATAAGTTTTATAGAGCATGAAAGGTTGCCAAATGCAAACCAAGTAGGTTCCCACAAAACACGGGTCTAGGTGGTTGTCTGTTGACACACCTAGGCCTTTGGAATGCCCATTGTGACACCATCGAAACTGGAATTCCCTCACCTCTTTGAAACACCTTGTAGTCTTGCTAAAATTAAATAAATCACATAGTTTGATATTTGTAACTTCTGCCACATCATCGAGGAAACCGCGTCCAATAGTTGCAATTCTTTACCTATACATAGACTTACATCCGCAAAGAAGGTGAGTTATACTATCTTCATCTGTTTCTTCATTGTAAGACAGTAATCATTGAAATGAATCCCCAGTCTGCTGACGAGTCTCCAAATCAGAAAGTGAATTGTTAACACCTGTACTAAGGTTCTTAAATCATTCCTTTCAAATTTTAGTAGTCAACAAATGCAGCTCTTATTCCACTCAGGGCACGTTTGTCTGCTCGATGAGGTCATTGATTCTTTCCACCGAGATTCAGCTATGTCTACAGCACATTTGTCGATTAAATATCTGCACGTAAGGTGGTGCCCAGTTTAGTTAGTTCATTTGCTTCCCAATTTCTATGAGTATTACTATGTCTTGGGCCCCTTGCAGGTTTATCGTGAAATATGATGTTAGTGTCGCTAATAGCTCCAAGCATTATTTCACTATCTTCGATGAAATTCTTTAGATTTTAACTTAACTTAACTTAAAGCCGCTTACGGATAGCTGTAAATATAAATATATTTCTGGTCGTTAACACTCGTTTTGACAGTTTTTTTTTATTCGTCTGTAGCTACCTATCTCTGAATCTTTGTCCACCTTGTCTTATTTCCTTCTAAAGTATTTCCAAGGCCGTAATATTTGGTAGAAACGGGAACTTGCTGATTATAATAAAATGTCCCTTATAACAACTTTATAGAATGAAAGATTCTCTCAGTCTGAGTGCCGATTTCGCCGCGTGTAACTTACAGAATAGGTCTATAGGCAGTAAATACAGATTAACCTCTAATTCCTGGATTGGAATTGTTCCGCTCAGCTTCCTATACCTGCTGCTCTTTGTAAACTTTCCATAGGCTTTAGTGCGTCCTTCTTTTCCATTATTGGCATCATATTAATATACCATATGTCATAATCTGTCTTACCACAGCCATGTAGAGCTTATGAGATACACCAGGAGTTAGTCCCCATCGAAGTTTGGTTTAGCGAGGTACCATTTATTGAAGGTGGAATGAACTCTGAAATCTACGTAATAGTCGGGTCTACGATATCGGAATGGATCCGAATTTATGAGCGGCTAAGGACTGTAAGCATACCACAAATTATTTGGGAAAGGTTTTGTACTTCGCTTACAAAGTTAGATATAAAAAAATGTTCCGTTATTTTAAATGCTGGACAGTGAAGACCACTCTATAAGTGAGCTGCATTTACTATATTCATTTCATCAAAGACGAATACAGCCGAATCGGCAATAGACGAAAGTGGACCGCACGCATTACAGTACGGCAGTGGCGGTGATTTTATTTAAGAGATTTTCATTATAACCGTACTTATTTAATGCGATCTACATACAATATATTTATATGTGCATAGTAAATCTACTAAAATGTTGTGTGTGTAGACAAACATCATAAATCCCACTACGAAACATCAGTCAGTTAACAGAAAAAACAGCTATAAACCAATTTCATAGCTCAAACGCTGAGCGGAGCACGGAGTTCAGCAGACACCCAGCAGCCGGGACGAGCTGGCGAGCAAGCGCAACCGGTAAGCGATTCCAATGAAATGTGCTCTCGAATGTCCAAAATGTGCCATGCGATGCGATCGATTTTAAATTGAAAAATTTATTTTATTCCATTTTAAATGTGTTTTAATTAACATAATTAATTTTCGACTGCGTTTACCCACAGCGAGCACAGCCACTTTGCCGCGCTTAACAACGTTGTTGCTTCTTGCTCTTCCTCTTCGCCTTCTTTTCGGGCTTCTCCTATTTTATTGCTTTCAACAGCGTGTTTTCTATTGATGGATATCTATTATTGCTTGAGATTTCCGATGAAAGCATAATACACACCATATATGTATGTTCGGAGGCTGTTGTTGTTATTGTTGTTGTACGTTATAGTGTTGGTGTTGGCTATAAAATTAACCTCAAACAAGATTAAATTTGACTTATTGAGCGCGAGCCGTGTGTGTGGCTACATTTAGTATTGCCGTCTGCAGTAATTCCAACTAGGCGATCTTCATTCAGTTGGTGCTTGTGACGTCGGTGGCAGGGGTAATCGAAGCAAGCGGAGGCGAAAGGTATGTATTAGATAAGTATTGACACCTTTTCATCAAATTTTGTGTGCTTTTAAGGTGTTCAAGTTAATTTGTATTTAAATTTGTACATGCACCGAGTGTTGCTTCTCGTGGAGGACCACATACAAACACACCTTATATATTATACATTTATATGTTTGCTTGTAGTTATCTCAGTTAATTTTTGCTGTGTAATATGAGACTTTTCAATACCATCGATTAGTTTATTAGGCTATGAAAATGTTTTGGCATTAATGTTGAACAGTTACATGGAACTTTGAAATCCATCAAGCAATAAAAATCATTTATTTTTTGTGGTTGATTATTTCGAAATAGACATGACGTCTACCAAATCGCATACTTTTAGAATATTGCTTTGTCCGTTATGTCGTTCTTTACCTACATATATTTGGTAAAGTATTCTCCGGTTAATTGTCTCACAATTGATTGAATATTGTAATTTCATATAATTGGCTCTTTAATTTAGTCAATTATCAATTTTTTAATTGAAGCAGGTCATTTCTGAGGCAATTAAGACGCTGAATCAATTAATATTCTACTTTCGTGATTGTTGTTCTCTTTAATTGAGTCAATTAGCTTTACCTCACTTTAACATGTTTAACCATATAAGCCATATAACCATTAAGTCAATTAAAATTTGTATTTTGTGTTCAGACATACTCGATTTAGTTTAAGCAAGTAGCATTTAAGGCTGTCTAAAAAGTAGGTACGTAGGATAATAGATTCTCTTTGTTATTTAATTTAATCAATTAGCTTTTCTTACAGTTCAAAGAGATCATTTAGAGATCATTTAGCAGAGTCAATTAATATTTAAATTTCATGGTGGGTATTCAAACAGTTCTTTAATTGAGTCAATTAGCTTTTACTATCAAATAGGTAATTTAAGTCCATGATTCGAACATAGTCGATTAAGCTAGTAAGCAATTATCATTTGTGTTTGACAATAGACAGGAGCTAATTGATCAATTGACCGGTCTTTGCTCGATTAAAACGCTTAAATCGATCTTATTTACCATACAAAATAAAATCTAAAGCTGGAAGTATGAAATGCAAAAAAGGGTTTCTCCAAAAAAATTTTAATTGATCAATTAATTTGGCTGTCTAAAAATGCTATAAGATACTCTTTGCTATTTAATTTAGTCAATTAGCTATTTTCCTAATATTACAGCCTGTTCAAACAGATAATTTTACTGAGGCAGTAAATATGCATAATCAATTAAAATGTTAATTTCGAGTTTGTCATTCAAACCTGATTGAACAGGTATATAAGTCAGTTACCAGGATTTCGATAGTAGTAAAAGCTTTTTGAAGTCAGATTCTTTGTTATCGTACTAATTGATTTGTGAATCGGTCAATAGTGAACATTCGTGACAACCACTTCCACATAGGTTTACTCAAATTTGGATAATCAATCAACCCCATTTTATTATTATTCAAAATCCTTTTTTGGATTGTCGAATGTTTTCGACCGTAATATACTATTTAGGACGTCTACTGTGTCATTATGTTTGTTATTCATTTAGCCTGAAAGAATTTCTGCAAGCCTAGGTCTAACAAGTAACATAAGGATTCAACTCATAGTAACATCGAACATAACTTTAAGTTATTGAACAATCCTGCCCTTTTTTCATCGGTAAGTACAAAATTCTAACGAAAGCGTATTTCCACGCGTAAAAGAACGAAAAAAATCGGCGACCCAAGTGAAAATAGCACATTGTAATAAAAGCCCTAAGTGGATCTAATATGAAACCATAGTTAACATTTGCTCCTCCATATAATAATATTAAAATGTTAAGAAATCGATGCTAATAATGTGTTCTTGTTATTGAGTCCTCAGGTATAGAATTCGTTTATGCTGCTTTCAAAATAATACACTTGATTCGATTACATTTTATGTTGGGCCTTGACGATGATATTGCTATCGGTACTAACAAATTTCGGACCTCGAGTTCTTGACTTCCGATTGTTTCTTTGGCGACAAAATATATGGCTTTTTGTCTTTGCTAACATTTATACCCATTTTCCAGATCTCTTTCCAAAATAGCATATATTAAAGATCAACTTATAGATGATGTTAATGAAAGCGAAAGACCGAGATTCACACAATTTGAAACCATTTTATGTTGAACAACAGAAAATTATCATTCTGAGAGAGATATAGATAACTTAAGTTTGGAATCAAAATAAAAAAAAAAATGGTTTTGGTCAATGGAAGCTTTACAAAGTCCAATTTTCAGCTTGTTTAAGTTTAATACTTTAAGGGATCATAATGAGAAACCCTCGAAACAAACTGAAGATATTTCAAAACTTCGATGTGGAAGAGACTAAATAAAGTCTTATAGACGACTAAAATAAAACTATATAAGCATCTTTGCGAACGATAAGAACATATGACAAGTCAGCTCTCGTTCAGTGACTAGGCTATCATCGTCCGAATGAATGCAGAAGCTCCATTTCTGGCCGTTCCAACATTGTCTTCGATTCGTAATAAATTAAAAAGTTCAATTTCTTCTCAGAACACTGATGCTCAACACAAAATTGATTCAACTGTTGCTAAAAGCGATTAATCCGTTATACACGTTTCAGCTACCAGCTGGTCGAAGAAAGTCGAATTTCTCAGAAATCACCCTCATACATATTAATCATTAAAATAGTAATTAAATCTTCTATATATCATTTAAATATATGTTGGATAATTTGAAAATTATGGCATACGCTTTGCAAAACTTCTCCGCTTTCAGGCACCCAACCTTACGCGCACAACAAAGGCTTTTCCCATTTGGCGTGCACCCGCTCGCTCAGTGAGAAATAAGAACAACAAGTGGCTCATATGGAGAAGCGCCTGCTGATCTGAACCGATAACACATGACATTAAAGTTCAGCCACAACAACAACAACACACATACACACACGAAAGCGCGACGCGCAAAGACAAAACACAAAGACAACAACAAACGCACGCAACCGAATGAAGTGCTAATGATAAATGCTGACCACCTTTGGGTCTGTCTTGGCTGATTACCCCCACCGATGCGAGAGCACCGGGACAAAAACAGCAACAAAGCCAGAAAATTAATAGTGTGAATGAAAATATAAAACATTACGCGCCGCAGAGCCGGCCAGGAGAGTTAACAAGTAGGCAGTGGCAGCGGTGTAGCGGAGAGTGTGGCTGTGAGGAGCACGAAAAAAGACGAAAAAGCGTCGTTGCGTTATGAAACTGTGCATTGGCGAAGCTCGCTCGCACCAAAACCGAAAAGGTTATCGATTCAGTAGAACGAACTGTAAAGATCGTATCAGATTACGATAGCAGCTCGCACATAAGCATGTGAACGGTTGGCGGCGACATGCGGCGGCCGCTTGAGTTGAGTTAGTAGTTCGGAAATTTGTCAAAATGTCAACGAGAATTTAGTGAACAAACAAAACAGGCTCAGCCCCAGCGATGAAGAGACGTGTGAGCGGCATAGCGGGTTGCGTACAAAGCGAACTGGATCGCGTACAACCCAGAGCGACAGCAAGTCAATACTTGTAGGCAGTGGATTTAGTAGCTGGTTAGTTCTACACATGGTTGGTTGGACGGCTGGGCGTGTTGGCGTGCCTGCTTCACGCGCTTGCGTTGGAGCCGGGCATTTGCCACCGTCATCAATCGCACTGACATTAAGCACGTAACTTTGTAAAACACACCATTAGCAGTTAATAAACATTAGTCATGCTCAATTTGGAGATGATTTAGTGAGAGTAATTAAAATTTTAAACCGAACTTGACCGTTGATTCTGCGCGAGTACGTTCGTATTTAGTTGTGGTACTTGGAGTTCCAAGAAATGCTGCTTGCTCCGAGACAAAGAACCAGAAGATATACATTTTCCCACATTTCAAATATCAATAAATGCAAAGTAGTTTACAGATAAGCTCAGCACAGCAGCGAGCCAGCTAATCGCGCTACTAGTAATGTATGAAACCCAAACGATAGAGATCAGCGCCTCTGAATTATAACTTTTATGCATAGACCAAGCTGTTGACAGTCGAACAATCAATTATTAGCCGCGCTGGTGTGGTAGTACTCCTGCTGGATTGTTAGTAAGCTTCACTTGTGGCTTGCTAAATGCAGCTCAATGCATTAAACTTGCCCCAACAAGTTTAAATTCACTTGTCAACTACTGCAACAATAACATTACTCTTATCAGTTGTTGTAATATACTCCTGTATGCTAGTTTGCAAAAGCCTAATCAGAGGACTGTCTGTTCGACAAGATTGTGCTTAAGATTAAGCATAATTAAGTATTTAATGTACTTAAGTATCAACAGTTATTACTTATACATTGTAAGTATGTATGTATGTGATTGGCGTTGGAATCGTTTAACCTGTTAAAGCCGACGATGATAGTGCGCCACTCCTCTCTTTCCTTCGCAGTTCGGCGCCAGTTGGAGATCCCAAGAGTAACCAAAGTCGTTCTCCACCAGGTCCCTCCAACGGAGTGAAGCCTTCCCCTTCCTCGGATTCCACCGAACATTTTCAGAGCTGGAGTGTTTTCGTCCATTCGGACAACATGACCTAGCCAGCGCTGTTCTTTTATTCGCTGAACTATGTCAATGTCGTCGTACAACTCATACAGCTCATCGTTTCATCGTCTGCGGTATTCGCCGTTGCCAATGTCCATAAAGACCATAAATATTGCGCAAAATTTTCCTCTCGATTCTTCTCTTTCGGATCTTTTCCAAGATTTGGCGCATGGTGAATATCTGGTCCATGGTGGATTTTCCAGGTCTAAAGCCATACTGATAAGGTCTAATCAGTTCGTTGACGGTGAGCTTTAATCTTTCACACAATACGCTCGTCAGTGATCCATCGGCCACCGCCGCTTTGTTGTTCTTCAAGCGGGCAATTGCTATTCGAATTTCTTCATAGCCGGGTAATGGAACATCTATTCCATCGTCACCGATTGGGGAATCCGTTTCGCCATCTCTTGGCGTTGGTCTTTCACTGTCATTCAGCAGATCGGAGAATTGTTCCCTCCATAAAACCAATATGCTCTGGACATCCGTTACCAGATTACCTCCTCGGTCATTACATGATAATGCTCCGATCTTGAAACCTTCTATAAATCTCCTCATCTTTTCATAAAATTTTCGAACGTTATCCATGTCGGCCAGCTTTACAAACTTTTCATACTCACGGATTTCGGCCTCTTTCTTTTCAGTTCTCGATATCTCTAGTGATTACACAGGCCAATACTCAATTTTCTTCTTTGAATTTATCAACTGATTCAAGTTAATTTGTGTTTCAGTGTTATCAATACTCAAACCGTAATGGATTTGTAGTCTTGGAATTGCTTCTACAACATTGTCGAGAATAGAAATAAGGTGAACAGTATATGGAATGAATTAGAAAAACTACAGCTCTAAAGAAGAAAAGAGATCGATCTATCTATCTATCTTCAAGTCACTGGACCTAGCCCATATGGTCGACAAAATAATAACTGTTACGCGACCTTGCGGCGAAGACATCAGAGCCTCTACTCTTTGATTGCCCTAAATTCAAGTGAAAGGATGCATTTGCGAAGTGACTTTCACTAGCTCAAGCAAGTTGTAAGGTTTCCTCAATGCGTTAGAGTCGAATAGGGTGATACGTCAAATTTATTTTATTTATCGATTTTTTCAAAACAGTAATTCTTTCCAAGGTAATAATAAAACTACGAGCATTTTTTTATTTTAACCCTCTCAATGTTTAAATATATGATTTAGAGTTCTCTAGATGCAACCTATATATTACTTTGGTAAATGTCCAGCTTTTAGGCGCTTGTGACAAGGATGTTGTAATCCTATTCCATCGAGTTGTTTAATGATGTTTAGTTTGGAGCCATGTATAACAAAACAATAGTATGCCTAATAGTGACATAAGTGGGTCCGTTTGCATTCAAACATAGTTGCGATCTCCTTTTTCAATCAGCAAACCTAATTAATTTTGCTGAGTCCACCTAACTTCACCAAAATTCTGCCCAATTTCCAAGATCTGTCAAACCAAGATATGCATAAATGGACCAACGAACTTCTCATTCATTCCATGAAGACATGCTGTATTAGCCCCACCCTACGTAAGAATCCTGACGAAATTTGTTTAAGTGCTTTCTGATGGAATCCATAAGGGGCGAGAAGCTGTGGAAGATCGAAAAGCAACTGGCAGCGCATGTTCGAAGTAGATCTAAGGAATGTAAACACCAACTGGAATATTTTAAAATCTTCCAAATAACCGAAGTGACTTTAATGACTTTGTTTTGGCCTTACGCTCCAACGAGAGTTAAAGGAAATTATGTATGGATATATATATATATATATACGCGAATTTTAAGACAATACCTAGTTAATTAGGTTTCTTTAATTTAGAGAGTTGACTCAACTGGTACTATAGAGTTTGGACTGTTGTAGATAATAGTTTAAAAATTGGATTTCCGAGGTATAAAGGTAAACTTACAAGGCCTTATTTTTAGTGAGATTCATTCAACCTTTCGCATAATATACTCGGTAGTCAGAGTAATTTTCGCAGATTTTACCAGCTCCGGACTTCCTAGGGAGCAATGAATGCATCTTTCTGTTAGGTCACAATGGTTAATAATATTCTCACCGTCTTTGCCTTGCATCAGTCACTGGTAAAAATCATCATGTCCAAAGGCCCATATGCATATTCTCTTAACTCTTTACTATTCTATTGGGATCCTCTGATAAATCGAAGACGACTTTATTTTATCTATCATTGAGATAAATATTTTTATGTCCTAAAATGAGTTAAAGGTATATCGACTAAGGATAAACCCTAACAATGACAGTGTTTTTATATCGTATTAATCTGTCGATGGTTAATTGATCTCGATGTGAGTTCCCGCCATTTCGGCTAATAGTTTCATCCTCAAACTAATTCGGTGCGAAGGATGCCTTTACTGCTACAGCTTTACAGTTTTAAACTACATTGTATTCAGCATCTAACAAACTCAAAGTATTCGTTTATTAATTTTAAAATACTCACAGATCTAACTGGAATAATTTTTGCATTCCAAAGTTTTCATCTAAAGGAAAAGATCTATATAGGTTGCCAACACAGAGGCACTTCAACTGGGAGAGAAACACTGAGTATCTCAAAATCAGCTTTGAGCATAGTAAAAATATTTCAATTTTAACGAAGCGCACATTTTATTGTGGCAATTAATTACGGGCGTTGTCTGCTGCAGATCTGCGTAACACAATCTTAAAAATTCATATGAGTCCGAGTATCACCACAAACAACTAGTCAAAGTAGAAAACGTATGTCTTCTATGTACAAACTTTCAGGACGGTCAAGCGCTAGCCATAAAGACATGAAGGATGTGAACGATGTGAGACTTGCGCGGCCAACTACCGACCGTAAGTAAAGCTCCAACATTCCATTTCATATGACTTAAACACAAATTGTTTGTCTAGTAATTCATATCTCGGCATGCGTGTGTACATACATATGTATGACTGCAATTGCTGCAGATCGCAAAAGTAAGCCAAACATTAGTGGAATGCGTTGGGCGTTGAGCGGCATAAAGTCTGTAACAAACTGTTACAGCCGACACACGATCACATCCATTTGAGTTGTGGAGCGCGGTACTTGCAATCTAAGGTCTAAGAGATCTCGTTATGATAGCGGAGAGTGAGAAATTTGTTGGAGCAATAGTGTGGCACAGTGGTTTAAAGATGTGAAATTAATTTTAAATCAATGGCAATTGGCAAAAACTGACAGCTACCTAGCAACTTCTTGCATCCGTGTTCGGAAACCGGTTAATCGACGAGTTTAAAGAAGGGAATGAATCCTCCCAGTTTGAGAATTATTCACGGAAGTTTAACATTTTAAGAATAGGCTTCGATTTCTCAGCCCGTCTACAGAGCCTATTGGTGATGGACAAATTCTTTAAGTTGCGAATATGTTGCCAAACGTGAGGATATTCGAAGAACGAACTAGGTATGCCTAATTCGCCTTTCCGGTTAAAAAAAAGGTGGAGTCTTTGGTCGCACATTCTCCATTTAGGAAAAATAATGTGACCTTTGCTTTTAGTATAAGTCACAGCGGGTCTGCAGAACTGATTAGCTCGCGAGAAACGGCTCTGGTATAACTATCACAAGGCTGGAAACGAGCCGGGGCTCCGTTTCCCTTTTGCGCTTAAACAATAGACATCTCTCGAGTACGGTAAACGTTGATTAACTGGAACATTTTCGTTTGCTAGATCCTTTTTGCACAGATTAGGAAAATTCCTCTTGTCACAATACCGGAAGTACTCACAGGACACTGTGGAATAGGCATACCTGCGATGACCGACCGGTGTTCGCAATATTGAGGCTGAAACACATCGGTAGCTTTACTTTTTGAGAATCAAGCTGGCCGAAATGGACATTAGCCGCCTCATAGAGCTCAAAGCGCATCGAAGATATATAAGGGTATTTTTTGTAATCCAAACTTAGGAAACTTTTGGTATCACAATGAACCGACGTCTCTGGCTGTCCAATTGGCGCAGAGAGTCAACCTCTTAATCTAACCTAAATATCCAAATGTTATAATGGAAATAATTTTCTGATAGGCAAACTTAACGCATTTTCAATGAGAAAACGGATTGAGTATTCTCATTTCAACACAAATTCTAAAATCGAGCTCCACTGTATTCAAGCCGTGGTACCCCCATAAAGCGCATTTGTCATTTAACGTTGACGACGATCATAAAAACAATGGCTCAAACCGAGCTGCTGTGCGCAGTCAAATCATATGAAAGAGAGGCTGAGAGAGCGCGCACACTCGCTGGCCGGAGCGCAAGCGCATGAAGCTCAGCACGACAGCGGATCGACGTTTAACAAATTGCCAACACTTTGGTTACGCTCCGACCGAACGTATGTAAACACAGTGAACCGACGCAAGTGGATGAAGGAGATGCTGGGCTGAAGGGATGAACGTGCGGTTGGTAGTAGCGTTTTAGTGTTGTGTTGACAACATTTAACGTTAGCGCTGTTGACGCATTTTATGGCCATTATCGTCGCCGTTGTTGTTAGTACTCCTTTTAATTGTTTCAATTTCACTTGTGATACATTTGCTGCCTTCGCAGCCGCGTTTCGGCTTGATCGTGGCTGTGGCGCTTGATGATCGTCAGTCGTCTGAGCCAACAAGTGACAGCAGCAAGTGTGTGTGGCTGAGAGATTCTGTTGCCTTTTGTAGACGCATTCAGGTGCTCATTGGCTCACGATTGGTCGGTAACGTTGTGTTTTTGTTGTTATGGTGTTTTGAGTGAGTTGATGTCAGACATCGGTTAACGGCAATACAACATAACGTATTCTGACGTGCAACGTGACAGTTCAATGCGGTTGAAACGCGCGTGCGCCAGCTTACAAGTGATATCCAAGTGATTTGTGAATTTTAGCGTGAAAATAAATAAAAGTTGGAATAAGAAGTGGAAATAAAAAGTATTGAAATACTTGGATAATAAATTGAGCTTTCAAAAGTGAACGTATTACTCGGTGAAAAAAAAGAAATTAAATTTAAATCTTTAGCGAGTTTTGTGCGGTAATGAACGATATTAGCATGGGTTTTAAGCATACCATGTTGCAACGATTACAAAACTACGATGTATACCCCTCGAAATCCACGGCCAGCAGTAATGGCTCCGAATCGGGTGAAGAGCAGACGCCACAACCCGCACATGTCACCGATTTCAGCATCAGTCGCATACTTGGCGATGAAGCGCACAACAAAGGTGGCAAGCCAGTCAAAAGTCCCACTATCAGCGTGAAAACGAACTTATCAGCGCCCTGCACGCCAACACCCTTCACCACCGATATACTCGATCTCTCGAAATCCTCACCAGCGGCGGAGCAAAAATCACCCATCGCAGCGCCACGTCAACCTGCCTATCCTACACCAACCTATCAGGGTTTTCATTCCGACTTCTTGGCCGCTGCCGCCGCCGCTAATGCAACAAAATTTTATGCGCAATTCTTTCCGCAAATGTGTGCGCCATACGCCTTGCCCAACTTTAGTGTACCAACTGCAGTACCTTACCAAAAACAACGTTACTTTGCACCGTACATAATTAACTCTAACTCAACGCACCCTAATCAACCCACGCAATCTGCCAACTCACGCTTGCCGACCTTAACGCATGCCTCGAGTATACCACTGTCACACCCCTCGTCTAAGAATATTTGCACCCGCGCAAGTTGTACAGATTGTTTGGATTTTTATAAACAATATCCGCTCTACAAGTCTACCTTGCCGTCGGTACCTACCTCACCTGCATCATCGACCTCATCCACATGTCATTCCTCGTACAGCGCCAATTATTTGAAGACAAAGTCATCCACCGAATTGCTGCTCAAGTCCTCGACGATCGCCTTGACCACAGTGGCGAATTTCAATTTAACCTCGAAAACTACAAAACTCTGCGCAAATAGCCCCTCTTCTGTGACAGCTTTGAATGCGGAAGAGATAAGCTATAAGTGCTGTATCTGCGATAAAGTTTTCGGTTGCTCGCAAACATTGCAGGTGAGTGTGGAGATGTGTAATATTATTTTAAGGAAATATGTATAAGGTGTCTGTGGATTGATTTGATCTGTATAGCCTGGCAGATTTTGATGTCTTTAGATCTATAAAAGCCTTTATTTTGTTGAGTCCACTTAAAACTTAATCAACCGCAGTAACATAAAATTAATTAGTCATGTTTTCTTTGACGTTAAAATTTGAATGAGTCAAGGTACAGGCTTGGTAAACTCCAGCAAGGATATGGAATTTGAAAAAAAATCATAGATTTTGGATTAGGAGCGGAGAGGAACTGCTGTTGAACAGTTTTATAATTTCAGTTTTCAATTTCAACCCTCGTTTTCGAACGATCAAATTCATTTTAGTAAAATAAGATCAAGTAATAACTCTTCCTGCAACGTAGGAGGACAAGCACTGCTTTAACTCCCCTTTAGCTTGATACTAAAAACTCCAAATTTGTAAGCGTCGCTAATTTTATTTCACTTTAATTAGATTTTTAGTTCGAGCTCAAACCCGACTTCGCAAACGGAGCGAGTATTTTTCTTTAACTAATCTATACACAAATATCGTTCACTGACAACTTCCGATGTCATCCTTTAAGTTTAATAGCAATCTCGGTTAAAAACTCAGAATCCAGTCCCACTATTCTTCTATGAATTTGATATGAGTATCTTTATTGTAGAATTCGAAAAAAGTCCATCTGAAATAATCAGAGAACACTTGAGCGTTCTCAAATATACTATGTGTTACAGCATCCAACATTCCGTAAGTGTATTGGGAATATTGTCAGGGTATCAATTCTTGTCCGAACATAAATCCCTATTCTTTTCAATTCCTTAAAACTGATTGTCGTGGAAACCGACAATTTTCTATGTAAAATTAATTATAATCATGCACTGATTGTCATAGGATTATTGTTTTAACTGAATTAACTTTGAACACCATCACTTGCTGACTAAAAAATTGTCTTCGGGCTCTTATCAAATGCTAACTTCGCTTAGGTTAGGTTCATTATTTAAATGATTCCTATATAGCGAATATAGGTACTTGACGCTTATTCAAATTTAAGAGGAATAAAACAAGAACCCTTATAGGGGTGTTAACGAGACACTGTCTGATTGGAAGACACGCCAGCAGATTTGGAATACCTTTCAATGATTACTGCAGAAGCTACCAAGAAGAAGAAGAAACGATTATACACCTTCTTTGTGAATGCAAGACTCTGTATAGCAAAATAATCGCAACTATTGGACACGGTTTTCTCGAGGATGTGGGCGAAGTTGCTCATGTCAAATTGTGTGAATTTTTTCACTTTATCAGGATCACATGGTGGTTCAATGATGACTCGATAGTGTGAGGGATCTCAGTCCCAGGGTTCGTCGTTTGACAGCCGTTTAACCTAACCAAACATATATAGCGATTCGTTTTTAAATTTTTAAGAAATTGGTGGTTTTAACTAATGTAAGTGTTATAAATCGTCCACCATTATACACCTAAATGTCTCAAAAACATTATCCACTAGGAGGAAGATTACCGTTTCTGCAGTAAGTAATACAAGGTCTAATTCAATAAAATGGAAACAAATCTCCTTTAAAAAGCCCGAAATTACCATATCATAGGAATTCATAATTCAATTTTGATATTCAAGGGATGGTCGGCCCGTCGGAACTGAAATAAAAACTTACCTTTTTACGTTTTCCGAAATTTTGCTTTGGCATCTGCGATAAGCATTAAATTGAATAAGATGTGCGGGTTTTCAGTTACAGTCCAGTAGACAGTTATTAAGTTTTGGAATATCCAAAATTTTCTAAATTTCAAATGAGCAATAATTAAAAGCAATAAACAATGTTACTCCCATTAAAAATTCTAGAAAATCCCTGTCTCCTTTTAAAAGTCTTCCTAAATTAAGTACATACAAACATAATTAGATCTGCACCGACCTGGTTATTTGAACCCTGGTACGTTTGAACCAAAATAAGTATATTTTTTGGCTGGAAAGGTCTCGAACATGAATACTCGAAGTTTGGAAGCAGAAGAGAAATTCAGTCAGTTCCCTTATCAATTATAGAAGAATTGTAGAGAAACCGGAATTATCGCGTTCATGGGGACACTAGAATATGGCTATTAGTGACGATAATGATAGCCAATAGAATCTATAAAGTCGTCTGAAGCGTTTGAGTCATCTATTGGCCGCACCCGATCGCCCAGCGCGCATCAAAGTGAGAAAATTCATTTGTGAACTTGTGAAACAGTATAGTAGATTTTCGAATTTTGGAAAGAGCATTTTCTTTTAAAAGATCTTACCAAATTTATTTCATACAAACATTATTAGGTATGCCAGTCTTTTTAACCAATATAGGTGTAAGCACGGATTAGTCCGAACCTGTATAATTTTTTTGCTAATTATGTCGAGAATCAGGAAATGTACTCCAAAAATTATTGGAAAGATTTATCTCGAATTTTTATCTCACAGACCTGATTATAACTCCGAGGGTTAATAGAGAAAGAATCAGGAAAATCTAAAGAAATAACACATCTTTCTAAAATTTTGAAATTATATTGAATTAATTATACGCAGTGATCGATATTACTCGCATTAAAAATCTAAATAATCACAAATATTTCTCACGAACCCATATTCGCTGATTTTCCAATAGCTTATATTGTGTTAAAGGAGTTTTCTGAGGCTTTCATCGCGTATGTTCGTTCGATAATCCGCTTAAAAGTAATAATTTTCATAGATAGATAGATAATAGATATCTTAGATATTAATGAGAACATATTTTGAGATATTATTCACATTTTCTTGGATCTCATATGTGTGTGATTGGCGTTGCAACCGTTTAGCCGGTTATAGCCGAATCGACGATAGTGCGCCACCTGTCTCTCTCCTTCGCAGTTCGGCGCCAGTTGGAGATCCCAAGTGTTACCAGGTCGCTCTCCACCTGGTCCCTCCAACGGAGTGGAGGCCTTCCCCTTCCTCGGCTTCCTCCGGCGGGTACTGCATCGAACACTTTCAGGGCTGGAGTGTTTTCGTCCATTCGGACAACATGACCTAGCCAGCGTAGCCGCTGTCTTTTTATTCGCTGAACTATGTCAATGTCGTCGTATAACTCGTACAGCTCATCGTTCCATCGTCTGCGGTATTCGCCGTTGCCAATGTTCTGAGGACCATAAATCTTGCGCAAAATTTTCCTCTCGAAAACTCCTAGTGTCGTCTCATCTGATGTTGACATCGTCCAAGCTTCTGCACCGTAAAGCAGGACGGGAATGATAAGAGACTTGTAGAGCTTGATTTTAGTTCGTCGAGAGAGGACTTTACTGTTCAATTGCCTACTCAGTCCAAAGTAGCACCTGTTGGCAAGAGTTATTCTGCGCTGGATTTCGAGGCTGACATTGTTCGTGTTGTTGATGCTGGTTCCCAGGTATACGAAATTATCTACGACCTCGAAGTTATGACTGTCAACAGTGACGTGGGAGCCAAGACGCAAATGCGCCGACTGTTTGTTTGATGACAGGAGATATTTCGTCTTGTCCTCATTCACCTCCAGACCCATTCGCTTCGCCTCCTTATCCATGCGGGAAAAAGCAGAACAAACGGCGCGGTTGTTGCTTCCGATGATATCAATATCATCGGCGTACGCCAGGAGCTGTACACTCTTGTAGAAGATTGTACCTTCTCGGTTTAGCTCTGCAGCTCTTATAATTTTTTCCAGCATCAGGTTAAAGAAGTCGCACGATAGTGAGTCACCTTGTCTGAAACCTCGTTTGGTATCGAACGGCTCGGAGAGGTCCTTCCCAATCATGACGGAGCTTTTGGTGTTGCTCAACGTCAATTTACACAGCCGTATTAGTTTTGCGGGGATACCAAATTCAGACATCGCGGCGTAAAGGCAACTCCTTTTCGTGCTGTCGAAAGCAGCTTTAAAATCGACAAAAAGGTGGTGTGTGTCGATCCTCTTTTCTCGGGTCTTTTCCAAGATTTGGCGCATGGTGAATATCTGGTCAGTTGTCGATTTTCCAGGTCTAAAGCCACACTGATAAGGTCCAATCAGTTTGTTGACGGTGGGCTTTAGTCTTTCACACAATACGCTCGATAGAACCTTGTATGCGATATTTAGGAGGCTGATCCCACGGTAATTGGCGCAGATTGTGGGATCTCCCTTTTTATGGATTGGGCAGAGCACACTGAGATTCCAATCGTCAGGCATGCTTTCTTCCGACCATATTCTGCAAAGAAGCTGATGCATGCACCTTATCAGTTCTTCGCCGCCGTATTTGAATAGTTCTGCCGGTAATCTATCGGCCCCCGCTGCTTTGTTGTTCTTCAAGCGGGTAATTGCTATTCGAATTTCTTCATGGTCGGGTAATGGAACATCTGTTCCATCGTCATCGATTGGGGGATCGGGTTCGCCATCTCCTGGTGTTGTACTCTCACTGCCATTCAGCAGGTCGGAGAAGTGTTCCCTCCATAATCCCAGTATGCCCTGGACATCGGTTACCAGATTACCACCTTGGTCTCTACATGAGGATGCTCCGGTCTTGAAACCTTCGTTAAGTCGCTTCATTTTTTCATAAAATTTTCGAGCATTCCCTCTGTCTGCCAGCTTCTCAAGCTCTTCGTACTCACGCATTTCGGCCTCTATCTTTTTTTGTCTGCAAATGCGTCTCGCTTCCCTCTTCAGCTCTCGGTATCTATCCCATCCCGCACGTGTTGTGGTCGTTTGCAATGTTGCGAGGTAGGCAGTCTGTTTTCTCTCCGCTGCGAGACGGCACTCCTCATCGTACCAGCTTGTTTTTTGTCGTTGCCGAAAACCAATTGTTTCGGCTGCAGCGGTACGCAGTGAGTTTGAGATGCCGTTCCACAGTTCCCTTATACCGAGATGCTGATGAGTGCTCTCAGAGAGCAGGAGTACAAGTCGAGTAGAGTATTTCGTGGCTGTCTGTTGCGATTGCAGCTTTTCGACGTCGAACCTTCCTTGTGTTTGTTGACGGGCATTCTTTGCTGCACAGAGGCGGGTGCGTATCTTCGCTGCGACCAGATAATGGTCCGAGTCTATATTTGGTCCTCGGAGCGTACGCACGTCTAAAACACAGGAGACATGTCTTCCGTCTATCACAACGTGATCGATTTGGTTCCGCGTGTTTCGATCAGGAGACAGCCAAGTAGCTTGATGTATTTTCTTATGCTGGAATCTGGTACTACAGACGACCATATTTCGGGCCCCAGCGAAGTCGATCAGCCTCAGGCCGTTTGGCGATGTTTCGTCATGGAGGCTGAATTTTCCGACTGTTGTGCCAAAGACACCTTCTTTACCCACCCTGGCGTTAAAATCACCAAGCACGACTTTTACATCGTGGCGGGGGCAGCGCTCATAGGTGCGTTCTAGGCGCTCATAGAAAGCATCTTTGGTCACATCGTCCTTCTCTTCCGTTGGGGCGTGGGCGCAAATCAGCGATATGTTGAAGAACCTCGCTTTGATGCGGATTGTGGCTAGACGTTCATCCACCGGGGTGAATGCCAGGACTCTGCGACGGAGTCTCTCTCCCACCACAAATCCAACACCAAATTTGCGCTCCTTTATATGGCCGCTGTAGTAGATGTCACAAGGACCCACCTTCTTCCGTCCTTGTCCCGTCCATCGCACTTCTTGGATGGCGGTGATGTCAGCCTTAAGTCGTATGAGGACATCAACCAGCTGGGCAGAGGCACCTTCCCAATTAAGGGTCCGGACATTCCAGGTGCATGCCCTTATATCATTATCCTTAAAACGTTTGCAGGGGTCGTCATCAAAAGGGGGGTGTCTCATCCGAGGCTTTCGTAGATTTTTCATTGGGGGGTGTTTTTATGTGGTGGGTCCCAAACCCTACGCACAACCGCATAAGCGGGCTTCGCCTTCTCACTTTAGCTCGCCTTCAAACGGATGTCTGTTGGCTACCCAGAGGATACTTGGTCTAAAACCGGAAGTCGTGAGCTGCTTGAACCATGTGGAGAAGAATCGTTTCTGGCCACTCCCAAGTGAGTGACAATCAAATCTCATATAAATTTAAAAAAAAAAATTGAAATTTATCTTATTTCTAATAAAAAAGTATTTTAGGTCATTTTAAACGACCCCATATGAACTATCTTTTATATAATTAAATTTTACTTAACAATATAAACACGCATCTATCTGTATATCAGATAGAGTTATATGATACCAAAACTTTAGGGTTCAAAGGCCAACAATTAAAACTAAACGAGCTAATTTGAATATTCCGGAGCATTTCCATTTTATAACAGTAAAGTTTTGCATATCAGCTACGCTAAGGTCTTTAACCGCGTTCTAAATTTTTCTAAAAAATATGCTAGTATTTAAATTTTAATTAGCAATAGAGGAGGAGAAACTAGATTTACATATATGGGATACATACATATGTATATAACAAATCATATACATCTATACACTTTCATATATATACATACACATATATATATATTGAGACATCTGTAAACACATAAACCAACAACTCAATTGGGTGGAGCCTAAAGCAGAAACCGGTTAAGCATGTACTCACGCACACTCGCACTCACACAAGAAACAACTGTATGTATAAACACCGTCATGGGTGGAGTCAACTCTGGCTCATATGGTGCCACTCCAGCTACCTGTGTGTGTGGCTGTAATGCAAGTTATAAACATGCAAATGACCAGCAGGTGTTGTTGTTTGTTGCCTCACCAGCACATATTAAAGTATTTAGCTTGCGATTAGCATATTTAAAATATGGTGAGCAGCATAAATGAAGAAGATGGAGAAAAAACAGGTTCCGAATTTCACGCTCCGCTTGCGGGCATCACGTACACAGTTAGGTGCTGTTGTTGACTTGTTGCAGAACACCAAACGGCAGTCGAGGCGCTTCAGACTCTTGCGGTTGGTTGTTGTGAGCGAGGGGCAGGGTCACCGGCAGACAGCGCTGTTATTGGTGCGATCTGTTAATGCTCAGTGTTTAGTAAGATGTGTTAAGACTGTGTAATTTAGATATACGACTAATGGTTATTTCTGCAAATATTTATGGTTGAATTTGAATATAATAATATTCAGTGTTTAGTTTATAAATTGTTTAGTTTTTTATAATATATTTTAGAAAGTGGCAGATGTGATTTCGATTTAGATTAAAAATTCAGAACTATTTGTAGACAATGTACTAGCTCGAAGTAGTTGTACGCCCTCTATGAGTATTCACAAAAATATAGAATGCACTACTTATTAATCAATTGTTGTATTTCCAGACCCAATCCATTGAATCCAAACCTTCCTCCTTGCCTCAAAACTTATTTCATTTATCCATCTTTGGGTTTCCACGCTTGTCACCAGAGCATTTTATATTATGAAACTGTATTTTCTAAATTTAATTAAATTTTCGTTTTTGTAAAGTCTAGTCCGTTTATTTTGTGAACTTTCAAATAGTCCTGTCTTTCCTAACAATTGGTACCAAATCTACATATATTATGCCTTGGTCAAGTAAATATTCCAGTTCAGTAATTAAAGTGAAAAATTGAAACGTCGACGCTATTCCTCCCACTTAGTATAATCCACTTAGTTTCTTTATCTTAGTTTTTATGAAACTTTATCGGAAGACATCAGATGTCTGCTGTATTTAGTTATAGGACAGAAAGAGATAGGATGACTTTAGCCTTTATGAGTGTTTAGCATATGCAGGAGCTTTATCCTTTCCTCTGTCGCGGTCCTTATTGGCTGAGATTCATATGAGTGCTTTTTAGGTTAAGTCCTAGTGGAACACACTTCCATTTTATGACACTAAAATTACTCTCTGGATTAGTTTTTAAGACTCGACAAAGCATTCAGAAACTACTACAAATGTGCATCGGTTTTATAACCCCAGTTCGATGTTCAAAAAAATAAATCTAGATGTTTTGTGATGATACCTTAATATACTCAAAAAACTTCTGCAGCTAGAGTCCTATAAACTTTTTATTCTGACCGCGTGAATCCCGATAGGACAATGATCAGTTAGAATTATGATAACCAAAACTAACTTTACTGAGGGCTACCCTAGGCCTCTTATGATATACCTTGAGCCTTAAGTCCGTGCTTGTCAAGCTCAGGTGAGGCCTAACCATCCAGTAGTAAACCAGAAGAGGATAACGGTGATCGAACTTGTTCACATTCTACTGACGTGCCTCAACAGCCTTCACACTTTCTGCGATCCTGCTGTGACCAGACACTCAAACTTGATCTAAAGGATACAACTTTGAACCAAAATCTATTGCCTTTTCGACATAATTTAGGAGCTCAAGTCTATTTTGGAGATTAGAATAAGTTTTTCTATATCTCGTCAGAAATCAACCCGATCAAATCCATGCAACTTCATTAATATCAATTTAATCAATTTAATTAATTAATTACTAACTCTTCAACTCAACTCTCATTTCAGGCGCACGAGAAGACACACAAATCGCCACGCTACGAGTGCACCGATTGTGGCAAAGGTTTTTCACAGCTACGCAATTACAAGTATCACCTGTCTGTGCACCGCGGTACCAAGGAGTTCGCCGCTGAATGCCCGGAATGTGGTAAAACGTTTAATGACAAAGGCTATCTGAGCAGTCACATGAAAATCCATCGCAATAAGAAAGAGTACGAATGCCCCTACTGCCCCAAATCGTTTAACCAGCGTGTAGCATTCAACATGCACGTACGCATACACACCGGCGTCAAGCCGCACAAATGTGCCGAGTGCGGCAAACGTTTCTCACGCAAAATGCTGCTCAAACAGCACATGCGCACCCACAGCGGCGAGAAGCCGTACCAATGCTCGGTGTGCGGCAAATCATTCGCCGATCGTAGCAACATGACGCTGCATCATCGATTGCACTCAGGTGAGTTGAGGCGCAGCTTTTAAGCTTCCTACAAACGATACACTCGCCAAATGTTTAAAACGAATTAACTGTTAAATATTTGTTTCTTTCATTCACTTAGGTATCAAGCCATTCAATTGTCCCATTTGCCCGAAGGCATTCACCAAGAAGCATCACCTCAAGACGCATCTAAACTATCATACTGGCTGCAAGCCGTACGTCTGCCCGCATCCGAACTGCAATCAGGCCTTCACACAGTCCAGCAATATGCGTACGCATGCCAAGAAATGTCAATATCGTCCGCTGCAATTACCCTATCCGGTTGCGGCCTCGGCGACGAGTAGTATATCAAATGTGACTTCAACAGCGTCCTCAATGGCATTGCCCACTCCAGCGGCGGCGGCGGCGTCATTAACACCAATTGTGTCACGTCTCAGCATACCAGCGCCGCCAATAGTCAGTGGCATTGCAACGACTGCAGCGGGTTTCTCATCGGTAGTGTCCAGCAGCAGCAGCAGCAGCACAACGGCATCGTCACACATTCCAAATTTGTCCACAGCCTTGTCGGCTGGTATGCGCATGTTGTCCGCTGCATCGGCAGCAGGCACTGTCACTCTGGCAAGTAACGGTACCACATCCGGTGGCCACAATGCGGTCGCACAACAGCCGCTTTTACTATTTCCGCCTGCGCAACAGCCGTTAATGGGTACACTGCGACCGTTTTAATTACGCCGAAGACAGTTAGTTTAATTACTATAATTTACCGCTATACTAGTATTTACATTTTTATTTAATTATAATCAATCATTTGTGATGTAATTTAATGTAATTATAAGTATGCACCCTGGTATAAGTGAATATATGTAAATTTAGTCTCTTACTTTTGTAACCCAAAGTACTTACTTAGAACTAGGACCCTAGTATAAGATTTATAAAAAATGGCGTGTGCTTAAGATACCTTATATAATAATAAATCAAAGAGTTAATTTTATACGAAATTAATTGATTTTTAGGTCTTTTATGACTTCGCGCCCAGTTCATCATGTTCCCGGTGAAATCGAATGGGAAGATATTCCAATATTTAGCCTAGTGAAGATGAAGTCTGAGCAGAAAAGTAAGATGTCGAGCTTGACAAACTGGATTTACAAAAGGTGGGGCAACTAATAGCATTTTTCAAAACCGGGACATTATTTTGTAGGACCCCCAGAGGCCTAGCGGTTGTTGCCCAGAGTACACTGAACTTGTGGAGCAAACACTTCGCAAGTCTACTGAATGGCAGTTAAAATATACCACCAGGAGATGGCGAACTCGATACCCCAAACTATGACAATGATACAGGTGTTCCATTGTCCGACTATCAAGAAGTCTCATAGCAATTACCCGAAGAACAACAAAACTGCAGGATACGATGTATTACCATTCGAGCTATTGAAATACTGATAAGTTGCCTGTATCAGCCTGTTTGCAAAATATGGTCAGACGAAAGCACGCCCGACAATTGGAACCTAAGTGTACTCTGCCTAGTTCACAAAAAAGGGGGTCTCCTCACAATCTGCGCCAACTAACGCGGGATAAACCTCTGTAATATGGAAGTTCTATCGAGATTACTGTGTGAAAAACTGAAGAAAATAAAGTCCTTTCTCGACGAGCAAAGACCAAACTCTACAAGTCCCTCATCATTCCTATCATGCTTTATTGTACAAATGAATGGACGATGTCAACATCCGGTGAGACGGCACTAGGAGTTTTCGAGAGAAAGACGATGGAATGATGAGTCGGTTATGTCATGTTAACCGAATTGAAAAAGCACTCCAACTTTGAAAGTCTTCAATGCAGTACCAGGTGAAGGAAGCAGCGAAAGAGGAATACCTCCACTCGGTTGGAAAGACCAGGTGGCGAAGGACTTTGGAACCAAGGTTATAGACTTTAAAATATAGTCCTTTGTGAAGCCTGGTTCCCCTCTAGATTAACAATTAGGAGTCGACAAAGCGCTCTGAACCTACTACACATCTGCAGAGAGTTTTAACTTCTATATTCGCTATTTCGCGAGCCTGTTCTAAAAAGTGAGATCCAAGAAATCTCTTTCTTGATCTCGCAAAGGCGAGACATTCCAGAAGAAAGTGATGAGACCTCATCCTCCTCCAAACAGCTTCTACAGCTAGCATCCGGTAGGATTTTTAACCTTACAGTGTGGATCCCAATGGGGCAATTGCCAGTAAGAACCCATAAGACTAAGGAGAGGTAAGGTTTACTTAGGGCGAAAGTACCTTAGGCCAGAAGGATCTTCCGACTAAGCATGTGTTGGTAACTGACCAGCTATCCAGCTCAGCCGAAGCCCATCTGTCCAATAGCAGACCGCAGTAGGACAATGGTGCTCCTAGATGATTCCATGCTTCTAATAGTGCCTAGCCTTACAATTCCCCGCGATTCCGCAGTAGCCAGGAACCCAGACTAATCTAATTGAAAAGTATAACGATGCCACCCACAGTGGGGATAGGCATTCCTTAACCATCCCTGAGTGCATGGTCAATGAACTTTGGAACCTGCGAAGTAATAAATATGTGGAACCTTAACGAAGAAAATCTCTCTATTCGGTGGACTGATGCTCACATACTAGCTGACATTAACGTCACCGGAGAAACGCAAAGAAAAAGAAAAACTAATTTAAGTTTACACCCTCTACCACAAGGGTTATGTATGAGCCCCATTTCGACATCGAATTTCAGTTATGAGAGACAATGTGTTGCTGTGTTCTTCTGTTTACCCCGCTGAATTTTATAAATATTATAAATCTCTCATCATTTGTACGCATTGATATCATATAACATGGTTCTAGGAGTGCTATAGAAAAATGTTCTGAGGAAAACTTGTTGATCTTTATACCTCAGTAACAGCGCATTACAAATCAGAAAAGATTACATCAGCACAGTTAAGAAGAATGTGTTGGATGATAGAATAACAATTGGGTTTTATATAACATGTCGGTCGATGAGATATGGAGCTTTAAGCTTTGAAATTATACAATGTGGTGGTAGTAGCTAACAGGTGATAAAAGATGTTCTTATTTGCATTGAAAAGACAAAGCAGAGGTGGATTTGCGAATGCCGAACATATGTCGAACTGCGTGTAAAGGTATACCTTTCATTATAATTATTGAATGCTGCCAACTTTATCATGCACTTTTGTAAATTTAAAACTGCTCGCTATACCTTTTATGGCGAGTAAAACCTCTGTCTGCATGCTATTAAAAAATAATCATACCAGTTCTGTAGCAGCTGTTGCAAAGCGCTTGCTCTTACTCTTGCGAGAGCACACTGTAATGTCATGAAAATTTTATGCTTTTATGTAATAAAAAATCCCATCAAAGTGGAAAATTCATATAAATTCAATGATTAATCCAACGGAATTCATAAAATTTCTGTCACGTGCCTCCGTGGCGCAATTTCCGATATTTAAATTCCGAAAATAGCGAGGTTACTTTCGATGTTAAAGCTAAGAATTGAAAATATTTTTAGTCAAATAAACTATATTTTGAAAATTACATCTCGATATAAGTTTAAGGGAAGATATTTATATATATACATATATATGTATATCGGCCCAGATTTGGACCTAAATTTTTGAAATGTTTTAACCCAAAAAATTAGTAGCCCGATATCTTTACAATTTTAGGTACATTCTTTCGAGAATACTATAAAAAGAAACCAAACTTTTTAGGTTCGAGCAGGAGCAGTTTTGGAAAATATATTTCTAGATAATAACTCGATTTTCCTTTAATTTTTCGATTTTTATTAACAGTATATTTTTAACATATTGGGACTAATCATTCATTACACAGCAAATCCGATTTCGATTCGAAAAGGATTTTTCTTCGAAAAATTTCATGCAATCATTGATTCCATCGATAAACTGCTTAAACACAAAGTGAAAAGTAAAACTTTTTTGTTGACAACTTGACAAGTTTGATAAATTGAATTGTCTGAGATTTGTGTATAAATACATACATATTACAGTATATATACAATCGCATTACATTGAAGTGATATGATAGTTAAGCTGACAATTTTATAAAAAATCGTCTAAAGCGCAGGATACATCAATATTTTCGTTAGTCAGCGCATCATATATGATGAAGATCCAATTTCAATTTGGGGCTGGGAAAAAGTGAACCAACTGATATTTTGTTAGTGGTACAGTTATAGGGATCTCATCCTGAATAATATCTACTGCAGTTACAATATTTTAGTTGCAAATTTAAAATTAGTTCAAAACTATAAATAGAATACTTTTTTAATTTTAATAATACAATTGATTGGAAAGCCTACATCGTTTAACGTTTGTGAATTTTCTTCCAAACAAGTATTTACTTCGGCTGATGTTTTTTCGTTTTGTCGGGGTGCAACTTCATATCGTTAATTAACAGTTCAAACCGTTTTTATACTCTCGCATCAAAAGTTGCTAAAGAGAGTATTATAGTTTTGTTCACAACAACCGTTAGTTTGTAACACCCAAAACTAAACGAGTTAGATATAGGGTTATATATACCAAAGTGATCAGGGTGAAGAGTGGAGTTCAAATCCGAATCTCTGTCTCTCCGTCCGTCCGTCCGTCCGTCTGTGCAAGCTGTAACTTGAGTAAAAATTAAGATATCTTGATGAAACTTGGCACACTTATTTCTTTCGAAAATGAGCAAAATCGGACCACTGCCACGCCCACAAAATGGCGAAAACCGAAAACACATAAAGTGCCATAACTAAGCCATAAATAAAGCTATGGAAATAAAATTTGGTATGAAGGATCGCACTATGAAGGGGCACTTTGAATGTAATTTTTTTGTGGAAGTGGGCGTGGCCCCTCCCTTACTAAGTGTTTTGTACATATCTCGTAAACCAATAGAGCTATATAAACCAAACTTTCTGCAGTCGTTTTTTAGCCATTTTCTTATACAGTCCAAAAATTACAGAAATCGGATAATAAACCACGCCCCCCTCCCATACAAAGGTTAGGTTGAAAATTACTAAAAGTAAAACGAAAAACGTCAGAAACACTAAATTTCACATAAGAAATGGCAGATGAAAGCTGCACTCAGATTTTTTTACAAAATGGAAAATGGACCGATTTCAATGAAACTTGGTTTGTAATAGTTTCCTTACATCCCCATGATATGTTGTGAAATTAGGCCAAATCACTTCACAACCACGCCTACTTCCTATATACCAGAACTTTGAAGACAATCTGAATCGTTTACTTTACAATATATAAAGTATGCATTAGTGAAGATATCGGAACAGAACTCTGCACAAATACTATGTTTATAGTGTGGCAGCCCCATTCTAAAAATCGCCGAAATCGGACCATAGGTTTTTAAGGCCCCATATATTGAGCACGAGGGCCTCGGTGCTTCTAACCTAATATTATGGTTTCCAACTTTCAATGGACTTTATACAATATATATGACGAATATGTGGGTCAAATTGTGTATTATATTAATAAAGTAAATAAATAAATTGCGAGAGTATAAAATGTTCGGTTACACCCGAACTTAGCTCTTCCTTACTTGTTTCTTAGTGTTTTTTGTCTCTTGTCTCTAAATTACCCATTTGAAACAAAATTTCTTTCACATTTCTGCAATTCACTCAAAACACTTTCGACCAAAATTTTCGAATTTGCGGATTCAATTATTTTGAAATTAGCAACATATATGAGTAGATGAAAGTATTTTATCAAGTCGATAAGTGAGTTCACTTCGATCCAAATTTTATTTCGATACGGTTTCAATGATTTCAACGTAACATTTTATGGCTCGCTGAATCCGAATCCGAGAACCATTTAACCCCAGTCATATCAGGGTCTTGACATAACCCCAGAAAAGCAATATGGCGGACAGCGTTTGTAAAACTTCATCGGATTCGCTACTCGGAGGTTTTCGGGGTCGCTGATTACGAATCCGATGTCGGTTTTTAAAAATTCAAAATGACGGAGTCCGAGTTTCATTTTTCATTGATTTATTTGGTAAATCCAACACAGCTACAATCTCTATGTGGGCTAGATCTATTTACTTGCCTGACAGATGTCGAACACATTAATATTGATAATCTCTTGAGAGTTTCTTATCATAATACATATCTCCCTCTTTAATTTTCAAATAACCCGCCAAATAATGGTTACTTTTAAACTTCCTTGTTGTTTTCGTAGCCTTAGGTGTCTTCCTAGTAGTAGGTGTAAACACCTCGGAACTTTATCCTCGACTGTAAAGTTTTTTCTAATAAATTGACTCAAATCGATATTAGTCTCCTTTCTGTAAGGTTTCAAACGCTTTGTCGTTACAGGGGGGTCTCTTGACCCATACACAGCCAGTTTTTAACACAAAGGTTCAGATTTTTAATAGTCTAAGTGAAAAGCCTGACTTATCCGTAACATAACCTAACTAGACTCATCAAACAAGACATTTAAAAGGAAGTGTAGATGATCTGTTTTACGGTTATCCTATCGCTGGTCTTTATAGACCTCTCCCATATCTTGTAAATCCGAAAATTTCATAAAAATAGTACGAAAGCATTTACTGAGTTATTCATTACTCCTTACATTTTTACCACAATATATCCATGAGTATCTAATCCACAGTTCCACCTCAACTAAGCACCATTTCCGCACTGTTTTGATATTCAAATTTCGCACACGAATTTCCATTTAGAAAGATTAATTTCTATTTGAACAGTTTTAGTTTGGGCTTATCGCCCCTCCAACTCCCATCTTTGCCGTGTACGAGCAGTTGCAGCAATTTCATTTAGCAAAGCAGTAATTCATTTACGCAATCATGCAATCAATGAACCTCTCGTATAGCAGGTTACATCTTTTACCTCGTTCGTTTTTGCAACATGTTATTGGTGTTGTTGTTGTTGCAGTTGCTATTGCAAATAGAAGAGAATTGCAGACAATCGTTCATTTTATCTTCGACAGATTTTCAAGTTCGAATTGAATCGCATAAACATGCCAACTAAGGACTTTGTACTGACGTGTGATAGTGTATATATTGGTGTGAGACAGTGTGTAAGTGTTTGTATTTGTAACTGGGTATGTATATATGCGCATGTGTGCATTAATGTGTGTACGTGAGCAAATATCATGCGGCATGTCTCTAGAGATGGAAAAAGTTTGCCTTTTTGTTTGATAAAACAACAACAACAAATATTAGTAGTCAGACTAATGTCTGTCTGTACGAGAGTGTGCTTCTGTCTATGTGTTCAGCTGTGTGTTGTTGTCTCCGCATACAATGGAATGAAATTAAAAATTGTTTGCAAAAGGTTAAAGGATGAAATGCCTAGTAGCGTCCTAGTTCAAAATTGAATTGAGTTGCGAAATTCTTTAGCGTCGAGTGCAAACTGTTGAGCAATCGAAATTGTGCTCGGAATATTGTTTAAATTAAATACTAATAGTTTTAATGCATTCTAGTTGTTGACTATTAGTCAGAGAAATTTATAAGCAGAAATTCATTGTGGGTAGTGAGCAGAGCAAAATTGTAGGAAATTGAATACAAGGAAATTTTAGAAAATTGTTGGTTATATAACTACATATATATTTTGTTTCTACTAGTGTACAACTGTATTTGCTTTGTATTTCTAATCACTTCACAGCTAGCTTCTGAATAATTTAGTGAACGTTTACTGCTTCGAAATTTAAAGGCACCATGAGTCATCGCTGCTATTTGGGTGTGAGCTTCTTTATACTATCCTTTTGAAGGTAAAATTCATTCATACATATGTACGTGTATGTACATACCTGGAAGTCTGAATATTTCATAATGCCTTAAGGTGTTATGATAGTCTATGTTTTTCAAACAATCTATTCAGATTTACTTTAGGTGCCTTGAAGATAGAATGATAGAAAGTTGCTAAGAGAGTATTATAGTTTTGTTCACATAACGGTTGTTTGTAAGTCATAAAACTAAACGAGTTAGGTATAGGGTTATATATATCAAAATGATCAGGATGACGAGACGAGTTGAAATCCGTATGTCTCTCTGTCCGTTCGTCCGTCCTTCTGTCCGTGATAGTTAGAACACGTTTTCCTTGGATGTAATTTTTTTTGGAAAAGTGGGCGTGACCCCGCCCTCAAATAGGTCTTTTGTATGTAACTCGCAAACCAATAAAGCTATATAAACCAAACTTTCTGTAGACGTTTCTTTTAGCCGTTTCCTTATACAGTCCAAAAATTAAAAAAATCAGATAATAACCATGCCTACCTTCCATACGAAAGTTAGGTTGAAAATGACTAAAAGTGGGTTAACTCACTAACGAGAAACGTCAGAAACATTTTACAGAAGAAATAGCAGAAGAAAGCTGCACTCAGATTTTTTTACAAAATGAAAAATGTGCGTGGCATCTCCCACTTATGGGTCAAAAACCATATCTGAGGAACTTTTTGACAGGTTTTAATGAAATTCGGTACATAATACCTTCTTGACACCCTGATGACACATGTGAAAAATGGATGAAATCGGTCCATAACCACGACAACTTCCCATATAACTCAATTATGAATTCCATCTGATTTCTTTCACTTTATAATGTATACATAAGGAACCAATAAAGATAGCGGAATAAAACTTTACACAAATAGTGCATATCATCTCTGGCTTCACTTGAGAAAAAATTGTCGAAAACGGACTATAACCCAAATATCGAACATGTTGAACTCAGCGCCTAAGGGTAAATTTTAACCGAAAATATGGATAAATCGACAATAAGGGTTTGCGTTGGTCTTGCTTAAAATGTAGACCAACAGAAATCGAATTATTTAAAGTTTTTAAACAGGCACGCAATAATTTTAAGGAAATCGGCCGCGAACTTGAAACCCTTACTGAAAAATTTAGGCGTTATGAACTGACGTTTCAATCATTTAAATGTCTAAATGATCAAGACGACAATACTAAACCCTCATCAAAATGTAAACGTCCGTCTGATGAAGAACCTGCCACTTTGTCCGTAAGGAATATGTCACCTGTAAAAATAGACCTAATAAATCTCTCATCTCCTTGCCCTCAAGGAGAGAGGCCAACGTCATCAAAAGCGCATAATCCTGATAACCTTAAGCGGAAAACAACTCAGGATCCTCCTCCTATTAACTCTGAATTTGTGGCAAAAAATTTGGTCGTAATACCACAAAAAAAATCAGTTTTCGTTTCGAGATTTGCTTCGGATACTGCAGTCGAAGATATTAAGTTTTACATCTCGTCGAAAATAAAAACGAAAGATATTGACATCAGAAAATTTAACTTTAAATATGAAAGGAATATATCATCTTTTAAGATCGATGTATCTGCTGAAAATTTCCAATTACTACTTGATACATCATTTTGGCCACCCGGTGCTTTCATGCGCGAATTTGAGCATAAGCAACAAAAGCCAGCTGTGATTGCTCAAATTCCAAAAAAAGCCGCGGAATCAAAAAACTAATTATTAATGATTCATTGCAAATTTATTATCAAAATGTTAGAGGCCTAAATACAAAATTAAAAGAATTGTATTTGAACAGCATGAATTGTAATTTTAAAATCATCGCTTTTACTGAAACCTGGCTTAAACCTCATATTTTGGATAACGAAATATTAAGTAGTGTATTTCAAATTTTCAGATTCGATCGACTGAACAGGAACGGGGGGGGGGGGGATGTGTACTATTCGCTGTCCACTCTTCAATTCCATCTGAAGAAGTTGATATCCCTCATGCGGACTTAATTGAATTTAAATGCATACGAATTTGCGTTAATAGTGGTTACACTTACTTAACGCTATCTTATATACCTCCTCAATCTGACTTATCTGTATATATGCAGCATGCTTCTTTAATAAAAAATGTTTTTTCATTTGCTAATGATACTGATTCCATGATTGTTCTGGGCGATTTTAATCTACCGTATGTATCATGGAAATCCATTGATGATTACATTATACCAGTTTGCACTCGTTTAAACTTTAATGAGTTTTTGGAAGAAATGTCTGAGTTGGGTCTTAACCAAATTAGTTTGATTCCTAACAAATTCGGTAAATTCTTAGATTTGGTCTATGTTGATAATACTTCAATATTTTCTGTTGTCCGATCTGATCCTTTAGTTTTGCCTGAGGACTTTTATCATCCTGCTTTGGAAATTAATATCGAAATCAAATCCGATCTTGTTTTCAATAAACAGGACCATTGTTTTAGTTTCAACTTTGCGAAAGCTAACTTTAAAAAGATTAATCTAGAACTCTCTAAATTGACTTGGCCCGATTATAGTGGTAATATTGAATTTAATGTTTCACATTTTAATAAAACTATTTTTAATTTATTTGAAAGGTTTGTTCCGAAATGTCTTGTTACCCAAAGTAAAAACTAAAATTTGTGGTTTTCGAAAGAGCTATGTAAACTAAAAAATAGAAAAGCTCGTGCTTTTAAACTTTATAAAAAAACTGGAATGCTTAGTGAATATTTAAAATATTCTAAGTTACGACGAGAGTTTGCGGTAGTTAACAAAAAATGTTATAAGAACTACATAAATAAAGTTAAAAATAACATTATTCGCAATCCAAAATCTTTTTATGGTTTCGTTAACTCCAAACGCAGAATATCCAATTTTCCGTCCGCGATGAAATATAATTCAACCATGTCATGTGACAATTATACTATTTGTAATATGTTTGCTGAATTCTTTAAGTCTAATTATTGTTCTAACTCCCCTACGAATGTGCCATATCAACATGTGTCTTGTCCGAGTACCGTTATTAATGCACCAATAATTTCTGAATTAAATGTCTTAAACCATCTAGATACTTTAAAAAGTTCGTTTAAATATGGCCCCGATATGATTCCCTCATGCTTCCTTAAAAATTGTGCAAAATATATTTATCTACCTTTAACTAAGCTTTTCAACTCATCTCTTAAACAAGGTATTTTTCCGTCATTGTGGAAAAACTCTTTTATAATACCTTTGCATAAAAGCGGTGTTAGATCATCCGTTGAGAACTATAGGGGGATAGCAAAAATGTCAGCTATACCCAAACTTTTTGAAGCTATTATCACTGACCAAATTACATTCTCGATTTCTCCATTGATTTCATTTTCTCAGCATGGATTCTGTAAAGGGAAATCTACAGCAACAAACTTGCTTGAATTCGTAAGCCATGTGTCAATGGGTTTTAGAGACAATAAGAATACCGATGTTATTTATACAGACTTTAGTAAAGCATTCGATAGAGTAAACCACTCTATTCTATTGCAAAAATTGGATTATCTTGGTTTTCAACCAAGACTTCTTAATTGGGTATCCTCATATCTTACTAACAGAAAACAACAAGTTAAATTTAATAACACTTTATCCGATTCAATTATGGTCCCTTCAGGCGTTCCATAAGGTAGTCATCTCGGTCCGATTCTGTTCTTATTGTTTATTAATGATATACCTTCCGTAATTAAGTTTTCAAACATTTTATTATATGCGGATGATGTTAAACTTTTTAAATCATATACTTCTTATAATGATAGAACTGAGTTACAATTGGACTTAAATAATTTAGTTACTTGGTGTCACATAAATGATATGCCACTGAATCTTAAAAAATGTAAAACGATGTGCTTTTCCCGTAGATCTGTTGATCCTTCTCCCTACGTAATAAATAATTTCAGTTTAGAGCAAGTATCTAGCTTTGTTGATTTAGGAGTTACTATGGACCCTAAACTGAATTTTAATTCTCATGTAAATTCAATTGTTTTAAAAGCTAAAGGTGTTCTTAGCTTTGTTAAACGTTGGTCTAAAGAATTTAGTGATCCGTATATTACTAAAACTCTTTTTACAACATTGGTAAGGCCTATATTGGAGTATGGTTCTGTGGTATGGAATCCTAGCTACAATACCCATTCTGATAAGTTAGAGTCCGTTCAAAAACAATTTTTACTTTTTGCTTTAGGTCACTTACACTGGGATTCAAGATTGAATCTTCCTCCGTACACTAGTCGCTTAAAACTTATAAATCTACCTACACTCACTAGTCGCAGGGAAATGCTAGGTATAATATTTCTAGTAAAACTTCTGAATGGTTCTGTTTGTAGCTCTTTTCTTTTGTCTGATATCAAGTTCAATGTCCCATTTCGTTCATCTAGGCAGTTTAGACCATTACTTTTAAAATCTTCGAGAACAAATTTTTGAGTTAAACGAACCATTCCGTCAAATATGTTATGATTTTAATTCTCATTCCAGCACATTTGACCTGTCTGATTCGATCTTTAGCATTAAAAAAACTATTTTGTCTTCGCTTAATAAGTAACATTAAACATTTTTTAACCTTTTGTTTTTGTAAATTTAAATCTTAGCTGTTGAAATTTTTCTTTCTGTAGCTGAGCAGTTTGAGATCTCGACGCTTAAAAACTCTTGCCTTTCATGACTCGGCAAATTCCGCTCGTTTGCGGATTGCGCCCCACGCGTCGGTTGGGCGGGAGGTGGGTAATCGTTTGGGTTTATATATAAAAAAATCTCTCTGATAATTTAATGTGATTCAGAGGAAATTGTTTCCTTCTAATAGTGTGTCTCTGTTCCAAAAATTATTAAAATCGGGTCATAACATCTCTTAGTTCCCATATACCTTATTATAGGATTTTATGTATGTATGTATTGGTTAATATGTAAGATATCTTAGCGAAATTAAGTGAGTGTATAGTTTTGGATATAGTGTACCTTGCTGGTGAAAATGAATGAAATCGGTTCAGGAATTAGCTCAGCTCTCATACACCATATAGGACGATTTTCGTTATTCTATTCAACTTTATGCCGAATGTATAGGTAAATTTGGGTGTTATCTTGATAAAATTTCGTCAATAAATTGCGAGAGTATAAAATATTCGGTTGCACCCGAACTTAGCATTTCCTTACTTGTTTTCAAATCGAGTCATGATGGTCGCAAATGTTAACATGAAATTTTAGCTGTAGTTTCAGCGTAACATTATATTAAGAATTATTTTAGTATTTTTTATAAACAATTTTCTGTTAAGTTTTTTCAATCAACATTTTAATATTTTTTACCAAGTTATCCTTTTTGAGAAAAGCTAAGGCATACTTACATACCAAGTCTTATGCAGATTATGATCTTGCTTTTTTGATTTGTTTGAGATAGCGCAAGTTTCTAGAATCTCCGAAGCTTGTGGAGGTCCTCTTCCCATTCCGGAAATCAGCCTAGTAGCCCCCATTATGTAATATGTATGTAAAATCTATGTATTATATATAAATATTACATACCACGTTCTTTGGTAGGGATTGGCGCCTAAACTACTGAGCAGAATTTAATGAAATTTTCCTGCAGTTTGGTCGAACTTAAGAGATAGGATAGTTTATATTTAAAAATTTAGTCCTAATGTCCATCCGTCTGTCCATTCGGCCATTTGGTCAAGCGATAGTTTGAATTAAAATCTTGATATTTTAATAAAACTTCATACACGTTACAATTAGCAAAGCACGGAAGGACATTAGAATTTACACATTTTTAGGTAAGTGGACGTAGTCACAGCTCAACATTCATCTGTCCGGTCAAACAATTGGTCAAGCGATAATTTGATCTGTATATCCTAATATAACCTAGATCACACTTAAACCCACTTAAAGGTTGGTATTCTTCGGAACACATGATGGGCATATGTGGTTAATTGTTTGATAAATTGGCGCGAAAAAAAGAAAGGGAGAGTTTTGGTGTATTTATCGCAAACTACTAAAGCTGACGGAAAACTTGGAAAGTAGTAGTCTTCTTAAGATAGTAGAGAAAGGCTTCACTAAAAATAGACAATGGACGTAACACTACACACTAACCTTGGACCGCTTTGATCCAAATTGAATGTGTATTATTTTGACATCCTTATGTACTTTTGACAATGAGAATAGCGCATATACCAAACATTGTATGGCCAAATGTTGAAACACTTCAATCGCATGCAACTTCAAATTCCTCAGAACAAATATTATTATTGGGAGCGGTAGAATAGGTCTGCAACCAAATACAAAATGTATTAATCTGCCAGACAATTTATGACCTATTGTTTACGACAAAAATTAATTAATGGGGATGCAAGTACAAAATAACCCTGATACTTTGGCAGCAAAAGATTTTAATGTTAGTTACTCCATAAATAATTTCATTTTATCAAATAGTTGACCAGAAGATAATTTAACATACATATACCTCATCCACAGCGATGAGGCCCGGCCACTAGTTTATTATAAAAAAATAACAACAGTAATAACAGTACAGTTCAAAATATCCCTAAATATATGTCATTACCCCTTAAATTTCACTAATTTTTTAACCAGCTTTTTAGTCCGCTATCATCGGGTAAGTATTGTCTGCATCTTTGAGAGAATTAACTGCCTCGAACAACTTATAGAGGCTGCGTTCTGGGAAAACAAAGCAAACTATGTATTTTTCCTATAGATTTTTTACACACAATCTATAAATACTAAATAATAAAACTTGATAACATGGAAAAAAAGTAGTAGATCAGTTCCACAAATCGTCGATTTAATCAGCAAATCATTTTGGTCTTCAGACTCTTAGAACTCACTATAGTCTATCATTATCATTATAGTCATTCCGGTGATATATAAATATTAGTTGGCAAATATCTCACTTCCACTTTTTTGCTCTTTATTCAATGCTTTATAAAAAGTGTTACAGTGATCGGATTTAGTTCAAATATGCGCTGTTTCGTTCGATAATATGTTTCCATCTAGACGGCAACTTCATAATATCCCCTCGTAGAAGCCCCCTCCTTATTTGCGAAGAACTTTTCACAAGCCTATTTTGAGTTCAACTTTACACCACCAAGGGCGGTCGCCATGGACAGGAACAGGTGGTAATCACTTGGCGCTATGTCCGGGCTATATGGTGGATGCGATAAAACCAACCATCCGACCTCCCGGAGCTTCTGACGAGTCATCAACGAAATGTGTGGTCTGGCGTTGTCCTAGGGGAACAGTGGAACACTACACCCTTCCTGTTGGCCAATTCTGGACGCTTCTGGTCGATCGCCTGCTTCAAGCGGTCCAGTCGTTCGCAGCAGATGGTAGAATTAAGCGTCTGGCCATATGTGAGCAGCTCATAGTGAAATATTCCCTTCTAATCCCACCAAACACTTGTTATTGTCGTATGTGATCCATTTTTCGTCGCCACTTACCATCCACTTCCAAAATAGGTCGAGTTCGTTCCGTTTTAGCAGCATATCACAGGCGTTGATTCGGTGCAGAAAGTTTGTTTGCGTCAAATCATGCTGCACCCAGACATCAAGCTTTTTTCGGTATCCACCTTCTGCAGATGGTTTAAAATGGCTTGGTGACTAACTCCATCTCCTGGGCGATGTCACGAGATGCCACTCGATGTTTTTCATGTTGCCAGGTCTTCTGCCGGCTGGCTTATCCGTGGTGTCGTTTTCACCCGCTCTGAATCGCCGAAATCATTCCTCCGCAGTTCGAAGTGATGGAGTCATCCCCCAAAACACCATTAATCTCACGGAACGTTTATCTAGCGGATTTGCCTTTAACGAAGGACATCTTTAAAATAGCGCGAATTTCGGCGTTAGTGAACTCCCTGTTTTCACGTCTATAACTGTTGAATGCAATATCCAAAAAAAACCTTTTAAAGAACTCTCGCATGCAATTTTTTCATAAATCAAATTTCATTATATTGTTGTTCACTACAAAGGTTGCGTTGTTACCACTCAGTGTGATTAAGCTTGTTAAGTTTTGACTTTTTCTAAGAAATTTTAAATAAGGACGTACATGTATGTAAGCGATTAAGTGTTTTTACTAGTTACCAAGTGATGTCACATAAGCCAAAATTTTGTGGAAAACACGTGATTTATTCACCATGACATAGCACTGACAGAAATATGCATTTCGTGGAAGAGATTTTAAGGGGTATGTGGGTGAAAATGCAAATTTGTAGAAAATGCTGGTGGAATATTCATATGTATTATGGAGTAAAGGGAATTCGTCTGAATTGCATAAAGGCATGTTAAGGTATAAATTTTTATAACAAGTAAGGAAGCTTTCAATGCGGATGTAGTCGAGTATTATATAATCTTGGAATTCTTACCAAATATTTCCAGATCTCATCCAAAGCTTGTATTACAAAATGTTGGAATACAATCAACCTGAGCCGAAGGGTAGATATACACACTCGTAAGTGGGTCAGGGGACCAAATGGACCGATTTCTTAAATATTTAGCTAATAGCTAATTCATGGACAAATAAAACGCATCTTATTTCATATTTTCGCTTAAAAATTAATTGTTTTGGCAATGCGGGCACGAACTACCAGCTCCAAGGTAATTTATTTGAAAAAAAAAACGGTTGAATTTAAAAATCAAATTTCACTTTTCTTTAACGCTTTTCTATAATATTCTGACCTTGTACGGAATCTACAATCATTATTACATCCGGGATGGTCAAAATAAATATGGATAAAGTTTTTATTTGATATAGTTTGCACATTGAATTGAATTTAAATGGGGTTTCTCGCTATCGCCAACTATTCAATAAAATTCTTCCTTTTAGTACCATTATAGTATCGAAAATACCGACCGGTTAAACGGTATCAAGTCAATAAGATATTCAAAAATAATATAATTTGAACTAGAGAAAAGTCTGGACCGATTTCCACTATATTTGGAAATTAACTACATTCGTATATTCAAGAAAATATTTTCGGCATAAAATCACCCATAATAACGTAAATCATCATATTACGGAGGCTAAGGGAGTCATTTATCAATTTTTAGCTACAGTTCATCTTATTATTATTTAAGATATTCTCTTAATTTCACTGAGATATCTTAAATATAGAGCGATATTTTCGGAATAAAGTCGCCGCAAGAGACTGATGTTTTGATATTCAATATAAGCTTGAAAAGTTAAGATTACCACGTTGGCAGATAAGTGCTACATTTTGAAAACATTATTAGGATCACTTTTTATTCCGATTTCTGCGTTCCTAAATACGATGTCAAGCTTCAGTTTTAAGCTTTAATAGAGGGATAGCAGCATACTCTTAGGTATAGAATCTGATTTAGATTAGTCGAGCGGTTACTAAGATATGTTTTGTAACCTGAGGATGGATTGTACAATTTTAACACCAAACATATCCTCTGTAGAGGGGTGTGCTATAATAAGAAATGGTAAAGGGAGTACTTTATATATACACTTATTAAGGAGTAGGGTCAGGGTCCGCTTTTTAAAAAGTATTGAGCTATGGATGTCTCCCCTTACTATGTTACGTGGTACCTTTAACCTTTTCAGAGTGCCAAGTTATCTAGTGCATGGAGAGATGAACAGAAGAACAGATAGATAGTTAAATCAAGGGACAGACAGACATCCGGATTTCAACTCGTTTCATCATCAATTATATATAATATCTATCTCGGTGGAAAAAAAAAAGAACTGTTATAATCTGTTCAATATATTGCGAGCATATAAAAAGGCTTGTGGGACAGAGATTATAAATATTAAATTTTCATAACAGTTCTATGAAGTCAAAAGGTACTTAACTCCTTTCTGTCTCTTACATACTAAACAAAAATAAATCAATACCAAACCCAATTTCTAAGTTTGCATCTATCTGACTTCATAACCTATAAAATGAGTGGCATTCATTTAACAAATTCGTATAGCTTTCATAATCTAAATACATAGATATATTTACATACATTTAAACTTAAAGCTTACATGTGTAAGTCTCTATATCTAATTATTATTGTGCATGTTGTGCAATTCAATTAGTGGCGCTAAAAGCTTATGAGCCATAACGAAATTTCGTAACTCCACTCATACACCAACCGACCAATCATACTTCGTCATATATTGCTACAACAACAAAAATACTAATGAAACTAAAAACTAGAGAATGAAATATTTTAAGATAATGCTGCATATAAATTATATAATTTCTGCACTAGATTTTAGATGCTGAGAGAAGAAGAAGAGGTAGCAGCAGCACAAAACTTAAAACTTAAAATGCATTACAACACAGTTGCGGAATTTGTGCAAGTAACTCACATACATTCGGACATAAAAGTGTATATCCGACGAATGCTCTGTGAGTTTCATAAATATTTCGCTATTAGCTGAGGCGATTTGAAACCCTCAAAAGACTGGCAAGAGACTAGTTGGACAACTTAGCAGCACTTCTTACTTAAAGTGCGCAGTGAAAGGCGAGTGGCAAAACTTACGTACCACCTGCTTACAGCCAGCACGTTGGTATTGGCGGGGATATTCATATTTTGCATTAAAGAAGAAAAAAGTCGTGCAAGCAAATCTTAAAGCCTTTCAACTTTAGGCTTAAAACTAAGGCTCTAAGGAATTCAGTGAGTAGTTGAAGCTATGAAATTGCATAGGGAATGATTAAATAATTCAATTTATAACTCTAAATGACAGTGAGAAAGAAAGAGGATACGAATATTTGCTTAAACTAGTCATCCTCGAATGAAGTCACATTGTCTCTCTCTTCTGGTCTATATTAGTTGCAGTACCTGTCACTGGTAATAATGAATTTTATTAGCCTTGAACTTGATTACCATACTTCCTTCTACCAAATTTCATGTTCACATCTCTCAGCTCAGAACACGCCCAGGACAGTGTAATTAAGAGTATTGTAGGTCAAGTTACTTTAAGGTAAATAAGAAAGAATGTAGTGAAAGTGAACACGATTTGGTTTTGTGGTGGACCGAAGTATACCACGTAATTTAAATATTTGATATTTCATCTGACAACAGTACAGTCTCAATTATATTAAGAATATTATTAAGAATATAATTGAGACTGTACTGATGTTAATTTGGCTGTGCGAAAAGGCCGTTATTCACTCCATTTAGGGAGAAGAGAGAGAGAAATAATTTACACTTTCTTTCCACGATCAGTAGATTAACTATTCCACTCACTATATGATGCTGACCTAGTGATAGCAAACTATCAATTTTTTTGTGTCAGAAGAGCTCCAAACTTCTGATACTATAATCCCAGAAAAATATTATATAATCCATCAGAGTTGTTATAGCTCTTGCGGAAGAATAACTCAGTTTTGTAATTGCAGTCTAAATACATATATAAAGAAACAAGTAAGGAAGGGCTAAGTTCCGAACATTTTATATGCCCGCAATTTACTGATGTAATTTTATTAAAATAAATCCCAGTAAAATAATAAAAATCTTTATATGTGGTATATGACAGCTGAGGTAATTCCTGAATCAATTTCGCTCACCAATGTACACTATATCCAGGACTATAACCTCACTTAATTTGGCAAAGATATTAACATATTAGCCGATGTATAAATATATAAACCCACCGTATTTTTGAACCATAATTAGGTATATGTGAGTTAGGGGAAGATATTACCCGATTCCAACCATCTTTGATACAGAGACACACTATTAGAAGAAAAAGATTCTCTCTAACTTACCTTAAAATATGTGAGAGATTTGCCGAATATTTCGGTGAAAAATTACACTTAGGCACTGTGTTCTTCATTTTTGATATCCGGGGCCTTGAAGACGTATAGTTCGCTTCCGACAATTTTTGGATAAGTGGTGCCACACCTCAAATACAGTATTTATGTAAAGTTTTATTCCGCTATCTTCATTGGTTCCCGATATATATTATAAATTCAACGTGAAATCAGTCAGGTAATTTCTGAGATATGGTTTTTGACCCATAAGTGTGCGACGCCACTCCTTTTTTTTGAATAAAACAAATTCAAGCTTCTATCTGCCATTTCTTCCGAAAAATTTAGTGTTTCTGCTGTTTTTTGCATTTTTAGTAATTATCAGCATAACCTTTGTATGGGAGGTGGGAGTGATTATTAACCGATTTTACCTATTTTCTTGGTGTGTAATTGGGTATGTAAGGGAAGTGACTGCAGAAAGTTGCAGTTTATTGGTTTGCGAAATATATACAAAAGCTACGCCACGCCCACTTTATAACAATTACATCTAAATATGCCCTTGCTAGTGCGGCCGTCTATTCCAAATACTACATTCATAACTTTATTTATGGCTTAGTTATGACACTTTACAGGTTTTTGATTTTCGCCATTGGGTGGGCGTGGCAATGGTCCAATTTCGCACATTTTCAATAGCAATCCTCCCACAGTTCCATGGAATATGTTTAGTTTAGTCAAGATATCTTTATTTTTACTCAAGTTATCCACTGCACGGACAGGCGGGAGGACAGACAGACATCCGGATTTCAAATCTACCCGTCATCCTGATCACTTTGGTATAGATATTGACTGAATGATATATATACCGGTCTACATGCAAGACAATACTGGTTAGGTTAAGTTAAGGTTAGTTTGATAAATTCGTATATAACATTTTAAAGAGTTTCGTTATATTTTCATTAAATTCATCTCTTTTTTTACAGAAAACCGAAACCAATATGCCAATACGTCATATCTAGTTATCGCTGTGGCAAATAAAAAACCAATGTGCCCACTTGCTTGCTCAGCGCTCTTGGTAAACAATACACTTAAAGCGTAAATCCTACAGTGACGTCATCATATTTTGTTTACATTCAATAACGTTGCTTCCGAATGCTTACACAAGCCCAAGGATATTTGGATTAAATAAAAGTTTTCTAACAGATTGAAGCGTTTGCAAACGAAATGCTGCTAGTCACTTCACAATGCATGGCTTTCAAAATAGTAGCAAACTTTATTCTAACAAACTTATGGGAAATGTAGGATATTGATAATACGCCTCTACGTCCACTAAAACTTAAAATTCATCTTAAAAAGTTTTTGTTTTTTTGTTTGAGTGTGAATACTATATTGCGATCATACTAGTAACCCTATATCTTCCGATATCCCCATATAAAATAGGATCAGAGCTGATTTCATGGTTTGTAAGTATGTATATGAGGAAATAAGATATATTATATATTGACCACTATATAGCATGTTAAACTAAACAAAAGTTTGAAAATTTGTACATTAGGTATATGTAGGCTAGGGGAAGTTTTGATCCGATTCATTTCATTCCATTTTTGGCACCTAGATACATTATTATCCAAGATGGTCTCTACATTTCATTGATATATCCTATACATTGACCGATATTTTCGAAATAATATCAGCCAAAGGCATACGGTCTTCATATTCGGTATCTGGGATCTTGAAATTTTAAAGTGGACCTTCTACATTTCTGATTTATCTGTTGTCGGATGTTATCTATTTGAAAACTGGATACCAAAATAATATAGGTTTTTTCAATTAGAGCGCTACAAAAGTTTCCGATCACGGGCACGGTTGCAGAAGTCTAGACGCCGACGGTTTTCAAGAATAACCCGGCCGATACTGCTACGATAGATTACTGATAATTTCACGTTCGATATTCGTACGAAGTCGATGGCATTTCGGCATAGACCAAAGACTTGACATATCCCCACCGGAAATAGTCTTTATGGTCCTCAGAACATTGGCAACGGCGAATACCGCAGACGATGGAACGATGAGCTGTACGAGTTATACGACGACATTGACATAGTTCAGCGAATAAAAAGACAGCGGCTACGCTGGCTAGGTCATGTTGTCCGAATGGACGAAAACACTCCAGCCCTGAAAGGGTTCGATGCAGTACCCGCCGGAGGAAGCCGAGGAAGGGGAAGGCCTCCACTCCGTTGGAGGGACCAGGTGGAGAGCGACCTGGTTACACTTGGGATCTCCAACTGGCGCCGAACTGCGAAGGAGAGAGACAGGTGGCGCACTATCGTCGATTCGGCTATAACCGGCTAAACGGTTGCAACGCCAATCACATACAAATAGTCTAACGGCGTCAAATCCCACGACCGAGGCGGCCAATTGACTGGGCTATTTATGACATTCGATGTGGGGCACCACATATTGTTCAAGTATATATCACCCAATTCGGGCCAAAATATTTGAGCGGTAGCAATTCCCATTTACAATAACGTGCCGGTATTAATCATCGCGGAAGAAGTACGGCCCAATGAAACCGCCAGCCAATAGACCCCATCAAGCCGTAATATTTTCGGGATGCTCAAGGAAATGATTTTTCGATTAAAATCCGGATCATTTACAAGTTGTTGCTCAGCCCAATTCACGAACATACGACGATTCTGGTGGTCAAGTGTCAAGGCCAAGATCTTTTCGCAAAATTCGTCACAACGACGTCACAGAGATGCCCAACGCTTGAGAACGACGTGTAAGAGACTAATTTGGGTCAATCAAACCTCAATTGATGCGCTAGCGGCAGAAATATTCTCGACACCACGGGCCCAATTGTTGATCTGACAAGACGATTATGACGATCATAAATTGGACTTAGCGCTCTTAAAGTTGAGAAAACTGACTCTGAAGATCAGTTGCAAATTTTAATAATTTCGACTCGTTGTTGGATCGTATATCTTTCCATGATAAAGTGGCAAACCTAACTAAAGTGAAATGTCAAACGAGCGAATGTGACGTCGTTTGCTGCCCTAATCGGTCTACTTTTGTCCCTATTGAAAAACCCTTTATTAATCATCAAATTCGGTTCAGATTGGTCGAGTAGTGGCTAAGCTATGAAATTTAAGAGAGGGGTAAGGGTTTTCACTTTCGAAAATCGATTTTTTTTATTTTATCTTATTGTTTAACATTTCAAGAATATGTCCTCAAAATTTTTTAATCCGATCTAAGCAATATTCTTGAAGTTTATTGTTTATTGTTTAATTAGTCTCGGGGCCTTTAACGCTATAACTTTAACAGCTACGGGCGGTTGGGATTGCAGTGCATAAACTTTAAATGCGTTTTTCTCAAAACTACTTTTTCGAAGTCCGTGTTCACTGTCATTTGAAAACTACTCGACCGATTCATTTCAAACTTTGTACACATTTTCTTTATATAAAATACCTCCCCCTACGTTTAGTAAACATTTTTTTTTTTTAACATTAAGGGTGTTTCCCACCCTGAAAATGACGGAAAATTTTTAAATTAAAAAAAAATAATCAGAGAACGTTGGGGGGAAGATTTGTTTAAAATTTAACTAAATTTTTATGGTTTTTCATTTTTAATATTGGGCGATGCCACGTCTTTTTTTGTATTTTTACTCTGCCTTTCTGGTATGTGAACCTGCTGTTTTACCTTAACGGACAAATTTAATACTACTGACGATACCTTTAATGCACCTTTAGAAGCTTTGAACATAATATTTGCATGGAAAGTGGGCGTGGACACTACCGATTTCACTCTCTTTTACTTCCTCTTAGTTTGGCTTATATACTTTTTACAAATATGCATTAAATCTATTAGAGGACGGGATCACATCCACTTTTGGTTTATTATACTCTCGCAACAAAGTTTCTACTTGTTTTCCTTCCTTACTTGTTTTTATATTACAGACAGTATTTTTAAGTATGCAAGGAAGTCTAAGGAGTCCCTTTGGGACTTTTCATACTTTAAATACCACTTCCAAGAAGATGAATACATTTTCAAAATTCTAAAACGTATTATGTTAAAATATCTTGAATGCAGCTGTCAAAAATATGTATTTACTTTGAAATTTTATAACTCCTATAGAGCACCCTTTATTTCCCAAAAATATTAAAATAATTATATAAATATGTATCCATTATTTATCATTGCTTTTTGATTTGCTAATAACTCATGTGTTTAATTTGCAAAAAAACTAGTTCCCAAACTATCAAATTGCAGTTTAAAGCTCACTTACCTTCCTTACTCACTACACGATGCCAATACTATATCTGTGTAGCAACAACGTTACATAGCAATGTCAGAGAAAAGCGTACGGAAAAAAGGGAAAGTAGCAACACAAGACATTTGTGCCACAATGCGAACACTGCCAAACAGCGTCGCGTGCCATTCGGCACGACTCGTATGAAATGCCGCAACAATGTGCCGGATATAAAAACGAGACCGACTTGCGCTTGCACCAGTATGCCACAGCCGTCAAAGCGACCAGAACAAAACGGAGCAACGGCGATTGACGCTGACACAACGCGCACCATACGCGACTATTATGAATTGTGGTAGTAGTGTGGCACACAAACAAATTGTGCTGATGGTAGGAGCGAAACGAAATTAACGGCGTAACATAAACAATAATAACAACAAAGCGAATTAGCGGCGAATTGTAAATTAGAAAATTAAAAAAAAAAAAAACGGAGAAAGCAGGAAGCGGAAAGTGCTAAGCGCAAAATAAAAACACGCAACAACGGATATCCTGCTTAAGTTTTCGCCCGTAACGTAACGTGTAAGTGCGAATGTGTGTTAAAGTAAAATAAAGTTGAAAAAAAATTTAAAATCATTAAAAAATAATAATAATATTATAACAAGCTGACTGAGTTGGCAGTGAGGTGGAAGTTACTAAACGGTCAAATAAATAACAACAATACGCGCTGGCTGACTGACTGTGTGTGCTTACTACGAACTTTGTTTGTTTGCCACCAAGTTGAGTGTGTTTTATATATGTGTGTGTGTGCGGGTGCGCGTAAAATGAAAACATAAAACTTCAATACTAAGGACAGCATACCAGCAGCTATTTTATACTCGACACACTCGACTCACTCGCTTACTTACTTATATGTGGGTGCATGGGTAAATATGTAAATGCCAACATTGTCTGTTTGCTTAAACACAAACACAAACACACACGCATACATGCATTCGTACGTACATATTTGATATGTTAATAAATAATGAAATATATATATTGTAGTAAGTGCTCGTGTGCACACAGTTAGCCGTAATGGCAACGAACTGGCAAATACTTGTACTTATACACATACAAACACATATATATCTATCAACAACAAAAACAAAGCCAGCAGTTGTAGTTTGAACTGTGTGTGTGTGTGTTTGTATGTGAGTGCTCGTGGATTTTAGGACATAAGCACATAAGCACAAACAAGTGACAACTTACTTATTTGCGCAATTTTTGATGTTCAACCTGACAAACGATTCTGCGCGTCTGTTTGTCTGGCTGTGGCGTTGGCCAATAACTATAGCTATGCCAATGCACGAGGGACAGTGTGCTGTAACAATGGTTATTTCGAAAAAAATATATTTATTTTCAAGAATAAATGGAAATGCTGAATAATTCTACCACATTTTCATGTTTGAACTTGAGTGTAAAAAAAAAAAAATTTTGCACACAAGTGTAATTTTTTATTTTTCACACAACTGTAAATTGATTTATTGATGACAGATCTTAAGTGAATTTATTAGCAGAGTTGCTCATAAAGCAGTTGTGATGTGCTGCCTGCCACTGGATAAGTTGGTGGATTATTAACAAACAAAAAATGTCACTCATACGCCGTGTTGCACCAAATAGAATAATAACAATGCAATATGAAAGCGCTAAAAGCTGTATGTATGTCGGAGCCAATTGTTGTAGTAAAAATAGCGCGAGACATGCATAATTGAAGGATATGCAAATCCTGCTGCTTCGCAAAAATTGCATTTTTGTTGTTATTGCACAATAGAGAATAAATTAAAGATGTCAAATTTAATTTTCACAAAACGTTGTACGAGAAGCTTTCAGAGTCAAGTTGTTGTTAGGAAAAATTGTTTTAAAGCTAATTTTTGGATATATGGATTGATTTAAAATATGTTGAGATTAGTAGTTGTAGTTTTTTCAACTACGAAGATCAAAGTTATGGCTTGAATATTTTTGTACTCTCCGAACAATGCACTAACTAGGACTTTATAATATCTTATGCAAATGCAATATGGATATTACTTCAGTATGTTTTAGGGGTATTTTTTTAACATAAAGACCCCTCAGGAACTGCTATTTAGCTTCAAGCTGTTTAAAACTAGATTTACTATATTTAAATGGACCAATTATTTTTGGGAAACTAATTATAAATTTGTATTACAAATAACGATTGAAGAGAGCTCTACATAGATCTTATATATTAATCTATAGTACTCGATCCTTTTCAGCGAAAGCCATGTTCCCTATCATCTAGTTCTATTTGAACCTGTTAATTGTAAATTTATGTTAGCCGTTAGATGGCGCTAGTCGAATCTTTATCAAAAATCGTACTGTGACATATAAATATTGTATTAAAGCTTTAATATATTTTTTTACCACGAAAGCCTTGAATGCTTATTACTTTACTAATATATCATAGATAATTGTCGTATGTGGAGAGTGAAGGAACAACAAAATCATCGGTTGTGAGATTATCGATGAGCAAAAGCTGAAGAACTAAACTGGTACTCAAGCATAAGTATTTACCTTTTCTAATATAAAAAGGTCAAAAACCAATTTTCTTAATCATCTCTCCAAAGAATATTAATTGTTTCCAAAATATTAAATTTTTTTCTACTAGCATTTTTCCACAGGAGTTAATTGATCAATTAACAGGCCTTTGCTCGATTTAAGCGCTGATTTAGATCGATTTACCATACAAAATAAAAATCGAATTTTTCTACATTAATTTTTATTCGAATACAAATCGAGTTGAAACTAGAATGCAGTTAAAAGAAAAACGAATAACAGCTGATTGTTAATCGAATAGCCTTCTGTGCGAAAAGCAAAAACTGGTTTATCAATTATAATCTAAATGTACTAAATTTATTTGGGTGTGCGGAAAGCTCCATTATAAAGCAAGAATTTTTCGATTTCTATAAATAATTTGGAATTGATTGATTTATAATTTAAGAATCGATTATGCCGCCGGTATGTTGGCGCCTAAATTATATTGCGTTGGATGTTAAATTGCCATATATTACTATTTCTTCATAAAATTTCAAAAACAATTGCATTGAAAGTGAGCCAATTATGATGATTCCAGTAAGAAACCTATTGTATTATCGACTATTATAATATAAAGGTCCAGACGATTATTACTGTCGCAACTAACAAGTGAAATCGTTTTAACCCATAAGTTTTTAAGATATTTTAAAGTTTTGTTTTACACATTATCGGTTAGTGAAACGGGGCCGCGGTTGGTTTTATATTGTATAAGTTAGAACCCGACAGACTTTGTTCTTTACCATTTTGTTTCAAATTTTTATCAAAATGTTATTTGAATATCTAACATCATTACATTTACGACCCAATTGAAATTTAGAGATTGTTTTAATTAAAAACCTAATGTTTTTTGTATTAATGCGAAAAAGTTTAAACTAGAAATAATAATTTAAGAGTAATTTACACATAACGATAGTTATCGTAGTGCTATTGGATGTTCTATAATATTATTGATTAAGTTTTGAGGAGTATAAACAAACATATTCGATAGTTATATACAGTAGTTTTCCGAAATAACGGACACATTAATTGTCACACCTGTTCGTTACATCGAATTTTGCGTTAATTGGAGTACTCACTTAGAAGTATATTTTTCAATAAAAATTAGTTAAATATCCGTAAATTGTAGTTTAACAAAATATTTGTTCAAAAAAGAAAAACCATAACAGAACAATTCAAATGTTTCCTTAAAAGAAGTAATGTGCTTAAAAGGCAAATTCTGATTATACGAGATCAAAATATTTTCTCATTAGTAATACTCATAATTTTCTATAGCTATTTAAAAACTTGATTAATCGTCGTTCGCTTCGTTGGAATACGAATATTATATTTGATGGCTCCATCCTGAAGATCAATCAATACAATAACTTTTGCATAACTGATATTGTTCTCCTTTGTGCCACTTAAATTAGCAATCACTCCTTCCTTGGATAATTTTCTCCCTAGCGCTCTGCAGAGTATACGTATATATTTGTTATCAGCTAAACTATTCCAAAATGGACCAATTCAGCAAATTCACCACTACGGGTTGTTTCCTTTTTGTACCAGCAGCTCATATTTTTCCAAAGTTTTACAAATATAGTCGAAACTGATCAATAATTTTAAGCTTTTCTATCAAATGCAATATTTTTCTCGTTTTGAATTTTTTCAAGATCTTTTTTAAACTGTTTTTACCACGATTTTATTTGATTTTTATCCTCTCCACATATGTATGTATTCTTCATATTGTACGTTAAATCTCGTACTTACAAATCCCCGATGTTCGTTATCTAAGGTACTCAATGTTAACAATTTGCTTGTTCGTTATAAGCGGTTTACTTTAAAACGAATATTCGTTATTTCGGAAAACTACTGTATATATTCAATTGCAAATTATGTGGTGCCTTTCAAGTTGAACGTTTGATACTATGACCGTAGCGCAGTCTGTTGGATGACATGAAAACATTTCCGAACCAGCAACAATTATATCGTTAGTGCGCTTGTTAATCAACGTTAAATTTGATAGGGAATTATACCCTTATGTAATATTACATAATTACACCCTAATGTAATATTTCACAACATATACGATTTTGTATTACGATTGTAATACAATAACGATTCTAGTGTTCAAGAATATGTCCGTAGCACCATCTGTTGGAACAAACTGGAATTAAAATGGAATATGATTGAAAATACATTTAAAATGAAATAAACACAATATTAAAATTGGAAACACACAAAAAATTTCATTAAAATCGGTCCAGCCGTTTAGAGGGGGGTTCAGTGATATACACATTGTTAAATATATATAAAGTTTTTAAAAATATTGAGAATGTGAATGAGAATAACAGTGCTGTCAGGACGTTTTTATTTTTTATAACAAGCTCTTTTAAACAAAATTTTAATTGATTAAAAATGCTAACTTTCCAATTTTTTAGTCATACTTCTTACCCCAAAGTATTTTTTCTTCAATTCAAAAAATAATATAAATTGGTATTTTCGGACATTCTTACGTCGTTTTTTATGTTCTAAGATTTTTTTCAGGTGTAGTACTTTATATGTTTTTAGGACAACTACATCATGTTAATATTAACATGAGTATGCTTTTTGTTCCACCATTTATTTGAGGGCAAAACTGATGTTTATATTGAGTACTGTTAATTACCCTAAGTGCTCTCTGATTCGAATCCTTACAGATATAGAGTATATACCCCAGGCGACTCTTAGTCCACTAGAACTCGAACAGTTCAACAGGTGGGAAAAATATATATAACACAAAATAGAAGGATGTGAAAGTACATAAGTGTAGTGAATAAAGAGTTCCAGTAAGCTTTCACATCCTTCTATTTTGTGTTATATATATTTTTCCCACCTGTTGAACTGTTCTAGTTCATATCGAGCTTCCAACTTTCTTTGCCAAAATCACAGCGGTGCATATGTGAACCTCGAGCGGTCACGACCACAACTTAATTACTTCGTTTACACTATCTTCCTAGCGCTTATTCGCGGCTTATTCACACATCTTCACTTTTAAATGGACATAGCGGAAACCCTTTCGGCCAAGTGCATATTTAATTTTAAACACATGTGTACAATGTTGTCTAATGGCGGTGGAGTTTATCGTTTAGCTGCACAAGATTTTCGACCTTTATTAAATTAAGTTAATTGACATAGAGTATACACTTGGCGAAAATTTTATGTTCGGTTAGTTTAATTATTTTATGAGCCTAAAGCAAAAGGTCGCATGAAAGTTTATTTGCTAGTTTTGCGGGAGGAGGGGTACTTTTGTAACTACTTCTGTCCATTTTATACATTTTGCTTGTGACAAAAATTGCAATATTAACACATCTTTATTAGTAGAACAAAGAGTCAAACGGCCATTTTAAAATTTGTATCAATTTTCAACTTGTCTTCTAAGAAATCATAATCAAAAGTATGTGATACCCAGCACTCTCAAATTCAATTACAACATTTTACAATACACATTTTACTTCACACCAGCTGCAATCTCAACATAAATCACTCATACGCCCCACCCTCCATGTACGCTATTGTGCAAGCATTAGCTAAGCCTTTACAATTGAGTGTGTTCGTTTAATCTATGCAATTAAAACTGATAATAGATTGACAGTAATGTATTGTTCATCGGTCATTGGCTTGAAATTGCTTAACCACACCACACCGCACCGCACTGCCTGGCACACTTTCGAAATCATTATTTCAGTGAGTGCTGTCAAGCAATTCACTGCATGTGGCACATCTCAATTGGCGATGTGGTTAATGCTGCAATGGCACAATTTAATTGCAATCTATGAAATTTATATTATTATATAATACACACACACATATACGTACATATATTTAGCTATTTTATTCTAATATCATGTGCAAAATTTCCTGAATTTTATAATTGAAATTTAGTTTGCACAGCTGGTCAAGTGAATGTGGTATAAATTACATGCGGAGTACTAGACATATTGCAACAATTACTTTCAGTTGTAGCAAGTAATATATGTAGAATGATAGAACTGCATTAATTTCAAGTAGTATGATGCTCTCATCGCACGCCACTTCGATTAATGAAATATTTTAAAATAAATTTAACATTGATTGACGTTTAAATATTAGTTTTTCATTCTACTCTGATGGAAGGACCTGGCTTCGCTTGGTGTTACCAATTGACGGCAAACTGCCAAAAGGAGAGATGCGTGGCGCGCTATTGTGAACTCTGTTATAACCACGTAAGCACTGTGTACACCAGTCAAGAAGAAGTTTTTTATAAATTATTTGAGATTGAGATATAGAGACACTTTCTTCTTCATTATCCAGCTTTCTCTAGACTGCGGCTGAAATATCTTGGCAACCAGTGGAAGTGTATCGAATACAATTTAGTTGCCTCAACAAATTCGTGAAAGACTTAAAGGCTTTGTCGTTATTTGAGGGTCTCGGTGATCCATTTCGACAAGTTTACGACATCACTGAGGACTGGCGATTTTTAATGACCAAGTGGGGTCTCCTGTGACTCCATGGGATCCGATCTTTAACCTAATCTAACTTTATCGCAGCATGTTGCATAGAGCATAATGGAACTGTTTCTCAAACGGACCAGTTAAATTCCAGATGGATGTCTGTCGACTTTGAGTTTCATATCGCAGCCACTAACATATATATCGGTCAATAAGTAAGATATAATATCAAAATTTAGTAAATTTACCAATATAGTGATAAAATCTGTGAGACCAAGACTCCCATACCCATAACATAATGATTCCGTCTCTCTGGGGACGGTTGACATATATCTGATAAATAATAAATATATTAGGCATGAAGAAATAAATGTAGTAAAGAAACCAATAGCCTTTTCACACACCAAAATCAATTGATCAATTAAAATTTTAATAGAGAAACCAGTTTTTACCCTTCGTACTCCCATATCCTCGATAATCGATCAGCTGTTATACATTTTTATACTCTCGCAACCTGTTGCATAGAGTATAATAGTTTTGTTCACATAACGGTTGTTTATGTCACCAAGAAATAAAAGAGTTAGATATGGGGTTATATATATATAAATGATCAGGATGACGAGTGGAGTTGAAATCCGGATGTCTGTCCGTCCGTCTGTCCGTCCGTGCAAGCTGTAACTTGAGTAAAAATTGAGATATCTTAATGAAACTTGGAACACATGTTCCTTGGGACCGTAAGAGGGTTGCTTTCGAAAATGGGCAAAATCGGTCCACTGCCACGCCCACAAAATGGCGAAAACCAAAAACACATAAAGTGTCATAACTAAGCCATAAATAAAGTTATAATAGTAAAATTTGGAATAAAGGATCGCACCAGGAAGGGGTATATTTGGATGTAATTTTTTTGGGGAAGTGGGCGTGGTCCCGCTCCCAAATTGGTTATTTATATATATCTCGCAAACCAATAAAGCTATATAAACCAAACTTTCTGCAGTCGTTTTTTTTAGCCACTTCTTAATATAGTTCAAAAATAAAAGAAATCGGATAATAACCACGCCCACCTCCCATACAAAGGTTAGGTTGAAAATTACTAAAAGTGGGTTAACTCACTAACGAAAAACGTCAGAAACCCTAAATTTCACATAAGAAATGGCAGATGGAAGTTGCACTCAGATTTTTTTACAAAATGGAAAATGGACGTGGCGTCGCCCACTTATGGGTCAAAAACCATATCTCAGGAACTACTCGACCGATTTCAATGAAACTTGGTTTGTAATAGTTTCCTTACCTCCCAATAATATGTTGTGAAAATTGTCCAAATCGGATCACAACCACGCCTACTTCCTATATACCAGAACTTAGAAGATGATCTGAATCGTTTACTTTACAATATATAAAGTAAGCACTAGTGAAGATATCGGTGCAAAACTTTGCACAAATACTGTATTTATAGTGTGGCAGCCCATTTCTAAAAATCGCCGAAATCGGACCATAGGTTTTCAAGGCCTCATATATCGAACAAAATGGACCTCGGTGCTTCTAACCTAATATTAGGGTTTCCAACTTTCAATGGACTTTATACAATATATATGACGAATATGTAGGTCAAATTGTGTATTATATAATATTAATTAAGTTAAATAAATAAATTGCGAGAGTATAAAATGTTCGGTTACACTCAAACTTAACTCTTCCTTACTTGTTGTTTTTGCTTTTCATAAGAAGTTGGTAAGTTTTATCAACTGATTGCTATTTTATTATTTATTTCCAGCAGCGACATCTACCGTCGCACAGCGTGAACAACAACTCACAGACAAAGAACGTATAGTTAATTACGAAAATGTTCTTTGTCGCAGAGTTGCATTGCATTTTCAAACCGATTATAATTCGATTAAAAATTAATGCAGAATAATGAGATTCCTGTGCGAAAAGGCTATAAGAATGTATATAGTATAAATTAAAGAGTAGCCAAATATGATTGTAATCGTCGAATAACAAATATCTGTGTGAAATGTGCTATAAGTATGCCGCACAAAAAGCAAGATTTAGAAAAGTTTATCGGATAAAAGTCTTTACATGGCAAATATTAATGTCCAACACACATGCTTACTTTGACAGCTAATTTGAGAGCTATCCCTCTACGAAGTTTATATATAAATATAAATGTTTAAAAAGCTCTCCTTGTGTGGATAACATTATAACTCATGACCTGCAATACCATATGAAATACATAAGACATTTTGATGCCAATGTAGTACATATGTATATATAAAGTCAATATTCATTATCTAACTTCTTACTTCAACGTCACTCACAATGTCTATATTATATTCAAGTAAGTTTCCAAATAATACTCACAACAATACTCGTATTATATTCCAACTGAAATTAATTCAAGCATTACATTTTAGCTTAGAAATTTACCCACAGAATTCATTAGTTTAATTAGAGTATGCGCATTTATCGGTTGTTGGAAATATTGAGAGTGTGATGTTATTGAGTGCATGCAACGTGCTCTATCACTGTCGAATGCACTTTTAAGGTGTGGCTTAACATTAATATAGGAGGTAATGCATATTCAGTAATTCAACTCTTTTGTAAAGCATTGTCATTAGACATAGGATATATAACAATGTACGGCAAAATCGACTTTTATTTTCAATATTATATACCAATTGAATAAGAAGGAATGGTAGATTATACCTATATTTTTACTGTTTAGGTAACTTACATACTATAATTAATAATGGCGTTTTCAGTAAGCTAAATTTCCAACTTTAAAGGCGAATATTTCGACTTTGGAGGCTAACTTCGAAAAACGGAGAACATAATTTTTTTACTTATGACTCAATCTCCCGGAAAAAATAAATTTTATCCAATACCCAGCCGAGTTAAAACTGAAAATATTTTTTTGCGATACAGAAACACAGGAATCAGTTACTCATAATACTTTGTTTTTAGAGCCATTCGCCGATAAAAGTACTAGGGCGGGAGGAGCTAAGGTGCAGGGGATAATTTGTGAGGTAACATGATATTTCACTCTTGGAGGAGCAGCTAGAACTTTTTCTATAAAAAAGAAAATATTTTATTCTATATTCCAGACTTATCTATACTACTATTATAAAGAGAAAATATTTGTATGTATGTTTGTAATGAATAAACTCAAAAACTACTGTGCCGATTTCAAAAACTCTTTCACCATTGGAAAGCTAGATTCACAACGAGTAACATAAGCTATATTTTTTGCAAGAGTCTCAACTTTCGAGAAATAGTTCCCAGGTGAGGGTATCAAAAAGACTCCGTGATGGAGAATCTTAATCTGAAACTGAAAATCGTCTTGCAAGTCATTCTCAATCGCGTGCCAGAGAGTCGAGTAAAGAGCACTCTCATCTGCTTGCTGAACGAAATTTCAAATCCTCCCAAGTACGCGCTTGAGAGTCGAGTACGGAGCGTGTGCAGCGGCTTGAAGAACAAAATATTAGAGATATACAAGATCGCAATAGGGCGTCGAGCTCTGAGCGTTCCCAATGTCTTCATAATCAGAGAGAAAGATATCCGACACCAAAGCCAATTATCAAGATATCTGACTTCTTAGTATTTAATTTACAAATTTAAAAATTCGCTGAGTCTGAGCCAGATCACGACGTGGATATGCTCGTAGTGTTTTTCGAAGTTCAATTGATGATCATAATTTTCATTGAATTGTGGCACTGGTGTTTTACATCAGTTTTTCAGAGGTCCTTCCCTGATTTTTTTCAGTTTAATCCATAAAAATCATCCAGCTCATATGCCAAAATGAAGATGCCTTAACCTAGCTAGCTATCTGTTTGGACTCTGGAAAAATTAGCTACTATATTAGGCTCAACCCACACCGGATTAGGCACAAACATCTTTGACTAATAATACACAAAAACGTATTTTGCTCTAAACCACACCAAGCGAACAGGCGTTTTTGTCTCGTCTTGTTCGCTGTGGGTTGTCACATATGAAGTTATGAGCTGTTGTCGTATCAGTCAAGAAAAGACATCTTGACTAATCCGGTATGGATTGCTTTTGGCAAATTCCGGCAACTTCAGTTATTTTATATATTTTTTTGGAAATACCACAATATTTGAACTTAGGATTCTCAATGACATCCTTCATGACATCTTTCATCATTTTTCAGAGATAAATGTTTAACCCTTTAAGTATTACTTTCGAAGTTTAGCCTCAAGTAGAAATGGAATGGTATTCTCTGTTATAATAGAAACCAAAAAGTTTGTCAAAATAACGTTAAATCTCTCATAAAGGAAAACTAATATCTTACAATTTGTAGCAGCTTTATTGGAAAAGAGCTTTAAATACTTGTTCTACTTTGGCTCTCTAATCCAATGTGATTCTATATATGATATACAAATTACTGCAATCGTTCAAAATTCATTAGCAAGTACATCACATATGTATGTTTCTAGCGACTTTGCTTTCCTACAGGGTTGTTTGATAGCGATTTCTTTTGAGAGACCATTTAAGTAAGCACGCAACAAATATGAAAACAAAATAAGCCGAAATTATTAAGGATTATTGTGTGCTTGTCTACAAATAACAACAAATGCTTTTTATGCGAATTTTTTTCAATACAAATGAACTCGCTTTTTGCTGCTGCTCCCGGGGGAACCACTATTACAAGCATATTACTACAACATTTACATATATGTACTATATGTACATACATATGTTCGAAATGGATAATTCACGGCCTTTGCATTTCTGCTATGTAGATAGAAGACTCACACAATGCGCCGCAATCTGCCATAGATAAAGAGATAAACATATGTATATGTATATGTTTTTATGAGCGTATGTTTCTGAGCACAAAACGAAGACATGCGCTGAAATGTTTAAGAACTCACATGAAGCTGCCACAATGCCCGTAATTCAATTGAGTGCTACGGCTTTGGCTTGACTTTGATAAATATGTTGTAAGCTTTGCTCTCTTAGTCGTAATTTAATTCGTGCATGCAACAATGATTTAAGATATTGACTGGCAAAGCAGACTTAATTTTCTTTCACCGCATGGAATTTCAATTGGTTTGCGTGATGACGGATCTCAACGAGATGCACAGTGGCTATAAAGCTATGAAAAAAAAAAATAAATATATTCAAGGTATGTATAAATGTACGAGTATGTACTAATCATGTGTTTATTTAAATTGCCTGAAAAGTTGTGGAAAATTGAAAATCTCAGCAAAATTAGCCACTTTTAAAGCTGCCGGCATGCGAAATTAAATGAAATTACTTTCCAAATATCAAAGCTGCAAATGAACTCGATTCCAGTGGTTTTGCTGATTCTGAGTTTCAGTTGTAAAATATTTTGTGTAAAAGTTTGGTTGCATCTTCATGGTTCGTTGCGTTCGTTTGTGGCTTCGTTTACTTGTATGTAAGTATGTATTAGTAAAATAGCAATTAATTGAGTCGCAATGTATTTTTAATGAAAATGGCAGTAATTTTGAGAATTCTTCAAATTTTGCCACGCCCACAAAATGCCTTTAATAAGGAAATATTAATTGCTTTTCAAATTAAGCTACAGAAATTAAATTTGTACACAATGGATGTGTGATCCTTTTACTATACAATATATTCATCAAACAGCAATGAAGATATCGAAAAACAAGTAAGGAAGAGCTAAGTTCAGGTGTAGCCGAAAAGTTTATACTCTCGCAATTTATTGATGTAATTTTATTAAGATAACACACAATTGGTTTCACATATTCAGCATAAAGTCCAATGGAATATCGAAAAAATTAATATATATATTATATGAGGGTTGAGGTAATTCCTGAACCGATTTCAACTATTTTAGATTTACTGATTTTTGAATTTCAATAAAAAATAGAATTTCAATAGAAATTGTGGTATGGAAAATAGGCGTAGTTGTAAACCTATTTCGCCGTTTTCAAACTTTGCTATACTCTGTGCAACATGTTGCGAGCGTATAAAAACCTTTCCGGAAACATCAATCATATTGTTAATTATCGTACTGAAATGAGATTGACATCCTTTCCTTATAATTGACATTAAAATTTGAAAAAAATTCGAGTGACAGTAGGAGTTTGGTGTACTTCTGATCCACCGTTTTACACATGACTTTAGCGGTTTTACACCCCGGTATATTTGCCCAACGTGTTAACATTTTTCTTGTCATGTCCCTGTCTAGATCATCGTATAGACAGTGCATGGGTTTGCCAACGTTGGTCGCGTTTCCGAATGACAGTTTTATACCGTTCTTGGCAATTTCGTCCACAGTAGAAGTGAAGACTTCTCCACTGCCACCTTGGTATCCAAAACACTTTTGGCCGAAATGCAAACCGAGGTTGTTGCCTTGATTGCTGCTTGACTGTCTACGTAGATATTGGGAGTAGCCGGCTGCGGTATTGAGGGCTAGCCTGGGGCTTTCCCAATAGCAAACACTTCCGCTTGAAAAATACTGCAGTGGTTCTGAAGTTTAAAGGGCTGCCTTACACCTAGCTCCGGACAGTATATTCCCGCACCTACCCTGTCCTCCATTTTCAAACCATCCGTGTAGATATTCAATGTGCTGGGTGAGGTTATTATTCCCTTACGCTAGCCGTTCCAGGTTCACTCGGAACCTTCTTTCCCAGTTCATAAGTAGAGTAAAGTAGTCGGTACTTCCCAAACCGCCCTTACCAACCGAGCTATGCCCAAATATACGTAAATTATCCTATCGCCAGTGGTCGCCCCGTCGATTTTGCCGAAATTTATGAAATCATCCACAAACGCTTGTCTATCCATTATATCAATATACCTAAAGTATTGTTCTCTCTATCGAATTGTATGGTCGTTCATTACTTGCCGACATCTTTCGGTCGCTCATTTATGTTGTCTTATTTTTTTGGTACTTCTTGTGCGGTTTCGCGCTGCGATGTTCGGTTGCAGCAATTAGTCCTGTGGTTTTCTATGGCATTCTAAGAATGTAACAGACGGAAGTTATCCATCATATTCTGCGGTTTTTTAGTCTTTGCTGCTCGTTGATAATGGTTATTCGTGGAATTTGTGTGCACTGTCAATGGATTGTGTAAAATTTATAGCATGCGAAGCAATTTTGAAATATTTCCGTATACATAGATTTATTTCATTTGGTATTGTGTCTTTGTCTATCGTTGGTCACAGACTAATACAAAGAGAAGAGATGAGCCTAATTGCGTAAAGAGGACTTTGATTCATTACCTACTTCTACTTGATGCGACAGTCTAGAAATATTTAGATCGATTGCAGAGTTATTGTTATTGTAACGTGAATTAAGTAAAGCTTCTGTGATAATTGAGTGAGATTGGTCTGAATCTATACCGATGGGTCAGAAGGTAGGACAAATAGTGGCAATTTACACGGAAAGTAAATCAACCTTATAGATCGATCGAAAATTTCCGGGTTATATAAGGTTTCATAAGAATACAACGCGGTACTTCCATTATTTGGGTTCCCAGCTTTGGGAACATGCTAAATAATAAATAATTGGTTAAGATCAGAGTAACTTTTGAGACAATGGAAGCAGAAATAACATAATACACTTACAACCACAGTAAAGAGTCACAGATCCTTTGGGATCTTGCATAAAAATTGGTATTTTTCACATAACAGACATAAGACATGAACTATCCTCAAAATACATATGACACAAAACTCGACCTAGCGTACTAATTGCTTGGAACACAGTAATAATTCGTGAGAACAGTATAAAGCAAAATGGATCCGAAGATAAAGGCCTAGATAACACTCAGTGTAATAAATCAGCCACAACTATGACGACCCAACTCATTCGTCTATCTCTTCCACTCAACATACTCGAAACCTCTCACCGAATTAAAATACTCGACTATATGAAGAGCTATGAGTTCTCTAATTTATTCTTACTGTTAGAAACCTAATTAAGTGAATTAAATTTCCATATGACTTACTTCAATGTAATATTTTTTTTAATTTTCCTCACAACGAGAGGGTACATTAGCCTGCAACTTTTACTATTCCTTTTATTATTTCATAATCATAACATCAAACGGCATTTCTTTTGCGACGCAACATAAAAAGTGCAATGTCTCTATTTGTTTTTATGAGCAAAACTTAAGAGCTAAGAAATAAGGGTGCTATATATTATACACATATACATATATGCATATATAAAATGTAATTACATAAAATAATATAATTATATGACTATCAAATTAGATATGAAATGAATGTTCATAGATGCATGAATCAAAGCGACATACATACATGTCTTAAATATATGAAAGATAATTTTAAGAGTCAAATCGGTAAGGGCTGTTCAAGACTCAATAGAGGAAAAATATTAAAAACACAACTGGGAACCAAAGATGACCAATAATTAAAGATATTAAAACACATAAAAAATTAGAATTCGTGGAGCTTCGAAAGCATCCATCAGTCATTTGGTTAAAAGAAATATTAATTATAGTTGCTCCTAATTTTTAGCTAATTCTCCTGTCTCCACGGCAACTTCCAGAAAATATATTAATTTGTTTTCAAAATGCTACAACACAAATTACAATTAAAACTAAGGAACAAATTAAGGAAATCAGTTTAAACCCAGAATTTCGTCATTGTAGTTTTATACTTAATACTGTGTTTATATAGGTGAATATTCAATATTTATTTTGAAGTTTTTCCTTAAAACAAGAACAATAATTTTTAACATTAAGCAGAAGCTACCCAAAACATCTCATATAAAGATTTTCAGCAGCATACCATTATAATATCATTAAAAACCTATTATACATTAACAATTTTTCAATATATTGACTCTAATGACACCTGGCGGACTCAGCTTTTGATAAAGCACCATTGTAACTTTAACTTTTCTGTGCAGGACTTTAAAAGGACCTCAGAAAAATAACTAGGAGTTCTATAAATAGTATCTCTTTTAAATAGTATCGCCTCTATACCAAAGCTTTTTAGAGCACAACCAAACAATCGTGGAAAGCTTGCCATGTTAGTTGGAACCATTGTCATTCTAATTCTAGAATTATGAGAAATTGTGTCAAAGTTTCCAAGAATAGTGTTTGAATGATGTTGTATAATGTAACCAAAAGTATTAAATTTATTTTCAGATAATATAAAGTCTTTTTGCACAGCCAAATTAATTTTATAGAGTATTTGCCTTTCGCACTGCTGGCTTCTCGATTAACAATCAGCTGTTATATATTTCTGCTTTGCTATTCATAAGAAGTTGGTATGTTTCATTAGCTGATTCCACATTTACCACTAAACACAACCAAATTTACAGTGTTGAAACAACACGCAGGGCTGCATTCCAGTTTTAACTCGATTTGTATTCAATTAAAAATTAATGCAGTAAAATAAGATTTTTCTTTTGTGTGGTAAATCGATTCAAAATAGCGCTTTAATCGAACCGGTTAATTAAACAATTAACTCCTGTACGAAAATGACATTTGTAGTGATGCGTTTTTCCTGGAAATTCAAATTACTACGCAGTCATAAAAAACATATTCAAGTATTTTTTAGGCTACTATAGTTAAAATTTTGTGGTGACTACACAAGTCGACTCGAATCATGTCTACAGCAGAATCTTAAACAATAACACAGCCACACTAAAAAATTATTTTGTCATGACCTGAGGCTTTGTGTGCTATATGTTTTTGGGGTCGTTGAATCCGAATCCGACGTCCACATAACACCATTAGATCAGGGTTTCGAGATAACCCCAGAAAACCAATATTACGGACAGCGATTCTTAAAACTCCTCGGATTCGCTGAATCTGCTTACTCACAAGATTTCGGGGTCGCTAATTACAAATCCTGTGTCCGTTTTTTAAAATTCAAAATGGCGGCCGGTTTTTTGAAAAATTCATCGGAATTGCTTCAAATACGTTACTCGAGGGGGTACTCAGGGTGGCTGATCGAATTTGACGTTACTTTTTAAAAATTCAAAATGGCAGATGCAATATGGGGAGGTTTAAAAATATTTTCGCCATATTGGTTCGTATAAAATATATATAACATAATAATTCAGGGACATCTATATTGAGACTCGGACAATTATCTGGTCGCAGCGAAGATACGCACTCGCCTCTGTGCAGCAAAGAACGCCCGTCAACAAATACAAGGACGGTTCGACGTCGAAAAGCTGCAATCGCAACAGACAGCCACGAAATACTCTACTCGACTTGCACTCCTGCTCTCTGAGAGCACTCATCAGCATCTCGGTATAAGGGAACTGTGGAACGGCATCTCAAACTCACTGCGTACCGCTGCAGCCGAAACAATTGATTTTCGGCAACGACAAAAAACAAGCTGGTACGATGAGAAAATTTTATGAAAAAATGAAGCGACTTAACGAAGGTTTCAAGACCAGAGACCAAGGTGGTAATCAGGTACCCGATGTCCAGGGCATACTGGGATTATGGAGGGAACACTTCTCCGACCTGCTGAATGGCAGTGAGAGTACAACACCAGGAGATGGCGAACCCGATCCCCCAATCGATGACGATGGAACAGATCTTCTTTGCAGAATATGGTCGGAAGAAAGCATGCCTGACGATTGGAATCTCAGTGTGCTCTGCCCAATCCATAAAAAGGGCCAATTACCGTAGGATAAGCCTCCTAAATATCGCCTATAAGGTTCTATCGAGCATACTGTGTGAAAGACTTAAGCCCACCGTCAACAAACTGATTGGACCTTATCGGTGTGGTTTTAGACCTGGAAAGTCTACCATGGACCAGATATTCACCATGCGCCAAATCTTGGAGAAGACCCGTGAAAAGAGGATCGACACACACCACTTTTTTGTCGATTTTAAAGCTGCTTTCGACAGCACGAAAAGGAGCTGCCTTTACGCCGCGATGTCTGAATTTGGTATCCCCGCAAAACTAATACGGCTGTGTAAGTTGACGTTGAGCAACACCAAAAGCTACGTCAGGATCGGTAAGGACCTCTCCGAGCCGTTCGATAGCAAACGAGGCTTCAGACAGGGTGACTCACTATCGTGCGACTTCTTCAATCTATTACTGAAAAAAATAATACGAGCAGCAGAGCAAAATAGGAAGGTACAATCTTCTACAGGAGTGTACAGCTGCTGGCATATCCCGATGATATTGATATCATCGGAAGCAACAACCGCGCCGTTTGTTCTGCTTTTTCCCACATGGATAAGGAGGCGAAGCGAATGGGTCTGGAGGTGAATGAGGACAAGACGAAATATCTCCTGTCATGAAGCAAACAGTCGGCGCATTCGCGTCTTGGCTCCCACGTCACTGTTGACAGTCATAACTTCGAGGTCGTAGATAATTTCGTATACCTGGGAACCAGCATCAACAACACGAACAATGCCAGCCTCGAAATCCAGCGCAGAATAACTCTTGCCTACAGGTGCTACTTTGGACTGAGTAGGCAATTGAACAGTAAAGTCCTCTCTCGACGAACCAAAATCAAGCTCTACAAGTTGCTTATCATTCCCGTCCTGCTTTACGGTGCAGAAGCTTGGACGATGTCAACATCAGATGAGACGACACTAGGAGTTTTCGAGAGGAAAATTGTGCGCAAGATTTATGGTCCTCAGAACATTGGCAACGGCGAATACCGCAGACGATGGAACGATGAGCTGTACGAGTTATACGACGACATTGACATAGTTCAGCGAATAAAAAGACAGCGGCTACGCTGGCTAGGTCATGTTGTCCGAATGGACGAAAACACTCCAGCCCTGAAAGTGTTCGATGCAGTACCCGCCGGAGGAAGCCGAGGAAGGGCAAGGCCTCCACTCCGTTGGAGGGACCAGGTGGGGAGCGACCTGGTTACACTTGGGATCTCCAACTGGCGCCGAACTGCGAAGGAAATAGAGAGGTGGCGCACTATCGTCGATTCGGCTATAACCGGCTAAACGGTTGCAACGCCAATCACATATTGAGCTTAATTCCATTGATTAGGGATTAATTAATAAATTTGACATTAGTGACGTCATAAATGAATGCTTTATTTACAATAAGAGTTTGACGGTTGATTTTATAAATGATGAACTTGACTTATCTCTATCATTCTCTCAAGTATTTCTCTTAATGAAATACTTGTTTCATATGAGAGAGATATATGTGGCCTTTCATATGTGATTCTTCTACACTTACTATATTACATAACCCATAGCTGACAGGAAACGTAGAAGAATTTGATATACTTTGGTATTTCCGCTGAACTTTCCATCAATTTCACACGCAACGGCAATACTGATTAAAAGCAAACAAAAAGGTACGCGTTTTAAAGACATGATTATAACCCCCCGTTTGGTCTTTTGACGAATTCGTTGGTAACGATTTCACGGTTTGTAGTTTTCTTTTGAAGTTAGTTGCTTACGAATTAACACATCACTTGCTAACCCCGCAAGTAAAGGACGACGACGAAATATCAAACTTTACAAATGCCCTTGAGGGGACGCAAACTAAGCTGGCGGATGTGCACACCGACACAAACCGTTATAAGAAACGAAAAAAAAATAAACTTCACAGTCTGTAGCATTTCATTTCAGTTTTCTTTTTTGTGTAATATTCTCTTGAAACAAAGTGACAGCGCACAGTACAGAAAAAAGACTTCAACTGACAAATAATTGTAAACTTTTTTGCCGCTGTAACGAAACCATTTGCATTATTAATTGTTTGCTTTTCAATGTGTTTATAAGTCTAAGTCTCTACGTCTGCTTATTGTTTTTTCCCCCAGTTGGTGGTAGCCGTGCGACGACAAACACTTGTGCAGCCAAGGACCAATCAATTTCTCGATGTGCTTCCGACACGGGTCGCATCCTTTACTAGCATAACTACAGGCTACAAACCTAATATAGTGCGCACAAACACACATAAACATATATAAGGACACCGTATAACGGTTAAGCAGCACCCAGCAACAACTACTCTCGTACTATCATATTTGTTAATAAAATGACTGTAAAAGGCACGCTATCAAACGCTCCCGGCAGTTGGACGTCCTCCAGAGTCGGCACGACATCCTACATATCGCGCATGGCTTGTTTCGCATTTTGCCTGCTCTCCGCCCTGCCGCTGCCGTTCTTCACAACAGCTAATCGTAAGTTCAATCGCTCAATAAGCGATTTATTATATTTGAAATATGTTTGCAGCTTTATTTATTTATTTATTGTACATCTTTGGCTGTGTGCATAAGGAGTTCCTCTGTGTGTGTGTTCAGCAAAAATTTGATTTATTCGATTTTACAACCTTTTTTGGACAGTTTGTGTATGCAAATTGTGGCAGCCACAAAGTCCTTGTGCGTTTACATATAGAATAAATGAGGGTTGTCTGTTAAGTACTTAGCATCACCGCACAATGGCGTTACCATCGGAAGAGGCTACAGTTTTCCCAGGATGGGATATAAGGTTGTTCCCCAGAGAGAAACACACTTCGACTATGAAAGACAGTCCTCATTGAAGTCAAGATCCTCCCCTTGATTAGGTATTAGGATTCAACAAAGCGCCCTGAACTTACTACAAATCTGCAGAGGTTTTTCTTTTCTATATCCCTATTCCACGCGATTATTCGTAAAAGTTGGTCCCGAGAAAAATTTTTCTTGATCTCGCAAAGGCAGAATATTCGAGAAGTGATGAGATGATTCCACTTTATCTTCCTCCAGGCAGCTACTACAGCTAACATACGGTAAGATTTTTAACCCTACAGCGTGGATCCCGATGGGCTAATGGCCAGTTAGAACCCCCACGACTAAGGAGTGGTGAACTTCACCAGAATCTAACTCCTATTTTTCCTTTTACCGCGGATGGAAGTGAGCGATTCCGTGGTTTCAGAAAACGGTAAATGGTAACATCAGTTGGTGATTCGATTCTTGTCTCTGAAGGCGAAATAGCGCAGTGAAATCAAAAAGCACTCTGGTACTGTATAGGGTGACTTCGTCTTTGAAGGCAGAAAGTGGTTTAATGAGTTTCAACGAGGTCGCCCGTCGGATTTTGACGAACCTTATTCAGGTTTGATGTAACCGGAACGGCCAAAGACTGTCAAATCTGCATCATTTCCCAAAATTGCTTAGGTATGGTTTTCTGTGACTACAACAACAACGACCCAGTCCGATCCTCGTTTGAAGTTCCAGTTGACAGTATACATTCCAAAACACCAAATAGGTCATACATGAAATATTTGTCATGAAAAGGCTGTCCACTAAATGGAAACCACGTTTCGGTGTTCCGCATAAGAGGCAAGACCTAGAGACCAACTATAAAAAGTTGGTAGTTTCGTGACTGCCGATGAACGGTGGATACACTGCTACAAATAAAGACCAAGGAACAGTCTAAACAGTCACCCGAAGAACAAGACTGTGAGACTAACTTTCGGTATTTTTTCGTAAGCAAAAAATTAAATATGGATCCACTGATACAAACCAAAGACCAACGAACAGTGTAAATGACGGACGAAACCTTGCAAACCTCATCCAAAGAATGTCAAAACTGTGCAGCTGGCTGAAAAACTTATGGTCATGGTTATGTGGACCCACTGCTCCTCATCTGAAAAAGGTCAAGATAGTGTGATTGGCTGGAAAAGTGATGGGCATCGTTTTCTGAAACTCAAAAAGTGAGATGTACATCGACTACTATGCTCTAACATGTCCTTCTATTGGACCGATTGCACTTCCGTTATGACAACTATCCGACACATACCTCCACCGTCACCTCGGCCGTATTAAAAATGCTTGAAGATGGATCTGAGTCATGTTCATCGAGCTCAAAGGAATTGAGAAATAAATCGCGATTTGTACAAAAATTTCGATTTTCTTTTAAAGGCTCAGTAGTTATCGTCACCCCCTTGTATGTTTGCAGATGAGAACTTAAGTGCTTACATACAAAAACACACAGAAACTCACATACCGACAAGCATAATTATATAATCCTTTCTTTTTTGACTCCTATCTCCACCGGGTGTGTGCGCAACGAAAAACAGATTGTAATTTTTCAAATTCATCTCGCCGCCTTTTAGCAATTTTCACTGACCACATTGCTATTGAGTAAAGGGGCGCGGAAAATTGCGTTTTGCTCGCACTTCGGTACAATTAAAATTGCTGCTTGGAGCATTCAATATAAAGCGTATGCATATTGTATTCCTTATATATACATACCTACACATATATATAGTATATAGGGTGTGTGGGCGTGTGCTCGCCCATAAACACCGTTACGCTACTGACGCTGTCAACGAACTGTGCCAGGTTCTTCATGATGAAGCAATTAACTAAGTTAAATAAATGAGACTTCTCTCTCTTCTCTCTACTAAAGTAAACAACTTAATTGCTTTTGTTGCTACATTTTGTTACCGTTGTAACGGTTTTTTTTACTGTTACCTACTGGTTTCTTGCTTCCTTCATACCATACCCACACAGGCAAATACACGTGCATACATTCTGATTTTGCTCCTATAACTGTGGCCATTAACGATGTTACGTTCGCTTTCTCTTGTATTCTTAAAGTATTTGTATTTGCTCTTGTTTGTTTGCACATTCATCGCTATATGAATAGTATAGCAAGTATGTAAGTGCACGTGTAGCAGATTGTTTGTGCCCAAGGGTGGTGCGCACAGTGGACGAATACTCACCTTATACGCAATGAAAATAAATAGTGGGAGTGTCATATGTAGCATATGTACGAATGTGAGTCCAACAGCTTCGAGTATTTGCTGCTGATTCGGTCATAACATGAATTGATTAAACGAATGCTCCACTGAGACTCAGCACATTTATTGTCATTTCAGAGGCGGAATTCTAAGTAAAAGAAAATTGCACAACTTTTCAGAACTTAGTTGTGGCTTTATTAATAAGAAAACGCGTTCTAAGCTAATTAGACTGGTCCGATAATCGTTTCTATTTACAATCGAAATGTCTTCCGTGTTTTTTTTTTTCTCCCGCTGCCGTACAACTCCGCTCTGAGATCATGTGTAGAAGTTCACGTAAGTGATGAAAGTTTTTGATTGTCATTCATTTGGGAGTGGCCTGAAACGATTCTTCTCCACATAATTCAAGCAGCTCACGATTTCCGGTTTTAGACCAAGCATCCTCTGGGTAGCTAACAAACATCCGTTTGAAGGCGAGCTAAAGTGCGAAGGCGAATCCGCTTCTGCGGTTGTGCGTAGGGTTTGAGATCCACCACATAAATAAAGAAAGTTCCAATGAAAAATTTAAGAATAATTATATATTATTCCGTTATTATTGAACTGCAAGTAAAGATAGACTGATTCTGGTTTGACTTCATAACTCATTTTACTAGGGACCCCCCATACATAACAACCCCAAGTATTCCCAAGACATCGATGTATATATCACCAGACCAGAACCGAATTTATATCCGACTCGATAACTCTAACTATTTATGAAGTCAAAACGTGCCCAAGACAAATGAAGATTTATCAGTACAGACTCTGATTTATATTCCAACTATCAACAACTCATAACAATCAATATTATGAAACCAGAATAGGCACGGATTTAAATTAGGTTAAAGAGTACAAAATACAAGCGTTCTCATGGCAATGGGTTTTCTAACCGGAACGGACTCCGATCAAGCTTTGTCATGACAGTAAAGTCTATATATCCAGTAAATGACTCTCCTAAATATTTATGAAGTGTAAATGTTTCATTAAACTGTCCCGGATTAATATCTAGTCAAAGACTATATACTCGATAACTCCAAATATTTAAGAAGTCCATGATAACAAAGTCCTTGGAGGTCATACCTATGGATATATGGACATCAGGCCAACGACAATAAATTTGTAAAATTAAAAAAATATTATATAACAGCAATAGCAACAACTATTTTAATTATAGTATAACAATCGCCCTGATGCTGGAGAAAATAATACGAGCTGCAGAGCTAAACAGAGAAGGTACAATCTTCTATAAGAGTGTACAGCTACTGGCGTACGCCGATGATATCGATATCATTGGAAACAACACCCGCGCCGTTAGTTCTGCTTTCTCCAGACTGGATAAGGAAGCGAAGCGTATGGGTCTGGTGGTGAACGAGGACAAGACGAAATATCTCCTGTCGTCAAACAAACAGTCAGCGCATACGCGTCTTGGCTCCCACGTCACTGTTGACAGTCATAACTTTGAAGTTGTAGATAATTTCGTCTACCTGGGAACCAGCATTAACAGCAATAACAATGTCAGCCTGGAAATCCAACGCAGAATCACTCTTGCCAACAGGTGCTACTATGGACTAAGTAGGCAATTGAAAAGTAAAGTCCTCTCTCGACGAACAAAAACTAAACTCTACAAGTCTCTCATCATTCCCGTCCTACTTTACTGTGCAGAAGCGTGGACGATGTCAACATCCGATGAGACGGCACTAGGAGTTTTAGAGAGAAAGGTTTTGCGGAAGATTTATGGTCCCTTAAGAATTGGCAACGGCGAATACCGCAGACGATGGAACGATGAGCTGTATGTGTTATTCGACGACATAGACATAGTCCAGCGAATAAAAAAACAGCGGCTACGCTGGCTAGGACATGTTGTTCGAATGGATGAAGGTGCTCCAGCTCTGAAAGTATTCGATGCAGAACCCGCTGGTGGAAGCAGAGGAAGAGGGAGACCTCCACTCCGATGGAAGGACCAGGTGGAGAGGGACCTGGCTTCGCTTGGAATAACCAATTGGGGCCAAACTGCCAGAAGGAGAGATGCGTGGCGCGCTGTTTTGGACTCGGCTATAACCGCGTAAGCGGTGTCTACGCCAGTCAAGATGAAGAAGATAACAATCGCCCGATTAAAAAAAATATATTTACAGTTTCTCCAAATATGTTCGCAGTTTTCTTCCATGACAACTCCGTCGACGCCATGAATAATACTATAACTTCTTAAAAAAACTTTGAACCTTCTCCGAAATATGATGCTATTCTTTCAGAAGGTTATTATAAATGAAAAATCACCATTTTCACCAAAGTTTTAGTGAGAAGGTCTATTAACATATAACCTAATGATATAACCAAATTTTCTCGATTATTTTCCAAAACTTGATGAATTTTAGGAATCTCAAGTCAAGTAAGGTTTATTAAACCCAAAGCAAGACGTCTCTGGTAGTTTATACAGCTCATTATGGGGAGTTTCTGATATATTAATATGAAGAGTGCCTAATCAAACGGTAGTTAACGTAGAAGGAGGAATTCTATCACTTGACAGACTGAGATTGAAACACCTAGATCGGCACATCTTCGGCGTATTGGCCTAGGTTCTTGAGGTTCTGATCTCTTAAGAGTTTTTTTTGGTCTCGCAAAGGACAGTGTTCATAATTGTCCAAGTGAGATCTTTCTTCATATGCAAGATCTTCCCAATAATATATATTTGTGAGTGTAACAGTTTTCGATTGGAGATATAAATGTCTTCTCTGAATATTTAACTCAGAACGGAATATTGGAGGAGTGATTCGTTATGAAGTAAATAAAGAGGGTATATACCTAGTTTAAAATACAGTTTTGTACAGTAGTTCATTCACTCTTATTAATTTTACCTGTATGTCAGAAATTCAAGCCCTGAGCTTTGAGAAACTGAAGCTAAGTTAAATTCTGAACTATGAGAGGGATGCTCGACGAGAAAGCCAACTTTTTTAACCCAGAGTTGGATTTCATATTTTGCATTTATTTTTCTATTTCATTTCAAATCACAAAAAAAAATATAAACTTTAATTCGTATCACTAGAAAAGTACCAGTTCTCATCTCACCGCTCTCACCCACCATACGTTCGCTAATCACTTCGGCAGTGCTGATGGCCCACTGTGCCGCGCTGTGAATTTATAACGCGTCTTTCGCGTTTCATCACGTTTGCTATGGTCAATTTCATTTTTAATTGCTTTGGCTTTAACGAATGACGGCGCTTTTTGTTCTGTTGCTGGTGCTGCTGCTGCTGCACTACCGTTATTAACATTTATGTTCGACATTTATTATGCGCCGTGTATTATGCAATAGAATAGATGACAGTTCGTATGTAGATTTGTGTGCCCCATGAAAGTGATTTGTTAAAGTCGAAATTTGATATATACGCCCAAATGCATACATATTTACAGTGTTATGTAAACATATTATATACACTTGCACTAACACAAACATATATGTATTTATATTGTTACGCGCTTGTATGGACCGAGTCATGCACTTACATAAGCAAATATATCCACTTTAACGACGTAATCCTTCCTCAAATATTTATATGTGATTAAAACGATAAAGCTTCACATGCACTAAAATCCACACATACATACACATGTAACACATGTACATACATGTGCAAAATAAAATTCGCGAATTTCGTGAAAATTGTCAACGTTATTAATTATTTTTTATTTACTTACTCACGTTTGAGCTTTACTTACGCACGTGCCTTTGATTGCATTAAATATTTTAAAATCGATTCGTAAACGAGAAATAATATTTTTCGTATTTGCATATGTGTTTACATAAGTACACTGAGAGAAAAGAAGGAGTAGATTTTTTAGTTTTCTAGTAATTCATGTTTAAGTGGCAACAATTAATGAGACTGCACTGCTTTACCGTTATTTCGCAAATAGTTCAATATCTCACGAAATCACTTCGAATTTTACAGTATTTTTAAAAAAGTCAGAATTAAGAATCGGCTAAACATGATTTTTAACTGGACATACGAACTTTGTTCCGACAAATCAAAATTTAATTTGCCGACGGAGATAACTGTGCACCATTAAATTGTTTTTATAGCGTTACCTGACTACTTTTATAATAAAGTGCGCTGATAAGCAAGGAAGGACTTTTTCCTTCAATATCATCGAATCACAAAGGACTAGGGATCTTTAATTCGTTCGGAGGGACGAGTATCGAGGTAGCTCTGATCTGACATTACTTCTTTCGTAGTTGTAAAGTTATTCTGCCTCAGGCTATTACCTTATTCATAGTGTTACCATGATCACGGATGAAAAGCCTGACCTTAAGACCAGCTTTCTGAATCAGTTCGTAACCATCGATGAAACATATATCCACTGGCACAAACCAAAGGCCACGAAACAGTCTAAACAGTGTACTCTCCTGGCGAACGTCTTCCGGAGTAGACTGTGCAATTAGCTAGAAACGTGTTGGCCACCTTTTTCTATAACTCACATAATGAGATCAACGTCGCAACTGCTATGCCTTATTATATCGATCTATTGGGTCGATTTCCTGTCGAATTGCAGACGAAATGGTTTCATTTGGCGAAGCAGAAAATGTTCTTTCGCTATGACAACTCTCCGACTCATATATTTCCACCGTTACCTACGAACTGCTGCCCCATCCATCGCAATCTCCAGATTCGACCCCTTGGATGTCAATTGTCTTAACTATTTGTCAGAAGGATAATGTTATCATCTTAATGCTTTCTTCTGAACTATCAATCCTATTGGGTTCCGGAGGTCTACCATTACGCCTTTTATCACCGACTCTCGCATCGAATACCTTTATCGCTAAAGCGTCATCATCCATCCCCAGAGCATGACCAAGCTAACGCAGACGTTGGATGTTTATTCGCTTAACAATGTTAACGACGCGGTATAGCTCGTTTCTCCGGATACAATAGTCGTCGTCAATATATAAAGGACGAAAATCTTGCGAAGAGCTAGCTCATTACATTTTGACATCGTCCATGCTTCTGCGCCATACAAAAGCAAGTGTGCATGTTAGTTTGGTCTGGTTAGAGAAGGTTCTATATTCTATTTGCCTATTTAGTCCGTAATAGCAACGATTTGCAATTGATATCCTTCGCTGTATCTCCAGACTGGTATGATTATTGCTGTTGATGGCGGTGTCAAGATAAACAAAGTCCTTGACTTATAGTCCCTCCTCATTCTCCTTAATATTTTTTCTGATAGCAGTCATATACTTCATTTAGTCTTCATTGACACCCAGTCCAATTTTTGCGGTTTCCATTTCGATAGCCGCAAAAGCTTCAGAAGGATCAAGTTTAGTACTCCCAATTATGTCTATCGGTTGTTATTATCAGATTACTCACATATATCTAAAATTCGATGAAGGTTCTATCGATCGAAACTTTTATAGCTCCCAATCTTATATTTTTTTTTTCTCTCTAAACTTGAACCATAATTAATAAAGATTTTTCAAGATCGAAGTAAACCATAAGATTCATACAGTACCTGAAGCAATCTGTTCACATGACAGTCTGATCACATCAACAAATACGTTGATATCTGTTGATCTGCTGATGATTCATTTTTGTACGAGTTTCGTGTCGTAAAGGGTTGATATACAACCAGCCATGTGTTCCATTTTATAGGACAATAAAAGATGAGATGAGAAATGAATAAAGAAAGGTCAGAGAACTTTCCAAAAACTCAAAATATTTACGATTAAATTAGTTGAAAAAATTATTGAGGAATAAGCGAGGTAATTAGGTGTAGAAAGTATTCAACAAAATACCAAACTCATGGAAAAAAAATATATATTTTTATTCAGAACTATTTTCTCCCAGTGTATTTATATATGCAAATAGTATAAAAACACATTAAGTTCACGCACATGTCGAAGTATATAAATGTGGATCCCGCTATATTATGCAATGTCGAATATTTTTTCGAGCAATTTCTGTACAGCACACACATATATAGTACATAGACGCGTAGGAGACAGCACCCAGACCACATGCAGCCCATTGTGTTTACAAAAATTAGTCATAGCGAGTGGCAGAAAAATTTCAATCAAAATATTTTCATGCATGAAATAAATATTAAAATTTGGATTATTTCGAGCAGCTAAAATCAAATTAAAGCCACTTTAAGTGCAATTCTGTGAAAAATTGTTGAAATATGTGCAGATATTTGTATTGTATATATGTATATATTGAAGATTTAGCTAGATAAAAAATTTAAAAATACAATATGTAATAGCTTTAAATGGCATTAAGGTCAGCTGAAGAGATGGATTATGGCACTAGATTATTCATCACTCACATAATCAAACTCCTCTGATTCGGCTTTCTGTTTCTTTTTGACTATCAATTTCTTGTACTAACATATGTACATCCATACATATATGTATGGACTTCCTCAATGGGATTATTCCGTAAAGGTAAGATATTAGCTATGTAGTCTCTGTTTGTTCATCAAACAAGATTTGGAGGAAGATTCCTCTGCTCACTCGCTAATTGCCAATAAGGGTACACCAAAAATGTTTATGGCTATAAAGGGTGGTTCATAGAACCATATACATAAATGAAGCAAATTGAAAGATAAGGTATGTGTTTTAGAGAGATGTTTTATCGACGGTTAATTTTCAAAAAAAAATATTTTTATTTATATGGTTAATGATCACACCTTCGGAGTGCTTTCCAAGTTGCCACCAAGGTAACCGTAGGTGTACTGCTCCCAAGTGCAGCCACTTTCAGAAAGCTTATGTAGAATTCATTGCGATAGCATCTCACTTTCTCTTCTTCAGTTCAGCTTTTTCTAGACTGAGGTTGATAGATATTCTTATTTTAATTCATTTATGAGAATTATTGGCATCACATTCCCAATGTTCTCAATTGTCAAAGTGGGCCCATTGTCGCGAGGAACAGCCTTATAATCTAACGAACCTATATATTCTATATTTTACTTCAATATTTTTCTAGTCTAAAGGTCGTTGTTACAAGTTCAAACAAATGTGAGCATTTTTCGGTAGCGTTTGACAGTTGAGGAAGTCTTCCTATTTCATTAAGTTCAATTTTGTTTTATGATATTTGTTTTGATGATATTTCATTGTCTCACTAAATATACCTTTTCTTTCTCTCATTGAATACACTACGGAGGATTGAAAAGCGATTTTTTATACAATTTATTACCAATTAACCACTAATAGAGCTATTAGTTAATTATAGCCTTTTTGCACTGGAGTTAATTGATCGATTAACCGGCATTTGGTCGATTAAAGCACCAATTTAAATCGATTTAAATAACAGAAAATATTACTTTGCTACATTAATTTTTAATCGAATATAAATCGAGTTGCAAATGTAGTGCAACCCTGAGGGTAGTTGTCCCCGTTGGACATAATGTTTGCTAATGAAAATTCAACATCTTATGTTCAGCAAAAAAAAATTATAATACATAATTGTTAATCGAGTAGTCGGCCGTGAGAAAGGCAAAAACAGGTTTCTAATTATAATCGAAATGTACTAAATCAATTTGGATATGCAAAAAGGCTTTTATTTAGTTAATTGAAAACAGCCTTAATTATTCAATTAAGTGTTTCAATGTTTCAAACAACAACTACTTTTTTGCCTACAAGATAATAAAAACATAATACCTTAATTTAGTTGGCCAGTATTTCTGTTAGGTAATCTTTGTCCATCATCTTCACTACCTCAAAATGGTTTTATACTTTTTATATGTGTTGAGTGAGTATAATTAACATGCTAAATTAACCTATAAGGCCACAGATTCCTAAAGAAAACACATCGAACATCTTTCGAAAATAACTATAATTTATATTCGAGCCTTCAACGAAATGATCTATATACCTGCGAAATTTATTGTTTACCCTGTATAAGTAAGGGTATATAAAACTTATTTCTGTATGTCAACTTGTGCACGTAAAACATTAGTTTTCTTAACGGAATGCACTCGCTTAAAGATTATATGCTAAGAACATGAGCTCTGAAGTTGTAGGCACTAGTTAAAATAATATGCAATTTGAATAAGTAATTATAATAGTTTAGTTTTTACGAGGGCGTAATAAATAAGAGCTAAGATTAGAAGGCTTAGATCACCCCAAGCTGAGCTACCCTAATATCATAATTTCGCTAAAACTGACTACACTTGACGGTAAATATGAAGTGTGAAGACAGTTTTTCGACTTGATGTAAATTTGAATCGGTTAAAATCAACCATAAGATATCTCATATATAAGATATTGGATATATATCAGATGAAATTAACAAAAAATAGCAGATATCCTCATATGACTAGCGGAAAGTATGAATATCGAGCATTTCTGGACACGCTTTTTCATAATAGAGTGACATACTGTATACTTTTGTATTGCGGTCTAATTGATGATATTTGTATGATACAGATATATAGATCTCTGTCCGAGATCAATTGGAGTTCTGTTGTTTAATTTTTTGTGAATTAGTATCCTTGTGTATTTATATTTCAATTTATATACATATTGTGGACCTAAAGAATTACTCTCATTTCCAATTCTAACCTCGTCAGTCCAAAACATGAAGGCACTAAGGAGTTTCAATACCGTCAGGAAGGTAGTCATCACTTCATTTTGAGTCTTTTTAAGTTGTTTTGTAAATAAATATCGAAGATTGAATTTTACTGTCATTCACCTTCTTCATAATTTACTAAAATAAAAGTAAAGAATAAGAGGTTTATTATAAGAAATCAAAGATATTACACAATAATATATGCATGATCAGCTTTAAGGCATTCATATTCCGCATTATTATACTAGTTTCAAAGCACTTTAACAGCTTTTGTGCATTCCTTTACAACCACTTCCGCAAATATGCACAAGAAATTGAAAAAATTCACCATCATCTTTCATGCACCCTCGTATGTACGCATTACAAGCACGAGAAAATTTTGTTTATCATGCAACGCATTCTGCATCAGCAAGCAGTAAAGTAACTTCATTTTCATTAAAGTTGGTTGTGACACTTAAAAAGTTCGAGCAAAACTTATTTTGACATACACAAGCAGATTGGCACAAACAATAACAACAACAACAACAACATGCAATATACTTTGACAGGTACAAGTTTTACGCTTGTACACCACTCATACTCATACTCATACTTACAACAACTTTCAACGAAGTACATATAACAACAATGCATATTTTTTAATTAGACAAAAAATACTAAAGAATTTTCGCTTGTTCGGGTCAATAGCTAATTGTGAATATGAAAAAAAAACACAAAAATATTTATTTATACCGCGATCGTGATTGCCAAGTGGAAAAGTTTAAAAATAAAATAACACACCAAATATAATGAATAATTCATGGAAGTGCAGAGAAGCTGAAGAAAAAGCAAAAATCAACTTAAGATCAACACGGCGTATGAGTGCTTTCGCTCACAAGTGCATTTGCCTATGTGTGTATGTGTTTGTGTGTGTTGAGTTGCTTGCGCACGAATGCGATTTAATGTTGTACATATGTACATATGTATGTAATTCGTCTGAAATCGACGTTGACTACCACAAACACATGCCTACATTTCCGACATTGCAGCGAATTCTTCAAGCAAATGTTTCTGTATGTATGTGTTAATATTTCTGTTGGAAGTCAAAGTCAAAATGTAAACCGCAAGTTGCAAAGGTAACCAGAAAATTTATGATGAATGAATGTGAAAAATAAACATACGAGTAGATACAGATATTATATGTATTTGTAAATAGCTTATAAATCTTAAAAATGTTAATTAATTCACGATTAAAGACGACGTTCATTCGGTCTTTCTAGTAGTCCGTCAATCAAATCAGTTCTTCGAAAATAAATAAATTTTTAAATAAATTAATTTAAATAAATATAAATAAAATCTGAATCAAATCGATTCTGTTTCCCCACGGGTTTCTTAGACTGGACTGTCGGGGAAACGGGTACACTAGGCTCGAGATCGATTATTTGGAGAATTTTTTTGAAGATTCCAGAAAAGCTTCCTATGAAGGGTGATCCATTTCGAGGTTCTCTATTTTAAGAAAATATAAAGAAAAACACAGAAAATTCAAATTTAATGGGCAATGCTTATTATCATTCGAAAGAACATTCTTTGGCATTTATTTTTTTAAGGATTATGTCTTTCACATGTTGACCGCGGCTACGTCTCAGATGGTTCATCCGTTGAGTGCAATTTCTGATGAATCGTTCGAGCAATTCGACTGGCGAATGACACGCGTGATGGTTTACTCCAAGGCCTGAATCGAAGCGGGATTGTCCGTATAGACTTCACATATTCCTACCCGAAAGAGTCTAACGGTGTGATATCACACGATCTTGGTGGCCAATCGACCGACCCAAAACGTGAAATTATCTGCTCACCGAGGTGTTCTCTCAATAAATCCATTGATTGATGCGATGTGTAGAAAGATGTGCCGTCTTGTTAAAACCAAGATCACGAGCTTCAGTTTCAATCATCAAATAGTGGGTTATCATGGCGCGATAACGGTCGACATTGACGGCTACTTTCTCTCTGCTTGTTTACATACCCATTGAGCTAGAAATGTGCCTCATCGCTGAACAGAATTTGGCTCGAAAACGTCGGATCTTCTTGGAATTTTTCAAGAACCCATAAGGTGGAGCGGTTTCAGTTCTTGCACATTGCTGTATTTTCTAGGCTTTCAATTTAAGATCTCGACGTAAAATGCACCAAGTCGTTCCATACGTCAGTCCGAATCCGAACGGCGCCGAATCGACTATAGACGGTATTCGTGTATACGCATAGTTATAATGAAGTGTTAATGTATGTTAACTATGTTGTGTCTCAATTCCTTTTTAAGTTGTGTTGTATTTGGTATATTGTTCCTGAAGTAGATTTGTGTTGTAAATATTTGATGTCCCTCCGTGAATGAATTTGTGTTGTGTGATGTTTGTGTTTTAGGAGATTCTCGCCTTTCACTTTGATTTGTGTTATTGAAGTTTTAGTGATTTGTTTTCCACCTTAAATAGTGTTTTTTGCGGTTTTCGTTCACTTCACGGGTTTGAGTGTTGTGTTCTTCACTTGTTCTCACTGCCTCTATATTGTTTTCTCTTTGTAGTTGTGTTGAAAGTGTAATCTGTGATAGGTGAAGTTGGGGCGATTGTTTTCCCTCGTATTACTTCACTAGTACTTTTCGGACTATATCGGAGGTATTGTAGAGGTGCATTTTTTGGACTAAACACAAATTTTCGAAGACCCGGTGCAGCTTTTCGACTGGAACGGCTATAGTGTGCTGAATTTTGTCTCCTCGAGCATTGCTGTTTGATTGGCGTAAACCTTTGATTTGAAATAAAAATCATGAACTTGATAGCTATTTGACTAGGCAATTTCTCATGAGCTGTTAAAATCAATAATTCTACTAATTCTTAAGGCACAAGCTTGATTTGATTATAATAAATTAATTTTGTATAGCTTAAATTTCATTTGTAAAGAGCTTAAATAGCTTACTTTATAAAATCATATACTGTTAATAGTCCGCTATCGCCGCCTCCCTTCATAAAAATATGTAGAGTTTAGCGGAGAAGCTGGATCAAATATGTGGTGAAAGGTTGAGAGCCAATTATATATACTCTCAGACATAAGTGAATCCCAAATTATCTCTTTTTAACATTTTCATACAAAAACGAATAATGACAGCGCTATAATTGCAGAGAAAGAATATTCGAATTATTGTTATCACCTCATCACAATTACACAGTGACTATTAGTATTTAGTTTGTCAGCTTTCTTTTTTTTTTTTGTTATTGTAGCGTTAGATAACATTTCACAAGTAATTTTTGTTATTATTTTTCATGATTTGTCTTCTGCTCATTTTTCGAGCTTTCGGTAAGATCATTCTCCATTTAAATTGCTTTTTAAAACAAATTATTTGAAGTTAGGAGTGTGACTTCAATAAAGAATGTAATATGTTTTCTAAAAAATCAATCCGCCTGATTGTAGGCCACACTTTTTGAAGATTTCTCTTGTAGTACAAACGAGTAAAGTAATTTATATTTATTTAAAAGAAAGAGTGATGAGGAAAGAGGGAATGGAAATAGCCGTTATAATTACAGAGTTGCCACATTATAATTATTAAGTGATAAAAACTCGTTGCATATTTGAATAATTTAAGATTTGGTTCTCCTAGAATTTATAATATTTTTAACCATAATTGTAAAACTTTGCGAAAGCTGTCACACTCATACTCTTTTTTGTCTTCCTCTGCTCTACTTATTCTTCTCATTGAGAGGAATATTATAAATAAATTGAACAAATCGCTTGCCTTTCGCAAGAATTTTTGACACATCTTCCACTTGCTCATTTAATATGAAATTAATATAAATATGTATGTATTCACGAAGTAAGAAGTAATTCCATTATAATTACAAGTCATTAATGTAATAAGGAATTCTGTTATGAATTTAAGAGTGTACTTAATAAACAACAGAACACCCTTACAAATTATCTCTCGCATAAATGAAATATAAATACATTTTACAGCACAATAAGACACCGAGAAGAAGATAAGCGAGAGAACACATTCAATAATAATAAAAAAAGGCGGAAATAACATCAAGAATTCATAAAATGCCAACATGTCACTTGATCCAACGTTTATGAGAAATGTTCAACAATTTTATCCACCAGCATTACGTGTTCTTGAGTTTGACCTGACACCCTCGCCTCCATCCACACTCACACCCAGCACACCCTACAAGACGCCCAGCTTCAACGCTGTGCTGCTGCACTAGCAGCATGACTGGCAAATGACGGCCACGGAGTGTGTGTGTGCTATCCTCCAGCCAAATGCTCATCGATAAGGGTGAGGTTTGATGAAAACGTCAATGCCATAATAAAGGACGAAGGAATTCCTTGGCATCGCATAGCATGGCAACGCATAGCACAACGCATTCCAAACGACTTCATCATCATCAACGTCACCGTCGCAAGTACTACGTGGTACGTACCGACAACACTCCAAACAGCAAAGCAATTGTCGGCGGTTACGCCTTCGCCATAGCTGGAGCTGGGACTGTGAATGCTTGGTTGTTTGGTTGTTCAAAGGAATCTATTTCCATACTCGCTAATACGACTTGTCATTACTTTGTGCTTGAGATCATTATACGTTTCACACCGATTATGATGGTATTTAAGCGAAATTACATATTAATGGGCATTGGAAGTGTGTGCCTGTGTGTGTGTGGGGCTCAAATATCTACCACATAACGCCTTCATTGCTGCATAAAATTTCCGCTGTGGCATTCATGCGTGCGTACATAAATATGCGCGTTCATTAATGACTTGCTGTTTGCCGCAAGACCGAATTCCAATGAAGTTTTTAAAATTTTCACAGGTTTGTGATGGATTGCTCGCCATGGATGGATATGTGTATATGCGCACTTCCGCTTTGATCATATGTTACTCAATACCACATATGCACTTCTTATATCTTACATATACATAGGTATGTAAGATACCTGGAATGTAGAATGGAAATTTTTGCTCACCTCATTTGCATTTTCAATGAGCCAGCTGTGGCAATACCTTAACTTACGAAGAATTTTAAAATACGTATTACATAATTAAAGTTTTATACGGATTTTCAAGCGTGTAAATATGTATTTACTCGCACGTATGCCGTACATACATATGTATGTTGTATTAAGTTCAAGCGATCGCCTTTCCCTGAATTTGTCATATTAAAGTATTACATCTTGAACAGTCAAGGACATGATTATAAAAAAGCTGCTCACACTTCTGCTGACAAAAGTTTTATAATTTGAAGTTTTCATTTTTCTTCTCTCTTTCACTTGAAATGCTGAATTACAGAACGGCTTTTCCGAACTATTACATTGTTTAAAAATGTTTCTGTTTTTCTTCAGAATTGGAACTGTAAACACTTAAAGAAATTCTTGTCTAGATTCCATAAATATTCAACTATGAAGCGTCCATGATACATATTGCCAATAATAGCGCGCAATTGGTGTATTTTTCTCGCTATTTGGCGCCAATTGAAGATACCAAGTGAAGTCAGGTCGCTTTCCACCTGACCTCCTGGTCTTTCCAACGGAGTAGAAGTCTTACTCTTCCTTTGCTTCCAGGAGCCGGTACTGCATCAAACACTTTCAAATCTGGAATGCTTTGGTCCATTCGGACAACATGACCTAGCCAGCGCAGGCACTGTCTTTTTATTGGCTAAACTATGTCAATGTCGTCGTATAACTCATACAGCTCATCGTCTGCGGTATTCGCAGTTGCCAACGTTCAAAGGACTAAAAATCTTCTGCAAAATCGTTCTTTCAAAAACTCCTAGTGCCCACTCATCGGATGTTGACATCGTCCACACTTTTGTACCATAAAGCAGGACAGAAATAATGAGAGACTTGTAGAGTTTGGTTTTGGTTCATCGAAAGGGGACTTTACTTTTTCATTGCCGATTTAGTCCAAAGTAGCGTCTGTTGGCAAGAGTGATTCTGCGTTGGATTTCAAGGCTGACATTATTATCGGTCTTGATGCTGGTGCCTAGGTATACGAAACTATCAAACACTTCAAAGTTATGACTGTCAAAGCCGAGGAAGTCATGACACTGATTGTTTGTTTGATCATTTAAATATGACATGGTATAGAAAAAGCGAGCGTATAGATGAAGTTCTCTCTCTGCCTGTTGAGGTCACCAATATTTAATACAGATATTTAACCAAATTCAAATAACGATTTACACCTTCTCTAAATTTGATTACTTAAAGCTCAAAGTATTACCATCCGCATCTTAGTTGTTCGATATAGTTATTCGTACCCCTCTAGTCGGTTAAATACGCAGTGAACTGCCTTGAATGGAGGATTCCGATTCATAGTCGTCTCTATATATTGATATAGTCCCCGTTCGAAGTACTAGTGTGGTCGCGCCTCCTTAAAATTATTTTTCTCTAACTGATAGTGACTAAATCTCTTAATTAATTTTTAAAGGAATTCAACTTACTCTTATGACTTTCCCTAAATAAAAGCAAAATTATGAGCTGTCCATTATCATTGCATCGGTTACTTTTACCTTTAGCTTACTTCTTGGTTCTAGAGTTAACTGAACAGAGCTTGGTGCTTATTTTGACTGAAACTGAATAATACTCATGTTGAAAGACGTCTAATACACTGGCATATGGTCCCTTCCATATATCGCAACCTTAACTCCTATTTTCTGCTATAACTTGGAGGGTTTAGTTAATATAGAACAGATTCGGTTCGTTGATTTACACCAGCAAGAATTACACTTTCCGTTCCTCGAAATCCGAAAATTCGAGTCTGTTCGATCGTCAGTGTTTATCAGGTGATATTAATACCAAAATACGATAGTCTGGATGTCAGCATACATTAAGGAATTCTTAAATATACAAATTCCACGACTTTTGTGTTTGAGGATTATAGTATGTTTTTCTCCAGGAGTTAATTGATTAAAGCGCTGATTTCGACCCCAATTCGCGTTCAAATTAGAATGCAACTCTATTGTCCACGCTGTAATTAGACTGTGATAAAATAGCAATCAGCTTATGACACTTACCTACTTCTTATGAACAAAAAAAAAAACAAATATTTATTATAGCTGATCGCTAATCGAGTAGCCGGTGCGCGAAAGGCAAAACTGGTTACTCAATTATAATCTTAGTGTATTAAATAAATTTGGCTGTGTGAAAAGGCAATCATTCCAACATCTTTCCAGAGCATAATCGAACACCAACTGATCTGTCTGTAATACCAGAGGACTATTCTGAGTTTTAAGATAATAAAGTATGTCGTAGAGTGCTGTTGTTACACCATTCACCCACTAATGAAGTTCATTAATGAGTTGCATACTGTTGACTGTCATGTGTACACCCCGTCAGTGAACTCATTTTTCTATAGAGTTGCTTTCGACAATCTATGCTCAAACTATTTCTTTTAACTCCAGGACAGTCGAAAAGCTGTTCGTCCTTAAAATATATCTGCGCGTAATATATTTGAGTACAAAAAGCTGACCAAAAAGTAGAAATTTCTGAATGGAACTTACATTGTTTTGACGCCAATAGAGTTCTTGAAGTTGTAGGCTTCATTCGGGTTTGCAGCATCCACTCTCAACGAGTAATTTAATATCGAACTCTTATAAAAAGTTGAAATAAAGATTACTTTCAATGCGGTAGCTTATTTACGTATACGTATTTGATTATAAAATTCTAAATTCTTATCTCATAATTCCTCCATAACAATGGAGTATTATATTATTTTTTCTAATTTAAAAATATTTTTTCATAAATTCACAGGTTTATCGGATACCAAACTGCATGAGGTCTATCTGGACAACTCCGAAATAAAACTGAGTTGGATGGTTGATTGGTATAAACAGGAGGTGCTCTTCCATCTACAAAATGCCTTCAATGAAAACCACCGCTGGTTCTATTTGGGCTTCTCGAAACGCGGCGATGTCGGCGACGCTGACATCTGTTTCTTCGAAAATCAAAATGGATTCTTTAACATTGTCACTGACACCTACACCAGTCCTGATGGTAAATTTGTGCAAAAAGACTATCAACAAGATTGTGAACTCTTCAAAATGGATGAATACACATTGGCATTTAAGCGAAAATTCGACACCTGCGATCCGCTAGACTTGAGGATGCATGTAAGTGTTGTTGCATAGAAATTAAATGTATATATACGTTTGTATTACAAAATTTCTTATACGTAAATTAAAAAATAATGAGCTTAAATCATAATTATCATCAGCTGTGATTATACTGAGAGTGTTTGTTTATTTTAATTGGAAAATATTTTGTTTCTTAAGCCGATAAGTTGCACCACGATAGTTGAGTCGAGTTTTTTATAAATATTATGTGGTGAGACAAAAGTGGCAGTGTAAATAACTACTCTTTAAAAAAAGAAGTGTTCTGAGAATATGGATGGTGGTGAAGAGACAGGTATCAAATATATCTCAAGGAAGAGAACACAACAACAACTCATACCAGATTTTTTTTTTTAATATTTTGCATTTATTCTGAGTGGTAGGAATATTAAGTGTTTTCATTAAAGTCATCTATCGTGAGATACAAGAACCAAACAGCGGCATAAGTAAGCTAGAAAGGATACCAAACCAACTCATCAAGATTTGAATGGCCACACAAAGTGGTTGTTAGTGTTATCCGGGCTGTCGTTGCCGATAGTACAGTGTTCGGACAGATCTGAGGCTTCTTTAACTGTATTCCACTCTAATTAAAAAAATCAACGTCTATACTTTCTTATTACATCTAAACATCTATATAATACTATACTTACTTTTGGTGATACAGTCTGACGAGGTTGCGTCCTCCACGATATCTGGTCTTGCTACTCAAATCGTTAAACGCGTTTTCCAAGTCGGTTATAAATATTTCTCGAGAACTACTCGGCTGGTAGTTGAGAGAGCTTCAGGATGAAAAAAGTAGACAGTAAGGGAGCTACACTCTTTGAAACTTCCTTAAGTTTCTCAATTTGTGGTTTTAGTACCGAATTTCCAGAATGATGCCTGATGGACAACATTTTCCAATGACAATTCTCACTGCTCTGCTGAGACAGAACTCTCGCTAAATCGTTCATTCGTTCGATCGTTCATCGTTTTCCTTCGAATGAAAAGAAAAAATTAATAAATTTAGAGCTTAATACAAGTCTCTACATGACTTCACAGCCGGACGTCTGGTTTTGCGTTATTTCTAAACAGATAAAACTTTAGCAATCTAGCTTTTGAAACTATCCACCAATAGTTATAAGTCTCCTGATCCAATATCGTATATATATTTATAACGGGTTTAACGCACTATATTTGCAGGAAGGCACAATGTATATTATGTGGGCCAGAGGTGAAAGTCGTTTGTCACTGGAAGATTATCAATTTCCCTTTCCTAATGTTTCCAACCACGAATCCGGGATTAAGATGATGCAGTTACTTCGCGCGGACAAAATTCTCATACCAGAAACGTAAATATTTTCCTACTCATCTACATTCAATTAACCGAAGCTTAAACTATATTTTACTTCAGCAATTTGAAAACCATACAGGTCACGCTCGAAAATGTGACCGTACCAGCAAAAGAGACCACCTATTGGTGTCACATACAAAAACTGGATGACTCATTTGTGACGAAGCAGCATATAGTACAGTTCGAACCCCTTATTACCTCTCCCGATTTGGTGCATCATCTGGAAGTTTTCCATTGTGAAACTGATCCACAAGTCGAAATTCCTTTGTACAATGGAGACTGTGAGAAAATGCCGGCGGAAGCTAAAGTGTGCTCCAAAGTCATATCTCTGTGGGCTATGGGCGCCAGCACATTCACCTATCCACCAGAAACTGGCTTACCAGTTGGCGGCAGTGATTATAATCCATTTGTGCGTTTAGAAGTGCATTTTAACAATCCGGAATTGAAAGCAGGTAATTAAGCTGTGGAGATGAAGCTCAGTAGTTCCTTCAAAAAATGAATTTCTCGCTTACTTTCAACAGGACGCATTGACAGCTCTGGCATGAGAATTAAGTTGGCTTCCAAATTAAGACAGTTCGACGCGGGTGTCATGGAGCTGGGTTTGGAATACACGGATAAAATGGCAATTCCACCCGGTCAAGTGGGCTTCCCGTTAAGTGGTTATTGCATCGCCGAATGCACTGAAATAGTGAGCGATTTTCTGTTTCCCTTTCTTAACGGTTATTACCATTATTTTTTTATATTTATTAGGCCCTCCCGCCCAGCGGTATTATCATATTCGGTTCGCAACTGCATACACATCTTCGTGGCGTTCGCATTCTCACACGTCATTTTCGCGACAATGAGGAACTGCGCGAAGTTAATCGAGACGACTACTACTCGCATCATTTTCAGGAAATGCGTAATCTGCATTATAAGCCCCATGTGCTACCGGTAGGATGACACAGCTTTACTTTTTTTCTTCTAAATTTCTTTTTAAAATATCTAAATTTCCTTTGTATTTTTTTCAGGGCGACGCTTTGGTCACAACATGCTATTACAACACTTTTGGTTATGATAATGCAACACTAGGCGGTTTTTCAATCAGCGATGAGATGTGCGTGAATTATATTCATTATTATCCGGCTACCAAGTTGGAGGTTTGCAAGAGTTCTGTCTCTGAAGACACACTGGAAAACTATTTCATTTATATGAAAAAGTAAGTAGAACAGTTTTATGGAGGATATTGTATTAATATCTGGTCTGTCTGTCACAAGTTTTTATCGTCCTACTTAATCTGTGCTTAGTGTCCAAAAAGTGCTTAGGCGAATTTGGCAGGATCTAAAACAAAGTCCAACAAGTTCAATATTTCTAGTACAAAAGGGCTTTAAAGAATATCCGCCTCTAGCTTTTCAGGAAAGTAGGTTATCGAAAGTTTTAACCCGTTGACATATATTTTTTTCTTGTTGAACCCTTGAATTGAGATTCTTCTTCTTCTTAACTGGCGTAGACAACAGATAAGCGATAATAGCCGAGTTAACAAAGCGCGTCTTTCATATCTCCTTCTTGCTGATTATCTGCAATTGATGATACCGAGTGCAGTCAAGTCCCTCACCTTCTTGTCTTTCGAGCGGAATGAAAGTCGTCCACTTCCTCTGCTTCCACTGGGGGGTATTGCATCGAACAATTCTTAAACTTCTTCTTTTATTTCGCTGGACTATGTCAATGTCGCCGTATTAATCGTACGGATCATGGTTCCATTGTCTGCGGTATTCGCCGTTGCCAATGTTCAAATGGCAATAAATCTTCCGCTAAACCTTTCACTCGAAAACTCGTCTCATCGGATGTTGATCCATGAATCTGTACCATAAAGCAGGGCGGGAATGTTGAGCGACTTCTAAATTTTGATTTTGTTTCTTCGAGAGAGGACTTTACTTTTCATTTGCTTATTCAGTCCATAGTAGTATGACTATGAACAGTGACGTGGGAGCCTAGATGAGAATGCACTGACTATTTATGTGATGACAGGAAATATTTCGTCTTGTCGTCATTCAACACCAAACCCAGACCCTTCGCTTCCTTATATAGTCTGAAAAAGCAGAACTAACGGCGCGGTTTTTGTTAGTTTTGCTAGGATACCAAATTCTGACATAGCGGCATAGAGGCAGCTCCTTTTCACGCTTTGTGTGCCGATCCTCTTTTCATGGCTCATTTCTAAGATTTGGCGCATGTTGAATATCTGGTCAGTTGTTGGTTTTCCAGGTCCACACTGATAAGGTCCCACAGCTTGTTGATGGTGGACTTTAATTTTTCACACAATATGCTTATCTGCGATATTGTGGAGGCTTATTCCACGGTAATTGGCGCCGATTGTGGGTCTCCTTTTTATGGTCTTGAGATTTCAAGTACGAATTTTGACTCAAAGGCACATTTATATATGTAGATATATTTCTTACCTTTATATCATGGATATGTCGGCCAAACTCTTTCCAAGGGCATTTAACGATCGGAGAAAGCCGTCTTTCCAATTAATTTATAGATCATACCAGGTTTTTGCTCTCATATTACAATCCTTAAAACTCTGGTCTTTAGCAAAAACTTAGTTCCACTTGGACGATTGGTGACACCTGCCCTTAGAGCTGGTAATACCAAGCGAACTGCGGAATTCAAAAGACTTTACACATTCTCTCGATCTGGTAAGCTTAAGCCCGATTATGAAAGGATTCTGTCCAGGGCGTCAGCTCTCTTTCTGCTTTGTTTAATCAGTAGAGTCTAGAATAATAACCACTGACTTCAATGCTGAAAATCCTATCCAATATTTTTACTCTATAATTTAGGAAAGAGCATCAACGCCGCATAAAACTAAGCGGAGCACGTTCGAAGAATTATCGCAGCATCAAATGGACCGAACCACGTGTGGACCAACTCTATACCATGTACATACAGGAACCGCTCAGCATGCAGTGCAACAAATCGGACGGTTATCGCTTCGAGGGATACAACTGGGAGGGCGCACCAGTGACACCAGTGGCCATCCAAATACCCATGCATAGCAAAATATGTCCCAACTACAACCCGTTATGGCTGAAACCACTCGAAAAAGGTGCTTGCGATCTACTGGGCGAATGCATCTATTAAAACGGACAGATTGGCGTAACGGTACATGTTTGAAAGTGAAATATTTTGTAGAGGAAAATTTGAAGAGAAAAAATATAAACTTTTAAATACAATGAGCAGTACAGCTGCCGCGCAAAAGCTTTATGGAGTAAACCAAAATTTTTAGACTAGTTTGTATTACAAAAAACCCCAAAAAAAAAATGAAAAACACATGAAGATCGTATGCATGTAGTATGTAGATAGTAAAGTGTATAGAATATTTGAGGCTTAGTAGAGAGAGGCGTTGTAGAGAGAGCATTTTCGCGACCATCTGTTTTAAAGCAGAAGATATAGAAGAAGGGTTAACTCTAATGAACATTTTAAAATATTGTTTCGAAATAATATTTGATTTATAATCGAAGAGAGCACTTATTTACCAACCATAAAATATATTGTGTTTACCGAGAGCAGAATTAGTACTTCAGGAATTAAGCCAGATTTGCTGAATTTACGCCGATTACAAACATACATAGAAGTAAAATTGATTCTGAAACAAGCTTCCATTAGTTAGTTCCAAAGGTGACCCCCAAAAAATAGATTTCTCCCATGCACAAGCGATTTAAAAAACATTAAATACATAAACACACCCATATATTTACATTTATGTACTTAAAAATGCAAACCATATTTACCGTTATAGTCAAGCGGCAAGTAGAACTGCACTCAGTATTATTATGAAAACCAAAAATCATTGCATATAAATTAAGGTTATACAATGCACAAAACTAACTGTATATGTAGCTATATATGAAATCACCAATGACAAATATATATATTTTATGTATTGTACATATAATATACATGCATACATAGATATATATACATAAATACATATACATGCACTAGGAACATAAATATTTTAGACGTATATAAGATGTGATAATAATATTGTATACCTAAATGCATAAATATATATATAAAACACTATATATACATACGTACATACCTAAATACAAGTAAAACGAAATGTAAGTAAATTTAGAAATAAATGGATCACCATACCAGCAGCAAACCGTTTTGTTTTATTTCTTATCAAAAAAACTCTCAATAAGGCTGCGAATGAAAGCTTGGAACGGATTTATCAAGGCGTTATCAACATTTGAACCTCTCCTGCTGAAAAAGGGAATTACCTTCGTTTGATTTGGGATTCCTAGCAGTTTTCCGATAGACACTCAGTCCAATGGAGGTACCACCCATGTACCTGTTCTCCGGAGGAGTTTTTGACTCAATCTGACGATGGCCAATTCTAAATTGGACATTGGAAAACAGCAAGTGAGTCCTACTATCTACAGATTCCGGAACGAGAGGGAATCTGGTCTACACCCATCTCTATCGCATCCCCTTCCGAAGTGCTGTTGCGATATCTCCCACAGATTCGTCCTCAGTTCTGTGTTCTGTTTGTACAGCAAATTTACGTTGAACATCTTTACGTTGAACTCCATGGACATTACATCCTCACTTCCCCTGACGAAGATATTAGTCTTCAGGAGTTTAGGTACCTCATCGTCACGCACCTTGTTGTTGTCCAATCGCTCCGGTAGTCTCTCCGCCATGGAGCGGTTGGGGGTTGTAGTGTCTTATGTGTGTAGTGTTGATGGCCAGACGGAAGGCATACTTCTTGAAGTGACCCATGTCACTTTTGAAGATTCCGTCTTATACATGGTCTCTTGCTTCGTTGAGGTCTACCAATATCTATGACCACATAATTGAGGGTCCATTGCTGTCCCGCTCAGATGGTTGGCTTGATGCTTAGCATTTTTCGACCTTTTTGGCACCTCAGGAGTCCGGAGTCGGTATTGGAATTCATTTCGGGGGGCCCAACTACCCCGGCAACCGAGCGTGTCTAGCTGCACCGGATTCATTTTCCCTTTGGACGTACGGTTTTACGAATATTTTTGTTCGTCGTCGTCTGGGTTGAAGCCGCGTCCTTGTCACGGCTTATGCTGTGGGTGGATTATCACATACGTGGGACCACGTGGAGTATTAAATGTATTGTTGGTGCCTTCGTTCCTCGTTACGGATTGAATTTTTATTTTATGCGAAAGGTGAATCGGCTTTTAAAAGGGTATTATTCGCTTCATTCTCCACTTATCGATACGCTCACTAGGAGCCAACGTGATACTCCATCCATTCCACCTCATTTTACAAAACAAAATTGGGACCGGCTATGACGGAAAAATCAAATAAAATGATCAAGAGTGCTGATACTTTGTAGGATTTAAGCACTGCTGAAAGAATAAAATATAGCGAAATTCATAACAATTTGATACCTCAAGCTTATTTTAGATAAACACAATACTCATCTAGCTTTACATCTACCTCTCTTTTTTACCTGATGTCACCATCGGCGTACTGTGTCTGGTATCTCCAGTAGCACACTTTATCACATCCTGACTGGAGGCGAAAAGGGTATATTCTACAGCTCTTAAAATTATTCGATTAACCTGAAAACCGATTATTCGAAGATCCGGTTTGTAACCGTACTTACGAATATTAACCGGTTAGTACCATTCGATTAGCCACAATGTTACGACTATTCGAATAGTCGTTCTACTGCGGTTATTCGAATAGTTATGCTGTCACTATTCGAATAAATAAAAACTGTTTAAAAACAAACAGTCTTTGATATATTTAAAGTTTCCAGCCACTTTATTAGAATCAGAGAGAACGTTCCCCATTGATGGGGACACCACGTAGAAGCTGCTTGCAACCAACAAATGTTAACGTTTTAACTTTCTTATATCAAAATAGATTATAAAAAATACTGATTTAATACATTCGCCCAATTGAAATGGTTAAAAACTATTTTGTCATTACTTAATGGTTCCCGTGAAATCATTGTTATTTTTTGTACTTTTAAAGCAAGTTTTTTTTTTTGTTATTTTTAATGTTTAACTTTTTTCAATAAAAATAAGAAAATTAATGAACTTGCACTATTTGAATAGTCGACAACGAACGGTTAACCGAATAGTCGAAAAGGAGCGGTTAATCGAATAGTCGCTGACTGACGACAATCCGAATAGTGCAACCGAATATTATTATTCGAATAATGCCCTATTCGGTTAGTCGATTAGTCGAATACCAAGAGCTCTAGTATATTAATCGAATTCCGTGATTTGATTCCGATACGAAGTTGTCATTTCCGTTGTCCCTGTTATTGTAGTTATTGCCGTCAAAATGTCCGTTGTTTTCATTTCTGGTTTGTTGTTTTCAGTTTGGTCCCATGAGTAAACCGGAAGAGGTTGGTCACTCGTCCGCAGAGGCGGTATGCGAAAGAAGGCATTTGATTTGATATCATCTACCTCGCCCGAGTATCGGAGCGGACCGGTCGTGATAAGCTATTCATTACCACCCGCTGACCATTCAGTCAGCAGCACGTGTCCCTTGACACCTTGGCTATTGTCCGCACACTTTCCACAACAGGAGATGGTTTATTCATCCACATATCCTTTGTGAAAATTATGTGGCATCCCTCTTAGTTCGTAAATGGAATGTGAGTTCCCGTTTGGGATGCGCCTGTTCCTATTACTTAAGCTTCTTCACCGCGCAAAGATTTATTTGCGAAAATGTTGAGACCTCTATCCCACATTTTGTGTCCTTCTGAATCTCGTTAAAAACCCTTTCCTCCTCAATGACCAGCCTTCCCCTGAGTTATGCTAATAGCTTCTTCCTTCTTCATTATATGTACTTTAGGTACAAATAAACATTTAATATAAAACGTTATGTTTAAAATATCAAACAATCGTTTTCTTATATTCTTGTACAAAGTCAGCAAACAGCCACATTTTCGATAAATTTAGCACAGGGTGATCAAGAATTAAAAAATATTTTTTAATGGAAAATTATATCACTACTAGCATTGAAAACACTTATTATTTTACAGCAAACACTTGAAAAATTAAAATTTTTTAGTAATCCTAATTATAATTAAAGTAATATTTTAATTTCTTTGAATATTCGCTTTTATGCCTTTTATCGCCAAGAAAATTTTTAATTCACTCCATGCAACCCTATTATCGGGCACTTTCCCGCTTCTCTTTCGTATAGTCTGGCATTTTCGAAGTTAGCATTCGAAGTCCATTGCGAAACTTCCATTTACCTGATTTGTGAAATTGTCAGCAGAACATCAAAGTTTCGGTAATTACGTGCGAAAATTTCATAGTTCAATTGCATTTAAACGTCGGAAAATGTAAATTTACTGAACTGTCGACATTCGACTTTCGTGCAGTGCAAATTTAAACTAAAGATTTGGTTGAATTTTTGGTCTTCTCATTACAGACGACAAGCAAAGGTTTCGCGTGCGTGACACGACGTGGAATTTTTTTAGTTCCTTCTTATTTTTTGGGAATTCTTTTCGCCAGTGAGGGCAGAATTCATGTAAAAAGTACCTGATACTGAGCACACTAGCGTGTTTTGTGGCCAATTTTGGCCGGAGGGAACATAGCTAACGCCGCGTGTACCGAGTATACGGATCTTTGGAATTAGTAGGCGGCTTCGGGGGGTACAGTATAGATAAGTAATTTAGGTATTGGTAAGCGTAGTATACGCTGATAGAGAAACTACGCAAGAGAAAAGAAATCAAAAGCAGACGTGAAAGTGACAAAGCATTAGAAAAACAACAAGGTGTTACGAGTGGGGTCTAGGCTAAATTAGTAAAAGCAAAGCAAAGTAACGTATAGCAGTGGAAGCGTCTTATATCGTGCGTAAGTGTTACAAAGAAAACAACGCGGCAGCAATAGCATATTGTAACGCTAACAACGTGGTTGGTGTGTTTGAATTTTTGGAAATGTCCGCAAATCCACCACCGCCCATATCACAAATTTGGCAAGGAGGATTCGGAGGTGGATTAAGTGCTTTAATAACAAATGGTACTGATCAACAACACCAACAAACTAGAAATACGCTGCAAAACAGCATTAATTGTCCAAATTCTGCAACTATGAACAGCAATAATAACAACATTGCACAAGTCAGTGAAGCTGCAGGAGGAGCAAATAATAATTATGTTAATTTTACACAATTCATCATGCAGCACAATTTTTTGGGTAATAACAATGGTATTGGCCATACAGGCGAAACGGTTGGTGTTGAAGGTGTGAATGCTAACGGCAATGAAAATGTTGGTGCAGTTGGTGGTGCAACAAATGCAGCTGTCACACAATTAAATGGTGGCGGACGAGGTCACGGACATGTTGGCAACACTAATGATTACTACAATTTCGTCGACGCAATGAATAGTAAGGCAAATCTTGATGCTGGTGGAGATAAGGCGCATTTGGAGAACATACCGCAAGCAACAAATGTGAGTAAATATTTAATTTGCTAACTGCGCGGCGATTTCAAATAAAAGAGCAACACAAATTGCACATAATATAAACAAAAAATAGAAAAAATACATATACCGCTCATAATTTATAAAATACTTATATTTTTCTACATAAAAGTTATATATTTTAATTTGAACTTAAATAGAATTGAATCAATCAGTATGAGTCATCATTATTTGAACCATATAATTCATGAAACTCAATATGACTGGTCAATTTCATTTTTAGACTGATATTGCTTTTTATTTTCATCTTATGCTAATCTATATAAATTCTATTGCAGCATTATTCCAACAGTCTTTTCTCGCCATATAACAACTTTGGCAGCCTATATTCAAACAGTGGCCAAAATGTTGGTGGAGGCTACAACGCATACAGTGAGACTAATACAAATTTGGTTTATTTTGACAATATTTACACGCCTTTTGGCAATGGCGGTGGCTATTATGCGAACCCGTTTGCCACTGGTTTTGACTTTAGTGCTTCGAATTTGCAAGCTTCAGCACCTGAATTTGTTCCGCGTTTCAGTAATCTCAGTTTAAATGAAGCAAATCGTGAAAATGCGGAGCATACTAAGCAAAAAGATTATGAAACAACTAGTAACGTCAGTAAGATTGAACAAAATAATATGCAAAATAATGCCTTAGTTGAAGAGCAGCAATACAAAGGCAAAGAGAAAAATGATAATAAAGTATTGGATGGTGTTGGCAGCGGCGCAATTTCTATTGGTAGTAGTGGTGTGGACAACGTTCTACAAGCGACAACAAACAACAATACTACAACGAACGCAGTAAACGTTGACAACGCAGCCGATAGCTCAAAGGCAGCACAACGTCCAGAAAATGTTAGCACAAAAAGTGAACAGAGTCAAGGGATGTACGGCAACAGGAGTCAATGTAATGGCGCCAATATAACGGCACATCCAAGCATGTTTAATCCTAATGTAACTGGTGCATCCTCAAGCGGTGGCGCTGTCTCACGTTACACCGGCGCTACAAATAAGCAACAGTCATCTAGCGGTGGTTCAAGAGGTTCGTCATCGAATGGTTATTCACGTAATCGCAATGATTACTCTGGCTCGCCACACAACCACGAACGCAATGGCAATGGCAATGGTGGTGTTGGTGGTAATAAGCACAACAATGACATCATAGATAAGTCGGAGAAGCCATCAGCTCGAGCTGAGCGTGAGCGAGAACGCGATCGTGATGCGCGTCGCTATCAAAACGGGCGTCGCTCTGTTGACTATCATCGCAGCAATAAGCGTCGCGATGATTGGAATCGCAATCGCGATCGTATAAATGGTTTTCGTGTGGAAGAGAAATACTCAACAGATAATGGCAAAGATAGTCCATTACCTTCACCAGAAAAGGTAAGCATTTCATAATTATGTACTAAATATGTAATTTCTTTATAAATGGTGTAAAATTTAGAAAAAAAGCTACAATTTTATCCAAGTAAATAATTTAATTTTTTCATTTTTTTATTATATTTTCTAGTTTTGCTTTTATTTATTTATTTATCTCATAATTTCCAATTTTATTTTAATTTTCTTTTTTTTCCACATAATATCTGATTTTATTTTATTTTTTTTTTTTTCATTTGATTCCTTCTGTATTCTATTGTTGCTTTATCTTTATATTTCAATATAAATTTCTTTGATTTTGCAGAAGTCTTCGCCGAAAAAAGTCTACCCGGAAAATGAGAAACTATCGCAACGTGAAAAACTCATACGCGACATTGAAACGCGTCGTTTGGAGTGTTTGGTTTGCGTTGAGCCAATCAAGGCACATCATGGCGTTTGGTCATGCAACAACTGCTATCACATACTCCATTTGCAGTGCATCATTAAATGGGCTTCATCGTCGAAATCGGATGATGGCTGGCGTTGCCCAGCCTGCCAGAATGTCGTCAAGGATGTGCCACGCGACTATTTCTGTTTCTGTGGTAAAGTGAAGAATCCACCATATACTCGTCATGATATCGCACACACATGTGGCGACACCTGTGGACGCATTGAAGGCTGCACACACGCTTGTACGCTGCTCTGTCATCCCGGACCGTGTCCAGCGTGTCAGGCATATGTGAAACGTGAATGCGGTTGCGGCAAGACAACCAAAACAATGCAATGTTGTCTCAAAGAGCCCATTGAGTGCGAATCGATTTGTGGCAAGCTATTGAATTGTGAGGTGCACAAATGCCCGGCTAAGTGTCATGATGGCAAGTGTGCGCCATGCGCTGAGAAGGTAGAACAGCAGTGTCACTGCACCAAGCAGGATCGTCAAGTGGCCTGCACACGCGATTCGCATGATAAGCACAGTTACTCTTGTGGCAAGCAATGTGGCAAAGATTTGGCTTGTGGCAATCACAAGTGCAAGGATTGCTGTCATCCCGGTGAATGTCGCACATGCAAACTTAGTCCCGAAGTGGTCACCTCGTGCCCTTGCGGTAAAATGCCAATAGTTACGGGGCAGCGAAAATCCTGTTTGGACGCGATACCCGTTTGTGAGGGCGTATGCGGCAAGACATTACGCTGTGGCAAGCCAGCACATCCACATCATTGCACCAGCAAATGCCATCTAGGCAATTGCCCACCTTGCAACAAGCAGACCGCCGTCAAATGTCGTTGCGGTCACATGGATCAGTTAATCAAGTGTCGTCAGTTGTCGACGCGTGCCGACGACGCGCGTTGCAAGAAGCGCTGCATAAAGAAACGCTCGTGCGGTAAGCACAAATGTAACCAGGAATGCTGTATCGATATCGATCACATCTGCCCGATGCCTTGCAACTATACACTGTCGTGTGGTAAACACAAATGCGATCAACCCTGCCACCGCGGCAACTGTCCGCCTTGCTATCGCAGCTCCTTCGAGGAGCTATACTGTGAATGTGGCGCCGAAGTTATATATCCGCCAGTGCCTTGTGGCACCAAGAAGCCGGCTTGCAAGCGCCCATGCTCACGCACGCATCCCTGTCAGCATCCACCACAGCACAACTGTCACTCGGCTGCCAATTGCCCACCGTGCATGATGTTCACCACCAAATGGTGCTTTGGCCAGCATGAGCAACGCAAGACCATTCCGTGCTCACAGGAGAGTTTCAGTTGTGGCTTAGCATGTGGCAAGGCGTTGTCATGTGGACGCCACAAGTGCATCAAAACATGCCATGAGGGTGCATGCCAGGCAGCCGGTGAGGTGTGTAAGCAACACTGCACCAAATTGCGTGCCACCTGTGGTCACAAGTGCATGTCGCCGTGTCATGATGGTGATTGCCCGGATACACCGTGCAAAGAAATGGTAAGTTTTGTTGTTAGTGGCACAATTCATTTTTTTCTTTATCATATTCCATTTCCTTTATGTAGGTTGAAGTACAATGCGAATGCGGCAATCGTAAGCAGATGCGTTTGTGCCACGATTTGGCACGTGAATTTAGTCGCATTGCCACTGCCCAATTAGCCTCGTCAATGGCCGAAATGCAGCGCGGTAATTACATGGAACTGAGCGAAATACTCGCTCCCGTCAAGATCAATAAGACAAATAAAACGTGAGTGTGAACAATTTTTTTTAGTGGTGACATCGAATATTTGAGGTTATTGATTTTAGTAGAACTAATTAAGGTTAACAAATAGAGAAGTTGAGGTGGTGTTGAAGACGATAAACGGTCTTCACACTTAAAACGACTGCAAACTTAGAGCATCAAACGATTGTTGTTATTGTAGCAGTTTTCAACCGACGCATTATATGACGATGATATGTGTTCGAAAGTGAACGGCTGCCTCCTCGACCTTTATCTCGCTTCTTCAATTCTAGGAGCCTAACATTCTACCATACCAAATCCACTGCGACCTTATCCACCATTTGGACGTATCAGTCTAGACCTGAACATTGGGTGTTACACTGGATAGCTTGTACTCTTTCACTCCTCACACTACCGCGACTGTTACCAAGGTACAGAGCCGCTGCAAAATCCTCAAGTCGCTACCCGGCAGCACATGTAGTAAAGACACAGAAACGTTGTTTTCCACTTACCAGGCCATCGGTCGGCTGGTCATAAACTACGCGGAGCCCCTATATGGTCGCCTGGGTTCATTAGGAAGCTTCAGATTTGTCAAAATACCGCTTTCCGGGCAGCCACAGGTTGCCTCTTGATGTCTCCGGTCGAGCACCTACACAATGAAGCCCGTGTGCTACCTGTGAAGGAGCATAACCTAATGTTCTCCAAACAGTTTCTACACCGTACGCCATTTACAGAGGAGCCATTAACATATTCATCGACTAACACGCCGTGAATGGCGTATTTGGAGATAAAGCACTATCCATCGCAGACACAGAGCTCGAGTTATCTCGCGACACTAGGCGACCCTCGTGCAACTTCGTTCTGGATACTGTAGCTGGTCAAATTCCTACTTATCCAGACTAAACCCCGACTTACTCCATATATGTTTTGCATGCAAAGAGTCTAAAATTACACTAACCATCGCTTTACATGCCCCCGAAACCCCACTTATCTAACATCCATTTGGTCCGACCCTGTGGAAACAGCTCGCTTCCTGGGCCTCCCGTTAGATGACTTCGATGATGAATTTGAGCAATTAAAAATCAGGCAGGTCTGAGTAATCGCAAAAACTACATATTTTATTATTATATATTTAAACCTATATATACACAATCTCCACGAGACATCAAGTCCAAAGAAACAGTTCGTGACATTTAAACCCACCAGTAAACAGAGTTGAGGTTATCATTACAACCACAATAATTTGTGTTTAATCTTGCTTGAGGGTCTATAAATAGAACGATTCATCGCTTATTTTATTGTAAAATATTTAGTTTTGTTTTTATAAAATTCTCTTAATTCCAATAAACAGTTTGGATTGCAATGATGAGTGCCGTTTGCTCGAACGTAATCGTCGCCTCGCTATTGGCCTACAAATCCGTAATCCCGATGTGCCGCAGAAATTACAAACCAAATATTCTGATTTTATACGCAATTTTGCTAAGCGTGACCCCACTTTGGTTAAGTCCATACATGATGCACTAACCACACTGGTGAAGCTGGCCAAGGAGAGCAAACAGAAATCACGTAGTCACTCGTTTCCGACAATGAATCGCGAGAAGCGTCAACTGGTGCATGAGATGTGCGAAATGTTCGGTGTCGAATCGGTGGCCTACGATGCGGAGCCCAATCGCAATGTGGTAGCTACTGCTTATAAGGACAGGGTGAGTCGGATGCTTAAATATTTATTTTTGATTTTTTCTACTGTTGAAAATGAATTGAAATTTTTACAAATATTTTTTGCTTCTTTTCATTTATTTAGTCATGGTTGCCGGCCACCAGCATTATGGAGGTTATGCAGCGCGAATCCGGTCAGCGTCGCGTGCCGGTGCCCAGCAACAATGCCTGGGGCATTAAGAGATAAGAGTTTTTTTCCTAATTAACAAAATGTGTAGTGAATGCGTATGCAACATGCAAGTGTAACGTTGAATAAATCGTTTGAATGTGTGCTGAATTACACTAAACAAAAACAAAAAAACATTAAACATTAAAACATAAAACATAAAACCAAGCAACTACAAAGAAAGTAATGCAAAACAAAACAAAAAATGCGTCAAACATTTATCTAAAAAACAAAAAAACATTAAAAACATAAATAATCTATTCTAAAATTACAACTTACAAATTTAAACAAAAACAAAAAATATACTGCATTAAACATACAAACATACAAATTACAAATTACAAAATGCCACTTTAAATTAATTAAAGTTCAATGCAAATTGCAAAAGCAAAACAAAAGAAAAAAAACATTTACAATTATATGTATAACTTACTAATTTGCTCGTATTATAAAAACAAAAAAAGTAACAACTTTCTGAAATACTACCAGTACCTCTTAATTTTTGCACTACTTATTGGCAACTACTCTACAACATTAATTTCGCTTATAAAAACATTTGCAAATGAATAACTTATAATTTTCTCTTAATTTACAATTAAATATCTTCACTAAATATGGCTGAATTTAATTGTGCGTCTAATAACAATTATTTCTTTACTTTTATTTATGCCACAGTACCACATTACATTAAAATACATACATATACATTTCATACAAATAAAATACGGTGGAAGTAGAATGTGTGTTAAAAAATATATAAAAATAAAAAAATTCTTCAGCGAAATACTTGTGAAAGATTTGTACACAAAACAAAAACAAAAAACGAATTAAATATGAGTAAATTGTGAATGAATCGGCCGTATGAATCCATAATATATTCCTGAATGTAATGAGAAATCAAATTGAATAAAGTTGTTTATTAATATGTATGAATTGCGAACATAATAAAAAAAATTTGAGTTTTATTTTTTCCAACCTCCAATTAGTGAAGTGAATTGGGAGGCCTGCATTTAGTACACACTACGAACTGATGAAGCTGGGTTGTTGTTGTTGAAACGGTTACCCAAATCTGCTTGAACCGACAAATCTAAATTAATTGTCATTGAAGTCATCTAACCGGAGTTTCAGGAAACAAACTGTTTCCACAGGGTCGGACCAAAGGGAAATGGGTGTTAGATGAGTGGGGTTTAGGGGCATGCAAAGAGGTGGTTAGAGTTATGCGGGGACTCTTTGCATTCAGGACATATATTGAGTATGTCGGTTTTCAGTCTGGATAACTAGGAGTTTAGCCTGCTACAATATCCACAACGAAGTTACTTGAGGGTCACTCTAGTTACGCTCTAGGTGTGTCTGCGATGGGTGGTGCTTAATCTCCAAGTACGCCATTCGCGGGAAGGGAGTCGATGAAGGTGCTAATGACTCCTCTGTGAATGGCGTTCAGTGCTTGTCGAAAGTCTGTCGCATCCGAAGTCCTGGCGGTATAGTCCTGTATGTCGTATGTATGGTAGGGTACTCTTGATGGCTCTGCTAGGCGGCTCGTCTTCCAGTATGTTGCTGCAGATATGATATCTACGAAAGCATCCCACTAGAGACTGTTTGAAGAACATTACGTTACGCTTCTTCACAGGTAGCAAAGGGACTCATTGTGTATGTACTCAACCGGAAACATCACACACTCACTCCCTGAACTGAGGAAGCTACGTTGTCGTTGGTTTTGTTATACTTAAAGGATTTAAGAAGTTCGCTTTGGAAGCGATTTTGAAATATAGCATATGAAGAGTATAGGTACTGTCTTTGAATATTGTAATATATAAAGTTTAGACCGAAGTTTGAAGTAAGGAGATCACAAGAGACATCTTTAAAGTTGAAAAAATTAATATCGGACTATATGACATAAATTGAATGCTAGGCTCATTAGGTTTTAGGGATACGATAACTTCACCGACATTATGGGTATTTTAAGAGTGATCAGTTACAGATTGGCCGCTATTACCTTCGCTAGTCGATTGAGCAAGCTATTTCACACTTTGTGGCATTGATGTTATCCCTTCAAAACAGTAGACCTTCTAAGTGGAAGCCCACAAAGATTGATAAAAATTTCATTAAAATATTTTTAATATTTTTTTTTCATACTGTCAACAAAAACTCAGATTTTCCAATTTCATTTTCTTATTTATGATTCACTTCACGGCTCATAATCAAATGAAGCACTTTCGTGGGCCTCAAAGTGTTAACTTGTGTATCTCTTAGATACTTTTCGCAAACAAACGAACACGCAACTGCGACAACACTACACAACACACACGTTAAATGTCGATATAATTCCAGCTTACAACACTAGCTATCTCGCTCACACTACTGCGATTGTTACGGTGAAAATACGTAAATATCTCATACTGGAGCTGTTGCCGCTTTCCAGGAAGAAGAGTGTATCCACAAGTGTGCAAAATATTGTTGCTTGAGAACGTGTATGCGAACAGTGGGACGAAGGTAAATTGAACCGAACCGTGCATTGATGTCGCTGTCCAGAGCAGAGACAAGAAAATCTCAGTTGTTTCGGGAAATTGAAAGCGTTCGCTTGTGTTTCAGTGCGCAAAGTGTGCGGTTTTTGTGTGATAGAAGAAAGGTTTTGCCGTGTTTCAAAGGGGACGCAGACGAAGACAGCGACGTCGTCGTCGGTGGTAAACGGTGGGTAAACAGTGAATGTGGACGTCGGTGCATGTGTGAAGCGGGGGTCAAAGCCGTATATAAGTAATAATAACAATAAAATATAAAAGAATAGAAATACATATATATATGTACATACATAAGCATAAGCATTAGTGCGGCGCAAGAGCTGTAGCATATACTTGTACGTATGAATGTCTGCTGGTGTCTCTCGTTGGTCGCGACGGTTTGTGTGCGTGCATCCAAATATTTTTTCCGTGTTGAATTTTATTAGAATTCAATTCAGTGAATTTCTGTTTGAAAATATCTCTTCAGAGCTAATGATTAATTGTGAATTGTCGCCAAACAAAAGTTTTGAAAATTGAGAATTAATTATATCTACCGAAAACGTCGTGTGTGAGATTTTTTGTGTTTTGGATACGCTTGTTGTTTTTGTGCACGGTTCTATAGGCGCATTAAGACAACAGCCGCACCAAAACGCATACATTAGTTGGCACCAGCTGGAGCAGCGTTTTTGTGTATAATTAAATGCGTGTGCCAAGCAGGATTGTGTGAAAAACATAATTTTTCCCAACAGAAAGTTGTGACGAATATTAAAAATAGGAATTTGTGTCAAAAGTGCAGTCAATAAGTGTGGAAACGCATGAATTTCGAAGCGGCCAAGTTGCTGAATAATATTGTGTTAAAAAGTGTAAATGAAAATTGTGTTTATATTCAATAAAACCAAATAAATAATGTGGCTTTAACTATAAATAAACCCACGTCTGTATCGGCAATATTTCCTGATTGGATTTGGGTAATAAACAACACGAAGCATAATACCATTTTGTGCAAACTCTCGAAAAGTGAGTGTTCAAACGTCTTCTCAGCTTAAACCAAATTTGTTTTCTTCATTCATTTTCACTCTTTCCATGATTCAGCTGGTTGGGGGGGCCTACAAACATAACGCCGAGACATGCGCATAGATAGGTAGCTGTCATAAAAAATAAATAACCAAAAAAGTAAAGCAAAAACATTCAAGAGCGGCATTAAACAATAATTGGCACAACAATGTTTGTTGAAATTACTAAAATGTGAACCGCTTTCGCAGTGGCCTGTGTCCATTAAAAGTTATAGCATTTTGAGAAAAATGTTTGTTTGTGATCTTCTACTGATTCACATCGCCAATTTGTTGGTATTTTCTGTGATTTTATGATTATAAATAATTAATAATTTATTTATATTCTAAAATTCGTTGAAATTTTCTGTTTATCTATCACGAAACACCAGCCTTCCTTTAGTTTAATTTTGTGTGTTTTCTTTTATTTTTTCATACATGACTTCAGTCACAGTCAGCAGCCGTTATGCTCTGCAGCATAACTATGTATTGCGTTAACAGCGACTGCTAACGCTGCTGCAATGCACTTTTGTACTGCATACTGTGCTGCTAGCAGCGCTGTCAACTGCAACTTCGACATTGTTAGCGCAGCAGTTACTGGCTGTGTTTAATGAAGAAATAATAGTTAGAACTGATAGAAAAAATAGTTTTTAATAAATAAAATAGTAACTATTACAATAATTTAATTATTTAATAAATTTAAATATGTAAATAAATCAAATTTATTTAAAAATTCTTCTCGTAAACAAACTTTGTTGCATTTGTTTATTGCAGCTCGGTTTGGCTGTTGCTATTGCATTTCTATGTAGTATTTGCTGCAGCGCACCGTCTGTATTTAGTAAATATTAGCTCTCGCTAATAACAGTCTCAGCGCCTGTGTGCGCTCTCTGTTTCTCTCTCACTCTTTGCCGCTATAGCCCTCTTGCTTGCGCACATTCTCTATTTATTTTATCTGCGTATACATGAGATAGCTCATCAATTTTGTTTTTTTTTTTGTTGTTGTTTTGTTGTGAATCAGATTGGAAATGGAAAATAAAATATTTGTTATGAATACTAATACTGCGTTATTTGTAGTTATTCGCGCTTATTTGGCAACCCTTCAGCAGTAAGTTGATTAGCCTCACAAATGTCTATGCGGTAGCAATAAATGGAGGGTTCTTGTTGATTAAGCCAGCTGGTTTGTTGTTTAACATTTGTGCAGTTGCATTCTAGATAAGCAAATATTAGAGTGTGTAGTATTAATGAACGTAGTATATGTATGGTTGTGCGACAGCTGGAGTTAATAATGAATAGGAAATGATGTGGGTAAAATGTAGGTATAGATGTTGATATGAATATTTTTATGGATAGTTCAATAGATAGTACAATTTCTAAAAATTTATATTCGAATGGTCTCGTACTCTTAATAGAAAGGGTTGTTTGGATGAACATATGTGAATACACCATTCGTCGACTAATTAGAAACACATTAGAAGGAAACGAAAAAAATATACAACTAATAATGTTTAAGTTATATTCTAAAAATATAAAAAAAAATTGTATCTCAGAATTTCAAATTATATTTGACTAATATAGCTCGAGACAAATTTATGAGATTAGGCCAGTCTAGTGTCATCCAAAAATGCTTAACTTTGATCATTCCAAATTATGGAAATGTTTATAACACAATTAGTTAATAATAATTAATTTAATCCATGAGCATGACAGTATCCTTTTTCACCCACAGTTTTCTTTAAAATTTGTTATCTCCTTATGTATGACTAATATTCATTAAGAGATATAACTAATATTCATTAAGAAATTTTCCAACAGTTGATTTTTTCTTTTATTTTCACCTGAATTTTATTTTCAGATTTCATAACTCATACCTGAGTCAAAACCCCAAACATCATCTTCTATTTACAAAACAATATTTTAATACGAAAATTAGCATGTGTTTTACACTGCTTCCTCTACACCATCTTCTGCTTTTTTACCCTTCCATTTACAAAACTTCAAAACATTGACGCTGTTGCTTTTGTTTTTATCTGCAATAAAGATAAATATGACCACTGCTATGGATGTCTCCCTTCAGCAATTCTTCTTTTCCACAACAACAAAAAGAGTGTGCGAGTGACTTCTTTCTTATTATGCTTTCGTTGTGTTGCTCAGAGCGCGATTTATCACAAAAAACCTACACCTTGGGAATACCACCAAAGCAAATTAGACTCCGTTTGTCACAAAGGATAACAGATAATAATGATGAAAAGTGTTGCAGAGCAGAGAGCGCACAAAGGATATATGAAATGTTTATTTGTGTGTGTGTGTGTAGAGAGAGAGAGAGAGAGTGAGACAGTAGGTGCATAAGTATTGTTTGTATGTATTTAGCTTGATTAGTTCAGATTCGAAGGACTTGTGCTTGTTTTGCTGATTTAAATGACATTTTTTGTTAAGCGAGTTCGAAAATTATGAAGAACTGGATTACAAATTCGCTGAATATATTTAGCATTACTGGCAATAATTTGTCTTTTCGTCAAAATGTCACCTTTCACATCATTTAACATTTTTCTAATATTAACTACTCAATATTAATGTGTCGCACCCAAAGTAAAACTGTTGATAGTTGTAACTAAGTTATCCAAAACGCTTCTATCTATCTTAGAAGCCTCATTTAGTATAGCCACTGATCAAAATTGGTCACTTTGAGTATCAAATTTACTTTTATAATTTCCAAGAATGTCTCTGTATGTTTCGAATTCATACTATTGAACTTTATTTTCTAAATTACGTCTACGTTTTCACCAGTTGTTGAGGCCCTTGGACCCTAACACAAACTCGGGGTATTTTGAAGAAACAAAAATACAAAAGCTGTTCAAAAATGAACATGTATGTTGGCGTCAAAAAGCCACACTTAGTTTTTATGCAGCAATACATTTAGTTTTTTATTACTCTACATATTAAGAATATTAAATAAGAAAAATGTAATAACACATACAGTCCACTGAGCATAAATATGTATGTTCAAATATATTTAACGAGCATACATACATACATACATATAATACATACATTTATATATACAACGTACATATATTTATATGAGGCACGCATGCATCTATATGCAACATGCATGCACTCAACAAACACATTTATATGTATGCACAAGATAACCTATTGGTTATAAAAATACATTTGGGCAATTGCTTGTTTGCATTTGAAATAACCCCTTATCGTGCAACATATAAAATATACATATAGACATACACACATACATATATAATTAGTTCTTAAGATAATTCTAAAATTTGTATATAAGTAAGTAAAAAACCAAAATAAAATCAGAATGAAATAATTTCTCAATAAAGCTAGACTATCATTTATTTTCCCCCACCAGCGGTAAGAAATATTTGACACAGCTAGTTTTAACATTTGGTCCAAACGAGCCTAAGAAAGGAACTCTACCAAATAGTAAAGCCCTGTTATTATTAAAAATACAGGCAAGGAGAAAAACTTTACTAAGTGAAAGTATTGTTTTGGAAATTAAATTATCATATAAGACGTATTAGCAGGAGACAATACGCATTGGTTAAAAAAAAAACTGTTACTCAAAGAATTTTAACAGCTGTGAGTCGAGGCACAGCAAGATCAACAAGGCGATCGAAAAAATAACCTCTAATTCTTTGAGGAATATAAACAGTTTACAATATGTCGAACACTGCGGACTTATTGATGAGGCAAAAGGTGCTGCAAGAAGAAATTACAGCACGGTGCCAAAATGATGACGATTTGGAAAACATTGAATTGGCGTGGAACGAATTCGTCAGCAACCATGCAAAGTTGGCAGGAAAAGTGGCGCCGAACCACGAATACTTCGCCAGAAATGTGTATGAAACTTTACGGCTGGAATGCAAAGCCGCAAATGAAAGGAAACAAGCTCAAGAGCAGCTCAAAATAGAGCAAGCATCCAAAGGAATAGATATAGGGGCAAGAGCATGTAGCCCAACCGATGATATTGCTAAAAGTCTGTTGTTGCAAGCCATTGAGAAAAGATCAGAAAAAATAAGATCTATCATTGAAGAGGCAAAAGCAAACATTCATATTGTCGACGAAGCTGAACTTGAAAGGTATCAAGACCGGATAAAAAATTTATGGAACTGCGTAGAGAAAAATATGGACGAATTATCCTATAAATACGGCGTGACGTTCATTAGTATCGAAGCAGACGAATTACCGGTTGAAGTGACCGAAATTGTTCGAATGATAAAAAAACAAAAGGAAACTAACTGTAAAAAAGCAGAGGAAAAATGGGAACTTCCAAAGATGGAATTGCAGAAATTCTCAGGTGAATTTAGAGAATGGCAATCATTTAAAGAGTTATTCGAAGAGTATGTCCATAATAATAAGGACATTAGTGACTCTAAAAAACTGAGTTATTTGAAGTCATGTCTTCAAGGAGATGCCAGACTGATGGTTAGTCACCTGATAACGGGGTCAGGTGCAAATTACAATACTGCATGGGAGTTAATGACACGCAGGTACGATAACGCACGCAAACAGTTTAACGATAATCTGGAGAGGCTGATAGAGCTACCACCGCTGACGGATGAGTCAGCATATAAAATGAAAAAATTCTTGGATGCTGTAAATGAATGCATCACTTTAATCAAGAAAAAAGGAACGTTAGAAGACGTTCTAGCCCAACTGGTGTTAAGAAAATTTTCAAGACAACTACTTCGAGAATACGAAAATATAGTACGAAAACCGACTGATATACAAAATTTGTCGGACGCAATCTCATTTCTGGAGCACCAATACAGTACCCAGAATTCTATGCAAGAATCAAATAAATACTTATCTCGAGGTATAAACTGGCAACAACAAAACAAAGTATATAATTCACCAAATGAAACAAACAAACAAGAAGGAAAAATAAGTTCTCGACAGAATTGCAATTGCTGCCAAATGACAGGACATGACATCCTTAGATGTGAAAAATTTAAAAAATTAACTGTCGAACGTCGATTAGAGGTAGTCCGCAAAAATCAGCTATGTTTCAGATGCTTAGGACAACACGCACCAAGGAATTGTATCAAAACTTGGAAATGCAGGGTATGTGAAAAATCACACAATACGCTGCTACATGAAGACAAACCAAGTCAAAAAATATCATCAAACATGACCAAGCAGAAAACAGCAGATACATTTTTAGCAACGGCAATCATTAAGGTGGGAACGTTAGAACTAAGGGCCTTGATAGACAGCGGTTCGCAGAAAACTTTAATTTCTGAGGAAGCAGTGCAGATGTTAAGATTACCAAAAATAAAAGTAACAACCGAGATAAGCGGCGTCTCAGCAGAATGCGTAGAAGTCTCGCGTCACAAAGTTCAATTGGAAATAAGACCCAGATTTGTTAGCAAGTTTGTAGCAGAAACAGAAGCTCTGGTGCTATCTAAATTGCACAAAGCACTTCCAATAAAAATATTTGAAAAGAAGGCGTATATTTGGAAAAACAAATTACTAGCGGATCCAAATTTCAACAAACCAAGTCGTATTGATGTGGTCATTGGAGCTGATTTATATCCAAAGATAATGAAAGCAGGCATAATAAAAGCTGATGGATTATTAGGACAGGCCACAATGCTGGGTTGGATTGTGTCTGGGAATATTGAAAGATCCAGAAGCAAAGAAGTAATAGCAGCAATGACAACGCTTAAACTAGAGGAATTAGAAAGATTCTGGGAAATGGAAGAAGATGAAGAGGAGCCTAAACCAGAAGATGACATATGCGAACAAAATTATATACAGACGACAACACGTGATTTAACAGATAGACGATTTGTTGTGGCCATACCATTTAAAAAGGAGAAAGAACTTGGAGAATCGAGGAAGACAGCGGTTGCACGACTTATCAGTATGGAAAAGAAATTTGATGCGAGAGAGGATCTAAAAGACGGTTACAAAAAGTTCATGCGGGAGTATCAAGAGATGGGACACATGAAGGAAGTAGAAAAGATGGGTCAAGGTAAATATTACTTGCCCCATCAAGCAGTAATTAAAAAGGAAAGCACAACAACAAAATTAAGAGTGGTCTTTGACGCATCTGCAAAAACAACAAATGGATACAGTTTGAACGACGTAATGCTAATCGGGCCAAGATTACAAAAAGACATTGTAGATATCATCGTAAAATGGCGTATGTGGCGTTATGTGATGAGTGCTGACGTCGAAAAGATGTATCGACAAATAAAAGTCAGAGAGGAAGATCAAGAATACCAGTATATTCTATGGAGAGAAAATCCGCAGGAGAAAATAAAAGAGTTTAAACTTACAACAGTCACATATGGCACAGCAGCAGCACCATTTTTAGCAGTAAGAACGTTACACGAGATTGGGAACATTTACTGCAAAGACAATAAAAACGTACATGATGTTATAAAGAACGATTTTTACATGGACGATCTCATGACAGGAGGTCACACTATTCGAGACTGTAAAGAATTACGCGAGAAACTAATGCAAACTTTACAGTGTGCAGGATTTCATTTGAGAAAATGGTTATCAAATAATCCTGAAATAATTGATGAATATACACAGGAGGCAAATGAAATTATTCAAATCGAAGAAACGGATTCAGTAAAGACATTGGGATTACAATGGGAACCAAAACGGGATCTTTTTAAGTTCAAGGCAGCAACACAACAGATAAAAAAAATAACCAAACGGACAATATTATCACAATTGGCCAAAATATTTGATCCACTTGGATGGCTTGCACCAGTAACAATTGTAGGCAGATGCTTTGTGCAAAAACTTTGGTCGGCTGGTGGATCTTGGGACGAGCCATTAAACAAAGAGTTAGAAGAAGAGTGGCTGAAATTCGCTAAACAATTGGATGCTTTAGATGAAATAACTATTCCACGCTGGATCGGTACAAATAGCAACACCAAGTTGGAATTGCACGCATTTGGAGACGCATCTGATAAAGCATATGCAGCAGTAATATATGCAAAAGTGGGACAGCAAGTGACACTGTTGCTAGCCAAAAGCAAAGTGAACCCTATTAAAAATAGAAAAACAATACCCAAATTAGAACTTTGCGGTGCACATCTACTGGCTATTATATTGAATAGAGTCAAGAAGACATTGAATTTGCAATGTAAAATGTACGCATGGAGTGATTCAATGGTTACACTGGCATGGATCCAAAATAAAAACAACAAAGAGAAGTTTATACGCACCAGAGTAAACTATATTAATGAAATGATTCCGGAAGCCGAATGGAAGTATGTAAAATCGAGTGAAAATCCAGCAGATGTTGCATCAAGAGGGACATCACCTGAAAAATTGTTACAACATAAGCTATGGTTGCAAGGACCGTCGTGGCTTCAATTAAATGCAGATCACTGGCCGAAAAGGATAGAAAAAAAAAAAATTATTACTACAACTACAACAACGGAAGAGAGAAGATTCTCTTCAATAATACAAAAGTTTTCAGACCTAGGAAAACTAATTAGAGTGATGGCATATGTGATGCGATTCACTAATAAACTTCGAAGAAAAACAATAAAAGCGGATTATTTAACAGTAGACGAGATGCAATTAGCAAAGAAAAATATAATTAAAATGCAACAAAATTTGGATTTCTATGATGAAATACGACAATTAAAAAATGGCAAGGTATTGGATAGGAAAAACAAACTATCAACATTATATCCTTTTGTGGATAAAGATGGCATTTTAAGAGTAGGAGGAAGACTACAAAATTCTGAAATCTGTTATGCCACTAAACATCCAATCATACTCAAGAATTGTGAACTAGCGAATTTGATAATACAGGAAGCACATAAAACAACATTACATGGAGGCATTAGTTTAATGCGGACACACATCAGGAGAGAGTTCTGGATCATTCGCATGAAAAGTCAACTAAAGGAGTATGTGAGAAAATGTGTTCGATGCACTCGATATAAGCAAGAAGTAGTAACACAATTAATGGGAAATTTGCCATCATGTCGAGTTATTCCTAGTCATCCATTTAATAATACAGGAATGGATTATGCAGGACCATTTCAAATACGCTGTTCAAAAGGTAGAGGCCAAAAATCATACAAAGGATATATTGCTGTCTTTGTATGCTTGGTGACGAAGGCAATTCATCTGGAAGCCGTAAGCGATTTAACAACGGAAACATTTTTGGCAGCATTACGGCGTTTCTTTGCGAGAAGAGGAAAAAGTGCTAATATGTATTCAGACAATGGCACGAACTTTGTGGGAGCAGCTAAATTTTTGGACAAAGACTTAAAACTGGTTATTGCAAACAACAAAGTTATTGCACCTATTATGGAGAGAGAAGGTATCAAGTGGCATTTTATTCCCCCGGCAAGTCCTCACTTTGGAGGAATTTGGGAGGCAGGTGTTAAATCTATGAAATATCACCTTAAGCGGATTATAGGTGATAGTACTCTCACATATGAAGAGTTAACTACGCTGTTAACACAAATTGAGGCAGTTTTAAATTCACGTCCGCTTTATACAACTGGAGAAGATTGCGAAGATCACAATATACTCACTCCAGGACATTTTTTAATTGGAAGAACATTACTGAGTGCGCCAGAACCGTTTCAAGAAACTACATTGACAACGTTGGATAGATGGAGTCTTCTGCAAAAAATGAAATACCAATTTTGGAAGAATTGGAAAGAGGAATATTTGCATACTTTACAACAAAGGTATAAATGGAAACTACCGATGAGCAATATAAAAGAGGGACAAATTGTGTTGCTAAAAAACGAGACTTCTCATCCAGCAAAATGGCCGATGGGAAAAATTATTGAAACGCATAAAGGATCTGATGGAATAGTGAGAGTAGTAACCATTCAGACACAAGATAGTGCTGTGAAAAGGCCTATCAGTAAAATATGTCCACTCTACTCGGAAGAAAAAGAGAAAAGTTTACAACAAGAAAACTCAAAAAATTGTAGACGCAGAAAGATAACTACAACGTCGGTAATAACTTGCATGCTTTTACTAATGCAAACTGCGATGGCAACGAAGATTGGCGGAGATGTTTGCATAAAAGAGATACCTAGCAAAAGTGCTATATATCTAGAGAAAACTGCCATGGTTGATATTGAAATGTCTACGTGGAACTTAGTAGTATATTACAACATAGAACCCTACTTCAACCAAATGGACAGAATAGCCAATTACATTGCGAGAATGAAAACACAATGTCATCTTCTTAACAATTTTGAATCAAGCTGTGAGATGATGAACTCCGCACTAGAAAAAAGGTTCAAGGCATTGGAAATGGATAATAATCTTTTACTACAACCAAAAAGGGCACGTCGAGCACCGTTTGAGTTTATAGGCACTATTCATCACATTCTGTTTGGAACAATGGATGCAGATGATCGAAAAGAGTTAGAGCAAGACCTAACTAATTTATTAGATAACGAGAAGAATTTGAAACAATTGATCCAGAAACAGACGTCTGTCATTGATTCATCATTGAATATTATGAAGAAATCGCAAGAAGAAATGCGAGAAACTTTCGTTAAAATGAATGGACAATTGAATTTATTCTACTCAGAATTAATAAAAAATCTGAACGCCGAGAGGATGGCATTAATGTATCAAATGATGGTAACACAACTCGATATGACATTAACGGAATGTGAAAATATTCAATCATCAATTATCAATTTATTAATTGATATTAACCATGGGCATTTAAACCCACAACTTTTAAGACCAACTCAAATGAGTGAAGAAATATCGAAAATTAGAAACGAACTTTCACCCAAGTTAAAACTTCTGGGAGCGCAAAAGGAAGAAATACTAAAAAATGTATACAAACTGATGAGAGGAAAAGGAATTATAATGGATAATAGAGTAGTAATCAAAACAACCATTCCATTATTCTCACGTGAAACGTCAACATTATATAGGGTTATTCCAATTCCCTTTCAACATGATGAAGAAATGATGATTCCAATAATAAAAGGAAACTACCTAATTTACAACTTCGGTTTAGATGCATACAATTTGTTACAACAAGCAGAGTTGGATAGATGTGATACAAGTTTAGACAACCAATACATATGTAAAGGAAGCTGGCCTTGGAAACCATCTTCAGACCAGTCATGTGAAATCGCGGTATTACGTGGCATGACAACAAAGAACTGTCTATTCAAAAAAGGGCATTGGACTAGCTTTTGGATAAAACTTCAAACTGGCAATACTTGGCTTTACAATATATTTTCAAATGGAACTATAGATATAGAATGCAGCAAATCAAAGGAATTTTTCAATATACCAGCGAAAGGCATAATGGAGTTAGGAGAAGGATGCACTGGCCGATACAAAGGAGTTATTCTTGCGGCTTCACAACATTTTAACTCACAAAAGGTAATTAAAGCACCTGTAAATCAACCGATGATGGAAGTAAACGAAGTACCCAACCCTCAAGTAATTGTTCAACAAGAGACTTTAACTACAAGTATAAACGAAATCAAGGAGTTACAAAACATTGTGAAACAACTCAAAAAAGAAAACATCGAATTAAAAGAGGTCAAAATACATCATGTTACCGGACACGTCTCATTGGTACTTTTTATGATCGGTGTGCTGGTGGCAATCATCATTTATTATCGACTAAAAACCAGGCGACGATTACAAGCTGCAGTCACCTTTCCAGGAGTCACTTTTGTCGCCCGGGAGAATGTTCAAAAATGAACATGTATGTTGGCGTCAAAAAGCCACACTTAGTTTTTATGCAGCAATACATTTAGTTTTTTATTACTCTACATATTAAGAATATTAAATAAGAAAAATGTAATAACACATACAGTCCACTGAGCATAAATATGTATGTTCAAATATATTTAACGAGCATACATACATACATACATATAATACATACATTTATATATACAACGTACATATATTTATATGAGGCACGCATGCATCTATATGCAACATGCATGCACTCAACAAACACATTTATATGTATGCACAAGATAACCTATTGGTTATAAAAATACATTTGGGCAATTGCTTGTTTGCATTTGAAATAACCCCTTATCGTGCAACATATAAAATATACATATAGACATACACACATACATATATAATTAGTTCTTAAGATAATTCTAAAATTTGTATATAAGTAAGTAAAAAACCAAAATAAAATCAGAATGAAATAGTTCTCACTCAAGCTTGGTGTTTCAAATATTTTCCCCGACCCGCGGTAAGAGGTATTTGAAATCAGCTTGTTTTAAACAAAAGCTTTACATATTCGAGTAAGCAATTTTTTAGTATACTTAACTCGATTTGAAGAAGTTAACTTGGAAATTTGTGTATAAGACATTCTTTGTGTTAATTCTATTGTGATAATTTTAACTAAGTGAAACGGACTTGTATTACTTAATGTAAAATGGTAAATTGAACCTCATCGTGCCTTCACTTTTTACAATATTTGTCGCCAAATCGATGATATTAAAACTTTTTTACCTTAAAGATATGTACGTTTGATACCTGTCAATATACAACATTGCGGTTGTCTAACCAATCTTATCTACTGACATTTAGTGTAGTTGAAGAATACCTTGAAATGGAATCGAAATTGACACCACTGTTAATGTTTAGAAAAAATTACATGTCTTTAATAGTGTTCGTTAGGAGAATCATCCAACAGTAGTCTTTAAACGTGATCAGGAATGTCGTTAATTGTAACGAAAGAAAAAAATCTCAGTGAAGAGCATGTCATTGATAAATATTTGCAAAAATTAAAAGAAGAACACAAATCAGCTGAGTATTTATAAAGTTGCAGTGGTCTTTCTTGGTCATAAATATCGCATTATAATACAGTTGAACTTCCATAACTCAAACTTCCTTAACTCGAAGTTCTCCATCACTCGATTCATAGAATTTTAAAAGAGTCTCTCTATATCGTATGAAGGCGAACAAAAAATATGATATTACACTTATGGATTCCATAAATCTTGTAACACAGGCATGGGTTACAGACGTCAAGAGTCCAACAATAGCAAACTGCAAAAATACAGTGGAACTTCTCTAACTCGAATCACCATAATCCACAAAAAAACTTCGAGTTAGAGAGACTTCGAGTTATAGATTTCTTATTAAAATATTAAATTTTTCAAAAAGCTGTAAAATATAGATTTATAGACGGATTTATTTATTTACTTCGCATAACGTTTTATTTAAACACGTTAAAACATTTATTCTTTCAAAGTTCGAGTTATGGCGATCTTCTACTTATAGAAGTTCGAGTTATGGAAGTTCCACTGTATATGTTTTAAGGTTATATACATACAACTTTTTGCGAATAAACTATCTATACTTTACATCTTTTTGGACAATTGTATGTATTAATGAAAACTTCTATAACTCGAAATTTTTTTTGTGGATTATGGTGATTCGAGTTAGGGAAGTACAACTGTATTTCCGTATTGATATTTTTGGCTGACTGAAATCCTCCCAGACAAGATCTGTGATTCTCTCGTGTGAATCTCTCTTTGCCAAATACTCTTCTTCTTCAGGAATGACGGGCTTGGTACAGTTTGGTTTTTGTTCGTCTAGAGAGGACTTCAATTTTCAACTGCCTACTCAGTCCATTGTAGCACCTGCTGTCAAGTGTGATTCCGCGTTATATTTTAAGGTTAACAGTGTTATTGGTGTTAATGCTGGTTCCAAGATACACGAAATTATCTACAACTTCAAAGTTATGACTGTCAACATTGAAGTGAGAGCCAAGTCGCGAAAGCACCGACTGTTTGTTTGATGATAGGAGATATTTCGTCTTGCCTTCGTTCACCACCAGACCCGTTCGCATCCAGCCTTATCTAGTTTGGAAAGAGCAAAACTAACGATGCGGTTGTTACTGCCAATGATATCAATATCATCGGCGTACGCCAGAAACTGTACAATCTTATAAAAGATTGTACCTTCTCCATTAAGTTCTGTGGCTCGTATTATTTTCTCACGCGACAGTGAATTACACTGTTTGAAACCTCGTTTGGTAGCGAACGGCTCGGGGAGGTCGTTGCCGATTTCGACGGAGCTTTTGGTGTTGCTGAACGTCAATTCACACATCAGTATTATTTTTGCGGTGATGCCAAATTCAAACATAGCTGCTTTAAAATCGACAAAGAGATTCTCTTTTCACGATGTTAGATTTTCCAGATCTAAAGTCACACCGATCAGTCAGTTTGTTGACGTAGGGGTTTAGTCTTTCATACAGTACACTCGATTAGACCTTATAAGCGATATTGAAGAGACTTATCCCACAGCAATTGGTCGCAGATTGTGCGGTCACCTTTTCACATGCTCGGTGACAGATAATAACCTAAAATACGAATTTTTACCGGAACTTACTTACTTAAATGCAGATAACCGAATAAACGAGTTTTTCAATATTTTCTTGTTTTTGGTTAATACGGATAACCGAATAATTGTAATTTGCATAAAAAAAAATTGTTATATAGTCGAATTTGAATTACATCAAAAAATACGGATTAAAAAAAAAAACTTATTCTTCGTAAACTCGGTTAACCGAAACATTTAACAGATATTCTTCGTATTTTTGCATAAATACGCTCTGAAAAATCTACTATCTCGTTAAGTTTGAGAAAAAGTGATAAATAAAAAAAGTACCAGATACTAATCGGTATTTCTGCGTATAGTTAGTTGGGCACTCGAATCATTTTTATACTCTCGCAACAAATGTTGCTAAAGAGAGTATTATAGTTTTGTTCACATAACGGTTGTTTGTAACACCCAAAACTAAACGAGTTAGATATGGGGTTATATATACCAAAGTGATCAGGGTGAAGAGTGGAGTTCAAATCCGAATGTCTGTCTGTCCGTCCGTCCGTCCGTCTGTGCAAGCTGTAACTTGAGTAAAAATTAAGATATCTTGATGAAACTTGGCACACTTATTTCTTGGCATCATAGGAAGGTTGCTTGAGCAAAATCGGACCACTGCCACGCCCAAAAAATGGCGAAAACGGAAACACATAAAGTGACATAACTAAGCCATAAATAAAGCTATGGAAATAAAATTTGGTATGAAGGATCGCACTACGAAGGGGCATATTTGGATGTAATTTTTTTGGAGAAGTGGGCGTGGCCCCGCCCCCTACTAAGTTTTTTGTACATATCTTGCAAACCAATAGAGCTATATAAACCAAACTTTCTGCAGTCGTTTTTTTAGCCACTTCCTAATAGTCCAAAAATGAAAGAAATCGGATAATAACCACGCCCACCTCCCATACAAAAGTTAGGTTGAAAATTACTAAAAGTGGGTTAACTCATTAACGAAAAACGTCAGAAACACCAAATTTTACATAAGAAATGGCAGATGAAAGCTGCACTCAGATTTTTTTACAAAATAGAAAATGGGCGTGGCGTCGCCCACTTATGGGTCAAAAACCATATCTCAGGAACTAATCGACCGATTTCAATGAAACTTGGTTTGTAACAGTTTCCTTACATCCCAATGATATGTTGTGAAAATAGGCCAAATCGCTTCACAACCACGCCTACTTCCTATATACCAGAACTTTGAAGACGATCTGAATCGTTTACTTTACAATATATAAAGTAAGTACTAATGAAGATATCGGTGCAGAACTTTGCACAAATACTATGTTAATAGTGTGGCAGCCCCATTCTAAAAATCGACGAAATCGGACCATAGGTTTTCAAGGCCCCATATATCGAACACGAGGACCTCGATGCTTCTAACCTAATATTATGGTTTCCAACTTTCAATGGACTATATACAATATATATGACGAATATGTGGGTCAAATTGTATATTATATAATATTAATAAAGTTAAATAAATAAATTGCGAGAGTATAAAATGTTCGGTTACACCCGAACTTAGCCCTTCCTTACTTGTTAATCAATTATTTTGACTAAACTTTTGCTACATGTTATACATTTTGTCATTGAAGCGTTTCCAACACTTCAAAATGCATCCAAACTAAAAAAAACACACTTGCCATTGTAAACATAATTTAATTAAAAAGTTAGTTGCAATTAAATTTTCTATAATATTAAAAAAAAAATTGTTTCCACATTTTCATTTCAGGACGAAAACAATAGCACGTCTACACAACAACAAAACAGCGTAAACTACTCAAGCGTGTGTCTGTAAATAAAAAACAAAAACAACTATCCTTCACATGTTACGCTCCGAAGCGAAGCGATAAAAAGGATATGCAAATAGAATCATTGAAAATCAAATGCAAATTGTAAATTTCACCAAACAAATAGAGCAAAACCCTGGCAAAAAGCAACAACTAAAGCCCGAGCATAGAAACAGCGCCAATCAGCGGTGAAAAATACGAAATGCAACAGAGACGAGAAATCACTAAATAAAAGCAATTTTCCATGGAAAATACGTAAATGCGAAGTGGGAACCCCGTGAAAAGCGCACATTGAGTGAAGTCAAAGCAAAATGTGTAAAAAATAATTGGCATTGGATGGCAAGAAAAAAGTGTCAAATGCGAAGCCGAAATAAAAAGTGCGCAGAAAAACGAATGCAAAACGCGAGTGTACAGCAGTGAAGCAGGGGACAGACAGTACGTGGGGCGTGCACAAATAGTGGCTTGTGGCTGCAACGGTTGATCGGGTCGATACGGTGCGGAAAATCCTTTGTTTTCACGTCGGTTTTGAGGCCAAAAGCGTATAAAGCAAAGAAAACAAATAAATAAATAAATGAAAAATAAAATAAATTGAAATCATAAGCTCTCGGCAAATGCAAATGCGGTAAAATCGGTGTGTGTCCACTGCCTCATGCCCCAACAACAAAATACGTAAACGCGCGCGTAAGGACGAAATCCGTTTGTGGAAATACCCAGCGTATAGTATAACAACAACAACAACACCTACTACAAACTACGCCACGAAACGTGCGGAAAATCTAGTTGCCAGTCGAAAGGCATAGTTAACGGAAAAACCCCACTGTAACCGCGACCAAACGGCTGCCGGCAAACGCCACATTGCACGATTTTCCAACAAAACACAAACGTTTAAGGCTCCCTGCCTGTCTGCCAGCCTAGTCTTACGCCGTGTGTGTGTGTGATTGCGGGAATTTTCGGTGCGTCGCCATCGCCGCCACTGTGTTTGTTGTGGAAATTTGGCATTTATTCACAGGCGCTCACTTTAGCCTTGAAACCGCATAGCACACATTCTGGCGTTTGGCATTTCATTTGCGCCTGTGTATATGGTACATATATAAAGAACGCTCGAATCACCTTGCCTAGTGCAGTTGGTTTAGGCTCGCTTAACTATTGGCGTCAGCAGCATAAAAGCGCATTCCAATTTATGTACTAACGTATTTGCAACGGTTCATCTCCGTAATCAACGCGTCAATCAATTTAAACAACAACTAAAACAAGCGCCGTAAATAATTTTGTATAGTTTAACGCCGTGTTGTTGCTGTATTCGCTAACGCTTCGCGCTAAAACGTGTTGATGCGCTGCAATTTAGTATTAACGCTCAAATACTTTTTTGTTGTTACTGTTGTTAAACAATAATGTCATCAAAATGTGGATTAAACCTGATTTTCGTGTCGATCATTTTCATTATCATCGTAAATGGTAAGTTGAAAGCGTTTTTTTTGCACATGTCTATTTAATGCATTTCAGCGTATTTGGTTTTAGCATTTACGTATTCAAGTTTATAATTAGCCTTAAGCTCCCGTATATAGCAGTTGAATGCATTTTTAGTAACCATACTTTGCTCTGATAGGTGTGTAGAATAGTGCGAAATTGAAGCTATTGAAAGACGACAATTCTTTTAGACTGGCTGACACATATTATACACACCGTTATTTTCAATGTTCGGTTTAAATATTTTATTTGGTCCAAGGCAGTATTTCAACTTTTCGATCTCATTTTAGTAGTCAGTTTCATATTAATCCAAAATAGTCCTCTGTTTTGTTAAAATGAATTGCGGTGTAGAAACGGGGGTATACTCCAAGGATCTTGACATATCTTTCCGTCTACCAAACTCACCTAGCATCTTCAAAGCGCAAGTACGAGGTATAGAGAAGGTCTGTGGTGCTCTATGGAGCAACTACGAGATATAATATATAATAGTGAAAGTTGATTTTTTATATTATATTGATGTCGCCAAAGATTAATTAGATTCCCGGCCACAGGAACATTTTCGGAAACGAAAAGCCGTCTGCCTTTTCAAAAAGATAGCAGCTTTTGAGGGCGAATCCTAAACCGTGTAACTTAGGCAATATCAAGCGAGATCTTCACACACAGTGTGAACAGATTGCTCGGGAAAGATGGAAATCGATAACCAAATGCAAAATAAGAAAGCAGATTTGACAGGATTAAAATCAATGACGCTTAAACAGCTACAGCTACCATAACGGGACATTGACCAATTGGAGAACATGGCTCTGCCCTATAGTGACATACATACATATGTCGTTCCTGCAAACTATACGGGTACAAGGGAACGGTCTTTCACTTTCTCTGTGAATACCCAGCCCTATCACAAAGCAGACATAGAACACTTGTGATCTATCTAGCACCAAACCTTGAATGGATGTCCACAAAAAGTATTACAGAAATAAGCAGTTTCATTGAAAGCACCAAATGGTTTGACGATAAAACGAGTAGTGCATCAAAATGGCGCTTCCCGTGTTAATTGAGCTGAAACTGCACTCCTACCTACCTATCTACATTCACCTTCTTCTTGGTATCGTTTTTCTTAATATTCGTGATTCCAATTAGTCCTTGAAAATTATATATGTATATAGTAAGCATCCAAAAATATATATCATAACCTGGCCAGTTGACTCTGTTTTCCACGCTTTGTATTAGGTTTATCTATATCATTCAACCTGGAACACTGTAGACTCCGGGGTGAAATAATACTCATATGTTTTGTTCATTCATATCGATGAAAAAATGTTGGTAGAAAGCCTTGCTCAGCGTCTTATATATACATATGTATGTATAAGTTGTTTTTGTTGGTCGATTATTAACTCACTTTTTTCGCAGAGATAATATTTATGGAGTATACTTCGAACGAATTCATTTGAGCTGAAGATGATTTGTTTCAGTTATCTCAATCAATTTCAAGATCACTTTGTGCATATTTTTGATAATTCTATCAGTAACAACCGCCTTAGAGAGAGTTCGCATACATACATATGACTTATAACTAAGCTTATCGATCAAATCAGAGTTAGATCGTCATTTAACGTATAACATCTGGGTTAATTCCGGAGACGTAGAAGCGATTGTTGCGGGAATTGGGCGTATATCGGTGTTCTTATGGGCCGTCCGGGTTCAAATTATTGAAATGTTGCTTCCTTTGGCATGCAACACGGATACCAATGACTAAAGCTACTTCTTGGGGTTAACAGCAAATAATAATATTTTTTCGAAACAACAAAACATCCGTTAACCCTAATGAAAAATATACATATCTCAAGAGACAACTGCATTTTTATACTCTCGCAACAAAGTTGCTAAGAGAGTATTATAGTTTTGTTCACATAACGGTTGTTTGTAACACCCAAAACTAAACGAGATATATATCAAAGTGATCAGGGTGAAGAGTGGAGTTCAAATCCGGATGTTGGACCACTGCCACGCCCACAAAATATCGAAAACCGAAAACACATAAAGTGCCATAACTAAGCCATAAATAAAGCTATGAAAATAAAATTTGGTACAAAGGATCGCACTATGAAGGGACATATTTGGATGTAATTTTTTTGGGAAAGTGGGCGTGGCCCCGCCCCTACTAAGTGTTTTGTACATATCTCGTAAACAACGAAACTTTCAGGAGTCGTTTTTTCATGCATTTTCTTATACAGTCCAAAAATGGAGGAAATCGGATTATAACCACGCCCACCTCCCATAAAAAAGTTGAAAACTACTAAAAAAGCTTGGAAATCAGTAAGGGAAAACACCAGGAACCTTAAATTTCTCTATAAAGAAGGTACAGAAGGGCTCCACCCAAATTGGTATACAAAATTTTAAGGTTCACAACTACGCCTACTTCGTATATACCAGAATTTGAAGTCGGCTTGAATAGTTTACTTTACAATATATAAATCAAGCACTAGTGAAGATATCGGAACAGAACTTTGCAGAAATACTACATTTATAGTGTGGCAGCGCCTTTCTAAAAATTGCCGAAATCGAACCATAAGTTTTCAAGGCCTCATATGTCGAGCATGGGGACCTCGGTGCTTCTAATCTAATATTAGGTTTTCCAACTTTCACTGGATTTTATACCATATATATGACGAATATGTGGGTCAAATTGTGTGCTATATTAATAAAGTTAAATAAATAAATTGCGAGAGTATAAAATGTTCGGTCACAACCGAACTTAGCCCTTCCTTACTTGTGAATGTTAATATTCTCCGAAATTCCTATATTTTTTACATGATCTAATTTGGTTTACTTTTAAAGTGGTTGCTATAATATAAAATCCTTTTCGGGCTGTCAAAAATTTAGATATTTTATCAAACAATCTCTAAAACTAAAATTATTTATTTCTGTACTCGTATGTGAGAACTTTCGGTAAAGAACAAGTATGTGCTATGAGCAATAAATTAGCTTCTTCCATATTATACTAATGACTAATCAGCGAATATTTATTTCATCAGCATTAAAAATATATTTAATTAAAATTGTTTTTATTTTCGTATATAGTATATTATAGCTTATCTTTAAAGCTAAAACATTTATGTACAAGTAATTCTTGAATAATTAAAAATGCTAATTGCGTATTTAAATGTCAGCTTTTGTTGATAACAGCGTCTTTTAATAATACACGGAATATTTAAAATTAATCTTTAATAAGAAATGCTCGTAAAATGAAATATAAAATGTATATGTATGTATAGTACTCGTATTGCTCTTATCTGCGAATTACTCAACAAATGTATAGAATGTTCAATTATATAAGAATTTCGCCACCGGCTCATCTATTTTCTCTATTATCTAAAAATACAAATTTAATGAGGGTTTACTGAAAATTTTGAAGAAAAATATTAAAAATGCTAGCCTTGTGACGTGATTTTCGGAGAGCCCTAGGGAAAAAGTGGCACCCGCTTGATAGCATAGCTTCTGGTATGATCATCTAAAGTGAAAATATGAAAATGTATATGTTTATTTAAGACTGTATTCTAGAATTTGGTTGAGCAAGTACTTGTAAATTCTTGTATCTTAACGACCTATCTAAAATTCCATCAATATTAGTTGAATTCCCACAATAGCCGGTTCTGCGACACCGGGATTGACTCGGATTTCGGATCTGTCCAAGGAATGTTATCTCGGTGACCCAGACCTGTCTGGATCGGTAAGTTCTAGACTTCTAATAATTTTCGAGAGACATAGTTTTGGGAAAAACGTGGCGATCTATCCTACCATGGACTAAAACTATTACTCTGATCGACTGGAAGTTTTAATTTCTTACCATACTCTTCATTAAGATCTTCCCTCGTCTATTCTATCTATACCAGTTACTTGTTCGTTTCGACGCTCTGCTCTCGCTAAAATAGTAATTTATGTTGTATATTAGTAAAGCAGTCTCATAGTCTCGCAGAGTCAGTTTTCCAAACATTTCCTAAAAAATCATACTATATTATCTCTGAAAGAGACGAGAACAAAACAAAATAGCATATCTACCAAAAAGAACGCAAAAGTAATAATAATGAGTCTCCAAAATCTTAATGGCGAACCGGTTTCTAAGGTGTTACCGGCTCCTTGAGAACGTTACACTGATTTTGTTTTTGGTCTACTGTTGGCAAGCGACGAAGTCTACAGTAAGAATAACATGATTCATGAATACTACGAAGAAATGAAAATGAAAAAAACAAGAGTGTCTCCCTTAGAAGCGAAGAAGACTAACGAAAAACAGACGGGGAGAGCACAAAACGTGATGTGCTAACCATACAATGGACAAAGGAAACCACACACAGAAGACGACAGATGGATGACTCGGTCTCACATTCAAGCACACATACAGAGACAATCAACGGTGACGTGTGTTTGTGTATTCCATTAAAGTGTGAAGTTGAAAACAAAGGCAAAGCATTTCGTTAAGGCATGAAAGGCAAGAAGAATCTGTGTTTTTGTGGGCTAACTTGAGTGTTATTTCTTAATCTGAAGAATCGCATGAGATTACTTGCACTTGTATGTATATGTATGTGGTAGTGTGTGTATGTTTGTGTAGGCACATTGGCACAATTATTGGCAGCACCACAAACAGGTTAAGAGCGCTCAGCTGTCTATAGGCTGCAGGAGAAGTGGTTGACGTAGTTGCTTGGAAGTAGCTGCTTTATTGTAGTTTTGCCGATCAATAGTTGGGATTTTCAACACTGCCTACAACAGCAATAACCACTTTCTCGTACTCTAGGCGCAAGTGGAGAGATAAGACGAAAATGAAAAAATAAAATAAAAAATATAAATGTGCTCGTATAAAATATGTGTCAAATTAACTGTGAGTCATTGTTGGGGGAAAATTTTAAAGCTTGTATTTGCTTGCGGCAGGGAGAGATAATTTCACAACTATTGTTAATAAAATATTTTAAGAAAATCTATCTGACTTCCGGAGCTTTCACAGTACTTCTTTTTATTTGCTTTAGAGCTGATTATATAGCCTTTTCCCATTCATATCCTGGTTTTTAAGATCAACTATCTCAATAGGAATATCGTCGACTAAAAAGCTCACTAGGTCTAGCTATAAAAATAGTTAATTCCATCTCATAGATATTATAAGAGCTTTTAAAGAAAGCTTTGTAGTTGCCTTAGAGCTTTGATATTGACGATAGAGCTTTTTTTATATGTCTACAAGCCATTAAGAAACACGTCAACATACTCAGTAGCTTTTCTGTTAGCTATTATTTAACCCACTGCCTATACTGAGCTTCAAAGCGCCTTCACAGGCTTCAAATCACCGAAGCTACGTAATGTTTCCATAAATTAAGTTCAAGCTACACTTAATTGCCGCCGAGGTCAAAATTTTACAGTTTTATTACTGACATATACATAACTATGTTTGTATGTATGTATGTGTGCATCCGCCAGAATTTTGCGAAACACCAAAAATTTCGGTTGTGAAACGTTGTGATGGGCCAACTGTTTAACCTATCACTTTACGGCCAAATGCCTTTTGGCTCAAATGGCTCACGCACACATACATACATACGTATGAGGTTACAAAGCAGATAATGCTCATAAAGCATGCAACAAATACAACTAATTTACAAGCTCAACTACAAGACATATTTACACTTCCACACACATACACACATTTGTTAATATTACTCATAAAAGCTTGCATAGCAGCGTGTTTGTAGCTTTTCCGAGAGCACCACAAGATCGAGACATTGACCTCGACTGTATTGTTTGCTGTTGATGGTGTTGTTTTCTTTGTTGCTGTTGTTGTTTTCCCTGCTCGCTGTTTTTGTTGTTCTGCTTGCCGTCTGGTTGTCGGCTGTGCAAATGAGCTTGTTGCCGGCCAAGTGAGCAGGCAATCAGCCAAGCATTCAAATAAGCAACCTGTCTGACGCTTTGACAGTTCGCGGAACATCAACAAACCAGAGTGTGTGTATGTGTATTTGAGAGTGTATGTGCCTCGTAATGTGCATAATTTGTCAGTGGTTGGGCTATGTCTGCTCACTGGAGTGTACAAGATAGCCAAGCTGATCTTATTACTGCCTCCAACGCACACTTTCACGATGTAAATACATACATATACATATATTTGTATATGTAAGTTTGTATATTTCTACTCAATGTGTAAATATTTGCATTTGTATAAAAATGGAAAGCGCTCATAATTATAGTTTATTTACAAAGAATCATAAACCAAATATTTGCCTATAATAATTTATTAATATGCTTCCGCTGTGGCGGTTGGCTTTCTGTGATTTATTTTCCACTGACCGTTGACCATAATTTTTAGAAAACTAATATTTGCAAATAATTACACATTGGTGTTGGACATAAAAATGAGAGCACTTAACCTAGTAAAATGCGATTGGAAATTATTTTCAATGACATCATTTCTGTTAAATTTTTTTTGTTTGAGAATAAGGTGGCATCGTAGAAAAATAGTTTTTTGGAGAAAATAAGATCTGATTCTTTGTAAAACTGCAAGACTTATTGTAAGATCTTCCACAATTGTGCAAAAACCCTATTACGACATAAAACCGATTGCTGAAGGGGTAGACCTCGTAAAACTACAAGCGCAGATGATAATTTCATAGGTGTTGTATCGTTCCATTTAAGGGATTAGCGATAGTCAGAGACACGAAAGAATTTTCAATTTTAATTTGCAAGGTCATAGCTGTTTGTGTTGACCCAGTTCTAAAAGAAGATCGTTGTGGAGACATTATGATTGGAGATTCATCTAAAATCGATTGGATAAGAAAAATTACTTTTATAAATCGATAATCCTAGGCCTCATCGAAGCATTTTTATTTTTCTTTTTCAAAAATTAACAAAATGGTACCCTCAGGAAAAATTTTTCTAGAGTGTCGGGCAAAAAATCAAAATTGGTCTTAAAAATTGATATTGAAATTGATATAGTTTTAATCTAACCTTCTCAATCTCCGAACGTAAATCTATTGGAAAACTGATGGAGAATTTTTGCATCATACATTGGAAGCGCCAAGTCGTATTCCCTCCATATCTCAGGCAACTTGTGGGGATCTAGTGAACTCAATTTCAAAAATATGACAAGCTGTGATGAAAACAATACTTATTCAGCAAAATATTGAATTACTTTCTGTTTTAATCATATTTATCTATATATATATTGATAACAAAGTTGAAACTAATTAAGTTCTAACTAATTTATAACATTGCGATCTCCTTACATTGACCATTTAATATAATAAATAATATTAAATATATAGTATGTCATCTATTATGTCAGTTGAATAACTGTTAGTTAATGACAGACCGACTGAGATTGGGTAGGCATGCTTAGGAGACTTCAATTCAGTACATATCTAGCCATAAATCGCTTCACACTGCAACAGATTCCAGGAAATAATGATGTTTGGGTACAGAATATTCATTTGAGATCCATGAAACTAGATTACCACGTCAAAGAGTTACTTGATGGACCAGAGTCGACTCCTAAACTATTATTGGAACATATATTTGCAATCAAAAAAAAGGTGAAAAGGTTTTAACGGTGCTTCAGATTACCCACCCGCTGCTGGCTGTTTCCCAGAGAGGAAACACACTACAAAAGCCTGGATTCCGACCGACTAAGCGCCCTGAACCTACTACAAATCACCAGAAAGTTTTCACTTCTATCCGCTATTTCGCGTGGTTGTTTGAAAAAGTGCCACCTGAGAAATCTTTTTCTTGATCTCGCAAAGGCGGCACATTCCAGAAGAAAGTGATGAGATGATTCCATATCGCCCGCCTCCAGGCAACTTTTTAAAAAAGCATCCGGTAAGGTTTTTAACTTTACAGGGTAGATCCCGATGAGACAATGGCCAATTAGAACCCCTACTATTAAGGAGAGGTGAACTTTGCTAGACCTCTTACGATTCACCCTAGACCAGAAGGATCTGGCTACTGAACAAGTGCTAGTGACTGATCAGCGCTTGCCCAGTTCAGCTAAGGCCCACCAGCTCAGTAGTAAAATGCAATAGGACAACGGTGCTCCCATGCAACTTTTAGTGAGACCTGACCATGTCGGCTTAAAAATTCTAAAAGTATAAGCTAACTGTCTCCTTTTTCATTTATTATTTTTTCTTAGTTCCATTATTGTTTGCTAGCTTTTAATGTTAGGTAGAATGTTCCAATAGGCAGATTCGGGTAGAATAGATCTGTAGGTAAATAGTAACGTTGGAAATATCTCTACAGCAAAAAAGATTTTGACTCCGACTTTTTGAAAGCTCTATAAAATTTATTTTTTCTATTTTTTGGAGACTCCATTAATATAGGAAACATATTCATTTTGTCATTTTAACGAGTGTTCGTTCGTTACTCATTTAGATGAGAACCGACCGGTGTTATTTATGGTTAATTTATTAATAATTTATCTGTTATGCTGTCTGCAGCGCGAAAATATAATATATAAATATCCAAAAACTGCGATCTTCTGTGCGAATTTGATTGCGTGTCGTCATGCCCTTTGACCTCGATTGCTGTGCGATTATTTCGCAAGCCAGGGCCATGGTGATAACTTTTGTTTCGCCAATTTCCGCTTACAAACTCGCCATAGCGGAACTTCAAATGTACACACACGAATTAGGTATGAGTAAACAAAGCTACATGCATACATATGAGTATATATATGTATATGCGCTAATCATCCAACAGATTCTTGTTCCCCAGCACTTTTTGCTTTCCATGTGCTTGGCGCCCTCCACGCTTTGTAGCTATTCTGCTGGCCATTGCCTGTCACATGGTATTGGCGAGCAAATAAATAAAGTAAAATAAATTTAATTTAATCAAGCGTACAAACAGTAAATAAAAGAATTTTATGTACACATACACACAGACATTGAAACAAATCAATCAGCGGCATACGCGACAGTCGTACAACACACACCGCGAGGAATCAATGCTCCGCCGACATACACGTACAATGCGCTCCCACACAATAAAACGCATACGTTTGTGCCGTTACAACGTAAACAGTTTCATACATATGTTACGTACATTGCGTTCTATGCTGATTTTCATCGTTCTACATAGCACATTGGCGTTTGGCCATTAATGTTGCTGTTGCGTGCAACATGCTAGCTAGCGGATGAGTGCGCATCTTTTGAGCATTATTCGCTGTACGTGACAAGTGCAGTCATTGGCACATTTCCTGTCCCTGACAGCCGACAGTCGACAGCAAACAGAGTCAGCCAACCAACATTGTAAAGGCAATGAATGAGCATTCAGCACACCGACGCTCTCAGCGCATAATGACAGCGGCAAAAGAATACCCGTTGCCTAGATGGACACTGACAGTGGTTGAAACATTAACTCATAGTTGGGTAGTAAGTTCTTTGTCGTACCATAGAGCCATTGGAACGGAAATATGGCGAAACGTTTGCGAGTTGCGAAAATTGATATCGTTGTTGAATTCTTTAAGCCGTAGTTCCGGTTGATTCAATTGATAGTTGATGGAAAAACACGATGGAGCTTTACTTGCAGTTGAGATCATTAAGAGAGTTTATCACTGTGTTTGTTGTGTACTACACCTTTAGGTCTTGCTAAAGGTGTGATTTGAAGAATTTTAGGCAAACTTCAAACCACTGACTAATTTAATAGCTATCTTTGATTCGCTAGTCTTAAGAGATTGGAGAATCGAATATACCGTACCGGCTGTTTAAACACTGACAGCACTTGTTGTGTAATTTAAGGTAAAACTTTCCTCTGACACATGCAGAGCTGTCTTATGATGAGAATGATAAAAAATATTTTAAGGGGTGATCCATTTCGAGGTTCAGAACTTTTTTAAAGAAAAAATGGGGAATGCTTATTATCATTCGAAAGAACATTCTTTGACATTTATTTTGTAAATATTATCTCTTACAAATGTTGGCCGCGACTACGTCTCAGATGGTGCATCCGTTGAGTCCAATTTTCGATTACTCTTTCGAGCATTTCGTCTGGTAACTGGCGAATGACACGCGTGATGTTTTGCTCCAAGGTCTGAATAGTAGCGGGGTTGACTGCATGGTCTTTAAAGTTTACATATCCCCAAAAGAAAAAGTCTAGCGGTGTGATATCACACGATCTTGGTAGACAATCGTATCTCTTGTTATCATCGGCCCAAAACGTGGAATTATCTGCTCACCGAAGTTTTCTTTCAATAAATCAATTGATTCATGAGATGTGTGGGAAGTGGCACCGTCTTGTTGAAATCAAATATCGCCGAGGTTACGAGCTTCAATTTCAGGCATCAAATAATCGGTTATCATGTCGCGACAACGGTTACGTTCTCTCGACATCATTTTTGAAGAAATATGGACCGATGATTCCACCGGCCCACAAACCATCATCATTTCTGGATGAAATGACAGCTCTCGAATCTCTTCACGTTGCTCTTCGTCCCCAAATGCGACAAATTTGCTTGTTTACATACCCATTGAGCGTTCTTCTCTTCTTGGAACTGTTCAAGATTTGCCAAACAATACTGAACAAAAATAACATGACAGCTTGACACGACTTACGCGTGAAAGGTAAAAAAAAGGTTTCTGAAAAAATACCTTTATTTGGATCACCCTATAGTAACACCTAGAAACTTCATATGATATATGATTGGATAAAATGATGAGAACTCCGCAGTATTCCATGAAATAGCTCTGTCTTTTCCAGACTGGATAAGGAATCGAAGCGTATGAGTCTGTAGTAAACGACGACAAGACGAAGTATCTCTTGTTATCAAACAAACATTCAGCACATTCGCGACTTGGCCCTCACGTCACCGTTAAACACAAATCATAACTTTGAAGTCGTAGATATTTTCGTCTATCTTGGAACCAGCATTAAAACAAACAATTATGTCCGCCTTGAAATCCAACTCAGAATCAGTTTTGCCAACAGGTGCTACTTTGGAGTGAGTAGACAATTGAAAATTAAAGTTCTCTGTCGACGAACGAAAGCTAAACTCTACAAGTCCCTTAACATTCCCGTCCTACTATATGGTGCACTAGCAGTTTTCGAAAGAAAGGCTTTGCGGAAGATTTGGTCATGGTCATGTTGTTCGAATGGACGGAAGGGCTTCAGTTTTGGAAGTGGAAGAGGAAGACCTCCATTCCGTTGGAAAGACCAAGTGGAGAAGGACCTGGCTGGGTATCATCAATTGACGGCAATCATATTAAAACCGTTAGATTTTTATTTAATCTAAACTTATAAATGATTTTCCCCAGTGTTCCATTTGATATCAACTCAAGTAGAGCGAACTATAATGTAATAAGCTTCATTTAACTTGATTATCTGTCGACGAAGCGGGTCCATCGAACTCCACAGATCAGTAAATATCAAATATTAATAATTTGTTGTTATTCTATACACTTCCGCTTGCTGGCTATTCACCCTGCAATGCTCGATCTTGTCACCCTTCCCACTTTTTGAGCATTTTACAGCACGATGCCTTCGAAAACATCCATAAAACTGTCATAGATGCCAATATCAAACGCGTTCTGCTGACTTGTCTGTCCCTATTACTATGCTGCCTGTCGTCATCGTTGTACTCGCACACATGCACTGGTAGAGTCGTTAAAGTTGCTGTTGTTGTTGCTGTGTTGCTATTATGCGTCGCGCCACATTTGCTGCAACATGCAACATTTGTTATCTACCGTTGTCAGTGTTGGGACAATAGAAAATTGCGCAAAAGCGTCAAATAAATACGCATGTACATGTGTGGTATACGCTCGTATGCCCTACACGCCGCCACCGCCGTCATTGACTATACAAATGACTCATTGCTGGAGCAAATGTTTTTATCAGCAACGCACACACACAGCATACTCTCCCTAACATAAACCAAAGAAATGCGAAAATAATAGAAAAATGCAAAAAAAAATATGTTAGTTATGTTGATATGTATGTTTGTATGTTTGCGTGTTCTATAAAAGCAATTCTACAAATCGAACATGCTTCGTTGGTTTGCAATGGCATTTCCAAAATAAGCAGTTCGGCGAAAAAGTCGTTGTCCTAGCAAACGCATTTTCAAATATGTACGTGCTGTGCTGTCGCTACGCATGTTTCTGACGACGGGGTGGTGTGTTGGGGTGCAGCTGGCTGGCTTTGTGCTGTCAGTGAATGAGAAATTGATATACCGAAATTCCAGCTGAGCAACAGTGCTCATAGCATGCAATTTCATTAAATTGAATTCGACACACACAAAGCCGGAGTTGGAGTGCACAAACTGCCTTATAATGTGCTACAACGCACAAGGTAGTGTGGTAGAGTAGGGTTTGAGAAGTCTGAGTTTAGTTATTTGTAAGAATAGCAATGCAATAATAAGCTAATTGCTTTTAGAATAAATTAAATTTTTAGAATTTTTTGGAAAATTAAAATCAATTTGTTTACTATAAAATTTAATCAGTTAGCTTTTCTCCAAATAATTTCTTCGTTTTCGTACAGAATTATTCGAAATATAATAGCTGAATATCAAAAAGTTCAGTTTAATACGTTTCCAAGACACGTATTATTTGGAAATCACGTATCATCTTTGAGGATTATGTACTGAACCTCCGTTAGTACTTAGCGTCAATTGAAATACCAAGCGAAACCAGCTCCCTCTCCACCTGGTCTTTCCAACGGTGTGGAGGTCTTCCACTGCATCTGTATCCACCAGCGGATACTGCATCGAACACTTCCAAAGCTGTAGTGCCATTCGGCCAGCGTACGCTGAACTATGTCTATGTCGTCGTATAACTTGTACAGCTCACCGTTCCATCGTTTGCGGTATTCGCTGTTGTCAATATTCAAAAGACCATATATTTTCCGCAAAACCTTTCTCACGAATACTCCTAGTGTCGTTTCATCGGCTGTTGACATCGTCCAAGTTTCTGGACCATAAAGCAGGACGGGAATAATTAGTGACTTGTAGAATTTGGTTTTGGTTCGTCGAGAGAGGGCTTTACTTTTCAATTACCTATTCAGTCCATAGTAGCATCTCTTGGAAACAGTGATCCTGCGCAGGATTTCGACGCTGATATTGTTGGTGTTGTTGTTGCTGGTTTCAAGTTAGACGAAATCGTCTACAACTTCAATGTTATGAATGTCAATAATGACATGAGAGCGAATGCGCTGACTGTTTGTTTGATGACAGGAGAGATATCGTCTTGTTCACATTCACTACAAGACCAGCATATCTGGTCCATTTGCCAGGTCTAAAGTCACACAGATAAGGTCCAATCCGTTTGTTGGCGTTGGGCTTTAGTCTTTGACACAGTATGCTCGATAGGACCATATTTGCGAGGCTTATATTGACGAATATATTTCGAATATTCGAATCATCGGCCATGCTTTCGTCCGACCATATTCTGCAAAGATGCTGATGCATAACCATATCAGTTCTTCGCCGCAGTATTTGAATAGCTCGGTCGGCAGTCCATCGGAGCCCGCAGATTTGTTGTTATTTCCTGTTATTAAATAGGGTAATTGCAGTTCGAATTCCTTCATGAATCTGTTTCATCGTCATCGACTGAGGAATCCTGTTCGTCATCTCCTGACATCGAATTTTCACTCCCATTCAGCAGGTTTCCTCCATAAACCCATTATGCCCTGGACATCAGTCACCACATTCATTACATTCTTGGTTCCTACATGAGATTTCTGCGGTCTTAAAACCTTCTGTAAGTCGCCGCATTTTTTCGTAAAATGTTGGAGCATTATATCGATGGAGTGGCGAACAGAACAAACTGTCATGAATTTAGGAGATTGTCATAATCAAGTAGAGAGAGAACATAAAAGAAGTTTATGCGCCATCTCTTGAATTAGATTCTTTTCACATAAAACCACAGCTCAAACTAGAGAAGTGGCGAATCAAAACTGGATAATAAACTCTCTCTAAAACTGAAATTAATGCTTATAAATCCTCTCCACCATTATCTTCGTTATAATGATTATTTTTCACGTCCATTGAGAAGCTACTACTGTCACCATCATTTATAATTTGTGAATAGAAATCAGTGAAAAATGACAGAGAAGAAGAAGCAAAACAAAACTTGTGTACCCAGACACAAAGATAACATCGCAAACACTTTCGGAAAACTAAAAGAAAACCACTTAGCAAACCAACAGCCGCAACAAAAGGTAAACGAAAAACGCAAAAAGGTTAAAAACACATTATAATTTATTTAGAAAACAAACAAAACATAATCGTAAATATTTTAACATAGTGTGAATGAATACTGCTTCTAACAATTGCGTAGTTATGCAACGTGACGCAAGTACTAAAAGATTCAGTGGCGCTGATAAAACACGAGACTTTTAGCAAATTAAAGTAATGCAATCAAAAAGCTGTCTGCTCTTGTTGTTGGTTTTTTCTGCGTCTACACGGAGCAAAGTTTATAATACTAATAATAATAATGTCTACTGAATTGCACGCACACACACCCACGCACTTATTTCAATATTTATTTATTGAAATTATCAACCAGACCGCCATGTTGTGCATTTGTGAGTCCATGAAAAGGCAGGAAAAGGCTGACGGTAAACTTAGACAAAGGATTCACAAGGCACAGAGTGGAGTTGAAGCCAACTAGATTATGTAGTAAACATTATGACAGTCGTACGGTATTGTGAAGCTGCTGTTATTGCTCAGATATTTGCTTCTTTCTTGAAGGATCGCGACTAATCGCAGAGTTTTTGGTATTTCAATTCTTTTATGGTTTGAATAGTCTATAGTCGACCGAGAGAACATGCCGCAAACAAAACATATATGTCTTTGTCTTGGAGCACTAGCCTTAACTAAAATACTGTCAACGTTTCATGGACATTTTTTTAATCGTATTGAAGTAAATGGTCTAGAAAGTGATGTACAAATAATGTATATCGAATATGGTTATCGAAAATGCTTTTGCGAGCAATATTCGACTTTTAGAGGACAGTCTGACACTGTTCCAATCCAATAACAAAGAGGTTCTACACAGTTTTGGACTTTGGAAGAATCATGAATACATCATTAGACACCCAAGTTCAATCGGCAGTCCGCTGAATGGGTATCCTCCGGTGAACTGTCAGCTTAGAACGTTTTGAACAGTATTTTTTGGAATTCCCATGAAGATTTTGTCACCGGCTACCTTGAACATTGTAAAATAAACAATAAGTAATAGAATAAAAACTTACCCTGTTGTCGAAGGTACAATTGTTCCTTCACCAATGTAATGCTCCGGAACGCTACGAAATGGTCCTTCACTAGTATTTGTCGGATTTGACCCCCAACGACTCCTTTCTCTTTTCCATGGCACAAAAAGTGTCTCGGTTGAAACAAATTATTGATCCAACGAGAAGGAAATGATGTAAATTAGAATTTCTTTTGAAGGCATTGAAATGTTTGGGACTCTTACAACTAATGCCTTACTTTAGCTGTCTTCGATTCGCCAAGCATTGGAGAGAAACCAACCGAACAAAATATCCAGATGTTCGTTGTTTCAATCTTAAATTTAAGACCTTTTTGGTCAAATAAAATTTATTATGTATATTTTGGTACTTTATAATGGACATACGGAACTCGAAACGAGTCTCTGCATCCTGATCATTTCCATGTATCTAACTATTATTTCCATCATTTTTAGACCGTATGGTGAACATAATACTTTGTGAAACATGCTGTCGGAGTGATTAAAATTATGATTTAGGTTATTTGAAAGTTTGAACTAAATTGAAACCTTAACATTCTTTGAAAAGTCATATATTTTCAAGAATTCTTAATGCACTTGAAACTCATATTCAACATAAAATATTCACACTCCGAGACATACTCATAAACAGTAAAAAAACACATTAAACATGTCTTCAGTATCAAATTCGTTGAATACTAACACCACCACCACTTCCACTCCTAAGAAAATACGGAAAATAATACATACTAGTACTTATCGTATGTGTAGCCACAGTCTGCTCTTTGTTTCCATGTTGACGTTGATATCGTCCCATATGTAATCAATTTGTGCCGATAAAGTCGTACTTAATTTGAAATAGCAGCGTCTTTGTTTCACAATGTTGCCGTTGGAGACATGTATGATATATGTATACAGAGTATACAAAATACCGAAATCGTGACTACATGTGTTCTGCATGTGGTTTGGAGGAAGCAATGTGCGGTATGGTGTGATATCTGAGCTGAAAACACTACATTCTCATATTTAGTGTATGCTAATCTTTAGTGCTAAGAAAAATAATTTAGGACTTTTGTGGTTGGATTATTGAAAACAACATTCCTTTTCTTTAAAATCATAAATATTAACAAAAATTCAACGATAAAATTTGAAACGCTTTTTGTGGAATACTGAATTCAAAACCCTTCAATTAGTTAATCTAAGGATTTCAAAAAGTACACACGAAGTTTTATTATTAAGTTGAATTCAATTCCATTAAATGTGTAATTGTTCAGTAAGAACCTTTTCACACCGCCAAATTAATTGATCAATTAAAGTTTTGATAGAGAAACCAGTTATGTTTACCCTTCATTCTGCCGGTTACTCGATAATCGATCAGCTGTTATACATTTTTGTTTATGTTTTTCATAAGAAGTTGGTATGTTTCATCAGCTGATTAAATTTTTTAGCAGCGATATCTACCGTAGCTTTTTTTTATGGAAAAATTCAGCCAATCGTAGACAAAGAACGTATACTTTCGTCTTTGTCGCAGAGTTGCATTTCATTTTTAAGTCAATTAAAATTCAATGAAAAATTAATGCAGATTTTTATTTTGTATGGTAAATCGATCTTAATCAGCGTTTTAATCGAGCAGAGGCCGGTTAATTGATCAATTAACTCATGTGTGAAAAGGCTTTTTTGGCCTTTTTGTATTAGCTTTATAAATTTAATTAAGCAAGTATCTTGTATACAGTTGTTTGTTCGATTCAGTATGGTTCAAGTAAATTTATTAAGTTAAATTCAATTCATAGGATTATGTTGGTAGTTCATCAAATTGGTATAATCTTTCTGTTTTTTAGCTCTATTTCGTAATGCTAGTATATTGTATTTATACCAGTTGCTTGTTTGATTCACCACAAATTTGTTTACTAAGTTAAATGCAATTCAATAGCGGACGTGAATTGCTCAAGAACTCTTTCAATTCTTCTTATTCTCATCTTTGAAATTTAATCTATATTTGATTATACCAGTTTATTGCACTTATACCATATTCCTGTTCGATTCGCCACTCTTCAAATTCGGCGTAATTACATTTTTCACAAGCAGAGGAATGTTTCAAAACCCCCGAAACACAACTATAACAATATCACTTACACAATTTCTAACAGAAAAAACACTTATCAACATACTACATATAAATGTTTCACAAACAACAGTGAATTTGTTGTTGTATATTCACATAAATACATAGGCATGAGAAACTATTTCGAAATTTCACTTATGAAAATACTATTTTTTCAGCTTGGCTACCATTTTGGGTCACACGTTATTCCCCCTAATGCACCCAGTAACTTGCGCATGAAAACCAAAAACAATAATAATAGCACAAAAAAATAATAATAATTTCAAATATCAAAATGAAAGCAAACAAACAAAAGCTTTGTTAATAAAAATGAAGATACATAACGGCACAAAAAAATGAAAACAGTAAAATGGAAAAATATTCAATGAAAATGACCAAAATGCGTAGACGCTAACAAAAGAGTAACAAGAGAGTACATACAGACATACATCATAACTAGCTAATAAGACGCCTATGTATTCGCATAAAGTAATAATATGGTTTTTATTTGCATGAGTCTACTTCCACATATACAATTTAAATTTTACTCCTCAGATCTCATATTTAACTATGTATATAATATACATATATGTACCGCATAGATGTGACATACGTTATCGGTGACGTACGGTGTAATTTAAAAGCAGGGCCACTTAGAGAATCGAAAGTATGTTATAAATAACTGCTGTTAAAATATTTGTCTAAGTGCCGTTTCATTCTAACTTTACTGTTTTTAGTTTAGAGTCTAATTTTCTGAAATTAACAGTAGCTGTCTACAATCCATCAGACTTGACTGACAAACAACTAACAATAGAATTGAATGGCAAGAATGAATTAATAGCTGTCTTCTATTCACGAAGCGGTGGAGACTATCTTGCTTTTATAAAAATAATTCTTATCTCGAATAAGCGAGTGATATTACTAAAATAAATAGTATATCTCTCTCAAATTCAAGTCTTGTTTTGGAGAGGAAATCGCGAAGTCAAAGAGCTTTGGGATGCTGTATATGCGATTTGATCTCCTTCAAAGGCGTCAGACAGATGTCTGAAACCGTTATCGTCACAAAAATCGTGAGCATGAAGATTTGAGATAAAGGAATGTTGCGCTGTTCCCAAAAATGTGAAGACTGGTCTATTGGCTGGAAAAGTGATGACCACCGTTTTCTGGAATCTACTAGGTATGATCATTGACTAAATTCCAAAGGAGTTTCTGTATCCTTTCGTGAAGCATGGATCCAGTGGTACACTCCAAAGATCCAGAGATGAAAGAGCAATTGAACCAGTCCCCAAAACGGCGAAAACGAGTCTGAAGACCACCCTTGATTTTCCTGTAAGCCGACTCCGCTCCAAACGGTTGACTGAAATCATGATTTCAAATCCCAGTGGAAACTACGTAAAGGGTAGAATGTTATGTTCCTATACAAGAAGCATACAAGCCGCGTAATGGAGGTGTTTGATAGGAGACATATTATAATTGTCCGAAGTACGTTCTCTCGGCAAGTCCGAATCTTACTCATATGCGTGCTACTACATTCAGGCGACCATATCGGTGCGGCATAGTTTAGAATGAACCCTTCTCATTTTCTCTCACATTCATGAAGTCCTAGAAGAACTCGTTTTTCAAATGGTCTAAAGAAGTTGTTATTGGACCACTCTCATATATTTCTTTATACCATTTTCCAAACATCAGCGAAAAATTTGTCCAAAAATTTTGCGAGATCATCTTGTACTAATATACCAACTACAATCTAGCCTCGTTTACACGAATTTCCGTATGTATCCGCGATTTTGTGGACATCAAAATTATGCCTTGCGCAGAACCCTTCATATTAACCGTTGGAAATAAACCTATTTCATTTGTATTGACGAGGCTAACATTGTGCTTATTGTTGTTGCTGTTTATGATGTGGCGAAATGCAATCAGCAAACCGGGACCAAAGCAATGTGCCTCATCCCACTTTGCATTTAGAACCCCGCGCAAACTTGCGACATACAAACATGGACATATTGCAATCGATGGCAAATTGAAATGATTGACTGCCAGAGTGATCAACTGTACTGCTATATACACACTTATGTATGGTATATATAGCTCATTGGGTGGTTGCGCGTTCGACTTCACCACCGAATGCCGGCAATTGCAATTTTAATTATGTGCCAGTGCGTGCGTGTTGCGGTGAGGTTGGTTGGAAAATGCTGCTTATGGCACAGTTGCTAAATGAAAAAGGAAAAATTAAGCAAAACAACAACAAAAAAAAAACAAAAATAATACATTTCTGATAGCATCGGCCGGCCACACACACAACAGCTGCAAGCATTATGGTCAGCTTGGCGGCTAACCGCGCATGAGCGCGTTCAACTAGAGCCAGAGCCGCAGCAACTGCAGCGCGACAATTACATATGTATGTACATACAACAAAAATGGAATGCATATTCGTGCAACATTTTGCATCATGCGCCGCGCTCTCCTCACACACACACACATATTCATTTAAAAACGGGCGCGCGAGCAAATGTTATTCCCACATAAATTAGTCATAAAATGCGCTTATTGTAACCCAACAAAAAAACGCATTGCTTCAGCGTTTTTTTGCTGCAGCAGCTATTTGGACATATAAGTACTCATGCATATGTAAATATGTTGTATGTGTTGGAGAGTGTGCGCTCAGGCGCTTATTACGCATGCACGCGCCATGGCTGTTCGATGACTCGTTGTTCCACTGGCCGCGCTCGCTTGCTCATTGGAGTCGAACGATGAGTGCGCGATTATAGAAATTGGGCAATTAATGAAGTTGCATGTGTACGCTAGAGTTGTTGTCCAGCGTACATATTTATGGGACTCACAAATAGGACACAACAGTGTCCACATTCATGCTCAATTATAGATATTCCATACATTTATTCATTAATATTATATGTACATACTTTCATACTTTATATTCATATTTAACTATGATCCAGCGAACGTTTTCATATTAATTCGTTCGTCAATGCTGACAACTTAAGAGTTCTCTAACCTTTTTTTTATAATACAATATATACATAAATATTTTGAGAGTTCATATGAAGCGACGTCGGTTTAGCAAAGCCCTGCGAATAAGGCTCAACCCACACCGAATTAGTGAACACATCTTTTCTTGTCTGATACGACAACAGTACACAGCTTCATACTGCTGACAACCCACACCGAACAAGAGGAGACAAAAACTCTGGTTCGCTTGGTTTGGGTTAGAGGAAAATACGTTTTTATGTGTTATTAGTCAAAGACGTTTTTGACTAACCCGGTGTGGTTGAGCCTAAGCTTTCAATTTGCCCTTTTCTTGAAGGTCGGTTATTGCAACTATTGTGCTCCCACTGGAACCAATTCGCTATAATCGGTTTAAGATTTAACTTTAATCAGAAATTCTCTACTGAAACATATGGCTACAAGCGATCATCTATTATAAAGACAGGTTCCAAAAATAACTGAGTTTCGATGGAGCTGACTCCTGACTTATAACGTATTACTACAATGAGAAAGAGACTCAATAAAGGTCGCTGAAGTTTCAAAAAAAAAAAGCCGACTTTTCACTCTTGACTTTTATTTCTCCTATGACGATCTTAGTCTATAGCTAAATGAAGGCAGTAGCTTTCGAAGTATAATATGTATACAAATAAAGGGTGATTTTTTAAGAGCTTGATAACTTTTTTAAAAAAAAAAAAACGCATAAAATTTGCAAAATCTCATCGGTTCTTTATTTGAAACGTTAGATTGGTTCATGACATTTACTTTTTGAAGATAATTTCATTTAAATGTTGACCGCGGCTGCGTCTTAGGTGGTCCATTCGGAAAGTCCAATTTTGGGCAACTTTTTCGAGCATTTCGGCCGGAATAGCCCGAATTTCTTCGGAAATGTTGTCTTCCAAAGCTGGAATAGTTGCTGGCTTATTTCTGTAGACTTTAGACTTGACGTAGCCCCACAAAAAATAGTCTAAAGGCGTTAAATCGCATGATCTTGGTGGCCAACTTACGGGTCCATTTCTTGAGATGAATTGTTCTCCGAAGTTTTCCCTCAAAATGGCCATAGAATCGCGAGCTGTGTGGCATGTAGCGCCATCTTGTTGAAACCACATGTCAACCAAGTTCAGTTCTTCCATTTTTGGCAACAAAAAGTTTGTTAGCATCGAACGATAGCGATCGCCATTCACCGTAACGTTGCGTCCAACAGCATCTTTGAAAAAATACGGTCCAATGATTCCACCAGCGTACAAACCACACCAAACAGTGCATTTTTCGGGATGCATGGGCAGTTCTTGAACGGCTTCTGGTTGCTCTTCACCCCAAATGCGGCAATTTTGCTTATTTACGTAGCCATTCAACCAGAAATGAGCCTCATCGCTGAACAAAATTTGTCGATAAAAAAGCGGATTTTCTGCCAACTTTTCTAGGGCCCATTCACTGAAAATTCGACGTTGTGGCAGATCGTTCGGCTTCAGTTCTTGCACGAGCTGTATTTTATACGGTTTTACACCAAGATCTTTGCGTAAAATCTTCCATGTGGTCGAATAACACAAACCCAATTGCTGCGAACGGCGACGAATCGACATTTCACGGTCTTCAGCCACACTCTCAGAAACAGACGCAATATTCTCTTCTGTACGCACTGTACGCATTCGTGTGGTTGGTTTAATGTCCAATAAAGTAAACTGAGTGCGAAACTTGGTCACAATCGCATTAATTGTTTGCTCACTTGGTCGATTATGTAGACCATAAATCGGACGTAAAGCGCGAAACACATTTCGAACCGAACACTGATTTTGGTAATAAAATTCAATAATTTGCAAGCGTTGCTCGTTAGTAAGTCTATTCATGATGAAATGTCAAAGCATACTGAGCATCTTTCTCTTTGACACCATGTCTGAAATCCCACGTGATCTGTCAAATACTAATGCATGAAAATCCTAACCTCAAAAAAATCACCCGTTATTTTGAATTGTTTAGAAGAGTTATCTAAAGTAACTGGAGAACAAGTCAATAGTCAATTTGTAGTAAAATTTAGTCAGTACCAGGCTGCTGGCTAACTTACCGGTCTAACCAGACTATATAAATATTTCGATCTTGAGCTATGAGAATAGGTATTTAAATATTTAAAAGGAATATACATACATTATTTTGAAGCAATGTAGGGAAAACACGGTAGAGTTGTTGAATAATGATTCATTGCATTGAAATAAATTAAAAAACTCCTTAAAAAGTAATGACTAATAAATGCTATAATTAACTGTTATTTATTTGTTTTGATATTGGTTTTAAAAATTATTGCGGACATACTTTTAACATATTCGTCGAAACCAGCGCAGTGACTGGAATCGAGATTAGCCGAGCTAAGAACTTTGTAATAGAGCCCAAGTGCTCTTTCGAATCATAAGTGTCTTGGCGAGCTGTCTAAGTGAGACCTAACCTAACATACTTTTCATATATCTACTTAGACATATAATATATAATATTACTTTTTTATTATTTGAATACTTTTAATTCCTTTTTTGAATTTCTATATTATGAACGTATAATAATTAGATATTAGATTAGATATATATTAGTTATTAAATTTTCAGTGTAATGATTACTAATAAAAAAATATTTGTTTTTAGAGAAGAATGTTAATGATTACTAATTGTAATGATTACCCAAAAGCGTATTTTTCCTAAAATTACAAAACTTTTAACTAAGATTTCCAATTGTAATGACTACTCACGAAGTATTTTTCATGGAATTTACTGCATTTCCAAATAATGATTAATATATTTTAAATACTCACCAAATATTTTTCGTGGAATTGTTGGCATTTCTAAATAATTATTATAAAATGTAATGATTACTCATAAGCTTAAAAGATAATAAATATTGGTATTGATAAGTACTAAGATTATTGAAGTAACATCTTCAATTTTCAATAAGAACATACATATTCATTTAATATTTTATTTATTAATTGTTGTTTACTTTTAATTTTTATCCATATTTCTTTTGTATGGCATTTCTTTAAAAAAATTAATTAGGCAAATTTTTATTTTTATTTAAAAAAAAATTCAAATATACTGATCTATAATCATATTTATATTAATGTAATCAAGAGTAATCAAAAGTAATAAAAAATAAACAAAAGTAATCAAATAGTAATAAAAAATGACCAAAAGTAATCAAATGTAATAAAAATTTCTTATTTTCATTATCTCGGAATATTTTTGATTATTTTGGTATTTATAAATATGTTTGACCTTTTTGCTTACTGCGCTTAACGTGCGTTGTGCTTTAATAATTTATGTGTAATAATGTTTTCATAAATACTATATAAACTTATTTATTTAGATGCATATAACGATTTAAACATTCATACATAAAAACATATAGAAAAGTGCGTGTGAAAAAGTGCCATCACTGATGAGTTTGCTTCCCTTTTTGTAGATTATCCAATTTAAACTATGCACACATCGCTTTTATGTCATCCATTATTTATTATCAATTTAGTTTTTTTTTCTTTTGGAACATAAAAAATTCCATTCAACCACGGTCATCGAACTTTCACCGCATGATTATGGGCGCATATATTCCGACGTATTTTTTATAGCCATTGTGGCCATTAAACTAACATTTGGTAAATAAATTATCGTAATTTGGTGTCATTAAAGTTCTAAAATTATTTTTTTAGTCCAATGATTACACTCCGATAAATACATATAAAAGCAAATTGGATTACGTTATCGCTATTTCCGGTTGGTTTACTATAACTATATCGTGATTTTTAAGAGCCTTTGAGCAGTTTAAAACTAGTGCTTCACCAAGTACTTGCCCTGAATTTGAGTGTATTTGTTTACATTTCAATTATGTAAATGTACTTTAAAGACCTAATTTATATACTTCTTAAACTAATTCGTAAGTGATGTACACTACTAACCCACTACTAATACAATATTTATGTCTATTAAATATATGTATGGTATGTACGTGCCGCATGTTGTAAACTTTAATTACAAAATTAACGCGCATTTGTTGTTCCAAGTATTGTGCACAGTAATCATGTATGTAATTACCACGCGAATGCATTAGTAATTACACACGTTCGACAATTTACTGTTGGACATGAAAATTAACTGAGTGAATGCACATGAATAGGGTCAAAACAAAATAAAATACTACATTCAAACATACATTTATTTATGTACTCAATTATATGTGTTCTGTAAATATTGAATGTTGATATAATTACCAAAAATATTTATTCGTTCATCCATTTCACCATCTAATATATACATAAAAGGCTTAAAACACGGTATATTCTACTAATATCGGATTAAAAGATAAAGAGGATATTGATAGTCATATCCTATTATGTTCAAACGGCCAAAGAATACTTGCTAAGTTTATAATTATCAAATTAGGAAATATCCAAATTATTAGGAAATATCCGAATTATTCAAAAGCACCAAAAATTAAAAATTGGCCATTTTTGTCCGAAAACTGTAGAATAACTTTCGGTTGTTTGAAGTCTGCTTCAGAGTCTGTAAACGAATCGATGCCGGTAGAGTAGTCTCTGAACTATATCAATGAGATTAGGTGACTTGTACAACTATCTCCCTCTCTCTTGAACATTAGATCACTCGCTTCACATAATGGAAAATATTATATAAATACTTTCTTCATATATACTCACTCACTTCACTACCCAATACATTGAACTCAACATCCTAATGATACATTACAACCTCAGGCACGCATTTCTAACAAAGATAGTTATGTGATTAAGAGTATATGGTCAAGATCTTGGAATTATGTCTGAAGTTTTAGATTAGATTAAGGAAATCGCAAGACAAAGAGTCGTCACGTTTGTAAACTCGTTCAATATTGATTAGTTTAAAAAATCGCTTACAATTTCGTCGGATCCTATAAGATTTCTTTGAAACACATTTCTTATGATCCGCAAATCGGTAAACGTCAAAAATTCGCAATTATATGAATATAAAAATATAAATACATATGTACGTTTGAATACTTTATGGGTATTTACAATATTTAAATGGATTACATATTAAAGTGCAGAAAATTGCTAATTCGAGAGGAATAATGGTTAAATGAAATGATTACCAGTAATTGTAATAATTACCAATAATTGTAATGATTATCAATAATTTCTGTATTTTCTTTAATAATCTAATAATGATATATATGTACGAGTCATTGTAGTGATTACCAATAATTGTAATGATTACTAATAATTGTAATGATTATCAATAACTTATTTGCTTTAATAATCTAATAATGATATGTTGTTTTGTACATTGAGATCTAACGGTATCGACTTACAAGCCTCGTACATTCACATTAGTAATTACGATTTTAATTGCAATCAACTACAGATTTCTTAATTTTTTGTTGTAGTAAGTCAATTTGCTTATTTTTATTATAAAGCAGTTACTACATTGCCATGATTTGCTTGGTTGGATTTGGCATTGCCTCGTAATTACTTACATTTTCATGGCTTGAACTATGGAAATTATTGTATGTTTGTATGTATGTTTCAAGGTTATTAAGTCATGAAAACAAGCTGGTCTTGTGTAATTATTATATGTCTAATTAGTAACTTTATATTTACTATGCGCTATATGTTTTCATATTTTTTCAGTAAATATACATGTGTACATATATATTAAGAGTGTTAAGAGCACCTTTGCATATTATTACTCTAAAACTCCATTTTTTTGGTATTTACAAGCAAAAGGCCAGTTCCTCTCTTTGAGATCTGTGCCTAATTAGCTTCTCCTTGGGTTCATGAAAAAGTAATTCATACATATGTATGTATATGATTATATATAAATTCATACTTATGTATGTAGATGTGAATGTATACTCGTATATATGTGTAGTCTTCGTCATTCGCGCTTTTAGTTGTGCATTAAACTTTTATTTGCCTCAATTCAATTTACTCCAACTTGTATTGTAATTTTCCGATACATTAAATTTTAGCCATAAAAAGCAAATTTCTATGTCCATGGCAAAAATCTAATAACATTTCAATTATGCACATTATTCTGTACTCGGACAAACATATGTACATACATATCTACATACGAAAGTGTATGGATTTCTGCAATTAATTAATTAATTTTTTTTTTGTATAACGGAACAATTGTATCAAATAACAGTGAAGTGCTAATAACAACTTAGATTTTACGGATTTTTTGCAAATAATTTAACATGAGTATATAATGAATGATATTTATATAAATATATATGTATGTACATACATATTGTACGATAATATATTTATTATAACATTCAGAATGGAAGCGAGTGGTTTTTCGCAAACGTGACAATAAAAATATATACACACATACATATCGTATATACCACGAGTAAGGTTAGAGCATACAAGCGTACCGTTATATATACATTCAAATATATTCTGCGAAATATCTCAAATATATTATGGTTTCTTATTTCCGGTGAATTATTCCTCTATTGTGTATCTACATTTTGTTCATAACAAACTTTTACTAGAAGATTATTCTGTACCAAAAGAACATACACCCCTAAATGTATCTATAATATAATGAGTCAAGTCGCCGACAAGCAATCGTAGATAAAAAAAACTTTACCTGAGTCTATCTCCAAATATCACAATATTTTTCGAGTTTTGGAGTTTAGGTTAGCTTAGGTTAGGTTGTATGGATGTTTCCTAGAGGGGAACACACGTAGGTACTAGAAGATACGACAAAGCCTACAACAAATCTGCAAAGGTTTTTCGCTAACATATCCGCTATTTAGCGCGGTTGTTCGAAAAAGTGAGATCCGAAAAATTTTTTATTGATCTCAATGCGGGCCATTCCAGAAGAAAGTGATGAGATGATTCTATCTAGTCCTCCTCCAGTCATTTTCTACAGCTGCCAACCGGTGAGATTTTTAACATTTCAGCGTGGATCCTGATGGGACAATGACCAGTTAGAACTCCTACGACTAGATGAGGTAAACTTTTCTGAGGGCGAATAGCTCGGCAGACCTTCTGCGATTCTCCTTAGGTAAGAAGAATCTGGAGACTGCGTAAGTACGAGTGACTGACCAGGGCTTGCCCAGTTCAACCAAGGCCTTCTTGTTTACATATTATGTCAATGAATTTTTTTATTTTTTTGTGAATATCTCCTTATATTTGTACTCAAATTATACGGGGTTGTTGTGGAATCTGATGGTTGTCGGAATCAGAATTCAAACCGATAAAATAATCTGGTTAATGTCATGAATTCGGATATTATTGGTTTGATGTTCAAATCGGAAATTTTATTGGTTTTAGGTGTCATGGAAACCAATTTTACCGGTTTACTATAACAGAAAGACCTCAAACTTTCAAAAATATGGTTCGTACTTACATTTTTATCGTTCACTGTATGAAATACTTCCGTATTTTTTAAAGACGGCGATAAAGCAATTGCAATGTGTTATTATATAATTACATATGTATAAATATATACATAAATTTACAATTATTATTATATGGAAATAATCTTTCATACACATAAATACTGTGTCAATAAATAGAAACTTAATAATAAAGGAAGGCTAGGCACCGTATCAACATTTTTTATCGTGGATGTCATAACTCTGAAACTGTTATGTATATGTTTAATTTGAAATTTCTACAGAGGGGCGGAAGTAAGTATAATCGACTAACCACATATATATGTATGTATAACGAAATTGTGTTACGCAACAACATCCCATCACGCTGTCTCTGCAGTGGGTCACCATAATTATAATAACAAATATTCTTCCGTCCATCCGTTTCTTATAACTCGATTCCTCGAAAAAGTTAATTGAAATTGTGGTAATACGAAAATATCATACATTGACCTTCATGGTTTCACTATGTATTTTTATACTCTCGCAACAAATGTTGCTAAAGAGAGTATTATAGTTTTGTTCACATAACGGTTGTTTGTAACACCCAAAACTAAACGAGTTAGATATAGGGTTAGATCAGGGTGAAGAGTGGAGTTCAAATCCGAATGTCTGTCTGTCCGTCTGTGCAAGCTGTAACTTAAGTAAAAATTAAGATATCTTGATGAAACTTGGCACACTTATTTCTTGGCACCATAGGAAGGTTGCTTTCGAAAATGAGCAAAATCGGACCACTGCCACGCCCACAAAATGGCGAAAACCGAAAGCACATAAAGTGCCATAACTAAGCCAAAAATAAAGCTATGGAAATAAAATTTGGCACGAAGGATCGCACTATAAAGGGGCATATTTGGATGTAATTTTTTTGGGAAAGTGGGCATGGCCCCGCCCCCTGCTAAGTTTTTTGTACATATCTCGCAAACCAATAGAGCTATATAAACCAAACTTTCTGCAGTCGTTTTTTTTAGCCACTTCCTAATACAGTCCAAAAATGAAAGAAATCGGATCATAACCACGCCCACCTCCCATACAAAAGTTAGGTTGAAAATTACTAAAAGAGGGTTAAATCACTAGCGAAAAACGTCAGGAACACTAAATTTCACATAAGAAATGGCAGATGAGAACTGCACTCAGATCTTTTTACAAAATGGAAAAAGGGCGTGGCGTCCACCGATTTCAATGAAACTTGGTTTGTAATAGTTTCCTTACATCCCAATAATATGTTGTGAAAATAGGCCAAATCGGTTCACAACCACGCCTACTTCCTATATACCAGAACTTTGAAGTGGATCGGAATCGTTTACATTACAATATATAAAGTAAGCACTAGTGAAGATATCGGTGCAGAACTTTGCACAAATACTATGTTAATAATGTGGCAGCCCCATTCTAATTTGGCCCACATATTCGTCATATATAATGTATAAAGTCCATTGAAAGTTGGAAAACTTAATATTAGGTTAGAAGAACCGAGGTCCTCGTGTTCGATATATGGGGCCTTAAAAACCTATGGTCCGATTTCAGCGAAATTTTGTAAACCAATTTGGGTGGAGCCCATCTATACCTTATAATGAAATTTAAGGCTTCTGATGGTTTTCCTTACAGACGGACAGACAGACATTCGGATTTCAACTCGTCTCGTCACCCTGACCATTTTGATACATTATGTATAACCCTATATCTAACTCGTTTAGTTTTGGGTTTTACAAACAACCGTTATGTGAAGTTTTGTTATACTCTCTTAGCAAGAGAGTTGCGAGAGTACATTTACGAAAACTCAGCCATTTGGTAACTCATCTCTCTTGACGTCGCAAAAAAAAGAAGGTCTTGTTATGAACATTTAGATTTATTTAAAAGATTTATGGTCCTCTGAACATTGGCAACGGCGAATACCGCAGACGATGGAACGATGAGCTGTACGATTTATACGACGACATTGACATAGTTCAGCGAATAAAAAGACAGCGGCCACTCTGGCTAGGGCATGTTGTACGGATGGAAGAAAACACTCCAGCTCTGAAAGTATTCGATGCAGTACCCGCTGGAGGAAGCCGCGGAAGAAGAAGTGAAAAGTGACCTGGCTTCACTTGGTGTTTCCAGTTGGCGCCAAAAAGCAAAACGGAGGAATGCGTGGCGCGCTCTGGTGGATTCGGCTATAATCGCTTAAAGCGGTTCCTACGCCAAATATATATATATCAAAATCAAAAATTATTCGGATCGATTTGAAATTTTAGGAGAATATTTTAAACATACTCTTATTATTAAAAAAGTCAAAAAAACAAAAAAAAAATGGAATTTATCAAACCAACCTAACCCCTTAAGGGGTCAAACCATGTTATGGACTGGAAAATTTGATTTTTCATTGTTTTATCACAAATTGTTTTTTAACATGTCTGGAAGTAAAGTGATCTTTTAAAATTCGAAGTCGGTTTAAATTTAAAGCAGTTAGAAGAAGGAACTGGTGGACGCGCAGAGTTGGCAGCTGGAACTTTACTACTGTGAATAGCTCAAATGAAAAATTATGTAAAACTGTGAAAAATGACACTATGAAATGTCTCAAATATGCATTGCATTACTAATAGCCTGTTGTGATGTGTTCGATTCGCCACTATCTAAAGCTTGATGCAGCTTGACGGTTATTGATTTTAGCCATATATCATATTCGTTAGTTATAATTTTTCAACAACTGTGTGTCATAGTAAAACACCTGCTGATGAATCACTCCTCTTATAATTGACACCGCAGCACTGCCATGGCCTCAGTTTACACATTTTACGCTGCAAATTTCATTAAATGCCCACACGTTCACCGCTTAATTACACTAATAACAAACGAGTAAAATCATGGTAGTATTTAATATACTCGTATATACTCGGTACTTTAATTAACGACAATTTGCAACTCGAAACCAGATCAATGTTTACAGTTTAACGCCAAGCGGGTGTTTGGGCGATCGTGTGAATATTTTCTCAGCTGCCGAGCACGCGAAACACGAAACGCAGATTTTCCCATCGAAGCAAAGCTAGAACACACGATATTTATACATTTATATTTATGGTGTGGCTTTGCTTTGGCTACTCGCCAGCGATAGCCAGTGTGCTGAGCGTAATGAATGAGCCACAGCCAAATAAGTAAATAAATAATGCAGTGAAAACCGGTTACTCAACTACTTAACGGGTGTACTGGAGTGAGGTTATGTGAGCGCATTTTTATTTATTTTCTTAATTTTTACTGTTATTCATGCTGTTTCTTACCTGATACATGTACATACAATATGCCAATGAATACCAGCGTTGTTGTTGTAGTTTCATGTTATAATGTAAACATTACAGTGCTGTAAATAACATGATAAACGTTTGCATTAGCGAAACGAGCGCATGCACACACACACAAATGTTTTTTAGATAAATAAATAAACAAATAGCTATGGGACAGCTAAATCACTAGCTTTGCGAATTGTGAGCGCGTAACGTGTTTGCATTGCAGACAAAACAAAAAAAAAATTAAAAACAACAACAAAAAAGTGAAACAAATACAACAAAAGCTAGTAAGAATAACAAATTGCCGTAGTGAGAAAAACTCACCTAAATAAATAAAATGAGCGTCGCGGTGCGGCGTGCGCGGCGGTGGCCAGCCACTGCTTTTATTGGATTGTCAGACAGCGCGCATAGCGGTCGGACAGGTGTGCGCGACAATGGATTACGAAATTGTAACATAAACACGGTAAAGCAGCTGGCTGCAGCAGAAACCTGATCAAGAATTATAGTGTACAAACACGAGACAGCATTTCGCAATGAGTGCAGTCAGCAAATTTTACTACGAAAGACCACGCTTGATTACGTAAAACGCGCAGGTGGGGAGTGGCGATAAAAATAGAGGCACGTACTTGAAAATAAAGATAATATTTAAAAAATAAATAATTGAATCAAGTCTTTGTATTTTGAAACCAAAACTAGATTTTTTTGTTTCGTAAGGCTCAAGAAGTTGAAGCTTTTGGAATTTTAGCACAGATTCTAGATGAAACACACATTGTTTTGAAACAGAAATTATGTAAATGTTTCTTGAGAATAGTATACTAGAGTTTTGATATACTTAAGGGAACAGTACTTCCTTGGGGGGTTAGGAGGGTTTAAAAATCTCAAAATTTGAAAAATCTTTTTAGTCTTATTAAATAGTACAATATGTTTAATAAATAATCCAAAACAAGTAAGAAAGGGCTAAGTTCGGGTTTAACTCTCGCAAGTTATTTATTTATTATTATTAAAATAACATACAATTCGGCCCATATATTTGGCATAGAGTCCACTAGAATATCGAGAATCAGCCGTGATAATTCCAAGACCGTTTTTACTGATTTTCACCATCTAACTACATCATTACCAAGATTATATGTTCACTTAATTTTGCTAAGATATCTCACATATTAACCGATATATACGCTATAAAGTCCACCGTAAGTTTCCGTATATTAGTATTGACCCGATTTTGCCCAATTTTGGCACAGAGGCATACTATTATAAGGAAAACATATCCGAGGAACTTCTTTCGAAGATCTCTGAGATTCACTGATTACTCAGATTTTGGTTGGGAAAAGCTTTTTTTAGACGCCAAGGAACGTTGGTATGGACGCTAAATTTTCGGAATTTTTAAATAAAAGTTTCACAAAATACTGTTTAAATATGTATTTTTGATATACTGAATTGTTTAAATGAAATGAATGATTGTATATATGTACTAGAGCTCTTGGTATTCGACTAATCGACTAACCGAATTAACCGAATAGGGCATTATTCGAATAATAATATTCGGTTTGCACTATTCGGATAGTCGTCAGTCATCGACTATTCGATTAACCGTTCATTTTCGACTATTCGGTTAACCGTTCGTTGTCGACTATTCGAATAGTGCAAGTTCAGTAATTTTCTTATTTTTATTGAAAAAAGTGAAATATTAAAACTAACAAAAAACTCGCTATTTTTTATGACTGTCATACCAAAACTGTTGTTGTTTCACATGCAAAATTAAAATATGACTGATACAACACTGCGTGGTATGTTTCTTGAGTTCGCTATTCTATACCCCTACCCACTTGCTGCCGAATTTTTTCGGTTTTGTGCGGCATATGCCTAGTACTGCAGTAACCGGTTACTTTTTGGAACCGTTTTTTTTTGGGACACACTTGTGGCAGTGTGGGCGGTTGGTGTGTGGGGCTTTGGGGCATTTTGGGTCAAAACTTCGACGAGTGGGTAGTCGGTTTTCTGTGAAGAAGCGGTTTTTTTGGGTCGGTCAGTGGACGGTTTTGCTCGTGCCCTTCTGCCCCAACACTTCTCAACCGATTTATACCGCACATTGTATGTATATATCTGGAAAATACGGACATATATCTGGAAAATCAAAGGCTTTTAGACTGCAAACAATTTTCATTTATTCGAATAGTGACTGTATAACTAATATGTACCCTTGTTTTCAAAATCTGAAACCACTTAAACCTGATCTGACCGATGGTACGCTACAAAGAAAACTTTCTTCTTCTAGAATACTACTCTTAAAATACTACTACTTCTTGTCTTAGGAGTACTATTAAAGTTTCATAATACGACCGATAAATTAAAGGAAGGACAAAATCGTCTCGCTCCCAACGGCTTTATCAGTTTTGGTTCCCTGTGACTACTTCCCCATTTCGAGGAAAATAATAGGTAAATATAGAAATATAGAGAATTAGTTCTACGGTAAAAAATAAACCAGCTTTCTATAACCTAGTGCTTCCAAGAAGAATATTTCGTACGGCTAAATAAACAGTTTCACTGCTTACTGAGTTGAATATTCCATCAAATTTTGAGTTTAATTTTCTAGAATTAAGAGAACTTTTCATTCCGATTTTGTCAAAAATGTTCCTTTTTAGATAAGATTAACGTAAAATTTTAATTAATTACTAGTTTATCGGAAGTATATTTTTATAAGATTTTTAAGATTTAAGTATGATCTTCGAAATTTATTTTGTAGAAAATATTTTTATGTTGTATCCTCTGTTTCATATAACTAAAAGTTTTTTGTTGAGCCCAATACTAATGAACTGGCTTGCATTTAGACATAGGGTAAAAGTAAAAAAGATTCGAATATTTTTAGTCGCAGTTTGCTCGTTTTCCTATTAATTATTTAACCTTATTTCAGATTAGAGTGTGGTGTGTTTTCTAGGCCTGCATTATCAATTCACCACACTAGTTTACTAGTTGCATAACCTCTTTTAATGCATTAATTTATAATTTTTAATGTATTTTTTATAACTTATTTGCTATTTTTGCCAATTCTTCATGCCACAAAAAGCGTTAATTATCTTAACCGCCTTTCGTTTCGTGGCACGCGTGCACAAGCCGCTGCTGACTCGTTGTAGTTAAGCCTGTCTTAAGCTCTTCAAAGTCGCTTAAATGCAATATGGCATTGAACAATGCGAACAATTGTGTTTACAATAGCAACAACAAAAACGTGTCTATTTCACGAAAATCTCACGTAGTGAGTTGCATTATTTAATTCATCGCTATTATTGGCTGACGTTGTTTTTGTCTCCTTTTATACCGCATTACTGTAAATTTTCACTTTTACTTTTTCGCTTACTGGTTTTCGTGTTTTTCCATTCCGTTTTCTCAGCTCACTTTTACTTATCGCCGGTTGTACGTGTATTTAGTCGACACAGTTTCTTAATTGACTTTGATTACTCATCGCGCGGCTGTACTCATGTGTCTCTATCCCCCTCTCTGTTTCTCTTCTTTATCTCGGTGTACTTTTAGTTCGCTGTGCAAATTTGTATATCACATTATGGAAATTGTTGATGCGATAATTAACTAACAAGATATTTGTTGCAATAGCAGTCAAGTTAGAAAGATAAATGCGCGTTTGTTGTGGGCTGAAAACTATAATTACCTTCGTGATTATTCATACATACATACATTGTGTGTTTAAGTATTTAAAGCGTAAAATGTTTTCTTTGTGTGCATAATAACATCTGCGATATTTTTCAAAAATGTAAATCTTTACATTGTCTTTGACTTTTCTTAGAATTCTTAAAACCCGAGGATGTTGCCAACCGCAAACGATTCAGATATTATAAAGTGGTTATGAATATGAATTGACATCGTCAACATGTTGGTTTACTCAGAAAGTCGAAGGCTTCGTTTAGTTGAAATATTTAGACACGACTTTCTATACTTTAACCATTCGAAGAACCAATGTTGGGCTAATAGATCGATAGAAATAACGAATTAAAAAGAGTTTGTTGATATATGTCAGATGACAGATTATTCTCTCATTATACATACATATAAGCCAAATGGACACTTCCGAGAGAAACTCTGAAACTCACTTTATGGTCCTGAAACATTATAAAATTGGTAGAAATAACAATCATATCCGATCCACTATAGTGTCGAAGCGTTCGAGTCAGTCAGTTGGGATAAGTAAATCTTCATTTTAAATTAGATTTTTCTCGAAACTGTAAATAATCTCTTTATAAAGGTAATTGCCTAAAGGACCACCCTCTATAAACACTGTTTTATACACTCAAGTAAATGTTTAAACGTAAAGCCTAAAAGTGAGAAAGTCGATTAAGCATTTCTTTCTATCCCCGCAAAACTAATACGGCTGTGTAAGTTGACGTTGAGCAACACCAAAAGCTCCGTCATGATTGGGAAGGATCTCTCCGAGCCGTTCGATACCAGACGAGGTTTCAGACAAGGTGACTCACTAACGTGCGACTTCTTTAACTTGATGCTGGAAAAAATTATAAGAGCTGCAGAGCTAAATAGAGAAGGTACAATCTTCTACAAGAGTGTACAGCTCATGGCATACGCCGATGATATTGATATCATCGGAAGCAAAAACCGCGCCGTTAGTTCTGTTTTTTCCCATCTGGATAAAGAAGCGAAGCGAATGGGTCTGGAGGTGAATGAGGACAAGACGAAATATCTCCTGTCATCAAACAAACAGTCAGCGCACTCGCGTCTTGGCTCCCACGTCACTGTTGACAGTCATATCTTTGAAGTTGTAGACAATTTCGTCTACCTGGGAACCAGCATTAACAGCAATAACAATGTCAGCCTGGAAATCCAACGCAGAATCACTCTCGCCAACAGATGCTACTTTGGACTGAGTAGGCAATTGAACAGTAAAGTCCTCTCTCGACGAACCAAAATCAAACTCTACAAGTCGCTTATCATTCCCGTCCTGCTTTATGGTGCAGAAGCGTGGACGATGTCAACATCAGAAGAGACGACACTAGGAGTTTTCGAGAGGAAAATTTTGCGCAAGATTTATGGTCCTCAGAACATTGGCAACGGCGAATACCGCAGACGATGGAATGATGAGCTGGACGATTTATACGACGACATTGACATAGTTCAGCGAATAAAAAGACAGCGGCTACGCTGACTAGGTCATGTTGTCCGAATGGACGAAAACACTCCAGCACTGAAAGTGTTCGATGCAGTAATAGATATAGGATTATATACATATATCGAAATGATCATGGTGACGAGACGAGTAAAAATTCGAATGTCTGTGTCTCCGTCCGTCCGTGCAACGGATAACTTGAGTAAAAATTAAGATATCTTGACGAAACTTGGTACACATGTTCCTTGGAACCGTGAGAGGGTTTCTTTCTAAAAGGGGCCACGCCCACAAAATGGCGAAAACCGAAAACACATATAGTGCCATAACTAAGCCATAAATAAAGCTATGGAAATAAAATTTGGTATGAAGGATCGCACTTTGAGGGGGCATATTTGGATGTAATTTTTTTGGGGAGGTGGGCGTGGCCCCGCCCCCAAATAGGGTTTTTGTACATATCTCGGAAACCAATAGAGCTATGTAAACCAAACTTTCTGCAGTCGTTTTTTTTAGCCACTTCTTAATACAGTCAAAAAATGAAAGAAATCGGATCATAATCACGCCCACCTCCCACAAAGGTTAGGTTGAAAATTACTAAAAGTGGGTTAACTCAATAACGAAAAACGGAGGAAACACTAAATGTCACATAAGAAATGGCAGATGAAAGCTGCATTCAGATTTTTTTTAAAAAATGGAAAATGGCCGTGGCGTCGCCCACTTATGGGTCAAAAACCATATCTCAGGAACTACTCCACCGATTTCAATGAAACTTGGTTTGTAATAGTTTCCTTACATCCCAATGATATGTTGTGAAAATTGGCCAAATCGCTTCACAACCACGCCTACTTCCTATATACCAGAACTTTGAAGACGATCCGAATCGTTTACTTTACAATATATAAAGTAAGCAATAGTGAAGATATCGGTGCAGAACTTTGCACAAATACTATGTTTATAGTGTGGCAGCCCCATTCTAAAAATCGCCGAAATCGGACCATAGGTTTTTAAGGCCCCATATATCGAACACGAGGACCTCGGTGCTTCTAACCTAATATTATGGTTTCCAACTTTCAATGGATTTTATTCAATATATATGACGAATATGTGGGTAAAATTGTGTATTATATAATATAAATAAAGTTAAATAAATAAATTGCGAGAGTATAAAATGTTCGGTTACAGCCGAACTTAGACCTTCCTTACTTGTATTCCTTCACTTTGTTATATATTCATAAAGAACCAATTAAGATAGCGAAATAAAATTTGCACAATACTGTATATGATCTGTGGCATCACTTGTGAAAAATTTGTCGAAATCGGACTATAACTTTTCAATGTCCCGGATATCGAATATGAAGAACTCAGTGCCTTAGGGTAATTTTTCATCGAAAGCGGGTAAATCTCGCAGTTAACTCAATTTAATTCAGGGGAAATCTTTTTCTTCTAATAGTGTGTCTTTGTACCAGAAATGGTTAAAATCGGGTCATATCTTCCCTTAGGTCTCATATATCTAATTATAGGATTTTCAAAAATACGAAGGGCTTAATAGCTTATAATTCGGTTAATATGTGAAATGGGCATATAATCTTATGATGATTTTCGTTATTCTATTGAACTTTATGCCGAATATATGGGTCGAATTGTGTTGTCTTTATAAAATTACATCAATAAATTGCGAGAGTATAAAATGTTCGGTTACACCCGAACTTAGCCCTTCCTTACTTGTTCTATTGGACTTTATGCCGAATATATGGATCAAATTGTGTGTGATCTTAATAAAAATATAGCAATAAATTGCGAGAGTATAAAATGTTCGGTTGCACCCGAACTTAGCATTTCCTTACTTGTTTTCTTAAAAAAAAATTGGGAACCCCGATCATCCTCGATGGATCACCCTTTACAATAATTTTACAAGTTTTCTGCTTCTTGCTTCAGCTCACCTAACAATTGTAAAATAGGCTGCGATTATCTATCGCGTAGTATTTTCTAAAATATTCGAGTTTTTGTTGTTGCCTAGCAGATATTTCATTATTTCCATACTTGCAGATAAGTATGTTTAATTACAAATTCTTGGAAATGATTAACTGCCTGATTAACTGATGACTCGTTGCTATAAACTTCTTATCGGCTGCTTTAAAATATAATTCTGCGTAATTCGCTGATAAGCTACAGCGAAGAATGGGAAACCACAACTTCGTATCTTTTGTGGAATGCACATACTCGTATATCATATATATAATTATAATATATTTATATATTTAATCTCTTATTATTATTATTGCTTACTAAGTCTCATAAAGTTTAAAATAAAGATTTTGCAAACGTGTGCTGAGATACAAAAACAATTACTAAGTCACGTTTGCGCTTCTATCACGTCCGAAGGTGTGTTGTGTCATCGCACAGCTTATCTAATTTCCTGAGACAGCAGACACTTTTGGATACTTTTAGATTTAATGAGCGCAAATTTCATTGAATCACCCATAGAGCATAGAGTGTTAGACATTTAGCGCAGTCAAGCGACAAAGCGGTATGAAAACAAAAAGTACCCAACAACAACAACAAAAGTAATATAAGAACACTAATGCGATACTGGAAAATCACTTCAAAGTCATTTGAATAGTAATTTGTACGTTTGGCAGATCATTTAATGAAATATGAATACATGCAAATGTGTTTAGAGTGCCATTAGTTGTTGTTGCTGTCGACTTTTAGCACTCGTTTTTTGCTCGTTACAACTAAATGGATTTTCCTATTTACATATGATTACACACAAGCTTGATTTTTGCCAGTAAATGCATGTATGTGTGAGTGTGTAGTAGAGAGCGGCCAAGCGCGGAAAGCCACCAAGGCAAGCAACTTATGCATATGCAATCACCTAGTTAGAGTATGTATGTACCCCACCTGCAAGCTGCCACAATGTTGTTGCACGTTGCATAGGTACATATGCAAAACGGAAGTGGAAAAATTAATTTAACAACTGTTTATGTGCTGCCAGCCGCGCCGCGTCGAGGCAAACAAAATAGCTTGTGGTGAGCAAAGCACTTCGAGGGGTGGATTGAAGCATGAAAATCAAACGAATTGAAAACGTCAGTGAATGCATACATAAATGCGCAGCTGAGTTTAAACGTTGGTATCGCGTTGAATATGGTGGAAAAGAGATGATGGAGAGGGTAGTAAATATCTCTGATACTAGGCTGACTGACTGACTGACTGGCAGGTGGACGATGGTATGAAAGGAAAAACTGCAATAGATAGCGAGTTGCGAGAATAACAGCTAACGTACAACAACAACAGTAAAAAATATTCTACAACAACACTAAATCTTGCTTGTAAAGTAGTCAAAGCAAATCAAAACAACGCAGCAAAACAATTATGGAGTAAGTCAGCCGCATGAAACGCAGCTCTTCAACGCCGTCGCTCAGTTGGAGTTGGCTTTGTCCGCTTTGATTTTGCGTTTTCAACGCTTTTCCCGCTTCTGCGTTTAGCTTCTCTTAGCACACGTATCGTTGCAGTTATTACGCCTGATTTGATTGCTTCTGCTTTCAACAGCTAGAGACAAAGTAAAAAATGAAAATTTCCACTGAACTATTTGCTTTCACAGTTTGTCAGTTGTAGTCTGTCTATCACTAGCTGTTGCTAAGCATGCGTATGGAAGTAAGAAAACAAATGCTGCGTATCATTCACGCCGCCGTAGCTTGTAACTTGATAATTGTACACTGATTTGCGGCAATGGTATCGAAATGAAATTGAATTGAAGCTACAACTTGAAAAATGTAGAACAACTTCGAGATAATTGAAAGAGAATTGCGAAATAATATTTTGTCTCACATACCATCTCTTTCAGTTAGTACAACCATCTACTTTTAGTTAGCGAGCTCGTCTTGAATGTCCAGCGAACATCCAGCGAATCCCCATAGTATCAATGTACCTTTACACTCTCCGGAATCTTGAAAATTTTTTATGTATATATTTGAAATCCCAGGTTTAAAATAATTAATTTGTGGGAGTTTCCAGAAATCCCGGTATAACATAAAAAATTTGACAAAGAGCTTTCAATAAGCACATCGATCAAGTGTAGAATATCCGAAGTTGTCTTTTGTATCTCAACTCCCTTTTGGATCATCTAATAATTTATGTTAGGTTAGCCTGGTAGGCCAATGATGCCTGTGCTTGAGGCGAATTTTGAAAGGTTATGTGGTTTTTCTAACGTTACCTCTTCCAGATTCTGCTATTGTGAAGTCCCAAATACTGGAGCCTTTGCCTTGACAATGCAGGACAAACGCACAAGAGAGACTCCATGGTTTTTCTGACCAGTGAGAATTCCAACCATGCTCCTACAGTCCCTTTTATCGAGCGACATTAGAAATTTTGGATATTTCCTGTATACCGCTTAGCACATGGCTTTAGCCGTTTTGCAACCCGTTATATTTTTCCAAAGCGTTATGACCGTCCTTGGCATGCTCCTGTTTAGATCATCGTATAGATTATTCATGGCTTTGCCAATGGTGGTCCGAAAGTTTCGGGTTGAGAGTTGTACACTACTCTTGGCCTGGTACCGAGTTGAAGTGTAGCCACTTGTTCCTGGCAATACCGTCTTCTGGCCGAGCTGTGAAACGAGGTTATTGCCTTGATTGCTGCTTGACTGTCCACGTAGAAATTAACTGTAGAGTATCCAGCTGTTGTATTGGAGGCTAGCTCTGCGGTTTTCCCAATAGCAAACACCTCCGCTTGAAATACACAGTGATTCGACAGTGTAATAATTTATATTTAAATAATTTGTATAAGCCTGCCTTGCAGTATATCCAGGGGCCTACTCCATAACCCATTTTCGATCCATTCGTCGAGATGTTTTCCCAATTGAAAAATGAGATCAAGTAGTCAGTACCAGCTAGACCGCTTTTCCCACCGATCATTGTCCAAAGGTTCTTTATGAAAATTGTGCTGCCGCCGATAGTCGTTCTGCCGATTTTGATCATCTAATAAAAGGGCATAAACTGCTTTATATGGTGTATTTGGTAGAGATAAGAGTTTTGTTTGTTGGTGTATATGCCTGGTGACTGATTCCAGGGTTATGTCGATCGTCAGCGTTTTGTCCAATATTAGTAAAGGTGCATGAAATTGGAGAATATTTATTATACGGTTTAACACGGAAGATGTCATATTGTCATATTATATTATACTATGTGAAATTATCAAACTAACAGAAATGAAGAGATAAATTAGATTGTAACTGTGATAGATTAGCGAAGTCGAGAACAAAAGTTTGACCGTTCCTCATCAATAGAATTGCTCCAAAACCGATGTAGAATTAAGAAGATGATATCTTTTATAACCTAGTACCTTGACCGCGATGATCTTCTCGTAGTTTTGGTCAACCATTTTCTGCCAGGATTGGGCCTTTCATACGTTTACCTATAAGGAAATATAGAATGGTTTCTGAGAGGAAGAAACATAAAATTGCTCATCTTTTCATCTAGCGACTGCAATATCTTATATATCCACAAAGACTTCTCAGAAGAGTTTCCGGAACGAAATGTCACCTTTAATGTGAAAACCACAAAATATCGCGAATAATTGAGGTCTTCTTAGAAGAGCGGTCGTCGTTGTTTTTTTAAACGATGATACGTAATTCTCTAGATTTCACTGTAACATAGTTATTATTTAACATTAAATTCGCGCAATTTTAAAGTGCTCCATAGTTAAATGAACTCTCCACAAGTGCTCCCACAGATAACCAAGTACATAGTTTCCACAGTCAAATCGACTCTGCAAAAGTTTACACTTAAGTCCGCAGCCACACTTGGCGGGTCATAATTCATTTCAAGTGTATTGCAAACTTTACCAACACAGATTTAATTAATTTAAGAGTGTCTTTCCGCTTACCAAACCGCGCAACCCAACTTTTATTTCTCTATTAGATAATATATAATGGTATTTTTCTATAATTAATGATTGCGAGAGGTGTTGCGGAAATTTGCGCACGCGGCCACAACTCCCGCAACACACCACATAACAACAAAAAACATTAATTTAACTAATTCTCGTTTTTCTTTTGCTGCTTTAATTTCAGGCTACGCAAAAGACATTTCCGGAATTGAAAGAGGTAAGTTTTGTCGAATGAATGAATGAACGGAGGAGTGAATGAATGAATCCATTGCGCTCGCAGCGTTTTAGCGCAATGAAAGCGGCAAGGGAATATAAAAAATATAAAGACAACAAAAATCGACTGCAAAACTAAACTCAAATGAATGAGAAAAATAAATGCGGGCGTATGCTACAAATACAGACACCCCTACGTGGAAACCGCAACTCATTCAAAGAAAAATAAAATAAAAATCAAAGATGATTTTGTGGCATGAAAAATAGTTGGAGCAAAAATGTGAAAAGCAAAAGTAAATGAGAAAATATGAGCAACTTAATGGTGGAGGCGATGTGGACGAAAATGCCAAATGAAAAAATAATATTAAAATCTAAATGTAGGCACTCAGACAGACGCACGCGTTACGTTTGCCACAAATATATATACATATATATAAATGTGTGTATGTCTGCACAATTGGCAAAAGGATAAAGACCTTTTCAACGTCAACAGCGCGGCGTGCACCACTTCAGCCGGCTGAGTCGCTCTTCTTACCAAATAAAAAGCTGGCAAACTATTTTCACCCACTCATACCGCCATCTAAGCGCTGCACATCAGCTGGGTGTCCGTTATTTTTTCTTATTCTGTGTATTACCCATTTTCGCCTCTTCACATTTGCACATTTTCGCATTTTCTCAGCTCGTTCAGTTTTTCATTTCTATGCATTCTCGTGCGCATTTATTTGCCACCATTCCAGTTTTGCCTGCTGGCGTGCCAGTTCAGTTAGCGTTGGCAAAACTTTTACTATTTACTCGTTCACAGCAAGTTTTCTACGTTTTCGCCTGCCGTCGCGACCCCGTCACGTCATCGCCAAACCCGGAAAATATGTAAGCGGCCGCGCGTCTCTGTAAAAACCAGTGCAATTTATAATAAGCACTCTGCGCCTCGATTCCTCTCTCCGCGCCATGCTATTTTCAACTAGCTCACAGTCGCCGCTGGCGTTCGCGTGACATGCATACGGCTACTGCAACTCATTTGCTAGTAGATTCTTACCTCGCCTGCTTGGCGGTCTCCAGGCGCACTTTTACATCGTCCCTTGCCTTGTTGCGCCGCGCCTGTGCGTGATTCGTACATGTTGTTGGCATTGCCGCGTGCTGCATATCCATTGCATTGGTACACATTGGGCCGCCGCGTCGTGCTCTTTCGCTGGCTCAACTTGCATTGGCACTGCGGTTACCGTTCTGTGTTTTCCGCAACAGTTCTACAGCCTGTAAAGCTCCAGTATTTGCTGTAACGCCAGTTGGGATACTTAAGAATGGCCAGCGGGTATTTTTGCAGTGCCATTCGTGGTCCACTATGTGTACCCGCAAACCTTTGTCTGCGCTCCGGTTTCTCAATACTTCTTATTAGCTTACCACAGTTTCAAGCTTTCAATTTGAGCTTATGAATTTCCAATATCCACAGCCTCAACTGAAATCACAGCGCGCCTACTCTCATTCACATGCCCATCGCTGTCTGTCTCAGCGTCCAACTCCTCTGACCTTTTTTATATTGCCTCAGTGCCGTTCAGTCTTCCCGTTTTTGTTATGGTTGTTATAACAAAATAACTGTATTTTTATTGCGTTTTGTTGGGCCGTTGACATGTTGTATATACGTGCCGTCGGCAGACGTCTGCCGGCTATGCCGAGTTGTCTCCGTACTCTTTTCGCCATAACAAAAAAGATCACCGGAAGTTAGTCTCGAAAATCGATTTCTCATTGTTCAATCTGTAAACAAATAGCAATAAACTTAGGGTTTAGTAAATTTTGCCTGTGGCTTTGGCGGTAAGTTCATGGCCACATGAGTTGTGTTACATGCACACACAACTCAAGCTCAAAAAGGAATGAAAAACTTTTATGTGATTTCAGAAATTTAAAAACTCCACACTACCCAATTGTTACTATATTATTTACAATGTTGAATTTGAGTAACTGGTATGATGGAATATCTCTCTGTTTGACCCTGTTCAACTAAGCTATTAAGATCGTGATTTATTCAATAATTTCCGGTATTTAATGTCAAAATTTTTGTAAACATTAATATAGATACTTCTTAAAAAGGTTCGTAATGACACCTCGTTTATCACATAACGATACTCAGATAAAGCAGTTGAAATCTGCTTTAAAAACTTAGACAATAAGAGTGGATCTGATAGTCTCTGGCCAGTCATACTGTTTAGGCCTCTGGAGAACTATTTTCAGTTGAAATTTTTAATTTAATATTTTTGAAAAGTTATTTAAAATTATCGATCGAAGATATATTCGATCACTTGAACTGCTTCCCTGGATTACTGTGTTGCGGAGCCTAATCCTCGCAGCTTCTTCTCTGTCTGCAATCCTAAGTTCAGAGGGAAAGTTGGAGGAGAAATCTTCTGCAAGGAGCTTCGCGTCAAGAGTTTGTGGAGGGAACTCTTCTCCAGCCTGCTGAATGGCAGTGAAAGTACAACACCAGGAGATGGCGAACCCGATCCCCCAATCGACGACGATGGAGCAGATGTTCCATTGCCCGACCGTGAAGAAATTCGAATAGCAATTACCCGCTTGAAGAACAATAAGGCGGCGGGGGCCGATGGACTACCGGCCGAGCTATTCAAATACGGCGGCGAAGAGCTGATAAGGTGCATGCATCAGCTTCTTTGCAGAATATGGTCGGAAGAAAGCATGCCTGACGATTGGAATCTCAGTGTACTCTGCCCAATACACAAAAAGGGAGACCCCACAATTTGCGCCAACTACCGTGAGATAAGCCTCCTCAACATCACGTATAAGATTCTGTCGAGCGTACTGTGTGAAAGGCTAATAAAGGCTAAGACCCACCGTCAACAAACTGATTGGACCTTATCAGTGTGGCTTTAGACCTGGAAAATCAACAACAGACCAGATATTCACCATGCTCCAAATTTTGGACACACACCATCTCTTTGTCGACTTTAAAGCTACTTTCGACATCACGAAAAGGAGCTGCCGCAAAAACGCAAAACTAATACGGCTGCGTAAGCTGACGTTGAGCAACACCAAAGCTCCGTCAGGATCGGGAAGGACCTCTCCGAGCCGTTCGATACCAGACGAGGTTTCAGACAAGGCGACTCACTCTCGCGTGATTTCTTTAACCTGATGCTGGAGAAAATAATACGAGCTACAGAGCTAAATAGAGAAGGTACAATCTTCTATAAGAGTGTACTGCTACTGGCGTACGCCGATGATATCGATATCGTTGGAAACAACACGCGCGCCGTTAGTTCTGCTTTTTCCAGACTGGATAAGGAAGCGAAGCGTATGGGTCTGGTGGTGAACGAGGACAAGACGAAATATCTCCTGTCGTCAAACAAACAGTCAGCGCATTCGCGTCTTGGCTCCCACGTCACTGTTGACAGTCATAACTTTGAAGTTGTAGATAATTTCGTCTATCTGGGAACCAGCATTAACAGCAATATAATGAGCTGTATGTGTTATTCGACGACATAGACATAGTCCAGCGAATAAAAAACAGCGGCTACGCTGGCTAGGTCATGTTGTTCGAATGGATGAAAGTGCTCCAGCTCTGAAAGTATTCGATGCAGTACCCGCTGATGGAAGCCGAGGAAGAGGGAGACCTCCACTCCGATGGAAGGACCAGGTGGAGAGGGACCTGGCATCGCTTGGTATAACCAGTTGGCGCCAAACTGCCAGAAGGAGGGATACGTGGCGCGCTGTTGTGGACTCGGCTATAACCGCGTAAGCGGTGTCTACGCCAGCCAAGAAGAAGAAGATTAGCATTTCGTGGTTCATTGTGCAATCTCCGCTTAATAGTTGTGTGGCCGGTTAAATGCGCCGCAGGCAATTGTTGAATTGAACTCTATGAATGATAACGGCAATAATTACTGAGTTGTTTTTTCAATAAGAATTATAATGTGAAATAAAGAAAATATGAAATAATAAAAAGTGTGTAGTTCAGAGTAATTTGCATAATTACTATTTCTTTTAAATAAATGATTTAATTTTTTAAAGCGCTCGCTTGCAAATACATTGAAGTACAACAGTAATTACCATTTGAGTACATGTCCCACATCACTATGCGGCGGACCCATCAACTCCCAACAACTTCGACCGCAAATGAAACGCAGCAAATTTTTCTTTTTTGCCACCATAAAGAGCGAACACAAAAACTGCGCAATAACTGCCATTTGAATGAGTTTTTTGTTGTTTTGCGGCTGCCATTTAGCTTTTGTAATGTACACGGCGTATACGTAACATTTTACTACTACTGCCGCGAGTGTGTAAAAAGACTTTGCTGTATAACCGAGTCGATATTTTAATACACTGTTTGTTTGTTTTTGTTGTTGTGAACTTTTTACGCTTTTGTTTCGTGCCGTTACGTTGTCCAATCATATCCGATTTTGTATGTCTATGCTTTGTTTTTGCCGTTTTTCTGTGTTTTTGTTGTTTTAGTTGAAGTGTTTTTGTTTTGCTTTTGTTCTTTATATTTTTGTTGTTGTTATATAATTTTTTTTTTGTATTTTCTTTTGTTTCTGGCTATGTTGTTTTTGCTCTCCTGGAGTTGTGCTGTTCATTTTGCAATTTTCATCTCAATAACTATACGCTCATTTGCGCTGTCTGATGGCTTCAAGGGATATTCATATCCGTTGTCTTTACCGGATGTGCTGCCATGTTATTGTATATACAATATTTTTCTTTGTTTTCGTCTCGATATCAGTGATGCACGCGCATTGTACCAACGTACCGTTAATTCGTATGGACGCCACAGTGCAGTCGGTGACTGCCAGAAGTGCTTGTGGCATCAACTACTGGTCTGCCTGGTCGCTCTGATAAGACTAGCCTTTACAGGGTGCTCCAGCAAGTAATTTCTTGTATTGAAATTTAAACATAATCTTAAAACGATTCCAGTTATTCGTTGACCAATATTTCATTAATTTTCTACCTCGCTTGGTTTCGAACTTGATCTTAAACCCTCGTGCCAGTTTCTGGCTCCATTTCGAAACAGATGCCTCGGTGGTCTTCTTAAGAGTTCTTTATTCAATAATTAATTTAAAATCAGACCTCTAAGACATTCCACAATAACGAACTATGACGGCAAAAGAGGTGGGAGCTTGACAATTTCTGAAGAAATTGAACATTACATTTGACCAATTTGCCGATACGATCCATACGATCGTGGGGACCGTTAACGTGGACCACGTGCAAATCAGTTTTGTGTACTTTTTTGCAAAAAAAAAAAAAAACAGTTGGAAACGGAGCGGTTGTTACCTTAGCTCGGTTCAAACTTCCTTCATTAAACCCACAGTTAGGACTCCGGTGGTTTTGTCAGATCGACGAGAACCCTTAATTATGGACTACTATCACGCACTTATTTACAAAAAAAAATCAGTTGAAAAACGCATCTTTGTTACTTAGCATCTTAACATCATCATGTTAACGCATCTTATTACTGTCTGGTGGAGTCTACAACGAATCTGAGTTGGAAGGCATACAACATCAATTTCTTGTCAAGATTCCCTTACAAACACATCAAGAAGAACCACCCTTTACTTGTTGCAGCTTGAATTCGACTGACTGCCTGACAGGCTGACTGCCGGACTGTCGGTCTGATTCCTGGAATGCCGGGAATTTTGCGCTTTTTATATTATTCGCTTTTCTTCGTTATTCGCCGTTTCATACTTTGTTTGCTAGTGCAATGTGGTCGCTACTATGTGTAAGTATTAATGCGCTCCCTACTTTGATGGCAGAAAACAATGACACCAGCAATGAGATTTTGGGGATTTCTTGCAGTTCTATTTATTCGCCTGCTTCGTGTCGACTTTTTTATTACTTTCGTTTTGCTTATTCCCGCCAAGCAGCTCACCAAAGATAAACTACATTGAAAAATCCGACAAACTGACAGACGGGAACGGAGAACTTATTGGGTGGGAGGGTGTAGCGAAGATCGTTGGAGATGAATGAACGAGTTGCAACCATGAGTTTTAATATATAAATTTTTGCTTTAAACTAAAATCCCCTTGACGTAGTTTATGCTCTTGGGTGTAGGGATTTCGGCTTTCTTGTCTCCAGCTTTGCTTTGTAGTCGTAAATAAAACACTCGAACGCTTGTAAGCCAAAGCTAAAGATGACGATGAGTATGGCGCCCGCAAACGGATGTATGTCCAATGGTTTAAGTAGTAAATTTCTGTTGGATTTAATTATTCTTTTGTATTATAGCATATACCGTTATATATTTCGTATAGTGGCATGCAAGGAGTTTAAGTAATATTACCGTCTGAGTGAGTGAAGGGCGGTGTTTGGGGGCGGGTTTACAAGATTGTTGCATGACAGCTCAAATAATTGCTTATTGTGTACAATGCTAGTCAGTTGGGAACCCGAAAATTGCAGTTGTCTATTACAAGATGCTGCCATGGTTCTACATTGTAGAAATATTGCAGTGAATTAAAGTGTAAAGTTTTGACGGTAAAATAATCACTACAAAAGCGGAACGGAAAAGCCACGCACTTATAAGAGTAAAAAGTTGTAAGTAATCAAATCAAGGGCTTCAGATTGAGCTAGTTGACAACTTATACATTTTAATTAGATTTTCGATGCATATCGTCTATATTCGGGCGCGTGGACCCACCTCCCCTGCAGGACCCTGAAAGTCTAGTGTTCGAACTATTAATCGTTCTTGGCATCGGCATCGGCCAAAAATCATGGGAAGTGTTTTAAAAATGGTGTTATTATGCCGGAGAACTTCGTGAACTAGACCTATTATCTATTGACGAAGCCAATTCTGGTCAACACGTCTAAAATACTTCCGATACTGCTGGACTTAAAAAGAACGACTTACCATCCTCTTATCATTTCCTCTGTTACTTCTATTTCCCCGTCTTTCAGATCTCTAACAGTCCTACTTATCAATAATATAATTCGGCGAATGTTAAAACCGTATAGTTTCAAAGTTCGGTACCAATTAATCTCATCTAATTTAATCGAAACATTCAATGATTTCAGAATTTATAATACACATTCTTATTTTTAATGAGAACACAGTTCTAACGTAAAGTTAAGACGACCTCAGATAAGTGAGCTCATAAGACCTTTTTTTGTGTTAAGATATTCCTTCATTAGTTTCTTTGGGATATCAGTCTACGCAAAAACTCAAAGAACAATTAATAACTGACTTCATGTCGTCATACCGATTTGGGAATCCTTAGCTGGATAGAAATGTGTCCATTTTGGTTACGTAGACCCAACTTTTGCAAATTGCTGGCCCTCCACATGACTTACGCGAAATCATGATCGGTAGTGGAGAGTGAATTTTTCGCCTACAACAACACATAGTGTCTATTGGGCTACTTATTATTAATGGATATAAATTTCGATGTAATTTTCTTTGTTTCTGAACTATCTTCGACTTTTCCTAGAGGGTCTTAACATAAGTAGTAGGTCGCAATAGTATTATAGCTTAATGTATATATATGTGAGTACTTTGAAATAGTTGTTGACAATGCCGAGGAAGCTAGATGAGTTATCGTTATTGACAACTGCTTATGAGGTTCCCTCTCAATCCATAAGGATAAGAAATAATTTTGTAGAGACAACATATTTATTGTTTACTGATATTATTGTCATCACTATTGAAACTATCGTTATGTTTGTTGAAATTGCTGTTGCCGTTCTGAGCTGTTCAGTAAACCTCTCTCACATGTAATATGTGCCAACACAGTTCAGTTGCATTGGTGCGTGATAGAGATATGGAACAATTGTGGTTGCATTTAAATATGTTTAGGTATGTGAGACATTCTTTTGTCAAGCTGACTGACTGACTAACAGGCTGACTGTTGGTCAAGCTGAACTATGCTCTGACAATCTATTCTGAATTGTCGGAATTGTTTAGTATTATTATTAGTAATAATTATAAACCATAAATAATTCGAAAGCATGCATTCTTCATTCGTCAGTAGTTTGTTTTGAAGGAACAATTTGATTTGTGTAAAAATATATGTATGTATGTGTATATATTTGTCGCTTTTCACTTGTTCTTTCCAACGGTACGTCATTCCATTCGGACAACTTGACCTAGCCAGCGTAGTCGGTGTTTTTTATACGCTTAACTATGTCTATGTCGTCGTATAACTTGTACAGCTCATCGTTCCATCGTCTGCGATATTTGCCGTGCCAATGTTTAAAGGTCTATAAATCTTCCGCACAATCTTTCTCTCGAAAACTTCTACTGTCGTTTCACCTGATGTCGTCCACACTTCTGCACTATAAAGCAGGAGGGAAATGATGAACGATTTGTAGTGTCTGGAGTTTTAATTCTTCGAGAGACGACTTTATCAGAAGTGAGGTTTCTCATCCGGGGCTATGTTTGATCTTTCATTGGATGATTACAGGGCTACGCACAATAACAGGGCTTGCCTCCTCATTTTAGCTCGCCTCCAAACGGCTTTTTGTTGGCTATCCACAGGATACTTGGTCTAAAACCGCCAGTCAGTCAGTCAGTCAGAAACTTTTTTCACTTGCGGGAACTTCTACACATGACTCCATCCCACAGAGCTGCGTCCAAGTAATGAGCTCGAGTTGCTGCAAGTCAGCTAAACTTATGAAGTATTCATCTTTATAAGATCGTGCTACTCTCTTCTTCTCCTTGAATAGTTGATGTGTGCGGCAACTTATCCGTATGATGAGTAATCACTACAGCTTAGTAAAAATTCCAATTGTTCTGCTTGTCTTCTAGATTATGATGTGCCAGAAAATTGTTTCTACACCGTTTTACAGAGTATTACGTGTAAAATGCAGTATTGAGAGATGAACAGCGTCGAAAATATTGTTTTTCTGCACTGAGAAATTGCTGAACAGCAACTGAGCCGCGTACTGACCGGTCGAGCTGCTCTCTGACTTCCTTCTGTTACGGCTCGTATCTTAATGTTAAGGTTGTCCATTTTTCTGCCAGAAAAAGACTCAGTGGGTTCATTGTCTGCCGAAAGATTTTTGTCGGACAGTGTCTGGATCCACAATCATCTGAGTTATAGTGGTATGGGACTTAAAACCGCCCTCTCATCTCCCACTCCTTCCTCAAAGTCAAAACAGTTTAAAAGATCTTCAACCAGGAAAGGGAGTTCTTACCAAAACCTTATTAAAGGCTTACCAAGAGCTGAAAATATACTAAACTAATGTCTATGAGTTCACAATTCCATTAAGCTAAATTATTTTGTCATTTACTCCATACAAGTTGACAAAGAATGTTCCATATGCTTACTAGCTTATGAATGAATATGTATGAACGTATCTAATGTATGCATTTGACGAATCATCGGTGCGACGACATGAGTCCAACGCCTGTGTCACAAGTTGTTCATGTTGTTCCTGCTACATGTGTCACACGGCATTTGCAACATGCAAGTTGTTGTCACACACCAAGTGTCGTTGACATTTTAATATGTTCTTTGAGTTTTGCCCTAACTAAGTACCCGGCATCCGTTTGTCCGCCTATCAGCCCATCCGCCTGTCCATTTGTCTTGCTCTTTCTCTGTCTGTCTGTTTCAACTGTCAGCGCCTGCTGTTGACGACACGACAAAGCGAAAGCAACAATAATGTCTACTTGCCCTGTCTGCCACGGAGTCGTGACTGTAATTTGCTGTCATCAATTAATGCAATTATCATTTTTTAACTAAGCTCTGCCAGTAAGGCTGATATTTAAAGACTTGCAGAGTGCGCAAGAGTGGCCACTTTTTTATATCATAATAAAACACTATAATTTTCATGGCAGTTGAAGTGACGTTTCCGTGGCTTGTTGCACGCTTTAATAATACAAAATTACACCTAAACCTAGTAGCGACAAAAGGCAGGTGGTGTCTTCAACCTATCAAATCGGTCTTCGTTTCTAAGTGCTTCCTTGTTTATCCCTTACCAACCCTCTCAATTGTATAGCTGACAAAACAACAACTACTGTCCCTGCTTAATAAGCTTTCAATCGTATATGTAGCGTGGCATAACGCGGATATAAATTACTCCTAACCTCAAAGCGCACCCGCTGTGTGCATGAGGCAATTACTCAGCGTGCGCTGCTATTGATTTGGTTTGTCATTTCTTTATAGAATTTTGGAAATGAAAAAATAGGTCTACATAAGTGGAGCATAATAAATATTGACGCAGCGGGCAGTCTATTTGATCAAAATTGGCCCGGATTCCGTTCTTCACTTCCATGCTCTCCCAAAACAAATAAGTAAACAATATGTATAATAATATATAAAACATAATAAGATGGCAATAACACATTGAACGAAAAAGTTTTACGAAAACATTTTTTACGATGAGTTTCAGAAAGTCTAAAGAAATGGGCAACCTGAGAAACTGAGGTGCTCATAGTCAAGGCTAAGAGTGAGGGTGCCTCTCCGAGGTAATCGGTTTAAAGGCACAACGAGGTTGCAGCGGATGTCCTACAGGAGACGCAAATTCCAGTAGGCGTCTGGCTTGTGAAAAAACCTTCCCCCCAGCTGGGGTTGTGTCGCTGGGTTTTGGACCTCCCTCTTAAAAATGTAATGCCAATATAGGGAATGCGAAAGCGTCGGACAAGAGGCAACTACCGAAGTTTTGTGATCTCTATCCAGACTGTTCCACGGTTGTAGTTCCGAAGAAGAAGATAACATTGAAAATATGAAATTATCGATAATGCAATTTACTCATAGGTTAGGTCTGTCGACACATATAGGCCTTTGGGTGGTCCATTGTGGCACCATCGGGACTGGAATCCCTTACATTATTAAGTCCGCTCTGAACCACCATGTGGTCTTGATAAACTTAAATTATTCAAATAGTCTGATGTGTCCGATAGTTGCGATACTTTTCCTATACAACGCCTTACATCCGAAGAAGTTGTATTATAGTTTCTTCTTATACTTATTGATAGTTTCTGCAATAATCATTCAAAGGTATCCTCAGTTTGCTGGCATGTCTCTCTATCAAACAATGAACTGTTAACACCCCTACTAAGATTCTTTCAATAGTCGACATGTGCGGCTCTCATTTCACTTAGGCCACGTGTGTCTGCTATTTGATGATTGCTTCAACCGAGATTCAGCTATATATACATAATGTGTATCGTTTAAGCATCCGAACGTAGCCAGATGTATGTAAATTTTCTCTTTATTACCATCTAACTGTACGATGCCCAGTCAGGCTAGCTCATCTGCTGTTTCCAGGAATATCAATACTTTCTGGAACCCATTGCAGGTTTATCGTGAAATATGGTGTTAGTGTCACAATAGCTCCAAGCATTATTTTTCTATCTTCGATGATATTCTAAGAAACTTTAGTGATTTTAAAGCCGCTTGGCGGCTTCTTGACAGAACGAGAAGGCTTTTTTAATTGCTGCAATCTCCGCTTGGAAGACAATGCACTCGTTTGTATAGTTTTGATCCGTCTGTATAGATACTTGTCTCTGAATCTTTGTTCACCTTGTCTTTATCCAACTCATCTCTTTGCTCATAACTATAGTTTGAGTATACTTTGAAGAACGAGGCATGTTGTACATTTAGGGCCAATAGAGCCGTGTATAGACCTTATAACTGTTATCGTATTTCCCGAATGTCTACGGGTGACATGAGCTTGGGTAGTAGCAAAGTTAGGATATCTTTCATCTAATTCAAACTAATTGAAATCTAAATCGTTTTCTCCTAGAACTTTCGGTTGTTTAGTTCCATATCAGTAAGTACTACTTATGGACCCACGCTTTAAAACCTATAACTAGAACATATGAGAAAGCAAAGCAAAATATGGAACAATAACAACGAGGTATACGTAGGCTTCAGGGGTACAAGTCATGCGGTTATCATTGAACTCTTTTCGCCATAAACGAGTGCGAAATTGATTTTAATTAAACAAATTTATCAAAATCATATATAAATTTATATATACCCACTGTAATTTTTGCAGTGTTTGTTTCTGCTCACTCTCTCTCTGCTTGCGCTTCTGTGCATGTATTGGCCTCGTGTATAATTTTACTTTGGTGATCATTCATTGCGAATCGTGGCCCCGTCCGCATTTCCATATATATATGTATTTATATATAACTGTATATTATATATGTTTGTTGTTGTCAACACATAATGGCTCCCGCTGCGTCTGACTTCGTTGCACTGATGGCGGCGACTGCACAGTTAACTTGTTGTTCGTGGCTACGAGGTCAGAGACCACTTGGTGCTTCAAGAAAAGTAAGAGTTCGCCATGTGAAGACATGCGAGTAGAAATACAAAAAGGAAACAGCAAAGCATTTTTTTATCTTCTCCTTATGTGTATTTGATGCTTATACAGCTGGCTCTAAACAAATATATGAGTATACTCACATACTCTTAAATGACTTACGCCATTTCAGTGAATGCCCTTCAGTGGACAACGATGACGACGTAATTTAAGTGTGATGGCGCCACTATGTAATGTCAGTGCGCTTTCTCAAGTGCTCAAACCTAACATACACATTCCCATACTTACAACTACTTACTTTGATTTCCACCTTCACCCTACTCCATTATTGTTTCGACACATGTCAAACATGTTCTCTGCATTGCCCGAAGTTTTTGCAGAATTCTTTTTTGTATTTTTTGAACTTTTAAATATTTTCCCCCGGTTCACTTTTTATAGTAGTTGTTCGGGGGTGTATGCGCTTATGTCAACATGACCGTGAGTTATTTTACAGAGTTGCGAGATTTTATTGCGCATTCATGACCCTATAATAATTTTCACATAAAAATGTATTTTGTTGTATATGGACATACAGTGGGTGACGAAAATATGCGTAAAATTAATTTAAATGTTAATATTATCAGTTTTGAACTTTGTGGTACCTAATTTTTTTTTTTCAAATGACGGTCTTATACAAAAATGTTCCATCAAATAATTACCGGGGAACATTTTGACCTTAAAACACTAAATTTTCTCGGGAAGTTTTCGCCCGTTTTGTTAAATTCTTGAATTTGTGAGAGAGTGTAAGATTTAAAACAAGTTTATACAATGTTCTGAAGATTCGCTTCATCCAAAAATATGTGACCTTTTCAATGTTTTACTTCAAAGACCAGTGCGTCAATGGATCTCATTACTGGGATTACTGATGTTATCCCTGAAAATTTGTGTATAATTTAGGAAACTTACCGAAACCAACCAATCGAATCCGGTACTCACCTATGCCCACGCGTGTTGGGCCATAAATCCTTCGGAGGACTTTCTCTCGAACGCTTCTAAGGTGTGCTCGTCTTTTTGGGTAAACATTCATGCTTCCGCACCATCAAGGCGGGTATGGTGAGTGACTTATGGAGCGTTACTTTGGTTTTGCGAGAGAAGGCCTACTGAGCCCGTGTTAGCACCTGTTGAGTGATTCTCCGATTTGTTTCGTGGCTGACGTCGTCAGAATCTTAGGTAAGTGGTGATTTTTTGAAGTTGTAAAGCTCTTTGAAGCGAAAATTTTTCGCATAGTTTTCTCAAAGAAAACTATATTGCAGTTTCCTTTGCAACTTGTTCTTCGGATCACCGGACCCTTTTTGATGTCGAATATTTGTAAGGTTTCTTCTCTTGTCAAAGATTCCAGCCAACATTTAGAAACATTATGAAGCCAATCAAAACAAAGCTCTATGCTGAAGTAAGATACGCTATAAATTCAATTGTAACAATAGTAATATGTACTGATTAGAGTGTGATTAGATCAAAAAAGGCCTTTATGGCTCCCATATCATCAGAATGAGAACTAAAAGGACTAGACAAAGGCCACTATGACTCCCATATCATCAGAATGGGATGGTTTGACTAAACTAAGTGGCTTCGTGTGAGCTCGGTATGCGCTGTTCAACAACCATCACTTCCTCGACTGTGAGATCCTCCTGACCTATAAAGGAATACAAGCGGTTCTCATAACTACTTGCCTCAATTGTAAATGTTTGAACCTGAACCTGAACCTGAACCTATAAGCGGAGAGGATAAGACTTGTGACGGACGTCAACTGTCAATACCTCGATACTTTTCCAGATTAATTCGCCTGTCCAGATTACCATAGATGATTTCTGGGATTCCATGCCTGTGGTGGATCGAAACACTTCGTCGATACGCGAATACTTTTTGAGATTTGTTCAGGTGATCGGTGTTTGACCAAGGGAGATCGCCCCGACTAACGTTGCCGGAATCAGTCTTGAAATTAAAACTAACCCTTACTTTATTAACCAAGTTTATTTTTTGGAATATGTAGGTATTAGGGAAGGGTTTTCTGAGCAAGACTTGACCGTTGCATATAAGAAACGGATATTAAAATGTGCTACAGCCGACGAAACCCTGTAAAACTACCGATTTCTTACAGAAAATGTAATGTCCCACCATGGAACCATGCGTATTTGTAATTTTATCACTTAACGTCCCCTTTTGCAGCGGTTCATAGTGCCCGGTCACGTTTCGCAGCTATTTTATTAGTGTAAAAATATCGTAAGTTACTCCATCTCCCCCCTATTCGGGTGGTGTATTCGGTTTTTAAGTGCCATTGTTAGCAATCACATTCTCCGTCATTTATTATTATTATTGTAGCAGTAATGCCTTTTTTAATTTGTTTGCATTGTTGTTGCTACTGTGGTTGTTGTCAAGCTGCTCCTGCCGTTACATGTACATTTTATGACAGCGCCACAACAAATCGTGCTTACAGCTGCTGCCAACTACTAGGCGGGGTAAGAGCGTACAATTTATGTTGTTGCACATACATTTCGTGTCGCTGATAACACTCGCTGTAAAAATAATAGTAGCGCGAAAAGAACGTGGGGTAGTAATAATAATGGGTGCCATATTGTGGGTTGCGAGAGATTATTTTGAAAATGGAGTATTGTTGGCTTTACTTTTTAATAAAATTTAATTTCTGCGATTTTTAAATATATTTTGAATCAGTGCCCTCTTAAAATTGCCTTTTCCACTTTCATAAGTGTTTTAAAAGATTTTAAGATGGTTTACTTTCTTTCATAGGAAAGGCATATAACCTAACCTCAGTTTTGATCGAGCTGTACTTAATTACTAGTGTACGGCTTGAATAATCATATATCTTTTCCACAGCCTTGTAAAGATTTCATCTCTATAGAAAAGTAGAACCAAAAGCTTTGAAAGGCACTGAAATTGTTGACGATCAGAAATCACTTTTATACAAACTATAAATTTATTTCTGTGGTCAAATAGATATTAAAGGGTGATCCATTTCGAGTTTCTCTACTTTTTAAAGAAAACAAAAAACAAAAAATTAAAATTTTATGGGGAATGTATATTATCATTCGAAAGAACAATCTTTGGTATCTCAGATTGTCCATCCGTTGAGTCCAATTTTCGATGACTCGTTCGAGCATTTCGACTAGTAACTGGCGATTGACACGCAAGATGTTTTGCTCCAAGACCTGTGTCGATGCGGGATTGTCCGCATATACTTTAGACTTTACATATCTCCACAGGGAAGAATCTAACGGTGTGATACACACGATCTTGGTGGCCAATCGATCGGCCCAAAACGTGAAATTACCTGCTCACCGAAGTGTTCCTTCAATAAATCCATCGATTGATGCGATTTGTGGGCTGGCGCCGTCTTGTTGAAACCAAATGTTGCCGAGGGCACGAGCTTCAATTTCAGACATCAAATAATCGGTTATCATGCGACGGTTGCGGCCGCTTTATTTCTCATGCTGAACGTGGTCTATTCGGTCGAATATTTTCGAATAATGAATGCTGGATCTCAATAATAGTCAATGCTGGATTCCGAATAGTATGGTCAGTAGGTCGATTATGTTGACTATAAATTTCGCGTGCTTCGCTCAAGAAGTTGAACATTTTGTTAAAAGACGAAAGCTCCCATAAAATTTCGATCATAAAATTTACCCAAGGAAAACCATGTTGAAGCGTCTAACCTTAACTCGCCGTTCTTTGATAAATATCAAGGAATGGAAATCAATCTTCGAAGTTTGGAATTCAAAGTCCTGTAAGAAGGACTTTCATGAATGTTGAAAAAACAAAGTCGAAGTTATTTGCGACTGCTTGCGGACATGCGTTTGACTTGTCCTGTTTCTGGATTCCCGTTCATAAATATTATCTTGTAAAGAATAGAGAAAGGCGAACCGAACACGGGTGATTACATATCGTCTGATTTAATTCCTTCGAGCATTTCCAAAGATGAGATATCGGAAGTTCAGCGCAACCTTATAGCCGAGGGTTGTGGTCTCCGGGGGTTTATTACAGCGAATGTACGAGGCCTTGGGTGAAGAGTGTCCTTTCTCATACACCTTGAGTGCATCTTATTCAAGAATTTCGAGATATTTTTCCACGCTCAACACTTTCCAAATTTCTCACACTGGCAAAATGCATATTTTTAAATAAAGTGGAAGACAGACAAATTTGAATTGCACGAAACATTTCGGACACTTAATTAGTTGCTGATAACAAACGGAAATCTCCACAACTGTGTGAGAGACCACTTACGTGCACCAGCATGCCTTCGGCGTCTTCCCAATACGCTGCATATTTGCATGTGAGTCTGCATTTCTGAATCGGACTCTTGCCACGCGGTTACTTTTGTGGTACTCCACTTGCTCATAATTTCGCACACTTTTCTGTGGCACCGTTCCGTTGAAAGTCTGAATTGGTGATTGTGTATGGAGGACGACGCTGCTGCTTTAATGGCGCGTAATTAAAAGACTTTTGCGTATTTGTACAGTCGGCTCTCTAATAAAGGAAAACGGTATGCAATGGTGTGTGTGCATTAATTTGCCATGTAGTTGCATGTCCAGCCAGCCAACCAGCCTGTTGTAGACATTGCATTTGCTGTTGCATTGCCAACTGCGGCAGTTGCAATTGCTCTAGCTTCTTCTTTCTACATCCCTTCTGGTACTCGCACTTATTACACGCTCTGCCTGTGGACATCAGCTGTGTGTGGTTGCTGGAGAGCGGCGCTCGAATGGCGGTTATTTGTGCAAATGTTTATTCAGTACATTTTGCCATTGCGTTCATACAGACGCACACACACTTGCATACAGTTCATGTGTGTGCCCAGCAGCTTCAATTCATAGCGCAATTTTGCCCTTTTGGTCCACCGCCTAAACTTCGGCTGACCAATTGCATGCGCTTGTATGCTCATTTGATTGCTTTTATGGAAACTGTGTATATTTGTTCGAGTTGACTGTAATAAATTTCAATGCTTGTGTAGTAACAGTGGTCTCTCTCATGACGTTAGATATTATTTTTCTTCCTTACTTTCTCTTTGCAGGGGTTCAGTTACTAGTATTCAGTTATAATTGCTGAAATCGGTTCAAAGTCTCGAATGTAATAGTATTCTTTTAAAGATTGAATCAAGGGTTGAATTAGAGTCAAGGGCAATAGGGTTTTGATCCCCGCAGTATTTTCTATATCTATGTTTTGTGTTAAGTTCTTTGTCTGCAGGTCAGGTCATAATCATCATCTCTCACTTTCTTTCTTTCTCTCTTTATCTCTCTCTCTCTTTTGTTCTCTCATCTTTCGCTCTATTTCTCTCTCTCTTTTGTTCTCTCATCTTTCGCTCTCTCTCTCTCTCTCTGTGCTATGTTTCGAAGAGACAATATTCAGAGCCAGGAACTCTTCGGTATTTTTTGGTTATAGCCGGATACGACTTGATAAAATTTTTGGTTTGGGATTCCTAATGTCTGTAAAAAACTTCAAAAATCACAAGTAATTGACATTTTCGGAATTGCTGATGAAATTGCTAGTTCTAAACATGTTCTTTTGTTTCTTTAAGTAGACAGTATGATCTTACACTGGATCGGTTGAATTGTTCTAATATATGTTGGAGGAAAGGTTAAAAAAATGTCCTTAGAGTAAATATTAAGAAAATACTCTAACAAAGAAAAAAGACTATAATGGTACTCTTTATTGAGTTCAAAAATTCTCAACGTTTTAAACTTTATTTACATCCTCGGATCCAAAGGGGTTCGTAATGTTAGATTCAGAGAACGAAACATGGAACATCTTGATGGCAGTATAACCTATCTTGTTGAAGAATCAGTCCCATTAATCTTTGGCTTTTCTGAACGTTGCCCGTTTTCGAGTTCTATACTCCATATAAATTAATGTAAAAATAAATGAACAATAAAGTTTATGTCGACACGAGCGACATCTATGGGATTGAATAATTCCTGAAGTTAGAATAGAAGATACAACGGAACTTGGGTAGTTTCAGTAATCTGAGAAAAGGCGTTTCGTGAGGATTTATAGGGTAATTTTTTGGTCAGCAAATTGTTAAATTTTGCATTTATTAGAGCTGAGTTTTAAATTTACTTTTTATTTTTTCACCAAAAATTATAATTACTAAAATTTACTGTTAGCTGCATGTCTGTGATACAAATATATATTGGAGTGCATACCACACTTACATACACTTTATTCAATCTCTAAAGTACCCCCCTCTGTTTGCTGCACTACGAACTGCATTGCACTGCTCTTCGAATAGCCCACTTGACTTTCATTGCCGTTTTGCACCGAGTACTCAACACAGCATACGCAAATTCGTGTCTCGTTTGAGCACACACCTTCACACATACATATATACACAGATACATACACTCATGCAATTTAATGTATGATCGCTTTTTGCTTTTGCTTGTGCCTTCGCCGTACTTTGCATTTCACTTCTTTCATTTGCATACTCTTGGCCTCTGAACTACTGCGCTGACTGTGGAGTCCCCACATTTCTCTTCATTTGTAGATTTCCGAATACTCATATATATATGTATGTATGTTTTTTTATTTGTTGTTGCAACGTTTTCGTGCTTGTGTGTATTCAATGTGCAATTTCGTTAATGGTTATGTGTCTGCTGGTCCAGCCGCGCAAAAATATATGGTTCCACAGACACATATCTATATATAAAAAGCGATGTGTGAATGCACTCTTATATAGTACGCATATATTCATTTGCTCTGCTATGACGCTGACTCAGTATTTTGATAATATATAGATAGCAGTAAATGTATTAAGTTGGCTGACATTCGCTTCTTCGCTGTCAATATTAAAATTAATGCTTTAATTGGGATTTTAAATCGAAGGATGACAGAATTTTTACCATAAATATGGAGGTACGTACATTTTCTGGACCCTTTCACGAAAGTCAAAAGTTTTTTAAATGGGACACCTCTGCTAGGGAATGTCTATTTTTGCTGAAAATTCCAGATTCGAGGACTATTTTGCTTACTCGATTTTAAAGATCTGACGATTTGACTTCTTCTTCTACAGAATACTATTCAAAGAGGACGACAGCTCCGAAGCGTCTGCGTACATGTTTTTTCCTAGTAATCCGAGGAGATTTTACCCATATACCTAAAGTAATGCTGAACTCTGTCGCTGTGGTCAGGACCTGAACTGTGCAGGAGGACACTGCTCCTGTTTGATTAAGGCCTGATCAATAAGATAGGTTGTCTGCCAGCTTATTTCTTGCTATGCTTCCGTAGTGCTTTCTGATTATCATTTGGTTGCTGTTGTTCTTGTAGCGGCTATCTAGAGCTTACTTGTCATCGAAGAAATCTTACTGAAAGCCCAGGAAACGCAATGTGTCGTCAAGATCGGGTCAGAGGGGGAAAAGGCCGATGATGAGGTGGTTAGTGTCATGCGTGGACTCATTTTATGTAAGACGTGTGTTGAGTATATCGAAGTCTAGGTTGAATAAGCAGGAGTTAAACCTGCTACGGCATTTAGAACGATGTTGCACAAAGAACACTCCAATTTTACGAGGCAAATCGAGCTCAGTATGGATGCGATGGGTAGAGATTAGACTCAAAGAACGTCAATCACTGGGACGGAGTCCAGAGAAGGCTAGTCACAGAACATTAATTTCCATGCAATTTTGGGGACTTTTGTAATGGGAGTTGTTTGAGGAGGTGTGTTGTGAGCTTCTTCACCGTTGATTTGAGCTTCAACGGTAGGGTTGATGGGGTAATCTACTATCGTAAACTGTTTACAGTCTGGTGTAGGGGGCTGTCATTTAAAGACATGATAGATTAACTTACTAAATGTGTAACTACATTCAGAGAGATAAACGTTTACGCCGATTGTGACGTTTGGTTTAATTAACTGAGATTAAACTCAAACTCAATTATTGATCCAATATATTTATTGAGACTCATATGTATGCTAGTGGAATCGGTGAAAACTGCAATCTTTACACTCTCACTATAATCTGGACCGAGTAGGAGTTCTCTAGTGGTCTACTCTTTAATATCTTATTGAGTTCAGCAAGCTTTCGACAACTTTACTTTTGAATAATTTTTCGATACAGTCTATTTCTTTTATTGCAAACCTCTTAATTATCATTAAATTCCATCAGACTTAGGGCAACGGCTGGGTACATGTTCGAATCTCCATTCGTCGGATAAGGCTTATGTGTATAATATCGGGTTCGGTCCTAGTTCTTTTGGTGCTGGCAGACCTTTGACGTGAGGCTCAAACTTTATTAGGCGTTATGGTACTCTATTAAACCACTGAAGAAGTTCTCTTTTCGATTAAAAAAAATACTTTCATGAATTCTATAGTATGACTCATGCTGACACTCTCACCCCAAGGCTTATTATCTCCATATACATTTTTACTGTTAGCTAACAGTCGATAGCTACTATAAATTTATTTGCACTGTAAGTAGCACAATATCTAACAGTAAAAATGTTCGTACTTAAAACTTATCAAATAATGTCGACAATTTCCCTTCAAACCGGAAATGCCGTGCTTGTCTTTGTCATATGCTGTGTGTTTGGAAAGCGTTATACTATTGAAGGATAGGAAAAGTATGAATACAACAACAGTAATAACAACAACTATAAAACAAATAGAGTTTGACATGCGCGAACAACAATAACAACGGTGGTGAGGCGCTCAAGTGGGCGGTGTGGAATATTTTGTGGCGAGTAAACAGTTAATCCTTGTTAAGCAAGGAAGGGCTTAGTGAATATGTATGTGTGTGTATGTATGCATAAATTTACTCGTATGTATGTCACTTACATATATGCAAGCAAATGTGGTTAGGAATTTCTGCTTTCAATTGTACCACCATGCAAAATCGTTGGCAATTCCCAATGATTTCATATGTGTCTGTGTGCTCTATGTTTACATACATTTGACGGACAGTGTGTTTATATAGCAACATACATATTTCCATACATAAGTCGTGCCATATTTCTTGCAGCTGTCACTAACGTCTGCCTGCCTGTTGGCTTAGTGCCCAAAACGGAAAACTTTTCCTGGCAACCAAGCATTTACAGTCAGTGACAGGCGTGGCAGCGGAGCGAGGCGTGGTGGTGCAGTGGTTATCGTGGACTTTGGCTGACGTGGAAAATGTGACAAATGCAACAAAAATGCAAAAGGCGCACAACAACAACAACGCTTTAAAGTTCGCGTTGCATTCTATACTGATTTCTGTATGAGGTCAATTACCCGTGGGCGCATGGTTGATAAAACAACAAAAGCAGCAAAAAAACACGAACACAGTGACAATACGAGCGCAACAAGCGCGCCAAACGAGTGTAGTCAGTGCAACACAATACACACATTCCCACCACACTTTCTAAGCATTTACCCTTTACCATCGATTCCAGCGCACCACACACCTCGCGTCTCTTAAGACAGTCGTCTCTTTGGCAGCGACTTTAAAATTGGCTCTGTCCACTGTTCTACTCATACTAAGCTGTCGCGTCTGTGCCGCCACCAACCAACTTTGCTTGTGGGTGTCCGTCGTTATGGCGTCCATTACGGACAACAACAAGGCATATACTACCGTTATTGCCGTTATTGTTGTTGTTGTTATTTCTTCTACTATCACTAGCCACTTGTTGGACAAGCCCTTATGAAATAAAGCTAAAGTAGTTGCTCGCTGACTAGTACTATGTATGGTGTGTAGTAGTAGCTACAGTTGGGTGGCAAGCTGATTGGCCGCTGAGTGCCGGTCGGTCGGTGGGTGGTATTTGCGGCCATTAGTTTGCGTACTTTGTGCTGAGCTGCCTGTGCTGTTGCCTCGCGCGGCCGTTTGCAAGTCAATGAACCCATTTAATTTGCACATTATTTCTGCCAGCAGTTTGTTGTAGGCGCCCACTTGTTGTTGTTAGGTGTGTTGTTGTTGCTGCTGCCGCTAGTGCTGCTTTTAATTTTCCAATTAACTAGTTACCAAATGAAAAATGCATAAACTTATAATTTGTCATGTCGAAGCGAGCACCGCGTTCAGCGCCACCTTTTCGCCGGACCTCAACAAGCTTTGTAATTTGTTTAATTTATTATTTTACACACATACTTATACATTAATGCATATACTTTTTTCTTAAAATTTATACCAACATTAGTTGTAAAAGTACAGCAATAAATTTATTATGCCTCTCACTCACTCTTATTTTATTTCTCTCTTCCTCTCTTTACAGGTAATGCAATTATTCCATTATTTAATATGCACTTCGGTGCACTATTCTAGCTGTTTTTTTTTAATGTGCTAGAGGTGCCGTTGATTTAGTGCTCATGTCCCGGTATGTATGTCTGTCAATTTGTGACTAATGGTGAGTTAAATGGTGCGCAAATAGGTCGGCGAATCGCGCATTTGTGTTAACTAAATGTACTAAAGAGAGCATATCGATGCTAATTTATTGCGCGAAAATTAGTGCCGTTAATTATTTAATTACTTTACAATTAATAGTTAATTACAACATCCGTATGGAACGCCAAAAATGTAAAGCTCCATTAATTATGATTTTTTAATTGAAAGACAAAGGAGTGTAATTAATAACAACCTGTTACTATTAGTCTCACCACTAATTTATTAAATTAAAATATTTTTGTGAAATATTGTAATATTTTTTTTTACATTATAATAAATATAATTCCCTTTATGAATTTGACTAGCTGATCCCGCTGTCGTTGCCCTGCGTGAAAGTATTTGTTTTGAAAAGTAAAGAGTGTTGTTGAGAAGTGTGATTTTGCGATTTATTTGCGATTTTTCTACATATTTTTCACGTAACGCAGCTTGATAAACAACATTTTTTGTTTTCTGCTCCGCTGTATAAATGTACAGAGAAGATGGTTTTCCAACTGGTGAACACTCCACGTATAGCTCGCCGTGTGAAACTCATGGCATTTCCAGATTTACCACACATTTCCAGCGACTGTCTTTGTGACCTGTTGATTGACCTCGCATATGTAAGTCCCACTGGAAACTGAATACGTTTGAACTGGAATGGCGAATCTTTGGAAGTCAAAGGAATTCGTTAAATCAATCTGCCCCCTTGTAAGTCCCTTGCAAAATTCTTTCAACTATCACATTATTCGATAGCTGCGTCACAATCAGTCAATTACACAGTTTCGGCGCATGAAGATTGTGAACCATAATAATGACAGATCCAACTTTGAGACGCAAAGGATGGGGTAGCATGCCAGACAAATCCAAAGAAATTCTTCTGGATAATTTACGGTTTTGTCTTCAATTACATCACGATCGATCGATTTGTATGAACACAAATCTTCCGGAATTTGACTTTGAATCGTATAGTTTAAGTCATCGACATCGGTATTTTTGGCAGCTAAAATTGCGCATATGCTCAACCAATCGTAGTTACTTATAATTTTGGCCCATGCATTCAGATATACATTCTTAATGAGTTCATCTTTCGTTGAAGTGAATTGATAATTGCCAGGTGGAATTGATATCAAACCATTGAAAAATCAACCGGAATTTGCCCATTCCCAACTTTTAACAGTTCTTCTGCGGTGCTATCCTATTGCGGGAACTCTCGCATATTCATGGTCAATCGTGTGGTTTTCACGTACCGCCACAAATACGATGACTCGAGACATGCATTCAATTCATCCGCCGCTGTTGATTTTGGAATAACAGGAAGTATTTCTCCAAAATCGCATGCTAACGGTATCATAGCGCAACCAAAGCGACGATTATTATTCCACAGACCGTTCATTGTTCTGTCAAGTGCTTCTAGAGAATTGCACTTATCTCATATTATTTTTACCTGTACTTGGTATTTACGTAAACTGAATATTATGTCAAAAGAATTACCGTAAAACGAAAATAAGGTAAACTAACCTACTTATTTAATTAATAATCTACATGAAAACAAAAAAAGGATTATTTACTGTGAAACTAATAGAAACAAAGTGATATACTAAAAAAAATATCTACTATATAGAAAACAACTACAAAATGAAAATGTATTTAAAAAGTATTATTACGATGATAATATATCGCAAAAACAAATTAACGCTGCGTTCGACCGTTCAGTACGGAGCCGACCGCGCGGCATGGTATCTCGGAGAGCTACACCCCCTCCGGCGCGCCCGCAAACACCGCTTCTCGCCCGCCGGCCAGCGCAGTGCAGAGTGCGAGTTGATTTTGTTTCGGAGTTATTTATTTGTAATAGTATCTTTTAAGTTGTTCGTTGAAATTAAGTGTCGTCAAAGACAATTTTATTCAGAATTAAATACTCTTAACCAACAACACATTTATTTGGATAAAGATTAATATTATTATGTTAATACAACTCTAACAAATAATTTCGACCAAATTAGTTATCACAAAAACGATACTCACGGACTTTTTTTAGATCATTAAAAGAGAAATAATTCTTTCATACATAACTTTTGTGTATCTTGAACCGCTTTCGCAGCGCAAGGAACGGAAGCCCTCAAAGATAAATAATTTCCCCCGTTTTTTACACATTTACCACTGTTTCTTCGCTCCAGCGTATATAACCTATAGCCTTCCTCGATAAATGGACTATCCAACACAAAAAGAATTATTCAATTCGAACCAGTACTTTCGGAGATTAACGCGTTCAAACAAACAAAGAAACAAACTCTTCAGCTTTATAATATTAGTATAGATTATATATTCAACAAATATGTTCAAAATTATTTTCGTTGACTGATCCGACTACGGACAATACTTCTGTTACACTGCCAAATTATTTGCCGAAACAATGTTCGACATTTCCTGTTTCAAGATGTTATTCACTGTGACACTCCTATTCGAGTTTTCGAAATAAATGCAGAGCTTCTCAAATGCGTGTATATATATTAATAGTTTATGTTGCTCAATCATCAAATTATCGCCCATTATAGGATGTCTAAATAAATAATAACTTAAGCCACCGATAAGGTTATTGTACTCTCGAGGGACATCACACAGATACTCGCTGGATTTGATAAATCTTCATCCTAGTTGCCAAATCTATTTTTGGTTCGAACAATAAAAATATTTCGCCTTAATTTTCTGAAGCCTGTGCATTTATAATATTTTCTTAGGGGTTTCATCAAGCTCAGCGCATTCCGCTCTTCATTCTGCTGATTCCATCATACCTAGTTTCTAAGGTTGAGATTTTTGTAGCAAATTCTCTATGATTAGTCCTATTATACATATGTATTACCCAATTCCGTCTAGCAGTGAAAAACTTTTATCTCCTTTTCATTATCCTCTCAGGAAGGTGGTTTTCTAATATTTATTTTAGCAGCCCTCAAAGTGTTGAAAGATGTTTATTAGCTGTGTTCCGCAAGATCCCATTAATGACGATTAGATAAGTTTATAAGTAAGTTATAGTTTAGATCGTTATATCAATAAAATAATTCATTAAGATGACATTTAAATTGAGTTGTATATTTCATGTCACCATAAAGCCTTTTGAGAAATCGTTTTTTGAATTTCGGACACATTTTTCGCTTTTTAGTTCATGAGACTTATCATGTTAGATATATTGCTAGGGCAGTTTTTTCGCTGAAAAATGTACTGTTGTTAAGTCCAAATGTCACATAATTATCACATATTATTTTCAACTGTCATCCCTACTCTAATATCTGCTCTGAGGACTATTTCGGGAATAACTTATGTTTTAGCTGCAAAGCGTTTCTTTATCCTTCGTTTCACAAAGTTAGCGAAAAGCTGTCGAAGTACTCAACTTTGTTAAGGGAACAAAATGAAGGTCTCTCTGCGTTGGAAGGCTTCTCAAAAAAAGTTCAAGAACTACTTTACTAATAAACTTAACATAATGAAAGTCTTATCCGTTGGAACTATGCACTATTGTAGGTTATTAACCATTTTATGTATGTACCCTCGAAAGACTCGTTGAAGAAAATAATCATTCGAGCACCATTCTCTAAATCTCAAATTTTTATTCGAAATACGAAATACAGCTCGTCCAATAAGGCTATGTCAGACCCAGGAAACCTTTCAGTTGTACGATTGTGGAGCGGTACATTTGAATAAAATAAGTTGTTATATTGAATTGGTTATGTAAACTCGAAATAAGTAAACTGTATGTACTGTACATGATTTTAACATATTTCTGTATTCATTCCGATAATGTTTTTTGCTATACTTTATTTGGTGCAAAAATTTGCCTTCGGGTAATAAGAAATCCTTAGCATCCACATTCATACATGAATATGTACGTATACATACAAATATAACTATATACCGCATATGAATAACCGTACTCCTTCATAAACGCGCTTCATTAAATTGTGAACGCATCATTTAATTCAAATTACTTACGGAGTTTTCACAACATGCGAGTTAACATCGAAATAAAAACCATACAGCAATATGTGTGTCTGAAATAAAAAAAAACTAGGAAGAGAAACAAAAAAGTAATATATACATACAGTGCCTTTGATTTCACAAACTCGAATATTTAAGATATACAAAGGGAATACAACAAATTGCGGAAGTTTGACAGTACTTTGCGATTTAGTCTCTATTTGATTCGAAGTATTTTTTAAATTGGAAAGCTTCATAAATATTAGTTATTTATGTTCCAACTAAATTGTCAAAAAATGAGATTTTTAGTTATGATTGTTTATCACTGCTGAGTAATTAGAGTTGAGTTTTAGTTGAGTTCTTCATTAGAAGGAGAGAGGATTTTGAAACATTTTCTTATTAATGAACTAGTTAAATATTCGTTTACTTAGCTTAAACTAGCGACCCTTAGGTTGTGAATTATTAGTTGGAGAAGGCCTCGAAATATATATTTCTCAGTGAGATTATGAGCTCTCAGATTTTATTACTGAATTATTTTGATTTTATATTGAAAATAAAAGTATTTAATATTGTTCTTTCCACTCTTTCTAATAGGTCATCCGAGTCACTATCTCGTTTTTCACATAATTTAAGGTCTTTTTTGAACCTTCCAAATTTATAGGAACTGCTATTTTTGAAAGGCTGCTTTGGTGGGCTACGAATAAGGCTTTCACATTTTATGCGAGTTAAAAACTGTTCGAATCACCTTATACTCCATGTTTTCGATCGCTGCTCTTAAACGTAGATGGCCAGGTATCAAAAATTTACGAATTACTGTTTAATTGCCCGTTTTCGTTAAGTTTTAATAAATATATATTTTTAAGTAAAACAAAACGATGTTTCTCCTCAAATGACGCGATGCTTGTGTTTCTTCGAAAATCATACCACCGTAGATAATGGTTGAAAAATTAATAGTTTGTTGCGAAAACCCCAAAAACCACAATCGACTTGCGCATGAATATTTTATTGAAGGCGTTTATCGATTCATACTCTCCATATAAATATGGAATGACTATTTGTGCAACACACATACACCAGCATTTCTGTGTTTGTGTACATATGTAGGCGGTCAGCAAATGCTGTACAATTTGTCTCGTTTCGACCACAAGTAGAACAATGTAGTTTATAATTAAGTTAATAAATGATTTAAGCCATTTACATTTTGCTCATGGTGTACAGGCGTATGAAGACCGCAAAACATTGTCGAATGTTGTTAAATATTTGTATGTACTATATATGAGAGAGTGTGGCTTGGTTGCAGAGATGGGTTTAAAAATATCAAATTAACTTTGTGGCAGAGAAGGAGGTTGCGGTATGTGTGGTGTGGACATGTATGTATTATATATGAAAATTCACCACACAGCAAAAAAGTGTAAACTGTGTCTAGACATGGTATAGTGGTATAGTGGTCATATGCTGTATTATGTAAGACGACTTTATGTAGTAGGTAGATGGAAAATTGGTAAGGTCATTCTAGAGCTCTTCAAAGTTTCTTTTTGACAATTTATTAGGGGCAATAGAATCGAATTTATATTGAAATTATGAGATAAAATGACGGCTAACTTTTCTCAAGAGGTTTTCTAGGAATTCTTGCTATCTTGCAAATAACGTATGAAATTAGATCTTAATTGGATCAGTAAATTTTATTTTAACTATTCTATCAATTGAGTACTGTTTTTAAGACACCAAAGGGTTAGATAAGGTTAAGGGGAAGGTCGCGCAACTGCACAGAATCTCACTTTGACCGATTCGACTGTCCTTTGTGATATCCGGATACCCCTGACGGATCTCTAAGACCCTTATGATACGACATAGCTCTTGGATTCTATTATAAAGTTCTTGAGTCGGCTAATGTCGATTCCAGTCACTTCACTGGGTTCGCCGAAGATGTGCCTACCGAGGTGTTTTAACTTAAGTCTGGAAGGAGGAAGTGCTTGGATGGTTCCACTTCGCCTTCCTCAAAACAACTTTAGCAACTAGCGTCTGACTGAATTCCAAGCCTCACCGCGTGTGTGCCTATTGGACAATGACTAGTAAGCACATCAAAGGGAACTTTAAGCCAAAAATATGATAGGTTCATTGAAAATCCTAGACTGGTCCTAACCCCTTCAGTAGGAAAATCGATATCAGCTAGAAAATATAGCGCATCCGTCTTGGCTACAACAACAACAAAAGCAGAATTCAACTTAACTGACTCACTAGTCTATAGCATATTGTGTTGGAGGAGTTATCTGAGTTTTTTTTTGTTGTTGCTGTCTGTCGTCTCTGGAACGCAGCCTTGTCTCTCCACACTCAAAACAATTGTTCGTGTAATTTTCAACTTTTTCCATTAAAACAATTAAGCATGATATTTAAAATGCCCACAAAAACAACAACACTTTACGAACGAACTTCATAAACACCACAAAAACACCGACAACAACAAGTAGGAGCTGAAAAAAGCGAGCGTACATACAACGAAAAGGAACACGCCACAACATTGCTGCACAGAAAAAATTGTATTGCTCCAACTTGGAGCAGTATGCTCAACACATCTGTATCACACATATATACTATATACGACGCAGGTCAACTCCTTTTCAGCACCGTTATCTGCCACGTAAGCGCATTTGCTTAAACTCTACTAATTCGGCGCCATCGCACGGGTAGTATTGAAAAAGTTGCAGCAATTTACAGTTGTTGTTATTGTTGGCGCTATCTGTAGTCTCTACTGAATGTAACGTGGGAGTGAAGTTTCGCTGTAGTTTGATTTCTGCCACATTCATTCAGCATTCAAAGCAAAATGGCATTCAACATTCTAACGCTCTCTTGCTGTTGCTACAACAACAATAGGGACACAATAACAACAACACATCGTCAAACATTTACGCTATCAGTGTATCACTGTTGAATGTTTGCATTTTGATGTTTGCTCGTTAAAGCCAAAGCTGTGCTATTGACGTGTAAATGCAGACCAACAGGTCGTATGAGTAACCCATTGTGCCAGTACGTGTGTGCGTGGCAATGCCGCCCCCATAGCATAACGCTAAATAGTAGCCGTAGTCAAAGCTGTAATGAGTTCAAAAACCCGCTAGCCAGTGAGTGGCTTTGAGGCATGTCAGTCCGTTATAGGCTTTTAGTGGACGGCCGAAAGGGAGTAAGTGTGTTTGACGCGTCGGTGTGGTGATTGGCGGATGATAGCTATGGGGTGCGGTGTGGAACTTAGTAGGCGTTAGTGAAGTGGGGTTATTACATTACGGGGAAGTACTACATAGTTTTAAGAACAAAAATACCGTTTAACGTTTTAATTGGACTTTGGTACTGAAATTTTCTGGATCTTGAGTGGAAGAAGAATGTTATTTGTAGGTTTTGCTTAGGAAACTCATTCGGTGTTTAGTAAAATCATATACAGAAGTTCGAAATATTTTTAGATATTTAGTCTCCTACAAGGAGGAGTCAAGGCCTTGACCTTAAAACAGACCTAATTCTTCTCTCTCAGTATGGTGGACCTGTCGTTCCGACGACAGTCGGTTCTACGTAATCGGAACGGACCGAATTTTTATCCACACAAAGACTGCCAAATCGGCAGTATTCTCCAGAATTATTTGAAGAATGTTTTAGTCACTAAAACAACAACAACAACAATAGCCTCTTTAACTTGAAAAAATATATTTCCAAAACCTCAGCCTTTATAACTGATTTATTTCCAGCCGAGATAATTGCTATAATTAAAAACAGACGCTAAATTTGAAACCATATGAAAGCATAGAACCTGTCTGCAGTCATAAGATAAACCCTTCTAAATCTTCAAAAATTCTAAAGAATTGAGAGTGGATTTTGATTTTGTGATCAAAGCGTTTAAATATTTAGTCTCTCGGTGTCCTTTAACCATTTTATTTAACCTTATTTCTTTGAAAAAAAAAATGTGCTGGAAATTGATAGACTATTTTTCGTCCTATTTCATAGAAAGCTTAAAGTCCAAATATATCTGATATATGAATATTAATGAAGTTATAAATTGGTTTAAAAATGTGCGTTGAAACCAAATAACAGTACAAATACTCGCATGCACATCTGTATATATAATTTCAAATATCTAATTGCTATTCATTGCTATTTTGAACTATTTTTGTACCCCAAGTTGACTATTACGCCATTCGTTTCAAGTTTTGCAAAAAGCTATTGCACACACCATTATATTTTTACGTCCCTCTATGGAACTTTGTGCTGCTGTGGTGCAGTGGCGTAGTCAATACTTCAGAAGAAGGGTTATGGTAGAAAAGTTTGGAGTAAAGTTGATGATGAGTTAAACAGTATGGCAAGAGTTTGTTGTTTTGACACTGTAGTACCCTCTCGAAATTTTGTATGCTGTTATCCTAACTTTTGGTAATATAATATCTTAGTTTTGACCTTATATGACCTTATCTGTGGCTACCTGGCACCTATTATCTTATCCTTATCTAAGATAAGAGAGGGTAAAATGGTAGAGAAATTGCGCGATATTTTGCTTCATGATGTGGTCTGTTAGATATATATTGTTGTTCTTATAGCAGCGTAAAACATTACTCAAAAATTGTCTGGAGTATTTGGCAAAGTCGATTTTACTTTTTGAGTGCTCAGATATGCTTGTTTATTACCTTTAAGTACAATATTTGTATATAATAAAATCGATTACATTTTGACATTTTTGACAGTCCCAAGAGCGGAAGTAGGAAAAAAAATAGATAATTCAGGCCTTTTGTCTGAAAATTTCTCTCAAGTTTCATTATATTTCTACGGGACCAATTTGTATACTATTATCTACATATATACCATTCAGAAAAGCCTGGAAACTTGTCAAGAAATAGTTATTTCGGTAGCTTATTCACTATATTTTCGATTATATACGTCGACTGGTGAATGCTTATCTACTTCATACTACTTTGGAGCTCTGGAAGAGTGAAGTTAATGATATGGCTCAAAAATTCTGGAGCATCAAAATTAGTTGCTCATAGCCAATCAAATAATTATTCGAATTAGAAATGCTGCTTGGGGTATTAGTATCCCAACGGAGCCCCCCATTAAACCAGCAAATGACTGTTGGCTACGCCACTGTGCCGTGTGTAAATGGAGACTGGCAAATGTTATTCCATTTCAATTCTAATAAAAAATGGCATGCTTCTATGAATTCGGAACGTATATTAATTTCGAAGTTACAGCCAGGATACAAACACACACATACACACTCTCTCTCTCAAGCATACCAGTGATTTGCTTTATTTATTTATGTCTATGTATTTGTAGAGTATTGTGCCAATCGCAAATAACGGACATAGCCAACTACCCGAGCAAACACACATATACACGCACACTCACACTCCAGCTTTACATTAAAATTGTACACAAATATTTTATATCCTCACGTAAGGATAGCGATATGTTTGAGCCACGTTGAGTTCATGCAGGTTGCTGTATGTTTATAGCTGTGTAATCGTGTGAGTGAGGGTTACGTGTGTATGACGGCGCAACGATTCGTACGTAAGACCCAACGCCAAATGAATGAATGTGTAAGTGAATAAATGAATGAGTGAGTGAATACCTGAATGCTCGCACACACTTGCATGTCGGCATCAATGGTCTAAGCTCAACTTGGTCCTCGGTACAGCTGAATAGCTCAGCTTAGCTCCCTCTTGCTACCAACTGCCTGCTGCTTTCTACACTTTCATCAACCGTCCTCGGTTTGCGCCATTTCATACTACTCAGCTCCTGTTGCACGGTGTATTCTCTGAATTTATGTGTTGTATAAATGATACACCTGTGCTATAGACCATTGTGTGCACAAAACATATACCACAAATTCCCATGTAAGCTCTCGCATTTTGTGTACGGATCTCCTCTATACGTATACAAATATTTGTTGGTTTAGTATGTGTACACTTGCTCTTGTATTGTGTTAAAAATTTAGTTTTAGCATTAGAGTAGTGGAGACATGTAAAGAGTTTAATTTGTGTCGCTTTAATTTTCAACAGCTTCTATATATTGCTAAAGTTTTACTGCGATATTGTGGAAAACATTCCAATATACTCAATAAATTGTTCCTCCTTAATTAATGCTCTGAGAGATACTGGTCAAAAAAGATAGTGTTCCTCAGTTGTCGTTATTGTAGTCCATAAAAACGTTCCACAACTGATTGGTTTTGGGTAATTGCCGGTTATGTGAAGCAAAACGTCATGGGAACGACATGGGAATGAAACAAATATATATTCAATACAATATTTCATGACAAGAAAATATATTATAGTGGACAGGCAGAGTTAACACAAAAAGTACTGTTCCAAAGTTAATTTCGTAGTTGCTCCAAAGGGAAATTGTTAGAGATATCCATGCCGTTTGCTGCATCTACTTCACTCGAATTGGAATGGAACGATCTCAAGATCCTAGTCTAACCCGAATATATAATAAATGTTCAAGTTAAGGAACATACATAAAGACATACTGAACCTGGAATCATGAATCTATCAAATTTTTATTGAATCGTGTACGTTAGAAGCATCAAGAGGTTTCGTAGCTGCTGTTTTCTTCCTTGGAACACTACCATTCGAAAGCATCATTAAAAGCTAAGCTTTATATTTCAACAAGTACCAAGATGTCTGATAGATTCTAAGCAAACACTAAACTTAGTTACTAGCTATAGATTAATAATTGCAATTCATTTTAGAAATTGAGACAATAGAGTTCTAGTTTTCTCGAACAATACGGGACAAATGCTTTAATCCAAAAATTCCTAGTTCTCCAAGTAGTAACGTCATTCAGTCATCCTACTATAGTTCGGATGGGGGAGTGAAGTGAATATATAACTTATTCTTTCCAAATGGCAACCTCAACCACTTCCCGTTAAGATTTTCTAACGAGGTCCTGTCGACCGAATACATAGGCGGTATAAACTCCAATCCGCATAGAGGAAATTATGTTGCCCATGTGTCGGCCTGGATGCTCGCTGGTAGTCCAAACTCCACTATAGGGTCACCCATCTCAAAATTCACATGATTATAGAACAAGAGTAACTGTAACAAGTATATATAATGGAACCAGGCTGACCAGGTTTAAGAATTATTGTTGTTAGCGGAGCGTGTTTCGTTAAATTTTGGTTTCTCTCTAAATGCATAGTATGCTACAATAGTTATTCATAAATCTCATAACATTCCCACGGCACCAGTTGATCAAAGAAAATTTCTAAAGTGAGTATATAGCATTCGCTTTCTGATGCTTATAAGAGGCTATCTGTGAATAAGATTTCTAACTCATGTTATAGTCTACTTTTTCCCTAGTGCTTCCTTTGCACATTTTCAGAACTAAATATCGAAAAACTTAAATATGTTCGGACGATGTATATACGAGTAATACTGTACGACAAAATCTACATGTTTTCTGGGTATTGGACCAAACTAATGTTTTCCGGGAGATTGCATCATAAGTAAAAAACGTGTATTCTACGATTTTCGAAGTTCAAAATCGATATATTTGACTACGAGGTTCGAAAGAAGGCCTATTAAAAAAAGTTATTATATTATTATTACGATCAAAACTATGAATATAGTCTACATTTTCTTCTTATTTCAATGGCGTATAGCATTTTTCGATCAAGCTTATAACGTTTGCTAAGTTCTCAAAAATTGGTCCAGTAGTTTTCGATTTACAAAGTTTTTATTTTTTTCGAATATACAAGTATGACATCTGTCGTAGTAGCTTGATCGAAAAAATTCACCATCGAAATAATAGGGAAAGGTAGTTTATGTTTTCTTTAGTTTCTGTCTGTGCGCTTAGAAAAATTGATTTCATTTATGTGAGTCATTAGAGATAGAAACGATAAAGCTGAACAATAATTGAATAATTTTGCTGGTAAATTGTCTATTTTAAAGACTGCGGCAGATGGCAACATTTAATTTTTTTTGTGAATTGTTGAAATATTTGTTACGTAATTGCCACTATACTATTGGACATAGAACTATAATATATTTAGTTATTGAATTTAAAGTATATTTTTAGACGGTTTAAACTTATTTTTGATCTAAATGTACATAAATATTTATTACTTTTTAGAGATATATTATTCATCTATGTTCTGAATTTAATTTTACCTGTACATACATAGGTGGCAACTCTATAATAACAAACATTCCAACCGTCTAGCAACTTGTGGCGCATTACTCATATACCCAGCGACAGCAACTGTGCATTATCTCATGCCGCACAAGTAACTAATTGCCACCGGTTTAATTAAAAATTGCAAATTTAATAACGAATCTAATTCGAAAATGAATACCAATGCACTGATTGTGCAACCAACCTCAGCAGGCACACACAACAACAACGCATGCGTTGAACCCTCTTGAATGCATGGGGAACTGCTGGTGAAAAAGCACATTTGTTGTAACAGAGCTTTATTAAATATACAAAAGTTGTTGTTGGTGTGTGAGTGGGTGAGTGTGTGTGTGCCATGTGCGCTTGTATGCTTATCCCCACAATCTAATTGGCATATTTGCGCTCGTGCTAAATGCTTAATGTCTCATTTAGATGAAATTTGAATGCCAAGAGTGCACGCGTGTGCGCGTGTGTGTGTGCTTATTATGCGTGCCGTTGGTGTAACCGAGCGTTGAGTGGCAATTTAAATAGAAACCTTCATAATAATGAAATTTCGCACATATGTACGTATGTATGCACCACCTACTCGTGTGTGAGTGTGCAGTGAAACTTATCAGCGCATCTCTTGCTTTGTGCTTTCAATTTCGCTCGAGAAGTGTCGAAATCCGATGGGGATCCCTCAACCAAAAACACACCCGCCTGCCAATTCGTTCTTGCGCTTCGTTGCGTCGTTTTTATGCGTATATTTGGGTAAATAACTGTAATGGCATATAAGCTATATAACTGCCATATATGTATGTATACATATGTATATATCTGTCTTTACCGACAATCATCGAAAATTCCTCCAGTCGAATATTTCGTCTAAGCAAATATCAGCAGTCTTAGAAATGACTCTTGGCATTGTTTGTGTTGTTGTTGTTGTAGAAAACTTTGACACACTCGTAAAGTAGAGAGCTCTGAAGTACAATTGTGTGTACGAGTATGCACATATTTGCGCTTCGTTGCCAATTTCGTCTAACTGTTAGGTGCGCATTTCTTGATTCAGTCGGCTATTTTATTTATTATTATTACTTTTTTTGTTGGAATTTGTGCTGGCAATTTTATCACACGTGCGTCTTTATCTCACCTTTTATTGTTATTATTATTAGCATTCCGAGAAGGATAAATGAATTTGATGAGTGCACTTAAACATATTTACATAGACTGTAAGGCACAACAGCAACAAAGGTTAAGTCCTTTGAGACAAAAATATGAATTCTCAAAAATATTATTTTTCAATAGAAAAAAAAAATTAATTTAATAACCAAACGACGATGCTAATATTTATTGCTTAGTAATAATTTAAGGTACATGTGGGCTGCAACCGAGCATTATTTACTTGCGCGATTCACAAAAAGTTAAGACGGATTGAAAGGTATACGCAATATAAGTATATTGTCAAGGCCTCTTTCGTCTATTTTTGGTATTAATCTAAACTATGATTTTCTCAATCATATCATGTATGTAGTATATCAATTTTATTATGATAACTCACTCATTGACCTTGATAGTATTTGGAAAAAGTCAACGAAAATCATCATATGATATATCAAATAATATATTTTCGGCACAAAGTTACTATATTGCAGTTCAATAATCAGTGTTTAAGTATATGGGGGCTAAGGGAAGTCCAGTTCAAGAGAGATACAAGCTTAATTGCCTTAAGACACAGTATATGTATAGAAAATGCTGATATTTGCAGTATATAGTCAGCTATATGCAATGAGACACACATTTAGAATCATAATTTTTCAAAAGATCATTGGTTCTTGATTTACATATTGCAAAGGCAAAGAATACGGTATAGTTTCAAGTGGTATTATATGGAATATAGGCGTGGTTGTAGTCTGATCTCATTTTCTATTCAATCTGCAATATAAGTTTATCAATAGACTACAAATTTCGTTTAGATAGATAAACAGACAGTCAGAAGTATATTCTGACCTAGTCAGCATTTCATTCTTTGAACATAAAAGGTCAGTTAATGTCATCACTTCCGATTTTATACCCCCAAGTTACAGAACTGGATATTTTGATTAGGAAGTAGCAACCCCAAAATCCTTTTGCGTTATGTTGTGTGCAAACCAAATAGACCAAAGTCTATCGATAGCTTTTTTCAGCGACTGTTCAACGTGGAAACATAGTTCCAAAGAGTCACGTAACACAGTCACAGATCGTAACTGTTTTACCAGATTTTATATGCCGTGATGCTTTTTGTTTTGCTTTTTGTCCTGTCCGAATATTACTTTTCGTCCATATTGAATCACTTTTAATTATATCTATCGCTGCTGATGGAGGTGTTCGTTTAGTAAATTTTGATTTTGGAAGGTAGTAAAAGGCTAAATTATTGTAAGTCATGACTTATTTTCCAAATTTGTTAGGGGACCAAATGATACCGACTAATCTAGATTTTTTTAACTATTAATGAATATTGTAGGATATCTTATATAGATTTCAAACAGAAGGAAAGAGGTTCTCACTACTTTCTATATTGAGTTCGCAGTTATACACTTCAGTTTTCAGAAAGCTTTTCCATTTCCGTTACTTTAATTTCTCTCTTTTAAATTATATTCATATCTATATTATGATCTCTCACGCATTAGCTATTAATATTTATTGGTTGCTTTCAATTTCACATATATATTTTTACATTTCATGCAGAAATTATGGCAAACAATAAAAAATTTCATGCATGCTATCCTTTATAATGATGGCATTCAACGCAGAGTTGTATGACGCTCTTTAATCGAAAACAATTTTATAAGTATGGATAGTAGGTGGAAGTATCTTGCAGGAAAAAGTATGAGCTCTTCTACTTTTAGTAGTGTGGAAGTTGATTTTAAGAGGTGTGACAAGTTTAGGATTTTCGTATAAGAATTTTTTCTTGGCTTTATGTATACTTTATGACTCAAAAATAGATATATTTTTTTGGTAATGATGTTTCGTTTTCAAATTGCAGCTAATTCTTTGGGTCGAAAATTGAACCTTCGACCCTTTTGTGAGAAATTGATATTAAAAACATACATACTTCCCCGGTTTTATAAAGTAAAATTTCTCGTTTCTCAATTGGTTTCAGAGAGCACAAATTTCCTGAATATTCATTATCCATAGAGGCTATCGTGAAGAAGATGATTCCCAAGATTGTCCGTGTAATTTTTTTTACAACATCAATAATATGACTAATATAGCCTTAAGAACAAAGTGTAATGATTATGCCATCTATAGGTCCTTAGACTGATCTAATTCATTAAAAATGTTATATATTATGTAAGGATATGGACCAAACGGTTGAGCCAGACCAAATAGAAGCAAAAAAATTGAAATAATTTTTTTCAGTCATCTCGTAATCTTTTTAGATGTACACCGGTATCTGCCTTCCGATTCTAAATTGCTGTGAGCAGCTGTGAGTTCAATTTCCTACGGGGTACATATGCACCCAAGCCCCCTATAAATATTTTTAACGCATTAGAGTGGGTTTGGTGGGGTCACATGTGTGGCAACTCTTGCCAAAAGCAATTAACATAATGAAAAGCAACATACCAACAAACACAAATAACACATACAAACAAACAACTCATACATATATGCAAGCGCATCTGCGTGAAAATTCGCCACCATTGCGTCAGCGGTATTCGGGAAAACATCAAAGCGGCGAAAAACACAAACAAAACTGGCAACAACACACAAACACACACATGGATATATTCATATGTATAGATGCCTGCATTTTGCATGCAATTCGTTTGATTGTTTCGTCGCGTTGCTGCTGTTGCCGTTGCTATTGCTGCTGAAATATTGCTGGTGTTGATGTTTGGTCTATGCTGTGGTGTTATGGATGTGTCGCTGGCGCTTCTTTTTCAATAATCACTGTTGCTGTTGCTGTTGTTTTCATCGTTTTCATCACAACAACATCCGTTTTAGTGTAATTGTTTTGCTTCTTCTCGTTCTCGCGTTAATGGTTTTGCAATTTCATTTTCTTTTCTTCGCTTCGGTATTTGGCTTTGTCTTCAGCTTTTTTGTTGTTGCTTTTTCTATTATTGTTGCAGCACTTTTATTTTCATTTTGCTTAATCATCTGTTTCGCAGAATTCGCTGCACTTTCAAAGAAAATTATTAGTTTCTCCTTCACGTTGTGTGTGGAGCAATCCAATATTCTCATTGGATTTTAATTGATGTTGTTGTTTCTTGAATTTATGTTCTGTTTCTAACTCGAGTTTATTAATTAAAATGTGATATAAACTTTAAAAGTTTCAAAATTGTCAATGAAGTAACCTCATTCTTCGTAATTCTTTCGTGTTCGTTTTAATCCTTTCGAGGTACTTACTTCGAAGTCTGTTTTGCTACTTTCTGTGTTCAAGAAATGTTTCTTTCCTCCCCGATTAACATTTTAGTAAACCCTTGGTGTCGAGTAGCGCCCCATAAGCCGCACACAATGATCTAAAATTTGGTACAACAATAGGTCTAAAATATGAAAATAAAAATTGCTTGGATTGAAGAAGGTATTTACAGTACTTGTCTAATAAATTATGGGCAAAGAGCAAAATGTGTTCCCATAGCGTCAAAGTGAGAAAATCGGCTTCCTGAATTTGCTTTCGTTCCTAATTTTTTGGTACTGCATACCTCTTTATGGACCTTTGTGTCAGTTTATTCAGCATTTTGGTGACTTATCTCCTTGAATATATTGTACAAAGTAAGAGCAATTATATCTTTCCTCATTTCCAATAGCTCCTAGCTAAGACTCGTTTGGGTCCCAACCCATAGCGGCATCGCTGGGAATTGCAGAACCAACAAGCTTGCGCGTAAGGGTATCCAATCTGCAATCTCATCGGATTGGGAACAAGCTGGTGCCTCACTATCCTCCTGCCTCTTCACGTAAGATCAGTGATTATCGAATGAACACGGTATGCGTTGTACTATGACCGGTATCTGTGAGACTGCGAGATCATTCTGGCTTAAGGATCTTCTGAGCTATTTGCTCTTAGCAATGTTCAGCTTGCAGGAAGTGGCCCTTAGGACACTGCCCGATGGGGTTACATGCCGTGTGGCTAAATATCCTATTGGATGTAAATTGCCAAAGCTGCATGAAAGAAGATGAGATTGAGACTTTAAGACCCATTCTCCTTCATTGTCCTGCTTCCGCTAGACTACGGCTGAAACCGTCATGATAGGACGAACTTCGAAGCACCAATTGAACCCCGAATACAAATTAGTTGCCTTAACAAATTCGTAAGCAACGGATTGACGACTGTAGCTGTCCAAGTGGGATCTCCTGTGACACAGGCATTCGCCTTTTAACCTAACATATCTTTACTTAACCTGAGAGGAAGTATTATAGGAGATAGTAGTTGTAGTTGTAAATAAATTAACTACAGTCGATTCTCCAATTAGATTTTCATATTAATTAATTGAATTTAGATTTAGACTTCATTGTCAATTAAGACCAGATATCGTATTCAGTATCCAGATTTATGTATATTTGATTATTCAAATTGCTGACAAACTATATCCTCATTATCGCGGTTTAAACAGTACCTCAACCAAATTTAATATATTATCTAGTTGAAGCAATTAACTTTTTAATTGAGTTGTATTTGTCATTTATCCATTGTAAATATATCTTATATTAGGTCGCAACTAGTTGGATACGATGGCGAGTGATGTCGCTATATCTGGATCATTGCTTATCATAGTCTTCCAACTTCGGAATTGAAAATAATTGAAAATGCAAAATGAAATGATAATTCACAACTTGACTAGAACAACTACTACGTTTATTAATCAATACAAATTCCTGACTCGTTTATTTAGTTTTTTTCAGCATCAGTCTACTTTTTACAAAGCTTCTTGAAAAGTTCATGCGTCTCTCACCTCCTCCGACTTTTTGGTGTTTACCTTTCGATAGAATATATTCAATATTCGTTTCTTAACTGAAAAAGGAAAAATAATCGACTCTGAGGAGTTGCTTGTAGCCTTCTTCACCCAATATCAATATCACAAATAGAAAAATTCTGCAAGATAAATACCGAAAATTCGAAAATAAAAATTAGTTTTATATATCCTATTTATACTTTATACAGTTACTTTTATCTTTTTTTAATTAATTTCACTTTCATGCTGCTCTCCCTCTTTTTATTAAATTGCTTTTGGGTTTAGCTTTTGCCCACCGAAATAAGCTTTATAGCCCCTAAATTGTTTGTCTGTCAAATTTTTTGATGAGCTTTGGTTGTTGTACTTTTGTATTTGTTGTTTTTTTTACTCTGCATTTTCAGCATTTTTTACTTGACCAGTTTTCCTTGTCATTTTGCATGTTACTTGTCTGCTTTTTGTTTTTGTGGCCACCTTGAACTTGTTGTATGAAGATCTCTAAAGCTCGTGTGGCTTCAATCTGCCGCGCCGTTGTCATGACCATTAAATGGCGAAATATTGTAGCCAGTCAGCCGCCGCCTCCCGGCCATGTCGAACAGACGTTGATTTTTTGCTGAACACCATTATAACGGTGTTATATATATATTTTTCCAACGCTGTATCGCAGCATTTTTTTTCTTGCACTTCTATTGATGTATTTCGCTTTCGCTTGTTTGTTCCACATAATTTCTGGCATTATGGTCATGTTGACAAATTTCATTGCTGCAACTTCATCGTTGATAAGCGACGAGGAATTATGGCAGACAGTATATGTGTTATATAAATGGCTGTCTGTGTGTGCTCAAAGTTAGGAAAAATGGCAAGAAATTAGATTATGGGGCATAAAGCGCAAAAGTGGATATGAATAAACCATTTGGGTTGCTGCTGAGTCAGCCGTCCCCTAGCTACAAAGGCAGTGTTGCTCACTCCTTCCCGCAGCCATTAAAGCGCCCCGCCGCTGCAGGCCATTGGAAATGTTTGTCGGCACTGCCGTTGGTGTCTACATAAATCTGAACTTGTTTGTTTTATTATAAGGCACAGTAGACTTGTGTATATATACAAAAGTATCTATATTTATATACATATGTATATATATCTGTATATATATATGCGTCTGTAACTGCGCTTCTTAGTTTATTTGGCCGCGGGCTTTAATGGCTTTTCACATTTGCATAATAATTGTCGCTAATTGCGTATGCCTCCAACCACTATTTAATACTGGTTGCAACAAAAGTACCGACGATATAGTACTTAGCTTTAATTATGTAAACAACATTGCTCTCTCTTTTTTGTTTTTTTTTTATTTTTATTTTATTGCGACTTAATTTATTTGCTATTGATATTCCGATTGGCAAATATGCTTTTAGCCATTTTTTAATTACCAGCTTTTGTGGCTTAAATACTAAAAGCCATTGGTTTTCGCTCAAATCCCTACTTATAGTGCATACATACACACATACATATATACATACATAGAAATATATATCTACATTTGTATTATTCATTAAAAAAATTGATTTACTTAAAACCACAATTTGCATTGGCTTTCAATTTATTTTTAGAAAAATTAATATCATTTCAATATTTTTATTTTTAAAGAAACATACATACATAGAAACCTTTTTTCAGTTGGCAGGTTTAGTGAAATTAATCTTTGTGTAGGTTTGTATAAAATTACCACAATAAAAATAAAATTTTCATTTTACTAAATTAAAAAGTGAAAAAAAAAATCAAAAAAAGAATTTTGAGCATTTATATTAAGTAATTTTAAATCGGATACAATTTTATTTTTCGAAAAAAAGAAATAGTATAATCTCTTACACTCACGCATGGTTGAGCAGCATAAAAAAATGTTATTAAACCAGTAAGGTAGGACCCAGTTTGTGTGCAGCAAGTTATTAGACACTTTCACGTCTTCAATTTTTAGAGAGTTCTGCAATTTTTATCAAAAGTTATATATGTATTCAATTCAACATTGAACTGGATTAGTGAGCAATTACTCATTTTTGAATAAATCGTGTTTAATTTCATTGAAATATCTGACAAATAATCTGCAAATATGGTAGGAACTTGATGAAATGGTCGAAATTTAATATACATGTGTTTCGCATAAGGGATCTAGGATAAGTATTCGACCGGTTTTATGCATTTTTAGTACGAAACCACTATTAACACGAAGAGATTTTGCTAAGATGCCTCATAAATGAATTGAATTTTGGTAATTAAGTCCACCATAGGATCGGATCTTCTCATAACCGATCTGGGGGCTTGGAAAAGTATAAACATTCTCAAATACCCCTTTAATATCACATAATTTTCAAAAATAGTTCAAAAGATGTTATGATTTCGTAAGCCTGTTACATTAAGATACTTTAATTTATACCCCTCAGATAGACCAGCATCTCGAAATAATTTTAAATTTGATAGGAAACAAATATACTATATTTTGTTCTTCTAAAAACTTCTTGAAAGCAAAAAAATATAAATGAAATTATATGATGAGTTGAAGGTTTGAGAACAAATGATATCCTGGATTTTTGGGTTTTATATTGAGAGGTTTAAAAAGCAATAAAATTAATTTTCATGAGAAACACAAAAAACTAGAGAACGGAATTGACAGCTGTTTATTTGGATATAACTTCTACCAACGTTAATATCGATGACTTTAGGAGCGATAATTATTGAACCGCCATTATATATCCTCTGATAATTTATTGCTAGATTTTGAAGTTAGAAAGATCTAGATATTTCCTCAACTTTGAAGGTTTTGCTAGACTGAGTTTTAAGGGGTTAGGGGTAGTCAGAGACACGAAAAAATGAGAATTTTCAGTAATTTTTTTTTGCTATTAAATCATGTTATTTTACAAAAGTAATAATATGTCATTATTATACAAAGTTTTGACTTAAAGTCACCAAAATTTGAAAAAAATATTATAATATCCAAAGTTATAGTTCATCTAAGATCAATCGGATAAAAAATAGAAAATATTTGTTCAGATTTTCAGAGTATATTTTTAAGATATTAAACGGATATTAACGAAAATGCAAAAAATAAATGATTCTTTGAAAATCCTGACTACCGCTAACCCCTTAATCATATTGGATGTTATACCTTCGGCGAACCGGAAGAATTGTTTGGATTCGACATTAGTCATCACAAGAAATGTTATAGGTTTAAAACCTTTTTGCACAGTAATTAATTGATCAATTAACCGGACTTGCGCTGATTTAGATCGATTTACCATACAAAAGAAAATTCTTATTTTACTACATTAATCGAATACAAATAGAATGCAACTCCGCGGGTTGTCCACGATGGAAATTTGTGGTTATTGATAAAATAGCAATAAGCTGTGTGAAAAGGCTATAATTCATTCATGAGAATGTCCGGGGTTATACTTACGAATTTTGATACTACAAAAAAATCAAGTAAGATCCCCGTGATCTTCAACACCGAAATCTGGTCCTACCTAACCTTACTTAACTTAATATTAACCATTCGTTTGAGCAAAGACACATCTGCTTAGCAACCTGTACATTTGTTTGCAATTCTGGTCAATAGTTTGCTTATATATATTTCATTTAATAGCATATTTAGTATTTAATTTTCTTACAATTAATATTCCCCAGAACCCCTTAGACTTCTTTGGGACTTTCTTTAACAAATAAAACAATACAAAACGTAATTGCATAAAAATAAATGTCCAATATTTTTACCCAAAATATGAAAGTGTGAGTGAAATATGCATAACAAATGTAAGCGCAAATAAAAACAGCACTTTCGAGCTTCACTCAAAATTGAGTGTCACACCCTTGTCCTTTTCACTGTCAGCCATCAATTTTTAAATATTCTTTATTTATGGCATGTTTGTATGTATGTCCACGTGCTTTGCTTTTGGACACTTTTTCAATTACAATTTCATGAATTTATCATTTAATTTCGTTTGATATGCAAAGTGTTCGCTTTCCGTATGACAAATTCCCAAAACAACAAATAAATAAATAAATAAATGGCGACCATCTGACCTCTTCACACTCGTAACCTCGTCGCCTGTTTGTCAGCTTTATTTGTCTTAATCTTTTTGCATTTTATTTCTTGTTGAATTGCAGCTTTAAGCGCATATGAAATTATTATTTATTAAAATGCTTTTAAATAAATTAAATGATTTTATTATTATTTCATTGCTAAACAGTTTAAAATGTGTTTTTGGGTTATTTATGTTGACACGCGTGGAGGCATTATTCCTTAGTATCTTTAAAAGCTTATTAAAGTCACTCAGCTTTGAACAACTCTTTCCGTTATTATTAATTTTATGACTTAAAAAAGAATATATACACTTTAGGAGCTATATTACCATGTCTTTTAACCGAAGTTTATAGGCCCGTGTGTAGGGATGGCAACGATTAATCATTTGATTAAATTAATCGATTATTTTCATTAAATTTACGATTTAATTGCATCGAAACACCTTTTCTAATTACTCGACTATTACTCAAGTAATTGCAAAATAATCGCAAACAGCATTTTGAAATTTAATATATTTTATGCTCATCTAAGTTAGCGTCAATAAGTTAAGTTAACGGTCAAAATTGGTCGCATCAGTCATTAATGACTGGAAACGGTGTAAACATAGTTAAATTCTAATATGTCAACGTAGTTTAATATCAACAAATGAATGTCTGGTAACACTGCATTTACAGTTAAGTTTGAGACGGGCCAAGCTTCAGCAGCAAGAAACCTAATGAAAGCAGCATGAGAGAGCTACCCAGCTGTAGCAGTTAAAAATCCTCAACCCCTCATTTCTAAAGTCTTCCAAAATATTGAAAACTGTTTTTAAGCATGGAATAGTCGAAATGTTTATCAAGGATAATCTACCTTTTAACTTTGTTGAAGGTGTGTTAAAATACATTACAAAACAAATTGATAATTAATGACGCTTTTTGTTCATTTATTTTTTAAAAGGTAAAGGCTTCTTAAGTTTCATGAAGCAACAATTTCTTCTTTACAAAGTCCCAGCAGTACATGATTCATTCGGCAAAAAACGCCATATTCCTTGTTTTGCACACACCCCTGATGATCTTCGAAATGTGCAAACTGCTGCTGGAGTAGCTGCAGGCAAAATGCTAAAGCCGATTTTGGACGTGAAAACATGTTGGAATTCGACCTACTACATGCTTGAACGGTTCATTAAACTATGTTCATATATTAACCAAATACTCCTCAAATATTCTGACGCACCGGTAATGATAACATCTAAGGAAAAGGATGATATCAATGGAAATACTCAGTATATTGAGACCATTAGAGGCAATGACTGAACAACGAGCAGCGTTAAGTCAAGTGATTCCATTAGTTCACTGTGGTCGGGAACAAATAGTGAGAATAACAGCTAAACAGCCAGTTGCTGAAAAACTAAAAGATGTGTTAAATCAGTTTGATCGTAGATTTGGATACATCGAACATTCCTTTTTGCTAGCTGCATCAACATTACTCGGCCCGAGATTCAAAATAATTCATTTCAAAGACGATTAGCGTTGTTCCCAGTTATAAAGTTCAAATTACTTCAGATTTTAAGGTGTGAGATTTTATAATGTGACTGAGTTTCTTCTCCTACTTGATGTATAGCTTATTAACCAGCCTGAGAGCCTGAGACATTTTTGCTATTTTTACACTTTTCTAATTGGGTAATATATGGAGCTATCTGAGACTCTTATTATTGAAGACCACAAGGCGATGGAAAAGTTGTAAGGTACTTCTGTTATTTGTGACAGTATACTCTAGTATCTTCAGGTTCTGTTTGTTCTGCTTTTGAATCAACTAAATATAAAGGATCTCTGTTCTCTTTATTCTGCCGTAGAATTTTACCGACAGTTTTTAATTAACTGGGGAGCTTCTTATGTGTTTTGGGTGATTTTAACCTATAATGTAAGGATTATATTCATCGTTCATTAAGTTATTCCTAAAAGCTATTATTTTAGGCGTCACTATGATAGGTCCATAGGACTAAGTCTGCTCAAACTGAACTCAAAATTTTGAATCGAAATTAAAACTAATCGAAATTTTGATTTTATAATCATTAACCTCCAAACTATATTAAATATACAAATTCAATGTAGATAAACCATGTAGTAATCAACTGCTCTACAACTACACTAACCTAACTTCAAAAACAAGCTCTACGAATGCATTTCTTGTTGAGTGGTTTCCTTTTCGAAGATGTTGTACAAATGAGCAAGCACAGTTTCCCAAATCATGTAGGAAGACTTAGCGGCTTAGTTGTTCAGTGTTTGCTTATTCATTGCGCTTACTACCATCTGGCAAAAGCCTCTTCCCCAACTGGCGCTCGCTCGTTAACTGTGTTGAGCCAGTCAGAATTTTCAGTTTATAATCAAATCTCACGCTTAGTTAATTCGAAATGTTTGTCCTTTCGCCGTTTCGTGTTGATGGGCGCATAACAATGAGTTGCTGCAACAAAATACAATGCAAGAACAACACCAGCGGCGATTAACGGCAAACGAAAATATGTTAAAGAGTAAACGAAAAGGTGATGTGGCAAAAGAGTGTGGTATAAACCTATTGTAGTAGCTGATGACTATGAGAATTTGTGTAAAGGCGAAAAATAACAACAACACAGTGATGAAAGTGAGAAGCGTTCGAAAATTGTGGTTACAACGCTAACAACCACACAAGCGGTGACTGTAAATTCACTCAAGTGTCTAATATCGAAAATGGTAGACAAACAAAATTATTCTATTGCCGTTTAACACGCCCGCGGCGACACTCATATTGTTGTATGGGTAATATGTATATGTATATGTGCCGGATGATTTTATGGTTCTAAAGTGTATATAGTATGTATGTTTAAACATGTAATCGTCAGTTTTCGCATAGTTGACGTAGATTCCTGTGGTTCTAAAAGTGTGTGGTCTTGTCTTGTCTATAGATTTGAGTGTTTAGATGGGGTTGAACATAACCCAGTGGACGACAATCAAAAATAGTCAGTAAATTATTAGTTCAGAACTATTGCGATTACATCAACTTCGAACCAGTTGAGAGGGGTCTAGAAGTCACATATAATTAACTGAAGACTTAGTACTAAGAAGTGGTGAAGAACTTAGTGTTTTAGTCACAAATAGTGAAAAAGTCGCTATCAAAATGTAACCTATAATTTATTACTTTCAACATTAAATAAAGCCTTCTGACTTCACTAGTCTTATAAATTTATTTGGCTAACAATTATAACAGGTGGCAACCCTACAAAAATAATTGGCTCTAACGTTCCTTACACCAACTTGATAGCCATATTACAATATTGAACTTTTGCTATCTATTTCATAAAATTCATATTTTAAATAGGTGGCAACCCTTTTTAAAAATATTTTCGAAAAAAAATTTTTAAAGGGGTTAAGTTGACAGACATTGTAATATATTATTATTTATTTTATACATTTAATTGGTTAAAAGTATTCAACAGGTGGCAACCCTTATAACAAAATCTCGACATACAGCTTTTTTAACCTTCTGCTGAAAATGATATATTTTTTATTATTTATTTTATAAATTTAATTGTTTAAAAAATACAACAGGTGGCAACCCTTATTAAAATAGAACAGCTTAAACCGGTTGAAATTGATATCCCTTTCGCAATACTTAACATTTTCTCTTTATTTAATTAAAAGCTTATTTTAAATAGGTGGCAACCCTGTTTCAAATAATTATCGAAATAAAGATAATTAAGTGTTAAACTGACAGACATTGTAAAATTTTATTATTTATTTTAATAACTTAATAATGTAAAAAAATTCAACAAGTGGCAACCCTTAAAAAATCGATATACAGCTTTTTAACATCAGCTGAAAATTACATATTTGACTTAAGCAAACTATTTAATTAAATAAATTTTATAAATAGGTGGCAACTTTTTTTTGCAATTATTCTTGAAATAATTTTGTCTTTTAACCGTAACATATCTGCATATTGGTCTTCATGAGTTTCTTCATTTGAAACGCAACTAACTGTGTGCTCATCAATGTATTGCGAACGTTTGAAATGGTGAAGAAATTTGCATTTCACTGACATGCCGAGGCAACACATATCTGTTCGTTTGGCATTCCACACCGCTGACATTTTCGATATCTTGATGCTGCTATATTGAGAATACACCTACCACTCAACTGCTTTGTGTGTATACAATACACGAATACCCACAAAGTGGCGCTGTAGCAAGTCAATTGCTTTTGGCACAACACTGCGTATACGCAACCAAATAAATGCCATTTCTGTGTGTGGGCGTTTGGGGTTATTTCTGTGTATGTGTGCATTCGTGCGTGCGTGTACGGCCTCACACGCCTTATTAAGCACAAAAATGACAGCTAAAATGGGTGTGAAAGCCTTGGCAAATAGCAAGTTGTGAGTTGAGTGGCTTGACAGCTGAATAAATAAATATTAGTAAATATATAAAATAAAAGCATTTACGCATAATCTCGCACAACACTGACACTCACTGACTTTTCCGAAGCGCCTCCGCTGAAATATTGCCTTATAAAGAGGTGTGTTTTCGCATTTTATGTGTTGATGCCTAAGTGCTGCTATCAGTCAAATTTTATGTGGCTTTTATAAACATAAATATGCTTGTTATTGTACGTGTTCAAGTGTGGGGCATTCAAGGAGTGTATTTATTTCAATCAAGCATAATGGACTTCAGTTTGTTAACGTACAAGAGTATATAAATAATAATATTTTGAATATAAATACACTTAAAATGCCTGCATTTAGAATTGGATATATATTTTTGAAAAATGTATATTTTCATGGTTTAGTTATGTTGCCAGACTATTCATATCATAAAAAAATGTTCAACAATAATTTTTGATATTTCTTATTTACAATATGCACAGAATCCGTTGAAGGGGTCAAATGTATCTCATATGTTATAAAAATTATAAAAAACAACCAACTAATCACTAAAAACTTAGGTTAAGTTAGGTTAAGTGATTGTTTGTCGACACATCTAGGTCTCTGGGAGGCCCATTATGACACCATTCGGACTAGGATCCATTTATACTCTTAAGTCCTCTGTGAACCACTAAAGAGTCATTAAATACTGTGTTTGGCGGATCTGGTATAGCTCAGCACCACTTACTATAGAATTTAAATGGTTCAATAACCCTACTACAGAAATATACCTAGAATCTCTTAATATAATGCAGTAAAGGTCACCTTTTTTTACAAAATCTATCTTGTGTGTCTTATTATAATTTTTTGAAGACCAAAGAATTTTAGGTTCAGAACCTATACCTAGTACCCATACTAGAGAACTCTACATGTCAAATAATTCATGTTTTATATATGTCAGGGGCTTATAGACCAAATAAGAGATATGCCACAGTATTCTTATAGGTCGGAAACCCCAAACAAAAATACCAGAAGTATACTTATAGAAAGATAATCATGACGAAAAGTAAATCGGTTTGTATTTAAAAATTGTCCAGACCCAAGTCGATGTTGTTATGGTTAGAGAACCCTTTAATTTGAGGACAGAGGTACAATCGCATTTAATGTCAGAGTGAGGTCAAGACCTTGTCTGAAGTTACAAAAACGTAGGGAAGTTTCGCCTATTATAGACATAGACATACTCACCTATAATCTACGCAAAAACTAACTACTTTTCTTATTTGTATCTAAGCAGTCCCAGATAAGATATCGCGAGAACCAGTGATTAGATAGGTTTTTCCTTTTCTTTCACAACCTTTCTTAACAGCATTTGGTTGCATTTTATCCTAATGCGTACTAAAGCCGACATTAGCCGGAGTCCTTCTGCGCCTTCCACACTACCGTCTTTTAAGTGAAATTAGGAAAGAGGTTTTACGGATTTGGTTCTTAATCCGAAAATGTTTACTGTTTAGACACGGCTCCTGGATAATGACGACGTTGAACCCATCTCACTCCAAAGGTCGAAGTAGATTTGTGCAGTTCGTGGAAAATAGGCCCGATTCGCCTTCAATACAGGCTATATACGATCCGTACAACTAATGAGCTTGTGTACCCATGGCACCAACCAGCACTTTAACACCTTAAAGGCAGCTCAAGTTCCCCTTTGACTATCTTCACGATATAAAAGAAATGGCTTATAAAAAGTTACCTACTTTTGTTTGAACTCACATCGAAACAAGTCCTCTTGAGACGTATTGCGCAACTCTATTGAGATATTATGGCCAGAAAAGATAATGTGTTATGACATAACGTTTATCAATCTTGTCCTTATCATTCTTCGAAGACATTCCAGAACCTTTTAGATCTGACGATTTTCATTAAGATCAGAGAGTTCTCTAATTACTATTATTGAATTGAACTATATTTTCCTCTTTATTCATCATATTCTCTAAAGGTAGTTCAAAAACACTTGACCTTAAAAGTAACTGTAAGATTTACGCCGGTGCTATCTTTAAATTCCACACTCTACATCGCAATTTCAAAAGCCATCAGCTGTTTAAGCGAATCACAAGTCGTTCAATAAACGCTGACAGCATGCCCTCTCACACTGGTATGAATTTCGTTATCGCAATTGCAAATGTCTAAGCCAACAACGCACAGCCTGTCTCATATCTGCGCTGATCATCTCGTATACTTGAATTGCGCCCAGCGGCGCTGTGCGAATGACACCGTTAACGTTTAAATGCCTGAGTGACTACGTACCTTGCTGGCAACGCCGAGTCTCCTTCAATTTGTTTTGCAGCAACCCCTATAAGTATGCTTTAAAACGAATGTTAGTGGCTTAATGCCCTTCTGTTCAAATATGCTTCTATGCAAGGTTTAGCTCTACACATCTCTGCCCGTCATACAGCTCGTCGTTTGGGGCTGCCACATCGTCTGGCTCTTCTCTTTTCGTCTCTCACCACAACTCTCACCTTTTATGTGGCAAACAATTTGTCGATTTTCCACTTTTCACTGGCCTTTCTTTGCGCATCATAAATGCTTTGTTGTTATTATAATTTATTTATTTGCTTTTATATACCGTTATGGCAGTCTCACTTGCCTCGCTCTCTTTGGTGAAGTAAGTGTTTATTTGTGTAGAAATTTGTAAATTGAGTGTGAAAATAATGAAAAATGAATGATGAAACGCATTGAATGGCAGTTATTAATATCTAAAAGGGCATGAAAGTGCCACAAGAAGCTATTAAATAAAAGTTTATATACTCAAATATGCTCGTTTGTGGTCTTCGTGACGTATCTAAAAATAACAACATTTTATAGTTTAAAGTATTAGGCAATAGAACTTCGTTTATTAAGCTTAACGTATTGATTTAAACTTTCATCTTTGGTTTAATTGCAAAGCTTTTAATAGTATTTAGTTTCAGAAATTCATTTATTGGTTTAAAAAATGCTGCCACATTATTTAAAAAAAAGGAGAAAGAATTTCAAAAAAAATATTAGAAATAAAAACAAAACGTATAGTATTAGCAAATCCTGCCTATGTATGTATAAAGAAATTTATTTCAAGAGCTTATCTAAATAATATAATTTTTTAGAGTTGCCGCACTTTTACGCAAAATTATTTATCAAAAAATAATTTGTTGAAGATTAGCATAAAAAATCGATACAAAACTTTGAACGTTTTTTAACTTCAAGGGAAGCTCGTTCAGGGTTGCCAGATTATGAAAGGATCTAGTTGAGTCTGATAATTCTGGTGAAGAAAAAAATAAGTGTACAAATTTAAATTATGGTGTGGCCATTTAACAAATTAAATTTCTTTTGTAAATGAAGTTGAAAAAAATATTAAAATAGGTGGCAACTCGTTTAAATAAATTTTAAACTTTGAAAATTCTGAAGTATATTAATTTAAAAATCCTCATTATAGTAACTGATTCATTTCATACATTTAGATCTATTGAATTTTTCTTTACATCTGGCAACACCTCTGAGAATATTTTTAATACAAATTGTTCCTAAATTTTTTGCATAAATTGTAACATTTAGTGTCTCTTTTCAATTCAATTGTATTGAATTGTTTAACAAATTTTTTCAAAGAGGTGGCAACCCTTTAAAGTTATTTCAATGATTCAACGAGTTACCTAGAAGAATAAAAACATAAAAGATTTCATTTACATCGGTGCAACTTCCACTCTGTAAATTATGAGTGTGACGAATTTTTGTTCCGTAACACAATTTCGTTGCAGTCTAAAATAATTTATCTTCCAATTTTTTTGATTAATTAATATAAATGCAATATACTAATAATTGTTTTCTGTTTTTTACAGGTAAGAATAACAACAAACTAATGACAACTAGATTTGGAATCCATCAAACTACTTAAATTAAACTAAGTATACAATTATATTAATATTATTTAACACATACCTTATATATACAAGACTGCTAATTTGTATGTTTAAGGTAGAAGCCTAGTCTGAACGTTTGTACGCGTTTATAGTATACCTTCAGATTATATTACCTCGAAAGAGGGGGTATACTCTCATAGTAACCACACAATAAAGGTCTAGATATATTTTTGATTATCAGAATTAATAATAGCTGTCATCGATTGGCTAACTGCTATAGACAAGCCAATCGAACAAACATTCCAAATTTTCAAACAAACTGGCAGCACTGAAATCGAATTGTATATACTTGGTCGCACTGAACTCTTCAACCATCGTCTATCTCTAACGTCTTCTGCAACAAATTTAATTTTTATTAAAGTTTTTTATTCAATAAATTCAATACAAAAATACTAACGATTTATCTTCGCCTGCCCTTTTCAATTTCAAATTTGTGTATAACAATTTTTATTATTTTGACAGTAATTTGCCTTTGAGCCGTTCACAATAGTAAAATGGTTCTAAAATGAGTAAAACACTTGGTAGCACTCAGCAAGCGACTATTGAAATTTTAATGAGGTATTCGCATACTCTCCAGCACGAATTCAACTAGATATCTTTGTTGTTGTTTTCACATGTAAAATTTTTGACAGGCGAGCAGCGCCCAAAGATAGCGAGCAGAGAAGTGACCAATCGATGGTAGCTAATATAGAAAAAATACATACCATGTGGTCCCAATAAGATCTTAACATTTGTTCTTAGTATTACTCATATACAAAGAAACTTCTTCAAACGCACTTCTGTTAGACGGACACCTCCCTTGAGCAGATAAGTTTTCATGCACTAAGTACAATTTTTAAAACAAATACCCCTCTCTTAGGCGGACACCTCTGACAAAAATCACTCGACGTTGAGAGTCCGTCCAAGACAGGTTTGACTAACAATTCTTAATGCAATTTCAGCTAATTTCAAGTATGTCACCGTTAATTCAAAGTGTGTGAATTAATTTCTTCATCTTCCATTTCTCCCGTCAACATTCGTGGGCGTCTTCTCTGTTTGCTTTTCTTTCAATTTGCATTATTTACATTTTCTTGTCGTGCCCGTTGTGTGAGTGATTGCATTAAGATTAATGAATTGCGCGCCAACAGTGAGATTAATCACATCATACAAGAAGTCGGCATTTGTTTACTTAAGCAGTGGACTTTTTATTTATCAAAATAACAGCAACACATATGTTTCATGTATATATGTAACTGTAATCAGTTAGTTAACAAGCTCAACAAAGAAAATTATCAACAAACGCCCTGCATATGCATATGGTGACACATGTCATGCTGTCACAGTAGATGGTACTTACGTATGTACATTTCAAATTAATCGACGAAAGGCCTAAGGTTAACGATGGTGGGGAATGCAATTTGAACATTTTTCATTTCTTCTTATTTATTTTGATTTTCTTTTGAAAGTCAGTCCCACTGGACCAGCCCCAAATCTATTTGTTATAAAAACGAACTGAGTTATTATTCTTGTTAATTTAATACTGCTTTTGCGATTGTGGATCTACTCTCCCCATAATTCTCACAGTTTAGCAAAATCTCAACTAACGGGTGTTTTAAAATCTAGAGCTAAACGAGATATATGTTGTTAGAGTTATATATGGATATAAAAATTTTGACGGGATTAATTGATTTCCGGATGCATGTCCAAATGTCTGCGCAATAATACCAGATAGTACCATGAAAGATGTGGTATTGCCGACGATGGAATTGAACCTACGCCCACATGACAACATAACAATCGCCACTTAAGTTACAAATATAAGTTTGAAACATGGGGTTACAGTCCAGAGAACTTTATGTGGTTTCAACTATTTCAAAGTGGGTGTCACCCTGCTTTCTAATATATTTTATGTTCTTATGTTATTAACTAGTAAATCAACCAAACTTAGTTGAACCATTTGTTTAACACATCATGGTACATTGTAAAGTTGTGTGAAATCTAACAATAAATAATCACGCCCATCTCCAAAGAATATGCTTAGAACTACTTAAAGTGCAGTAAAAGCTTGACGAAAGTGACTAAAAAAATTAATTAGCCTTAAAAGTACTACAGTAGCGGGCATATAACGATTTAATAGTTGTAGAATGAGTATGGCACTATCCACTTTTAGGTGGAATCTATCAGAACTCAGTAACTACTCGACAAATTTGAACCAAATTCGATGTATATCACTATCCTAATATCCTTATATTACCGTTTGAAATCGGACGAAATCGGATTATAGTTACGCCTACTTCCCATATAAAACAGTATAGATTTTTTTCAGATTCTTTACTTTTACAAAAGTTAAATCAAATAACTATTAAAATTATTATTAAATTCAAATATTCTCTTTAAAATATTGTCGTTTTCTTTCCTCTAGCCCAATATCCAACTGTATATATCGGTCAATATGTTATATTATATAATCTGGTCGAACTTTACACCTCTTTACTTGTTTGATTTTTCCACTACTTCAATTCCAAATTTCTCTGTGAATTTTGGTGTTTCATTAATTAAATTTGTTTTTGTATTTTTTGCGTAAATCTTTTTGTTGTTTTTCGAACTTATGTGTCTTTAATCAACAAACTTTATTTCCTTTGTTCCATTGTAATGCAACAACTTATTTATGCCAGATGAATGGGAAGTAAACAAAGTTCTGCTTAATTAACTCCTTTTTGCGTGTGCCATGATTTTCTAGCCTGCAGCTACAGGGAGGCCCGTTGTATACACTGTGAGCCCCATTATACTGTTACACAATACCTGTTGTTTTTTACGACGAATACCACTTTACGCGCTGCGTTGTTGTACACGCCGGTAACCGGCAGTCAGGCCGACAGACAGTCAGCCAAAGAGTCCAAGGGTGCAATTTTTGTATAGGCGACACAAACCCTCGTGACTAGCCGCCTACGAGCTGTTGAATTTATTAGTAATGAAGTAGTCAGTGTGTGCGTCGGTGAAGGGCTTTCGGCAGTGCGTGCGTATTTAATGCTTTAAAATGCCTATGTGAATCAACAATGAGAGGGTGGATCGTTGGTGAGTAGAGAGAGTGTGAGAGAAAGAAAGAAAGAGTGACATGGTGAAGTGCAGTTGGTATTGTCTTATTGTCAGACCTTCGTAATTCTCCACCGCCTCCGCAAATGTACCAAATTACGAGAGTATTTCGTTGTTTTGCAATAATAGACCGTTAGATTACCTACAGCACATAGGCAGTCAAGTATGCAATATCGTTGGCCTGCACATATCGTACTAACACATTTCCAGCATATTTGTTACATAGAGAATAGGCTCTTCCAAGTCGACTAGGCATTGTATTAAACAACAAATGATTGGTCAGTGTACAGATTAACCACTCCGTAGCAGGCAGTTTCCTAATTTGCCTAGAAATGAGTGAGCTCTTATATGTATATGTACATACAGATTCATCTACGTCGGATATCTAGATATTTATCTGTATTCAAGAAGCATTCAAATGCGCAACCAGTGTGTAGCCCTATCGAGTCACTCTCTCCGCACCAATCACCACAAAACGAGTGAAACAAATGACCAATATACCATATGCAAAGCAAGCAACGAGCTTATGAAAGCCTATAAGAAACTGGTCATTAGAAGTATTTAATCAAAATGTAATTGTGTGTGCGAAATTCCAGAAAATAATTAAATCTTGTATGACCACTACAGTTGGCGGCAATTTAATGGCGTACGTGGTTCATTGCCGTTCAAGTAAATTAATTGTTTTACTGCAATGTAATAAATGTGTTTACGTTTAATCAAAGTAATGGGGAATTTTTTACGATTTTATATGGTTGAGAAGACAAGCTAAATATAAAGAATTTTATATGGAAAAGAAAGTTGGAAAGTCGTATAGTTATCAGGTACGAACAAATTTCCATATGGTTCTCATTTAAACGTCAATAAAAGTGTTTATCATATTTTTTTTTATATTTAACAAGCAAATACTCTATCGAAGGAAGCTTTACCTATATCATTTTGAACAGTTGCAGCTTTGAAATAAGCTTAAGTATTCACCCAAAGAACGGATAGAAGCATGAAGCAGACATTTTTCATGTTTTCTAGACTGAAAACCTAATTATGACTTAAACCTTAAACGCTTAAAGCATCCACGTTCCCAAAATTATGTTAATTGATTGAACTTTGATAAAGGTTTTAAGAAAGGAAGGAAGGGTTAATGTTTAATTGCATCTTAGTCTTTTAAATTGTTTATCCAAGACTTGTTCTTGTTCTCTAATGTTTCATCGAGATCGGTTCAGTTGTTCTCGAGAAATTAACCAGTTTTTAAGTTTTGGATGAAAATAAACCTAGCCGTGAGCCCTCAAGGTTTTCAAACTAGATCTGCAAAACTATTGCACGGATCGACTGTGAAATTTAGGACAATATTCTAGAAATGTTGAATTTAATAATTTAATAAGACAATTAAAACGTAAAAACCTTGAGTTGCGTACCGTTTTTCATACCTATATAGACGTTAGACAAACTGTTGATATGTGGCGAATAACTCTAATTTTGGTGTTTGGGAGTAGGTTATGTAAGGTTAAAGGAACTGATTACCTCTACCACAGTATATCTCAATTGGACACCTAAAGCCAGTCGCAGTTTTAGTCGCAATCTAGAGAAAGCTGAACAATGAATGAGAAAGTTTTTTGATTTCTCGATCTCTCTTTCTTCCAAGCAACTTTGGCAATTTGCATACGTTAGGATATTTAGCCTCACGGCATGTAACTCCATCGGACAGTGGCCAGTACTGACTCCTAACCTTACGACGATGGGAACCTTACTAAAAGCATATATATAGCTCAGTGGATCCCTTACGTGGAAGCTCATCGGCTTTGCAGTTTCCAACGATACCGGTATGGTCTGGGACCTAAACGAGTCTTATATTAAAGTAGCTGGAAGTAATTGATAGAGATGCTAAGCACTCCTGGCCAAGTTTTGGGCGAACAGTCAGCGAGCACATAACCAGGATCGCCGCTCTACTATCCGAGTGAATGATCAGCTCTCTGATAGAGGTCAGACAAGGTCAATTAAGTTGGAATTCGACCATTTTGTTCGCAGATGACTTGCAAAAACAGTGTACTATACCTATTTCAGCTGATGGTGCAATTTAGCTGCTGGGTCGCCAACCTAGTAAAGATATGTTTGAAGATGAACTGCCTCACAGACTACATTTCACAAATAAATCTACAATTGTAAAACTTCGAGCGATGCTGTTGTGGAATTCAAATAGTTAGTAGTGGCATACTTATAGTTCAAGTTATCCTTCATATTCTACTTTTCAAGATTTTACTCTGACATTACTCCTCGCATAACCGCTCATCCGACTACCTTTTCTGTGTGGCTCAACCTCCGCCATTATCGTTAAACACTGTGTATTTGAGGTAAAAAAATCCTTTACGATTGCCTTGCCACATCTAATAGAAAAAGCAACCAGGTGTAATAGCATCTATTTCGATAATTATACCGTTTGATCTCATGACTCTGTAATATCCAACGTAACTGGATTATAATAGGTTTTATATTTGGCAAAGGCTGCCAATTCTATAGTGTTTTCCAAACTATTTAGGAAATGTTTTATGCCTACTACAACAATAGCAATAAGGATCTGTATCAAGAAAAATGTTTTTAGTTCTGCTGAGCTTTTAAATTATATTTATTTGTATATCTATATCTATTAGCTCAATATCTATTAGTCCAATCTTTTTAGAAGAAGATAAGCTATAAGCAACACTGTTTTTTACGATCTAGATGGCATATGAGATTTTTCTGATCTTGTCAATCATTTTCATGACCCTAACATAAAGTGAGAGCTTCGACTATCTTTGAGTTTCTAAAACAAATACTTCCGTTTAAAAGTAATTTTGTCAAAACAACTACCAAACAAGTTTAGATTATCTTCAAGACATCATCTCATTAGCTAATTGGCATATAATTAAAAGCAGTAAAAGTCTTATTACTGTAAGTGCACGGCAATAACAAGCAAAACTCGAGCAATTTTATTTATAATTCAGTAAACAAAACTCAAGAACTCAATCACTTTGGCAGATTTTCTACATTTTCGCTGCTCATTTGCTATTTGCAGCTAAATACAGTTCATACTTATAGAACATATCTCATTACAGCACTAATGCGATTTTTTCACTTATTTCATTTCCGTACTTTTCGAATTTTATACCAATTTCATTTTCTTACTTACATATACATAGGTACTCGTAGATAGTGGGCAGGTAGTTGGAAAACATGCTCATTGCATTGTTTACTGTATAAGAAAAGTTCTAACATTATTAACCTACTTTTATAAATAGCAACATAGTATTACACTAACTGTTGTTGCTGTTTTCACTTACCTTACTTTTCTTTTCGCTCTTTTGTTGCAACTGTCATTGCTTGTGGAAACTTGGGTGTCATTGTGACTTTGCAACAATTCGATGAGGGCGGACACTTGCTGCTTGTTTGATGGGGATAAAAATATGTTCGAGAGGTGAGAAATGGAAGGAGTATGGCACGGTAAAACTGAGAGAAGTAACACTATTAAAGTTTTAAGGCAACAACATACCTAACAGATCCCAAATTTCCAGTAATAAATACTTAGTTGCTAATTTGTAGTATACTTTTAAGCGCGCGTGTTTGTATACTGGAAAGGATTATCTCAAGATTAAAAGCTATACGACAATTTTAAATGTTTAACTCTTCTTTATAACTATCTGATCAGAATGCGATATGATTAACCACTAAGAATATAATAATAATATATATATATCATAATAAATTTGTTGCCTTCTTTTTAGCGCGCGGATCAGTACGAAGTGTATATGTGTATATCTTGTGTATGTCTCAAAATCAATATAAAAGTCTTAAAAGTTAAGGAATTCTACTTACTTACATATTAGTACCGAAATATATAGCAATAACCACTAAGAACCTAATTTGGAGTATACTTTTAAGCGCGCGTGTAAGTTTAACCTCAATATCTCAAAACCGGAAACTGTCAGTGTTGTTCTAGTAAAAGATTATACAAACATATCAAAAATAAAATATATAATATTTGTTTTCACTGGAATATTTTTTCTGTACCGATTTTCGTTGAAATAAATATATTTGAACTATTTATTTTAAATTTTTTCTTCAAGGCGTTATTGTCCATTTCAACTCTTATTAAATTGATATTTCATATTAATATGTAAAAAAAACCCACGTATATACTTAGAAATATATGTATAATTTCTCATATTCTCTCCGTATCCTTCTTATTTACTTACCGTACATAATACTAAGTCTGAGCCATCAGGCTTATAAATATGTGCCGTGAGCTCTTCAACAATGCATTCAAATAGCAAAATATACTTATTCTATACTTTGCAGAAGTACATATATTTCTTTGTGCCATAGCTCATCCAAGTACTTCGTAACAAATACCACCTAACCCCTCTCTTGCAGCTTAAATAAGATTATGCAAAGCTTGTGTACTACCTTTGCTCTCTTTCCTACTTGTTCAATGTTCGGGTGCATTTAAATCGAGAATGCTTCTGGGGATAATGCTTGTGTTTTATACTGCTTTGTCAGTCATTCTTTTCACAATTTTAATATTTATTTTACTTCTTACATATTCAGTAACTTTGGAGCGATGACGACTTTGACGCAAATATGTGTTTTTGTTTTCTACGATGGTTAACGAAATCGTTTTTCTTATTCAGTTCCTACTTCTCTTCTAAAAGTTCTCAGAGTTATTGTGCCGTATTTAATATTACCTTGTCTCTTTTAAGTCCGTCTTTCTCTCAAGATAGTAGCTTAACAAAATACCTCAAAGATTGTTAATAAATTTCGTCTTAATCTCATGCAGTCCGGCCATTGTTTGTCTTTAGATGTGAGCATATTTATCTCACATTGTTTTTACATGAAAAACTCAATTAAAATTACCAATAGATTTGTCTAAAAACACCGTTATTAATATCTCTTGTGGTCTTCTAGAAGTTCTATTGTTCCGAGGGAAATTGGATGCAGTTGTTTTTGAAATCTCTGGAGGATTTGTCGAAAAATTCTTTGGAAGTTCTAAGTCGACTTGTAAGCTTAAGAACAATCTCGGTTAAGTAACTAACAGAGCTAGAAATTAAGTCGCTTCTTCCAAATCTCTTTTAGAATCCGATCATCTCACTTCAGAGGTCTTTTTTAAGACATTTAACAAATTTCTTACCACATTAACTCACTGTCCACTTCTGGCAACATCAACAACCCCACCTAATTCCCTATTAACCGTTTTCAGCTGTCGTTTATCGTCAACTTTATCCATAGACGATTAAAGTTCTTTTAGTGTTTATTATTGTTATTATCATCATTATCTTTATTGTTTTCAGCAGCTGTCGCATTGTTGCTTCGCTACACTTTTCCACAAATAAAAAGTCTAAACCGCAAATACAACTAAATATGAAACGCAAAAGCTGCCAAACAATTGCTCCTGCATATCCCTCAGTGATATTAAATAAGTTGTCGGTCGAAGAAGAATACGAATTTGACTAAATTGAGTTTCGTGGCTGAGTTCAAATTGAGTTCTGCTTCATACAACTCCGACGCTTCTACGGGTCACACACTCGCATGCCTGTCACTTCATAAGCTGTTGCCTACATTTAGGCTGAATTGTGGTGGGGCAGCAGTAGGCTCACAGTCCTCAAAGGCGTTGCTCGTAAAGTTTTTGGCAGAAATTGTGATCGCTTATTGTGCCATCGTGCTGCACGACCCGGCGCAGCTCGGCTCAATGCCGCTACTCAAACTCAACTCGGCTCAACTTATGCTATTAAATATATATTCTGCTTTCATTGTTGCATACATGCGGGTGCCATCTGCACTACCTACCATTGAATACGTTCGTCTTCTATCTGTCTAACATTCGGTAGAGGTGCTCATTTGCCTACACATGCAATTCTGTGTTGTTTAACTGTATGTGGTGTGTTTTAGAAACCCGTTGCTTTTTGTTTGAATTACATAGGCAAAAGTTTTCCAACTACAACACACATCAACAATGAACCCATTCATAGGGCTATACGTATTTAATACTCCTCTAAAGGGTGTTCTTTTGGAGGTTTAGAGATTGGACAGTGGTAGCTATCAAACTAACTGTCGAAGTAAACTCACATGAGGGGCATTTCCGGCTTAAAGGACTGACATAATATATATTCAAAATGATCTCCACCAGCATTGCCATATTAGACGTTGAGCTATGCCGTAGAGTCTCCTCAGACCCCCTTGCCTCCTGAAAAAGTTACTGTATGCTGAAGAGGGAGCCAGAATTACCATCAAAGGTGAGCACTGGAGGCTTGATTTTCTTGAGTTTCCGGTTGCCCTTATCAAAATGTAGCAGCTAAATATTTTCAAGAGGTCTTAAAACGATAACTTTATTGGGATGACGTCGAATGCAGATGAAGAAAGGAAACCATTTGGGTCAAGTCAGTGAATGGTTGAGGTTGAAAGGCAGTTATGAGGCAAGACTAGACTAAGACGGATGGTCTTTTTAATACACTACTGCTAATATTAAACGTTTGTAGTTTATTTGAGATTAACAAATATTAACGCCTCAGAAAATACACCCTTTACATGCGACGCCAGACCAGAAACTGCCGCTCTAACAACAAGCTGAATTGGTTGCTGTTTTAGTTAGTTGGTTGGCATTTGGTTGCATGCAACTTATTTAAGTACCCAACATACACATACCTATACAAACGAGTGACAACTTTACGCCCCACTCTTCTAGTGCCTACTGTTCTCTCCACCTTTCAAGTCACACTTTAAATTTGCACATTTTCTCTGCTCGATTCTAATGACAATAACATGTTGTTGGGTGGAGGAGGCGTGGTTCTTGTTGGGCGCACATGATCCTGCGGTATTGTAGATGTCTCAGCTGTGCGCTGCTGCAGGCATTGTGGCATGTTGCAGTGGTTTCATATTTATTTGGCACCCACATTTGCATGGGTAGCGTTGTAAAACAAAGAAATGGTAAAAATTTTCGTATTCGTGGCAGCGTCTGATATGCTTGGTGGCGACCTATTTGACAAGTTGAAGGAGCTTTAAAGTTTCTGTACAATTTTACGTTCTCTTTAGCATTCAAATAAATAGCTTTTTTGACAATGAGACAACTTGAAGCAAATATTTGCATTTTTCGGTATGGAAAGTTTGAGTTGCCTCTAAGTCTGCCAAAATAAGAAGTTATAAGGAAGACGTTTTTGGTCATTAAGTAAGTTAATGTAGAATTGACTTCTGCAAGTTTCAAATTTATTGTTCATTTGTTACAGGATCATCCTAAATTACTCGACAGATGGCGTAGTAATCGATATATTTGCGAATTTCTCTTTATGGCGGATTTCGGCTAATTTTAGAACATATAAGAAAAAAAGTTGGTCCTGACCTTGGGGTCTTTCTATGTGTTCCGTATATTTTTGCGATCGTTGAATCCGGATCCGACGACTATTTAATCCTATCGGACAAGCGTGTTGTCATAAGCTTTAAAAACAATATGGCGGACAGCGTTTTATTAAAAGTTCATTGGATTCGCTTGAAACTCGTCTCTCGGGGTTTTTGGGATCACAAATTACGAATCCGGTGTCGGTTTTCCAAATAGTGTACACTTTTTTAAAAAATGTCATCGGATTCGCTTGAAACTCATTTCTCTGGGCCTCGGATTACAGTTGCAGTTGACAGATGTAGTGCACGGAACTCCAGTACGGAAAAGAAACCAAAAATTTTAAATAAAATCGGTAGCAAAATTTGTGCCTTATTATAAATATGTATATTACAATATAGAGTTTTTTAATTTGAACTGTCCTAGTGCTATATTGGGTTAGGTGGAATATCGGGATAGATCCTTCCGCTGGACTTTATGGGAATTTCAGTTGTAGAGTTGAACAGGTGATGAGATTTCTTGAGTATATTGTACTGAATTTTTTTCTCTCTCTCGTTCTCCCTCTCCACATTTGTATTAGTTCCCTAAAGCGTCTTTTAAAAATTCTCTAACTTACGAAAAATATAAAATTTTGTTATTAAAAATAACTCTAAAAAAATAAGTAAGATTTCGCAAAGTAGCAGCGAAAAAACGTAAAAAGCTTCACACTCATAAATTTTAATTCACTTTCAACGCATAGCAACCATGACCTATATAAGCGCTGTAATGCACCTGCATTCTTTTATATTTATTTAAGATTTTAATATTATTAGATTAAGTGTTTTTGCTTTCGTGCGTTTTTTTTTTTGCATTCTCTACCGAGCCCCTTTGGCATTACTCATTTTACGCACATAACCCAATTATATTTCCCACATAATTTTACTGTTATGCTATTTGTGACTACGAAATGTGCATAAAAAATTTGCGGCGAGAGCATCTACCAAGGGTACAAATGCGCTAGTGAGTAACGCTATTAGAGTTACGCTGTGCGCAGGTGAGCTTCATAAATCTTGCAAATAGTGCTGAGTACAAGCTCATAAAGGTAAACAACGCGAATGCGTGTAATTTTGAAATGGAACTTCTTGTTTTTATTTGGTAAGAAAAATAATCCACTGGTGGTTTTTTAAGCAGTTCAGTGGGAGAAAAATTAATGCGTTTAATATGTTGAGAAGATATTTCCTGGTATATCATATAAGGGATTCGGTTTAGTGGGATATACTAGTATACTCTTTATACTGTTAGCTGTTCGATTCTAACAAATTATTTTCCAAAAATCTATCCCAATAAACTTTGGTGTCCAACCAGATAAATCAATCAAGAATCAGGTTCAAATCTTACTAAACCTTTCCAAGATCTATACATTCCAGGAAATCTATCCAAAAAACAAAATGTGCAATGTCCTTGTGCCCTCTAGTTCTCCTTTAAAAGATTATTGTTCTAAATCCAAGAATATTGTTCCATTTCATCCAGAAAAAACAACGGTTTGTTGCGGTTTGTGGCCCATTGGAATCATCGGTTCATATTTCTTCAAAAATGATGCCGGTGAGAACTTAACCGTAAATGGCGACCGTTATCGCGTCAAGATAATCGACTATTTGATGCCTGAAATTGAAGCTCGCGATTTCGGCGACATTTGGTTTCTACAAGACAGCGCCACTTCCCACACATCGCATCAATCAATGGATTTATTGAGAGAACACTTCGGTGAGCAGATAATTTCACGTTTTAGACAGGTCGATTGGCCACCAAGATCGTGAGATATCACACTGTTAAAATTTTTCCTTGTGAGGATATGTAAAGTATCAAGTCTATACGGACAATCCCGCCTTGAAGCAGGTCTTGAAACAAAACAGCTGGAAAATTATCACTTACCAGTCTAAATGCTAATGTACCATCTGAAATGTAGCCGCGCCATTTTAATGATATAATCTTTAAAATATAAATAACAAAGGATGTTCTTTCGAATGATAATAATCATAAATTTGAATTTTCTGTGTTTTTTTTTCTTTTAAAAAATAGGGAACCTCGAAATGGATCACTCTGTGTTTTAATATGAACTTGTTCTTTATTTGAGACATTCAGTTTATAAGGTCCATGCTGAGATATATTTGCAATTCCTATAATTCAAGGATATTGTTAACCATCAGATTTTAGGAATTCTTATAGAGGGTGATGGTAGAAACTATGGGCATTTTATAGACGAGTTAAGTACTTTCCCTATATAATTATTTTGCCAAACTCTATCCTATAAACTTTTCTTGAGCAAATATCTTCTCACTCTTTCTAGTAGTTATACCTTCTTGTCTTTCTTTCGTTATGCTCTTTGTTAATCCCTCTGTCTATCTCTTTCGCTCATCATTATTTGCGTTACTCCTTATGTGCTTACGTCCACTCAAGTGGCCATTTGAAAAACCACTTCAACCACTGCTCCGCCAGTGACCACATCAGTTGTACACTTGCAGTAAAACTCAACTAATAACAACCACAAATTAGATTTTAATTAATGTCAGCTGCTGCTGGTTTTACTGCGTGGAGTGAGCGGCAAGAAGTAAAGTGCAGCGTAAGCGTCAAAGTCAAAGTAATAATAAGCTAAATATAATAAACTTTGAGTCACAAAATGACAAACACAAACATGGACCACAAAGTGAGGACAAAGTAAAGAGACAGATATAGTGGCTTACTTATGTATATTACATACCCACTTACAAAAGCATTTGACCGCAGTAAACCAACCACATGCACAGTTAGTTTTGTGCTTGGCGGGGTTTATGTACGGCTTGATATGCCACAAACCCCTCCAGCAATGTCTCCAGTGTCGTGAGAAGGTTGCTCATGTTGCAGTTTTTCATTTCAGTTTCTTATTTTCTAGTTGCGGACTTCAAGCTACTTTAAAAGTTATAATTGGATTTATAAGACATACAAGGACCCTACGTTGATATGTGTATGGTACGAAGAGAGTGCAAGGCATACTTAACTACATTGAAAATCAGCTGTGAAAAATCAAAAGCTGCTCGGGCCTTATATTCACAGTTATAAGCCGTCAACTTAAAGTGAGATATCAAAGTAACGGCGAAATAGTTTTAGTGAAGACAAGCAATGTAATAGGTAGCCCTAATTATGTTTCTAACTTCTGACTAAGAAAGTCTGACAGTTGTAAAACAGCACTAATAGTTTAATACACTTCCTTCTACACCTAAAACATTTGCTCTCAAAAATGACAGATATACAGATACAAAAAGTGAACTGGCCATTGGGCTTTGGCTCTCTCGGAACCAGTAATATAAGTCTGTAGATCAAGGGCGGAATAACTGTTGGCAACAAACGCTCCTTTAGGATCGGTGGTCAACTTAGAAGCAGATCCCTCTCTCGACGTACAAAAATTATGCTTTATATAAGTGTCTCCTCATTCCTGTCCGTTCCATAAACATGAACGATGACGAATCGAGATGAGGAAACATTTGGAGCATGCAAGGGAACTATGCTCCACAAGACCTTTAGAGCCGTCCGCGTGAGCGATGACTACCAAAAAGATGGGATTATGAACTGCCTGAGTTCTACGGTGACATGTATAGAGTAAACCGCATAAAAATTTAACGAATGCACTGATTAGACCCATGGCGTACGCATGGAAGATGATGCTTAAGCGAAAATATAAGTATGGAGATGGTGCGAAAAGTTCCTTCGATTCGAGATCCATGGGTGGACAGCGGAGGCAAGGATGCGAATAATCCAATGGAAGGACAAAGTATTAGGAACCTGGGTGCACTTGGGATGCACAACTAGCATGACCTATCAAAGGAAGGAGACAGCTGGCGAAGTTTAGAGTTCTCGGCCCAGATCGAGCCACGAATTTAATGCCAAAAAGGAAGACTACAGTCAATGGAATTATGGTGTTATTAATCTACAAAAATAGTACTACTCCGTGAAACTACTTTTGGAACTGCAAATAGAACTTGGATGTCTCCACTTTAAACGGTCTTCATTCTAACGGGCCAGCAAGACCGGATATGCTAGGATAGTATGACGTAGAATCAATCTGTGCGACCTGAAAGTGTTAATATTGGTTATCAACTTCCTCAAGGATAAATTTAAAATGTTTGTAGCGTTATCAGTTCTGTGATCTCATGCCGGAGACAGCTGAGGTTTTTTCGTTTATTTGACTTTTAGTATTACTATTAGGGCTCCAAAAACAGTATTCAATTAGTAGAATAGCGAAAAAAAATTAATTGTCAAAATTTACTTTTTAATGGTTTTAGTCGCCGTAACTCCTTAATGAGATCGGACTAGTGTATCTCAAGAGGACCTTGGAGTTGATAACTGACTTTATCAAATAAATTATTTTGATATAGAAAACGAGAAATAATGTAAATGTAATAAGCGCAGCAGAACTTCAAAGTGCTTTCGTGGAAATTAGGAAATTCTTGGAAAAGGTCTGTGAATTATGAAAAGTGAAAGTCAAAAAAGAACTACCAGCTCTACAACTGCAAGCAATAGAATAAAAATTGGCAAAAAAAAATTGGAAAATAAGCAATGCAGAAAGTAAACAACAACGACAAAATAAGCTACTCGCACATAACCAACAACAATGGGATGTTCCTATAAGCTGCTCCAGTGATATCAGCAATTTCTTGTTGCCTACGCCATTACAGGTTGGCAGCCTTTGTTAGTGTCACAGGCGATGTAATTTAAGCGAGCTGCCAAATTTCAAAAATGCACACTCACTCATTTACCGTTATGCGGAGCTCAATATGTATTTCTGTATGTATGTATGTAAGCAGGCTGAAAAGAAGAGACACAAGCAGAAGCAGAAGCAGGAAAAATGAAAAAGCCGAGCAAAAGCAAAAGCAAAGGCAAAGGCAATCACTACTGGGCCAGGCGAAAATATTGATTACCGACGGCGTCAGCACGTAATTGTGTCAATTTGCGTTGCAGCTGCCAATGCCAGGCGACAGCGGAGGCGCACAGTATACAGCCGAGGAGACGTTTTATGCTGCTGTCAGCAAGTAGTAAGTATAACTAAAGCTACCACATTGCTGTAGCTGCGCTTTTAACGGTCACTGGCAAGTAAACCTCTGCCTGACGGCGTTCACACACACACATATATACATATGTATGTTTTTTCCTTGAAATACTTACTTGTGTGTGGCGCTTTTCCTCAAGCCCGCTGGAAAATTGAAAGTGTCAGCCCGTAAGCATATCACGCCAGTGAAAGTAATCAGTATGTATGTGTGTGTGTGTGTGTGTTGTTGGTGCATTGGCAATATTCGTGGGCCAAGCCATTTTTTGCGGCACACGCACACACACTCACACTCACACTCGATCGCATGGTTTTCTTGTTTGACTTGGCAGCTGGTAAATATCGTAAAATATGACTTGCAGCAACACTTTGTAGTTGCGTTGCATTAATTTCACCATTCTTTGTGTGTTTGTGTGCGAGGCTTTCTTTTCTATTCGCCTGCATTTTTTCTTTACTTCAATATTTGCTCTTTGGCCGCCAGGCGTCATTGGCTAATTAGATTAGCCACCAGTCTCAATAGCCAATTGCTTTGCTGCCACTGGTGCTGCTGCTGCTGACGACTGTGGAAATATCGACAGTGTCGACAAAGTCAGGGTTTATTAAATGCTCTTGGCGTTGCGCTGTTGTAAGCGAAAATGAAAGGGCTGCCAAGTTGGCTATGAAGGGTAATTTTGTAAGTAGGTAAGGTTGGAAATGTGTTGGGCGTAAGTTTAGTGCGTACTTGCCTTCAGTATTAATTATTTTTCTGTCGCTCAATGTAAGGAAATTAGGTTACAAATCTTTTAAATACTGATATAATTTATTTTGGTGGATAAAAATGCAGTCCACGAAAATTCATAAGGCAATTAGAAAACTATTTTTCATGCAGTTAAATTACGTTCATAATAATGTGATTTTCTTATCTTTCTTAGCATAAATGCTACTTCAAAGACTGATACTGATGATACTGATCATAACTGAGAAATCCTTATATGTAAGTCATTAGTGACCTCATGCAAATCACGTGAATGCTGCAACTCACAATTCCCTTCAGGAAAGAAGCGATACAAAAGCTTCTACTCTCTACTCTTTTTACGGTTTACTCTCAAACTCATCTTTACTGTTCTCAAAGTCATTTAGCTCCCCCTTTGAAGCACCAATTCAAGATTCAAACGTATTCTCGTAACCTGAAAACATATCGTATATGTATATTGGAAAATATTCCTACTTGGCTTCATTTTTCCGGATAAATAGTGATCTGCTCATCTGATCGTCATTATAGGTGACTATTGCTGTTTAGATCATTGCGGTTTTCTGAGCGAAGCAATTTTTTCTAATTTTTCTACATGCGAGTATATACAAACTCTTTATAGGATCCTAAGATTAATTTACGGACTGAATTCTTGAAATCATAATAAATAGAAACTCCGGACGAACTCAACTCAAAGCTATGGTGCTTTAAAAATAGTGAAATTTCTTTATGATATACGATATGGTGTTCTCTTTAATTATGCTTTGTAGAATGATCCCAATAATATACTTAAGTAAGGGAAACATTTTTCAGCTTTATTCCCGTCCTGATGTATGGTGCAGAAGCGTGTACGATTACAACATCCGACGTGACAACTCTTGGAGTTTTCGAGAGAAAGGTTTTGCGCAAGATTTATGGTCCTATGAACATTGGCAATAGCGAATACCACAGACGATGGAACGATGAGCTGTATATGTTATTCGACGACATTGACATAGTTCAGCGTATAAAAAGACAGCGTCTACATTGGTTAGGTCATGTTGCTCGAATGGTCGAAAACACTCCAGCTTTGAAAGTGTTCGATACAGTATGCGCTGGTGGAAGTCGAGGAAGAGAAAGACCTCCACTCCGGTGGAAAGACCAAGTGGAAAGTGACCGGGCAGGACTTGGAATTCCTAAATGGCGTCAAAGAGCAAAACAGAGATATGAATGGCGAGCTCTGGTGGATTCGGCTACAATCGCCTAAGCGATTTCTACGCCAATACTACGCCATATATATATATTTCAATTGATAGGTTTGAAAAGTACAGAAAGAAGAGCTATAACAGTTTTTTTTTTAGTTTCTGTTGGAGATAAATTGTCCGGATGATTTCACGTCATTTGAGACCTGGTATTTAAGGTCATGAAAGAATTAAGGATGGTACAATTGTGTTTGAAATAATAGCAGTGACTAATGGAAATTTAAATAAGTGAGATTTTTTAATTGAAAACTTCTAGCGATTTAATTTTTAATGCAAGAACATAGGCCCAAATATTGGAAATTGATATTAAGTACAGTTATCACATTCATGAAGTACCGTTATTTTTTTTTGCTGTGAATTTGTGTTGGCGAAACGAAAATCTTAAAAGCGAATTTATACCAAAAAAATTACATCAACAGTATGCACAAAGGCAAGAAAAAGCTTAATTTCATCCTAGTTTAGTTTCCCGGACTGTGAAACATGGAGGTGTGTATTGGAGTGCTTCTCTTACTACGGTATAGGTTCGTTATATTGGTTTAAAAACAACATGGATGCCAAAATGGAACCGTCTATGCTACCATACGCTGAATCGAAAATGCCGCAGAAAAGAGTCTATAAACATGAAAACTACCCTAAGAATGTCAGCAAGTTGACAAAAATTCGATATACTTTAAATGGATTTGAGATTATGGGCTGGCCAACTTAGTCATCTGACCTTAATCCAAGTGAGCATCTTTGGGCAGAGGTTAAGGAAGTTTTAGGGAAACAGAATCCGTCAAATGTGTTATCGAAAAAGTATCTTCAATGAGCGTCTCGTCTAAAAACTATCAAAATCGGACAATACTTTTCAAAACCCCAGATACTTAATGTGGGGTCCTAGTGCTTATGGCCAATTTTTTACTAAACAAATCGTTAAAACTCAGATATATCTTTATGAAATCATATATGCCTAATTTTCTGATACTAATGAGATCTGATGCTATATATGGATGAAATCGTTGCACAGCTTCCACTGGTTTCTATAGCTATAATAATTTTCTTTTGGTTCACTCTAGATCGTATATATCGGCTAATATGTGAGAAATCTCACATATTATAGTTTACTACCGAATATGAGTAAAATAAGTCGATGGTCACCCCAGTCCTTATATACTATGTGTATATCATGAATTTCATTATTTTAGCTGCCTTCATATCAAATGTGTCGGACAATATCTGGGTTGCCTAAATAAAATTATTACTATTTTGTCGAGTTTAATGCTACTGACGAGCTCCGAGAATATGTGATGTTTGGCTGCCTACGAGTTTAACTCTTCCATACTTGTTTTCCATTTATATTTATTTCGATCCCGCATGATTTCTGCAGTATTTTGGCGCTTTTTTGTTGACTACAAATGTCACATTGCGCACACAAATCCCAACATGCATACACAAATCACTCGTCAACACTTTGGCTATTCACACCGTTTTTTACCGTTTCGCCTTTTCGCAGCTCATTTATTTTTTATTTCCACTTCCAACACTACTGACTGCTAACGCTTCCTGTACCGTTGCTTTACTTTTCTTTTAATCTGTGGCCTTTTTAACATTGCGCACATTCAAAAGTGAAAAACAAGGTCACACACACACAATCACACTTAATCTCACGTATATATGCAGTACGGACTCGCATGTGCGTGGCACTTGTCCTCAATTTCAGCATTCATGCATTTTTCTTATATGCTACAACTCAACAATACTCGTACACAATTGCACACATAACTGGGGCGTTATGCAGTCCATGCTTTCGGCCGTCACTCATACGCCCTGTTGTGCCGCCAACGTGTGTTGGGTGCGCGGTGTGCGCGTCGTGTAGCCAACAGCTGTCAACGTCGTTACAACACCAAAAGCAATAACAATACCAAACAACAGTGATGGCTGGTGGCGGTAGCAATTGCGACAGCAATAAAAATGGCTGTGTTGCACAACAACAACAACAGCAACAACGACAACAGCAACAACGACAACAGCAATATAGTAAGCAGTGAACAATATGAAATATGGTGGCGCAGAAATTGTTATTCGCCGAGTAGTATTTAGCTTGTGATTGCATTGCAAGGGTAGATTTGCACTGAGCAATGTGTGTTCTGTACGAACATATGTCATCGAAATAGAAATGAAAATTTATGGAATTTATGATTTTGTTATGTCTTCACAAATTATTTGCGAAATTAAAATTTTAAATTAATTTTTATATTGCTGTTGTGGCTTAGTTACTTATTGTTGATACTATAAAATGAAAATAGATCTGTGTTTTTGTGGAATTTATGGCAACAGCAACAACATCTATTACATTTTTTCTTTTTTCTTTAGATTTTTTTCTATTTGCTCTTCAAATTATTGTTATTTGTGTACTGAGACATGAAATTTCTGAATTTTTAAAAGCAATTTTTGTTGAAATAACTGTATTTACATACTATGATAGTGGTTTACGGTTGTGTTTAAACTGAATGGCTCAACGTCTTCAAAGCTTTTATTTAAATTTCTTAGTTAATAATAAATATTCGTGAAAATCCATTTTCTCTGTGTGTCGATGCGATTTTTGTTGTAAAAACTAAATCATTGTATTTATGTTTAGTGGATGTTGTGTTTAGCTTTTGTATCCTCTTAAAAGTACCGTATCGTCATTGCAAATGTTTGTCTTGTGAGTCCAATTTAAATGTATTTAATTCATTTTAAATTTATAAATTTATTTTACTGAATAGAAACCGTCTACAGGATCGTCAAGAAATCGATGTTTTATTTAAAATAACTTGCTTTAGTTATTCAAATATTTTTTTAGGGACCCTTTTTCGTTCGGGCTATGAGCAGATCGCTCGAAATATTGGGTATGGTTCATCTTAAGTTAGTTCTTAACCACCCTAGATCAGTGCTTCGGGTCGCTATTCTGCTGAAAGATTCAAGCTAACGGTAAATCATTGGCATAATCCTTATTAAAATGTTCTGTTAAATGCCTTTGTCCATGCGCCAGTCATTTTACACTCAATTTGCACAAGTGGACATACCTTGTATGAGGTGAAGTATCTCCATACCATGCTTCACAGATTTTGTTTGTGTATCGTGGGTTTCGTTCTAGTTATTCTTGTCTCCTGATATAGGGTCTACCATCATTCCCGAAGTCATTAAACATGAATTCATCGCTCCGTGCCACTAGATTTAATTAATTTGGAGTCTTTTTACTGGTACATCCTTGCAAACGATATCCTTCGCTCGATGTTCTTCTTCAATACGTTTGGTCTGGGTCGAGCAATTCACCCATTTGAGAAATTTTTACGCATTTTTTGGCGGATAATGTTTGTTAACACACATACAGAACATCTATGCTCCATTTGAGCTCTAATTTCACCTGAAATCATAAAAGAATCCACCTTGCTCATTCGTGGTAATTACCTATCGTCGCAATGTATTGTCTTTTTCAGTTTTTTACAAAGCTCATTTTCAAAAATTTTATGTTTCCTAAAATATGTTTAAGGGCCCTTCCTCAAAAAAAGTCAAATATTCCCTTACTTTCACAATGTTTTTGAATTTTTGGAAACTCCCATGTGATTTTTCCTTTACAAGGAGCAGAGCTCTTATTTTTGCTCATTGTCAAATAAAGAGTTTACAATATGTTTTTAAATTAAATAAGTCCTTTTCACTTCTCAATAATTTTTTTTCGCTCAGATCATGATTACCACGCTTTCGTTATAGTGGCCTAATTACATATATGAGCACTGTGATTAGACCAATTGCCAAAAAAATTGTTTTTTTTTCGAAAACCATATTACTCATTTTCCTCAGGTTTTAGACTCCGTAGGCAATCCATGACTACCCATTTTGATGGCATTCACCACTGAACAAAATGTGGTGTAATATCTTCACGGTCGTGAAGTCTTTGTCCACATATTGGTTCAATGTCAAAGCAGGAAAATCACCCCTACAAAATAATACATCAATAAAATCGCGGATTAAAAGGAGAATTTCTCGGATGTCTTATAAACGTTTTCCCATAATATTCCCACTAAATATATTTTGTATAAGATGGACAAGTATTAAAAGCAACTGTATTTCAATAGTTAAAAAGATATTCAGTCTATTGTAGTGTCGAAGTGTTCCCATCAGTCAGCTTAACACCATCTGCTAGCTGTACTATATCAAACATTTTTGTACACTCTAATACAGGCTTTGTAAAGCAGAATAAGATAAGTTAGGTACTTATTTTTTTAATCTCAGAATAAGTAGTCAAAACTAAGCCGTTGGCTGGCTTAAATATTATTAGTAAAATTTTGTCGTTAATTACGCTTCTAGTCGCCATATTGTTTTAAATCTATTGTCAAAGGCAGACTGACTGAACAACCAGTTTGTTTTTGTTTAGGTATACTGAATAAGAGAGTTTGTTCTACTTATAAAGAGAAAGACACAGACCTTATTTAGAAATGTAAGACAGTAGCAAATTATTTAGAGCTTTCACACACAATGGTCTTAATAACTAAGGAGAGCTTACCACAAGACTATTGTCTACCATGATGTTTTTTTCACTTCAAACAATCAAAACATTTGTCTGGCCTAAAAAGGAATTTTCATAAGGAAAAAACCTTTCTCATCCTAAAACATGTTAATCCTTATATACAATACATATATAGAAAGATCTTTACAATGATCACGCCGAATAAAAATGAGCGGAAACCGTAGCGCCACTTAGCGAAAGCTTTAGGTAAATTATATCTTATTGTTTGTCTCAACTCTTATACTCTTATGTATATAATGTATTATTAGTCGTAAACACTTTTGTATATAAAATTTTGACAATAAAACGTAATGAATGGTCTCTTAAACATTGGCAAGGGCGAATACCGCATAAGATGGAATGATGAGCTGTATTCCATAGGCTAGGCTGGCTATGTCATGTTGTTCGAATGGACAAAAGTGCTCCAGCTCCGAGAGTGTTCGATGGAGTACCCGCTGGTGGATGCCGAGGAAGAGGGAGACCTCCACTCCGATGGAAGAACCATGTGGAGAGGGACCTGGCTTCGCTTGGTATAACCAATTAGCGCCAAACTGGCAGAAGGAGAGACACGTGGCGCGCTGTTGTGGACTCGGCTGTAACCGCGTAAGAGGTGTCTACCCCAGTCAAGAAGAAGATTACAGTGGTATTCAATCAGTGATAATTATTGAGTTCTGATAAGTTCGCTGTGTCTTATAGTACTATTATTGAAACCAAAAAAATTTTCTATATTTCCACCGAATCACCAAGTAAAACTTCTCTGAAATAAACCATTTATTAGGACCCTAATCTATTCCGACATTGGTTTATACCGCCGGACGCTCTATGATATGTTAACATGATACTTTTTCCGCAATACCTATTACGTCAAATCAACTTCGTTATGGCGCGAGTCATTAATAACACGACGTTTGCGAAAATTTTTGAAAGATTTCGATTGACTTTTGCTCAGGGAGCGCACACAAATGATGACCGACTTTTAGCATTTTTCAGTGGCACACTCTTGTAGTTGTGGTATTTTTTTGTCATTTCAATGCAGAAACCGCGCAAGTAAGAAATGAGAAAAGATTATGCAGCTGGTAGCGCTCACAAAATGATTTCCAAAATACCGAATTGCATTTCAATGCGGCAAAGCAAGCAGAAAGCTATAATACACAGCATATTCTTATACAACCAAAATATATCTGTGTGTGTGGGCGCCGCAATTTATGATTGGACTTACTTTCGCTTTCGCTCCAATTCGAGTTGCGCTTTGCGCTTTTACACCTTACACCTACATTTCCGCTTTGAAATTGGCGCTGAAAAGTCCGCCATTCAGCGTTTATAATGCTCTGAGTTTGAGCTATGAGCAGCAGCGCGCCTTAATGCCATTAGTCTTTTGCAGGCAGGCGTTACGGCATGAACTCATACCCATACATGCCCGCCGGCCTCATTCGATTCCTTTGGCTTGTGCGCGAGCTTTGTGCTATAGAACCACCAACACCTCCTAAGCCATAGAAATTTCGCCACCTTTGATGCGCTTTGGCGCAAAACTTTCACAATTTACACAACGTGCAGCACATTTCCTGCGTTCTGTAGTTCTCGGCAAAAAAGAAAGACGGCGAAGTAATAAAATTGAATCCTTTCTACACATGCTGAACGGTTTTTCGGTTCTGCTACCAAGCCATCTCAGCGTCCATTACTCACACGCAAATTTAGTCAATAGTCACAAAGCCAAAGCGCCAAGTCACGTTTGCCGTCTCCATCTTTGCTTTCGATTCGCACTTTCGTCTATTATATGCGCGCCCCTACTGCTTCTTGCACCACACGTTTACTTGTGTTGGCGCCCTTTTTCGATATTGCCTTCCATTCGGCGTGCTACAGCGCTTACGAGTATTTTCAACGCCTCCGGTGCTGCGTTTATTTCCGCTGCCATCACCTTTCTTCCGATTGCCGCTTTCGCACTTTTCATCATGCTCATTCATTTTCAGGCGTTTTTCTTTCGCGTTTCGCTTTCGGCTTTCAATTGTACTTTGCAGTGATCTTTTTTTGCGCTCTCTTTTGTGTGCATGATTTATGCTTTGTGCTTGCGAAAGTACGAGTACGCTTATTCACGTACTTAATATGTGCACTCTCGGTGCTCACATCCTTATTACATGCGTGTGTACGAGGGTGGGTCTAAAGGTAGGTATGCTGATGGAATCTGAGACCTTCTGATTGTTTATAGAACTTGATGTTTAATGAATCTGATATCATGCGATCTATATTGCTCTCGGCTCCAACTCAACATCCTACGAATTTTGCGACTTCAGAACGTCTTTCAAACTTCTTCAGATATTTCATATCATTTTCAAATTTTCAGAATCACGATCTAATAGAATTTTAAAATGCGTTCGGATTTTCGAACGAAATAGCTTTGAACATTTCTAAGATGTCTCGAAGATATAATTCCACGCAATCTCTTGCCTTTAGTGTACTTTGCCTTTAGTGTATTTTATTTTAGCCTTAAATTGGTAAAGTCCCCCAGCTCAAATAGGTTTTGGTCCAACATTACGATTTGGTAACATCCTTTTCTTATCATAAAAGACTCAGATCTTCTCCATGAAAATTGTTCTGATCTCTGTGGATCATTTTAAAGAAAGAAACAAATGCTTATGCTTTTCTTTTCGAATCAATACCAGAAAATCCATTACTATTTCACACACCCTAGTATCCAAGTTTACATTGCATTGCGCGTATGTTACACGCTTTTTGACTTTGCTGCTCTTTGGGGAGTTTGACATCCATTCAGTCGCATTCACATTTCCGTTAACTCGAAATGATTTTTTGTGCTGATTGTGGCGCTGATGGATTTCCGAAGCGTATGCGTAAAACGCTTGCCAATTTATCTGATTGAATTTTGTCTGATTGAGCCATATGATGAGCGCAAGCATATGTGTTGTGCATCGTTGCAATGTGATTGTGTGTGAACTCAGTTGAGGTGAGATAGAACTACTTAACTGAAAATATTATTACGTTATTTGTCATAGATTCGTTCTCCTATTTTTTTTTTTTTTGTTAAAAAATTGTATGGAAGAAAATCATTTTTCTAACTATTTTATTTATTTTTTCTACTTTCAGGTAATGATCTGACCCCGTTGAAATGCTGAAATATAATCACGAGACGAAATAAGTATCTATAAGTACATATGTAATCCAAACCGTTTCTTTAAACTTTGTAATTAATTTTAAGGAATGGAGCTACGTAGTTTTGAGTCACATTACGAGTTTTGTCGAACTAGTGGAATGTGAACAAGTATAAGCACCACTGTCCTCTTGTAATTTGCTTGTCTATGGATGGGCCTCAGCTGAATTGTGCAATCGCTGGACAGTCACTAGCAGTTGTTCTGTCGCAAGATCCCTCTTAGCCAAGGTCTAGGGAAAGCTTCGCCCTATAGGTCAATCTTACCTAGTTATTGGGGTTCTAACTGGCAATTGTCGTAATTCACGTTGTGAAACTAAAAATTTTGCCGGACGCTAGCTGCATAAGCTGCTTGGAAATAATGAGGTAGAATCTTCTTAAAATTTCTTGTGGAATGCCCCACCTTTGCGAGATCTAGGCAAACGTCTCTTGGATCTATTCCTTTTTTGTCCATCCTCGCGCATTAGCGGATACACATACATAGAAGTAAAATACCTCTGTAGATTTCTGGTATGTTCTAGGCGCTTTGTCGATTCTTAAATTTAAGTGAGGGGGAACATTTTTGGCATCACAAAATACTGTTCCTAATAGTGGAATTGGGTTTCCTCAGGTAGGACGCATATTTTTAATCTAACCTAACCTAACTTTTAGAGTACTCTAACTCGTAGGCATAACTCGTTCATAAATTTTAAATTTAAAAAATTACATATCATTAGGTTAAAATATTACAGAATATCTTAAGCATCTGGCTAAGCAACCGTTTTGCATATTTTAGTGCTCTTTTCGTGATTCAAAACTTTTTAAAATGTGGCAACCCTTTTAATAAATATTTGTATTTATTATTAATTTGATGTCACTGTTATGGTGTTATGCATATAATTTCTCTAAAATTTGAAATATTAAAACAGGTAGCAACCCTTTCATTCATATATTTTTGTTGTTGGATATCAATTATTTGTATTTTTTTGTTATGTTTATGTTATTTTTCTTGTCAGTTTTTTTCAACGGCATTTTTTTATGTTTGGCAACCTTATACAGCAAGTCATTCGAGGATATTATTTACATTTTTTTCCTAAATTTATTATCGTTATTACATTCTATATTTCCACGAATATTTGTCATAAAATTTAAAATTTTTAAACAGGTGGCAACCCTTTTCATTCATATTTTTTGTTTGATTCAATATTTGTATTGTTTACTTATTATGACCAAAAATTTGTCTTTAATTACCTTTTCAGTTTTTCATAGACAATTCTTAAATATGTGGCAAACCTATTCAACAATATTTTTCAGAATATGATTTAATTTTTTTTTGATTTCTCATCAAAATTAACTTCTTTAACTTAACGAATTTTTTTACTTAATATTTTTAAACCCAACAGTTGTAATCATTTAAGCTGTGGCATTATTGAATATACTACTACTTAGTATGGTAGCGCTTGAAATCTGCTTACTGATACATTTTCAATTTATGTATGTAACTAAAGCAGTACACAACTCCACTCTTCGCGCTCAACCGAAATGCGCGCATTCCCCATAAAACATAAGCGGACTTATTACATTTACGAGCTTCCTTCCACATGCTGTTATCGCTCGGATCTTTTGCGGTCATCGTGAGCGCCACATTATAGCGCGTATTTTCATCAACTTGTAAGCAGCTTTTGCAGCGGATTATGGCAAGCAACCGTTCAGGCGCGCGCACATACACTCGCGCGACGCTGGCGTCTCGAAAACACATGCCAATAAATTATGCTTACACACTTACGAGCAATACGCTTATGCTTAAGCGCTGCACAACCGCTAGCTTGTGAGCTGAATTTTAATCCTTTTCCATCAATTAAAGCTTTAAAGCGTGATTTCTGGACTTAACAGTGGCGACAACGGCAGCATTAGCGGCGTCGGCGGCCACAGAGGCGTATGGACGCAAGTGCACGGTGCTGTCATGTATTTGTGGTTGTCGTTAGCGCGCGCATTATCTATGTATGTATGTGTGTGGGTGCGTGTGTCGCGTTGTCCACTGGGGAAAATATCCTTAATCAGCAACTGCAAGAAGTGAAGATATGCAGCGCACGCACATCCGTCCAAAGCGCGGCCTTCTGTGTGTCGCTGCACTGTCAGCTGCACTGCTTCTACGCGCGCGCCCTCACTTGGCGAACTGCGGGGATTAAAATGTATGTGTGTGTTTGGGAAGCGCGCGTTGCGACGTGGATGTTTATGGGTTGGCGTGGGTGTATATATATTTTTTTGTATGTCTGCGCGTTTGTTGGTATGTAAGTGGGCGGGCGCGCGCGTATCAGTTGTGCTCCCGCGCGTGCTGGAGCGCATTATTTGTGCGCAATTAAACTGCTGAATTATTTGTATGCACAGAGCAGCGCAGCGACAACAACAATAACAGCATGAACATTACAACAGTAACAACAACAAAGCAACAACAACAATCCGTTGGGCGGCCCATCGCTCGTTTTGCGGATGTCAGCCGCCCACACAGTGCGCCGCGGCGCGTCGTGCTCATTTGCCACATTTGATTTTGTTCCACTTTTGCGACAACGATCTTTGCTTTGCATTCACTGTCGCACTGTTCGTGTTGTTGTTTTCGGTTAGTTTGTGCGCTCTACACGCGTCCCAGTGGTGCTGTTGTGGCACTCACACACACGCATGCACATGCGCGCTCATGTATTGTATGCTGTGTTAGCTTTGCTCCTTTTGCACTTTGACCTAGTAAACTTTTTTCATGTATCACACACACATACATATATACCCACAATCTAGTTTTGTTTGTACACATTTGTTGTTACTATTTCATTTTTAACCTTCTTCACTTTTTATGATTTGTTGCAGCGTTCAATTTGTGTCGTTCGCTTGTTGCTTGTTAGTTGTTATTTGTTTTTGTTATTATTGTAGTTATACATGTTACATTTGTAGCTTTTTACCCGAACGTGTCCACTCTGCACTAGTCCTTGAAATATTGTTTTTCAGCCTTTCATGTCCATTGCCTCAAATTTTGGGTTACTTATTATTTTTGTTGTTGTGTTTTCTTCACTTTTTGCTTATTTTTTAATTTAATTTCACTTTTATTTCGTCCTATTACTTCAGGTTTTTCCACAATTTTTTGCTTGCGAATTTTTAATATTTATAGGTCTTCTGCCGGTTTTTGTTGTTTGTCAATTTATTTATTATTGTTTCGGCTTTTTCGCCTGAATTATTGCTGCCTGTGCTAAATTGGGTTTTGTGTGTGATTACATTTATCCCTCGGAGTACTTAAATTTCCGATTCGCTATAAAAAATGCAGTTTGTTTGCGTTTTATTCACGGAAAAATATCAGTTCCGTAGCATATGCGCGCACTTCAGAATTTATGTATACACTGTGTGCGTGTAGGATGCGTTATGAATAACTGATTTCATTAAATTTTTAATTTAAATTTTTTGTTGTTGATCTGTCGAAAATATTTAATCCAAATGTACTTTCAAATATATATATTCTCTAAATAATTCAGGAAGTAGTTTTACGGGGAGTGTGTATGGGGAATGGCGTAGAAACCGCTTAAGCGATTATAGCCGAATCCACCAGAGCGCGCCATTATGGGGAATATACTCTTCAATATATAGTCTTTCTACAACTTTAAAACTATCCAACATGTGGCAACGCCTATCTACGATATTTTTAACAGTGTTCTTTCTTAAACCATTTTATTCTGATAGACATACAGTAGTGCTCCTTTAACTTATCATTTAACTCGCAATTTTCCAAAGTGTGGCAATCCTTTTCAATAATATAATTAACCAATTTCTTTTTTTTTATAGTTTTATTGTGACACCCATTTTGTGGTGTTTCTTTGCCTGTAAAGTAATTTCACATTCAATATATCTTGATGTGGCAACCCCTTTCGACAATTTCTTTAAACATTTGCATTTTTCTGATACAGCTAATCGCTTCGATAACGAGGTTGATCTGAAATGGTTTTGGCATTTTCAACCTGCTCTCTATGGCACATTCCATTCTATGTCTACCCAGTACCCATACAGCTCTTAGAGCAATGAACTAATTTAATTATCTAATCAGTATTTAATTAATACAATTATGTAAAGTATCTTGAATAGTCAATTAGAAAATTTTATTTTATAATTGTTTACATTAAGGAGGATTTAGGGGCCCCACAATACGAAAAGTTAGAGGAGATATCGTTAGTGAAGCCTCATAAGCTATTAAAATTCACGTCTAGGGCATCTTAAACGATGACTACTACTCAGGGAACATGTGAGGGCACTCCATTCTGGTATCTCAAAGGACCATAACTAGTCCATGCGTGGCCTGCAGGCCTATTAGACCAACCTTAACTAATCTAACATTAAGGAACTCTCTGGAAAACCTATCATTTTGATATCAAAACTCAATTTTGTAACTAACTAGTTGTTTATAATTGCTTGTGTTAAAATTGATATTTTTTAATGTTCACAAGGAGAATGAACACATTATCTTGAGAAATCAATTTATAGAATTTTCGCACGGGAATTAATTGAGCAATTAACCGACTTTTGCTCGATTAAAGCATTGATTTACATCGATTTACCATAATATGTAGATAAAAATCTAATTTTACTACATTAATTTTTAATCGAATACAAATCGAGTTGAAACTGGAATGCAACTTTGCGGGTTGTTGTCCATGCCGGAAATTTGGTTTATTGATAAAAGTAATCAACTCACGAATCTTACCAACTGCTTATAAACAGCAAAAACAAAAATATGTAACAGCTGAACATTAATCGAATAGCCGATATCTCAATTGAAACCTTAATGTATTAAATTATGAAATTATGAAATTATGAACTTGATAGACAACTAACATTAAGAACCATATTTTCTACTAGAACACAGCATGGTAGAACTACAAATAAGCGATTTTCCTGATAGACTAATAGATTTTAAGCTGAAAGTAATAAAATGCTAAAAAAATTCCAAATAATTAATATTTCATTGACAATACATTTATGTACAGTACAATTCTCTTGGTTTGTAATTTAAATTCAACACAGATGATATCAGCTTTGCGGTTAGTGCTTAATTTAGTAAATTAGGAAATTTTTTTTTATAATTATTTGCATTAACGTTCTTTGTGGAGTATTTATGGGCCACTTTGAAATTAGCTCTCATTAATGCTATAGTGAATTCGCATTAGCGTTCATTGAGCTCAATTAACTATACTATCAATTTTAATTGCGTAATTAATTGTTTAGATTTATCACTTTTATTACAAATAATATTTTTTTTTTTATTATCTTATTTTGATCAAAGGAATTAAAAGTATTTAGTAATTGAATGTGTAATTGACTCAAGGAGGTGACTTAAGCGTTGCACCGAATGTTTAAACTTATTACAGTAGACATATTAATGTAGTGAATATCAATGGAAAATTAATTAAATAAAATAAATTGACTGACCTCATTTAGTATTTAATTTACTCAATTAAGCTTTTTAAAAAATACGAGTATTTATAGTCAGTCAAAAATCACACTCAATGGAAAACCTTCATAACTCAAAATTTCTACAAAGCGATTTTTCTGATATATTATTTTCTGGCTCAATATAAAACACAAAATTTGAGTTTTGCCCACTTCTATGAAAACATAATTTCAAAAAAGTCATATTTATAATTTGTACATATTTCGGAGTCAAAACAAAAACATTTTTTTTTACATTTTCTTAAAGTTTTGTAGTTGGTCTAATTTTAATTTATAATAATTTAATATTAAATTTGATAATAATATATGAGCATTTCCAACGGTCGCGAACCGTACGTTCGCACGCATTTAAACGCATTTAAAGTTCAAAAAACAAGGAAAACATAAATTTGTCTTATTTTTTTTTTATGTTTCGATAGCATTTTGCTAGGTCTTTCTTTGGTGCAAAAGGTAGGATCTTTCGATTTTTATTTTTTAATATGTTAGCGACAAACATGCGGTCGCGAACGTACGAATAATGGAAGTTGCTTTTGGGTGCAACTAGAAAAACGCAAAAAATAGCGAAATGGAACAAAATATTCTAAAAAGATTAATTTATATTAAATGAGAATAAAGTAACTTCCTCCTAACTAATTGCACGCTGAAATTTGTCCATTGGTTTTTTATTTATAAGGTTGAGTACCGGTCGCGAACGTACGGGTCGCGAACGTACGATGTTTCCATCAAGTTTTTATTTTGGAAACCTTTTCTTAAATAAAGCAAACTAATATTCCTTTTATTGATTGAAAAGATATAAACATATATAATATCCTTCCATTTCCGATATAAAGTTGGAGATATCTCGAAAATGGTATCAGCTCTAATATATAAAATTTTAATTTCAGTAATGTGCTCTTGCGCACAATTGTAAAAAGAGAATGTATCGTTTATAACGACATTTTTTGTTCTCGTAATTTGCCAGATTTTTCTTTTCACAACTGCTAAAACGCCATCGACTGCACCTTTACCATGTGACGTTGCAAAATAGTTCCACTCAAGTTTTTTACAACCAAATTCGGCCAGTAAATCAGGTAAACTTCAATCAAAAAAATTATTTTTAAATTGGCTACTACTTCCGTCCGAGAAAACGAAAATACTTTCAAATTGGCCATGCTGTTTTTTTTACTCTTGAATAAGCTTCGTTATGAAAACGTAAACATCGATTTTGCTGTGATTTAAACTATCAGTAATTACTGCAAATGACTTAGTTTCATTAAACATCCAAGCTACGCAAGTAAAAATGGAAACTTGCTTATAGTTGAAATGTGCGCTTTGAATTTAATTTTGGCACACCAGCCTATAATTTTCCGCAAAATCTATTTGTAGGAGAAGTACCCCAGGCGTGATATTTTTCCTTACGTTTTTAAAATAATTTTGTTGTGCTTGAAAATTGGCAGTTAAACTTGTAGTTCATGGAGCAAGTCCGATAACGCAGCAACAGTGCAAGTCAAAATTACACGATCGCTCACTTTCCTCAAGTACCATTTAACATTTGCTTCCATTTTTGACGAGTATTTTAGCGGCACAATATCTTTTACATCTTTTGTACACTTTTCGCAATCGTTTGTCATACAGTTTTCATTATAATATTTGTTTAGAAACAAATCAATACTTACGGTCGCGAACGTACGAAATTTTAAAAATCGAAATAAAAAGTTCTGTTTACCTAAAGTAATTTTGTTTTTTGATTACGGATGCTTAACTTGCTTTAATCGCGGTTTTTTAGGCACCTGTTTGCACTCAATGTGAAGTAATAGCAATAAATGACGTTTTTCGTTCGCGACCACGTACGATTAGATCGTAGATAATAAGCAAAATAAAAATTTACCGTTATTCGATTTTTGTTTGGCCTCTTTGCATTTTTATCTTCTTATATGGTATTAATAAAGAGATTTTGTGGAAAAGTACAACCATAACATAAGTTATTCATATAAAATAACTCAAGAGAAAAATTACTTGTAGAGTAGCTCAAACTAAAAACAAATAAGTTTTCAGGTTTCAAGTCAAATTTTTCATGAAAATACAAGAGAGAGGTTATGAAAACATTATATTCATAAAATTTAAACATCTTTGTAAAATCTTATTAAAAAAAAATTTATCTTTGTTAACATTTTAATTTTTGGTCCTGGTTGACGATTCTGTGGAAATGCTCATATGTATACTATTAATATTGAGTTGTCACACTTTTGCGTTCAATGCACAAAGTCACCACAAAGAAAATCACTCATACGCCCTGTACACTGGAGCGCTCACTTGTCCGCACGCTAAGAAAGCAAAGATTAACGATCGAAATGAAACAAAGAAACTATGTTATTGCTGTCGCAACATGCTAAACTTTAGTTTGTGGCAGCATAACAAAAATAACAAAAACAACAACAATAACAAAGTGCCATTGCGATACACAGAAGCTGCAAATAATAAGAAAATAAAATATTATGCGGACACAAACGCAAAGGCAGTGCCAACTTAGCTGTTGCTTCCGCCATTGCTGTTATTATAGCACGATACGATATATTGTTGCTTTTGCCACTATTATTTTGCTGGCGGCAACTGTGTTCGCTCATGTGTACATATGTGTGTGGCAGACACGGTAGTTGCAAGTTTCTCAAGAAATTGGCAAAGTTCAATCGAGTGTGGCCGTAACGAAATGCAGAAAACTTTTATTTGCACCACAAACTGCTAGCACACACACACGGCTAGTGGCATATGGCACACATGCCAACTGTATGCAGTCAACAGTTTGCAAGGTTGTTGCATGTACCAGCGGCGACATTCTAACATAACGGCCATGGTGACATATGTGGCTGCACCACTCGCAAATGAAGTAGAAATGCTGCAGCCAGTCGAAGTCCAACTTTCAAAGAGAATCGCTATGACTGTGCTGCATGGCAACAAAAGCAAACAACAAGTAATGGAAAAAGTTTCAACATGACTGGGGGCGGGGCGTGTAGGTAAACATGCGCGCATAATGAAAGACGCTCGAGGGAGGGGAGCGTGGTGCGAGCAGCAAACTTGCAGATTATTGAAGCTTAAAAAATGCATATAGCTTACACACACATCGACACACAAGCCGCAGTCACTCAATTGCCGCTTGTTGCAAGAAGTCAAATTGAGCCGTCAAAGAAGTTCACTCGGAAATAAGTTGAGGGGCAAAAAAAAACAGCGATGATTGCAAAATAACGTATAAAATAAGTGAAAGAGAGAGCGGGAAATAAAAAAAAGAGTCTAACAAATTACAGGTGAGCTGAGCAAGCTGAAACTGTGAAATTGCCAGGAAATTCCAATTTCCAGAAAATCTAATTTTTTTGCAGCGCTCACTAACAAAGACTGCTTGGCAAAACAAAAAATCTCACAACAACAACTGCTATTATTGCAGCACCACTCTCCTTCCACATACATATATCGTAGAAGTGGCAATTTGTGGTCACTCTAAGCTGTGCGGTAGCGCAGATGCTGGCTGCAAGTGCTTTGGGTGTTGGGCGTTAGCTGGTTAACCGTCAATGATTGCTGATTGCTTCGAGCAGTTGACAAATGAAGTGAAATGCAGAAGGTCAGCGAGCTGCTCAGGCGGCAAACGCCTCTCAATTCTTCAATTTGCGCAACGAGTAGTTTTGGGTTTTTTTCTTTTTTATATTGCATCTCCTTGAGGGTAATTGGTTGCAGTTGGCCTGGGTACGAGATAACAACACAAATTATTGGTTGTAGTAAAGTGCTTCGACAAGCTGTCGTTTGATTCATATGTGATGAGTTGGACAGTATGAAAAAAATCTAAAGGTTTAAAGTACGAAAGTGTAATTTATCTTGTTTTTGGTAAATTTTGGTATTCATTTAATTTCTAGCACATACTTCTTATATATACCAATTTCAAATTTGATATAGGTCATAGAAGCTGGACGCTTAACTCACACTCATGTATTTGGTATGTTCTTTAGTGTAAATAGAATATGATAAAACAAGTCAGGAAGTTGTGAAATTATATGCTAACAAACATTAGACAACATTAACATTGTGCCACAAACTCGAGTTTAACATTTTGAGTATATCTTTTGATGGATCAAAACGGGAAATTATCTGCTCACCGAAGTGTTCTCTCAATAAATCCTTTGATTGATGTGATGTGTGGAAAGTATTGCCGTCTTGTTGAATCCAAATGTCGCCAAGATCTCTTTGCTCTTCGTCCCAAATGCGGGAGTTTTGCGTGTTTACATGCCCATTGAGCCAGAAAGGGCTTCATGGCGGAACAGAATTTGGCTCGAAAACGTCGGATCTTCTTGAAACTTTCCAAGAGCCCATAGAGCGAAGCAATGTCGTAGCCGTTCCATACGTCAGGTCGAGTTGCTGCGAAAGGCGCCAAATCGTGTACATTCTCACTACGGCTACAATATTTTCTTCACTGCGTTCCGGACGTGTTCTATTCGGTCAAATATTATCCAATAATGAATGCTGGGTCTCAGGATGGGAGATGGTGTTGCGAATAGTATGCTAAGTATGCCGATTATGTCTGTTATGTTCTGTTTTGGTTACCGGGAGTCCTCGTCAGTTCAGCATAGTTTGTCAGATCTAATTAAATTTTTGATAGAAACGTCCGGAGGGAATATTTATATAATCATATGTAACTATGCAGCTTATACTTATAAAGAAGAAGATGATCTCAACACCGATAAGATGAATTATATATGGATGTGCATTAACTGGGAAATAAGCGTGGTTATGGTCAAACATTTTTTCGACGATTTCTTAATCTAATTTCATGAGAATCATCCTGCGTATCTAATATTGTCTTATTATCATTGTTGGTTAGTTATTTAGATATATGTAGTTCTTTGGAAGCCAAGACGATGGCATATTTCTGAAATTTTTAAACTCTTCCCATTCCAATCATTTCATTGATTATTATTAATCGATGTTGAAAATATGTATTTCGTAAGAAATATTGTTTGTGGAAAGCTATTGCTACTAAATGATACCCAATTTTGTAGTTGTATTTTCGGTCTACTTATAAATATATAGAGAACATATTAATTTAATATGATAATTTTATTATACTCTCGCAACCTGTTGCACAGAGTATAATAGTTTTGTTCACATAACGGTTGTTTGTGTCACCAAGAAATATAAGAGTTAGATATGGGGTTATATATACATAAATGATCAGGATGACGAGTAGATTTGAAATCCGGATGTCTGTCCGTCCGTCCGTCTGTCCGTCTGTCCGTGCAAGCGATAACTTGAGTAAAAATTAAGATATCTTAATGAAACTTGGAACACATGTTCCTTGGCACCCTGAGGAGGTTGCTTTCGAAAATGGGAAATGGGTCCAAAATCGGTCCACTGCCACGCCCACAAAATGGTGGAAACCGAAAACCTATACTCATAACTAAGCCATAAATAAAGTTATGCAAATGAAATTTGGAACATAGGATCCCATTAGGGAAAGGCACATTTGGATGTAATTTTTTTTGGAAAAGTGGGCGTGATCCCGCCCCCAAATCGGTTTTTTGTATATAACTCGCAAACCAATAAAGCTATATAGCCAAATTTTCTGCAGTCGTTTCTTTTAGCCATTTCTTTATACAGTCCAAAAATTAAAGAAATCGGATAATAACCACGCCCACCTCCCATACAAAGGTTAGGTTGAAAATTACTAAAAGGGGATTAACTCCCTAACAAAAAACGTCAGAAACACCAAATACATAAGAAATGGCAGAAGGAAGCTGCACTGACATTTTTTTACAAAATGGAAAATGGGCGTGGCGTCGCCCACTTATGGGTCAAAAACCATATCTCAAGAACTATTCGACCGATTTCAATGAAATTCGGTATATAACACTTTCTTGGCACCCTGATGACACGGGTGGAATATGGGCGAAATCGGTTAACAACTACGTCTACTTCCTATATAACTCAATTTTGAATTCCATCTGATTCGTTCACTTTATAATGTATTCATAAGGAACCAATGAAGCTAGCGTAATAAAACTTTACACAAATATTGTATTTGAGCTGTGACATCACTTGTGGAAAAATTGTCAAAATCGGACCAAGACTTTTCAAGGCCCCTGATATCGAACATGAAGAACTCAGTGCCTAATGTTAATTTTTCACCGAAAATACATATAAGTAAATCCCTCAGATATTTTAATGTAATTCATTCCCTATGAATTTTTTTCTTATAACAGTTTCTCTCTGTACCTGAAATGGTAAAAATCGGGTCATAACTTCCCCCAGATCCCATATACCTAATTATAAGTAATATTAAATTAAGTGAGCGTATAGTCTTCGATATATTGTATCTTGGTGGTGAAAACGAGTGAAATCGGTTTAGGAATTACCTCAGTCCCCATATACTATTTGTGATGATTTTCGTTATTCTATTGACCTTTATATCAAATATATGGGTCGACTTGTGTTGTCTTTATAAAATTACATCAATAAATTGCGAGAGTATAAAATGTTCTGTTACACCCGAAATTAGCCCTTCCTTACTTGTTTTAATGTTCCATTTAAATATTTTCGATAATAAGAACTTTGAGACCGAAACGCCAAAATCAATCGACATAAATCCATGCTTCATCTATTTTGTACAGGTGTTTCATATGTTATTACGGCATGTGAACATAATCAAGTAGCCGGCAGTGTGAAGGGCAAAAACTGGTTTCTCAATCAAAATTTTAATTGATCTATTAATCTGGCTGCTAAACATTTTTGTATTTGCTTTTCATAAGAAATTGGTAAGTTTCATCAGCTGATTGCTACTTTTTTATTTATTTCCAGCAGCGACATCTACAGTCGTTTAGCGTGAACAGCAACTCCCAGACAAAGAACGTATATATAATTACAGATACGGTCTTTGTCGCAGAGCTGCATTTCATTTCCAAGAATATTAAAATTCTATTAAAAATAAATGTAGAAAAATTAGAATTTTATTTTGTAAGGTAAATCGAACTAAATCAGCGTTTTAATCGAGCAAAGGCCGGTTAATTGATCAATTAACGTCTGTGTGAAAAAGCTATTAAGTAAAATAAACCCTCTGAGACTACTTGAGATCGTATTCTGGTCGCCAGGAGATATATGTTAATTTTATATTGAATCAATTTTAAAATTTTCAGAAGGGCTCGTGAAAAAATTTAAAGAAATCAAATTTAAAAATAGATAAAGATCGTTTCGTTTATCCGTTTTTCTTACTATTTAATTTCCTAAAAATATCTAACTTGAATCACCGGCAATTTTTTACAAATTTCGAAATATTTTTTACCTGAATATTTAAGACATTTGCCCAGCTACTTTGTGACCGTCCCAACTGAATAAAGACGATTGCAGTCAATACACCACACACCACAGCGCCTGCAATAACTTATACACCAACTACTTATCGACGTTGATAATCCGCGAAGGATACACAAACCTGCTGCTGTGTGTGCGCTGGCTGACTCGAGCTGGTGGCAATAAATTGCGAAATCTCAAGAGTTCAATCAACTCGAACGCAGCTGAAAGTCATTTCAAGTTAGCTTAGGTAAGTGAAAACCGGCATGAGACAGCGGAGTGAGCGACGGGTGAGCAGCTTAGAAACGCATACTTAGTTAGGAAGTTAATGCCGACGAAGGTTTGAAGCAAGTGGAGGGGGTTTGCGGCAAGGAAACACGCAAAGGAAATGGTGGCGAAAGTTCGCGTACTTTTGCTAAGTATTCGGAGAGGTGGGGTGCACACGAACAGGTGGGTGCCGCATGGCAAGTGTAAGTACGATTTGCCGTTGCATTTAGCTTCCCCAAAGCGTATTACATAACTGTGGGTATGAGAGTGCTGCCGAACAAATGCAATTTTCGCAAGCATTGATGCGCACGTGCGCGCCACCTACTGGTGGCCGCGTGACACCATCAAATGTGCATTTTGTGTGCGTGATTTAATGGGGTTTTGCGGTTTTCAGTGCGCAACGTGCATGCTGTGCTGCCACATTCTGCTTCGGGTTTTTACTCAATACATTTGTTGTTTGTGTTGTTGTTGTTGTTGTTGCTGCCAACAGCGTTTGTATATGTTGCTGAAATGCGGTGTTGCAACAATGGGACTTCCGCTCAGTCAGTGGGTTAATCGGAAGAACATTGATGTCATGACTGCGTTACTTGGCTCGCTGGTTGGTTAGCTGACTGATTACGTGATGAGTTATTTGCCAGTCTGCTAGCGGTACTTTCATGAACTCTTCTTGTTGATTTGCATGCAGTTTGTTTATTGTTTTTTCTGTGGTTGTATTTACTCATCTATTTTGCTGTTGTACCGCAATGGGTTTTTTGTTTTAGCGCACGCTTGTCATTTGCCGCTGATGATGCAGAAAAACCCCATAACCAGTTTGGGTAAGCAAATAATGACGGTTTGTTGGTGGCAGCACAGATTATTATGGTGTATCATTAGTATTTGTTGTTGGTTGATATATGACGGTAGAAATGAAATGGAATGAATATGAAATTTGTCATATATTTTGTGGTTTTAACTTGCAGGGCGTCGAATGAGTACTTATGAGTCACACTTTTTACTCACATTACTACACAGGTGTATATTTATATTCGTATAAGCGCGTATTAATCATTTACGTAGACCCATATTCATACTCATACTCAAATGTTCACAATAATTAATGTCAAAACACACTCGTATTCATTCATACTACTTATATTTTGTGAGGTAGTCATATGATTTACCATACATTACACAAATTCATACTCATACTTTCATTTCATAAATATGAATAGTAGTTATATTTAACTAATACTCGTTTCAAACTGCATTAGTTTTCATTTGCGCATACATACTTATACTCACAATTATACTTACCTTCATACTTGTACTCATACTGGAATCCATACTTATGGTGTAATACTTATACCCATACTCGTATTCAAGCTTGTACTCATGGTTGTGCACACTTACACTAATATCAATCAATAGTGTATTTTACTCGTACATATACCTAAAATTTTACTTATATACTCTATATATTATATTCATATTCAAACACATCCGTTTTCATACTAAGATACAAATTTTACTCATAATATGAGCACTCATATTACTATATTCATACTCATGCTCACTCTTATTTAATACTCGTTTGAAACCGGATACTTATTCCTACTCAATCAGGTTTGTTCTCACAATCGAATTCATAACATACTTCTATTCAGCTCATATTTAAACTATTATGTGAATGCTTATATGTATAAAAAGACTCACTCTCACATATAAATGGTTCTCATATATGTATATATATATATATACTAGCTTTTACCCGCGACTTCGTCCGCATAAGTTTTTCCGTTTTCTCCGGCTGTAAGTCCCCCTGCAACAATGTCCCACTTTCGTGTTCCGGTCCTCAACTTCACATCAAAATTTCTTCAAAAGTAACCTAAGCACATAATGGATAGCTCCGAATGTTTCCTTAGTAAATATAAAAAGTAAATAATGTAAATCGATTTAAAATACTACTAACTACCTACCTGCCAACCCCCGATGTTAGACAGTGTGACATCCGCAACATCGTCTGCGTAGGAAGTACTAACTTAATGTAAGTAGTATAATAATGTAGGAAGCTAAAAATAAGAGGCCTTATTATTGTAGTACATTTCTGTAAACTATATTCTTTGTTTTTCCCTCTCTGGCCAACACATGGAGATTCTGTGGACTTGAAACACGTGAGCAATTAATGCCGGCTACTTTTAATGTTTGCCCCTGAGCTTTATTTATCGTCATAGCGAATGCGATTTTCAGCGGAAACTGTAATCTCTTAAACTGGACTGGACTGCGAAATTATGGGTATACGGGGGATTAAAACATTCTCTCCTTTTGCCATTCCAGGCATAATGATTGCTTTTACAATATTGCGACCGAGGTGTGTTACTTGCAACCGTGTGCCATTACACAGTCTTGGTGCATCTAAATTCCGCATCAAAAGGACAGGAACGTGTACTTTCAGCCTCAGTTTGTGTGAAGGCACTCCCGACAGTTCTAAAGTATTAAGAAATTCTACAGGGTATGTTGTTACTTGTTCAGTATCCATTACAGTGTCTACAGAGAAAAACTTAACAATATCACCTCCCACGCGTGACATAATTTGCTCGTTTATCTGTCCCACCATATCATTCGTCGGTGGTAAAATTGCTCTTTCATATAACCATTCTCTATTCCTCATATTAGTTAGCAGTTCGCTATAGACGAAGTTATTTAGATCATCTGGATTATGCACAACATTGCAGAATTCACGATCCAATGCAATCATGCCATTACCATCCTTTGACATACGATCTTCTCCAATTTTAAGAAGAGCAGCAGCATATTGTCCAGATTGTACATCATTGTGTAGTTGCCCTCTCATATTTGTAGACAGACTAAACGTTTTTACGTGCACCCATAACGTTGACGCTTTTAAACACGCATTTATTTCATCTGCAGGGGTGCCTTTAGTGATAACCGGCAAAGCCTGTCTATCTCCTAACTAAATTTCATCAATATCCGTTCAGCCGTTTATGCATGATAGAGCAAAATTCCCAGCAAAAACCATAAAAAAATCACTAACTCAATTCAGTTTTCTGCCTACTTCCTACCCCCTAAGTACGATGACGTGATCATTTTGATCTTATATCCGTTTTTAGGTAACCATCTATTACCTTACTAAATTTCATCAAAATCCGTTCAGCCGTTTAGACGTGAAAGAGCAAAAGTCCCAACAAAAACGACTAAAAATCACTAACTCAATTCAGTTAGTAACAGACAGACAGAGTAACTTTCGCATATATAATATTAATATGGATGTAACGACAGATGAAAGTCACAATAAATATAGAAAAATTATAAACAGTTGAAACTATATTCAATTGAATTATTACATTACATACGGTATTACAGTATTCAGGGTTGAAACTTCATGACTGTAAAACTTCATAACTGAGGTAGCAAAATTTGACGATTTTTTGACAAACAATTGTTTTATCTTTCGTAAAAATTTTTTTTTTGCTTCTAGTACCTTCAAGAGTATATGTACAAAGTTTCATGATGATCGGTTCAGTAGTTTTTGCGTGAAAGCGTAACAAACAAACTTACATTCGCATTTATAATATTAGTAGGGATACTACTACTCTTGAAATTAATTTCTGTTATGACATTTATACTTATAATTATAAAACACCGTACATAACAATATTCAATTATTATGTTTATACAAATACGCATACTCAAATACATACTCATACTCAGATACAAATAACTCTAGTTTTAATCTTATACTCGTTTCGATTAAAAAAAAAAAAACAAATTTATATTATACTTAAAATAATATTCAAGTATTATGTTAATATAACTACTCATATTCATACTCATACTCGGGTATAAAAAACATATTTATTTAATACTGGCTTCAAACTTAGATTCATAATTAGTGCTTATTCATAACTTGAACTCATAATCAGACTCATTCCCACTCATACCTCTATAGTACTCATATCCATACTCATATTCGCTTCATAAATGGTTGTATAATTAAAATTGTAGAAATTAGTTGAAAAATTCGAGCAGCACTTGCAAATAAAATTTCACGCGGGAGAATCGCAATCAAATCCCGGCAAGGTCTCAAAGCAGACAAATCGGAACGCCCGCCTACCACTTTGGGCACTATTACAGTTTGCGGCACACACACACATACTCCCAAATGAAAATCGCTGCAAGCCAATTGAACTGGAAAATACTGTGATTTGTGGCGCCCCGTCGCTTAATCAGCGGTTAAGTGGTATGGGTACACACACAAATATACATATACTTAAATACGCACACATGCATAAACCCTACTCATAATTGCATACATATAATTCTGTGTAGCGCCGCCACTTATAACTGTCTGTCCCCCATCGGCATTCGTTTTTTTTTGCGAAAATCTAATAAATCGCATTTAATTACAAAATCGACGGGAAATGCAGATTTTAATTAGTGCATTGCTGCCAGCGGCGGCTACTATACTTTCACAACAACAACAACTAATGCGACTACTGCTTTCACAACAACACAAAGATTTTGATGCTATCATGCTGCAGGCTGCATACTTTTAGGCGCATACCATAGTAGCTTTTGAATTAGCAGCATTTTGATGCATTTTACTGGGGTACTCACATACAGATAACTGTATTCTATATTAAATTCCATACAAAATATGTTTGTGTGATAAAATTCAGGAGTGTGCATGTATTTGAATGCTTTAGAAAGTGCGTAATGCTGCAGGGTATACAAGGATTTATGCAGATGCTTTAATAAATCACATTAATGAATTAGTTCACTTGTTTAATTATCTATCTAATTTTATGCATTAAAGTTCGAAAATACTGATTACTGTATTCTTATAAACAACTGTTGAAATCTTAATCGGACAGAGAGGCTTGATCGAACTTAGCATGGAATTCTATATTGACATTATTCCGTTTCTTGGGGTTTTTTATGATTTATTAACTTAAAATTTTGGGTTGGAAATCAAAGAATTTTTATTAAATTGTGATAAATTGTTTATTATTACTATTTATTTATTTTTTTATTCACATCTGGTAATCATAAATAAGTTTTTACTATTAGTAGTACTAGTAATATATATAAAATTTTCAGAAATCCAATAGATATGGCAACCACATTACCACAGATATTTCTAAATATTTGAACTTACTCTGTTTACATTGACATCCAGTGAAACTCATATTTCGCAAAAATTATATTACATTTTTTTAAGAAATTTATTCAGTGTGGCAACCCTGTTACAATAAGTATTTGTAAATTATTCACGATGTTAAAATTTCACATTTTACTTAAATTATAGTTATACTTTTTTGAAATTTAATTCAATAATTGTGACAACCCTCTTAACAAAAAGCTAGTGCTCAAATGTTTTACATATTAATTAAGCATACTCGCAACAGCAGGTCATCAAATCAAATTTCACTTAAATTATAATATTTTTTTAGGAAATTCAAAAAATATGGCAACCTCATTATCACAAATATTTAGACATATTACAATTTGCTTAGTTTATATTCACCTCAATTGGTCATAAAGCCAAATTTCACTCGTATAATATTAGATAATGTTTTCGGAAATTCCATAAATATGGTAACCCCATTACAACAAATTTTTGTAAATATTTGAATTTACTTCGTTTAGATTCACACCTTCATGTAAATTACAGTACTTACTTTTTTCATTAATTTACTAAGTATGGCAACCCCGTTATAACAAGTATGTAGTTACAAAAAGTTGTTTTTTTTATTTATTTTTCGTACTAAGTATACTCGCAACAGTTGGTTATCAAATAATTTTTTACTTTAATTATAATAATACTTTTTTTTTTGAAATTCAATGAGTGTGGCAACCATAATCATAACCATAAGTATGCATTATCAAATATTTCTTTTTACTTACTTTATATTCACATCAGGTGGCCATAAAGCCGAACTTTAATTGAATAACATTAGTATGTTTCCAGATATTATTTAAATATAGCAACTCCATCAAATTAAGTATTTGTTAATATTTTAAATTACTTAGTTTACGTTTTATTACTATTAATATTAGGTCTACAACTTTACTTCCGCCGTTTCTTTTTTGTAAATTTAAGGCTTTAATATAATATCAAGTGGCAACCCCAAAAACATTATTTTTAGATAAATCTGGCAACCTGTTTACTTATATATTGCATAATGGAGAATTCTTTACCATATTGATTACATTAAATATTTTTTCCACAGATCTTACGGAAGGCCTTATAAAGGGTCCTTTCTTTAAAGTTTAGAACGCAGCATAGTGGTCCTTTTAAATAGCTTACATTAAATTCACTTTAAATGTCTGTATCTACTCCATTGGCACTGACTGCGAATATACACACGCATGCTGTTCTCATACCTACCGCCCGCACTCAAGTACTCAAGTGGTACGCATTTAATTTTCGCTTGTATTTCTTTTACGCACCTTTTTTCTACTCCACTGAACTCATTTACGCCGAATGCTACACACCGCCGCATTGTCTCTACCATTTTGCCAATCTTGCACATTTCTTTCACTTCTTTTACGCACACAATTCTCATGTATTTTCTGCCTTTTCTTCTACGGACGACTCCCTTTGGGGCTTTCCATTTCTTTCAGCAAGCACAATATATTTCTGCGCTTGCATTCATACCATTGCTCTGCTTCTTCGGTTTTTTTCTCCACTCGCAGTTGACAAATGTCACGCATACGCCCCGTAGGGCAGCCGTACAGACGAACGATTGCAGTTGTCGTCGCTATGGCGCGTGCACGAATGCGTGTGTGCACTCTAGGGTAGATGCATCTTTGACTCATTTTCGCTTTGTCTCAGCGTTGTTTTTGTGTTGCGTTTGTATGCGTGTGCCATTTACTTTCTATTTTCTTTCTTCTGCTTGTTTTCTTCACATCTTTCTGTTGATGTTGCTGCCGTCTGTACGTTTTCCATTTGCTGCTGTTACAGCTGCTAGTCACAAGCAGTTCTCTTGCCTGTCTTCTGAAGTGTGTGCATCTTCTCTTATGTGTTTCTATGTGTGTTAACGGAAAACTGTTGAAGGGAAATCGATATGACAAGTTTGCTAATGAAATGAAGTTAGTGCAGAGCAGTTAGTTGCACAAAAAAATGTGCTCTTCATAACACTGCAGAAAATTAATTTGATCAAAAATATGAAAATATAATATAAGAAAACAAACAAAATTAAAGCAAAAAGTTCAAAGGTTGCCATCTTTTTAAAAATATTAAATTAAAAAATTATAAAATAAAGAAGAAAAGTCTAAAAACTGGTGGGGACTAAGAAAGTTTACAGTTAAAAATATACAATATTTTAATATTTTGTGAAAAGAAAGCTGTAACTTTTTTAGAAATAAAAATTTATCTTGTTAAATAAAAAAATACAAGCTATTGAATATTAAAAATATTCAAAGTAAAGTTAGAAGTTATACTTTGATGAGAGTTTAAAAAAAAATTTGGAAGGTTGCCACCTGTTGTAAAATTTGCAGTACAAAATTCACTACGCAAATAAACACTGATAACTGGTGGAGATTACGAAATTTTGAAGTTTGAAAAATATTTAAAAGTTTATAATAAATAAAAGGTTGCCACCTGTTGAGGAATTTTAACTAAAATAATATATGAGATATTGGAAAACTGGAAATAGTGGAGATTTATAAATTTTAAAATTAAAAATATATTTTAAGAATTTAAAATAAGTAAAAGGTTGCCACCTGTTTAAATGAAAAATGTTATAAAATAGAGAGCAGTCCAAACTGAATGTGATTCAGGAAGCTAAAAGGAATAAATGATTTTTAGGAGAGTTTTAAATACAAAAAAATTTAGGTTGAAGCTGCCACCCAATAATTACTGAGGTCCACCATCAACTTTTGTTGGACTTGTTTCTTTGAATCTTACAGATGACTTTTGAAACATAGCTTTTAAATTTTTTGAAGTTTTGGAGTTTGACCTTCCTTCCGTCCTTTGGCTTTGAGTTTTAGTAGTATTGCCATTCAAAATTCTCCATAATATTGAGGATATTTCCTATTAATAAATAAATCTAACCACAATTTCTTCCAGTGCACGGCTTGTAGCACAAGTTTCTCTTACTTTCAGACAGTCGCATCAAACATGAAGTTCCTTTCTCCAGTTTTGCATGCATTGTTATTCTATAACTTTGCCTTCCCTTTATTTTCTCGTTAACGGCGACTTGGCTGGCAACAGGCGGTGCAGTACTCAATATTCCACATTCTTCAATAACTCTCTATTTCCACACCGCCCTTGCAGTTTTTGCGCTCTTCAAACTCCAAATGCTGATGGAAGAAAAATTATAGCAACATATCTCCCCTTTGGCATTTCCTGAGCTGTGCATGCTTGAATGCACACAAATGCAGGTCACTGAATGGATCCATTAATTTGCAGATTGCACTTGATGTGGAGAGGAGATGTGTAAAGAGACTTTTGTTTGTTTGTTATGACTTTAAGATTTTTAGATTTGTGTATAACTACTTATTTATTTTTAATTTGGTCTGAGTACTAAATTTTGTGAATACTTCAAAGGTATTGAAAATATAAAAAAACTTCTAAAGTATTCTTAAAGTCTCACCTGTTCATTGTCATTATTCTCTTTATTAATTTCACTCCTTGCGCCATTAAGGCAACTTCACAACATTAGTGAATATGAATTCATATTGGTATTGCCATATCATTTCATATCCAAACCAGTTGTGCATATCTACCCAACTATTTGGAAAATTAATTTCCCAGTTGCCCAACGCTTTGTTGCATTTATGTGGCCTTTGTGCGAAGCCAACTTGTGAAATGCTGACAACTCGGTCAGTGGTGTTCAATACGATTTGACGTACATTTGTGTAAATAATTCCCAGTCGCATGCAGAGCCAATATCACTTTATTGCCTCACACATGTCATACCTATTCACATTCGTTTGTGCATACTCAATTTTTGATGTATATAGTATATATTTAAGCACTTAAGCTTATTATAGAATCGACTACTTGTTTTAAAGCAAGCTTTAATTCATGAATGTCGGTGCAAATATGTTTAATTAGTTTTACTCTGTGCTGAAATCAATAGTATTCGATTCGTTTACACATCCGTTCAAAGTACTTTGATCCCCCTTAATAGAATATATACATGCATACAGGTTGTGTCATCTTTTATGTCGCTATCGTTTCGAAAACAGTCATTTTGAAAATAATAAATCTTGCAGATCAATTGAGTATCTTTCTGATAACAACTTCTTGAGTATCTATCTTTGACGTTCTCAAACATTCATCCTAAACATTAACTCAATTGAGTGAGCATTAAGTAATTCAAATTCAAAATCTATTTACCAAAATAAAAAAAATATTTACTAATCGTATGGCTTTTCTAATTTATTTTTTTTACCTTGCAGGTAATTTGGAGACTTTGAATGCTGTTATAAATGGTGAGAACTCAGTAGAGGGTTATGTTGAGAGATAACATCATTAAATAATTGAAAATGTTTATAATAACAAGTAAAGAAAAGCTAAGTTCGGGTGTAACCGAACATTTTATACTCTCGCTATTTAGGTATTTAACGTTATTTATATTATATAATACATAATTTGACCCACATATTCGTCATATATATTGGGTAAAGTTCATTGAAAGTTGGAAACACTAATATTAGGTTAGAAGCACCGAGGTCCTCGTGTTCGATATATGGGGCCTTGAAAACCTATGGTCCGATTTCGGCAATTTTTAGAATGGGGCCTCCACACTATAAAGGTAGTATTTGTGCACAGTTCTGCATCGATATCTTCACTAGTGCTTCCTTTATATATTGTAAAGTTAACGATTCAAATCGTCTTCAAAGTTCTGGTATATAGAAGTTGGCGTGGTTGTGAAGCGATTTGGCCTATTTTAACAACATATCATTGTGATGTAAGGAAACTATTACAAACCCAGTCTCATTGAAATCGGTCGAGTAGTTCCTGAGATATGGTTTTTGACCCATAAGTAGGCGATGCCACGCTCATTTTCCATTTTGTAAAAAAATCTGAGTGCAGCTTCTATCTGCCATTTCTTATGTGAAAGTTAGTGTTTCTGATGTTTTTCGTTACTGAGTTAACTCACTTTTAGTAAGTTTCAACCTAACCTTTGTATGGGAGATGGGCGTGGTTATTATCCGATTTCAACTATTTTCATGGTGTGTGGTGGGGTATGTAAGAGAACTGACTACAGACAGTTTGGTTTATATAGCTTTATTGGTTTGCGAGTTATATATGTAGGATAGCCCTTCAAATAAACGCACTTGGTTCAACTTGATAATTAACACACACTTTATTTAAAATACATAAATGTTAAATGTTCATGTATAAACTGAATATGTGAAGTCCGTCCGTTTGACCGTCCTATATGTACGATGACTGTTTAACGACTGTGTTCTTGTCCTGTTTGTTAAGTTGGTCGTGCCCTATCAGTGCTGCCTATTGTCATAGGTCAGTGTTGCCCTTTTGTAAGTGAGGTGAGTGTGCGTACGTATTAATAGGTGTGTCCACTACGTGTTGTCCTGTCACCGCTTCCCACAATCGGCCATCCTGCACTTTCATTCGACCCGAATGAAGGATCAAATTTTTTTCATGAATTCCGCGACGGTAGTAGTGCGTCCGGGTCCTTCGTGATCTCCAACTTTCGCAACTTCGTATCTGCCATGTTTCAGCTGCTTAATGATCTTGTACGGTCCAAGATATTTTGGCTTCAGCTTCAGCCCAGATCCATACTGTGTACGTTTGATTGCTACCAGTTCGTTAATTTTGTACTCAACTTCAGCTTTACGACGAACATTGTAGGTCTTGCGATTTTCTTCTTGTAAACGAACTATGTTCTCTTTCGCTTGAAGACGGCTTTTCTCACGCTCTGAGTCGATTTGCTCTGTTGCGAAGTTTTCTAAAAGCTCTTCCAGATTCGGCATTTCAGCCACTCGCATTTCTAATCCAGTTAATATCTTGAACGGCGATATTTTTGTACTACGCGGTGGAGTGTTGTTTATAGTCTGTTGTACACGTTCTACATGTTTGTACCACTCACCAGGACTTTCGTGGCATAATTTCGATATCATAGGTATCACGATTTTGTGTATTCGCTCAACCTGTCCGTTCCCCCTTGGAACACCCGTGGCAATTGTTAGATGCTGAATACCTTCTTTCACACAGTACTCTTTGAAAAGAGTTGACGTAAATGCGGAGCCTCTGTCGCTGATTATGCGCTTTGGATTTCCAAATACCGACGACTGCTTCCTAAGTCTGTCAACTACTGCCTTTGCTCCCGTGTTTTTTGTTGGATAAAGCCAAACAAATTTGGAAAATGCGTCGACAACCACAAGTAAATAATTATAAGATTTCTTCGACATTTCCATAGGTCCAACGTGGTCGACGTGGTATGTACCTAAAGGACAGTCCTCCTTGTTAATTGGATTAAGCCAGCCTTCCTTTTTCCCTATTTTATTTTCGTTTACCAAACATTCGATACAGCTTTCTACTACGCGAGATGCTTTCGCTTTCAATTGTGGAATATAATACGTTTTCTCCACTATATCTTGTGTTTTCTTACTGGAGAAATGACCTTGTTTATGTGCAATCCTTATCACTTCCTCCTCCATGAGTGAAGGTACTACTATCAACTCTTTGATGGGGTCCTTGTGTAATATGCCGTATTTCATATAGTAATCCTCGTATTCGTCCTTTTCTAAAACCTTCCGCACAGCTCTAACCCAATTGTCCTCTTCTTGAGCTTGCTTTAACCGGTGTCGCAATGAATCTTCCATGAGTAGACAGGAAACTCTGCTCAACGCGTCTACATGCCTCATTTTAGTGCCACTCCGATGCTGTATTTCGTAATCAAAATCTTGTAAATACATCGCCCAGCGCGAAACTCTTAAGGGCACGTCTCGTTTCTTCATCGTCATGGCGAACGCATTACAATCGGTTACTATTCGGAATTTAATAGCTATCAGATATACACGCCATTTCTTGAGTGCTTCGATGATGGCTAAGACTTCGAGTTCGTACGAATGGTAAAACTCCTCACACGGTTTCGTCTTCCGACTCATATACTGGACTGGATGAAAGTTCTGATCATCTCTATTCCTCTGCAATAGTACTGCCCCATATCCGAATTTCGATGCGTCTGTATGCACCTCGGTTACTGCTTGCGGATCGTATAACGTTAAAACTGGCGCATTTATTAGTGCCGCTTTTAGTTGCTGGAATGCTGTTAGTTGCTCATCACCTAGTTCATATCGTACATCTTGTTTCAACATTTCTGACAATGGTCTCGCAATTGTTGCGTAACTTTCGATGAATCGCCTAAAGTACGAGGTTAGTCCAAGGAATCGTTGCATAGCTTTTTTATCACGTGGCAGCGGGAACTGTTTGATGGCGTTCGTCTTCGCCTCGGATGGTTTTATGCAACTATTCTTGATGATATAACCCAGGAACTCAACTTTCCTCACCAGAAACTGACACTTGCTCCAATTGATTCGCAATCCACTAGCTGCAGCTGTCTTCAGCACAACTTCCAAGTTCTTGATGCCCTCGAACTCGTCTTTGGAAGGAATTATAAGGTCATCCATGTACGCAATCACAATCCCATCTTTTATCAAATCTCTGAATACGGCTAGAATGAATCTCGCAAACACTGCTGGTGAATTACAAATTCCAAATGGTACATACAAAAACTCATACTGTCCGGTACCCGTAACAAATGACGTATATTTTGTGGATTCGGCGCTTACGGGCACGTGAAAAAATCCATTTACCAAATCAAGTGTCGTATATATCTGGGCACCTTGCAAACACTCGACTACTTCATCCATCAATGGCATCGGGAAATTGTCCCTTAGTATTTTCGCATTCAATCTCCTATAATCGCAACATATCCTCTTTTCACCGTTCTTTTTAGGTACCAGAACAATTGGTGATGCATATTCCGATGTACTGGGTTTAATGACCCCTTCTTCCAACCATCGTCCAACTTGTTCATCGACCCAAATCCTATCTACGTAGGATACTCGCCTCGGCCTCTCGTATACCGGCTCTTCGTCTTTCATTACAATTTTCATCTCGACAGGCGACTTCACGTTCTTCGCTGGTCGATACTCGGTTATCAACTTATCTATCATCACCGCATGTGTGTGTCTGAGATGCTGCAGATCGATATGTGATGCTACACTCATATCAGACGCCAAAAAAATGTCTCCAAACTCGCCAATCAATTCATCAATCCGATTATCATCTTGTGCCATACTGTTCCCCTTCACAGCGCATACATCGGCACTTCTGTATAATGACGTTGATGCCTCGCCACGCTTCATACTATCAGCTCCTTGGGCTCGCTTATTAGTTGTTGACTCTGCAACTAAGCGCTCCCTTACGCTTACACTGTAGTTTTCCATTGTTCCACTCGACCCTCGTCCATGTTTGCGAAGTCCACTATCTTCTTCCACGTGCTTCTCTGACTCTGATTCTCCTCCGTACCTCTTGATGGCACCATCCGACACCTTGCTGTGTCCACGCAGTTCGTTGACTGCTCTCACGTACTCTCCAGTATCACCATTCTCGGGTATGTCGTGCCTTCTATCGCACATCACGTGTTCCTTCAAAACGCCCTTCGACAACTTACTGTGTCCACGCAGTTCTTTAACCACGTCCACGTGCCCCTTGGCACCAACTTCTTCTCCACACGCCTCAGATGAAACTTCTTCGGTACAAACACTTCTGCCGGTCTTCTGCTGCACTCCCTTTATCTGCTTCGACCCTTTCTTGCAAAATTTAACGTCTTCCTCAGTCACTATCAAATCTACTTGCTTCAGGATATCATTCCCTATCACAACATAATAACTTAAATCACGTTCATTTGCGACATGAAACTTAACTTCCAAAGGTATATTGTCTATAATCATTGACATCGTAAAACTGCCCATGGTTACCAATTCGCTGTTGCCAATGCCAACTAGATACTTCTTTTCGTTACTTAATTCAACATCAAACCGTAGCTTCAACAAAGCATCATTCCGAATTAGACACAAATCGGAACCAGTATCAATTAACGCAGACATCGTTTGGGGCATCCTATTAGGTGCCGTAAAAATCAAATCTTTGAATAATAAATTGCTGTTCCTGCTTATCTTCCTCATTGTATTCATACCCCCTTTCGCACCCCTCTCTGGCTTGTTGACTTTGACGAAAGTTTTACATTCGGATGCTTTATGTCCTTCTCTTCCGCAACTGTAGCAGGTGAATCTGCCCTGTGGACAATCTCTAGCCATGTGTGAACTTTCTCCGCATCTAAAACACTTCCTATCTCCGAGATTGAAATTCGATGTTACTCTGTTTGACGACGATGATTTGAACGGATTTGCAAATTGGAATGGAGGCTTTCCAGCGTTGATTCGTTCGTAAATTTTGATCTGCTCCTTGAGATCACCGATAGACCTTGCTTGGTATAAATTGGATTTATTTACTTTGGAATCCGGAATACCATCGACGAAGTACTCTATAAGGCTGTGGTCATCTAAGTTTATAGGTTTCCCGATTTCCATCAGACAATATAGGTATTCACGCATATCTTCGTTTTGTCGTTTACGTCGGTTCCTCAATGTACGATGTACATCAATAGCTGATACGGTGGTACCAAACTCGCTCTTCAATGCTGATTTCAACGAACTCCAACTACAAATACCAGCTTGACCACGTACGAACATCTTTGCTGCTCCCTTCAGTAATTGCTTGGCGTAGATATATTTCTGTAGCTCACTCCACTGTACTGCTTCCGCATTATCTTCGAAGTCTTGCAGCCATTGTTCAAAATTAGGCTGTCCTGAACCGCTAAATGGAGTCATGGAATCTTCCACATCACGAAGTGTAAACATCGATCGCTCTACAATCGGTGTATTCACGCTACGTCTACTACCGGCGTCATCGGCCTCATCCTCGCTTGCATTCAGGCCGAAGTGTTCCAGCAATCTGTCCTGCAGTACGGTTTTCCGTCCACTAGCTACTAATCCCAACCTTTCCAAGTTTTCCCTAAGTCCGTCCACAGTCAATGCTAAAATCTGTTCGCGGTCCATTGTCTTACAATGCTTTTACAAATTCAATTACAAAATCAATATCAATACAAATTAAGGAAGAAGTGAAATATTATAAATTTTAAATTTTATATACGTATTAGAAATATAAAATTCCGCAAATTCTTGAAAATTTTTACAAAATGTTACAAAATATGGTTACAAAGTTTATTAAAATTATTTTGAATAATAATATTGGAATAATGTTTGTAAAATGAAAATGAAAAATTGAATTACAAAATTTATTAAATTGAATTGAATTATAATATTAGAAAAATGAATATACGATTATATGGCCTTACTTTATTCACCTCAACTATACTTGTGAATTGTTTTACAGTTGTCCTCTTTTGGTTACCGCTACTGTAGTTCTTCACTTCTCTGCTACTATACCGCTACCAACGCTTTGCTGCTGCCTTCTCTGCTTTACTCCGCTACAAATGCCTTGTTGCTGCCCTCTCTGCTTTTACCGCTACGGACGCCGCATACGTCTGCGTTCCTGACGCTCGCCTTAATACTCTGTTTCTTTATATTCTTACCCTTTGCTGCTATGCTGCTTTACTTTATTGCTGCTTTCTGGATCTTACTTGTTGCTGACTTGATGGTCTCGTACAAAAAAAAAATTACGCTGCTCATCCGCTTCTCTGCTTCTAATCACTGCATTCACCGCTACATTCCAGGCTTTTCTAATAGGCGTCCGTTATACGTCTGTATGTTTCTTAACACAGTTACTTTTGCTTTTATATGTAAATATGTAAATATGTTTATTTTGCAAAAGTACAGTTCTTTTCGCACGTTTTATATTTTTGATATAAAGTTAAAATTTACACATTGACGGAAACGTTTTTATTATCCAATAACTTTACGCGCACTTCACATTTGAAATATAAAAAATTGTCAATTTAAAAGTTTTTTTTTTTTTTCCCGCGGGGCTACCATCCCACTCTGACACCATATATGTAGGATAGCCCTTCAAATAAACGCACTTGGTTCAACTTGATAATTAACACACACTTTATTTAAAATACATAAATGTTAAATGTTCATGTATAAACTGAATATGTGAAGTCCGTCCGTTTGACCGTCCTATATGTACGATGACTGTTTAACGACTGTGTTCTTGTCCTGTTTGTTAAGTTGGTCGTGCCCTATCAGTGCTGCCTATTGTCATAGGTCAGTGTTGCCCTTTTGTAAGTGAGGTGAGTGTGCGTACGTATTAATAGGTGTGCCCACTACGTGTTGTCCTGTCACCGCTTCCCACATATACAAATAACCGATTTGGGGGCGGGGCCACGCCCACTTTCCCAAAAAAATTACATCCAAATATGCCCCTTCCTAGCGCGGTCCTCTATTCGAAATTTTACTTTTATAACTTTATTTATGGCTTAGTTATGACACTTTATGTGTTTTCGGTTTTCGCCATTTTGTGGGCGTGGCAGTGGCCCGATTTTGCCCATTTTCGAAAGCAACCCTCTCACGGTCCCAAGGAACGCGTGTTTCAAGTTTCATCAAGATATCTCAATTTTTACTCAAGTTATCCGTTCCACGGACGGACGGACGGACGTACAGACAGATCATTTCACCCAGATCATTTTGATATATATAACCCTATATCTAACTCGTTTAGTTTTATGACTGACAAACAACCGTTATGTGAACAAAACTATAATACTCTCTTAGCAACTTTTGTTGCGAGAGTACAAAAATCGATATATCTTCGTTTCTTCAAGTTGTCAGTAGAATTAAAATCTGTGTGGACAAAACTCGAGAAAAATTATGCTAACTTATGACTTTTTAAGAATTATCAAAAAAGCGAGTGAGTCAATAATTTTTTTTCTAAGAGTGTTTTAAAATAACGCTAAATTCGCATAAATTGTTCATGCGTATATCCGGAGTATCTAGCATGAATCTGAATAAACTGCATTCTATCACGTAATTTAAGCTATATATGATGATCTCATTGATTTTTGGAAAGTATTATATAGATCTTAGATATCTGAAGTCTGGTGTTCATCGATGCTTATTTTTCTACGGGAGTCTCAACATATTTAAAAAAATATTTTCGATATTATATGTATACCTTTCGCTAATTACAATATTCCTTGAACTTCTTAGCCGGTAAACCAATTCTCATGTTTCTTCAACGATATTTCATAACTAAAAAAATATAACGGGCTTCAGTATTGCCTTACGAATAAGATTTCTATCTCTTAGCCTTTTTTTTTACCAAAATATTTAAAAATAATGGAACAATTTTTGTTGGTAAAATCATAGCAGTCCAGACCCCAGTCTCGTGTACTCCCTAGAAAGTTTACAAAGGCTATGTTCTTTGAGATTATGAGTGCCACACCACGTGGTTGTCAACTTTGATTTGATAGATGGCAATGCCAAAAAAAGCCAGGACGCACATTTTTTTTAACACAATATCCGCGCCTTTTCGCACAGGAGTTAATTAATCAGTTAACTGATTTAGATCGATTTTAACCGAATACAAATCTAATCAATTAGGCCGGTTGTTTTCTACGCTGTTAATTTGGGTGTAATTATTGATAAAATAACAGTAATGCAACTCGCCGTTGTTGATAAAATAGCAACCAGATAATGAAACTTATCAACTTCTCATGAACAGCAAAACAAAAATATATAACAGCTGATCGTTAATCGAGTAGCCGGCAGTGCGAAGGACAAAAACTATAATTTTATAGTGTGTTTACATATGAAAATAATATCGTTCTAAGCTCGTTCAATAACCGTTTACATATAGCCAAATGAGATTATCAATTGTCAAATGTGTCTCACATGTTGTTGTATTACTCATATTTCTCACGCTGTCGGCCACTTTTGTTTACATTTTCATTTGACATTTCTCCTCTTCTTCGCAAAATTATCGATAAACCTAGGAATAGCACCGAAAATCTAGTTGTACAAAACGAGATAATTTTATAATCTCGTATTATCCAGAGAGGAATTTTGTATGGGAAATCTCGTTTCTGAATTACAGATTATCGAGTTAAGCTCGTAAATGGAGATAATCTCGTTATATGTAAACATAGTATTAATGTATTAAATTAATATGATTGTGCGAAAAGTCTATAATTAATAATTTATTTTAAAATACTTTTTTTTTTGTCTCAGAAGTTATTTTCGTAGCAAAAGAAACTTGTGGTCCTTTATTGGTGTTAAATTCGATAAAAAATGTATCATAAAAAGGAAAAATATCTGTAAAAATGTAGCTTTGTTTTGGTTTCAAGAACTCAGGGCATACTACACCGATCTCCAGTTCAACAAGTTCCTTCAAACAACTGTTTTTATATTTACTTAATTCTCTTTTTATCTCTCAACATTTTTAGTATAATCCTTATATTTTTTGTTTGATTGGCTCACCATTTCATCGCAATACTTTATCAATTACCTAACAAAACAAGTGTCTAACCATTTCTGGTAATTTTGCTACTTTTCAAATTATTTCGCCGCAAAAGTTAACTGCATATTATCGATTAATATTATTGTTTTAGCCCTAATTAATAAATAACATTATTGATATTGACCAAGTAAATGGAAGTGGCTTATTTTATTTGCATAATATGCACCGCATAGTCGCCGCACCACCTGCACTTTGAACAACCAACTCAACAATTTTCGATAATACTTAAAATAACAAATTCCCAAATACTGGCAGGCAATGCATTGTTGTTGACATCTGTGCAAATTTGCACTAACTTCTATTGCACAAAAACAACTGCAATAGCAGTAACACAAGCAATAATATCATTCATATTGTGCCGAGTTGATTAGTGTGTAATTTGTTTGACAGCTGGTATGGCTACTTAATATTCAAATTGTACACAGAGTTGCATCAAGTATGGCACACAACAACAACACACAGGTTTGCATATTTCATGCGATAATGGCCGTAACCAATATCTCGATCAATTTATGCTAAAATAAATGTGTAATCACATGTGAAACGAACGACTAGAAATTTATTGGCTGTTGCATAAATGCATAAATAAAATGTTGTTATTTCTGTTCGCTTCGCATGGTTGAATTATTTTAATTGTTTCACTAATCAGTGTAAATAATATTTTATGTTTTGTATTGGAAATTTACATACGAAACAATAGTTCGATAATTTCTTGGCTGACTAATAATATTAGCAACTATGTGGGCAATTAATTTGCAAATGTGTAAAGTACTTTGTAATGTTTATTTATTATTAACGGTAAATATTTATTCAAGCCGAGAGTGAAACTGGCAATAATTTGGTGGCTCTGTTGATACTGGCCTACTTTAAATGTCAAGTAAAGGCATTTATCGATAACTCAGTTGTACGCAGACCTCAAATATACTCTATGCATTATATCTCTGGTGGGGTTTCTCCCTTTTACAGCTCTTACAAGTAACCGAAATCAAGAAAGAATATTATTTTATAGGTAGAGGTTCAGGCTACATGAAAAATGTAATATTAGTAAAGTTGATGGGGGGTTTTCTATTGATTGTGGATTCACTTATATGAATATTAGTTATATATTTTTCGCACTGGAGTTAATTGATCAATTAACCGGCATTTGCTCGTTTAAGGGGAGATTTACCATACTATTTTTAGGATCGATTTACAAAAAAGGAAAGAAAAATCTTATTCTTAATTAATTAAATGAATTTGGCCCTATGAAAAGGATATTAGTTAGCAACTCTGATTCACTAGACAGCAATAAAATTATCAAAGCCACACTTATTCACTTATTCCAAACATTTTGCTTGAAGTTTCCTTTTTGCGGCAACGACATTGGCTCGACATTTGGGTTTGGATAAAAAGATAAACTATATCTGTCACTGGATTTTTGGGTTAGATCCATTGAGTTTATCCGCTTGTAAGAAATTACCACTTAGAGTCAGTTCATCTGGAAGAAATTAGGATTCTAATGGTGATTTATAGAGGCTTAAAGCCTTTTCGAACAGGAGTTAATTGATCAATTAACCGGTCTTTGCTCGCTTAAGGCGTTGATTTAAATCGATTTACCATACAAAATAAAATAAATTAATTTAATTTGTCTAAATTTATTTTTAATCTAATAAAAGATGAAACTTACCAACTTCTTATGAACAGGAAAATCAAAAGGGTATAACATCTGATTGTTAATCGAGTATCCGCCAGTGCGAAGGGCAAAAACTGGTTTCTCAATCATAATCTTAATGCATTCAATTAATTTGGCTGTGCGAAAAGGCTGTTATCTTAAGCGAAGACGTTTGCTTTGTACAGATTTCAAAAATATACAACGATTCTTACTATAGGTTGGATTTCTGTTATAGCTGTTTCTATAGGAGTTGAATAGAACATTTACGAGCCTAATACAACCGCTGTTGGAATAAAATAATTCTCACACTAATTGTATTTATTTAAATAAACACCACTCTTTTACTCACCACCCCAAATATTTTATTTTTGAAATTATAATTGTAATCTATAGATACCCTCCCCAATTATCAAAAAGTAAATTCACTAATTTGATTTATTTAATTAATTTGTAAAATATTTGGCCGATAACCGAAACCACAACAAAGCCAACAACATTGTTGCGCCAAATTTTTAACCACGAAAATCCTACCGCAACACACACAAATAAACGGTAATTGAACTTTCGGGAATGCTATACTTCATTATTTGGCATAAATTATGCGCTAAATTTCAATAAAATTTTTGTATTGAATGCTCGAGAGGCCACAGCAGCGCAGTGATGGAAATATGTTTTTGTAAGTTGAGACAAGAAGGTTGGAGTAGATATTGAGATCTTATTATAGAGACTATAAATATTATTTCTACAAATATTTTCCAGGCGAAATTTACTGGTAGGAATTACCAAATTTATAAAAAATTAACGGAGGAATGTGACTCTTTGAAACCTGAAAGAAGTTGAAGAATGTTTGGGTTGAGTATTCGCGGTCACTTTGCTAACTGAAGAGATAAATAAAATCTTAAGAATGTGAAATTTTCTTGAATTAATTTCGGATGGTTCATTATATTACCGGCCACTAATGTATCTTTTAAGATCGAATACTTTTCGTCTATGAGATACCTTTGGTTATCTTTGACCTCTACAAACCAACGTAGTGAAGTACTGACCCAGTCTTTGTGTTGAGACTTTACTTTTCTCTTACAAAGATCATACCAATTTAATTTTTTTATGTCTGGAAATTTTTATTTTGTTATAAAAAGTTCTCCTCAAAGCATAAACTCTTTTGTCGAAGTAAGAGAAAAATAAAATAAATGCAAATATAATATTCGCCAAGAACTCTATGAAATAACTATCAATTTCCCTACCGATCCACAGCTTTAGTTTTGTTTACTCGGCAATTAGTCCAACCCACTTTTGAAATGTCTGCCGCTCATTCATTATTCATAACCGTTAATTAGCAAATATAAGTGTCCCATTATTACCGAAAGCTAATTAGCCAACTGTTGCTCATCATCGTTAATTCATTTACTTCGTTTATACACATTTTATCTTAATTTCCACTTTCATTTATTTATGAATTCCTCAGCTAATTTCTTTGCAATTCATTCAGTAAATCGCCGGCTTGTCTCGCTCATCTAGCTCATTTGGTCATTAACTAACCACTTGTAATTGCCAATAATCGCCGAATATTTTCATCTCCCTCTCTATCGTTTCACTTTCTGCTGCTCTTCTTCACTTTCGCTTTACTCCATTTTAATGAATTGACCGTATTTTCAATTACATTTGCTAAAATGTGAAGCACAACTCATCTTCGCTTTTCTCGTCGGTTTTCTACTTTACCTTACTTCTGTGTTGGTTACAAACTTTGGATTTATTTTGAATAAAAGTATTTGCAGGTAGATTCTTTTCAGATTATCTCTATTGATTTTCATTAAGAGTTGGCCAGAAAAAGTTTTCAATTTAACTGAAAAATGCCGGTAATCTTATTTATTCAAAATAATAATAATTAAAGTCTTCTGTAGCCATCTGATAGGAATTAAAGACTTCACTAAATAAGCAGTTAAAATGAAATCCAATTATTATCAGTCCTTACTGAAAGCCCTCGTAGAACATGTTTTAGACCTTTTAGTTTTTATTCATAATTTTATATGATGTCAGATTTTCTGAATTTCAGAGCTATCGCTGTTGATTAATTGTTTTGTGTCTCGAGCGTTTCGCCTTCTAGCATTTACCTTCTGCCATTCGTCTTCAATTCATCTATTAATATGGTTTTTAGTATTATATAGACTCAGATTATTAGTTTACCTCTATTGGCTTTTAATATGTTTTTAAAAACGAGTTTTTAAATATCTTCCATTTTTACTATGCTGTAGCGTTATTCGCTATCATAGACTTGTTCTGCACTACTGCCTGTAGACTTGTTCTGTTAACAACTTCCAGCGAAGACAGAACTTAGACTGAGGGGATCACCTATATAAGGGACACTCTAATATACTTAGCATCTTCCCATTTCTATCCAACATCACAGATTTTCGTAATCCCTCTGAAATAAATCTATATCTTTGCGTTTTCCAAATCAGTCTTTCAAGCAGAGATTACTGTATTTAAAAAAAGCCTTTAACAAAGAGGGTGCTAACAAGTAGAAATATATTTATTTACAGACAACCAGGCGGCCTTGAAATCACTAAAGCCTCTTAAAGTCTCTGCGGATATAGTGGAGAAGATAGTGATGTGACTATATGATTGTTTCACGATAAACCTGCAAAGTATTGCAGGGCACAGTTACATTCCAGGAAACTGTGAAGCGTTTGAACTTGTCAGACTACGTACCTTACTGATAATTTCTGATATAGAAGGAATACACATCTCTGGTCACTTGTAGATATTTGATCGACACACAGGCCATAGAAATAGACGAGTCTCGATGGAAAAAATCCATGACTTGCTCAACAATCATCGAGGCCTGAATGGAATAAGAGCCTCACATGTGTATTTGAAATTTAAAAGAAATGACTTAAAAACTGTAGTAGGAGCAATACAATAAGTATTGTATTGTATTGCAGTGTATAGTAGTTGCCAAAACGAAAAAGAGGAGACAATAGAACATCAATGTAGATGAAGGCTTTGCACAACGACAGAAAGACAATGATGGGTCACGATTTTCTTGACGATGTCTCTGAAGTTGCACTTATAAAACTTTTTAAAGGCCTAAATGCGTCGTACGACTTCCACTTTACCTATCTACTACTATGTTGTAGTCATCTCGGAACTGTATTTTAGTTATTATAGCTTTTTTCGACATTTTGTCGGCACTTTTTTGGAACCATACCTTAATACTATTGAAAGTTTTTTTAAGTTTTGAAAGGTTCTAAGAAACTGAGAGAAAGGGATACCTCCTTATGGGTGAATCAATCCAAGCAATTTTTTATCATATTCTGAATACCAAATTGTTAAAGAAAGTGATTATATAAGGATGGATGGTTTCTTAAGGAAACTAAATCGATCTATTAAAAGATCTGCTCGTGTTGTTTCTTCCACTATATTTTATGAAAATTTCAGGATATCATTCGAGACTGTATTTAAGTCAATCTCTTTATAGGTTTTATAGGAACTATTTCGAACTTCGTATATAAATGGAGTTTTTGCACAGGCGAGACTTTTAGAAACCATTTCTTGATTATTTTGCAGATCATTACGGTCTTTTGGAACTATTTCTAGATCATAAATTATAAATTTGGAAATATTCTCAAAGATTATATTAACAAAATTCATTTAATTTTAACTTTCTTTCTGCGAATTTAAATTCTGTTATATTCCGAGTAAAGTTATTATTTTATTGAGTTCTGGATATATGTATATATGTCTATATCTGTTCTCAAGAGTGCGAAGGCCAAAATATAAGCAAGTCCTGTGCTGCGCTTACCATAGCTGTTCTACAAAACCTCTAATCAATTCGTAGCCACTTAGACATGCTCTTTAATACTGCCAAGACAAGGAAAAGTTTGTACTTAAATCTCCCACAAATCCACACAAGCTCCTTTAGACGGCTACTTAAGCAAAGTTAAAGGCGCAACATTTTGCTTTCTCCGTCTTTTTGTTTTTGTTTTGCCGGAAAATGTTACATAGAACGTTGCCTTTTTGGGGTAAAGTGTACATACAGAGACACAAGCAAAAACGCAAAGACATCCTAAAAGTGCGCCTAAATACGCCTAAAAGCGTGCTACAAAAAGTCAATATCTACATAGCGCTAGCTGACATTCGTGCCACTCAGCTTTTTGAGGCACAAACGCAACAATAACAACAAAATAAGTGGCACGTTATAGAACAACAACAAAACACAAAGGAAGAGGCAAATGTGTGCAAGTCTGTGAAAAAGCGAAACATAAATGCAACACATTACACTCGCGCCGGTGTGCGGGGGGTGCAGAGGGGGTGCGCAAGTGGATCAGGTCAAAGTAGTTTGGCGGTGCATTTACGTGCATAATCTATAGTACTTTTGTGTTAATTGTTGTTGTTGTTTCGGCTTTTTTCATTTTTGTTTTTGTTTATGTTTTTTTGTGCTTAGTTTGCCGCTTCTGTTTGCCTTGTCTGCTGACACTGCCACTGTCACTTGCAACAAGCACAAGTGCACACGTGGCGTGTATTTGTGTTGCATCGAAGTGCTCTCGTGCCACCAACTACTACAAGTATACATTTCCACTCAAGAGCGTCAATGTTGCAAACTGCAACTGAAACTAAAACGCAAACTAGGTCAGTGTGCGTCTGACTTTGTTGTAAGCGCTGGGTATGCGCTGTTGCATGCATACGTAAGAGCTCGTTGATTATACTCAGCGCGAGCGCTCAAATACACACACACAGAGTGAATATAAATACCGTTTTAAGTTTGAGCTTACAGTTTTTGAAACCGAAAATTGCTGCACTGCTTGGTGTGTGTGGCAAGTTTTTTTTTTGGGAATTTGCAAAGCCAACTGCTGCATTCACATTCAACTCGTTTAAATTTCTGCCGTTCGCTCAACTAAAACTGTAAATATTTGCTTTCGCAAAAATATCATTGCTCAAATTGCATTCTAATTGTTATTACATTAAGTGCAAAGTTTCAACAAAATTTACGAGCATTCAACTGCTCTGCTCGAAGTGGCAGGCCTTGCCATATTTTTGTTGTCGAAAATTTGTGCAAATTTTCAATTTTCGCCTCAAATCACACAAATATGCACTTCATTTACTGTCGTTTGTTGTGGGCACAGACATTTTTTCTATTGTTGTTATTGTTTTTGTTGCTATTTTATACAAATCTAATAAACGTCGTCGGGCTAGCTGTTGGCTGTGGTGTTATAGCTGCAATTCTCGTAATTTGGCCTATGCTTTTGCCACAAATAAATTCCATTTGTGAAATGTCTGCATGTATGTGTGCGCCTTAGCAAAAATTGTATGTTTCCAGCTTCCTCTCTTTTTCCCTTCGCCTGCCTATTTGCTAATTGTCTGCTGTGGTCTGTGGTAATTTGCTGACAAATACAGATGAGGGTGCAGGCATACATACACATACGGACACAATTGCATGACCCGCACGTTTGCGGATGTGGTTATGCAGGGTTGGTATGTTTCAGCAGCAACGAAAAATAATTGCTTGAAAGGAGTACTTAGGAAGTTCAAAAATTTATACTCATATACACCTACAGCACTATTCACATATTAAAGTAGAACTATTTTAAGCCTTGTAGTAAAATCGAGCGACTGCAACGAAATTGCGTTACGCAACAAAAATCAGTCACGCTCAAATACATCAAATCATATCACATTAAAAGCCGAAATATGTTTCTAATTTCGATTTTTTTAATATGTTATGTTGTTGTTGTAGTACTCAGATGATTTAGAACAATAAAAGGTTACCACTTTATTGGAATATTTCAGTAAAAAAGTTAAAAAAAGTAAAGTAAAAGTATAAATAATCGCAAAAAATTATCATCATCTTCTTTATTATCTTCTTTGCTTGCTTGTTTTTGAAATATTTGTTAAGGGTTGCCACCTTTTCCTGAATATTAAGACTTATCTTTAATTATATACAAAACCTCAAATTTATTTTTCTGGTTGTTTACTTTTTGCGAAAAAATAGTTCCTGCAACAGATTGCCATTTCTTTAAAATTTTAATTAATTTTAAAAAAATTTTGACATTATTCAAAAGTTTTATTCGATTTAATTTTGGAAAAAAATGAAATTATTTAATATGTGCATTAGAATGAAGTGGTCGTAGAAACGTCTTTATCGAAAATAAAAATTTAAAAGCAAATGTTTAGATAAAAAAAGTGTGAATGAAATAGAAGAACACATAATTAGTAGGCTTTTATATTTCTGGCTGTCATCTGGCAACTCACATTGCTCCAAAAAAGTGCCGCTCGTGTCGATTGCTCGAGAGCTATATAAAAAAATATGGATTTACGCGTATGAGCCCGAAAGTAAGCAGTAGTCGGCTGTATGGGTGTTTCAAGATGAGCCGCATCCAACAAGAGTTTTTCGCACACGAAACCCTTCCAAGCAAATAATTGTCTTTTATTTGACATATCGCTACTATACTACTACTACAATCTAGAACAGTAAATTCAGAGTGGTACACCACTATTTGTTTGCTCGTTATCTTTCAAAAAATTCAAAATCAACCACCGAAGGCAAATTACTCTCCATCGCGGCAATGCGAGCTCTCACAGGTCGACTGAGTCCTCAAAACATTGATTTGATCAGTCATCCACAGTATAGTCTTGACTAGACACCGAATGACTTACTTTTATTCTCGTACTTAAAAATAAACTTAGAACTCAATTTTTCGACACCTGAGGAGGCTGTTGATGCATTCAGTTCGCATGTTTTGGAGACACCTCAATAAGAGTGACAAAAGAGATTCAACAATGGGTTCAAATGCATGCAGAAGTGTATTGATCTAAATGGAGAATATTTTTAAACCTAATAAAGCGATATTTTATGATTAATATTTGTTTTTGTTCTCCAAATATAAAGGCGTCACATAAAGCATGCCCCCATATTAAATATTCATTGTCTTTTCAATTTAAAGATTATACCAATTAGTTCAAACTCTCCCAAACAAAGTGGTTTTTGTACCTTCCGGTTCAAACTTAATCTCAGTTTCCTTAAACTATATCTAAGTGTCTAAGTTGCTTACATTCATTCATTCCTTCAACCTTTTGTCCTTTCAATATTAGTTTTATATACTCGCATATATCAGATATCAACTCGGAAAACAGAAAATTTCTAATAGCTTTTTTACACAGGAGCTAATTGATCAAAAACGCTTATTAAGTTCGATTTACCATACAAAATAAAAATCGACATTAGCATTTTATTGAATTTTAATCGACTTGAAAATGAAATGCAACACTGCGACAAAGACCGTATTTGTAATTATATAAACGTTCTTTGTCTGCGATTGGCTGTATTTTTTTATAAAAAAGCTACGGTAGATGTCGCTGCTAAAAATATTAATCAGCTGATGAAACTTACCAACTTCTTATGAAAAGCAAAAACAAAAATGTATAACAGCTGATCGGTTATCAGGCAGTGTAAAAGGCAAAAAAGGGTTTGTCAATAAAAATTTTAATTGATCAATTAATTTGGCTGTGTAAAAACGCTATAACCCTACTCATGTTGAAGGTTCTTCTAATTTGTGTTTCACTTTCAAAGCTTTTTCCATAGCGTATGAGCAACATATAAAAAGGCTTTAAAGAAGCTTTCACATAAAAGTATCAATGGGCTTTACAGGAGCTCATTTTATTCAGTAGTTTGAAGGTTTTTTGGTTTAATGCTGTAAATTTAAGACTCTTTAGAAAAGCTTGGTTTAATAGTAAATAAAATAAAATAATTTCTAAGCACATTTTCATCAATACACCTATTCTTTTTTGTACAAAAGCATACATTGTTGTAATTTTCGCACCAGAAATGGCTCTCCGTATAAAACTAATTTCAATTAAAACAAATTGGCCTAATTCTTCACTTGTTTAGCATAGTTTAAATTATTTAACTTTCGGTGTGAAAGTTTATATTAGCTTTTTTGACAGTTTCTGTTGTCATTGTGTCGCTGCACCTGCTGTGAAGCGGCAATTATTTCACTTGCAATTTATAAATTTCCATTGTTTTTCATTTATTCACTCAAATTTTTTGTAATTTTTTGTGGCTTTTTAGATGAAATTTCCGACATTGACATTTCAGAGTGATTTTAATGTGATTTATATTTGTTGCAATTGTGATTTTTACACCATTTATGTGCTTCATTTTTACACTAAACAATAAGTGTAGAAAATTTTGATAAGATTTGATACAATTTCACCTAAATGGCAAAATCTCTCAAATTGAAATGAAACTTTATTTAAATTTCTTTCAAACGCCCAGCGGCTGACAGCTCGTATTATACAGTTATTTTTAGTAAAAATTCATTGAAAATATTTTATTTTATTGCTTTGGCCTTTTCTTTTCGCTACAATAGTGGCTGTCATCATTGACTGTATGCGAATTTCATAATCAAAAAGTATGTCACAAAGTGAAATGGAAATTTCTATGCGCCTTTAGAAATCTGCTGCGGCATTTGACAGTTGCTACCATTACACGCACTGTTGTATTTATGAACTGTCATTACGAGTGGGCCGTTAGCTGCTTATTGTACAAGAACAAAAATGAACACTTTCACTAGGCTCAAACTATGTACATAAATGACAAGGCTGACCACTTGCTCGGCTATGCCCGATGCGGTTCGCTGCTTAATATGCATAATATTTGGGTTAAGTGGGCTATGCGGGTCAGTGGCGTAACAAAAACTATAACTATAAGATACACTTAAATAAAATAAAACAAAATTTCGAGTTCTACAGAAGTTGCTGGTTGCTAACAAGGGAGGACCGCAAAGTGAAGCGAACTGAGCAAAATTAGAAATGGCAGCAAGAAGCGGGTGCAACATCTCTAAAGCCGGAAAGCTGAAAAACACAAGCACACTACAGAAATTAAATGCATGCAACAATAAGCTGCTGTTGGGCGTTTGAATTTAGATTTATATATATACTTTATATATTTACATGTACCTCATGGGGTGGGATGGCTTTTAGCCTAAAATGCGAAGAAATTTGATTTTAATGAAAATATAGTTTTATGTCTCGACAAAATCTCCATCTATCTATCTCAAGAGATCTATTTGTTGCAATGGTCCTTCAATATTCCTTCGCTTTGAGGCCTTCAGAATAGGTCTGTTCAATATACTCGCCTGAACCTAGTAGAAAATAATTTATTCACATTCTTCCCAGTTTCTACGGCAGCAACAAGTGGAGCATTTCTCATATCTCAGCTTAACAAATATAAATAAAATGTTTGCTCGTAATTTCTTTATTGTGCGCCCTAAAAAGGTAAGAAGGGTGATGCCACTTTTTTATTTTTTTTAGTTGAAATTCATATTTCTTGGTGTATTATTGCTCAAAGTATGCGCCCAAATTTTTATTCTTTGTTCCTTTTTTGTTGCTTTTCTTTTGGGTTCATTTCCAGCTTGCCATAAATATGTTACGAACCATGCAAAAAGCTGCTTTATTATTATTTTTTACTTCTCCAGTCTTCACATTCTTTTTGTCTCTCTCCCTTTTTCACAGTTCGTCCACAGCAGGTTTCCCTTCATTAGCATTTCGTTCAAATGAATTATGTGTTAATGATTAGGAGTCATAACTTTAACGACAGCAATCATATTATTATTGTTATTAAATGAGTTACAAGCCTAAGTGCAGCTAAATAAAACAAAAATTAAAAATTTGTTGATAATTTTTTGCATCATTAAAAATGATTTATTTGTGTACAGTAATGTGGTTCTTTAAATTTATTATTAATTTGAAGTAAAATATAATATTTAGCTGGAATGTTTTATTTTTAAACGCAATTTTCATATATAGGACAAACCATCTACTTTGTTTTCCTTTACTTTTACAAATTATACGGGAAATGTAGCAATAATTTTCACATAAATGTTTAACTTGATCTCGTTAATGATTCTAAGATTGCCGGAGTATTTCTAGCTTTTTAAATAATTCGTCAAAAAGATGTCGTAGAGATTCAAATCTATTTAACATTTGCAGTGTGATATGGCGCGCCGTCTTATTGAAACCATCTTTCAATAAGATCTATCATTCATACATTTGTTCTCAAATATAGCGACTTCAAAATATATCGATTTTCATCGACTAACTTTTGATTAAAATATATATGGTCCAATAATAGTCTTAACTGACTCCGTGTCATAAAGTCACTTTTTGGTCAAACAATGAAGTTTTATGGATATCGAATGTCTTTTACTAATTCAGCGAACATTGTACACTTTGAGTTATCATTACCCAAGGGTTATTTTTTGCGTATTGTTTTGGAACAAATTGATTCATGGTTAGATTTGATCTGAAGTGAGATTTCCAAAATATATTTAACTGACCAATCAGTAGCTTATATCAAGGGGATATACTGATTATAGTGTCCGCCAACTTTACGATACTAATTTTGTTTTGTGATTTGCCGTTTTGTTCAAAAGAGTTCTTAGTTTCGACGAGTACATTTTCGTGATCGCTAAATTTCTTTACAACGAACATTCTCGTGAAGCCTTAGAATAGGAAAAGGTATATTGGGGTCAGATCCGTAGATACGGATGGATATTCGGAGCACAACTCAAAATATTTTGTCATAGTTTTCAGTAGTTTGTGGAAAAGTATAGAAATCGATTGTAAGCTCTGGACTGCGACACCTAATGGTTGTATCTGACGCAGGGCCTGAATAATATTTATCAAGCCAATTGGTATTTTGGTATCGGCGGCATATTAAGACGGTAAATTTCCTTTATTTTACGAGTCATATTTCTTCGTTTATTTTTAAGGTTAGGTCTATACACAAAGTAAATGAATGCAATTATGACAGGATATGTTTATTGATATTATTGCACATGTTCTGGCGAGAGCTTACTTTTAGTTCTAAACAAAACATAGCACTCAGCAGAGGTGGTCCCCACTGACAAATTCTTCATTTTTTAAGTCTTGTCTTAATCTATACTACTATTTCAAAGAGAAAAGATTTGTATGTATGTTTGTTATGAATAAACACAAAACCTATTGTGCCGATTTCAAAAATTCTTTCACCATTGGAAAGCTACGTTCACCCGGAGTAACATAGGCTATATTTATTGCTCGAATCTTAACTTTTTGGAAATAGTTCCCAGATGAGGGTATCAAAAAAACTCCGTGATGGAGAATCTTAATCTGAAACTGAAAAGCGCTTGCAAGTCATTCTCTTCCCATCGCAATCCCTTGCGAAGCCGGAGCTTTCTAGTTTTTTATAAAAAAATAGGTTTACTCTCGCATTATTTCATAAAGTTTCTTTGAAAATTTGATTTTATTTTGCTCCATCAAACATCGCAACCAATCCAAATTTCACAAATAACTTCAAACTATCACATTTATACCATTCATGACTAAATCACAGTCTTTAACACTCGAGCGCCAATTAATATCCAAAGTGTCAAACGCATTTATCCACTTGATTACGCTGTCACCGACACAGCTGCGGCAGAGCTCAGAGTAGTGCTTGAGCGCCTAAAATTATGTTGGCGATTAAAAACAGACGCAATCGAGCACAAATATCGAGCGGCCACGGCATTGGAAATACAACAAACACAAGGCACATAAATATGCGTCAAATGGCAGTTGGAAATTTGATTAGAGTGAACAAGAATTGTAATATAGCGTTGGCAGGAAATGCTTACCAAAGATCATGCGCTACAGTTCAATAAAGGATACATTTCTATATATATTATATATTTAAATATAGCTGATTTCCTTAGTCGCCTTAGTGCGCGCATTAGCCTACTACGCCGGCTTCTGCCAATGAGCGAGTGTCAAGGATTTTTCGGTAATCAGTTGTGTTGTAGCACACACGCTCACAAATCCAGCTACTTAACTGTACATGTGTCTCCAAAATTACATATGCGCGTGTGGGTGTGGGTGCTGCGTGTCGTGTCGCCGGCGGAAGCTTAGGCAAATTTTTAAGCCAACATCAAATGATGGCTGGCTCGAGAAGCAGCAGCTGTTGTTGTGTCTGCTGTTGCCAGTAATCACCGCACATTGCTTGGTTACCGTTATTTTTTTTTATTTTTTTTTTCGCTCACTCTTTGCCACCACTTCCTTTACCTCGGTATGCTCCACTTTTAACCTCCTTCTGCATCACATTTTTGTTGCTTTCAAGTTGGCTACGTGTGTGCTCCTCGCTGCGGCTGGCAGCAACCACCTTATGCTCATTACTCTGCTACTTAAGTACTTATACATATTTGTTGTTGTGTTTACCTATCTCTGACGCGGCTTGTTTATTTACACATATGTGTTTGTGTGAGTGTGCGTGTATTCACTTTTGTGCGTCTGTCTGTAGAGACATGTGCTGCATTCATTTTCTTGCCACGGCCATATGTTTTGGCGTTGTTACTTAACTGGGGCAACGGCAGCAAATCAGGCAGATAAAATTTGAGTGACTTTGTAGGAAATTTAAAGCCAGTTGGAAATGTTTTCTATATTATATTATGTATCTGATTTTTCAAAAATATTTTAAACGTAACGTTTTTTTAAAAAGGATAATAAAAATCGCTTGACTGCAACGAAATTGTGTTACGCAACAAAATTGCGTCACGTTCACAAATTTAATGCTGAAATGATTTTACATTTTTTTGCTTGTTTTAGCTGCATGTCCTTTATATGAAAAGAAAAATAAGAAGGTTGCCACCTGCTTGTGAATTTTATGAAAAAATAAAAAATGGAAAAAACTACAGTATTTTTTTTTTGTTGCTCTATTGTTTGCTGTAGTGCACCGCTAGAAGAAATGAAATGAGAAAAAAAATAAGGTTGCCACATGTTTCAAAATTGTATGTAAAAATTAGTATTAAACTGTAGAGGTTTAAAAGATCTTACAGTTGAAAATGATTTTTTGGAGCGTTGCCACTTATTTATAAATTTTATTTTAAGAAAACATCCTTCAATTCTGTCCATTTACAAAAGTAGTCTAGCCATAAAGTGGTCTATGTGTCTTAGAAACTCGGTTCCTTCAGGGGTCATTATAACCCAATCTTATCTGATTTTATGAAAAAAAAAACTTTCTTGGTGGGTTCCTATATTGTTGAGATGATTTTTAGTCGCTCGTGTACTAGCATTATGGAAAGTTTAGTGAGATCCTATAAATCGAATTCTTTGCTTTTTACCTCCGTAATCAGGCATTGCCGCAAATTATAAAGCAATTCCTACTTGGCATGTTTCTCGAACAAGGTTAATCAGCACTTCTTACACACAAATGAATCGCTAACAACACTCCTCTCTTCCACAAGTAGCGTAAATATGGGTATGTGTGCATATGTTCCTACGTTTAAAGCTTTGGATTAAAGCACACACCCATCCGAATGTAAAGACTTATACGCGATGCCTGTAGGACTCGTTTATTTTCAAAAAATATTTTCCACTTTAGACGGCTGACACAGAACACGGCACGCTAAAAACATAAGAAAACTTCTTATGTGAGTAACTTCACTTTCCTGACTTGACCTCGTTTAATATTTATAGAAGAAAGCCGTATTTTTCAAAGTCCTGCTGGCTACACACACACACACACACACACTCATATAAAAGTATATTACGCTGCTGAGTATCGCCATCACTTGCAATTTGTCTGTTTAAGAGCTGAGCGCGCTCCACTCCTCTCTCACTCTCTTCGTCATGCCGCCGCAAGTGATAAGGCAAATTAGTTACTTTGTGTCGCCGCCTGCTGCTGTCACTGTCGCCAACAATTTTTCCTACCGATTTGCATCAGCCACACACACACACACAAACAACAATTAACTTCTTATGCTAGTTGCATATGTGTGGCAGAGATTGGCGGCGGCGCATGTGTCTCTTTTTATAAAATATGCGCCAGCGATTATGCCAACTTTTTCGCTTTACTTTATTTCTTTAAATTTTATTTTTTTGCAAGGCCAATTTATTCTGTTCTTTATGTGCATGGCTGGATATTCGTTTTTGCTGCGTGCTCATTTCGTTGTCAACTTTAAGAAAGTTTAGCGAAAATAAGCAAATTAAATTACATACGCATATGTAAATAAGCGTAGAGATAATGATGTAAGAAATAAACAGAGGAATAACCTTGATGATTTTGGCAGTCATTCAAAATTAAATAATATTATGCAATGAAAGATGAAGATTTGGTATCAAAATTATATCTTAAATCATATAATGTTGGTAATCATAGTGGTAATGGTACTGATAGGGGTAATGGTAATGAAAATGTAATAATAATGGAACAATTTCTTATAATGATAGTGATATTTCAAATGAAAATAATATTGTTAACCAAAATGGTAATTGTATTGATAATGGTAAGGGGCCATCCATAAATTACGTCACACGAATTTAAGGACTTTTTAACCCCTCCCCTCCTCCTTGTCACAAGTGGTCACATTTTGAAGCTTTTGATCCCTCCCTACCTCTAATGGTATTGATAATGGTAATGATTTTGAAAATAAAAGTGGCAAAGTGTTTTATAATGATAGTGATATTTTAAATGAAAATTATATTGGTAATCATAATGGTATTTGTAGGGCTAATGGTAATGAAATTATAATAATAATGGAACAATTTCTTATAATGATAGTGATATTTCAAATAAAAATAATATTGGTAATCATAATGGTAATTGTATTGATAATGGTAATGGTATTGATAATGATAATGATTTTGAAAATAAAAGTGATAAAGTGTTTTATAATGATAGTGATATTTTAAATGAAAATATTATTGGTAATCATAATGGTATTTGTAGTGCTAATGGTAATGGTAATGATTTTGCAAATGAAAGTGATAAAGTGTTTTGTAATGATAATAATATATATATTATTGAAATGAATTAATTTTTAAAATAATAGTGTTATTTATTAAAAAATGATACCTATAATGATAAACACTGACAAAGATAATGGGGAGGGTAATTTTTAAAATAATTATAATGATCATACTGAGAATGATAGAGGTAATGAAATTGTCAATGGTAATTGAATAGTAATCATAAAGATAATGATAATAGGAAATATAATGACAAAGATAATGGTAATGGTATTGGTAATAAATGTAAAAATGCAAGCACATACATATATATGTATGTATATGTATAAAAAATTCCGTATTCCACTTAAATTCAATTCTGCATATACGAAATCTGTTGGCTTAAATGCACATAGCCAGCACATTGTGAAGGGCAAAAAAACATACACGAACATTTACAAGTGCAAATTTTTCTCAATGGTGAATTACAATTATGTACTTGCTTTGCCCTTTGTGTGCATTTATTTAATGCAGCCAACGTTTGTTGTTTTTTTTTTGCTTAGTTCCTGCCATGCTTCAACGCCCGCAAGTATGCTAAACAATTTATGGTTGTTGTGCGCACATAAATGCATTTTCCGTGTGCGCATTATTTCATTTATAAGCAGAAAACAAAATACGTAGAAGCCAGCGGAGAAACATTTACGAGTTGTTAAGGAAAAAAATAGATGTGGATATATGCACAGTGGTGGACATATACATAGAGAAAGTGATGGAATTTGTGTTTTTCTGCTTCAAGAATACTAATGGATCCAATTTACTTATGAGTCATTCATACCAAACCGTAGGGCTATCACATCAACAACTAAAACATTTTCGGAAAGAGTCCAATGATATAACATTTTTTGAAACTACTGCTTAATCAATCTACTACTTTTATTAGCGAGAATTTAACTCAATATTTAACTTTCACTTTCACTCGATACCAATAATCTACCCACCATTGTACGGTTTGCATTTCTTCAGCCTCTTGCTTATTTATTCATTTTCATGAAAGGCATGCATGGCCAAATGCGTATATTGTACGTATTTTATGCACATGCTCATTCTTTTTTCTCTTCTCGGCCACAAGTGTCCTTGTTTACATACAATATGTGCAAATACAAGAGCATGATGCCACACATTGCCTTCTCCATTCTTCTATTTTTTCAATTTATGCGAAAAATTGCAATTCTATGCAAATTACGTTAGCAGGAGCTTGTAGATTTCTTTCGTAACAATGACATGAACATTGCCGGCACTTTAAAAATTTATATTTTGTTAAAAACTCATTCTAATCTACGCAAGATAATAATATAATTTCTGTTCCGCGAAATAATATAAATTCTGTCGCAGAAGCGTGTTTTACTGCACTTATTTAAGTGCATTTAAGGGTGATTTTGGAGAGATTTTGCAGAGTGTACTCTAATAATTGAGTTCTATAAATTTTAGTGTTGAATTTCAGCCTTTACTTGTTGCAGATAATGCAAGGATAACCGAAATTATGATATATGTGATTTAAAGTGAATTTGTCTAATGGTTTATTGGCAAAAGCGTCGACTTATTCATAATCAGGGTTGTTGTTGAATCTGACAGTTGTCGGAATCAGAATTCAAAACGACAAAGAATTCTGGTTCGTGTCATGAATTCTGATATTATTGGTTTGATGTTCGAATCAGAAATTCTATTGGTTTTAGGTGTCACGGAAACCAATTTTATCGGTTTAACTATCAGAAACAAATAGCTTCAGGGCTGACAGATTTGAGACATTTTGTTCAAATTTATTTTGATTTGCCGTTAAAACGCTTTGGGAAAAATATAATTATTATTAAAAAATAAGATAAGAACGCTAAATTGAATTAATTATTGAATTCAACGAAAAAATAAAATATTCTAAGAATTTTACAAAATAAGTAATTCAGATGTATGTATGTATGTGATTGGCGTTGCAACCGTTTAGCCGGTTATAGCCGAATCGACGATAGTGCGCCACCTGTCTCTCTCCTTCGCAGTTCGGCGCCAGTTGGAGATCCCAAGTGTAACCAGGTCGCTCTCCACCTGGTCCCTCCAACGGAGGGAATACAAATACAAATTTCCTCGAAGTTTTTTTGTGGATTATGGTGATTCGAGTTAGAGAAGTTCCACTGTAAAATATGTACATTTTTACATAAAAATAATTACTATTTTTGACTCCCTTTGAATAAAGTGAATTACTGTGATTCCTTAAAACTTTCATTTTTCGCGCTACTTTCATTGCCAAATAAAATAAAAGCTGAAATAATTTCTCATTTTAATTATATTTTTTGGGTTTAATGAATATTTTGAACTAATTATATGATTACAATTACAAAAACATGTCTTGCTAATTTTTCCCCATGAATAAAGCATAACAGCTGATTCGAATATTGGTTTGCTTGTATTTGAAAAGGCGAAAATCCAATCAGATTCTGTGACACCAATGAAAATCAGAATTGGTTTGCCATTCTGACATTCAGCAAATCTGTTTTGGATTCCACAACACCCCTGAATAAATCGTACAAGAAACCACCACTACAAGATCTTTTAATGTTCTTTATATAATAACCCTTAAACAAACTCTGAAGATAACTTTATTTTATTAATAGTAAAGACTAATAAATACTTGTGGATAATAAGGATCAGCTACGAGTGATAATTTATCGAAAAATAAACATCTGGTCGCAATATATTGTACATATATGCCGAAATTGTTCAAAAAGTTTCTCAGTATAGTACAATAGAAGTAAAAGTATTGTTTTAAGACCTTCCCGGAGACGCCTTTGTAAGGAACACAAAGTAGCACTGCAAGCTAATAGCAAAACAATTCGAACAAATTCCAAAATTATTTCGAAAACACTCCGTAAATTTAAAATTGTTTGGAAAATAATTCTCGGAGACACCTTAGTAAGGAACCCAAAAAAGCACAGCAAACTGATAGCAAAACAATTCGAACAAATTCCAAAATTATTTCGAAAACACTTCAAACATTTTAAAACTATTCTGAAAATACTCGGAAAAATTTGAAATTATTGCGAAAAACTCCGAAAATATCTGGAATCAATACTAAAATATTTAAACAAACTAAAAAAATATTCTGAAGTTACTCCGAAATGTTTAAATTATTCCGAATTTTTTTCGGAAATACTCCGAATACTCCGAAAGCAATACCAAAAAACTTTAAAAAATTCTAAAATTTTTCTGAACATACCCTGAAATGTTTAAAGTATTCCAAAATATTTTGAGAATACTCCGCATTTAAAAAAAATAAAGCCATGGTCGGGAAACACTTCTGAAAATTATTTGTAGACTTAGAAATAAAATTTTTTTTTGCTGTGCTCAAATTATGACCTAAAGAATTATGAATTAAATTTATATACTTTTTTACCTTAATTTTATTTTTGAAAATATTTCCAACTTTTCAAGTGTTTCATCTTTAATTTCCATTCAACAGTTATTGTTATTAAATGCCTCTCATACGTAAAATAAATACAAAAATCCTAACAAATACGCTTTTGACAAATATCACGTACCGCCACTGAAATTTACTTTGATTTCCCGTTACATAGTATGTGCGTCACTGCAACTTTTCGTCTAGCAAATAATATTTTCCTTTTATTATTTACTCCTTGTACACCACTTGCCATAGCAATCATCACTTAAGCTCTACAATTCTGTGAATTTCGAAGCATTTTAGTTTTGATTTATCAAATTTCGCACAAACGCAATCGGAAACGCTTCAACTCAACGTATGCATATTTTCTTGTGGATATTTCTTTAAATATTTTCCGCTCTATTGCGCGCGCTGCTGCTCGTATGTGCGGCAAGAAGTATATTATTGTGAATATTTATTTTTATGCAGACGCCTTTTCAGGGCTTTCGGCTGACTGCTTGGCAACAAATCAACTAAAAGGCTACGGAATTTTCAAATAAACTCGAAAATTTTTCTGCTGGAAATGTGTGAATATGTATATGTTGCAAGTATATACATATTTCTGTATTCTTCTCATATTTACATACCATTTTGTGGCACTAACAATTTGAGTTTTACATTTACTCTAGAACATTTTTGTGATTTTGCGTCATAACAACTGACATATATACACGCAGCGTCTTGAAAGTATCCTTGCAACATGCTTGCAATCCGTTTAGTACTCATACGTGCCACATACAACCACATCTTCTTGCTTCAACACATATCCGCCATTCAACGAAGCGCACATAAATTTCAACGCACCAGTTGAGTTGTCTTGTCTCACACGTCTCCGTCATTCCGCTGGCGCGCTGCCATGTTCTTTTTAATATTTATACAGCTATGTATGCATCCTTGGCATGTTTCTTGGTTGCGTCCTTTTGTTGTTGTTATTACTTCCGCTCTCACCTTCAACGCATTGTCGACAACGCGAAGCGGGAGTGATGCCAGAGTTGAGGGCTCATTATTACTTTCTAACTTTCCCGACGCACTTCCTGCTACTCGCCTCACACCTTTCATCATTTCGCAATCAGTGAAAGTGTCTGCAAACTCACACACATATTCTGAATATTCATTTTTATGTCGAAGTTGTTGCTTTTTCAGGGTCTTTATTCTTCCTTTGTCGTACCGTTATTTCTCTTATTTTATTTATCGACATTTGCTCATAAAAAGTGCATTTGCGTAATCACTTTCTACAATTCTATGCGCGCAATTATGATTTACTCAAATAGTCGCATTACTAAAGTAATGCATATTTAATTGGAGTAATGCAATGTAATTGTGTTAGTAATGTGAACTTTCGCTTCGATACAGTCACGGAGTAAAAGGTACTTATGCAGAAAGTCAGGTGTGTTTCTTATGTTTAAATATTTCGATTTGTCAGTCACCATTAAGAGTTAACTCCTGAGTTTGTCATTGTTAAGGATATTTTGTCAGGTTAAACTCCTACTTATGCCAGCTGAACATCGACATGCTGAATTATGTCATAATATCTTTGCATGTCCAACGAACACCACTCATCTAACACCCGTCCTCCTATGGTCCGACCTTGTCGAAAGAGCTTATTTACTGGTTAGATGATCTCGACTAAACTTATACTTTCCGGTTTAAACATAGGGCTGGATAATCGTTATAACAACCGACTCAGACAATTATGTTGGTAGGTTCGATGACGCCCAAGGTATTATATTTGAAGAGTTAGGATTCTAGAATTATAAGTTAAATCATAAACTTTATAGCTTCCTCATTACCTTCTTAGGATATTTCTCTCGTAAGCATCATAAATCTATCCAAGTCCAGACATTTGAAAAAATTCCTCAAATCATTTGAGGTATGCCTGCAAATTGACAATTCTTAACCAATTATAAATGAGGATGCGTTTCGATTGTGTATACTCAAGTTTTGAATGAATGGATCTACGGAACCGAGAATACTGATAAGTCTAAATAACCGTGTCTTTATTTTTGCAGTACTTAGAACCAAAGACAAACGGTAAACGAAGTTCAAGTGCTGTAGACTATAAAAATTATCATACATCATATTCCACAGACATTGGAATAACTAGATTCCATTAAAATCGGCCTTAGTGGATTATTCAAGCGTAGCGATTGGAAGCGAAAAGTTGTTATATAACCGAAAATCCACATCATCAAAATTCCCCAACTACCTAATTATAGATTATCTGCAATTGTCTTAAAATCAAGAAATCCTCCAACACGTGCCCCACTCTTGGTGACAACGTCGGCGCGTACACAAAAGGTCTTTATTATCTTATAGCCTTCAGTGCCAAAATATTAATCGCAGAGTTTAAATAACGTAAAACAACACACGAAGGGACTGCCATCCACATTTGTAGTGACATGTTCCTACTGCGACAGGTGTGTACGCCTAATTTATAGTCCCAGACGACCCATCCAACCTCATTTTTTGTTTACGAATTCTTTGTTTTTTTATTCTTCGCAAATACTAAAGGTGTGTGTGTTTAAAGCTAGTCACATTTCCAGTTGGGTTGTGCGAGCTTAAAATAATACTTCCACATGAATATGTAAATGAGCTTGGGTTCGGGCATTCTGGGTTCATAATCATGATGTGTGTCTCCATTATTATTCCCGTAAAGCTGTTAAGCTGTTAGTGCATGCGTGTGCTCGGTGGGTGTGGGTTTGTTGACCCATGCTGGGCATTTTATTAATACTAATTTGTTTAAATTATGTGTTACTCAGCACATTATCATTTGTTTTTCTACATTTCCCCTGCTCCAAATGAGATGAGAAAAAAGAGCTAACTAAGCAGTTTTTTGAGTGGCAAATAGTTTTATGTTTAGTTTTCGGTGAGGTGGTTAGTTACACAAAATAATTGCTGTGAATACATATTCCTGGAAATCGTTGTGTTTTTACCAACAAAAAAATATGTTTAATTAATACCTCTGAAGTATAGAGTGTACGAGGTCCAGTTAATATGATTTATCCACAGTGACCACGTTACATAAATTGCTTAGTTTTTGTTCAGCAAAACTTTATTGATGAAAACTTAGCTTAGGGGCATGACTGCTCTCCAAGATGGGGATCACACTTAAACTGTCATAGACATCCCTTTCTATTCCTACAGTTAGCCCTCATATACCGACAAAGCTTATTGAACTTATCTCAATGTGCCTAGACAATTTATTTATATTCATTCACTTCGAAATTTTAATATATGAGACTCGAAGGGTATAAAGCTTGATCTAGTACAGTTGGGACTAACCAATTTTGGGAAAACGTTCGAAGTTGATAGTTACCTTGCGAGAGCCCTGGAGCGGTGGAACTATTATTGCCTTAATGACAACAACGCTTTTCCACAATAGATCCCTCCAACAATTTTTCAGTCCACGGTTTATCAAACATGTTGAGGTTGCTTAACATAACTCAACATAACATTTCTTTTGTTGTATTAAGTACTATATGTCAAGTCAACAGTGATTTCTATATTGTGCTTTTGAGCCGATATTTTAGTCATTCTGGCGTCTTTCAATCCCGTCCGTTTTGCACTCAACAGCGTGGATTGAAGTAATATCCTCCTGGTTGAGCACGGTCTGGAAGAAAGAATAGCCAGAAAACATTTGTCCGGTATAAGGTAGGTTGGTAGATATAGTGGATACCAGATGAAACACCTAGACCGTTATGAGACCCATTGTGAATCCCCTCAGATCCCAATGTCCTCTCAGAACCAGTCTGTGGTTACAACTTATGAAGTTGATCAACAGAAAGAGTTTTATGTGTTCATCCTCCGAGATATACGTGTCCGATTGTTGTGATTCTTTTTTATATTCCGCGTTCTGGACGGTAATACCTGTTGGTATTATGCAACTTATTGAGGGAGAACCTGGTGCTATTAATGGATTCTTATTCGTAAAGATCTGCAATTGGGTCCAAGATTTTCAAATATTTTGTGCGATCTTTTCATCGTCGCTGCTCTCTCTCATCGTTGGTTCTTATTACTCGGTACTGCAATTATAGCGAGCCGTTCTCGACAGCATCGTTTCTCTCAACATCAGTTTGCCACCACTCGTCGTATTACTTTTTTCATTAGTCGCAATCGTCGAAGATTAGTTCTGAATTATGAGATATTGAACAGTGCTCTCAAAGAGCACGAGGAAATTTTGATTACGAATTTATTTGATATCTGCTGTGTTTGGAACTGAATAGCCTCCGACTTGCATATTCTAATAAATTAACTTCCAGACAGGAAAGCAAACAAGAACTTATTATTTTCCAAGTGCTTTTGATTCTTGCAATTTTTACCATCCACCTGAACTGAAACTTTCGCAGTACCGACAATATGTGTCGTTCGTTTCCTGAGTTAATAAGGTAATTTCTTTCGCGTTCTTTCAAGTTTTCAAATTCCAATCGCAACATGGGCACAGCTGATCGCGTTTACAGTCGCAAATGATAATTACCAATAGCAACGAAGCGCATTAAATATGTAAATTATAAAAGTTGGTTCCGCTAACGTTGGTATTTTCGCGGCAGAAAATCGTTTTTTCCGAAGAAAATGGAGCAGAGGCGATGAAGAGACCCTTTGGAAGAATATGACAAAGTAAAAACCAGAAAAAAGTATGCACTGAAAGTGGTCTGAAACAGCTGTGCGCTTATGTAGAGTGCCCAACTCAGTAGTTGTTTTTAGTGTGTATGTATGTGCTGCATGTTATTTATTGTTGTTGTTACTGGCATTCATGCCACAAAGTGAACACTTACTTATAAGTGAAGCGAAAAGCGGTTTTTAAGCGCCAAATGTGGTCAAACTCAATTAGAAGCCAAAGTGTATGGAAAGTAGATGAGAAAACGTGGAAAACATGTTGCAGCAAGCCAAAGAGTGGCAAGCAATCAAGGTGCTGGTGTGGCAAGTGCATGAAATGTGGCAGTGGGAGGAGAGATGGCAATGGCAAAACTGTATGCTGGCACAAGCCGCAAGCAAGTGCCCCAGATCAGCGGCGGCAATAACATATTTATTGACGTTAGTGGTGGCAGCGAAAGCAATAAGACACCGCAACAACAACAACAACAGTATCAACAGCAAGTCAAGCGCTGCCAAAACGTGTTGTAAAATTGAAATCAACTGCAGCAAAACTGATTGCAACTGCGGCAGTCGCACGGAAAATTGCCAGCCAGCACAGCCAGCAAGTGGGCAACCATGCGCAACAACAATAACAATCACACTTACTGTAAAGTAACAAAAACTTGTTAAGTGGCGCCCCAAAAGTGTGGCAATCAGCTGCGGCACAAGCACACACACACACACACATATTCACTGGCGCAAGCAAAACAATAATGTGCAATCGACAAATGTTGCAGGCAACTAATGGACAAATGGGCAGCTTTGGCAACAACAAAATGTGGTAATGCAACAAAATCAAATACATTGCATGGCCAACATAGCGCAGCAGTGGCATTTGAGGCGTTCGTAAGCGAATGTTATGATGGTTGTGGTGGCAACATATGGAACTAACAACAACAACAACTTTAGGCATAAGCGAAACGCCTGTATTTGTCTACAACAACAACAGCGACAGCAATCTTGTTGAACCACAGCCAGGCACTTTGGATTAGGCACTTTGGCGTGCTCGAATACACTCGGTATGTGTTGGTGTGTGCACTCAAAATGTATGGTTGGGGCAGAAAAATTGTATTGCGGTGGCAACATGTGGCATGTGGCAACTTAGCAACAACTAAGTAACTAACTGGGTGTAAGAGAGTGGCCAACATGTTTGAGAGGCATGATTGGACTGTCTCAAGATGAAGAATATAAATGTATGAGTGTGTGAGTACACGAATATATTTGTATGTGTCTGTGTGTGAGTGATAAGTGCAAGTAAACAGAGACTATAGCAATCTTGTATGTATTGCAGTGGCAAGATTCACTTATTTCCCATTAACCCAATATTCGTTGTGGTTTCTGAAGTATATATCTTTAGTATGTATGTATGTACATACATCTAAAGCCCCACTCACTTCTAAAAAATTTTCTATTTTTTTTTAGTTTTGAGCGTTAATCGCATCGTTTAACACTCGAAAAGCGCTTAGGTCACAATAGTTCCAGAGATTTTTCACGATTTTTTTCTTACTGTTTATTTCCCTTTCCATCCATTCTTCGCTTGACAACTACTACGTGATAGTCTCTTTCGTTTATCGCAACTAACTGACTGATGATTAAATAGTTTGCGTGATTTCGTAATACAATCATTAGTCATGAAAATCATGAATCATGTGAGAAAAATATAAATCATGTAATAAAAATGTCATAATCGTATGACACAAAAATTTATTATATCATAATACTGAAAGTGTCGTAATAGAAATTACTAAATATAAGATAAAAATTGAATATGATCTTTCTGCGTCTTTCATCATTTCTATATCGTTTTCAAACTTAGGAAAATTTTTGAACTCTTGTATTCAACTCACATTCTGTATGGTGAATATGAGTGCTGAGTACTATAATATATATGGTGAGTGCGGTGCTTTAAATATTGTTAAGAAAGGAATTGAATGTAAGTGTGGTGAATTAATATGTGGTGAATTAACTATGGTGAGTTTTGGCACGGAGTGCTGGATTTAAAAAGAAATGAATTAGCCACATTTAATCAGATATGGTGAGTTTAAATGTGGTGAATTTATGTATGGAGAGATTAAATGTGGTGAAAAAATCGTGATCCAATATTTCGGTTTTCGTTTTGTCCAATACCCAGCCGAGTATTCAACAGTGTAATTCATCTCAATGGTTAATATCCAGCCCATTTGCAATAGGAAGCTAGTCCACATACATATACAGTTTTTAATCTCCTCTAACGTCCATTCGATTGCTATACAGATTCTCGTCGTAGCATTTAAAAGTATACTATCACCTTCAAGTACTTAAATACGATGAGTTCCGACTAAAGTTCGGTCAGATAATAACTGGAAGTAATGCAGGTCTCGATATTTGTCATTCCACACCTTTTCATTGCCGATATTTACCTCTTAAACGGTTATATTTAAAGATTCATGAAAATTTTATTTTTTATACCATTCAAAACTATCTTAAATCAGTAATATTTGACTAATATTTTCTCTATATCTTCAATTTTCAGATCATCGTCGACTCAACGAATACATATCGCACTATGAAGTACTCAACTATGATCATGAACACATCCGTACTAGTCACAATAGAGCGCGACGATCCGTGACCAAAGATCATCATGTAGAATTAAAATTTTCAGCACACGGAAGACACTTCCATCTTAGGCTAAAGCGTGATTTAAATACATTTAGTGATAAGTTAGAGGTGAGTGTGAATTTCATTTAAGTTGAAAGTAAGAAAAAATCTCATACATTTAATAAAATTTATTTTTTGCTTGTCTCTCTTACTCTTCAGTTTTATGATAGCAACAATCTGCCCTTGGATGTGTCCACGGATCACATTTACGAGGGCGAAGTGATAGGGGATCGTAATAGTTATGTATTTGGTTCCATACTGGATGGGGTATTCGAGGGTAAAATAATAACAGAACGTGATGCCTATTATGTTGAACATGCCAAACATTATTTTCCAACAACAAATGCAACAACAACTGCAACGGCAAATGGCGCACAAATGCCATTGGCACAGCGAAGCGTTGGAGAACAATATTTGGGAAGAACATCAACAACGACGACGACGAGTTCATCCTCAACAACCACAACAACAACATCGCCAGCGCCAGAAACAACAATCAGTAGCACAACAATAACGGCGAATATGACAACAACGTCTGAGAGCACACTGAAGACATCGCCAACGTCCGGCGGAAATCATAAAAACGGACAAACTGATGACAATCGGAATACTGGCTTCCATTCTATTATTTACAAGGAGTCGCATGTCGACGATGCTTACAAGGACGTGCGTGAAGGTAGGAGCACTTTTATTTATGTATATACACATACGTGTATGTTGTTATTGTTGTTTTTATCACTATTGTACATGGCAAATAACTCGTCTGTAATCGAGTGTTGTGTAAACACAATATAGTGGAAGTAAGCACTATAATTTGTTTATGTGAGTACGACGAAGGAGATAGAGGAACGCAAAATTGGAATTTAATGGATAAATATTGCTAATATCATGTCGAGTAGTGTTCGCATGCTTGCCGGAGTGTGCATTTAGAGTAATATAAGTGAAGCGATGTTTTTTTGTGATGATTCCAAAGAGAAGGTGGCGACTTTTTGATGCCTTTAATGTCTGGAACATTAGAGAAGAATAGAGTTTTAAATGTTGCCTTCAACTTGTCAAGCATTAGTGATTAGTGAATCGTACACTTTATACCAGCTGTTCAAACTAACTTGAAGCATTGGAAGTAAACTTTCGAAAATGGCATTCGAAATAGTCTGTTGTTTTGGGAAAAGAGCAGCGTCTAAATCGATGATGAGTAATGCAATTTTTTATTTTTACTTCGCAATTGAAAATCTGAAAACTCAACATGCAGCCCAATTTCTTAAAATTACTCCAACTTCGGTTTAACTAGCTCATTCTTTAAAAATATAACGAAATATATTAATCTAATTGAGTTTACTACCTTTTCGCAGTCTATTACGGAAAACGAAAGAACTAAATCAACATCTGTAAAATATGGGTTCAAATTTTATGAAAATTATAATTCTGAATTTGAATGTTAATAAAACTCTCCGTACCTAAAAATTCTATAGCTCTCGTGGAAAATTTAGAAACCGATTATTGTTAAATATTAATTAAATGTACTTGAGAGATCAATTGGCTACTAAATGATATATTCGATTGTTCGATACACCATCATGAAAAGTTTGAGAAAATTTTGGATCGGAAACGGGACCAGAGTTTTTTTAGTTTAAATTCGTCATAAAAGCTCCATAAACCCTCTTTTCTTACACTTAAAGCCGACAAAGAAATAATATGAAGATACTTCCGTTTGTTGATTAAATTATGAATTAATAAATGAAATGATATTCTTCACAAAAAAAGTGAGGCATCCTATGTTACTTGATCAAGGGAATACATCTGGTTAGGAGTCCTAAAAAATTAGGATTTTCAAACATTTTTCATGAGATTACTTCAAAAAAGGCAGGGTCACCTATATCTCAGAAGTGGATCATCTGAAATGAAAAAATTAAACGGATTTCGTTAAAATCTATACTAATATTATAAAGCTGAAGAGTTTGTTTGTTTGAACGCGCTAATCTCCGAAACAACTGGTTCGAATTGAATAATTCTTTTTTTTGTTGGATAGTCCATTTATCTAGGAAGGCTATTGGCTATATACGCTATGATGACCAATAGGAGCGAATAAACAGTGGTAAATGTGTGAAAAAACGGAGGAAATTATTTATCTTTGAGGGCTTCCGTTCCTTGCGCTGCGAAAGCGGTTCAAGATACACAAATGTTATGTATGAAAGAATTATTTCTCTTTTTAATGATCTAAAAAAAGTCCGTGAGTACCGTTTTTGTGATAACTAATTTGGTTGAAATTATTTGTTAGAGTTGTATTAACATAATAATATTAATCTTTATCCAAATAAATGTGTTGTTGGTTAAGAGTATTTAATTCTGAATAAAATTGTCTTTGATGACACTTAATTTCAACGAACAACTTAAAAGATAATATTACAAATAAATAACTCCGAAAAAAAATCAACTCCCACTCTGCGCTGCGCTGGCCGGCGGGCGAGAATTGGTTTTTGCGGGCGCGCCGGAGGGGGTGTAGCTCTACGAGATACCATGCCGCGCGGTCGGCTCCGTACTGAACGGTCGAACGCAGCGTTAATTTGTTTTTGCGATATATTATCATCGTAATAATACTTTTTAAATACATTTTCATTTTGTAGTTGTTTTCTATATAGTATATATTTTTTTGTTTTAGTATATTACTTTGTTCCTAATAGTTTCACAGTAATTAATCTTTTTTTTGTTTTCATGTAGATTATTAATTAAATAAAATCATGGGTGGGATTACTGTTATGTTTGCTGGGGACTTTCGTCAAACTTTACCCGTAATAGTTAGACATTGTAAAGTCTTGCCTTAAAAGTTCTCCATTATGGAAGTTTGTAAATATTTTAAAATTATCGACAAATATGAGAGCCCATTTGGGGGGTGGTAGTACAACTTTCCCTTCAAAATTACTTTCAGTAGGAGACAGTAGCGTGGACGAAATTAATGACATAATTTTAAATAAACTTGAAGGAGATATAGTCACATATACATCTATTGATAATGTAATGGATCAAGAAGATGTGGTCCATTGCCCACAGGTGTTTCTAAATTCTTTGAACCCAAGTGGCCTTCCTCCACATTCCCTTAAGCTAAAAATAGGCGCCCCAATAATTTTAGTTAGAAGTCTGAAACCACCTAATTTATGCAACGGGACCCGACTTCAAGTCAAATTTCTTCGCAACAACGTGATCGTTGCAATCCTTTTGACTGGTCCAGCAGTTGGTCAAACAGTACTTATACCTCGCATCCCGATAAGCTATCTTTCGCCGTTACAATTAATAAATCGCAGGGGCAAACATTTAAACACGTGGGTACCGATTTACGCCAAGACTGTCACATGGCCAATTATATGTCGCGTTGTCAAGATCAGGTTGCGGGGAAAATGGCTATGTTGTTCTGCCACCAGAAAATAAAACAAAAAATATAATTTACGCAGAAGTTCTTTGATAACAGAAATTGACGCGGACGAAGATAAAGACGAAGCCCAAAATCACTATTCCACGCAGACGAAGTCGCGAGCACAGCTAGTAATGTATAATCTTATGATTAATCGAAGAATAAACAAAACACTTTTTCTTGACAAAATGAGGCTTCTAAAAAAATAACGATTGTCTACTATATTTTATTCTATAATTAATGGCCTTAAATAAAATAACAAAACTTCTATTAAGTACTATAATATAAAGTTCAGAAGCCTGTGTAAAACTTTGACAATAATCGGTTCAGCCATTTCCGAGAAATCTTGGTCACCGACTTTTAAAACATAGTTTTGAGAAAAACAAGGTTAAACTGCAGCAGAGAACTTGCCAAACGTTGATAAAGTATAGGAACTCGGAAGAATTGAAAGATAGTGAGATCTACGCACTCAACCCAGTTTACACTTCTAATAACTGTTATAACCTTAAAACTATCTTTTTATACGCCCAGCTTTTGTTAAATCAAGACTGAATAAATTTTGATCTTACACCTCCAGCTATCCTGGTAGTATAAAGTCAGATCATTTATTATACTTAGGCTTCTCATAGAATATAATTCATTCGTTTTGTATATATATAAGCAACAATAAAAACAGTTCCATTTAATAAATTCAACCATAACCTCGAAAAATGCATACCCCTTTTGTCTACGCATTATTTGATTTTATAGTCGCACCATTTAAGACACTCAATTTAATAGCTGTTACCCAATGGATTTAATGGTAGACGCCGCTTATTTTATTACCAGCACGACGCACAGCCACGCTATTCTATCGATTTTCCCTTTTTGCATAATTACATTTACATTTGCACTTACTTTGCTGTTTTTTCGCTGCAATTATGCATAAATGCTGCAAACCAAAGTGCACAAGAGTGCACGTGCATTAAAATGTCAAGCGAGGGTAAAGCTATGAGCTTGCAAGGAAATATCCACACACACACACAGACAAACATACATCTCTATAAGGCGTTAGTGCACAGTTACGCTTGCAAATATCATACTTGTTTATGCTAATATGTGACTTACTTAACCCCAATCGACATTAATGTCCCTGTGCGTGTGCTTGGTTGTATGTGTGTGTGTTTGTAGCTAGCCAGTCATTTGGGTCCTTCAAAGTTCTCTACCAAGTACACACTTTTCGCACCCTTTTGATTTTCCGGTGCGTTGTTTAAACAACACATTTGTAAGAAAGCAGGGTGTCAGCGTAAAGAGAGAAAATGACGATAAACAACTGCAGCAACAGCGTTAAAATGCAGACATTTCCTGAGTACGTACTTATAGTCGTATTGGCGTCAAAGCTTTACGGATACGCAATGTTTGCGTGGCGCCAGAAGAGAGTGCACATTCACACTATACTTCTTTGGGAGGGTCTGATATATACTACAATAATGTGACTTTAATGACGTGATTTGTGAAGTTTAATAACAGTAATATTCTTAATTACAAGCAACTTAATTTAATTGATTTGCTTAATATTTAAAAAAAATATTTCTTTTTTTTTAATTTTTTTGGATATATTTCACTTTTTACTAATTTATTTACAATCAATTAAATCCTGAGCGAAAATTAATATTAATTATTTTTATTTTTTTTATTTTATTTTATTTGGTTTTATTTTATTTTTATTTTTTAATTTATTTTATTTGATTTTATTTTATTTTATTTAATTTGTCTTTATTTTATTTTATTTCATTTTATTTCATTTTATTTTTTTTAATTTTATTTTTATTTTATTTTATTATTATTTTTATTGTGTTTATTTTATTATATTATTTAATTTAATTAAATTTTATTCTATTTTATTTTATTTTATTTTATTTTACTTTATTTTATTTTATTTTATTTTATTTTATTTTATTTTATTTTATTTTATTTTATTTTATTTTATTTTATTTTATTTTGTTTTATTTTATTTTATTTTATATATATATATATTATATTATATATATTCATATTATTTTATTTTATTGTTATCTGGCTGTAATCTTGTCATATTCCGCCTTTGACAGCCAACTTGGCTTCCGCGCAGCACTGTCACTTACATCAGCTCAACCTAAACAGAAACCGAGCGCGTATGTAAGCAACAGTTTTGTAACAAATAAAAGTTTAAAACTGAAATCTCATAATAAATTGTCGAGTTGGTACAAATAAAACGATTCCTCTCTCTCTTCATACACTCACACCAACACACACTCGCATAGCCGCGCACATAAATATTACGTATACGCCCCTGCATACTGCCATTGCAACGCAAAAAAATGCAGAAGAGACTGGGCAATGAATGGACAACGAAATGCATTTAGTATGCCATACCATACATAATAACCCTCTGTTTTGCTCCTCTTATCAACCGCCCCCTCCACCTCAGCTGCGTTTCTTATCTCAACGCTCACGCATTTTTATTGCTCATGCAACCCTCGCAACTATTTCATGCGGAATTTAGTTGCGGTTACTGACGGGGTTGCAAAGACGCACTATTTGTTATTTACGCTGTTTTGTTTGTTGGTGTTGTTGCGTTTATACATTATTTGTTGCTGTCAGCGACACTTGGGCAATAACAATGCATAGTAAACAGAGTGTTGCCACATAAAGAAATTGTTTGTTGCTCATTTTAAGCGAGCCAAGGGGCCGCTACGCCGTCCGTCCGTGCGTGCGTCTCTCTCCGCAACTACTTACACATTGGTGCATAGAATTATGTGTGGGTGTGTGTATGTATGTTTGTATATGCGCATTGGTTACGGTCATGTTGGCGTCACTTTGATGGCGTTTGGCTCGATTTTAATGCGCTTGTCCTTGCCGACGCATAACGACATTTTCCCCTCCATTTCTTTAATATAGCGCAGCTAAAAGCTTTTTTGTTCTCCCACGCACGTAAGTATGTGTGTGTGCACTTTAATATTGTTATGGAACAACGTAATGCATTCAGCGCGCGAAAGAATGGAAAAAAGCGAAAAATTGCATTATTATTGATGGCAAATTAGATGTTGCTCTTTGCAGGTACTCGAACTTTTCTAGCGCATTTAGTGAAAGTGCCTTTAGGTGCCATTAAATGGTTCTGAATTTTATATATAAAATGCCATATTATTGTGTTCTCAAAAATTCATACAGTGATTGGCAGCAATTCTTGGAGTTGGTCAGTTATCTGGACCTATTCTTAACTTAAGAAATTTTTTTTCTGAGTATTTTACTACACTTGTTCAAGTATTAATTTCGTCTCAAGACGAAGATCAGAAGCTCTTTGTTTTTGAGATCGGTATAATCCAATGAATATAGACGCTGAAGAAAGTTTACAAAGCCTATATCACCACTAAGTCTGAGAAATCTGAACGTTTAGTATACTAATATATTAAAAAATATATATCTGCCCTAGATTTTATAGGTTAGATATGGTAGCGGGTTGCAACTAAATTCCGACCGATGTAACAAAAACACTAAGAGCGACTTTGGGAAGACGTGACTTGAGAAGAAAATTAGGTGTTTAACGTGCTAACATAATTATAGTCAAAATCTGGAGCGAAGATTGTAGCAAATAGGCGGCTTCCTTAAATAATCTTTTATTGCATATACAGGGTTTTTAATAAGAGCGCTACAAAAGTGAAAGTACATTTGATACCATTATGTATGGAACTCGATTTCTTTTGCATGGCCAACACGGGCATGAAGTCCACATGCTGAACCCAATTTTCGACGGTTTTCAAGCATAAACCGGCCGATACTGCTGCAATTTCACGTTCGATATTCGTACGAAGTTCATCAATCATCGCTGGCTTGTTGGCAAAGACTTAACGTAGCCCCACAGGGAATAGTCTAACCGTGTTAAAACGCATGATCGAGGCGGGCAATTGGCTGAGCCATTTCGTGAAGTAACTCGTTCACCAAACTTGGTTTTCAATAAATCGATTGTGACATTCGCTGTCCATATCATCCAATTTGGGACAAAAATATTCGATAATCATTGAGCGGTAGAGATTCCCATTCACAGTAACGTGTCGGTCTTGATCATCACTGAAGAAGTACGGCACAATGACGCCGCCGGCCCATAAACCGCACTAAACCTTATTTTTTTGGGATGCAATGGTGACTGATGGAATACGTGTGAATTGTTGCCTGACCAATAACACATATTTTGCTTATTGACAAAGCCATTCAGCCATCGCCGAAGATCTTTTTTCGTTGAAAATCCGGATAATCTTCAAATTGTTGCTCAGCCCAATTCACGAACATACGACGATTCAGTTGGTCGAGCAGCTTCAGTTATTACGTCAATTTGATCTTGTAATGTAGGCCAAGATTGCTTCGCAAAATTCGCCACAACGACGTGACAGAGGTGTCCATCGCTTGAGAACGACATGTGAGAAACTGATTTGGGTTTTCTTCAATTGATGCGCTAGCGGCAGCAATATTCTCGACACTGCGGTCACTTCTTTGTCTCATTGGCACGGGAACAGTACTGTGCCTGTGAATTCAAATTTTTCCTCTAGACGCTCATTTGTTGATCTGACAGGACGATTATGACGACCATAAATTGGACGTAGCGCTCTTAAAGTTGAGGCCACCGACTCCGAATTTCGGTAGTAACTTTTCATAATTTCGACTCATTGTTGGATTTTATATCTTTCTTTGATAAAATGGCAATTCTTACTGAAGAGAAATGTCAATAGAGCGGAAAAAATATGCCGTCGTTTGCTGAAATATTATAGTATTCTTTTCTTTTGAGTATTTTTTCCTATAAAAATATAGATTGTTTCAGGTTGGACGAAAATGGTCTAAAACTATGTAAAACAAAACTTGATAACATCGAAAACGACTCTGGTCGAATCGAATTCAACTCGCTAATTTTTTGGTATATTTTTAATTTCATCAAAGAAAGCGAACATGAAACAGTCACACGGTACGGCGGACCGAAGATCTCATTTTAAAGTATTTCTATAAAACTAAATTTTCTTCATGGTTACTTTCAAATACAAAGCAAAAGTCTATGAGCAGTCAGTAACCGGTCTAACATTAGCGTTACAGATATTCTACATAATTTAATATTATTTCCGTATAAATACTTCCTTATATGTACATATATGAAATAGCTCCATTTAATGATAACGACCCTGGCTCCAACTCTCACAAGTCCTTACAACATTGGTGCTTCTAATAAGAGCACCACAAATATTTAGCACTAAAAGCAATGTAGAGCTTAAATGAAAATAATGCGTGAATAAATGCATGTTCATGTGCACTATATCCCACACATGCACATACATACTTCCATTCATACATACTTTCATACATATAGCCCTACTAAACCAAAAGAGCACATTTAGCGCCCTATTGAAATTGAAGTCACCGCCCTTTCGTAATTTTTGCATAAGTAATCGCGCTCATAACTGCACAATATCGCGCTTAACGCACACACACATACATGCACACTCACATGTGCATTATCATTTCCCGTTATATGGAAATTTGTCATTGACTTTTCCCCCGCAAACAGTGAGTTATGCACACTTTAATTGCTGCCAATGTCCCTTGAGGACAGCGTTAGTCAGCTGCAATCGCTTACGGTTTATAGTGTGCATATATTATTGGCTCTCGTTGGATAAGTGTGCGCTTGTCTCTATGTACATACGAGTATGTGCTGCCAAAAGCAGTTGTGTGTGCCCCACCTGCTTGGCACTATTTGTGCGCGCATTTAGTGATTCATTTGCATAATTTCCAGTATTGCAGGGAACTTGGCAATTTGTTCGTAACGCTTCGCTACACGCTCGGTGCCTAGTGTCACGGGAATACGAAATATCCTTTGAATTCATATTTTTCAGTTGCAAAAATTATGCACAAGATATAACATTATAGATTTCTACTTGTTTCGATGAATACTTTTTAGAACCTTAGAACCCCTTAACTGGATTACTACAATAATCTTTCTGTTCTTCGTGTTCTAATCCAATAACTGCCATTCTTGAATTAGTCTTTCTGTTTCAAGTAAATACAAACGTAGAACATTTCTTTCAAGGACCTCAAAAGGCACTTTGACGGGTGCTTTCATATTTGATGCTTTCTAATGAAAGAAAAATATATTTATAATTTATCAGTCTTCCCTTTCTTGACAACTGACAATATATCATTTGTCTCCTAAAGTGATAATTGAACTTGAGACACTATTGTCCAGATGGCGATATCCTGTTCCCATGAGGGTTGGCTCTACATAACCGGGAGGCAACCCGAATTTGTATCCATCCAAGGACTGTCAATTTTGAAGCAAAGGTTTTGCTACTCGAAAGGCTTTCTAGGGCTATTCAATATTCTTTTAACTGTTTCTTATATTAATTTGACCTATAACCAAGTTTGTAGTTTTGTCCCACTCCTGCTTTCAAATATTCTACTCAGTTTATTCATGCACTAGTAAAATAATAAGGCAAGAGCGTTGAGACCGATATTGTTCTATCTAATTAGTACTGAGGAATCGGTCGCGATCCTGCGTTGCCTATCTCACCTTTAGCTATTGTTGTATAGCATAAAACTTTACTAGGATTGATGTTTACTGTCGTAGAGATACTCCTTGGTTGAATATGTTTGTAAATCTGTGACCATTCTCATTCTGTGGATTTTAGTGAGGTGACCTGAACATTTCATTGCATCTCTTAATAGTCCGTTATGCCAATTTTATTTCTTCTTGCTTTATAGCCTTTTCGCACAGTAGTTAATTGGTCAATTAACTGGCCTTTGCTCGATAAAGCTATGCCGTAAATTTAGCCGTGCTTATTGATAAAATTACAATCAACTGATCAAACTTACCAATTAAACCACCAGCAAAAACATAAATGTATAACAGCTGATCGTAGACGGCAGTGCGAACGGAACAACTGGTTTCTCAATTATATGCTTAATGTAGTAAATTAATTAGGCTGTGCGAAAAGGCTATTATGGACGTTATTAAATTTTTGTCTCAGTAGAAATCCAAATTTGTTGGGGATCTATCTATCTAAACTTGTAGCTTTATTCAAAGTGAAACAACCTCTATTACAATTTTTACCCACCAGAATTTTCATAATGGAGAAATTAATAAGAATAACAACAAATTCCTCAATTCGTTGGCATTTTCGTATGCCCACAGGCATATTCCACATGCTTATGTTTATCTCTGTTATGTGGGTATGCCTACACATACCACACAAAAAAATAGTAATTAAATTGCAAATTACGAAATATCCACAAATGGAAAACACACAAATTTATTTGCTTGTTTGTTATCATTAGACAATATGGGAAAGGTGTAGGAACTACACATGTACGAGTATATGCAAGCAGATCCAGCAAGAAAATGAAGTAGTTATAACAACAGCTAGAATGAATTACAAGTTCTCCTAGAAAACGTATAAAATTGTTTTCCGACTGGGCCGATTTTGAACTAGTTAGGAACTGTATCCATCTTATTGTTACTCAGATACATACATGAATAATAAATTCTCAGGACGATTTTTTACTTAGATTTAGATCAGTTCATTCGTATATTTTTCCTCATATTTTTCCTACAGGGCAGCTACATATGTATCTTCGAAAGAAGCAAATATTTGCATAAAAATACTGTTATATATGTACTTTTGTAGATATGTATTTGTGCATTTATGCAAATTTGTAGTTTTAAACCAAAATGAAATTGTTGAATTGCAGGGGTATTTTCTTATTTCAAAAATCGAATATACAAACGTGTATATATATGAATGCATAATTAGAAAACCCGTACATAGATTTTGATTGTAAGATTTTGTGTACATGCAACAGTAGAGTTGAATGGAAGAGGTGTATAATGAAACGCTCTGAGGTCCCCCATGGTGAGAATGCTGCCTTTCAAATGTACCTAGTAATCCTAGCAAGAGAAACAATGGTGGGTGATGTTCAAGTGTTTTCTTCATGGGTTCAAATCATTATGTATACTAAAACTTGAAAAACGAAAATTTAGTTTCTTATTAGGGGAGGTTTTATGCTAGACAGTGTGACTATTTGTATACCCGACATTAATATTTCATACCCGTATATCAGATTTATAAAGAAATGACACATATGCTGCATAAAAATATCAGGTTTCAGGTAACAGGTGATGAGTTACGTCATAAACGCAAAGGACACTTAAACTTTCTTAGTAATTATAAAAAAAAGCTTCGGTTAACTTGGTTCGTGACGTCATAAATTATTAAACTTTGCTGTCAAACGTACACCAAAAGAGTAACGGGCGAAATTGTCATATTTTCTGTTTAACTACCGATCTCTTCTTCCATAATACATCTGAGTTAAAGCGAAGTATTTTAGTTGAACTTAGTGTTTAGTAAGTTTTCATATAGTATATTTTCTCTAAAATATTTATTTCGGAAATCGTGAATCTATACATATTTATTTAGGAGGCTCTGCATAAATTATAAGTACTTGTGAACTTTATGATACGTTTCAGACCATGCTTTAATTGAGTCAATTAGCGTGTTGTCTACACTTATATCTCTGTAACCCTTTCGCACAGCCAAAATAATTTAAGACATTAAGTTTATAATTTAGAAACCAGTTTTTGATCTTCGCACTGCCACAGCTGGAATAAGCTGATTCCTATTTTATCAATAATCAAAACCAAATTTCCTGCGTGAGCAACAATCCGCAGAGTCGCATTCCATTTCCAACTCGATTTGTATTCGATTTAAAATTATTGTAGTCAAATATTGTTTTTCTTTTGTGCGGTAAATGGATCTAAATCAATGCTTTAATCGAACAAAAACCGATTAATTGATCAATTTACTTCTGTGCGAAAAGGCCATTAATGACATTTTTTTAATTGTGTAAATTAAGATGTCATAAAGTCTTCATCTCTTAACTCAGTGTTACTTCAGACATCCCTAATTCTCCAAATATAATTTAAAATTTTTGTTTATTTTGTTGTTGTAGAAATTAATCATTATTGAGTCCTTACTCAGAATATAAAATCTAACTCCGTAATGTTAAAAAAATGTAGGTTCATTTAGAAACAAACCTGCCTTATTTTACCATGTAAAATTTGAAAATTTCCGCAATACTTTTGAGGATTTCAATCGAAGATATAGCAAAAGCCAATGCATAGCCAACAGGTTACAAAATGGAAGCAAAATTAATATCTGCTCCAAATGCATATTGAGTGGGGCAAAATGTTGCAATCACACATACATATCTACATTTATGTTTCCTTACTAAATATTCTACAATTATACGTCGATATATGAATCAAGGTGTGCAGTGGGCTTGTTGTTAATAAATATAAATATAAACTCGCTTCTAATACTCAGTTCGAACATTTTACGAGTACCGTTTGATACAAATGAAATAAGCAAATCGAAATATTATGCTTGAACTTAATGCTTGCAACCAACTTGTGGCATATTCTGCCATAGACTCAATATTCTGTCTCTCTCTCTCTTTCTCTCTCTCTCTCTCTCTCTATATATATATATATATATATATATATATATATATATATATATATATATGTAGATTTGTATGTGTATATATGTATGTATAAATGTCCAAATCTTTACATTTTCATATTAATTTGCTGCACTTGTTGTTGTTGTTGTCCAGTATTTATTGTGTCTGTGTGCATTGCTCAGTGTTGCCGCTGGGTCGGACTGGAAAGAAATTTCAATTTAGCATATCCTGCTATTATCCTTATTTGTCGCTTCACTTTGCTTTGTTATCGACGGCGCAGCAGGCCAAAAGCATTGAACAACGATAGTGAGCAATATTATTTGTATGTTTGTATGTATGTATTTGTTGGTGGAAATACGTAAACAATTTGAATTTGTATTGCGAAATCAATAGGAAAATTGCACAACTGCTACACTGAGGAGATAATGAAACCATTTGCAGAAAGGATTAGAAGTGGAAAATACAAAAAATATACAAAAATCAGTAGAAGGTGATTAGAAATTGTTAGAGCTTAATAATGCAATGTACATAAGATTTTTGAATATCGATTTTGTGGAACTATTGAATTTATACACCCTGTAGCAATTTACCCATATTGACCTATTTTCTATAGTAGAGAGACCATATTTACCAAACCAACCCACCAACCAGATCAAATTCGTACCGAAGTGTTGCCATTATGATTATTATTCACCCCTTTAAAATTATTCACCGTTTTAGAATTCTGCAGCACCGAAAGAGAAGTGACATATCGATGACGGCTGTAGACACATTTCTAAAGGTTTCACAAGCTCGCAGTAGAGAATCGGCGAATGTTAATTTAGAAACTAATTTGCGGTATCCAAACAGTCCAGACATTTCAAGAACTCGTTTATCAAACACTAGACATATAATTTGGAGAGTATACTTCCTTATTTCCACCTATTTCGCACCGTGTAGACAAGTCATTGCCCTTCGTCGGGCATATTAACTCGCATTTAGTGGCTGCTCTTGCTTAGATTGCCCATTAAAATTTATCTCACACTGACCAACAACAATTAAAGACGACAGCAACAGCAGAGCAACAACGGCAACAAAAATAAGCACAAATAAAATAACAACAACAACAATGTACGGAAATACATAGCCTCAAGCCGACATTGGCGATACTTACCAAAATACTATTATTGCCGCAATAATATTGTATTACTCGAATATGCCATTAAAATCAACAACAACAACACCATGATACACCCACATGATGTATAGCATGGACATGTGTGTCTGTAACGTCGGCAACAGCATATACATATACCGACACCATCCTTTACCCAGCTACAAGCTTGGTGATTTGAAAATTTGCAACGAGTTGGACACGTTGATTGAGGCACAGGTGGTTTGTTAGAGGTTTTGGTGCGCATTAAAGACAAGCCCTTAGGCGGCTGATTGCAGTGTACACAGACACATACATATACATATATACACCTATGTATGTATGTCTGTTTTTGTGTGCGTCGCAGGTGAGACTCCCAATGCTCATTGAGCTGCATACATTTGCGGTTACACGAGCTGCTGCTAGCTGTCGGCTGTTGCACACACCAAGCCTGCATGCAAATCAATAGCTCATAGTTGCATATGCAACACACGCCATTGCTTGTTTCCGTGTAGCAAGTGATCTCCTCGCCACTGCACGTGTGCACTACTACAGTTAAGGTAAACTAATTCTATGCGGCAGCGCTGTGGCTCACACTTCACAATTTCGCTCCATTCAGATAACTACATGAAAGTATAATCATGCATATATACATACATAGATATATCTATACGCATATATGGTATGTGTATATAAGAGTCTGATGTTGTTTGTTCATTGTCTAATCAGTTGGTCAAGCTCGTTTATTCGCATGGAAAATGTGTTTTCGTTTACAACACCTTGTTGTGTTTATGCTAAGCCATTAATGAATTAATGAATTTATGAATGTTTATATGTATTTACTTACTCGTACATATTTATACGTATATAATAGCATTTTCTTGAATATAAAAGTAATATAATTTCTTACTTTAAGTCTCTTAAGAGCATGTCTACAACACTCACTGTTGCGAGTAAGAAATTATCTTCTTCTGGTTTCTTTAGAAGGTTTTCCATTTAGAAGGTAATTTCAAAATGACACTGTCATAGAAACCCTTGTCCCTATTGACAAAAAACTGCGAAGCAGGTTCGCTTCAGGTTCGCTTTTTCACCAGCAAAGTCAGACAGAAAAAGCTAGTAATCACTTGGTGTACGGTACGGACCATGAGATGTATGTAGAAGAACTTCTCAACTAAGTTCCAAAGCTGTCGATATGTGTAGTCTGGCGTAGTTCCAATGGAACACAGCTCCTGTCCTATTGACCACAGCTGACCGCTTCTGGAATATTGCTTTCTTCACACAGTTCAATTGTTGACAGTAGAGGGGTCCGCTATTTGACCAGAACTTCACTTCACTCATGTTGCTACTGAACCATTTTCCACCACCAGTACCCATTTGCTTACGACATATATCAATTTTATTGCGATTTAGCGGCGATTCAGTCCACCTTTCTGTAAGAGTACAAATCAGGTTCCTTCACAATAACCTAAGCTGGATCTGTTGATTTATAAATTCAATTCTAGAAAAGTAGAGTTAGAACATCCAAAGGGTAAAAATTTATCAAAATATTTTGATATTACTCTTTGGATTAGAGAAATATTTATTATCATTCAATGGACGTATGTATATTTTTATAGTTTAGTCATTATTAGAAGTACAAAATAGAAATCCAGAGAAGGGAATCAGAAAAAATGCTGGAGCTAAATGCTAAAAAGCTTCTGGTACTAATACTTGGGGTTGGAGAAATCTAAAGAGTTATACAGACACCGCAAGGAAATTGACAGGAGAAGCTATACAACTCATATTGGAACGATCATGCGTTATATACTGCTTTAGAGGGGCGGAACCAATACCATGCCCATTAGGAACCATCAGAAGAGAGATATACACACATTATGAACAAATAGCTCAAAACAGATGGAAAGCTAATTGCAAATGTAAAATAACAAAACTGTTATGGCCTCAATATTATAAGATAAAAACTAAGGCTTTATTAGATAAATCCAGGAAAAACATATACAGACTTACAGCCACAATAACAAGGCACTGGCCATTTGGAGAAATACGTTGAAAATGACAAAAAGGAAACGATTTTCCACTTTCTTTGCGAATGCACGGCGCTTGCACAAATAAGACATAGGACTTTTGGAATTTATCAGGCACCTAATCTTTAATGGTTGGCCTCAAAAACAATAACACAAATAAGTAATTTCATAGAGAGCACAAAATGATTCAAACGTGGAGATGAAACGTTATAGCAGTATGGCAAATGCCGCATCTAGCGCTAATTGAGCCCAGACGGGCTGCACTCCTACCTACCTACCTGCACTCCTACAACTTACGAGAGTCCCAATTTTTATAAGGAAGGGCAATGGAAAATTGTGAATTTCGTGATACCGGAATGATCAGTTAAAGGTTGTTAGAACACGTATTACGTAGGGTGGTAAAGAGTATTGTGCGAAAAATCCATAATTTATGTCCACCTTATAAATTTTTAAACACTTATTTCTTCTTCCATTGGACACTCTCGGAATATTTATCACTTATATGACATATACGTACAAGCACTTAAAAAGCATGCGAATGCTGTAATCATCACACGCGAGGCACATCGCGAGTTCCCTCTGCTGGAATCTAAATTTTACACTGCAAGCCCAAAGCACGTGTAATTAAAGGTGTGTGAAAATGCACATTTGCACATTGTTTGTCATTCTCGTCATCAAATAAGCGCGTTTCAACGCTGTAGGCGCCGACAATGGCTGTGGTGGCATGCCTATGCAGCTGCGGCGTGTGTGCAACAGTAGTAGTGCCTTCAATAGCTGCTGCTGCTGCACCATTCGTGCAGGTGTGAAATTCAAATGAGATTTTAAATTTTAATAAACATTTGATGGCAAATTAAATTGCATAGCGACACTCATCCTTTATTGTTGTTGTTGTTTTTCAACTAAAACGCATTTGCATGCATGCGGCGTGTGCACTCAACGCTGCCACAGACACATCGTCTATGCGGTGGAATTTAATCTATGTGACATTGATAGTTGTAAATATTTGAATTTTGATGGCGGATAGTTGTCAGATCTGCTTACGTTTGTTAGTGATTTCCATGAAATTTCCATGGATTGAACCCTTCACCCTAAGTAAATATTTAAAGAACTTGCGGAAATGTGTTTGTCCTTCGCATTGTTTAAAAATTATTCATTATGTAAATCATGAGGAGCTCTATATTTCTTCCTAATCTGCTCTTGAAATCCATCGAGCATTAGAACTATGGATTCAGACTAGAATCTTTAAAAAAATTGTCATATATCTCGCGATCTCTGGAAATAAATCTTTAATTTTTGAGTCCACATCATGTTATCGGAATCTTGCGATTTTAAAATAAATAAAACCAAGTATAAATAAATCTCTTATTTATAAATATCTTTTGTTTTTTTTTGAAGCTTGACTTTGTTAAAAAAATAACAAGTCTTTTTTCTCTGTCCAACACCGTACAAGTCAACTGCAATTGCATTTATTAACACCCTGTTTCAATTGGATCAAATTGTGGAAATGTGCAATTTTTTTGGGGTATAAGCTCATTAAAGCAACAACAAAAAGTCAAACTATTCAGCAGTGGCTCAATGGTATTCGAATCATGCAGATATGACACTTGTATCCAGTTTCATATTCAAATAGAATCGCACAAGAAGATCGTTTGCATCCCGCTCCACAATCTCACAATCTCAAACTCATACATATGAACAGCCAAACTTAATTTGAATATTTTTTGTAGATCTGTCTCCTTTGCCGAATGAATGTAATCTTCTTTGCATTGGTACAAACATTTTAGGCGGCACAATACTTGGTCAAGCGGTCAGTCGATCATTCTCTTCCTTCGTAAACACTCGTATGGCTTAACTGTAGAAGGTAGAGACCAGTCTCAATGAATTTTTAAGAATGTTGCATCAACTGTGCATTAAAAGTGTGCTTACGTTTGTAGCTCTACGAGAAGCCTGCAGTTCTTAGAAGAGGTGAGCTCAAGTGCGCTCTACTCTACACAGTTGGTATGATTTCAAAGCAAAGAGCCAGTGGAGGCCCCAAACAACGAGTTAGAAATTTACAGTTGCATTTTGAAGTTTCATACCTACGTAGGTATCTCTGTGAGCGCCAAATCAAGAGCAAACCAACATTCGTCATTAACCACAATGTTTCGTTTGTTTTTGCGGCCAAATCGCATGGTCACTGCAAATATAACGCTACCGTCTAGGAAAACTGAATGATTGACCTAAATACAAGCATATGAATGGAGTAATGTTCCTACAACCAAGGTTCCATCGAGCCGTGCTTCTTGTCCTACAGGCCTGCCGACAGCCGTCGTTACCTTCTTGTTTAAATAGCTCTGTGTTTGTGGCAACAAAAATTCTAATCAGTCCAAACTCATTCCATTAATATATACGTATATACTCGTATGTGGCTCATAACTCGCATGTTGCCTGACTTTACCGCCATCTAGTTGCTTTTTTTTTGCTGTTATGAGTTTTGCCTTCGTTGTCGAAGCTCTCAAAAATGCAATTTGCCGAGTGCTCACCACCACCCGTTTATGTATGCAACACTTGTCCTACCAACACACCTCTTTGTGTTCTTCCACCCACAATTTGCATAGCTGCCGTCTACTCGTAGTGAGTCCACAAATGTTGCCTACCTGCCTACCTTGCGGTTTATCATTTTTTCCTCCGGCTACCGGCAGTCGCAAATTCATTCGATTGCTTTTTAGCCAATCCCTCTGCCGCAGCTCCGGGGGCCCAGAGTTCACAGTACATTTTCGATTTCGATTTTGATTTTTATGGTTTACCTTTCCAAAATCTGTTGGTTTTCGTGTTCGTCCCTCCGTTCTGCCACAATATTTAGCTGAGTGCTATGCTGGCTTACAAATGTATCTGTGTGGTGTAGCATGGTTGCATTTCGTGTTTGTATATGTGTGTTTATGCTTGTTGGCCGCAAATTACTTCACACCTCAGATTAAAGATGAATCCTTTAAGTTCGCTTTTTGAGAATTTTTTTTTTCGATTTTTGTTAACCCCATAAATGGAGAATTTTAACCTCAAACATGTTTTAAAATTTGTATGAAACTCATATTCATGTTAATGTTATACTAAAATATCTACATTGATATACTGGAATATATTGAATCCCAAATATCGTCTGTTTTGGATTGTTCTAAAGTTTACTTTCTATACAACCATAACCTCAAAAGACTTTGGCACATTAATGAAAAATTATTTTTTATTCTTTATTATTGGAAATAATCTCCGTCTTAGGTAATGCATTTGTTGCAAGAGTCGTTTGACATATAAGCATCGGTTCGGTAAAGTGAAAATTCTAGGTCTTTAAAGTAGAATTTTTTTCGATTTTGATATCCTCATTTGTGCAAATTCTGCTCTCAATAACTTCTTTTTTAAGTCTATTTGCTGGAGGCCAAATATGTCAAAAGCTGTTGATCGGTAGAGAATTAGTTCACTGCTTAATTCCTTTAGTTTATCGGACGTATTATACACTAAAGGAGATGGAACATTTGCTTGGTGAAGATTGCCTTCGATTTCGGCAATCATTCGAATTCCGAATCATAATCTCGTTTATTGATTATGATAGTAAATCCGAAAAAGTACTGTCTAAAACATTACCGGCCGGCTGTTGTATTGTCAAGCTCTTTGGGTTATTTCAAAGTGGCAAGAACTATTCAACAGACTATCGATTAGACTCAGGCGTGAATTAATGTATCCATTGTTATTATATTACCAAGATGTCACGATCTTGAAATTTTGACAGTATTCTTGTCAAGGTACTCCAATTGTTTGGGAAAATTTACTTCCCACCATACCATTTCATAGAAAGTGATAAAAGGCCGACAAACTTTTCTGTTCTGATTATGATTGATTAGGATACTATATATACATATATATATATATTTTTTTAAATACATAATGTAAAGTATGAGGATTACTGATTTCATAACCTAATCCAAAGCTTCTTGATTGATCTTCGTTTCTCAAGTAGGATATCTATATCCTACAGAATGTATGAACAATTAGGGGTCTTCTACATTCCCAGGAAATAATGCGAGAGAAGTGTGTGTAGCCCGAATTCGTACTAATCAAACGCATGACGATACGCATAGAAAATGTACGAAGTTCCTCGGTAAGCTGGTTAAGAGCCTTTGGATCTCAAGAGATGGTCACCGAAAAGAAATTAATTCACAGGAGAGAAGAAATCGCTTAGGCTGAGATTGAGACGTTGGCAATTATTTGGCGTTATCAAGCATAATCTTGCTAAAAATTAGTACTTCTTTAAAACGATATGAACTTTCCAGTTATTTCAGAATTTATAAAAACTCAAGAATCATATTATGCATATGCATAGTTTTATAAATCGGGACCTCGAATCGTCTATTAAGGAAAAATTAATAATAAAACACTACAATATTTTAAAGAAACGGCCTAAAAATTCGAGAATTTTATTTAATTAAAATAAAATTTTTACGACCGCTCACATGGCACAGACAAACGAAATTAACCGCCTCAACGGCTTCCAGCTAACCAACAGAATTTTTATAAACTAATATCAGTTTGTATGTCTGCCGTACATAAATCCATATGCCATACGTGCAGGGCATATATAATGTTTTTCGATTTCGTCATCTAAAAGCCATTTGCTTAACAAAGATGACACAGGCACATGCGTACTTATGCAAATATAATTCGAATTGGCCTGATGCTGACGTCTGGAGACTGGAAATGTCATCCACCCGCAGCGAAAATATTTATCGGCTGACTAACTGACAATGCCCAAGCGTGGCATATCAGCTCATGAACTTATATCTGCATATGCACATGAGTATGAGTTTGAGTGTATAAGTACATAAGTACGAGTATGTGAGTATCGTAGAAAGGAAGCGAGCGATTACAAACTGCCTGATGATTACTAGTATGTTGTGCTGCTGCCAGCACGCAACGCCGCTTCGTGGAACGCATATTGAATGCATAATTAGTGGCAAAATCAGTGCGTTGGCGTAGTGCGGAGAGCGGTACGTCAAGTGGATACATTTGGATAAGCATAAGTTATCGCCGCAATTTCTATAAATGTGTGTGTGTATGTAATTATATGCGCACGTGTGTGCGCGAATGTTCTGGTGCGAATATCTGCTCAATTACTTTGTAGTAAATGCGATTGTCTGCCGCTGAATTCAATTTGCGTCAAGCGAAAGTGCAAAAAAGAAGCATAAATACTCGTACTCGTAGAATTAATATAAGTATGCTTGTGGGCATGTACCTAGAAGAGTAAACCCTCTGACCATCGCTTACATTTCTATTAGTGAGGTAGGTTGGTGGAAGTAATGACTGCTCATAAGTTAAAATGTTAATGCCAATTCGGAGAATGCCAACAACAATGCGTTTCAGCAGTGAATAAACTTCCTTAAATAGTGTCATTGTGAGGTGTTGCCATATATTGTGTATAATTGCTGATGAAATAAATATTCAATTGAAATCTCACTTGATTATTTTGGTGATCAGCTTTCAGCAAACGGGTTTTATTGACTTTATTAAAATATCTAGAAACTATTTTACTATAACAATTTTTCGATTAAATTTGAAATTAAATTCTAGTTATTCAGCCAGGTCTTGGTAGTTTACAAGAAATTTATTAAATATTTAATATTTTGAAGAGTTGGTCCAAATTAATGTTAAAAAATCGCTCTCAATACTCTCAATCCTCAATTAATAGTTGAAATAGTTCGATAAAAAATGTAACCCTTATGTTGAAAGGCCTTTGAAATCATAAATTTGTTGATCTCGTGAGATATTCTGTAAAGCAACACCCTCTGGTTAAAATATTAACTTTTATATGGTGAATAACAACAAAAAGTGAGAGAATTGTCCAAAATCACATGTTAGGTTGAAAACTACTAAAAGTGCGTTAACTTACTAGCGGAAAACATCAGAAACACGCAATTTTACAGGAGAAATGACAGACTAGAGCTACACTCATATTTGTTTACAAAATGGAAAATGGGCATGGCGTCGCCTACTTATGGGTCAAAAACCATATCTCATAATAACATACATACTACTTTCATGACACCGTTGGAAATTTCCGTTATATTTCCCATATAACTCTGTTTTGAATTCCATCTGATCCCTTCACTTTATAATGTATACATAAGGAACCTATGAAGATAGCGGAATAAAACTTAATACAAATACTGTATAACATCTGTGGCTTCACTTGTAGAAAAATTGTTAAAATCGGACTATAACTTTTCAAGGCCCCGGATATCGAACTTGAAGAACTCAGTACCTAATGGTATTTTTTCACCGAAAATATCGGTCAATCTCTCTGATATTTTAATGTAATTCTAATAGCGTGTCTCTGTTCCAAAAATTATAAAATCGGGTCATAACGTCCCTAGCTCCCATAAACCTAATTATAGGTTTTCAAAAATACGCTGGACTTTATACCGCATATATCGGTTAATATGTGAGATATCTTAGCTCAATTTAGAGAGCGTATAGTCTTGGAACCTTGGTGGTGAAAATGAGTGAAATCGGTTCAAGAATTACCTTACCCCTCATTTACTATATATTATCATTTTCGTTATCTATTGGACTTTATGCCGCATATATTGGTCAAATTGTGTGTTATCTTAATAAAATTACATCAATAAATTGCGAGAGTACAAAATGTTCGGTCGCACCCAAACTTAGCCTTTCCTTGATTATTAAAATAATAATTATTAATTACAGGATATAGTTACTAAAAAATCCAAAATATGGGTAAAATTCTATTCTTCTTAATTGTATAAAATTTTTCCGCCAAGTTTATAGCTATATGCCAGGTGTTCAGTATTTTCCGATATTATAAAATATATAATTTTTTTTCGCCGATATAACCTTGACGCTTCTTATCACCTGTTATATACCGGAGAATGCAATTATTTTACTTTTGTCTCGATCTCTAGAAAAAAAAATAGTTTTATTCAATACCCGGCCGAGTGTTGTACAGTGTTACTGAACGAAAATCGAGCTTTGAGTTTTTATAGATCAGATTGACACTGTTGTCATAAAAACATATCAAAACTCATCTTATCTAGATTTTCCATAATTATAATTTGGTCAAAAGAAATACAAATCTAGAAAGATTAATACCGAAGATAATAGAATACAAGATCATTTAAATTTCTGAGAGACCTTAGGGATCATACATAGTTGGATATAAATATGTGTTCAACCCATTTTTGTATTACTCTTTCGCAACATCGACTCTAACAAAAATACACTTTCTCTATGTTTAAGAAAAATTAGCGAAAATCGATTTAATTTCACAACATAGTTTATCCTGTAATTAATAATAAAGTCCTTTTTCGAAATTCGGATCCAAATATAGTATTTGGATTAAGGAGTCTAACTTCGAAAATCGGACAATACAATTTTGTTTTACTTTTGACTCAATCTTCTGGAAAAATTTAGTTTGGTACAATACCCAGAAAAATGTCGATTTTGTCGTATAGTGTTATGATATTATAGGTAACAGTACAAATACGCATAATGTACGACAATCGGCTATTAATCATAGGTAGTTGTTAATTGAGTAGCAATAAGAACGATTTATTCGTTGGTCTTTAAATATTTTATGAATTTATAAACAAATATATGATAGATTTCACAGTTTCGAGCTAAGACTGTATCTTAAGGCAAATTAGGTTCTAAATTGTCTAAAGACTAAGCTGCTTAAAAGCTCAATCATGTCAAATTAGCAGAACTCTAAGGCTCTAAGGTCAAGCCGACGTTCCCAAGTTTTTACGACAGATATTGAAAAAAATTATACAAGTATCCTTCGAAGATTCAAACCGGCAACCGGAAATGTACAGTGTTTATTTTTAAGACTAATATTACTATTATTTTCACATTTAACATACGCTACTGCATCCTCGCTCATGTTCCCCTCTCAACACAGAATCAATTTTTATGCTCAGCTTAGCTACAACGGCTTCACTAACACGAGATTATTACGTTTTTGAAATTAAAAGCCGATGTAAACACACGCAACGCTTTCCTGCCTTCAAAAAATATCCTTTAAAAACACATTTTGGCTCGCAAAAAAACAAAAAACCACACACACACACATACATATGTATAAGTAAATGTAAGTCAACCCTGCATTTTACCACAACCAGTGAGTACAACAATATAGCTTAATAAAGAAAACGAAAGAAATGAAAAAACGAAAGTAAAAAAGTTAAATCTCTGCCGCCTCAGGAATATGCAACAGCTGCATTCTACATGCATGGCATAAAGGAGGGCATACTCGCCACCAACAACATTGTTGCAACAGCATTATGAGCCCTTCATCAGCTACGTCTCAACACACGCTCCCTCTCTCTATCTCTTCCTTTTTCCTCTTTTTATTGATCTCTCTCTGTGTGTTCGTCCACTTTCCTTCCGTTTAAATTGGGTGTTCGCGAATTTCTTTGCTTAAAGCCAAATGCTGGTCGCAAAAAATTTATGCAATGCAGGGTTGTATCTGTAGGCATAATCGCACAAAACTGGAGCACGAAATTCAATAGCGAATTTACAGAGCTGAAAATGTTGCAAGTTGAGTGAATTTTGCGGAAAGCTCAATAATTTTCACAAATAATGTTCTTTAAGCAACGCCTGCTGATTTAGTTGCATTCCATATGGAGTATACCGAGTTAACACCAATGTGTGCTAGCTAGGGGCTGGTTAAAATTTGTCTGTATAATATCTGTAGTCAAAAATTCTGCTCAGGAGGCTGTTCTGTACCACAAATTAATTGGATTTTGATCCGTCTACGTAGACCCGAATACCGATGGAATGGCTTGTAAAAAATTTATAATTTAGAACTAAAAATGGTTACCGAAACTCGAGTTTGAATGGGTTTCGGTCCTCTTGGGTCTTTTGGTCAACGGTTTTAGTTACCCGATATTTTCGCAATTTGAAATTTCTCATACAGGATGATACAAGTAGAGGTACTTTTTTCAGTAGTCTTTTTTTTGAGATATCACGCGTGAGTCGTGTCAAGCTGTCCTGCTATTTTTGTTCGGTATTGTTTGTCATTGCATCATGGAAAGACTTACGCTCGAAAAACGTAAACAAATTTTTCAACTTTGTAATATTTGACAGACCAACTTTATAGAGTAGTCTATAAAGCGTCGTCCAGCACGCAGTGAAGAAAATATAACAGCCGTAGCTGAGAGTGAACACGAAGTCTATGTATAGTCGATTCGACGCCGTTCGCAGCACTTCGGACTGACGTATGGAACGCATTTTACGTCGATATATTAAATTCAAAGCGTACCTTGTGCAAGAACTGAAGTCACGCGATTTTCCCAAGCGTTATCGCTTCGCTCCATGAGCACATGAAAAGTTTCAAAGAGATCCGACGTTTTCAATCCAAATTCTGTTCGGCGATGAGACCAATTTCTGGCTCAATGGGTATGTAAGCAAGCCAAATTCCCTGCATTTGCCACCATTTAAATGACTGAATGCCGTATGCACCATTTAGATGACTGAAAAATAATGTGATATGTATATCTTCACAAACGATAATAAACAAATTGTTTTTACCTATAATAGCATTTGTTAAACCACAAAGCGCCACCCCAAGCCATTGCACAATTTATGTCTTTAAAATTATCATTATCACGATCATATGTTGAGAATTTCATTCCTAAGTGATTTCTCAATGCATCGCTAGCATTACCGCTATAACTACCCAATTCCTTCAGTGCGTAACTCTCCAACTCAGCGCCAACAAGAAATTCCGTATATTGTGCATAGTATTTTTGGCCAGTACTTCTTTCTAGTTGAATATACAACTCCTGTTCACAACTGCTTGTGAGCGCATGTAGTTTTTCCAAACCGATCCAATAGTTTCCCGTCAAGTCACCGAATCCTTCCTTATAGTCATGCCAATCTCTTTTAAAATTCACGGAACCACTTTGACGCCGTTGTATAACTAACCATCCCCCAAAATCAACGCCTTCTTCACAATACACCTTCAAATTGTTTATATTCATATTTTGTAGTGCAATTTCGTAAATTCCAGTCTTCTTAGTATTAGCTGCTGCATCCATACAACTTGTTGGTTTTAATGCACTGAAATGAACAGTAGCTATATTCGAGTACTAATCATTAACTCTTTGTAATATACTTCAACACTTTCAACACTTTAATAATTTAAAGAGATACAAAAATATTTAAAATTTCTTACCGATGCGCAGTTAACTGCTTTTCGATGTTATCCGTGCTATTCTTCACATAGGCCAAGTCTTCCATCACTTTTTTAGTGACATTCATATGTACATGACAATAACAATCCCAACATAAACTAGAGATAATTAGATTTCTGTCTGAAAAAAATATAGATGTAATGTTAATATCAGAGACTCATCTGACAAACCAAAACAATTTTAAAATACCGGGATTTAGACTGTATGTTACAAATCACCCGGATGGAAAAGCACATGGCGGAACGGCAGTATTGGTTAGAAATCGGTTAAACCACTTTACTCTGGGTTCTCATGCTACAGCACAGTTACAAGCTACAACAATATCGTTAAAAAATCGGGGTTGTGATTTAAATCTATCGGCTTTATACTGCCCACCTCGTTTTAAAATTACAGATAGCGAATTTAAAGACTTCTTTGGAACGCTAGGTCATAGATTTCTAGCAGATGGAGATTATAATGCAAAACACATGTACTGGGCGTCACGTCTTAATAATCCGAAAGGACGCCAGTTGTACCAAACCATTATGAACCACAATAACCTTGATATAATATCTCCTGGTAAGCCTACACACTGGCCAAGTGATCGTAACAAAATACCAGATTTAATTGATTTCGCTGTAACCAGAAATATAGATAGATCACTTGTGACAGCTGATACATGTACAGACTTATCTTCTGATCATTCACCTGTACTAATAAAGTTGTGTGAAGAACCCATATTCGTTGAGCCAAAGGTGGGTCTAACATCTCACAAAACGAACTGGTTAAAATACAAAAAATATGTGAGTAGCCACATTAATATTGATGTAAAAATAGATACAGAAAGAGATATTGATGAAGGTATAAGAGAATTTAATGATGTAATATCAAATGCAGCTGTCATAGCAACACCAAACATAAGCAATAAACCGATTACCCGCAGAAAAATCACTAATAATGAAATAGAAAAGCTTGTAAATGAAAAAAGGCGAGCTAGACGTGAATGGCAGTTAAATCGCTCCCCTTCTACTCAGCTGCAACTAAAATATGCTGTACGAAAACTAAAAACAGCGCTTAAACGAGAGGAAGAATACCACACTCACAATTATATAAAGAAACTGTGTCCAAATTCAAACAAAGGAAATTCTCTTTGGAAAGCCAGTCGACTCCAACTTGCCTATAAGAGGCTTGGGTGGAAACTGGGCACGAAGTGACGAGGATAAGGCAAATTGTTTCGCAAATCACCTAGAAAAGGTATTTCAACCTAATTGCCCAAAGAACAGCTTTAAGCTGCCAATCATCTCCAATAGCGCTAACGAGTCGCTTGGGTCTATTCAAACGTCATCTTCTGAAATTATTAAAATCATAAAAGAGCTGAATCCAAAAAAGTCGGCAGGACACGTTAAAATTACTCCAAAAATGCGAATTGAGTTACCAAATATTGCTTTAACAGTACTCTCCTTGCTCTTTAACGCTATTCTCAGTTTCGGGTACTATCCAAATTCATGGAAAAAGTCGCAGATCATCATGATAGAGAAACCAGGTAAAGACTTGACACAGCCGTCTTCATACAGACCAATCAGTCTTCTACCCTGTCTTTCTAAAATATTTGAAAAAGTGTTACTATCAAAGATGGCTCCTTTCCTCCATGAAAATAATGTAATACCAACGCACCAATTCGGTTTTCGTGCAGAACATGGCACTGTAGAACAAGTAAATAGAATTACTAACGAAATCAGAAGGGCGTTCGAGTATAGGGAGTACTGTTCTGCTATATTTCTAGATGTAATAAGCTTAAAAAAAGCTTATCTCTCGAAATGCATAAAACCTTGGAGTCTTATTTAAAATATAGAAAGTTTACTGTCAAAGTAGGAGACTTCATTTCTGAAGAACGACCAATAAGAGCTGGTGTACCTCAGGGCAGTGTTTTAGGGCCAACTCTATACATAATATATACAGCAGACCTTCCAACAGCTAGTAATATTTTGACATCAACTTTTGCGGATGACACAGCTTTAGTGAGCCGAAACAAATTATAGCATCAAAAGTATTAGGAGCGCATTTGATTTTTGTCGAAGAATGGCTAGCAAACTGGCGTATAAATGTAAACGAACAGAAGTGCAAGCATGTTACATTTTCTCTAAGACCAAAAACGTGTCCGGCAGTTAAAATGAACAATATTTTAGTACCCCAAGCGACTGAAGTAACATATCTTGGTATTCACTTGGATAGAAGGCTCACGTGGAGAAAACACATATCAAACAAAATAACCTGCATGAAGATAAGAGCTGCAAATTTAAATTGGCTTCTAAACAAAAAATCAAAACTTAGCCTAGACAACAAAGTTCTGTTATATAACGCGATAATAAAACCGATTTGGTTGTACAGCATCCAACTGTGGGGTACGACCTGTGCAACCAATATCGATATAATTCAGAGATTACAATCAAAAATGCTTAGAACAATCACGTGCTCACCATGGTATATGCGTAATGAAAATATCCATAAAGATCTTAGTATTCTCATGGTAAAGAAAGAAGTAGAGAACAGCAGAAATAAATATTTATCCAAGCTCCGAGATCACCCAAACCCATTGGCTAATGCTTTAGTAAATTCTTGTAATCAATCACGTCTAAAAAGAAGAGATATGCCAGCACATTGAGGAGCAACGTTTCACCAAAACAACTCAATCAATTGGTTGAGCTTGTCTAGTTTTAATTAGAATTAAGATTTTATAACTTATTGTTAGGCTCCAAAGAGCAGATTCAATAAATAAAGAAATATATGAAAAAAAAAAAAAATGTATCATTATCGTGACTAAGTCCAAATTTAAATTGAATAATTAAAATGTAATTTAGCAAAATAAATAAAGTAAACCGAAACATTTTCCCGCAAATGTAGCGCACTGTTTGCACGCAGAATTAGTACTGACACTTTCTGAAGATTGGTTTAAAGTGAAATAATCTACGTACTTAATGATTCTTTTTATATACACTCATGGCCGGACATGCATCCATCTGTAGAAAGTATTCGCGGAATGTTGTTGTCAAATATATGATTTAGGTTAATTAGTTAGAATTGATACCCATTGTATTTCGGGGTAAAAAATATTGATAACAAAATTAAACACTGTTTACCAAAAGTCTGTATACTATACATGCGGGTTGGCATAATTCCTGGATGGATTTCACCACCATTATATATTATATCCAGAATTAGTAATATTAAGCGATATACATATACGGTAGTTCCTGTCCCTGAAGTTTGTACATCTTTATATTAGATATGTATTAAATATGGGAACTAGAGTAAACTTCTTTTACCCGATTTTACAAAGTTTAGGCTCTGTGACACATTATTGGATGAAAAATATTCCCTCTGAATTTTTATAGGATGTCAGGCAGAATTACCAATACTTTCGGTAAATAGTAATAAAGGGTGATTTTTTAAGAGCTTGATAACTTTTAAAAAAAAAAAAAACGCATAAAATTTGCAAAATCTCATCGGTTCTTTATTTGAAACGTTAGATTGGTTCATGACATTTACTTTTTGAAGATAATTTCATTTAAATGTTGACCGCGGCTGCGTCTTAGGTGGTCCATTCGGAAAGTCCAATTTTGGGCAACTTTTTCGAGCATTTCGGCCGGAATAGCCCGAATTTCTTCGGAAATGTTGTCTTCCAAAGCTGGAATAGTTGCTGGCTTATTTCTGTAGACTTTAGACTTGACGTAGCCCCACAAAAAATAGTCTAAAGGCGTTAAATCGCATGATCTTGGTGGCCAACTTACGGGTCCATTTCTTGAGATGAATTGTTCTCCGAAGTTTTCCCTCAAAATGGCCATAGAATCGCGAGCTGTGTGGCATGTAGCGCCATCTTGTTGAAACCACATGTCAACCAAGTTCAGTTCTTCCATTTTTGGCAACAAAAAGTTTGTTAGCATCGAACGATAGCGATCGCCATTCAATCTCATCGGTTCTTTATTTGAAACGTTAGATTGGTTCATGACATTTACTTTTTGAAGATAATTTCATTTAAATGTTGACCGCGGCTGCGTCTTAGGTGGTCCATTCGGAAAGTCCAATTTTGGGCAACTTTTTCGAGCATTTCGGCCGGAATAGCCCGAATTTCTTCGGAAATGTTGTCTTCCAAAGCTGGAATAGTTGCTGGCTTATTTCTGTAGACTTTAGACTTGACGTAGCCCCACAAAAAATAGTCTAAAGGCGTTAAATCGCATGATCTTGGTGGCCAACTTACGGGTCCATTTCTTGAGATGAATTGTTCTCCGAAGTTTTCCCTCAAAATGGCCATAGAATCGCGAGCTGTGTGGCATGTAGCGCCATCTTGTTGAAACCACATGTCAACCAAGTTCAGTTCTTCCATTTTTGGCAACAAAAAGTTTGTTAGCATCGAACGATAGCGATCGCCATTCACCGTAACGTTGCGTCCAACAGCATCTTTGAAAAAATACGGTCCAATGATTCCACCAGCGTACAAACCACACCAAACAGTGCATTTTTCGGGATGCATGGGCAGTTCTTGAACGGCTTCTGGTTGCTCTTCACCCCAAATGCGGCAATTTTGCTTATTTACGTAGCCATTCAACCAGAAATGAGCCTCATCGCTGAACAAAATTTGTCGATAAAAACATTTCGAACCGAACACTGATTTTGGTAATAAAATTCAATGATTTGCAAGCGTTGCTCGTTAGTAAGTCTATTCATGATGAAATGTCAAAGCATACTGAGCATCTTTCTCTTTGACACCATGTCTGAAATCCCACGTGATCTGTCAAATACTAATGCATGAAAATCCTAACCTCAAAAAAATCACCCGTTAGTTAGGAGTCCTCATTGTCTACGGTCTAGAAAACTTTTAGTCCGATTTTGACAATTTCCACAAGGGATGCCACAACTTAAACACAGTATTTATATAGTTTTATTCCGCTATTTTCATTGATTCCCGATGTATATATTTTAAAGTGAACGAATCAGATGATATCCAAAATTGTATTATATGGGAAGTAGGCGTGGTTGTGAACTGATTTCGCCCATTTTCCATTAGTAATATCAGGATGCCAAAAAAATATGATGTACCACATTTCATAGAAATTGTTCAAGTAGTTCCTGAGATATGGTCTTTTCCAATTTTGCAAAACTCTGAGTGCAGATTTTTTATGTAATTTCTTCTGTAAAGTTTAGTTTTTCTGTTAGTTCGTGAGTTAACGAACTTTCAGTAATTTTCAACACAACCTTTGTAGGGTAAGTGGGCGTTATTATCCGATTTCATCTATTGTCATGGTGTGTATTAGAGTACTAAGAGGAAATGTGACTAGTAAGATTGTTTATATAGCTTTATAGGTTTGCGAGATATAAACAAATAAACGATTTGAGGGCGGGGCCACGCCCACTTACTCAAAAATATACATCCAAATATGCCCCTTCCTAGTGTGATCCCCTGAACTAAATATTACTTTCATAACTTTATTTATGGCTTAATTATGACTCTTTATAGGTTTTCGGTTATTGTCATTTTGTGGGCGTGGCAGTGGTCCGATTTCTTTTTTTATAGCAGTACTTCCACGGTTCTAAGGAACATGTGTACCAACAATGTTTCATCAAGATATCTTAATTTTTACTCAAGTTATCCGTTGCGCGGACAGACTGACAGACAGATCCTGATTTCAACTCGTCTTGTCATACTGATAATTCTGTAAAATAAGTATCCGGAAATTCTCAAATTAAAAAGATAGAAATATTGGAAAAAGAGTTTGTGTTTCTTGTGCCAAAGCGTTAAAAATGTTGAAAACAACATTTGGTGATTCTACCAAGTCGAAAGCTCAAGTTTACGATTGGTATAAATCGTTCAAAGAGGGGCATATAAAAATCGCAACGCACACAAAAGGTTGACTTGATCCTAATGACGCCGTAAAAAATTAGATGACACATAGCAATAAAAATTGACAGAATAGTGACTGACAGTTGTGCCAACCTGGGGAAAAAAAATTTTAAATATTCTCAGCGGAAAAATTTCAAATGAGAATTTCCAGGTACTGTATATACCACTATATCTAACTCGTTTCGGTTTATGGGATACAAATAACCGTTATGTGAACAAAACTATAATACTCTTTGTGCAACATGTTGCGAGAGTATAAAAATATTCTTATAAGTTCGTCTATTTGTCGGATAAGCCGAGTCTATGCTGCTTAAAACTTGCTGGATAGCCTAATAGCCGACTAACACCAAGATATATATTATACAGACCATCAGCATAGCGCAATTCTACTATTGCAGATATATAAAGCGAGGCAATCAAACTCATGTGAATAATATTTCGCTGACTTGGAGTCAGCATGAATAAAATTTAGCGCTGAAGTGGCATCCAACAAATCCGTATTTATACATAAATCGCATAAAAACACAAAAACAAATTTGTTTGTATATATTTCAGCACTTAAAATTATATTCTTCTGGCAAAACAAAAAAAAAAGGAAAAGAAATCAAGCAAAGCTACTAAATTCTTGGCATTTTTCTGCTATTCACATACCAAGTAGCTTTTAACTTTTGTGCATATTTTACTTTTGCAGCTTTAGTTACCGTTACACTCACATATACATACATACATATGTAAACTTTTTCGTAAATAACGAGAAATTTTATTTTCATGCATTTCTTTATTTCATCACTGTGTCCATGTGTGCTTGTGAGTGTGTGAAAGTGAGTAAAGCAGAGTTATTTACATTGCCCCAGCTGGCGATGCTGGACCCTCCCACCTGCGCGGATAAACGCACAGCAGCAATCTCACTCTACTCCTCGCCGACAAACTGCAGCGCTGCAGGCGCGCTCAGGTAGCTCGCTGGCTATTGAAGAGCGTATAAATTCTATTTGCAACGGCACTTCTTCTGCACATCCTTACATCCTTTACCAAGTGCCGCCTGCCTCTGCGTGCTCAGCGAGTGTCCATGGTGTGTGCAGGTGGACGGGCGCTGGTGTATGAACTGTTGCATTTTGCATTTTTGCGTTTGTTTCTTGTGTAAATATTAATGTTGCCTTACGGATTAAGCGAATTGTTTGCGCACAACCAAAAACAAAAAAAGAACAAAAAACACACGCATAAAGAGGAGTGTAAAAAGTAAGAAAACAATAAATGCTGGCGAAAGCGGGTGAAAGTGGCTAGGAAAATACGGCAAATACTGACTGAAAAATATACGAGTTGGCAACGTTTGGCGGCGTTGATAGAAGCGCCTGTCAGACAAAGCAAGGATTTTACGTTTGCGTGGCAGTGTGAGGAGACGGTCACATCAGCGAAGTTGGCGGTGGTAACATGTGAGCGTGATGCAGATGGATGTTTGAGAAAACTAACGGAATTTTTTAACTGTAAGAAATAGTACGATACAATAACTTATGCTTTATTGTGAAGAGTTTTCAAATCAAAAGTACGCTGGAATCAAAAGTTTATGAAATTATTTACAAAAGTATGCAAGATTTTACCTAATATTTCATTATGGTTGAAATATTGCGAGTACTCACTGAGAACACCAAGAATAGCGAGATTCCTATTGCATTCAGAGTTGTATTTTATGTACTATACAATCTAACAAATTGACCCCTCACTAACCATTGCCATTTTGCTTATTTATGGTATATTTGTTGAGCTGGGAAACTTTCTACATTGAGAGAGAGACTTTAAGGTGGTTCCTAGTACAAAGACATTCTCTTATGCATAAGTTCTCCTCCTTCTATCAGAGGTGTCAATACAAGGCAATGAGTTAAGAGTTAAGAATCAGATGAATTAAAAAAAGCGCCCTCCATATTGGATACACCATTTTGAATTTTGAAAAACCGACATAGGATTCGTAATCCGAAACCCCGAAAACCCCCAAGTAACAAGTTTCAAACGAATCCGATGAATTTACTAAAAAGTGTCCGCCATATTGGATGCCGCATTTTGAATTTTCAAAAATTGACATCGGATTCGTAATCTGTCCGCCGTACTGTTTTTAGGGTTATGTCCAAACCCTGATCCCTGATGGGGTTAAATGGACCTCGGATTCGGATTCAGCTATCCCAAAAACATGGGGTACACATAGTAATCCCCCAGGTCAGACCCAAATTTTGTTTTTGTGTGTCATACCAGGGATTGTTGAACTTATAACCTTGCATAAAATACGACAATTGCGATATAAGTCCGCGCAAAACATGTTTTTCAAGACCCTTAAAGGATACGAAGTTTTGGTATAGCTTTGAGTTCTGTCATCGATACATCTGTCCTGGTTGGAGTTATTTTGGAATCCTTCCCTATCATTAGGGTGTATGAGATCCTGAAGATTTCAATGTTCAATCCTATTCCATCGTTCGCCACCTGTTGGAACTATTTAACCAACTCTTTACTACACCGTCGAAACAGATCGTTTGCTGAACCTTCTTTTCATGCAATGTCATAGATGACAATACCTAACCTTCATTCTACGAAACAGCGTTCAATTATTCGTTACAAAACAACAATTTCACCAAAATCTTTAATTTAGTTTTAAGTGATTTTGTACAAATTTTTCTTCACATCTCCATAACTTTTTCATAGCTTATTTTGCTTGAGCTGTTGAGACAACCAGAGTAGATCCGTGATATCATTGATCCATAAACTAATTTTCCTTTTGGATGTAAATCTTTATCTTTTAGACCTGAGAGGTTAGGTCAACAAGTCTACAGCCGCTTTCAATCATCATTGTCAATGACTCTACTTCTTCCTTTTTTATTACGCCTAGTGAAGCTCAACCATGATTCCATGGACTCTTAAATATGCATTTCAATGGAATTGAAGCACAAATTTGTTTTGAATTGCAAAGGCTGCAACAATGCAGCTGATGATCGGCTGAGTTAGAAAGAGAGGCAGTAAAGCAAATAGTGCAACAATTTAGTGCCACTGCCACAAGAGGCCACAACTCCGATTGTATGCTTATGACATTGCTCTCGGGTGCATAAATTGAGCGGTTCTTTCACCAGAGCAGCCAACTTTTTGCCGCTTGCTGCCGTTTGGCGCATCTCCCCCCCCACGATTGCGTTGCAACTTTCGTATTCCATTTTGTGCGCCGCCTTTGTAGCTTTTTGTTGTATACTTTTTGGCGCAAATGCTATATTTTTGGTTAAGCTTATTCTTTTATTTATTTACCTATTTTGATGCATTTTACTTTATGTCTTCTTCTTTATCTATATCTTCACTCTGTACCAATGACCTGTTTCAGTACGCTGCCTCACAAGCTTTGGCAATAGCATTTCAACTGTGCGCTTATCGATCCGTTATTGCTTTGTTTTGTCCATTTCAGCCACTCTACATTTTCAGCGCTTTTTATTTCATTATGTGTATTTTCTTTTTAATTTTCCTCGATTTTTTGCCGACTTCCCTTCAAGCACTTTATTCCCTTTCACAAAAACCGGAGCGCGCAACTGTTATCTTTACGGTTTTATAGTCTGCTTTTAGGTGCTGGCGGGTTGACTTTTTCACTTTTCCGCGTTTGCTTTTTGGCTTCTTCGTTTTTGTGTGTGTTATTCACCTCCAACGCTGTTGGCTGCCGCCTTCGCTGAGTCACGTCTTTAGCGCCTCCACAATTGCAGCTCAGCAGCTTCCATAGACACCCACACTTTGTAGTCTCTTAACTATCATGTCTTATCTACCCACAAAGTTGCAACGTTGCAAAAGCCATGATTCCCCTTCCCTTCGCTGCCATATCCACAACTTCAAACTCCAGTATTACATTGAGCTAGCTAGTCGCCTCGTTTTTGCTAGTTGCCGCATTATACTTGCCACTTTTGTCTCACTGATTTACAGTTTGAAGAGATTCCTTTTACATCCATGCCCGCGTCACATTCGATTTGAGTTCAAAGTGCAATGTTGACGCATTTTCTCACTCCATTTTACTTATTTTTAGTATAGTGTTTTTTTTATGTGTTCTTCAGCAACGGCTGTTGCTTCAGTGTGAAATTGAAAGTCAGATATTATTAAAGGTTTTCATGCATCTATTTGCTGTAAGGCAATCAAAGCTGACTCTGTGACATCTGTTGACTTTGCTCTCTTGTGGTGGATTTTACATGTTGGTACTGAGCAGGGTTTGGAATATATCTACAGTAATAAACCCGACTTTTTTATGCAACCATGTAAGAAACATGGCTCAATACTTTCATTCCGGAGTTCTGTCGAGAGTCATGCGAGTGCACTTCACACCATATACCGAACCCAAGCGTAGAAACACATAATAGTTAACCCATAAAGCTTTGGTGCCCATATTTGGATTGCGAATTGAATAATTTTCATCGAATCTTTTAAGAAATATTTCTTTAAACGTTTTAAAAACGAAATCACGTAGCGAGCATTCCGTTTAAAAGACCATGTCACAATCAATCGATCACATTAATGAAAACTTCTGACTTGTTTTGAAACCTCAAAGGAATGCTCACGGAAATATTTTTTAGATATGATGAAAAAGTGGTTTCGGGTCATGATGGTTTTCTTTTGGTTTTGAGCTGATATTATTAAAGGGTGATATCGAGATTCCCTACTTTTTTAAAGAAAAAAAAACACAGCAAATTTAAATTTTATTAGGAATCTCGAGTGTTTAAATTTAACATTTTTTGGTATTTATTTTTTAAAGAGTATCTCAGATAGTCCAACCGTTGAGCCCAATTTTCTATTTCTTGTTCGAGCATTTCAACGTAATGTTTTGCTCCAATGCCTGAATCGAAGCGTAATTGTCCGCTTTACAGACTTTACTTTACCTATCCCCACACGAAAAAGTCTGACGGTGTGATATCACACGATCTTGATGTACAATCGACTAGGCCAAAACGAGAAATTATCTGCTCAACGACATGTTCTCTCAATAAATCCATTGATTGATGTGATGTGTGGGAAGTGGCGCGGTCTTGTTGAAACCAAATGTCGCCAAGATCAGACAGAATTTGGCTCGAAAAAGACGGATCTTTTTGGAACTTTTCCTGAGCTTAAGGGTGTCAAATAGTCGGTTATCATATTATAATAATGCTAAACCGATCTTGAGTTGAAAAGATGGTTCACTGGCGACATGCATGAAAACTAATAGCTTCTTTAACCTAAGTATTTTTAGTAATATCACAAACGGCTCAATCAACGAATAAATTTATTTCCAAGTCAACGCTTTTTACTAAAATTCAACAATACAATATAGATTTTGTATTATAGATTTTTAAATTAAATCAAAATTAAAATAAATTGCCTCCAGCGCCATCTATCGAGTTTGAACTTATCGGGAGTACTATCACTTAGTGTAAATTGAAAAAAAAAATTGATGCGGTGGATTTTCAATGAACATAATTGAGAAAATTGGTTAAATTACCGAAATTACCAAAAACGGATTCAAGTTCGGGAGTAAACTTACCGTTATATCAAGTGTTTTCATTTTGTGTATCAATTTGATTCACTTTCAATAACAGTTCACTGAATACTACTAATGGGAACTTACGATTACTTTAAATAATGCACCCATTTTTTTTTTGTTTAGCTTAAACACCAGAGCAGTAGTAATGAAAATGCTTCACACACAAAACATTGCAGATTTTGTATTTAATACCCGAATTGTTGCACATTCAACGAAAATTCCACCCGTTAACATACCAAAAACGCCAGCAAATCCCTTACAGCGCACAATAGCTGAATGCGAAGCGTAAAATGAAACCGCAAATTCACCTTAAATGCAACCGTTTAATCGAAGTGAAAAAATGCCAGCTATGCATTTATTTATACGGATGCGTATTGTCCCACTTTTAACACGATCATGTGGTTGTTGCCATCGCAATGCACTAGTGATTGTTGCACACAATTGGTGGCAGTGGTGCAACTCCCAATGTATGAATGCATGAGTATATACACCTATATATGAATCAATGTGTATATAAGATTACTTAAAAAGTTGTTGAAAGGAAAAAGCATCATTGTTGCATTCAAGCCAACATGAAATGCGAATGCGTGCATACCAAAGGGCACACCTACATATACTAGTGGGTATATGTATATAAAGGGTGATTTTTTAAGAGCTTGATAACTTTTTTAAAAAAAAAAACGCATAAAATCTCATCGGTTCTTTATTTGAAACGTTAGATTGGTTCATGACATTTACTTTTTGAAGATAATTTCATTTAAATGTTGACCGCGGCTGCGTCTTAGGTGGTCCATTCGGAAAGTCCAATTTTGGGCAACTTTTTCGAGCATTTCGGCCGGAATAGCCCGAATTTCTTCGGAAATGTTGTCTTCCAAAGCTGGAATAGTTGCTGGCTTATTTCTGTAGACTTTAGACTTGACGTAGCCCCACAAAAAATAGTCTAAAGGCGTTAAATCGCATGATCTTGGTGGCCAACTTACGGGTCCATTTCTTGAGATGAATTGTTCTCCGAAGTTTTCCCTCAAAATGGCCATAGAATCGCGAGCTGTGTGGCATGTAGCGCCATCTTGTTGAAACCACATGTCAACCAAGTTCAGTTCTTCCATTTTTGGCAACAAAAAGTTTGTTAGCATCGAACGATAGCGATCGCCATTCACCGTAACGTTGCGTCCAACAGCATCTTTGAAAAAATACGGTCCAATGATTCCACCAGCGTACAAACCACACCAAACAGTGCATTTTTCGGGATGCATGGGCAGTTCTTGAACGGCTTCTGGTTGCTCTTCACCCCAAATGCGGCAATTTTGCTTATTTACGTAGCCATTCAACCAGAAATGAGCCTCATCGCTGAACAAAATTTGTCGATAAAAACATTTCGAACCGAACACTGATTTTGGTAATAAAATTCAATGATTTGCAAGCGTTGCTCGTTAGTAAGTCTATTCATGATGAAATGTCAAAGCATACTGAGCATCTTTCTCTTTGACACCATGTCTGAAATCCCACGTGATCTGTCAAATACTAATGCATGAAAATCCTAACCTCAAAAAAATCACCCGTTAGTACAAGTAAGGAAGGGCTAAATTGGGATTCACCCGAACACTTCATATTCTCGCAATTTGCTAAAACCAAAGGCGTCAACACCAACCCAATTGCAATCAACCAAAGAGAACGAATTTGTTCCAATTGCCGAAATTATCAAGGAAATCATTAAAATCATCGAGTCTCACCGTTTCCATTGCCCAGGAGATAAACATTGTACAAAACTATTTACCTATAATACAAAAGCAAGATCGATGTATGGGTGTCAAACGTCTTAACAGAAAAAAACCTCAAGTGGCCGATCGAGTTACCATCTGCTGAAACGTTCCATTTCTGAAGCGAGCGGATGGTTTCTTTCGATGAAAAGTGGACCAATTATTAAGTGTTTGAAGTCTTAATCGACCTCAATAATATTCAATTATTTTTTTTTAAATACATAGAATACTTATTGGCCGCTATATACGACTATATACGAAATACCATCAAACAAACAATCAGCGCATTCGCGTATTGGCTCCTACATCACTGTTGACAGTCATAACTTCGAAGTCGTAGATAATTTCGTATACCAGCATCAAAAACACCAACAATGTCAGCCTCGAAATCCATCGCAGAATCACTCTTGCCAACAGATGCTACTTTAGACTGAGTAGGCAATTGAACAGTAAATCTCTCGACGAACCAAAATCAAACTCTGTAAGTCATTTATCATTCCCGTCCTGATGTAGGGTGCATACGATGGAACGATGAGCTGTACGAGTTATAAGCCGAAATTGACATAGTTCAGCGAATAAAAAGACAGCGGCTAAGTCATATTATCCGAATGGACGAAAACACTCCGGTTTTGAATGTGTTCGATGCAGTACCCGCCGGAGGAAGCCGAGGAAGAGGAAGGCCTCCACTCCGTTGGAGGGACTTGGTGGAGAGTGACCTGGTTACACTTGGGTTCTCCAACTGTCGCCGAACTGCGAGGGAAACATAGGAGTGGCGCGCTATCATCGGTTATAACCGGGTAAACGGTTTCCACGCCAATCACGTACATACATATACAACATAAGAACAACCTGTCACTTGATAGATATGGACAAAGGGAAGATCTGGACTGATTAATTTTTTTTTTTTCGAAGTCAACTAAAAAATCCTCGAGAAAATATTTCCGTACAGTTTTAGTAAGACAACTGATATGTTTACCCATATATTCGACCAAACCCAATATTTTTCACCGGACCACAGTTTTATCATTGCAATAAGATATCTCGCAAACTAACAGATTTTTTGTATAAAGTCAACCATAGATCCTGAAGTCTCTATGTTGGTTATCTGGCTACTTTAAAAGTTATAAACACATTTTTACAAAGATGTCTACTTCATTAGAGTGAGACATATCGCAATTGGATTAAGTCAACCACATGCCTCAAGGTTCATATATTGGGTATCTTGGAGTTTGAGAAGTTATTGTCTTAAATAATTAAAGTATTATTTCGTGTTTGTTTTATATATTATAAAAAAATCTGATTCGAATCTCCCCTTGAACAACCCCATTTGGGATGTAGGCGTGGTTGTAGTCCGATTTCGTTAAATTCAAACTACGATTATAATATAGGGATGTCAAGGGACTGTTTTGTAACGATTTGGTTCAAATTGAGCATGTAGTTGCAGATATAAGGGATTTTCTCTAAAAAGTGATCGATACGGATAATGCAAACAATTTTTATGGAAGGTAGGCGTAGTTATTATACGATTTCATAAATTTTAATATGTGTTTATCAATAAATGCTAGAAAGAAATGTTTGCACTAAATTTGGTTAATATTTTAATTGCAACAAACAACCGTTATGTGCACAAAACCAATCTACTCTCTGCAACATGTTGCGTGGGTATAAAATGGTATACTTTTAATGAAAGAATTCGGCATTGCCACACAGCCTTTTGAAAGAAATGAGTGAAATTTTTAATTAACAAATAAATATGTAGCTGCCATTGTGCAATTGTAAATATGTACAGATATAGTATATATGTATGTAGGCTTGGATATACAATGGAGCAAATTATATCAGCGCATAAAAGGCGGCTGGTATGTAAGTATGTATGTAAATAAATACTCGTATTAAACATAAATGCAAACTGCTCCTGCATACATATGTAATGTTCCAAGATATACATATGTATATGCAAATATTTTACATTGTTGCCACCCAAAGTACTACAACCCAGCGTTACCAATGATATTTCCCTTGCTCGTGGCATGCAACAACAATGCGTCGACGCATTTCCGCTGCAATTACCAACGAGTATTTCGCGCATATAACTTACTTTTAAACACTTGCTTTTTCAGTTGTATGTATGAGTGTGTGTATAGTTATTATTTTTCGTTGAATGGCAGGCAAGCAAGGCTCACCGGAATGCAGTAGTGCTGAAATGATATAAAAGCGGCGTCAACACTTAGTTGCATATCATACATACATATGTGGAATATCATTGTATATACATATATGTATATATGTGTATGTATATATAGATATGTTTATCCATGCATTGACTTTTCCTCATTTTTGGTTTAATTTCATTTATTTACACATTTTTATATTGTTCAGACACACACATACACACATGTACGTATTTGTGTGTTTGCATTGTTCCTCCTAGCAATTGCCCAGCAACCTCAGCACACATGTATACCCAACCCACAGCTTCCCGTGTCCGTGCAGCAGAGAGCTTTTGCCGCTCATTTCACTTCAGTTCAATGCGGCTCAGCACTTTCGCCTTGATTATTTATTTGCCGTGGGGATTTCGTTGGTCTTCTCTTAATTTTTATTTTTCAGCAGCAGCCTTGCCATATTTTTCACGCATATACAACTATTTTTACACAATTTTACCTTAAAATCCTTTCGCTTATTTGTTTGCTGCCGAGATTCGGCTCGCTATCATTAACTACAATGCACTTGCACAGCTCAGACACAGACAAACATATACAGTTATTCTCACATCCTTCAGTTGCCTATAAATATACCTACATATATGTATGTGTATATTCATATACAACATCGCCTCACCATGTTTTTGTTGTTCTTCAGCTTTGGTAAGGATAATTGTCGTACATTAAAAATCATAAGAAGCAGCAACTCGGCAGCTTGCCAGCCAGTCAGCCAGCCCGCTTAACGGTGTGGTTTAATGAAATGCTTAATTAAGTATTTACACACATATTAATCCCATGCAAATGTAGTGGTGTAGGGTTTTCGGTCGGTCTTTTCTTGGTTTTCCTACTATATTGTGGCATTTAAAGCTTTCTGCCTCTGCATACGGTGGCTTGTCTCAGTTGAGGGAATACTGATTTTTAGCTTTTGGCTATTTCATATGGTTTTCTTTTATTTTGTTATTTAAATGCTGCGGTAAAAATTCATACTGATGGGTATTTATTACATGTATGTAGGTTAAGTCTTTCTTATCGTATATATGGTTACATTACAGCAGGTCGTTGTAATAATTGTAAAATGATGATAAAAGTGACGGTTAGGTTATTAAGCAGATATCTGCATATGCAGAAGATCTCAGTTGGACAGTAATGAGCAATGGCCTTTGTGATACCAAAAAGCTCCTAATGGATCAGAAAGACCCCCACGATTCGACAAAGCGCATGGAATCTATAACAAAATTCTTGAGTAGGCTTTTGTAATCTAGCCAATTCGCTATGTTCCTTTTCGATCTCAGTCTGGTAAATGATGGCCATTAGAGGAGGAAATGCTAATACACCTTCCTCCAAACAGCTTTGGTAACTTGCATCTACCAAGTTCCCTACTTTCACCGCACGTGTATCTATCGGACAATGCCCAGTAAGCACACATATGGTAGCGCCGGGATCGATCTTGCTAAGAGAAAGCAGTTCGAATGGCTTTTTACGCTCCACTGGTTGTTGTCCAGCCCGTGGTGAGCTCATGCGATGCCTGTAAGTCCAGCACTTCAGTGCAAGTGGACCATGGACGGCCAACACGCCCCCATTCCGGTGTTATTGATGCTAAAGTGTTCTCTCTTGGCAGCTTGTCCGCTGGGCAGTTTCCAGCGATCCCGTGGTGACAGGGTACCCACAAAAGTCGGATTGCAAAGTAGCTAGAAGCTATTGGTAAGGTTGAACACTCCTTAACTTGCCTGGAGCGCACTGTCATCGATTTCAAAACTAGTATTGTTGATCTGCTGAGGGAGTGACAGATCACACTAAGGTCCAGTCTATCTTCTGCTACCTTGATGCCACTTCTGCCTGGAAGACACTGCAAAGAACAAATTTTTCAAGCAATTTTAACAATAATTTGCCACTAGAGTCATACATAAAAGTAATATTTTTTTCCACAATTTGAATACCAAACCAAACTGAATAATGCTTTTGTACCACTTTCATGATGTATCCACAAACTCTCTTGTATCAAAGTCAACACACTAACTCAAGTCATTAACTCAACTCAATAATCGTTATATAATGTTTAATATGTACTATCAAATAGTGTTAAAACTGTTTATCTGCAACGAGTACCAAGTTACCTGTGACTTACAAGAAGCTTAAAAAAATAAAAATCTGTCTATTTAAATTTCGCCTCTTCAGGATCACGCAAAGCTGCAAAAATCCGTATATTACTATCCTCCATAAATTTATCATCTCACTTGCCATATTTTCTTCTATTTTTACACACTAAATCCTAGAATCCATCAGTTCTAATAAACATTCCCTTTTCTTGTTTCTTTTCTCGTTTCGTAATTCACAGGACATGCTGCTGGTTGTGGCATTACCGAGGAGGTTTCCCAATGGATGGAGAGCATACAAAATTCTGCCGTTGAAGAGTTGCCCGAACCGATGTCGAAGGATGACGTAAGCCAACAAAAGCAACAGCACAAATTAATCAAACCGAATAGCGCGCGCCTGACACAAACGCAAGATGCAACTGAACAAACTGGAGATAATGCTGCACAAGCTACGGGCAAGAAGCATAAAAAACCCACTGCCACATCAGCAACAGCAACAGGCGGAGCGAACCCGCAACAGCGTCCACCGAAAAAATACTCAAGTCCCACAGCAGCCTCAACGACCACGTCGTCGACGTTGCCAACAGCGGGCGGTAACTCAAAGACAGCCAAGGATGCCGCCAGCGCCAGCAACATTGGCGACGATGACTTCAAATATCCTTATCAAAAATACTCGAAAGCGGCGAATTTTCGCTTCGATGACGACGCTGACGCGTGGCGGCCATTTGCGCCTAAAGCGCAAGCCGATGATATTTATGGCCTGCCAAGTGGCAGCGGCAGCGGTAGCGGTAGTGGCTACTCTGGCGCATTTTATGACCCGGAAACAGGGCGCAAGTATACGCCGCAAAACATGGATCGTAACGAATGGCATGCGAAAGTGCATGAACGTGTGCGTCGCGCTACCGCCGCTAATCCGAATGAGAACAAGAATACCTGTTCGCTGTACATACAAACGGATCCGTTGATTTGGCGGCACATACGCGAAGGAATTGCTGATGTAAGTAGAAAATAGACATACATTCTTACTTTGCAGAACAGACTCGACAGGTCTAAAGATATGTAAATTTGTGACAACAAAATTTAGTTGCTGTGTATATGAAACGACATGTAGGTCTCAATTGAGGAATTGTAATGGAGTTTGTTTTCTGTACTCTTAGACCATGTAAGAACACCTCAACGATTTGGAGTCAGCATAGAGTTGGGTTTATGGGGAATGCAATCTCAAGGCGATTTGATTTTTAAATTTCAATAGCAAAACGGTAGCCACAGCATTTGCAATTTATGTTCCGAGAAACGGAATGCTCTAACATAAAAGAGAATTCTAACATTCAACATTACCGAGCTAAAACTGTTCATCCGTTTTCTTAAATTGTTAAATACTTTGACGTTAGAACAAAAGAAGACCACAATGATTTTATACTGATTTCTTACTATACTGCCCGACTTAAATCAATAAAACGTCCGAAAGCACAGTTCTATAATGTACAAAAACCTGGGTTTTTCTACTTCCTACTGGAACCCGTACATATTTTACTCCCACTTTCCTTCCAAAACTCCTATATTAGTACCGTATTATACAAGGAAGAGATAATTATTAGTTGTAACGAGGTTAGGACGAAACGAATCTTAACAAACAATTAGGAACCCATTTATATTGGATTCCTGGTCGACCTTCTGCTTATATTGATGTTGTTCTACAAATGAAAGATCTTAAGAGTTCTAAGGCGCCATCAAACGATTCATGGATATTAATAAATCGACTTCTCTTTTTTCGAAGAAGTCATCCTGGTGTGCCAAAATTCAAAATCAGGAGCTCTCTAACAGAAATAATGTTTTATGATATCGGTAAGTGGGATCGAACCGCCTAGTGGTGGTGGTACTCTGTGGATTTAAACCACGGCAGCCGTAAGCTACATTTGTTTCTTTAAAAGGGTATCTTTGACAATATTGTTGTTGTTATTGTAAATCCTTAGGAATACAGCCTAGTTGCCAGTCCGGAACCGGATACAAATTAGAGTCCGTTCCGATTAAGTAGTTGACAGTCCGTAATCGGTTAAAAATCGGGTCCTATCCCGTTTACGTAGATCCGGCTATCGTATGTTCTTTGATGGTCTAGTACTACACTTCCAGTTCTATTAAGAAGGATTGAGATCAGACGGCTTTACAATTACCAGATACAAATATATCTCGTCTAAGTTTTCCAACTGAATACTTCTAGAGACCTCCAATATTTTTAGATCAGACACATAAGTGTGCTTTTATTTCCAAGTTATATACTTGTTTCTTAATTTCATCAAATTAATTTGAATTTTCTGAAACTTACAGCATGACCGTGGCCGTAAATATGAGATTGACGTAAAGACACGTGAGGAGATCACTTCATTAATCGCACATCATGTAACTGCCGTAAATTATATTTATCGTAATACGAAATTCGATGGACGTAGCGAACACCGCAATATACGATTTGAGGTTAGTTTTGAGAAAGCGAACTAAAAAATTATATAAAATCTATTATTTTCTTACCAACATCAATTCACAGGTGCAACGCATAAAAATCGATGACGACTCCGCTTGTCGCAATTCATACAACGGTCCGCACAATGCCTTCTGCAATGAGCACATGGATGTGTCGAACTTTTTGAATTTGCATTCACTGGAGGATCACTCAGACTTTTGTCTAGCCTATGTGTTCACTTATAGGTGAGTAGAGAACCGTCTGAAGGTAGAGACATAAGTAATATTTATAATTGTCTTACGCAGAGACTTTACCGGTGGTACGCTGGGCTTAGCTTGGGTAGCCAGCGCCTCTGGTGCTTCGGGTGGCATTTGTGAGAAATTCAAGACTTACACCGAAACTGTCGGTGGCCAATATCAAAGCACAAAACGCTCATTAAATACGGGTATCATAACATTCGTTAACTATAATAGTCGTGTGCCGCCGAAGGTGTCACAACTGACGCTGGCGCACGAGATCGGACACAATTTCGGATCACCGGTGAGTAACAGTTGCATGTCTTCTGATGTTCTTTGAACCCCAATTTAATGAAATTATTAACACATTCACAGCACGACTACCCATTGGAATGTCGTCCCGGTGGTCTCAACGGTAACTATATTATGTTTGCTAGTGCGACCTCTGGCGATCGACCGAACAATTCAAAATTCTCACCTTGTTCCATACGTAATATCTCGAATGTGCTCGATGTTTTGGTCGGCAACACGAAACGTGACTGCTTCAAGGTATCTGAGGGTGCTTTCTGTGGCAACAAGATCGTCGAATCGGGCGAGGAATGCGATTGTGGATTTAACGAGGAGGAATGCAAGGACATCTGCTGTTATCCACGCATCATCAGCGAATATGACCTCTCGATGAACAGCTCCGCAAAGGGTTGCACGCGTCGCGCTAAAACGGAATGCTCGCCATCACAGGGTCCTTGTTGTCTGTCGAACTCATGCCAGTTTGTGCCATCGAACAATCATCAGAAGTGCAAAGAGGAGACGGAATGTTCCTGGTCGAGCACATGCAATGGCACCACTGCCGAGTGTCCGGAGCCGAAGCCGCGTGACGATAAAACCAAATGCAACAACGGCACTGCGCTCTGCATACGCGGTGAATGTTCGGGTAGCATTTGTCTGCTGTGGAATATGACCGAGTGTTTCCTCACGTCGCAAGCGGTGCCGCATGTCGACAAGCGTCGACTGTGCGAACTCGCCTGCCAGAATGGCAATGATAGTGGCACATGTCGCAGCACTAGTGAATTTGCGCATAAATTTGGACTGCCAGAGGGTGGCATCAATCTACGACCTGGTTCACCGTGCGATAACTTCCAGGGTTATTGTGATGTATTTCTCAAATGTCGCGCCGTTGACGCAGACGGACCGCTGGTGCGGCTGAAGAATTTATTGCTGAATCGTGAGACTTTACTGACTGTGGCACAGTGGATCACCGAGTACTGGTACTATGTGGTTATAATGGGTGTGGGCTTCATCATTGTGATGGGCATTTTCATTAAGTGCTGCGCTGTGCACACGCCCAGCTCAAACCCGAAGAAGCGACGTGCGCGTCGCATAAGCGAAACGTTACGCGCGCCCATGAACACGCTACGCCGCATGGTGAGTGCGTAGAATTTATACTTTGTCACACTTTCACTTATGTAAATTTCTTTTCACAGCAGCGCCATCACCAGGGACGCGGTGCCGGTCCACGCAGCATACCACCGCCTGCGCACGAACAACGCGGCAGCGCGGCGCCTAGCAGTCATCATCGCAGCGCGCATCCACATCATTGGGATCGCCACCAGGGTGGTCACTCTGTGGTGCCGCTACCTACCGGTGGCCCACAACACAATCATCATCACGCCGGAGGGCGTACATCGGCAAGTGGTGCCCCGGCTGCAGCAGCAAGTGGGCGTACGCCGGCTAATGGACGTGGCTCGCGGCCGTCAACGCGCCCCACGAGCGGTACACGCAGCACAACACATGGCGGGTATGCAGATGTGCCACCACCGGGCCTTGTCGCCACTGGTGTCAGCGGCGGTGGTGGTGGTGTTGGGGGTGTGCCCAATGGCGCGCTATTAGTTAGCGGTGGTAGTGGTGGCGGGCCTAGCGCTGGTGTGATAGCACGCCAGCAAATGCCGCTGCCACTGCCGCCAACCGGCGCGGTACAAGCACAACAACTACAGCAACAACAACAACAAGTGCAGGCTACATTGTCGCAAGCATATTATGCGCCGCCGAAAGGTGTGTTTCCGCCGCCAGCGGCACAAAAGGCAAAACGCTCGAGCGCGCTAAAGAAGCGACGCGCGTAGTTTTAGTTACAGTGCAAGTTTTTGCATACTTTAGTTTCTGTTTATATGTTTTCAATATTGTTATTGCGTGCGCGCGTTTTAAATGTCTGTTGATTTTTTGCGCACAAAAACAACAATTTTCAAAATTTCTTTTTTTTCTATTATTTATTTAACTGATTTTATTTTATTAATTTAATTTAATTTTCTTTCTTTCAACACCATTCCAAACAAACAAAAACAAAAACCAACAAATTTTGTTAATCATCAGACACAGCACCAGCCGTCAAACGAAATAAATCCCGCAATCCAGCCGCACACACCTCTTCGGCTGCCGCTGCACGGCGCTCTTCCAAAGAGTCGCCGCAGCGCGCACAGCAGGCCGTCGCCAAAAAACCCCGCAAGGTCGTTTACTGAACCCATATAGTACGTGTACCCACAGATCTCCACAACCACAACAAGTGCTCCATATAGTTAGCTTACCACGTACTCACTCTCACCAAATTGGTATGACACACATTTCCGAATCTCCCTTACAGTCTATTTTCATTAACTCTTTCACTACTTCAGCTTTTGTGCCACTTTTTTTTATTAACTGCAAGAAGCGTTTTTGCATTTTCTTTTTTTGTTGTTGTTTTAGTTTTTTCTCTTTTGTTGTTGTATTCGATACAAATTGAATAGTGTAGTTTTCTTGCAAGCATATATTTTGTTGTTTTATTATTCAATGTTGTTGTTTTGTTTCAGCATGTACCAGCGTTTGGTTTTGTATACAACTATGAATGAAAAAATAATAATAAATTCACTAAGTTTATTTTAGCTATTAATTACTATAATTATTTTTTCTTTAATATTTAAATGTACTAACAAAAAACTAATTTATTGTGATTGTATGTGCACGCCAGTAGTCAGTCATATATACTTAAATACATAAACGAATTATTTCTTATAATTAATTATAATTTAATGAATGAGTGGGAATATACATATATTAAAGTTGGTACCACCCTCTACACTGCCATAAGCAATAGTTGACAGTATCAGAGAAGAATTCCAAGAAATTTTTGACTTGAAGATCGGAACTCCGAAAGCTCCTGCGTACACCAAAGAGGTTTCCTTTTGCCTTTCTAAGATCTCAGAGGACAGGAGCTTTCAAGGGCCATCCTACACCCAGAGCAGAAAACCTTGACACACTCATCAATCGCCCTGGCGAAGAGAACTGGGTCTTTTAGGGGCGCGACCGGTAAAGCTTCCTAAAATATAGATCCCAATTAGTGTTCCTAAAGTTCGTAGAGGGTTTACGGACAGGACAAGTTCTGTCCAATTGAAAAGTAATACACCTAAGATCCGAAAATGAGGGATCGTTAAGAACTTTTCATTCCGAGATCATAGATAGATCTCTAGATACTATAGTAAGGCAGTCCCTACCCGCAGTCACAAACCCGGTTGCATATAATTCCCCAGACTGTGTGTCTTGCATTGGAGTCCGAGCCAATTACGACGTTGACTTTCCTACGCTTGACCTCCAAGAGAGCGTTTCTCAGCACCTTATCGTCGTGCGGCATGTAGCCCGAAACTTGTCAGAGTTGATGGTCACGACGTCCACCTTGCTGAAATTGGATAAAAGGAAAACTTTTAAGTTCATTACGGACTAGCAAGCAAACTCTAATTTTACCTGCACAACTGGCCGTCAGTAGCCTGTGGCTCTTCGACCTTAATCCCGATAAGCCGTTGCTACTCAGCCACGGCTCTTGGATTAGGACGACGTCGTTTATTGGTTTTTTTTTTGCCATCCGTTGAGTCCAATTTTCGATGACTCGTTCGAGCATTTCGACTGGTAACTTGCGAATGATACGCGAGATGTTTCGTTCAAGGGCCTGAATCGAAGCGGAATTGTCCGCATAGACTGTAGACTTTACACGATCTTAGTGGCCAATCGAACCGCCCAAAACATGAAATTATCTATTCACCTATGTTTTCTCTCAATATATCCATTGATTGATCTAATGTATTGGAAGTGGCGCCGTCTTGTTGAAACCAAATGTCGTCGAGAGCATGAGCTTCAATTTCAGATATCAAATAGTCGGTTATCACGGTCGCCATTGATGGGTACGTTCTCACCGGTATCATTTTTAAAGAAATATGGACCAATGATTCCACCGGCCCACAAACCACACTGGTCGTGGTCTATTCGGTCGAATATTACCCAATAATGAATGCTGGGTCTCAAGATAGCGCGAAACACATTCTTTACATAACGTGAATTTTCGTAATAAAGTCAACTTGTAACCGTTGTTCAGGCGTAAGTCTATGAAATGCCACACGAGATCTGTCAAACAAAAAATTATTTCTACTCGGATCATGCGATATTATCGCACAATTTGGTTAGGATTTGGTGAAGGCCAACACGGATATGTATGACATTAGGACTAACAGTATCGTTCTGAATTATGTTGGGCAAATTCTCATTAGTATTTTTATACTCTCGCAACAAAAGTTGCTAAGAGAGTATTATGGTTTTGTCCACATAACGGTTAATTGTAAGTCCTAAAACTAAACGAGTTAGATATAAGGTTATATATGTATATCAAAATGATCAGGGTGAAGAGTGGAGTTGAAATCCGAATGTCTGTCTGTCCCTCCGTCCGTCCGTGCAAGCTGTAACTTGAGTAAAAATTGAGATATCTTAATGAAACATGGAACATGTGTTCCTAGACACCATAAGAAGATTAAGTTCGAATATAGGCGGAATCAGACCACTGCCACGCCCACAAAATGGCGATAACCGAAAACACAAAAAGAGCTATAATCCATAGCATAAAAAAAGATATGGAAGTAAAATTTGATACAAACGATTTTTCTAGGGAGGGGCATATTTGGAAGTAAATTTTTTGGGAAAGTGGGGGTGGCCCCGCCGCTTACTAAGTTTTTGGTACATATCTCACAAACTACTGAAGCTACATCAGAAGTCGGAGTTTTCAGGCATTTCCTTATATAGTCCAAAAATGGAGGAAATCGAATTATAACCACGCCCACCTCCCATACAAAGATTACGCCAAAAACTACTAAAATTGCTTTAATTCAGTAAGGAACAAATAGAAACCTTAAATTTCATTATAAAGAAGGTACAGGAGAGCTGCTCTCAAAATGGTATACAAAATATTAAATGGGCGTGGTTCCGCCCACTTATGGGTCAAACCCATATCTCCGAAACTAATCGACCAATTTCAATGAAATTCGGTTTGTAATATTTCCCTTGCATCCCAATGATAAGTTGTGAAAATAGGCCAAAGCGGTTCACAACCACGCCTACTTCCCATATACCAGAACTTTGAAGTCGATCTGAACCGTTTACTTTACAATATATAAAGTACGCACTAGTGAAGATATCGGAACAGAACTTTGCACAAATACTACATTTATAATGTGGTATCGCCCTTCGAAAAATCGTCGAAATCGAACCATAAATTTTCAAGGCCAGATGTATCGAACATGAGGACCTCGGTGTTTCTAACCTAATATTAGGGTTTCCAAATTTCATTGGATTTTATACCATATTTTATACCATATATATGACGAATATGTGGGTCAAATATTATATAATATTAACTAAATAAATTGCGAGAGTAAAAAATGTTCGGTCACAACCGAACTTAGTCCTTCCTAACTTATTTCATTGTTAAATTGGTCTGCGTACATTAGAATACTTAGCTAAATAGAATAACGTAATATGAAATATTTTTTCGGTAGCCTTACAAAATTGAGGTTTTAATTTTTTGAATACTTGTCTTTGGGACTAAAGGACACCAATGAAGTTGAAAGTATACAAAGAGTTATACTAATATTTAATATTTTATTTAATAATTTTAATTTAAATAGAATTTAGAGTAAGTTAGGAATTTATAAAGTCAATTGATGCCTTGAAATTGCAAGATATATCGAAATTTTGGTGCGTGCCATAAATTCAAAACAAGCAACCAACTCATTTTACTAACAGCAATGTATGTATGTATGCGAAGTTATATATATTTTTTTATAATTAAAAAACAATTTTTGTAATGATTTACTAATTTTTTTATAATTAATAATATTTATTCTAATTTTTCTTCTTCTTCTTTTAACTTTACTGCACAGCCGTCGCTCCGCAACCAGCAAGTTATAATCGGCCGCCATCGCTGCATAATCCCGAGCTGTATGCCGATGCTTATGCCGCGCTGGGACGGGGGGCGTATGAGGCGACCACACGCCCACCCAACAGCAAAGTTTGACAGCAGCAACGGCAGTCAGCAGAGCAGCAGCAGCAAAAATCAACAGCAACAAAAACCACTGCAGAAACAACACAAAAATCAAATGAACTCAAATTAAATGTAAATGTACTTTTTACGCTAATTATTATTATATAAAAAAAAAAACAAAGAAAAGGTTAAAAAAATATTAAAATTTAAAAATAAAAATTAAAAAATGCAAAGAAAACAAAGAAATCAACAAAAAACGTAAATAAAATACATACATACATACATACATATAAATATATATTTTTTAAATTAATTGATATACAAAATACACAAAAAAAGTACATAAAAATAATCAAAAAAGAAATGAAAAGAAATATGAAATAATTAATTTAAAGTAAGCAAACTAAAGTAAATAGTGAAAAAGTGAAAAATTGTGTAAAAGTATAGGTAAAAATGTGAATTTCGAAGTTATTTGAATTGCGATAAACGAAAAAGGCATGATACTAAATGATATATAGTTAATACAATTTAAAATGTAAATTTATAAAAATAACAACAACAAATTGATATTTTGTGCATACAATTACAAGTAAGCTGTTAAAGAAGAATAGTAAGTAATGTGAGTGTTGAAAGAGACGCGTGGCAACCAAACGCAAGCACGTCAAAAAGACTATAAAGCATATTGATGAATAACAAAAAAACTGTAGACATAAATTTAATTATACATCACCGATAAAACATACAAAAACAATAGCTATTTAAAAGGCAATACTACTAAGTATAGGTGTGAGCTAAGGTGCATGGAATACAAGGTGACGACACGTGCCAATTTGTGGCGTAATTGCATTGCCAGATTTATGTAAAATAATATGCATACGCTTTTTGTATTTGTTTTTTTTTTTTTTAATTTTAGATGAAAATTATTTTTTAAAATTTTTAAATGAAAATTATTTTTGTAAAATTTTAATTGAGAAAATTTATAAAAAATTTTAAATGAAAATTAGTTTTGAAAAATTACAATTCAAATTAATTAACTTTCTAAAAAAACTTTTAATGAAAATTGGTATTCAAAAATTTCAATTGAAAATTATTTAAAAAAAATTCCAATTTGTATTCATTCACTTTCTAAAAAATTTTAATTAGTAATAAAATGCTGCGTACGTCAACTCTTTTCTTATATATTTGCTAATTTAAATATTCGAAACTACGTAACAACAAATTTTCTGAAATTATAGTGGCGTCACCTTCTCTTCTATACACCTTGGGTATGAGTTGTGTTTGATTGTGTGGCAACCAAAGTATTACCCATAAAAACTAATTTAAATGTTAGAAATTTTCAGATTTTCAAAAATTAAAATTTTATTGGCATCACAAATGTATTAAAATATTGATTTTTATAGTAAAAGCTTAAGGAAACGTGAGAAATGGAAAGCAAATTTGTACTGAGAAATATTTTTTATAGGCTTAACTTTTGTTGAAATAAAAATGTATGAAAATAAAAATTTGTGCGAAACCAGCAGATTTGGTACATGGTTTGTTGAAATAAATTAATTAAAAATTTTGATATTTGAAAAAACTTTTCATAAAAATTTCATTAATTATTAAAAAAAAAAATATTAAACATTTTATTAATTACAATTAAATTTCATCAATCTTGGAATTTTTAAAAGTTAGTTTTAAATTAACTAGAGCTTTTCCACTATGTCTGAAACATGTTTTTTTTTAATATTGTAAGGTGCTACAATTAGCAATTGTAGACATCTAGAAAGAATTGCAAATAATTTTTTCAAGAAAAAAAAATTGGATTTTACTTTTTTTTACATAATTTGTGTAAAATATGTAAACTAGTAGAAATCTTATTTCAACAGAAGCATAAAGATTAGATATGTTTAAATAAAAAAAATCGATGATAATGTTTTAAAAATCTAACTGTAGACCCGAAGTAGAGTTGCAAAGAAAATTCAAATAATACAGTAATCCCCGCTTAAGTGCCCATTCTTAACATGCAAAGACTTTTGAGTCACTTAAGCGGAAAAGGTTTAAATGAATGCCCCTTAAGTGCCTCGAGGTGCTTACCAAGCATTTTCTCAAATACTTCGATCTAATATTTTTTTCTTTTAGAATGAAAGTCACATTTATTTGTTATTAATAACAATTTCCTTTTCACAATTCTCAGTGCATTCAATGTTAAAAATATTATAAGGCACTTAAAAGAGGAGAATTGCAAACAAGTTTATATTTGTTGCTTAAAAATTGTAGGCATTTACACGAGAAAGGCACTTAAGGGGAGGCTCTTAAGCGGGGAATTTTATATGTAAATTTAGAGAAAAACCAAGATGTTACAATATGTTGTCACTAAAGCGGAAATCACTGTATTACCTAAGTACCTTGGCTGCCAAAACGCTGATACAACCGTTTATTAAGCAACTGTTAGATTGCTACAATATTTTAAAATAAAATTTTTTCTTAAAACTCTTTTCATAAATGCCTCATTATTTTAAAAATAATTTAATTTAGTATTAACTAGTTATCTTTTATAATATATACTTACATACAGATACATATGTATAGACGAACGTATTTTTTAATATTGTTTAAAGCATATAAAGTCATAAATACTACAAAAAGATTTTCTATAATGCGTGTTTTATTATTGTCAAAAACCTGCAAATGTTTTTAGCCTAAGTGCAGTATGTGTGAAACTATTTTAAGCATTGCAGTAGCAGCGAAAATATACACACAAGCGCAATTTACAAATTTCCGCACTACGAACAAATATTGTAAACGTTTTACTCACTTATGTTTGTTCGTTAAAAATAAATATGTATATGTATCAGTGTGTTTATGTTTACCTCATAGACTTTTTAAATGTTAAGTATATGCATGTGGGATATGTTAGCGCATTTGTATTGTAAGTGCGATTTGTATTGAATCCCATATTGATAATTAATTAGTGCTTTTAGTATTTTTTTTAAATATAAATATATGAAATTCAATAATATTTGACCGTGCATGTTAGACGACTTTACGCTGAATAATAAGAAATTTTATAAATGCAGTCAAACCCACCAAATGGCGCAGTTGCGCAGTACTTTGTATTCGTATTTCGTACTATATTGAAATGATTACTCATATTATGTTAACCGATTTTGAAATTTATGTAACTCAACACTGTCCGATATTCTAGTAAATAAATATGCTTTTATTATATGAATGTATTAATTTTTTGATTTTTTACAATTTATTGGTTTCTGTGAAAATGCTTAAATGTGGTCGAGTGCTTGCTGTACTGTTAAATAAAGACAATTTGAAGTTGTATTTGTTTAAAAGAGTTTTTCAAAGAGAGAATTTTTACCAACTTACCCATTGCTTTGTAAATTGCTCGTATTGTTATCGATAACCGATAAATATTTGATATTGAATTTTGGAAATAAAGATTATTACAATTTCATTCAGTTATTTATGTTGGAAAGCTGTATGTTCATGAGCGAAAGTAAGCGAGAGCTTTGTTAAATTCTTATAAATATTTGACAGTTCCTTTCTTGTACCCTATCAATTTTGGTATTGTCTTATGCCTCAGACAGACATATGGTTTCCGTACTACAATGTGTACGACAATAAAAGCACAAGAAACCATGTACCAGCATAATGACACACATGTAGTATTGTACTATGTTTACATCCATCAGCTGATGCAAATAAATTCAAGCAAATTATAATTATGAATAACAGGCAGGAAAATTGATCCTAACTTAGTTATAACTTCAAGCAATCTTGAAATAATATTTTACATTATAATTACTAATTCTCAACATATTTTTCACATAATTTTTTAAATTTTTTTTTATTTTTTTATTTCAGCTTATTTTGAATTAAATTTATTTTCTGTATGTCAAAATATCAGAAAACATATGATTGTGGCAGAAGAGCTTAAAGCTTTCGATGTGTTCAATGCGACACCACAAAATTTCAATGGTTTCTGGAACTCTATTGTAGTACGGAACACCAGTTGCTTTCAAACAAAATTCGGAACACCGGTGATACACATATGGTTTCTGAAGCATACTACAATATGTACTACATGTCTGTCTCAGGTATGAGCAACAATGTAATTTCTAAGTCCAAAAATGCAATTTCTGTCCAGACAATGTTCACTAATGACTGGAAAAGAATAACTTAGAACTTCTCCGACTGAATAATAGCGATACAAACCTTAATAATAAATATGACTATTCGAAAACTTTTCAGTAATAGAAGAGGAGGTGAGGTGCATAAGAAATGATGTACTGATACTTATGTACTCAAATTGGCTTAAAAGCCTTTTTTTTGAGGAATATACGGTTTTATGCCTCTATATATATCCGTCTGAAGTATTTTATTTTATTTTATTTTAATTTATTTTATTTTATTGTATTTTATTTTATTTTATTTTATTTTATTTTATTTTATTTTATTTTATTTTATTTTATTTTATTTTATTTTATTTTATTTTATTTTATTTTATTTTATTTTATTTTATTTTATTTCATTTTATTTTATTTTATTTTATTTTATTTTATTTTATTTTTTTTATTTTTTCTTATTTTATTTATTTTTTCTTATTTTATTTTATTTTATTCTCGACATAATTTAAATTACTTATAAAGCTGCTTATGCTCCATAAACTTTTATATTTTTTTGGCTACCCAAATGCATAATTTTCGAAAAAAATATTGAACTACTCTGCTCAAAGAAAGTTGTATAAAACAAATAAAGTAAGGTTAGCACCGAAAGTGAACAAACAAATACAAAACGCGTGAGAAAACTCTGAAGAAAGTGTAAAGAAATGTAAAACTTAAAGTTACAAAATGTTAAAAGATAAGAAAAAATAAACAAATCGCGAAAAAATAAATTTATAAAAAAATATGCAAAAAAATATTCTAACAACTGTAAATATTGAACTCTAAAGCTAGTAAGTTTAATAGTATAACTCAAGCAAAATTGAGATATATTTGAATATAAAAAACTATGCAAATAAATATGAATGCGTATGCAAGCTAAGTAAGTGCATATTAGTCCTTAAGTGCGTATTAAAGAAAATTCATAAATAAAAAAACAAATAAAAAATTATAAATAAATCTAAAAAATATTATAAAAAAATAACTTTGTTTAAGTGTAAGCAAACGCAAAGATATACATAGTTAAAAGTCAGAACATAAATTATTATAATTCATACATACAAACAAACAAACAGTAATACGAGAATGTGTGTGTTCGAGTTGTTTCAAAATGAAAAATAATATAAAACTACAAATACAAAAAAGAAAGCACATTTAACTATGGTGCATATTAGTTTTTCTTTTCTCAAATAGCAACAACAACAACCACAACAAGCGATATACTATTAATTTAAAGCAAAACTAGTATTAAATACAAAGCAAGTTAATGTAATAAATATTTGTTTAAGAGCTATTGAAGAATTACAAAGTAAACACAAACATAATTAGTGAACATACAAAGACCAAGACAAAATTATTACAAGCGGCAAAGAGCTTGTCGTAAACATGAAATGGATAACAATAAAAAACTACTATTTTATAAAAATAAATATTGAAAAATATGAATTTGAATGTGTTTTCTTGCAAATAGTTAATGTTAGGGATATATAAATATTTATAAATATCTAAGATTACTCAAAAAACAACAACTAATAATTTAAATATCATTATTTAAAAAAAAAAATGGTTGAATTGAATTTACCAACAAGTTAGTAACTTTTTTCGAAATTATTTCCAACAGAAATCTGCCTTAAGGGGTTATATACAGTTAGAATTTTCATAAAATCTATTTTTTTTTATTTCATTTTCTTAATGTACATCTATTTAAGAATACACACAGAAAATTTCATATCGTTTCGGTGAATATTTTCAAAGTTACAAGCAAATGAAAAATTTGAAAAGGCGTTTCAGAGTGCTTGGAAGTACAAGGTCCAAACTTTAAACGCGTTTTTCTCAAAATGGTGTTTTCAAAGTCGGTGACCAACATTACTCGAAAACGGCTAGACCGATTAGTCTCAAATTTTAACACGACCTTCTTAAATATATTTTTTAGTAATTAATCGTAGATTTTTTCTCTCCGATAAATATTTTTTTTTTATAAACAATTTAAGGCCGAAATTTCGGTGAAGAATCAATTTTTTTTTTTTTTTTGAAAAACAGCCATTTTGTCAAAAAATTTTATTTTGCTTATTCCTTCGATTAATTACTAGATTTAACATTATTTTAACGAAATCTGTTTGGTTTTTTAATTTCGGATGATCCAGTTCCGAGATATAGTGGTCACCGCAAAACATCTTTTTTGAGAGGAGCTGCTGGAGATCAGCTATAGCTCTTTTTCAAATAAATATTTTTACTAGTACTAAGTCTTAAAATACAGTTAAAAGATACCATAATATGTGTATAAAGTTTTGGATCAATAAATTAAAAAGTTTTCTCAGAAAAAATTCTGGAAAATTCACTTTTTTTCGGCCGTCTAACTGTATATAACCCCTTAAATCTGTTAAAAATTAAATTTGGTAAGTATATAAAAAAAGGTGGCAACACTTCTCAAATTGACTTCAAACAATAAATTTTCCGAAATCTGCTTAGTTTGATACCCATATTGCAACTAAATGTTATCTTATTCTACTTTAAAATTGGAAAGAGCTTTGTTTTAGGTGACCCTAAAAGTATTTTCTGTTGTAAAAAAACTTTGCAACAACTCCATGTTCTAGCTCTTCAATATCAATCTGGAAGCGATTTATTTCTGAACATAGTCCGTTTGTACCCCAATGCACTTGTCTCAGCGACGCTTGGAAAAATTGAAGAACACGGATCAGAACTGGACATCGGCGCAAATTTGCCGCAATTTGGCGTCGAAATGTCTCAATAATTCAGCATACAAGTAAGAAGTGCAACGATAGTCAACATCGATCACTGCAGGAAGCCGTTTCAATCACCTTTAAGGCCTAAAGAACGGTTGTCGCATTCTTCCAAACCTCGTCGACGGTGTGAGTCCATTGTTTAGACTGTTTCTCGGTCTGTAGTATGATCCAGTGGATCTATTGTTTCTTAACAATCCTGACACGATCTACGGATTGCGGTCAAACAGTGTTAAATTATACTTATAATACTTACTTCAGCACTTATCGTATCATACATCACTCAGACCTCAAAACGTTCTGTGGGCGTTAATACGTCTAAATTTGGAACTTGGCAAGTCCACATATATATAAAGTAATACTTTTATTAAGTTACTCGCAATAGGACCTGTCAGAGTTGAATCTTGGTGGCAAAGATTCAATTCATAGAACGAAATAGCGTCAGGACTCTGTTGTAACAAAATACATAAGCTGTGTCTGATGAACATATATGGATCAAAATCCAATTAAGAAATCCATCCATTTTACAATATTGACTTTAGTCTGAATCGACATCTCAACTCACCATACCAAATAATATGTATATAGGTTAGTTTAGGTTAGTCTGGTAGGCAAATAACTCACATATAGACCAGTTTTGTTACCAGATACCAAATTGAGTGGTTTTACTAGTGATACCTCTGCCAAATTCTCGTACTGTGCGGGCCGCAAATGCTGGAGCCGTTGTTTTGACAATGAAAGCCAAGTGCCCAACAGATGCTCTATTGTTTCTCCATTTCCATCTTACAAGCTTGTACTGCCATCAGACAGTGGCCACAGACAATTTCAACCATGCTCCTACAGTCCTTTCTATCTAGCGACAGTAGGGATTTTGTGTATTTCTGTCTACTGATTTACATAAGGCTTAAGCGGTTTTGCTTCCGGTTGCATTGGAATGCTAGCTCTGCGACTTTCTCAATAATATCTCCACATTAATTCGGTAGTTTTAAAGGCCTAACACATAACTCCGAACAGTACATCCCGGCGCCTACTCCGTCCTCCGTTTTCAAGCCATCTGTATAGATATTTAATGTGTTGCGTGTACTCGTAGTTGCTATACCTTTACAGCAGCCATTTCTTCTTTGTTTACACGGAACCTTCTTACCCAGTTGATCTGCAAGACCACACTTTTACACCGAGCTATGCCCAAATCGGATGATTCTTAGAACTCCTGTTATACAGAGCGCTGCCAGCAGCTGAACCAATTCATTTGGCTTCCGATAAGTTGATTTTCGTATGCCTGTCCACCACCCCAAAACCCCATATATCGGAATTGGTTTCATTATTGTTTTGTAGCACCAGCACATTGGAGATAGAGATAACCCCAGGTAGTTCTGTACATCTGCCTACATGCATATAAGGCTTGTTGGTTTTTCTTACCCTTCCTTCCACATTGTGCTTCCACAACAGTTTGCCAGACTACCCCTAGGTACTTGATGCGGTCCTTCAGAGGGAGTTCCGTTCCATTTATCGAAGGATGGAGAGATTTTGTATTTTCTTGTAATGAGAAGCAGATCGGTCTTCTTCGCATTAGATCCCAGACCTCTTGCGTTGCCATTATCAGAGAATCGAAAAAAGTCTTCAATTATTCAAAAATGTCCCCCATTTAAAGTGTCCAGGCTAAAAAACTATATGACTATTAAATGAAAGACTATGCTTAATGGTTTTCAAAATAATTTAACATTTACTTAATATTATTAGTACAAAATTATAGATGTATGTATGCGAATGCACATTGATACAGGCAGAAAATACAGTTACATACAAAACATTTATGGTTAATACACGCGAAAAACTTTAGTTTCAAACATTTTCTGTTCCACATAAAGGCACAACGGTCTGGCAAATTCGAAATTTATGCAGCGATAACTGAGCTGAGTCAGCTTAGGCGCGCGTACGTGACGCCTTCTTGCTCTTATCGGCCTTTGGTGGTGGCGGACCACGATCGCTCTTTATGTGGCGATTGTAGAGACTGAAAAAGAATTATAATAAAATCCATTAGAAAATATTAAACGCAATAATACGAGGCAACTCACATTTTGTACGTTTCCGTTTTAATGTATTCGATGACGTGACTAATGCCCAGCAGATATTGCTCCTGTATGGGCACCACCCACGGATTCTCCTCCATCTTCATCACCGACTTGCTGCCCAACAAATCGAGATTACCCACTTCGGGTGGCAACACCTGCAGGCGATTATTTTGTATATGCAATTCACGCAGACGTGTCAGTTCGCCAATTTCACGCGGCAAATCGAGCAGATCGTTGTCGCGCAAGCCGAGTATTTGCAGATTCTTCAAATTGCCCAGCTCCTTGGGTATATGCTCGAAGTCGTTGTCGCCCAAGTAGAGTGCGCGCAGTGTTTCGATCATAAAGAAATTTCCCGGCAGCACATTTTCGTTGAGATTGTTGTAGGAGAGGTCCAACACTTCGAGTACGGGGAATGCGCCGAAACCGCGTGGCAGACTGTCCAGACGATTCAGCGACACATTTAGTATGCGCAATTTAGGCATTGACGACAGCGACACGGGTAACTCACGTAAACCGTTATTGGATAAATTCAATATCTCCAAATTGAGCAGATTGGCAATGCCAGGGCTGATCATGGTGATCTTGTTGTGGCTCAGTGAGAGGCGTGTGATGTTGGACATGTTGACTGAAATTGGAGAAAAGTTGTGTAATTTGGGATGTAATTGGCAGACTATTTTGTAGACATTTTATATTTGTTGTTAGTTTGTTAATTAGAGCTTTCGGGTGTTACAAGTTAAATGTTTTTGATTTTTTATCCTACCAACCCATGTGGTAGGCTCATTAGAGTTATCTTATAAGCAACAATGTGAAATTTTACTTGATGCCATATGCAATCTTAACATCACAGTTGGGTCTTAGCGATCTCGATAGCCGACGCCTGATATCCAATTATATTTCTGTTATGAAAGGTTTGGTTTGGTGTGGTGGTTGTCTGTCGACGCACATAGGCTTTTGGAAGGTCCTTTATGAGACCACCGCTACTGGAATGCTCTCACACTATTATTATGTACTCTCATATGATGTTAGTGTCACTAATACAGCGGAACTTCCATAACTCGAACTTTTGAATTGGTAATATAAGTCAAATTTCTTACAAATGTAATAAAAAAAATGTTACTATTGAGGCAGAATTTTAAAAGATATGTTATGATGATGATATTACACTTATGGATTGCATAATAGTTCAAAAAGTGAAAAAGTTCCGTCCGCCCGTACTTGTCGCCCGGTACTGGGAACTCTGCGTTGTGAGAGACTCGAGAGTGAGAAGCGGCCGAGTCGTCCCTACGGGAAAAATCCAAATGGCATGGATATCTACGGTAGCGTATGTAGAAACGTGCTGTAGAAGCGGTGATGACTGTTCACTTACATTTAAATCTCATAAGATAGGTCGCATCGGCTCTCTCCGTCTACGGGTTTACTTTGTTCAGGGTTTGAACTAAAAATCATGTAACAAAGGCATGGGATACAGACTTCAAGAGCCAAACAATAGCGAACTTCATCAAACAAAATTACAGATTATATGTTGTAACCAATGTACATAAAACTTTATGCGAAGTAAATCAATAAAATTGTGTAAAAATTTATATTTTACGGCTTTTTGAAAAATTGTGTTTTAATGAAAATCCTATAACTCGAAGTCTCTCTAACACGAATTTTCTTTATGAATGATGGTGATTCGAGTTAGAAAAGTTCCACTGTAGATCAAATCATTCTGTCATTAAAAGAGTCACTCAAAAATTCCATCAGTTATATGATTTCAAGCACTTTGGAGTATGCTCACCAAATTTTATTAAGATATTTCCCATATTAATTCATAAATTATGCTATGAACTGATCTTTTAGGAGCGACTAACAAAAATTTGTCAAATTTCAGTTTCATTTTTCAGAAAATAATTTCCACTTATCATGCAGCTACTATATGGTCAGAGATTTGAAGTAAGTTTGCGTAGGTAGGGTTGGTTCATGTTTATTGAGTTCAATCCGTAGACCATGCTGATAGCGCAATACGCCGAACTGATAATTTTTTCATTACAGAGGATCTCATTCTTTATTCATCTAGTAATGTCCGAAAATGCAAGAAATCTAATCAGTTGAATAATCTTTCGCCGTATAATCGCTCTCACTGGTTAAAAAGGTAAACAAAATTTAAAATCACACTGGATTTAAAACTGTATCAGTGCTCAGAGCTAATATTTACTTAGAGAATGTCAACAGAGAGCTACTGCTTCCGTCAATAACACTCAAACATTACACATGTGAGTGTAAAATGCTTATAGCCTCAAGATATATGTGTATATAAAATATATATATTTAAATGATCGCTTCAAATCGTCATTTACCAGAATACACATACAAGCATTCATTACGTAGCATAAGTAATGTAAACATATGTCTGTATGTTAATTACTTATTTCATTCTTTAAATCTAGCCAGTGTTGTCGAGGAGCGTTTGATGCGTAGTCATACTAAAAAGTACTGAAAAATGTTTCGTATTATAAATACAAGTACTTTAGAAGAAGTCACGTTAATTACATTAGAATCATTATTCAATTACATGAAGCAATGCCGTCTGGTATAAAAACTATAAATTCCCGTTAGTAATTCAATGCACTTATGCCAAAATATTCATATGTAAGAATGAGAACCTAATAGCCTTGACGGACGGCAGAGTTAATCCTGATTAACTCCGCACTTAATCAGATCCAAATAGGTAGGTGACAGAGGGCAGCAAAATTAGTTTCAAACTCTATCAAACAGCTGATTGGCAATTGGCCATTTTCAGTTTGGTAGAATAAAATTGGATAGAAGGCAAATATTTCGGTTGTTTGCCGCACAATTAGTAGAAATATACAAATTTATTTAAAAAAATATATAATTAACTCTTTAAAATTTTGAGGACTAAATCGAAGTTAGCAACGGAGGTAACTGACTTAACTCTCAAATTAATCCCGAATAAAGCAGTTAATCCGGATTAACGCCGCCATCTGTCGGGGTATAAGAGTCTTATAACATGATTCGAAGAGAGATACAACATTATTCAGCCCAAAACCAGTGTTTTATAGATATTTTTTTAGATTTATTTTCGGGGAAAAAAATTAAATCAAAATTTTGGAACGAAATTCAAATGGTCAATCAATGAAAAAAATTATGAATTATCATTCATTAAATTAAGGTAATTTCTCGACACTTTAGAGTGGTGTAACCCTTTAAAATGTTAAAATTGAACGCAGCCAATTTTCTATTTCTTAGATATTATTACAGTTTGTTAAAACAAATTTGAAATAATAATATTTACATAAATTAATATTTAATTTAATTTTTATTACAATTTTCCAAATAATTTTAGAATTTTGCTCAATATTCCTTACGAATTTTTCAACTCAAAAATATCAACCCTGCGTGATGTGCCATGATAAAAGCAACAAGTGACAACCCTTAATGTTGGTTTAATGTATACTCTTGAACAAACAATTTTATTTTTATGACACAATATATGCCGATGAATTGTGCAATTTCAGCTGGCGTTTGAACCTTAATATTTCCAAATATCACTCCAGTTCCAATTAGTTGAACGCTAGAACTTTGATTTTGCATATTATTTATGCTTGAGGGCAATGGAAACGCCTACCATAACGCACAGCTGCCGTGATGATCTCATAAGCATAGCGAAGTTATCACGAATTGCATGAGGGTATTCAATTTCACATGATTTTTTATATTCAATCAGTAAGTTAACGGCACATAAGTTGCATTATTAATATTGCAATTAACCACAAAATAAGAAAGAATCACTATTTCCACAATTATATTAAATATTAAATTGACTGCTTAGTCAATTTCGTGTGGGCAGCACATTTTGAGCGCCACTGTGTGCTATTTGCTTAATGCTTCACTAATTCATTGCGTTCGTTTTGTTATTAGTAGTTTCTTTTACAGAATTCACTTCTTTTGTTTACACTTACACAATCCCGGCAGCTCCTCGAAGGAGCTAATGCCCTTGTCGACCAAATCGAGCTCACGATTCTGCGTTTCACGCGCTTCATCCAACACTTTCTTCGCCTTCGACATTTTGGCATTGACTGGTAGGCATGATTGGCTCATTTTTCGTTGTTTGGTAGTATTTCGATTTGCTGTTTGAGCACTTCTTCTAATTGAGTGAATTTTTGTTCTCTCTTCACTAGTGTCTTCTGTGTTTGTTTTTGATTGTGATTTTTTTTTCTTTTCGATCGGTTTTTAATTCTATAGCGAAAGTGTAATTAAAAATATTTTTTTTCACATTTGATTTGGCTTTTGTATTTGTAGGGAATGAAAATTTAGAACAATTTGCAAATTGAGTACATAATCACATACAGCGGCGTTCGCAATAATAGCAGTTAGCTAAATATTTCCAATATAATATTTTTTTGCTGAAAATTTAAATGTATTTTCACTCATATTTCCTTCTACAGAGTTATGAGATATAGAGAGATGTGTAATTATTTTCGCTTAGGTACTGTGAAAAGTAATTATAATTATAACTCTAAAATTATATATAAATTCATTATAATTATATAATTCTAAAATTATAATTTCTTTAAAACTCACGGAATTCATTCAAACGCAATTGCTCCTATTTTAAGTTAGAATTTTCGTTGAGATTCTCATTATAACATTTTTTCTAAAACTAGCCGTCTGAAGCTTCTAATCTTCCTATTCTTGTCAAAGGCAAAACAATATATTCCATAATTGATATAAATATACATACTATTGATAGGACCAATATCACGATTATATCTCCTTTCAGAAGTACATAAACTTTAACTTTACGGTGGATGCACGATGTCTTTATCTTGGAATATTGTAAAACAGATTTGGTATTACATAAGAGTGGCATTGTTTATGTAATGATTTTAACTCCCACTCCAGCATATTTATGTATTGATCAGCTTCTCAGCAGTACTGTCCCTATAAATCTGATCTCCCAAGTGAAATTTGGAGCATTGAAATATAATTTCAAAATTTTAAAGTATGAAAAGGCTAAGGAAGATCTTATAAACACTAAATATAGTGATAGTTATAATATTTGATTTTACGTAGGTTCTTTATAGTATTATCTTTCCTTAGTTATATTTACCCTAAATTTTATATATAATTCCACAAGTAGTGACTGAGATATATTTAAATGATTATATTAAAGGAGATATCCATTATCACTTTTGACAATTTTGATTATATAGTTACTTTTGTTTCAGCTTTTTTTGTTGTAGCATGACGTCAATCTTCAGCAGCCTTACAGGGTATGCCTTCTATCACAACAACAACTACTATTATTTTTTTTATCCACCATCAACAAGATTTTCTTCAATCTCAAAGCTACTATATTGCTTTTTTTGTTCGTGAGCGAACTTATTGGGTAAATAAAAGTAAAGTAAAAGAGAGAACTTTTTTATTTTTAGTCTACTAAGTTTACTCACGCAATCAGTATTTTAAATTTTATGAAAGCCCGGTTTTTTTCATAATTTTTGCACTTTTAGCTAGGTAATCGGCTTTGCTATATCTTGAAAAACTCTTATAATCTATGATTTCCTTTATTTTTAAGGGGTTAGGGCTAGTCAGAGACATGAAAAAATTAGAATTTTCAGTATTTTTTTTGCTATTAAACCATGTTATTTTACAAAAGTAATAATATGGCATTATTGCACAATGTTTTCACTTGAAATCACGAAAATTTGAAAAAAAATATAATTTCCAAAGTTATAGCTGTTTGTGTTGACCAATTTGAAAAAAATGGTCCTTGCGGTGACAATCATAGGTCGTTGGAAATTCATCCAAAATCGATCGGAAGGGAAAAATTAGTTTTTTAAATAGATAATAATGGGTCTCATAAAAACTTTTTCGTTCTTTTTTTTCAAAATTAACAATATGGCGTCCTCAGGAAATTTTTTTTCTAGATATTCGGGGAAAAATAGAAATTTTTGCAAAAAAAAACCTTCGTCAGTCCTGAGTTTATTATGCATTCTAAATGCTGTGTAAATTTCATTAAAATCTCCTGAGCGGTTACCATAGTTTTGAGAAAAACGTATTTAAAGATTCACACGAGCGTTTCGGAGTGCCCGAGCGCTTTTTTGCTATTAGTTTTTTGAAAATCCTGATTATCCCTAATCCCTTTTAGGTATTTGATATATATATAATAATAATCAATATTTGACAATAAAACTCCTATTATTTTGATCGCAGCTGTATGTATGTTTTTCACTTGTTTTGAGAAGACGAAGGTGGACTTTTTTTAAATAATCTGTGATTTCTGATTTCTGAACACAGTCAGTCTTTGATTCTTTTTAATTATGATAGGTTTACATATCTAAAGTTAATACTCTGTCTTCACAAAATTCACTTTTTTCCCAAAATAAAAAAAGCAAAAAAAAAAAAATAAATTAAAATAAATTAAAATTTATTTATTTTTTTAATTTTATTTAATTTAATCTCAGATATGTAATTAAATATATAATTTCATAAAATTTTATTTGTTTAATCTGTAACCACTTTTTGCAATTAAAAAAAATGTTTTATTGGTTGGAACACTTTTCAGGTGGTAACGCTGACAAGTCAACTAATTCAAATATGGAAATTTCGAATTATAAGCTGCATTTTATTCTGTATTATGGATGCAACGTAAATACATATTTGATTTCCCAGCTGGTTGTTGTAATTTTAGTTTACAACGAATACAATAAAAGTTAAAGTTATAAAAGCAAAAAACAAAATTCGTCATAAATATATGCTACTGTGCACTAAGAAAATACATCACAACAACATTTTTAGTTTGATTTATTTTTTTAATTAATGTCTTCCAATCACATATATATGTCTAAAAATGTACATACATATATGTATATAACAAATTATATATGCATAGCCAGCACTTTTCACTTGCAATTCTTCAAGCAGGTTTCGCTAAGCACAAATTTTCCGTTGCACCAACACACACATATACACAAAATAACCACAAATTGACTTTGAACTAATTTTGACTATGCTTTTCACAGCTTATTGCTGTTGTTACACTATTTACAGCATTTTCATACAATTCTGTGTGTTTTTTCTAATGTCCAATATGAACTTCACCCATTTATGCACTTCACTTAAGTCTGATACACACACACACATACATTTACAACAACAACTTCCGCGAATTTTCTTTTGCCTTTCCGCCAGCCGTCGTCCAATCCGTTCGATAAATCAACGCATACTATACTTTTCAGTTGTCTTACAATTTACAATTTGTATAATTTATCACAGAAATAGCTGCGACAGGCCTCAAGTCACTTCACAGCGGGGCGATCGGTGGCACAATGTGTCATAGCGACACCCACCACCAAAGCAACGAGGCAGCTAGCGGCTACATTGGATTAGCGCTACACCTTTACAACAAATGCTGCCCGGCTGTCTAAACTGGTTAGTAGCAACTAAATGTTGCTGCTTCTGCTTCGATTGTTTGTTGTTGTTGCCGCACCATTTAATTGACAGATGATGAACATTTGTATGTCTGTTTGTATTGTGCGAGTATATGTGTATAGATTTCATTTGATATCTACATAAAATACTGACAAAACTTGTTTGACCACATTTTTCGTTTAAATCTTCATACTAAGTGACGTTGTGAAGCCACCGTGTTAATGGATGACACCAAATTATAGCTAAGGCATGCACCTTGTGATAGTTTTGCAGCTATTGTATTAACAAATTTACATTAAGATGGGTCATTTGTATGGATAGATCTTGGAAACTATTAAATTGCATGAAAACACAAAGCTAATAGTGGCGGAAGAGGAATTTCCCTGGATGTATCGTAGACATTGAATTAATTAAAGAGAGTAATAACTAATTCAATGTTTGAATTTTTAATACTTTTACTTATATAAAATTTATTTATAACGCTAGTAACAATGAAGTTGGTCCGTGAAATACAAATCTAATAAAATTGAAATATTAACGAAAAGGGAAGGCTAAGTCCGGATGTTACCAAACATTTTATATTTCCACATTTTATTTATTTCATTTTATTAAGATAACAATTTATCATATGTAATTGGAACAATGTTCCCTAGAATAACGAACATCATTATAGGGGCTGTTGTAATTCATGGACCGATTTCACCAATTTTCGCTACCGATTAATTTTGCTAAAATATCTTGTATATTGACGGGTATACTGTATAAAGCTCAACGGAAATAAGAAAATCTTTATATTAGGTATATGGGGCTAAAGAAAGTCTTGACTCGATTTTACCCAGAAGAACAGAGCTATCAGCAAAATACGTGCTCTGAATTTCATTAAGAGATTTTGGTTATTTTCTTATACTTTCGGTAAAAAGTTCGGCCGATTTATAGGCGGGTGGTTACATGGACTACTAATGTTGTATTTGTGTTCCGATATTTTTTCAATTTAGATTTTTTATTCGCTGTATCATAATATTCTGTTATGTGGGAAGTATGCCCGGTTGTGAAACGATTGCTATTTTAAAACTATAATATCGGGATACAAGAAAAATGACACGCAACATGTTTTGTTTTTAGGGTGGGTAGAGCCACGTCCATTGTCCATTTCTTATAACAAGCTGGGTGTAACTCATCTGCACCTATTAACTGTAAAACTTAGAGCGTCTGTCGTTTTTCGTTAAAGTCTTTTTAGTAGTTTAAAACATATGCCAATACGGTGGACTTTAAACCGGTTAGTATGTGAGATACCTTAGCAAAATTAAGTGAACGTTAAACCTTGGCTCCCACGTCACTGTTGACAGTCATAACTTCGAAGTCATATATACTTTCGTATACCTGGGAACCAGCATCGACAACAACAACAATGTGAGCCTCGAAATCCAGTGCAGAATCACTTTTGCCAACAGGTGCTACTTTGGACTGAGTAGGCAATTGAAAAGTAAATTCCTCTCTCGACGAACAAAAATCAAACTCTACAAGTCCCTCAACATTTCCGTCCTACTTTATGGTGCAGAAGCTTTGGCGATGTCAACATCAGATGAGACGATACTAGGAGTTTTCGAGAGGAAAATTTTGCACAAGATTTATGGTCCTCAGAACATTGGCATCGGCGAATACTGCAGACGATGGAACGATGAGCTGTACGAGTTATACGATGACATTGACGTAGTTTAGCGAATAAAAAGGTTACGCTGGCTAGGTCATGTTGTCCGAATGGACAAAAACACTCAAGCTTTGAAAGTGCGCTATACAGGATCCTCCGGAGGAAGCCGAGGAAGAGGAAGGCCTCCACTCCGTTGGAGGGACCAGGTGGAGAGCGACCTGGTTACACTTGGAATCTCCAACTGGCGCCGAACTGCGAAGTAAAGAGAGGAGTGGCGCGCTATCATCGATTCGGCTACCTCAGTACTAATACACTATATATAGTGATTTTTTGTTATTCTAGTGGATTTTGTGGGTCAACTTGCGTGTTATCTTGATTAAATATACATACATAACTTGAGGAGTATATAATGTTCGGTTACCCGGACTTAGCATTTCTTACATGTTCACCACAGTGTATAAACCTTAGGTTAGGGTTTAAAGCTGTTCCCCACAAGAGGAGAAGCATAATTAGACCTCGTAATACTACTTCTTAATCCATTAATTCGCAAGGATTAAAAAAAAATAAAATCCATGAAATTTTTGTCGCGTTCGCACATAGGCGGGGCACTTCATATGGAAGTGTTGAGTTGATTTCACCTCGTTTTCTTCAAGGCAAGTTCTACACAATCTTCCGCTAAGATTTTTAATCTAAAACCCTTAAAACTAAGAAAACCTGACCTTTACTGAGGGCGAAGATCTCTCTAGACTTTTTCGGATTTATCTTGAACCACAAGGATTATGCGACTACGGAATAACTGACCAGATCAGGTGCGCCCAACCGTCCACTAATAAACCACAAAAGGATAGCGGTGCTACTACTTGTTCCCATTGTACAGTAACTTGCAAACTCATCAGCATTACAATTTTCTAAGATTCTGCTGCGGTCAGACACTCTAACTAGTCTCATTGTCAAGTACTCGCTGCCACTGATAGTGATGATAGGCATTCCTTTATCTATTAGCTATTATTCCATCAAAGTGAATCGTCACTTGTCTGAAAGATGTTGCTTTCCGGAGCAACATATCCAATGCTAATTTTATGGTCGCCACTTGAGCTTTAAAAACGAGACAATATTCGATCACACAAGAATCCAAAAGAATGTTATTCACTTAACTGTCGTTTCATATAACCAAAGGACTACTTAAAAGACCTTAGTTCACACTAAAAAAGTTATTATTGTTATAAAATTTTGTGCCTTCTATGAACAAAATTAAATTTACGATTAAAGAAATTTTCGAATATGTATGTGAAAGTTTTTATTTTAAACGATCAGTACCATCGAGTTTGAAAGAAAGATCATGATAATGAGTCAATGATTAATGGCTGTATCCCAAACTCAAGGCTATTGAACTCTGAATTTGAGTCTTAATATTAGTTATAGTTGTCCAAAAGTGAAGAAAAAGCTCACTCTGCAGACCTCCAGTTAATAAACCAGTATCGAGTCTCATTCTTCTATCATTAAAGCTAAAGCATTCGATCTATTACCATTCAATTTTTTATCAAGTTTAAATTATCAAGCCTAAATTTATCAGTGAAAACTAAACTAGCTTTCCTCAAAAGTGTGGTTATGCGATATTCAAAACAAGAGCTTAAACGATTCAAACGAAACCAGATGTACACTGGTTAACAAAAACCTTCAAACTCAAATTCTGAAATGTATGACAACACTTTTACTCTAGCTAACCGCACAGGAATGTGGAATGAAAATATTTTCGTTAGAAAAGTGAAAAAGCTACCAAAAAAGCTCTGCTAAACGCTGCAGCAATGCATGTAAAGACACAACAAAACCAACTTGCCTTGTAACAATCAACTTTCGAATCGAAATCCATAAAATTCAAAACCAAAAACTATTATCCTTTCTATGAATGTGTAGGAGGACGCGTGCACAAGGATAACGGTAAGTAAGCGCGGTCTGTGTGTGTGTTTTAGCGTTGGTGGCGCTGTTAGACTGTAAAACATGCGGACATGCGACCGCAGCACAATAATGCTCGCCCGAAAACGTTTTGATAGACGATTGAAAATTACACCAACCAACAACGAATCGATGGCAACGCATTCACCGCTCCACTTTCGACTGCGACTGCTCGTAGTTACATGCTACAAAGCAGATGTTGCGCGCGTGTCATGCAAAAGGATGTAAAATGGAAGCGCAACCACGACGAAAAGAATATGCGGCGATGGCGATGGCGGTGGAGGGTGCAGTGTGTGCGGGGCAGGGAATAGTTGACAAAACTTTGCCACCTGTGACACCGCAGCAGCACAATGCTGCAACAACAAATCCAACAAAGGCGCTACGAAGTGCGGAAAGTGGTTGGGTGGCAATGGATGACAGGATGGAGCGCAAGGATTATGGACAAGCGCCGGACAAGTGGCGGTGAGGTGTTGCGGTTTCGTTGTGACTTTGTTGCGGTGATTGTGGTGCTACCAGCGCCATCAACCAGCACTTTCAACAAAAATGCCAAACAGGAACGCGCTGCAACGGCGAGCGGCGACAGCATTTGGCTCGGTTACGCTTTTTGGTCCGACTCAATTTGGCTTTGGTTTAAGTGTTACACAGGGCTTTTGATTTTCTATCTCATTTTTTTGTATTCTCCTTCTAGCGCTTTGTTTGTGGCGTTGTTGTTCGTGTTTATGCGAATTTATGCGCTTCATTTGTCAAGTGGCCGATTGCTGCGTATGAAAATCAACTGACAACTGCTTAGACAACCACAGCTTGTATTTAGACACATTACTTTGGCGAAGAGCTGGTTTCATATTCACAAAGGTACGAGTATATCCAAGTATGTGCTAAGTTGTGCACATAATTCAGCAAATTCACAAATTGTTACGGAAATTATTTTCGTTCGAGTTAGTTTGCAAAGCAATAAGTGACAACGTTTATTTATTGGAGATTTATGGGAAATTGAAAATTATTTAATGTTCGAAGGGGTGCGATGTAGTTTTGATGCCGAGAAGACAAGTATTTAGTTATATGTAGTCAAGTGTATGTATCTCTAGTTATGTATATTTCCAAAACTAAATACTAACAAATATGTGCTCTTATTAAGTTGCACCTTCTATTTGAAATAAATGTATTTACATACGATCCCTTTAGGGAAATATGGAGAATTATTAAGGCAATTTGCTGTCCATTTTGCTGAACACAGTGGCACAACAATAAAATAATCAGCCATTCGAAGGAATATATTAAATCTATCAGAGGATGCTAGTAGGCTTTTGTTGAGCTCTCGACCAGAATTGCGAATGATCATCCACGTCGCTTCAAATTCGATCAAACAGTCGCTGAAGAATCAATCTTGATATCTGAAAGAAAATGACGCTCCATGTCACGCAAGACGTTTAACTATTTAAGGCAGTAAGACTGCTTTACAGCCTTCAAAAAATCAATTATTTTGTTTTGTTTTAAATCTCTTCCAAAACTATCCAAGAATATGCCTTTAAAATTCCAGAGGCCAATTCGACATTTTTTCGAAGATAGAGCAGTTTTAGTGACCGAGCGTCGAGCAGGTGCGAGTGCTTAGGATGGTTAGGCAGACTTTAAAGCGCGTTTTCTCGAGTTTTCATTTTCACAAGTATTAGAAAACGGTGCCGGCGATAGCAAAATAATATATGTCCGATCGCAAAAAACCAAAGTGATCTAGCTTCAGTATTTCAAAGTGACTTTTTTCAAACTTCGAAAAAAGTTGGAATTTTATAACTTTTTCGATATTTTTTTAGTTCATAAAGAAAAGAAACTTATAAAAAGTAAAAAAAATTTGGTTCGACTGTTTCAGATGCATCGCACGACCTCCACCGATTTACAAGTGCAGACTCCAGGCTCTACAGAAATATACTTACAACTTCCAAATTTCAATATTTTTTAATAATAAATATTGTTTTTTAAGCTTTAAATATAGTACACTATCGTCTTAAAATTCCGTTTACCGCAATCATTTTCTTCCCTTTCAAAAAAAATTGTTAAAAAACTTTTTTTTTCGGCTTCTAAAGCAGACTACTGCCTTAACTACGCAAAATTGCTCTTGGAAACTTTTACGTCCTTTCACTAAACCCACACCATTTTAGATAATTTGCTATTATCGATATTATCTTCATTCCATTGATCTCAGGGATCCACGTTGTACTTTGAGTATCTGTATTATGAGGGAATTTTTGATAGCTTGTGTTCGAAAGATTTCCAATTTTGGGCTACGCCGATGCCGATTAATCGGCCAATTGGCAAAGAATCGGCCGACTCTATAATTCATTCATATATCAATTTATTAACTAAACTAATATAATAACAAAAGAAAGTAAGGAAGGGCTAAGTTCGGGTGTCACCGAGCATTTTATATCCCGCTATTAATTTATTTAATTTTATTAAGATATATATAGCTGCATTATATCCTAGATATTAGTATAAAGTCCGTATGTCAGGTATATAGAGGCTAGAGGAAATATGTTTTGATCATTTTTATTATACACACTATTGTAAGAAAAAAATCATCACTGGAATAACTGAGAGATTTAACCTTCGGGGTCAGGTCCTCATGTCCGGTATCTGTGTTCATGTTATAAATACAGTAAAAGTGCAATGTTTTGTTCCATTATATTCACTGGTGGTAAATTTATATATTATAAAGTGGGCGTATCAGATGGAATTTAAATTTGTGGTATATGGGAAGTAGACGTGGTTGTGAACGAATTTCAGCCATTCCCACAACGTATAATTGGATTGTCAATAAATTGTTACGAATGAAATGCTTAGTGCAATCCTCGGTGCCAAAATTCCATAGCTTTATTTTTTGCTTAGTTATAGCACTTTTTAGCATTTCAGTTAACGCCATTTTCTAGGCGTTGAAGTTGTCCAAACTATAAACAATATCAACATTCTTATGGTGCCAAGGAATACGTGACATCCGGATTTCAACATGTCTCGTCATCCTGTTCGCAACTAATACGATATCTATATCCAATTGCGATGAGATGGCACAAACGGTGGTCAGCAAATATTGGCGGTCAGAAAGGTTTTGCTATGTGTTTGGTGAGTTTGGCAGAGCAAAATTTACTTTGAGCTACCACCCTATGACCAAACTTAATTCGAACCAGCCGTGTACTGTCAACAATGGGACCACCTAAGGGAAGCAATTGGCCAATAGGAGATTAATTGTGTTTCATGAGGACAACGTTAGACCACACATATCAATACTGATGTGATAGAAGCCACGGGAGCGTAGTTTGAAGATTATTTTACAACCACCTTTTAGTCCGGAGATGGCCCCCACGTGATTTCTACTTGTTCCAGTCTATGGCAAATGAATTTACTGGTGAAAAATACGCCTCCAGAAAAATCTTTAAAAACCGGCTTTTCCAATTTTTTACAAAGAATCTGTGGCCGATGAGTCAGATACTGTTTGTTTTAATAACTGGCATAGTCTGTTCTATTCGCAAATCTCCAACGCTTTGCAAATCAAAAAACAAAATAAAATGAAATATTCCGACGACATTGGATACCACACGAAGACCTGTATAATTGATTGGGATATTAGTTTACTCGGCTTACACGACTAGAAAAGCTTCTTATATACAATGATTATTTGATAAACAAATTATTATTATAGACGGCGGAAGGGAGATATTTGCCACCCTAATATTATTATATTTTAATGTTTTGTCTTTTGAATTTCGCGGCTATGTATAAAGCGCTACAGAGCTCGTATCTGGCAATACTATAGATCTTTGAAAGGTCTTGACATAACCTACAACTAATGCAAGATTAGTTTGGATATTGCGTTCAACAGTTATTTTAAAGTTTTCTTCGTTAAAGGCAAATCCGCTAGAGAAACGTTCTGTGAGATTAATGGTGTTTGGCGGGATGGTACTCTATCACTTCGAACTGCGGAGGAATGGTTTCGACGATTCAGAGCCGGTGAAAACGAAAACATGGATAAGCCATCCGGCGGAAGACCTGTGACGACGAATACCGATCAAATCATGGAAAACATCGAGTTAGACCGGTATGTAGCATCTCGTGACATCGCCCAGGAGATGGAAGTTAGTCACCAAACCATTTTAAACCATATGACGCTAGACGCTTAATTCTATCATCTACTGCGAACAACTGGACCGCTTGAAGCAGGCGATCGACAAGAAGCGTCCAGAATTGGCCAACAGGAAAGATGTAGTGTTTCACAAGGACAACGTCAGACCACACACTTCGTTGATGACTCGTCAGAAGCTACGGAAGCTCAGATGGGAGGTTTTATCTCATCCACCATATAGCCCGGACATAGTGCCAAGTGATTACTAGCTGTTATTGTCAATGGCGAACGCCCTTGGTGGTGTAAAGTTAAACTCAAAAGAGGCTTGTGAAAAGTAGCTGTCCGAGTTCTTCGCAAATAAGGAGGGGGTATTATGAAGTTGTGGTCTAGATGGGAACATATTATCAAACGAAACGGCGCATATTTGAACTAAATCCAATCACTGTAACACTTTTTATAAAGCGTTGAATAAAGAGCAAAAAAGCGGAAAGATATTTGCCAACCTGATATTAATACATTCGATTCCTAGGCTTTTAAATATAATTAAGGATTTAATTTTATTACTCCCTGTCACTTATAGGCACAGCAACTCGACCAAAAAGCGCCGTAAATCTGACAAATAAAATTATTCGCAATTAATCAGCTCTCAAAGCGCAGGAATTGGTGTCAAACTGATTTATACGCAATACGAGAGAAAAGTCAACAACAAATTTACAGCTAAATGTACGAAAATCAGAGAGCAAAGAATTAATTGTTTGTATTTATGGTCAAATTAGGCGGGGACAGTGGCGTGGCTAAAAGTTGTTTTAATTTATGAAGATTTTACATTTAGGATTGTAAATGGTGAGATGTCCGTGAATGAAGTTTTGGCCATGGTTTGTAAGCAAAAAAATGAACTGTAGTAATAATCAGCACCCAAGTTTAGTTATAGCTTTTTTGTTTGGCCGATATTTGAACTCACTACCACCGAGTAGTTGCCATGCACTCTACACACAACAACAACACACACAACAACCTATAAATTTCAACTAAAAATACTCTAACCTTTATTGAACCTCATTTGCTCTACGCCTTTGTTGACCGCGAACGCTTCAAAAACAAACTTTCCAACAATTCATTGCGTGCAATTGGAATTTATTACAACCAATTAATCACAGATTTGTTGCTGTTCGGAAATTCGGTGCCACCAACACCGCCAGCGACATTTAAAAACAGCATAAAATATGTTGGAGGCCAACAAGTTGCGCCTACGGTGAAAAACCGCCAACTAAATTCACAATGCAAAATATAAATAACAGAAACAATGGTAAAGTTGCGCGGTGTGACGTGATTTTTCATCGGAGTTTCGCTCTGCTCTAGAATTTATTGACAAACCATTAAATCGCTAACAACCTGGCAGGCAACAAACCATTCAACAGCCAGCCAACTAAACAACCAAACAAACCGGCAACTTAACCAACCGAGTTGCAAGGCAAACCGCTGCAAGTTGCCGCAGTTGCGGTTTCCCCCGCAGATCTGTCAAATGTTGCAAGGTTGGAGAGCGGTAGCGGGGACGACAGGGGAGCGTCACTATTAAAACTTTATTTTTGTCAATTATTTCTAAATATTACAGTTCGTGCTCTCATTTCGTGTTAGCAAAACTTTGCAATTTAGTGCAATGAGTGTTACAAAAAGGTCAAAGTGTGGGGGTATGCAAAATTAGGGAGTGCTAAATTGAGAGGGCGATTATAATACAATTAAAGTGCAACAAATAAAACAAACAGAGAGTTGTAAGCTAACAGTTTACATAGTATTTTTTTTACATATGCAATTTATTGAAGCTAAAATTTGATTGCGATTCACAAATGGTATTGTCGCTCTACCCAAATTTTGTATCGTTTTAAATTTATGTATGTAGGCCCGAGTATCAACATAATAATAGTATGAAAAGTCGGGCTTATACAAACCAATCCATGTATCGACATACAGATCAGATTAAATTATTATTATGTAAAAGGTATATGAGAACTAGGGACCGATCCGAAAGTATTTATTTTTATCTTTATGAATACCTATTATCCAACAAGGAATCTATTTATTTTAAGTAAGATTTCTTGCAGTTTTATCAGTTTATGCAGTATTTATGACACTGCTTGCATTAGTTCTTATTCCCTTTTATGTCATGAAATGATTTCTGCCATATTAATGGATATTCATAGAAAGACAGAGGTGTTTATATTTGACATATTAAGGTTAGGGCAATGTATGGCCGATTATACATGGTGAGTTTAATTAGCATATCTTAATTAGTAAATTATGTAATTATTGTCCAGGGTAATGAATTGATTATTGCTTCTTGTTGCCGTAGTAGCATGAAATATTCCATAAATCATAAACCATTTAGACTGAGGAGTTGACAGTCCTTGCCCTGTTAAAATCTGGTTGAGATGGTTCCTCTTTATTTACGTAGACCCGACTGTCGTGGGGTCTATAATTCATAATGGAAGATTTTGTTCCAAAATTCATGGGATATAAAATTTTGCATAAGGTTGGGTAGTGCTGATCCGGCCATTTATCATTTCCGTCGTTATCTTTTATATATATGTATTTAGGACTTTAGATGTTTACGTTGCTTAAGAGATGGTTTAATAAATCAGCACTCAGAGTGCAGATATTCGAAAGGTTTTAACGGCCAATGAATTGATATTTGTATTTATCTTGATATATTTTCTTACAACAATAGCATTTTATTGAAGATTTCATTGACTCCAGATCATAAATTTCTTGGATCTTTCCATAGTACTTTTAATACATATTTTTAAGAAACATGCATTTGATTTCTATGCTATATCATCATTGTTATTTGTAGAACCCTTAAATTTGTTGAACAATACATATACATCTCATAACAGGAAGAATTAGACAAAACATTTGTAACATTCTACTAAAATTAAGTGGAATAAAATAAAATAACACATAAGGAATCTGAAAAAGATCCTAATTGCGTAGCTTCGTAGCGATTATATTTTACACAGAAAATACTACATTGCCTTTTAGGCTTTTTAGGTGCTCTAAAGCTTAGTGAAATTCATTCTCTTTGAATATTAACCTAATTTTGGGTTGTAGGAAAGAAAAATTTCATATTACACAGGCTATGTGTATGCAAATGCCGTTTCAAAATATGAACAGTGGTATGCGGAAAGTTATTTAAGAAAATAAAATGTTTATGAATAGTAACAATTTTGCCGAGAAGGCCAGAAAGCCGACAACGAACTTTTTTCTGAATGCCATAGTACAGCAAACTGGTAAAAATAATATAAAGAACAGCAATATTTAAATATCTTATAAACAAATATCTTTTTTTTATTTAAAACTCACCACGTATTTTGAACACACCTTTTAAGTACGTACTTATGGGCTAGTTTATAACGTCTATATTTCCTTAAAGGTATGGATATAAAGGGTGTTTTAGATGTGTACTAATTTTAATTTGATAAATGTTTGAATTGGCAAATATTTTTTAGTTCGTAGCCCCAGTAGATGACGTTTGTTGATTTTCTATTGGTTAGTCAGCGAGACCATTGACTTGACATATCCACAAAAAAGTCTTACAGACTCACGTGATCCATAGCTTGGTAAAACTCGGTAATCATAAGTTCGTTCCAATAAAATGAGGAACTAGCCTGATGGAACTATTCATCATTTTGAAAATGAATCTTGAAGCAGGGCACGAAAAAGTTCCAAATTATGGGCTGTTACACGGTACAAAAATGCAGAGGTGACTGAACAGAAATACCAAAAATGTGTGTTTAGTTTGACAGTTCTTAAAATACACCCTATACATTTGTCCATCATTTCAATATGTTCGTTTTTGCTTTGTTATAACTAAGTCGACGAGTTGCAAGTATGATATGCATATGCAACTTCCATTCACCAAAGCAACCGTTGATTAATCTCAGGAGGTGGGCTTTTCGAAACTTCACAAATTTACACTAAAATTCTACAAAATGTTATACGGAATAAATGATGCCTTTGGAAAGTATTGGAAATACTCTCAAATGTGTTACTTTACTCCTGTGCTTCTGTGAAACAACAGCTTGGCCACCAATTTATAATTTTAAAAGTAAAGATTGACGATTTGAAAGCAGTTTTAACAATTTTACTGTTACGATGATTTGCTCCATTTTGAGTTAATTGATCAATACTAATACTCGTACGTTGTAATAATTACAAGCAAGTATGGTAGACTTAGTTCAGGTGCAGTGGATCATTTATACTCTCACAAGTGAGAAGAATCAGAAACTGAAAGGAAATTGTTTTTGATGTTTGCAAGACCAATTTTAATGAATCAAATGGAATTTTGAAAATCATTACATCCATTAAATAAATGTAATGCCTTAATGGGTTGCATGGTTTTTGTAACGTAAAAATGGCCTATTTTCAATATTTTTTTAATGTAAAAAATTATTTAATTAATTCAAACTTATATATTACATATCTAAATAATAATTTCTGAAATTTTCAAAACAAAAACAGTAAAACTCCTCCATTGCGACGTCATTTCCGGTGACACCTCGGAAAAAAAGTGCATCCGCGTTGTCAGCATAACTCCTGACAGGTTCATCCAAAATGGAAAAACAAAAATAAGTGTTTTGGTAAAACCATAATATCGTGCTTGAACGAAGAAAAGACAAAGAAAGTGAAAATTGGTGTTTTGGCAGACATTTTTCCAAAAAAAATAAAAAATTCGGTAAAATTTGGTTGACTTTTTTTTTTTTTTAAATAGTTGTAATTGGTAAAAAAATAAAATCCTTCGTTCAAGCACGAGTAAATTGTATTTCGAACACCTATTCAAAATTTCATCACGATCGGTTGAGTAGTTTACGAGAAAATTTGACAACTGACTTTGAAAACAAGGTTCTTGAAAAACGCGTTTAAAGTTTTTAGTAACAATAATAGCTGACTTGGAGCGCACATCAACCAAGGGCAATATTCTTGAGATGTTGTAGAAATAAATAAACCAAAAAACAAAAAGTCGATTTTTTGAATCCACGAAACCCATGTAACCCCTTAAGGCAGAAATTTTCCGAAATTACGTTTTTAATATTTTTATCAGGAAAAGATAGCCTCTTTAGAGATACATTATATTCTTAGGTGGGTCAAACGATTTTGATTTGGAAGAATTCGCCTTGGATTAAATAAACTAGGATCGAGTTAAATTGAATATATTATAAGGTAAACTTGAAGAAAATGCTTGCCAACAAGGGTAATCGACATCTAGTAATCTAGAATAGTATCTTCAGTAGAAATCAGTTGTAATTTGTAATGACAAAAATGAAATAATTTGAGTTGTTTCGATTTCAATTCAACTAAATCAAGTTATAAACTATATCTGTAATAATATGTATTCGGTAAGAACATACATATGTATATATTAAAGACAAGTTTGCATGAGAAGCATGATAAAACATCATAACTTTGTGGGTCGTCATGAAATAAGATCGCATATGTATGCCAATAGTGGAGCAATTTTGTTTCTAACTTTCAGTACTCTTATCGCTATCATTCTCCAAAAAGAATGGAGTTGCGCCCTTTTTATTACACGAATCAATTACAATTTCCATTTCAAAAGCGAAGTGAAATGAAGAAAATGCCTAGCAGCATAAAGTCTAAATCAACGCACTCATAGAAGTGATGTGCTCACATACGCACTGTTCAAGTGGTGTGGCGCAATCAGTGAGAGTGAAAATTTTCATAGGTTCTCACATTTTCTCCGTTTTTCTCAGTCTGCACTTCGTCAGCCCAGGCAATATTTGAGTTTTTTTTTCGAGAAAATACTGGAAAAAAGGAATGAAAGATTTCACTAATTAAACGTTTGTGGTCTTTTGGGTTGCGGCAATAGGTGAAAGTATAAGTGTTGAAATAATATTCATAAACCACTAGTTACGAAAGAACTTCCAACTAGCTGGGTAAGTTGGGTGTCATCTCCGGAGTGCTACTTTCAAATAACATCAACGATAACGACTAGATTTTTAAGAGAAGGAAAGCTAAGCATCCGGTATGCAGTGCAATCCCAATGGAAATAAATATTATCCCTTGGAAGAGATCTCTCATTTTTCTCCTTAAGTCTTAATTTTCTTAATTATAAAGTGTTTCTATCTAGTTGACGTCCTTTTAAAAACAAATACTGGAAACGAGATTATCGGAGAATTTCTTTTAATTTGAGATTTAAATCATCCAATTTGTTTTGGAAGCCGTGCAACATAAAAAATAAATAATTTAAATGAAACCGAGAACTACATCGGAGTCGAGATCATATTCTATTTCTAAAATCCTTCATAAATAAAATCAAATCGCTCCATTTATATCGAAAAATAATCTAATTGAACATGTCGATGAAGGCCTCTTTTCAGTATTCCGAACATGTACATTATCTGAGGGCCTAAACCTCAGTAGTCCCATAGGGCAGTACATCTTCGAATAGAAGATATGAGTTCGATTCTAGATATAAATGTCTGGTATTCACCGAGCGAAGTTCTTTCATGGATGATACACCCCTTAAAGGTTATTAAGTAACTTGACACCTGTCAATGTACAAGATGTTAATTTGTTCGAGGGAATATTGACGGTTCTGCGACATTTTATTGTTTCGGCTGTATAGAAACTCAGACTAATTTGGAAGGGGATCTTGACACAAGTTAAGAATATAGTTAATAATTGATTGTAACTAAGCTACTTAAGCCATAATTGTCACGGAATTCTTTCATAAAGATAAGTGATGAGCCTAATTAATATTACTAATTAATAAAAACATTTTTTTAATTTAGCATAGTCATTGAGATATAAAACAATAGACGGGTCGCGCTTAATACTGGGTATAGCCACAGTTCTTTTGAAGCAAGGATTGATGACCGCCGAAAAGAGACATCTCACATACAAATATGGCGGAAGAAAGTGAAAAGTAAGAGACTGAAAAAAGTGGCACACGTAACAGAAATCAAAGCATTCCATGCTCATATGCAACAAAGAAGTGGAATTGCATGAAATGGGTTGATTGCTCCAGAGATGATATGCTGAAAATGAAAGAAATTAAAAACGCTCAAAAGGCTGCAATTGCGTCTTTTATTAGTAAGGGATATGCGAAAAAAGCGTTTATGGGCTTAGATAGCAAAAAACACCGAGCAGCAAAAGTGAACCCGAAAAATATGTAGCGAAACTGGGCATATGAAAAAGTGCTCGTTGTTAGTGTAGGTTCCGTGATATGTTTGTTGGCCGTCTGTACTGTCTGCAACTTGGAGTTTCACATGGACCAGCAGTGACGCAAGACAGCATCGTGCCGTTGTAATGCTCGAGTAGCAGCCGGATTAAAGTGACATATTTTTTGTTGTTGCATTTTCGAGTTACTTCTTTCATATGGTTTAAAGTCCCCCGAAATGCTTGGCTACAGATCCGTGCAACACGTCCGTTGCGCTCGTCCGTTTGGTAATGAAGCCATTTATTTACCTAAAACGCTTTTTGTCCCTCATTGTCCGGTGTTTTGCTTGTTCTAACTTTGTTTTGCTTTGATTGTCTTGTTTGCGATGTTTTTCTTTCCTCAGTAGCAGTGTAAACAACACGAGGTAAACAAGGATCCAAACTGTCGAACTCCGGCCAATCCATATTCACTTCTTCCTTGTTGATTTTTTCTTGTTTTTTGTTGGTTTTTTGTGTTCATGTGAGCATATGTGTGCGTGTAGTCAGAGACCACGTTGTCCATTGCCACCTTCACGGCTCGTCGTGCACCGTTGCCAACCACAATTTTAATCTCTTAACTTGGTAGCAGGTTCTCGGTAGTTGAGTTTTTGGTTCCAATATTGTCATTTTTTCTTTACTAATATTCGCAGAGGTTTATTTGGCCATAGGACAACAGCATTGCTGCTGGACAGCAAAGCAAGCGAGTGCAGTGCTAACAAGCATTAAAGAGCGAAAAGTGAGCGATTAATGGTGTTAGTTCGAGTGGTGGCTCTATGCGGTGCGGAGGTGAGCGTAACTTGTGGCAGTTAATCCGGTGACAAAGCAGCTTACCAATATATCTTTTTGGCAATTGATTTTCAAACCAAAACAAATACATGCAAGCGTATTTATGCTTCCGTACGAGCGACTATTGTCTATAAAGGACATGAACTCAGTGAAAGGAGTTTAGTTGGTAAGCTCATCGGTGCAAGCAAACATTTATTAAACTGTAGCTACAAATTTGAGTAAGAATATTTTATATTAAAGCTGTTCAATACAAACAATATGAAACTATAAACCACACCATCGATATACATGTATAAGTAACTTTTATACTCGTATGTACAGTCAACTGCATTACCTTTAGCTAACAGTAGGTTTACATGTGATTCGGTTTAAAAAGTGTATAATATGCTTCACACCGTACCCTATATACCCTCAACTACTCGATCACTTCCTGTAGCCCAAATACACGTACAGTAGAATCCCTAATCCGGATCAAATAAAACCAGGGGTATTCCGGATAACCGGTAATCCGGATAATCGATTTTAAACCAAATCAAACAGTAATTTAATTTTAATAAATGTTAATTATGTAATAGGTTTTACATTCGTCATTTAGATAATACGATGTATAAAACATGAGCTATAACGATAATAAATACCTATACATATATGTAATTTAAAATTTTGGTAGAAATTAACTTGAGATTAATCTTTGACGTAATGAATCACATCTTTCAATTGCGCCCAAGGTACAGATGCGCTTCAGTTGTAACAACTGTATGGGATCCGATTTATCCTATATTTCAAACGACTTAAAGGCAGCATCAAGAGCTTCAAAAGATTTTGCGTGGTACTTACATAAATCCCCAGTTTCAGTTTTTCATCTTCTTCAGTTATATCTTCAAAATCGTCGTTCAATTCAATTGAAGAACTAGATAGAGTTAATTCTAACAATTTATAGCAAATATTTTAAGGTTTATAATTCCACATAACTTATCGTAACATGTCTCGTTGCGCCGTCAAAACATTTCTAAATTGTCAAATTAAGCCGAGACGAATGAATTGGGATAATCGGATATTCGATGTCCAGATAGTCAGGATTCTTCTCTAGTATAATAATTTTCGACCATCTGGTTGACTTTACACCACAAAGACTGGTCAATATGTAAGATGTCTTAAAAAAACTGAGTGGACGTGATATCTTAGATATACTCATCCAGATTCCATATTGTATATTTATACTACTATTATAAAGAGGAAAGATTTGTATGTATGTTTGTAATGAATAAACTCAAAAACTACTGTGCCGCTTTCAAAAATTCTTGTGAATCTTAATCTGAAACTGAAAATCGTCTTGCATGTCATTCTCTTCGTATCGCAATCGCGTGACAGAGAGTCGAGTAACGAGCGCTCGTAGCTGCTTGCTGAACAAAATTTCAAAACCTGCCAAGTACGCGCTTGAGAGTCGAGAACGGAGCGTGTGCAGCGGCATGAAGAACAATATATTAGAAATATACAAGCTCGCACTAGGTCGAACTATTAGCATTCCCATCGCCTTCATAATCAGAGAGAAATACAACGGACACAAAAGAGTAGAGGTCGTAATCAAGTTGTTGCTCATTGTACAACAATAAACCGTGTATCATCGCAAATATACAAAGAGCATTGTTACGATGTGAAATAGATAGTTCTTCCGGATAGATGAAGAAGTGAGATGAGAAAAAGCATTGAATTTGAAAACGTCATCTGGATAATTACCCTTTCACCTCATTCTTAAAGTTATCCTAATAGATCAGTTATTATAATAATGAAAATATAGGGGAAAGAACACCACCATGTGTTGGGTTCATGCACTATCCCACTCTTCTTTGACAGTTCTGTCGCTAAGAAGTCCTTTAATGTGGTTTTATAATATTTTAATGATAGTAGTTTTCTCTAGTATTTTCCACATTGGTGTGAAAGATTATATCTAACGAATTACAGTTACTTTATTTATGCGAGGCCCCGAAAAACCTATCTCACCAAACAACAATCATCAACATCTCCATCATCATCAGACTGAGTTTCCACTGGATCTAAAGTCCTTCACAGAGACGTTTCACTTCGGATTTACATAACCATAACCTGCCACCAGGCCCCTGAAATGTGTCTGAATAATATGCAGTTCGTACAGTTAGATGAAAGTCAGTCAAATATATGACACTGTCTGGTCGACGATAAGCTTGGATTAAATGAGCAAGCTTACGATTTTGCGTTTTTTCGTAACGTACATTCATATGTAGGTCTTACACAGTGCTTCCTTTGTTAGTAAAAAATCTTAATTATACGAGTATGAATTTGTTTGGTATTTTTTGAAATTATTTATTCCGTGCTGTACTATGGTAATACAGAGCTACAGGAAGCTCATTATCACAGCAGTTCGTCGAAACAAGTTTGGCTTTCTGTGAAAGTATATAGTACATATCATCCCCCTGACTTTACTCCTTATAAATGCAAAATAATTCTTTGACAACTAGTGTAACAAATATTCCGTGCTGCTGCCATTTCATTCTGTCCAAAAAAACCAAATTATTTTTGTCGCATTTGTGCATATGTCTGTATGGGTCCTGCAATTTTTACCTCATCAATTAAACCTTCTAAAATATTCAGTTACATGCAAAATATCACAAAAGTCACGTAGACAATCCACCTACAAATGACTATGACTGTGACTGACTGCCTGGTCAAATGTGATGTCAGTTACGTTTACATCCAAAGAGACAAGGGCAGTTCACTTTTGTCATGAAAATGAATTTTCTACATGCAATTCGGAAACAAATTAAACAAAAATACAAAAGCAACAATAAAAGGGGACAAATGCTTATGCAGAATGTATATACAGGGTGTGGCATCTTTTAAATAAATATTGAATCAAAAAAAATTATTTGATGTCTACTCAGGGATTAAGCTTGTTAGACATTTTTTGATAACACAATTTTTACTAACTTTGTAAAGAAATAATTGTTGTCTTGAATTCGCCAAGAGTTACGGAGTAGCGATTTGAACAAACCATACCAGCTGTTCAATAAGACTCGACTATTTAGGCCATTCACAATAGTAAAGCTGATGAAAAAAATAAAAACGAAGCCTGAGAGCATTGAAGAAATTGCAATTATCAATTTCAACTCTCTCGCCAGCAATGGAGTTAGAAATCGAAAATGCCTAATGTGCTGAAATAGTGAAATTTTTGTGATTTTAGAAATCGGACGACAGGTAGGGGTAAGTCCTTATTGCATCATACTACATTGAAACAAAACTATAGAAAAGTCAATAAATATTGATATCCATGAATGTTAGATTCGCAAAAGCGAGAGACAGATCTTAACGGTTACTGGTTTCAATAAGACTGCGTGTCATGTCAAGAATCAAGCTAGCCAGATTTCTAGATTGGACCTTTTTGTAGGGTTATGTAGGGTAGGGAAAAGCAAAGTGTTCCCAACCACTGACAAGCCCAACATTTGTGTCGAAATCAGCACAATATCATCCAAGATTCACTAGAAAAAGGGGACGTTGCCAAAATAGATCGTTTTGCTATAGTCTTTATTTAAGTAGTATACCAAAAATAGTACAACTCATTTGGAAAGGACCACATTGAACCGAAGTATATCTCAAATAAAGGCAAGTTTTTTTACAAACTTATCTATAAACTGTGTTTACACGTCGACATAAATGATGGCTCACGACAGTCAGGGTCACGGTCTACGTATTCGGAAGGAACCCGAATTTTTATCCGGCCGAAGTCTGTCAAATCGGAAGTATTTCTCAAGATGATTTAGGAAATAATTTCTCTTGCCGCTACTAGTGGCACACCATGTATAAATCGGTGTGTATAAAGGTATTAGTTTATTAAGAGATATCAACCAAATTCAATTGCAGTTGAGGGGCTTCCAATTTCTTTGCTTACTGCTGTATAAGTATGTAGGTGTGTATGAGTGTGCGTGTATAAGTATGCTCTTCAGTCGGTTACAACAAGATTTGTTTTGACATTTAATTATTTTATTTGATTGCATTCTCGATTTCATGTTAGTCAGCCACAAGCACATACAAATATAGAGTAATACGAAAATAAATAAATGAAATGAGACTTTCTATTTCTACAGCGGTGACAACTAGTGTCTGCGAAGTACAATGAATGTTGTTTTTGTTGGCTTCATATGATTCTATGTTCTTATTTTGTTTAGATAATATCACTTTGATAAGTTTTGTGGCGGAGACATTGTGCCAAATCATCAGTTGGTCATTGATGATGATTTGGTCAATAGCAGTCAAAAGCGGAGCAAATCAGGCAAAGCGGAGCGTTGACAAGTGGCACGAAACTCACGACACAGCAGTTGTTAGTTTATTTGACAATTCTTCCTTCATACGCTTTGTTTTCATTTTCGCAAGACATTATATAGCTTCATCCAATTCCACTGATTACATGACCAATAAGTTAACAAATGATTATATTGGCCAATAAAATTAGCAGAAAACTTTCCCTATAATCGAAACTACTCAGCGTGGACTGCGTAGACACGAGTCCATGTCAAGGCGGGTAAGTGGCGCATGGCGCACAAAGACATCAAGTTCCAGTGACAGTTGTCGCTCTGCTAAGTAGCAAATTCATATGCTGCGCACCCGCTTCCACGCTTCATCTCCGCTACTTTGCACTCAGCTTTGTAAGTAAGTAATAGCCTTTGCGAAATTAACATTAGGGCTGTAAGATTACGGTATAATGAAAAAGTTGCCACAACAATCAACGCCGCTGTCGCTCTGGGGAATGTGGCTTACGCTTATAGGTCAACTCGGGATAAAATCAGCAACACGTGCCACCTACATAGTTGGCCAAGATGATGTCATGCGTTGTATGATGATAAACGTTGTGATTAGTGAGAGTACGTGTTAGAAGTTGAGCAATACAAACAAACTCTTTTAGGTTAGAAAACCTGTATACGAGTAGTAATGTCACAGGAAGTAAGGAAAAGTTATTACAGGGGTGCATATTAAGTATTTGGTTAACTAAATACTTGAAGCGGCTGAATTTTAATTTAAAACAGTGACTTACTAAACCGCAATCGTTTATATAACAACATAGCATAGTAGAATGGAACCTGCTTACAGTTTCAGAATTATTGTCTCTGCACTTTATAACACTGACAAAGAAATAATAAGGAAAACAAAACAACCATAAATTAAAAAAAAAAATCAGCTGACAATACATTCAATATCCCCGAAAAAATAGAAATACCTAGAAGTAATAGCTATATATATCAAAATTATCCGGATACCAGTAGAAATTGAAGTGGATGCGATATCTTGAGAAAAAGTTTAGATAAGACTTTATAGAGAACTGTTCAAGCATGGTGGATATCTAAATCCTGCTTCTCTGTCCGCATTCCTATGAAAGAGATGTGAGCGGGAGTGGTCAGTGGAGAAGAGGCTCGGTGAAGCGAGAAAAAGTTGTAGGGGGAGTCTTGTGCAAGGATCTTTCGTCAAGTACAGGTTTGCGCTGCCAAATTACTGTACCGTTTTTCAAGCATAGATGGCTGCCATAAAAGTACCATCTGATAGATTACTCAGAAGTGCTACCTCTGTCTGGGAGGTGAGTACAGTAGAGCGGCTACACTGTCCATGTACTCCCTGACTGTTCGCTCAAAGCTAGTCAAGGAGTGCATAACCTCTCTAGTATCTTCTAGCTACTTTAGTATAAGACTCGTTTGGGCTCCAGGCCATAGCGGTTACGCTGATAACTGCAAGGCTGATCAGATTGGGGACAAGTTGGTGCCCGACTCTTCTCCTGCCTCACCGTGTTGGATCTGTGGTTGTCAACTGAACACGATAGACGTTGGACCACGACCAGTGCCTGTGCGACAGCGAGATCATTCTGGTCTAAAATGGATGAGATCTACTGAGTTATTTACTCTTAGCAAAATTCAGCTCGTCGTAATGATAGGATTCCTTACTGGACACAGTCCGATGGGGTTATATGTCGTGAGGCTAAATACTCTGACCGATAAAAACTACCAAAATTGCATGGAAGAAGATGCGATTGAGACATCGGGACACTTTCTTCTTCATAGTATAGCTTTCGCTAGTCTGCGACAGAACGAACATTGATGAACCAGTGGAACTGAACGAATACAAATTAGTTGGCAGTACTAATTCGTAAAATACTCAAAACGCTTTGTCATTACTTGAGTGCCCAAGTGGGATCTCTAGGGATCCGCTCTTTAACTTAACCTAACCTATGGATGAAATCAAAAAATTATAACTCAATTCAGCTGCGGGTATTGCTGGCAATCACACAGTGCTTCTAATGGTCGACCCACAAATTCCATTTCAAATCCTGCTTTCTCACATCTATGCTTCCTGTTACAGCGAAACGATACTTCCGTCTTAGTAAAAATCCATATAAAATTAGTCTTTCTAAAGAATGCATAGGCTAGATATCGTTCCATTCGAACTATGTCGACATTGAAAACACGAATCGCATTGCAGTTCAGCAGTCGACATTATGAAACTAAACTAAATCTGGCTGACATCAAGTCCACTATACTTCAAATTACATATCTAGGATTTGGATTGGCGCAAATACACTAGTGATGGGTTAACCATTTTTGAAACCACCTAGTTAAGATAAAGTTGGTTTATCGTTGCCATTATTTAGGGCAAAATATTGTACTCTCTTGTGCCTATGATTGGATTGGATACCGCGCGGTATTATGTAAGTAACTAACTGAAAGCTCGAGATTTTTCGCGATTTCTTACGGTAGAAGAGAGCGGTGAATTTAAAAAGCGATAATAGCTAAGCAATCGATACAACAATTTAAGCTATTCAACACTAATATTGGGGAATATCGATTACTCTTTAACCGCATAAACACAGTCTTCCATTTGGTTAAGTGCATCCCCACTTTTGAGAGATAATCACTCATTGCAGCTACAATTCATTCATTTCCAGGTGAAATATTTGCGTACAGTTGTGTGACACACGGAGCGGGTAAGTGCCAGGACCTGCAACAACATTCGAAGTCTGCTATTTACATACAAGGATTGTGAAGTACTAGAAGTCCTCACCTTCATTTGCCAAAAGCAAATTGCAGACATTTAGCTGAATGACGAACTGCACCGACCATACGGAAATGGTTGCAACACTTTTACTTTGCTTCACCTTGCATATTTGAGTGTTTACCTTACCCTGCTCACGTTCGATGTGTGGCTGCTTGATAGAAGAGTTGCACGCATACTCTTTACTTCCAGTGCCACAGCTTCAAATGCACTCGCCGGCGACCAATGCGTCTATTTAAGTGCAAAGAATGCCGTCGTCTATAGTACACTCCTGCAAGTCAACTCATTTGGCAAGTGTTAATGTGCGACGATGCGGTTAATGGCAATCTGCCACGTTGCCTGAGGCTAAGAGACCTCATGCTCATACATAAGTACAGGCGTCGGTGGCAAGTAGCAGACATAGGTTGGTGTTGGCTCGGATTGGTTGCAAATTGCAAATGTGACCGGAGATACTCGTAGTTCTTTTGGTGCACTCAATCTGTTGCTGCTGCCTCAAAATGTTGCAACCGGCGTCAATTGTAATGTGTCCGTCATGTGGCATCTAAGTGCTCGTATTATCTGTGCAACAAATACCAAAATTTAAGTTCATTCGGAGTGTTGAATTTTTGGCTGAACTTCGCATCTGTTTCCATAGAGTGTGGCTGCAGTTGATCTTGAGTACTTGACAGCTTAGCGCTTAGTGCATTAGTAGTTGCAAACTTAATTGCGGTACATCTCCACAATTGTAAATCCATCCATTGTCCGATTTTCTGAGTGATAATCTCAAGCTCAAGTTGAGGATCAATCCATTATTTACTCGAAGCATTGTTTCATAGCAAGAGCTAAAACTTAACGAAATTATTCAACGAACTCTTGGAAGTCATTTGTTGCAATCCTGGTATCGTCGGGCATATACCGTTTACGATGCGATAGACCTAAAGATACTCAATATCAGAAAGTATGTTTATAATTCGAAAGATCAGTGCTATTGTAGAGAGGATACCGCTGGGGATCTCTTTTAAGGAGTGCATTGCTAAGAGAGGACAAAGATCAATAAAATGTGCGATCAACAGCCGCACTATTAATGCAAGCCAACGTCTTTCGTCATAAGTAGAAGAGAAAATTCGTGTACGCTTTGCTGTTCTTTGGAATTTTCAAACAAAACTTTATGCAAAATTATCGCATGAAATCTAATCATCAATGGTACCAGGACGGTTGCTAGAAAAGCGGTGATCACTAAACTATTATGATTGGAGCAAACCTATGAACTAGTCCGCATTTTATCAAATAGGTTGGATACGGAAAACTAACTGTCTGTTCGACGACGACGAACGCATCGAAAGCTTCCTAACCCGCTACTATTTGACATGAATACCGGTTTAAGTAATACTGTACTGTGCAGTAGCGAGGGCTTTCTGACCCACGGACTTTCCAGCTGCTGTCGCTTATCAAGTCTCATCTCGCCGCAATCATTAGTGTGCTTACATATCACTGTCCAATAGGCACACATTCGTTGAGATTACGGATCAAACCAGATCCGTTTACGGTGATATATGTCTTGACCTAACCTAACCTAACCCAAATCATATATACATATACATTAGTTTTCTATTTCAAAATTATCGATTAATGTAGTATTTAGCTTATTATTATACTTAGGTGATGACATGAAAAAATACGTCTTCAGTCTTCAATGCACTCGTTTTAGTACTAACGTCGTGACGTAATCTATACTATGAGTAACGTGAAAATCGAATGAGTAACGTGTGATCGTCATATGTATCTTTTCAATAGTTTTGGTTATTGTAACAGGCCTTTGTGGTATAATCATGTCAATTAATTTCCATGGATAAAAACGAGCGTTATATTGGCTAATTGTTTAGCATAGAACATTGCTGGATATGAATCGGGAACCCTGAATGGATCGCGATAGCAAATACTAATCGGACAGATGAATCCGAATTCAAAGGACGTTGTTAGGCTTCCCTAAAGCGGAAGCTATGACTGGATGAGGTAAGGTACACGTCTCTGCTTAGCAACCTATATATATAATAAGCCCCTTTTTCTATTTGTTTAATGTAAGCCATTGATCAAGCTTTCAATAAAAACTAAAACGGGAACGATTCCGAACATAAATAAATATCTATCTGATATTTTATTTTCATATAATATAAAAATGCGCTGAATTGTCAGGAAAAAACTTACATATTAGATTTACCGTTAATGATAAATAAATATGTACGTACCAGGATTCATTAAACCGATTTATTTTTTTTTTGTCCGCCAAGTGAATTATTTCCCTTCTAGTTTTCCTTTCAATCACTACCGAGTCCACCTATTGCTCGTACCTTCGCATACACACACTCACGTGACTGGCTGCGGTTGTCCACAAGTACTACACCGTATTGTCCGCCATGACCCAACAATTTATTACCCCAACATATATCAAATTGTCTTTATTGTCTTGTGTTTGAACAGCGTATTTTGTTGTTGTTGTTATGCTTTTTTATTGTTGCCTGTTAAATGTGCGCAATTTAAAATACTTGAAGTGATTTACACACATAAGGAGAAGAAAAATAATTCCACCAAGTTGTGATGGAGCGGTTTGGCGCGATAGTGAGTGGAAAAGCGTCGATGCTTTGTGGCATAGTTAACGGAGAAAATATGGTTTGCGCTATTAAGGTGAAAGTATGAAAAAATATGGCAACAATGACGATCAATGAAGGAGTCGGCTGAGGACTGACCACGTGACAAGGTGCTGTAAGGTGTCGAGTGAGTGTGCGCCAGTTGGAGGGAGGGGCAAATAAAATGAAGTAGAGGATGCGGCATAATTTAAGGAGCACGGGCCATTTGCGCTATTTAACATTTTCTGAAGACTTTTATTTATATTTTTGAAAATTTTACAAACCAATGGTTGAAAGTGGGCCGCTCAAGTGGTAGGAGCAGTCGAAGCGAGGCTAACACAGAGATACTGTGATGTGTGGAGTTTAAGAGCCGCAATGGTCGTGCTTAAAATAGTGTATCCTCCAAATATGGACAGACATATGTACGAAGACGGTTCGATAAGTCCTTAGTCCACGCCATTTAGCCGAACTCTACTCGTAACTTTGTTTTGACCGCATATGCCAAAAAGCAAAATGGTAAAAGGGCAATATCGATCGGTATCTGTAAGCGGTGGACCAGAAGTATACGAAGGCACACGTCTATAAAATCGAGATGACTGCAGGAAATGTTAAGAGCAATAAACATTGGGGCATCTCTTTGGCGCTTGTCCAATTGGAATTAAGAGTTTATCTGTTGTTTTTTGATGAAGGATTAACCTCAAGTGCAAAATTTCGTATTCCTTCTTAAAATAATTAAGCCAAGAAAACTGCTGGTGCAATGGTACCCTATTAGAGTGAGCAAGGACAGTTTCACTTCAAAACAGTATTTGACCATATCTCAGCTAATTCCGAAGAAGTTTGTGATCGTCGATGAAGCATGCATCCTCTGGTATATACTAGAGACCAAGGCATAGTCGAAATAGTAAACTTCAAATGGCGAATCTATTACAAAAGAGGACACGGCTTTGGAAAGGCTTCCTCTTTTGGGGTTGACCAAATGGGTTCTACATCGACTATTAGGTGAAGGACAAAGCCATCAAAGCGCTCCACTATGCCGAAATGAGTTATAAAGAGTCGTTGAAAAATGGCCACTTTTACAAAATTTTTGTTCTTCTTATAGAAGATTTCGTACCGGACCGCCCTCGTGTATATACATACATTTGTAAGTACATATGTGTGTTGGTATGCAGGTAGATACTAGCAGGCAGGCGTTCATAAATCATATTTCCAGAGCTTTAGCTGCCTTAGCTGCTGATTGTTGCAATTGTAGTTGTTCTTGTTATTGTTGCTGGAGTTGCTGCTGCTGCTGCCGCTGCTTTAACACTCGCCCGGCTATTTTCAGGATATTTATCCTGACAGCGGATTGTGATGGAAAAACTTTTGTAAATTGCTTTCACTAGAATTTTTCCTATGCGGTGCATTGTATTCGTCGCAGGCGGGCAGGCGCATATGACCGACACAAATGTACATATGTGTGTGACGTGGGTGTGTTGCAACTATGGTCTTCTGTACACAATTTGCGCCGCGCTGCCAACGGCAATATTATAGCCTTGTTTGACGACTTCTTGTTTTTTTTCTATTGTTGAGAGTTCGCTAACAAAGTGAGTGTTGGCCGTTTTCTCAACTTTAATCTATGCATGCGCTCATGTGTGTGTGTGTGAAGTTTCCTCTAACACTCAACACCAATGCAGTCAGAGTTCTGGCATCTCATCTATATTTTCTCTATGCCACATAACTCTCCACTGTCCACACACACACACACAGCCACATGCGCGTATTGTTATCCTTAAGGCTCAATACACAGAAACAAGCTGCTTATTGCTCCGCTGCATCGCTACACCTTCGGTACCTACGATGTGGCGCAGCTGCGGCTTTAGTTCGCTTTTTGGTCAAACTTTCATAATATGGTTTGTGTAAGTGTTGGCGAACAATTCAAATAACCTCCGCCTCATATTTGGGTATACTATATCCGTGAAATACAACTTTACTACTCAAATTGGTGGAGTTCAAGTCCGTAAAGGGTGTGTTTTTCTTATTGCACTTAAAACAGGAAAAAATTTTCGAATTTGCTAATTTGGCTCTAGACGTTTCGGAAGTGTTATGCAATCCTAAAATATGAGTAATATCATATCGGTCTAATGATACTCTCGTAATAAAGTTGCTAAAGAAAGTATTATAGTTTTGTTCACATAACGGTTGGTTGTAAGTCTTAAAACTAAACGAGTTAGATATAGGGTTATATATATCAAAATGATCAGGGTGACGAGTAAAGTTCAGATCCGGTAGTCTGTCTGTTCGTCCGTGCGAGCTGTAACTTGAGTAAAAATTATGATATCTTGATGAAACTTGGAAGACGTATTTCTTGGCACCATAAGAAGGTTAAGTTCGAAGATAGTCGTAATCGGAGCACTGCCACGCCCTCAAAATGGCAATAACCAAAAACAAGCTGTTGAATTAAAATTTGGTATGAAGGATCGTACTATGAAGGGGCATATGTGGATGTAATTTTTTGGGAAAGTGGGCGTGGCCCCGCCCCTCATAAGTTTTTTGTACATATCTCGTAAACTACTAAAGCTATATTAAGGAAACTTTCTAGAGTCGTACTACCCCATACAAAAGTTATGTTGAAAACTACTAATTAAATAAGGAAAACCACCAGAACCCTTAAATTTCATTATAAAGATGGCACAGAATAATATCTGTTTGGCTTCGCAATGATATATTGTGAAAATAGTTCAAATCGGTTAACAACCACGCTTACCATATACCAGAACTTGGAAGTCGATGTGAATCATTTACTTTAAAATATATAAAGTAAGCACTAGTGAACATATCGGAACAGAACTTTCCATAAATACTGCATTTATAGTGTGACATCGCTCTTCGAAAAATCGTCGAAATTGTACCATAAGTTTTCAAGGCCCCATATATCGAACATGAGGACCTCAGTGCTTCTAATTTTTTTATCGATAATATAGGTAAGTCTCTCAGACATTTTGAAAAAATTCTGCGGGAATATCTTTCATCTAATAATATGTCTCCTTGCCAAAAATTAGTGAAATCGGGTAATAAACTCCTCTACCCTAATATTAGGGTTTGCAAACTTGCAATTTACTTTATACCGTATATATGCGGAATATGTGAGTCAAATTGTTTGTTATATTAATAAAATTAAATTAATAAATTGTGAGAGTATAAAATGTTCAGTGACACCCGAACTTAGCCCTTCTTTACTTGTTTTATATATGTATCTTATCATTGGTTTATTAGCAGACTTTCGACTCTACCGCAACAAAAACATCAGGTGAGCCTATTGGTTTGACGTATGTAAGTCTGCAGGAGATATTCAAACGGAACGGGACTTGGTTGGGAAATAGATGGACCAATTTCTGGGGATTCATTCCCCAAACTTTCGTAAAAAGTAATGGTTTTAAGTGTTGGTTGCCCTATGCTGCTGTATGTGCTTTTATGACTTCTTTTTCTTCTGTGGCATTACAATGGTGGATTGGTCTGAGCCAAGAATACAAAACTTCGTTGTTTGTATCCATTGCGAAGTCACGTCAGTTGTATATCGTAAATGCAGACAGGATACCCATGCACTTCAACCTTTCATTGTATACGTGGACGCCCTTTCTTCCGTTGTCCACCCATGGGTTTCACATCGAAGGAGATTATTTATGAAGCAACGTTTTCCATGTGTACGACATGGCTCAACCAGTACATCCTTTGGATTTAGTTATGTGCTTAACTATACCCATGTCGCCGTAAATCTCATACAGTTTGTGGTTCCATCTTCTTTATCATTATTATTTATCACTTAGACAATGTACATTTGCTAATTTGCTCTCACCATTCATGGGAAACCTGAATCGATCTTTCGTTTTCAGAAATTATGGACCTGACCTCACCATGTAAATCATACCATGTTACAAAACATAGCTTTCGGATTGCGTACCCATTCAGTTAAATACACCAGCTGGTACTGCATCGAACACTTTCAAAGCTTGATCGCTTTCGTCCATGCAAACAAAATGACCCAGTCAACGCAACCGCTGTCTTTTCATTCGCTGGACTATGTCTACGTTGTCGTATAACTCGTAGCTCACCGTCCCATCGTCTGAGGTATTCGCCGTTGCCAATGTTCAAAGGACCACAAATCTTCCCCAAAACCTTTCACTCGAAAACTCCTAGTGTCGTTTCGTCGAATGACGACGTCGTCCACAGTTCTGGAGATTTGGTTCGTAACATCGGACATTTTACTGAATTGGGTAATTTTAAATTATAGGTATTATTTCTTCGATGCGAACATATGATTTCTTAAATCCAATTCAGTATTTTCTCTGGATGTAGTATTTATTCAGCATATTAGAGAATGTTTTTTAGAATTATTAAAAATTTATTAAAAATTGGCTTGGCCTTCAAAACGCTTTCTACTATCGAATTTTCTAGCTCCGATAAGGAAATGGTGGATCGTACGACTATGTAGAAGTCTAGTAGCAAAACAGAAAATTATCGCTTTGATCAAATAGAGTATTTTTCAAGATGGAACCTGATGTCTCAAACTATAATACAAAATCTAAATTTTGACACCGAATTCATATTTATATTCCGAAGGATAAAACCAAGTCGAGCAGAGGCATCGAAGGTGGTCATCACGTTGGAATTGAAACTCCAGTCCTTATAATGTTATAACCCATATTGTTTTATAAAGTTAGGCGTCGTCTAACAACTGATAAATAAATTTCCTTAGAGATGAGAACGACAGTTACCAATACGACATATCTTAGAATCAGCGATCTGGCAGTGAAACTGTCGATGCTCACAAAATTCCAGTCGGAAGTAATCCTTAGCGTTTGTAAGATTGGATCAAAAGCAAAGAAAGGATTTCAATGGATATACTTACAAGATATACTATTCTAAGTGGCGGCATTTCATATTCTTACCAATTTAGAAAAAAATCACTAAACTTGCTTGGCCAGGCTTCAATGATTGATGGGACATTTACATTAAAAGTAACGCGCAGAAACTAAGTATCTGTATCGGGTCTAAGGGTTTGTTAAGTTTAATTCATGATATATCATATTTCCCTTTGAATAGATAAACGTCAAGCCATTCTAAATATATCCATGTCAGGACAAACTTCGAAGAACCAGCTGATCCCGACTACAAATTAGTTGCCTCCACAAATTTTTGAAAAGCGCTTTGTCGTTTCTTGAGTGTCTTGAGCATCCATTTTGAGGAGTTTGCGACATCGTAAAGGACTGGCTTTAGTTGTCCAAGTGAGATCTCTTGTGGCACAGCAGATCAGCTATTTTGACCTAACCTAACTACTAGAAATGAAAAATCTGTATAAAATATGAACAAGGTAACTTGAGGAAAATATTCTGAATAATAAAATAATGCATATTGTTATCGAACTTCTGACCTGTAAATTTTAATTGACAAATTTCCTATTTCCCTCCTGCAGTATTCTTTATTCATATGTATGTTTAATGTAGTCCCTTTTTGAATTTCGTAATTTTTCACATCACAACATTGCAACGCTTGAGCCGCTTCAACCACATTTGTATACGGTGACACATTCATTACGAAAATGACTTAAAATAAAAATGGCGAAATTTGCAAACTAAGTGCAAACTGTAAATAAATATTTATATGCTCCCATATATGGTACACATATGCATATGTGGTAAGCACCCACCTCAGTGCTTGAAGAGTTGTCTGTCCAAAGAAAAGCTAGGAAAAAATCTTGTTTAGTTTTCGCGAAATTATGTCAGGCGTGCGAAGTCTTAGTTGAATACGAAATTACATAATATGTTTATTTGTATCTGCCGGTTACATGATTTTATTCATATTAATATTTATGTGTACATTTATTACTGTGTCTGTATGTAGCTGTAGTGGTATGCGCATTTAAAATATGGTTTCTTCTCTTTAGCATATTAAATAATTTTTATTTTTCGCAATTTTTTTCCAAATTTGCTTGGATGTGTAGCAGAGAGTGCAGAATTAATCATACAGTCAAAAATAAAAGTTGGTTTTAATAGAATCATACGTAGTACAGGGTGAACCAGTTTTTACGACAATATGAAATAATTAATTATTTTGACAACGGATTGGGTATATGCTGTGGAAATATAAATACATAAATAATTTTAATCCTGAATAACTTAGTTGTTGAAACGGAGGAGAACCTAACATCGAGACCCATTAACCGTCATTGCTATATCATTGCATGATTTTATGGACCATAGTCGTCCACGAAACCTGTAGTGAATCATATCTCTTTAAACCAGAATGATCAATAATGCCGGTAGAACTCGATATATTTGAAAGTACGATCATTTTCTGCCAACAAATGCTTTGACGGCTACTCGTTTCAACAAAAGGACGCGCCTTGTCCTATTTCTAATCAATCCATTAAGTTTCTGAAACCAAAATTCACTAAACGTCTGTAGTAAAAATGAGATGATATCGTCTGATCACTCAGACCTTCAGATTTGACTTTTACTTCTCTAACTTGTTCATCGATTATAAATACGGTACTAATACAATACATATTATGTTACATGGTTCGGGTCGTCGCGGATCATCATGTGTAACGCGCCACTGATGGCTCATTAAAGTGCTATGTGTACGATGGATCCTGACTTCTTTATAAGTTATTGGTTGAATCTTGAACTAATAATATAGACTTTTCGACATGTTGTGCTTATGTCGCGGTTATTTTCGAAAAGTTCAATCATGGAACTATTGGAATTTAGGGCTATCAAATGGATTGGTTGACGACTAAGTAAGCTAACTAAGATCTAATCAGTTTAATTTCTCAAGTTTTATAAATTTGAGACTATCTAATTTAATCAAAGTGTTTGAAATATTCCTTTCGTTATTTTAAAATTCATCAAAAGTAATCAAATAAAAATCTAATTGCATAGATGCGATATTCTCTCGAAATAGTTGTTAAATATAGAGACCAAGGTGGTAATCTGGTAACCGATTTCCAGGGCATACTGGGATTATGTTGGAAACACTTCTCCGACTTGCTGAATGGCAGTGAAAGTACAACACTACGAGATGGCGAACCCGATTCCCCAATCGATGACGGTGGAATAGATGTTCTATTACCCGACCATGAAGAAATTTGAATAGCAATTACCCGCTTGAAGAACAACAAAAGCGGCGGGGCCGATGGATTAAGGTGCATGCATCGGCTTCTTTGCAGAACATGGTCGGAAGAAAGCATGCCTGACGATTGGAATCTCAGTGTGCTCTGCCCAATCCATAAAAAGGGAGATCCCACAATTTGTGCCAATTATCGTGGGATAAGCCTCCTAAATATAGCCTATAAGGTTCTATCGAGCGTACTGTGTGAAAGAATAAAGCCCACCGTCAACGAACATATTGGACCTTATCAGTGTGGCTTTATACCTGGAAAATCCAAATCTTAGAGAAGAGCCGGGAAAAGAGGATCGACACACTTCATCTTTTTGTCGACTTTAAAGCTGCTTTCGACAGCACGAAAAGGAGCTGCCTTTACGCCGCGATGTCTGAATTTGGTATCGTATTCCAGCAAAACTAATACGGCTGTGTAAGCTGACGTTGAGCAACACGAAAAGCTCCGTCAGGATCGGGAAGGACCTCTCCTAGCCACTTTTTTAATCAGATGCTGGGAAAAAGTATACGAGCCGCAGAGCTAAAAGAGAATGTACAATCTTTTATAAGAGTGTACAGTTACTGGCGTACGCCGATGATATTGATATTATTGGAAACAACACCCCCGCCGTTTGTTTTGCTTGGATAAGGAAGCGAAGCGAATGGGTCTGGAGGTGAATGAGGACAAGACGAAATATCTAATGTCATCAAGCAAACAGTCAACGCATTCCCGTCTTGGCTCCCATGTCACTATTGACAGTCATAACTTCTAATTCTTAGATAATTTCGTATACTTGGGAACCAGCATCAACAACACCAACAATGTCACCATCGAAATCCAGCGCAGAATCACTCTTGCCAACAGGTGCTACTTTGGACTGAGTAGGCAATTGAAACGTGGACGATGTCAACATCAGATGAGACGACACTAGTAGTTTTCGAGAGGAAAATTTTGCGCAAGATTTATCCTCCTCAGAACATTGGCAACAGCGAATACCGAAGACGACGGAACGATGAGCTGTACGAGTTATACGACGACATTGATATAGTTCAGCGAATAAAAAGACAGTGGCTATGTTTTCCGAATGGACGAAAACATTTCAGCTGTGAAAGTGTTCGAAGCAGTACCCGCTGGAGGAAGCCGAGGAAGGGGTAGGCCTCCACTCCCTTGGAGGGACCAGGTGGAGAGCGATCTGGTTACACTTGGGATCTCCAACTGGCGCCGAACTGCGAAGGAGAGAGAGAGGTGGCGCACTATCATCGATTCGGCTATAACCCGCTAAACGGTTCCAACGCCAATCACATACATACAATGTCTTTAAAAAATTATGTGACATCATATTTATTTATAGAGTTATTCTTAATATAATACTACTTTTTGGCAGAAATATAAATTGTGCACACTTTGAGTCCAAATAGGAAAGATAGATTGGGTTCACAAATTCCAAGAGTATTTTATTTACTCACGAATTTAATTACCAGTGAATTATTTGTCTATAAACAAATCCAGATGATCCGAACTGAGTTGTATTGCCTGGAACAGGCACCCAAACGATTACCCTCCTCCCGCCCAACCGACGCGTGGGGCGCAGTCCGCATACGAGCGGAATTTGCCGAGTCTAGAAAGGCAAGAGATTTTTAAGCGTCCAGTTCTCAAACTGCTCAACTACAGAAAGAACATTTCAACAGCTGAGATTTAAAAATTTATAAAAACAAAAAGTAAAAAATTTCTGAATATTACTTATTAAGAGAAGACAAAATAGTTTTTTTGATGCTTAATATTGCGTCAGATGGATCAAATGTGCTGGAATGAGAATTAAAATCCTGGCATATTCGGCGGAATGGTTCGTTTAACTCAAAATTTGTTCTAGAAGATTTTAGAAGTAATGGTCTAAAATGCCTAGTTGAACGCAATGGGACATTAAACTTATTATCAGACAATAGGAATGAACTACAAACAAAACCATTCAGAAGTTTTACTAGGAATATTATACCTAGCATTTCTCTGCGACTAGTGAGTGTGGGAAGATTTATTAGTTTTAAACGACTAGTATACGGGGGAAGATTCAATCTTGAATCCCAATGTAAGTGGCCTAAAGCAAAAAGTAAAAATTGTTTTTGAACGGACTCAAGCTTATCAGAATGGGATTGATAGCTAGGATTCCATACCACAGAACCATACTCCAATATAGGCCTTACCAATGTTGTAAAAAGAGTTTTAGTAATATACGGATCACTAAATTCTTTAGACCAACGTTTAACAAAGCTAAGAGCACCTTTAGCTTTTAAGACAATTGAATTTACATGAGAATTAAAATTTAATTTAGGGTCCATAGTAACTCCTAAATCAACAAAGCTAAAAACTTGCTCTAAACTGAAGTTATTTATTACATAGTGAGAAAGATCAACAGTTCTACAGGAAAAGCACATCGTTTTACATTTTTTAAGATTCAGTTGCATATCATTTTTGTGACACCAAGTAACTAAATTATTTAAATCCAATTGCAACTCAGTCCCTTCGTTATGAGAACTTAATTACAGAAGGTATATCATTGATGAACAACAAGAACAGAATCGGGCCAAGATGACTACCCTGTGGAACCCCTGAAGTGACACCAATCGGAATCGGATAATGTATTATTAAATAAAACTTGTTGTTTTCTGTTAGCATTCAAGAAGAATGCTGGTATAATAAGTTGTAGATAAAATAGCAAGCCGTTTCTCCATATTAAGAAGACTTCCACATACTCTAAATTTAAACACTCTCAAAAAAAATTTATTGCTGCTTAAAAAAACTGTTTGTTTAAGAGGCTAAATCTCAATGTCAGGGATCAGAAATGTGACATAAATTTTATCAAACATTTCAAAAATATTTTTGGTATAACCAATTACGAACATTTTTATTAACTCTATGTTATTAAAACCCATAGGAACTACCTTATACGCAGAACTTCTTTCATTTCTTTGTTATGCGATGTTATTGTAATTCTAGTGGCATTTCCCGTACTCAGAACGATGAGTATGTATAAACTCGTATCCACGTATGCATGTATATATGTACATTTGTATATGACTGCTTATATGGCTGCTGCTGCTTAGGACTAGCGTACAAGTTGTTAGCCTCGGGACACTCAGGCGGCTCCGCATATGTCACAACATGCATCGGTTGTATGTACATGTGGCTGTACGCCTATATGTATGCTTCGACGGGCATATCCAACTGGCCCAGTAAACTTAATTAAAAATGCGCGTACTTGCATATAATTATGTATGCATTTTAAGGATTTCTACCACACACTTTCAGTGTGTTGTTTTTTTTTTCAACGCAACCGCACAACAACAATGCACTCAAGCGCACACTCATTCAAATGCATATCTGTATAAGAGTTTATTAGTATGCCGGTAGAAAGGCGGCAAAGTGTGGAGTAGAAAAGCAGCGTTTCTGCACTGAATAACTTAATATGTAAAAACGAAAATGCTCAAAGAAAATTATGAGCAAAATAGGCAAATGTTGCCTTTGCTGCGATGTTGACAAATAAAACAGCAACACTAACAGCAAACGTGCTGGCAGGAAGGACATATGCCGAGTGAGTGGCAAGGCAAAAAACAAAACACAGTGTGTGTGGTAACTGCAATGAGTGGGCGGCCAACAGCACCTCCCTCTCTTCTCTCTTTTTTCAAAAGCAAATTTTTTTCTACTATGCGAAACAACACAACATCATTGTACGTGCCACATGCGGGATGTGAGTGTTATGATGGCAGTAGCCTCGCCTGTTGGTGACACCTTCAAATTGTAGCCTTTGCTGGTTGTAGATTATGATTTTTTCAGCGTTAGTGATGGACCAGTCACTCGGGCAGCGCCGCTGTGGCAGTAAGTCAGCGTCGGCAACGAGCCAGTCATCAGCGCAATTGTAGCAGCAGCCAACAAGGTGCCACATGCCACATGCATGTGTAGTTAGTATGTGCCGTTAGCTTTGGTAGGTGTGCGGCAATATTGTGGCAGTTAGTCGAGTTTGGTTGACTGATATGCAACACCTTGTTGCAAAACACAAGCTGCTTTTGTTGTTGCTGCGTGTTGGTGTAGTTGTGAGCTGTCTTGTCGTTTGTTGCACGCGCATCTGCATATAACGCTTGGCGTGTTTTTTCACTTGCAACCAAAAGTATAAATTTGTGTGTGTGTGCTTGTAGTTGTTGCAGCTAAACACGTGTCCCTGTTTATTATTTATGCAGCTCATGCGAAAATTTACATGCTGAAGCAATGAAGTATGTGCCTCCATGGGTTATATGTGCACGGTGGTACAGTTTGAAAGATTGCAGTATAAAATATTACAAAATATTACAAAATATAAAAAATTTTTATCGATTCGAGCCAGCTGGCGAAATATCTGTGAAATTGTGGTAAGCGATTCTTGGTAATTTTGACATTTTGCGGAGTTTTAATACTAAGTATAGCTGTCTTTTTGTTGTTAAGTGGTTGAAAATAGCGAATCGAACAAACGTTACCAACTGATCGCACACTTGGTACATTCTAACTAAACGGAACACTACGATAGTGATTTATCCTTTTGAAATTCTCTGAGAGCAGAAGCCTCGAACTATTAATGTTACTTTGGAACTACATTATTTCGAAACAATAATCATAAACTATCCAAAACTACAAGTTTTTATATATTATTGAGTGCCTTGTTGTTTATAACTTGACGAATCAAGAACACACTAAGCCTAAGATCTCAATCATAAGGAGGTTTATATGACAAGTCACCCAATAAGTTATAAATTACAATTAATTACAGTTTGTAAAGTACTCGTATGTATGTATGTATAATGGATATGAAAAGATAGTAACTTAGCAACCAATTAAATTTCATTAACGTGTAAGAAAATGGAATGTAACTAAAACCTATTTCAAAGCTTGTTTTTGTTTTCATATTCTACGTACTTTCAAGGTCCACCATAACCGCGGAATGATTGAAATACACAACTTCTTCTTCATCTTGCGGTACAGCTCGAGTACTTGATAAGATAAGGTAAAAAAATTGAGAATATGCCCCGCAACCTGTGGTCGATAGTCCCTATTTCTATAACGACTCCATTAATACCAGCACTCTTACGAATCCCATTTTAATACGCAAGTTAAGATAGTCAATCCGCTTCCTACTTGTATGTATAAAACCCAAAATACTACTTCTGTTCCTGCAAAGTTCTGAGCAAGCCAGAAATAGAACCCAGAAGTGGCAGTTTTCAGATGGGACAGGGATCCTCTAACAGTTGCTTTTCACAGATTAAGGAAACCAAAATGATTATTGACTATGTTCTCTGGCAACACTGAGTTTGACTCTGGGAAAATACTAGAGTAGGTGTTTATCTATGCGTATCCGTAAAGTTTTCACTTCTTTTCAAGGTCCAAAGAAAAGCGAAGGGTGTACACACTTAATACTAGCTTATTGGAAGAACTGCCGACACTTTTTCATAATAATAGTTGCAGACGTTTAGGGTATCATGTAACTTTCAAAGGACCTACACACATACTTATTTCATACCATTATCCAATGACATGTTAAGCTATTTAAAGGCCTTCTCTACTGTCCTCCTATAGTTCAATCGGTGGTAAACGGGCTTAAGAGTTTTTATTTATAAGTGCAGTTGTGCCTGATTTCTTAACGATTCTCAATTAGTTGGGTAATGGAAAGAAAAAACCAACATCTGGATGAAATTCAGATATATAAAATTATTTATTTCATCATTTAGTTGTCAAAACACCATTATAAAACATTTCAGTATGATTCTAAAATGGTTTAAATGGTTTTGACTGAAAAATTGCAGAAAAACTTAATGAAAAACAAGAAATAACGTTAACTTCGGCTGTACCGAAGCTAATATACCCTTCACAGGTGCATTTCTTTTAGTAACTATGTGTTTAAGCAAATCTAACGACGTAAGAAAAAGTAAGTAAAAAAAAAGAAAACATTTTACTAATTATTTTTAGCCGTGTTGTTTGCCAGAAATATTAAGATTATATAGTTAACCGATCTGAACAATTTCTCCGGAGCTTATATTATAACCTTAAGCAGAAATCCATGTCAAATTTCGTGAAGATACCACGTCAAATGCGAAAATTTTCCATACAAGCCATTGATTCCGATCGTTCGGTTTGTATGGCAGCTATATGCTATAGTAAACCGATCTGAACAATTTTTTCGGAGATTAAATTCTTTCTATGAGCAATAACTCACACCAAATTTCGTGAAGATATGTAGTAAAATGCGGAAGTTTTCCACACAAGCCCTTGACTCCGATCGTTCAGTTTGTATGATAGCTACATGATATAGTGGTCCAATATCGGCAGTTCTGACAAATGAGCAGCTTCTTGAAGAGAAAATAACATCTACAAAATTTCAAAACGATATCTTAAAAACTGAAGGACTAGTTCGTATATATACAGACAGACAGACGGACGTGGCTAAATCGACTCAGTACAACATACTGATCATTTATATACATATATACTTTATAGGGCCTCCAACGCTTCCTTCTGGGTATTACAAACTTCGTGACCAACTTAATATACCCTGTTCAGGGTATAATTAGTTACTAAGTAAACCAGTGTTGTCATCTAAAAACACTGTGCAGCTGCCAGCAGAAGGCTTTGTTAGGAACACCTACTCGCAGTGTTGATTTTTTCATGCAAGTTCTTAGCGATTCTAAATATGTGATATGCGCCGGATAGGACTAGTTTGAAATATGTATATATGTATGTGCACATATTCTCTAGTTTTTTAGGAGATTTAGAATATTATAATGCTATTTATATATGTACTTTTCGCTACAATAATTACATATTCACAAAGTAAACTACGCGGGAATATATTTATAAAAAATGGAACTTTTTCATAACTTGCTTTTAAGGATAAAATACATAAGTTCAGATTAACATTTTTAGGGGTTTTATAAATTGTACATTATTATTTCTTCATTTACAAATAGATAAAGCTTCATATTTGATATACATATAGCTTAATCTGTAATTATAAACATTTATTCAGATATTGTATTGGAAAATTTCATATAATAACTTGAAGTTGCCGAAAATAATTAAAACCACTGAGCTCGTTTTTAATGTTAATGGAATTCAGGGAATCACAAAAACACTTCTTATGCACATTTCATACTCATGTAAGTTGATACTGATAGACATATATATAACTATTACATAAAGGTATTTTTTTACTTTCACACAATTATCAACGTTGCCACACATTTGCACCTCGAGCGGAAACTGTTTTTAATTTGCGGCAACAGCATTTTATTCGACAATTCCTGCATGAGTATCACTGTCCTTATGTGTTTTTATACGTATGTATGTATGTTTGAGTGGATTATTTCGCATATTTTTTGTAGCCTTCCTTTACAGCGTCGCACTGAATAGTTCTGGCTCCTGCCAGCTGCTACATAAATATGCAATTAGTGCTAAATATTTACGGATTTTATTTATACGCGCATATCCTATTACATAATGCACTTTTTGCTTGATAAGTTGTATTCATAGATTCATGGTTTTTGTAGTTAGCGTTGCCGTTGATGGGCTTAACAGAGCAGAAGGTGACTGGCTTTTACCGTTATTTATCAGGCGTGTGTGCGTTTAATATTAGCACAATTTATTTGCATATTATGTTGATTATATCATGTGCTCTATTTACTTCTAATAAATTTTTGAAATTGAGCCATAGGTGAATTTCAATAACTTATGCAATAAGCTGGATTTCAAAATATTACATAAGCTTTTAGAGTAAAAATTCACTTTCTGTTAACAAAAAGATATTATTAGATGTAATAAGAGGATTGATGACTAATCATTTCGTGATTTGAAAGCTTATTTATATTTAACATATGAAACTTCTGTACATTCTTAAAAAATTAAAATTTTATTAAATGAGTTGCCATGGATTGGAATGTTTACATAAAATTAATTTGTTAAGGAGTGGATGTTGGGCAGGTGCATTGAGCAAGTCGCTATCAGGGAGGGGTCCCAAACAGGGGCACTCTGGAATCTTCTATCAGGTCGCTTGCATTTCCTGATTAATTGGACCACGGCAACGCGAAACTGTCCCCAGTAGTTGAGCTTTTTCACGAATAGATCGAGCTTAGGGGGAAGGTGGGATGGGAAGTCTTCTGTCGATAGCTCTGAGTAAACACTAGCTTTAGACTAGTGATGAGCGATATTGCTATTTTTGAATCACTGTGATTTCAGTGATTGCTACTTTTAAATCACAGTGATTTTTTATTGCTATTGCGATCACAACAAAAAAAACGAATTTATGAGAATTTGTACTCCTTTTTTTCAATTTTTTACATCTACATTTTTAACAATATCCAAAATTTACCTGCTTTTGTAATCACTATTAACTAATTAATACATTTTGGGTACATTTAACTGCTTTTGTAATCACCGTATCCAAAATTATCGAAATCACAACTAAAATTTCTACAGTGACCACTGAACAGTGATTGCTACTTTCGAACTGATATTGTTACTAGTGATTGCTACTTTCGAACTGATACTGGTACTGAACAGTGATTGCTCCTTTCGAACTGATACTGGTACTGAACAGTAATTGCTACTTTCGAACTGATATTGTTACAGTGATCGAACTAGAATTATTGAACTGTTATTGCTATAGTGATCGAATTAGAATTACTGAACTGTTATTGCTATAGTGATCGAATTAGAATTACTGAACACCTATATGTATTGTGATCGAACAAAAGCACTGAACTTCTCTATAGCTACTGTGATCGAACTCAAATTATTTAACTGCAATAGCGATTTTAAATCACTGATATTTACAAAAATTGATTGCTGTTGCTATAAGCGATTTTTCAATCACAGTGAAAAAATCACCGGTAGTGAAATATCGCTCATCACTACTTTAGACTAACAGACCAATGCACTGTCTTATAAGCAGAGGTGGCGAATATCAAAGTAGCAGTAGCCACACTGAATTATAGTGTAGCCTCCTTCATAGAGATTTGTATTCACTCCAACAGCATAGCGGCAAAACTTGCATTGAAAACGACGACAGTGCGCTCCAGACTAGCTAAGGAGTGTCTAACTTCCTTATCAAAAGCTGCTAACAACTTGGTATTCGACTTGAGTGGATGCCGACCATCGGGGAGTCGTTGTAAACTGCAAAGCGGACAAGTCTGCTAGAGGGTACCCACCTTAGTAACATTAACACCGGAATGGAAGCTGGTTGGCAGTCCATGGTCCACTTGCACACGAGCGCTGAACTTACATACATCGCTTGAGTTCGTCAAGTCCTGGAAAACAATCACCAGTGCAGTTGTGAGGTTCTTTTGTCCATAAATGGAGCGTAAAAGGTTATTCAAACTGCTTTCTCTTAACAAGGTTCATAAGTTCACATAAAAAAATGTGCTTACTGAAGATTGTCCAATAAGTACACATGCGGATGAGACTAGGGATCCTGGCGGATTCAATTTGTCAAACTTTTTACAGGAAGACGAGTAAGAATCATCCAAGGAGGAGGAAACCTCTAAAGTCTAACATATGCCAGACTAAGACACTTTGGAAGGCATACTTTTCGCGAGCCTTTCGAATTGACTAGCATTATAATTAGCCGACTCAAAAATTGTGTAACAGATTCCAAGCGTTTTGCCGAATCATTATCATTAGGAGTTTTTTGGTATCACAAAGGATAGCGCTCAAAACTTGTGAAGTGAGATCTTCCTACATATGCAGAGATCAGACTACTAACCTAACCTACAAACTGGGAAGTTTCAAGAAAGTTTGAAAAATTTTTTCAAGGAGGATTGCCACATAATTAATTTTGATAATTATAATATGGACATCCAAAGTAGATAAGATCTGCTTAGTTGTTTCTGAAAAGCCTCAAGTGATCTTACAAATATTTTTCTTTTCATTAACTGAGGAATACCCACTTAATTTCTTTTTGCTTAGAATTAGTGGAAACTTGCGAAACCTATGGCTTCCTTTCTATTTCCACTATCTATATTCAATCATACAAATAAATAAATTTTGTGAGCTTGACAAAAATTCAACTCTCTCAAAAACGACTCAACTCCTTCCTTTTTAGTGTATGTATTTCAAAATTTCATTATATATATGGTCTTTTCGTAAGCGTTCAAAAAAATTAATTATATCAAAATAGTATGAACAAATTTTATCATTGATTAAATATGCTTAAAAATTTAAATCAGTTACACTGGATCACAAATTTGAATTTGTTTTTTGTTCCACGGATGCCACTATCTAATTTGTATGTGAAATGGCTCGCTGATTTCGAAAATCGAGTTAATTTTTATACTCTCGCAGCAAATGTTGCTAAAGAGAGTATTATAGTTTTGTTCACATAACGGTTGTTTGTAACACCCAAAAATAAACGAGTTAGATATAGGGTTATATATACCAAAGTGATCAGGGTGAAGAGTGGAGTTCAAATCCGAATGTCTGTCTGTCCGTCCGTCCGTCCGTCCGTCTGTGCAAGCTGTAACTTGAGTAAAAATTAAAATATCTTGATGAAACTTGGCACACTTATTTCTTGGCATCATAGGAAGGTTGCTTTCGAAAATGAGCAAAATCGGACCACTGCCACGCCCACAAAATGGCGAAAACCGAAAACACATAAAGTGTCATAACTAAGCCATAAATATAGCTATGGAAATAAAATTTGGTATGAAGGATCTCACTATGAAGGGGCATATTTGGATGTAATTTTTTTGGGGAAGTGGGCATGACCCCGCCCTCTATTAAGTTTTTTATACATATCTCGCAAACCAGTAGAGCTATATAAACCAAACTTTCTGCAGTCGTTTTTTTTAGCCACTTCCTAATACAGTCCAAAAACGAAAGAAATCGTATCATAATCACGCCAACCTGCCATTCAAAAGTTAGGTTGAAAATTACTAAAAGTGGGTTAACTCACTAACGAAAAACGTCAGAAACACTAAATTTCACATAAGAAGTGGCAGATAAAAGCTGCACTCAGATTTTTTTACAAAATGGAAAATGGGCGTGGCGTCGCCCACTTATGGGTCAAAACCCATATCCCAGGAACTACTCGACCGATTTCAATGAAACTTGTAATGAAAATAGGCCAAATCGCTTCACAACCATGCCTACTTCCTATATACCAGAACTTTGAAGACAATCTGAATCGTTTACTTTACAATATATAAAGTAAGTACTAGTGAAGATATTGGTGCAGAACTTTGCACAAATACTACGTTTATAGTGTGGCAGCCCCATTCTAAAAATCGCCGAAATCGGACCATAGGTTTTCAAGGCCCCATATATCGAACATGAGGACCTCAGCGCTTCTAACCTAATATTATGGTTTCCAACTTTCGATGGACTATATACAATATATATGTAATATATAATCGTAAATAAATAAATTGCGAGAGTATAAAATGTTCGGTTACACCCGAACTTAGCCCTTCCTTACTTGTTTTTTATGGATACGTTTTTGAGATATTTGCAATTTACCGTTATTCGACCAAAAAAAAAAAGGTGTCTTCATTTAATCATGTATATCTCACTGACCAGTTGAGCAATCTTACTGCAAATTATAGAAAATAAAAGTGAAGGAAATTTCCTAAAAATATTGCCTACACCATTTTTCCATAGGCCTTATAATTTCTGAGAAATTGATTAATCACTTCGAGTTTTTAAATTTTTTTTATGAAAAAATTAAAAAAAAATAAACTTTGGCAAGAAAAAAATTTTAAAACAAAAGATATTTTTAAATTTTTTTTTATTTTATATGAAGTCCTGTTTCTTTATAAAAAATTAAGCTACCAACGAATTTTTTCCCAAATATTTCCCAGGCCAAGATAAAAGAAGGTATATTTGTTGGACCGCAAATAAAAAAGTTGATAAATAATGACCAATTCAAAGGACTATTGTCACCAGTTGAGGCAGCAGCGTGGGATTCCTTCGAAATGGTCGTTTCTTCTTTTCTCGGTAAACACCAAAGTCCAAACTACGAGAAGATAGTGAGCGACTTAATCAAAAATTATGCAGAAATGGGTGATTATTCAAAACTTATTTAATTGAATTATATAAAATTTTATAATTTACTTATTTACATTTTCTTTTTTCTCCAGGCGTAAATATGTCTTTAAAAATTCAAGATTTCACCAACAAATGCAATTAATTGAGAATCGATACCAAGGTTTCTGGGACGTCGGTATGATGGGTGACTACTGTTGGTTTCTCATAAGAGAAACCGATCCTAAACTTAATAAACGACAAAACAAAACACATAATCATTTCGACTATAATGTAAGAACATCAACTTAAGACAAAAATAACACATTGTTTTAATATATATTACTAATATATAAATAAAAGAGTTTATAAAAACTAAAAACGACATGAAAATTGACTTTTTATTTAACAGAAATAGCGCATAGCCAGATATCCCACCCCTACTTTACACACTACATACGCATATATGTATACATTTACTTTGCGCGACTTGGATATATTTATTTGATCATGTACAACTTTCCTATTTATTCATGGATTTTGTTCGTTGGTAGCTTAATTTTTTATAAAGAAACAGGACTTCATATAAAATAAAAAAAATTTAAAAAATATCTTTTGTTTTAAATTTTTTTTCTTGCCAAAGTTTATTTTTTTTTAATTTTTTCATAAAAAAATTTAAAAACTCGAAGTAATTAATCAATTTCTCAGAAATTATAAGGCCTATGGAAAAATGGCGTAGGCAATATTTTTAGGAAATTTCATTCACTTTTATTTTCTATATCTCAAAAACGTATCCATAAAAAAAAATTAACTCGATTTTCGAAATCAGCGAGCCATTTCACATACAAATTGGATAGTGGTGTTCATGGAACATTTTTGCTGTAAACCAGTGTTATAAAATATTATTACAAATATCTCACACTTACCTGTGAAATCAGAGACCTGGCCATTACGAGCAATAAATCGGAATCAACTTTTATTAAATTGTGTACATAGTTTTTTTTAAAATTGCATTGCTTATCTCTTTATATCAATTGTATATATACACTGCATTAACTAGGCAGAATAAATACCGGACAGAACTAGTATTTTCTAATTCAAACTAGTCCGGAGGGATTAATCTTTGATACATTTTTTGGAATTGTGGTTCAGAAAAAAATATGTTACGGCGGGGTTTCAAAATTGCTTCAATCAATATGCAGAAAAAATTAACAAAACCCTACCTTAAATTCATGAGGATATTAAATGAATATGTTTTAAATCAAAATCAAGTTGGGTCTGGTATTTATATTGTTTCATATAGCCAGAGTGCTTGTCGGCCTTAGAAGCACTTTTGAATAATATGAAGGTTGCCTCAGAAGCTACCATCTTGTATCCATATATCAACAACAACAGTTTTTATACTCTCGCAACAGTATAGTTTTGTTAACATAACGGTTGTATGTAACACCCAAAACTAAGCGAGTTAGATATAGAGTTATATATACCACAATGATCAGGGTGACGAGTGGAGCTCCAATCCGGATGTCCGTTTGTCCGTCCGTCTGTGCAAGCTGAAAATTGAGTAAAAAAATATATATAGATATTAATATATTTCTTGATGAAACTTGGCACACTTGTTTCTTGGCACCATAGGAAGGTTGTTTTCGAAGATGGGCCATAACTAAGTCGTAAATTATGTTATAAAAGTAAAATTTCGTAGTCCCGCCCTCTACTAAGTTTTTTGTACATATCTTGTAAACTACTAAACTATATCAACCAAACTATCTGCAGTCGTTTCTTTTAGGTACTACCTTATACAGTACTGAAAGGGATGAAATCGGATTATAACCACGCTCACCTCCCATACAAAAGTTATGCTGAAAACCACTGCACAGTGGTTGCGCCCATAGGACAAAATTCAAAAAATTCATAACAACAAAAATTTCCGAAAAGTTACCAAATCGTCTCTAAATTGTCCAAGCTTCTTCATGGCAAACCGGTTTTTACTGCAAATCTAACGGGACATTCTAAAAATAGAATGCAAAGCGTGATCAACTGTTCAAGTTTGTAGCGAAACTGCGCTAAGTTAGCTTTTCGTGAAAACAAAATTGAATTTCAAAGTGTATTTTTGATTGATTATACTTTTTTTGTGTATTTTTTTAACGTAATTTTCATGTTTAAATAGACATTTAGTTATGTTACCCCACGATACCCCCTTTATGAGTGTTATCAGTGTATTTGTCAATGTTTTAAGGTAATACAAATGTAATGTGTAGCTGCCGATATTTGCCCATATGTTTATATTCGTGAATAAACTTAAGCTGTCGTTTTACTGTTGCTCAAATTTGGTTTGGTAAAACAAAGCATTAAAAACAAAGGCTACGCAGTAGAGATGAGAAAACTTAACATTTGTATTGGTTACATTTGCAAAAAAATTATTGCTTATTGGACTAAATACAATCGTTGTAAGGTTTCAATTGTTCAGTGGTTCCACCGTAGGCCAAAAATCAAAAAATCCATCTCTTGATTTTTTGACAAAATGTAAACCGATGGCCTCTAAATTGTCCAAACTTCTTATTTTCAAACCGGTTTAAACGCATGAACAACTGTATTTTTTAAAACACATCAGACATTTTTTTTTAAATTCGCAGCAACAACGCACTTCAAATTGTTCTGGTAATTGTTCAGGTTAACGAATCAAGATTATTTTTAATGGCTTTTGAAGCTAAAGGTATTTATTTTAACTTGTGAAATTAATTAAGACTAACGTGTAATATATATTTATTTTACATTGTCTTTGCCAGAGTTATTCGATTTTATTTTCCTCTTTTTCAAGGTTTGTTGAAGGTCTTTTTCGATTGCCAATCTTGCATCTTTTCTAAAAGTTCTGTACCGGTCTAACTCCTTAACAACCAGTTATGAAGTTATTGGTTTATGTATTATATATTGCTTTCATTCCAAAGTATTTTTATGTATGACTAATTTTACCAAATTCATTTAAATCACCTATTACTATCTGGCATAATGAAGATATATGGGACTCACATTTATTTGAATGAATTTTGCAGATTTATTACAAAAGTTACGTTAAGCTAACAGAAATCACAAAATCTAACTTTCATTTGGTGGTTTATATGCGATTCTGTGTAATTTTGCTTTTAATGATGCTAAATATTATATAATTGTAGGTGTGTGTGTGTGTGTGCCATTTATTTGCACACAAAATGTGTTTTTACAAATAAACAATAAATAAAATAATAATGGTTTTAATTGTTAATAATAATCGATGTTGTTGTTGCTGCTGTTGTTATTGCAATCTTTAGTATCAACTTTAATTTGACACCATTGTTCAAATAAATTATTTTGCTTTCTACTATTTCTATTTCCATGCCACACGATGTGGCATGAATGTATGTGTGTTTGTGTGTGTTGTTTTTCACAACTTTCACCATTCGCTGCTGCTATGCGATAATGCGAGTAATAATGGTTTTGCTAAAATATTTATTTAAGTAAATAATCAATTTTAATTTGAGCAAATATTTATCTGTGTTGAGGCTTTATGGCAAATTAAGAGCTAAAAGCCACAATTATCATTTATATGCTGGTAATTGAGGTGGCACAGTTGTCAGAAATATGGAATGTACGAGTATTTAAATTTATATAAATTATTATTAAAGTGTAAATTGATGTTTATTTGTTCGTACAACAACAAAGAGGTGACATTTGCTTTGGCTTGATGCCTTTGAATATTTTCAGTAGCTAAATGCAATTAATAACAAACACATTCACCAAATGATGGTCATTATTTGTAGGTGATTATGTGATTATCATTGCTCCTGCTGAGGAGAGAGAATATATAGTATATTTTAAGTATGTTGGTCGAGTTTACAGGTGTATTCCAGGCTTTTTTCTTGACTCTGCTGCAAAGTTATTAAGCGCTGCATACCTTTATAGCTGGAAATCTATTCTAGCGATACGTTCTAACCTGCGTAGCACTGAGTTTTTTCTATGTAAACTGCATTACAGAATTACTAAATGTCTTGCCTTTCAAATAACTTCTCTCGAACACTTCTAGTACCCCATAGTCTGAGTTATAAAATTTCTCGCTTTTCTATTATCTTATATTTCGTTACTGAGGAATAGATACTAGTATATATCTCTATATTTTTGTTGAGTATTTAGTTCAAAATACTAAATCATGACAGTGATTATTTCAGATTTCATGACAGCTTTTGCTAACTACAAAATTGTACTGACGAATTTTGTTACATCTGCAATGCTATGATGTGTGTGATAAGATGAAAGTATAGTTTTGCTGACAGGAAATATATCACCCCTCTTCGAATCAAGTCCATTGACTTCTATTTTGAACCCAACACAAATACTAGGTACAATCAGTTCAATAAAATAATCTTGACTTACGGTGGGCTTTACCAGATTTAAGTTGTAACACCTTGGATCTCCCACCCATCCTGATGAACTAGGTTTCATAGTAATATATCACTTATCTTACTTTGAAGAGTTCAAGGTGCTTCATCTATATATGAGGTTATACTTTAGTAGTCCTAATATGATACCTGTCCAAACGAGTTCCCATAGAACCGAACCTAATAGTAACCGAACCTAACAGTAACCGTACTAATATATACCTCTTAATGCCGAAAATCAACATTTTTCAAATAGTTAGTCATGACGCCCGCCGGACAATATTGGATCTCTGAGTACCCATATTTCTGCCATGAAAAATTAGAAGATCTAGAGAGGTCTTAAAACTTGTAGGGTAAGCACTTCACCTAGGTATCAAATATAATTTTGTTTAGTATTTCATTTAAAAAACAAGCTAAGAAGGGCTAAGTTCGTATATAACCGCAATTTGCTCTCGCAAATAATTATTATATTTTTTATTAATATAACGTACACCAACTTACTATTCACTTAATTTTGTTAAGATATCTCATATATTCCGCATGTTTGAAAACAGTACCTCTGCCGAAATTTTTAGTAAAATTTATTCATTGGCAATGAGGTCTTCATCCGGCACCTTGAATATTTATAGTCCCATTTTTAAATTTTTAAATCAGTGATGCCACAAGTGAAGTGCAGTGTTTGTGTCAAGTTTAGTGCCGGTACCTTAACTAGTGCTTGATTTATATATTATAAAGTGAAAGAATCAAATGAATTATAAAATTGTGTTATATTGGAAATAGTCGCGGTATGTACCAAATTTCATTGAAATCAGTCGAGTAGTTTCTGAGATATGGTGTTTGGTCCAATAGCGACGTCACGCCCTTATTCCATTATTTATAAAATCTGAGAATATTACATTTCCATAGCTTATTTTGTGGCTCTTATAGGACTTTGCTTCCCTTCCTAAGGTTTACAACAGTTATTACTTAGATTCGCAATATCAAACACAATCAAATAACCATGTGGATTTTAAATGAGAGCTCTTTCCGTCTACGTGTCTCATGTCGATTCTCAGAGGAAACTTTCAAGACGTAGCAATTAAATGCAGTGCTGATTTCATGAGTGTACTAGTTGGCATTTATCCTCGGTATGCTTTCTTCACTCAAAAGGTCAGATGATTGTGTTTGGGATCATTAGAACATTTCTTTCTGCGCTCAACGATTCTATCTAATAAGATTCCTAAAGGTGAGATCTTGGAGATATGTGATGTGATGACTCCTCCCATGTTATTCAGTTCCCTATTTTATAAACGTAAAGGCCATTTGGTCTGTGCTAAAGTAATATGGGATTATAAGCTGGGAGAAGGGTTTAAACAGTTTAATTGATAAGAAATTGGGAAATATGATATAACCTTATTCGAATTGTGTATTAATCAAAATATTCCATATAAAGAGTTATTTGCATGCTTACATAAATATCCTCAAGTTAAACGACATTTTAAGAAAGATGACAAGAACCTTGTCTTTGGTTTGTCGGGATTAAGTTGGGAGACAACTAGAAATTGTTCACAGCCAAATAAGACTTTATATTATATTCTAACAGCCCTATTCTGTGCACTTTACAAATTCAACATATTTCTAATTTGTAAAAAATTAAAATTTATCAAGCATTTCGTATTCTGTGTTTAAAATAAAAAGCTTTTTTCTTTATAAGTCGTTAAGAAGTAAAATACTCTTGACAAATAAAATATCTTGCTGTGAATAGTTGTGAAAGTGAATTTTTTGGATATATTTTACTTTTGTCGTTATTTCTATACAAGAGAAAAAATATGATAATGATGATGGCTCGCGTTATTGAGCCGTTTTAATACAGTAGAATTCATTTATAACGACGTCGCTTATAACGACTAACCGTTTTTAGCGTCGATATTATTTACTCAAGTTTGGTTTAATAGTTAGATTCTGAGAAAATGTAACCGTTTAGTGCGACTCCGTTTTGAACGACAAACCGTTTATAGCGACACTTTTTACGATAATTCGTCCGTTTAAAACGACGCGCTTCACCGTTCAATTCTCCTTATTGGCGCGCGTAAATCACAGTTAGTGTTTGTCACTTGTTATGACAAGTTCAAAAAATAAAATAAAATGAGTTCTTTGAAGAGAAAGTGTTTTTCAATTGAAGAAAAGAGTGCAATATTACACAGATTAGAAGCTGGTGAATCAAACGCGACCCTCGCAAAGGAATTTGGCGTATCTCATTCTACAATATCAACAATAAAGAAGAATAAATACAAGATCGGGCCGCTATTTAATGCCAATGTTTTGAAAAGCAAACGTGTAAGAACTTCTACTCATGAGCAATTGGATAAGGCATTGTTACAGTGGTTTAAGCATCTCAACGTCCCAGATGTTTTAAAAATGTACGGTATTTGCCAGTGGATTATGAGAGCAATCGAAAAGCCTGGACGACTGGTGACATTTTTACCAAATGGGCACGCGCATGGGATCGTGAACTTATGAAAAAGAATAAGAAAATCCTGCTGTTAGTTGACAACTGTCCTGCACATCCCCATATTGCAGACTTGAAAAGCAAAACTCTAGTATTTCTGCCTCCAAACACGACAGTGTTGCAACCCATGGATCAAGGGATCATTCGAGCTTTGAAACACACATTTTCGTAAAAACCTTATTTTAAAAATGATCCAGTTTCTAGATGGCGCACAGTGGGGCCAATGGAGATCATTTCTCGGATTAATTAAAAAAAAATATATGAAGATCCTTCAAAACTAAGTATACTTGCTTAAAGTACACAAAATTCTACATCAGTAAGCAAAAAAATAAATGTCAAATACGTAATAGTGCTTACGTAGTGAAGCTACAAACTTGATATTTGTGAAACAAAAATCTAATTTTTTGTTTTTTAAAGCCGCAGATCTTTTGTACGTAAATTGTGTTTTTGTAAAGTAATTCTAAAAATTTGTGAAACTCAACCATGGAACCATCAAACTCAGGTAATAATTGAACTAGTTTGCTAAATTGTGTGTAAAGTTATAATTGCAAAAGTATGTTTTTTTGAGATTATATATATGGAGTCCAAAAAAAAATTAATTTTCTTAGTTTAAGTAGACAAAAAGTTGGTAGTTCAATTGAGTTCAGATAAGATTTAAACACCATTGGAAAGCCTGAACAATTAAATGTTATTTTAGAGAAATTTAGGTTGCGCATCAGTGCGCCTCAGAAGATATCCTCGCATTTGTAATAATATTCCGTATGCAATTTATAAATTAAATTTGCTTCTGGACTGTAGCTTGTGCGCCTAACGGTTTTGTTGTTGTTTTTGTTGTTACATTTACTGTTGTTGTTTATATTGTTGGAGTTTCGTTGCTTTTGTTGTTGTTATTTTATATTTTTATTTTTTGTTTTGTTTTAATATACCATATTTTAAGAGTCATGTGATTAAATTTTGCAGGAACATGCTCAAACGTCGTTTTTTTTACTCGCCTCAGCTTGTACAATATTTTCAATTGTGTCAGCTGTAGGACAATGGATGATAAAATCATGCATTTAAAAGAAGAGCTAAAAAAACGTACTGGTTATTCTGAAGACAACTCTCAAGTTTTCAATGAACGAATAAAAAAATTTGTATTTGAGTTTAAGAAAAAATGGAATAAGGCCCATAGAAGGGAAGATAGATTTCTATCTGATATTAATAAGAATTGGCTACAATCGTCAATTGGGTTTCCACTAGGTCAAGCATGTAAAAGAGGTCGAAAAGAAATTTCATTTAGTGACTCTAGTGATTCGTCTAAATTAAAAAAAACTAAATTTTTAAGAGATACCACAGAGTTACCAGTTTTACTTCATGCAGCAGAAACTAAATTAAGAACAACCGGCTCCGTAGAAAAATCAAAAGCGATACGTAGTATCGTACATTTTTCACCATCAACAGCCAAAAGGTTTAACGAAAGTTTAAAGAAACCTGTAGTCAGTACAAAAATGTCAAATCTTAAAGCTCTAGCTGTCTTCGTAGAAGCTAAGCTATCTCGCTACCAATATAATGTTGTTAGACAATCTGCTCCAGATAAGTTTCCGTCATATAAAATTATACAAAACGAGAAAAAAAAGTGCTATCCAGAATATCGGTGCATTACAATAAGCGAAACTTCCGCTGAAGTAAGTTTACAAGCACTATTAAACCACACAGCAGAACGATTAATACAAATTCATGAAAACCGTATTGACTCGTTCATTAACCAAAAACTCCAACTGTATACTAAATGGGGATTTGATGGAAGCTCTGGTCACAGTTCGTACAAGCAAGCTTTTCATGGATGTGATGGTATCGATTCCTCCGTATTTTTAACTACAATTGTGCCTCTGAAACTTATGTTGGCTGAACAAGTAATTTGGAAAAATCCTCGACCAACATCAACTAGATTTTGTAGGCCCCTAAAAATTGAATTTGTGAAGGAAACCAAATCTGTGGCGATTACGGAAAAGGAAAGGGTAGAACAAGAAATTAAGAATTTAATTTGTACAATTATACTAGTTAATGACAAATTTGTATATGTGCAATTTAAAGAAACTTTAGGATTAATAGTGGACCAACCAAAACCTGGCTTTGGAAACACAAATGATGGTAATACCGCCAGACGTTTTTTTCAAAATGCAGAAAAGTCTGCTGAAATAACCTCTATAAATTTAAATTTGATAAAGCAAATGCACATTCTTTTAATTGTGGTATCTAGTGGGTATGAAATAAACAACAAAAAATTTAGATTTTTTTCACGTAAAACAGCAAAACTTTTTGTTAAGTTGTATCCGTGGTACAACATGCCCCCGACTTTGCACAAATACTTTATACACGGACCTGAAATTATTGATAACGCACTTTTGCCTATTGGCCAATTATCAGAAGAAGCACAAGAAGCTCGCAATAAAGATTTTAAAAAATATCGGGAATTCCATTCAAGAAAGTGCAGCCGCGAAAAGTTTAATCAAGATATCCTCAATTCTTTTTTTTTAGCCTCAGATCCAATAATTTCAAGCATGCGAAGATTGCCAAAAAAGAACTTGCAAAATTTACCAGAAGAGGCTGTTGATTTAATTATAAGTGATGAGTATGGAAATAGCGATGATGATAGTGAAGATGTTGATGATGATGATAGTGATGATGATGATGATGACGTCGACGATGACGATGATGATGTTAGTGAAGGTGACAATTATTAAAATGAGAGTTTAGATACAGATGACATCGATATTAAATAAGAACTTTTTGGAATTGCTTCAATTCTATAGTCATATATAGTAAACCATTATTTTAATATTACAGCTGCATCCAAATCTTCTTAAAAACTATTTGTTGTGACTAACTGGATTTGAATAAAATATAAAATAATCAAAAATTATAAAAATAAAGCTCCAGTTAATTAATCCGAGAAATGATCTCCATTGGCCCCACTGTGTGGCGGATGCAGTAGTGTTGAGTGCACGAAGATCACTGACGCTATTCTAATGATTCAAGATGCCTGGACTCAACTCAAGCAAGGAACAATTTTTAACTGTTACAAACATGCTGGTTTTGTCCGAAGCAATGTAGAATGTACCATAACTTCAGATGATTTTAACGAAGAAGACGATGTACCGCTGAACATTTGGGCGAAGGCTATTGATAAGCATCAGTTACCCATAACAAACGAGGTCTTTGAACAATACGCGCGTGTCGATGATGCTGTCGCCACTTGTGAAGAACCGTCTGATGAAAACATTGTGGATAATATCATTGCCGACGATGCGAATAGCAAAGATAGCGACGGTGATGATGACGAACCAGAGTTTTATCCAACCTTGAGTGTACGCTTAATGTATTTGTTCAGACTAACTTCGATGATGACCATATGAAAACAATGATGTCACGAATTCACAATGCTGTCCGAAGTTGTTACTACCGAACAAAAGTCTGTCAAAAACAAACCCAAATAACAGATTTCCTACGTTAGTGACAGTATTACAGTACATTACGTACCTATGTTTGTAATTTGGTATATACTACTTATTTGTGTATATAAGAATAATTAAAATAAACATATGTAACTGATTCCTACAATATGTTTTATTTACCTAAATAGGAAAATCAAACTTTCGCACTTATAATACATAATTACATACATATGTAAATATCTGTTTTATACGTCATCCGGTTAGTACGACATAATACCGCCGGTCCCTTGAAGGTCGTTATATCCGGATTCTACTGTATTAAGAAGTTTAGTTTTCCCTTTTTTGTATAAAAAATGAAGATAGTGAGGGTAACTTTGACGAAATTTTTCTATATATGGTAGTCCCCAAGGAACTTTTCTGAAGCTAAACATAAGAACGAACTAAATCAAAATTGCATACCAAATAATTTTAAATCTATTACAAAAGACCTATGTATATGTATTATATTATATAGTATTCAATGCGCGTGGCACTCCCTGTTTGGTTAGGGAGGCTAACGAAGCTTTGGCGATCGAGTAAAGACGGTCTAACCTTATCATCTATATATAATAAATAGGGTTGTAAAACCAAACCAAATACTTTGCATCAGGTCTGGGAGGCTTCAGTCGATATCTCGATATCAGAATCGGATAGATAAGCAGATAAACCGGTCAATCGTAAACCAAACTTATTAACGAAGCCACAATGAAGAAGGCTCTGTTAAAACAAACACTCATCCAAATAACGATATTATCCATGAAAAATAGGGCCATATTCGGAGCATGGAATATTTGCGCACTCTCAGAAACTTCACGTTTAGACCAAGAGGGAATAATTTATTCTGAAATTGAAGTTAAATTATTAACTATTTTGCAACAAATATTGAAATGCATGTGAAAACGTACTTTATAGAATAATTCAAATAAATTTTTCAATTCAATTCAATATAATTGGACAGAAATCAGCTGTTTCTGTTTACATTATTTTGTTTCCCACACGTGTGGGGAAAAGTACGCGTACTGAAGCTTTCTATTTTATCAAAATTGTCACAGAATACCAAAAAATTTCTTACTTGATAAAAATATGAAAATATTTTCAAATTTTTGTTATTTTGTCAAGTGCACAGAATAGGGCTGTAAATGTAACCGATGAATGAAATATATTGCATTATCACTTTCTGTGCTTTTACGTGAAGTTTTTATACGAAACACGTTTTCCACCGTGTTTCACTTGAGCTTTTAAAGGGTGATTTTTTAAGAGCTTGATAACTTTTTTAAAAAAAAAACGCATAAAATTTGCAAAATCTCATCGGTTCTTTATTTGAAACGTTAGATTGGTTCATGACATTTACTTTTTGAAGATAATTTCATTTAAATGTTGACCGCGGCTGCGTCTTAGGTGGTCCATTCGGAAAGTCCAATTTTGGGCAACTTTTTCGAGCATTTCGGCCGGAATAGCCCGAATTTCTTCGGAAATGTTGTCTTCCAAAGCTGGAATAGTTGCTGGCTTATTTCTGTAGACTTTAGACTTGACGTAGCCCCACAAAAAATAGTCTAAAGGCGTTAAATCGCATGATCTTGGTGGCCAACTTACGGGTCCATTTCTTGAGATGAATTGTTCTCCGAAGTTTTCCCTCAAAATGGCCATAGAATCGCGAGCTGTGTGGCATGTAGCGCCATCTTGTTGAAACCACATGTCAACCACGTTCAGTTCTTCCATTTTTGGCAACAAAAAGTTTGTTAGCATCGAACGATAGCGATCGCCATTCACCGTAACGTTGCGTCCAACAGCATCTTTGAAAAAATACGGTCCAATGATTCCACCAGCGTACAAACCACACCAAACAGTGCATTTTTCGGGATGCATGGGCAGTTCTTGAACGGCTTCTGGTTGCTCTTCACCCCAAATGCGGCAATTTTGCTTATTTACGTAGCCATTCAACCAGAAATGAGCCTCATCGCTGAACAAAATTTGTCGATAAAAAAGCGGATTTTCACATTTCGAACCGAACACTGATTTTGGTAATAAAATTCAATGATTTGCAAGCGTTGCTCGTTAGTAAGTCTATTCATGATGAAATGTCAAAGCATACTGAGCATCTTTCTCTTTGACACCATGTCTGAAATCCCACGTGATCTGTCAAATACTAATGCATGAAAATCCTAACCTCAAAAAAATCACCCGTTACTATGAAAACTACATAAATATGTTAGGATCCAGTAATTATATCATTGGGTCTTCATAAGATCTTGAGTTCATGGAGTATTCATATTTATGTTGATTAAAATAATCGACAGTCCATAGAGGAAGTAACTGATCCGCACTTGGAATGATCGAACTGCAGAATGTTTCTTAAATTTGCTTCTTTAACCCCACTTCTGGAGCCTTAGCTTCGATTCGTCCCAAACTGAGCCGATTACTTTATATAGGTCACTACATAGTTACCGCAAGTCACTGTTAGTAAATACTCCCTCTACACATTCTTTAACGTCAAGCAAATAATTGTTTAAATGCCCAGTGTGCTGTGTTGAACAAGTTAATATTTTAAATTGATTTAATATCTACTAATAAATATTTAAATATGTGATAAATTATGAGTTTCCTGCTGATTGACTTTTTAACAGCATTCGCATTTTCTGCTACATATTTTATGGCGACAGCACAAAAACGGTCGCCACACTGATTACGGCCGCTGCTGAATAAAAAATGAGGCAATAAAAACTAATAAAAGCCCACTACACCGAACGATTGCAACGGCATGACATGGCAATGAGGAGGCGTGGCACGGGGCGGCGCTGCATGGTGCATGGTGCAAGACGCAAGAGGCAGTGCAACGCTGTCATCGTCATCAACGTAAAGTTTTGCTTGCTGCAAATGGAAAAGCGGAAATGTGGATGCATAAATTTCACACTTTGCGGCTTACAAGTGTCGAGCGTGAAAACGAGCAGAAAAACCAGTTGAACTGCGGCAGTGTTGCCAGTGTCGGTTGGTAGTGCTGGCAAAACATTGAAGTATACTTTTGTGCGCGCTGTCGGATGAGTTGCAGCGCAGAGGGGCGTAAAATTGCGAAAAAATGCGACAGAACACAAACAAGTGCAACAACAATAACAACAACGGCAGCAGCCACAAGAAGTGCAACAAAAGAGCCGAGCAAGTGGAAAACGAAACATAAACCAGCAAGAAACCAATAAATGTACGTACGCACACATACACAAACATACAAGTATTTAAGCACTTGCCTAAGTATGTGTGTACATGCGGCTGTGCAAATATGGGTCGAGACGATATGGCCGGATGGAAGAAACCGGGAAGAGCGTATAATTGATGGGCGGGCAAGATGGCAGCGCGCCAAGCCAGTAGCCGCTGAAGGTTGGCGGCGTACACACACAAACATACAAACACACTCACATACACATCTCCATCTCCTACATATTTATGAGCGCAATCTGACGTGGAGATAACTGTTTAGCGGTGCGGAGGAGCGCATACGGTCGACAACATATTGCCACTGCGTATTATTATTACTAACTATTAGCATTATCAGGCAACGGCAACAGCAACGGTGCAAGCAGCTGCGCTAGAAGTAGCGAAAATTATTTGTTCAACAACAATGTGGCAAAACAGCAGAAACACGAAAAGCTGTCGACCGAAAATTATCATAATAACTCATGTAAAGTATGGCTCTATCGTATCAGTAGTGAGTATGAAACACTACAGGCTGCTACACATCTAGACATATGTATAGCGTGGTAACGGTGAAAGTGTTTGCACTGACAATAAATTTTAATCTGAACACCTTAATTTTTGCTGCACGCGCATAAAATACGTTTATTTAGCGGTGGGCGTGGCATTGCCTACTTTTAGGCAAATATTTTTATAGCTTAAGGCACTAAATCTTACTTGGAAACATAACCTACAGATACTGCAAAAGAAATTTCTTTCAAATTTCTTTTATAATACAAATATTTGTGAGACACATAGTGACGATCGGCTGACTAACTTCGGTTATTTTCCATCATTTGCAACACGTGAGCTTTAAAATTTTTGATTGGTGCGAAAACAATTAAGCCTTGTACACAATTTAGCATAAATTTAGTTAAATTAACTGCCGTACTCATTTATCAAATCAATAACTTTTATAAGTTTGAAAGACAAGAAAGTTCGTTAATGGACTCAATTAAGATAGTGTCTCAAAAGTCTTTCTATATTGTGGAAATATTAATTAATATACAATATTATTTTCAGATAGCCTCCTAATTACTACTTAATTATAATAATATAATAATTATTATAAAAACATATTTGATTTATCGCATAATTGTTACCAAATGTAACTGTAAGGATTAATTTAAAGAAAGAACAAAAATTGATATTTATTATTATTTGTACAAGTTGAATACATATAAACGTTAAACTCTTTCATTCAATTTCAATCTGAATTATATCAACTAATGAGTTGGTTTGAGTAGACAAAAAAATATAAATGTAATTCATTCCATTCAATTTAAATGAACCAATTGGAGTGGATTAAGACTGAAATACCATTTACTGACATGCAAAATTATCCAATTATCCGCCGAATTGGCTATGACAACATTTTGCATTAATTTCATAGAAAGCCAGGCTATCATATTCGGTTGATATTCTAGACTTGGCCTGTTACAGACGCGATAATGATATTTGATCTAAGAGAATGAGGAAAAGTAAAAATTCAAAATTTCTTCGGTCATCCTAAAAAATTTCTCAATTAGAGAGATGTATGTTTTGACTTACCAAATTCATTTTCCAATTTCTTTAAGTTTACATCGTTTAAGTTACAGTTAATAGCTATATATGTTGTTAATATATACTCGTTAAGTATTTTATTTAAGCGCTTCCTTGTATATACATTTGGGATTATTCCATTGGGTGCTTTCTTCGACAGCTTATAAAAAAGTACTCAGCTTAGCTTACTGGGGGTTGCTTCAGATCGAGGCATCGCTTTTATAGGTCAGTCCAAGTATCTTTCTGACAAACCACGCGACAATTAAGGTTCGTCTATAAAACTATTGCGTAATAAAGAGGCAATTAAAAGATTTATCCTGTAAAATATAACGAATATCCCCTCAAATGTATTAACTGTTAAGTGTCAAATTCGTTAATTTTTATAAAACAATCATTATGTGGATCTTCCGCTGAGCTTGGAACTCTGGCCAGCGCCTAGCGATTGCGATGTCGCTAGACATAGCTTCAAGGACTGGCAAGTGGTTTATTGTTTTCAAGTTGTATGGATTTTAATTGGAAATTATCCAATCGGAATTCAAGCGGATGGATTGAAAATTTTATTGGATGCCAACTGTAGAAATTACTTTCTGGAATGCCTTTTGGAGATTGGGGTTCAAATATCTTGGATCGCACACTTTCGACACAATTAGATGTAAAAGACCTGTGAAGTTTTGTGATAGATTGAGTGCTCTTTATCGATACTTAATATCCAACTAAAGGGGTTATGCTGATTTCAAAAATTACTGTCTCATATAGTTCGAGAGTATTTCCCTCTTGTGGAGCTCAGCCAGTTCTCTCTATTCTTTGTGAGGTCCCGCAAGTTGTACATCCATAATTCAACGGGTACTCATGCACTTGGCCTTTAGATACCTTGTTTCCGTTGTCCTCCCATGGGTATCGAATCGGTGGAGCTTTTCGCAGAAACATCTACTTCGATGCATACGACATGGCTTAATCTTTCGAATGCTCCAAACGCCAAATAGAATGTCCTTGTTCAAATATATAGCGTAATTTTTGTTCGTTCAAAGGAGGACGTGACTTTCAATTGCCTACTGATCTTAAAGAAGCAGCTGTCGGCAAGAGTTATTCTGCGCTTGATCTCCATGCTTAGATTGTTTGTCGTATTTATGCTGGTTTCGAGTTAGACAAAGTCCTTCACTTTTTGATTTCATAGCTGAACAGTGAAGTAGTTCACAAAGCGTGAGGAATATTTGTGTGTGGCCTCCAGGTACTTTCCAGTTGTTCTTATTTAGGACTCAGTATGTAAAAATTAATTCAAATGGAAGAAACATGAACGCCACAGAGTAATATTTTAGAACACTCTTTTCATGTTAAACCCAGTACTTGGAACTAGGCTACTCGGCAACCGCATTCGAGTTTTCTCGTTTGCGTAGATCGTTAAGAACTAGCACATGAGTTAAGACTTCTTCGTGTACCGCTTCTATGCAGCTTTCACTGCATAAAAGCCACTCGCACAGCACTTATTTATAAAATTATTTCAATGTTATTTTCTCAGATTGCAATTTTTCACCTAAGCGCCTTTCAGGCTTCTAAAGAAATGCAAACTAGTTGCACTCGTACGTCAGAGAAATTTTACTATTGTTATTACGAATGTTATTATTTTCTACCTTCCATCTACAAGCCATCAATTATGTGTGTTTGTGGAATATTAATATTTGTAGCGCTTTGTAGTCTCGTGCTTGAGTTTCTTACGCTTTGCTGCTTCGGTTGTGCAGCATTTATTTGCTATTTGTTGCAAACTGTTTGCCAGCGCTTTCTTGCCGTTAAATCGCCAGTTGCTTTTGCGATTTTCATTCGCATTATTATTATTGTACTTTTTTAGTTGTTTTGTGCAACTCTGCGACTTTTACCATACTTTTGCAATGCAAATCAAAGTTTTCAAATCCTTTTGTTATGCAAAATAACTTAAACGAAGATTTACTAGTAAAAGCGGGTAGTAGGTCAGCTTTCCTTTGCCCCTGTTCTTGTTGCTACAGTTTTCCGTCTCTTGTTTATATTTGTTTTGCAAAAGCGTGAAAAGCAGATTTGCCTCCAGAGCTTTGCTTTTGTATTGCACCATCTTTACTTCGAGAATTATTTTAAAAGAGCTTTGCGTTGTGAATGGGGATTTGTACAGTTTGCTTGCCTCATTTCTATAAAGACGCATAAATGCTGGCATAAATGAATTGGAAAAATATGCATTTTTGTTTTTGTATAAAACTTTCATTATTATTGAGGCTTAAGGCCTTTGATATTATTAAGGGTTAATAAATAAGTTAATTTAATTTACAAAATGAAAAATGGGCGTTATGGGTCAAGAACTACTCGACCGATTTCAATTAAATTCGGTACATAACACTTTCTTGACACTCTGATGACACGTGTGAAATATGGGCGAAATCGGTTCACAACCTCGACTACTTCCCATATAACTCAATTTTGAATTCCATCTTATTCCTTCACTTTATAGTATATCCTTTACATAAGGAACAAATGAAAATAGCGAAATAAAACTTTACACAAAAATACCATGACTTTTCAAGGCCCCTGATATCGAACATGAAGAACTCAGTGCCTAAGGGTAATTTTACACCGAAAATATAGGTAAATCTCTCAGAAATTTTAATGTAATTTATTCCCTCTGAATTTTTTTCTTATAACAGTTTGTCTCTGTACCAAAAATGGTTAAAATCGGGTCATAGCTCCCCACAGATCCCATATACCTAATTATAGGTAATATAAAATTAAGTGAGTGTATAGTCTTCGATATATTGTATCTTGGTGGTGAAAACGGCTGAAATCGGTTCAGGAATTACCTCAGTCCCCTTATACTATTTATGATGATTTTCGTTATTCTATTGAACTTTATGCCGAATATATTGTCGAATTGTGTTATCTTTATAAAATTACATCAATAAAATACGAGAGTATAAAATGTTCGGTTGCACCCGAACTTAGCCTTTCCTTACTTGTTTTATTTATTTTCTCTTTATCTTCTTCGATACACTAATGATTTGTTGGACTTTAGAAAGGTTGTGCTTTGTTTGACAGAGAGCCTGGAAGAATCACTTTTTTGTATCAGCAGCCTTTTTTCAACACCCCCTAAACTCAGAGAAAAATATATGGGCATTTCCGCCAGAAGGTCCACCACAGACAAAATATTAAACATTATTAGAATTACAAAGTTTTTGCATATTTTCATAGGAAAATATTTAAATTTATTTACATTTAATTAATTTTAAATTAATTCATAACCAATTACGAGATATACGAAAGCCAAGTCGCATAGGAGCTACTTTTCTCATTTCGATTTTTCTACTGCATTTGCTTTTTCGTCAAAATTGTTAACGAAACATATCATGTATAATTTTTTGCTTTGTGTAAAACCTTTATAACGGTACAAAGAGCAAAATAAAATGCATAAGAAACCATGCGATTGCAAATAACTGTAAGTTTTTGCTCTCTTATTATCCTATATTTTAATGTCCCGTGCGACATCAAAAAACAATACTTGTTCCCACTGTATCGCAAATAAAAGCAGCAAGCTCGCCAAATTTTGGGTATAAACAGTAAATTTTTATACAATTAAAATAAAAAAAAACCTTGTTCAAAAATCAGAAGATTTGTGGTTTTGGTAACTACTTAAAATTGGTCCCGTGCGACATCGTAGGTGTGGAATATAAAAATAGAAAATTATTTTTTGTCTAATAAAATTTACTTAAGTATGTAAATAGTGACATTTACATTAATTATTTACATATGAGCAAAAACCGCACTTTAAATTCCACTGAAATAACTATTCAAATAGATTTTGGCGAAAATTATAGGCTTACAAATCAAAACAAGATTTAACAAGGTTGTCAGGAGAAAATCGGTTGCTTGTAAAAGTGACAAGTTAACGCATGAAATATTACTTTCTTGATAAATCTCTTAACTAAAATTAAGAAATCCTTTAGTTGCTTTTCTAAAATATTTATTTTTTTTTTAATGTAACTGCTCTCAGTTTAAAATCAAATTTATATTATCAAACCTGGTTGATTTTATAAAATAATTAAAATGGTCTTCATTAGAATAGAATTTTTTTGCAAGGAGCCGTCGATGGAGTGGGAGCAGTTATCAAACGAAAAGTCTAGCAGATAACGAAACCCAAAAATGTTTATTCCCGAGGACAACATTTTCTTAAAAAACTGTATTTCAAATTGATAATACTATTTTCATTTCATACTATAGAATTTTTGTTGTGTTTCTCGTTGGATATTAGTTAAAATAAATAAATAAATACATTTACTACTTTTTTAAGCCATTTTATTGGACTTGTTGTTAAATAATTACGTATTATAACAACAAAATCAACATAAATATTATGATGAAAAAAAATGTCCCGTGCGACATATCCCGTGCGAATGTGATTAATAATTACTTAAAAAAAAACTATAAATTATTTTTGGATGAAATTCATACCATCTTTAAAGGCCATCAATGCGCAACATTTTACAATCAAAAACATTTGAATATTGCCTCACAATTCGCTGAAATCGCCGTTTGAATCGTTGTCCCCAAAAACGACTTCCATTTTTTGTCCCGTGCGAAGGCCTTGGTTTTTTGCAATTATCTTGAAAATGAAAACCGTTCCAAAATCAACCTTAACACTAAATGTAGAGCTATTAAAAAATCCTACTGTCAAAATTAAAAAACATTTTAGTTCATATTTTATTTTAGTTGAAAGGTGTACGATTGTCCCGTTCGACATGGCGGAAATGCCCATATGTTTGTTGATACGGGTTTGGAATGCGGTTATTGATCAAAAAAATTTGTTTTGGCCTGCTTTTCCCCTTTTTGCTGCGGTAAAAATTGCCGGCGAGTTTATTCCAACGATGATGGTTTGTTGGTGGCTTGATGAAAATCCTGTGATCCAAACGGTTGTTATTTTTGGGTGTGTTCGCCTTCTATCTGGCACCGATCCGGCTCGATTGGACCAAAATGTTGAGATATTCAACTTCGAAATAGTCGGTTGCCAAATAAAAGAGATGATTTCGTTTTCAATATTAAAATTCACAATTTATATTATACTAGCTTTTTACCCGCGGCTTCGCCCGCAGTGGAGTCATTAAATAAGTATGAGAGATAAAGGGCAAGTGTATAATAATAGGAATGAGTCAATTTGATAACTAAATTTGATTGTTTGGCTAAGATCAACAATTTTTAAAAATTACTACAGACAGAAGTTTCAACACTTTAATATATGCTTATTGAAATGCAACAACAAATGTTAAAATATATCCGAGGTATCCGGTATCCTAGGTATTATAACACTATTTCCCTTACCGACACCTGTTAATATAGTAGCACCAAGTATGTTTTGTCCAAATTTTGTTATCCGAAGCTTTGTTCCATTACATAGCCGAGGAGCATCTAGATTTCGCATAAGCATTACTGGTACATTTAGTTGCAATTGAAATTTATGTGACGGTACACCCGATAGTTCAAGTGAATTCAAAAACTCCACAGGATATGAAGTACTTATTATTATTAAACTTTACCACCGGAACAGCACGTTCCAGCAGTTTCATCTTTCCATTTAAAAGCATCGCAGTACTGACATTTTTTATTCATTGAGCCAATAACAATTAATAGATGATTATGTTATTCAATTGAAGGATCATATTGAAACCCAGTACCATTAAACACAGCCCAATCATTACGCATTAAATTTCTGCGGCGCGTGGTCTGTATGTCTGCATTATGAATTCTTCTCGCCTGCGATTGTTCTGGTGTTTCTATTGCTCTTCTAGTTGTCTGCAGTGCAGCTTGTCTTTCTAAACTAACTCGTGCCTGAAGAGGCGTTTCAGCTGTTCTCAAAACTCTTTGTTGCTCTTCTTGTTGTTGTCTTTTCAGCTCTGCGTGAGCCGAAGTTTCTTGATTTCGTGCAACTTTTGCGGCCCGGGCCGCATAAGATAGACCAGATTTCCGCTTTCGAGGCATTTAAAAAAAAAGCAGAGTAAAAATTAACATCAGCGAGTAAGATCTAAAATAATAAAGTAACAGCTAACCCCAAAAATTACGGATAACCTCAAAAATTGGAATAGTTTTATACTGCATGTAACGACAGAAGAAAGTCACAATAAATATAGAAAAATTATAAACAGTTGAAACTATATTCAATTGAATTAGATATTTTCGTTACCGCCGGTAATACAATGGGACGGTATTACAGCATTCAGGGTTGAAACTTCATGACTGTAAAACTTCATTACTGAAGTACATAGCTAAATTTGACGATTTTTTGACAAACAATTGTTTTATCTTTCGTAAAAATTTTTTTTTTTAATATAAAGTACCCTATGTTGCTTCTAGTACCTTCAAGAGTATATGTACAAAGTTTCATGATGATCGGTTCAGTAGTTTTTGCGTGAAAGCGTAACAAACAAACTTACATTCGCATTTATAATATTAGTAGGGATGGGGTATCTACAATATGTTTGGGTTAATTTGTATAAGAGTGTGTGTGTTTGTTTGTTATAAATGAGAGGGTGGGTTAGGTAAAATAGCACCGTATATAATACCTTAAGTGGTAATTACAATTGCAAATATATCTTAATCTTATATATGACCTGTGGTGGGTAATCCCGCGTTGGTTGGATGGTTATTTCCTGAATTATTCTGGTGATCCAGTGGTTGGTTGTCCGTCCGCTTATTTTGCACTTCCTTTGCTTGTTTGTATTCTTATAAGAATGATTCTAACTTGATATGTTGGTGCGGTTGGTGTTTCTGCATTGTCCTCTAATTCGTCTTTCGACCAGTTTAGAGGACAATGCAGGGGTGTGTTCATTTGATATGAACATTATCATTGATCTGTATTAGTCTATACCTCATTATACTGATTGTTGAGATGTAAATCCAAATTCGGCGGCGGTACGCATGGAAAAATTTCTTGGATATTATTGGCATAGGCACCACTTAAGTCAGGGCGTGAGCACAAATCAGCGATATGTCGAAGAACTTCGTTTTGATGCGGATTGTGACTAGTGATCCGTAAAATGTTTGCAGGAGTCGTCAACAAAAGAGGTTATCTCATCCGAGGCTTTCTTTAATTTTTCATTGGCTCGGTTTTTTACCCAAACCTTACGCACAACCGCGGAAGTGAGATTCGCCTTTTCATATTTCACATCATCTCCGAACGGCTACCCAGTGGATACTTGGTCTAAAACCGGAAGTTGTGAGCTGCTTGAGTCATATGTAAAATAATCGTTCCTAGCTACTACCAATTGAATGGCAGTTAGAAACTTTCCTCATTTCTTCTTCACATGATCCCCACCTCCAATTCTTGCTATTTCAGAGAAGTACTAGGTGCTTCTATCATTGAATATTCTGTTTGTTTCTGGTTTGGCTTATTTTATATCAATGGAAAGTAATTCCTTGTTCTTAAATATCGATCAAGATTACCCATTTTTTATGTGGTGAATCGCTTGCTTCTGTCATCTTGATATGATTTCATTATACGGACTCACTTAAGTTAGTTCATTTCAGACCACACATGTTAAAAACGCTCTGCTGAAGATCTCTTCTCCTGACGTATAGTTCAAGGGGTTAACAGATCTCTACAGGGCTTCTTAGTCTGAGCAATGTAAATTCTTATTCGTAAAGATAATTCGAAGCTTTATTCATATTTCCCATATCAAGTCCAATAAGTTTGAGATTGCTCAGTTTTAAATTTTTTTCCCTAACCAAAAAATATGACATTTTGAAACAATTGTTTGCCACTCTTATCTAAATAATTGTTTGTTAAAGCCGTAGTATGTACTTCAAATAATTTAATATCTCAAAAGTCGTTAAGTAAACAAGAATACTTCTTCGAGATACTTGAGTTTGTCAACTGAAAGCCGCAAACTTGACAGCAACAAGAATGCCTTAACAAAAGTAACAACAACGAATGTAGGGACAGAAACAAGTATTTTAATAACTACAACAACAATACTAACAACCAATAGTAAGGATACAAGCGAAGTCATATGCATAGCTCTACATCACATGTGTCAGTTCCAATAGGGCTAACCTGTGTAAGTGTGGAAGGAAGGGGGAAGGAAGGTCACTCATCCCTTTTTGACTACAATTGGCAATTTCGGTTGTCATGATAGATCTTAAGGAATTTCGACGACTACAATTGAAATACACTCAACGACTGTGAGTGCAAGTAAATTAGATGCGTCGGTTGAAGAGCCTCGTAGGAAATTCTTGTGGTAGTAAGTTTGTTCAAAAATTTTTTAAAAATAATAAGTTTGAACGAGAAAGGGTTAAAGCTGTATCTTCAAAAGCTTAAGTCAGTTTGTTTTGGGGTTGAAGTGGAATTTCAGGGTCTGTACAGAGTATTGACAGCTTAAAAGCTTTCTTTGGGTTCAAATCAGTGATTTGTATGAAAGATTCTGATATCTTAAAAGCTTACTCGTGTTAAGGCCAGTGAGTAATAAAGCTTTGCTCAAGCTCATGAGAGCATAAAAGCTTATTCGTTTTAAGTACAGTGAGTAAGAAAGCCGTGTTTAAGACCCTGAAAGCTTAAACATTTGGTCGGGTTCCAATCAGTGAGTACAATTTGCTTTGCCCAAGATCCTGAACCCTTAAACACTTATTCGGGTTCAAATCAGTGAGAAAGAAAGCTTTGTACAAGACCCTGAAAGCTTAAAAGCTTTTTCGGATGCAAATAGATGATTAAGAAAGCTTTGTTCAAGAACCTGGGAGCTAAAACGTTTATTCTTGTTAAGACTAGCGAGTAAGAAAGCTTTGTTCAAGTTCTAGAGAGCTTAAAAGCTTGTTTGTGTGAAGGCAAGTGCGTAAGAAAACTTTATTCAAGCTCCTCATAGCATAGATGCTTTGTAATCACTTGAACTTTTGGAAGTCAACGTGTATTTGAAACTGTAATTTTAAGAGTCTTTCTTGACCCATTCTAATTTGCTATTGCCAAATCATTTTCTTTCAATATTTAAATATTTTTCCCAGAGGGCAGAAATGCAAACGGACACACACAAATATACTCTTTTTCAGGAACATACACTCATTCATGTAGTTGTGCAACTGAAGAGTTGTAGCTGTCGATTCAATTGGCCAGCCGAGTGCCCAAAAGTATGCTACATAATCGTATATTATCCACTTATGCTCTTACATGCTCACTGCCTGACTCTTACAGTTGGCTGGTGTTTGCCGGTGACAGTTGACAACTGACGCTGCTGCTGCTGCATGCACACAAACTTTAAATAAACCAACACACACACACCCTCACTAGAATGTATGTGGCATTGTGCCCAAGACAATTGGGCTGGCAGCAATGATGAGCGAAAAGAAAATTTATAATATTTGGTATATCTATTGAGCCGCAGCAGAGTAACCGCTTGTCACTTTGTTTTATATCCTATAAAATGTGAAATTACCATTGACATTTGCAAATAAGCTCAAGTGTGGTCAATGCGAGTTGGAGAGTAGAAATGCACACGCACACACATACAAATGCATTCCAAAAACACAAATGTACCATTTGAGGCAACAGCTTTCTTGCCACTTCCAGTTTAAATATTTCTTTGCATGTATGTACATATGTATGTGTGTGTTTGTCTTGCATAACTCCCTTGAAAGCATTTTGGCAAAAATTTATTTGCAACAATGTTTGTATTTACGGGCATGTGGCAAGACAATAGCACTGTGCTTACTGGTGCAAACATGTCAAAGTGCCAACCACAAGCACACAAGAGAATGAAGTGAGACATAATAAGATATACACATATGCATATGTATGTGTATATGTAGGCTTTTGTTATGTTATAAATTTTAAACACAAATATTTTGCATGTCTAAATATGAGTGCAACACATTATGTGGGTAAGTCCAATAAACAGGGGATATACTTTTTTAGACTCTAGCAACATGTTGCATGGAGTATAATAATTTTTTGCAATTTTTAACGTGTGTTGCAAGACTTTAAATGAATCGAAAAAGTGATCATTATAAAGAGATGAATTGATTTTCAGAGGTCTATGTGACCGGGGGGGATGGGGTCATATGTAGAAGTTCACGCAAGTGAGGAAAGTTTCTGATTGCCATTCACTTGGGAGTGACCAAGAACGATTCTTTTGCATATGACTCAAGCAGCTCACGACTTCCGGTTTTAGACCAAGTATCCCCTGGGTAGCTAACAGACATCCGTTTGGAGGCGAGCTAAAGTGAGAAGGCGAAGCCCGCTTGTGCGGTTGTGCGTAGGGCTTGGGACCCACCACATAAAAAAATCTCCCCAATGAAAACAAACACCGAGCCTCGGATGAGAAACCCCCCTTTTGATGACGACCCCTGCAAACGTACTAAGGATCATGATTTGAGGGCATGCACCTGGAATGTCCGGACTCTTAATTGGGAAGGTGCCTCTGCCCAGCTGGTTGATGTCCTCATACAACTAAAGGCTGACATCACCGCCGTCCAAGAAGTGCGATGGACGGGACAAGGACGGAAGAAGGTGGGTCCTTGTGACATCTACTACAGCGGCCATATAAAGGAGCGCAAATTTGGTGTTGGATTTGTGGTGGGAGAGAGACTCCGTCGCCGAGTCCTGGCATTCACCCCGGTGGATGAACGTCTAGCCACAATCCGCATAAAAGCGAGGTTCTTCAACATATCGCTGATTTGCGCCCACGCCCCAACGGAAGAGAAGGACGATGTGACCAAAGACGCTTTCTATGAGCGCCTAGAACGCACCTATGAGCGCTGCCCACGCCACGATGTCAAAATCGTGCTTGGCGATTTTAACGCCAGGGTGGGTAAAGAAGGTGTCTTTGGCACAACAGTCGGAAAATTCAGCCTCCATGACGAAACATCGCCAAACGGCCGGAGGCTGATCGACTTCGCTGGGGCCCGAAATATGGTTGTCTGTAGTACCAGATTCCAGCATAAAAAAATTCATCAAACAACGTGGCTGTCCCCTGATCGAAACACGCGCAACCAAATCGATCACGTTGTGATAGACGGAAGACATGTCTCCAGTGTTTTAGACGTGCGTACGCTCCGAGGACCAAACATTGACTCGGACCATTATTTAGTAGCAGCAAAGATTCGCAGTCGCCTCTGTGCAGCAAAGAACGCCCGTCAACAAACACAAGGAAGGTTCGACGTCGAAAAGCTGCAATCACAACCGACAGCCGAACGATTTTCTACTCGACTTGCGCTCCTGCTCTCTGAGAGCACTCATCAGCATCTCGATATAAGGGAGCTGTGGAACGGCATCTCAAACTCATTGCATACCGCTGCAGCCGAAACAATTGGTCTCCAGCAACGCCAAAAAACCAGTTGGTACGATGAGAATTGTCGTTCCGCAGTGGAGAGAAAACAGACTGCCTACCTCGCAACGTTGCGATCGACCACAACACGTTCGGGGTGGGATAGATATCGAGAACTGAAGAGGGAAGCGAGACGCATTTGCAGATGTAAAAAGAAAGAGGCCGAAATGCGTGAGTATGAAAAGCTTGAAAAGCTTGAAAAGCTGGCCGACATGGGTAATGCTCGAAAATTTTATGAAAAGATGAGGCGATTAACAGAAGGTTTCAAGACCGGAGCATTATCATGTAGGGACAGAGAAGGTAATCTGGTAACGGATGTCCAGAGCACACTGGGATTATGGAGGGAACACTTCTCCGACCTGCTCAATGGCAGTGAAAGTACAACACCAGGAGATGGCGACCCGATTCCCCAATCGATGACGATGGAATAGATGTTCCATTACCCGACCATGAAGAAATTCGAATAGCAATTACCCGCTTGAAGAACAACAAAGTGGCGGGGGCCGATGGATTACCGGCCGAGCTATTCAAATACGGCGGAGAAGAACTGATAAGGTGCATGCATCAGCTTCTTTGCAGAATATGGTCGGAAGAAAGCATGCCTGACGATTGGAATCTTAGTGTGCTCTGCCCAATCCATAAGAAGGGAGACCCCACAATCTGCGCCTGGACCTTATCAGTGTGGCTTAGACCTGGAAAATCCACAATGGACCAGATATTCACCATGCGCCAAATTTTGGAAAAGACCCGAGAGAGAAGAATCGATACTCACCATCTTTTTATCGATTTTAAAGCTGCCTTCGATAGCACGAAAAGGAGCTGCCTTTATGCCGCGATGTCTGAATTTGGTATCCCTGCAAAACTAATACGGCTATGTAAGCTGACGTTGAGCAACACCAAAAGCTCCGTCAGGATCGGGAAGGACCTCTCCGAGCCGTTCGATACCAAACGAGGCTTCAGACAGGGTGACTCACTATCGTGCGACTTCTTCAATCTATTGCTGGAAAAAATAATACGAGCTGCAGAACTAAATAGAGAGGGTCCAATCTTCTACAAGAGTGTACAGCTCCTGGCGTATGCCGATGATATTGATATCATCGGAAGCAACAACCGCGCCGTTTGTTCTGCGTTTTCCAGACTGGATAAAGAAGCGAAGCGTATGGGTCTGGTGGTGAATGAGGACAAGACGAAATATCTCCTGTCATCAAACAAACAGTCAGCGCACTCGCGTCTTGGCTCCCACGTCACTGTTGACAGTCATAACTTTGAAGTTGTAGATAATTTCGTTTATCTGGGAACCAGCATTAACAACACCAACAATGTCAGCCTTGAAATCCAACGCAGAATCACTCTTGCCAACAGGTGCTACTTTGGACTGAGTAGGCAATTGAAAAGTAAAGTCCTCTCTCGACGAACCAAAATCAAACTCTATAAGTCGCTCATTATTCCCGTCCTGATGTATGGCGCTGAAGCGTGGACGATGACAACATCCGATGAGACGACTCTTGGGGTTTTCGAGAGAAAGGTTTTGCGCAAGATTTATGGTCCTCTAAACATTGGCAACGGCGAATACCGCAGGCGATGGAACGATGAGCTGTACGATTTATACGACGACATTGACATAGTTCAGCGAATAAAAAGACAGCGGCTACGCTGGCTAGGTCATGTTATACGGATGGAAGAAAACACTCCAGCTCTGAAAGTATTCGATGCAGTACCCGCTGGAGGAAGCCGCGGAAGAGGACGACCCCCACTCCGGTGGAAAGACCAAGTGCAAAGTGACCTGGCTTCACTTGGTGTTTCCAGTTGGCGCCAAAAAGCAAAAAGGAGGAATGAGTGGCGCGCTCTGGTGGATTCGGCTATAATCGCTTAAAGCGATTCCTACGCCATATATATATATATGTATATGTGACCGCCCGGTCCTTAACTACGCAGCCCCAATATGGCCGCCTGGATGCAGTAGGACGCACATTGGGAAGCTTCGAACTTGCCAAAATGCCGCCCTCCGGACAGCCACGGGTTGCCTCTTAATGTCTCCGGTCGAGCACCTTCACAATGAGGCCCGCATGCTACCTGTCAATGAGCATAGCATAATGCTTACTAAACAGTTTCTGTTGGGATGCTTTCGGAGAAATCACCCCTGCAGTTATCTGCTGGAAACCGAGCCATCTCCCAGAGCCATCAAGAGTACCTTCCTGAAATACGTCGACGACTTAAAAGACTACACCAACAGGACTTCGGATGCAACTAACTATAGACAAGCACTGATCGCCATTCATAGAGGAGCTATTAACACCTTCATTGACTCCCTCCTCGTGAATGGCGTACTTGGAGAAACAACACCCACCGTTGCAGACACAGAGCTCGAGTTGCCACGCGAAACTAGAGTGACCCTTGGGCAACTTCGTTCTGGATATTGTAGCAGGCTAAACTCCTACCTATCCAGACTAGACCCTGACATACTTCACATATGTGCTACATGCAAAGAGTCCACGCATGACACTAACCACTTCTTTGCATGCCTCCTTAACCCTACTCATCTAACACCCCTTTCCCTTTGGTCCGACCCCATTGAAACAGCTCGTTTCCTGGGCCTCCCGTTAAATGACTTCGATGACAATTAGGCTAGGCTTGTCGTTTTAGGCAGACATTTGCGATTGTTACTATGGCTTTATTCTTCGGTCTATGGTCTATGGTCTAGAGTAATGAATTTGTTGAGATGAATGAATGATTTCGATACCGGTTCGACAGTGTGAAGATCTGAAAGCTTAAATAGTCCTTTATTTCCATATTTACGTCCACCTTTGACTGAAGTCTTTTTCCATCGATGTGGATTGAAAGCTATGGGGAAAAAATGGCTAATACTGGGGTAGAGCTTGTCCATACTGGTGCAGTACATAGAAATTTTTTTCCTTTTAGAAAAAAAAAAATATTATTTTATTTTATTAATATGGGCCGAAGCGTCCAGAATTGGCCAACAGAAAGGGTGCAGTGTTCCACCAGGACAACGCCAGACCATACACTTCGTTGACGACTCATCGCATCCACCATATAACCCGGACATAGCGTCAAGTGATTACCACCTGTTGCTATCCATGGCGAACGCCCTTGGTGGTGTAAAGTTGAACTCAAAAGAGGCTTGTGAAAAGTGGCTGAAAAAAGTGCAAATAAGGATGGGGGCTTCTACGAGGGGGTATTATGAAATTGGCGTATAGATGGAAATAGATAATCGAACGAAACGGCGCATATTTGAACTAAATCCGATCACTGTAACACTTTTTATAAAGCATTGAATAAAGAGCTTTTTAACTGTAAATAAAAATTGTATAGACAGCGTAAATTCGAGAGCAATAACTTCAGAACGACGACTGGACGAAAAGTAATGAAACTTTGATGGTATTCTAGTTATACTCTAAATAGAGATGGAGACTTTTTGCTTGTTAATAGACCTCTAGGTCAACCCATATACCTCTGTAAAGGGGTTTTCAATAAAAACGCTAAAAACCACCGAGGCGGGCCATTGACTGGGTGATTTCGTGAGATAACTCGTTCACCGAACTTGATTTACAATAAATCTATTGTAACATTCGCTGTGTGACTTATGGCGCCGTCCTATTGTAACCAAATATTGTCAAAGTCTATATCATCCAATTCAGTTATCATTGTGCGGTAGTGATTCCCATTCACAGTAGCGTGCCGGTCTTGATCATCATGGAAGAAGTACGGCCCAATGACGCCGCCGACCCATAAACCGCACCAAACCATAATGTTTTCGGCATGCAATGGTGACTCATGGAGTACATGTTGATTGCTGACTGACCAATAACACATCTCTTGCTTATTGACAAAGCAATTCGGCTAAAAATTAGCCTCATCGCTACATAAGATGTCGTGCTGTTAAAGTTGAGACTACTGACTCCGAATTTCGGTAGTCAATTTCAGTAGTTTCGACTCGTTGTTGGATCGTATATATTTTCATGATGAAATGGCAAACCTTACTGAAGAGAAATGTCAAAAGAGCGGGAAATAATATGTATATAAACTAAATAAACTCAAGCTGTCTATATTGAGGGTCTTTCCTGGACTTCCCCATTAATGCAGCTGGGTTGTGTGCATAGCAGAAAAACAACAATTAAACATGCATTAAATGTGCATAAAACTGAAAATAATTTATGTATATTGATTATTATTTTACTGACGTACACGCACAAATGTGGTCTTTTGTATACTATATACATATATTTATACATGTTTATTTTCCAACATTTTGTGGTGAAAATATTTTCATAGCAGAATTGATATGCTGAAAATTCGACAAAGCAATTATCACACTTTGGCTTTGCAAACTTTTATATATACATATATACCTCAATAGCTAAATATCTTCATATACATACATACCTATACATGAAGACTTGCATAAATTGCAAAATTTACAAAGTTTGCGGTCAATAAGATATTAATTCGAGTGCTCTTGTAAACGATACACATGCTTGATTAAGTGCTAATAAAAGATGATTTGATTAAAGAGTAACTCTTATTGCAAGCTGAGATGATAATCAGGAAAAATATATATTAATGAAATAATTAATTAAACTAACAAGTAATGAAAAATTGTATCTATTGCGCACCTATTTTTATTGTGGTTTTCTAAGAAAATTCCTCGTTGACGTGGCAAAAGAGTCTTTACAAAATATTTACAATTATTTTAAGTAAAGTATTGCGCTTAATAGATAATTACTGATACAAACTGTGACAACTGAACACGATTAATTTTTTGCACAAGATAATTCGAAATGAAGTCATAATAGAAATCAATAAGTCCAAATCTGACCCAACATTCAATTATACCGCGATTAGATCTATTGGAAGCCCAGTGTTATATTTGGCATAAAGGAAGGTCAATTGCCACAGATTCCAGCAGAAAATTGTACTTTGGATAATTTAAGAAAATCATGTCAGATTCTGACTTTTTGATCGACCAAACCTTTTTCAGTTATTATATTTCCCAGGCATGTACGTTCAAGGCCACAGCTAAATATTGGTATACAGTTAACGCTTGGACATTCTGATAGTATTATTGAATTTATTTGAAATACAATTTTTGGAGATAATAAAAATCACATTAATATGATGGTGTACCTTTTGTTTCAGACTATTTGCAAGAATAATTTCACACCAGCTTTTCATATACGGTACTGTTAGTGCTGGAGCTCCTGTGTTTTCCTTAAAAGTTTGATATGTTTGATCTTTGGATGAACAATGGTCTCATAAAGGCAAAACGGACAACGGTTTGGTTCATAGCTAAATATAGCTTTTTCTATAAAAAAATCTGGTCTATTGTTGAACTTTACATCGTTCTTAGACCGTTATCTTGATTACGATCCTAAATTTTCAGTTACTTTTCAATGCTATTCCGTGTTATAGCTCAAGAGTTTTGTAAAGTTTAACACGAATACATTTTAAAGAAGATATCATTGCCCTTACAGGTTTCATGGTCTTGACTTATATAATGCACACGGAGCATGTACTATTAAATGAAGGAAACAATTTTTGATGAGTACAAGCATGACAGATGTTGTTCAAAAAAATGTTTTGAATCGGGTCTTTACTATATATACACATTGGGTATTTCCGTGAATGGAAAAATTTTGCTGTCATACATCATGCTGTCTTTTATAAAGACTTTATTAATGAAATGAATGGAAATTTTCAAGTAAGTCTTTGATACTACTGCTAGAGATACATAGATAGAAAGATGTAAAATGTCCAGTTGGAAAGTCACCCTTATCCTTTAGTACTACCAAGACTCAAAAGCGTGGAGAAGATTGGAAATTTTTTTGCTCGCTATTGTCAAACAATTCACATGTGAAATACATTAACAAAATTAGTGTGTAGAATTATGTAGAAAACGAAAAGTTTTCGTTTAGCCCAGTTCTTACTATTGTCAATGTCTGTCAAATTCTGCAATAATTTGCGAATCTAAGACAGGTTGTGTGGAGATATTTCTTTAAATGGATGTTATGCTTTGGCGACATGATTATACCAGACTATTTGAATAATGCCATTTTTTGCTTTTTATATTCTTTTAAGAGCTGTCACAGTTTATTTTATAAAATGAGTCTATAGAGTATAAGTAATTACAAGATGTAACCAAATTTAAATATTAGTACAGAAAAAGTATATTAAATGTAGAAGCTTGCAGCCTATATTCAGAATTATATTCATACACATTAAGCTAAAAAAAATATATATTTTTGCTACTCCTGCAAGGAGCATAGGCCACATGTGGTTTTTACAATCATGTGATATTAAAATGGATGACTGATTTGGCTATCGCACTCGATCATGGTGCTGGGTCTGCCAGCTTAAGCTAAATTGATCAATACATAATGTTTATAATCTTCAGTGTGTTTCATATAGAATAGCAAACTGGACTTTTTTTGAGTTCTTTTGAGTTTAATTTGAAATTCAAGTAAAATTTGTTTTCTATTTATTTTAGCTGCTAATTAACATTAAACATGCTAAAACGACAACTACTGTCTTGCTGACTTTCTAAAACATACATGCTAGAGAACGCTAATCTGTTGCTGAGCACAAACGCTGTCACTCAATTCGCAACGTATCTTCACGCACGTGAGCTCCCACCAACTGTCAGCAATGGCAACATAATGTGTTTGAGAACGCACGCAAAGCACAGTGAGTGCATCACTCATATGCGCTCAAAGCTATGCACGGCAACACAGGAGCTGCTGTTGGCACTAGATCGCGCACCAACAACAACAACACAAACGAAACCGAAAGGAGCAAAGAGCTTGAGGCAACGGATGACCCCGGCCGGCAAACGGTTAAGTGCAGTTTAATGTGCAACGGGTAACTGTCACTTGACTTTGGCGGCTGCGTGCCATGAATGCGTTACGCTGCGTTGCATACTTGCAGGCGCCAAGCTTGTTTAAAAGTTAATTTTCAAGAAGTTGCCGCGTTGTAGGCTCTAAGACAAGGCGAAATGAAACAAAGGGGTAACAAAGGAGTCGAGGGCAAGTAATGTTGATAGCATGAAAAGGGGACAATGAGGTGCAGCAGTGGTGCTGAGTAAGGTACAATGTCTAAGATGCAACACGACTGCGCCCTTCAAATGCGGGTCACGTTAATTTCTTTGCCCAAGTAATCTCAAAAACTGCAAACTGACAAAACAACAAATATGTTCGTTGGTAGTAGCAATAACAATTTCGGGCATGTGAAAAGTAAGACAAAATCAGCGTGCCACTGCATACACTTTGGAAAAGAAGTTCGCAGCGCTTGCCGAAAAACTTTTCCTATTTTCGATGGGATTTAAGTAATACGCGGAATGCGTGGCAACAGCGCGTGACACGCGAATCCGAAAACTTGCCAGCTGGTCACGAATGCAGCGCTTGTATACAGGAGTGTCTGTTTGGATTGTATGCAACCGTGCTGGCAAGGCACCTCTAATAATATGCACTTTGACCTGAACTACAGAGAAAAAGAGGGATACGTAACTCGCGCTTACTGTCTAAAAAACAAAAACAATTTAAAGTTGTAAGTGCAACATATAAAATGGAAGCTAAACAAATTGCTTGCAACAACTGTGCAACAAAAGCGAAGAAGCGCAGATACTTCCACACAAAGGCACCTACCATACAAATATATATATATATATATATATATATACAAACGAGGCAACAATCTGCTGCTTCTAAGTCTCAACCAGCGCTAACAAGACAGCCGCGCACATTACCGAACAACACACCGTGATTTTGTTGCATGCAACACCCTTCAAAGTGCCACTGCTGCAGTCGCTGACTTACTGCACGCCTATAGCGCATCTTGAAACATTTTCGCTCACTATAATTTACACCGCCTCGCTGACGATTTGTATATTTAGCGTGTTTATAATATAAATTAAGTTAATTTAAGACGCCTGCTCCGGTTTGCGCCTGTTTTGTCGCGGGAAGTGTCGTTGCAACGACACTAATTTGTTTGCGCGGCATACTGGCACAGCCGCACACCTGGCTGGCAGTGGGCCATCAGGGCGTATGAGTGACTTGAGATAATACTCGCGAGTAACGGTACATTGTGCTGGCTTAGTGAAAGTGCGCAATTTAGGATGTTCTAAGTAGACTTAGGTTACTCGGTGAATTTCTTTATTCAGTTAATATAGTTAGTTAGTAGCTGCAGTGAAAGTTAGTGAGATTTATAGTTTGTGTTTTTGCTGATGAAATAGGTTAGTTAGTTTAACACACTTCTGGAACAAATTGTAATTTAAGGCTTTGTGATGAGAATTCTTAATACATCATTTTAATTATTTTATTAGTAAAAATGTGCTATTACCAGAAAGCGCTTACTGCATATAGCACCCGTGGACACAGCTGAAAGATGCTTAGTCGCGATAGCTGCTATCAGACATAGGTAATCCGGGTTTATAGACGAGTGCATACCTGGGCACTCAAGAAGCCTCACTCACTTCGACTTCATTCCGAGGTTATTGGATCATTTTATTCGTTTGGTCAGGAAGGCGTCGCTGGAGGAGAGGCGCGGTGAGCTTCTTCACGGATGAGTCGAAGTTGCCGGGAAAGATGGTTGGGGGAGTTTACTGTCGGACTTACTCCGCATCAATCTTAGATTCAGGCTTCCCGACTATTACCGTGCTTTTCAAGTGGAGGTGGCTGCTATTAAGACAGGATATATTGCTTCGAAGCGCATCAACCTTTAGGGAATTGACGATCCACTCCGATAATATCGTTGATTTCACTGACTATGCGCTCAAGGTTAGTTAAGGAATGCCTACCTTCACTATCGGTGGCAGCGTTATACTTTTCGATTAGATTAGTCTGGGTTCCTGGCCACAGCGGAATCGTGGGAAATTGTAAAGCTCATGAGATTGCAAGTTCAGGAACGTCAGTCTTACTATTAGTACCATGGAAACATATAGGAGCACCATTGTCCTAGGTGCTCTAGGTCTACCGAGTTCTTCACCCTCAGGAAAGCTTACCCCTCCTTAGTCGCATTGGTTTTTACTTGCCACTGTAACATCGAGATCCAATCTGTAAGATTAAAAATCTTACCGGTATTTAACTGTAGAAGCTGCATAGAGGAGGACGAGATGGAATCATATCATAACTTTCTTCTGGAATATCCCGCCTTTGCGAGATCAAGAAAAATATTTCTCGGATCTCACATCCACTCCGTTGGAAGGATCAGGTGGAGAAGGACCTGGCCTAACTTGATATAACCAATTGACCAAAAGTATATATAGTAGATCCTTGGGATCGTGTTTTTTTAAATCACCGAAAATTGAGTCTACTTGGATATCCTGGACATCATCGGAGCGTAGTCACATTTTCTATAGAATATCGGAACTCTGTTTAAATTCCGGTGTATATATTAACAGATTTCTTAATTGATTACCATATGTTATAAATATAGGGAACGACTTTTAAAACCAGAAATTGTATCATTTTATTAGGTTAAATCGGGTGTAAGGGTTCCTTTTAGACCACTAAGTGTAAACTACTTCTAAACTACTAAGTATAAAACATGAGCATGATCTTTGATAAAACGGACTTCAAAAAAATACTACAGAGACGGCTAACATCGAAGCGGGAAAATGTTTCACGTTTCAATTTCAATTTGTTCAAAAGTGGATAGTGCGATCAAAATGAATACAGTTCTGGAAGTAATGAAGGGAAAGTCTGGAATTCTGAAATTATAGTTGATAGGTTCCCGACAGCCAGCTCCCTTCAAGACATTCCTCCTGGACTTTTCAGCTGAATAGCATATGTCGCATAGATTCCTGATATCTAACTGTTTCTTTACCAGATATTCCGTTATCGCGAGACCGTTCTGTTAGGACCAAAGTCAGACCAAAATCAGCTAACAGATTGGCCAACAAATGTAGTTTTGTAAAGGCTTAAGGCAATTTACGCTCTCCAAATTACACATGAGTATTTCAATGAAAAATCATCAATATGGTGGAAGAAGAAGAAAAATAATCCAAATTATGGCACCAAAAAAATGTTTTATCAGTCTAAAGCAGTTATATTTGACCATAGTTTTTGAGTTTCCTCAACTAGTGTTGTGAAATATACGTTTCTGGTATCATAAATCTGAATATCGTTTTTAAAGACCTTGACTTCAGAATGATTTCAGGAGCAAAGAAGCCCAACCATAGTTCAATTTGTTTTACCCACTAACGAGTACGAACATTTCTTTCGAACATAGTTTGTAGAAACGAAACTTGTCTGCGTTTTCACTCTAATAAAATTTTTCACTAATGATGATCGTGTGAACACAGCCAGAATAGAATATTTTATATTTTTCGAACAAAACGTCGAACAACGAAACAAAATTTGAATGCACTGCCACCAATGAAGAAACGAACAAATTCAACTGTGGATGGTCTGCTTAAGCACCGTCATGATGTGATGGTGTTCATATCAATCGCTTTAGCCAATCTTAAAGCGATAGAAACCCTACAAAAATTGTAAGGGTCATCTCTAAATGACTACCAGCGGATTACTTTCTATAGTGTATTAATGGGAATGGTGTGTGCTCCAATGGTGTGTGCTTTACGAGATAGGAAATGGGAACAGTTCGTTCGAAATAAGAGAAGCAAAAGCGTATTTAGTCACTTGTTCTCCTGCGACTAGTTTAGTAGCATAAAAATACCAAACCATAAGAGACTTCATTTCTTTAATTCGATTGCTCTAGAATAATTTAACATTTGTTTAGTTTTTGTATTGTTTGATTTTCTCCAGATCTACCATAGTATGTATATGAAAACTTTGCCATTCGTTGAGGCTATTTTATAAGCAAGCCTTTAACAAATAATTGTTCACATTCAACCCTAATGTGAAAAAAAATTATCTTGAACCCATGTAGTCAATTTTTTATTACAATACATATATAAAATATGAATTTTCGTTGGAGGAACTTAAAAAAAGAAAAAAATAAATTTTATAATGTGCATATTTTTGCAATTATTATTAAATATATTAAGCCCTAGATAGCGAGAATTTCAACCTGCTAACCAGATATATTTATACCTACATTTACGTCAATATTTTCCGTGCTGCATCCTCACTACTTAATATTATTTGCCCTTGTCTTGACCACTTGGCAGCAATCCAATTTTGTAATAATTTCGCAAATAATTCATTTTGCATAAGCGCACGAAAAAAAAAGAAAGTAAAGAAGTCGAAATACCGAGTAGTTTAAACATTTTCAGTTTACGTCAAGCCTTCTACGAGCTGGTGTTCGAAAAAAAGTCAAAATCATTCAATGCAAGTAATTGCCGGCGAGTCGATGGCAGACAAAACGGTACATTCGAGACTTTGCGGAGGAATGTGAAACTGTAAAATGTACATATATGAGATTGGAGTGCCAAGCTTTTGGTAACAACACTAAAGTGTCAATAATTTCATAAAAAAGTAACATTGTTGGTGGACTCAGGAAGTATGAGATGAATCATACGAAAGACTTGAGGAGAGAATTGAACGTATTGATGGTTTAACGATTCCGCCTAAAACTGTGCTACAAGAATATACTTTTAAGCATGATACTGGTTAGAACAGTCAATAATTATGGTATTTTGATCAAAAAGAGTAGAAATTAATCGATGAAGCACTTAATATAAAATTTACAAAAAAAATATTAACTATGAAAATTCTGTCAGCCTAAGCGCTTCCAACTAACAAGTTTGTAAAGAACTCGTACAACAAAAAGTATTCGCATGCAAAAAAGTAACCAGCAAATGATCTAGCCGACCGAAGCTTTGCCATGCATAGCAGCAACCTCAGCTTCATTACATTTCTGGAATGGAGAACGAATGACTCTGCCAATATTTCGGTGTCCAATTATAAAATCTGAGTAAACGTAATAAGTATTGACATGAAAAACAGCGTTTCTATGCAAAATTCGAGCAAAGAATGCAGCATAGAAATTTTTCTCACTCCACTTAATTCCCCTAGTACTCAGTGCATTTTTTGTGGGAAGTGAAAGAATTATGCAGAAGAATGCAAAGAATTGTATAAATCACATTTTCTGTGCCACCACTAAATTGATTTTGAATTCCATTTGATTAAGCGCAATTTCGCTGCTTCCACTCATTTCGTATTTGCATTATTTATGCGCCAACAGAAAAAAAGTCGTAATAAAGCGAACGAAGTACAAGGAATTGGCCAATTGCTGAGTGCAGCGTTTGCACCGTTGCGCTGGCAGTTGAAACTAATTGGCCGCTAAAGTAGCCAAGTTATGAAAGTGCTCGACTCGCCACATACAATAAGGCGGATAAATATTGAAATTATTTTTAATTTATGGCATTTTTACGGTAATAAGTGCGCAGAGCATGGCTGCTGATGAACCAAGATGCCAATTCGACTGCGGAAGTTGCGTATACGCCTGGGTGAACACGAGTATTATTTTTTCTTTGTATACATTCGGCAGCCAATGAAGTTATTTAGCTGTTGAGCTGTAAGTTGGGAGAAGTACTTAAAGCGAATTGAGGTTAAGATCGTATGTACAGCCAAATATAAATTTAATAAATTTGTGTATAACTTTTTAAAATAATTCTATTTAATAAATTTAATATCTTGACTGATTATGATAGGTTATTTGTTTAATCACTAATATTAGTCTTTATATGGACTATTTTTGAATAATTCGCTGTAAATACTAATTTGCAATATAAATTCATTATATTTTTCATATGTGTTATTATTAACGTAGGCCACACAGACCTTTGTCAAGATAAAGTTAGGATCGATCAGATTTGGATGATTTTTTTTTTTTTAAGTGGGCACTGTCCCCTAACAGGTTTTTTCTATATATATCCCAAATCACTAAACATATACATTTAAAATTCAACTTACGTATTCCCTCATGAACCCAATGTGTCAAATCGGTTAGTAATCACGCCCACCCCTATAAAAATATCATATTGAACATTACTAAAAGTGCGTTAACTTCACTAACCAAAATGCCCTCAGCATTTAATTGAATAGAAGAGATGTTATAAAAAAGCTCCACTCAGATTGGTGTATAAAACAGAAAATATGCGTGGCGTCGACCACTTTTGGGTCCAAAGCATATAAATATCGGTAAAAATACTACATTCTTGATATTTTCTTGATGGCTTGATTGGATAGAAAATGGACGAAATTGCTTCACAACCATGCCTACTTTCCATATAACTGACTTTCGTATTCTATCTTATTTGTTCTTTCTGCAATATATAAGTCGAGAGCCAGGGAAGATATCTGAATAAATTTTGTACAAATACAGCATTGGAGGCGTGGCAGCGCTCAATTAAACTTTGTCGAAATCTTTTTGTTTCGCCTTGGTTTTATTGTAATGGGTATTAACAAAAAAATTAATTAATATAGGCATATGTAAAATTCATCCAGATTTTTAATTAGCGCACTAATGAATAAAGAGGGAAATTCAATATGACTATAAGAGAGCATGAAACAATTTGGCAATAACAAAGATAACAAGTAAGGAAAGGCTAAGTTCTATTGATATATTTTTATTAAGATAACACACAATTTGAACCAATTTGAAAATCCTATAATTAGGTATATGAGATGTAGGGGAAGTTACACTATTAGAAGAAAAATATTTCCTCTAAATTAAATTAAGATACCTGAGAGATTTACCGAAATTTGCGATGAAAAATTACCATGGGACACTGGATTCTTCATATTCGGTATTCGGGGCTTTGAAAAGTTGTAGTCCGATTTCGACAATTTTTTCACAAGTGATGCCACAGATCATATAGAGTATTTGTGTAAAGTTTTATTTCGCTATCTTCATTGGTTCCTTATGTATATATTATAAAGTGAAGGAATCAGATGGAATTCAAAATTGAGTTATATGGGAAGTTGTCGTGGTTATGAACCGATTTCATCCATTTTTCACACGTGTCATCAGGGTGCCAAGAAAATAATATATACCGAATCGGTCGAGTATTTATGGCTTAGTTATGACACTTTATGTGTTTTTGGTTTTCCTCATTTTGTGAGCGTGGCAATGGTCCGATTCCGCCCATTAACCCGCTTAACCTTCTTATGGTGCCAAGGAATATTTCTGCCAAGTTTCGTCAAGATATCTTAATTTTTACTAAAGTTACAGCTTGCACAGGCGGACAAACGGACAGACGGACGGACGGGCAGACATCCGGATTTCAAATCTACTCGTCACCCTGATCACTTTGGTATATATAACCCTATATCTAACTCTTTTAGTTTTAGGTGTTACAAACAACCGTTATGTGAACAAAACTATAATACTCTCTTAGCAACTTTGTTGCGAGTATAAAAATGCTTCTGAATTAGAGCTCATGGTGTTCTACTAATCGATTAACCGAATTAACAGGATAGGGCATTATTCGAATAATAATATTCGGCTTGCAGTATCCCGATAGTCGTAAGTTGTCGACTATTCGATTAACCGTTCAGTATCGACTATTCGAATAGTGGAAGTGCATTAAGTTTCTATTTTTAAAAAGCGAAATTCATGAAAAATGCGCACAATTGACATTTTCACAAATAAAAACAAACAAAAAACAAAGGCTGCTTGGATTTCAAAGAATTTTCATTTATTCAAGTACTCTGAGCAGAGCAACTATTCGAATCATCGTAATAGAACGACCATTCGAATAGTCGCAACATTGTGAATAGTATTAATCGGTTAATATACATGCTAATCGGATATTTTGAACATTCGAATAATCGGTTTTCCGGTTATTCGAATAATTTGAAGAGTCCTAATTTGAATAATATATATATGCTTTGGAATTATATTTCGTCCTATTATTAAGTAAATAAAAATTGTAATACTTTTTTACATTTAACAATTTGCTAAGTTATTATAGGATAGTCAAATATTCATAATATGTAATGAATTTTTCATTTCCATTATTTGTTTAACTTTGGTGATGTAACTCTGTAAGGCTATGATGAATGAAATTATGAAAATAATTAATGAAAATTTAACCATTACCTTCCATAAAAGGCGGGACACCGTTCTGTGAGATTAATGGTGTTTTGGGGAAAGAAAAGACCGAATCAACGCCTGTGAAATGCTGCTGAATCGGAACGAACTCGACCCATTTTTGAAGCGGATGGTGACTGGCAACGAAAAATGAATCACATATGACAATATCAAGCGAAAACGGTCGTGGCCGAAGGCCGGTGAATCGTCCCAAACAGTGGCCAAGCCGGGATTGACGGTCAGGAAGGTTTTACTGTGTGTTTGGTGCGATTGGAAGGAAATCATCCACTATGAGCTGCTGCCATATGGCCAGACGCTTAATTACACCATCTACTGCGAATCACTGGACCGCTTGAAGCTGGCGATCGACCAGAAGCGTCCAGAATTGGTCAACAGGAAGGGTGTAGTGTTCCACCAGGACAACGCTAGACCACACCACACACTTCGTTGATGACTCGTCAGAAGCAACGGGAGCTCGGTTGGTAGGTTTTATCACATCCACCATATAGCCCGCACATAGCGCCAAGTGATTACCATCTGTTCCTGTCCATGGCGAACGCCCTTGGTGGTGTAAAGTTGGATTCAAAAGAGGCTTGTGAAAGGTGGCTGTCGGAGTTCTTCGCAAATAAGGAGGGGGTTTCTACGGGAGGTATTATGAAGCAGTCTCGATGGAAACAGATTATCCAACGATACGGCGCAAATTTGAACTAAATCCGATCACTGGCACACATTAAATTATTTAACCAGTATCCAGTTTATTTGTTAGAAAATATCAATCAATTTCAAAAATTAATAAAATGCAAAAGTTTTCCGGTAAAAGTCAGTTGATATTGGATGTGGAAAGATTAATATCCTCGACAATTCTCCATGGACGCTTCGTTGCTGTGGATTTCTACACTTTTACAGCTAATAATTCCATTACTTTATATCCTGCCAAAAGCCTTATACTTTTAGAGCGAACTGAATAACATTTGTTTTCATGAAATTAGATAAATTAGAACCTCAGAACATCAGCTGAAGGTTAGGCAGTTAAAGAGATAAATGCATTAACTCTTTTTGAAGAGTTTCTTATTTAAGTAGACTTATAGTTATCTCTGATAGTCTACATAAGCCTTTTTACACGTTACTGAGCTCATATTGAGCTCATACTGAACAGGTCAAATTATTAACTCAATGTCTCTCCATTTTATCCTATCACCTATCCTATCCATTTAACCTATCCACAGGAACGAATAAGCAGATATTTGACATGATTATTCGCTCATTATGCCGTTTTATTTCAATATTTGAGAAATAAACTAAAAAAATGTAACATTGAGGAAATTTAAGTGAACATCAACAAACATTTTTCTGATTAATTCAGTGGAAGAAACGCCACCCTCAACATGCATTTTTGGCAAGTAATACTCATACAGTTCCACTTAAATGCACACAATTAGCGAAATACAAAATCATGCAATAATATAGTGTCAATTATATATGGGATCCCTTGCAATACTATGCATTCCCCTGCAACATTGTCAACAACTGACAATGGTGTGTGGCATGCAGCGAACAACTGGGGGAAGGAAAACACTTTAAATGCGCGCAATGCGGACACGTGCCGGCAAACACGTACCCAACAATGGTCATTTACGTGAGTGGCGGGGTGGACTGCCCGCAATTCCAAAGGATTTAGCTAAGTGAATCTGGAAGTAAGACAACAAAGTAAAATGCTTAAGTGTGTGTTCGCATGTTGCAACAAAGTATTGCCAGCGAGTGCAACTAAAAGCAGGGGACGGCGGCAAAAGCCAACACGCGCTGCCCGGAAAGGGTGAGTGAGTTAAGTGTGAAAAACTGCATAGAATCTAATTCAATTCTCAATTACAAAAATGTGAAAAGAATAATAAAAAAGCATAAACGCGCAAAAGGTGTAAATTCATGTGAACAGCTTGTAAAAATAGAAATGTTGAAAATTTGTCGGAGTGTGTGTGTGTGTGCCACACGGCTGGCAGTGCGCTTTACTCACACTCAGCTTTTTATTATTGAAATTTTTATTTTTACTTTTTTCATTTTTTATTTGTTTTTTTTTTTTATGTGTACAACACTCGCTTGTCATATGGTCGCTTTCATGCACACTACCTTTTCACACTTCCAAGCGGCCAGCGACAGCGGTGCCGCAGTTGTGACAACACTGATGCTGTAATTAAATTTACGTCACACCATGTAATTGTTGCATGCAACAAAAGTCAGAACACATTCCGCTTACAATGTGTCAGAGCGTTGCCCAAACATATAGAAAAACATACATACCTATATACTTTATATATGTATATATATTCATATATACAATTGCTTATATATAGACGCTCTCAAATACGCTTTTATGCGCACTTCAACTTGCAGCATTTATTTTCTGGCTTTTGTACAGACAAACACACCCATAAAAACCCGTATTCACTTTACTCTTTCAACCTCGAGCATTTGCACACATATCTTCAAAGTGTAGATGCCACACACACACACACATACTCACACGCAAGTATTATTTCCCACATTTGCCCTTCACTCCTTTGTGTTTTCATTGGCATTTGCGTTAACTGCTACAACAATGTTTGCCGCTCAGATTTAATGAAGTCAGTTGCTCAAGCAAAGTGATAATAATTAAATGAATTTAGCGTAAATTTTGTATAAGAGTAAATAAATGGAATTAAACTGGCCGTCAGGCATGCTACGTAGTACGTACATACATATACACTTTTTGTGGCACGTTGTTTTAGGGGCACGTTGGGTTTTTGTGTGCGCCATCGTTAGCATTGTGTTTGAGTATAATTTACTTACTTAGCAAGTGTTAAGTTGGTCTATATGTATGTGTGTGTGTGTGTGGAGGTTAAAGCAGAGAATAAGCATTGTTAATATTGAGTTAAGCTATAATAGAGTTAAATCATTTTTTAATTTTCATGTCAATATAATTTATTTAATAAAATCTTAAAGGAACATTGTATAATACATGATGGAACGTTAATCTTTTAACGTATTTTTTTTTTTGCTAAGCTTCTGTTTAGATGACTCAAACCTTGTAATGTCTTATAGCCTTCAAAAATTCGTATAAAGGAAGTCATTCATAAAAGGCGGAATTTAATAATTATGTATCGACAAAGCGGCCAGCATACCGATTAGTTTCGATTCCAGCGAGCCTGCCTGGTTGACGGAAAGTATGAGATTAAAATTTTCCAAATTTAGTCCTACCAAATATGACAGAACCAAATATGAGCTGACTACCACAACTTATTTAAAACAACTTTAACATTTGGCTTCTGGCAAAGTTTTTAGATTTACTAGGTTGTCCATTGGATAATGACCGAAAGATCCATAAGTGATCCATTTCGAGGTTTCCTACTTTTTAAAGAAAAAACACAGAAAATTAAGATTTAATGGAAATGATTATTATTATTCGAAAGAACATTCTTTGGTGTTTATTTTGTAAAGATTATCTCTTTCAAATGTTAGCCGCAGTTACGTCTGAGATGGTCCATCCGTTGAGTCCAATTTTCGATGACTCGTTCGAGCATTTCGGCTGGTAACTGGCGAATGAAACGCGTGATGTTTCGCTCTAAGGCCTGAATTGAAGCGGGAATGTCCGCATAGGCTTTAGACTTTACATATCCCCACTGAAAAAAAAAATTATCGGTATGATATCACACGATCTTGGTGGCCAATCGACCGGGCCAAAACGTGAAACTATCTGCTCACCAAAGTGTTCTTTCAATAAATCCATTGATTGATGCGATGTGTAGGACGTGGCGCCGTCTTGTTGAAACCAAATATCGCCGAGATCACGAGCTTCAATTTCAGGCATCAAATAGTCGGTTATCACGGTTGCCTTTGACGGAATATGGACCACTGATTCCACCGGCCCACAAACCAGAACAAACCGTAGTTTTTTCTAGATGAAATGACAGCTCTTGGATTTCTTCTGGTTGCTCTTCGTTCCAAATGAGTCCCAAATTCTGCTTGTTTATGTACCCATTGAGCCACAAATGTGCCTCATCGCTGAACAGAATTGGCTCGATCTTCCTTGAACTTTTGAAGTGCCCATAGAGTGAAGCGATGTCGTTTGGGAAGGTCAAGCGGCTTAAGTTCTTGAACATGTATGCTGTATTTTGAACGCTCAATTTAAGATCTCCTCGTAAAAAGCGCCAAGTCGTTCCATATGTCAGTCCGAGTTGCTGCGAACGACACCGAATCGACTCTCCACGGTCTTCGTTTACTCTCTCAGCTATGGCTGCTATTTTTTCTTCACTGCGTGCTGGATGTGATCTATTCGGTCGAATATAATCCAATATTGAATGCTGGGTCTCAAGATGGGTGATGGTGTTGGGGATAGTACGCTCAGTAGTCCGATTATTTCGACCATAAGTTTAGCGAAGCGCGCCGAAACACATTATTTATGGAACGTGAATTTTCGTAATAAAGTTGAACAATTTGTAAACGTTGTTCACTCTTTCAACGATGGAATGCCAAAAAATACTGAACAAAAATAACATAACAGTTTGACACGTCTCAACACGAGTGATATGTCAAAAAAACTTATATATTGCCACCTTTATGTCAGCCCATATGCTTGAAACAAACACCCCGATTCACACAGCTATGAGTTCAAGAGTGTCTTAATACCGCAGTGTTCTGAATCTAGTATGAAGAGGGTGATATGGTATGATATGGTGAACAAATCCTTTATTTTTTTTTAAGTTCAAAGAATTAAATTAAGAAAGAAATTCATAGAATTGATTTTATAGACAGATGAAAAAAGCATGGTCCAAGTCACCACATACCGTGAGTTTTCGGAATTTGGTAAAGTTGAATTGGCGAAATGAAGAGAGGATAACGAGCGTGAAGTGGGATTTAGTACGGACGCTTGCGGTCAGGCGTTCATACGACCTCCCGTTTGAATCTAACCATCAAATTCATATTTGAGAAGGTTTGATAATAGCGGTCAGTAGACAATTTCATGTCTCTGAATATATTTTTGACAAGAAAACGCATCTCTCCTTAAATTGAACAGATTGGAGGTAACTTAATATCTGAATTCAGTTGCATTACTGAATATACTTAAAAAAATATTTAAATTTAGCAGTACTCTATGATTTTCGTTGCAACAGTTTAGTCAACTTTCACCTTAATTTTCACGCAACGCCGTCAAACGCACTACAAGCTAAATATTGACGTTCACTAGAATGGGATTGTGAAACGCGAAACACAAGTTTCAGCAACGCCTTTCAGCGTCAACGCACACATTCAAACGCAATTCACCAGTGGAACATTGCTGTTGTTGTTGTTTTTGGTTAGTAATTTTTCCACTTTTTCAAAAATTTGTTTTCGATTTTGTTACTTTTTCGCCGCTTAATGGGCAAAGTTTCAATAGCTTGTTAGCTTAAATACATTCAACACTCGCCCCGCTCGCCGCCTCAAACCGCCGCTTGTGAAAATTCAATCTGCTGAGCTGGGGACTATAAAATATGCGGAGCAGGCCGCGTGCGCGCTTCGATGAATGTTTGTTCGTATACGTATAAACAAGAACAAACACTCACATATGCATATGCATGTTTGCCGTGGTATGTTTTAAGGGCAGGTGTTGTGCTTGTACCCTTGGTTCAACATTCGTTAGTTCGCCGGGGCGTATACGCAACACATGTTCTGTGCTGTGCTGTGCTATGAAACTGTGACGACGCCAGCATTACCATGACGCTCAACGCACACAAACACAAACACTTAAATGTGTTTATAAATATTCCCATGGATGTGTGTGTGAGTGCGCTTACAAGAAATAAAGATGTTAATCTTAAGTACCTAGCAAATGTTGCCGTTGGGAAAAGTTAATACCACCAGCAACGGTGGTAATGAAGAAGGCAAGATTGTTAAAATGAACGTTAAACGCAATCAAACTTCACCTTTACCGTTGCCATTTCGTCGAAGTGGTGTGAGCGTTGTAATGTATGGCAGCCACTTGCAACATATGTCGCACTCGTGGCGCGTTTGATTTGTTTGGCGCTCGGCAGTGCTTTGATTTAACGCGAGAAATTGATTGAATTTTCAAGTGATTTAAAGCGGCCATTGAAATTTTCTTCAAATCTCCAAACGTAGCACAGGTGCAAAGAATTTTAAATTATAAAATGGAGAAAATTATATAATAAATTATTTCGTGGCATTTTGGATAATTTATTTGCAGTGGTGTTTCTGTCTTTAGTCTTAAAGTTTCGGAAATTTGGAATAAGAAGTTTTTTAAACGTCTGAAAAAACTATAACAAATAAAATATAATACAGTTACCGAAATTAATAATATTGTAATAGCGTTTTTAGAGAGCCAAATTAATTGATCAATTAAACCTTTTATTGAGAAACCCTTTTTTGCCTTTTATACTGTCGGGTACTCGACAACCGATCACCTGTTTTACATTTTTGTTTTTGCTTTTCATAAGAAGTTGGTAAATTTCATCAGCTGATTAATATTTTTTTAACAGCGACATCTACCGTAGCTTTTTTACACAGAGTTGCATTTGATTTGATCAAGTCGATTAAAATTCAATCAAAAATAAATGTAGATTATATTTTGTATGGTGAATGGATCTTAATTAGCGTTTTAATCAAGCAGAGGCCGGTTAATTGCTCAATTAGCTCCTGTCTAAAATCGCTATAACTCAGTAAAGATTTCCGACATTTAAATATTTTTTCTGAAATAATTTTAGCGTGAGCTTTCAAAAGAAGCCCTAATGTATGTCTTTTCATACTGAAAATTAAACTAAATTTTGTATATTTCAGTATATAGAATAAAATACAATATTTATAATATATAAGTTATCCTCCAACATTTGAATAAAATTTTTTAAAGACGGGAAAATGTCTCTGTACTTCAAACAATTTAAAATTTACATTTTAAAATTTTTTATTTACTCCATCGTAACCTCAACTCGGTATCGAATAGACAGCTCCTGCACATTTGGTATTCCTGCGAAAGTCATACGGTTATGCAGAATAACGTCGAGAAAAATCATCAGCTCTGTCAAAAAAGAACTTGTCCGTACCGTTCGTTACTAGACGAGGTTTTAAACAAGGTGATTCCCTCTCGATCATCTTCCTCAAAACTTGTAAAATATGATACACGCTGACAGCGGATGACTTTGACATCAAAGGCATTAACAACAGAGCATTCGGTGCAGTCTTTTCCAGTTTAGAAAAAGAAGATAAAGAGATTGTTATTGTGATGAATGAGGACAAGACAAAGAACCTGAAGGCCACACACAGCGATACACCGCTTCTTGGCAATAATGACTGGTGCTACTTTGGCATCTGTAGGCAAATGAGAAGCAGATTTCTCCCTCATTCGATAAGTCCGTTATCGATCACGTCCTATTATACGGTGCAGAAACTTGGATAGTGACGAACAGAGCTGAGAAAGCATTTTGAGGAATGGATAGAACTGTTGGTCATTACATCCGTCCTTGTGAGCAATGAGTAACGAAGAAGATGGAATCATGAACTATTTGAGCTCTAAGACGACATGGTTATATTTCTTCTTCTTGACTGGCGTAGACACCGCTTACGCGGTTATAGTCGAGTCCACAACAGCGCGCCAATTGGTAATACCAAGTGAAGACAGGTCCTTCTCCACCTTCCATCGGAGTGTAGGCCTTCCTCTTCCTCGGCTTCCACCAGCGGGTACTGCATCGAAAACTTTCAGAGCTGGGGCACTTTCGTCCATTCGAACAACATGACCCAGCCAGCGTAGCCGCTGTCTTTTTATTCGCTGCACTATGTCTATGTCGTCGAACAACACATACAGCTCATCATTCCATCTTCTGTGGTATTCGCCGTTGCCAATGTTTAAGGGCCATAAATCTTCCGCAAAACCTTTCCCTCGGAAACTCCTAGTGCCGTCTCATCGGATGTTGACACCGTCTACGCTTCTGCACCATAAAGTAGGACGATAATGATGAGGGACTTGTAGAGTTTAGTTTTTGTCACTTCTTTTCACGGGTCTTCTCTAAGATTTGGCGCATGGTGCATATCTGGTCAGTTGTTGATTTTCCAGGTCTAAAGCCACACTGATAAGGTCCAATCATTTTGTTGACGGTGGGCTTTAGTCTTTCACACAGTACGCTCGATAGAACCTTATAAGCGAAGTTAAAGAGGCTTAGCCCACTATAGTTGGCGCAGATTATTGGATCTCCCTTTTTGTGGATTGGGCAGATTACACTGAGATTCCAATCGTCGGGCATGCTTTCTCTGACCATATTCCGCAAAGAAGCTGATGCATGCACCTTATCAGCTCTTCGCCGCCGTATTTGAATAGCTCGGCTGGTTATATTTAAGGGCATAAAATAAAAGCTCGTACCACTATAGACTCATTGGTGAACAAAGAAAACAAGGGTGCCCACGCATCTACCTGTAAGACCACGTATGCAGGGTCATGTCTGCACTAGGGATGTAAAACTAGCGGAACCTCGCAGAGAATAAAGGTAACTGGCGATGTTTTGTGTTCCCAGCCCAGAACGATCAACGGTTGTAGTACCAAAGAGGAAGAAAGTACTGATATTGAGGAATGATGCTTATTTGACAGACCTTGGCTGGATAAAAATATAGGTCCGTTCCAATTACGTAGAACAAACTATTGTGGGAACAATACTCGGATGACTTTCGATTGAACTCTAGGGTGAATGGAAGGACTGAACAAAACTATTATACTCTGTGCAACATGTTGTATGTTTTACTCAGCAGAAGCAATTTAAAGTGAGTCATTGGTTTGGAGTTTCTGCTATTCAGTGTGCGAGAAATGTAGAGTACGACCATTTTCTGATTAAAGTTGACCCATATTAAGAGCACTTTTTGTGTAAAATTTGAGATTCGATAGCTTTACCGATGCTGAATTTTTTTTTTTTTGATGTAAAGGATATGATGGAATTCGAAATTATGTTATATGGGAAGAGGGCAGGTTGTCGTCTGTTTGCGCCTAATCTCATTCTACCACATTCCGTATGCATTAAAACAACCAAATATGAACTAAGATTACCTGCTAATAGAAATCTTGGTCGAAAAAAAGCATATATAATGCTTTCATTTCTCCTGCTCTTGCGTGTCTTTTCCTCTCAATCACAAGAACAAATAAGCTCTTTTTCATCTACATATCGCTTACCTCAATCACACGTGTAATTTCAATTATCTTATTATCAATCTTCAAAGTCATTAATTGCGCCCATTTGCAAAGACAACACACATTTCCACGTTTATCTAAAGCCAAAAATACGCCTAATCCACTTAGCTATTATGAGCGTTTCACCTTAACTGCCATTCTCATTAGAGTATTTACTTAACTTATCACCTCAATTGCCCGAGAACAAATAACACACACACATACATACATACATATATGTAACGGTACAAAACAACTTCAACTTGCACAGTACTCGACCGCACTTATTAACCTCTTGAAACGGTTCAACTTACACACGCTTTCTTCAGCCAGATTTCGACATGAAGTGCCTATGTACATATGTGTGTTTGAAGGCTTGTAAGGACAGACGTAGAACAATATACTTTTCACACACAAATTGCCAAGGAGGCACTTTTCTTAGCTTTCTTTGGTGTGAATGCCTTAGATTATCTTAATGTCGGTGAATGTGTATGTAAATGTGGCTGTGTGTGCGAAATGATATGGGTTACGGCGTGGCTCGACGGCATTCCACATATTTCAAGTTGGCAAATAGCAACGCAAACAAATTGGCTTGTCATGCCGCTGTCATAAATGGGTTGCCGGAAGCCTCGGCAACTCACCGCAATATCCTTTTCGCTTAGCCTGACAGAGGGTGCTATTATGACCGTAATCTTTATTTTACTTCACTTTTATGCCGTTAAGGTGATAAAGGCTCTTCAACTATGAATTATTGTAAGACATAATTAATTATGATATTTTATTAGATAATGGTTCTAATGGAGTTATCTCCATATATACTTTCTATTGGGTACTCTACTCAGAAAGCTCAAACCAATACGATTATTTTGCTCTCTGGGAATTATGCTATTGCAGTTGACCTTGCTTAATTGTAAAATTAGGGTTTAATTAACCGGAAGTTCAATAAAATTATCATTGTTTAATCGAAAACTTTTGATATATAAGAATCCGGCTTTCTTTGATAATTCTGCACCTTGCATCAGAAGTTCACAACGGTCGAACGGTGTCTTAATTAAATCTGAAAGAGACCAACTTGTCAGATGGCTTAAAAATTTCTCGGGTGTTCTTAATCCAACTAGCACGAATCCACCTTCGGTTCTTACCTCTCCATTAACCCGACCACCTCACACCAGTAGTTACTCTGCAATATCTGCCGTAATGGAATTAAAGTCTGGAAAAGCTTCAGGAGGCGACATGGTCCATTTAGATGTCTTCAAAGCAGATGGCAGTTTGAGCCATCGGCGAGCTATTTTGCCCCTCTTTTCAAAGCGATATGGCGGGAAGCAAAACTTCGGGATGTGTGGATGACAGGCATATTGGTGAAGGTGCCAAAAAAAGCGACCTCTCTATTTGTAAAAATTACACAGGCATTACACTAATAAGCATCCCATCCAAAATATTAACAAAAATTTTACTAAATAGAGTTCAAAAACACCTCGAACAGTCGCTGCGTAAACAAGCGGGTTTTCGTCATGTGCTGACCACATTGTTACGCTACGTATCATTCTTGAGTAAATCAAGAAATGGCTGTCTAACATCCACGCATGCTTCGTAAATTTCTGCACAGCGTTTGGTAGCATTGAACATAATTGTATTAGCAACTCTTTGCGATCAAGAGGCAATCCAGAAAAGCTTATTAATATTATCAAAGCCCAAACTGGTGTAAAACAGGGCTGTCTTATGTCGCCGTTGCTGTTCCTCATAGTTCTTGACGATGTGCTGAACAAAGCACTAGCGGGCAAACGTGGTGTACCCTGGAATATCTACGAATATCTAGAAGCACTAGCTTATGCGGATGATATGACAACTTAGTGCGGCTTCAATTAAAGTTGGTCTGAAAATAAATGTGAGCAAAACTAAATTCATGTCAGGTAGCGCGGGTAGTGACTCCCCTCATTTCACTATCTATGGCAAGCAGTTCAAACAAAAAACGGGATTCTGCTATATTGGTAGTAAAAATACCCCAATAGGCGGAACAAGTGAAGATATTGCAAGCCGTATAAATAAAGCACAAGCAGTATTTGCACAACTGAACAGTATATGGGTGTCAAATTTTTTGTCTACCAAAACCAAACTCCGTATCTTCAACCCCAACATCAAAACCATGTTATTATATGGGTGTGAATCCTGGTCACTGACATTAGCGCTCACACGGAAACTCCAAACTTTCGTCAACTCCTGTCTGCACATAATTATGAAAATCTGTTGGCCCCGCACCATCTCAAACCAAGACCTGTATAAATTGACCAACGAACTTCCCATCGAGACAACCATTCAACGAAGACGCTTTGGCTGAAATCTGTCGAACTGCTCTCTGATGGAATCCAAAAGGAACGAGAATCTGCGGGAGACCGAAAACCACATGGCGCTTGGTTGACGCAGATCTAAGGACCACAAGCACCAACTGGAATAATTTAAAATCTTTGTCAAATAACCGGAATGACTTTAATGACTTTGTTTTGGTCCTACGCTCCAACAGGACTAAAAGGAAATTATAAATATAATATATATGGCGAAAAATAAGTCAAATAACATGCATGAAATGAAGAGCAACAAAATTAAATTGACTTTTGCATAGATATTGTAAATTTAGTCTAGATAACAAAGTTCTGTAAGGATCTGGATACAGTCTGTGCCACTAAAATTGATATTATATATATATATTCCAATGAAAATTGCTCCGTGATTGCAATTGACATTCACTAAAGAGTGGTCAGGATAATTTTTTTTAACAAATGTAACAAATTTGGGCTTTCTTCTAAGTTCTTGTAAATTGTATCTCAAACAACTGTCTAAAATTATCAATGTCGATTGTTGAGAACACTGTCTTAAGAAAAAAACGCGTTTAAGGCTTAGACGGTATGTTGAAACTTTAACTCTGACCATCTTGAAATTTTAAGATAATATTCTAGGCATATTTTAGGATTAAATAAAACATTAAAAATGTAAATAAATTTGATAAAATTTCTAATTTTTTTACTCTTTGATCCTATCTTTTAAACTGAAACAGTTAGAACGATATAAGATATCCTGTCTTAACCTGTTGACATTTGCAAAAATGAAATTCAAGAGACTTTTCTTCGACCATTTACTAAGTTTCCGAAGGTGAGATGTAAGTGATAAATTCTACAATGTTAGTTTATATATATTCAGTCTGATCGACTTCGCTGGGCCCGAAATATGGTTGACTGCTGCATCAGATTCCAACACAAGAAAATTCATCAAGCCACATGGCTGTCCCCTGATCGAAACACGCGCAATCAAATCGATCATGTTGTGATAGACGGAAGACATGTATCCTGTTTTTTAGATGTGAGTACGCTCCGAGGAAGCAAATTTTTACTCGGACCATTATCTAGTAGCACCGAAGATACGCACTCGCCTGTGTGCAGCAAAGAACGCCACGAACAAGGAAGGTTCGACGTCGAAAAGCTGCATTAACAACCAACAGCCGAACGATTTTCTAACTTAATGTGTCAATATTGTATAAGTGGAACAAACACAGTACACATCACTCATACATAATTTAAACATTTATAGGTTTCGTACAAAACATATTTCATAGAAAATTTCTTCAGAAATTTTATTCAAATTATATTGAAATTTTAATTGCGCGCATATGCTCTGCAATTGAGGTTACAAATGCAGGTTTCTACAGAACATATATTTTTCTACTGAATTTTTATATAAATTGCCCATATCGAACATATATAACTCAACATATTTAGAACAAAGGCACAGTTGTGCGCCTAACTGTTGAATCTACTCTTACATCCACTCTTCCATACTCACACTCGCACACGTCAGCAGGCAATTATGCTAAAAGGCTGAAAAGTAGATTTATAGATTTCTATGCATACTTCAGCAGTTAATCCAAAAACACCTAACGCACACACACACACACACACCACCACACTTACACATGCAACCGCACTTGCTGCTAACTAAATTTCCGCTTGTGCAAATACGCGGCTATAAAATGAAGTGTTTTGGTGCGATGATGTTGAAGGCAGCAGCCAATAAATATGATAAATGATTTTTAAGTGACTTCCAGTTAGACCTTATGTACGCTGCCGTACCAATCCCAACGCTGGCTGTTGTGCGTATGTATTTATGTGTGTGTCTATATATGTATGCCATTTTAATATGAATTATGAATGGCTCTTTTGGATAGCGGTATACTAATGGTTATTGTAATGGCGTAAACTCTTATAGTTCACTTAACACATAAATTGGAGTTAGTGAGTTAAAAAATTTGATCGTTATGCGTTAAATGCTAGTTTGTTTGGTAATATTTCAAAATTTGTGAAATTTTACACCGCAAATTAATGTAGCAGATGATTGTCTATAAGCCACAAAGAAGTGCTGGAAGTGCAGCTGGCAAAGCTGTAGTGAAACGTTAGATGGAATAATTCACGAATAAAATATCTTCTCAGGGTTATGAACATTGGTTCATATTAAATAGTTTTAAGATAGATAAAGAATAATTATAGATAGAATGGAAAAAACTGTGTCTAATAACGACTCAATTGACAAGTTTTTGACAGGGAAAAACTGCCTATGTCATCATAAAATCCGTCAAGATCGGTTGAGTAGTTCTCGAAAAATCTTGATAACCGACTTTGACAACCGCATTTAAAGTTTGAATAAACATTAAATCTTCCATAGATCGCACTATATCTCTGAAAATAATACACCGATCAGAAATTTTGGTGCAGTACTCGAAAGATATTTTAGAATTTTATAAAACAAAAATATTTTTTGAAACCGTGAAACTCACTTAGGGTACACTTAAGGGTCCTAGAAACATTATACAATAAGTAAAATACGAAAAAGAAACTTTACAAAAAATTGCAACGCGTTTATCTCACAACTTCTTCTTTTCAAATTGGACGATGGTGGTACTTAGACATACATTAATCGTTTGTTTATTGTTTAGAGCAGGCATACTGATATCATTTAATATAGAGAGATGTACAAGTAAATAAATGTTATGCTGAGAACATGTGATCTAGGACAAGTTCTGAACGAATTTCACTAGTTTTTGCTAACATAGTTCATAAGAGTAAAATGTATATATATTGAACGATATATTCAGTATTCGTGTAGAAGTTAACTGGGAGTCGCCTTTTGAACCGATTTCTTCTCACTTAAGTTGTAGGGCACATTAAACTCAAAAGTTAAGCCGAAAAAAGCCGAAGAGGAAATGAATATCTCCTTTAAACGTCGTATTATGATTCTTCTAATTTTATGGTAGTCCGAATATAAACCGTTATAGAGGTTACTAATTGAACAATATTCATAAAATTGTTTCAGACGTTATTGCTTAGCGTAGAAAGATCTCTAAATAAAATATCATCCCGTACAATACGCACGAAGTCAAATTCTGCTGTCAGATATAATTTCGTGAAAAATAGTTAGTGTTAAGTTTACAAAAAATTTATATTGCAGGAGCCAATTCTTCGTTAGAACTGTCTTACATACTGAACTGTCCTATATGTACATAATGAGTTTAATGAGCGACAACAAACAGATACATTCCATATATATTCGGCAACTTACCTTCTTCGTTACGCAAACAGATATTATCGATGCATTTCCGGAAAAAGTTAAGTAATCACAGGAGGGGCTCTGAGCTGATTTTTTTGTATTACGTTGATATAGATGCCCCTGAAGTACTATAAGTTAAGCTATATTTTCAGTTGTAATCATTACTTACTTAGTCTGCGTTTCTATGAGCTTGGTGATTTTCGTTTGTTAAAAGCTCATACTTCGTTGTATGTTCGTGGATTCTTGGCCAAAAACAATACCGTAACGCTGCCCTAGACTCCGTGTAACTTTTTCTTATTTTCAAAAATAAAGAGATCGCTAAAGGGCCGTTGATTTCTAAGCGTAGTTGAAATATCTGAAAGAGCTAATTGGAGACTATCTTGAAGGCGTTAACATTAATGTAGGCTAATGAATACATATATATTAAAAAACAAGTAAGGAAGGGCTAAGTTCGGGTGTAACCGAACATTTTATACTCTCGCAATTTATTTATTTAACTTTATTAATATTATATAATACACAATTTGACCCACATATTCGTCATATATATTGTATAAAGTCCATTGAAAGTTGGAAACCATAATATTAGGTTAGAAGCACCGAGGTCCTGTGTTCGATATATGGGGCCTTAAAAACCTATGGTCCGATTTCGGCGATTTTTAGAATAGGGCTGCCACACTATTAACATAGTAATTTTCAACCTAACTTTTGTATGGGAGGTGGGCGTGGTTATGATCCGATTTCTTTCATTTTTGGAACGTATTAGGAAGTAGCTAAAAAAACGACTGCAGAAAGTTTGGTTTATATAGCTCTATTGGTTTCCGAGATATGTACAAAAAACCTATTTGGGGGCGGGGCCACGCCCACTTCCCAAAAAAAATTACATCCAAATATGCCCCGTCATAGAGTGATCCTTCATACCAAATGTTATTTCCATAGCTTTATTTATGGCTTAGTTATGGCACTTTATGTGTTTTCGGTTTTCGGCAGTGGTCTGATTTTGCTCATTTTCGAAGCTACCTTCCTATGGTGCCAAGAAATAAGTGTGCCAAGTTTCATCAAGATATCTTAATTTTTACTCAAGTTACAGCTTGCACAGACGGACGGACGGACAGACAGACATTCGGATTTGAACTCCACTCTTCACCCTGATCACTTTGGTATATATAACCCTATATCTAACTCGTTTAGTTTTGGGTGTTACAAACAACCGTTATGTGAACAAAACTATAATACTCTCTTTAGCAACATTTGTTGCGAGAGTATAAAAATCGGAAATTTCCGCTATATTTTGAAAACACTTCGTTTAGAGGCATTTGTTTTTGAGAGATATTCTAGCAGGTTATATAGTTATCTGATAGCTCTAAGTTAGATGCTCTCTTGTTGAATAGGTGTTATCGATATTATTAAGCGTTTAAATATTGAGTAAGTAATGAAAAACCGTTCTTTTCAGCTATCGTATTACTGTTGAAATATCTGATTGGAAGTTAACAGCAGCATCAGAGAACATTTTGTTCGAGCAACTCCTCGTATTTCCGATATTCTGGGTAATAATATCTGTCGAATTCAGAGTCCTTCAAGTATTAGGTCCGCATCTGGAATATTTAATTAGGAGAAAATATTTTTTGCTTGCCAATTTGCACTAATTTCTCTAAACAATTTCACTAGTAACAAAACAGAAATTCTACAATTTCAAAAATTGTATTGGCAATTAACCCGCGATCTTCCGGTTAGTGGCTTAAAACAGCGTCTATATTCCTGTACTCCATATTACTTTCATATGTAAACTGTCTTTGTTCGCATGAAATTGCCTGTTAAAATTAATTGAAATAAATTCATCGAAGCTAACGCGTAGAGTACACTTACCGAAGCAAACTACTGCACATAACCTAACCTATTAATCCTGCGAAAAAATATAAAAAAAGTAAATTTTGCCTAACCCTGAGTTTCACCTTTAGTTCATTTGAAGCAATCGAAATTCCTAATCGCTCATCAACTTCATAAAAGTTAAATATATACCGAAATTCAATTGAATAGGCAGGCACCCAATTGTGTTGAACTTCATTTGCAGCCATGGTGCAGCAAATGTTGAGGCATGAACTTTTCGGCTTTTGTATTGGCGCAAGCATGAAATAGTGTTGGAAAACGTATGCAGTGGATAAAAGCACCATAATCTGGCAGGCAATTGTTTTTTGCAAATATAATACACTGCATTGTTGTTGAATTTAAACAATTTTTTTGTAGTTGTTTTGCACCGAGTTTCGGGTCTTTGTTGCGGCGCTACGTGCCCCATATGGCTCCACAAAAATATACATACATATATAGATTATAAGTCTGTAGTGTGAATTGGGGCGTTAATTCAACACTGCTTTCCTTCTTCTGTTGGCTTTCATTCACCCTCTCTGGTTTCCTCCGGCCGCTTATCATTGCATTTATTTTGCGGCCAAACTTTAATTGAGTTTAAACCCGTCCATTTCATTTCAAAGTACTTTTCGTTTGTGTGCCACCTCTGCCAGCTGCCAAACAGGCATTAGGCAGCGCCGTGCGCCGTGCGGTGCAGAGTTTGGATAACCTGTGCTACACGTCCAACTCGTAGCTCAGCATTCGGTTGAGCTGCATGCTAAGTATCTTTTGTTGCTTGTTTAATTTCATCGCTCTCCACTTTTGCCACTCGATTTTGCATTTGATATAAACTTTGCTAGTTTACGTTTTGATTTTGTTTTTTTCGGCAATTTCAGGCTCATTTAATTTGTTTGGCAAAACATTTTTTTTCGAAGGGGGTTAGTGCAAAAGCACAGTTAGGCTTGCGCTCTAATTGTCGAAGTTTTTCGGTATGCAACGGGAGAAAAAATGTGCAGCTCAAGGATTTTTTTAGCGTGCCAGTGCAACAAATAGTTTATTTGCAGCAAGCAGCAAGCCCTTGATAAGCGAAAATTCAGCCCTTAAAATAAAATCTGTGGAGAGTGCAATTCAAATCGCTCGATTTACATCGATTCCGATTTACAGATTTGTGTTGCGCAAATAGTTTTGCCAAATTCGGAAATTCAGCTTTATTCAAAAACTTTCACTTTGCGCAAAATTTGAATTTGAATGAATGAATGTTGTACTAATAAACGTTTCGCGGAGGGTTGGCAACTCACTCTAGAGAGCGCTAGTTGAATTTTTAACCGAATTTCCATGCACTTAATTAAAAATTGTTGCTGAAAATTGAAATTCTTAACTCCAAAAGTGTTTCAACGACTCCGTTTATTCCGAATGAATGTGCAGAATTAAGAATTATATCGCTATATAGATAGTTTTTTGATAGCACTTATTCTACTATAGTAATATAAACTTGAGGTGATCTGACAAAGTCCTCAAAACGCCTAAACGTAAAATTTTATAGACAAAATAAAACTCAATAATTTATCATGGCCTGTCAAATTGTGACATCTAGTAGAAGAGAAAATAATTCCGAATATTACGAGCGAAATTTCAACCCACGATAAACTGAACTTTTAACGAAATCACACAATTCCTAGATCTATACTACTATTATAAAGAGGAAAGTTTTGTATGTTTGTATTGAATAAACTCGAAAACTACTGGGCCGATTTCAAAAATTCTTTCACCATTGGAAAGCTAACATAGGCTATATTTATTGCTAGAATCTCTACTTTCTGGAAATAGTTCCCAGATGAGGGTATCGAAAAGACTTTCTGATGGAGAATCTTAATCTGAAACTGAAAATCGTCTTGCAAGTCATTCTCTTCGCATCGCAATCACGTGCCAGAGAAACGGTAAAGTACATACATATGTATGGGAGAGTGTGTAAAAACTTATAACTTTTGAAATGTTTGTTTAACACGGTGCGAAGCCGGAGTGGTCTGCTAGTATAATGATAAAGAAGATGCAGGGTCAAAGAGACATTAGTCATAGTTCATTTAGCTTAGTATATTTTATTCCAAAGAAACGATTATAGTGCATTAAAATATTACATTAATTGAATTAAAATATGTAAAATGTAATAAAATATGGGGCCAATGTAATGTAGTGACATTAACATAACAATCATCTCCAATCAAATGAAGAAGGAAATATACATCTCCGGCGTCTCTTCAAGTGCTTAGTGCTGTTCCTGCGCCAGATCAATCTGTGTATATACCTATATATCTGCTAAAGTATTTTATCAAAAGAAAATATGATGGGTTGCATAGATATGTATTAAGCGAATTTAGAAGTTTATAATGCAGAATAATATTATTATGTAATCTTCTTCTTAACGGTGTAACTGTCATACCAAATGTCAAAGACCATGCTTTTGATATTTATTCTCTGTATACTTACCAAGGTACAACTCGCGTTCTGACAAACTTGACATTGACATTTTTACCGTTAAATCATCTTCAGAGCTAAATAATATCTCGGTCTCTGTATTGAAAGTGCGAAGAGTCCTGAAATTTTCTCTAAGCTCCATTGTGTCTAGAAAAAAATTATTGCTTTCTGCATTTTGGTTTAACCCTCCATAGCTCAACTAAATAAAAAAGTAAAATCATACGGATTGTAATAGCTTTTCGCTAGAAATGAAACACGTATATTCTAATTAAATCACGATTTTTACTTTTATTTTATTAAGTCTCATATCTCAGATTAATTTAATCGATTTCCAAACAAAATGGAGCACAAAAATATGTATATTACCTTAAATAAAATCCATGTACCTTAAACAAACTTTTTTTAAAACTAAATTGTATTTTTTTTAACGAAATTCGTAAAGGATACATGCACTTGAGTTCACTAACTTCACCAATATAGAAATTGTAATACCTGTTTAGGCAGAATCCTATGAGTTAAAAAAATAATTAGACTGCAATTGTACAAAACGTTTCGTACCAATGATGACAAAAAGGAAAAATTAAAAAATTAAATTTTTCACCGAAAAATTTGTAACGTATCTGTCACATGATGCTATAAAGGGTTAAAACTATACCACGTATAGGCATGCGGTTCGCAACTTCTTAACTCAAATATATAAACCGCCTCAGTTCTTATTGGTTTACATTTGATTGCGATGGAAATTTGATAAACATATCGTTCATGAAATTGGAACCAAAGTGGAACACCCAGCTGCGATTGACCAATTGGAAACTAATACTCGATCATCTTTATAAAACAGAGTTAAGACACCAAAAACTCCATCAGGATCGGGGAGGACTTTGGAGATGTAGATAATTTCGTCTATTTTGGTACCAGCATTAACACCAATAATAATGTCAGCTTTGAAATCCCACGCAGAATCACTCTTGCCAATAGGTCCTACTATGGACTGATTAGGCAATTGAAAACTAAAGTCCTCTCTCGACGAACCAAAATCACGGTGACAACATCCGTTGAGACGATTCTAGGAGTTTTCGAGAGAAAGGCGAACATTGGCAACGGTGAATACCGCAGACGATGGAACGATGAGCTGTACGAGTTATACGACGACATAGACATAGTTCAGCTAATAAAGAGACAGCGGCTTCGCTGGCTAGGTAATGTTGTCCGAATGGACGAAAACACCCCAGCTTTGAAAGTGTTCGATGCAGTACCCGCTAGAGGACACCTCCACTCCAGGTGGCGCCAAAAAGCAAAAAGAAGGAATAAGTGGCGCGCTCTGGTGGATTCGGCTCTAATCACTTAAAGCGGTTCCTACGCCAAATATATACTGTAAGGTAGTTGTGTGTCCGCAAAGCATTACAATTTCTGAAAGTAGCTTTTATAATTTTGTATACAATACAAAAACAAAAAAATTGAATAATTGAATTGCTTCGAATTTTTCACAGTATGCGAGAATATTGAATATTTATTTTGAACGAATTAATAGTGTGTTAGAAACTGGTGTATTAATGTTAAAATTTAATAATATTCCTAAACTCAGAGTTTACCATATGCAATTTTTTTTACTCTCCTTCAACACCGCTCTTTGTAAAATATAGAATCCCGTTTGTCAATAAATTTTGATCTACTGTTCGTCGCAGAAATAGTTTTATATGTAATTCAGGGTATCTTAAACACTACAATAAACCCTAACATTAAACTTCAGTTTAAGAGACAAAATTTTTATTTTTTTGCCGGTTTAGTTCTCACAACTTGACCAATTGAGTAGTTTGATCTGCATCTTAAAAAAAATACTAAATCTAATTCTGAGTTTCTTAAACTCTCTAATTTATGACAGAGTTTCATAAACACTATTTTTGGTGTTAGAAGACATACAACCGTGTGTCTGTGAGGTCAGAATTGAGTAGTCCTGTTAGTTCGCCATTGTAGAAATAAGGTTAAAATAAAAACAGAGTTAATTTATCTCCTCAATGAATCCGAACATTAATTCAAAGTTTATGAGAAAACTGATTTATTAAATTATTACCTCGATTGCTTCATAATTAGGGATGGCAAAGAAGAAAACGTATTACTCGATTAATGTATCAAATGATTAATTGCAAGAACAGAAAATTTATTTGAATTAATGGCAAGATATCAATCGATTATTAGCTCCTTTCGATTATTTTATATTTAAATAATGAAATAAATTAATTTCAAATTAATTGATTGAAGACTTTCAGAGCTGGAGTGTTTTCGTCCATTCGGACAACATGACCTAGCCATCGTAGCCGCTGTCTTTCTATTCGCTGAACTATGTCAATGTATAACTCGTACAGCTCATCGTTCCATCGTCTGCTGTATTCGCCGTTGCCAATGTCCTGAGGACCATAAATCTTGCGCAAAATTTTCCTCTTGAAAACTTCTAGTGTCGTCTCATCTGATGTTGACATCGTCCAAGCTTCTGCACCATGAAGCAGGACGGGAATGATAAGCGACTTGTAGATTTTGATTTTGGTTCGCCGAGAGAGGACTTTACTTTGCAATTGCCTACTCAGTCCAAAGTAGCACCTGTTGGCATGAATGATTCTGCGCTGGATTTCGAGGATAAAATTGTTGCGAGTTGATACAGGTTCCCAGGTATACGAAATTATCTTCTTTACTTCGAAGTTATGACTGTCAACAGTGACGTGGGAGCCAAGACGCGAATGCGCCGACTATTTGTTTGATGACGGGAGATATTTCGTCTTGTCCTCATTCACCTCCAGACCCATTCGCTTCGCTTCGTTATCCAGGCGGCTAAAAGCAGAACTAACGGCGCGGTTGTTGCTTCCGATGATATCAATATCATCGGCGTACGCCAGCAGCTGTACACTCTTGTTGAAGATTGTACCTTCTCGGTATAGCTCTGCAGCTCTTATAATTTTTTCCAGCATCAGGTTAAAGAAGACGCACGATAGTGAGTCACCTTGTCTGAAACCTCGTTTGGTATCGAACGGCTCGGAGAGGTCCTTCCCAATCATGACGGAGCTTTTGGTGTTGCTCAACGTCAATTTACACAGCCGTATTAGTTTTGCGGGGATACCAAATTCAGACATCGCGGCGTAAAGGCAACTCCTTTTCGTGCTGTCGAAAGCAGCTTTAAAATCGACAAAAAGGTGGTGTGTGTCGATCCTCATTTCACGGGTCTTCTCCAAGATTTGGCGCATGGTGAATATCTGGTCAGTTGTCGATTTTCCAGGTCTGAAGCCACACTGATAAGGTCCAATCAGTTTGTTGACGGTGGGCTTTAGTCTTTAACATATTATTCAAGTGCGAATATTTTTCGGAAAGCAGATTAAGTATAAGATTAACAATTTTAATTTCTTTCGATGCATCGGCAGTGTTTCGTTTCTTCCTCACCTTCTACACACTTAAATGGCAAATTGTCTGTGTTTACCATTTCAACAATACTTTTCGTTAATGTCCGTTGTCTGGTTCCGCTCGAGGAAAAACTGCCTACTAAAAGCTTTTGGTATTAGAGTTTGCGTGTTTTCCACCACGGCATTTTGTTATTTCTATCTTCAACGGGTTTCCATACGCCATTATTGTCAGAATTTGACTGCGGGACCAGGGTTCACAAGCAAAGATTGGGAAATTTTGAAGCGGTATGTTGCCGGAATTTTAATCTGAAGACAATGTCGTGAGTGGCAGCAATGTTTGTATAATAATTTGGTAATCAATCGATTAATGATTCAATTAGTCAGAAACTAGATTCAATTAAAAAAAAAATCGATTAATGCGATTCATTCCATTAATCTTAGCATCCCTATTCTTAATGTTATACCTTTTTCAATTCAAAGACACATTTTTGTATATACAAATTTATTTAAGTAATAATTGAACGATGAAATATGTATATAAAACATATTATGTTCTTAATTGAACAGATTCTTATAATTATATATGTATGTATATTCACGTATAAAGGATATGTGTAAATATGTATATTATGAATAATAAGGATTAAATAGAGAGCCTGGTGACAATTAAAACACGGGATAACATATATGTATGTAAATAGTGTCCTAGTGCAACACTTAAAAGTGACCTGGTAAGTTAGGATCCGCGGCATAAGCAATACAACTGCAAGGATATCCTATAAAAATGAAACAACAAGTTGTGTATTAGATTCAAGTAGTGGACTTTATTGGAAATTTTACTTGCTTAACATAACTAAATACAAAGGGAGTTTCGAAAGCGCTTGCAATTGCATACGTCTACAATATATATAGAGTTAAGTACATAATTTCCCACAAAACGTAATAAGGATTTGGGGAATATATAAGTGATTACTTGGAAGTAGTTAAAATTTTCGTCTTATTAATTAAAACAACAATAATTAGTGTATTACATAATCATATATATATACTCATATTCGCATGTATTTTAAATACATATATATTGAAGTACTTAAGTGCTTACAGTAATTTTAAGTAACTTAACGTACTGAGCATGTAATTAGTGCGTAATTAAGGACAATTAAGGCTTATTTATACATTTTGAAAATTATATTTTTGTGTACATACTTTATCAATTGTTTAATTAATATTCTCTAATATTTCTTGAGTGACCGTTGACCCTTGGAAATTGTGCTCACACACACATACATACATGAATAGTTTTGGCGCAAAGTGCATTTACTTTGCTAAATTTCAATTTAACTGTGGGAAACGACTCCAAACAACCTGGCCTATGTTATTAATAACAACTGCATTTGAGAATTCATAAAAAAAGAAAGGACATACAAAAACATTTATTGAAATTACAACAAATACATAGAAAAACTGTACACAAAACGAGACTAAATGGAATGAAAATGAAGCACAAACATTAATGAAATGGTTTAATTACACATGATAATTGCAATCAAAAGATGTACGTATGTATGTGTATAGATGAGGATTTCAAAGAATTTATCTATGTGATAATTTACATATTTTTTTACAGTGTAAAAAGCTTACTTGCCTCATTTGTGAGTTGCAAACGCCTTTTGAGTCGCTGGTTTTGAGTTAAAAAAAAATCACTTACAACTACAGTAAAACATTGCCAAAAGTAAACTAACTACAGTTATTGTACGTGTATATGTGTTTGTATGCATGTATGTGTGCCTTACATGTTTATAGCTAGTTAAGAGTGTGGCCCTAATCATAGCGCTCTGAAGCCAACACCCAATACAATAATTTCAAACATTTCAACTTGCCTCGCGGTTTACACTGCAAATGCTGTTTTATATACTGGCAGGGACACTGGAATTGCCCGCAATGACGTCCCGGCTCCAGTGGCGTAACATCGACCAGTCCGCGTAACGCCTCCATGCCCCAACGTGTGGCATAACGCAGGAAAAGCTGAGTGCCGCGCTCCTGTCGATTTAAGCGGATTTTTGGTATTGTTTTTTTTTCATTTTGAAGTGGAATATTTAGCAATAAAAATTTATTGTATAGTGGTATGTGGATGAAGATAAGGAGTTTAAGTGAGTGTTGAGATGCGAAGTGCAAAATAAAATGTTTGCAGTTTTTGAAGAAAACTCTAAAAAATATTTATAATGAAATAAAGCCATGATTTTCTACAGAATGCACAATGAATTTGTTGTATGTGTGTGTGTGAGAAAAGAGCACAATTTATTAGCGATTTAGCTGCAAATATAATACAATAACATAAGACGTCTTCGATTCACCATTTTTCTACTCGATATCTTGAGCATTTCATTAAAGAGTTTGGTGAATCTAGACAGCTATTCTTTATTCAATTATACTTAATTATTATTTACTTAAGGTTACTGTAAAAGCTTCTATTGTTTAAAAATGTATTTATTAATATTTTTTAAGTAAGCATATACAACTGGTTAAATATTTTGTTTTAGTTTATATACACAAATTTTATATAAGAGTATCTCAGTAAGGATTGCTTAAATTATGCGTTTCATTTACACATATTATAAGTATTTATTCAAAACATGACTTGACATATTATACTTTCAGTATTTAAATAAAATTTAATCAAATCGAGTTATTCAATTCAATATATGTAAATTTATATGAACACCATCTGAATTTCTAGATTTGATTTGTAAGTTTTAATATAAAAAAAAATTTTATAGAAAACACACCCGACTCGAATGAGAATAGATCTTTGAGCAAATTTTTTTTAATCTCTTATATAATGGTTTGTTGCGATGCTTTGGAGTCCCTAGAGGGAGTGGGTCTACATGTAGCTTTTTAAAGCTATTTAACGAGTCCTTAAGTTATAAACGTAGAAGTCTCGCTAAGAATTAAGGCTCACTATTATTTCTTTTCTTACTAAAAAGGGAGTAATGGGCCCTCATCAACTAACTCTAGAGGACTTTAATTGCCGAGTACAAATTTGATTCCCCTATCAGGCATAATGTTGTTGTTAGACGTGATATGTCGATCGGATGTTAATGCTTCAAAAATTTATTCAAAAATGAAGACTCAGCATAATAGACTCAGTTTAGATTAGGTTAGGTTGTAAGGCTGTTTCTCAAAGGGAAACGCACGTAGTCTATAAAAGACAGTCCTTTGTGAAGCCCAATTTCGAGAGCTTCTACAGCTAGCAGACGGTAAGATTTTTAACCTTACTGCGTGGATTCCGGTGGGACAATGGCCAGTAAGAACCCTTACGACTAAGGAGAGGTAAGCTTTACTGAGGGCGACGAGCTCGGTAGAACTCCTGCGGTTCACCTTTGGCCAGAAGAGCTTGGCGACTGCACAAGTGCTAGTGACTGACCAGCGCCGAGGTTCATCTGTCTAGTAGTAAACCGTAATACGACATAGGTGGTCCTACATGTCTCCATGTTATTAATAGTGAGACTGACGTTCCTAACATTCCAAGCTCATCAGCTATACAATTTCCCGCGATTCAGCTGTGGCCATGAACCAATCCAATCGAAAAGTATAACAATGACACCTTAACCAACCTTAAGCGCATAGTCAGTAAACTCAAGGCTAGTATCGCCGCTTTACTATCGGAGTGGATCGACACCTCGATAAAGGATGCTGCGCTTCGAAGCAATATGTCCGCAGCTGCCTTAATAGCAGCTATATACACAAAATCATACAGATTTTAATACCGAAAAGACCATAAAATACTTGCGAAATTGTTTTGAAATGCTGAAATGTCGAAATTTTACTGTCGGACAAAAAATAATATAATACACAATTTAAGTAAGAACTATCGATCGCCAAGTACTAAGCACTTCTTAAATCATTGAATTAAATGGTTTTCCAAATGCGGTCATACTGTAGAAATGCTATACTAAAATAACTGATTTGATCATTCTTCTAATTGGTGGCTAATATTAAATAACGCAGACTACCTCATAAACTTCGTTGGAGGTATTTGGTCAGACATGCTGCGAAACATGGAGTAGGAAAAGAATATTTGATTAACTACTCATGTTCAGTTCAATTTAGTTGTATCAGAAATATCAATACTAACGTACTGTATAGCTCTTAACAGAGACGGGGATAATTTAGGTGAATACTGAGAACTTATGGAAATGTGGAGCAATTCAGTTGTACCAATTCATAAATATGTTATATAGGTTGTTCAAAAGTAAGAAAAGTAAGTTGGTTTGGGAGACAGTATTCTTAGTTACTCATTACTACTAATTTTTTTTGGTGAAAAATGGAGTTTTCTACAAAATTTTAATATTAAATTATTAAATAAAAATTAAAAAATTAATACCTTTTAAGAAGTTTTTTCCTCAAAGATTTGAAGAGAAATGTTGGAAATGTGAAGCAATATATATATATATATATATATACAGCAAAACTTTCGCCTTACTAAAAATTACTTCAGACATAAGGCCACATATGTCCATATATAATAGCTGAGAAATATGACATATAATTTATAAAAAAAAATTTACATTGATCAAGCTAACTGCGATTGGAGTTAAACTTGGGTGTTGGGTGCATGAATAGATTATTATACATATAAGAATTGTAGCATATAATAAATAATTGTATGCTGTAAAATATTTTTTTAAATTTTTCATAGATATTTTTGCTTTAAAATAAACTAATAATTGCTTTGTGATGATTTCTACAAACTTATATGTACATATTAAAACGAAATAAAATTTTTTTAAACTGAAAGCAAACAAATAATTTTTGTAATTTTTGTAAATATACTTTTGCACAAATTTCATATTTTGAGCCAACTTGCAAATATACTGAAACAAGCTTTCACTTTCGTTTGTTAGACACTCGTTTATTTCATTTATTTGCGCCTAAAGCCAGCAGCCGATGCAATTGACGCCGCAGCACTGCTTGCCTCTCAGCTGTATTTTAATTTTGTTGCGCAGCAGCTCCTCCTCGTACTGACACGGGCAAATGGACGATTGCAGATGGCGCGGGGTCTCATGCACGCCCGCCTCCTGCACGGTCCAGTCCAAGCGGCGACGCAGGAAATCCTTGCCCCAACGCTGCAAATAGCTGAGGAACAGCTCCTGTGCTACAACCTAAGTGAGATGAGCGGGCAAAGATAACCCAGTGTAGTACTCATAGAGAAAGAGTTAAATGCATGAAATCATATTTTTGTACAAATGTAAGTGTATGCATGTGTGTGTGTGGCAAGTGCAATTGAGTACGCATGTTTTTCTTGTTTTTTTTTGTGCACTTCAATGTGTTAATTGTGAAACAATACAGCTGTGATTGTGAAAAATTGTTAAAAAATGTGAAAATTTCAAGTGTGCACCATTCTCCCTCCGCCACTTCGCCATTGCACTCACCTGCTTGCGCGACAAACGCACTGGATTATTGCCCTGTATGACAATGTCATTCACATCAATATCTAATTTGCGCTCCCAACCCGCCTTGATGGCCTCACCGCCATTTTGTTCGGTGTGTTCGAGGAATTCATTCAGGAAGCCCACACATTGTGTCGCATCGAAATACATGAAGCACAAATTGACTTTGTGGCATGAGATGCGTCCGCGGTCGTCGAGTATGAGTAGAATTTTATGCTTCATTAATTGACGATTGACGCGCGCCAAGCATTTCTCGAGGCCACGTGATAGACGCAATTTTACCCACATGCAAAGGAAGATGGCGGCCGCATTGAGGAAGAGCCAACCGACGCCGAGTGAGAAGAGTGCCACGCCCTGTAGGCCGGAGAAGAGTAACGTCAGCAGCACTGTGAAGGCCAGCAGAATCCAGCAGACGAGTATACGCTTATAGCAGATGTTGTAGACGGTGAAGCGGTAATCGTTGACCAGTGTCTCCATGGCGTTCACGTACTCCTCGACGGTAAGCTGCGGTGAGAATAACGGATATGTTATATGGAATAATATTTGTAGAGTTATCCTTACAGTTAGTCCTTGCGCCATCAGTTCCTCCGGTACTAGTTCGGGACGGAATATAGCTGGTGTAATCCATGGCCACTTAGTATTTGCAGGCAACAAGGTAACAATGACATCGCCATTAGCTAAATAATAAGAAGTAAAACTTAGATTCTTATGTAAACGTTTCAATTTATCAACCCCTTAACATTTAATCTGAATACAATTAACATATTTTTTTCGTGAAGTCTTTCTTTCTTAATAATAATATTGTCGTGAAAAATTACATTTCAAGGAAATTTCTTACCCAGTCACAGGTGTGCTCTTTGTGGCCTTTTTAGGTCGTGTTTAGGTCCAAAGTGTTAAATTCAACGGTATTTATCTCATAAAAAATGACAAGTTTTTGAAACCGCTTTTCAAATTAGGTCGTTTCTATATTATTCAAGATTAATATATTCTTTTCAACAAACCAAGATTCTAATAAAATCAGTCTCCATTGTGAAAGCAGAATAAATTCTTCAGAATCCTAATTTTGAAAAATAATATCGTGATCACCACGGATCAACGGAATGACTTGGACGAACATCGATGTTTAAATATTATCATTCTATCGTATGGTCATGATTTTATTCAGTGTATTTAGTGAATAGGGAGCTACAAATTTATTTTGCAATAGTGTTTTGACGTATGCCTCGGCAGTGACAACATCCTCTGATGAGAGACCACTGCAACCACCGTATTAAGGACTACGAGTTAAGGGCATGTACTTGGAATGTCCGGTCCCAAAGATGCCTTCTATGAGAGCATAGAACGCATCAATGAACGCTGTCCCCGTCCCGATGTCAGCGTGTGCTTGTAGCGTGCTTGGCGACTTCAACGCGAAGGTGTCCTTGGCACAACAGTCGGGAAATTGAGCCTCCATGACGAAACATCATCAAATGGGCTGAGACTGATCGGCTTAGCTAGGACCCGAAATATGGTCGTCGTAGTACTAGATTCTAGCATTAGAAAATACATCAAGCTTGGTTCAAGATCGAAAGACGCACAACCAGATCGATTGTGATAGATGGACGATATGTACGCACCCGCCTCTGTGCAGCAAAGTGCTCCCGTCAAAAAACAAAAGGAAGGTTCGACATCGGGAAGATGCAATTGCAACCGAACTAACGATTTTCTACTGATAACTTCTTTGCAGAATATGGTCGGACGAAAGCATGCCTGACGGTTGGAACCTAAGTGTACTCTGTCCAATCCACAATCTGCGCCAATTACCGTGGGATAAGCTTCTTCAACATCGCATATAAGATCGCGTACTGTGTGAAAGACTAAAGCCCACCGTCAATAAACTGATTGGACCTTATCAGTGTGGTTTTATACCTGGTAAATCTACAATTGACCAGAAAAAATGCCTGTAAAAAGAGTATCGACACACACCATCTCTTTGTCGATTTTAGAGCTGCTTTTGACAGCACGAAAAGCAACTGACTTCATGCCACTATGTCAGATGGAATGACTTTTTTCCTTTAAGGTAATATCACCGAACCCACTTAAAACTATCGATGAGCTTCTCTCTTCCAAGGCCACCGAGTTATCGAAATTCTCAACTGTGCCAAATCAATAACAAATCTTCAGAATTACTTTATGCCAATTCTCAAAGTAAACCCCCCTCATTGCACATAAATCTCTGCTCAATGTAGAACAACCCAAATACGCAGCAAATGTATGTACACTTACCGAAACCTTCACGTATGCGACCCGTCGACAGTTCAATGGTACGCATCGGTGGCACCGTTTCAACGGGTATTGACACGCTTGATGTTGTTGCCGTTGCTGTTGTTGTTGTTGGTGCCATTTTATGGCCGCTACCATTCGATGGCGATGTGCCATTGTTATTTTGATAATGCTGTTGTTGGGAATGTTGTTGCTGTTGTAGATGGCCAGCACTTGCGACGCCAGCAACATTTGACGGTGACAATTTAGCCTTTTGCTGATGTTGTTGCTGTTGCCCACTTGCCACCGGGGAGGTGGGTGTGTGATGTTGTTGTTGTAGTTGCGAACGACCGGATGCATTCAAATTGACATGCGTACTCTCCGTGTTTAAAACAGCGGGTGCTACATCCTGCCCAAGCGCTGGAGGTGAAGCGACGGAAGCGGTTGTTGTTATTGTTGTACGCTGTAAATGGCAATAAATGTTTTGCATATTGAATAATGTATTGGAAAAGAAAAGTAAAATAGAAGTACGTTACAAGGCCAGCATGTGCAGTTATAACTATGCTATATATACTCGTATATATGTATATATTTATGTGTATATATGTATTTTATATATAAATTTCATAAATACTCTACAACAATAACAAATGCTGTTGGCGATAGTCGAAAATTTTAAAGTCACGTCTACTTGCAGTAATTTAACGGTACCTTTTCTGGCGCATACACTTTCAAGTTTCTCTTCTCTTTTGTTAGTTTCAATTTTCTTTCATTCTTTCATTCTTTTATTGTGATTTTTTAGGTTTTCCAACGCTTTGCCATGAACTCGGCTTTCTTCTTTGGTTAATGACTTTGGCAGCACGTGCGTCAGTCATGCCTGACTTTTTTATTGTTGCTTTTTTACAACATTCGTATGTGTTCTTTATATATTTCCCATTTGGCTACTTATATTTTGCGTCTATTTGCAGGCCTACAAAGCGTTTCAATTCGTGAAATTATGAAATCAATACTATTGATTGTATTTTCTTTTGCTTTTCTCGTGCTCATGCCGATGCAGATAAACATACATACATATCTATATATCTACAATGTTGTCTGATTCAATAATATTTTTTTTTATTTTGCCACACACTCGTTACATTCTACAATGTGCTAATTGCATCATGTGAGCTACGCATTTGTGGAATGCTGAAAAACGCTCGCTTTTTTGGAGCGCAAAAACAAGTTGCTTGGAATTAAGCATGCAGGGCCTTGACCACAAATTATAATACGAGAGTTAAAGATAATTGCATAATTGCAGATATTGCAGTGGAGTGGAAAACAAACAACAACTAGAAAGCGCTGTAGCGTAAAGTTTTGGAAATGAGTAAAGGGAATCTTTTTAACATAGAATTTAAAGAAACTATAATATATTATATATAGAGTGAGTATTATCTAACATAACCGATTTAAGATTAATAGCAAACTCGATAAACATATATGTATACCAGAGAGTAACCTGGCTAAAAATCAGCTGCTAAAAATAATATAGTTAGACCTAGTCTTCAAAAAGAATGTATATAATTTTCATAGCCATCAAATCATTAGCTCTTGAGATATATCTTTTTGAGTAATACCAGTTTAGGCATTTATAGAAATCAATTCTCAAAAAACCATTTCTCGCGTTAATGTGTCAAGTCCCTTAAAGATTAAAAGTTTTGATAAATTTTTATAGTCTTAACGTATTCTTTACGACCCTGGCCACATCATTCATTGGGTGGGAAAATTTCTGTCAAATCTGTTGGACCTACAGTATGTTTTACGAATATCTGGGACGGTCTACTAAAGACCACGGCATATTTAATTTTCTTGTCACTGTTAATGTATACAGTTTTCATTGCACTTTATACTAAAACTAATTCAAATCATCCTGAAAAATGCGCCACAAGGTGGTCCAATGAACAAAACATCTAACAGTCAAATTAGTGATCGTATGGCCGCCATACTATTCCTATTAAAAAATTTGTTCCATCATTTGATGTTCCCCTACTATAACGGGGTTCATAGTACACGCCATCTCATGGTATATACTTGCTTATGTTCTGAAAATACGCAATTCGGATGCGAAATTACAATTCGTGCGATTTCATTTGATTTCGAAATTCAATTCGAAACAGCTGATTTCTTTGTGACAATTTGACAAAACAAATAAAAGAGAATTGTTTAAATAATTTGAAACTAAACAGTTTTTATTAAAGAAGCAATGTTTTTTATGGCCTTTTTTTGTTGTGCACGATATTATTAAGGTAAATTCTAAAGGCGGCATTTGAGATACCATTCTAATCCCCTGCCTGCATCGGATTTCATGTGAGTTTCGCTAAAACGTTTCCAGCTGTCGGTTAAATAAACATGAATTTTTAGAAACATTCAACGAAATTACACCTTTAGTGAGAGAAACGTCCATACCTAATTTAATAAAATTGGTGGCAAGCTTCAAATGTCTGAAATGGATTCCAGAAAAGCAACACTTCATTTTGTGCAATAATTTAGAATATCAAGAGTGGTAGGATTGATGGCACTCATGCAGCTACACTAAAACCATTTGTAAACGAATATTTTTATTTTAACATACAAGGTTTTTTCAGCATAAATGCGATGATTCTATGAGTGAATTCTTATTTTATTTCTAAACACCTTCTTGAGTTTCGGAAACATGTAGTGGGTTTGTTGCTCTTTGGGTAACCACGGTTTCCCTTCATGGCCTATGGACGTTCTTCCACCGATACACTCACTTTCTATCCCAAAACTTCGAGAATCTTAAATGTCCTAAACGGCAGCGAAAATTCTACAAGTCCAGGCATAACATGCTGCATATATGCTTATTAATATATAATAATATTATTATTATGTTTTTTAATAAATACGTACATTGTAACAAATGCTTCTTAAACAAATCGTTGATTTGGATTCAAAATTGCTATAGTTTATCTTGCAGAATATGAAATCAGAAAATTGTAACGATTCCGATTAGCAGAACAGGTCAATAAAACAATTTGGTGATATTCGAAAAAACAAACGGAACGATTTACAGAACATGTCAAACGATTTGAAAACGGAAAATGCGAAAATATTGCCCGAAAACGATTTGCGAACATGCTTGATAATATCGGTAGTGGTATTTTTATTTGGATATTATTTTGATGTTGACAGCTCCATTTCACTGAAGATCTTGATAATTTCATTATGGAGTTTTGTAAAATAGGAATGTAATACAGAAATATTTAAAATCGAATAGACAATCCTCATAGTTCAGAACACAACCCCATGTTTCCAGAAGAGTAAAAAATACAACCGAGCAACAAATTGTTTACAACACATCAACATTTCACGGTCCTGTCTCAGGGCAAAGAACCAATATCATCCTCTATGATGCTGTTGCATAGCTGTTTAGTTAAAGCACATTGATATCAACAGTCATGTTGGTTACTGGTGTCGACGAATATGCTAGCAAATACAATTTTCTCATTTGGAATCATCGAAAAGCATTCATTGTTGAAAATTATAATATTTTGGAAGACGTGTCATAATTGGCTAATTTGAATACCATGTTACGCCCATCAAAATCATAGATAAATAACCAAATTAACGGCAGATCAAAAAAAAAAATGAAACTCTTTCCTGTTCAGGGTATTTTCTAAGTGAAAGAGATGATCTGATATCTGTATAGGAGCGCATAGGAGTTCGAATAGGAGATAACGCATTTAACATAGTATTATCTAAATAATTGACTACAAATGTGCTCTATTGGATGTTGTAAGCGATTCATTGAATTGTTCTTCCAACAAATTTTGCACTTAAAATATATAAATAAAAATAAATAAATAAAATTAATATAAAATATATAATAATATATAAATAAATACTGCATAGTCCATAAATTGTAAAGTCAGATGTATTATTCCGAAAAAGTATTAATAAAATGTTAATTGCTGAGGTTACACATCCCGATTGCCTTTTATGTGTTGATGATGCGTTATTTTAAAGATAAATTATATGAAATATGGTCATAAAGACATTAAGCGCCAAATTAGCGTTGCTGATATGATCGTTTTTAAGGTTTCCAGTTTTGCCCACTCGCAAAACAAAATACGTGAGTTGTGAGACACATTTCGGTATGTTGGATAATAGCTCAATTATATATATTAAGATTTGTTTGTTATTTTAATTTGCTAAAAATAAATTAAGGCTTAATAACCATTAAAATGTTTTGTGATTGTTTTGTTTTACACTCTCGCAAAACGTTCTGTTTTACGGCCAAACTTGGTCAAAACTAGTTTAAAATTTTTGTTCGTCAATGTGGATCGTTATGACGAGATTGTCTATATATTTACGGGAAAAAGTAAGACATAGCCACTGAGGATCTGGTATTCGCTATCTCGTACGGAAGGGCAGACTATAATCTCGTTATCTATCTCAATTAGCTTTAGGTGTTACAAACAAACTTTAGCTGAATATGTCAGAATCATTTGCGTTTCAACTCGACTCAAGACTCAGAAAGCAACAATAAACAGATCATCAGCAATTTCAGATTTAAAACCAGTCGAATACTTTTATAAAGGGCGACAAAGGTACTTAAATAAAAAGCTAACAATATTGACACATTTCTTTTAAAATATATTATTTTTATAGTACCCAAAATAAATTAGTGAACTTTTCCAAAATTATTTCGAAATTCAAACCTATGTTCGTAGTTTCTTTCTCAGAGAGAGCTCGCTCAAACTTTGCCGTTTACTGTCTTCAATATAGAGCGCATTTAAAAATAAATAAAATCCATTTACGACAATTAAAAGCACAACTCTTGTCGTTAAATAAAGATGTATTCAATTACAGCTGTTAATTGAGCGGCCGGCAGATTCAACATATTTCAATAGCCCCGTGTAAACAGGTGTAACAAAGCTAATTACCGCTATGTAGACGTCCAAAACAACAGTTGCGGAGAAAATAAATTGTGTCGACTTAAAAACCAGACATTTCATATTAAACTATAAATAAACTTTCATTGTAGTGTGGACTACCATTTATAAATAAAACCTGAAGTCCAGCTTAATGGACATGGACGGTCACTCGGCTTGATTAAGAATTGTAAGGTGGAATGCTAAGAAATACAGTTTTTACATATTTTATTTGCAATGCAATCTACGTGTGAGTTATTTACATACATTCCGTTGAATCTTTATTTAGTCTGGATCAAAAAAATAAGAAATTACGTCAATCGTTTGATTATAAGTGAGTCCTTACTGATTACCTTCTGTTGTCATACGTAAGAGAGTTTATTGCTCCAAGGTAGACTTTTTCTATGTATAGTGAGAAACCTAGAACAATACTAGACTGAAAGTCTTATCAGTAAATTTTACAGTTGGACCTCGACATTGGTACTTCTAGTAAATCCGTGAAAAGAAAAATAAATTATACTTTTTTTTGCACCGATAAACCATGATTACTTCTATTATCCGGGATAATTCCTGTATTTCTTAGTACTAACATACCCGTTTCACTGACGGACTTTAAGGCAGTCTTCATGGTTGATCTCTCTGACCAACCTAAATTGAATTTTTAAAACGAAAACATATGTTTTGTAAGCTTGCTAAAGCATTTCGAGAAATATGAACCTAGATTATTTCAAGACTACTACGACGCGTTAGTTCTGCTTTTTCCCTCCTGGATAAGAAAGCGAAACGAATGGGTCTAGAGGTGAATGCGGTCATCAAGCAAACAGTCAGCGCATTCACGGCTTGGCTCCCACGTTACTGTTGACAGTCATAACTTCGAAGTCGTAGATAATTTCGTATACATGGGAACCAGCATCAACAACACGAACAATGGCAGCCTCGAAATCCAGCGCAGAATTACTCCTGCCAACAGGTGCTAGTTTGGACTGAGTAGGCAATTGAAAAGTAAAGTCCTCTCTCGACGAACCAAAATCAAACTGCACAAGTCGCTTATCATTCCCGTCCTGATTTATAGTGCAGAAGCTTGGACGATGTCAACATTAGATGAGACGACACTAGGAGTTTTCGAGAGGAAAATTTTGCGCAAGATTTATGGTACTCAGAACATTGCCAACGGCGAATACCGCAGACGATGGAACGATGAGCTGTACGAGTTATACGACGACATTGACAAAGTTCAGCGAATAAAGAGACAGCGGCTACGCTCCAGCTTTGAAAGTGTTCGATACAGTATCCGCCGGAGGAAGCCGAGGAAGTGGAAGGCCTCCACTCCGTTGGAGGGACCAGGTGGAGAGCGACCTGATTACACTTGGGATCTCCAACTGGCGCCGAACTGCGAGGGAAAGAAAGGAGTGGCGCTCTATCATCGATTCGGCTAAAACCGGCTAATCGGTTTCAACGCCAATCACATACGTATTACGACTAAGTATTTATTTCAGCTCTAGCATCTACCTTATGTGCTGATCTTTTAGAACGTAGGACGTTATAACTTGAACAATTCAGTACGTCAATCACTATTAGGTGGATACATCTTTTCATTGTCGAGCATCATACCTTCGGTGAGCCGGGTAAATTGCTTCCAATCGACTTAAGCCGCCTCAACAAAATTGTAAACGGCTTAAAGCTCTTCGTCTTTACATGAGAGTATTTTGATCCATGATAAGGCGATTGTTAGCTTTATTAAAAATATGTATTTCAAGAGTCCAACTAATAAAATAAACTTTTTCTCGGTTTATATCGACCCCAGAAAGCCTGGCAGATATAAATTATTTTACTTCTCTCCTTAAAATCCTACATTTGAATGTTAAAAAAAAAACTTTTTTAAAACCTTTGTAAACAGCATGAAACAAAAACCAGCAATAAATTATAAACCCATCTTCCTGGTATTGAATGCTGTATATTTCTTTATCTGATCATCTAAAGATTTTTTCATTCTCTCCGACTGCAAAAAATCAAATGACGCATCTGTTGTCTGAATGAAATGCCGCTAGGTATTGGACAGGTAAATAGCTACTGCGAAGTAGCTTTTATAAGGTAAAAAAAATATTCATTCTTGACTTGACGTTTTATTTATACAATTTTTATGATCTTTGTGACGCTCATTACAAAAGCAAAATAAAAATAATAATGAAGCGAGTAAATGCGCTGCAGTTGATTAGAGTACGAAAAATGACACAAAAGCAAATAAGATAATGACTTAGGGAAAGAGATATTCATGTGATATAACATACATATATAGTATATATTTATATAGAGATATAGCTGAAGGCATAATGAAGTAAATGCAAGCGGCGCGATACAAAAAGCACGAACGAGTGACACTTGGCGCAATCGAAAGTGGCTAACTGATATTAAGGTGCGTGCTCTCTTTACCACACACACTCGTTAATCTGGTATTAACTTAAGATCGGAGAATTTATGCGATTGTGCGCTCACAAAAGCTCCGCACTTAGCTGTGCAACAAAAGAGCTTGCCACTAACTAACTGTTCTCACTGAAGCTTTGAGAAGAAAGCGCCAGAAAAATGAAACTCATAACTTCGCATTGTTTAATTACTTACCTGAACAGGTGCTGGCGCTGACACGATCGCTTCGGCACCGCTCGCACTCTCCCTCTCTGCGCCGCTGAGTGGTGAGCGCGGACGCGCTATGGCTGCTGTTGTTGCCGTTGTTATTGGTATGGATGCGGTAGCGACAGATGTTTGCTTTCGACTGGGCGGCGCTGGTAGCAGCGTGGCGGGGGCTGACCGGTTTGCTGGAGTTGGCATTGTTGCTGTTGGGTCTGCTGCCAGCGCGTCTCGGCCGCCGCTGCTAGGGCTAATGCGTGTGGCATTTCCAACGTTGTCGTCATCGAGCGTGTTGTTCTTGCCATTTTTGTGGGCCGCCTCGTCATCATCGAATCTAACCCAGTTTTGCTTGCCAGCTGCAGCATCGTCCGGCACATCCAAGGCGATATCCTGCAGTGGATGTGAGACGCTGGCCGGTTGTGTGGGCGCCTGTTGTTCACCGTTATCGGACATGTTCGCTAATGTGTTGGTGGTGTTGTGTAATTTTGTTGTTTTGTTTTGTTGTTTTGTTCACTACTTATTTCTTATTTTTATTTTCTTAATTGCTGCTTTCGTTATTTATGCGTTTTGAATTGTTTTCTTTTCGTGTTTTGCTTCGCTTTGGCTTCGTTGTTTCTAGCAGCAATAGTGTTGGTATCGTTATAAAAGCTTTCGCTGTGGTCTTGTGTTATTTCATTCTTAGTTCTATTTGCTTCTGTTATCTGAAATATTTCAAACGTCGTTGTGTTAAGTCAACCTTTTCTACTCTTCTGAAGAGTTGTTTTTATCTTATTTGCAATTACCTATGAACATACACAGCATAGATAATTAATGTTTTTTATAATTAATTCTCATTCCACGTACTCGAAACCGCACAATTATTATGCAAAAAAAAGAAGCTGGTTTAGACATTCTCACGAATAAAAACATACATATATTATATATATACGAGTCAAATAATAATCCGACCACAATCATTTGCAAGCTTGATGTTTCATCCGTCGATTAAACTATTCAGTACTGATACAATTGATCTTGAATGGAGAACCCACATGTTAAGAATCATTTGGTCCAATAATGTAATCGACATGAAAACCACACACAGAAACCAACTTTTTCTAAACGCAAAGAATTTTGAGAGATTCTCCAGACTGTTCGCATTCCAAATATGATAATTTCGACTCAACACTGATGTGAGTTGAAAGAAGTGTTTTAGAAAAAAATGTCTACGCTTTTATACCAATGTTCCGGTTTAAGCTTTTACGTGGTTATTGGCCTGAGTAAACTGCGTATAAATGTCAAAGGGCTGTACTTATTTTGACACTTTTGACAGCTGTCTCTCATGGAAATTCTATACAATTACAACCAATAATATATCATAAAGTACTCAACAAATTGAGTAGCATTACCAACTGAACACGAGAATTTTGAATAGTTTGTTATTATAAAAGATACATGTAATTTATGAACACATATTTATTTGTAAGGCAGTACGAGTATTTTAACCGAGTGTATAACAATTAATCGATTTAATAATGCATGAAATTTCAGCAATTTTTGTATGACATTTTTGTTTGATTATGTTAATTAGTAAAATTAGATTAGAAAATAAAATTAAAGGTGGGCAATGAAGTGGAACTATTGCATACATTTGGATTGAATTATACATATTCAGAAAATATTATTAATATATTTCTAACTCGTAAAATCAGCGGTTTATTGAGTCAACTACCAGTTGTCATTATATTTTGCATATGAAGTTTGAAAAGTGACTGGCTATTGGTGAATATGTAACAAGTTGTTTTACGATTTCAATCATCCAGCGCTTGCCAGAGCCACCGATTACAGATTTCGATTGTTGTACATATACATATATCGCTAATAACAATATTTTATGTTAATTATTTCAATAAAATTAATAAATGAAATTATCTAGGAACGCTTAATGCTATTTATTTATGCAATCTAGCCGTAAGAAAAGGCTGTCACCCGGTAAAAAGTAGTTAAGTTGTTTATCGGACCGGACTGATCGAGATTAATTAAAACAAATATATTTATAATGTATTTAAACTTTTTATATTTTGAATTTATTATGTTTGAGGAATAGTAAAAATAATGGAAGTTAGCTGTGGTTAGCCCATATATTTTTCTAGGCTTATACCGAATAGCACACTATTTCAGATTCGTATTACTTTATCCACTCGCAGTCAATTGACATAAATATATTATTTAAATCGGGTTGTTTTTTACATCTGAATCTAAAACATATATATAATGCAGATCGTTAAGCAAAAAGCACGGAAAGTCTGAAGAAATGTGGTTGCACGTTCAAACTAAATATTGGATAAATTATTGATAAAATGATTCGGAAAAATCTAAAACCAATAAAAATATGTTCATACTTTTAACCTATCTACCAAACTCAGCCAGCATCTTCCAAACGGAAGTACTAAGCATAGAGAACAACTATTGGGGGATACATAAAGTAAATATATACACAGATAGTCAGCCGTCATTGGAGGCTATGTCATCGCCAGAGATTAGTTCAGAAGTAGTCACCAAGTCACCAAAAAATGCTCTGAATTCACTAGCAGAACAACTCCACTTATCCATAATCTTCGATCCCGGCCACAGGAACATTATCAGAAACGGAAAGGCAGATGAGCTGACAAAAACAGGAGCCTCTAGATGAATGAATGCACACACCTATGAACAAATAGCTCAGAACAGATGGAAATCTATAACCAAACGTAAAATAACAAAGCAGATATGGCCTAAGTATGCTAGAATAAAAACAAATGACTTATTAAATAGATCCAGAAAAAGCATATAAAAACGTACAGCCACCAAACTGGGTATAGGCCATTCGGAGAATATGCGTCGAGAATAGGGCTGCCCCATAACGAATACTAGAAGGATACAAGGAAATTGTTTTTCACTTTCTATGTGAATCAGGCACCAGACCATGAACGGTTGACGACCAAAAGAATAACGGAAATAAGTAGTTTCATTGTGAACATAGAGATGGATCGTGATAGCGAAAATAGAGATGAAGGGTGATAGTAGGATTACTAAGGTTTTGCAATAGTGTAACAAAATACCGCATCTAGCGCTAATTTATGCCGGAAAGGCTGCACTCTTACCTACCTACATATCTCATATTTTCAAGCTTTCTGTAAATAATGTCGGGCAGATTCTAGCCCCTACATAACCAAATTGAGTAATAAACTAACTTTGATAATTGATTAATTGAATAGTTTTTATCGTAATAGTGGAAATCATAACAACATAATATTGACCTTAGATCTTCAAAACAGTTTGACAGTAAGGGACCTTGCGCTTGAAACCCTCATTGTTTGGTAAGAACTGATTATTTCGAAAACATTACAGATTATTAGCTCGAAATGTGTTCTTCCTTTTTGGAAATTTAGAAGATTTTAGCAGCCTATAAGTGGCTGATGCATATTAGTAACTTTTCGTAGTAAAAAAATATTGTCAAAGATCTGATATTGTTCACCGAGTAACATCCTTCTTCTTATATATTCTGAAAATTAATAGTCTCTCTCTCAACTATATATGATGTTAAGACGCCTTTTACTTTCTTCTTTTGAATTTCGCGGCTACGCATAAAGCGCTACAGAGCGTATCTGGCAATACTAAACATCTTTGAAAGGTCTTGACATAACCTACAAAACGACGCTATGTATGATTAGTTTGGATATTGCGTTCAATAGTTATAGGGGTGTAAACATGGAATTCACTAACGCCGAAATTCGAGCTATTTTAAAGTTTTTCTTCGTTAAAGGCAAATCCGCTAGAGAAACGTTCCGTGAGATTAATGGTGTTTTGGGGGATGGTACTTTATCACTTCGAACTGCGGAGAAATGGTTTCGACGATTCAGAGGGGATGAAAACGACACTATGGATAAGCCAGCCGGCGGAAGATCTGTGACGACTAGTACCGATCAAATCATGGATAACATCGAGTTAGACCGCCATGTGGCATCTCGTGACATCGCCCAGGAGATGGGAGTTAGTCACCAAACTATTTTAAACCATCTTTCAGAAAACTGGATACACAAAAAAGTTTGATGTTTGGGTGTCACATCATTTGACGCAAAAAAACCTTCAGGACCGAATCAACACCTGTGATATGCGGCTGAAACGGAACGATCTGGACCCATTTTTGAAGCGGATGGGGACTGGCCACGAAAAATGGATTACATACGACACTATCAAGCGAAAACGGTCGTGGTCGGCCGGTGAATCGTCCCAAACAGTGGCCAAGCTGGGATTGGCGGCCAGGAAGGTTTTGCTCTGACTATGAGCTGCTCCCATATGGACAGACTTAAGAGTCTGTCATTTACTAAGAACAACTGGTCCGCTTGAAGCATGCGATCGACCAGAAGCGACCAGAATTGTCCGACAGGAAGGGTGTAGTTTTCCACCAGAACAACACTAGACCACACATCTCGTTGATGACTCGTCAGAAGCTACGGGAGCTCGAACGAGAGGTGTTATCGCATCCACCATATAGCCCGGACATAGCCCCAAGTGATTACCATCTGTTCCTCTCCATGGCAAACACCCTTGGTGGGTTAATGTTGAACTCAAAAGAGGCTTGTGAAAAGTGGCTGTCCGTATTCTTCATAAATAAGGAGGGAGTCTTCTTTTCAATAATTTAATACAGCTGAATGATATAATGTTGCTGTTGAGTCAAACATTTTTACATATGAATAACTAAATATAATGAACGGGGTATATTGAGAATATATACATATGTCTATGTACGTATTCATATTTGATTTAATTTATTTAATTTTGCTCATAAGAACAACCACAATTTCTCATATTTTTCTAATTATGAATTTTTCTCGTTTTTTTATTATTCACATAACTTTCATAATGCATTTGTACATGTGTGTGTGTGTATTAGTTGATTTCACTTTCTGAAATTCATAGAAATTCTTCCAACCCATTACTCGTACAGTTTATTAATATTTCAAACTCGCAGCATTGTGGCTAACGCTAACTAGTATTTTCCCAACCTTCATTTGCATACACAGACCTTACTAAGCACATGCGCACTGTTGCTTCGATCACATCATACCCAACTACTATCTAGTGATTTTTTATTATTTTTATACGCTTTTGCATATATTCACGCTGTTTACACACATTTTACTGCCACTGATTTTCAATATTTTCACATCCACGTTGGCACTTTGAACTACTCAATTGCTGCTGTTTTGTATTTTGTAGTTTACACTTTCGACCATATTTCAAATAATATTTTATTAACAACACTTTTTATGCTTGATTATACATAAGCTTGCGTTGTGGCCTGCAGGTATTTTTTTTAATAAATTTACTGGAAACAGGAAAAACACACAAAAAGTATGTAGTATAAGCCAAACGAAAGAGGAAATGAAATAAAAGTACATTCAAAAAGTAATAGACGTTAAGTCGCGTACGCGCACGCCGCCAATAACCGCTACACGAAACTAACGCTCTTACGAAAATTGGTACGCGTTTAAGCCAACAAAGCCGAATCACAACTGAGCGCGACAAAGGTGGCCGTAAAGCGGCACACCCAAGCGCAACAAAGTCGAAAGCGTTGCTCTGCCCTTCCAGCCAAGCGCTCAGAAGCTCAGCTAACCGTCACAAGTTTAATATTTACATTAACACGCTTACGCTGGAAGCGCTGCAACGCTCGCAAGCCGCTTTTGTGTGCGCCGCTCTCTCAGATCTTCTGAATGACACACCACACCTTCGTTTCAGTTGTGAACGCACCGTTCATTTGCGTTAAAAGCACACAACTAACAATTTACTGGCCGACTCACTTTGTGGCTAACGCTCAGCGCGAGCAGTCTACCTGCTGCCTACAGTTTTTATGAACTAAAATTTGCTTTCGCTTTTGAGCTACTCATTTACCTGAGCGTGCCGTCGCAGCGTTACTCACCTACTGCCGACTAAGCTGATCGCTTACTTGCTTCATAATCGGTGTTACGGTGCATGCGATCGGCGCTCGCTCTTTCGCTCCATTTAAAAGCTGGCACGAGGTAATAAATAGCAAGAGGGTTATTGTTGCATGAAAGTTATCGTTGTTTTCTTATAATCGTATATGTATATTTAGTTATATAGAAGTATATGTGCTTGTTTGTGTCGCTGTTCAACTATCGGTCGTTGAACGACACTCAGTTACAATTCTGCATTTCTTTTACTATTGGAATACTCATTGACCAATTCTACGAAAATTAGGTCATACGAATTCAATGTTTTCCACGGGTATGTTCAATTTTTGATTACACACTTACTGTACATACATATCTACAGACCTTATTCGTGGAGATAAGTATATTAGAGATTTCTTGAAGTACTGCACTAAAACAGCCTGATAATTAATTAAAGTAAAGAATATTTGATATCATTCATTGTTTTTTTTTTGGCGATAATCTAATTTGATCTCAGAGTATTTACTCTTAGACCCATCCAGAACAGTTTTATAAAACTATTTCAGGGATTAACTTTTCCTCTATAATCAAAAGACTTGAACTTGTCACAGCTGAGTCTTTATTTCGTAATTATTATTTATTCCGATAAGCCTTGAAATTTTTTGAAAAGAGATATGACCAATTTTTGTTCACAAATCCGGTAAGAAAAAAGTCATCGATGGAATATAATCCTACCTTACTGATTTGAATTATTTTGTGCTTTAGTTGGACACATTGTTTCGAAACTCACAGCTTTCTCAAATATTCAGGGTTCCTATCTAAAATAGTAGTATTAGTTCTGAAATGAATATTTTATCGGTAGGAGTATGAAACCGCAAACGATCTTGAAATTTGTAGTCTTCAGAACGATAGAGCGTCATTGTCACTCATGAATTTCAGTTGTCGAATGAAGTCAGGAAAATGAAATCTTCTGGTGACGCCTACCACATATATTGGTCGTCAAGAGCGAATTATCTTTGGAGGAGAATTTTAATGACGTGAAGCTTTAGTGCACAGTTAAAACAAGCAATAAACGTAGATTAGTTCTATATGGTGTATAACCGTTAAGTCTCATATCTCAATTGTAAAGATTTCTAGCATCCATTATTTTGAGTCACACTTATTGTAAACTCATCTGTACAATTGTAAGCTCATAATTTCTAATAATTAACGTTTAACTTTCATATTTTGTTGTTAAACACATCTGAAAGAAAAAAAGATGGAAATATACTCCACAAATAATAATAAAAATAATAAAAACGAAAAATAATAACACACAATCGACAGATTTTACAACCCACCAGTAGACCCTACCAAGCAAAAATGAAATTACAAGACAACAATAGAAAGGTGTTAATTGTTTTTCTCAGACAATTAGCCAGCTTTACAACTGGGCCCCCGTACACTTTTAATTAACATGGACGAGTTTACTGTGGTAATTGCAGTGTTTTCATGCATTTAGTTCAAGTGCAGTTGAGGCATAGAAACACATTCGCACACACGACTATCTGAATGCAATTATTTTTCTTGCCATCAGCGTTTCAAGTAAGCGAGAGGGCTTAGTTGATACTGCATAAGTTTACTATAATTTAAGTTATTTAAAATGCAATGTTTGCAATTTTATTGAAAATAAAGATCATTAGTACCGTTGGTTTACTTTAATATTTAATGGACACTTAGCTATTAACTAAAATTTTCCAGTTTTGGCAAACTCACAATGTAGAGCATTCCAAAATGATGGTGCATGCATTATGTAGGGCATGGGCCCAGTTTTCGTACAATACATACAATTAATGAGAATATTAATCACTATTCATATTCTATCTTCAGGCTTTTTAACTATTCATAATTGTTAATATATTAAAAGAAAACAGTGTTTGTTGAAGAAATTGGATAAATAAGACAAATGAGCAATGTAAGCAAAGTTGTAGAACATCAGATCAATGGTATGTTTTTACTTAAAGAAAGAATTACACAATGAATTAGTCTCCTGGTCACAGTATCTCCCACAAACTATTTTATTCTCTTTTTTCTCTTTCCCAGATCAAAAAGATATATGCTTGAAAAATATTTCACTGAGATGAAGAGTATTTCACTGGTATCGAAATGATGGGGCACCCTTACAATAAAGGTCTGACTCTAGAAAGTGTGTAAGTCGAAGAATCTAGTCATACTTTGATTTAAAACTCGTTCTCTCACTAATAAAGCAAATATTTGTAAGCCCACTAGTATACCATCCAGAGTTTTAGTGTGATTTATAGCCTTTTCGTACAGAAGTTAATAGATCAATTAATCGACCTTCGCTCTATTATATATCGATTTACCATACGAAATGAGTGTGCAACGGGTGGCTCTTATTGGTATGTGTGGTGCGCTACGAACAACACCGACTTTGGCACTGAATTCTCTACTGCATATAGCACCCGTGGACATAGCCGGAAGGGGTATGGCCGCGAAAACGTCTATCAGACTGAGAGACGCTGGGTATATGGGCCTGGGTACTCTAGTATCCTCGGGCGCTTCGACTTCATTCCGAGACTAAGAGTCGCTGGAGGAGAGGCACGGTAAGCTTCTTTACGAATGGGTGGAAGTTAGCGGGAGGAGTTTACTGTCGGGAACTCCTCATCAACTTCAGCTTCAGGCTTTCGGACTACGTGTTTCAAGCCGAAGTGGCTGCCATAAAGATCATTATGGTCCAAAGTAAATCGCAAGAGGTCAACGGAACTCTTTGCCCTAAACAAGGTCAATCTTTCCCAAGTTATAGGAGTTCTAACTGGCCATTGTTTCATCGGGATTCACGCAATCAAATTTAAAATTATACCGCTGAAGTAGATGAGGTAGAATCCTTACAGCATTTCCTTTTGGAATGCCCTGCATTTGCGAGATCTAGACCAAAAATCATTGGATCTCACTTTTTTGGGCACCCCGCGAATTAACGGATACAGTAGTTAAAAACCTCTGCATATCTGTGGTAGGTTCTAAGCGCTTTGTCGATCACAAAGGACTGCTCTTGATAGTCTAAGTGTGTTTTCCTTTCTAAGAAAACAGCCCTCGTACCTAACTTAACCTAACCTAACCATACTAAAGAAAGATCTTACTTTACTGCATTCAAATCGAGTAGGGCGTCGTTGGAAACACGAAAACTGGTTTCACAATTATAATCTTAATGAATAAATGAAATTAATTTGGTTGTGACCAAAGCCTTTAAGTCGGTTTACTTGTTCAAATTATACAATCTCTAAAGTAAAAAGTGCAGCCTAAAACTGAAACTGTTTTATGGCAAGACTTATGTATAACCTTTCTGAACAATTTTTTTTCTATTGTGAGTCACAATTTGGAGGAAAATAATAATAATGATATATCACATATTATATTTTAGTCACGCTTATATGTGTACGAATATTTTTCTTTAAGACTTATTAAAAAGAAAAGCACTTCAAAGCTTAATGTCTCTATAGAGATAGCACACCTTCAAATAATTTCCAACTCTGGAGACAAAATATTCTCACGTTTTATTCATAATTTCCCTGAAAGCTCTCTTAATTCTGAAGTGAACTTCATTAAGTTGTCACGTAGCGTCGGCACACAATAAACACAAAAAGCTCTGTTGTGTGAGCGCATTTATGCGGATTTTCCACTTCAATGCTGTTAAAAGTATTGAAAATATTTTTCATTAATTTCGCTTAATATGTCGATTATTAACTTGGAGTGCGCCCAACGACACATACTTGTGGATATACATATTTGTAAGTACTTGAAGGCATAATGACAGTATCTTCACAAAAGAGCCTAGGAATGAACGAGTGTGTTCGTAAAGATTTACATAAGAAAAGATGGAAAAGATTGTTGGCAGAATGTCAAGTTTAAAGAGACTCGTGTGTGTCGCGAGGTGGACATGCATTGTGCTCTCATCATTTTCAGATGGGCTTTTTAGCGAATTTCATAAATGCACAAAGGTTTTTTTGCTTCAAAAGAGGGTACAATTATATACAGACATGTACATTGTGGGTGTTAAAATTTAAATTTATTTGATTTTGGTTAAAATCTACAGTGATCAAAACATAACCATATATATCAAGGGTGAACAGAGCAACTCAAAATATAATTAAAAGACCAGGGAGTTTTTTATACCATAGCTATCTTGTTTATTTCAGTTTGATCTTGAAATGCTTACGTACTTTGCTTTCTTATAGCCTTTTACTTCCATAACTTCAAAATTGTTATAAATCTAACCTGTGAACCTACGAGGGTAATCTTATTCTAGACGATAGTTGAAGATATATCGGATTACTCTTTCAAGGTGTAGGACTAATGTTGAAGGTATATCGTCTACTTCTATAAAGCTTTGAGTGTAAAGATCGGTGAAAAGTTCTCTCGAGGCTGATCAGAAGAGTGCCGTGGCGTTGCTCTACTTTAAAATCCGATTCGAAGAGGCTGCATACAGCTTTTTGGAGGCTTTATATAAATGATAAGAAGACTATTTGTGCAAGAATCAAAAGCTGACATTATTTAAATGTGTAATTTGGGACTGATAATCACCAACATCACGATATTGCCAAAATACATATCTTAGGACAATTAAAAAATATTTCGTGAGTAACTCATACCAATAAAGCTTGGTTCTCGTAAAATACCCTCTCTCAGTACCTTAAGGCAAACTAAATTCTGTGCCACTGAAATCAGTCAAAATGCTTTCAGTGAATTTAACACTTTCGATATGTTGCATCATCAGCGGTTTCTTGTTGCATGTAAGCGCTCTTGTCCTTTTCGTTGTTGGCCACATGCCGTTTTAATGCTTCATGCGTTTGCGGACAATTTGTTGTTGGCTCTTTTGCTGCCCGAGCTGCCTTTTACACATCGCATGCTGCCATCACTCACTCATTCGCCAACTTCGTCCAACCATTCATTCATTCATTCATCCACTGATTCACTTATTCTTTTATTCGCGCTTATTAAGTTCCGTTCCTTTGTTGTGGTCACTCGTGGTTGCTGTCGTCGCTCGCTCCCGTTGCTTGTAGGGAGTACTTGACGTCGTTGTTGCAGTGAAATTCGCAATTGTTGCAGATGCTGCTTCGATAACGTTGCACTTGCTGTTGCTGCTGCCATTGGCATGAAATCACTTTTTTCTTTTTTTATGTACCGTAAAAGCACAATACGTTTTGCTATTGTTGTTGCTCACTGGAATGATTTTATTCTCATTGCTTCAACTCATACGGCGGTTTTATGCATGTTGTCGCCTTTTTATAATTAGGCACCTACGTCTGTCCATACTTACTCCTAACGACGACACATACTCCATTAACGAACAGTTCCTTCTATCCTGATTGTGTCGTTTTCCTCCTTTTTCTGCTTCATAATTAAGTTCCGTGTATTAACTTTAAGAGTTGTTAAAACGTATTTAGATATGCAGATGTCGCTGTAGAATACTTCTTTTCTTCTTCTTCGGCACTACAACCGTGGGTCGGTCTGAGGACACAAAATTTCGCCAGTTGCCTCTATCCTTAGCGAAGTCACGCCAGTTGTACATCCCAAGTGCAGACAGGTCTCTATGCACTTGGTCTTTCTATTAGATGTGCCACGCATTGCTTCCGTTGTCCACCCATGGGTACCGAATCGAAGAATCTCTTCACTCGAGCATCTTCCATACGTAGGACATGATCTAACAAGCGCAGTCGTTGGATTTTTATACGCTTAACTATATCCATGTCGTCGTAGATCTCATACAGTTTAACGTTCCATTTTCTTCGGTTCTCCTCGCTCACTCGGATGGCTCCAAAGATCTTGCGGAGAACAGTTCTCTGGAATGTTCCAACAGGAAAGATGAGAGACTTATAGAGCGAATTTTTGGTCGTCGCGAGAGGGATCTGCGCTTGATCTCCAGGTTTAGTTTGTTGGTGGCATTTATGCTGGTAGCGAGAAAAACAAAGTCCCATCAGTGTTGATGTTTAGTCCTAGTCCGAAGACCAAGAAATCATATGAGAAACGGGAAAACCATTTGCGATTGTCAAGAAACTAACATTCTGAGAAGCCTATTGATTTCCATCCTGCCAAATGATGCTGAAACTACCATTTTCTTAAGCGATGAGCACTACTGGGATATTTTGAATCTATTTAATTCAGTGTAAATGAGAAAGTTTGGGATCAAAGGCTGGTTCAGAAAGACCCCTGACATGTTGATGTGTTTTTAGTCCTATACTCATGTATACGGTTTCGAAAAAGCTATTCGAGAAAAAATGTTTTCTGAATGGGTCCGAACTCAAAATTCTATGGTGTAAAAATGTGTTTCCAATGATGACCTTTCTGGAACGTATTCCACATTTTTAAACAAACTTTCAAAAAAATATGTGTGCTTTTCCAAAGCTTTCACTTTTTCATAAAAGCTTCGAAGTTCATTCATATGCTGAAGCTAAGTTTAAATTCAAACTCTAAAACTAGGCAAAAATGCTTGAAAGAATGCTTTGAACCGGATATGTTTTTATTCTAAATATTTGCCACACAAATATACTTTACCTTATGAGAGTCAACATCGCTGACAAAGCCAAATAATAGAATTAAATGCAACAAAGTTGCGTCAATCAAAAAAGCAACTTATTTTCACAGACGCAGCCGGCTAACGTTGCCACATTTATTAAATTTCCCGGATGTTTTTTTCTAAACAACCGACCCGCGGCTGCAATTGTGTGGCACCGTCTGTTGCGCTTTAGTCGTCGCCACTTAAAATTTCCCACTCGTTTAGTGTCATTTCACATGGAAGAGCACAACAATGGCACTGTCCTCTTGTTTCTGCTGGGACGATTGTGTTTTGCGCTTTCATTTGTGCACACTTCCTTCTCTTCAGGCGTGCCGCAATTCCTTCCACTTATCTGCGCACACTTTTTCCAAGTTTTTTGTTTTTGTTCTTGCGGTTTTAATGCAAGTGTGCGTTTCCGCAACAGTTTTTCTGCAACTCTCTGTTGCACAAGCCATATAGCAGGAACTGTGTCTTGTTGGCCAAACATAAATTTAAATGTGCTCTGCTCTGGAAGCTTATTTCATTGAGTTGCTTGAGCTAGATATAGAAAGGAGGTAGAGACTGGCCCGATGGATGAATCGAATTAGGCTGCTTTCGCTAACATTATAACATTATAATTAGCTAAATCTCTTCTCTTTACGGAGCACTTCTTCGGTATTTTGCAGTGGATCAGCAAATACAGAATTGAGTCTACTGAATTAGTGGGTGCTGTTTTCCTAGTGAGCTGATATTTAATATAATTTCTTATACGCGAAACTGTTCCGATGTCTTGTTCAGCATTATCCATTTGATAGACAGTTTAATAAGTATATGGTTAGAAGGTTTAAGAGCTAAAGGTAGGAGTAATATCTAAAGTAATTTTTTTTTTGATCATATTATGGTTATATTGGCTCTTTTTTGTTTTTATTCATGCCACTACATTCCTTCTCTTCAGCACCTGACTCAAGTCGCCTCAATATTGTGTATGAACAACATTCTTGGAAACATGCCTTTGCTAGACTATTTCTAATTAGTCTATCAATGAGTCGTAGGAAAAACTCCTAAGTCGTCTGGAGTAGTACTGGTATAGTCATTATGACCGTCACTGATACTTTATGAATATTTGTTTATGAGGAATTATAGAGTAATTGATCTTCCGAAACTGCATCCGAAATTTTTGTACTCGGTAAAAGTAGAGCTGATTTGCTCTTTATGCTTTCAGCTACTTGTAAAGTAGCCGTTTGCCAAAGCTTTGTTCGGTTTGGTCGACTCTGGCGTACAACAAATGGTCTCACAAAATTTCCTGAAGTTCTTCCTTTTACGAGAAGCATTCGTAAAAGCATGCTGCATTCCGTTAGATTAGTCCTATAGAGAAGAAATTGAGTTGACCTATCCATCATTTTTAAAGTTATACTTCTTATACGACTTCGGAAAAGGTTGCGATAATTGTTGGTTGCGCAACCTATAGCGTTAAACAATTAACGCGAGAGAGAGTGAATGAGAGTAAAGGAGAGAAATTAAAGCACTTGCCATGCTTATGCTATTTGAGCAATTCTTGTTTTTGTAGAACAATGTTTAAATTTTTGGTTGGTGACTTATTCACATGTGTACGCACATATATGATTGTATGCTTGCGCATTATTTTTCTTTCGTTTCTGTTTCATTTCTGCGAATTCTCTTCGATAAGAGATATAAAATTGTTCATCGGTAAAGCTTTATTACCGTTGTCAACTGCAGGTTCGCAAGGTTTTGCAGATATTATCGGAGAACCAGTAGAGTATAGCGAACAACCGCAAGGAGTACGCGGGAGATTTCAATGTAAATTTCTCATTGCCAGAAGCTGAACCACTACTGCCATTCCTGAGAGAGAAATTTTCATTAGAAATGATCAATGGAAGAAATGATCCTACGACAAAAGGAGGTACGACTATTGATGCGGTCTTCGCGAGAAATATAGATAAAATATATGTAAGGCATTTCATATCGTATTTTAGTTATCATAATCCAATTAAAATATTATAGATACCAATCCGTCAGAACCCAGAAATGATAATTGATTTGGTCTTTGCTTTATAAAATGTGAATTTAAGAAAGTGTTGGTCACTCCACCATATTTTTATGCTTTCCCTCTCGCTAGTTTTCTTTCATTAAAATGATATGCATTTCTTGGAATATCACTAAGAAGTATAACTTCTTAGGGACTCCACGCACCTTTTTTTCATTATTTTCATTATTTTTTCTGAATCTTATCGAGTTAGCTATAGAGTTATACATATATACATTAGAAAATCAAAGGGTTTCACTAATCGCTCCTTATTGTTCTCGGTCTCTCACCATATTTGTGAGGTTGCCAACGTTCTGTATTATGGTAAATTGTCGAAGGTTTCGAAGCCATGAAAAGTGTTTCATTTCCTTCGGGTTAGTAATTGCAAAGCTCGTATTTATGGTTGCTCAGTATATATATCATAAGTAAACTATTATTTTCTTTATAGTCTTCAATAACTCTCTATTCATTGAAAATATCATTGTTTTAAGAACCTTCTAAGAAACTATAGTTCGTAACACTGTTACTTGATGATATCTGCAATCGCTAACTATGTATGAAACTAGATACAAGTGTTTCTTTCAACTCTGAGCAGGTTGATATTACATATGAGAAAAAATCGAATAATAATCGGAACATCAAATAGTCTTATAATACTTACGGTAATGTACAAAATTTCACTTATCCATTTTCTTCTTTTTTTTTTTAAATTTACGAGTTGTTCTACACTTTAGCAGATTCGGTATTATTACTGGCTAAATAGTTGAATTTTTTCACTGTCAAGCATTTTTATGTAAGCAGAATTATATGGAAGAGCGTTTCAGGCTGGCTCTCCGACCGAATTATGTCTAAAACAGGCAGATATATGTTAACGAATCCTTCCAAATGTGTGAGCGTGCATACATAAGTCATTCACAGGATATATGTATAATATCTATACATACATGAATACGATGTGTATCAGTATGCTGGTGCACTCACAAAACATTATATAATATTTCAAACAAGAAATTTTAGTGCAAAATCTATGTACAGCACACTTTGCCTGCAGTCAAAACAGCAACACTGCCGACATTAGCAACAATAACAATAACAAAAACAATAACAACCATGCCAGCAGCAGTGCAACCATACAAAGTGATATCAACACTGAACAGTTTCAACAGCAATTACAATAACAAAAACATAAATATTTTGCAAAACTACACAAAGCGACAGCCAACAGCAGCGACAGTAGCCGAAATTGCAACAGCAGCAACAGAAGCAGAAGCTGCAAACAATTTAAGCCGCACAAATTAAAAGCACACGCTCTCGACACTAACAAAAAATATATACATATATCCCCCAAGCATCGGTGTAGATCCACCAATTCTAGTGTAGCCTCGACTAATTCACAAAAGCAGCCACATTAACCCCGCAGCGGAAGGGGGGCCATCGAGGCACACCGAGTTATGGTGGCTGCGTTTACAAGCTGGTGGTGTTGAGCTCAAAATTATAAGCAAAATTTAATTGCTTTTGACAAATTTTGACAAAACTCGCATATTTTTGGTAACAACATTGCAACTTGCCTACACATTTGCATATAAAGCGCCTGAAAGTATACTGGGGACGTAAGAGAACAGTGGTTGTAAGCGATTCACAATAATTTGGGCTTCCAAACTCGTATACCTACATACATATTTGATAAATGTTGAAGGTATGGTATCCGGCAATATTGGATTCATGAGTTTAAAGAACGTTTTTCTCACAGGGCTTCACTGATACAATAAAATTATGGAGAAAGATCTTAATATATGGAATTATATATCTCAATAATATGTCTCTCAATAAGGAATATTATATTCTTTTCTATATTTTGTCATCTATTAACATTCATTATCTCATTGCCTCATTTGAATTCGATGATTCACCTCGGTCTATAGTACACAAATGTGTTGTTGTCTTTGGTTCTGGTTAATCCAAGTAAAATTTTAAATCGGATATATGAAAATATAATATTATTTCTAGAATATTCAGTGATGAAAAGGGTGATGTGAGATATATGGAAATTTCAGCAATAAACGCTGTTCCGGAGTAAGTCTGTTCTTTATGAAATGGCAAACCAAACTGAATATAAATCAGACCAACTTTCAAAAAGACCAACTCCGATATGATGAGACACTCCTTTTTTGATAAATACCGACTCAGACTTTTAGAAATATTTGATTCGAATGGCCACACTCTTAATAGAATTAAAAAGGTTATGTTGTCTTCGACAGCTGCTAAAGTATAGATTTTCAATAATTTGAAAAAAAAAAATCAACAATTTTTACTTCTTACAGGGGAATCTTTGAGTGTTCGCAAAGTTTGAACACATATTTCAGCTTTGAGGACAGTGTTATGCAAAAGACCTTCATGTCTAGTCTTTAAAACAGAATTCAAGTTACCTAATAGTTATTTTGCATGCGGAGATAACAAGCTTTGTTTGCTCGGATATCAATTATAGAACATAGTTTAATCTGTGGTACATATGTATACATTGTTCATTCAATTCGCCTAATTGAGTTTTTAGACAGCCAAATAAATTGATCACTTTAAATTTTTATTGAGAAACCCTTTTTGGCCTTTTATACTGCCGGCTACTCGATAACCGATTAGCTGTTATGCATTTTTTGTTTTTGCTTTTCATAAGAAGTTGGTAAGCTTCATCAGCTGATTAATATTTTTCAGCAGCGACCGTACTGTAGCTTTCTTTTATTAAAAAATTCAGCCAATCGAAGACAAAGAACGCATATCGTACGTCTTTGTCGCAGAGTTGCATTTGATTTTTAAGTCGATTTAAATTCAATTTAACATAAATGTAGAATTTATTTTGTATGGCAAATCGATCTTAATAAGCATTTTAATCGAGCAGAGGTAAATTGATCAATTAACTCCTGTCTAAAAACGCTATGTGTATGTATGTGATTGGCGTTGCAACCGTTTAGCCGGTTATAGCCGAATCGACGATAGTGCGCCACCTCTCTCTCTCCTTCGCAGTTCGGCGCCAGTTGGAGATCCCAAGTGTAACCAGGTCGCTCTCCACCTGGTCCCTCCAACAAAGTGGAGGCCTTTCCCTTCCTCGGCTTCCTCCGGCGGGTACTGCATCGAACACTTTCAGGGCTGGAGTGTTTTCGTCCATTCGGACAACATGACCTAGCCAGCGTAGCCGCTGTCTTTTTATTCGCTGAACTATGTCAATGTCGTCGTATAACTCGTACAGCTCATCGTTCCATCGTCTGCAGTATTCGCCGATGCCAATGTTCTGAGGACCATAAATCTTACGCAAAATTTTCTTCTCGAAAACTAATAGCGTCGTCTCATCTGATGTTGACATCGTCCAAGCTTCTGCACCGTAAAGCAGGACGGGAATGATAAGCGACTTGTAGAGCTTGATTTTGGTTCGTCGAGAGAGGACTTTACTGTTCAATTGCCTACTCAGTCCAAAGTAGCACCTGTTGGCAAGAGTTATTCTGCGCTGGATTTCGAGGCTGACTCATATATTAGCAATGTTTCATACCGTTTCCAGTTTTGGAATATTTTTTCGGGTTTGGAATAATGCCTTGGAATAATTAGGTTCTCCGAGAAATTCCAGCATATAAATATAAATAGTCGTTATCATTGATTCTAGACCTTGAGAATGAACCAGATCTGGTATGGACTTCGCATAGCTTTTTGGCATGAAATTGGTACTGGAAAGTGTTAATCTCTCCATCTATCAAGTGGAGTATCTTGGAATTGATATTCGAGAACATATATCAAGCAACAGTGCTCCGTTACAAATTTTATGACATTTTATACCACAAGCGAATTTGTAAAGTGTGCAATTTAAAGTTTAATTGTAAAATAATTCTTAAATTCATTTATAAATATATTAAGCAGATTTTCTTGTTGGCTACACTTGATTCGCAATATTACATTTATTTTTCAACTCCTCTCCAAAAAAGCATTACACAATGGCGTTTAAATTTGTATTTAGACACGAAGGTGTTATTGCAAAGGTGTTATTGAAAAATATTTACTGCAAATACGCAATATTATTAAACGCAATAACTATATACACATACATATATATAAACTCATATTGAAAAGAAAACGCATAAAACCGATTTCAATATTTTTATGCAATTTATTTAAGTTTTTATTATGTCAGGTTTATTTTGCCAGCTTTTTAAATTAAATGTAAATATTTATACAATTTATTTTCTGCTTACTTAAATCGATAGTATTCATAAATATTTTGGGAAATGAATAAAAAAGGAAATACACAAACAAATGCATACAAATATTTAACACTAAATTAGAGAATTAACGGTTGTTGTTGTACCTGCTGGTACATACTACATACAATACTTAATACTATGCTTATATATATAACATATATATTTATTGTTAATATTAAACTAATACTATTGCAAATCACAAATACATACTCACAAATTCATTTGTATGTATTGGTTTTGATTCTCACTTAAATATTTATGTACAAAGTATGCAGTTTATCGAAGCTTCGCTTTAATTGGTTCATTTTTTTCGTTCTGCTTCTCTGATTTAGCCTCTTAATCTGCATATAGTTTTAAGTCTTCCTTAACTTACTATTTATTTGTAATTTGAATGAACGTTTTGTTGTTGTGGAAAGTTTAGCTGCTATATAATACATATTTGTAGTTGTAAACTTTTGAGATTTCATTTTCAGCTTAGTGGAACACTCTCGAATATTTCTAATAAAATGCTTTTGAAATTAAAAATTAAAAACATTTTTAATTTTTTGAAAATATTTTAATTTTAATAATTTATATTATGGAAGTTTATAATTCGAAATTAATTAATCACCTAATATTAATCAAAAAAATCCTGAACTCCTTTTATTATAAAATTATTGATGAATAAGTCGGAGACACAAACAGGTTCTTTGGAGTTCTATAAAGGAAGTGCGAAATGACAATTATAAATACCTGGTTGAGGATTCAAATTTTCGACAATTATAGACTCGCTAGAATTGGCTCGATAAACTTGATGAAAGATGAAAGATAAGCTACTTAATGCCAAGTTGAAACTGATCTAGAACTTAGGAGCAACCGAGGGAATTTTGACAATATAAAACAGTGGCACGAGAGAAATTGTGACTGTATAGGTGAGCACGAAATACTGAATACCCAGTGGGAACTCTGTAGCCTAACATTTTAAGAATGCTTTTAATTTTTTCATAAAACATGAATTTTTGTGGCTCATTTATTCATTTTAGTTATTTTATTATTTAAACAAATATATTAGAACACAAAAGCATTAACTTTTCTGTTTTAAAATAGCTTAAAACCATAAATATAATACATAACATAAAACGACATTAATAAAAGTAGGCATTTCGCGCAGGGCACTTATGCAAAGTGCCATAGACATCCACGATGTTTACCGTTGCTGGTTCGACTGAATGGTAGAGCGTAAGCGTACGTGTGACTTGAGTCGGCACAATTGTGGTATGGAGTGCCGACCACTGATTTAAAAACTAATTGTTCTAAATTTATCTCAATTAAAATTGAGATTGAGATTAATTGTTTGTTTAATATTGAATGGACCATAAATTAGAAAAGGAATTTGCATGCAACTCAGGGAAGTATTTTATTTGAGAAAAGGATATGCTAAATGAGAGAGCGAATTATTGATCTATTGAGTAGAATTATATTAATTATATATTGTAATTTCTCGGTTCTTAACGCCAGAAGGGTCGAATAACTGTCAAGTTTTTAATTTTTTTTTTCATATACAGTACTAGTCCACATACAAAATTTGTTCTCTGACTGGAAAACTTCAATATTTTATTGTATTGAAGTTGTTATAACTTTATATACGGGGAATTTTTCAAAAACGCATTATTTAAATTGAGTACATTTAGTACATATGTACATTACAACACCAAGTGCTATGAGTTAATTAACATCTTAATTACTTCAACTAATATACCTTGGGTGATGAGCCATTTACGAAAGGAAGGAAAGCTTTTGACTGACATTCAGTTGAGAGTGGACAGCAACGATTCTTCTCCACATGGTTCAAGCTCACAACTTCCGATCTTAAACCAAGTATCCTCTGCGTAGTCAATAATCTTCCGTTTGGAAGTGAGCTAAAATGAAAAGGCGTAAATGGGTTTGGGACCCACCATATAAAAAACGTGTCCTCTGATGACACACCCATCTATTGTTGACGACCCCTTAATTCAAAGCTGAGTCATAAGTCATAAGAATAGGGTTTGAAGTTCAACTTAATTCAATTAAGTGACCTAAGCTACTTCCTAAAATTTTTTTAACAAAGCAAAAAATGATTATATTGTTTATTGAGTTTGTTTAAAACTTGAACAAGCAAATGCTGAAGCGATATAATATAATGGGGATATCACTTTAGTGAGGCATACTGATACTCTCTATGTTGATTTGTAATTTCTCGGTTCTGCTCGCTCTCTTTTAGCGCTGCTCTCAACAACATAGTAAAAAAGTAGCGAGTTGAAATTATACAATAGAATATGGGGATATCCGATCAAAAAATATATATTTAATGCTACCAAGCTTTATTTTACAGATGATATATTAACGCTAGTTTGCTTCATAAGTATTGATATATTAGTTTTTCGATTCGCTAGTTTCTTACGGTTGACGAATCGAAGACAACATGTATTGAAGGTGAACTTTCTAGAGCTCAATTTTTTGCTTTATTATGGATTATAAAGATGCTTTGTGCATAGCATAAAATATTATAACAAAAATATAATGTATTTATATATGTAAATAAATATAATAATTTAAATTTTTTTTTGAACATTTGCTTCAATTATCATAAATCAAAATATACACAGAAATATTAAATATTTCGCTATTTTTGATATTAAGTTTTTATTCATTTCTTTACACATCAATAAATAAATTAGTATTCATTTACAGCTTATGTATGTACATATAGAATTTCTATATTTTATATTGAATTTGGAGAACTCAAAACTTTGCGAGTAATCGCCAGCGAGTTTTTTTTAATACTAAGAGCATGTTTATTATTTATATACAAAATTTTTATATATTATATTTTGCTTTTATTTACAATAATTTTTGATATTTTATACATTAAAATAACCTATGATTTTTACATGCTCGTATATTAATTCTTAATAAATGCTTTTTAAGCTGTACATTAAATATATTATTTTTTTTTGTTTTATTCCACAATTATAAATAAATTTATTTTACTTTTACTTTTGCTCATATATTAATTACTTATTTATTTTTAATGCTTGTTTTGCAGCAAATACCTATATATATATATTTATTTGTTTAATAGTTTCCACTTAAATATGCTGATGTACTTTCATTTCAAGCTGTCCGCTTCAGTAAATTTATTTTATATTTGTGTAAATTCGCATACACGTACTCGTTTGTATTAATATGTAAAATCTAAATATTTGTACATATATAAATGTAATATATATATAAGTATTAGTTGTCAGCTAAATGCAAATTTGATTAACAGCTTTCAATATATTGTAGCATACATACAAACATACTTACACATATACATATAAACTCGCTCTTTAGTCATTTTCATATGTATATATGTTTGTATGTATGTATGGATTTTTCTGAATTTGATATCGTACTTATTTCATTTCTAAATTTTTTTCTATGCCATTAACATTACAACGAGGCGCAAAAACCAGCAGCAATCATATTTCTTTTCATATATTTTTTAAATTTTTTTCAATAATTACCTAATACTAATTTTCTAACATCCTTAACAATTTATAGTTTTCAATATTTTTTTCAAAATATTTTTAAAATATTTTTTTTAGTATTTTTTACTTTTTTTCTTATATTTTTTCAAAATTTTGTTTATACTTTTTTCCTTATTGATATATAATTTTTTATGTTTGATTGTTTTTTTTTTGTTTTTGTAACTTAAAAACAATCCATTTGTTGAGCTATACACTTACATACATAATATTTATTTTCTCTCATAAACTAGAAATGCAATTATTGTTATTGTTTTTTGGTTTGATGAAATTCTTTCATTTGTTTTTCAACTTTTTGTCTTGTTTGCAATTAGTTAATTCTCAGTTATGTTGGAAAATGTTGAGATCCCCTAAATCTGATAAGAGTATTCTTTAAGAAATAAATAATAGAACACTTTTTTTGGTGACTTAACTAGCAATTTTATCGCAAGCTTAACAGAAATCAGGAATATTGTAGAAAATATTAAAAAACATATTATATTTTACCGACCCCGCTTTAAAACATAGGTTTAAAAATTTTTTGTGTTGAAAATAAGGGCTCTTTAATTTAACCTATATAGCTTAAAGCTTTGAGCTTTTATAAGGTAGAGTTTTAAGTTTAGTAGAAGCTTTCGAAATATTCTTCGGGATTCATATTGTTATATATAAATTTCAATTCCAAAAGTTTTTGAAAAATAAATCTTCGAGCAGTCAATAAAAAAGGTGGCAATTAGATCTATAATAGAACATTTAGATGGACCTGTTAATTAATAATTTTTTGGAAGAACTTTGGAAAAGTTTCAATTTCGGTATGCTTCTAAAATTGTATAGGGTTATCCCAGGTTTCGAAAAAAAACTTCGAGTTCGAGGCTACTTTCAGGGGAGGCTATAAGGGGACCCCTCCATTCTCGATTTCAAATTTTGACGATTCTCAATGGGCTGGTAAATGAACATAAATTATTTTTTAAGGCTGTAACTCTGCATGCATTTATTGAAAGACTTAAACAAGAAGAAACAAATTTTATATAATTTTTTTTTGTTGTTGTTTTTTATGGTCAAACAAAAGCCCTTCTTTTCAGCAGCGCTTGTGATTTACGCTCATTGGATCATCTGAAACCAAAAATTCCAATGGGATTAGAAATAGTACATGTTTGACTCTGGTATGAACTAGGATTATTAATTTCGCACAAAAATTAACAAAATGGTGGACCTTTGAATTTTTTTTGAAAATCGCCTTTTTTAGTCACAAATAAAGTTGAAAAGTAAAGAAGATCTTCTCCCTGATTTGATTTATCCTAGTTCATACACACATAGCTATGTATGTATAGAATAACTTATTAAAATTTGGAACCGATTTGATTAATAGGTTTTGAGTAACCTCATGCACTAGTCGTAAAAACACTGATTCGAGAAAAACCCGTTTAAAGTTTTGAGAAGCTCTCGCCGCCGCCTGACGCTTCCACCATAAATCGGCTATATCTTCTAGAGTTTTTGAAATTTTAACTTGAAATTGTAAAGGAACATTCTTGAATAGTTATAGGTTCGAAGTAAATGAAAAAAAAAAAATCGATTTTTTGAAACCGAGAATGAGGGGGTCTACTTAAGTCAATTGACGTTTTGAAGAATAATTTTCAGTTATATTCAAAGGTTACAATGCTATTATATTTAAATCGGTATAACCTGATTGAAAGCTATCATTCCTGGACTGAGCTGTAGTACCAATAAAGAAACAGGTTGGAATAGATAGAATATTAAAATGAGTCAGCGAATAATAAGACGACCACACTAATAGACTGACTTTTCGGAATACGACTATAGGCTCAAGTCTCCGAGTAATTGGTACAATCAGGATGTCATTAGGGATACATTATCTTTGTACACGTAATATCATATTTTCTGTTACCGGACTTTAGTTAAGCTTTTGAATAGTGAAAAAATATATATCGAAGACTAATCTGAAATGATTATTCTTACATTCAACTGAGATTGTGGACAGACATTACAACCATAACACAGTACCCATTTTCACATCAAAATACTCTTCAAATAATCGCCTGTTGATAATTATTTTTATTTCGTTTTCGATTTATTTTCAACTAAATATTTTCCTGATGTATACTTTGTGAAGTTGAATAATAACTAATGTACTCAGAGAGCACCTGAACCAGTATGGGACTTGCAATGCTGAGATGATTTCAATCTTAACTACGTTACTTCCCTTGTAGCCACTGACTATTCATCACTTTTTGAAGAAAAAGTCGGAATAAAACCCAAATTTTGTAAAGAATTTGTCAATGAAATGGATTTTTGCTGTCTCAGTTTTACTCTCCAATTCCTTTAAGAGTTCTATTTTGTGTGCTAGACTTTTATAAAATATTATACATAAAGACAAACAGAAGAAGAAGACAATATTATTGTTTTCCAGTAAGTGTTTCTTTGACAGTGTTTCTTTATTTCTGAAAGCTCCATTAAGTTCAAACAACTTCATCCTCGAAAGCTCAGCGCTTGCATTAAGTGCATTTCACAGAAGTGGTTTTGGGCTCTCTTTGCTTGAAGCACCTTTATTTCCACTTCCGCAAGCCCGGCATGCCCACATGTAAGCACTTATTTTCCTTTTCTCTGCTCAATGAAGGCATCGTTTCCAATATTCATTCATTCATTCATTAGCCATACAAAGTACGGCAATCATCAAATCAAGCAATCAGTACTCCCACGCACTTATAACGCTTTTGACGGCAACCCACTCATTTCTATGTAAATCTGTGCGATTGTAGCATTCATTAAATCTCGGCGAAATCAACATTTTCCAACAACAAAAACATGTATGGTACGAGTGTATTTAACTGTCGGTTTGCGGAAGTCCTTATTGGAGTGTGTGCCCACATGCATATAGGATTGAGTGTATGAGTATTTATGTATTTGTTTGAATGTTTACGTATGTGTAGGAGTGTTAAGCCTGGAGTACATCAGCATTTTACCGATTTCTGCTACTGCAAGTAAATTACGTCGGTTGTACCCGTCGCTGCGTCTTGCCATTTATTTATCGCGGCAATAAACGTTTGATTCAAGGATATGTGAGTTATGTGTGTTTAGCAATTTTCCGCGTTTCGCTTTGCGGTATAATTTTCCTATTATTTACATGTTCTTTTTATGTTTTTTATGCGTCTCGATTTCCTTGTTTGTTGGTTTACAATTTTCGCGACAATTGCGATTTCGCTTTCATGATGTTTTTGGTTTCTTTAGAAAGCGCCGCAGTGTTTCTGGTTACATTAGGGTGGTGAGGAAATATTAAGGACATTCAAATAATGTTACTTTATTTTAAAGCATAAGCTTCTTCTAGAAAACATAATTTATTTGGTAAGAGAAGTAAGAAAACAATAAGAACTGTTTGAAGGAAAATTTTCTTCCACAGCTGAAAACAAGTGGAACAAGATTTAAGTTATAGAGAAACTCTAAAAAGGCTAGTTAAGTCAGAGGTCTATGTTTGTTTAAAGTTAGGACGATGAGACGCATCGTAATACATCTATGGTTAAAATTTTAGGAAAAATAAGTGAGAAGGTTATTGATGCGACAATTTTAAATAAACTTTACAAAATACATGTGCTTTATATATAAAGTACTATTAAAAAAAACTAATAAAATCCAAGTATTATACTTTTTCAAATAATTTGAAAATTCATTGACTTTCATTTAACACTTTCTAACCAACTTAATATCTGATTGTGCGAAACAACAAAGTACACTCAGCGACAATAAAGTGTACAGGACTAGAAATTACGTTCTTTTATTTAGGTTGGTTGCAATTTCACTAATTATTAATAAACATTTCAATTGGACTCGTTTTAAGAGACACAATACAAATATTTTTTAAAATGCAGAATTATGTACTACCTTATACAGTCCAAAAATGGAGGAAATCTGATTATAACCTTACCTACCTCCCATACAAATTTTATGTTGAAAACTACTAAAAATGCTTTAATTCAGTAAGGGAAAACATCAGAAACCTTAAATTTCATTATAAAGAAGGTACGGAAGAGCTACACTCAAATTGGTATACAAAATTTTAAATGGGTGTGGCTCCGCCTACTTATGGGTCAAAAACCATATCTCCGAAACTGCTCGACAAATTTCAATGAAATCGGATTGTAATATTTTCCTTACATCCCAATGATATGTTGTGAAAATAGTCCAAATCGGATCACAAGCACGCCTCTAGTTCCCATATACCAGAACTTTGAAGTCGGTTTGAATAATTTACTTTACAATATATAAAGTAAGCACTAGTGAAGATATCGGAACAGAACTTTGCATAAATTCTGCATTTATAGTTTGGCAGTCCCTTTCGAAAAATCGCCAAAATCGGACCATAAATTTTCATGGTCTCATATATGTATCGAACATGAGGACCTCAGTGCTTATGAATCGATGCCAATCGACGACAACTATAGACACATACTTAAAAAAACTGTTAAACTTTGCCCTTAAAGTTAATAAACTTGATTAAAATTAGATTTTGAAAAAAAAAGATCCTTAAAATTACTTATTAATCTGTAAAGTCCAGCTTAATGATCATTCATACCAGAGAGTTCAGAATGCTTAAGGTTTGATTGACGTTCTACTTCGACTGAAAATTTATTGAATTTTTTTATAATTGTCTTTTCGAAGTTTCTCATATGTTAAGATCTGATGGTGAGTATGTTTGTTCTCAATTTCTTCGGCATCGTTGCAATTGACATACCGGCCTATGTACACAGTATGAAGTTCAAACTGTAATTTTAATAGCAGCAGAACATACAATGGCTCTTCGCTAAATGACGTTACTTACTATTGATATCGTTTTCATAACCCCTCAGATTTACCTCAATGAAGCTTCTTTAACTGTTAACGGACTTTAGCCCAAAGAACTTAATACCATTATCGTTAAAAAAAGAAGTGAATTAAACTTGCTGTCTCTAGTAAGTCTTTACTAAAGCACTGTAGGCTCTGAGTCAAGTAATAAGAAGAACTAAAAAGGTTATGTTAGTTCATGAAAAAACAAATCTAAAGCCTTTTGAGTCCTTTTTCGTTACTTAACGAATAAGTTATCAAACTTTTGTCCTGTTTGAAAGCTTTATACTGGTTTAACACTCCCAAAGCGTATACGTTTTAATTCCATCTCATTGCAAGAGATATACACATTTCTTGCTCGAAATTGTACTGATAGTACGAATGAATAGATTTGGTTAATTGATCAGAACTTAAGGAAATAGTATGAAAGTAAGAATGAACAAAAAAAGTTGAATGGAAATATTTATACTACCGCCACCAGATGTCGCAGAGTGTAAACTTCCATAGCTTCCCAACAACTAAGCGGATATCAGAGACTTACCTATGTACATTCTCAAGGGTTTCATGTTTTGATTTTCTTGGGCTTCTTTGCATCTTGTGTGTATGTGTATGATGAGCATGTGTGTGTGTTTACTCGTATGTATGATTATGGGCACATGTTCTTGAAATTCACTCTTTGCAACTTTTGTCTTTGTATATTTTTTTGTATATGTCTACATATGTTGTATACAATGTTTACATACATACATATGTACTAAATAACTGTGTAAATGTATACGCTTATGTGATTTCTTTCGTTTTTTCAATTATAAATATTGTACCTATTGTGCGCCTACTCTCTAGCCTTGGCTGATGGGTTTTCGCAAATCATCAGCGTCATCAACCGCAAATACCGAACCCCGCCCCCTTCGCTTATACGCCGACAGCATGTAATCATTTGATTTCATCTGAATGAGGCGGCGCAGCAGAGCACACGTAGGCGCGTTACGATTGCAGTAGTCGTTAATGTTGCCCTCACGGTAACTGATGCGCTACACGTTGTTGTTGCTTTTGTTGTTGGTGTGTTTATTGTGCTACATGCAGCCACTGTGGCTGGCACCGCTAAGTTGCGGTTTATTGTTGGCCTCTTGCGGCTGTCGATTGTTGCTGGCCGTTGTGAGTTGGTGGCTGCTGTTGGTGTTGCTGATTTCCACAGCACGCATTGCCCTTGGCGCAGCAATCTTATTATTCGGGCGTATGAAATGTTCTTCATGGCTTTGCTTAACCTTTGGCAGCTAATCGGAAATGCTTCTGTTGTTGTTGTTGTTGTTTTTATTGGTGTGTTGTTGTTGCCGCTGGCATTGCTATGCGCAGCCTTTTGGTGGCGTCGTGCGCCTACAGTCAACATTGGTGGCACTCTAGTTCGCACTTGCTCACATGCTTGTTGTATTTGTTTTTGTACATAAGCCTCACTTGCATATGCCGCTAATAATAGCGGCGATAAATAGCGCTCTAAGATAATTGCGATGTCTGCGTGTGTCAGCAGCAGCAGCACAACGGCTGCCAACAACAATGCGAACATGAGCTTTGTAGGTGACACAAGAAGGTTAACGGTTGTTTTGCTGTCAAATACATTGTAACGGCACAAATTAGCACAAACTTTGTAGACGGTCTTATTGCCAAGCTTGTTGTTGTTGTTGCAGAAATTTTTGTTTGGCTCAGCGTCTTTATGCGTGCGCTCACTCTCACGCACACACGTGAGAGCGGCATAACTGTTACCATTTGCATTTTCACTATTGTTGTTGTTATTGTTGTTCCCATTATTGTTGTTACTGTTGTTGTTGTTGCCTTCTAGTGCGTCTGTGGAATTTCCATCGCTATTTGTCGCCATTCTCTCTACAAGCAACAAATTCCTGAGCAATTGCATAGATCGCCTTGTTGCTTTTGTTGTTGCCGATGTGTTGGCGTGTAAAAATGACGCTGTCAACGCAAGTTGCCGCAAAGTCATATGACTGACTTTGTTACGCAACTCATTAATTTTCGCGTTTTCACATTCCATTTGCACCTCACTGTCCTCGAGAGCCGTCTTCAGCGCATCAATTCGCCTTATCAGCCATTGAGATGGCTGCTGTAAGCCACCGCATTGCGTGTAAGCAACAACATCACAAGTAGACCCGGCATCCACCTCCACTTCCATTTCCATCTCCATCTGCTCTGCTTTGTCTCGCCCGGCTGTTGATTGCTCATACGCACTGGCGCACCGCTGAAGCGAAGAACAATGATTTTTTGGTCGGCACATTAATGGTAGCCATTTAATTTGTTGTTGTTGTTGTTGTTGTGCGTGTTGTTTTCCCGCTTTTTGCTGCTTCGCCGCCAGCTGTTGTGGTTGTCTTTGCTTTTGCTCCGGTTGCGTGGTGGCTTGCCATTGGCGTTGGTGTTGGTGTTGTCGTTGCCGCTTGCTTTGCCACCAACCCGATAAACGCTTGTAAATCCCAAATGATTGCATTTTAATCCAAAGAATTATGCCGCCAAGTAGATTATGTTGCGCCAGTGAGTTTGCTGAATTGTGAAAAGCGCCCGGAGGATTACGCACTGGCGTTTGATTATTATCGCCCAACGAATTGCCTGCCACGTCGTTGCCTGTAGCAGCCGGAAGTGTAGTGTGTGCAGTTATGAAAAGAGAGAATGAAAGAGAAAGTAGAAAAACGAAGGCTTGTGAGTTAAGCAGTACATTGTGTTAAATAGCAAATATCGAAAATTCATTGAAAATACATACTTAATATAAACATTAAAAATATACTAGTGCTGCAGCGATATTTGGTACTCGATTTGAGGAGATATACAATTCTTATATGTATTTATTTAATACTAGCAGACCGCTCCGGCTTCGCACGGGTTCAAACAAACATTTCAAAAGTTATAATTTTTTACAAACTTAACTCTCCCACTCTCCCATACATATGTATGTACTTTCCCGTTTCTTGCGTGGGGTCAGATAAAAAAGTAAAATTAGTAATTTTATTTGTAATAAGCTAAAACCTATTACGACCTCTAGTCTTTTGTGTCCGTTGTCTTTCTATCTGATTATGAAGGCGTTGGAAACGCTCAGAGTTCGACTCCCTAGTGCGAGCTTGTATATTTCTAATATTTTGTTCTTCAAGCCGCTGCACACGCTCCGCACTCGACTCTCAAGCGCGTAGTCTTCTCCGCGTATTAGACTCCATCAGGGAGTCTTTCTGATACCCTCACCTTGGAACTATTTCCAGAAAGTTGAGATTCTTAAAAAAATATAGCCTATGTTACTCGGGGTGAGTGTAGCTTTCCAATGGTGAAATAATTTTTGAAATCGACACAGTAGTTTTTGAGTTTATTCAAACCTACATACAAATCTTTCCTCTTTATAATAGTAGTATAGATATACTGTAAATATGAAAATAAAGTTTTAATTTTTTTTTTTTTTTGAAATTCTTCTTCTTCTTAACTGGCGTAGAAACCGCTTACGCGGTTATAGCCGAGTCCACAACAGTGCGCCACGCATCTCTCCTTTTGGCGGTTTGGCGCCAATTGGTAATACCAAGTGAAGACAGGTCCTTCTCCACCTGGTCCTTCCATCGGAGTGGAGGTCTCCCTCTTCCTCGGCTTCCACCAGCGGGTACTGCATCGAAAACTTTCAGAGCTGGGGCACTTTCATCCATTCGAACAACATGACCCAGCCAGCGTAGCCGCTGTCTTTTTATTCGCTGGACTATGTCTATGTCGTCGAACAACACATACAGCTCATCATTCCATCTTCTGCGGTATTCGCCGTTGCCAATGTTTAAGGGACCGTAAATCTTCCGCAAAACCTTTCTCTCGAAAACTCCTAGTGCCGTCTCATCGGATGTTGACACCGTCCACGCTTCTGCACCATAAAGTAGGACGGGAATGATGAGGGACTTGTAGAGTTTAGTTTTTGTTCGTCGAGAGAGGACTTTACTTTTCAATTGCCTACTCAGTCCATAGTAGCACCTGTTGGCAAGAGTGATTCTGCGTTGGATTTCAAGGCTGACATTATTATCGGTGTTAATGTTGGTTCCTAGGTATACGAAATTATCTACAACTTCAAAGTTATGACTGTCAACAGTGACGTGGGAGCCAAGACGCGAATGCGCTGACTGTTTGTTTGATGACAGGAGATATTTCGTCTTGTCCTCGTTCACCACCAGACCCATTCGCTTCGCTTCCTTATCCAGGCGGGAAAAAGCAGAACTAACGGCGCGGGTGTTGTTTCCGATGATATCAATATCATCGGCGTACGCCAGAAATTGGGCATAGGAAATTCGTGAACTCGGATAGCAATACAGATTTACAGGTTTGGATCATATATTATATTAACTTAGAATTCACCCATTTTTTCCACGAAGATAGATTACTCGTTCACTGATTTATGCTATTATATAATATCTCACTTATGACCCAATGTATACGGTATAAAGTCCACTAATCGATAGGGACAGCAAACAATACCATATTTTTTCCGCTCTTTTGACATTTATCTTCAGTTAAATTTGCCGTTTCATCATGGAAAGATATACGATCCAACAACGAGTCCAAATTATCAAAATTTACTACTGAAATTCGGAGTCAGTGGCCTGAACTTTAAGAGCGCTACGTCCAATTTATGGTCGTCATAATCATCCTGTCAGATCAACAACTGAGCGTCTAGTGGAAAAATTTGAATCCGCAGTCACAGTACAAAATGTTCCCGTTCCAGTCAGACAAAGAGTGCCCGTAGGTCGCGAATATTGCTGCCGCTAGCGCGTCAATTGAGGAATCAGTCTCTCACACCTCGTTCTCAAGCGTTGAGAATCTCTGTGACGTCGTTGTGGCGAATTCTGCGAAAGGATCTTGGCCTTCATCCTTATAAGATCAAATTGACGCAAGACCTGAGGCTGCTTGACCATCAGAATCGTCGTATGTTCCTGACTTGGGCTGAGCAACAACTTGAAAATGATCCAGATTTTCATTGAAAAATCATCTTCGGCGATGGCTGAATGACTGCGTCAATAAGCAAAATATGAATTATTGGTCAGACAGCAACCCACACGTACTCCATGAGTCACCATTGCATCCCGAAAAAATTACGGTTTGGTGCGGTTATATGGGAATCGCTACCGCTCAATGATAACCGAATATTTTTGGACCGAATTGATATGGACTTGCATAATATATGGTTCCAACAGGACGGCACCACAAGCCGCGAACGCTTTATCTCACGAATTGGCCCAGTCAATTGGTCACGGTCGTGCATCGTTAGACTATTTCCTGTGGGGCTACGTCAATTTTATGGTCTATGCCAACAAGCTAGTTTGATATGCCAAACCGATTTTTGTAGCGTTATCGCCTTAGGGTAAAACAAGTCGGTCCTCTATCTCGAAATTTACGAATTTGTTAATTTTTTTGCCGATTTTGTATAGAAGTCTTCGTTAAATATGATTTTGATTTTTGACACAATTTGAGGTACGAGAACCTTTATATATATATATATATGCAGTTAACTACACTTGTATGTGATATAAGCCTAATATATACACAATCGAACTCATTAAAAGCCACATTGAGGTAGTTAAAATATAATAAATATTAAGACAGTAAGTAGAATGAAGTGAACCACAAAGCCCTAAATGCTTATACAAACAAAGAAAAATTGCTATAGGAAACACAATGAAGTCATGATGACAGAGCGCTTTCATGATAGTCCTTTTCACTTCCACTCAAGCGTTGCTCTTATGCTTGCCTAAACCGTTATATATTGCTTTTCTCACTTTCGCTCTTTCTCTCTCTCCATATATCAGGCTTTCCCACCTCCAATTTCTACTTGTTTGCTCAAGCATATCAAATTGCTTGACTCCACCTCGATAATTTCCATTCAAACATATCAATCATAATTCAACAAAAGCCCGACGTTTATATATAGGTATATATCATAAATATAAATATAAGTAACTAATAACTGCCTTATTGTCCTATTATTATGCCTAGACAAAGCTCCATGCATATAGTGAAAAGGTGGAGTAGCTGTTGTTGTGGGGTGCGATGTGCTACTTGAGGTGCTTATGATGACAAGTGCGGATAAGCGAAAACAAAAACAACAATTTGATTGTATAGCTTTAACGCTTAGCGAAATGTAAGCATAAATCGGTCCTTAAACAAATTTATTTATATGCACATATCGATATGTGATATGACTATATATGTATATATGTCGAACTCATATGTTGCCCGAAAATCATAATATCGTATACAGTAGTATGCTTTCTTAGAAATCAATACATATTATTTGTTGTTGCCTTCTCCGTTTGCCCTTTGGCGTGTCAAATTTACATGTGAGCAAAAGATGTTTAAGCAAATCTCTTAATATCTTTTGTAATCGCCTTGAGAAGCGGTCAATTAATGATGACATTGCTGGCGTCTTAAAGCAACTAAGAGAGCTTGAGGTATACATATGAAATCATATTACATTTTACAGTTATTTACCAATTTTTGGCAACTTAAAATATTTATTTAAAATTTTGCGTTTTACTTCTCAAAAGATTAATCATGTATTCAGAAATACGTGTCAATATGTAACATGTTGGAAGGAGATGAAAGCTATTCAAAATGGACAACATTTGTAAGTTTAATGAGATTAAAACATATTTGGGGGCGGGGCCACGCCCACTTTCTCAAAAATATTAAATCAAATAATATAACGCTTCTTAGTGCGATTCTTTCTACCAAATTTTACTTTTATAACTTTATTTATGGCTTAGTTATAACACTACATGTGTTTTCGGTTTTCGCCATTTTGTGGGCGTGGCAGTAGTCCGATTTTGCCCATTTTCGAAAGCAATGTCTCAATTTTTACTCAAGTTATCCGTTGCACGGATAGACGGACGGACGGACAGACAGATATCGGATTTGAACTCCACTCTTCACCCTGATCATTTTGATATATATAACCCTATATCTAACTCGTTTAGTTTTATGACTTACAAACAACCGTTATGTGAACAAAACTGTAATACTCTCTTAGCAACTTTTGTTGCGAGAGTATAAAAAATTTTCCTAAATAATTTTTCAAACTGACATAACTTGATTGGCGGTACTTCAAGGGTATAACTCTTAAAATAGTACTCGGATCAATATGATACTTTTGGATAACATTTTAAACATATTGGGGGTATTCATACCGAACGTGTTAATTTGTTAATTCGTTAGTTAATACTTCGTTAATGCTCTTGACCGTGAACATACTCATCTCAGTAGTGGGGAAATTTTAAATTTAAATGAAAACAAATAGAAAATTTGATGTTATTAAGTAACGAAAAAAATAACAAGCATGTCAGACTGGTACTTCGTTAGTCGGTAGAGCAATACTTTGTTTATTTTTACAAAAACAAAATACACATAAAAAACTATCGAATAATGACTAACGAACTAACAGAGCTGATCTGAATACCCCTATTGTACTACAGTGGAACTTCTATAACTCGAACATCTATAACTCGAATATCTCCATAAAAAAAAAAAGCAAAATTACATAGAGATTTCTTTTATAAATCGAACTTTTCGACCAGGGCATAATACAAAAGTTAAAATTTTACTATCAAGGCAGAATTTTATTTGTGTGGAAGTGAACAAAAAATATGATATTATACTTATGGATTGTATAAATCATGTAACAAAGGCATGGGATACAAACGTCTAGAGCCAAATTATAACAAACTGCAACAAACAAAATTGTTGTTTTAAAATGTATAAATCTATATTTTACAGATTTTTGAAACATATATATTTTAATGAAATTATCTCTAACTTGAAGTGGTGATCCTATTTGTGGAAATTTCAAAGTTTTGTAATTTTGAACTCACTTGTGACACCCTCAGTCTTTTCTTATAATAGAACCAGATAATAAGCGATTCATCTCTTTGAAGTTAAGTGTATTTAAGGTGTGTAGTAGAGAAGTATTAAATTTAGATTAACATTGCCTTTAACACTATATGTATATGCAATATATTTCAGAGCTACTATTTATATTCAGTGATTGGTTTAAATGTCACTGTACAATATTGAATACAATTTTTCGAACAAATCTTAAGAACTCAGACTGAGGATCAGGCGTTACAATAGTAAATCATTTGTATCGTTAGATACTGACTACCGGCTTACCTAACGGGATAATACCATGTAATTCGTCTTAGACGGCCGACTAAGAATTATTATATTATTATTTTTTTATTATTATATTTCTCCAGTAGCATTTCCTTTTCTTTTATTTAAAATTTTGCTTACTTTAGGCCAAAAACAAAATTTTGGAGTTTTTATTTATAAAATAACAAATTATTTATTTCTGGAACTCGCTAAATTTATATCACACTTTCGGAGGTTTGGTTTATAGCAGATTTTATACATTATAGCCGTCATCGATTTCTGCTCGCTAACTTTGTGCTTCTTTATTCAGCAAAAATTTACATGAGAAGGCAACACAAAAATTAGCAAGTTGAATGCGTTACAAGAGAGTAAACGGAAACCTCATTAATGTGGGGAATAATAGTTTTCAAATGTCAAGTTTTGTTTTAAAGATTTTAGACCAGTTATACCCCAAAACATAAACTGCTGTCAAAAATTAAAATATTAGTTTACTGACTTCAAAAATTCGAATCTAGAAATACGATATAATATTTTACTGAAAATGTGAAGTACGGACACTACCTGAAACCATTCCAGTCTGTTTGAATAACTGGTATAATATGTTCTATTCGGTAGTCTCTAACGCGAAGGTGACTTCTTAGAAACTCTTTTGTATCAACAACACACTCGGGTATTGCCTTCCGCGGCTCAATCGTCTTTAGAAGAACTCTTTTCTAAAATTTCAAACCAACATATTCCATAGAGCTGCGAAAAATCTCTTTCTTATTAAAAAGTGTGGCTAGACAGCCTCACTGCCAGACGATAAATTAATGCTGCTAATTTATATATGTTAAATTGTCTCGATATATCTTGTTCGCCATGCACAAATGGCACAACTCATGGCATTACTCCCACTGGGGTTATTAAATTCGCTTTTCGTGACAAACGTTAACCACTGAGCTTTCATCAATATTGTCATAAATAAAAGCGACAGCAGTAACAACAACAACAGCAGCAGCAGAGCAATGAATAGAAAACGACTGCAACATAAATTCAGTGGCTCCTACGCCACACACACCCCACTCACCCAACCAAAATGTCAGAAATGGTAGAAATGGTAACTATGGAAGTGGCTATCAAATGACGTTGAACGCTCAACTCATGCGAATATTGATACTGCGTAGCAGTGCTTTCATCGTTATTGTAACTGCAAGTTCAGTTGAGTAATAAATTCTTAAAAGCTACAGTTACAGTGTAAATGCGGGCGAACACGCTGACGCACCGACGCACCGTTACATGGACTCAGTGGTGGTGCTGCTAGTGATGGTGGCGGAGGATTGTTATTGTCTCTTGTGCGATTGGGAAAGTGTTACTGGATTAAGCGTCGAGCGTGTGTGTGTGTATGTATACATGTGAGGCATATATATGCAGCAACCCAGAAGAATATATGTGTGTCTTCGCTTTTTATTGGTATTGCTTTATATTTATGGCTTTCCCGACATGCACGCACAGGCTAAGCAGTTAAACGGCTAAATAAATTTCCATACACACCCCCAATTGAGCTGCGAGCTGCCGGGCTGACGAGCAGGCAACTGGCAAAACAAACAACCAAGGGGGCGTATGAGTAATATGCATGCGGCTGCAAAGGAGACTCACTATACATACCTACATTTGTTTACAAGGAAAACAGCACAAAGAAAGTGAGTGTATGTGTGTGTGCATTGCAATGAAATGCTATCAGCTAACAGCAAAGTGGTGCTGCGGCACTGTGGGAGTGTGTGTATGCGCCCGACTAAAGTGCGTAAAAATTTTGATTGATCACTTTGTTGCGGCTAGTAGCAGAGTGGCCTGATGACCGCAAGCGCTTAGGTTGGCCGGCCACTTCGTTGCCAGACTGGCCACGTATCCGCACAGTCAACAGCTATTTGACTGTCTGTCTGCAATGTGTTGGCTTGCTTTCTTGCTTTCTTGCCTTCCTGCCATACAAACTTCCTGCTTTTCTCACACGGATGTGCGGGTGTGCGGGTGTTGGTGTTCCTGTGTATCTGTTCAGCCAGCTATTGTTGCAGAATGTTATTTTGCTGATAGTGTCAACAGCTTGACAGCTGCAACAATGTTATTGTTATCGCTGCTATACACTCACTGTTTGTGTTCATTGTGTTATTGTTGTTGCTGCTGACATGTATTGTTGTCATTCATTAGCTAGACGCTTATTTGTGTGTTTGTGTTAGTGTTAGTCCCCCCTCACAAATACTTGTGTATCACATAAGATGATGATTTATTTCATTTTCATATTGCATCAAGCGGTTGCGTTGAAATGCCGATGCACTTGGCGATTGTGGAAATCGGAAACCTTGTCTACACATCGAAATGTGTGTGTTTGTACATTCTTGTAGATATCTATAAATATGAGAGTTTAATGAGAGAGCTGCTTTCTCTTTGTATTAGTAAATGCGAAAATGATAGCTTGCTAGTGTAGGGCACAAGTGTATTCAGTGTCAGAAATGTATACGAGTCTTTTTCAGTATCTTTAAACCGGGATTTGTCTTTACTTTAATATTAATTTCTACTTCATTTGAAGAATAGAAATACTAAAATTATCAAATTGATTACATATAACCGTAGAATGTCCTTTATCAAAACAAGCATTAGAAATTAATCAAATTGACCAAACTACATGAACCAAAGCATATTTCGTTGACAAGTAGTAGTAATCCTCAAACATTTTCTTCAAATACAGCTTACAGCTCACAGCATCTGTATTCTGGATCTACTAAATGACTTGATCTACCGCTTGACATAAAATCATTTGCAGCTTCGTAGAGAACTATTGAGTATAGTACCTTACGCAGCAACCGAATCCTTTATCTCTACATATGTTACTAGTTAGAGTTAGAGTGCTACATAGTTAGAGTTATCCGATTTAGTTCAATTAGGTCACTGTTTTGTTCGATAACTTGTTACAATTTCCCTCATCGCTTTGCGACAATCGATTCTCACAAGCTTCTCTTAAGGCGAATCGTTACCCTGCAATATCATTCCTCTTCTATTGACCAATGCTGTTCATTTCTGTGCACTTGCTTTCTTCAGACGGTCCAATTGTTGCCAGTATAAGTCCGCATTAAGAGTTTGGCCCTAGAAGAGCTGCTCATAGTAGCCGATATCTACAAACAAATAGTAAAATCTTCCTCACCGTCAATCCTGGCTTGGTTACCGTTTGCATCGGCTCACCGCGAGTCGACCACGACAAGATATTTCATCAGAAATGATGTTGTTACGACTCAACAGCGATTCGGAGATGGTAATTATGTCCATGAGCTATTTTGACTTTAATTTGAGTTGCACCCATACATCGAATTTTCTTCATTTCAAGTCTTATTTAAATGGTCCCACACGATTTTTTGTGCAATGTTTAGCTTACTTTATTAATGTTGAACCCCAAATCTATTGGAAGTCACTTCAAGAATAATTTCGAGAGTAAACCGGCCAAAAAACAGAACCAAACACGTTCAGAATAAATCAATATAGCTTAAGCCTTATCGATGACAATCTTATCTAAAGTGATCAAAGATACGTCTGCGCCTTAACAAGAAGAGACGAACATCGCTTAGGACGAGTAGTTTAATGGAGACCTTGAGATCTACCCTCGAAAGAGGTACATTGCAATCATGCAAGCGCATGTGGCTGACCAGAGCTCGCCGAGCTCACGAGAGTTCGCGATCGCCAGTAGTGGAATGCATGAAGACAGTAAACCTCTTTGAAGGAGGCACCTCTCTGGAGGAGTATGTTGGTAATTACTTTAAGGACAGCATTTCCTTGAAAAACGTTAAAGGGATCAGAATGTCTAAAGCTAGATCTTATTAAAAGCTCTCTGGAAAAAATCACCGTCTACTTTTGGCACTGAACTCCAGTCCATACATGAAATATCTAACTGCTTTCGCTGAGGCAACCTCAAAAAGGCATTATATATTTAAGAACAGCGTTAAGTTTCTTGTATTTAAGAAACACCGTATGCTTCTGTCTGTGTTCGTGAACTATGCAACATTTTTACATTTGTTCCTATGTACTTGTTATGCGCATGCAACAGACTGCACTCTCAACGTTGTTGCAATATTTGCAGGCACCCACTCGAAGCAGTTCAAATAATAACTCCATTGCGGGCGAGTACATAGTTATGTTGGTGCGAGTAAATGATAAACATTGCGTTTCGTAATATTTGCACTTTATATTGCCGAAAATAACAGCAACTCCAGAAGCACATGGTATATATGTATCTGGCCAAGTGAGCATATCGGGAAAGGCAACAAAAGCAAAAAAACGAGTTGGGAGTAATTGAAAAATTTTCGCCTGACGTGTTGCGAAGCCAACAATTTAAATTACGAGTTACACCAAAAAGGCCACACCAAATGCGCTGTAGAGTCCAAATTAATACCGTGTCTGCAAGGTAGAACTAAGCGCTGCGTTCAGAGGGGACCGTCAACAGAGTTTATTAAATGTGTTATATTCGACTCCGAATAAGTATTGTATTATGTTGCATATGAACATATTGTAAAAACTCTGTAACCTGTAATACTAACTCATGACGATCGTCTTAGTATTGACTTTTACGCACTATATGTACTTGCCACAAATTTCTAAATAGGAAAAAGCCGAATCAGTTCTCCTGGTATATTTTGGTCAGAAATTATCCAGTAAAAACTGTAATTCTCCGAAGGCGACAGAAAACAAGAACCGATGTATTTTTCTTCTCGTTTTCATGACCTTAAGACACTTATACGGAAATCTGGTAACCTAAATTGTATATTGATAAGGGTGGTCCAACGACATATGGATATTTTTAAACTCTCTACAAGTTTGGATCATCTTACAAAGGACTATGATCGTTTACTTCAAATGTCGAAATCAGTCTAGTATGGTACAGACTAATGGTAAGAATCGAGAAGTTAAAGTCTATAATAAAACACAAACAGGAATTGACTTGTCTCATGGGTTCGGTCCACATTTCTGATCCACTTTGGTAATCAGAATAGATCTGCATAGGTTACTAAGTGGTTTAGAAAGTCAGCCATTGCATATGCTTTAAATAGATCCGTTATTAAGACATATTATATATTCGCGAAACTCTTTATGATCCCGTTATGTAATTGACAAATGTCATAGAGTCTGTAAGCAAAATCAACAATAGATTGTCTCTTCTGTGATATTCTGACCTTATGTGATCTTGACTCTAGGAATATCCTCCAACTAATCATAATTACTACGGACTCCATTTCCTACTGGGTGAGAGCACCTACATTTAAGTCGGCCGCACGCGGAAATCCCGTTGCTCTTACAAACAAATACATATCTCTCGATACACACCTACACTCAGCCTTTTTGTAAGCATATGTCTGCCGAGTTCATGCGGCAGTTGGTCAATATGCAGTTGGTAAGGCTATCCGCCTGCCCGGCGACAAGCGAATTGTTATCAGTTCGTTAAAGTCTGCTTGGCGGTGATGGCGTTCATCATGCGGTGCACTCCAAACAGACGAACGCACGCAGGCACGAACGCTCATTTGCATATATGCATTTGTTTGTGTGCATTTCCACACTCGATTTTGTCCGTAATCCAATTTAAATTGTAATGGATTTTCGTTACAACGGCAGCGCATGATGGACATGCTGACAGAGCGATGGACAGTGGATGGACAGTGGACGAGCGATGGGCAGTCGTTGTTTTAGGCGGCGGTGAAGAATTTATGATGGCAGAAAAAGTGTTGCCAATGTCAAAATAAATTACGCAATGGAATTTTATTTTAAACACTTTTATCAACAGTGGCGAAGTATTAGATGAAAAAAGCTGCCGTGAGGTTTAAGTCACAGATAAAGCTTAAAATTCCGACCATATTTGTATTATTTTAGAGATTTAGAGATAGTAAAGTGGAAACTTCAGAGCTCACCATGACAGTTTACTCTATCAGTTAAGTGTGATAAACGTAAAACAGTTTATTGAATGAAAGGAATGTAAAAATCATGAGTTTCGAACAACCCCAATTTCAAATCTCGTTAATAATTACTAATTTTATAAGCTTTTTTCTTAGACATAAGCTCGATTTATTAAGTACTTTGTTCTATGGAAATATTACTTCAAAATCACTCTTGAGTGATTCCAGACTAATTAAGCTATATGGAAATATCGGGATTTATATCGAATTATTAAGAGCTTTCGGAGCTTTCACCGAAATAAACGATTTTTTTTAAAGCTGAAGTCGACAACAATGAAACCAATGTCGATTGAAATTAAATGTACCTTGAAAAGTTTAGAAGCTTTCACTGAAAACGAATTTATCAAAGCTTATAGTCGAAAACAATTAAAGCGATGTCAGATGCATTACTAAGCCTAATTGTTAGCCTCACATCATTAAATTTGTAAATCAGAAAAGCTTTTATGCTTTCACCGGGATAAACAAATTTTTTAAAACAAAAGTCAACAGTGATGAAATCGATGTCCAATGAATTTGAAATCAAATATTTATACGCTTAAACTTTAAACGAATGAACTACCTAGTAAGGCTTTTGAAGCTTTTACTGAAATAAGTGAATTTATCAAAGCTCAAGAGGGAAATCAATGGCGAGTGTAATTTAAATGTGCCTCGAGAAGCTTTTGAAGCTCTCACTGTATTTAATGAATTTTCCAAAGCTTAAATTCGACAACATTGAAATCGATGTCGAGTGAATTGTTAAGCAGAATATACATATGTTTAAGCTCGGAAATGTTAGGCTTATTGAAAAAAGCGTTTGAAGCTTTCGCCGAAATAATATATTAATAATATATACATATAATAATAATCAATACTTAACTTCAAACGAGCTTGCTAAATAAATTTAGTTGTTAAATCATACAAATTGTTATGCATTGAACTTAGGGATTTACAAATGGCAACAAATTCCGATTACATGTGATTTTCTATTTTTTTTTTAATTTTAAAATGTGTTGATTTATGTCACTTCACTATTCGCATGCACGTTACATTCGAAATCAAAAGTATGCTCGCCTAAAAACTCTATAAATTTATGCCCTTAATAGAATTATGCGAATATGATTTTGCGTAACTCACTAACTCTGCACGCGACTACCGGTATTTTCAGTTGAACGACTACCTAACTGATAATCACACACAGATTGATTGGTTGCCGAGGTAACGCTAGCCACACGAGTCCAACGCATCAAATCCATGGAGGCCAGTTATGCAAGTTCATTGCGTACGAATCGTGCGGTAATCGTGTTTTGTGCGATTTCACCACTTAACTAAATACAATTGTGACTGATTGGTAAATGGTTAAGGCGGTTTGCTGTCAAAGTGCGTTCGCAATTTAGGCTAACAGAATTTGCAGTTGCAATATTTCATTAAAATTCGACAGAATTGCGTAAAAATATTTGAAATTTTGGAAAATTGTGGGTACTGGAATACAGAGAACGTTATGTAATATAAAAAATATATGCATTTATGGAGATAAAAACTTTGTGTGTCTTCCAGTTGAAAACTATTAAAGCAGTTATCAAAATTTCCTTATAATCGTTGCTTTCATACTAAATAGCATCGCTATCATTCAAATGTCAATCACTGAATTCGTTGACTCATATTTATAAAGTCAGACATTCCATACTGAGCAGTAAAAAAAAAATCAGCAGTGATTTCGAAATCTCAGACGCCATAAAAAATTATTGATTTCTCGTCAAATTTCATTTGCATCATAATCAGTGATTGATGGCTTTTATCACTATGACATATTTGGAGCGAGAAATGTCACGATATTTAGGTTTGGCGAGTATAATAGAGCAGCATAATTACGCATAACACTAAAAAGTTAATAGAGAGCAGTATTTCGAAAGTTTAATAAAGTCTATTTTATTGCTGCCTAGTCATACTCTTCTTCAGCCGTCATCGATTCTCCATTCCATTTCTCTGCTTGGTCTGCTTGGGCCAAAATCTTGACTCTCGTCAAGAAAAGCCAAAATTGAATACCTCCGTCAAGTTGTATAATAGCTTGGCATATCCCTCTTGCTTGATTATATCAGTCTCATGCGTTTATACCGGTTGTTTGTTCGATTTGTCACACTCTAGGCCGTAGCGTAGACCACTTCTGCAAGAGAATACTTAATTGTATACTATATTTCATACCCCCTACCAAACGCGCTATTAAATAAATATTGTCTTTCTATTCAACATTTATATTTATTCGTTCACACACGTTTAAGCACAACAACAAACAATCAGAAATTCGCGAAAATTTTTTGCACCATTAGGTGCCATACAATTCATTAAATTGCATTGCCGAAAAATGCCGCAATACACATCAGTTGCATTTATTTTCGAATAAATAAATTTTGATTGACACCGACATTATTGTGCTCTTTTTGAGGCGAAAATATGTGAATATTTCGCCTGCTGTTTTACCGCGATATAAATTTTACGAGCTGTCAGAAAAAAATCACAACTCAAATGTCAACAATATATATGTGTGTGTATATTATACAAATATAGTGGTGCATAAAATAATAGCAGTGCTTGGCGAATATAGCTATTTGGATATCTTGAGTCACTTCTTAGGTATTACTTACAACGAAAAGTTCTTTGAAAGCGGTTTCCAGCTAGTTCAATAGATCTTTATTGTTACACTTGTGTATGAAAATAATGTAAAATTATATAAAAATTAATTAAAGACAGAAAACTAAGTATGGTACTATTACCCTAAACGAAAATGTGAAGCCTCAAACACAATCTTACCCAATGGAAACCATCTGGAGACAATTTAAAAAAGTTTGGTTTTTTGAAAATGTTTGATATTAATTTCGAAAATTTTCGAAAATCTGAGAATAAGTTCGAATATAATACCTTTTGCTTTAAATAAAATCTGATACAACGCCAAGTAATCTACAGTCTGATCAGATAAAAATATGACTGGATTAAATCATCTTTTCGACATCCCGAAATGAAAAATATCAGTTCTCCAATTCACAATCACTCTATCAGTCCAATTCACAAGCCCACAAAGTGTGTTTAACTGAGCTTTTATTATTGAAAAAATAATCTAATACATATTTTTCTGCCTTGTTCCACAGAAATGAGCAGTATTCTAGAGATTTAAGATAGTCCGAAAAATATATGAAAATTTGTGATTTTATTTCAGATTTGATATTTTTTCGTAAAGCTGTAAAATATTGGAATGTCGAGGAGAATCTGATATGCAGTCCGCATGGATTAAACCTAAGTAAAATCGGACAATAACCACGCCTTCTTTCTGTGAAATATTATTGCTTGAAACCACTAAGGCTACTACAACACTCACGAAAGGGCAAAATTAGGAGCTTAGGGAGATATATAATCAATAGATCTGTTATGTACATATATAAAACAAGTAAGGAAGGGCTTAATTTTAATAATATAATACAATACAAATAAACACAATATAATATATGGTATAAAGTCCATTGACAGTTTGAAAACCCTAATATTAAATATATGGGAGAAAGGGGAAGTTATGACCCGATTTAAGTAATTTTTGGCACGGAGACATATTATTAGTAGAAACATATTCACTCTAAATTTGTTCAGAATATCTGAGAGTCTTACCTATATTTTCTGTTAAAAATTTGTTAGAAGCACTGAAGTCTTCATATATATAGGGTCTTGGAAACTTATGGACCGATTTCGACGATTTTTAGAAGGGCGATGCCACTCTTTAAATGCAGTATGTTTGCAAAGTTCTGTTCCGATATCTTCACTAGTGCTTACTTTATATATAGTAGAGTACAAGATTCAGTTCGACTTCAAAGTTCCGGTATGTGGGAAGTAGGTGTGAGTGTGATCCGATTTATAATGAAATTTAAAGTTTCTGTTGATTTTCCTTACTGAATTAAAGCATTTTAGTAGTTTTCAACATAACCTTTGTATGGGAGGTGGGTGTGGTTATGATCCGATTTCCTTCATTTTTGGACTGTATAAGGTAGTACCGAAAAGAAACGAATCCTTGATATATCTTTAGTAGTTTACGAGATATGTACAAAAAACTTAGTAGGGGGCGGGGCCACGCCAACTTCTCCAAAAAAATTACATCCAAATATGCCAATTCATAGTTGGATTTGTACCAAATTTGATTTCCATAGCTTTATTTATGGCTTGGTTACGGCCCTTTATGTTTTCGGTTTTCGCCATTTTGTGGGCGTGGCAGTGGTCCGATTACACCCATCTTCGAACTTAACCTTCTTATGGTCCCAAGAAATACGTCTTCCAAGTTTCATTAAGATATCTCAATTTTTACTCAAGTTACAGCTTGCACGGACGGACGGGCAGACAAACATCCGATCATTTTGATCATTTTGATATATATAACCCTATATATAACTCGATTACTTTTAGGACTTACAACCAACCGTTATGTGAACAAAACTATAATAATCTCTTTAGCAAGTTTTGTTGCGAGAGTATAAATATAGTAATAATAAGTAAACAGACTTAAAACTAATTTGGAACGATACCTTCTCCATGTGACCGCTTAGCATAGCATTGAAATGGGCGAAGTCGCATTCAAGCCACGCCTGCTTATCATATGAGAGTATTTTCAGTTAAATCAAATTAATTAATTAACTCACGCAATCACTGTTATTATTTTGCACATGACTGCATGTACACGCGAACATATATTGATTATATTGGCTATATATAAATATGTATGTATGGTTATATAATTCACATCCACACCAAAATAACCGCAAATAAATCAGCTAAATTGGCAGCCACACGCACAAACACACAGAGAAAAGCAGAGACACACACATTCCCCACACTCCCCCACTAATACATTCACATTTATTATTAAATATTTATCTTTGAAAGCAAACATATTGGTGTGTGCGTGTGGTTGAATGGTCATTTTTTGCCATCGCTGCGGCTATATTTATTTCATAAATACGCTGCTGGCGTCGCTGTCGCTGTGGCTGCCACTGCCGCCGCTGTTGTTGGTGCTGCACTTTATCGCGGTTAACTGATGCGGTCGCACTGACAGCTTTGGCATTTCCAATAAAAAGCCAAATTTCGCCAATTTCGCGGGGGTGCGGGTAACGTGCGCGAATGCCATATCCAAAAGTTATTGGTTGTGTAATTTAAGCTTTGATCAGTGAAATTCATTTTATTCGCATGGATTAAAAGGATATTAAACTAAGCTGTGCGGTCAACTGACTGACTGACTGGTTGGTTGGCTGACACCCCGATAATACACATCATATTTCATTAATAAAATATTGCAAAAGAGTGCATTTGCAATTTCGTTTTTCTATACGAACACAATATTTTATAGATTTAGTTTTTCAATATATGTAAATGGTTTTGGTTTTTTATTAAAACATTTGAAGTGGAATAATAAATATATATTATATATTTACATAAAGTTACCAGCATTTTTTCAGGCATTGTAACTGTTTACATATTGTATTTATATAACGAGAAATATCAATGACGTTAGGTGTGTTGTACCAAAAAAAAAGTTACTAAAAATTTTAATTTTTTTTCGATAAAATAAATTTTTTTTATTTTTTTTACTTGTTGAAACTAATCACCTGAAATCCCTTTTTAATTTATTGTATTATAGCATTGAAGTGTAACACTAAATACAGCAACGACCTCTATTCTTTGTTTTCAGTTATATGTATATGGTTTATTTCAGGACTTTCACATATTGATGATTTGCATCGGGTTTTTAAGAAACACAAAAGAAGTTAGGTGGTGTGAAATCTCGGCCATGTTGACCAGACCGCTGTTGATTGGAAAAATACATTCGTTCAAGCATCAGTCCAAGTTCTGCTTGACAAGTGAGAAAAATAAAAGTTGAATTTGTTATGAATTTTTGCTGTTTGGATATCCCTCCATGCAACAATTATACCTCCGATAGGACGGTCGATGCCTTACAATTTTAGCAGCAAACGTTGGAATAGTAATATCATTACTGCCATCTGGTTTTCTTTGAAACTATTGAAGCAAAATAAGCATAGGTCTTAACCCTTAAATGCATGACGATTAAATTAATCTGTATCGCAGTTTAGTTTACTCATAAAGGCAAATAGTTAGTTTAAAATATCAAAAATTGATACTCAGTTGACAATAGCCTAAAGAAGTGGTCGGAAGTCTTCATAGTGGGGGATGACCTCATGAGTTTAAGGGTGAATGTTTATTATAAGGTATAGTTCATTTGAATAATCCCACATAAAACACGAGATTTTTTTTATTATTTTCCTTTCCAGCAATTAGCAATTATTGTGAATAAAGAATTCGCTCTTCTAGAAAGTCTATAACCTATTATACGGATGCTACAGTGAAGTGTCACGAGGGTTGGACATTATATCACAAATGAAAACTACAATAGAACTACATACTGTCTTCTCGCATAATAATTGTATTACTGAAGTGTTCGTATCATTCTTTTGGGAAACATAAGAAACTTAGTTCATATATTTTGTTGTTAGACCAAACTTCAAAATGTCCATATATTAGTTCTTAAATTGACCGATTATTTAATCGTGAGATAACCTAATTTTAAGTTATCTTATCTGTTCCATGGAACCGTTGGAAGGTTGCTATTGAAAATGGATGAAATCGGACCATTGCCACGAACACAAAATGGTAATATCCAAAAATCTAAGACATAAATAAAGTCATGAAAGTAATTTATGGTACAGAGGACATCCATTTCGAGGTTCCTCACTTTTTTTTTAAAGAAAAAACACTGAAAATTCAAATTTAATGGGGAATGTTTATTACCATTCACAAGAACATTCTTTGGCATTTGTTTTTTCTCTTTCGAACATTGGCCGCGGCTACGTCTCAGATGGTCCATCCTTTGAGTGCAATTTTCGATGACTGGTAACTAGCGATGTGTCAGTGTGATGTGTTGCTCCATTGCCTGAATCGAAACGGTATTGTCCTCATGCACTTTAGACTTTACATACCTTACAGGAAAAAGTCTAACGGTGTGATATTATATGATCTTGGTGGCCAAACGAGCGTGAAATTATCGGCTCACCGAAGTGTGCTCTTAATAAATCCATTGATTAATGCGATGTGTGGTATTATGTTAACCATAAGATGAGCGAAAATAAAGTAGCAATTATATTGTTTTAACTAATATCTGCCTATATTATATATAGGGTGTTAGGTAATAGTCCTTTTTTATCTTTTAAAGTTAAACAATACTACTAGTAGTTCAATAGTTCTCTTTAAATCGTAACCTAAATTGCAAAAGGCCGTAAATAACAAAAAATTCAAAATTGACTTTTTGATTGATTATGAAGTACTTAACCGAAACACGTGTACACAGCAAATTTTACATGCATACGTCCAAAAATAACGACTTTATAGGCGAGAATCAGAAGGCCGCAACTACAACTTCAACAATTTCATAAACCAAAAAGCCGAAACTACCTTTTTTTCATTCTCTTTGATTCAATTTCAATGTGACACATTGTGTTATCCGTAATTACAGTTGTTTTCATTATCTTTCATTCTTTATCAAATTGTGTTATTGTGTTTTGCCTTCTTCAATACAGGCAAAAAATCCGGAGAGCCAACTGTTAATATGATCCGTGCCTTGGCATATGATCCATCTGGAATAATTTATTATAAAGCAAATATCAACGACGATTATAACGTTTTGCCACAACGTACACAACAAAAATTTAGGAACATCGAACCTTCACAGTTACATACCGAAAGAATATCAATATCCAAAAAGAAATGGGAACACCTGCAGGAACTTAAATTTTTACTTCCGGCTGACTGCCACAGCTTTTATGATAATATACCGTTAACATCTTAAACCTATTCTAATTTGTTATTTGTCTTGCAGGTTTTGTTGTTTTCAAATGAATTATTTTGTTTTTCTTAACCAGTTTAATTTAATTTTATTTTCTCGAATTAAATGTATTAATTAAATAATTTCTTTTGTGTTAAAATACTTACAATAAATAGATACAAAAAGACATAACTAGTTAAAAACATTTTTAGTTACAGCCTAAAAGCACATTTTCTTATTTTAACCATTGCTTTCATTTTATACATTTTAGTTACGGCTTTTTGGTTTCAGAAAAATAGAGTGCAAAAGGCCGTAACTAACATTTCTTAAAAACTGCTTTTTTCCCATTAATTTGGTTTTCAGAAACAAATCAGTCTTTCTTTTCTAAGCTTAAATCTACAATTTGGAAATTTACCTTTAAGTAGTTTTTAATCTATAACGTTTTTTGCTTCTCCAGTAAAATACTAAAAATGTTAGTTACTTTTGCATTTTAGGTGACGAAATGATACCTGAAAACTAATTGGATTTAAGGCTAAAGTTCCGAGAGAAAATTTTTCCAAAAATGTTACATTAAATCCAATTAATTTTATTTCTCTAATACTTCAGAAACTTACTTTAAAAACAGGAACAACTTCACTATTTTGTAGAGCTAATTAATAATGTCGTCCAAACAAGATTCTCCCCACATTAATATGTATGTATATATTGTTGGTAACAATAGCTATTGAAACCAAATTCTGTACTTCAGCTAATTTACTTTCCAAAGTCAACATAAAAGGCGATTCGAATTGATTTCAAAATAATAACAACTTAATCGCCATAAATTATAAATAAACATACATACGTATATACATATATACGTACGATATATATTTATGCCGCAAGCGCAACACAATTTATTATGCAGATAATGACAAGCTTTGCTCAAAAACTTCCGTTACTACAGGCGCGCAACGCCACCCTCCTCCTTGGCAATGGTACGCGTGAGTTGTACAAAAAGTTTTTATGCTCATGATTTGCATTTTAAAGTGAATCATTTTTCATTGGACGCACAAAAACTCGTTAAAAAAGTGTACAATAACAAAAACAAGAAAAACAAGAAATCTGAAAAAATTAAAAAACAAAAACAACAAAATGTGGGAAAAATCAAAAAAAACTGGCGCAAAGTGTGGAAAAGCATAACAAATTGTTATAACGAACGCAATTATGTTTGTGTGTGTGTGTCTGTGCCACAGCAGCGTCACGACCACTGATGCGTGGCATTAAGGTTCAATTAATCTGTGTCAGTTTTGTTTTTGTTTTTGCACACTTTATATTTTTATGCAATTTCGTTTCGCAATGAAACAAATTTCACCAAACCAAGCAGTGAAATAACAGCATTTTGTTGCATACCAACAGGCGCAACAAAAACCAAGCAAAACCAAAATAATTATAATAGTTTTGGTAGCAACGAAATTAAGCAACATCATTTTTCAAATTAATTAATGCACGTACAGCTGCATAATGCCTTAGCAACAACAAAAACAATTACAACAACAACACTAACAACAAATGTGTTTGTCGAAAATTGCAGTGAAATGAAAAAATTTGAAAAATCGCAAAACTAATTGAGAAAATCAGAAATATAAATTGAATTAAAAGTACAGTTGTGTGAAAAATATTACTTTAGCGTAATTTGCAAAGCAAAAATGCTTGGAAGAGTATGAGTTATTTTGCTGTTCATAACTTACTCTTTTTAACCGTCAAAATAAAATAACGGTAACTTGTTTTCGCGCACAAAAGTCTTTCTAAAGGCGCTTAGCAAAACTGATTATACTTATTACATTAATGACGTTCATTCAAAGGCACGGTGAAACGGTCAGGGTTGGCTGATGCCGCAGAGAAGATTTCAACAGCGAAGATTTCTGCGGTGTAGATTTCTTTTTCAACGCGCCATTCATAGCAAGGCATAAGCATTTAGCAGAAAAATGCATAAAAGTCAGCAGACAAAAGGTGGCAAACGCGAAAGTCAAAATGCGAATGCGAAAAACAAGGTAAACAACCTAAAAGTATGCAATGCATAACGTAGAACAGCAAATCAGAGCACACAAAATGGACTTGACTCGAGACAGGCGCGTCTATAGCGCACAACAGAGATGAAAAGCGTCGAAAAAATCTTCATTTTTAATTTTATTTGCATTTATTTTGATTTGATTTCATTTTTTTATGCAATTTAGTGGAAATGTTAGCAGGTACTTACCGACACCGTCGCGCCACTCCTCGACCCCATAATCAGGTAAGGCATTCAAGTCAAATTTATTTCTATGACGGTGTTTACCAACTTGTTTTCGTTTAAAGTTTTTTGTTGTTTTTGATTTTTTTCGCAGTCATAATTTTCAGCGAATTTTTAATTTTCGCGAAAAAGCGGCAAGGCGTGTGAGTTGCGGAAGTCAGGCGAAAATGTAGACGAAAAAGTTGAAAATTTTATAAATGTTTATTTAATCGTTTTCGCCGATTTTTTTTTCAGTTTTTTAGTTCGCAAATTTATTTTGGTGTCCGAGTGGCAGACGAAAATTCGCGTCAGCAGGCAGGAGAGTGGTAAGCGCCGGTAGTGAAGTGGTTGTTGCCGTTAAGTGGACATTGCACACACACATTTAGAGTCAAATTGGTGTGTATTAGTGACAGAGAGTGTGAAGGTAGACAGCGCACGGCACAGTAGACAGATGTTGATTTACATGTAAAGAAAAAATAGCAGAAAGAAAAGTCAAATAAATGCAGTTTACTCGTATATAAATATGATTTTAATGTAGTGGGGAAATTTTTTGTGCGCCTTACAGTGAAAATGAAACGATAAATTAAAGATAATAATAATATTTGCGTTAAATACGACATTATTCACATTTGGCGGCCTTTTCAGTTTCCATTGTCGGGATTTCACATTATTATTTTTCTTCAGACATTTTCCAATTTCTACGAAATATTGTTTGAGTGAAAAGTGAAAATGATGCAAAATGTAATTAGAATTCAGTCACTAAATGTAGCAAGTGAAGTAAATAAAATTTTTTGTCATAGAATTTAGTTGGTATGAGCTCTAGGCTGACTGCTTGTTACATATCTTCCAAAGAAATTATTGTCTCTAATCAAGTGAACCGGACTGTATGTAAATCCTAAGTTTCAATTAGAAATATCTCTAAGAAAGTTGAACGTCTTATCTCTCTTGCGCCTTTTTGTTTCTTGTTACGCGGCTATTTATAAAGCGCTACAGAGCTCGTATCTGGAAATACTATACATCTTTGAAAGGTCTTGCCATGACCTACAAAACGACGCTATGTCTGATTAGTTTTAATATTGCGTTCAATAGTTATAGATATGTAAACCTGGAGTTCACTAACGACGAAATTTGCGCTATTTTCAAGTTTCCTTTCGTTAAAGGCAAATCCGTTAGAGAAACGTTCTGTGAGATTAATTGGGTTTTGGGGAATGGTACTGTATCACTTCGGTTCAATGGTTTCGACAATCCAGAGCGAGTGAAAACGACACAATGGATAAGCCAGCGGACGGAAATTCTGTGACGACTAATACCGATCAAATCATGGAAAAAATCGAGTTAGACAGGCATGTGGCATTTCATGACATCGCTCAGGAGATGCGAGTTAGTCACCAAACCATTTTAAACCATCTGCAGAAGGCTGGATACACAAAAAGCTTGACGTTTGGGTGCCGAATGATTTGACGCATAAAACCCTTTTGGACCGAATCGACGTCTGCGATATGCAGCTGAAACCCAATTTTTGAAGCGGATGGTGACTGGCGACGAAAAATGGATCACATACGACAATATCAAGCGAAAACGGTCGTGGTCGAAAGGGATCCAGGAACCTTCTAACCAATCCAATTGGTTAGCAAATGTTAATGTCAAAAAATAGTTGCATATCGAGAAACCAAGATAATTAATTCAGAAAATGAGCTGAGATATTGGAAAATTATTTTTGGAAACTCAAAGCAATTCGCAGTATTAAATCGAACACAGCTTTTACTCTACTATATATTTTTCTAGTCTTTCGAAGAGTATACGTTGTATGATCGATATTTTTTTCACATGTTGTATCGCTTTTCTTGCACTGTAGTACAATATTAAGACTAATTCAACAACCACATATGTATACATCGAGGTATCTGCTTGTTATTGACATTCTTGATTGTGAAGTCAGTTGATCTCATCAGGGCTTACTCAAGACGAAAGAGCCTTTGTGATGTTCCTAAGATAATGGCCAAAACTGAAACATACCTCTTTTTCCCTTAAAGCAAAGTAATTTATGTCCGAATAGAGCCTAATAGCTTGACATATATTTATAAAATGGAACATTTCTCCATGAACATGGAGACCCAAGATCACCAATTTTACAACATGGCTTTAATATTACCTAACATTATTTTTATATCGTGACTGTGCTGTACTCATAGAGCAAATATTTGTATTTTTCGTCTTACAGACAGAGTCTGTCGCTGACCAAAATTCGATATCTCATTTGTGACTATTTTCAGGAACGCTGTAAATGATGTCACAAGATCTAATTAAATTGCAATCTTATTTCTTATCATAAGCCACTTATAATCTTTCCTTGATTCGTCTAAGTGATTTCTATATATAATATAGTACTATAGCTAATATTGTTAGATCCTTCAGGGGAAGGCAAGCCCTTGGTTCAAATTCCAGATATACATCGTAAAATTGTAATACTTAATCATATATAAAGATCTTTGTCAGGTGTGAAAAATTTGATAATTTTACCCAATTGAAATAACACGCAGACAATTGTTCTGCTATAAAAAAGTTTGCTTTAAATTAAACGTTAAAGTCTGAAGCTTTTTGTTTATCGTCCACCTGCTTATCATGCTTTAATCGCTATCATTGTTTTCAAAGGATCAGCATGATTTTCGGAGGATAGGGGTTACCTTTTGTGCTACAATTCACTCCTGCAATCTCAAAGCCACTTCCAAAGACAACGTTGTTTAGCCCTTCGACGATTATTATAATTATATTATTAGCGCGAATTTGAAATATTTATATACATATTACTCAGCGATGTTTATCTTCATTATACCACACTATATTCAGCAAGAAGCGAGCGCTGTAGCGCAATTCTCGAAGCATTCAAGGAAATCACTAAACGCGCCATAAAAAGAAGATGGCTAAGACGTTGAGCGCTTCGCTTGAGCTTTGTAAAATATGATAGCCTCGTTGCTGTGGATAACAGATCCCCAGAAACGCACAGACTGCGCGCTGCCGTGGACCTACCACTCTTTTTTGTGCCATTAATAGACGTTGAGTCTTACGCTCCTCTGAACTGCAAGTCACAAATGAAGTGGCGAATTAAACTAAAAAAGGATTATACTCGTTGCAGTGCACAAGTGGCACGAAAGTGGCAACTGGAGACTTGTGCAGACACTGCCGTGTTGTTGTAGCTCATTATGCTACGTTGCACGCTGCCGAAACAAGAACTACAAAATAACTGATGAATGGTGGCAAAATCTGTTGGATTTTAAATTTAATAAGACAAGAGCGCAGTTCTTCAATATTCGGTTTTCGGTTAGTTGAATAGAATTTAATATTAAATTATTGTTGCCTTTCTGTCTTTCTAGAAATAACTATCAGTAGGGAACATTATAGTACACATTCGATATGGAAAAGAAGGGAAATTTGTATTTTCATTTCATAACCCCAGCGTCATATTACTGATCTCTGGTATAGACGGATGGTCGAATAGGTTTTTGAGTTTGAGAATGGTTGATAAATCTCCTTAAGAAGATGCCTTAGGTTCTAATCTTCAATTAAAACAATACCTAATATATATTATTGAAATTAAAGCAATAATATCTTCTTGAATGATGAATCACAAATGGCTGTATCTCATATTATAACGAAAACTTCGTCATAAAAAAATTTGAAACGTTAGAAATAGACGAGCCAGTTGACAAAGATAGGAAAGATAGGAGCTTCTCAGGATGAAGCCGAAGCAGAGCGAATACCATGCCCATCAGGCACTATCGAGCGAGATCTTCACACACAGTATGAAAAAATTGCTCATGAAAGATGGAAATTGACAATCGAATACAAAATACCAAAGCAGATTTGGCCTATATATGGCAGGAAAAGAATCAAGGATCTATTAAATTGATCCAGAAAAAGCATATAAAAACTTACAGCTACCATAACGGGACATTGGCCAACTGGAGAACATGCGCAAAAAATTGGTTTGCACTATAACGATATTTGTCGTTCATGTAAATTGGATGGGAATATGGAAACGTATTTCCACTTTCTCTGCGAATGCCCAGCCCTATCACAAACCAGACATAAAACTTTTGGGATTCATCAAGCACCAGACCTCACCAGAACGGATGTCCACAAAAAGTATTACAGAGATAAGTAGTTTCATTGGAAGCACCAACTGGTTTGATGATGAAACGAGATAACAAGATATAAAGGTCTCACACTGAAATTGTATCTTATTATCTCCTAATTAGTCCAAGTTTTTTTTTTTGGGTGTTTCATTCAGTAGCCGATGTAATGAAGTTAACATCAAAACGCCAAAGGCAATTACCGCAAATCCGTCCAGTTAATTTCAATACAGCAAAGTGGTATAATCCTCTTCGATTCGTCCTTCTACAGTCTATGTGCGAACTCTACTCTCTATTTTCCAAAATTAGATGTGGAAGTAACCACAAGTTTAGCCGATTAAACATAAAAAGTTAAAAATAAAATAAAACAACTAAGGAAAGGCTAAGTTCGGGTGCAACCGAACATTTTATACTCTCGCAATTTATTGAAGAAATTTAACCAATACATATATGCGGAATAAAACTCACCGTATTTTTGAAAAACCTATAATTAGGTATATGGGAGCTAGGAGAAGATACTTTTGAAAAACCTACAATGAGGTATATGGAAAGGTTATGACCCGATTTTAATAATTTTTGGAACAGAGACACACTATTAGAAGAAAACAATTTCCTCTGAATTAAATTCAGATATCTGAGAGATTTACCCATATTTTCGGTTAAAATTTATCCCTAGGCGCTGAGTTCAACATGTTCGATATCTGGGGCCTTGAAATGTTATGGTCCGTTTTCGACAATTTTTTCACAAGTGAAGCCAGATGATATGCACTAATTGCGTAAAGTTTTATTCCGTTATCTTCATTGATTCCTTATGTTTACATTATAAAGTGAAGGAATAAGATGGATTTCTAAATTGAGTTACAAGGAAAGTAGTAGTGGTTGTGAACCAATTTCGCCCATTCCATATTATCAGGGTGTCAAGAAAAAATTATATACCGAATTTCATTCGAATAGGTCGAGTAGTTCCTGAGATATGGTTTTTGACCCATAAGTGGGCTATGCCACGCCCATTTTCCATTTTGTAAAAAAATCTGAGTACAGCTCCCTTCTGCTATTTCTTCTGCAAAATTTAGTGTTTCTGACGTTTTTCGTTAGTTAGTTAACCCACTTTTAGTAATTGTCAACCTAACCTTTGTATGGGAGGTGGGCGTGGTTATTATCCGATTTCAACTATTTTCATGGTGTGTGGTGGGGTATGTAAGAGAACCGACTGCAGAAAGGTTGGTTTATATAGCTTTATCAGTTTGCGAGTTAAATACAAATAAGCGATTTGTGGGCGGGGCCACGCCCACTTCCCCAAAAAAATTACATCCAAATATGCCCCCTCCTAGTACGATCCTTTATTCCAAATTTTACTTTTATAACTTCATTTATGGCTTAGTTATGACACTTTATGTGTTTTTGGTTTTCGCCATTTTGTGGGCGTGGCAATGGTCCGATTCTGCCAATTTTCGAACTTGATCTTCTTATGGTGCCAAGGAATATTTGTGCCAAGTTTCGTCAAGGTATCTTAGAGAATTTTTACTCAAGTTACAGCTTGCACAGACGGACAGACGGACAGACATCCGGATTTCAAATCTACTCGTCATCCTGATCACTTTGGTATATATGACTCTATATCTAACTCTTTTAGTTTTAGGTGTTACAAACAACCGTTATGTGAACAAAACTATAATACTCTCGTAGCAACTTTGCTGCGAGAGTATAAAAATATACCACTTATATATACATAAATTGGGAAACGGCGGAAGCAAAGTTGTAGACCATACCATTTTATATAATTTATACCAGCTTTTTAATTCGACTTCCTGCAATCAAAGCCTAGGTTAAAACCAACATCTATTAAAGTTTGCCGTTATATCGTAATTATACGAGTTTATATTCGATTCGAAAGCAACCAGAAACAAGAAAAAACGTTAACTTCGGCTGTACCGAAGCTAATATACCCTTCACAGGTGCATTTCTTTTAGTAACTATGTGTTTAAGCAAATCTAAAGACGTAAGAAAAGGTAAGTACAAAAAAAAGAAAACATTTTACTAATTCTTTTTAGCCGGGTTGTTTGCTAGAAACATTAAGGTTATATAGTTAACCGATATGAACAATTTCTTCGGAGATTGTATTATTACCTTAATCAGTAATCTCCATATCGGCAGTTCCGACAAATGAGCAGCTTCTTGAAGAGAAAATAACATCTGCAAAATTTCAAAACGATATCTTACGACTAGTTCGTATATATACAGACATGGCTAAATCGACTCAGTTCAACATACTGATCATTTATATATATACTTTATAGGGCCTCCGACGCTTCCTTCTCGGTGTTACAAACTTCGTGGCAAACTTAATATACCCTGTTCAGGGTATAAAAATAATGGCTTAATAAATAGTATGGACTTTTCATGTATTTTTTGGGGATTGTTTATGCAAAAAAACAAGATATGTATAACTAAGTGCGTTAAATACTGTTTAATTATCGTAATCAACTTACCTAAACTACGATTCCAACCTGACACCTCCGATATTACTGCAGTTGTGGGTGTTGGCATTTCTGTAAAAGAGAAACGATTGAATAAAAACAGAGAATTTCGTGAACGAATATAATTTAAAATGCAGTCAAATAAAAAGCGATTAACTTAATTTTACTTTTACCCCAATCAATACAAATTTAAAGCGCACAAAAATAACAAGTTAATTTCAACTCAAATGCGGACATTAATGGCGGGCTACAAATGCTTCCACTTTCTCTCTTTTTGGTATTTTTCCTTTTTTTGTGCAGTCAATGAGCATTTGAGCTTAAGCGCAAATTCCAACAGCATTTCGTAAATTTCAAAATTTCAATGAGTTTTATGCGCGTTGCGCCATTTTTTCTTTTAATTTGAAATCAACACTACCACCATTGCACTTTTACGCAACATTTATTTTGGTATCATTCCATTTTGCCGAGTTTCCCCGTTTTGTCTTTCGCAATCCACACCTCAATTTTACTTTCCATTTCAAAGCACCGTTCATTTAGCGTAGCGCCCACCGCCCGTTTATAGCGCCAGCTAAACCATGAATTCTAATTGCATGCACTCAACTGTATATGGATCTGTTTCTAAATGTATGTGTATATGTATAATTGTATCTGTGTTTGCGTGTAGTTGTCTCTTAGCGCAATAGTAGTTGATTTTGCAGATGCGCTTGTACGCGGCTCGTAGAGATTCCACCTACCATCAAGTTTAATGTTGCCATCCGTTTCGCCCAATGAATTTTTAGCGACGCATCGATAAGTACCGAAATCGTTGGGGCCCACAGAGCGTATTTTTAATTTCATGTATTTCGTGTAACCGCTAACCGTTGAGGTTGTCTCGTATTTGTCGCCAGCACGTGAGGTGTCTGCAAAAAAACGGAAAGAGAGAGAGTGAGTAGTAGAAAGGAACATATAAAAATTTGATTTTATTGGGTCATTCATTCAGCAAGGGTTAGAAATGACAAAAGTGTTCGCCATTTCAAGCGATAAAAATAAATTTAATTATGCGGTACAAGGATAGCAGCACTTAAAGATGAGTAATTATAGTGGACGTAATGCGATTTTCACACAAAAAGTCACTCATTAAGGTGAGAAGGATACTCAAATAACTTTTCGGCGTCCTCAAATTTAATAATTTTTTTGGACGTGGAGGTGGAAAAGAACATGATGAAATATTGTCAAATTAATGTTGTGGAAAATTATTTAAAAGTATTTCTTCAAAATTCAAGGAATTACAATTCAAATATTGATTTGAACAATTAAATTAAGTGCTACTCTCTGATCTTAGGCAGCACTGAAGTCGATCGCTAGAGTTATCTTAAGGATAACTTTAGATCAATACTACTTATTCGAATAAAATTTTATGAGAATTCATATTTATAATTTTTTATATTTACTTTATCAACTTTTATACTAGTATTTCTTCAGTAGGAGTTTGGTTCTAACTCAGAAGTGATGTCTTTATGTCTTTGTCACCAACATAGAAGTATTAAAGTCTGATCGATTCGCTGAAAAATACATATGTACAGATATATGTATACGCCAAGACAAATTCTATCAAGAGATCAACATATCGACTTACAAAAAGCTTAGAAACATATATAAGCTACATATTAGAGCTCTTAAATTATTCGAATAACCCGAAAACTTATTAATCAAATATGCGGTTTGTAACCGTTCGTATGAATATTAACCGATTAATACTATTCGAATAGTCGTAACATTGCGAATAGTCGTTCTACTATATAGATATAAGATTATATATATCAAAAAGATCAGGGTGACGAGACGAGTCAAAATCCGAATACCGAAAACACATAAAGTGTTATAACTAAGCCATAAATAAAGTTAAAGTACAAAGGATCGTCCTAGTAAGGGCCATATTTGGATGGAAGTGGGCGTGGCTCAGAGGACTTTTTGTCTTCTAAAAGTACGCCTTTGTTCCAAAAATTATTAAAATCGAGTTATAAATTCCCCTAGCTAATTATAGGTTTTTTCAAAAATCCGCATATATCGGTTAATATGTGAAATATCTGAGCCAAATTATCTAATCTTGAATATAATGTATGTTGGTGGTGAAAATGGTTCAGGAATTACCTCAAACCTCATAAACCTTGTGTGACGATTTTCGTTATTCTATTGGACTTTATGCCGAATATAGGGGTCAAATTGTGTGATATCTTAATAAAACTATAGCAAATAATTGTGAGAGTATAAAATGTTCGGTTGCACCCGAACTTAGCATTTCCTTACTTGTTTTATAATGATATTTATTAAGATAAGTTAGAAAAGTATTTTCAATCTTAAAGATTGAGTCTGATAGATAAAATGTTGTGGAAATGGAATAACCATTATGACATATTCGGCGACAAAGTTTATTATGGATGATATAAAAAATACTCATGCAGTAGCGAAAAATCGTGAATCTCGTTGAGTGATCATAAAATGAAAGTGATCATAAGTGAAATTCATTGAACCTCAAAAGAAAGGATCTATTGTATTCGCCAGGTTTTACTCCAGAGACTACTTCCACTTTACCAGATCAAAAAGTAGCCAAATAAAAATGCCACTCAAATACATATATCAAATCTTCGAAAATATTCATAGGATACTTGGAGGTAACTCGACCAAGCTAAAGGGAAAGGGAGAGAGGTAACTTAAGGCAAATATTGTTAACGCGAAATCGATGCTATTATCTTGATGGAACTGACCCGATTCAAAAATGTTAATTAGGCGTCCCATAAAAGAAATTTTTTTTGATGTCACCGAATCATGCGGTTAAATTCCGTCTTACAAATACGACTTTATCTAACGAAGCTCATAACTCAGAATGTTTTTTTACTTTAATTTGCAATCTAAAATTAAATTGACAGTAACCTACGAGTTAATTGAATGAATTAAGAACTTATGGCATATCTCTGATAAAACAACTTCAAAAAAGTTTTTAAATAGTATCGAAAAAAAAATTTCTTAAAATCCATCAGATAGTTCGTACTTGGCTTAACCTAGAGCAGCCTTTATTTAACTGATAATTAAGAGGAGAAAACTCGAGCAATCCATAAAAGTTCCTTCTCCTTTGATTTACAGTATCTCATATTCGCTGTAATCTGATTTTGTGGTACGTTTTCATTAAGAATATTCAAAAATCTATCAGCAAAACCGGCAAATATTGAGAGAGATGATGCGAAGGCAATATTGTTATAACAAATTCGAAGCTAACATCTGATGTTGATAGAACTAACCAGATTCAAAACTCGATTTGCCACCGCAAAACTCGGTGGAAATCATTGTGTCTATATGTATTTAAAATTCGAAACAATTCGAGGCAAGTCATTTGTGTAGTTATTGTTACAGTAGCTAATGTTTTCTTTTTAATTTATCTCATTCTATAATCGAGATATCTGCGAGTCATGTATGTCACATTAAAATTATTGGCATAAAAATTATACTTTTATATATAATAAAATAAATAAGTAGACCAACTCCACAGAATGCTACTGAATATTTGTTAGAATTACAGCTTAAGAAAGTTACGCACATATATACCCATAGATTTGTCCATGTATGAGTTGCGTTTTAACTGCACGCAAACATATAATTTCCTTTAACAAATGCTTGCCTTTACCACCACACTTTTATTACAGTTATTTCCAAAAGCTGTTTTATATAAATTTTATTACATATGTGTATTCATGTATGTATATATGTAGATGCATGAATAAGTATGGAAATTCATGTGTGAACTTGCCAAATAAGGTCAAAAACTTTTAATAACTCCAAATAGAGTGTATGTGAAAAAGTTTGTAGAAATATCATTATAAAAACGCATGCGTGTGTATGTGTGTGTGTGTGCAATACTATTAACGGTAGTGCTGTGTGAAATTGCCGTTCTTCTTGGGAACTTTCTTTCACTCGTGCAACTAAAGGCGCACATGCGACGGAATTTTGTGCGACTACCACGAGCTTAAGTTTGTTTTAGCGCCTGAAAGTATGCTTGCATGTGATTTTGTGTCTTTTGTTTATTGTCGCTCCACATAACTATTTATTTCTTTTTTTTTGGCTATACACATGAAACGAAAATGAGCTTTTGATTCATTTCTTCGTTTGCGTTTCTTTTATTGAACAAACAAATAATTATTGTGCATAAATGTAGGCGCACACACATGGTTACAGTTACTCATATGCAGAAAGTGCGCTCTTGGTGGCGTCGTATTTTTGTCGCTGCGCCAACTGTCAGCTTATTTGGCATATTTTATGTCTTTCGCAACTGTCTTTATTGCATTTGTTTTTTATTTTCGCTGAAATTTCTGCCTTTTTTGTTGTTGCTGCCTGCAGCGCTTCGGTGTTGCTGGAGACATTTTTATTCATTAATATGTGATATCTGGGCAAAAAATAGAAGACATAACGCGAGTATGGAAAATTGTTTAACTGTCGCATGTCAAATATGGCATGTCATTTGTGAGCTACGGCTGGCAGCACACATGCGATTTGTTTGACAGAATTTCTGGCATTTTTTCGTACATTCGTGTGTGTGTCTCGCGTTTCACAGACAGCCTTGAAGTTATTCGGTGGCAGGTATTATTTTTACATTGTGTCAATGGAATGCTATTTCATACCTTGTATTGGCGGTAAATACACTAAATTGGGTTTAAGGCAGTTTACTGCTGTTTGTTTTAAATATCATCATCATATCATCCATGCATTTATGGATATGTATTCATTCATAGCCACGTTTCAAATCTTAAGAACTGATTTAAGGATACTTTTTTCGAGCAAATTGCTCTACCAAATAGCGTTCAATATCGAAATCTTAACTTCGAATTTTATCGAAGATGCAAAATTAATTGTAAAATATTTGAAATTTTATGGTGATAAACTTAGCGGTCTTATCTCAAAATTACCCGAGTTTCACACAACCAAAAACTCGTTCATAAATCCAATTAAAACGTATATTGTGAATCACATAAAACATTTAAAAAATTATTATTGCAGCGGATAAAATGTCATAAATATCACTTTATATATCCTTTGAAAAAAATATTCCTGAAATCAGACCGTAGTTAGTACCTACGGGATCGTTAGACCTAACCTTCAAAAGAGACGTCACTGTTGTCAGGCTATTAGGTTAAGTTAGGTTTGTCTGGAGGGCCAGCAGGCTCCGCGTAGACCAGTTATGGTCCTTTGCGATACAAGATGGAGTCTCGTTACGTATTCCTTGCGTAGTCATCGATTAGGATGTCAGCGCTTGACGCGAATTTTAAGAGATTATAAGGCATCACGATATATCCTCCAACTTATCGTACTGTGGGGCTCCTAAATGCCTGAAGCGTGAAACTAGCGCAGAACAAATGCACAAGAGCTGCTCCACAGTTTCCTTGATGCCCTGCTCTTGATACTTTCTGCATTCCTCCGATCTGACAGCCCCATTTTATAGGAGTGCATCCTTACTGGACTGTGAGTATGCTAACCATGGTCCTATAGCCCTTATATCACTGGATAGCTAATAGGAAACTTGTATATGTACGATCCACCACTTTGCCCATGACCTTTGCAGTTTTACAACGCGGTAGATTATTCCATTGCGCTTTGATTCCTTCGTCATGCATCTGTCTATGTCGTCGTACAAAATATCCTAAATTCCACAAATTATTTTGGATGATGATGATGATCTAGCTGGTACTCTGAAGATATTATAGAAAAGATCTGTACTTAATGAGTTCCTGGAAAGTTTACAAACGGGATAGTTAATACTGTATCAAATCTATGACTCCGATAGCAAAATTGCATAAATTGTGATTCGAATTATATCGATATATACCGTTATTTATCGAGTCAAGCGTCAGTTAGTTTATCTTGTTCTGAAATCACTAGATAATTCTCGCTATAAAGAAATTACTGGAAGAGAGGCCTACTTCGAAATAACGTATCAATTGTTTTTTAATGATTATACTGAACGGTTAAAAGATCACGATGATTGGTGTAAGACTTTCGATAGAATGCTAAATCATAATATTGAATTTTTTACAAACTGATGATTTTCGTGTCTCTGGTCGTTTTTATATGGGATATTTTTCGGTCAGTATAACGGATATCTCAATAAAATGTATGATTTCATTTAGTACTATTATTGTTAAGATTGATTTCTGTTACAGTAGCACATTTATAAATAATGTACTTTAAATACCGATACATATTTGAAATACCTTCAGGAAAATAGGTGAGACTGTTTAGTATAGAGTGGTTTAGTACATAGAATTGTATTAAAGGTAGTTGTAATACAATCATCGATTTCATTTCCGCAATTATACTTACATCTAAAGTAGTCAATACCAAATTCATATTTTTTTCTTTTATAAAATATTGGCGGAATCGCGTCATAATTTTCTCTAAATTATGTTAAAGAATACTATATAAAATTTGTTACAATACATTCCATTATTCTCCAAATACATATGTTGTACCCCTACAGAGAGCAGAGAACACGTATGTTCTTCCCAAACTTAATCATGCTTTATATGTTAAGATTTGTCTTTTATTTATTTATTATTTTCTGAAAAATAAAATTAATTATGAGCTACTTAGGAAATCTTTTATTTAAATTTAGACAGCCAAATAAATTGATCAATTTACATTTTTATTGAGAAACCCTTTTTCGCCTTTGATAATGCCCGCTACTCGATAACCGATCAGCTGTTATACATTTTTGTTTTTGCGTTTCATAAGAAGTTGGTAAGTTTCATCAGCTAATTAATATTTTTCAGCCGCGACATCTACCATCGCTTTTTTCTTTCAAAAAATTCAGCCAATCGCAGACAAAGAAAGTATCGTACGTCTTTATCGCAGAGTTGCATTTGATTTTCAAGTCGATTTAAATTCAATTCAAAAAAATGCAGATTTTATTTTGTATGGTAAATCGAACTTAATAAGCGTTTAAATCGAGCAGAGGTCGTGTAATTGGTCAATTAGCTTCTGTCTAAAAATCTATTAGAATCTCTTCGAGAAGCTAAAGTCAATCATTCAAACTGTTTAGAAAGCATTGGCGATAGTCTTTGAAGGGAATTAATAAGGTCATATACTCCTACAAGAACTAATTGGTATCGGAAAAGTTCGAGGATTATAGAGAAAAACGAAGAAATATATTTGAAGCTTGTCCTTTTCCTAAGAAATTCATAATAAGATCTCCAAATAGAGGCAACGTATTAAATTCGAAGCGTTTCTTTATATACTTATACACTACAGAACATATGGATGAAAATCTAGTGCCCTTCTCTTAAAATATTGCGAAATTTTCAGCCTGTCTATAAGATAGTTTCCATAAAATATTTAGGCTTTCATCACAATAAACTAATTTCCGGACGATTCCTGCACCTATTAATAAAGATAAACTTTGAAAATATTGAAAATGAATAAATTATTCTATGAATAACATAACGACACGTACGCATTACACACCCAATTTCCACAAAAGAGGTATATGTTATGAGCACTAAAAATACATATATATGCCCTTCCACAAAATATGCCCACTCAAGGGTTAAAATAGTGCAAACATAAGCTGTTGATTACATATATAAAATATTACATTGCTGCTGTGCGCACAAATTCCCACATGAGGATCCGCTGCCGCATTTGCATAATTGTTAAAACTTTTAGTGTTTGGCGAATGGCGTCAAAACAGAGCATTTGTTTGTGTTAAATAACAAAATGACATTTAACTGCTGATTGCTAACAATTTCAATAAGTGTCGTAATTGTGTGTTTTTATACTCTCGCATTAAGCGCCTGACTACATTTGCCGGTTTATTATTGTTGTTGTTGTATATTGTTGCAAATTGTTGTTTTTGTTGTTGCATATTTGCCGCAATATAATAATAATAATGATAATCATTTGATAATATTTAAAATGATGCCATAATCATAATCAACGAGAGCAAAATGACAAAATGAGCAGCAGCCGCTAACGGCGACAGCGCCTAAAAGCGCACAACGAAAATAATTATATGCGACAGCATAATTCAAAATAATACCGAGAATGTGGCTGCAATATATACAACAAAAACATATATGTATGTAAATGGCAATGGGTGCTTCCAGGATTGCGTATAATTTGCAGAGTATGAAATTATGTTAGGAAATGTACATAGATAATCGAGCGATATTAGATGTATTAATTAGAAGAAAAGGGCTAGAAATAAAAATTGTGGATACCTTTTATTATAGTATATTAAGTGACTTGTCTAAACCACAAATTTCAGCGCACAAAATGAAACAAATCTATGGTTTCATAACAGTTTTATCCATTATAGAATCTAAAAGTTGAATGAGAGCATTTTTTGATTCAAAGAACTTATATTTATTAAAAATATTAATTATTAAATATTGAAGAAAGAAGTAAGTAATGAAAATTATTTATGATCATATTTTGATATCTCTAGTTTTAAAATTATTTTAATACGTATTTCAATAGAATATCGGTCATATAAATACCACAACAGCGCTTAATGTAGAGAAATTTGAAAATTTTATGAACTTTTGAAACACTTTTTTGAACCCAGGTCTTCGGTCTTATCTCGTAGACGCTTTTATATCGAACAGACCCTGCTGTTTCATCAGTATCGATTATTAGCTGTCTGTATTCCTATAAAAAACCGACAACCAATGTCAAGTCACTTGACTTAGATGATCCTCTTTATACGATTCGCTCACTATGGATAAAAATATTGAACAAAGAGTTTGTGTGAAATTTTGTATTTCAAACGAAATTTCTTGTGCCAAAACGTTGAAAAAACATTTGGTGATTCAACGATGTCGAAAACTACAGTTTTGGTATAAATCGTTCAAAGAGGGGCAAGAAGAAGTGAACGATTTGTCACGTTCAGGACGGCCTGACGGCCTTCGACCTCTTTAACTGAAGAAAACGTCTACAAAATAAAGGAAATGGTGCTGGAAAATCAATAGTGCACCAGCGCATAAAGCGTTCATTGTGCACGAGTTTTTGAACAAAAATTCAACAAATATCATCGAACAAACACCGTACTCTCTAAATATGACTCCGTGTGACTTTTTCCTGTTTCCAAAACTCTAATTTACACTTCGTAGAACCCGTTTTGAGAGCATTGAAGACATCAAAACCAATTCGCAACGAGAACTGAAGGCCATACCGTAATATAGCTTTAAAAAGTGTTTCGATGATTGGATTGTTCGTTGAAAGAAGTTTATTGCCTCAAATTTCCGAAAACTTATTTGACTTATTTGATATCATCGACTACCCTAGCTTAGTCTTTAAACACCAAGTTACTCTAACTATAGTCAACTCAGAATCTGCAAAATATAAATAAAATTTTTTTTCAAAGTGACCTTTGGGTACTTAGTTCACAGTATTGTTGAACTCATACAAGGCCCTGAATTCACTGAAAAATATAATTGATTTTCCAAAGATATTTTAAACTTTTTTGTTGTTGTAAATCAAGGGAGGTTCTATAATTTCATCAATTATTTATTTATACAGCATTTGGAAAAGTAACAGCTGAGATCAAAAACAATCAAATACAATGATCTTACAGGGATGATGTTGCCTTGAAAAACGATACATACGAACAGTTAGTTTCGGGAGTTCAGGGAGTGAACACGATGTCAACGTTGTTTAATGACTTAAACAATCCTCCGAATAAATATTCGGTAAATATTTTTCAAAGCCTTTGGAGAGATTCAATATTGATTTGAGTGAAGTTACTTATCCTCACTTACCATGAGTATCTGGGAAACTTTACCCAACAAATTATGGATTGAGTATTTTTGTTAAGAAAGAGAGCTGTTCTTTCGAACAACAATTTTAACGAATTTTAAACAACAATAGTCATGAATTGGTCCTAAATGTGTAGATATATAAACCAAAAATCTGTACAAGTATATTTTTGTGAAAGTCTTCCTTCTTGGAAACCTAATCGAATACTTCAAAAATTTTAGTATTGTTTTTACCTTAACCAACCCTGTATTAATGTATAAAAAAGTATTTTAAGGGTAAGACACCATTGAGTCGCATATATCTTTTGTGGCTGCTCTGATAATTTTTAATTTATATTTTTGATAAGAAATCATTATTTATTTCGTTTAAACCTGTTTTGCTGCTCATTTCAACATATTTATTCACACACATATGTATTTTTTAAAAATTATAAAAAATGTTCTCATTGCCTTAAGTAATCCTGGAAATCGCCATCTACTTAAATATATAGGTTGAGTGAACGCATTCAACCGCAATTGCACAGCATTGCCATTACCGTTGCATAATTAAATGCAACACATGTTAACAGCCATAACACATACATACATATGTATGTATCAGTAGGACATATATGGTTATGAGTGTATCAGTGTGTGCTTGGCGCGTAATTATATGACACTGCAATGGCGCATGAAAATCGCAACGCCAAAAAAGACAAAAGCAACCGCAACAACTGTAAACCAATTTTTGCATTGCTTGTGCTTGTTTTTGTTTTTGTGCAAATCCTCTACCACAAGCACATTTGCACTTACACAATGAAGCAAGTGTATTTGTGTATTTCATTTACAAACACAATTCTGTTGCTTAATGCATGTAACACTTATTTCCCTTTGTTCTTGTTGTTATTGTTGTTTTGCTTACCTTGGGCCAGTTGTGTAAGCTATTAATATTGCTCAGCTTAAAATGCACAAACACAGCTGCATAATTGTACATATGTATATGAATATGCATAACTAGTCAGATGGAAGAACGCATACATACATTTAAATAAGTAAATAACCACTTTGAGCACACATACACACATACATATATACATGTAACTGAAATCTCTGCGTCGACACAGTTTCACCGATACAAAGGCAGCTAATCTCGCATTTTAACCACATTGCCACAAATGTACATATGTATGTGAATGCCCCGAGAAATCTTTTAATGCACACTTTTGTCGCAAGGTCAAATCAGTGAGCTTTGCCAGTGCACCAAATATGCAGATATATATACATATGTAATAAGAGTTCTTTAAGTTTACGGTTTTATGAAAATCTTTGCCATTCAACAATGCTGAATAATTGAAGAGGTCAACCTAAAGCTCGTTGGCAATGTTGAAAATAAGCTCTCTTGGAAATGCATAAATAATTGCAATCATGCAACTGATTGCCAAACCTGAACAAATGAAGTGAAAGACAACAGAATATTTGAATGAAATAATTTCGGAATACACGCTTATTGAACTTATTAGCACAGACCACAGTCATTAATAATTCAGTTAACGGACGCTATTAATTTAAATCTTCAAAGGAAATATATTGCTATTCAATAATAAATAACCGCAATAGTATGTTGCCTTTGGTTATATTAGATTGAAATAATGGTTTTAATGACTAATTCATGCAAAAGCTCTTAAAAGCTTTGATTTATAAAGATTTTGTAGTACAATAATACTTAGCGGTTTAATCGTTAGAATAAAGCATCACTGAGGGGACAACATTGCATACTTAAGAAGATTTATCATATAATAAAAATAGAACAAGAAAGGAAGGGCTAAGTTCGGGTGTAACCGAATATTTTATACTCTCGCAATTTATTTATTTAACTTTATTTATATTATATAATACACAATTTGACCCACATATTCGTCATATATATTGTATAGAGTCCATTGAAAGTTGGAAACCATAATATTAGGTTAGAAGCACCGAGGTCCTCGTGTTCGATATATGGGGCCTTAAAAACCTATGGTCCGATTTCGGTGATTTTTAGAATGGGGCTGCCACACTATAAACGTAGTATTTGTGCAAAGTTCTGCAACGATATCTTCACTAGTGCTTACTTTAAACATTGTAAAGTTAACGATTCAGATCGTCTTCAAAGTTCTGGTAAATAGGAAGTTGGCGTGGTTGTGAAGCGATTTGGCCTATTTTCACAACATATCATTGGGATGTAAGGAAACTATTACAAACCAAGTTTCATTGAAATCGGTCGAGTATGAGATATGGTTTTTGACCCATAAGTGGGCGACACCACGCCCATTTTCCATTTTGTAAAAAAATATGAGTGTAGCTTCTATCTGCCATTTCCTATGTGAAATTTAGTGTTTCTGACGTTTTTGTTTAGTGAGCTAACCCACTTTTAGTAATTTTCAGCCTAACCTTTGCATGGGAGGTGGGCGTGGTTATTATCCGATTTCTTTCATTTTAGGACTGTATTAAGAAGTAACTAAAAAAACGACTGCAGAAAGTTTGGTTTATATAGCTCTATTGGTTTGCGAGATATATACAAAAAACCTATTTGGGGGCGGGGCCACGCCCACTTCCCCAAAAAAATTACATCCAAATATGCCTCTTCATAGTGCGATCCTTCATACCAAATTTTATTTCCATAGCTTTAATTATGGCTTAGTTATGGCACTTTATGTGTTTTCGGTTTTCGCCATTTTGTGTTTCATTAAGATATCTCAATTTTTACTGAAGTTACAGCTTCACGGACGGACGGACAGACGGTCGGACAGACAGACATCCGGATTTGAACTTTTCTCGTCACTCTGATCATTTTGATATATATAACCCTATATCTAACTCGTTTAGTTTTAGGACTTACAACCAACCGTTATGTGGACAAAACTATAATACTCTCGTAGCAACTTTGCTGCGAGAGTATAAAAATATACCACTTTTACTCTGATGGATATAATTCGAAATCAATTAGTATTTGTATTATACATCTCGTGATACCATAAATATGTTTTCAGTATGCAGATATCACATTCTCTCTATTCTTGTTCTTATTTATTTAATACTCAAGTTCTTTCGACCCCGACTCCGCCCCAGTTGAAGCTTTCAAGTTAGGAACCAGGTGTAGATGTTTTACACCGTAATAGGAGTGATCATGCGCCACAAGCCCAAAAAGTATGGCATTAGTTATGGAGATGATAGACAGATATTGGCAGACAGTGTACATTACTTCCAGTGATAGATTTCCAAACGTATAGAGTCACACTAAGTCCATTAAAAGTTAAAATTCCCGAGCAAGAATGAGCATACACAGTAGTACCGATGATTTGATGGATAAGTATGAGGGATTTTTTTCTAGATATTGTTTTTTTAACAGTTAGCGATAAAGTAAAAACCTGTGCTTGACATTTATGTTCGGCATAATTTTCGTATTTGGTGCGATTTTGATGCGAATCATTTTGATACTACTTTCTATACTATTGATATGATTTTCATATTTTTCGCTTTTAAAGATCACAAGGTCACCTCTCTTTTGATATGCATTCTCAAATGTACAAATATATGTGATTCATAGCAAAAATTGCATTTTTTTTTATGAAAAATAATAAAGAAAAGTTATATGCCGCCACAGACACCTTCACTTTCTGCCACATTAAATACACAAATTGTCAGTTTGATGCGTATGTCAGACGTTCGCGCCACAGGATGTCAATGAAAAATTATGTGTCGGTAGTGATATGCTCAAAGTGGCATGGCATTTTTATTATTTTTTATAGCAATGAACAGAAGTGACGTTCTTTAAATGACTTATGCTTGTATGTATGTACATATGAGATTGAATTATCTATTTTTAAAATATATTTATTTATTCGTTGTTTCAAGTTTTATCAAGTAATTTTCTGAATATAAATATAAGAATATCTGGAAATATATCGAGAGAATATAAAATGATAATATGAACTGCTTCTCCCGCAGAGATTATATTTTTACTTTAATTACCGTTTTCACAGTTTCTGCTTGTAATACTGTCAATATATCTTTTATCCCAATTAAAGTATATGATTCCATAGTGAAGTTCTTTCAAAAATAAATGCAGATATTTTTCTGACCCACCAAGTCTTATTTAACTATTTAATGTTGTCATTCAAAACAGTGGAAACTAAATTTTATTATTCAGTTGCATAGAGTTAATATCATCAGAGCTTTATTTTCTGTCGGAGAATATCTTCAAATTCCGTAAAGAAACAGTTGTGAAAAATGTTTGTTTGTGTTTTATTTAAGTTAATATTATAAGTGTGGTACAGCCACAACTCAAAAAGACTTAGTTAAAAATATCGCAGTTACAATATCAAAAACACAACCCTATTAAAACCTTTTACCTTAACATTAAACCTTAGGAAGAGCTTTGAGGCTTTTTCATCCATTGAGCTCTCGTAAGACTTTTTGCACCATACTATGGACTACTCTTGTTGAAATGATATTAGCGAATCTTAAAATTTAATTATTAATTGATGAAGTGGACTTTTAAGATATGAACTTAAAGTTAGATAAATTAAAAAAATTTCGAAATGTGGTAACATCTCTTTAATCCCTTATTAATTCTATATCGAGATGAAAATTTGGATAAGTATGACTCGAAAAAACGCCAGCTGATACTATCATACCATTTTCGAATAACTTCTATAAGTCAGTAGCCTTACACATTTTCCTTTGCAGACCTGTTTCCAATTAAATATCATGTTACTTGTATATACCTTTTGACAACATTAATGGTATCTTTATTTTCATGATTTTAGCCAAGGTTGAAGTATTCCAATAAGACTATCGACGTCTTCAGTGAAAGTTTAAATTACATTCACTGTTTGATTTTACGTACGAAAGTGACGAAAAGCTCGTTCATCGCATAAGTTGAAATTGATAGTCTAATTTTGCCTTGTGTATGAGGGAAGAAATAAGTCTTATGTAGAGTCTTCTCAGACATAGATTATTGTAGGAACAAATACCTACTCTTGATTTGCTATAGCTCACTTTCTAGTAATCGTAAACTATTTCCCTTAAACAATTTTTAAATTAACTAGCGCCTGCAGCAGCCAAAAGGTTATGGTCTCCCTTAAATCAACGAGAATTTAGCCGCAGTCAGACAGCATTATCCATTTAGAAATGCTTTAGACGTGTGCTAAAACTGTTTGCTATATACTACTGTAGAAATGTATTGAAGTGGAGCTTGTAGTCGCTCACTTCATTCACATGCTCACACACACATCAAAGCTGGCAACGTTCTATATATTTTGCGCTCAATTGTTAATGCTACATTCATTTGTACCGTTAACTCATTCATTTGCCATACAGGTGACGCCTGAGCATACGCGCAATGAAAATGGCGCGCACACACTGGAAAGGAAAGCGAGCGTGAGGCGAGTGCTGAGCACAACGCTTTGTAGGTTAAATTGCACACGGCGTATACGCAATTGTAAATGAGTTACAAATGTAATCAACGAATTACGCGCCGTTGGCGGTTGCTCGATTCCAACCTACCTATGTATGTATGTATGTATGTATGTATGTACGCGTACAATGAACAGCAACAACGAAAGCGAATGCACACACATGTATGTGTCGCATGACACATATACATACATGAATGCATTTGAGAATAAAAGTGCAACGATGCAGTTGGTTGTGCACAACAACAACAACAACAACAAGTAACCATCGTCAAAACAACAACAACAAAAGTAAAAACAACCAAAGCAATAACAACAACACAAGAGAATAACAACAACAGCAACTATAACAGAAACAGTGAAAGTGCAACAAAGGCATACAACAACAAAACAATCATATATGTATATAAATAAGCACAATAAGTACTTGGTAGTAAGCATTAAAAAAATAAAAAATTACTGTAACGGCACTACCACAGCAACAGCAACAGCTGAATGATACTTCCTGTATGTTAACGCTTTAAGCGACAAGTGGCCTTTAATATAAATGGGAAATTGCATTAAAATTCATGCATAAGCAGTTTAATTTTGTAAATGTGTGCAAGGATCGTAGTAGTATAATATCTACGATATATAAATACGTATTTATATATTTAGCTAGTAAATAGATGATAGTGAACGTTACATATTTATTATATGAAGGCTTGAAGTAAGAGTGTTGCGCATGACTGCCATATATAATAAATATATATAATATACTGCTAATTTTAACTGTATGTGTATGTGTGCAGGTTCATCTGTCGCTTATTTATGCAAGCTCTTGTTTTTATGCGTGCGTACGCTCTAATTTATTTACTTGCAATGCAAGCGCTTACACCTTATAAATAGGTGTGCATCATGGATGCTGGATATTTTTGCAGTCATATGCAGTAAATAGGTTCAAAGTTTCAGTATAGCATTTAAAAAGATATATACACGCCCACATACTTTGCATCTCAACTATTCCCAACCATGTTGCAACTTCCATCGCTGTAGCTCATTGCTTACTCTGCTAAATATAATTAGTTTTTGCGGTGTTTTGGTTAAACTTAAATAGTTTATTCAAATGTTAAATATTATGTTATTTAATTTTTTAAAATACTTTAAGTGTTCAAAGTTAAAAAAAGAATCCAAATCTAATTACACTGTTAACTATGTACTATGGAGCGTCTTAGAGTTTACCTCTTTTAAGTAGATTGGTAAGAGATCTAATATATTAAATTAAGACATATTAAATATCGGATTTTCAAAGAAGGAATTAAATATTCTGATAAGTTCAGTTCAATCTATTTGTTTTTTGAAATAAATATTTATTCATTCGTCTATATGAATATTGTCGCCTTTAAACTGTTCCCAAATCAATGTTATGCACTTATGCCAGCACTTCTTTAGTCGTCGAAACCATTCTTAAACTTAATCTTTGAAATAGCCTTTGGCTCTCTCAACGATTTCTCGTATGCTTGGTTTGCCCTTTAAGGTTCTCTTTATTTTTGAAAATAGGACAGGGTCACACGGAGTCATATCTGGCGAATATGGTGGCTGAGGCATCTTTACTGCGGCTGCTACAGACAAAGTAAGCAATGACTACAGTTGAAAATTGTATCGTACTTCAGGGCCATGTACATCAACATAAAAAAATACATTTGACCTCTTCAAACCCGCGAATCATTTTTTTTCCGTTATTTTTTGACCAGACCATGTATTTGACTTTCTAGTTTTAAGTGAGTAAGAGTGAAATCCAAAATACTGATTTTTATCACTGATTTTTACTTTTGGCTTGAAATCTTTTAAAGACAATTCATTTTCTTCCAAATAGTATTCTCGCAATATTCCTTCGAATAATCGGTTTTGTATACTAATAAGATTGTCCTCATGGTACATTTTTTGAGCCCATCAGCATGAGAAAGGTTTTAGGGAAATTCTTATATACAGTTTATTATAAAACTTGACAATTTCATTTGCCATTTTACCACAGAGCTAAGTTATGGATATTACTACATGATCAAACCTGGTGACCAAGTTTTTCAATATTTTAAATCGTTAGAGACAAAAAAACAGCGATAAAGAATGTCGTTACATCTTTTTTTAAAACCGCTTCAGAAATAATCTCCAAAATTTTCTCAAATTTATAGTAATATCTGGTTATTAATCCAAAATTATTCTTTTGGATAGATTTCATTTACAGAAAAAGTTTGACGAAAGAGGCATGAGATGTTCCAATGAAAGGATCCAACATCATGATGATCATGATCCAAGGATCATAAAATTTAGTTTTGGTTTGGGGGAAGCTTTAGCTACAGTGGTCAATCAACATTGGTAATGGTCGAAGGCAAATGACGTGAGAGTTTTACATATTAATTCTGAGTATAATTTTAAAGCCCGCAAAGCAAAAATTGAGCTTAGAAGATAACTTTATATACCAGCAGGAGATGACCTCAAAAATTCAAGTCGGGTGGCAAAAGAATATTTCAATCAATAGCGCTCTTACTATGGCCTGCCCAAGCCCCTGACTTAAATCGTATTAAGCAACATTAAATCTTAATGGTCTACTTAGAAGCTAACCTTATAATATATATGTAGGTGTATCCATCCTTTGTCGTTGTTAAATATTTATTTTTGTTTTTCAGATAATCGCGTATTTTGCAACAAATAGTAAAATACAATATTTAAATTTAATTTTTTATGCAATATACCCATAAACAAAATAACAAAACACACAAATCGATAAATTTCACTGCTCAAAAGGTATACTCATTTTGGTCTTTACATTCATAGGGTAGACAAAATTTTGTCGGATACTGTGTATGCTGACATTACATTATTATCGAAATGGGTTGGGAAAGTTTGGAAGTAATGTTTGCCGACAGAAGAAATATATGGACCCTGTCGACGGCCCAACCAACACAGGGTTATGTCAATGTATCCCATGCCTTTGTTACTATTTCTGCAATTCATAACTATATTATCATATTTTTTGTTATATATAGAGGGACACTTTTAAAATTCTGCCTCGATAGTAAAATCCTACATTTTGTATTACGCCCTGGTCGAAAAGTTCGATTTATGGTAGCAAACTTTAACTTTTATTTTTTTAACTTCTATTGCCAATTCAAGATTTCGAGTTAAGGAAATTTGTATGAAATTTGACTTCTAAACGCTATTACCATTTTCATAGTTCGAGTTATGGAAGTTCAACTGTATATTGCAATTATTAATAGTGGTGCTGAATGAAAATTTACTGTAACCAAACACAGTCGGGCGACTATTAAAATTTAAATACTTACCCGATATAATCATATCACCGCGTTCGGTGGTCCAGTAGTTTATGGATGCTGGATACGCCTCCGTATGACATTCCAACATCACATCTTGTCCTACATATGCACCCTCTAACTGATTAGGAATGGAAAGCATTGGCGGAACTGTAAAATAACGCAAGATAACGGTTTTATTTATTTATTTTATTTATTAGATAAAGATACATAAATTTCATAAATAATAATAACGAGCAAGAAAATATTTCTTCGTTGCTAACCGAACTCATAGCATATTGGTTAACTGTATTGTTTTTCCAGATGTAGATACCGTAAGGCCATAATGCAAACTAAAGAAGATATATTAAAAGCAGCTGGCAGATACAGCCCTATTACCTTTAATTGAAATTAATGAATGAATGCATTTCTACTGGGTTTCGTATATTCACATTAGTCCCTTTACACACACCAACAACTGCACAATCCTAGCGACACAGACGAAATCACGTACGGCTCAGATATGCCAAAAGTTATTTCGCTTTTTCGTGTCGCGTTTGAGTAGCCACTGCTAACTTTCCAACGGCCAAAAGCGTCATGTCGCGGTGGGCGGTATGAGTATGTGGCATTGTAAGAGCGCTGCAGAGCTGGTGTCACAGCGGAGGCGGCACAAAAATGTCGCCACTAATATGGCATGCTCCATCCGCGAGCAGCTACTGACTTTTACCACGCAGGGCGGGTGTCGCTTTTGCGGTAACGGCTGCGGCGAACGGATTGGACTTTTGACACCAGCACTGGCTCATGTGCTCGTTTGCATGTGTAAATTTTGTATGTGCACCTATGTATGTGTGTATCTGAGGACAGGACAAGAGGTGTTACATTGCATTTAAGCAGCTGCCACTGCACTTTCCGAGCATTTTCCGCGTCGCGAAATTTTCAGTGCATTTTGGCAACGAAGTAGTTTGGTGAGCTTCAGTTGAGCTAATTTCGTCAGATGCAGTGGTGTTTGGTAGTTTTAATGTTAAATAAGGCCAACTTTGCTGTTAGCCATTAACATTCGAGCAGTTACAAGTTAAATTTAAATTTATAATCAAAGCTGAAATATTTATGGAAGTGCTTTAAGTATTATGAGCACTAATATAACATATCAAATCGAGGGTTATTTTGGACTATTAAAATAATATGATCTTAAGGGGCTAAACCAGTGTAACCTATGAAATATTAGGCGATTTTCGTGAATTTTTTTTAAAAGAAAGTACTCGATCGATTGTTTCGAAGTTATTTGCACATAATAAGGTATATTTTCAGCTACATTTCAATATTTTTTTTTTACAAAAATATTGGAAAATAGCGGAGTTATATGCTACCTTCCGAGGTGCCAAAAAAAAGTTCCCTAACTGCTGACATGATAACTCCTTAAAGTTGGTTTCGCAATTTAATGATGGATGTTTTATCCTCATTATACTGATTCATTTGACCTCAAATATTCCATTTAAAACTTGAAAAATAAAATCAAAATGGCGATAAGGTGTCTCAAACAAATTTCTGGCCATCAACAAATCGCTTTGGAGATTGGACTGGGCTTATAGTAATGGTGAACTCAACATAGTTCTCTGTTTCAATTCAATATTATATACCTCTCTATTTCTCCTACTAACAAATAAGAAACCTCTCTTTGGGATGAAACGTGTGAAAGCGGTGGTTCAATTCGTGGATGATGTATCTCTGTTCGATTAGAAATATGTTTATCGAGTTTCAACGGAGTCAGTGCCGGATTAAGCCAGCGCGGGGCCTGTAGCAAATACCGTCAAGAGGCCCTCGGTTTGCTAAAGGTTCTCAAGTTAAGGTTAATAAAACATAACTGTTACAAATAAAATTTTCTGGATTTAATATGGGCAAAATATTGAGATAACACTTTCAATATCGATTTCTTTATGCAAATCATAATCTATATTCATTAAGGTGAGATGATTAAGACGTTCTTGGCTCATCGTGTTTCACAACTATATTGAATACGTTTTAACGTCGAAAAAGAACGTTCGAGAGAGATAAGTAAATGTGCAAAGCAATTCATATGTTTTGGAAACACGATTCTAAGGACTTATTTAGTAAAAATTTATAAAATTGCAGTTCCAGAAGCTCTTGTTTATTGCTGTTAATAAGAGTATCCACATCTGTGCCCAGAACTCAGCGAGCTGCACTAGTTCGCCTAGGCTGGTCTCCAACTTATATTCGTAAACACTGGCCATACTTCAGGCGTTTTCCACGATCTCTTCTATTTGAAGAGGTCGTACTTAGCATTCCGCTTACTTCACCTTGAAGTGTTTTGCTAATAATCTTCACAGCCGGTCAAATATTTGGCTTTTATTTCAATATCTGAAAATATGGATCGCATTGCTTGGACGTATCGTGGGCGTGTCCTGTATTAAGGTCTTGATCAGATGACTACAGCAAAGCACTAGATGTTTTATTACGGCACTCTGCATTTTGTTCCCCGTTATTGATAATGTCTTCCAAAACTTGCTTAATAGGGATAAAACCATATAAAAGCACCTTCGTAGCATCACTAGGTGGTCAGTGTGCGATAACGTTCCAAAATCGGAATTTTTGAAGTAGAATCTTTCAATGCTTACGTTAGAAGACCACATCGATAGGTAGAACCCGAAAAAAATTTTATAGAGGTTTTTAAGGTAATCGAAAAAAATTAATGCTTCTGTACAAGACAGTAAATATATTCTGCGTACTTGTCTTGATTCGTGCTTGTATTGCTGTCCATGATAAGCTTTGATATTAATGCCAAATTCACTTAGGAAATCTAGTGAATTTTGGGTGAGTTGTTCAGCAGTATGACCTTCCATGTCCAAGAACTTAACGAGTCTTTCCACTGTTCCAGGTTGTAAAACATAGCGCACTACCAGAGTCAGTTGGTCTACATGCGATAAATCTGGAGTAGAATCCAATGAAACTGAGTAATATGACTTCTTGGCAGTTTTTTACGAGGTCTAAGAAAAATTCGAAGGACCGGCACACATCAGAGACTTGAGAAACTGCTCTGAATGAGCCAGGGACTGTCCTATCGGCCGATCTGTTTGCGATCTACATCGACTATCAAGATAAGGGTAAAACGGTTCCAGGATGCTACCATGACGAGTTATAAGACGATTTGGCGAAGAAAAAGGTCCTTTTCCAAACATGAAAAGTCATTCTCATTTTAATCGAATGAAGAAGTTTTCGCTAACACAGAGGCCTATGCAGATCTCCAAAAAACGATGGGTGAGTTTGGACGTCATTTTTCCAAAGCTTTCGTTTTCCTTTTGTGGGCCAAGTACTTATTAGACCGCAACTCTTTGGTTTGGTCTCTATATAAAAACTAGATAAACTCCCACTAATCGCTTTGATGTATTATCTACTAACCAAAAATTGCATAATGAAATTTGTTAATCTTTATTTAATTGTTTCAATGTCGGTTTATTGAAAAAGCACACAAATTCGAACACTTTTAGAGCGCCAAACCTGCCACAATCAGCATTTATTAGTTCGCGCAAACAACTAAAGCCAAACCGATTGTTGGTGAAAATTTCGGTGGCAACAAAAAGTTTTAATTAAACAATTGATGTTTGGCCAACAGGGCGCAGCGGGCGAGCCCGATGCCACTCGGCATTACGTACGTGCAGGAGGAGGAACAAGTAGCTACCGTGTTGTTGCATGCTAATCACCGTAAAACCAATACAATAAAAGCCGTAATTATAACTATTTTAATATCAGCCACAGTCAAAAACGTGAGAATGCGCAGCAACAACAACAATTGTACAAAATTCAACGGCACTTTGCGACTCATTGCAGGCGCCACTCGTGTGGCATGTTATAAATGTTGAACGTGCAACGTGCAATTGTGGCGGCTGCCAAGCATGTTGCACAAATTGTGGTAAAATTGATAGCAGCTAAAACGGGCTAAATAACAACAACAAGGAAAAAACCTGTTAGCTGTCGAAAATTTTGTTAGCCAAAATTGGTTGGGAGTTGGCGGTCGGAGTGAGAGTGTGCGGCAGTCAGCATGCTTGTTGGCAAATTATTCACGTATGTATTTGTTGTTGTTGTGCATGCAGCATTGTTTGTTTGTAACTGGCAATTTTGGCAATTCTAATTTTTGGCAGCCAAATTTAATTAAAATATTTTGCTGGTTTTGACCACTCAATGTGCGCGTGGAGCGCTGAAAAGTTTTAGATGCCACTAATGCCAGCCGCTGAGCGCTGAGTGTGAAAAATGAAATAATACCTTCAATTGGTGTGTGCAATTTTTATGCATATTTAATGAGTTTAGCGCTGTTGTTGTTCCATTAAAATTTTGTAAAAACATTTAAATCGCCAACAAAATGGATTTTTGTTTTTTTCCGAAAACTTCTGTATAAATCAAAATGCATTTTTACTTAGTTGAGCCATTTTGCCATTTTACTTACATTGCACGCGCAGGTGTACCCGCTTGCTGATGGAGGGCGGCACGCCATTCGACGCTACGCAGAGGTATGCGGCCATATGCAGGCGACTCACTTTGGTTATGTGCAGCAATTCGCCATCAACCACGTTCACTGGAAAATAATTGGGAAAATGAAATGTGAGCATTAGTTTTTAATTACTGAATACCTAGTGTAATAATGTATTATTCATATTGGTATTTATAAAACCACGAGCTGCAGAGCTAAATAGAGAAGGTACAATCTTCTACAAGAGTGTACAGCTACTGGCGTATGCCGATGACATTGATATCATCGGTAGTAACAACCGCGCCGTTTGTTCTGCTTTTTCCAGACTAGATAAAGAAGCGAAGCGTATGGGTCTGGTGGTGAATGAGGACAAGACGAAATATCTCCTGTCATCAAACAAACAGTCAGCACACTCGCGTCTTGGCTCCCACGACACTGTTGACAGTCTTACCTTTGAAGAAGTAGATAGCTTCGTCTACTTGGGAGCCAGCGTTAACAACACCAACAATGTCAGCCTTGAAATCCAACGCAGAATCACTCTTGCCAACAGGTGCTACTTTGGACTGAGTAGGCAATTGAACAGTAAAGTCCTCTCTCGACGAACAAAAATCAAACTCTACAAGTCGCTCATTATTCCCGTCCTGATGTATGGCGCTGAAGCGTGGACGATGACAACATCCGATGAGACGACTCTTGGGGTTTTTGAGAGAAAGGTTTTGCGCAAGATTTATGGTCCTCTAAACATTGGCAACGGCGAATACCGCAGACGATGGAACGATGAGCTGTACGATTTATACGACGACATTGACATAGTTCAGCGAATAAAAAGACAGCGGCTACGCTGGCTAGGTCATATTGTACGAATGGATGAAAACACTCCAGCTCTGAAAGTGTTCGATGCAGTACCCGCAGGAGGAAGCCGCGGAAGAGGACGACCTCCACTCCGGTGGAAAGACCAAGTGCAAAGTGACCTGGCTTCACTTGGTGTTTCCAGTTGGTGCCAAAAAGCAAAAAGGAGGAACGAGTGGCGCGCTCTGGTGGATTCGGCTATAATCGCTTAAGCGGTTTCTACGCCAAATATATATATACATATATATATATATATATATAGAGAGATATACCATGTTACCAGCTAACAATCTTGCCAATCTACCACAGAAACAATTTTGTCCCCGGTAATTAACTTATCTTGTTAAGTTACTCAATGCAACTTGGTGGACCCCCATCACAACTAGATCCATAAATAACGAAGGCAATTTTATAATCAAAGCAGCTGGCAATTTGCAATTGGAAGCTCTTATATAAAAGGCTGAGATGTTTTGCGCAAAACCTTTCTCTCGAAAAATCCTAGTGTCGTCTAGTAGTGTGTCGTAGTGCCTAGTGTTGACATCATCCGCGCTTCTGCTCCATAAAGTAGGAAGGAATGATGAGAGACTTGTAGAAGTTGGGTTTTGTTCGTCGAGTGTCCAAGGTAGCAAGAGTGATTTCTAGAGCGTTGGATTTCTATGTCAAAAGCAGCTTAAAAATCGACAAAGAGATGGTGTGTGTCGATTCTCTTTTCATTGGTTTTTCCAAGACTTGGCGCATGGTATTTATTATATATTATATATTTTCCAGGTCTAAAGCCACTTTGAGAAGACTACATTTTGTTACTATATCACGATTGGCCGTTCTTTATATTGAGGCATTTTCTCCACTGTGGAAGATGAAGGTCGTGGATAAGGTTGATCATCCGCCATGCTCTAGGGCTCGTATCTGGCTTGCAGCAAAAAACTTCCCGCAGGACAGAATGAAGAGATAATGAGGTACTATTACCCTCACTACCACTCAAAATTCGATTGTAAAAAGGCTAGAAAAAAAGCGCCCTTATTGGTAAGCGCAGATACTGCTTAACTTGGAGTTTCTCAATCCTCTCAGTGACACCAAGGTCATATGCTATGTGTTCGAAAGAGTGATTCTTAGGATCCCCTTAACAGAACTCAGTTTTAATGCGCGATGCATGGGTCAAAAGAAGAGACGCAAACATAAATGGACTTCTGCACCATCGGAATCAAGCAATTAGAGTCGGTTTATGAAGTGACGAATCCGATGCAATCCTGATCAAGGAACCGTGACAGCAACGGGATCTCTTAGTTGAGGGTGTGGTAGAGCAGGAGACTATTTGCTGGTCACAATGAATTAACCGGATTTATCTTAATATAATTCTAATTTCCTCGGTGCTGATAATGTAACATTGGGTGGTCGAGAAATCTTGATACAACTTTTTACTAATTATAAATCTTTGAGCTTTCTGATTATAGATATGTTCTAAGCAAATAAAAACCAAGCGTTATTTTCATAGTTAAATATTTTTTGATGGTAAATGAAAGGCGAGAAAGATCTTCTCACATGTCCACCACACAAATTATGTTTTTAACTGGGAACTCAGTGGTTAATAACGGATGATTCAATATTTACTTAAGAAAAGCTAGAAAATTATGGATTTCAAAACTGTTGAGGCATTTTTAGGTACTATTACAGGAATCTTGTTGAAACGACTACTTAATTATCTAAATAATAATTATTGAGGGAAAAACGTTATCTTTGAATTTTATCTTAGTAAAAATCGGAGTGGCAGTTCTAAAAAAAGGAGCGATTGATATACGAGAGTATTTTAAGTAATGTTTAAATTTTTTTTTACTAGAACTTAGTTTGGATATTACAATTATTCTCCACTCTGACTTGCCTATCTTTTTGTTGAACTTACCATGTTCACCACCGATGAGCATTTCTTCGCCATCTTCACGTCGCCACATCACATATGGTTCCGGGTAACCACGCGCTTTGCACATCAGCGTCACATTGAGACCTTCACGAACAACCATGTCATTGCTGGTCATGCTTTCAATTATGACGGGAGGTACTATGGAGAAAGAAGATGAAATAATTATTTGAAAATATAAGATGAAGTGTTCAACAATAATTATTATTTATGAATATATGTACATATTAGGGCTTTTCAAATTATTCGATTAACCTGAAAACCGATTATTCGAATATCCGGTTTGTAACCGCTCGTACGAATATTAATCGGTTAGTACTATTCGATTAGTCGCAATGTTATGACTATTCGAATACCCGTTCTACTGCGGTTATTCGAATAGTTATACTGTTACTATTCGAATAAATGAAAATTGTTTGAAATCCAATCAGCCTTTGATGTTTGTTTGTTTTTACTTGTGAAAATGTCAATTGCGCGCATTTTTCCTGTGTTTCACTTTTTTCAATAAAAACAGAACGGTTAACCGGATAGTCGGAAATAAGCGGTTAATCGAATATTCGATGACTGACGACTACCCGAATAGTGCAAACCGAATATTATTATTCGAATAATGCCCTTTTCGGTTAATTCGGTTAGTCGATTTGAAATTAAAGTTAATAAATATTTGCAATTAATAAACTCACCGACAACTTGCAGATATCCCTTTTGCGAGCGCATCGGATCCGTATTTACCTGACACATGTACCAACCACGATCACTCTCTTCCACCTCTTTGATATGCAAGTACCACGATCGATGATCATTATAACTCAAACTGATGCGATTATTTTGCGAGATCACATTGTGATGTATGGAGAGTATTGTCTGTGTGTCCACACGCACCCAAGCGACCTGCAAGAGTTTGACAAGAAATTGTATTTAATTGCGATATTGATTTGTGTTTAAGTTATATGTAAATAAATGCTCTAAGTTATAAGCGCTCAAAATATTTACATTTAAGTGTATGTGTTTCAATCCATCAGCATCCGTCAAAACATATTCCCTCACTCAACTCGTAATCTAATGAAACCTGACAAATTATCAATGCTTTGCTGTCATACTTTGGCAAACATTAATCAAAATGTCTTTGCTCCGATTCAGAGACCTCATTCATTTACCACAAAATTGTGTTTAAGTGCTGCCATGTTTAATTTTCAATTACATTTGTGTGTGTGCATTAACAACAGGGTGGCTCTTTTGGTAGAAACGTATATTACGAATATTTTCAAAGCTTAACATGCTATTCTTGCAATGTGCAACAATTTATTTAACATGGCTCCATCGTTTAACTCCCAATTATAAGTATAGTTATCTGTGTTGGCTACATCCGATCAGTCGAGTCCTAAGCTTGGTGAGAAGTAATAACCAGCTGTCAATATCGCGACGTCTATATTCCTCCCGTATCTTAAAAATGTACTCAGCAGCGAATTTTATAACGATTAAACGATTGAATCAAACGATTAGGTGTAGAACCACCTTTAGGAGCTTTTCATAACCAAAGAGTCTGCGTACAACTGTCAAAGGATGACCTTTATTGCGTGGATCACCTGACCAAATGTCTGATTTATTATAAAAAATGTAGATTTATTATGTAAACGTCAATACTTCAAACAACTCACCCTAATGCACATACATTTAAATGTTCTATTTACAAGAAGCACTCTCCATATGCGATAGATGTTACTCATACGCTATGTGTGCACTTAGTGATACAAGTGTGTATTTATATACGCTCTATTAGAAACTATATCACCCATTTACGTTTGTACCGAAAGCGTTTAATCGACAGTTGCTAATTTATGCTCTCATTGATTTGCTACTCAGTTTATAAACTGGATTTTTTGTTGTTGGGGAACTTTATTGGTAGGAAAAACTTGTGTAATCGCATGATTTTGGCATCGATGGCATGATTCCGCATATGCACACAAATAATTATGATATTTATCAATATATCAATTGAAGAATTATGTCGATGTTGTAGAAGAAAGCGACAATGACAAATACATTTTCAAATTAAAAAAAAAAATTTGTTTCAATAGCTTGTCTTAAAAATGACATCAACTAATAAATACCGTCCTCTGTGATGCCAAACAGTTCCTATAGTTGGTTCTCATGTTTCAACAAAACCCCTTGAATGCTGTCGCTTGATTACAAGTGGATAGAAATAGTTTTCGCACGGATCAATTTCTGAATTAAGGTTGCGGTAGATGAACTGCTCCGAAGTGCCACCTCCTTCAGGCTGGTAAATATTCTGATAGTAGAGCTCCTATAAGTTAAGGATTGTCATAGATAGCGTCAAGCATTATCACTATCAGACTTGATTGGGGGGGCTGGTCTCAGTGAAATTGCTGTGAACAGCAGAGCTGATAAGCTAACTAGGATACCTAGGCTAGAAACGAGCCGGGCCTCCATTATCCTCTTGCGTTTTAGTTCGGACCAGTATTTGCAAAGTCCCCCTTGCCGAAATAGTGGGAGTACTCACCGGACACTGCGGAATAGGCATACATGCGTTGAGGTTAGAAATCTTGTCAAACGCAAACTTCCATAGCTATATAGAGGAAGCCGAGGGCGAATCATCAAGGCATTTCTTCCCCCGCTGTTTATCGTTTGAAAGACTAAGATTGAAACATCTCAGTACCTATACCTTTGGATGAACAAAACGAACTAGCTGTGATGGAGACAAGAGAAAAAGGTCCAAATGAAGATAATTCGAATGATGTTGAGCCGGTTTTTTTTTCACTTTAGTAGAAAAAGCTTAGTGCTATATTGTGACTTCATAGTTTCTAGATTCTTAAATATACACTACGCTTCTAATACTCTCCTTGCTAGATATTTTTATACTCTCGCAACAAAGTTGCTAAGTGAGTATAATAGTTTTGTTCACGGTTGTTTGTAACACCTAAAACTAAAAGAGTTAGATATAGGGTCATATATACCAAAATGATCAGACTGATTTGAAATCCGGATGTCTGTCCGTTCGCCCGTCTGTGCGTCTGAGTAAAAATTGAGATATCTTGATGAAACTTGGTACACGTGTTACTTGGCAAGATAGGAAGGTTGCAATCGAACCATTGTCACGCCTACAAACTAACTATAACTAAGCCATAAATTGAGCTATTGAAGTAAAATTTGGTGTGAAGGATCGCACTATGAAGGGGAATATGTGGATAATATCTCGTAAACTACTACACCTGTATCAACGAAACTTTCTGGAGTAGTTTCTTTTAGGTACTACCTCTTACAGTCCAAAAGTGGAGGTTATCGGATTATTACCACGCCAATACCCATACATAGTTTATGTTGAAAACTACTAAAACTGCTTTAATTCAGTAAGGAAAACCACCAGAAACTTCAAATTGCATTATAAAAAAGGTATAGAAGGGCTCCACCCAAATAGGGCTCCGCCCACTTATGGGTCAAAAACCATATCTCCGAAACTACTCGACCAATATCAATGAAATTTGGTTTACAATATCTTCCCAGCTTCCCAATGATATGATGTGAAAATAGTCCAAGTCGAATCACAACCACACCTACTTCCGATATACCAAAATTTTGATGTCTATCTAAATCGTGTACTTTACAATATATAAAGTAAGCACTAGTGAAGATATCGGAATATGTGGGTCAAATTGTGTATTATATTAATAAAATTAAATAAATAAATTGCGAGAGTATAAAATATTCGGTGACACCCGAAGTTAGCCCTTCCTTACTTGATTTATTAAGGTGTATAAATTGTTTTCAAGTATAACTACAATGTAGGTTGATTAACTTACCTTATATCCTTTCAGATTATCCACGACGCACGCCAGCAACGCATCTCTACCCACAGATACTGTCACATTATTGATAGGTTCCGGAAAGCCAGGCGCAGTGGGATCTGAAAAAAGTAAGTGTTTTACGAAAATGTTTACAGATAAATTTCGAAACCCACAAGAATTGCAACTAAAGTGAACTATTAACAAAATTATCAAAATCATCTAATCCTTTTCTACTACAGTAGTCACTGGAGTTCTCTGTAGAACATATAATTATCTTTAATTCTCAACTTAAAATTTCATAAACGTCAATTTATTATACTTCAGCTTTATTTGCAAACCACTAGCCATCAATCAGAATCCACTGCAAGGAGCAAAACTTTGTTGCATAAAACTCGCCACCGCGCGCTTACCCAACTCTCCGCACACAGCTGTGGCGGACAAAAGACGCGCACAACTTTCCTAAGAGCAGTAATTGCAGAGAAATGTTTGTCAACTTGCTGATTTTACGATTACAATATTGCACATTGGTAAACTTTTGTTGCACAACATTTAATGCGACAAAGTTGCAATTACACGCGCATTTTCAATTAAAGCGAAAAATATCCACCGTGGACGCATGAAAGTGGAGGGAGACGAGTATAAGGAGAGTCGAGAAGAGTGTTAGAAGAGAGTAGTAAACTGTAAGAAAGCAGAGAAGGGTGGAAACAGAATTGAGAAGAGTGCAAGCACAGCACTTGCTCACTTGCTTCTCTCCAGGTCCGCATAACCCGCATAAATTCTTGTCGCTGCGAAATTTCTCAATCGTGACTTTTTCGTTTCTTTTTTCTTCTTTCTTCGTAAAATTTTTTCCATTACTTTGTCTACTGTGTCTTTCACGAACTTGTTCTCCCTCAATTCTGGCACATTTTGCACTGACAAATAGAATTAAAGATTTGCTGTTGCAGTATATTTGTCTACAGCAAACAGTATCCTTACAATCCTTTTGTCCCCGAGAGCCCTCGAAGTTACCCCCTCTGGGGTCTGTTGGTATTTTAAAGTATGCTTGCATTTGTGGACATTCCTCTATGTATTATTACTTAATGAAAGCAAAAAAGTAATAACGATTTGTGTTTTCGTCTTATTCTACTTTTAATTACCATTTTCGTCGATTTTCTGCGCGTCCTGCACCCGCGTGTGTTTGCCTGCAAATAGAAGAAGCAAAAGAGAAGCGGTGTAAATAAATAAAATTTTACTGCAGTTCTTGTATTTGTATGTGTGTTTGTGTGTGTGTGTCTTCGAAATATAGTCGTAGTAGATAATGCAATAGTTCGTAAAACTTAGTTGGCAAAGTAGTAAAATATGAGAATATGTTGTTGCACACTGTATACTGTTAGATTGTCAGCGGGCAGCTAATTTCGACGATCGTAAAAATGTTCAAAGTAAATAGCAAATAGTCTCCACACACTGAGTCAAAGTACATCCATCCGCATGTCGCTCTGTGTATTTTTGTAGCATTGTGACAGGCGTAGGGCAAGCTCTTGGCGACACTCAAGTTTGCTTTGGTGTCATTAAAAATTTTCGACAAAGAATAGCTATAAATGTATCTTGAACGTAGCTACTTTTTGGCTAATATTTACACTCATGACCCAAAATTAGAAAAATGAGAGCAAGATTTCGCATAATGCATTTTAATTGCTTTCGTGGATATACGAGTAAGTTAAGTTGTCCTTCTTGAGAGATAATATTTCAATTTTTGTATCATAAAAAGGAAATTAATAGATAATGTCGTTCGAAAACTAAAGATTGATGTATTATAGATAGATACACTTGACATTTGATCTTCAAAATAAGCCTTAAAGTTTAATTTTTCTTGAATTGGGAAACAAAAAGAAGCCGCACGGTATAAATTCTATAGAATAAAATTGAAATGACGTCACATTCGAACCAAGCAGGCCACCACAATGGCGGAAGTATGAAATAGTACATGGTCTTGGGAAAGTATTTTGACATTGCAAAGTACCGTGACCCCGGGTGCCCCAGTGGATCTATAGTTCATCGACTCTTGCGCAAGGACAGAGTAACAACATTATATTGCGCTTAAGTAGCTTCAAATACTGCTGTTATTTGGCCTCATGGTCTTGGTCTTTTTATCCGGAGAACTTTCTTATTCCCAAACTCATGTCTCAATAATGTACAGCTTCGTCAATAGGTGGTTTACAAATACAAGCTTGTGGACTTTTGCACGATTTCCTCGATGGTGGCAAGGTGAAGGATCACTAAATCCGGCATCCAACCAAAACAGAAATCTTGTCTCTTTCAGATAACACAGCCACACAAAAAAAGTTTTTGTCATGACATGTGGCTCTTACAATGAGTACTATATGGTTTTGCGGTCGAAGCCGAGGTCCATTTAATTCCATCAGATCAGGATTTTGACATAACCGCAGAAAACCAATATGACGGACAGAGTTTTTTTAAAATTCAACGGATTCGGTTAAAAGTCACTATGCGGTGGTTTTCAGGGTGTGGGTTTTCTAAATTCAAAATGGCGAATCCAATATGGTGGACGGTTTTTTGAAAAATTCTTCGGAATCGCTTGAATCTCGTTACTCGGGGCTTTTCGGGGTCTCTGATTACAAATCCGGTATCGGTTTTACAAAATTCAAAATGTCGGATGCAGTATGGAAAATTTTTAAAATATGTCCGCCATATTGGTTCGCCCCTTTAAATTTTTATAATGGATCCGCCAACCGTGAGTCCGGTTCGTGTCTGAAATTATCATTATCTGTTATCTAGAATGGATGACAACATACGAATTTTGTCTTACGATAATGGTGCTATCGGATTGGGCAACTAAGTACTTTTTAAACGAGTTAACGTTCTGTTTCATACTGCTTTTGGATAAGATTTATTCTTATTAAAGCGACAATCGCATGAAAAAGTCGTTTTCCTTTGTGATGACTGGAAGAAGGAAAGGTTCACCATATCAAGCAAACTTTTAACTCATAGCTCTTTCTGACGAAACGTCTCGTAATCAGAAATGAGAGTATCGTCTAATGCAGTGTGGTTAGTATACAACACAAGACTCAAACATTAATAAAGATTTATAAGACTTCTTCAAGTAGGTCGCATGACAGAAGTCGCATAAATTTGGTGACACAATAGTGATGAGATTAAGCCTGACCTAAAAATTAGAGAATTTCAGCTTTTCGCTCTTACTATTACAACAAAAAAAGGAATACTATTCTCTTTAGTTGTAAACACATATTTGACAACCTACTCTTAGTTGTAAACATTGAAAATTCCAATCATTAATACGTTAACTTCTTTTATCCGAATATAAAAGGCCTGTCCATTTTCTAGCATGTCTGAATTTATAAACAATGCTCTTATACTGTTGTTATTACCCATCGATTTTCTTATTCTTCTTCATCACTCAATTTTCATTTTTTTTTTCTCCATTATTTTATCAGCAGATGCCTATCACATTTCGTTACCTACAGTGGCACTCATCTCAAAGCTAACCCTTTTCACGAAGAGAAAAACTAAATAAAGTGTGTCAACTACTCAGCGCTGTGAGGTCACCGCCTGTCACTTTTTTACTTAAAGCGTCACAATTTCCAAATAACTCAACTACGAAAAATGTCGACTCACGAGCAACCAGGGTAACCTCAGCGGCGAAGGAAGGAAATATGCATGCTACATCCTACAACAGGATATCAACTCACACCAGTTGGCAACAGCTGTTGCAACGATAGAGCGCCCTGGAGACGCTTCAGCATACAAAAGAACAAATGCCAGCTAAGGCAATGCTGATACCCGAGGAGTAAATTTCAGCAATGTGCGCGTATATAGCTGCGTCACGGCTGTCAAAACTGATTTCTTGTCATCAACAGCAGCAGGAGCCGTTGTGCTTGCAGGCAGCAGTTGCAGCCACTACACTTCACCAGTGGCGAAAAGAGTTAATATTTTTTTCTTTGGCAAATATTTAGGTATGAGCTGCTGCCACCGCTTTCCTTATGCTTCCACATGCACATGCACTTACACTGGTTGGTGGATTATATACAAAGTACATAACTGGCGTTGGCTATACTTCATATTTTGGCAGTGCATATTTCATATCAGCAGCTTTCAAGCGCGAAATTGCCACATTGCTGCCACGTGCTGCATGTTGCATGCCATTTTCCAGTTTTACCTGCTCGCTGCAGTGGCTTGCTGGCGCAGCAGGAAACAGCTACTTACACGGCTGCTCAGCTGTTTGCTTACCACACTATTTCCTGTCACAGCAGCGGTCGCATTACTCGAATGTTCTGTGGGTTCGTTCGCTTTTTCTGCTTCGGAATTTTCACAATGAAATTTTAGACTTTTCAATGGATTTTTTAGCAAATAGTTGCGATTCTTGTGCACATAACTTGAGGCATATTTAGTAGCATAAAGGCATAGTTAGGAAGTAAAACTGGTTTAGTCAGGTGGGAATTAGAAGTATGTGTTCTTTGTTCACGAAATTTTTCCATTTAAGTCCCTTATAGAGAGGTCATGTTGGTCTTAGTTATTGCTTCGACTAAAAATGGATAAAAAATTTGTTTGATGAGACCAATTTTGGTGTCTTTTAGTGTACTCATAAAATATTGACTCCCTTTGCTTTAGATCTGAATTAATTTCTTCTGCGACCTCTGCTGGTACCATGTAATGACCCCCAGAACATGATGTCTAATCTTTCTGGAACCATCCGGGATAAGCTCGAATCTACCGCATGCCGGTTTAAGGATTCGTAGTCCGACTACGATCCCTCCAATCACCCATATTTCTGATATGAAAGTCAATATTTTTTAAGCTCCAAATATATCTAAATCTACGAAAGAACGAAGCTTTAGTAGACTAATTTTTCTAAACTAGTTGTCTATTGGAGGATAGGGTCATGTGTAGAAGTTCACTTAGGAATGGCCAGTTACGATTCTTTTGCATGTGGCTCAAGCAGCGACTTTCGGTATTACCAAGTATCCTCTGGGTAGCCAACAGACAGATACCCGTTTGAATGTGAGCTAAAGTGATAAGGCGAAACCCGCTTATGTGGTATGATGTTGTCCGAATGGACGCAAACGATCAAGATCTAAAACTGTTCAATGTAGTACCCGCTGGTGAAAACCAAGGAAGACCTCCACTCCGTTGGAAAGGCCAGGTGGAGAAGGAGCTGGCTGAACTTGCGATTTCCAAGTTGTCTGGTAGAAACAGAATATGCTTATTTTTTGCTCATTTGCCTATCAAGAGATGGAGAACTAGAAGCGATATGTTTTATTTCAAAATTTCATTTAGTAAATATTATAAAATTTTTAGAAAGAGGTTTCCATAATCCGAAGATATAATATAATTTTTATAAGGAAGACAATTTTGTATTATCTTACCTCGAGTTTACGGTTTTGATTTTAGAAATGCTGTTAAATGATATCATCTACATATTTAAAAGAGTCCGCCTTTAAGTTTCATTTTTGTATATGATACGAAGTCAATTCTTTGCTTAAAAACAGCAATCAAAGCAATCAAAGGCCCTTATTGCAATGCTTAAGATCTGTCATAAGTTTGTCAGCTGTCATAAGTTGGGCAAGTCTTGCATCCATGAGGACAACAGCTCAGTCTTCAGAAGTGGTTATTTGAAATATTGGAATGAAACTGATTATATTCTAATGAAGTGGTGTTTAAAGTTAGTTAAATCACAATTACTTCTTTAGTCTAGGGGTTTTAGCAGTGGAAGTAATGAGAACCCTCCGCAAATACAATTTTTCGGACCTAAGCATCATCGAGCTAAATATTATTTGTTGTAGAGGCGGAAGTAAAAGGGTGTGTCAGCTTTTTATGCTGCGCTTTCACGAATTTTGGATCTAAATGAGGCGATCATTTTATTCGGACTGTCAACGTGACAATATTACCTGTATAAATATTTTAAATTTTATGTTGCCTTGCCTATATTAATAAAATTGAGACTAATACCCCCTATTCGATCTATGTTTAGAATTAAACATGTTCTCTCGAGACCCTGTTCTACGTATTAGTACAATTCAATGATTCGAAGCCTTCTATACTCTTATAAACCAAATTTTCTCTCCTCCTCAGCAATATTTTTTTATAAAGACATACAACCATATCTCTCTCTATCTATATGTATTTCTCATTCATAGTTGCTCCCACCACAGCCACCGGCGGAAATGCGTATGTGAACTCAAAGGCACGCCAACTCGCGCTGCAGTGTGCATGTTCGTTGCATGTTCTATTCACAAAAACTGTGTTTCAGTTGAACCGTTTTAGTTATTATTGCCGCGAGCAACAACATAAATTCACAAGCAACATGGTACATATAATGCACTACAAATGCTACAATTGTTGGTTGCTGCTGTTCCGGACGGCATTTGCTGCGCGATATTTGATATTGTTCTGCTATTTGTTGCAGCCTTTATGCTGGTGTTGCCAGTTAAATTGCTAGTTTTGTTTTGAAAAAATTTCTAGTTTTTTATAGCAAACATAGAGGATTACATATATGGACATATTGTAGATACACGGATGTGTGTAACGATGCAATTACCAAGAGTGTGGCACTACATGTGTGAATATATATCTACAGTAATCCAGCAGTGAAAACTACTGCATTTACTAAATAGACATGTTCGGAGTACTTTTTAGTTCGAGAAGACCTGCTGTAGAACTCTGCTAATATTATTATTTATTTCCTTGAAAAAAGTCATTTTGAGGCATTTAGGAGAATCTCAAATCTCACTAGTATTAGATCTTGTTTAATTTAGTAAAATCTTCATCCATCAAACCAAATCAAAATCTTCATCCATACTTAACTCGACTTGTAACGTACTCTATTTGGACTGCGATAGTTTCCATGGAATTATACCTGTGCTATTCCTTATTCAATGTAAGAACAGTGACTTGAAAAGCAAATTGGATTTTGGAGAGTCTTTTAAAAGTCGTAGCATTATTTCAGTGACCTTGAAATAACTATGCATTAGTTTATTACTCAATAGATTATCCGAAAGTATATTGTATAGAACAGATAAGCCTTTGGCCGGTACTCTGTTTTGGATTACTGATATTGATAAATGACTGGTATAGATATAGAAAGAGCTTTAGCTCAGATCAATTTTGTCTTTATATCAATGAAAATACTCAAAGAATAATGTAAACGTGGAGAAAGTTTCTCAGTACTTTCTTCTAATATAGAACAATCTCTTAACCTGTTATAATATTACGGATTTTTTATGTAAATGATTTGATAATGAATCTCTGTTAATCCAGCAATCCTGATTAGGTACTTCAGCTTAAGGCAAGATAGTAATTGTCTCAAGTCTTCTTTAAATTAATTATAGATTGTTGAATACTCATGTATCTCTAAGCTTACGAATTGCTTCTGGATAAATGGGTGAACTGACCAGACGCTGGACAGTCACTAGACCTATTCTGTCGCAAGATTCATCTGGCCCAAAGTAAATCACAAGAGGTCAAGAGAGCTCTTCGCCCTTAGCAAGGCCACTAGTCACTAGTCATAGGAGTTCTAACTCAGCTCTCTTAAATAATATGAGTAGCCTCAAAAGTACTAGATATTTGTGTAGAAAAACAAAACGCTAGTTTTTAACTAGTCAGCTTCGGGGTACATAAAGAACATCCATCTTTAAAAATGTGTGTGCCTGGTAGGGTTTCGCTATGCGTTGCAGTTGCACCGTGAAACGTTTATCGTTTTATTGTTTTCATGTCCATGGGCGGTGGCAAATGAACTGGTGTTTTAGTCCAAAAAAATAAAACTTTGAATATTAAAAAATAATACTGGCATTTGTTAGGGCTTTGGCTACATTTTTTCGATTTTTCTATGCATGCCTGAATATATTTTTTTGTCGTTTTTATGCAATTGATTCTTTTCATTAAACATTTGTGGAATTTTAATTGTCCATGCATTTCTGGTTGAAAAATTTTCATATGTAGAAAAATTTAAAAACAAATGCATTTTTTATGTCGAATCAAAAGTGCCTTAGTTTGCTGGAAATATTCCATAAAAATCTTTAATTTGGTGGTTTTCTTAGCTAAAATATACTTTCAAATACTTTCAAACATAGTTCTGCAACACTTTGGACGATCCTCTTATCTTGCCTTCATTCTCTAAAAGAAAATGTCTTGATTTCAATTTATTTTTTTCAAAATTGTCCCCAATCATCACTCGACTAAAAATACTAAATACAAAGCGTGCTTCTGAGTTGGAGAAAAAAATATCGAACTGTTTAACTCTTTTTCCATTGCCTCAGGTTAAATAAGGCATACAGCTAGTTAGTTTATAATATGATATGTAAGTAAGAGCAAGCATATACCCCTGTTGAAATATAACTTCATAAAGCTAACCCACTATTTCTCCAACTATTATTCCACACACTTGACCCCAGTTGCTCTCGCCGCTCGTACTTTCCTTTTGTTTGAAGTTTTGCGCCTCTGGGATGGAGGCGGAAAGTTTTACTGCTTGCTTAGCAGAACTTTAATTTCTCATTTTTAGCGCTGTTATGTTGAAGGAGAAATGCTATGGAGTCATAAATGCACGAGGAACTATGAGTACGTGCAAAAAGCATGTGAAAGCAGTAAAAATGGAAAACGTAGAATATTTTCATATTTTTGGTGGAAAGCGCAGCAGCTTTGGGAATCACGAAAATTAAAAACAAAACTTTTATAATTATTGCACTCATTTCATTCGAGTAAAACAAAAAACAAAATAACCAAAAAGAGAATTGAAATAATCAAATCTGCAATTTCAACACATTTTAAATTTTATATAATAATTACAGCTCTCCTCGATTCAACAAGTGTCTAACAATGAGTGGCGTTTCGATCAAAATAAAATTTCAAACTAAACATTCAAATGGGAATGTTAATTATCATTCGAAAGAACATTCTTCGTCATTTATTCAATAAAGATCATCTTTTTCAAATGTTGGCCGTGGCTATGTCTTAGATGGTCCATCCGTTGAGTCCAATTCTCGATGACTCGTTCGATCATTGCGACTGGTAACTGGCGAATGACACGCATGATGTTTTGCTCCAAGGCCTGAATCGGAGCGTGGCATAGACTTTAGACTACATATCCTCACAGGAAAAACTCTCCTTCTTCTTGATTGGCGCAGAAAACGCTTACGCGGTTATAGCCACAACAGCGCGCCACGCATCTCTCCTTTTGACAGTCTGGCGCCAATTGGTGAAGACAGAATCTTCTCCACCTGGTCCTTCCATCGGAGTGGAGGTCTCCCTCTTCCTCGGCTTCCACCAGCGGGTACTGCATCGAACACTTTCAGAGTAGGGTCCCAAACCCTACGCACAACCGCATAAGCGGGATTCGCCTTCCCACTTTTGCGCTTCCAAACGGATGTCTGTTGGCTACCCAGAGGATACTTGGTCTAAGACCGGAAGTCGTGAGCTGCTTGAGCCACATGCAGAAGAATCGTTCCTGGCCACTCCCAAGTGAATGACAGTCAGAAAATTTCCTTACTTACGTGTACCTCTAGATATGACTCCATCTTCCCAGGAGAAACTCTAACGGTGTAATATCATACGATCTTGGTAGCAAATTGGCCGGCCCAAAGCGAGAAATTATCTGGTCACCGAAGTGTTCTCTCAATAACTCCATTGATTGATACAATGTGTAGGAAGTGGAGCGGTCACGTTGAAACCAAATTGCGCAAAGATCACGCGCTTCAATTTCAGGCATCAAATCATGGTGCGATAATGGTCGCCATTGACGGTTACGCTCTCAGCGGCTTCATTTTTGAAGTAATATGGACCGATGTTTCCACCGTCCTATAATCCGCAAACCGTTGCTTTTCTGGATGAAATGGCAGCTCTTGAATCTCTTCAGGTTGTTCTTCGTCCCAAATGCGGCTATTTTGCTTGTTTACATACCCATAGAGCCAGAAATGTTCCTCACTGTTGAACAGAATTTAGTTCGAAAACGTGGGATCTTCTTGGAACTTTTCAAGAGCCCATAGAGCGAAACAATGTCTTTTGATAAGGTCGAGCGGCTTCATTCTTGCACAAGCTGTCCACTTTTCTCAATTGGGAAATCAGTTTGGTTCAAATTCCCTAATTATTTCGATGTACGAAAGACAATAATCTAATATTTTACAAAAAAATGGAAAGGTATGAGCGTACAAATATTATATTCGATAGCGATAGGAATCTCTTAAGTAATGAGAAGAGCTTTGTACTACTAAATACTGTATTCTATGATCTGAATTCCGGCTAATAAGGAAAAAATATTTTATCTAATGGATCTCGCTTCTATATGGGGAAGTGCCTTCATCTACTGTTTTTCGTGGTTCACAACTTTTATAATAAGAAAAGTGGTACAATTTAGTAACTTCACCCATCAGAGTTTTTACATTGAAAGCAGAAACCATTTGAGTTGATCAACAAGAGAGTTCTCACTAATAATTGCGAAAATCAAATATTGTCTCAAATAAATTTTTCAGTAAACGAAACAAAATTTATCTCGAACACACACACACTTGAAACAAACAATCAACCAGTTATTCCACACTTGAGTTTGCCTAACTTTTAGGCTGCAAATTGCCAAGCCGAGACAGTCAATCTAAGTCGGTGTGAAAATTGTGTTGGCAACTGTGTGGCCAAGTTGTAGGTAAATTGAGGAATTGTTGAAATAGTTTAAAGCAATTTGAGAGAGCGACGTGAAGGAGGAACCATTGTGAAATTGGAAAATTCACACAAAACTGCTTACGTTCAGGCAAAGCTGCCAGTATAAATTTGTTGTTATGTAGCTTGTTATGAAAGCGTAGCGACTCAAATAAGTAAATATTTTTGTAAGTCTAAGCGTATGGCTGCTAAGCTGAATTGACTGCAAAACTATGGGACCTTTCACACTTCATATTCTAACACCTGTGACACATACACACAGAAATACACCTGCAAACAGTTGTATATGGCTGCAGCATGGCAGCGCTGGCATCTGAGCGATTTCGAAGTACCTGCATGTACTTGTCACTTCTGTGTGAAAATATGTGTATTTTATTTATGAATTTTGTGGGCAATTCGTAGTCAGACAAGCGACACGAGAATGTTTGTATTCCTGTCACGTCATTGTGGTTGTGGTACACAAATGTTGGCAGTTTAAATAGTTGGCAAGCATTTTGCGCAATATCAATATTGGCAGTTAGAGCGGAGAGCGGAGAGCGGGTGATTTAAACTTGAATGACTTTTGCAGGGGATATAAATATACGTTATTAGATATTTTTTGCATCACAGAAAATAAGGAAAAATTTAAAAGACTGCCTTATCCTTATTGGTGTATATGATGAAATTCTATAAGAATTATTCAACAGTCATACATTTGACTCAGTCTGATAAATTTGGAAAATATCGATTAACTAATCCAGCTTCAAGGTGCTGAATATGAAAAACTTGATCTCGACGGCTGAATTCCACCGAATATTCCAATCAATTGGTGTGATATTTTAATAAAATAAAGTGGGCATATTCTTTTTTCAGAAGTGAGGTTTAGCCTCAAATATAAACTAAATCATTACAGACCTTATTCTAGTCTATAGATTCCCAATATGAAAATACCGATCGATTTATGAGTTATGTAAATGAAATTAAGTAGGCGCATTTTCGTGACATTAATCTAGTCCGGTGCTAAATATATATAAAATCGGTTCAGACCTCCTTCTGTTACCATGAGATTACCATTTCCATATCACTGGATGACGTAGCTATGGTTTACTCAATAATATATATTTCGGTAAAAATTTACTGCGGAGTTAAGGAAAGTTTATTAGCAGTCCCTCTAACCTGAACACATTCAATCCGACCTTCCCCATCTATATTTCGGATATAAATACAGATATAGTAATTGAGTCTTTGATCTATTAAGATGGAAAATCTCGAATACACTGATAACGGTTGCGGAGACCAGGAAATATTTCCACGCCTAAGACTATTAAAAGTTGACTACTTATACGATATAATATTTGATTGTACACCACCAAATGTCTGCCATACCTAAGAAACTTAAATAATAGAGATTATAGGTTAGGTTATGTTCGGTCTGATTTCCAAAGAAAACACACATAGACTATTGAGGACAGTTGCCAAAACATATACTGCCTCACTTAAATTTAAGAATCGACAAAGCACCTAAAATCTACCACAAATCTGCAGAGGTTTTTTACTTCAATATCTACTAATTCCCGAAGATGCACAAAAAAGTGAATTTCAAGAAAAAAGATCTCGCGTAGAAGACAAGATATTTCAAAGGAAATATTGGGAAGTTTTCACCTCTTCCTCCTCGAAGCAGCTCATACAGATAGCGTCCGGTAGAATTTCTAGTTTGACCGCGTGAATTTCGATGGGACAATGGCCATTTGGAAATCCTATGACTAGCGAAATATCGACCTTACAGAGGGCGAAAAATTCCATTTACCTCTTGTGATTTACTTTGGGCCGGAAGAATCTAGCGACACAACTAGTGCTAGTGACTGTCAGGCACTTGCTTAGTTCTGCTGAGACCCATTCATCCAGAACCAAATTGCAAGATGATAGTGGTGCTCCTACTTGTTCCCATTCCACTGTAGGTGAGACCGACGTGCCTAGCCTAGCAAGCTCATCAACCTTGCAATTTTCTGGGATTAAGCTGTGGCCTGGCATCCACCCAAACTAGTTTGATTGCGAAGTGATCCGATGCAACTGATAGCGATGACTGGTATCACTTCACAAGCTCAAAGCTAGTATCGCCGCTTTACTACCAGAGTGGATCGTCACCTCATTATAGAAAAGAGAAAGAGAGAACACGAATAGCAACTTAATACTCAGTGACTTATGGAGATTTTATAGACGAATTTTAAACGGAATTTTTAAACCGTTATTTTTTTAACTTTTTGGAAAAGACATGTCAAAATGACCTATATGAATATGCGTTATAGAGTTATGAATGTTCCCAGAAAAGCCTGGCATTAAACAAGAGTGGCAAAGAAAAGCCAGGTTTATACCTCTGTTATTGTTAGAAACTACGTAAAACTGATTTCGTTCCTGCCAAAAATATGCATAACACTTTATAAAATTCAATCCACTCAATCAAAATGACACATATACAAACCAAAGCTTAGAGTTGCGCAATAAACGTCATTTAAATAACTCACTGTAAAGCCTCATCGCACAATTTCCAATTTTTCTGACCATTAGCAGTTACAGAGCTTTTGAGAAATAATTTTAGAATATACATTACTTCGTTTTCGGGTCACTAAGCTTAAAATCGTTGACAAATTGTTGATCTCAAATGATATATCGAATATGCGCCCAGAAGAAAGTATAAGCGGCTTAAAGAAAGCGTAGGTTGCAAAAGACATTTAACTGTTTTATTACGGAGACACCAATTTCAAAACTGTACACTAACTTTCGCTTGCCTTTTCTTGTTTCGAGTCCGAGTTGTCTCACCCCCACAGCACATTTAAATAATGCCAAACAATCAGTGTTGACTGATTGCCTTAATAAAAATGGACCATAAAAACGATAACATAATATTTATATCCGGTGTAGGATGCGGCTAAGTGGAGCGATTATATGCGTAAATATAAATAAAGGCAATAATAAAAGCATGGAGATGGATAAACAAAAGTAGCAATAACAATGAAGAGGAAGACACAGCGAAGATTGCTCAAGCGAAGATAAGAAAGAAAAAAGTGAAGAAAATAAAGGAAAGCACAGAAATTGCGACCACCTTTCGGACATAAAAATACCAAACGTATAAGTGATATAAGGCAAAAGGAGACAAAATAGGCACAAGAAAGCAACAAAAAACAACAAAAATGGACATTCCACAAGCATTCGAACAAAAATATTTGAGCCAACAACACATAAACAAATAAAGATTGCACATAAGCTCCCGCAAGGGCACATTTAATAGCTGATAAAGAGCATAACAGTAAAGAACTTGCAATCTTTTTCCACTTCACACACACATACACACATAGATAATGTATGAGAAGTAACGGGTGATTTTTTTGAGGTTAGGATTTTCATGCATTAGTATTTGACAGATCACGTGGGATTTCAGACATGGTGTCAAAGAGAAAGATGCTCAGTATGCTTTGACATTTCATCATGAATAGACTTACTAACGAGCAACGCTTGCAAATCAGTGAATGGGCCCTAGAAAAGTTGGCAGAAAATCCGCTTTTTTATCGACAAATTTTGTTCAGCGATGAGGCTCATTTCTGGTTGAATGGCTACGTAAATAAGCAAAATTGCCGCATTTGGGGTGAAGAGCAACCAGAAGCCGTTCAAGAACTGCCCATGCATCCCGAAAAATGCACTGTTTGGTGTGGTTTGTACGCTGGTGGAATCATTGGACCGTATTTTTTCAAAGATGCTGTTGGACGCAACGTTACGGTGAATGGCGATCGCTATCGTTCGATGCTAACAAACTTTTTGTTGCCAAAAATGGAAGAACTGAACTTGGTTGACATGTGGTTTCAACAAGATGGCGCTACATGCCACACAGCTCGCGATTCTATGGCCATTTTGAGGGAAAACTTCGGAGAACAATTCATCTCAAGAAATGGACCCGTAAGTTGGCCACCAAGATCATGCGATTTAACGCCTTTAGACTATTTTTTGTGGGGCTACGTCAAGTCTAAAGTCTACAGAAATAAGCCAGCAACTATTCCAGCTTTGGAAGACAACATTTCCGAAGAAATTCGGGCTATTCCGGCCGAAATGCTCGAAAAAGTTGCCCAAAATTGGACTTTCCGAATGGACCACCTAAGACGCAGCCGCGGTCAACATTTAAATGAAATTATCTTCAAAAAGTAAATGTCATGAACCAATCTAACGTTTCAAATAAAGAACCGATGAGATTTTGCAAATTTTATGCGTTTTTTTTTTTTAAAAAGTTATCAAGCTCTTAAAAAATCACCCTTTATATGTTGACCTTTTCTGCCAAGCATTGCCATGTAGAAGACAACAAATTTATGTTGTTTATAACTTGTCTACAGCTGAGATTAGACGTTGTTGCGCCTTAAAGTAGTCTATGTATTGTGGGCAACAAAAATGCCGCTAAACTGGCGTCTCCTATTGTTGTCCAAAGGTCGATAGACGTCTAAGGAAAAAGAATAACGTGAAGCAGGGGAAAAGAAAACAAAGCTAGGTGCAGATAAGCCCAAGCGTGTATGATTTAGTGTTGGGTCAAACTTGGTGGCAGCCTAAAAGTATGCGTCGCTAGAGATACGTGTGGGTGATTTACGCATAAATATATCATATATGTATAGTAAACAGTAGTTCATGAGAACAATGATTTTTAGATATTTGAGATTTTTGGTTAGATTATGGTTCGTTCCTTTCATAAGGACTGACGTCTATGGAAACACTTATGAGATATAGTCATATTAGAAATATTAATCAGATCTGTATAGTAAATTTCCGTAGAATTTTATATGTGCTAATGGACACATTTTCGTCTCAACCTTTACCTGGGTTACCTGCTGATATATTTGTCCTGCTAGATATTACCGGTTTGACAATAATTTTTTTAGCGAATGGTAATCAACTAATGCAAACAAATTCCTATACTAAAAAGTTGAACTTAGTCTAACAACTCTATTAAACACCAATAATAGCAAATTGTTCGAATATTTTTACTCAAGCATTTCTCGTTTTGCATTCACTGTAAATAGGACATATTTCTCGTATACCAAGTACGCCCTGTAGGAAATGTTTAGATGCAGACAACTTTGTAGTAAAAAGAGATTTGTTTTTCGAGAGTTTCAAGGTATTTTCGTATTAGAAGCTGGGTCTCGTGCTTAATTCGGACAAAACAGAATTTCTGCAGTCATTAAACTGGTTGGTATTTTATCTTGGCTGTCACTTTTGAGAAATATTTTACAATAGAGCAATAATTTTAAGCGGATAACGATATGCAAAGGGGTGTATTGAATGAAAACCCCTGAGTTTTGATACTTCGATATTTCTTTGTTGAAATTACAACAAAACTAACTTAAAGAATTCTAGGTCGCTAATAAGTTCAAACACTTTGTATTTCACTGTCTCCTTTGGTTTATGTTTTTCCTACTGGGTATTAAAGGAATGTCTAAATGCTCAACCACTTGTGTGCTGATCCGCTTATAGTATATCACATAATTCTATAGATATAAATACATACATATAAACATATATATCTATATATACGTGCTTGTTCGTGTGCTCGTTATCTTTATGGGCCTGAAATATGTGCCGGTCGCGACAGTAATGCTGACACTATTTCCGCTTTCACTTCCGTTTGCCACTTCTGTTTCTATTGCTATTTTCCGCTTTCGCTTTTAAGCGATTAAATTACAGTTATCGTTATAAGCTCGCATTAGTGCATTTTGTGGTTGACGTGTGGTTTATATATATTTTTGCGAAATTGTCTATCGCTGGGTGAGTTAAATCATTGCGCCTCAATAAAAAACCATTAATATTGATATTTGTGTCTATTGGTGTAATAAATATTTATATGTTATAAATGTACAATTTTAATAATATTTAATGATTTCAATCATATGCTCAAGGTCTTTATATCAACTGCAATTCGATAAACGTTAAATCAGTCCTAGTTATATACTATATTTTCATATATGGGTGTAAAACTGGTGAGTAATATATTTTTATCAATAAACTCATCTAACTGTGGCACACAAATTTATTTGAAGTGATTTCGTAGTTGATCGAATATTCGATCGAATTAATATATATTTCAAATTCTAATTTCATACCTTATAAAGGGTTTATTTTTTATTCACGTGGTTTTCAAGGAGAAATAGAACGTATATAATTTAATACTAAGACCAAGAATTTAGCTTTATTATAAAGATACTAGCAGACCCGGCCACACGTTGTTGTGGCTAAGGTATACATTAAATTAAGTTGGTCCAATCTTGGCTTCGGCGACGATATTGATTACTCGAGATCGATTTATGTTACGTATCATGATGACAACTCACACTACTTTTAATTGCTAAGTGAGTGGTGATAGTACAGACAATTTTAAATAGTTTGGGATAATTGACTACGACATCCTGGTTTGTAGCTGTGTCAACTCTCCTGAACCGAAATTCAAAATTGTCGCATTAAGATCATCGATATCTTTGTTTTTTTACCACCAATATAGGTCATTCAATCAGTCATTTATGGTTATCATATTGCGGTTTCATGTCAGGAAAACTTTTCTTTCGAGTCAATGAAGTGACGGAAATCTGTAGGAAATGCTATTAATCCATCGAGGTGTCCACTGCGACCCTACCATTTCCAACTGCTTCTACAATCGCAATTTGATATTGTTGCAAAAACACTCATATGTTAGTTGTTAATTGGCGTTACTTTATGTGTCGCCACAAATTAAATGATTTTAGGCATGCTATTAGCCCGTCAGTAACAGTTGATCCAGGAATAATTGGAAGAGTCTGGCGTAAATCACCTGTTAACAGAACCCTGGCTCCACCAAAAACGTTTATCTACAATCAAGATCTTTTAAAGTCCTGTGCAGTACCTCCAGCGACTTCTTGAATATTTGGAAAATCTTCGTTATAGCGCTATTTTTGGCGATTTTGCCGACTGGTGTTTCGTTCATTTGCAATTTAGGAGTAATTTCAAGACCGAATGTGCCGTTTGTTTGCCTACTAACAGGTGCCAAGTTACCCCTATTCCCGTTAACCTTGGTGGTGAAAATGAGTGAAATTGGTTCTGGAATCACATCAGCCCTTATATGATGTTATGATTTCTTTATAAATTGTTTTGGCTATCGACACAACCTTATACAATTGAACAATAACAAAAATATTTTAACAAAGCAACAATGACAACCTTCGAAATATTATTTTTTTGTTTTCTCTTTTTATATTTTTCTTGTCAACTCGATTAAAATTCTCTTATTGATATCTTCCTCGCAATCTTTCCATATTTACTCACTTTCTAATCTTTTTCTAGCCTTCCACGAATATTTCAAAACTAAAATTAGCCAGATCGGTTTGAACTTCAACAACCAATAACTTCCCGATTTTAGAAAATTTTTAATTTTCTTCGCGGAAAATTAAAAAAATTTAGGGGTGGACCACCCTTAACATTTAGGAGGATGGAAAATAGATGTTGTCCGATTCTCCACCCTAGCCGATATGCACGCTAAGATTCACGAAAATCGGTCAAGCGGTTTCAGAGGAGTTCAATAACATAAATTTTATATATTAGATTTTAAAAATGATTTCAGGCAAGTTAGCGCCGCGGCTGGTTCGATAAGTTCCATGAATTCGAATTGAACATAAAGCTGAAAAAATATTGCCCCACTAAAAACCTCACGTCTAAAACAATACCCTTTACATCCTATTCATATCATTTCCAGATAGTTTAACTATCTAATGTTTCCAGAAGAACGTTATGGGCATAATATAAGTCCTATAGTTGATATAAGAAATATTTTGATAGAAATCTTAAGAATTGAACTAATTTCCAAAGATATTACTTGTGCTCCAATATTCTTCTTTTTAGAATTATGATACATATTAAAAACTAACTTTTTATATATGTATAGTGTACGAATAACTCTCATCGTTTAAAACTTGTGAAATGAGACTGTTGAAGAGCTTGGACAACATATTACGTTTCTGGGAAATTTTATTCCTGAAATTATTATTTATCACAAACTTTCGTTGTCATGAATGTACTTTTTCAGACTGGATAAGGAAGCGAAGCGACAATGAATGAGGACAAGACGAAATATCTCCTGTCATTAAACAAACAGTCAGCGCATTCGCGTCTTGGCTCCCACGTCTCTGTTGACAGTCATAACTTTGAAGTTGTAGATAATTTCGTATACCTGGGAACCAGCATTAACAGCAATAACAATGTCAGCCTGGAAATCCAACGCAGAATCACTCTTGCCAACAGGTGCTACTATGGACTAAGTAGGCAATTGAAAAGTAAAGTCCTCTCTCGACGAACAAAAACCAAACTCTACAAGTCTCTCATCATTCCCGTCCTACTTTACGGTGCAGAAGCGTGGACGGTGTCAACATCCGATGAGACGGAGTTTTCGAGAGAAAGGTTTTGCGGAAGATTTACGGTCCCTTAAACATTGGCAACGGCGAATACCGCAGAAGATGGAATGATGAGCTGTATGTGTTGTTCGACGACATAGACATAGTCCAGCGAATAAAAAGACAGCGGCTACGCTGGCTAGGTTATGTTGTTCGAATGGACAAAAGTGCTCCAGCTCTGAAAGTGTTCGATGCAGTACCCGCTGGTCGAAGCCGAGGAAGAGGGAGACCTCCACTCCGATGGAAGGACCAGGTGGAGAGGAACCTGACTTCGCTTGGTATAACCAATTGGCGCGAAACTGCAAGAAGGAGAGATACGTTACGCGCTGTTGTGGACTCGGCTATAACCGAGTAAGCGGTGCCTACGCCAGTCAAGAAGAAGAAGAAGATTTGCTACTATTATTATTCATAGAACATGGCCGAAAAAAAGGAATATGGAATTAAGAGAACGGCAAGTGCAATTAATCATACGGTCCTTTCTCTATAATCACATATACATGCATTATATTGGACTTGTCACATTTTAAATAGTGATTCTGTGCAGTGATTAATAAACATAGAATAAATTTAGGCTTCTAACATGCTTGTTGAATAATTGTCTGCTTTATCTCACCAAAATAAATAAAAATATTTAATCTCTTACTTAAGTAAAACTATAAAAAAAAATCTCACATTATTGCCACCACTTACTACAATCCGCAGACATTATTTTATTGTTCCTCTATAACTTTTAACTACATTCAAGTGTGAAAACAACGACAGCGCAAGCAAAATGTTTCATTGCCGATTTTTTCAATCTTCCAATTTAAAATATCAATAAGTGCAACAGCGAAATTAATACGTTTAAGCGCTTGCTTTCGCTGGAAAATTTACGCGACGACCTCGCACACGTGAATGAATGGCGTTGCCACTGTGTGTGCCATGAAAAAGAAGCAACAACAGCAAAAATTGCAGTGAACAGACAGACTGTGTTGGGTCCATTGAAATGTTGTTGAAATGCTGCGTCACGCTTCGCACACAAAAACCTAGCTGATTTTATGTGTCACTTAAACACTGGCACACACACTCACACACATACATCACATACATGCAAATGCATATTTTTTTAAAGGCACGCAGACACACACACTCTCGACTTTACATCTGTGTGCGTTAAACGAATATGTGCCTCGGCCGGTGTCTGGTGTGTAAATAAAGCGACGTCCGAGCGCATGAGTGAAAAAGAAAAATCGAAAAATATAAATGTTTTTGTAACAACAACAAACAGCTGGCAACTAAAAAATTGCCTTCGGACGTGAGGCATTTGCTTTTTCGTGCCAAATTCATATTTACACAGCATAAAAAGGCGCAAGATTTACTTTTAGCCTTTTTTGCTTTGCGCTTTACTTGTCAAAATAGTTGCATTATTTTTTCCCTTTTTTATGCGCATGTGTGTGTATGTGTGTGAGAGTGCGACGCAGTTTTATTTGTAATTTTATTTTCAACGCGGCGCGACTTAAACAAATTCAGCAGACCAGTGAGGCGAGCGAGCGCATGAATGAGCTGGCAGTGCAACATGACAATTGTGTTGCATGCAGTCAGAATGAAACACACACACACATATACAAACATCCATATGTGGGTATATCGTACACATCATGTATATGTTTAGTGATTTAGCTGCCCCAGCAGGGGGTAGTCGAAGCGCCATTGCCATTAGACGCGGTACGTTCCAATGCATTGAGTCGCTGGCGCCCTACACACATCCGGAGGGAACGACAGACAGTTGGTTAGACGGGCAGCAGCCAGGGTATATAAAAAAACAGCCCTCTATAGAATATATCATATATACTATACGCAGCATGCTCTGTCTGCCAAAATGAATGCGACCGACATTTCTTTGAGAGAACTTGGTCTATATACACCCAAATATTCATATATATACTTATATTCATATATGTATGCACATATGTAAATATGCCTGTGCCAAACTGACCATGACTGTAAGCTGGAGTGAGTTAAGTTGTCAGCATGCTATGCATGTCCTCCTCTATGCATACTTTAATGGCATTCAACAAATTTTTGTTTGTACAATTTGCTTGCATTGTGTAAATATATGTATATATGTGTAATTGCATGTTACTTGGCTATGTCCGGCGCTTTGCACCTGTCCCCCATATATGTATGTACCCATTATATGTATGGCTCTATGTATGCCTTTGGTTACATATGCAACATTTTTGGCATGTTGGCTTAATTAGCAAAACTCGGCAAATTTACTTTTCATTTTAATTTTTTATCACGTTTACTTTACATTTTTCGCTTTTTCATATTTTTTCGGTCAATATTCGCACTTCAATTTATTAAATTACAAACTAGCACTTTTTATGGAGAGTGTAAATTAAATTTGTAGTTTAAATAGGAGAGATAGTAATATGAGGCAAATTAAATTCAAGGGATGTTATTCTTTAAGTTCTAAGCGGAAATTAATTTGCCTCTTATACAAAATTGTAGTCACACAAATATAAATCTAAGGTCGATTGAAAACATTAGAGCTAAATTGATTGATATTTGATTGATATGCATAAGCCCTTTCAACTGTAAAACTATTTCAAATTTATAATAAAGAAATAATAATAAAATATGTAATTATTATAAGGAGATTACTAAACAAAGGTAGGAACAAATCACTCCAGGGAGTGGAGAACCACCATAATATTTCTAGGTACAATAGATCAATATCTTGTCTAACGTACATATACTCCAAATTAATACTATCTTATGCATTGCTACCATTTATGGACGATTGTATAGCTTTGACCGTACTTTTGTAGTTTCTTGAATAATTAGCAATCTTCGATTCACTATTTCTCTGCTCGCTATCTTGGAAAACTGCTCTCTGGTGAAAAATTTTACAGTTAAAAGCAACTATCAACTGCCTTATGTTGGAAAAAATAACACGAGCTGCAGAGCTAAATAGAGAAGGTACAATCTTCTATAAGAGTGTACAGCTCCTGGCGTACGCCGATGATATTGATATCATCGGAAGCAACAACCGCGCCGTTTGTTCTGCTTTTTCCCGCATGGATAAGGAAGCGAAGCGAATGGTCTGGAGGTGAATGAGGTCAAGACGAAATATCTCCTGTCATCAAGCAAATAGTCGGCGCACTCGCGCCTTGGCTCCCACGTCACTGTTGCCAGTCATAACTTTGAAGTTGTAGATAATTTCGTATACCTGGGAACCAGTATCAACAACACCAACAATGTCAACCTAGAAATCCAGCGCAGAATCACTCTTGCCAACAGGTGCTACTTTGGACTGAGTAGGCAATTGAACAGTAAAGACCTCTCTCGACGAACCAAAATCAAACTCTACAAGTCGCTTATCATTCCAGTCCTGTTTTATGGTGCAGAAGCTTGGACGATGTCAACATCAGATGAGACGACACTAGGAGTTTTCGAGAGGAAAATTTTGCGCAAGATTTACGGACCTCAGAACATTGGCAACGGCGAATACCGCAGACTATGGAACGGTGAGCTGTACGAGTTATACGACGGCATTGACATAGTTCAGCGAATAAAAAGACAGCGGCTACGCTGGCTAGGTCATGTTGTCCGAATGGACGAAAACACTCCAGCCCTGAAACGGCCCGGCTAAACGGTTGAACGCCAATCACATACATCACAAAGGCAGTGAATAGAATCCAATACAGTGTAACTTCTCTAACTCGAATCACCATAATTCACCAAAAAACTTCGTGTTAGAGAGACTTCGAGTTATAGAAATTTTCATTAAAACATACATTTTTCAAAAAGCTGTGAAATATAGATTTATACACAGTTTCAGTTATTTACTTATTTAAATACATTAAAACATATATTCTGTGATTTTGTTTGCTGCACTTTGCTATTGTTTGGCTCTTGACGTCTGTATGTCATGCCTTTGTTACACGTTTTATGAAATCTATAAGTGTAATATCATTTTTCTTGTTCACCTCTATACGTATATAGGGACTCCTTTAAAATTGATAAAATTGATTCCTTGATACTAAAATTTAAAATTTTGTTTTATGCCCTGGTCGAAAAGTTAGATTTATGGCAGGAAATTTGTAAGAAATTTTGCTTCTATTCCCAATTCAAAAGTTCGAGTTATGGAGATCTTCGACTTGTAGAAATTACAATGTATCAAGAAGGTTGATATTTTCAATAATATAAAATAAATCTTTTTATGTATTTTTCGTAACCGTTTGTATGAATATTAACCGATTAATACTATTCGAATAGTCGTAACATTGCGAGTTTCACTTTTTTCAATATACATAAAAGGTAATTTAATGATCTTGCACTATTCGAATAGTCGATAATGAACGTTTAACCGAATAGTCGGAATAGAGCTGTTAATCGAATAGTCGACGACTATACGGATACTGCAAACTGAATATTATTATTCGAATAATGCCTTATCCGGTTAGTCGATTACTCGAATACCAAGACCTCTAGTAAGTATGTACATACATCAATATTTCCAAACAAAAGTAGAGTGATCTCCAAATTGAAATATTTTATTGATATACTTAAACAATTTGTGGAAATCACTTCATTTTAAACAAATGGCAAACCCTCTCAAATTTTATGAGGCAACTATTTTCCTCCAACTACATATACTGTATGATATATGTAGATGTATGTATTGAAGCAAAAAGGTTATGCAACCAAGTACTAACTAAAAGTAAATGCCATATTCCATTGTCATAAACATGCTCTGATAATATATCTTCGTTTTTAATTAGATGTCCCACTGAAATTGTAGACTTCGCATGTTTTCGAAAAAAAAAACACAAAAATATTGATACATGAATATGAATAATTTGTTTTCTATTTGTTTTTAAATTATTTATAATCCCAATGACATATATTTTTGAATGTGGTATCTTCTTTTAGTTTATATCAAGGGATTTTACACCACTTTCCTTTTTCACTTTTCATTGTAAAATTTATTTTATTTTTTCAATATAATTGATTAAAATTTTACGTAAAAAGTGATACTTTTTAAACAAAATAAAGCTTTCCTGAATCTCTTGCACTTTGACACCAATACACAGTGGTTCGGCTTGTATGAAGCGCGGCCAAAAATGCTTCCCGTTGAGATATCGCTATTAAATTTCCCTAAAAATTTAAAAAAATATTGTAAATACGAGGGCTGCTATATATATTTCTGGCCTAGGCAACATTAACTTTTTTAGCATAACATCACTCAGAACGTTTTGTCATTTAATCGTGAATTGTTTTATTTACAGGGAATAAAAAAATTCATCTCGGCCAAAAAATGGAATTAACTCGTGAACATTTTCGTGCGATCATTTTTCACAACTTTAGAGCAGCCCTCGTATATGTAAAAAAATTGGCCACCTCGACTACTAAATTCTATAGCTCACATAGCATAGGAATTGCACTTATATGGCGATAATGGACAACAATTCTTCCCAAGGTCATGGTCGGAGCGTCAAAACTTTCAGTGAGGTTTTTAAAAATATTTAAGGAAAAAAGCTGAATATGACTGGTCGTAATAGTTTCCCCCATCCAATCCCCATATTCCGCCTATAAGAATAATACAGTAAAACCTGTCTAAGCTGGACACCTGCGGTTCTGCACTTTTTGTCAAAGTTACGCGAGTGTTTATGTTATGAAGAAATTATTGTTTGTACTATATTATGTTGGTACAGAATATTTTGTCCAATTTGTGCGAATGTTCAAATTATAAGGGTGTTCAACTTACAGATTTTACTGTATCATATAAAAAAATCATGTAGGAAAAAAGCAAATTATCAACCAATTTAATACAGTTAACAAAAACTTATAATGACTCCCCTAGTAGTAGTACACAGATTGAAATAATATTCACTTATCCTCCTTTCCAAGCTTCCTTAGCCCAGTTATAATAGGCTTGAACGTAAAAATAGTGTATTCATAGGGCATTAGTATTTTGACGATTGCAAATTCAGCACCTAACTTTAACACTTTTACTACCTTAAGACTCTGCTAAAGACAATATAAAATAAACCAAATGGGGATGGTGGGGGAACATAATTAAAACTTTATATAAACAAATTGAAGACGCACAAAAAATGTACAAGTAAATAGGTCACATAAGACATTAATTTCACAAAAACCACGAATCAAGTTAAGCTTAATTAACCTCATAAGATTATGTAAATACCTTTAACTTCAAAATCCCTTAAAAATATTCTTGATTCGGTTTGCAAATAAGAAGTTGGACAATTTAAAGGCCATCGGTATAATTTTGACAAAAAAGTGTGAGATGGATTTTTTGATTTTTGGCCTATGGGCGGAGCCACTGTGCAATAGTGATGTATTTCAAATTTTACAAATTTTTATTTAAAAATTTCATTTTTATTTACCTTCAATATCAAATTCCCATTAAATTTCTGGAAAAAAATATCTTGCACTCCTAATATACTTCATTCTGAACTTAATGTGAAATGTTGAATTTTCACCTTTCCCTTATCGTTATTAAAGTTTATTAATTTTAATTGCTTTCTCGTGAAATATCTCAAACAATATTTATTTTCGCTGTGAGTATAACTCTTGTAGGATTTCATGGGAATTTATTCTTTTCTTACACAAATGAGAAGTGAAACCTTTTGCACCAAGCTTTCATTATTTCGAATTCTATTTGCAACGTTTTACTTCCAAAGAAATGCAAATTCGTTTTAAATAGCAATTAGGTGTAAAAAAGTCGATGAGATTCTATAAAAAAGAATTTGTTAACAGATAAATCTTCTGTGAGTAGCAGTGGAGTGCAACGCATACGTATTATGTGAAATGGATATATAGAAGATGAATATGTATAATGAATACAAACTTATGTGTTTGCAAATGAAATCAACTGCTCTGTATAAAAGTATATAGTCATATTATAGATACTCCGCAAAAGAGAGAGAGAGAGTTCAGAAAGCAATAGTTTAGCATACTATAGATAAAAGTTTGTGAGTATCCAAGAACTGGTTCTAAAGCGGTGTAGAGTGGAACTGTTGGTGCAAATATTTTCGTTTGCGAGGCTCACAAAACAATTAAAATTTGATATTTTAAATTAAATAACAAACTATCGAAAAACTTTCAATCTCTAACTACTATTGAAAATAATCGATCTCTTAAACTTTTGAAAATTAGGCTTGGCCTATGTTTATATGTTGCTCCGGTCGACTTTACGTCGTATTTAGCAGTCTGAATGTGAGGTACTTATATTCATAAAATTAATTAAATAAGTTACAATTAATATATTTTTATTTAGTACTAAAATCCGTCCATTTCGTTAAGTTGCTGACTCAGTCGATCAATCTCATATAGTACCTGTTCACAACTCTTTCATATAGTCTCCCAATAGAGCACCAGTACCAGCACCGCCTTCTAATGGTACAGTATTTTAACTGGCGTATATTAATATACTCGTATACCTATTTAAACTATACTATAGATTTACTTGATTTCATAGAATTACATTAGATAAACTTTCGCATGTGTACATTATTTATCTTTGCATTTTCCTGAACTTGTGTGTTTCTATTTATATTTCCATATACCGATAAATACACTAGGGTGATCCTTAAAGTAAAATAAAAACATTACAAAAGTGTTTTTAAATTCAACACTTGAACGAAGCTAGTATATAAATTCCGATTGAAGGTTATTAGGGCGGGTATAACAAATATTAGACATCTTTAGGTAAACTCAACCCAAACTCCAGCGCAACATAACTTAGTTGGAATAAAATTCTTATGATCTGATCGTCTTATCACACACTGTAAATATAAATATATACGTTTATATTAGGTTGGCAAATATCTACCTTTCGCTTTTCTGCTCTTTATTTAATGCTTTATAAAAAGTGTTACAGTGATCGGATTTAGTTCAAATATGCGCCGTTTCGTTAGATAATCTGTTTCTATCTGGACGGCGACTTCATAATACCCCCTCGTAGAAGCCCCGTCCTTATTTGCGAAGAACTCGGACAACCACTTTTAACAAGCCTCTTTTGAGTTCAACTTTACACCACCAAGGGCGTTCACCATGGACAGGAACAAGTTGTACTCACTTGGCGCTATGTCCGGGCGATATGGTGGATTTGGTAACACATCTCATCCTCGCTCCTGTAGCTTCTGAAGTGTCATCAACGAAGTGTGTGGTCTGGCGTTGTCCTGATGGAACACTACACCCTTCCTGTTGGCCAATTCTGGACGCTTCTGGTCGATCGCCTGTTTCAAGCGGTCCATTTGTTCGCAGTAGATGGTAGAATTAAGCGTTTGGCTATATAGAAGCAGCTCATAGTAGGCGATTCCTACAAAGCAAAACCTTCCAGGCTGTCAATCCCGGCTTGGCCACTGTGTGGGACGGTTCACTGGCCCTCGACCACGACCGTTTTCGCTTGATATTGTTGCAAGTGATCAATTTTAATTCCCCAGTCACCATCCGCTTTAAAAATGAGTTCGTTTTGTTTCAGCAGCATATCGCAGGCTTTGATTCGGTCCAGAAGGTTTTTTTGCGTCAAATCATCCCAAACATCAATCTTTTTTGTGTATCCAGCCTTCTGCAGATGATTTAAAAGATTTGCCTTTAACGGACTAATCATGCATAGCGTCGTTTAGTAAGTTATGTCAAGACCTTTCAAAGATCTACAGTATTGCCAGATTCGAGCTCTTTATACATAGCCGCGAAATTCAAAAGACAAAAAGGCGTTATTTGCCAACCTAATGTATGACTTACAAAGTTACTATTTTCATAGGACATGTATTTTTGTTGAACATTATTTAGAGTAAGAAATAAATTTTCTCGAAATTTATTATTACCACCCTAATATGGATAGACACATATAATATTATTTTTCACAACATTTATATTTATTTTTTATATGCTCTCCTTTAAACTTGGCACTCTACACTAAAGTTCAACAACGCTCGCGGATATTCATCGGCGGAAGCGGTAGGAGGTGTGGCATGAAGCAGATAAACTTCAAAAACTTCAATCACGGCACGCAGCACAAGCATAGCTTTATTCATCAAAATACCTGAAAAGTGAAAAGTAGTTTGGCGTGCAACTACAACGCCTGGTGTTTGGATAAAGTGGAAATAAAAGCTGGCTGCGTCTCGTTCAACATGGAGTCTGATGCGAACGCAACATTTCTACAATAGATTTATTTTGCCCACATAAATACATTCGTATATACATATAGAAGTTTATATTTTTTATATTTTGTATATTTACACAACTATTGAAAGCTATCTATTGGAGCAACATTAACGCCAATACCACTCATGGCTGCCTTGCCAGTCTGCAGCGCACTTAGCATCTCCGACCGCTGCGTTTGCTTGCCTCCGCCAAATTTTATGTTTTTGTTTTTGTTACGCTCGGAAAAATAGTAATAAAATAAATAGGTGAAATGGACGAAAATGGTGAGTAGAAAAAAATTAAAAGTGGCTATGGCAGCATTCTTGGCTGAGCATAAGGAAACTCGCAATTCAATGCAAAGTGACAGTGAAAGAATGCAAAAAAAAAATATTTAAAATACGAGCAGCAAACGAAATCAATATGGCAGCACGTTAAGTTGCAATAAAATTTAAAAATAAATCCACTACGTCTAAGGCGAATACAAAAACAAGAAAAGACAACAAAAAATACCACCCGCTAATGCCTCGACCGGATGCTGCTAGACTGCGGTCTTCTCAGCTGGGTGAAAATAAAATTTAAAATGTCCATTATTTCTTCTATATTGAATTACAACGTTTTTCACTTTTGCTACACTTTTTATTTGCGAAACTTTGCCGCGCTAAGAACATCAAAAGTAGGAGGTAACTCAATGCGTTTTGCTCTCCCTTAAGCATAATGGCTGGCTCTTGTACTGTTCAATAGTTCAAGTGCTATGTCTCGCTAGGAGTGGCTACTGGTGAGCTGTAGAGAGGAAAAGGTATTTATTTTTGTAATAAAATAGTGGACCGAAAGCAGGTCCCGCAGAGTAGAAGAGATATTGATGTTCTGTCGCAAAATATTCACACTAGAAAAGGCTCTAAACATCATGTGAAGATGAAAGTAAATCATGGTCGATTCAGTTTGCTCCGACTCGAGGGTAGATCATACAACATCCAGTAAGCCCTTCGCCCGCAGTAACAATGATAATTCCCTAATTGTAACAGCTCCATCCAAGGAGTTTGGAGTTTGCTCTGTAAAATCAACACATTTCCGGATACAATTGACAGCAGTTGCATAGAAGAAGACGAGATAGAATGTAGCAATATTCCTTTCTTGACTGTTCTGACTTTGTGACACAATCCTTGAGACATCCACATGAACCTTATGTATATTTAGGATGAGTTCAAATAGCTAGATTAGGGCTATGGTTAGGAAGCAGGTGCTTGCGTTTGAGGTAGAAAATTTCGATACATTGTGGTGAATTTTTATGGATCAAGACCAACCTCAAGCATAGACAAATCACTTGGAGTCTTTCACAAATTTTTTAAGCCGGCTAATAACAATGACAACCAGTTCCCTGGGTTCGCCGAAGCCATTGTTACCGAGATGTTTCGACCAAGTGCCAAGTCTCTGAAGCTGGACTGAGCATGCAACTATAAAAATCCTAACTCTGTTTTATAAAACTTGCTGATTAAAGAACATCCTACTAACTAATTAAATATCGGCAAATTGTTTGAGAAGAGAGTTTTAATTTTTCTTTCTTTCGAATACACATTCCCCAATTCGTCACTATTTTCCACAGCAAAGGGTTTCGCGAAGGTTCTTTTATGCTTTCAACTATAATTTTAGTTAGCAATGCCGTCGCAGCCGCTAACTCAACCCATTGCGTTTATGTCTCTTCACTTGTCGGCTCTCACCAGGCTCCCATTCACAATGTCTGTCTGTCTGTCTGTCTGTCGCTGCTACGGCGTCGCTTGAACTACTCAACTATTGGCAGTCCATTTACTCCGCCAAGTCTGCCATGAATGTTGATGAATTTTTCGTATCACTTTGCATTTACGGTTTCATCTTCCTATGATGGCTTGAACTCTTAGCTTCGTGACTTCAAGTGTGCCAAGTGCTTGAGTTTTATTTTCGCAATTGCTTTGAATTTAAATGGAACGTTTTTTTCTACTTCGTCACGTGTCTACTTCCGTTAGAATTTTGGTATTTGCAAATGTCTATAGCGATCGATATATGAATGAAGTGTTGAAAATTAAAATAATTGAAAATGGAAAATCGATTGCGTTGCCATAAAAACTGCACCCTGTAAACCTCGTACCTTTGTAGGTCGTTAAATTTTTATAAAGAACATGCATCTTGAACCGACTCTAATAAGTGAGCTCTCTTTACCGCGACTAAAAAAAGGAGCATCAATACATCCTACTTAGATAAAACCTGAAGTTATAAGTTGAGGTGTGGATAATTTGTTCTTCTTGAAGTAATCGCAAAGTCCAATAATCTTGTCAACCTGAAATCAGTCTTGGAATTGATCTCCCTCTGATTTTACAGGATCATGGAGAGAAGGAATTGACTTCTTATGGTTTAAATGGCTGAATACTTACGAAGCAAAGGAACTATTGCCTAATCTCATGAAATGTAACCTCCATAGACCCCTCTGGATCCACAATAATCGTTGAGTTAAAGCAGTTGAAAGGTAAAATTTAAGTTTTATCTCCGAGGTTGTACAAAAACTCTTTAAGTCTCCTGACATCCACTAATCAAATGAAAATTTTCTGAAACTATTGAATATCTTTGGTGTATATGAACCTATGGATTAGAAACATTTTTAAAGCTTAATTTGGAATAATTCTAACCATAGATTCCTTTAATTCTAGTTGCAAACTCGAGCGGATAACCGAACAATTATTGTTTGTGTCCAATCCTTTATTAGAAATACTATGTCAAGTAGTATGGTCACCTAGATGATAACTATCTAGGCCACTGAAGAGCTCAAGACAAGCATTCCTAGCGGAATTTTTCACTAAAACTCATTGCACTACTCATAACTCATACTCATACTCATCATTAGATTCATAATTCCACCACGTGCTAACACTTCATCACTTCAGAATGAGTACTCCCCATCAGTTCGTTCGTGCGTGTGGGGAGTAATCATAAATAATCGTATAAATTTTTAATTCAATTTTCACACCTTCTGCACACCAAACACAGCGTGAGGCGGCAGCGCAAACAAATGAAATGACACCAGTCTGACAACAATAAGAATGATTATTTTAAAACGGGAATTCTGAAAATGAAAAATCAACAGAGAATTGCAAATATTCCGAGTTTCACATTACTAACACATTATAAAATTGTTTGCCGGAATAAAATACTACAAGCGAGTGCGCATTTTCATAATTTAATTGTTGAATGAATGAATTAAAATTTTATATATATACAATTATACAGTGAGGTGAATACACACTAAGGCTCTTGAAATTATTCGAATAACCTGAAAACCGATTATTCGAATATCCGTTTTGTAAGCGTTCATATGAATATTAACCGATTAATACTATTGGAATAGTTGTAACGTTGCGAATATTCGAATAGTCGTTCAACTACGATTGTTCGAATTGTTGTTCCACTGCGACTATTCGAATAGTTGCTCTGCTGCGAGTATTTTAATGAAAATGTCAATTGTGCTCATTTTTTGTGAGTTTCACTTTTTTCTATAAAAAATATAGATTTAATGAATTTGCACTATTCGAAAAGTCGACAACGAGCGATTAACCGGATAGTCGGAAATGAGCGGTTAATCGACCACTTACGACTATCCAGATACTGCAAACCGAATATTATTATTCGAATAATGCCCTATCTGGTTAATTCGGTTAATCGATTAGTCGAATACCAAGAGCTCTAGTACATACTTTACTTATTTATATAAAATTAAAAAAGGAAATAATGCGATAATGAAAGAAATATTTAATTTTTTTTATTTTTTTTTTTTTTGTTTTAATTGTTATTTTTTTCTTTTATAATAATAATATCAATTATATTTATTTTTTGTTATTGTCTACGTATCACATAAATCGCATATTAGTAATGCATGAACACTTCCACACATAATACACATAATTGTGCGCCACATCAACATGCGATTTAAGCGCTTGGTCCCCCCTTTGTTGCTGTGTTCTTGGCGCTTTTCACTTTGTTTGGTATTTTAAATAATTTAGGTGTGAAGATTATACGCCACGATACGGTTAAATTGTTGACAGCTTAATTTGTATTGCATGACAGGGGCAACACAAGTGGATTCCCATGTGAAATGCAAACGAAAAGGATATGGTGTGACCATGCTCTTCATGAGCCAGAGCGTGATACACTTCCAGCGGGCCTACAACTCTCGAAATACATACAGTTTATGTTTAAGTAAACGTCAGGCACAATATACATATGTGCATATACATATGTTGAAATTTAAAAGTACTTTGTCAAATAGACCGCTTCGCTGTGAAGCCACTTGCCTACCTCGAGTCAGTGGTAGTGAAAATATGTGCGTTTAAAGTATTTTCGTGGGTGGTGTGTTATCCGCTAGTTTAAACATATAATTTAGCTTGCTGAAAATTGATTTACAAACTACTATTTAACACCTAATGGCTAACAGCTAACTCTAGCTAGTAATTATTTAAAATACTTTCATGCGACGAGTAAGAGAGAACTGAAGTGCTTTAAAGTGCTCCTTTAAGTTTCTAGTGCGGCAGGCAGTACAGACTACGTTTATTTATTTACAAATTTACTTGTATATTTGAGTATATGTTTTGAAGTGCCGAACAGCGTTGCAATTCTTGCGTCCAGTCGTACAGTGTTATGAGTAAATGATAATAACAGTAAATTCTGCTGTCAGAAAATGTTTACTATAAAATTTTGACCCAAGAACAGATTATATGTAATTCTTCATACTAAAAATTTTAAGAGTGGTTAAGAGTATGCAGTGGGTTCTCTACCCTGATATGTTAATAGTGACATCTTTTAAATAAAGTAAATTTCAGTTTCCCAAAAAAATTTCAGATTTGAATAAATAAAATGACGATCTTGCTTCTAGAATCATATTCGCCTCAACGTTGGAGGGTATATTTGTTTTACGATAATTGCTATAAGTAAGGGATGCTATAAGTCCCACTATTGAATTGTTTTCTCAACCATATCTGTTTAGGCAATTGGTACTATTGAGGTCATTGGATTTATTTAATAGAATTTTATGACAGATCAATGCTATATACTGATCGAAAGCTCTTAAACAACACTGAGCAAGATATTGTATTTGTTAAATGCAGCTTCAAATCGACAAAAAGGTAAAGGAAAACATAGTTGAAGGATAGCGTTGAAAAATATTTCTGTTAAAAAATTAATAACCCACCCGCTCGTTACTGTTTTACAAATTGACTACGTTCCTTACGAAGAACCCGCTGTATTATTCTCATACATTTTAATATAAATATTAAGCTGTTTTCGATTTACCAAGCGTTAGAGAATAGTGAATCGATCAAACAGATGGTACAGTCTTGAGCTAAGAGGTCCACGTATCACATCGGTTGAAACTGTCACACCTTTAGTCGAACAGGAAACGTCTTTAGACTAGTCGAAAGCGACACGTTTTGGAACTTAATATATACTATTCTCGATTAACCTAATATACATCATCTACTGCACATATTATTGTATCAGACTAACTACTCTGACTCTTAGATTAGGTTAGGTCAAGGGGTGGATCTCCGCATCTACAGATAATCTCACTTAGACCGCATCGACTGTCCTTTGTGTCACCCAAATACTCCTAACGGATCGCCAATACCCTTATGACAAAGCGCTTGGACTCTGTTATGAAGCTCTTAAGTCGATTCCAGTCACATTGCTGGGATCGCCTTGCCAACTTAGCCTATAAATTCATGTTCGTTCCAGTTAAGTAGACCCAACTATCATGAAAACCTGATCAATTATGTCACAATTTTCACAAAAATAACGGTTACACCAGAAGATTAATGCGTGTGCAAGATAAATTAAACAATCGTTTATTTATAATTTTTATCACAACTTTATAACAACACCGACAATCCTTGACACACTGTTGCAACCGCCCAAGCATTTAATGTAACGTAATTTTACTGCTTCGTTGAGTCATTATCAATCGCTTTGCGCGGGTTTTCAACGCTGTAAAGTGGTTGTAAAAGCAGTGGCTTGAGGCGTGCGGCGTGCGGCCACCCAAGCTGACTGCTGCCGGTCACACACACACACACACACACTTGAACACATATAAACAGTCGAAATAGCAGGCGGCAGTCTGTCTGGTAGGCTGCACTGCTGTCCCGCCGGTTAGCTGGTTGGTTCGTTGCTTGGTAGCCACCCGACCGCTCGCTGTTTGGCTGGTTGACGACGCGTCCTCGAACGACGGCGACGTGTATAAATTGTAATTTAAACGGTTCTGCGCCTGAAGTGCTTACTGCGTAATTATTTATGAGCCGCCGCCGCCACTGGCGCTCACATACGTTCAGCGCCGCATGCCGCATGCCACATACCAACATGAGGCAGCAGCGAATAAACGTCGACCAACGACACAGCACTTTCGTCGCGTGAAAGCGTTGAGGGAATTTTAAAATGCGCTACTCGCATTTTTTATTAAACTGCGGCGTGTGTCACTTACCCTTCCACAATTGAATGTGAGCCAACACACGCACACATACATATGTATGTCTCCATTTGCTGCATGCGTGCGTGTTCGCGGCGTGGTATGCGTGTCACGCCGCGCATAATTCAAGTTAAATGACAATTTCTGATTGTGCATTGAGTTATCAAGCAATTGCCGCAACAACAGCAACAGCAACTACTACAATGACGACCAACAACCACAACAACAATAGCGAGTTTGTTGTTAATAACGCCGCAGCGTCGCGTAAAAGCGCAATAAAAGCTTCGTGTAATATAATTTGAAACTTTTGTGGCAGCCATGGCGTATGAGTGTCGTCCCAATGCAACGTAATGCCAATTACGCGCGTACGTGTGTTGGCGCCGAACTTGCGTTTGTGCTTTTGTAGGTGTGACGCTTGTAAGCTTTATGTAGGCATGACATTGGCAGCAACGGTTAAATATTGTTGTCAAGTGCTAATTGTTGCATAATTGCTTGCAATGAAATTTCATTAAACGACACTGCAGCATGGCAGCCGCCGGCATAAGCAATGAGACGTCACACTCCAAGTTTGGCACTAGAAAAATACTATATTCATTTACCCAAGTATATCGCAAGCTGTAGAAGAGTGAGACAAAATCTGAAATGTGATGCCAATGATTGTCAGCCCTGAGTTGTAGTTGTAGAGCAAATGGCATAGCTTAAGAGTAGAAATCGATCGGTGAAAGTTGAAAATCATAAAAATCACTTGAGCGCAAGGCAAAACACTGAAAAGTGAAGGAAGAACGAAAGTAGTTTTAATAAATTGCTTCTAAAAGAAGGTTGCCTAAAATAAAGTTGATATCGAATTGCTACAGTGGCCAGTGCATGGAGAACCTTACCTTCCTTTTGTTGCATGTAACTTGGGGTGACCTACATGTTAGTACGGATAACCACTAGATTTTATAAGAAGCTCTTTTATAGTTGAATGCTCAAAGAAAATAATAATTTTCTTCGTTTTGGTGAAACTGGAATCGTTGGGCATGGAAGTAAGCACTTATAACATTCATTGAAAACTTTATCGTCCTAAAACAGTTCGCTAGACGTTTGGGTTTTACATACTTCTAGATATTTTCTGCCTTAAATTACGAATGGCTTGAAACAAGTTTATGACAATAAGATTGCTCCTGCTCGGCTTCTCATAGCACGTTATATTAGTCAAAATCACATTGGTAATTCAAGCATTTGGGCATGGTACCCATTATTTAAATAGTTTACCAATATAACTAATTTTTGAATGACAACGATTTATTTGGCAGGAATTTGCAAATAAAGCACCTTGATCGACACTAAATAGGTTGATTCTCATGAAAATCAATTATAATCCTGCTTACCAATTCGGCAAGATATTGTATGGTGCCCCTATCTCAGTCGACTATCGAGAGAAATACTCTAACCTCTTCAAAGGCGTATGTAGTACCAACTTTGCTATCCGACTTGTGTGCGAACCCGATCACAGCGAAATCGTTGGAAACGACAATGCGAACCAGCTTGACAGAGAAGGTGCCCCAGCAATATTAACACTGGAATAGTTCACTTGCGCATGAGCGCTGGACGTACAGGCATCGCATGAGCTCGCCAAGGGCTCGAGGTCCTTTTGGCCCGCAATGGAGAGACAAGATTCTTCTAGGTGCTATCATATGTGTGCTTACGAGATGTACACATGCGGTGAGGCTAGGGGTCCTGACAGATGCAAGTTGGAAAAACTGTTTGGAGGAAGGCGAGATAGAATCTTCTAAGCATTTCCTCCTACAATGTCCAGCTTTTGCCATACTGTGGTTGAAACACTTTGGTAAGCACACCTTCGGCGAACGTGGTGAATTGACATTAGCCGAAAGAATTTTGTAGTAGATTCCTTTCGCTTTGTCGAATCGTGAGCGTCTTTATGATCAATTCAGAGTTTTTTGGTATCACAAAGGAAAGTGACCATAACAGTCCAATGAGCAGGGATCTGTATTATAACCTAACCTAAAAATCTAGATGAAACAGAATATATGGCAAGTAAGAGGGGGATCTAGCACATCAAAGCTTGTGGTAAAAGCGACCAAGTCGAATTGTGGTAAAGTCCTCTTAGCAGATTAACCCATCTTTTTTGAGTATTGTTAGGTATGGATTATAATTAGTTCCCCATTGTTTAAAAGCTTTATTGAGCTCATAGGATGCTGGAATACGTTTTTCACTACAGAAGTTACTGAGCCTAGAAAAAGAGAATAAAATGCGATTATTTTCGTAGGTGAATTTCTATTTCGAGCGATAGTTTATAGATCGTTTTTGGGGGATGGATACCTCGCCAACATTTCTCCGAATTACTTCGGGATAGCCTTCTCATGTTACAGCAAGAACAAAGTACTTTGATCAATCAGAAATACACCGGATTGTCCCTTAGATACATTTTCAGGAAATAACGAAGTCAAACCCAGAGCCTACTCTAAACACTATATAGTTCTCCCAAACCCTGCACAGCTTTCACAATTTTTCAGATGTCAGATGTCAAATCTTACAACGTTCACGAAAAGAAGAAGAAGATTTACATGCATAGCCACTCAGCACAGCACTAATAAAACAAAATCGTTTCATTTTACAGTCACTCAAATTAAACTACTCCCACAGCACAAGTTATTGTGGGCTGTAAAAAAACGTGCAACTTTTTACAGCACATTTATAAAAACAACAACAACAAAGACGCACGCAAGACATAGTTGTAAACAGAGATTTGCTCGTCCGTCGTCTAGGGAGCTAAAAGCCGTTTAACTTAAATTGGACTAAATTTAAATAGAACGGAATTGTAGCTGTTAACTGCTGATGCTCGGCGACAACTTCTGCTGCTGCTGCTAGCTCTTGCAACATTTATAAACACCGCCAACACTGTAAAAAAGGACTACACAACAGACTAACCGTTGGACATCTGTTGGAGTCTCTCAGCTGCGAAGCGTCGGTGCGAAGTTGCGTAGCTTGCTCTCAAGCTGTTTGTTTATTTGTGCGAAAGTTTGCGTGTTGCATACCGTTAACAGCACACACACACTCACAAAAGACGCGACCAAGAAAATAGCTCTGCGGAAGACGCAACGCTCAAATTATTTCCCCGAGGTACAGAAGTGAAAATCTTTGGGCCAATCAGGCCTTTGTTGCACGGCAATCAGAGGTTATGGCACAAAGTGTATGCCACAAAGCGGCAGTGCAATGCAAAGTCGGTGTGAAGAGGTAGCGAAGCGGCTGGGAGTGGTGGCGTTGTGCTGCTGAATGTGTTAAGCGGCAAAGCTGAGCCGAGTTGAGGTTTTGCTTCTGCTGTATCTCAGTTGGTGAGTAAAATTATACTCCATTGTTGTTGTTGATAGAAATTTTGTTGTTTTTATTGCTATTGCTGTTGCTGTTGCTCTCTGGGTGCAATTTCACATTGGCTGCCGCTTGATTACTCATTTATTCATGGTCAAGCTAAATGACTTTAAACGGCACGTTGCTGCAGAGGCCACATACAACAACAATAGCAACAGTAGTGAGCTAAATATATGTGATTTTGCTAAGAGAATATATATAAATTATTCGTATAATAAAAAAGTTATATTTTTACGGTTTTATTCCAAAGTAGCTTTTGGAACTTTGATCTGTTTTGTGGGTTCTCCAATAGTATAAGTCGAGTCCATAACATAGTAGATCAAAAGATCGGCCAGTCAAGATCCTGTTTTCTATTTTGTTTCAAAAGATTCGTAGAACTGCCGTAAGGGAGACTCTATTTAAAAAGCCCCTAGTAGGCGCTGGTTTATTTAAAAATATTTTTATAAATACACTGAAATACTTGTTTAATCAAGCCTTAGAGAGGAGATAAATTAGATTATTTTTTCCCAACCCTCGAAAAAATTGTGAAATCTTGATGACTCTAAATTGGCTGAACCCCCTAAAGTTTAGCTTTATGATTAAATATTCTGACCGAATATCAGATTTTGGCTTGTTTTACCGAAGACGTTCACCCTGCGGTGGTGGGTGCAGAATAACCCCGTGGTAAGGTATGCCTGTCGTAAGAGGCGACTAAAATCCAAACATGCACAAGATAGATGATTAGACTTTGTAATAGCTGGTACGAAGGGCCTTTGGTTACTCGGTGTGGAGTTGCATGGCAACCTAGTGCCAGACTCAAAGCATGGCAGAGGATTTAGATGGGCCTTGGCCCTACCAAGGTGGCATAAAGTGTGTCCATACCACACGCCATAGCAAGCTCAGGGCACTGATCAACGCATTGTATTTATTCGATGTGCTTTTGAGCACCATGATGATAGGCCGTCGTCGGCAAATACTCGCGTTAATCAAAAATCTTTAGTTTACCGAAGACGTAGCGAAAAATAAATAAATGTTTTTGGACGAATATTTTAGAAATTCTCCTTCGACTATCCTATAAATTGTGGATACGTTGGAAACTTTCACCCGAACTCCAACGACCTCTGGATTTTATGAAAAATATAGTAAGACCGATTAATGCAACAGTTCAACAATTTTATCTGAGCGTTTTTAGTAATATAAAAAATATTTTTCATCCCACAACACTGCAGGGTCTATTTGGTGCTACTTCCGCTAAGCCTAGCAAGAAGATATAAAATACTTCTACCAATTGAGAGACTGTGGATGATTTGAGATGGGATCTTCTTATCAGATGACTAGAGCGTAATACAGGAAGCTCAGGAACCAGATTAATAAAGTAGCTCAGTGATAACTCAATCAACTCTTAACTCTTCTTTGCAAAATCATATAATATTTCCTCTACTATATAAATATAAAATATAATTTTCTTTAAATAGTTATTGCATTATTTTTATAACTTAACTCATGCAACTTAACGCTGCGGGTCATTTTGTCATAAATTGCTGCAGTCCGCTCCTTGCCGATTACTTCGCATAAACAAGAGAACTCAAATTAATGCAAACGTAATGTATATAAGTGCTCGTGTGATTAAACGTTTTCGCTGCAGGGTGCCGCACCTCTGCTCTCAGAGTGAGTACACTTTGCAGCACTTGCGGCTACACAAAGAACGTCGTGCTGCCTGCCTTGTTATATACATTTACTATATATTTATGTGTAAATAGTTATGTACACACATTCATTTGCACTTTCATTTGCATTCACATGTATTTTATAAGAATAAATTAAGCACCGTTATATTCATATGCATACGGATACTTCCGGCATCGTGCACACATGCTGGCCAACTCTTGACCAGTTCATACAGTAATATATTCCATAAATTGTTTATAGCCCACATTTGCTGCATTATTCTTACTTGCCACTTCATTTCCTTCTTGAACTACCTTCTACTTTCACTCGCATTAAAATTCTGTTGTAATTAAAAACTCCTTTGCATTTATGTATTTTGCATTTTATTACAGTGAAATTTTAGCTTAAATACTTATTTCCTCATTTTATGGGAGCAACTGCATTGCGTGACTTTTTTTCGTAAAATAAAATATTTTCAACGCTTCGTAGCTTTAAGATTAAAGGTGTTGGCAAAGTGCTCAAAATATCTATTAAGGGTAAGCGCTTTATATTGACCCTAATCACTTGACCTCCGCTTTGGAAACAGAATCTAGACAATAAAGTTTTGCTCTTAAAAGAAAAAGTTATTCTTTAGTCTACATTTCACTTGGGGTACAATGAACCGCATCCAAAGAGTGGAAAGTTATGGCGTCCGTAAAAAATTTTTCGATCTAAAGTGGAAAAATCAACATTAGCGAACCTATTTGAAGGAGCGGATTTCAATATTACATACATTTTAGTGCGAATTGTTTTTCCATCGAGCTTTACGGAAACTTTTATCTGTTCTTACATCTCAAAATATTGTTCTCTGGTAGGAAATATTGCATAACGAAGTTGTAATGCGGAGACTGAGTACTATTATGAAGCAAAATACTTGTCATTTTCCAAAAAATATATAATGAAATAATGCGTACTCTTTAGCCTTATATGACCTTTTCGCACAGCCAAATTAATTGAATAGAAAGATTATTATTGAGAAACCAGTTTTTGCCCTTCGCGCAGCACTCGATTAACGATCAGCTGTTATACATTTTTGTTTTTACTGTCCATAAGATTGCTATTTTATCAATAAACACAGCCAAATTTCCAGCGTGGACAACTATCTGCAGAGTTGCATTCAATTTTCAATACGATTTATATTCGAGTAAAAATTAATTTAGTAAAATATGATTTTTTTGTATGGTAAATTGATCTAAATCAACGCTTTAATCGAGCAAAGACATGTTAATTGATCAATTTACTGCTGTGCGAATAGTCTATTACTTAATCTTTAGTATAATTAATCTCTCAGAAAGAATAGCCAAATATCAAAATATAATGGATTGATTACATAACATATCAGCGATAAATGCTTGACAGCCTTAATCGAACTCTAAATTGAATAAATAGGAACTTTACTTCAGTTTTTGTTTCACATACCACATAATTTCCTAATATTGATTGGGACTTAGTGAAAGGCTTAAAGATAACATTGTCAGTCTCAAAGTGCATCAAGAATGTGACTTGTTATTGATAAGTAAACTGTTGAGGGTAGTAAAAGGAGGATACCTCTTGGTTGCGAAGTGTAAGAAACTCATTCTCACTTCACTTTATTCCAACGCCAATATCATATTCTGAATTTTAGCCATCAGCATGTATAGATTCAGTCACTTAACAACGAGCTAATTGAGCACCATTTCCACCACATCTATGCATTCAATTGAAGTCCCCCTAACATACGCACATGTCAAATGACCACCCACATGCTTGGAACCACATATTTATCAACACCACAAGTGGCATCCACAGGCACATTTATGTTATTCCATCACTGCGCTTGCGGTAAGTTTCTTAGGAAAAACTTTGTGAAATTTTAACAACGCTGCAGTGTTGCGGTTAACTCAACGCCCAGCGTTGGGAGAGAAAATATTCGCTGAATGTCCTCTAGCTACACTCTCTCGTCATTGTCATGTACTCAAGTCCTTTCTGTGTGTGTGTGCGTGTTCGTGTATATGCTAGAGTTATCCAGTGGATTGTACTGCAATCCTTTAAGCGAGCAGCAGCACATGCGGGCCGAAGATGTGGCTTTGTGCGGTCTTCGTTGAGTGCATAATGAAAGTTTATCTCTCAAGTGCCGCACAAGAACGTGTCGGTGTTAGTGGTTGGCAATGTGTCCATGAAATCTTATGCGTGTGTGTATACATTTATTAGTTGCTTTTAAGAATTACGGAAACACTAATTCCTTAACTGCATTTTCGTTTTCACTTTATGCTGCAGCAACAGCAATAATTTTTGTTTTGTGAAGCTTCTCGAGTTTCGGTAAAGTAATCAATGCCGATTTATTTAAAAACTTGAAATTATTGTCTTATTGTAAGTTCCATGAGGACTTTTGGATTCATATATTTTTATATAATGGAGATCTGATATTATACTAGAGGGTTCAGGAATTATCGTAGATCATAAGAACATAATAATATATAGGAAAGTTCTAGAATCATTTTATTTATTTACTGAACTCTTGAAGGTTCAAAAATAGTTTCTGTCTCAAGGCAGTAGGTTGTGATCCGGTATCTCTCTGACCTTCCACTTTCCAAAAAAATTCGACTAATGGTAGAAGCAGTCTCTCCGCATAAATTGAGAACAGGGGTCTTACATATCTTAGTGTATCAGATTCACCAGGCTAACATTATTAAACGATCTGTCAAAGAATACATTACGGCTTAACATCCTGAGAGCTGTGGATCAAGACTGTCGGTTTTTTTTTTGTAGTGGTTCGGATGTATCCCGAAACATTTGCCGAAGAATTTTTAACAGAGTTCAGGACCTGTAAAAATAGACATTCCCGATTAACTTCCGAACTTTAGAGGTATATAGATATGGTATCGGTGGTCGTTCACAAAGCTTGAGCCATTCACCGAGTAATCACATTTTATGAGAAAATATCATTTTTGCTTCTGTTTTATCATGTTAGTGGACTATTATAATAGTGATAATTATCAGTGGAGTGGAGATCAATCTCTTTTGGGTATTCTCCAAATAACTGGAAAATGACGTAGGTGTCCGGCTTAAGCCCGTTTTGGATCCAGTAAAGTATGTAGATGTGTAGATTGTGCTGAAGGCCTGTGGGCTTGTTTAGCTCGTTGCGAGGTTGAGTAACCAGTGATACATTTAAATAGCTTGAATATTTTAGTCACCACTACCACTTAGTGAGTGAGTAGATATTTCTCAACTCATTTCTACTTTAGTGAAATAAAGTATCGGCCGCTGATCCCTTACCGGACTGGTTTTCTGCGACTAGTTTTCTCACTAATCTTTCCTTTCCGTAAAAACACTGTATGCTTGCAGCACATATATCACACTTTGATAAAAGTGAAAGCACTTTTAAGCTCTACTTGACACTTTCCTCCAGTTGCCGCTTAATCAATCCGAAAACTTTCTCACAATCTAAGCCACTAACAATCTACAGTATTTCACAACTAAGACCTTCTCACAGCACTCTTGCCACACAATCTATAGTTTTAACTAAAGCAGCTGCTACGGGGGCAAGCAGAAACTCGCACGAAAATGTTGCAGGCAACCACAGCAACGGATGTGACAGTTGTACATCTGAAAGAGATAGAGAGAGAGTGGGAGCAAAAAAGTGCCAAAGACACATTTGGCTCGAAGTGTCTGCGAATGTAGATTTGTGTATAAGAATCGTTGTTGGTGTGTGTGTGAATTGGCTGCAGTGTGGCAAGTTGCAAAACTTTGCACACTTTAATAATGATTATTCTCTTGGTAAATGAACAAAGAAGAAAATGGAAAGTGGGAGTTTTGGCATGTGGTTATAAAATATGTTGGTATGTAAACTCAGAGAGTCATACATATGAGTTTGTAAAGAAACATATGTGTCCTCGGTGCTCCTCTATGGACCTTCTGGGATAATGGCGATTAGCTTGATAATTTTTCACAAATGTTATTTCTGGAAGAGTATCTTTCATCACTTTCCCCAGTCTTTTATTCTGATATCTCTTGTTTTCATAGAACTTGTGTCTTCGGGTTCAATTGTATCACTTATTGTTTACTTTCGGTAAGAACTATTTATGAATATACAATTTTTGTAAAGTATACAATATAGAATTTCATTGATGGAATAATACAGGGCGTTTCCCAATATTAAACTCAGCACGAGCTGAAATGAACCGTCTGAGAACGTATATAGGATCCTTAATACGCACTAAATTTTTTGAAATCTACTGAGTAATATCGATTTTACAGCGGCAACTCATACTCCCAGGATACAGATTTTACCAGTTGGAGACACGTCATAATTTTGACATCGCAAAATGGCATTGCAAAGCCATTTGATTGTTTCTGTCTTGATTTTAGAAAACATCTGATTTCTTCGGCTAGAGCTCATGTATTAAAAGTAGAGCTTGTTTATAGGGTTGAACACATGTATTTAAGCCGATGCCCGAGAAACATCTCTTCACGGCGTCCCCATCCAATAAGAAGATAGCCATTATCCGAAGTAATTTTATTCGAAAGCAAATTTCGCTCCATTAGACAGAAGTACGGGTGGTATTTTATATGAGACTCCTGAAAAAACAATTTAAAGAGAGGGACTGAAGACTTTTAGACAGCTGGCAAGAGATATTGGTCTTGTAATTCACTAAAGATTAATCAATTGAAGCAGAATATTTTCTCTTCCCACGTTATTCTTATAATTTTAGGGGGAACTGAGCCAGATGATTTATCTGTTTTTACATTTTTTGAGGTATGTGAATGTTAACTTAAAGAACCAAACGACGGGTTTGATTGCAGTAAAGTACTTGGCAAGCTTCCATGAATTAACTGATAGGAATAGAGAGGTCCAATGCACTATTCGATGGCCATGATGCTATAATTATCGTCGTAGAAAATATTGATTACGTTATGAGACAGAGTAACGAGTTCAGCTCAGTTGAATTTGATGAGCATACGGGATAACCCAGGGTCTAGTTGATAACCTTGTTTGTTTCTGCTGGTATTGGAGGCTTCACCTCTAATATAGAAATATGAATTAGGCAAATCTGGCAATTCGAAAAACAGCAACTCTCTGGTCAATACTGTTGACCTTTCTGTCATAATTCCGAGTCCGCTCTAGTTATTTATATTCAAGTCCTTTCAAGTTATAGTTTTATAGATCCGAAGGACATGGGAACGAGAGAATGTGAGACTATGATAAATTATTGTATAGCTTTTCTGTTCGAAGAAACTTTAGTCATCTACCCAACTCAGTGACAAAAAAACTTTGTGAAATCTTAAATTTTATGAATTTTTTCTCCGTCTCCGTCTTTCTTCACTCATACAATTGCTCTTTCCCAGCGCTCGTCATATTGTCTAATTAGTTTTACTTTTGTAAAATTGCCAGCTCTACTCCAAAGTATAACGAAGAATTCGTTTCAACAACTTCTAACCTCAAAAGTTGTGTCAAGAAATTGTTTGTTTCAGCCACAACTACGAAATTGTCTTGCTCACCAAATGCATTCGTACAACGAAGACAAGTGCTGTTGTAGCCTTTTCCTTCTCAATACTTTCATTTTACATGCTAATAGTTGAATATGTTGGCATTGCAGCGCTGTGTTAGTTGTGCTGTTTCCTACAATTAAATTCAATTTGTCGGCTGTATCTTGGTAACAAAGTTGTTTTCTTCGTTTTTAGTTGGTCTTTTCCGGCCACAACCATTTTCCGTACAAATTAAAATTTCCTGTGATTTTCATGCAATTACATAGCAACATGTTAATACATATGGACATTTATATAAATGCGAGTGTAAAGTGTGTTTGTATGTGTCCCGGCGCCCTCAACTCCCTGTGCAGTGCTCTTGTGTACCCTTTTATTTCTGCATGTTTCCATCATTCAACTCGCTCGTCAACACTTGCACCCTACCAGTTGGCTGCCATTGCTCAGAGTGTATGTAGTGGTGCTTGTACTAGTTGTTAGCCTGTCGGATTGACTGACTGACGGGTTAAGATAAAGTTTTCGCTTTAGTTGCTTAAGTACTTAGGACAGTTTATATGCACGCATGTACGCGCAGCCATACACACACTCACATATACATATATATTTATACACACACTCGCCCATATTATATATGTATGCACTTAAATTGCAAGGTGAAAGCAATCAAGGCAGTTGCATTTAGTAGCCGTCTTCATCTACCCACATACCCATACATACCCACATACACACTCACATATGAAGACGCTTATTGACACACCTTTTTAACTTGTTGAGTAGATAGAAGTTGGCCACATCAAAGTGTCAATCATTTGTTCAGCTAATAGTTGTTAGTTGAAAATTGATGAATTTTCTAATGGAATCGTTAATTTCTTGGAAGTTAGCTAAACCCAAAACTGTGGCAATGCGATATGTAGTGCTACGTAGTAAATTGAATATATAAGCACTCAGATCAAACAAATGTGATTGAAAAGTAGAAAAATTAAGACGCTTAAAACAATTTAGGCACCCTTTAAGTTTAAAATGCACAATCGATGATTTGACGTGAATCTATAAACAATTGTGAGTCAGGCATCATCATTCTTTCGAAATACGAGTTTAATAATTTCGAAAAATTGCTCTTGAGTTATATTTCAACAAAAGTTATTTTACTTTCTTAAATGCTCAATGAATGGTATACCCTGAATATTGTCGAGTTATTTAACTGTATATCAGGCAAAAAGTGTATTGAGTACCAGAGTGGCAGTGAGGGTGCCAGGCCACAAATACATTGAGAGCAACGGGACGGGATTGCCAAAAGTGGTATGTAACTGTCATATTGTCCATACGATAATCTGGACAAGAGAATGAAAAGGAAGATCATAACGCGCTGCAAAAATATTCCGGGGTGCAAAATACCGAAGCCAAATGTCAAGACCAAGATATAAGAAAACAATGGAGCATCTCTTGTGCGCATGTCCTGCATTGTCAAGGCAACGGCTCCAGCATTTTGGGAAACCTCAGAACCTATTAAATTCGCGACAAGCGCAGGCATCCTAAAGGATGATTACTCCTCATTAACTATGTGACGGCACTCCATCTAGTATGGCAAGGACCAAAACTGGTCCATGTGTGGCTTTGTCCAACCAGACTAACCTAATTGTATTTCAAGTTCCATTTATCCAATTGTGTTCATTTTTAGATGCTCAAAGTCTTGTGGAAAGAAGTTTAGGTTTACCAACATCAGCAATAATTAAATATTGTTATTTTAACCTAATAGTTATTGCATTCCTGAAATTATTTTCAATGCTTAATTTGTGATCACAATATCATTATTTTTTTTCAGAAATTTATAACTTCGTCCTGATTTTATATGTCAACAAGACTGTGGGCACTATCTTTTTTTAAAGTATTTTAGTTGCAGCTTTAATGGCGAAAATAAACCCGAAGTTTTATCATTATCGGCCGCCTTAATTTGAATGCTATGGTCCTTTTCCCCCTTTTAATATTTTTGTTTTTTTGTTTTCTTTATTTTGTCCATTATAAATAAACCATCAATCAACAATTAATTTCTCGATTTTAAATTTATAATAATATACATATGTAGGTAATTAACATTGTTAAAGCTGTTCGTTCATACACCATGGCGTATGAGTTATATAAATTCATTATTCGACTGTTGCTTAGAAACTGTTGTTGTTAAAATTTTGAACATTTCGGTTATTTTCTTAATTAGTACATTGAAGGGACTGAAACTGACAAAATACTGACATTTGCTTTTAGTAAAATGATTATAAACATTATTGAACAATGAAAAATTAAAAGGAAAGTGCTTTTTATGAACATATTAATTTGAAGAGTTACCATCTAGTTTTACAAAATATTTAATTTTTCGTAAATAAAGTCATCTATATTAGCTATATAAACTTTATACTTACTGTATAAACTTAATGTCTGTCCTTATTTAAGTCTCTTTTGAATAATTATTAAAATAAATAAAATTTGTAGTAAGCATACGGAATTTATCAAGTGGTTATATATTATGATAAAATGTCTTGTTGCAAATCAGTACTTGAGAGAAGACATTACATATCAGATGTGGTGAAATAAGCAACGCAGAGGCTAATGTAATTATAATTTAGTTTTAAACGTGTTTAAGACTGTTTAAATGAATCTAAGTTCCCTCCCCAAGGTACCACACATTCTCATCGATATTCAACACATCACACTGTTGCACAACATTTACTCAGGCGCATATCACTGACACTCCACATTCACCACGCTTACCGCATCACCATCACTCGAGAGAATACTATGCACGAATACATTCACAACTACACCAAAATATTAGAACACAACATTCGACAGCATGACTGCTATGATCAACAAAAAAGGATTTACAGATTGTTTCATAATAAGTGTTTCATATATGTATTTTCCAGTTAGTTTTCTACTGAAATCTGATACTATAATTATTTTAACGGATAACGAAAGGATTCATCCTCCTTGGAGAGATAAATCAAATAAAGATGTTGAAGTACTAACAAGGTAACTAGCACAATTATTAGGAATACGCTTTGGATGCTGGCTATAACTATATTTGAAAGAATGCTTACCACTTTGCCAATATATTCAAAGCATTTTTTAGGTGACTTAATAAGGGGCTATTATACCAGTGTGTTACGCATAGAGACGAAAAAGTTATAGCTGGTTAATTTGAAAATTCTTAATATATATTATTGTAGATCTATATTAATCGTAAATCATCATAATTTGTTATAATTTGAATTGTAATCGTGTGTATATTGAAGTATGAAACAAATGAGCATATTTCAAAGTTGGCTCAAATTTGGCATCGATGACTATACTGATTACCTTCTTCACGACTAGTCTTGTTATATTGAAAAGTCGAGAAATATTGAAGTCAACCCACATTTCTTTTAATTGCAAGTGAGTGGGGATAGTCCAGGCAAGTTTAAATAGTCTGTGGGACATACTTGTAGCTGTGTCAACTCTCCTGGAAGGAAATTCTAAATTGTAGCATTCAGATCACCGAGCTCTTTGTTTTTCACCACAAATAGTCATTTATGGTTATCATATTGTGGTTTCATGTCAGAAAAAAGACGATGAATAAGCTTCTCCTTCGAATCAATGAAGTGACAGAAATCTGTTTGAAATGTTATTAATCCATCGAGGTGTCAACTGGGACGCTACCATTTCCTACTGCTTCCAATCGCAATTTGATATTGTTTCGAAATCACTCGTATATTAGTTGTTAATTGGCGATTCTTTATATGTCGCCACAAATTAGATTTAGGCATGCGAATAGTTCGTCAGCAACAGTTAATCCAGGAATAATTGTAAGGGTCTGACGTAAATCACCTGCCAACAGAATCATGTCTGTAACAAAAACGTTTTAGTTGTTGCGTAAATCCTTTAAAGTCCTGTGCAGTGCTTCCAGCGACTTCTGGAATATCTGGAAAATCTTCGCTATATCGCTATTTTTGGCGATTTTGAAGACTGGTTTATCATTGATTTGCTATTTATGAGTATATACATATATGTAGGACTAAAATTAGCCAGATCGGTGTGACCGTTCTCAACTTTTTGCGAGACTAACGAACAGCAATTCATTTTTATGTTCGTAGAGTAGTTAGTATGGGAGATTAGAAAAGTGTGGATTTTAGACTTTTTAAGGAATTTTTTTAATTTTTCTCTCCGTAAGAACCATCCTTGTACTTTAAGAAGCACTACAAAAAAGAATTAGCGAAATCGGTTCAGCTGTTCTCGAAAGTCCCTTAAGCCTCAAGACTTAGTTTATGGAAGTAGTAATAGGATAACTGGGTTAAAACATCTAAAATGTTAGGTAAACCAGCACTCTGACAAAATTCAGTATAGTGCTGTGAGTAAGGGAGTGGATGCGCTCCTCAGTTAGATATGAAAGTCACAAAATACTACTCCGGTTCCTGCGAAGTGCCACGCGCTCCAGTAGCAGATGAAGGGAAGTTTCCGCTTTCATATCGCAGAAACGGTAGCTGTCTGACGAGACTAAGCCTAAATTATATAATAGTTTCTTGAGCTTACAGTGTACTATATAGAGTCCCTCCCGTACCCTGAATTTACTAGTTGGACTGTTTCCTAGAATCCTAAACCTTTTGGTATGTTATCCACCTAGCAATTTTTTCGCCTGTCGCAAACCGGGTACCCGTTGTCAGTTTTTCTCTTTCCAAACTCTCCTCCACCACATCTCCGTAATCGTATGTTGTCCAACTGCCAGGAATGGTTCAGGACCCAGCAATCGTACTGTTGTTGCTTATACTAGTATATCATGGAATTACCGAAATCAAAAATTATAGCAAGGTTCTTTTTTCTAATCCCTCAGGCTTTAGGTTAGATCGTCTTCTTACAAAAACATTCTACAACTGTCGTCAGGTCGGCTTTATGATTTAGAAAAGCTTTAATTCATTTTTAATTTTCCTATTTTTAATGTATTAGATTTAGTAAGTAAAAGTTTGGAATGAACTGAATTAGCGGAACTCCGAGTGAGTTTGCGAAATGAAATGATACTTAGCAGCATAAAAGAATCACATAAGGCATGCTTAAACTCGCACACGTTTCTCAAGGGTCGGTTTTAGGTCCCCTTCTATGGAACCTGATGTATGATGGAGTGCTAAAAATACAACAACCAAAAGCAGTGAAATTAATCGCATATGCTGACGACCTTATAGTGGTAGCAGTGGCTAAGCACATAGATGACCTCCGCAGCAAATGCAATGAATGCGTAAATGGCCTGCGTCAATGGTTTTCTTCCATGAGTTTGAAATTGGCTGAGCACAAAACGGAGGTATTGCTCATAAGCACTAGAAAAATTGAAGAAAGAATAACCATCACTATAGGGGACTGTGAGATTACCTCACAGCCACAGCTGACGTACCTAGGGGTAATATTGGACTCAAAACTAAAATTCAAAGAGCACTTAGCGTACACTTCCAGAAAAGCAAATAAGGTGCATAACGCTTTATCCAGAATGATGGCAAATAAAGGTTGTTTGCGTTCCAGCCGAAGATTTATAATTGCAAAAGCAATGAGCTCTGTAATCCTGTATGCGGCTCCAATATGGATCCAGGCGCTAGACATAAAAGCGTATGCCAAGTCGATAAACGCAGTGCACAGACTCTCAGCAATAAGAGTAACAAGTGCCTTCCGAACGATATCCAGCGAAGCAGCTGAAGTACTAGCTAGTATGCCGCCCATAGACATCCAGGGAAAAGAATTCGCGCGAATGCATGAATCACCAGCGCCCCACTCTTATACAAGAAAACTCGAGGAGAGAAACAGGAGCATTACAATGTGGCAGCAACGGTGGGAAACCTCAACCAAAGGACGGTGGACCCACAGACTAATACCCGACATCCATTCGTGGATAAATAGACTGCATGGGGACCTTGATTTCCACTTGACCCAAATATTAAGTGGTCACGGGTGCTTCAGAAGCTACCTGTACAAATTCCGTCATGACACTAGTCCGTACTGTCCGATGTGCACAGAGTCATTAGAAGACTGTGAACATGTATTTTTTCATTGCCCTCGTTTTTTAAGTATACGGGATAAGCTGAGAATTACCTTAGGAGGTAGTTTACGGGTGGAAAATTTGACTGCACTTATGTGCCAGTCCTCCGATAAATGGCGCGCTGTTAGCGAAGCAGCAGCTTTAATTATGACACAACTGAGACATTTACAACAGGGTAGACGTCAGTCCGTCCGTTTCTTAGAGGAGACTTAAAATGTCTAGGCACTCCCACGAAGTAATACTTAATCCGGTGGTTCCGTGGGAGAGCCCAGGGTTGGGAGTAGGTTAGGTTTAGCGGATTAAAGTTCCGCACTTCGGCTTTCGATGCTTCCTCCTACTATAAAAAAAAAAAAAAAAAAAAAAAAAACACGTTTCTCAAGTGTTCTCCTTTAACCAATTAATGCTACAAAGCGTTCTACGCTCAACTGTATGTATATGCATATATGTATACACTTGCATATATTCACTTAAGTTAATCGTTTTACCAAGTACATGTACGTGTTCCACGGCGTTTCTACAACATCAGCAATATGTTCCTGCTGATGTTTAATTCCAATGTACATATGTAAATTGAACTCATACGATATGCAGTAATGCTTTGTTTTCGATTTTCGCCTAAGCAGATGAAATCATGTCTCGATACATTAAATCTACATTACAGCGGCAAAACCATTTGCAACATAACCGGCAAACAATGAGCACCAACAACAACAGCAAACAATAAAATAGGGAAGACATTATATGTAGATGCAGTCCGCAAGAAACAAATGAAATGAAGCGAGGCAAGAGTAGAAGCAGACAAGAAGCAGCAAGCAGAGGAAAAACAGCCAGTAAGTAAGTAGTAAGTTGCAGGGAGCAGGGAGCAGGCAGCAAGCAGCAGGTAGCATGTAGCACATGTGGCATGCGAAATAAATTGTAGCACAAGAGCAGACGCTTCAGCGGCCACCATATGCCACACAAGTTCATTGTTATCAAGTTTCTGTGTTGTTAGTTAGAAATTGTTGGAAATTTTAGACATTACACATCACTTGCAATTAGTGGCCAATCGATATATGTGTGGAATGCGGTGCCTCTGAGTTGAGGCGACCGTGTTGGACAGCGTGTGGGTGGGGCACTTGGTAATGTTGGCGGTTGCTTGTGGTTAACTGCTTGATTGGTGAGCGAATGCCAAGTTTGTTGATTGTTGTTGTTGTTGCCATTGGAGTTTCGGTTAAAATGTTGGCTGCCACGAGTAAAGTTTGCCTCGCCCGCCTTGTTTGCATTAATGGTGTATGCCATATATGTATATGTGTAAGTAAGTTGTGGCTGTAATACAGCTAAATTGTACATACAAATGAATTTATATACATCCATATATAAATATGAAACTGCTTAAATATGTATGTATGTGTGTGCGCACACAATTACGACCAAACAGCCTTGTAGTATGTCTCCTACCAAATTCCTGTGGTCCGTGCATTCCTCAATGACATTAGTAGTAAGCATAGTAAGCAGCTAAGCAGCATTTGTTACCTTAATATTACTAATGCAGCAAATCACACAAACACACACCGCCACACACACATAACAATTTCCATTGTATTTTATATAGCCACCCAAACAAGCATATATTCCTGTAACTGTATGTAGGTATGTATGTGCTTTTGTCAAGTGTGTTGGCAAACATTTGCTGGCATGTGTCCAGTGTTTAGCCATTGCTTTTGTATGGCATTATCCTTGAAGTCGATGTCTGACCGCAAAGTAAAATCTTAATTAAGATTGATACATTTATTCACCCACATTATTACATACTTATTAGGACAGTGGCATGCACACAACAACAAGTAGCAACCATCGAAATTTCTAGTAACGTTATAAAGGGTGATTTTTTAAGAGCTTGATAACTTTTTAAAAAAAAAAAACGCATAAAATTTGCAAAATCTCATCGGTTCTTTATTTGAAACGTTAGATTGGTTCATGACATTTACTTTTTGAAGGTAATTTCATTTAAATGTTGACCGCGGCTGCGTCTTAGGTGGTCCATTCGGAAAGTCCAATTTTGGGCAACTTTTTCGAGCATTTCGGCCGGAATAGCCCGAATTTCTTCGGAAATGTTGTCTTCCAAAGCTGGAATAGTTGCTGGCTTATTTCTGTAGACTTTAGACTTGACGTAGCCCCACAAAAAATAGTCTAAAGGCGTTAAATCGCATGATCTTGGTGGCCAACTTACGGGTCCATTTCTTGAGATGAATTGTTCTCCGAAGTTTTCCCTCAAAATGGCCATAGAATCGCGAGCTGTGTGGCATGTAGCGCCATCTTGTTGAAACCACATGTCAACCAAGTTCAGTTCTTCCATTTTTGGCAACAAAAAGTTTGTTAGCATCGAACGATAGCGATCGCCATTCACCGTAACGTTGCGTCCAACAGCATCTTTGAAAAAATACGGTCCAATGATTCCACCAGCGTACAAACCACACCAAACAGTGCATTTTTCGGGATGCATGGGCAGTTCTTGAACGGCTTCTGGTTGCTCTTCACCCCAAATGCGGCAATTTTGCTTATTTACGTAGCCATTCAACCAGAAATGAGCCTCATCGCTGAACAAAATTTGTCGATAAAAAAGCGGATTTCACATTTCGAACCGAACACTGATTTTGGTAATAAAATTCAATGATTTGCAAGCGTTGCTCGTTAGTAAGTCTATTCATGATGAAATGTCAAAGCATACTGAGCATCTTTCTCTTTGACACCATGTCTGAAATCCCACGTGATCTGTCAAATACTTATGCATGAAAATCCTAACCTCAAAAAAATCACCCGTTACTTGTGTTTAATTCCATATGTCAACGCTGGACAATTATATAGGTTTTTGGGGTGTTTTGTTAAGTTCTTATTAGATTGTCTACGGAATTTCAAAGGGCATACCGCTAGAAAAATGTATATAAAAGTGAACACTATTTGTGTTTTCCGCGACAAAATGTTTGGTATCAATATAAAGGATTGATGACTGAGGAAAAATTTTCTGATTCCTTCAAAGCCGTCCTATATTCACTCGACAGATGGTTACGAAGAAGCATTAACATATAAGGGAGATTTTAAGAGTTAAAATAAAGACCGAAATAACCGGCCTATAAAGTACACTACAATTAAATACACAGAAACTTCAAATTTAATGGAGGACTCTGAAGAACATTCTTTGGCATTTATTTTTTAAATGGTCCCTCCGTTGAGTTCAATTTCCGATGACTCGTTCGAGCATTTCGACTGTTAACTAGCGAATGACACGCGTGATGTTATGCTCCAAAGCCTGAATCAAAGCAGGATTGGCCGCATAGACGTTAGGCTTTACATCTCTTCACAGGAAAGTATAACGGTGTGATATCACACGATCTAGGTGGCCAATTGACCGGTCCAAAAAGTGAAATTATCTGCTCACCGAAGTTTTTTCGATGTGTTGGAGTGGCGCCAATATCACGAGCTACGATTTCAGGCATCAAATAGTCGCTTATCATTGCGCAATAACGATCGCCATTGACTGTTACGTTCTCATCGGCCTAATTTTTGAAGAAATGGTGGATAATTCCACCGGCCCACAAATCACACCAAACCGTAGTTTTTTCTGGATGAAAAGGCAACTCTTGAATCTTTTCAGGTTTCTCTTCGTCCCAATTGTCATCATTTTGCTTGTTCACATACCATTGAGCCAGAAATGAACCTCATCGCTGAACAGAATTGGGCTCGAAAACATCGGATATTTTTGAAACTTTTCAAGAGCCCATAGATCGAACCGATGTCGGTTTGATAGGTTGAGTGGCTTCAGTTCTTGCCAAAGCCGTATTTTGTACGCTTTCAATTTAAGATCTTGACGTGAAATGCGCCAAGTCATTCCATACGTCAGTCCGAGTTGCTGCAAACGACACCGGATCGACTCTCCACGGTCTTCGTGTGCATATTTAACTACGGTGCATATTTAAGATGAGTGATGGTGTTGCGAATAGTATGCTCAGTAGGCCGAATGTGTTGATTATAAGTTGAACGAAGCACACGAAACACATTCTTACATGAATGTTCGTAATTAAGTTTAACGTTGTTCAGGAGTAAGTCTTTCCATACTGAAATGCCCATCAATACTGAACAAAAATAGCTTGACACGACTCATGCGTGATATGTCTAAAAAGGCTATTGAAAAAAGGACCTCTACTTGGATCACCCTTTAAAATCTATGATTATAGACTCAATTCATAGTATACAAATTATGTACAGTTAAAAACTTGCGAAACGAACAAGCAACTAAATTAAAATATAAATATATATAGCTTTCTAAATTGTATGTAAAACTTGCCAGTATATTTCGGACTTATTAATATTTTCGAAACCTATCCTCACAACATCTAAGTTCTCACAAATGCCTTAAATTTTCATATACTTATAATATAGAATAATAGTAGCGATAGTGAGATAGTAATAAAATAAAATAATAATATTGGCTATGAGAAACCTCTTAAGATTCGCAATCTAAAATAACTGTATTATTGTCATATTGCTCTTTAATTATTTCTTGAATACCAGACTTAATGGAAGTGTTTAAAGGGTAGTTACAAGAATATTTACCTGCAAAAATGGACAATGCATCTAAAGAAAAAAGCATATGTTTAATTAAAGTCCACAAAATCTTAAATAATAGGCTTTGCAAGTCAAAAGACATTCAAAAACGAAAAAAATATTAAAGCGATAAAGCGCTCATGAAGGCAAAGAGTAAATAATTATTTACACAAGTAAAAAAAATTAGACAAATTCATAACTTAAAAAGCCAGTAAAAATCATACAAAAGGCACCGCTTTTATGAGACAACAACGAACAAAGAATACGAAAAACTTGAGTTTTGGAAAAAACGTTTTCAAGATAAAAAGGCGCTGCCACATTATAACAGAGAGCATAAAGATGAAAACATTAAAGAGACGAAACGAGACGAAAATGAAAGCTTCTTTCTAAAATAGTCAACAAAATTATACGTAATTAAAAGGCTGAAGGCGAGGAGGCGAAAATATGAATCAACCGTATAGAAAGCAGATAAAAGGTTGTGCCTGTGAAGAGATAAGGAATTGACAATTTCTTGTTGGTTTTTAATTACAATGCGGAACATACAAGTACAAAGAAGCCCCAAATATGACCGAAGTGTGTGAGTTCCTGCAATGTCAGGCTTATGAGCTTTACGGAATAGGTTGTCAAAAAGTGCGGGGGATATACTGGTCAGTAAAAATGTAAGCAATAAATAGTGCTGTATATAATTTTTGGTATTTTCGCTTTGTAGTGCAAAATATGGGAGGTCAAATAGGCGCAAAGGTGTTGAAAATGTAATGCGAATAGATACAAATGAAAGAAAGCTGCTGAATAATTCAACATTTCTATTTAAGGATGTATATTTGTACATGACTTTTTTAAGGTCGTGCAGTCACTCAGACGTGAACTTAAATTAAAATGCTTATAGAGATGTATTAAGTATATAAGAATATGTATTAGGGTGGTTATTTTTACAAAAAAATATTATAAAAATATTTTCCGCACTTTTACAAGACTGTTTCTGATTTTCTAGAGTATAAATTTATAGAGTTTAGTTGACTATAGAGATTTAATATACTTTAGTATTTTTTATAGTATAATAGCCCTATTACTCTGGGAGATATCAGAAAAAATGTTTTGATCAATCTGAAAGCAAAAACTGTACAAAATTGAGACTAACTTAACCTCTACTAATCAAATAATCGAAACAATGAGACACAACCAAGTTTGGCGATCTAGGGAAATTACCTCATATCAGAATTATTTTCAGAAAAAAATCGAAAAATATATAAAATGACATAGATCACTTTCTTTGCTAGTTGATATTAAAAATATTTTAAAGTGTACTTTTTTCTGAGTTTTAAAATCAAATAAAAGTTCTTACGTCTTTCTGTCTTGTTTGAAAAATAAAGTCCGAATTTCAAATCATCAACACCTGGATCCGACTGGAGATGAAGTACGGACAATTCAAAAACTTTGTCCTCTTTTAAAGAATACTGTGTCTTAATTTCAAGACCTTTGGGGAGCTTTTGAGTAAAATATTGATATTGGAAGTTTTAAGTATTGAGATTACAATTTTAAAATGACATTTTTAAGTACCACCCTAATGGACATACATTTGGAGGCGTATATTTTATGGGTTGAAAAGCTTATTTTATTTGTTTCATTTTAATAGCCGCCGAAAGCACGGAAATGCAAGAAAAATTTCGTCACCGTTATTTACAAAGATAAAATATTGTACAAAAGACAAAATGTGTCGCCAAAAAAGACATAGAAAAGGAAAAAAGCGAAGAGCCCGCAAGATGTTGGGCAGCAGAAGAGCAGTGCACAGAAATTAAAAAAATAGCAAAAAGAACTGCAAAGGCGCATAGAACCACCAGATGATATTAAGAACAAGTTTCATCACAACGGTAAAGGGATAAAACGACAAATAAAACGAAATCAAATAAAAAGTCTTTGAAACAAAGGACGAAAGCAAAGTTTTTCGGCAAATAAAAGAAAATGAGAAGAAAGAAGAACAAATTATGCAGCAAATTCTACTTATATTTGGCCATTAAATAAATGCGACCCGGCCAGCACGTGGATAGCCCAAAAGAAAAAAATAAAACAACAACATAAAGCGTGAATGTGACAATGAAGGTTGGCTTATGGCCACGGCCTGAATGGAAAAATAGGCAACGAGGGACCGGCGAATGCGCAATTCAAGCGCAAGTTTTTTAATAAATTTTTTTGCTGAAGGTAAATAGGCCTAGCGGAAGATACAAAGAATGCTAAGTGTGAAGAGCATGGGGTTAATTGCACAAAAGCTGGCGACGATTTCACGATTTCACTGGTATTTTACAGGTTTACAAAGTTATTTTGTGGGTGTCTCTAGGAATTTTCTGTACGCACAGCTGTTGAAATGTTATTCACACTTCATTTGCAATCCCGCAGACAACCCTTAAAAACTTCGCAACTGCGCGAGTAAGAGAACGCAAAGAAAGCATTTTTTTACGCTCAATACTAAAACACTTTCACTTGTGTGTGTACGCGGGTGTAGGTGGGTGTGCTCAACACAAAGCGGCTGCTAATTGTTATTTTGCGTCGACAAATTTTTGGTTTTTACTCTCATCCTTTCTGAGGTCTACAATATGCTGCTTCTTGGCAGTTACAAGCTCGAATATAATAACTTTGTCCCCGAGGAAATGAGATAATAGGCCGGATAATGATACAACCGACCACATTGTCGTGTAATTAAATTTAAATGGACAACAACAAGAATATAAGTGCTTTAGAATTTGCTCCAGCGTACCACTTTAGTAGGGTAGTACAAATAAATGAGTAGCATTGTAGACGCTTATAGAATATAAATATGTTATTTGATGAATGAAAAATGATCTTTCAGCCAATGAATATTGAATTTAGAAGACAATTTAAATACCAAATAAAATCACGGATGATGCGATTTTTCAAAATGTTTGTTAGAGATAGTATTATTTAGCTTCTTCCTTATCATTAAGTGTTTTGTGCCAACCTTTCCTTTGGCAAAATTCTATTTTATTAAGTGGTTGTCATATATAGGGATCTTCAATACAATTTCTGCAGGACGATTTGTTTTTCACCTGAAACTAAGCCTCAGTCCATAGGTCAACTTCGCTAAATTTCTTTCTTTCTCTCGAGATATAAGAATGATTAAAAGTTGACATTGGTCTAGTCCGGAAAATTCGGAAGTCGCGAAAGTTATTCGGAGTAATCTGGCATTCGTTTTCAAAGTTTGGAGTACCAGTGCATTTGTTTTTGTACAAATTAAATTTCTTATAACAATTGTTTTCTGAAAATACCGGAACTGACGTCTCTCAAATGGTTCTTTACAAACTTCAATAACTGTGAAATTTTCTGATTGTATTTTGAAGCTTAGGTTTGACTACAAGGCATATTTAATTAATTTCGTTGGCCATCTTCTAGAAATTAATGCAAACCTTTCAGTCTGTCTGGTAAAATATAGACCCACTCAATTAGGTAAAATAATGCTTCCAGATGTAGGGTATATAGTAGTGTTGACCCTAAACTTAAATAATTTTAATCCAAATGGTCGTAAAACAAAAGGAACTTAATGTCTTCTACATCAGCCTATTTGGATTTGTTTACAATTACTATGAGAGTTTACATTTCATTACCGCAAAGATTTAATTCAAATTACTGGCTGAAATAGGTATACCAAAAGGTCTATGCCTCTAATAACAATAAGTGAAGTTCTTCTTCTTCTTCTTGACTGGCGTAGACAACGCTTACGCGGTTATAGCCGAGTCCAAAACAGCGCGCCACGTATCCCTCCTTCTGGCAGTTTGGCGCCAATTGGTTATACCAAGCGAAGCCAGGTCCCTCTCCACCTGGTCCTTCCATCGGAGTGGAGGTCTCCCTCTTCCTCGGCTTCCACCAGCGGGTACTGCATCGAATACTTTCAGGGCTGGAGCACTTTCATCCATTCGAACAACATGACTTAGCAAGCGTAGCCGCTGTTTTTTTATTCGCTGGACTATGTCTATGTCGTCGAATGACACATACAGCTCATCGTTCCATCGTCTGCGGTATCTATAAATCTTACCCAAAACCTTTCTCTCGAAAACTCCTAGTGCCATCGGATGTTGACTTCGTCCACGCTTTTGCACCGTAAAGTAGGACGGGAATGATGAGAGACTTGTAGAGTTTGGTTTTCGTTCATCGAGAGAGGACTTTACTTTTCAGTTGCCTACTTAGTCCATAGTAGCACCTGTTTGCAAGAGTGATTCTGCGTTGGATTTCCAGGCTGACATTGTTATTGCTGTTAATGCTGGTTCCCAGGTAGACGACATTATCTACAACTTCAAAGTTATGACTGTCAACAGTGACGTGGGAGCCAAGACGCGAATGCGCTGACTGTTTGTTTGATTTGACGACAGGAGATATTTCGTCTTGTCCTCGTTCACCACCAGACCCATACGCTTCGCTTCCTTATCCAATCTGGAAAAAGCAGAACTAACAGCGCGGGTGTTGTTTCCATTGATATCGATATCATCGTCGTACCCCACAAGCTGTACACTCTTATAGAAGATTGTACCTTCTCTACTTTGCTCTGCAGCTCTTATAATTTTTTCCAGCATCAAGTTAAAGAAGTCGCACGATAGTGAGTCACCTTGTCTGAAACCTCATCTGGTATCGAACGGCTCGGAGAGGTCCTTCCCGATCCTGACGGAGCTTTTGGTGTTGCTCAACGTCAGCTTACACAGCCGTATTAGTTTTGCGGGGATACCAAATTCAGACATCGCGGCATAAAGGCAACTCCTTTTCGTGCTATCGAAAGCAGCTTTAAAGTCGACAAAGAGATGGTGTGTGTCGATCCTCATTTCACGGGTCTTCTCCAAAATTTGGCGCATGGTAAATATCTGGTCTGTTGTTGATTTTCCAGGTCTAAAGCCACACTGATAAGGTCCAATCAGTTTGTTGACGATGGGCTTTAGTCTTTCACACAGTACGCTCGACAGAACCTTATACGCGATGTTGAGGAGGCTTATCCCACCGGAATTGGCGCAAATTGTGGGGTCTCCCTTTTTGTGTATTGGGCAGAGTACACTGACATTCCAATCGTCAGGCATGCTTTCTTCCAACCATATTCTGCAAAGAAGCTGATGCATGCACCTTATCAGCTCTTCGCCTCCGTATTTGAATAGCTCGGCCGGTAATCCATCGGCCCCCGCCGCCTTATTGTTCTTCAAGCGGGTAGTTGCTATTCGAATTTCTTCACGGTTGGGCAATGGCATCTGCTCCATCGTCGTCGATTGGGGAATCGGGTTCGCCATCTCCTGGTCCATTCAGCAGGCTGGAGAAATGTTCCCTCCACAAACTCAGTATACTCTGGTCATCAAAAACTAGATCACCTCTGGGGGTCCTACAGGAGTGTGCTCCGGTCTTGAAACCTTCAGTTAGTCGCCGGATCTTTTCGTAAAATTTTCGAGCATTACCCCTGTCGGCCAGCTTGTCAAGCTCTTCATACTCACGCATTTCGGCCTCTTTCTTTTTTTGTCTGCAAATGCGTCTCGCTTCCCTCTTCAGCTCTCGGTATCTTTCCCATCCCGCTCGTGTTGCGGTCGATCGCAACATTGCGAGGTAGGCAGTCTGTTTTCTCTCCACTTCGAGACGACAATCCTCATCATACCAGCTGTTTTTTTGACTTTTCCGAAAACCAATGGTTTCGGTTGCAGCTGTACGTAAGGAGTTTGATATACCGTCCCACAGCTCCCTTATACCGAGATGCTGATGAGTGCTCTCAGAGAGCAGGAGTGCAAGTCGAGTAGAAAATCGTTCGGCTGTCGGTTGTGATTGCAGCTTCTCGATGTCGAACCTTCCTTGTGTTTGTTGACGTGTACGCTTTTCTACACAGAGGCGGGTGCGTATCTCAGCTGCTACGAGATAGTGGTCCGAGTCGATGTTGGGACCACGAAGCGTACGCACATCAAAAACACTGGAGACATGTTGTCCATCTATCACAACATGATCGATATGAAGCGGTGAAGTTACCTGCAGTTAATTGGACATGCAAAGAGGTGGTTAGTGTCATACTGTCATCCTTTGCATGGGGGACATATGTATGTTGGGTATGTCGGGGTCCAGTCTGGATAAGTAGAAATTTAATCTACTATAGTATCCAGAACGAAGGAAAGGAATTAATAACTCCTCCGTGAATGGCGTTCAGTATTTATCGGATATCAGTCGTGACCGAAGTCTGTTCGGTATGGCTCTATACTGTCAACGTTTTTCAAGATCATGGACAAATTTTATACACAAAAAAATATCACAAGATTGTTTACAAAATAAACACATAAAGCAATTAGTTTACCCATTCGAGTCGTTACAAAGATATTGTTCACTAAACTGTCATTTATACCAAATCTGAAGATTTACTTTTAAACTTCCAAAAATGGATTTATAAACTTTAGGACAATAACAAGACAAGTTTTCTATATGGCCTAGGTAGGATATAGACAGTTATTAAAACTAGTCTACAACCGAGGCAAGCCATAATATTTCCAGGAGCATCGATAAATTTGCCTTCAAAACAATAAACTATATATACGAATAATATTTAAGGTATCTCATCTAATATTCTTCACTCTTAAAAGACTTTCTAGCTTCAAAGTTACCCCACCATAATTCAGAAAAATCCTCAGAATTACAAATCAAACAAATCAGAAAGAGTGACATTCATTACACACGCTTGTTTGTCTTAAAATCATACAGCACTTCAAAAGTAAATATCTGTAATGTAGTAGTACATATGCGCTAGCACATGCTTAATGCCAGCCATTAGCTACGAGCCAAACGAAATGCAATGAAGTGGAAAATGTTTGACAGCATCAATGTCGCGGCGGCCTTTCGCACTAAGCCCACACTGAGCATATGAGCAATGAGCTGAGTGCGGTATTGAACAGAAATCAGAAAAAAATGCAACACCACCAGCGCCTAGGTGGGTAGATGGAATTTTTAAATGCCTGCATCAATCGAGCCATTATCCGCTGAGCATCATTCGCTTGCCTTGCGACAAAAAGCGACGAGGCTTAGCTCACTTTGTTTGCTCACAGACTTTTTTTCATCGTTTGCTCATACGATTTTTTTCCTAGTTTGCTTGGCTTATTGCCAGCGGACCAGCATGCAGCGTTTGCAATAAGCGAAATGAGCAATTTATTCAAAGCACTAAGCTGCAGGCGGACCAGCCACAGCACAGCTCCACCCGACTACTACAATAAGCATGTAATATTCCAGTATAAAGGGTGGAGTGCAAACAAAATCAGTCGACAAGCAATTCAGTAAATAAGAGCAAGCAAAAATTGTGGGGGCGAGGAATGCAAAGAATAAAGAATAAAGCGAAATTGTGCAAATGAAGTGAGCAGGTTGCGCATACGGCATGGTGTACTCGTGTGCGTGGTAGTTGTGTGAACAGAGTAGAGGGCTTGTGTGTGTTTAGCAGCAGCAAACTGAGCTATGTTTGATATATACTACATACATATGTGTAAGCCATAGTGTGTGTTTGCCGAAATTGTAGGCAATCATTTGTCGGTGTTTCCCCCCCACACCCTCCACCCACATAATGTGTTACACAATAGCAGGCTTTTACTTTTATACTACTCATTACTCTTTCTTTATTGTAGACTCTTAATATAGCTCATATGTGGGTGTGCTTTGTGTAATCCGAAACTAGCATACACACGTATGCGCATGACGTTAAGTAAACAAAAGTTAACTGCTTAAGTACTTATGAGCTCCCACTCCTTACTATTTCGGCACTCGTACACCCTTTAACCTTTCTGCCTTTATGTGAAAACTTAATTGCGTTTATTGAAAAAATAATTATTGTAATGCCGCATATTCACTGTTATTTCAGCTCAACTACCATCCAACCCAACACCAGTTTGGATAACTTTTCTCACAGCAACAACTTCACTTTCAATCAAAACAGCCAACTTTGCAGCGCTCTTATTTTAATTCGTTTTGCAATTTTATGCTCCACTTCAAATATGAATAAAATTTTGCAATTTTATTTGCGTACTTTCATTTGTGTTTACTTTATTAAAAGTTGAAGTGTTTGCTTTCTTTTTTTTCTCAATAAAGTACTGATTGATTACATAAAGTAGCAATGAAAAAGTGAAAATGAAATAAGTGGGGAAAAGTACTCGTATTTAATATAAATGCATAGCTCACTGTCAAGTTCAAAATATTAAACAATTAAGCGTTTATGAAGTAGCATATAATCTTCGTCGAAAGTACAACTTTTTTAGCCAAAGCTCTATATACATATTAACAAAAACAAGTATTTGTATTGTTTTTAAATCGTACAATAATCCCATAAATATCCACTTTAATGAAAAAAATGGCGATTCAATGGTATATTTCGGAATAACGTTCGGCGTTATCCTCAGCATTTTTTTAAGTAGATGGACTACAGATAATACCACTTATTCTGATCTTATAATGAATTGCGAATCAACAAAATATCTGAAAGTTCTTCAAACTAAGCTTTAAGGGCTTTCTGGAAGCTTTAGGCTTCGATAAATGAATTATCGCCAGATTTCGACGTGTCATAATCGAAATAAACTGTTAACCTCAATCTCATTCATTTATGCCGTTACGGATCATATTATTACCAACAGAATAAATGTTGTTAAAAAGCACAGTAGTTACATAGCAGTACTCTAGGGTATAATTGGTGCTTGGAAGTTCCAATGGAATCGGATGATCACGAAAAGTTTTTGTATTATACTTCACAGCACATCAGATTTGGCTATAAAAAATTTGTCGTTTTAATATATGGATATCAAGACCTATCTCCATTTTAATAATTATTCATACTTTTATAAAAAATAACTTCAAAGTATTATTCTAAATTTCCGTTTAAAATGTTAAATCAGTTAGTTAATTATCTGTCAAGTTTTCATATTTTTAATTGCAAAGCGAATCAAGGGAGATCCCACAATCTGTGCCAATTACCGTGGGATAAGCCTCCTAAATTTTGCCTATAAGGTTCTATCGAGCGTACTGTGTGAAAGACTAAAGCCCACCGTCAACACTCTGATTGGACCTCATAAGTCTTTAGTAGTGTCCGACCGATACCAAAATTTTGGCCGATGCCGATTCTTTCATCAACCACATTATTTAGTAAATTAGTATGGTAACAAAATAAAAACAAGTAAGGAAGAGCTAAGCTCGGGTGTAACCGAACATTTTATACTCTCGCAATTTATTTATTTAACTTTATTTATATTATATAATACACAATTTGACCCACATATTTGTCATATATATTGTATAAAGTCCATTGAAAGTTGGAAACCATAATATTAGGTAGAAGCACCGAGGTCCTTAGTGTTCGATATATGGGGCCTTAAAAACCTATGGTCCGATTTCGGCGATTTTTAGAATGGGGCTGCCACACTATTAACATAGTATTTGTGCAAAGTTCTGCACCGATATCTTCACTAGTACTTACTTTATATATTGTAAAGTAAACGATTCAGATTGTCTTCAAAGTTCTGGTATATTGTAAGTAGGCGTGGTTGTGAAGCGATTTGGCCTATTTTCACAACATATCATTGGGATGTAAGGAAACTATTACAAACCAAGTTTCATTGAAATCTGTCGAGTAGTTCCTGAGATATGGTTATTGACCCTTAAGTGGGCGACGCCACGCCCATTTTCCATTTTGTAAAAAAATCTGTTCAGCTTTCATCTGCCATTTCTTATGTGAAATTTAGTGTTTCTGACGTTTTTCGTTAGTGAGTTAACCCACTTTTAGTAATTTTGAACCTAACTTTTGTATGGGAGGTGGGCGTGGTTATTATCCGATTTCTTTCTTTTGGACTGTATTTGGAAGTGGCTAAAAAAAGCGACTGCAGAAAGTTTGGTTTATATAGCTCTACTGGTTTGCGAGATATGTATAAAAAACTTAATAGGGGGCGGGGTCATGCCCACTTCCCCAAAAAAATTACATCCAAATATGCCCCTTTAGAGTGCGATCCTTCATACCAAATTTTATTTCCATAGCTTTATTTATGGCTTAGTTATGGCACTTTATGTGTTTTCGGTTTTCGCCATTTTGTGGGCGTGGCAGTGGTCCGATTTTGCTCATTTTCGAAAACAACCTTCCTATGGTGCCAAGAAATAAGTGTGCCAAGTTTCATCAAAATATCTTAATTTTTACTCAAGTTACAGCTTGCACAGACGGACGGACGGACGGACGGACGGACAGACAGACATTCGGATTTGAACTCCACTCTTCACCCTGATCACTTTGGTATATATAACCCTATATCTAACTCGTTTAGTTTTGGGTGTTACAAACAACCGTTATGTGAACAAAACTATAATACTCTCTTTAGCAACATTTGTTGCGAGAGTATAACAAAGACAAATAATATCACAAAATAGGTAAACAACTCAATTCATGTGTAAATATGAAGTTGTTTAGTGATTTAATTAATATTTAAAATTATTTTTATTTATTTTTATTATTATTAGATATATTATTAGATATATATTGATAGAACAAATAAGTTATTCGCGTTTTCTCAAAGCGATTCTGCATTCAGCAATATAGCTTTTTTCCTTTAAGGGGGGTATACCGGTGTGACATTTTCAAAAAATCGATTTTTTATTTTTCGCTTATTCGAAAGTTTATAATTTCAAAAAAATCCTGTGAAAGGCAAGGTCGTATCTTGAATAGTTTATGAATGGCAGCGTTCTAAAGAGCAATCGCTCTCATGTATTAGCCGCTATAGTTGAAACTTTAAACGCGTTTTTCTTGAAACGACTTTTCACAAAATTACTGACATCATAACTCAACGAGATATTGACCGATCAACTTCAACTTTAAACTGAATGTTCTTGAATATATTTACTATACAATGACCTACAATCTTTTTGATTTGTTGAAAATTGTCAATTTGGCATTTAAAAAACGACCATTTTTTACCTAAAAATCTAAATTTTTTTCAGAACTACGCCATTTTGTTAATGTTTGATACCTTTCAATAATCGTAGGTCATTGTATAGGGAATATATATATTCAACTTTAATAACCTTTTTAAATTTTTGTGTTTCAGTTTCTCATTCGGCCGGAATCATGTCAGCAGTTAGGGAACTTTTTTTTTTGCACTTCCCAAGACAACCCATAACTCCTTTATTTTTCAAAATTATTGTAAAATAGAAATCTTAAAATATAGTTGAAAGTACACCTTATTATGTCCAAAAAACTTCGAAACATTCGACCGAGAACTTTCTTAAAAAAAATCACTAAAATCGCCACTGGGTTACGAAATAAGTAGGTCTAGTAAAAATAATCCGTTATTTTCAAAGAGATGACTTTTGTCATTTATATCTCAATTTGTGAAAGGCGGCAAATAGTGATAGTGACTCAATAGAAACTTCGGAAGCTTGTTTGGGAGGTTCTTTTCCATGTACCTTATTATAGTCCAGGCCAGCACCATGTGATTATTACGTGACCCTGGCAAACTTTTAAAAATAAATTAACCTAGTTACGAATGCTTCTATAATAGTGACTTTATAACATTATCTTCAAAATCTCAACAACTTTAAACAAAACTGTACATATTTGACATAAATCGAATGTTTCTAACAGTTCTAAATAAAACCTTTCATTGATGCAAAACTGTTGAATTTCTTTATAATAGACTTAAATTATCACCATGATGAATTGTTAGTTTAGTCAAATGTGATTCACTGTATTTTATATGGTAAACAGAAGAATTCAAATTTTATGCTCCAAAGAAATCAAAAAAGAAAAAAAAATGTATTTTAGTATAATCCGAAAGAAGTAGAAAGAATCGGCTAAGAAATATGGCCGATGCCGATGCTTAATTTTGTGGCCGATGCCGATACCAATGCCGATTAATCGGTCGGTCTCTAGTCTTTAGACCTGGAAAATCTTCAACTGACCAGATATTCACCATGCGCGAAATCCTGGAGAAGGCCCGTGAAATGAGGATCGACAAACATCACCTTTTTGTCGAACCAGCATCAACAACACCAACAATGTCAGCCTCGAAATTGGAGTAGGCAATTGAACGTAAAGTCCTCTCTCGACAAACCAAAATCGCTTATCATTCTTGTGCTACTTTATGGTGCAGAAGCTTGGACGATGTCAACATCAGATGAGGCGACACTGGGAGTTTTGACTAAACGGTTCCTACGCCAATTATATACATACATGTTAAGATTTCCAAATATCGAAGAGGAAGTGAAAAAAAAAAACATTATTATTTTGCAAAATACATAAAAAAAATCATAATCAAGTGGAACATATAATTAATAAAACTTTATTTGAAACTTTATCATTATTTATGAAGACGATTTTCATATCACTAAAATATTCGAACCTCAATTTAAGTCAAGCCTGCCACAGTCGATTCTTGTAAAGCTGTTTCAGATAAAATAAATAAATTTGTTGGTTAATTGGAAGACAGATGCCTACATTAAGACTTCATTTCATTCATTTTACTCCTCAGTGAACACCAACTAAGAATCGTTTAAAAACTTTCCGGATTTTTTTTTTTCACCACAGCTGCCTACACTCATTTCGCTTGAAATATTGGGTGACGGGAAATATATTTAACCCCAACCAACTGAAGGCTGAGAATTTGCAGCGGTATTGTGATAGTGTTTCCTCACTCCTAGATCATGGTTTCCATTCTGCTCATTCTAATATATCTAGATCTCGGGGAATAATAATATTAATATTAATAAGTGTGTCATTGTGTCAAATGTTGTTCTCAAATCATTTTCCTATTTGTAGAATATGGTTGAAGTTCTTCCTAGATATTTCTTGAAACATTTAAAGCAACATTTGAATGAAAATTATCGAAGAATTTTTAGAAATAATTTAATTTCAATATTTTAAGACTCACTTTATTTAATTCTCACTGCCTTTAAGCTCATCATCACATAATTTTATTACAACACTTCCTCCTAATTAGTATAGGCACACTTATATAGTATCACAAAGTTAATCCATCAATAAGCAATAGCTAACAATACTCATTAACAACTTACGAAGAAAAAAACATAATTCCCTTAGCAATCAATTTGACCTTCCAAAATCAATGTAGCGTTGTGAGATGATTAACAAAAAGTTATGTCGAGCCTTCCCAAATGAAAAACTCTACGAATTAAATATTTAAAACACAAAGACGAGAACGCAGAAAAGGCCAGGCAAAAATCAATTAGATTTGATGAGCGACCATTTCGGACAAATCCAACCCAGAGCGTTCTTAGCACTTCGCACTTCCAGCGCCGGCGGCGGCGGAAAGGATTCACAATCGCGCGCTAATCAAATGCCAGCCAAAAACATTTTGAGTAGCTTTTGAGTTGGCTTAAAAAGTTTTGTCGATTTAACTTTTCGGGTTTACAACACAGTTAAAGTTGCCTGCCCCGCCAAAGCAGCCAGCTGATAATCGGCAGGTGGATTAGCACACACACACAAAGATATACACCGAGAGATATACTTACATACAAGCACATAAAGTACGAGTAGGCGGCTGTGTCTGTAACTCTTGGCTGCTGTCTGCCCGCTGGGGGCGGAAATGTTATTTGGCAAATGAAAATTTTCCAACTAACCAGCGAATTAATATACTCTCGTTTTGGCGCTGCACTTAAGTTGTTTGAATTGCAAGCAAATTGATAAAGTTTCCACAAATGGCGAAAGGATATTGGAGCCCTCACTCACTTATTATGCCAGCCTTCGTCGACCCCCGTTATAGGTATGTGCGTTTGTGTGTGTCTGTTTGTTTAACAGTTATCATTAGTGGCGGTGTGCGGCGTTGTTGGGCGCGAAGCCGCGCCATGCTTTGCTGCTTTAAATTAATTCCGGCGAAAATGACATTGCGCGTACAAAGTTATCAAATTGTACGCTTTATTGGCGGTAATTAAAGCGGATTTGGCAGCACAGCCAATTATGAGCTTCTTTAGACTCACACCCAAACACACACAGCGAACGGTGTGGTTGTCGGCAAATAAGTTGTTTTCATTATACGGAATTACGCAATTAATTATGTGATTTATGTGAGAAATTGTTTCAAATGAAGTAGCTGCTTAGTTGGAAATTATGAACTGGTTGGAGTATTCGAGCATTTGATGTTTATCTTGTCCTTAGTTACGTAATAAGGTTGCCATTTCTTCTCAGAGATTATGTTTTCTTGAGAGATATATATTTTTGGGAATAAAGGTAAATGATAATCGATAATTTAAATTTTTAAGACCCAACAAGCAATGCAAACATATCTGTGATTGAAAATTCTTTTCTAATGGATCTTAGACTTGTCGTTAAATTTAATGTGTCTTACGATAGATTGTTACAGGAATTATCGTTATTTTCGACTTATATTGTACTGTTTAATGAAACGCAAGATAAAATGTCTTCAATTAATTTCAAAAAAAAAAAAAAATTGCAGTTCGGGAGACATGTATTATACATTAAGTACGTATCAGAAGGTCGAGCCACGTCCTCTTTCCAAATATTAAATCATTCTCTGAATGGACATGTATCCAGCAAGTTTGGTTGATATAGCATGTTTCTCTCTACAATTAATATCCCTAATAAATTTGAATTCAATTTATAGCTCCCTTTTTGGCTTGGTTATAGTACTTTATAGTTTTTCGTTTAACAAGGTGGTAATTGTCCAATTTAATACGGCTGTGTAAGCCGACGTTGAGCAACACCAAAAGCTCCGTCAGGATCGGGAAGGACCTCTCCGAGCCGTTCGATACCAAACGAGGTTTCAGACAAGGTGACTCACTATCGTGCGACTTCTTTAACTTGATGCTGGAAAAAATTATAAGAGCTGCAGAGCTAAATAGTGAAGGTACAATCCTCTACAAGAGTGTACAGCTCCTGGCGTATGCCGATGATATTGATATCATCGGAAGCAACAACCGCGACATTAATTCTGCTTTTACCCGCCTGGATAACGAAGCGAAGTGAATGGGTCTGGAGGTGAATGAGGACAAGACGAAATATCTCCCATCATCAAACAAATAGTCGGCGCATTCGCGTCTTGGCACCCACGTTACTGTTGACAGTCATAACTTTGAAGTTGTAGATAATTTCGTATACCTGGGCACCAGCATCAACACCGATAATAATGTCAGCCTTGAAATCCAACGCAGAATCACTCTTGCCAACAGGTGCTACTATGGACGGAGTAGGCAATTGAAAAGTAAAGTCCTCTCTCGACGAACAAAAACTAAACTCTACAAGTCCCTCATCATTCCCGTCCTATTTTATGGTGCAGAAGCGTGGACGGTGTCAACATTCGATGAGACGGCACTAGGAGTTTTCGAGAGAAAGGTTTGGAGGAAGATTTATGGTATGATGGAATGATGAGCTAGCTGTATGTGTTGTTCGACGACATAGATATAGTCCAGCGAATAAAAGGACAGCGGCTACGCTGGCTGGGTCATGTTGTTCGAATGGACAAAAGCTGGTGGAAGCCGAGGAAGAGGAAGACCTCCACTTCGATGGAAGGACCAGGTGGAGAAGGACTTGTCTTCACTTGGTATTACCAATTGGCGCCAAACTGCCAAAATGAGAGGAGAGAGTTGTGGACTCGGCTATAACCGCGTAAGCGGTGTCTACGCCAGTCAAGAAGAAGAAGAATTGTCCAATTTTACCCATCTTGACCCTAGGATGCCAAGAAATATCTGTTCCAAGTTTTATCACCATGTATATTTTTTTATTGAAAACTCATCATCGGAATCACTAGGTACAAGTACAATATAATTATATCTTTCTTTGAGTTAGTAAAGAACTTAGATGTCTGAATATTAATCTATATTATCCTGGAGCCAAGGGAGGCTATTAATCAAATGATAAACAATTGATAGCTTCCAGTCTTACAGAAGGGAAGAAAACGACGGAAACGATATTTTTAAGGATACCATAATTCCTACATAATTTGGGCCCATTTCCATCATAGGTTAGTGTATGTTAGGTTAAAGGGTAGATCTCCGCAACTGCAGAGAGTCTAACTTAGACAGTTTGATTATCCTTTGTGGCACCCAAATACTCCTAAAGGATCGCCAGGACTTTCCTGCTTCGAAAAGCGATAAGGCTCTATTACAAAGATCTTAAGTTGGTTAATGTGATTCCAGTCACCTCTCTGGATTCGCCGAAGATACCTACCGTGCTGTTTTAACCTTAATCTAGCGAATGCCAGACATTGAAGGAGGAAGTGTTTGGTATTGTTTCTTCACCTTCTTCCACGCAGCTTTAACAACTAGCGCCTGGGTTGAACCCAAATCTCACTGCATGTGTGCCTATTGGACAGTGACAGATAAGCACAACAATAATTGCATTGAGATGATATTTCCTAAATGCTACCAGCTGTAAGGAGCGTTACCCTCGGAGCTCGATCTGAAACAAATTCTATTTACTATTAAAATCAAGTGAATGATCTAAGTGGAGGCGAAAGTGTGGATTTAGTGCTATCTAATGCGTTGAAATTGTGTAGTGTTCGTGTCTAATGTAATTCATAGAGTTCAACGACGGGAGGTCCAATAAATCAACTGTTCTATTTAGATCTATAAATGTCCGACAAATCTCTCAATAAGATTGATAAGAAAAGTAATATTTTTGACGAGATTGTTATTGATCTCGTAAATGTGACTCATTATAGTTTAATAATCTTTTATTTTCACTATGCAATTTGTAGCACACGAAAGTGTATGTGAGTGGTATCGTTATTGTCAGTTGATCTATGTACATATATACCTAAATGCAGCCCATACCTATCAAGGCACCTTTTTGCTATACTTTATAGTTATTCAAACACTTCAACGAGGCATTTCCTCCATAAAAAACGTAATATTTCCCCACTTACGCTGCAATTACATAACACCCTATGTCATTGTTGTTAGCGAGCAGGGCGCACGCTACCGACAATCATAAATAATTGTCAGCCATTAATGTGTGTGAGCCACCTTTGTCCAGGCATTGTCCAGCCAAAGTGCCCATTAACACTTCCTTCCGCCTTCATAAACACTGCTGTTTGGCCTCATGTAAGGACATTCATTGTTATGACCGCACAACTTCAAAACTCATAAAATTCCAATGGTGATGCACACAGAGCCACACACACTGAGCAAAAAAATTGTTGGATACGGCTGTATAAACATACAGACGTACAGACAGTTACATTGTCATTAATGTCGACATGCAACCGGCAGCAAAAAAAGGTGCAGGACACAAGGTGAGTGTGTGTGTGTCCGTGTGGATAAAAGTGCGAAAGGTGAAAGTTGATTGTCATAAAATGCCTTTATGACCCTCAAACTTATCGACACTAAAACTTTTCCTAAATTTCGTCGAAATGGTATCAAATCGATTGACACCTAATGATTGGCCAGTTGTTAACCACTGCATTGTGGAGTGTGGCTGCAAGAGGCGGAAGTACTAAGGTAGGAGTAGACTCAACTCTCAGGCTAAGTCTTGTTTGAGGTCATTTAGTGTGCGTTATGACGTTGTTGTTGTACAGGCTTGTGCTGGTCGGTTGGTTGGTTAACATTTGAGGCTTTAATATTTGTTGCTTTACTTGTACCTTATATGTGTGTTGGCATACATTCGATTAGCTAATCGAATATTACTCGCTTGATAGCACTAATTTCCGTTTCCGTTGAACTAATTTCGACTGCACAGCACAATATTTGCAGAACGTATATTAGTGCTTTGGGGCAATCTGTACAACTATAAGTACATATATACAAATGCGGTCTTCTTAGACTATATATATGTATATGTATATGTGTATATAGAGAGTATTAGTTTGATATAATATTGAGCCTCCTATAAGATAAGCTTTCTATATATTACAAATTTTTGTCTTTATCTCAGTATCAACTTAAAATCATTTCCTTAATTTTCATTTGGAAAAATAATTTTGTTGGTGAGCAAAATCATTGGTTTACAACGTTTTTTGTCGATTCGAACATTCTAGCCTTTTCACACAGCCAAATCAATTGATCATTTAATTTCACACTGCCGGCTACTCGATAACCGATCAGCTGTTATACATTTTTGTTTTTGCTTTTCATAAGAAGTTGATAATTTTCATCAGCTCATTGTTATTTTAAGCAGCGACATCTACCGTCGTGTAGCGTGAACAACCACTCGCAGTCAAAGAACGGATACATATATAATTACAAATACGGTCTTTATAGCAGAGTTGAATTTCTTTTTCAAGTCGAAAAAATTTAATTGAATTGAAAATTGAAAGCTAATGTAGATTTTTATTTTGAATGGTAAATCCATCTTAATCAGCATTTTAATCGAGCAGAGGCCGGTTATTTGATCAATTAGCTCCCGTGTGAAAAGGCTATTAGCAATCTTCGATTCGCCATTTCGCTGATCTCTAACTTAGGGTGCTGTCTTCTTGTAAACAAATTTATATATTAATGCAACAACAAAGTTGAAGAGTTGAATTCAATATTAGAGAGTATGTGAGAACCTCTTTAAAGTGAAATACTCGTTTGGTATTCTATCTCTATTCGATTATGCAAAATTATCGACTATATTTATATTTACAAGAAAAGTTAAAAATCTTTTCTAGGAGTTTTATTTTTACATTTAAGAGGCTCACAATGTATTTAGTATAGCTTGATAATTAATCATCGAATTGATGACGTCAGTCAAATTCTCCTTTAGAGTTCTTCGTGTTTGATCAGACCAAACTTAATTATATTTGGAGATTTGTTATTGAGGATTTTAAGGAATGAAAAGAAGACAAATATCCTTTAATTTACCCTTGGTTGCAGTGCTAACCTGATGATGGTGAAGTAGCCGTGGGTTTCAACTAATCATAGATATGAGCTAACTAATGGATACAGAAGAGGATATATAATACCTAACCAGAGTAAGCGAGTTAATGCTTCGAATTGGAAGTTTAGTATCATACATGGAACATTAGTGTCATATAAATCTTGTAAGATATATTCCTAACATATTGTAAATCAATAGTAATCTCTTCCAGCTAACTGTTAGATATTCGCGAAGAGTAGATCAACGCACTATATGATTTGGCAGTACTATTCGAGGATTGCGGTCAAATACGATGGAATATAAAGTAAGTCGATAATGATGTTACATAACGACGGGATATTCTCAGAACAGTCCGTAGTGCATCTGATGTACAGCATCTACCAATAGGGATGACGTGATTTTGACAGTTCGTGGCAGCCATATTTTCGGGTTTGTGTCAAATTTTGTTAGTATTTGCGCCATTTTTCGGTCAAAGAAAAGTCCATTGTGAAGGAAATCACGCTGCCGTTCAGGCCAGTATTGAGGCCAATGCGAATCAATCGGTTCAACGTCGTTCTGCACAGGTAAGTTACTCTCCGATAACAACATGGCGAATTTTACGGTTGAATTTGGCTCTTCATCTGTATAAGATTATGTTGACATAAGATCTGAATCCGATAGATCATTTGAAGCGCCGTAGCTTTGCCAATCTCCCATTGGAAGTGATAGACGATTTTGGCTTAAGGGTTTCGTTAACAAACAAAATTGTGTATTGGAGTCAGTCAAATCCATGTGGGGAAACAAAATTGCATCCCCTAAAATTGACCATTTGGGGCGGATTGTGGTATGGTGGAATCATCATATGGCCCGAAATTAAAGATGTTACCATCATAGCGAGCGTAATAACACCATGTTAATCGACTTATTTTACCGGAATTAGTTTAAATCGACGCAAGCATTCTCTATTTCCATCAATACGGCGTCATATTTCACGACTAAATATTACGTCTGTTGCAAAGATTGCCGATTCCTTAATTTGGAGAAATGGCCCAGTCAAATGGCTACCCAGATCATGGGGGTATGTTAAATCAAAGGTTTACCCAATCAATCTCGGGGAGCTCGAAGACAACATTCAGCGCACTAAAGCCAAAATTTCAGCCAAATCAAATTTAATTTTTAGGTTCAAAATTTACGTAATCTACGATGAAGCGACTTTAACAATTCCCATCAAAATACCGATTTCACCCCTTAGTCGTTGCTAAAACTACCGCAATTCGAATTAATTTTGTCATAACCCCCCGCACCCCTATATATAGCACCGCTAATTGTTTTCCTCCCACAATTTAGCTTTAAAGTTTTTGAATGTGGCCGTTGTGAACTCTACTAACATTTTATGTTGAAAATGACAACAACAACAAGAGCGGCAACTATGTGTTGAGTGAAAAGAGCCCCAACGTCGATTAACTGCATACAACTTGGCCTTTACAACTTCATTTGCTGACACATCATTTCTTGTTTTACAGTTACAGGGCCGTACACACACACACATACATATACAAAGCGACCGTTTGTTGGCGGTAGATGGAGTGTTGCACGACATGCCAGCGACAATTTGCTAAGCCACAATGCTCTTATTATTGTTGTATTTAATATTGTTGTTGTAGTAGTTGTGTACCACAACCCTGTCACCGCTTACGCTGATGAAGACTTTGAGGTCGATGTGTGGTGGACTTGGTCTTGGCCATTATCGTCAAACTCAATGTCCTTCACGACAGTCACAATACGCACACAACAACAACTACTCACATACATACACATACATACACAAACATTTATAATTTTGCTTTTCATTTTGGCGTTTTTCCACATTTTTTATGTTCAGCGGAAATGACAAAGACAGTGGCAATTACATTGTTGCATGACACGAATAAACAGCGTTACAGTTACAACAAACGACACACAATGGGGGTGAACTGTCTCCACTCGTGGGACTTTATTTACAAACACACACACAGACACATACATATACATATACATATGTATATGTATGTATGTTTGCTTGTAGTGGTGGCGGTTTGAATGGCGCTAAAGCTCAATTGGAGCGTTTGAGGGGTAAACAGTTTGTGATTAGCCTTCCTAATGTCAACTTATTTGCGCAATAATTTACTGCAGCGAGCATAGATACAACGAGAGACGTGTGCTTGTCTGTGTTTGAGCATGTCTACAAAGTTGTTCAGCTGCGAGTGAGTGAGTGTGCGTTTGTATTGGTCATTAGATAAAGGAATTTAATTGATGTTATGGTGTAAAGAACATTTAAAATTACATTTAAAATTACATTTAATTGCCACAACAACATTGTGGCACGAGCTGAACAAAGGGTCTGACACAGCTCATACGACAAGCGTGTGCACAGTGGATGGATGGATGGCTATGAGTGGCAAGGAAGGGACTTAATCATGACATGAGTTAGCAACTATTAGTGTTTGCATTTCATGTAATGTTCTGTGTTGTTGTTGCAGTTGTTGTTGTAAGACAATAATTATAACATTGTTTTTAAGTGTGAAGACAAGCTTATTGACGGCAGATTACAGAAACAACTCAATGTTTTCAAAATATTGTTTAGAGTTCAACAGCGGTTACCGTTATTTGAAAGTTTGATATCAGCTAAATATAGTTAACGTTCCCTTTAGAAACATTTTTAGAGCATTTAATAGAATACTTGGAAGCCTAAAACTGACACGACAACTTCTAATATAACTCAAATTTGAATTCCATCTGATTCCTTCACTTTATAAGATATAGATAAGGAACCAATGAACATAGCGAAATAAAAGCTTCCACAAATACTGTATATCATCAGCGGCATAACTTTTGAATAAATTGTCGAAATCAGACTATAACTTTTCAATGGTAATTTTTCACCGAAAATATCGGTAAATTTCTCAGATTTCTCAATTTAATTCAGAGGAAATCGTTTTCTTCTAATAGTGTGTCTCTGTATCAGAAATGTTTAAACTCAGGTCATTACTTCCCCTAACTCTCATATAGCTAATTATAGGATGGGCTTAATAGCTTATAAATCGGTTAATATGTGAAATATCCTAGCAGATACAATGTATGTTGGATACAATGTAAATGAGTGAAATCGGTTCGGGAATTACCTCAGCCTATATACTATATATGATCATTTTCATTTTTCTATTGGACTTTATGCCGAATATATGGGTGAGTTATCTTAATAAAAATATAGCAATAAATTCCGAGAGTATAAAATGTTCGGTTGCACCCGAACTTAGCCTTTCCTTACTTGTTGTTTTTGTTGTTGATCACAATTTTAAATTGATCAATTAATTCCTGTGGGAAAAGCCTATAACAGATCTTAGTCGAGACTCCAATAGTTTTCAAGTCTTTCTTTGTTTTGCAAATTGACTCTAAATGAAAATACTATATACTATAACGAAGTTCTTCTTCATTCGATCAGATAAATAGGATAATATCTCGATCTTTACGTACTTATTTCTTATATATATCCTAAAACTTAACTTGAAATCGTCATACTAATACTAATACTAAAACACTAATCATTTCATCTATCTCTGGAGCAACTCACAATCCGTCACAACAAAATTACACTCATTAACACTTCTCCACCACATCATAAGAAATCATGATGGGAGACTTATTAATATCTTATTTTTGAGGACGTTTAGTTCGTATAGGTTGTCGGCATTTCATCTAAACGATCTTTCACATTTGATGAAGTATTATACGCTTGGATATACGCTTATTTCACCTGGGACTTTTTATGGTCAGCGATTTTGATCCTCATTCAACCCGATATCCTTTATATATGTAAGTAAGAAAGCGGAAATAACAGAGTTATTGTCTTATATTAATATTATTGTTATCGTTCATAAGAACGGAGGAGCAGGAGTTTTTAAATCTAGAAATATTAATAATCCGTTGCAAACAGACAAATATTGGATCTCTCACAGTCTATATTGCGCGGATAATGATGGAAATATTCGTGCTTAATCTATACTTCCGATATTTATGGTTGAAATTTTGCTGAATTTACACTTAAAGTTCAAATCTTTGAAATGTCTAAAAACTTTCCTAAATATTTCACATACATCGAAGAATGTGAACCAAGCGAATGATACAAATGACAGATCATCGCAGTTGCAAGCTCGAAAGACGTGTCGAAAATCACTACAAACTGTTGAGGTAAACTAACCAATCTCCAAGTACTCGAATACTAAACTGAAGCTATTTTGGTACACCAAAAAAATTTATTGAAATGAAATTCGAAGTACATATTTCTCGACATATTATTAAGACAACGATGGAATCAAACGGCTTCTTTTGCAAATTTACAATAATTTTTGACGAGCTTTAAAAAAATTAGCTGATATATTTCAGGCAAGTAGGTGAATATCTTTCGAAATGAAACTCTTGGCATCTAGCGAAAACCATAAATGCCGAAAGTTCGAAAATCGGAGCTCGATGATGAAAACATAGAAAATCATTAACTGGGAAGGCAAGAAAGGCAATCATTTCGATAAAGGGTATACATTTGTTTTGGTTAATGGTAACTTCGGAAGCTGTAGGAAGTTCTTAGACGTTCTAAGAAATAGATGAGATTACTACATATGGCACTGTTTCGATTACCTCTTGAAATAGATAATATCGAACGTCCATTGTTATTTATAAAATTATATATATTCATAATTCTCAATTCTTTTTCTTATTGCATACATAATGCGTAACATTCTTTCTGAGGAAGAAATTATGATAAACGTATATTGGATCAGCTGAGTGCGTCACCACAATTAGTATTATCATTTTTTTAAAGGACTAAATACTATTTTTATTGTTCATACAAATATGTAAATATATACCAGTTCATAAATTCTGAACCCCCACGGAGACCTTTACTCTTGAGTTTAGTTTGTGTTTAGTTGCGCTGTTCATGCGCTCACTGTCCACCAATGAAAATTATTGGTTATATTTAATCCGCATTTGCACACTCAGTCATTAACACTTTGACACCAACGCGCCCACATGAAGCGATAAATAAAAATTACAGGTTTTCACCAAAGTGTTTGACTACAACCTGCAATTGGCACTAACGTACGTGGATGCAGTATATAATTAACAAAGCCACAAGTACAATGGGTGAAATGGTAAAATGAGGTGAAACAATTTCTAAAATTTATTGCTGCGTTCAGCGTGAAAGGCTTGTTGATTTTTCAATTATTGAATTATTTATAGAAAAGTGGTAAATGCACAGAAAAGTAAGTGACAATTTGCTTCATTTGCTTATCTACTTGTATGTATTCGTGTTTGAATACCGATTAGTATAAGCAGGCTCATAATGTTGGATTATGACGTAACTTGTGATAAAATGTTTATTAAGTTTATGACTCTAACGCTCGTAAAAGCGGATCCTCAGGACAAGAGCTACGAAGAATATCAATAAGTATGGATCGTGAAGATCTTTATACGTTCCCACCATAGAACGGATCCGGATTCTTAGGTCATGGACATAATTCCTCAGAATTCATAGGGGAATGTTTTAGTCCCGTCAGCAATACCGAAAAAATCGTTATATGCGCCAATTTAAATTCGTTTCTGGCCATTTCGACTGATTAATTGAAAAAAAAAAATGTTGAACGAGTGGCAACACTTCTCAAAAACTTAAAAAAAAAAAACTTCTCCAACTCGATCCTGTTTGATATGAATAAAAACATTTTTGTTTGACTTTTTTTTCTTAAAATTTCCAATAGGTGGCAACCTTTTTTGTTTAAATATTACGCATATGAGTTCCATTAATTTATTTAAGTCACCCTCACCATGGTGGCGTTTGCTGATAACGTGACGGAATTTCGTTGCGTAACACATTCTCGTTGCAAATATCTTTTGCTGTGAAAAATAAGCTTATTTATATTATATACACGTGCACACAATTTGTTTCCTTGTCGCAGGATCTCTTATTGCCCTCTGACCCTTCATTTAACAATACTCCAACTTAAGGGTTCCGTTCACTTCAATTTGCATTACTCGTTACAAATTACAAACATTTAATATTTCAGTCTTTTAATTTGGAGCATAACGGTACATAAATACATATGTAGGTACCGTTAAATTCAGTTGTCACCAGTCGCACTGCTGGGCATTTGATGATTCTGTCCACACGGCAACACATAATTGCTTTAACTTTCTGACTTCCCCCAACCAACCACGAGCACGACAAACTTCTGACGCACAACAACCGGACAAGTTTAAATGGCTGGAAGTAATTTGTGGCGAATAATTATGTGAATACCTGTGATGACGAAGGCAACAATATAAACAAAACAAAAAGATTGGAAAACTTTCTGTTTGTTATACAGCACCATTTTTTTCCTCTTTTTCCCATACAATACGAGTGTAATTTGTTTGGCCTTTATGAAGTGATACAGTATTTTTAACTTTGAAAGCCAAGTGGTCATTTCGTGTACTCAAATTCATACAACAACGCCGTTATAAAAATGGCAGTCAAATAAAGTTTCGAAACACGCCGAGCAGGTGGAGCTCTCGTATTTATTTAACTTTTACAACTTTATTGCAGTTCATTTAGACTTGGCCCCTTTTGGGTTGTATGCTCAATCTAGTTTCGAGTGAATACTGACTCTTCATAGCGTTATTGCACTCACACCGCTCTGTGTGCCCTTGCTTGGTCACTTGGTCTAATCGCCAATGTAAACACGCTGTGACAATTTATCATGCTGCAAATAGCAAATGTGGCACTTCGTCTACAACGAAAGGACGAAAATAAGGAAAAAAAAGCAGTGACGAAAACTCGCCTGCATTAGGCGCTTGAGCGCAGTCATGAAATCAAGAGTATAATCGAAATCAACGAAATTAGTGAAAACTGTCCAGCTGACTGAGTAAATGTGTCAGCGCACAAGCGGTAAGTCGAAAAGGACATTAATAAACAAAGAATTGAACAAGCAATTAGATAAAAATAACACGAAATGTCAAAAGTAAACTCATTAGCTCCGCAAAGCTGAGACCCTACAAACAATGAGGATGGTAGGAGTTTGGTGTAGCGGAGTAGAAGAGTCCGAGTACATAAAATATAGCGGAGGTAAAAGACAAATATTAAACCTTTTCAGCTAGACATGTGTATGGTAAAATGTTTCATGTTCCGATAATATGCATAAGATGATTCGAAAACTAAACGAGTAACAAATCGAACATATCTTCGTAGTCTATTAGGCTTATACTATTTCAATGAATTGCCCACAGTCTTTCTTGTATTAAATTCAACTATATAACTTTGTTCCAGCATCGACCTGTAATTTGTTTGATAAAAATGGTTTGAAAAAAGGTTCCAACAAAGCTAGCAGAAAGTGGGGATTTGAAACTTGATGTCAACCTGAAAATCAGTTTGAAAACTTTGGCCCCTTACAGTATGGTAACCCCGCGTTACACAGACCTAACAGCATATGTTTTATTTTAGGTTTTACATATACTATAAGATATATCATTGCCAAAAAAAAATAAAGAACTTTTTTTCAAGTGGCTTTTGTCCAGAGAATGCCTCATATATATTATATACTTTCTACTATACCAGATTTCAGCCGACCCCGTCCATCGCAATTTTTAATAATTATAGGAATATATTCGCATTCACCGAAAATTTTACGAAAAAACCTTTTACGCCTTCGTTTGTAATATTCACTCCAGGTGACATGATTTAATTAGGCCATACAGAGCATATAACTTAAAACACTCGTACACCACTCATACTCTCGCAGAATGATGAGATTAATTGATTTTCGACTGTTTGTTCGTGTTATAACTGTATTACAAATAAGATATCTTGATAAATCTTAATCCATTAGATAAGTTAACTTTACGGGTATATAAAATAAAGAGAACATATTTCTTAATAATTATGTGGTCACTTGTTAAGGGGTTAGGGGTAGTCAGGATTTTCAAAAAATTAATTTTTTGTATTTCGCATTTTCGTTAAGTAAAATATCTTAAATATATTCTCTGAAAATTTGAAATTGATCCGAAATTTACTTTTCGAGTTATTTGACAAATAACAAGAGCGCTCGGGCACTCAAACACCCTAGTATGAAACTTGAAATGTGTTTTTCTCAAAACAATGTTGTTTGAACCCGATAGAGAATAATGAAATTTCTACAGCTTTTAGAATACATAATTATCCTGGGCCGGATCGAAACTTTTTTATTTTCAAAAAATTTTTTCGATTTTTAAGACCAATTAACTGTCGATTTTTTACCGAAAATCTAGAAAAAAATTCTTGAGGCCGCCATTTTGTTAATTTTGAATAAAAGAAAAAAGCTTCGATCTGGCACAGGATTATCTATTTATAAAACAAATGTTTCTCATCCGATTAATTTGAGATGAATCCACAAGGACTTATGATTGTCACCGTAAGGACCTTTTTTGAACTGGGTCAACACAAATAGCTATAACTTTGGAAATTACAAATCTATTATTTTAAAATTTTCTGAAAATTGTAGTTTTTTCGTGTCTCTGACTGTCCCTCACCCCTTAAATGAATAAAGTCCTGTCAGTACTTTACATAGACTAGATATAACTAATATGCAAATTGCCAACTTACAGTAGGCTTTACCGTTTACATATATCGGTCAATATGTAAAATATAATATTGGATTTTTTGGGGCTGACATTGGGTGAAATCGGTCCAGCCCACATATCCTATATACGAGTGTAATGACGTTATTCTAGTGGACTTCACATCGAATACATCGACCGATATGTGAGTCATCATGTAGAAATATTCTCTCTAGCAGTTCAATGATAAAAGTAATTTGTACTTTCGGTTTTGGCCTTTCCATACAAGGGGAAATACACTTGGCATACAATACAGGCCTTTGCGTTGTCAAAAATTTAACAAATTAATTAGATTTAAGAATCGAAAAAGCGTCTAGAACCTAGTTCCCAAGAAGTGATACCCAAGAAATTATTGCCTACCTCTCGCAAAGATGGGCATTCCAAAAGGAAATTTGGGAATAATTCCATCACGTCCATCTCCAAGCAGCTTATACAACTAGCGTCCGGTTAAATTTATAGTCTGTTACTAGCAACAAAGTTGCTAAGAGAGTATTCTAGTTTTGTTCACATAACGGTTGTTTGTAACACCCAAAACTAAACGACTTAGATATAGGGTTATATATACCAAAGTGATCAGGGCGACGAGGCGAGTCAAAATCCGAAAGTCCGTCCGTCCGTCCGTCCGTGTGTGCAAGCTGTAACTTGAGTAAAAATTAAGATATCTTGATGAAACTTGGCACACTTGTTTCTTGGCACCATAGGAAGGTTGGGCATTGCCACGCCCACAAAATGGCAAAAACCGAAAACACATAAAGTGCCATAACTAAGCCATAAATAAAGCTATGGTAATAAAATTTCGTATGGAATGGATGAAATCGGTTCACAACTACGACAACTTCCCATATAACTCAATTTTGAATTCCATCTGATTCTTTCACTTTATAAGATATACATTAGGAACCAATGAATATAGCGAAATAAAAGTTTACATAAATCTACTGTATATGATCCGTGGCATCACTTGTGAAAAAATTGTCGAAATCCCCCGGCCCCGAATGGCCCCGGATATCGAATTTGAATAACTCACCGAAAATAATTTTTCATCGAAAATATCGGTAAATCTCTCAGATATTTTAATTTAATTCAGACGAAATCTTTTTCTTCTAATAGTGGGTCTCTGTATCTGAAATGGTTAAAATCGGGTCTTAACTTCTCCGAGCTGTCATATAGCAAATTATAGGATTTTCAAAAATACGATGGGCTTAATAGTTTATTAATAGGTCAATATATGAAATTTCTTAGCCAAATTAAATGAGCATATAATTCTCCGACATGGCATGTGCTATTGGCTGTCCAGCTCTTGCTACCTTTCCACCAGCTATTTCCGCTTGAAAAAGTCCAACATACAATATCGAGATTCGTTCTCAAACTGTTTCATAGTAAATTATATAATTCCAGGGGTAATGTAAAAATTGTTGATGAATATGATTGTGATGTAGTTAATCATATTTATTTTATTTTTCTAATAATCCAAATGGAATTTTTCTACACTTATTTCCATTATTTTACCTTGAAAGCCAAGTAGACATATTTCGAAATTTTGATAAAAAAGTGAATAAAATACACAATGCTTTTACTAAACGTGCCATTTTAGTCGGTATATAATATACATATTATGTTGGTATATCTTCAAAATGTGCGAATCGTACACATCTCAAATAGAGCAACCTAACCAAATGGCATTTGCATGCTTTGTTGGCAGTAAACAATAACAGTAATAAATATAATACATCCCCACACTCATACACTCATCCATCCACTCACAAGTATGGTGCTAAATAATATGGCTGAGTGCTTTTAAGTATTATGATTATTTTCGACAGAAATACGAATTCTAAATAAAAAATTCTTGCAAAAATAACAAAAAAAATCCAAAAACTTGTAATATGAAAATTTCTGTCTGCATTGTTGCATTTACTTAAATGGTTTCTGTTATGGGCCGCTGCAGCTTCGCCGCGTCCGTTCGCTGCTCCTAAGGTCGAATATTTTTAACTTTCAATGCGCTACAAACAAAAGGCCGCACAGACGACCGACACGAGCACAAAGCAATTTCGTTGTTGTATGCAATCATAATATTGTGCCACAGGAAGCCACAAAGTGGAAGCGGCAGGATGTTGTTAATAAGAATCGGCTTTATGATTATATTTAAACTACTTCTCTACCACCTGAAATACGCAAATGTAAATTTCATGTTTCTTTTACTCTCACTTCTATATTTGTGTGCATGCCATATTTGCTACTTCATTGACGTTGAAAACGCTCAAATATAATCATAGCATTCCTGCTTTCCACCTTTGCTGTAAGTATCTAAATGCATTTTACTTTGTACTATTTATTTTCACTAATATTCGAAACTATACTTAAATAATTTTCCAGTCATAGACCGATGTCATATTATTTGCTTTCGTTATCATTTGGCTAAGAAATTTTGAGACACAAATGATTTTATTAAAATACTTTACTTCATTCACCTTCAACCTTGGTTGCCTTGTCGTGGCTAAAGGGCTTAAGTAATAGTAATCGGCGCATTCCAAATGGGAACGCACAATACTCTTACGAACCAAGAGGTACACCTCATAATTCGCACAATGGTGATACGGATGAATAAACTTTTGGTTGTACGCCCATCTCCTATTGTGAAAGTGTGAGGACACCCATGCCAACACCACCCTAAGCCAAGGTGTTAAGGTACCCGTGGTGATGACTGAATGGTCGGAGGGTGGTAACGAATAGCTGATCGCGAACGGTCCCCTCCAACGTACGGACGAGATCGGATGCATATCAGCATATCAGCTCTGCGGACGAGTGTTCAACATTTTCCGGCTTACTCATGGGACCAAAATAGGAATGAACTAGAAACAACAACAGAACAACCTACTCACTTCAAGTTGGGAGACGATGAAGAATACTACCAGATGAACCAGCCATAGTAGTGACACCAGCGCAAGGAACTTTACCCAAAAAACCCAGGCAGGTGAAAGCGAGAGGAATAGCTCAACTACAGCAAGACACTTCAACGATGTAGCCAGCGATTTCCTACAGGTATCCATTATTGACCGGCACTACTCCTCACCAAGCACAATACAAAAGAGATGGGTTGAGATCGACGACAGATTATCGAATGTATTACTAAGCTATGTACTCAACAATCCTGCGGGTCCTCTTCCGGAGTTTGACTCTTCTGAAACCCTCAGGGGCTACAGGGATATCAAATGCGCGAACCAGTCCTGTTTGGAAGGTAGCGTCGCTAAAATCACCGACGCCTTTCCAGGCCTCTAATTGAGGCTTATACCCGCCTCCGGTATTGCAGAGAGATGACATTCCCTTGTACTGTAGAGAGTAGACTAATGGACTTATTTAGTCAATATGCAAATAGTTTTTTTCTGTAATTTTTTCAACTTTTAGGTTAAAAAAACTCTTACGCTCAACAGAGTTCACTTAATTGTTTAGTATGACAATTATGAGCTAATTGACTTCATTACCACAAATTGACCCAAATGAGCTCTTGTATTCATTGTAATGCTTTTAATTGGTGAAAAATTAAATATTTTAAATTTCTTAATTGGCAATTATCTGTCGGTTTGAACATAAAATATACTAAAAGTTTCTTTAAAGAACTGTCATTTGTTTACTGTAATTACAATGTACCACCCTTTGCTAACTTTTGCAGCTGTATCTAGGGGAGTATGTAAGATTACAAGTTCTCTGTGTGAATTGTTAATAATGCACCCAACTAAATAAAGTACTTTAAGTAACAGATGCGCGTAGGATATCAGGAGGAGGGAAAGTCTTACTTGTTGTCGCCCAGGGTAACTAAGAACGCAATGATTTTAAAGTGTCATAGGAAATGCTATGAAACAACAAACAAGAACAACCAAATGAGATTAAAAAATATGAAGAACATGCGCGCCAAAAACTTTTAAACAAACGAGTATAAACAATGTTAACGAACGAACAGCACCGGGAAGGTCCAATGAAAAAACTCAAAAGGAAAATAACATTAAAATGTAAGACGGTGATAAGTGGAGCCCCTGCGACCCAATACAACACGTAATGTAATAAAAAAATAAACAACCTAAGAACAAAAGAATCACAAAACCAAAAAAGCACATCAAAATATGCAGCTGCGAAGCAAGTGACAAGAGCACAAAAAAGTGAGAGTAAACAACGGTGTACCTGAAAGCAACGGTGTCACCAGAGAACGTCACCAAAAGCGACTGTGAATGCAACGAGGAGCAAGGACAACAACAGAAACTACAAGCACAAGTACAATAATAACAACAAGCAGCATAATACCATCAGCATTAATAATGCTAACAAGGGAACTTGAAGAAAAGTTTATGGGTGCCATATTACACACCAACAACAGCAATAATACTCGCCCAGCAAAACATCAACTCAACAATAAGTTACGGTCGCACACCCAACAACAATTTCAAAATTTCACCTGCTGCTTCCATTCACTCCAAGCCCAGCCAGCTACAGTGTGTACTTATATATAGTTTTTCTATTTTCGTGCTTGTTGTTATTGTTGCTACTTTGCTGAAGCACTCGGAAAATGTTAAGCGAACAGCATGGCCAGAGGGAAGCAGCGCTGCATGTGTGACAGCGGCGGCGGCGTAGTGAAAATGGGCCAAGAAAATGGTGTGAAAACGAGCACAAAACATGACAAAGCGACACAGCCCGAGAGTCAAACAAAAAACCTAACAAAACGTTGCAAAAATATGAAAAGGTGCGAGCGGTGGTAGTGATGGTGCTTATACAGGTACCGGCGCAGTGAAGGTGGAAATAATGTTAAAAACTCCGGAAATTTTTATTTAGCTGCCCTCTGGCATAGCCTACACCCACTCTCCCACCAGCTAGCTTGTCATTTCACCGCTAACCTTCTTGTTATAGTTTTTATTCTCCCTTCGTGTGGCTTCGTTTTGCATTTTAGTTGCTGGCCTGGCTGCCTTTTGGTGCCACTAGAATATATATTTACTAGGCACCAGCGGTTTCAAACTGGAATACCGGCTATTTAGCAGGCTTCTTGATGTTCTGCGCTGTAGTGTGGATAATAATTAAGGAAGAGTGTGCATAGCCGAAGACGAAGTATGAAACTCTTGTTTGTTAATTTGTGAAAATTAAAAATTATACGGGTCATTAGTAATTGAAAATTACAAGTGAGTATATACACTTACATATGTTAAATATCACATGTGAGTTTCCACTATCCTTTCGACTACCCACTTAATATATCTTTAATCGAAGTTCTGAACTACAGTAGACTTCAGATACACAATGAAGGTTCGCTTATTCTTCCGTGCCTTTAAGGCACTACTAGCACATATTTATACATAATTCTTCTAAATTATTTAAAGAGTCAATTAAACTAGATAGATTCTAAAGAAGCAGGCAATAGCTGACAAGCTGTCCTCTGAATCATCTCAAACTTTATTATAATTTTTACCGTAAATGAAAATTGATTGCGGGTGGTTCGAGATGTAAGGTTAACATTAAAACTGTAATAGCATTTTCATACAGCCAAATTAATTTAATATATTAATATTATACTTGAGAAACCAGTTTAATAGCGTTTTTAGACAGCCAAATTAATTGATCAATCAAAATTTTTATTGAGATACCCTTTATTGCCTTTTACACTGCCGGCTACTCGATAACCGATCAGCTGTTATAGATTTTTGTTTTTGCTTTCCATAAGAAGTTGGTAAGTTTCATCAGCTGATTGATATTGTTTAGCCCAGGCATCTACCGTAGCTTTTTTTAAATTCAGCCAATCGCAATCAAAGAACGTATATCATACGTATTTGTCGCAGAGTTGCATTTAATTGTCAAGTCGATTAAAATTCAATTATAAATTATTATATACTGTATGGTAAATCGATCTTAAAAAGCGTTTTAATCGAGCAGAGGCCGGTCAATTGATCAATTAGCTCCTCTGTAAAAAGGCTATAATCCTTTCGCACAGCAGGTTACTCGATAACTGATCAGCTGTTATACGTTTTTGTTTTTGCTGTTCATAAAAAGCTATTAAAATAGAAATTTTTATCGTGGTCAATAATATGAAGAGTGAATTCCAGTTTCAACTCGATTTATATTAGATTAGCAAATAATGTAGTAAAATAAGATTTTTATTTTGTATGGTAAATCGATCTAAATCAGAGCTTTAAACTAGCAAAACCGCTTAATTGATCAATTAAGTTCTGTGCGAAAAGGATATAAGCTCGCTAGTTTGGCAGAAATTATTAATTGGTTTAAAAATATTATAATAAACTAGAGATTAGCTCAATGAACTTATATTTGCTACAGCTAGACATAGGTACTATAGTTTAGAGAGTAAGCTTAATTGTTAGTAGAAAGATATGTATGAGTTATACACAGTCGGAAATGATATCACACCTGAGAACTGAAGTTATTCCAAAAAAAAGAATTAGTTCAAAATACGCTTAATCCGAAGACTTTAATTGAGTTTTATTAGAGAGAATAAAACTAATTTAATTAGTTTGCCATGGCATATATTTTCAACGAATTAGATTTCATATTCATAAAGCGTTTCGTTTGCATATTAGCTTGTTCTATGCAGGGAAACCGCTCGTTTGAAATTATGTGATTACTTGTATATATGTATACATATTGGAGGAATAATGAGACCACTCGCAAAGACAAATAACCATACGACTACGAAAAGCTACATATGTCGTACCCGAAACATCACGGGCGAATGTATTTTTCGGAATATCATAGGATCAGAAGATTTCTGAGTTTAATAAAGCGAATAAGTAAGGAAAGGCTAAATTCGGGTGCAACCGAACATTTTAGCAATATGAGAGCTAGGGGAAGTTATGAACCGATTTTAACCATTTATGGTACAGAGACACACTATTAGAAGAAAAAGATATCCTTGATTTAAATTAAGATATCTGAGAGATTTACCAATATTTTATTATCATAAGGCACTGAGTTCTTTATATTCGATATCCGGGGCATTGTAAAGTTACAGTCCGATTTTGCCAATTTTTTCACAAATGATGCCACAGATCATATGCAGTATTTGTGCAAAGTTTTATTCCGCTATCTTCATTAGTTCCTTATGTATATCTTATAAAGTGAAGGAATCAGATGAAATTCAAAATGAAGTTATATGGAAAGTTGTCGTGGTTGTGAACCGATTTCCATTTTCCACACGTGTCATAAAGGTGTCAAGAAAATATTATATACCGAATCTGTCGAGTAGTTCCTGAGATCCTGACCCCATAAGTGGGCGATGCTACGCCTATTTTCCATTTTGTAAAAAAATCTGAGTGCAGCTTTTTTATGAGTTAACGCACTTTTTCCTAATCTAATCTTTTCAACCTCCTCTTTGTATGGGAGGTGGGCGTGGTTATTATCCGATTTGAACTATTTTCATGGTGTATGGTGGGGTACGCAAGGGAACCGACTGCAGGAAGTTTTGTTTATATAGCTTTATTGGTTTGCGAGATATATACAAAAAAAACCTATTTGGGGGAGCCACCCCCACTTCCCCAAAAATAGTACATCCAAATATGGCCGCTTTTGCCAAAAGCAACCCTCTCACGGTCCTAAGGAACATGTGTGCCAAGTTTCGTCAAGATATTTCAATTTTTACTCAAGTTATCCGTTGCATGGACGGACGGACGGACAGACATTCGGATTATGACTCGTCTCGTCGCCCTGATCATTTTGATATATATAAACCCTCTATCTAACTCGTTTAGTTTTATGACTTACAAACAACCGTTATGTGAACAAAACTATAATACTCTCTTAGCAACTTTTGTTGCGAGAGTACAAAAATCTGAAAAATCGACTAATTAAACAGATTGTATGGAGAAAGTAAACTGTAAATATTAGCAATATCCGAAAAATAGGCCTAATACAAGGAACTTATAAGTGAAATTTTAATGCTAACCACTCTCCCAGACAAGGCAAGAAAAGATCGTGTATATTGAAATATGTAAAGGGTGATTTTTTAAGAGCTTGATAACTTTTTTTAAAAAAAAACGCATAAAATTTGCAAAATCTCATCGGTTCTTTATTTGAAACGTTAGATTGGTTCATGACATTTACTTTTTGAAGATAATTTCATTTAAATGTTGACCGCGGCTGCGTCTTAGGTGGTCCATTCGGAAAGTCCAATTTTGGGCAACTTTTTCGAGCATTTCGGCCGGAATAGCCCGAATTTCTTCGGAAATGTTGTCTTCCAAAGCTGGAATAGTTGCTGGCTTATTTCTGTAGACTTTAGACTTGACGTAGCCCCACAAAAAATAGTCTAAAGGCGTTAAATCGCATGATCTTGGTGGCCAACTTACGGGTCCATTTCTTGAGATGAATTGTTCTCCGAAGTTTTCCCTCAAAATGGCCATAGAATCGCGAGCTGTGTGGCATGTAGCGCCATCTTGTTGAAACCACATGTCAACCAAGTTCAGTTCTTCCATTTTTGGCAACAAAAAGTTTGTTAGCATCGAACGATAGCGATCGCCATTCACCGTAACGTTGCGTCCAACAGCATCTTTGAAAAAATACGGTCCAATGATTCCACCAGCGTACAAACCACACCAAACAGTGCATTTTTCGGGATGCATGGGCAGTTCTTGAACGGCTTCTGGTTGCTCTTCACCCCAAATGCGGCAATTTTGCTTATTTACGTAGCCATTCAACCAGAAATGAGCCTCATCGCTGAACAAAATTTGTCGATAAAAAAGCGGATTTCACATTTCGAACCGAACACTGATTTTGGTAATAAAATTCAATGATTTGCAAGCGTTGCTCGTTAGTAAGTCTATTCATGATGAAATGTCAAAGCATACTGAGCATCTTTCTCTTTGACACCATGTCTGAAATCCCACGTGATCTGTCAAATACTAATGCATGAAAATCCTAACCTCAAAAAAATCACCCGTTATTTTCGGGTGGTGGAGGTACAGAATGTTCTTCATCTTATGAAGTCATGGTGATTTTAAACCTTTCATTCAATCGAAACTTTAAGCAAAACATGAATTTCAAAATGAGTTTCCTTTTTCTCCGAATGACTCCATCTTCATCCAAATACCAAACACTGTAATCAATGAAAACTAGTCCTACAGGGTACACTGTACTACAATCGCATGCGCATATATGCCAATTCTGTGCGAACTCGCAGCCGCAAAATGTCAACCGCACTTACACGCGCATAAAAACGCGTCACCCATTTAAGTGAGTACATATGTTTGACTGCGGTGGCGCTGCGGTCGTGACTCATTTGACGCAAATTTAAACTCGCGCAAATTTATGGTTTCCATTTTTTCGTGCACTGACTACTTAAATTAGCCACGAGCCACACATACACACACACATGTGTAGCACTGCATGAGAATTTATATGAAAATACTTTCACATGAACCCACACACATCACATCAATTTATAGTATATGTGTGTAAATTAACTGTGATTTGGAATGTGTCGTTTTGTGGGCGTTTGGAAATTTACAAAATTTCGCCAATTCTTCACTTAAACAATGCAATTAATTTATCGTTACGTAATAGTAATGGCAGATAAATTTATGCCAGAGGCAGACGTGCTGAAAAACATATGTATGTGTTTGTGGGGCATATTTAGTTGCCAACGTGGCGTATACGCAACATAATTTGTATCTTAACTTACATATGCCGAGAGATAGCTTGTAGATGCTTATCAAAATAGCTGCGCGTACACACAGGCACTTATTCATTTATATTTATTTATTTTCCATTGCCTGCGACTGCTGTTGCTAACTGATAATTTATATGTGCGTCTGCTTCCAATACAAATTAATATTGGCAATGTATTTTTCCATATATTAACTTAAGATCCAATATATGCTCACACTAATATGTTATCTGTGTGTACTGTAATAAAGTATTCCATTCAGTCGAAAAAATCATTGATACTTTGATCCTTAATTTCGGAGAATATTTATATTGCTCTAGGATGGCCAAATTTTAAATTTTTGTTTTTTTATTCTTTGAAATGTTGTATAATTAAAATCTGTTTCGGAACATCTACTATTTGCTTGATACTCTGTTGTACACTTTCTTAAATGTCTAATGAATAATTCTTTATAAAGCCCTATTGCCAATGAGATCACATTTTACTTCTTTTAATTGATCTCATACCTAATTTAATATGTTTTTATTTTATTTTTTTAGACCTGAATCTGTACAACAAGCACCTCGTATCAGTATTTGAAGAGCGTCAGGTGCAAAAACCGATTACTGCTCTCTGATGTACCTGTTACGAGATTTACTCTTAGCCTTAGGAAAGCTTGATGCTTAAATGACTCAAGTTGTAGGCACTCCGATGCTAACAGAGCCATCCTCAAACTTTATTCAAAGTACATTTTTTTAACTTCTATCAACCATATGCTGCTGTTTAGGAATCGCATATCTTCTTCGAAGTAAAGTCATTGCGGAGAGAATTACTCACAACGAAAGCAAGGTATGCATTTTGAAGCTTGAAGTGATAGAAGGCTCGAAACAAGCTCTGAAATACAACAATTTTCTGTAACGTCACAACAAAATTCTTTGTGGTTCAGATCATAATGCATCCTTTGAAAAATGCTCTATTTTCGGTATTTTTGTTTATATAATACGGAACGCTGGAGAATCATTAGAGTTTGCATGGCAGGTCTGGGATCTTCCAATATATTAGCATTTTAAGTTTAGTAGCTTGTTCAGTCATCATTCTGACTGCGGATGAATGCAATCGTTCTCCATTAACAACAAGAAAGTTTGAATTGGATATGAATAATTCCCATAATAAGGATTTTTTTGAGCTTAATATCATATACTATATATAGATATGTATATGTATCTCTTTATTTTTATTAGGTTTTTGTCGACCAAAATCCTATTAGCATTATATATAGATGAGGAATATATGTATAAATAGGATCATATTTATCTCTCAATTCCTTCTTCTTAATTTTACGAAAAGCTTGGTTTAGCATTAAGCAGAGTGTATATAGATATCTAATTTTTCATCGGTTCCGAAACCGAATCTAACCTAACAACCAGTCGAATTATTCATACATGCGCGGATACGCAATCACTGTTACAATATTCACTCGGGCTAAAACGAACTAACTAGGCATCATATAAGGTACTCATATCCAACCTATACGGATATGTACAATTTTTTTACCCTTATTTTTTATCCTTTTATACAATTGCCGTGTTTAATAATTCAAAATGACTATTCTAGCATTTAATTTCACATATTTATTTGCAAAATATATTAGTGCAGGAAACTTTATCTGCCAATAAGCAATGAGAAGTAATCTCGCTTTAATGTGGCATATAAATTATGGTGTGGAAATTTGAATTATTGATATTGACATAATTTATTTCGTTATCACTGACAGCGAAGAGTACAATATGTTTCCACTTCAAAGTATTGTAGATATGTGCAAGTGTAGGCCTACGGCGCAAATATATAACTGTATATAGGTATTGACTTTATAAAAAGCTTTTGAAAACATTTAAATTATATCACAGCAGACATTTATACAACTTTGACACACACACACACTTCGAATTAAATGCCTCTCTCTCTGTTAGTTATATGTTTGTATTTTTTCACATTATTTACTTTTTGTTTTTGTTGTTCTTTGTTTTGTTGGCTCAGCATGTTTTGCCACAATGAAAAAATACCAATTTTCACACGTTGCACACTTGAAATTTGTATTTGCGCCACCATCACCACCATCCAGCAACCACCACCGCATATGTTTGTACATATTTCCCGGCTCATTGGCTGCCTGACACCGCCAACTGGCAATTATAATAAATTTACTGTTATTTTTCGTCGAAAATTAAAATTCGATTTTTCCCCACCCTCGACCACGTCACTTGAACCCGCCGCCGCGCCTCCTGTTTGTGCAAATTATTTATTATTCAAGCACTCGTCTTTTGTTTGTCGTGAATTATGCAACAACTTGAGCATGTGTAGCATTTATAATATGATATTGTGGATGTTGGTAATATTTTCTGTAGAATTGGAATTAATATGGCACATATGGGGTTTCACAGTTCAAATGAATTATACTAATTTACAACAGTTCACAGTTTGGAGAGAATTTTCGGTGATTTGAATATATTGTCTTTATAGAGTTTTGCTAGCAAAGGGAGTTGTCTTGAAAGTAGAGACATATTCTTAATGAACCCCATAAGAAATGTGAATAGATTGGACAACATTTGGTTAGTATTTCTTAGTAGCGCAATGCTACTGTTGGCTGTGAAATGGTTGCCAAATCATATTTTGCCCAGACACTCTCATTCTCTTTACTAGCACAAATATTTTATACAATTACCAGTGTAACCACGCCCACCTCCCATACAAAGGTTAGGTTGAAAAATGACTAAAAGTGCGTTAACTCACTAACGAGACACGTCAGAATCACCAAATTTTACATAAGAAATGGCAGAAGGAAGCTGCACTGAGATTTTTTTACAAAATGGAAAATAGGCGTGGCGTCGCCCACTTATGGGTCGAAAACCATATCTCAAGAACTACTCGACAGATTTCAATGAAATTCGGTATATAATATTTTCTTGACACCCTGATAAGACGGATAAAAAATGGGCGAAATCGGTTCACAACCACGATAACTTCCCATATAACTCAATTTTGTATCCTTCTGATTCGTTCACTTTATAATGTATACATAAGGAACCGATAAAGATAGCGAAATAAAACTTTACACAAATACTGTATTTGAGCTGTGACATCACTTGTGGGAAAAATTGTCAAAATCGAAATGACTTTTCAAGGCCCCTGATATCAAACATGAAGAACTCAGTGCCTAAGGGTAATTTTTAGTAGGTAAATCTCTAAATAAATTGCGAGAGTATAAAATGTTCTTAGCCTTTCCTTACTTGTTAAGATATACATAAGGAACCAGTGAAGATAGGTAAATAAAACTTTACACGAATACTGTATATGATTCGTGGCATCACTTGTGAAAAATTTTCGAAATCGGACTATAACTTTTCATTGTCCCGGATATCGAATATGAAGAACTCACTGCCTAATGTTTCACCGAGAATATCGGTAAATCTCTTTGATATCTCAATTTAATTCAGAGGAAATCTTTTTCTTCTAATAGTGTGTCTCTGTACCAGAAATGGTTAAAATTTGGACATAACTTCCCCTAGCTCTTATATAGCTAATTATAGGATTTTCAAAAATACGATGGGTTTAATAGCTTATAAATCGGTGAATATATGAAATATCTTAGCCAAATTAAGTGAGCATATAATTTTAGATGTAATGTATGTTGGTGACGAAAATGTTTGAAATCGGTTCAGGAATTACCTCAGTCTATATACTATATGTGATGATTTTCGTTTTTCTATTGGACTTTATGCCGAATATATAGGTCAAATTGTGTGTTATCTTAATCAAAATATAGCAATAAATTGCGAGAGTATAAAATGTTCGGTTGCACCCGAACTTTCCTTACTTGTTTTCTAATACACTTATTTAGTATAGCAATGACTTATTATCCATTTAATCTTCTTCGCACAGATCCAATCAAATTTGGATGATGCCTAAAGTTGGTGGCATATAAATGGTTTCCTAATAAATATAAAACTCTAAATTTAACACAAAGCCGTACTCAGTTCTAACGACCATTCATTATTTTAATTCTGGTTAATCCGCAAATCCCTATACTCCTTACTTTATTCTTTCACATTTTTGCCAGAGACATAAATATTAGCACCTTCAAAGAATTTATGAATAGTGCTATTCGAATAGAATACCAATTAAAATAAATCTTTTTTAACTCAAGTTAAACGAGTTACATTCATGTTAAATTTAACGACCGTTTGATAGTAATTTATGTAATTGTATTATGCCGTCTTAGAATCGCCACTGCTCTGTTCATTTCGGTGTTTCATAAAAAAAATTACTAAATTGAATAGCTGAATTCAATTCCAAATTGATACGAATACCTCATTAAAGTGGAATTGTCGCACGCTATTTTATCTCAACTTGATTATGCCACTCTATATGATTTATACCAGTTGTTTCTGCGAGTCGCCACTAACTAAGGCTTGGCGTAGACAACTGTACGCTGCTATGCGCGCCTGTTTAACTATAATTGGCTTATGTAGCTGGGCGTCCTTTGACGGCATTTAATTAGAGAATTTGCTCGGCATTCAAATGTGACGCAATAAGCGCTTTGTCCACCAGCAAGCACAGCTGATTAATTTCTATAGCAACCATTGATGAGCCTGTTTATGCAACGTTGAATTCATATGCATAACTACATAGTGGCTGTAAACATATTAGGTTCCTGACATTTGCATTCTATTTTAATAAAGGCAAGGTGTACGGTGCAAATAACGGGCATACCAATCGTTTATAGTAACTCTAAGGAAACAGAAGCTGACATTAGAAGGATAGTTGCAAGGTTTTAAGCGAAAAATTGTAGTATATTCACTAAACTCGGATAAATAAGTATGATGTATTAATAGAGTGTTATATATTAAGCCCATTATAGTCATGAGGAAGACGTCGGGTTATATAAAGGTCTATTTTTTATTCTTCTCATTTATTATATGTGTGTTGGGAAAGATACCGAGAGCTGAAGAGGGAAGCGAGACGCATTTGCAGAAAAAGAAAGAAAGAGGCAGAAATGCGTGAGTATGAAGAGCTTGACAAGCTGGCCGACAGGGGTAATGCTCGAAAATTTACGAAAAGATCCGGCGACTAACTGAAGGTTTCAAGACCGGAGCACACTCCTGTAGGACCCCCAGCGGTGATCTAGTGGTTGATGACCAGAGTATACTGTGTTTGTGGAGGGAACACTTCTCCAGCCTGCTGAATGGCAGTGAAAGTACAACACCAGGAGATAGCGAATCCGATTCCCCAATCGACGACGATGGAACAGATGTTCCATTGCCCGACCGTGAAGAAATTAGAATAGCAATTACCCGCTTGAAGAACAACAAGGCGGCGGGGGCCGATGGATTGCCGGCCGAGCTATTCAAATACGGCGGCGAAGAGCTGATAAGGTGCATGCATCAGCTTCTTTGCGAAATATGGTCGGAAGAAAGCATGCCCGACGATTGGAATCTCAGTGTACTCTGCCCAATCCACAAAAAGGGAGACCCCACAATCTGCGCCAACTATCGTGGGATAAGCCTCCTTAACATCGCTTATAAGGTTCTATCCAGCGTACTGTGTGAAAGACTAAAGTCCACCGTCAACAAACTGATTGGACCTTATCAGTGTGGCTTTAGACCTGGAAAATCAACAACTGACCAGATATTCACCATGAGCCAAATCTTGGAGAAGACCCGTGAAAAAAGGATCGACACACACCATCTATTTGTCGACTTTAAAGCTGCTTTCGACAGCACGAAAAGGAGCTGCCTTTATGCCGCGATGTCTGAATTTGGTATCCCCGCAAAACTAATACGGCTGTGTAAGTTGACGTTGAGCAACACCAAAAGCTCCGTCAGGATCGGGAAGGACCTCTCCGAGCCGTTCGATACGAAACGAGGTTTCAGACAAGGTGACTCGCTATCGTGCGACTTCTTTAACTTGATGCTGGAGAAAATTATAAGAGCTGCAGAGCTAAATAGAGAAGGTACAATCTTCTACAAGAGTGTACAGCTACTGGCGTACGCCGATGATATCGATATCATTGGAAACAACACCCACGCCGTTAGTTCTGCTTTTTCCCGCCTGGATAAGGAAGCGAAGCGAATGGGTCTGGTGGTGAACGAGGACAAGACGAAATATCTCCTGTCTTCAAACAAACAGTCAGCGCATTCGCGTCTTGGCTCCCACGTCACTGTTGACAGTCATAACTTAGAAGTTGTAGATAATTTCGTATACCTAGGAACCAACATTAACACCGATAATAATGTCAGCCTTGAAATCCAACGCAGAATCACTCTTGCCAACAGGTGCTACTATGGACTGAGTAGGCAATTGAAAAGTAAAGTCCTCTCTCGACGAACAAAAACTAAACTCTACAAGTCCCTCATCATTCCCGTCCTACTTTATGGTGCAGAAGCGTGGACGGTGTCAACATCCGATGAGACGGCACTAGGAGTTTTCGAGAGAAAGGTTTTGCGGAAGATTTACGGTCCCTTAAACATTGGCAACGGCGAATACCGCAGAAGATGGAATGATGAGCTGTATGTGGCGCCAAACCGCCAAAAGGAGAGATGCGTGGCGCACTGTTGTGGACTCGGCTATAACCGCGTAAGCGGTTTCTACGCCAGTTAAGAAGAAGAAGAGGATATCTTTATTATTATCACTTACCTTTTGATGGAATTTCAGGCCACGCGACGACAGTTGAAAGCCAAAATATTGAACTAAAAATCCAAGGTATTGTTGTCGTTCTGCTAAGCTTCATTGTATTGATTTGTTGCTATTCGCTGCTTATTTTAGTTATTTTATTTCGAAAGAATTAAACACTCTATATACGTTTATACATAAGTTAATAGTTTACACATCCAACACTGCTACATTTTGTGATAAATGCTCAATGCACTCAAAATTTTTGTATTCTTAGTACTTCGTAAACTAAGATAATTACTTTGCGTACTGCAATTATTATTGTTTTTGTGTTTTTCCTGAAATATAAAAAATAAAATTATTTTAATAAATTCTTATAATTTTATAGTTGTGATTGAGAAACAATTAATTTAGAGAATTTCAGATAAAATTATACACAATATTCCCCGGTATGTTTCTCTCTATATCAATGAATACCTAAATGCGTTAATAATGGTATTACAAAATAGGAAATATATATTTATAATTCAATAGATTACAGAATATACCTTTGGGAAGACAAAGTTTCAAAATGTTTTTACTCTTGTTTGTTAAAGTAATCTTCGATAAATTACGTTTTCGTTATGGGAGCCTCCTATATATATCAGGTTGCACTTATACCCTGTCTTATATACACACAATAGTACAAAAGTCGTTTCTTATTGGATACTGCTCCTTGCATATATAGTGACATATCTGGTCTGAGTCTTTTTTGTTTGCAACGAATTTTTATATTTTGTTCGAGCACGTTCTATGAAAAACCAAGATTTTACGGACTATTAACCTTAATGGGCATGTAATGAAAAAATATATTTTTCGTACAATTATTCTTTTAGTTCTACATATATATTTTATTAAACTAGCGATAGGTGTAATCTTTGAATGTTCTCTTTAAATCATTAAGAACTATCTGAAATCGATTCGTTAAATACTCTGTTTAATATACATACACATATATTGGATTTAGTGTGACAATATCTCATGTTACCAACCGATTTAATCTAGTAAACACTTCACACTGAAACAAAGCGTCGAATAGGGAAAATTTACATTAAGTGTTGGAGATAAATTAGCATTAACACAAAGAGCATGTTACTTTAGTTTCTTTTTTGGACAAAATCTACACCAGGAATTAGCAGGCAAGGACCAGATAAACATTCGAAACCATCTTTACGCTCTATACGAGGTTTTTAAAAAACTTAAAGAGCTATACCAGTCTGACTCTTTCAAAAAACATTTCTTTTTTGCTTATTCGATATTTTATACTTTCCTGTGCAAGCGGTAAGGTCATATCTTGAATAGTTTTTGAATGACAACGTTCTAAACGGCCGATCGCAGCTATGGTCAAAACTTGAAACGCGTTTTTCTCGGAACGACATTTCTCTACATTGCTAGCATCATAACTCAACCAAAATTTGACCGATCAACCGCAAATTGCCACTGAGTATTCTTGAATATATTTACTATACAATGACTTACGATCTTTTATATTGGTTGAAAACTATCAATTTGTCATTAAAAAACGACCATTTTTACGTAAAAAACGACATTTTATTCAGAACTACACTATTTTGTAAATTTTTGAGATTTTTCAAACATTGTAGCTCATTATACTTTCAACTTTGATATCCTATTTGAATTTTTTGACAGCACATAGCTCCGTTATTTTTCAATAGTTTTGTAAAAACAAAAATCTTAAAATATAGCTGAAAATATACCTTATTATGAATCGAGTACTTTCTTTACAAAAAATTACCACAAAATCACCAAAATTTACGATTCGGTTAAAAATTTATTTATTCTAAATTAATCACTTCAGAGGCAGGGCAACCAGAGGTTACTGCAATTCAAGATAGGGTTTACATATAAAAACTACAAGAGTCCAAGTTTACAATAGAAAAGAAAGCATTTTTTAACTAAAAGAATTTAAAATACATTTTCGCAACTAAGTAAACGAAATTTTCTAGTCTCTTCAATGCCTACTTGAAATATTCGTCTCAACATATTGTGAAGTATTCAACACTTCAAAGTTCAGCTAAATTTTAAGTACACAGTAGTACTGCAAAGAGGTGTGAACACCGAAATTTGGTCACCTTTAATCACTTGTGTAAGTAAATATTGGCCGGAGCTCAACGTATAATCATTATTTGCTGCAACAACAAGAACAGTAACAACTGTACAAACACATGCATACGCTTGCTAAATTATCATTACATACTACCAGCACCTTTACACTTTACCGTTAAAGGATTCAAGCATTTCGTACTAGACTTTAGCCTACAATTAGGAGTTGCGGCGACTTTCGCTTTTGTGGCTTTAGTGGTCCTAAATAGCTAGTTGTAAAGCACATATGTGAAGTGTTAGCAGTTGATATTTACTTTATTGTTATTGCTTTTGCTCTGTCTCCTACACTTTATATCTGAAATTTGTTTAAACTCACTCTAAAACGTTCAGAAAACACCAGCTAATGCTGTCTTAATTTGACTTTTTGGCTGTCTCTTTGCATATATGTTTGTTTTATCAGCTCTCCCCTCTGCTTGCTCTACTTCAACTTATGCTCATGTCTGCTCGAACTTAGCTCCTCGTCACTTTCTTGTTAAATTCAATCAATTTGGAACACATTCCGACCCTTTCAATTTCACACATTCACGCCACAACACGTCTCAGCCGCCTTTGTAGCTGTGATGCCACATTCTATAAATAAGAAGACAAGACAAAAAACAAGAAGAAGCAGAAGACTGCAGCTCAGCAGACAAGTACGAGACGTGGAAAAAAGTGGCAGCTTAGTCTGTCGCATGTTTTGAATGGCTTAAGTCGTCTCTCTTCTAAATTGAGCATTTGCGTACGCCAACTTGATGTGACGGGACAACGATGACAACGGCAAGACAGCAACAAAAACAAATGCAACATCACATTTTTGTGGGCAGACAGATAAAGTGAACTTATTTTTAAATCAATTAAGGTCTACTTCGACATGTGTATATTTAGATATTTGAATTATATCTTAAACCACCATTTGTATGATCCAGACTTAATTTTATTTGTTTAAATTTTGATTTTTGTACTTTTCCAAATTGGATATGAGCAAAACCACGTTGGTCGAGAGAAGGGGAAGGATTAGGAGAAATTTAAGATTGGGAAGAAGTGAGAGTTTCCGAAATTTTATTAAAGGGAGTACTCATTCATTCGTTTTGTTAGTAATCATGAATCAAATAACTGCAAGATCTCGAAATAATATTAAATAAAGTTGAATAAAATATTAAATAACTTTTTTTATTGCGGTTTTATCAAATAACATCGATCAGATATCCCAATATGATAATAAGACCACGGCTAAAGTGAGTTAATTCATTTCTTAAGTAATGCGAAATGTTTTCTTCTAATACTAAATTGGGTTAACCTATATAAATACATACTCATTTTGATGCTCTCTCAATATACTTTAATTTAAATATTTATTTTGGTCTTTCAATATTTTAAGATCTTTAAACAAATAAAGAGCTGTACTTAAAGTATTTATTCAGGTTGAGTGGCAAAATTGTTTATTCTTCTTTACAAGAGATAAATCCTGTCATTCGGCCCCATAAGCGATAGAAGACTCTCGGAAATAGTGCTAAACGACTCCATAAAAATTATATTTCAGCGTGCTCAAACTACTTTACATGGAATTCTATACGCGCCTAGATAAAGGCAAAGATAACCAATTTCATTACACTATTGTGTATATTCGGGCTAGAGAAAGGTCTAGCTGAGTAATCTTTTTCCGGGAATTTTTTTTTCCGCACTATTATAAGGAAAGAATTTCTTCTGAATTTGTCCCGAATATATTATATAAAAAACAAGTAAGGAAGGACTAAGTTCGGCTGCAACCGAACATTTTATACTCTCGCAATTTATTGGTGTAATAAAGTCCACTAGAACAATGCTCATATATAGTACATGAGGGCTAAGGTAATTCCTAAACCGATTTCCTCATTTTCACCATCAAGGTACATTATATCCAAGACTATATGCTGACTTAATTTGCTTAAGATATTTCTCATATTAAACCATTTATAAGGTATAAAACCCATAGTAATGTTTGGTAAACATTAGACATATGGGAGATAGGGGAAGTTTTGACCCAATTTTAACCATTTTTGGTACAGAGACACGCTATTAGAAAAAAAGACTCCTTGTAGGTAGATAGGTAAATTACATTAAAATATATGAGAGATTTACTGATGGTAAAAATTATCCTTACGCACTGAGTTCTTCTTGTTCGATATCTGGGGCCTTGAAAATATATGTTCTGATTTCGGCAATTTTTCCACAAGTGATGCCATACCTCAAATACAGTGTTGGTGTAATTTCGGTCCGTTATATTCATTGGTTCTTTAGGTATGTATAAAGTGAACGAGTCAGATGGACTTCAGAATTCTGGTAAAGGGTTGGTTGGTTGACGAGATCGGGTCTCGCCATTTTTCTATTGGTAATATCAGGATTAGATCAGAAATTCGGCTAAAATCGCTTAAAGCGGTTCCCACGCCAAATATATACATATATATATAATATCAGGATGTCGAAAAAGTATTATTATTAACGATGCAAATTAAAATTAATTTACTAATTAGTCGTTTTAGTTATACGGGAAGATAGATGATCACAAATTTTTCTCTGATATTTTTTTTCTCTTAGTTGCCTTGCCCCGTTCCGCAAGTATAAACTAAGAACTATATGAAAACCCTGTTACTATGTTCTACTTCTTCTACATTACCTTTACTTTGAAGATTAACCCCGGTTAGTTTTAGTTTAGTTCTGAATTATCCACTATGTCTATATGTACATTTTCGTCAACCATTGATCGGCACCATTATAAACTCTTCGTTCTACATCACTGGTAGAAACCGATGAACTCTTGAATTGCAATAAAGTTTAGAATATTGGAAGTAGTTATATTTAAATTGTTGGCTGATCTCAAATGAAGCTAGAAATGCTTTGGTAAAAGTAATGGCTTCAATAATTTTACATAACTAAAATTACTATTACTGAACTAGAAAATATTGCCTTGTCTAAAAGAACGCCAATTTCAAAAAAATTATTTTGTTTTTCTTTCTTCTCTCTGAAAAGTTACTTTACAATTTGGTTCAAAGAACTTGACCTAATATACACAATATTTACAGTTAAAACTAGTGAGACTAAATCGCATTGAGTCGTTGGCTGCATTTAACAACACCTCTGGGTAAAATTTAGAATTTCTGCATCAGCATAAGACACGACTGCTTACTGCACTTTCGGCTGCTGGTACTCCACACATATCAAGTATGTACATACATACTATGTATATTTATAGCGTACCTTAACGTGCTTGTTTCGAGCAATTTCTATTGTTGTTATTATCATTGTTGTCACTTTGGTTGCTCTTGTATTGTTTGCTTGCTACTATTGTTATTGTTGTTGTTGCTCTTATTGCTGCAGGAGTAATTTTCTTTACTCCGCAAAACACTTTTTGTTTCAATCACTGTTGTGTTGTTGTTGCCATTGTTATTGTTGTTGTTTACGTTGATGATGTTAGTGATTTTGCAACAACTTTCCCTGCATCCACTCACCGCTTGCAGCACACACTGCATTTAAGTTATTGTATTTAGTGCTGATGCGCTCTGCTGTGCTTTGCTGATAACTGAGTATCCTTGCAGCCACGTACACACACATGCAAACATATACACATACTTACATGGTTAGCCGTTGTCTACTAAAACAAATGTTGCCTGCTACTGCCAGCTGCCAGTCGCCTTTGTGTCACATTATTATTGTTGCTGTTGCAATAATCAAGTGAGTGTATGTGTGCACTCACACACACACAGACACACATGTGAATATATTGTGCCGCAATAATAAAAATCTCGCCATGAATGAGCGAAACACACACACACACACTTATACGAGTAGTGTCTTTGTATGGATATCTACTGTTGCATGCGCCTTTTTCGTTCGAAAAGCTCTCTCTAAAGCAAGAAGTGCCAAAACAAAATATATATGTGTATATATGTCAGTATAAGCATATGTGTTAGAGGCAATGCAAAAAGGCTTCATTTTAGCTAAGCAACGCCACGACACGCCGATATTGTTGCACGTAGCATGGTCATAAAATTGTGTACGCGCAGAGTTGAATAAAAATTGCAGCACAGCAACAACAAACAAGTATTTGACAACAAGAAGAAAACAGCATTTGTATGCAGCTGTTTGTGCCAGTGTTCACACAAGCGAAACTGCAAGTAAGAATTGCGCTGGAAATGCCTCGAATGTGCAAAATGGCGCAAAATGCTGTTGCAGCAATGCCAGCCGACAGAGTGCCGGACCCAGCTATGGGCCAGCTTGAGAGCTTAGCTGCCACAAGACGCTCAGCAAGGTGGCATGCCAAAAATATATTATTTGGTAGTATAATTGTATTGGCGTAAAATATGGGGTGTCTCGAGGTGCACTCCAAATATATCACTTTTACAATATATTGAAAATAGAAATGCCATGGATAGCTTAAAAATATTATATATATATTAAGGGTTGCATTTTTTGCTGGGGTTTTGTATGGAAATAATAAAATTATGTATTATGACCATGTCTATAAAAGTCTCAAAAACTTGGCAGAAAGCGAAGGTAGAAATTGCCTACCAACTTGAGTCATGCAGAGTATGTCTTAGAAGATATTAAACAAATATAGTTTCAATTGATTTATTTAAATCATTCAAATGAGCTCTATATTCTCTGTATAGCATGGGGTGTAAGCCCAGTACCATTTTGCTAATAATCTATGAATAGAGTTTCAATTTCTACCAAATCGTTAATCTAACTACACAAAATCTATGGATTGATTTTCGATTGTCAAGTTCTAAACGTTTCAATTTTTCAACCAAATGGAAAAGTCGATTGATGGGAAACTGCGTTATTTTCATTGAATGACTATATTTGAGCTACTTTTTAATACTCAAAGGCCTTCTCATTTTTGCAAACCGTCAAGTACTATTTTGTCATAAAGAAATGCTCATAAGAATACATCAGAGTTTCGGAGGTGTCTCAAAACATGTAGGTCCCTATTTAGGTAGTATAGCTAGGTAGCTATAGAAGAGAGCTTGAGCTAGTAATGCTTATCAGTCATGCAGCAAAATACTTAAACCCGAATGTTATGGGTGTTCGTTCAAAGGTTGTCAACACTGCAGAATTCCACGAACTTATTGAGAAATGGTTTTTTACTACTATAACCACAACATTGCCAAAGGGTGTTAGGTGGGTTTCATAGTTTAAAAAATGGAATCAAAGACAATTATAAAACAGTATCTAAAAATTCCGAAAATTCATCCGTGCCAACTTGTAATGAGCAATATTTAATATTGCTATTTTTACATCACTGCATTGCAATCGCAACACAAAAAAAAAACTTATTAGAATTTTTACTCCACATTTTTTTTTTTAATATATTACATTTTCATATTTATTAATTTTAACAATATTCAAAATGTATCTGCTTTTGTAATCACAATTAAATAATTAATAAATTATTGGTAGATTTAACTGCTTTCGTAATCGCCGTAACCAAAATGATCGAAATCGGGACTAAAATTTCTACTTTGAACACTGAACTGTGATTGCGTTAACCCACTTTTAGTAATTTTCAACCTAAGCTTTGTATGGGAGGTGGGCGTGGTTATTATCCGATTTCTTTCATTTTTGGACTGTATTAGGAAGTGGCTAAAAAAACGACTGCAGAAAGTTTGGTTTGTATAGCTTTATTGGTTTGCGTGATATATACAAAAAACCTATTTGACGGCGGGGCCACGACTACTTCTCCAAAAGAATTATATCCAAATATGCCCCTTCATCGTGCGATCCTTTGTACCAAATATATTTCCATAGCTTTATTTATGGCTTAGTTATGGCATATGTGTTTTCGGTTTTCGCCATTTTGTGGGCATAACCGATTTTGCCCATCTTCTAAAGCAACCTTCCCATGGCGACAAGAAATAAGTGTGCGAAGTTTCATCAAGATATCTTAATTTTTACTCAAGTTACAGCTTGCAGAGACGGACGAATGGACGGACGGACAGTCAGACATTCGGATTTTGACTCGCCTCGTCGCCGTGATCACTTTGGTATATATAACCCCATATCTAACTCGTTTAGTTTTGGGTGTTACAAACAACCGTTATGTGAACAAAACTATAATACTCTCTTAGCAACTTTGTTGCGAGAGTATGATGATACAATCTATACATAAGGAACCAATAAAGATAACGAAATAAAACTTTACACAAATACTGTGTATGATCTGTGGCATCACTTGTGAAAAAATTGTCGAAATCGGACTATAACTTTTCAAAACCCCGAATATCGAATATGAAGAATTCAGTACACCATGGTAATTGTTCACCGAAAATTTCGGTAATTCTCTCAGGTACCTTAATTTAATTCAGAGGAAATATTTTTCTTCTAATAGTGTATCTCTGTACCAGAAATGGTTATAATCGGGTCATAACTTCCCCTAGCTCTCATATACCTAATTATAGGATTTTCAAATTGGGTCAAATTGTGTGTTATCTTAATAAAAATATATCAATAAATTGCGAGAGTATAAAATGTTCGGTTGCCCCTGAACTTAGCATTTCCCTACTTGTTTTTTTTTTTTTTAATTTTTTACATTTTCATATTTATTAATTTTAACAATAACCAAAATGTACCCAAAATTATTGAAATCGGGATTAGAATTGCTAATGTGAGTACTGAACTGTGACCTAACCCCTTTAATACAGAGAAATATTATGTATGATATGTTTATGATGTTTATCTCACAGAATTAAAATCATAAACTTTTTATGGAGAGGATGGAAAGATTTTTGCAACACTAGCAATCAGATACTAATCTTTATAAAAAACCTCAATAATAATAAAATATCGATGAGCAAGATTATTTCAAGTTAAGTTTGGTTAAGAGATTATGATGGATGGGATTAATTTGGAGAGAAATTGTTAAATTAGATAGGTTAGGTTAAGTTATTTTATGTAAGATTAGGATTGATTAAATTAGATAAGGTCAGGTTAAGTGAGGATGAGACAGCATAGGTAAGATTATTATTATAGGTCTGAATATTTGGTTATGTTAAGTTGAATTTAATCAGGTTAGGTTGAATCAGTTATATTATAATAGCTTACGTAAATTTAGTTAAAATTATGTTAATGGGGACAATCTTAATTTTCTATAGAATGAAAAGTGATATCGTAAATAAATAAATTAATAAATATACCAATAATTTCAGAAAACTACTAGATGTTACTACCTACGAATATAGAGATATGTACATATCTATATAAGAATGCATTGTATTTCAGTACTTTACACTGGAACATCGTCCCCATTCATAGACCACTGCTTCATACTTTCTCCTTCTAACCGATTCCTATGGGTTATGATTTTTGGCAGTCTTTTTGGTGAAACTTAAAAACTCCATAATGAAGTACCCTCTCTTTGCGTACACTATTTACTTAAGTTTTTAAGACTTGCTGTTTCTATATATACATGCGGTACATTTATCCTTTCCTCTGCTTTCATTTCGTTTATTTTCACTCTCTGCTTCGTTCTTCTTTGCATTTGCTTTCGTCGTGCTTTTTGCCATAAAATGCACTTTACTATTACTTTTGTATTGAGTGAAATGACTCCCCAGCGGTTGCAGCTCGTCTCGACGGCAGCAGGTTAATAACATAAGCAGCTGCAACAGCAGCAACAACAACAACCACAAAGAGGATAGCAAAAACTTTAAGACATGCAACACATATCGACAATTGCTTGGATTTTCAAGTTTTTGTGCCACACCATGTTGCATACCAACTAACCAAAGACTGAAAGAGCAAAAGCATACGAACACTGGAGTATTTGCAATGTCACCGGCTGGCATTTGCAGTCAGCTGGCGGAGAGTTGTCGTACATACTCATACTCGTACTGGTAGTGGACATCGGCGTAGTTAGTTGCATTGCATTGCATTTGTGGTGTCGCAATGGGATAATAAAGTGAGAGAGTAAGCTTATGGTTGTTGTTTTGTGCAGACATCCACTACTACTATTTTCATGATGGTGTTGTTAATGATGTTTTTGTTGTTGTTGCAACAAATGTACATAGCGTGACAGCTAAGCGATTTAAGTGGCTTTTAAAGCATTTATGCATACACAAATTATTTTGGCATTTTCGTCAATGACTCGAAAGGAATGCGGTTGCATTTCAAATCCACCAAGTCTGTCGCACCATTATCCACATGAAAGTTGCATGAAAATCCAGAAGTAGTTTTACACTGATTTAAGAATTCAGTATTTCTCATTTTAATGCTTTGGCGAGTGTAGTTTCGTTCAACTTACAGTTATTTGTTGCACCATACTATACTGAAGATAGATGTAGGGTTATGTATCAAAGGATTAGTTTTTGCGAGGCGAAGAGGTTTTGTGCTTTTTGTCTGCTGCATAACATTATATATTATAACTTCACAAGTTTGTATATCTAACAAGTAAGGAAGGGCTAGGTTCGGGTGTAACCGAACATTTTATACTCTCGCAATTTATTGAAGAAATTTTATTAAGATAACACACAAATTTACCCATAAATTCGGCATAAAGTTTAATAGAATAATGACAATCGTTATATATAGTAGTATATATGTATGAGGGCTGAGGTAATTCCTGAACCGATTTCATTCAATTTCACCAGCAAGGTACACTATATCCAATACTATACGCTCACTTAATTTTGCTAAGATATATCACATATTAACCAATACATATAAGCGTAATAAAGCCCAATGAATTTTTGAAAAACCTATATTTATGTATATGGGAGCTAGGAGATGTTATGACCCGATTTTAATAATTTTTGGAACAGAGCCACACTATTGGAAGAAAACAATTTCCTCTGAATTACATTAAATTATCTGAGAGATTTACATGTTCGATATCTGGGGCCTTGAAAAGTTATAGTCCGTTTTCAACAATTTTTTCACAAGTGATGCCACAGATCACATACAGAATTTTTGTAAAGTTTTATTTCGCTATCATCATTGGTTCCTAATGTATATATTATAAAGTGAAGGATTCAGATGGAATTCAAAATTGAGTTATAAGGAAAGTAGTCGTAGTTGTGAACCGATTTCGCTCATTTTTTAAACGTGTTGTCAGGGTGTCAATATTATATACCGAATTTCATTCGAATTGGTCGAGTAGTTCCTGAGATATGGTTATTGACCCATAAGTGGGCGATGCCACGCCCATTTTCCATTTTGTAAAAAAATTTGAGTGAAGCTTTCTTCTGCTATTTCTTCTGTAAAATTTAGTGTATCTGACGTTTTTCGTTAGTGAATTAACCTACTTTTAGTAATTTTCAACCTAACTTTCGTATGGGAGGTGGGCGTGGGCGTATCCGATTTCTTTCCTTTTTGGACTTTATAAGGAAATGGCTAAAATAAACGACTGCCGAAAGTTTGGTTTATATAGCTTTATTGGTTTGCGAGTTATATACAAAAAACCTATTTGGGGGCGGGGTCACGCTCACTTTTCAAAAACAGTTACATCCGAATGTGCCCCTCCCTAATGTGATCCTATGTTCCAAATTTTATTTTTAGAACTTTATTTATGGCTTAGTTATGACACTGTATAGGTTTTCGGTTTCCGCCATATTTGGGCGTGGCAGTGGACCGTATTTGCCCATTTTCAAAAGCAGGGTGCCAAGGAATATGTGTTTCAAATTTCATTAAGATATGTTAATTTTTACTCAAGGTATCGCTTGCACGGACAGACGGACAGACTCGTCATCCTGATCATTTATATATATATAACCTCATATCCAACTCTTTTATTTCTTGGTGACACAAACAACCGTTATGTGAACAAAACTATTATACTCTGTGCAACATGTTGCGAGAGTATAAAAAGGAATGCATTTTATAAAACTAGATTACTCACTGTGACTTTACTCATGGATTTTTCGTACATCTATAAGTTTCCGCAGTTCGAAAACCGTTGGGTTTCGGCGTTGAAATATGAGGTTTACATATAAAAAAATTAAAAAAAAACTGAAGTTATTCGCTTTGTGTCAAATGATTTATAATATCAGTAAATCTTGCCTAGATTTAGTTGAGGTATCGTAAAAAATAACACACTGTTTTGGCTTCTATTAGAATATATACATATACTTCTTCCTATTGCTCCTGCAAGGACCATCGATATAGGTTATAAATTCCATGAATAAAGGTATAAATAAATAAGAAATAATATAGCATGGCGATCTCATCCCCATTATAATAATTTCAGTGAAATTTCATTAAAATATTGTTTATTTAGGGCGAATAAAAGATATAAAGTGAAAAAATTAATTGCGTGGATTCCTTTTTTAGCGTGGATAGCCTTAGATTTAACTAACTTTAAGCAATTTGGCAGACTTTAGGATTTGGTATTTCACACTGATTGATACTTACGTATATTTTTTAGATATTATTATTTCTTTGCAATTTTTGTAAATGGTTTACATCATTTCCATTTTTAATTTTTAATGTCGTTGAAGATACGTAGCTCTCTGAACCATATTTTAAGCATAATTAAAATAATTGGAACATATTTATTAAAGGTAGAGAGTAATAACGATTTCAAATGATTTTATTCACTTGGAAAATAATAGGTCAAGTGTCGTCAAAAATTCGTTGCATTTTATGAAGTAAGCCCATGATAAACGACCAAACAAAAGGAACTACCGCTGGCAACGGTAAAAAATTTACCAACACATTTTTGATTATTCATGAAATAAAATTGACCGGCTTAACTGACACTCTAAAGATCTCGTAGGAATAATGCATGAATTTTTTGACGAGCAATAGCTCTATGTTAAGAGGGTTTGATAAGTATACACCTGTGGACATTGTTTGTTCTCAGACCTTAAAAGTAAGTTAACAGAAACTAAGTTTAGCCTGAATAAAGATATGATCTCCGAAACTCAAGTTTACTTCAATGACAACCATGATGAATACTCATTCATTCTACATATAATAGAAATAATCCTAGTAGAAAGTTAGTTTTTAGTTTTTTAGTTAGTTTTTCCGGAGTTCACATTGTGAAAATATATTTAATTGACTGATAGTTCCAAATATTTAAATTTATCGCAATAAAATAAACAAACATTTGTTGTGAACTTAAAACCTTAAAAGGTTCAAGCTAAATATTAACCTCACCAGGGAAAAAAGTGGGTTACTGATGTCATTATAAATTGGCAATTATAGACTTAGGTGGCAGATGTATGCTCATTGATTATATAACCTCAATCACGTTCCTGGAATTGACCAGAGTGTAATGAATAGAGAGCGCAACAGGCTACACATCTTTATTTAATTACAATTCTAACCAAGTGTAAAATGTCTCAAAGTGAGCGAAATTTAGACTTAGATTTTAGATTTCCGAACTTTGTATGAAATTAGTAAAAAAATAAATAATTATCTCAAACATGCAACGGATTATTTTCTCAGCCATTTAATCTTTAAAGAAAATTAGATGAGCTTTTGGAGGGCTTTAATTAATTATAGAGAATATGTAGGAAGCAGCTATAAATTTCATATTGAACGCTAGTACTAATTAATTGAAAAGAGTGCTAAAGGCTTGAGTTATTTGATGAGAAATATGGGATCTAAAGTTTAGAAATACTTTTCTCTGGCATTATGATCTCATATGTATTCTTTTTTAAATACGTCACCATGAAAAATGCTTCAATTCTAGTATACTTATGTACATATGGACGAGTGTGTTATTAAAACCTTTATATATATTTATATGATTTTGATTTTTATTTTTATTTTTCCTTAAATTATTAAATTATTTTCGTTAAACTTGTTGATTCAATACATTTTTCAATCAGTATTTAAAAAAAGTATTAATAGAAAAAACTCAATTTTTATATAATATTTAGCTAGCAATTGAACACTATTTTCCTTGAGCCACTGTCACAGTATTTCCACACGGAGAATTGCTCAACAACAATTGCTGCAAAATTGCAATTGCAAATATAATTTTCAAATACCAACACACAACAGCTTACATTTATGCACTAACTCGGCTAACATTTTCCCGCTTAAGCGGCGTCGTTGTATTTGTATGTTTGTTTGTTGGTCTATGTACTATGTGCAACGCACGCTTCACCGCCCGACCGGAAATGCACAAATGACGCCGGAAGCGCACACAAAATTGCGGCGAACACCTCGTAATTCAACGTCGCGCTGTGCAGGCAAAAAAGTATGCCGGCAAATATTTATGACACTCGAAGGGTATGCGACGCTGTTACAAAATTGTTGCCATTTCACTGTTACACAATTATGTTTTTCGAAATCTCTTATTTGCGGTAAGTAATATTACCTCTTATTAGTTTTGGTAAAAATATTGGTAATTATTTAATTTGTTTTTTCATACTTTTTTCAGTAACTTTTCACTTTTTAAAATAGTTGTCAGGCCTTCAAGTTCAAAGCTTCACCAGCGACACCAAAAAATTTTAGTTTTTTTGAAAAATTCACATAATCGGTTTTTAATATTATTTGAGCTTATCTCTTCTGTTATTTGCCGTTATTTTTCACCATTCAACATTTTTTTGCAACATCATGCACTTGCAACATGCCACACGTTTATCTGCAATAAACTCTTTACTGCTAGCATCAAAACACTAAACACTTGCACTTGCTTCAACGGTTTCTATGTTTGGAAAGCACTTCATTTTTCACTGGTTCAAAAACTCCATTTTCAATAACATTTTTTCCCATTAATTCACCAAAAAAACTATGCCAAATATGCACTTCATTGCATTGCCAGCGTTTTGTTTTTGTTTTACCGCATAGTTAAGCACATTTAGCGCGCTCGCTTGTTGTACCGTTATTTTCGTTCGTTCGGAGGAAACGTTCCCGTCCAATGCTAATACCGACAGAAGACTGAATCGAGACCATTGGTGGAAAATTAGTTTTTCCTCGTTTGCGGCGCGCGAATGCCACAACGATTACACTACCGTTAGCACAACAACAACAACAGCCAGCAGACATTCGTTTGTTACGAAGCTATTGTTGTCTAACTACTGCCACAGTGCCGAATGCCAAAAGGCACGACTTCGTATTCGACAGTTTTCGCAGTTGATTTCGAAAGGAAACGAATGTACAACGCGGCGTATGAGTAACAGCGTGAAGTGAGTGAGAGCATATGCGAGAGTTAACTTGTGTAGCGTGCTTTGCCGCTCTCTAGTTTATTTTTTGGTTTGTCACAACGTCGCTACATATGTTCAAGTTTTGTTTTGTGAGTGTTATAGCGGAGTTCCGCCTGCTTCCTGTTTGTAACGCGCACGCACATGCCCACGCATATATTTAAACACTTACGCTGCCATCGCCTGATAAGACATATGCTGATAAGGATGAATTGTGGACTTTGGGTAGGCGCTTCAATATAGATATGTGTATAGTGTAAAACGTATGAAGTAGGTTAATATGCTTAGAATTACGAAACGGAAAGCAAGAAATAGTAATTTTTGAAGTGAAATCTCTTTTGGGGGAAAATATATTTTTTAAAACCAAAAAAAGGATATTCAAACGTCAATTATTTTCGGTTACGAAATAATAAATAAGCAAATGTAAATAAAATTAATGGCTTTGGCCCTAGAATAGCCATTTTATTTCCAAAAAATTCAAGTCCCATTACTTCAAACTCGGCATGTGGAGACCAAAGTTCCTGTAGAGCACATGTATTGGTCATAAGGGGCCATCCATAAATTACGTCACACGAACTTAAGGACTTTTTAACCCCTCCCCCCCTCCTTGTCCAAGGTGTCACATTTTGAACTCACCACCCCTGACGTGACGTTAACCATTTTAAAATTTTATGGATTTATCATAAAATAAAAAAAAACAGGTTATTCTATTTATTCTTATATTTATTGAATAATCTTTAATAAAATCAACATTTAGTTAAATATTAAAGACAACGAATGACTAGTCAAGAAATAATAGATACTTAATTATGCTAATTAAAAATACTTAAGAATACTACGACTTAGAAATGTATGACTGTTACACGGCAGAAGACGATTGCCAAGTAAACAATGGGAACGAAAAGAAGTCACCGCGCCGGCGCGAAGCATGTGCGACGGCACTTGTCAGTCTTGCAAACAACAACAAGCATGCATACGCAGTGGTAAAACCACGCCACCGCCAGAAGTAGCCGCGCGTGATCGGCGTGGTACAGTGCAGCCAGTCGTCTAGCACCCAGGAGCGCAGCAGAGCAGGAAACTATATTGCCCTAAATTTTGAAATGTGATGTCACAAAGCTTTTGACCCCCCCTGCCCCTTGTCACACAATGTTACTTCTGAATGATACCCTCCCCCCCTTCAAGGTGTGACTTAATTTATGGATGGCCCCAAAACAATGTTATTGGTTTCAACATTGACTTCATATGACCTAAGATATGTTTCCCGCACGATAAAATATAGAGGTGCTAAAATCAACATATTGGATTAAAGATAAATGGACGCCTAATATTACATTGAAATAATGACTGTCTATGTATATATACGTTGACTTTAGAGTATCCTATTGGTGCGCTTAAGGATAGCTCAGTGGCTATTCCAATTGCAAACACCTCCGCTTGAAATGTACTGCAGTGATCCGGTAGTTCGAATGGTTGCCTTACACCTAACTCCGGACAGTATATCCCTGCGCCTACTCCGTCCTCCATTTTAGAGCCATCCGTAAATATGTTTTAATTGTTGCGTGCAGGTGTTATGCCATTATGCCAGCCATCTCTTTCTAAGTTTGCTATCAAAACGGTGTATTGAAAATGTCCCTGAAGTGAGTCTATCAACAAGACAACGAACCCAATCATACTTGCATAATGGCAAAAATTTGATTTGTTTCAAATTGAGTTTAGGTTAGGGGTGGCTCAGTAACCTATCCTTAATCTAATCGAGAATCTGTGGGCAGAGGTCAAGTAAACTGTAGGGAAAGAGGATCCATCAAATATGAGGCATTTGTGGAGTGTTGTGCAGAATGATGTAGAATGCCGTTCCTCACGAGAAGAATTCTCCGAAAATTGTGATCTTTACCTTTGTGGGCAATAAGTCAATCTTGGTCTTTTTGTAAGCAGGTTCGGCTGTTTCGACTATTACCTGGTCTCGGGTGTATATCGGTGTATCTCTTTTTCGCCGGCAGTCACGAAGTGATATAAAAAAGCGTGTCCGGCTTAAACAAGCGTGTCCGGTGTGAATAAACTCAAAACAGTATCCATGTATAGCATCCATTTGATCTTTGATTTCACTAATTACATTCAAAAAAAAAAATAATCAAATCCCCCAACGCCATTTTTCTAAGTGTAAGAATGTCGTTCACTTAGTTAATTTCTTTCGCCTCAGTGGAGTAAGTAGACTAAGTAGTTATCATACCTATTTTAACAGTCTTAGAAATTAAAAATAACTTGACATGACCTTTCCAATACAAAAAATTTGGATGACGAAAAATTGCTTAAATTTATCTCTCAAGATTCAAAAATTTATAAGATGACACGCTGGAAATTTCACTAGCGGTGAAATATTAAACAATATACTTCCAGAAGACTCTTATTCACTTAACTTACCACCCTTTGTTAAATTAATGATAATATTTAACAACTTAATATTTTTAAATTTTTCAAAATATCAGTAATCAAAAGTAAATATATTCAATAGGATAGAAAAATAGAAATTGTAACGAAATTTCAAAATGTTTACCGCAATTCATTACACCGTTATATATTCACATTCAAAATTTACAATCCACAATTCATTCACTCTTTCGCTCACTCTCAGCTCAAATTATATGCCACTCAAGAGTCAAAACATTGAGAGTATTCCTAATTTTTTCGAACATGCATTTGGAGCGTGAGAGCAAGAGCGTGAATGTAAGTGAGATTGCGAATTTATGGCTTTATGCATTTTCCGTGTTAGGATTCCCAACTGAAGTGCGTTTATCGTCACAACACATTAAAATAAATATATTAATAGCTCTGCAGTTTGATTTTGCATGATTTGGGGATTTGTTGCTTTACTGGGTTAATGCACTTGCTCATTAACTACTCACTTGCAAATGTTTCCGGGTTTTGTGGATTGTGAATTCAGAATTCGGATTAGTGTTGGGTCAGTGAAATTCTTAAGGATAATAAATCAAAATAGGATTTAATGTAGGAAACAAAAAATATGTATTATTTAATATTAATGAATAGTTAGTTTGATATATATTTAAAGTGAAATTTTAATGCAAATAAAATACTGCAGATTGTGTATTATAAATTAGCATATATTTAAGAAATACTTTAAACTGTGTGTATTATTGGAGTAGTTAGCTAACATAATATGGAAAGGCGGTCTCTTTCTGAATTGAAGTAACATAGGTAGGTAATTGAGTCCGCTGCCACACTGCCAATATTACTATTTCGAAAATTACTTCAGAAATGAAATTAATTAAATTAACTTATAAGCCAATCATCGTATTTTAACATTGTAGCAAGAAATCATGGAAGAGAATGGCTTTAATAAGTTCTGTTGATGGAGTTTCTGTAGTTTAGCAGAATATAAAGGGTTTCTCAATAAGAGCGCTACAAAAATTTTAAATAAAATAAAAACGGAAATTCTGCATTCCTGTGAAAGTACATTCAACGCCATTATGTATGGAACTCGATTTCTTTTGCATGACCACAACGGCCACGCTTGCAGAAGTCCAGACGCTGAACCAAATTTTCAAAGATTTTCAAGCATAAATCGGCCGATACTGCTGCATTTTTACCTTTGATATTCATACGAAGTCTTGACGTAGCCCCACGGGAAAAAGTCTAACGGCGTCAAATCGTACGATCGAGGCCATTGACTGGACTATTTCGTGGCATAACACGTTCACCGAACTTGGTTTTCAATAAATCGCTTTTCAATAAATTGGAAGGACATATTGTCTAAGTCCATATCACCCAATACGGACCAAAAATATTCAGTTATCATTATCCCATTCACAGTAACGTGCCAGTGTTGATCATCACGGAAGAAGTACGGCCCAATGACGCCGCCGCCGGCCCATAAACCGCACCAAATCGTAATTTTGTCGGTGTGCAATGGTGACTCATGGAGTACATGTGGATTGCTGTCCGAGCAATAACTCATATTTTGCTTGTTGACGAAGCCATTCATGACGACCATATTAAAGTTGAGACCACTGACTCCGAATTCCGGCGGCAAATTTTAATAATATCGACTAGTTGTTGGATCGAAAGATGCCCTCCTTACTTTGATGCTCTGAATAAAATTCAATTAACGCAATTTTGTGGGCGTGGCAGTGAACCGATTTGCAATACCAAACTCCACAGAATACCAAGGGACACTTGTACCAGTTTTTATTTCGCACATCTCAATTTAAACTCATATCCATCATGATTTAGTACTATAAACAACAGTTTTATCAACAAAAATATCATTCGCTGTATATTACGAAAGTCTAAAAATTTCATATTTAATTAACAACTCATTCCAACATAGTATATACATAACCTAAATTTAATCCAAAAATCATTTCCAAATTTGGTCACATGCCATTAAAGTATATTCTCTTGTTTGTTTAAGAAAGAAGTTTGCAACATCCAGTGACATTGGTTTGGTCAATTGAAAAGTTTACTGTAAACAATTCCGGACTTCCTGTTTGTATGCTCTTTCACTTTTTTGTGAGCGAGTGCCGAGTTGGTTCCGAGATGCATGTATATTTACTTAAACTCCAAAATTTGTTGTTTCTATTATTTTCGACTATTCTATTTTTAGTTAAACTACTAAGCAAATAAATACTTGCAAACAGTCGCCTGGAAGTTGCCTAAATACATTTTAATGCGCTTTGAAATGGATCTGACACAAGTATGTCACAACTTTTTTGCATGGCGCAGGTGGGAAGTGAGGGGAGCCCAGGATAGTGTGAGTTATAATGGGAGCATTACGCAACAAAAAGTACTGTGAAAGATTACTGTCATTCTCCGGCAAAGCAAATATACAAACAAAATAATAATAAATAGCAGTTAGTTGTCAAATTGTGGGAGCAAAGGAGCAGTCAAATATGACCCTTGTGCTAGACATACATATGTATATACTATATGTGAGTATGAGTTTCTCCTAAATACAATTTTAGAGAAACAACAAAATGATTATATATATGAGAAATTCAAATATTATTTCTTGTATGCTTGAGCATCTGTATGGATACACTTAACCCTCTCATGCCCGAATTAAAACGGGCGGAGCTAACATTTTTTTAGGACAGATATATATTAGTCTTAACTCAAATATGAAATGATAAAAATTTCAAAGTCCTGTGTATCCTGGTTCATTAGTTACAGGATGTTGCTTATAGGCACAAATTAAATTATTATAAATAAACTAAAGACTTTTCTCATGATTTTTTTTTTTTTTAATAACTCTCTTATCTTTACTCATTTATATAGTTCACTTTGTTTTAACATAAAACAATTATTTTTATATTTTTGAACACTTTTTGTATAACCACTTTTGTATAACTTTTTTCGCGAAACGATTTTTGCCAATTTCTCTCTGCGGCGAACTCTAACTGAATGAACATGTGCACAGCGCATATCAGAAAAAGTAACTGTAAGATTGCACAACACATAAATCTACATAATTGAAAAAACCGCTGGTCAAAAATATTTAAATAACGAGAATTAGAAGCCGGTAAGTACAATGTTGCCTATAGGCAACATCGGGCATGAAAGGGTTAAACAAGGGCAAAGTTGCTTGTAAGGAAATGCAATTGGTGAATAAATAGAGAACTATGTCCAAAATTTTAATAATAATATTTGTATTAATAAAAACAACCATTTGAGCAAGGAAATATGTAATGTGTGGAGGATGAAAATAATATGTATAGGGTGTTCTTTTGGAGATAAAGAATTTGTCAGATTAATTGCTGTCAAACCAGCTGTCGAAGTAAATGTATGTCTTTGACGTTTGTGTACAGTATACTTTGACAAATTACAAAAGGAATGAGCACAATGGGACAACTTTTCAAACTATTTCACCGTATTTGGACTACCAAAGATTCTCTTCTTAAAGTTTTTCTCTCAGCCTTATTGAAACTGATCAATACTCTTTTAAATCCACGTTATCGACAATTAAGAGCGCTACATTTAATAGGCTATCCCAGCTTCCAAACGCTTTCAGCGTTCTTCAGAGAGATGAGCATACCTGGTGTGTTCAAACAAAAAATAACGGGAATTGCAATATTTAAAATTTCACAAGGTTGAAGGTCCAATTGTCAAAACATCGTCGTTTTACGTGAATTCTTGGCCAAACATAATACTGTAACAATGCCCCAGCATCCTATATAAGTCTAGTTGTCGTCAAGGTCATCTAACGGGAGGTCCAGGAAACATGTTGTTTCGACAGGGTCGGACCAAAGGGTGGTAGATGAGTAGGGTTCGTTGGGCATGCAAAAAGGTGGTTAGTGCTATGCGGGGACTCGTTGCATGCAGGACATGTATGTTGTATGTCGGGGTGCAGTCTGGATAAGTAGGAGTTTAACCTGGTAAACCTGGTATACTATCCAGATCGAAGTTGCGCAAGGGTCACTCTGGTTTCACGTGGCAACACGAGCTCTTCGTCTGCTAAAGGGTGTGTTTTGGTTCCAAGGACGCCATTCACTGGTAGGGAGTCAAGGAAGGTGTTAATAGCTCCACTGTGAATGGCGTTTAGAGCGTGTTTGAAACTGTCTGCGTCCAAAGTCTGGTCAGTGTATTGATTTCTAGTGGCCTCATTGTGTAAATGTGCTTCTGGTGACATCAAGAGGCATCCTGTAGCTGTCCGGAGTGCGGTATTCTCTGCTACGTGCCGCTGCGTCCAGGCGACCATACCGGTTCTGCGTAATTTACGACCGGCCGATTCCTTGTAAGTGTTTCATTGTCCTTTCTTCAAGTGCTACCGGCGACTTTTTTATTTTGTGGCTCTGTACTTTAGTTATTATCGTGGTCGTGGAGTGCAGACTATAAAATGTGACACCCAAAATCTTGGGATTATTCACAGTCTGTACTCTTTCGTCCAGTTGGTAAAGAGGGTAGCCGTGGATTTAGAGGGTGCGAGTGACAGGCTCCTCGCAGAGAAGAAGCGAGAATGCTCGAGAAGGTAGCGTTCACGTTCGAACACATGTCATCGATACCAGTGCCCGACGTCATTATCGTTCAGTCATCTGCGTAGTAGGTAACTGAAATTCCCTCTAGTGGTTGAGGGAGTCTGGAGATGTAGACTTTTTCCTATTTCCAAAAATAAAGAGAACCTTTAAGGGCCGACGTTTTACAAACAATCGCTGAAAGAGCCAAATACTATCCCCAAAATCCAGCTTGAGATGTGTTTCGACAATTGAAAGAACCCCTGGCATAAGTGCATAGTATCGTATGAGGGCTATTTAAAGATGAAAATTACCGTTCATTGTTGAATACATCTAGTACACTCCGGTGACAGAGTGTCACTATTGTAATTAGATTTATCGGCCAAAAGCCGCTGAGTTGGGCAATATCAACAGAATAGAGAGTGAGACAATTGGGCCTCGTGTTTACCCAGTGTAAGCTGGTCATAAACCTCTACGGTCGCAGCCAATCTTTCTGTCCCAAAGCGGAACCCAAGGGATCCATTGAATTACTCGCTCTAGCAAGGCTCACCTCACCGCACTTGAAGGAGGCGTATCGAATAGGCAAGAGAGGTTAAAGAGAGAAAAATTGTCAAAACCGTCTAAAAAAGGTGAAATAGAAAGATCTTTCATCATTCTTGTAGGTCGATTCTTCGTTGAAATAGTTAAATTGCCTGCCTTCACCGATGCATGATGATACATGAGAGTTTTCGTTTTTACTGTCAGAGTGGGATTCCTGTAAGCTCCACACTTTGACTTATACTATACAACTATAAGTTCAACTAAGTTCAACTATAGATCAATGTTAACATTATCTCAAAGTCATGGAGCTTCGATTGCGTAGAAGCATCGGAGTTATCTTAAGATTATGTAGGCGTTCCCATGCTTACTCTCTACAGCAGACTGATCGCAAAATCAGCTCATTATCTTCAAAAAATTTGGCAACCTATCTTCTATCTTATCTTAACTTAAAGGGAGGTAAAGAAATGTCTTCTCCAAGAATGATCGGCATTAAAAATGTTAGAATTTTCTAAATATACAAACCATTTATAAAATATCCGTAAAAAAAATGGAAGCTGGCTTTTATGCTTCCATTAACAGTCTTACTTTTATCGTGGCATGCTAAGCCACTTGCAGCAAGAATGTGATGAAAGATACTTAACTGCAGAATCTACACAACCCTTCTTATGCTCAAACAACAACTTTAAATACCTCTCAACACCCAAGCATTTAATGTCACTGAGATATTTCTATTTTCCCACACACACACATGCACGTGCAACATTCGTCTTGAGGATACATGCAACACTACAAACAACAATAACAATAACAATGCTAAATAAGTAGCGTGGCATTTGAACTTTATCATCAAGTGTCTGCATGTAAATATTTAACAGTTTCTTGTACTCATATTGTTGCACGTGTGTTTGTGTGTGTGTGTGGAGTTTTCCGTTTTTGTAACAATGCATGCATATTTCATCAAAGATTCATCATTGTCTCGCCGAACACACACACATACACACATCCATACGGGTATCATAACATTGTGGGGAGAACTTATTCATGGGTGACTTTGGCTGCACAGCCATGAAATATTCAAAACGAGCATAAATTATGAATAGAAAATAGCTTACAACTTTTGTTGTTGTTATTGTTGAATGTATTACATATATTCATTTGTTGTTTATTGTTGTTGCTTTTTGCTTCAGTCAGTCTGATTGCCACATGCTGCGCGTCTTTTTGTGCACCCAAAGGCAAATCCCACAGCTCCAAGTAGCAAGTGGCACAAGGCAGCCGAATCAAGTGGCAGGTTCGAGCAAATCGCTTGTGGTTTCAATAGTTTTTTTGTGTTGTTGCTTACCTATTTTACATATCCTTGCGCAGCCCTTTTTGCCTTTCTTCAGTTAAGTGTGTTTGAGCGTGTGTGGAATTGATAAACTTGTTATGCTGTCTGTTTGCTATTATAATGCTGGTGTCATCATGTTGATGTAGTTGTTGTTTTAGTTAAATAATCTCTATAGCAAAATATTTTAATACATTCAACTAGCGAAATTTTCAAGCAACTTATGATAAGAAATGAATTGTACAAGTAAATCGATACGTAAATTCAAATAGATACTATGAAGAAGTCATTATTCAATTTTGGAGTAAAACCATGATCCCAAATGAAACAAGTAAGAAAGACCTAGCTTCAGAAATAATCGAACATTTCATACTCTAACAATTTCGAAGACAGGGACAAAGTATTATATATTATACAGTATACATAGGGGTATGGAGATTAGAGTCCGGTCTAGATCGATTAGACTGGGGTAGTGCATGAACCGATTTCGCCTATATTTGTGACCAAAATATACATATGTACATCTAAGATTATACTTTTACATAAGTTTGAACATCCTAATTTATGTATATGGGGCTAGGGTGAATATTTATCCGATTATATTAAATTTCTGCACTAAGGCATAGTATTATCAAAAAAATAAACGCTCTAAGTTTCGTTGATATCTGGGATCTATTTCGCGAAAAAAACTCAGGCAGGCAGTGATATTCTAAAAGTATTCAATATATTCGGTATAGGACCATGAAAAGATATGATTCGATTTTGACGATTCTTAGATGAGTTTTACTGCACTTTCAACCGCCTCTATTTTTAATACTGCCACAAAAAGCTTCATGATATAACCAAAAGTTGAAATTAAGGATAATGTTTCAACCAGCAAATAGGGCAGAATTAGTGTACAAATTAAACAGAAGAGCTTGAGTAATAAGAGCTTATATTGTTGTCTTAAGCCTCCAAAACATTATCAGATATTACTCTGTTCGCTTTGAATGCCTAATAAATTATGAATACGTTTCCCTACAACAATTGATTCTCCTGGAAAAGAGCTCTTATCTCTTCAAAAATTGAGTGTCTTCGACCATGAGTTGATGTCGCATTCAATTCTCTAAGAGCGGGACGACATTAGTCGGAGCGGCGATGGATGTCAAATTAATATTTAGCTTCTTCTTTTTATCGAATGCCTTCTTTGGAGATCTCCAAGAAACGTATTATTCAACAACGGATTACAAACGTCGGAATATCGCCGAATGTCGCAATTTTATCATAAGTGTTGTTTTTTTTCATTTTTAGACTTAGTTCATGCAGTTCATCCCTGAAACGTTAAGCTACGATGACGATGGTCACAACGTTCGAATGCAAAAGTAGTCACAGCATATACAGTACCTGGCCATCGAATTACGAACAATTACGAATTACAAAAAAAACTACGGTTACAATAATTGTCAGCCAGCTATAAAGTAGGCAAGCTTATTCGAATATTATACCGTTAATTATACAGTAGAAGTATAGGCAAAGGATGCCACCCAGGTTGTAATTTTGTAACTTTCACCATAACTTAAAAACATTGTCAAAAAATTTCGTTCGTAATTCGATGGCCAGGTACTGTACATATATCCAACACAAAATACAGCTCTGATAACGAATAATATTATTTCACTATGTGCTAACAAGTGCAGTCTCCATCTCTACTTTCCAACGAAGTGGAGGACTTCCTCTTCCTCTGCTTCCACCGGCGGGTAGGGTACTGTATCGAACACTTTCAATGCTGGTGTGTTTTCGTCCATTCGGACAACTTGACCTCGACAGTGAAGCCGATGTCTTTTTATTCCTTGAACTATGTACATATATGTTGTATTATGCAGCTCATCAGTTCATGGTCTGCGGTATTCGCCATTGCCAATGTTCAACGGATCATTGATCTTCCGCAAAATCTTTCTATCGAAAACTCCTAGTGCTGTCTCATCGGATGTTGACATCGTCCACGCTTCTGTACCATAAAGCAGGACGGGAATAGAGTTTGAGGGTCTTGTAGAGTTTGATTTTGGTTAGTCGATAGGCGACTTTACTATTTACTTTTCAGTCCTACAGGCCTGAAAGGATGGAGTCATATGTAGAGGATGGAGTCATATGTAGAAGTTCACGTAAGTGCAGGAAAGTTGATGAATGTCATTCACTTGGGAGTGGCCAGGAACGATTCTTTTACACGTGGCTCAAGCAGCTCACGACTTCCGGTCTTAGACCAAGTATCCAAACATCCGTTTGGAGGCGAGCTAAAGTGAGAAGGCGAACCCGCTTATGCGGTTGTGCGTAGGGTTTGGGACCCACCACATAAAAACACCCCCCAATGAAAAGGAAGAAACAGCCTCGGATGAGAGACCCCAATTTTGATAACGACCGAACGTTTAAAGGATTACGAATTAAGGGCATGCACCTGGAATGTCCGGAGCCTTAATTGGGAAGGTGCCTCTGCCCAGCTGGTTGATGTCCTCGTAAGAGTAAAGGCTGACATCACCGCAATTCAAGAAATGCGATGGACGGGACAAGGATGGAAAAAGGTGAGCCCTTGTGACATCTACTACAGCGGCCATATAAAGGAGCGCAAATTTAGTGTTGGATTTGTGGTGGGAGAGAGACTCCTGGCATTCACTCCCGTGGATGAACGTCTAGACACAATCCGCATCAAAGCGTAGTTCGACGGAATGGAAGGACGAAGTGATCAAAGATACCTTCTATGAGCGCCTAGAACGTACCTATGAGCGCTGCCCCCGTCACGATGTCAAAATCGTACTTGGCGATTTCAAAGCTAGGGTGGGTAAAGAAGGTGTCTTTGGCACAACAGTCGGAAAATTCAGCCTCCATGACGAAACATCACCAAACGGTCTGAGGCTGATCAACTTCGCCGGGGCCCGAAATATGGTCGTCTGTAGTACTAGATTCCAGTATAAGAAAATCCATCAAGCTACTTGGCTGTCCCCGGATCGAATCACTCGCAACCAGATCGATCATGTTGTGATAAGTGGACGACATGTCTCCAGTATTTTTGATGTGTGTACGCTTCGTGGTCCCAACATCAACTCGGACCACTATCTTGTAGCAGCTAAGATACGCACCCGCCTCTGTGTAGAAAAGCGCACACGTCAACAAACACAAGGAAGATTCGACATCGAGAAGCTGCAATCACAACCGACAGACACGGAGACCCCACAATTTGCGCCAATTACCGTGGGATAAGCCTCCTCAACATCGCTTATAAGGTTCCGTCGAGCGTACTGTGTGAAAGACTAAAGCCCACCATCAAAAAACTGATTGGACCTTATCAGTGTGGCTTTAGACCTGGAAAATCAACAACAGACCAGATATTCACCATGCGCCAAATTTTGGAGAAGACCCGTGAAAATAGGATCGACACACACCATCTCTTTGTCGACTTTAAAGCTGCTTTCGACAGCACGAAAAGGAGCTGCCTTTATGCCGCGATGTCTGAATTTGGTATCCCCGCAAAACGAATACGGCTGTGAAAGCTGACGTTGAGCAACACCAAAAGCTCCGTCAGTATCGGGAAGGACCTCTCCGAGCCGTTCGATACCAGACGAGGTTTCAGAAAAGGTGACTCACTCTCGTATGATTTCTTTAACCTGATGCTGGAGAAAATAATACGAGCTGCAGAGCTAAATAGAGAAGGTACAATCTTCTATAAGAGTGTACAGCTACTGGCGTACGCCGATGATATCGATATCATTGGAAACAACACCCGCGTCGTTAGTTCTGCTTTTTCCAGACTGGATAAGGAAGCGAAGCGTATGGGTCTGGTGGTGAACAAGGACAAGACGAAATATCACCTGTCGTCAAACAAACAGTCAGCGCATTCGCGTCTTGGCTCCCACGTCACTGTTTACAGTCATAACTTTGAAGTTGTAGATAATTTCGTCTACCTGGGAACCAGCATTGACAGCAATAACAATGTCAGCCTTGAAATCCAACGCAGAATCACTCTTGCCAACAGGTGCTACTGTGGACTGAGTAGGCAATTGAATAGTAAAGTGCTCTCGACGAACAAAAACCAAACTCTACAAGTCTCTCATCATTCCCGTCCTACTTTACGGTGCAGAAGCGTGGACGATGTCAACATCAGATGAGACGGCACTAGGAGTTTTCGAGAGAAAGGCTTTGCGGAATATTTATGGTCCCTTAAACATTGCCAACGGCGAATATCGCATGGAACGATGAGCTGTATGTGTTATTCGACGACATAGACATAGTCCAGCGAATAAAAAGACAGCGGCTACGCTGGCTAGGTCATGTTGTTCGAATGGATGAAAGTGCTGCAGCTCTGAAAGTATTCGATGCAGTACCCGCTGATGGAAGCCGAGGAAGAGGGAGACCTCCACTCCGATGGAAGGACCAGGTGGAGAGGGACCTGGCTTCGCTTGGTATAACCAATTGGCTCCAAACTGCCAGAAGGAGGGATACGTGGCGCTCTGTTTTGGACTCGGCTATAACCGCGTAAGCGGTGTCTACGCCAGACAAGAAGAAGAAGTCCTACAGGCCTACTAAGTGCAAAGTAGCACCTGTTGGCAAGACTGATTATGCGTAGGATTGGATAAAGCAGGTGACTATGGGTTGTTCTCTACTTTAACGCTGAAGGACAAAAGATACTTTCTAGGACTATTAAATTATTGGTAAAAGGAAATAATTGCAATTTCGTTTTGAACTCTCGACAGCCGGAAAGCTTTTTTAAAGTCAACAAATTCAAGATTTACATTAATATCTCATCTAAAGTTCTTCAAGTTCATCAAGACAATTTATTCATAATTCAAATGACCGTCAGTGACCAACTACAATGCTTCCAAATAAATTACACCTATAAATATTTGTGTTGACTTCTCATTTACTTATCGTCGCATCAATGCCTGTGGCCACTGCTCATAAAAGTAAACACTGATAATTTTACATTGACGCCGACGATGACCTCGGTGACACAAACAACTGGCAACACACGCATAACAACTTTGTGTAACAATGAATAACAACAACAGTAAAACAATATATATATGCGATTGAGTGTGTCTTTGCAACTCAATCTGCGCTAAATCGCTTTTTAACACCAGCCATATTTGACGTTAAAGAGCAGGAAGCACAGGAAGAACGAAACGTTGAAGAATAACAGGTGGAAGTATAAACAAAGTGGGGAAACGAATTCAAGCACCACTACAAAAACAACAACAATGAACACCCCAATTTAATGGCAATAGCCGCAGGGACGAATGCAAAGCCTACAGATGCACACACACAAGCACTGCCTGCCTTGCAAAGAAGTGGAAAATTGCGGTCATTTACGTGCCACGCGCCGCAGCACAACAAATACATTAAGTGTCCGTATATTGACATACATACATACAAATTATATATATATACATAAATGTATGGCTTACACACTCCGGTACATACATATGAGTCGACATCGAGGCAGCAATCAGCGGAAGTAACGCTTACTGGTATGCTATTACTTGCACTTTTTACTGCCGCCTCAGTTTTTGCTTTCACCCCTCACATTTCTCTTATTTCGCTTTTGCTACCCCTCTTAACTTGTTGTTGCCATTTTTATTGTTGTTGACTTAACATCAATAGCCGCAAAGCTCGCGGCTATTTGAGAAGGAATTCGCATACGCAGACGTTGAAGGCATATAACGATGTATACAAACACAAGTACTTTTACAGAGGTATCAAATGACCAACATTAAAAGGGCAGCGTTTGCTTCTAGCTTACTTTCAACAAAATATTTAAGTACGCTGTGTGATATATGCACCAAGATTTATTAATTGGAGTTGCTTTGACCAATTATGAATCCATCGTTTATAATTCATTGAAGTAGACTATTTAACTGAATATGTGGTCAATTTGTTACCCTTAGAAAAATCTGTGATTATTTTTTGGCTTTTTGCCATCGCTTAAATTGTCTAGTGACTATTCGCTTCGAAATTTCGAAACCCTTCAGATTCAGAATCGCCTCTCCAACAGAATACAGAATAGGCCTTTCTATTCCCATTCAACATCAGCTGGAAAGGCTTGCATAGTTTTTCTAGTTTATCGATTGGCTGTAGTCAGCATATATGTTCATGTTTCAATGTGAGATAATTCATAAGTTTAATCTCATTATAAGGTTCTAATAGTTGTTTCGTCAAATGATACCATAATTCAGACTTTTTTCCCAATCTCGAATCTCTTGTAAAGTAAAGCGAACACTTTGAGTTCTCAAAAACTTCCTGATTTTTTTTTTGTGCAAGGGAATAGCAAATCCCTCTCATTTCGCGATTATATTTTAGAATCTAAGGCTAAAACCATACCGTCCATCCCAAGGATTTATAAATATCTCCTCAGTTTTTATACTCTCGCAACAAAGTTGCCAAAAGGGTTTGATAAATTCGCCCACATAACGGTTGTTTGTAAGTCCTAAAACGAACGAGTGAGATATAGGGTTATATATACCAAAGTCACCATGGTGACGAGTAGAGTAGAGAAATCCGGTGGTAAACGTGTTTCTTGGCACCATAAGAAGATTAAGTTCAAAGATGGTCGAATTTGGACCACTGCCACGCCCATAAAAGAACGATAACCGAAAACCTATAAAGAGCTGTAACTAAGCCATAAATTTAGCTATGAATTTTGGTACAAAGGATCGTTCTAGGAAAGGGCATATTTGCATGTATTTTTTTTTGGGAAAGTGGGCGTGACCTCGCCCCCTTCTAAGTTTCTGTACATATCTCCTAAACTACTAAATCTATATCAACAAAACTCGCAGTAGTCGTTTTCGTTCAGGTTATATTGAAAACCACTAAAAATGCTTTAATTCATAAGAATGGTACAGCGCACCTGGTTCCGCCCAATTATGTGTCAAAAACCATATCTCCGAAACTACTTAACCAATTTCAATAAAATTCGGTTATAATATCTTCCTGGCTGCAAAATGATATGTTATGAAAATAGTCCAAATCGGGTCACAACCACGCCTACTTCCTATATGGGTGATTCTACGATAAGAGGTTTCAATTGCATAGAGAAAACGGCCAAAGAAAAACTTTGATTTTTTTCATCAAACCTCTTTATTATGATTTTTGTCCCTATTATTTATCTTCTAACGAAAGTGCATGTCACTTAGTACGAGGGCTGCTATATATATTTCTGGCCTAATAATGAAAATAGGAATATTTATCAACGAAAATGGTTTTATTGTTTTTTCAAAATATTCTCCATCAAGATTTATACACTTTTGCATGCGCTCAAACCAATTTTCGAAGCACTTTTTTTGAGCCTTTTTTTGAGCGATTGTCAAATTGTGCGAGATCCAACGAGAACAAACTTTTTTTAAGGCCAGGTGTTCATGCAATATCGAATGTATGCTGGTTGGAGAAATGCATAGGCATGCCTCTATCTGAAGGTATGTTACATGACGGTCTTGCATTATCAGTTCACGTACGGCATCGATGTTTTCTGGCACAACGGCTGTTTTTGGACGACCTTCACGGAATTCGTCTTTGAGCGAGCGTAAAGTTTATGGTAGATAATTATTTTACCAAAAGCAAAAAATTAATTAAAAATAGTATTACAAATTAAAAGTACTCTCTTTCCCGGATAAATAAACCATACAATTAAAATACCAAATCAATAAATTCACTCTTTATCCTATATAAACGAAACACATATTAAATATAAAATCTTAAGATCTTTCAAAAACATTTCTGACTCTTTAAAGACGTAATATATATTCTGGCCTTTCAAAAGAAGATTTGGCATGGGTGAGAGTCTGGCCAACCTGATCTTATTTATATATACATTCATATATATATATACATATTTGGCGTATGCACCGCTTATGCGATTACAGGCGAATCTAGTTTTGCGCTAGATTGCTCTCCTTTTTGTTGTCAGGCGCCAATTGGAAATTCCAATAGAAACCAGGTCACTTTTTACCTGATTTTTCGAACGGATTGGTGGGCTTCCTGTTCCTCTGCTTCCACCAGCGGGTACTGCATCGAACACTTTCAGAGCTGAAGTGCTTTCGTCATTCGAACAACATGACCTAGCTAACGTAGCCTCTGTCTTTTTATTCGCTGAACTATTTCAGCGGCTTCGTATGCTCGTCGTTCCATCATCTGCGGTATTCGCTTTTGCCAATGTTCAAAGGACCATAAATCTTCCACAAAACCTTTTCCTCGAAAACAACTAGTGCCGTCTGATCGGATGTTGACATCGTCCTTGCTTCTGCACCATAAAGCAGAACAGGATGATAAGGGATTTGTAGAGTTTGGTTTTGGTTCATCCAGAGAGGACTTAAACATTTAAATGTCCACTCAGTCCAAACTAGCATCTGTTGGTAAGAGCGATTCTGCGTTGGATTGCGAGGTTAATATTTTTGGTTTTGTTGATGCTGGTGATAGCTGGAGATGGGGAAGGGGTCATGTTCAGAAGCTCACGCAATAAAGTATCACGAATCAAGCAGCTCACGACTTCCGGTCCGGGTGTCATGATGAATAGTAACTCCCCTGGTCTCTAACTCTCTCCCCTGGCAGTTATTTTGCCAGGGGTAATATGACAGGGGAGAGACGTTTTCATGAATAATTTAATTGTTTTAATTGACTGAAGTAATTTAGTACAATAAAGGCAAATAAATTAAATTAATAGTATACGTTATATGAATTGCCAGGGGAGAGACAAAATCAGTTCTCGAATCCAGTACACCGCACGATCGGGCCGCAATAACTAAAAAACTACAGCGCTCAAACGGAATTCGCGATTAGTATTCTTAACTTCTGGCTGAAATGAGCCCATGAGCACTTCTTTCAATGCGTTCGTCTTTGAATTTATGTCGTACAAGCGGAACAAAATTTGACGGGGTAGATACATAAAAAAATCGGGACTTAAGTTAATTTTAAAAATTATATGAAATAAACAAAATTATTTTGTTTTTTATTTAAGAATACTTAATTTCAATTATTTTACTTCCGATTGAACTTAGTTTAAGTTTAGCATCTCATACAAAAAATATATGCATTGTCCGAAAGTTAAATAAAAAGTAGCAACGGGACAAGTCAGGGGAGATACTTTTTTAGACTTTGTAAGGAATTTCAGAAAAAATTGCGATAATTATGCAGTAAGTTGTAATGTTATTTAATACATTACATTAATATGATGACGTTGATATCAATCTTCGTTAAACACACTCCAAGCTTTTAATGGTGAAAGAAATTTTCAGAAATTGGTAACCAAAAAGTCACAGACCTATGCCTTTAGTGGACACCCAAATTGTGTTGTGTGATGACTGTTTACAAAATCATTTCTCATGCGTCACTAGAATGTCAAGCGCTGGAAGGCATAGGTGCTGAAGAGCACCCAAACACCTGAGTGGCAAAAAGTAGTATGACTTATAAAGAAATCATATATTTCTTTAATTCATTATTTACTTGTGGTTACACTTTATACTTTGTTCTCTGATTTTGTTCTTTGTGTGTCTCGTTTTACTTTCATGTACTCGTATGTATCGTACATTTTACCGTTTACTTCAATTTCATTTTTTATTTTGTTTTTCCCTATTTAACAACGTTTGTCTTGAGAATGACTAATCTGATTTATGTATGTAGCGATGATTAGAGCAACAATTGTGGCCACTTTAGTTAGGCTTAGTGCAGTGAGTTTAAGTTAAACGTGTGATTGCGCCTAAATGTATACTATGTTGCTTCGTTTTTACGATTTAGCTACCTTGAGCTTTGTTTGCTGATCTTATAGTGCTCACAAAAGATGGAAAAAAATTAAATAAAACACAGAAAATACATAACTGTAGGCTCTCACCTACTTTGTGCACTTTTTTCTAAGGCACTTAAGTTTAATGCGCCTAAGCCGATTTGCGAAGATTTTAAGGACATTCACTAAACTGATTTTCGCAGCTGCTTGTGTGACACAACCTAATGGTGAACCATAACATTTTTAAATAATTGCCGTTATGATTTCTGTCAAGCGCTTTAGATTTTCATTACAATACTTTTGAACGAAATTGTCGCAGCGGAAATGTATGCTTTCGTTAGCTCGAAATTGAATCTGACAATTGCCAACTTATCGCTAATGCTCACATCTTGCTATGCTTTTAGGGGCAATTCAAAGATAATCAGTGGAAAAAAGGCATCGCGTTGACAGCTTGTGAGAATGCATCTGATAAGTGCAATTTCTTCGCCATTGATACATTTTATATTTTAAATGTTGTATGTGGAAATGCACAGGGTGTCTCAATTGAACAAAAATTAATGATTTCTTTATATTACTGATTTTGTTGAAAGCGAAAATTTTTTATTCAAAATGCTATACTTTCTAAACGAATTGTTCAAGATCTGGGAAAGGTATACAAGTTTCTTCTTGATAGATAGGTCTATCTTCAAAATTTATGGATTGAGGTAGTGACAGTTTTTCATGAATTAGATACGAACTTTTCGGTCAGCCTGGTAAAGATATTATATATTGGAGTTATTAACACATTCAAGATTTATAGATCAATAATTGCTAAACTGGATTCGAAACTGGAAGCTCAAATATAACTTCATACGCTTAATTTTCGAATCCGAAAGAAATACCCCATTTGCCGATAGATGTGCGAAGAACTTGCATACTAAGTTTTGCAACTGATATCTTTCGAAGTGCAAATGCAAACATTCAAAGAATTGCCAATGTTATCATCTGCGAATAAGGCAACAGTGACTACAACATAAGTATATAGATATTGGAATCGAAACTGTGCTCTAAATGTCTACTTAAATTTGCTGCAAAAATAGCAGGATTACCAAAACAATGTCAAAATCAAGCACACACTCACAAATGAAAGTAATATACATACATATGTATATAGGGGAAGTGATCAGAATTGAGACACGAGGCAAATGTGGGCATTCACACAAGAGAACAAAGAACACTAAAATCGAAAAATTCAAACTCGGACCAAATTGAAAAACTGCTTTATATATGAGATATGAATAATATGTCACATTATATTTGAAATTTTCCTTATCTCTCGTTCTCGTATATGAACGACTATATAGGAGGGTCCTTTACTATTGCTTATTGAATTTTCATAGATGATTATGGTTAAAGGTAGCATATCCTGCATTAAATCCTGAGTATAACAAAGTTGTTGACACGATGGATAACGCATTTGCTCACTTCGGAAAACAAGCGCACCTGCTAAACCATTTCACAGAAGAGTTTCTCGACAAACTCCACCCCACTGCACATAGTGATCAAACACTACGCCAACCAAACCATTCTGCAATTGACAGCGGATTAAACTTTCAGTGCCAATGTGTGGTTTTCCAAGCATTTTCCAGGCAGAAGTTTATGCAATAAATCGGTGCGCTGAGATAAATATCCAGCGCAGGTACCATAACGAGCGAATTGCCATTATGAGCGACAGCCAAGCGGCTCTTAAAGTGCTTTCATCATATGAAACGAAGTCCCGCTTGGTCAAAGAGTGCGTAGATAGGCTTAACTACCTATCAACGTATAATAGAGTTCACCTCATCTGGGTGCTGGGACATAAAAGGATAGAAGGGTACGAAATTGCAGACGAGCTAGCTCGTACAGCTGCAGCTGCAACTACACTGCTTGGTCCAGAACCTTTTCTGGCAGTGGGTCACCATACTATCCGGGTGACCCAGAAGAAAGAAGGGATAGGGAGAAGCTGGATTGGGTCAATCAAAATGCCTATTGGGAGGATATAACACCAAAAGATTCAAGTGCTTAATAAACCTCTCAAGGAGCAAACTAAGGGTATTGGTGGGTATATACATGGCCACTGTAAGCTCAGGAAACACCTTTATAATCTGGACTTGGTCTCGTCGCAGACCTGCCGCATCTGTGACATGGAGGATAAAACTCCCCTTCACATACTACAGCAATGTGTAGCGCTACACAGGAGCTGAAGCAAAATTTTGGGACATACCATCCCAACAGAGTGGCGCATCGTCTCCCTTACTCCAAGCACCATCCTGGAATTTGTCAGGGTGCTAGACTAATGGAGTCGTTGTAGACTAGACTTGGAGAGGGCACTGGTCGTAGTGCTTTCCTTTATCTTAATTCTATTCTATTCTAGTCACAGGACTCAATTATGATGAAACGAAAAAAGTCTCCATTTTATATCCACCATATTAAACTTATTGACATTATCCCCACAATCCCATGTTCTTTTAAATAACATCTTTACTAATCAGCTTGATGTATTCAGTTTCGTACCTGAATGCTTTCGAGTTCCATACTCCACAGATTCTTGCCAATCGCAGTCAGGTGTACAATATATTAGTTCTCAAATCACAAGGCGACGTGACAGCCAAATCTGTATTTTGAAAATACAATACTCATAATTATCACCATATCAAGTTGATTTCTGGAATAGATCATTGATGCAGTCAAGTTGCTTCCCATTCAATATTAGCTCCCTTCGTTTGGACAAAATTTTGAGAGTGGGAAATTGAATATGCACGGGTAATGAAGTAGGGATAGATATATGGAGTTCCGCTGAATGGCAAAAAGCAGGACTGAAACAAAGCGAAGATAGTAGTCAAAGACAACTTTTACGGACAGTTTTTTGTTGTTTTAAAATTTAAAATAACGCTATTGAGTAAAATTGTTGTTCTATTAAGCAACTTTTACACAAACATTTTGCGATATGACAGCAGCGCTAAAAGAAAACCAGAAAAGAAATGGCGAATCGATGACTTCTTATTTATCGCTCCAGTTCCATTGATGTCAATGAGGTTTGCTTTAAAAAACATTTTGTTTGCACCTGGAATTTCTCGTTAGTTTCATTGAGTGAGGGATTCGCGTTATTTTAGCTGTGGGTTACTACTACAAACTGAGATAGAAAGAGGTGGAAATAAAATTTGGTAGAGTCTCATAACTCATATGTATCTCAGTATATTAAATATCACAATTTCCAATAAATGATTATTGACTCCATCATATTGAAAATCGTTTATCCTTTACGTACTTGCTACACACACTTAAATAGTAATTGACATCAAATATTAATAATCAAATAATATTATGAAAATTTACAAACAATAAACCAAAAAACTCATTCATATAAATTACAAAGCAGTCATAAATACAACAAAATTGGAAATAAGCCATTTGGGAAGCTATTTACTTACTTAAGTATTAAGTATGCGTATATGTTTCTCAACTTATTTCCATAAACTCACCAATGTAAATTTATCAAATCGAATTTAGTGCCAGCTTGACTATGCAAATGAGTAACCCAACGGCGAGACAGACGTTTCATCCGCTCCAAAGTGATATTTCCAATGTGAGCGGTTGCACGGCAAATGTTTGCCAACAAACATCCGACTGTCGGCAAAGCCAAGTCAGCATTCACACAGCAAAATACCAGCACACATAGGTGTCTATTTCCCGTTCGCCTGCGCTAAGTCAGTCAATTTCCCACACAATTTCCACTCCATTCACATATACATGCGGCTGAGATGCTCGCATCTTAGGACTTAATATGTTGCGCAATGCAAATTGAATCAATAATATCCAATTATGACATAACAATACGAATTGATTTCGTAGTCCTTTCCTGGTCTCCAGCTGGATGTAAGTGAATTCCCACACAGACACACAGAGAGAGAGCGAAAGAGAGAGAGTTGCCGCATGTTGCACATACCAATTGTCCTGTAAATGACTACGAGGGTATGCGTGTGAGTATCTGTTGCAAGTCTTAGTGTTTGTGGCAAGTGTGAGTGTGCGTCTGCTTAAATGCAATATTTGTGCTTATAAGTATCCGTCAGTGCCTTTGGAATGCTCACCAGGCTTGAGAGCGGAAATGTCAGTCGTCAGCACCATTGGTCTCACCTAAATGTCATGAAATGTATGCCGTCAAAAGTTGTGCATGTGTCGGGAAGGGTTAAAGGCAATGCACATGTGCAGCCATATTTACATTGAAGATAATACTTAGGACAAAGCGTCTTGTCAGTTTTAATTGCATTGGCTTTGTTTCTTAGAGTCATTCTTCACAAAGTCAGCTTGTGTAGTTGCTAACCAATGTACAACAATAAGACCAACGAAAATGTATGTAGTATTATGCTGAACATTTTGAAAATCATATAATTTTAAGCAAACATTTTAACAAATTTCATTAAACTTGTAAGTTTGTATACACTTTGCCTCCATGACCATTGCGAGTAGCTTCCTCAAGTCTTTCATTGCGCCTGCTTTTGTTGAGCTTCACTTGATTAATTTTATTTACTTACATACAAGTACAACTACAATATATTATAGTATATTATATTCAATACTCAGTAATAGTAATGAGCTTTGATGTCAGATTACTATTTCTAAAGGACAATTATATTGGATGTTAAAGGCTCAAAATCCTACTCCTGTTCCTGCTAAGTGCTATGCATTCTAACAGCAGATGTAGAGGAGTTTTCCCTTCCACTTCACAGAAGCATCTCTCCGATGAGACTAATTATGTTATAAAGATGTTTTATGAGCTTACAGTGACGTGTATAGAGTTCTACCAATGCCCTGATTTACTCCTTTGGAGGTTTATTAGAATCCTTAAACTTTTGGTATTGTATACTCGCAGTAATATTTTTGCCCCTCACAATTCGTGTATTCGCTGCCAGTGCCTTTCTCGTTCTGATCTCTCCTCCACAAGGAACATCTCGAAGTGATCAGTCCAGTGCCAGGCTCTGATATTTAAGAAGATTAAGTCGTTCCTGCTAAGTTGTATGGGCCTTAATACCGGCAATGATCTAAGCCGAATAAAAGAAAACGATGCTTCTTTTATACGGATTGATATTTAGCCCAACTCTGATGCACTACCCTTTCGCCAGGCTCAGACATCTCTGTATAATGTATAATTTGCATCTAATTCCATTTTCGGTCAGCAACGATAATAGGTCATCAGTCACAGTCACAATCCCCCTCGAGGGCAAACTCTTGAAGTGCAGAGGTCCTGTCTCCAACAATGGTCAACCACTGAAGTGCGAATCAGTTCAGCTTCGATCCAAATCGGCTTGCCAACATGTCTCATCAGCGCAATGATGCTCTGCTGGTATGGGATTCTCACGATCAACAAGCGTACTAAGCGTACTTGAAGCTTCAAAAATCTCATGTCAGCACCTGGTGCATTGGGTTTCCTGAAGGTTCCCAGAGACCATTTGAACTAGTGTACTGTTGAAATTTGTAATTTGTAATTTGAAACTATTGAGACCAGAGAAGTAGCGTATCAGCGACAGCTGAGAATGGATGACAGATTTGAGAAAATATGTATAGAGGTGTTAAGTATTAAGCGACAACTCATTACATGCAATTATATGTAATGTGAGAGATTAACTTCTAGCAGTTAAAGGTTAAATCGTTCCATACTAGAAGTCGAAGGTATCGGCAATGCAACTTAGAAATGTCTAGTTGATGTTGATTGCTTGAATATTTATGAAGTTCTTATAAAAAACCGGAATATATCAAATATAACAGGAGATGAGTCTGGAAAATTGGTCAATCGTAATTGTTTATTATACTCTCGCAACAAATGTTGCTAAAGAGAGTATTATAGTTTTGTTCACATAACGGTTGTTTGTAACACCCAAAACTAAACGAGTTAGATATAGGGTTATATATACCAAAGTGATCAGGGTGAAGAGTGGAGTTCAAATCCGAATGTCTGTCTGTCCGTCCGTCCGTCCGTCCGTCCGTCCGTCCGTCTGTGCAAGCTGTAACTTGAGTAAAAATTAAAATATCTTGATGAAACTTGGCAAACTTATTTCTTGGCATCATAGGAAGGTTGCTTTCGAAAATGCAAAATCGGACCATTGCCACACCCACAAAATGGCGAAAACCGAAAACACATAAAGTGCCATAACTAAGCCATAAATAAAGCTATGGAAATAAAATTTGGTATGAAGGATCGCACTCTAAAGGGGCAGATTTGGATGTAATTTTTTTGGGGAAGTGGGCGTGGCCCCGCCCCTACTAAGTTTTTTGTACATATCTCGCAAAGCAATAAGGCTATATAAGTCAAACTTTCTGCAGTCGTTTCTTTTAGCCACATCTTAATACAGCCCAAAAATGAAAGAAATCGGATGATAACCACGCCCACCTCCCATACAAAAGTTAGGTTGAAAATTACTAAAAGTGGGTTAACTCACTAACGAAAAACGTCAGAAACACTAAATTTCACATAAGAAATGGCAGATGAAAGCTGCACTCTGATTTTTTTACAAAATGGAAAATGGGCGTGGCGTCGCCCACTTATGGGTCAAAAACCATTAATCTCAGGAACTACTCGACCGATTTCAATGAAACTTGGTTTGTAATAGTTTCCTTACATCCCATGTTGATATGTTGTGAAAATAGGCCAAATCGATTTACAACCACGCCTACTTCCTATATACCAGAACTTTGAAGACGATCTGAATCGTTTACTTTACAATATATAAAGTAAGTACTAGCGAAGATATCGGTGCAGAACTTTGCACAAATACTATGTTAATAGTGTGGCAACCCCATTCTAAAAATCGCCGAAATCGGACTATAGGTTTTTAAGGCCCCATATATCGAACACGAGGACCTCGGTGCTTCTAACCTAATATTATGGTTTCCAACTTTCAATGGACTTTATACAATATATATGACGAATATGTGGGTCAAATTGTGTATAATATAATATAAATAAAGTTAAATAAATAAATTGCGAGAGTATAAAATGTTCGTTTACACCCGAACTTAGCCCTTCCTTACTTGTTCAAAATAAAATTTAAATATTTGGATAAATTTGTTTCTTCATCATTCTTTTTTTGTTTTCGAAGACTACGGTGAACAGTAGAGAGAATATAAATTGATTAATCGTCTTTAAGAATTTAGGCCATCGAAGACCTATAGAGCAAAGACCGTTTATGAAAATTAAGAGTTAATAAACTTTTCGTTGTATTTTCCTCTCATTTGCCATCCCATATTCTTTCATAAATCCTCAGTAATTTTCTAATCTACCAAATGACAATTTTAGGACCAGTCGTTAAGTTGTATTCGAAAATCTAATTGATTTAATAAGAAATCTATAAAAAATAGGTGATCGTAAACCTCCAAAATTGAACTCGTATTTTCTGAGGCTTAAATTTACGGTTCCCCGAATAGCAGCCATTCATTTCACAAAATAGTTTGTGATAGCTAAATTCAATCAAATAATCTCTTTCTTTCCACTTCTTATTTCGTTCTAAATCACCTAAACTAAATTACGGATTAAAGAAATTGCATTTTTCAATCTACTCGCGTTCCTAAATCTACTTCAGAAACTTCCTCCATGCAGTAGTTTAATGCGTTGAAAATAGTTCAAGCTGTCATATATTTTGACACCATAAAATGACGCTAATTGTTATTTACATCCAGTGAGGCTGGTCGCCGACGTCGCGCTTCGAATCGCACTAGCCAGCAGAAGCTGAGTTGTGGAAATTGCCACAGCGAAAGTGACAACAACAATGCCAACGGTAATTGCAACAAACGTGCTAAATATGCAACAACAAAAAGTTCAAAGAGCAGCAGCGCAATTTGCAACGAAAGTAAGTGACGACATTATTATCGACAACAAACAACAAACAGTGCAACAACAACAACAATGGCAACACTGCTGTCGTGCACTAACAAAATTATGCAATAATGTCACGGATATTAAGTTTAAAACTTTTTCACGACAGCTGATGCCGGTCAACCGGATTTAGTGAAAATAGTTGCAACAACAATAACAACAACAGCAACTGTCATAACAGCAGCAGTGGCATCAACAATGACCATTAGAGGAATGACGACTAAATGGATGAGCTCACCGTGGCGCATAAAAGCGGGCTTATGCGCGACAAATGACGACGAGCGGCCATGAATTTGTTCGCTGCTCATTGCTAACGGACGGCAACAAATGGACTCGCACTGCTGCTGCTGCCCAATTCACCAATGTGTTGATGCGCTGTTGGCACTAACATAATCAACTCATCATCATTTGAATAATTTATTTGGTGGCGCTGTAAAAGGACCTACATACATATTAATATTAGTGAAAAATACGCTAAAAATACAAAGTGAAAGTAATGGTGCGTATACGTGGCAAATGTGATGGATGGAACTAATGGTTTATTGTGGGGCAGGAATGGACTCAGAATGCGTCTCTTACATGTCCAGCACTCCTATTTAGTCCATGTTTGTACTTGGAACAAGAGAGCTGTGGCAGGTTTACAAAATTACCTTTCAGATTTAGGAATCCGAGAATATTTCAAGTTATGTATTATATTGAGTGCTTTGCAACTGTATGTAAATTTCTCTAAAGTTTCAGCCTAGTTGCACATCTGACCCTCCACTCATTCTTCTCTGTGGAATTCCTCTATGATGGTTGAAGGATACTCTGCAATGGAGGGCTCTGGTCTTATTCCTTAATTGACTGGGTAAAATTTGACATTGAAAGTTTTCTAATTTTCTAACATCAACAATGACTATTGCTTTCTCCATAGCGAATTTCTTATGATATCAAAACTTCAAAATGTTGGTGAAGAGAAATTTAGCATTCTTGAAGAGGTATCTTCGAGACTTTCAGACATATTCTGAAATTCATACGATTTGAATTCAGTGCCCAAATGAGAAATCATATGATTTTATTTCAATTGATCTGTAATCGTAAATTAAATTCGAATATAAGTTTAAAAATTTGATTGAAAAGAATTGTGATAAAAAGTAAAATGTTGTTTGCAACGGGTTACATATTGCATATACGGAACCCATATATCATTAAACCATATCTTTATCTTTTAATATACAGTTTTTTTAATAAAAAGTTTCTTGGTATAAATGCAATTAAAAAATTTTTGGCAATAAATGCAAGCCGACCTGGCTCAAGTCATGATAAGTATATGAGCTGACTAGGGTAATTCCAGGGCCGATTTCACTCATTTTTGCCACCAAGCTACATAATATCCAAGGTTATGCGTACACATAAAATATCTCATGCATTGAACGAATTGAATTCATTTGGCCCATTTACGGCAGATAGTGACTCGGTAAAAAATTAGCCACAAGCACTGAGGTCTTCATATTCGATTTCAGAGTTAAAGTGTGAATTCGACAATTTTTAGATGAGCATTAAGTTTTTCTGTTCCGCTATAACTGATTTTGAGTATCTTTCGTATATTCTTTGGAAATGTTATGTTTTCTCTGCATATTTTTAAAATTTTCATTCATCAATAAATGTGATCATTATTTACAATATAATACTTACGTTGTTACAATAAAACTTCGTTTAAAACCAAAAACTGCTTTCATTTTTTTTTTTTTCGAATTCTATACAGAAATATGACAACGATTCTGATCGGTTTGTTATTTTTGGAAAATCTATACTAATATTATAAAGCTGAAAAGTTTGTTTGTTTGAACGCGCTAATCTTCGAAACTACTGGTTCGAATTGAATAATTCTTTTTGTGTTGGATAGTCCATTTATCGAGGAAGGCTATAGGCTATATAGCATCACGACCAATAGGAGTGAAGAAACAGTGGTAAATGTGTAAAAAACGGGATTTTGGGCAACAATTCGATCTCAAAATGGCATTACGTTGGCTCTCGCATCTACTGGAATTGCAGCAACGCTACTTGAAGTTAGAAGAACGGCACATACGACACTGTAGCTTCAGTTAAACATGCAAATCTATGAAACATATGGGGCATTCTCTGGAAAAAAAGCCACTTGAAAAAAAAAGTTCTTTATTTTCTTTGGCAATTATATATCTTAGAGTACATGTAAAACCTAAAATAAAACATATGGTTTTAGGTCTGCGTAACGCGGGGTCGCCATATTATAAGGGGCCAAAGTTTTTTGTAAAAAAATTTTCGAACCGCCATAACTTTAAAACTAATGAACATATTTTAAAACACTTGTGACTTTTTTGTACAGAATTTCTCAAACTTTGAAACTGTATATCGTAAAAATTTTAAAAATTAATATTTCATAGCAAAAAATTAAAAAAAAAATTTTTTTTGGAATTTTTAACAACTAATGCCCCCTTCGATTTTTTTTCGAAAATATCTTAAAATGTTCCTTATTTCATCACCTTTTTACCCCCCAAAGGGAATTTTGGGACAGCAATATTTGTATGAGCTACAAATAAAAAACCAACTCAGAACATGATGAAAAATCATTGATTTATGCACTATTATTATCAGAATTTAGCGTAACCCAGGATTAACGACGTGGACGTAGCAGACATTTAATCCCTTTTTGTTTTTTTTATTTTTTAATATTTTTTTTAATTTTTTTGTATTTTTCAAATTTTTAATTTTGTTTTTTTGTTTTTGTTTTTTATTTGAAATTATCACGTACTTGAATCTAATCTACATAATAATTAAAAAAAAAAGCAAAAACCAAAAAAACAAACAAAAAAAATTAAAAATTTGAAAAATACAAAAAAATTAAAAAAAATATTAAAAAATAAAAAAAAAACAAAAAGGGATTACATGTCGGGATGATGAAATGAAGGGATGATTCTTAGCAGAGAGAAACTGGCAAAAATCGTTTCGCGAAAAAAGTTATACAAAAATGGTTTAAAAACATAAAAATAATTGTTTTATTTTAAAACAAAGTGAACTATATAAATAAGTAAGGATAAGAGAATTATTTACTAAAAAATTTCATGAAAAAAGTGTTTAGTTTATTTATAATAATTTAATTTGTGCCTATAAGCAACATCACATAGCTAATGAACCAGGTAACATAGGACTTTGAAATTTTTATCACTTCATATTTGAGTTAAGACTAATATATATCTGTCCTAAAAAAGCTATTAGCTCCGCCCATTTTCATTCGGGCATGAGAGGGTTAACTGTCAAAAATACCGATGTCGATGACTTAATCTATACAACTTAAAGTCAACTTCCGGGATATTTGTCTTCATCCACATCGATCGATCATGTTGAAAATGAAGACGAAGTTGTGAATTATCCAGTGAAATTTCTAAATTCTTTGTCATTATAATGTTTTATCATTTATTTTGCTTCGCAATCTTCAAGCAGCTATCGAATAATGTAAGAATTGCAAGAATTTTTTAAAGGGACCTACAAGGGAGCAGAATGCTTGATTCCACGAATTTCTTTGAGTTCCAACGATTTGTCATTTCAGTTCAAACGTATTCAGTTTCCAATGAGACTTACATTTGGGATGACAATAAACAAGTGTCAAAGACAGTCGCTAGAGGTGTGTGGCATACATTTCATTCACGAGTTGAAAAATCATCTTCGCTGTACATTTACGCACCGGAACAGAAAACAAAAAATGTTGTTTATTAAGTTGCGTTACATTGAAAAAAAAAATTAGAAAAATCGCAAATAAATGTTTTCCAACACTATACAAATTCAACTTTGTTTTCAAAACAAATAATTTCACGCAGTGCAACGACTGCGGAGTCAGCTAGTTAAAAACTAAAATTACAGAACATGTTTTGTGATTTAAAAACGGAAAATAAAAAAATGTTTGGCCAAAAACATACAGAGCATGCCACATTTTACTGTTGTACTATTGTTTCGTTCCAGCAATTTCTTGGAAAGACTCTTGAATCGTTTATTTCGCGGTTTTGCCCGACAATATCACAATTAATACTGAAGTGTATCGGGATCAGCTAGACAAATTAAGTGATGCAATCAAACAGAAGGGGTCAGAATTGAGCAAACAAAATATAAAAAGATGTAGTGTTTCCCTAGGATAATGCGAGACCTCATAAAAGTTTGACTTGTCAGCTTCCGACTATTACCTGTTCCGCTCTGCAAAATGTTTTGGATGGGAGAACCTTCACCTCAAATCAGGACGTCAAAAACCACTTGGACCAGTTTTTTGCCTGTAGGATCAAACATTTTATTAGCGTAGAATCAATCGTGTTTAAATTGCACTAAAAAAACTAAATTACTTAGTGAACGACCAATACATTAATATACAGTGGAACTTCCATAACTCGAACTTCTATAACTCGAAGATCTCCAGAACTCGAATTTTTGAATTAACAATAGTGTTTAGAAATCAAATTTCATACAAATTTCGTTGCATAACTCAAACTTCCTTAACTCGAAGTTCTCCATAACTCGCACTGTTGAATAGGCCAAATTTCATACAAATTTCCTTCTATAAATCGAATTTTTCGACTAGGGCATAATAACGGGTGATTTTTTTGAGGTTAGGATTTTCATGCATTAGTATTTGACAGATCACGTGGGATTTCAGACATGGTGTCAAAGAGAAAGATGCTCAGTATGCTTTGACATTTCATCATGAATAGACTTACTAACGAGCAACGCTTGCAAATCATTGAATTTCATTACCAAAATCAGTGTTCGGTTCGAAATGTGTTTCGCGCTTTACGTCCGATTTATGGTCTACATAATCGACCAAGTGAGCAAACAATTAATGCGATTGTGACCAAGTTTCGCACTCAGTTTACTTTATTGGACATTAAACCAACCACACGAATGCGTACAGTGCGTACAGAAGAGAATATTGCGTCTGTTTCTGAGAGTGTGGCTGAAGACCGTGAAATGTCGATTCGTCGCCGTTCGCAGCAATTGGGTTTGTGTTATTCGACCACATGGAAGATTTTACGCAAAGATCTTGGTGTAAAACCGTATAAAATACAGCTCGTGCAAGAACTGAAGCCGAACGATCTGCCACAACGTCGAATTTTCAGTGAATGGGCCCTAGAAAAGTTGGCAGAAAATCCGCTTTTTTATCGACAAATTTTGTTCAGCGATGAGGCTCATTTCTGGTTGAATGGCTACGTAAATAAGCAAAATTGCCGCATTTGGGGTGAAGAGCAACCAGAAGCCGTTCAAGAACTGCCCATGCATCCCGAAAAATGCACTGTTTGGTGTGGTTTGTACGCTGGTGGAATCATTGGACCGTATTTTTTCAAAGATGCTGTTGGACGCAACGTTACGGTGAATGGCGATCGCTATCGTTCGATGCTAACAAACTTTTTGTTGCCAAAAATGGAAGAACTGAACTTGGTTGACATGTGGTTTCAACAAGATGGCGCTACATGCCACACAGCTCGCGATTCTATGGCCATTTTGAGGGAAAACTTCGGAGAACAATTCATCTCAAGAAATGGACCCGTAAGTTGGCCACCAAGATCATGCGATTTAACGCCTTTAGACTATTTTTTGTGGGGCTACGTCAAGTCTAAAGTCTACAGAAATAAGCCAGCAACTATTCCAGCTTTGGAAGACAACATTTCCGAAGAAATTCGGGCTATTCCGGCCGAAATGCTCGAAAAAGTTGCCCAAAATTGGACTTTCCGAATGGACCACCTAAGACGCAGCCGCGGTCAACATTTAAATGAAATTATCTTCAAATTTTATGCGTTTTTTTTTTAAAAAAAGTTATCAAGCTCTTAAAAAATCACCCTTTACTAAATTTTACTATTGACGCAGAATTTTAAAAGAGTTCCTCTATATCGTACGGAAGCGAACAAAAGATATGATATTAAACTTGTGAATTGTATAAACCATATAACAAAGGCATAGAATACAGACGTCAAAGGCCAAATAATAGCAAAGTGCAACCAACAAAATTGCAGAATACATGTTTCAATGTATTTAATCTATATTTTACAGATTTTTGAAAAATTATATGTTTTAATGAAAATTCTATAACTGGAATTCTCTCTAACTCGAAGCTTTTTGTGGATTATGATGATTCGAGTTAGAGAAGTTCCACTGTATGTATGTATTTGAACAGTTGATATGTTGTAAATTTTTTTTTAATGTTTTGGAATAGTTATTGGTTTAGTTTCCTATCGAAAGATGGAATATCGAAAACGGTATTTTCAGTATATTTTACTATACTTTACTATCAAAAGGGTAAACATCAGTTCAAGCAAAGCGAAAATTATATAATGTGTCTGGAAAACATGTGTTGCCCGTATGCCATTACCAAAATTGGTTTGCAAAATTTCGTTCCGGCAATTTGGTTTTAGAAACTAGCTTCGTCGCATTAACAACTATGATTTGCTTATGAAACGCCAAAGAAGTGAACCATTTTTGAAACGCATTGTTACTGGCGTCTAAAAGTAAGTTATTTACAAGAAGGTAAAGCGCAAGAGATCATGGTTTAAAAGAGGATGCACCAACTCAAATTCTTCGAAGGCCAATAGTCACCAAAAACAGGTTATGTTGTCTGTTTAGTGGACTTTCAAAGGAATCGTTTATTTTGAGGTTTTGCCCGATAATACCACAATTAATTCTAATAAGTTTTGTGTTCAGCTGGACAAATTGAGTGATGCACTGAAATAGAAGAGGCCAGAATTGATCAATAGAAATGGTATAGTGTTCCACCAGGGTAATGCGAAACCTCATACAAAATTGATGACTCGCCAAAAGCATTTGTGGCTTGAATGGGTTGTAGTACCACATCCATCATAATCTCCAGACTCGGCACCTTGGGAGTATTATTTGTTCCGGTCTCTAAAAATTTTTTTACGACAACCTTCACCACAAATCAGGACATCAATAACCACTTGGACCAGTTTTTTGCCTGCAATGATCAAATATTTTATGAGTGTGGAATCAATCTCTCATCTCTCTGCAAAATAATGTATTTGGTCAAAATGGATAATATATAATTTCATAAAATAGTTCACAAATAAATATAATATATACACTGAGAAAAAAAGTGGGCTTTAAAATTAAATGTGAACACTTTTAAATTTTATTTAAAGTGTCTAAGTCTATAGGTTCTTTATGGGGAACACAAAAAAAAAAATATTTTGTAAAAGTGCTAATTTTAAGTTTTTTAATTGTTTACTTTTAATTTAAAAGTTAAAATTTTTGTTTTTAATGTAAAATTACTAAATTTAAAAATGTTAACTTTATTTTATAATGACAAACTTTATATTTTAAAGTAAAATTTATTATTTATAATGCAATCACTTTTAAAATTGTATTAAAAGTGAATCCATTTGATTTAAAATTTTTAAAAGTTTAAAAATAAAATTATAACGTTTATTTTGAAAGTGTTAAATTTAAAATGTAAAGTGATCAATTTGCAGAAAAGTGTTAACGTTAACATTTAAAGTGTTCATTTTATAAATCAAAGTGGCACTTTCTATTTAAACATGTTCACTTTGACATTTAAATCAAAATCAAAGTGGCACTTTCTATTTAAACGTGTTCACTTTGACATTTAAGAATTTAGAAGTGTAAACAAGACACAAGAATGACCAGTCAGGGTAAAATTATACCGGAAAACGACTTGCTGCGAATGTTTGGCAACGATATCCAAATTAATGAACAGGGTGATTTAACGTACACGTGTGTTGAGGAAGATACGGATCTCCTTAATCTGCTAAAGGAGTTTGATCTGGAAACACTTTTTCTTGGCCTAAAAAGTAAGTAAAAATTCTTCGGCAATATTAACACTTATGCATTATTATTAATGTTCCTTAGATGCTGGACTAACTTTTCGAAGCTTAAAATATTTGTCGAAAGAAGACATTGCGGAAGCAGTAAAAAATATTGGTCTTCGAACAGAGTTTAGAGAAAAGTTGTTTTTTTGGCGCAAGTCAAAGGTAAAAATAATATTAATTTTGAAGCTTATTTGCGACGTTAAGCACGTACATAGATACAATTACCATTTGAATATTACTACGTTTATAATTTAGCAAACTTATTTTTTTCAGTTTGGAATAGAAGACGAAACGTTGAGCCAGACTTCAAAAGTTGTTGGTTGGCTAGAAAAAAACCGTCACAAAGATTCACCTTGTTCTTCAAATAATTCAATAAGAAACGCATTTGGATCACAGGTAAGAATATACAGTAAAAGGTTTTGTATTAAATTTTATGATAAATTTCATTGCAGCCCCTTTCAACATTTTTAAACGATAACTCAGCCGGAAAACAACTTATTCAATATTACGAGGAATGGGCATGTTTCACGAATAATAATTTTAGAAGATGTCATGTTAACAAAGACAAAGCTTAGACCAGAACACTTTGCTAGTTTTGTGGAAGAAATAATTGGTTTATTTCCCAATGAAAAAAAGTCCCAGGTATTATTAAAAACGATATATTTAAAAGAACATATTGTAAACTGATTTCTTTCAGGATTATTACTACATTCCTCGTCAAAGAAAAAAAACCCATCAGGCAAGCTCTATTCCAAATATTTAAATTTAAAGACAAAGATTAGAAAGAGTAGTCCATCCGCGGAAAGATCTCTTTCGAGTGAAGTACGTGATCCATTAGTAGACGAAAATGTTGAAGTTGACGAAACGCTGTCGTTATGTTTAAAAACTTCGCTTCAAAAAGTTATCAATAATTGGGATGGGGTTATTGACAAATGGCAAAAAACATTTACATTTCGGAAAAAGGATTTGGCAAAGCTTTAGAATTCTGATTTTTTGCAAGAGTGGCCAATTTTAAACGACTCCAGAGCACCATTTCTGGTATTTAAAAAGAACTTTAACACAAAATTCAAGGATATAAAAGTTTTTATATTTTTTTTTAGATTAATCTAGATTTCAATTTGATTTATCCAGCAAAAGATAATCTTTTAAAAACAAAGTGGGATAATTTTAAAACCAAGATAGTGAACTACTACTATGCCAACATACGGAATCAGCAATCAATAGATCTTTTGAACCAAGCAAAAACGACGAAAAAAATTGGTAAGTTGTTGTTAAATTAATAAAATAACACTAAATAATTTTTTTTTTAGATTTTCAAGACTACATTTTTACAATTCTTCTCAATTCAGTTCTGCTGCCTTCAGCAAGATTTAGTGTAGATGGAAATACAAAAAAGAAAGCCACCATTAAAGATGCTAATGAAAGCTTCGTATTGCAGTTAACAACAATTAGCGATTACTCAATACGAATAAAAGAAATTATCGGTAAATATTTTTATAATAAATTGACTGTACAGCCGTTTATAATTGTGGTAGGAGATTCTGAGGACGATCTTAAAACCTTTTACATTTACTTTGACAAAACTTTGTACAAACTAAATTCTTTTATTGAAAGTTTGGATATATTCTTTGTAATAATGTATAAATGTTTCAGATGTTTTCAGTTATTTAAAAGTGTTGATGTGCTAATAAGGTTTGTTTCGTCGAAAAAAGACCTTTTTTCATGAATTTTTTTAGAAAAAATTATTGCTGTTGGTTTATTTTACTTATTATTATATGAAAGTACAACATTTGAAGGATACTTAAAAAAAAGTTTTATCGGAAAATAGCGAGGAATAACGGATTTATCGTCGATCTCTGCAGGCACCTCGAAAAAAAGTGTTTGTGCGGTGACCAGCCTACAGCATCACTGGATCATCCGAAACCAAAAAATCAAAATGCTTTCTTTAGTTTATTAGTTTATCTTTCAATTGACGTCGAGTTTTTTTTAATTTTTCAATTATTCAATTTTTGGTACCATTTTCAAGCCAAAATGACGATTTTAGACGAAAAAATCGACCTATTTGTTATTGTAAAATTGTTAGTAATTAGTAATTCAAAACGATCGATGCAGTAGTTTTTTCTGTAGGCTGGTCACCGACTTTAAAAATGACATATTTGGGAAAATCGATTCAAAGTTTTGTACACTCAGCGCAGGTAGCTGGAGGTACTGTTATTCAACCTGCTGTAACTTCGTTAGTTTTTCTCCGAATGACCTAAAATTTTAACACAATATTCTTGAGATGTTGATGGTTCAGGAAAAAAATAAAAAACTAATAAAAAAAAAGTTGTCATTTTTCAATTTTTCATTCAATTAAATTAAAAGTTGGTTCTCAACTGGTAATACCCTATGTTTTATATTTTGATGACTTTCAAATAAATAACGCTCTTGGTAGTCACACATTCTCAATTTGCGGTTGTTATTACAATTTCCCTACTATGGCACAATATATACTCTCAAAACTTGATTTTATTTTTAATGCTGCTTTTATATCTACAAAAGATTTGAAATGTTGTGGAAACAGAACGTCCTTCTTCCATTTACTTGAAGATCTTAAATCATTGGAGGAAGGGATATTAATTCAATCACTTGATCAGACTTTCAAAGTACATTTCGTTTTAGGCCTTATAGTTGGAGATAATGTAGGTGTAAATAGTATTTTGGGTTTTGTGCAATCTTTTAATGCCAAGCGTTACTGTCGAGCATGTACAACTACTAAAGATCAAATTAAAATTGATGTTTCAGAAAACGAACAACTGCTAAGAACTAGGATTCAGTACGAAGATGACTTATTTAACAATAAATTTCAAGACACCGGTGTCAAAACAGTTTGTATTTTTAATGAGTTAAAAATGTTTCACGTAATAAATAACATTTGCTTTGACATTATGCATGACGTTTTAGAAGGGATTTGCGTATATGATATTTGCAACATAATCTTGGGTTTGGTAAATGACAAAATTATTTCATTAGACATTATTAACAGCAGAAAAAAATTTTTTCAGTTTGGAAATATTGAAATAGGAAATATTTCGCAGCCTCTCCTTATGGACCGACTTCAATCGTACAACTTAAAAATGACAGCTAGTCAGGTTTTATGCTTTACAAATTTTCTTCCACTCATGATAGGAGATTTAATTTCACCAGACGTGAAGCATTGGAAACTGTTGGTGTTGCTAATAGAAATAGTAGATTTATTATTTGATTCAAGTTTTTCCAATTTCGATCTAGATAAGTTAAAAAATTTAATTAAAGCACATCATCAAATATATATTCTACTTTACGGTAATTTGAAACCTAAGCATCATTTTTTGGTGCACTACCCACACGCAATTGAGAAATGTGGTCCTCTCAAGTTTGTCTGGGCAATGCGTTTCGAGGCAAAACATAAAGATGCAAAAACATATTTTAACAATATAACATCTTGAGTAAATCCTGCTTATACAGCGGCTATGAAAAGTTCTTTTTGTTTTTCAAATTTTTTACATAAGTATAAAGATGGGTTTCCGCATGCTTTTATCACTGAAACATTTATTACAAAGGACTTAACAAAAGAAGAATATTTTCCTAAAATATTGAACTTTGAAAATATTAACTATCAATCTGTTTATGTTTCGACTATAATACATTATAAAGGAATCGAGTATAAACAAAATAATTTTTTAGCATTACTGAATGAAATAAATTGTTGTATCTATAAAATCAAACTTTTTATTTACGAAAATGAAATTATTTACGTTCTATGTTATCCTATTGAAATTATTAAATTTGATGCACATTTTCAATCTTACGAGACTGGTATAAAACAAAATTGCCTTAAACTGATTAACATATCACATTTCACAAGCCTGCCTATGAATTTACATCAAATTAACAATGGAAAGACATATGCAAGATTAAAAAAGATATAATAATATAATGGTTTATTTTTTAATTTTAAATTAAATTATTTTGTTTAATGAATTATAAATGAGTTATAAATAAGTTATTTCATAGATATGAAATAAATTTAAATTTAAATATGTTTGAATAAAAAAAATGTGAATTAAAAACAATTAAAATAGTGTGTTTTATTTAAAGTTTATAGTGAAAGCTTTTAAATTGCATTTGAAAGTGTTCACTCTCAAAATAAAAGCTAAAGCTTTTAATGTGAGGTTGAAAGTGTTAACTTTTAATTTAAATACAAACTTTTTTAAATTGGGTTAAAAGTGTGAACTTTAAAATCAAAAGTGTTTATATTGTATTCGAGAATGCGCATATTAAAATGTAAAGTTTTCACTTTAATATTCAAAGTGCTAACATTAATAATTTACATTTTAAAGTGTTAACTTTAAGATTAAATATTTTTCAATACGGCTGGTTTTCATACATAAAATTTTTTAATTTTAAAGTTTCTTGTACTGGTTTTAAAGTGACTTTAAAGTGTTTCTTTTCTGAGTGTATATATGTTTATATAATGTTTAAATTGAACTGAAAATACATTAATTTATTTTCAATTTCAAGACGTTTAGTTGGATCTAATATATTTCGGTGCTCAATGCATAGCGTTGGAAGATGAACATCAAATATCTACTATATTTGCAAGTTCCATATGAAAACTCAAGCAAACAGTATTTTTAATGAATGTCCGCAACCGCAACTTGTTAGCGTCTCAAACATGACAATCATCTAAATATTACAGCTCGCTGCATCCTGACTGTTTGAAGTGAAAAATTCAACGCTTTACAACACCAATTAATTTGCAATAATAAGCCAACTGAGCAATCTTTTTTTGACGGCTAAAGTTTTCTATGCACTTTTCGGTTTAATTGCTGCCTCATTTAATTTCACTCAAACTCGTATTTATTACGCGGTAATAATTTCTTTTTTTTTGCGTCTATACCGTGGAAAGTAGTTTGAAATTATAACAACAATTAATAAACACTTTCCGTCAAATCCAAAAATGAATCCGAGCCAACGACTGGAGGCTGCTGTGTGCAACCGCACACCCACACACACACCTACAATTATACAAAAAGTTTAAGAGTGTAAAAAAGGCATATAGTAGTAAAATGAATTAAAATAAATAGACGGCAAAACTTTCGCTACAAAACTGAGTAGGAAACGCAATTGCTGCAGCAGCGCCAGCAACGAAAATACTTCGAGAAAATAACCGTTTTTTGTTTTTGCCATATTTGGTTGTATGTTGCTGTGTTGTTGTTGTTCAGTGCTGCTAGTCGGCACTATAGTTGCACAGACTTTTTACTAATTGGCAGCCAATTTGCATTAAATGACGTAAGGACATTCAAACACACAGTCAAGCGCAAATAAAGGCAAGCCAGCATAACGTACAACAACAGCAAACATACACACACACACATATATAAGCTCATATATATGAACAAGCGCCAATAGAACCATAGAGGCGGTGAGTTGTTGTTGCATCAAGAGGAATTATTTTGTTAATTTAAGCCAAAGCGTAGAGGCGAAACTTTGCCATAGACTATACGCTAAGGAATACATACATATATACTCATGTATATACTCTAAGGCAAAGCAATGCGTGTATGGCTGTGTGTGTGTGTTGCGTTTGCGAAATCGTTGGCAAAACTGACGACAATCACCAAAAGCGCCGTTAAGAGGAAATAAATTTTTGAATGAGTTAAGCACTACAAAATTGTTAGGCGAAGCTTAGAGAAAACACTCAACAGCAGTCGGTACTCGGTGTTGGACGGCATGAAAAATGAAGGCGCGCGTTCGCTTGCCTTGAGGACAAGTGGGCGTTTTATAGCAAAAATCAACAAAGCCGGATATCCACTCGAAAATTTACAAATACCAAATTATTTGTAAAATATATACAAACACACACACACCCAAACACACATACACTCAGCTGTAGAGCAAAACAAAATTGTCTCAGCGAAGCAAGAAATGCTTTGCAAACAGCATTTGGGTGTGTGACTGTGTGTGTGTGTGTGTGGCAAGTAAGTAGCTGTGTGCAATGAAAGTCGAATTGCCAGCATTGCCGAAAAGCGAAAACTTTTTAATGGGCAAACTTTGAGTGGCGAGCTAAAAGTTTAGGGATTATGAAAAAGGGATTTCCCTCATATTTTTCGTATTTCGCTATATTGCTGACTTTTGTTGTTGTTGTTGTAGCTGCTATTTTTGCTATTTGCTAATAGAAGCACTCAACACATTTCCTTACGATTGGTTGCGTACGTCTTTGTTGTGCGTTTGTGTGTGTGTTTGTATGTCGGCAAAGCTGTGTGCAACGAAGTGCAAAAGTCGAAAATTTGACTAAGCTTAGGGAAATAGTGTCAAGGACGTTTATTTGCCAGCCAATTATGTAATATAAACTATATTTGCTTATATGCATATATATCATCTTTTCATACATCAGTGTATGTGCCTAAATGTTACTTACATTAACATATATGGTCGATAGCGTGTTATTATATTGAATCATATATTGGCAATAGCTGTGTTTGTGGGTATGACAACACAAGACTTGAGATGCACTTTAATATGATAGTGAGTTTAGAATTTTAAATCATCAATTTCACAAGTAATAACGCTTCTAGTATTTATTATCGCTCGTAAAATTAATTTCTTATGAAATAATACAGGCAGGCCAATAATTACTTTAATTACATTTACTACAAAATTTATAAAACTATTTTTTATTGAACACTGTCAACGAGCAGCACATCATTTATATCGATATCCAAGTCTCCGTTACCATCTTGTAGTAGGATTTACCTTCAGTTAAGTCTTAGACTCTTCATTGTCACTAAATTACTTTCAAGCGAGCGCTATTTTGAGGTCCTATTAATGACAGTTGATGAATTTACGGTTTTCAGTATAGTCCAGAGATTAAAATGTGGAGTCATATCTCATCTATTAACTATCATATATCTATACTGGGCAAAAAAAACGTGACCTAGGAACAACCTCGAATTAAACCCAATCGAAAATCTGTGGGCGATTGTGAAGATAGCCTTACGGAAGCCAAGGAACCAAAAAAAAAAATGCATTCCGTCCTTTTGAATAGGTGGTATGATGCCATGGAGGTCGGATTACTCCAAAAGGTCATTTCGTCCATACCAGCAAGGATTTGGGCGGTAATTAAGGCAAAAGAAAGCAAAAAAGTATTGATTGAGATATTTCTTATTAGATAGACTAAAATTAATAAAAAAACAAACAATCACTTTTATATTACCGTTTTTATACTCTCGCAACAAATGTTGCTAAAGAGAGTATTATAGTTTTGTTCACCTAACGGTTGTTTGTAACACCCAAAACTAAACGAGTTAGATATAGGGTTATATATACCAACGTGATCAGGGTGAAGAGTGGAGTTCAAATCCGAATGTCTGTCTGTCCGTCCGTCCGTCCGTCCGTCTGTGCAAGCTGTAACTTGAGTAAAAATTAAGATATCTTGATGAAACTTGGCACACTTATTTCTTGGCACCATAGGAAGGTTGTTTTCGAAAATCAGCAAAATCGGACCACTGCCACGCCCACAAAATGGCGAAAACCGAAAACACATAAAGTGCCATAACTAAGCCATAAATAAAGCTATGGAAATGAAATTTGGTATGAAGGATCGCACTATAAAGGGGCATATTTGGATGTAATTTTTTTGGGGAAGTGGGCCTGGCCCCGCCCCCTACTAAGTTTTATGTATATATCTCGCAAACCAATAGAGCTATATAAACCAAACTTTCTGCAGTCGTTTTTTTTAGCCACTTCCTTATACAGTCCAAAAATGAAAGAAATCGGATCATAACCACGCCCACCTCCCATACAAAAGTTAGGTTGAAAATTACTAAAAGTGCGTTAACTCATTAACGAAAAACGTCAGAAGCACTAAATTTCACATAAAAGATGGCAGATGGAAGCTGCACTCAGATTTTTTTACAAAATGGAAAATGGCGCGGCGTCGCCCACTTATGGGTCAAAAACCATATCTCAGGAACTACTCGACTGATTTCAATAAAACTTGGTTTATAATAGTTTCCTTACATCCCAATGACATGTTGTGAAAATAGGCCAAATCGCTTCACAACCACGCCTACTTCCTATATACCAGAACTTTGAAGACGATCTGAATCGTTTACTTTACAATATATAAAGTAAGTACTAGTGAAGATATCGGTGCAGAACTTTGCACAAATACTATGTTAATAATGTGGCAGCCCCATTCTAAAAATCGCCGAAATCGGACCATAAGTTTTTAAGGCCCCATACATCGAACACGAGGACCTCAGTGCTTCTAACCTAATATTATGGTTTCCAACTTTCAATGGACTTTATACAATATATATGACGAATATGTGGATCAAATTGTGTATTATATAATATAAATAAAGTTAAATAAATAAATTGCGAGAGTATAAAATGTTCGGTTACACCCGAACTTAGCCCTTCCTTACTTGTTATAATTATAATTTTGATGAATTTGATCAAATTTGAAAAAAGTTCGCTCCTGAAAAATTTAACATTAAAATTTTTTTGTTAATAATTTATTTTATCACTTATTACAAATACAAACAATCCCTCATTTAAAATTTTTTTCTTGGCCCAGCACTGTATATTTTCGACAACACTGTGTTCATTAAGTTCATTTGGGATGAGGAGGGTTTAGTTACTTCAGAAAATTTTGAATGGTTCCTTCATCAGAGCTCTAATTATTGTTGGCCTTACTTTGGCCATAACTATTTTATTTATCAAAGGAAACGAAACAAATATAGTCTTCTTTGTCAAATTATATATATTCGGGTAATATGGCGATAAACGTATGTATTATTCTCCAACCTATGGGTGATCTAGTATTCCTGATAATACAATGTGATTAATAGCCTAGACAGACGGCAGAATTAACACCGATTAACTGCGCTTTTAATCAGTTCCAAATATAACAGCTGTTTGGCAATAATATTTTCATTTTGGTAAAATAAAATTAGATAAAAAGCAAATATTCCGGTTGTTAACCGCATAAATAACACAAAATCACTAATTACTAAGAAATATACAGGCATGTTCTGTAAATTGTTTTCGGGCAATATTTTCTCATTTTCCGTTTTCAAATCGTTTGACATGTTATGTAAATCGTTCCGTTTTTGTTTTTTCGAATATCTCCAAATCGTTTTGTCACCCTTTTCTGCAAATCGGAACCGTTACAATTTTCCGCTTTCATATTCGGCATGATAATCGATAGCGATTTGATAATACAATGTGATTAATAGCCTAGACAGACGGCAGAATTAACACCGATTAACTGCGCTTTTAATCAGTTCCAAATATAACAGCTGTTTGGCAATAATATTTTCATTTTGGTAAAATAAAATTAGATAAAAAGCAAATATTCCGGTTGTTAACCGCATAAATAACACAAAATCACTAATTACTAAGAAATATACAGGCATGTTCTGTAAATTGTTTTCGGGCAATATTTTCTCATTTTCCGTTTTCAAATCGTTTGACATGTTATGTAAATCGTTCCGTTTTTGTTTTTTCGAATATCTCCAAATCGTTTTGTCACCCTTTTCTGCAAATCGGAACCGTTACAATTTTCCGCTTTCATATTCGGCATGATAATCGATAGCGATTTTGAATCCAAATCAACTGAACGTTAATATGAACCTTCAGCGAAAAACCTAAGACTTGCCGCCAATTTTATTTAAAGGTATGATTTCGTTAAGTATTTCTGAAAATCCATGTATACTTAACCGACATCTGGAAACATAAAAAACATTGTTTCTTTAATAAAAACTGTTTAATTTCAAATTATTGAAAATTTTAGACTAACAAATTCTGTTTTATTTGTTTTGTCAAACTGTCACAAAGAAATCAGGTGTTTCGAATTGAAATTCGAAATCAAATGTAGTCGCACGAATTGCAAAACACCTAAAACCAAATCGTACGAATTGTAATTTCGGATTCGAATTGAAATCGCGCGATTTCCAGAACATCCCTGATATATAAGTTATTTTTAGAACTTCCATATTAGAAAAATTTAGCTATTTCATTGCATGCGTATGCTTTTGTTTACATTTAATTGAAAAACAGCTGTCAGTATTGCATATTTTCATTCACAATAGGTTAAAAGCGGCCATGTTTCACAATGTTGCCAACGAAAATACCACTAACTCCTACTTACTCTCTAAAATTTTGAGGTTTAAATGGGAGTTAGCAAACGGAGTTAGCTCAGATAACTCTCGAATTAACCCGAATTAAAGCAGTTAATCCGAATTAACGCCGCCGTCCGTCAGAGGTATAAGACTTCAAAAAAACTTATTTATCACAATAATTTTTTAATAGTACTCTCCTTCGACAGGTCCGTCATAAATTTGCGCTGACTATAAAACTATTGGAGGATGGGATCATGTGTAGAAGTTCACGCAAGTGAGGAAAGTTTTTGATTGTCATTCACTTGGGAGTGGCCAGAAACGATTCTTCTCCACATGGTTCAAGCAGCTAACGACTTCCGGTTTTAGACCAAGTATCCTCTGGGTAGCCAACAGACATCCGTTTGAATTCGAGCTAAAGTGAGAAGGCGAAGCCCGCTTATGCGGTTGTGCGTAGGGTTTGGGACCCACCACATAAACCCCCCAATGAAAACGACGAAACAGCCTCGGATGAGAGACCCCGATTTTGATGACGACCACTGCAAACGTTTTAAGGATAATGATATAAGTGCATGCACCTGGAATGTCCGGACCCTTAATTGGGAAGGTGCCTCTGCCCAGCTGGTTGATGTCCTCATACGACTCAAGGCTGACATCACCGCCATCCAAGAAGTGCGATCAGCCTCGAAATCCAACGCAGAATAACTCTTGCCAACAGGTGCAATTGAACAGTAAAGTCCTCTCTCGACGAACCAAAATCAAGCTCTACAAGTCGCTTATCATTCTCGTCCTGCTTTACGGTGCAGAAGCTTGGACGATGTCAACATCAGATGAGACGACACTAGCAGTTTTCGAGAGGAAAATTTTGCGCAAGATTTATGGTCCTCAGAACATTGGCAACGGCGAATACCGCAGACGATGAGCTGTACGAGTTATAAGACGACATTGACATAGTTCAGCGAATAAAAAGACAGCGGCTACGCTGGCTAGGTCATATTGTCCGAATGGACGAAAACACTCCAGCCCTGAAAGTGTTCGATGCAGTACCCGCCGGAGGAAGCCGAGGAAGGGGAAGGCCTCCACTCCGTTGGAGGGACCAGGTGGAGAGCGACCTGGTTACACTTGGGATCTCTAACTGGCGCCGAACTGCGAAGGAGAGAGAGAGGTGGCGCACTATCGTCGATTTGGCTATAACCGGCTAAACGGTTGCAACGCCAATCACATACATAAGGCTATTGTGGATACAATTGGTGAGATTATCTTCTTGCCTTATACTGTATTTCTATATACGTACATTAACTTCAGGTTTGAAAGTATTTATTGTAATACCAGCTTATGAAGCAAGAAATGATCAAAAAAATCGGCTTTATTGAATGATACTCTACTTATCAAACTTGCATTTGTCTCATTGGATCATTCTAACTATTAAAAAATATGAATGCCAAAATAATGGATTTACAAAATAATTAAATTTTTACTAGATCTTCTACTTCCTTATTTCTTTCAATTTTTCTAATTTCCCTAAAATATTTTCACAATTTCTTCACAGTGCATTCGTTCGGAGAAGGCGATACGCCTTAGCGTTGAACTTGTCTCATAAAGGGTGATGACTTGTTGGTGTCTCATTATCGTTAAAGTTTGTTGCAGACTATTCAGCAAGCAAAGTACAACAAAATGGCAAAAAATGCTGATGACGCATCAGCGACAAAAAAGGTAAAAGTAATTGTTAAAGAGAAATTATGCGCCACAACAATATTATCAACACATTACAAAAAAGAAATTAACTTGTATACGCATAGTAAGTAGGGGCTTATTTTGAATAGCGGATAATAACTGCCAAACCTTCACGAATACTTAATTTGTAATCGGTCATCATAGGTAAACAAAAGGGATAAAATTAATTCTTCTGAAGTCTTTGATCGACCAATAATTAGTAAAAATCTGCATATTCGCCAGATTTGGCCCACAGTAACTCTTTCTCATACTAAAAAGGGGGCTCACACGAAAAACGTTTCACTAAATGAGAAGATGGAAAGAAGAAAAGAAACACCCGTTTTCTAGGCCTCGAAGCTTCGCACTTTCGAAACAGTACTGAAATGCTGGATGAAGGTTACAATAAATATATGACTCTAGATGGAGATTCTTTCACTGCTAAGCCTAAAGCTTTTAACCTATGCATTGGCTTATTCGATTCGGCACTCTTCAGGTTTTGATGAAACGATGATAATTGCACATTTGTAGACACATTGTGATTTAGAACACGCTGTTTAAAATATATTTAATATTAATATATTTTAAATATCTTCGTTTGGTAAACATGCTGAGATTGGAAAAATATTACAAGGATATTTTTGAGGTATTTGGCAATATAAGAATAGGTTTTTGAAAAAATATCAAGTCGGTTCTTCAATAGAATGAACATTTTCAAGAATCTTGGAGTTTTTTTTAATAGAATCCGTGTTTGTATCTTCAATCTGATATTGTGATTTAATTTGTTGTTCTAAGTAATTTTGAATTACAGAAATGGTTGTCAAACAAGCCGTCGGTAGAATCCCACTCGAGGTGGCCCCATCCTTTACCCTTACCCCAGTTCTCATTTCGATTAAAGCAAAGAGACTTCGCATTGAATACTGTCTAATATTTTATGCAAACAGTTTTCTCGCTCCCATTCTTGGAACATATTTACATGCGAAATTTATTACCAATTCCACGCAAGCTGTTGTGGTTTATCAAGAGTGGTCAAATTATAACGAAAAGTTGGAGGCGCGTGCCAAACGCGAAAAAGATTCGAAAATATACAAAAAATCGGCAAACTTGTACAAATTGTATTCAGCTGTTAAATAACAAGAAGCTACTTAGATACTTGCATATTTTTTTGGGAAAAATGGCCATTCACGAAAATCTCTGTCGCCGCAGAAGATGCGATGCGATACGGTAAATATACATATTTATATGGGTATAAATCTGTATGGGTGTACGGTTCATTATTATGCGCGACGGCAACCGCTAAAAGTGACTTAACAGGGCGTGTCTGTCCTACGAAATGAGCAACCCAAAGCATAATCGCATCACGTCAAGCGAGACAAGTTGGAAGTTGAAACTTTTGTTTAGTTTAGTAAAAGATTATTTGGTGTGGGCTTGTTAAGGAGTTGAGGCAAATGGTTGAGAATACTTGCGGATGCGTGATTGAAGGGTGCTGCTGTGCGCGGCTTATGTTGTGGCTGGTGGCAAAATTAAAGATTTCAGCCATAATCTTATTGACGTGATAGGATTACACTTCGCTAAGTGAATTAATAAATAGCGCCCATCAACAGCAACGGCGGCACCACGACAAGGCGTAGAGTATGTATGGCGCTAGCAGTATATGGTAATGAAACTGTTGCAAAACTGACAAGCAATATTTGAAAAAAGGAAAGCTGTAAAATCAAGAGACGTAAATAGAATCACGCACTTTGTTTCGGACAGATAAATATAGTTATATTTTGCATATAAGCGAGCACATACATATATACAAATTGATGAATATATAAAGGTACTGTAATGGAACTCTAAACCAACAATCACGGGTCAATCTTGTCAATATTTACTATATTCTTTGGCAAATATTAAATATCCTGATTTTTTATTTATGCTTAAAAAATATATTTACATCCATAATAATAGTGTGATCCTTGGCAAAGGAAAGCATTTGGTGAGGGAGGTCCCGGTATTGGCCACTTGCAAGCACTTTCATTACAGAAGCGATGGAAATTTGTTTCCACCACCAAATCACATTACTTATAAGATAACATGTTCACTGAATACAGTAGAACTATATAATACTCGAGAAACGGTCATTCAGAAGATCAAAATTCTTTAAAATAGACATACTTGGGCTAAACTATGGCATGGACCATTTTTACTCATTTTTAATGCTAAATAACATTATGGCGATGAAAATATGCGAGAGCGCCTGACCACAAGGGGGGACATATAAGACATAATTAGGATCATTGTGCTTCCAAGTAATACCAAATTAAGAACCTTACCATACTACCTAGTTCCCTCTTTCCTAAACGTAGAAATCTTTCGGTCTGTCCCATATCAACACTTCCTCAAAGTTAGACTTTTGTGGTACACTCTGCATCGGTGGTGTTCCAGAATTTTTGGTGTTCTTCTAACAATGCTCTAAGCAACCTTTGCAGATAACTACGTTCCAGATTGCTCCCGAGTGGGCCTTTTCATGTCCACTAATAGCTATTGTTTATCAAGTTCGACAGTCTTTTATAGTCAATAGCATTGCGACTGGTAAGCATTGCCAATCTGACGCGGGTTCTGTAACTCAGATCGAGTATTTTACCAAGTCCGCATTTGTTTTGAGCCTGAGTCCAGTGATCTAGATCTTTATGACGGCTGGTTGTAAGCGTTACCAATTAAGCGAGTTAAGAAATGGCGAATCGATCTCGGGTAATCTCGTTTTTCAAACTCGATAAATATTTATAAGCCGTAAATATAATTATTTGTAAAATACGTTTTGAGGAAGACACGTATTCTGGCACTACAAAGAACTGACAAATGGAAACAGTTCCGCAAATACCTGTGATGAGAGATAGTCGGGTTATTTTATACAATTCTCATTGCTCTCTCAACGCTCAGCTTTAAAACGGTTGCAACGACTCTCCAACTAATGTTTATTTCTTAATATTAGCTTCAGACAATTATTTCATTACTGAAGAAGCCCTAAAAATGTTTTGATCTAATTCAACCTTATCTTATCTATCTCACATGTAAATATGTATACACAAATATATACATATGTATATATTTATATCTCCATCGCCACAAGTAGGCGAAAGTGTTGCAAAGTATTCTCCACCAAAAAGTAAACACTTTCGCAAAGTAGTGAAATCCGGAAGTGTCAAGTGACACTGCAACCGCTGCAGCTACAAGTGGCACTGCATTACTTACGCAACACTTACGAATAAAGTAATGAAAGAGCTGGGGAAAAATGGTAAAGTGGACCACGCATTGACACAGCACACAAACACTTTCACACGCCAAGATACACTCGTATGCAGAAAGACGCATATTTACACACTCACACACACTTGCACACAAATGGATAAATACGTTGATGCCACAACGAGATACTCCACAGCGCAAAATGAGTTCCTACAATTGTGGCGCACAAAATGTGGCCTGCAGTTGGCGCTGCTTTTGTATGTTGTCAAGTTAACCAGCAGCAAAATTGCGAATAGCAAGAGATACAACCATTGCATCACCATTTACCATATTTTTGTAGCAACAGCAGCAGCATGCAGCATGCAACAGACGGCAGTGCTGCAAGAACAGCTAAATTGCTTGCGAAGAATGCATACAGTCATAGTTACTAGCAGTTTGGTGAGTGGAAAGTTTTGCCATATTTCCGTGTTGTGTTGCTTGATGCGAAGACATACCAACATATTCGTATATACGGTGGTGTTCCGATATGTACTTAGTCTACAAAATAAAAACCAAAGAATAAGCAACGTAGTATCATTTGATCTCGATACACTGGAAACAACAACGCTTTAATTCCAATAAAGCAGTTCTTAGCCTAAACCATCCAATTTAGCCGTGGCGACGACAAAAATTTCAATCTGTACATCGCGTTTCAACTGGAGGAAACGTCCTCTGCAATTCAACTGCGATTCCGCCCAAATAATTCTACATAGTCTGGGGTCCAGTTCCGTTTTAACTTCTTCAGGTAGTTTATGTAGAAGATACTTTGTAAATCCCAGGAAACTGTGGTCATCATCTCTCCTACCAATATGAAAGTTATTGCTTTCTTCGAAGCATGTTCGCTGGGGTTAGTCCACTGTTTCAAATGTTAATTGGTCTCTGGTGTGCCCCGATTGATCTACCATCACGAAGCGATGTAAAAACTCCTCTGGATTGCTCTTAATTAACATATGGGTATCGTCGATAGACCTTTTGAAATGCTAACGGCTCAGCCACTCTCATTCGGTGGTTTGCCAAAACGAGAATTTTTATCTCATTAACATTCATGGTAATGAGGATATTTGGAAGTGGCTCATCAAAAACTGGCTTGCAATCATATTGGAATTCATCAATTTTTGACGGCGCCACAGAAGGAGAATAGTCACCGTATATTTGCATCCAGCGCTTCTAGATTTCATTACACAATTTTCTTTCCAAAAACAAGAATCGAATCACTCTATTCTCATCCGCGTTTCGTGGAATCTTATTTCTAGAATCTTCTTTGACTTCTTAATATGAATTTACTACCCAAGGTAGGACGACTAGCCTAGTAAACTCAGAATTCATATTCAAGATTCCGATATAACGCACATATGATTTTTAATCCATCCATAGAAGGATAAAAACTGCGTAAACTGCATACCTTTCAAATATTTTTTTTTTATTTTTCAAAAATCCGCGAACACGCCAGTACACACCTTGAAAAAAAAATGTTTAGTCAGATTCACCTGAGAGTGTCCGTCTACGAGCAAAAGTGGTGCCATTGGTACTTATCGGACCACCTTCGTATATACACACACAAATAATCTCACGATTGCAGCTGTTGCAGTGCCATCATAGTTATTGTTGTTGTTACTATTGTTCATTTTGACATCTCAAATTCACAGTTATGTATTGTTTCTGCTGCTGTTGTCTTTTCTTGGATTTTGTTTGGGCAGCAGCTCGGAATTTATGTGCCGAACAAAAAAACAGAAGAATCGAGTGCGGTTGTTGTGGTGCCTACTTCAAATACGCATGCGGGCTGTGTGGACAGGCTTAATTTGTTGATGCAAATGCCACGTTCGTGTTTGTGGCCAGTTTAAATAGCACAGCAATGCATTGACAATATTTTATTTGACATTTTCTCTAACAAAAATCAAAAATTCATAATTCTTGTACGATATACATATATACGTAGAGAAAGCTTAATATTCGTATATAATGTCATACATTGATGAAATAATTTGCAATTGTGGCGAAATGTTTACAAAAGAACGAAAGGGCTTAACATAACTATTGTTTCAAGCTAAAACTAATTTCATGAAAAATAGAGAGATATTTTTTGGAATTTATCCTGAGTTTTCTTCTTGTTTTTGTTTTTCTTCTTCTTTAACTTTTTTATAGTGCCGCAATAAACATAACAAATATTTTACTGTATGAAATATGAATTATATAGAAACAATTATCAAGGTTAGCTGAGATCATCGAACCATCCTTGTTATCAGGTGTTATTAGGTATTGTAAACATTTAATGGTAGACCTAGGAAACTAATTGTTAAAACGAAGTCGAATCATAAACACATGAACTGGTGTAAGTCAACACTAAATAGGTGGTTAGTATGATTTTACGACTCATTATACGGTGGACAATCAAGGGCGGGCCGATAAGAAGATTGCCTCACCACCAGATGGTGCTACCGTCGCAAGTTTAATACATAGTATAGACATTTCTATTTCATTCCGCCGAATCGGATTCACATTTTTATTTTGGCCGTTTAAAAGTAGAAAGTAGGCGTGTCTCCGAATTTTAGATGAATATAAAAAGATTTGACAGAGATGCAGTGTACGTAGTTCTTATCCTTTGATGACGCCATCAAAAATCGTATGTTCGTTATATCGAAATCTCTGCAGATTTGTAGTAGGTTCAGGGCGCTTTGTCGACTCCTAATTGTTAATCTAGGTGGGATTCAGGCTTCACAAAGGACTATATTTTAAAGTCTAACCTAACCTACATCGAGATCTACTTTGAATAAGAACTCTAAATTTACAAGACAAGTCGGGCTGACTTGTGTGGTTATTTGACACCCACAAGTCAAAGAAGAGTGTGAATATGTTAGTTGCTTCTCTGTGAATACCTATTAAATCCTTTTTATATGTATCGAACACATTTCCTTTGAATTCCTTTACAATATATTAGAGAATTAACGATATTTTCAATTCCAAATTAACCGCAAATTTCAAGGCCCTCATATTCGATCTCTGGGGCCTTGAAAACGTATACAGTGATCCACACTTAAGTGCCCCCTTTCAAGTGCCTTTCCCCGGCATCGTTGGTTTTTCTCTCAATTTACATATAAAATTCCCGGCAAGGGAAGGCATATTTGGATGTAAGTTTTTTGGAGAAGTGGGCGTGACCATTCTCCCTACTAAGTTTTTTGTACATATATCGTACACTACTAAAGCTATATCAACCAAACTCTCAGAGTCGTTTCTTTTATATACTACCTTATATAGTACAAAAATGGAGGAAATCAATTTATAACAACTCCCATACAAAGGTTATGTTGAAAACTACTAAAAATTCGTTAATTCAGTAAAGAAAAACACTAGAAATCTTTAATTTCATTATGAAAATATTACAGAAAAGCTGCACTCAAATTGGTATACAAAATTTTAAATGGTCGTGGTTACGCCCACTTATGGGTCAATAAACATATCTCCGAAACTGCTCGACCAATTTAAATGAAATTCGGTTTATAATATTTTCCTGGCATTCCAATGATATGTTGTGAAAATAGGTCAAATTGGTTCACAACCACGCCTACTTCCTATATACCAGTCCATCTGAATCGTTTACTTTACAATAAATATAGTAAGAGAATAGAGAAGATATTTTTATGAAATTCAGAGGGAATACTTTTCTTCTAATGATATGTGTCCATGCCAAAAATGGGTGAAATTGGGTTATAACTTCACCTCGATCCCATACACCTAAAATTACGGTTACTACTTTCAATGGACCATATATGCCAAATGAGTGAGTCAAATTGTGTGTTATGTAAATAAAATTAAATAAATAAATTGCGAGAGTATAAAATGATTTTCATATTTAAGTGTGACTTTCATTCTAAAAGAATAAAATATTATATCGAAGTATTTGGGAAAAAGCTTGATATTCATTAGGTGCCTTTCCCGCTTAAGTGTCTCAAAAGTCTTGCATGTTAAGAAGGAGTACTGAAGCGGGGATTACTGTAGTCTGATTTCGGCGATTTTTATACGGCCTATGACACACTAGAAATGAGGTGTTTGTGCAAAGTTTTGTTCCGATATCTTCACTGGTAATTAACTTATACATAACTTATAACTAAGTGAACGAATCAGTTGGACCCCAAAATAATAGTATATGGGAAGTAGGCGTGGCTGTGAACCGATTTCGCCCATTTTCAAACTATAGCATTAGGATGCCAAAGAACCGAATTTCTTTGAAATTGATCGATTTGTTTCTTAGATCTGATTTTTGATCCATATGCTATTTCAAATTTTGTATACAAATCGGAATGCTGCTATTACCATTTTTACAATGAAATTTAAGGTTTCCCTCTCTGCAACATGTTGCGGATGTATAATTAATTTGAAGAAATACTTATGGTGGACGACTACCTGTTTTAATATATGTTATATCCTTGAAAAGCTCTTGTCAGATTCGATCAAATTTAAATGAGAGTTTCCACACCTTATCAGCACCAGTTCATTAGTACTTAAGTTGTTGAAGAAAGGGTGGTGTGTATACATGTATTACTCTCTTAAACATGATACATTGTCATAAAAGACTGAGACCTGACCTTGAAACAGTGCTTTTTTTGTTGATATTTTGCACCAAGGAAAAGTAGTAAAACGGATCAAAAGACCAAAATGTTCCGTCACACTAATGTGCAATATTTAAACTCACTCCGAATAAGGACTTAATTTTATTACACCTTTAAGTGTGGACGCAATAATTTCACGGCTACAAATTTGCTGGTGTGCCCACTTTGTGCCCGTGATTACCACTTAACATTCTTTCTCACGTGACTAATCTCATAGTGACTCGTAAATAATGTTTAGTCAATAATTACACGGAAGAAAGCGTAAATAGTCAGCATGCCGGTCAACACGTACAAACTACCCAACCGCAAACAGCGCGCAAATGTCCTTACTCCCACCACGCAATAGCAACAACAATAACATTGAATGAAAGTACTTAATTTTAATTAGGCTCTTGGCATTCACGCGTGTTGCGCCTAATTTGACCGTGGCCAAATACTTACTTAACTCTGGCTGACGCTGGCATGCGTCTCCTCACCTCAACGACAGCGACTAGCCTTGCTAACGGTACGTTGTGCTGGCTTATTGCTACGTTGACGTTGTCAGTTTATTTATGCCAGCCAAAACGAGTCTCTGCTTAAGCACCGTCGTCGTCAATCTGTGGTTCCGCCGCACACCTATGTTGGTATGTATGTACCTAATGCAATTTCCTAAGCTGCTTTAACAGCGCCATTTTTGTGCTGCTTTTACATAACAACAACAACAACAATATGTGTGTTGCTGGTTTTTGGTTGGTTGGTTGGTGTTAGTTAAGTGGCCACGTTTGCGCGGGCGTAATTTTTATGAGCTAATTATATTGTTAGCGTATTAAGCCAAACAAACACAATGCATAACAACAACAACAACGACGGCACTGGTTGTACAACAAAACACGCCGCAAAAACATCAAACAAAAAGAATGTTACGAAAACGAAACGTAACGGTACATTTGTTAGGGTATGCTATGCGGTTGATGCTGAGTGAAATAGCGCCGTTGCAGCAACAACAATAACAACGCCAAAGGAAACGCTTAAATCTACATAATTTGCACTAATTACAAGCACAATTGTGGGCCACAAAAAAGCGGAGGAAATGAAAACAAAAGGCGGGAGGAAAAACTACGCAAACACTGAAGCAACAAAAAAAAAAACACAGAAAACACAAATTAGTCCAGGCGGTGCATTTAAGTATAAATTTGTGTATTAGTAAAGAACAGGGGGAAAATTATACGTCGCTTTGGGAAATTAAATTTCTAGGCTTTTATATTAAAATTAGTTTTAGAAATGCAAAATGGCTTATACATATTTATTCCATAAAGAGAGATTAAGATTTAATTTCTTAGGTGCTTAAATGTTCATCCCTCTTTACATGAGATCTAACTACCGGAGTTATCTTTCTGGGCTCCCAAAGGAATATAAGTATTGGATATATCAGTTTCGGTTCGATTTTCAGCTCTTGTTAGCTCTTCTATATATATAAACCCTTTAAAGTATAAAGGACCATATTTCTTTCCGCTATTTTGAGATTTTTCTTCAGTAAGGTTTGCCATTTCTTGGCTGCAAGATATACGATCCAACAACGAATCGAAATTATTAAAATTTACTACCGAAATTCTGTGACGATTTTTGATTGGTTGTGTGGCTTTTCCGCCGTCCTGTAGGAACCACTTATTGTCCAAGTCTATATCATCCAATTCGGGCCAAAAATATTCGGTTATCATTGAGCGACCATATTTTGCCTATAAAATCAGAAGAAGTACTATAGTTCTAAGTTAATACTAATCATACGAACGTCACCATTGTGATTAAGTTTTTGAAAACAAAGTTGGAGGATACCTTGAAATTTAATACTGTGTATTATCGAATATATGTATTTAATTAATTTGACAACTGAAGCTTTTATCACGAAATGAGAACCATAGGAGGATCATACACTACTTACATCGACAGACACTCTTACTAGATTGTCATACCTCCGTCACACAAAGACCGAAAAACACAAGCAATAAAATTATGTTGTCACAAAAGGGCTTGCTAATTTTATTGTAATGCTGGTCATCGCATCCACAATTCTCCCAACCTCAAGCATATACACCTTAAGACAACCGCAAAACTACACGTCTTGGTCATTCACTTGGCACGTGACCTCATAGAAAAATATAGCATATTTGTCTTCAGGCACAAAGACCGACGGACACATGTAACCAATTCGAGAATGAATGTCTGAAGTTTGTATAATGCGATGATATTTACACGCAACAACCATCAAACGTCTATTGCCAGGATGTGCAAATTTGCAGTTACTCGGTCTTGTAGTTAAAGTTTTTGGTTGTAAATGAGAAATTCTTAGTTGGTAAGCACTTCAATACTTTTATTTAGCTAATTTGATAAAGAAATAAATAAATAATGCGATAATATCTACAAAACTGAGCTGCTTTGAATGGAGAAACTCTGAAAACTGATGTAGTAACTGTTTGTTTTTTAGAGAGAAGTAGATTAGGAACTAAAATTTGCAGAGTTGTTGATTAGATTAATAGAAGAACACTTGACTATTTCTATCTTAACCTCTACATTTCTTGCGGTGCCAACTTTTTGTCGAAACCGAATACAAAGAGCTGACAACTATGCAAATTGACACCATTTACTTTTCTTTTGTTTTTGTGGAGAGAGCCCGTGACTTTCTAACTAGAGCTAATAGTAAATTTTAATCTTTTACTAGTATACAGATTAACACATTAAGGGCGAAACTATAAATGTCTAATATTATATCTGAAAGAAATCCGACTGGTTTTTATATACTGGGTACCAATAGTTAGGCACAAAACGATATCAGCAATCCTCGCAAATACATTTTTGTTTCTAAAAGTTGTCGTAATTCATATGATATGGTCGTGTTTCATATATTAGGCTATCAAATATCTCCCTTCCGCCTTTTTGACTTATGAATTTCGCGGTTATGTATAAAGCGCTACAGAGCTCGTATCTGGCAAGACTATATGTATGCACATCTTTGAAAGGTCTTGACATAACCTACAAAACGACGATATGCATGATTAGTTTGGATATTTCGTTCAACAATTATAGACGTGTAAACGTGGAGTTCACTGACGCCGAAATTCGCGCTATTTTAAAGATTTTCTTCGTTAAAGGCAATTCCGCTAGAGAAACATTCCGGGAGATTATTGGGGTTTTGGGGATGGAACTCTATCATTTCGAACTGCGAAGGAATGGATTGGACGATTCAGTGAATACGACATCATGGATAAGCCAGCCGGTGGAAGATCTGTGACGACGAATACCGATCAAATCATGGAAAACATCGAGTTAGACCGGCATGTGGTATCTTGTGACATTGCCAGGAGATGGGAGTTAATCACCAAACCATTTTAATCCATCTGCAGAAGGCTAGATATACGAAAAAGCTTGATGCTTGGGTGCCGCATGATTTGACGCAAAAAAACTTCTGGACCGAATCAACGCCTGCGATATGCTGTTGAAACGGAACGAACTCGACCCATTTTTGAAGCGAATGGTGACTGGCGAAAAATGGATCACATACGACAATATCAAGCGAAAACGGTCGTGGTCGAATGCCGGTAAATCGTCCCAAACAGTTTCCAAGCCGGGATTGACGGTCAGGAAGGCTTTGCTGTGTGTTTGGTGAGATTGGAAGGGAATCATCCAATATGAGCTGCTCCCATAAGTCCAGACGCTTAATTCTACCATATACTGCGAACAACTGTACCGCTTGAAGCAGGCGATCGATCACAAGCGTCCAGAATTGGCGAACAGGAAGGGTGTGGTGTTCCACCAGGACAACGCCAGAGCACACACTTCGTTGATGACTCGTCAGAAGCTACGGGAGCTCGGATGGGAGATTCCATCGCATCCACCATATAGCCCGGATATAGCGCCAAGTGTTGACCACCTGTTCTTGTCCATGCCCTTGGTGGTGTAAAGTTGAACTCATAAGAGGCTTGTGAAAAGTGGCTGTCCGAGTTCTTCGCAAATAAGGAGAGGGCTTCTACGAGGGGATATTATGCAGTTGCCGTCTAGCTGAAAACAGATTATCGAACGAAACGACGCCAGTTCTGCTTACCAAAAGTGGCCCACTGGGCACATTATATTTCCTCAACCTTCATATCAAGAAAGGTGAGGTTCTTACCCATTTAAAGTTTGAGCATAGGTTAAGTTCGTTTCGACCCTAAGGCCTCTAATCATTCGCTTTACCAGATAACACTTTTTATAAAGCATTGAATGAAGAGAAAAAATTTACAACCTAATATGAGAAAAAATGGCATGATTTTTTATGTACTTCGAATATTGCACGATATATGTTACGTCAATTCCTGTGAAAACAATAAAGATGAGGAATAAATTATTATTATTGATCGCAAAATTTATTACAATAAAATAGTGATTTAATATAAATTTGTTGGACATAAATCATAATAATCACTCATATTCCTCTAATAGTATGTATATTTAAATGTGCTTATATATTGACACATTAAACTAAAGTATCTATGGTATCTACATATGTGGCTGTGGGAGTATTTCCTTAATTTAGTACAAACTCGCTTTCTCTTGCTAAACACTAGCCTTGGAATGAGTATGCGTGCGGCTACTGAACTGGAAATTTGCGTATCTAGATAAATATATTATGCACAATGTTTTAAACTAATTTGCAGAGCAGCGCAGTCAATAGATTAACACAGCGGCTGTTTTGAAAAATTGTTGTTAGTGCCGTGTTATTGTGTTTGTGCGATGTTATTTTGTGGCACAGCTGAATTAACTGAAATGAAAATTGGTTGATAATGTATCGAATTTGTTGCAAATATTATCACACTTTGCCGCAACGCCCAGTGAACTTCGAAAGCGTAAATAATTATTTTTTTCACCATTTTATTCGGAAATTGCATTCAGGTCGATAGAAGCTGCTAATAGGATTATTGTGTGTCTACATATTAGAAATATAAAATGTAATTTTTGTTAAGCTGTTGAGAACTGATAAAATGGCAATGAATGCACTTGTGTTTACTCGGAAAGGTTATTTGAAATTTTTGTGATTATTTTAATAATTTTAATTTATTGTGTCATCGAAAAATTAAGTTGCTTTTACTTTCATTAGAGCGTATTTTGTAAAGTGTTTAACTTAATTCAGTACAATATGGCGAAGGGCTTGAAAGACATTACGCAAACTAGCTACGACTTATAATCATTTAATACTAGAATGTTGACTAAAACAGACCTTGCGTTTTATAACGAAGCCTCTTTTCATATATTTATTACACAAAAAAACGTCACATTTATCGGCTATAAAGAAGAGATCTAAAAGAACTTCGGGACTCGCTTTAAGAACGATAAGATATACTCATATTCTGGAGTTCAAATTTTCGTACGTCTTGTGATTCGATCTAACTTTCGAAAGCCGCATTTATGAATCACAGTTCATTCTTTGTCAAAAGCAGGCAGTCATGGACGAAAACATGAAAAATCAACAATGTACTTCAGATAACTGAAACTGAAACTGAAACAGATCGATGTAGCTGAAACCTTAAGGATATCAAACAAGCATTTTAGATATATCGGTGATAGTTACTTGAGCTCACAATCGACCAAACCAGTCAGCGGTTTGGGGAAACTAAACAGTGTTTGGTCTTATTCAATCGATTCGTCTTCACAAAAACAACTACGTCACATTACGGGAATGATTGAAAGACGAAATCGCGGATATGTACACTGTCTAAGAAGAAAATGCTGTGTATTTTGCACAATCTTTCTTGAGATCTGACCTCCAGAGACATTTTCATATTCTCAAATTTGAAAAGAATGTTCGCTTGTAAGAGATTTAAAGACAATTCAGAGGAAATTTTCGAGGTTTTTACGGAAACGGTATAATTTTTACCTGAATGTTTATAGTTGATGACTGGATGAAAAGTGGTCGATCTCGTTTGGCACGAACCAATTCACCCATAAAAACCGTTCGCGAACGCATTCGCAGAAACGCATATAGATAACTAAAAATAGTATCAAGGGAACTGGAAATATAGACCAGGTCAATATAATGACTTGGCCAAGATGGTCTACACTTGAAAGCCTACCGTCGGTCAACTGGCCATCTACTGGCAATGTGTTTGAAACCATTTAGACTCAACAGATGCAAGCGAATTCTTCTGTAGTACGCGGTGAACCGTTCGAACTTCCAGCAAGATGCAATAACTAAGAGCAGTTTGAGAACATCTCAAAAAATCTTTAGTTCGAGCAGCGTCATCAATTCCAAGAGAAAGCACTCTAAATTTGAAAGGTGATTTAAATCAAAGGTATTTGCGCGGTTACGTAAATCTACATAGAGCACTTAATGTCCTAAGTTTGACAATTTATTTCTGTAATAAAAAAAGAAATCGAATTTCTCTATTTCAGGCTTTATTCCATATGCATTTAAATATATCTCTTGAGAAATAATATATACAACAATGGTGATATATTCCCAACAAGTAAGGAAAGGCTAAGTTCGGGTGTAACCGAACATTTTATAATCTTGCAATTTATTTATTTAACTTTATTTATATTATATAATACACAATTTGACCCACATATTCGTCATATATGTATATTGTATAAAGTCCATTGAAAGTTTTATACCATAATATTAGGTTAGAAGCACCGAGGTCTTCATGTTCGATATATGGGGCCTTGAAAACATATGGTCCGATTTTGGCGATTTTTAGAATGGGGCTGCCACACTATAAACATAGTATTTGTGCACAGTTCTGCACCGATATCTTTACTAGTGCTTACTTTATATATTGTAAAGTAAACAATGCAGATCGTCTTCCAAATTCTGGCACATAGGAAGTAGGCGTAGTTGTGAAGCGATTTGGCCTATTTTCACAACATATCATTGGGATGAAAGGAAGCTATTACAAACCAAGTTTCATTGAAATCGGTAGAGTAGTTCCTGAGGTATGGTTTTTGACCCATAAGTGGGCGACGCCACGCCCATTTTCCATTTTGTAAAAAAATCTGAGTGTAGCTTCCATCTGCCATTTCTTATGTGAAATTTAGTGTTTCTGACGTTTTTTGTTAGTGAGTTAGCCCACTTTTAGTAATTTTCAACCTAACCTTTGTATGGGAGGTGGCGTGGTTATTATCCGATTTCTTTAATTTTTGGACTGTACTAGGAAGTGGCTAAAAAAACGACTGCAGAAAGTTTGGTTTATATAGCTCTTTTGGCTTGTGAGATATGTACAAAAAACCTATTTGGGGGCGGGGTCACGCCTACTTTTCAAAAAAATTACATCCAAATGTGCCTCTCCCTAATGCGATCCCATGTTCCAAATTTTATATTTTTTCATAACTTTATTTATGGCTTAGTTATGGCACTGTATAGGTTTTCGGTTTCCGCCATTTTGTGGGCGTGGCAGTGGACCTATTTTCCGCTGTGGCAGTGGACCTATTTTCCCCATTTTCGAAAGCAACCTCCTCAGGGTGCCAGGGAATATGTTTCAAATCCACTCGTCATCCTGATCTTTTATATATATATAACCCCATATCTAACTCTTTTACTTCTTGGTGACACAAACAACCGTTATGTGAACAAAACTATAATACTCTGTGCAACATGTTGCGAGAGTATAAAAATTGTCTAAATTAAATTATATTGCCAACTATATTGAATTCATCTTTAAGTAAGTTTAAATATTAGTGCCCATATATTCGCAGATTATCGAAAAAAATATCTGTTCGCACTGAGCTGAGAAATTCGTTCAACAAGCTGTCAAATGTACAGGATACACACACTCATAAATAGAGTTATGCCGAAAACACGGCGGGCGTGTGTAACCTTTACGCTAATTCCCCACTCGCCGCCAGCATATTAAATTATTCAAGAGAGGCGATGGCAACGGCCACAATGACAATGCCGAAAGCAAAGCTTGTAACTTTAATTCCACCATACTTACATATGTACACGAACCAGCGAACAACTAATGGCAGTGCGTTTAAATTCTGCGGCAAACGCCTTTACTTCACCTTTTCGGGGCACAGAGCTCCGACAACACAAACAAGTGGTTGAGTGAGTGTCGCAGCGCCGGTGTGTATGCTAAGGTATGTCATGTAGTGCTAAGTGCAGCATGTTGTTGTATATCTATATACTTTGTTGTTGTATGTTTATATGTGTGAGTGTGTCTGTGGATATTTGTATTTATTGTTGCATGAGATTTTCGTGTAGCTGGCGTTAAGGCACGTTGTGAACCCTGGAGGCATGTCAGTGTTAATGCTATCTTTGACATGGTTACTTAAACAAGTTTTGGGAATTCCCTTCGGTTACTGATGTTGTTCTAACGGCACTTGCACATACACACAAGCACACTAGCATTTATATATATACAATAACACACTGGCGAAACAATGGTAAGCAAAGCAAAGTCAATGAAGCAGTAAAAGCAATCGGCGCAAATAAGATAAATACACCAAAAACAACAATCACAAAAATATAAACGTATACCATTGAAGCATAACATGGCGCTGCTGAGGCATGGAAACTCTTTTCACTTTACTTTTTGTCTTTGTCATTCGAGGCACTCACTCAACCTTGCACAATCGCAACAGTTTTCTTTTCTGAGAAGTTTACATATCTGTGGAAATCTGCATTTTTGACTTTGTATCTGCCTTTGTCTGCGTCTAAATTTCGCCCAATGTTCCTCATTACATATGCTTATTTGTTTAAAGTTTGAGACAGCCAACGGCTTGTATGCTGCAGATAAGTATATCTCTTTGATATATTTTCCCTTGCCGCCAAGATGACAGCGCAAAAGTCAAGAGCAGACATGTGGAAGGTGTCAAACAAAAAAATATATGTTCCAAATCACAATGGAATATTTGTAATCGTTTTGGGAAATAAACATTATATCATTTGTATGCATACATTAAGGCGCATAAGCTTCACTACAGCTGCTTTATGCGTTTGTAACTGGAGTTTTTACTGAAATAAGTTTTTTTTAGAAATAATGTAATATTAGAAAAGAGTAGAGAAGAAGGGCAGACAAGTAAAATATGTGATTATAAATTACAATCAGTAGTGTGTCATATGAATTCTTTTTTCATTCACTCTAAATACCTAAAGCCAAATAATAATTATAAAGTACTTTTCAATAAGAGTGCTAATAATTAACCGTAGATCGAACTTTACAAAAACTTCATAATTCCAGCTATGTATCAATTTTGATACCTACTACAGTTCATAGGAAAAAAGTAGTTATTACTTTAAAGTTTTAATTCATTTACTTTTATTGATAAATTTCAGGCAAATATGTTTATGTGTTATGAATGCAATCTATGCAAATTTTTTTTGGCATGTCTGTCGTTGCAGCACGGCTTTTTACATAAGAAGCAGAATGACGATGTCCACTTATTTTTATGTTCTCCAGAATGATAGCATTTTTGACACCTTGCGCGGTTTTTTTTCGGAGACTTATCATTCTTTTGATTTTTTGATGGTCCAGCATCATTATCACTACTGTCAGGAATATTCTGGGATGACAGTTTAGAAAGCAGCGCCAAAGATAATTCGTTCCTTGAGACTTTTTTCGTTTTTCCATATAGGGCTTTGTCAATGAAATTGCTAACTCATGCAGGAAACATTTACGTTTTGTGTGCTTTTGAGTTTGCTTCCAATTCGGATCAATAACGTAATACAAAATATACGAATTCAAAGCTGAAATATCGATTATGTTGGAAAATACCGCCATAGTCCAACGATTATTTTTACGTTTGCAAGAGTAACAACTCAACATTTTGTCAACCGTGTCGACGCCTCCCTTCGTTGAGTTATAAAAAGAGATGATTTCGGGCAACTTTTTCGACTCATTGTCAATATTAGGTGCGTGATGCAATGTGCTCATAACAACTGTACATTTTTTCTTATGACTGATATACGAAACGAGAGTGGTATCAGGAGTGAAAGCAAAAGTTGATTCATATCGTGGAACTTTCTTGCAATTCAGTAGCTTTGGAGGAATAGACCTTTTATTTTTGCGCATAGTTCCAACCATTGTCAAGGCTGTGAGATGAAAAAAAGTTGTCCATGGTGACATTAGGTCCTTTCAACCCATAAACTAAATCCAGAACGACTCGTTCTCCTTGATTCCTCTCAGTGTTTCCGGTTACGCCTTTCCCCAAGTATGGTTGTATTTTCCATACATAGCACGTGCGTGAATCAACAAGTAGCCAAAATTTCAAACCGTATTTCTCGGATTTCGATGAAATATACTGGCGAAATTCACAACGACCATGAAATCCCAATAATTGTTCATCCACAGTAACGCAATCATTAGGATTGTAAAATATAGGAAGCAGTTCAGACCACTTTTCCCAAAGGTTTCTGATTGGTGCGAATTTGTCATCATTTCTTTGGCCACGTCGGGTGAGCACATCATCAAAACGAATGATTTTGTGGATATATAAAAATGTTCTCTCAGACATTATTGACCGAAATATAGGGCGTCCACAGTATTCCTCAAACAAATCATGCAAAGTTTCAGTTTTGGATCTGATAAATATATATTAAGAAGCATTTAAATTTTTTTTAAAGCTCTCCTATTGCAATACTTACTTATACACACCGGCCAGTAATAATATGCCTAAGTAGGCATGAAATAATTCCTCGTCAATTTCTAGGTGGTTGGATCCATGTAAATACTTTCCGTAGTTGTTAGAATTTTCAATTATAATTTTTGATAGTGAAGATGGAAAAAGTAGCAGAAATGAATCCCGAATGTTATTTACCCGGCTTGATGCAAATCTTGTTACACCTAAAAACCAAGTATCATAATTCTACAACAATTTGGTAAACAATTGTTACCAACCTGGGCGCAAATTGATAACATTTTCTCTCCCCAACCGACCAGTGGCGTAAGGCTCACTACGCCAAGTAGTACCATCTTTTGCAATATACAATGGATCATCAACTGAACTACTGACAATAATGTCATCCGTTTCAGATAAACAGCTTTCAGACGAACTACTTTCAATTTCAGTATCAGGATCGGAAGCATCTTCATCTTCTTCACTCTCATCCAGTACCTCATTCACCATTTCTTCAAACGTCAAGAATCGTGGACGAGCCATTTTTTCGAACGCGTACAAGTATACAAAATAACTTACTATTCAAAAAAGAAGCACTTCACCTAATAAAACACAACACAAATATCAAAAATAGCGTCGCAAATGACGTGCACCGCAGCAAAAAACGTTTGAAATGCTATATGTATCAAAATTGATACATAGCTCGAATTATGAAGTTTTTGAATTTCTCATGGCCTACCTGCAAAATTTTTTCAAATTATGGCTTAAAATAACGACAATGCGAAAATAAACAAAGTCACAAAGAAGGCGGTATCTAACTTTTTTCTTTCCACAAGTTACGGTACCACAAACATCGAAATGTATCATTTATATATATATATATACATATATATATATATATATATATATTTGGCGTAGGCACCGCTTTAAGCGATTATAGCCGAATCCACCAGAGCGCGCCACTCATTCCTCCTTTTTGCTTTTTGGCGCCAACTGGAAACACCAAGTGAAGCCAGGTCACTTTGCACTTGGTCTTTCCACCGGAGTGGAGGTCGTCCTCTTCCGCGGCTTCCTCCAGCGGGTACTGCATCGAATACTTTCAGAGCTGGAGTGTTTTCTTCCATCCGTACAACATGACCTAGCCAGCGTAGCCGCTGTCTTTTTATTCGCTGAACTATGTCAATGTCGTCGTATAAATCGTACAGCTCATCGTTCCATCGTCTGCGGTATTCGCCGTTGCCAATGTTTAGAGGACCATAAATCTTGCGCAAAACCTTTCTCTCGAAAACCCCAAGAGTCGTCTCATCGGATGTTGTCATCGTCCACGCTTCAGCGCCATACATCAGGACGGGAATAATGAGCGACTTATAGAGTTTGATTTTGGTTCGTCGAGAGAGGACTTTACTTTTCAATTGCCTACTCAGTCCAAAGTAGCACCTGTTGGCAAGAGTGATTCTGCGTTGGATTTCAAGGCTGACATTGTTGGTGTTGTTAATGCTGGTTCCCAGATAAACGAAATTATCTACAACTTCAAAGTTATGACTGTCAACAGTGACGTGGGAGCCAAGACGCGAGTGCGCTGACTGTTTGTTTGATGACAGGAGATATTTCGTCTTGTCCTCATTCACCACCAGACCCATACGCTTCGCTTCTTTATCTAGTCTGGAAAACGCAGAACAAACGGCGCGGTTGTTGCTTCCGATGATATCAATATCATCGGCATACGCCAGGAGCTGTACACTCTTGTAGAAGATTGTACCCTCTCTATTTAGTTCTGCAGCTCGTATTATTTTTTCCAGCAATAGATTGAAGAAGTCGCACGATAGTGAGTCACCCTGTCTGAAGCCTCGTTTGGTATCGAACGGCTCGGAGAGGTCCTTCCCGATCCTGACGGAGCTTTTGGTGTTGCTCAACGTCAGCTTACATAGCCGTATTAGTTTTGCAGGGATACCAAATTCAGACATCGCGGCATAAAGGCAGCTCCTTTTCGTGCTATCGAAGGCAGCTTTAAAATCGATAAAAAGATGGTGGGTATCGATTCTTCTCTCTCGGGTCTTTTCCAAGATTTGGCGCATGGTGAATATCTGGTCCATTGTAGATTTTCCAGGTCTAAAGCCACACTGATAAGGTCCAATCAGTTCGTTGACGGTGGGCTTTAGTCTTTCACACAATACGCTCGACAAAACCTTATATGCGATATTGAGGAGACTTATACCACGGTAGTTGGCGCAGATTGTGGGGTCTCCCTTCTTATGGATTGGGCAGAGCACACTAAGATTCCAATCGTCAGGCATGCTTTCTTCCGACCATATTCTACAAAGAAGCTGATGCATGCACCTTATCAGTTCTTAGCTCGGCCGGTAATCCATCGGCCCCCGCCGCTTTGTTGTTCTTCAAGCGGGTAATTGCTATTCGAATTTCTTCATGGTCGGGTAATGGAACATCTATTCCATCTATTCTATCTATCTAATGTATCATTTACGTACGGAAATTTCAAATCGCACGACCGAGCCGGGCAATTGACTGCGCCAATTCGTAAGATAACACGTTCACCAAACTTGGTTTTCAATAAATCGATTGTGATATTCGCTGGGTGGCTTGTGGCGACGTGCTGTTGAAACCACATATTGTCCAAGTTTATATCATAAAAATTCGGGCGAAATATTCGGTTATCATTGAGCGGTAGCGATTCCTATTCACTGTAGTATCACGGAAGAAGAATTTTTTCGGGAAGCAATGGTGACTCATGGAGTATGTGTGAATTGCTGCCTGACCAATAACGCATATTTTGCTTATTAGCGAAGCCATTCAGCCAAAAATTAGCCTCATCATAAATTAGACGTAGCGCTCTGAGAATTGAAGCCTCTGACTCCGAATTTCGGTAATAATTTCGACTTGTTGTTGGATCATATATCTTTCCATGATGAAATAACAAATTTTACTGAAGAGCAATGTCAATAGATCGAAAACAAATATGGCATTGTTTTAGCGTCCCCTTTGAAACACCCTTTATTTAAATATAATATTTTTCGTTATCTTCCAGTGTAACAATTCGCGAGTCACCTGGCCATGGCTAAATCAAATTCAAAATGGCAATAGGTTGAAACGTCTTAAACCAATTTCGTGCGATCGGCATCGAAGAAGAAAGGTCACCATATACAGCGTATTTGGCATTTGGCGTTAAGGCTACATACTTCGCGGACCACCATTGTAACGTTCTTGAAGAAGAATGTTCATTGACCCGACTGACTGAGAAATATAAAACGTTGTTAGGGATTTCCGAAAAATATGCCCAAATAGTTTTGCTGTAGGATTGCCGTCTATTGATACCCAAAGTAGGGATTATTATAAATACTTAAATATGAATGGTGTATAGGTAATTTTTTAACGATCGCCAAATTGTAAAAATTTATTTATTTCAAAGGATTACGAATATTTTCAAATCCTTTCTTTGTGAAACACACCAAAGAGAAACACTCCCATCATGTTTTAAATACTTTGCCGCACTCAAGACCGCACTGGGACCTTTTGAATGAGAACAAAGAAATAAAATGTTTCTTTTATACAGAACTTATATCTCTATATATTTGCGACAAAATCGTATAATTGAATGTTTGAATATATTGAGCAATTGTCAATAACATCAAGCCAAGAAGCCGATTCATTTCTTGTTGAACGTACTGTTTCCAGCAAACAAGATACTTCTCCTTTGACAATATGGATAAAATCACATTGTAAACACTGATCGCTTAAGTTCGTTTAAGTAATATTTGACATTTAGAGAGCGTTTTCGAAAGGATCGACTTCGCATGCCGAAAGTGTAGGAATAAAAGAAGATCGTCGACCTGTTGATTTCATAGTCGTAGGCAATACACCATTTCGAGTCAATACACTCTGGACATACACTGGGAAACTCAAGTACAAACTTTTCACTCTCATATTTTGGATGGAGAACCTGAGCTCACTACAACGACAATAAAATTGCGGCTGATATATCTATATTGTGATTAAACTAGAACTAGATATTCTTCATACCTTTCTTCTTCAATAAAAAAACTTGAGACTGATGTATTACACTATGCTGATACACGAATTCGATGCTGATACTTCTTTAAAGTGGTAAAACCACATTCTTCTATATTGCAACGTTTTGCTTTGAGCAACGTTTATTGAATTACCTCAATGAATAGTTCAAAAGTGAATTAACTGAATGACAATATAAAACAGCTTATTAGCCAAAAAGTATTTGTTTATCGATTTTATTATCTTAAGATTTGACATAAAATATAATTTTTAAATTGAAATTTTCTTACGCCTACTTTATGGTTTATTCGACTCACAACTCTCTAATGAGTTGAGGACTGAAGACGGGGGCTTACTACTCGTATAATTGTGGGTATTCTGCTAACTTACAGCTGTCTCTGATCGCTTCCTTTGATAAAAGTTTTCATTTTTTGACTCTGTGAATTTTGAATTTGGTGCTTTCGCTCAACTAACGCCTTAACTATATAAAACCATAATAAAAAAATATAATTAAAATTCTTATGTTTCTTTGTAAAATCCTGTTACATATATATATATAATACAGTCCACTGAACAGCCTCTGTCACAATTACCGACACATTTTTTGTAAACAAAATCTGCATATGTACAATGCAAATATACAGTTATGATGCATTTTCCCAACAACACTTTTCTCACGAATGAAGCAATCACAGCCTCCCATTGTTTGTTTATACCAGCATACAACACGTGTGAGTGTAAAAAATGCACAACTTCCGGTTAGTAGAACACAACAGATGCCACTTTTTGCTGTAACCGTCACTTCATTGTGAAAGCGAACAAGTATTTTTTCACATTCACATAAATGTATAAAATACAACTGAATAATTGTCCAAAAAGTGAGACACAAGTTTCATAACAATGCACTCGGAATGTGTAAATACAGTTATACTGGCAACTTGCGACCACATCCGCTCAATGGAAAATAAACAAGCAGCGATTGAGTTAAAGTGTAAAAAAGGAAGCGCAACAACAAATATTGTCATATGTGTCAATGGAACGCTTGTCGTGACAACTGGTGGTGAAACAAAAAACGAAAATATTTTAAGTTATTATAAGCTCTGGATTGTATTGTTTTGATTTACGTTACTGTTACAAATATTTTCTTTACGTCGTTTGTCCTTCGTGGGAGAATCAGAGAGCATTTAAATCTCAACTTACTCGTATTTGGGTCACCACTTGAATAATAGAATGTTTTAATTTTATTGTTTCACACACCTTGAAGTTAGGTCGCTTTTGGCATTAAATTAAATTATGATCAAGAAAATATTTTCTCCAGTTTTATTAAACTTATATGGTTATCAGACACTCAGTCTGATGGTGTGTTTCCCAATCAGACCGCGAAATGTTAAAAACCTTACTAAGGTTCTTATATATATCTTGCTAGTTCATCTGTTCTCAGTTTCCAGGAATATAACTATGTCCTGGAAGCATGAAATATGATGTTGGCGCCATTAATAGTTCAATGTTTTCTTTCAATATATTCGATGAGATCATTAGCTATAAATACACGCGTGTTTATTGAAGTAAGCACACCCTTTGACAGAATGAGAAGGTTTTCTTTAACACTCTCATGCCCGAATTAAAATGGGCGGAGCTAACATTTTTTTAGGACAGCTATATATTAAACTCAAATATGAAGTGATAAATATTTCAAAGTCCTATGTATTCTGGTTCTTTAGTTACAGGATCTTGTTATAGGCACAAATTAAATTATTATAAATAAACTAAAAACTTTTCTCATGACTTCATAATTGAAAAAACCGCTGGTCAAAATATTTAAAATATAAGAATTAGGAGCCGGTAAGTACAATGTTGTCTATTGGCGACATTGGACATGAAAGGGTTAATTACTGCGATTTCCGCTTAGAAAAGATTGTTATGATTCGGCCTTCGTCGTCCGACTGGTTCTGTTATCTAATTATTTCTGCAAAGACACAACCCCCCTTTCAGTTGTCTACTTTGGATCTGTCTGTATAGATATTATATCCGAATATCTGTCCACCTCGCCTTTATCCCTCATCTCTGAAGAAAGGAAGGCAATGTTGAGGAGTGGTTTTTGATTCGCTTCTAAGGGATTACGGAAGTCTGTGATAATGAGTGAAACGAGTACTTACCGAGTAATTCTCTACACTGATTAGTAGGGAAGATTCTGCTGTTTGTTGCCTCTAACCAAAACAGCTACATCATCATCGTAGGCCACAGCGTGTCCTCTCCTCTCCTCTCTTCTATTTTATTAATTAATTTTTAAGAGGCCTCCTTGAGGTGTTCAAGTTACTAAGTTACTAGACTTGAGAGGAACTGATTCTCTTTAGTACGATATTTTCAACTTTGGGAACTAATTCAATAAGAAAATACCCGGAGAAGTGTATTTTGATTTTATTATCACTTAGTATAACAAGATATTGTTGTCAAAAACTGGTAATATAGGTATGGATGCTTGAGAAATAGTACATCAGTTATTGGAATAATAATGCAAAGTTGACGATACAAAAAAAATTCTCTGGCGAGGATAAGCGGATCAAAATCATCTCTCACTCACTATCATTGTAAGGACAGAGATGAAGAATTTAGTTCAAGTATGTAGGTATGCACTGAGAACGGTGGAATATTTGAGCGTTTGCTTTGCGATTAACCTACCTCTTGAACGCGAAATATATTTAAATGGTCTCAATCTACCAATCTAAAAAAATTAGCCCTGTGAGGGAGACGAAAGAATTAATTTTAATACTGAATGAGTAATTGGATTGTACTGGGCAGATAAACAAATCGAGCGCTGACTTAAGTGTGCCCAATGCCTGCCGAACACTATATCCTTTTCAACCAACTTGTTAAACTGGAGCTTGTCGTAGTAAATTTAAAACGCATCTGTCCTTTCTTAATAATTTTCTAATTGGTGCCAGTGAGAGTCGGAGACAGAAAATAGGATACGGGTGTTAAGTCTTATCACACCACTGTTTTTAACGTTCTATATCTATGCTTTATCTTTAAATAGTAAAAGTCCTGTTCTGCGTTTTCCAGACTAGATAAAGAAGCGAAGCGTATGGGTCTGGTGGTGAATGAGGACAAGACGAAATATCTCCTGTCATCAAACAAACAGTCAGCGCACTCGCGTCTTGGCTCCCACGTCACTGTTGACAGTCATAACTTTGAAGTTGTAGATAATTTCGTTTATCTGGGAACCAGCATTAACAACACCAACAATGTCAGCCTTGAAATCCAACGCAGAATCACTCTTGCCAACAGGTGCTACTTTGGACTGAGTAGGCAATTGAAAAGTAAAGTCCTCTCTCGACGAACCAAAATCAAACTCTATAAGTCGCTCATTATTCCCGTCCTGATGTATGGCGCTGAAGCGTGGACGATGACAACATCCGATGAGACGACTCTTGGGGTTTTCGAGAGAAAGGTTTTGCGCAAGATTTATGGTCCTCTAAACATTGGCAACGGCGAATACCGCAGACGATGGAACGATGAGCTGTACGATTTATACGACGACATTGACATAGTTCAGCGAATAAAAAGACAGCGGCTACGCTGGCTAGGTCATGTTGTACGGATGGAAGAAAACACTCCAGCTCTGAAAGTATTCGATGCAGTACCCGCTGGAGGAAGCCGCGGAAGAGGACGACCTCCACTCCGGTGGAAAGACCAAGTGCAAAGTGACCTGGCTTTACTTGGTGTTTCCAGTTGGCGCCATAAAGCAAAAAGGAGGAATGAGTGGCGCGCTCTGGTGGATTCGGCTATAATCGATTAAAGCGGTTCCTACGCCAAATATATATATATATATATATCATGATATGCTTAGATCAACCTTAACCCCAGCTAGAACAGTCCCTTTGAAATATAGTTGAGTCCATCTCCCCAAAAAGCTAAGAAGCTGACTTAACTATGAAATTTTTCTACACTAAAATTAGCTTTATTATAGTAAAGAGCTTACCTAATATCGTATACTTAGCTACAAACAACCGTTATTAAATAACGGTACACTATTTTCGCATAAACACAGATTAGCAATTATTTCGTTTATCCAACTTCAAGCAGCAAACACAAAATTATAGTCTACAACAGCAACAAACCACACTGGAGCCACATGATAAGCACTGAGTAAATTTTACATACACACACACATTTACATACGTATATATTATGTACATGTTTATGGCATAGTGTAATAAAGTTGGAGCTCCTCAAAAATATCAACATAAAAATTTCAACAAATTTCAGCAATACAACAACAACAACAACACACCTACAACTCCACATACGACCACACTGGGAGCTGTTGATAAACGAAGTGAACAGTACGAAGGACAATGAAAAGTATAACTGTAAAACGGCAAATCTATGGAGCGAGTGGAGAATAATGTGCTTTGTGCGATTAGAGGTAGTAACTGATTTGGAAGTGTAGATGAGTAGTTGAGCGCGTGTGAGTGATGTAGACACATATTATATGGATGTGTGAGCTAGTTTCATAGCAAATCATGGCCCTCTGTCAGTGGCACAGAAGCACATTAGAGTCATTAATCTAACGGCATGTCCACGTCCATATACAAAAATGAGTATGAGCATACATATATACAAATAAGTGTGTGCCTTGGTAATGGACCACATGCTGACAAAAACAATGACAGTATTTTTGCGAAAGCCTCTTTGTATTTGTAACTGAAAAAAGTGGCTAACACACACATACAGACGCAACTCATAAAATAAATGTTTTAATAATGATAGCCAACTGCTGCTGCTGCGCTGAGCCTTGCTCCCAGCGCTCTCGTGTCAGGCTTGGCGCCTGGGTAGCACGGCAGGCAGAGCTGAAGGAAATTCTGTAATATAGCAGTAATACAGTAGTTATATAACAGTTACATTGTATTTACAGACACACACACATACAGATATAAACTCACACACCCTCAGTAAATAGGTGAAATAAAATTAATGATGTATGGCCAGCAGTTCAACAGTGCCAATGGCTTGGCCATCCGTTTACCTTTGTGACAGACAGAGAAATTAAATACAATCAACAACAACAACAGCAAAAGCAATAAACTCTTGTGGCAACAACTCCTTACAGCAATGAGTAATAAATGCGCAACAATGCAATAATTGGGCAAATATTTTCAAAATCTCCTCATTGAGCGTAGCCAAAATGATGGCATTCAAATTGTTGGCTATTTAGTTTTCGAATTTTGGCAATTTATAAATTATTTACCTTGAATTTTATGAGGTTTGTGGCTTGCAAGTGGTTACTTGTCTGTGGTATTTTGTGTTTGCAGCATAATTGATGGCCACAGGGCACTTAGAATGTAATAACTTGACTGAAAACTTAATTTTTCAGTTATTCAAAATTTGTTATGGCATAGTTTGGAAGTTGCTTGCAATTGCAGAAATAATTGGTATGTACAATGGGGTTTGTGAGGAATTAAAATGTATAAATCAAATATTTATTTATTTATTTTTCTCATTCAAAAAATCATGGAAATAATTTTATAACCAAACATTTATTTTCTTCGTGCACATAAATTTCATCACAACCGCATAAATGAACAGTTACGTATGTAAATAAAATAAAATCCGCAATAGGAAAGAATGGAAACGTAACTATCTGTCGGTCTTCCTAGCAGCAATGTATACCCCCAAGAAAAGACACCGAAAGCAGGTTTTCGGCTATTTTGATAATTATAATTATTAATTCTAACTTAGATATAAAATACTAAAATCTAAAACAAAGCTCAGTATCATATCAAGGAATTATTGCGCATTCAGACAGTTCTCAGTTTTTAACAAAATATACAAAATCACAAAAGCAACCATAGATTAGACAAATTGTTTGATTTTCTAAAAAACATGAAAAATGTTTCCTGTGAAAACTAATAATTCTTTGAAAACAATACCCCACTAATAGAATCACTTCGCAATCAGACTAGTTTATGTGCCACAGCAGAATATCAGCGAATTGCAAGACTGATGAATGGTCCTCAACTGAACTGAGCAAGCACTGGGTAGTCACTATGAGGATGAGCTAGAATCTGCCCAACATTACTTTTGGCAGGGCATTGCCTTTGCGAGATCGAGGCAAAAGTTTCTTGGATCTCACTTTTTTGTGCATCTTCGCGACATAGCGGATATAGATGTAAAAAACCTCTGCAGATTTGTGGTAGGTTTTAGGCGCTTTGTCAATTCTTAAATTTAAGGGGTTAGGCGGGTTTCAGTAGTATATTTAGATTTTTTTCTAAATGTATACAATCATATATTTTATTTAAACAATTCAGCGTATCAAAGATACATGTTTAAAGAGTATTTTGTGAAATTTTTATTTTAAAAATCCGAAAAATCCGCCGTTGACATCTCATCTCCAAAGACGTGTCCAAAACAAAGGTTTTGCGGTGGTCATCATAACTCATGATTGCTTCATCTAAAAACAATAAACCAAAAATATTTCGATAGTACATGCATAAATCTAGTTAATGAACGAAGGAAAAAAGAAAATACAGTGGTACCTCGACAAACGAGTGCCCCAAAATACGAGTTTTTCGAGATAAGAGCCGACCAGCACGTGATTTTTTGCTTTTAGTTACGAGCGAAATTCGAGATACGAGTTCGGTTCGGTTCGGTTTCGGATTGTATATCTTGGGAAATCCACCGGTCTAGAGGTGGAAGAGAGAGACGTGAACGAGTTCATCGAGATACAAGGATTACAGTCACAGCAGCATACTGAGGTTATGCAAGAAATTGGTTTTGAGTAGTCAGAGGAGGAGGTTTATTTCTTTACATTCTCTTTTTTGTTTTTGTGTAATAAATATTTGATATTTATAAATACGTTTTTATTATTCAAAACCATGTAACAAAAATAACTGAGGTGACATTTTGGAGGTTGGAACGGATTAATGGTAGTTCAATTGTTTTGTATCGGGAAATTTGCTTTGAGATACGAGTAATTCAAGATACGAGCTAGGTTGCGGAACGAATTAAACTCGTATGTTGAGGTACCACTGTATTGAAATTGAAATTTTGACACAGTTTAAACCAAAAAACTCACTTTTTTGGTCAAATTTTCGCAATATATTGGCTCGAAAAAATAGTTAATAAAGATTCATTAACTAATACTGTTATTTCAAAGATGTGTGCAAAAATTTATAGAAATCGCTTCATAACTTTTTGAGATATCGTGTCCACCGACTTGAAAAGGTGAGTTTTGAGATAAATGCGTTTAAAGTTTTACATTTGTACTAACGTGGGGCGGAATTTTCAAGGGTATATTTCTTAGAATTTTACTCGGATTGATTTGATATTTTTAACATATTGCACTATGGAGGGAATTTTTGGCATCACAAAGTGCTGTACTTAATAGTTCAATTGTGTTTTTTTGTATAAAACGGTTACAAAAATGTTATTCAAAATATTGGCCGTCGCTAGCTACTACTTTTGACCATCTTTCTTGCAGCATGCGTATTCCGTGCAAATGTAGAGAATTCGGCTCAAAAATTTACATTTTCAGTTGAGAATAAGTTGGGGATGCAAACAAATATTTTGTTGGGTTATGTTGACACAAACGTCCAAGATCGATATAAAATGATTTAATCGACTAGTGCTTGACCCTAGATACATCTATTGGAAAACGGCGGAAGCAAAGTCCTACACCTAATACATAGATATGCGACTGAAATACTGCAAATTTTAATTTCTGGAAGGAGGCTATTTTTAGTTTTTAGTACATTGACATATGGGTAATAGCTAAAACAAAACCAGTAGTCACATCAGAATTTATATTTGAGTAAAAACCCATTTCACAAGCATATTTCAAATGAAAGTAAAATGGCTTGTTGTGCTAAGTTAAGTTGATTATTTGATAAAAAATTGCTAAGTTAGTCATGTTTTTTCTGCCCAGTTATAACATTCTGACTAAGCTCTTAATCAACTATTTGTACAAATATAATTATTCTGCAAACCTTACAATTACTTTTCAATTATAAAAATATATACAGTTCTTTATATATTTACGAATATCTTTAAAATTTTCATAGCAAATGGTGGGACTATGTAAACAAAAATTAGTTAATTAAAAAATATAATATTGTGATAATCAACAAATAACAAGCTCAAATGCTTTGAAATCGCCATATCAAATATAACTACACATACTTTAAACTAACGAACTATTAGAATAACGCATTTGAATGTAAATAACAGCATCTACAAAGGGTTGAAAAGAAAGTAAAATAATCCGACTCGTAAACAAAAAAGTGAAAATATAAAATATACATAGCCAGATGACAGCACTTTAGTGAGAAGCATATGTGAGAGTTTTGCATTTGTATGCAGTTATCTCAAATTATGCAAATAACTAGGTAAATGTAAAGTGGAATGTACTATATATGTATATGTGTAGGGACAAGTATGAACACACATATATATAATTGAATTCGAAAACTCAATTCAAATTGATTTTATCGTACAAATATAAGCATTATCTGACTTTCTACTTAAACTACAAACGAGAACACTAGCGTAAAACAGAAATATTATGGATACAAGGAGAAGCAAATAAGCAAAAAAATAATATAAAGCGAAAGTATATATCAGCATAGTTAAAAGGTTTTTATCCACCAATTTGAATAAATTGCAGCAATTGAAAAGCGAAAAGCAGTCATACACGGCGTATGAGTAACTGGCATAAGCACTAGCTGACCTCTCGATAACTATTTGCGATGAGTGTGTATGTAAGTATATGTGTGTGTGTTTTCCAGTTGAGAAGTAAAGCATATTCACGGCAATGAGCATACCTTTCAATAACCGTTACGTACGAAATTGAGGGAAAAAAGAAGAAGAAGAAAACAGTTTGATAAAATCAGTAGACCGCTTGCAAGGACCACCAACGCCACTTATCACAACAAATGCTGGTAAAAACGAAAGAAATCAAAGCAAAGCAATTTGCCACAGAAGTACCGAGAACAAGAAATAAAATACCAATATAGTCAAGCAGCTGTAACGTAAGGAGCTCTTGCAGCTTACATTACCAGTGAGAAGGGTCTCACGAAGGGGCTAAAATACGGGGGTGAGAGGGAGAAAAAAAACTACAACAACTATAAAAACGGCGACAGCCATAGCAAAGGCGATATATGACAAGCAAAGTAGTGGTATTTATATATAAAAATGTATATGTATATGTATGAAAACAAAGCTGAGCAAGTGGTGCCATGAAGCTAAGCAATGAAATTGGACAGCGCAATATTGGCGACTATCGAATGTCCAGCAACTTATTACAGACATATCTAGACACACACATACATACATAAAAACATAGTTATTACGACAAGCATACACACACCGCCATTCAAGCCAATGGTTTCAATGGTTTCCTACGCAGCTGCTCCTCATATTAGTAGTTTCATTGGTAGGTCACTATAACCGTTTCATTTGCAGCACAAAATGCGCTCTACTCAACGCGCACCGGATCAATGCGTTAATAACAAAATGAAATTACATTTTAAACAGCGGCAAAAATCGCAAGGCAAACATATTGTTTTTGCTGTTTTCGATTTTTTTCTCTGCGTCTTGAAATTCCATAAAGTTTTATTGGCGTGTAGCGTTGGCATTAAATTTTTCGGCAGTCATACATTTTTATCTTAGCGTCTGGCCTTAAAGAGGTTGCGGCCAATTGGCCAAACTGAATAAGCACGTTTAAGGACAAATGCGACATATGTGACCGTTTATGATGGATTGGTTGGTGGGTGGTGTGAGAGAAGGCCAAGCATTTTCTTATATTTACTTGAGTGGATAATAAGGCGGAAAAAGGTCACGTGTATTGTGTGAAGGAAGGGGCAGCAAATTTAAGGGTTGTGGTATAAAGGAAACTGTGTTTTGGAAATCAATTTGAAAGTAGTTGAATATAACAGTAAAGCAGAGGTGCAGTTATCGGAGGAGTAGAGCGAGCTTTACACAATAAATATCAATAAGTGAAATAATAAAACTTGAAGATATAATAACTTGTCGTGTGATAAAAATAATTCTACTATACTGATGGGACCTTCTTTGATGATAGTTGATCTACCGATTTTAGCGAAAGATACAACGAATCACCATGACATGTATTCGATTGAAATATTTTCGTTCTAAAGCTAATATCATTAAATAATTATTGAAAAGTATTCGGTTTAGGTCTGAAGATCGTTAGAATAATGCTTTTATATTGTTGATAGACAACTTTATCGGAAAAGTTAAGGAAAATGAATCCGAAAGTTGTCATAAAAGAGATGTGAAAGACTCTCACAAATTTTACTGAGTCCGCCATTTTGGTTAATGTTGATTTTGATACCATCGGTATTGTATTTTTGGCAATTTTAATGAATATTTCATGGAGGGTATAGTAGACCTATAATACTTAATTATTAAAACCAAAATATCTAGTTTGTCATGAAAAACTCGCTGTAGCCACTTTATTAGCAAAATTTGTATATCTGACTCTCTTCAATACTCTAAAATCAGCCACAAATCAATATGAATTTGATTGAGACTTCTAAAACCTATTTGTGCCGAGACCAAACCAGAAACTACTGCAATCGAATAGTCTAATACTAAACCAGGGAAAAATAGGGAATCAGCTAGCATCAACTAATTGGCACAGGTTTTTTTTAAGTTTACATTTTACCAATATTTTATTGTAACTGTACCACATTATAGTAGAAACAAGTGATGATCCAAGTGGGCCGGCAGAAGAACGATATTCTTATTGTTTCGAAAAGATTTCGATTATTTTATTTAAAAATATTAATAGATTAAATTTAGATGATTTTCAAAGATTTTTTAATTTAAAAGGGAGACAAGTTTTCAGCTTCTCGGCTGACAATCTCAATCAGACTATTTCATAATCATTTCTCTAAAGCGTTTCTCAAAAGATGAATGCTGATGTTAAGGGGTGAGACCAATTCAAGATTTTTTATTACAATTTTTTTCGGGAAAAAAATTTTCTTTTAACTGTAATTTTAAGTAATTTTCGTACTATTCTGATGAAGTTATGTTTCAAATAAATTGCTACAATCACCCGTAGAGGCCCTCTTGGAAAAGGTGATTCCGAAGATTGATTCGGTTGCCAACACTCACACTCTCAAATATATGTTTAATAAAGACCGAAAGAGAGATATCCGATTAATTTTTAATAGTTTTCTTATTGGACCCAACTCCTCATGTAGCTTAATACAGATCGTCCCCTTTTTACACGCAGACACTGAATATTGTTGTTCCTTATGCTTTCAGCAGCTTCTTGTGCCTCATTTTAAAGCACATAAAATAAAATATGGAACAACTCAAAACAACACATTTTTACTAATAATAACTTTATTTATTATTCCACTTTCCCTTTACACCACCTTTTCTGCCGTTATTCCATAAGTGGATTAGTTTTCGCAAGCAGTAACCAAATGTTATCCTTTTTAACATATATCAACACGTTGTACATATATATATATAAACGTAGCACGTAAGTATTTATATCGACTGAATATAGAAGCATATGTATGTACACACTTAGATTCATAACCCAATGTAATTGAAATCATTATTCGATACTAATTTGGCATCTCATTCGATTTCGTGGTAGCACCGCTAAAAATACAAATGAATACTCGCAAAATATTCTACAACGTTATTTCAAAAGAAATACCAACACATTTCATCGTTTTTCATTTAATGTCTTCTCATTTCATTCAAAACGATTTTAATGAATTTTCACGGAACGTTGAGCAGGTGTTTTGCTCAAAACTTTCCTCAACTGATTTATTTATTTACACGCTCATATTGCTATTACAAGCAGCAAAACTGAAATTTTTGCAATTCAATTCAAAGCGCAGCTCCTCTCCCACACTACAGAGTGCAGCAAATACTTCACATTTCCTTCGAAGCAATAAATTTTGGAAATTTATAATTGCAAAATGTCGAAATTGCTTGTGTACTCTTTCAATGAATCTTTATTGAATGCCGGTTTACTGTTGCTTAATGATATTTTTGTCGTTTTTTGACGTTTTGAAGTTAGCTGGAGAATTTTATGAATTATGTGTTCTATTATATATTACCTATAAAACTGTCAAAATTATCATGACATTTCATCCAATCTTATGTCACTGGTTTCAAAGTGACTATAATAATTCAATATAAAGGAATTAAGCTAAGAACTACCAATCATATGACCCACTATTCACTATTAGGCATATATATATATATAAATTTGGTGGCTGATAAAATGATTCACTCAAGCGTAGAGGTCAAGATGAAGAGCTTATAACAAAGTAACAAAATAATTTTCGCATTCCTTTGAGTAGTAAAGTCTAAACCCTAAAGATTCAAGATTCTATGTTCTATTAGCAGATTTATGAATTTTACATTTATGAACTGGCCAGATACTCATAATGAGCGATGATGTATTGTTGCCTTCAAGACTCTGCCACCATTCAGTCTTATAAGACATATTTTACCGAATTTTCTTTTATGAAAACAAAGCAAACAAAATAAATAATTTTTGTATGAATATGCAGCTGAAAATATCAATATTCGCATCTTAATAGCGGTTGATAATGAAATTCTAAAATTATACCACATTATAATATTCTACGTATCTTCTAGTCTTACTACTTACATAAAAGGAGGAATTGCAGAAACATGTACTTGCAGTTAGAGGCCGACCGATTAATTAGTAAAGTAAAGCATCGGCCAGTATCGGCCAACAAACTCAGCATCGTCATCAGCCATATTAAATTTATATTTCGTGTTTTACTTTTTTGATTTCTTTAATGCTTATAAGTTGAATTATTCTCTAAACCTCTTAAAACACAGTCATATTTCAATCGTATTTCACAGAACTAATAATATAAAGCATAGTAATACAAAATCCATTATTTTTCCTAAATTTAAGGCAGGTTTTACGGTAGTTAGAATGGTCCGATTTATGTCAAATATGCACAGTGTTGTTCAACCACATATTGAAATTTTGAAGATCAGCTCGATTCCACTCCGACTGTTTGCGCTAGAGGTTTTCGTTACTGTACCACTCTTCAGTAACATCCGCTTAAAAAATTTATCGATTTTGTTGCGATTCAGCAGTGCTTCGTAGATAGAAATTAGGTTGAGGAAGTTTCCGTAAAATCATGTGACAGCCATACTTCGAGATAAAGTAATCTCTTTGAAAAATAACGGTTTGTTACTATACTTGTTTATTAAATTAATTTATTCATGAAATAATCGTCACTATTAGCAGTTGTATGAGCTCAAGTGACGTACCAAAGAGACAAGTGATCTAAATTAAAGTGTTCTTTCTTGAAAACTCATCAGGAACACAAATTAAAGTATGGTAGATTACTTTACTGAAGGTACTTGCACTTTGAATGAAAAAATATGCAACTGCATCTATGACATCCACTTCTAACTGAAATGGGCTCCAGTTGTGTGGAACTAATTTAAGACTTAATAGATACTTTCACGCTTTCCACAAAAAACATTATTCATCTATTGCTTAATGGCAGAGATCCAGTAACGTAGAACATCTTGTAATACTCTCCCTCTTTAATTACTCGTTTAGTCCACTTGAGGTTGCTATTGGGAGCTGTTGTTTGTGACTAGTCCCTAGACTAGTGTTTGTCTTGTTTTCCCTTAGATACCTAGAGTTATTTCGAAGAAGATCTTTTGATAATGCTCTAGACTATGTAAGTATTATTGTTCTATCAACAACAACAAAATGTGCTTGACCTGAAAATTGACAGCAGAAGTTTCGCCGTGTATTCTGGATATACTTTGAATGTTTCAGCCTAGATTCTATAGTAAAGTATCCTGGGAACTTGTTCTTCTTTAAGCCATTTATTGCTGATATGATTATTCTGTTTGGTGGACGTGCTTGATATGTTTGGGACAACTTGAGTAAATCCGTAAAACTACTGTTGTCCAGTGATATTGAAAAAGTTTTATGCCTTTTCTTATGTGCATATGTATAGTATGCCTCCAATTGCTAAGTCATTAAGATCTAATAACATTTCGCCGTTGATGTTTAGCCATAATATTTTCACAGCTTTTGTTATCGTAACCCACTTTTGCTTTGATACAAATTAATTTTCAGAAAGAGTAGCTTGTATAGCTTTACTAACTTCTATATTTTATTTATAGAATGTCGTTCGAAGAATAATGAATTCTCGAATTAACAACTCTATTATTAACAAATTTCATATGAAATATTTTGTTAATTTTCATATATAATTTATATTTCATACGTTTTTCAACGGAAAGGAAATATCATAAACATTCATTGCTAAGCAAATTCACATATTACGCATACGCACTGTTGTCCTCGCAAACAAATTAACCACTTGATTATGTAAATAAGGTGCACACATAAGAAACAGGAAAATAAAACACGATTTAAATAAAAGGCAAATAATTTCAAAATTATGATGTTAGCAGAGTTTAGGTGAATTAATTTCGAATCCCAAGAGGAAGGCAATGAAATATATTGAAGCACATGGCATTGTGTTGGTGGGTAGCATATGAATTAAAGTGCAGGGTAAAAGGATAATGCGAGGATTAAAAACGGCATGTGAGCATGTGAGCATGTGAGCATGTGTAAAGTGTGACTTTGAGCTTACACAGTGTACTGCAAACAAGAAGTACAAGAGCAGACATGCAAATGAGTGTGAATATGCTGAATTTCTATGTATGTATTGTATGAATGATATTAACTTTCATACATACCTACTTCCATATGAATCATATAAGTGAACTCAGTGTGTACTTGTGAACTTGAGTTCTTCTTCGTCATGTGGAATTATAAGAGTTTATGTAAATATGTATTTGGATGATTTGCTGCGTACATATTACCGTTAAGCATTGGCAGTGTGCTAGCAAGCGTGCTAATAATAAAAAGTCATTTCCATTACAAACGAGTTTATTATGTAACTTACGCACTGGCAAACATACGCACCCAAACACTCAGTGAAGTGTAGAGCAGAGAAGTCGCTAAGTCATAAGCATCATAAGCGGTAGAAAATAAAAGGATTTGCATATGATTAGTAAGCAAGCGGCTGAAGAGTGCGCTGAAAAGCTGCAAAGCTCACGGCGGCCAAGGATGCGTAGAGCGGCGCACTGGCTGTATGTAAACAAACGACAACAAAGCGTAAAGTGGAAAGTGGAAAGTGAAAGTTCAGGGGTAGACATCACAAAAGCCAATTGTTTGGCAGACAATGTACGCCCTGGAACACAACTTATAAAAGTCGGCGGGGCAAAAGAGGGCGCTTTTGTGTGGCGCTTAAACAAAAACCATGGCATATTTTAATAATGAAAATTGTATGCCTAATTTGCGTGTGAATTTATTAAATGAGCGTTCATAATGGTAATTGCCGCGGCGGATGAAAGGGCAGCATGCCTGAAACCGTTTAATGTAAATATATTATATTATAATGGCGTATAGAATTTTATTAATATTTGCGCATAATTGAATTGTGAAGTGATTCATCTTGCCTTTCAATTATGTGTAGCGCTTAAAGCTTCGCTATTCAATAGCTTTGTTTCGACATGCTTGAAAGCCGTAAAGTAACACACAAATTAGGTGTGTGAAAGTTAAAATATAGCTCGTGCTGTGTGTAGGGGTTCTTAAAATTTAAAACTTTATTTTTGAGAAACAAAACTCTTTTCATAACAAAAGGATTTAATGCCAAATTCAGTTGGCGAATATAAAGAGCGCTATAAAAGTTTTAAATAAAACAAAAACGGTTGGGATATCAATGAAATTTTTTACTCCTGTGAAAGTACATTCGATGTCATTATGTATTGAACTCGATTTCTTTTGCATGGGCACCACGGGCACGCTTGCAGAAGTCCAGACCTTGAATTATCGACGGGTTTCAAGCATAAATCGGTCGATAGACTTGACGTAGTCCCACAAAAATAGTCTAGCCGGTCTTGATTATTACAGAAGACGCCGGCCTGACCAATAACGCATATTTTAATAATTTCGACTCGTTGTTGGATCGTATATCTTTGAGTGATGAAATGACAAACATTACTGAAAGGAAATGACCTGGGAAAAATTTGGCGTCGTTTGCTGTCCCTATCTTTTGTAGGTCCTTTTTGAAAAACCCTTTACTTTTAAACAAAAAGGCGTAGAATACAAATTTAACTCCACCACACTGATGTGTTTATGGGGCTAGTGAGAGAGACGAAATAAAATGAGAATTTTCAGTAATTTTTTTGCTGGTACTAAATCAAGATATTTTACAAAAGTAATAATATGACATTATTACACAATATTTTGACTTGGTGTCACGAAAATTGAAAAAATAGTATAATTTCCAAAGTTATAGGTGTGTGTATTGACCCAGTTCCAAAATAAGGTCCTTGCGGTGGCAATCACTTAAATCAATCGGATAAGAAAAAATAGTTTTCATAGATAATCATTTTTAATTTTAAATTTAAATTTATTATTGTTTTAATTATAAAATGACGCTTGAGGAAATTTTTTTATAGATTTTCGGGAAAAAATCAACAGTTAATTGGTCTTAAAAAATCAAAATTTTTGAAAAAAAATCCTTTGTCCAGCTGGAGTTTATTATGAAACTATATAAATTTCATGAAAATCTACTGAGCTGTGTTCTAGTTACAGTTGTCACAACGAAAATTGGTTTTTTGAAAACCCGGACCACTCCCAATCCTTTAAGATAATATCCGGCTAGAATTCCTACAGCTGGGGCAAGACAAACTTTGCTAAGATCAAATAATTGAACGATGGTAATGGAGCAACAAACTGTTAGTAGACTGCTGATATTGCGACGCGAATGCTCATTTCAATTGTTATCCATTGGCCTTGAACATTATAATCAAAAATATCAGTAATAATAATAAACAGTTAGCTAATAAATAACAGTAAACATTGTGCATTTTTTCATCTTTTGTGTTTTTTTTTTTTTGGTATCCAGGCAGATAATTGTGTTCTATTTGTACCATATATTCTGCTAAAGTTAGTATCGAAATTATTAATTATTTCTAATTTTTTGTTTGTCTATACAAATTTTCGCCTTTTATATTATTATTCTCAGGTTCACAAATGAGGTTACTTATTAATTGTAACTTTAATATTCTTTACAAGTTTAACATATTAAATTCCTTAAAACCTCCTCTTTGCCACTTTCACAATATTTAATTCAATTGAAGGCATTCCAATTGCCAAATGTAGTTCACCACCGCAGACGCCCAGTAAAAGCTCCGATGCGCTAGCCTACCACTGGAGCCACTGATTGGTCATTGTTCCCTTATATAAATATATATTTATATTCGTTTTCTATACTATATGTATGTACCTTAAGTCATCTGCTCTTCCATTTGCATTTGTTTGTAAGTATTTGCTATAAATTTGGCTTAGTACTATAAGTAATTTCGTCATTGGCAATTCCGCAATTTCCCTGTCAGCACCAGCGAATATCAATTAATTTTCGCGAACCACAATCAATAGTAGTAATAGTGAGAGATATCTTATTTTGCTAAAGACGGTGAACGAATTCAATGCATAGATAGAATGCGCCTTTTTTGGCAAATTACTTCTTAAATTAGCATAATTTACTCTTGGGATTTAAGTTTGACTGTTTAAATTGCTTGAAGTAAATTTTATATTTTATTTTATAGGAGGTCTTCCTACACCTTCAGTTATATAAAACTGCTAACGGAAATGCTAAATTCTTCCTTGCGGACTCTGAGTTTCTATTTCTAAGTTTCAACTCACTAAATTAAGAATTACAAACCCATTTCAGTTCACATAGACCATATTAGTACCACTTACGATGATCGGATTAAACATCCAAAAAAATAATCAGTGACGGATGAAATTAATAGAAAATTTTTATAGAGCACACTCTAATCTTGTCGAGGGAACGTCTTTTGAGTTGTTCAATTGTAATAAACCAGGTAACAACCTATTATGGAAAAGGAAATAAAGCTTAGCTCTATAATTGTACTTCAGAGTCTAGTGATAGCCACCTGAGTACTCTGCGTGCGGTAAACCGAACCAAAATTTAAGAAGGTGAAACACTTATCAATGACAAATATATATTATTATTGGAACCAAAGTTCCGGAAAAACTGTTACATTTGAAAAAGACGAAAATGGTGTTTCATCATGATAATGAATCATAATCCCCAGAAATAACCTCGAATTATTATTGTCCTCAGACCTCAAGGGAATGTCCTCTGAAACAAATTCATTCATCTTCTTCTTGACTGTGAATACCCAGTGAAGCCAGGTCCTTCTCCACCTGGTCCTTCCATCGGAGTGGAGGTCTCCCTCTTCCTCTGCTTCCACCAGCGGGTACTGCATCGAATACTTTCGGAGCTGGAGCAACTTCATCCATTCGAACAACATGTCCTAGCCAGCGTAGCCGCTGCCTTTTTATTCGCTGAACTTTGTCTATGTCGTCGAATAACACATACAGCTCATCATTCCATCATCTGCGGTATTCGAAGTTGCCAATGTTTAAGGGACCATAAATCTTCCGCAAAATCTTTCTCTCGAAAACTCCTAGTGCCGTACGATCGGATGTTGACACCGTCCACGCTTCTGCATAATAAAGTAGGACGCGAATGATGAGGGACTTGTAGAGTTTAGTTTTTGTTCGTCGAGAGAGGACTTTACTTTTCAATTGCCTATTCAGTCCATAGTAGCACCTGTTGGCAAGAGTGAAATTCATTAGCAATGAAAAATTTACCGCCTCTTTGGAAAAAAGAACTGTAATAATCCTCGATGACAACTATAGCGAATTTGTAATTTTGTAATTTGTAGAACCACTAAATATTTTAAACTCTTTAAGCATACAACTATTATTCTAACGCTAAAAAAACCTGCTTATTCTCAAATCCGCGCACGTGCTCTCAGTACTACGTCAGTACACACACAACACCCCATCTTTGACAAGTTACTGCAATTGTTCCTGTTCCCTAAAATATAAAATATACATATAGTACATACATATGGGCAACTCGATTCTTATTTTTTACTTCCCGCCTGTGTAAGTGTGTTTGGGCTGTCAGCAGCCTTCGGTGCCAACTGCAACGGCTTGTAAGTAAACCGTCGAGTACATGACAATTTTCATGTTGTAAAGCAATTTTTATTACCGCAGCAGTTTTCGGCCTGTTTTGTTGTCGTATTTCAGCCACTTTTTTCACGTCATATTTTGCAGCGATTTTCTTTTGCCACCTCTCTTTTCTACATTTTGAACGTGACTCATCGCAGGCGCTGCTATGATTGCTTTACCTCTCCGCTTTCGCAACGTTCATGACTATTTCCTTAAACATTTTCTTTTCTTACTTTTTCTGTCATCATTTTTGCTGCATTGCTGATAGGTAAGTGGCAGAAGAGTGCAAAGGAAAGAATGCAAGCAGCAGCTAGTCGCTTGTCGTTGCTTACCTTTTCTCGCCAGCCATTAAATTGCCATAAATTTAAAATTAAGTGAGCTGAAGTGATAAATTGTGGAAAATATGTGAAATGAAGAACTAACTAATTACTTATGCTAATTTCTGGCCAAGAAATAAGGAAAATACATTTAGAAAATAATATTAACCCTGACTTAGTAGAGGTTCATCATGACAGAAGACATTTGAGACTTAAGACGACGACGTTTATATGTATACTTAAGAATTCACTTAGATTTCAGTTAAATTGGATTTTGAAATACAACTCAACTCAATTCAACTCAACTCAACTCAACTCAACTCAACTCAACTCAACTCAACTCAACTCAACTCAACTCAACTCAACTCAACTCAACTCAACTCAACTCAACTCAACTTTTCGCACTCGTGACCACACCCCTATATTTTAAGAATTTTAATTTATTTAAAATGTATTAGAACACTAAAAGCAATATACTAATTTACTCCAAATACCATACTGTGTTGAAAATTGTATAAACTAATTAAACTCTTAACTAATTTATGCACTTTCTACCAGCTGCTACTTAATTTAGAGCGACCTTTAACGCTAAACATCATCCATAGTCCACTGTCTGCTGTCCCCAACCAGAAAAAAAAATGATTTTGTCGCGCTGCTGTCTCTGTCGCTTGACTGCATTGGAAGTTGTTTCGTGTTTATGACCGTTGAAAATAATTATGCCGCAAAGATTAATTACGAGCATATACTCAACTACATAAATGTATATGAAAACACACTTCTGAGTTAACTGCATATGTATGCTATTGTGTAATGTAATGCTGTGTTGAAATTCGGTCCCAGACGGTCACTTAAGCGCTTTGGCATGATAGACGCAAAGCAAATCATAGCGCAATGATGCTGTTCTAAGGACGTAAGCATTAGTGATACTTAGTGTCAGTGACAGCAGAGCTGCTGTGGGTAAAGTTGTTGACGTGGCGTAAGAGTAATTAATATGCAGAGTTGAGTTTTCATCCGTCTATAACGCTTTAAATTTAATTTAATTTAATTCAAGTGTGGAAAATACAAATTTAATTATATGAGATTATTTTGTGCAATTATAAGCGAATTTAATTCTACAGTGTTCAATGGATAGAATCAACTTAGTTTTAGACAACCAATCTGAAAAAGCCTTCAGAAAGGGAGAAGGATTTCCACCAGCTACTTGCTGAGATTAAACTACCTTCTACATCACTGAGTCTAAAATAATGGAATTGTTTTATAGTTAATTCGCAATAAGCTCTTACTTTTCGGCTGAAGCATATATGGTAAACATGGCGGAACTGATATCTCTAAGAAAGAGGAATGGACGTAGTTACTGGATGAATTTCTGCGTATTATTCTATGATTATTATATTTTCTCACGATGGAATTTTTCATACATATTACAAGTAGTTTTATACTAGCAAGGAGTATTTACCTAGAAACTATAATAAGTATGAAAAAACAGATCCATTAAAATTATCTCAAAACTTATTTTTTTTTAAGCTAAGTATTATAATTGTTATTTTTCCAGAGGGTTGAACATGTATCAAAAGAATTTGAAAGATTCGTTAAACTGAGATAAAATTCTCCATAACATTTACATATATACACTGGTGGCCACTGACGAAGTATCAAAAATCAATTACTTAAATTATGGGCTATATAAATCAAAAAAGCGACATAAGAATACACAAAATATCTCATAAAATGATTAATTTGGTTATACACCACATCAGCCAAAAACGAAAGCAACTATACTCTAACTGTATATTTTGAAAATTAAATAATTAAATTTCGTTAATTACAAAAGGTTAGGATTTGCGAAACTGCATCTGAATGAGATAATTACAATTGTATATAAGCATCAAAAGTATTTATAGATTATTAGATTATGAAGGTGATATTATGTGCTCGGCATACTACGAACAAAACTTTAATTGGAATAAAGAATCGGAAACCCTAATACTTTTTTAAAGAAAAAAACACAGAAGTTTCAAATTTCTTTGGCCAATGACCCACGAGATATTTTGCTCTAAATCTTGAATTAAAGCAGGACTGTCCGCACACACTTTAGACTTTACATACCGACCCAAAATGTGAAATTATTTGCTCACCGAAGTGTTCTCTCAATCTATTGACTGATGCGAAGTATGGCAAGTGAAGCAGTCTTGTTAAAGCCAAATGCCGCCGAGATCACCAGCTTCAATTTCAGGCATCAAAAGTCAGATATCTTGTCGCGATAACAGTTCGAGTTGCTGCGAAAGGCTTCAAATCGACTCCCCACGGTCTTCGTGTACACCCTCTTCTACGGTTGCTATATTTTCTTCACTGCGTGCTGGACGTGGTCTTTTTGATAGAATATTATCCAATCATGAATGCTGGGTCTCAAGATGAGTGATGGTGTTGCGAATAGTATATTCAGTAGGCTGATTGAATGAAGCGCGCGAAATACATATAGATTATATTCTTCGCATTCATGATCTTTGAAACAAATTTTACAACGGTGATAAATAATATGTGTGCCTAAAAATAAAGTGACATTTGAATTTAAACTGCGCGAGTCGAAGGATTTGGAGAATTATTTTTTTTTTTAGGTTGGTAGTACTGTCAGTCACATTTATGTCAAATTTCATGTCAAAATATTCATTAGAGTTTGAAATACGTGTCGTTTTGTGAGCTGCTAAAAGTGAGTTTTTCGTTTTTTGCGATAAATTTTGCATTAAATTTTGTTTACGGAATCAATTTTCTGCTGCGGATACGTTGAGGATGGCGCAGAAGCCTTTGGTGATGAGGCTAGGTCTAAAACAAATTTTTACTAGGGGTACAGTGAGTTCCCGGCCGTGAACGTGTCGAAGACGAAGAGCGTCCAGGACGACCATCAACCTCAACCGACGAAGTTCACGTTCAACAAATCAAAGATTTGGTGTTAAAAAACCGTCGATTAACAATTAGAGACCTTGCTGATGAAGTTGGCATATCGGAAGGCTCAGCCAATACCATTTGGAAGTATTTTTTGGGCCTCAAGCGCGTCAAATCTCGACTGGTACCGAAAATGCCGAAAAAATGTCCTCGTAATTCATGATCATTTCGCCAAAAACTCAACCCATATCGTTCCGCAACCACCGTATTCAACTGATCTGACGCCGGGCGACTTCTGGCTGTTCACCAAGCTCAAAAGACCGCACAGGGGACACCGTTTTTATACGATAGAGGAGATTCACAGCGAAGACGGAACTGAAGGCCACCCCGGAAGGTGACTACAACCAGTGTTTCGAAGATTGGAAAATCCGTTGGCATAAGTGCATTGCATCGGGAGGGGATTACTTTGAAGGGGATGAAATTGATTTGGAAGAATAAATAAAGAATTTTCAAAATAAATACAATGTCACATTATTTTTTGGGCACAGGTTATATTTAATGCCTTTAAGGTGTTTCATTATTATTTTTATTATAAAGTGTTTGATTATAAACAAAATAGTTTTATTTATTGTAATTCTACATTCCATTTTGGTTTATCCGAATATATAACAAAGACAAAGCCGGGATAGTAGCATTATAACACATGAACTTCTCGACTGCTTTTGTTGTTTCCTGTTTTGTTGAATTCGACTACTAGCAGACTTTCACAGATTAACCGAAAGATTCACGAAAATAATCAGAATAGATGAAAATAATATATAGCAATGGATCAATTCTTTTTTGGAATGAATAATATATATATATATATATCTTTCTACAGAGTCTCCATTTAAAATAATGCAGCCCTCTAAAAGTTGAATACTGGTACGATGATGTGAAACTTCGATACCTTTAAAATAGACCTACTTTTCCATCATAATATCTTCATTTGTGTGGATTTCAGCCTACAAGAATCGGATAATAACCACGCCCAAAGGTTGGTTAGGTTGAACATTACTAAAAGTGCGTTAACTCACCAACGAAATATGTTAGAAACATTAAATTTTACAGAAGAAATACCAGAAAGAAGCTGCACTCAGATATTTTTACAAAATGGAAAATGGGCGAGGCATCGCCCACTTCTGGGTCATAAACCATATCTCAGGAACTACTCCACAGATTTCAATGGTATATAACACTTTCTTGACACCCTGATGACACGTGTGGAAAATGGATGAAATAGGTTCACAACCACGACAACTTCCTATATATTTAACTCAATTTTGAATTTCATCTAATTCCTTCACTTTATAAGATATACATAAGGAACCAATGAAGATAGCGAAATAAAACTTTACGCAAATACTGTATATGATCTGTAGCATCACTGGTGAAAAAATTATTGAAATCGGACTATAACTTTTCAATGCCCCGGATATCGGATATGTAGAACTCAGTGCCTTATAGTAATTTTTCACCGAAAATATGGGTAAATCTCTCAGATATCTCAATTTAATTCAGAGGAAATCTTTTTCTTCTAATAGTGTGTCTCTGTATCAGAAATGCTTAAAATCAGGTCATAACTTCCCCTATCACTCGTATAGCTAATTATAGGATTTTCAAAAATACGATAAATCGAACGGGTAATATATTAAATATCTTAGCCAAATTAGGTGAGCATATAATCTTAGATATAATGTATGTTGGCGATGAAAATGAGTGAAACCAGTTCAGGAATTACCTCGGCTTATATACTATATATGATGATTTTCGTTTTTCTACTGGACTTATCTTAACAAAAATTTAGCAATAAATTGTGAGAGTATAAAATGTTCGGTTGCACCCGAACTTAGCCTTTCCTTACTTGTTAAATGTACTATTGTACTAGAATCCAAATCTGAACAAAGAGGGAACAGTGATAACAATTATCAAAGCGATTGGGCTTAGTCATGCCTTGTAAGATGGTACAAAGCTCTCAGGATCTACTAGTTTCTTAATAAAATAATAATAATTCAATGCCATATAATACCAGCTGCTTTATATTCCGCCACCGGTGTAAGCTGTGTATTTAAACTTTAAGATTGAAAACAATCACAACCGGATGTGAAGTTATATAAAAGTTTGATGAGTCACTAGACGAATGCATACGATGCAGTATAAAAGCAGCACTCCACTCGCTACTTAACACGCTCAACTGACTTGTTTACATCAATACGTTGGAGCAGTTAAAAACTGAAGCTTTTAGTTTGGCATGCCACACATGCCGCCCTTCACTCCCCACACCGCCGTAGCATATCTGTTGCATTTACGTCCCTCCTCACCATACGCCACTATACTTTCATTTTATATGCACTCTTCACATTCATATCTTTTTCAAGTTCAATAGAGCGCATAACTTTCAGTTTAAATGCTCTTAAAACGGCACACACGCACATACACACATGTCTGATACGTCTTTCGTTTTAAATTCGTTTCCACGTTGTTTCTTGTTAAACAGAAAAGAGAAGAATAAAAAAAAACGAAAATTACACGAAATAAACTTTTCGAAGCCCCTGAGCATATTTCGTTTTACTTCTTCTGCTGTTATGCTTTTTATACCAACAGTTTTGCTTTGATTTACTATTTCGTATAAGTTCAGGAATTTCATGCATATAATAGAGCCATATGTGTTATGCACACGTATGTATGTATGTGTGTGTGTTTATATAGTAGTCGTCTGCATAACCATTTATTTGGATTTAATATTTACATTTGTAAAACATCCTGCTGAAGTTAGTTCTGCACTCGATGCGCTCTGTCTGTTGTCGTTATTTAACACTCAATCTGCATATTTTATTTATATAACGGTACATACCTAAATATATAGTCTTTATGAAACATATTTCGTTGCGTACATTTCATTTAACTGAAACTGGAGATAAATTCTCGCAAGTGTTGCCGTGAGGGTGCGCCACCAACTTTCGGATTTTTGTAAGAGTACACAAGAGGTGGCCTCCTGAAACTTCCTTGAAATCTTCAACAGATGAATACACACATTATTTATTTATCAACATATGTATCTCAGTTATTAAGGCGCTACTCCCTATCATTTTATGTCCAATGTTGAGTAACAGAGTAACTTTAGTTGAGTTCCTTACTTTAAGATATTATCTTGTGCTAATTTAGTTAAATTAGAGACTGCATACAGTCGGTGGAGAAGAGCCGCTGTGACATTTTACACGAATGGATTAAAGGTCAGAAGGAAAGTTAGAGGAGAAGTGTTCATCTGATAGATTACTCAGAAATACTACCTCTGTCAGGGAGGTGAGCATTCACTCGGATAATAGAGAGGCAATACTGGCCATTTGGTCGCTGACAGTTCGCGCAAAGCTAGTCGAGAAGTGCTTAGTCTCTCTATCAATAGCTTTTAGTTTAATATGATACTCGTTTGGGTCCCAAGTCATAGCGGTATCGCCGATGAGCTTCCGCGCAAGGGCAACCAAGCAGCAATCTGATCAGATTGGGAACAAGCTGGTGCCACACTATCCTCCTGCCTCTCCGCGTTGGATCAGTGGTCGTCGATAGGCGTTCGACAACAACCAAAACCTGTGCTACTGCGAGATCATTCTGGCCTAAGGTGGATCGTGGGAAATCCATTGAGCTATTTGCCCTTAGTAAGATTCAACTCGCCGTAATGTTAGGAGTTCTTACTGGACACTGCCCGATGGCGCTACACGTCATAGGGCTAAATATCCTGACGTATGCAAATTTTCAAAGTTGCATGGAGGAAGGAGAGATTAAGACATCGATACACTTTATCCTTCATTGCCCAGTTTTCGCTAGACTGCGACTGAGACATCTTGGCAAGACAAATTTCAGAGAATAAGTTGAACTGTCCTCAATACAAATTAATTGCCTGTTCAAATTCGTAAAAGCCGCTTTGTCATCACTTGAGTGTCTCAAGCATCCATTTTGAGGAGTGTGCGAACTAACTTTAGCTGTCCAAGTGGGATCTCCTGTGGCCTAGGGATCATTTAACTTAATCTAACCTACCTCACCTTGGTATCTCAGCAGTTCTCTTCTGAATGTGGTAACATATAACTTTTGGTGAGTTAGTTGAAAGGGGTGTTCGAATGAATATCCTCATTAGGCATTTGAATGAATTCCAACTAAACACCGATCGAAAACTCCATAGAATTGAGACAATTTTTAATTTCCTAGCCATCCAATTCATTTTAATTCTGAAGTCGAGAAATTTATACCGTTCTAACAGGCTGAAGGTAAGGTACGCACAGAGATAATATTCTAACATTTAAACATCCTGAAGGCGTTCTCTATTGTAAACTAATTTCCAAAACTAATTCAACTAATTTCCAAAAGTGAGGTATCACAGCTTAGCGCCTAGTGTGACTATTACCAAAATGCCTTCTCGTTAAAACTAAATTATTTTGACCTATCCACCAACCTCATCATTTAATATTAATACTCGTATACTGAGGTGTTCCTCATTCATTCATTGCTTCTAGCAGCCTTCAAAAGCTCTGAATGGACTTGGAGAGCGATTGTTATCGGAAGAAGAGAAGCACACGTAGACTATGAGTCCTTCATGAAGCCATGATCCTCCCTTGAATAGGTATTAGGATTCGATATAGCGCCTTGAACCTGTTACGAATCTGCAGAGATTTTTCACTTCTATATCCGCTTTACGCACGATTGCTCGAAAAATTTAGATCCGATAATTATTTTTCTCCAGTAGAGAGTGATGGGATGATTCCACCTCGTCAAACTAAGTACCTTATAAACTGCCCATTTGTTGTTTTTTTCATTAGCCGGAATGAGCAAATGGTGTACACATTACGTTGCTTCTTTTTTACAAGGATTTCATCACAAATGGTGAAAGAATGCTTTTAATTATTCGTATGACTAGCTTTCTATATCATGATAAACCTGCAATGTGTTCCAGAACTAGCCAGATTAGACCCAACCTTACAATTAGATTCAAATGGAAAGGGAATAGACAGCACCTGGCCACTCTTAATTGATAAATTTTGCATAGATTTGACCGCGAGTCCGCGTGGAAACAAAATCTGACTTGTTCAAAAAGCAGACAAATGGTACATGAATGGAATAAGGGCCACTGATGATGATTACTGAAATTTAAAAGAAATGATATAAGAACTTTATTAGGAATGCTAACAAATCACTGTCTGATTGGAAGACACGCCAGCAGTCTGGAGATGAAATTGTAGAAGCTGACAAAAAGCTTACTTTACTTTCGAGGCCGCAGAGTGGTTGAGAGAGGACATGGCAGTGTGAGTCCCGGTGAAAACTTAGACACGTCGTCCGAGATCCTCTATATAGGTTTGTTGGACATCATAAACCAACGTACTATATTACAAACCTCCAAACCACATAAGAATCTCTTCAGTTTTAGTGCGAAAAAGAAAATCCTTGAAAATTCAACTTACAATTTCTTCGTTTGTACACCAATGCAATGTTCACACAAGGCCACATGTACTTGAAGGCAACAAGTAATGCACGCCATAAATTGAAATACAAATTTGCCATTTGGAAAAAATGCCGAGCACGTGGTTTCGCTTTTTAATAGCCGTAAGCGCTGCGCTTTTGTAATGCGCTTCTTCTATATTTTGTTGCCTTTTACATCCGGGGAAATAATTCGTAAATTCATTTCTTTGCTTTGCTTATCAGAAACATTTGTGCTGCTGCAAAAAAGAATGTTGTTGGCATAACGTTTAACGGTAATAAATACATTTGATTTGGAGCTTTGCCAACGCTTGCAAAACACATAGCGCCACTTACCGTTATGCATAGCACCACACACACACACTTAGGCAAATGTTTGTATCTTCACATTTTGTTTGCCACAGTTGCTCGCGGCTGTGTGCTGTTGCACATTTCGCTGCAGCATGCAACAAATTTGGAACACATGGCGTCGAGAAATTAGAGCCAACACACAGCGCATAAGAATGGTGAATGGAGAGGCACTAAAGTGCGCAAGAGGAAACATGCATAAAACGCTGAAAGCGCCATTATACTATTAATTCAAAATTTATAAGCGAATTTCAGAGAAAATGTGAGTACATATTTATGTAGTTACATTGTAGATAAGTATAGATAATTTGCAGATACAAATCAGGCTATTATATTGCTTTAATACTTTTAATGTAATAGGTTTTGAATAATGCACACAGAATTACACTAAGACATCAGTTGGTCTTCGAAGATATGTTTATAGTGAAAATTATCACCACCTCTGTACTGGAGTCTTCTACAGACCCGCTGCCGTTATAGCTTCCTCTGTCTTAAAAGCCATTGGTATTATTTCAAGTTTCGATTCAAGTTGTGTCATTGATCGTTCAAATTTACACCGTGAAAAAACTAAGGTCAGATCAACTGTGCCAGAAGAGGACAGCAATAAAATACTTCAGAAAACGACAGATAGAAGATCATTATGTAATTTTATCGGATCAAACAAGGTTTGACCATGTGCCCTGTGAGTCAGATACACCTAAAAATATTACAAACAGTATATTATTACATTTGAAATATAAATCGGCAAAGCCGATATGAAAGCAATCGTTGACAAAGTATTTCAAAGTACCTGTATTCCACTTCGATGCCAAAGACTACACTGACATTTGTTATGTGGCGAGACTATGATACTGAACTAGACTGAGCCACCTCTAACTTTAAATATGTCTGATGAAACCTTGAAAGACATTGTCAAAACGGTCTTGGTACATGTCAAACCCAAGCGGTGGAGCGCTGCATCAAGTTAGTACAGAAACATCGAAGCAGCATTTTATTAGGCTTAGGCTGCTATCGCGTCATATTTTCATAGTATAGCACAGCATTAAATTTTTTTTAATATTCGACCGTACTGGGCAGCTCAAAACATTCAGCCAGCTGTTTGATATTTTGGATGTTTGTTTTAATTATTAAAAGGCAACTTTTCATAGCTATGTTGTTAAGAAACAAAAACAAAAAATGTTCTCCATACAGTATCGCTCTACTTTACTGGACATATTGTGAAAATCTATTTCGATCTGGAAAGTTGTTTAAAAATCTGGTCATTTTTACCTGTCAGAGAAACGATCGGATCAAGTTTTCGCTACAATATAAAACAACTCTTACAAATCAAAAATCAACAATAATAACTGATCAGCTCACTAAAGGATAACCTAAACAAAACTTGCGCCAAAAGTCATTCAGCAATTGACCTATAGTAATTCATGGTTCACGTAATTCATGAAGTTCACGTACTGAGGAAAGTTTTTGATTGTCATTCACTTGGGAGTGGCCAGAAGCGACTCTTCTCCACATGATTCAAACAGCTCACGACTTCCGGTTTTAGACCAAGTATCCTCTGGGTAGCTAACAAACATCCGTTTGAAGGCGATCTAAAGTGAGAAGGCGAACCCGCTCCTGCGGTTGTGCGTAAGGTTTGGGACCCACCACATAAAAACGAAGTACCAATGAAAAATCGAAAGCCTCGGATGAGACACCCCCCTTTTGATGACGACCCCTGTAAACGTTTTAAGGATAATCATTTAAGGGCATGCACCTGGAATGTCCGGACCCTTAATTGGGAAGGTGCCTCTGCCCAGCTGGTTGATGTCCTCATACGACTCAAGGCTGACATCACCGCCATCCAAGAAGTGCGATGGACGGGACAAGGACGGAAGAAGGTGGGTCCTTGTGACATCTACTACAGCGGCCATATAAAGGAGCGCAAATTTGGTGTTGGATTTGTTGTTGGAGAGAGACTCCGTCGCCGAGTCCTGGCATTCACCCCGGTGGATGAACGTCTAGCCACAATCCGCATCAAAGCGAGGTTCTTCAACATATCGCTGATTTGCGCCCACGCCCCAACGGAAGAGAAGGACGATGTGACCAAAGCTACTTTCTATTAGCGCCTAGAACGTACCTATGAGCGCTGCCCCCGCCACGATGTCAAAATCGTGCTTGGCGATTTTAACGCCAGGGTGGGCGTCCATGACGAAACATCGCCAAATGGCCTGAGGCTGATCGACTTCGCTGAGGCCCGAAATATGGTCGTCTGTAGTACCAGATTCCAGCATAAGAAAATACACCAAGCTACTTGGCTGTCTCCTGATCGAAACACGCGTAACCAAATCGATCACGGTGTGATAGACGGAAGACATGTCTCCTGTGTTTTAGACGTGCGTACGCTCCGAGGACCAAATATAGACTCGGACCATTATCTGGTCGCAGCGAAGATACGCACCCGCCTCTGTGCAGCAAAGAATGCCCGTCAACAAACACAAGGAAGGTTCGACGTCGAAAAGCTGCAATCGCAACAGACAGCCACGAAATACTCTACTTGACTTGCACACCTGCTCTCTGAGAGCACTCATCAGCATCTCGGTATAAGGGAACTGTGGAACGGCATCTCAAACTCACTGCGTACTGCTGCAGCCGAAACAATTGGTTTTCGACAACAACAAAAAACAAGCTGGTACGATGAGGAGTGCCGTCTCGCAGCGGAGAGAAAACACTGCCTACCTAGCAACGTTGCAAACGACCACAACACGTGCGGGATGGGATAGATACCGAGAGCTGAAGAGGGAAGCGAGACGCATCTGCACACAAAAAAAGAAAGAGGCCGAAATGCGTGAGTACGAAGAGCTTGAGAAGCTGGCAGACAGAGGGAATGCTCGAAAATTTTATGAAAACATGAAGCGACTTAACGAAGGTTTCAAGACCGCAGCATCCTCATGTAGAGACCAAGGTGGTAATCTGGTAACCGATGTCCAGGGCATACTGGACAGATGTTCCATTACCCGACCATGAAGAAATTCGAATAGCAATTACCCGCTTGAAGAACAACAAAGCGGCGGGGGCCGATGGATTACCAGCCGAGCTATTCAAATACGGCGGCGAAGAACTGATAAGGTGCATGCATCAGCTTCTTTGCAGAATATGGTCGGAAGAAAGCATGCCTGTCGATTGGAATCTCAGTGTGCTCTGCCCAATCCATAAAAAGGGAGATCCCACAATCTGCGCCAATTACCGTGGGATGAGGCTCCTAAATATCGCATACAAGGTTCTATCGAGCGTACTGTGTGAAAGACTAAAGCCCACCGTCAACAAACTGATTGGACCTTATCAGTGTGGCTTTAGACCTGGAAAATCCACCATGGACCAGATATTCACCATGCGCCAAATCTTGGAGATTTTAAAGCTGCTTTCGACAGCACGAAAAGGAGCTGCCTTTATGCCGCGATGTCTTAATTTGGTATCCCCGCAAAACTAATACGGCTGTGTAAGTTGACGTTGAGCAGCACCAAAAGCTTCGTCATGATTGGGAAGGACCTCTCCGAGCCGTTCGATACCAAAAGAGGTTTCAGACAAGGTGACTCACTATCGTGCGACTTCTTTCACTTGATGTTGGAAAAAATAATACGAGCTGCAGAGCTAAATAGAGAAGTTACAATCTTCTACAAGAGTGTACAGCTCCTGGCGTACGCCGATGATATTGATATCATCGGAAGCAACAACCGCGCCGTTTGTTCTGCTTTTTCCCGCATGGAAATCCAACGCAGAATCCCTCTTGCCAACAGGTGCTACTTTGGACTGGGTAGGTAATTGAACAGTAAAGTCCTCTCTCGACGAACCAAAATCAAACTCTATAAGTCGCTTATCATTCCCGTCCTGCTTTATGGTGCAGAAGCTTGGACGATGTCAACATCAGATGAGACGACACTAGAAGTTTTCGAGAGGAAAATTTTGCGCAAGATTTACGGCCCTCAGAACATTGGCAATAGTTCAGCAAATAAAAAGACAGCGGCTACGCTGGCTAGGTCATATTGTCCGAATGGACTAAAACACTCCAGCCCTGAAAGTGTTCGATGCAGTACCCGCCGGAAGAAGCCGAGGAAGGGGAAGGCCTCCACTCCGTTGGAGAGACCAGGTGGAGAGCGACCTGGTTACACTTGGAATCTCCAACTGGCGCCGAACTGCGAAGGAAAGAGAAGAGTGGCGCGCTCTCATCGATTCGGCTATAACCGGCTAAACGGTTGAACGCCAATAACATACATACATACAATTCACGGTCTCAATCAAACTTCAATAGCTATTAAGGATATTAATAGAATGACTTTAACCACAATGTTTTGTCTATTTGAGTCCATTTATGACCTTTGAGATAACTGGGTAACTATTTTTCGCTTTCGCATATATAGGTTACGTTATTAGTGTCACTAACCATTCTCCCACTAGCTTCGATGATATTCTCAGAGACTTTAGTGATTTTAAAGTCGCCTGGCTTTATTTCTTTTTGACAGAATGAGAAGGATTTTCTTGGAATGCACTAATGTCCGCTTAGAAGACGTTGCAATGATCCGCTAGCCGGAGGAAGAAGTTATTAAAAAATTTGAATTTCTCGGAAATTTCTAAAAAAAATACCCACTCAATTGTTTGATAAATCTCGGTTACAGGAAGACATGTATGTACCGGATGGAAGGTGGCGAAGGGATTGAATTTACAATTATTAGATGTTTTCTTCAATTTCATAATGAATTATACTCAAAAATTTTAAAATTATACTCGGAATACTAATTAAAAGCTTTGAGTAAAGAAAAGTTTTCTATTGATATGGGTATACGAAGTTGGAAAGCTGTCATATTAGAACAAGTTATATGATAATTTCATCTGTAAATTCCAGGTAGAGAGTAAAATATATACATATACTAAGTTTTGATAAATTATTTTGTCTTCGAAAGTATGTCCATCAGGACATAATGTTGTGCTATCAGTAAACAACATTTAAATTTTTTTAAAAACACTAATATTAAATACCTTATTATCATACGTTCTTATAATTCGAATATATATAGAAATGCCGATGCAATCTCCTCTCACTCGCTAGTTGTGCCATCAATGAATTTTGCATGTGTGTTTGTGAATGTCACGGAATATTGGCCGACATGGTCTGACAATTTACGTGTGTGACATGTGCGTCATTATTACTGTTTACATTCTGGCTGTCAGTTTGTTAGTCTGTCTGCTTGTCTGCCAGTCTACCCCTCCCTCATCTTGCATTCACTCGTACTTAACTGCCGTCTGTTTATGGCCGCAATGTAATCGCTACATGTCAAGTGTCAATTAACAAAACAAATTGTAATGACAAACTCATTGGTCAGCTGACTGAAGTGACAGTCAATTGTCTTTGATGAAGATTTTTGTTAATGTTTAATTAATGTGGGTAATTGTAATTTTAAATGAAAATTATTAGCGGTAAGTAACTCTGTTATTCAGTTATATATTGATATATAGGAAGTGAATTCAGTCCAAATATGTATGAAATTCCCTCATATCAGTTCTGTTTAAACAAACATGTATTGTACTTATCTTCCCAGATATCACTTTTTTATTGTCAAAATCCTAAAGGTAGTTCCCAATTATTGCATCATTAGGGAACGATCCCAACATATGGATATTTTCGTGACCTAATTAACGAGACATCACATCGTTACTTATATATTCGGCAATAAATATGCCAATGATTAGGCCTAATTTATTAAACAAATTTCTTAAATAATATCATTGATCACAAAATTTGTCTTAAATAGGACCTTTATCGACAAAATACTTACATTGAGGTTAATCTTAAACAAGTAAGGAAGGGCTAAGTTCGGGTGTAACCGAACATTTTATACTCTCGCAATTTATTTATTTAACTTTATTTATATTATATAATACACAATTTGACCTACATATTCGTCGTATATATTGTATAAAGTCCATTGAAAGTTGGAAACCATAATATTAGGTTAGAAGCACCGAGGTCCTTGTGTTCGATATATGGGGCCTATGGGGCAAAGTTCTGAATCGATATCTTCACTAGTACTTGCTTTATATATTGTAAGATAAAAGATGCAGATCATCTTCAAAGTTCTGGTTCGATTTGGCCTATTTTCACAACATATCATTGGGATGTAAGGAAACTATTACAAACCAAGTTTCATTGAAATCGGTGGAGTAGTTCCTGAGATATGGTTTTTGACCCATAAGTGGGCGACGCCACGCCCATTTTTCATTTTGTACAAAAATCTGAGTGCAGCTTTCATCAGCCATTTCTTATGTGAAATTTAGTGTTTCTGACGTGTTTTGTTAGTGAGTTAGCCCACTTTTAGTAATTTTCAACCTAACCTTTGTATGGGAGGTGGCGTGGTTATTATCCGATTTCTTTAATTTTTGGACTGTATTAGGAAGTGGCTAAAAAAAACGACTGCAGGCAGTGGGCCACGCCCACTTCCCCAAAAAAATTACATCCAAATATGCCCCTTCATAATACGCTCCTTCATACCAAATTTTATTTCCATAGCTTTATTTGTGGCTTAGTTATGGCACTGTATGTGTTTTCGGTTTTCGGTTTTCGCCATTTTGTGGGCGTGGCAGTGGTCCGATTTTGCTCAACCTTCCTATGGGGCCAAGAAATAAGTGCGCCAAGTTTCATCACGATATCTTAATTTTTACTCAAGTTACAGCTTGCACAGACGGACGGACGGACAGACAGACGTTCGGATTTGAACTCCACTCTTCATCCTGATCACTTTGGTATATATAACCCTATATCTAACTCGTTTAGTTTTGGGTGTTACAAACAACCGTTATGTGAACTAAACTATAATACTCTCTTTAGCAACATTTGTTGCGAGAGTATAAAAATGATCAACACAGTTAAGTCGCTTTCGGTTCGACGATACCAGTCAAAGACTTCGGTTTCCGATTCAGATGACAAGAAGCAAATTTTGATAAATCATACGAAAGAAAGCTTACGAATAAGGAAGCTGCATCAAGAAACTATTATGACTGTACGATTCGATGCCCACTGCTGTCCGAGCAAGAAAAGGACGACCTAAACTCAGATGGAAGGATAAATGGCAATGCAGACAGTCGAAGGTGACGCAGTCAATACCGACAACCTATTGTAGTGCCAACCTGATGGTGAATGACTGACTAGAAAAATTAGAAGAATTCTCTCTCAACAAAGAAAATAATATAACAAAAGGATAAATTGTTGTTTACAAATTTGTATTATAGAAATATTCTTTCATTGAATCAGGTTATTCAAAAAATAACGAGAATTTGAACAATATCCAATTTTCCACAAGTTCGATTGGTAAATGTTTTCTATTATTAGGTTGTCAAATACCTCCCTTCCGCTTTTTTGCTCTTTATTCAATGCTTTATAAAATCACCACACAGTCACCGAGTTCGTTCCATTTCAGCAGCATATCACTGGCGTTTATTCGGTCCAGACGGTTTCTTTGCGTCAAATCATACCAAACATCAAGCTTTATTGTGTATCCAGCCTTCTGCAGATGGTTTAAAATGGTTTGGTGATTAACTCCCATCTCCTGGGTTATGTCACGGGATGCCACATGCCGGTCTAACTCGATGTTTTCCATGATTTGATCGGTATTCGTCGTCACAGGTATTCCGGCGGCTGGCTTATTCATAGTGTAGTTTTCCAAAGTTCGAAGTGATAGAGTACCATACCCCAAAACACCATTAAACTCACGGAGTGTTTATCTAGCAGATTTGCCTTTAAAGAAGGAAAACTTTAAAATACCGCGAATTTCGGCGTTAGTGAACTCCATGTTTACACGTCTATAACTGTTGAACGTGATATCCAAACTTATCATGTATAGCGTCGTTTGTCGTAAGACCTTTCAAAGATGTATAGTATTGCTAAATACGAGCTCTGCACGCTTTATACATAGCCGCGAAAATCAAAAGACAAAAAGGCAAAGAGAAGGGAGATATTTCAAAATATAATTCGACTTCGATCTATATTTCCTCAAATTTATATCTTGTCTCATTATGAATCAATAGTATGGTGTTCCATATTTTCAATAAATAAGCGATTAAATAAATTTTTCTTGCCTTTCATTTACCTGTTTCCTGCTAAATTTTACATATTTGCTCTAATAATTTATGAATGTTAAGCCTTTAGAATATTTATTAATGGAATATTTAAGAAAGGCTTAATTGTGTTCAATATTGTATGTTTGTTTATCCACAAAGTTTCACATTAACGAACATACAAAACGTATTGAACATAAATCGTATTACAACTTAAAATGCCGTTATTTCTCTATGTACTATCTTGCTGTCAAATTGAATTAACCAAGACAAGGCTTACTGAACATATATAATCTTTATGAAATCTATGCAAATTCCGTGAAAACAATGAGGCTTAATAGCAAGTGATGGTCTCTATTAATTGAAAAACACAATAAATATACGCAAAATGGCAGGCATCTGAATTTACCGTTACACATACAATGAAAATAGATAGTTGTATAGCTGACAACAACAAATACAAAACCAACAATTGCAAGTGCTTGCAAACAAAAGGAAATTTAATGAACTTGTCAGCAGGGAAATGCTGATAAAAATATGTGCGAATGTGTGTGAGCGGAAAGTCAAATGAGCGCATATAAACAATGTTGTAGAACTCACCTGAGCATGAATATTCTAACAAAAGCATCAATTTTCATTAGGTAAGCCAACAGAAACGCCGACGCAGTTGATTGCAATAACAACTACAGTTAGTTATAAGGCGACAACAAACTGCAGGCGCAACACTTCCGCTGATAAACGCACAACTAAAGATACACACACACACATACAAGAATATGCTCAAACATACCATAAATATTTACCATATAGAAACGGCCTGAGCTATATGCAGTGCCGCAACATTTAAATGACAGCTATTGTTGCTCAGTTGTTGTCGCCCGTCACCGCTAACGCCCTCGTGGTATGCGTGAGATTAATTTCCCGTGGGGCGTATGAGTAACATTGGTGGTGCCGCGGCGGCGGAAAACATGCCAAGTGCGCATGTCATTGTCACTGTCAACGCGGCTAAACGGCATAAAAGAATCCACAGCATAGCAGCGCATGAAACAAGGAGGCGCGAGCAGGTGATACCGCTGGTGCTGATAATGAAAAAGTTAACGAATTTTTGTGTTCGCGTTAAAGGTAAGCGTTGGAAGGAAAAACAGATGTGTTTAAAGTATGCAGAAAAGTCGTGTTTCGAAACTACATATCCGCGCGTCATATTTTTGCGGACGATCGATTCGAACATTTACCAAATTATCACCTGCTGGTTTGCAAATAGAATGGTGCTGGCGATGTAATCTGGAAGTCCTCAGGGAATTGTGTGGAGAATCAGTTTCTATCACTTAATATGCAGACAAGATAAAAGTTGGTTTAAATAATTACTATTCATGAGTTTTTCTGAGATCTGTACAACAAATCATATACTATGTCTGGTAGGTACAAAATATAAGAAAATAGTTAATTATGGAATATGTTGGCTTAAGCGATTTTTGTGCTGCACTACCACTTTTGAGTTGTTCCTGTTCGGCAATGATATATTATCAGAAAAATACCCCCTTAATTTCATTAAGATATTTTATATATTAGATCAGTCAGAGGGACTAAGTTTCTCATATTAACCCATTCGACCTCGACTTTTTTCCTGTGGTTTTAAATTTTTTTCTCCAGACCATAAAAGAATGCCAAAAAGAGATTAGAAAGCAACATTGGGTCATTGGTATTTATGAAAAATTTATCTACTTAAATGATTTTTGGATTGGTTGTTATATGTACGAAGAGTTAAAAAGCTTTAACGTGTTATAATTTATGTGAGAGAAATTAAATTCGAAAGTTCTACACCTCGAATGTGTTTATAATAGGAAGCGAGAACAGCAGGCCTAGGAATCTCCAAATATTTTTTTCCTGTGCACTCTAATGTCTGCAATTTCCAATTGGTTCACCTCCCATACAAGACGATAAGCAACGCGCTCATATGTACATATTAAATTGTATCACGTTTTTTTCAATTCAGAATGAACCCTTAACTTTTCAAATATATTTCTTGACAGCATGATTGAGATTTGTTGGCAAAACCATTTTTAATAGGGGCAATTTTAAAACGCCAAGACAAAACAAACACATTCTAATATGTATCGCGCCTTTTTAGAATTTTAGAATTTTCACCCGTAAGATGGAATCCCGTTTCCAAAAACTGTCTGTAATTTTAATTACCTTTGATTATCATTATATTAAAGAATTATGATACATTTTTTAAATATAATATTATGCTATTTCTATTCGTTCATCGTGTGACGAATCATAACTATTCACAAATTTCTGCCAAAAGTCCTATTTCAATGTTCTCTGCGCTTTCAACAATGTCCCTAACATCACTGAAACATCTCCACTGTCTTCATCACTCGAAACATTCCAAAAACCAACAAAATATTGTTAATTTCACTTTAAGGGGCCTGCTACACCTTCAATATGTATCGTGATATTTGGATCGCGATCTATATTGAATATTGATGGATTACTTCGCGACTGCTAAACGTTCAATATATATTACGTCCGTCAATATTTATACGATGTTGTTAGTGTTTTCATAAGAAAAAATATTTAAAAAATTTATTTGTTTATTTTTTCGTACATTTTTTCATAAAATTTCGGAAGAAAACCTAAGAAAATCATGTTTGACTATTGTTTTTGCTCCCACAGCAATTCATTATATGTATCCAATATTTGGACGTTATCAAAAAACCTTTGGCAGATTAGTTGAATAGCTCTGGCAAAGATTCTATTGTAAACAGTATAATTCATGTTCATTTATTAGAATAAAGTTAATTTTAAAATTTTGGCACTATTGTATTTCACCAATTCGGACTTGTAAATCACAAAATATGCAACACAATCAATATTTATCTCGCGATCCACGATCCGCGATCTAGATTTCAAAATATTTAAATATTTTGTGATATGGATCGTGATCCATCAATATTGCATGCTAAACGTTCAATAAATATCGCGATACAGGAAATATCACGATAAATACTGAACGTGTAGCAGGCGCCTAAGATACATCTTTCTCTATATAAGAACTATAAGAATAACGGTAAAGAATGTTATTAACTGTTTTGATTTTCATTCTTAATATATTAACCTATAAGTAGCCACTTAAATCAATCAATCACATTGAACACAGCTTTTGCTTTAAATCATCAAACTGATGAAATTGCTCAAAGACAACGTCGGGGTCGAAAGGGTTAAGTATTCGAAAGCCTGAAAAGTGAAAAAACTGTAACTTTAGAGTATCAGGTGCTGATACGTACAAGCTTTGGTTTAGTTATTGGTAGCTGATTAGTGACTGAGTTGGAAAGTGTTCAATTTATCGATTTACATGCAAATCTGCTATGCTATGTTGATGATTAAATTTAATGCGTCTGTGTGTTATTATAGCGATTTCAAGTTTTTTAACATAAAAAAAACTCCTACCCCTTACCAACAATCAACAGGTGGAAACAGCACTAGGGCGGCTTTACAACAATAAAGCACCAGGGGCCGATAGATTACCAGCTGAGCTGCCCAATGATTCGAATATGAGTGTACTCTGCCCTATCCACAAAAAGATAGACCACACAGTTAGCGCTAATTATCGTGAGATTATCTTTCTTAACATTGCATATTAGGTTCTTCCGATAGAATGTGTGCAAAACTTATGGCCTTGAACCTTATCTATGTGCCATTAGGCCTGGAAAATCCACCCTAGACAAGATTGTTACAATCACCTTTCTCGACTTTAAAGTCGCTTTCGATATAAGGATGCAAACACCGTGAAATGAAACATCGATCGAAACAATATGTTTCTGTAAAGGACATCGAAATCAGAAAACAACAGCCATTAAAACATCGAAGCATCGAAACATCGATGTGCCTGGCGGCCATGCCAAAAGATTCCTGCCATCATGGGAACTACATCACTGTTGTTAAAAAGCCAACGAATGCGCTGATTAGGCTATGTCGTACGTATTCGTATATAGTGAAAAGATACTTCGATTCAAGGCCCATGGGTGGACAACAGAACCCATCCAATTGAAGTACCAAGTGCATTGGGATCTGTCCGCACTTGGGATGTACAATTGGCATAACTTCGCAAAGGATAGAGGCAACTGCCGAAGTTTTGTGTTCTCGGTTGTAAGGTAAAAAAAGAAGAAGGTATTCCATACAAACAACCGTCAAGTAAACAAAACTACTGTGAACCTAAGATGATAAACGCAATCCATATTCAAAATAACAGCCAAAATCAACAGAAAATATCCTCGAAATGATAATGTATATCTTTAAGGATCACTAGAGAGTAATAAACCAGACTTTAATATTTTTTTAAACCGAATATCAATCGTACTATAGAAACGGATTAAAACATACGAAAATAGTCTGTAATACTAGATTCCAGCATAAGAAAATCCATCAAGCTACTTGGCTGTCGCCCGATCGAATCACTCGCTACCAGATCGATCATGTTATGATAGATGAACGACATGTCTCCAGTGTTTTTGATGTGCGTAGCTCCGTGGTCCTAACATCGACTCGGACCACTATCTTGTAGCAGCTAAGATACGCACCCGCCACTGTGTAGAAAAGCGCACACGTCAACAAACACAAGGAAGGTTCAATATCGCGAAGCTGCAATCCGACAGCAGAATGATTTTCTACTCGACTTGCACTCCTGCTCTATGACAACACTCATCAGCATCTCGGTATAAGGGAATTGTGCAGCTGCAACCGAAACTACGGTTAAAAAAATAGTTGGTATGATGAGGATTGTCGACTCGCAGTGGAGAGAAAACAGACTGCCTACCTCGCAATGTTGCGATCAACCGCAACACGTGAGGGATGGGATAGATGAAGAGGGAAGGGAGACGCATTTGTAGACAAAAAGGAAAGAGGCCGAAATGCGTGAATATGAAGACCTTGATAAGCTGGCCGACAGGGCTAATGCTCGGAAGTTTCAAGACCGGAGCACAATCCTGTAGGACCCCCAGATGTGATCTAGTTGTTGATGACCAGAGTATACTGAGGGAACACTTCTCCAGCCCCCAATCGACGACGATGGAACAGATGTTCCATTGTCCGACCGGGAAGAAATTATAATATAATAGCAATTGCCCGCTTGAAGAACAAGGTGGCGGGGGCCCAAGGATTGTCAGCGATGGCTTTAGACCGGGAAAATCTGCATCTGACCAGATATCCACCATTCGCCAATTCTTGGTAAAGACCCGTGAAAAGGGGATCGACACACACCATCTCTTTGTCGATTTTAAAGCTGCTTTCGACAGCACGAAAAGGAGCTGCCTTTATTGCCACGATGTCTGAATTCCTCTCAAACCTAATACTATCGATATCATTGGAAACAACACCACGCCGTTAGTTCTGTTTTTCCAGACTGGATAAGGAAGCGAAGCGTATGGGTGTGGTGGTGAACGCGGACAAGACGAAATATCTCCTGTCATCAAACAAACAGTCAGCGCATTCGCGTCTTGGTTCCCACGTCACTGTTGACAGTCATAACTTTGAAGTTGTAGATAATTTCGTATACCTAGGCACCAGCATCAACACCGATAATAATGTCAGCCTGGAAATCCAACGCAGAATCACTCTAGCCAACAGGTGCCGATGGAAGGTCCAGGTGGGGAAGGACCTGTCTTCACTTGGTATTATCAATTGGCGCGAAACTGCCAAAAGGAGAGATGCGTGGCGCGCTGTTGTGAACTCGACTATAACCGCAAAGCGGTGTCTACGGCAGTCAAGAAGAAGAAGATCAATTTAATGTCATTATCATAAAAAACATATATTCACAATAAAAAAAATCGTATATATTCTCAAACACAGATAAATACTTAGTTTAAGTTTGTATATACCAGTATATGAATGACAGTTGTTTGTTCGATTTGCCATTCTTGAGGTGCTAGAGGATCGAAGACTTCAATTTTTTATCGCATAATAAAAATAGCATAATACAATGTCTGTTCTATTTATATATATCTACAAGCCAATATTCTGGATTTGTGAACAGATCATGAGGTTTGGATCCTGTTAAAAATATGCACATTTTTCTTTAGTTAAATCTATATCGAAATATAATAGAAGAGAACAGTCCTCTGTTATATTTTTTTTATTATTTCTTTTTAAAGTGTCTTAATATTTAATATGTTTTTCAAGAGAGTTTAAAAAAAAAATATAATTAGTGCCTCTAATCGGCTTTTCTGCTATCCTCCAAAGAGAAATCAATATTTACTCCATAACAACAAACATCTGTAACTACATAAATGTGCGAGTATTTCAACCGATGCAGCTCGTTTGCGCTTTTGTTACACTTAATTAAACTGCAACGGGCAGCAGCAGACAACTTCCACAAAATATAAACACAGAAGGACTACCAATGCAGCAGCAACTGACAATTCATAAAAACAACAACTGTTTAAAAACAATTTAAGTATTTGTTGTTGCCAATTGATAAAGCCCTTCTAATTTCCGGCTTTTGTTTGCACTCGTTAGTGTTTAATGAAAAAGAATAACGAAACGAGCAAAGGCAATCAGTTGCAACTGGAAATGAAAGTTCGAGTAATATGATGAGTACTTTTGCAATATTATGGCCTAGTAGTTCATGTTTGTTGATTTTTTAAAGCACTTGAAAATCCGTCTCATTATGCCCATAAACATGTTTTCTTTGAAATTACTTAAAACTTGTAAGGAAGAGTTGTATTCTTTGAAATATTTTAAGTATAAATCTTATCGATTCTGTCCCGAAAAGTCAAAAATATCTATAAGATTACAAATACAACACACAAATTTTATCTTTGATTTTCTAACTCGTTTAAATCTTACTCATAAGAGACAATCAACATAAAGTAAAAAAAAATCAATACCTTTATTTTCTTCATAGAATATTCAATCCATTTATCTGTTAAAGAACAGCAGGTGCCAAATGATTCAAAACAAATAAAAGTCCAACAAAGTTAAATGAATAAATCATGTTACCCCGTGAAAATGATAATCGCCCATCAGCTAAAGCTAAAGCACTGACAACAAAAGCCCACATTACCACCAGAACGGAACAGTAGCACTTTGCGTCGACTTCATTTTCATACTAAAATATTGACGATGACTTACAATTGAGCGCTGTGCATACGCCAGTGACCGAAGTGAGCGGTGAAATCACAGATTTCAGCATACAATTTGCATAAATCCACAGCGGAGCGAAGTAGCAAGTAAAAATAAAAGTAAATCCCTTCGAAATACACTGTTATCTATAGAAAATGGAGAGCTAGTAGACAAAGCATTTTTTATTGGAGGAATCAATACATATTTAGAATATGTCTGCTGACAGCGACAAGCTGGATTATCACTTTGAATTGTCAAAGGACAGCACACAACTTTTATCATTGTTGTGATTATGATAAATGATGTGCTGCTTTCGCTGCCAAACTAAGTGCCCGAATAGGCAAACTCTCATAATTCGTATTAAATAAATATGAGACACACTCTTACATATCCAAGTGTCAACGAAGACATCATTTATCAATAAATAAAGCGACAATATAGATGTCAACAACGGTATAAATATGTAATTACAATTTAGGATGGTAAAAACTAGACAACAAACGAAGGTGACAGTTATGAAAGTGAAGGTCCTTTAGATTCTTGATTAACCAGTGATTTGTACTTAAACGTCAATGTTTTCTTAACTTCCTGTCAAGTGAATATATTATTGTAAGAACACTGTTTAAGCTTACAAACCCATTTGAGGGCCTACTATTCAATATTTGAGGGGTCTTAATCATTTGTTATTGGAATTTGTGGAAAGTTTAATATTCCATTTCCAACTAAGATCTTATAGACCTTTTTCTTAATAGACTCCAAAAAGGGCATTATATATCGTACATAACTTTAGGTTCCCGGAAAAAGGCCATCCTTTATTATTATATTTCTGAATATGGTTGTGGAAGCCAATTTGATTTGTTAACACAAAATATTCAAATTTAATTGCGAATATTTATTATTATCCGAAAGAACATTCTTTGGCATTTATTTTTTAAAGATTATCGGCTACGCCTCAGACGTCCATCTTTTGAGTCCAATTTTCGATGACTCGTTCGAGCATTTCGACTGGTAACTGGCATGTTTTGCTCCAACGCCTGAATTGAAGCGATGATTCCATCGGCCCACAAACTACACCAAACCGTTGTTTTTTCTAGATGGAACGTCAACTCTTGAATCTCTTCAGGTTGCTCTTCGTCTCAAATGTGGCGATTTCGCTCTGGGAACTTTTTAAGAGCCCATAGGGCAAAGGGATGTCGCTTTGGAAGGTCGTAGGGCTTCAGTTCTTGTATAAGTTGTACTTTAACGCTTTCAATAAAGATCTTCGTGTACACCCTCAGCTGCTATATTTTCTTCACTGCGTGTTTGACGTAGTCTATTAGGTCGAATGCTGGGCCTAAATATGGGTGATGGTGTTGCGTATAGTACACTCAGTAGGCCTATTATGTTAAACAATACTGGACAAAAAAAAACGTGAAAAAAATCTGTCAAAAAACAAGTAAGGAAAGGCTAAGTTCGGGTGCAACCGAACATTTTATACTCTCGCAATTTATTGAAGAAATTTTAATAAGATAACACCCAAATTTACCTATAAATTCGGCACAAAGTTTAATAGAATAACGAAAATCGTCCTATATAATGTATGAAGGCTGAGGTAATTCCTGAACCGATTTCATTCATTTTCACCAGCTAGCTACACTATATCCAAAACTATACACGCACTTAATTTCGCAAAGATATAGTATCTCACATATTAACCAATACATATATGTAGATTAAAGCCCACCGTATTTTTGAAAAACCTATAATTAGGTACATGGGAGCTAGGAGATGTTATTATCCGATTTTAATAATTTTTGGAACAGAGACACCCTGTTAGAATAAAACAATTTCCTCTGAATTACATTAAATTATCTAAGAGATTTACCAATATTTTCGGTTAAAATTTACCCTTAGGCGCTGAGTTCAACATGTCCGATATCTGGGGCCTTGAAAAGTTATAGTCCGTTTTCGACAATTTTTTCTCAAGTGAAGCCAGAGATTATATGTACTATTTGTGTAAAGTTTTATTCCGCTATCTTCATTGGTTCCTTATATACATTATAAAGTGAAGGAATCAGATGGAATTCAAAATTGAGTTATATGGGAAGGTGCCGTCGTTATGAACCGATTTCATCCATTTTTCACATGTGTCATCAGGGTGTCAGGAAAGTATTATATACCGAATTTCATTGAAATCGGTAGAGTAGTTCCTGAGATATGGTTTTTGACCCATAAGTGGGAGATGCCACGTCCATTTTTCATTGTGTAAAAAAGTCTGAGTGCAGCCTTCATCTGCCATTTCTTGTGTGAAATTTAGTGTTTCTGACGTTTTTCGTTAGTTAGTTAACCCACTTTTAGTCATTTTCAACCTAACCTTTGTATGGGAGGTGGGCGTGGTTATTATCCGATTTCTTTCATTTTTGGAGTGTACAAGTTTGGTTTATATAGCTCTATTGGTTTGCGAGTTATATACAAAAAACCTATTTGAGGGCGAGGTCACGCCCACTTTTCCAAAAAAAAATACATCCAAATGTGCCCCTCCCTAATACGATCCTATGCTCCAAATTTTATTTTCATAACTTTATTTATGGCTTAGTTATGACACTTTATAAGTTTTTGGTTTTCGCCATTTTGTGGGCGTGGCAATGGTCCGATCTTGCCCATTTTCAAAAGCAACCTCCTCAGGGTGCCAAGGAATACGTGTTCCAAGTTTCGTTAAGATATCTCAATTTTTACTCAAGTTATCCGTTGCACGGACAGACGGACGGACGGACGGACGGACAGACAGACATTCGGATTTTGACTCGTCTCGTCACCCTGATCATTTTGATATACATATATAACCCTATATCTAACTCGTTTAGATTTATGACTTACAAACAACCGTTAGGCGAACAAAACTATAATACTCTCTTTAGCAACTTTTGTTGCGAGAGTATAAAAAAGAAGATTAAAATCTACTTGAATCACCCGTTAGAAATCACATACCTAATAGATTTATTTTAAGGTATCAATTTAAACTCCGAATTCTTTCAATAATAGCATATCCTCCAGGTCCACATCCACGAACCGCGCTTTCATAATATAGATGTAGGTATACGAGGTATGTTTTAAAAATAGGGGGCACCAAGTAGGATGAGACTACATATTCATCAGAAGACGCCGTGTGGCTTTTTCCTAGTATACGATAACTAGCTGAATGAGCCAAAGGCTATTCCAAAAATCGAGTATAAGAAGTGTTTCGATTATTGGAAGAAGTTTTAATGAATGGGGAGTATTTTGAAAGCGACAACATTAATGTTGAGAAATGAATAAATATTTTGTTTTTGTTTTCATAAAACGAAAGGTATCATTATTTTTTAACGCACCTCATATATAAAGGATTAATTTTACTTTTGTACAGATGATTTTTCAATTTATTAATCCAGAATAGATTTTCTTCATTGTTCCAAATATATAAAGTCTACAACTGTAAAATGATAACTGTCAATACAGACTGTACGAGCGAAGCCCTCTTAATATTGTTATTGCTCTATCCTTATACTATAACTTGTAATTAGAGTCATATATGTATTTTAGGTTCTCCTACAAGTTATAGATCTAGAAAACCTGAAACAATAAGATAGACCCAATACCCGATATATTTTTATAAGGCTCCGTAATAATACCAATATCATATACGAATATAGTGACACATTCATAACTTATTCCTTTCGTAAAAAATTGGGATTCAAAGGTATCTCATAATTTTATCTTTAGCCATTCTTAAAGCATCAACACTCCAATTTATGCTATGCTTTACAATCCGGAAATTAAGACTGATTAAAAAAATAAACAGTCTCCTATATACAACACTTGCAGATGTTTCAAATTAATAAAAGGTCCAAAGTTTTCGCTCCGACGGGAGTCAAGTTTAGGTAAACGGAACGGTTGCGGCGATTTTTTGTCTGACCAAAGACTGTCAACATGTCGGCATTCCTTAAAATTACCAAGAACATTACAACAACAACAAATGTAAATAATAAACCCCAAATTATTGTACGAAGGTCATTCTTCTTCTTCTGGACGCTTAAGTATAAATATCTTAACAACAAGTAGCGATGCTGGGAAGTTATATTGCATTAAGTCAACCTAACATTAGCTGAAGAGTACAATCGAACTCAGTCATTTGAGTCGCATCATCACAAGGGATCTTAAACGACCTTCGTCTACATCTGTTGGCACAAATAAGGAGCAGCAATTGCATTACGCTGACATCATTGTTGACATTAATGACAAAAGCCATCAACAGCAGCAGCTCCAATGCCAACCAAAAACAATGGTAACCAGGGCAACAAAAATACATATATACCTCGTATGCATAACACACAACAATAATCATTGATATAACTGTACATATTAACATATACACATTTGTGTTCGAGGGAATGTCGGGCATCAGAATGACAGCCACAACAGCACCCAACATTGCTGTGGCTAAAGCAATCGGTAACATGGCTGGTGTCACTCTAACCAACCTAGACATCAGTCATTAACACAACAACAACAGCAGCATGCTTATGCAATAACTAATATTAGCAACCACATTTGTTGTAGGCACGTGGCATTGGGCGCCTCTCCGATTGGCACAATAAGCAATTTTTATGCCTCATCCTGCAGCGTCCTTGCGCTCATTCCTGCCCGCCCGTCCTTCCACTTCAGTTTGTTGGTTGTTAGTGTAGCGGCAGCATGTTAGGCGGCCACAGATTGTCACGTCATTGTGTGAAATTAGACTCTGCACCTTTTACCCTTTCAACCGCAATACATGTATGGATTTAAGGCAAGTGAGAATTTGCTACATTACGAACCAAGTCCTCTACCGCATATCACCGCTTACTCTCTCTCCCATCCACACTTGGCTTACAGGACTTAGCTCCTGCCATAGCAGCCATCAATTCAATCATCCTCGCATTGACGCTGTCATCGTATTAATATCACATCAATTATCATATCTTCAAGCATACTGCCGTATTTGCTGTTGTTGTTGTTGCTGATGATATGCTGTAATGTGCATGAATGATATCCGGTTTGTATTTTGTTAGTTGTTGTGGTGAGTGGTAGCGTGGTTTATGTGGGAAAAAGTACTGCTGTTATTGCGTCGGTTATTAGAATCTAGAATCTAGATACATTACACATTACATTGCATTCACGAAAAGAGAGAACACACTCTTTTATCATTCCTACTGCGTAGGGTTTCTATTTTTATACTCTCGCAACAAATGTTGCTAAAGAGCGTATTATAGTTTTGTTCACATAACGGTTGTTTGTAACACCCAAAACTAAACGAGTTAGATATAGTGAACGGTGAAGAGTGGAGTTCAAATCCGAATGTCTGTCTGTCCGTCCGTCCGTCCGTCCGTCCGTCTGTGCAAACTGTAACTTGAGTAAAAATTAAGATATCTTGATGACACTTGGCACCATAGGAAGGTTGCTTTCGAAAATGAGCAAAATCGGACCACTGCCACGCCCACAAAATGGCGAAAACCGAAAACACATAAAGTGCCATAACTAAGCCATAAATGAAGCTATGGAAATAAAATTTTGTATGACGGATCGCACTATGAAGGGGCATATTTGGATGTAATTTTTTTGGGGAAGTGGGCGTGGCCCCGCCCCCTACTAAGTTTTTTGTACATGTCTCGCAAACCAATAGAGCTATGTAAACCAAACTTTCTGCAGTCGTTTTTTTTTTGGCCATTTCCTTATACAGTGCAAAAATGACAGAAATCGGATCATAACCACGCCCACCTCCCATACAAAAGTTAGGTTGAAAATTACTAAAAGTGGGTTAACTAACTAACGAAAAACGTCAGAAACACTAAATTTCACATAAGAAATGGCAGATGAAAGCTGCACTCAGACTTTTTTACAAAATGGAAAATGGGCGTGGCGTCGCCCACTTATGGATCAAAAACCATATCTCAGGAACTACTCTACCGATTTCATTGAAACTTGGTTTGTATTAGTTTCCTTACATCCCAATGATATGTTGTGAAAATAGGCCAAATCGATTCATAACCACGCCTACTTCCTATATACCAGAACTTTGAAGACGATCTGAATCGTTTACATTACCATTTATAAAGTAAGTACTAGTGAAGATATCGGTGCTGAACTTTGCACAAATACTATGTTAATAGTGTGGCAGCCCCATTTTAAAAATCGCCGAAATCGGACCATAGGTTTTTAAGGCCCCATATATCGAACACGAGGACCTCGGTGCTTCTAACCTAATATTATGATTTTCGACTTTCAATGGACTTTATACAATATATATAACGAATATGTGGGTCAAACTGTGTATTATATAATATAAATAAAGTTAAATAAATAAATTGCGAGATTATAAAATGTTCGGTTACACCCGAACTTAGCCCTTCCTTACTTGTTTTCTCTTTTTTTCGCGACTAATGACATCTCTTTTCTATTCGCTCAATTCTCCGTCGAATATTTTGCATTATCAAGCCATTAAGAAGTAATTATCATAACAAAATTATTGAAACTTTTCAGTTGCTAACAATAGATTATCAACAGTTGTTCAGACGTACATATTTGTTATTGCTTGAAAGGCTGAAATGGACTAATGCATAAATCGGGGCACATTAATACCAAGTGAAGCCAGGTCTTTCCCCACCTGGTACTTCGTCCACGCTTCTGCACCATAAAGTAGGACGGGAATGATGAGGGACTTGTAGAGTTTGATTTTGGTGCGTCGAGTGAGGACTTTACTTTTACATTGCTTAAGGTGTTGTATCGATATCATTGACGTACGCCAGCAGCTGTACACTCTTATAGAAGATTGTACCTTCTCTATTTAGCTCTGCAGCTCGTATAATTTTCTCCAGCATCAGGTTAAAGAAGTCTCACGATAGTGAATCACCTTGTCTGAAACCTCGTTTGGTACCGAACGGCTCGGAGAGGTCCTTCCCAATCATGACGAAACTTTTGGAGTTCAACGTCAGCATACACAGCGTATTAGTTTTGCAGGGATACCAAATTCAGACATAGCGGCGTAGAGGCAGCTCCTTTTCAAGGCAGCTTTAAAATCGACAAAGAGATGGTGTGTGTCAATCATCTTTTCACGGGTCTTTTCCAAGATTTGGCACATGGTGAATATCTGGTCAGTTGTTGATTTTTCAGGTCTAAAGCCACACTGATAAGGTCTAATCAGTTCGTTGACGGTGGGCTTTAGTCTTTCACACAGAACACTCGATGCAACCTTACAAGCGATGTCGAGGAGGCTTATTCCACGGTAATTGGCGCAGATTACGGGGTCTCCCTTTTTATGGATTGTGCAGAGTACACTGACATTCAAACCGTCGAAGCTGATGCATGGACCTTATCAGCTCTTCGCCACCGAAGGGTTGACCTCTGCCCGTTGCGATAGTGCTACTAAAGTAGTTGACATCCTCGATAATTGCATCTTCTGCTACATAATACTAACTACCTCTAAGAGTCTATGCACAAAATGCCTAAGGTATACTCAAACTTCACAAACTGAGAGCATGGAGAGATCTTTTGCCACATACTGTTTTTAATGATAGACCGTTTGGACCTAGAGATACAATATTCCAGAACGAACTATCGTTCTACTATGGCAGCATTTAGGAAAGCAACAGATCAATTTTTGTTCAGTTATCAGATCAAAGTTCAATGTTTGAACTATGATCTTCAGTTATAAATGGAGTCATTAACACACAAGTGAAAATGGAGTAACATTAACACCAAATTTAAGTCCTAGTTTTTTCAACCAATTTTTATGAGCATTGAAGGTGTTATAATTCCAGGGCGCCAATTGACGCAACTACATATGTCCTTATCATTAATAGAGCTTGTGATAAAAATAGGTTAAACTGTGTCTGAGTTCTTTACATATAATTATGTGTGTAATTTAAAAATGTTCCGATCTCCTATCAGAATACTCGTATTTCTTTTTATCATTTGCACAATCGCCAGCATTTCGCACACACGTATATGGCAAGCTGCTCTTATTTCGTAAGTCTCTTCTCTCGTACCACGTACGTTTTATTCTTTTCGCTTTCTCTGCTGATTTGCATTCGCAAATGACATTTTTGCCTTGTCTTAAGTACAGGAGCAAGGAAAAAAGACAAGCATTTCGGTCTGCTGCAGAGAAGTAAAGTCTTTGAAGATACCTTTTGACACTGTGCACGTTACTTTGCCAAGCCGCGCTGGTATGATGGAGCGAAGCGCTGGAACATATTTAAATAGTTCCATGTGCATACTCGTATACGTAAGTGGTATGTCTTGAATGTGTCTACGATTCGCCGAAAATATTTTGTGAATTTTCGAAATCTTAAAGTGCACACCATCGAAAACCTTCGCATTGTCTTGGAGGCTTGCGGCATGTGCACTGCCAGATGCCATAAATTGCCATGGCTTAGTTGTGGCTGCCGCCAACGCAGATGTTGCAACAGACATGGCTTGCTGTTTGCCCAAAATCTTAGGACATATAAATTGCTCCAGTATCCAGTTAAAAAGAAGAAGCAAAAAGAAATAAATAAATGAATTTATTTTCATATAATAACCACTTAAATTATATAATGTTTTAAAGTTCTAAGAGTATTCTCAGCATCTTATTTAGGCTTCATTTGTTTGTTGTTCACCCGAATTTGAGCTCCATTAGTTATGAATTATGCGTTAGAAACAGAGTTTCAATTGGCTAAAATATTTCCTACCACAAAAATCTGGGTAGCAGCAGGTCTCCTTCAAAGAGGCGGGTATTCACTTAGACAGCAGATCGGCAATAACGGCCTTGGATTCGATGGCAGGTCGCTCTAGAGTAGTTAAAGACGTGTCTCTGAAAACAGCAGAGCGGACAAGAGAGGATACCCTAGCAACATTAACATCGGAGAGGAAACGGATTCACTATCCGTTGTACTAGACACCTGGACATAAACATGCGGTGAAATTACCAATCCTACCAAAGCAGTTTAGAGTAAGGCGAGAAGGAATAATCCAAGCACACTTTCAATTTTCAGCATTCGTCAGACTGTAGTTAAACCCCTTTGGCGGACCCAGCAGTTGACTGGAATTGGCTTAACTAGCTAGAATGCAAGCGGTGGGAGTATTCGGATGTTACAAAGGCAGCAGATAGCTATATAAGTGAGATTCTATGTAGTCGTGAAGATCTGTCCCTTGAGTTAGCCCAACCTAACAACATCTTATCTTTCTTTATTGAGACGCTTTCAGCTAACATCCTTCTTGCTACGGTCAAATACGCCAAGCTGAACTGAGCCAGTGAGTTTAACGATTTCGTTAGAGGTTAAGATACTTCATGTTAACGGGCCATTGTCAAAGAAGACTTCCCCCTTATGCAATCTTTGCCATTTTGCTGTCCGGGTCGGGACCCTATTCTGAATCCTATGAAGAAGTTAGGCCATGATATCTTCAACCATTTCTTCTGGGTATTACCCTTCCATGCACCAACTAAGAGATGTATTATACATATGTATATTCCCAGTCCAAGTGACAGCAAGCAACATAAATATTCCACACATGCCTTGCGCAACACAAGCCGTGCATTCAAGCGTTGATAAATGTCGCCGTCAAAAGCTTAAATATAAGGAACCAGCATTACACTAGAATTTCTAAAGAGTTTGCAATGTTTTCAATCGCTGCTCCTACTCACATTCGCTTGGACCCATGTTTCTCGCACAATTTATGATTTTTTCGCATTTCTATTGTTATTTTTTATCCACATGCATCGCCCACAAATCGCAGTTATATAATTTGAAATTGATTTAACTCAAAAACTCCACATGAGGAAATTCAACTTCCTCCGACATGTCAAGCAACAAGTTAGTGCTGGTTGCGAGAGTAGCGCAAGAAAACTGATAAGTTATTTGACAGTTAAGTGTAATAGTGACGCAATTACTTTCAAATAACTGTAGAGTTTCGACATATGGGTTTGTTGAGCCAAATCGATCGGCTCTATCATGGAGTAGAATTTTGTGTATTACTTTAGCAGGAAATAAAGGAAAATAAAGGCAAAGATGAGAATCATAAATCTGCTTTAAATTTTATTGCTTGAGACCGGCGAACACCTTAGATGACACGCTATTGTCATTAAATCAGATCTATTTATCAATACTCACAGATTTTCTAATAAAATATTACTCTAAATCGCGCTCCAGAAACGTATTGGAACCTTGTTATTGTTCTACATACTTGTAAAAAGTTGGCTGACCTTCCGGTTGTAAATACATTGTGGTCGACCATACTACCAGTTAACCAACGCCAAAAAAATATAAAGAAATATTCAAATGGTTTAATCAGAACCAGGGCTATAGGAAATTATGTCCCCATTAGCAATTCGAGATCCATTTCAAGAGTTTTAATAACTTACAATTGTTGCTTGCAAATTTCTGGTTTTCGAAAACCTCTAACACCAAACGCCATGCCCATAAATTGATCTTAATTTCTCGCTATTTTTAGCAGAAATACATTTAGAGAAACTGGAAAAATTGACACGAATTATAATTAATATATATTAACAAAGTCTAATTTAATTCGATTATTCTCTTTTTATACTCTCGCAACAAATGTTGCTAAAGAGAGTTTAATAGTTTTGTTCACATAACGGTTGTTTGTAACACCCAAAACTAAACGAGTTAGATATAGGGTTATATATACCAAAGTGATCAGGGTGAAGAGTGGAGTTCAAATCCGAATGTCTGTCTGTCCGTCCGTCCGTCTGTGCAAACTGTAACTTGAGTAAAAATTAAGATATCTTGATGAAACTTGGCACACTTATTTCTTGGCACCATAGGAAGGTTGCTTTCAAAAATAAGCAAAATCGGACCACTGCCACGCCCACAAAATGGCGAAAACCGAAAACCGAAAACACATAAAGTGCCATAACTAAGCCATAAATAAAGCTATGGAAATAAAATTTTGTATGAAGGATCGCACTATGAAGGGGCATATTTGGATGTAATTTTTTTGGGGAAGTGGGCGTGGCCCCGTCCCCTACTAAATTTTCTGTACATATCTCGCAAAGCAATAGAGCTATATAAGCCAAACTTTCTGCAATCGTTTTTTTAGCCACCATGCCCACCTTCCATACAAATGTTAGGTTGAAAATTACTAAATGTGGGTTAACTCACTAACGAAAAACGTCAGAAACACTAAATTTCACATAAGAAATGGCAGATGAAAGCTGCACTCAGATTTTTTTACAAAATGGAAAATGGGCGTGGCGTCGCCCACGTATGGGTCAAAAATATCTCAGGAACTACTCGACCGATTTCAATGAAACTTGTTTTGTAATAGTTTCCTTACATCTCAATGATATGTTGTGAAAATAGGCCAAATCGCTTCACAATCACGCCTACTTCCTATATACCAGAACTTTGAAGACAATCTGAATCGTTTACTTTACAATATATAAAGTTAGCACTAGTGAAGATATCGGTGCAGAACTTTGCACAAATACTATGTTAACAGTGTGGCAGCCCCATTCTAAAAATCGCCGAAATCGGACTATAGATTTTTAAGGCCCCATATATCGAACACGAGGACCTCGGTGCTTCTAACCTGATATTATGGTTTCCAACTTTCAATGGACTATATACAATATATATGACGAATATGTGGGTTAAATTGTGTATTATATAATAAGGGTATTCGTTTAAACGTGTAATGTTACCCATCGCATAAATTTATGCAAATACGCAGTGTGTTACATGAACGCACTTGAAATTCTTTGTGTAAATGCCACTTATTTATGTATTAAACAGCTGTTTGGGTGTCAAAATATTAAAATGCCGAAAGTTAGCGAAAAAGCAAAATTTATTCAACTTTGCGAAAAATCACTAGTATTTGATTTGTTAATGTTGGAGCTGTTTGGAAAACATGACGGTAATTGTTTTGCGTCAATGCTACATTTTTTAAAGGCGCATATATACATAAATATATAAATGATTTCAGAAATCCAACGCAAAAAGGAAGATGAAATTATGGAAGACTTTAGCTTTGCATTGGCAGCTGCTGCATATTTTAGATATGGATCTACATTTGTTCATCATTCTGTCCCAAAATCACCCAACTTTTTAATAGATGTATTACCGCATTTGGATGAAAACAGGTTTCGAGAAATTGTGCGAGTCAGCAAAACCACATTTGATTTTATCATTGATCTGATAAAGGATGACGAAGTGTTCAATGGTCCACGTTCATGTAAACAGTTTCCTATCCAAATTCAATTGGCTGTAGTAATGTACCGACTGGGTTCATGTGGAGAAGGAGCAACAATTACTAAAATTGCTAGTTTGTTTGGTATTAGCGATGGTGGAGTAATACAGGTGAGCTATTTACATATGTATCGGTTAAAATTTGTGTTTCAGCTGTATTTTAAATTTCTCAATAGGTCATGACCAACAGGGTATTTGATGCAATTATTAAAAGGAAAACTCAGTTTCTGTTTTGGCCGGACCCTGTAGAGCGTAGAGCTTTAGTTGTTCAAACACTCAGTGAGCTACCACATTGTGTTGGCTACGTAGATGGAACGGAGATAAAATTGGCGGAAAAACCCACTGTAGATTGCGAAGCATATTTTTCTCGCAAGCATATATATTCACTTAAGGCTCAATGTGTGTGTGACCACAAACTAGTAATTCGTCATATGGTATTGGGGTATCCCGGTAGTGTTCACGACGCTAGGATATACAACAATTGCGAGCTATCCACAAACGCCACTGAAATGCTAACAGGATCAGAGTGGTTAGCTGCAGACAGTGCATATAAATTAACTTCGACCCTTATTACTCCTTTTAGAATAAACGCAACGGAAGGCACCTTGAATCAACGAATTCTGTTCAACAGAACGTTCAGCCAGTACCGAATAAGAATTGAGCATTGCTTTGGTTTATTGAAAGAACGTTTTAATAGCTTGAAAGAACTCAAAATTCAAATAAAGAGTGATAATTCGGTAAAGTTTGCATGCCGGTGGATATTAGTTTGTGCGATATTGCACAATATTATATTAAAAGAAAACGACGGTGGTTTTGATGTTGACGAAGAAAGCATTAGTGAAAACAGTGAAGTCGACGAGCCTGGGGATCAAAACTTACCAACAGTTGAAGGTGCATCTAAGCGCCTTTCATTGTTATCACTAATGGAAACTTAAAAATAAAGTATTGAAACTCATGTTTACATATCTTTAAAATCCATTAATATATGCTTTTATTTACAGAAAAATAAAAAGTGCTTCTGTGCCTATTAACATTTAGTTACATTCAAATATACATGTATTTTGCTATGAGATCTTTTAAATTTGCGAAAAAAGTACCATGTGAAATCTCTTAAAGTTTCACATTTATTTTGATTTTAACTTTAACTCTATTTCAAACATTTTAATGCGTTCTTCACTAGCAAGTTTCAGTTTTTCAATTTCCAGTTTGGTTTCTTTTTCTGATTCAGTTTCAATTCTTTTCATTTCTAATTGATTATTCAGTTCAATTCTTTTCAACTCGACCTCATTCTTTTCTTTTTCTTTTTCTAATTCTATTTTCTTAACTTCTAATTCCAACCTTTTCTCCTGAATAAAAATCAATTTATTGAACGGGGCTTCACTCTTTCTTTTTGGTTTTTTTGTTGAACTTCTAAAGTCCAACGAACTTTGTGGTGTAGAAGTTGCCGCGGCGGCGGCACTGCAATCGCTACTTATACTTATAGGTAATATTGGGTCAACTAAATCCTCACAATCGAGCGCACACAAGTCGTAGGAATCGATGGTATCGTTTAACGAACTATCAGCACAAGGGGAATCAGCCAGTACTTCAATGCTGTCAGTGCTTTCAAAAATTACTCCGGGATTTACATTTTTGCGTTGCCCGAAGATAACTTCCAGTAAGTCAAAGTTGGGACAAATTTTGTTGACATGCGCTGATACGCTTGACTCGTCACCATTAGCGAGTAGTCCAGACCCAGTTTTGTTTTTCCAGGCTGCCGCGGCAACGTACAACGCTTTGAGATACCTCATTTTGCTTTTCATAGCTACGCAAACGACAGATTGAAGTGCCGGTGTATTTTGCTGCAATTTTTCGTAAAACCTTTGGGAGGTCGGTTTCTGGAAGATATGCGTAAATTCGTGTTAAAACAAACATATGTACCTAAACATTTTCACTTTTCTAAAACCCTTACCTCAAAAGATTCTGGACTATCTTTAATTGCGTCGGATACTGCTTGCAACAGCTGCAGGGACTGCGACTCTGTCCAGCGATGGGACGGTTTCAGCCGTAGACGCTTTTGCTTTAACTTTTTATCCTGAAATATAAAACAATTGCAACAATTAAATAAAATTTATGTTCCGAGTTTCATTCTTACCTTTTCCATTTTAATTTTCACAATAATATTCATCAGCTGGTCGTTTGGTAGGGTTGCTTTTGCAATATCGTAAATTTACAAGTGTTCTTTACACACTGACATTGGTGCGTAATGTGTTTAAATGAATTTCCATATAAGTTGCTGCCAGATTTTTACGCATTCGTAAATATACACGGTTTAAGAGGTTTACGGGGCTTTTACACGTTTAAACGAATACCCTTAATATAAATAAAGTTAAATAAATACATTGCGAGAGTATAAAATGTTCGGTTACACCCGAACTTAGCCCTTCCTTACTTGTTTAAATTAGTTTTCTGCTATAAGAATAAACGAGCAAGGTGGCTGGAATCGAAAGTTTCATGGACACAACGAAATTTGGAAACAGTTTACTTCAATAACACATAAAAGAGACTATATACTTCCAAAGTTAGTTTTCAATGGCCGCTTCCAGATGAGGGTACCCTCTAAACGGGAATAGAGAAGAGGACCAGTCGAAGAGAACACCATCTCAATTTATACCGATGGATCTAAAATGGATTGCGGTGTAGGAATGGGGTATACTCCAATGCTCTTGCCATCCCTCTCTTTCCCTCTACCGAACTCATCTAGCATCTTCAAAGCGGAAGTACTAGGTATAGAGAAAGCCTATGGTGCCATACTGAACCAATACGAGAGAATAGAGGATATTTACACAGGCAGTCAGGCGGTATTGTGACCAATGATGTCGCCAAAAAATTAATTCGAGCGCAGTCAACAACAGCAGGAAGGCTTTGAGCTCACTGTGAGAAAAAATTCAGGAACATATTCTGAAACGAAAAGGCAGGTTTTATTGAAAGCACCAAATGGTTTGAAGATGAAACGAGATAGCAAGATATAAAGGTCTCATAATAAGACATCAAAATGGCGCATTTAGCGTTAAGGGGTTAGGGGTAGTCAGGATTTTCAAAAAATCTATTTTTTTGTTTTTCCCATTTTCGTTAAATTGTAATATCTTAAAAATATTCTCTGAAAATTTGAAGTTGATCTGATAATTACTTTTCGAGTTATTCGACAAATAACAAAGAGCGCTCAAAACTTCAGTGTAAAACTTTAAATGCGTTTTTCTCAATACTATGTTTTTTGAACTGGTGACAACTGTAACTCGAAAACCGTAGATTATAATGAAATTTCCATAGCTTTAAGAGTACATAATTATCCTGGGCCGGACCGAAGATTTTTTCAAAAATATCGATTTTTTAAGACCAATTAACTGACTATTTTTTCCCCGAAAATCTAGAAAAAATTCATGAGCCCGCCATTTTGTTCATTTTTCAAAAAATTAAAAAAGCTTCGACCCAGCCTAGAATTATCTATTTATAAAACAATTTTTTCTTATCCGATTGATTTTAGATGAATCTACAAGGACTTATGAGTGTCACCGCAAGGATCTTTTTTTGGTACTGGGTCAACACTAACAGCTATAACTTTGGAAATTACAATTTTTTTTTTTTAATTTTCGTGACTCCAAGGCAAAACTATAATGTCATATTATATATACATATATATATTTGGCGTAGAAACCGCTTAAGCGATTATAGCCGAATACACCAGAGAGCCCCACTCGTTCCTCCTTTTTGCTTTTTGGCGCCAACTGGGAACCCCAAATGAAGCCAGGTCACTTTGCACTTTGTCTTTCCACCGGAGTGGAGGTCGTCCTCTTCCGCGGCTTCCTCCAGCGGGTACTGCATCGAACACTTTCAGAGCTGGGGTACTTTCGTCTATTCGAACAACATGACCTAGCCAGCGTAGCCGCTGTCTTTTTATTCGCTGAACTATGTCAATGTCGACGTATAAATCGTACAGCTCATCGTTCCATCGTCTGCGGTATTCGCCGTTGCCAATGTTCAGAGGACCATAAATCTTACGCAAAACCTTTCTCTTGAAAACCCCAAGAGTCGTCTCATCGAATGTTGTCATCGTCCACGCTTCGGCGCCATACATCAGGACGGGAATAATGAGCGACTTGTAGAGTTTGAATTTTGTTCGTCGAGAGAGAACTTTACTTTGCAATTGCCTACTCAGTCCAAAGTAACACCTGTTGGCAAGAGTGATTCTGCGTTGGATTTCAAGGCTGACATTGTTGGTGTTGTTAACGCTGGTTCCCTAGTAGACGAAACTATCCACTACTTCCAAGGTATGACTGTCAACAGTGACGTGGGAGCCAAGACACGAGTGCGCTGACTGTTTGTTTGATGGCAGGAGATGTTTCGTCTTGTCCTCATTCACCAGCAGACCCATACGCTTCGCTTCTTTATCTAGTCTGGAAAAAGCAGAACAAACGGCGCGGTTGTTGCTTTAAATGATATCAATATCATCGGCATACGCCGATAACTGGCCACTCTCTTATAGAAGATTGTACCTTTTTTATTCTCCTACTCAGTCCAAAGTAACAGAATCTCTTATAGAAGATTGTACCTTTTTTATTTAGCTCTGTAGCTCGTATTATTTTTTACAGCAATAGAATGAAGAAGTCGCACGATAGTGAGTCACCCTGTTTGAAACCTCGTTTTGTATCGAACGGCTCGGAGAGGTCCTTCCCGATCCTGATGGCACTTCTGGTGTTGCTCAACGTCAGCTTGCACAGCCGTATTAGTTTTGCAGGGATACCAAATTCAGACATCGCTGCATAAAGGCAGCTCCTTTTCGTGCTATCGAAGGTAGCTTTAAAATCGATGAAAAGATGGGGAGTATCGATTCTTCTCTCTCGGGTCTTTTCCAAGATTTGGCGCATGTTGAATATCTGGTCCATTGTCGATTTTCCATGTCTAAAGCCACACTGATAAGGTCCAATCAGTTCGTTGACGGTGGGCTTTAGTCTTTCACACAATACGCTCGACAAAACCTTATATGCGATATTGAAGAGACTTATACCAAGGTAATTGGCGCAGATTGTGGGGTCTCCCTTTTTATGGATTGGGCAGAGCACACTGAGATTGCAATCGTCGGGCATGCTTTCTTCCGACCATATTCTACAAAGAAGCTGATGCATGCATCTTATCAGTTCTTCGCCGCCGTATTTGAATAGCTCGGCCGATAATCCATCGACCCCCGCCGCTTTGTTGTTCTTCAAGCGGATAATTGCTATTCGAATTTCTTCATGGTCGGGTAATGGAATATTTATTCCATCGTCATCGATTGGGGAATCGGGTTCGCCATTTCCTGGTGTTGTACTTTCACTGCCATTCAGCAGGTCGGAGAAGTGTTGCTTCCATAATCCCAGTATCCTCTGGACATCCGTTACCAGAATACCTCCTCGGTCCCTACATGATAATGATCCGGTCTTGAAAACTTCTGTAAATCGCCGGATCTCTTCATAAGATTTTCGAGCATTACCCTTGTCGGCCAGCTTTTCAAGCTTTTCATACTCACGCATTTCGGCCTCTTTCTTTTTATGTCTGCAAATGCGTCTCGCTTCCCTCTTCAGTTCTCGATATCTGTCCCACCCCGAACGTGGTGTGGTCCTTCGCAACGTTGCGAGGTAGGCAGTCTGTTTTCTCTCCACTGCGGAACGACAACTCTCACCGTACCAACTGGTTTTTTGGCGTTGCCGGAGACCAATTGTTTCGGCTGCAGCGGTATGCAATGAGTTTGAGATTCCGTTCCACAGCTCCCTTATATCGAGATGCTGATGAGTGCTCTCAGAGAGCAGGAGTGCAAGTCGAGTATAAAATCGCTCATATTATTACTTTTGTAAAATAACATGATTTAATAGCAACAAAAATTTCTGAAAATTGTAACTTTTTCGTGTCTCTGACTACCCCTAACAGCTTAATTGAGCCAGCATAGCTGCACTCCTACCTATCCACAAACCTATTTCGGATCCACCGCCTTGGACTGACTTTTGATAATCTTCCAAGGCACTTTGATTTTCCTAGTCTGTCTATATCGTCGTATACGTTTTTCGCTGACAGCTGTACTCCGATATTGACAATCTTGGTGTTACGATCTCGTTGCACTCTATGCCTACCATAGAAAAACTAACTCACCTCCTGCCACCTGTTAACTGGCATAATTCTTTTAATAAAGTCATTATATGGTTTAAAAATGTTCAATAAAATTTTAATATTCACTGCACGTGATCACATTGGAGAAGCAGCTACAGAGCGGAGTTCAAACATATTCCCTAATATCAGCAAGTATGGAAAGTGAAAAAAAAACAGAAGCCTGCGTGTACCTTTAAGTAAAGTTTCGCATTTTTAGTAGCCAAAAATTTTTATCACGAAACCTTTAATTTACTTAAATTAATATGCAGGACAGCTTGCAACACTCGACGCCGCGAACCGACCGCAGCGCGATGTCCACGCGACCGCGCCTCGACTCGTGGAAATCCGTTTAGGCTTTAAACGTTAATTAGAGCAATTGAACCGTAAACGAAGGCGCTCCAACCGACAGACGCTTACAGGAAGGTGCGGTGTGCTTGGGAGTATATATATATAGTATGTGAGGGTAGATGTATTTGTATATCACTAGTAAACATACCGACAAGTTGTGGCATACAGCAATGCGCCAAGGATGGCAATCCCTCCCCATAGACAACAATGAGACGCTGGCGCACTGGGAGGACACGGTGTGATGGAAGCCAAAAAGTTGCCTGCCTGGAATACGAAATTGTTGTCACGTAAGGATAAAGAAAATGCTTGCAATTTTATGTCGATTTCTTCCGTACTTTTCAGCATTCTCTACTGTTTTATTTCATTCCCTACAAATATGTATGCTGCTTCTTCTACTTGCCTGCACTCAACGTTTTATTGCTCGACGTTGACGATGACGATGCCGGCGACGACTTGGAGGGAGACGGTGAAGTGCTCGAAGGTAACGTAAATGTTTCAGGCAAGCAGCAACGCTGTCGCATGCGACGATTACACCTTGCCACAGCAGCAGCGACGGCAACTGAGCTTAGCAGCTTAGCAGTTACAATCGCAAATCGGCGACAATTGACGCAAAGTGGGCGGCATCAGCCACCACCACCTTGGCAAATCCTCTGGCAATAAACGAGTAGCTATGAAGGCAAAAAGACACGAAAAATAATAGCAGTCCAACTAGAAGTGGATGTGGCAGTCAGCTGAGTGGAACTTGCAACATTATCGCTTAAAATCGATTTCGATTTTTACGACATTATGCGACAATTTCCATTTCGGCAACATTTGTGTACAAGTTCTTCGTGTGCGTCTATGTGTATGTATGTAGGTGTGTTTGTGCAAATATTTGTTTGTTTGTAAGCGCCAAATTCTATTTGTTTAGACAAGCATATCGGTATATTTGTGCGCGATAGTGCCACATAGATTTGTATGTACTTTTGTTTGTGCCCGAAGTTAAGTAAGTCGCAGGAAGTTAAACTTGAGTTACACCTAATGTGGGTGGGCCGATAAGTTAAGGCGTCTCGCAGATTTAAAGACTTATGTATTTAACAATAGGTCATCTTGTGAGTCAATAAATAATTGAAGCCAAACAGTTTTCTCCCAAATCCACAATTTCGATCCACACTAATACCCAGTAACCCTCCAAATATCGATGTATCCTCTGGGGATCTCCTATCAATTCATCTGTAGATATTTCGGTCTCTTTAAATTGACCAAAAATTCCCAGTAAATTAATTGAAAAAAGGGTACCTAGCAACCTAAAACTGAGTTCATTACCGAATTCACGGCTAAGAGTAAAATTATAAGTCGATAGTCAAAGTTAAAGCTACCCTAACAAGTAGGCCTAAGGGTGTAGAACTACCTTATCGTATCTTCTCCTTTGATTGTTCGTAGCACAATCTCTATTTAGGTTATGGTTATAAGAAGTTTTTCAGGTCCAAGTGGTGCTAGTTTTTTCAGTGCCTTTAAATTAGGTTACTTGGTTGGTTCGCGCATCGAGGGTCACGAGAATCCCAATTGTACAGTTGGAACACCGGTCATTTATGATCCAAAAAACTCCTTCTTCTCAATAATTAGAACCAGTTAGCGATTACTAATATGCTGCTGTCCTTACTAAGCTATTTCGGAAGTTTATTCCGCAAAGGTAAAATAGACCCTAAAGTTTTAATGATTACTTTTATACCAGTTTCCCACTTAGAGAGTCGCCGCAAACGGAACGGGACTGAATTTGTATAAAGACATAGGTTATAAACTCGGTGATATTTTTCAATATTTTTTCGTGAATATTTTATGCAACAGCATTAATGTTAGCGCTTTCTTCAGATGGAAATTTAAGAAAATACCTATTAGATTATTGCCAAACAAATAAATGCCTTTATATTACCTCTCACAACTCTTACAATGTTACCTTTTTCCTCTCTTGTCTCCATGCTCTTTGGTTTACATTGAGTATAAGAATAGGTGCTCAACCAACTGCAACCTTAGCTCAACGTAAGACAAAAGACAAAGTTTTATCCCAAAGTTCGTTGAAATGCACTGACTTGAGATGGCATGCGTTGCCATCACCGTTCACCTTTACGATTTGCTGCTGTTCGATTCGTTTATCTGACATTTGAAGTGATTCCATTTGAAGCGCAGCAAAACGACAATGTTTCTTAGCTTTATTTAACTTTAAATACATATTTATCTGTACGTAGTAAGATTTATATATATTTGGAATAATTCTTAAGCTATATAAAAGTTTTGCAAAAAACTCTTGAATTTGTACAGAGGATAGTCTAAAAATTGAAACTTTTAAATAAATTTTTCTATCAAAAGCGGGAATTTTAATTAAAATAAAAATTAAATTAAGAATTAAACTATTTCCTTTTATTTGTATCATCCGAACCCACACTGTGTTATAATCCGGAACCTATGCAGAAATGAAACAATCAGTAGATAGATAGTTTGAATATGCTCGTTGAGGAGGGACAACTGTTAAATTGAACATACTTTTCACAGATTTTGACAATACCTCGAAGTACTGATATAGGAGACAGAAGTCAATTAAAAGGCTTTAAGGGGTTAGGTGGGTTTCAGAGGTTAACAAGGGCATTTTTAAATTTTTTCCGAAAACTCAGCCGTTGGCACCTCATCTCCCATGACGTGCCCAAAAAAAGGTCTTTGTGGACATCATAACTCATAATTGGTTCATCTGAAAACAATAAACCAAAAATATTTTGTTATATTTCGATGGATAATGTTATTCTAAAGATAAGTGCAAATTTGAACGATATGGCTTAATAACGTTTTGAGATATCGTGTCCACCGACTTGATAAATTCAGTTTTGAGATAAATGCATTTAAAATTTTGCGTTCGTACTGACGTGGACTGATGGACGGGAATTCCAAAAGGAATATCTCTCAGAATATCACTCGGATCGGATTCTGCGGATTGGGCAGTCCAATTTAACCAATTTTCAGCATAGTGATAAACTATAATATTAGTTATAAGTTGACAAAATTTTAGGTATAGAGCTCTTATAATAAGATATTTTTTTATTTATATGGTGAGTACACCATACGTGACTTGGGTCACTCAGGGCCCATAAAATTTCTTCATATATTTTGTATGAAGAGGCGTAATTTTCTAACGATTTGGTGATTATTATGCATTTCTAATTACTTTAGCGTAAAATTTTTAAATGAACAGTTAATTTTTAGTTGTGACAAATATATTTCTTTCAAATGAGTGGGGAATTTGTAAATTGACTGAAGAATAAGAGGAGAATATTTCAAATTATTTGAATGCTAATAATAGCGATGATGATGATAGTGGAAGAGAACCTAAATTTGGTGCTGACCACGAATCGATACCCAGTGATCAATCGGACTTTGGAGATGATAATGCTGACTCCATTGGAGATCCACGTTTCGAAGAATATATCCAGGAAGAGGCTGCTGTATATATGGACCCTGACGAAAGCAGTTTTGATTTGTCAAATACAGCTATTGAGGATAATCGTGGAGAAAAGTATTGTGGTCAGGGAAGGAACAATCAAATAGTATGGTGGTCAAAACTAAGCCAAACTGAAAAACGGAGATCGGTACTGGCATTGGAAATGAGTAGACAATCAACGTCACTATGCACGGAAAGTTTTGGATCTAAAAGCTATGCCTTCATACGTTTTCCCAGCGCCTCTTGTTGAAGGTATTGCTCTTGAGACGAATAGGAAAGCTAAAACAGTAATACAGGCAAACATACATCAAACAGTTCCAAAAAAAAAGTCACAAATGCGGAGGAACTAGCTTTTATTGCAATAATTTTATATTCCGGTGCTGTGAAGGCAAACTTAGTTAATGCTAACGATCTTTTTCACAAAACGAACCACTAGTTCAGAAAATTATAATAGTGTGTCCTTTTAAAACAACCGGTACATAAGTGAAGCACCGTCGGTTCCATTATTTAGATTTCAATCAATCACTATCTCCCATTCGTTTTCGGGCAAACGACAAGAGTAAATTAGTCCAGCTGGATTCTCTCTGACGTAAGAGTTTAAGCCAACACGAGTTTTAAATATGATTCAAACCCAAAAATACTATGTAGATAACTCCATGCTTCATAGAGTATAATTGTGTTTAGCTAATGTAAAAAAAAACAGAGTTTTCCAATGCATGTTCATACATGGGTGATTCTAGGATAAGAGGGAAATTAAATATACTCTCTTCCCTAGATGAATAAACCCTAAAATTAAAATAACAAATCAATAAATTCACTCTTTATCATAAATAAACGAAACAAATATTAAATATAAAATCTTATGATCTTTGAAAAACATTTCTGACTTTTTAAAGGCGTAATATATCCTCTGCCCTTTCAAAAGAAGGTTTGGCATGGGGAGAAACTTTTATATTTATATATACATACATAAATGTACATATATTGGGCGTATGCACCGCTTATGCGATTATTGGCGAATCTATTTTAACGCGCTAGTCATCTCTTCCTTTTACTGTTTGGCGCGAATTGGAAATACCAATAGAAACCAGGTCACTTTTAACCTGGTTTTTCCTACGGAATGAAGGGCTTACTGTTCCTCTGCTTCCACCAGCGGGTACTGCATCGAACACTTTCCAAGCTGATGCGCTTTCGTCATTCGAACAACATGACGTAGCCTCTGTCTTTTTATTCGCTGAACTCATATATCAGTGTCGGCGTATAGCTCATCGTTCCATCATTTGCGGCATTCGCTTTTGCCAATGTTCAAAGGACCATAAATCTTCCACAAAACCTTTTTCTCGAAAACTCCTAATGTCGTCTCATCGGATTTTGACATCGTCCATGCTTCTTCGCCATTAAGCAGAACGGGGATGATAAGGGACTTGTAGAGTTTGGTTTTGGTTCATGGAGAGAGGACTTTAACATTTAAATGTCCACTCTGTCCAAACTAGCATCTGTTGGTAAGAGCGATTCTGCGTTGGATTGCGAGGCTAATATTTTTGGTTTTGTTGATGCTGGTGATGGCTGGAGGTGGGAAGTATCGATACTGAAGCAGCTCACGACCTCCGGTCCGGGTGTCATGATGAATAGTATCTCCCCTGCTGTTATTTTTCAAGGGGAAATACGGCAGGGGAGATACGTTTTCATGAAAATTTTAATTGCTTTAAACGACTGAATTATTTTTTAGGTTAATTATTTATTTCACTTTAATTATCACAGTATCAGTAACTTAGGACAATAAAGGCAAATAAATTAAATTAATAGTATTCGTTACATGAATTGCCAGGGGAGAGACAAAATCAGTTTTCGAATCCAGTACACCGTACGATCGGGTCGCAATAACTAAAAAACTACAGCGCTCAAACGGATTTCGTGATTGGTATTGCTAACTTCAGGCTGAAATGAGCCCATGAGCACTTTTTTCAATGCGATCGTCTTTGAATTTATGTCGTACAAGCAGAACAAAATTTGGCAGGGTAGATACATAAAAAATCGGGACAAAAGTTAATTTTAATTATTTTACTTCGCATTGAACTTAGTTTTGTTTTAGTATCTCATACAAAAAATATATGTATTGTCCGGAAGTTAAATAAAAAGTAGCAACGGGACAAGCCAGGGGAGAGACTTTTTTAGACTTTGCAAGGAATTTCAGAAAAAATTGTTTTACTTATGCAGTAAATTGTGCTGTTATATAATGCACTACATTAATATGATGTGATTCATTTAAAAAAATAGCAACATAAGGGACAAAAACAATACTTTAAGCTGATTGCCGCACAAGTTACCTCTATAAAATAGTCAGGATGAGAAGCATTGAATTCCGAATGCCAGTCTGGAGCACAAATTGAGATCTCAACATGAAACTTGGTATATACGTCCCTTGGAACTCAGAGGAGGTCGATATTGCAGATAGCCTGAATCGTTCCATTGCCAAGCCTATTGCATTTGATCATAAATATATAAAATTGTATTTCGAAATCACAAATTATTATATAAATCTAAAATTTTATATAGGGGATCTTAGTAGGGGGGAGGGTAAATTTAAAAAATCTGGAAATAAAGAAGAAATATATTTAATAAATATACATACATATCTCACAAGCTATATCAGCTAAATCTACTTTCAAGATATTATCAAGACATCCTGATATTAGTTTAAATCGGAGAAATCGATTAACCACGCCTACTTCGCATATAATATAATACAATATCGAACAACATCGCCATCAGATACTAAGAAGGAAGGAAGGGCTTTGTGCAAAATGTTGGGAGACTATAAAAAGAGGATTCGACTTTGTCACGATCAAATAAATTACGTGGAAATATATTATTTTGAGCATAGCATAGTTTAATGCCAAAAAGTATTAACAAAGTTATCGCGACACCCGCAAATATTGGCCCGGCTCCTCTTTGAGGTATTCTGTTAATAGGATCATTAGAAATAATTAATCGCACAAATAAAATAGTTCTTACTAATTGTTTGCCAGATACCCCTTTGGGGTAACAAAAATTATGACAAAATTATTGTCGTCATAATTAAACCATAATGATGTTAGTCTTTACAACTCCTGTATACAATTCTGTTAAATTTCCCAAAATTATTACAAGCAAACTTTTCCTCACATTTTTGAGCGGATTGAAATTTTTATGGCCACAAATTTTGCTTCCAGCATATTCTTACATATGTGTTTGTTTGTCTGTATAAATAGAAATTCGGCAAAGGTACATATGTTCCTTATTCATTATGTAATCAGCTTGGCATATATACATACAGAGATATGTTATAAACGTACAAATGTTGTTGTTTTCTGCGTTGTTAAATTCGTCACAAAATACCTGTGACGACTTGCCAAAGTATGTCACGTGCGTCGACAATGAGTGCGACGTGGCACGGTTGTTTACTTTTCTGTTAAATCACAAATTACAATAATAACAATGTCGTGAGCAAATAAACAAAATACAACTCAAATAAATGTTTTGCCATAACGGTAGCTGTGACAGCGTTAATGATAATGAACTGTACAAATAGCAAGAAGGTAACCACAATAACAAAAACAACAACGGTGGAAGTGGATGTGGCAAGTGAACGACAAAGGATCTTAAATAAACGAAAGGTAGACAGATGATATTCAGACATGTTATTGCCGCTGGCGAGACAGACTCCAAAGCGCTAAGAGCCGTTATCTAAATATATGTATGTATGAGTATGTGTGAGTATAAAAGTAGACACATTTATTTGTGAGTGAGTTGAGTTACTTTAAATTAGGTTTAGTTTGCAATGTGGTTTCTGCTGCAGCGTTACAATACAAAAAATGTCGTTGATAAATTGTTTTTGTTGTTACATACATATTATTTTAATTGCTGTTTTAATTATGCGACCACAGGTATTTCTATCTTTCGGCCAACAAGTATTTGTAATGCAATTAAATTACTTCAGTAATTGTCTATGCCAAACTTAATAATTATATTCCTTAAACTTTCATTTGAAATTCCGCGCTCGTTTCGGGTTAATTAAGTCGACGATGGAACTTGTGTAGATCTCAATTATTTATTGAAATAGTCTGGCCATTTTAATTGTCACTCTGGCTAATTAAGCCACTCCCCAAATGTAGGCAACGCTTTCAGTGTTATCTTTGGAGTAGACTCGTAAACATTGAATAACTCGGGAAAACACAATCTCCTCCTATATTCTGATTTGTTATACTCTCGCAACAAAAGTTGCTAAGAGAGTATTATAGTTTTGTTCACATAACCGTTGTTTGTAAGTCATAAAACTAAACGAGTTAGATATAGGGTTATATATCAGTCAAAATCCGAATGTCTGTCTGTCCGCCCGTCCGTGCAACGGATAACTTGAGTAAAAAAACAAGTAAGGAAGGGCTAATTTCGGGTGTAACCGAACATTTTATACTCTCGCAATTTATTTATTTTATTTAATTAATCCATATTAATAGTATAAATGCGAAAGTAACTCTGTCTGTCTGTTACTCTTTCACGCCTAAACGGCTGAACGGATTTTGATGCAATTTGGTATGGTGATATATGATAACCTAGAAATGGTCATAGGCTATAAATAATCACGCCATGGTTCTTAGGGGGTAGGCAGTAGGCAGATAACTAAATTGAGTTAGTGATTTTTAGTCGTTTTTGTTGGGTCTTTTGCTCTTTCATGTCTAAACGGCTGAACGGATTTTGATGCAATTTAGTTAGGAAATATTAATAATTAACATTTTGTTTAACTTCTAATTTACAGTTACATAAATATGATATATTTAAACCGATCCAAACCGATCTGGCTAATTTTAGTCTTGAACAAGAAAAATATAAAAAGAGAAAACAAAAAAAAAATATTTTGAAGGTTGTCATTGTTGCTTCATTAAAATATTTTTGTTATTGTTCAATTGTATAAGGTTGTATCGTTTTCCCAAAACAATTTGTAACAAATAAGGAAAGGCTAAGTTCGTGTCCAACCGAATATTTTATACTCTCGCAATTTATTGATGTAATTTTATTAAGATAACACACAATTTGACCTATATATTCGGCATAACGTCCAATAGAAAATCATCACATATAGTATATGAGGGCTGATGTAATTCCAGAACCAATTTCACTCATTTTCGGGAATATGGGCATCTTGGCACCTGTTAGTAGGCAAACAAACGGTACATTCGGCCTTGAAATTACTCCTAAATTGCAAATGAACGAAACACCAGTCAGCAAAATCGCCAAACCTAGCGCTATAACGAAGATTTTCGAAATATTCAAGAAGTCGCTGGAGGTACTGCACAGGACTTTAAAAGATCTTGATTGTCGATGAACGTTTATGGTGATTTACGCCAGACTCTTCCAATTATTCCTGGATCAACTGTTACTGGCGGGCTAATCGCAAGCTTAAAATCATTTAATTTGTGGTGACACATAAAGAATCGCTAATTAACAACTAACATATGAGTGTTTTTGCAACGATATCAAATTGGGATTGTAGAAGCAGTTGTAAATGGTAGGGTCGCAGTTGACACACCTCACTGGATTAATAGCATTTCCTACAGATTTCCGTCACTTCATTGACTCGAAAGAAAAGTTTTCCTGACATGAAACCGCAATATGATAACCATAAGTGACTGATTTAATGACCTATATTTCGGCTATAATCGCTTAAAGCGGTTCCTACGCCAAATATATATATATATTGGTGGTACAAAAATATATCGATGATCTTAATGCGACAATTTAGAATTTCGGTCCAGGAGAGTTGACACAGCTACAAACCAGGATGACGTAGTCAATTATCCCAAACTATTTAAAATTGCCTGAACTATCAACACTCACTTTGCAATTAAAAGTAGTGTGAGTTGTCATCATGCTGCGTAACATAAATCGACCTCGAGTAATCAATATCGTCGTCAAGATTGGACCAACTTAATTTAATGTATTCCTTGCAACAAAAACGTGTGGCCGGGTCTGCTAGTATTATATAATACACAATTTGACCCACATATTCGTCATATACATATATTGTATAAAGTCCATTTAAAATTGGAAACCCTAATATTAGGTTAGAAGAACCGAGGTCCTCATGTTCGATATATGGGGCCTTGAAAACCTATGGTCCGATTTCAGTGATTTTTAGAATGGGACTGCCACACTATAAACGTAGTACAGTTCTGCATCGATATCTTCACTAGTGCTTACTTTATGTATTATAAAGTAAATGATTCAGATCGTCTTCAAAGTTCTGGTATATAGGAAGTAGGCGTAGTTGTGAAGCGATTTGCCTTATATCTTACATGTCTTTGGGATGTAAGGAAACTATTACAAACCAAGTTGAAATCTGTCGAATAGTTCCTGAGATATGGTTTTTGACCCATAATTGGGCGATGCCACGCCCATTTTCCATTTTGTAAAAAAAATCTGAGTGCAGCTTCCATCTGCCATTTCTTATGTGAAATTTAGTGTTTCTGACGTTTTTCGTTAGTGAGTTAACCCACTTTTAGTAGTTTTCAACATAACCTTTGTATGGGAGGTGGGCGTGGTTATAATCCGATTTCCTCCATTTTGGACTGTATAAGGTAGTACCTAAAAGAAACCACTCTAGAAAGTTTCCTTGATATATCTTTAGTAGTTTTCGAGATATGTACAAAAAACTTAGTAGGGGGCGGGGCCACGCCTTCTTCCCCAAAAAAATTACATCCACATATGCCCCTTATTTTTGCGATCATTTATACCAAATTTTACTTCCATAGCTTTATTTATAGCTTAGTTATTGCACTTTAAGCGTTTTCGGTTTTCGCCATTTTGTTGGCGTGGCAGTGGTCGGATTACGCCCATTTTCGAACTTAACCTTCTTATGGTGCCAAGTTCCATCAAGATATCTCAATATTAACTCAAGTTACAGCTTGCACGGACGGACGGACAGATAGACATCAGGATTTGAACTTTTCTCGTCACCCTGATCATTTTGATATATATAACCCTATATCTAACTCGTTTAGTTTTAGGACTTACAACCAACCGTTATGTGGACAAAATTATAATACTCTCGTAGCAACTTTGTTGCGATAGTATAATAATAAAGTTATAAAAGTAAAATTTGGTACAAAGGATCGCCCTAGTAGGGGCATATTTGGCTGTAATTTTTTCGAGGAACCAAACTTTCTGCAATCGGTTCTCTTACGTACCCCACCACACACCATATAGTTGAAATCGGATAAAAACCACGCCAACCTCCTATACAAAGGTTAGGTTGAAAATTACTAAAAGTGCGTTAACTCACTAACGAAAAACAGCAGAAACACTAAATGAAAAAATAGCAGAAAGAAGCTGCACTCAGATTTTTTTTATTATGATCAAAAACCATACCTCAGGAAATACTCGACCGATTTCAATGAAATTCGGTATATAATATTTTCTTGACACTCTGATAACACGGAAGAATGGGGATGAAAATAGGTGAAATCGGTTCACAAGCACGTCTACTTCCCATATAACCCAATTTTGCATTCCATCTTATGGCTTCACTTTAAAATATCTAATTCAGAGGAAATCTTTTTCTTCTAATAGTAAGTCTCTGTACCAGAAATGGTTAAAACCGGGTCATAATTTCCCCAGCTGTCACATAGATAGTTAGATAATAGTTTAGAAATCGGTTAATATGTGAAATATCTTAGCAAAATTAAATGATCATATAATCTTAGATATAATATATGTTGGTGGTGAAAAAAGTGAAATCTGTTCAGGAAATACCTCAGATTTCCTCTGATTGACCTCTGATGATTTTCGTTATTCTATTGGACTTTATGCCGAATATATGGGTTAAATTGTGTGTTACCTTAATAAATTGCGAGAGTATAAATTGTTCGGTTGCACACGAACTTAGCCTTTCCTTAATTGTAAATTTTGAATTTAGTTCATACCAAGACTTCGACAATTAAGGGTTTAAACCACTCTAGTATAAATCTATTTCGCCCTATAGCTAGGATTTTTAAGAATCAGATCCAATATTATTTACAAGGTAGATCGGAATTTTCTCTATGTACTTCAGTATTTGAAAAATACCTTTAAAGTTTATTTTAATACTATTAAAAATTTCAAAAGCCAAAGTCACTAGACTCGAACCTAATCGCCAGTTGAAGCAGCAATAAATTATGCAATCACAGAAGCTATTTTATTATTGTTATTGATTTTATTTTTATTATTGAAAAATTACTTTCACGAAAATTACTTTAATGTAAAAAACATTTTTACGAATACAAGCATATAATATTTATGTGTTTATACGTATGTATTTAATTTATCAACCAACCTCTTCCAAATCGCGTTCGACAGCTTCAGCAGCGTAAATTCGTATTAACAACACACATCCGCTTCCGAGTTGACTTTTCCCACCAAGCTGTTGGTAAATGGTGCAAGCTAAAATGCCCAAAGCTGTTCGTACCTGCTTATGTGCATTAGGGTGGTACTTATATTTAGGAATGCAGTTCCTGCATTAGATTGCATATTGAGTAAGATTCTTTTACTTTTGGCATAAATTCGAATATTTTTGATTTGTATTAAATTTAACTTCATTTGATTAAAATGACATCCAAAAATTAATAATGAAATCATTTTAGTAACAATACGGTATTTGAGATACTCTAATCAAGTCAGATGTTCAATCAGCTATCTCCTATGAAAAAATTACAGAAAAACTCAAAAAACTGAAAACTAAACACTGCGTATTTTCTTAAAGCTACGTTTTCTCAATAAAGTCTCTCAATTAGGTAATTGCCTCATTGAAAAGAACAATTAAAGGAAAATAATTATCGTCGTTGTTATAAATTTTTCTATAGACGGAGGTCCAATCTACATATATGAGATTATTTATAGTAGTATCTATAATATTAACGTTAAGTTTTAATAAAACTAATTATTTTAGTATCACCCTAGTGCACACAGGAACATTCTACATATGATGGGACGCCGGCAGCACTCACGAGCTAACAAATAATATTTATCTTCGCCACCATAAGTTTGCAAAATCGGTGGCAGCTTCCACATCCACCATTTTTTCGTGCACTTGGCTGTACTTCTGAAAATATTTGGATTACTGATTTAAGCAGGGGGAGGCGAACTTGCTTGCTGTACTTGTTGTTTACAACAAATCTAGCAAATCTTGTGTACGCGGAAAATTGTGTGCAAATTGGGAGACATTACCTGGTGTGTGAACGCACAACTACACGCGCCGAAGCATGTGAGAGTATATATAACACATACATACATATATTTGAGCACATGTGGGGCGTGCGAAATGCTTTATTCGATTGTAACGTCTCGTTTCACTTCAATGTGTATGTGTGTGGGTATTGGTTGTGTTAGTGCTTCTGTAGGCGTTCAAGCACAAGGATGAATTTGTTATGCACAACTACACCGGCTGCCGATAAATAAATAAAGCAAAAATATGTATACAATCAATTGGAATTATTTAGTTACTTGGAATCTGTTCATTGTATGCGCTTCAGAGATTTTCTAAATTATAAACAATTTGAAAAACATGAAGAAACATTTTTGAAAAAAAAACTATAAACTTCTGTAATTAAGAATTACCCTCAAAGAGACCAGGAAATTATAAAGTTACCCAATTAGTCAGATTAATATTTTAATTGGACAATTAATAAGAATCGCTTTAATCGTAATCGTAGGAGAAAAAATTAGCCCTCCAATATTCACACTTTTATTGAGCTTGTTTTTTTAAACATTGGTCCGATATCTGAAATGAAATTTTCGAGGTAATGACGTGTGATTAATATATTATATAATTATATTTTCGCTACGGCAGACTTTGAAACGTAATATACATTTGATATATTCACCAAATAGTCCTACCGATCTGGTCTACACTAAAAAAGCCGAGTATGCATAGTACATATTAATTTCTGTATTCTTGGAGAAAGACCACTATATCAACATTATTGTTAGATTCTAGACTCAACTAGTCAAGAAAAATGTTTGCATCTTGAAAAGTGAGTTGCAATTCAAACACTGTAAACCCAGGTATATCTATAGGAGGGATTTCAATCTCTGCTCTTAGGGTGATACCACAAGAACTCAAAAGTGAATTAGTGAAGCTGTGTCATGTGCCGAATATTATGAGTTAACGATGAAGATGAACCGATGAATGGTCAGACGTTATTGTCTAATAAAACTGAATGTCCATGTTGTGGGCTACATTTCACATTATTGTGAGATGCTGGCAGACATTAGAAAATTATGCGTTCAGTATGTCCTTATTCAGACCCCTCAAGTGACCTAATTTACAAAATCGCTGTAAATCAATCAACCGGTACGTTTTGTTGGAACCAGAGACAACTTAGTTATAGAGGTATCCTTCTAATATTCAGAAAATGTTGGACTTCAGTAGGTGCATATAGAATCGATTTTCTTAAACAAGCCAGTGATGAGAAACATACTTTGAACAACCTGGTACTTTCTTAATGTACTCTGACGCGTCCACAACATTTGTATTCCCTTATTTTCTTCTTTTTGTCTTACCCATTTATTTACCCAACATCTCTAGATGAACCAGAAACGAAAAATATATTCTATTCATTGGGAAGAGTCAGTAGGACACTTTAGTTCAAGTTTTTTAGCTATATAATACCTTATCCATACTACTATTATAAAGAGGAAAGATTTGTATGTATGTATAAACTCAAAAACTCTGTGCCGATTTCAAAAATTCTTTCACCATTTTAATCTCAACTTTTTGGAAATAGGTCCCAGGTGAGGGTATTAAAAAGACTCCGTGATGGAGAATCTTAAACTGAAACTGAAAATCGTCTTGCAAGTCATTCTCTTAGCATCGCAATCACGTGCCAGAGAATCGAGTAACGAGCGTGTGCAACGGCTTGAAGAACAAAATATTAGAAATGTACCAGCTCGCTTCATAATCAGAGAAAAAGACAACGGACATCAAAGACTAGAGATCGTAATGAAGTTTTAGCTCATTACAAATAAAATATAATTTCATGTTTGTATTTTCATCATTTTACTTTTTTTAAATGAATCCACGCAGGAAACGGGAAGGTACATACATATGTATGGCACAGTGTGTATGTGTGTGTAAAAAATTACAACTTTTGAAATGTTTGTTTAAACCCGTGCGAAGCCGGAGCTGTCTGCTAGTTTTAGATACTTTGATGCGCCGATATGTGAAAAGAAATGTGGAAAAATGAGCTGAGAAACACAGTTATCAAGTAAGTAGTTTATATGGAAGTCTCTTGAACTAAAAGTAAGTGTTCGAGTTCGAGAAAAAACCCATACTGACACTAACCTATCATTAACGATAGATGAGAGCATGATATTTCTTGAAACAATATAACCATTTGGTATTTCATCTCTATCTGATTATTTCACACTATGTGATTTTTGCCAGTATTTTGTTATAAATATTCGTCACTGTTGAAATTTTAGTGAGTTGATGATTTGAAAAATATGCTAGTAAGTAGAAAATTGATGGCGAATATAACAATCTATCACCTGCGAATCCACTACTTAATAATACTATTTTTCTGTAACTTTGTAAAAATTTTAAACTTTATACCAGTTGCTAACACAAAATCAGACCGATAGAGACAGCAAACGACCATTAATATTTAAACTCTTTAGTCCATCTCTGTTTGAGTATTGAAGACTATGTCAGCTGTTTGTTCTATTCGTCACTGTTGAATATATCACTAGTTTATGGTTGATTTGAAAAATATGCTAGTAAGTAGAAGATTAAAGGCGAATTAAACAATCCATCGCCTGCGAATCGACTACTTAATAGTACGATTTTTCTGTAACTCTAAACTATTTATAAATATAATGACCTACACTCCAATGTCACAAGTTATTCTTTGTAATGTTGCTTGAAATATATTTATACAAAGTAGTTAACAAGAGGCAATGCTTTTAAAATCAATTGCCTACTTCTTTACTACTTAATATAAACAAATTCATTAAATTTCTTAAAATATATTAAAACACTTTCACTTGTACTTGAAATGTGGACTAATGTTCACTGTTGATCAGTCAATGTGTGAATGATGATCTTCCACCAAACACCAAGCTAATTTATACTCAAAAATGTAGACTAGACTATCGAAATCTTTATTAGTTAAAGAACGCACTTTGACACAAACAACAACAAATGCGAATCAATGCACTTGAAAAACAAAAGAACAATAACAGTCTTATCACTATTGTTGACATTTGACGCTCGGTTGTTGTTTACGCATGCGTCCAGCGCATTGAGTACCATACTAATCCGCAATGCAAAGGATTTGTTTGCTTAAATTTGTTTTTGTTCTTTGTTAATGATTTGAAGTATATCGCAAAGTAAATATTTTTGAATCGTTCATTTGCACTTTTACTTTCAATTCTAAAAATATTGACAAAAGATTACGAGACGCTATAGAAATATTTACCTTTTTAAGAAATGTATTACATCTCAGATCATTAATGTATTTATTATCAACTAAAATGTATTTTTCAAATCAATTACAATATTAAATAATTTTGAATGAATGAGTGTTCATTCTTCATGAAATAGTTTACACCTTCGGAAAAATCTTTCCAACCCTGTGGTTGACTTTATACTATACTGGAACTGATTGCTATTATTTTGAAATTCATGTTAATTTAAGGAAGTACTAGTACAATTCATATATCATATTGATGGCATTTAATAATATTATGATAATGTATTCCTTAATTTTACGGAGATATTTTGCACTCTGAACGAAATATGTATACAATCAATCTGATATCCATATTAATATTATAAATCCGAAAGTAACTCTGTCTGTCTGTTACTCTTTCACGCCTAAACGGCTGAACGGATTTTGATGAAATTTGGTATGGTGATAGATGATAACCTTAAATAAAAAACAAAAACAAAAAAAATTAAAAATTAGAAAAATACAAAAAAATTAAAAAAAAAATATTAAAAAATAAAAAAAACAAAAAGGGATTAAATGTCTGCTACGTCCACGTCGTTAATCCTGGGTTACGCTAAATTCTTATAATAATAGTGCGTAAATCAATGATTTTTCATCATGTTCTGAGTTGATTTTTTATTTGTAGCTCATACAAATATTGCTGTCCCAAAATTCCCTTTGGGGAGTAAAAAGGTGATGAAATAAGGAACATTTTAAGATATTTTCGAAAAAAATCGAAGGGGGCATAAGTTGTTAAAAATTCCAAAAAAAAAATTTTTCATTTTTTGCTATGAAATATTAATTTTAAAAATTTTTACGATATACAGTTTCAAAGTTTGAGAAATTCTGTAAAAAAAAGTCACATGGTGTTTTAAAATCTGTTCATTAGTTTTAAAGTTACGGCGGTCCGAAAATTTTTTTACAAAAAACTTTGGCCCCTTATAATAAGCCAACCCCATTTTACACAGACCTAAAACCATATGTTTTATTTTAGGTTTTACATGTACTATAAGATGTATCATTGCCAAAGAAAATAAAGAACTTTTTTTTTTCAAGTGGCTTTTTTTCAGAGAATGCCCCATATACCAAAGTGATCAGGGTGAAGAGTGGAGTTCAAATCCGAATGTCTGTCTGTCCGTCCGTCCGTCCATCTGTGCAAGCTGTAACTTGAGTAAAAATTAAGATATCTTGATGAAACTTGGCACACTTATTTCTTGGAATAGGAAGGTTGCTTTCGAAAATGAGCAAAATCGGACAACTGCCACGCCCACAAAATGGCGAAAACCGAAAACACATAAAGTGCCATAACTAAGCCATAAATAAAGCTATGGAAATAAAATTTGGTATGAAGGATCGTACTATGAAGGGGCATATTTGGATGTATTTTTTTTGGGGAAGTGGGAGTGGCCCCGCCCCCAAATCGGTTTTTTACATATCTCGCAAACTAATAGAGTTATATCAACCAAACTTTCTGCAGTCGTTTTTTTTAGTCACTTCCTAATGCAGTCCAAAAATGAAAGAAATCGGATTATAACCACGCCCACCTCCCATACAAAAGTTAGGTTGAAAATTACTAAAAGTGGGTTAACTCATTAACGCAAACGTCAGAAACACTAAATTTCACATAAGAAATGGCAGATGAAAGCTGCACTCAGATTTTTTTACAAAATGGAAAATGGGCGTGGATTTCAATGAAACTTGGTTTGTAATAGTTTCCTTACATCCCAATGATATGTTGTGAAAATAGGCCAAATCGCTTCACAACCACGCCTACTTCCTATATACCAGAACTTTGAAGACAATCTGAACCGTTTACTTAACAATATATAAAGTAAGTACTAGTGAAGATATCAGTGCAGAACTTTGCACAAATACTATGTTAATAGTGTGGCAACCCCATTCTAAAAATCGCCGAAATCGGACCATATGTTTTTAAAGCCCCATATATCGAACACGAGGACGTCGGTGCTTCTAACCTAATATTAGGGTTTACAACTTTCAATGGACTTTATACAATATATATGACAAATATGTGGGTCAAATTATGTATTATATAATATTAATAAAGTTAAATAAATAAATTGCGAGAGTATAAAATGTTCGGTTACACCCGAACATGGCCCTTCCTTACTTGTTTTATTATAAGATGCTTTCAATGAGTCATCGTAAGGTGAACAAAATGTTTACATTCTATGATCACATGAGATGCGAGAGTATAGAAATAGTTATGTAATAGATATTAGAGCTTACACTGTTGAAACAAATTTTGCTGAATCAAATTTCAACTCGTATTAATTAACTTCTCCCGTTACCCCCTTTTATGTTTCTGTCCTACAATATTAATTAATATTACTCATATTGTCGTTTAAGACATAATTTTTCTCACACTTTATTTAGTAGCAAATATCAAAATGAGGAAAAAAAGATTTATTGTTTGCATAAATTCAAAATTCCCTCACTATAGAGTTGCATATTATTTAATAGTCAATGTGAACCGATTAACCCTTTCATGCCCAATGTTGCCTATAGGTCTATATTTACCACACGTTTTTGTGGCTAAGGTATACATTAAATTAGTACAATGTTTCGTATACATTATTGTAGATCCGTATTAAGCGTAAATCATTATGATATGTTAAACTTTGAACATTTTTAATCGTATATTGAAGTATGTAACAAATGACCAAATTTCAAAGCTCTCAAAAGGCACAATCTTGACAATATTGATTACCTTCCTCACAGCCAGTCTTGTTCTATTGCAAAGTCGAGGTTGATTTATGTTACGAACCATTATGACAACTCACACTACTTCTAATTGCAAAGTGAGTGGTGAAAGTCCAATTTTAAATAGTCTGTGGGATAATTGACTACGTAATCCTGGTTTGTAGCTGTGTCAATTCTCCTGGAACGGAATTCTAAATTGTCGCATTTAGATCATCAACATCTTTGTTTTTACTACAAAAATAGGTCATTCAATCAACCATTTATGGTTATTATATTGTGGTTTCATGTCAAGAAAAACACAATGAATAAGCATCATAATTCATGATTGGTTCATCTAAAATAATAATCCAAAACTATTTTGATAGATAAATTTAAATTTTCGAAAGAATTTTACCAATTATCAAAATTTTTAAATTTGAAATCCATCTAACCTCGTAAGAAAGCTAATTTATTTTGTGCCAGTTAGTTAACTTCTGGTTTTGGAGAATTCGCAATAGTCGACCTCTGCAACATTAACTGAATAGCTTTGTTGTTGCTTACATTTGTAAAATTTTCTAAAAAATAAAATTATTCCATTCTTTCATCAATATTCAACATAATATAATAAATACAACAGAAACTCATAGCTGATAGATGGCTTTTACCTGTTACTTCAAAACTATATATATTTGATTTTCTGGTACGGCGGCTTCCGAATACAGAATTATAGCGCATTTGCGACCTCAATTTTTGGAATATCTTAAGATTCAAGATTTTAAGGATTTAGGATCCAATACTGTGTTCATACATTTATCATATGTTATATAGCGCGATCTCTCTACACTTGATGCAGTTACTGAAGACACTAGGCCAAGGAATAAGCCACCAACAGACCAAAATAGAGCACATTACAAGAATTGATTTATCTATTTATCTAAGAAAAGACAATCTAGTCCAAAAAAAATGCATAGATTACTTGTACCACGAATTAATAAATAATAACGCACTGTCAATAAATCAATAAATGACTACAGTAAAGCTAATTAATAGAACATTTGGCTTACGATACAGATAAGACCACAAGTGGAAGATTGGATATAATAAGACAGCTAAAATGACAATGACATGATACTTGCGGCTGATTGGCCAAAATGGCCACCAAACAACGAAAATGTAGAAAGTAAGAACAAGAAAACTGTCAACATAGAGGAAATTTTCATGAAGCAAGAAAGGACAGCGATGGTGATGGACTGTGGAGCGACAGAAAACAGCTTTGCAGAGGTCTTTGAAGAGCAACGATAAAACAACGACGAAATTAGTTATGAAAGCAAAAGCTTTATATAAAAACTTATTGGGGGCTTAACTAACGACATCATTAGATGACTATAGCAACAATAATATTATTGAACGATGGAATTGAGTGACAACGACGAAAACAATCAAAATATTGTGAGACAAAAACAATGACATTACAATTGAATCAAATGATGACGGAGAGAATATTTCTATACACATATAGATATATTTATGGGTGTGTGTAGGTGTGTAAGTATTGTTCTCAGTGGGAGTACAAATAATATAAAGACAATACGCTTCCAGCAACTGTAAGCTAGCTGTCTTGCTGCCAAAAATCAAGCTGATAATGACATGGAAATAATTTCGAAAATATGTTTGCCTCATAAAATAAATAAATACTTATACAAATACATAAATACACAGAATAATGGAACGTGAACCAACAATATGCCGGCAACATTGTAAACGCTGATAATGACAAAATATAAGTAGATGAAAATGACAAGGGCGAAGACAAAGTTAACAAAGAAGACAGTGAAGTGATGAGCCTGACAGTTCAACGGTGACATACACAGCATGGCGCCTACACTCACCCATCGCAGTGGAAAACCTTAAGAATTTTGCTGAAAGGCGCAAGTAGACTACAATCGCCTTTGTAGAACTTGCTTAGGCATTTAATGGCAGCAGCGCGAAAACAATGACCCAAAATAGTCGCAAGTCATACATATTATATCATATTTATAGATATGCTGGCAACCCTGGCATCCTACCAGCAGTTAAGGTAGTTGCCAAACAAATAAAGTCCTTCAAGCTTAAATTATGTCATTCGTCCCCACTTCAATTGACTGCTTGCCATAAATGAAATGTCCATCATGAGACAGCAACCGCATTTCTACTTTTCATCATTGCCTCCACTCATGCACCTTTATTTGCGCTGACGGCCTTCCGGTGCCGCACCATGCTGCTTAGGCTGTTCAAGCATATTTCGTGAAGTTGTCATCAATCTTTGCGCTTCAACACCTACCATCTGTAATTGCTGTTGATGAGCAGCGCATTTCACTCTGCTTGCTGCGTAACTGTCAGCAACCGTTCTCCCTGACTCATTGTATGTGGGGGTTTGTCTCTGGCGCTGATGGAGGTCGCTCGCTATTCAAACTGTTGACAGCTGCTTGGCGCTTTATGCTTGCATATTTCAGTTATTTATTTATTATGCTTGTGTTGAGTGAACTTATTATGAATTATTGTAAATCAATGTAATGAGTATTGTTATTAGTTGTTAGATTTCTTTGTTCACATATAAACTTAAATACTTAAGTAGTGTGGCTGGCATTCGCATTATATATAGTAGACACTTCTGTAAGAAATATATTTTGAGTTTATGTTATCTTCTTAGTGAATTTATTAATAGTTAATAACTTACATCCTGACACGTCTTCCATCACATATCCTCCAGACTAAAAATTCAAGGAAGCTTCGACAAGGCCTTTTAAACCGCAACAACTACAATATTAAAATAGCTTTATTTTTAGACTGAATCAATCAAATGTAAAGTCTCCATTATTATCACAATACATTTCTCAATCAACTAAATTATTCAATGAAAATATAAAAACGAAACCCCACAAATAGTAGCTTCAAGCCCCGCCTTTTTACTAAAACAGAAATCGGATCATAAATTTTCAAGTGCTAAGATTCCGAAAACATATACCAACTTATAAGACGTCTTAATCAAAATAAGTTATCACATTTTTGTAATAATATATATAAATAAGATAGCTTAACTCACTAAATTATTCTAGTGGCTTTATGCCAAATATATGGGTCAATGTGGGATTGCTATCAATTCAGATCTTAATCTAGCCGCATTTAATGTTCTGATTTCTGTCCTTTTAGTAGTCTCTACTTGCATATATTGGCTTATACATAATTAATTATAATAATTATACTTACATATCGTTGGCTTAATATAGAAAAGGCGTATCTACATTTTTGTCGAAATCGCGTTTTCAATGTATTCTGGTAGACCACTGTCAAATACTCCTCCCCTTAAAAAATTAGTGGGCTATGATCGTAAATAACGGATTTTTAGTCATATAAAAAAAAAGCCCTAACTCATTCGAAGTTACAATAACAACATAAAGCCCTATCTAAAATAACTTCAAAGAAATTAAAAATAATAACAAAATTATACAACAATTGAATTTGTTACCTGTTTTGAATAAAAATTGCAATAGAAATGTTTTTTGCATCTTAAGTTTTTAAGGTTTTATTCAGTTTTTTCCTTCTCCTGAAAAGTAACGTAAAGTGTAGATACGCCTTTTCTATATTAAGCCATCGATATAATAATGAAATCATTGCCATTGCTCCTAACCCCCATATATTCAATATAATATTTTCGCTGTTCTTGTGGATTGAACTCGATGTACAATTTCGTCTAATAAAGAATGAAAGGCCTTTTGCTTAACTCTGAAAATGTTTTCCCTCCATTATTTCCTTTAAATTGTAAGAATATATGACGACACCCGCGCCGTTAGTTCTGCTTTTTCCAGACTGGATAAGGAAGCGAAGAGTAGGGGTCTGGTGGTGAACGAGGACAAGACGAAATATCTCCTGTCGTCAAACAAACAGTCAGCGCATTCGCGTCCCACGTCACTGTTGACAGTCATAACTTTGAAGTTGTAGATAATTTTGTCTACCTTGGAACCAGCATTAACAGCAATAACAATGTCAGCCTGGAAATCCCACGCAGAATCACTCTTGCCAACAGGTGCTACTGACTGAATAGGCAATTGAAAAGTAAAGTCCTCTCTCGACGAACAAAAACTAAACTCTACAAGTCTCTCAACATTCCCGTCCTACTTTATGGTGCAGAAGCGTGGACGATGTCAACATCCGATGAGACGGCACTAGGAGTTTTCGAGAGAAAGGTTTTGCGGAAGATTTATAGTCCCTTAAACATTGGCAACAGCGAATACCGCAGAAGATGGAATTATGAGCTGTATGTGTTATTCGACGATATAGACATAGTCCAGCGATCATGTTGTTCGAGCGGTCATGTTGTTCGAATGGACGAAAGTGCTTCAGCTCTGAAAGTGTTCGATACAGTACCCGCTGGTGGAAGCCGAGGAAGAAGGAGACATCCTCTACGATGGAAGGACCAGGTGGAGCGGGACCTGGCTTCGCTTGGTTATAACCAATTGGCGCCAAACTGCCAGAAGGAGAGACGCGTGGCGCGCTGTTGTGGACTCGGCTATAACCGCGTAAGCGGTGTCTACGCCAGTCAAGAAGAAGAAGAAGATATGGCATAATGAATCAATGCTTAGCTTATTAGCTTAACTTAGCTCTATTCAAAGATTGGCATACTTAAGTTTCAAATAATATTCAATCTCTTTTCTTTACTTAAGATTATCGGATGTACATAGTTCTGAAGAAGGTGGCAACGCAATATCAGTAAGTTAAGCATCGCTATACCATTTTATAAGTCTTTACCAAAATAGTTAAAACATTTTTACTGTTTATTAATGATATTGCATGAGACTTATAACAAATTTTTGCCTTGATCAAGTCTGCACTGTGAACTTGTCTAAGTAGGGATCGTATTTAAAAAAATATACCCGCTTGGCTTGTTTTTTTAGCTTGTCTGTCCTTGGACGAATAAATAATTGGATCTTTTGAAATTGAAAGTACAAAAATTTCGAAACACAAAAATTCATCCATTCATATTTCATAAAATCTGTACGTCGTGAATGGCTTCGCTAATTAGCAAAATATGCGTTAATGGTCAGGCAGCAATCCACACGTACTTCACGAATCACCATTGCATTCCGAAAAAATTACGGTTTGGTGCGGTTTATGGGTCGGTGGCGTCATTGGGCCGCACTTCTTCCATGATGATCAAGACCGACACGTTACTGTGAATGGGAATCCCCACTCAATGATAACCGAATATTTGACCCGCCACGACCATCGTCCATTTTTTATAAAAATCGTTCAACTAAGTGAATTAACGGTAGAACTAGAATTGAAATTACATGAGAGTCTCTTGCATGCCATTCGTAGGAATTTTTAGCATCACAAAGTCTAGTGTATACAAGTGGTAACATAGATCAATGCCGAAACTCAACTTAGTCTAACCTTTAAATATTTATCATTTCTTACTCAAAGACTGTTATTTTTATTGCCAGCGTAATTATTGAAAATATTTTTAAATACAATCAAAATGAAAATGCTTTAAGCTTAATGGCATTTTATTTACATATACACAAACACGCATCCCTGCTTTGTAAACAATAAAAAATATTTCCTAAATATGACACCCTCGAAGATGTGCCTTTGTGTGCGCCTGGCTGTGCATATTTGCAATGTAATAAACAAACAAAATCTATTCACCTGTAAAGTAAATATTTTCTCAATAAATAATCACCCAAAGATAACATGAAATACAAATAAACATTTTGCTTGGCAGCAGCAGACAATGGCGAAACATGAGAAAGTACACAGAATAAGTGAGAAAATAAAAAGCACAATGCACGAAAAAAGAGCAGAGCACAGCAGATAAGTTGAAGAAAAAAGCAAGGAAACGAGCCAGTAAATGGTGTAAAATTGACACACGCACTGTTGCACACAAAGGCATTCATGTTTTCACACACATACATGTCTTCACAGTGTGTACCCTATCCCTTTACAATGTTGCTGTCGGATTTTAAAGGGCATGTTGAGGGATTTAGTTGTTTTGATTTTCCGCTTTTTTTCTAAGGGCGTAAATCGTCGTCGCAGTCTCGGGTGCATGACTTCACATATGTAAGCACATATGTACATATTTATGTAACTTCACGCCGCCATTGTTATTGTTCACTGTTGTTATTTGTAATATTTCTGCTCCCGGCTACATTATATTTTATTATCATGTTTGGTTGTTTTGTCACTAAACCTTGGCTTTCGCTTGACATCGTGCCACTTTCGACGCGCTTTAAAGACACCTGCAACTCTTGCTGTAAGGTGTTGCCATACTGTTGGCATATTTTAGCAATTCTAACGAAATTGTTATTTCAATTTCTATTTATTTTTTTATGAAGAAGTACTTTACTCTTGCACAGTATTTATTATATTCGCCATATTGACTATTTCACACATTTTTCCATCGCTTGTTGTTATTATTATAATTTACATATATATCTTTTACAGTTCCGAAAATACGTTTTACACAATAAAGTTTGTCGAAAAGTAGATAAACGTGCTCATATTTAGAGTAGTGCTTATGTATGCAGGAAACTGTGAAGAGACGTGACCGTTCGCCAAGCTTCAAACTGAACCAGAAATTCTTCAAAGTCAACTTCTTCAAAAGCCACTATTTTTAAGGACAATCTTTGCATTGTTGAATATTGAAACGAGGGTCGACGGATTTATATTTACATAACACACAAATTTACCCATAAATTCGGCATAAAGTCCAATAGAATAACGAAAATCGTCATATATAGTATATGATGGCTGAGGTAATTCCTGAACCGATTTCATTCATTTTCACGAGCAAGGTGCACTATATCCAAGACTATAAGCTCACTTAATTTTGCTAAGATATCTCACAAATTAACCAATACATATATGAGGAATAAAGCCCTCCGTATTTTTGAAAAACCTATAATTAGGTATATGGGAGCTAGGAGATGTTATGACCCGATTTTAATAATTTTTGGATTTTAATTTTTTGTTCTTTAGAAGAAAACAATTTCCTCTGAGTTATATTAAATTATCTAAGAGATTTACCTATATTTTCGGTTAAAAATTACCCTTAGGGCTGAGTTCAACATGTTCGATATTGGGGCCTTGAAAAGTTATAGTCCGTTTTCGACAATTATTTCACAAATGAAGCCAGTGATGATATACACTATTTGTGTAAAGTTTTATTCCGCTGTCTTCATTGGTTCCTTATGTATACATTATAAAGTGAAGGAATCAGATGGAATTCAAAATTGAGTTATAAGGAAAGTAGTCGTGGTTGTGAACCGATTTCCACCGATGCTCCCGGCTTTTATGGCAGCCGTTAGTAACTAATACCTTTGTGACCAAGGGACAGAGCCTCAAAAAACCGTGAAGTCTATAGTAGTAGTGCTGACAACAAACAAGAGAATCGTGTCCGAGAATCATGGAACACAGACCTTTCAGAGCAACACTCTACTGTCGTTGGCTGTCAGTAGACTCTATGCAACTCTATTCATGAGATTCAAAGTACCTTTAATCGGAGCCCAAGAGCTCAAGTTGTCTGTTGTCGATTTGGCGCATTTTTTACGTCAAAATCTTAAATACAGTTTATGCAAGAACAGTTTATGCCACTCGACCTTTCCAAGCGACATCGCTTCGCTCTATGGGTTCTTGAAAATATCCGACATTTTCTAGCAAAATTCTCTTCAGCGATGAGCCCCATTTCTGGCTCAATGGGTATGTAAACAAGCAAAATTGACGCATTTGGAACGTAGAGCCACCTGAAGAGATTCAAGAGCTGCCATTTAATCCTGAAAAAAACAACGATTTAGAGTGGTTTGTGGACCGGTGGAAATAGCGGGCAATATTTCTTCAAAAATGATGGTGCTGAGAAAGTAACCGTCTATGCCGACCGTTATCGCGCTATGATAATCGATAATTTGATGCCTGAAATTGAACCTTGTGATCTCGGCGACATTTGGTTTCAACAAGACGGCGCCATCGCACCAATTAATGGCTTTATTGAGAGAACACTTCGGTAAGCAGATAATTTCACGGTTTGAATCTGTCGATTGGCCACCAAGATCGTGTGATATCACACCATTAGACTTTTTCCTGTGGGAGTTCGGTAGGTCATATAATTGAGCATTAGTTTTCCAACCTGCTGTATTTGCGATACTAGAATAAAGATAGTGCCTATAATTTTGAGGTATGCACCCTATATAATATGAAACTACAGAAATTATATGTATATTAATGCTTCACTAGACTTGGAGAGTAATTTAATGTGAGAAGACTTCCCCAAATTCAAAGGAAATTGTGACTACACCAAAGGACTATAAAGGGAAGAAGTATTTGTAGACATTGGGTTTAAAACATGTTTTAGAATCCCTAAAATATTTCCCAATAATCTTTTCCAAACTTATCCTTCATTCCTCGTTGCAAACTCCATCAAACAAAAGGCAAATCTTCTGCTGTCAACACATGTATTGTTATCACAGTCAATTCACACAAACTTCGTTGAAAAGAAAGATGTTCCGTACTGCGGAGAGATGGCATGCTAGAAAGTGCGAAAAATGCTCCACTAAAGTGTTAAGATGCGACGTCGTCATCGTCTTGTCGATTTTCCACAATACTGCAGAGCATTGATTTATTTGCGCATTTATTTATTTATGTATTTTGATTTTCGTTCAAGCACTTTTTCGCACTGACTTAGTACACGTTCGAAATCTCCGCTTCCATTGCACAGTAAGCTAGAGCATTCAAGTGGCAAGCTGAGCAACATTTTGTGGACATGGCAAAGTGGCAACGGTAGCGGCAGAACGAGGTGTGAAACGTTTCGGGTGCACAAAAGTCCCGTAAAGGTGACAAATGTCGATAATGTGGTGTAATTTAGTTGAAGGATTTTCGAGTGGCATTTGGTTTGCCCTCTGATCCAATCCCTTCCCACCTCCCTCTGCCACACTCACTCCCACGAAACAATAACGTACTTACTCGTGCGACTAACAATATAAATGGGAAGTTGATGGAAAAGGATATGAAAGGACGATTTAACAGCTGTTGATAGGAATATGATGGGTGTTTCGAAATAAAAATGTATGCGCACACAAAACGTAAAAAACGAACAAAGGAGTTGTTGAGGAGGAGAAAAGCAAAAACAATAAATTTACAGTAATGCCAGCGGCTTGAAGTGCCAAGGAGACAAATATCAGACCATCTGTAATACAACTAAATAAACGGCTTGGCTGGAGATTTGATTTATATGCGTGTGTGTTTAGAAAATATGTCAGCTGAAAATGCGAAAGGGGTTCTCTCTCGATAAAAGAAAAAATTCAGCAATGTATGCTAGTTAATGTTGGCGGCATTTAAGATAATGCCATTCATCATTAATCACAAGTAGCATCCAAGCGCTTTTCACCCCTCGCTTTTTAGTTAAAATAGTTTGAAAGCACAATCAGGAAGAGTGATCTAAATTTAAAGTACGAGTATAGTATTTATTCATGACCTTCTAGTCCAATTTCTCTTGAAAATCCGCAAAATACGACACTGCGCTTATTATACGCCCATATGATACTATATACATCTATGTTTGGTATATGTATGTATAAAGACTGATTCTAGAGTAGAGATATGATATGATTTAAACAATTACAGAAAAACAATAAGATAGATTATACTGTCATATTTGAATGGTGTTCCGCAAAGTTCGTACTTGAAAATATAAGAGCCGACTTGCTGTAACTTTAGTCTCCCAAAAGCTGTCCTATAGGGACTGCAGAGATTATGTGCCATGTCTATTGTGGAATTACCAGTTTTAACCCTGTGTTTTTCTAAGAATTCTCCGTCGTTTAAATGAATATTATACATGTTAATGTGCCGTAGAATTTAAACAGCATAATTTCACAGATATATTACCATCAATGGAGGTTTAATGGCAGTCGGTTTATACGTATTGTCGAGGAATGCCAATAAAATAATACAGTAATTTTCCGAAATAATGAACACATTAATTGTCAGGCCTGTTCGTTACATCGAAGTTTTCGTTAATTCCAGCACTAACTTAGAGGTATTTTTTCAATAACAAGTAAGGAAGGGCTAAGTTCGGGTGTAATATGGGGCCTTGAAAACCTATGGTCTGATTTTGGCGATTTTTAGAATGGGGCTGTCACACTATAAAGGTAGTATTTGTGCAAAGTTTTGCACCGATATCTTCACTAGTGCTTACTTTATATATTGTAAAGCAAACGATTCAGATCGTCTTCAAAGTTCTGGTATATAGGAAGTAGCCGTGGTTGTGAAGCGATTTGGCCTATTTTCACAACATATCATTGGGATGTAAGTAAACTATTACAAACCAAGTTTCACTGAAATCGATCGAGTTGTTCCTGAGATATGGTTTTTGAACCATAAGTGGGCGATGCCACGCCCATTTTCCATTTCGTAAAAAAATCTGAGTGCAGCTTTCATCTGCCATTTCTTATGTTAAATTTAGTGTTTCTGACGTTTTTCGTTAGTGAGTTAACCCACTTTTAGTAATTTTCAACCTAACCTTGTATGGGAGGTGAGCGTAGTTATTATCCGATTTCAACTATTTTCATGGTGTGTGGTGGGGTACGTAAGAGAATCGACTACAGAAAGTTTGGTTTATATAGCTTTATAGGTTTACGAGTTATATACAAAAAACCTGTTTGGGGGCGAGGTCACGCCCACTTTTCAAAAACAATTGCATCCAAATGTGCCCCTCCCTAATGCGATCCTATGATCCATCCGGATTTCAAATCCACTCGCTATCCTGATCATTTATATATATATATAACCCCATTTCTAACTCTTTTATTTCTTGGTGACACAAACAACCGTTATGTGAACAAAACTATAATACTCTGTGCAACAGGTTGCGAGAGTATAAAAATGAGTTAAATATTTTTAAATTACAGTTTAATAAATCGTTTTATTAATTATTTGTTAAAAAATGAAAACCCATAACAAAATAATTCCAATCCAATAAATTCTTCCAAAATGGACCAATTCTGACACTTATAATTCTATTTGGTACTGATCAATAATTTTAAGCTTTTTATGAAATTAAATTTTTTTTTTTCAGTTTTCACATTCATTTTAAATTTTTTCAAGTTTAATATTTAATTCTGGTTCGCTGTTATTTAATGTTTTCTCTTTCTTCATATGTCTTCTTCATGTTGTTCGTTAAACCGAGTACTTACAAATCCCCGATGTTCGTTAAAACGAATATTCGTTATTTCGGAAAACTACTGTAGATAAATGTAGATTCTTGTTTTATATCCTATGACGGATAAGTAGATTAAGCTACGATAAATGTTAAGTCATGTCCAAGTGATGAAATCACCAACAACTGATGAAAATAGATTGTGTCCACAAGTATCGACCTATGGGCCTATCACAAATTAGCGAAGGCAATACCTTCGATTCCTACATTCTGAAGCCGCTCCTAAAAAAGTGTTATTTATGTGAAAGAAACGTCACCCTTAGAGTAAATCTAAAGGACAGTATCCTTTCAGAAAATTCTTTCATCATAATTACCATACACAAGACCAGAGTCCATTCCTCTTTTGACCAAGATTAAAAACATCAAAAAAAATCTTCTGAAACAGTCAAAACAAAGACCAGAAAGAATTATGCTATGACTGTAAACTTCTCTCGTTAGTCATGATAATGAGTAATGGTCTAATTATGAATCAAGAGACACTCTTGAAACGAGAAGCCAATTCGAACGGTTTGCCGAAGGTATGACCACCAAAATGTTTCAGCTTCCATGAAAAAGCTTCGTATTCTTCGTAGTGGAAAAAAAATACCTTTCAAATGCTCTATAATAGTTACATATATATATATTTGGCGTAGGAACCGCTTTAAGCGATTATAGCCGATAATAATTACATTATTTAAGGAAATACGATGAAAATCGCAGTTTTTAACCACATATAATACAGCACTTGGCAGGTACTGTCGCAAAATACTAAATAATAAGTTACTTGTCCGTGATTTTAGAAAACGTTTTAAAAGGAACAACAATTTTTTTTTTATGCAATTGAATATGTATCGCATGTAATATCTTAGCAGTACTATGCGGCAAATACTTCTTCGGATAGATTAGAGGGGTGTTCACATGCAGAGCGAGATAACTTTCACCTACAAAACAAAATTTAAGATTACCCTTCATTATTCCAAAAATATATAAAATCTTCTGGAACTTATAATTTTTATTGTAACTCTTAAAGTTACACAATACAATATAACTTAACTTGAGTAATGACGCATAAAACAAACATAAATATTCGCACACTTAAATTAAGAAATTCACACTTCACATTCATTATTTGGAAATAATTTTTAACATATTCATATTGCAAAGAGACGTCACCATTTTATTTGCAGTTATAATTTAGCGGAATTGCTCTACCATACGCTGAAAATAAATTACGCCTATCTTATGTGAGTAGCCATATTTGTATGCAGGAGTATAATATGTAAAGTACACAACTGTCAATTGTACGCTTTATCAATTATCTGCACAGTTTTGTATGCTCTTGTAGTTACTGATTTTCATATACAGACAAATATGCCCTGTAGGACATAGAGAGGGCAGAAATTAATAAAACAGTCGGGCACTGCTTTAATCCTTACGACTCTATTACTTGGTTTGAATTTATTATTTGTTATTTTCTCCAAACATGACATCTGAAAACACAATTACAGAGTCAATATATCGACATCAGGACTATCTCTGCAAAATAAGAAACAACAACTTAACTTGAAAGTCCCAATAGTCCCCTATGTTTATATGACTTCGATAATATTTCTCTGGTATTTCTTAACCTCACCTCGATCTTCTCTTTGAAGGTTGTTCTGAGGCGCCAGAAAACAAAGTTTACAATATTTGAGCTGATACAAATCAAGGTCTGTTCTTAATATAAAGACCTGACTGTCATGGAAACGGTTCTTTTTCGATGTTCTGTGGATCCCAAGACGATGGTGAGAAATAAGTAAACGCGAGAACTCTCTCTACAATGAAATGCTTCGATGTGTTCTCACATGGTTGCCACCCATGCATCTCGAATACATATTATGTTACAATATGTGCCTACATATATAATTGGTACGTGTTTTAACACATGTTGTATTCAGTTGCAAACAAAAATATAATATATTTAATTTCTGTAGAATACATCAGCTGTCATATTTAATTGTAATTATAATTTATTCCATTTATTGTTAATAATGCATGCATCATTTCTTTTCCAATATCTCTCACAAAACACCGTATACACACAAGTATACAATATAAGTCCATATTTACACACATTGTATATACATACATTCGTGTATATGTGGACATTATTTTTCACACTTTTCATTTTCATTTGCATATCACCCATTGTTCAATAACACTCGTTGTTGATATTGATGCGTTGGCATTGATGGCAAGTGCATGGATCTCGGCATCCACCTCCACACCAGCCCATGCACAATGGCTCGTGTTACATTTGTTTTTATGCTAACGCCACTGTAATGCTAGCGTATTGCTATTGTTTTTTATGCTGCTGCCACAAAAAAGTAAAATAATTAAATTGCAATATTTTCGCAATAAAAATTGCAGAAGATTTACAAATTGCTTTTCGTGTATTTTTATCAGCGAGTATTATATACATACATATGTATATACAAGTCTAAATGTTATGCCATGTTGCGAAAATAGGTGAAATCCGATAACAATTATGACAACCATAATACAACGTCATTCATTAGAATGCTAAAATTACGGTAAATGTCCAAACATGAATTATTCAAAGTGTAAAAGTCAGTTCCCGGAATCAAAATTTAATTAAAATTACATCGAGCGAAATCATTTAAAGCAAGTGACATTTCTCGGTATTCGGGTGAAAATGGTTGTCCTCGCCAGGGCAATACAACCTTGCCACTCTGAATATCCCAAATGTCCAAAACTTTGTTGCCGGTTTTTGATCGATCACATACAGAGAACGCAAACTAAAGGTTCAACATTTCTAACATCAGAGGAAAATTTTAATTCGAATTAAATTTTATTCAAAGAATCAGTATCAGCCACCGTATCAAAATATTTAATAAAGACCTAAATAGGGTAAATCCATTCCATTTTCAATACTCCTAGTACAAAATGTCAAAGCAAGGCCTTTTTACTATCTATCTTCCTGACTTATCGCGTTGGATCAATGGTAGCCGAATGAACACGATAGGCGTTCGACAACGCCTATTAGGAGTACGACTGAACTTTCTGGCCTGAGGTGGATCGCCGGAGATCCACTATTTGCTCTCAGCAAGGTTCAGCTCGCCATAAAGATGGGAGTCCTAACTGGACGTTTCCCGATGGGACTACATGATGTGAGGCTAAATATTCTGATGGCTGCAAATTGCCAAAGTTGCATGGAAGAAGGGGAGATTGAGACATAGAAACACTTTCTCCCTCATTGTCCAGATGTTCAGAACTTCGGAGAAGCAGTTGAACTATCCCGATTACAAATTAGTTGCCTGTATCAATACGTAAAAGGCTCAAAGCATTGCCATTTTAGGGTTTGGGGCATCCATTTTGAGGAGTTTGCGGCATCACAAAGGACTGGCTTTAGCTGTCCAAGTGGGATCTCTTGTGGCACAGGGATGACCTTATATCCTGTGTATTTTGGGTCTGAAGATGGTAGTTGACGCAGGTTGTTCACATTAATTATTGACGCGTTGTACAACTAATTAAATCCCAATTTCTAATTGTAGCATAGCCTTTTTAATGATATTGCGAGTACCATCACTAGTTATAATTGGGTGAACAGTTCCTGCGATATGAGATTTCACCTAAAATTGGAGGTCCATTGTCCAATTGTGTATACCGAGTTAAATTTTTGAAAAACGTTAAGGTTTTTTTGGAGTTTTCAGCAAAGATTATGCATGAGGGGTGGATGTGGCTATTTTCTGTTTCCTTTTTTATACTAGTTGCCGAGATCAACCTATTTGAGGTAGCGTGTGATCAAAAACTTTTAAATCCCATTTCCCGTCTAACTGGGATTCTCTATATTGAACCGAGTTCACTAATCCGAAACTCGATTCTCTTCAGAGTACCAAAAAACGCTGTACAAAGGTCAATTCCTCAGTTGTCCTGATCACTTTGGTATATATAACACTATATCTAAATCGAATAGTTTCAGCTGTTACAAACAACCGTTAATTGAGCAAGACTATAATACTCTCCGTGCAACATATTGCGAGAATACGAAAACTTCTCACAAGCAATAAAACGAATGTGAGACAATAATAGTAATGTAATTGAAAGTACCGCAGTTGGAGCAAAAATTTTAAACTAGCACAAAATTAATTGGCAGCACCAATTGCATGATATGCAATATTTTTGCAACTTCCTTTGCACTGTTGGCGATGTCGTTGTAATTTCGCAGTAAATCACAATTAATGCCAAACTATGGAAATAATATTATTAGCTTAAAAGCAATGTCGAAGACATTGAAAGCAGCTGCCACGCGGAAGACAACCATGCTGAAACAAGCCAGCGGGATAGCGAAAAGTAAAATGTGGTGAATATCTATGTAGACGCGGTAGATAGATTTGAGGTTTCCACAAAGTTCTACAGCAAACGCGCTACATTCTGTAAGGTTAAACTTTTCATTTAAAAGAGTAATATATGTTATTAAGTATGTATATTTCCAACGACATTTATTTTTTATGTAAAAAATTAGTTTTTGGAATATCGTTGAAAGAATAACTGGCATAATTGGTTTGGAAGAACTTTTTTATTTTGTGTCTTAGTTTTTAAGCAGCGTGAAATATTTCGCATCGTAAAATATATTTAAATAGTTTTCATGGTTTCATTCATCGCACACAAATATCACACTAACTTAATCGTCTTCAAGAATGGCGTTCTAATTTGATCATCGTTTTATATGACATGATTGAGGGCAATCCAATATTTGGTTCCTAACGCTCTCCTAATTATTAAATTAAGATTATAATTGAAAAACCAATTTTTTTCTCTCACTCAACTAGCCACTCGATTAACGATCAGCTGTTATACATTTTTGTTGTAGCTTTTCATAAGTAGTAGGTAGGTTTCATCAGCTAATTGCTATTTTGTCAATAACAACAACCAAATTACCGGCGTGGTGTTGCATTATTATCATAGAGTTGCATTACTGCTATTATATCAATTGCCAAAATAGCGTGAACAACTATCCGTGGTGTTTATTTTGTATGGTAAATCGATTTAAATTAGCGCTTTAATCGAGCAATGGCCGGTTAATTGATTAATTAACTCCTAGGCTATTAGCACTTAATTGTTCTCAATTATCAATATAATGAAGCAATTAACTAATTGTGTAATTATCTCGTAATTGACTATAAAAGTAAGAGAGTTGATCAGAAAAGTTATTCTCAAGGAAGTTTCCGCAACGAGTTCAAAATATTTTAAAGACAAATGTCAAGGATTAATTAATTAATCTAAATTAAAAATAAATGGATTGTATCAATTTACATTTTAATTATCTTTGCCTGCTTGATGATGAAACGCTCCACTGAATGCTAATTTGACCAGCACCTGTCCACCGCGATGTCTAACTGTCTTCAAGCACACGCTATATAAATGTGATGAGAGCCCCATAACTTGTTGACGTTCACAGAAATGAAATTAGTACTATTGTATAACGCATGGTTCTAGTAAACCCACGGAAGCGTTGTCCCTGCTCAGCAGCTTGATATCCTCATAAAATCGAAGTTTGTCATCTCCATATTTCACGAAAGGTGATTGTATAGAAAAGTTAGGCCTTGTGACGTTACTATAATGACCATAAATAAAGCCTCAACTAGGCACCTTCACTAAGTATTAATATTCGATCTGCTAAATAAAATCTTATATCCGAACAAGGTCGAGATTATTCCACAGGTTTAGAGAGATTATTCCAACAGCACATTAGAATAGTTCTTAGCGATTTCAACACCTTAATAGCTAAATAACGTGGAATGGACCAAGGGCTCCGACGTAAATTATTATAATTTTGCAATGGGTTTGAACGAGGGACAGAATCTACATCAAACAAAGTCCGAACAACAACTCTAATTTTACGCTTATAAAATGCGAAATTATCCAATATTCAGTTACGCCTCAGCTTCCTTCATTCTTCGTTCCGGACATTTTATGTCACAAACCTTCCACTGATGATATTTTTACAACACTCACTCTAATCTTATCGTCATTTCAAATATCACAGCATCACTCAAAGGCGCTTTGTCACAGTGCAGTAAATCAAAAGAGGCGCCAGTGTTGGTCATTCCATCATCTAGTTGTATTTATGTGTATGTCAACGAGAGAGCACACCAAAGCGACGACATGAAAAACCACTCAGAATGGTTTTGCCATATCTCGACAAACTACACCAAATAAAAGGATTAAGTAAAAAAAACAAAATGAAAGCAGACATATTTACATATATACGAATAGAATAGTTTAGAGGCAAATAAGTGCAGAGGTGTGACTAACTAAAAATACTGTACACTACTCAACAAGGCCAAAGGCCAAATGGGACAGTTGGCAAAATAAATTAAGCGGATGGTCTGGATAGGCTAAAAATAACTGAAGGATATTCAGTTCAAAAGTATTAGTAAACAATTTGCCACGGATATATTTGATGACGTAAAATGGATTTTTAATGGAGGAGGACGGTTAATAAAAAAACAAAACTCGAAGGAACCAAAGAACTGTTTTGCATTCAGCACAACAAACATGATGAAAGCAACATAATTGAGTCAAAACTATAAAATGTGCAAGCTTCATCTTTAACCTCTATTTTAACAATCAAATAGTTGAGAGATCTTGTACTTTTTCCAAAACTCTCGCTCTCTGCAGCAGACTTGCATTTGGAGCTGATCACCTGATGAGACATTCCAGCCAAAGTCAATATTGGTCTACACTTATTTGAAAATTATTTCCAAGCTTCCCCTCGTCGATATCAGTAAACCAAGTACTAAATGATTTTCTCCAGAAAGAAGGATCAAGGCATATAATGATGAAACTTTTACTTTATTAGAATGACTTATGGTCGAATCATATAAGGAATTTGATCTGCTAATCGACCACCTATTTTTGGAGATGGAGGTATGTCCATGGTCATTGATGATGTATTAGCTCCGATCGGTTAAAATAGAACCGACTGGCCAGAAATCAAAGATTTGATTAAATACAACTATTTTGTCAATTCAATGCTATAAGCTGATAAATCAGCCCTTATATTGATGAGATTAGGCCAGTTGTGGTGCTAAAATAAAATAAAATTCAATCGAAAAAACAAAGTCCAGAAAACTATTCAATACCAAACTGGTCCATTTTATTAATTTTTCTCTGTTTTATTTACTTACCTCTTAAAAAACAACCTACAGTACATTCAATACTGTTATCATTTACTTCATAACAATCGCTAAAAAAATTCTTTGGAAGCAAATAAAAAAATTAAATTGTCTCCCAGCGTTTAATGTACTGCCTACAACTACAATTTGAAAATAATGCACTTGTAAGCGAGTATCACAACATTTGCACTTCGCTGAATGGTTGAATATCCAAATGTACTCTTAGAAACTATCAATGCCTGTGTTAAAAGCATTTTGCAATAAATAAATCGGCATGCAATCAGTTTTTTTTCAATGGCAACATTTTAAAAGCATAAAAAGAAATTAAAAAGAGTTTTAAAATATTTCATGATAAATTGCGCACAAAAAGAGAAACATGAAAATAGTTCCGAATTAAGGGCGCGAGTGTACTTTACTAGGAAAAGTGTGTATTCATGTTCAGAAGTGCGGAAAGAGATCGCTACCCACTTGAGTCCGCGGGCTATTAGTTGAAATATTTGTAAATATTTCTTCACATAACGGTGACAAAATTTTGTTAACGGCTTTTGTACATGAATTCCCTAAAATATGCTTAGTTAGGTTATGTAAGAAACATTAAACAGTAAACAGTAAGGCATCCAGTATTTAAAAAAATTTATAAAAGCCGTGAAATGTAAACAGAAATACTAAATTTCGAGATCCCTAATTGCGCCATAAAATAAGTTGAAGCACACTTATTTTATCAAAGTTCGATATATCAGGACAATCAGTTAGACCAATGTGATTGTATTTGGAACTTTTCTGATTAGCTAGAAAAAAATCTCCGATGAGAGATTGAAACATAATTACCATCAAGTGCATCAAATTACGGTTTCTTTGTCTACAAAAGTTTACGTGAGCTCCTTACGTCGATCCGCGACCAGAGAGATCTAGTCACAGTTGACTCAATACATGACAAGTTAGTGGAATTTATTATAGTGCTAGAACTTGATCTATCTATCTTAAAACAAAATTACAAAGCCTAGTTAATACCGAAAAAATACGGTCTAGCTTTCTAAGTAAATTCGTTTTGGAAGCATAAACAAGGAAATTATTTTTTAAATGGCCGATATCGCCAATCTTACTTAACCCTTTCATGCCCAATGTTGCCTATAAGCAACATTGTACTTACCGCCTTCTAATTCTTGTTATTTAAATTTTTTTGACCAGCAGTTTTTTCAATTATGTAGACGTATGCATATGTTGTGCAATCATACAGTTAAATTTTCTGTTATGAGATGTGCACGTATTCATTCCGTATCCATTCTCCGCAGAGTGAAATTGTCAAAATCGGTGTCGCGAAAAAAGTTATACTATAGCAATTTTAACTTTCTTTCTGGCTGAAAGAAGGCTGTCTCAATTTCTTGCCAGAAAATTGTTTTGCCCAATACCCAGCCGAGTGTAATACAGTGTTATGAATTGATTTGAATAAGTTTTGGTGTGTATCTGTAATGATTGCTTTAACCCGGTACTGACCAGAACTTTTTTCGTTTCAGATTGTGGAAAATAAAGCATTATGGAAAATTCAAAAAAAAATAGTAAAAGAAAACTATTTTTCGAAAAAATTTGTTTTTATTTTTAATTTTCTAGCTTGTTTATTTATCTATCGAATGATGTTATTCATTTTAAAATCGGTTGAAAAATAAGCATCATATAAAAGTGCTTATCGACATGTCATATCAAAAAACGAGATTTTTTCTCCTTTGATTTTGTCAGCTTATTTTAAAAAGCGATAATTTCACGAAATGAACTCACAATGATTTAAATTAAAAAATTCTGGAAAGCTACAAGTTTTTCGCATAAGATAACGGCTTATAGTTTGTAGTTTGGTAGTGTAGCTTACATGTTATTCATGGAAATATAGCTGTACATTTTGCGTTACCATATGGTAATCGTGGGTTAATTCGGGTTAAATGGAAAGTGACGTGTTCGGATGGTATTTTTAAGGATTGTCCATTGTTAAATGTGTGTAAAGTGATCATCAAGAGAGCATACATACAAGGTCAAAGATTTAGAGGAAATACTTAAGAATGATATCGTTTTAATCAAAAACTGAGCCTCAGCTATTAGCCTTTTCACACAGGAGTTAATTGATCAATTTGCTCGTTTTGTTCGATTAGAGTGCTGATTTAATCGATTTACCATACAAAAGAAAATTATTTTTTTTCTACATTAATTTTTAATCGTATACAAATCGAGTTGAAACTGGAATGCGGCTCTACGGGCTGCTGTCCCGGCTAGAAATTTGGTTGTGGTTGTTGATAAAATAGCAATCAACCGAAGGAACTTATCAATTTCTTACAAAAACAAAAAATTATAATAGCTGATCGTTAATCGAGTAGCCGGTTGTGTGAAAAGCAAAGACTGATTTCTCAATTATAATCTTAAAGTATTCAATTAATTTGGCTAATGTGCTTAAGGAAAGGAAATAACAATGCAACAAGCAACACTTTGTGACAACAACATCTTAACGCAGTTGCAAGTACAGACGTTAAAGCCACGAAGATTGATGATAATCAAGGAGATGAACGGGTATGCGTGCACGCAGCATTAACTCAGACTTAAGCTAGCCGCGTTTTATAAAGTGCCACGGCACAAATTTATTCCAATAGTATGCCTTTACAGTTCGAAGTAGATATGCGCTGCCTTGCATTCAAACAGCTGTTTTCGGTAGCTGTCGCTGATATCTCGGGAAGGCGTGTGAGTATGGGTAGATGAGTGATTTTCACAGAACGCTTATACGAGCATTTCATTATTATGGTGACCACAGCAACTATCCATAGCAATTTTCACGCTTTCCAGTTGTTTTTTGTTTTTCGCAAGCATCTGTTGATTCGGAGTTCCGTGGGTTATTGGTTTTGTTGTGCTGCATCATGCGCGCTGTTGTTGACCATTTATTTCGTTTATAAGTGCCTATACGTCTGCATTTTCCGCTTAAGCGCCTTAAAGTATGCTGCAATGCATCAGCAATGCCGCACACGTTCAATCGTAAATAGACCACAACTGCAACAACCAACAAGTGCGACTGCAACTGCAGCGCAAATAAGTGCGCATTAAGTGCGAGATAAATTTGAGTTATGATTGCGCACGCGTACTCATTATTGGCATGATATATGGTATGTGTGCTCGCACTTATACTTACGAGTATACCGCTGAAAGCATACATGTGCAACTGTACGTGTTTGCGGTGAGGAAATATTTTTCTGTGATTTTTAATACGCACAAACAGACGCATATATACATAAGTAAATAGGGGAAACGTGGAGTGCAACTTAACGTAAGAACTTATAAATATTTAAGTGAATTCGTGGAATGCAATCATGCATTTCAGAGAAACAAGTTAAGTACATATATATAAATATCTTGTGTTATATTGAATGTAGGCGTGGTTGCATTTCGATTTGGTATATTTTCAAACTGAAACATAACATTGTCAAGGTAATATTACACACCAAATTTGGTATAGTAGTGATCAGTTGTTTCCACCTTATAGTGGGCATGGTTATTAAAGGGTTTCACTCAAAGTTTGATTGAAACACTCTACAGTAAACATATTATAGTTAAAGATTATTTGTTATGGTGGCAAATTCTCCACAGAAAATACCGAAAATTCATCTATATTTTCCGTATAAAAAGATTTTCAGATTTGCCCAAAAAACTACCCAAGCAACGAACTACTCTCTTAACAAGGATACAGCAATCTAAAAAAACGCATCGCTCTCTTTCTCTGAAACATAGTATAAAAAACACAAATTTTATTATATAGCGAGAAAAACTGTCTATTTAATATCTTCAGTATCAACATCTCAGTAATAGTAACGCTGACGAACTATTAAGAGTCAGTGACTTTTCTTCACAATTTGTTCTTTTCGCACATTTTCCCTGATGGAGTGAGAGTCTATACCAGAAGTGTTTCCGATCCAAGCGGTCTCGTGATATCCACTTTTCTATCTTTACTGTAAACAATTCCTTCCCTCTACACTTCTGTAATAAGAATTCCGAGTATGATGAACCTGATTGCTTGTTAATAGTTAAGGTTTTCCACTTACTTTATGACCATGAATGATATATCTTTATGAGCGTTTATTGTCTTGAGAGCTATTTAAACTCCATGGCATATTTATTATGATACTTGATTCGTCGATCTCTGATCCTTTTCTCTCTTTTCTATCTGATCCAGACCAGCGATGCAGACCGCATAATTAAACTGTGGTAGAGAGGATCATAAATACTAGAAAACTTGACATCGAAGAGTGCAGGAAAGTGTTTTCAACTAGTAAGGAACGGCTAAGTTCGGGTGCAACCGAACATTTTATACTCTCGCAATTTATTGCTATATTTTTATTAAGATAACACACAATTTGACCCATATATTCGGTATAAAGTCCAATAGAAAAACGAAAATCATCATATATGGTATATAAGGGCTGAGGTAATTCTATATCTAAGATTATATGCTCATTTAATTTGGTTAAGATATTTCATATATTACCCGATTTATAAGCTATTAAGCCCATCGTATTTTTGAAAATCTTATAATTAGCTATATGAGAGCTGGGGGAAGTTATTGGAAGAAAAAGATTACCTCAGAATTAAATTAAGATATCTGAGAGATTTACCGATATTTTCGGTAAAAAATTTCCATAAGGCACTGAGTTCTTCATATTCGAAATCCGGGGCATTGGAAAGTTATAGCCCGATTTCGACAATTTTTTCACAAGTGATGCCACGAATTATATACAGTATTTCTGTAAACTTTTATTTCGCTATCTTCATTGGTTCCTTATGTATATCTTATAAAGTGAAGGAATAAGATGGAATTCAAAATTGAGTTATATTGGAAGTTGTCGTGGTTGTGAACCAAGGTCTGTAGAGAAGAGATAAATCGTTTCCCTGCTGATACTGACTCAAAGGGACTATATTTTAGTAACATTGCTAACCATTTCTATTAAACAAGTAATGAAAGGCTAAGTTCGGGTGTAACCGAACATTTTATACTCTCGCAATTTATTTATTTAATTTTATTTATATTATATAATACACAATTTGACCCACATATTCATCATATATATTGTATAAAGTCCATTGAAAGTTGGAAACCCTAATATTAGGTTAGAAGCATCGAGGTCCTCATGTTCGATACATGGGGCCTTGAAAACTTATGGTCCGATTTCGGCGATTTTTAGAATGGGGCTTCCACACTATAAAGGTAGTATTTCAGCAAAGTTCTGCATCGATATCTTCACTAGTGCTTCCTTTATATATTGTAAAGTTAACGATTCAGATCGTCTTCAAAGTTCTGGTATATAGGAAGTTGGCGTGGTTGTGAAGCGATTTGCCCTATTTTCACAACATTTCATTGGGTTTTCCAAGTTTCATTGAAATCGGTAGAGTAGTTCCTGAGATATGGTTATTGACCCATAAGTGGGCGACGCCACGCCCATTTTCCATTTTGTAAAAAAATCTGTTCAGCTTTCATCTGCCATTTCTTATGTGAAATTTAGTGTTTCTGGCGTTTTTCGTTACTGAGTTAACTCACTTTTAGTAAGTTTGAACCTAACTTTTGTATGGAAGGTCGGCGTGGTTATTATCCGATTTCAACTATTTTCATGGTGTGTGGTGGGGTACGTAAGAGAACTGACTGCAGAAAGTTAGGTTGATATAGCTTTATTGGTTTGCGAGTTATATACAAATAACCGATTTGGTGGCGGGGCCACGCCCACTTTCCCAAAAAAATTACATCCAAATATTCCCCTTCCTAGTGCGATTCTCTATTCCAAATTTTACTTTTATAACTTTATATATGGCTTAGTTATGACACTTTATGTGTTTTCGGTTTTCGCCATTTTGTGGCCGTGGCAGTGGTCCGATTTTGCCCATTTTCGAATTTGCCCAATTTTTACTCAAGTTATCCGTTGCACGGACAGACGGACGGTCCGAGACATTCGGATTTTGAGTCGTCTCGTCACCCTGATCATTTTGATATATATAACCCTATATCTAACTCGTTTAGTTTTATGACTTACAAACAACCGTTATGTGAACAAAACTATAATACTCTCTTAGCAACTTTTGTTGCGAGAGTATAAAAATTACAACATTATTTTCTATTTGTGGATATCTCTTATCTTTATTTCTTTTCTTTAATTCGATTCCTTTCGAAATTAAAAATTCCTGTCAATTGTATGTTTTTACGAACTAAAAATTTGTATAAAACAGTTTTGCAAGATTTCGCATATTTTTCTCACAAGAAACTTTAACTCCTTCACTTCAAGTGTAGGATCTTCACTCTTTTCCCATTCAATTCTATTTTCAGAACTTTTTTTGCTTACAAACTTTTCGTTTATTATTAGCACCCACAGAAATGTTTGTCCTCAAATAAACACCAGCAAACAATTCCCTATATTAACACTAACTTATAAAGGGTGTTGTTTTAGAGGCATTGAGATTTTATTTCAAATGAAACACAATCAACTTATTGAAATATACAATATTTTTGCTTTGTTCGCTAGTAAACTTGAAGGTATTTTTGGTTTGATCTTCGGGCATATAGTCACCGTGGATCCGACTTATAAAAACCAATCCATCACCCCAACAGAGACATACTTTATCCATCGAAGCTAGTCGTCAGTCATTATCGAGTTTTGACAGAATCCAATTCTTAGTACGATTCTTTCATCAAACCGATCCGAACCTCTGAAGTCAAGCTTATGGCGCGTAGTTTGATGGTAATGTTTGCTCCAATTTTAGTTTTATAAACCATCGACTCGCTAACCACATCAGATCATGTATTACACTATTTATTTATATTTTCTTTGACAGCTGTTAAACAAGCTTCAATACTTGTGAAAAAAACACCCTTTATATAGTACATATATGCATAGTGTTTTGTTGTGGCATTTAGTCATACGAGTTTTCACTAGATTTTATTTTCATTTGTTTTTTTTTTTCATTTGTTTATGCGCTATTCATGGCTGGCATATTTCTTGTTAGGCAGCGCGAAAGTTATGACTTGGCCGAAAAGTTAGTTGAAAATAGCAAAGTTATGCGCATATGCGATACACATATGGCAGAATAATAAAGCAAGTCTCCACACAATTGTATGAGGAGACATATTGTAGTTGGAAAGTTTTTGGCGAATACGCACTAAAATTTATAGAGTCCGCATATGACAACTGGGAGGAAGTTGTCATTTTGTCAACGCTCTAGAGTAAATATTTTGTATATTATACATATATATTTCGAAATGTACCAAATTCAGATTCAGAAAACTATCTCGTTAAATTTAGTGGAATTTAATTGTTGATTTTAATTCGTACACAATTTTAATTTTTGATTCTTATTTTATTCTATTCTTGATCAATTAAATTATTAAAAGAACACTATTTTCGTTATAGAGCAATTCTTTATTAAAATAATATCTAGGTAATGGAGGTATTGTATTGTTTCGTTCTTTGCTCAATTAAAATTCGAAAGGATGTAGGAGCTACAGTATCGCTGCAGAACCAAACGTTTGTTTATATTTGAATCAGTATCTTCAACTACCTGTCATGTAAGTAGAGTAGTGACGAGCGATATTTCACTACCGGTGATTTTTTCTCTGTGATTCAAAAATAGCATATAGCAACTGTGATCAATAATTCGATCACTGAGCAATAGCAGTTCGGTGAGTAGCAATCACAGTTCAGTAGCAATAGCAGTAGTAGAGTAGCAATCACAGTTCAGTGATCACGGTTACAATTTTAGTTGCGATTTCGATAATTTTGGATTCGGTGATTACAAAAGCTGTTAAATCTACTCAAAATATATTAATTAGTTATTTGTGATTAGATTAGATTAGATTTATTAGAGGATCGCACTGCGACCTACGGTCTATTGTGCCCTCTCCTATTTATCACAGAATACCGTCCAGTCCTGTAGCAACGCTGCAGGGCTGGTGGTCGCTATACTTTCCCTTTGGGGATATAGAGACCCCATTTCCTTCCTCCTTAAACCCGCAATCGCGTGACATTCCAGGAGTAGGTGCTCAGGTGTTTCCGCTTTCAAATCACAGAATCTGCACAGGGCCGTAGAGCAGATCCCGAGTTTGTTTAGATGACACCTTAGTCTGCAGTGGCCAGTGTAGAGTGCCACTAGTTGTCTCATTTTGTTTCTTGGGAGCGCAATAAGTTGCTTGAATCTTTTGCGGTTGTACCCCCCTAGGAACAGTTTCGAGTGGCGTAGTCCCTGCAGCCGAATCCAGTAGCGATTCCTACTTTCTAATTCGCCTTCGAGTAGTCCATTTCTCAGAGCTTGCGGATCAATGGCCCCACCGGTCTGGTGGCCGCGGCTTTCTTAGCTAGCTGGTCTGCGAGTTTGTTGCCTTGTATACCTCTGAGTCCCGGTACCCAGAACAATGTTAGTTTGTTGTTGCTGCACACTCTGTTGAGTTTTCCAATACAGTCCAGGACCAACCCCGAGTGTATTTCGAAGGATGATAGTGTCTGGAGAGCCGCCTGGCTATCACTGATGATGACAATTCGTTCGCCGTGATAGTTCCTGTCTGATATTATTTCAGCACCTTTGCTAATAGCATAGACCTCAGCCTGAAAGATACTGGGAAAGTGTCCCATGGGCATTGACAGATTTATACGTGGTCCCGCGAGCCCGGCACCTATACCATCTGTGGTCTTAGACCAGTGGTCGGCACTTCATACCACAATTGTGCCGACTCAAGTCACACGTACGCTTACGCTCTATCGATCAGTCGTTGTCGAACCAGCAACAGGTAAACATTGCGCATGGCTATGGCACTTTGCATAAGTGCCCTGCGCGAAATGCCTACTTTTATGAATGTAATTTTATGTTATGTATTATATTTATGGTTTTAAACTATTTAAAGACAGAAAAGTTTATGCTTTTGTGATCTTATATATTTGTTTAAATGATAAAATAACTAAAATGAATAAATGAGTACAAAAATTCATGTTATATGAAAATATTTAAAACATTCTCAAAATGGATGGTTAAAGAGTTCTCATTGGGTATCCTTTATTTCGTGCTCACCTACTCAGTCATAATTCCTCTCGTGCCGACCACTGTCTTAGACCCAACAGTGTACCATTGCTGGGTGCTTTTGTTAAAGAGGAGGAGTCCTCCCAATCTCTTTTGTTATTCAATACTAACTTGAATTTCCTTTCAAAGTGCCAAAAACATTACCAAAAAGGTGGTAATGTCGTCCCTTGGAAGGAGAGCCATTGGAAGTTTCCTCCCTATGGTCTCCAATTGTCGGGCGTTTACCATCCTGCTGCTTCCTGGTCCTGGTCTCGTCAGGGACAGTAAAGTACTGTTTGCCGTAGAGCCAATCGTCATGTGGAGTGGGGTTAGGTTCAGGATTGCCTCCAATGCTGCGGTCGGACAAGTTCGCATAGCACCAGTGATGCATACACAGGCCAACCGCTGCAGTTTTGTCAACTGTTTCTCTGCTGTTGACAGGGAGATCCTAGATACCTAAGCCACCGCTCCATAAGAGATTATGGGCCTGATGACCGTGGTGTACATCCATCGCAGTATGTACGGGTTGCATCCCCAGGTTTTTCCTGCTAAGCGTTTGCACACCATCAGCGCTTTGGTGGCCTTAACAGCCACGGAGTCCACATGTTTCTTCCACCTAAGTTTTCAATCTAGTATTAGTCCTAGATACTTTATTTCCTCCACCCTGGCAACTGGTTGCCCGCCCATGGTAATAGTACCCAGGGCTGGGAGTGCTCTTCTCCTTGTAAAGGGGATAATGGCCGTTTTGGAGGGATTGATGTTAAGTTCGACATCATTGCACCACCTCTTAGCGAGGGTTAATCCTCTCCGGACAATGTCTCCAAATGTGCTCTCAAACTTACCTCTGGCTATAATTACGATATCGTCCGCGTATCGCTGACATCGTATGCCGTTCTCTGTCAATATCTCCAAAAGCTCATCCACGACTATATATATTTGGCGTAGGAACCGCTTTAAGCGATTAAAGCCGAATCCACCAGAGCGCGCCACTCATTCCTACTTTTTCTTTTTGACGCCAACTGGAAACACAGGTCACTTTGCACTTGGTCTTTCCACCGGAGTGGAGGTCGTCCTCTTCCGCGGCTTCCTCCAGCGGGTACAGCATCGAATACTTTCACAGCTGGAGTGTTTTCTTCCATCCGTACAACAGGACCTAGCCAGCGTAGCCGCTCATCCACGGCTAGGCTCCACAAAAGCGGCGATAGTACACCTCCTTGTGGGCATCCCTTAGTTGTGCCCAGTCGTATGCTGTTAGAGCCTATCCGAGTTTCCGCAATTATTGTGCCAAGGACTGCGTCTACCCATCTTATAATCGAATCATCGATCCGCCTCCTGTGTAGCGCTCTGGTGACACTTGAGTAGGAAGTATTGTCAAATGCGCCTTCTATATCTAGAAAGGCACACAATACCACTTCCCGATTTTCCAGAGCGTCTTCTACCTCTGTCACTAAGCTGTACAGAGCAGTGTCTGTAGATCTACCAACCCTATATGCATGCTGACTTGCGTGCAGGGGGTAGTGCTCTAATGCCACAGTCCTGATGTAGTTGTCCACGATCTTATCCATCCCCTTTAGCAGGAAAGAGGTAAGACTGATTGACCTGTGGGATTTAGCCAAGGAGTAGTCCCTCCTTCCCACCTTCGGTATGAAGACAACTAGTGCTATTCTCCATTTTTTCGGGATGTAGGCATGTGTTAAACTATGAGGATATGTTCCTGACCACGTTGGAGTAGCGATGGAAAGAAACCATCCACTCCTGGTGATTTATTCCTCTTAAAGGTTCCCAAGGCCCACCTTACAGAGTTTGCATGAAAGATTCCCCCTTAGCTGCCCCCTTAGACGACACTACTGGGTGGGTTGGTTTTTCCGTTGGTCCTTTATCCTTGCCATTTCCGTTGCCTTTGGGGGTGTCGTTGTTCTTTGTTGTGTTTGATTTTTTGTTTTTGTTTCTGTTCATCTTGTTCGTACGACGGGCCGATCGAGTAGCCGAGCATCGGGGTCTAAGTTTCTGATGGGGAATCTAAAAGTCCGCCGCGCCAGCGCCCCGTAGCGCGGTAAGGCCACAGTTACTTCCCAAGGTGGCCCGGTATTGGGAAGGCGCCGTTATATAATGGGCACGGTACGCATAACACCCTGGATTGGGAGGTGGTAGCTCTTGATCACCACACTCACACTCAGCCAATGGCGAGGTGTGTGCGGCTAAGCCTCTGCACCAACGACAAGGTGCCTACCACCTCAGAGGCAAAAGAAGGTAAATTTTGGATATTGTTAAAATTGATAAAATTATAAATGTAAAAAATTAAAAAAAAAAATGTGTAGTACAAACTCTCATAAATTCGTTTTTTTTTTGTTCCGATCGCAATAGCAATATAAAATCAGTGTGATTTAAAAATAGCAATTACTGAATTCATAGTGATTCAAAAATAGTAATATCTAAAGTATAGTAGGTGGGTAGGAGGCAACAATTTCAAATAGCGCTAGATCCACCATTTTGATACACTCTCGTAAGGACTTTATATTCTACCTGTCTCGTTTCATAGTTGCGTTCAAATCATTTAGTGCTCATAAATTATTTTTATTTGTTATGTATTTTGAAGGCATCAATTCAAGATATGATACTGATAGATTTCAAGTGTTCTATGTCGAGTTTGTAATAAAGCTGGATATTCACAGAGAAAGTGGAAATTCGTTTCCTTAATAATAGAGCATTAGCGACATATGTATATCGTTATGGGATAGACCCATTTTCATAACATATTCTCCAAATGACGAAAATGACGTTATAGTAGCCGTAAAGCAGCTTCTTTTCCTAAGGCCGTAATTCTTATCTTCCCATACTATTTGGTAATAAAATTCCAACTGTTTTGAACTATTTGTTCAAACCGTGTATAAAGATCTTTCCTGATAGTTCCTGGCGGGCATAGTATTAGCTTTGCTTGGGATTTGTCTGACTTTGCCAACCACTCTGTTTTTTTGTTTCCCAAAATGGCCGGGAATTCAGATTTTGGACAAGTCTAGTTTATCCGCAAGCAAGCTCAAAGTCTTCCTGCCATTAAATCTTTAATGACGCCAGACTAGCAGTGTATATTTTAGTTTTCTGTATCCTCCCTGTATCCTATTCAATCGACCTTCTCTATGCCTAGTACTTCCGGTTAGAAGATGCTAGCTGAGTTTGGTAAACGGATAGAGAAAAAGAGAGAGATACCAAAATCCTTGGAGTACAGTAATCCCCGCTTAAGAGCCCCTTCTTAACAAGACTTTTGAGACACTTAAGCGGGAAAGATAATTAAATAAATCCCTCTTAAGTGCCGCGAGATACTTACCAAGCTTTTTCTCAAATACTTCTATCTTATATTTTTTCTTTTAGAATGAAAGTCACATACGCATATTTTATACGTAAACTTAGAGAAAAAGAACGATGTCGCAAAATATAGTTACTTAAACGGGAAAGGCACTTAAGCGGGGATCACTGTATACCATGCATCCACTCCGCAGTCCATTTTGGGCCCGTCGGATTAAGATAGTATCTTCCTTCCAAATTTATGAATGTAATGAGTGATAGAAGCATTTTGGGATCTAAAATTTAAAAAAGGCATGTGTACCTAATGGACAGTGTCCAGTGAAAATTTCTAAGGGAAAACAGTTCGAAGGACCTGTTGTGTTAATGTTGCTAGGGTACCCTCTCCTGCAAGGTTGTTCGCTTTGCAGTTTCTAACGATTCCGCAGTAACCGGATACCCACATAAGTCGGATGGTAGCTACTTAACTATAAGCTATTGATAAGGAACACTCCTTAACTAGCTGGAGCACATTTTCAACGATTTCAATGCTAGTAAAGCTGGTGCTATCTCATCTCACCTTTCCCGTGAGCTTCGATCCGTCATTGTAAAGGCTCACTACGCCTCCTCTCCATCGGCATCTTCTTTCCCCCATTGCCCTAGTAGGTATGTGCGTGGAGAAGAAATATCAAGTTTCCGCGGTGTAGTGGCCCATGCGATCTGACGGACGATTTTGCCCTTTCTGAACCAAAAGTTTCATCAAACTGAATCGTATATAATTCATTCAAAGATTTAGGCTTAGTCAAGAAAATGTCGAATATTTTAGGTGTCGTTATATGACAATATGAGGTTTATATGGCAAATGGAAGATTCCTTAAATTTTCAGCCTACGATCGACCTATGGATTTCATGCTTGTAGGTTCATTTTACGAAAATATTTTTCATGTGGGTTGAATACGTAGTAAGATGATTTTGTTATGATAATTAATGAGCACCTCTAACTACAATAGACATGCTTATTTTGTTTCAGTTTTTATTTTTTTTTCCAATTTTAAAATATAAGGTTGAAACTAACAAACCGACATCTTTAAACTAACCGTTAAATTGTAAACAAACGGTAACTACTTTCTTCCAATCAAATTCATTAAATTATTGTATATTGCGTTGTGCAAGCCAATTTACGATTTCCACACATTAAAATCTCTTTAATTTGCTGTTAACAAAAACAGAAACAAAGCCAATCGAATAGAAAAAGTACGAAGTTCGAAGCAAACAAGTAATCTAAAAATCCCGTCAGTAATGCGCTGGGTATTTTTTGCTGATGAGGGCCTGTAACCAAAGTAACAAAGCATTGAGCAGATAAAGTAACTTCGTTATTTAAAAAACAAAAAAACTAAAAGTTGCAATGTTGAAGAAAGAGCAAGAAAAAAATCGAGCAAATTGAACAACACAAAAACTAAATCAGTAAACAGAATAAGTAGTGCTTTCAGTTGAGCGGAAGCGGCAAATGATGTCGAACCATGCCGTACAAATGCGACAAATTCATCGAAGAATACTATCAAGTAAAAAACAAATAGGAGTGCAGGAGGAGGGGATAGCGATAACTGTTGTCAGCCACAAGCAATTGAAACGTGTGTATTGGTAGTTGGCAAATCAGTCGACGATGAATGTCACTGATGAAGAAAATCATGGATGGACAAGTGAACAGTGAGCAGCGAGCCGGCAGTGCATAGTGAATGTCAACGGGAGGGAGAATTACCTGTAACAGCAGCTTTGGCAGTTCGTCTGATACAAAATACACACTAAATTGCTGCTGTTACGTGACTAGCATTTAAAACTATAGAAAAAACACAAAAAAACTCGATCATCCAAACGTCACACACATACAGACACACAGGAGACTGACGTGCACACGCATTCGAGTATGTTTACAGCCTAAAACATTCATGGCTTTGTTAGTTACCATTTCCAGCAGTCACATACAAGTAGTTACAGTTTCTTTTGTTGTCCGTTGCCAGTTTTCAGCTACAAATTTACAATTCAATTGTTCTAATTTTGTAGCAATTTTTGTTTGGATTTTTTCCTCGGGCAACTGACAGTTATTCGTACACGCTTACACTGTGTTGCAGAAGCGATGAACCATAGGAGGTATTAAATGAAAAAAAAATGTATATAACTGCAACATGTTGTGGAGAATTTCTTATTTTTAGCACAAATAAATTTTCGTTCCATTAAAGGATTAGGTCAGTGTAGGATTAAACAAAAAAACGTGGGACCTATTCTAATATTCAGTTTGGAAAATCAAATAATTGTTTAGTAAAGATAAAAGAGAGATTCGTTTTTCCCTTAGACCCAGATTATTATCTAGACTGGCCTAAGGCTTCTGTTTTCGAACAAATTCTGGCGCCTCTTGGCCGATAATTAAGCTTAAACCTTAAATAAAGACAATATGTTCCTAAGAACCCAGTCATGATATCGAAAGACCTGAATTGAAATTAGTTTAAAGTCAGAATTTCTGTGCTCCTTTGTTCTTTTTTATTTTTGATTAAAGGAGAATTTTTGAACCCGTCGAAATTCTTTGCATTAAAAACATGCTAGCGAGGCAGTACGATTATGAACTCAATTTTGCGATGATCCATCGATTCCAGAGTTCTAGCGATGATGTAATGCTTGGTACCTTAGGGAATCTTTGCGAAACGAGTCAAATTTCCAAATAAAAAATGGTCTAGGATTAGGATTAGGTCAAGGGTAGATATCCGCGACTACAGATAATTTCATTTAGACAGCTCATATCTGTCCTTTGTGGTACCCGAATACGCCTATGGGATCAAAAATCCCTCACGATTCGACAAACGTTTGGAATCTATTACATAATTCTTAAGTCGGCTTATATAAATTTCAATCAATTCGCTAGGTATGTCGAAGGTGTGCCTTAGATGACACTTAGATGATTCATCCTTGTCCAAACAGCTTTGGCAACTTATGTCTGACAAGAGCCCTAATCTCACAGCATGTGTAAATATAGGACAATGTCCAGCAAGCATCCATATGATTGCGCCGAGATGAACGTTAATGAGGGAATGCAGTTGAAAGCCAAAAGACCTCGCAACTGCAAAGATACTGTTTTTTTCCAGGATTTGGCGAGCTCACGCGAACTCTGAATGTTAAGTTCTCTAACGCAAGTGTACCATTTCGTTATCAATGATATTTCTCTTGCCAGCTTTGTTGTTCTCCGGTTTCTACCGATTATGCGATAACCGGATACACCCACAATTCGGATAGGAAAGTAGTTTGAAGCTATTGATAAGAATGACAGACACTCCTAAACTAGCCTAGAGCGTACTGTCATCGAATTCAAGGTCAGTATTGTCGTTCCGCTGTCGGAACGAATTCACACTTCTCTGAAGGAAGCCGCAATTAGGATACTGCTCTACTGCTACTCTCATTTCCTAATGTTTCTCTTGGGCTTCATTTACTGAAATTGTATAACGGGTGATTTTTTTGAGGTTAGGATTTTCATGCATTAGTATTTGACAGATCACGTGGGATTTCAGACATGGTGTCAAAGAGAAAGATGCTCAGTATGCTTTGACATTTCATCATGAATGATGAAACGATCTGCCACAACGTCGAATTTTCAGTGAATGGGCCCTAGAAAAGTTGGCAGAAAATCCGCTTTTTTATCGACAAATTTTGTTCAGCGATGAGGCTCATTTCTGGTTGAATGGCTACGTAAATAAGCAAAATTGCCGCATTTGGGGTGAAGAGCAACCAGAAGCCGTTCAAGAACTGCCCATGCATCCCGAAAAATGCACTGTTTGGTGTGGTTTGTACGCTGGTGGAATCATTGGACCGTATTTTTTCAAAGATGCTGTTGGACGCAACGTTACGGTGAATGGCGATCGCTATCGTTCGATGCTAACAAACTTTTTGTTGCCAAAAATGGAAGAACTGAACTTGGTTGACATGTGGTTTCAACAAGATGGCGCTACATGCCACACAGCTCGCGATTCTATGGCCATTTTGAGGGAAAACTTCGGAGAACAATTCATCTCAAGAAATGGACCCGTAAGTTGGCCACCAAGATCATGCGATTTAACGCCTTTAGACTATTTTTTGTGGGGCTACGTCAAGTCTAAAGTCTACAGAAATAAGCCAGCAACTATTCCAGCTTTGGAAGACAACATTTCCGAAGAAATTCGGGCTATTCCGGCCGAAATGCTCGAAAAAGTTGCCCAAAATTGGACTTTCCGAATGGACCACCTAAGACGCAGCCGCGGTCAACATTTAAATGAAATTATCTTCAAAAAGTAAATGTCATGAACCAATCTAACGTTTCAAATAAAGAACCGATGAGATTTTGCAAATTTTATGCGTTTTTTTTTTTTTAAAGTTATCAAGCTCTTAAAAAATCACCCTTTAGTTTTACTCTTTGAGTTGGCTTTAAACCGTATATATCGCTCTTGCTAATGTTCCATCTATCTATGAAAATGAGTCATTCTCTTACCGACTTCCCATGCATACATGTCTCTCGAAGTTAAAATTGTTATGGATGGAACAAATGAAGGAAAAAATTCAGAGGGTTTAGGTCAACTATATAACCAATCAGGGCCTAATAGTATATATCGCTCTTGCTAATGTTTAAGAAATAAATATGTGGAATATATTGGCTACATAAAATATATCCAAGAACACTTCAGTCCGAATAGCTTTATTACATAGTGTACCAAACAGTTATGTGTAAGGACTTTGGCCAGCATTTCTACAAGCGTAAGCGTATGTGCTAAAACACAGGTGTGTGTATGTGTGAACAAATCTTTACAGTTTACACCTTCGTAGACAAAGGAAAATTCTAAATTAAATTTACTGGTACACGCACACCCACCTACATATGGGAGAGTACTAGTGTACTTCCCAAGGCAACATGCCGCTAGAAGGTATGAACTCAAAGCGTGCGAGTGCTGCCATGGCATTTCATCTATTTCTTTTCTTCTTAGTAGCTGGCACTAGCTAACAAACAAGCAAACAAATGAATTATGTAAGCAAATTGAAACGTGTCACTGAGGCTTTTACTGCTGAAAATTAAGCCTTAAGTACAATGTACTGATGATCAACAAAAGCAAAATTACGGCGAATATAAAAGCTCTCGAACTCGGCAGTGTGAACCATGAAAATGCAACTTTTATAAAGCTGTATTTGAGGACTAACATTTTCATTGTTACTTTCCTTTTTTTCTAATAATGCAGTAGGCAGTTTTGATTGCATAAATTGCGTCTATTGTTTGGTACATGTAAACTGTACAGATATTTTCTATATCTTAAAGCGTTTAAGGCGTATACAAATGTAAAGAATGAAGCTAAAACGAACGAAAAATTCGAATTATTAATAAAGACAACCTGTTGAAGTCAAGTTCTATGGCTAATTTCCAAAGAGTTCGCACTTAGAATGCATAAAGATATAATTATTTAAGAAGCCGTAAAAAAGAACTCCTGTAATTAGGTTTCATGTATCAACCATGATATGAAGTGTTTTATACTTGATTTCGCAAAGGCGGAATAGTCGTGAAGAAAGTTTTGACAGTTTCTACATTTGGTTTCTGGAAATATTTTTAAATTTACTTAAAGGAAATAACCATTAGAACCTCTACAATAGCTGCGCAAATACTAGTAGTTTCCGAACGATATTTAAGCACCAGGAAGGCTCAGTTATCCAGTAGCAGTACAACACAAGAAGCCATGGAAGATACGACTAATAGCAAAGCTAAGTTATATTTTCTTACACCTCATCAACTTCGAAGTTAGTCGGGCTCCCTTACTAGTCTTATCCAGAAGAATATCAAACTTAAGATAAGGATATTTGGATTCATGTCTGATATTATATGCTTCTTCTCTGTTTTCGTAACCGCTTGAGTAGTGTGAGAGGAAGGAGAGCAGTGGAATAAGGTTAAAAAGTTTAATGGAAATATTTATCCCATTGTCTACTGTTCAAAATTCTCTATATACATTAATTTCTAAGTATTAATGAAATCACAATGAGGGTACCCTCGTTTCCATATTATAACATTATCTCTAAATAATAATACACATTTCTTCTGAATCGCAATTAATAGAAGAATATTGTCGAATCTCATTGTGTTTAATAATATATACCTATTTTAAGCGAGAGAGCTTCTGACTGATCATTGTTCGATTGCCAACTATGTTTTAAAAGAATCATATTATCATTCTATTAGGCTGATAAACAGGCAGACATCTGGAATTACTATTATTCTCCTCCTGATTTAGGGATTTAACACTCCATCCATAACTTCGTGAATAAAAAATTTATTGGAAACCAGATCACCTAATGGTGATCTCACCAAATATTGGTCATTCCCATACATATTCTTCTGTTTTCAAGCTCTGTTTTGTCTTATTCCTTGACCGTTGTTTTAAATACGATTCAGAGCAATTCAGATCTCCTGAAACAACTCCATCAGACAATGCCAGTCTTTTCGACCGGTATATGGAAGGTATTATATCTAAGACTAGCAGACCCGGCCACACGTTTTTGTGGCTAAGGTATACATTAAATCTAATCTTGGCTTCGGCGACAATATTGATTACTCGAGGTTGATTTATTTTACGCAGCATGATTATAACTCACACTACTTTTAATTGCAAAGTGAATGGTTTTAGTAAAGGCAATTTTAAATAGCTTGGGATAATTGACTACGTAATCCTGGTTTGTAGCTGTGTCAACTCTCTTGGACCGAAATTCTAATTGTCGTATAAGATCTTTTTTTACCACCAATATAGGTCATTCAATCAGTAATTTATGGTTATCATATTGAGGTTTCATGTCAGGAAAAACTTCTCTTTCGAGTCAATGAAGTGACAGAAATCTGTTGGAAATGCGATTAATCCATCGAGGTGTCAACTGCCAACTACTTCTACAATCGCAATTTGATATTGTTGCAAAAACACTCATATGTTAGTTGTTAATTGGCGATTCTTTATGTGTCACCACAAATTAAATGATTTTAGGCATGCGATTAGCCCGTCAGTAACAGTTGATCCAGGAATAATTGTAAGAGTCTGGCTTAAATCACCTGCTAATAGAATCCTGGCTCCACCAAAAACGTGCATCGACAATCAAGATCTTTTAAAGTCCTGTGCTGTACCTCCAGCGGCTTCCAAAAATGAGTGAAATTGGTTCTGGAATTACATCAGCCCTCATATACTATATATAATGATTTTCTATTCGATTTTATGTCGAATATATGTATAGGTCAGATTGTATGTTATCTTAATAAAATGACATCAATAAATTGCGAGAGGATAAAATGTTCGGTTGGACCCGAACTTAGCCTTTCCTTGTTTGTTACAAATTGTTTTGGGCTATCGACACAACCTTAGAAAATTGAACAATAACAAAAATATTTTAACAAAGCAACAATGATAACCTTCAAAATATTATTTTTTTTTTCTCTTTTTATATTTGTCTTGTCAACTCGAATAAAATTCTCTTATTATTATCATCCTCGCAATTTTTCAATATTTACTCACTTTCTAATCTTTTTCTGACCTTCCACGAATATTTCAAGACTAAAATTAGCCAAATCGGTTTGGCCGTTCTCGTTTTTTGGCGGCACAAACGAACAGCAATTCATTTTTATACTCTCGCAACAAATGTTGCTAAAGAGAGTATTATAGTTTTGTTCACATAACGGTTGTTTGTAACACCCAAAACTAAACGAGTTAGATATAGGGTTATATATACCAAAGTGATCAGGGTGAAGAGTGGAGTTCAAATCCGAATGTCTGTCTGTCCGTCCGTCCGTCCGTCTGTGCAAGCTGTAACTTGAGTAAAAATTAAGATATCTTAATGAAACTTGGCACACTTATTTCTTGACACCATAGGAAGGTTGCTTTCGAAAATGAGCAAAATCGGACCACTGCCATAACCAAGCCATAAATAAAGCTAAGGAAATAAAATTCGGTATGAAGGATCGCACTATGAAGGGGCATATTTGGATGTAATTTTTTTGGGGAAGTGGGCGTGGCCGCGCCCCCTACTAAGATTTTTGTACATATCTCGCAAACCAATAGAGCTATATAAACCAAACTTTCTGCAGTCGTTTTTTTTAGCCACTCTAATACAGTCCAAAAACGAAAGAACATAACCACGCCCACCTCCCATACAAAAGTTAGGTTGAAAATTACTGAAAGTGGGTTAACTCACTAACGAAAAACGTCAGAAACACTAAATTTCACATAAGAAATGGCAGATGACAGCTGCACTCAGATTTATTTACAAAATGGAAAATAGGCGTGGCGTCGCCCACTTATGGGTCAAAAACCATATCTCAGGAACTACTCTACCGATTTCAATGAAACTTGGTTTGTAATAGTTTCCTTGCATCCCAATGATATGTTGTGAGAATAGGCCAAATCGCTTCACAACCACGCCTACTTCCTATATACCAGAACTTTGAAGACAATCTGAATCGTTTACTTTACAATATATAAAGTAAGTACTAGTGAAGATATCGGTGCAGAACTTTAAAAATCGCCGAAATCGGACCATAGGTTTTTAAGGCCCCATATATCGAACACGAGGACCTCGGTGCTTCTAACCTAATATTATGGTTTCCAACTTTCAATGGATTTTATACGAATATGTGGGTCAAATTGTGTATTATATAATATAAATAAAGTTAAATATATGAATTGCGAGAGTATAAAATGTTCGGTTGCACCCGAACTTAGCCCTTCCTTCCTTGTTATATTATATTATTATCAAGCGACAATTCTTTTTAATTCCGCACAGGACCATTCAGTAGGGAATCGACCGCGCGAGTGATCTTCCGTACCTCCGTTCCCAAGTGACGCCTACAACTCTACAACGCATAGTTAGCCGCCGAGCGGCTTTTCAAAATTTTTAATACGTGATATCTTTTGAATGGAATGTCAGAATCTAATAATTCAAAAAGTTATATAAAGGTTTTGAAGCGATCTTAAATAAATCATTTATTTCGATAAGGATTAATACTAAGGTACAAATAAAGAGTCTTTTTCAAGTAGTGGTATTTTAATTAATTTTTATTATTTAAAATCGCTTATTGTGACGTTTTTTGTAGATATCTTCAATCGTTTTAGCAGCATTCGCGATTAAAGAAAGTTTTTTGGTATTTTTTTACATTATCGGAGTTTTGATAAGGAACCCTATTTTTAAACTAAATATAGCCTATGTCACTCAGGGATAGTATAGCTTTCCAACGGTGAAAGAATTTTTCAAATCGGTTCAGTAGTTTCGGAGCCTATTCGAGACAAACAAACAAAAAAACAAACATTTCCTCTTTATAATATTAGTATAGATAGTATAGATAGGTCGAGTGTGGCAGTCAAGGAAAAAGTGTCGAGATAGACAGTGTCAGGTTAAAACATTTACATTTGCCGAAAGGTGAACCCTGTTAACAGAAATAGAAATCGTTTACGGGGCTCTTCGTTTTACACATTGATACAATAGTATTTTGATGATGATGATTGATGATGAACATCACTTTACTAGCCTTCAGTGTACAATTAGCGAGCTCAAGTCGAGTATGGACGCTTTGCTATCGAAGTGGATACTATCAGCTCTGATACCTCTCTCCAATTCTCTCCCTCCTCTTGCCTTCCATCTATCTAGGCAAATGAGCCGTTCTCGTACCGACATCCCATGCATACATGTCTCTCGAAGTTAAAATTGTTATTGGATGCAATCGAACTAAGGAACTAATTAAGAGGCTTTAGGCCAACTATATAACCAATTTCTCAGGGCCTAATAGTAACAACCACAGCATTGTAATTAACCAAGTACTGATTAAATTTTGACAGCATTATTTATGTTTTAAGATTTTTGGATGGTATTCTAATATCAAATTAAATTTAATTTTTAATAATAATAAATAAAGACAGTATTGTTGCCAATACCAATTTTTAACTCGAAACCCTCCAGCAACAACAACTCGTCTCATAATTTCACATGTAGATTTTTCCTTATAATTCATGTTCAGAAATGAAAAGGCCGCAAATTGCTTATAATTATTATTTTAAACACACAGATAACGGTAATTTAATAATAAATTCCAACATGCAACTGAGATAAAAGCGCACAAACATTTTAATTGAATGCAGCTGCATCATTCAATTACAGTTAAATATTGTTTGTGGCAAATTGTATAGCCAATAATGTAATTTACACCTTGAAGGATGAATTAAAACCATTGAAAGGTCCTGACACATGCCACGCACACGCACACACAGCTTTGTAAATATACTCGTACATGAGCACGTATGGAACAATGAAATGCGCTGAAAATTGGATTTAAATTTTCCTGTCACACATTTAATGGATAAACACATGTTTTAATCATACGCAGTGTCGTGTAAACAAAAGTACAAAATTAATGATTAAGTACATGCGGTCGAATGGCATAAATACATACACAACTATAACCTTGTCTGTATTACATCGTGTATATATGTATGCAGTAACTATGTACATGAAAGATGTAAAAGCGCAACCACAAACGATATCTGAACAAACCACAACTATGTACAGAACGTATTAAGTTGTCATAATATGAGTTTGCAGTAAATATTTATAAAAATAAAAAGAAATAAAAAATTTGGCATAAATGTATGTATGTGATTGGCGTTGGAACCGTTTAGCCGGTTATAGCCGAATCGATGATAGCGCGCCACTCCTCTCTTTCTCTCGCAATTCGGCGCCAGTTGGAAGTCCCAAGTGTAACCAGGTCGTTCTCCACCTGGTCCCTCCAACGGAGTGGAGGCCTTCCCCTTCCTCGGCTTCCTCCGGCGGGTACTGCATCGAACACTTTCAGAGCTGGAGTGTTTTCGTCCATTCGGCCAACATGACCTAGCCAGCGTAGCCGCTTTCTTTTTATTCGCTGAACTATGCCGTTGCCAATGTTCTGAGGACCATTAATCTTACGCAATTACTTCTCGAAAACTCCTAGTGTCGTCTCATCTGATGTTGACATCGTCCAAGGTTCTGCACCATAAAGCAGGACGGGAATGATAAGCGCCTTAAAGAGTTTCCTCAAGAGAGGACTTGACTTTTCAATTGCCTACTCAATCCAAAGTAGCACCTGTTGGCAAGAGTGATTCTGCGTTGGATTTCGAGTCTGACTTTGTTGGTGTTGTTGATGCTGGTTCCCAGGTATACTAAATTATCTACGACTTCGAAGTTATGATTGGATTATGATAATAATTTTGGCATACCTTTAATTTTTTCTCAAACGTCGTACTGGTCACTGGACTCTCAATATAACTCTATCCTATTGACAAAAAATTGGATCAGTCGATTTTCACAAAATTTACTTGAATCGATTTTTTTGCCAAGAAAATTATTCGCCATAGACAGGAATATATTGCAATCGATTGGTCCCACTATAAGTGGGATGCATAAATCCATCCGACCCAAGCACCCGGAGCTTTTAGCGAGACAATAGATGTGTGTGACCTCTTGTTATTTTACTGACCGCTTCTGGGCGACTATTTCCTTCAGACGGGCCAATTGTTGGCAGCACAGACCCGAATTAATAATTTAGCGGTAAGGGAACAGTTGACGATTCCCTGTCAAACCCGCCAAGCACATAGCAAAACCTTCTTAACTGTCTACCCTGGCGAAAACCAATTTCTCTTGACATTGTAATGTCATATCTCCTAGTGATATCAGCACCAGAAATGAATCAATTTTGTTGCGATTCAGCCACAATTCCTAAATTGATGATTGCTGGTAGCATTTACTTTTGTTTACTTCGTTCTAAGTAAGTAATTCGAAGGTCCTTTCAATGTCTAGTAGTCTCACTTGTACAATCCATTTTTAGCAGATTTAATTTTTTCAAAAACCTTCATTGGCTCTTACCTCAATTCATTTGAGACCTTATATACAGACCGTAATGACCTGTAGTGCTTACTTACTTTTCGTCTCGACCAGTTTTGAGAGTAAATTCAGACCTAAATTAAATAAAATTTTAACGAAGACGTAACATCTTAATAGACAGAGCAATTAGAGATAAGAAGGCAAGGCTTAGATACCCCACTAGACTAGAAAAACAAACTCCAACGGCCTATTATATAACACTTCAATAAATATATCTCTCAAGTTTATATCAAAGTTATATTTTGGAAAAAAGTATATGTCACCTTACCTATATAATCTCAGAATCCAGTATTCATCTTGAGAATTGAGGTTAACTCTAAACCTAAAATTAATCCAACTACAAATGGCAAATCACATTCAAATTTCTCAGTAACAAAAATTCCGCGTGAATACATTCCAAACACTAATTATACATTCCAGAAATCCATAAGCATTTTTTGCGAAGCATGAATGCATCAAATTCCACATTTACACTCTGTTCATCGAAGTATACTAACCACAAGGTGTAGTCGCCGGCTTACCGCCCACCAACGTCAAACCACTTTCGCCAATACAAACCAACAACAACTGTAACCACAATTACAACAGTGACATTGACAATCGGTAGCGGTTTAGTGTATCCATGTGTGCATAAACTAACACATACACATATGCTTAGTTCAAATATAATTATTTTCGAACATCCATTTCAACCGCTTTTGAATTACATGCGTTAATTAATCGATTGACAGACACTGCTTGGTTGCATTCGCTTCAATTAAGCACTTGCTATTAAACTGCTAATGAACGTATATTAAATAACTAACTTTGAGGCGTTATTTTTTAACTTTTCCCTATCCACTCACAATGATCTAACAAAAGATCTATTTGATGGCCCATGCCCAAGAATCGTAAGCAAAACAAACTGTCAAACTTGTGTGGTAAATGAAAACTGCATTTATTCATGACGTCACTAGTTATGAATTTTCTGTCTAACAAACTCCTAAAAAAAGAAACGGAACGAAATTTTATCAGGGAGGAAAGTTTTTTTATATGGTGGGTCCCAGGCCCTGCGCACAACTGCATAAGCGGTCTTCGCCTTCTCACTTTAGCTCGCCTCCAAACGGATGTCTGTTGGCTACCCTGAGGTTGCTTGGTCTAGTCGTGAGCTACTTGAGCCATACCCAAAATAATCGGTTCTGACTACTCCCAATTAAATCGCAGTCAGAAACTTCTCTCACTTTCGATTAAGAGTTTTACAGCGGAACTCGAGTATGTAGATATGTCTGCGGATTTGACGATTCTTTGTTCCTCACTTGAATTTCCATACTAAGACGTATTGTTTCTACGAATTTGCCATCGAGATACACCGATTCTAGTAACCTTCCAATTGTCTGTTACCATATTTATCATCTTTTGCCTTCTTCATTCATTTATTGTCATTTCGTCACATTTGAACGTCCGCCGAGATCGTGTTTTATAGCTTTTATATCATGGGCAAGTAAAGCACAAATCTCTGGGGCTGAATACGGAACCGATATGGTTACGGACGTGTTTTTATGAGTTTGGCGATATTAGTAACTCTGTAACGATGCCCCAGCCTCCATAATCGATGGACATAGTTTTATGTAACCTTTTCTATTTCCACAAATAAAGAGAACCTTAAATAGCCGTCGCTTTACAAGCATACGAGAAATCGCTGAAAGAGCCATAGTTATCTAAAAAAATCGAGTTTGAGAAGTGTTTTGACAATTGGAAGAAGCGCTGGCATAAGTGCATAATATCGAATGGGGACAATTTTAAAGGCAACAATATTAATGAAGACGATTTTATAATTTTATTTTCGAAAAACTATAATTCCCGTTATTTAGAGAACAGAGAGAACACTCATCAATTCCGTATTTTATATCAACAGAATTTATCCATCAAAAATAGTGTATCATTGAGGGGTTAGGGGTAATCAGACACACGAACGGCATACGAAAAAATGAGAATTTTCAGTCAGTTTTTTTTTGCTATTATTCATGTTTTTTTACTATAGTAATAATATGGCATTATTACACAATGTTTTGACTTGAAGTCACGCAAATTTGAAAACAAAAATAATTTATGATTTCCAAAGTTAAAGCTGTTTGTGTTGACCCAGTTAAAAAAATGCCCTTGCGGTGACAATCATAAGTCCTTGGAATCGGATATGAAAAATTAGCTTTATATACAGATAATCCTTGGCCGGATCGAAGCTTTTTCGTTTCAATTCACAAAATGGCGGCCTCAGGAAATTTTTTTCTAGATTTTCGGGAAAATCTAAAGTTAATTCTTAAAAGTCTTAAAAAATCGAAATTTTTGAAAAAACAAAAAAACTTCGATCAGGCTCAAAATTAAAGCAGTATAAATTTCATTAAAATCTACTGAGCGGTTTTCGAGTTACAGTTGTCAAAAAACATAGTTTTGAGATAAACGCATTTAAAGTCTCACACTAGCGTTTTGGAGTGCCCGATCGCTCTTTGTTATTTGTAGAATAACTCGAAAAGTAATTATCGGATCAACTTCAGATTTTCAGAGAATGTTTTTAAGATATTACACTTAACGAAAATGCAAAAAAGAAAATTGATTTTTTGAAAATCCTGACTACCCTTAACCCCTTAACATACGAAACTTGTTCCATATTTTTTTTTTTTTTTTCAAAATATCAACAAATTGTCCGACAGCTTGAATGAAGGTTATATCTAATTACAAAGATATGGACAACATTTTAAAGCCACTCTATCATATAAATGAAACGAACTTATTAGACTGCTTCTGATCATCAAATATAGATTATTATTTATAGATATAGAGATAAAGGACTCCCTCGACGACGGACCAAGATTGTTAATATGACTGACAAGATATGAACTTGTGACAGCTTTAACTGTCTAAGAGTCGCGAAAATTTCATCGGAGGCACGTCCATTTAACGAATATCAGAACAAATATAAGTAGTTCAAATAATAAAATGATTTTTAATATATTATATTATACTATGTCTAACATATTTTCTTTTTAATTATTAAGTATTTCCCCTCAAATATGACTCTATTATATTCTATTTATTCGTTTATTATTCACTTCACAAGCGCTTTGCTGCACGCACTTCATTAGACACATGCAGACATCATTGTCATCATCATGACATCTATCAACATCTTAGATAGGCACACAGGCAGTAATTCAAATAAAATATGACAATAAACAAACCCTGCAGCCAGTCGGTCAGAATTTGCAAGCGTCAACTAAGCAAATAAACAGCCAACTAACCAACTGACTAAGCGACTAAGCAACTGACACAGGAAAGCACAATCAGATGATGGCGGCAACACCTGCAGCAAACACAAATAACACCGTCTCACTTGCCACACACACACACACATTGTACTAGATTGTTCGTATGTTTTGAGGTGTGTATAACCGACGACAATGGCCCGAACATTTATGAATAATTAATGCAGCAATACGGCGGACTATTTGTACACATACACACTAACGTAGCGACACCTTCACGCCCACTCTGGCAATTTATGTGCCACGCCATTGTTGCAAGACGCGTTTTACCTTGCGGCGCATTGCGGAGCTTGGTGTTTGTATTTGTGTGCGTTGGTATTGTGTCTTGGCCGTTTGTTTGAGTCTGCTTACGACTCAATTGGTATTGTTGATGCGTCGCTATGAGCCGTGAAGATAAATTCCTATGCCTCTGGTGAAACATTACCCCACTGGGTAACATTTACAATGGCGAAAAGGTGATTGCGGTAATTTGACCTAATTGCTGTGGGAGGCCGCAAGTCAATTTTCGGCTGACGCTGTATGACAAAGGGTGCGTAAAGTAAATAAATATATACATAGTATATTTATATAAGTATCAGTATGTATGGTTTTACAGGGTGTCACAAGCAGATATGGTTTTGAGCGGAGAGCCGACGACTTACAAGAAAGTGCCCCTCTCTTCTCAATATAATTAAACTGGGAGCAAATTGAAGCACCGCTGTCGGCCGAGACACGTTGTTTTTTACTAAGAAGAATAGAAGGGTTAATTAAAGTACTTGTTCTCAGTGGGTCTCTCATTATGTAAGGAAAGTACAACACCAAGAGATGTCGAACCAGATTCCCTAATCGATGACGATGGAATAGATGTTCCATTACCCGACCATGAAGAAATTCGAATAGCGATTACCCGCTTGAAGAACAACAAAGAGGCGAAGGCCGATGGATTACCGGCCGGGCTATTCAAATATGGCGGCGAAGAACTGATAAGTTGCATACATCAGCTTCTTTGTAGAATATGGTCGAATGAAAGCATGCCCGGCGATTGGAATCTCAGTGTGTTCTGCCCAATCCATAAAAAGGGAGACCCCACAATCTGCACAAATTACCGTGCTAACAGTCTCCTCAATATTGCATATAAGGTTCTGTCGAGCATATTGTGTGAAAGACTAAAATCCACCGTCATCTTACTGATTGGACCTTATCAGTGTTGCTTTAGACCTGGAAAATCCACCATGGACTAGATATTCGCCATGCGCCAAATCTTGGAAAAGACCCGGGAGAGAAGAATCAGAAGAAACTCACTACCGTGCGACTTTTTCAATATATTGCTGGAAAAATTAATACGAGCTGCAAAGCTAAATAGAGAAGGCACAATCTTCTATAAGAGTGTACAGCTGCTGGCGTCGTTTGTTCTGCTTTTTTCAGACTGAATAAGGAAGCGAAAAGTATGGGTCTGGTGGTGAATCAGGACCAGACGAAATATCTCCTTCCATCAAACAAACAGTCAGCGCAATCGCGTCTTGGCTCCCATGTCACTGTTGACAGTCATAACTTTGAAGTTGTAGATAGTTTCGTCTACTTGGGAACCAGCCTTAACAACACCAACAATGTCAGCCTTGAAATTCAACGCAGAATCACTTTTGCCAACAGGTGCTACTTTGGACTGAGTAGTTGAAAAGTAAAGTCCTCTCTCGACGAACCAAAAGCAAACTTTACAAGTCGCTCGTTATTCCCGTCCTGATTTATGGCGCAGAAGCGTGGACGATGTCAACATCCGATGAGACGACACTAGGAGTTTTCGAGAGAAAGGTTTTGCAGAAGATTTATGGTCCCTTAAACATTGGCAACGGCGAATACCGCAGACGATGGAATGATGAGCTGTACGATTTATACGACGACATTGACATAGTTTAGCAAATAAAAAGACAGCGGCTTCGCTGGCTAGGTCACGTTCAAATGGGTGAAAACACTCCAGCTCTGAGAGTGTTCGATGCAGTATCCACTGGAGGAAGACGCGGAAGAGGGCGACCTCCATTCCGTTGGAGAGACCAAATGGAAAGTGAACTGGCTTCACTTGGTGTTTCCAGTTGGCGCCCGAATCTATATTCGCGTAAGAGCTTCCTACGCCAAATATACATATGTATAAACCTTCGGTCATCTTTGTAAATTCGCTGGAATCAATAATAGATCTGTACAGATAGAACATATTTGGCATATGGTTACAGCAAATTCTTCAATGCATGAACCCAGACACCTTATCTTACCGAACCTAATATCACGGAGTCAGTCTTTAGGAGGCCTCCTAACCGTTTCATATTAAATATGGGTTCAAAAATTGTAAATCTATATTTCATGAAATTATCAAGCAAACGTTTTGTAATAAAAAACTTCTGAAATTTTACGTAATCCTCTAAACTTAATCCTCTAACTTCTATACAAAAGTAAAATAATATGCATGGAACCCTCTTAAAACACCCTCTACTACACAAATATAACCAAAATGGCCAAAATTATAAAGGCTTCCTTACAAAGTCGACTTACTTGAACAATGTAGAGAACACATTAAACGCATTTTATATGAGGAAGTGTTGCGGGAAAATAACAGGAAACGCGTATTAAAAACTGCAATGTTTTACTATGTTATTATAAGTGTAAACATATAATCTTACTTTGAATATAAATGACTCAATAATAACAGTATGCGGGAGAAAAGAGTTTTGCTTAATTTTTTTATGAACATTTGTATTTGTCCTCTTGGTCTAAAACCGGAAGTCGTGAGCTGCTTGAGCCATATGCAAAAGAATCTTTCCTTGCCAGAATCTTACTTGCCTATTATTGATAGAAAGACAACATATTTTAACCATAGTTCGCAATAAGTTTTAACATTTTTAATAGTACCCAGACCGGTCATAATACAATGCGAAGCTATTATCAAAGAGAAATACTTACTAAACGTTGTGAATTTACGCAAAATCTAAAGTGAAATTCGAACTTTTGTCAGAGCAAAAGGTAAACTTCATAAACTTTACACTGCGTTTAGTCATAGGGGAAATGTGCTGTCCGGACTCGTGAATTTTTAAAACACCGAACAAAGCAAAGTTCGAGTAAGTGCTGTGTATATATGCGATATATATTTGCATACACATATGAGCAAATTTATGCTTGAAATGAAAAGAAAATTTCGGCAGCAGCTCGGAGTTGTCATTGGCGCTCAACAAGTTTTCAAAAGCAGCAAGTATATGAATACTCGCATTGTAGGCTATATACTGTAGTAAGTGTTTAACCAGTTTAAAAATGCATGCTTGTGGAATGCCAAACACTGCTTTGAGGCACAGATTGCAGGTACGTTGGGCATACCAAGATTTTCACTGCTTATAATATGCGGACTTCCTATTATTCTGGTACAAACAAATGACGATATTTTGTGTTTTCTTGTGTGTTTATCCAGGCCACGTGACTCATTTATCAGACAAAACCAAAAGCCCAAAAACAATAGCAAGCTTATCCCTGGTTACCACAACAAAAAAATGTGCGCACTAACTAGCTGCTACTTTGCTACTACACATATATGTATATAAGCTAAAAAATTTATATTTACGCATAAAGTAACAGTACATACAGTCGCCGGAAATTGTACACACGTGCAGCCACACAGCCGGATCAAAATAGGGGAACTTGCTGATTGAAATGTTTAAAACTACAAAAAGATCCATCTTTCAATCCCTTGTACTTGTCTAAAAAGCTTTGCTCAATTATAAATTTAATCGGTTAATACTGAGTGACCACGGACTGCCGACAGCCGGGTCAACATATCTGGTACGGACCTGGACTTTTATACGGCCAAGGATTGTCAACTCGGCAGCATTCCTCACAATTATTTGGAGAATCATCCGCTACAACAACGAAAACTGAGAACGTAGTATGCATATATTTTAATTTAATCACTTAAGCCTAGTAGCTGTAAATTCTCATCCCGAGGTCCTCAACTACTAAAAGCTGAATACCCGACCTAAAAGAAGATCCAAATCGGCGGAAAACTTCCCTTCAACTAGTAGAGGAGACACCTACACCTAACACTTATGGATTTATAAGTTGTCGACCTTTCGAAGCGGTGAACCAGTCCCTGGTACTGCACACCATAAAAGGCATTGAACAATATTCATTCTATCAAGAAATGGAAAAGCGAACTAAAAAATACAGCTTGTGTAAGAACTGAAGTCGCTCGACTTTTCCAAGGGACATAGCTCCGCTCTGTGTGTTCTTGAATAGTTCCAAAAAGATCGGACGTTTCCAAACCAAATTATATTCAGCGATTAGGCCCATGGATACGTAAATAAGCAAATTTGCCGCATTTGGGACGAATTTTTCCTGGATGAAATGGGCTGCTATTGGTTTAGTGTGGCTTGTGCGCCGGTCGATCCATATTTCTTCAAAAATTATGCCGGTAAGAACATAACGGTCAATGGCGTCCGTTATCGCGCCATGATAACCCTTGATATTGAAGCTCATGATCCCGGCGATATTTGAATTCAACAAGATGGCGCCACTTCCCACACATCGCATCAATCAATGGATTTATTGGGAGAACACCAGTCGAACCAGTCGAATTGCTCGAACGAGTCTTCGAAAAATGGACCCAACGGATGGACCATCTGATACGTAGCCGCGGCCAACACTTTAAAGAGATAATCTTTAAAAAATGCATGCTTTTTCGAATGATAATAAACATTCTCCATTAAATTTGAATTTTCTGTGTTTTTTCTTCAATAAAGGAGGACTTTTATAAGGAGGTTCAAATCTAAACTTCTCCACAATGAAATAGAGGATTGCTCTTTTTACCCAAAACATGAAGAAATGCAGGTTTGATCTTAGCTCTAAAGACAAAACTACTTCTTCTAGCAGTATGTAATTCTTAAACTTTACCTGACACTCCAGTTAATTGACCACTGAATTGGAACAAAATCTTCAAAAACCCAACCGAAACTCGTGGGGGGAAGGCAAGAAACTTTGTCGAAGGCGATAGACGGGAGGGTCAATCAGCAGCAGTACCGGCAATTAGCCGGACTCAGATGCGGAAACTACAGAACTTGAACATCTCAGTCGACATGAATGAAGACCTCAAAGTTAAAGCAATACCCAGTACGGAGGAAAAAACCGAGATCATTAAACTCTTAACCGGAATGAAATTTGCTCAAATATTTAAAGAGATGCATCCACCAATTTGGAATTTTGAAATTAATCCCACGAGACATATTGAATATTGATCGTTTCAGAAATTTTATTTCATATAAAATAAGCTCACTTTAGCACCCATACACAAGAGGATGGCGTCCGCCACTGGTTCCCAACACTGGCAACGAATGCGACTAAAGCTGCAACTATACCCACATAGGCGACAGCAGCATACGAGTGTAAGCTAACAAGCCATTGGTATTAAATGCACGTGCAACCCAGTACAGGAGGCATTCAGAAATGTTGTGGTGCCATGAAGAAAAATACGTAGAAGTTTTGGAGCAGAAAATGCAACACAGCCAGCAGAGAACGACAGGGAGTGCAGAGACTAAACCGGAAGATAACTTAATTTACATTATGAAAAATGCATGCTGTATGCAGCAACGCTGCAGGCAGTGAGCTTGTCAAAGTCACTAAAGGCAACAACAACAGCGAGGCAGCCTAGCTAGCTCCTGCAACAGTATATATTGGAGCAGGAAAAATGAAGTAGCAAAAATTTAATAAACAGAAGAAGACAATAAAAAATAGAAATATAAATTGTCAGCACCCAAAAAGCGGGAGCATAGACCGTGCGATATTAACTCACTAAACGCCTAGCCCGCCGACAGACAACGCGTCGTTGGAGCACAGCTTCCGGGCACTATCGCAGCACTGCAGTCAGCAGTGAAGGCATCACACGGGGCAGACGCTGTGCCCGAGTGAGCTCAACATAAGTTGCTAAAAATCTTTTCGTTAAGCTCGCTTCATAATGGGATTTTTGTTGATGCTGCAACATCGCGCCGGCCACAGCATACCCGTAGCGGCATACTAACCGGCGGTGATACTGGGAAAAAAAAATTATATGAAACTACCAGCGCAAGAGTGACTGCTAAGTTGACACCAGTTTGCCGCTATGCCTCCAATGGCAGCAACATCATTGCAACATCAACGCCCTCATCATCGTCAGTGCATTGCCGCTGCTGGCCAACAGCGCAGTTAGCTGGCAACTGGTAGGACAGTGTATATGCTGGTCGCAGCAAGTGACTCCCGCCTGTCGGTTGCCATCTCAGCAGCAAAAGTGAAGAAAAACAACAACTTGCAATAGCTTTTTCTACTAAACCAAGTATGTGCTGTGGCATGCCTTTTGCTGTTCGTTCTCATAACATACGGCGTATAAATTATGCTCGCGCACAACCAACGGAGAGAAGGAAAATTGCAGTTGACTGCAGCTCAGCAGCAGTTTGAGCTCTGCTCTGTAAAGGTGAGTCCATGATGTGTTTTTTGCTCGCGGCTGCTAGGCTTGCCGTTGCTTTGACGTTTTCTTTATGGCTGTTTTATGTAAATGTTATGTTTGTTTATTATGTAAACGGCGTAAAACTAAAAGCCCGCCGACAATCTTATTAATTTATGTCATATAATGTTTATTTAGTATGCGGGATGTTTAGAATAACTTAGAATTAACTGTTGAGCTAACAATTTTGTAGTTTTGTATCTCTAATGGTTATTGTCGCTCTTTCCAAACCCAAAGAAGAATGTAAGTTATTCTGTTATGTAAATTAATTCTAAAATTTAGTTTTCAGCGAATTTTATATGATAATCGTAATAAATAATAATATTAGGTTGGCAAATATCTCCCTTCCGCTTTTTTGCTCTTTATTCAATGCTTTATAAAAAGTTTAACAGTGGTCGGATTTAGTTCAAGTATGCGCCCTTTCGATCGATAATATGTATTCATCTAGACGGCAACTTCATAATACCCCACTCGTAGAAGCCCCCTTTCTTATTTGCGAAGAGCTCGGACAGCCACTTTACACAAGCGTCTTTTGAGTTCAACTTTACATCGCCATGGACAGGAACAGGTGGTAATCACTTGGCGCTATGTCCGGGCTATGTGGTGGATGCGATAAAACCTCTCATCCGAGCTCTCGTACCTTCTGACGAGTCATCAACGAAGTGTGTGGTCTGGCGTTGTCCTGGTGGAACACTACACCCTTCCTGTTGGCCAATTCTGGACGCTTCTGGTCGATCGCCTGTTTCAAGCGGTCCAGTTGTTCGCAGTAGATGGTAGAATTAAGCGTCTGGCCATATGGGAGCAGCTCATAGTGGATGATTCCATTCCAATCCCACCAAACACACAGCAAAACTTACCTGGGCGTCAATCCCGGCTTGGCCACTGTTTGGGGCGATTCACCGGCATTCGACCACGACCGTTTTCGCTTGATATTGTCGTATGTGATCCATTTTTCGCCAGTCACCATTCGCTTCAAAAATGGGTCGAGTTCGTTCCGTTTCAACAGCATATCGCAGGCGTTGATTCGGTACAGAAGGTTTTTTGTGTCAAATCATGCGGCACCCAAACATCAAGCTTTTTTGTGTATCCAGCCTTGTGCAGATGGTTTAAAATGGTTTGATGACTAACTCTCATCTCCTGGGCGGCGATGTCACGAGATGCCACATGCCGGTCTAACTCGAAATTTTACATGATTTGATCGGTATTCGTCGTCACAGGTCTTCCGCCGGCTGGCTTATCCATGGTGTCGTTTTCACCCGCTCTGAATCGTCGAAACCATTCCCCCAAAATTCGAAGTGATAGAGTACCATCTCCCAAAACGCTATTAATCTCACGGAACGTTTCGCTAGCGGATTTGCCTTTTACGAAGGAAAACTTTAAAATAGCGCGAATTTCGGCGTTAGTGAACTCCTTGTTTACACGTACATATATAAGACCTTACAAAGATGTATAGTATTGCCAGATACGAGCTCTGTGGCGTATGTATAAAGACATAGCCGCGAAATTCAAAAGACAAAAGGGCGGAAGGGAGATAATATTATATTATATTACAAAGAGAACGATCCGTATTGTGGTGATCTCAATCCACTTCTCGTTGATGGACGGTTGAAAAAGGAGGTAGAGAGAACTGCCTATTGTTCATAAAAAACTATTGAGTTAACCATTGACCACATAGCTGTATTACAGCATCTGTTCATTAAGTTAATTTAATTCTCATACACTGGTCTAAGCTGTGGACAAACGAACTTCGTTGTTCGAACTAAGTTTATACTCGCATTTAAAAGTGTTCAATCTTTTGTCTCTCATTGTAAATGGAATCTCGAATAAAAACTATTTCTTGAAATACTCTATTTCTTGGTGGCGGCTTTCCACTTCGACGGCGTGTCCCTCATAGCTTTATTGCTTCTATGCTTATTCCGCAGTGTCCGATGAGAACTCACTCTACTGCACCAAGGTGAACCTTTTTAAGTGCGCCTAATTCACCTACCAGTTGCGCTTCAAAAGGATCTCGCAATTGAGCAGGTCATCTACTACTACCTTAATTGCAGACACCACTGCTTGAAAGACACTGTAGACCATTGTAACTTGAAATTAAGTTTTAAAGAAATATCTTTACAGAAGACTCCGCATCCAAGCTCCTTTAAAAGATCATAGATAACTAGGACCTTACCTTGAGGGGTACTCCTTTTAACCTTACGTAGTGCTGGGTACTACCCCATTCTGCCACGTCTGTTCTGTCGCAGAGAAGATTGTAGATAAGGTATTTGAGCTTGGATTCGAGCACAAATTCATCGAGTGTCTTGATATCCGTTTCCGGGCTCACATTGTTGAAGGCCCACTCGCGAACGATAACGGTGCCTACCGCATTATTGGAAGCCGTATGCATAAGAGCTTCGAAGCCATGCCATGATATCATGAGTCGCAGTGTCCCCAGAACTGCCTTTGCTGTAGGCAGACCCTTAACAGTTTTCAATGGAAATGAGGATAGGCTGAACGGTCTGAAATCCTTGGCAATGACGTGAAAGATTTTTCCGGCCATCGGTATAAACGCCACCCTAACCTGTCTCCAAGCCTCATGAATATGGCCTAATCTAACGTAGTTCGCGTAAATGCGGTCAATCAGCTGCCTGATGATCTGCCATCAGTTTCCGAGGACTTGTATGGCTTGAACGAATTTATCGCCCAGGTCAAATGAGTACATCCAGAAATTCAAAGAAAGCTGTACATGCAGTCCTCCTGAAGCCTTTCCACTGGCACTTCTTCAGAGGATTGACTGCTGCTCAGAAAGTAATATAATAATAATAATAATTAAATAATTGATTTAGTTATTTAGTATGCCCAATGCCAATCATTCTCCTAAAAATTTATAAAAGATAACCAATAAAAATTTTTCTGTCGTCAGTAGTTCTACGCATAATATTTCCTTTTTTTTTGTATCAAATATTACAATTTAATTGTATGTGTATATCATATATACATACATAAGTATATACAAATATAGCCAGCCAATTAAGCATTCGCATATTGCGCGCGACACTGCGTATACTTAGTATAATAGCACTGCACCACCGCGTTCACCACCGTCACCACAATGGCGATGCAGTAGTCCAGAAGGCCGATACGCTATATTAATTTACATACATAACAGTAATAATATTACTAAGGCTTTAATGAAATGGATTTCAAAAGCAGATGTTTGTAATATTGTGAAATCGGAAATGTTCTTATAAAATGCGGGTTATACTCAAAAAATATTTTCGTCTCTCTTTGTGATGATTGTCTTATTGGATCCAAGGAAAGTTATGCAAGGCTTTAAGCTAGCATTTAAGAGTAAAATCAGCATTTTCATGTATAAAAGATAAATATTATTATATGTATTAGAGAAAATATTAAATGCGCCAACACATATCGTCTTTTAATTCAGAAATTAATATTTTTAATGAAAAACTAATAATTTTTGCATTTATAAGTAAGACTGCATGCTACGCAGACACCAATTTGAATACAGAAAGGCCTATCAGAAATATGCCTTACCACTAAAATATGAATTTTATTGCACGGACTCAATTAAATAATTTCTACTATGTACTTTTCATCGGGTTTAGTCACAATTCAGCTTCAATATACATGCCACAACCCACTTAACACTTGAAAATTTATAGTGTTAAATCTAATTAAAACTTTCTACAAAATAATTACAATAAACTTTGAAACATATTAAGAAGTGCCATAAAACAACACATAGTAAATTAACAAGCTTGCAATAACTAACAATTAACACTTTCCACTTTTAAACACGCACACAAACAAATTTATCGCAACTCAATGCAACGGCATTTAAGGAAATAAACCAACTGAACTCACCCACTCAGATACATAAGTCATTAAAGAGAGAAAATAATAATTTAAGCTACTCATATTGCCAATTTTCAACTGCTATAAATACAAGCAAAGGCTATGCACACTCATGTGGGCCACCGTGTGGTATGAGTAATCAAAAGTGTGCATAGATAAACGGCGCGCCGAGAGTGGAGAGAAGCCTTTAAAAACGCATGCAAGCACGTAATTAACGCATTTACCGGCATACAACTACTTCAGCGCCAAACAAACACACACACACACAGGCATGTACGCTTAAATGTTGTTTTTGTTGTGTTCTCTTGCTAATATTGTTGCTGCTGTTGGCTATAATAACTATAGCTGCGGCAGCACACGTGCATATCCAATTTATGCCCCTTGAAATTTTATCGCAGAAGATAATAAAGACTCAGATTGCAGTGAAACGTCCAACAACAGCAACAACTGTAGCAGCAGCAAATAACTGTAGTGTTTACATGCTTGCAACGTCGCATATCTCAGCATACGCCACTGAGAGCACATAATTAATTTATGCTGTCGATAATGATGGCAAATAGACTCACTTAAGTACAACTGTGCGCATCTATATACATAAGTAAGTAATGGGTGGTTCGAATGCAAAGTAGTTGTAGTTTGTGTAGTCAATTTAATGACTCATGCTATTAAAAGTTGTAGAAGTAGAATTGGAGACAATATTCCATGAAGTGATAAATAAGAAATTATAGACAGATGGCAAATAAAAAATAATAAAAAGAGCAAGTAAGGAAAGGCTAAGTTCGGGTGTAACCAAACATTTTATATTTTCGCCATTTATTTTATTTTTTATTTTATTAAAATAACACTCAATTTTACCCACATATATGACATAAAGTCCCCTAGAATAGCGAAAGTCTTTTTGTCTTTTGAATTTCGCGGCTATGTATAAAGCGCTACAGAGCTCTTATCTGGTAACACTATTCATCTTTGAAAGGGGTTGACATAACCTACAAAACGACGCTATGCATGATTAGTTTGGATATTGCGTTCAACAGTTATAGACGGGTAAACATGAAGTTCACTAACCCCGAAATTCGCGCTATTTTAAAGTTTTGCTTCGTTAAAATCCGCTAGAGAAACGTTCCGTGAGAGTAATGATGTTTTGGGGGATGGTACTCTATCACTTCTAACTGCGAGAGAATGGTTTCGACGATTCAGAGCGGGTGAAAACGACAACATGGATAAGCTAGCCGGCGGAAGACCTGGGACGACGAGTATCGATCAAATCATGGAAAACATCGAGTTAGACCGGTATGTAGCATCTCGTCACATCGCCCAGGAGATGAAAGTTAGTCACCAAACCATTTTAAACCATCGGCAGAAGGCTGGATACACAAATAAGCTTGATGTTTGGGTGCCGCTTGATTTGCCGCCAAAAAACCTTCTGGACCAAATCAAAGCCTGTGATATGCTGCTGAAACGGAACGAACTCAACCCAATTTCTAAGCGGATGGTGACTGACGACGAAAAATGGATCACTTACGACAATATCAAGCGAAAACGGTCGTGGTCGACGACCGGAGAATCGTCCCAAACAGTGGTCAAGCCGGGATCGACGGCCACGAAGGTGTTGCTGGGTGTTTAGTGGGATTGGAAAGGAATCATCCACTATCGCTGAACGCATATGGCCCGGCAATTAATTGTACTATCTACTGTGAACAACTGGACTATTTGAAGCAGGCGATCGACCAAAAGCGTCCAGAATTGGCCAACAGGAAGGGTGTAGTGTTCCACCAGGACAATGCCAGACCACACACTTCGTTGATGACTCGTCAGAAGCTATGGGAGCTTTGATGGGAGGTTTTATCACATCCACCATATAGCACATATACATACCGCCAAGTTCCTGTCCATGGCGAATGCCATATGTATGAAAAGTGACTGTCCAAGTTCTTCGCAAATAAGGAGGGGGCTTCTACGAGGAGAGAAATCGCCGTCGAAATGGAAACAGATTATCGAACGAAACGGCGCATATTTGAACTAAATCCGATCACTGTAACACTTTTTTTTATAACCATTGAATAAAGATCAAATAAAGCGGAAGAGAGATATTTGTCAACCTAATATAATAGTATTATATGGAAGTAGTATAGTAGTATATGGAAGTTGAAATAATTCCTGGACCACCCTGTATCAGTTATTCTTGTTTTTGATAGGCGCGCTTTTCGTTCCATAGCATATGCCAAGTTTACACCGTCAGCGAGTCAATATTAATGCGCGCATTTCGATATAACGATGTGTGTTAATATGCAGTTGCACGATTATACGAGAGTATGTGTATATGTGTTGTTGTGTTAATTTCAGATGCTAAATGCGTTAAAATGCCATATAATCGATGCGTGTAATTTCCTGTAAGGACTAAACGCATTAAAAAGGTGAAAACTGCCTTTCAATGCAAATTGCTTGCACAAACGCACTTGAGTGGTTGTTGCTATTGTTGGCTGTGGCAATTACCTTGAATATACGCATACGTGTTTAAGTAAACTTGAACAAATATTAAATCTTGTGCCTTTGCTATGGAAGTGTGATTCAAGTGCTGTAAGCAATTAAAATTGACAAGATAATATTTATAGAAAAGTAAGTAAGAAAAGAATGAAGAAATACAAATAATTTAAAGCTGTCTCACTATATGTAATTTAATTTATTGAAATGGGCGGAACTTTCGTCTTGACAATTTATATGTGTTAATTTTCGTCGAAAAAAATTTATTTAGTTTTTATAAAACTCTCCGCAATAATCAGAAAACTTTCGTTTCGGTCAAACCATTTTTCGAAGTGTACATCAATTTATGACCTCATTGCTCAGTTATTAACTACACTCGTGTAAAATATGTTAACTTGCTTTGTCACACTCATATCAAGTTTTGAATGTACTGGGGCCACTAAACAATAATATGTATTTTCTCTTAAAAAGTACAAACTTCAGCTACATATAGACAAATTATTTGTTATTATTTATTTAAAAAATACACTTATGATTTTCGTGAATATATCGTTTCCGCAAGGTCCTTTTTAAGCCTTCAACAAAAATGCATCCATTTCCCTTGAAAGTTCTTCTCCTTTGAGGAAATATCCTGATGAAACCTCTCGCCTTGTTCGTCGTACATACAAAATACATCTCTAGGTGAGTTTTTCCTGATTATTCAGATTTTCTTCAAAACTCTTATCTTTAATTAGTTGTTGTGTTTGTGGATCTACAAATATTCCTTCTTTAATTCTTGCCTCGTTGAGTCCCAGATTCTGATTTTCTCATCAATTTGGAGGCATTGGCACAAAGCAAAAAAATGCATGTGACAATAATAGTGTTCACCAGTGCTATTAGAACCTCACACTTTGTTTATACTCTCGTAACATGTTGCACAGAGTATTGGACCACTGCCACGCCCACAAATTGGCGTAAATCGAAAACTTATAAAGTGCCATAACTAAGCCATAAATAAAATTATAAAACTAAATCTTTGTAAAAAGGATTGCACTAGGAAGGGGCATGTTTGGATTTTTTTTTTTTTGAAAATGGGCGTGGCCCCGTCCCCTGCTATGTCCATATCTCATAAACAACTAAAGCTATATCAACCAAACTAACTAGAGTTGTTTCCAAGGGTTATGTTCAAAAATACTAAAAATACTTTAATTAACTAAGAAAAAACCCCAGGAACATTAAATTCCATTGTAAAGATGGTACAGGGCTGCACTCAAAAGGGTATACAAAATTTAAAATGGTGTGGCTCCACCCACTAATGTGTCAAAAACCATACCTCAGAAACTACTTGACCAATTTTAACAAAATCCCAATACCACAGTTTGAAAATGGGCGTAATCGGTTCACAACAATTTTTTTTGAAGCCCATCTGATTCGTTCATTTAGCAATATATAAATTAAGCACCAGTGAAATTATCGTAAAAAAAACTTTTCACAAATATTGCGTTCCTAGTGTGACATCACTTATCTTACAATCAGCGTAATCGGACTATAACATTTCAAGGCCCCAGATACCGAACATAAGTACCTCATTGTTTGTGATCTATTTTTTAAGGAAAATATACTTAGACATCTCTGATATTTCAAAGGCGATCAGTTTTTTGTACCAGTGTGCCTCTATACTAAAATTGGGTCAGATCGAGTCAATCCTTCCTCTAACCCCAATATACCTAATTTTCGAACTTTCAAACTTACGAAGGACTTTGTGCCGTATATATCGTTTAGTATGTGAGATATCCTAGCAAAATGAAATGAATAATGTAGCTTGGCGGCAAAAATACTTGAAATCGGTTCAGGTATTACCCAGCCCCTATATATTATATATAATGATTTTAGTTATTCTAGTTGAATTCATTTCGAATATATAGGTCGAATTGTGTGTTAGTTTAATAACAACAAATAAATAACTTGCGAAAGTATAAAATATTCGGTTACAACAAAACATAGCCTTTTCTTACTTGTTTCTATTATGATTGTACCCAAATTATATGCTTCTCATTAAACCATCAAATATGTAAGAAATATATATAATAAATTATATACAAACAAGTAAGGAAGGGCTAAGTTCGGGTGTAACCGAACATTTTATACTCTCCCAATTTATTTATTTAACTTTATTCATATTATATAATACACAATTTGACACACATATCCCTCATATATATTGTATAAAGTCCATTGAAAGTTGGAAACCATAATATTAGGTTAGAAGCACCGAGGTCCTCGTGTTCGATATATGGGGCCTTAAAAACCTATGGTCCGATTTCGGCGATTTTTATAATGGGGCTGCCACACTATTAACATAGTATTTGTGCAAAGTTCTGCACCGATATTTTCACTAGTCTTCTTCTTGACTGGCGTAGACACCACTTACGCGGTTATAGCCGAGTCCAAAACAGCGCGCCACGCATCTATCTCTCCTTCTGGCAGTTTGGCGCCAATTGGTTATTCCAAGCGAAGCCAGGTCCCTCTCCACCTGGTCCTTCCATCGGAGTGGAGGTCTCCCTCTTCCTCTGCTTCCACCAGCGGGTACTGCATCGAATACTTTCAGAGCTGGAGCACCTTCATCCATTCGAACAACATGTCCTAGCCAGCGTAGCCGCTGTTTTTTTATTCGCTGGACTATGTCTATGTCGTCGAATAACACATACAGCTCATCGTTCCATCGTCTGCGGTATTCGCCGTTGCCAATTCTTAAGGGACCATAAATCTTCCGCAAAACCTTTCTCTCGAAAACTCCTAGTGCCGTCTCACCGGATGCTGACATCGTCCACGCTTCTGCACCGTAAAGTAGGACGGGAATGATGAGAGACTTGTAGAGTTTGGTTTTTGTTCGTCGAGAGAGGACTTTACTTTTCAATTGCCTACTTAGTCCATAGTAGCACCTGTTGGCAAGAGTGATTCTGCGTTGGATTTCCAGGCTGACATTGTTATTGCTGTTAATGCTGGTTCCCAGGTAGACGAAATTATCTACAACTTCAAAGTTATGACTGTCAACAGTGACGTGGGAGCCAAGACGCGAATGCGCTGACTGTTTGTTTGACGACAGGAGATATTTCGTCTTGTCCTCGTTCACCACCAGACCCATACGTTTCGCTTCCTTATCCAGTCTGGAGAAAGCAGAACTACCGGCGCGGGTGTTGTTTCCAATGATATCGATATCATCGGCGTACGCCAGTAGCTGTACACTCTTATAGAAGATTGTACCTTCTCTGTTTAGCTCTGCAGCTCGTATTACTTTCTCCAGCATCAGGTTAAAGAAATCACACGAGAGTGAGTCACCTTGTCTGAAACCTCGTCTGGTATCGAACGGCTCGGAGAGGTCCTTCCCAATCCTGACGGAGCTTTTGGTGTTGCTCAACGTCAGCTTACACAGCCGTATTAGTTTTGCGGGGATACCAAATTCAGACATCGCGGCATAAAGGCAGCTCCTTTTCGTGCTGTCGAAAGCAGCTTTAAAGTCGACAAAGAGATGGTGTGTGTCGATCCTATTTTCACGGGTCTTCTCCAAAATTTGGCGCATGGGGAATATCTGGTCCGTTGTTGATTTTCCAGGTCTAAAGCCACACTGATAAGGTCCAATCAGTTTGTTGACGGTGGGCTTTAGTCTTTCACACAATACGCTCGACAGAACCTTATACGCGATGTTGAGGAGGCTTATCCCACGGTAATTTGCGCAAATTGTGGGGTCTCCCTTTTTATGTATTGGGCAGAGTACACTGAGATTCCAATCGTCAGGCATGCTTTCTTCCGACCATATTCTGCAAAGAAGCTGATGCAAGCACCTTATTAGCTCTTCGCCGCTGTATTTGAATAGCTCGGCCGGTAATCCATCGGCACCCGCCGCCTTATTGTTCTTCAAGCGGGTAATTGCTATTCGATTTTCTTCACGGTCGGGCAATGGAACATCTGCTCCATCGTCGTCGATTGGGGAATCGGGTTCGCCATCTCCTGGTGTTGTACTTTCACTGCCATTCAGCAGGCTGGAGAAGTGTTCCCTCCACAAACTCAGTATACTCTGGTCATCAATAACTAGATCACCTCGGGGGGTCCTATAGGAGTGCGCTCCGGTCTTGAAACCTTCAGTTAGTCGCCGGATCTTTTCGTAAAATTTTCGAGCATTACCCCTGTCGGCCAGCTTGTCAAGCTCTTCATACTCACGCATTTCGGTCTCTTTCTTTTTTTGTCTGCAAATGCGTCTCGCTTCCCTCTTCAGCTCTCGGTATCTTTCCCATCCCGCTCGTGTTGCGGTCGATCGCAACATTGCGAGGTAGGCAGTCTGTTTTCTCTCCACTGCGAGACGACAATCCTCATCATACCAGCTGTTTTTTTGACTTTTCCGAAAACTAATGGTTTCGGTTGCAGCTGTACGTAAGGAGTTTGATATGCCGTCCCACAGCTCCCTTATACCGATATGCTGATGAGTGCTCTCAGAGAGCAGGAGTGCAAGTCGAGTAGAAAATCGTTCGGCTGTCGGTTGTGATTGCAGCTTCTCGATGTCGAGCCTTCCTTGTGTTTGTTGACGTGTACGCTTTTCTACACAGAGGCGGGTGCGTATCTTAACTGCTACAAGATAGTGGTCCGAGTCGATGTTGGGACCACGAAGCGTACGCACATCAAAAACACTGGAGACATGTCGTCCATCTGTCACAACATGATCGATCTGGTTGCGAGTGATTCGATTCGGGGACAGCCAAGTAGCTTGATGGATTTTCTTATGCTGGAATCTAGTACTACAGACGACCATATTTCGGGCCCCGGCGAAGTCGATCAGCCTCAGACCGTTTGGTGATGTTTCGTCATGGAGGCTGAATTTTCCGACTGTTGTGCCAAAGACACCTTCTTTACCCACCCTAGCGTTGAAATCGCCAAGCACGATTTTGACATCGTGGCGGGGGCAGCGCTCATAGGTACGTTCTAGGCGCTCATAGAAGGTATCTTTGATCACTTCGTCCTTCTCTTCCGTCGGGGCGTGGGCGCAAATCAGCGATATGTTGAAGAACCTCGCTTTGATGCGGATTGTGGCTAGACGTTCATCCACCGGAGTGAATTCCAGGACTCGACGACGGAGTCTCTCTCCCACCACGAATCCCACACCAAGTTTGCGCTCCTTTATATGGCCGCTGTAGTAGATGTCACAAGGACCCACCTTCTTCCGTCCTTGTCCCGTCCATCGCATTTCTTGGATTGCGGTGATGTCAGCCTTTACTCTTACGAGGACATCAACCAGCTGGGCAGAGGCACCTTCCCAATTAAGGGTCCGGGCATTCCAGGTGCATGCCCTTATTTCGTAGTCCTTTAAACGTTTGCAGTGGTCGTCATCAAAATTGGGGTCTCTCATCCGAGACTGTTTTTTTCTTTTTCATTGGGGGGTGTTTTTATGTGGTGGGTCCCAAACCCTACGCACAACCGCATAGGCGGGTTTCGCCTTCTCACTTTAGCTCGCCTCCAAACGGATGTCTGTTGGCTACCCAGAGGATACTTGGTCTAAGACCGGAAGTCGTGAGCTGCTTGAGCCACATGTAAAAGAATCGTTCCTGGCCACTCCCAAGTGAATGACAGTCAGAAACTTTCCTCACTTACGTGAACTTCTACATATGACTCCATCCTTCACTAGTACTTACTTTATATATTGTAAAGTAAACGATTCAGATTGTCTTCAAAGTTCTGGTATATAGGAAGTAGGCGTGGTTGTGAAGCGATTTGGCCTATTTTCACAACATATCATTGGGATGTAAGGAAACTATTACAAACCAAGTTTCATTGAAATCGGTCGAGTAGTTCCTGAGATATGGTTTTTGACCCATAAGTGGGCGACGCCACGTCCATTTTCCATCTTGTTCGAAAATCTGAGTGCAGCTTCCATCTGCCATTTCTTATGTGAAATTTAGTGTTTCTGACGTTTTTCGTTAGTGAGTTAACCCACTTTTAGTAATTCTCAACCTAACCTTTGTATGGGAGGTGGGCGTGGTTATTATCCGATTTCAACTATTTTCATGGTGTGTGGTGGGGTACGTAAGATAATCGACTGCAGAAAGTTTGGTTTATATAGCTCTATTGGTTTCCGAGCTATGTACAAAAAACCTATTTGGGGGCGGGGCCACGCCCACCTCCCCAAAAAAATTACATCCAAATATGCCCCTTCATAGTGCGATCCTTCATACCAAATTTTATTTCCATAGTTTTATTTATGGCTTAGTTGTGGCACTTTATGTGTGTTCGGTTTTCGCCATTTAGTGGGCGTGGCAGTGGTCCGATTTTGCTCATTTTCGAAAGCAACCTTCCTATGGTGCCAAGAAATAAGTGTGCAAAGTTTCATCAAGATATCTTAATTTTTACTCAAGTTACATCTTGCACAGACGGGCGGACGGACGGACAGACAGACATTCGGATTTGAACTCCACTCTTCACCCTGATCACTTTGGTATATATAACCCTATATCTAACTCGTTTTGTTTTGGGTGTTACAAACAACCGTTATGTGAACTTTGTTGCGAGAGTATAATAATTTAACTACTTGATCAATTTTAACAAAATCCCAATACAACAGTTTGAAAATGGGCGTAATCGGTTCACAACAATTTGTTTAAGCCCATCTGATTCGATCATTTAGCAATCTATAAATTAAACACCAGTGAAATTAGCGGAAAAAAACTTTTCACAAATATTGCGTTTCTAGTGTGACATCACCCATTTTACAATCACCGAAATCGGACTATAACATTTCAACGCCTCAGATATCTCTGATATTTTAAGGAAATTCAAAGGAGCTCAGTTTTTTCTACCAGTGTGCCTCTATGCCAAAATTGGGCCAGATCGAATCAATCCTTCCTCAAACCCCAATATACCTAACTTTCGAACTTTCAAACTTACGAAGGACTTTGTGCCATATATATTGTTTAGTATGTGAGATATCTTAGCAATCGCCCAGGCCATATTGGTCGAATTTGCTGCCTTATCGAACTGCTGCGTTATCTACCTAAAATTGGGCACCACGTGATTTGTTTTTATTTTCAAACTTGAAAAAGTCACTCTTTTAGCAAAAATTGGAGTCCAATAACCTACGCATTAACCTCCTTGAAGAACTAGTTTGCAGACATTCAGAAAACATATGATCGGATCTAGCACCTTCGAATAAACAATCTTCTAATATCAGCACATTCTAATATAGGTATATTAGTAGTAGAATAAGCTTTAAAAAGTTAATGAAAGTTGGGAAAATTTGCTTTCAATATTTCAATTATTCATTATTTGGGTATTCTTGTATAAAATCTTTTTTACTCGCATATTTTACAGTATGTCAGAAGGAAAATTTTTTGTCCATCAATATTTCATAGTAGAGAATTTCGATTTCATTACTTAATTACGACGATTCAAATCTTTCAGCACCCTAACCACACTACCAAGATGAATCTTTTGCAAAATTCTGCATATAACACACATATTAGCCATTCATTAAGCCATGTGCTGCACCCCGCCATACGTCATTCAAATTTGTTGCACTAATGGCTCAACTATGACTAACATATGTATACTCGTATATGTATGTGTGGGTAATATAAATCTGTATATTCATTTATACACTCTGTCCAAGTTAATCTCTGATCTTTGGCTCCCGCAGTTATCTTACTTACATACACCCGCTTGGACTCTCACATTAAAAGCTTAAGCGCATATAACAAAATTACAGACTCACAAACATATCTGCTTGTGAGTAAGTGAATATACAATATGATTAGACGCTTCGCAAAAGCTTTGCCACTACATATACTCTGCTTTCAAAGGAAACCTCGAAAAAAAATTAATTAATTTACTACTCAGCTAAGTTTTAAGACTTTTTGCAGATTTTTTTTTGACACCATTGTGACCGTAGTGGCACTCTATTGTGGCTGGCGATTTTCCCAACGGAAAACCGTTTTTTCGTGGTTGTAGGTAGTGACAAAATTGAATGTAAAAAAGTTTTTAATGAATCAAATTAGTGAACTGTGCGCCACACAAAGCAGTAACGGTCAGCGCGGCGTTACTGTAGTTGTGAGAAAGGGTCGGTAGAGATTTTGCAAATGGATATTAAGTAGAGTAGTGAAGCGCTTCATGTACGTATTTCATTCAAAACAAGTTAATTAAAAACAATTTTCTGTTTTTGCCTTAACATGGATAGAGTAACGAAGTTTTGATTTAAAAGGTCAGATAATACAAAAACAGAACATAAATACTGGAAATTTTCTGAATTATGTTATGTCAACTCATGTCATGATATGTTGTCTTGAGTTAGTCATATTATGTTAAGTTAAAACAGGTTTCCTATTGATATTCATTGCGTTATTTTAACTTATATTATTATAATTTATGTTAAGTTATGTTGGCCGCGGCTACGTCTCAGATGGTCTATCCGTTGAGTCCTATTATCGATAACTCGTTCGAGCATTTCGATTGGTAACTGGCGAATAATACGCGGGATGTTTTGCTTCAAGGCCCGAATCGAAGCGGGATTGTCTGCATAGACTTTAGACTTTACATGTCCCCACAGGAAAAAGTCTAACGGTGTGATGTCACACGATCTTGGTGGCCAATCAACCGGCCCAAAACGTGAAATTATCTGCTCACCGAAGTGTTTTCTCAATAAATTCATTGATTAATGCGATGTGTGGGAAGTGTCACCGTCTTGTTGAAACCAAATGTCATCGAGATCATGAACTTCAATTTCAGACATCAAATAGTCGGTTATCATGGTCCTATAATGGTCGCCTTTGACGGTTCTTACCGGCATCATTTGTGAAGAAATATGGACCGATGATTCCACCAGCCCACAAACCACACGAAACCTTTGTTTTTTTTTCTTTATGAAATTGCAGCTCTTGAATCTCTTCTGGCTCTTCGTCTTCGTGTTGAATTAGTACGCTCAGTAGTGACCATATGTTGACCATAAGTTTAGCGAAGCTCGTGCAATATATTCTTTACATAACGTGAATCTTCGTAATAAAGTGCAACAATTGTCAAACAATACTGAACAAAAATAACATGACAGCTTTGCACGACTCACGCGTTGTCAGTCAAAAAAATTACCTCTACTTGGATCATCCCATACGTGGCAAAAATATTAAAGGCATTAATTACTCAGATTCGTCTGGATTTCACAGTCTAGCCATTCAATAACCAAACTTTCTTACCAAATTACTGTAATTTACTTTGTTTAGTCCATCAATCATGTCAGCTGTCAATCATTGAATTGGTAGACTGCACAGTTTCTACTGACGCACACTATTTTCGAAGAGTGACAAGAAAATCAAGTTGAGTTAGTGTTAATGAGATCTGACATAACTACAATTTCATCCTTTTCTGAATAAATTGTTGTTTTTTTTTTCTCAATAAGTTGTATTTGATTATACAAACAGGCCACTTTAAATTAAACAACTTCCACTACGCTTTACAGAAACAACTTCAACCCTAAGCATCATTCTTCCGTTTTCAGTTTCACAACTCATTTGAAATTCACGCTGATGGCTTACTGGTTTGTTGGTCATGGCAGCTAAACGATGCTGTGAAAGTCATGTCGATTGCTTGACATTTACCAACTAATTTCCCAAAAGACATGAAAGATTTATAATTGTTTTAAACGAGTTCCATCAATGCGGAGGCAACGTGAAATACGAGTAATGTGCAAAGTTTAGCTCCAGTGAGTGCTATGAAATTGTGTGATAACAAATTTTGCTGAGATTCGCTTCAGAAGCATAATTCGTGCGTAAAATATGGCATGGTTTTCGCTTGGCTTTAAGCACTGTAAAGGGAAGTGAAGTAAATCTTTTAATTGTTGTTTTTCGTTTTAGTGTCGGTTAAGCGTCCTACCTTATGGAATTTGGTTTAAAGCGAAATTATGGTTTTTTTTAACCATCCATTGTATTCAGATTTAGTACGAATATCAACTTTAAATTAAGTTTTGACGAAGTGGCTTAATGAGCTTTCACTCAGATAATAGAGCGGCAATCCCGACCATGTACTGACTGACTGTTCGCTGAAAAATTACTCAAGGGGTGCTTAGACTCTATATTAACAGCTTCTAGCTACTTTAATATAAGACTCCTTTGGGTCCCGGCCATAGCGGTATCGCTGGGAAGCCGATAAGCTTGCGCGTAAGCTGACATCTCATCAGATTGTGAACAAGATGGTGCCCCACTATGCCTCTCCGCGTTGGATCACTGGTTACTGGAACACGGTAGGCGTTGGACATTGATCAGTACCTTGCGACTGTGAGATCATTTTGGACTTAGCTCGCCGTTATGATAGGAGTCCTTACCGGACACTGCCCGATGGGACTCTCGCAACAAAGGAAGGGTCATATTTGGATGTAATTCTTTTTAGGAAGTGGGCGTGACCCCGCCCACAAATCGGTTATTTGTATTTAACTCGCAAACCAATAAAGCTATATAAACCAAACTTTCATCAGTCGGTTCTCTTACGTACCCAACCACACACCATGAAAATAGTTGAAATCGGATAATAACCACGCCCACCTCCCATACAAAGGTTAGGTTGAAAATTACTAAACGTGGGTTAACTAACTAACGAAAAACGTCAGAAACACTAAATTTTGCAGAAGAAATAGCAGAAGGGAGCTGTACTCAGATTTTTTTACAAAATGGAAAATGAGCGTGGCATCGCCCACTTATGGGTCAAAAACCATATCTCAGGAACTACTCGACCGATTCGAATGAAATTCGGTATATAATATTTTCTTGACACCCTTATAACACGGACAAAAAATGGTCGGTTCACAACCACTACTACTTTCCTTATAACTCAATTTTGAAATCCATCTTATTCCTTCACTTTATAATGTAAACATAAGGAACCAATGAAGATAGCGGAATACAACTTTACACAAATAGTGCATATCATCTCTGGCTGCACTTGTGAAAAAATTGTCGAAAACGGACCATAACTTTTCAATGCCCCAGATATCGAACATGTTGAACTCAGCGCCTAAGGATAAATTTTAACCGAAAATATGGGTATGGGTATGAGGAAATTGTTTTCTTCTAATAGTGTGTCTCTGTTCCAAAAATTATTAAAATCGGGTCATAACATTTCCATATACCTCATTGTAGGTTTTTCAAAAGTATCTTCTCCTAGCTCCCATATACCTAATTATAGGTTTTTCTAAAATACGGTGAGCTTTATTCTGCATATATGTATTGGTTAAATTTCTTCAATAAATTGCGAGAGTATAAAATGTTCGGTTGCACCCGAACTTAGCCTTTCCTTACTTGTTAAAATATAGCATTAGCCATGGCAAGAAAATATTATGTACCAAAGTTGTTTGAAATTGCCCGAGTAATTCCTCAGATTCAATTTTTGACCAAAGAGTAGGCGTCGCCACGCCTATTGAAAATTAAACTCGTCAATACATAAGGGTCTTCTTTGCGCTTTATACTCAGTAGTCTTCTGGAATCACAATGGACTACCGCCTTTAGCGGTTCAAGTGGGATACATCTCGTCACGGGGATCAGCCTTTGAACCTTACCTAACCGAAGTATAAGTTCACAGAAACATTTGTAGAAACAATGAAGTCGAAACAGTGTTCACTCGGAAAAATAATGTGAAAAATCTGCTTACAGTTGTAATTATAGTAAAATAAAGCAAGTATATAAATTCTCAATCGCGGGACGATAATCCTTGGGAAAGTCGATGCATACGTAAGGGATCCAATTTGAAAAAAAAAATATTACCTTATTTATGTAAACTGACGTTGAGCAACACCAAAAGCTCCGTCAGGATCGGGAATGACCTCTCCGAGCCGTTCGATACCAAACGAGGTTTCAGACAGGTGACGTGCAACTTCTTCAATCTATATGGAAAAAATAATACGAGCTGCAGAGCTAAATAGAGAAGGTACAATCTTCTATAAGAATGTACAGCTGCTGACGTACGCCGATGATATTTGTTTCTGCTCTTTGATAAGGAAGCGATGCGTATGGGTCTGGTGGTGAATGAGGACAAGACGAAATGCCTCCTGTCATCAAACAGTGCACTCGCGTCTTGGCTCCCACGTCCCTGTTCACAGTCATAACTTTGAAGTTGTAGATAATTTCGTCTATCTGGCAACCAACATTAACAACACCAAAAATGTCAGCCTCGAAATCGAACGCTCACTCTTGCCAACAGGTGCTATTTTGGACTAAGTAGGCAATTGAAAAATAAAGTCCTCTCTAGACGAACCAAAATCAAACTCTATAAGTCGCTTATCATTCCCGTCCTGATGTATGGCGCTGAAGCGTGGACGATGACAACATCCGATGAGACGACTCTTGGGGTTTTCCAGAGAAAGGTTTTGTGGAACATTTATGGTCCTCTGAACATTGGCAATGGCGAATACCGCAGACGAAGGAACGATGAGCTGTACGGTTTATACGACGACATTGACATAGTTCAAGGAATAAAAAGACAGCGGCTACGCTCATGTTGTACGGATGGATGAAAACACTCCAGCTCTGAAAGTGTTCAATGTAGTACCCGCTGGAGGAAGCCGCGGAAGAGGACGACCTCCACTCCGATGCAAGGATCAAGTGGAAAGTGACTTGGCTTCACTTGGAGTTTCCAGTAGGCTCCAAAAAGCAAAACGGAGAAACGATTGTCGCGCTCTGGTGGATTCGGCTATAATCATTAAAGCGGTTCCTACGCCATATTCCATATATATATACATTATCTTATTTAAAGAGAAAAAATTCTATTACAATAAGAGCCATCGAATTGAACTGCTTATACAAGCAAAATATATTTAGCCTTAAAAATTACCAAACCTCTGAGAATTTGTACAAAACTATTCCAATTCTAAGTCAAATTATGCCACAGAAGTTCTGATTTAATCATTGATTTAATTTCTGCATTTCCAAGGAAATTTGCTAATTTCCACTCGCTCTTCCGTTATTTAACTGCAGCCTTAGATGCAATATAACTTCCTACTTCACAAGAAATTGAACAAGATTTAGAAAAACAAAAAACTATCAAGATGCATCTCCATATAGCGTATGCAATCTTGCAAGTAACTAATCTAGAGAGCCTTAAATATGTCTTCTTGTATCAGTGGCTATGTGGGGCCGAAAGTTTGTGGCCACAGCCGCAGTGACTTCAACGTACAAGTATGCCAAGTTCTAAGTTCCAGTCAGTTAATTTAATAAATCTTCAACAACTGAATAAGCTTTAAATTAATGATGCTGTAAAGTTCAAATAAATTATTGCCTTATCTAACACAATATGCTTGGCAGGCAGGCGTGTAAAGTGCCAGTGAGTACACAAATGTTTTGCATGCACACACACACATAAGAAGGTATGCATAGAGTTGCCAATGCTCAGTACTTGTTTGTGAGAAGTTACTTCCCTTAAGGAACTAATGGGCAACATGTTTTTTTGCTCTCTTGTGGCTTTCATTAGGTCAAGGAGTCGCAAATGCGATGTAAACACGAGGGCGGTTCAATAAATACTTAGCCTTTCCACTCGATAGATTACTATAGATTACTACAGTCGTTGCAGCTCAATCGGATCTGCAGTAGGCCCAATATGCAAAGAGAATATTGTTCGATTAATTTCTTCTTGTTTAGAAGAAGAATCTCGCATTTAAGAAGAAGAATCTCTCGTTTAGTGTTGTTATTTCTGGAACGTTTCGTGACCCATCAACGAAACATTGATTCACAGGAACTTAATAGAGGCAAAATAGCATTCGAAACAGTGAACTTCTCCCACTGTCCCAAGGAAATGAAATGACCAACCTTTTCAGGATTAACAAGGTATGATCTATAGCGACTATTTGAAAAAGACAGAACATTAATAGGGCTCTACCATATCGATATGGCACATTATTTTATTTCATCATATTTTCCAGATTTGGACCCGTGCGACTTCTTTTTGTTGCATTGCATTGCAAGATAAAGTGTATTGACCTAATAAGAGACTGTGTCGAGAAATAAATCGTAATTTTTCTAAAATTTTCGTTTTCCTTCTGTAGCATAAGTACTTATCAGACCCCCTCGTATATGTACAGATTAGCATATGTGTTTCTAAACACATGTATTTGTAGATTAACATAGTTTCACATAACCTTTCTGAGCTCATTGTGAGCATCTGCTAACCCTCGAACTAACCCCAACCAATTTTTCTTTCCCGCCGAATCACTTAGTAAATCATTGAATCCAAGAAAAATGTGAGACTATAAAAAAACACATTGACTTATTGAATATGTAGAAAACCCGAACTCTATTAATCGATTCAGACGTTTGTATAAATGTAAACGCTTTATCTTCCAGACCGCAGCTCTTCTACGTTTATCTCCCTTTGGCTTCTATGGCCTCTAGCTTTCACTTTTTCGGACACAAATCAAGTTAGTCTCAATTACCAATTGCATTTAGACAGCATGAAAAATTAACAAAGTGCGTGTCATTTAGTTTTCTTTGGTCTTTTTGTAGGGGTTCTGCAAAAGTTTACTCTTGTCTGTGGCAATTAGGCCAAATGTGAGTGTAATTAACTTTACTGCGCGCTACGCACTCACTTTGCACACGATTAACCGATGATGTAGGTCGATTCTCAAGCAGCAGAGAGTTCATGGTAGATTGACTTTGAGCAAAGGAAACAGCAAAGACATAGTGCACGCCGTACTTAGATTAATTCACCATAAGTATTGCAATATACAAAATTTGCAAATTAAAAGTGAATTAAAGCTGAAACTATCAATTGCTCTGTAATGGACTCATTGTTTACGGTGTAAAGTGGGTATTCAGTTACAGCTGCTTTACTTCCGTACTCCGCGTTAAGACATCCCCTATATACTGCAAATGCTTGATTCAGTGTTCACTACATATGAACTTCTATACATTTTCATCTATTTTGGAAATCGCAATACAATGTAGAATATTTCCACCTCTCACCACCAAGTGCTACACTTCGATTTTCTACAGATTCAAGGACAGAAAAAGCTCGCAGAATCCAGATCCGCAGAACACAACATTTTTAATTACAGGGCTTCAAAAGTTTTGAATAAATCAATGAAATTATTGATTCCTGTGAAAGTGAAAGTTCGTTGCCATTATGTATGAAACTTGATTTCTTTTGCATAGCTACCACAGTTACGCTTGCAGAAGTCCAGACGATGAATCAAATTTTTAAAGGTTTTCAAGCGTAAATCGCCCGATACTGCTGCAATTTTACGGTCGATATTCGTACGAAGTTCTTCAATCGTCGCTGACTTGTTGGCATTGACCATAGACTTGATGTAGCCCCATAGGAAATAGTCCGAGGCGGCCAATCGTGAGATACCACGTTCACCAAACTTGGTTTCCACGAAATCGATTGTGACATTCGCTGTGTGGCTTGTGGCGCCGTCCTTTTGGAACTATATATTGCCCAAGTCCATATTATCCAATTCGAGCCAAAATTATTCGGTAATCATTGAGCGGTAGCGATTTCCATTCACAGTAATGGTCTTGATCATCACGGAAGAAGTACGGCCCAATGACCTCGACGGCCCATAAACCGCATCAAACCGTAATTTTTTCGGGATGCAATGGTGACTCAAGGAGTACATGTTGATTGCTGCCTGACCAGTACCGCATATTTTTCTTATTGACGAAGCCATTCAGCCAGAAATAAGTCTCATCGCTAAGTAGGGCGTAGGGCTCTGGCAAACCTTACTGAAGAAAAATGTGAAAAGAGCGGGACGAAATATGGCATCGTTTGCCGTCCCTATAGGTCTACTTTTGTGGCGTCCCTCTTGATCGCAAATAAATTACATCGCAAATAAATATAAAAACCCATTTTGTATTGTAATTTTTAACAAATATTTGATATTTAACCCATACGTAATACGAAAGCTTTTCAAAATTCTGTAACACACAAGTTGAAAGCATTGAAGAAACCACTTAATGTGGTACATAGGTACATATATATATCAAATTCTACTCGATTACTTAGTAGTTGCTTTCCCATGAAACTTTTTTACAAGACTTTTCATACTGTGTATTTTAGCAAGTAGTTACCTACCTGTATATATGTATATTCGCACGTACATAAGTGTATATGGAAATTGTACAACCTTAGGATAGTAAGTAACGTATAAAATCGCAAATGAGCCACTTGACGATGGTACTGGCTTCATTCCACTCTGCACTTTGCTGTGGCCAATCATTAGAGTCTCCTTGTGGCTATCCTTTGAAATCGCACAGTTCTCATTCAGTGCATTCAAAAGAAAATTTAAATCCAATTGAAAAGGAAATATTGCAAATTCGAAAATCGTTCGCCTCAAGTAATCACCTAATTAAGAATGTCGTCTTCATAGCAGCAGTTGAGTTAGTAATGGTACTTGAGTTTTATGGAAATATTTACGTCTTTACAAAAATTTAAATTTAATTTTTTCTTTTAAGTATTCATTTCATAATAAAATAAAAGTATGCATATATTAAAAAATAAAATAAAATACTTACGAAGTGTATTTTAATATCAAGGGTATGTAATATCTTTAGGTAAGTTGTAGGATTGTCTTTGCTTGGTTGATTAACTAGTTTATCAACACTGTCTTTAAATGCTTATGGTACAGTAAATAATTTACAGCTTTCCCCAAACTATCCATGTGGGTTTCCTTCAGTGGGCTCTACCGTGATCCAAGCCAGCGCTCCTCCTCTTCTGAGGACCTTACCTTGTATTGGAAACTACAATCTCCTATAATTCCATAATTGACCTTCTTTCCTTCTAGTAACTCCACACACAGAGCAGGATATGTCGGCGCACAAAATATAGAACTGACGGAGAGAAACATATTCAAAGCTTCTTGCAGTCTTATTTATGTATTTCGATTAGATCTAGATAATGAAACACTTTGCCTTTCACTTTTATCTTCAAATATCCTAAATCAATGTGATTGGCATAGAAACCGTTTAGCCGGTTATAGCCGAGTCGGTTTTAGCGCGCAACTCCTCTCTTTCCCTCGCAGTTCGGCGCCAGTTGAAGATCACAAGTGTAACGAGGTCGCTCTCCACCTGGTCCTCCTACGAGTGGAGGCCTTCCCCTCCCTGGCTTCCTCCGGCGGGTACTGCATCAAACACTTTCAGAGCTGGAGTGTTTTCGTCCCTTCGGACGAAAAGCGTAGTCGCTGTCTTTTTATTCGCTGAACTATGTTAATGTCCTCATATAACTCGTACAGCTCGTTTTTTCATCGTATGCGATATACGCCGTTACCAACGTCTGAGGACCATAAATCTTGCGCAGAAATTTCCTATCGAAAACTCCTAGTGTCGTCTCATCTGATGTTGACATCGTCTAAGCTTCTGCACCATAAAGCTGGACGGGAATGATGAGAGACTTGTAGAATTTGATGTTGGTTCGTCGAGAGAGGACTTTACTTTTCAATTGGCTTCTCAGTCCAAAGCAGTCGTCCTAAATCAATGCCACTGTATAGATGACAATCTGAACTTCCAATCGAAAATAAAATATATAAGTAATAAATTTGTTGATTTAAGAACTACCGTAATATATCCTATACATACATTCGTAGCCTTACATTAATTTCTAATGATTATAAATGTCACTTTGAGCAATCCACCAACAACAACTAAATCAATTTACGTGAAATGGTTTAATTGTAATTAGCATACAAACGCTTCGAAACTAACTAGGTGCTTACAATTAACCGTTATGTAATTAAAATTTAATTACTTATCTGCAGCTTCTTTACATTATATAAACTTCTAAGAAATTTCTGTGATGGATTTGAAAAAATATCTCAGAATCCCATACCTTAGAAACTACTCGACAAATTTAAATGAAACGCAGGACCCAATTTTTCAGTCGTCGCTTGCTTTTTGGCATAGACCATATTCACAGTAACATGCCGGTCTTGATCATCACGAAAGAAGTACGGCCCAATGACGCCGTCCCATAAACCGCTACAAACCCGTAATTTTTTCGGGATGCAATGGTGACTCATGCAGTTCATGTGGATTGCTGCCTGACCAGTACCGCATATTTTTCTTATTGACGAAGCCATTCAGCCAGAAATGAGCCTCATCGCTGAAGATGATTTTTGATGAAAATCCGGATCATTTTCAAGTTGTTGCTCAGCCCAAGTCGCGAAATAAATCTGCTACAGTTTTTGCGTCAATTTGAACTTGTAAGGATGTAAGCCAATATCTTTTCGCAAAAATCGTAACAACGGATGCCCAACGCTTGAGATCGACGTGTGAGGGACTGATTTGCGCCTTCCACAATTGATGCGCAAGCGGCAGCAATATTTTCGACACTACGGGCACTTCTTTGTCGCACTTCTTCTTCTTAACTGGCGTAGAAACCGCTTACGCGGTTATAGCCGAGTCCACAACAGTGCGCCACGCATCTCTCTTTTTGGCGGTTTGGCGCCAATTGGTAATACCAAGTGAAGACAGGTCCTTCTCCACCTGGTCCTTCCACCGGAGTGGAGGTCTCCCTCTTCCTCGGCTTCCACCAGCGGGTACTGCATCGAAAACTTTCAGAGCTGGGGCACTTTCATCCATTCGAACAACATGACCCAGCCAGCGTAGCCGCTGTCTTTTTATTCGCTGGACTATGTCTATGTCGTCGAACAACACATACAGCTCATCATTCCATCTTCTGCGGTATTCGCCGTTGCCAATGTTTAAGGGACCGTAAATCTTCCGCAAAACCTTTCTCTCGAAAACTCCTAGTGCCGTCTCATCGGATGTTGACACCGTCCATGCTTCTGCACCATAAAGTAGGACGGGAATGATGAGGGACTTGTAGAGTTTAGTTTTTATTCGTCGAGAGAGGACTTTACTTTTCAATTGCCTACTCAGTCCATAGTAGCACCTGTTGGCAAGAGTGATTCTGCGTTGGATTTCAAGGCTGACATTATTATCGGTGTTAATGTTGGTTCCTAGGTATACCAAATTATCTACAACTTCAAAGTTATGACTGTCAACAGTGACGTGGGAGCCAAGACGCGAATGCGCTGACTGTTTGTTTGATGACAGGAGATATTTCGTCTTGTCCTCGTTCACCACCAGACCCATTCGCTTCGCTTCCTTATCCAGGCGGGAAAAAGCAGAACTAACGGCGCGGGTGTTGTTTCCGATGATATCAATATCATCGGCGTACGCCAGGAGCTGTACACTCTTGTAGAAGATTGTACCATCTCTATTTAGCTCTGCAGCTCTTATAATTTTCTCCAGCATCAAGTTAAAGAAGTCGCACGATAGCGAGTCACCTTGTCTGAAACCTCGTTTGGTATCGAACGGCTCGGAGAGGTCCTTCCCGATCCTGACGGAGCTTTTGGTGTTGCTCAACGTCAACTTACACAGCCGTATTAGTTTTGCGGGGATACCAAATTCAGACATCGCGGCATAAAGGCAGCTCCTTTTCGTGCTGTCGAAAGCAGCTTTAAAGTCGACAAATAGATGGTGTGTGTCGATCCTTTTTTCACGGGTCTTCTCCAAGATTTGGCGCATGGTGAATATCTGGTCAGTTGTTGATTTTCCAGGTCTAAAGCCACACTGATAAGGTCCAATCAGTTTGTTGACGGTGGGCTTTAGTCTTTCACACAGTACGCTCGATAGAACCTTATAAGCGATGTTAAGGAGGCTTATCCCACGATAGTTGGCGCAGATTGTGGGGTCTCCCTTTTTGTGGATTGGGCAGAGTACACTGAGATTCCAATCGTCGGGCATGCTTTCTTCCGACCATATTTCGCAAAGAAGCTGATGCATGCACCTTATCAGCTCTTCGCCGCCGTATTTGAATAGCTCGGCCGGCAATCCATCGGCCCCCGCCGCCTTGTTGTTCTTCAAGCGGGTAATTGCTATTCTAATTTCTTCACGGTCGGGCAATGGAACATCTGTTCCATCGTCGTCGATTGGGGAATCGGGTTCGCCATCTCCTGGTGTTGTACTTTCACTGCCATTCAGCAGGCTGGAGAAGTGTTCCCTCCACAAACACAGTATACTCTGGTCATCAACCACTAGATCACCGCTGGGGGTCCTACAGAAGTGTGCTCCGGTCTTGAAACCTTCAGTTAGTCGCCGGATCTTTTCGTAAAATTTTCGAGCATTACCCCTGTCGGCCAGCTTGTCAAGCTCTTCATACTCACGCATTTCTGCCTCTTTCTTTCTTTTTCTGCAAATGCGTCTCGCTTCCCTCTTCAGCTCTCGGTATCTTTCCCATCCCGCTCGTGTTGCGGTCGATCGCAACATTGCGAGGTAGGCAGTCTGTTTTCTCTCCACTGCGAGACGACAATCCTCATCATACCAGCTGTTTTTTTGGCTTTTCCGAAAGCCAATGGTTTCGGTTGCAGCTGTACGTAAGGAGTTTGATATGCCGTCCCACAGCTCCCTTATACCGAGATGCTGATGAGTGCTCTCAGAGAGCAGGAGTGCAAGTCGAGTAGAAAATCGTTCGGCTGTCGGTTGTGATTGCAGCTTCTCGATGTCGAACCTTCCTTGTGTTTGTTGACGTGTGCGCTTTTCTACACAGAGGCGGGTGCGTATCTTAGCTGCTACAAGATAGTGGTCCGAGTCGATGTTGGGACCACGAAGCGTACGCACATCAAAAACACTGGAGACATGTCGTCCATCTATCACAACATGATCGATCTGGTTGCGAGTGATTCGATCCGGGGACAGCCAAGTAGCTTGATGGATTTTCTTATGCTGGAATCTAGTGCTACAGATAACCATATTTCGGGCCCCGGCGAAGTCGATCAGCCTCAGACCGTTTGGTGATGTTTCGTCATGGAGGCTGAATTTTCCGACTGTTGTGCCAAAGACACCTTCTTTACCCACCCTAGCGTTGAAATCGCCAAGCACGATTTTGACATCGTGGCGGGGGCAGCGCTCATAGGTACGTTCTAGGCGCTCATAGAAGGTATCTTTGGTCACATCGTCCTTCTCTTCCGTCGGGGCGTGGGCGCAAATCAGCGATATGTTGAAGAACCTCGCTTTGATGCGGATTGTGGCTAGACGTTCATCCACCGGAGTGAATGACAGGACTCGACGACGGAGTCTCTCTCCCACCACGAATCCCACACCGAATTTGCGCTCCTTTATATGGCCGCTGTAGTAGATGTCACAAGGACCCACCTTCTTCCGTCCTTGTCCCGTCCATCGCATTTCTTGGATTGCGGTGATGTCAGCCTTTACTCTTACGAGGACATCAACCAGCTGGGCAGAGGCACCTTCCCAATTAAGGGTCCGGACATTCCAGGTGCATGCCCTTAAATCATAGTCCTTTATACGTTTGCCGTGGTCGTCATCAAAAGGGGGGTTTCTCATCCGAGGCCTGTGTTTCTTATTCACTGGTTATTCGTTTTTATGTGGTGGGTCCCAAGCCCTACGCACAACCGCTTAAGCGGGATTCGCCTTCTCACTTTAGCTCGCTTCCAGACGGATGTCTGTTGGCTACCCAGAGGATACTTGGTCTAAGACCGGAAGTTGTGAGCTGCTTGAGCCACATGTAAAAGAATCGTTCCTGGCCACTCCCAAGTGAATGGCAGTCAGAAACTTTCCTCACTTACGTGAACTTCTACATATGACTCCATCCTCGCACTGCCACGGGAATATTTTGTACTGTACCTGTGGAATTGCCACTAGGCGACCATAAATTGGATATAGCACTCTTAAACTTGAGGCCACTGACTCCGCATTACGGTAGTAATTTTAATAATTTTGCCTTATTGTTGGATCGTAGATCTTTTCCATGAAATGGAAACCTTACTGAAGAGAAATCTCAAAAGAGCTGGCAAACGTCGTTTGCTGTCCCTATCGGTCTACTTTTGTAGCGTCCCTTTTTGGTTGACTTTTCGCTCATATGTCCAATGCTCGCTGTCCAATTTAATAATATATAAATGGTAAAATTTCACAGAAATCTTAAGCAGCCATTTCAGGATATAGGAATGTATATTTAATTTGTGTTATACAAGAGAATGTAAATGTAACAAACAGAACTTTGGAACATGTTAGACAGAGCTTTTTTATTAAGCTTTCTGCTATAGAATAGCCACGAACCATACAGATAGAAAAAAAACCCCATGCACAAACAAACAAATCGTACTTTTCAAAAGCTCTTTGCTTACCAAACATTCGCACCCCATTCGACCTCAATAGATAAGCATAAGGATTGTCATATGAAAGCTTTTGTTTTAAGTGTCTATACTCTGCTCTAAATGTAACTAAATTTTATTTGCCGTTCAAAGCCTACAAATTATTACATCAAATTTATGTAAATAAAGTTAAAGTAAGTTAAATGAATAAGAACCAAATAATATATCAAATGTGCTTTTTTCCGACAATACCACGATTAACTCTGACGTATATTGTGATCAGTTGGACAAAATGAGTGATGTCCTCAAACAGAAGAGGCCAGAATTGATCAATAGAATAATAAGAATAAACAGAATAATGCAATACCTCATACAAGTTTGATGACTTGCCTAAGGATTTTGCAGCTTGAATGAGATGTTCTACCACACCCACCATATTCTCCAGACTTTGCACCTTCGGACTATAACTTGTTCCGGTCTTAGCCGTTACTTAAAGTTAGTTATGATTTTATGAACTTGGCAATTTTCGTTTGTAATAGCTCATACTTCGTGAGCAAGTGAAAGTACCAAAGACTATCCCAAAAATCTAGTTTGAGAAGTGTTTCGGGCGATTGAAAGAAGTGCTGGCATGAGTGCCAAATGGCGACTATTTTAAAGGTGACAACATTAATTTATACGGATGAATAATTTTTTTTTTTTTCAAAAACAATTTTACTACGGCAGGTTCTGTAGTTCACTTCCGAGTGAAATTCAAGCAAATTTGTTTTCAATCCGATATTTTGTGTACTGAATTTCGATTTTACTTTTAAATTTCCACATTTTTATTTTTTAATTTTCACTTTCACTTGGAACCTACTTGACAGTTATTCTATATCATCATATCTTCTGCGGATTTCTACAATTCAACGCAAAATTTCTTTATTATTCTCTAATATTATATTCGTATAAGCAGCAGTCTCGCCGATTATCGTTTTTTTCCGGGACCCATTTTTTGTGGTCTCAAAAGTATATTCGAGCCAGCTCTATAGAACACGGCGGATAGAGAACAATACTCATTCTTAAGTTATTGGTATCACTTTCTTCTATTAATCGGTTTGAAATGAAAAAAGTGACATTCGTTCGTTGATAAGGCTAGAGGTCGACCGACAAAGATATACTCAGTATTTTTCGGATTTGCAAGAATTTTACATGGAATTATTATGATAGAATTCTTCAAAACCATATTACTTTGGATAAATTGGACGTATGATATGCTATTGGCGTTCAACCGTTTAGCCGGTTATAGCTGAATCGATGAGAGCGCGCCACTCTTCTCTTTCCTTTCTCTTTTCTTTCTTGTTGTATTTAAAAACTTTAATGAGCTGATGTCGAAATTCTTTAGTGCTGGAGTATATACAAGTAAAAGGAAAATCATATTCATTTATATAATATGTAGAAGCATTTATTATGCACGCATTTTATGAATATGAATACCCAATTCAGCAACCAATTAATTTCTTGCGAACACAGCAGAATGAATTCATATGAGCAAATACAAATTTTGGAACAATTAGACAATTACACGCCAAACTTTCGCGAACACTTTTGCATATGTGTGCGCTTTCTTCACTAAGTCCCAGGAAGCTGATTCAGCTGATTCACTAACTCGCTGCATTCATATGTGTTTGCAGGTGAAAACCATCTAATTAGGGTGAGTGTCGGTGTATAGATTTATGTATTATAGAAATCTACTTATACACAATTGTTAAATTATGTATAGCTATGTTATTTCGAGAGACAATTTTGTAAATGAGTAATTTTGTTTAAGAAATTACAGTATTATATGTTGGAATATGGGGTTAACGTCCTCATTTACAAAATTTTTATATATGGCATACCTAGTAAATCAAAACTCCTTGCCTTTTTAATGTAATGTTGTGCTATACTATGCTTTACAAATAACCCCCAGAAGAAAGGATGTCATCTAATAATCTCTCTGTGTCAGAAAATACTTCCAGCGATGTGAACTATCACTCAACAAAATTCCTTGGAGTAAGTTACACATTTTTTGAAAGAAATGCAAATTATCTGTGAAAATGCTAATCTTAATATATAAATACGCTAGTTCATTCAACAATAGCAGTTTGAGTATAATATTCCTTTCGCACAGGAGTTAATTAATCAATTAACCGGCCTTTGCTTGATTAAAGCTCTGATTTAGATCGATATACCATACAAAACAAAAATCGATTTTTTCTAAATTAAAGGATAAAGGAACACAAATAAAGTTGAAAATGGAATGCAACTCTACGGTACTTGACCACGCACACAAATTTGGTTGTGGCTATTGATAAAAAAAAAATGGATGAAAGTATATTGATGAAAGTTACCAACTTCTTACGAATAGCAAAAAAATTTAAAACAGCTAATCGTTAATTGAGTAGCCGGCAGTGCGAAGAGCAAAAACTAATTTCAATTATATTCTTAATGTACTAAATTTATTGTAAAAAAATTTAAAACAGCTAATCGTTAATCGAGTAGCCGGCAGTGCGAAGAGCAGAAACTGCTTTCAATTATATTTTTAATGTACTAAATTTATTCGGCTGTGCGAAAAGGCCACAACTCTTCACCAGATTCCAAATGAAGGATGTAATCTTCAATTATTGAAGGAAGAGTAATTAATTTGTCATGTTATATATAAATTTCAATGCGTGGCAATTAAAAAGTATATTTTATGAAATAGAGCAATTAATAATGGTATCATATTAAAAATAATATCGCAATTGAGACAGCTTAAGTTTATTTGAATAGAACTGTACTAATGTGAATACTGAGTATTTTGTAATTAGTGAGAATTTTAGCCTGTACAGAGTTTGCTAAGCAATATTGAGTAATTTATACCATTTCACGGATTTCAACATGACGCAGATAAATTGAAACTCAAATAATAAATTGTATGTACAATTGAGCGTTCTCTAAAAAAAAAATAAAAAAAAGATTTTACCCCCGTAAAAAATTTATTATGGAGTTCACTAACGCCGAAATTCGTGCTATTTTATAGTCCTTCGTTAAAGGCAAATCCGCTAGAGAAAAGTTCCGTGAGATTAATGGCGTTTTGGCGGAATGGTACCCTAGCACTTCGAACTGCGGAGGAATGGTTTCGACGATTCAGAGCGGGAGAAAACGACGCCATGGATAAGCCCGCCGGCAGAAGAGCTGTGATGACGAATACCGATCAAATCATGGAAAACATCGAGTTAGACCGGCATGTGATATCGCCCAGGAGATGGGAGTTAGTACACAAAAAAGCTTGATGTTTGGGAGCCGCATGATTTGACGCAAAAAAACCTTCTGGACCGAATCAACGCCTGCGATATGCTGCTGAAACGGAATGAACTCGACCTATTTTTGAAGCGGATGGTGACTGGCGATGAAAAATGGATCACATACTACAATATCAAGCGAAAGCGGTCGTGGTCGAATGCCGGTGAATCGTCCCAAGCAGTGGCCAAGCTAGTGTTGACGGCCAGGTTAGTTTTACTGTTCGCTTGGTGACATTGGAAGGGAATCCACTGTGAGCTGCTCCCATATGGCCAGACGCTTAATTCTACCATCTACTGCGAACAACTGGACCGCTTGAAGCAGGCGTTCGACCAGAAGCGTCCAGAATGGGCCAACAGGAAGGGTGTAGTGTTCCACCAGGACAACGCCAGACCACACACTTTGTTGATGACTCGTCTGAAGCTACGGGAGCTCGGTTTTATCGCATCCACCATATAGCCCGGACATAGCGCCAAGTGATTAACACCTTTTCCTGTCCATGGCGAACACCTTTGGTGGTGTAAAGTTGAACTCAAAAGAGACTTGTGAAAAGTGGCTGTCCGAGTTCTTCGCAAATAAGGAGGGGGGCTTCTGCGAGGGGAATATTATGAAGTTGTCGATGGAGACAGATTATCGAACGAAACGGCTTGAACTAAATCCGATCACTGTAACACTTTTTATAAAGCATTGAATAAAGAGCTAAAAAGCGGAAGGGAGATATTTGTCCACCTAATATGTGCATATGACCAATTGAGTCAATATTGCGGATGTATAACATTTATAAAAATTATTTGTACAAATAGTTCCCCACTGCACATGTTGCTTAATTAACAACACTTCATTGCATTCAAGTATTATCTCTAAATACTAGTATGTACATTTTTACAACCACTATAGTAACAAATCAACAGTTACAGAGCACGTGTCTCAAAATTATGAATGAAATACCTGGCACACGACATCCACCAAACCGGCAATTTTTTTCAAATTGTTTGCAATTTTCCACACAAACCATTCAAATCTGCCGATATGCATGCACATGTATTTTTATATGTAATTGTAAGCGAGTGTGTATGTGTTGGTGCATTTGAACTAAGGGGCATGCGCGCTTTATTCACTCATTTGCCACAAACAACGCGTTTGTTGTCCAATTTAGCGTCCTTGCCAATGAACACACACACGCACGCACACACTCGTAATGAAGTTGTTGTTGGTGTGTAATTGTAGTGTTACATTTGAATTTTGATTTCTAACACTTTGTGGCAGCAGCAATCATAAAAAAATAAGTCAAGACGAGAGTCGCACGGCACTTGATGTCCGTTGAAAACCGCAGTCTTCTAAGGACTTCGTACATTGGCGGTCACACTTTTTAAACGCGCGCGGAGATTCTGAATTTCATAAAAGAAACGTTTGAAGCGGTTTATTTTATACTTTTAGTTTACTAAAAAAATTGGTGATTCTTTAAGGAAATAATGAAGTCATGGCTTTTGTTGCTTGTCTTGAATCAATTAGTCCATATGTCGCTGTCAACAATATCGGAACTAAATAACTGTAAGTGTTAACCAGTCAATAAAGAAGAATCATAAAACTTAAACTGAATAATAATAAAATTGAAACTCAATCTTCAAACTGAGTTTTGTGGTCGATTATTTTATAACCGACGGCAACTCTGTGAATCAGTGAAATCATCAAATTAAGAACTTTCTGAAAATTAAATGTAATAAAGTAATCCGGGTGCCGTAAATAAGTATAAAAGAGTAATAACACTGCTTAACAAAATTTTAACTTTTTTGTCACATGAAAACTCCTATCAAATGTTGAATATACTAGAACAATAATATGTGAATATAAAAAAGGATTCATCATATCAAAACATATATTCTCTTAAAAAGTACAAGCAGTTACATTTAGAGAAATTATTGCTTAATATAGAAAAAAAATTATTGTAATTTTTGTGAATATTTGGCTACTGAAGTTTTTTTTAAGTCTCAAACAATAATCTGTCAGCATTCCTGCGCCCCATTTCCCTTGATAATGCTTCTCCATTAAGAAGTCGTTGTCCAATGGAAACCTCTCGCCTTGTTCGTCACTCACAGCATTATTTGCCCGAAAGAAATCCAGATGAGAGTCCAGCATATATATTTTTAAGGACATATAGTATTACACCCCAAAATTTATATGATATTATAAGTTCATTTTTTAAGTCGTCTTTAAGTTCATTCAGATTCAGAGGTGACTCTTATCATTTATCAAATGCAGTATTTGGGGATCTACAAATTCAGATCTTCAGAAACTTCTTCGTGCTGACTTAGATCAAGTTCCGGATTTCCTGATCGATTAACACCTCATATTATTTATCAAATACAGTATTTTGTGGATCTACAAATTCAGATCTTCAGAAACTTCTTCGTCCTGACTTAGATCAAGTTCCTGAGTTCCTGATCGACTGGGAGACGTTGGCATAGGTAGCTCGACACTGTGGAGTAGTCTATTGGTTGAAGACAAGATTGTATACTGTATAGTGTATTTGTACTTAGTTGTAGTGCCCTTTGGTAGAGTCATACAAATATAACATTGACTGAGTCTATTTAGCACTGCTCAATTAATGACGTGGAATTTCGACGCTGAGACCTACTAGTTAATTCTCCACACACATATCACAAACCGACATGTTGCATGCATGCAAGTCGTCTTTTTCGACCGTTCCTTGACCTTTGCTATATACCAAAGCATCAATGTTCTATCGCGGCTTTCTCAAGATATAAATCTTATTCACTTGAATCATAACGACGCATGCTAACTGTCTCATCTATCTCAGACACCTCCAATCAGAGATCTGCCAATACGACCTGATGGGCTTCTCACATTATCCTCCGTGGTAGCCGTTCTCGAAGCAACTTGAGCTCAAAACACGGCATGCGACCAAATTCAAACTCGTTAAACAATCACATATCAATGAGTCCGTAACCATAGCGAATGAAATGATACATTTATTTCTTACAGAGATAAATTCTCTTCACAAATCCCATAAATTTTCTTAAGTTTTCTGCAAATATGTTTTTTTTTTTCAATTCAAGTATTCCAAAAATAAAAATTGCTATATGCCAACATTACTATGAAGTGCAGTTACAGTAAACCACAAATTAATAAAAAGATATATCGCCGACAACCGGAAGTGTTGCCGCAGTGGTTCAAGCGGCAAATCATTTTTTGGACTGTTTCTTATATGCTTTTTGCTTTTGCTATTTTCCTTTTTTTTTGCATCTTCACAAACAAGCCGAAAATGCAATTACCCACCTTCGCATGATAATTTTCAGACACCGACATGAATTTGTTGCATGCAAGCCACATTGCTACCTGGTCGAGAGGTGTCCAATAGTTACATCAAATAGTGATATATTTGTAGGTAGGAATATGAGGGTGATCCAATTTTGGCTGGTTTTTTTAAAACAAACAATTAAGGAAAGGCTAAGTTCGGGTGCAACCGAACATTTTATATTCTCGCAATTTATTGCTATATTTTTATGAAGATAACACACAATTTTACCCACATATTCGGTATAAAGTCCAATAGAAAAACGAAAATCGTTAATATATGATGGCGGAGGTAATTTCTAAACCGATTAAACTCATTTTCATCACCAACATATATTATATCTAAGATTGTTTGATCATTTAATTTGGCTAAGCTATTAAGCCCATAGTATTTGTAGTATGGAAATCCTATAATTAGCTATAAAGATTTCCTATAAATTAAATTAAAATATCTGAGAGATTTACCCATATTTTCGGTTAAAATTTACCCTTAGGCGCTGAGTTCAACACATTCGATATCTGGGGCCTTAAAAAGTTATAGTCCGTTTTCGACAATTTTTTCACAAGTGAAGCCAGAGCTGATATGCACTATTTGTGTAAAGTTTTAACCGCTATCTTCATTGGTTCCCTATGTTTACATTATAAAATGAAGGAATAAGATGGAATTCAAAATTGAGTTATAAGGAAAGTAGTCGTGGTTGTGAACCGATTTCGCCCATTTTTATTTATCCCTGTTATCAGGGTGTCAAGAAAATATTATAAACCAAATTGTACGATATATGTACAAACAAACTTACTAGTGGCGTGGCCACGTCCACTTCCCTAAAAAATTACATCCACATATGCCCCTTCATAGTGCGATCCTTCATACCAAATTTTACTCCAAGAAATACGTCTTCCAAGTTTCATCAAAATATCTCAATTTTTACTCAAGTTACAGCTTGCACGGACGGATGGACAGACAGACTGATAAACAGACATCCGGATTTGAACTTTACTAGTCACCCTGATCATTTTGATATGTATATCCCTATATCTAACTCGTTTAGTTTTATGACTTACAACCAACCGTTATACGAAAAAAACTATAATACTCTCTTAGCAACTTTTGTTGCAAGAGTATAAATATATGTCGAAGAAACTTGTGACACACCCCAATGTATCTACATACCAATACCTGTGTGTACGACCACTTAGCGGCATAAAAATGGCAATTTTCGTCACTGCAACGTAAATCAATGCGTTATTATGTGGCAAAGTAGCGTAAATATTCATACTATAGCTGCCTCATGCAATTGACGTACTGCATAGCTGAAGACCGATTGGCCAGTTAAGTGGCTGACTGAGCTCGCGTGGTGCTTAGATGGGCTTGTCGGCTCAGACATGTAACTACCGGCGCTAGTCTCGGTGGCAGCTAACACACGGGCCTTACCATTGAGGCTGAAGACCATGCGGCCAGACAGCAAAAGCCTTGCAACAGGGTGAAAGTTGTTGTTGTTTTACAGCATTTTTTAACATTTTCATACGGGAAGCAGACAATTGAGACTTCCTTTTTTCGCACCACAAACACTAAGCGCGGCATAATGAATATGTATCAATAGATGCGGTGAATCAACAATCGTGATGGGAGCAACAGCGGGAGTTTAAATTTTTTGTGAGACTGTTTTCAAATAAATAACGGTGTATATTTAAAAATATATATATTTGTATGTAATTTTGATTCAAATTATAAGTTTTATATCGCTTATTCAATTATCAGAATTTAAATATATTTTATAAATTTTTTAAAGATCTGAGGATGAAGCAAGATTTAGTAAAAAAATTTGAGTTTCATTTTTTAAATTTGTTTAAACAATGGTAAAACTATCAAACGTTCTAAAAATAGCAAACAAAAATTTTCGAGTATGCAATACTAGCCTCCGTACCGCCTTTTACATGCTTCCTGGAGCCACTACTACTCTTCCGTACTGCCTCCATGCGGTTAAACTGCTAGTTCGGGATATCCCGCTGTTTTTATTTTTACCGCATAACCCCTTCTTAAAACCATAATCTTTCGCAGTCACTTCCAAATGCACAAATTATATACTCCGAAATATGCCGGGCTGCAGTCTAGGAAGTTCATAATGTGTTAGTCACTGTTGAAGGAAATCTACAAAATATGTTCAGAAATCCACCAAAATCAAACTATATTTGTACAAATAGATGTGTGTATATTTTGGCCTAAGTGTAATAGCTATACTTGCTTTTGTATGTAATTCGCAAGTTTCATTATGCTAGGTCAAAGGCATGAAAGCAATGAAAAGGCGCGCACCGTGACGTATGAGTAACCTATGATTTGCAATCATGTTCCATACTTGCTCGCTTGCAATATAATTTGATTATTGCATGGCAGACCATTATGTTGCTAAGAATTCTATGCATGCTTATGTAATTTTCATATGCATACAAAAGTATCGTTTGCTTTAAATTTTTGTGCAATTCCAATTATTCTGTTTATTTGTAAAATTTCCACAGGAATTTTGCTTCGCTCTCTTGCTAACCCATTAGCGGGCACTAGACTTTGAATTAGTCCCTTGACATAATTATTACTTAGAACTGTGTAAGAGAATAGAATGTAGGAAAGCGTTATTTTGTCACATTATTTGAAATCAATAATTCTTATCATTGAATTCCCTTTTCGGATGGTGATCGCTGCCAACATTCAAAATTCCAAAGAGAAAACTTTTGATTAAAATATTACCTCCGTCCATCGCTTAAACAAAGCTCATGATTAATTTTATATTGGGTTGGCAAATATCCGCATTTTCTTCTTTTGAATTTTGCGGTTATGTATAAAGCGCTAAAGAGCTTGTAGCTGGCAATACTATACATCTTTGAAAGGTCTTGAAATAACCTACAAAACGACGCTATGCTTGATTAGTTTGGATATTGCAGTCAACAGTTATAGACGTGTAAACACGGAGAAATTCATGCTATTTTAAAGTTTTCCTTCGTTGAAAGCAAATCCGCTAGAGAAACGCTCCGTGAGGTTAATGGTGTTTTGTGGGATGGTACTCTATCACTTCGAAATGTGGAGGAATGGTTTCGACCATTCAGAACGGGTGGAAATGACACCATGGATAAGACAGCCGGCGGAAGACCTGTGACGACGAATACCGATCAAATCATGGAAAACATCGAGTTAGACCGGCATGTGGCATCTCGTGACATCCGCATGACGCAATAAAACCTTCCGGACCGAATCAACGCCTGCGATATGCTGCTGAAACGGAACGAACTCAATCCGTTTTTGAAGCGGATGGTGACTGGAACGAAAAATGAAAAATGGATCACATAGGACAATATCAAACGAAAACGGTCGTGGTCGAAGACCGGTGAATCGTCCCAAACAGTTGCAAAACCTTGATTGACGGCCAGAAAGATTTTGCTGTGAGTTTGGTGGGATTGGAAAGGAATCATCCACTATGAGCTGCTCCCATATGGCCAGACGCTTAATTGTACCAACTACTGCGAACCATAGACTTCGTTGATGGCTCGTCAGAAGCTACGGGAGTCGGATGGGAGATTTTATCGCCCGGACATAGCGCCAAGTGATTACCACCTGTTCCTGTCCATGGCGAACGCCCTTGGTGGTGTACAGTTGAACTCAAAAGAGGCTTGTGAAAAGTGGCTGTCCGAGTTCTTCGAAAACAAGGAGGAGGGCTCAGATATCTCAAAAATCAACCAAAGTCAAGCGACCAGAACCACTACTTAGGCCAAATCTGAGTTGTTATTTTACATTTGGATTTTAATATGTTCTGAGCTATTTGTTCAAACTGCGCCATGGTATTTGCTCTGCTTCGGATTCGTCTAGAAAAGCTCCTGTCTTTTTTGTCCATTTTGGACCCGTCGATATAGATTGAGAGTATACTCCTCCTCAACTGTATATCATTTCCATTCACGTCTAGAGGGTATCCTCATCTGGAAGTAACACAGCTTGTTCGTGTTGCAGGGCCTACTGATGTTATTATCATTCTGTTCATGAACAACGACTGTATTCATCTACCAACTCATAGTAGCAACCATGATGTTTTGATTTTTAAATCACTTAAAAAAGACACACTTAAGAGAGTTTGCGAATAGAATATAATAAAATAAGATTTCGTAACTGATGACTTTCTAGCGTACGATTTTATCACTTATGGTCGGTATGGTACTATTATAAAGACTTCTGAAATGTACAGGTGTATGTGGAATTTCAATGACACAAGGCACAATATTTCTTAAGAGATCTTCGATTTTTAAATATTTTTAGACTTTTCATAATCGTGACAAAAACCGTGCTAAGAATACTCAATACGGGTCAAAAGTATTGAACTAATTCTCAACATTAAAATTTCCTTTTTTCATACTATGTAAATTACTGCGCATTCTAAATACAAACCTTCATTATTTTTAGAAGAAAAAAATATTCGAACTAAGTAATTATTTTGAAAAGCCTAAATACAGCATAAGTACATGAGGAACCAGAAAAAAAATCAGTCTGCTTCTTGTCAGCTCCTCCTAAAATACAATGCTACGCACGGTGGTTGCAACGGTTAAAGTTTATCACTGCCTCGGCTAGGCCTCTTAAGCGGATAAGCTGTTAATTTATATAATTGCTTCCTCCGCTTTCACCACGACTTTCACACGACATGTTGGTATTTCAAAACTGTTAAATATCAAAAAATAATTGTCACTTGCACGCTTTAATAACGACTTAATAATCATTAAAATATGCCACAAATTTATAGCGGATGCTCATTTCGAGGTCAGTTAATTTTTGTTGTGGCCATCTGGATAACTTTACATTCTATCCAAATTTATTTGCGACGACATTTGTTTTTTTTTTTAATTCTTTAAACTGGCTGACATTCAATTATGGCTCGGCTGCAGAGTAAGCAAAAAAAAAATAAAATTTATTAAAGAATATTTGTGGAAGATTTTTGTAAGCTGGAAAAATAGCAAATATTAAAACTTAGATGGATGTTGATGGACCTGTGAGAAGTAAGGGGTGGTTCATATAATGTCATATAATAATTTTGCTTAATCTAAATCTTGACAGAAATAAGGAGGTATAGAGATGTTTCGATTGCAATTACTTTGGCTCTGTTCTAAGCGAGTTTTCGCAGAAAGTTCTGGAATATGGCCTCCTTAAAATAAGTCCACATGTCTAGCGTTTTTTCCTGAAGAACACCTTTTACCCGGGAAAGCATTTTCATATTAGCTTTCATCCTCCATAAGGTAACCGGAATCTCTGTATGTGAACTCTGTATGTGGATATATCCAATATATCCACAGAGAGTCAACGGTTACATAAACAATTACATATACGGTTTATAATGTGTTTACTTAATCCCCAATCAATATTCTATGAAACATTTAATTTTTATTCTAAAGTTCCTTGAAGACATTGTCATTTGAAAGCAGTAACTCAGGGTTACATTCTTCAGAGATAGAAACCTTACTCCAGATAATGGAAGATTAGTACGTTCTCGGATATAAGATAGGAATTAGCCAAAGACTATCGAACTTATTCTTCTTTATTGGGGTACAACAACAACGCACCAATCATTATTCCTTTTTTTGTTTGATGCCAATTGGGGATACCAAGTGCAGCCAGGTCCTTCTCCAAATGCTCTTTCCAACGGAGTGGAGGTATTTCTCTTTCTCTGCTTCCAATAGCGGGTACTGCATGGAACACTTTCAAAGCTGGAGTGCTTTCGTCGATTCGGACAACATAACCTAGTCAGCGCTGTCTTTTTATTCACTGAACTATTTCAATGTCGTCGTATAACTCGTACAGCTCATCGTTCCATCGTTTGCTGTATTCGCCGTTGTCAATGTTCAATGGACCATAAATCTTCCGCTAAACCTTCCTCTCGAAAGCTCCAAGTGTCGTCTCATTGTCATTGTCAGTTTTGCAAGGATACCAATTCAGACAAAGCGAAAAAAAAAATAAACTTACCTTCTTTAATTTAAGCAATTTCCAAAAACTTTAAGCCGAAATTTAATTGGAACTTAAAAATATGCAAGCACAATACTTCGCCATGTCGATAAACCCGACATGTGTTTCTATAAAATAATAATATAACTGCCTTCCCCTAACTGCCAAATAAATGTTGCTATTTCAGTGTTAATGACGCGTCTAGCTGCTAACTTCCCGTTACCTTTGCACGTATGCTTTTGTGGCATTTTGTCTAGACACGAGTGTGTGTTAAAAAGTGTTACAAGCGAACTCCCCAAGGTATATCCTAAATTGCGCTTAACCTCTTAGGGCATATCTTTGCATATGCTTATAACGCTGTTATTGGTAAATGGGCGAACAAAAAATCTGGTAGTTTCAACATTTGTTAAGTGTTTACGCTTATTATCACGGCATTTTTCTCTTATGTAAAATAATAAAGTTTTGCGCTTTGTTATGCAATTTTTGTATCGTAAATATGCACATAACTCTCTTTGTACGCAGTAGAAAGTACAACTTTCCTCTTTCTTTATAAAATTATGTACTAATAATAAAGGAAAATAGTGTAAAATTATCTGAATAGAATGAGCAGTAGTATGATATATGAAAATAATTCTCAGCTGTTGATGATTCACGCCTAAGTGCCTCGACAACGACTAACATGAAGAAAAATACGACAACGACGACCTCTTATTTGAAGTCATATCCTGCTTGGAATATAGGGTATGAAAAGTCTGTCGAGGCGATAGATAGCGCGTTTACTTATTCTGAGCAAGAAGCAAAACCTTAACACGACTTCACAGTAATACTGACCGTCAACAATACATGGATCTGATGATGCAATCCACTGAATAGTCGAAACAGTGCATTTCACCGGCGAACCTTTTCCAAAGAAGTCAAACACTGTCTTATCGGCCGGAAAGGTGATAACCGTTCATTATCCTGACTTTGCATAAAAGTGAATTTGAAATATTATCAGAAATATATAGTTCTAGAATGTACTTTACCTCACTTCGTTCATCTTAACTTCATCTTACAATCAGTTCCTCTTATCTTTTTATACTCTCGCAACATAGATGCTAAGATTATAACCACCTCCCATACAAAAGTTATGTTGAAAACTACTTAAAATGGTTGAAATCAGTAAGGGAAGGGAAAACCTCAGAAACCTTAAATTTCATTATAAAGAAGGTACAGAAGGGCTCCACCCAAATTGGTATACAAAATTTTGAGTGGGTGTGGCTCCGCCCACTATATCTCCGAAACTACTCAACCAATATCAATGAAACTTGGTTTGTAATATTTCCATTATCCCAATCCCAATGATATGTTATGAAAAAAGGCCAGATCGGTTCACAACCACGCCTACTTCTTATATACCAGAACTTTGAAGTCGATCTGAAGCGTTTACTTTACAATATATAAAGAAAGCACTAGTGAAGATATCGGCACAGAACTTTGCATAAATACTACATTTATAGTGTGACAGCCCCTTTCTAAAAACCGGACCATAGGTTTTCAAGGCCGTATATATTGAACATGAGGACCTCAGTGCTTCTAACCTAATATTAGGGTTTAAAACTTTCAATGGACTTTATACCATATATATGACGAATAAGTGGGTCAAATGTTTGTTATATTAATAAGATTAAATAAATAACTTGCGAGAGTAAAAAATGTTCGGCCACAACTGAAATTAGACCTTCCTTACTTGTTTTATATTGTTTAAAAATATGTATCTTAATATTTTTTCTTACAGCGGATCCGAAATTTAGTGGACCAATAAATAATGTAACAACACCAGTTGGACGAGATGCGACACTCACTTGCATCGTTCACGACTTAATGTCATTTAAGGTAAATTAAACATAATTTCCTTTTACTTTTAGTCCACTTACGATTTGCAATCCGACTTGTGTGGGTAGCCGATCACCGCAGAATCGCTGTAAAGTACAAAGCGGAACAGCTTCCAAGAGTAAGGGTGCCCTAGCAACATTTGCGTCGGAGTTGAAAGTGGGTGCGTTGTCCGTGGCCCACCTGGGCTATAGCGCTAGACACACTAAATTCGAGTAAGCTCGCCAAACGCAGGACAACTACCAGACTTGTGCAGTAGCGTCGTCTTTCAGGCTAGTATTGACCGAACACGGCCCTTCTGTCTAATAGGTACACATGAGGTGATATTAGCTCTGCTCTCGGTAGGTGCTTACCTTCGGCGAACCCAGCGAATTGACTGCAATCGACGTCAACCGACATAAGAACTTTGTAATAGAGTGTGTACAAGTGCTTTGTCGAAACATGAGGGTCTTGGCGATTCGTCAGAAGTATTTGGGTGTCATGAAGGACAGTCGAAGCTGACTAAGTGAGCTTCTCTGCAGTTACGGGCATCTATCCCTTGACATAACCTACATAAGAAATTTGTAACACACATTCTGTAGTTTGGACAAAGAAGTGTCGCAAAGGAATCTAGAAGTGAATATACATCAATTAGAAGGGAAGAGGAACACACCCAGTAGACTATGACCTGTAACGGAGTTACATAACTGACTATGCCCTTGTGACTCGGTACCCAGATTAGGTCGTCACGACTATAGCTATAGTTGATTTGAAGATTTAATTCTGCTACCGAATTATTGTAAAGAAAAAATTAGGAAAGCTGCCCATAGGTACAAGAACCCTTATGCGAGGACCCACTGTGCCCGCATAAATACCTTCCGGAGTTTTCAAACAAAGAGAAATTGTGGGAGCCCAGCCGAACGTAGATTCTTTCTTCGTAAAACCGACATTAAGAATAATATTCCATTTTAGTTTTTAAAAATAAAATAACCAGAAATTAACTCAAATCCTCTTTCAATTGCAGCTTGCTTGGTTGCGAGTCGATACACAAACCATTCTGAGTATACAAAATCATGTGATCACGAAGAACCATCGCATTGGCATTAGTCATACGGAGCATCGTATCTGGCAGCTGCGCATACGAGATGTACGGGAATCAGATCGTGGTTGGTATATGTGTCAGATAAATACGGATCCAATGAAAAGTCAAGTAGGCTATCTGGATGTCGTTGTACCACCCGACATAATTGACTATCAGACCAGTCACGATATGATCGTGCAGGAGGGACAAAACGTGACACTAATATGCACTGCAACAGGCTTGCCAACTCCCACGGTCACCTGGCGACGCGAACGTGACGTTCCGTTATTACAAACTGCCGATGGAACGGACATTTACAGCATAGAAGGTGCGAACTTAACACTCTGGCAGGTGACAAGAGAGAGCATGGGCGCATATCTGTGCATAGCTTCAAATGGTATACCGCCGACTGTGAGCAAACGTGTGCTAATTGCCGTTAATTGTAAGTGACAGTTACAGGTTTGCATAGCAACAATTCTCATTAAACTCACTTCCACTTTTTAGTTGCACCGACCGTTTGGACGCGTTATGACACCATATATGCGGGTTACGGCCAGAAGATTACCCTCGAGTGCATTTCCGAAGCTCACCCGACGACTGTTAATTTCTGGTTGAAAGGCAAGGAATTTGTACAAAGCGGCACCTATGAGTCCGTCACTTTGGATAATATTTTCAGAATTGTCATGCGTTTAACCATACGGCCCGTTCTTTTAAAAGACTTTGGCGATTATCACTGTGTGGCGAAAAATTCGATGGGTGAATCGGAGCGCATTATATCAGTTAAACGTAAGTAGCTAAAAAGTAATTTAAATGCAGTGTTAAAACCAAATTATTATCTAACAGATAAATCCAAAAAGAGCGTCCATCACACACACCAGCTGGATGGAAAGGACAATCATTTGATTTTAATTGAAGGTAAGTGAAATTATTATTTTTTTTTTGTTCTTAAAGTTATTAATTGAAATTATTTTCAGAATATACTTCGCCTGCCACATCAGCGACCATGAATGTCCACAAAGCTTTAATATTTATATTTTTCTATTTGTTATTATTCATAACATTGTCGCTTCAGAGGTTGTAATATACTATTTATACAGAATAAAGTTAAAAAAAAGATCAAAATGTACCATATTACAGTCTCGCCGTTTTGATCAAATAAGTCGCCCGAGCCCGAGCGCTGTATTATTGAGGAATTGATCATAAGCTAGTTTAGTCCAGATACATGTATATAAATTTATAATCAAGTATAAGACGTTTTCAATTTGTCTCTTGCTTTGTTTGTTCGTTTCGCCACTATCCAAGGTTTAAAGGTTCGAACACATTTAAAGATTGAATTGAAACCATTATCCATCTTTGATTGGATATCCAAATACTTAATTGTTTTAAAGTAAATTGGTGTTGCAGTTTATCCCGGAGGTTCAAAGTGCGACACACTGGGTTAGCTTGTCACATTTGCTAGCGCCAGCTTTAAGGTTAGCTGATTCTAATTGCTTTAGCCTTTTGGTCCGCTTATAGTACGTTCTGTTGTCCCAACACTACATCATTACTAGTCGAATTTTCGTCCGGCAGGGTTCATTGTATGAAGTACATATTGTTGGTATGTTCAAATAAAAAATAATTGGGTACTGCAATATCTAGAATTCAATAACTATCGGAGTTATTCTAAAGAATTTTTCAAATGGGATGCAACAAAAGTTGACCGATAGGTACAACAAACGAAGCCATATTTTTCCCGCTCTTTTGACATTTCTCTTCAGCAAGGTTGGCCATTTCATCCTGGAGAGATATACAATACAAAAACGTGACGAAATTATTAAAATTTAATACAGAGATTCGGAGTCAGAGGCCTCAACTTTGAGAGGGCTACGTCCAATTTATGATCGTTATAGTCGTCCTGTCAGATCAACAATTGAGCGTCTATTGGACAAATTTGAGTCCACACAGTACAAAATGTTCCCGTACCAGTGAGAGATACCAGTGTCCGTAGTGTCGAGGATATTGCTGCCGCTAGCGCATCAATTAAGGAAGACCCAAATCAGTCTCTCACACTTCGTTCTCAAGAATCTCTCTAACGTCGTTGTGACGAGTTTTCTGAATCTTAGCCTACATCTTAACCAGATCAAATTGATGCTAGAGCTGAAGCCGCTTGAACACCAGAATCGTCGAATATTCGTGAATTGGGCTGAGCAATAACTTGCAAATGATCCTGATTTTCGTAGAAAAATCATCATCAGCGATGAGGCTCATTTCTGTCTGTTTGGCATCGTCAATAACAAAATATTCGTTATTGGTCAGGGAGCAATCCACATGTACTCCATGAGTTACTATTGCATCAGAAAAATTAAATCAAATTCCATACATAATGGCATTGAATGTACTTTCACAGGAATAAAGTATTTCATTGATATTCGCCCATTTTGTTTTATTTAAGCGCTCTTATTGAAAACCCCTACTCGAGACAATGATGGGTTTTCGCACATAATTATATAATTATATATATATTTGGCGTGGGAACCGCTGGAAACACCAAGGGAAGCCAGGTCACTTTCCACTTGATCCTTCCATCGGAGTGGAGGTCATCCTCTTCCGCGACTTCCTCCAGCGTGTACTGCATCGAACACTTTCAGAGCTGGAGTGTTTTCATCCATCAGTACAACATGACCTGCTGTCTTTTTATTCGCTGAACTATATCAATGTCGTCGTATAAATCGTACAGCTCATCGTTCCATCGTCTGCGATATTCGCTGTTTTAGAGGACCATAAATCTGTCATTCTTGTCATCTTCCACGCTTTAGCGCCATACATCATGACGGGAATAATGAGCGACTTGTAGAGTTTGATTTTGGTTCGTCGAGAGAGGACTTTACTTTTCAATTGCCCACTCAGCCCAAAGTAGCACCTGTTGGCAAGAGTGATTCTGCGTTGAATTTCGAGGTTGACATTGTTGGTTTTGTTAATGCTGGTTCCCAGATAAACGAAATTATCTACAACTTCAAAGTTATGACTGCCAACGGTGACGTGGGAGCCAAGACACAAGTGCGCTGACTGTTTGTTTGATGATAGGAGATATTTCGTCTTGTCCTCATTCACCACCAGAACCATACACTTCGCTTCCTTATCAAGTCTGGAAAAAACTGAACAAACGGCGCGGTTGTTGCTTCCGATCATATCAATATCATCGGCGTACGCCAGCAGCTGTACCTTCTGAGCTGCTTGAGTCATATGCATAAAAATCGTTCCTGGCCACTCCTAAGTGAAACTTTCCTCACTTGCGTGAACTTCTACATACGACCCCATCCCCCATTTGATGACTATAAATAATGAGTTTCGCAATTCTGGTGGAACTCATGCCGAATATATGACCGCAATTGTGTTTTGTCATAATCAGGGGTGTTGTGGAATCCAAGACAGATTTGCTGAATGACAGAATGGCAAACCAATTCTGATTTTCATTGGTGTCACAGAATCTGATTGGATTTTCGTATTTTCGGATATAAGCCAAATGTTCGAATCAGCTGTTTTGCTATTTATTCATGGGAAAAATTAGCAAGACATGTTTTTGGAATTGTAATCATATAATTAGTTCAAAATATTCATTGAACCCAAAAAATATAATTAAAATGAGAAGTTATTTCAGCTTTTAGTTTTTTTGGCAAAGAAAGTAGCGCAAAAAAATGAAAGTTTTAAGGAATCGCAGTAATTCGCTTTATGCTCAAAGGAAGTCAAAAATAATAATTATTCTTTTGTAAAAATGTACATATTTAAGTGTATATATACAGTGGAACTTCTCTAACTCAAATCACCATAATCCACAAAAAAACTTCGAAGAAATTTGTATGGAATTGCCTTTCAATGTCACTTCAAGAGTTCGAGTTATGGAGAACTTCGAATTATAGAAATTCGAGTTATGGAAGAAAATTTGTATAAAATTTGATTTTTAAACGCTATTTCCAATTTAAAAGTTCAAGTAATGGAGATCTTCGAGTTATGGAAGTTCCACTGTGTATTGTTTAACATTTATATAAAAAGTTAGATATTTCCATGATCTAATCTGAATTACTTATTTTGTAAAATTCTTAGAATATTTTATATTTTTTCGTTGAATTCAATAATTACGTCATTTAGCGTTCTTATCTTATTTTTTAATAATAATTATATTTTTTCCAAAGCGTTTTAACGGCAAATCAAAATAAATTTGAACAAAATGTCTCAAATCTGTCAGCCCTGAAGCTCTTCGTTTGTTTCTGATAGTTAAACCGATAAAATTGGTTTCCATGACACCTAAAACCAATAGAATTTCTGAATCGAACATCAAACCAATAATATCAGAATTCATGACACGAACCAGAATTTTTTGTTGGTTTGAATTCTGATTCCGACAACTGTCAAATTCCACAACAACCCTGAATATAATTACATTAATAAATTGGGAGAGTATAAAATGTGCGCTTACAGCCGAACTGAGCCATTCCTTACTTGTTGATAATGTTGTCGGTTTTTGTTATTATCGTCAACATTCAACCACAAAAATGTTAAAGTTCGATGAAACATAATAAAGGATTTTTTTAGTATAGTGAATTAAAAGTAGTGAACCCCCAATAAATAAACACTAAAAAAATTCGTTTTGTGTTGTGTTTCGAATTTAGATTATTTTTTTTAAGTTTTTGTTTATAATTAATTACAAATATATTTTTACAACTGGTAAATCAAAGCTTTTAAATTAGACACACTTTAAATATTACAAACTTGATTTGAACTTGCACAAGATATATGATAGAATTAAACTAAACGCTAAGTTGAAATTTTAATTTAATATTTGGTTTTTGTACAACTGCTCCAATCAACAAAACACAATGTTTATTTGTTATTATTAAACATAACTGTCACAATTACCACAATATAAAAGAGGTATAAGTCATTTTCATTAGAAAAAAAACTATCAATTTTTCATGTGTGGGCGTGTATATGTATTTAGTTTGTTTTTATATAACTAATATGCTTGCCTCTAACGCATTTCTCTTTCTCATTTAAAAGAAAGTACAAGTGTGCTGTGTCATAAAATTAAGCTGTAAGCTTACCTCTAAATAAAATAAAAGAGCGTGATGATAACTTTTTATGTTTGGTAGAAGTAAAGGTTATTATATAAATAAAATATATTTTTATAGACATTTGGTTATTGGGTTTTTTGATTAAATACTCTTTTTTTACATATATTTGATTTACGAAATGGCGCAGTGCATTAACTTTTAGGCTTTTATTTAAAAATTTGTTGTAAATAATTTATTTATGTTGGATTTTTCGATAAAAAAAATAAAGCACATACACTGTTAAGTAACTCACCTCAATAAGCTTTCGTTTTTTAAGGTTAGGTGTGCTACAATTTCAAATGAAATAAAAAGTAGAAAGTTATCACAATGTTTCGTGTGCTTCGTAAACTTTTACAAACATTTCAAAGAGTAGTTGATTTTAAATTATGCCTGTATATATTTGTATTTATTACTTCGAAATCGACTAACTGCAGTTTCTCAAAAAGTTTGTAATGGCATGTGACACTTGTGGTGAATACAATTTTAATTTTAGCGTTCATAAATTTGCTAACCACTTATTTCGTCAGTCTTATTTCACTGTTACTGTACATGGTAATGATTCTTTGTGGTGGTAAAACAGTAAACGCTTACAACAGCTACTTCAGAATGGCTTTGGTAGTGATTACAAGTGGTGATTACCAAATTATATATCGATATATAACCAACATTTTAAAATTGGTGTAAATAATATTACTTTCAAGTCCTTAATTAAACTTTTTTAATCCCTCATTGTCAACGCTTACTGCTTTTCACCACCGAATGAAAGATTACCACGTCAATGGGATCCACTACACCATTATTTATTATATTCTACCAAGGACTGTCACTCAAATCAGCAGCAAGATTATTTTATGCTGTCACAACAATTATAATTGTTTTAAGTTATTATAGCCTTTTCGCACAGCCAAATTAAGTAATCAATTAAAATTTTAATTGAGAAACCAGTTTTCGCTTTTCGCACTACCGCCTACTAGATAATCGATCAGCTGTTATACATTTTTGTTTTTTCTTTTCATAAGAAGTTGGTAAGTTTCAACAGTTTATTGCTATTTTTGCAATAACCACAGCCATTATTGCCAGCAGGGACATCTACAGTCGCGTAGTATTAATGCTATTTTATCAAAATATTCAGCCAATCCCAGACGAAGAACGTATATCGTACGTCTTTGTCGCAGAGTTGCATTTGATTTTCAAGTCGATTAAAATTCAATTAGAAATAAATGTAGATTTATTTTGTATAGTAAATCGATCTAAATCAGCGCTTTAATCGAGCAAAAGCCGTTTAATTGATCATTTATCTCCTGTGCGAAAAGGCAATTAGTGTTATAGAAATTAAATTACATAAGTGCCTATTACTCCGATTCAATTTGCTATTACAGTAGATTACAATGTAGCATGGAACAATGAAATACTTATAACGTTTATCAAAAAATAACTATGCATATATAGTTTAAGTGATTTAGTTTTAAAATAACAATTAAAACCAACGTTAAAATCCGCGCTTTACAACCCTTTGTTGTAGCGTGCAGCAGGTAAAATAATGGCCATTAAATTACTATAGTTTAACTTAAGCTACTGAACATTACACTTTTAAATACAATGTGCACTAAGACGTGTGTTAAGTTAAATTAAATAAAATTTTGTTCAAAAATTAGTTCGTTTGCTTAGTGCAAAACAAAAAGAAAATCTACTATGCACAGCGTAAAGTACTAACTACCGCGTTTATTTTGTAATTTTACTTATGCGAGAGAATATATAATTTAAAACGTTGTCAAACAAATCCGTGAATGACAGTTTCTATGGCATTTAAATTGCCAGAGCCAGCAGCTACTTCTTACTACTTTCGCCTTGCCTGCCCATCGTGCTGCTGCGCAATCAACTGCTGGTGCTGGTTTCACTCTTTGGCGACGCCACAGCTGGTGTCACAACCGCATCCGCGCTCTTGTGCTGGCCATTGGTGCTGGGCAATGTCTCAATATCGGGCACTTGCACTGGCGGTGGTGGCGTAGCGCCCTCAGCGCGCGCCAAATTCTGTCGCTGAACGTAGATTTCATCGACCAGTTTCTTAATGAATGGATGATTGAATTTGCCCTCAGTTGAATCGAAGAACTCCTGATGTTTCAGCAGGCAATTATCACGTTTCTCATACTCAAATGCCTGCATAATCATATCGAGTCGATCGAGGTCTTTTACGAATTTCGATTCAGCGCTTTCACCCGCTTCGTATTCCTGCAAATAAAAACGTCACATTAGTAAATATTTTAAATATATGTATATTCATGCAGTTATACCTCGAAGAGTTCCATGATACGCTTGCCGCGCGGTTCTATTAACTTGCAAATGTCTTCCATTGCCTTGAATTCCATAGCGCGTTTGTCCGCTTTGGAGACGCCACAGAAGGGCGTGAGATCGCCAACTACACTTTCGGCCAGATCGTGCACCAACGCCAATTCCATGCAGCGTATCTGATTGAGACCTTCGCTACCGTCCAATAGAAAAGTCATCATACTCATGCGATACATATGACCCGATATCGATTCGGGGTCGCTGACGTTGCGCAGCACCCAGCCCGTACGCTTCGTATGCTGAAATTGAAATTGATACGAGTATTAGCATAAAATTGTTTGTAATTAGCATATGTTTGTATGTATTTCATAATTTATAGATGCAGCTAAGCTAAAATCTAATTTATATGTATCTGGTACGAACATCATTTAAGGTATGACTGTGGCAATATAATTTTTATTGGTAAACAAAATTAACTTCATTACCGTAATAAAGTTATTCCACTTGTCGAGCATAAAAAGCCTATCGCGCCTCTAATGCGTAGTTCGAAATATGCCAGTCAATATCGATATCAAAAAAATGTTTTATTAGAAATATATTTAAGTGCATTTATCCTCGATAAACTCTAACCAAATATCGAGCTACCGAAATTTTTATTACCATTGCATAGATGAATAAAAGTATTTGCTAGTGAAGTGCGTGGCTCAAATTATTGTTCAATATAGACTTCTTTATCGTTGGATTTCATCCGAGCATTCTTTGAAATCTGAGAGCAGGAAAGTGTCCGCAGAACACTGTGAATGTGCAAGCAAATCGATGTTCGAATTCGTCATCAATTCCCTAGAGTTTTGATACGTTCCATTGTCTTCACTGACTGCCGATTGGAGATATGAAAGGGTCATATATCAACGAAAAATTGTGACTAATCATAATTGTATGGCTCCAAAAACTGCTTAGAAACACCGATAGCTTGTGAGCTCGCTCGGCATCCGCACTACACAAAGCTTTCCAATATTAAAATTTTTTTTTGCCCATCCGTTCCTTTGATATTAGTGAAATTCATTTTGCGGCGATTCAAAATAATTTTGCTTCTCTTATGTTTTGGGCTACGTTATTTTAGACGCGTGTGGTATTTAACAAACCGCTTCCGAAATATTTTTTTGTCGCATGATCGCTGTCGACAGATCACCTTGGAGTCGTGTCAAACTGTTATGTTATTTTTGTTCAGTATTGATTGGCATTTCATCATGGAAAGACTTACGCCTGAACCACTTTTACCAATTGTTCAATTTTAATACGAAAATTCACGTTCTGTAAAGACTGTGTGAAAGAGAACAAAATACAGCTTGTGCAAGAACTGAACCGCTCGACCTACCCAACCGACATCACTGGATGTATGGTTTGTGGGCCGGTGGAATGTTCGGTCCATATTTCTTCAAAAATGATACTGGTGAGAAAGTAACCGTCAATGGCGATCGCCGACTATTTGACGCCTAAAATTGAAGCTCGTGATCTCGGCGACATTTGGTTTCAACAAGACGGCGACACTTCCCACACATCGCATCAATCAATGGATTTACTGAGAGAACACTACGGTAAGCAGATAATGATCCAACAAGTCATCGAAAATTGGACTCAACGGATGGACCTTTTGAGGCGTAGCCGCGGCCTACATTTGAAAGAGATAATGTTTAAAAGATAAATGCCAATAAATGTTCTTTCGAATGATAATAAACAGTCCGCATTAAATTTAAATTTTCTGAGTTTGTTTTTCATTAAAAAAAAGTAGGAAACTTCGAAAGGGATCACTTTTTATAAGACATATTTAATCAATTCAATTTTTTAGCTTGTGAAATGTCGGAAATCTACTCTAATGATTTGCAACAATTTATAACAACCAAATAAAGTCTAACGCTAGATTCAAACATGATGTGTTTCAAGTTCTTTGCAACTTCATCAGTTCAACGAAGTAAAATTAGCAACCCACGAATTTCAGTTCATTTAGGTTGCAGAAAGGGTAATTAATGTTAAATTTACATCAAAAATAAATGTGTGAATATGAAATTTATGACTGTGATTTTACTGTTTTCGCTTTATTTTTATGAGTCAGCCAATCACTCGATAATAGCGATTATCGTCAAAATCACTGTTTTTAATTGGTCGTGCTTAGTAACTGGGACCACTACGGTGTACTACAAACAATTTATTAGCATTTGCTTATATATTAATAAATATTTAGCTGGAAATTTAGGTTATACCAACCTATTTTATTCCACAATTACTCTTTTCCACCTAAGCATGTGGAAAGAATTATGCGACTGGTTGATAACGAATACTCTCATCGACGAACCCACTAAAGTGTCTATTACAACGCAATTATGTACATATTTATGTATGTATACAATTTTAAAAGTAGACCTTCAATAAAAGTAATCACAATATGTCAATCGAAAGAGTGGCGAAATTACTAAATCATCAAACAAATAAATACATTGGAAATATTCGATTGTAATCTAGGCAAACATATGTAATCTAATAATGATTACTTCAGTAATGCTTCCAATTTCATTAACTGTCAAAGGGATTTGCGCTTAAGGTTAAATAAACGAGCAAAATGGTGTGCAATGAATAAAATAAATGAAAAATAAAATAAAATATATATAAAATAAAATAATAAAATAATAAATGAAATACAACAATTTTGAAAAGCGAACGAGAAACTAACTCCAATCATTGTAACAAAAGTTCTAACAAAATCAGCTGACATGCGCAGCTTTTTATTGCTTTCAAAACAAAATAATTTGTCACGCGTCAAAACAACGTAAGCACCACTAGACATGTAAATATATTGAGTAAGCATTTTGTCAAGCATCAGACAAAGGAGAGGAAATATCACAGAGCACACACAATCCGAGGAAATTCATATTACATATACAACCAAAATTCTACTACCGAAAAGAGTATCCAAGTGGATAGCTAAAATGTAGTCTGCCTGCTGAAACATTTTAAGCTTGTAAATAAATAAAATAAACAATAAATTAAATTAATAAATTACGCAAAAATTAATAATTAGAATTAAACATATTGATATTTTTATATGAAATATTTAAATTAAAAAAAGGAAAAATAAATACAGAAAATTAAATAAAATTCAAAAAAATTTATACTTCTAAATATAATAAACAAATAATTTCAATCTCAAAAAAATTAAATATAATGATATTTTTATTTCAAATATTTAAAATAAAAAAATCAAATGAAGAAAAATTAAATCAAATTCAAAAATAAATTGATGTAAAAATTTAAAATATTTAAACAATTAATAACTACTAACTTTGTAAAAAATAATAATTGCATCAGTTTTATGGCAACACTGCAACAAAGTAATATTTTTATTACATTCTAATCCACATATTTACTTATGAATTCAAGACATTTAACAATCATAGATAGATTGGACCGACGCTTTTGCACGACTATGAACTGAAATTACCCCTGATTCCACAAATGTGTAAATATAATTATATACATACATATAATGCTTCATAACAACAACACTTTAGCTGCGAAAAGTATATATACAAACAATGAAAGTTTCAAATGATTTACATGCTTATCTTATCGCGTCCTACTATAAACACACAGACAGACATACACACATAAACATACAAAACGCAAGTAGAAAAAAATACAGAAATCGTGTAATAAGCGGAAATGATGGCTCAAATTCATTTGCAACAATTAGAGGCATACAAATACCAAGTGAACTCAAGTGGCAGACCTTCGATTGTGTATTTTATTTCTTATTTTTTTTTTTATAAATTTGTACCATATTTTTTAATAATAAATTATTGAATTTGTGTAAAAATGTATGTTTATTTCATTAGCCGCTTTACCAACTTAAGCGTTTGAAAAAAAATTATTGTCAATGGTTTTTACAAAATATTGCAACTACGCTCATTTCTTTCACTCCTTCCATTTTTTGCTGTTGCATACGTAATCACATTTCTTCATTATGCTAAAGTTTACGTGTCGGAACGTACGGAAATGGGTTGTCGCTGTGGAAATAATTAGCTAAATATACACTTTTGTGTACTTTGTATTCAAAGCGGACAATGAAATATTATATATTTGTATATAATATACTAAATGCATATTCAAATAAACATAAACGTATGCAGTTTATGGACAATGCGATGCCATGTAGTGAAACTTGAACTGTAACGTCAATTTGCTTACAACTTTTGTAGGCAATGTCAAACACATATGTTTACTTTGACAACCAACTTGACAGCTAAGCCTCCAGAAAGTTCGATATCTCAAAAAACACATACAAATAATTCTCTCTTCTAGAAGAAAATTCTAATTCTGTTATTGCTACCAATTATTGACTAGTGAATCACCTTTCCTGCTGGGTGCAATAAAATGCACGAACACACGCAAATGCATGGAGAAGAATAGTGTAGAAAATGGATTTATGTATGTGATTATTTAAACAATAACATACAAATGTATAAGTCAAGTTGGAACTCACGTGAATGACTGAGTGATAATATAACAGCAAAAAAAATTAATTATATTTATTTGCGTGAAACGTAATTCCTATTTATGACGAACAATAAAGTGTGCACTAAATGCATGTGAAAACAGAAATCATAAGACAAGCAAGCTAGCTAGATAAAAAAAAATAACACACAATCGCAAATGAGAATTATTGAAAGCTTGAGCACTTGAGTTTTAAATTAAAAACCGTAACTATGGTGATAAACGTGAAGGAAAGAGAGAAGGAACAAACATTATTTTGAGTTTCATAATACATATGTAGAAGGCTGGGTTAAATAAATGGAAGCTATTGGCAATAATTAAACCTCCCTTCGTCATCCGAATATCTACCTATAGTGTCAAACCTTAAATCTAGAATTTTTCAGTTAAATTATATCACAATTTGCTTTCAATTATTGCAGAACAGAAATTTTGTAGAAATAAATACATAACACCTTAAATTTTACTTTTCATGCGTAAAAATTTCGCTTCTTTCATCACAATGTTGTTGATGACATTGATCTTGGCCTTCAAAACAGAGAAAATAAAAATAAATACAAGAACAAGAAGAATGCAAAATGAATGAATTGGTAAAATGTAGCACAAGCATTCTTATAGAGTCTCTTCTATATATTATATATATTAATGTATGTATAGTATGTAAAAAATTATATTCAGCATTTTTCTTTTGAATATTTCATTTAAATATAAACAAAGCGTAAAAGAAGGACATTTGACACTAAATTGAATTATATTATGTATTTAAATGTTGTTAAACATTTTTTGAAATAAATTTTGAATATATAAATACATAAAATTAATTTTTATTAAAAAAAAATATTGTATATAATAATTACTAAGTTAAGCAAAACTTGTGGCAACGTTCAAATATGAAATTATTATTTTTTGTTGTTGTTATAAATTCATGTATTTGCAATTAAATTTTATGTAAACATAGTTTCAATTTCTCATAGATTAAATTAATATATTAAATACATACATACATACATATATCTTTTCATAGGCATATGCACAAATGTGTGCTGTGTTCGTACAAAGAGTGCGCGTGAATTTTATTTTTAAAAATAAAAAGGCTGCAAGAGCGAAATTTACGTAGAGCAAATACAATGTAGTACAATGTACAATGACGAACGAGCTATTTAGAAAATAATATAATTCTTAGTCAATTATACGACACACAAAGTCACATAAGTGTGAAAGAGATTAGAGAAGAAAATCATTTAAATTATTTCATTTTCACATTTGCACTTAGTAGTATCTAAATTAAAATACAACATGTGTAAATATAATTGAAATTATGCAGGTTATTAATTATTTTGCTTGCGTAACAAATCGAACTTGTGACCAAAAGGTTCTTTTATTTTATTTATTTATTCTTTATAACTTCTAATATATATAAATTGCATAAAAACAAAGCACTGACGTTGGGCAGTGAGTTCTAGTGAGGATTAACGTTTCGTTTATTTACTGCAGCAACAATTTATAAATAATATAAACAACACGAAAAGAAACAGAAAACAAATTATGAAGAGCAAAATAGATAGACGCCAACAAAATGCAAACAATTGTTATGCGAATTTGTGCGAAAATTTTGTATAATATGTTAACTGTGACAGCTTCCAGTCTTCCATTGCATAACTGTGCGCATTTATTTGATTATTCAATCGTAGTGAAAATACTTTAAGGATTTTCGTCACTAATGAGTTAGTAGCTTGTGTTATATACGTGTATAAATAAGTTTCTCTAAGTTTTATCGAGTATATAAAACTACATCCCACTTGTGCCACTGCAGCAAAACTCACTTGTATGCTAATCTATTATACACGTCATTGAATTAATCATCAAACAATGTTTTTTTTTTTATTTATCGATTAAACACCAATGTTTGTTGTTGTTATTGCAGCAGCACTAACGCTGGTAATTGGTAGTGATTTAATAAATTACTTGGCAGAAGTAGCCACCCATTCTTTGTTTTTCCACATTTTTCATTTATCTTATTGATTTAACCAACAAAACACAATCAATTTTAGCTAGCAAATTACACATTAACTTTTGTCTTGGTGTTACGAATGAAAAGAACACGCTTTAAAATTTCACTCGCCAACTAGCTCACTTATAACATGCACTACACATTTGTTATTAAAAATGTTTGAGCCAAACCGGTTTTTACTTTAACGTGAGGGTTCACCACTGACAGCAATGATTTGACACATGTATTTCGCAAATGCTTTATTAACTGTTTACACAATTCTTCACAATGGAAACTTTTTTAACGAAATTTTTGCTAAACTCGTATATTTCATTACACCAAACAGTATGCGTGCCGGTTTTGTGTGTTATACAATATGGTAGGGAAAAAATCAATAAGTTATGAAAAAATACTACACCTCAATGTACTGGCTTACCTTTAAATTGCCTATTAACTCCATAAACTGTAGTATTTGACCAAGTCCGGCATTGAAGCACGGCTTATCGGACGAATTTTTCTGCTCATTGCCATTACAGCTGCTGCCATTACTGGTATTTCCGTCCTCTGGTGTATACTGTCCATTTGTTGTAGCCGCAGTTTGTTCCTCCTGCTTTAATGTTTTAGGTTCAGCCGCCAACGATGACATTGCGTTATATTGTGTTTGTTTATTTTCTAAACTTTGATTGTTCTGTGTATGGAAGTGATGCAGATGCTGCTGATAGAATTTATGTATCTGTTGAGAACGTGTTACAGTTGAAGTTACGATTGCTTTTCTATAATTTGAAGCATGCGCGTTTGTTGTTGTTGTTGTCGTCTTAAATGAATGCACGTCAATTTGGTTTGCCGCACCAGCTGTGCCACCACCGTTTTCAATCGCTGGCAAATCAACACTGACGCTACGCTCTACACTAGTTCCACATTTAACTTCGTGTACTTGTGAATGCCGCAGTGGTTGTTGCTGATATGTTTGTGGTTGTTGTGTTTGACTAGAAATAGTTGCCAGGAACAGCTGTTGCTTGCTCTCAATTTGGTGTGGTTGCAGTTGTTGTTTTGGTGATATCATCTCATCGGTTAACGATTGTGGTGGTGACGTCACAAGTGTCGTTGCCAAGGCAAATGCACTTTCCGTGGGTGGAGGAATTGCGCCTAACGCATTCATTACATTTTCAGATTTAGTAGCGTTTACGGACGTCTCAGCCACAATTCGATTGAAGTTTTGTCTTATTAACTCACCGCCAACAAATTTAGTGCTACTATTTTGTAGCATTCGGAGAGCTTTGATAACTTGCTGAATTGAGAGCATTTTCGCTGACTGGTGGCTGTAATGGCACATGAAAACAGAGCGTGAATAAGAATTGAAGGAAAAAAATGTGTAAATAAAAGTATATATTTTTGTATGAATGTGTTTAAAATTGTAGTGATAAGGTTTACGACATACAGTTAAATGAATTAAACAAGTACATTTGTATTATTGTGCACAAAACACATTAATTTATATTATGTCTGCTAATATTTATATTCATATATTTACATTATCATCAATAACTTTAAATTCTATCAGTATAAATATAATATTCAACATTATGTAAAGACACATATAAATTTATTGCTATATATACGTTATAAGATACTTATTTTTATTTTATTGGGGAAACTTTAGTATACTATCCCAGGCTTTCGGTAATAAAATGGGTATCGTTGGAAAGAGGAGGTCATAATTTTCGTCATAATTTTTATAAAATAAATATGCAGAAACAATGTGGTGAAGTGTAAGTGTAAAATAAGTGCATAATATTAATAAAATATTCAGTATATATTGTGAAAATTCAAGATAAAATTAGCACTTTTTTCAACTTTAAGTGCGAATATCTCGAAAACTATAAGTCAGCTGCAGCTATATGTATATATATTCTTAATCTGGAGAACCTCCTCTTTCCAACGATACCCATTTTATTACCGAAAGCCTGGGATAGTATACTAAAGCCGACCCATTTTATTTATTCTGGAATGGAATTTATTTGTAATGATATCATATTGAAGTTTTTTTATTATATATTAAAAACTATGTATTAATAAATATAAGGTATCATAATACAGAAAAACCTCTCTTAACGACAACCCTATTAAACGAACACCTCCCAAGAGCGGACATTTTTTCATACACCAAGTGTTAAGTTTAGTTTTTTAGAACACATGACCCCCTCTTAGACAGGATTTCTCTAGGCCGGAAGCGCAAAATTATTTACTACAAGATTGTACAAAAAACGTTCACTTAGCGGACGCGAAACTCTTTTCAACGGACAAAGAGTTTATTTTTTCATAACTTATTTTCTATAAGACACAGACGAACAAACGTCTTGAAAAAGGGGGTTTCTCGAATAAAATCAAGTTTATAAGTACGTTAGAAAAAAGTCAATTATATGAAAAGCTTGACAACAATTTGTGTGTTCACGCATTTGCCGAAGGGTAAATTTTTTTAATAACATTAAATTAATTTATTCTGGTGTTAAAAGTTCAAAATAAAACAAGTTAGGAAAGGCTAAGTTCGGGGGCGACGGAGCATTTTATACTCTCGCAATTTATTGATGTAATTTTATTAAGATAACACACAATTTGACCCATATATTCGGCATAAAGTCCAATAGAATAACGAAAATCATCATATATGGTATATGAGGACTGATGTAATTCCTAAACTGATTTCACTCATTTTCCCCACAAAGCTACACTATATACAAGACTATATGCTCACTTAATTTTGCTAAGATATCTCACATATTAATTGATATATGCGGGATAAAGCCCGCACATTATTAGGAATATGGGAGCTAGGGGAAGTTCTGATCCGATTATAATAATTTTTGGAACAGAGACAGACAATTAGGAGATAAAAACTTACTCCGAATTAAATTAAAATATTACCCCTAGGCACTGAGTTCTTCATGTAGATATCCGAGATATGATTTTTGACACATAAGTGGGCGAAGCCATGCCCATTTTCTATTTTGTAAAAAAAATCTAAGTGCAGGTTCCACCTGCCATTTCTCATGTAAAAATTATTGTTTCTGACGTTTTTCGTTAGTGAGTTAACTCACTTTTAGTAATTTTCAACCTAACCATTGTATGGGAGATGGGCGTGGTTATTATCCGATTTCTTTCAGTTTTTCACTGTATAAGGAAATTGCTAAAAGAAACGACTGCAGAAAGTTTGGTTTATATAGCTTAATTGGTTTGCAAGATATATACAAAAAACCTATTTGGGGCGGGGTCACGCCCACTTTTCCAAAAAAATTACATCCAAATATGCCCCTCCCTAATGCGATCCTAAGTTAAAAATTTTATTTTCATAACTTTATTTATGGCTTAGTTATGACACTGTACAGGTTTTCGGTTTTCGCCATCTTCGAAAGCAACCTCCTCAGGGTGCCAAGGAATATGTGTTCCAAGTTTCATTATATCTTAATTTTTACTCAAGCTATCGCTTTCACGGACAGACGGACGGAAACACATCTGGATTTCAACTCCACTCGTCATCCTGATCATTTATGTATATATAACCCCATATCTAACTCTTTTATTTCTTGGTGGCACAAACAACCGTTATGTGAACAAAACTATAATACTCTGTGCAAAAGGTTGCGAGAGTATAAAATTTTTTTCACAAGTTTTTTTCTCAAAACTCCAGGGTCATGTATCGCCGTATTCTGATGGCCGTATGGGACGGGCTTTTAGGCTACATCTCAACTACTTCAGTTTTTTTTTCAGAAAATACATATTTTTCCAATTTTGCTTTCTCTATTACCCATATGTAAATATTTATTGTTTACCTTTTTTTGAAATATCTGAGGTCTGTGAAACAAAGTTGGTATTTCAGTTTACTACAAATTGATGTGTACGTAGTAAACACAATACGATAATATTTTTATAATGTTATTTTTAACACATGTCAGCCTTCAGATCACGGACTTATTCAAAATTTCAAAGTTCATAATCGAAATAATCAGGTTAAAGATATCTTGATAATAACTGATTCTGGCTCGGTTAAAAAAAATATATAAATATTTAATAGGCACATTTTATAAAAGAAGCCGAACGAATGTTCAACCAGAAACCGTAAAAAATTTCTACCAAAAAGCAGGGTTGATGATTTGGAAAGACCTAGGTCGGTGACTTTATCGCAATAGATAATAATACATGCACCGAAAACATGGATTTCGATTTGGATTTTGTAATCGAAGAAAATTTAGAAACTATTAATGATAATACTACACGAACAACTGCATTTTTTAATTGTAAAATAAGACACCCACTCACTCATGCGAACACCTCCCTTGGGTGGAGAAAAAATCGGTCGACTGTGAGTATCCGTCCAATAGAGGTATCTCTATATATCAAATTTATTTTCTTTACGTTATTTAACTAGCACAACCGTCATATAGGTTTGTTATTGAACTATTAAATTCAAAATTTTATTTTTATAACTTATTATTGACACCATACTTGCACATATAAATATGTATGTATCTATATTGTTTATATTTACTGATGTAAGCACACTTCAATTAGCAACAATAACGATTAATAACAGTTGACATTCTATTTTCACCGTTTTTGAGATGACCCCTCTCACCTTACGCATTAGTATCTAACGAATTACCCACAAAGTTTTTCTTTTTTGTTTTTTTTTTTTAATATACCATACAATTTGTTATTGTTTTGTGTGTGGCACGTGTTATATCTCGTATACGACTTGCGAATTTCCGACAAAAGAATGAAGGACACAATTGCATGCTTAGGTGTGCTGCTTTACTATGCGCCTTAGTTATCGCATTTGGTTGCCTATCTCGTGGTTGTCGTGCTCAAGTATTTTGTCGCCGACCGCCAAAAAGCGGTTGGCTATTGCCTCTAATAGTTAAAGCAACAAACAATTGAACGTATTGGTGAGGGAAATTAAAAATAAATACATTACACTCTCGTCGTTTACCTCTTGCCCTTGGCCGTCGTAATCGTTTGCTGTTAGATGCGTGTTAAAGCCAAATCAATAGTAATTTATCAAGGCAAAACATATAAATTTATATAGATTTTAAATTTTAAAATTTACTTGATTTTGCATACGAAGTACCGTTATTGCATATCTCTATTTATACTTAAATATATGTAAACATTAATTACCACGCGTCTACTCCCACACCGTTTATGAATTGTACTGCTCTGCTAACATATGCAAGCTAAAATACTAAATATTTTAGGAAATTTCCACAATTTTCCGCCTTTGTACAATGATTCGGTAGTTGGTTTTAACTGGTATTTTTGCCTGATGTGAAAATCTTCGTTTCCACAATAGAATAACACGAATTTATCACCCACTCAGTACACGTTCTACTTCAATAATTCTTTGTGACATTTTTTTATTAGTGAACTTTTTATTATATTTATTCGGATTAAGTAACACTTTAACATATTATTGCTGTCAGCCAGATATTATTTCATTCACAAATTTGATTAAGTGGAAAACACGGAATTAATGCAACTAAACTATTGAGGGCTACTGAATATGTTACATGAGCATTTGAAACAACAGGGTTGTGAAATTGTGGAACGTAAAGATACAGAGAGAATCAAGGTCCTGAAAAATCAGAAATTAATCAGCTTTTTTTCTTCTCTCATTATTGATCTACACAATCTAACGGAAGCTATATGTTAAAAAAATTAATAAGTTTTTGTAACTTTTAAATCAGTTGACTGAAAATGGTTTTGAAGAAAAATTCCTAATGCTTGTAAAATGTTTTTTTCTGCAATTATCACACTATCATTCCTAATAATAATAATAGGGCTCCTACACCACACAAAATCATTGCACAATAACAGACTTGCGTCGGTCGTTTGCGTGGTGTAGGGGGTGTTTGTGCAAAACTGGGCAGTTATTGTGCTAAAATCAAAATCAGTTTGATATTTTACACAAGTCTGAACTATTGCACAATGAATTTGTGCGATGTATGGCGAAAACTTGTGCACATCGTACCGCCAATAATGTAAAATACCACAGAAAAGGACGGAGTCTTTAGTTTTTTATGAAAATCAAACTTTTCGAACTAACTATAGGTAGAAGTTGAAAAAGATTCAAGAAAGTACATAATCTAATCTAAAAAATTTAATTTTAAAATTAGCTATCAAAATATACAAAGCATATTCGCTTACTCTAAAATGATTTTTGCTCAGTTTTATTTTGTAGTATCGCACAATATTGACTTGCACAAGCCTCGTTTTGTGCAATAATTTTATTTGATGTAGGGGCCTATAAGTTCGGATCGACATTAAAAACATGTTTTAATAGAAAACAGAGGTTTTCGTTCTAACAATTGTAGTGCTGAACACAAAGATGATGACACGACACGATGTAGCGACGGCCAATCACAAATGTCGCTTTGAAGTCAGCGTCTTGAAGATTTTGAAGACGGCAGCGACATATCAAACAGCAATTTCATTGTTGCGTACAAAAATCTTTCACTTCAATAAAATTTATATATTTAGTTTAAAGAGAAATTATTTGTGCAAAAAATGAAAAAATGGTCGATTTATTTGTTTTAAATAATCGATTGTTATTATAAATGATATATCAAAGCCATTTTACGTTTCTGCTGGGAAAATAACGTCATATTTGTTATAACTTTTAATAATTTTACATTTCACATATTAGTGGCAACTCTACAGCTGCCCATTGTCGTCGCCAAAATTAGAAACATTTTTAATTTAGCGACAACGACAACTACAAACCTGTTGTCGCGTAGTCGTGCTGTTGTCAAAAAATCTGTGCCCATAAGAATTTGGATGGATTTTAATATTTGACAGATGTCGCTCGTCGCTTGTCGTCTACTATGTGTTCAGCACATGATACGTATCGTTGAAATGCTCAATTGTCTCATGAGTCAATAAGTCAGTCAAGTTAAACCAAAATGAGCCATACCACCACACTAACGATGTGTTTTGTTCTTTGATGTTGTGTATTACATTTAATGTTTTAAGTTATTTAATGACAGTAATGAAAAATGTAATGTGACAAAGTTCTCACTGGGTATCTTTATTTTCGTGCTCAGCTACGAAGTCACAATTCTACTCGTGCCGATCAGTGTACCGAACTCATTCAAATTTATTTTCATCGTGACCAATGAACGAGTAAAATCAAATTGTTACTATACACTCGTTTGAGTGATAAATTGACGGCATTTTGCCATTTAACTACAAAAATTACTATTGTGTATGTATTGGTAAAAGCTGGGAAACTTTGCATATGTAGTGGTGTATGAGTTAGCTTCATCTTGTAGGGCTGTGCCCAAGAATGATAGAATACAAGATTACGCCATTCGTAATTTCCTGTTGAGTAACGTAATAAAGACCCCAAACCCGCGAGCAAAATAAAAAACGAAAGAAAACCTGGCAAATTGCACAAAACAATAATGCCAAAACAAAGAGTTGAAGTCAAGGCTAGTGCTTAACCCTAGAAGGGTACTGTGAGTAAAATTTACTCACATACGGAATAGATTTGTTCGTAAATCAGGAGGTTGGCCACACTAAAAGTCAAGCTACTAGCAGTGCTTGTCCCACTCTGTCATAAGTCGGCTGCCGCAAGCATTGAATGGTGTTGTTTGATTTATAAAATTTACTCAACGGTACCTATAAGCGCCTACAATTTAACCGTACCCTTCTAGGATTAATTATTATTTAAAATTCTAAGTGAAAAATGTATTAACTTGAAAAAGAAGTCCGCAATGGCGGAATTAAATACCAATAGTACAAATAAGTCGTATGTAAAGAGTTTTTTTTTCACTTTTCAAACCAACAAATAAGTGGGCAAAATTGCAAACTTTTTGTAACAAAACATATAATTTTAATTATGAAAATGCATTATTATTATATTGGATAATTTTTTAGATGACGATTTTAAGAATCACGTTCATTGTGATATTTTATCTGCACAATATTCAATTTGGTTGACTATATTTTACATTTCCGTTTCCCATTTGACATTCTTCTGTTGCCTATTCCCATTCGGGGGACCTGAGTGCGTCACTATGTCGTAATCTTGTTTTCTATCATTCTTGGCTGTGCCCATATGTATGCGTGTATTTTAATATTTGTCAGAGGTCGCTCGTGGCTTGTCGTCGTCTATGGATTCAGCACTTTAAGCGGCATTTTTTCATCTAGCACTATTGATCTACACAATCTAACGGAAGCGGTATGTTAAAAAATTTAATAATTTTTTCAATTGACCGAAAATGATTTTGTTGAGTTTGTAAAATTTAATTTTTCTGTAATTATCACACTATCATTCCTAATGATAAAAAATCTGGCAACATCTGATTATATTATTGGGGTTTTTAAATTATCACAACAATCCCTGTACATCTTTTTATATTGTTTAACATTCGAGCAAGCTATCTTTACGCAGGTAATAGTAATTTTTTAAATGATTCATACCTATTCGTCATAATCTATATCCAAATATCCGTAATATGTTTAATTCAAGCCGTCCAAGTTTTTTAAAACCAAGAAATCCGATCGTACTTCAAAAGAGACCGACAATGACTAGTGCGGTAAGTTGCATCATAAACATTTGAAATTGCGTACTAATTTTATGTTTTTCCATAGTCCAATTTCGAAGCAAAAATTTCTTTGGATACACCCCTAGCCGATTATGAGCGCCTCATTGAACAACATGTGCAATCGGAAAATGTAGAAGATGATGCAACGTTAGAAAATAATTATAATAAAATAGCTACTGCCGCGCGAGCAACTGTGGATAAACTCCTCTTTGAATCTGGTTCGGTTACAAAAGAAAATCAAGAAAAAATTGCTGAATTTTTAAGCAAAGTTAAGGAGGATGCATGCTTCTATAACCCAAATAGTTACAATGAGTGGATTGTTGGAGTACGCGACAAGGTGTTGAAAAATAATATGCTTGATTTTTGGTGTGATCACATGGTCAAAAAAGAACTGGGTATTTGTTGGGCTAGAGACTCTGATTATTATGATGATATGGAAGACCCAGAACCAAGAGCATTTTACAATCATGCAGGCTGTGTGGCACCTTTTGACCAAGTAGATAACTCTAGTTTGTCGAATTTTTTAAATATCTCAACGCCTACTATACTTCAAGCTCCTATTGCCTCCAACAAAGCAGTAAGTTTGGCAATATTATCTAAAACTATACAATTATTTATATAATCTTTGGTTTAGTTAAATTTTGATGCTGTGATTTCATTGGAAACCCCTCTGGCAGATTATAAGCGTCTAATAGCAGAAAATGTTGAGTCAGAAAATATGACTGATGATGACGTCATAAACAACAATTACCAGAAAATTGCGAGTGTTGCGCGCAACACTGTGTGGAAGCTTCTTTTTGAATCTGATTCCATTACAAAAGAAGATCAAACAAAGATTGCCGAGTTCTTAAAAAAGATAAAGGACGATGCGTGTTTTCATGACGCATCCACTTATAATGAGTGGATAATTGGGGTTCGTGACGAACTGTTGAAACGCAATATGATCGATTTCTGGCGAGAACACATGGTTGAAAAGGAACTGGGTCCTTGTTGGGCCCGAGATTCTGATTACTTCGATGATATGGAAGATCCAACGCCAAGAGAATTCTACAATTATGCTGGTTGTGTGGCACCATTTGCAAAAGTAAACGGAAAATGACATCATTCAACAACATTAGCTCTTAGATAAAAGTGCATAGGTAAAAGTGCAGCAGCTTTGTCTCGAAATAATATTGATATACTTATCCTCTTCTATTACACTTGTTACGACAATTAATCGCAATTTAAATATAGATATATGTATATATTTAAAGTGATCAGTGTTGCCAGTTTCTTCTCAAGAATATTCTTAACATTTGCAAATGAATTGTTAGTTACCAGAGAAGACTATTTCTGTTAATGTTTCTCTAATAGTTGCTGACGAATCCATGAATTTGCTACTTGTCCGAATTCATTGTAGAAACATATATATTGTAACGGATATCCAAAATCTGTCATTTACGCCGAAACTACCTAGAGTTGGATCACTGAATTGCAAAGTAAAAGTCACACTTTAATGGCTATACACTAATCTTTATTTCTAAATTCTTATAACTTAACACTTTATTACTCATTACTCTCCTTTACAACTCTAACTTATTTCTTGTTTACATTTTACTCGACAACGCTCTCTTTAGAATTGTCCGTGATGTCATATAATCTTATTAGATTTTCTTATTTTCGAATATAAGCAAACTCAAAATTCGAATCAGCTGTGCCGGTATTTATTCGTGCGACAAAAAGTAACAAGCTAAAAATGTTGGGATTTCATAAATTTTAAGTACAAAATTAGTTCAAAATTTTCATAAAAAAAAAACAAAAAATAGTACTGAAATAACAAATTGTGTCATATATTATTTTATTGGACATTGAAAATAATAAGTTGATTATCATTTCATCGAAAACTAATAAGATTTCTGATTCGAACATCAAACTAAAAATTTTAGAATTAATGACATTTACCATATTGGTTTGAATTCCGATTTCGTCAACACTCTGATTCCACAACACTAATTCCAATGCATTGGATTTTCTGTATTGTTTACATCCTGGGTTAATGTGATAATCGTTTATTCGATATTATTCCAATTGAGAATTATCAATGTTATCGATTTTGCTTCGATATTTTTACGATTTATCAGCTGTGACATTGTGGCGGCCAAATTTCACAACAAACCAAGAAAAGCTGATTTTCTGTGCCTCTGTGTGATAAATTTTAATGCTTAAAGTGAGAAATGGCATTTAATAAGGTAAAAATAATTATTGTTTTGGAAATATTACATATCAAGTATTAATTGGTTTAATTTTAGGAATTTGTTGTAGCCGTATTAGATATACGGCCATGCGCCAATGAAAATTTGAAATTGAAATCTGTGAAATTAGTATCGGAACTTTTAAAAGACAAGGTAATATACATTAGTATTTTTTTAAAAAGATTCATGTATATATCTTATTATATTTTAGATTTGTGCGGGTAAAAAAGATTTCGTGTCTTTTGTTCTACTTGGCACTGAAAAAACCTTAAACGATGTTAACGAACATGTTTTTCCGGACGGTTATAACAATATAACTCAATATCAACAGCCACAGTGTCCCACCTGGCAATTACTTTTGAATTTCTATAAATTTGTTAATGAGGATGCTTGTGATGATGGTGACTGGCTTGATGCATTAGTAGTTGCTATGGAAGTAATTAAAAGGGGTGAAGAGTAAGTTTAATTGGGTACTTAAATATAAACTAGCAATAATAAGCAATCAAATTTTTGCAGGTGTTTTAAATTTCAAAAATCACGTATATTATTTTTTTACGATTTCAATGATACGCGAAATTCCTACGATATGTTTGACGTTATCGTACAAAATGTGGCACAAACAGAAGTCGAATTGGTCGTAATGTAAGTTTAACTAATTTATCTTTGTTGAACATAATAAAATTTTAATTTAATTTTTTTATTAGATCAGAAAATATACAATATGTTGACAATCCAATTAGCGGCGTCCCCAAAGTAATATTTCGGGATGGCAAAAAAAGCAAACATCAACTAAAAAATGAAGACTACGCTTTGCAATTGATTACCAATTGCAGTGCGAAGTTCTATAATTTTGAAGAAGCGAAACATTGTATATTCAAAACTAGCAACAAACGTCCATGGGTATGGAATAGTAAACTAACAATTGGTACAGAGATCAACATTAAAATATCTGGTGTTATTTATATGAAAGATGAAAGTAATATCAAATTGAAAAAGTGTTGGGGTCACGAAGAGGAACTTGTTTCACGTGAATTAAAATCGTATGTACGTGGTGCAGAGATTGAGCCCACTGAGGAGGAACTCATTGATGGTTATATGCTAGGCTCCACACCAATACCCTATGATGAGTCATTGAAAGAAGATAAGGAACGCTATGAGCCTGGCTTGAAGTTTGTAGGTTTTATGAAACGTGATTCCATACCGGAGGAGTATTTCTGTGGCGATTCTTTATACTGGATTGTGCATCAGAAAGGTATGAATGCTTCAGCGCAGAAATTAGATGCATTAGTACGCGCTATGACGAATACAAATATGGCTATGCTTTGCTGCAAAGTGTATAGCAATGCGTTTAACACACCGAAAATGGTGGTTCTATTACCCAATGAGGTGAACAAAATTTATTATTCTATTAATTATTTTATTATTATAATGTGAATTTTTTAACAGCTGCATCCGGACAGACCTGCTTCACTTACAATGGTCGAAATTGCCTATCATTCACAATATCAGTACTTTCAATTCCCGCGGCTTCGTACACAAAAAACGGATTGCACTAAAGAGCAAATCGATGCCATAGATGATCTAATTGATGCAATGGATCTAACTATAAATACTAAAGAGTGTGATGAGCCACGTGACACGTATCACTCCGATCTGTTACCCTTTGAGTCATTGTCACATATTTATGAACAGAATGTGTTGGATGTTTTAGAGCGAAAAATTATATCAAATGCTAGCGAAGATGATGAGCAATTCGCCGAAATGTTGGATGATAAGAATTTTGTAGAAATCTTCTGGAAAGTGCCTGAAATGCGTGAAAAGCATGCAAAACGTGCGGCTAAAGTGGTAAAATCCTTATTTACATTAGAAGAAAACGAACCGGACAAAACAACAACAACTGCTAAGATTAAAGCAGAATTTGGTGGAACAAGCACTGCTACCGATAGTAGCACTGCACTGAGTTTTGATAGTGTTGGCGAGGAAACGCCAGCAGATGATTTTCGTCAATTAATAGAAAATAATGTTTTGAAAATAGAAAATCGTACCGAGCGTGATGCGAAATTTCAGATTTACGCAAAGCAAATACGCAATGTTGTTTGGTCATTATTATTTGAAACTAAGGAGAGTTTAAATTTTGAAAATTTGTCAGAAGCGTTAGCAATTTATCGTAAATACTGCTATGACTTTAACTCATTCGATGACTACAACAACTGGATTAGTGAAATAAGAACACAAGTTGTACAAAGCAAACTGCAAAGATTCTGGGAAAATGTTGTGGTTAATAAGAATTTGGGTCTTTGCTTTGTGATTACGGATACGCAGGAAAGCCAACAGGCGTTAAAGAACTTCTATGAGTTACCCAATGACGATGTGTAGGCGATGATTCAGATAGTGTATTTTTTCTCTTTTTGTTATATTTGAAAATGTTTTTTTATTGAACCTAAATTTAATTAATTACGAGTTTCTATAACTGTAAAAACATTCACATATGTATATATTTATATTATACCTTTAAAGAAGTATTTTTTCCAAATTAAATTGTTATTTATGAATTTAAAGTTGATGTGATCAAAAAACATTTAATAAAAGTATATATGAAATTATTTTATATTAAATAGCGTTTTTTAAGTTTTTTACAAACAATAACCACTTTCTTTCCACTTTATCTGGATAAAGTCCGAACAGGTCTGGGTCTGAGTTCAGCTCGATTCTTACATGTATCTGAAGAGTATCTTTGAAATTCGCAACGTAGATACCAACAATTTTATCCGACCATAAATTATTAACTCAGAGGCATTCCTAAAAATTATTTGCAGTTTTTGTTGCTACAATAAAAATAACAACGCTGAGGTGAAATAAAGAGACATTTTGGCAATATAGCCTGAAATTCTGAAATTTTATTCATGCATACTATATTGTTATTTTATAATATGTGGTCCTTAACGTGTTTTATTTTTGCCTTCTTCTCAGCTATCGGTTAGCAATTTGAGGATTTTTCTGCCGCTCTGTATGCTGATCATATTGGCGGACGTGTGTGCTCTTTTATGCAACATAAGGTATTCTCTACTTTTACTTTTTTCTTTTTTTACTACTTTGGTGAAATGAGTGGGACACGTCATGGTTAGGTCGACAATGGAGACAAAAATCCAAATCCTAAAGTCATACAGATATAGTTATCATTAAAAGTAATGATCCGGAAGGTTTTCACATCATTCATCATTGTCAACCGGATAAGAACTGACACATCTTAATGAAAACATATAGCATTAATATACATATTTTATCGTATAAATTAAAAAATCATTATCAGAAAAGATTTCGAACGATTCACACTCACGATCTGTAAAATAAAATAATTTATAATAATATCTTATTTAATATTGGAGTAATGCTGTCATTTTAACATAATACAAATTGCGTTCTTCTGATACTATGTGCTAGTTATGGTTTGACCGCCTCCAAACCTTGACATTGTTTAGTAAAATTTTTGCGATATTTATGTGTATGTACGTATGTATGTATATCTTATCAGCGAGCTACATAAATTTAATTGTTCTGCAATAGTCATTAAATACATGATTATCTTGGTAAAATATACTTGTAATGTAATGCTTTGAAATTTTACAAATACATATAAACTATTACAATTTTCTACAGAGTAATGAGCAAATAAATTGTTTTGATTTGTTATGGCGATTTTTATGCGATCACGATTAGGAAACAATCGTTGATTTTAATCGATTCTCAAACCAATATACATATTTAGCCATTTCAATATGGCTACAACTATTCAACTATAATCTATTTTATTTTTTTTACAACTGCCATACATACATACATACATACATATGTATATACATATGTATATCTCGTACTTACGTATTAATGCCACTGCAGCAAAAGTGAATTAGTTATAAAGTGCGAATAATAGTGAGTACCATTTAACTTGAAGTTTATTTGTTTATCAAAAAAATACAAAAAAAATGTATTATTTTATTATATTTATTAACTAACAGAACTTAAATTGTGACGAATCTAACCAACACTTGGTGAATATGCATTATTCTGGCAAAAGCAACTACAAAGGGAATAGCCAGCGGTTATACGAGTTAAATACTTTTTATATGGAATTCAAGCACATAACTTTTTTGTTATTTTCACATATAAATTTTCTTGACAAAAGAGCATAACTAATATGAAGCGTGTAGGAAAGTGGCGTATTGATGACTCCTAATAATTTGAATCCATAATTGCATGCAAACAATTCTGCGCCCAAACATACATACTTACATATGTACATACAGACAGACATACACCTCTCCATGTATTTAAATAATGAGCGTGTATATCTTTTTGTATTTTCAGTTTGAAGCGCTCGTATCTTGGCTAAGCTAAGATAGATTTCTGCTTACACAGATGACTTAGCGTTTGCTTAACACGCTGGTTGATGATCTTTTGTGGCATATTTTACCACTTATGCTTTTTATTGCCTAAGGCTTGCTTACAAAGTTCAACGAACCCAGTTCGTCCATTAAGAACAACTTCATTGTTTGTTTTGGATTTTTCGCTTTCTTCATATAACATATGTACATTGTTTTCTCAAATTTCCTACTTCATTAATATTGCATTGTACGCAAAATTTTGGAATTTATTTATTAGTATGACACCTTAGCACAATTCATTAAATCAAAACAAGAATACAGCTATTTCCGCTGAAGTAACTGACATAATTTTTTTATCAAAAATAAAATTTTGTATTTCTCCTAGAATCGTACTATAAACATAATCATGTGGCACACAATTTGTGGTTTTGATGTTTTGCGTTAATCCATTTATACACATTTACATATATACATATATATGTACGTATGTTTAACATATTAATATTCATATTTTCAGAATACTTAATATGATGCCTAATTTAAATTTCATTTCAGTATTCGTCCAGTAAACACTAGAATTAACACTGTACGTGTTGAATGAATATATGGTGCGTGTAGATTATAGAAAAATATATGTATTTATTTCAAAACGTAAATGATAAAAAATCAACAATAATTTAGGTTAGTAATATATGTACAACTGTTGCTTTAGAAATTAATATACAAACTTATGTACATGGAAAATAGAATTTCATTATGCACAGTTGTACAAATGTTAGAACTTTATCTCCAGCACAGGTATGCATATGTACATATGTAGAGACTATGTGTATACAATATACACACAGTTCCTGGCACAATTTTGTTTATTTGTTTAATTTAATATAGTTTTCTATTTGCCTTTTGGGCTAAGTACGTGCTTGCATACATACATGCATATGTACAAATTAATGCCGAAATTATCGACATAATATTATACTGTTTCATAGAATTTTACCATTTATTCAGTATTATTAATTTTTTTTTGTATTTAAATTCTTTCCTTTCACTGATTCACATCCATTTTAATAAAAAAAGATGTGTGCAATTATTTGCTATTTTGTTATAAATTTATTGCATTTTCATGAGAAAACTAATTAAGGAATTTTTAAGATATTTTTGTAAAGAATATTCTTAGATAATTTTACTTTAAATATGTATATCGGTAAAATGTTTACCTAAATACTTAGTACGATTTTTTTATACATCTATGCATATACATATGTGTGTATAAAAAACATTTCTAGGTCAATGGTTCTAACTCAGAACATCAGCCAAGCCAAGTGACTAGCATAAGAACATAGAGTTTATGGAATTTGAAAAAAAAAATTGTATTCTTAATTACTTAGTGTATTAAGCACAAGATACGCTACAGATTTGCTTACATGCTTACGAAACGCATTAAAAAGCAACGCAAAACGAAATCACAGTTACATCGTTGACTCCAAGTCTGCTTGGAAAACAGCTTAGTTCTTTTCGAGCCATTTTGCGGTTTTACCACTGACTAAATCCAAGTTGCTATGCTTACATATGTACATACTTACATCGTTAGCCATCATCATTATGGTTACAGCAGCATGAAAGCGCTAATACTACTACCATGTTTTTATGTATTTATAGAACTTACCTTCGTATAAAAACCAGTTTGAGATATTTGACATATTTTAGAGACACACGTTGGTACTATAGTACCGTTAGGTAGGAGGCAAACAAAAAAATATGTTGTTGAGCAGCATACGATTAACTTTTTTTTATTAATACATGTATAATATAACATAAGAAAAAGGCACAAAATAATTTAAAAAAGTTGTAAATAAAATTGGGGTTACTTATAACTAAAGTTCAAGTACATATGCATTTAGCGGATTTAAAAGTAAACACTTTTTTATATAAGATCAAATCATAAAAAGGACTGTTGTACAGATTAGGTAAATAAAAAATACATTAATAATTGAAATGTACTTTTTTTTATTTTACTAAGGACATTGAAGTTTTGTAGCTGTTAGCTATAGTAGTTATATTACTAAATATATGTAACTTAAATCTAAAATTAGACATTGCGAATACAAATAATTTCTGTATTTCTTAATATAAAATTATGCTGGTAAAAAATATTAGCATTTTCAAAAAAAAAGTAATTATTTTAAAAATTTTAAAACACAAACGTGTTATATAAATGTACATAAATATGTATGCGTAATATAATTTGTATAATTTTACTATAATTTATTTAGCTACTCTTACTGGCTTGATAAGGACTGATAATATTCTGATAATATTTTCCACGCTTCCGGTACCATGAAGCCATTAGGCGGTAACTGCCCCGTTCTAGCTAATGTACGCATTTTGGTGCCTGATATGAAATCGAATTCATCTTTACGGCTCGGATCAAAGAAGGCCATGCGTGAATTACTTTTGTCATATGCAGCAACACGGAAGGGCAAAATCTCTATAGTGTCCAAACCAGGTGCCATTTTAAGCACACGCGCACCGTGTGTCGCATCGAAAAGATTACCATCAGGATACATTGATTTATTAGGATGTGGTACACCGGCTGGGTCGCGTCCCACAATGTAGAAATTTGCACCGGCATTCATTCTTGCCTTAGCATGCCATTGCACTTCAGTTGGCCCAGCATACATCATTGGCGAAGGGAAAATAGCTAAAACGGTGTCTTCCGCTTTTAAAACACCCGAATCCAGCACTGCTTGATGCTGCGCTATGCGTACAGGCAAGGGTACATCGTCATCTTTTGTCCAACCACCAAGTGGATGCAGCAGTAAAACTGGTTTCTTAAATCCCCTTTCAATCAATTGTCGTTTCGTGTCTTGCATCAGTAGTGCGTGTCCGTTGTGTATGGGATTTCTCAATTGGAATGCAAAGATTGCATCCGCTCCCAATTCTTTGAATTTCGCGCGCAATTCATTCGGTGTTAGTCTGTATTGATCTAAACCATCATTCCAACGTATACGTTCTAAAACTTCCAATTCTCCACCAACTAAATAGTCGCCTCCTTTAGCGATGATCTTTATGTAAGGATGTTCCTCATTACTTGTACCAAATTGACGCGACGCTCTCTCCTCCTTACGTTGATAGTAAAACTCAGGCTTACGCATAATCGCTACGGGGTTTCCTTTATATGTAAGCGCCACAGATGATACGCCATCTAGTTTATTTTTCAATTCCTCTGTTACTGCTAAAACAATTGGAACTGACTGATTTTTACGTGTAGTTGGATCGTCAGTAGCAATTGAATTAAAATGTATAGTTTGCAAAAAAATATCTTCTCTCATGAAGCCTTTCAACGGATGTGCCCAACCTTCGGATAAGACTTGAACCCACTGTAGATCTACATCGGTTAACGGTATCGAGTTTAACGATTTGGCTTCATGTAGTAGTGAGTCTTTAAGTTTTGGGTCCACAAATAATTCTTCAATTTCATTTGAATTTGTGTTGCTTTTTGGAATGATACCTTCATCTTGCAGAAGATTTATAACTAACTGAGTAGATTCTTTAACAGTGTATCCGGCAGTGTTAATAACAAGTTCGGGCTGCACAGGTTTTTCATAATCCTGCGTTATTCCTGTGAATCCTTTTATAACACCTTCTCGTGCTTTTTTATATAGCCCCTTTACATCACGCGACTCGCATACCGACAATGGTGTGTCAACAAAAACTTCGTAAAATCTTAAATCGGCATCTTTATGAATTTTTCTAACTAAATCACGATCTTCAGCAAAAGGTGACACGAAACTGCAAATTGTAATCACACCACTGTCAGCAAATAATTTTGCTACCTCGCCTACTCTTCGAATGTTTTCTTGTCGATCAGCCGGAGTGAAACCCAAATTTTTATTTAGTCCCGTGCGTATGTTGTCACCGTCAAGTCCATATGCTGGAATGCCACGTAATACTAAGTGTGCTTCTAACTCAAATGCAATGGATGTTTTGCCAGCGCCGCTCAGACCAGTGAGCCAAATGGTGCATCCTCGGAAGCCACGGCATAAACCTAAACTATTTCCTCTGAGTTCCCGTGTTACATTGTGCTTTTGTTCAGAAACATTTGTTGCAACTTGTAGGCAGATTTTTTGTTTTTTCTTTAAAGATTCCTCACTCATTATTACAGAAGTACGTTTAAGAAATCCAGTTAGAGAAATAAAAAAACAAACACCGTATATCTATTTTAACTTTTATATATTATCTGCATTAATTTAAAAGAACTACGCGACTTCTATTACCGGTATAAATACACGTTAATATTCATTAACTAATCGAATATTACTGGCGTTGAACTGTCATCTTTTTTATTGATAAGGCACAATCTTTCACAAAATTTCACTGCTCAGGTGAAAAGTTTATCAAAGTTTTGACAGCTGGCGATTCGCTATGTTAATGCTGCCGGATGTTAAAATTTAATAAAGTAGAGAATGAAAAAAGTAATTTCAACAAAAATCAGGCAAAAATTGTTATATTATTATTTTGGAGTAAATTAAATACACTACTAGCTCTAAAGACCTTTTTAGAATTTACAAATAACCGTAATAATTATTATAAATACCATAAGTATTTATTCATCAGCATAGCAGAAGCTTTAAAGCTTAAAGCTTTAATGTATAAACAGCTGAAAACGAAAAGCTTTTGTGCAGCACCATCTGTTGTAAAATAAAAGCATTTAATTTAGTGTTGCCAGTTGCTAATAATTAAATAAAAAACAAGTTTTTGGAATCTAATTTATAAAAGAGAAATCGATATTTTTTATCTAGACTGGGTAAAGGTAAGAAAAAAAATGACAAAAGTATGTCTTAAACGGATAAAACTCCGTCTCTATTCCAGTCACTTGTCTGTCGTGAGACCTACGATCTATAGAAATTCGATTGTGTAAGTTCATATCTCAAGTTCTGGTTATTGGTATTTAACACTGAATTATAACTTATATAGGCTTATATATATAGCTATATATGTAAATAAACTTCCACCTTAAAACGTAAACACCCAATTTCCAGTAAATTACGAGTATTTTTAAATCATGAATTGACTGAATACATTTGCAGCTGACAACATTTCTATAAAAGGGGAACGAAAATTCGTCGCGATTGCATACATTTAGGCGCATTGTTGTAAAGGTGTGCGAAACCAAGTTGAAAATCATGAATGTGTGCGTTTCCTATTTAACGGTTTTTGCGGGTGCTGATATGTCTGTGTATTGGAGGTGGGAAACATTTTGAGCGGATTGTAAGAAAATATGGCATGAATAACTGCGCGTTGAGCTGCCGAGGATGTTAGTGGCATGAACACAAATATATATTTTTTTCTGCACTCCACAAAGGTAACCGGCAATAATGTATGAGTGAGTATGGTGGTACATACATTGCAACTTACTCACACTCGCGTAAACCTACAGCGTAAGGTAATAAAAAATGAAATATTACCGCTATTCGGCATGCCATGAAAATCGGATAACATATTTTATGCGAAAAAATATTATTTATGGCACACAGAGGGAGCTACATTTCATATTCGTGGGCGCCAATGTGCACACCATCGCCAACCGGAACAAAAACAACAAGGTAATAGTAGCAAAGAGAAACAATAAAAGCAAAAAAAAAAAAAGAAATCGGTGTACGCATACTTTCAAGTGAGAAAGTGGCGCTTTGTTGGCTAGCATGCCCTATGTGAGTTTCGGCGTTTTTTTATTTCTCTCAATAGTTTCGGCTTACTCATTTAGCGATTTCCTGCTCTTTCTCGATGAATATACAAATATATATTATAATAGATACAAACAAACTGGAAATAAATTCTAGTACTAGTTTTAGCCAACATTCCAAATGACTCTCGACTCTTGTGGTCCCAATCGCTTTCTTACTCAAAGTCTTATAACCCACTCCTATTCACTGGAAATTAATTTATTGTTTTCATTGAATTCGTGTTGTTCCTCTATGCCTAATAAGCCAATTGTGTCGCAACTAAGCACCATCCACCATTTCGACGGATATCCAAGTTTTACTCCACATTTCCTGTTAAATAAAAATATCGGGAATCATGGGATCGGGAATATTCAGTTTTAATCTGATAAATTCTACTGTTTGACCACCCTTTGTGCACCCTTCGGTCTTCTGATAATTCTACTACCAATTGCCTCCATACACATACTTTAGACACATACATACCTGCCCAAAATGTGAAATTACCTGCTCACCGAAGTGTTCTTTCAATATCCATATCCATCCATAGATTGATGCGACGGGTCTTGTTGAAACCAAATTTCGCCCAGATTGTGATCTTCAATTTTAGGTATCAAAAAGTCGCCATCGAATGTTAAGGCCGAGATGCTGCGAACGGCGTGCGGAACGTGATCCATTCGGTCGAATATTATTCAATAATGAATGCTGAGTCTCAAGATGGATTAGTTACTAACCTTGACGTTGTTTCAGTGTGAGTCTTATTGTCGTGTCTTGACGCACTACTCCATGTTCGACTTCAATCGCGAGAGGCCATAGATTTCCCGGGTTGTCAACCCTTACGGCAGCGGTTTCCTCAAACCAACCTTTTCAGACTGAGCCATGTTTGGGGGTATCAGGATGTTCTATCACGACGTAAATTAGTTTGAGCCTTAGTCTATTCCTAACACCATACTCCTTCGCGTTAATTCCGTTCTTAGTTTCATGTTCTGTTTGGTCAGCACCGTGAGAATACCCAGCGGGCATTACAGTCGCCCAAAGGTTTGGATCCTCAGCAATGTGATTGGAAATTCTCTGATTTGCTTCGGAAAACATTACACCATGGAGCGGATGTCATCCGGATTTTTTACGTATAGAGACAATCCTATGGCTGCGAGGTGGCGCAAAGCGCAACTATGAGATTCCTCTATTTATGACGATCTTGTGCTCCCTCATAATTTGACTCTATCTTTTTCGGACCTCAGATATTTCGATGTCAAAATTTCGTCTCCAGGTTAGAGCGGATCGGCCTTTTTTTCGGCTACCTTGTGGAAACCAGTCGATTGCATTTCGGGTATCTGGATCTCGTCTCAGAACGTGAGCCGGCCACATTTTCTTTAGAGGATTACGGTCCAAAACCATAACCATAAGTCCGTGTTAGAGACGGTAACAGACCAGAAAATGCGATAAAAGTTGTGAAGGCAACGGCTTGTGAAAACTTTCAGCTTTCGGATGTCGAAGGCTGCCAGATTCCATGTTTCGCAACCAAGGAGAGGTCTTGTGATGTTATTAACCGGACGAAAAATCCAACGAGTCCCCTTGATTTTGATGCCAGACCGTTTGGGGACCACGACGGGATTAAGTGATTCAACCATCGCCAAAGTAACATTTCATGCTCCCGCTAGATTTAGAAAAACGAAAATAATTATCCCACATATTTTATTAAATTTGTAAGGAAAAGGAGCACTTGTATGACGTCAGCAGTGTTGTGTCTTCAGAGAAATATTATCTGGGCTGAAATGCTACTTGCTCAGATTAAATTAAGTATTACATATTATTTAATTACTTACTAGTGATCAAAACGAACTTCTAAACTAAAACTTCTAATCTTCGATAAATAAATTCCACAAAATTTTAGCAAATTAAACCACTGTGCCTGCCGACGATCAATCTGGCACACTTGCAGAAATGCATAAAATCTCCAAGTCAATACCGATCTCAAAAGTCTTCAGTGCGTGTACACATGTATATCGAACTGAAGTCCGCTTTTATTTATCATTTTTTGCTGCTATAACATTTATTGCTTAGTTAGTGTGTGGTTTTTGCCACATTCCGGCCACCATTTGTGGCAGTTGTCTGTAACTTACTTACAACGCATACATTTGTTCGCTCGCATATGCGCATATATTTACTATTGCTGTTGTTGCTACATATTTGTTGTTAATTTTTTCACTATGTTTCCACATAACATAGAGCAAGCCAAATAGGCTGAACAGTCAACAGCTTAAGCCTCAACAACAGCAACGACTTCTGCACACACATACATACATACATACATATGCAATGTGTATGTGTGTGTGTGCCTTTGTTCGGTTGTCGTATGAACATTGTAACAATTTGTTAGCAATTACTTGTCAATGATTTCGTTTGCATATATGTATTGAATAGTACGGATTAGGTTGAGTACAAAATTTGTTAATTGTTTAGCTCGTTTACATGTTCCGCACACTTTTTGTGTGATTCGGTTGTTGTTTATTGGATAACTATTTGTTGTTGGTTTATTTACCAATACAAAAAGCTTGTTAGTTCGTTTAACGTGCAAAGTTAGCGAGCGCTAAACTCTATGCTAATTACTCGGTGTTCTAGAAAGGTGTAAATGTGTTGAATATCGATTGTTTACAGAGTCGATCGCCTACATACATAATAATTATATTTACGCAGTGTTAATAAGTGCGCTAAAATATGTTTTTTTGTAGTTGAAAAAGAAATTGATTTTTTTAATTCAATCAAGTGAAGTATTATTACCTACTTGAAGTATGTCTTGTATTTAATGATGTAATAGATCCATCTTAAGACATTTTAGAGTGATTTCCGCTTTTTTGCTCTTTATTCAATGCTTTATAAAAAGTTTACAGTGATCGGATTTAGTACAAATATTTCGTTTCGTTCATCTCTTTCCTAAACGGCAACTTCATAAAACCCTTTGTAGAAGCCGCCCTCCTTATTTGAGAAGAACTCAGACAGCTACTTTTCACAAGTCTCTTTTGAGTTCAACTTTACACCACCAAGGGTGTTCGCCATGAACAGGAACAGGTGGTAGCCACTTGGCGCTATGTCCGGGCTATATGGTGGATGCGATAAAACCTCCCATCCGAGCTCCCGTAGCTTCTGACGAGTCATCAACGAAATGTGTGGTCTGGCGTTGTCCTGGTGAAACACTATTCCCTTCCTATTGGCCCTTCCTATTGGCCTGGACGCTTCTGGTTGATAGCCTGCTTCAAGCGGTCCAGTTGTTCATTGTAGATGGTAGAATTAAGCGTCTGGCCATATGGGAGCAGCTCATAGTGGATGATTCCCTTCCAATCCACCAAACACACAGCAAAACCTTCCTCGCCGTCAATCCCGGCTTGACCACTGTTTGTGACGATTCACCGGCCTTCGACCACGACCATTTTCGCTTTATATTGTCGTATGTGATCCATTTTTCGTCGCCAGTCACCATCCGCTTCAAAAATATGTCGAGGTCGTTCCGTTTCAGCAACATTGACCGTTTCACAGGCGTTGATTCGGTCCAGAAGCTTTTTTTGCGAACCCAAACATTAAACTTTTTTGTGTATCCAGTCTTCTGCAGATGGTTTAAAATGGTTTGGTGACTAACTCCCATCTCCTGGGCGATGTACGAGATGCCACATGCCGACCTAACTCGATGTTTTCCATGATTTGATCGGTATTCGTCGTCACAGGTCTTCCGTCGGCTGGCTTATCCATGGTGTCGTTTTCTCCCGCTCTGAATCGTCGAAACCATCCCTCCGCAGTTCGAAGTGATAGAGTACCATCTTCAAAACACCATTAATCTCACGGAACGTTTCTCTAGCGGATAAATGCGGAAGGGAGATATTTGCCAATCTAATATTTATAGAAAAGTTTTCTACAATATTTTCAGGTAGGCTTCTAACTCTTGTATTTGGCTCAAATAGAAAGCTATATTCTGTGCTGTGCTTAAATGTGTTGGTTATACTCTCTAGACTAGATCAATCATGATCAATCATCCAACGTTTGAGCATGTTCAAGATCGTTATTGTAATGAATAATTATAGAAGTTACACTTCTGTAACATTGAATTCAGTTCTGTTTCAGATTATTCTGAGTTTGATCCGCACAATTCAGGTTATACTACCTTCGAAGTTGAAAAAAAGGGAAGCTTGTAGCACATATGCTGAAAAGTCTTTATCCTCATCGAGAGATCACAAACAAAAAATCTCTATACTTGTCTTGCAAACCAACCATATTTCGAATACTGTTCAAGCTTGATGATATTTCATCCAATCATTCTCAAGTTATTGGTCTCAAAGTGGCATTATCACTGCTATGTTTTTTTACAAAAACAGAAAATCTCCTGTTTTGCTGCAATAGTTTTATCTGATGGGAAAACACTGTTTATAAATACAAAGCAATTGCTTTATAAATGTTACCGTCATGTATATACCTATGTACATATTGTGAAATGAAATTGACTGAATTAAAATGGAAACAAACAGATACTTCAAAAGCCTCGAAGACTAGATAGTGCGTATCGAACCAGTGTTGATATTTCGAAGGGCCGTTCTGAGATATGGCTTCTTCTGGGCGACGCCACGCCCATTTCCCATTTTGTAAACAAATCTGAGTACAGCTTCTTTCTGCCATTTATTCTGTAAAACTTAGTGTTTTGGACGTTTTTCGTTACTGAGTTAACTCACTTTCAGTAATTTTCAACCTAACCTTTGTATGGGAGGTGGGCGTGTTATTATCCGATTTCTATTAATTTCAATTTTTGTTAATTTTTGGACTTTATAAGGAAGTGGCTAAAAGAAACGACTGCAGAAAGTTTGGTTTGTTTAGCTCTATTGGTTTGCGAGATATATAAAAAAACCCTATTTGGGTCGGGGCCACGCCCACTTAAAAAAAAATTATATCCCCTCCCTAATGCGATCCTTTGTACCAAATTTAACTTTCATAACTTTATTAATGGCTTAGTTATGACACTAATAGGTTTTCGGTATTCGCCATTTCAACAGCGATCCGCGTAATATTAATGAACATTTTGTTTACAGATACTGTGAACACTGTTTCCTTAACGCTTATATGCGATATTTTCGTTTTAATTATTAAAAATTAACATTGTTCTGGAAATATTACACAATTATAGTTTTGAAAGTACGCTAATAAGCTCGCTTTCACATTTCAACAAGCAAACTGTTAATTTGTCTGATAATTATGACATTTAAATTCTATATTTCACGTAATGAAGGAAATACTAATCTTGTACAATATAAATAATCTTGTACAATAGGAGAATATGCTGGTCTGTCTATTTGCCATAAATTTGACTCAATTAACTCAATTGCAATGTATTAAGTCTGTTGATTTCACTAACGTTTAATTAAAATGCTGCAGTTGACCAGTTCTAATAGATTCGGGAGTGTATATCCTCGGTTTTCAATATTTGAATTGATGTGCAGAGAACCAAATACTACTCTTTGGTTAAACGTCAATCAAAAACTCCTCAGGTTCGGTTAAATTGCATAATTTTTCCTCCCAATTGACAGGTGTTTAGCATTAGAAGACGTGAAATATGTACAGTCTCACTGGCTAAAGATTGAGAGGAGAGATAATAATCTAAAATTAGGTCATTCCCATAGCGCAGGCTCCGCATTTTGCCAATTCCACTTCTCGAAACTCCTGCAAGAGAGACCTTAGGAGCTCTATACGCTCTTTCCACACTATCCCATAGTTATTTTGTGATGAATCCGACATTGGTAGTGTACCCTTTGAAAGTGATAGGCTTTTCCAAATTTATCAAGTTCTCATGTGTTGCTGTTACAGTTATTGCTTCAAGCAGCCACCAAAAGGATTGAACGAAATTTATACTTATATGTGGACTGCGATCTCGGCCGGAGCAGGACAGACCTATTGACTTTTGCGTTTCCTTCCATACCAATATGTGATTGTATGTGATTGGCGTTCAACCGTTTAGCCGGTTATAGCCGAATCGATGAGAGCGCGCCACTCTTCTCTTTCCTTCGCAGTTCGGCGCCAGTTGGAGATTCCAAGTGTAACCCGGTCGCTCTCCACCTGGTCCCTCCAATGGAGTGGAGGCCTTCCCCTTCCTCGTCTTCCTCCGGCGAGTACTGCATCGAACACTTGCAAAGCCAGATTGTTTTCGTCCATTCGGCCAACATAACCTAGTCAGCGTAGCCGCTTTCCTTTTAATCGCTGAATTATGCCGTTGCCAATGTTCTGAGGACCGTAAATCTTGCTCAAAATTCTCCTCTCGAAAACTCCTAGTGTCGTCTCATTTGATGTTGACATCGTCCAAGCTTCTGCACCATAAAGCAGGACGGGAATGATAAGCGACTTGTAGAGTTTGATTTTGGTTCGTCGAGAGAAGACTTTACTGTTCAATTGCCTATTCAGTCCAAAGTAGCACCTGTTGGCAAGAGTGATTCTGCGCTGGATTTCGTGGCTGACATTGTTGGTGTTGTTGACATTGGTTCCCAGGTATACGAAATTACCTACAACTTCAAAGTTATGACTGTCAACAGTGACGTGGGAGCCAAGACGCGAATGCGCTGACTGTTTCCTTGATGACAGGAGATATTTCGTCTTGTCCTCATTCACCTCCAGACCCATTCGCTTCGCCTCCTTATCCATGCGGGAAAAAGCAGAACAAACGGCGCGGTTGTTGCTTCCGATGATATCAATATCATCGGCGTACGCCAGCAGCTGTACACTCTTGTAGAAGATTGTACCTTCTCTATTTAGCTCTGCAGCTCGAATTATTTTTTCCAACATCAAGTTAAAGAAGTCGCTAGTCAGTCACCTTGTCTAAAACGTCGTTTGGTATCGAACGGCTCGGAGAGGTCCTTCCCAATCATGACGGAGCTTTTGGTGTTGCACAACGTCAGCTTACACAGCCGTATTAGTTTTGCGGGGATACCAAATTCAGACATCGCGGCGTAAAGGCAGCTCCTTTTCGTGCTGTCGAAAGCAGCTTTGAAATCGACAATAAGGTGGTGTGTGTCGATCCTCTTTTCACATACCAATATATAATTGGATATTCAAGTGTTTTTTGATAGTAAACTCAGTTCCTGGTCGTGAAAATATTGTCTATTGAAAGTTCATTTCTTTGAACGTTAAAAAACCCCCATCATGTACAAAGTTTTTTCATTTGGGCCGCGAGAATTATATGGCCCACATTTTCTTTTGAGATGCAAATGACGTTAACAGTTTGGAGACGAGCTAAAGTGAGAAAGCGAAGCTCATTTCCACATAAAAACCCATTCCCAATGAAAATAACTCGACAAGTCGGTCATTATTTCCGTCCTGCTTTATAAAGTACAAGCGTCGGTACTAAGAGTTTTCGAGAGAAGAAGAGAGAGAAAGATATACGGTCCTTTGAACATTTGCAACGGCGCATTCTGCAGATGGTAGAACGATGAGCGGAACGAGTTATTCAAAGACATTGATATGGTTCAGCGAATAAAAAGACTGCGGCTACGCTGGCTAGGTCATGTTGTCCGAATGAAAGGAAGCACTCCAGCTTTGGAAATGTTCGATGAAGTACGCGCTGGTGGCAGCAGAGGAAGACATCACTCCGTGGAAAGACCAAGTGGAGAAGGACATATTAACATATTTAATATTTGACAGCATTTTTTCGACATTCATTAGCACTCAACACTTCGAATATAGCATTAAACAGTTTATTTATGTAATAAAAAATACCGAAGATAGTGGGAAACCACAAAAAAGCTTTTAGCCAACGACAAGCCAAAGCGATTCGGAATAAATTTAATGTTATTAACAATCATTAAAAGCGCCATAAATGGTAATACAAATATCAAATATTTAATTACCGAGAAAGCTTTTTCACACTTACTAATATTACTCGCTTAATGATTACCCCACTTATATATCATGTATATGTATGTATGTGGCCTCAACCGGCTATGATTTGTATCATAATATAATAAAAATTTAATGCAAATTTCATGCGAAATGCTAGACCATAAGCCATTCGAAATTGTGTTGTGTGCCATTAATTTTGGCAACATGTTTTGGCTTATCAAAATTAAATGCTTTGCTTTGACAAAGAGTACCGGTTTGCGCAGTTTAGTTCAAGCTGCATTTGGCAAATTTGCAAAAAGGCCAAAATGGTTTTGGTACAAATAACAAACGTGTCGTTGAGCGCGCAGTGTGAGCGGCTGGTATCAAAGCCAGTTTGCCGACTACCGGCTGCCAACTGTCACTTTTACTCGCCACATGCCACCACATACCAAGTGCCACATATCGAAACATAACAGCGGCAAACATGTCAATTACATGTCCACATGCAGTCTCAAATCAAATTTACGGTGACGCCAAACGCTATATATACTCGTATACATAGGTCTGTGTGTGCTTAAACCGTATGTAAATTTACCGAGGAGAATGTATGATCCGACGACGGTCGAGTTTGCGCACAAATTATCTGGTCATGTCGGAACGACCAAAACATAGCCGTCAACCATCAAGGCAGACAGTGCGCCATTTAGCCAGGCTGTCCGACAGTCCGGCCGACAGGCTGCCCGGCAACACGTTAGGCTGGTGCGCCGTCTCCAGGCGAGCGTACAGACGTTACCGACTGTTCCGACGGGCAGGCAATTTATTTTGACTTTTACGAGTGCGTCTCGTCGTAAATTAAAACTTTTGCAAATTTAATTTGAGGTGAGCAAAAGCAACAAAAACTCGATCCGCAGCAAGCGTAATTTGAATGTGGTCTTAACGGCCGCAATAGTTTAGCCGCACGACCAGAAGACAGTCGACGAATCCAAGTCCAATAAGCCGGGCAATTGACCAACCGCTTAAAACCACCAACTTAGCCGTGGTGAGTAAAGCTTGTAGATACTTAAACTTGCCACAGCAGCGAAGGGTTCGAAAATGAGGCGCACACAAAAAACTAAAAAACGCATCTGTTAACGGCCGGTAATTCAGTCGTGGTGGGTAATTAATAATTGCCTATAAAATGCTGTTTTTAAGCAATAAAAAACTGCACAAATTGTAATTGAATAAAAGTGTATAAATCTATTCGCATATAAGCAGGCAGCTGGCATACATCTATGCCGCGAAGGACAGGGTGACCGGTGACCACTCAACATGGTCAGTGATTAATTTTAGCTGTTTGCCATTAGTTGTTGGGCTAAATGTGCGCTACATTGCATTGGTGTGGACCGCATGAAATATTATCGGACTGCACTTTTGCCAGCGGAGCTGTGAAGATTTATAATTTTGCAGCGAAAGTGTGGCAGGTTGAAAGTTTGGTACGTTGCAATGTCCCGACAATGCCGAGATGTGGATTATTTATGGTCGTTGCAAGTTCGGATATGAAAATCAGCATATTGCAAGAAGTCACCGCTTAAGTGGCACGAAACTACTAAAGACTAGATGTACAATTTATTTTTAGAAATAAAGTCACTAGATCGAGTTAGTCTTTGCTTTTTCTCGGAGCTGGAACGAATTTTGTTTGGTTAGTTCTGGTCTTTTCAATTTATATAAAGTACGGGGCTAAATTTTCATGTATTTTTCTAGGTCAAGTCTGGTTTGCCTACATGTGCTCAAATGTTTCTTTTCCTAACCTCAAAGCTGTACTGTCGAACTTGTGTCGAACTTTTATTCTGAATTCATTTCAGCTTCGGTAAGCACCAATGTAGTCAGGTGATTTAATCTGCAAATTACCTTGTCTAAATAAGATTCCTGAATATCAATCCTATGAGTATCGGCAATATTTTAATGATGGTTCTTCAAATAGATTGAGAGAGTGAGAGTTTTTTATAAATTCTACTTACGGGGCACTTTGGCAAACAGGAATGCGGATGGAGAATGAGCCACGGGAATTAGGCTTCACAACATAGAGTTCCAGATTTCCAGGGATGCAGTCCACGTGAACGAAAATTTCAGAATGTCCATTTTTGGGACCTTTAATATACCCAGTTTCTCTGAGCCGAATGCCCCTTGCGCAGCAATGCATCTACCTACAATATCAACAGTTGCTATACATAGAATGACATTGAGTGTCCGTGCTTATGACAACCGCACTTTCTACACGTTCTAACTTCTTAGCAAGTGTAGGCTTTCCGAGCGTCCTCCACCAAACTAATACTTTGTAAAAAAGTATTGGCTTGACTACGGTATCGTAAACAACAACATTTGGCAAGAGGCTCCATCTGAGAGGCTCCTCTGGAACAATATAAGGCAATCGACGTTTTCTAAACGCTTTCTTCAATGTTAGGCCTCCAGGAAAGCCTCCTATCAAGGATGAGGTCCAAGGTCTTCACCTTATCCACAGGTTTAAGTTGATAGATACTAACAAAAATAGTAAATGTCGGGAATGATGCCTGCTAAAGTGCTAACCCTATAATATAATAATCCAATTTTCTCGAGTTTTCTACAAATCCCTTATATCGCGAAAGTAACAGCCATTGATCGATTAAAATTCCGTAAATTCCGGTAACGTGGAACTGACAGTTAGGGAAATTGTCCAAATCGCTTGCTGTGTACTTATCCTTCACAAAAATTTTAGACTAACATCTAGAAAACAAGTTATTTCCTTTTCGACTCTTAACTTTGACCTAATAGCTCCAACAGATCAAATAATATAAATATTTTGTACAATATTTCATGCTTGTTACATCTGAATCAGGGGGCTTTTACTGGATGATAATCTTTGGACTACCGAATTTAAACAAAAAAGTGATTGAAAAAAGTTTTAAGGTGAGGTTAGGAAGCCTTCAAACTTTTATGTAGTGAACTCCTCCATACCACCATTATAGCGCATTTCACAGTCTCCTACAACCACGACACCAATTTACAGACAGAGTCAGAAAAGTACAATTTGCTCAACGTGTTTATATTTTTTGTCCACACACATGCCGGTGGACCAGCCAACCAGCCAAATGGCCACTTAAGTATTTTATGCACATTTTTTACTCTTTTGCATTACTCGAAATCGCGCACTGACAGCTGTTAAGTCAAATTGTGGTTTTTACGTATTTTCATTTATATTTTAGTCTGCGGCAACATATTTCGCTATCTAAACTGACAGTCGAGGTTAAAGTTGATGATTATGTTGACAGATTATTTTTGTAGCTGTCATACAAGTGTAAAATTGACATAAATACGTTGACAGGAGTACGCCGGCGGGTTGGTGGACAAAACGAGCAAACCAGCGTTAGTCAGGTGGTCAGTGTGTAGCGTTTACAGTGCGTAGTGGCTGTTGGTGGTTTAAACTTAAGCGCAATGAAAGCATTGACTTGCTATTAAACATGAATTTGTGCGCATGTGCTAAAATAAGTCTGTGACTATGTGAGCATATCCCAGTAATGCCAAGCTGAAGGCTGAAAAGTGTGTATAATTTTAAGGCAGAACAAATCGTTACGACCAACTTTTTGATACTAGTCGTGCTACAAAAACTTGTCTTCTGCTACAAAATAGGTCTGAAACTTGATGAATTCCCCTTTCCCGATTCTCTCAATTTCGAAAAACACAAAAAGAGTTGATAAGTGCCAAAAGCCGGTTAATACTGTAAATAAAGAAATTAATTTGTATCCTCTTTCTTGTAATTTTGTAATTGGTTTAATTGATTTGTGACACATGATTAGTGAATTTCAACATTTTTCATCCTCAAGTGGGCTAATTTTTATCGATTTGGACTTAGTGGTTGAAAGAGAGAAAGATATTTTTATCCTGCACATGCCAAAATCTAAACACCATAAATAGGTCAGTTGAATGACTTTCCAATCGAAAGCGTGAATTCCAAAATAATCTTTGCTAATTGAATTCCGGCGTAAATTGATCTCGAATTACTCCAAGTACTTCTCAACACGTTGCTCTTCTATCTTTAGGATGTCGGCTATCTCGATCAACTTCATTTTAGGGACATCCATAGTCATTTAGTTATTTGGTGGAGCCCTTCCTATAGGCCTTATTAGAAATCAATACCTCCACTTGGAAGTCGCTTAGCTAATATTTTCCATAGTATTTGGGTTAGAGCTATCCTGATGACGGAGGTCAACCTCATGAGCTTAAATCACGAAAACCCAGAATTTTTACACTCCCAACTTACCGCTGGGATTACATTAATAATATTTTAGACTTGAGTATAATTATTGTCTAGTTTAGCAATGGAAGCGATTATCTGTCAACGTACGACTCGCAATGGTAACCTCAGCTGACAAAATGCCTCAAGTTTTAAAATGCATTTAAAGGGTGATTTTTTAAGAGCTTGATAACTTTTTTAAAAAAAAAAACGCATAAAACGCTCATCGGTTCTTTATTTGAAACGTTAGATTGGTTCATGACATTTACATTTTTGAAGATAATTTCATTTAAATGTTGACCGCGGCTGCGTCTTAGGTGGTCCATTCGGAAAGTCCAATTTTGGGCAACTTTTTCGAGCATTTCGGCCGGAATAGCCCGAATTTCTTCGGAAATGTTGTCTTCCAAAGCTGGAATAGTTGCTGGCTTATTTCTGTAGACTTTAGACTTGACGTAGCCCCACAAAAAATAGTCTAATGGCGTTAAATCGCATGATCTTGGTGGCCAACTTACGGGTCCATTTCTTGAGATGAATTGTTCTCCGAAGTTTTCCCTCAAAATGGCCATAGAATCGCGAGCTGTGTGGCATGTAGCGCCATCTTGTTGAAACCACATGTCAACCAAGTTCAGTTCTTCCATTTTTGGCAACAAAAAGTTTGTTAGCATCGAACGATAGCGATCGCCATTCACCGTAACGTTGCGTCCAACAGCATCTTTGAAAAAATACGGTCCAATGATTCCACCAGCGTACAAACCACACCAAACAGTGCATTTTTCGGGATGCATGGGCAGTTCTTGAACGGCTTCTGGTTGCTCTTCACCCCAAATGCGGCAATTTTGCTTATTTACGTAGCCATTCAACCAGAAATGAGCCTCATCGCTGAACAAAATTTGTCGATAAAAAAGCGGATTTCACATTTCGAACCGAACACTGATTTTGGTAATAAAATTCAATGATTTGCAAGCGTTGCTCGTTAGTAAGTCTATTCATGATGAAATGTCAAAGCATACTGAGCATCTTTCTCTTTGACACCATGTCTGAAATCCCACGTGATCTGTCAAATACTAATGCATGAAAATCCTAACCTCAAAAAAATCACCCGTTACAATGTCGACCGTTTACCTACAACAATATAACATTTAAACAATCATGTCCAAGGTTTTTGTTGTAAGTAATTTTGCTCACAAATGAATATGGCATAACATATTTGCTGGAGAATCCTTTCACTGTCACATGTGACATTTTCCGTTGCCGACACACTCGAACTGTCAAACTTCCGTTAAACTACTCGTTATTACAAAAGTAAGTATGTGAGTTTAACTAACTATTCTCTTCCGCCACTCTGTCATTCATTTATATTGTGAGAGCACAACTAACTAACCGCTAACTTCCTTTGCTGTGGATGAATAAATAAAATTGCCGTCGTCACAGTCATTATTCAGCTATTATTGTTGGTATTTCCTTTCGCCACTTGGCGATTTGCTTATGTATTCGTTTATTTAAGTATATATCTAGTGACTTACATTATTTCCTACCATTTTTCACGCCTTATATATGCATGAGTATCTATATGTTAAAAGGTCGTATTGGTATGTTTAAGGAGAGTCACGGTGGACAGTGTTCGATAAAATTTGGCAGGCATTGATGTCAAGTATCGTTTCACTTCTTAAGTATTTGGAGTAGAAATAATGGTGTGTACTTCCGATGAAATATGTCGTTCTTAAAGAAGTTCTTGACATTAAAAGTGGCCCAGTTACTGTATCATAGTTTTAGTCTTACTAGCTGAGTTACGAGTGAATGTTTTCGAAAATGGTTGAATTGTGAAAATATCGGACAAATCAGTATCGAGTTTGACATGACCTGAATAAAGCTTTCCACAAATACAGTGTAGTGTAGCAGCGCTCATTAAACAATTTCGAAATCGAAATATAACTTCCCAATATCGCATGAATCACATGAAGATCTTAGTGCTTATGGATAATTTTTACCCAAAATGTTAGTAAACCTCTCAGATATTTTATGGAAATTCAGATGGAATCTCTTTCTTTTAATAATGTACATATGTGCTAAAAATGGGTGAGTAGTAGATATAGTACTAGTAGAGATATTGTGATACCACCGGCACTGGAATCCTTTCATACTACCATGTCCTCTTTGAACCACTCAGTGGTATCGATGAAATTAATTAATTCAAAAAGTTTTATCTGTGCAATTTCTGTGAAATCGTCGAGGAAACCGCGACCGATTTTTGCCATTATTTTATTGTATAAAGAAGGTGTTCCACAGTCTCTTTTTCTGCTACGTATATTCGATTCAAATGAATATTATTTCGCCAACACAACTCTACTGTCCATATCTACTTAAATATTTATCTATATATATATTATTTTTTTACCGTCATGACATGTTTCTTTTTTTCGAATTGATTGTTGCAAAGTGTCAAAGATTTCCGTTGCACAAATCCTTTTCGCCTCGAATCGTCGCCCCGAATTTCTAACGCCTTTCGCATTGCAATCGCCATTGCCGTTGTTCGTGTTGTCACCATTCGCCATTGTTACTCGTGCAGCGGCTGTCACTGTCATTGCTTTTATTTCAGTTACACTATGTCGCTGTGCTGCCATTTTCGCTGTTGCCGTTGACAGATAACAAATTGTAGTGTTTCCTTCCTGTCGCATTTACCATTTATTACACGTGACAGCTTCCGTTTCGTGGGCGTTGTTGTAGTAATTGTTCGTTGCCGCTGCTGCTGCTGCTGCCAGAGTGGCAATGTATGACCTGCAAATCGGCAAATGTTCGCTATGCTCGTATGTTATTACAATACGATTTGTTATTGTTATTGTGTGTACATATGTATGTGTGTGTGAAAATAGTTTCTGCTACTGTTTGAATTTTCTTCTTCTTTCTTTTTATGCATCCTGTTGCCTTTGTGATATGTCCAAGCGTGCAAATATCGAACGCAAACAACAGAAAAGTAACAATAACGGCGACATGTGTAAGTCATGACTTTTATAAGAATGTAAGAATATCGGCGTTGCTGCGTGTTGCCTACTGGCTGTGGCTTTCTCCCTTCTTTCGATAACGGTAACCGAACTTACGAATGCTGCAACGCAGTGCAAAGCCCAGGCAATGCCATTGAATCGAATTGGTTTGGAAAAGTACTGGTAAAATATTATTTCGTTTGTGTTTCATGACAACCACTGAGAATTGTGGATTAAGTGGGCCATACCATATATAACTCTATACTAATGTGCTAAAGCTGATAGCGTAAAGTAAGTTATTGGTTAGCAAACTTCTTTTATCGGCTCAAGTAACAATATGAAATATAAGTGGTTACCACAATGTTGGAGCAGTAATAAAAAATCGCTATGTTTTATTATAAAATATCAGTTGGAGAATACGATATGTTTACAGAATTCATTTATAACAATGTATATTCCAATAATATTTAAGAAGTTAGGTCCGTATTGAGCCCTCAGAAATTTCGACTATTTATTTTTGTAGTAAGAAAAAAGGGAATCGGATTCCATTGAATCAAGCTTTCTTTCATATGTTTTTTAGGCAATGCCAAATAATGGCTACTACATAAGCTATGTTAGTAAAGTCCGTAGTATGATTTTACTTTATTAATTTTCGGGGGTTTTGTGAAAAAATAAATAAATTTTTAATCGAAAAATTAGGAGCATTTCTCTACTACTATTATAAAGAAGAAAGATTTGTATGTATGTTTGTAATGAATAAACTCAAAAACAACTGTGCCGATTTCAAAAATTTTTAATAATTCTTTCACCATGATCAGAACTAATATTCAGTTTATTTCAGAACTAAATCCATATCATTTTAATGTTTTCAATAAATAATATATTATAAATTTTAACTATCCCAACAACATAGCGACTCGAGTATTTCTTATAATTTTTCAATTACATTTCTATAGCTTTTAAGCAAATAATTTAATACTTTATACCAAGGCAGTTTAATATAAATCTCAACTTTCTGGCAATAGATCCCAGGTGAGGGTATAAAAAAGACTCCGTGATCTTAATCTGAAACTGAAAATCGTCTTGCAAGTCATTTCGTATCGCAAAGCGCTCGCAGCTGCTTGCTAAACTTCCCAAGTACGCGCTTCAGAGTCGAGTATGGAGCGTGCGCAGCGGCTTGAAGAACAAAATATTAGAAATATTAGACAAATACTAGAGGTCGTAATCAAGTTTTAGCTCATAACAAATAAAATATAATTTCATGTTTGAATTTTCCTCATTTTACCTTTTTTTTTTAAATTAACCCACGTAAGAAACGGGAAAGTACATACATAGGTATAGTAGAGTGTGTAAAAGTGTGTAAAAACTTATAACTTTTGAAATATTTGTTTAAACCCGTGTGAAGCCGGAGCGGTCTTCTAGTAGTTTATAAAAAAATTGTAATAAACAAGTAAGGAAGGCTTAAATCGGGCGTAACCGGACATTTTATACTCTCGTAATTTATTGATATAGTTTTTTTAAGATAACACACAATTTGACCACTATGAAACAAGAATATTTATATGTAATATATGGGGACTGTGGTAATTCCTGGACCGATTTCAACTATTTTTGTTATGATATATATAGACGTATTATCCGATATATACTGTTTAAAGTCTACCGGAAGTTTGAAAATCAGAATGTGAAGTATATGGGGCAAGAGGAAATATTGGCAAGCACACTATTGGGTGGATCCCATCTCCTTTGAATTTCTTTACAAGAACTAAGAGATTTATCGATATTTTCGGTAAAAAATTGGCCGTAAGCTTTGAGGTCCTCATGGGCGGAGCCACACTCATTTCAAATTTTGTATATAAATTTGACTGAATCGATATATAACTTATCATGATAAGTTGAATGCATAAGATTCTCCAAAACAAGATTCAGAGCTTCTATAGAGTCACTATTAAAGTGTATGGTCTGGCATTGTCATGATGGAAAACAATTTATCTGCGTTGACCAAAGCTTGCCACTTCTCGGCAATTATTGCCTTCAGAAAGTCGAATTTTTTTGACAGTACAGGTCCGAATTAAGAATGTGGCCGTAGGGAAGATGATTCTCTATCAATCTTTCGAAACCCATAGTAAAATCTTTTTGACCGTCAATTTGGGCTTGATCCCCTATTAAATATTTTCTATATTTTCAGAATACTGATTTGTAGATCTTACTGTAAATGTTCAATTCGAATTCTGGGCCCCAAAGGGGTGCATGTAGGGTCAGTTCCCCGGCCGCAGTGAAATATAATATTATTGATGGCATTTTGTTGTTTCTTCTTTGTTGAGAAGGTCTATAAAAATTAAAAATACTCACCTCATTAGTATAACATTTAACACCATAATTGTGGTCTACACATCTTAATTAATACCTGACATTCCTATGAATTTACTAATTTGTTTCAAACTGATATGAAATTGTACATACAAATATCGGGTTACATACATTCAAATGCTTTTCGATTAGACCGAGTAGTTCGTACAAGCTTCTCTTCAAATCATTTGGGTTAAATGTAATGTCTCATTTTGGATCCCATTCCCATTTCAAATGTACATGTGTATATTCGGCTGTCATGAAAATCAATTGTTTTCCTGTGGATAATCTTCCTGCCTCACCGAAATGCTTGAGCCAATAAGAGAGATTATCTTACCGCAATCACGGCACCACACTCAACTGAGCACAAAGTTCATGAGAAGAAGTAAGTCGAGAAGACAGTGGTCTAGTGAATGAAACAGTGGATAGAAAATGAAAAGTAAATTATTTCTGAAATATGAATAAATATAAAGGATTTTCGTCGAGTTTAACTCCTTTCATAAGTTTTTCTCAATTGCAAGAGCTAAATGAATCTCATATGAGGTGTTATTCGTCCAATCTCTTTTATAGAATATGATATCCGATCGTTGACTTTGGTCGAAATTACTAGTATAGCTGAAGAACTTAGATCTGGTTAGCCTTGAGTTCTTTTAAATTTTTGGAATAAGTTTTCAGAATTCTTGCAAATTAAACTTTTTTGATCCTTGAAACGAAGATTGAATGTTCTATAATTAGAGTTCTCACACTCCATATTATGAACCGAATTTCTCTCTGGACGAGTTCTAATTACTCTGTACAAGTTTCTGAAAAAGTCCGCCATTTTATACGGTAAAAAATATAAATGAATTGAGAAAGTAGGTAAGTGGGACTATAATTGGTTTCTGAATTTCTTAAGGTCCAGACCCAATGCTGGCTGGCTTTACTTGCTTTGCTGTGAGAACTGTCAGCACTGAATAGAACTATACTAGAGCATATGAAAAGAGACCAAATGAAGCTTTGCTTCAAGCGCTTGAAGTTACGAATAGATCTATGCTCTATTTGCCAGCGTTTCTGGGGCTTCTGATATTTGATATTGTAACTAGAGTTACCAGTTTGGGCGAAATGTACCAATTTCAGTAATTTTTTTGATGCTACATTGACACGCAAATATTTATCACATATGCGTTTGCCAGTACAAATAGTTAAAATGTAGAATATTTAAAATATTTGATATATGTATGTAGAAATTTACAAAGATTTTATAATAATATAACATTTAACATGAAACTATTAATTTCCAAGTTTTGATTGACTTTTTGATTTACAAAAAATTAAGTGTGTGGCAACAGTGATTGTGACTTTATTTTGAAAGCGTTCAAAGCGCTCATTTGGTCATACAAGCATTCAAAGTACGCAAAGTTAACGAAAGCAAGTAAAGCCAGCCAGCATTGGGTCTGGACCTTTAATATTCTGTAAATAATTTTTATACTCTCGCAACATGTTGCACAGAGTATAATATTTTTGTTCACATAATGGTTGTTTGTGTCACCAAGAAATAAAAGAGCTAAATATGGGGTTATATATATATAAATGATCAGGATGACGAGTGGATTTGAAATCCGGATGTCTGTCCGTCCGTCTGTCCGTTCGTGCAAGCTGTAACTTGAGTTTAGATATTTTAATGAAACTTGGAACACGTATTTCTTGGCACCATAAGAAGGTTAAGTTTGAAGATGGGCGGAAACGGACCACTGGCACGCCCACAAAATGGCGATAACCAAAAACACATAAAGAGCTATAACTAAACCATAAATAAAGTTAGGATCGCATTAGGGAGGGGCACATTTGGATGTAATTGTTTTTGAAAAGTGGGCGTGACCCAGCCCCCAAATAGGTTTTTTGTATATAACTCGCAAACCAATAAAGCTATATAAACCAAACTTTCTGCAGTCGTTTCTTTTAGCCATTTATCCTTATACAGTCCAAAAATGAAAGAAATCGAATAATAACCACGCCCACCTCCCATACGAAAGTTAGGTTGAAAATTACTGAAAGCGAAACGAAAAACGTCAGATACACTAAATTTTACAGAAGAAATAACAGAAGGAAGCTTCACTCAAATATTTTTACAAAATGAAAAATGGACATGGGTCCCACTTATGGTTCAAAAACCATATCTCAGGAACTACTCGAACGATTCGAATGAAATTCGGTATATAATATTTTCTTGACACCCTGACAACACGGTTAAAAAAGAGCGAAATCGGTTCACAACCACGACTACTTTCCTTATAACTCAATTTTGAATTCCATCTGACTCCTTCACTTTATAATATATACATTAGGAACCAATGATGATAGCGAAATAAAACTTTACACAAATACTGTATATGATCTGTGGCATCACTTGTGAAAAAATTGTCGAAGACGGACTATAACTTTTCAAGGCCCCAGATATCGAACATGTTGAACTCAGCGCCTAAGGTTAAATTTTAACCGAAAATATGGGTAAATCTCTCAGATAATTTAATGTAATTCAGAGGAAATTGTTTTCTTCCAATAGTGTGTCTCTGTTCCAAAAATTATTAAAATCGGGTCACAACATCTCCTAGCTCCCATATACATAAATATAGGTTTTTCAAAAATTCGTTGGGCTTTATTACGCTTATATGTATTGGTTAATATGTGATATACCTTAGCAAAATTAAGTGAGCGTATAGTATTGGATATAGTGTACCTTGCTGGTGAAATTGAATGAAATCGGTTCAGGAATTACCTCAGCCCTCATATCTATATATGACGATTTTCGTTATTCTATTAAACTTTATGCCGAATTTATGGGTAAATTTGTTATCTTAATAAAATTTCTTCAATAAATTGCGAGAGTATAAAACTTGTTTTATATCCGTTTCTGGGGTATGAAAATAATGCATTAAGAGACACTTTAATCTCAAAACAATGAACTTTGACGATATTGTTTTTTTACTTAGAATCAGAGGTATTTGTCACACTGTTCACCTTGCCTCAATTGCACTCATCTCGTTTGTATCTTTCAATCATACACACTAGTAGCTTATATCACAATAGCTATACCGCCATAGACACATATGGTTTCGTATCGTGAGCATATAAAGACAACAAATATTTGGACTGCGTTTGCCACCATTCCATGTTGTTCTGCTCCGTGTTATGCTTCTGCATCTCTTGAGGTTATGCTACTTGCGGGTAAGCTTTGGCAGTTTACTTGGAATTGGTTCTTTATGAAGTCATAAATTATGCTTTGTTCCGGTTCGTTGCTTTTACTCGGGTTATCCTTGCTACTGGACATACAGATGAATGGGTAAATGTCGAACAGGGCATATAGGTTTGCAAACATTAGTGCTTGCTTATACTTCATATAAATAGGTTGGCCCGCAAGGAAATCTGAAACGTAGGTGGCTTAGAAACGAGTCATCGAATGGTTAATGTTCTAAATAGATGACGTATGAGTCTTTAAAACTGAAATGAAAATATCCTTAAAAGCATTGAGTAGATGAAATCACATAGTCCATATTTCAAAAGTACCAGTCCTAAGATCTAACAAATATGGCGAACCCAAGTTTCTAAATATTAGATTAATGCTTGCAATTCTAGTTTCGAAGAAGTTGTAATTTTTCTGTTGTTTCAAATAATACCTTGTTAATCTATAACATCTAAGGAGAGAACCAGAAAACGAATTGTTCCGGTCAGGAATATGGGATAGTACTATGGAGACAGAGGGTTATTAGATGAGTTGTTAGATGATTTGGTTTTAGTTGTCATGTACAGAGTGTGTTAAACGGGAATCTTTACTTGCAGAACCCGAGTTCGGTATTTCATAAGTCATATCACTTGATTCTGGGAGGTTTCTAAAATAATGTTCAGTTTCAAGCAAGTATGATAACGGCGGCTAGGTAGAAAGTAGTGTTCCCTGTCTAGAAGTTTTAGTAGTACTCCTTTGTCCAACTTGTCGAGTATTTTGTAAGACAGGTCACCGTACAATGTATTTGGTTTGTGTGGTTTGTGAAGTATCCAGCCTTCAAAGAACAACGAAATTTCTTGCAAGGAATTCATGTTACTTTAATGTAGACTTACATACATACTTATATGCTTACAGCTCTACATAAGTGCGCATAAGTTTTATCCTTATTATCTCGTGTGTATCAGCTGTCTGACATTAAGGACCTAAGTTCATTTCTCTGCGCCATTCTATCGACAAGTTCTACTTCAAGTCAATAGTGCGTTGAGGCACACATGTCCATATGTATGTATGTTAGTGTAACCGTATATTTGTAAGAAGTTGTTCTAGCAAACCGACTTCCAATGCTGGCCATAGAACGTAAAGCGAAGGGATGATGTTGTGTTCAAATATTTATCGTTAACCAGTTTAAGTGAGAATTAGTGATTTGTTGTCTAAAGGATATATTTAATGCATGACAATGTCGGTGTAAGCACACACACATACATACAGTTATTTACGGGTACAAAGTGTGCTGAGTTATAAATTATTGGCCTAAGACGCTGTGTATGCTGTGAAATATTACATTTTAAGACGCATATCTTTTTGAATATTATTTATGTATTCATTCCGTTAGAATTGCATAACATAAATTTTGGCTTATTCAAATAATTGGTTGTTGGCAGTGTGCAAATAAATGTTTGTAGATTTGTATACATATGTAAGCACTTAATTTGTAAAGAAATGTGTATAAGGATAAGTAAAAGTGAGATTATGTTTCTACACTCCTTGCAGGAGTACTGGAAAAGTTTTATATTTAAAATTGAGAATGAATATAGGCCTTTTAGCTTCTCATAAATTAATATTTTTGCGAAATATATGATTTTAATCAGTACTAAAATTTTCGAATCCACTAAACAGGTGATGCAGTGAGAACATAAAGAGTAATTAAGAATTAAAATAGTTTCTTAGAAATCAAAAATAAATAAGTTTGAAAAATAAGCTATTTTTTACTCTGGAAATTGTTTTAAAATCTTGAATACCTTATCAAGCCGCAACACTTCCAAAGTAAATATATTTTGCTAGTTATGCTAGATATTCCCAAAGTCCTAGGTGCGTCGAGAGAAAACTACAGAACCTAAACTTAGACTCGATATTAAGACTTTTTCTCGTGATCTTTGTTGCTAAAATAGTTTGATCCGGTCCATTGTGATTAAAAAATTTCGACCTAGAGCCGATCATAATTCTGTTGAGGCGACTAATTTCGATTCCAACTAGTTCACCTGGATGACTGAATTGTATGAACCCCAAGATATTGCAAACTCCCTCTTTTAAAAGTTGGATAATCAAAAAGAAGGAGCTGAATGATTCTAACTCGTCTACTTACAGACAATAACGACATAATTTTGACCATCCATATTTTATAGTGTACTTTAAGTAGTTAAATGCAACTTCTGTAATTTATAATATTATGATATTGTGGCAGTTTCCTTCCATTTCGCTATAACCAACCATCAATTATATATATATATATCTTATCGCGTAGCTCTCGACTCTCGAACAAACGACCGAAACTGTAGAAAAATCCTACGAAATATGATCCAATCCAATGTCCATGGCTTCTAATGGTCAGATAACGATACGATCTCCATGAACGCTCTAGAAGCAATCAGTATTTCAGGTGAGTTATGTTTTAAAAGGAACAAAGTTAGAGGCCATGGATAATGTGGATCTCCCACTATACCTACGGATTCGTGTCTGGTTCATGAGAAATCAAATAGATTTTGAGATATTTTTACACATTCTTTCTTCAAATACTTTCTTCACACAATTGGTTAGTGATCCAACTGCAAAAAATTGAGAAGTCTTAACGCTGGTATGACAGAATGCTATGTTCCATCTTCCTGCTAAGCCTACTAAGAGTACTATAAGCTTTAATTTCGAGGTGATGGTTCTTTGGATCCTACCAACGGAAGCAAGAGCGAATGAACTCCTGGACTATGATTGTAGAATATAGGTAAGTACTAAACATACATACATGGAAACTACCTCCGCCAAATAGAAAAATTCCATAAATACTTGATTGGCAAGTATCTCCCTTACGTCTTTTTGTCTTTTGAATGTCGCGGCTATGTATAAAGCGCCACAGAGCTCGTATCTAGCAATACTATACATCTTTGAAAGGTCTCGATATTGCGTTCAACAGTTATAGAAATTCGCGCTATGCGCTATTTTAAAGTTTTCCTTCGTTAAAGGCAAATCCGCTAGGGAAACGTTCCGTGAGTTTAAGGGTGTTTTGTGGGATGGTACGCTACAACTTCGAACTGCGGAGGAATGGTTTCGACGATTCAGAGCTGGTGAAACCAGCCGGCGGTATCCCTGTGAGTCGAGTTAGACCGACTCGCCCAGGAGATGGGAATTAGTTACCATTTTAAACCATCTGCAGAAGGCTGGATACACAAAAAAGCTTGATTGCCGCATGATTTGACGCAAAAAACCTTCCGGACCGAATCATCGCCTTCGATATGCTGCTAAAACGGAACGAACTTGACCCATTTTTGAAGCGGATAGTGACTGCCAACGAAAAATGGATCACATACGACAATATCAAGCGACAACGGTCGTGGTCGATGATCGGTGAATCGTCCCAAACAGTGGCCAAGCCGGGATTGACGGCCATTAAATTTTTGATGTGTGTTTGGTGGGATTAGGGAATCATCCACTATGAGCTGTTCCCATATGGCCAGACGCTTAATTCTACCATCTACTGCGAACAACGGGACCGCTTGAAGCAGATCGACCAGAAGCGTCCACAATTGGCCAACAGGAAGGGTGTAGTGTTCCACCAGGACAACACCAGACCACACACTTCGTTGATGACTTGTCAGAAGCTACGGGAGCTCGGATGGGAGCCCGGACATAGCGCCAAGTGATTACCACCTCTTTCTGTCCATGGCGAACGCCCTTGGTGGAGTAAAGTTGAACTCAATAGAGGCTTGTGAAAAGAGGTTGTCCGAGTTCTTCGCAAATAAGAAGGAGGGGCTTCTACGCGGAGTGTATTATGAAGTTGCCGTCTAGATGGAAACAGATTGTCGAACGAAACGGTGCATATTTGAACTAAATCCGATCACTGTAACACTTTTTATAAAGCATTGAAGAGCAAAAAAGCGGAAGGGAGATATTTGCCAACCTAATATAATTAGGCCTTGTTAATTTCTTAAGCGAATGCAAGCCTTTGTATTCATTCGAGATATCATTTTAGTTGAAAATAAATCAAATACCAATATTTAGGCACTCAAATATAATATAAATATTTTATCCGAAGCGGGTAAATAATTTTGCCATATATATATGTATTTATAAGTATGTATTTACTCTTATTTATGTATGTATTTGTGGTAAAATTCACATTTAATAAAAAATCAATTTTCTGCAGAATCATTTTTATTTATTAGACATTTTTCAAAAGCGCTTAAGAAAAAGATTTGCATTTCAATGAGCCTATCAAACTTCTCAATTGAAATGTTTTCGTACAATAAACCAAATGCAATCATACGAGTATGTAGGTGTGTAAGTCATGTCGAAATCGAAGTTCTTTTGTGCTCGCATATCAACTTGTGTGTGGTTACTGAATTTTACGTCAATATTCCGAGATTTAACAAAGCATGCATACTTGTATATGCGAATGGCATTGTTGTTAGTGTGTAATTATTTGAAAAATTTCGTTAGAAATTTCATAAATCATTGACAGCTTTGCAACATGACGTGTGCAAGTGTGGGCGCCTTAACGTATGCTATGCATATGTTATGAAAGCCTATTTGATATGAATTGTGTATTTTGTGCAACAAACAATAAATATATAACTTCGTAGAAAAAACATGAAATACGTAAACATGAGTGTGCAACTTCTCAAATGCAATCATCGAACTACTGTAAAAAATCTAGAAATAGGAATTTGCTACGTACGGTCGGAATTTGACATTTTTATAGTAAATATATACACTATTATCGCCCAATTCATTTTCATGTGTAACGAATGACAATCTATATGTGTACAACAAAAGTAATCTTGTGAGCATTAGTATTCAAAATACTTGGAATAACATGACATGGCATCTCGTACTTGGTTATGTAAGATATGTAAATGTATATTGAATCTTTGTGGGCTGAAGGGAGGTAAGAATTTTGAGAACTTTTTTGAACTTGATTGCGGTTTCGGGAGTCCTACATAAACTAAAATATTATACTTACATATACATATATACACATGGTCAAAGTAGTAAGTACATACACCCGTGTTGCTTTCAATGACTAATAAATTCACCTTTATTAATGTTTGGAGGGAAAATACATCTCATTTCATTTCTTATATTCCTTAAATAAATAAAAATAAAGATATTTGTTAAAAAAAAAATAATTTAAATTTCTTGCAGATGTTCAAATGACTGTACAAATGGTTGAACAAAATAATTAGTACATATGTACATCAGGTAATTGTCGTCAAAAATTCCTCGTAGCTGTATCCTCCATGCGGGCATCGATTGGGCAATGGGTGGCGCTGCTTACATTATCGTGGACTCAAGCTGCCCACTTGGCTGACTATGGCATGACATTCTCCATTCATTTCTCTAAGGTGGACTGCTTCATATGCTTCCCCAGAAGGAGATGAATGGGGGAGTATAACGTTTCAGTTTTCTGTGTCCTTTGATTTTTGATAAGTTTTTTTATCAGTATCCAGTATATCCACCATAATTTTCCATTACTTTTGAAATCCGTCTTGGTATTCTGGAGATAAGTTTGCAGTACGTATCAATTAGAATTTCATACCAAGTTTAGTCAATAAAATTGCATAACTAGTTCTTATTTCGGAAAGTTTACTTTACAATCCCTTATAAATATATGTTTATATCCAATACTAAGTATTGGTCCTGCACCATACCAATAAAAGCAGCACCAGACCATTATGTAGCAGCTATCATGGTTTATCTTTTTTGTAAACCGTGAATGCAATTTTTTGTCTTTCGGAGGTAGAACGTACTGTCTGGCATCATGCCCGCACAAATAGAATTTTGTTTCGTCATCTAAGCCAAACCAATTTGCATAATTTTTGAAAATTCGAAACCTTCTCGTTCTACTGCCAGGAAAATTAGCTCGTGGTAGCCTTCCTTGGCCGTTTGTGATTGGATTATGTTACCAATGTCGGTTGTATTGATTCTTGTCTTGCGAATGATGGATTTTTTGTTCGATAGCGAGTTTCGAGATTCCTGTTAATCTTTAGAGCATTCTGCATGAAATACAATGAACATCCTAAAGTTTTAGCGACGTTTCGAAGACTCTCTTTTCGAAGGATTGAGAAATTTTTTTCTCCTCCACACTGCAATGCTTATTTCTACTCATCTATAAAAAGTTTGAGTTTTTATTGCGAAAGAACGATCCATAAAAATAAATCATCCGATTTGCTGAAAATCGCTGAAAGAATAATTAACGATGTACTTATTATTTTGATCACTTAAAAACAAATTTCTACAATAGATTGGTACGCTTACTTCAATAAGGACCGACACCATTTTCTTTTCACTGTAAAAGGTATACCTTACCGATTACAATGAAGAGGTATTGTCATTAAAATTTTTTCTTGCCAGTATAATCTCGCTTTTATTAATTTATTACACGATGAAGAAGAATATGTTTCATTAGTAATATTATATTCGATGACTTTCATTTTTCGAAATAGTCGATGAGAATTACTTCAAAGTGTTCCCACTTTACATTTACCAGCTCACTATTACGACTTTACACAGCTTGAATTCGATTCATCATCCGGTTTACTCGGATGACATTCGATGATGGACTCATGTTTCACATATGTATTTTCACATATCGGCGTAAAAATTTGAATTTATTATACTTTAACATCTCCAAGGACTGCTTAGAATGATATATTCTTATTATACAGAACTTTCGAGCATACTCAAGTATGCATGAGCAAGATGTCCACGTTTCCTTATTACATTTTACGGTCGGATTTGACGGATTGTTTTGGACTTCCACTGGGTTCTTCGTCTTCGGTGGTCATATATCTCGGTGCTCGAAGTTAGCATATAACTTAAGTATGGTTTCTTTATCGGGCGCAGAATGACTTTTTGGTATACCAGAGACCAAGGCGTCAAATTTTCATTCGGGTTAAAGGGTGAGCATTTAACAATACTTATTTTTCCAATCAAAATACGAAAATATTCCTGAATAATATTGGAAATATTTAAAATAAAAAGTTCGCTGGTCACGTATAAATTAAATAAATCTGAAACAAAGCACATACTGTTTCATATGAATTTATATTCCATATATGAGAGCGCATACCTTATATCTTTCAATATAAAACGAAATATGCATACAAGCAAATATCGCACTTTTACACACTTTTATTTTTTACACATAACGGGTGATTTTTTTGAGGTTAGGATTTTCATGCATTAGTATTTGACAGATCACGTGGGATTTCAGACATGGTGTCAAAGAGAAAGATGCTCAGTATGCTTTGACATTTCATCATGAATAGACTTACTAACGAGCAACGCTTGCAAATCATTGAATTTTATTACCAAAATCAGTGTTCGGTTCGAAATGTGAAATCCGCTTTTTTATCGACAAATTTTGTTCAGCGATGAGGCTCATTTCTGGTTGAATGGCTACGTAAATAAGCAAAATTGCCGCATTTGGGGTGAAGAGCAACCAGAAGCCGTTCAAGAACTGCCCATGCATCCCGAAAAATGCACTGTTTGGTGTGGTTTGTACGCTGGTGGAATCATTGGACCGTATTTTTTCAAAGATGCTGTTGGACGCAACGTTACGGTGAATGGCGATCGCTATCGTTCGATGCTAACAAACTTTTTGTTGCCAAAAATGGAAGAACTGAACTTGGTTGACATGTGGTTTCAACAAGATGGCGCTACATGCCACACAGCTCGCGATTCTATGGCCATTTTGAGGGAAAACTTCGGAGAACAATTCATCTCAAGAAATGGACCCGTAAGTTGGCCACCAAGATCATGCGATTTAACGCCTTTAGACTATTTTTTGTGGGGCTACGTCAAGTCTAAAGTCTACAGAAATAAGCCAGCAACTATTCCAGCTTTGGAAGACAACATTTCCGAAGAAATTCGGGCTATTCCGGCCGAAATGCTCGAAAAAGTTGCCCAAAATTGGACTTTCCGAATGGACCACCTAAGACGCAGCCGCGGTCAACATTTAAATGAAATTATCTTCAAAAAGTAAATGTCATGAACCAATCTAACGTTTCAAATAAAGAACCGATGAGATTTTGCAAATTTTATGCGTTTTTTTTTTTTAAAAGTTATCAAGCTCTTAAAAAATCACCCTTTAGTACAAAACACGCCATAAATATGGCAGATATGCACAATATATGAGTACGAGTACATAAATAAAATATTGACAGCATATGTCACTCAAAAAATAATAACCTAACATTGCGGATGGCATGACACAAACAAACGTCAAATGTCAACTTAGTGGCACACACACACACACAGTACACCTACTACGACGTGCACTTGTACGAGCTGCCATGCCCACCGTTGCGTCGCCGCATGACACACACAGCTTGTTGTCAACTGTCGGCTGTCGCTTGTCAACTATGACGAGCAGTGGGAATCGAAAAAAAAACTGTGGTTAGGTGAGGGGCTGTATGGTATTATGAAATTTGAAGTTGGTGTTGGTGTCATGATACCACATAGCTGTACAAAAATAAGAACAAATACATTGCGGGGTTGTATTTCTGCATTGCCGCTTGCTTTCAGATTTGAGCAAGTAAGGTGACAGGTTTACTGACACTTTGCTATTTTTGCTCATTGTATTTGAAAATATTTGTAAGTAAATGAGCTAACAGGACGTGGAGGAGTGGTTCATTTGGTGGTCATTTAGAGGTCATACTAGTTTCTATGCGCAATTTTAATAATTTTAAGGTGCAAGTTGAGACTAGAGCCATTAAAAAGGTTAGATTGTAATGGTTTGTCCTGGAACAACAATCGGATTTCTATGTTTTAGACTTTTTAGATTCAGATTTATTGGTTTATTGACTTTTAATACAAAATGACAGTTTTTGGACCAATCTTGAGAATTAGACTTGTATGCATGTATTGCTGTGCGTCCGACATTTAACTCCCACTGTTAAGCGCTTGGCAGGCGATTTCTACAATTTCGTATCTGCCAACAACAGACAACAACAACAAAACTACCAACCAACCGCTCAACTAACGAAGGCAGCAATCAACTAAACGAATAACCTCCCACCCACTAGTCAGGCAGCTGTCATATGTTGTTGTAGTTCAGACTATTTGTTTGCACACTTGTTACAGTTGCAATGCCAGAGCAATGCTTTTTTTTGTTGGTTTGTTGCTCTGTTACTGTTCTCCATACAAACACATCATTCATGTGTCAAGCCAGTCAGCTAGCTATTTTACAGATGTGGCAGGAAGCTGTGCACACACACACTCACACTATAGAGATATATTTGTAAATAGCACTTGTACGATATATAATAAAATACCGTTGTTTGTGTGCTTGCTGACGCGCATACATAAGTTCACATGGTGCTGCCACTCAAGCTACGAGCACAGCTGCTGTGGCAACATATTGGTAACAACCAGCATTCCATCATTGTTGCCATAACAGCAGTCGTCAGTCACTCGTGTGCAACATTGTAGACATTGCATTGTTGTTATTTATTCAGTGATAAAACGTCGTAGCAACGGCAGCCAACAATTTATTTTGTTTTTGTCATAAATTTATCGAGAATTTTTGCTTTTTACCTTTGTCACGTCGTGTGTATGTGACATGATTGAAAGGTTTTCGAAAATTCTCAATGTTTATAACCAATATGTGCATAGCCTTAGCATATTACAATCAGACACACTCAGCAACTAATTTTGTTTCAATGTAAAATGTTCGAAATTTATTATTTATTGTAATGCACATATTTTGTATGTAAATAAAAAGTCTTGTTATAAAGTTCTTTCGCAAGTTATATGGCATATAAGAACTGTTCAATATATTGGTTGTCAAATATCTCCTTTTCGCTTTTTTGCTTTTTATTCAATGCTTTATAAAAAGTGTTACAGCGGTCGGATTTAGTTCAAATATGCGCCGTTTCGTTCGATAATCTGTTTCCATCTAGACGGCAACATCATAATACCCCCCTCCTTATTTGAGAAGAACTCAGACAGCTACTTTTCACAAGTCTCTTTTGAGTTCAACTTTACACCACCAAGGGCGTTCGCCATGGACAGGAACAGGTGGTAATCACTTGGCGCTATGTCCGGGCTATATGGTTGATGCGATAAAACCTCCCATCCGAACTACCGTAGCTTCTGACGAGTCATCAACGAAGTGTGTGGTCTGGCTTTGTCCTGGTGGTTTTTTTTTGCCAATTCTGGACTCTTCAGTCGATCGCCTGCTTCAAGCGGTCCAGTTGTTCGCATTAGATGGTAGAATTAAGCGCCTGGTCATATGGGAGCAGCTCATAGTGGATGATTCCCTTCCAATCCCATCAAGCACACAGCAAAACCTTCCTGGCCGTCAATCCCGGCTTGGCCACTGTTTGGGACGATTCAGCGGGCTTCGACCACGGCCGTTTTCGCTTGATATTGTCGTATGTGATCCATTTATCGTCGCCAGCATCATATCGCAGGCGTTGATTCTGTCCAGAAGGTCCAGCCTTCTGCAGATGTTTTAAAATGGTTTGGTGATTAACTTCCATCTCCATCATCGATGTCACGAGATGCCACATGCCGGTCTAACTCGATGTTTTCCATGATCTGATCGGTATTCGTCGTCACAGGTCTTCGACCGGCTGACTTATCCATGGTGTCGTTTTCACCCACTCTGAATCGTCGAAACCATTCCTCCGCAGTTCGAAGTTGTAGCGTACCATCCCACAAAACACCATTAATCTCACGGAACGTTTCCCTAGCGGATTTGCCTTTAACGAAGTAAAACTTTAAAATAGCGCGAATTTCGGCGTTAGTGACCTCCATGCTTACACGTCTATATCTGTTGAACGCAATATCCAAACTAATCATGCATAGCGTCGTTTTGTAGGTTATGTCAAGACCTTTCAAAGATGTATAGTATTGCCACATACGAGATCTGTAGCACTTTATACATAGCCGCGAAATTCAAAAGACAAAAAGGCGGATATTTGTCAACCTGATGGGCCTCATGCATAAAACGGCAGCTTGAGCTCGGACTCGATTTTTTGAGTAAAAGGTGCTTGTCGTATGCATAATAAAATGTGATGTGTTTGCTTTTACTCGCTGCTTCCGTTTGATCTCGTCTTGCTCAGTTTGAACGAAGTTAGATGAGCTAGAGCTCATTTTCATATGCATAAAAACAAGCTTTTGCTTTCTTTTGTGAGCTCTTGCTCAAATTTTGTTGAGGCTGCCTTATAGTTGACTCGCGTACACTAAAAAGGAATCATGGCTGAATATTTTGTGCCAAAAAGAAATACAAAAAGTTATCAACAGCGTAAACAAATTTAACAAGTGAGGATAAAAAATTATACAGGTTTGTATTCTTAATTATTATTATTTTTTTATATAATTAATAATAAAATGATAAATACATAGGTTTGATGACACTAGCATCTGTTGGTTGGCTTATTATTTTTTTGAGGAGTCAGAAGAAATACATAGTAGTACCCTCAGAAATATTGATAAAATTTGACTATATTTAATATGTTGTGCAGATCCTGGATTCCAAAATGGTATAACCACAAAATTGCTACTAGAGTATAATAGTTTTGTTCACATAGCGGTAGCATGTAACACCCAAAACTAAACGAGTTAAATATAGAGTTTTATATATACCAAAGTGATCAGGGTGACGAGAAGGGTTCAAATTCGGATATCTGTCTGTCTATCCGTCCGCCCGTATATCATTCCATGCAAACTGTAACTTGAGTAAAAATTAAGATATCTTGATGAAACTTGGTACATGTGTTTTATGGCACTATAGGAAGATTGATTTCGAAGATGAGCTAAATCGGACCACTGCCACGTCCAGAAAGTGGCGGAACCCGAAAAGGCATAAAGTGCCATAAATAAAGCTATGAAAGTAAAATTAGGTACAAAGGTACAGATAGCACTGTAAAGGGGCATATTTGGATGTAATTTTTGTACATGTCACGTAAATTACTAAAGTTATATCAACCAAACTTTCTAAAACCATTTCTTTTGATCGGATTATAACCACGCCCACTTCCCATACAAAGGTTATGTTGAAAACTACTAAAAATGCTTTAATTCTGTAAGGAAAAACCCCAGAAACCTGAAATTTCGTTATAAAGATGGTACATAACAGAGAACTGCAAAAATCACTATTTTCTTGATTTACTCATACGCGAACTTTTTCATTCAACTCAACTCACTGAAAAAAACAGAGTGATGAGTAAAAATCAACTCAATTTGCCGTACACATCATTCTTTGGATTTTGAGTCCTCGGTTCAGAATTTCTAACTCAATTCAACTCACTGAACAAAAGTCAGTGTTCAATAAAATGAGCCTGTGTTGACGAAAGCATCATTCGGTTCAATTTGAGTTGATCGATTATGAGTAAACAATTAGCGACAAGACGACACGATGTGAGCGTTACGACTACATGTACCGTAACAATTTCTATGCAGTTTGTTGTTGTAGCTTGTCTTGTTCTTCTTCTCACATTTCATCTGTGCAGAAAAAGTGCCGCTTGCTGCGCGCATGAGTAAAATCATACGAGTTGATTTTTGCGAGTTGAGTGTTATTCTTGTTCAAAACAATGATTGTTGAACCGAATGAGCAAGCGCCCGAAATCAATATATTGAACACGAGCCGAACAAACTCGGAGTGAAACAAAAAATCGCACACACACGAGTGAATTTAAAATCAACAACGAAAATGTGAGCTCAGGCAAGTTTGATCGGCTGATCCGAACAGTGTGATTATTCGGCTGTTGAGCGCGTACGAATGTTTTTCATTCAGCAAATGCCGTTCTCTGGTACATAAGTGCTGCACTCAAATTGGAATACAAAATTTTAAATTGGATTCTCCCACTTATGGGTTCAAACCCATTTAACAGAAACTAATCCTCCAATTTCAATGAAATTCGGTTCATAATATATTCCAGCCATCCCAATAATATGTAGCCCAAAAATAGCTCAAATCGGTTCATAACAACGCTTACTTCCTATATACCAGAACTGTAAAGTCAATCTGAATCGTCTACTTCACAATATACAAATACTGCATTAATAGTGTGGTATCGCCCTTCTAAACACCGAAATTGGGCCATAAGTTTAAAATTTATAGGAAATATGTTTCTTCTAATAATATGTCTCCGTGACAAAAATGGGTAAAATCGGGTCATAACTTCACCTAGCTCCCATGCACCTAATATTAAGGTTTCCAACTTTCAATGTACTTTATGTACTTTACCATATATATGACGAATATGTGGGTAAAATTGTGTGTTATTGTAATAAAATTAATTGATTAATCGCAATTTAGAAAGTATAAAATGTTCGGTTACACCCGAACTTAGTGTTTTCCCCGTTAATTGAATGCCCAATTTTTGCTCAATTTCTTTCACACATGTTTCTAGTGTATGTTTCTTTTATTTTTAATGCTTGGTTATTGACCCTTTTCTAGCAAATATTTATTTTGTTTTAGTTTTTCTATAAAACTAAAAATTTAGAAATGTAAGTTTCTATTTTATTATTATTATTGGAACGTACTTCTACTTCACTTTCACTTGACGACACGTTTGTACTTCTATTAGATTAGATGTTTGATCTCCCTTTGCTCAAGTAATTGCAATTGGATCGAACTCGACTTACGAGCAATTGCTCACATGCCTCACCTCAGCGATTTTACTCGTTTTTATGCATGAGGCCCAATATCTCTGTTGAGACCTCTGCCTTGGTAGTGATGTAGATGTCGATCTTCAACGATCTATTGGATATATCGAAAGCTAATACCATGATTTTCGAATATAACTATCTTCATTTTCTGGTGATATCAACAGAGACGAACGGCTTTTTATAGTTCAGACTAATATAGTGCTTACCAATTCTGTTTAGAAGAACCAGTTAAATTTGATCAGACACGTTCTGTTTTTGTCTATTCAACCATTTTCAATCAAATGCATACTTTTAGGCGCAGATGATCTCCAATGTATTTGTCATTTAGAATATGAGTTGAAACATTATTTTTCGAATTGAATATCATTTCACTTCGTTGGTAAATTTTATATTATACTCGTATAATATGATTTATTTATAAAGAAAACTAGCGGACCCGGCCACACGTTTTTGTGGCTAAAGTATACTTTAAATTAATTCTTTATTTTTTCAATATAGTGAAAGACTCTTACACATAAAAATTAAAACGTTAAAGTCGGTAAATTTGAAATTTATTGATATAAGTATTTGTAAATTTTTTTAATCGCAAATGCACATAAACTGTTTATTTTTTATTTTTATTTTTAATCTTATATTAAAGTAAGTAACAAATGAGTAAATTACAAAGTTGTTGATGATATGTAACATTTAATGTTATTAACTTCGTAAATTACAATTGCTAACTATTTAAAATTAATACAATATTCGTGTCTACATTAAATACAACAGAGTTATCATCGTCATTATCATATTGGCTAAAAGATGTCCACTACTGTACAAAGTAGTTAATAAGTGAAAACTCAATATTCTAAAATATTGTATCAATTTAGCAAAGAAGGCGGTCGAACATCCCATTCATCTCTAAAATTGCCATTGAATATGCAGCGTATGAAACTCGTTTGCGCGAGCGCTTAAAAATATTTTATAGGCTTTATATAGAAGATCTACATATCTATCTTAAAAGATCTACGGAACAACCGAAACAAATTTGGTGGTGCATTGATTTTATTATCAGAGATTTTCGGCAAACATTGCTGGTGGTTCCACGTTCAACGCCAGCTGATGAAATTAATGCATTCATCCAATTTGTGGAAACATGTGAAGATATTGCATTTATGTGAGAATATACGTGTCATGTTGCAAAATGATCAATTTAGAGTAATGTTCTCTAAACAATTCATAGATATCGGAAATGGAAAATTTCCTATAGATGTACTAACGGGCTGTATAACTTTTCCTGGGAGTTTTTGTCAATTACCTCTAATGTTGCTCAAAATTACTTTTTTCATAATTAGTTGTATTGAAAAAATTAAAAAATCAACTCTTAGGCGGTTCGAAATTCACCGAATCAGGTAGTTGTAAATTAAGTTTTATTATTATTGTAGTACTTTATGGTACACAATATTTTTTGTTTGATTATCTGTCGCGTAAACATACAATTGACCATGCGAGAAACATGGGTTTTCCAAATTAATACCACAAACACTTAACGACTGCCCCTGGGATTTGTTTATAGCCATAGCGAAAGCAAGCCGAACTGGAAACTGTAGTCGTTTAAACTCGAATGGTACGTCAGTTGGAATCATTGGGATGCGAGGTATCAAAACGTCCTCTCCTTCATACTTTCATTTCAATATTATTGCTTCTATTACGTTATTTAATAATTTTTTTATCACTAATCGTGTGCCGTTACAAAGTCGTGGTTGGTTAATATTTCTCAACATTATAACTACAGATTCAACTTTTAATTGAAGATTGTGAGGCGGCAATCCATGCAAATCGAGCCATTTAAAAATTCAGCTATCCACCAGATCATCTTCATTAGTTGCCGTATCAACTGATTTATATGTCTTTATTTCACCTTATTTGCCATTGCAGAATTTTTTGAAATGTTGCAGGTTGGCGTTTCGTTGCTTTGCATATTCAATGGCAATTTTAGAGCTGAATGGGCTGTTCGACCGCCTTCAAGCAAAGTTGCTGCAATACCTGACGACGCCAGACCAAGAGCAATTTCATTTTTTGAGCGAATTGTTGCCAATATCAAACTAATCAAAAACGTTTTTCCTGTACCACCAGGAGCGTCCAAGAAGTAAATCCCTCCGGTTCCATCACGTATTACTCTCATAAGAGTATTAAATACATACTTTTGTTTTTCGTTAAATAGTGGAAGATTTATTTGAATTGATTCTTTCAATGTATTTAATTTCCCATAAAATAAATTTGCAAAAATTTGTAGTCGCTATCTGACACTGGTAACAGTGAACCTGCCTTGTGATAAATTTGACCTTGTATCTGTATAGGTAAAAAATTATTTAAAAAATGGACATAGGCTATAAACAAACAAACCTTAAAAGTAGGCAAGAAATTTTCCCGAACTAATTTTGTTGTTCCAAATGAAGTCATTTGAAATCAGTTGTTATATTGTTGAATATTGTTTAAAAATTGTTTGGAATCTGTTTGGAATCCTATTCCTAAAAGCAATGAGTACAATGGTTCAGGAGGTGGAAGTAATGGAATCAATTTCACTTTTCCATTTGCGCAACACAATCCATTGGCTTCATTTTTGTATTTCAATGCCTTGCAATATTTGCAAACCGAGTTCATAAATCCAATACGAACGCAGTTGTAGGCACTGTAATCAATTGTCATATCGTAACAGAAAGCAGCCCGATTCAAACTTGCTCCATTATTATTTGATTGTCGCGCTTCACGGGTCTGACTTAACCGAATCCTTTCACGTTGATTGCGATCTTCATTTTCCTGGGCAGTACGATTATATTGATAATTAATTTGATTTGTTGCATTTCTGATTCTTCTTCCTAAATTTGTACGTCTTATAGGAGGCATGTCGTGAATAAACACACACACTACACTTTTTATTTTTATAAGATTTTTTTCTTTAAATCTGTATATATTTAACATGTACTTCAAACAGACTTTTCGTTTTCATGTGAAATTTTATTACAGACGTGATGGAATATCGGCACAAATAGCAAATGTATACTCGATCATCATCAATCACATACGGTTAAAACATTCAGTTGTGTTTTACATTTCAATTCATATTTTTTTACTTATTTTTTGAATGTTTGAAATATATATGTTATTTCAAATACAAAATTTTTCATTTGTTTTTAAATATATTGTCAATTCACATATTTTTTATAATTATTATCTTTTCCGCCATTTTCCATATTTACATAGTTCCCATGACTGCCATAAATCGGTTCAGCCGTTCTCGATGTTTTGTTCATTTTAACATCTAAAGATTACCAATTGTTTGTATTTGAAATTTGAAAAGTATGGATTTTAGACTTTTTCAAGGATTTTTTTAATTTTTCTTCCCGTAAGAACCATCCTTGTACTTCAGGGAACATTGTGAAAAAAGAATTTGCGAAATCGGTTCAGCGGTTCTCGAGTTATGCGCTTAGCAACACATTTTGCGATTCATTTTTATATTATAGATGATTCAAAACAACTCCCCAGCTATTCAGTTGTGTCGAAAAATGTACGACGTAAGAATTTGGCTTATATCGAAGAGTTGTTGACATTGACCAAATCTTTGAGCATATTTCTGTTGTGATAAAAATTAGTGCAGAGTATATGTGGGAACTGGGATTAAAATTTTAAGCCACGGCCAAGTCTCTAGCATAGATACAGCAGTAAAAAAAAATAAGACACACTTATTCCCTATGGATGATTATGTTGAATCGCCTCGACAGTCCAGTAGCTCCAGTTTAATACAATATCATATTGTTCCTGGCATTGTGATCACTTTAATGTTCTACTGGGTATTACCGAAAAAATAGCTAAACTTAATACGTATATGTCTAAAGATAATATGTGATGTTTCTCATTCTCATGAACCTGTGGATATTTGACAAGCTTTTAAAAGCTTTTTCTCCAAGTTTTTTTGGATAAAGGAAATATAAAGAAGCGTTCTTTTGCAACTATCCGTGGTGTAGCTTGTTATTTTTTTCAGAGCTTAATAAATTCCGTGATTTATTATTTAGAATTTACAGTTACGGAAGTTGCAAATGTTCTTGAAAATAAAGTTGGTGGGTTATCAAACGAAATATTTCTGTATACACAGTCTTACGTCGATTTAGAAACAGTACGTGAGGTTAGACTTCTCATCAGCTGTTATAAAGCCTGGCAAGCTGCTAATAGTTTGTTCACCTAGAGGCTGTTTGCAAGATAGAACTAATGAGATTTGTATAGAGTTAAGCGATCTCCCAGATGTGGGATATATCCTATATCAAACTAATCAGGATCTCTTTGGCTCTATAAGTTCGTTCATTAGATGTTTCGAATAATAGTTGTCACTCGACAACTCCATGCGTATTTCTATCAAGAAAAAGCATTAGATAGAATCCACAAATTATTAATAGTTTGTCTAATAATTATAGATTCAACAAGCGTAGATTCCATATACAAATTCTGGAGACCTAATTTAGTTCTAAAAAATATCTACTCATCACATTTGCTACTGGGAGAAACATAAGTAGCCTTATAATCACCCCACCAGCGAGTATTACAATGCGGCCCAAGCTTTGGCACGCCGGCAGTTAAAAATTAAATCTGACATGCGCTGTGACTAGTTAAGGCTTGTTTCCGACGATATTATTGCCGCTACGTTATTACTATTGCAGCTGTTGCGCGTGTTGCTAGTGTGGCAGTTGCTTAGATTTTGCTGTTTGGCGTGGTGCATGCGGCCGTTAGCTGCCTTCACAGCTGCTACAATGTTGCTTTGTGGCAAATATGAATACGCCAAAGTGTGCAATCAGCTAAATTGCTGTCATGCATTTGCAACAACGACAACAACAACAACACCATACTAATTCATAGACTCGTTATGGCTTTTATATGCCTGAAACTAGCTGCAACAAGATACTAGACGGCTGCATAAGCCAAAGCAACCAACTCACGCGTATATGGCATACTGAGAGAGAGACATAAAATTACTTATAATTATTAATTTGATATAATTGACATGTTGGCAACAGAGCGAGTATTTGCAACAAGCTATAAAGTAATAACAGCAACCATTTGCAATTGTTCGAATGCAACATGCAACGCCAACATGCCACACAAATTCATTGCTGTCACTTTTTTTCGCTAACTATCTGTGATTTGTTATTTTTGCTTTTTTGCCTTTTGCGTGTTTTTGTAATTTTTGTTGCATATTTGTTGTTAGCACTGCGGCATTTGTGGCACAAATGGTGTTTGGCGCGCGCGGCAAGCGTGTAAATGGTTTCCACTTAATCGATGCTGTCGCTTATACATACCATTACAACGACCTACCGCTCCCCAGCCAACTTGTTTAGTTGTTGCTGTTGTTGCTCAATTGCCTGCTGGCCGCTTTGGATGCCATCGCCAGTCAGCAGTCGCCAGCACCAGCATGCCGTTCGCACATGTTAAGCCAAATACGTTTTATGACCATTGATCGCCCGTTTTGATATGCTTTTTACTCCTCGTTGCATACTCTTGTTGTTGTTATATGTCTATGGTGTTTTGTTGTTGTTGTTTTTTGTCATGTCTACCATTTTTGTGGCGACGCACCGCTGTGCTGCTGGTGGTAATAGCAGCGGTTGGCTACTGTGTTACCACTTTGCGAAAATAACGCTGCTACAACCAATACACATATGTACATATGTATATATATAAAATATATATTGCTATACATACACACACACACACACACACATACATATGCATATTGAATTTAAATATTTAACTGTGCTTTTGACGTGGTCACTTATCGGTTGGCAAGCATCGCATAAACTCTATGCAAATTATTTGTGTGCAGTTGCTGATGGTGATTTGGTCATACAAGTTACGGTATAATAGAATTAACCTTTTTACAATAAATAATAAAGAATAACAATAGTAGTTTGCACTTTCATGCATTACTTTAACATTTGTATAACCACATGATCGTCATGTTGTTAGCCTTGTCCTTAACTGGAAGCTTATAGATGGTTTCTTGACTGAGTCTGGTATATTTCGGATAATATTGTTGTAACTGCAGTTGCTGTTGTTATGACAGTTATACTGACCGGTTTTTATGGTGCCATTCACCAACGGTGGCTCTTGGAAAAGAATTATTTCAAAGAAGTTGGATCATCAGATGACAATGATTGGATGAAAGGGACTACGGGGATGAGTATAATGATGATTAGTCTCAAACTTGAATTAGCTGCATGGATGATTTTGAGTATGATAGAGCCATTCTAAAGTCTAGATGATATTCGTTTAATGTATTCATGATAAATACATTAATATTTGTGGGATATCGCAGCCGATAAACAATCCAATCCGGAGTCGGATATCGAGAGTTCATATCAGGTTATCGATAATCCGAAAAGGCAGCTTCCTTTAAAGAAAAATCCGACAAGAATAATTTTTGTGAAAGCATTCCAGGATATGCTGTGTGCAGTATTGTTCTCTTTTGAGAGCATACAGACGATGTAAAAGTAAGAAGGTTGAATGTCTCCATCCAACTGTATACTGAACTGCTCTGAAACTTTTGCATTTGCAAAGTTTTGCTTTATCGTTTTTAAGTAGCTTGCAACGGATATCCAAAGTCTGCTAATGATATGAATAATTTTTTACAGCTATTTTTTCGCGCCTGGGGTTTGGACTTTTATCCACCGACAAGTAACGTGGAGTTATTTGCTGTACTATGCTCAGTTTTATCCTTACTCACTAACGACTACAATTTCAATCATTGGATGGAATTTACAAATGGTCTATTGTGTTGGTTAAAAATTTCGAGATTAATACCTCTATTACGCGCTCTGTAAGTCTTCAAGTGATCCAATCAGAATGATCATATACCAGATTCCTAGAAGATATACATATCATTAATGAAACAGATCGTCAAACTATAATTGTATGGATAAGCCTGCCCTTTCTATTGTTCATGATCTCATAAAACAATGTCTTTTACTGTAAAACTCAATACAAAATGACCAATCGTACGAAATTGTAGTAATATTTCTCTTAAGTAGTTGAGGTAATATTGAGGAATTCGCTTCGATCAACCCAATATACCGACGATCGTCAGTGACCACTAGGGTTATTTATCATAAATATGGAAGTTTTATAATTAACAGACCAGAATAAATGTCAAATCGGTTTATAGTATATTTCGATGTATACTTTATACTTTCAGGTTATTTATCTGCGGAAAAATCAGTGCATTCTCGTCTTGCCTCTCAAGTCACTTTCGACAGTCATAACCAACAATGTCAGTATCGAAATCTAACACAGAATCACTTTTGCCAACAGGTACTACTTTGGATTGAGTCGGCAATTGAAAAATAAAGCCCAAGTAGCTTAGCATTCCCATTCTGCCTTATGGTGTAGAACGTGGACGATGTCGACATCCAATGAGATGGCGTTAGGAGTTTTCGTAAGAAAGGTGAAATACGAGAAACTGAAAGATCTTCACTCCGTTGGAAAGAACAGGTGGAGAGCGACCTGGTTTCTCTTAGTTTGGCGCAAAAGAAAAAATGACGAACGAATGACACGCTCTTATAGATTTATAACCGAATCGTAATTCATAATTCGTAATTCTTCATAAATTAAACGATACTGCATTGTATTTCCGCGATATGGTAATCCTTCCGAGTCATTACTTTTTTACCTTTAATAGCTTACCCCACCCCACTCTTTTTTTTTACTCCCGACTTATAACTTTCCTACCGTGATCTGCAGTCAGGGAAGTTAAGCGGGAGAAGTCGAATTAGTTTCTATAAGGCCGTTATAACTCATGGGTTAATTATGTATCTAGGCTGTGTGTTACTGCCTTGGGAATGCGTTGGGATGCATATCGCCTTTATTGAAGATTTTGAAACAGTCTTGAGCACATTCGAAAATATATCCGCCGAAATCAGACTGTTCTGGTCTGACAGGAACGGAAGAGACTGTGTTAGAATACTGTATACTGGATGTATAATAAGTGGGATTGTGAATGCTATAAGTCAAGTTGAATTTCTCTGACTCTGGTCTTTAATTTGGTAATTCTGAAGTAATTTGGTTTGAGTGAGGTCTGCGAATATTGGTACAGCAACTGAACGCAGAGTGAATGAGATGGTGAAGATTATGAGTCAAGTTCAGTTCCTCTGACCTTCCGGACTTATATTTGCTCGAACTCTGCTTTCATAATAGTAGTAAGAACTTCAAACGTGAAGTGATCATCTGTCAGTTTAGTGTCTACAATCTATTGATTAGATCAGCGCCAACAGCTGAAATGCATACATTCGCAATATATAAGAACAGCAGCAACAGTTACTAATTCTCCAGCAAAAACTGCTCGATCGCATGATAATTAAGCGCGGTGAACCAATGTTTTTGTTATTATTACAAGCCTGCAAACATTAATAAATATAATACCAAGTGAGTGTATGTGTATCTCCGCTGTTTACTAGTAACTCAACTTATGTGGGCATATAGTATATAATTATAAAAATTATAGCGCGCTCATCACTCTGTTGTTGCTCCCACTCGGCGCCACCGTGTATTTGTATTTTTTAACTGGTTCGTTGCTCGTGTTAAAAATGTATTAATTTTAATTTGTTGCTGGTAATTTACGCGCAACGCCCCTCCCTCGCAAGCACCTCTGCAAATATGCTATAACAAAGCAAAAACTACCTCTACAGATAATAATTATAATAACCGGCAGATACGTTACACATTTCTATACATAAAACTATGTGTGTGTATGTGGGGTGCATAAAAACACTTAGCAATGTTGATGCCATAGTCTCCTGAGGCCACATGCAAAGGTGTTTCTCAATACCTACCAACTTGGCTCTTCGCTGTACTGCTTTGTCGGCACAAATATACTCGTATGTACTTCCCCCATTGCGCACTCTCTTGGCTACAAACACACGCACTTTGTGTTAATTATTACAGTTTTGCCTCGATTCTCCTCGCTGCTTCCCAGGCATGCCTCCTTGTCAATGGTCGCTGATTACTGGTTGTCGCACACGACTGTCAGTTGCCATTATTCAGCGCTGATATCGTTGCCATCAACAGCTTTGTAGATACATATGTACATACAAACGTGTGTGTCTGTGTTGATATGCTGTTTATCATTTATTGCATTTTGTTGTAGTTGTAGTTGTTGTTGTTAGTAGTTGCTTAAGTAGCCAAGTGGCGCATTTGACGCTCAAATTATAGGCTTTTGCCGCTTTCTTACACATTTATCTTGCTGTTCATCACCGTGTTTTTTACTCCAAGTCCTCCTTTTGTGTTTGTACCTGTGCGTGTGTGTGGGTTTTCCGTTGTCTGTTGCATGGCTCGGCCTGCAGATGGAGTTTTAATTATATTATTTGCCACATTTATGCCATTTGTTCCTTTCGTTGATTACCTCACTGTCATTAGCTAACAGCAGGTATGGCCGTATGTGCCTATGTAGATTGAATTTAATTGTTACCTACCGAGCGCTTAATACCCTGAGAGAAATACTGTGAGCGTGAATGGTCTCCGAAGATAAATGCGAGATATCGGTGTGAAAAATCGAAGCAAGCTGTCAGCGTACTCATCGAAGGTTATTATTAATGTGCCTTTAGATTTGGCAATTGTTCGGAATTTGTTTTAGCACAGACTACTTAGAACACTAAGTATTGGAAGCATATTGGAATCAGCACCCTATGCATAAGCTGTCAGCACATTTAGGAGTTAAATTATTTTTGGTATTTTCGCAAACGAAGATACGATTAATAATCTATTGTCATCAAACCCTCAACAACTCCTTGGTTTCGTTACATTTTTACATTATAAAATACATTATTTTGTGACGTCTTGAACCAAATAACGGAAAGCTTCAGTCTGTCATATCGATTGACAGTCAAAACTTCGAACTCTTAGATACATTTTATCATTCTCTGTAAGATTGCATTGCTAAAAATCTTTTATTTTTTAAGTGTATGGAAACTAGTTAAACTTTAACAGTTTTTTTATCAATAAAAGCTTGATAACGAAAAATAAAATATTTTAATCGGATATCGGAAAACATATATTTCCAGTCAAAAGGAATATTCGTCCAAAATTGTACGAAAGCTTAGTAGTCATTAGGAAGAAAATACAATATGTTAAAAGTATTAAGATTTTGAAGAAACTACCTTAATCCGGCGACACTTGAAAAACTTTCGAACGCTTCTGGACGTTAACATCAAAGGATACTTTGAAAAGTTCTTGGAATATCCATGAGAAAACAGTATCTTCGATTATGTGTTGTGTCAAACGATACTAGTTGGAAAATCGGTTCGTCGAACTTCAAAAAATCCACTCAATGATTTTGGATGACATCGAAATTAAGTTCATCAATATAGACAACTCTTTAAATCTATCAGAGTCAGTCAGATATTGTTGGACATATCGTTCATAAATATTGAAAGGTTTCGTCTTAAATCAATGAAAACGGATGTAAATTAGCTGCAATTGCTTCTGTTTCCATCGTATTCTCCAGATCTGAGCCCTTCCATATCGTCTGAAATAATAATAATACACTGTCCGAAAACTAACGTGAAGAATACAGCGTTTTAAAGTTGGATCCATTTCGAAGTTTCCAACTTTTTAAAGACAAAATAACACACAGATAATTCAAATTTAATGATTTATTATCATTCCAAAGAACATTCATACATAAAGATACGTCTCCATTGGTCCATGGTCCATTCGTTGAGTCCAATTTTTGATGACTCATTCGAGAATTTCGACTGGTAACCGGCGAATGACACGCGTGATGTTTTGCTCCAAGGTCTGAATCAAGGCGGGATTGCCCCCATGAACTTTAGGCTTTACATATTCCTACTGGTAAAATTGGCTATAACCGGCTAAATGGTTGAACGCCAATAACATACATACTGGTAAAAGTGTAACGAATATCACACGATCTTAGAGACCAATCGATGAAATTATCTGCTTACCGCAGTGTTCTCTCAATAAATCCATTGATTGATGCGATGTGTGGGAAGTGGCGCCGTCTTGGTGAAACCAAATTAAATAGTCGGTTATCATGACGTGATAACCGTCGCCATTGACAGTTCTCAAACATATTTTTCCACGATCTTCATGTACACCCTCAGTGGTCTATTCGGTCGAATTTTATCCAATAATGAATGTTGGGTCTCAATGTTGGGTGTAAAAGTACACTATACTTGAATCGCCCGTTAGTTTTGCGATGATAAAACTGGAAGTACCGATAGAATGGAATGTGACATTTGCGTTGGCAGAAGTGATTGGAGCTGGTACCAGCCAGTCTCTGAATTGGTACTCTATTATGAATTTAACCAAAGTTTTCGTTGTTCTTGAAATAAAACGTTACCGAAATAATTACGGATAATGTTACAGAGCTGACAGGCTGTGGTCCGAAATAAATATGGGCACGTTTGTGTTACGAGACCCGCCTTATGGGGATGGCTGCTCTGGGTCTTTTCACAGACTTAACTATTACTGGGGACTGTACTAAAGAAGAGAAGTGTGGAAAATATGTAATAAAATATGAAAAAAAAATTTTTGAGTCACCTAGGCCGGACCTAACAAACCATTTGATGGGTCCAGGACTTAAATTCTGTTTAGAGTTTTATAACTACTTTATCATAGGGTTTTTCAAATATTGATAGTAAAATATCAATAAAACATGGTATTCCAACTGTGAGTGATTTGAATCTTATGAGCTTACGATACGTAAGAGGAGTACTATGCGCATCTTCATATATAAAAATATGCATTTCAGCAATTATTTATTATATTATTTAATAATTACATATTTTTAGTAAAAATTCATATTAAAAATCATTGCCGCTAGCCATCCAGGGACTGTAAAGCAAGTCTCTGATAAACACAGTGTTGCATGTTTGAAAAAGTAAAATGCTTGAAAATAATAATACACTCAAGCCCTTACTCAGCTGCTGGGGCACCTACTTTCATTCAATATGCAGTCCGGTTAAGCGGTACTCAAGCATGTTAATATATTTGTATATAGTACATTAAACGGACTCAACTTATAATTTGTGTAATAAACCAATATTAAAGTGCTGCACGTAAAAATTGTTGGCGCACCATTTTACGAGTTACTCTGCACATTTTAGCAACCGCCTGCAGCAGCGCCCATCAAAGGCAGTAAAATGCAAAGCGCCGAGACACCACTTTGCCTGCATATAGACACTCACATGCGAGTATGCTAGATGTCAGCAAGATTCTGCTTGAGCTCGCCTGCCGATAACTTTTGATTATCAACACTGAGAGCACAGCAAAAACAAAAACAAAGAAGAGGGGAAAAATGCAAACGTTTCGTTGTCAAGCTGCGTCTTTATTATTATTATCTTTTAGCTGGCGCAAGTAATTTTAATGCTGCGCCTCGGTCGCATCCATTACCCACACAATTACTTGGTAATTACGTGAATTTTGCTGACTCGCTGTCTTGCTGTCTCGACTCGTTGAGCGCTCAGTGTGAGCGTGTTGAATTGTCTATAAAAATAAATTAAATAATTATACAAGAAAATTATAATGAAGCGGCGGCATGTTGCTGTGGAGCTTCAATTCATTTTCGGCGGTTGTAAAATTAGTTACTTAAGTGCGGCAGGAAGTGTTAACGAAATGCTTATGCAAGCTAACATATACACACATACTCATACAAATATGAGTAGCATACATGTGTAAGGGCACTTTGCATGTGAAAAAGCGATTGCGTTGCCTTTCGTTGCTTCTGGTGTAATCAAGTAGTGGCCTGCTGTACTACGAGAGTGTTGCAGAATGCATAAGTTAGTTAAAGATTGTGTTATTAAATAATTTAATTTAATGTTATGCGATTACGTGGCCATTACCAATGATTGATTTAAATTTTTCATAAAATTATGGTTCGATGCGCTGAGTGAATAGTGCCTCTCATTCTTAACTCAAGGGTACTTATGTGGCATGCCTGCAGTGTCTTTAACTACATTTCTGATAGCTTCGCTGATAGCCACCAATTACAGGGAATTGTCAATTTGTATTCAAATTTGCGTTGCACACGCACTATTTTATAGAGTTTTTAAAATAATAACTCATTTTTATGGCTTCAAAAATTAAAGGTTTGACCAATTTGCATTTGTGGACCCAGTACAGCCATGGTTGTGAGGCATGCTTGCTGCAGTAGTCAACTGAAATACAGATTTTTTTCCAATTAAAATTTTGTATACCATTTTGAGGTTTCTGTTGGTTTTTCTTACTGAATTAAATTTTTAGTAGTTTTCAACATAACCTTCGTATGGGAGATAGGCGTGGTTATAATCCGTGGTTATAATCCGATTTTAGACTGTATAAGGAAATGCCAGAACAAAATGACTCCTGAGAGTTTGGTTGATATAGCTTTAATAATTTACGAGATATGTACAAAAAACTTAGTAGGGGCGGGGCCACGCCCACTTCCACAAAAAATTACATCCAAATAGTGCGATTCTTCATACCAAATTTCAATTTCACAGCTTTATTTATGGGTTATATATGACATTTTATGTTTTTTTGGTTATCGCCATTTTGTGGCCGTGGCAGTGGTCCGATTTCGCCTATCTTCTTATGGTGCCAAGAAACACGTGTACCAATTTCATCAAGATATCTCAATTTTTACTCAAGTTACAGCTTGCACGGATGGACAGACAGACATCCCAATTTAAACTTTACTCGTCACCCTGGTCACTTTGGTATATATAACCTTATATCTAACTCGTTTAGTTTTAGGACTTACAAACAACCGTTATGTGAACAAAACTATTATACTCTCTTTAAACTATTATACTCTCTTTGTTGCGAGAGTATAAATATGCATATTGTTTCTACCATTAAGTTTAAACTCTACTAAAAATGTGTAAGGCGACATTCTGTTTCTGGTGTTTTTTCTACAGTCTCTATATCGAGTTTCAATATAACGAGTTGTTGTTTGATTGAGGCCATGTGATAGATTATCAGAAATATGTTGAACAAAATACCTGGATGCTTTTAAATCGTTATTAATTTGAGACTCTCAAGTTCAGTTTAAATGCTCCATTTCCATAGGGTTTTCTCCGTCTAACGATCTTATTTGGACAGTTGTCGTGCTGCCCGAGTACAAATAAGGATCCAATTAGGGCATACATTTTTAATTCACTGACAAATTTGCTAAGGACTGCTTTCCTATATTTCTGCTAGTTCAGAAAGCTCTATGAGATCGTACACTTCCATTGTTCGGTGTCTTATTGCTGTAAGAACTGAAGAGTAAACGTTTCTATTGTACAAGATAAAATTGGTGCTGCATGTTATCCCATTGACCAGTGTGCTATTGTTAGTATGAAAACATCTGATCGAAGTTGTCATGCCACAGATTTTATGAGGAAATGCAACTTCTTAACGCAGTTGCTCTCTCTCTCTTCTCTCACTCTCTTCTTTTCTATTATTCTATATCTCAAATATTAATATCCGTAATAATAGGTGTACAATTATCATTGCAATCGCAATAGTACCAAACTCAAAATCAGCGAACGAAAATTTTGAGTTCACAATTTAACAGTTGTGGAATCAGTGAAGCCTCACAACTCTGACGCCAATTTATGAATAAGTATATATAGCAGACCATATTTAGACGTGTACTAGAAAGAGCACATATAAATTAATTTACCACAAATTATATGCCAGTTTGTATGTATGTATATGGTAACTCATAATCATGTAAATTGCGCGTGACCCACCGACCATTAGTAGAAGAGCATAAAATTTGCGAAGTACTGATATATCGGATATGGATTGTAGATAAGTATTGCTTAATATCACATATTTGAAAACTCTTCTTTTTTAAGAGATTTACGCAAGGAATTTATTTGCCTACCAAGTTTTAAGGGTATTTTATTTTCTTCAACTTTTAGTTTAAGACATGTACTCATATCTAATATTAACAATTTAGCAATTTAACAAAGATTTTGCAGTATATTGTATATATATATCTGCTTTTATAATTATTCACTGAATCACTTGAAATTAAGTGGTATTTTCGAACAGATAGGGCTGAAACTTGGTATATGCAGGTTGGTATTGAAGATGGTCAAAAGGGGACCAATAAAACGACTTAAAAATGCATTAAGGAAAGGAAATAACAAGTAAGGAAAGGCTAAGTTCGGGTGCAACCGAACATTTTATACTCTCGCAATTTATTGCTATACTTTTATTAAGATAACACACAATTTGACCCATATATGCGGCATGAAGTCCAATAGAATAACGAAAATCATCATATATTTTATATGAGGGCTGAGGTAATTCCTGCACCGATTTCACTCATTTTCACCACCAACATACGTTATATCCTAGATTTTTGCTCACTTAATTCGGCTAGATATTTCACATATTAACCGATTTATAAGGTATTAATAATCCCAACGTATTTTTGAAAAACCTATAATTAGGTATGAGAGCTAGGAGGAGTTATGACCCGATTTTAACCATTTTTGGTACAGAGGCACACTATTAGAGTATATATATAATATAGATATATATAATATAGATATAATAAAGATATCTGAGAGATTTACCCATATTTTCTGTGAAAAATTACCCAAAGGCACTGAATTCTTCGTATTCGATATCCGGGACATCGAAAAGTTATAGTCCGATTTAAAATTTTTTATATTTTTTTATATAGTATTTGTGTAAAATTTTATTACACTATCTTAAGTGGTTTGTTATGCATATATTTTAAAGTGCAGGAATGAGTTGGAATTCAAAATTGAGTTATATTGGAAGTAGTCGTGGTTGTGAACCGATTTCATCCATTTTCCACACGTGTCATCAGGGTGTCAAAACAATGCTATATACCGAATTTCATTGAAATAGGTCGTGTAGTGCCTCATAGTTCCCATAAGTGGGAGACGCCACGCCCATTTTGTAAAAAATTTTGTAAAAAATCTAAGTGCAGCTTCTATCTGCTATTTCTTCTGTAAAATTTAATGTTTCTGATGTTTTCCGTTAGTGAGTTAGGGCACTTTTAGAAATTTTCAACCTAACCTTTGAATGGGAGGGGGGCGTCGTTATTATTCGATTTCAACTATTTTCCTGCATAACACCCCGCAAAGCCTAGTTATTATGGCTGACACATTTTTTTCTAATAGATCCCAGAAATTTACCTTGGGATTGAGATTGTGATTAAGAGGACGTTTTAAGAGATCTACGATTATTTTACAAGAGCTAAAGTCATAATATTCGAGCAGTATGCATTGGATCGAATATATTGGCAACGGCGAATACCGCAGACGATGGAACGATGAGCTGTATGTGTTATTCGACGACATAGACATAGTCCAGGTTGGAGGATGGAGTCATATGTAGAAGTTCACGTAAGTGAGGAAAGTTTCTGACTGTCATTCACTTGGGAGTGGCCAGGAACGATTCTTTTACATGTGGCTCAAGCAGCTCACGACTTCCGGTCTTAGACCAAGTATCCTCTGGGTAGCCAACAGACATCCGTTTGGAGGCGAGCTAAAGTGAGAAGGCGAAACCCGCCTATGCGGTTGTGCGTAGAGTTTGGGTCCCACCACATAAAAACACCCCCCAATGAAAAAGAAAAAACAGCCTCGGATGAGAGACCCCAATTTTGATGACGACCACTGCAAACGTTTAAAGGACTACGTAATAAGGGCATGCACCTGGAATGTCCGGACCCTTAATTGGGAAGGTGCCTCTGCCCAGCTGGTTGATGTCCTCGTAAGAGTAAAGGCTGACATCACCGCAATCCAAGAAATGCGATGGACGGGACAAGGACGGAAGAAGGTGGGTCCTTGTGACATCTACTACAGCGGCCATATAAAGGAGCGCAAATTCGGTGTGGGGTTCGTGGTGGGAGAGAGACTCCGTCGTCGAGTCCTGGCATTCACTCCGGTGGATGAACGTCCACAATCCGCATCAAAGCGAGGTTCTTCAACATATCGCTGATTTGCGCCCACGTCCCGACGGAAGAGAAGGACGAAGTGACCAAAGATACCTTCTATGAGCGCCTAGAACGTACCTATGAGCGCTGCCCCCGCCACGATGTCAAAATCGTGCTTGGCGATTTCAACGCTAGGGTGGGTAAAGAGGGTGTCTTTGGCACAACAGTCGGAAAATTCAGCCTCCATGACGAAACATCACCAAACGGTCTGAGGCTGATCGACTTCGCCGGGGCCCGAAATATGGTCGTCTGTAGTACTAGATTCCAGCATAAGAAAATCCATCAAGCTACTTGGCTGCCCCCGGATCGAATCACTCGCAACCAGATCGACCATGTTGTGATAGATGGACGACATGTCTCCAGTGTTTTTGATGTGCGTACGCTTCGTGGTCCCAACATCGACTCGGACCACTATCTTGTAGCAGCTAAGATACGCACCCGCCTCTGTGTAGAAAAGCGCACACGTCAACAAACACAAGGAAGGTTCGACATCGAGAAGCTGCAATCACAACCGACAGCCGAACGATTTTCTACTCGACTTGCACTCCTGCTCTCTGAGAGCACTCATCAGCATCTCGGTATAAGGGAGCTGTGGGACGGCATATCAAACTCCTTACGTACAGCTGCAACCGAAACCATTGGTTTTCGGAAAAGTCAAAAAAACAGCTGGTATGATGAGGATTGCCGTCTCGCAGTGGAGAGAAAACAGACTGCCTACCTCGCAATGTTGCGATCGAAGGTTTCAAGACCGGAGCGCACTCCTGTAGGACCCCCAGAGGCGATCTAGTTATTGATGACGAGAGTATACTGAGTTTGTGGAGGGAACACTTCTCCAGCCTGCTGAATGGCAGTGAAAGTACAACACCAGGAGATGGCGAACCCGATTCCCCAATCGACGACGATGGAGCAGATGTTCCATTGCCCGAACGTGAAGAAATTCGAATAGCAATTACCCGCTTGAAGAACAATAAGGCGGCGGGTGCCGATGGATTACCGGCCGAGCTATTCAAATACGGCGGCGAAGAGCTGATAAGGTGCTTGCATCAGCTTCTTTGCAGAATATGATCGGAAGAAAGCATGCCTGACGATTGGAATCTCAGTGTACTCTGCCCAATACACAAAAAGGGAGACCCCACAATTTGCGCCAATTACCGTGGGATAAGCCTCCTCAACATCGCGTATAAGGTTCTGTCGAGCGTATTGTGTGAAAGACTAAAGCCCACCGTCAACAAACTGATTGGACCTTATCAGTGTGGCTTTAGACCTGGAAAATCAACAACGGACCAGATATTCACCATGCGCCAAATTTTGGAGAAGACCCGTGAAAATAGGATCGACACACACCATCTCTTTGTCGACTTTAAAGCTGCTTTCTACAGCACGAAAAGGAGCTGCCTTTATGCCGCGATGTCTGAATTTGGTATCCCCGCAAAACTAATACGGCTGTGTAAATTGACGTTGAGCAACACCAAAAGCTCCGTCAGGATCGGGAAGGACCTCTCCGAGCCGTTCGATACCAGATGAGGTTTCAGACAAGGTGACTCACTCTCGTGTGATTTCTTTAACCTGATGCTGGAGAAAAAATACGAGCTGCAGAGCTAAACAGAGAAGGTACAATCTTCTATAAGAGTGTACAGCTACTGGCGTACGCCGATGATATCGATATCATTGGAAACAACACCCGCGCCGTTAGTTCTGCTTTCTCCAGACTGGATAAGGAAGCGAAACGTATGGGTCTGGTGGTGAACGAGGACAAGACGAAATATCTCCTGTCGTCAAACAAACAGTCAGCGCATTCGCGTCTTGGCTCCCACGTCACTGTTGACAGTCATAACTTTGAAGTTGTAGATAACAGGCGCTACTATGGACTAAGTAGGCAATTGAAAAGTAAAGTCCTCTCTCGACGAACAAAAACCAAACTCTACAAGTCTCTCATCATTCCCGTCCTACTTTACGGTGCAGAAGCGTGGACGATGTCAACATCCGATGAGACGGCACTAGGAGTTTTCGAGAGAAAGGTTTTGCGGAAGATTTATGGTCCCTTAAGAATTGGCAACGGCGAATACCGCAGACGATGGAACGATGAGCTGTATGTGTTATTCGACGACATAGACATAGTCCAGCGAATAAAAAAACAGCGGCTACGTTGGCTAGGACATGTTGTTCGAATGGATGAAGGTGCTCCAGCTCTGAAAGTATTCGATGCAGTACCCGCTGGTGGAAGCAGAGGAAGAGGGAGACCTCCACTCCGATGGAAGGACCAGCTGGAGAGGGACCTGGCTTCGCTTGGATTAACCAATTGGCGCCAAACTGCCAGAAGGAGAGATGCGTGGCGCGCTGTTTTGGACTCGGCTATAACCGCGTAAGCGGTGTCTACGCCAGTCAAGAAGATGCATTGGATCGTTGTCCTCTTAGAACCAAAACGTCAAAGACAAGTCTAGATTATCTGCACTTTGCTTCAAATGATTTTTCAAAATGTTCAAATATCCCAATTTATCCATTATCAATAAAGAAGTACGAGTTATGGAAGTTCAACTGTATTTCTCTCAGTTATAAACCTAAAGTCGCCCTATCAATAAAATAAAGAACATCATATAGACATGAATCACTATAGATCGAGTTTTCTTAGCTTTATAGCTATAGCTTTAGTATAGGTCTTAAAAGTGGAAAATTTTGAAGTGGAGCCTCTACCCCCTCTAGGAGGGCCTAAGGGGGGTGGGACATATGTGTCCATTCCGTTGTTTTGAGCGGGACGTATAAGTCCCGTTGGGTCTCTATATCACATAACTCAATAAAAACTAAACAATATGTTGGATATTTTTTTATAAACTAAAAATCATTTATTTCATTTATTTTGAAGGAAAAGTTAGTAAAACTGAAATTATATTTCATAAAAATATTAGATAAATCATCGTTTATGATAAGGTGCGAAACAATTCTTACATAGTGAAATTTGACACTCTTCACATATCGTTTTAGTGCGCTTTTCAATATTATTGAGGCGACAACCAGCACATCTTCGTCTTGTGCCTCCTTCAATTGGTAAATGAGTAGCGGTATTCCTATAAGTCTTCTTCCTTTTGGAAATGCAACCAGACCTTCCACTGCGAACATTGGCTGCCGTTTTCTGACCTTCATCAATGAGCTCTTCTGCTAAAACTACTAGAAAATCAATCAATGGCGTCTTCTTACGACGTAACTCTGAATATATTATCCATGAATTTACAACAGACATCATCAAGAGGCGATAAAAAACTTTTTTCCACCACTTATTGGATTTTCGGTTCAAATCAAATAAGCCAGCCATTTGGTCCAGTCTATCGACTCCTCCCATAATCTCGCGATGAGCGTCTTCTGTTTACAATTTTAGCACAAAAAAACACAGAGCCGTTACCTGAACTTCAAACTAGCAGACGGGAAGGTTTTAAATGAGTTTAAATGGAAAATTAAGAATTTAGTTATGAGAAAACTTTTTCTGGGATGTATGTGTCCCAACAGGTCCGAAAGGGTTAACCTACAACACGACGCTATGCATGATTTGGATATTGCGGTTAACAGTTATAGACGTGTAAACATGGATTTCACTAACGCGGCAATTCGCGATATTTTAATTTAATATACCGATACAATCATGGAAAACATCGAGTTAGACCGGCATTTGGCACAGGAGATGGGAGTTAGTCATCAAACCATTTTAAACCATCTGCAGAAGGTTGGATACACAAAAAAGTTTGATGTTTCGGAGATGCATGATTTGACGCAAAAAAACCTTCTGGGCCGAATCAACGCCTGCGATATGATGCTGAAACGGAACGAACTCGACCTATTTTTGAAGCGGATGGTGTCTGGCGACGAAAAATGGATCACATACGACAATATCAAGCGAAAACAGTCGTGGTCGAAGGCCGGTGAATTGTCCCAAACAGTGGCCAAGCCGGGATTGACGGCCAGGAAGGTTTTGCTGCGTGTTTGGTGGGATTGGAAGGGAATCATCCGCTATGAGCTGCTCCCCTATGGCCTGGAAGGGAGATTAGATTTGCCAATTAATTTTTGCTGCAATGTAATACATACTTAATTACAAACAAGCTTACTTTCCATCATATGTGATTAAAACTTCATCTCCGCATAAGAATATTACATAATTCTAAACTATCCACTCTCCAGCTATTTTCAACAATTTGTCATGTGAAACTGCCACACTGTGCGGCATAAAATGAATGAAGTGAATTGAGCTCAGGTGCAAAATGCCATTGTGTACAACAAACACACATACATATGAGCGCACAAGTGACTATATACATATGAATGGAATGGTGTTTGTGTGCGTGCAAGTGCCGCATGCATTTCAGTGCAACGCGCCGGTTTAATCAATTTTTGAAATTTATGACAAAATTTGCAGCTTTAAATTATACCATTAAGCACGACATGTAACTCATATCGCAAACATGTTAACTTCACCGCCGCCGGTTGCATGCCACCAACCGGCAAACATTGTATCCAACAACAAGAATCACAAAATGATGTTGTGTATGCACGGCCTACGTTTTTGTGTGTTGATTACCTTGTTTATGTATATACACGCATGGCTCTGAGTATGTATGTGTGTGTGAGACTTGTTTGCATGGTCGTGCAATCACAATGTGGCAGTAAGTACTTGCCGGCTGTCGACGGCTAGTTGCATTTTCAAACTTTCATACATATATCTGCATGTACATAAATAGGGTGCTTTTTTAGTTTTTTATAGTTATATAATTTACTGAAGAAATAGCTTTCGAAGCAAATATATGTGAATTTATGCTCTTGGTTGAATTATCGAAGTCTAGAGAAAGTCCTGTGCTTCCAAACCTCAATTTTTGTGCGACAAATTTACACGGGACATATAGAAACCCATAACTTAATAAATTTGGTGTCCTTTTTGCCTCTTATTGATCCATACTTTTTGAAAACAAAAGATAAAACCAAAGTCACCATTAATGGTGCTCTTCACGGAAATGATTTCGGATATTTTGGTTCCCTGCATCAATATCATTCATCGAACAGCTAAATAGTTCCACCAGGACAATAAGCTCGTCAGTTCCTGAAACCATCGCATTATTGGGACAAACCTTTGATGACCTGATCAATTCAAGAAAAGGATCAGCCAATCAATCAATTGCCGTAATCATAATCCCGAAATTACTATAATGTTTTCGAACTAACAAAACACCACTACGACTACTATTTTCATCAAATGTCTTTATTTCATTTAAAATAAAAATGATATGCCTTTTAAAAACACACCCTTTATATGTGTACGTATCAGTAAATAAACACATTGTTGCTTAGCATGCAACAAAACAAGTCTGTTTTTGCTAGTTAAGCCTCGGTGAAGCTTGTTTCACTCATTAATTCTTATCTTTTTTATTTAAACTTCTAAACGTTTTTACTTTATCGGCATTTTTCCGACGTCGGAAGACGTGCAAAATAAGTCATTCCTGCAACGCGAATGCGCAAGCGCAACTTATTGCTTTCGTTGGACGTACGAAATGCATTGTGTTCTGAAGACGCGCAAATTTGTCAGAAAAATTATTCAACAACGCGATATATAAATTACAACGTTGTCCGTTATACTATTCTAGTTTTGAAGCTGATTTCATATAGATCAATATGAGATGTGCCGCAAGATGATCTCATGTTATTTGTGAAAAAATATTCTGACAAGGGAATTTCTCATCTTCACGGATTTTTTAATCTCTTTTATAGAGTTTTACTTAGCTTTTTACATTTGGATCTTCAAAGCTTTTGCTTAGATTAGCCTCTAATGTCTCTTTTGAGATCAACTTTACACCACCAAGGGCGTTCGCCATGGACAGGAACAGGTGGTAATCACTTGGGTGGGTGCGATAAAACCTCCGGTCGGAAGTCACCATTTCCATGTTTTCCATGATGTGAAAGGTATTCGTCGTCATAGGTCTTTCGCCAACTGGCTTATCCATGGTGTCGTTTTCACCCGCTCTGAATCGTCGAAACCATTCCTCCACAGTTCGAAGTGATAGAGTACCATCCCTCCAAAACACCATTAATCTCTCGGAACTTTTCTTTAGCAGATTTGCCTTTAACGAAGGAAAGCTTTAAAATAGCGCGAATTTCGGCGTTAGTGAACTCGATGTTTACACGTCTATAACTGCTGAACGCAATATCCAAATTAATCATACATTGCGTCGTTTTGTAGGTTATGTCAAGACCTTTCAAAGATGTATAGTATTGCCAGATACGAGCTCTGTAGCGCTTTATACATAGCCGCGAAATTCAAAAGACAAAAAGACGGACGGGAGATATTTGCTAACGTCCGCTGCGACCTAGTTTCAGTTGGGATTTCCAAATATTGCGGGGGAAGGGAAAGAATGGTGCGCTATTATCGATTCGGCTATGATCACTTAAACGGTTCCTACGCCATTTACATATGTACACAATACTGAAGAATATGCATCCATTGGAATGATTTCATTTAACTTGCGCTGCTGACATTGGTGTATAGTTCTACCTCCAAACTTCTTCACAGTTTTGTTAGTCGAGATAGACCTTAATTTATACTCAGTCCGAATTATAAGAGTAATTTAACTAGTTTTTGCTCGGTATGCTCGGAAGATTCTGCGAAGTTATTCGTAACTCTACGTTATTCAACAACAAATACAAATATTACATTGGTGAATGTTGATCCCTGATTTGGAATATGAGAATTTATGGACTTCCTGGGTCTAAAGAAAAAAATTTCCAAAGTATATAAGTATACACATTTGGCGGATTTCTATAAATAAAGTATTTTGCAAAATCAATTCAGTAAATTGAAAGCCCGTGACCAACTATTGCAAACGACGCCATAACAGCCATAACTATAATTACCATTACCGTAATGCTAAGGATATTACTATAATTTATGCAGTGATTTTACACTTCACAAAATACAGTACGTCCATTACTTCCTACATTTTTGATCTATGTGTGTATTGCGAATGTGTGTGTTGTTTTTGTTGTCGTTGTTCAAGCATAACCGCGTAACTCATTTGCCGTTGTTGCCAGCCAGTTAGTCAACCAACCAGCCGCACAAAGCGAACTTGTGGCAAGCCTGTTGGCAGGCACATGGCACATTGTAAGCGATACGAAATGGAGTCGAGTGAGTGGCGCAGAGTGTTAAATATTGCAATTTATCACGCAAATGCGTTTTTCAATTTTAACCGGCCGCTAGGCATCATAAAAATGTTACCGAACATAACCACCGCTTGACAGCAGCTCAATTTTCATAATGAATATACAACAACAACAACAGTTATAACAGCAAAGCAAAAAAAAAAAAAAGAAAACGTGCAGAAAGACAATAAGCTTAAAGCGAGAAAAGTGAATGCCATAAAGATTACAAAAAAAATGTGCTCGTAAGTAAACAACAACTTGCAACAGGCAACATTAATAACTTAAACAACAGTCACTTAACTTAATGCCAACACATGGCGACAAAAAGTGTGGAAAATCAATTGCCAGCCAGAAGATATATTTACTACTAATAAATAGTTTAGTACTGCGATTAATCTGCGAGTAAGGCTGAGTCATTAATGTATGGAACAAGAAAGTTTTGGAAAAAAGATATGGTCAGCGCTTATCAGACAGTACGGCCTGGCCCCAACGCTTTCGGAAGTGAAGTCGTGAAGTTGTTACTCACTAACATTTGTTTTAGTTCAGTTTGCTGAATCTCTAAAAGTGTCTTTATCCACTACAAGGGCGGGAAGGGATTTTAATGCAACTTCACGTAAGTTAGTTCTCCGATTTCGATAATTACTCTGGAATCTGAAGCCTCACTAGCTTGGCTAGTTCCAAACACTTGCAAAAGTAGGTTTTGGTTTTTTGTCAAAACAGCTAGTTTACGAGTGCCTATATAGGTTAGGAGACTGATCAGTAAACTTGAGTATCAACTGAACAGGATTTGTATGAGTTTTATATGAATGAAGACGATGTTACCATTAATATGATAGCTAGATCGCGGTGACCGAGTACCCAAACAACTCGGATTTCAAAGTAGTTCTAAGCTAGTGATTAGACACTCACTTACTAGGTTAGAGCGTACTGTTATCAAATTCAAGGCTAATATTGCCGCTCTGCTGTCGGAGTGAATACACACCTCTCTGAAAGATTCTGCAGCATCACTCCGTAGCAGTATCTCCACCTCTGCCTGAAAGACCCTGCAATGGACTGGCAGCCAAAAACTGGAGTTAATTGAGATCTTCCGACAGAATACTCTTCCTCCCCCCTTCCCCCTGAGCTTTTATCCATGAAAAAACTCACTGCGCCTCTTCTGCATCGGCTCTGCGGTGCAGGGTTCTAGATCAGAGATGCATGCTAAGTGACGGAGGATTTCAGAGTGTTACTCTTTCGGACCCTTCATGTACATAGTTACTCTGGGTCTAACGGTGAACTTCGCTGCAATGTACCGGCCTGCAGCTTCCACGAGTGCAATGTTTGAGGTACATACTTCACTTAGACCAAGGGTTGCAGACTGCAGCCACCCATTGAGGTGGGAGTGGCGAATTGAATTTTGTACCTTTTTGAAAATAATATCAGTTCACTTTTACTGGGATTTATGGCTAAGCCACTTCTTTGCGCCCAGTATGTTACTACATTTATGTAACCTTGAGTAATCTCATATACGGTATTTAGTAATTTTCCTTTTACCATAAGAGCTTTACCAATGAGCTGTTTCGGCGGGTTCAGATCATAGGGAAGATGAGAGAGGTTTAACGGTTTTTAAGACTGGTGAGCTCGATATTTTCTATTGTAAGCTAGGGGTCTTTGAATGCTTCAACTCAAAATCTCGGGTCTGCTTCAATATATGTGTCTGCAAAGATTATGGATTACAGTCGGAAATGCAAACACATTGCTGCGGCCCGACTTGACGACATAGTTTAAGAGCTTCAGTTGGGGGTTTCCATTCTATAATATGATTAGTTCGCATACTGGGGTTTCTCAAACATACCAAATGACATTACTCTTATAAAAAGATTTTTTCTTAGTAACCCATTTTATCTCTACAATGTACTTTTATCCACAACTTGTACCCTTCAAAAGCAACTCAACAATGTCATGCTATGCCTACGGCATACAATCGAATTTTGCTAATCACCGCAATTTATGTGAACAATAAATAAATATTCGTGCAATGATATCAACGCGCATGCGCAACTCACCGCACCACACTGTGTGACAACGAAGTAATTGATGAAGTTCTCAAAGTGAACACGCTACCACACACTTTGCAATTTTGCGCTGTGTGCACAGTGTGAACGAACGCCAAGAGGCGAAACGGCGAATGCCACAGTTATGGCGGCGCTGTAAGCAAGCGGTGTGCAACAGAAGTGAGCGACGGTCCGAGCAGCAGTTCCAGTTCGTGCGACGACATGGAACGTTGGCCTTTTGTCGGGCCACATTTCAATACAAAAGAGTGGCTTGTCAGGTGAAATGCGACTGTCAGTTGGAGGTTGGCGATGCCAGCTTGTTGTTACTGTTGTTGTTGCAAGTTTGCGTTCCAATGGCGCTAGGTTCATTGCTGTCATTTTGTGCAGCTTTTTTGTTACTTTTGGATTTCATTGTTGTTGTAGTCTTTTATTGTAATTGTTGTTGTTGGTTACGTGCTGCAAGCACGTCGGCTTGAGTTCACTTACTCACAACTTGTTGCAATAATTTCTGCTTTATCGCAAGAAATGTTGTAGCTGCAACAATGCACAGTGAGTTGGCAGGCGCGCAGGCAGGGCACACAGGGGTACGTGTGTACAACAAATAGCGCCTTCAGACAAACGACCATAAAATGTTGACATAAATTGAGTTTGATTTATGAGCGCATTTAAAACGCAATCAATGCAACGATAAAAGTCGCCCAAAGAATGCGCGCGCCAATTGAAATGCGAAAAAATGCCTGATTGGGCGACTGAGAGTGGCGGCCGCTAAGTGTGCGCATTGTAATGCCGGCGTATGCCCAGCGACTGTGTAACAGCTGCGCTATGGCGGTGTTTCGGTATGCTGACACTCGTGACATGACTGACGATGCGACATTTGAATAAGTGAAAATGTTGCATGCCACTAGTGCGGCCCGCCGACCGGGTAGAGACGGCCTGCGTCCTAGCGGACTACTTGCCGGACATGCAACAACTCCTTGTCGTCATTGCCGTTCGAAATGCCACTTTGTCAGCGGTGCAAATGTGGCAGCTGTGCCAAAGATGACCACTTTAAAATGAAAATAAAACTTGCCCTGCTTGTCGGCCCAAGTCGGGCTGAGCAGTCATGCTGTGGCAGCAACACGAAAGCGGCTTATTTAAGGACGTGTTTGCAGTTTGCAGCGCACACAATCCATGATCTCTGCATGCACTTTATATATGTATATGTACCGCTATATATATAATATGAGCCCGGGTGTGTTTGTGGCACCGCCATTAGTCGCTGCTTTTGGATTTGGGTGTGTCATGCGCCTGTGTACAGTGATTTAACTTATTGCAGCCGTTAAGTCAACACGAATTAGCACATTTGCATGGCTTCTGACTTCTTTTTAAGCAAAGCGAGCGACGCCTGTCGCTGTTATGTTTGCGCTGATTGTTGAAATTTTTGCAAATTGCATATTTAAGCTCGTTTTATTCCTGTTTAGTCGACGCTGGCGTCATGTCTTGATAGCTTAAGTTATTGCATTTGGTATTGTTGGCTTAAAGTGCGATAAAATTGTCAAACTTGACACTTGGGCATGTGTATAAGATATACTATGTAGCCGTATTTTGGTATTTACAAGCCAAATCTTTGAGTCTGTTAAGTTGGAGAACTTGCAAATCAAGTCATAGCTAGGAGAGAAACTAAAAAAATGGAAAGTGGTTGAGCGGTAAAGTTTTGGTGCACATAAGAAATATATACTTACATATATATAAAGGGTGATAGATTTTGAGGTTCTTTGGCATTTATTTGTAAAAGATTATCTCTTTCAAATTTTGGCCACAGTTACGTCTCAGGGGGTCCATCCGTTGAGGCCAATTTTCGATACTCGTTCGAACATTTCGACTAGTAACTGGCGAATGACAAACGTGATGATTTACTCCAAGGTCTGAACCGATGCGGGACTTTAGACTTTACATATCCCCAAAGTGATCTTGGTTGCCAATCGACCGTCCCAAAACTTGAATTTATCTGACACATTGATTGATTCGATGTGTGGGAAGTGGCGACGCCTAAATGTCGCCGAAATCACGAATTTAAATTTCAAGAAATCTGGATCTGAGCCCTTGTTTTTTCTGGATGAACTGGCAGCGCTTGAATCTGGTTGCTTTTCGTCCCAAACTCGGCATTTTTGCTTTCTTACATACTTATTGAGCCAGAAATGGACCTCATCGCTGAACTTTGGCTCAAAGATGTCGGATCTCCTTGGAACTTTTCAAAAGGTCGTAGAGCCAAGTGATGTCGTTTGGGAAGGTCGAGTGGCTTCAGTTCTTGCACAAGCTGTGTTTTGTTCGCTTTCAATTTAAAATTTCAACGTAAAATGCGCCGAATCGAATCTCCACGGCCTTCGTGTACACTCCCAGCTACGGCTGATATATTTTCTTCATTGTTTTTCTGGATGTTGTCTATTCGGTCGAATATTATTCAAAAAATAATGCTGGGTCTCAAAATGGGTGATGGTGTTGCGAATAGTACACTAAGTAGCGATTAGTAGGCCGATTACTAATGCGTGAAACACATTCTTAACAGAAGGTGAATTTGCATATAAAGTTGAACAATTTGTAAAACCGGTTTAGGCGTAAATCTTTCCATGATGAAATGCCATGCAATAATTAATAAATATAACATGACACGACTCTCGCGTGATCAGTCGAAAAAGGCTATTGAAAAAAAGAACCTCTAAAAGAACCTCCTCTCTAACAGTATTACATTAGTTTGGTACTCATTCACCTCCCGATTTCAAAACTTTCAGACTTCTACCTCGGCATATATCAAAACTAGAAAGTCTAAATCATCTAGTAAGTTTGTTTCTCTTTTGCTCTAAAAGAACATTTAAATAAATTTTTCACTCAATAAAATTAAATGTTCAAGGCCGGGGTTTCCTTATCAGATAGAAGGAATTTAAAACATACTAAGAAAATTTGGGTTCAAAATCTTAGAGGTGCACTAAGATATTAATCGAAGATCTTTAAAGAACGGTATTGATATCTTAAATTTAGCGCCCAAAAATCGAAAACATCGGAAAAATTAATAATTTTCCCAACATTCGACTCAAATTTCTGCCCGCTGAGTGATATTTAATGTTTGGAAACCCGAAGAGGTTTTACTGCGACAAAACTAGAGAATCCTGTGGATGGGGTCGCAGTTCGTAGTCTAATTCGACCAATTTGGTCGTGTTGACTGCGCCGAGGCGTACTGATGGTGAAGAAACACTTTTCTTTTTTCCAAATGTGACCGTAAAATATTCGGTTCACTAGAACCCTTAGATTGTTTTTACCTTTCGATTTTGTCGATTTAAATTACTCCTTGTGAATCCCAGAAAATGGTGGACATCACCTTTCCGGCTGATAATCCAGTTTTCATTTTTTTCGGAGAAGATTAGCTGGTGAAGTCAACGTTTTCGTCTCACCCATAAGTGCTTCTTCAAACGGCATTCCGTTATGAGATCGTGGACTTTTGGTAGCAGTTTTCGGAACACTTGGGGTTGGCTCATCAACAATCAGACAGGCACGCGTCCAAGTCTAAACTCGTTTTATTACCACTAAAGGATAAGAAGTCGTATACAGCCTCCAAGCTCTTCTTAATTTAACTGCACGATTCTACAAAATACATATCGAAATAAGTATTGAATCACTGGCCAATGTTGTTCTTGTCCCGTTTTTTTCAAAAACGAATACAAAATCCGAGTCCGATTGATTTGAATATGGGAGGCTTTGAGGTTAAGCACTTTTGAGCCCATCTGCCTTTCAGCATCTATATTAATCAAGTGTGGCATTTTCGTATTTTTTTAGGTATTATAAGGCAGTGTTTACTGTATGCCCGTGTGTTATTTGTGCCGTTTAACTTTACTATTTACTAGACAAACGAGCGCACAATAGAAATTGTACAAATATTTTGGTAAATTGTAAAGAAAACACCTAAGCAAATATACTTATGCTGAATACATGAAAAGAACATAAATGACTACATCAGTCATTTCACATAAAAGTGTGATAAACAAATATTTATGCAGCGCCATGAGTTAAATTTACAGACAACAATACTACTGCGGCCCAAAGGTGTGCAAACTACTTACTTCTCAAAAAAATACTTTTCTTACAAACAAATACAATAATGATAATAATAAAAGACGTTAAATATTGCTCGTAAAGTGAGCATGCCGTGGCAATAAAAAAACTCAGTGTCAAAGAGTTTCACCTGAAATTTACATTTTAATTAACGCGAGGCGAACAGATATACATACATACATACATATTTACATACTACATATATACTACATATGTGTGCGTGTATTTAATGAAATAAGAAATTCAAAAATAAAATATTTTAATATTTGATTTGGCTGGCGATGCGCTACAGTTCGTAATGAATTGAATAAAGTTGTTAAATTGATAGGCGGCGCTGTGGCAGCGCGCAGCGGCGGTCTAGGGTAGCGGGGTGTGCGATCAATTTGCACGCATTTGATTTTAAGTCATTAAAAATTCAAAGCCACTAATGAAGTGTATTACGAGTGTAATAAAAAAACATTTTATGACAATACGAAATTATGGCACCTTAATGCCAAAGCCGCCTCAACAGCACGCAATAAAATGTCAACAATAATGACAACAGCAAGGAAAACAATAAAAACTTAAATAATAATAACCACCTGAGGGTAACCATGCGATCGGTGTGGTTGCGGTTGTGGCTGCTCACAGTTAAAGTGTTGCTGTCAGGAGCCGCTATGCGGAATTTCATGATTTTGAATTGAATATCTAAAATAAAGAGGTAACAAAATTCCAGTTTTTTATTATTAAAAAAATGTTCATATCACCTTTTAAATTTTGAACTATAATCTCTCTCTAAATTCGAGAAAATAATTGAACCAGGATTACATATATTTTTTTTGGAAATCAAAATCAACTCTTTTGTGTTAAAATTGTTGACCCGGCTGGAAGAGTATTTTATAAGAGTCTACAGATATGATCATTGATGCAGGGTTGCCGCTACTTCGAGAAAAAAATAAAATTTGTATAAGATTGAAAGATTTTAGTTAGCTACTTCTAGCCATTATCAACACCAATAGTAATGTCAGCCAATCCAACGCCATCAAAAGGGGGGTGTCTCATCCGAGGCTTTCGTCGATTTTTCTTTGGTACTTGGTTTTTATGTGATCCCAAACCCTAGGCATAACCGCAAAAGGGGTTCGCCTTTTTACTTTAGCTCGCCTTCAAACAGCTGTTTGCTGGCTACCCAGAGGATACTTGGTCTAAAACCGGAAGTCGTAAGCTGCTTGAACCATGTGAAGAAGAATCGTTTCTGGCTACTCCCAAGTGAATGACCTCCTTTCTTCACTTACGTGAACTTCTACACATGATCCCATCCTCCAACAGCACGAAAAGGAGCTGCCTCTTCAAAACTAATACGGCTGTGTAAGTTGACGTTGATCAACACCAAAAGCTCTGTCTTGATTGGGAAGGACCTCTCCGAGCCGTTCGATACCAAATAAGGTTTCAGACAAGGCAACTTCTTTAACTTGATGCAGGAAAAAATTATACGAGCTGCAGAGCTAAATAGAGAAGGTACAATCTTCAATAAGAGTGTACAGCTGCTGGCGTACGCCAATGATATCGATATCATCGGAAGCAACAATCGCGCCGTTTGTTCAGCATTTTCTGGACTGGATAAGGAAACGAAGCGTATTGGTCTGGTGGTGAATGACGTCACGTCACTTTTGACAGTCATAACTTCGAAGTCGTAGATAATTTCGTATACCTGGGATGTCAGCCTCGAAATCCAGCGCAGAATCACTCTTGCCAACAGTGCTACTTTGGACTAAGTAGGCAATTGAAAAGTAAAGTCCTCTCTCGACGATCCAAAATCAAACTCTACAAATCGCTTATTGTTCCCGTCCTGCTTTAGGTGCAGAAGCTTGGACGGAGTCAACATCAGATAGCGACTACGCTGGCTAGGTCATGTTGTCCGAATGGACGAAAACACTCCAGCTCTGAAAGTGTTTGATGCAGTACTGCCCGCAGGAAGTCGAGGAAGAGGGAGACTCGGCTTTAACCGCGTAAGCGGTGTCTACGCCAGTTAAGAAGAAGAAGAAGTCGCAGTGGCTAAACTTGATACTTATAATAAAGCAAAATCTTGACCATAACATGAAATTATACGCGTTTCAAACTACATGTCTAAAAAACATTCTTTAGAAATCATTTTGAACTTTTTAAGAACATTATGAGATGTTTTTAATATCTAACTCTAGATTTTAATATCTCCTTAATATTTCTCTAATATATATACATATATCTATTATTTCCAATATACCCTACAATTTCCAACAAGTAGTATTTTTCTTCTGAGAGGGTTTTTCCTGTCGTTGCCTAACCAACTCTACAAGGTTGTTCAGAATCAACATTCAACAAGAATTATTCTAATCTTCAGTGTTGCGTCGAAACTTAAACAAATAAAATAAAATGGAAGCTAGTTCGAATTGAGTGGAGTCGAAATTGTAAATCGATTAGCATATACCAGAGATGTGGAAACAGGTATAAGAGGGTTTCATTCATTCTTGACTCTAAATCACATTTGTTGAAGAAAATATGTCCACATAAATGCAACATTAACATATCTTACATTTCGAGTGATATACAATATACATGTATACCGTATAAAGTCAACAATATTAGCGATATGGGATAAGTTCTTATAGTACCAGATGACATTATTGTCAGCAAAAGAGATCAGATGATTTCGGTCAGATATCCCGCGAATTGGCTGATATTACTGGCATACAGTTAAGCGTAGGAATGGATATCTTCGGTATTTGGTCCCGTGGTTCGATTTAATCTATTCTCTAGCCATCCAAACTTGGTACAAATTGGCGAAGTAGTATATGAGTTCTGAAAATTTAGGTGAAAGTGGACAGTAACATGTCCATAAGATGAGCTTTTATGGATGCATTTGAGGTAACTTGATTGTCCGTACAGAAGAAGTTAAGGAGTTTAGTTCTAAGATACATATTTTATTACCATGGCAAATTACACTATCTCAAGGTTTGTTAATTAAAATAAAATTTAGAGGAAAATCTATTTAGTTTTTAGCTTCTAGAAATTGCGATTTATTTCGAACCACCCTGTACTTTGTAGCGTTTCCATATGGCAACCGTACCGCATTGTTAATTTTTGAAATGATTGAGGCTAATCGTGTTAACGCATGAAATAAAGGCAATTACTGTCGTATATCTACGATTTTACTATAAGTAAAATGATATAAATTTAAAAGCAACGATATGTGTCAACGTGTGTATATATAGTATATAGTGGTATATGCAAATTAAGTCTTAATGCGTGGAAGCATTTAAAATGTGTGTTTGCCACTTAAAATAACCGCAAAATAATTTCAATATCAAATTGATTCGCCAGTGAAATAATCATAAAAGTAAGACGACATAAAAATTCGTAAGGAAGTGTCAAGTTCGGGCTGAGCCATAGCTTGCTTAATCACCATAACTGATATATGTACATACATAAAACTCTAATTTGATGAAAAGTTAATTATATATAAGAAAATTAAATAATTGCTAAATTAAGAAGGTTGAAACAGATTGTATTCGCAATCCCTGTTAGCAATAATTTTACTAAACTCAAGATCAGTTTCATATTAGAGGAGGTCAAACTCTTTTTGGCTTTACTATCACGTGCTGTGGTAATCGAAATCAGATAATAACGCACTCAACTACTGTGATCTGTGACTCCTAAAAGTATAAAAAACTTTTTGTCATTCTCGATGACTTTCTTGAAATTTATATATGATATATCTTAATGAAAGTGTTGATATGTTTCCGGGTATGGAAATTGGTCTATACGTTTCCATAGTTTCATATACCAAATATCTCTATCAGGTAATACTTTATTGATCTTGATGAGTTTAGGTTCCTGCATGAACGAGTATAACGTTATTCCTATAAGGATTTCGTTAGAGAACTGAGGATTCGAAATATTAGAAGCTCATTAAGGAATTTAAAATATTATTTGAAAATCAACCTTTCATCGATGGTTTATTTCTGTAAACGTTGTGCTTCCAAAATATTTTGGGAGTCGCTCCTTCATAATATATGTTTAAGAAAGTGACTAATTATTTAATAATTCCTCAGCTAACTTTTAAGTTTGACAGCCGTCTAAATTCATTATCACACCTCCTCTTCGAAAACAGTTATCTTTTATGTAATAATGTTTTTAATAATTATTCAGTTTTTAGTTTGTAACATCGACCACCTGTAGCTCCGCGCGGTTTCTTTCAAGCCTTTGATGATCGCCGATCTTAATTGTGTAATACTTTCGATACTCACTTATCGCCACTTTGAATGTGTTTTGTGATTAATTTATGTAAATGCAGGCTAATACGCGATATCTTGTAAGCAGCGCTAATGAGTTTTGACATTTTCCAGGCCGCACCTATGGCTACCAAAATAAATGCTAATGCCGCTTGAAATATGTATGCAGGTAAATGTGAAATAAACTGTACAAGTAAGCGATTACAGTTGGAATTTATTGCCACTGTTGTCACTTAGATAATAAATTAACCGTTGTCGAATAGCCGAGAAAGGTAAAATATGTGGGACGTTTATCTAAATGATTATTTCAACTAGTTTATACTAAATACTTTGCGGAGCCGTGTGTAACTTGAAGGTTACCCATTTGTCGTATAATTCACTTTAAATATCAGTAGAAATTCAATTAAGTATCAAGTAAATGTAGGTTTAAATCAACTTAATTTCATATCGAATTCAATAAATCAATGAAAAATAGTTGATTTACAAAGAAAATGCAATTGGAAGGATAATAAAATTATTAAGTTATATATTTCAGTCTCTTAAAGTCTCCAAATATCAAAATCTGAATTTCGTATTTGAAAACCATATTAATTAAACCTCAAAAAATTAAAATAAAACTCGTATCAACGCATACTTGTCATGTATTGTATATTCCAATTTGATTAATGGGTGTTAATCTCTGCATTGGATATGCCTTTCATATACATACTAATATATTACGGGTGCTAGGTATGTCTGAAATTAGCAAACTTAAATTAAAGGGTGATTTTTTAAGAGCTTGATAACTTTTTTTAAAAAAAAAACGCATAAAATTTGCAAAATCTCATCGGTTCTTTATTTGAAACGTTAGATTGGTTCATGACATTTACTTTTTGAAGATAATTTCATTTAAATGTTGACCGCGGCTGCGTCTTAGGTGGTCCATTCGGAAAGTCCAATTTTGGGCAACTTTTTCGAGCATTTCGGCCGGAATAGCCCGAATTTCTTCGGAAATGTTGTCTTCCAAAGCTGGAATAGTTGCTGGCTTATTTCTGTAGACTTTAGACTTGACGTAGCCCCACAAAAAATAGTCTAAAGGCGTTAAATCGCATGATCTTGGTGGCCAACTTACGGGTCCATTTCTTGAGATGAATTGTTCTCCGAAGTTTTCCCTCAAAATGGCCATAGAATCGCGAGCTGTGTGGCATGTAGCGCCATCTTGTTGAAACCACATGTCAACCAAGTTCAGTTCTTCCATTTTTGGCAACAAAAAGTTTGTTAGCATCGAACGATAGCGATCGCCATTCACCGTAACGTTGCGTCCAACAGCATCTTTGAAAAAATACGATCCAATGATTCCACCAGCGTACAAACCACACCAAACAGTGCATTTTTCGGGATGCATGGGCAGTTCTTGAACGGCTTCTGGTTGCTCTTCACCCCAAATGCGGCAATTTTGCTTATTTACGTAGCCATTCAACCAGAAATGAGCCTCATCGCTGAACAAAATTTGTCGATAAAAAAGCGGATTTCACATTTCGAACCGAACCCTGATTTTGGTAATAAAATTCAATGATTTGCAAGCGTTGCTCGTTACTAAGTCTATTCATGATGAAATGTCAAAGCACACTGAGCATCTTTCTCTTTGACACCATGTCTGAAATCCCACGTGATCTGTCAAATACTAATGCATGAAAATCCTAACCTCAAAAAAATCACCCGTTATAAGTCATAACTTCGATTTGCATAATTGTCTTGATATTAACTTGCTGCATTCATTAATCTTAGAAGATGATGAATAATACTGCTTGTCGTTTTTATTGTTTTAGTTACTTTTTATTTTTCTACACGGCGGCCCTCGACTAAATTCAACCCTGACTTCCTGACACCTCCGATTTTCTTCTTGGGAATGATTAGGGACTATTTCAGGACCATTTTGCAAAAAAAAATTAAAATCGTAGAGTGAGCACTTTTTTAAATGCACTTTTTTTATTTCTCTTATAATTACTTTGTGCTAAATTTCCTCCGTTCATTCAATTTGTTGATACAATACTTTTCTTTTGAGAATATATGACATAAAATAAAACAAAGATGTACATTTTACTCTAAAAACATTTTATTAATTCATAAAAAATAATGCATAAAGATACAATTACGAAACATTTGTATAAGAAGCAATCATTTTAAAGATGCTGAGAATTATATTCGCAGACAGCGCGTAATAGTCTTTCAATGTAATTAGGATTTTTTTGCGAAACTTTATATTTAGCCCATGTAACTGAAAAATCATAGTGTACAGCTTCCATAGCTTGTTCACTATAAAAACCTAAACCCTTTTGATGTTTCAAGCAGAATTGTTTTACATGATAGAACACTGCATGAACTTTAGGGGTCACTGAAATGTTTAAATTTAAATACTTTTCTTTAAACTCATCGATATAATCGGTGAATTTTGTATCCAAATTTACCGTGAAACAGGCTTTAACTACCATATTAAAGCTTTGAAAAGCATCAACATATTTTAAACAGCCTAAGCTACAGATTGAACGCAATAAACCAACTTTATTCAGTAATAACTTACAACTATTTCCCTTGAAAGAAGGGCTGCCATATGTCATTTCACGTTGAACGCTGCAATTTTCTGCCCATTTGTTAGCGTCTTCTTCAAATTCCTCTAACATGTGGGAAAACATTGTGTTCACGACTCCAAGTAGTAAATACCATTCCGGAGGAGGAACCAAATCTAAAATAAGTTGATCGCTGCTTGTTTGGATCATAGGTGGGTGTATACAATTTTTGTATGTTTTTGCATCAGATTTCTTACTCCCAGCATATATAATAAACCAGTCCATATAATTTTTTTAGTCCACTACCAATAGTTCGAAGCTCATCATCACCATGGAGATTATTTTTGTCTGCATAACACCAACAACATGGACATAAACTTGAATGGGACATAATACCAACAATAATGTTTGCGAGTTTTAAATCAGTAGCAATTGTTCCTTCAAACTCATTAATCCCTAATGCTGCCCACAACTGTGACACATTCACATAATTTTCTTGAGCATAGGGAGCCAGAGCAAGAATAAACATTTTTTGACACTCGAGTTTTTCGATTTTTTGGCTTCTACCACCACTATACAATTGACGACTACACTTTTTTTCACTTTCAATAAAATGATAATATGAGTCTGACTGTACACTGAGACAAACTTTTAAAAACCCGCCTCCTCCATCTACACCGAATTTCAAATGTTCACTATCAGTGTTGCGTGATTCTATTATGTACTTAATTAATCCATGTAGATCGGTACAATAAACTACTAACTCGGGAACATCAGATGCAACATTTTTTTTACATTGAAGGTATGATGACAAGGTATGATTGCTTTCGAGTAATTTTCTTTTTAAGTGCGGCTCTATAATTTTAGAATTTTTCGTTGCTGTGCGAATTGCAGTCGCAATTCCAGTAGTAACCTTGTAACTTAAATTGAACTGAGTTAGGATATTTTGAAAATCTTTTACAGAAAATAATGTTTCTTTCGATTTTTTGGGGTTGCCGATCGTAACTTTCAGGAAATTTCCCCCTTTTGATTGCGATAACTTTGTTGAGTTGGACTCATCTTTCTCTTTAATAACATTTTTAATTAAGCCGGATGTTAACTGTTCCTTCGTTTTTAAATCAAACGTGTTTGTAATACTCTGTAAATTATCAACAATTTTTGAGGTTTTACAAATGTGACTTTTACCTTTCTGGACAAGAGAAAAACAGTTATAACAGCGTTTAGTAACTTCACAGTTTTTGGACTTAATCGTCTTCGAATTACACTTACGTTTAGTCGAGAAAACATTTTTTAGAATAAGTTTTTTCATTCCATTCGATCTTGCTAATTCACAAAAATAACACTCGCATTCAACAGATTCATTTAATCTTGTTTGTTTTTTTTTTAAACGAAATTGTGAGAAGTCTATTTGTAAAATTCGGTTCCTGTCAATATCAGAATATAAATTTTTTTTGCACGAAGGACACACTACTTTTGGAAGACATTCATTTTGCTCGTCATAACTTTGAAAAAAGTTAATAATTTTTGTTTTCAATGCAGATTGTAAAGGGTGATTTTTTAAGAGCTTGATAACTTTTAAAAAAAAAAAACGCATAAAATTTGCAAAATCTCATCGGTTCTTTATTTGAAACGTTAGATTGGTTCATGACATTTACTTTTTGAAGATAATTTCATTTAAATGTTGACCGCGGCTGCGTCTTAGGTGGTCCATTCGGAAAGTCCAATTTTGGGCAACTTTTTCGAGCATTTCGGCCGGAATAGCCCGAATTTCTTCGGAAATGTTGTCTTCCAAAGCTGGAATAGTTGCTGGCTTATTTCTGTAGACTTTAGACTTGACGTAGCCCCACAAAAAATAGTCTAAAGGCGTTAAATCGCATGATCTTGGTGGCCAACTTACGGGTCCATTTCTTGAGATGAATTGTTCTCCGAAGTTTTCCCTCAAAATGGCCATAGAATCGCGAGCTGTGTGGCATGTAGCGCCATCTTGTTGAAACCACATGTCAACCAAGTTCAGTTCTTCCATTTTTGGCAACAAAAAGTTTGTTAGCATCGAACGATAGCGATCGCCATTCACCGTAACGTTGCGTCCAACAGCATCTTTGAAAAAATACGGTCCAATGATTCCACCAGCGTACAAACCACACCAAACAGTGCATTTTTCGGGATGCATGGGCAGTTCTTGAACGGCTTCTGGTTGCTCTTCACCCCAAATGCGGCAATTTTGCTTATTTACGTAGCCATTCAACCAGAAATGAGCCTCATCGCTGAACAAAATTTGTCGATAAAAAAGCGGATTTTCTGCCAACTTTTCTAGGGCCCATTCACTGAAAATTCGACGTTGTGGCAGATCGTTCGGCTTCAGTTCTTGCACGAGCTGTATTTTATACGGTTTTACACCAAGATCTTTGCGTAAAATCTTCCATGTGGTCGAATAACACAAACCCAATTGCTGCGAACGGCGACGAATCGACATTTCACGGTCTTCAGCCACACTCTCAGAAACAGACGCAATATTCTCTTCTGTACGCACTGTACGCATTCGTGTGGTTGGTTTAATGTCCAATAAAGTAAACTGAGTGCGAAACTTGGTCACAATCGCATTAATTGTTTGCTCACTTGGTCGATTATGTAGACCATAAATCGGACGTAAAGCGCGAAACACATTTCGAACCGAACACTGATTTTGGTAATAAAATTCAATGATTTGCAAGCGTTGCTCGTTAGTAAGTCTATTCATGATGAAATGTCAAAGCATACTGAGCATCTTTCTCTTTGACACCATGTCTGAAATCCCACGTGATCTGTCAAATACTAATGCATGAAAATCCTAACCTCAAAAAAATCACCCGTTATATTAATCATAGTCTTATTTTTAGTACAACACAACAAAAAAATAATATAGCGATTTTCTTCGTGTGTGCATGCATGATTCTTAATAATGTTTGGTTTACTGTGCGACATGACACTCGAATAAGATAATTAAAACTGGATTTACTAACAACTTTAATTTATATTTTAATCTATATTTTAATTTATATTTTATTTTTTACATTCGTGTAAACATTAGTTTTTGAGGTTTTGTTTATTAACGATGCATCGAAACTAACGTCACTCTAATGCTACGTTTATGTAAAAAACATTTTGAAGTTAGATCTGTTTGTTCATTACATGTATTGCAAATATTTCGAGATTAATAAGTGCGTGTACCTCTATAAAATATTTTTAATCAATTAATACAATGTTTTTAGAACAAAATGTGTACACATTTTTTAAAATACACAATTGAATGAACAGAGGGTTAAAATTTAGCACAAAGTAATTATAAGAGAAATAAAAAAAGTGCATTTAAAAAAAAAGTGCTCACTCTACGATTTTAATTTTTTTTTGCAAAATGGTCCTGAAATAGTCCCTAATCATTCCCAAGAAGAAAATCGGAGGTGTTAGGAAGTCAGGGTTGAATTGAGTCGAGGACCACCGTGTCTACAATAAATTTATAATTCAATTAAAAATCTGGATGGAATTTGAAAGCTTTGAATATCATTGTTTGATTTCACATGTTCTCAGAACTTAACAATCATTCGTTGGAAATAATCGCGTAATAAGATACTTACGCCCTAATATCGTACGAGGTGGGAATTTTCAATCTCTATAACCCGTTATTACTCTGATATACAATTTCAACATTGTCACTGGACCGATTCAGCAAGCTACAATATATCCCAGATTACCTTGCATCACTCATTTTTATCACAATGACACTCTATTGAAATGAAGGTATCACCTATGAATTTCTTTAGAATATCTGAGTAATTTAGTTAAAAATTTGTCACATGCACTGAGATCCTCGTGTTCGGCATCTGGGGCCTTGAAAAGTTAAAGTCCGATTTCGGTGATTTTTCGACGGGCGATGTAACACTTGAAAAAGCAGTATGCTTAATATATGTATTGTAAAGTGAACGAATCAGATGGACCTCAAAATTGTGGTATGTGGGAACCGCATTCGATCATTTTTATACTGTAAAATAGGGATGGCAAGAAAATATTACGAACTGAAGTTCGAAATTTGTTTGTAGTTCCTGAGATATAGTTTTTGACCCATAGTGGAGGACGCCCTACCCATTATCAATTTTTTATATCAATCTATCGAATTCTGTGATAAGTCTAATTGATGTTTGTCAAATTCCGGATGTTATCACTTCGTCCATATGTGCAAGCGATATAATTTAATGGATTGAATATACAGTGGAAAACATTCGTGATTTTGAAAATAGAGGATCATATTTTTATTAATTAATTTTTAACTTAAACAAGTAAGGAAAGGCTAAGTTCGGGTGCAACCGAACATTTTATACTCTCGCAATTTATTTAGAGATTTACCTATATTTTCGGTGAAAAATTACCCTTAGGCACTGAGTTCTTCATGTTTGATATGTATGTATACATTATAAAGTGAACGAATCAGAAGGACTCAAAATTGAGGTATATGGGAAGTAGGCGTAGTTGGGAACCGATTTCGCCCATATTCCACTAGTGTCATCAGGGTTTCAAGAAAATATTATATACCGAATTTGATTGAAATCTGTCGAGTAGTTCTTGAGATATGGTTTTTGACCCATAAGTGGGCGACGCCACGCCCATTTTCCATTTTGTAAAAAAATCTCAGTGCAGCTTCCTTCTGCCATCTCTTATGTAAAATTTGGTGTTTCTGACGTTTCTCGTTAGTGAGTTAACGCACTTTTAGTCATTTTCAACCTAAACTTTGTATGGGAGGTGGGCGTGGTTATTATCCGATTCCTTTCATTTTTGGACTGTATAAGGAAAAGGCTAAAATAAACGACTGCAGAAAGTTTGGTTTATATAGCTTTATTGGTTTGCGAGTTATATACAAAAAACCTATTTGGGGGCGGGGTCACGCCCACCCTTTCAAAAAAATTACATCCAAATGTGCCCCTCCCTAATGCGATCCTATGTTTCAAATTTTATTTTCATAACTTTATTTATGGCTTAGTTATAGCTCTTTATGTGTTTTTGGTTATCGCCATTTTGTGAGCGTGGCAGTGGTCCGATTCCGCCCATCTTCGAACTTAGCCTTCTTATGGTGCCAAGGAACACGTGTTCCAAGTTTCATTAAGATATCTCAATTTTTACTCAAGTTACAGCTTGCACGGACGGACAGACGGACAGACGGACAGACGGACGGACGGACAGACAGACATCCGGATTTGAACTTTACTCGTCACCCTGATCACTTTGGTATATATAACCCTATATCTAACTCGTTTAGTTTTAGGACTTACAAACAACCGTTATGTGGACAAAACTATAATACTCTCTTTAGCAACTTTTGTTGCGAGAGTATAAAAAGTACAAAAAAAGTAATTGATATGGGCTCCTTTATTTTGAACGACGCAAACAATCCGACTTCAGATAGTCTTTGTAAGGCTTTTGACCCAATCTCATCCCAAGATTGACGAATCGGATTTTTACAATTCCTTCTCCGATATTCCGCTTCAAACTTAGTACGATATATTTGTTTATCATGCCAATAGCAGCTGAAACAGTCCGGCGGTTCGAATTTAATTTTTTTTCATCCGATAAAATAACATTACTCCAATTTTCACTTCGGGACATGTATCTTCGGGAAAAATCCAAACGCTTTGTCTTATAAACATCAGACAACCGCGGTTTTGACTTAAGTTTTGTCCATTTTATTGTGATTATAGACTCAAAACTCGTGTGACAAGTCTGGGATTAACGGGAATATCCTTGATTTGTCGAGAAGATAACATATTGTGGCTTTGCAATGAATTTATCCCCTTGGGAGCAATGTAAGCTCCGTGTTTCATCTAGTTGGAGCCTTAGCGCCAAAGTTTTGATAATTTTTCAAAAAATTCCGCATAACTCCCTCACTTCTGCAGATTTTCCTAACTATAAAAAACGTAGGCTATATTCAAACCATTCCAAATTTTGAAAATTAGTAAAGCATTACATTGTAAGTAAAAAACAAACATTGTTTGCGTAGAAACGAATGTCTAGTCTAGTCTAAGGAGATTAGTGTTGCAGATTGGTGAAACCGCAATAAAAGTTGGACAATGGTCCAGATACTGCCACTTTCAGAAGAAATCTCATATTTCAGAAACTATTCGACTAATTTCAACTAAAGTTGGTGCCTAACATTATATAAACAAAACAAGTAAGGAAAGGCTAAGTTCGTGTGCAACCGAACATTTTATACTCTCGCAATCTATTTTTTTTATATATGTATATATTATATGTATTGTTATTATATTATTTTTTTATAGTTTTATTAAGATACCGATTTATAAAATATTAAGCCAATCGTATTTTTGAAAACCCTATAATTAGCTTGGGGAAGTTATGACCCGATTTTAACAATTTCTGGTACAGAGACACGCTGTTAAAAGTAAAAGATTTCCTCTGAATTAAATTAATATATCTGAAAGATTTACCGATATTTTCGGTAAGGTAAGGCACCGAGTTCTTCATATACGACATCCGGGGCACTGAAAAGTTATAGTTATATAAAGTTGTCGTGGTTGTGAACCGATTTCATCCATTTTTCACACGTGTCATCAGGGTGTCAGAAAATATTATATACCGAATTTCATTGAAATCTGCCGAGTAGGTTTTTGACCCCATAAGTGGGTGCAGCTTCTTTCTGCTATTTCTTCTGTAAAAATTAGTGTTTCTGATGTTTTTCATTAGTGAGTTAACGTCCTTTAAGTAATTTTCAACCTAACCTTTGTGGGAGGTGGGCGTGGTTATTATCCGATTTCAACTATTTTCATGTTGTGTGGTGGGGTACGTAAGAGAACGGACTGCAGAAAGCTTAGTATCCATAGCTTTATTGGTTTGCGATATACATATACAAAGAACCTATTTGGATAAAGCAATAAATAAAGATATAGGAATAAAGCTATTTCTAGATGTCTATGATTTTAGACCTTCTGTTGTCATAATATTATATTTTCATTAGACATAATATCGTTTAGTGATGAAAACTGATGAAATCGATCCAAAGTTTACAATCTTTATAAATTCAATATAATCAATCTATTGAAAACTAAAGTTATTCAGCTGCATAAAAATTAAATAGGGTGGTACTACAACTCCTGCTGCAGATATAAATTGTCTATAGAAAGAGAGGGCATATGTATTATTGCCTTGCCAAATGAATATAAAATAATGTTGGTTGAGGAAGATTAACTGAATTATGTACGTATGCTGTCGAGGAACCTTATCCAAAATATAAATTTATTGATTTTATTTGGTTCAATTATAAAATTTGGATCACTGCAAATACAAATATTATTATTGAATACAAAACACTAACTGCTAACATATTACCACAATTTCCAATGAGAAATATGTATTTAGTAAGTCTATTAGAATGCACTAATACCGAACCGGATTATACTGATTAATGTTATAATATTCGTTTAGCCTGTACACGAGTAAAATATAATTTATTGCTTACACTCTACTACTTCTGAGTTTGTGGATTGCCATATGCTTAGCTAGCGTTTACGAAGTAAGCATTTGTATCAGCGATCAATCAATAGCTTAGTGTGATTAATAGAATTAAGCGCGGAAAAAATCAAAGCAAATAAGAATAATCACTTAAAAGCAATGCATTGATAGGCGAGCACCCGGGCGTATACGTAACCAGTAAGTGTGATGTTACTGAGTGAGTGAGAGCTCATGCGGTGGTGCTCTCATTAATTCAAGTTAATGTACGTATGTAAGTCATTCAATGTTGTTGTTGTTATTATTCATTTTTTGTTGTTTTATTTTGTGTTTTTTGTTGTTGTTGTTTTTATTTGATTTATTTTTTTTTGTTGCACCAGTAACGATTTGTGTGTGTGCTTGTTTTCACGCTGTCAACGTAACTGTTCGCTTGAGTGCTTTGCGTGCGTGCGCTTAACTTGTTGTTGCTGTTGCCGCTGTGGCGATTGCTGCTGTTGCTGTTGTTCAGCGTTTTTGCATGCCATAAATAATGGATTGTGACAAAATATAGAAAATTATAATTTTTACAAGGTTTTAGCACTTAATCATAATCAACTGTCAGTTGACTTCCTCCACAAACCATGTTGAAATGTTGTCTTTGCCGGTTTTAGTGGCAATGTCGTTGGAGAACGTCGTCGTCGTGTTGTTCGCAACGTCGCAGGCGATGCTGTTGTTGTATTGTTTGTTGTTGTTGGTAGCGTGAGCTGTTACTATTGCCGGCAGTTGGTAGTTAGTTATGGCTGTGGCGCTGTGCTGCTGTGTTGCGGCGCTTTGGCTTTGGTGACTGCTGTCATTATTCAACGCTGTCGCACGAACGCTTTGTGTTTATCCATAACACGATGCTGACTTTATTGTTGTTGTTTGTGCTGCTTGCGGTCTAACATTTGTTTTTAGCAAATAAATCAAACATTTTGACGGAATGATTATGAGGTTGCAACGCTTTGCAAGCTATACACAAATTTTTTACCCAAAAAATATTTTCGTTTATTCAAGTTTTTCTATCAAACGATTTTTATTCAACACTATTTTGTGTGTGTGCGTGTGTGTAGTTGTTGTCCAGCAATCATAATGCTTGTGTGTTGGTGGTGGTGTTTGCCATTTGCGCACCGTAAATTTATGCATTTGTGCAAATGGCTTCGGGTGAAAAAAATAGTGTCAATAGGTGTTGTACGTATGACAGGCGTTTTTATTTGAATTGTAATATCATGTTGGAAGATTTATTGGTTTTGCCCCCAAACGTGCGAGACATGGCCACATGGTTCAGCAATTAACAGTCATGGTTGCTGCTATTCATGTGAATGAAAAATATGTACAACTTGTTGTTGTTTTTGTTGTCTGCAAGCATGCATGGTTTCACATGTAAAGACAGCGGTATGCGTGTTTTTTGTGCTGTGACTGCTGGTGTGTCTTATAAATATGCATGAAATAGGAAAAAAAATGTAAAAACGTCAAACGCGTGTAAAATATTTGTGTGGGAAATATGGATGCATTGACCCATTGCACCCTTAAACTACTACACATTGCCATTTGTCAGCATAAGGTGTAGGAACTGGTGCAGATATTTGCATAGGTGGCGCATATATTTCTTTAATATGAAATTATTAGATCACATTTTTGTCATACCATATATACGAAGGCGGTTCTAATAACTAGTCGGTTTCAAAATCCAGTAGAACCACTATCGCAAGATAAATTTCCAGTAGTGTAATACACTGCAGCTTAAGAATGCCCTTGGTCCACTAAAATTCTAAATAACTTTAAGTGGTTTTAGCTTTAAGGATCATTTGGTGTGGCTACATTTGGAGGATGGGATCATGTGTAGAAGTTCACGCAAGTGAGGAAAGTTTTTGATTGTCATTCACTTGGGAGTGGCCAGAACCGATTCTTCTCCACATGGTTCAAGCAGCTCACGACTTCCGGTTTTAGACCAAGTATCCTCTGGGTAGCCAACAGACATCCGTTTGAAGGCGAGCTAAAGTGAGAAGGCGAAGCCCGCTTATGCGGTTGTGCGTAGGGCTTGGGACCCACCACATAAAAACGAAGTACCAATGAAAAATCTACGAAAGCCTCGTATGAGACACCCCCTTTTGATGACGACCCCTGCAAACGTTTTAAGGATTATGATATAAGGGCATGCACCTGGAATGTCCGGACCCTTAATTGGGAAGGTGCCTCTGCCCAGCTGGTTGATGTCCTCATACGACTCAAGGCTGACATCACCGCCATCCAAGAAGTGCGATGGACGGGACAAGGACGGAAGAAGGTGGGTCCTTGTGAGAGAGACTCCGTCGCAGAGTCCTGGCATTCACCCCGGTGGATGAACGTCTTGCCACAATCCGCATCAAAGCGAGGTTCTTCAACATATCGCTGATTTGCGCCCACGCCCCAACGGAAGAGAAGGACGATGTGACCAAAGATGCTTTCTATGAGCGCCTAGAACGCACCTATGAGCGCTGCCCCCGCCACGATGTAAAAGTCGTGCTTGGCGATTTTAACGCCAGGGTGGGTAAAGAAGGTGTCTTTGGCACAACAGGACCGGAGCATCCTCATGTAGAGACCAAGGTGGTAATCTGGTAACCGATGTCCAGGGCATACTGGGATTATGGAGGGAACACTTCTCCGACCTGCTGAATGGCAGTGAGAGTACAACACCAGGAGATGGCGAACCCGATCCCCCAATCGATGACGATGGAACAGAGGTTCCATTACCCGACCATGAAGAAATTCGAATAGCAATTACCCGCTTGAAGAACAACAAAGCAGCGGGGGCCGATAGATTACCGGCAGAACTATTCAAATACGGCGGCGAAGAACTGATAAGGTGCATGCATCAGCTTCTTTGCAGAATATGGTCGGAAGAAAGCATGCCTGACGATTGGAATCTCAGTGTGCTCTGCCCAATCCAGAAAAAGGGAGATCCCACAATCTGCGCTAATTACCGTGGGATCAGCCTCCTAAATATCGCATACAAGGTTCTATCGAGCGTACTGTGTGAAAGACTAAAGCCCACCGTCAACGAACTGATTGGACCTTATCAGTGTGGCTTTAGACCTGGAAAATCGACAACTGACCAGATATTCACCATGCGCCAAATCTTGGAAAAGACCCGTGAAAAGAGGATCGACACACACCACCTTTTTGTCGATTTTAAAGCTGCTTTCAACAGCACGAAAAGGAGTTGCCTTTACGCCGCGATGTCTGAATTTGGTATCCCCGCAAAACTAATACGGCTGTGTAAATTGACGTTGAGCAACACCAAAAGCTTTGTCATGATTGGGAAGGACCTCTCCGAGCCGTTCGATACCAAACGAGGTTTCAGACAAGGTGACTCACTATCGTGCGACTTCTTTAACCTGATGCTGGAAAAAATTATAAGAGCTGTAGAGCTAAACCGAGAAGGTACAATCTTCTACAAGAGTGTACAGCTCCTGGCGTACGCCGATGATATTGATATCATCGGAAGCAACAACCGCGCCGTTTGTTCTGCTTTTTCCCGCATGGATAAGGAGGCGAAGCGAATGGGTCTGGAGGTGAATGAGGACAAGACGAAATATCTCCTGTCATCAAACAAACAGTCGGCGCATTCGCGTCTTGACTCCCACGTCACTGTTGACAGTCATAACTTCGAGGTCGTAGATAATTTCGTATACCTGGGAACCAGCATCAACAACACGAACAATGTCAGCCTCGAAATCCAGCGCAGAATAACTCTTGCCAACAGGTGCTACTTTGGACTGAGTAGGCAATTGAACAATAAAGTCCTCTCTCGACGAACCAAAACCAAGCTCTACAAGTCGCTTATCATTCCCGTCCTGCTTTACGGTGCAGAAGCTTGGACGATGTCAACATCAGATGAGACGACACTAGGAGTTTTCGAGAGGAAAATTTTGCGTAAGATTTATGGTCCTCAGAACATTGGCAACGGCGAATACCGCAGACGATGGAACGATGAGCTGTACGAGTTATACGACGACATTGACATAGTTCAGCGTATAAAAAGACAGCGGCTTCGCTGGCTAGGTCATGTTGTCCGAATGGACGAAAACACTCCAGCCCTGAAAGTGTTCGATGCAGTATCCGCCGGAGGAAGCCGAGGAAGGGGAAGGCCTCCACTCCGTTGGAGGGACCAGGTGGAGAGCGACCTGGTTACACTTGGGATCTCCAACTGGCGCCGAACTGCGAAGGAGAGAGAGAGGTGGCGCACTATCGTCGATTCGGCTATAACCGGCTAAACGGTTGCAACGCCAATCACATACACATATATACATGCATTTATAACTGAACCTGAATCCTGAAAAAAAATTATAGTAAAACAAATCGACGAAACCTCCTTTCTATACCATTTCCATAGACGGCTTTTGTCAGTGGAATCGTTTTGACATCCTATGAAAGTAGGCGTGGCGGGGTATTTTAGAAACTTGTTGTTTTTGAAAGAGAAATTGTGCAGTGAAATCAAATGGCGCTTCTCTGCTTTATAAGGGTACTATTCTCCTTCGTCGATGATAGATTTCTTATGAGCTGCAACGAGTTACCTCGATCTCATCATATTGCCTAACTGAATTAGTAGTAATCTCAAAAGACAACGTTATTCTTATCCTGCGCGAAATGTTGACATTAAAATAGTTGTTGGCACTATTGGTGCTACATTTGCTTATTCCGGGCAATAAACATAACAACGAGACCACCGGATAGCAATATTTGACACTGTTTAAGTGCAACCCGCACAAGTTTCTTTGTGCCACCCACAACAGATACATACTACAGATCAAGGCTTAGTCTAAACAGTGTTCTTCACGTGGCGAACCTGCTCAGAGGAAGGCCAATACTGGTCTAGAGGCTGATCTATGTGATGGTCACATTTTTTCCGATTACTAGGTGTGACGTACAGCTACCAATAGGAATGACGTGAGGTTTTAACAACTCGTGACGGCCATGTTTGTTTATGGATTTGCGTCAAATTGTGTTGGTGTATTTATGTCATGTTTGGTACAATACTTAGGAATTGACCAAGATTATTACGCAAATCAACGTTCTCCGGTGGCTATTGTAATACGAAACATCGTCTTTTCTGATGCGAACCATTTCTGTCTTATTGACTTCGTCAACAACCAAAATTGTTGTGGTGAGTCAAATCCGCGATGCTGGCCAAACTTTTCTCTCAGAATTTTATGAACTCGACGCGGAAGATCTCCATTTTCAACAAGACGGTTCCCCGCCTCATGTTTGACATCTAAAAAATGGACATAACTCCCAAGATTATGAGATTTAACGCTCTGGTGTTATGTTAAATCAAAGGTTTACGCCAATCAACCAACAATGTTCTTGGGGCTCAGCGCACTATAACCGAAATGCTGCTCGGATCATCGAAAACGTAAATGGGTGGAGATATGCACACGAACCAGCGACCAGTTAGATGATATTTTTTCAAATCATAAATGGCATAAATTTCTGTGCATAACAAAAAAAAAAACAGAACAGAAAAAACAGACTATCGCACTGTCCTCATATTTTTGTTGATTTCTATTTCTTAAGACGACTTTGTGTAAGTCTAATTAATTAGTCTTTCATTTCCATCACAATTGCACCAAAGGCTTCGGTATCTGAGTTCAATTGTCCAAAAGGACTTCGGGTGGGCGTCATTCACTCTTTCTTCAAAAAAATTGGCTTTTTGCTTAAATATTTTAAGACTTAATATAAAGGTTTTCTAGAACGAATTGTAACGTCTGAATCTTTTTTGATTTATTCAGAGGAGATTTTATTTTACAAAAGAGATAAGAGTCGTGAGGTGGTTTATATCGGATGAAATTTCCATGTCATTTGGAATATATATGATATAGTGCTAGAGGTTCACACATATTTAATATGTTGCTTATAAACCACCAATACACACTTGTCTGTATTGACTTGGCTAAATAATTAATCAGGTCGTGCGGTAAATCAATCATGTGACAGTGCAATGCCGCCAACACAATTACCATAATCACAATTTTGATCGACAACAACAACAGCAATAATTACCACAAATTGCTGCATAAATAATATGACAAAAACGGCAACAACTTTACGGTTGTACGCTAAACGGTGACAGCGTCAACGAAGTTGAAAATTCATTTGCAAAGAAATTGACTACTTGATTTAAAGCATACACAAGCAATCACAACAACAACAATGCAGTAAAAACAACATCTTTTCGCAATACTCCCATGTATGAGCGGCTTTGCCATTAGTTTGTTTGGTGCACAATGGTGGCAACGCCGCGTCATGCCAACACATCACTCAATAAAATTTGACGTTTGAGTGCAAATTAATCGCGCAACGGCAGCGATCACGACAACTGCATCGACAGGTATAACCAAAGAGCGATTACATCGACGCAAAGTGGTTGCTGTGCTGTTGGTGTTAACGATAAAGAGTTGCTGTGTATGACGGCTATAACTCGGACAGGCAGATTACAGCCACAGTTGCCTTGGCACTGTCGGCGAACGGGACACAACTGTCAAACTGATTTATGCAATGGGTTGTGCAACAAGCTGACAGCGGCGATAGCCATAACACTATTACAGCTGACAGCGGCGAATAGGCGATGCGTGAAAGTGAGGCATTCGTAATGAAAATGTCGCTGGGTATAAAATATATGTAGGTAGGTCTTCGAGCTGTATGTATTTCTAAGACTTCTAAGTCCAAGTGTATAGTAGAGCGAAGCGGAAAATGAACGCAGAATACAAACTTGGTCGTGCTAAATGGCGTTGATACGATACTGGGAATCACTTCTAGTGTCGTGGTTTTTGAAAATTATTGCTCATTCAGTTAGTGATACAACCAACAAATTGAGGGAATTAGGCTTTGAACTAGTGCCCCATCCACTTTATTTGAAACCTTGTGATATTTCGTATTTTCCCAGTCACAAAGTGGGTCGTTGAAAAAAAATTCACCGATTATTGGTTTTCAACTCGTCAGTCGTCAATAGTTACTTAGTTGGAAAACTTAAAGAACCGTAGAACGGTGTGATTGTATAACTAATAGGTTAGGTTAGGTTTTTCTGAAGGAACATTCTTAGACTATAGGGGATAGTCCATTCTGAATCCAGGATCACCCTCCTTGGTTTGGTAATAAAAACCGACAAAGCGCCCTGATCTTACTAAAAATCTGCACACAAATCTTCTATACAAATTCTCTTCTATATCCGGTAGTTGGCGTGGTTTTCCAAAAAAGTGAGATCCAAGAACTCTGTGTCTTGATCTAGAAAAGACATTCCAGAAGAAAGTGATGATGATTTCACGAACAAGACGAGTTCTTCCGCATCCGGTAAGATTTTTAAAATAAAGTGCATTTTCAGTCAGATAGATGCACCTTGCAAGCTCATCTGCCTTAAAAATTTTTGCGTTTCTGATGTGATCAGACACCTAGAACACTGATAGTGAATATAAGCATTCATTGATGGGTTAGGAAGGTTTCAAAGTTTTCAACATTTTTTTTGGTTTTATTACTAGGTCTACTACCGCCGTTTTTTTTGTAAATTTAAGGCTTTTTTGTATAAAAACAGTTACAAAAATGTTGTTCAAAATATTGGTCGTCGCTAGCTACTACTTTTGACCATTCGAATCACGAAAAAGTTTGCACACATATTTAGCGAATAGCATTATCTAGTTAATGAACGAAGAATTTGTTTTTATTTACTATTTTTTTCGAGCCAATATATGGAAAATTTGACTAAAAAAGTGAGTTTTTGGTTAAAATTCTGTCAAAATTTTAAATTTCAATATTTGTTTTTTTCCTTCATTCATTAACTAGATTTATTCATTTGCTGTCGAAGTGTTTTTGGTTTATTGATTTTAGATGAACCAATAATGAGTTATGATGTCCACGGCAAGACCTTTTTTTGGACACGTCAAGGGAAACGTTGTAAATAAAAACTTCACAAAACTCTGTTTAAATATATATATTTGATACGCTGAATTGTTTAAATAAAATATACGATTTTCTATAATAAAAAAATAACAAAATTGTAAAAATACGCTTGTTTTTAGCCTCTGAAACCCTTTAACCAGCCTTGAGTGCATAGTCCTTAAGGCTAATATCGACCCTCTACTATCAGAATGAATCATCATTTCCCTGGAGATTGCTGTACTCCGGAGCAATGTATCATAAATAGCTTGTTCCAAAAATGTCAATTAGAAAACCGGGTATACATATTTGGTTTTTAATTTACTTCCAAGTACGGAAAAGTGAGAGCATTTGTAATAAAAGTTTAGCAAAGATCTGCACAAATTGTGGCCAATAGAACGATTTATTTTTTTTTTTTTAAACTATAAAAGATTATTATAAATTCCAATTATTTTCTGTAGAAAACCAAACAAATATGTATCGTGGTCACATATCTTTTTGTACTCGTATGGAATTATAGGCACTCTAAAAGCGTTTCCACTTTGCGAATCATAAATATTTTCATTTTTAATCTCAAGTGAAACATTTACGTTATGAAACAGAATCCATGTTTATACTCTCGCAACAAGTTGCAAAGAGAGAATAATAGTTTTGTTCACCTAACGGTTGTTTGTAAGTCCTAAAACTAAACGATTTAGATATGGAGTTATGTATATCAATATGTTCAGAGTGACGAGTAAAGTTCAAATCCGTCCGTGCAAGCGATAGCTTGAGCAAAAATTAAGACATCTTGAAGAAACTTGATACACATGTTCCTTGGCACTCGTAAACTACTAAAGCTATATGAACGAAAGTCTTTTGAGACGTTTCATTTAGGCACTACCTTAAAAAGTCTGAATTTGGAAGAAATCGGATTATAACCACGCCCACCTTCCATTCAAATATTATGTTGAAATTTAGTAAAAGTTGGTTAAATAACTAACGAAAAACAACAGAAACCTTGACTTTTTTTGGGAACAGAACTTTTCATAAATAGTGCAATTATAGTGTGGCATCGTCGTTCTAAAAATCGCCGAAATCGGACCATAAGTAGTCAAGGCCCCATATATCGAATACGAAGACCTCAGAGCTTCTAATAAATTTTTTACCGAAAATATAGGTAAATCTCTGAGATATTTTGAATAAATCCAGAGGGAATATTTTTCTTCTAATAATATGTATCCGTGCCAAAAGTGAGTGGAATCGAGTCATAACTTCCCCTAGCTCCTATATACCTAATGTTAGGGTTTCCAACTTTCAATGATTTTTATACCGCATATATGACGAATATATGGGTCGAATTTTGTGTTATATTAATAAGATTGAATAAATAAATTGCGAGAGTATAAAATGTTCGGTTACACTCGAACTTAGCCCTTCCATATTTATTATTTTATAATATTTGATATTTTCAATTATGTAATTCTCTTTGCATTCCTTTTCCATATGTATTCATTTAATATCCTCAACTTCATACCAAAATAAACAAATCTTAGTTTGTACACTTATTACCAGCTCGGTGTGTAACAAACCCAATGAAAGGAATTATGGAAAATTGAATTACTTATACTTATACTATATTATAGCAATAATATATTATGTTTAATACAATCATGCCTTACATAAATCACCTAACGTGGTCTACAGAAATACCACTGTCTTATGTGTAATATACTTGAGTTGAGCAGAACTAACTAGTTTCTTTATTACAATAAAACATGTTGCACAAATTAACGACAATATTGTCATTATAAAAACAAGAGAAATTAAATAAATTATCTTACTGTCACATTGTCACTGACAGCTGTCAAAGCTGCACGCGCAATAGCGGGCCACCCAATTACTTAGTGCATTTCAGTGAATAAGTCGCGCATTTTTCACTTTGTACTATATATATTTATTTAAAATCCCACATTCTGTGAAGTAAATACCTTTAATCTACAAAGTGAAGTGTCAAGGTCTACATTATATGACGCTTAGTTCGTGCACGGTGTTGGCAATACCATTTCAGTTGTCATAAATCTGTCAACAAGCATTGCCATTAGTTGGCTTAACGCTTGCTGATTTAAATCTTATTTTGTTTTTTTCCATTTATTTATTTTGTTGTATTACCGTTTTTATTGCGCTGATGGCTTATACCGCTGTTGGCGCATGGCGTGTTGGTCGTAATTAGTTTTGTGTTTGCTGGCAAATGGAAATAAAAATAAATAAGAAATGTCTCAATTACAACAACATACAGTGTAGACGTCATAAATTGCCATAGCAGGAAATTTTCACATGCCATGTACAAAGTGTATTAATTTTCCGCGCATTGCATTATTTGAATTAATAAATTCCAATTCGCCTATTTTGGTTCGCTGGTTGGTTGTTGCAACAGTATGAGTCACTTTTGTAATTTATTTCGTTGTTGGAGCGTGTTAAAGTTAATGCGCTTACACTGTTGTTGTTGTTGTTGTCGGCGTGAGCGCAACCAACAAATTATTCATATTCATAAGCATTGTGTTTTGTTGTTGCTGTTGTTGTTGTGGTTATTTTTCATAGTTCTTGGCAACTTTGTTAACACCTTGCACGCAACTGACGAGAATTGCTTGAGCAACAACAAATCTGTTGTGTTGTATCGGCATAAATTGTAGTGCCATGACGGCGGCGGCCGCAAGTCATAGTGGCCAACACATTTCGTCTGTCAGCCAGCCAACGAGCCAGTCAGGCAGTCAGCCCGCTATCAAGCGCACTAACTACGTACTCGTATAACTTTGCCCGCCCCCCAAACTAACTAACTAGCGCAGCTGTCTGCCGTCTGAATGCATGCAACTTAACTGGCTTACTTTCAGCTAACCTTCTTGCCTATCTTTGCATAACAATACTCCACCTCTTCACTGTACCTTTTCACTGTTGTTGTTGTTGTTGCTGTTACCTTCGTTTATTGTTTAGCGCCCGTGTGGCGGTAGATTGTTCCTCTTTATGCAGCGCAATGCATTTTTAATTTATTGCTACCTTTTTCCACCTTCAACTTATTGTGTGCAAATGCAACTGCATTGTACTTAAAATTTATTATTATTTATGGTTGGTTTTCGTGTTTTGTGGTGCAGGCGGAAAATATATGAGCGCACGCACGTCCATAAAAATTTAATAAACACAAACAAACATACACACACTGCAGTAATGGTATGAACACATGCGCATAAATAAGACCGTAAATAATTTTAAATGCACATATTTTGAAATTTTAGGCAAATGCATAAGTTATAGCCGCATGTAATCGGTGGGTTTTCGAAATAATTAGCCTTTTATACAATCAAACTGAAAATATATGTTGAAACGGGAAATGTAATGAAGGCAATCAACAAAACTTATTACAAATTAACATTGAAATAATCGTGGCTTTCAAATGTAATTAAAAATGTTAATATTTTTGGTGCAGTTTCAACAAACTAGATTTGTGTTAAATCCTACGTATTGTATTGTGGAGAAATTTTAAGCAAATTAGATGATGAAATGTACTACATGAACTGAAAGGTATTCGGCCAAACAATTTGGTCTTGAAGTTATCTCGAATTGATCGAATAACGCACCATGTTCCAGATAATCGTTCTAAATAATTCTATGTGGATTCCAGCCGACTGTTCAGCTGAAAGTGGATTAGACTCATTTATACACGAATGTCTTTTGAATCGATATCCTAAAACGCGACGTACCGAAGATATCGGAAGAAAACTTTGCACAAAACTTTTCACAAATATTGCGTTTCTAGTGTGACATCACCCATCCTAAAATCGCCGTAATCGGACTACAACATTTCAAGGCCCCAGAGACCGAACATGAGGACCTCAGTGCTTGTGTCTTATTTTTTACCGAAAATATTCTTAAATCTCCCAGATATTCTAGCCCCCATATACCTAATATATGGATTTTCAAACTTCCTGTGGACTACATACCGTATATACCGGTTAATATTTTAGATATACTTAGCAAAATTAAGTGAATGTATAATCTTATATAGGGTGCAGCTTGTTGGCGAAAATAGTTGAATTCGGTCCAGGAATTACTCCAGTCCCCATATACTATATAAAATTATTTTGTTTTCTAGTGGGCTTTATTCCGCATATGTGGGTCAAATTGTATGTTCTCTTAGTAAAAATAAATAAATAAATTTCGAGGGTATATAATGTTCGGTTACATCCGAACTTAGTACTTTCCCTCCTTGTTTCATTTGTAAACGTCCGTGAATGATACAACCTACGTATTCCTTTGAGTTGCCAATGATATTAACTTTAATTTTATGGTTATTTCACAAAATTTCACGAATTTTATCTTTTTGCCTTCGTACGGACGAATTTATTAAACCTGTACTTGATCATCGTTCAAAATATTCTCCTTTAAAATCTGTACACTTTTGCACGTGTTTGAATCAATTGTCGATGGAAATATCTCCAAAACATGAGCTCTGAGCGCACCAACCACCTCTTAAAGTGTCGTTGATCTGTTAGCTTGTTTTTTACGCCCGGGAATAAAAATAAGTCATTCGGTGCCAAGTCAGAACTGTACGGTGCATGACTCATCAAATCGGTGTTTTGAGTGCTCAAAAATGCAGTCGTTTCAGTCGATGCCTGAAAGCTCGCACTGTCGTGGTAAAGAGTGATCCGTCTTCGGCGGTTGGCTTACCTGATTTCTTGAAACATAAATGGCAAACAAATGGTTGTCTAGTTATCACTCAGAATTTACTAGTTCTAGTAGTATGTTTGAGACATGTCCAGTTTTTTCCAAAAAACATGTAACAATTTGTTCGGAAGTGCGTAGTTTTCGCACAGTATCAATAGTTTCCGGAACAACAACATTTTTTAGATCGACCTTTACGAAATTCATCTTGGAGTAGTCCTTGATGGAGCTTCATTATGTTCATCGATGCTGACTGAATCCACGTCGAATACTGGTAGATGGCAGGGATAGGGATAATAAAATTATTTGGAGAATTTGAAAGCATAATTATATATAATTCCTGATGGCTGGATCTATCCATAATTCAATTTAAGACACCAATTTTCAAAAAAATATTGGCGAATTCTTCTTTTTGACATATAATGATATTTACTTATTATTCTTAAACTTACCAATATGTTTAAAACTCTTTGGAACTGCATTTCTATATTTAAAATATCGATGTCAACCGAATTCGGCTCTTCCGTATTTAGCTTTTATTTGCGGTTGATACATTAAGACTGAGCTCCATAACGCAAAATTCCAAAAATACTGGCGAGTTAGAGCGGTTCCAGTGAGTAAAGTAGTATATTGTGGTATTAAATACGACTATTTAAATTTGATTTCTTCAAAGAAAACCGCAACAAATTTATGGCAAATGTTTCTTTTCATATTTTATAAGCTGTTAACAGAAATGTCAAAAATTTATGGCCATTGTCAAATTAGCATAAATTTTGGCATTATTATTAATATTGTTGAATACAAACTGCCAGTACAAAAGACCACTCGAGCAATAAAAATAAAATCCAAATATTAATAATAATACAATATACCACACAAAAGCGACGAGTGGGGCACGTGTGTTCTTAAACTCCTAGCTTGTGACAGTATTTACGCAAATCTTAGAATATACATACATATGTATGTGTGCCGTAGAATAGTCCGAAGAACCATAAACTAAGTATTTAATTAGTATATGAATGGAAGAATAGCGAGGCGAATAGAAAGAGCTGGCACAAGCATACTATTTCAAAATGTTTAGAAACATAGCAAAATACTATTTTATTTATAATACTTATGCCACTAATACGCCAAGTGATAAATGGCTTAACATTTCCTCTCAAAGACGCCTTAAATAAATATGCTGTTGTACAAAATATTTTACAAGTCAGTAAATCAAAATCACATTTGAATTAAGAGCATCGGTGGCGGTTTGTTGGAAATTTATAAAAACTAGAAAACTGAAATCACATAAAAATAATTCATTTGTACGAGAGTGTAGCCATGCGTCATTGAGAGACCTGGAGCTTCGCGTATTCCCACTGAATAAACACTGAACACTTTTTGTTGGCGTTCTTAATGGGTCACAAAACAACTTAAAATGCTAATGTTTTCGAGAAATAAAATGAAAATAATAATTAAAACAAATTAAATATGCTATAAACAAAACATTTGGCGCACATTTTTCATCGCGGACAGATTAATTAGTCGGAATTTATGGCGTGAAATGAAGAATAAATTGCGAAATACTGCAGTGCCAGAGGTCGTATGGGCCGCCGTCAACTATTGGCAATGACATCCGTTGATGGTGGGCGCCAATTCAGTGGAAATTGCGTAGCGTTGCCACCTCCCGGCGGCGTCAGAACTTGTCACAACAATGGCATACGCGTCAGTAGAAATATATTTAGCATTAGAAGCATATGAATGTGTGTTCAAAATATATTTATGTGAAATTAGTGGGATTTTAAAAAATTAATAAAAATACTTGAGTGGGCTTCAAGAAAATATATTAGCTAGATTAAGCGACTTAGATTTGCTATTTTCGTGTTAAATTCTTTGAAATATATTGGAAGTGTGTGGACTCTAATATATTTAATATGTATAAATGAATTATATATAAACTTCCCTAATTCTCTGTCTAATTTATAAAATTATTTATTTGTTTCAATATATATTCGTAAATCTAAATGCGTATTTTTTTATTTAATTGGTCAGAATTTTCAAAAATAAAAACTTTAATATATTTATCTTAAATCTCTTAGATTATCTTAAACCGTCATTTGAACATATTCAGCGATTTGTTGGAAGAAGAAGAACGTCTTCTCGTATTGGTACCTGCGATTTCTATCTCCAGAACTTAGAAATTTGCGATCAATGTTTGCGGTACACGGTGTAAAGCCAATCGAATATTGAAAAATCCTCATGTTTGGTATATGGTAGGGGAAGAAATTAGCCAACCTTACCCATTTTTGGCAAAGAAGCATGTTATTATAAGGAAAACACTCCCTCTGAATTTCTTTGGAATATATGGGAGATTTTCCGATTTTTCGGTAAAAAAGAAGTAGGCGTGGTTGCGAAACGATTTCACCCATTTTCAAGCCGTAACATCAAGGTGCCAAGAAAATGATAGGTACACAACTTCACAAATTGGTGGATTAGTTTGTGATATATGATTTTTGAACCGAAAGTGGGCGACGCCACGCCTATTTTATATTTGTTATATCAATATGACTTCTGGCGTTGTTATCATTCGATTACGCCAATTTTCACGATGTAGTTACAGGTACTAAGGGAATATATGACCAGTATGTTTGGTTTACATTGCATAGTGGTTTGTGTTTTCAATACACCTATAGTTTTTTCTACATTTGCTAAGTAGCGGCTAAGGGGCGGTCTACGGTGCTACATACACTTTCCCAAATGAATTTCATCAAATATGCCTCTTAATTTTTACATAAGTTTAAGATTGCAGGGACAAATGAATAGATACACATCCGGATTTCAACTCGTCTCGTCATCCTGATGTTGCGAGAGTATAAAAACTGAACAATTTGTTTATAGCTTCAGATGGAGATTTCTTAATTTTTACTTAAGTTATCTCCGATCCGAACCGTACCGTTTTGAAATTTTGCAGATGTTATTTTCTCTTCAAGAAGCTGCTGATTTGTCGGTACTGCCGATATCGGACCACTATATCATATAGCTGTCATACAAACTGAACGATCGGAATCAATGGCTTGTATGGAAAATTTCCGCATTTGACGTGGTATCTTCACGAAATTTGACATGGATTACTGCTTAAGGTAATAATATAATCTCCAAAGAATTTGTTCAGATCGGTTAACTATATATCCTTAACATTTCTAGCAACAAACCCGGCTAAAAAGAATTAGTAAAAGGTTACTTTTTCTTACGTCTTTAGATTTCCTTAAACACATAGTTACTAAAAGAAATGCACCTGTGAAGGGTATATTAGTTTCGGTACAGCCGAAGTTAACGTTTTTTCTTGTTTCTAGTGCGTTTGACAGAATAATATAGTAGTTCGTGACGTCATGAGAAATTAAATTTTTTTATTCGTTTTGTTTATCACAATCTTCTCTGCATCATTCTTGTTTTCACCCTAAACAATATTCTCCATCAAGATTTATACACTTTTGCATGCGCTCAAACCAATTTTCGAAGCACTTTTTTTAGCCTTTTTTTGAGCGATTGTCAAATTGTGCGGGATCCAACGAGAACAAACCTTTTTTATGGCCTGGTGTTCATGCAATATCGAATGTATGCTGGTGGGAGAAATGCATAGGCATGCCTCTATCTGAAGGTATGTTACATGACGGTCTTGCATTATCAGTTCACGTACGGCATCGATGTTTTCTGGCACAACGGCTGTTTTTGGTAGACCTTCACGGAGTTTGTCTTTGAGCGAGCGTCGGCCACGATTGAATTCGTTGTACCAGTTTTTCACAGTGCTATAGGATGGTGCTTCATAGCCATACAAAGATTTCAGTTCATCGATGCACTCTTGTCGCGATAATCCACGTCGAAAGTTATGAAAAATGATCGCACGAAAATGTTCACGAGTTAATTCCATTTTTTTGCCGAGATGAATTTTTTAATTCCCTGTAAATAAAACAATTCACGATTAAATGACAAAACGTTCTGAGTGATGTTATGCTAAAAAATGTCAAACTTTCCAATGGAAATGTCAGATTGCACCTGACAACACTTAGTGTTGCCTAGTCCAGAAATATATATAGCAGCCCTCGTAATAGTATTCAGTGGTATGGATCCCTAGATACCAAAGGCGATTGCAGTAGCCTTAGTGGTTTATGATGTTTAAATCATGATCATTAACACACTCACTTGCCGTTATTGATTCGGAAAATTCCGCGATTATCATTCTTTGGATTTATGTACTTAGCCTTGCCACCCGATGGCCGTCTGAAGAATTTAGTTTTCTTTGTGCTATAAATCTATATCTATATAATTATTTTCAAATATCCATTTGTATTTATATGATAACTCGCAATATCGAGCGAGAGCTTATTTGGCCTTCCTTAACGATGCACCCCATTAGGAGACCTCGCGTATTACGAAAAAAAATATTTACGCTGCCATTAGAATTAATTAAAAAATACATTCAACTTTTAGATATCACTCTCTCACACATAAAAACAAATATATGTATATACATGCATACTTATATATTATACTACTCGTACTCAACACTATATCTCGTCTGTGGCGCGTGTAGGTGGACAATTAGTTTTTCATTTGAATTCTTAATAAATATATATTATTTTCATAATCGCGTATGTGCCTAACTGTTTGTCGTTGTTTGTGTATAGTTTGCACATTTGTATTTTAAGATTATTTATTATCTCTTGGCATTTTGTATTTCTCTTGTTCTTTTTTTTCTTATTATTTGTTGCTTGCCATGGCTAATTTCACACAAGACAGTTTTAGATTTTTAATTTTAATTTATTAGGCGATTGCTTGGCTGTCGTGTCTTATGCGTTGTTTTGCTGACACTTTTCACCAATTTTTCATCGGATTTGCTTGTGAAATGTGCGACACATTCCACTGTGGATGAGCTGAAGAAATATTGGAATTTCGAGTTGAACAGCCGCCGTACTCGTAAATTTATTAGGCAACTTAAATGCAAATTAACGGTAGCGATTCTTCTTGTCATGCACTTGAGGATAGTTTAATTTTAGGAATTTGTGTCGAATTCAGTGGTTCTCAAATATTACTGAACGGAAGTTGAATCAATTTGCGTGGTGCCTATTTTAGTACTGTTTATTCTCTTTTAGTTGCTTAGGGACCTAGTTGATTAGGTGTTAAATTTGTAACCCTTTGTAGTTGTTATTACTGTTGAGATAAAACATTAATCAAATTTTTTTTTAGAAAAAACTGCTAAGTGGCAATAGATTAAAGTCAAGTAAATCTTTTCGGGTAATCTCAAATCCGACAACTCCTGCATATTTATGGAACTAAGTGCTTAGTCATAATCTCCACAAGCCAACATGAATACAACTGAACTGAATATGGACTCTCAAAACATGACCTTTGACTTGTATCCCGAGCTAGAGAAAATAAAAAAACTAGTAAAAAATATCATTACCAACAACACTCGCTTCTCCGATCCCTCTCCGCTCAGCGTCTTATATTTGAAAACCCCCACCTTTACACAAGAGGAATTAGTGGAAATTTTCAAATTGTAATTCACAAAATGAAACACAATGAAAAACTGCGCTATAAAAATTTAAAAATTGTGTTTGTTTGAAAACAACCGTAAAATGTTTATTATTTATAATAAATGAAATGCAATAAATGCCAACGGAAAGAAAGCTCGTCAGCGAGGGTCATTTCGAAAAACCACTTGGGATTTAGTAGCGGTTCTCAACATGCATATTTGTTATTGAGCATGTGTAAATATTTTAAAAAATTTAAAGAAATAAATAAAATTGCCTTGTGTTTCGAAAAATTATACGGTACATTTGTAAAATTTTAATGCTGACATTTTAATTAGCAGAAGTGAATTTTTCATCAGAAATATTATTTCGTGAATTGGCACGAAAACTAATGTGTTGAGTATATAAATTTATTGTGCTGTTTGTTAATGTTTTTATGATGGTGTAAAATGAAATTTGTTGATCAAAAAAAAAATAAAAATTTATTAGCTATTTTGGTATGTTTTAGTAAAATATTTTTTTTTTTTATTAAGGAAGTCTCTATACAATGTGTGATATCTACAACTACTGAACTGAATTGCATTACTTAAAGGTATTCTTCATAGATCGGTTGAAATCACTATGCTCAGTTTCTGGAAAATCATACCGGTAACATAAAACAAAAGAATCGATGTTTGGATCTTATAATGAAATATACAGGCAAGTTCAGGAAATCGCGCGATTTCAATTCGAATCCGAAATGACATTTCGTACGATTTTGTTTTAGCAGTTCTGCAATTCGATCGATTTTATCTGATTTATAATTTAAATTCGAAACATCTGATGCCTATGTGACAGCTTCAGAAACTAAATAAAATAGAATTCATTGGTTAAAAATTTGAGTTTAGCTTATAGTTTATGTTAAATAAAAGAGGTCATAAAGATTATGTGTTGAACGAGACTGAACGATATTATAGAAACGAAAAGTGGAATTTGAGAGACCATTCTAATCCTCTGTATGCTCCGGATACCACATGAGTTTTGCTAAAACGTTTATACTTGTCGTCTTGAAATGGCTTCTTGTTGTTTCAGGTTTAATTCCAGCTATCAGTTAAGTAAGCATATATTTTTAGAAGTACTCAGAAACGCCCATACCTAATGTAATTAAGCAGTGTGAGCAGTGCAATGGAGTTTTGATACTTGTGGTCGTTTTGTTGCTGAACATTCTTCCCCCGATTTAATAAATTTTATGCCACAAAACGAAAATCTTGAATGCTCTCAACGGTCGTGAAATTTCACAAATCCCAGCAATATATTTGTATTATATTTTATTTTATTAAATACGTAGAAACCGTGATTTTGAATTATGTAAAATCTCTTTTTACATTTATTTTATTTTGTCGAGTATAAAACGGTAAAATTTTAACGATTACGATTTCCAGAACTGGACGACAAAACGATTTACTGACCTTCGAAAAAAACAAAAACGATTTACAAAACATGGCAAATAATTTGAAAACAGAAAATCTGAAAATATTGCCCGAAAACGATTTGCAGAACATTCTTGATAGACGGATATTGAATTCACTTACTATTAACTGGCAAATGAGAAGTGAATTTTCAAAAGGAGATATCTATATCTTAACTGTTTTTTACAAAATAGGAAAACGTTCGAAGGGCAATATTTACAGAACTACTGAAAAATAGTTTTTGTGTTTAAGAACTATGTACTTGCATTGTTCTAACTACAAAATTTGGTGAAAAGAGGACCTTGCCATTTAGAGCTACAGAATTCTTTAAAAACAGACTTTTGGCACGAAACTTTAATAATGTCCCCATATGTTATGTACTTTTTCTAAATATTCTCTTTTGCAGTATACATAATATTGTATTGTCGTGTAGTTTTTTTGTAATCATATCCTTTCTTCACCCACTCCAAATTAGGTGCAGCAAAATAAAAATGCAATTTAGGCGAAATTTTCAGTATTTTATTTTCTATGTAAAAAATTATTTATTTAATTCAAACTTTTTTCTGTCTTATAGATACATATTTAAAGAATAGTTTCTGAAATTTTCAAAAAAAAAAAAATTAAAACTGTTTCATTGTGACGTAATTTCTGGTGACGCCTCGGATAAAAGGTGAGTCCGCGTTGTCAACAAAAATTAGTGTTTTAGTTAAGAATAATTTCTGAAATTTTCAAAAAAAATTAAAAAATTAAAACTGTTCCATTGTGACGTAATTTGTGGTGACCCCTCGGATAAAAGGTGAGTCCGCGTTGTCAACAAAAATTAGTGTTTTAGTTAAGATTAGTGTTCGTGCTTGAACGAATGAAAGACACAAAAAGTAAAAATTTCTGTCAAATTTGGTTGACATTTTGTTTCATTTTTAAATAACGGGTGATTTTTTTGAGGTTAGGATTTTCATGCATTAGTATTTGACAGATCACGTGGGATTTCAGACATGGTGTCAAAGAGAAAGATGCTCAGTATGCTTTGACATTTCATCATGAATAGACTTACTAACGAGCAACGCTTGCAAATCATTGAATTTTATTACCAAAATCAGTGTTCGGTTCGAAATGTGTTTCGCGCTTTTTTATCGACAAATTTTGTTCAGCGATGAGGCTCATTTCTGGTTGAATGGCTACGTAAATAAGCAAAATTGCCGCATTTGGGGTGAAGAGCAACCAGAAGCCGTTCAAGAACTGCCCATGCATCCCGAAAAATGCACTGTTTGGTGTGGTTTGTACGCTGGTGGAATCATTGGACCGTATTTTTTCAAAGATGCTGTTGGACGCAACGTTACGGTGAATGGCGATCGCTATCGTTCGATGCTAACAAACTTTTTGTTGCCAAAAATGGAAGAACTGAACTTGGTTGACATGTGGTTTCAACAAGATGGCGCTACATGCCACACAGCTCGCGATTCTATGGCCATTTTGAGGGAAAACTTCGGAGAACAATTCATCTCAAGAAATGGACCCGTAAGTTGGCCACCAAGATCATGCGATTTAACGCCTTTAGACTATTTTTTGTGGGGCTACGTCAAGTCTAAAGTCTACAGAAATAAGCCAGCAACTATTCCAGCTTTGGAAGACAACATTTCCGAAGAAATTCGGGCTATTCCGGCCGAAATGCTCGAAAAAGTTGCCCAAAATTGGACTTTCCGAATGGACCACCTAAGACGCAGCCGCGGTCAACATTTAAATGAAATTATCTTCAAAAAGTAAATGTCATGAACCAATCTAACGTTTCAAATAAAGAACCGATGAGATTTTGCAAATTTTATGCGTTTTTTTTTTAAAAAAAGTTATCAAGCTCTTAAAAAATCACCCTTTAGTTGTAACTGAAACAAAAATCCTTCGTTCAAATACGAGTAAATTGTATCTCGAACACCTGTTCCAAATTTCATCAAGATAGGTTGAGTAGTTCTCGAACATTTGACAACCTACTTTGGAAACACGGTTCCGAGAAAAACGCATTTAAAGTTTTGAGTAACAATAATACCTGACTTGAAGCGCACACCTTCCAAAGGCTGTATCTCCGAAACTATTATTCTTGAAAATACGACTTGAAAATTTAGGATAATATTCTTGAGATGTTGTAGAAATTAAAAAACCAAAAAAATCGATTTTTTGAAACCCATGTAACCCCTTAAAAGGCAACAAGATTTTACTCTATCTTTAGTTCTTTGTGATAAACTAATTAAGAATGTGAATTAATGATCCATTTATAAAACTTAAAAACAGTTAAAAACTCTGATGCTATGATATATTCTCATTCAGCTTTTAAGCAAAAACGTCGGCTGAGCTAAAACGAGTATGTTAGTAGTTCAATTCCAGACTTGTTTTAAATGCCATATAATGATTCTCACATTTTGTAAGCCTAACTTAATTTTCTCTTGGGTGCAAGGGACACAGATACGGAAATAAAGTTAAGTTAGCTGTGGTTATTTAATAATTTCTAATCCTAGCTTAGTTTTATTGCTTCACGAGAATTTCGTTTGATATAACTGTCTGTATAGTACTAGAACAAATGCATATGTTAAATAGTCAGATCTAATCTTAATAGCTGTGAAAGCTCTACGCCAGCACAATCAATCTTTACTATGTGGTTTTCTATATTCGTTACAGACTATATAAGTACCGAATACGATGAACACAATAAACGACCAAAAGAGATTATTACAGATGAAAACATCAAAAATTAAGGTCCTCACACTTAATGCAAAATGTATGCAAAATTTCCGAATCCTTATCTTGAAAACCACATGCTGGAAGGAAATTTAGAGACGACAATCGCGGTGATTTTTTTTAAAGCAAAATACAATTCCTGCTATAAACTGTACATATTTCCGATAAAATATATATGTTGCTAATTATATATAAATATGAATATCCATGGCAAATTTCGTCCTATGTCAAGACAAATTAATAGCTCATGCAGTAGGTAGCAAAGGTGACAACAAAGAAACCCCAAAGCCGCCAAAGTGTGACAGGCAAATGAGAAATGTCTTGGCTATGCATGCGCAGAAAGAGCGTACTGGAGCAAGAGTCTTCACTTCGCAAGCTGCATTTATGCAGACACTTAGCATGTTGACTGCCGACTACCAACTGCCCCGCCAACATTCGGTTAGCTAGAGAAATCTTGTTTGATATAATTTCGGTACATACTATTGGTATATATACGTACATATGTATGTATGTTTATATAATATATTACTTTTTATGTTGTTGCTTCAACGCCTGGGTTATTATAATCACATAAAATAAAGAGCAGAGTCATCCGACATTTTAATGGCCAACATAAATTGTAATATTAAATCGAGCTGTCATGTCGAGTCGAGTTGTGTTGTGAGTCGAGGTGGGTCGGTCGATGTTCGTTGATACCTTTTAGACTCGTTAAGAAAAATGACTTCGTTTGTGGCACAGCAGAAAGAAGCAACTCTTTGGCTTTGTTGTATTTTAGCCCGCGTACTTGCGGTTTTTTGTAGCCAGAGCGCCAGTGTTGGCGTTAGCAACCGAAAGGTTTACACTCGGCCACTGCATACGCTGCACTATCGGGCACTTCTCTTTATTCTTCTTGTTGGTTGAACTTCATTCCACGGCACTTTGTAGTTCTCGGTTGCTTATTGTATGCCGGTTTTTCATTTGAATTTGAAGCGTCTATCCCATTATGTCGCGGCGTTGCTTTTGTTGTCTCACCAACGCCTTTGTCGGCACATTTGAAAGTGAAATGAATGCAACAAAAAGAGTTTTCATTTGAAGGCAATACACACTGGTGAGTTATTGAGTATTTATGAGATGTCATTTTAATACAAATATATGGTCGATATAATTTTGTAAAAATGTACTTTTAATTAGAGAAAACTCTGTCTTGACTGCATAAATTAATAAATTGGTTTATAATTATGATTTATCGAGGTGTTTAATTTGAGTAATTTTAGGCCTATGTATATGTGGATCTAATAAATTATAATATTTCTGTCCGCGTCTAATAGCATCTGACCAGGATCCAATTTAACTAAATTTTAACAAATATTTGACTAAGATATTGGCTAACCCGATTCCCCAATCGATGATGTTGGAACAGATGTTCCATTACCCGACCATGAAGAAATTCGAATAGCAATTACCCGATTGAAGAACAACAAAGCGGCGCGGGCCGATAGATTACCGGCCGAGCTATTCAAAGGGACAATCTTCTATAAGAGTTTGTTCTGCTTTTTCCCGCCTGAATAAGGAAGCGAAGCGAATGGGTCTGGAGGTGAATGAGGACAAGACGAAATATCTCATGTCGTCAAAACAAACAGTCAGCGTATTCGCGTCTTGGCTCCAACGTCACTGTTGACATTCACAACCTCTAAGTCGTAGCTAATTTCGTATACCTGGAAACCAGCGTCAATCACACCAACAATGTCGGCCTCGAAATCTAACGCAGAATCACTCTTGCCAACAGGTGCTCTTTTGGACTGAGTAGGCAATTGAAAAGTAAAGTCCTCTCTCGACGAACCAAAATCAAACTCCATAAGGCGATTCCCGTTCTGCTTTATGGTGCAGAAGCGTGGATGATGTCAACATCAGATGAGACGACACTAGTAGAGGAAAATTTTGCGCAAGATTTATGGTCCTCAGAACATTGGCAACGGCGAATACCGCAGACGATGGAACGATGAGCTGTACGAGTTATACGAAGACATTGGCTACGCTAACTAGGTCATGTTGTCCGAATGGATGAAAATACTCCGGTTTTGAAAGTGTTCGATGCAGTCAATATTTGCTACCGCTCAAATATTAGTAGTGAAAACTCCCCATATCATAGATAATCCAGTAATTGCAGTAATTTTAACGAGAAATTCTGTCAGCTGTCGAGGTGGACCATTTTAACCGGCATATAAACCTCGGTTTTCTTTTCTAACGTTTTGAGGATCCCTAAAAATCAAATCTGGAGAACTGGGTAGACAGCTAAAGACCATTATGTCTTTCTGACAGCTTCAATACTAAGTGATATTCACTTTAAACTGAACTAGACTTGAACGACCATGTTTTATTGTTCCACCTCTGAGGTAAGCTCAAACTGCTCAAAGAGCGTGACCTTCAGTCATTTGCTGATTTTTGTTAGAGGATATCTTAGCATTCACTGGACGTCATCAAGTAGAACATGACTTGAATGAAACTACTAACTCTAGACACTTAATTTGTAAGAATATATATGCCTCTCATTTTGTTTACTGGCCAGAAAAGAACACTGTCACTAATAAATAAAATTTCAAACATTAACTGCAAGACGATAAAATAAGCAGAAATCCCATAAAATAAATTTAGAATCTATGTTAGTTTCATATTTCATTGTCTGCTAGAGCTAAACTCATATCTGTTCCACAGCATAGCACTGAAGCCATTGATTGTACTCCAACATGCGTCTTAACATTAAAAGCCCATCAAGCAGAAATCAATCTTTAAGCATTTCCGTTCAACATAAATATGATAAAGTACCAGTAAAAACATAAACAATATAAATTTATTACTTTGCTGTCTGCGGCCCAATAATTCATTACTTAGTTCAAGCTCACCCACACACATACACAAGTCACTTTACCGAAAGGTCAACTGGCAACAGAAGTTTCTCGTTTTTTGCAAATGCTACCGTTGAAGTGGACAAACAGCCCGCTATAGACCGTAGTATGTGCAAACAATATACTCTTACACGTGTATACATATTTACATTCACACATAGACGCAAACATTCGGACGTCTGTTGGTCGACAGCATTTAATCCCTTTATGAACTTATCGACATGGCAAATGATTAATGTCAACAAATTTAGCATCGTTAGTAGCGACCGAAGCTTATGTGGCTGTGTGGCGAAGAGACAGAGAGCCATCGTACAGATTGAATTAGAAACGAAAATGTTTCATAAAGCATCAGTAGCAGTAGTCGCAACAGTAACACCAGAGGCAATCACTGGGGAAGAACAGGAATATGAAGTAGAAATGTAAGAAGGGTTTGAACTCGTATGAAACCAAAAACTTTATACCCGGTTGACATTAAAGGAATGTAGTATTTCATTTAATATTAAATGATTATTTGAAGTATTTTCTATCATAAAAAGAATACATATAGGTCGAAGATAATTTATTTAGAAAGTTAGGTACTTTAATTATGCGGTAACTATACGACGCGAGGATGTCGTTAGAGGAAATATATTAAATATTAGTACCTCTAACGCGACAAAATCATATTTTTTGTTTATTCTGCATTGCATGGCATGGTAGTAAACCTATGGAGTCAAAACCTCATTTGAACACATACAGACACATTCGCATAGCTAAATAATTTTAATACATTAAGATTATAATTGAGAAGTATATTTTTGCCTTTCGCATAATCGGCTACTCGATTAACGATCAGCTGTTATTAGGGATGGCAACGATTAATCATTTGATTAAATTAATCGATTATTTTCATTTAATTTACGATTTAATTGCATCGAAACACCTTTTCTAATTACTCGAGTAATTGCAAAATAATCGCAAACAGCATTTTCAAATTTAATACATTTTATGTTCACCTAAGTTAGCTTACAAGGGTCGAAATTGGTCACATCAATCATTAATGACTGCAAACGTTGTAAACATAGTTAAATTCTAATATGTCAACGTAGTTTAATATCAAAAATTGAATGTCTGGTAGCACTGCATTTACAGTTAAGTCAAACGCATTTTACGTTCAGTTATTTGAAGAGCAATGGCGCCAGTTAAAAGCGAAGTGTGGACATTTTTCTAATAAAATAAGCAATAACTACGTTAAATATCAACTCAAATATCAAAAGCGGGTGCAACTGCGACCGAAAAACGCAATCGTTTGACAACAAAACGTTTATCGAAATTGCTTTTTCTTCAAACTTGGTTGAACAGACTTCTAAATTTTCTTTACTTCAATGAATATATTTTCCTTTATGCTAAGACAAATGAATTTTTAATACGATATTTTAATTTTATTTCCGTTTTTGTTTTTGTGTATATACCAACACAATTTGAATGTCTGAAATAAGAATATAGTCTCCTATTTACTGCTACTTTGGACTGAGTAGGCAATTGAACAGTAAAGTCCTATCTCGACGAACCAAAATCAAACTCTACAAGTCGCTTATCATTCCCGTCCTGCTTTATGGTGCAGAAGCGTAGACGATGTCAACATCAGATGAGACGCCACTAGGAGTTTTCGAGAGGAATTTTGCGCAAGATTTACGGTCCTCAGAACATTTGCAACGGCGAATACCGCAGACGATGGATCGATGAGCATACGAGAAATTCGACGACATTGACATAGTTCAGGGAATAAAAAGACAGCGGCTACGCTGGCTAGGTCATGTTGTCCGAATGGACGAAAACACTCCAGCCCTGAAAGTGTTCGATGCAGTACTCGCCGGAGGAAGCCGAGGAAGGGGAAGGCCCCCACTCCGTTGGAGGGACCAGGTGGAGAGCGACCTGGTTACACTTGGAATCTCCAACTGGCGCCGAACTGCGACGGAAAGAGAGGAGTGGCGCGCTCTCATCGATTCGACTATAACCGGCTAAACGGTTGAACGCCAATCACATACATACATACATATTTTATTGGTTTTATTTTTACGCAAAGTTGCAAAACATAGTCTTTCAAGCAAGAGGCAATTGTTTTACTTTAAGATTGCTGTGCATATTTTGAAAATTTTAATGTCATTGTGCTACTTAACTTCAAATGTAGGCCATTTTCTCTTTTTGGATATGTCTGGGACTCTGTGATAGAGCATTATAATACAAGATTCGGCGCTGAAACTGGTGGTGGTCTTTATGCAATTTAGTATAATTTTGGAACATTGGAATTAATCGATTAATCGATTTTTTTACATTAATTGCAATTAATTACAATTAATTTTTTATATCTTTCAATTAATCATTTGATTATTTAATCGATAAAAAATTTTTTTTTGCCATCCCTAGCTGTTATACATTTTATTGGTTGCTATTCATAGGTAGGTAGGTATAATGGATGTCGGAGGACGCACTTAGGCATTAGGAGGCTCATTGTAATACCAACGGGACTGGAATCTCCTCAAACTACCATGTCTTCATTGAACCACTCAGTGGTCTTGATAAAATTAATTTATTCAAAAAGTTTTATCTGTGCAATTTCCGAGATGTCGTCGAGGAAAACGCGACCGATAGTTACATCTTTTCCTGTATAAAGAATTGTATCCGCAGAAAAAAAGTGTCCCACAGTCGTCTCTTCTGCTACTTCTTGGCAGCTTCTGCAGTATGGTATCATCGATCTGCTGCCATGTCTACCAATCAGACCGTGTCCCGTTAGAACTCATACCAGAGTTCTTATATCATTCCTTTTTAATTTCAATAATCGGCAAGTTCGGTCAATATTCCATTCAGTCCACATTTGTCTGCTTGTTGAGCAAGTCTGGGATTGTTTCCACCGAGACTCAGCGAACTATATGACATATTTGTCGATTAAATGTTTATAAGTGGCCACGGGTTCAAATTGTAATGTGGTGCTTAATCTGGCAAGTTCATCTTCTTCACCGTTACCTGGAATATCGATGTGTTCTGGAACCCATTGGAGATTTATTGTAAAAAACAGTTAAAGGCATTCTTTCATCAACTTCGAATTAGAATATTGTCATGGTTTTACAAACATGGCACTATGTTGTATCAAAATATTGTCTAAAAGTATACTAAAAGTTTTAGTTGAGATGGTCTTATGTCAGAGATTACTAGTATGAATATTTCGACTCCAGCGACTTAAATGCGGCCTTTTGTGATTACGAATCCGGCCCCATAAAGATAATTTAACAGATCAATAAGTGATTGATCTAATATTTACATATAATTCTTTACAATTAGTATAAGAAAGTATAGCTCAACGCTGCCATTCTTAATTTGTTTTATCTTAGTTATTTATTTCATTTCTTTTGTTTATATGTTTGAGTGTTTTTATCTTCTTTTCGGCTACCGTTTTACTCAACATTTACAACAACAACTATGTAGGTATGCCCGACAAACAGACGATGTCATCTTTTATCCAAAGATTAATGTCTGTCCTCATTTTCTATTGTCTTTGCGGGTTATTTATTATGGCCACGTTAAGCATAAGTTATGAGTTATGCCACCACATATAGACGAAGACAAACAACTTTGGCCTCTGCTTGTCTACTCTAATGGCCACCACTGCCATCACCTACCAAAGTGTGCAGACAGACACACATACAAATGCAGAAGTTTAACGGAAAAAGCACACATACATACATATGAAACTGTTGAGTTCAAATCAAAACGTTTAACCTATTGTCAGACAGTCTTTGCTTCGCACAGAACTTTGAAAAGGGCATAATGGGTCGGGGAATAAAAGAGAGCGACGAAAACACAGTATTTAACGCAAAGTCAAAAAGCCGCTAAAATCAGTGTTTAGTGTGTGATATATTGTCTTCAGATGTTGAAGTTTTCCGACGGCAGATTCACGTGTGCATAAATTATGTCAGAGTCTCATTTAAATGACAGAGTTCAAAATTCGTATACCTCAATTCGGATTAATTTCAAAAAAATCATGAAGTACCGAATAATGAATATGAAATGATAACGCCGATGTCGTCCACTATGAAATATTACTGTTTAAATGATTGCTTGAATGGGCTGTTGAACATTATATGGAGTTCAAGCAATGCTGATGAGCAAGATCCTCATTTGGAACGCATTTTTCATCTATCCACTACATAGAGAATATCTCTTCCATGTCTTTGCTCACTATTTCAAGGTGTAGTTTCAAAAATTTACAGACGCTCTGGAATTGTCTTTAAGAAGTCTATTGCACAACGCGTAAACTACAAAAGCTATGCGGAATCGGTGAAAAGTTTTCTTTTGAAACAGAACAGTGTGAGAATGAGGGAAACCATATCCTATATATTGGAAATGTTGTAAACTCTTAAAAGATAAATTACTATCTAAAGAATTAAATTTGCTATAAGATAAATTCCCTTTTCGCACAGGTGATAATTGATCAATTAACCGGCCTTTGTTCGAATAAAGCGCTAATTTAGATCGATTTACCATACAAAAGTAAAATATTAATTCACTACATTAATTTTAATTTATTAATTTAATCGAATACAACTCGAGTTGAAACTGGTGTGAAGTTTTCAACGCATGATATTTGGTTGTGGATACCTACCAATTTCTTATGAAAAGCGAAAACAAAAATGTATAACAGCTGATCGTTAATTGAGTAGCCGGCTGCATGAAAGACAAAAAATTATAATCTGAATGTATTAAATTAATGTGGCTGTGCGAAAAGGTTATAAGATACCTATATACATCCAGTTCTATAATTAGACAATGCCCATTTTAACTCAAATTGCATCGATCACAACGCACTTAACTGCTTGGAACTAAATCTGGTTAATAACATTTTCATTACTTCCTCCTTGCAATATTTTTTTACATTTTGAATTTGGACCACTACGACGACTATCCACAGCCGTTTCTGAGGTACTGAAGAAAACCTTTGCCAAGTTGTTATCCTAACATGTGGTATTTTTTATTCAAAATAATGGAAAAAGGTCCATACCTTCCATTAGAGAAATTTGAGTATGAGGGCAGACGGGGATTTAAAAAATATTAATATATTTTTTGCTTTAGACTTTAGCTTTCTAGTATAGTAGATACATATGGATAGAGTACTGAAAAATTATCGTTTTCAATCCGTTGTAGTGTCAAAATGTACAGGTCAGACCGCTACAAAACGAAACAATTTAAACGAGTAATTTTTTTTTTCGATCTAGAGGGGATCATACAGGTGTAATTGACGTTTTGACTATAGCTTTGGTCACAAATTTAACCTTGTAATCTCGAACTTGTGAAAACTGTTTTGCAAAATATTGAAGTAAAGCTAAATACTAGCAAATCTTAAGTAAACTAAGATCTCGTTTTTTATTTGGTTTCAATTAACTTAACTCTTTGTTATGACAAATATAAATAGTACAACGGCTAATTATAATATACTGTTGTACTCTCTATTTTTATTATAAAAGTAACTCATAAATTACAAGAGAGCTATATTTCGTATTCGTATTTACTTTGCCGAGCGTTATGTCGTGAGAATTAATTAAGTGCTGTAGATTTTATCAGTACGGATAATTTACAGCGCTGACAATTAAAATTATTAGCCAGAATCAACACGCAAACACTTACTTACGAAGATATGTATGCAAATAGGTGAGTATTGTGTGTGTGGGTTGCAAACTATTTGTTGTGACTGTAAATTAATTACCTCTCATTGATAAATAGACATGTATAGTGAATAAATGATTACATTATTGAAACAACAATAGCAAATAGAATATTTTGCAAAGTTGCATGCCGATGCGAACAAGTTGAGTAGACTTTCGAATTATTATTTGCATCTTTATCGCTGACACTTATCTTGTTAACGCGACTAAGTTAGCGATTTACTCGTACCGAATTACGAGAGCGCCTTGTACGGCATTGCATATTTACTAGATATATATATATATATATTATATATATTTGTATTGGTATATATATATATATATTTGTATTGGCTTAATGAAACCTGTTTACCCATTACTCGACGTATGAATGACCCAGTTGTTGATTGAGTGGTTTGATTATTAATACCCACTGTAATTCATTTATAATTCATTTTACACACGTAAGTATGTTAATTTTTAAATTATTGCCTTTAGTGAGACTTAGCGAGTTATTTACTTAAATTATACAGCTAAAGTGCCATAAATAATAGATAATTAATTATAAATTGTTCAATAGATTGCTTGAAATTTATAAATATGTAGCTATAGATGCATAGTATTCATATTAACTTATTTCGTAGCTACTTCGAAAGTTATAAGGTAACAATTAAATTTAATTACAAACAGTTGAATTTGCGATTTAAATTAATTTGCCACTTAATGGAGTGAAATAGCGATAAAATGATTTATTTAACATTGTTTGACATGCTTTATCTCAACATTGCATTATTTTTGAAAAAGCTCACGATTCTGTAATTATAAAGATTATGAACTAGATAGCACTTACTCATTCAGGAATGTTTAATATCTCATTAATTATCTTAATAACATAAAATGAATAGGTGCTGTCAAATCGCAAACATTTTCATTGATTTCTCCACTAGTATCTCAGAGTCAAATAATATAAGTAATAATTAAGCCATGAGAAAATATCTCGTATAGTACTTACTTAGTGCCATGAACAACGAGAAACACCACGCGAACTCCAAATCAGGGAACAACCTCTCTCTGTTTATGCTGAGAGTTCACGAATTCATTTTTAAGATGTCAAGAATCATTCCAATATACATTTATTCGCTCAACTCAACATAATCGGCCTACAGAGCGTACTATTCGCAACACCATCACCCATCTTGAGACCCAGCATTCATTATTGGATGATATTCGACCGAATAGACAACGTCCAGCACGCAGTGAAGACAAAATAGCAGCCGTAACTGAGAGTGTACCCTAAGGCCGTGGAGGGTCGATTCAGCGCTGTTCGCAGCAACTCGGATTGATGGATGACGTGGCGCTTTTTACGTCGAGATCTTAAAATGAAAAGCGTACAAAATACACTTTTCCTAGTGGAGATATGTAAAGTTTGAAGTCTATGAACAAACATCACACGTGTCATTCGCAATTTACTCGAACGAGTCATCGAAAATTGGACTTAACGGTTGGAACATCTGAGACGTAGTCGCGGCCAACATTTGAAAGAGATATTCTTTAAAAAATAAATGCCAAAGAATGTTCTTTCGAATTCCCCATTAAACTTGAATTTTCCGTGTTTTCTTTAAAAAATTAGGGGTCCTACAAATGTATTATCCTTTATATGTTTGTTTAACTAGGATAGTAATGTTAATCAAGCTCGATAGAAACTTAGTAGATTTTTGCCTCATGAGATGACGTAAAGATTCGGAAATCGGGTATCTACCATATGAGACGGTTATCTACGAATACTCTTCTGCTTTTCGACATTGTCAATAGGTCTCTTTGTTTTTAATGTTTTATTACATCCTCTTGATACAACTTGAAAAGTGAGGGTTAGAGCTCTGCAACTACATCTGCTACTCATATATGAAGGTAAAAACGTCAGTAATCGGTTCCTTCGTTTCGTTAGTCATTATATTACCATTTGATCCCGAACACATCCGAGTCCGTTGCTTCGAAATCTGTTTGTAGAAAACAATAATTGGTTGACTCAGTACAACATAGTAAAGAAAAATTGATAGAAAATGAGAACTCACAATAAGAGGCACTCGGCATAAAGTGAGCCTTTTAAAAGTTAAAATAATACACACAAGATGATGATTAATGAACTGGAACCAATCTCAAGATGCATATCGTCAACGAGCATTCTTCTAAGGTTAGCTTACAAGTGGTGCTGTTTTAGCGCTAAAAAATTAATATCGAGAGCAGTGTGAGTACTACTCTAAAGGACTTACGTGTAAATTACAGTTATATTCAAACAATTAATTATTTATCTCGGCGAATGTTGAGTGCTCATTAAATAAATAACTAAATACAATTATCATTAATGAATCAAGTTGAAAACACACTTGTTGCCTAATAAGCGCTAAAGTTTTATGTTTATTGCCCCTTCAATTAATATTTATTAAAACAAATAAATGTGTTCATATACCATACCTATATGGGCTGTCATTACGTATTTGTAATCGTAAGTATTTCGTATTCATATGGGTTACACCCATCTGGCATTTAATTATATTTTATTAAGCAACTAAGAAATAAATTATATTGCTTGCGGTAAAAATAAAAGAATATGAAATTATTGAAAAAAAGTAATGATAATAAGGAAAATATATGTATATGACGAGTATTTTAGCGGTAATAATAGCGTTTCGCTGATTATTTGTTTATAAATGTCCGTTTTATTCACATTCTTGCCACACCGTCTGGTTACTATATACATATATATAAATATGAAAATGTATATACATACCTACATACTCGTATATATGTACATTGGCTGAAGGCACGTTGGGCATATATTTACCTAATTTATTAGCTGTAATCAATTTTTATTGGTATTTAATAAGCCGCATGCTTTTATACAATCAATACATGTGCGTGAGTATATATGTGTGTGTGTGTGAGTGCAGGTTTATGCCTTCAATATAAACTCATATAATCATATCTTAATTTGCATAATAATTTGCTTTGATTTATGTTTATGATTATGGCATTTCCACATTATTACTCATTTCATTTGAAAGAGTTGCATTGAAGAAGCATTGCATTGCGTTTTAACTGGATATCGTTTTGAATGGAACACACCCACAATTTATTTACGAGTTATCGTTGAAACTATAAATGCATTAATTTCAAATGTATGTGTATATACTTGATTATTATATATGTTTACATATCTACATACATATATATATATAGTGAGCTGAGCATTCACCTCTACTCTGTGGCACTGTAACGGTTATATAGGGTCGTTATCTCGTATCTGGCAACACTATACTCCTTTAAAAGGTCTTGAAATAACCTACAAAACGATGCTATGCATGATTAGTTTGGATATTGAGTTCAACAGTTATAGACGTGGAAACATGGTGTTCACTAACGCCGAAAATCGCGCTATTTTAAAGTTTTCCTTCCTTAAAGACAATTCTGCTAGACAAACGTTTCGTGAGATTAATGGTGTTTTGGGGGATGGTACTCTACCACTTCGAACTGCGGAGGAATGGTTTCGACGATTCAGAGCGGGTGAAAACGACACCATAGATAAGACAGCCGGCGGAAGACCTGTGACGACGAATACCGATCAAATCATGGAAAACATCGAGTTAGACCGTTATGTGGCATCTCGTGACATCACCCAGGAGATGGAAGTTAGTCACCAAACCATTTTAAACCATCTGCAGAAGGCTGGATATAAAAAAAGCCTGAAGTGCCGCATTATTTGACACAAAAAATCTTCTGTACCGAATCAACGACTGCGATATGCTGCTGAAACGGAGCGAACTCGACCCGTTTTTGAAGCATATGGTGACTGGCGACGAAAAATGGATCACATACGACAATATCAAGCGACAACGGTCGTGACCGAAGGCCGGTGAATTGTCACAAACAGTGGTCAAGCCGGGATTGACGGCCAGGAAGGTTTTGCTGTGTGCTTGATGGGATTGGAAGGGAATCATCCACTATGAGCTGCTCCCATATGGTCAGACGCTTAATTCTACCATCTACAGTGAACAACTGGACCGCTTGAAGCAGGCGATCGACCAGCTACGCGAGCTCGGATGGGAGGTTTTATCGCATCCATCATATAGCCCGGACATAGCGCCAAGTGATTACCACCTGTTCCTGTCCATGGCGAACGCCCTTAGTGGTAAAGTTGAACTCAAAAGAGTCGTGTGAAAAGTGGCTGTCAGAGTTCTTCGCAAATAAGGAGGGGGGTATTATGAAGTTGCCGTCTAGATGGAAACTATTTTGAACTAAATCCGATCACTGTAATACTTTTTATAAAGTATTGAATAAAGAGCAAAAAAGCGGAATATTTTCCACCCTAATATTTATTGGGATCAAATAAGAAACTGTTGTAGGAGTTCTACGAATTAAGTCACATTGTGTACAATATTTATTTTTCTTCTGATAATTGAGTCTGGAAAATAATCAGTGACAACGATATTAATGTGAATATATGTATACAAGTAATACTCCAACTCTGTGAAACACCCTATATCCACCTAACTATATACAACGCTAAATGTGACAGATCGGATGTTCACTCTGTGATTTGCGATTATGGCACGTATTTATTGGCAATAATAAAATAAAAGTATTGTACAAATTGTTATTATTTACAATTGTTATGAGGTTATTAATAATTTTTCAATTGCTTTGTGCTTATAATGAATAAATAAGTAAACACAAATAAATAAATACATATCTGTGTACAATTACATCAAGTATTCTTTATTTCAAATTGTTCATTACACGTTTATATTGTTGAACTGTTATATTAGAGTAAATAAAATCTAATGATAATTTTAGATAACGGCTTTTTATGGTATACCTCTTGTTGTTTTATAAATAAATACTGGTGTTACGTAAATCTGTATGTTTCGAGGGTTCTCACAACACACGAGTAAAAACTGCCGGAACGCTCGAATTATAAGTAAAAGTAAAATAACGCTTGCAGTAACTTTTCTAAAAATATCCATTATTCGAGCTACTCAAATAAGGCAAATTGGTCGATCACTGAAGTAATTCATAAAACTCAGTTTAGTCAAATATAAAACAGTCATTGATTTTTCGAATATTCGAAATATTAAAATAACCTGAGCAGATTTTTCTTCAATGAAGTGAAGCTGGAATAAGGTCCAATTCTATATTAATTAATTAATTAAGCCATAGTTCGAAGTTCGATTATACATTCACTTAATTTGGATAGCCTACTGGAAGTTTAAAATTCCTAATATTAGGTCTCGTCTACCTATGTGAGAATTGTGCATTGATTGCACGATTTTACCCATTTTTTGCATAGGCGGAAATTGTTATAAAGAAAATATTCCCTCTGAATGCTCATTAAAAAATTAGGCACAAGCACTGACGTTCTCATGTCCGACATCTTGGGCCTTGCGAAGTTATAGCCAAATTTCGAAAATTTTTGGATGAGCCATTTTCAATACAATATTTGTGCAAAATTATTTTTTCAATATCATCACTATAATATTGTAAAGTAAAAGATTCAGATGGAGTACAATATTATTTTATATGGGAAGTAGGTGTGGTTGTAAATCGAAGTCGTCCATTTTTAAGATAAAATACTTGATGTCATCAGGTTAAAATATTTACACAAACCTGAGTACAATCCTTTTGTACTATTTTGGCCTTAAGATTTAGTGCTTCTGTTGTTTTTCGTTCGGTTGTTAACGCATTTTCAGCAGTTTTAAAATAACATTTCTATGGGGGACAAACGGGGTTATTATCCGAGTGCTCCTATTTTCGAACTATGAAATGATATATAAAAGAGAAAATGCGTCGTCTACTTTCAGAGCTGGAGCTGTACGGACAACATGACCTACCGCGTAGCCGCTGTCTTTTTATTCGCTGAACTATTTCAATGTCGTCGTATAACTCGTACAGCTCATCGTTCCATCGTCTGCGGTATTCGCCGTTGCCAATGTTCTGAGGACCATAAATCTTGCGCAAAATTCGTCCATGCTTCTGCACCATAAAGCAGGACGGGAATGATAAGCGACTAGTAGAATTTGATTTTGGTTCGTCGAGAGATGAATTGCTTTTTAACGCAATTGCATCCCAAAAATTTACCATTTGGGGTGGAGTGTAGTATGGCGGCATCATCGGGTCATATTTGTTTCGAATTTGATGAAATCGGCTCGAACAATCTCTATTTTCAAGAAAATGGTGTGCCGCCTCATGTATCTCCTCCATGTTTAAACATGGACACATTGCGTGCAAAGTTTGGAAACTCCTTAATTTCGAGAATTGGCCCAATCGAATATTCCTAATGATGATGACGATTACTTCATATGGATACCAAAACTTAGACTACTAACCTTAAGAGTTGAGTGTTGTATTTTTTAATGTTTTAGTTTAGTTTCCATCTCCTGCAGTCCTCTCGGACAACTATCGATTGAATCATATTCTATATATTCATGAACGTCCAACACGTCTGGGGGATGGAGTCATATGTAGAAGTTCACGTAAGTGAGGAAAGTTTCTGACTGTCATTCACTTGGGAGTGGCCAGGAACGATTCTTTTACATGTGGCTCAAGCAGCTCACGACTTCCGGTCTTAGACCAAGTATCCTCTGGGTAGCCAACAGACATCCGTTTGGAGGCGAGCTAAAGTGAGAAGGCGAAACCCGCTTATGCGGTTGTGCGTAGGGTTTGGGACCCACCACATAAAAACACCCCCCAATGAAAAAGAAAAAACAGCCTCGGATGAGAGACCCCGATTCTTGATAAGGGCATGCAGCTGGAATGTCCGGACCCTTAATTGGAGAGGTGCCTCTGCCCAGCTGGTTGATGTCCTCGTAAGAGTAAAGGCTGACATCACCGCAATCCAAGAAATACGATGGACAGGACAAGGACGGAAGAAGGTGGGTCCTTGTGACATCAACTACAGCGGTCATATAAAGGAGCGCAAATTCGGTGTGGGATTCGTGGTGGGAGAGAGACTCCGTCGTCGAGTCGTGGCATTCACTCCGGTGGATGAACGTCTAGTCACAATCCGCATCAAAGCGAGGTTCTTCAACATATCGCTGATTTGCGCCCATCCATGATCTAGTTATTGATGACCAGAGTATACTGAGTTTGTGAAGGGAACACTCCTCCAGCCTGTTGAATGGCAGTGAAAGTACAACAACAGGAGATGGCGAACCCGATTCCCCGACGATGGAGCAGATGTTCTATTGCCCGACCGTGAAGAAATTCGAATAGCAATTACCCGCTTGAAGAACAATAAGGCGGCGGGGGCCGATGGATTACCGTTCGAGCTATTCAAATACGGCGGCGAAGAGCTGATAAGGTGCTTGCATCAGCTTCTTTGCAGAATATGGTCGGAGGAAAGCATGCCTGACGATTGGAATCTCAGTGTTCTCTGCCCAATACACAAAAAGGGAGACCCCACAATTTGCGCCAATTACCGTGGGATAAGCCTCCTCAACATCGCGTATAAGGTTCTGTCGAGCGTATTGTATGAAAGACTAAAGCCCACCGTCAACAAACTGATTGGATCTTATCAGTGTGGCTTTAGACCTGGAAAATCAACAACCGACCAGATATTCACCATGCGCCAAATCTTGGAAAAGACCCGTGAAAAGAGGATCGACACACATCACCTTTTTGTCGATTTTAAAGCTGCTTTCGACAGCACGAAAAGGAATTGCCTTTATACCGCGATGTCTGAATTTGGTATCCCCGCAAAACTAATACGGCTGTGTAAGCTGACGTTGAGCAACACCAAAAGCTCCGTCAGGATCGGGAAGGACCTCTCCGAGCCGTTCGATACCAGACGAGAATTATAAGAGCTGCAGAGCTAAATAGAGAAGGTACAATCTTCTATAAGAATGTACAGCTACTGGCGTACGCCGATGATATCGATATCATTGGAAACAACACCCGCGCCGTTAGTTTTGCTTTTTCCAGACTGGATAAGAAAGCGAAGCGTATGGGTCTGGTGGTGAACGAGGACAAGACGAAATATCTCCTGTCATCAAACAAACAGTCAGCGCATTCGCGTCTTGGCTCCCACGTCACTGTTGACAGTCATAACTTTGAAGTTGTAAATAATTTCGTCTAACTGGGAACCAGCATTAACAGCAATAACAATGCCAGCCTGGAAATCCAACGCAGAATCACTCTTGCCAACAGGTGCTACTATGGACTAAGTAGGCAATTGAAAAGTAAAGTCCTCTCTCGACGAACAAAAACCAAACTCTACAAGTCCCTCATCATTCCCGTCCTACTTTACGGTGCAGAAGCGTGGACGATGACAACATCCGATAAGACGACTCTTGGGGTTTTCGAGAGAAAGGTTTTGCGCAAGATTTATGGTCCTCTAAACATTGGCAACGGCGAATACCGCAGACGATGGAACGATGAGCTGTACGATTTATACGACGACATTGACATAGTTTAGCGAATAAAAAGAAAGCGGCTACGCTGGCTAGGTCATGTTGTTCGAATGGATGAAAGTGCTCCAGCTCTGAAAGTATTCGATGCAGTAAACGCTGGTGGAAGCCGAGGAAGAGGGAGACCTCCACTCCGATGGAAGGGCCAGGTGGAGAGGGACCTGGCTTCGCTTGGTATAACCAATTGCCGCCAAACTGCCATACATTTTCAAATTCATATTAAATGTAATAAATTTACAGCCGAATGCGTAATAAATTACTGTATCAAATAGAAGTCCTTATCGCTAAGTTTTAATATTGGTTACTCATACGACTAGGCGGTATACTTGAAATGTACATATTATATTTTAAATAATTTGTAAAAAAAAGGTGTTTGTGCTGGTTTGCCAACATTTGTATGATTTTAGTTTCAATATATCTAACAAAAAGTTGTAAAGCTGAAATTTTATTTTATATTATTAAAATATCGAAAACTAACTACCAGCAACTTCACTTCATCAGGCACAAGCAACTGAAGATGAAAGTATTAGTACTTTCGGAAAAACTGTATTTATTTGTTTATTTGCAAATCCAAAAGCAATATACTTTTAATTACCACAAAGTATAGGCATATTAACAATAGCAAAGCCTTTATATGTACGTGTCTATGTATGCTATGAAGTACAACAACATGCGAAGTTGTGCCTAAATTGAGTGCGGCATGCAATACTCTCCCATTGTATATTGCAACAAAATACAATTAAAATTGAGTATACATTTGCAAAATTTCACACAAATTATGAACATGCGTATGCCACGAACAGTAGAAGTAATAAATCTTAAATGAAAATGAAATATGCATGCAGGCATCCGCCTCTTAGTTATGACTAGGGCATACATCACACATATGTACCTACTTATTTACATGCTACTGCGCTTCCTTAAATTTCCAGTGCTACAGCAACAAATGCATAAGAAATGCACACCGCTTCACCATACCCCGCTCATCAGCTACTGCTAAATTCAAAATTTTGACTTACTGCTTGCACTCACTGATGCGTCAAGCATATTTCCCTACGCCCCTCCCACGTAAGCGTTTTAACTAATAACTCTCTGTTGCATTTCATTTGACGTACTGTATCCCCTTGCCTGCCACCATTAAATATAACTTGCTTTCATTTGCATACATATACATATGTCCAAGTTGTTACTCTTGCAGTAGTCGAGCCCACCCTACTACTTGAGCGCTCCCCCACCAGTTGGTGAATGTAATACGATACTGACAAAGTGAGTGACTGAGTGACTGCTTGATCTGTCAGTGCTGCCACCAGGCATATTATATGGCGGTAACCAAATTTATGCCATACCATCATCCAATGAATGTGGCAGCTAAGCCTTGCCGACCAATCGAAAGCAGTCAACAGTTGCAGAACTCAGGAGGAAGCTTATGCGGCTCGTATCCTCAAGGTGGGCAGTGGGATCTCAGTGGCCGAGCAAATGTGTGCACTTAGCAAAAATTTGTTGCTTATAAATTATAATTGCATAGCACTGCATTGCATTGTATATGATGGCTGTTGAGTTTACGGGTGTGTCTACTTGTACGACGTTTTGATGCGTTTTAGAGTATACACAATTTGTATGCAATCGCTTACTTAGGTATTCATAAGGATGTTGAGCCATTGCATTCTCGCAGGAGAGTGTATTAAGGAGTCATTTGCCTCATACAAACATAAATGATCGCCTTTGGTGTGCTTATAGTGGAAACTAAAGGTGTTTTGAGTTTTTCTGATATATAATAACGTAAAAAGGGTAGTGCATATGGATGCCGAAGAAGATCTCACAGTGGAATGAATTGAATTGCTGTTGGCCTGAACAACTTTGGGACAATTAGAAAATCAGGTAAGACATCACAACAGAGATCCGAATGAACGGAACACTTCCCTCTTTTAACCGAGGGCATTTTCATCTCGGCCGCAACTGATGTTTTATACATTCGATTCAAATAAGATTAGAAACTTGGTCGGTCGATCTATTCGGATACATCAGCTATAACCCTAACCATATTGTATGTATGTATGTATGTGATTGGCGTTGCAACCGTTTAGCCGGTTATAGCCGAATCGACGATAGTGCGCCACCTGTCTCTCTCCTTCGCAGTTCGGCGCCAGTTGGAGATCCCAAGTGTAACCAGGTCGCTCTCCACCTGGTCCCTCCAACGGAGTGGAGGCCTTCCCCTTCCTCGGCTTCCTCCGGCGGGTACTGCATCGAACACTTTCAGGGCTGGAGTGTTTTCGTCCATTCGGACAACATGACCTAGCCAGCGTAGCCGCTGTCTTTTTATTCGCTGAACTATGTCAATGTCGTCGTATAACTCGTACAGCTCATCGTTCCATCGTCTGCGGTATTCGCCGTTGCCAATGTTCTGAGGACCATAAATCTTGCGCAAAATTTTTCTCTCGAAAACTCCTAGTGTCGTCTCATCTGATGTTGACATCGTCCAAGCTTCTGCACCGTAAAGCAGGACGGGAATGATAAGCGACTTGTAGAGCTTGATTTTGGTTCGTCGAGAGAGGACTTTACTGTTCAATTGCCTACTCTGTCCAAAGTAGCACCTGTTGGCAAGAGTTATTCTGCGCTGGATTTCGAGGCTGACATTGTTCGTGTTGTTGATGCTGGTTCCCAGGTATACGAAATTATCTACGACCTCGAAGTTATGACTGTCAACAGTGACGTGGGAGCCAAGACGCGAATGCGCCGACTGTTTGTTTGATGACAGGAGATATTTCGTCTTGTCCTCATTCACCTCCAGACCCATTCGCTTCGCCTCCTTATCCATGCGGGAAAAAGCAGAACAAACGGCGCGGTTGTTGCTTCCGATGATATCAATATCATCGGCGTACGCCAGGAGCTGTACACTCTTGTAGAAGATTGTACCTTCTCGGTTTAGCTCTGCAGCTCTTATAATTTTTTCCAGCATCAGGTTAAAGAAGTCGCACGATAGTGACCCTAACCAAATTAGGATTAGACAATTACAAGTTGCCTCTGATGTATTTTGAAAAATATCTACATAGTGAGAGCTGTATATTCGCATAGCATTATCTGAGCAGTTTTTGCCATAAAGCTTTTCCTAACTCGTCTTTGAGGTTACCTGCTTTTGACAGATCGGCTTCCTAGGGATATAAAGTGATCTTTACAGCAATACCATTACAAAATCAAAACCAGACTTCCACGCAACCAAATTCCGATAGCCACTGAACGCTTTTTCGCAAATTCTTACCGGAGAATGCAGCAAGTCAAATTCCTTTTTATGCAGACTAGACTTTGACATAAATCTATATTCCATTTTACTTAATAAATTTTAAATAGTCTTGTTATACAGTATTCCCGCCTGTTAAAGCCAGGGTCTTTTATATCGGCAGAAAACGATTCAGTTGTTTAACACAGGAAACAATTCTGTATAATTCTAACCATAGATCGCTTCAGACCGAAAGGTATTCTCAAGTTGAAACGATCGGTGGAGGTCTATAGAAGTTGGCAAATTACATTTGTCTACAAATGCTTGAATGACCACTCGGTTCTCGGATAAAATTGGACTCCTCAAAAAAAGATGATATTAGTTAATCATCTAGATCTCCTAGTTCGACTACTATGACTTGTATTACTATTCGAAAAAGTATACATATATTATATATACGAGTAATTTCCTTCAACTCCTCTTCTGCAATATATGTAGCATATTTTGTTTGTGAGGGGCATACAAATAAGACATATTCTGCGTGCTCGGCGTACTCTAGAAAAAAATTTACAAGTTGTACAAGCTTTTTAAAGAAGGTCAACAAGATGTAAAAGATGACGCTCACCCTGGTCGCCCCAGCAAATCAACAACCGTTGAAAATGCTGAGAAAGTGAACCGAATTACTATGGTGAATAGTTTAATCATTATTATAGAAGTTACTAAAGATGTCGGCATATCGGTTGGCTCATGTCATGTTTTTTTCCGTAAATTTTGGGCATGAAGCGTGTGACGTTTCGTTCGAAAATTGCTGAATTTTGACAAAAAAGTCGCATGAGGAATAGTTGAATGATGTCAGCGGCGACTCAGATTTGCTTAAGAGGGTCATAATTGATGGCGAATCATGGGTATATGGTTAAGACATGGAAACAAAAGTCTAATCGTCCCAATGGAAGAGCCAAGGCGAAAAAAACTACAACAAGTAAGGAAAGGCTAAGTTCGGGTACAATCGAACATTTTATACTCTCGCAATTTTTTGATATAGTTTTATTAAGATAACACACAATTTAACCCATATATTCGGCATAAAGTCCAATAGAAAAACGAAAATCATCATATATAGTATATAGGCTGAGGTAATTCCTGAACCGATTTCACTCATTTTCATCACCAACATACATTACATCTAAAGTTATATGCTCACTTATTTTGGCTAAGACACATATTAACCGATTTATAAGGTATATGGGAGCTTCCCCCAGCTTATGACCCGATTTTATACAATTTTTGCTACAGAGATATCTGACAGATTTACCGATATTTTCGGTGAAAAATTGCCCTTAGACACTGAGTTCTTAAAATTCGATATCAGGCATTCGGATTTTGACTCGTCTCGTCACCCTGATCATTTTGATATACATAACCCTATTTCTAACTCGTTTAGTTTTATGACTTACAAACAACCGTTATGTGAACAAAACTATAATACTCTCTTAACAACTTTTGTTGCGAGAGTATAAATATTTCTGACAGAATTCAAGAGCATACCAAAAAGTGCATATCAGAAGTTCTTCGAGGATTGGAAAAAAAGCTGGCCCAAGTGTATTATATCTGAAGGAGACTTCTTTGAATGGAACAAAATTCCTGAAAAATTACTAAATTAAATATATATTTTTTCGAAAAAAAAAAATGAAAATTCACCGTTTTTTATCACACACATATGTGAAGATAATACTGAAACTGACAACTTATGTAATTCTCGGGTCAGTTTGAATAGTGGATATATTTTTTTCTTTGTCAAAATTTCCTCTTTTCCACTACCTTTCAGGACGTCTTAAAGTATATCCTAACTGACACTTGCCTGCCCCTTAAATCACATTTCCAACAGAACTACCAACACCACCACAACCACAGTAAGCCAGCTGGGGGGCTATCCATCATCCATGCCGTAACGCTTACGCACCTATTTTGCTGTAGTTAGCAATGTGTATGAGTTGTGAGCATTTGCCTTTGCTTGTGTGCGTGTGAATCTATATGTTAGTGTGACTCTATGGATAGTATATGGTGATAACTAGTCAGTATGAGTGGTAGCTAGTTGCAGCAGATGGTTTTGGTGAAGCAGAAAGAGCATGAACTTCCTGCGCTCTAAATGGGAGAACCCATGTAGTTGCTGTTTGGGTGCGCGTGTATGTGCTATATGACATGGCGGCGGCAGTGGCTGAGCATGTGGACTCATTGAAATTGCATGCAGTTTGTTTGCATTTTGATAATAAATCAAAAACAGTTCATATAAATTGGGAAATATGCACACCAGCAGCAAAGCCAACACATGCAATAATAACAACAACAACAATTGGCTGTTGGCTGCTGTTGTGGCAGTGGCAGCAACGAAATTTGCCGACTACATTTATGCATGGCTGCATATTTCATTTGAGTTCCATACATATGGGTGTGTGTGTGTGTGTGTCGAATAAACATATTTATTGTGGGTTGAAGGCGGCTAGATAAATGTAGGCAAATATGCCAGAGCACAAACAAACAAGCAAACAAATAGCAAATGCTATTATAACAAAAACAACAACAACACCAATAATAGAACTATGAAAGATGCGTTAGCCCGACACGCGTATATTCCCATAGAATTTATGGGCTTTTCGAGCTATGGGCACAATTCACTACTCCATTCTCCATTGTTGTTGTTATTGCTGCTTCTGTTGCCATAACGAATGCTGGGAACTGCCACAGTTGGTGGTCGTACACTCGTACCACCGCCGCCATGGCATACTACCAAATTTACATACGCATTCAATCACATATGCAGAGCGCTCCAAAGTGCACAAACACATATGCACTTGTAGTATATATGTGTATGTGAGTTTGTGTTTTTGGAGTGGTATGCCTGACTATACCCTGTATAGTGCATATATTTGTTTATTAAAAATTTAAATTAATAAATATGAACCAACAACCAACCAGCTATTGAATGCCTTGCTGGGCATGGGGTTCTAACGTAGGTCTATATGGCACGGAAAATCGAAGCTTAGCAAATCCTTTGGGAACGTGTGTTTTATGCATGCGTAAATGTGAGTGCATAAAATTTTGTAGCACCTCCTCTCGCCTCAGTTAGTCGCATTTATTCGTATTTACTTACATATGCATATATGCATTTATGCACTTAAGTGCACACAAATCAATAAAATGCAAGCGAGTATGGGTGTGCGGCTCGATATTGAATTCAGGAATAATTTAGAGAGATTTATTTCTTCTTTTATGTTTTGCAAAGAAATATTCGAATTTCAAATATTTATTGTATTTGCTCAATAAAGAATATGAAATTACGAGTATTTATTTTTGGATTTTCGGAAAGTTTTGTTAACAATATGAGTGCTATTACTAGAAAATCTGAATTGTGTAGTGCATTTATTAAAAATGAAAAATAATAGTTTGGAGTAGCCAACTTCGGGTGCCTCACATTGGGTACAATATTTAAAGGATAACGAATCGATGTATTAGCGCATATCTACGTCAACTATTGGTATGTAAAGGGTGATTTTTTAAGAGCTTGATAACTTTTTAAAAAAAAAAAACGCATAAAATTTACAAAATCTCATCTGTTCTTTATTTGAAACGTTAGATTGGTTCATGACATTTACTTTTTGAAGATAATTTCATTTAAATGTTGACCGCGGCTGCGTCTTAGGTGGTCCATTCGGAAAGTCCAATTTTGGGCAACTTTTTCCAGCATTTCGGCCGGAATAGCCCGAATTTCTTCGGAAATGTTGTCTTCCAAAGCTGGAATAGTTGCTGGCTTATTTCTGTAGACTTTAGACTTGACGTAGCCCCACAAAAAATAGTCTAAAGGCGTTAAATCGCATGATCTTGGTGGCCAACTTACGGGTCCATTTCTTGAGATGAATTGTTCTCCGAAGTTTTCCCTCAAAATGGCCATAGAATCGCGAGCTGTGTGGCATGTAGCGCCATCTTGTTGAAACCACATGTCAACCAAGTTCAGTTCTTCCATTTTTGGCAACAAAAAGTTTGTTAGCATCGAACGATAGCGATCGCCATTCACCGTAACGTTGCGTCCAACAGCATCTTTGAAAAAATACGGTCCAATGATTCCACCAGCGTACAAACCACACCAAACAGTGCATTTTTCGGGATGCATGGGCAGTTCTTGAACGGCTTCTGGTTGCTCTTCACCCCAAATGCGGCAATTTTGCTTATTTACGTAGCCATTCAACCAGAAATGAGCCTCATCGCTGAACAAAATTTGTCGATAAAAAAGCGGATTTCACATTTCGAACCGAACACTGATTTTGGTAATAAAATTCAATGATTTGCAAGCGTTGCTCGTTAGTAAGTCTATTCATGATGAAATGTCAAAGCATACTGAGCATCTTTCTCTTTGACACCATGTCTGAAATCCCACGTGATCTGTCAAATACTAATGCATGAAAATCCTAACCTCAAAAAAATCACCCGTTATATTAAATGTGGTTTAAGAGAATGTATAGATCGATCTCATCGATTTGTGGTTTCAAAGCAAATATTGTCTCAGGTAAAATGTCCACCTAATGAAATGAAAATATCCATATATCAATAATTATATTCGGTAATAGACTAGAAAGTAGGCGACACGTTCTTTTATATGGGTGCAAGGACTGCATATTGGGTTTAAAAAACATATCCACCAAATTTTATTAAAATATGCCACATTCTAATCGATATATTGAAATTTATAAAGCAATTTTATTAGGCACATATATAGGGACTACTGAACCGTTTTCAAACAATATCAGTACACATTAGAAGAAATACCAGGAAGAAAATGCACTCAGATTTTTTTACAAAATGGAAAATGGGAGTGGCGTCCCCCACTTATGGGTCAAAAACCATATCTCAGATATGGTCGAACTACTCGACCGATTTCAATGAAATTCGATATACATATAATATTTTCTTGACACCCTGATGACACGTGTGGAAAATGAATGAAAGCGGTTCACAACCACGACTACTTTCCATATAACTCAATTTTGAATTCTTCTGATTCGTTCACTTTATAATATATACATTAGGAACCGATGAAGATCGCGGAATAAAACTTGTATTTGAACTGTTACATCACTGGTGAAAAAATTATCAAAATCGGACCGTGACTTTTCAAGATATCGAACATGAAGACTCAGAGCCTAAGGGTAATTTTTCACCGAAAATATAGGTAAACCTCTCAGATATTTTAATGTAATTAATTCCCTGTGAATTTTAACAATTTTTCTTATAAAGGGTGATTTTTTAAGAGCTTGATAACTTTTTAAAAAAAAAAAACGCATAAAATTTACAAAATCTCATCTGTTCTTTATTTGAAACGTTAGATTGGTTCATGACATTTACTTTTTGAAGATAATTTCATTTAAATGTTGACCGCGGCTGCGTCTTAGGTGGTCCATTCGGAAAGTCCAATTTTGGGCAACTTTTTCCAGCATTTCGGCCGGAATAGCCCGAATTTCTTCGGAAATGTTGTCTTCCAAAGCTGGAATAGTTGCTGGCTTATTTCTGTAGACTTTAGACTTGACGTAGCCCCACAAAAAATAGTCTAAAGGCGTTAAATCGCATGATCTTGGTGGCCAACTTACGGGTCCATTTCTTGAGATGAATTGTTCTCCGAAGTTTTCCCTCAAAATGGCCATAGAATCGCGAGCTGTGTGGCATGTAGCGCCATCTTGTTGAAACCACATGTCAACCAAGTTCAGTTCTTCCATTTTTGGCAACAAAAAGTTTGTTAGCATCGAACGATAGCGATCGCCATTCACCGTAACGTTGCGTCCAACAGCATCTTTGAAAAAATACGGTCCAATGATTCCACCAGCGTACAAACCACACCAAACAGTGCATTTTTCGGGATGCATGGGCAGTTCTTGAACGGCTTCTGGTTGCTCTTCACCCCAAATGCGGCAATTTTGCTTATTTACGTAGCCATTCAACCAGAAATGAGCCTCATCGCTGAACAAAATTTGTCGATAAAAAAGCGGATTTCACATTTCGAACCGAACACTGATTTTGGTAATAAAATTCAATGATTTGCAAGCGTTGCTCGTTAGTAAGTCTATTCATGATGAAATGTCAAAGCATACTGAGCATCTTTCTCTTTGACACCATGTCTGAAATCCCACGTGATCTGTCAAATACTAATGCATGAAAATCCTAACCTCAAAAAAATCACCCGTTAACAGTTTGTCTCTGTACCAAAAATGGTTAAAATCGGAAAATCATAACTTCCCCTAGATCCCATATACCTAATTATAGGTAATGCTCGTTTAATTTTGTATAGTTTTCGATATATTGTATCTTGGTGTTGAAAATGAGTGAAATCGGTTCAGGAATTACCTCAGTCCCCATATACCATTTATGATAATTTTCGTTATTCTATTGAACTTATATCGAATATATGGGTCAAATTGTGTGTTATCCTATTAAAAATTTAGCAATAAAATGTTCGGTTGCATCCGAGCTTAGCCTTTTACTTACTACTAAGAATTTCATATTTTTTACTCAATTAAGTTCTTGCTCATATTAAAATTCTTATTCTTGACTGACGTAGACACCGCTTACGCGGTTATAGCCGAGTCCACACCACAACAGCGCGCCAAGCATCTTTCCTTTTGGCAGTTTGGCGCCAATTGGTAATACCAAGCGAAGACAGTTCCTTCTCCACCTGGTCCTTCCATCGGAGTGGAGGCCTCCCTCTTCCTCGGCTTCCACCAGCGGGTACTGCATCGAACGCTTTCAGAGCTAGGGTATTTTCGTCCATTCGAACAACATGACCTAGCCAGCGTAGCCGTTGTCTTTTTATTCTCATCAGTTCATCACTCCATCTTCTGCGGTATTCGCCGTTGCAAATGTTTAAGGGACCATAAATCTTCCGCAAAACCTTTCTCTCGAAAACCCCAAGAGTCATCTCATCGGTTGTTGACATCGTCCATGCTTCTCCACCATAAAGTAGGACTGGATTGATGAGGGACTTGTAGAGTTTAGTTATGTGCATATAAAATTATATTTTTCTTGTCGAAATGTGAGTGAAAATGTTATGGATCATTCTCAATATTATAATATAACCAATTAGTAATTTGTCGGCCAACGATGGGTTGTAGATTGGCTTATTGGATAGAGTGTACACTGTTTTAGACTAGATTAGACTAAACAGAAAAGGCTAGTAAATTTTAAAGGTTTAATATTAACTTTATGTCTAGCATTAGGACTAGTAAGTGTTTAGCAGTAAGTATACAGAGAAAGATTTCACCTAGAATTCATGCAAATGATCTAATTTATTTAGGAAGTATAATTACTTTTTCATAGATTCTAACTAATCAGTATTTATAATTAGAGTTCCATACCACTGATCGACATCCTAAAGTAGACCTTACAAAAATAAGACTCCTGGTATGGTTATAGAATAAAATTCCTTCGATCTAAAAACATTTATTACAGCAATTACTTCTGATAGCCGTGAAAAAGGAAGGCTTCTGTATTAAAAAAAAATACCAACGGGAGTATAACATGCTGTTTCCACTACGCTTGCAAATGGAACCTAAAAGTAGCGTACTTTTGTGCATTAAGCCAAACCCCTCTTATTGTTGGAATAAAAAGCCAGATGGATGACGAACAAGCTGCCTGTAAGTATAAAACTAAACAGCACTTGCTTGAACAATTTACATTTATAGTAGGGTGATGTTGTCCATTTTGAACTCATAGCCATATCTATACAGGTAATTTCTTTAGCAAACTGCAAAGTCTATATATGTAAAAGACCATGTTATTGAGCGCAGTAAAGAGAAATGTATCACCACACGGAAAACAATAAAATTAAATAAGTAATTACTAGTCGTGACTGTTAAATTCACACAAAGTCAGGCCTTGATCATGATATTGTCGATGGAATACAACAAATATACATACATACATAGGACCATATATTGACTATGTCTACTTAGGTTAACACTTGCCCTGTTATGCATGAAAGATCAGTACTCTACAGCCGGCAAGGACTGATAATATAAATATGGAGCTAGAATATACATTCTATCAAAGCTGCGAACATTGAATGGATACGAAATGATCACATTGGAAACTACCAAAAGTGCGATAATCTTTTAGGGACTAACGTCTGAAAAGTTAAAATATACGAGTGGTCCTGTTGGTTAACTTGGATTAGTTAAAAAAGAGTGATATATTTTTAAAAGCGATAACTAAACTACCAATTATTATTTAGAAACAAAGCGATATGATTCAACTCCCATCCGAAGATGGTCGAAATCAAACTATACTTTTTCTAGAACCAAATACCTAATCGGTTTATGCTAGAACTATATATGATGGGTCACTACTTTTTGTTTGAATTTATGTCTTATATATTGGTCTATCGAAAGAGTTAATACAAGGTTGTCTAATATCTCCTTTTTATCTTTTGAAATTCGCGGCTATGAATATGGCTATGTCTTGGCATAACCTACAAAACGACGCTATGTATGATTAGTTTGGATATTGCGTTCAACAGTTATATACACGTAAACAAGGAGTTCACTAACGCCGAAAATTTCGATATTTTAAAGTTCCTTCGTCAAAAGCAAATCCGCTAGAGAAATGTTCCGTGAGATTAATGGTATTTTAGGGGATGGTAATCTATTACTTCGAATTGCGGAGGAATGGTTTCGACGATTCAGAGCGGGTGAAGACGACACCATACCGATCAAACCATGATAAATATCGAGTTAGAGTCGCCCAGGGGATGGGAGTTACACACCAAACCATTTTAAACCATCTGCAGAAGGCTGGATACACAAAAAAGCTTGATGTTTGGGTACCGCATGATTTGACACAAAAACCCTTCTGCACCGAATCAACGACTGCGATATGCTGCTGAAACGGACCGAACTCGACCGGTTACGCCCTTGGTGGTGTAAAGTTGAACTCAAAAGAGGCTTGTGAAAAATGGCTGACCGAGTTCTTCGCAAATAAGGAGGAGGGCTTCTACGAGGGGAATATTATGAAGTTGCCGTCTAGATGGAAACAGATTATCGAACGAAACGGCGTATATTTGAAAATGGCTCTTAAACTTGGGTCGTTTGGTAACCACCGTTTGGATTATTAATTAAAAATTAAATAATTATCTAGTTATCAATTTTAGTAATTAAATTTTAAACTGTTGACAACTCTATTTACCGAATATTTTTTTTTGGTATTTTATTATTTCCTACTTCTACACATTTAAAGGGGATCTTCAGTTCAGAGCTCTCAGAAAAGTCATAACATTGTCAATTTAATCTGACAATAAAAAAGAAGGAATTCATCGAAAATTGTGGCTACTTGGTCAATATTCGAAATCATCTTTTTCAAGACAAGGAAGCGTTTAAAGTTGTGCTAGTGCCGATCTTTGAATCTGTAATGAATTTGACCAATTTAATAAAGTTTTAGGGGACAAAAGTGTACTTTAAGCAAATAAATAGATTTTTTGAGAATCGTAGACTCGTCTGCCCTCTGTAAGGTAATCAGAACCAAGGTCTTATTTGATCGTTGGAGGGATATATGAATATCGAGAAATTGTGACAAGTAATTACCAAAATCGAAACTATGGTCAGCTGAGAGTTTCTACCATAAAAAAATCAGGATAGAGGTAACGAGTTGATGTAGAGTTTTTTGCGGAAAAGTTAAATTTCAAAATTAATGATTGTGTCGATGTTGTTCTTGTTTTTTAAAGGCGTTCTAGTATTTTTTTATATTTCTCAAAATCTACATCGAAATCAAGATTTTAGTAAGAACAAAATGAGCAGACATACATGCTCACTGTAGTGTATCTCTATAAAACAATGAACAATTTAGCTATAATAACCGCTTTCAGCCACTATGCGCCTCTCAGCGAAACGTGTTACATATATAGACTCAACCATTGAATGATCACCTGGTAAGGCTGCTGAAGTGGCAATGTTAAACAGAGCAAAGCAGCAAGCTTATGTACAAAATTCCTGGAAGATGTTAAATCATGGTCAGAGTATTTAACACAAAGGCTACACATACTCAACACAAACAACAACAACAACTGAGGAGTCACTGTAACAACAGAGAGCTGCCTAAAACAGCGAGCACATACGCGTACAATAAAATCAGCACATAATATCGTAGAAGGGGTCTGATGTTGGACCGGGGATGCGCGCACGATTCACCAGCAAAATCAGCGAGTAATGTTGGAAATTTTTCAGATTTTTGCTAAAGTTCTTAGTCACAGTCTTTACGGCGGTTGGCTTATACTAATACTTGTACGGGTGTGTAAGGTATGTGTTGATGTGTGTATGTTTGTATGTGTGAGTACGTGGGTACCCGTATTTAGTAAGCAAAGCACCACCGATTGCAGCCAACAACATGTTAACGAGTCTCTTAAGCAATAATATTTAAGACTAAATGCTGGACGGACGGACGGAAAATTGCTTGTATGCTGCCCGGCATGCCATATGTGAATGCGTGTGTGTATGTGTGTGTGTTTGTTGCCTTGCTGTCGGTGATAAAAATCCTTTTTTCGTGCTACTTATGCCACCAGCGCGAGTGCCAAGACATGGCCGTTGAGACAATTGCGGCTACAACATGCCGCTTGTGCCATAGTGGTGGCGTTGCGGCGGCTTGCAGCGGCATTGAAGCGCAATGCGACAGCATCTCTCATGCCTTTTGCTTATTGTGTGTCTGTTGCCCGGTACGTGTATAATTTATGTGCGCCTGCTATGCGGTTGACAGTAAAGTCAAGATAAGATCCGACTTTGTCGTTTAAATGTTGTCGCTTTTATTGTATTTCATGGCTACCTGTAATTCCAGTGATCATCGCACAATGGCTACTTATATTTACTACCTAAACCTTAAGTTACGTTACGTTTAGTTGCGCACACACATACCATACATATGTACATACAAATGCATATATTTTATTGCCTTCACATTCATAAGAATTTTGTGGGTTTTGTGGCATTTCGTTGAATTACCGATTTTCATATTTTATATTCGCTTTGCCGCTCAGCACGTCAGCTTTTAATTGCACTGTGAACATATTTCATATCTCATTCGCTTGATTTGCTCTTATTTTCATATTTTATAGCATTACTTGGTAAGCATTAACCTTAAGCCTTTGTGTCTGCGCATGTTGGCTTCTTTTTGCTATTTTTTTATTTGATTATCATCACGGCGTTTTTACAGCATCTTTCATCTTAAGTGGTCACGCGCTGACTGTAAAACATGTTGACGGAGTCACAGTGGATCGATGGCGTTAAGTGATAAACTTTAAGTGTCTGCTTTCTGTTGAAAGAGTGACCTTACTACGGCATATCACAGGGAAAGACTTAAACTGAAAAGTACAAAACATACAAGTTTACATAAGTATGTTTGTATGTGTGCAATGTCATTTGTTCCTGGAAATTTATTTTAAACAACGCTAGAGGAAATGTATGTATCAAGGAACATAGCTTAGAAAACAGTTATTATACTCTCGCAACAAATGTTGCTAAAGAGAGTATAATAGTTTTGTTCACATAACGGTTGTTTGTAACACCCAAAACTAAACGAGTCAGATATAGGGTTATATATACCAAAGTGATCAGGGTGAAGAGTGGAGTTCAAATCCGAATGTCTGTCTGTCCGTCCGTCCGTCCGTCCGTCCGTCTGTGCAAGCTGTAACTTGAGTAAAAATTATGATATCTTGATGAAACTTGGCACACTTATTTCTTGGCACCATAGGAAGGTTGCTTTCGAAAATGAGCAAAATCGGACCACTGCCACGCCCACAAAATGGCGAAAACCGAAAACACATAAAGTGCCATAACTAAGCCATAAATAAAGCTATGGAAATAAAATTTGGTATGAAGGATCGCATTATGAAGGGGCATATTTGGATGTAATTTTTTTGGGGAAGTGGCCCCGCCCCCTACTAAGACTTTTGTACATATCTCGCAAACCAATAGAGCTATATAAACCAAACTGTCTGCAGTCGTTTTTTTCAGCCACTTCCTAATACAGTCCAAAAATGAAAGAAATCAGATCATAACCACGCCCACCTCCCATACAAAAGTTAGGTTGAAAATTACTAAAAGTAGGTTAACTCACTAACGAAAAACGTCAGAAACACTAAATTTCACATAAGAAATGGCAGATGAAAGCTGCACTCAGATTTTTTTACAAAATGGAAAATGGGCGTGGCGTCGCCCACTTATGGGTCAAAAACCATATCTCAGGAACTACTAGACCGATTTCAATGAAATTTGGTTTGTAATAGTTTCCTTGCATCCCAATGATATGTTGTGAAAATAGGCCAAATCGCTTCACAACCACGCCTACTTCCTATATACCAGAACTTTGAAGACAATCTGAATCGTTTACTTTACAATATATAAAGTAAGTACTAGTGAAGATATCGGTGCAGACCTTTGCACAAATACTATGTTAATAGTGCGGCAGCCCCATTCTAAAAATCGCCGAAATCCGACCATAGGTGTTCAAGGCCCCATATATCGAACATGAGGACCTCGTTGCTTCTAACCTAATATTATGGTTTCCAACTTTCAATGGATTTTATACGAATATGTGGGTCAAATTGTGTATTATATAATATAAATTAATAATTTAATTTTAACTTTAAATATATAAATTGCGAGAGTATAAAATGTTCGGTTACACCCGAACATAGCCCTTCCTTACTTGTTTTAAAATTATAGTTGTCTGATTAGGCGAGTGGCATTACTTTGAGTGGAAACGAAGTATAATTACTATATTTTAAGAATGAGAGATGTCTTCACTAGAACGGTTTGATAATGGTTTTCGACAGCGATGATGTACACCAACAGCAATGATGTGCTTTCACTGAACATCGTTGTAGCTCAATATGTCTTCTGACAGATACTTTGGCGAGTTCATAGCAGAGAATACAGTAATCGAATATAGAAATACAGTGGCTCATAGCTTATTTCGTGTAAGCAACATTTTTGATAATACTGATATGAAATAATTTTTTTTTGCTCTGAACTAAATGAACGAATGATGCAATTATATTGATAATTTAGTTTTAAATACAAAACATGTAAACAAATTTACAAAAGTATTCAAATTCAATATTTTATAATAATAACTATAATTCTGCGCTTTGTACGTGAAAATCGCGTGCATAACAAGGGTCGAAAGGCTCCTAATAAAAATTTTAATGAAACGGATGAGAGGTGGATTTTAAAAAAGATTAAAAAAGAACCAATGTAGTGCTCCAGCGGTGACCAAAGATGTTGAAATGTTTCTCGGCAAAAAATGTCATCCAGAAACTGTGCGCAGAATATTAAGGGATTTCAATTTTCATGGGCGAACAGCACGGAATAAGCCTTTTATAAATAAGAAAAATAAAAAAGCCCATTTACAGTTCGCAAAAGACCATTTAAACAAGGACAATGCTTTTTGGAATACGGTTATTTTCGCCGATGAGAGCAAGTTTAATCTTTTTGCGTCAGATGGTAAAGCATACGTATGGCGGAAACCAAATACTGAGCTCCAAACAAAAAATTTACGCGCAACAGTAAAACATGGTGGCGGTCATGTAATGGTTTGGGGGTGTATGTCATCTGCAGGCGTTGGTCGATTGGAGTTTATAGACTCCACTATGAATAAAGAAGTGTACCTAGACTTAATGAAGCAAAATTTGCTTCAAAGTGCAGAAGACCTGGGTATACGTGACACTTCCACCAGGACAACGACCCTAAACATAAATCTGGTCTTGTACAAACTTGGCTCATTTGGAATTGTCCACACCTCGTCCAAACACCTGCACAGTCACCAGATTTGAACATTATCAATGCAAAACCGCATGAAAGCTGTAATCGAGCAAAAAGGCTTTTCCACAAAATATTGAAATATTATTTTTGTTTACTTTTTATAACTTTTTAGTAAGAATTTTTATACCACACGAAATAAGCTGTGTGACCCATGAATTATGAGTGTTTTTGGATTTTGTTTAATAAAATATTGAATTTGAATACTTTTGTAAATTTGTTTACATGTTTTGTATTTAAAACTAAATTATCAATATAATTGCATCATTCGTTCATTTAGTTCAGAGCAAAAAATATTAATTTCATAGCAGTATTATCAAAAATGTTGCTTACACGAAATAAGCTATGAGCCACTGTATATTTTTAATACCAGACCAACTCAACTACGAATACGTCTTTCGTCCTGTTCTACCACAAAATATCGTATTTTCATTGACGCGTACAATAAGTTAAGTTTATTTAAGTCTAATATATTTATTTTGTAATCTATATCTCTTCCGTTTCAGTATATTTATTTAACAGATACAGAAAATACATTAGTTCGTGATTACTTACCATGCTATTAACAGTAAGTTTCGTTTATGGCATAGCTTGTCATCTACTGCTATATAATTTTAAGGCACTTTAAAAATCGGCGATAAATAAATTAATTAATTAATTTCGTTAATTAACTCTACTATCAAAATAGTTTGTGGAACTACATCTTTTGGTTTGGTAAAAAGCAAAATATACACCTTTTGTCAAGACCATTAAAGATTATTAATGGAAGAGCAGCTTCTATTAGACTATTTGATTTGCCGATGCAAACAATACTGACTTTATCACAAATCAGTGTGAATTATATGTAACCGAACGAAATTTCTAATCAAAAGTCTCAATGAGTAAATTCGTAAATTTCACCATATGGGTTAGCTGAAGATCAATATTTTAAAGGAAGCTTAGGAAACCATCAACTAGAAACCATTATAAAAAACCATTGAAGGTTTTGCCTAGGAGTTTTTCGAATTAGTAGTATAATGTCAACTTCTTCTATTTTTCCAGAAAACCTGATAATAATGAAATGGCCCAATTTTAATGCAAGTACAATTGTTTTAATCTATGTCAGAAAAATGCTAAAAAATCACGAACTCAGTATGATTCAGAACAACCGATTAATTTATGATTTTTTAAATTTATTATTTTTCCAATTTTTGAAATAATTTACATTAAAACTGTTATATCCACCAATTGGTGTAGTTGATTTAATAGTTTATGCGATATGTACATAAGAGGTATTAAAGTAGAGATATTTCTCTTCTTCTTTTTCCTGACTAGCGTACACAACGCTTACGCGGTTATAGCCGAGACCACAACAGCGCGCCACGCATCTCTCCTTTTGTTAGTTTGGCGCCAATTGGTAACACCAAGTGAACACCAGGTCCTTCTCCACCTGGTTCTTCCATCGGAGTGGAGGTCTCCCTCTTCCTCGGCTTCCACCAGCGGGTACTGCACCGAACACTTTCAGAGCTGGAACATTTTCGTCCATTCGAATATTTCTCGAAAAATAAAGAAATCCTGTTTAGAATTAAAGTTTTTTAGGTTAATTGGAATTAGGTTAGGTTAGAATCAAAGGCTGACTCTCCAGATAGCTACAGGTGTCGCGATTTAAATAGCTAAAGATACTAGTCCGTTGTAATGCCAAACGACTCTTAAGTATGAGTTGCAGGGAAGACCCTTACGTATCGCCGAAGCGCTTTGAGCCTATCACAAATTTTATGAGTCGGCTAATATCTTCTCCGGCAAGTTTGCATGTTTCGCCAAAAGTATAGCTACCGAGATGTTCCAACCTCAGGATAGTGGAGGACGAAATGAGTTGGTTTTTAATTGCGTTCGGCAGGATCCCTGGCCTTATCGCATGTATACCTATACCTATTGCCAAGTGTGAATACTCCCACTGTTGCGGCACCGTTCTCTTGCTTTCCACTTTGTGCCAAAAGAATCTCGCAACCGAGCAGGTTTTTGTTGTTAACAATAGTTTCCCAAGCTCGCGAAAGGTCCATTGTTCCTGGAAGCTAGAGCACAAGAGGACAATGGCGCCCCGACTCGTTCCTAGCATGGTGAAATGGGACTACGGGTGTCCTTTCTTACGAGTTCATCCTCTCTGCAGTTCCCAGCGATTCCGCTGAGACCCGGCATCCAGATGAGTATAATAGTGATATAGATTAATTGGTATGCTGACAACATTTAGTTATGAATGGAATATCTCAATTAGGTGGGCGTCGCTGCATTCTAAACCTGCCCACCTCATTCTGATCCAGTCCTCCTAAGAGTGCCAAATTGTATCATGTTTCAAAGTTACCAAACTTCATCAAGCTATCTTCATTTTTATTCAAGTTTGAGTATAGTTTTAGGGGATTGGAATAACCATTAAGTAAAAACAATTATTATACTCTGTGTCAGAGCAAATAAATTCCAAAATGTGTGCTAACAACTCATAATATCAGCTTTTCAATACTTGCTTTTGTGATAATTAAGTATTTAGTGATAAAGCGCATACAAAATACCTACTACAAATACCATCGATTTACTTTCAATGTCATAACAGCCAGCGAAACGAAACAATCAGCGAAAAATCTAAAGCTGTTATGTTCAATATATTGACGTGTTCATTATGAGCTTACCGCATTTATAACAAATTGATTACCATTTTAAATAACTTATTCAAATATGCTCGTACATATGTAGGTTAGGTGCATTAACACCAAACACCGCCTAATCAAACCGTTTTTGCCATATTGTGTAATGCAAATCAAATAATAGTGATTTAACTACGCCATTCATTAAACAAAATCAAATTTAATGAAACGACTGCATGTATGTACAATGCTTGTTAGCATATTTTGCAATTTAAATATACACATACATATATGCGGTACTGTAGCCCTCTAATATAGTTTGTACATGTATGTATATGTGTGTGGGTATGTCTGCGTGTTAAATATTGCATTGTATTGGCTAATAGAATAATCATATTTTACATTTAAAATTAGCATGAATTTGCCATTTGTTTAAAATGTGGCTGCAAATTTATTAAAACGGTCGAACGCTCGCATAACTGACCAACTGTAAATATATAAATATGTTTGTTTGCAAGCCACACTGGTCGTAGGCATTAGAGCGTATGAGTTAATTAATTATTGCATTATGCAATAACAATAATAAACAACTATACAATATGAGTTTCACAATTTCACACAGTGCGCACCGCTATCGTACTCTAATTACACGCAAATATATATTGCAATGAGAATTGTTCATAATAAATACTCAATAAATACGAGCATGTTGCTAAATAAAAGCAAACACTTTTTGTTGTTGTACACATTTGTTGTTTTCATGTTTTGTATTTGTCGTAATTTCATTTATTTATTTATGCATATAAATATTGGTGCGGTCTAATGCCTTTGGTTTGCAGCGGATAGTCGATAAGTACGGTGTCATATAATTAAGGACACTAGTTGATATTTTGAAGTTTCGTTTTTTTTACTTTTTCAATGAAAATTGAATGCAGAAAATGTATTTTTGCATTTTAAAGTATTTATTTATAAATATTTTTCGGAACACCAAACCAAGAATCTGATAGTGTTATATAGTATTCTTTCATATTTGTCGTACATTATTGAATACTTTTTTGGAATATTTTCCTAATAACATTTCCAAAATCCCACTAACCGAGCTTTAATTGGTAAATAGCCGTTTCACACAGGGGTTAATTGATCAATTAACTCGACTTTGCTCAATTAAATCAGCGATTTTTTAGTTCGATTTACCATACAAAAAATAGTGTTATTTTACAACATTAATTTCTAATCGAATACGCTATACATTTCGTTGTGGATACTAATAAAATAGAAATCTTACTTATCAATTTCTTATGAACAACAGAGACCAAAGTGTATAAAAGCTGAGCGCTAATCGAGTAGCCGGCTGTGCGAAAGGCAAAACTTGATTTTTCAATTATAATATTATGTACTAAATTTATTTGACTGCTCGAAAGACAAACTTGGTTATAATCTTAATGTACTAAATTTATTTGGCTGTTCGAAAAGGCTATAATTCAGTCTATCATTACAAAAAAAAAGATAATTTTTATTTTTTTCAGAATGCATTTTTCAAATCGCGCGACGTTGGTACTCAAGAATCTGACGGTGAATCATCCACATATGACTTCATAATAATTTCAATAATTTCTTTATATAAATATTGGCCTATTATCTATAGTATCTCACGAAATGATGGTAGATAAAATCACGAAAATGTATGTATACCGAAGCAATATAATATTCAGCATGTTTTATAAGTCGTTTATAGGTAGATTTCATTGTTCAGAAGACATCAAAAAGTTTGAATTTGTACTCGGCACTACCAAATTACAATAATATTAAGAAGATACTGCTATAATCCACCGTTAATATAAGCTGTAAGCTCATAAAGTAACATCGGCGAAATTTTGAAATTGTGTTTAATTATTTGCCCACCACTGTATTTTGTTTTTTGCGCTCTGCTCTGACTCGTATTGCAATAAATTGCAATTGACACTACAATTGCTACCATAATTTCTGGCGCTGAGTGGTTTCGAAAAAATATATCTATGTAAGTGCATGCAATGCAATGCGCATAGCTTGTACAGCAATTGTCATACAACTAATGTCATGACACTCAATTAATTGTGCGCGAGTAGGTGTGTGGCACGAATTAAAATGTTTAATTGAGAATTTAATGCTTTGTATACTTACACGTATGGCATATTTGCTGGCAGTTTATGGCATTGTGGGCAACTTTCAATAAGAATTTCAAATTAATTACAATAATAATAATTAAATATGGGTTAGGTATGGATTATTGCTCATAAATTTACATATTGAGTCAATATATTTTCCTTTTTTATCGAGTAATAAAAATCTAAGTTATAGATAAGCATGTTTATTGCAATAGTTAATGTAACTTCGTTGAAATCTGTATATAATAGTACTTCGAAACGGTATAGAGGAAATCACTGAACATGTTCGAAAAATAAATCTCTGTAGATCCAGAGTAGCGTGGCAATTTTTCTTTCTCACAATAAGGATCTCACAAGATATACATTTTCTAATACGCATACATCAGATATATAGGAAAATATTCTCATCAGGAAGATCTTTAGTTCCCTCATCGAAAGTTTTTATATGACTCAAATCGTGTAGGGGCTCACTTGAACCTCAGGAACACTAACAAATTATAATTAGTTAAATTTGGCGAAATTAACTTTTATTTATTAGCAACTCAAAAATATAATATTTTGGGAAAATATTTAGTTCTAATGGTTCATAAAGAAAATCACCAGATGGGTAAAGTCCAATACCACCAGCGAGCATCCGCTAATAATTGACAAAATATTAAAGTTGGTGGCATTATCGACAAGCTCGTGCCATGACGGGGTTTCTGAAAGCCAAAAATCCCAAGAGAATGGAGTGGATAAAGTTCGAGTGAGCAACTGTTGACCCCAAATAATGCACTCTGCATATGAAACTTGCGGTACTGTGACAAGGGCCACAGGAGTTGTTTGGCAGTCCAACGCGTGGACATTAAATATGCATGAGAGAAAGACGTTATAAATAAATTTACGTACTTCTTAACACGTTTCACAATTGCTATGAGTTGTGCATTCGCTGCAGTTTTGCATTTATATTGAAACGAAGCCAGACGAAATGAAGCTCGAAGTGAAAGGTACAGCACATGGTTGACGGTTGGTGATTGTTCCGTGCCTATGTGCGAAGGATAGTGGCGTCGTGCAGTCGTGCTAAACAGGCAGGCGTGGCGATGAAAAACACAACAGTGGTAATAACAAGTAACAGTAAATGTTATAAGACCTCTTGTAATAAATGTTGCTTAAACAGCGTTTTATTCATACCACTCAAGGCTCATATAAGGGTATGGAATTTTTAAGAGAGTGACATTAATATCTGATCGGTTAAACAGATCTGTGGCTAGTATGTTTTTCAATAAAACACTAATTGTTCATCAGTGAGCTTTCGTAAACGTTATTTTTGGAATTCATTAGATACAATAGAAGATAAACTTCATAAGCTTTACTAACTTATAACTTCTTTATAGCGTTTTTAGGCAGGAGCTAATTGATCAATTAACCTACCACTGTTCGATTAAAAGGCTTATTAAGATCGATTTACCATACAAAATAAAAACCCCATTTAATTCTAATTGAATTTTAATCGACTCGAAAATGAAATGCAACTCTTCGATAAAGACGTACGATATACGTTCTTTGTCTGCGATTGGTTGAATTTTTTGATAAAAAAGTTACGGTAGAAGTCGCTGCTAAAAATATTAATCAAACAACTTACTAAAAAATTCAAAAAGGTTATTAAAGCTGTATATATGTATGTATTTCCTATACAATGATCTACGATTATTGAAAAGTATCAAAAATTAAATTGGAGTAGTTTTGAAAAATATATCGTTTTTTAAGGTAAAAAATGGCCTTCTTTTTAATGTCAAATTGACAATTTTCAACAAATCAAAAACATCGTCATTGTATACTAAATATATTCAAGAATACTCAGTTTTAAGTCGATCGGTAAATTTCTAGTTGAGTTATGATGTCAGCAGTTTTGAGAAATGCCCTGTTGGCGGTCGCTCATTAGAACGCTGCAATTTAAATACTATGAAATATACGACCTTAACGCTTTCACAGGATATTTTTATTTTTATTAGAATAAGCAAAAAAAATTGATTTTTTGAAAATGCCACACTAGTATAGCCCCTTAATTAGGCTGTCTAAAAACGCTATAACACTTTAGTCGACAACTGTATCCTGCTGCAGCCAGGCAGCTCTTATATAGTAGATGCTGGCAACTACGAATTCGGTCTCTTGATATCTCCAGCAAGTTATCGATTTCTATGTCGTTTTTGGCTTCTTTTTTGGTTTGAATACCATACACTTTCGTACAATATTTAAATATTGAGGATTTCGTTACAATGTTTAAACATTGAGGTATTGAGAATTTAAACACATTTTTCTTTAATTTAATTATGTTTTTAGGACTATAAATATTTTTTTGAAAATCATCCACTTACTTTTTAGCGAAACATACTGAACTTTAAAAAATTACAGAGTTTGTGCTGTCAATATTATTTTGCCGATCTCTTACAAGAATACAATGCAACGCTATAGCTGTCAAACTTGTACTTGACATTTACGGGTATATTCGGTGTAGTTTGGTAAAGTGTCATGTAAAAACATAAGTTCAACCTCGTTTTTAAAACAGTATAACTTAATTCTAAAATACATAAAAAAAAATGTATCTGCGTTCTGGAGTGGATAGTATGACAAAGGTTTGGGCCTTGACGAAAATTGGTCAATAATTTTTAAAGCTCCGATCCAAATAGAGAGCCAATCCGTCACTCCCTTTACTGGAACGAACTTTAAATAATTTGGTCTTATTAAATTCTGAGACATATTGTTCTAGAATGTCAATGTTTTAAATCGATCTTGGACATTTGTGTCAACATTAACCCAACAAAATATTTGTAGAGAACTGTTTGCATCCCAAACTTATTCTCAACTGAAAATGTCACTTTTTGAGCCGAATTCTCGACATTTGCGGGAAATTTTGCTTTTCTTTTTTAATTCCAAGAAAAGTGCGGCTGAGGCTCATGGACATTTGTAACAGTTTTTATACAAAAAAAATGTAAACAGAAACAGCTGATTCTGTCCAATTATATTCGAATTGAATTGAAAAATTGATTTGAATTATTTTTTAACGTAAGTTTTCAAATACATTTCAATATTTGTTGCAAAATAGTTAATAATTTAACTTCAATTGCACAATAAATCCATTGCTTTTGGTCTAGACTTTTCTTAGGGTGCGCAAATATTCCATGCTCCGAAGCTGGCACTATTTTTCATGCAAAAGGCTGTTATTTGGATGAGTGTTTGTTTTAACCAAGCTTTCTTCAGTGTGGCTTCATTGATAAGTTTGGTTTATGATTGACCAAAGAGTTATCAGCCTATCTATCCGATTCTGATGTCGAGATATCGACTGAAGCCTTTCAGACCTGATGCAAAGTATTTGGTTTGGTTTCACAACTCCATTAACTCTATATAGATGACAGGGTTATACCTAACCAAACAGGGAGTGCCGCGCGTAAATAAAGTTGATTGATAATCAAATGGCAGAGCCTATATATTCATTTTTCCATCCCTGATCCTCCATAGTCTTTTCCTCCCCCGCAAAGCCGTAGAATACTTCATAATATAATACATATACATATGTCCTTTATAATATATTTAAAACTGTTTGGAATGCAATTTTGATTTAGTTGGTTGTTATGTTTAGCTTCAGAAAAGTTCCTTTGGGGACTACGAAATCTAAACTTTGTTCTTTGAATATATATATATATATATATATGTATTTATATATATCCATAATAAAAATGTTATACAAAATTACTGACAGCAAATGTTAACATTCGAAGCGCACTGGTCCTCCCTGGGAGCATTCATTGACTACTCTAGAGTAAGTAAAAAATTTAAGCTTGGACGGTATAAACTTAAATTGTTTTCTCGTTAGTTATAAGCCACCCAACCAATCTTTCGATACGACTATCGCGGTTACTACTGAATGCCGTTACTCATCTTCGTTCTATTGTTAGCTTGCGCATGGATAGCTAACACAACCAGCAGCGCTACTGCCAACTTTGTGGCATGTGGCAAAATTGCATTGTGCACTGATGTTGAAGTGTTTTTGCTACCGCTTGGAGGCAGAAAAAAATTTTGTCAACCACACTCGAGTAAGCGTGAATTCACTTTTTCACGCTTTTCTTATTAATTCAGCGCAATGTTTCATGTATTGTATTATTTATTGATGTTGTTGTTATTATTGTTGCTAGATTTTTTTATAATTGCTTTATGCACGGTAGAGTAGAAAAACGGCTTTGTTTTCTATTTTGAATTTGACATTTTGCATGTTGTCAACAATCCCGACTGTTTGCCTGGCAGGCAGGTAGTAAAAAGTGTTGGCCTCGTTGGCCACCGTTCGGTGGTTGGGTTGCTTAGTTGACTAGATGTTTGGTTGTGCGGTTGCCCACCGCCACATTTCGTGTTGCGAATTAATAAATGCCACGATTTTGCGTGCTTCCAGCCACGTTTCCATGCAATGTACGTGAGTACATATGTATTTAGCCACACACACACACATACCCTCAAATCTGTATATGATTCTCGCAATTCATTTATTCTTTGCTTGTTTTTCTTGTTGTTATTTTCCACCTGAAAGACAGATGTAGTTGATGCTAATCTGTGTGGCATTTGCTGTATGGCACTCGTACGCACTGGACACTGTGGTCAACGGTCGCGAATTCGTGGCGGCAACCAGTTAACACTATCAGTTGGAACCATCTCAACAAATGCAAACACACCAGTACTTTCCATGCATGCACATGTGCAGACATAGAGACAGACAGACAGCCAGGCAGCCAAGTGACTACATCATACGATTTATGCCACAACTTGAGGCATGGTGACGGTCAGCATATTAATTGCACTACTAATATGAATGTAAAATGGTTATGTGCTGAAATTAAGGTGTGACTTAAATAATGTTCCTTGTTAGCATTCATATTAATATTTTTATGCATGTCAATATTTCTTTCGTGTTATTTTACACATTTCAACTGAATTTAATGTGAACGTGTCGCTGATGCGATCTTCCATTCGTATCAGATTACAAACTTGTATTATTCTTTGTTTATAAAATAACTTCATAATCGTTAGAGTTTATTTTCCTTAAAGTATGCTAAATTAATATTTTTATCTTAGTAAATGGATTCTGAAATCAGGTAGTCAATTGACCTATTTGAGTGTTCTAGAATATATTTACTATACATTGACCTACGACTTTTTTGATCGGTTGAAAATTGTCAATTTGCCATTAAAAAAGTTTTTTACCTAAAAAACGCAATTTTTTTCGAACTCCGGCATTTTGTTAATAAGGAAGGGTTAAGTTCGGGTGTAACCGAACATTTTATACTCTCGCAATGTATTTATTTTATTAATATAACACACAATTTGACCCACATATTCGTTATATATATGGTGTAAAGTCGATTGAAAGTTGGAAACCCTAATATTATATGGTGGAAGTTAGGTGAAGTTATGACCCGTATTTTAGTCACGGAGACATATTATTAAATGAAACATATTTCCTATGAATTTCTTCAAAATATCTGAGAGACTTACCTATATTTCCGGTTAGAAAGTTAGAAGCCCTGATGTCCTCATGTTCAATATATGGGGCTTTGAAAATTGTCCGATTTCGACGAATTTTAGAAGGGCGATGTAGTATTTATGCAAAGTTTTGTTCCGATATCTTCACTAGTGCTTACTTTATATATTGTATTGTGTATTCAGATCGTCTCTCAATTATATGGGATGCAAGAAAAATATTACAAACCGAATTTCATTGAAATTGGTTGAGTAGTTTCGGAGATATATATAACCACGCCCCTTTTATATTTTGTATACCACAGCTCTTGTTTTACAGCTCTTCTGCACCTTCCTTATAATGAAATTTAAGTTTTCTATTGGTTTTTCTTTCTGAATTAAAGCCTTTTTAGTAGGTTTCAACATAACCTTAGTATGGGAGGTGGGCGTGGTTATAATCCGATTTCCTTATTTAAGCTTAGCTTTAGTAGTTTATGAGATATGTACAAAAAACTTAGTAAAGGGCGGGTCCACGCCCACTTCCTCAGAAAAATTACATCCAAGTATGCCCCTTCATAGTGCGATCTTTCATGCCAAATTTTATTTTCATAGCTTTTTTTATGGCTTAGTTATAGCTCTTTATGTGTTTTCGGTTATCGCCATTTTGTTGGCGTGGCAGTGGTCCGATTCCGCTCATTTTCGAACTTAACCTTCTTATGATGCCAAGGAACACGTGTTCTAAGTTTCATTAAGATATCTCAATTTTTCAAGTTACAGCTTGCACGGACGGATAGACGGACGGACGGACAGACGGACGGACAGACATACATCCGGATTTGAACTTTACTCGTCATCCTGATCACTTTGGTATATATAACCTTATATCTAACTCGTTTAGTTTTAGGACTTACAAACAACCGTATAAAAAATCGTACGTCATTGTTTATGAAATACTTTCAGCTTCAAAACCTTTTAGAATTTTTTGGTTTCAGCTACTCATTCGGTCGGAATCATGTCAGTAGTTGGGGAACTTTTTTTTGGCACCTCTGAAGACATAACTCCAATATTTTTGTAAAAAAATAAATAGCTGAATATATACCTTATTATATCCAAAAAAAACTTCGAATTAGTCGATCTATTACTTTCTTTAAAAAAATAATGAAAATCGCCTAAATTTTTATGGATTACACTGGTATAGCCCCTTAAGATATTGAAACTGAGTTTCGACAGTTATAGATCACAATCTTTTGCGATAAGAAAAAACACGTAAAAAGCACGTATATATACAGAAAGGAAATGTTAACTTCGGTTGAAACAAGTTTCGTAGTTTAAGAGATCTGCATGAGTGCTTTTCAAATTTTATAAACCATTGGATATACTCCTACTGTGATCTGTACAAAGGTGAAGTTATGTAGATTCGACTCGAGTTTCTGTCCCACGATTTCTTCAAGTGGGAAACGCAAACCCGATTCTGGAGAAAACGAGTATACGCTTATATTAGATATATTGTCCAAAGTTAGAAAATGAGCTTTTTTAATAACTTTTTTCCCAATATTTCATGTAGGATAAGACCCACGCGGTTTTGGTGGTGACTGTCACAGTTTTAATTGATGGGTTGCTAATACTAGATCGCAAACTCCTGATGCGTTAACCACTGTGGAGGGCGGAGAGAAGGATATATGTGTAGTGGAAATGCATTTCAATGCACATTATCGCTCTTCAGAAATAGGTCCAGATAGAAAATTATGCTTTAGCGCTCACACAGACTGTATTCAAACACCTTACTTCCCCTTGTTACACTAACCTATTCGAACAAATCGAACTAGTAGTATTGATTATTATTTGCAGTTTCATAGCATACAATTAGCGTTTTGCATTTATATAATACTTAGAACCGATCAAATTTGCATGAAAACCACATGCAATATGTACATATGTCGGCAATGACTTGAGACATTTACCGCCAGACGTACACTGTCAACTTTGCAAAAGACAGTGTCAAAGTGACTATAAACACTCACGTTCGCAATAACAGCGTTCGATCATTATTTATTGCGGTAAATATTAGCAAGAACAAGCTTAAATTAGCAGGAAGCGTTGACAGGCGACAAGCATTCACTCGATGTCGGTTGGCGGACTCTTGTTACCGAACAGTGACGACAGCAAAGCCACCCAAAGTCTGAACTTTGCAGAAACAAATGTGCGTGAATTGCTAGCGAAATGCGTACACCATAACGGACTACTGACGGCAAAGCAGGGTTGCATAGAAACTGCAACATATTCACGTTGCCGCAAAACATTTGAATTATCATAAGCACGTTGCAGTCTGTCAACATGCCTTAACATTGCAACATGTTGCATGTGTTTTAAAAATGGCGAAATTCATCGAGTACTATGTATTCATGCCCGATGAACTTTTTGATTGACACAAACGTGCAACTGACGCTATGCAACGCGAAACGAACGCAACAGCAGCAACTCTGGCTTATTAAAATGTCATAAACAGACATTGCGGCAGGCGGCAATTTATAATAAAGTGTGCGTTTGTTTTTCTTGCAAACAGACGCCTGATAAAAAATAAAAGAAATTACCGCAAAGCGTGGAGAATTTGCAAAAATAATTGTTTAAATATGCAACATAAAAACAACGCGTAACTGCCCTGAAGAAATTACTGCACTGTGTGGTATTTGTTCTTAATTAAGGCTGTATCGTGTTGTAAAGTCTGAGATCATTTTTCGGTTGCACCGGAAACACACATTGCCTTCTTCTTTTCGCTATTTCTCTGTTCGCACTCCTTTAGCTTGCTAGCAATGTTTGCTGATTTTCGACCAGTTTTACTACTGTGACCAGCCAGTGTAATTCTACGGAACAAGAAATTGTTTCCAATGTTAAAGGTAAAGAGTTTTGGAAACATGTTTCGTAGGTTCTACTGTACTGAAATCTATGATTTTGAGTAGTAATAAATATAAAATGCAAAAGAATTTTACAAAAAATTTCGTTTTTTGTAATAAGTAGATATAGGAACTCAGAAGATTTCTTAGGTTTCGATTCAGCGTAATGTCGTTAATGAAAAGCTTGGATCACAAAAGAGTTGTTTGCTGACATAGCTTACTCCACTTTCGTCATTACTGGTGTTGCGGCATTTTACTTTTGAACAGCAGTCGAAAATTCAGTTTCTTCCAAAAATGATGATATAGTACAACTTTAATAAATTTGAAGAGCTGGAGTGAACGATATAGAATATCAGTTGGCAGTTTTGATGCGTCTTCGTGAATAAATTTGGTTGTCAAATATCGCCTTTTTTCCTATTGAATTTCGTGGCTATGTATAAAGCGCTTCAGAGCTCGTATCTGGCAATACTATAAATCTTTGAAAGGTTTTGACATAACGTACAAAAATCCGTTAGAAAAACGTTCCGTGAGATTAATGGTGTTTTGGGGGAAGGTACTCTATTACTTCGAACTGTGGAGGAATGTTTTCGACGATTCAGAGCGGGTGAAAACGACACCATAGATAAGTCTACCGGCGGCAGACCTGTGACGATGAATACCGATCAAATCATGGATTTGACGCAAAAAAAAAATTCTTGGCCGAATCAACACCTGCGATGTGCTGCTGAAACGGAACGAACTCGACCCATTTTTGAGCGGATGGTGTGTTGGCGACGAAAAATGGATCACATACGACAATATCAAGCGAAAACGGTCGTGGTCGAATGCCGGTGAATCGTCCCAAACAGTGGCCAAGCCGGAATTGACGGCCAGGAAGGTTTTGCTGTGTGTTTGGTGGGATTGTAAGGGAATCATCCATTATGAGCTGCTCCCATATGGCCAGACGCTTAATTCTACCAACTACAGTGAACAACTGGACCGCTTGAAGCAGGTGATCGACCAGAAGCGTCCATAATTGGCCAACAGGAAGGGTATTGTGTTTCACCAGGACAACGCCAGACCACACACTTCGTTGATGACTCGTCAGAAGCTACGGAAGCTCGGATGGGAGGTTTTATCGCATCCACGATATAGCCCGGACATAGCGGGAGATATTTGATAACCTAAGATATTTCCGGGATGGATTGATCGATTTTCCGCATATGTCCTCTTCGTTCAACTGACACTGAATCACAACTTTATAGATTAGATAGATTCAAGGTTTCGAGATTGTTGTCAAGCTTATCATGATATGCTAATACAGCGATCACAAAATACTTGAAATTGGGGGTACCACTGGCAAATATATATTTCTCGTAATGGTTACTTGAATTAAATGTGGAAAGAACAGAAAAGTGCACTCTGTGAAAGTAAATATATAAGGATGTTAGTTGTAGCGCCAAATAGCTTCTTGACCGCTTAAAAATCCGGGTTAGTCCTGATTATGTAGATCCGATTCTCTTGTAAACCGAGGGAATCGATACTATCTGTTGTGCGTGTTCAAAAGTTCAGGCGTTCTAGAAAATTATATTCCCAGATATCTAAAAACGGGATCTATGTACATATATCGAAAATATAATATCAAAATTATAATATTGAATGTTTTTTTCTAAAATATGTCATATCATACCCTTACATTGAAATAAATCAATTTTTGAACCGAGTATATATGTACTTATTAAAATGAATAATAAAGAGTAACCACATTTTCTATTATCTCACACCACTGTAATAATTGTTGCCACATTTAAAGTGCAACTCATGTGCGTATTAGTTATGTTTGCCGTGGAGACCTCACAAATCGTTTGGCACTAATTGCGATTTGCACTTGGTAAAACACCGTCAAGGATCCCTTTCTCCTCCTCCATTTATTTTGGACGCATTTCTATGCATGTATGTGCTCAGCATTTCTAGCACTTGCTGCCGCCTCAGCAGCGTCAACATCGTGGCTGCCACATGACATTTTCGTAATTAGTCAAGCGTATTGCATGCATTTGCTGCACGGTTGCATTAATGTTATTTGCGATGGCGCGATTGTCACGCCCCGCATATGTTGTTGCTGATGGTGTCGCTGATGTGGTTGGTCGCCATTCATTCGCGCATTGCCACTTTGAAACATTACTGAGCATTGCAAGTTGCTGATGACTATCGGTATTATTGGTGTTCTACAATATGTTTCAAGTGCGTGTACATGTTATTGCTGCTTTGAAATAATACATATTTATGTTGTTGTTTGCTATCGATTTTATTGATAAAAAAAATATTTGCTTGTACGTTTTAATTCGAAGTAAAACATATGCATGGTCTAATTGCAGTTGCCTACTTTTTCTTAATATTTTACTCAGATTCCGTTCTTGAAATATTCAAATAAATCTATATTGTAGAAAATATAGATTCTTGCTCAAATTAGTTTCCATTATATTGGTTCCAGCAATTTGTTTCGTCTTTCTATATTATTAATTCTTCCATTGAGACACACGGATGACTGGTCCCTCCAACGGAGTGGAGGCCTTCCCCTTCCTCGGCTTCCTCCGGCGGGTACTGCATCGAACACTTTCAGAGCTGGAAAGTTTTCGTCCATTCGGACAACATGACCTAGCCAGCGTAGCCGCTGTCTTTTTATTCGCTGAACTATGTCAATGTCGTCGTGGCACCTGTTGGCAAAAGTGATTTTGCGCTGGATTTCGAGGCTGACATTGTTGGTGTTGTTGATGCTGGTTTCCAGGTATACGAAATTATCTACGACTTCGAAGTTGTGACTATTAACAATGTCGTGGGAGCCAAGACGCGAATGCGCTGACTGTTTGTTTGATGACAGGAGATATTTCGTCTTGTCCTCATTCACCTCCAGACCCATTCGCTTCGCTTCCTTATCCAAGCGGGAAAATGCAGAACTAACTTGCGGTTGTTGCTTCCGATAATATCAATATCACCGGATGTATTGTGCTTTAGATTAGAGGGAGGAGGGCATACTTATGGCCGGACTGACAAAACTATACTGGTTCTATGTTCAATATGAATCTGTATAGTAGTGTATGCGTATCAAACGATTGTAGTTCAAATTTATGATCATTGATAGAAGAAGAATTTGAGACCAGTAAGCCAAAAATATAACTCAATAATTTTTTGCATAAAAACGTTTGGGATATCTTTCATACATTCGAATTCTAAAATATTGATAAGCATTCAAGCCTTCCCTTTGTATGTATATACAGTGGAACTTCCATAACTCGAACTTCTATAACTCGAAGGTCTCCATAACTCGAATTTTTGAATTTTCAATAGAAGTCAAATTTCATTCAACCAGGGGCTTTTTGCTTATAGTGTGTTCGACAAAATTATGTATTCCCTATGAATGTAAACACAAAATTTATTATATCTTTTAAGCAGTGAAATTTATAGGTTTGATTGTTTTGCTTATGGGTATATTGCATTAAAAAAATTAAATTTAATATTGTACATTGTTAGTTACAGCCAAAAGACTTTGAGACATGCTGTCTACCAATGTCAATCTATTTAAAATGTCTCATTTACTGGGATGACAAGAATATCGGACGAGCTTATCGTTCAAATATACTTAATAGGATTTAAGTCAGAGGTTTTGGAAGGTCATAGTGGGAGCCTTATCGATTTTTGACCGAAATATTCTTTCGTAACCCGACTTGTATGTTTGGGTTCATTGTCTCCCACTGGTATATTGAGTTATCTTCTAAGTCCATTTTTTGTGCTGAGGGCTCTAAATTTGTACTCAGCATCACTCCGTAGTACTCTCCCGTCATGTGCCTTCGATTAATACCAGATTTGATACACACCTGTAGCTACAACAACCCCAAACTAAATCATTTCCACCTCCGAACTTAATGGTGCGTTGGATGTACTTACTTTGGAGCCTTTCATGAATATTTTGTCAAGCTTTCTGACTGCCTTTCGAATTTTTTAATTAAAGCTTACGCGCATTACTCCAAATTAGTATTTCCCAAAAACTTTGGCGGCATTTGATAACACTTTTTGGCAAATTCAAATCAAGAAATATTCAAATAATAGTAAAAAATGTGATGAGGTATCCATAATTTTGTCGTATACTGTATAAGTAAGTTCAAATATGCTTGGAAAATATTAAAGGGTGCTTTGGATTCGTCAAAGATAAGAAACAATTCCGAGAATGGAGAATCAAACTCTTTTGGAGATAGAGTGACAAAAGGTTCTCGCTTTCATTCAGTTCAAATGGAAACTATTGGCGATAGTAGAGATTCAACTTAGCAAATTGAGGTCAATCGAACACAACATTAATTAATGAGACCACCTAATATGAACAAATTAGCAAAGTCTTAATCAATATTATCTTTTCTATTTGAAAAAAAAAAAAAATAAATTTTTTGATTTCTTAGACATGTAAATCGGTTGGCGAATCGAACACCGCATGTCCATTTTATAAATTTACTGGCTGTTCGGAACAAATTACAACCAAAAATATTTGTGCACCATAATTACTGAAAGATTCCGTACGAAGGCACCACTACTGAATACTTTCTTTTGGGAGAAAAAATCTGACTCACCTTTTTCTACTTCATTAAATAAATATTCTACGATATGTTTTGTTTGAAATATTTTAATATTTGACGTGGTTTTATTGTTTCTTTGATGATGACTTAATTGAATCTTAAATTATGTTTATTTGTAATTTAATTACATTTGTGGTTTACACTTTAAAATATACAACAACGCTGCTTCGGCTTATGATTTGACATTTGGATTATACATACATACAATTTATTTTATTCATTATTTCCTTTGATAAAATTTTTAATTAGTTTAGTTAATAAAATAAATAATTCTTCTTTTATTTATTGCAAACGCTCTTTACAATTACGATAATTACTTTAATTACTTTATTATAATTACATGCAGTACAAATATTAGCATGCTCTATTTTATACATATGTACATATACATATGTGCATACATAACACACGTACCATAAATTACATCACTAGTACTTTAGGCGGCTTATGAATCGCGCCATTTACATTTACAATATTTCCCTCCGGTTTGAGGAATTATCAGCGTGAGGACATTCAATGTCAAAATTGACTGAAGTTATTAAGAATATGTGATACATTCAGCAAAACCTGCCCACTTACTTCAAATGCGTTCTGTAGACTTCGCGCGTTCTTCCGCTAACGGCCTCCTACTATGGATGGGACGAACCCATGCGCGGCGGTCCGTATAGAGAATAGGGCGCGAAGTATTGCGCTAGCGCCGCATGTGGCGGCATTGGCAGGCCACTCAAAGCGCCAGGTGCCGAAGCTAGCGGTGGCGGCAGCATGGAGGGTTTGCCGTAAGGATGATAGCGTGCCGCAGAGAGGGGACTCAATGGTGGCGTTGGGTAGGTGCGCTGAAAGAGTGGATGCGTTGGTGGTATGCCGCCTGCTGCAGCAGCGCTCAGCACTGAATCAGGCAGCGATGCGGTATGCGTACGCAAGTGTTGGAACAGTTCATCGGACGTGCCGAAACGCTTGCCACAGTACGCCGCGTCCGCGCTGATCCACGAACAAACGTACGGCATTTGTGAGGCGGCGGCCAGCGCAGCCAATTGTGCATGATATGATGAGGCAGCCGCTGCGGCGACTGCAGCTGCTGCCGAAGAACCACCACCACCCAGCGACGATGATTTGCCGGCGTTACTCTCACACTGTGGACAACCAGCCGGGCATGGTTGGCCAGCGGCTTTGTTGAGAAAATGTGGCGAGGATGGACAGCCGGTGCAGTAGGGATCCCGACAGATATTCGGTGTCATCAAAGCGGCCGGATCGATGCCCTTCAGACGCGCGTAATTCAAGTAGGGATGCATTGCGGCCGCCTTGAACATCGGATGATGTTGTGACATGAGCGCACTAGCAGTCATTACGTCCATGGGATAAGACAAGCCACTCGTTGGATTGCCACCCGGATAGCCAGCATAGTAAGCGGCACTTCCTGGCAGCGAACCCGCGCTCGTTGTGGGCACGCCCGCCGCTGCGGCTGCAGCATGCAATGCCTTCACATAGTTCGCCTCTTTGGCTGCAGCTATAGCAGAGTCGGTAGCGGACTGCAGACGTGAATGGCTGGCAGCAGCTGCCGCAGCCGCAGCGCTAGGACTAATCTGTGCGCTACTGATACTATGACTTAACGCTGCCGATTCTTTAGATGACGCGCGTTGTTGTGGACTACTACTATTACTAATGCGTTGCTGCAGATCCATAACTGCGCTAGCCGTACCTATTGGTGAACTCTTTCGCAAACCATTGATGCCAGTCGCTGGCGAGTCTCGTTGTGAGGTGGCACTTTGGTTTGAATCACAACGTTGTTGCTGCTGCAGTTGTGCTGCATGCTGTTGGCCATTCAATAGCATTATGCCACCGCTGCCATTACTCTTTGGTGTACGCACTCGGCCGCCATTACCGATGAGATTTGAATTGTTCGCTGACGCGCTCGTACTTAGATTGGTGGCGCGCTCCGTTTCTGCTTCAAGTCTCTCTCGCATATGGTTATTGTTGGTTAAATTATTATTCGACTCATACGGCTTAAAGCTGGACTTGATGTGTTCGACGGACCCGGTTGATACGGACGATGATTGACTGCTCACTGGCGAAGATTTATCGCGTCCATCAGCACCGCTGGACTTCAATGTAGATTTGGTTGATTTCTCAATATTGGCAGCAAGCAATTTGGGATTGGTTGTGTCCGCACCGATTGCGCTACACGTCTGCGCCAGCAAAGCTAGCGGGCTGCTTTTGGCGTCCAGCTGTAGGAAGAAAGGGAAAGAAAATAATCATAAATAAGTGCTTCTGTATTGGAAATATATTATTTATTTTAATAATGTTGAAGTCGATTAGAGCTGTTAAGAGACAATACACTAAGTTAGACTTTTTGGATAACCAAGATAATAGAGAGAGTTCTGAGTTCTTATGAAACTAGTTCATTGAAAGTTAAGAAAGACTAACCCCATTTGTAAACCAATCGCTATAGAGAGATCGGAAAAGGAGCCAATATAAGCTCAATCGACTTTTTTTGTGAACCTGATGTCTATATAATTGTCAAGAATAAGTGTGCAGTGCGCCAAGTGAGGTCTTCGTTACTTAGTTATGTTTTCTTAGTTATGTTTTCTTTTGCTAGAATAATTTGGAGTTTCTAATAGGTTTTGAAAATGCTGAAGCGAGTAGGTAGATTCCACTTTCAATTTCACAAATAATTTTGAGGAATGTTGCCAAGTTGACAGTTCTTGGCTTGATATAAATCCAGGTCCTGTTAATTAGACCCCACTATTGTAGGAACCCAGGTTTTTATTGCCTAGTCACTCTGAGCAAAAGTGTCTATTCGTGTTGCATAATATACCGGGCATGATTCCCAATTATGCATAATGCTAGAATTTTTGACTCATCTTAAAGCTAGGAAACTTTCAGTTCTCAAAAAGATTTCAGTAATAATTGTGACTGGGTGGGCAGTCAGTAAGCGCAAGATTTCGCAGTAAGCAAGTTGCAAGTGGCGTAAAAATTAACGACATAAAATCTAAAGATAAACTAAATAAAAACGGAAGTAAATCGAGTGCTGTAAGACGTCGCTACACATACAAACATACAGAGACATAACCACTGAAATATTTATGGGCAAAACATCGTTACCGCGCCAGACTGTGAAAACGATCCAAAGGGGGAAATTTTAATGCGTAATGCATGCGTTTTCGCATCAGATAAGCAAAGAAGCAATAAAGCCGGAAAGTAAATGTCGGAAACTCACTCGCTGGCATCTATGTGTTCGTGCGTGTGAGTGTGTTCGTACTAACAGCATATAAAAACCACATAAAAATTGCACATTGTGGTTTGTTTAAAGACGGCAACAAAAATGTCATAAAATAAATATGCGAGTAAATATACAGGGTGTAACGAATTGAATGGATTTACTATATATATATAGTACAAGTACATATATGTACAAAGAATTGATATGGGAAAACAAAAATTCTCGAATGATTTGCTATTAAGGAAAACGTAGACGCCATAGATCAAAGACTTTTAAAATGTAAACCATACCCGTCCGTAACTTTTCTGGATGTTAAAGAGTTAGGAATGCCTGTTCAAATTGAATTTATTTACTTCAGTTGGATGGCATTGCTTTTCCGAAACTTTAAATAAAATTAGAAGTAAACTAACTAAGTGACCCTATATATAGAAAAGCCGCCAACAAGATGGCCGATAGCACTCACTATAGCTATAGTCTGCTCTCTCTGAGTTAAGTTTAGAAATATGTATATGTATTCATGTTTTTATAAATAGAATGACATCGTTAAGTGAACTAAGTGACTTTAATATTTCGTTGAATTTCTCAACTCTAAGCTGTTATGCCCATAGAGTTACTGATAATTAATTTCTCCTTTATAGTCAATATTCAGTTTTTTGAACAGTTTCGATAAGTTTTTTTTAACAGAAGGCATCTGTCAAATATTTATTCTTTATTTCATTGTGAACCGAAGGCTAAATACGCTCTGGATGTTCTACGAGCTTCTGGCCACATATATATATACATAGTCTGGTATAAGTTTGCTCTAAACATGTTACTTGTTAACTAAACATAAGTACTTATATGTAAAAGCTCCTTTTTGTACTGAGACCATCATATATGGTACATAAAGTGAGTATATTCTGTTTTACGATTCAGCAACTTAAGTGACCGAATGTGACTTTACTAATCGACATATTTGTATCCTCGAAACATGGCAAATATAATACTAACAAAAGAATATATGTATGTGCTCTTGAAGTCGATTAGGAGTATGAGCTGACAGTGCGTACATTCGCTCAATTCAAGTCATTTGGCTAAATGACAATTGCAATACAACAAAACTGTTGCGCAATGAAAAACGTGCGAGAACACTACAAAGAGTAAAGTGTGTTTTTGGACCGACAAATATAAGAATCTGTACGAGTATGAGGTAAAAGTAGGCGGGGAGAAGTTAAGTTAGTAAGTAATAAGTCAACATAATGTTTATGACTTTTAACGTTTTCGGTGTTGGCAATATATATGGATGTTGTGTATGTGTACACTGACTCTCAATTGAATAGGTTCACAGTTTGTTAATTAAATCTTGGTCTCAAATTTCAGCTTGTTCTGCAATTTTTTTTTACGTATTGTATTGAAATGAAGTGAACTCATCAAAGCAGTATGAAGTATGAGGTATTAATACTGATATCTTTATTTGAAATTAAAAGGATTTAGTGGTTTGTTAGAAATGTATGCTAGAAAACCAACTCGAAATTTCTACCAAAATCGTACAACATGAAGCTGCGTCCCAAAGATCTGTATTAACAGCTTTATAATCTTTTCGCACAGGAGTTAATTGATCACTTAACGGGCCTTTGCTCGATTAAAGCACTGACTTCGACTTAAGATAGGTTGTAAGGCTGTTTCCCAAAGGGAAACACATGTAGACTTTATAATACAGTCTTTTGTGTAGCCTGGATCCCTCCTAGATTAGCAATTAGGAGTCGAATAAGCGCTCTGAACCTACATTTTCTTTTTTTTATATTCTATATTCTTCTATATTCGCTATTTCGCGATCCTGCTCGAAAAAGTGAGATCCATGAAATCTCTTTCTTGATCTCGCAAAGGCGGGACATTTCAGAAGAAAGTGATGAGATGATTTCACCACATCCTCCTCTATGCAGCTTCTACAGCTAGCGCCCGGTAAGATTTTTAATCATACAGTGTGGATCCCGATGAGACAATGGCCAGTAGGAATCCCCACGAGTAAGGAGAGGTAAGGTTTATTGAGGGCGAAGAGCTCGGTAGACCTACGCAATAGGACAACGGTACTCCTACATGCTTCAATGCTTCTAATAGTGAGTCTGATGTTCTTGACCTTGCAAGCTCATCAGCCTTACAATTCCTCGAGTTTCCACAGTGGCCAGGAATCCCGACTAATATAATTGAAAATTATAACAGTACCACCGACAGTGAGGATAGGCATTCCTTAACCAACCTTGAGCGCTTAGTCAGTGAACTCAGGGCTAGTATCGCCGCTCTACGATACAAAATAAAAATCTAATTTTTGACCGGGAAGCATTTGTTCTGCGGACTGCATATGTTTCATCAAATGCTATAATGAAGGGAAATTTTTTAAATCCCCAAATTTGTGATTCTTCTTAACCTTGTAGAAAAATATGTATCTCATGAAAATCGTCAATTTGTTTTAAATGTCACAACCATTTAAATTTCTGACAATCCATGCGCCTATTCACTTGATCCACAGCGTATGTATCGGCCAAAAGCAATGAAAAACTGCCACTGCTACTCCTTGCAATTGCCGCAATGTGTTGTTCATTGCTCTTATATAATTGCTCACCGTCATCGTCATGTGGTTTACGCAATATTCATTGTCATCTGCGAAAGCCAGTTGTCTTTGTTTTTGTTACGTCTGTGAGATGCGATAAGAATTTATGATTTTGTTAATGTCTTTTTAGTTTCCTTTCGCGCTCCTGCTCGGCGTTTGGTGATTTCGAATTGCTTGCCTTTGTTGTACACATTTGGTGTTTTATTTATTTGCTTTATTTATTTATGGTTCGCGTTTTTTTGCTTGCGCATTCTTAATGTTGCCACTTTTGTTTGCACATTTGTGCATACTTAGGGATGTGGCATGCAATCTGCACTGCCAGCCGCCACAAAGATAAGATATTTACGAGTGTTCCATTGCGTTTCATAAGCTTTCGCGTTGGCAAATCTCATTTGCTGCATATAATTCTTACTTAATGTGTTTGGTGTTGCAAATTTTCTTTTTTGCTTTTGTATTTTTATTGCCCACAATTGCTGGCGGCTAGCGGGAAAAGTGTATGTGTGTGTATGTGCAGCGTTACAATGCTGCCACATTAGCGGTTATGCCGCTGCCGGCTCTATGCCACATTGGGTGGCGCGCGCAATATTATTTTGGCTAATTTATGGCGCAATTATTCTTGCGAAGTGTTGAATGTTGTGGATATTCATAAAACTCTACAAATGTTTGCTTGTTTAAGATTGCGCGCTTATTTTGGCCTGCTTTTTAGTGCCCAATTTCGCCTCAATAGAGTGTGCAAATAGACATCGCCAATTGCGCTTTCACTTTTCTTGGAGAAAACTTGAAAATCTGATATATGAGCATTTAGTTTGTCGAGGAATTACTTTACTTTTCAGAAAAATTTTACTATTAGATTTTTTAAGAATTTTCGAAAACTGAATTTTATACTCTAACAATATTTTGCACACCAGTGTGATAATTTCCGTCAAAATACAGTGGAACTTCTCTAACTCGAATCACCATAATCCACAAAAAACTTCGAGTTAGAGAGACTTCAAGTTAACATGTATTCTGTAATTTTGTTTGATTGGCTTTTGACGTATGTATGTCCCTTGCCTTTGTTACATGATTATCGTTTTACATGATAATCATATATTTAATATATATTTTGTTCGCCTCCATATGATGTAGAGACTCCTTTAAAATTTCCCGTCCATAGCAAAATTTTAAATTTTGTATTATGCCCTGGTCGAAAAGTTCGATTTATGGAAGAAAATTTGTAGGCAATTTGACTTCTATTGCCAATTAAAAAGTTCGAGTTATAGAGATCTTCGAGTTATAGAAGTTCGAGTTATGGAAGTTCCACTGTATTTCATAATGAAAAATTTACTTAAATGTTTTAAAATATATTATAAATTGTTCCAGACATCCGGCAAAATGTGATGATATCTCCAGATCTCATAAGTGAAAATCAATCCTACTTAATTAATCGAATAGAATTCGTGAATCTAAAATAGAAGATGCAAACTGAAGCAAATAAAGGCAGAAATTTAAGATAAGAACAGATAATATAAGAGAGAAATCCCTGATACATATGATAAAAGGTGCCGTTGATAAAGCTGTTGTAAAAGCAATCCTCGGACCATGGAAGAACTGAATACAATAACTTGTACCGAAATAAAGCCTGTGCCATTGATGATGCTCCAAAAAGAAAAGGAAAAGGTCGAAACAAATACAAATAGAAAGCAAAGCTTCGCTAAATGTAGTGATTTTAGGATATACTTTGGTGCCATTAGACCATTTTAGATGAGTTTAACTGTTGTGACAGACTTAAGTAATTATTTAAGATTTTTTAATTGATGGATGCTGGCTCATAAAGTCTGTTTGCTACAGAGTTCAACAAGTCAACAAGTGGGCACGACCGGCAACACTGGATCATCTGGATTAAAAATATGTGCCTTTGCCTATCAAAATTATCGAATTTGACTCCTCGCCCATTTATTGGGTTATTGGAGTACTCTGATCATGGAGGAGCTGAAAACAATTATTCGTGCCGAGCTCAAAGCTATGTCACCCGTCGAAAAAATAAATATATTTACATATTTGTTAATAGAAACATTTTCGTGGAGCTGAATTGAATATCTGGTGCTATTTGCCGTGGAAAGAGCCAGTTATATGATTCTATGTTTCAACAGCTGAGATAATTTGTTCGATTCACTACTCTCTAACGCTTGACGAATCAAATTAGCGTATATATTTAAAAATAATTAAAAAAAAAATTTTATCTTCTTGAGAGATACAAATTCAAAAATTATCTAGATATTTCCAGCTGGATTTATCATATATGTTGCTGGTTATAAAACCATTTAGTAATTAGCGATATAAAATTTATAAGCAGCTAAAAATAGACGCCACTACTATATCAACTTCAAAGCAATATAATGCAACTTGCCGACACTGATTTCGCAAGACGTAATAAATTTCTATGGTTTATGTGTGCAACAATAAAATATTTTATGAGGTTATTGCACGGCTAATTTTAATAGGCGTCTTCGAATTCGCAAAGCATTGAAAGTGCACAGAAGACTACAGCAAACCAATTAGTGGCACACTATGTATACCATATACAACAGTTGATATATATGTATGGACGAGTATGTATGTATGTGCTAAGCTGTGAAATTCTTTGTTTGTATGCATGTAATTACTCATAAATTACTCGTCATAACGATTATGCCCATAAAAAGCAATAGTAAAATTCAATCATAAATTTAATTACAAAATTGCATGCAATTTAGGTCATAAAAGAGGAACCAATATTGCCACGAAGTGAACAGAATAGCGTCAAACGGACATACTCATACATTTGTATATGTATGTAGTAATAAATGTATGTAATAATGTCTGTCTATAATAACAAATCTACTTTTACTTTTTTAGTTTTGTTGTTTGATAAGTGAACTTTTCTATTTTTTCCATTTTATACTAATCTCCAGAATTTTTATTGCACACCATCGTACCAACGATATGAGTGCGGCCCTTCCGGGCTCAATTAGCACTAGATGCGCAATTAATGTGTCCTATTATATACGACATTAGCATAGATCAGTTGTGAGCTTCACACCGCCAATATTACAGTAAGATTCATATCTCAGAAACACTTGTCTTTGGCTTTTGTATTTTTATACCATTAACTAAATTTTTTGTTTATATTTGAGATTTTAAAGTGAGTTTTGTTCAGTTTCATCTTCCTCTTATTAAAAAAAACACAGGTAATAAATATTGTTATGATCTCTCGTTGAAACATCTTTCCAGAGAATTGGTGTGATTGTTTGCTGAGTAGTTCGATTTGAATCAAAATAGCAACATAGTTTTGAACTGGTGCTGTGCCTGACTAGACTGATTTATCATTGAAGGTTACTTAGACAATTTTGAAAAAATAGTTAGCAGATCATACATTCCTGTTTAACATACATACTTATATTTAAACTCTATATGTGCAAGCAATTCATTACCCATGCAGACTGACTGTCTGTCTGTCACAGCTGAACTTCACATGTTCACATCTTTTTACAGCTTCATTTTCATTCTCTGTTGCAGTTTATGCCATAAAACCAGCTGTTGCAATAAAACCGATTTCGCCGCACGCTATAAATTATACGATGCTATAGTATGCCAAATACACTCATAACTCATAGGTATCATATTATATAAAAAAACTGCTATAGATCAAGCGCGCAGTTGGAGACGCCAAACGAAGCAGCAAATAGAGCGCGAACGCCCGGTTATACAAAACTTATCAGGGTATAACACAGTTAACGTAGCGAAATTTCTCAAGTGTCTACATGTAATAATTATGACGAGTGTGATATATGACACTTATGAGTACCACTCATATATTTACTAGGGCTCATATATTTTTCGTGGAACTTATGGCAACATTAGCACGCCCTCTGCGCCTCTCGCCTTGCAAACACGGGACCAATTTGAGAGCCCAAGCAACGCGTAGTGACAGTCAAGCCACCGACCACTCAACCATTCCGTGAGGGTTGCCATAAGTCATCGCAGCAGTATGTATGTATGTGTTTGTGTGTATGTTTGCCTTCTTTACGGCACACAATGGCCTATTATAAATTAAATGGTGTGATATGGTAGTAGATTGCAGCGACAGCTATCATAAAAAAGAATAGTGACCGTCATAAAAGAGTTTTTTTAAATCGTGGTAGTAAACAAGCTTGCGAAATACACATCACGTATGTGTACCATCATAATTTTGTGACTAAATTGTCAAATAAAGTAATTTAGTTATAAATATCACAGCTGACATACTGTTTGTGTGCATATACTAAATTTCCGTACACTTCACTTTTGACTGAAAATTAGTCATGATATATGTATAATAAGGCATAAATTTATTTGTGTGTGCTAATGAAATGCTTGCTAATAAAACTGTATATTTTTTTTTTTTTTGGTATTCAAATTTTAATTACGTGGTAACAAATATTTCTGAAGAAGTATAAAATTCGTGGGTGTTTGAGTGTTTTTGGAAAATTCTCCGTGGAAAAACAAGTCAGTTTATATTTGATATGGCTATGAGTATTCATTTTTCGAAATATTTTCAAAACATTTTTGTGCGTCTAAATAGACTTATTTTTAGTGAGATCTCAAATTGAGGTTACCTAATTGAATGGTAAATGACAGGGTCTCTTGAGAATTTAAAGAAACTTATGAGATCCGAAATTTTACGAAACACCCGACATTTGAAAAAGTGCTTTTCTATGGGGCAATATCGAGGTAATAAAGTACCACATATTTTTTGTTCTGAAATCAAATTCCAGTGAGTTCATTCATATAGGCATTTCGATTAGAGTACCGGACATTTTATTTGTACTCCGCACCAGGGTTTTATTTTAGGATGATTATAAAATTCATTTGACACTCGTGAGAATAACGATAAACCTTATAGAACGTCTTCGACATATAGTGTATGAATATTTGACTATACTAAAGCACTATACAAATTGGGTGCCGCTAGAGCTCGTCATCTACAAGAAACCACGATGATTCTGCAGTGTTTGGAGATGTTCAAACATAGTAAACTCGAAACTTGTCGACCATATATGAAAATAGATGAATCAAGGCTTCCAGTGGTCATTCAATTTTTTCTGTCTTCGTACTTCAGAGGTATACTCGCTGGAAATAAAATTTGCTGCAGCGAAGAGGTAATCTCCAAGCTCGAGGTCTATTTCGAAGCAAATGGCAAATTATGACAAAAGCGGAATCGAAAAGTTGTAAGATCGCTGTAATCGACATTATAAAATGGCATCCAAGATGGAAACGATATATGAAACTCAACTGGTTTTATGATCAGTAATCCAACTTAAGTCAATATTATATAATTATTAGTTTCATATTATAAGTTTTTTTGTATAAAAACGGTTACAAATGTCGATGAGCCTCAGCCGCACTTTTCTTGGAATTAAAAAAGAAAAGCAAAATTTACAATTCAATACAAGAGAGTATGTAGATTCCGCACTAAAGTGACTTTCTTGCTGTACAATTACTATTTGGTTATACCAATTCATTTCATTTATACCAGTTGCCCTTTTGATTTGCTACTCTGCAATTTTCGACGAATTGAAACATTCTTTTTTGTATAAAAGTAAGCATTTTTAAAAATACACTAAAATTTAAGACGAGTTTAAGGCTGAAGCAAGAAAAAAATATTATCATATATAAATTTTATTGAGTTATGGAATACTGAAATTGTACTTCGCTACAGCACTCCCACTCCTTTCGCTTTCTACACCCACCGCGTTAATCCCTGCCAATTTGTTACACTCTCCCAAATAATGAAATAAAAACTTTCGTATGTGCATGCAAAAAATTTAATTTCATATGCATTTGCATAAAAAAGAGATGCGCGAACGAGACGCGCCATAAAAAAATAATGCTGCAAAATACAATAATAATAAAAATGAAGAAATACAAGCCAACATGCGCACTTATGCAAAAATATTTGGCATAATCAAAATCATAAATGCCATTAAATTTCCATAAACGATTTTGTCTGCGAGAGTCAAGGCAACAGAGCGGTGGTGGTGAGCATGCACACATAGTGCCTCGAAAAAACGCCCCACTAGTAAGGCGCTGAGCCGTTTGCGCGACGGTTATAATATGAAAACATTTTTTACGACACATGCACACACACACACACACACAACTATACAAATTTATATTTTATTTTTGCTCTTTTTATGAGTGAAATTGTTTTTCGCTTTTCATAGCCGGATCCCTCCCCCCCCTCGTCGCGGCAGTGAAGACACAACTGCCAACGTTCGCTGCAATTTCACTCTTTTAATGCGATTTTATCGGTTATTCTATAATTCCAACTCAGTTTTTTTGCAGTGCGGAAGCAAAAGCGTAGGAAATAAAACCGAATACATAAAAAGCGCTATCGTCTGAGCTTAAAAAGTGAGTTTATGTTTTCGCCTCCTTGAGTTCGCTTGCAATGCGCCGGTGACAAGGGCATGTGTGAGTCGACTTTGGCGTGTCTTCAAGGGTGTTCTACAAATAAATATATGTGCAGAAAAGTGTATGAAAAGAAGTGCGCAGTAACGCTGCTGCTCCTTCTAGTTCCAATGAATACATTGGTGTATATGTATGTGTGTGCGACTTGTTTATATCGTTGCAGATATTTAAAGACACAATTTCCGTTTTTATGCTTATCCTGTAATTCATATTTATAGCAGCTATTTTTTGCGATAATGTAACACCCTCACCAATCTGCAACAAAGCCACCCACACGCCCACACTTGCTTGACAGCATCAGCATTTTCCTTGCATTTCTTAATTTTCGTTTCATCCGTTCTCAGCCGCTTTCCGTAACAAAGAAATGCTTTTCGGGGGGTGGTGTGTTTTGCATGGCATTTCGAAATGCAAAACGTACACAAGCGTAGATTAAATGTTGTTGTTTATTTGTATATTTATAAGCATTTTTGAATCTTCAAATTTTATGATTAGTTTTATTAGCTGTTCGAAAAAGTGAATTTTCCAGAATTTTTTCTGAGAAAACTTTTTAATTTATTGATCCAAAAATTTATACACATATTATGGTATCTTTTAACTGTATTTTAAGACTTAGTTTTATTAAAAATATTTATTTGAAAAAGAGCTACAGCTGATCTCCAGGAGCTCCTCTCAAAAAAGACGGAACTGGATCATCCGAAATTAAAAAACCAAACAGATTTCGTTAAAATAATGTTAAATCTAGTAATTAATCGAAGGAATAAGCAAAATAAAATTTTTTGACAAAATGGCGGTTTCTAAAAAAAAAAATCGATTTTTCACCGAAATTTCGGCCTTAAATTGTTTATAAAAAAAAAATATTTATCGGAGAGAAAAAATCTTCGAATAATTACTAAAAAATATATTTAAGAAGGTCGTGTTAAAATTTGAGACTAATCGGTCTAGCCGTTTTCGAGTAATGTTGGTCACCGACTTTGAAAACACCATTTTGAGAAAAACGCGTTTAAAGTTTGGACCTTGTACTTAAAAGCACTCTGAAATGCCTTTTCAAATTTTTCATTTGCTTGTAACTTTGAAAATATTCACCGGAACGATATGAAATTTTCTGTGTGTATTCTTAAATATATGTACATTAAGAAAATGAAATAAAAAAAATCGATTTTTTGAAAATTCTAACTGTATATAACCCCTTAATATAAAGTGGTAATATATTTTCCTCATTTCCTGAAACCAGTTTTAAAGCCATCAATATTATTAGTAAGCAGACGTGCAAGAGGACTAACTAAAAAGAGATTTATCGAACTTCTTAAGATTTTAAGATCGATATTGAGTAAGTTCATCGTGGGATAGAGCCTCAAAGCATCATTAAGAACTTATAACACATGCAGTGTGATAAATCTTACTGAGACGGTCTTGAATGGATAAAAACAATTCCTCTTAATTCCTGCACTCGATCTTAGAAAAACTAACGTTCTTAATCTGGAACATTTAAAATGAAAAGGATGTTGAAATTGGTTTGAATTGGACCTGCATTCACCACATTATCCAGATATGACCCCAGCGACATTTTTCTATCCTAAGGCCTCAAAAAATTAGTTGCAAGAAATAGATCGCCGATATTTAGGCTTATTATAAAGCATGAAGCATCGTAACATTGTCAAAATGTTGGAATACCGCTTTCAACAAGCTAAACGAATTTTGGAAAAGTAATTTATTTGTATTTAAACAGAAAATTGCACTTTTTTCTTTAATACTAAATAAATAACAACGATTTCCGACCTCTTTTTTTAAGCCTTCTTAAATACGAAATTAGTTCCTTTGCCCCTCACCCACCTCCAGTTTAACTAACCTCAAACTTTTGGAATATTTTTTTATATTTAATTCAACATTTCTTTTACCAGCTTTGATTTCCAGAAATTGCAATTGACAGAATCACATATTATATGTCCATATATATAAACATACCATATGTAGTCAAGTTTCTTGCTAACCGCACATATTGAGTGGAGCTGTCAAACTGAAAGCACTATTTCAGCTTTAAAATCAACTCTTACACCTCGATAAATTTGTATATATGGATATTGCCACTGCTTGTTTTATATGTTTTGTACTCTTTGTGGTGGACGGCTGACTTCAGTTCAACATTTCTAATGAAATTCAATCCAATTAACCACTTCAGTTGTCATTCAATTTGCCATAAGTATTTGCATAACATTTCCACATGTCAAAAGTGTCAAAGTGCAGAGCCGTAAAAGCAGCGCTTTTTTGTTGAGTCGCAACGCTGTTTGAACATTTTGTTGTTTTGACGGCGCGTTTCTTTTCGATGTGTCACTTAATCACTCATATTGACAGCGGGCAGAAAATGGCGTGCACTGACCGATAAATCCTATGGCATAAACGCAGTGCAATTTTTCTCAAGTGGGGTATATTTGTTGGCGAGATTTTATCGTGCATATAATAAAATAATATTAAAAATATATTTAGGCAAAAATTTTAAATTTATTTCGTATATTGTAGGTTTTCGCGCCATTTAAAATATTTTTGTTTTAATATCTACTATAATCAAAGAGACCGCCATCAACAAAACGTCAGCCTTAGAAACTGTCAGTTACTTAGTAGATTTGACGTGTGAAGCTATCCACTTGAGAAATCATTCGTTGGCGGTCGAAATGAAAAACCAAAATCGTTTGTAATGACAAAACAACTTGTTTTAAGTTGCTCGCTAACAAATTGACCAACAATCTTCATTTGATAACTGACAGTTCAGTGCAATAACAGAGTAGACGTGTAAACGAGTGTGACTCAGCTCAATGGGCTAAGTGCATATGAAATGCAATCCGTTGGAGCGTTAGGTGTTCGAGTGAGCACGTGAATAATTTTTTTTTGTTGTTTGCTCTTTGATCTGTTTCCGCGCTTCACTAGTGGAGTTATATCGATGTTAAATTATTTGAATACCGGAAAATGAGTAAACGAGAGCTCAAATTTAGTTTCTTTACATATTTAGTAAATAAGTTAATGTATTTTTGAACCAAAACTCAATATTCTAATTGTTATCAAACTAAATATATTACAAAAAAGATTTTTAATATGGGTTTCTTTAAAAAAAATTATTTATATTTAATAAAAAAATATTTACTTTATATTTTTTTTTTAAATCTGGCATTGTCATCAATTAAGCGACAGAGAAATTTCCTAAGTAGTAGTCAAAAATATTAGTTTAATGTATGGATATAAGTCTGAAGTTGAATTTATAGTTTAAATTGTTTTTTTTTTTTTGGTAGGGTAATAAAATAGAAAAGTTAAAAAAGTGTATCAATGGAATGGAATTTCAGGAGTGGTGCCATCTGTTTAATTTTTCAAATCGAATTATTCAAATAAAAGAAATGTTACTTTGAGAGAAATAAGGTAAGGAAAGATTTACTTAGGATATATTTTTTAAGAATGTTTAAAAAATATTAAGAAATAAATATATTTAAATTTACAATATTATTATACATTAACAATATGTGTTCGAACAAGTGTAGTATATCTGGTCGTGGTCGAATTAACAGGACTTAAAAAAAATTACTTTTGATATATTATTAGACTGTATGCTAAAATAAAATGAATTATAACGGGTGATTTTTTTGAGGTTAGGATTTTCATGCATTAGTATTTGACAGATCACGTGGGATTTCAGACATGGTGTCAAAGAGAAAGATGCTCAGTATGCTTTGACATTTCATCATGAATAGACTTACTAACGAGCAACGCTTGCAAATCATTGAATTTTATTACCAAAATCAGTGTTCGGTTCGAAATGTGTTTCGCGCTTTACGTCCGATTTATGGTCTACATAATCGACCAAGTGAGCAAACAATTAATGCGATTGTGACCAAGTTTCGCACTCAGTTTACTTTATTGGACATTAAACCAACCACACGAATGCGTACAGTGCGTACAGAAGAGAATATTGCGTCTGTTTCTGAGAGTGTGGCTGAAGACCGTGAAATGTCGATTCGTCGCCGTTCGCAGCAATTGGGTTTGTGTTATTCGACCACATGGAAGATTTTACGCAAAGATCTTGGTGTAAAACCGTATAAAATACAGCTCGTGCAAGAACTGAAGCCGAACGATCTGCCACAACGTCGAATTTTCAGTGAATGGGCCCTAGAAAAGTTGGCAGAAAATCCGCTTTTTTATCGACAAATTTTGTTCAGCGATGAGGCTCATTTCTGGTTGAATGGCTACGTAAATAAGCAAAATTGCCGCATTTGGGGTGAAGAGCAACCAGAAGCCGTTCAAGAACTGCCCATGCATCCCGAAAAATGCACTGTTTGGTGTGGTTTGTACGCTGGTGGAATCATTGGACCGTATTTTTTCAAAGATGCTGTTGGACGCAACGTTACGGTGAATGGCGATCGCTATCGTTCGATGCTAACAAACTTTTTGTTGCCAAAAATGGAAGAACTGAACTTGGTTGACATGTGGTTTCAACAAGATGGCGCTACATGCCACACAGCTCGCGATTCTATGGCCATTTTGAGGGAAAACTTCGGAGAACAATTCATCTCAAGAAATGGACCCGTAAGTTGGCCACCAAGATCATGCGATTTAACGCCTTTAGACTATTTTTTGTGGGGCTACGTCAAGTCTAAAGTCTACAGAAATAAGCCAGCAACTATTCCAGCTTTGGAAGACAACATTTCCGAAGAAATTCGGGCTATTCCGGCCGAAATGCTCGAAAAAGTTGCCCAAAATTGGACTTTCCGAATGGACCACCTAAGACGCAGCCGCGGTCAACATTTAAATGAAATTATCTTCAAAAAGTAAATGTCATGAACCAATCTAACGTTTCAAATAAAGAACCGATGAGATTTTGCAAATTTTATGCCTTTTTTTTTTTAAAAAAGTTATCAAGCTCTTAAAAAATCACCCTTTACAATGTGAGTTGGCAAAAAAAAATGTTATACAAAACCTATAAGTTTTGATAATTTTTTAAAATATGGCCAGTTACTAATTTTTTTTCGGGGGCGGAAAAACAAGCATATTAGCGCAAGGTTGTACCGCCATTTGCTGACAGACTGTTTGAATAGCTGGTATAGTTTGTTCGCTTCACTGCTATCTAACGCTTGGCGAATTATAGACAGTTATTAATTTAAATTTTAGTTATTCCAAACTCCTTGTTTGCATAACTAAAACAATTAAATACGCAATAATATTAAATATTTGCGGTAATAACTTCACCATACGCAGCTGCAATTTCCTAGTGAAGACATAACAACTATTTTTAGCGCAAATATAGATTATTATTGTCACAATATTTTCGTATTGAAATAAACTCGGTTTTAGTGTGCTTTGGTATTCATAAACAGTTGTGCAAACAATTAATTTTAAATAATTCCCAAATTAGTATTACCAAGGCTTAGGTTTATCAGAGAAGTTGGTTTAAAATGCACAAAATATGTTAAAATTTGTATGTTTATTTAATTTTACTTTATTGTATTTATTAATAGCGGTTGCTAACCCTTTTTTCCAAAAGAAAAATTTGACTTTGTCGAATTCAAATGCTACTAAACAGCATGCTAACATAATTTGTAAAGCTATTAGGCAATAATATAATTAAATAAAACACTTTAATTCCAATTATAAATAACAGCAAAGACCAGTGTAAAGTCGACAACTAAATAAGTGCCATAAAAAGTGTAAAAAAAAATTGTTTTCACTCGACCGTAATAATGTCAAAAGTAAATATGTACACGTTTAAGCATACATAAGTGTACAATTGTGTATATAATTTTATTTATTTTTATGATTATTTTTTTTTTTTTTTTCATTTTCATGGCAATTCAAGCACTTGTATAAGGAATAAATACAAACTGTGCAAATAGCAAAACAAACTAATTGTCATAAGTTGACTAATAAGAAAAGCAGTGAATTGTAGCGGCCATATCTACAAAGAATGCAAATAACTAAATAAACTGTGTGCATGAAAGTGAGTAGTCAAGTGAAAAAGAAAGACGTGGAACGCCAAAGAAAACAACACAATTTAAATAGGGCTTGAGCAAATAACCGTGTGCCTGTCTGAGTAACTTTATAGAGTGGCATGATATTCGTGTCACTGCTGATAAGTTCCTATATACTACATAGGGTATATTATATATTGCTTTAAGTGATTTGTGAGATATAGTAGATTGTGTTAAAACTGAACTTTTAAAACCTTTCAATACCGTATTTCATTATTTGTTTTACTACCGTATTCTAGACATGCTAAGAAAGCAATTTATGCTAAAAGAAAAATATTTATTTTTTAGCCCATCACATGGGATGACTCCCTTAAGAAGTTTAACCTTCACTCCCCGATCTTTTCTTTCACAATCAAATTTAGTTCATAAACTAGATTTGCCACTGAATTTTATTTTTATTTCATAGATGTGAAAAAAGACGTTGAGAAATCCCTGAAACATTAATTATATATAAATATATTTTCACACATTAAAGTTAGAATAAGCGCTGAGTTGGCAGCTGGAAACATTGAACGCGTTTTTCTCAAAATTGAGTGTTTCAAACTTGCATCAACTTGAAATTTGTTGGGTGCATTCATCACAGATAAACGCATGGAACGCTCTATTATCAATCAAATTCTCAAAAAACTAAAAAAATCGATTTTTTTTTCAAATGTTCACTAAAACATCAATTTTTGGTATATCGCAGGTATTAAAACGCCGCCAATCAGCCGGTGGATCGTGGAGAAAGTGCGAGCCCATGTTTTCGAGGCGGTGTTGTTCAGAACGCTGTAACACAATGCTCATGTTCTACACAATATTTTTAGCTTAACATTTTTATTTATACCGTATAAATATATGTTAATAAATGATAATAAATTTAAAGTTCTATCTATTTACTAATCGAAGAAAAAATACCTAAAGGCAGACCGATTGAGTGAACTTTTTGCAAGTTTGTTCCAGCACTCGGGTGGTCTATGACAAAAAACATATTGAAAACTCTTGAAAATTTGTAATTTACAAGGAAATAAAATTTAGAGAATCTGAAATACAGTAGTTTTCCGAACTGCTTATAACGAACAAGATTAAATAACGAACATCGGGGATTTGTAAGTACTCGGTTTAACGAACAACATGAAGAGACATGTATTGAAATCGTCCATTTTGGAAGAATATACTAGTCTATAGAAATTTACGAGTATTAGTAATAAAAAAATAATTTGATATATGTCAATTGTTCTGTTATGTCTTTTTGACAAATTATTTACTAAAACAATTTTCGGATATTTAACCCACTTTAATTGAAAATCGTACCCTTAAGTGAGTACTCGAATTAACGAAAAAATGTATTCGTTATTTCGGAATACCGCTGTACTATATTTTGGTTTAAAAATAGTTATAGCTTAAAATATTTTTTGTAGAAGAGAGTTTTATAAGATACTTGCAAAGTGTTTAAATGCATAAAGTCTTTCAAAAGAATTTATAAGATAAACGAATTATTACATTTGAGTATAAAACTAATGAGTTTTAAGAAGGTGCATATTGCAATCTTACTCTTTTTTAAATAAATTCCACTCTGTATCTATTATTTACTTAATTATTAAAATAAAATTTATTCTTCCGACATGTTGCAACTCCAGTTAACATTCTTTTTATTTCCATCTTTTTTAATAAATTTCTGATATAATATTTGTTCTAGTCATTATTTAACTATCAAAAAAAAGTATTGAAATAAGTGGCAACTCCATCAAAAATATTTGTATATCTAATATTATATTCCTTCGCGTCCACTCGACATATATTTTTTTTACCTATTAAAATAATGCTTGCTTTAATCAAGTGGCAACTCTGTTTAGATAATATATACCATAACAAAACAATCTTCTAGTTTTAGTGAAGCTATAATAAAGACGTCAACAAAATCGGTGAGCTGATTTCGGCGTCTATAACTATACCTCCATACACGTTCAAATAGAACTAATTTTCAAGCACCTCATAATATGATAACACATGCTATACATTTTTACCACATATGCCACAGTCAAGAAAATTCGTCACGTTTAAAAATTATACGCTCTTTCACTCCTCGAAAAGGCCGAAAATAAACACAAATTAATGCATGTAAATACAATAAAGTTTAATAAAAACAAAATGTACGCAACAATAATCATAAAATAAGGCAAACTAATAAAAGCAGCAAATAAGCCAAGTCGTAGAACACACGTTGCGTAAATACACAAAACGGCTAAGTGCCAACAATAAACCGACAACGCATATGAGTAGTTGCAAGTGCGACTTAAGAGCTAAATAAGCGACGCACGGCATACACGCATAAATAAATAAATAGGGATGCGTGTGTGAGTGTGCGTGTGTGCGTTTGCTGTACAAATTAAAACTCCGGCAATAACTGCTTGCGCAAACAATGACACAGCCAATGTGAGTACCTCTGTGAGTATGTGTGTGTCATTTCGTATGTCGTAACTCATAAAAGCGATGAGATGCCGAAGCCAAAGCAAATAAATAGCAGCGACACTCAATATAGCAGCGGTAAACAACACGCTGTCAGCTTATTTGGCATTTAGGCGCGCCACAACACATTTCTCTCGCCCCCTTCCTACTTGTTGTTGCATCTTTTTTATTTTACTCTGCAAGTTGTTGTTGTTGTTTGTGTGTATGTGCTACATCTTGGCGGTAGCTAGCATCCATCAAATATGCTGACAATGACATATTTTGACAGTGACAGCATGACATGGCATATGCCGCTGTGACATTTACACGACTTCACTTCACTTCACTGGATGACTCCATTGTTGGCAGAGGAGGGCGCAAAAAGTACATACATGCATACATACTTGTGTGTGCATAATCAATAGATTGTTGGCGGCGAAATCATTAACAAACCCACATTTGGTATGATTTTCGTGTTAACGCCAATATTTGCTAATGTTATTGCATTGTTATTTCCCTTGAATGCCAATGTGTTTTCCATTTTTTCTATTTATTCCGAAATTTGTTACTGTTTAGGCAGCATTTATATTATCACCTATTAGCAGCGTACTAATAAGTGCTTTCGTAAATGACTTACTTGAGTTATCAAATGTTGGATATTTTGAGCGCGCGGTTCTGTTAAATCTAACATGTGGTTTACATTAGCAATTAGCGCTGCCTACAAAGGTGCAGTTAAAAATATTTTTATCACAATTTATTTGGAATTAGTATTTATTTAAAAAGGAGCATATTTGTTCAAAAGATGTGTATAAATGAAAATGTTTTTCGTTTATTTGTATAAGAAATTAATGCACTTGGACAAAACTGTCATGTGGCTGGAAGAGTAAATCTTTGAAAATTAAATTAATAAAATTTATTAAAATATTTCGAAAGTGTGTGAAGTAAAAAAACAAAATACATAAGTATAACTTAAGCTATACAAACTGTCGTCACACAAAGGTCGTCAAAAATCAGTTGTTGTTCCGGAAACTATTGAGACAATTATAGACATTTGTGAGATCAGCATACATTCAATATTGCATGAACATTTCATTGTAAAAACAATGGTTTCTCGTTGAATACCACACGATTTGTTAATCGCTCAAAAAAGGCTCGTGTGGATTGGTCGAGAGAAATGTTAAACAATGCGATAGCGATGCTTCGAAACATGTCAACATATTGACCAGTGATGAATGGTGAATTTACGCGTTTGAGCCCGAAAGTTAACCGCAATCTGTCTGTATGGGTGTTTCAAGATGACCCGAATCCAACAAAAGTTGTTCACGCTCGAAGCACTTCCGAGCAAATGGGTGCCTGTTTTTTTGGAAAAACTGGACATTGGCATTGGTCGGCCAGTTGTCTTTCAAGAAATCAGGAAAACGTAGAAGACGTATCACCCTTCACAGCGACAATGTGAGCTATTACACATCGACTGGAACAACAGCAGTTTTGAGCATCAAAACATCGATTTGACGAATAATACACCGCATAGTCCTGACTCGGCACCGAAATGTGGGTTCTTTTTGTTTCTGTACGCAAAAAATATACTTACAGGTCAACTTTTTTTGACACCTGAAGAGGCGGATGGTTGCGGAACGCATGTTTTGGAGATAACTCTATCATAGTGACAAAAGTGCTTCGATAATTTTTTCAAAGATATTTAAAAGTGCATAGATCTTAATGGAGAATAATTTAAAAACAATAAAGCGATTTTTGATTTGATCTACAAGTAGCCTCCAAGGAGAATTTTAATTTTATGTTTGCTGCTTAAGGTACATATAAAATTGAATCTAAGTTATATCAACTATTTGAGCTAAGCGCAGGATTATTTCTCTTACGATCTACCCACTAAAAAATTATTACGAAAGCTTATTTTATAACATACATATAATATAGTCAACAATCTTAAAAAATATATTCGTAATGAATATTATGCCAAATTATTATTGTTCACTGGTCTACTTCAACGCCCTTTACAGTCAAAATCCACTATCTTAAAAAAAATTGAAACCCCGTAAACCAGGTTACTCAGCTGTATCTAATGTAAGAGTTTACATATATGAATGTCTTTAAAGTAATATAAACTTATATAACCTTATTATACCAGTATATTTAATTTATACCAGTTGTTCGTTCGCTTCGCCACTCTGTAGGCTTTGTTGAAATTCTTTTACGAGTTAAGTCAATTTCTACTGTTGTTGTAAGTATTATTTAATCAAAGTGAAGAATGAAGGATTCTATGTTATATTTCCCATAGTGCAGGCTTTACCCTGGGCACCGCCTAATGGATAGATTAGCGTAATAATATTATACATGCAATAAATGAAATATCATTAGATAGTGTATTTAAGCACGAAAACGTTTCAATATACTCTACGAAAGTTATGAAATTGTGTTTGATTAAGTTGTAGTTATGAATTAAGCACCAGATCTTAAACATACTGAAACTCTTTTAAAAATAGTAAGTCAAAAGATGGACAACGAAGTATTCTCAGTCACTGATATATAGTTTGTGAAAATGCAAAATGACTGGAAATCTATTCAGTAAAAATTTATTATCGACTTGAGTTTGTATACTACTTATTAAAATTTTACTCTCAGCATTTTATTGTTACATTTTTAGGCTGTCTAAAATTCATAGAATTCTATACTTATAAAATTTATGCTTGCTATTAATACATATTATAATGGCTTGTGAATTTTATATGGTGTTAATATTTTGATTTTAATCAAGTAACTAATTAAAAATAATATTAAAGAATATTTTCTATAAAATAAGATTTTCTTAACTTGGTCATCACTCTACTACATATATACATATATGTAAATTAATTTGCATTAATTCAATATAAGTACACATTATATACAAAATCACATCACAAAAGTTGATCAATATAAACAAAATCATATGCATGCATGACAGTCATACGGACTTTTTCTAGTTATGTATAATTGTCAAAGTTATCGAGCATATTTTTAACTTTCCTCTCTTTTTGTTTTTTTTTTTTTGCTACTAGCGCACAACCATTACTCAAACCTATCACAAGGCTAAAAACCAATATTTTTCTTTTATTACTTGTTGTTGAAAAAAGAGAGCCCACATATCAAACTAAATGACATTCGAACATGAAAAAACAAATATTCAATGAAATATGTCAAAAACACTAGGCTAAAAGCAACAAATCAACGCAAAGCCAACCAAAACCAAACACACAAACGTATGCATGTACAACAACAACAACAATAAGTGCAGACATAAATCTACACTTATGGATATACGATTGTACTATATAGTACATCAATTTCGTATAACCGATGACGTATGCGTGTGTGTCGCATTGCTTTTTGGCAACAACAAAATGCTGTCTAAAATACATACAAGAATAACAAAAGCGCGCCGTCACAGCCGCTGACATACCTCAAACTGACAAGTGAAAAGTGCAAAAACATCACATCAATCAGCCAACAAATGAAAATGGAAATGAAAATAAGAATGAAATGAAATGAAATGGCTGCGAAAGCGCGCTGAAATAAATCGATGAGCGGGTGGTGAAGGGGCGCGCACATCTAGGAGTATACTAAGTCTACACAAACATACCAACACATACATACGAATGCGCACAGTGTTGATGTAAATTTTAGCAACAAAATATTGCTACAGCTTTATTATTTTCCTTTTTCTGTTGGCGTGTTTTATGCCACAGCTCGTATTTCATGCGCGTGGAAATTACTAAACATATTTCTTCGCCTTATTATATGAGTAAGTGCAAATGTTGTTGTAGTCTGCCACACTGAGTACAATGTATGTATGTATGTGTACATTTGGTGGAAAAAATGTGACTTTTGAAAAAATGAATTACTGCCGCGAAAAAATTCGTACATTGATAAATGGCATCATGAAAATATCGAAAAGAAAATGCAAACCGTCCGTAAGACTGACAGACGGCGAAAAGAACAAGCATTCATAATAGCCAAAAAGCAGCGGGAGCTGACATACAAATGAGTGATTGAAAGGTCACTGTAGCGACAGAGATGAGCGACGTCGAGTCGGTTTGTAGTGCTGCTGCAACAAGGTAAATGGCCAGCTGCATGAAGGTTGCACAAGTCAGCGCGAAGTGAGGTTTCAATAGCCACAAGACGTTAACGGAGAGTGCAAACAAACAAAAAGGAACAACAACAAACGTACAAAACAATGGTGTAGGAAGCAGCGGAAATGTCACACAGTTAACAGACACCTAGCTGACGTCTGAAGAAACAAATTGGAAATAAAAATATTTGAAAGGTGTGAATTGTAAATATTGAAAGGAAAGGAACAGGTAAATGAAAGCGAAGTGGTGTCAAGAATTTTACATTTCCGTTGTGTTGACAGACGATAATATACACATGTCTATTATATTATCTTGTATATTTTATATGGAGGTGGATATTGAGCTGATTATTTAATCTAAATGGTCGGACAGTCTAGGCTATTTTTTTTAAGTACATTTTAGGGCCCTTGAAACATTAATAATACAGTAGAATATTAAAAAAATGTTTTCGATCTCCGATTCGCGCTAGTATTGAAGCGTTCGAGGCACTGAGGTAGAATTTTTCCCTCGAACCTGTTTTTTTAAATCGGAAACTCGGGAACTATTTCAAGTCGCCAATTGTTTTAAATCCAGATTTGTATTATTGCAACATTATTTTGATAACAATTTAGTTTTTTTGTAGTTGTATGTCTATTAGAATATATTTTTTATGTTGTTTCAGATAGTTCGAGTTTTATATGTGATCATGTTTAATAAAGCCTGAGAAAGATTACTAATAGGTTATAATAATGTAGTTCTGGAGGGCTCTAGAACGGCCTAAATCTATAATTTCACAAATTGAATTGCCTTTCATATTGGATGCTAAACGCTTGATAGATTCCCAATATAACCTATTATCTTATCTATAGTATAATGTTTCATGTACGAAACGTATCAATTGGGCATGGCGTATGAGTAACTTTTTACTGAGAATTGTTCCTATATGAATTTGGAGTATATTTCGAATTCTGTGAAGAAACACTAACTCAAAAAATATTTCCGATTATAAAATACCGTAAAATCACCAGAAAGTAAAACATAGCAACCTAAAAATATTTATAAGAAAGTTACTTCAAGAACATCAGTCATAAATAATATTTGGTGTATCAGTCCTTTGAAACAGCTGTATTATCAATTATTGCTAAAAAACCTAATTCGTTAATAGTATAAACATTAAAATTTCTCCTATCAGCGATTGCCATTTAAATAAAAATATGCATACACATTTCTATGCTTCAGCCATTACGTTACAGTTTGTCATGCGAATATTGCGGTAATTACTGTCAACCTTAGCTCAAATATGATTTTTTTTTAATTTTCGTTGTGGTAATATTTGAGTTCATCGGTCAAAATTTGTTGCATTTGCTTTTGGTTTTTATTAATTTGGCAAGTGAACAGCAGCCAAATTGCGCATTTTAATAGTTTATTTGCTTTCGCATATGACACATGTCAACACAGCAAGGTTGACGGCTGTCAAACTGACTGACCTTCAGACAAGCTGTTTGAGTGGTAAATTGCGTTTTGCTGCTTGATGCAATAAACAAAAAATTGTGTGTTTTTACAGATGGGTTGTTGGTTGTCCTTATATAAAAAAATGTATACAAAAAATACAAAAAATATACAAAAAATACATATATAATTTATAGGCAGATGTCTATTTATTGTTATATTTTTTCACATATAGAAAGTATAATATTGTTGTAAATGAATAATCGCTGCTCATTTTGCTTTCAATCACGCGTAGATTAGTCAAATGATGTTTTGTTACCAACACAATTTATTTTGTTGACAGCAAAACAATAAATAATACAACAAACAATGGTGTTTATCTAACAATTAAAAGATTGATGTGTTTGATACTTTTTTGGAGAAACCGGTGTGTATTGTAGTGGGCGATAATGAATGATGAGATATCATTGTCTCCTAAAAGTATACCTTTTAGTTTACGAAAAAATGTAAAAATAAATACTATTTTTATTGAAAGACATATTTGGCGCTCATATACTAAAAAAAAGACCAAAAGTTATAATTTTAATATACATGCCAGGTTGAAACATCATATTTCATAAATAGAAAAAAGTAGAACTAAGTTGAATTCAATAGAGATTTTATATTGCTTTTAAAAACAAAAAAATAATAATAATGGGATTAAAATGTTTATAAATGAATAATTGACAGGTACAGCGAAATTGAACAATTCCTACTGATATGTTATTTATGATTTTTTTTGCTGTTTGATTGAGAATCAGTCAAGCTTTCATTGCTTTCCGATTCGGTTTCTAAATATAATAGAGCCGCTTTGCTTGATAGATCACATCATCAATGACCTTTTAGGGTCAAGAAGGTTCCACCTATAAATAACTACAATCTCGAAATGATTTAAAATAAAGATCTCTAATTCTGATCTCTTCACATTAGGAATCAGAATATTGTAGTTTATTCTTTAATTAAATCGACTTTATTTAATATGAAATTGAAAACTCCAAACTTCCTCATAGAAAATATTATGGTTTCTCTGAGATATATTTCAAATCCTATCTTCCGATGATTTTATCATATCATACACATATGTATGTAATATACCAGTTTACAACTAAGAATTTCATGTCTAAAACCCAAATAGACAAAAACGCTTCTGGCAATTATAAAATAATTTCTTAACCGGGTAAGTATATAAACAATTTCATAATCCAACTTGAAATTTATTTGCTAATTTCTTGAAATGGTATAAAGAGCTCAGTATTCTGAATGAAATCTGACAATTTTCATCTCATAGAAAACTTGTTGTTTACACTAAAAAAGTTGATAACTAGTATTATAGATTTGACTGAATGATCCATAGAGAACTACATAGGAAACTATAATTACAAAAAATATCGTATTTCAAAACTATTTAATTTCCTTTTTTCGGGTACAGGTAAAGGACTGGACTATTGAGTATGTATTAAATTGAGTCCAAAATTATATGGTGATCATTGGCATTCTCTGATCTTCAAAGTTAACTTCAAAAATCGAAATACAGTGGAACTTCTCTAACTCGAATCACCATAACCCACAAAAAAACTTCGAGTTATAGAAATTTTCATTAAAACATAATTTTTTCAAACAGCTATAAAATATAGATTTATACTCAGTTCTATTTATTTACTTCGCATAAAGTTTTATGTTTATACGTTAAAACATGTATTCTGTAATTTTGTTTGTTGAAGTTTGCTATTGTTTGGCTCTTGAAGTCTAAATTCCATGCCTTTGTTATACGATTTATGTAATCCATAAGTATAATATCATATTTTTTTTAGCCTCCATTCGATATAGAGAAACTTTTTTAAAATACTGCCTCGGTAGTAAACTTTTAAATTTTTTATTATCCTGTGGTCGAAAAGTTCAATTTATGGAATGAATTTTGTATGAAATTTTACTTCTATTGCCATTTCAAGAGTTCGAGTTATGGAGAACTTCGAGTTACAGAAGTTCGAGTTGTGGAAGGAAATTTGTATGATATTTGATTTCTAAACGCTATTGCCAATTCAAAAGTTCAGTTTATAGCGACCTTCGACCTATAGAAGTTCGAGTTATGGAAGTTCCACTGTATTTGGTTTCGAAGTTCGAAAAAAACCTTTTTTTTAAATAATTTTTGCTAATTACAATAAATAGTTACTAAACAATCCAAAATATGGATTCAATCTACATTTTTCTACTAATTTAAGGGTGTTCTAAAATTTGGCTTATGAAGAGTCAAAGTTAGATCATCGAAAAAAAATAAGTTTTATTTTTATTTTTGGATATTTGATATTGGCATCTGTGATCTTGTCCCTATGATTTTTGTTTCCAAATATAAATTTCAGTAAATAGTCATCAAAATAATTTGTTTAATTTTCGTCCAATAATTTTAAATCATTTTCTTTTCAAAAAGCTCAGGGTAACTCTAATTTTATGATTATTACACAATACAAACAGTTTTTTATTTTTCTTAACATTTTCCACTTATGCCGTTTTTGCAGTTAACATGTAACTTTGAGATTGTGCTCTCGCATGTAAATGTACCAATTGCTTGTAGGTGCTAGACTTCATATCAAGCGAGTTGCAAACACATTGTCTCCTTGTCAATTCATTTAAGGTTGATTGACAATTCAAAAGAATTCGCTGACAACTTGTATATTGCTTTTGTACTTCACGCCGCTTTGTGTTCGATTCACCGGGGTATTGTGTGTGTTGCGATTTGTCTAGCGGGTGGCTGCGCTACTAAGTCACATTCAGAAGAAATACAAAGAAGTAGACACATATGTATACGAGAACATGTAGAATTGTAGAAGTTGTGTTGTGTTTGCAAGTGTTTTGCATGCTTCTGTTTGTATTATATTTCATGTGCGCTAAAATAAAGCAATTTAATGGTGTTGGCGCCATTTTGACAGCGCGTGGAAATCGTGTGCTTTGAAGTTGCGCAAATGTACATTTGTATTTAGTTAAGGTGAGCGAGCGCACTTTGACAAGGTGAGGAAAACAAAAACAAAACAAAAGGAAATTAATGTTTGAAATTTGTACAAACAACAAAGCAGCAATTGTGCGGTAAATAATAAATTTGATATGTTTTTCAAATTGAAAAATGTGGCAATTTCTGCGCTGACAGCCGTTGAACGCAATTCGTTGTGGGTGAGCACTTCGTGGATGTACAGAAATATACAAACATGTATTTAATTCTTAATTTTTCTGTGTCTGTCAAAAAAGTGTTGGCTTCTTTTTTTCTGGAAATTATTTAATTGATTGCATACAATATTGAACATGCATAATTACTTTTGATTGATATTGACGCGCTTCGTTGTTACGCCAGCGCAAAAGTTGTCAAATTATACACATTTCACAACACTGTTTTTTGTTGTTTTTTTTTTTTGTGAAAACAAAAACATTTATTTGTACATATGTTTTCCAGTAATACATACATACATGAGTTGTTAATTCGTTAACTTGTTTTTTCTGCAGAATTTTTGTCATTACTCAAGCTGTCAGAAACACTCGTTTTGACGTAATTACTCGTTAGGTCGCATGCTCGGTCTTTTATGCGAGTAGATACCAACATATATATGTATGCATAAAGCACATTTGTGTATGTGTACATATGCAAAAAAACCTACGCAGCTCTGTGTTCGAGGGACAAATTGACATGACATGCCAGCTGTCTGCCGCGTCTGTCAAAATTGCACAAGCCACATAAAAATGTCATGGCGTTTCCTTGATTAGACGATTGAGAGTTGCTGTCGTATATTACTAAACCACCGTTACTTATGATATGTATATACATATATGTATATGTATACATGCAGATATGCCAGCTTACAGCTTTGAGTATAATTAGTGTTTTATTAAGCGCATAAATTATATGCTGAACAAAGACTTCTGTCATCTCTGTGTATGTATTTAGCATATATTTAGTAGAACGCTTTGTCTAAGCAACTGTAGCGTGTCAATTAACCCCAACGCTCTACTAATATGCGCTCTTTAGCTCTTTTATACATAATTCCTTTTAAAACTTATTTTTACCTCAAGTGGCACGTCACTTTTAATTAGTGTTAAAATTTTATCGCCACAATTGCAATTTGCACACACATTTGTATTTAAATGTAAATTAAATATATAAACTGTATGGCAATGACAGCAATGAAAGGCAACTAGTTTAAATAACTGTTAACCACTTGTACATCTGTCAGTTTCACTATATATGCTATTACCAGCAACTGACAGGTACTGCAAGGTGGTTTCTACTTGCTATTGCAGGAAATTATTAAATTTATTATACCATTACAGATAACCAATTTTATATTTGCAATGAAAGAAGAGACCAATCTATTTGATACTTTTATTGTTCTTTAATTTCTATAGTGTTTACTGTATAATTCTAGACAAATTTAGATCACTTCCTATATTACATTATTCCAAGTGAAGACCAATTCGGCAAATCTAACATAACCAAAAACGGTTCAGTCGTTTCTAAGTTATAAATATGTAAGTAACCCTATTGTTTCTAGATTTAGGAATACTATGAGAAGAGTCCAAATTTGAAGTATAAAAGCTTCATTCGAACATAAGATAGTCGCTTTTGTTGACTGTTTTCTAGACAGCACAATCTCAAAGAAATTTTTTTCGTAAATCAACAGCAGGCGGCATAAGCAATTCTTGAACATACATATGTATGTTGTGGTACTCTCTGACAATTGTGTTCCTTAGAGAGTTCGAAATAACTGCTTCATTCGTTCGTGCCCTCAAGTTCCAAAGAAACATATTTTTTTGTTACACATTTTAATGTAAAATTCATAGTGAAGAACTATTTTGAGTGAAGATGTCGGCACAAAACTTTGCAAAAATACTGAATTTCTAGCATGACATAGCCCGTACAAAATTCACCGAAATCGGACTCTTCAAGGCCCCAAAGATCAAAGTTTGCGGCTAATTTTTTTGTTGAAAATATTGGTGAATCTCTCAGATATTTTAAAGAAATTCAAAGGAGATGTGTACCCTTTAATAGTGTGCCTCTGTGCAAAAACATGGGCAAAATCTGGACAACAGTTCCTCTAGCCCCAATACACCTCATATACGAGTTTTCCGGAGGTATTTATATCGTATACATCGCTTAATATCTAAGCAAAATAAAGTGAACGTAAAATGTAGCTGGATGACCAAAATAGTTAAATCGTTACTTTATTTCATTTCATTTCATTTCATTTCATTTTATTTCATTTCATTTCATTTCATTTCATTTTATTTCATTTCATTTCATTTCATTTCATTTCATTTCATTTCATTTCATTTCATTTCATTTCATTTCATTTCATTTCATTTCATTTCATTTCATTTCATTTCATTTCATTTCATTTCATTTCATTTCATTTCATTTCATTTCATTTCATTTCATTTTATTTTATTTTATTTTATTTTATTTTATTTTATTTTATTTTATTTTATTTTATTTTATTTTATTTTATTTTATTTTATTTTATTTTATTTTATTTTATTTTATTTTATTTTATTTTATTTTATTTTATTTTATTTTATTTCAACTTCAAAATGAATTATTTAATTCAAAATTTAATATTTATTTCACAATCTCTCCGCTTCTCCTCTCTCTCTCTCTAAAAATCTCATGCAAATTGAAAAGACACAACTTATTAATTATAAATACTTTTGTGTCGTGTCTACGATGTTCCTGGCATTTGCATGAGTAATACTTTCATTATGACATTTTAGTCACTTAGCTTTAGCTGCTTATGGATAAGTGACAATATTTCAAACGAACTTCTGTCAAACCAATCAGACGAGTTGAACATTTTATAAAGCCTAAGAAACTAATATACACCTTATACATAAATGACTTTCTATATTCATTTACATAAATATAAACTTGCATGTACATATATATCTAATATGTAGATACACGTAGGTGCATGTAAGTGTTGCCGCCTTAATTTTCCACTGTAGTTGTTGCTGTCTATTATATCTTACTGCTGTCTGTTGTCACCCAGACAAAACGTGGCACATTAATCAACCTCAAAATTTTGACAGCTGCAACTTTGCATGCGGCGGTAGCAAAATGTCAACAAAATTGTGTAAAATTACTACAAATACAAGTATGATGGGTGGTACGATATGGACGTGTAGGAAATTATTATACTTCAAATGAAATATCTAAATATTAATTTAACAAATACTAATAGGAAGACTGCCGAGAAATAACGTTTCAACTTGATTTACTTAAGTTTTTTAGCATTCCATTAACATTGTTCTTTTAAAAAATATTAATAATATATTTTAACACAAATATAATTAAATATTTTGTTTCATTATACTCGTATTATTCATTTAAACCACAACAATCAAATACTATACTACTAATACCACTCTTTCCCAACATCCGTTCCTCCTCTTCACAAATTCCAACTGGGTCATTACCAGTTCAACTACCATTTCACGTGGGCTTTTCTCCTTGTAAAGCGTGTCGCATGTCCACTCACTGCCTTATGTAGTAGTCATTTAACATGAAGTTGACTGGTTACTGTATGCTGTTATTACTGATTTATAGAAGTCATAATTTATGCGGTGACAAATGTTGCAGCAAATGATTACAAATGTTGTCTAGGTACAAGCATATATAATTTGTAGGGAAAAAACGCTATCTTGTCAGTGCTGACTGACAGGTAGTTTTGCTGTAAATTACTATCATTAAAATGAGTCAATGTACCGTGCAGTATTTTTGGGAAGTTATGTCTCTGCAGTTGTCAAAAAAGCGAGTCAACTTAAAATTACACGTTACTATTTCTGAGGAAAGTTTAATCTTTACGAATAATAATATTATTTTACATATTTTTCGTTGTTAAATATTTAATTTGAGGCATCATAACAACTTTTAATCAAACATAACTTACATACATACCAACATTTAAGTTGTATTTGAACAAGACTCACCTGGAAAGAGTATAAAATTTTAGATTATTTAGATTTTATTATAATGTTTTATAGTTGTATAAATCATAGCGTATTAAGAATTACATATTAATTTAGACTTTGAAGAACTAAAGAGGTTGCATGACAGACACCTGAATTGAGACAACTGATATTTCGAAAGGTATTTGAGAAATCTTGGTCTCTAATTGGGGAGGTTTTGTTTTATGTGATGGGTCCCAAGCCTTCGCACAACCGCAGAAGCGGGCTACGCCTTCGCACTTTAGCTCGCCTCCAAACGGATATCTGTTAGCTACCCAGGGGATATTTGGTCTAAAACCGGAAGTCGTGAACTGCTTGAGTGAGATGCAAAAGAATCGCTCCTGGCCACTCCAAAGTGAATGACAATCAGAAACATTCCTTACTTGCGTGAACTTCTACTCATGACCCCATCACACCGCGTCCTGATTTATGCCGCTGAAGCGTGGACGATGACAACAACCGATGAGACGACCCTTGGGGTTTTCGAGTGAAAGGTTTTGCGCAAGATTTATGGTCCTCTAAACATTGGCAACGGCGAATACCGTAGGCGATGGAATGATGAGCTGTACGATTTATACAACGACATTGACATAGTTCAGCGAATAAAAAGACCGCGACTACGCTGGTCAGGTGATGTTGTACGAATGGATGAAAACACTCCAGCTCTGAAAGTGTTCGATGCAGTACCCGCTGTAGGAAGCCGCGAAATAGGACTACATCCACTCCGTTGGAAGGACCAGGTAAAAAGTGACCTGGTTTCTATTGGTATTTCCAATTGGCGACAAACAGCAAAACAGATCAATGAGTGGCGCGCTCTGGTGGATTCGGCTATAATCGCTTAAAGCTGTTCCTAGGCCAAATATATATATATTTTAGAAATATTCCTTGTATATAGAGAAATGTTTACAAATATCTGATGCCCTGATCCATAGCATCGACATATTAATAATCTTAAACGATCGTTTAAAGTTAGAGAAATTCATGCTGTGGCATGCCAATAAGCCAAAGAGAAGAGTGAGACAGTCCATAGAAACTGAACTGAACGGCTGAAATTTCTCAGAGTAGAAACCCATATGTACTTGATTTATCTCTGCTATATTAATATAATATACTTTTGGATATACGGAATATCTGGATGGAGAACAGATATTTAGTCATAAAACATTTCATCAATCCACCAACATATAACTTTACAAGTTCTTTTCGACTCTTACTGATCAATCCGCTTTCACAATATTTCAAAGATAGAAGATTATTTTAATTTGTGAAGCCTCAAAAACTTCTCTTATATCTAACTTAATGGAACTAGCTTCCAGTATGAACATAATTCGAACTCATAATGACTTAGTCACATGCGTCACTGAGCGTATACTAGGAAAAGTTGTGACAAATTAATTCACACTTTTTAACCAAATGAAAATTATTAAATTATAAAATTCAATAGAAATGTAAAAATGAATGTTAATGAAGCAATTAAATATACAATAACACATGCGGAGCCCATACAAACACAACAAAATACACATTAACATATTTATTTACATACAGCGAAGTGGACAACAATTTAGGTGCTAATTTCATCCAAATGCCATTATTGCCATCATAAATTTGTGTTAAATCGGCGCACCTCACTTTTGAAATTTCCAATGCGCGACGCAACATTTTAGCTGGTTAGCTGGAGTGTCGCTTATTCACGTAGTATTTACGTATTTACGTGGCCTATTGAAATTGTCACTCAAATGGAAACATTAAATATTTGTGCATATTGACTTTTTAATTAGCTGTTAGCGCAACAATTGCGGCGAGCAGCTAAAACGTTTTGTGGTCGACTAACAAATAAACGTGCGCATATTTATTTACTTGACATAAATACACGCTATTTGCATATGAGTAACGGATTAAGCCCAACAGTAAATCCGATTAACGACAAATGTGTGTGGCCAAAGTAGACCGATTATGAGCATCAATAGTGATCCGTTGGTTTAAATGCTTAGAAAAGATAGAGTTAACTGATTTACTTTATCGGTTTATTGCTAGAGGTAATTTTAATAATAATATCTAAGAACTCTATAAATTTATATGGTTTAGAGCCCATATAAAATACAAGGTGAGCCATCATCTATATATGCCGGTATTGAATAACTTTAAAGGAAAATAATATTTGCAAATTATCTGGAATATTTTTCTTATAAAATATCAATCAAGTTTTTAGCGTTTTCTTTGGGTATTTCTGCTGAGTTGCTTTCTTTATCGATCAGCTCGGTCGGCATAGTGATGAATACCACAGAAAATAAGTTCAACAAGAAACAAAGAAGGAAGTCAGTGGTGTTCAAATCTGGAGATCTGGAGGATTAGTCAATGTTACCTCGTGTCGACCTACATAACCTCAAAAATTCTTTCAAAAGTGGAACATGACAATTCTACGGTAAAGACCTTTTTCTTGATCATAGTCGACAGCTCAAACGATCACTTCTGGAACATGCAAAGTCGTTTTATGGATATTGCACTGATTTTCTGATCTCAAAATAAGACAATTTTACTTTATAATGTTGCCAGATATCCGGAGCTGAAATTAATTTCAGAAATCATAGTAAAGTTCTAATTCACTTGACTACGTTACTCTTGTGGAACTTGGCCAACACTCTTTCGGTCAGCTTCATTCTGTCTCCCCCCTTTTTCCCACTATTCACGTTATTTTTTGAATTTCGACTTAACTATACCGATAGAAATGGTGCAAAGTGATGGCAGGGTTCACTTGACTTAAAATTTTGGTCCTCCTTTTCTTTATAGGAAGGACTTCAATAAAAAATAAAAAATATATTGATTTCATGATTCTCTGCTCGCTATCTTTAGAATAATATTTTTCTTAACAAAAGCAAATCAAGGCGAGTTTAATTTGAGGCAAGAGAGTAAGCGGATATCTTACTTATAGGCTAATCTTAATTACTTTCAAAATGGACAACTGGTATAATGTGTTCGATTCGCTACTCTCTTTCGTTTGTTGATTTGAAATAGTTTATACAGATATTTCGTCATTAATTTTATATATCTTTATATCTTTAGCCTTTTGGCACAAGAATGAATTGATCAATTAACCAGCTTTTGCTCGGTTAAACGCGGATTCAGATCAATTTATCATACAAAAGACAAATCTTATTTTCTACATTAATTTTTAATCGAATACAAATCGAGTTGAAAATGGTTGTTGTCTACGCTGTAAATTTGGCTGTGTTTATTGATAAAATAGCAATTCGCTGTTGAAATTTACCAACTTATAATGAACAGCAAAACCAAAAAATTATAACATCTGAGAGTTAATCGAGCAGCCGGCAGTGCGAAGCGAAAAGCCGGGTTTCTCAATTATATTCATAATGTATTAAATTAATTCGGCTGTGCGAAAAGGCTATTACACTCTTACAATTTTTAGTCACCAACATTTAACACCACCTTAATGCATTTCCTCGCTGATTTTAGTCACAATATGAAAATATCAATACCACTTCATGCATGCAATCGAACTGACAAATTGACCGATCAGCTAATTATTGCTAAAAAGTCATTTTTCATTGCTTTTGTTGTGTTTATTAAAGCTGTCACAACGCGACTTAATAAATGCGAACATTTCCACTAATAAAGTGTCGGACCATTGATGTGTCCAACAACAACAACAACCAATTACTTTTGTATAACGACTCTAATGTGTATTCCCCAGCCAGCCAAACCAATTTTGCATGCTAATTTCAATTTAATTTTCAAATTGATTTTCAAATCACAACATGCACACGAACGCATTATATTTGTGTATAAATAAGTGAGCACGTCAGCTGAATTCAGCTGGAACGCAGCGTTGGCGACACGATAAGCAAATTAATATAACAATTTTTTATTTGTATTCATCAACAATTGGCAGGCAGATAGACAATTTGTGGTAGCCAACCAACCAACTAGTTTGCATATAAACAGGTGTGCGTGTGTGTATGTTTGTGTTTTTGTTAGCTTAAATTTGCATGTGTTTAACGGTTTTGCCATGTAGATATATTAATTTATGAATGCACTTATAATATGTACAACGCATGCAAATTGTAGCAACAGTCAACTGCTCAAATGGTGTTAAGGCGTAAAAGCTCGAAGGCATTGAGCGGCATTTAAGCGTTTTTGCGCTTAAAATCAATTCAATTGGCGCGGCGCGGTTAAATCATTTAAATCGACCGCGTTGTGGCTCTAATGGCTTCCATTATAGTTAAGTGGTTATTGCAGCTTTAATGATACTCGATAGATGAGTGTTAAATATATGGCGCTTTAGTAAGTTAATGGTTTTGTGGAGGCTGTTTTAGAGAGCTTTCATGTATATTTTTGAAGCTGTGAATGAAGTAATCAATAGGTTGTTGCTCAATTTTAGATATGAAAGTGTATTATTTGATGAGTTCATTTACTAGGAGTCAGCATAAAGCTTTTAGCGGAGCTTTCAAAGGAAGTTCAGAGGTCATCATAGTGTTTGCTGGTTCGTAGTTTCTAATATCTACCAAGGTATAATCGGTAAATCAAAACTTTGATACGAAGTTTCATTTTTCTACGAAGGTGGGTTTTTAAAAAGCTTCCATTTTCTCAATAATTAATTATTAAGTGATATTCACGAAATGTTTCTAGATCACTCCCGCTTTATTTGGAGTTGAAGTTTCGACGATCTCAACATAAAAGTTGTGAAATAAACACTCCACTTCTAGTAAAATGTGGTCATGAAAGTGTAGGGTAAAGTTCGTTGCAGTGAATACGAGAAAACGTTCGTTTAGTTCATATGTTTGGTATTAAAATACGGCTGGTTATACTATTGCTATGATTAGTAATTGGTTGCTTGGTTGAATTCGGAGGTCGAAAGTATTTCTAATCCCAAGCGGACGCACTTAAGTCACTAGTAAACTCAGTGTGCTCATCAGTAAACACCAAGAAAAGACAATTTATCTGGGTAGTCGCAGCTAATGCTTCATTACACATACCCAGTTTCTGAAAATGAGACTATAAAGTACATATATGTATAGTCTGCCATATAGATATGTATAGTCTGCCACCTGCCACCCAAATTCCGTTCTATACAAAAATACATTTTTGGAACGACAAGTATTGGTCTTTTTTCAAAACAAGAAGTTCTCTTCTATAAGCTCCCAATAAAATACTAGAAAAGAGCTTGAAGATAATTATATTTAATATTTTTTCTAGGGTTTACAAAAGATATAAGTCAATGAACCGGATACTGAAAGATGATATCGAGTGTACCATATTCCAAATAATTTATGAGAATGAATGAAATAAAAATGATTTTAACGATTGGATTTCCAGCAAAACTTTTGAGCCATTCAGGGCCCGTTTTTATTAAAAACGATAACCTTAAATAGTAAAAAGGCGTTGAACCATAATATTATCTCGTTGTTATATTTCGTTAAAAAAAAACCGAGATCCTTTTTGTCCGCAATGGAACGGAAATGGTCCTTCGAGCAGCTTTCTCTTACCAAGATCCATCTGGACGCTATTAAAGTTTTACTTACTGGATACAGTCCGATAGGTACACATGCGGTGAGACTGCCAAATCTGCTTGAAGGAAAGCGGTGTGGCATCATCTAACCATTTCCTTCTCTAATGCCCAGCAGCTTTGGTAGACAAACCTTCGGCGAATCTAGCGAAGAGTGTCTTTCTGATTCATTAGAAGATTTTTGGTACCACAAAGGACAGTCCAAGTGAAATTTTCTGCATATGCATAGATCTGCCTTTTAAGCTAATATAATCTAACCTAACACATTTCGTTCAGCTCTATATATTATATATCTCTGCTAAGATCCGTGAACGCAGTGGAAAACTAAATCTCTTATTATGGTATTCATAAATTAATGTTTACTATTGTGCATTTCCGCAAAGTGTCAGTACAACCTGTAAACATTTCAAAATAATTGCAGGCGCTCGCCTCCTTTGACGTTTAAAGCTGTCAAAATACACACACACAGGCATTGCAAATTGAAAGCGACACGATAAATTTGCGTCGACAACTTTCTCTCACCCATCGGAATGCAATGCTGTTGCGCGAACGCGAATTCCCACCATTCCTTCCGCGACAACTTGACACAGCAGCAGCGGAAGTTGCCACTTTGTCTTGTGCGAAATAATGCAAATGGCAAAAGCGTTGTGAAGTAAATAAATTGTTGCATTTCACGCTGAGCTTGTTGACATGATTATACCATTTTTTCTCCATTTGGTCTTTGGTATTGTTGCCTTTGTTGTTGTTATTACACTCAACCAACAACAACACGCGGTGGCGACAAATGAATGCGTAAACGAATGTAATTTTATTGCTGCAATTGCACATTTGCATTAACTTTTCATTTTCGCGAAAGATTTTTGACATTTACCGCAACACACAATCCCACCCATCATCCCAGTCGCGGCTGCCGTCGCTTCTCCTCACATTTAGCGCTGTTGTCGTTGTTGTTGTTGTTGATCTTGCATGTTGTCGCTGACATCAGTTGTCAACGCATGTGTTGTGCTTAATTATAAATAAAATGTAATTAACGCCTGGCACCCCGAAATGAGAGCAACCGCAACTGTCGTAGACAGCCAAATACAACACTGTATGTGTGTGTCATATCTGTACAAGCAGTAGCGACAGTGACAGCGACAGCGTCAGCAAATGTTGCAGCCGTGTTGACAAGTGGCAATTGCAAATTATGCATTGCTGATTTGTGCACGTTGAGTGCGTTGGCTGACAGTGAATACGCGCGGATTTGTCATGACTTAAGTAAAGATACACATTGAGAAAATATTTACAACACATCGGCTGTCACTTTGCTTGCGTGACATGTGAGTGTGTGAATACAAACGTAACATTTTTATTTGTATTTACGCAAAGGAGTGGATTTGAATGGCATACATAGAGATAGAAGATATGTAAAATACTTCATAACAGTGTAGTACAAACATTTTGTGTCCAAAATTTATATACGGAGCACAGTTATATATTCTCAACGCCCTTATTTACTAACCTAACAGACTGTACCACAATATTTTTGACGTTGACCCCAAAATACTGACAATTAAGAATTCAATGTTGACTTTGACACTCTAGATATTATGTTTCATCATTCTATATAGGGAAACAAAAATATCTTCAAATCGTTAGCCGCTAACAGTCCAAGACGCAAAAAAAAAAATTGATGTTGTTGGCCACTTATATGCTCACCTGGATCTAGCAGTACACAGTTGAGGAGACAATAAGCCCATTATAATACCGAAATACGAACAATAAAAAATGTTGAGGTTTTCTGAAGAATATCTGCCCATGAGGCTCGTATGCTTTCGATGAAAAACTCTTGTCAGATCCTGTTTGAAGAGTATCCACTTCATGGGAACAAACGAGAGGTCTTCTCCGCAATATGTTGAACAAATCAACCATTTCATTTATCAGACTTCGGGCGAGACGCAAATCCGGCATGAACTGACGCGTAAGCACTACAGAGCCATTATCACACTGGAAATGCAAAAAAGGTCATCAACTGGTCACTGGCGAATGACACGCGTGACGTTTTGCTCCAATGCTTGAATCGAAAAAGGGTATTGAAAAAACTACCTCTGCTTGGATCACCCGATATTAGGTCACAAGACTACTCAAGCTCATATTTTGTTATGGAAAGCAAGTGATCCTCCCAGTGAAACCTATTCGTCTAACACCTCCTTCCATAAGGTAGGAGTCGATCGAGATATGTAACTCGTTTCTCGTTTGAAATATCATTTTCCATCATAGAAAGTGGGAGATATTCGACGGTTACATGAGACCTAGTAATATTCATTTAATTTTGAAATGGTCATGGTGGAAAATCCACCGAAAAGTAAAAAAAAAAGTAGGTCGGATTACACTATTAGTTTCAACATATTCTTAAATATATAAATAAATATTAAAATGTCCTTTAATCTACTTAATCTACTACAGTTGAGAACCACTGCAACTACAGCGCACACATTTCCGAACGCGCATCTATCTGATAGACATGTTGGTGCTGGTAATTAACAGCATTTTTTCGCACATTGCAAGTGCCACTTCCCATAGCCGCCATCCATGCATACGCATTTACATATTTTCGTGAAATTGCATTAACATAAGAAAAAGTTGCAGCAACCTTGTCAACGTGGAAGATGTACAAATGTCATGCAATGCGCACGCAACAAAACGAAGCAAACACACACACACACAGCCACGCGAACACAGATTCGAATTCGCATTCAATGCAGCAGGCAGTCAGGCAGGCGAGTCAGCCGTCAATTTAAATGAGTGGCGTGGATGGGTGAGTATGCGAAAGGCAGGCAACAGCACACAGCAAGTGACAGCATCTAAGGCAGGCAGCTGCAACAACAACAACACGAAACAACCAACAACAACAACTTAAGCGACAGTGTCAGTGGCGTGTACAGAATATTCATTAGCGTTGACAGTTGAAATGCTAATTATTGTCAAATTAATTTAGCCAGCTGTCAGCTTAAATGCATTAAGCGCACAAACGCGCACAAGTGAAATAAAATGCACTCGCATACATATGTATGTGTATACGTAAGTGCGCTTGCATGAGTGTGTGTGTGTGTGCTCGCTTTGCGTTATGAGAAGGAGCGAAATAAAATTCAATAAAATTGCTCGTACTCATATATAATTAAGTGAGCACAACACATAAGAAAATGAAATAAAATAACTAAATGCCAGCAATAAAATGTGTGAAATAATTGCAGGCAAGCGAAAATATATTTCACATACATACATACATAAATGTATATATATGTATATTTGTATGAGTTGCCTTTTGCTTGGAGGGCGTATATACTCACGACTGTGTGACGCAGCTCAAAAAATCAACTTTGATATACAAAAACAAAAAATGTAAAAATCCACACGCTCATAAGCAAGCAACAGGGCGCGGTCGTTCGTCCGCTTGACTGGCGTTTGACACGTTTCGCGCCAACTAACTGCAAATTAATGCAACTGACGAGCCGCCGCAATACCGCACTAGCCGTGCACCGGAACTGTGGGCGGCGTAGTAAGGCAGCTTTTGAACGCATATTGAATACCTTGCAGCGTCAAACAAATTCATATATGTACAGTCGTGTTCATATTAATAGCAGTGAGAGATCGGAAAAAGAACAAATTAGCAATGGAAATGAATATGTAACCCAAACATAAATAGATTAATTACTGTTAAAAAACACAAAAAGAAATATTTACTACAGAAGCAGGAGTCAAGGAACTTCAAAAAATAATTGGTGTTCCACGAAAGTGGTGTCAAGCTGGTTCAAATTGGAAATATGTGACTTAAAAGAATAGATGAAAAATAAACTGAACGAAAAAATCATTAAATTACTCGAATATTAGCTCTAGGAGGCCTAATAATGAGTTAAATAAAATTTAAAGCAGGGTCAATCAAAGGACAGTTGTTAGATTCGAATCTTAAAGCCAGAAGCATACAAAAGATACTGCTTTTAGTCAAAGTGAAAGAGTCTTATAAAATGATATTTTGCAGCTTCAAATAATGTGAAAAATCTAGAGGTAGGCCTTGAAATATACTGTTAAGACCGAAAAGCATGCCATAGTTTAGTGCTCCTTAACATACAAAAGGTGTATGATCAATATATGGAAAAACTCATATATATTGAAATATAAAATGTATACATAAGCCGAATAAGGGCTCAATCTGTCTTGAAATATAACCGGAAGTGCGTAAAGTATTTCGTAAGTGGCAAGAATATTTATGAAAAACAGTAGCTTGATGAATACCTAGACTTGGACCCCATTTAAAATTTATGGGGAAATATAAAGCAAAATATTTTTTAGAAAATATAGGAATTGTCCGAATAAAACTATATGGAAATTATATCAAAATCCCACATACATATAAATTATATTCTACATTGTGATCGGTAGATGCAGGGATTTAATTGACTCTATGTTGGGTCGATTTGTTTAAACAAATTTTATTCTACTAAACATTGCATTAATTATTTCTTTCATTTTAGTTAGTAATTCAAATATTTGGATTCTTAGTGAATTTTAAAATTTTGGAATACATATTTTCACCCAATTTGACCATTTATCAAATAACATAAATAAATTTCACATAACTTAAATATTCAACTTTTTTTTTGCATTGAATTGAACTAATGATTTAAGCAAAATTTTTGTTTTTTCACAAACAGCTCTGAGCACTGCTACTTTTATACACACAACTGTATGTAGGAATATACACTTGCTTGTGTACGCAGTAAATATTTCTTCCACCAACTTACGTGTACATCAAGCGTTGACCGCATTTTGAGTGCGCGCTCGTAAAAAACTAATCAAACGCCACTCCATGCTACACACGGTTAACTAATGAATTTCGCGTATGACAGGTACTACCTGCTGCCATAGCTCCACTGCCATGCTGTTGCAACTCAAGTGGGCGTTAATGAATGTGTAAACGCAAAAAGGTAGCTTAAACGCCTTTTTTCATATTTTGCGTTTGATTGAGTTGACATGTTTAGCTTTTTAATAGAAACAATCAGTGATTTTGTAAATGATTTCAAAAGTTGTGACACCTACGCGAGTTTTCTGAATAGTTTTTTTACGCTTGGAATTAATTATGCGTTAACCAAGTTTAAGATTTTGTAAGGCGTGTTACAGTTTTGAACACATTTATATAAAATACATAAGTACATATTGTGTAGTTCATAAAAATGTGCTTATGCGAAAGCTTGGTGCCAAGATGATGCGAAAGCTCTTGTTGAAATTCGCACTAGACCAATTTACCTTGTAACAAATCGATGAAAAAGCAAAATATACTTCGAATGACTTACCACTGTCTTCTCCTGATCGAACTCTCAGTGATATATGACTATTTTCAGACCTCAAAAGAATAAACTCGGGAAAAAATGACGAGGGTTAGGCATGTTTTGAAGAGCGCTGTATTGATGTAATGCCATCAATTTTTGTAATTTTTTTTTTAATGTGTTATTCTCTTGAGGCATTGTGTCTTTACTGGAGTTACTTTCATAAAATTATTCAAAATTTTAGAAAATTTGATTAGATATTTAGTTTTACTGGTGGTCTATAACATTCATTGAATGTCCTGAGTTCTCGGAAAGTTACCATCACCAACGGTAACATCGAAGAAATTAAGAAATTAAAGTCATACCAGCTAATGATGATAGTGTTCTGATGTATTAAAATTATACAAATTTGAGATATTTGGGAAATTTGTAATATGTAATATTTTATTTGTTTGCTAGCTTTTCATAATAAAGTTTCTTATTAAATATCAAAACTACTTAATCCAAAAAAGTTTAATTATTTATAACTTTGATCGTATTGTAGAGACTATCACGTCACTGGAAACGCCTCAAAGAAGTCTTCCTATTTCTTATTAAATTATTATTATGATGAGTTACGCTCATTTCCGCTCTCTTTGGTATGATTTCAAAGTAGCAAGTGGGATATATCATATTATAGTGATATATCTTTATAAAGGATTAGCCTTTTATGCTCGCTATGTTTGAGCTATGCTCTCTTGTCAACAAATTTATATGTAAGGTAACTTATGGATACCTAATTTAAGGGGCTATACCAGTGTGATTTTTTTTATACTCTCGCAGCAAATGTTGCTAAAGAGAGTATTATAGTTTTGTTCACATAACGGTTGTTTGTAACACCCAAAACTAAACGAGTTAGATATAGGGTTATATATACCAAAGTGATCAGGGTGAAGAGTGGAGTTCAAATCCGAATGTCTGTCTGTCCGTCCGTCCGTCTGTCTGTGCAAGCTGTAACTTGAGTAAAAATTAAGATATCTTGATGAAACTTGGCACACTTATTTCTCGGCACCATAGGAAAATGAGCAAAATCGGACCACTGCCACGCCCACAAAATGGCGAAAACCGAAAACACATAAAGTGCCATAACTAAGCCATACATAAAGCTATGGAAATAAAATTTGGTATGAAGGATCGTACTATTAAGGGGCATATCTGGATGTAATTTTTTTGGGGAAGTGGGCGTGGCCCCGCCCCCTACTAAGTTTTTTGTACATATCTCGCAAGCCAATAGAGCTATATAAACCAAACTTTCTGGAGTTCGTTCTTTTTAGCCACTTCTTTATACAGTCCGAAAATGAAAGAAATCGGATCATAACCACGCCCACCTCCCACACAAAAGAAAATTACTAAAAGTGGGTTAACTCACTAAAGAAAAACGTCAGAAACACTAAATTTCACATAAGAAATGGCAGATGGCAGATGGAAGCTGCACTCAGATTTTTTTACAAAATGGAAAATGGGCGTGGCGTCGCCCACTTATGGGTCAAAAACCATATCTCAGGAACTACTCGACCGATTTCAATGAAACTTGGTTTGTAATAGTTTCGTTACATCCCAATGATATGTTGTGAAAATAGGCCAAATCGCTTCACAACCACGCCTATTTCCTATATACGAGAACTTTGAAGACGATCTGAATCGCTTACTTTACAATATATAAAGTAAGTACTAGTGAAGATATCGGTGCAGAACTTTGCACAAATACTATGTTAATAGTGCGGCAGCCCCATTCTAAAAATCGCCGAAATCCGACCATAGGTGTTCAAGGCCCCATATATCGAACATGAGGACTTCGGTGCTTCTAACCTAATATTAGGGTTTCCAACTTTCAATGGACTTTATACAATATATATGACGAATATGTGGGTCAAATTGTGTATAATATAATAGAGTTAAATAAATAAATTGCGACAGTATAAAATGTTCGGTTACACCCGAACTTAGCCCTTCCTTACTTGTTTTATTTTTTGTTTATTCGATAGTTTATACTTTCAAAAATATCCAGTGAAAGCGTTAAGGTCGTATCTTGAATAGTATTTAAATGGCAGCGTACTAAAGAGCGACGGCTCGCAAGTTCGCTATGGTCGAAACTTTAAACGCGTTTTTCTCTTTTGTAAAAAAAAAAATTATGTATAGCTGAAAATATACTTTATTATGTGCAAAAAAACTTCGACACAATCAATTGAGTACTATATTTTAAAAAAATCCACTAAAATCGCCAAACTTTTTCATGGTTTACACTGGTATAGCCCCATAAGTTCCGTGTTAGGATAAGTTTGTTACCGATTATTGGCTCGATTTGTCAATCTCAAATGTTTGAAAGTAATACATTTTTATGTCTGAGCGCTATATAGAGAGCAGAATAGAATTAACATTGTCTTCCATCTAAAGCTTTAATATATGTATGTATGTAAATATAAGTATTACATTAGACCAGTAAAGTTTGGAGGATCTTTTTTATTAAGAGTTTGTTTTATTTCTAGAAGATAAAAACAGCAAAAATTTCAAAAATGTATTAGAAATACCTGGATTATTTATATTACGGTTACATTTTAGATTATTTTCTATCTTAGCTAGACTAGTCTTATATGGCAGCTAAGAAACTGACCTACGATGAACTGCTCCCTAGAGCTGACAACAAATTTATTTATAAATTTCTAGTTAGGCAAATAATTTATGCTACACTGCGTATATACATACAATATTTACACACACTCATGTATCAATATACATACATACGTATTCTGTCCGAATCATAAACTTTGTAACATCAAAAATTTGTCACATGCAAATATGTTGTGCCGCACGAGCAGCGCAGTAAGAGGTAAAACATATTTTCTTAACATCCATCAAGTGTGTCAACATAAAAATTTTGGTTTATGCGTACACAAAAGTTTTGCCTCTATGATGAATGAATGAATGAGTGATATGTGGTAACAAAGCAAAAAACATAAATTTGTATGAATATATTTTTAGCTGCAGATTCCACAGAGCTAAAATTCATGAAATGTTTACACTTGCCAGCGAAGCATACTTTCGTACATAAGTAAGCATTATAAATTATGTACATATGTTTATGTAGTGTATACTTATGTGCATGCGTACATATGTTTGCGCCTTTGACAAATATGTTTTATGTATTTAATTTTTTGTTTTTGCCATCACATTGGCATATTTTCACTGACAACAAGTTTGAATTTTCAACGCAAGCCATATTAGTTAAGACACAAAAAACAAAAACACAAAACCAACAAACACACTAAATAAACAAGCAGGCCTGCGAGCAAATACACTCTGCCATTGCCACCCATTAACTGTCAACTCAATTTTAAATGGCACTTGCCACATTGACAAGTGACAGCATCATTTTGCTGCCACACCGAAAAAGACAATTATGTACACACACACACACACATACACAGAGAGAGACACAAATACAAGCAAATAAGAATGACAAAAGCGGCACAGTAAATGATGAATGCCGGAATATGCTTGCATTGGTATGTGTGGATGGCAAACAGTGTGGTTGAATGACTGACTGAAGTGAAATATGAAATGCATGAGGGAATGCGTGACTGGTTAAATACAATGAGATTTTACATTTTCATATACATAGCTATACTAATATACAAATAGTTGTTGTACCATCTACATACATACAAGTGGCCATTGGAATAGTCACGAGTTTTTCGGAATTTAATCAGCTAAAAATTGGTACTACAGAGAGGTTCAGAGATGCCATAGTAATAAAACGGATGATAATTATCACTCGAATGTTTTTGAAACCTAAGATGCCAATTATATACAATTGAACTTCCCTAATTCGAATCACCATAATCTACAAAAAAAACTAAGGATTATGAAAGGTAATTTTTATGAAATTTTATTTATATCACCAATTGAAGAGTTCGAGTTATGGAAGTTCTACTGTATATTCATACATATATATGAGTACGTTTGTTTCCATGTTGACCTCATCGTATAAAAGATATATTTTTTCAGGGAGCCTATTTTTGTTTCAGGAAAAGATAAGTAGTCACTGAGGCCTAGATCTGGCGACACCTCTTGGTCTGACAAAGGCCTTTTCAGCCCATGTGATAAATTATTTCTATCAACAAATTACATCAAAATATACTCGATTTATCGAAGTACAGACAAAAGAAAGATTTTCGGTAGGACAACTACCTGAAAAGTGAACGTCGATATAATCTAGTGTACAAACCTTTCTAAAATACGAACAGAGGAATTGGTGGTACAGGTGACATGTATATAAAAATTTACTATGAGCCAGAAATAAACATAAGGTGTCTTCGATTCGTCAAGCCTTAGAGAGTAGCAAAACGAATAAATTATACAGTTGTTCTAACAGAGAAAACTGTCTGAAATTAACAATACAAAACTAGAATAGAAGAAAACAGTTATACCACTTTATACCCCATTCTCTCGCGTAACGAATTCAGCTCGCTAGTTTTGTTCTTACGTTTACATGTAGAATTTCGGCCAAAGCCGAACAGAGACAGGTCAATACCAAAGATGTGGTGAGTCGATTTTATCTTAAATTTCATTGAAATAATATATAGTCCTTAGAACCACACTTTAAGAGCAAAATTTGCTTGAATACCATTCAGACCACCCTACTGCAAGTGTGGTAATATTGTTAACAAATGCTAGCTAAGAAAAAAAAAAACAACAAACAATTATACATGCAACAGAAGCGTCAAGAATAACAATGCACGTATGAGTAATAGCGGCTGTGTCAATGCGGCAGTTATACCCTTCATCAACAAGCCAACTACATTTCCCTTTTCCACATACTAAAATTCCCCTTTCACTATATTACAAAACCCTCTTTATTTACAGTATAACATCCCTGTCCTCACTTAAGCCACCACTGCATAATTACACTGCAATTTTATTCCACTAGCACATTTCAACCGCCCACAAGTCCCCAGTCAACGAGCCCGAGTGCCAGCCCTCGAATTCACAGGTACCATCGTCATTGTCTCGTTTATTTGTTATTTTCTTGACAGCTGCTGCTATGCACTGCCGTTATTGTTATTTTTATTGCAATCGCATGCGTTGAGTGACATATTAATGCCATTTTCATATTTTAGTTGTCGTGTCGCGGGCCGCTCTCATGCCACTTAAAGGGTTAAATGCTGGTTGGTGACCACCATAAATGCCTTGTTATTGGCGAATATGTATGAAATATTACGTGAGTGTAATTGCACACTTTTTGCTCTTGCCAATTTATGGGTCAAACAATGCTAACTTGTTGTTGAAGCAGTGTGATTTGACAGCTGTCAAATTAATTGATGTTATGTAAAGGCGGAAAGAAAATATTTTCAGTTGTCGAGTTAGGTATTATATACTTAAATATATCGTATGTACATAGTCATTTCGTTTCTCTATTGTTTATTGGTGGATATGTCTTGTTAAAGCATACGAGAGAGAGAGAGTATCCGACTCCGATATATCGGTATAAAGTCAGTCATAGGCATTGAGGTTCTCAAATGAGGTTGAAAATTGGGCTATGGAGGCCAGAAAAGATCCAATGGTCCGATTTCGATCCCTTATAAAAGAGTGGTCGTAAGTATAACCCCAATATGTAGTTTTCTTTATTTGAGTAGAGTACGAGATTCTGATGGAAATTTCCTAATTGTTATCTAAGTATGTCAAGATGCTGTTTTATATGAAAAATTGGTTCAAATTGGTCTAGTAGGTGCTTAGATAGTATGTGATTTCGGCTGTATGCAGGCGGTGCAACATACGTATAAATGTTGGATGAGGGGTGGACGTGGTTATAATCCGATTTTCATTCTTATATTCTAATCTATCTTATCTTCTTTACGGCCTCCTATATATATACGCTTAACTGCGTTCCAAATTTATTCACTCAATCTTTAACTGAAGCCTGTTAATATTTCCCTCACCAAATACTACCTTTTTTATAAAATCATTTAATCTAAGCTTCACTTTCTTTGGCATGTCTTTCAACTACATTTCAACCAGCTTGCTGCCCTAACTACCAAGAGTAATTTCCTTTTCATATGTCAAATTTGTTGGTTTAACTGCAAATTGTACTGTGCCACAAGAAGTGCCACTGCGGGGTGGCACTATGCGAATACAGACATCTTTTAAACACTTATCAGGACCATCTACACAGTGCTGTCTATCTGACTGTCTGTCCGTCTGTCTATCTCTTTTGCATATTCGCTTTTGAATTACACTAGATTTCTACGTTCACCTGTATACACTTCTAAAAAATTGCATTTCTACATTGTGCTATGGTATGTACTCTATATGTGGATCAATAGTAACCCAGTAGTAGGAGTTGAGAATGAAGGTAGAACGAGTAACTATTAATTGTCCAAGGCGACTAATTTATTTAGAGGTAAGTGGAGAAATCGGTGCATTTTTAAATTCATTCTAATTTTGTTGCTTTAGAAGACAATTCGAGAAGATTCCTCAGATATTAAATTTGAATATTTTGTTTTATACTCAATATACTGGACATAGGTTAGGTTAGCTTAATATGCAGATCTCTGCGTATGCAGGAAGATCTCACTTAGATAGTTTTGAGCGCTGTCATTTATGATACCAATATACTCCTAATGGATCAAAGACCCTTAAAATTCAGCAAAACGCTTGGAATCTGTTACGAAATTATTTACTCTGCTAATATTAATTCTAGCCGAACTAGAACTCACTGTTATCGATTTCAATGCTAGTACTGCCGCTCTGCTATTGGAATTTACTGGACATAAGGGAATAAAATGGAGATAATCTGGGTTATTTGGGTTATTTGGGCCTCAGGAGTATTCGAATATAACTGCAACCTACATAAAGTTGGACGTAAGAATTTCAAACTATCTATTTTGAAGATATTTGTGTCTCAGGGACAATACTGGTGACTATTCATATATAATATGGGTACACTCTCTCACTCCAAAAATTGAATTTGATACGTAATACCGACCTTGAAACATTAACTAGTCGGTACACTGATTTTATTAGATCCACAATAGCAAGGTTCTGTTGAGTTTTATGGTGGGATACATACCTTTACTTGCATTTACATGTCTGTCAGTGGCTGTATTGCATTAGAAAAGCCTCAACACAATAGCTTTGGAGCAGCAGCAAAATTGCCAAAAGATTCTTCACGCCGATAGCTGAGCTAAAGCGAGAAATGTATTACTCAAGGCGAAATGGGTGAGCAGATAGCACGGGAGTAGCACATAGAGCAGTGCAATTTTAAATTACAACTACAATATTTGGTACGAGTTAGCGCCAGCGGCGATGAGACAAAGGTGAGCTGACTATATGTATGTAGGTGCTGTGCACCGGGGAAAGGCAGACTCGCGCCAACACCTTGCAAGGTGTTGCTGTCCATTGATTATACTCTTTAGATAAGCGCAACATGGAAATGAAAAGCGTTCAAAAGGAAAAGTGCAAACACAACAAAACGTGATCAAAACGAAAGCAAAAGAAATGCAAAAGGCAACAAAACAAAAAGAAAAATGTGGCACCCAAAAGAAAATAAAGCAGAGGTTGTGTGTGCGGAAGGAAAGCGTCGGTTGCAACGGCAAATACGAAATTTAAATTGCAAATGCGAAGTGTATGCATACACAAAAGAAAAGCCTTAAACACGTGTATCGTATCAACACAACTCTCAACTCAACTATGTGTGTGTGTTTGTGCGCGCTTTACATACCACTGGCAACAAAGTGGCAGTGCTTATACGATTGGGAAAACAAGTGGCAACGCTGCTGCGACTGCTACAGTGCTATCAGAGGAAGTGCGGCGTGTTGTTATGAGTGTGTATGGAAAAATCGCTTCAATGGCTCCGCAACACCCGCTCGCAACGCTGCGCTTGTTCTGTCCTATTTAATTGTGTTGTTGTTGTTAGAGTTGGCTGGGTGCCTGCGCACAAGTACCGCTGAAGTCGCAAAAGCTCTCACTCCACACACAGTAACCCATTGCTTGCATTCTCATTGCTTGCCTTTCCGCGTCTTTCGTCTTGCCTCAACTCCCCACCAACCCCAGCAAGCTATTGTTGCAGCAGCAGCGCTTACAAATTGCACTTTTGTTAATGCTACAGAATTGCAACGTTGTTGCCAGATTACATTGTTGTTATTGTTGTTGTTGGCGCTTGCTTGTTGGTGCCACCAAAGCCATTGTTGCCGTCATTGTTATACAGTTTGAAGTGTGTTGCAAATGAAAAGGAAGTTGCAATGCAATTTGCTGCTTTTGCTTTTACATTATTTGTGTGTTTTGTTGTATTTCCTTTTATTTCGGCTCTTCATTCGTGCATTTGCTTTCGTTTTTTGCGCAGCGTCTGTTGTTGTTGTTGTTCTTGCGCCGCATGTGTGTGGGTGTTGGTCGCTGTGTGATAATTTCAACTCTGTGGCATTGAAGTTGCTGTCGGTTTGCAGTGACTTCAAATGTGGTTTTCAACGCATAAATAGCGGAAGTGGGGCGTTAAAAGCAACACATTTATTCCGGCAACTTCAAAGGGCACGAAAATTTGCGATTATTTGACTGTAAATGGGTATATAACGGCACATAAACACATACAGTTACTTAGAATGTATATAAGTTTACATTCCTCGGCCTCGTTTGTACAGTTATACACTTTTATCTGCACTCAAATTTGCAAATGAGTGTGGCGTGTCAAAATGAGCCATAAAAGCTGGTAATTAGAGGAAGTTTTGTTTTTATTAAAGTTAAGTTGAGGCAACTATGGCAGTCATTATGTAATAAAACTTATGTGCCACTCATGTGGTGAGGAGTGGGGAGTGAGAAATTATAATTATATTACCGCAATCAGTGTTTTGTAAGAGTGTAGGTATTTGTATTAATGTGGTTATCTTTTAAAAGATATATGTATTTACATAATTGAGGCAAAAGTTAAAAAATGCAATAAATTAAATTAAATAATAAATTTTATAACTTTACGTTTTTAAATAGTCTTTCGTAATCAAAAATATTAATTAATATAATGAACCACTTAAGCCACCTTGACTATGGGTCAAAACTATACTAATTTTTAACAAAGAATGGTAAGCTGGATATAGAAAATTTTCAGGAAATTATACTCGTACATATATTAAAAGCAGAAACACTGAGTTTCATATAAAATTAAAACCGCCTTTTAGTAAGGAAGTGACAAAAAAGAGAAGAATCCCGGAAGAGATAAATCGGAACTGACTACTCTAAAATTATCTACATATTATTGATAATTCTGTACCTTTATTGGATATTGGATACCCTGCAACCTACATATGAATGGAAGGTAATACAAAAGGTCACTAATTTCTGAAACTTTTCTGAAACTAAGTACGATCCACTCCATCAACCCTAGTTTCAGGCTAGCAGACCACAACAGATGTGTCCGCCATTGAACAGTATTATGTACTAGAATAAATTAGATTAAGACATTGAGAACTGCGACCTATGCTCTATTCTACTTCTCCTATACATTTTATTCAACCATTATGACGGCTACATAGCCCCCATTACCTGACACTTAAGAGATGCTCAAGTGTTTCCGATTATAGGTAACTCAGAATCAGATGGCTCCTTAGTCTTCTGTGGCCAGTACATAATGCCACTATTTGTCTTAGTTTGTTTCTTGGTACCCAAAAAGAAACGTTACCCGTTCCACTTCTTGTAGGCGATTTCTAAGGACATGTCGACCAACTGCAATGAAAATGCCTTTTTTACCAGTTGGTCCGCAAATTCGTTGCTTTGAATGCCTGTGTGTCATGGCACCCAGACCAAGGTTATACTGTTGTTGCTACCGACTCTGTTGAGTTTTTCGAGACAGTCCAGAACCAGTTCCTAATTTATTTCAAAATATGATATTGCGGGGAGAGCCGCTTGACTATCACTAATTATGACGATACGTTCAACGTAGTATTTTCTGTTAAATATGACCTCAATACACTTGATAATGGCATAGCATGAAAAATTTAGAAATATGTAATACGTTTAAATGGATTCGCTAATATAAGGGGGTCTGACTGATGTTTCAGCTGTCTAAGTGGGACTTTTCTCCCATACAATTTTAATACGTTCTCAAGATTTGTATACCGAACTTATTTCTTTTTCGAAAATATGTGCCATGCCATTTATAGCCGAGAAGGATCAGAAAGTTCTTTTAAACAATTTTACAACAATAATATCGGTGTAGTTGAAAATTAAATAAATATTACCTTTTATATTTTAATCAATTATTATTTATGTTGGTAACCTCTATTAAAATTTGCAATAATTTTTACTAACACGCCCGTTGTATTTTTTTCGCAACACTGTAGTCATTTTCCACCGGCAAAAAATAAAAGCACTCTCATAACAGCGTCTTAACCCGTCTGAGTGAGCGCCAGCCATAATGCTGCTGCAATAAAACAAATGAGCGCTAATGCCTGACACTGTGCAATCAACATCAACACAACGCCAGTGCAGTTAAGGCACAGCAAACAGTTAAAGCTACGTACATAAATTGTCATATGAGTATATGTAAAAGTATATATTATAATGGGTTCAAAAGTAGGTAAGTATGTGCAAACAACTGCTTTTTTACTTTTTACACACACATGTCTGAGTGTGTGTGTTTGTGTGCGTGAATGAGCGCAGTTTATAAATCGCGTGACAATGCAAACAGCAATTCCGTGGCTGGTTGCTGTCAGTTGAGGCATTAAAATCTTGCGCGATTCACACGAACGTACAAAAACAACAATTACAAAAAAAACTGGAAATAATAATAATATGTAGTACTATCAACAGCAATCGTGAGTAGTAGCAAAAGTTCAACAATGCGACAATTTCCAGGCTCATAGCCTTGCACGTGTTTGTGTGTGAATGTGGGTTTGATAGTAACGCGGTGGACGGCAGCAGGCAACGCTGCAACGGACAGGTCGAGTGACACATGCACTACCAGTCGGCGACATGACATTAAAATATGGCAAGCTGTCATGGTGGCAACTTGTTGGCGGTTCCGAGTGCAATTAAGCAAAAAAATAAAAATAATAAAACAATGTGTAAATGAGGAGGATTAAGGAGAGAGTCCACACTGTAACTAATGTATATAAAACCATATAGGGTGGTGCAGAACTCAAATCGAACCCATTATTAGACATTGTCATGCCTTATAAGAATTTTAAAAATATTAAAATCTCTGAAATGTCAGAATCCGATACTTCTTACGAAAAAAGGACAAAATAGTGCGACATTTTAAAGTATTAGTTTGGCAAATATCTTCCTTCCGCTTTTTTGCTTTTTATTCAATGCTTTATAAAAAGTGCTGCAGTGATCGGATTCAACTTCCTTATTTGCGAAGAACTCGGACAGCTACTTTTCACAAGCCTCTTTTGAGTTCAACTTTACACCACCAAGGGCGTTCGCCATGGACAAGAGCAGGTGGTAATAACTTGACGTTATATCCGGCCTATACGGTGGATGCGATAAAACATCCCATCCGAGCACTCGTAGCTTCTGACGAGTCATCAACAAAGTGTGTGGTCTGGCGTTGTTGGTGGAACACTACACCCTTCCTGTTGGCCAATTCTGGACGCTTCTGGTCGATCGCCTGCTTCAAGCGGTCCAGTTGTTCACAGTAGATGGTAGAATTAAGCGTCTGGCCATAATGGAGCAGCTCATCGTGAATGATTTACTTCCAATCGCACTAAACACACAGCAAAACTTTCCTGGCCGTCAATCCCGGCTTAGCCACTGTTTGGGACGATTCACAGTCCTTCGACCACGACCGTTATCGCTTGATATTGTCCTATGTGATCCATTTTTCGTTGAGGGTCGAGTTCGTTTCGTTTCAGCAGCATATCGGAGATGTTGATTCGGTTCAGAAGGTTTTTTTTTTTGCGTCACGAGATGCCACATGCCTGTCTAACTCGATGTTTTCCATGATTTGATCGGTATTCGTCGCCACAGGTCTTTCGCCGGCGCGCTTATCCATGGTGGCGTTAGTGAACTCCATGTTTACACGTCTATAACTGTTGAACGCAATATCCAAACTAATCATGCATAGCGTCGTTTTGTATAATAGGTTATGTCAAGACCTTTCAAAGATGTATAGTAATGCGAAATTCAAAAGACAAAAAGGCGGATGGGAGATATTTGCCAAAGTAATATGTGGAAGGCCGATTTCGTTTGGTTTTAGAGACACTTAATTTCACATCAGGGTTGCCATGTTTGTTCAATTTTGTTTGTCAATATAACTTTCGTTCTAAAAACAATTCATGCATTAAACGTGTCTGAAAGCTAAAAAAATTATTTTGTTGGACTACCCTGATGCATACATTTTGTATGCCCACAGTGGATACAAGCCAGTCCTTTTCAGAAAAAAATTGGATTTTCCTAATTATAACAAATGTTATGTTACCGGAAGTTATCTTTGAGGTAATTTTGTCAATAAGATATACAATGCCTTATATGATACATTCAAAAGAATTTAAGTTATTACACAAAAACTGGATCTGTTTAAATTCCATACATCATAATAGTGTATATGAAAAGCATAGGTGTTCTCAACATGTTCTAAGATGAATATTATATTTTCTGGAATACGTTTTGAAATTATAACTTTAGACTACTTTGAATTGTTCTGGAACAGACTGGAAAACAGATGATTACTAATCCCTCCAGTTGCTAGAAATGGTGGTGACTAAACTTTACTACATGGTCTGGAAAGTCTGAACAGTCCTGGTATGGAGACTTTGGATGACTGTTTCAATAAAAGCATAACTCTAGACGGAGATTATGTCGAAGGATAAATTCACATTTTGATGAAAAGTCATTTTCTTTGGTTGATACACCAATAACTCTTCAGTTAATGTAGTGTGAAATCCTCCATTTATTAGTTAGAATATTTAGACTCTCTCTAGTAAGGGCCAAGCCTTGCCAACCATTAAAAAAATTGTTTGCATCTCTTAAATATTAAATAAATATAATGATTAAGTTATACTCAATGCTAATTTCTAAAACACTTATGTATGTATATACCTTAGCAGAGTAAGAAAAAACAGAATTCACTGAAATTAAACCCGCGAAAAATACAAACCCGAATAAAATATTTGAACAGCTAAAAATTGTTGTTTTTTTCACCCGAGCATTTCAGTGGAACAAATGGGTTTTTCACAAAACTATTTCGCGATATACACAATTCTTTATTTTCCCAACCGCATAAGCTTTTTTTGACTCTTTGTATGGTGTGCTACAAGCGCGCGCCCAACATTTCACGCTTTGCCACTGCCGTTGTCAGCAGCAGCGTTGGCTGATGTCGCGCAGCTGTACATTTTATTTGTTGTGAGTGACGCGGCGACTGCCTGCTAGTCAGACACAAGCCTAGTGAGTGCAAAAAGACTGCAGCGACAAGTGCAAAAATGTGACTTCCGACACCGACGATATTGCGGCGAACGGTAACAAAGGCAAGCCAACAGCAATAATAACAACAAAAGAATTGTCTTTGGCAACAAAAAGCGCAGCAAACGCGCGACAATAGCGGTGGCATGACAGTGACAGCTTGCCGTCACACAGTTGCAATTGTAAAATCGTACAAATGCTGGCATTGCCGAAGCGAGCACGGCGGCGACAAGCGGGGGCGGCTGGGCCGATGGGGCTTATGATGGCTAACTGTGTGTATGCTTGTATGTGTGCAGCAAGCAGGACGCCGCTCGGTTTAGCGTGAACGACACGGACATGGACATGACAGGCGACAGCAAAAGTATTTTGCAATGCGCATTTAAAACTCTGATTGTCAGGGTCTTGCACTATTTTTCATAGCGTTTTGTTGTCAGCATGTTTTTTATACACACAATTCAGCGCGCCAAGAGAGCGTGAATGTTGTGGCTGTTTCATTATTTCTTATTTACATATTTAGCATAGTGTTGCCACAGTTCAAGTCACTATGTGTAAGCATGTTGGCACTAGTTAGTTAGCGCTGTTGTTGTTGTTGGCGCTATTTGTTAAAGACATATTATGGTTTCTTCAAGCTGTGCAATTACTTTTTGTTTGTTTTGACTTGAGTTTTTTCTTTATGCCAAAAAAATTACTTTTTTGTTTTTGTATATAGTTGGCAACGCGCTGCCTCGCATTATCAATGCCGCAAAAATTGTCTTGTATACGCCTTAGCGCTCTCTTCGCCACAGTCTTCAACGCACTTTTGTTCCACTCAGCACATTTCAACCCAACTCAATTCAACTCAACTCAGCTGTAACCGCTCCGCCATGTTGTTGTCAGTCAGTCAGTCCTGGCTTGCACGACCATTTCAGTTGGCTGACATTTGCTCTGATTGTCCTTGTTGACGTTGATATTTTGCTGTCATTGTTGTTGTTGATCTACTATTTACAATGTTGCGGTATTTTTGTAGTTTACTAGTCTTTCACACACACACAAACATATATTTCTACCCAAAGTTTCTTTCCTTGCTTTAGTGTACCGTTATTTTTGCTATGCGTCAAATGTTATGTCAGTCGTTTATTGCTTAACATTTGACATGACAGCCAAATGCAGCACTACTGGTTTTGAGTGAGTGACTAGCCGACTGAATACCTAAGTGACAGACAGACAAGTAAATAGGCAAACAGAAAAAAAAAATAAATCTAACAAAGATACGATATCATAAAATGAAAAAAAAAGATGTGCAGAAGTAAGTGCGACAGACGTAAGTGTAATATTTTCAGCTGTCATTTCGCTAAATGTCTACACAACTGAGACATACCATCAGGGAAATATATGTATCTAACAAAAGTACCTTCTACCGTCCACCTGTTCCACCTGACTTATAAGCCAACGACCTAAGTGGCTCTGCAACACCCAAGGCACTGCCAACGTTCCAGCACTCAGCCCGCAAAGTGACTGCACATACACACACACAACGCACCTCCATGACCCGTTGAGAGTGTCAGCCTTGTATGACAGCGCACTCATGTCATAGCGCACGCTTACAGTTAAATGCCATGGGAATGAGCGTAGGGCACTAACACGCACGCAGTGATTTATATTTTCACCATTATTATTGTTGTTGTGTTTATGTACTCGTTTGTTTGTTCGTTTGAAATTGGAATTGCGTTCGTTCTAAACTGACAATCAGCGTCAAGTTGAATTTGACATAGTAAGTCATTTCACACTTTTGATATGAACCTCGTGACAGTTGTGAAAATCAGAGGAAATTGGGCAACGGTGGTTGTCTGAGGTGTGAGGGTACATATTTATATATATTTCAATGTATATTAATAAATAAATACAAATAAACATAGTCAGATAAAATTGCACAGAATGAGTTGCGAAACTTATTAATTATATTTTAATTTATGATTTATTGTGAAAGCTTTAGTAATTAAAAAAGATAAGCCATAAGCAATAATTATTATTGTGAATATTTTTAACGTATTCAATAAAAACTATATCTCTTATTAAAATTTGAAACACTTTTAGACATGTTTTAGTATATTTCGATATAGGGTAGCTGAAAAAGATCGAATTGATTCCATTTATTTGTATAAAATATAGCACTTAAGAGACACATTTATAGATTTTATTTAAAATTTCAATGATAAGGAATTTCTAGTGTTAATGAAAAACAGTATTTAAAAGAAAGTAATGTTGCTTTTACCATGTAGGCGTCTTGATGAATACTATCCATGTTCTGCGTTTACTGAACCAATTTTTCGAAAGAATCTTGCATGAATGTCATACAAACCAATGACGAAAGCATCAAAATAATGCTCGAAATTATTTTGCTTGATCGAAAAATTAGTTAATCGAGCAACTGAAGCTTTAAAAATATCAAAGAAGCGAATTAGAGACAACTTCCATGATGTATGGGTACTACATGGTTCTACTAAGGGATTTCATAATGGACCAAAGATATATATTTATATGAAGGTTTTCAAGACTGCAATCTCGTTTGAAGCAGAAGAAGGTAAAAAGTCTATGAAGATGAAAATTTAGTGTCAATAAAACATGAATTTGCCAATAAATGGAATTTTCTTTAAACTATAGTGCATTAAAAAATTGAAATTTTGTTTTCATTGATAATAACAAAAAATACTAAATAATTTCGGGGGATTTTTGATACCAATCAGTAAACAATCATTAAATGATTGAGTGATATTTATAACGAGGACTTATTATATATATATCATAAATACAAGGAGAAATGACATTTTAAGCGTAATTCCCACTTAAGTGCCACAGAAAAAACATCATAAAATATATTATTTTTATATATTATATTTATATATGTATATTTATTATACCTATTTATTTTATGATGTTTTTTCTGTGGCACTTAAGCCAATTTGACTTTAACCCTGAACTAGAAGAAACTAACTACCACATATGCAAATTATTACTATTGACCGAATAATTTTTTTTTTTTTGATTCTGTGTTTAATATCTTGCGCAGATTCACAATAAACTTCGTTTTTGTTTCAATTATTTCATTAAAATCTACTAGAAATATCTTACCAGAATAAGCATTTGACCAATTCATGGTTGTAATACAAAACTCACCTGAAAATAAAGAAGAAATCATGTAATTAAATGTATATTAAATAATTGCTGATAAAATGTTCTTATGCTAAGATAATCTTACTAAAATTAGATTTATTGATTACACAGCCACACAAAATATAATTTTTATCATGACCTGGTGGTCCTTCTATGTGTGCCTTATATTTTTGGGATCGCTGAATCCGATATGCCGGACGTTATTTTGAAAATTCGCCATATTGCAACCGCCATTTTCAATTTTGAAAAACCGACAGTGGATTCCCTGGTCATGACAAACATTTTTATACTCTCGCAACAAAAGTTGCTAAGAGAGTATTATAGTTTTGTTCACCTAACGGTTGTTTGTAAGTCATAAAACTAAACGAGTTAGATATAGGGTTATGTATATCAAAATGATCAGGGTGACGAGACGAGTCAAAATCCGAATGTCTGTATGTCCGTCCGTCCGTACGTCCGTCCGTGCAACGGATAACTTGAGTAAAAATTGAGATAACTTAACGAAACTTGGAACACGTATTCCTTGGCACCCTGCTTTCGCAAATGGACAACATCGGTCCACTGCCACGCCCACAAAATGGCGAAAACCAAAAACTTATAAAGTGTCATAACTAAGCCATAAATAAAGTTATGAAAATAAAATTTGCAACATAGGATCGTATTAGGGAGGGGCACATTTGGATGTAATTGTTTTGGAAAAGTGGGTGTGACCCCGCCCTCAAATAGGTTTTTTGTATATAACTCGCAAACCAATAAAGCTATATAAACCAAACTTTCTGCAGTCATTTCTTTTAGACGTTTCCTTAAACAGTCCAAAAATGAAAGAAATCGGATAAGAACCACGCCCACCTCCCATACAAAGGTTAGGTTGAAAATGACTAAAAGTGGGTTAACTCACTAACGAAAAACGTCAGAAACACTAAATTTCACATAAGAAATGGCAGAAGGAAGCTGCACTCAGATTTTTTTACAAAATGAAAAATGGGTGTGGCATCTCCCACTTATGGGTCAAAAACCATATCTCAGGAACTACTCGACCGATTTCAATGAATTCGGTATATAATACTTTCTTGACACCCTGATGACATATGTGAAAAATGGATGAAATCGGTTTATAACCACGACAACTTCCCATATAACTCAATTTTGAATTCCATCTGATTCATTCACTTTATAATGTATACATAAGGAACCAATGAAGATAGCGGAATAAAACTTTAGACAAATAGTACAAATCATCTCTGGCTTCACTTGAGAAAAAATTGTCGAAAACGGACTATAACTTTTCAAGGCCCCTGTTATCGAACATGTTGAACTCCGCGCCTAAGGGTAAATTTTAACCGAAAATATGGATAAATCTCTCTGATAATTTAATGTAATTCAGAGGAAATTGTTTATTCTAATAGTGTGTCTCGGTTCCAAAAATTATTAAAATCGGATAATAACATCTCCTAGCTCCCATATACCTAATTATAGGTTTTTCAAAAATACGGTGGGCTTTAATCTCCATATATATATTGATTAATATGTGAGATATCTTAGCGAAATTAAGTGAGTGTATAGTCTTGGATATAGTGTACCTTGCTGGTAAAATTAATGAAATCGGTTCAGGAATTTCTTCAGCCCTCATATACTATATAGGACGATTTTCGTTATTCTATTAAACTTTGTGTCGAATTTATAGGTAAATTTGGGTGTTATCTTAATAAAATTTCTTCAATAAATTGCGAGAGTATAAAATTTTCGGTAGCACCCGAACTTAGCCTTTCCTTACTTGTTTGATGTGGCTGTGTTATTCATTCGTATTCAATTTATTTCTATTTTAGCCCCCGAAGTCCCCTTACACGTGACTGAAATAAACTACATAACTGAAGATATGTATATTGTAATATTTTCAGGTATATACAATTGTAATTATTTTTCTATTTAAAAACTAATTCGGCTCCAAGCTTACGAGTATTCATGTTCCTATTGTAATTTTTCTAGTCAGGGTACAGAAGTGTTGGAACGCTAATCCTAACGTAATAAAATATAAATTTAAAACTCTAAAGGTGCTGTGATTTTCGTTCGGTTAAAAATTTTTAAATTCTCCTTCCGAAATTTGGCTCTGAACATATTAATGTTCTTGTTATACGGCTTACAAAGGTCAGGTCAGGCTAGAGCACTACTGTGAATTTAATCAATTATTAGAAAATTTAAAATCTGAAGCAGAAACTTAACAAGAGGCGCTTACAAGGAACCTGTAAATTTTTGGACATATTATTAAATCGAAGAATCTATTAATATATTCTACAAAAGTGTATTTTTGAATCAAATAAGTTTCTCAAACAACGCATCAAGTATTGGAAAAGGCTTAAATATATAGGACGGTAAAATAAAATAATAATTCATCCCAAACAACAGCACATCATCAAGGTGTTCCGCAGCTTAAAGCCTGTTTCAATGTAATCTGGAAAGAATTTCATTCAGGCGTATGAGAATAAATTATTTTTCATTATGAATGAAGATTAAAAAAATGTATTTAAAAAAAATAAATAAATCTTGCTTTATGAGGTTGACAACTCATCGTTTGATATATGAATTTATTTTCACAATATTTCAACTGGACATAAAACAAAATTTCTGCCACATATCATAACTGCCCGCGAATGCCGTAAATCATGCCCACACAAATTCATTATTACCACTTGTTTCATTGTATCAATGCTAATTTATAGATTTTGTCTAAATTGCAAAATAACCTTTTGACACATTTTACCAAAAATAAACACGCTGTTACACACACTCACATACACAAGTATACAATAATGTGTATTAGACGCCAAGAGTTGGTAGCACAAAATTTATAGCGACAAAATTAGCTTTTGCGAAAACCACAAAAATGATAAATATAAAATACAGACCAAATGGCAAAATAATAATGCAAATATATTAAACTGTCACATACATACAGATATACTAACATAGTATAAGCACTGAAGGCTCGAAATGAAAACCGCAAATCAAAAATGAAAGTACGCGCCACACACGCATACACAGGCAAGTATATTTGTATGAGTAATTGTGTGCGCGCTGTGCTCGACTCTCCTGACCCGTCAGCCATATTTTATAATAAAAATGTATACTTAAGTGTGCTATAAAATGCTTTAAAGCAGCCATAAATTTAACGATCAATTTCATTAATAAGCGGGCAATAAATTAAAAACGCACCAACGGGCACAAAGCAACAACAACAATTACAACAAAAACAAAATATATTAAAAATGAATTCAAAATAAAATAATAATAACGTGTACAAGTCAGCGAGTGATCGTCAATACTGAGTTGGGCGCGAAAAAATTGCAAAGGCGAGCAAGCGATCGAGCGTTCGAACCAGCAAGCGTTCAAGCGAGCGGCATTTCTATATGTGTATGTGTGTGTGTGCGTCCCAGCTGAAATTTATGCCCGCGTCAGCGAGGGCAAATTCATTTCATTTAGAAAGCATTTATATTAATAATTTTTGCATTAAAAAAAAAAAAAACAAAAAAATATATGCGTCTCGAAACACTTAGCAATCATAATAAAAATATCAAATAAAATTACAAAAACAACAACAGCAACAACAACAAAATTTAATTGTGGCGAAAAATTAATGGGTGAAATTCAATGAATACATTTTGCATGCACGTGCGGCATAACAGCACAATAATAATAACAATTTGTACAACAACAACAACAATAAAGCGCAGCCACTGGCAATGGGCACCAACTAAACAACAACAACAAATAACCACATTTAACTACAAATTACCCAACTGGCAATCGACCAGTATGTCAAATCGACGAATATGTCAAAGTATTGAATAAATAAGACGCTAAAAGGAACGCTTGAAAGGCACAAAGCGCCAACAACAGTAACAACAACAACTACAACAAATGTATGGGCGTTTGTGCAGCAGCACGCTAAAGTAAGCGTGGGGCGCATATAGGCACACCAGACCGTTTCATCGAGCGCATATGGAAAACACGTATTGGCAACCACACCAACAACAGCAACAACAACAATTCGCATGCAACCCACGAAAAAGCTGTGAACACAGGCGCTGGCTTTGATGAGCGTTGACGATGCGGCAAGTGGCAGTGGAGCGAAAGCGACGTACAGCGGCACAGCTGCAAGTGTTGAAAATATACAAATACAACAAAAATCACAAAAATCAAGGCAAAAATTGCAAAAACAACAATACTCATATATATCATACATACAAATGTCTTATATAGCTGTAATGCGAAATTCCCAAATCAAAACGAACACTCCTCAACAATAATCGCTAACAAATTAGCCCATAAATTACAGGCGGGTAATAAGCGTTTTGCGCGATTTTATGCGCATACATACATACATACGTACAGCTTATAGTTGTACTCGTACGCTTGTCTTTTTGTATGCGCGTAATGGTAATGAGTCGTTGAAATTTTGTGAAAAATGGCAAAAATGCCATGCAATCAAAATCAAAACAAATTTACGAATACAATGCAAATATGTTAGCCGTAATATACGATCAAGCGAATCGCAATTTTACAGTGCGCTGCAAAAGTATGTTTCATTAAAAAATTGTTTACCCTAAAAAATTTTTAATTTGATTTTTTTTACAAAGTTTTTGAGAATATATAGTCCGATTTGGATCATTTTTATTTATGTTCGACCTTTTTGACCCATTGAAACCATGACTCGAACCTAGTTTTATTCTTATATCTTCCCTGACGCTTGATTTATATATTAATTTTTAGAAAGAAAGCATCCAGAGAAGTTTAAAATCGTGTCATATGTGAAGAAGGAGCGGTTGTAGTCCGATTTTCATTATGTGAAATAAGAATATCAAGAAACTCTTATGCAGACAATTTTCTTCATGTTGATCGAGTAGTTGCTGAGTATGGACGGTCACCTAAAAGTGGATGGTGCCACACTCATTATATACATTTATTCATGGAACGTTTGGGCAGACAGACATACGAAATATAGTTTTTCTCCATTTCCCGTTCTGAGCATTTTGATATGTATAACTACTTATATATCTAACTCTTTTAGGGGGTCTCAATGGAAGAAGAAATATAAAGTTGTGATATCACAAAAGATCAAGATCGGTATTTCAACTCACCAAGGACTACCGTGACTAAATTGTTTGCGGATCAAATCCTAATCTAACGTTATAGAGTTGTATTTAATGTAACTTTCTAAAATCTGGATTTATGATAAAAGTAGACAGCGGCTTGTTATTCTAACTCGGTTTGGGTATTCAATTTGATTTATTTTAATTTATACCAGCTGTCCATTTAATTCGGCATTCTCTAAGGTTCGAACTTATCATAAAAATATTCAACATTTTTTCAACCATTCCCATTACTTGGTTATTAGCGTGCTAATTATGAGTAACCTCAATATCAGTTGAGTGCATTTATAAAACTGCTTAACTTTCGTTCCATAACTATTTTATGCCACTGTATGCAATTACACTGCTCTAGCTATTAGCTGTCTGCTGAAGTATTGCCTGTTGTAGTGTGTAATAAAATATAACATTTAACCTCGTTGTCAGTGTACAAAGAAACAGCAAACAAAATTAATGTTGTAGTTTTAACTTTTTTTCACAACGGTTTTGTGGGGGAAATGTGATAAAAATGAAAATTTAATAAACTGTTGAAATGGCGCACAAACGGAATAATAAACTACTCATGCAATAGAAAGGCGAAATAATTGGATTAAACACATAAAGTTGAGCGTTAACATGCGCCACACAAAATTACACTTATATATTTACATGTTTGCGAATACCCAGTCATAAGAGCAACTAGTTATGAGCTACTTTGAAAGTAGTAAGAACCGAACTAGGCAGCCGATTGTTTTACTTTTATGCAGGCAACTAGTGGCTTTTACTTTTTGATATCGGGATATCAGTTGCCAGATTTTTGTCAGAAATATATTAGTTTTATTCAAATTCAAGATAGTTACATGTCAGTCTAGTTATATATATTTCTCACGAACTGCCAGTATTTAATACTGACCGTATGATTAACAAATGGTTATCTCCTCTAAGCCAACCACCCAAAATATTGGCATAAGCCTTATAATTGCTGAACAATTATAAGTTATTTTTTATGTATTTAAGACTTGGAAGCTGGTATTATTCAAGTCTGCGATTTAAAAAATATAATTTTTAACTTAAAGGCGCCTAAGATATCAATAAATAGAATGATCAAAACACTTATTTGCAGGTACCAAAAAACCTTATTGAAGCATGAAGAAGGTCAAGGCCTTTTTTGAGGCCTCTGAACTGGCATAACTGTTTAAGTAGAGTGTACGTTGACATATCATGTTCTGAGTAACACTTGAAAATCCAATTTATATCCAATCCTTTAAAGTTTCATCTTTCTCAGCTCTGGCCCTTCTCTCAATCACAATTTTCCTAGTTTCCGAAGGTGAGATTTCTACAATATTTGCACGATATCTGCATTCATTAAATATTTAAAGCGTCAATTTCTTCTCACTGTCTTTATAATCCTAAATTCAAATATATGTACGTCGCTTTAGTTTATTTCTGTCCGCCAATATTTTTATCTAACTTGTATTTCTTTAATTTAAAATGTTGTTAGTTAGGTCGTTTAGCGCGATGACCATTTATTTAACTCATCGCCCGCTGTTCGAGCATTTATGACCCCTACAGCGCTAAATAGCTATGCTGCTGTGAAATAGCCGACTCACTAGGAGTCAAAGCACTGGGCGAAGAAGGGTTTGATGGAGAGTTTTTTAAACTTCGTAATTTTGTGATGTTTTTTTTATATTTAAAAACATTTTAACTTATTATGACTTATACTAGGTGTAACTAGAGTATTAAAGTGTTTAGTTTCATTAGGCATTCGGGATATTATAAAAAAGGATTTGAGTTTAGAGTTTTTAAAAGAGATTTACCTCTGGTTTTATTCCTGAATAATTCTTGTACGACTTCAGTAACAATTTCGTCAAGGTTTACAAAAATTAATTTTTTTATATTTTTCAAATATTCTCGTTCAAATGCCAATAATTTTCAACAACGTCACACTATTTGCTTAATTCAATGATATTTTTTATACTCTACTTTGGCTAAAGACCTAAAGGTAAAGGAATCGTCTTGGTTTCGTCATTTTATTTTATTATTTCTTATGATGTGAAAAATAGAATTAGCGAGCTGAATTAAATAAGAGAGAGAGAGAAACTCACTAAAATGGTATAACCGCTTTCTTTAATGATAGAATTTATTATGATTTAGCAAATGCTAATCATTTACATTTAACTTTTTTATTTTACCTAAAAATTGTTTCCCAAATATTGCAATTATTAACTTTCCTTAATTTCTTTCCTCAGCAATACCAGTACATATGTTTGTATATGCTTCGAATATTTGAAAAATTAGCTGACATTAATTTATGGCTCTGTTTGTCATTGCTTTTGCAGTCGTTATGTTTCGGTGAGTGGTCTTCGTGTTGTCAGTTGTACTGTTTTATGTTAATTTATATTTTATTTTTGTCGTTAAGTGTTATTGTCTTTAAATGGTTGCGTGTTGCTTGTAAAAATGTGATTTGACTAATGTTCGGATGTCTCGTCTATTTGTTTCTATGAGTGTATGAAAACGTATAGTGTCGTGTGATGAATGCCAGAAAGTGTTGTGGATATTTTGGCAAAATTGCTTAGATATTATTAAAATTTAGAATTATTATGGCTTGTTTTAAAATATAATATATCTTTTGCTTTGAGTATAAATAGGTTTTAAGAAACTACCGTATTTCCCTTCTTCAAAAATAAAAAAAAAAAAAACAGAATAAACATTCATCATTCACAATTTCTTGCCAACTCTCACAATTTCTTGCCAACTCTCCAACTACCAGTTAATCTGAATCAGAAAATATTTTTGGTAATTCTTTAATACCGCATTTAAGCCTACAAAGCTCCACGTGTCTTTGCCGTCAACGCGATTTTTTTACTATAATCCATACGAATTTTTCACATAAATAACTTTGAATCAGCAAACAATTTAGTTAGATTACGATTTTTTTTTAATTTTCCACACCCACAAAATCTTCCAAATCTCACGTCAATTTATAGCTGGCTCTTAAAACCGTAAATTACAAAAATATGCGCGACAAAGCTGCTCACTTATCCAACGACATCAAAGCAGCTGTTTTGTGGCCTGTCATGACGCCAACAACAACGCTGCCAATGAATTGAGTTGTTTGTGTGCTGCTGGATTATTGAGGTTTAGTGTGGTAGAAGCTTATATAGTTATATGTAAGTATTTAAAAAAGTCGAAATCGAGGAATAACTGATTTCCTACAACTCATAAACGGCGGATAAAGGAGCTAAGGCTGTTTACTGTCAGTTCGATACGTCAGATCTGAGAAGCTGGCGAAACGAACAAGCAACTGGTATAATATTATACCAATTTAATAAAAAATGTATATTGTTGTTATTGCTTTTATGGCAGTAAACGTTTCGAATCCCTTCGAAGAGCGTGTCAAATTGACAGCCTATGATTGTACAATTCACTTCTGATTGGGTAGACCTGACTATCGTGGGAACAGTCTTTGATAAACAAACCAGATACTCTCTATAATTGAATTCAATTAAATATTTTATTATTACTTTCACATGTACATTTTTGTTAAGAGAGCAGAGCTCAAAATAAGCAAGCGGAGCGCTGACAAATCGTATGTATATGACCTTAGTATAAACTTAGTTATGTTCTCAAATATTTAGTCTCGTTGCTTTTTTATTTATAGTCGAAAAGCTTATTTGTCATGCCATAAAAAATTTCAGAAGCTATTCCACCCTCCTCAAATATTTTATGTTGCTTTTACCCTGACTTTATGTAAATCATCTTCAGCGCAGCTCATAAACAACAATCAACGAAGTCGTTGGCTCCAAAAATCATACTGACCACTATATTACCCATAGTTAGTTTTCAAGCGCTTTGTCGGTGGGTGCGCGTAAGTAGCCATTGCCACACAAGAGTTCAGCGCTATAACTCTTTGTTGCCATTGTTAAAGTGAAATATTAAAATTTAGAATCTTCTGTCGGTGCCAACGAAACGTAACCAAAAGGGATATTAATATTAATATGCGAAAAAGCACAGAAGTCCGACTAACTACTGCACATTTGTAATAAAAATAAGAAAAAAAATTCTCCAAAAGAATATTAAAGAAACACAAAAAATGTGGCAACGCCAGCTAACCCAGCAGCGCTTACAGACAAACACACAGATACAGTACAGCTAACGGCTAAACAACAAACAAATGCGTTATTTACGATGCTGAAAGTTGTAAATCATAAAGTAATAACAGCAACGCCGTGAACAACGAGCGAAAAGCAATTCCATTGTTTATATGTTGGCATATATACATATATGTATGCATAGGTGAGTGTATTTGTGTATTTGCACAATTGTAAATTTTTGCAAAAACCAAAGAAGATGCCATAAATAAACAGAAAAAGTAATAGAAGAGATAAACATATCTATGTATGTATGTATTTATATCGAGTGTTATGCAGTTATGCAAGTCACACATAAATTATGTGCTCAGCCATAATTCTTTAAAAGCCGGTCTACATAGACTCTAAAGTTATATTTACACAAAATACTAACAGATTTCATTAAGCATGAGTCTTTAAAAAGAAAATAGATAAATAAAGTAAATCAAAAATACTTTAACTCCGATCACTAGCGGTGATCATCAAATGGGACTGAAGTATGAACCTTCATCAATTCGCTATTTCTCTGCTCGCTTTCTTTAGGAGGTAATCCTTTTTAAATTTTAAATGTGAAAGCCACCGGAAAATTAGAGTTAGAAGGAGTTTTTTAATTTTATTTTTTGAATATACGTATGATGAAAATTTGACCAAAAAGTAAGTGTTATTGTTAAAATTCTGTCAAAAATTCAAAATTTTAATATTTTATCTTTTTTTTCGTACATTAACTAAATTTATCCATGTACTGTCGAAATTTTTCTGTTATATTGATTTTAGATGAACCAATAATGAGTTATGCTGTCCAAGGAATGACCTTTGTCTTTTACATATCATGGGAGCTGAGGAACCAACGGCTGAATTTTCGGAATTTTTAAATAAAAATTTAACAAACTACTGACCCGTTAATTTGGTATGACATCAATATTAAATGGTACCAAGTTTTATTTTTTACAGAGTTTAGACCAATTGTTCCATTGTGGATGGCTCAAAATAAAACAAAATTTATTGCTACACGAAGATTATTTATTTGTTGATTTTACTTGCAACATAATTATTTTAATAGAAGTCTAAATAATGAAGCAAGCTCTAAGGCACTGTGTTAATATTGTGATATTTAACACAAAAATAATATATATATCTTCACCAAAGAGAGAAAGTATATAATAGTAGGTCTCAATCTGACTTAATAACTGATAGAGTAGTTTGTTTGATTTGACATCCTTTAATAGTTATCTTATATTTCATACCAGTATATAACAATTTTACTAGAGATCTCTCTATTAAATCTATAGATAGAACTAGCGTTAGTTTGGAGACTATAACTTATAATAGGAAAATATACTGGTTATGAACGTGGGAAGTTCCACTAAAAAAGAACCCTTTGCAGTAACATTTAAAAGATAATGAATTGCAACTACTAGAAGTTACTCGAAACCTTCAAAAAATATGTGAAGTTATTTACATTAAATACTTAAATCTCTGGAATTTTCCATGAGTTATGTATTCTAGAAATAATGACACAATTTAAAATATCTTATAGAATGATAAATGAAATAATTTTCAATTTAAAATACACGCTAACAATTGTTTGTTTGATCTGTACTTTTTTGTTGTTCTATAATTGCAGTAGATATAAAATTAATTACCCACAGGTGATCTCTAGTAGGATGATTTGCGTTGAGATATGTATAGTTGTAAGAAGTAGCGGTTTTTTACAGCAGAGTTTGATTTACCAGTGTCTAATAAATCAAATTCAGCACACAGTAGTCGATTACTGTTCCCACTGTTATATTTGTTTTCAAAAAGTTTTGAAGTTACATAAATTGTAATCAACATGTAACCATAAATTTGGACAGCTTTTCTCTAACAAAAATATGACAAATTAAATATACAAATATATATAAATACATAAATTAATCATGATTTGAATTTGATGGTATTAAGTTGTCACTAAATATAATACAAATCTTTCACTCAAAGTCATTGTACGAATGTCATAAAAAGTGGCCTCAAAGTGTTGCTGCTGTCATGTGAAAAGGCGAAATAAAACGAATACTAAATCAAACTGAAGTGTAAAAAATATACAATTAACCTTAATTTTTTAATATGCAAAACTTTTTTTGTTTTTGTATATTAATAATAAATACCACATGTAAAAAGAAAACAACAGAGTACCCTACCTACATGGTGAGCTGGCGTGTTTTTAAATGATTTATGATGTCTGTGAATAATTAATTTTAATAAAAATCAAATAAACTAGACTTGACAGCTGTCAGTGTCATCATTTGTTTGCGCATTGCAATGCGAAAACGCGCACACACCGAAAATCGCGGGCAAAGCAGATAAAGACGCGACTCGCGATGAGTGAGCGCACGACCAGCGCGGGACGGATCCGCTGGTTACAACAACAGCATTATTAAAATGCTAATGTATCGTACATGACAGCCGAGTGGCTACAACAAAAGCGATGGTCGGCAGAAATCATCATCAACGCGCCGTTAAATTACAGCTTGTTGATAATTTGCTGTCAGAAAGCGTATGAAAAATTGGACGGACGAACACCAGCTGGCCGCGAGTATACGTATTTATTATAATTTCAGAAGTCGTCAAAGAAGAAATTAAAAAATACATTACACAAACAAAATGCTATAGAATGGTACAAAAAGCAGAAATTAATTTCAATTTTTTGAAAATGACATATCAAAACGCTGGAAAGGCAGTAAGTAATAAAGAACGCAAATAATGCTAATTGACAGACAGCTTAAATAGCTGTGCCAGCGAGTCAATAAGAGACAAAACACAACAATAACGCACGCTATGACAGCAAAGGCAGCAACAATTGTTGATGTGGACTCATGTGAGCATACAAAGTGCAAATGTCAGCTGACTGCAGGAATCATTAATATAATTAAAACTGTCAGTTTACTATCAGAGCAAGTTCTTGTTGAATTGCATGCAATTATGAACTGCGTGCCAATAAAAAAGGAAACACCCTCTTTTTAATGGATTAGCTACGCCTATTTGCTGTCAAATCATAACTTTTATTTTTTAGGTTAAACGCGTGTGCTTAAGTTTGTTAATAAAAAATCATACATGGAAATAAGTCAAATGTAAAATTGCATTTGATATAACTCCAAGTGGGTGGGTAGTCCGTCGTGCACTTGTGCTGAACGCACTGACTTCAAGTGAGCTCGTCAAACGCTGTACAACAACCAAAACCTATGCAGTAGCGAAGTTCTGACCCGTAATGGATCAAAAAAGGCCCTTCCACCTGCTATTACTTATGAAGGCACATCTCACCGCAATCATTGGTGTTCTTACATGCGATCAGACTAGGGATCAAGCCAGTCGCTAGTTGCCAAAGCTGCTTTGGGGAACGCGAAGAGAAATCATCCAAGCACTTCCTCATTAAAGGTCCAGCATTTGTCAAGCTAAGTTTAAACCACCTCGGTAGGCATACATAACTACGACGAAGCCAGCGAAGTGATTGGAATCGTCATTAGCCGATTTAAGTACTTTATAATTTAGTCCAAGCGCTTTGTCGAAACAGAAGGGTCTACGCGATCCGTTAGGAGTTTTTGAGTGTCACAAAGGGCTGTCAAAGCTGTCTACGTGAAACTCTCAGCAGCTCTGGAGATCTACGCCTTGACCTAACCTAATCTAACCTAACTCCATGTAAATTTTTTTAATTCACTAGAGAGTCATCGAATCGCATTGTTTGACCAAAAAGTAACTCTTAGAAAAGGTGGTTCTGATCGAAATAAACGAAACATTTGAAGGAATTCGGTATTGGTTCATTATATCAAATGAATGATGAAGATCTAGACAGTTCTGGTACCGTCAATACTGATCACGCAGGAACTTCTGATATCAAAAATTGGTGACATTGATTGGCTTCCTAGAGCTCCTGATTTAACACACCCAAAATGTATCCTAGCAATTCTTGAACCTTTGAGGAAGTTGAGGCAAATTCCCATACAAAAATCATCACTTTTGGCGTACGAGATGATAAATTGTCAAAACGCAATGCAATTGCTTAACATCTCTTAAATATGTATTTATCAGTCTACAACATCACCATTCCATATACTACATCCTGAATGGAATAATGGTTTGAAGTGAAAATTCACAAGCCATTTATGACCTCAGTAAATTATATACGAAATTATGCAATAGAAGTTCACTGAACTTTTTTACAAGTCTTCTTATTATCATCGTTATAATCGATGTCATAATCATCATCATAAAAAATCATTGACTGAACAAGTGCATACAAAACATATAACCGTCAAATATACATGTACGTCGTATTCAATAATTTCTTTCCATCTTTCGGTCACAAAATATTATGGTATACCATATATTATCATCCGCCCTTGCTGCCTCTTTGCCATAAATCGCGGCTACGCCTCTGAAGTACAGCCATATAAATAACCATAAATGATAGCTTTCGAAAGTGCACCATTCTCTGCATTAGTCATTATTATAAGAAAACACACACAAATGGATAATAAATAAATGTATGTAAGCTGACAGCTGTAAAAGGTCTCACGAAAATATTGAATATCTATCACCAACTATTAATTAATACCACACAATGAATGTGTCATTAACACCTTTTCGCCTTCTTTGTTGTTGAGTGGTTTTTGCTTTTGTCTATTTCGAATCTATAATGCCTTCTTTTCACATTTCGTTTCGTAATAGCATTTGTGGCGTTCACGCGAACTCAGTCGCTTGATTTCTGGCTGCTTAAATTATTTGCTGCTGACGCTCAGTCTCTTTCATGTAGCAACTAAGTATCTCATTAACGGTGGCTGTGAAACGATGAGGCTGACCATAAGTGACTTTGGTGTGCCGCATTATCGAACCAAAGAGTGTATATTTGAGTGTTGGAAACAGGGTGTAAGCCATTAAGGTGGATTAATGCAGAATTTTTGTTTATGTTTAGTTTGTCAAGCATCCGTTTTGGAACATTAAAGGCAAGCTTAAACTTTTATTTGTTTTAAAAGAGTATAGTTGAGATCAAGGCGATGTACTGACTTTAGCAATCCTCCTGATGGGATCAGAAAAAGTCGCTTTTGTTTCATACTAATCGTTTTTGTATGTCCACTGGGTCATAGAATTCGAGTTACACTCCAAAAACCCTTTATGTTTATATCAGCCTTATTCTATTTCCCACAAAAATACAGTGCATTAGTGGTTTAATAAACCAAATTAATTTTTATCGTCATTTGTCAGTCATCTCTTTCGGTACTGTCTGTCTATTTCATTCGAGATCCGAGTCTGTCTATTTCATCCGATTTACATAGCATTTCCTTAAGTTCTGAGAGCAGCAAAAACCTTCGCTTGATCTGATCTAGAATGCGATAGCCATTCGAAACTAAACTCATGAATTGCCGTCACATTCATTGATTTGTGACGGAATGAATTTTCAGACTGAGACTTCGCGCGGCTCCCATTTTACACAGAGCTTTGGGATATCTCAAATTTCATGAACGATATGGCCGCTACCTGCCGCTGGTATGAATAGAGTATCAACCATTGCGAAATACTTCATTTCACTGTAAATTAACATCATTTTAAACCTCTTTTGGACCTGACGTAGAGCTCAGGTAATAAACTCAAAATACTATTATATCTCACGAACATATTGTCTGAGAGCTGTGAAATGTAGACCTGATTTTGAAATTTATGTTTGACTTCAAAGTACATGGATTCAATTTTTGTCTTAAGGAAATTTTTCTTTCATCCTGAAGGTTATTCATTTGTTCAGCAACTCGTTTTGGAAATACATTATTTTCTATTTATATAGCTATAAATACCTTTGGTATAACGACCTCACGACCATCTCTAATACATTTATTTTTCTCAAATACTTGTGGTTACGATAAAGTAGACTTTTCTAATTACATTTATCTGAACTTATTGGTTTTTCTGACTTTAGAACTGCTAGTAAGTCTATATTAAGGTATACACCAGTCCGAAGACTGAGTAGATTAGATATATTGAGGATTAGAAGTGCTCTTCTGTCTCCGCTACCAAATCGCAAAATCGGCAGAGATCCGACGAGTAGATTTCCAGTTTGTGCAGATGACACCGTAGTCTAGAGACCTATTAGTTGTTCCAGTTTGTTCCTGGGGAGCGCATTTAACTGTTTGAATGTTTTCAGATTGTATCCTCCGAGAAACGGTTTGGAGTGGCGAAGTCCTTGCATGTGCAGCCAGCAGCGATTCCTGCTTGCCAATTCCTCTGACTGAGTACAAAGTTAGTTCAGTATTTAAGTAAATTTTAAATCATGACATTGAACTTAAACTTTGCTTTGATCCATAATAATTATCCAACGAGTTTGACTTCTATCCTATTTTAATTGATTATTCAAATGAGAAAACCAACCCTGCAACCGAGTTTGGGGGCCCGGCTACAGCGGAATCGCAGTAATTACAAAGCTGATGAGCTTGCTAGGCAGTGTCACCTACAGAGGAATGGGACTCTTCAACTTCAGTAAGGTCAATCTCTCCCTAGTCATAGGGGTTCTAACTGGCCATTGTGCCATCGGAATTCACGCAGTCAAACTAAACATTTTATCGGATGCTAGCTGCAGAAACTGATTGGAGGAGGTTGAGGTTGTAGGTAGGGTTATAAATATCGTAAAAGCTTGATAAACCCTTTCCTATCGGTGATAAAAGAGCACAATTATTCTCTTCAAAGGTATCTTTGAACAGTTCGTTCCATCTAAAAAGGTCAAATGTGAAATAATACCTACATTCCTTTGCAACTACTCAGGGACTCATTCCGAACTAGACGCATTTTTTTTGCAAGACACATGCATTTATAAACTTTTAAAACATATTAGGTGGATTAAAAAAATTGCGCGAGTTACACGAGAACTCGTTGTGCCATTTACAGTGAAATGTCATTTTTGACACTTACAAGCACATTTGAGTGCTTATGTTGTTCGCGCAGACAAACAACAAACAAGCAATTCGTAAATACGCATTTCTTGCGTGAAATAAAAAAACTTATTTGGAAAGTTGCATTTTGTCGTACACGTCGTAATGTTGCTGATAATGGCACAGCAACAAGACACGCGCATATCAGCAACATGCGACAGCCATTTAAAGTTATAAAGTGTCTGCGAGTATGTGTGTGTTTGTGTGTGTGCTCGTGTCGGTGCTTTATAACAAAAGTGACTGCTGTCAATACATCATTGACTGCAGTGCGAGTCGTCGAGTCGTTATTGAGTACTTGACGACGGCTATATCGTGCATGTTGTTGTTGTGTTGTAGTAGTAGTGGTGGTGGTGGCACGTAAAATCGTAGACGTTAAACTTTAGTTGACTAACAACAACAAGTCAACAATAGCAACAACAATTAAGACAGCCAATGTGTGGAGAAAAACATTATAAATAGCAATAGCAACAAATGGTGACAGCAACAGCAACATAAGCGTTGCCTGTTGACAGCAAACAGTGACATGAAAGACGACGACGACAATGACAACAACGACAATGCTGATGTTGATGACGCTGACGATGATGCTTGGCACTGTTGTTACATTATTGCTATTGCCATTGCCATTGTTTAATGTTTATTGTTATTGCTATTATTGTTGTTGCTGTTGTTAGCTATTGATGTTCACTAAATGCTGACGATGACGTTGACGACAAAAAACCGAAACAAGAGAAACAACAAAACACTTTAACATCAACAGCAGCGACATGACAGCACAAACTGTGCATTACACACGTGTACTCGCCGCTACTCGATGTACACAGTAATGAATACTGGTATTGGAAGTCGCAAGTATACGCATACGGCAAGTAATTTACTGACTTTGACAGCTGTCAGACTGATATGCGCCTTTTCATCTTGCACCGCGCGCTACTTCTCGGTAAACCACTCAATTTGACTTCTACTTATATTAAATCGCTTTTCGTGTACTCGTATTTCGGCGTTTTTCACTATAACTGTTTATGTTTTTAACTGTTTTCTAATTCGAAACTTAATTTAGCTATTGGCAATGCGACAGCTGACATGCGCTCTTGTCACATGCAGTCTATAAGTGCACATTTAGAAGGCTTACTCCACCTACAACTACAACAACTGTCAGCCCATATTTATGTAAGTTTTTATTGCGCCGCTGTCACTCCTTTTTCCATAGCTTACGCTTTTATATGTTATCAACTATAATCCACGTACATTTCATTTACTGATTTATGTCAGTGTGCACCCTTTGTCACCTCGTCCATAACGCCATCTCGGTGCCTTTGAGGTGTGTCACAACAATAATGTGACAGCTCAAATGTATTTAAATGCCGCGCTATTCATTTGATAAGTCACATAAGTAAGTATATGTATATGTATGTACTCCTATGTATATACCTACATGACCAGATTGGGTGTATTAAAAATGATGAATCGGTTTGTTGGATTATTTGTGATTGCTAGGGGTTCACATACTTATATCGCGCATGTCATATGTACTGTGAATTTTAATGCAGACGTTTTTTTCAACAGAAGCGTTCGTAGATTTTTTTTATAATAGAATTTTCGTTATAGATTGTTCACATCCATTTATTACTAAGAATTTAGTATTTATGTTATTTTAGGCTCCAACCGTGATATTATTTTATTGCTTAAGCGAATTTTTTATGACCTCAGACTACTTATGACGTATTTCACAGAGAGTAGTGTAAGTTAGCCATAACATTCAACATTTTGCAAATAAATTTGCTTACTATGCTTTGTATTTCGTCATAACCCCTTTTCGATGGTTTTCAGAAATCTGGGGTGGTGTCACGAATCTGTCCACGACCCTTTCGTATTCAGAACATAGATTAATTCGGCTGATGCACAAGGATTTTGATGAAAAATAGCATGTATGTTAGGCGCAATATCCTTAATTAGAGGAGAAAAGAGAGAATAAAAGACTAGGACTAAATTTTTATTCTCACATTCCTCACTTTTTGCTCTCAGTTACTCAAATAAATAAGATAAACAAATTTTTTTGGAAATTCTGAAATTTTTAAACCCACTTAAAAAACAAGTAAGGAAGGGATTAGTTCGGGTGTAACCGAACATTTTATACTCTCGCAATTTATTTATTTAATTTTATTAATATAACACACAATTTGACCTACATATTCGTCATATGTATAAGTCCATTGAAATTTGGAAACCCTATTATTAGATATACGGGATCTAGGTGAAGTTATAACTCGATTTTACCCATTTTTGGCACGGAGACAAATTATTAGAAGAAAAATATTCCCTCTGAATTTCTTCAAAATATCTACTCTAGTGCTTATTGTATATATTGTTAAGTACACGCTTCAGATCGACTTCAAAGTTCTGAATTAAGGCTTCGTAGTTTTCAACATAACCTTTGTATGGGAGGTGAGCGTGGTTTAATTTTTGGACTATATAAAGTAGTATATAAAAGAAATCGACTCTAGAAAGTTTGGTTGATATAGCTTTAGTAGTTAACGAGATATGTACAAAAAACTAAATAGTAGGCGGGGCCACGCCCACTTTCCCAAAAAACTTACATCCAAATATGCCCCTTCCTAGTGCGATCCTTTGTACCAAATTTCTGTTTCGCCATTTTGTGGGCGTGGCAGTAGACCGATTTCACCCATCTTCGAAAGCAACTCTCTTAGCAACTTTGTTGCGAGAGTATAATAACTGATGGGAGAGAGAATATGCTATATGTATCTCTCTAAAACATTTCATATTTTGTTTATTGCATAATATTTCAGATTTTAATGCTCATTCGACTATCTCCAGTAATCACTGATTATTAAACTAAGTACTGGATTATAATTCTTAGATGAAAAAAATATTGATTATCTTAACTTTACAGACGTTTCGATTTCAGCGCTTTATTCGTCCAACATTTCCCTCAACTTGAAAGGTGCTGAATGTAGAGATCATGGAAAGTTTTATATGTGGTTGACCTTTAGGGTTTAAAAGAACATTTGGCACTTGTACCTTCCATCTTTATGTCTTGATATATTAAACAACATGTATGGTATTGAATGATTAAGGTCACTTGTCACTTTAATTGCCTGTATGAGTGAATGGCAGTATACTTTGGACAGTAACTTCTTGCCAGGCATTCAACGCTCTATTCAGCTATCTTTCTCGTATCCTGGAATAAGTGCCGATCAGAAAAATTGGAAAATAAGGTTCTACATATTTTACTGCCAACGTAGTGTTGCTATTTTACGAAAATAGTCAGAAGAGCTGCAAGTCCTACTAAACTATTGAGCTGAACTCGCATTCAGCGCTTTATTCAGCTATCATTCTCTTAAACTGCATAAGTGCTGGGAGTCATAGGCCCTGAAAAGTATGCTATGGATTATGGAAACCTTACATATAACATTAATAAGCTTTGATGTTTCTAGGTTACTAAAAAATTACTCTCATGTACCGAAGCCCTAACATAGTAGTAGTTATGTGTGACAAATAGTTACTAACATTATTGGTTGAAATTGAAAAATAATGAAAATGCAATTGGAAAATAATGACATTAATCTAGTACAAAAGAACAAATCACAATGTCGATTGCAACTAAAAGACAAGTAAATTACGCCGTCATCAACTCACCCAAAGAAATTGGTGTGTAGAAATTAAATTTCTATCAAAATATTGAACAATTATGTCTATCAAAGTGACGAACTTTTCGATATCGAGGGCAGAGTACATACTTACTATAATCATCTTCAAAAAATTGAAAATTCAACAGATGTCAAAACATCAAGCGCATGCGCGCCCAAGCAAACGCCAGTAAATAATAAAAGCAAAATCAATTATTATTATTGTTGTTGTAATGGCACATAAGAAGCTCAATTTGATGAACAATGCTCCGTTATACAATTGACTTAAAAACTATAAAGTCTCTGTGTTCCATATGGCTGATAAAGAGGCGGGGCAGCGGCATGGCAATATGTAAAACAATAACGCAACGCTTCTGCAATAAAAAAGTAGGCGGACAAGCGGACGCGAGCTTTACATGAGTCTATGTATGTACATGAAAGTACGTTTATGGGTTTACAAAGTTCACAACTACATATGTACATATGTACTCGTATGAATTTGTACATATGTATGTATGTATGTATATGTATGTTAAAGTAGTTGTATTTTTTATTGTCGTACGTTTGTGGCAATATAACATGCTATGAAATCGCTTGTAATTGATGTGATTGAGATTGATTGTCATCTAAGTCCAAGCGCATAACAATTAGTTGCTCACACAAACACAAGCACAAACAAAAGCGCTTGTGCGCAAACAAACCGCAATTTATCTACACATACATACACATAAATTTGTAGTAAAAAAGCTGTTCATTTGTGATATATTGTATGGTGAAAATATCGTTAAATTGTTTGAGTGTTTTTTTTTTATTGCGCTACAGTTATAACACTATTACTGCTGTTGTTGCTGTGTTTGTACATACATAAATGAGTTTGATTGTTCGCTTGACAGTCGCAATGTGCTACCCATTTTTATTATGTTTAGCTGGTTTTGAAAGGGTTTTTAATAGCTTTCAATATTTTGTTCATTTTGAAGTGTTTATATGGCTATTTTGTCTCTGTGTATGTATGTATGCTTACTTGAATTGTCCGTTTATGTGTTGTTCATTTGTTATTGCTTTCAAGTTGATTTTACTGCAGCTTTATTGCATTGTGTAACTTTTGTTTAGGCACAGTTGAATGGATAAAAAGAGCGGCTTTACGGCGCCAGCGTCAAATAATTGTCAATAGAAATGCTTTCAGCTTATTTTTAGACTATTCAACGAAATGCATATTTATTGTCTATAAATTTAACAATAAATATTCGAGACTATTAATTTACTGAAAATATTTTTAAAAATTGTTTGTAAAGATAAATATGTATTTATGTACGTAGCCGCTCTCGACTAATAGCGGCGTGAGAAATAGCAAGAGCAAGCTTTTGGAAAAAGTAATAAGCTTCATTTTCTTATACGCGATCCTGAAAGGGAATGAAATTCTATGAAAAACAGCCTAAAAGAGAAAACTCACAGCATTATATCACCCACGAGAGAACGGGTTCATTAACGGGTTTCCGGTTTCCTACGATATCGGATGAAGCAGCTTTCATTTCTCTACATTGGAGTGGACTCGAGATCTGCCATACGCAGTTATGATGATAGAAGTTTGGGAATTATTGCTGAAAAAGGGGAATACTCTTTGGAATGAGCCCTGAAATAAGTATGTAGATGTTTAGAACGAAGTCCTAGAAGCACTGATTTTTTTTCGGGCTCAGTATACTGGAATCACCTAAATACAGAGATTCGGTATTTTGCCAGTACTGTATTCTGTTCAATCTTTTGTACAAACAAAGAACTGTATGGATCTTGTATGCCCAAAAACGCTGCAGAGACCGATTATTGGAAAATAAATTAGATGGTGCAGTATGTAGAAAATTTCCAACATATAATTTACCACTTCTTTAGGCATCAATATAATAAACGAGGATCCGCTGCTAACTTCGAAATGAAATAATTTACTATAAAAATATTTAATAACACTGGATCACAAATTTGAATTTGTTTTTTGTTCCACGGATGCCACTATCCATTTTGTATGTGAAATGGCTCGCTGATTTCGAAAATCTAATTTTTTTTTCTATGGATACGTTTTTGAGATATTTGCAATTTACCGTTATTCGACCAAAAAAAGGGTGTCTTCACTTAATCATGTATATCTCACTGACCAGTTGAGCAATCTTACTGCAAATTATAGAAAATAAAAGTGAATGAAATTTCCTAAAAATATTGCCTACTCCATTTTTCCATAGGCCTTATAATTTCTGAGAAATTGATTAATAACTTCGAGTTTTTAAATTTTTTTATGAAAAAATTGAAAAAAATAAACTTTGGCAAGAAAAAAATTTTAAAACAAAAGATATTTTTAAATTTTTTTTATTTCATATGAAGTCCTGTTTCTTTAGAAAAAAATAAGCTAACAACGAACAAAATCCATGGATAAATAGGAAAGTTATACATGATCAAATAAATATATCCAAGTCGCGCAAAGTCAATGTATACGTATATGCGTATGTAGTGTGTAAAGTAGGGGTGGGATATCTGGCTATGCGCTGTTTCTGTTAAGTAAAAAGTCAATTTTCATGTCGGTTTTAGTTTTTATAAACTCATTTATTTATATATTGGTAATATATATTAAAACAATGTGTTATTTTTGTCTTATGTTGATGTGATTACATTATAGTCGAAATGATTATGTGTTTTGTTTTGTCGTTTATTTAGTTTAGGATCGGTTTCTCTTATGAGAAACCAACAGTAGTCACCCATCATACCGACGTCCCAGAAACCTTGGTATCGATTCTCAATTAATTGCATTTGCTGGTGAAACCTTTCGCCATGCTCGTCACTTTCGTGTATATGTATTAAATTGATAATTTGAACCCTATAAATTCTAATAAATTGTTATATTATTGTCCTATTAGTGCAACGGAATTCAATCCTACACTTTTTTTGTTGGGAAGAACACATTTGCGCTAATTTGTAAACATTCTAAATTTTTTGCTTAAGCTCAGCGCAAATTTATTATATTATTGTTGACGTCTCAAGTCTTATCAAATGAAATTAATAACATTTATAAATAAATTAGCAAGTCAGTCACGTAAATATCAAACGTCCGTCAAATGATTAAAACTGACCCCACAATCAATCAAATTGTGATTGAATTATTAATTGACATGTTTTCATATCCGAGTACAACACGTTATTCGAGCGAATTATTTACGACTTGATTCATGGGTGTTTCATATAGTAAATATTATAAAGGGATTTCACATGTACCGGGTGTGCCATCTTTTATGTATAGAAGTATATGATAACTGTGAAAAAAGACAACCACATTTTTCTACTTGAGATATTATGATTCTTTGGACTAATTTCGGTTTTTTGAATACAACTCAAGTCTTCATGTTAAATTTTCAATTACTTCCTCGAGCAATTCGGGGGTTAAAGCGATGGTTTCGAATGTTTGCTAAGAACTCGACGAAAGTTCGATGATTCCTGGCGTACAGTTTTCAAAGGATCTAATGAAATATCCAGGGCTCGTTAGATCTGTCGATCTGGCAGCCCAGCCTTTGGACCTATGATGTCTATGGACTATGCAACACCAAGTAAATAAATTACATAAGGCTTAGTTTTATAAGTTCTTTTGCAAAGCTCAGGTATTAACGTTCAGGCCTAACTTCATAGCAAACCGATGCTTACGAAGGTTCATCTCGTGCAATCACTGATGTACTTACTAGTAATTGTCCAATAGGAACGATTCTTGGCGATCCGTCAGTAGTATTTGGGTGTCACAAAGGACAGTCAAAGCTGACTAAGTGAGACTCTCTGCAGTGTCCCCTTGACCTAACCTAACCTACAAAAACATTCATTCCGGTGGAAAATTACCATAAAATCAGTCTGACCTAGCTGGATTGACATTTTAACTGAGAATAAACAAACGAAGGAATACTACAAGTCAAGCATTAGACTTGTGGTTCTAAAGTATTTTCTTTACATTGAGCTTTCACCACTGATACTGTGATGCCTTTTACTTGGTAGCTTGTTTTCAAAACTATGGGTATGTTGACCGGACCTGACCGGTCGACTGGAGTTTTTCTGAAATCGTCGTTCACGAGAAGAACAGTAAATTGATTATATTAAGACAAGGTATTACCAACATAATATTTTGATATGACTATTTATATAAAACAGCTCTCTCTAAGTCTCCTTCCAAATTAAATGTAGTGAGCTTTAAGAAGAATGTATCTGAATCTAAAGTATTAAATGCAAGAGAAATTCAAAAATCGCTTCAATTGAATACTCTTTTCCTCATTATAATTCACATAATATATGTATCTTATATGTATATACGAGTACTTACCGCATTCGGTGCGGCCAGATAATCTGGCCGCAAATATTGATTGCTGGATTGCAGCAATTTATTATAATTTGTTAAATCCACTTTGAGGCTTTGGTTTGCAAACGCCGGACGAAGCGATGATAAGTAAAACTGCAAATTTTACCAGTTGCAGCGGCGTTGAACAGCTGGCAACTCTTTACGATTAACTAAGAACAGCAAAAGTGCACTAAACGACGGGAGAGTGCCGTGAGCAGCGCAAATGAGCGCGAGGGCCGAAGTATGCGCACGCGTGCGATAAACACTAGTATATGTGGGCAATGTTGCTGTGGTTATAGCTCCCACTAGTGTTGCTGCTGCTGCTCTTTCACTGCCAAATGCAGCCGTTCAACAACAACAGTTGTTGCACGCTTTGTATTAGAGTGTTGATGGCGCATGCGCATGCGTGATGAATGCAACGCGTTTCGCTGTACGCTGCCACGTTATTTGTAGCAAATTTACAATAACGGTATTTTTTCCCTGTGCCGCACTTGATTAATGTGTTTTAATTAGCGTTCGCAATGCGTTTATTTCACCTTTTTGCTGTTACAAATAATAGTTTGTGTTGTTTTTCTTCACGCAAGGCTGCGCGGCAATTTTTTCCGTTTTATATTTACAAATGCTGTTTATTGCGTGTTTATTTTGTATTAATTATTTATTTTGTTTTAGTGAGTATGGCAGACAATTTACGCATTTATTAGCGCTTTCATAGCATCACATCACTTGTTTCTGCAACATAAAAATAACATTACATTTTATAGCTTTCAATATATGTATGTATGTAGATATATGTATGTATTTGTGTGACTTTATGGCTGCGAGCATATTTCTGCGATAGGAGTGGGCGGTGTGCTTATTGCGCGCGTTATTAATTTATATGAGCTTTCATTAATTTTACACAAGTTGCACAATATTTTCGTCACGATCAGTGTGTTCAAAGTTGTTGTTCTTTTTGTTGCTGCTATTGCATTCGCAGTTTACATTTATTTATTGCTGCAACATTTGCCTATATTTCATCGCGACGTAGCAGACGGCATTGGTTGACTGACGTGCGGCTGCTTCACAATTATTTGCACTAATTGAGCAATAAATTATAATTTGTTTTATAAACTTTTGTTGCACTTTTCAGTTATGCAGTTGTTTATGCAAATTAAATGAATTTAAATCACGTTATATACGTTAGTGGAAAGCTATAAATTCTCTAGAATAGTTTTTATTATTAAAAGTTCTCAGTTTGAGTTGTCAATTGAACAAGGTTTATTGGCATACAATCAAAATAGTAATGCTTAAATGGAAATTTACGTGCGTTTATATTTAAATACCGATTTTATATAAAATGTACCGATTTCAGATATAAAGTATCGACTTTAGATACAAAGTACCGATTTTAGGTAATATGTACTGATTTTAGGTAAAATGTACCGACTTTAGATACAAAGTACCGATTTTAGATAAATTTACCGATTTTAGATATAAAGTACCGACTTTTAGTAAAATACCGGCATAATTTCTCCAATTTATTTCCCGCTAAAAATTTAATATGCCTTAAAGCATTCCATTTCGAACTACTCCGAACACAAAACTCGACTTAGTATTTTTTAAAATATTTTTGAAGAACGTAGAACCTGTTTTTGATCACTCTGCTCACCGCACTTCCTATAAATTATCAAATAACTGTTCCAAGGTCAGCGTTGTTATGGCATGTTTCATTTATACTCGAAATTTAATTAAAACTTCATATTTTTTGGAATTACACTAGTTCAAAATACCGTCCTACAAAGAGCCAGCAATTACAAAGCAAATGCTTCGTATCAGTCATCGAAATCTTTCTAATCCAACCCATTGCTTATCCTCTATGATACCTATGCTACTTAAACGTAACGGAGAGAGCGGTTCTCAAGAGGGAGTTGTTATGCTTATGGTATCTTAAACATTCTGTATGAGCATGAGTATCATGACTTTATCATTCATCAGTTTTGGGTGTGAAGTCAATACCCCGACTAAAGCTGTTCCTACTTTGAAACAAGGTAGTGTTATCAGCAATGCAGGCCACTACTAAGATTTCACTGTAGTGAAATTATATATTTTTTACACATAGATTCCGGTTTAAGGTAAAAGGCTCCAAATCTAAAGCAACAGTTTTTCAATGGATTTGTGGCATCCAGTTTCTCTAAAGTTTTTAAAACTTTTCTTGTTTTCAGATTTTGTTTTAGATATTTTAGATTCGCAGATACTACAAACAAAAATATTCGATGCAATGAGAGCTTAAAAGCGCTCTCAATTGAAATTATGTACCACAGGGGATTTACGTATACCTACATATTTGACATTTTTACGCCTTCTGAAACCTTTAAGCTGGATGTTCTGTAAAAACATTGGACAGAACTTACTGCTGGATCTTAGCTCTAACCGTTTGAAAAAAACAATTCTCAAGAAGTGTGAATATACTTTCAGAGTGTAGTGCTAGAGCTTTCTTCTGACAGTTTTTGAGCTTAACCGTTATAGAGTATCACATAGAAGAGATTTGAGCGAACACTTTCATCTCAAACGCCTTCATTTGCCTTTTCTTATGTATACTTTTTATAGAGAAGCGCCCAAGAGAGCTTCCATTTCTGCTTAGGAGCTTTGTTAAGCTTCACATTTGCAACTTTCTACTGACTTGTTTAGATTTATTGGTCTAAAGAGCATAACAAAATTAGTAAATTTTACAATAAAAATGTTAGAATTGTAGGCACCATGTGAAGAAGTTTGCATACTAACTCTTAGTACACTAGGTTAAAGTGTTAAAAAGTTTATGCGAAACCATAAACACAAGCCTGTCTACTCAGCCTGTCTGCTTAATATTTTTAATCTTCCATAACACTCAAACCTAGCAACCAATGCGCTGTTGCTTAATAGTCTGGACACGCTTGCTTGACAGCGTCTATATGCTAACGTCCTCTTAGTCGTATAAATAAATCGTCGACATTACCGTTACTCGTACGCCACATACAAATATTACTATATATTAGCGGACACACACACATACACAGTTGTCAGATGTGTAGTTTGGTGTGAGCGCCCGCGCTTTGGATTCAAACTCATAAATCATAATTTGCTGCCACTAGCTTGAGTGCCTGCTGTTTATTATTTTAATATTTTCCACACTAGTTTTTTTTTTTGCTTTTGTGTTTTTATTGTAATTTCTGTTACACTCATAATGCTTTTTATGAGCGGCGCGCATTTTAATATGCATACATACGTACATATATATATATATGTGTTTGTATGTGTCTGTGTATGTTTAGCTAGGCAATTTGTTTGTTTTTGTTTTTGCGTTTTTAATTTTATTATGAAATGTGGCATTTAATTTATTATGAACACGTATAGCGGATGTGGTAAGAGATGCGGGTCGGCACACACGCACACTTATAGATACGTATGTATAAGTATACACCAACGCCCACTAATACATGCGAATATATGTGAGCATTAAGTTATGGGTAAAGTGGTATGTTTGTGTATAGGAAGTGGGCGCGCGCAAATTCTAAAAATTACCAAATCATACCGTTAACCGCACAGCGGATACGACAAAACGTTTTGTGGCAAGAAAACATGCGATATTATGGAATGTGTGTGTGTGTGTGTGACAGTGTATTTTTGTGGGAAGTCTTTGTGGCCGACTTCGTCAGCAATAAATACATACTACTGCACTAATGTGTATGTCTGTATGTATTAATGGAGTATATTTATGTAGTAGCCGCTAGTGCATGTGGGTGTTGCTTTGTATGCCACTCTCATACAGCCTGTCGCGCCACTTCATGCGTCTCACTGACGTTTCTTTTTTTGGCGAAAAAAAATATTGCGTCAATAATTGCTTATGTTTTTCAATTAAAACGAATTTGCGCTGCCACCACAGTATTATGGCGTACTGTGAAACAGTAAATTTACCGTAATTAAATTTGTATTAAATTATAAACACACACACATACTGTTATACAGACACTGCACCATATAAGCACTATCATCACACTTTATTGCACAATATTTGCGTGAAATATAATTACGGCCGTGTAATGAGCTGGTAATTGGTGCATTTTAGCATGGCATTAACAACTTTTTATTCGATTAAGCGCGTAAAATCCAATTTGAAATTAAATTTTCGAAAGTTTATTACGCTCATGGCGTGCGCTTTTTTATGCATTTTTTATTGTTGTCAAGGTAATGGAAACCGTTGAAAGATTGTTTCAAGTAAATGTGTTGTTTTTTATCGCGTAAATTTGTATAATAAGCTGTGTTACCACTTTATAAAATAATACTTTAATTATTTTATTTTGTAACTTTATGCGTTTTTTTTCTTGTTTTTGCTGTCATTAATACTTCCTCTGCGTTGTTTTTCATAAACAAATTAAATTGTCTTACTTATTATATGAACCACTAACAAAGTGTGCAATTTCTATGCATAGACCGTTGTCACATTTTATTGCCGCCAATAATTGCTGTGCTACAATTTACACTGTATTTAAATGGCACTACTGCGTGCTGACAGCTTTTTCTGTGCGTCAGCTTTTGCTCTTTGCATTTTTTGCCTTTTCGCAATTATTACTTAGGTGGCAACATCCGGCAGTTAACAACCATAATAATTTCCATAAATATTCAATGATTTTTAATTAATTTATCACTTCCGTTGCACATTTGTAAAGCACTTACACTATACGTCTACTACGTGCAACAATGTTTTTCAGCAACAATTGCATACCGTTGGTTAATTGCACAGCCGTAAACAAGTTTGTCGCCAAGAAAAACTGTCGTTAAACAATTATTAAAAGGTTTAGAAATTATATGTCAGTTCACTGATAATAAAAATTAATCACTTTTTTTTGTATAAACGCGCCACTCCAAACGCTTCCGTTATATGCTGCAACTAACTGTAGCACCTACCACTTGCTTGCCACTAGCACGCTTCCATACGATTTACACTAAACACCTAGTGAATTATATGCCTTAATATGTTTTGTTGTTGTTGTTTTTATTATTTTTGTTGTTACAATTTTCGACACAATTTATTCGTTATAAGAAACGTCACGATTTGATTTCATTTAATTTGCTAGAGCGGCGGCCCGCGCGCGCCACTTTGTACGTGAAATAACAAAATTCGACTGAAAATCTATAAACATTCGCCACAATGCTGTGTTGGTAGTAGTAGTAGTGGTAGTGGTGGCAGCGGCAGCGGCGGCGGCGGCGGCATTGAATGCTACCCAAATGCGATAGTGTGTCGAGCGGCTGTGGCGGCAGCGGATTCTCCCATAGTCATCGTCGCATGCCACACACCAACGGCAACGGTAACGATTACGATTACGACTGCTACGACGACGCCAACAACAACACAAACGACGATGACAAAAACATCTTCGGCAGCGGTTGAGTTTTGTATAACAAACGACACAAATAATTGAGAAAAAAATTTATGATACAATAACAAGCAAATAACACAACTACAAAAGCAAACAACAACAAAAACACAACAAGTAAACTGCTACTAAATTAGTGTTGCCATTTGCCTTTGACCACTTTATGCCGCCAACTGCACTCATATCTTTGGTATTGTTGCTATTTTTGTTGTCGCTTTCAACAAGTGCGCCGACAACTCTTTAACAGCTCACTAGCGCTCACCTAGCGCGCATTGTTCACAAACGCTAATTGCCGTCAGCCACTCTTTGGCACTCCACCACACTCATTGTGCCTGGTGTTTTAGCTTTGTTGGTTTCCCAAAAGCTCAGTGGCGCTCCAATATGGCCGTACTTGCGCAGCAGTCGGTGCTCTCTTTGTGGGTAATAAATAAACGCCGCCAACATTTGTATTGTACTCTATTTATTTGTCTCTTGCTATTAGTTTGGGAAAACAAGTTATTGCATTGCGCTGCTCATTTGGTTTGTGTCGCACTCAGCGCTGAGAGAAGTCACGCGGCTGTGGGAGACCTGAGAGCGGCATTATTTATGAGTACGAAAAATGTATCAGATTTGTGGTGAGATAGTAGTAGCACGCGGTGTAATTGTCAGGCAGCGCGAAAAGCGTAGCAGAAGGAGGTAAATAGTACTAACTTCGATTTCGGATATATTCCATCCATAAAATAGGTCGTTTTATCAAAAAATGTTGGAAAAAAATCCAATGAAAAGTTCTGTCGAAAAGTAGGAGCAAATAATTAATAAATTGGACACAATTCGATGATTTCATATTATAAATGCTGATTTCGCGAAGTTTGCACCAGACCAACAGCTATATCTATGTATTATATATATATAATATTTCAACCTACTATGCTAAATGTTCCGGTTATTGATATTCCTCTTGGAAGCCTTCCAAGCACTGTACGATAGTTAATCTATGATATTTCGACCCACCTACTAATCATCAAAAAATTCTCTGGATTTGATAAAATTTCTGAGGCATTTCACCTTAGGTTGCCTATTTCCTTTGATTGGAGAATTGAGAGCTGTCGTCTCAAACGGTTGAAGGCTGAGTTACATCATACCCCGTATTCTGCCTATTCCAGTTTACCTAGTTTATGAAGGTGGGATCTTAGATTTATGTATAAGGACCCATAGTACATTACTCAGTGCTAAAATTTCTATAATTAAAAGACTGACTGCCAACCGTTAGTTTGTTTTAATAGCAAGATAAAACGTTCCCAAAATTATTCGGAGAGATGTTGCCAAGTTGACAGTCCTTAGCCGGATAAAAATCTGGTCCCGTTCCGGTTATATAGACCCGACAGTCGTGGTAATGTAGTAGTGGTCTAGCTTTAATGCGCTCCTCTTCTAGATACATTGCTTCAAAAAGCTTTTGATAAAGCTGAACGGTCTGACTCAACTTCTGGCTAGTCTTTTCCTAAATTGATAAAAAAATAATTTTGGTATTTCTTTCAATAATCAGATTGCGTTTTGTGTAAAGGATCTCTATCCTTTGTTCGGTTAGAACATCTGTTTTTTGCAAGAAAATTTGAATTTTATTTAAAATTTATTTAATAAATTTGATGTTTTAAGAGTTTTTATACCAGAAATCCTCTTAGAGGTTTAATAGTATCATAAAATCTTAACTGTAATTTCATCTGGGAACCAGCATCAACAACAACAACAATGTCAGCCTCGAAATCCACCGCAGGATCACTCTTGTCAACAGGTTCTACTTTGGACTGAGTAGGCAATTGAAAAGTAAAGTCCTCTCTCGACGAACCAAAATCAAACTCCACAAGTCGCTCATCATTCCCATCCTGCTTTATGATGCAGAAGCTTGGACGATGTCAACATCAGATAAGACGATATTAGAAGTTTTCGAGAGGAAAATTTTGCGCAAGATTTATGGTCCTCAAAACATTGCAACTGCGAATACCACAGACGATGGAACGACGAGCTGTACGAGTTATACGACGACATTGATATAGTCAGAGAATAAAAAGACAGCGGCTACGCTGGTTAGGTCCTGTTATACGAATGGACGAAAACACTCCAGCTCTGAAAGTGTTCGATGCAGTACCCGCCGGTGGAAGCAGAGAAAAGAGGAGGGCCTCTACTCCGTTGGATAGACCAGGTGGAAAGCGACTAGGTTACACTTGGGATTTTCAACTGGCACCGAACTGCGATAGAAAGAGTAGAATGGTGCGCTTATCGATTCGTCTATAATCGGATAACCGGTTACTATGCAAAATACATACATACATACATATCTGTAATAAGAGACAAATGCAAAATATACATCTTTTCTGAGCCTTTTAATAAATTTTACAGTTATTTGGTCTACAGATCACACTTATAGAAATAAATTATAATAGATTTTGAAGACTTGCGCATTTTGCATTTTTATAAGTACAAACATATGGCAACTCTATAAATTGCATACGTAAATCAATTTAATTGTATTAATGCTACCTCCTACATATCCTATTGATAGAGACGCTCTATCAGCCCGTTATAGATGACCTTATGGTATGCGCTTGTAGACTTGACGCAAACTTTGACACTGTGGCACCATAATGCCACACTTCCGAAATTCTTACCTCTGAATGCGCATAAATAATGCCAAAAAACGGCGCACGCCTTATGCTTTTCACATCCGTTCGAATGCTCTCCATAACTTTCAATTTGCTCACGGCGAACTCACTATTTACATAAGTTTGAGAGCATGTACACGCTTCGCTGCCCACTCACTTTGTCGGCCATAATTATTTACACGCCACAACGCCTTCCGCTATGTCAGCCATGACTGCGCGAGTATGCGTAGGCTTTGTCGATTGCTCTCTCCTGCATACACTCCTATATCGGAGCTCGTCACTCGTTCGTTGCTTGCATGTAGTGGTGGTATAAGTCACGAACGACAATATGTCGAACGGAAATGCGACGTAATGCGAAATGTATCGTGAGCGCATACTGATACAGTTGATGGTAAACACAAAACAGCTGTTTTCAAGGCTGAGCGCGTTAAAATATTCGCAAGCCACTATGCTCGTGTAGGTGAGAGCACTCTAATATATCATATGTATAAGTATATATGTGTGAATAAGTGGCTTGTAAAGCTGCAGAAGCATATGAAAAATTGACGCCAACATGATTAAAAGAATGCGCCATTTTTATGGCAGAGCGGCAGCCAGAGAGCGACAATGAGCGATGTGTTTGCGTAACTTAAGTTTTGCGAAAGGGTGTGGAGTGGCAGTGAAATGAAATTTATGGACTTAAGGCACATGCGTTTTAGTTTCGCAGACATTTCACTTTGTTGTTTTGTTCGTTTTAACTTTCGGTTGAATTTATGTCGACAGGATATGAAAGGACGCTTTTTAGCGAGTGAGTTGAAATACGATTGAGTAATAAAAATATGAGGCATTATGTATGAGTAATATTTTACAGAATATACAAAGTATTGTGTATGAAGCTGAAATGTCACTTTATAACCGAGTGAGGCTTAGGAACTACCAAATTAGATATACATATCTAAATATGTATAATGGGAAACTAGGGTTCATCCACAAATATATCTGTAGTGTTTAGCATTCGAAGTTTATATAGTTTCTATAAGACCTTGCAATTCAATCCATATATTTTGTAGACACTTGTAAAATCTTACCGCCGTCGGACATTAAGATAAGATTACATTCCTTAAGTGAATAATTTTGAGAATATAAACTGTGTAAGAATTGTTCAAAACGGCTGATGGTCTTAAGACCGTATCTAAAAGGTAATCATATTCATGATACTTGACTGTGTGACTATGATCAATCACAACAAGACCGATGTTTTGGTTCGCTTAGAGAGAATGCAGTTCAATTGGTAGTCTTCCGAGAGACTGCCAAAGAAAATGCTTTTCTACAAACTTTCCAGCTTGTCTGGCATATTAATGGAATATACTCGGTTAGAGAAATTAAACTGTAAAATATTTTGCGCTGAATGATTGACGATTACTTTTATGTGGCAAATGTTTGAAGGAGGCATCCAACTCATTTGGAGATCCAGTTTTTTGCAATATGGATATGAATGACTGTTGCGCAAACACAAGAATTGACTAGCTGACTTACAATAACTAAATTATATTTAAATAATGAATTAAAATGTTTTTTTTTTTTCAAACCCAAATTAAATATGGTAGGAATAAAAATTAAACAAGCATGTGCTGCAAATCGCCCGATTTAATTTTGACACCGAAATCGCAAATCGCACGAATTGATTTGAGGTGTGACGAAATTCAAACGATTTTGGTTCGAACTTAAATTCGAAACAGCTAATAGACAAACAACTGACATTCAACAACAATTTTGTGTGAAATATTTTTCTTAATATGAGCGTTTTTATTGTTTCTGCTTATTTAATATACCGAATTGAAGCAAATATTATGAACAATATACTTAATGAAGCCAACGACCAGAGCTGTTAAGCTGAAATTAGCAGCACGTTGAAATTTTTTGCGGAAAGGGGATTTCAGAGATCCAGCGGTTGATAGAACATGTGTGCTGTGCTGGCCACAACATAGTACGTCGTCTTAATATTTTAGATTCGATGCAAAAACTATTCAAGATGAATCAGCCGGTCAGAAGCCGCACTCTGATTCGGCAAATTACAAATAATTTAATGAGAATAATTTAAATTTTAGTGTGTTAATTTATTAATTAATTAAACTAAACTAATTAGTTTAAATAACTAAATCATCAAAATTTTATCAAATTTTTCGCTATCAAATATATGATTCGCACGCACACGGCGGACCGATTTCAAACCGGAAAAAATGTCGATTTTGATTTCTGGCACATGTTAAATCGTTACGATTTGATGTTCGAAAACGAAAACGGAACAGTGAATTCACCACATGACATCAAGTTTTCGTTGACAATTTCATGCGAAAACAAATTGCAGCCTGAAAATTCCAAAGTGTGCCCCAGATTCATGCATGGAAGGAAGCTGTAGTTGAAGTACAGAAAACTTTAATTTAATAAAATAGCGTTGTCACTCATCGAAAACACGGAAAGTGAGTAAATTTTGTTAAATATGTCTTAAAAGTTTACAAAAACTCTTATGGTAGTGAGTAACCCCATTTAAGCGAGAGAGTAGTGTTCCAATTTTGAAGTTATGATGAAGTTGATTTTCGAATAAAATCACTAATTGCAAAAAAAGTAAAAGTATGTGAAATATTATAAGTTCTGTAACAGAATGGAGTTTGAGGAAGTACATATATCGAACAAGTAAGGAAGGGCTAAGTTCGGGTGTAACCGACATTATATACTCTCGCAATTTATTTATTTAACTTTATTTATATTATATAATACACAATTTGACCCACATATTCGTCATATATATTGTATACAGTCCATTGAAAGTTGGAAACCATAATATTAGGTTAGAAGCACCGAGGTCGTCGTGTTCGATATATGGGGTCTTAAAAACCTATAGTCCGATTTCGGCGATTTTTAGAATGGGGCTGCCACACTATAAACATAGTATTTGTGCAAATTCTGCACCGATATCTTCACTAGTGCTTACTTTATACATTGTAAAGTAACCGATTCAGATGAGATATGGTTTTTTACCTATAAGTGGGCGACGCCACGCCCATTTTCCATTTTGTAAAAAAAATCTGAATGCAGCTTCCTTCTGCCATTTCTTATGTGAAATTTAGTGCTTCTGATGTGAGTTAACCCACTTTTAGTAATTTTCAACCTAACCTTTGTATGGGAGGTGTACGTGGTTATTAGCTGATTTCTTTCATTTTTGGACTGTACTAAGAAGTGGCTAAAACAAACGACTGCAGAAAGTTTGGTTTATATAGCTCTATTGGTTTCCGAGATATGTACAAAAACCTATTTGGGGGCGGGGCTACCTCCACCTCCCCAATTACATCCAAATATGCCCCTTCATAGCGCGATCCTTCATACCAAATTTTATTTCCATAGCTTTATTCATGGCTTAGTTATGGCACTTTATGTGTTTCCGGTTTTCTCCATTTTGTGGGCGTGGCAGTGGTGCGATTTTGCTCATGCGAAAGCAACCTTCCTATGGTGCCAAGAAATAAGTGTGCCCAGTTTCATTAAGATATCTTAATTTTTACTCAAGTTGCAGCTTGCACAGACGAACGGACGGACGGACGGACGAACAGACAGACATTCGGATTGGAACTCCACTCTTCACCATGATCACTTTGGTATATATAACCCTATATCTAACTCGTTTAGTTTTGAGTGTTACAAACAACCGTTATGTGAACAAAACTATAATACTCAGTTGCGAGAGTATAAAAATATTCGAGCCCTTAATTTAGAAAGAGTTACCACCTATGAAAAAAATTTAAGGAAGCAGTAAGGTATTACAAAAGTGAAGTTTTTAAGTCCTATCCCAGAAATTTGATCAATTCCAGCGCCCAATTGGAAGAAAATGATGGGTATGGTTTAAAAAAAAAATTTTTCATAATTAAAATAATATTATTAATTAATAATTTATTAATAATTTATTTGTTTATTTAATCAATCATATTATTTCATAAAGAAATATTTTTACTACTTTTTGTCAGTTCAACGGCTAATTGATCTAAAATGAGTTTAGCATTTGTACTTATGTGTGTACTTATGTGTGTTCCAAAACATTCTTTTTACGATTCATGGGGGTACAATTTAATTCCCCATCAATTTACAATATATTTTTTCAAAACCACAATCCACCGAATCCGATTTGGCTTTATATGTACATATAAATAGGTATTTCTGCTACCCCCTTAAGCAAAAGCGGACAAATTAAAAGCTTACGCACTATTTTCAAATCAATAACGCCGATTTTACTACATTTGAAAATATTAACCATAAACACTTAATTAAATTCAAAATACGCTTTGCGCATTCGTAATATTTATTTATATGAATTTACATGTGTGCCGCCGCTCAGCCTCAATTCAACTCCACTCCATTGTGCTGTGAAAATCATTAAATGCAAAATTTATTTGTTTATTTTATGCATTTGACATACCAAAGTCCCACGACGACACTCAATTAACAAAACATTAATTTTTGTGATGTGCCATGATAATTTTATGTCTTTTTGTTGTTTCAACGTTTTATTTTATTATTATGGACACATTGATTAAATTTCAATTTTTTTATTTCCATTAACGTTTTCTCTACGTGCACAGCCACAGATATGTGTTTGTGTGTATATATTTTTATCGCATGACACAAATTCAACAAATGTCAAATTTCGAAGTGAGGCATTAAAAATACATACATACACACATATGTACATATTGACATATGCAAACGAAATTGAAATGCTTGCGGATGACAAAAATTCAAAGTAAGGTGTATAAATAAAATTTTAGTGACTCAAATTATGCATACATACACACATACAAATATACAGTCGTTTATAGCTAGCTGTAGCGTAAAATTTAATTTGAATGCATAGAAATTGGTAAATCACAAAACGGTATTCGGCGAAAAAGCCGCTTAAAATATGGCTATTTTATTAATAAAATGGCAGTAATCGTAAAAAGTCAACGAAATTATTGCCATTATTGTAAAATTATGCAAGCGCAAATGCCGAAATGACCTGTTGAGTGGCTTTTGAGTTGTATGTCGACAACTTTTGTATTGCTTTGTTGCTCATTTATAGTTTTTCATCGCTTTCTAGTGATATTATATTGTGGTTATGTATATGCATATTTATGGAACACTAATTAATTTTTTTAATATTTGCAGTTTCGCTTTAATTTAAGTGGCTTTATGGTTTAAGATAAGTATTTTCAAAATTTAGACAGTTGAAATAAGGATATGATATCAAATTGAAGCATAATGTTAAGCAGAAATAAGCATTGACGTGAGAATAGAAAATGTGTGCTGTAGGAAGAAACTTCAAAGTTGGGAGAAGTATGTATATGTATATAATTGTACACAAGTTTACCCTGTACAACCGAGCGACTAGCAATGCAATTCCACAGACTTCTAATAGCTGATCATCGAGAAAGACGATCATTGCTATAGGAAGACTGCAGACCATTACAAGAGCATAGTGTTAGCTTGTGTTATGAGAGTCGCTCTCAAAAAAACTAGTCGAGACTCGAATTGTAACATTAATCAATATCAATATAATGGCTTTTATCACTTTGATGAACGACATACAACAATAGTGAGGATGTATTAAATCTTTTTAGTTCCCCTATGAATCTGTGAACTCCGGACCACATATTTATTCATTCTTATTTGTTTATTTCACGGATAAGCAAAGAAATGTTAGCTTTTAACTAACGAAAATAATCAAGTTACAACAGGATAATTCGGTGATGACAGAAGTAAGCTAATCTACAATAATATGTATGTGAGTGGCGTAGAAACCGTTTAGCCGGTTATAGTCGAATCGATGGTAGTGCGCCACCTCTCTCTCTCTCCTTCGCAGTTCGGCGCCAGTTGGAGATCCCAAGTGTAACCAGGTCGCTCTCCACCTGGTCCCTCCAACGGAGTGGAGGCCTTCCCCTTCTTCGGCTTCCTTCGGCAAGTACTGCATCGAACACTTTCAGAGCTGGAGTGTTTTCGTCCATTCGGACAACATAACCTAGCCAGCGTAGCCGCTGTCTTTTTATTCGCTGAACTATGTTAATGTCGTTGTATAACTCGTACAGATCATAGTTCCATCGTCTGCGGTATTCGCCTCTCGAAAACTCCAAGTGTCGTCTCATCTGATGTTGACATCGTCCACGATTCTGCACCATAACGCAGGACGGGAATGATAAACGACTTGTAGAGTTTGATTTTGGTTCGTCGAGAGAGGACTTTACTTTTCAATTGCCTACTCAGTCCAAAGTAGCACCTTTTTCGAGTCTGACATTGTGGTATTGTTGATGCTGTTTCCCAGGTAAACGAAATTATCTACGACTTCGATGTTATGACTGTGAACAGTTAAGGTTGGAGCCAAGACGGGATTGCGCCGACTGTTTGTTTGATGACAGGAGATATTTCGTTTTGTCCTATTAACATCCAGACCCATTCGCTTCGCTTCCTTATCCAGGCGGAAAAAAGGATGATATCAATATCATCGGCATACGCCAGCAGCTGTACACTCTTGTAGAAGATTGTACCTTCTTTATTTAGCTCTGCAGCTCGTATTATTTGCTCCAGCATCAGGTTAAAGAAGTGACACGATAGTAAGTCACCTTGTCTGAAACCTCGTTTGGTATCGAACGGCTCGAAGAGGTCATTCCCAACCATGACGGAGCTTTTGGTGTTGCTCAAATTCAGCTTACACAGCCGTATCAATTTTGCAGGGATACCAAATTCAGACAACGCGGTATAGAGGCAACTCCTTTTCGTGCTGTCGAAAGCAGCTTTAAAATCGACAAAAAGGTGGTTTGTGTCGATCCTCTTTTCACGGGTCTTCTCCAAAATTTGGCACATGGTGAATATCTGGTCATTTGTGGATTTTCCAGGTCTAAAGCCACAATGATAAGGTCAATCTACAATAATCTGGAGCTATAAAATATAAATATAAATGCACTTAGACATCACAAAGGACCGACGTCTGTATCAGTCCCAGTGGGTTCCTTCGCAAAACTTGTCGCGATAGCTTAACACCTATTTAATACTTAAGTGCATATTGTACCAAAAACAAAAAAATATAACAACTCCATTACAACTTCGCACATATAGTATTTGGATCGTGACAATTCAGCTGACAGCTCCCATGCCTTCAGCGTTTTGCAGCTACATACTTTTTTACAGCGACAGGCAGCTGCTTTGAGGCGGCAACAACTGTAAGTGTCACAGTAATGTTGACTGCGTTGGTGGCAGCGACAAAGTCACTGACAGCACTTTTAAGATATATGAATATATTCAAATGCAGAAATGCAAAACTACGAGCACATTTGCGTTATAGAATCAACATAAAGCAGCAGCAGGAGTAATATACTGACAGACATATGTACATATATTTGCAAGCATAAATGTAAGTGAGTCGCATAGGCTGCAGCAGCGTCATGTATTCAGCAACAGGCAACTACACTCACACATACAAACACAAACGCAGTGCAAATGTGCCAGCTCATACACGGATAGACACTTTGCCGCTGGTTGGCAGGAACAGCTGTCGTACAATAAAATTTCGCGCGCCAACTCATAAATGCAAAAATTTCATATATTTGCGCTGACAGCGAGTGTCCGCCTCGCCCTCGCACTTCCCTTTCGCACTGTCATTTTACCATGTATGTGCTCTTAGTCTTTTTGCCATTCTTTGTATGCATGTTGCATGCAATGTCTAGTGTGTGTGGTGTGGCGGTGTGGCTGACTGCACTTTAACAGCGCTCAGCGACAGTTGCTGTTGTCACATGCGCGAACGCATCTGAAATTTATATGCAAATGAAAAATTATAAATTATGATAAACGTCAACAGTTGTCCCGGCTTTGCCATGTTGGCAAGCATGAATTGACAGCGACAACAAAAACAACAACAACAGTAGTACCATAGTAATAGCAACAAACAGCGCTAGTAAAAATAATAACAGCAACAAACAGTGGCAGTTGCGTTGCAGTGTCACTGCAGTTGCATACATTTGTTATGTTGCATGCAACAAAGCACATGTGAGCGAGCGCACTCGTTAAACTGAGAGTGAGTAGCAAAGCATAAAACTCTCCTCTTGTTTGGCGGCCAGAATTATGCGCACACAACAATAATAATAATAATAATTTTGTACATACGCATTACAACAACAGCGTAAGTGTCGCCTACAGCTAAGTCAGCGCAATGTATCATGGCGTTATGAATACCCTGTGAGAAAAAATAAAAATAACTTTTTTAGTATTTTATGAAGTCTTTGTGTTCGCTATAGCCGGAATTTTCCTATTCTTGAAAACTTAAGAAATATACCACAATCCTCAGTGCGATTTTTTCAGAAATATTTTAACCTTCTGATAGCCGCTTTTTTCTTATTTTTGACTTCCTCAAAGTTCTTTGGGAAGAACGGCCAAGAAAAAATTCAAAATTTTGAATTGTATGAGATATATACATAACTTTCAGTTAGATCTTTTGACCCATCTAAACTTTTCTTCTAGGGAAGACTCGAGCCATTTTGAAGAAAATCAAATTGTTTCATGAGCTTGAGTCTGTTAATCAATAAGTTGACGCATTAGGTCTCAGTTTCAGCGGTTAACTCTTTATTCGGTTAAATTTTTTCTCTTAAAATCTATGAATAGGAAAAAGTCGAAAGAGTCCACGAGTCAATCATTTTCATTGATTAGTGATACTTTGATTCGGATTGAGCTCCCGCGTCAGCTAATGTACTTTGCATTTACATTCCTGTGATATCTTTACATGATTTTATAGTAAAACATTTACAAATCCTTATTTAGTTTGAAGCTATACCTATATACGCTAAAAATTCAATATTTCATGTATCAACATTTTTTTTCAAAATACTCTCAAAATCTTGCGTCGGTAAAAATATTATAATCCACGATCCAAGAGACGATAACAATTTCTTATCTGGCTGAAAAACATATTGCTCCAGTTGCAATATCTTTTCCTACAGGGAGTCGATGCGTGTAAAGTGTTGCCAAATAATTGCATATCCGCAATTTATATGCTTTTTTTCATTACCGCATTTATCCTTGCATACTCTGATTAATGTAATTAATAGCAGGAAGCGGAATGTTGACGCTGGTAGTAAAATAATTGGCATGGTTAATTGTATTCCGATGCATTCCAAGCACATAAAGTATTTTATTGCAGCGATATTTAATTGATATAAACACTTATGAAAATGAAGGGAAAAATATTAAGAGAGCAGCAAATGATCATAATTAAAGATAAGTAAAACAGGTTTTTCCACAAAACAGAGACCTCTTCGAAAAATTTAAGACTGAATAATCTTAACGTATAAATTCCAGGTGTCTATTTACACATTAGGTCGGTCAATAAGTAATTCTATATTTTTGGTGCAATTTAAATTATATTTTTTTATTGTGTTTTTAATCCTTGCAGCCAAAAAATTGGTCCTCATTGAGATGAAGGTTCACCCATTCAAAAAATTGTCCAGAGACCTGAGCAGGTAAATGCAGAATATGGTGGGGGTGGTAGAACATTCAAATCAAGCAAATACTTTTGGCGATTCAGGAAACTTGTAGAAGGTCTCGCATTATTCAGGTGAAATAATACAGCTTTTCTTATGATCAATTGTGGCCTCTTCTGTTTGAAGGCATCACTCAATTTGTCTAGCTGATCAAAATACACTTCAGAATTAATCGTGGTATTGTCGGCAAAAACTGAAAATATACAATCTCTTTGAAATCCCACCAAAGAGACAACATAACCTTTTTTTGATGACAATCGGACAATAGGCCTTCGAAGTGGTTTTATCTGGTTCAGCCTTCTTTGGGCATAATCTATTGTGCTTTATATTGTTGTAAAGAACCCCCTTTTCGTTGCCAGTAACAATGGTCGTCAAAAATAGATTACTTCTTTGACGTGTGATAAGTAAATCACAGTCGTTAATGCGACGAATCAAATTTCGTTTTGTAAGAACATGAAGAATCCACATGTCAAGCTACGAATTTAATTCTAGGCGTTTCATGTGCTTGGGAATGGACAAATATAATCTCTCAGAAATCTCTCAAGTTATCATTCGGGGATTTTCATCGACCAATGACTCTATCTTATCCACATCGGCTTCAAGAAGACTTCGAATAAGTGGTGGATTCTCAAGATCGCTGTAACGTAATTTTGCAAATTAATTTTGGCATTGGTGTTCAGTTAGTATATCTTCTCTGTACTCATCACATAAGTTGCGTTTTGCTTGAATTGCGGTTATACCCTATTGATAGTAAAACAGTAAAACATGTATACGGAAATGCGAAAAAATTCAATAAGATCAGCAGTCGTCATCAAGCTAAATTATTTAGAGAACGATCCAAATTATAAACTGACTGCCGATTCACTGACATTGATTAGAGACTAATAAAAGCTGTAATGCTTGAGTACGACGATGATCTTTAAATATATTATGATTTATACAGGTACTATTATGTTTTACATACCATCACATTGCTTAAATTAATTAAAAACAAAATTTTGAAAGCATTATAATAGGAATATTCTTCCTTGGCCCCTGAAAGTATGCTACATTTATGAAATATCGTTTTAACCCAAAAAAAAAATCACACTGTCTGCCGCCCAGGGTAACCGGGTACCCGTACGCAAATTCGTGCGTATAAGTGCGTTATACGTAAAAATAATTGAGTGCATTCTATCAGAATATATTTAGTGACATCATAGAAAGGTATTTCTGCTTGAAAGTACCATATAAATTATGTACAGACACCTTCATAGTCCTAAATCAGGAATAAAATGCGCGCTGCTCTAACGTAAATTTCTCGATTCTGCGAAGGCCAGTTCCGAGTGAATTCGAGTGGTGGGGAAACAGGTCGTTCTCTGAATTGGTTTGTACTTCAGGAACGTTCGATAATGCTGTGAAACGAATATAAGCTGTATAGTTCAGTTTCTGTCATTGACTCGAAGATGCCAGACGTATCGCTGTTTGGATAGTTCTTTAGCGTGTAATTGTATTTTATTTATATACCTCAGATAAATAAAATGATGGAGGAGTTATCGAAAGCGCAGTTTTTGAGGTAACGTAAAAACAATAAATACACGATTTATTTACCATGATGGGTTTTTAATTTTATCGAATCAGCAAATAATGCGAAACCACTCTACCAAAATCGCAGTCGAAAGTGTCTTTGAAAGGCCAATAGTGGAGGTGGTACTCAGAAATGACCAACGTCGAGACGCCACTGGGAGAAGAGCTTTTGTGGGTCTTATTACATCTGTAACGAGCAGCCTATTCGCAAACGCCGAAAGACACGGAAATCCTGCGTTGAGTGCGATAAGCCCGTATGCGATCAGCATTCGGTGAACATTTAAATGTTTACATTGCAATAAGTAATTTTTAATTTTTCTTAGTTTTTTAATTAATTCTTAAAATATAATAATAATATTATTATTATTTTGCGACATGAAGTTAAAAAAATGAATGAATTTTTTGCTTTTTGCATAGTGAAATATAAGTAATAATTTGAAAAAAAAAAAATGAATAAAATATCAATAGATAATTAAAAATGAACATAATTTGTTATAGTTAGCATATAGATACATATTTACTCTTTTTAGATATAAAATAAAATTATAATCATAATGTATTACACGAACTGCGCCGAACTTCTATCGGGGTACTCGGGTGGCTGAGACGTGTTCTTACTTTCAAATGCAGCATTTCTGAAGTTAGAAAAAAATTTAAACTATGTATAATGGGCAATTCGCTAGATAATCGATTAAACCATGGGGATCCAAGAGGATTCTTTTTAGAAAAAATATTATTCAACAAAATACACTCCGGTGGGTGCCCGGTTGGCAACACAAGGGTTACCCAAGCTGAAATAGTTTATAAGCTAGGAAAATCGCTTTAATTAAATTTGAATAAAGTTTCTATAGAAATTGTTAATATTGTATAGAATTGTTAATATGTTAAGACCACTTTATACAAATTAATTCAGTGACAATGCGCTGGATTATATTTATATGAAACATGTGCAATCTATAGGCTCCCATATTCACCATAATATTAATTAAGTGAAACCAAATTTTATTGGTAAAGCAAAAGCTACACAACATTTAGTTAAATATAACAACAACAAAACAATTTAACAACCCACATGACATAACTAAACGCATGACCACAACACAACCAGTAAAAGAGCATGCAACTTAAAAACAACAGCCAACGCTTACTCATACGCAGTGGTGTACCACGTGGCCAACGAGAGTTGTTGTTAGGCTTGTTGACGATAGTGTAAACAAAACTATTCAATTATGCGACCCAGCAATAGAGAATACATATATGCAAATGAATGTATGTATGTATGTGCTATGTCAGCTCGATAAATTTAAAGCGTCATACAGTAACAACAATAATAGCAGCAATTAATTTTGATCTAAAACACATGTGAAACATTTGTCAATGTTAACAACAACACACAGTGACCTTACACATATGCAAGGCACACATACATACGCACACACGCTCAAAAAGGACACTCGAAACCCCTCGACCTTAATTGAGCACCACAAAATGAAGTGGCCGGCGAACAATTTTGAAAGCATATTAAAATTTGAACAGTAACAAAATTTACAACAACCACAAACACAAGTGCTATTAGACTATGCTGAGGGTATATGTCCATTTATGACTGCAAGTATGTACATACATGCATATGTGCCTCTAACAATGAGAACAATTTTTATTCTCTGAAGGGACATGGAAATTTACTGCAAATTCAAATAAAAGTAACCCGAGTGCTCATACCAATAAACTGGCTAAAATAACTGAGCGCTTAAAGTTACACACAAAATGCGAAAATAGCAACGAAAACAGGGCAACAATGTATGAAATACCAAAAATTTTGGCTTGAACAGCGTCAAATATGCAAGTCTGCCGACTCTCTAATATTAGTAATGTGCCACAGAGTACATTTCGAAGTGTGTTTTACAAGCTTCCAAACTTGCTGGCAGTAGCTCACACGCACAAAACACAAGTGTTTTGTATATACAAAAACGCATGTGTTCACATATTCATTTGAGGTTGCCCAACCGAAAAAGGGCAACTGCGGTTGCCACTGTAGCGACCACTTTGGCCACACACAGTTGTTTGTTACTTTTCACTTTGTCCCGGTTGGTTTGCCTACGAAAAGGACATGTTAAATATTTATTATTTGGCATTGCTGTTGTTGATTTTATAATTTGTTTTTGTCTGAAGTACGCAAACCCACAAGCATAGGCCACTCCACACAGCACCTGACCTTCCACTCCCACTGCTGGAAAGATTCAAAGTAAATTTTTGTGGTCATTTAATGTGGTTAACATGGATTTGCGTACCAAAATACCAGTTAATGAAATGTTAAGAGAGTATACATGAGTAGGGAGTATAAAAGTTGAAATAATTTCGACAGTTCATAAGCGCTTTGGTGTCAGTTTTTGTGTTGTTAAAAATTTAATGAGGTTTAAGTGAGAAAAATTCAAAAGCAAACGCGCCAGAATTGCGTGGCTTCAAAAACAATATATGAATTTCGAAAATATTACTCTATGCAAAATAAAAATTTGGAGTTCAACTTTTTTTTTCATTCATGCATCTGTATCCCAAATGGAGCTGTTTACTGATGAAACCTACAAAATATCTTTTCTGAAAAATCATCACGGCACTGCTTTTAAAAAATATAACTTTGCCGTCTAGAGATCGGGAATCTTAGAATCGGAAAAGGGAAACAATAAGCCGTGAAGTAGTAATAAAAACCGTCCACTTAAAATGAATTTGGTCGAACAAGTCAAGATATATATGTATTTGTTATGATCCATAAATATTAAATACGGTTGATATATGCGAATAAATCATAATGATTCTCGCATTTGATCGGTATTGAAACCGAAGTGGGAACTGGGATTTTAACTATTGTACAACATAGGCACGAAAGTTTTTCGTTTCTTTAGGTCTTTTTAAACGTCATTGAGATCTCGACCTGTTCGAAATTCAAATTCGAATTTAGTTTTATAATTCAGAAATCGTTATTCAACTCCGAATTGAACAGAATTCTGATATTTAATTTTAATTGTATCAGTAATATATATTAGAATATGGATGACTCCTTCAACAACAATAAAAGTTGCTAAGAGAGTATTATAGTTTTGTTCACATAACGGTTGTTTGTAAGTCATAAAACTAAACGAGTTAGATATACGGTTATATTTTCCAAAATGTTTAGGATGTATGTCTGTCCGTCCGTCCGTCCGTCTGTGCAAGCTGTAACTTGAGTAAAAATTAAGATATCTTGATGAAACTTGGCACACTTGTTTCTTGGCACTATAGAAAGGTTGCTTTCAAAAATACGCCATGGAAAATCGGACCACTGCCACGCCCACAAAATGGCGAAAACCGAAAACACATAAAGTGCCATAACTAAGCCATAAATAAAGCTATGGAAATAAAATTTTGTACAAAGGATCGCACAATGAAGGGGCATATTTGGATGTAATTTTTTTGGGGAAGTGGGCGTGGCCCCGCCCCCAAAAATGTTTTTTTGTACATATCTCTCAAACCAATAAAGCTATATAAACTAAACTTTCTGCAGTCTGTTTTTTTAGCCATTTCTTAAAACAGTCCAAAAATTAAAGAAATCGGATCATAACCACGCCCACCTCCCATACAAAGGTTAGGTTGAAAATTGCTTAAAGTGCGTTATCTCACTAACGAAACACGTCAGAAATACTAAATTTTACATGAGAAATGACAGAAGGAAGCTGCACTCAGATATTTTTTACAAAATGGAAAAATGGGCGTGGCATCGCCCACTTATGGGTCAAAAACCATATCTCAGGAACTACTCTACAGATTTCAATGGAATTCGGTATATATCATTTTCTTGACACCCTGATGACACGTGTGCAAAATGGATGAAATGGGTATACAACTACGACAACTTCCCATATAACACAATTTTGAATTCCATCTGATTCCTTCACTTTATAAGATATACATTAGGATCCAATGAAGATAGCGAAATAAAAGTTTACACAAATACTGTATATGATACGTGACATCACTTGTTAAAAAATTATCGAAATCGGACTATAACTTTTCAATGCCCCAGATATCGAATATGAAGAACTCAGTGCCTTATGGTAATTTTTCACCGAAAATATCGGTAAATCTCTCAGATATCTTAATTTAATTCAGAGGAAATCTTTTTCTTCTAATAGTGTGTCTCTGTACCGGAAATGGTTAAAATCAGATCATAACTTCCCCTAGCTCTCATATAGCTAATTATAGGATTTTTGAAAATACGATGGGCTTAATAGCTTATAAATCGGTTAATATATGAAATTTCTTAGCCAAATTAGATATAATGTTTGTTGGTGATGAAAATGAGTTTAATCTGCTCAGGAACTACCTCAGCCTATATACCATATATGACGATTTTCGTTTTTCTATTGGACCCTATACTGTATATATGGGTCAAATTGTGTCTTATGTTAATAAAAATATAGCAATAAATTGCGAGAGTATAAAATGTTCGGTTGCATCCGAGCTTAGCCTTTCCTTAATTGTTTTTATTTAAAATATTTTTCTAGAATATGGAAAATTTCATAACGATATCTCAACGGGAAGTATTTATGGCAGCGCCTTCATGCCTCCGAACCAAGAACAAGAATATAAACATATTTTTGAAACTTTGAAAAAATGTATCTTAATTTTCTAAAATAGATATCAAAGGCATTTGAAGTAACAGACAATTTTGGAAGCAGGCTTCCATATTACAGGTGAAAATGTTAAAATCCCTGGATGAGTATTTCACCAAATGTTTTGATAGAAAATCAATAGATCTTATCATGAATTAAAAGAATTTGTGTCGCCTTCAAAAGTTTGGCATTGAACTCAAACGCAATATATTGGAGTTCTGTTTTATCTCGGTGTTCTAAAATTACTCCTATTAAAGATTCCTTAGTCCGCAGAGTTATTGCAATTTAAAACTCTTTATTTAGAAATGAATTTCAATAGCTAAGCAGTGCCTTCTGAGTTGAAAAAATGTGAGAGAGGGTCTTATGAGAATAAATTTGAAATCTTTCATAATTTCATATGTACTTGTGCGTTGGTTATCATTTTGTTGAGTTGAACCAATTTGAAATTGCGTTGGTTATCGTTTTGTTGAGTTGAACCAATTTGAAATTGCAGATGTTGGAGCGCACACGAAAAAAGTAAATGGAGCTCTTATTGTCGCCTGAACACATGAGAGGAGTAAATCTTTCGAACATTTTGATAGAAGCGTTAAAAGTTAACCACCGCTAGAGGAAGTGCTGCAAGCATTTGAGTGTTCTTTAACCAAATCTTAAGCACCCTCATCATATAATCACCAAAGTTCGGTCCTGGTAGCTCAATAAACAGTGCACAAGTTTATACCTACATCTGGTAATGCGAAACGCTACGATCAAAACGGGCACTAAGTTGTGGTAGTTATGGAGTATACAAAGGTGGGATCCATGGAATAAATACCTCAAGTGTGGTGTTCCTCTTTGCTGTAACAACAGAAACTATTTTTTAAGTTTTCACACAAAAAATATGAAATGAAACATAAAACAACAATAAAATCTCCGTTTTATAAAATAAAATTTTTATTATTTATTTTAAATAAACTATTTGGCTTAATACTTTTTTTACTAACAAAATTTCTGCTTCCGTCGTTAAATATATTGTATGATTCAGTATCTAGCTATATAAGACTCTGGATCTATACAAGTATATATTTATAATTTCTCAAACATCTACCACTTTGTAATATGCATTAATTATTCCTGCTTTAACTTATAATTAGCACTTTCCGATAAATATTAGAATCACACATGAAACGTATAATAATTACATGCAATCCAACCAGATGTGACAAATGTTCGATTAGTTAAATATTTTACATTGAATTCACGTAATTTCGGCTTACGGTCAAACCCTAATTAATATTTTATGGTCCACGCAGAGTCACAAAAAAAAAAAAAAAAAAAAAAACAAACCAATAAAGCAACAAAAAACGAAGCGGCAACAAATTAGAAATATATGTAAATGAAAATTTATGAAATGGCCTTTGTCACCGCCTCGCTTCAACTTGTTAACTCGTAAATATCAAATGCATTAATAGTCATTTGCGCACGGCTTAGTCGGCGAATTAATTAAAAAATTAACTTGAAATTTTGTTAAATTGCGGGCTACAATTTAAGCGCGTTTGTTTTTATTAACCGCTTTTCAGCGAAAAAAACACAAAGCGGTAATACACACCTGCATATCTGTATTCGGAGGAATATTAATGACTGCTTATTATTATTTAAAATATTTTATGTTTTCTGTGACTTCCAGCTACACTTTTCAAAAGCAGAAATTATCGGCTTTTGTCTAATACTTATGGGAAATCTACATATATACATATATAATTGATAGCCATAAAATTTTATTACTCATGTTGCACATTAGTATATGCTTCTCCGAATTAGTACTCAATTTTAACGTTTGAAGATTTGCATAGGTTAACGCCAATAGATGCATAGATACAGGGTGGGTATTAGATGGTGAGCACTGTATTTGTTTGTGCGAGTACAGTTTAAATAGAATACACTCGGAGTACTCTGTATGGGGTAAAATTTGGAAAAAATTGTATAAAGTATTTTTCATCATCCCATTGTATTCTAGTAACTATACTACCGGGCCTTTGGAAAAATATTAAAAGAAAATGTTTTTTAAGAAAAAATTGGTGTACTCTTCGACATAATCCCCATTTAGAGTTATGAATTTCGATATCAGTTCGATTGTGTGAATCTTGGACGTCTTCAAAATAGGCGTTCAACCTTGGTCGTCTCATATGAATACAATTTTAAACCAGCGAGTCACTTTTTAAATCTGATTGCTGGGGATCTAGTCTGGCGAAGTCCTTTAAGTTATCTATCGGATCACAAGCTAAATGAGTGAAATATTAAATAGTATGTATATTCAAAGATGGCTTCTCGATCAGGCCAAAGACTTTTCAGTCATGAAAAAGGGGAAATAATTGTACTATATCTTTATCTTACACTCTTCAACCATGCGAAACGCATGAAATTATTGAATAGTGACGAAACTCATCTCTCAAAATTTAAGAAATACATTACAACTGATTTACAAAGCACACCCTGTATATTAGCGGACAGTATGTAGATATGTACAACAACTTAACATTTTTGATAATTTTCTAATTTAGTAGGTGTGTTTGCTATGTTAAAATACACACTCATTAGCGGCCCATGTTAAAGTGGCAAATCGTTAGGCGCTCTCCCCTTGCCGCTAACCCCTTAATGGCTTAAAGTGTTGATGAGCTGCTGGTTATGCGCCTTTTGTCGCTGTTATACTCTTAGCGTTTTCGTATTGTTACTTCTCTACATATTTTCCACTGACCGTTTGTTAGTGACATCATTTATTGATTAATTGTTATTATTTATTTTTGATATTCATTAGTTTTTGATTGAAATTTATGTGCACGTCTGTTTTCAGTAACTTGCCATTTATTATCAACAACATACACTTGAAAGCCGCCTAATAAGTTGGTTGTTGGCTGTTGCTGTCACAATTCAGCTGTCGACATATTTTTTAAGTTTTAATGCTTACTGAATTGAGTCAGGTTCCGCCAGTCCAAATAAATTCATATACATATCTACATATAAAGAGTGTTATGCTGTTTTTTATCAGTTGCGTCAAGATGTCGCATTTGTCAATGTTCTCAATTATGAAATTCCTTTTCTGTATTAACATATATTTATTCTAATTTTTGTTTCCAAAATTTATTGTCACTGATTATTTAATATGCTTGTTTGTTATCTTAAAAAGAGTTCATTAATATTAAATTGTGTCTTTCATGGAGGTGTTCTTTTAAAAGATTCACACTCAGGTGTGTGGTGAGTTCTTTATTATAGAAACAACTTTGACTATTTTTGGTGAAACTGCTACCTGTTGTTTTCCATATAGGGTATGAAACAGATTGGATAAACATTTTTCATTACTACGCATATCGCAGCATTTGTAGTATTATACTCCAGTTGCGTGCTATACGAGATTAAATCTATTCTTATAAATCTTGCTCTAAAAAAAGTTTAAACTTTCGAATAATAAATATGGATAAAGACTTATAATTAGACATTCCATTTATCTAAGTATATAAATACATATAATGGAGATATGTTCGTTAGATTCACAAAAATTTGGAATGCAGAACTGGTTTTCTATAATAATTGTAGTTTTTACTCATCTAAAATATTTCAATGATCATAGTCATGATAATAGGAGCCGCCTTCGTTTCTTCTTTCCTCAATACCATTAAGTTTTGTTTTACTTTGAGGAAGCACTCAGCGTGGTCATCTAGCGTCTGTCTACTTACTTCTTATAAAATGCCCTAATCAACACTCTCAATTTATTGATGAACGTTGCTACCACTAACTGTATACTATTTTTATCAATCACTACGTTATATACTCAGTATATTAAACTAAGTAAAAAGCTTATAGGATGATAAAAATTGATCCTTAAATAATTGCAATCAGTCCATAACTTGGTCTAATAAACTATTCTAATTTCGACACTTTTAAAAATAAAATTTAAATCATTTACTCTTTTTAAATTCTTGCGATTTTCGAGAATATCTAATATATCGTGAAAGACTTAAGCCCAAACTAATTGGATCGTATCAGTATATCGACCTCGTATATCAACCATTAACCCGATATTAACGATACGCCAACTCTAGGAAACCTAGAGACCCAAGAAAAACACGTCAACACGCACCAGTTTCTTGTAGATTTCGATAGCACAAAAATGGATCGCCCCTATTTCAATGTCTGAATTTTGGATCCCTACACAACTTATACGGCTATATAAAATGACGCTGTGGGCTCCCACCAGCTCAGTCAGAAAAGGGAAAAAACTCTACGAGCTGTTCCATATCAAACGTTTTTCCGACAAGACGACCCCTTATACCCGATATCGACATAGTCGGCCGCAACAACAGGACCTTTTGTGCAGCATTCTCAAGCTTATGGGTCTGGTGGTGAACGAGGACAAGGCGAATTACTCTTTTCATCAAGCAAAGGACTTCAATGATTGCGAAGTCTCTTTTGACAGTTATAACTTCGATATAATGAAAGACGTTCTCTATATAGAATCCAGCATAAACAACAATTATGACGTCAACCACGAAATAAATTGGAGAATCACTTTTTTCAACAGGTGCGGGCTCAGTAGGCAATTGGAAAATAGAGCCCTCTTTCGCAAAACCAAATTAACGCTATATAAGTCATCATCATACCGGTCAGTGTATGGTGCGGAAGCATGGACGATGAGCATTCGGGAGAAAAGTTCTTCGAAGGATTTTTGGCACCCTACGTGTGGGCGAAGATGAGCATGGAATGACGAGCTATTTTAGCGCTTCGACGATATCGACATAGTGCGACACACAACAAAACAGCGGCTGCGATGAATTAAAGAACACACTTCAGCACGTAAAATGTTTGATTCTGTACCCCTGGTGACCGACGAAGAAAATGAAGATCTAAACTCGAATGAATGATCAAGTTGATGTTGACTAGGCGAAACTTGAAAACTCCAACTGGCAATGTCGTGCGCTATGCAGAGATGACTGGCATGGGCAATGCAGAGGCTTATAGACGACCGACATCCGGTTGTAGTGCCAACTTGATGATGGCGATCTAATATAACCTCTGCCAAATTCATTCCCTAGTGATTTTTTGGAAGACTTAATATGTTTATAACGGATTTCGACATGTTATTCTAAGGTAAACTTGACAGGATTCTACTCGTACTAAACTAATACCATTTTTCAATGTAGGAAAAAATTATTAGCTAGAGCAACTATTAAATATTTAGGAAATAGTTGGATTTATGGTTATTAGGTATGTTGCAGGCGATTTACTCTCTTTGACAGTTCCATCTTTGTTTGTCTAGTTAGTAAGAAAAGGTTCTCTCACATCTCTCAAAGGGATTCGTATAATCAAGCCATAATATTTATTATGAAAGCCGCTGGTGGTAGAATGAAGCTTTCTCCATATTTAGTAGAAAAGGACTTGCTCTAATTTCGGTATTTTAAACACGAGAAACGCAATTGTTGCATCATCGACGCGCTCAACATTTTGCCTTCCATGGAAACATTTTTTGCCGATTGATTTATTCAATCGTCACATATCGACATAAAAATGGCGCACACTGTGAGTTGACTAAAAACAGTCGTGTGTATTTTGTCACATCAAATAAACACTATAAGGATTCCGTCAAACGCTGCGGGGTAGGCACAAAAGTATTTGTATAACTAAATACATACGCATATGTATTTGCTCATGTGTGAGCGTTTTGTGTATTCGAGCTGAATACCTTTGAGGCATGTTAATCAAAAACTGTCAACAACTGACGCCGACATGCGCAAATGGAGCTTGAAAGGATACATGCCACAAAGGCATATAAAGTACATTACATACTCACACATAAATATGTATGTATGTGTATAAAAGTATTAAGAAAAACGTGGAGTAAACAACCGCGGGCATAATCACATGTGCCAAAAAATGTTGCTACGCCTTTTTGCTGCCCTGTCGCCTTACCACTTCGCAAGCAACGAACTGCGGCACCGCAAAAGGAAACATATACACACACTCACCAACACTCACTGTCAAAGCGCCCGTGGGCTTTCACTTGCAATCACTCATATACGCGTTGCGGTGACGTTCTCAGCCTACAGGCAAAAATGTGGCAGCAGCAACATCAAAAAGTATTTGACCAGAAAAAATTCGTTTAAAATTCCACAAAAATACGCTTTTATTCACATACGCTGTTTTTCTCCCCGCTATAGGTAGAGAGCAGCGTTGCTGCAATAATTTATTTCTATGTATGTATGCGTGTGTGCTTGTAGCTGCAAAAATGTATAATTTTTTATGTTGCATGCCGCTTTCAGCGCTTATCTGGTGAAGTCGCCACATTTGAAGCACTTGCAGTCGGTGGGCTCACGCAGCCTTATATCCATGGTAGCCATTTCGGGTGAGGAGAGGCGGGTGCCATCCGGATCGTAGCAGTGCGTCAAAGTGATTATTTTCTCCTTGAGAAAGCTTTCCCGGCAACAGTAGCACTCCTGCACAGCAAAAAAGAAACAATGCAATAAATGAAACACACGCATAAAGTGAAATTGTATGAAGTGCATACATACGAGGGCAGTGCGATAAATACCGGCGCTACAAAGAAACAAAAATATGGAGATATATGGCGATTTATGTCTCAACATAGTCTCTTTTTAGCGCAATTAACATGATGCTCCAACTTCTTTAACTAGTCTGAAAAATTATTATTTTTTTTTTGGAGATCTTTTCTTCGCCAAATGGGGCCGCTACTCTGGAGTTTGTCGACTCGAACCTATGTTATTAGTAACAATAACCGCGTAACCGTTTATATGGTCATCCTCTTTCTATCCGATAGAACTGCATTAGATACCATAAGCTTATTGGTGAAGTCCACTGATCCGATTGTACCTTAGTCAAGTAAATCAATATTTTATCGGTATGAAATTTTGCTGAAAAGCAGTGTTGCAGAATCAGCAAACATTGCATTTATCGCGCCTACAGCTTGCTCGTGCGTAATATATTAGTTAGGATGTGACCTAAGCGATCTGTGAGGTCTTTAAATTTACAGCGCGATTCCTCAAAAAACAAATATAAAGTCACTGGCTGATTACTCTTTTCCATTTTTTCTTATACCCGTTGTCACGCCAACTTCCAAACCAGTCGTCTTCGAGTATGTATGTATTACACTAAAGTACTTATCGGACCGCTCTCGTATGTACATAAGTAGTGAAAATTTGATAAATTAATTTATAAATGCGCCATGACAAGCCAACGTACGCCGTACTCAGCTAGGAAAACAGATAAGCAACACCCACTCACTTACCTTTAGGAAGCCTGTAGGCGTTATGACGGACGGCTGCACTTGACTATTGCACAGTCCCTCACACTTGTTTACTATAACATCAGCATTACAGGTCCTCTGCATACGGCCCAGCTCATCGAATTCCTCCTTGATCAGATGTATTTCCGATTTTAAGGTTTCGCAGTTCTCATCGCCCGTACCCTGGGCGTAACGCAACGCCGACACTCGCCTTTCCAGCCGACTCAGCATAAAGAGGAGCACCAATAGCCATGACAACAAGCCGTAAATTGATGAGGAAGTGTAATAACGGGTAGACATATTCGGCACTTCACTGCACTTTCGACACAAGCCTCAGTCGGTTGGAGGATACGCGTTGTGCGAGTTGCCTAGCACTACTTTCCCCTTAGGCGTATGGTCGGGTCGTATTTATACGCCTTGACGCTTTGCGTTCACATCTATTATTATAGTGCTCGTGTACATGTGTTTATATTTCATATGCCATTATCCCGCTATGTCAACGGCATATTTATTGTATTATTATGTTCGCATTGATTGAATGTTGATGTCGTTCGCACTCCAAGTCATTGCTGTGGTGCTTATACCCCACTTCTTTACACATTTCTTTGATGAATAATGTTGTTCGCTTAATGGATGTCCAATGGAAGGATTAAATAGCCAGTGCTATAGGTTGTCGAGTATGTAGGTCAGTAAACGGTTTATTATATTTTTTATGGGGAAAAATGCGCCACCCGCTATGAACTATGCTATTTTATAGTTTTTGTATACCGGATGTAGATGTGAATTATACAATAGTATTAGTATATGTATGTACATCTGTCCCCTCAGCATAGAAATTGGAGGCTTTACTCTATTTCCTGGCTGTTCTATTTGTGATCAAAATGTATATGTAAATATATCTTGCTTTTATTTTATTCCACGTGGCTTCTTGGTCGTAATAAGATGGATCCCTTCGGGTCGGGATTGAACGACGGTTAATAAGACGTTTTATATTATATATAATATAGTTTTCATCAAACTTGAGTTTAAATCATAGCAAATAAGATATAGACTTCTCTCAATTTGATAGAGATGACATCGACGTGCTGAGTATATCGAATTCAATTTTACTGGGGAGGTAAATAAATTTTATTTAATGGAACTGAGACATTGTCAGATAGAGTTATCGGCAATTTCGCTGGTCCCTTTTCTTCGACCTATTTTTAAACTAGTATAGTTTATTTAACTGACAGATTTTATGAAACAGTTATCTATAAATATGCCAAACACTTTGTATCCGCATCGTTAATAAATAAAGTTTAGTTGATTTCGTGGGCAATATACGATCAACTTATTTTTAACCGACTACCATTTTCGTGAGGTCTACGTCGATAGGGCTAAATTTGGCTAATACGACCGGAACGAAATCGATTGGAAGCACTGTTCGTGAGCTCTTGCAGAATTCATTTTGCACAGAACGTTCGTATACCAATTCTTTTGAATGACGACAAAACGATCCCACTGTTTCTTCAGAGAGTCAGCTATTTCGATTGATCTTATTTTACAGTCATCGAAAATCATCGAGAAGGGCGCAATCCGCAAACGAGCGTACTTTGACGAGTCAATAAAGGCAATGATCTTAGCGTCATGATCTTAAACCGCTGCAGACAATTTTGAACAGTTAAGGTTTAGAGTTACATAAAAGAAAGTTTAAATTTTTATAATGTTACTTATTAAGTGAAGACATAATTATTATTTTAAATGCTACATATTGTGTCTTAAAGATTAAATGTGCTGGAATGAAAATAAAATCATGGCGTCGGCGGAATGGAACTTTAGTAATATACGGATTTATTAATTCTTTAGATCAAGCTTTAACAAAGCGAAGAAAACCATTATATTAAGGGGTTAGGTGGGATTCAGAGTCAGCATATTAAAGGTACATATTAAAAGAGTATTTTGGAAATTTTTGTTTACAAATTGCAAATCCAAAGAATTTAGAATTTCAACTGGATAATTCACGGCTTTGTCTTCATTTTCAACACAATTCTCCCGGAATTTGACATGAATCGTATAGTTTAAGTCATCAGCATCGGTATTTTTGGCAGCTAAAATTGCGCGTCCACTCAACCTATTGTAGTTACGATAATTTTGGCCAATGTTCGGATAAACATTCGTAATGAGTCCATCTTTCGTTGAAGTGAATTGATAAATGGCAGGTGGAATTGATATCAAACCATTGGAAATATTAACCGAAATTGCCCATTTCCAATTCTTATCAGTCTTCTGCGGCGCTGCTGATTTTGAAATAACAGGATGACTTTTTCAAAAATCGCCTGCTAACAGTATCATTAACACCACCAAAGCGACGATTATTATTCCACAGAGCTTTCATTTTTCTGTCAAGTGCTTCTAGAGAATTGCATAAATCTCAAACTATGAGTTTACAATTTTTCAACACTTTTGCCATAGCTGATTGCGTTGCAAACAGGTGTTTCATTGATTTGCATGTTTAATGTAAGCTTTAGTTCCAAATGTGCTGTTCTTCCAACTTCTAAAGTTAGTAGCATTGCAGCAATTCCAGTAGATTTGAGAGCCAACGCAATGCCATTTTGAGATCGTTTTGTTGCCAAAATCATTGATATATGTAACGTTTTCCCAGTTCCGCCGGGCGGATCAAGAAAAAATAGTCCACTGTTTCCATCATTAACAGCCTTCATCAATTCATCATAGGCACTCTTTTGCTGCTCATTCAATAATGAAACATCTCTTGATACTTGTTATTCCAAAGTTATGCACGCTCACATTCCAATTTACGATTCAGTACTTTTCTGATTTGAGGATTTGGCACTCATAATCAAACACAAATGTTCAATAAACACCAATGTTTCATTGTAGATGCCATCGTTCATTTCATTCTGAATTCTCTGTTAGTTCTGTTACCACTTGCCACTTTCCGACTTTTCCGAATTATTTTTTTTTGATAGATATGTAGATTAGAAAAAAATAAAAAAAAATTGTATGGAAAAAAGTCACATTTTTGAATATGAAGGCAGTAATCTGCTTTAGAAGCCGAAAAAAGCGTTTTTTTTAAGCAATTTTTTTTTGAAAGGGAAGGAAATGATTGCGGTAAACGGAATTTTAAGACGATAGTGTACTATATTTAAGGCTTAAAAAACAATATTTATTGTTAAAAAATATTGAAATTTTTTCAAAGTTGTAAGTATTTTTCTGTAGCGCCTTGAGCCTGCACTTGTATATCGGTGACGGTGATGGAGGTCGTGCGATGCGTCTGAAACAGTCGAACTAAACATTTTTTTTTAATTTTTATGAGTTTCTTTTCTTTATGAACTAAAAAAATTCCGAAGAAGTTCTAAAATTCCAAATTTTTTCGAAGTTTGAACTTTAAGTTGCAAAACAATAAACAAATAATACATTTGTCCAACTTTTTTAGTTCAAGTAGAAGATAATTTAATACTGAATCTAGCTTCAACTTTGGTTTTTTTTCGATCGGACATACATATATTCATTTTGCTATCGCCGGCACCGTTTTCTAACACTTGTGAAAATGAAAACTCGAGAAAACGTAAAGTTTGTCTGAGCATTCGCACCTGCTCGACGCTCGGCCAATAAAACTCCTCTAGCTTCGAAAATATGTCGAATTGGCCTCTGGAATTTTAAAGAGATATTCTTGGATAGTTTTGGAAGAGATTTAAAACAAAACAAAAAAATCGATTTTTTAAGCCTGTAAAGCAGACTACTGCCTTAATTCAAATCAAATACTATTATCAAAATATGTCAATAAAACTTAAAAAGATTTCTTAACAAAGCAACAATGACAACCTTCAAAATATTTATATTATGTTTTTTTTATTTATGTTGTCAACTCAAAAAAAATTCTCTTATTACACTGTCCAACAGCATTTTTGGAACAGAATAGCGACCCTATAATTCTGAAAGGGTATGTTGAGTAGACCATTTTTGTAGAACAAACTTATAGTCCAGCACGTCTGAGTTTTTTTTACAGTGGGTCAAAGTTTTAATTTTTTGGTCGAAGGGAGCATTATACTATATGAAAAAAATGTTGTAAATTAATGTCTGAGAGAATTCTTATGGTCAGAGTTGTATTGTGGAATTGTATGAGGAAAATTTCAGTGGGGGTCACCAAAGACACCATTGTTGTAAGTAAAGCTCTTTACGATTGATAAAAAAATTATAATTTTGTTTTAATAGTGGTTTATTATAGTATGTACATATTTATTTTTTTTGCTTCAGCAGTAGTAGGACAATGGATTAAAGATTAAACTTAATATGCTTTCCTGTATTTAGCTTGACGTGAATGTTCCGATGTGCCAAGGTTTCTGTACAAGCTCCATACGTATTCAGCAAGCATTACAGTTTGGGATTTCCCTTTGAATCTTTCTTCCAATACCTTTATATCCTGATGAAACCTTTCACCGTGTTCATCTGAAACCGCTCCAAGGTTTTCTTTAAAAAATTGAGATGAGAGTGCAGAAAATGCAGCATTAGTGACATCTTAACTCCAATATTGTTGTCAATATTTTCTGCATAGTTTTGTGCTTTTGAGTTTCCAAGGAATACTGATATAACCAGCTGCATAAAGTCAAATGCTGTCTTTTGCATATCCGACAGATGACCATAAAATTCTTCATCTTGTAATAAAAAAAAAATCGTATTCCAAAGAAAAGAAAATATGGTTCTTCAATTGTAGGGAATATCTTTCTTCTGCTTTGAAGGTGCGTAAAATGTCCACAAATAAAACAAAACCAATCTCTTAATTTGCAAACAGAATCCGCCATGCTTATTTAAGCTTTAATTGTTCTTTTTTTATATTTATTTTAGTAAAAATCACACCCGATATGTACTGCTTAGTAAGTCAATTATGCTTAATTTTATCACACCCGATTTGTAAGTCACAGCTGACTAGACGCGAAAACTCAGTGTTTGGCCCGGCCGAACTTGACGACGTTTTCACCTACTTTGTATATGTTGGCGTGTAATTTTGCCAATTAATCGTAAATAGCTTTATTTACAACAATGGTGTCTTTGGTGACGCCCACTGAAATTTTCCGCCAAACATTTTCGTAGAATATTTTAATCCTTAAATGTCCTTTTTTAAAGGATTTTTTTGATTTTCTCGAAAAAAGGGTCAAATTGACCCATAAAGAAACCAGTTAGAAGGTTAAGATCTTCCACAAAAATAATCCTCATACAATTCCACCAAAAAATTAAAACTTTGACCCACTGTAAAAAAAAAACCTCAGACGTGCTGGACCATAAGTTTGTTCTACAAAAATGATCTACTCAACATACCCTTTCTATTCAAAAATTCTTCATTTGTTGGACAGTGTTATTAGCTTTCTATAAATTTTCCATATTTGCTTACTTTTTAAACCTCCTCTGTACTTCCGTGGACATTTCAAGTCTAAAATTAGCCAAATCGGTTCAGCTTTTTTCCACTTTTAGCGAGACTAACGAACAACAAATCATTTACATATACATACATATGTATGTATGTATGTACATAGTATTTAGAAAACGTATGTATGGGAAAAATAATAGGTCTGTTTTAGGGGTTTCCCTGCAATTATTCTAATTTTTCTCACCTTTTCTTCCCTTCCCTTCCCTAGATATTCATGAACATTTCAAGACTAAAATTAGCCAAATCGGTTCAGTCGCTCTCGACTAACGAACAGCAATTGATTTATATATATATACATATACCCAGATAAATGAAGAACCGTTCCACCGATTTTGTGGAAACGTTTAGCCTGTTCTTAAGTTATAAAATTACTACGAAAAATTCCTTTGCTTTTTATATGTATATTAGATTAGATCGATTATAGTAATCGAACATAAAACATGCTGATACGGTTGATTTTTAGGAGAATTTGTACAGTAATAGTACATATTTTGATGATAACAGATTTATGTTTCATCGCGTACGGAAAATTATAAATCATTATCTTCGGTACTCATATATCCAGTGCAAAACTTTGCAAAACACGTACGAATGATTGCTTCGACAGACGTAGCCATTCTCTAGCAATTAAATTTATACACGTGTCTTTTCAAAGTTAGGTTTCCGCGAAGCTCTCTCTCTCTCATAGAAACGATACCAATATTTCTGCTTTCTTGAAATTTATCGTTTGTGTTTAAATTATTAAAATACTTAAATATTCTAATGAGTTAATAATAACCATCGAGTATACATAACTAACTTTGTTACAAAATGGTTTTAATATTGAGGGTTTCCATGACTCGTCACGCTTACAGGTCATGTCTATCTTAAATACATGTACATGCATAAATATGTAGAAATAGATATCTTTCTCGTGGTAAAAACTCTGTGCTACCATTTGAGACCACAACAATCTAGCGCGCAACAGCTATAATTACGGTACCTTGCAATTAAATTGCACTCTCATTGCTACTTTTACACGAGCACTGTTGTAGCTATATATAGACCATTTTGAAGTTGTGCACCTGCATTTGACTTTATTATATCAACAATAACATTTGTGGCAATTCACTTTGTGCTAAATACCCAATTAACGGCAATTTTAACGAGCCACCATTTGTATAATATCATATTTACATATGAAGTGTTAGAAGTTGCCACAATTTTTGTAACACAAATGCATATGCATGAGTTCACACACTCGTATGCTCGCCGTAAGTATATATTGTAACCCTGCATTATTGTAATATAAATGCATGGTTGCAGCTTCGTAACTATTTATTACCTACATGTATGTTAATTCTATATGGTGCACACAATAATTGGTAAGCGAGTTGGGATAATTGCTTTCTGACCTTTCAGGAAGTCAACGTCTATACCTATATGTACACATGTGTTTATTTTTTTTAAGTGCGAAAGTAGCAATTTAAATTAATACGAGTTTAACTACATTATTAACTTTTCTTCGGCATGACTTCCGTGACGTTAAACTGTAGTCTTAAAATTGTAACACATTCTATAATATTAAGAGAAACCCCAACTTTGTCACAACAACAAAAGTCTTAAGGATAATTTTTGGTCTTCGTAAATGGACAGTCGGAACAGTGTTTTTATACCCTCGCAACAAAAGTTGCTAAAGAGAGTATTATAGTTTTGCCCACATAACGGTTGTTTGTAAGTCCTAAAACTAAACGAGTTAGATATAGGGTTATATATACCAAAGTGAGTAAAAATTGAGATATCTTAATGAAACTTGGAACACGTGTTCCTTGGCGCCATAAGAAGGTTAAGTTCGAAGATGGGCGGAATCGGACCACTGCCACGCCCACAAAATGGCGATAACCAAAAACATATAAAGAGCTATAACTAAGCCATAAATAAAGTTATGAAAATAAAATTTGGAACATAGCATCGCATTATGGAGGAGCACATTTGAATGTAATTTTTTTGGAAAAGTGGGCGTAACCCCGCCCCCAAATATGTTTTTTGTATATATCTTGCAAACCAATAAAGCTATATAAACCAAACTTTCTGCAGTCGTTTCTCTTAGCCGTTTCCTTATACAGTAAAATGAAAGAAATCGGATAATAACCACGCCCACCTCCCATACAAAGGTTAGGTTGAAAATGACTAAAAGTGCGTTAACTCATTAACGAGAAACGTCAGAAACACAAAATTTCACAGAAATGATAGCAGAAGGAAGCTGCACTCAGATCTTTTTACAAAATGTAAAATGGGCGTGGCATCGCCCACTTATGGGTCAAAAACTATATCTCAGGAACTACTTGACAGATTTCAATGAAATTCGGTATATAATATTTTATTGACACCCTGATGACATGTGTGGAAAATGGCCGAAATCGGTTCACAACCACGACTACTTTCTTTATAACTCAATTTTGAATTCCATCTGAATCCTTCACTTTATAATATATACATAAGGAACCAATGAAGATAGCGAAATAAAACTTTACACAAATACAGTATATGATCTGTGGCATCACTTGTTAAAAAATTTGTCGAAAACGGACTATAACTTTTCAAGGCCCCAGATATCGAACATGTTGAACTCAGCGCCTAAGGTTAAATTTTAACCGAAAATATGGGTAAATCTCTCAGCTAATTAAATGTAATTCAGAGGAAATTGTTTTCTTCCAATAGTGTGTCTCTGTTCCAAAAATTATTAAAATCGGGTCGCAACATCTCCTAGCTCCCATATACCTAATTATAGGTTTTTCAAAAATTCGTTGGGCTTTATTACGCTTATATGTATTGGTTAATATGTGATATATCTTAGCATAATTAAGTGAGCGTATAGTATTGGATATAGTGTACCTTGCTGGTGAAATTGAATGAAATCGGTTCAGGAATTACCTCAGTCCTCATATCAATATATGACTTTCGTTATTCTATTAAACTTTATGCCGAATTTATGGGTAAATTTGTGTGTTATCTTAATAAAATTTCTTCAATAAATTGCGAGAGTATAAAATGTTCGGTTGCACCCGAAATTAGCCTTTCCTTAATTGTTATTTTCTATGAAGGAGCAGAAAGAACTTTCCAAATACATTTATATAATACTAACCTTTCGTCAGATACATAATAGTAATTTAAAATTTCGAAAGGGTGGGATCTGAGCATTGATTAAAGTGGATCTAAAATTTGTTGTTACGGACGGAAATATTAAAACATTACCCAAATTGAGTTTATTAGTCATAAAGGATGTTATAGAGATCGAGATAGTTAAAATTTCATACAATTAGTGGCATACTTTCTTTAGATGCATTTTGTATCCACCATTTTTTCGATCCTGACCCAAAGTAATTTTTTCAAATAGAAAGAAATTTAGCGACAATAAAGAGGTAATTGCCGATTCGAATGTCTATCTTTACGAAAACAAAAAATCGTACAAAGAGGTGTTATGGAAACGTTTGAAGTTCGCCATAAAATATTAAAAATGAAATTTGTAATGAAAACTTTTTTTTATTAAGGGGTTAGCTGTGTTTCAGGGGAAGAAAAAAGGGTATTTTTAAATTTCATATATTTCGGCATATCAAATACACATATGTATCTTAACACTATTTTGTGAAATTTTTACTTACAAATTCCGAAAACTCTTCCGTTGGAACCTCATCCCGCAGTTAATGAAAGAATTAAATAAGAAGATATTAAAATTTGTATTTTTGACAGATTTTTAACAAAAACCTCACTTTTTGGTATTGGGTCGATTTGTAATAAAAAAAATAAAAATCTTGGGTTCAATAGCTATATAATGTTATTTACAAGTCGTGTGCAAAATTTAAACAAAATATTTTAAAAATGTCTAGAAATCAGGTCCATCGACTTAAAAATTGAGTTTTGACATAAATGTGTTTAAAGTTTTACATTTGTGCTGACGTGGCCTGATGTGCGGAACTTCCAAAGGGCATATCTCTTAGAATATTACTCCGATTGATTTGATATTTTTGGATATTATTTTAAACATATTGCACCTATATAATAACACAAAAAAATCCTAATTTTGAAATCCACCTAACCCCTTAAATCAAATGTATAAATGCATCTTAAACTTGTATACTATTCGGAGATGTACAGAAATATTAATTTCTTTATGGGTTAATAAAGAATGTAAGGTATTTTGCGAGATTGTAAAAATAAATCGTCATTTTCAAAAAACTTTTCAGGACTCGAGGTTCTATCACAACTTCGGTATGCCAGGATTACCACGTGTATACAATATTATTGATCTTTTTAGTTCTGAATTAATATTTCTATTGCTGTTAGAAAGCTCTTTATTTGGAACTCTTTCATATTAGAAAAACATTTTCAGAACAGCGTTGGCGCATTTCATGACTTTCAAAGTAATAGATGCTATACTACTGGCCTTTAGTTCTCTCAGTTGTTGTCATCAAGCGGGATGCAATACATTTGGTTAAATGCAAAAGATGTCCAAGATTTTGAAATTCTTATTTGAAGACAGTAACGATTCCGAAAAACGAACATAAATCGATTTACGCTTGAACAACATTAAGAAATACTAGAAAGTGATATCCAAATCAACGTTGTAATTTCAGCTTTGCACACCAAAGGAAATGTGCTTCCGTATATGGTAAGAGCCACAGAGCCTTTAAAGCACAGGCTTGGTTTTAGCAGAATTCCAATCTACGGTCTATAACCATCAAGTTTGGTATAAATGTTCATCTCAACAAATCTTAATCAAATCAATACTTACAATAACGAATGTATAGATATAAAACAAGTAAGGAAGGGCTAAGTTCGGGTGCCACCGAACATTTTATACTCTCTCAATTAATTTATTTAATTTTATTACTATAACAAACAATTTGACTCACATATTCAGTATATATGTATACGAAAGTCCATTGAGAGTTTGAAAACCCTAATATTAGGTATAAGGGAGCTAGGGAAGTTATGAACCGATTTCACTTTTTTGGCACGGAGACATATTATTAGAATAAATATATTCTCTCTGAATTTCTTTAAAATATCTGAGAGACTTACCTATATTTCCGGTAAAAAAAAAAATGTTAGAAGCACTCAGGCCCTCTTATTCGATATATAGGGTCTTGAAAATTTATGGACCGATTTCGGCGATTTTTAGAAGGCAGTATTTTTGCAAAGTTCTGTTTCAATATCTACACTAGTGCTTACTTTATATATTGTAAAGTAAACTATTCAGATCGACTTCAAATTTCTGGTATATGAGAAGTAGGCGTGGTTGTGAACTGATTTGGACTATTTTCATTACATATCATTGGGAGCAGATATTATGAATCGAATTTCATTAAAATGGGTGGAGTAATTTCATAGATATGGTTTATGACACATAAGTGGGCGGAACCACGCCCATTTAAAATTTTGTATTAAAATTTTGTATCGATTTTGAGTGCAGCTCTTCCGTAGCATCATTATAATGAAATTTAAGGCTTCTGATGGTTTTCCTTACTGAATTTAAGCATTTTTAGTAGTTTTCAACATAACCTTTGTATGGGAGGTGGGCGTGGTTATAATCCGATTTCCCCTATTTTTGAACTGTAAAAAGCAGTACATAAAAGAAACGACTCTAGAAAGTTTCCTTGATATAGCTACAGTAGTTTACGAGATATGTAGAAAAAACTTAGTAGGGGGCTAGGTCACTCCCACTTCCCCACAAAAATTACATCCACATATGCCCCTTCATAGTGCGACCCTGCATTCCAAATTTTACTTCCATAGATTAAATTATGGCTTAGTTACATCTCTTTATATGTGTTCGGTTATTGCCTTTTTGTGGGCGTGGCAGTGGTCCGATTACGCCCATCTTTGAACTTAACCAAGTGTCATGCAGATATCTCAATTTTTACTCAAGTTACAGCTTGCACGGACGGATGGATAGACAGACAACCGGATTTGAACTATACTCGTCACCTTGATCATTTTGATATATATAACCCTATATCTAACTCGTTATATGAACAATACTATAATACTCTCTTTAGTAACTATGTTGCGAAAGTATAACAAGTAGATGAATAAATTGTAGGTTCTCTTCATGGTTTTAAGGACTAAGTGTTACCACGCTTGAATTCGGTTCACATTTGATACTAGAGAATTGGTTTCATTGCTACCTCTAAAAGGATTCATCTTTAAAGTCGGAGAATTTTTGAAAAGCTATTGCGAAATTGTTTCTTATTCACTGGTTATTCGTTTTTATGTGGTGGGTCCCAAGCCCTACGCACAACCGCACAAGCGGGCTTCGCCTTCTCACTTTAGCTCGCCTCCAAACGGATGTCTGTTAGCTACCCAGGGGATACTTGGTCTAAAACCGGAAGTCGTGAGCTGCTTGAGTCATATGCAAAAGAATCGTTCCTGGCCACTCCCAAGTGAATGGCAATCAGAAACTTTCCTCACTTGCGTGAACTTCTACATATGACCCCATCCCCCAACTCTTGCCAACAGGTGCTACTTTGGACTGAGTAGGCAATTGAAAAGTAAAGTCCTCTCTCGACGAACCAAAATCAAACTCTATAAGTCGCTCATTATTCCCGTCCTGATGTATGGCGCTGAAGCATGGACGATGACAACATCCGATGAGACGACTCTTGGGGTTTTCGAGAGAAAGGTTTTGCGCAAGATTTATGGTCCTCTAAACATTGGCAACGGCGAATACCGCAGACGATGGAACGATGAGCTGTACGATTTATACGACGACATTGACATAGTTCAGCGAATAAAAAGACAGCGGCTACGCTGGCTAGGTCATGTTGTACGGATGGAAGAAAACACTCCAGCTCTGAAAGTATTCGATGCAGTACCCGCTGGAGGAAGCCGCGGAAGAGGACGACCTCCACTCCGGTGGAAAGACCAAGTGCAAAGTGACCTGGCTTCACTTGGTGTTTCCAGTTGGCGCCAAAAAGCAAAAAGGAGGAATGAGTGGCGCGCTCTGGTGGATTCGGCTATAATCGCTTAAAGCGGTTCCTACGCCAAATATATATATATATATATTGCGAAATTGTATTGAAACTAAGTTCATATAACAGCATGCAAACAATTTGCATAACATATTTACAGGCGTTGAAACCAAAATACACCAAAGATAAATGAAATGGTAAATTTTCTAACGCTTTCAATGGACTCACAATGAAATCGGGATTTTATGCATTTTTATGATTTATTGAGTTACAAGTGAATAACTTCATTTTTGTATGGTGGTGCACCAGGCACCAAAAATAACAAAGAGACACCGGAAAATATTAAAACTGGGCATTGAAAAGGTAAATGGAACATGAAAGCGTTGCGAATAATATATAAAATAAATACAAGGAAAGGTATATGGATATATTAATACAAAAACAAAAAAATTACAAAACAATGATAACAACAGCAAGAAAGGCAGGAATAGCGCTTTTATGCTCAAATACATACATTCAGCGTACGCATGTGCGTGTGCGTGTGAGAGAACAAAAAGGCCGAAAGCCAAAGAGCTGTCAGAAATGTTAACATAACTGCGAAATGAACGAGGAGCAAATGGCCCTGACAGCGCTGCGATTTTTGCGCGCTGCGATTGTTTTATTCGCAAATTTGTTGTACTCGCTTTTATTTTATGCCATTCAGCCACTCTTGAGTTTTTGTTGTTGTTGTTGTTGCCTTATTTGCGCTTGTTAAACTGTTGTGCGCTGCCAACATTGAGCTGACAACTTGGCCACAGGATTGCCGACTTTAAATGTTATTGAAGAAGGGAGTGCACGCGGAGTTGCGGCGTTTGTGGAAACAAAAACAAAACGAAATGGAGGTGGGGAAAAATATCAACAACAAACCAACGAAAAAAATCACCAACTTCAAAACGAACTTCATTCATTCCACACGACGCATTTTTTATTGAATGAATGGGCCTGCTTGACCGGCTTAAAAGGCAGCACATACACACTCGCTCACCACACTCTCTCACATATGCGGGTGTTTTCATTGTTGTTGTTGTGTCAGCACAAACATATGTTTTGCACCACCGCAAAGCCATTGAAGCCGACAAAAGCCGACGCGCCACAATTTTAGCCGGTCTCTTTGGAAAAAAAGCTTTTAGCGCACATCATTTAGGCGTTTCTCTTTTTTATTTATTTAGCTTTCTGTTTGCGCCATTTTTTGTTTTTGTTGGGCATACATACTCGTTCTAATGTATGTATGTAAACTGTGTGCCTGCGTCTGAGCATTAATTCAATCAGATAAATCCGCCAAAGGGCACGAATTATAATTTCCTTTTTCGCGAAATTAACTGTCGACTAGCTGACTCGTTGCAGGGGTATATCATCGTATGTATAGTGGTTAGTAGAGGGAAGTGAGTGAACCACTGCACCAGTTGGCTGCATAGGATGAAAGGTTTGTTCTTTATTAGCGTGCTTGCCACGGGCGGTGAGTAACCAGTGATAAATGTATGCGAATATTCATTTAAATATACTTATACAAGCATATGTATGTATGGTGTTAGAAACTTTTTAAATTATAGAACTAATGCACGGGTTTTTAAAGCCCGGCACTTCAGTTACTTTTCTACGATTGCTAAACTTTATAATATCCCTTACAAAGATATGTAACAATGCAACCGACATTTGGGTCCCGAAAGTTTACAGTTATAAATTAACCTTCTTACAAGCCTTAAGGGGACCCCCCCACATTCTCGGTTTCAAAAAATCGATTTTTTTAATCAATTCGAACCTTTAAAAATTCAAGTGAAAATTTCAAAAACACTTGAAGATATAGCTGATTTATGGTGGTAGCGTAGGTAGGTACAAAAGTACCCAAGAATTCGCTTCTCAAAACTTTAAACGCGTTTTTTTCGCAATAGAGTTTTTACGACTGCCGCATGAGGTTACTCAAAACCTATTAATCCAATCACTTCCAAATTTTAATACGTTATTCTATACATATATAGCTATGGTATGAACTAGGATAAATCAAATCAGTGAAGATCTTCTATACTTTTCAACTTGATTTATAGCTGAAAAAGGGCGATTTTCAAAAAAAAAAATCAAAGGTTCGCCATTTTGTAAATTTTTGTGCGAAATTAAAAATCCTAGTTCATACCAGACATGTACTTTTTTCCGTCGGAATTTTTGGTTTCAGATGTTCCATTGAGCGGAAATCACACGAAAAGAAGGAGTTTTGTTTGATCAGAAAAAACAACAACAACAAAAAAATAAATGTTAAATTTTGTTTTTCTTTTTTAAGTCTTCAAATAAATGTATTCAAGGTTACAAACCTAAAAAATAATTTATGTTCATTTACCAGCCCATTGAAAATCGTCAAAATTGGAATTCCGGAAACGGCTACTATGGAGTAATAAGTGACAAAAGTTCACGCTGAATTAAATTAGTCGAATATAGTTAAACAGTAGGCTTCTCAAAATATCGAATAGATGAGACATTAGTGTTTACACTGCTTAAGTTGATTCCAAATAAGTTTCTATATCGGTTTACTGATACACACACCAGATACAGTGGTGCAGCGTGGTCATCCACCAGGGTTCCACTATGCCGAAATATTTGGCCGATACAATGACGATTTAAATAAGAAACGGTCATATTTGGGGATGAAAGAAGTGCTCTCCCACCATTGCAATGCAGGCTCAAAACATCTCAGTCGTTGTAGCCAAATTAGTTGAACGAGACAATGAACTACCACCCCATCCACCGTATTATCCAGATTTGCCCCAGTGCGACTTGTTTTTGATTACAAACTGATGAGGCAATGACTACCTACTTTGCAGGCGTACAGGAACATTCGTTTTTAGATAGGTTAAAGATGTTGGAGCACCTTCATATTATGGATCAACACTTGTTCACAAATTTCGTAAATAAATGAAAAGCAACAACCCTCAAAAGGCTATTTTAACCTCAACCAGATCAGGTTGATACCACACTCTTTAAGATTTGGAGTGTTCTAGTTATATTTCGTTCGAAATATGGCCGATAGGGTTACTAAGCTGGAAATACATATACATATGTTTCTTATTTTTCAAGTCAAAGTATTGGTACGAGTTCTTGATATAGAAAACATAGGAGAAACCAATACTGTATATTATCTCTATGTATTCCTGATTTATGAATTTTATAATGCAGAATTACCATCTCCAACATGCTTAGTATCAAAATGTTCCAAGAAGATTGAACTCTTGAATGAAATTATCAAGTCGAATTTCATAAATTATCACACGCCAGAGGAATTTTATTTTTATCATAAAATTTATCCACTCAATACCTCAGGAGATTATGTCTAAGTAAAAAACATATACCATATATGAAATATTTACCTTACCGGTGTATGAAAAGCTAGTAGAGTCCTCTTTCAATTTTGTTTGACCACCGTCAATAATTTGTTCTCGAGTTCAATTATGTTCTAGCGTCACAGCAAACGAGCAAAATTACTTTAAAACGAAAAAAACGCATGCTCAATATAAATACATAGTACATAAATACAAATACAGAAAAAATCAGAAAAATCATTTGCTATCTCCAGAGAGGAGGAAATGTAGACGGGTAGCTTGCTGCCAACGATGCAACAAAAACGTAAGTCATTTGTCTTCATCTATTTCGTTAATAATTTACATTTTTCACTTAAGACAAACTGAGCTTCGTACATTTGGCATAACGCGGTGAAGGTGAAAGAGGGCGTCACACTGTATGACTGATGAACAAAGAAATACAAGCTTGCATACATATATGTATACATGCCGAGTAGGTTTAACGGGTGGTTAAGTACACGCATAGATGGATGGCTGAATGAACGAACCGCTCATATGACTAGCTTGAAGCGCCGAACACACTTCACTCGTTCACTCACTCACTCGCCGTGGCACCGACACCGGTTGACTGGTGCAGCACAAACATTAATCAAGTGATTTATGAGCAGGCAAAACGGTATAATTATTAATATTGAATTTCAACTTGGACCGAACATTTATTATTATTATTTCTTCTTTGTGTTTCCTCTTACTTTTCGTTGCCAGTTAATCAGCGGTTGTTTGTGAAATTTGCGAAAATAATTAATGAAATGCTTTTAGCTGGCCTTCTTAACGCTAAGCATGCAATTAACATATCATATATATTTTCTATACATATTTACATATCTAAGTAGAACTTGCTGGCAATACAAATTGTTGTACAAAAATTCAGCAGGCAAGTCATTTTTCATAGCAGGCGTTGTCACCGGTTAATATTCCTAAGGCATGCACGTCGTTAATCTGTCATTTTGATTGAAGTAAATTACTATGAATTTATTATATATTACCCTATACATAAGTACGTATAATTGTGAGTAGTTGAAAAAATTAATTGTTACTAAAGCAAAAGTGACGGTGCGCAATTAATTATCGGACGCGGCACTTTAGATATGTGTTTGTACCACAGTCAGCACAGCAAAACAATACACGAGCACGCGTTTTTATATAAATATATAATTTCTGGTATGAAAAATTATGCCATTCCGGCAGAGTTATGTATTTATTTGTGTCATTTTACATGTTTAATTAGCATACTCCAGCAATGAAAACATGAATTATTAGTAAAAATCTAACAGTAGTTGCTAAGCGGCAGCAAAAAGTATGGATATATGTCTAACTAATATGCATGCTCCTGCCATTTTTGTAGAGAGTATGTTTGGCTTTGACGCAAATAATAACCGTGCATTATATACGGCGTTTGGTTGCAAAATATGCGGAATTAGTACTCATCATACTACAATGTCAATTACATTCCAGCTAAAATAAAGAAGGATTAATAAAAATCTCACAACACGTGCGGGATGGGATAGATACCGAGAGCTGAAGAGGGAAGCGAGACGCATCTGCAGACAAAAAAATAAAGAGGCCGAAATGCGTGAGTACGAAGAGCTTGAGAAGCTGGCAGACAGAGGTAATGCTCGAAAATTTTACGAAACAAGTAAGGAAGGGCTAAGTTCGGGTGTAACCGAACATTTTATACTCTCGCAATTTATTGATGTAATTTTATAAAGATAACACAAGTCGACCCATATATTGGGTATAAAGTTCAATAGAATAACGAAAATCATCATAAATAGTATATGGGGACTGAGGTAATTCCTAAACCGATTTCACTCGTTTTCACCACCAAGATACAATGTATCGAAGACTATACGCTCACTTAATTTAATATTACTTATAATTAGGTATATGGGATCTGGGGGAAGTTATGACCCGATTTTTACCATTTCAGGTACAGAGAGAAACTGTTATAAGAAAAAAATTCAGAGGGAATGAATTACATTAAAATAATTGAGGGATTTACCTAAGTATATTTTCGGGGAAAAATTACCCCTAGGCACTGAGTTCTTCATGTTCGATATCAGGGGCCTTGAAAAGTCATGGTTCGATTTTGACAATTTTTTCACAAGTGATGCAACAGATCATATACAGTGTTTGTGTAAAGTTTTATTTCGCTATCTTCATTGGTTCCTAATGTATATATTATAAAGTGAAGGAATAAGATGAAATTCAAAAATGAGTTATATGGGAAGTTGTCGTGGTTGTGAACCAATTTCGTCCATTTTTCACACGAGTCATCAGGGTGTCAAGAAAATATTATATACCGAATTTCATTGAAATCGATCGAGTAGTTCTTATGATATGGTTTTTGACCCATAAGTGGGCGACGCCACGCCCATTTTCCATTTTGTAAAAAAATCTGAGTGCAACTTTCATCTGCCATTTCTTATGTAAAATTTGGTGTTTCTGACGTTTTTCATTAGTGAGTTAACGCACTTTTAGTAATTTTCAACCTAACCTTTGTATGGGAGGTGGGCGTGGTTATTATCCGATTTCTTTCATTTTTGGACTGTATAAGGAAATGGCTAAAATAAACGACTGCAGAAAGTTTGGTTTATATAGCTTTCTTGGTTTGCGAGTTATATACAAAAAACCTATTTTTTCCAAAAAAAATTACATCCAAATGTGCCCCTCCCTAATGGGATCCTATATTCCAAATTTCATTTTCATAACTTTATTTATGGCTTAGTTATGACACTGTATAGGTTTTCGGTTTCCGTGGTAGTGGACCGATTTTGCCCATTTTCGAAAGCAACCTCCTTAGGGTGCCAAGGAACATGTGTTCCAAGTTAAATCAAGATATCTTAATTTTTGAACGGACAGACGGACGGACGGACAGACGGACAGACGGGCGGACAGATCGGATTTCAAATCTACTCGTCATCCTGATCATTTATGTATATATAACCCCATATCTAACTCTTATATTTCTTGGTGACACAAACAACCGTTATGTGAACAAAACTATTATACTCTGTGCAATAGGTTGCGAGAGTATAAAAATGAAGCCGATAGATTGCCGGCTGAGCTATTCAAATACGGCGACGAAGAACTGGCAAGGTGCATGCATCAGCTTCTTTGCAAAATATGGTCAGAAGAAAGCATGCCGGACGATTGTAATCTCAGTGTGCTCTGCCCAATCCATAAAAAGGGAGATCCCACAAACTGTGCCAATTACCGTGGGATAAGCCTCCTAAATATCGCCTATAAGGTTCTATCGAGCGTACTGTGTGAAAGACTTAAGCCCACCGTCAACAAACTGATTGGACCTTATCAGTGTGGCTTTAGACCTGGAAAATCAACAACCGACCAGATATTCACCATGCGCCAAATCTTGGAAAAGACCCGTGAAAATAGGATCGACACACACCACCTTTTTGTCGATTTTAAAGCTGCTTTCGACAGCACGAAAAGGAGCTGCCTTTATGCCGCGATGTCTGAATTTGGTATCCCTGCAAAACTAATACGGCTATGTAAGCTGACGTTGAGCAACACCAAAAGCTCCGTCAGGATCGGGAAGGACCTCTCCGAGCCGTTCGATACCAAACGAGGCTTCAGACAGGGTGACTCACTATCGTGCGACTTCTTCAATCTATTGCTGGAAAAAATAATACGAGCTGCAGAGCTAAATAGAGAAGGTACAATCTTCTACAAGAGTGTACAGCTGCTGGCGTATGCCGATGACATTGATATCATCGGTAGTAACAACCGCGCCGTTTGTTCTGCTTTTTCCAGACTAGATAAAGAAGCGAAGCGTATGGGTCTGGTAGTGAATGAGGACAAGACGAAATATCTCCTGTCATCAAACAAACAGTCAGCGCACTCGCGTCTTGGCTCCCACGTCACTGTTGACAGTCATACCTTTCAAGTAGTAGATAGCTTCGTCTACTTGGGAACCAGCGTTAACAAAACCAACAATGTCAGCCTTGAAATCCAACGCAGAATCACTATTGCCAACAGGTGTTACTTTGGACTGAGTAGGCAATTGCAAAGTAAAGTCCTCTCTCGACGAACAAAAATCAAACTGTACAAGTCGCTCATTATTCCCGTCCTGATGTACGGCGCCGAAGCGTGGACGATGACGACTCTTGGGGTTTTCGAGAGAAAGGTTTTGCGCAATATTTATGGTCCTCTAAACATTGGCAACGGTGAATACCGCAGACGATGGAACGGTGAGCTGTACGAGTTATACGACGACATTGACATAGTTCAGCGAATAAAAAGACAGCGGCTACGCTGGCTAGGTCATGTTGTCCGAATGGACGAAAACACTCCAGCCCTGAAAGTGTTCGATGCAGTACCCGTCGGAGGAAGCCGAGGAAGGGGAAGGCCTCCACTCCGTTGGAGGGACCAGGTGGAGAGCGACCTGGTTACACTTGGAATCTCCAACTGGCGCCGAACTGCGAAGGCAAGAGAAGAGTGGCGCGCTCTCATCGATTCGGCTATAATCGGCTAAACGGTTGAATGCCAATAACATACATACAATAAAAATGGATCTTCTAAAAATTTATAAACTCATATTCCATTAAACAGTATTTTGTGAAATTTTTCTTCACAAATACCGAAAACTCAGCCCTTGGCATTTCATCTCCCATGACGTATCCAAAAAGATACGTGATAGAGATAAACACATTTAAAATTGTACATTCATACTGACGTGGCCTGATGACCGGAACTTCCAAAGGATATATCTCTTAGAATTTTAATTGGATAGATTTGACATGTTCGGATAATATTTTAAACATATTGTACTATTTAATAAGACTAAAAATTGGTCCTCTCGGCGGTCACTGTATAATGAAGCTAAATTCTTGGCCATAATATAAAATGTTTCTTATTGAAAACCACAGGTCTAAAAAAAATAATAGAACAATTATTTAGGCGTACAAACAGGTAGAAAACCGTCCATTAATTCATCTCGTCATGAAAATTTCCCTACAATTAAGGGGTAGGACAGCATAAGATTTTTAAAAATCCATTATTATTGTTTGCTTAAAGTACAATTTTTTGGAGCATTATCTCGTACATATAGTTACTACTACGAATATTTTTATACTCTATAAGAGAGTTTTATAGTTTTGTTCACATAACATTTGTTTGTCAAGTCATAAAACTAAACGAGTTAGATATAGGGTTATATACATATGTATATCAAAATGATCAGGATGACGAGTTGAAATCCAGATGTCTGTCTGTCTGTCCGTCCGTCAGAAACACTAACTTTTACTTTTAAAAACCATATCTCAGAAACTACGCGAACGATTTCAACGAAATTCGGTTTATAATACTTTCGACGAATGGACGAAATTGGTCCATAACCACTGCTATTTTTCATATAATTCAATTTTGAATTCCATCTGATTACTTCACTTTATAATGTATACATAAGAAACCGATGAAGATAGCGGAATAAAACTTTATTTTCCAGATATATACAATGTGCGGTATAAATCGGTTGAGAAGTGTTCGGGAGAAAGGCACGAGCAAAACCAACCACTGACCGACCCAAAAAAACCGGTTCTTCACAGAAAACCGACTACCCACTCGTTGAAGTTTTGCCCCAAAACGTCCCAAAGCCCCACCCACCGACCGCCCACACTGCCACGAGTGTGTCCCAATAAAACCGGTTCCAAAAAATAACCGGTTACAGCAGTACTAGGCATATGCCTCAAAAAACCTAAAAAATTCGGCAGCAAGTGGGTAGGGGTATAGAATAGCGAACTCAAGAAAAATACCACGCAGTATCGTATCAGTTATATTTTAATTTTGCATGTGAAACAACAACAGTGTTGGTATGATAGTCATAAAAAAATATGACAATATGACGATGTGACACACTATGACACCTTGTGAATACCCTGAGTATATCTGCTTCTATTTACATGTTTACTTATTTCGGCCCTTGACATATTTTGTTTATGTAAATTTAAAATAATTTTTCTTACTTCTGCGGTAGTTTCTTTTAATTTTCGACCCATTTTAAACAATGACAACTCACTTGCACAAATAACAATACCGAATGTTGGAAGTTCAATGTAAAATTATAAATTTCGAGTGTAGCATTCATAGTAGTACATTTCCAAATGCTTCCGTTACATTTTTTTACTAAAATGTTTAATTTAAATGTTATGACTTTGAGTTGTGTGAATAATTGTGTCCCTCGAACAAATTAAGTAATATGCAACTTTAGTAGATTGGTTTAAAATGGAAAGTCAATTTATTAAATTATTGTTATTTTTAATTACCTAAGATATGAATAAAGATTTCCTTAGAACAAACCTATAAGTTAGTTGTTATGATTTCCAAGATAAAACTCTTTTTTTTTTTTGGAAAACTGAACGATGTGTGAATAATTATGTCCGCCTCTCATGTAGTTTCGTCAAGATATCTTTATTTTTAGTCAAGTTATCCGTTGCACGGACGGACGGGCGGACGGACAGACAGAGAGACATCTGGATTTCAACTCGAGAGATTTCAACTGCGAGAGTTTAATAATGCCCATAATTCATCGAATGTTCCCGGCGAATGCTATTTCTTAAATTTTAGTTTTAAAGCTTATGGTAAAGGTTTCTAGGCCATCAGATTCGAATCTCATCTGTTCTTAAGGACCATCGGCTTTTAGTAGCGATATTGTTATGTAATTCAAAATATGGTTGATAACTAGATCATCGATGCCTAAAAAATCCAGAGAAGTGTGCTCGAATCTGTGACGATTTGCAGATCTCGTCGATGCCATACGAGCGCTTATACTATTTTCGTACCATTCAACATCACTTACACAAAAACGAATGAAATATTAGCTAATAACAATTCTCTATTATTAGTTATTTCGAGTAATAAACATAGTCCGTAAGTTTACTTAGTAAGTGCTTTCAATCCAGTATAGTTCGATTCGCTACTCTCTTGGCTTGGCGCATATAATACAGCTATTATGTTCTAACTTATCGATATTAGACAATTTAGAAAACAATCTAAATTTTAGATGTTAATACTCAAAATTCCTATTGTTAACTGTGCACATCCACAATTCTAGTAGCTACATACTCATGCAACACTCATTTAAAAATTCGTTTTTATACTCTCGCAACAAAAGTTGCTAAAGAGAGTATTATAGTTTTGTTCACATAACGGTTGTTTGTAACACCCAAAACTAAACGAGTTAGATATAGGGTTATATATACCAAAGTGATCAGGGTGAAGAGTGGAGTTCAAATCCGAATGTCTGTCTGTCCGTCCGTCCGTCCGTCTGTGCAAGCTGTAACTTGAGTAAAAATTAAGATATCTTGATGAAACTTGGCACACTTATTTCTTGGCACCATAGGAAGGTTGCTTTTGAAAATGAGCAAAATCGGACCACTGCCACGCCCACAAAATGGCGAAAACCGAAAACACATAAAGTGCCATAACTAAGCCATAAATAAAGCTATGGAAATAAAATTTGATATGAAGGATCGCACTATGAAGGGGCATATTTGGATGTAATTTTTTTGGGGAAGTGGGCGTGGCCCCGCCCCCTACTAAGTTTTTTGCATATATCTCGCAAACCAATAGAGCTATATAAACCAAACTTTCTGCAGTCGTTTTATTTAGCCATTTCCTAATACAGTCCAAAAATGAAAGAAATCGGATCATAACCACGCCCACCTTCCATACAAAAGTTAGGTTGAAAATTACCGAAAGTGGGTCAACTCATTAACGAAAAACGTCAGAAACACTAAATTTCACATGAGAAATGGCAGATGAAAGCTGCACACAGATTTTTTTACAAAATGGAAAATGGGCGTGGCGTCGCCCACTTATGGGTCAAAAACCATATCTCAGGAACTACTCGACCGATTTCAATGAAACTTGGTTTGTAATAGTTTCCTTACATCCCAATAATATATTGTGAAAATAGGCCAAATCGCTTCACAACCACGCCTACTTCCTATATACCAGAACTTTGAAATGGATCTGAATCGTTTACATTACAATATATAAAGTAAGTACTAGTGAAGATATCGGTGCAGAACTTTGCACAAATACTATGTTAATAGTGTGGCAGCCCCATTCTAAAAATCGCCGAAATCGGACCATAGGTTTTTAAGGCCCCATATATCGAACACGAGGACCTCGGTGCTTCTAACCTAATATTATGGTTTCCAACTTTCAATGGACTTTATACAATATATATGACGAATATGTGGGTCATATTGTGTATTATTAATATTATTAAATAAAGTTAAATAAATAAATTGCGAGAGTATAAAATGTTCGGTTACACCCGAACTTAGCCCTTCCTTACTTGTTTTACTTCCATCTTTCATCTGGCATTCATATATTTATTTCCTTCCTCTTTCACAAATCTGCCCACTGTGCTAGATTATATCTGCGAACATATCTTGAAAATACACATAAGTATATATTTCTAATTCTTATTGCACTTATTCTAAAAGCTGCACAGGGGCAGCTTTCGCTGTTGCCAGCATTGACTGCCACTTTGCTGCTACGGCTGCCGCAATAAACTTATTTGAGGCGCACAATTAGCGGGCTCGTAAAATGGGTTGCAATATCTGTTGCCGCCACTATTGCTGGTGTTACTGTTGCTGTTGTTGTTGTTGCCATTTCCGTTGTTATTACAAGTACTATTGCTTTAGTCGCGCATTGGAAATCTCCCGGCGGCTGCAATCACCGCTTCTGTTGACTATCTTAATAATGTTTTAGATTTTATAATGCCATAAATGTTGAAATTAATGCATGAAAGCGATTTTGCTATTATAATTTGGTGTTTGGAATTTGCCAGCCACGCCAATAATAAATGTACAACAACAGCACAACAGCAGCAACAACATTAAGAAAGCGGCCGGAGCACGAGGCACTCAACCCCGCTGTCAGTGGCTGTTGCTTGCCTGTCGTTCGCGATAATTAGCACGAAATTGTTTATTAGCAATTTGTGAAAATATTTTGTGTTTGAAATTAACTGATTTTTAATGACCGCAAAATGTAGAAACAACAACAACAACAAGCGTAGCGGCAGCGACAAGGCGGTGAAAGGCGGCAGCGGCCACAGTCATGTACATATTTATAGGCACACTTTCACATCATTTCTATTTTATACACCCCTGCAAATCTGATTGCTAGACGTGATTGTTGCCGTGCAACAGTTGTTGTTGCGTGTTGGCATGTTGTTGTTGCTGTTCTCGGCATGCAATGGAGCTGCGCTGTGCCGCAGCATTGATTTGATACTGGCTGTTGCCTCAGTGATTTTACCATAAAATTGTGTACTTTGTGGCTAATTGAATGAATCGCTGGCATTCAGTGCCTCACGTGGCGGACAACATTGATCGCAACGCATAAAATGAATGCTCACCGACTGGCAGTTCATTTCTGCCAGCCGCACACAAGCATTGATATTGGCATATACGGCGGTCGCATTCGGCGCGGTATTTATGCAACATGCCGTTGTTGCATGCCACTCGACATGTCTGCCAGCGGTTAATGAAGTGGTTTCATGAGGGGTTTTATTACCGCTGGCTTAACGATGCAGGTGGCATGTTGGTGTGCTGTTGCTATTCATGTTCATAAATACATAAGCGCATAGCAGTTGCATATATGAATAATAAGCCATGCAACAGTTAAATAATTAATATCGTTACAATGGATGTGTTTTGATTAGCAATGTGGTGAAATGGGGGAAAATTGATTAATACGTTTTTGATTACGGTATCTGAGCATGTGAAAAGCCTATGTAGTAATCGAAACATTTCACACAATTTGTTGAGAATGGGGAATGAAAGAGTAGTGAGATGGAAATCATAATATTCTCATTACAGCGTTGTGGGAAATGTTGGTAACGGTTAATGTGATTTAGTAACGCTTTCAAAGTCTAGCAAAAGGATCCGTTTAATCTAGAGCCCTCAAAAACCTAACTTTGAAAATTTATTTTGGAAGTGAGACAAAAGAAACCGAATTTTTATCTTTGGGTCTTTAGTCAACAAAAATATAAAACAAGAATTTTTATTTAAAAAAAATTTATTTTGACATTTTGATACAAAATTGCCGCTCCTGAACCAATCTAGAGAACCTCTACGTCCAACGGTTCTTCCAGGAACTCATGATATCATAAAAAATGGAATTTTTATCTATATAAGATCTGTTAGTGATGTACGTTTGTTTGCACCAGGGACCGTAATCATTATATTTTTTTACAATTTCACTATAGATTATTTTGATTACTGACTTTTAGGTTAAAACAGGCTTCATAGGCTTCGCAAAGTTTCAAATTTGTTGATAAAGCAAATTTTTTACTTCTAACTTTAATAAATTCACCGCAAATAAAACAGAATGAATGAACATATTTTTTACACTGACTTGATGCCATTTTTTAACTCAGTAATACACTAATATTGTTGTTACAGCTATAATAAACAGATTAACATTCACTACTGTGCCTCTTACAAATAATAATACTGTTTACTTTCGGATTAATAAAGTGCTGCCATCTTTGATTTATGAAATAAATTAATATCTATATATATCGATGTAGATCAGCCCAAAGCAAACTTAAAGAACTAAAGATTAATATTTAAGTGTTTTCAATGTCTAGAATCAGAATTCAAGCATGAGAACAGAAACCCCAAAAAAATATTTTTTTTTTTTGTTGACCGGTGTAATCATTATAAATGATTTTTTTTTTTTGCTCAAAATAAAACTCACTTACAGGTTTATTATTAAGTTTGTTGATACCATTTTTCATGTCCTTTTATAACATATCTGACTATTTGGATGCCAAAAAATTTTATTAGATTTTCGTTGAAATTGGTCCAGTAGTTCCTGAGATATAGTCCACTTAGTCTACAAGAACTCTCTTTTGAGTAACTTCCATATTTTGAACCTGTTAGAGATTAATTAATCATTAACGAAGGAGAAAAACATTAAAATCTGAATTTTAAAAATCATGGTGGAAAAGGATAGATCGTCCAAAAAGGATTACAATGACGTTATTCTTTTGTTTGTGTGACGATTCTAATTGATTTCCGTTGATTACTCGATAATATTTACAATATAATTTCGAAACAAATGCATTTAAAATTACATATCATGAAGCTAACTGTTTTGTCACTACACTGAAATTGGTCAGGGAAGCATTTTTCTTCATTATACTAGCAATTGAAAACTCTAAACTGACCTAACAAAACTTAAGCCGAGTTAAAAGTATATAATTTGAAATTATCTGACAAACGTTTTTAAAACGTTGCAGAGTTAGGTGATGCAAAGCAGATGGGTCATGCTATGGTTCACCAAGAGATGTACTCGAATAATTAAACCGAGGGAAATGGTCTTCATCAGATTCCGACCGCTTAATCGGTCTTGTCAGCGATAGTATCGACAGTATTTTCACAAGCAACATCATTCGCCATAGACAGGAACAGGCAGTAATCACCAGGCCCGGACTATACGATGGTTTCAAAAGAAAGTCAAATACATGCTCCCGGAGATTCTATCGAGTCAATAGCGTGTGGTCTGATGGAACATAATTTATCCCCTATTGATCAATAGCTTTCTTTAGACGGTCCTATTGTTCGCAGTACAGATTCGAATTTTGTTAGCTCAAAGTAAATTATTCGCTGCCAAATCCACCAAACATATAGCAAAATCTTCCCGACCGCCAATGCTTTATGCTTTTTATCAATAGTAACCAACCCCTTAAGAATATTATCGAGTTTGTTGCGATTCCGCAGCGATTCGATGGAAATGCGGTCTATTAAGTTTTGCGTAAATCGTGTGAGAACCATACTTCGATCAATCAAAATTGCACTTATGCAACGCGAGATACAAATTACTAAGTCGCATCGGCCGATTCTTTGCCAACTTACCGTTTAATCGCCATATGGAACAAAAATATATATTGTAAATCATATTATGGTAAGAGATATTGATATAAGTAAGTATTCTTATGAAACATGCACGGTCTATTATAGATCAGATTTACTACTGCGATTTTATGAATTTCGAAAATTTAATTTTTTAGTGAGAAAGATAGGTCTTTTAAACAAAATATTGGTACCAAACTTTGCCGAGATTGAGCAAGCACCTTAAATAAAACAATCCATTCACTTATGAGGCACCCATACTCTTGTGAAAGTAATTGTCTATGGGGTATAAAAATATAAACTGAACCGTCAAAAAACCGTTTTTTCCACCATTGACCTTTTATGGACTCGCCGCTGGGCTGTTGTAGCGGTGCGGTTGCAGTTACGCTCTCACATGTTTGCTGTTGTTTTAGATGCCGGCTGTTGCTTTCAACATTTTGCCTTCACTGCCGCTAAGCGCCTTTGATCTTTTACCACGAAAGCCGCAATATTGACAGTTTGAAAGCAAATAAAATATGCTTTCCGATTGATACGCAAGCAGAATTGGTGCAGAGTAAGACAACCGAACTTTATTGCTGCCACTGACACTGCTTGATTGTATTTACTGCTTTGTTGATCTGATTGCCGTTTTGTTATTGCGTACGTTTGTTTCCATTCAATTGCGTTATTGCCACAACAATTCTGTCCAATAAATCTTTTAGTTGTCTTGCGCGATTGAGCATTTCTACGTTTACCTCATTTTGTTATCGCCCCTTCAGCGTAACCCTTTAATCTTTCCAAATTTTGTGCGCGGCGAAAATGTTTTCGACCCAGTTGTTGGTGTAAAAGGGTTAATGCATTTGGTGATGACACACAACTGTGGTCGCAAAAGGAATTGTAGTGGTGGCCAATGTTGCACAGACCAAAAAGGCCTCCTCGTCAAGCAGTAGTCTTTGTGGTAGATTTATTGTCGAAGCAATTTGTGTTATTTCCAAATCGTCTCTGCTCTTCTTAAATTATTCTTTTATTTAATGTGTGTACGAATTTTCGTTTGAACGATCAAAGGCTGTTTGTAAGTAACTAGCAACAGCGACACTATGATTTAGTTCCGCACATTGTACGAATAGCACACGAAGTTGCAATTGTCGCACATTTTTGGACTGTAGGTAAACTCTGGGATTTACCGAAAAGTTTCGTTTCTTGCCAATTCGCCGATTTATAGAGAAGTTTTAATCTCAATAAGTCTAAGTGTTTCCACCTCAAAATTGTTAGCCTCACATCATGTATGATTATAGGATAATGTCCGGTTAGAATTCCTACAATTGCAATATGAAATGATCAATCTCACCCAGAATTTGTAGCTGTGGAAGCTCTAGAATACAGAGGAGAACGAATCGTTCCTCGAGACATGGTAACAAATTCATGTGATTGAAATAGCAAGAGTTTAAATGCTGTCTGTTTGACTTACATGGTTTAAGAAACCACTGACAATCGCTACAGAAAAGGGTCTGCTTTGTGTTGGAAAGAATAAGATGATAGGTAATGAATTCAATGTTTCGAAAGAGCGACAATTTGTGAACCGAAGAAATTGTTCCAATCTCATGCAATCATATGGCGTCTGTAGAAGTAGGATAACGACATACATCGTAGTGTATAAGTGAGTGATGCCCATCGAGTTAACGACTGTGGTTCTTTTGTGCGCTTTCACAAATAATTAATTTTTTTGGACTGATTATAAGTTAACTTGAATATGTTGTCAAAGCTTGAATACCTCATACTACAACTATAAACAAATTCGATTCAAAAAATTGATGAAATATGCTGGAAAAATTGTATATATATAAATTAATCTTTTCTAGAACATTGTAAATGAGATATTAACAATTTATGAATCGATGATTTAACTTGGTTAATGATAACCAAGGACAAGGAAAGTTGGACTATTATGTAGTACTCATCGAAACTTGATCGAGATCGAGTCCTGACAGGATCTTTCGCTAGTAATTCAATATTCTCTCTTCTTCAAAATTTTATTTAAGGATCGCCTTTACTAGCCTCCTTTAATATTCATATAAAATATATTCGCATAACACTTCAAAACACTCACACGGCCATATACTTCGTTGGGAATATTTCATGGAATTTCTTAAAAATCAGATGGGTAAAAGTAAAATAGTTCCAAGTTTATTGTATTACCATTTAAATTGCGAACAATTTTTAATTTGATCACGTCCTGGACGACGCTGTCGATGGGTATGTACATCAGCAACGCCCAGCTATCATTAAAAGTTTATATTCAGTTAGCCGAAATCATATGGCAACACCAAAGTAATAACCACTTGCCTGTCAATGATTATAGTGCAAGCGTAATAACAACGACAGCAGTGGCACCGGCGGCAACGGCAACGGCGACGGTCATTACAGTCAGGCCAGCGGACAGATAAGCTCCGCACCCAGAGCGCGCTGGTAGTTAAGGCACTGCACTTATCCTATCGTGACATACGATCGCTTGACGTCGCTATGGTTATACAATGCATGTGTATAGTTGTGTGTGTGCTTGTTTATTGCTGTTTGCTGTATAACGCCAAAAGGTGGATGTGCAACGCCCAAGGTGACCAAGCAGAGCAGTGCGCTTATTTGCCATGTGTCTCGCGCGGACATAAACACTAATTCAATCCGTTCGCCCGACGAGCCCCATCGCACAGGCAGCGAACAATTTCATTTGACTTTGATGCCCGTTACTCATCGTCAACGACAGTGGCGGCAGCCGCAGGAGCACAAACGACCGGAGAGCACCACCAACAAACAACTATGTCGACGCCATCGCCCATCAACCTGGTGGTGGCATACGTGGCAGCTATCAACCGCCATCAACATGTGGAACATCATCATTTTGCGCGGTGTGTTTTTAACATTAACACCCGCCAACCACTCAGTTAACAGCCGCCAGAATGTCAGTTAAATACCCCGGCTCCAACAGGCCGCACACATACATACATGCATATGTGTGTATAAAAATGTTAGCAAACACGTATGTGCAAGAAAAGTTTTGCGGTCGTAACCACCTTCTCACGTAGCGCTCATTGGGTGCCGCCGCAAATTTGCGATTTCGTGCTGAGTGGGCTGAACGTTCGCCAACGCCACCGCTCCGCTGTTGACGAAGATGTTGTTGATGATCTTGGCTGCCAGGCAAACGTATAGCCAAATGGAGAACGTGTAGCGCGTCCAATTCGGATTTGCCTTGTTGGAGGCATTCCATGTGCTCCGCTATCTTATCCGCAAACATAATCAACTTAATAACAGTTCACGGCCTGCACATAAACACTAAACGTGCGCCAATCTGCGAGGCATAAAATGCACACAGGCGTTCAAACATGCATGTTGGCGGTAAGTACACATCCGCAGAGAGTTTGCCTTTCGAAGTTCACCATAATACAAGGGTCGTCCGATAAGTAGCCATCGTACAATAGAAAAACGAATATAGAAGTCATCTAGAGATTACTAGAGATGGGACAGCAGTAAGTAACAAAATTCGACGAATTTGTCCACGGCATCGGCGGAGGTGTTAACCAGATCGTTGTCATAGTGGAAGGTCTTCACCAAATTAGACCACTTTCTCGGCAACTCATGGTCGAATCAGTACAGCCCGTAGACCCTATTCCAGATAGATAATCTAGATCACGCCTTGAGAATTCTCATCCCCTTATCGTTCGATAGTTAGTTCGCTGAATCAAGTCAACTCAACAAAAGCCGACTACTTGAATGTTTTATGAGATAGTCACTATCTCTTGCGACAGTTGTGCCTTCGGCCGTTCAGTCTGAGTACTTATTGGTCCACCCTCATATGTAAGTGGTTTGTATGCTACAACGCCCTACTGTATCAACCAGTCGCTTTGGTGTGTGCATAAACGATTTTTAAGTTGCAATAATTGTTAGTTTAATGGGCGCTGAAATGGATTTGCTAATTAGAGGGCGAAATTCAGCGAAGTCAACTGTAATTATAGTTGCCATTCTAGGAAGTGTGCAAATTTTATATTAAACCAATGTGTATGTGCTTGGGTATAAAAGTAAGTCAGTAGTCTTCTAGATATTTTAGGCTTACCAATGTGCCATGATTTGAGAACCGACTACTTAGAAATCAGTTTGAAGTATAATAATTACTTATGTTGCCGAACCCTGCATCTAGACGCTAAGGTCGCCGAGTTGATTGGTGGTTATAAAAGATATTATAGGTATGATTCTAATATTTAACTAAGTTAATGGAGCTTATTAAACAAATAAACGAGACATCCTGTGAAACTAATTGAGGCAGCATTAAGTGAAAGGCAGCATAAATAGGTAAATTGTTGTTTGGCATAAAATACAGAGACGTTTACACTAAGACTATTAACTGTCTATGTTATTTTTAACAAACTGTTCTAGCCGGTAATCTATATTGGTTGTTTTTGATGTGGATAGATGTTGCTTGAGCTCAACGGGCCAGCCGCTCAACAATCTGCGAAATTTTTCACTCCCTGCAGCAATTTTCCTTATTCTAGATGATATGTTATAGTGGAAATGAGGTAAATATAAAAGTAAAGTGTAAATATTAGTTATTTAAAAAAGTGATCTTCCGATGCACAAATTAAAAAAAAATAGCTTTTACATGGGTCATGACGACGTCGGTGCACCATACTCAGATATCCCGAAAACAGCTTCCAAGGAAGATAACCTGATAAAAGGCAACGAGATGTCACAAAAACAGCTTTCACGTAGTATAGCGAAAAGCAACCATGAGATCTTGCAAAATTTGACACTGTTAAGCGCAATTCAAAAGAATCTATGTCGTTTCCATGGAACATGCATTCACTGGTACACCAGAATCCAAGGAACATTCGAAACAGTTAATTTCATTTCGAGAACCTGTCGGGTCTCTCAAGATCTCCATTAACCACTTGGAACAAACATTGACAGGAATGCTTCCAAATTATTAGATCGATTCGATTTAGCTAACATCTTCGCCGTCTCCACGACTAACTGGAATAATGAACTACTACCCCATTTACGGTATTCCCCACATATATATAGTCAGATGAGTTAACGAATAAATAGAACAAAAGGTGGAGTGGAACTATGCCCTAAAAATACATTTACTCCTTAGATTCGGAAAAACTAGACAATCGGTTGATAATCAGCAAAAAGAGGAAATCGAAGATGTGTAGAAATAAAGTTTGTTTATCATCAGTTAACTTTTTTTCATATTTAATATTTTCTGTGCATAAATTCTTATATTTCCACTGTAATTTCATGATTCCGAATTCTCACGTTATTTATAAGTATATACTTTACCTGGTACTTATATTCGGACAAGAGGATCGAACACTTTAAATTCCATAAACACAATCCGATTTCACTTTCCAGTACACTACAGTCATCACGCGTCTAGGGACTCAATTACAATTACAAACCAGGGACAATTTCCAAGGCTCGCTAAATGCATATATTAGGTTGGCAAATATCTCCCTTCCGCCTTTTTGTCTTTTCACCAAAACCATTCTAAACCATTTAAAACCATTTACAGAAGGCTGGATATATAAAAAAGCTTGATATTTGGGTGCCGCATGATTTGACACAAAAAACCTTCTGGACCGAATCAACGCCTGCGATATGCTGCTGAAACGGAACGAACTCGACCCATTTTTGAAGCGGATGGTGACTGGCGACGAAAAATTGATCACATACGACAATATTAAGCGAAAACGGTCGTGGTTGAAGGCCGGTGTATCGTCCCAAACAGTGGCCAAGCCGGGATTGACGGCAGGAAGATTTTGATGTATGTTTGGTGGGATTGGAAGGGAATCATCCACTATGTGCTGCTCCCATATGGCCAGACGCTTAATTCTACCATTTACTGCGAACAACTGGACCGCTTGAAGCAGGCGATCAACCAGAAGCGTCCAGAATTGGCCAACAGGAAGGTTGTAGTGTTCCACCAGGACAACGCCAGACCACACACTTCGTTGATGACTACGGGAGCTCGGATGGAAGGTTTTATCGCACCCACCATATAGCCCGGACATAGCGATCCATGGCGAACGCCGTTTGTGGCGTAAAATTGAACTTAAAAGAGGCTTGTGAAAAGTGGCTGTCCGAGTTATTCGTAAATAAGGGGGCTTCTACTAGATGTAAACTTATGATCGAACGAAACGGTGCATATTTGAACTTAATCCGATCACTGCAACACTTTTTATAAAGCATTGAATAAGAAGCAAAAAAGCGGAAGGGAGACCTTATATTACATAAATTAGTTATATTACTCATATAAAAATAATATTTTTGGTTAAACATTGGTGGGGTCAAATGAAAATCGAAACCAATACAAACAAGCATACATTTAGCGCGACTATTTTCAGCAATAGTGTCAGGCGGTATAACGGGCGAAAGTCTCGAGAAGTTATTGAGGGTTGTGTGGCTGACAATATCTGTGAATATTTATGCGAATATATACATATATATGAACACTCATATGCCGAAGTATGTGTGCGTTGCCAGAATAGCAGCTGCGACAAAACCACCATTATGGATAGGCCATGGCTACCAAAGTGCACTGCATGTTTATATATATTGCAAAAATACAGTAATAAATAAAAAGGCAACAACAATTACCACAAATGACACACACACACGTACATACACAACGCAGCAGAACTTCGAATGAGCATACAAACAAACGAATAAGCGAACGAATGAATGAAATCTGCAATTTTAGTAGTTAATTTAATTTATTGCAACATTTTTATGGGTGACTTTATTGCATAATAAAACATAATTTACAGTGCCATTGAGAGACGATGATACCAACAACAGCCAGCACAAAAAACGCAATACCCTGTCAACCAAACCAACAGAGTGGCAGTGGCAGCAGCAGCAGCAGCAGCGAACTCCATGCGACTTGCGGCCCATTGCCAATAGCGTTGGTTGCAGCTGCTAGCCGTTGTTGTTATTGCTGTTGTTGGCGTAGTAGCACCGTTTGTCACATTTGCCTAGTAGAGAAATTATTGTTGTAGTTATATTGTATGTATGTATGTAAGTGTGTGTGTTGTTTCCATTGCTACTTATTTGTTTAAGCGATTAAATGCGTCGCTGCTACCACCATATAACGCGATAGGCCTTCGTCCTGTGCCTTCCTCGGTCACCCCGCCAATCTATGTATGTTCGCTATGCTACGCAATAATTCACATAAAAAATATAATAAATGGCCAGTTAAATTTATACCTTTATGCGCACACATACCCATATACATATATGTACATATATGTATGTGTATATGTATATGTTAATGCGTGCATGCGTCGTACATGTGCATACGAATTTATTTATAGCTGTCTACTTAAATAGTACAACTGCAATATGTAAAATAGTGCGCAAGTAGATTTATTTGCCCACATAAAGATGGGGATAAATTATTGCCACCGCTGTAGGTAAATCTGCAGAGCAATTGCTGGGAGTGTTTTTGGAGCTTTGCAATATAGTATTTATATGTGTTTATGTGGTACTACTGACCAAATATGAACTGTTTCATATATGTATATATGAATATTATATAGAACATGTTTACCAAAATAGCAGAATACTTTTGCCGTCAATGTTGAGAATTTGTCTAACATATTTCCAGAAGAAGCATCCCGAAACATATAGTTTTCCTCCACCGTATTTAACTCTGTTTATTTCAGGTCACGGAAATTTTATATCCCCTGGACCAAGCCAACTAAGTCAGTTTTGTCGCTCCAGATCAGATGTATATCTCGTTTACTGACCGATTGCCTAATTCTTAATTTCGTTTTCTTCGACAGTTCCTAACGAGTCCCTGTTAAGAATATAACATAAAAATATCAAGAAGTTGCTTAAATATATTTTTTTCCTCATAGTTTCTTGATGAAACTTAGGACCTCATTAAACATATAACTAGATTTTCTTAACGTTATGATTTTAATTTCTGGCCAAGAATAACTGCTGTTCTGTGCACTTGCTTCGATTTGCCTCCTCCAAATGTTGGGTAGGCGCCCGTGTTCGGCTTTCAATTTAGTTCTACTAATGTAGTTGTTTAGTTTCGGTCCAGAGGTTAACATTACTAATAACGTTGGGCCAGAATATCCCCATAACCTTTCGACGACATCGCTTTAGAAAGAATTGCAGTGTTTGTAAAACATTGGCTGCAATATTCCAATTCTTGCAGCGATATAAGACAACAGATTACACTGAACCGAATATTTTTTACTGCATTCGTATGGATTTATGTTTCGATTTCCAAACTTTATCCAACATGCTGAAGACAGCGCGGCCTTTGGATATCCGATCAAGTATACCAGCTGCTGATTTACCACCGAGGCGATCTGTAGGATTGGCGTTGCGGATGTATTGATGCACATACGTCTTTTCTTTCCCATATTGATTGTATGTACCGTTTGTGAGACTATGAAACAGAATTGTAAAGTACCTAACTTGAACTTTAAATGGTAGAAAACTATTTTCGAAGAAGATGATCCCTCATTAGTAGTTTTTAGTAAGTTATTCTCATATATTTTAAGCCAGGCTGGGCGCTTTCAACGAGTTTTCGGTAAAATTTGCTATCTATACAAAAAAAAATTTTTAATAAAGAACGATGAGCATAATTTCTTGGCCGATTTGTGATAGTAGTTATGCATCATTACAAAACTGAGTCCAATCGACCTCCGCCAAATTATTGTCGCCCATAAAAGTCGTCCAACGAGTCGAAAACAAAATTGTTGATCGGAAAAGTTGTATTTCTTTGGATTCACATGGAATTTTTTTAACAACTATTTCGAGCATGGTAAGATAATCAATAAATAATTTTACTGTCCCTTTTGCATTGGTTGAGATCAATGTTAGAGCCAACATTAAGCATATAACACTTTTCAAACCATTTTTCTCAGCTAAAAAAAAGTCAGTAGACTCAAGCAGCCTTTTTCATCAGAAATAGATGATTACCAATTTTCAACAACAACCTTATATGTCTTATTAATTTTCTACAATATACATTTGTACTCATAAGCTATTAGTGCGCTTAGCACCCGATACTTAGCTTCCAATTTGGTATAATTTTGTCGAAAATTGTAGCGTGAATAATATTTAAACGCAAATTATCAATAAAAAGTTAAACTAAATTACAAAATAAATAAACGCAAAACACGCGAACGAGGCAAAAACTAATTTAGATTGCGCATTATGCCTTTCAAAATATTATATGTACACAATATATGGACTTAAATGTGCGTATGTGTGTGTCTGTAAATGTGTGCATGTCGAAATCAGCAGAAAGGCATCAATCATTTGTCAAATAAGACGTTGTGATTGATATGCGGCCTAATGGTGGCTAATTTTTAAGTTTCTTGCGCACTTGCCTACAAACATACGCACTTACATATGTACATTCATACATACTGACACGCTTTGCTGGCAGCGACTAGTAGATGAATGAGCAAATAAAGATGAAGTGAGTGAAGAAAAGTACGATATATGAGCCTGGCAAACGCAACTTAACGTAGAGACGATGTGACGGGAGAAGTGAAAAAGTAATATAACTATATATGTATTTATTTATATGAGTGTTGTTGTTTTTGTTTGCTTGTAGTTTTTCAAACTGTGCTAAGTGGCGGCTTAGCACAGCTTAACATGTCAGTATGCCGCCTGAATTATGGACAAAACTAATGTCTATTAAGCGGCAAAATATTATAAAAATAGTCAGCGCAACAACAAATACTTTAACTGTATATAGTGCCAATAACAACAATAATTTACTTTTATATATTTACACATGGTGTGATGCATTTTATAAGCGTATGTACCATTTTTTACAACATGTGATTAGCAAACGAAATGACTGATGGACATTGTGTCAAGAGGCCGAGTGTTTGATTTCGCCATTTGTTAGTAACCGTTTGACAAGCCACATACCATATGATTGACGGACGTCCGAGCAAACGTACAAGCACATAAAAATCATTCAAAGATACATAACTACATGCATATATATTTAATACATATCAACGAATGAGTTATGTGAACGCGTGGTTGGGAGATGTAACAACTGTTTGCCAGATCAAGAGAACAATTTATGGAAACATGTTTCGCATTGCTTAAAGCTGGAGTATTATTTGTCAACGGTAATGGTCTAGTATAAGCAAAGGTTTGCTCAAAACATACTGAAAGTGCCAAATTTATATTAAAGGCAATTATCATAAATACTTAAATAGTTTTTACACGCTGTACTGCCTGGTATAGAATTTAGATGAGTACTATTCAGCATGGTGGCCTCTTGGTCAACAACAAGCACCCGTGCAGTGGCGAGGTCCTTTTGGCCCGGTGTGGAGCGAAAAGGTACTTTGAACAGCTTTCTCTTGGCAAGATCCATCTCAGCGCGATCATTAGTGTACCTACTGGACATTGTCCAAAGGGCACCCATGCGTTGAGACTTGGGATGGTGGCAGATGCAAGTTGCCAAAGCTATATGGATGAAGGCGCGGTGGAATCATCTAAGCATTTCCTCCTCCACTGTCAAGCTTTTGCCAGACTGAGGTTGAAACACCTCGGAAGGCCTATTTTTGACTATCCTAGCGAATTGGCTAGAATCGACATTAACCGTATACAAAAATAGTAACAGATTCCAAGCATTTTGCTGAATCTTAAGGGTCTTTGATCCATCGGGAGTTTACTGGTTTCACAACGGACATCGCTGTAAACTATCTAAATGAGATCTTTTGTATTTGCAGAGATCTGCCTACAAACCTGAACTAACCTAACCATTCAGCAAAACAGGGATTGACCACAGTATCTGTTCTACATCGGTATCAATAATAAGCTTTGAACTGTGTTTCTATTGCTAAATAAATTCTTGAAATATAGCGTAGACATTCGAAACCTTTAAATGTTTCCTCTATTTACCAGATAAGATTAATAAACTCTTAAAAGCATCTGTTATTAATATGTGTCTATATTAGGATGTCAACTCTTTTCGTTCAGTTTTCCATAGTTTCTTCGGAATAAACGATGGGGGAACTCGTTAATGGATCGAGGTATGCTGGCAGACAACTTGCTTTTTTCACCACGGGTATGTTTGCAGAAGTTCAGACGCTAAACCCAATTTTCAACGGGTTGTAAGCATAAATCAGCCGACACTACTGCAATTTTATGTTCGATATTCGTACGAAGTTCATCAATCGTCGCTGGCTTCTTAGCATAGACCATAGACTTGATGTAGCTTCACAGGAAATAATCTAACGGCGTCAAATCGCACGACCGAAATTCGGGACAAAAACATTCGGTTATCATTGAGCTGTAGCGATGCTCATACACAGTAACGTGCCGGTCTTGATCATCACGGAAGAAGTACGGCCCAATGACGCCGCCGACCCATAAACCGCACAAAACTCTAATTTTTTCGGAATGCAATGGTGACTCATGGAGTGCGTGTGGATTGCTGCCTGACCAATAACGCATATTCTGCCTCATCATAAATTGGTCGTGGAGACCAATGACCACTGACTCCGGATTCCGGTAGCAAATTTTAAAAATTTCGACTCGTTGTTGGTTCATATAGTGTCCGACCGATACCAAAATTTTGGCCGATGCCGATTAATTGGCCAGTTTGCAAAGAATCGGCCGATGCCGATGCCGATTCTTTCATCAACAACATTATTTAGTAAATTAGTATAGTAAAAAAAAAAACAAAGACAAATAACATCACAAAATAGGTAAACAACTTAATTCATATTCATGAAGTTGTGTAGTGATTTAATACATTTTCAAAATTAATTAAAAAAATATCCTATGAAAGGTAAGGTCGTATCTTGAATAGTTTTTGAATGGCAGCGTTGTAAAGAGCAATCTCTCACATGTATAAGCCGCTATAGTCGAAACTTTAAATGCGGTTTTATCGAAACGACTTTTCACAAAATTACTGACATCTTAACTCAACGAGATATTGACCGATCAACTTCAAATTTAAACTGAATGTTCTTGAATATATTTACTATAGAATGACCTACGATCTTTTTGATTTGTTGAAAATTGTCAATTTGGCATTTAAAAAACGACCATTTTCCCTAAAAATCGAAATTTTTTTCAGAACTACGCCATTTTGTTAATGTTTGATATCTTTCAATAATCGTAGGTCAAATTTTTTTTAAATTTTTGTGTTTCAGTTACTCATTCGGCCGGAATCATGTCAGCAGTTGGGTAACTTTTTTTTTGGCACCTCCCAAGACAACCCATAACTCCTTTATTTTTCAAAATTTTTGTAAAATAAAAATCTTAAAATATAGTTGAAAGTACACCCTATTACGTCCATTCGACCGAGTACTTTCTTTAAAAAAATTCACTAAAATCGCCTAATTTTTCATTTCAATAGAAACTTCGGAAGCTTGGGAGGTTATTTTCCATGCACCTTATTATAGTCCAGGCCAGCACCAAGTGATTATTACGTGCCCTGTCCATGGCAAACTTTTAAAAATAAATTAACCTAGTTACGAATGCTTCTATAATAGTGACTTTATGACATTATCTTCAAAATCACAACAACTTTAAACAAAACTGTACATATTTGACATAAATCGAATGTTTTTAGCAGTGCTAAATAAACCTTTCATTAATGCAAAATTGTTGAATTTCTTTATATTAGACTTAAATTATCACCTTGATGAATTGTAAGTTTAGTCAAATGTGATTCAATGTATTTTATATGGTAAGCAGAAGAATTCAAATTTTATGCTCTAAAGAAATCAAAAGAGAAACAAAAGAAAGTATTTTAGTATAATCCGAAAGAAGTAGAAAGAATCGGCCAAATATGGCCGATGCCGATACCGATGCCGATGCTTAATTTTGTGGCCGATACTGACCGATGCCGATACCAAGGCCGATTAATCGGTCGGTCTCTAGTTCATCACAAGTGAGGTCTTCCTTTAACTGAACTCAGCTATAAATAAGTGCAAATTTTTTTGAACTCAAATTATATTAATTTTTTTTTGAAAATACAGATAACTCTTTTCACATTTTTAAATTCTCTCTCGATTAAATATTATTTTATCGCTCTAATATTGCAAATTTCGACATACTTAACTGTCATGATGCAGAAGCTGAAGAATAATTCATGTCCGCACTAATGTGTTGTGACGCCTTCTCCATCAACCTTCTTTGGGTACAAACACATATATATTTCAATGATGAATTCGCATTTCGCTTGTGCTTCATTCGGTAGCCGCGCATGCGCACTAAGCGCCAACCCGCATATTGCGTCTCCAACCAAATGTTTCAGCGCTCTCCTTTTATGCCGCGCTATATGCATACATACAAGTTTAGCCACTTTAATTAATAATGTAATATTTTACCGCCACTTGACAGTCTAATTTGTGATTCGTTTTATAGTCCGACAACGCTCAAATCAACGATAAATTATTTGCTTTGGAGATTTTGTTGTTGCTTGGTCGTATGTATGTCATAACTTTTGTTGTTTATATGTCTGTCTGTCTGAGTTGAAGTAGGTATACATTTATTATTATTATTATTATTTTTAATTCTGCTCAGTCTCATTTTGCTTTGTAATTTATTTGTTCAAATTAAATTTGCATTAATTTGTTAGCTGAGTGGTTGAATGGAGTACCTGTTGCGAGTCAAACAAGCAGCACAATCCGGCTAAGCTCATCCACATGCGAGATTTCACTGCCCATACTTATGTATTTTGGTGTTGTTTTTGTTGTTAGCAATTCATTTGTGTGCTGTCAGCCATGTGCCGATTTAAAAACTCATAAATTAAGTTAATTCCGTGTGGGTTTCATTAATTTTTCTTATACAAAAGTAAATAATTAATGCTCTCACTAAACTGTATAAGCAATAAGATATCTTTGCTATTGATATACGATTATAAATGAATTGAAATTATCATACTTAGATAATATTTTTAGTAAATAATGTGCATAACGAGAGCTTTCGAACCTCATTGCCAGCTGCCAATTGCAAATTTTTTATTTATAATAATTTCAATGTAATCTCTCAAGCATTAAATGGCTTCAATCAACTCTATTATTATAAAAAAAAGTCATTTGAGATCTTCTCCCATTGTTATGGCTTCAATAAAATAAAATCAAATCGTCGCAAAACTTATTTATAAGCTCATTATGCAAATATTGACTGTGAATATCTAGATGTTAGCATGATTATAAACAACATTGATTTGAATCTGAAAGGCATTCTATGACAAAATATGGTTACACATTTGCATTTGACTAATTTTTAAAATATGCACGCATGCCAAACGAGACCACACAAAATCATTAAGTGACAAAGTTTATTGTATTTGACCGCCTTTAGAAACAGGTTAAGTCGTTCGATTTGGTGTGTGCTTCAGCTACTCTAAATGCTTAATACATTTTTGCTGAAATTAATTAGTGTTCCAAGAAAGCTTTGATAGTGCTTTAAATTCTGTACCAGATTCTTTTATATGGGTACTGGTCAAATCAGTTTTTAGCTGAGGTGATAGAATCTAACTTCTAATTGGCTTACAATTAACATAAGACTATGAGCGGTATATTGACTACCAAGACGAGAAAAATCAAGTGATGAGCTATAATTACGAAATATACGTCAAATCGTAAAACAATATGGAGGACATGTAATGGTGTGGGGATGAACTTTGGAATTCGCATTTGATTGATATTATTAATAAGTTAAACAAAAGTGGGTATTTGAACATTTTGTTTTGTTATAAATGTGTCTCAAATTCAAATATTCTGATTAACTTTTGGTACTTTCCGGAATAATCCAAATCCGGGATTGTGCAAAGTTCGCTACTTTGGAACTATCTGCAAAAAAATTTTATTTTGTTCTTTAAAAAAATATTTTTATGTTACAAAAAATATAGATAAGTACCAAAAGAGACTAAGGACATGGCACTTTAAGGTGCTATACCACTGCGCAGTGGTTCTCTCCATAGGCCAAAAATCAAAAAATCCATCTCACGATTAAACTATAACGACAAATAAAATTAAATTTGCTTTCTTAAACATTTTTACAAAGCCTTAATTTTCATTAATCCGACCACGACCATGAGAAGTAGTTTGGCGCATCGTCGCCATATAAGTGCAATTACTATGCTATGTGAGCTCAAATTTTGGTTGAAAATTTCATAGCGATATCTCAGCGAGAAGTATTTATGACTGCGCCTTCATACCAGCCGAACCACTTTGCAGTGTAACCCATGAACAATTAGGCGATTTTCGTAATTTTTTTTTAAAGAAAGCATCGATCTATATTTAATTTCTTTTTTTTTTTTACAAAAATATTGAAACATTACGGAGTTATGTGCTGTCTTCGAAGGTGCCAAAAAAAAGTTGTCCAACTGCTGACGTGATTTCGTTCGAATGTGTTGCTAAAACAAAATAATTCAAAAAGGTTATTAAAGTTGAAGGTATTTCCTAAAAATTACCTACTATTTTTGAAAAATATCAAAATGGAATAGATCTGAAAAAAAAATTTTTTAATACCCAATTGACAATTTTCAACCAAACAAAAAGATAATGGTGTAGTAAATATATTGAAAAATGCTCAGTTTCAATTTGAAGTTGGTCGGTTAATTTTTCCTACAAATGAAAAAAATTGGTTCTTATTGCTCCTTTATAGCAATCGTCATTCTGCTTGTTCAGTTTTTACAGTTGATGTTGGTTCGTAGGTGAAATATTAGATCAGATTTAGGTTATTATGCTTTCACTTTCATTTAGTTCAACTGAATCTGACAAATACAAACGATTACATAAACTATTTTATGATAACACAGATCGCTTTTCGCTTTCACATTCGTACTAACTGATCGTTTGCGATTTGAATCATGGCATATTTAAAAGCCTCAAAAGACTTCCACTTAAACTTGAATATATAAGTATTTTTGTTTTTAATTTTAAGTTGCTTTATTAGTATAATAGGAAACATAAATGAGAATTTGAGATAAGCGTAAAAAACAAAAGGTTTTACATAAAATCAACAAGTATCAATCCATAACACGGTTAAAATGTTTCTGAGAAATACCAATTTAATGACCATGACCATGATGATCGTGTCCACCGTGATGGAAGGCTACACCATGTTCTTGTTTGATGGAGAAGCCGCTCGAGTGGTGACCATGACCGTGTTCATGACCATGTCCATGTCCATGACCATGATCGCCATGATCCTGGTGATCGTGAGATTCAACCTCAGCGTGACCACCATGGTAGCTAGTGTGTCCGTGATCGGGCACATGATGGTGTGTGGGTTCACGGTGTACCACAGCATGGAAACCACTGTGTTTATCGGCTGTGTAGTGGACAGTTCTCTTGTGACCATCGGCATCAATCAGCTCGTAGTGTCCGGATACTTTATGGCCATCGCGGTGTTCGCTGTGCTCTTTGACATCGCCCGTCTTCTTATCCTTAACGCCATAGTTGAAATGGTACTCAGCGTGCGAATCATGACCATCACCATGATCGTGTCCTTGGCCGTGTCCATGATGTTCATGGTGATCATGATGATGATCGTCGTGTGAGACTAGATGTACAGAAGCGTGGCTGGAAGCGCTGTGATCCTCATGACCATGACCATGTTCTTCATGACCACCATGCCCACCATGTTCATGATGACCATATGGCGAGGCACTAACCACAGTCAGTGCGAAGCAAACTATGAGCGCAGCGAAAACCTAAGCAAAACGGAGCAATTAAATATTTACGAACTTATTGAAGGTAGTGTTTGAACTAAACTTACCTTAAAAGCCATTGTTCCAAACTTAGCTACAAGCTGTGATAGATCTGAGCGAACTGTGCCTAATTCCCAGTTGATCTGCGTTTTTATACCAAAATTGCTTGCCAAGCATTTTCTTTCACTTTATTTTCGATCGATTTCGCACCATTTTCCTATTGCCCAACAAATGCACTTCAGACCGCTGACCGTGTAATTATGCGGTAATTGCAAGTAAGACCACGCCTACCAAACAGCGAACTGGAAAAATGCGCTTAACAAAACGCTGGTTCACATAGCGTTACTCAGTTAGATAGCTTAATTAGTGTATGCTAATGTCTGCATATGGAATTTAGTAGTTGTCTTTAGTACTCTCTTCTAAAATCAGAAAAAACTGAAAATACTATACAACTATATATATCCTGAAATTCTATAAATTCGTTCGGGTCAAACAGTGGGCTGAAGTGAATATTCTCTAATTTAAAATCCATTTAAAATTTTATATACCAATTTGAGTACAGCTCTTCTGTACCTTCTTTATAATGAAATTTAAGGTTTCTAGTGTTTTCCCTAACTGAATTAAAACATTTTTAGTAGTTTTCAACATAACCTTTGTATGGGAGGTAGGCGTGGTTATTATCCGATTTCCTCCAGGACTGTATAAGGTAGTATCTAAAAGTAATGACTCTAGAAAGTTTGGTTGATATAGCTTTAGTAGTTTACGAGATATATCAAAAACCTTAATAGGAGGCGGGGCCACGCCCACGTTCTCGAAAAACTTACATCCAAATATGACCCTTCCTAGTTCGATGCTTTGTGCCAAATTTTGCTTTTATAGCTTTATTTATGACTTAGTTATGGCACTTTATCTGTTTTCGGTTTTCGCCATTTTGTGGGCGTGGCAGTAGAGCGAATACGGCCATCTGCGAAAGCAACTTTCTTATGGGACCGAGGAACATGTGTACCAAGTTTTATTAAGATATACCAATTTTTACTCAAGTTATCGCTTGCACAGACGGACAGACAGACATCCGGATTTTAGATCTACTCGTCACCCTGATCACTTTGGTATATATAACTCCAAACCTAACTCGATTAGTTTTAGGTGTTACAAACAACCGTTAGGTGAATAAAACTATTATACTCTCTTAGCAAGTAAGGAAGGGCTAAGTTCTGATGTATATTTTATAATAATAAACGAATATTTTATACCCTCAGGAAAGAAAACATCTCATCTGAATTTATTTAGAATATCGGAGAGATACTTCTATATTTTCGGTATAAATGGATCATAAGCACTTCATATCCAAGATTCACATAATTTTGCTAAGATATCTTAAATATGAACCGATAAATACGGTATAAAGTTCAGCGGAAGCTTGAAATTCGGTATATCAAGTATATAGGGGCTAAAGGAAGTATTGATCCGATTTTGCTCATTTTCGGCACAGAGGCAACGGAGATATTTATCTATATTTTCAGTAAAAATTGGTTATAAGCACTGAGGACCTCTTCTTCGATATCCGGGGACTTGGAAATTTATTGTTCCGATTTCAGCGATTTTTTAATGGCGGATGTCACGTTATAAATGCAGTATTTGTGCAAAATTCTGTTCCGATACTTCACTAGTACTTGCTTTATATATTGTAAAGTGAACGAATCAGATGGACTTCAAAATTGTGTTATAATGAAAGTAGGAGTGGTTGTTAACTGATTTCGTCCATTTCCAAACTAAACTTTTGGGATGCCAAGAAATTGTTATTAAGCGAATTTCGTTGTATTTGGACGAATAGTTCCTGAAGTACGCTTTTTGACTTTTACTTTTGTATGTTAGGTAGGCATGGTTATAATCCGATTTCAACCCGTTTTATGCTGCTTAATGAAGTACCAAAATGAAATGAATGAAGGATTGTTTGATATAACTTTACTAGAATTATCATCACTGGATCTATTGTATGTTATGAATTGACTAGGTTTACCGGAAAATGTGAAGATTTGGAATTATTGCATCGACGACTTAACTAATGGTAGTTTCCAGTAAAAATTAATAGTAAATGCAGACTTCCAGTAAATGTTTTTAATATAACCGACACGTACATATGTATGTATTAGTTTTGGTACTAATTTTATTCAGGCGTCACATAGAACAGATTTACCGAATATAAGCCAAATCGAATTCAAAATACTCTCCTAGTCTTAGACTGCGGCGAATCAAGCAAACAACTCATAAATCAAATAGTCTGGTGCAATCCATTATAGATCTAATATCAATTCAAAGAGATATCTACATAATACCCCTGACAGATGGCGGCGTTAACTCGGAATAATTGCTTTAATCTGGGTTAATTCGAGAGTAATCTCAGTTAACTCCGTTTGCTAACTCCCATATAATCCTCAAAATTTTAGAGAGTTAGTGGGAGTTCGTGGCATTTTCGTTGGCAACATTGTTAAACATGGCCGTTTTTTTTGTATTGTGAATGAAAATATGCAATACTAACAAATGTTTTTCAATTAAATGTAAACAAAAACATACGCATGATAATTTTTTCTAAAATGGAAGTAATAATAATAACGTATTTATATCTATTTTTTTAATAATTAGTGATTTTGTACTATTTGTGCGGCTAACAAGCGCAATAATTACTTTCTATCCAATTTTATTTCACCGAAATGGAAATATTATTGCCAATCAGCTGTTATGGGAGTTTATAACTCGCTTTGCTGCCGTCTGTCTAGCGTATAAGGAAAGCGCAATAATAAATAAATATGTTTAGTAAAAGAGAGCTTAATTTCTTATAGCAATATCATAGTTTTTATTATAAAATAATACTATTAAATTCTGTTTAAATTATGAGTCAATAATATCTTAAACTAGAGTCAATAATATTTTAACTAACTTTTAGTAGATGCATATATTATCTGTACATATGTACAAACATTATTTTCTTCATAAACATTCAGCAACGTTGTTGGTATTTTTCTGACGGCATTTCCATTGTACTGCTAGCAAGTCGGCTTTGTGTTTTTGTAAACAGAAGCAGTACCTCAGGTACTCAACAAAAACTCCCTTAGTTTTGATGTTCCTTTTACACTTCATTCTCCAGACTCAACCCGACTATGCCAGCTGTCTGTTAATTTCTTTGAATGCCACATGTTCGTGTAATTCTCAGATGCGATTTCGTTACATTGTCGTTATATAAACAACTTTATTCAGTTTAACCAACGGAAGTGTGTGTCTTCTGTTTGTGAACATTGGCACATTGAACATTGAATCGCTAGTTAGCAGTTAATTAGCAGATCTGCTCAGTGGCTGACGGTCACACTCTCCAGTCAATATATCCCACCCAGTAATTTGCTGGCGGGCGCGAGTGTACGTCGCTCTTGGTCTTCTGATGCTGTGACAACGGGTCACAACGCACAGTCGCTGCGCGATATGCATAGTACTCTCGCACCATCTCCCGGTGTGTTGAGTGCTGCGATTGCGCCGAGATCGAGCGATGTTCCTCTGCGACGTCATTTCCAAAATTTCTTGGTTAAGTAACTTGTGGTAGCTTAGCTTCGGATTTGTGTAAATTTGCTGTTCAGAACACTTCCAATATGGTGGCATTGCCGAGCAATTTGCCCATATTTTTTTGTTTTCTAGCAATTTGATTTTTTTTACATTCTTTTTATTACTTTTACTTCTAATATTAGATTTTAGTTGTATAAAGGTGAACCATTTCAATTGGTATAGGTTATTGAACTATGAAGTTGCTGTCGAATATTGGAGCGAGCTCTGAGTCAACGTTGTCTATTAAAACAAGACAAAACGTTAACTTCGGATGTACCGAAGGTAATATACACTTCACAGGTGCATTTCTTCTAGTAACTATGTGTTTAAGCAAATCTAAAGACGTAAGAAAAAGTAAGTAAAAAAGAAAACATTTTACTAATTTTTTTAGCCAGGTTGTTTGCTAGAAACATTAAGGTTATATAGTTAACCGATCTGAACAATTTCTTCGGAGATTATATTATTACCTTAAGCAGTAATCCTTGTCAAATTTCGTGAAGATACCACGTCAAATGCGAAAATTTTCCAAAAAAGCCATTGATTCCGATCGTTCGGTTTGTATGGCAGCTATATGCCATAGTGAACCGATCTGAACAATTTTTTCGGAGATTAAATTATTTCTATGAATAATAACTCACACCAAATTTCGTGAAGATATGTAGTAAAATGCGGAAATTTCCATTCCCTTGATTCCGATCGTTCAGTTTGTATTACAGCTATATGATATAGTAGTCCGATATCGGCAGTTCCGACAAATGACCATCTTCTTGAAGAGAAAATAACATCTGCAAAATTTCAAAACGATATCTTAAAAACTGAAGGACTAGTTCGTATATAATATACAGCCAGACGGACGGACGGACAGACAGACATACGGACATGGCTCAATCGACTCAATTCAACATACTGATCATTTATATATATACTTTATAGGGCCTCCGACGCTTCCTTCTGGGTGTTACAAACTTCGTGACAAACTTAATATACCCTGTCCAGGATAACCCAATTGTATTTCTTTATTTACTGAATCTGCTCTTTAAAGCATAACAATAAGTTATAAAATCTTAAATCTAATTAAAACTAGAGAAGGTCAATCACGGGATTGAGCTGTTTTGGTCAAACGTTGCTCTTTAGTATGCAGGCATTAGCCAATGGTTTGGGTGGTCACGGAGTTTAGATATATTTCAATCGGCTGTCCTCTACTTCTTTCTTTACCATAGGATTCCAAGATCTTTATGGATATTTTCGATGCGCATGTACTAGAGCTCACGGTTTTCGACTAATCGACTAACCGAATTAACCGAATAGGGCATTATTCGAATAATAATATTCCGTTTTGCACTATTCGGATAGTCGTCAGTCATCGACTATTCGATTAACCGCTCATTTCCGACTATCCGGTTAACCGTTCGTTGTCAACTATTCGAATAGTGTAAGTGCATTCATTTTCATTTTTATTGAAAAAAGTGAAACACAGAAAAAATGCGCACAACTGACATTTTCACAAGTAAAAAGAAACAAAAATCAAAGGCTGCTTGGATTTCAAATAATCTTCATTTATTCGAATAGTGACAGTATAACTATTCGAATAACCGCAGTAGAACGACTATTCGAATAGTCGTAACATTGCGACTAATAGAATAGTACTAACCGGTTAATATTCGTACGAACGGTTGCAAACCGGATATTCGAATAATCGGTTTTCAGGTTAATCGAATAATTTTAAGAGCCCTAGCATGTTCCATGGTGAACACGTGATAATTCTAAGCATTTTCGATTGGAACCTTTGCATTATATCAATATTAGTTGCACAGGTCGTACACCACAGTTAAATGCCATACATCCAAATCGGCTTTATGGCCGCATTGTATAAACGCACTTCGTTGTCTAGGCTAAGTTTAGAGTTTTTATTTACAAAACAATTTAAATTTGCAGCCTTATCTTCACGCAATTTATTTTACTCGATATGTGTTTTCTACACGTGAGTCTTCTATCTAGGCAAATAACAAGATAACCAAGGTTACTTCATTCGCTTGGGGCACTAAAATATTGTTAATTTTTACTGCCGTTTTTGATCTTACAGATTTTGGAAGATCTGTATGTATGATGTACGGAGTTGGGCCTAAAACACTGTCCTTTGGTAACCAGCCCTAGTTTAACCAGTCCCACTTTAACCATAAATTATATATTTTTTAAGTAAGGCTCCAATATTTTATACAATTCTAAAGGAAGAATGCTTTTAATCTTATATAAAAGGTCTTCATGCCACACCTTATCAAATGTACAAGCTACGTCTAGAAATAGCTGAACAGTACTCTATGCTCAAATTCTTATTCTATTAGCCTGCTCTATCGAATGCACGAAACCCGAATTGGTGCGTTGTTTTTACAGTATTTTCGTGGAGGAAAGGATCGTTGATGGCAACACCTTTTCAAATATTTTAGAAAGACGGGGTAGAAGACTGATTGGTCTGTATGAAGGATGCAGTGTTAAGTATTTTCCAGGTTCATCTATCAGGATAATCTGTGACTTTTTCCATGAAATTGCATATTATCCATCGATGAGCAAAGAGAGCACCTCTACGGCTATATTTGGTAACTCAACTAGCATTTTTGGGGTGATATTATCATATCCTGGCGACTTTTTTGGCTTCAGTTATTTCATGTAGCTAATGATTTCAAAAGGTGAGGTCTTAAAGGACTCGGCGACTCATCTGCTGTGTTATGTAAGATTAATAACTTAAAGTTGTTCTTTGGGCAATGAGGTTGAAATACCTTTTCTAGGTTATTTGCAATCAATTAGCATTTTCCTCGTCACTTCGAGACCATATACATTCCAATACATTTATATACATTCCATTGTTGAATTCTTCCTCGCAGTTAATAAGCATTTTCTTTAATTTACGTAGAGCAGATTTCAATTGAAGCTGAGATTTCATTTCATTTACAAGAATTTCTAACGATCTGAATCGTTTACTTTACAATATATAAAGTAAGTACTAGTGAAGATATCGGTGCAAAACTTTGCACAAATACTATGTTAAGCCCCATTCTAAAAATCGCCGAAATCGGACCATAGGTTTTTAAGGCCCCATATATCGAACACGAGGACCTTGGTGCTTCTAACCTAATATTATGGTTTCCAACTTTCAATGGCTTTATACAATATATATGACGAATATGTGGGTCAAATTGTGTATTATATAATATAAATAAAGTTAAATAAATGTATTGCGAGAGTATAAAATGTTCGGTTACACCCGAACTTAGCCCTTCCTTACTTGTTTTTAGTAACTATGTGTTTAAGCAAATCTAAAGACGTAAGAAAGTTAAAAAAGAAAAGTTTTCCATACAAGTTATTGATTCCGATCGTTCAGTTTGTATGGCAGCTATATGCTATAGTGAACCGATCTGAACAATTTTTTCGGAGATTAAATTATTTCTATGAACAATAACTCACACCAAATTTCGTGAAGATATGTAGTAAAATGCGGAAGTTTTCCGTACAAGACCTTGATTCCGATCGTTCAGTTTGTATGGCAGCTAACTGTTATAGTGGTCCGATATCGGCAGTTCCGACAAATGAGTAGCTTCTTGAAGAGAAAATAACATCTGCAAAATTTCAAAACGATATCTTAAAAATTGAAGGACTAGTTCGTATATATACAGACAGACGGACATGGCTAAATCGACTCAGTTCAACATACTGATCATTTATATATATACTTTATAGGGCCTCCGACGCTTCCTTCTGGGTGCTACAAACTTCGTGACAAACTTAATATACCCTGTTCAGGGTATAAAAGGAATCATCTTTAAAAACTCAATTTTTTAAACTCAAAGCCTTAGTTAAAAAATTTAAATATTCTGTCAAAAACCTAAATATTTTGAATGATAAACAGAAGAAATTTTGATTTTTAAATTGCTTTATTAATGTTAGGAAAAATTTTACTAAAGTAATAGGATATTTTTGGTTTTACAGAAACACTCAATGCTTTGCTAAATTATTAAATTAAACTTATACATAAGAGTAGTTCTTCATTACACAACAAATTTTGATCAACGCAAATACGTTTGCGTCTAAATGCTACGCCCCAGCCAAATACAATACTAGTGACCACCGAAATCGTGACCGTGTCCACCGAAGTCATGACCACCGAAATCATGACCACCTTCATGTCCACTTTCATGACCACTTTCGTGAGCACTTTCGTGATGAGCCTCATGATGGAAAGCCACACCATGTTCCTGTTTGATCGAGAAACCGCTGGAGTGACCATGACCGTGTTCATGTCCGTGTTCATGTCCATGCTCATGACCATGATCATGTGATTCGACATGGGCATGACCGCCATAGTAGCTAGTGTGACCATGATCGGCTACATGATGGTGTGTCGGCTCGCGGTGGACGACGGCGTGGAAACCGCTATGTTTGTCAGCTGTGTAATGGACAGTACGCTTATGACCATCGGCATCAATCAACTCATAATGTCCGGTTACTTTGTGGCCATCACGTTTTTCGCTATGCTCCTTATAGTCGCCGGTCTTCTTATCCTTTACGCCATAGTTGAAATGGTACTCAGCATGCGAGTCATGGCCGTCATCATCGTGTCCATGCTCATCGTGATGATCGTCGTGCGAGACCAAATGTACGGATGCGTGACTGGAGCCGCCGCTGTGTTCCTCGTGCTCGTGCTCATGTCCGCCGCTCTCTTCATGATGTATATACGGCGCAGCGCTGACTACGACCAGCGCAGAACAGAAAGCGAATGCAGCGATAAACTAAAGTGTTGAAAGAAAGGATTCGATTAATTGCTGGGATTCCTTTGAGTTCCTTCAAAAAGTGTTGAAGTTAACGAAATTTACCTTAAAGGCCATTGTACCGCAGCTGATTATGAGTTATTGCTTCTAAAAACGGTTTGTGCTTTAACTTTGCTTAGGTGTTAACGATCGATAGACCTGAATGAACTGTGCTTTTTGCAGTTTCGACTGGCGCTTTTATACACCGAGCAATGTGGACTCGAATGCCTTTTCTCTTAATTCATATTTCAAATTTAATTTTTCCGCACCACTTTCCAATGCACATGTTGTTGTTTTATCGGTAATCCCATGCATGCCTTTACCATTTATTGAGCTGCAGCTACCGGTGGCATATGTACATATGTTCAAGCTGTCAGCCGGGCGTTACCACTCGCTGTTCGGCATTCACTTCTTCCAATGCGAGACTCATTAGCAAATTAAAGAAAAAAACGTTAATTATCAACACTGAGCAAAGATTGCGCAATTTCCCTCGATCATGTAGAATGCCTTTCCAATAATTTGTTGTTTGATTTGTTTCCTAAAATGTGGAACCAAAAACTAAACTTTAAAGAGTTCATTAGGTTTCTGTTAATTCGTTTTCGTTTGCGTTCACTGCTGCTCTACTTTGAATTTACTCGCCGTCTATCGCTTTAGCCATGGCTAATTTACACTACGGTGGTCTTGCTCAACCAGCCGCCGTCGACTGAAGTCCATGTTGCGGCTGCAAAAACAATATTCATAGTACTTCAATTACTTTCTCTTTCCCAAAATGCATTATTCAAAAATGCAATCAAATTACTTAAAAGGCAGTGCAATGCGTGAAATTGATGAGGGCCTGCTAGCGATTGCATGTTTATATGATGTTTAAATTTGTGGAAAAATTGAAAAAGGGAACAGCAAGCAGTTCAATATAACACTGCCAGTAGTATGCAAGCTGATTTCATGATATTTTTTATTGAAATAGAAATTTAAGTGCTAACAGAGCAAGGAACTCAAACTTTGGACAGAATAGAATATTTCACAAAATGGATCAAATATTACGAAATGTCTTACCAGATTTAAAATTTAAAAATTATATTCAGAGAATCTATATGAGACCTCGTGGACCTCGGATAAACCAATCTATTGTGAATTAACCAGACAAATGGGTGGCTTTCTTTATGCGTTCCATACATCACTTTCGATGCGCAGTTATTCCACTTCCATTCTTTGGATTTGATTAAAGTTCTTTTTTTACCACAAAACCGAGAATGGAGCTGCTACATATACAGTCTTACTGAAAAAATAATTAAATTATTATTAAATAAAAAAAAGCAAATAAATGTCCTTCAATATATTAGTTTCAAATTAGTTTAATATGTTTTTTGAAAATACATGGTTGTTTAAATTGAATCGTTATAGCTTCGGTATGGTATAAACTAGGGTTTGGCAGATGAAAACAGGAAATGCGTTACAGAATTCTAATACTCCAAAACTCATTATTATTCCTTGGACACTTTCCTCTCATTGTGTTTCACTGTTTTCCACAAAATTTTTTATGGAATTTAGATCCGGGGTGCACCCTATTGAAGTTTTTGACCCTAAGCCGCTCTTTTGTACACTTAGCCATGCGTTTTGGGTCGTTGTCTTATTATCCGCCTATGTGCCATATTATCTTCAGAATACTGTCTCATACATTTTTGGAGTATCACAACATAATCGGTTGCATTTATAGTGCTCTATAAGCTATGGCGCGGTCCAAAACCGTTGTATAAAAACCATATCTTTTCCACCACCATATTGAGCGGTCTTTATCATGTACTTAGAGTCTTTAACTAAATTTTCCCGCTTCCTTATACGATAAATACCTCGTTCAAAACTAAATAAACTTACATTTGTTTTGTCAGACTAGAAAATGTCAAAGCAAATTTCTTCAGCAAACATTAGTATTTGTTACACGTTCTTTTTTGGCAACAAGAAACAAACATCAATAATAAAGAGTTTAATTTGTTTTGATGAAATAAATGAATTATTCTTATCACAGCGAAATATTTTTTTTGACATTCACCACTTCTCTGAACGAAATTCACTGTTCGACAAAACTTTTTAAATGTTCTCGAGTTTTCTGATAGCAAGGCTTATCCTTCCCCATATTTGTTCAATAAAGATAAAAATCAGGTTATAATTGATTAATGTTAAAACTTAAAGTATCATTTATACAGTATCTATGAAAATAAACATGTTTATTAAAAATACTTTCGTTATTATATTGAAACGACACGCTGTCCTTATTAAAACGCACACTCGTAAATTGACCGTGTTGAACAAAAAATGGCTTACGAAATGTGTGCAAAAACTTTAAATTTTTTTAACGGAATCTTTTTTATAAATACTGAGTGATAAAAATATGCCCTTAGCTGACAAAAATGTCCATGCTTTAGAACAATTGTATATCATTTTACTTTTTATTCATCACTTACCTTATTATTTTTCACGTAACTGTACGTATCGTACAATAATTTCAGTTCATATTTGGCATTTGATTTTAACTCAACTGAACTGTTGCTTGAACAGAGATAATCAAGTGTGACTACATTTTGACTTACTTCGTTTTATTTTTAAAAATAAAAGTACATAAAAATATTGTCTTCTAAGTAGTTAATTCTTCACATCGGATATTTTATTTTGTTTAAGATGTATGTATGTTTCAGTTATCAAATCATATTACTTACAAAAAGGAAAACAATTTCGGTATAATTTTTGATTCTTCTGTTTCTAGGGCTTACAAAGATTATTCCATAATTTTTAAGGAAATAATTTTCTCGCTCCATATTACTCTAAACATATTAGAAAAACCCGCAATAGTGTCTAAACAAAGTCGAGTGCAAATTTAGTTGCCAGCATAATACAAAAGTCAACTGTTCGTCCAATATTTTTCAAATACGTGCCGTTTCTGGGTTGTGGTAGTACATCGTGGTGTAGTCTTGTTGATCTTTTTGCCGAAGATTTTTGATCCTATTATTTCTATCATACAAACCATAGTATATTTGTAAGAGCTGATTTTGATTATAAGTATGTATGTGTAGTATATCTGACTAAAATCGTAGTTAAAACCTGTTCGGTGGATGAAGAAAACAGTTGTTCTGCATTTATCATTCAGAACACATATTTTGAGCTAATGATTTATAACACATTTCCAAGTAGCAATTATTCTTTGAATGACACCTACATAGATTTATCATATTTTACCGGTTTTACTTGGTTCTTAAACATATTCATAACAATATTAAGAATAAGAGTAATTTTAAATAAATAAATAAGAGGCATTTTAGATCCTTTACGATTTGTTCTATTCATTAATATCATATGTGACTGTTTTTGATCTGAAGTCTCTGGCTTATGTGGAGGGCTAAACAAACTTTTTGAACCTGATGATGTTTCTAGTCATCAAATTATTTTAGGGTAATCTTTGTGTATGGGAGATGGGATCGTATGTAGAAATTCACGTAAATGAGGAAAGTGTCTGATTGCCATTTAGTCGGGAGTGGACAGGAACGATTCTTTTGCATATGACTCAAGCAGCTCACGACTTCCGGTTTTAGATCAAGTATCCCCTGGGTAGCCATCATACATCATCGACCTCTGCAAACGTTTTAAGGATCACGATTTGACCACATCTATCTGTTCTAAGAACCACATCTATTTTATATTTTTTCAAATTTTATTTCAAGTTTTATTTTGAATTTCGTTGATTACTAAAGTCTCCAATTTTTCAACACATTCGTGGCCTGCCAAATTTTTAATATTCTGATTTTAGTTGGAGAGTCACCATAAATTTGTCGTTGAAATCTTATCCTAACATTTGCTACCTTCACAAAATTTCTGTCTTCTTTCGGCTAATTTCAACTCTCAAGCAGAAAGGTTTTTCCATCAGAGTTTTTCAGGTCTAGCTAAGTGCTGATACCGATAGCTAATAATTGTTACTATTGCCTATACTTACTATACAAAAATTTCAAACAACTGCAAATATCTGTTGACAAATAAGCGATTGAAAATCATTCGAAGTCGTTGGCTGTAGATTGATTACCACTTACAATTCACCGGTAGTCGATTATCTACTGTCAGTCGAAACTCGCAATAGGGAGGTTGTTAGGAATATGAATATATTCATTTCCATTCTCCATCAACCGCGCGTAGAAAACGCCAGTGAAACCGAAAATATTCAATTTAAAGGCATTTATATTGCCAAAATGAAAAGCTTCAATAATGCAGAATAAAATGAAATTTCAACTAAATCCTTCACCAACCGATTTACTGCATTTCATGTGCGTTTTAAAATACTTGCACGAAATGCCTGCAATACCTGGGATGGCGAAGTTTCAAAGAATGTATGAAAACATTTCAAAATATTTAATAACTATTATCCTGCAGGACACGATTGTGTATGTCGGTATGTACGCGCTGCGCGGCATTCGGTTAGCGATTATGGCAACGTACAACCGCTCCATCAACTCGCCAACCGAAATATTTCCGTCCAATTAGTTTGGCCAACAATGGAATGTTAATGATACCCGGAGCAATAAACCAAACAAGCCGAGGGGGCGACAGCTAAAGTTACAATTATGTATATCTGTATATATGCAAGGCTGTAAATACCAATGACGGTATATACGCAAAGCTTGTGGGACTTTGGGAAAGCCACAATAAAGGGGCGCATTTAATAAGCAACAGCGAAAACGCAAAAACTATTCGCCACCGGCTGAAGAGTCAACAATTCGCAATTTCCAGGCACAAATATGCAATACACAGTATTAACACACATACATACATATATACAGGCATTTGTGATGTTGACGAAAGTACACCAACTCGTTGGCCGTCAAGCGAGAGCGCGAGCGCGTCCTTGTCGCAAATTGTTTGGAGCCGCTGTTAGTGCTTGACATGGTCGTGTTGAAAATATGACGTAAAAACAAATATTTGATTGCTGCTGCCAACATTAAACAACAACACTAACAATAATCGCAAAGGCCAACAGCTCCGACAACCGCCAGCAATGCGACTGAGGCACGCAAAAAATTGCAATGCGGCATAACGTGACACGGCGACATGTTTTTGTTGTTGTTCCTGCGGTATGTATGCCTTTGCCGTGAGGCACTTTATCGTGCGGGCTCTTTGCTACATTACGCGGCACATTCTGAACGCGTTAAATTACTCGTGTTGCAAGTTCTTCGATTTTTTCCCCTCACGGCGGTACAAAGCACGGTATGCAGGCGGTAAGCTGGGGTAAGTGCTAATCATAATACGATAGTAATAAAATAACTAATAACAGTGTAAACAGCGATTCTAATAAAACTATTTGTGCTTACCATAATTTTAGTGGAGCCAGTTTGTAGATACTGCCACTAACCTGTTCTAGGCACTCGCACCAATTGTTGACAATTGTTAACGCTTATTGTTATTGTTGTAGTATTTATAAATGCAATTTTATTCTGTCTGCCATTTGTACATCTTTGTTCATTGCAAGGCATTGACAGTCATTTCTTCATCTCATACTAGTTCCAATTGACTTTCAGTTGTTGCCACTTTTTGTTGTATCTTTGTTTGTTGTTAATGCGCTGCGGCTTTGTGTTGGTGCTTTCTGCTGCTTCATTGTTGCCATATTTGTGATGGTAATTAAGCGAAAATTTCATTTGTTCCATACCTTCACATTCTCGTACAAATTGCTATCGTTTGGTATTCACACGTTGCTGCCACATTAAATGGTGCAAATTTTAGTGGTTGGAGTGCATTACAATCGATTTAAGGAGGAACTAGTTTACAGACAGTGAAATCGGTTGTCCATACGCTAAATTGAATCTAGATAGGGATCGAAGAACTTACTTTTATCGATATGAAAGTAGATAACAGCCAAGGTTTATTGTTCCATCTGAATTTTTTTCCGAAACTAAGAGACATTAGTTGGATACTGGATCTTTACTAAACATAAACATGCATTTGAATATTTTCAAGTAAAGTTTTCTCGACACACATTAAAAGTTGTGGTATAAATATAATATAACCTGACCCAATAATCCAGTGATTTCATATTGATCACAATTATTTTGTTAAAATGGCCGGGGTATTGGAACATGAATTTCTAAACCCTTTAGAAAATGGGAAATCCGTCTGAAAAATTATTAAAGAGCCTATAGAACCATTAGTATTTAATTTGTTAGAATAACTGATTTAGTAATTAAATACGATATCATTCTTTAGACGGCTACTAAGAAAAAATTGTCAGGCGTATCCAAGGATTCTATAAAAATGGAACAAGGGTAATAAAGAATATTTTCTTTTGGTATTCAGAAGGGAAGTCGCAAGGGAAGTCGTGAAGCCTCGAAATCAAGGAGCGGTTGTTTTGATTCGATGGCTATAGTAAAAAAATACTTTAATGCGTTTGGACTGAAAACGGTAAAAACTTCCACACCACGTATTAACAGACCGTCGATTGAGGGGAAATAGCTGAGCTACCATCTCAATCTAGGTTGGCGTTAACTGCCATTCCCATGATAAGTACACGAAACCGGAAAGGACCGGGATTTTTTTCTAGCCAAGGATTGTCATTTCACATGCCTCAAAATACGTTGGGCAATATTTTCTACTACTAAAACAATAACAAAAAATATGTGGGTCATACCCTGCATTGAACATTAAACAAGAGAAAACATGCCAAACTAAAGTGAGATTACTTCACAGAATTGTTTCACTTGTCCTGTCGAACCTGCTCCGAAGAAAGAGAGACGTCAGAAGCGTCATGGTTACCGCATTCCCAAGGTGTGATCTACATCGACTACCTCAACAAGGGTGAAACGGTCGCTAGGCCCTACTATGTCGATTTATTAGGACAATTGGATATAAAAGCGGCTAACTTTTTTACCTCAATGCACCTTCTGCTGTCGTCGCAGCCAAATTGGTCGAATTATAATATGAACTGTTTCCCATCCTCAAACTATTTATGACTTGCAGAGAAGAAATATTCGTCGAAAGATTATATTCATTATTATGATAGACCATTTTGCAGACCTCCAGAAAACGATTTTTTTACAGGTCTTAAAGAAATGTCTGGCTTAAGGATATTGGCCTTAAAGGAGACTATGTTGTGAAAAATCGCAATTTTTTTGAAAGCTTTTCTTCTCAAAGCTAAGTATTCATAGGCCAGCATTTTGTATTTATGGACTATTGATTATATGTAGCATAACAATAAAGACACTGATAACTACTGCGTTGTTTGGAGTGCTCTGATATCAGTTAATTATTTTCAATTACAGTGACAATACCTCAAATATTCTAGATTTATTTGTTACATAACACATAAATTCAACGCATACCGACGTAAATGCTACACAACAACGTACATTTTTGTTTATTCTCTGAGATCATCCCTGCTGAACGCATTATTTATAGACTATCGGGTAAGCTCGCTACAGAATTCATTACACCTGCATAAATTTGCGAAACTTTGCAAGTGCACTTTGATCTTAGAGATTGAAAAAATCTGCCATCAATTTTGACTGACAGGCAATCTGATTGCAAAAAGAATTCCCGGGAACTGTCACTTGACAATCAAAAGTCCAACTCAATGTCACAGTTAAGTACTTGCAAGCCACACACAAAATTGTGCGGAGCATACAACGCTAGATTACTCGCGCTGTTACGCGGGACTGTGTTGCAAGTGCCTGTATGTATTATTTATCATATGCCGATTGTTGACAAGCCAATTGAAGTCCTTTTCGCGAAACGTACAAATGCATATATAATGATGGATATAAGTAGGCATATATGTATAGATATGTGTGTGCGCGAATTTGTGAGATAATCCGTAAAGGAATTTAAACAAGCTGCAATTTTTGTGAACTTGCACAGACTGTGGCATTGCTGTCAGCAACGATTCACAGCGACGACGGCGACGACAGCACGAATTGACAGACGCTTGTCAAGCGCATATCATCATCATCATTATTCAAGCGTCAAACTGTCAGAAGAGTAGCGATTGCTGCCTGCACAAACATACACATGTGGACTAATGTGTGAGCATGTGTGTAGCACATCCTTTTCCGCAAGGCTCAGGCAAATGACAGCTCAGACATGCAGAAATGCTGCCATGCTGCCATGCCATGCAGTTGCGTACATGTGTATTTGCTACGCACAGTCGAGCGGTATATGCAGCAGCAACAGCAACAACAACGAACGAAATCTTAAGGTAACAATATTAACGATTTACGTACGACAACTACTTTCGTTGCAAATTGCACGTATTTTGTTAGCAAGGACACACACACACGCACACACAAACAACAACAGCAAATCAAATGAAAGCCGCCAGTCAGAGTCAGCCTGACTGCCTGGCGGCAACTGAACGTTAGCTGCATAATGAGACAATGTTGCTGGTGATGGATGTATCGACCGTTGCTTCCCCGTTGGCGTTGCCGCCTGTGCTGGCGATCGTCTTTTGGTCTGCAACCTTTTGATGGCCCTTGACAGGGCTCCATCAGTGTGACGAGTACGGCGACAATGTCATTCTCGGCCTTAAGCTCATCCAATGCGGCGACAGTGGCAGCAACAGTATGTAATATGCAATGCTAAATCCATCAAGAAACCGCCGCACAAAATTTACATACAATACGCAATGTTGCACGGCAACGCATTATTGCAGTGCCATGCCAAAACAGAATCAGCTATCAAGCCTCGGTTGGTCTGACAGTGCGACCGAGCTGCAAATCCAACTGAACTGTTGAGTGGAAACCGTGCGCTGTCCGACTATCTCTCAGGCTGGATAAACAGGCGAGCTCCAGTAAATCCAGCAACATAATGCATAAGCAATTGCAACAACCAACATATATACATATGTATCTATGTAGAGTCCGTGATTGCTTGCCTGGCTGCATGACTGACTATTTGATTGTGGGACGGCAGCTAGTAGCTACTTGGTGTACGCATAAAATGCGAACTGTAATTGATTGCATGACATTTTGAACGTTTGCCTGCCGGCTTGCCTTCCTGTTTTGCCAGCTCAAAGAGTTATACATTAAACCGACGGCCTGTTAGCCTGCTAGCCTGGCGGGCTCTTACGTAGCTCTCCACCATGCCGCTTTTGTTTCGAGCTGCCAATCCTGCCGACCGGCAGCAGGCTGCATTGTTTGACACGAAGATTGACAACATGTCGTTGTTGGTTGAAACGTTGATTGACATGAGTAATCAAGCGGCCAAAATGTCAACATACTCATGTACATGTGTAGAGGCGAAAAGCAAAAGGTAAAGGGTGCATTAACTGAAACAATGAACATGCAAAATAATGAGACTGAAAAAATACTGCAGAAATTAACAAATGATAAAATCACCAAAAAGTAGCGACGTTATCTTGTTGAGAAATCAGTTCACTAAATGAAAAGAGATACGGCATTGAAGAGATTTTAGCCTTTCTCAAGGAAATCTTATTAAAATGATGATAATAAGTCTTAAAGCGTTTTACTATAAAAACATATCATAAATCGAAAATATGTCCTATATGTATAGAAGTCATGAGGTATAGCTTCATGAAAATTTATTATTGTACTCAACAGTACTTACCTCCACTAATCACTTCAAATTTCGGACTAACCATTTTACGAATTTTAAGTAATTTCGGTATTTACTATTATACTATCATTACTACTATTCTATCAGTTTTATTTTACCTTACAGTAGACAACGCAATTAATTTAATTAATTCTTTTTAAAATGGGGACAAAGTAGGTCTTTCCATTTGCTAGCCTCCGTGTAAGGAATATGAAACTCTCCGCCTGTCCAGCTGATTTTATATATCATATTATATTGCAATAGAATTTGGAAATACAGTATGTCAAGAAAGTGTTTTGAGAACATATTTCTCTTATACTTCTCATGTCAAATCACTTTCTTGATATACTGTACCACGCTTATAATAATCGATGCATAAAGTGATAGATAATAATCCATACTTTACTCCTAGCTGCACATGTTATCCAAATTTCTACTGAGGACCATAGAAGAGAGCAAAATCTGTGAAATAAAAATAAATTAAACAGTGGAATTGACATGACTTTTCATTGGGATTACTGGTAACTGTTCAAAAAATCCGTCAACAACATTAAATTGCAGCTTGCGGAATAAATTGCAAATTAATCGGTTCGGTTTTTAGTTAAAATCACATTCCTCGGCAACTACTCCATCAATCATAATCGAATTTGCTCTGCAGCCCTTAATAATTATCTTCGAAATCTGGCAAAATATTTTCAAGCCCTCATATTTGGAATAGATTTAAGTGCTATGCCTAACTTTATAGCGAAAATATCGGTTGATGTTAAAGAGTTTATGGGTTTCACACCATCAAAAATGAAGTCGAACCGAGTAATAACTTTGAAGATACAGACAACAAATTATGCACTCCAGAGTAGCTGGTATTGTCATTCAAAACTTTACTGTTTTTAAAGTTGGTTGTGAAAAACTGTAGAGAAATACCCAATCGATCGTTATTAAATTTTAGACAAGTCTTCCAAGTACAATTTACAAGGAGAAGGAGGGGCATATTTGGATGCAATTTTTTTAAAAGAGGAAGTGACCCTCTATTAAAGTGTTTGTATATATCTTAAAACCTTTCAAAGTTATATCAACCAAACTTTCTGGAGTCATTTCCCTTAGGAAACTCTTTTAAATAAAAAGTGGATGATGGGGTGGCGCCGACCACAAAATGGGTCAAAATCATATCTCAGGAGCTTGAAACTATTTCTCAACTAAATTGTACATTGGGCCAAATCGGTTCCCAACAACGCCTACTTTCCTTATACCATAATTTAAGTGCATATTATTCGTTCTCTTTACCATAACATGTATGTAAGTTAATCACCAGTAGAAAACTTTGAACAAATACTGCATTTCTAGTGTGACATCGGCCATCTAAAAATTGTTGAAATCAAACTATAACTTTCGAAGACCCCAGATATAGAACATGAGGACCACAGAATATATGTTTCTTATATTAGTGTTCCTCTGTGACAATAATGGGCGACATCTGGTCAATATTTCGTCTAGCCCTCATATACCTCATATAAGAATTTTCAAAAATCTGATAGACTTTATACGGTGTACATATATTGGTTAACATGTGATATACATATCTTAGGAAAAATAATGAAAGGTTAAATCTTGGTTAAATGGTTTAGGGATTATCCCAATCCGATTACAGATTTTCGAGTAACCTTTATATCAGATACAAGTATATAGGTTAATATATGAAATACTTAAATTACATAATTTATAGCCTTGTCACACAGCCAAATTAATTGATCAATTCAATTTTGATTGAGTAAATAGTTTTTGCCCTTCACACTACCGGCAGGACGGTACCCGATCAGCAGTTATACATTTTTGTTTTTGCTTTTCATAAGAAGTTGGTAAGTTTCAACAGTTGATTGCTATATTTAGCAGCGACATCTACCGCGTAAACAACAACTCGCAGACAAAGAACGTATATAGAATTACAAATACGGTCTTTATCGCAAAGTTGAATTTCATGTTGATTAAAATTCAACTAGAAATGAATGTAAATTTTTATTTTGTATGGTAAATCGATCTTAATCACCATTTTAATCAAGCAGAGATCGGTTAATCGATCAATTAGGTCCTGTGTGAAAAGGCTATTAGACATAATGTGGTTTGGTAAGCCAGTCATATTGGACACATATTAAGAATTATTTGGTATATCTCAGGATATCCTCAGCGAGGATTTCTAAATGAGCCCATTAAAAAAATAAAAGCGGCGAGCTACTATATATGACTAATTCGTTTAAAATATGTTTAAAATTGTTTATTTCCATAATGCATTTGAAACCCCATCGTGGCACAATGGTGTCTACACTCCTATAATCAGGTAATCATTGATTGATTGGGTGCCATTAAAATCGCTGTTTGACCATTACAAGTTGCAGCCAGTGAACGTTAGTATGGGTGCGCACTAATGCCTTTTCACCAAAAATGGCGTAAACAATTAATCATTTGCGATTTTGTTGACTTTTCACCAAAAATGTTTATAAAAATTTAACGCGTCAAACGCGCTGTCGAGACGGCTGCAGTGGCGGCGCTGTCAAGCGCAACACATGAGCGAAAACAAGCGTACGCTTCCTTCACCATTTAAATGGTTGTTAAATGAGCGCTTATTTGCTTGATGGCGCGTCGGTTATTTGCTTGTGATTGACTGGACTGAACGCTTACGTTTACGAAAGTTGCGCAGTCAGCAGTTGAACGGCGCACAAACAGCAAGTCGCAACCAAACATGAGAAAACGCCCAATATTGGCAACATCCAGCTGAGCGTTTGGCTGGGAAAACAAAAACAACACACGCCATCCTTCAACCCATCCTTCACAGCCACGAAATTCGTGGCGCACGCGGTACGGTGGCGAAGACGGAGGCTTGTTTTTGCTGTAAAAAATTCAAACTTCATATGAATGTCTGTTTGTATGCGAGCAAAAGGTTTTAATTCAAGAGCGCAAAAGTCACACTGATGGCCATCGATCAAAACTGTCAGCACTGTCAATCATTTCGTTATTTATAGCCTTAAGTTGAACGAAGACGTCACATTGTTCAAATTGTTTCGACAGCGGCGCGGTTGGAGTCGCCACCGCTGCCGCCAACAGTGTGCGCCAAACAAAAGCCACCGCAACACATTACCAGCTTCAGCGCGCGGTTTGAGGCGGTAATCAGCTGGTCAAGCGGCAAGGAAGAAGCGTCAGCGTGTTACTCATTTAGGCTGTTAAGCAGTTTTTGTAGAAAAGTTGGCACAAGCAGGGTGCCAGTGAAAAATTATTCTCGTTTTTTTCCAATACTCCACTACATTTCAGTCCGCCTCTTTGACGTTTCACCTCCGCACTACTTGACTTGCTGCGCATCCGCATATGTGCGCTGTCGCCGGCGCGCTTTCAATCACTTCGCGCTGGGCATTATTTGTACATTTTGGTCAGCGGCAGTCATGAGCGATCCACTCAATCTTTAAACTGGTCAATCAGTTCAATCAATAATTATTTACTGACATTTGTGTTTTTTTTTGTTCCAGCTATACAAATACTTTGCCATATTTGCCTTTGTCTGTTGCTTTTGTTTTTTGTGGTGCTTGTGTCAAGGCGCTTTTTTGTGGTCATTAAGGCAGATCCATCAAAATGGTGAAATTATTGTTTAGTTTTTTCGAGCTATCGACATCAAGGCGACGCTTTGGGCGGCGTCTGCGAAAGCGTTCCAATTGACGCGTCCCATTTGCCGGTTGTTGGACGTCGCCAGTGGTCCCCTCATTTGTTTTGGCGCAACAAGCTGTCAAAATGTGGATCCAAACATACGCCGCTTTTCAAGATAACGCATGTGCATACATATAAACGCTTACGTAAATAAAATATAGAAAGGCAGTGAGTGTTGTATGTAAATACATGTGACTATGTGTAGGTAGTTGTACTCATGGTATCTCCGTTGGCGCGCTGTGCAGTTTTCATCGCAACACGTCTGCTTCTGACATTTGATTGATAGCTCCTTGTGTTGCTGTTTTCGGCGCCTTTTTCAATGCCAAGCCACTTCATGTGCATACATATATTTATATAGTCTCCTCTATGTATACCCACTCATCTGCCTGTTTTGATCGGTTTTGTGAAGCGTGTGAAAGCGTGTCATGATTGCGCTTGCGGTTTTGATACGGCCAATTGAAAAATCACATTTTTCATCATTTTCACCATATATAATACTGATGTTCGGAGAATATGTATGTTAAGTTTTTATTCAGTCAAGTTTTTTTTACATATGTTGGCCTCTTTTAAACTACATTGAATTAAGAAATGTATTAAGCCTTTTCACACAGCCAAATTAATTGATAAGTTTAAATTTTTATTGATAACCCCTTTTTTGCCTTTTATACTGCCGGCTACTCGATAACCGATCAGCTGTTATAAATTTTTGTTTTTGCTTTTCATAAGAAGTTGGTAAGTTTCATCAGCTAATTAATATTTTTCAGCAGCGATAACTACCGCTGTTAAGAAAAAGCTTTTTAACAAAAAATTCGGCCAATCGCTGACAAAGAACGTATATCGTACGTCTTTGTCGCAGAGTTGCATTTGATTTTAAGTCGATTTAAATTCAATTTAAAATAAATACGGATTTTATTTTGTATGGTAAATCGATCTTAATAAGCTTTTAAATCGAGCAGAGGCCGGTAAATTGATCAATTAGCTCCTGTCTAATAACGCATTTTCGTTGTCATACTAATTTGTGTCATAGTCTTCGTGATCTCTTATTTTAAGTAAGACATTAGACTATTAGAAATTTACTTATATATCACATACTGGAGAGAAAGATAAAACATAATCACTCTTATTTATAGGTGAAATATAATAGGCATGAGGTATAAACTCAACCCAAGGTGCTGATGGTTTTGAATTTATCTGGTATATGTGGGGTAATGGAATATATAAACCGATTTCAACCACTTTTAACACTAAATCAAATAATGTTTGTAAAAACGTATACTATTTAATGATAAAAGGGTTTTAGGAAGCAATAACCATATTTAATTAATTTTTGACACATTACAGTCAAGAAGAGATACCTACTTAATATCATCGATATATCTCACAAATTAACCAATATTTCGCAAAAAGCCAGCCATACGCACGGATATTCTCAAATATGGTACCATTTTATGATGAAGGGTTTCCATATATCATGTAAATTTTGTTTGCAAATCTTCAAAAAATCGTTAGTAATCTATTATAAGGGAGGGGCCTTATTTTGGAAGATCAGATCAGGATTAGGTGCGTAATTCGTGGCATAGGAATTTTTGTATGGTGTTATGCTGAGATCTGAAATATAAAGGGACAGCAAACGACGCCAATTCTTTTGACATTTCTCTTCAGTAAGGTTTGCCATTTCATCATGGGAAGATATACGATGCAACAACGAGTCGAAACTATTAAAATTTACTACCGAAACTCGGAGTCAGTGGCCTCAACTTTAAGAGCGCTACGTCCAATTTATGGTCGTCATCATCGTCCTGTCAGAGCAACAATTGAGCGTCGAGTGCAAAAATTTTAATCCACAGGCACAGTACAAAATGTTACCGTGCCAGTGAGACAAATAAGAGCCAGTGAGACAAATAAGTGCCAGCAGAGTCGAGTACATTGCTGCAGCGAAAATATTAATTGACGAAAACCCAAATCAAAAAGAATTTCATTGATATTTTATAGCCCTTTATTATTTACAGTGTTTTTCCGTCGTTGCTCAAAGAGCTGTTGCATTTTTAGTAATATTAAATGAAGAATTAATAGATGTTTAAAAAAATTCCAAAATTACACTACATCTATTTCGTTTAGTATTCTTCTTCTTCTTGACTGGCGTAGACACCGCTTACGCGGTTATAGCCGAGTCAACAACAGCGCGCCACGTAGCCTTCCTTCTAGCAGTTTAGCGCCAATTGGTTATACCAAGCGTTCGTTCGGCTGTCGGTTGTGATTGCAGCTTCTCGATGTCGAACCTTCCTTGTGTTTGTTGACATGTGCACAGAGGCGGGTGCGTATCTTTGCTGATACAAGATAGTGGTCCGAGTCGATGTTGGGACCACGAAGCGTACGCACATCAAAAACACTGGAGACATGTCGTCCATCTATCACAACATGATCGATCTGGTTGCGAGTGATTCGATCCGGAGACAGCCAAGTAGCTTGATGGATTTTCTTATGCTGCAATCTAGTACTACAGACGACCATATTTCGGGCCCCGGCGAAGTCGATCAGCCGATCAGCCTCAGACCGTTTGGTGATGTTTCGTCATTTAGGCTGAATTTTCCGACTGTTGTGCCAAAGACACCTTCTTTACACACCCTAGCGTTGAAATCGCCAAGCACGATTTTGACATCGTGGCGGGGGCAGCGCTCATAGGTACGTTCTAGGCGCTCATAGAAGGTATCTTTGATCACTTCGTCCTTCTCTTCCATCGGGGCGTGGGCGCAAATCAGCGATATGTTGAAGAACCTCGCTTTGATGCGGATTTTGGCTAGACTTTCATCCACCGGAGTGAATGCCAGGACTCGACGACGGAGTCTCTCTCCCACCACGAATCCCACTCCCAATTTGCGCTCCTTTATATGGCCGCTGTAGTAGATGTCACAAGGACCCACCTTCTTCCGTCCTTGTCCCGTCCATCGCATTTCTTGGATTGCGGTGATGTCAGCCTTTACTCTTACGAGGACATCATCCTGTCAGAGCAACAATTGAGCTGGGCAGAGGCACCTTCCCAATTAAGGGTCCGGACATTCCAGGTGCATGCCCTTAATTCGTAGTCCTTTAAACGTTTGCAGTGGTCGTCATCAAAATTGGGGTCTCTCATCCGAGGCTGTTGCTTCCTTTTCATTGGGGGGTGTTTTTATGTGGTGGGTCCCAAACCCTACGCACAACCGCATAAACCGGAAGTCGTGAGCTGCTTGAGCCACATGTAAAAGAATCGTTCCTGGCCACCCCCAAGTGAATGACAGACAGAAACTTTCCTCACTTACGTGAACTTCTACATATGACTCCATCCTCCATCTCGTTTAGTATTAGGTATTAAAAAAAAACCTTTAGGTGAACAAAACCATCTTAATCATATGTATTCAAATTATTGCGATAGAATATACTTTCATAATTGGGTTTTGTCCGTTTAGCCCTAGATATAAAACTGAAAAAAATAAATCAAACTTTTTATATGTTCCCTTATGCAAGACCCTACAGTTCCAACACTGCATAGGAATTTGAGGGAGGCTTCAGAACTCGAATCACATGGTGGACAGAACCCTCATACAGTGCAAAATTTCCACACATACTCTTTGTTACTGAAAATCGATTGGACGTTCTCTCTTTTCAGCATCCATCAAATTATAGTAGTTATAATAATAATGTAATAATAACGGTACTTAAAATTGAGAACTGGTTTACTGATTTTTTGAATAATTGAACAACAAAATTTCCAATTAACCAAGGATTATGCATTAGTATTCTACAAGCGATGTGGTGCACACTTATACTATATTAGATGTTGGGGCTTAACTTTTTTAGACTTTTAAACTAAAGGGGTCACTAAAAACTGGTGTAAACTAATTAATTATAATCCATAATTTATAAATATAACCACAATATATTTACATAAATATCCACTACTTATAACCTCGTACTAAAATGAAGTTAATTCGTCACATTATGCATACTAACTAGCTGGTTACCAAATTAGTTGCGCTTGACTTACATTACCTCAGCTGCATATACATATTCCACTTTCTGACATTAAAATTTGTATTTTCGTCTGATTTATTACATATTTAGTTGTTCATAATGAACACTTACATGTGTATTAACATATTCCCCCTTTTCTCGGGGAACTAAAATTAATATATGACAGCTATACAAACGCGAGGCAATTTTCATGCGCCAACTCCCCGTACAGACAGACAGCTGAATGACCGACTGCGTGGTGAATGTAATATAAGTAATTGGCTCACTGTGTGACCTGGCTAAATGACTGACTTAATGCACTCAAACTTCCGACACGCTGCTGCCACTCTTCCGCTACAGCTTAATGACATATTATTACAGTTTAATTAAAATTGATTATGAAATTGACTTAAATAAGAACAGAAAAAAAATAATATTTTTTCCTGTCTTACTTAGTGAGTTGACTGTCGGAATGACTGACCGTAAAAATTATCAACTACAAAATGTTGAATAACAAAAAAACAAACGAGAAAATATCAAATATAGTAAATATGCAGAGCTGACTGGCACAACAAAATGCGTGCTGCTGACATATCGAATGAGAATGAAGGGGCTTTAGAGAGTGAGTTGTGTGCGTACGCAAGCCGACAAATGTCCGACCGATTGTCAGTAGTAATGAGTTTTTCATTTTTCAACCATTACTGTCAGGCCGCATGACAATCCAATTTAAGTGCGATTATTATAACTCATTTCTCATTATAAGACGACGTCCGCTATCGGCTGCTCCGCTACCGCGCTGCTTTATGTTGGAATGGAGCGAAATTGTGAAGTTTTTCCAACGAAGGGGGAATTGTCTGCCAATGGACGCGGCCTGACGATGACAACCGCAACTTCAACTTGACCGGCGCGACTGATGACGCTGCTAGGGCGCGGGCATAATGTGTGCACACGCCTTTGGTGCTGCTTAGTCACCCCAAATCGACTGGAATTCAACATCTTCAATTCGTTGCGCTACTCGGATCGGCACATTTGCTGCGCTTAATTTTAATTCCTGCCATATTTTTCACCAAACCACGCAACTTACCTTATTTCTCAAAGATAAAAGTAAGAAAGACACCGGAAAGTATTCATTTATCTTATACTTATTTGTATGTGTGTGTGTGTGCGTGTTCGTCCGCCTGCCACTACTTTATGTCAAATTAAATTAAAAACTGACAAACTTCTTTGTCGGTACGTATTAAGAAACAGCAACAACAACAACAAAACAAGTAAAAGAACTACCCAAAATGAGTGTCAGAAATGTAATGCGTCCCGAATAAATCGACCGAAATCATTCAGGTGTTTATTTTTTCCTCTTGTTAGAGGGGCGCGATTTGTCGGTAATGAAGTTGTTTGATAATTTGCTTTGTGAAAGGCAAATAACATTTGGTATTGAGCGTGCACTTGATTAGCATGACCAAACTGAAACACATTTATCTTCGCTTCGGACGAGTATTTGACAGTTTTGATTATTCACTTAATTGAATGCGACTCACTTTTATGAGTTGCATAAATGTGTCATTCCGCTGTACAGTTATGTTAATAATTCTAGCAGTGACATCTGAAATAAAGGGGATATTGCGGAGGTAGTTGTTTAAGACCAAAATTTTTAACGAAATAATCAAAGAATTTATTTTCGAACCATCTTAAGCAGAACCTACGGTAATAACTGAGATGTTCTGAATTATGAAAAACCCTCTTTAACTGAAACCCTCTTTAGTGGTTGTTCAACTGTACTTCATTGGAGATGTGGCATCGTTCATGTAAAATTGTAGAAACCGGACTTTAACTTTCTAAGGTCCAAGTACCGAACATGAGAACCAAAGTGCCTATTGATAATTTTTTTATTTTTGATATTTTATGAAAATTTAGAGTGTATAATTATCATCTAATAGTGTACTTCTGTGCCAAAAATTGGTATAACGGGTCTTTACTTATCCTAGCTCCTAGCTGTTATAATCATTTGCAATCTTTCGGCTGATTTTATACAGGTCTGAAATATCTTAAAAAGAATAAATTAATTAATCTAATGATTTTCGCTATTCTAATGGACCTTATACCGAAAATATGGGACAAATTGTGTGTGATCTTAGGTTCAGAGTATTGACCCTAGCCACTAAACCAAATTCTGATGAAATCTGCCTAGACCTTTTTTAGTCCCTATACATATGTATAATCCTATATATTTCACCAAGACCTGAAGGTGTTTCCACATCTTTGTGTCTTGCAAATTGCGAATTAGGGTCGTATGTCGGATTGTGAACGTTGAGAAACAACCACTATCGCATTTGGGATCATTTTATTTTCTTTTCTCCTCAGACTTTATTAGGAATATTCTTTTTAATACAATCTTAGGCTTTATAGCGAAGATTTCGACATGGAGGTTTGCTTTGAATTTATCAATGGTCTGAAGATTTTGCAAACCTGGAATTGTCAAGGCATCTTTGAGATCAAATATAACGAACCTACGTTCAACGATATCTTAACGCCATCCACACTTTACTAGGAATAATTACTCATGAGTCGGTTAAGGAGGACAGCAATATAATTCGTTATTGAAATCTAATAAAAGACACGCTTGCTTTGGACTAATCATTTCTAGTCGCCACGGTATACTAGTTGTGTATACGCAAACTACTACGCAGGACCTGCGTTCGGTATTCGTTGAAACTAAAATAGAAAGGGCAAATTCAAACCATCGAATGTTTTTCTTCTGAGCCGATCGGCCCTACGTAGGCGTTCTCGGATTAATAAAACAAGTCGCATAATTTTGGCTCTGCTTAGGTTCTGGATTAGCGGCAAACTGTGAGTTCAGCTCGTGACTCACATCCTATTGACGGTGATTAATACCAGCTGATCAGAAGAAATTATAATGTATCCCTGATCCAACAACAATCTGCAACCTCTATTAATTTTCTTTTGTGCGATTTTCAAAAACCGTTTGGATTAAAAATATTGAATTTAATTTTTTCATCTCTCTTTTTGAGAAGATAAGAGGTTGACGCAAACAATAGTGAAAGCAAATTCACACAACTTAAAGGTAGATTGCTGTCAAAAGATTTTATAGTTAACGTTTTCTCGAATCAGCATCAGAAACTCATTCAAATAAGAAATGATAAGCAATTAGTACTCAAGTGTCCTCTGGTGTCAGAAGCAGAGTTAAATTACTGCAAAAGCAATGACAACAAAGCTAAAATATTGAAAAAAATAAAAGCAACAGATGGTTATTGTGTCAACGATGGCAAGACCGACAACAATAGCAACCAACTTAAACCCATATTGGATAACAATTTAATTTTTACCTGTGCAAAGATGCTGTGGCAAAAGTTTAAAGACAAGATAAAAGGTATTCTCTACTGCAATTCAAACAATATTTTTAAGTATAAGATTTCGATATAAAAACAGGAAATTCGGCATGGAAGTAACTTTGTCTTAAAAAGGTTTTTATTGAAAAGAAGCTTCTGAGATATTTGTATATATGTATGTATTTATAATAATGAATTCGATTTCAGTGAATTAATTTAAACATCTTTTACATTTTTAATGATAAAATATATAACATATGTACAATACTGTAATACCGCAAGTAAAGATATTTAATTACCAGGATCTTGCGCGTATGCAGGGATATTTTTGTTGTAGTAGATATTAATACAGCTATTATGCGATAGATGTCGCTATGGGTATATCACGTGCCAGGATACGACACTGTGCTCGCGCAAAGGAATATTAGTTTGCAGAACGATGAAGTACTGATGATGCAGCGGTGCAACTATTATTCACATATTTTACTATTACATTTTACATATTTATAAATAAGGCACTTAATCTTGTAGAACGTACTGTATTAATATATGAAGAGTTTTTAAAGAATTATGGGTTTCCATACACTATCTAAAAATTAATTACAAAATGGGAGAAGCGACATTTCTGCTGGATTTTTTCTGGATATTTCTAAATTTTATCCATCTCAGGCCAGCCCCCAGTCGGATAAGGTTCACTTATGGTCGATTGACTCGGATTTTCGGATCCGACCAATGTGTGTTATTTCGGCGACCCAGACCTGTATGGATCGGTAAGTTTTAGTCTTCTAGTTCACTTATAGTTGTCTGCGATTGCCGGTTTTCAAGATTTCTCGATGAAGAAATTTTAGGCACATCTTCGAGATACAATTTACAAAGCCTTGGATGAAGATTTTTTTCAATTACAGCTATTTAAAAAAATATGGAGACATTTTAGCCAACTTTATTTCTTAAAAACCTCTGCCAAGAACCTCATTTTCATTTGTTTCCTTCGTTCAAGTCCTACTTTAAGGAGTTATGCTGTCCGTCTGCGTTAACATTTTACACGAGCCTCACTGAAAATTACGTCACAATACCAGAGTTTTAATACATCCTCTATATATAGTTTTTACACTTCAGAAATCCTTCATTAATTATATATTATATTTGAGATAGTAAAAAGTTTAAAATAATCATTTCTTATATTAAAAAATTATTGAAAATCAGTAAAAAATTAAAAATTGCTCTGGAAAAGAATCAATCAAGAGTTATATGTGGTTTTAATATTCCGAAAAGTGCATCTATCGATCTATCTATATACCCATTTTAATATCTTTCCTAATTTTGATTACGACTAGATACTGGCAATTACCGAGATATGGTAATGGACTTTAGAACAAAGGGATACGCCTTCACTTTACACAAATTACTATAGTATCTCAGGTTCTATTCAAATATTCTTACATGCAATAAGATGGGTCCTTTACTTTTTCCAAATCTTTTAAAAGACAAAAATGAGTTTCGGTTCCGAATTTGAATACCTTACATAATTGAGGTCTATAGCAATATGTTATAGCCGTCGAAAATTGAACTTTAAGAGAAAGAGTGATGAACCCAATATTTACGAATAACTCCATCAAAGACATTTGTTTTTTGACGAAATATTTCCAAAAACGCGTACTCCTCTGCTCCACTACCACTATCATCTTAGACCGAAAATCAACATACGCAGTTTCACTGGATAAATTAAGCCTCAAAGGTAGGCAGGCATATGCAACAGATCGATATGATTCATTAGTGGCTTTTATGCGCCAATTGGCAGTTGATTGGTAGGCAGAGGTAATCAAGCGTATGAAATATGCTATAGCAGCAACAACAACAACAACTGTATACGTAACAAATCGGTTAACTGGAATGGTAAATACAACTCAATAAACTGCTGTTTGAACAACCAAAAGGGTAACGTCATGTGTCTACGTATGTATGTATGAGTATGTGCAAGCTTAGTTGGAAGCAGTCAGTCAGTTTTGCCATTAGCCAATGTTAGTAGGAAATGGTAAACTGGTAAGTAGCTTCTGTTATGGCTGCCGGTTAGGTGCCAGATATGTAAGTGCATAATAATGACAGTAACACATCGCCCGTGCCAGAGCACATGCCACAAAAATTCAAAGAGCAATATGTTAGTCCAACATTAGGGTCGTTCATATAAATGCAATTTTTTATATTTATGATTGCTATGGATTTTTTTGGAATACAATTAATTCTATATGTTAGAAGTTTGCCCAATATCATTCTCATTTCACAATTTATGGACCTTGAAATCCTTAGGTATAAGCTCTTATAATCATACTGGGAACTGGTCGCTTTCTTGTGTTCTAGTAGTAGGTAATTCAGAAAGCCTTGGTCAAAGACCAGAACCTGACTCAGAGAGCTCCATTGAACTACTTCCTCTTATAGGCGTTATAATTGAACTTCCGTCAGAATTAGGTTGATAGTTCGGTGAAGCGTGTGAATTGCTTGAATTGAATACAGCCGCAAAGTACTGGTGTTATCAACAGTTCAAATGAATCATTTGTGATAAACAGACCCGTTAACTAACCTAACCTATAATCCTTCGATAAATGAAGAGTCCTACAAAACTTAAGAAACTTTTAAACAGCTGTTATTTTATACGATGTTACTGCCAGGACCCACAGCTAGAACCAAACAGTTTTGATTTAATATCGGAATCAAACACAGGCTTACCAAACAATGCAGTGCCGCATACCATACATACATCCTTCGATCTACTTGTAATTATATTCTGCTTTGCAGATTTAAAATGAATTTCCGAAAAAATCAAATCACCTTAATACACATTGATATGCACTTCCCAATGTGTAGGCACTTTATGATTTTGTGAAATACGAACCACATCCAGGCGGTAAATTGATACTTCTGCTAGGGAGGATAGGCCACATTGGTTGAGTAACTTTACAGGAATTTTGGATAATTTGGCTGCAGGTCACTAGATTGACTCGCCACAGTGTATTGCAGACAGTGACACAAACTGTGATTGTGCCTGACCACATGTCAATGAAATATAAACCAACCAAACCGAAGCAAACCAACCGTGCCTGCCAAATAGCCGATCCCCTACAAATAAGCTAGTAACGATGAAGAGCGATGACGAGTGGAATAAAATCGAAGCAAACGATTTTATGCCTGACATAAGCGCCTGATAGGAAGGGTGCTGATATGTGGCCATGGCTATCAAATGCATACATAAGTTTGTATGTATGTATGTGCATGTTGGTTGTGAACGGATATGCATGCAGTGCAAGGAAAATAATTTTGCATTTAATTAAAAACAATGTTGACACTTTTCAAGGATTTAAAACACACACAAAGGCGCGTTAGTGTCGTATTGCACTAAACTACCATTTGCCCACTGCTGTGACTCACGCTCAAAAATGCTCAAGGCTTAGTTTTTAGATACTGTGATTCATTTTACAATTTATCCAGCTGACATCTGTGTTGGTCTGCAGTGAAGCAGAACGGCAGAGCAGACACCTTTCTGCATATTCACCCGCATATCGTTACTTCTTCACATTCAATGTTTGCGTCCTTAAGTGTAATCCTCGACACATTTATTTGAGTTGACAGCAAGGCCGCACTTTTCTGCGCGCTGACGCATAAAATCAATTCGAAACCGCTGCCTTGTCAGTTTTATCCTGTCACTGCTAATCACTTAAGTGTGTCCTTACTTAAAGTACACTGGAGATACTAAGTACTAAAGATTGTTGAACCCTTGTGGTGTTAACGAAAAAAAAAATGTTTCAAAATATCTGATGGAATATTAAAATGCTTGCTATAAATGGAATGTCTTGGAATTTCGTAATTAAAAAGTACTAATACACAAAAGTGAAGTCGTCTCTCGACGAACAAAAACCAAACTCTACAAGTCCCTCATCATTCGCGTCCTGCTTTATGGTGCAGAAGTGAGGACGATGTCGACATCCGATGAGACGAAGGTCCTTTGAAAATTGGCATCGGCGAATAACGCAGACGATGGAACGATGAGTTGTATGAGTTGTACGACGACAGTGACATAGTTCAGCGAATAAAAAGACAGCGAAAGCATTCCATCTTTGAAAATGTTCTATGCAGTACCCGCTGCTGGAAGAAAGTTACTCTAAATTCTCACTTCTACTAATTTTAATTTTCTTAGCATTATGCACCCGTTAAGAGTTAATGTTAACTTCAATAAATAAGGATGCAAATATAAATTAATATTTACGAGTAAATATGCATAGACTTACATATGCCAGTCATCAAATTTTGTGTAATAACTACACTATCTTAATTTCTTATTTCACCCATTGCATTATATTTATGTAAATAAACAAATCTACCTATCCATAAATATAACGCTGGGGACATGATCACTAGTTATAAATCTGTTCCAGCTTACTTAAATATTGATTAAAGCAGCGCTTAGTCAATGAGCAGTATGGCTATGTTGTTCTATAATTGATTCCCGAAACGAGGCTCACACCTGGATAATCAAATAAGGTCTCTTGTTATTCCCAAAAATTCCTGACGTTCGATAACATGTATTGCGAAAGCACATTGAACCCATGACAAATCGATATCAGCTAGATCAATTGGATGGCAGAAGATTTGTAATCCAAATGCTTCTGAATTAATCTCGAAGGTGGGGCAGAAAATCTGAAACAGTTTAAATGATTTTAACACTTATTTTTCGAGTAAATTTAAAACAGCTGAACTTCGGTGAGATTTTTAGCCGCACATCGCGAGAAGAAACCAAACTGTTTCCAGACACCCATACTGGTCTGATCCAAAAGTACCTTAATGACGTTGATAACTAAGCCGGGCTACTACTTACATATTCTCGAGGAGGTTTTGGAGAGTAACATGAAAAACGCTACATGTAACTAAGTGCGAATAAACGAGGAATTCTAAATTGTTAAATCATTATGATTATTTAAGTCGAAAATCCCCCATTGCAGTGAAAGGTAGGTGTGGTTATTTGAAGTTATAATACTTTATATAGCAATAGATAATGCATAATTTTGGCTCTCATTTTACCACGGAGTTTGGTAGAGATTATATCTTGATTTGTATATACATACATATATATATATATTTCATTCCAGGATCCTAAAAGTCCGCCTTCGTAAACCAAACGATATTGTGAGAATCTTCAATATTTAAAACCTCGACCCAGATAACTAGCGCGCAACGCTATTGGAATAATTCAGAAGACTAATTAGGTTGGAAACTGCCGAATCAACTATCAATTTGAAAGAGGTAACTATCCATTTTTAATGACAACTAGATTGGATAGCATAGATTGCAAAAGAAAAAACGTTTCGCTTATCTGACATACACATAAGTGGAAAACAGAATGGGTTAAAGTGCTAATAATGCGATCCCATCAAATCAATATATGCGATTATAAAAACGAAAATGCGCACAATTCAAAAGGGCTAAACTAAAAAACTAGTTTACATTTCATTAAAAACTCAAGAGGGTAAACTCGTCAGAATTGTGAATCCTAGCTGACAGACAACGGCTTAGCGCTGTCAACAAGCATTTCAATAACGCCTGCCACATACGCAACACACGATATGACGCTGACTGCCATTGTCAATGCCAATTATTGCTGGAACTACCCCGCCTCTAAATCAACAAATGATATGCTGGGAGCGGATGTGCGTTTGCACACATGAATTTATACATACATACATGTGTACATATGTGTATATGCGCTTAATATATGTGTATTGATGCGCAAATAACGCATTGTAAATTGAAAATAAAATTGAAATAATTGCTAATGCCTTAAATAAGCAACGCCAACTGACAAAACATAGCAAAAATAACAAACCCAATGACAGCCAAACGACCAGGCCGACATTAGAGGGTAGGGTAGTTCAAGTAGTGCGAGGGTAAAGGGAAACAATAGCAGGTTCGAAGGCAGGCAGGAAGCAGACACTAAGCCTGATTGACAAGTATCAGCAGCAGCAACAGTAGCCAGAAACTGTCTGTCACAGCGACGAGCTGATGGACTGACTGACTGGTTGGCTGGCTGGCTGGCTGTCAGAAATTCGCCAACATTTCAGTCAGCTGGTCAGGATTATATGTATTTGCATGTGTTTGTGTGTGGCACATCCTTTGTGTTGCGAAATACGAGTAGCTATGCGGTAGCAACAATTGCTAGGATTAACGCTTTTGCCGCCACTTAACAACTAAATACAAACGAATGACAGCCGAAAGGGGAGGCAACGCAAAGCAAGGTATTCACACCAAACATAAAAAGATCTTCGAAAAATTAAAAACAAAAAAAAAATAGAAAATCCTAAGTAACTGAGTTCCTCTTTCAAGTGTTAAATTACCATTTGATGGACAAGTTTGATTGAAATCACACCAACCCCTACAAAGGCACAGACACACGTTCGCACACATCAACACGAGGGGCAGCCAACAAAAACGCGACTAATGCCAAAACGAAATAAGATCAGCTCGGCTCAGCCGTGCAAAGTAGTGAGTAAAGTGAAGCGCATTGAAGTGGAATACATGTCATTGAGCAGAGCCACAACCAAGTTGAGCGGATTATAGTAGAATACTTTTAAATTATTGCCGGGCTATTGTTTCCATAGACGCTCGCTGATGTTTATCGCATGCAATTTTGTAATTTGATGAAAACAAACGAATTTCGATAAGCCGCAGTGTGGAAAAAACAACAATACCGGATACCTGGCGCTGCTCTAATAACTGATTGACGTGTTGTGCGCTGCTGCTTTGTATGGCTGGGTGTGTTTGTGCGTCTAATTGTTTGTCTGCGCATCAACAGTAGTCTGTGCAAAGCTGTCAAACAGCCAAACATGCATGCTGTTTTGTTATCCTGCTGATCTTCCTGCCATGCAGCATGCAACTTAGTGCCTGCTTAACGCTTGAATGCGCTTGTCGGCATCACTGCTTTGTTTGCATTGTCTTCTGCAAATTAACATTCCCCTGCTATGTGCATACAAATGCTACTTTACTTACACATTCCTTTGGCATAATAAATAGTTGCTGGGAATTTGCGGCTGTGCCGTGGTAAAATGACACCTTTCCATCAACAGTCAGACAGACAGACAGACAATCTTAAGTAATTTTCGTGGTCGTAAACATTGTTCTGACAAATTTCAGCAACAACGTGTGCAATCTGCTAAATCTTCCCAAGAGCAGTATTTATCGTATGCGCCATCGCAATTTCATACCTACAATTACGACATGGTTCAGTTATTATTTTGTTTATAATTTTATTTTTTGTGTAGAATTATTTGCTTCTTCAATTCAATGCAGCGATGCAGTGACCTTTAAGACTTAAGTTTTGCAGAAGTATTGGCTCTTATTTCAAGCATGTCCTTTGCGCAAATATTTGTACGGTTTTGCCATACAATTGTTTGTATAGATAAATGTGCCTTTGTGGTTTCTTTTGTTGAATTTCTATTTAACCTTTTCAGAGCTAAAGATAAGTTATTTTTCACACAATTATAAAATAAATTCTAGGACCAGTGTTTTTATCGAGAAATGTGGTACATTGATCTATACACATTTCTTTGTCATTATCCCGCTTCCAAAGAGAAGAAACTTAGTTCAACACCTTAAAGTTCTTCCCGAAGTACTTTTATTGTAAAATCGTCGAAAAGCGGGTTAAGAAGCGAGATTATACACCCTGTTTGCTCTCAGCAATAGAATAAGCTACCCATTTGTTTATTTGGCAAACTTATTCAAAGAAAGAAGGATATATTGAGATACCAAACCTCGTAGTATTTGGAAATATTTTGAGTTTTTTCCACCTGGCTGGCAATTCTGTTTTTATTTAGTACAACGGGAGCCAACGACTAAATTCCTCTCAACCGGTTGAGAATTGAGAATATGCATTGGTAATGCTTTAACGATTTATCGTATCTAACGGATAATGTGCACTCTGTAGATTCCACACTACTAATTCTCTGTAAGAACTCAGGAGTAAACTATGATATATTATGACATGGTACGAAAATGATTTTCATTGAGCATTTATCTCTAAATTAACTCGGCTACCAAGCCATTGCAGTGTCTTTCACGTGCCTGCTATTAATGTAGCAGTAGATATATTGCTCCGAAGTGAGGTCTCCTTCAGAGAGGAGTGTATTCACTTCGACAGCAGAGGGGTCTTGGTCTTGGATTCGATGACAATAGCTCTAAGCTAGTAAGGGAGTGTCTAACAACATTATCAGTTGCTTCTACGACTTGTGTGGGTAGAGAGTATCCTAACAACATTGTCGTCGGAATGGTGGGTAGTCCGAGGTCCACTTGGGCTAGAGCGCTGCACACAGTGAATCCGAGTGAGCTTGCCAAACGCTGGATAAAAACCAGTATCTATGTAAGAGCGAGGTCTTACTGACCAGTATTGGATCGAAAAAGGTCCTTCCAGCTCTGTTTACTGGTCACTGTTCAATAGATATCTATGCGGTGAGACTAGGGATCAAGCCAGATGCTAGTTACGAGAGCTGCTAGGAGGAAGACGAAAAGGAATCATCCTCCTTCCTTCGATGTCTAGCATTCGCCAGACAAAAGTTAGAACACCTCTGTACCTCTTCGGCGAATCCAGCGAACTGAGTGGAATCCACATTAGCCGACTTAAGATTTTTATGGCGTTTTTAGACTGGAGCTAATTGATCAATTAACTGGCCTCTGATCGATTAAAACCCTTATTAAGATCAATTTTCCATACAAAATAAAATCAACATTTATATAATTTTAATTGAATTTTAATCGACCTGAAAATCAAATGCACCTCTGTGTCTGCGATTGGCTGAATTTTTTTGATAATTTGTAAAAATTTGAAATTTATCAAGTATTTCGTATCCTTTGTCTAAAATAAAAAGCTTTTTTCCTGATAAATTGTTAAGAAGTAAATTGCTCTGACAAATAAAACGTTTTGTTGTGGATAGTTGTGAAAGTGAATTTATTGTAATGGAGATATTTTACGTTTGTCGTTATTTTCATATATAGAGGAAAAATATGAACATGTTGGTGGCTCGCGTCATTGTGCCGTTTTTATATTAAGAAGTTTTTTCCCCCTTTTTTAAATAAAAAATGAAGATAATGAGGGTAACTTTGACGAAATTGTTTTCTATATATTGCATGCGATTACAACTTAGCAAATTTTTGCCTATAATTAATTAAGTTTAGATTTCATGGTTCCCAAGGAACTTTTCTGAAGCTAAACATAACAACCAACTAAATGAAAATTGCATTTCATATATTATAAAGGACATATGATTATATGTATATGTATTATATTATGTAGTATTTTATGACTTTGCGGGGGAGCAAATGACTAGGGGGGATCTGGGGTTGGAAAAGCCTTTGCCATCCGATTATCAATCAACCTCATTTACGCGCGGCACTCCCTGTTTGGTTAGGGAGGCTAACGAGGTTTTGGCGACCGAGTAAAGGCGGTATAACCTTATCATCTTTATAGAATCCATTTTGCATGAAAAATAGGGCCAGATTCGGAGCATGAAATATTTGCGCACTCTCAGAAGCTTCACGTCTAGACCAAGAGCAAAGATTTATTCTGAAATTGAAGTTAAATTATTAACTATTTTGCAAAAAATATTGAAATACGTACGTATTTATTTCTTGACACAAATTTAAAAAAATTAAAAAATATTTTATAAATTTGTAAAGTGCACAGAATAGGGCTGTAAATCTAAAGATTCAGCAATGCTATTTGTAAACATGTACCAAGAATAATATTTTCTCTTCAAGCATTTGATGAAGTTATATATGTACATCAAACAATGAACTGCAATCTGATCATATAATCATTGAAGAGTTAGTAGAGGTTCTCAATATTTCTCAGGAAATAAATTTCTTCGACTACTGTGGTATGATTGTGTCGAATGTTAAACTGTCAATTAAATTTTGACCATTTTCAGATGTTTATATGACATATGACGTTTATATGATGTAGGGACTAATGACAATTCAGGTCATTGCAAATCAATAATTTTAATGTCGATTTCGAAATGTGGTAATTGCAAGGGGGTTCCTGCCATGCATATGCACTATGACCAGATCCAATATACATATGTATATAGCGGCATTCATGTATTTACATACAATCGAAGTCAATCACACTTTAAATGCATGGTCAATGAATTTGATCGATTTTTATTTAAGAAATATTAAGCCGTAATGAGCAACAGCCATGAAATAAATATATCAAAGTCACATGTATTGATCAATCATTTGACGCAAGGTAATTAGGGCCTTAGCGCCAATTCCAATAAAACAATGCACGTGCCATTATCAATCTTCGGCATAAACAATTGTTATTAAGACATTAAAACGGTAGCTGGCAGATGTAATCAAATATGTAGGCGCTGTATATATATCACTGCCCCCACGACCCCAAGAAAAGCGAAACAAAGCCACAAGACATTTTAAGGTAGCTAAATAAATGACGGAAATACTGATCGATTATGTGGATTGGATTGATCGACTGATGGAATGTAAGTGTAATCGAGTTCAGGAGCATATGAAATATTGTATAATTAAGTTAAGAAATTTTTTCATTTTCACAATAGAGCTGTCAAACTGAAAGAAAATAATAGATAAGTGGTGATCAATGATTAGACGAATTAGTGGCATAGAAGAAAACAAACTAGAAATACACAACATCCATTCAATATTTAACCACTTTTTCACATTTGTAGGTCTTTGATCTTACCGTAGTATATTCAAATAAAGCAACACCCACTTCACGGTTTCAAAGCGTGGCTTAACCAACGCATTAATAATAAAGTCATGAATGTGGCACACGCAGCTACATAGCACATGAACATATATATCTTACTGCAGGGCGCCTTAAATTTTTACTGATCATAAGATCGATGAGGAAATTATCTGTCAAGAGCATTAAACTGCATTTCCTTAGTGTTACGAGGAGATCAAGAAATTCTTACATACAAACTGATATAGAAATACGAACCCTGTAGGAACTTGAAGTGCTTCTCACTTAAGAGTACATTCTTCAATGAAACATTGATGACCGAAATAGTTGGGAAGTTAAAAACTCTACATTATATTTGCAAATATAAATTACAGGGTCCGGGTCCATTTTTTGTTTTAATATACAGTGTATTGTAATTTATATCAGTTGTTTATTAGATTCGCTAATCTCGACAGCATAAATGGAGACAGCCACTAAAGTTTCATATTAATATATACAAGAGAGAGGGAGAGAGAGATCTGTATTAATCTGTAATATTCGATTCGGTACTTTGTAACGTTTGACGATTAGGAGACTGCTACTTCAATAATCATATTTTTCTTTCACTAGGGGAAGAGATGTCTACTTGTTATGCCCGAGTTCTATTATCTTATCAAAATTGTGTCATGTGAAACCAATAAGTTATCCAGTAGAAGTATACTTGATTTAAGTCGTTTATACTAGTTGCTTGTTCGATTCGAATTTTAATGCACGAAAAACTACTGAGCGCAATATTATTTCGTTTTCTTACATTGGTCCTCCCTATAGGGTAGTTTTCGCTCTACACATGTGCTATAAGTCGATAAGTATGAAAGTATTTCGTAAGATGATAGAGCACTTTAAGACGCATTTATAGAGTTGTTTCTACACATCATTATTGTTTTTTTTTTAATTTTGGTAAGAATGAAAAGAGTCATTAAGCCTGCGTTATTTTTACGGCCGCTGGCAGCAGCTGTCGCTGTTGTCTCACTTAATACTCTTTCGCCTCATACGAATCGCGGTGGGTATTAATAATTTTGAATGATTGGCTGACCAATGGTCGCATAAGCCCCAATAAACACCAACGAAAATTAAAGTATTGTTAAAAAGTGCTGAGCCACTGTAGAGTATTTTATCTTTTTCTTTTTGTACATTTCCAATTATTCTTCTTTTGTTATTAAAGAGATCATAATTTATATTGTGGTGCGTTTTATTATTACCCCACACTACACTTTGCACCCTCAAGCGTATGTATGTTTGTAAGTATATTTTTCAATTTCGAAAGAAAATAAGTTGCTAGCCTTTACACCCGCCAAAGTGTGTATTGTTGCCCTCGAACCTTCAGTTTACTGCTGCTGCTGTTGCTGCTGGTATTGCTACTGTTGCCTTTTGTTCGCTCGATTACAATATTAATGTCTTGCTGCCGTTTTGTGTCAAAGCAATTGTTATGGCGGCGAAATACAAAAACTTCAAAACCCCTAGCATTATATGTAGATATTATACACACCAAAATACAAACTAATGCACTTATAATTAATTATAAAAGTGAAAAAATGCTATATAACATGCGATTATTGGTTGATACTATTGAATTATTGGATGGTGTGCATTATTCAGAGTATGTCATGATACTACAAATATTTTTTAATATCCACCGAATACCGACTTGCTTGAGGTATTTTACGGTTTAAATCTTTTCGGAAATTTTTTTGAAAAGTACTAAGTCATAAAATCTACATTATATAGTTAAATATTTTTTTATTAACGAGAAGCTTTTAAAATAATATTAAGAAGGAGCCTTAGATATTATTGATATAAAATTATATTATACTATAAAACATATGTGGGCCACTGATTGGTTAGTAGTTTTGTGAAAAGGAGAAACTGATCAAAAGCAACCGCACATCAGATATCGGTAGACTTATTTTGGCCCTCCAAAAACTCAATCCATATGGTATTATCATACCACATATTTTTCTCAACCTAAAAAGTAATATGTATTACATGAGATTAAAACACGAAACGCTTTTGAAAATGTTAGCTAGATAAAGAAAAGTAGTATGTCGAAACCGCTCGACAACCTGTGATTAAGTCTATAATCTGGAAAGTATCTCTTTCATAGCAAAATTTACTGAAGTTAGCTTTCAGTAACAATTTATACGACAAAAGTCTTTGGGTCAAAACTGTCCAAAATAGCTGCGGTATTGACACTGATTCCACTTGTATAATGAAGACGGATCCTTCAGTGTACTAAAAATGGCTCAGAGTTCTTTTATAATGACAATGCACCTATCATAAACCTTTTGAGGTGACTATCTTCTTCCAGTATTTTTTTTAGGGACAATCAGTCCAGTTCGAGTTTTTCATTAAGAGTAAAAAAAATATTCATTATACCATAGGCTAACATGTAGTATATATTGTAGTGTACTACAGAAGCCATGTGTATGTATATCACCGGTGTCCTGAAATTTGTTCGAAAACAAATGTGTTCCATACTATTAATTACTTATATTGAATTAATATTTTAAGTTTCCTTGAAGTTCTAACTAAGTCGAGATCTATTTCCCTACCTTTTGTACATTAGTTTATTTTATTTCAATTTATTTGAATCAGCTGATGGCCACCACGGGTACGCTTGCAGAAGTCCAAATGCTATTGTCCACGGTTTTCAAGCATAAATCGATCGATACTGTTGGAATTTCACGTTCGATATTTGTACGAAGTTCATCAATCGTGGTCGGCCTGTTTGGCATAGTTCATAGACTTGGCGTAGCCCCACAGAAAATAGTCTAACGGCGTCAAATCGCACATCCGAGGCGGTCAATTGACAGTGTCATTTCGTGAGATAACACGTTCATAAACCGCATAAATTCTTTCGAGATGCAATAGTTAGTCATGGAGTATGTGGATTGCTGGATGACCAATAACGCATATTTTTCTTATTGATGAAGCCATTCAATCAGAAATAAGCCCCATCGCTGAAAATGATTTTTCGATGAAAATCTGGATCTTTTTCAAGTTATTGGTCAGCCTAATTCACGAACATACGACGATTCTGGTGGTCAAGCGGCTTCAGTTCTTGCGTCAATTTGATCTTGTAAGATGTAGGCCAAGATCTTTTCGCAAAATTCGCCACATCCACGTCACTGAGATGCTCAACGCTTGAGAATGACGTGTGAGATACTGATTTGGGTTTTCCTAAATTAATGGGCTTGCGGCAGCAGTATTCTCGTCACTTCTTTGTCTCACTGGCACGGGAACATTTTGTATTGTGCCCGTGCATTCAAATTGCTCCACTAGACGCTCAATTGTTGCTCTGACAGGTTTACGATTATGATTATGACGACTTTAAATTGGAAGTAGTCTTAAAGCTGAGGCCACTGACTCCAAATTTCGGTAGTAAATTTTAATAATTTCGACTCGTGGTTGGATCGAATATCTTTCCACGATGAAATGACGAAACTTACTAAAGAGAGATGTCAAAAGAACTGAAAAAAATATGGCTGTTCCTATCGGTCTACCTTTGTAGCGTCCCATTTGAAAAACCCTTTACATGTGTGCCACTATGATTGTTCCTGGGTTATTGAGCTTATATCGTATTGTTGTAAACATTGTAGTACGGAAACCATATGTCTGTCTATGGCAGTACCCATTACAAATTCCAAATTCTTCACTAATCAAAGTAATCAAAAAAAAGCCACAGTCTTTATAGCATTACGAATAGTGCTGTGATATCATTTGTTAGCTCTATACTTCGGCTCTGCATAAAATCCGAGAACTCTAACATCGGTCCACTATCTCATTCCATGGGTGCATTTTTCTGAGTACTCTAAAATCGTAGAAACGGAGTATATGTATGATATTCAAATATCATCAATACCATAATGAGTTATAAATTTTTCTAGAACTTATTACTACATAGCGATAGTTAAAATAATACTCAAATGATAACCTGGTATTCAAGCAGTTCGGCTTTTATATGAAACTGTAATTAATTTAACCCATAATCCTTGACCATACGAGGAACTTTGTCGGTTTTCACAAAGTAGGATAGTTGATTAAAAATTCATAGTTAGCGAATATAAATTTCAAGCAGACGAAAGGGAGTTGCGTGAATATTTTTGCACAAACCAAATTGCCGAGACATAGCAATAAGAACAACAATAACCAATAAAAACCGACTAAAAACAGTAGCAACAACTGTCAACTGCAGGCAATTTGACGTAGATGTACTACATATTAACGCAATTGCTTCTGAGCTGACCAAACCAAAACAACGAACCAAAACCAAAATTGAAGCAATGCAAAGCAAAGCCAAAGCAACTGTCAAACTTACAATGGAACTGACAAACGGACGCACAGACAAGCTGGCCGGCCGAGACAGAACTGACAGCGCTCAATTGGAAGAACGATGGATGGACATCAACGGACGGCCGACACACAAATCGGCAACGCACACAAATCTTACTTGCCATTGCCATTCTTCTTTTGCTGCCATCGCATCACAAGTTGACAAGTAAATGTCAGTTGCTGAATGACAAGTTTGCCTCTTGTCTGCACAAACTTACTCGTATTCGCAATGTTTGTCTGACTCATGCCCAGACATGTAAACGTACTTTTGTTAACGTATACGTGTACTCCACGTATGAGTATCCCCAGTTTGATGTATGTATGTCGGTTTATTCTGTTGCGTTCATTTATGTAATGCTGTTGACATTTTGTTGTCATCGTTAGGGACATGTCACCGTTGACAATGCAGCAGCAGATTGTTATCCTTCAATAAAGTACACAATACACAATATGCATACGAGTAGACGCTCACACACACACATACACGCCATAGATAGACCCTGTGACTTCTTGTGATTTTTGCGTTGCAGCTTTGCGTTTGCGGTAATCCACTTAAACGACCAATGTTAATCCGTTCGACCTATGGAAATCGATCAATGTCAATGGCAATGCTGCATTTTGATTACTTCGATTTTTTATCCGTTTTCGCTTGAAAAGGGGAGTTAAAAGGAAAGGTATGTGTCTGCGAGTAATCCGCAAAAAAGTGGATGACGCGTTGTGATATGTTGCAAGCTGGAATTTAGGATGTGATGGTTTCGTGATGGGAACAACTGAAATTAATTTGGTTGTTGAATGCAATGCAGCCGTACTTGTATTGCGAGTATTTGAGTTTTTCGAATAAAGTGGAGATGAGTATTTATTATTATGTACATATATGTTCCAAGTAATTAAGTAATATTTTTCTACTGATGTACCCAAACTCTTGTATTAAACTATTTTTCGATTTAGCAGACTGCCATCGAAGTTTTGAAATATAATAAATATGTATATGTGTAAATTATATTACAATTTTAAGATTCCTTTACATTTTATTTTATGGCAAATGACGTCCAATCCTTGTTGCTGTTGTTATAACCATTTACAAATTAATTTCGGTCACATAGCCACGACTGTCGTCGGAACCGGTGGCACTCAGCACTAACTTTTGATGGTAATTTTAATGAAAACGACGCAATAGCTCTCAATACGGAGTACTGAGAGTGATATTCTTCACAGAGAGATGACATGGAACTTTTCAATCATTCTTCGTTTTTGACTCTCTCTAAATTTTCTAAAAAATATCATACAATTCGAAAGAGAGAGAGAGCATACAGCATTTAAGACTTATGTTTTGATTTGCCTTATACCTTACCTTACCTTAAAATCAATAATAAGACACAGATTAATTCACAGGAATTAAAATATTTTCATTTGATTAAGCAAATTAAGTTCAGTAGTTCATTTATCCTGCACTTAAATCTTCTTTTTCAGTACATACATTTAACTAAAACGTTACTCGGAACACCTGAAATTTATAAGTAGAAACCGAATTGAATGTAAGATCACCTCAGGCCGAGATCATCACCACAAATAATTAATAAACGAAGACAAATTCCAATGATTCACATTAAACATATTCCTTGTGTCTTTGAGTCCTCAAACAATAATGGCTTTGGTTGAAGAGGGTGAGTATATAAAGGGTGATCCATTTCGAAGTTCCCTACCTGTTGAAAGAAAAAACACAGAAAATTCAAGTCTAATTGGGAATGTTTATTGTCATTCGAAAGAATATTATTTTGCATTTATTTTTGAAAGATGATCTCTTTCAAATGTTGGCCGCGGCTACATTTCACATGGTCTATCCGTTGAGTGCAAATTTCGATAATTTTGCCAATAAGTTGAGCAAAGCGCGCGAAACAAATTCTTTATAGAACGTGAATTTGGGTAATAAAGTTGAACAATTTGTAAACGTTGTTGAGGCGTAAGTCTTTTCATGAGCAAAAATGGGCCTTACTATTGATAATACTCTGAAATTTACTATTGTGGAAAAATCAACCAAAGTATTTGCATTGAATATTGTATGAAAATTCACTCTAAAATACTTGAAATGAGTATCAACCAGTCAAATTGACATAAAACAGAGTTAAAATTTGTATGAGTTCTTTCCAGAAATGAACATTTTAATATTTTCGTTATATGGGTTTTCCAATTTTCAATATTTTTCTCTATGTATAAAATTATTCTTATAGATATATAGATCTTATAGATACATATTTAAAGAATAATTTCTGAAATTTAAAAAAAAATTAAAACTTTTCCACTGTGACGTCATTTCCGGTGACCCCTCGGAAAAAGGTGCTTTCGCGTTGTCAGCATAACTCCTGAAAGTATCATCTAAATTGAAAAACCAAAATAAATGTTTTAGTTTAGACCATAAAATCGTGCTTCAACGAAGGAAAGACCAAAAAAGAAAAAATTGGAATTTTGGCAGACATTTTTCAAGAAAAAAAAAATTAATAATAATTTCGGTCTCATTTGCTTGACTTGACTTGTTTTTTTTTTAATAGTTGTAATTTGAAAAAAAGAATGCTTTATTCAAGCACGAGTAAATTGTATCTCGAACACCTGTACCAAATTTCATCAAGATCGGTTGAGTAGTTTCAAGAACATTTGACAACCGACTTTGAAAACAAGATTCCGAGAAAAGCGCGTTTAAAGTTTTGAGTAACAATAATACCTGGCCTGGAACGCACACCTTCCAAAGGCTGTATCTCCGAAACTATTATTCGTATCGACTTGGATAATAATTTAGGATCTCGAGATGTTGTAGAAATTAATAAGCCAAAAACAAAATATTGATTTTTTGAACCCACGAAACCCATGTAACCCCCTTAGCTCTTCGCTAATGACTAAATGTTGCCGTCGTTTTTGAGTGAACCTGGTAGAGGAATCTCCATAAAAAATAACGAATGAGCAAATAACCCCCTTCTTAATACTGGATGGATGGATGTTCTTATTAAAGTTTTAAATAAATGCATTTATTGATCCGATGATAATATTTTAAAGATAAAGGTGTAATACGTTTATTAAACATAAAAGCATAAATACTTTGAAATTGAGGTTATTAAAAATTAATCCACTAAAATGTTGAAAGGTATTATAAAAAAAATTTATCTCGCACTTTGAGCAAACGTCCCTTCGGTTATTTCGCTGGAATGGTAAGCACTAAAAATTAATGTGCAAATACCATATGCAAGACACTCTCCGTCAACTGTATCTACGTTTTTTATGGCCACCTTAATGTACATTTTGCGTGTGCAATGTTGACAGCTGCGAACGAATTGCGACTCTAAAGGTACATATTTATGAACGTACAGTCTTTGCTGTGAATATGTATGTATGTATGCACGCTGACTGATCGATTTATGTGACCCATCAATATAACAACGCGATTACAATCAATTTGCGCGTCAAGCTGAAATATTTGCACTTTTTTGCTTAAGTATCTAAATAAAGGCGCCCATAAAGCCGCACTGGCCCAGCGCAGCGCTAGCTTAAAGGTGTCTTAAAAAGCAACTTAATTGAAGTATGAAAATGTAACTAGCGCGTTTGTGGCGCACCAACACGCCGATGGCATACTAAATTGGTCTACACCATAAATTTTATGGCTTAACACGTTCGCCATTCCGCTGCGACGTTGCTAAAGTGGTCAGCACTTTTTATGGGTCATAATTTTTACTGTCGCAGTGGCGGCTAAATACATAAAAAAACGCAAAATGGAACAAAAATGGACATAGTCTTAAAGTACATTTATAAATGAAGAAAGTGTTTATAAAAATAGTTACTTTAACGAGAAGGCGATCAACAGAGCAACCATTGAATTATCGCAGTGTATTAATCACGCAAAAATTATGTTTTGCATACTGATGAGCGGCGCGAATGAATTTCAAATGGCGTCGCAAATAGTTACACACGCATAACACTCACACCAGAGGGACTCTTTCGAAAACAGCAAACATACGCTAATTGATTTCTGGTAGCAGAAAAAAATATATGTACATATGTATGTACTTACATGTGTGTGGCAAAATATGCAAAAACATGCAAGAGCAGCTGCAACCTGCCACACCAAACTCCTGGGCGTGGATATGGCGATTCCATGCAAATGCAAATGAAAAAGCCATATACATAGCATACTATAGTACATACAAATATTTATGCAACCCTATTTACAGCTAACACTTGCAAAAAAATGCATTTTACTTCGCCAACCGCTGCCTACCCGCGCACTCTTAGTCTTGGTGCTCCTTCCGCCCCTCTGCAAGCATTGATTGATTGATGTACTGCCTTTGCACTTTGCTTGACTGATATATTGACGGCCTTACAAATGCTATCAGCCCAAACAATCAGTCTGGCAAGCAGATCGGTCTTTCGGTCGCTCCGCCCGCCCATTTGACTGCGTTGTTGTTTGTGTTTATTTGTAATGTTTTGTGTTGTTGTGTATATTTCGTGCTTGTCCTGCTGTCAGGCTTAGCGTTCGTTGCAGTCACATCACATCAGCGAGGCGTTCTCGCGTTCGTTTCTGTTGGAGCATGACGTGCTAGGCATGCGAGACGCGCCACGCCATCGCCAAGCCGTAGTTGTCGCCGTTATATGCCACAATCAGTTGTACGAATGTGTGGCTGGCACGGTGGGCTGGAAAAGCTCCAACACTCTCTTCGATTCGGCAAGCATTAGAGAGTTGCGAATCGAACAAACTAAGCCTGTTCAAAATCTGCAAAAAGCAAAATGAAAAAAGACAATTCTTGCTTGAGCCCGGAATTAGACGCAAAGAAACATTTGATTTTATATTGAATACATTTTTAAATCATCTCTAACAATTATTACCAATTACACAATCTCCTATTATATCCCAAACGATATTATCTTTTATCCGGGAGATCCCTGTACCTTTCAGAGAGTTCTCAAGATGGAATATGGTATAAAAATGATCAACTACTATAGAATATTTTAAAAATCGGTATCAGTATAGAAAAGTAAGATCAGAATTTATAATTTATTTCATTTCACCAAAATTTTCCACACTTTGTCCCACTGTTCGTCGACTAGGATTACGTGTTGAAAGCAACCTCGTTCGTTAACCATAACGAGGCAGAGGCGGCAATGCAAATATTTATCAGAGAGAGCGTAACAATTTTTTATTATTTCTATTTTTTATTCATTTTACAGGACCCGGTTGCAATATTACTTTTTTCGATTGTGCAACGTGCAACCGAACAACAACAGAAGGTGTTGTTTTTTGAAACAGTGTAAACATTAGCGTACAACGCAGCGGCTCTCCTTCGGCAGAAAAAATATTTGTATGCATTTTAACCATTCTGACGCACTCATAGCAATTCCGAATATTCGGTATATCGCATGAATGCGTGACGAATTGTGGCGTTGCATGAAGTGTAAATATGCGATGAGGCGGTCGTGAGTTGGTGGCGGTAGTTATTGCAAGCGGGTGATGGAGGAAGGTAGTCGCGTGCGATCGCAATGACAGGTTGTTGGTTGCTAATGTCATACACGAGTTCGGCTTGTGATAACTCTGTTGGGACAAGTTGTTCATAGTAGGGTTGACACAAATGGACTTAAAATAGTAGAACTTGATAAAAACAGACTTGCTCCGGCCCTAATTGCTGCAAAAAGTGGCTATTAGACCTCGGTTCCAGACAATTGAATATCTACCATTTCGTAAACCTTGCCCAAATCTGTAAAATTAGTATTTTTGAAAAGTTATCCTTATGGATGGGTTAAATAACATCAATCTTTGTGAAGACAATCATATAGTAAGGGCCGAAGTTGAATTCCAATAGAAATAAGTTCAATATTTTCATAGCATGTTTTCCAACACTCCGGCAGAAGAGAAGGAAGAAAGATGAGAAGAGTTCAATAAATTTTTTTAATAATTTTTCCTAAATCGTTATAGTAGTATAGTCTTGAAATGTTTCTCTCTGTGACCAATGGGCGTGGCATCGCCCACATATGGGTCAAAAACCATATCTCAGGAGGTACTCGACATATTTCAATTAAATTCGGTATATAATACTTTTTTGACACCCTGATGACACGTGTGGAAAATGGATGAAATAGGTTCACAACCACGACAACTTCCCATATAACTCAATTTTGAGTTGATTTCGTTTCTGATTCGTTCATTTTATAAGATATACATAAGGAACCAATGAAGATAAGAAAATAAAAGTTTACACAAATACTGTTTATGATCTGTGGCATCACTTGTGAAAAAATTGTCTAAATCAGACTATAATTTTTCAAGGCCCCGGATATCGAACATGAAGAACTCAGTGCCTTAGGGTAATTTTTCAACCAAAATATCGGTAAATCTCTCAGATATCTTATTTCAATTCAGAGAAAATCGTTTTCTTCTAATAGTGTGTCTCTGTACCAGAAATGGTTAAATAGGTCAAATCTCTCTCTCATATGAGGCATTCTCTGGAAAAAAATGCCGCTTGAAAAAAAAAGTTTTTTATTTTCTTTGGCATTGATATATTTTATAGAATATGTAAAACCTAAATTAAACCATATGCTGTTAAGTCGGTGTAGCGCGGGGTTGCCATACTGTAAGGGGCCAAAGTTTTTTGTAAAAAAATTTTCGAACCGCCATAACTTTAAAACTAATGAACAGATTTTAAAACATCATGTGACTTTTTTGTACAGTATTTCTCAAACTTTAAAACTGTATATCGTAAAAATTTTTAAAATTAATATTTAATAGCAAAAAATTAAAATTTTTTTTTGGAAATTTTAATCCCTTTTTGTTTTTTTTTTTTATTTTTAATATTTTTTTAATATTTTTGTATTTTTCAAATTTTTAATTTTTTTGTGTCTTTTGGTTTTTGTTTTTTATTTAAAATTATTACGTACTTGAATCTAATCTAGGATTTTCAAATATGCGAAGCACTTAAGCGGGTACACTGTACTTGTGATGAAATCTCAATTATTCATTAATACAAACGCACGTTTTGTTGCCATAATTTTTAAGACCAATCTGTTAGCTGAGGTATGAGTAATTTTCTTTCAACATATCAGCGTCTACAAGACCAAATTTCTTTATTAACTATTTTACTTATAAATTTGTGCTATTGATCGTGGTCACTGAGAAGTCGTGCTTCAACGGCTCACTGCTTTGCTTGTTTAGTCGAATGTGCAGTCAGCCGTTACAGCTTCTGAAGTACGAAGAGCTTCAATAATATTGCGTCAATCACTTGAACACTACTAATTTTATTTGTTCACTTAAAATATATGAAGATATTTAAAAATCAAGCAGCCATAGGCAAAGCAAATAGATGTTAGAACTTTTATTTATCTAACATGATCACAGTTTGTTAATTTGTTGCCGTTAGCACACATGCCTGCAAATTGTTTGTGTCAACAAGAACGTGTTGACGTATGAAAATCAGTAGTTAACTCGTTTCAGAATATGACACTAGTTTATTAATTAATCTAAACATTAGCGTTGCGCTTCAAATTAGTTTTGTAAACCGAAATGTGATGAAAATATTTCCTAATAACTATTAGTGCAAATAAAAAATATTTATAAATAAAATTTTTTTTCTTTTCAAAAGTAACTTTATTATTCAGAATGTTACAGAAAGTCTAGAAAATATTCCTCATTTGTTGAAGATATTCAATATTGCTCTAATTATCAATATTTGGATCAGAAAATATTATAATGTTGTATTTTAAGCTGCTACAGGCGACAGCTAGTAAGGGCGACTAATGCGAGGAGTGGATAATAATTTCGAGTCATAATTTTATAAGTCATGTGATGTATACAATGATGTCCACATAACCAATAAAAAACGTAGCGGTTATACTGTCACGCACCACTTCAGGTTCTCTCGGGAAGACGGTTATAGGACCAATAGAAATAGACGGATACAATTTTCCTCGAACTTAAAATATATGAATTTCGAACTTTTTTTCTTTCGAAAGTTTATAACGAATGAACAGCAATAAAACCTTAAAGAGATATTTACGGACAATTAGTATGGATCAACGAATATGAAATTGTCCTTATAGCCAGTTTGTTGAATCTGTCATCGACAATTGTTGAAAGGCGTAATATCAATGTTACAGTCCCTGTGAATGCATTGTATATTTCCTCATCTATTTAGGGTGCTTATCCAAAGCCACAAGTATGAAGTTGGATCTTACATAAATATCACATTGAACGATTTACACGCTTTGGTCTAGTTCCTGAGATATGGTTTTAGATCCCTAAGTGAACGATGTCACGCCCATTTTACATTTTGTAGAAAAAATCTGAGTGTATCTTCCTTCTGTCGTTTCTTCGGTAACTAGTGTTTCTGATTTTTTCCGTTAGTGAGTTAACGCACTTTTAGTAATTTTCAACCAAACCTTTGTATGGCAGGTGGGGTATGCAGACGGACGGGCAGACAGACGTCCACATTTCAATACGTCTCGTCATCCTGATAATTTTGATATATATAATCCTATATCTAATTCGTTTAGTTTTAGAACTTATAAACAACTGTTATGTGAACTCTCTTAGCAACTATGTTGCGAGAGTATAAAAATGGTAATATTTTTCTGTGATTCGATACTGTTTTTTAGAGTTTTAAAGTGATCACCTGTCGTTGTTGGTGAGTCATGATCAGACCCGAATATGACTACCTCGTGGAATTGCGGGACAAAATTATTTTATGAAGGGGTATGGAATATTGGAGATAGTAGGCATCTCCAAAAGCCGCATGACTTATACCCTGCTGACAAGACATACTATACAATGAAAAACTATCGGCGCTTAGGGTGTTCCATTTGCATTTCGGATTTCGGACAATATCCAAAGACCTGAATCCACTTTATAATTTTTATTGCTGGAAATAATCCTGAAAGCTATGATTAATTTGAAATAATTTCTGAATTTTCCACATACAAAATTTAAATGTTGAGCCCTAAAAATTTTACGAGTTCATTCCCATATAGACTTATGTATATGAGCCCAGCGAATTTAAAATAAAGCTGAACTTAGTATTAAACTGGGGTTTCATGATATAACTCAACAATTATAAGGGATATTTGGTTATCCGCGTTGGTTTATAAAGTAATTTCGGTCGTTATCATACATATATACGTTACACGTATATTAGCAACATTAAAAGATATCTCCTAAACATTAACATATAAATACCCGCCCATATAAGCATTCATGTGTTTATATCGTCATTGAAATCAGGAAATCTGACGCTGCACGTGTCACTCCGCCTCGAAATTATTAAAACTCAAAATAATCATAAAAATGAAACGCATGTGCAATGCATAAACTGAAACTATCAAAAACAGGCGGACATACCTACGAATCGGTAATAAAATTCCAAAAATACAAATTTACTAAAATTTTACGGAAAATACTATATGCGACAAAAAGAAAACAACAAATGTGGCGCAAGAGTTGAGATCACTGGTAGAGATGTATGTATGTACATATGTGTGTTTGTATGTTTATAATGTAGAAATTTATTTTATAGCCTTTATCGTAATTACACACAAATTTGTAAGGTAATAAATTCGGCGCTTCCTTCTACGAAGTCATAAAAAATATGAATTCATAAAACGCCAGCGACGGCCAAAGATAAATTAAACACTAAAGTATACATTCCACGCATGCATTTCGTATGTAAGTTGTTGCATATTGCGGCCCGTCGCCTGCACGTAGTTGATATGCTGCAGCAGCGTTGGCGTTGAGTGCATGTAATAGCCGGCACCGATCATAATGTGCAGCGAGTGACAACAATATTTAATAGACTAACACAATATGCTACACACATACATGTGCATGCAACGCGGTGGCTGTAGGCTAGTTCCAGCGGAGGGCGGACGCTTGGTCACACTTCATTGGAAGTGGCAACAATGACGTTAGCTGCAACCACTCACGCGTGAGTGTGACACGTCTACGCCTCAAAATATGTTGACGTTTGAAAAATGAGAGGGTGCCTCGGTGTGTACCTTACGAGATTGCATGCAACTTATGGATAAATAAATGCGTTAATGCACATGCTTACGCACCAGTATCTTCATATATGAGATATAAGTATGTGAGTATCTTGATTTTCTTCTGTTCCATGAAACTACTGCTCCCCGTTTTCATCGGCGTCTTGGGTCACCGCGCTCGTACGTGAGCCATTAAAACACGTGGCATATTTCATTTCCCTTATCTTTGTTTTCATTATTACTTATGACTATTGTATTATTTTTAATAGTTTATGTTTCTAAATACGCACTGCTTACACCATATTATAGTGTAAGTATGTGTTCAATCCCCCCTTACTTCCTCATAAATATTTATGCTGGTACTTTTGTAGATATTTTTGATTTCTTTTTTTGTGGTAATAACTTGTAATTTTGTGGAAATGTTTAGAATTATTAATTCCTATGGGTTAATTTATATTGCATTTAGTGAGAAATTAGATACGTGAACGCTGCTCGTAAACTTGTAACTATGCATAATCAAATGATTTAATTCACATTTCCTTATACAGAAAAGTATTGTGGAGGCTAGTTTGTTGTAAAATAATATAATATACTAGATATACTTTGAGATATAGTAATAATATGCACATTTACTTAGTTTCCCTTCTTACTTCTCATATTAATCTTCTCATATCATTTTTTTCTAAACATACTCATTTAGTGCTTGGATATTCCTTTACTACATTCTCTACATTAAAATATCTCTCTTTCGATAAAGTTTTCTACGGTAAGAAATATGAGCAATAAAATATTATCAATCATTTCCTAATTAAGTACATATACAACCTTACCTGAAATAGGGATATTTTGCCACACCGTCTCCCATTTGTAGAAAACCAGGGATAGAAAATATATAATCAAGTTAAACAAGTATATTTTATTACCGAACTTTAAGAATAGGCCCTGACGTCTGACGTCTGATGTCAGAAAGTCAATGTCGACTGATCACTCAGATCTTCATAATTGACTCCTCTTGACTTCGTTTTGCAAGGTTATTTGAAATGCTAAGTGTACGGCAGGAATTCGCGGATCATTGATGAACTAAAAACCAAAGTTTATATCGTCGCTATATCGCCCAATATATTCAACAAGATGTTGACAAGAAACGTATAGTCCACATAAGTTTTGTAGGGACGGTTCTGTTATTTTCAACAAATATCTCCCTTCCGCTTTTTTGCTCTTTATTCAATGCTTCATAAAAAGTGTTACTGTGAAGCCCCCTCCTTATTTGCGAAGAACTCGGACAGCCACTTTTCACAAGCCTCTTTTGAGTTCAACTTTACACCACCAAGAGCGTTCGCCATGGGCAGGAACAGGTGGTAATCACTTGGCGCTATGTCCGGGCTATATGGAGGATGCCATCCGAGTTCCTGTAGCTTCTGACGAGTCATCAACGAAGTGTGTGGTCTGGCGTTGTCCTGGTGGAACACTACAGCAAAGATCTTTTGGTCTAATACTTATTCATGTTGAAGACATTATTGGTCCGTACTCTTTGAACTGAATAGTGGAATCAAAATAACCGCCGATTTAGAGTAATGTCTATAACGATTTTTAGATTCGTTGTTATCAATAGTTTAATTTTCTACTTTTTCCAAAATAAACCAAAGAATACGAAACCGTATCTCTCTGTTAGGGTTAACTTTCTTTTACAAAATCATATCAAGATTATCAATGTGCATGCATGTTTGTGGTATGTCTATTGTATATATACATACTTGAGATTTGATTCTACAAGAATAAAAAGCATATATTTGATAAAGATCTTTAAAAATGTAGAACTTTCCACCGAATATAAGTACAAACCTAATGTGGCGAGGATATTAGCTGCCAAACTCTAATTTTACAGCACATACTCGGGTCATTTAAAAAACGATATTATGGGTATGGCGTTTGCTTTTAATTATGGACCCAAAGGCAAATAAAATCGATCCTACAACTTACTCAACAATCAATAGTGATATCAATGGAGTGGTTACTACGTATTAGCATAATGTTATTACAAATACATTCACCACACATCAATATTCATCCAGTCATGGATAAGCCAGCCGGCGGAAGATCTGTGACGACGAATACCGATCAAATCATGGAAATCATCGAGTTAGACCGGCATGTCACCAAACAATTTTTAATAATCTGCAGGAGGCTGAATACACAAAAAAGCTTCATGTTTTGGGTGCCGGATGATTTGACCCAAAAAAACCTTCTGGACCGAATCACCGCTTGCGATATGTTGCTGATACGGAACAAACTCGACACATTTTTGAAGTGGATGGTGACTGGCGATAAAAAATGGATCCCATACGACAATATCTAGCGAAAACGGTCTTGGTCGAAGGCCGGTGAATCGTCCCAAACAGTAGCCAAGCCGGGATTGACAGCCAGGATGGTTTTGCTGTGTGCTTGGTGGTATTGGTATTGGGAATCATCCACTATGAGCTGCTCCCATATTTCCAGAAATTTAATTCTACCATCTACTGCGAACAAGTGGACCACTTGAAGCAGTCGATCGACCAGAAGCGTCCAGAATTGGCCAACAGGAAGGGTGTAGTATTCCACCAGGACAACGCCAGATCACACACTTCGTTGATGACTCGTCAGAAGCTACGGGAGCTCGGATGGGAGGTTTAATCGCATTCACCATATAGCCCGGACATAGCGCCAAGTGATTACCACCTATTTCAGTCCATTGCGAATGCCCTTGATGGTGTAAAGTTGAAGTCAAAAGAGGCTTTTGAAAAGTGGCTGCCCGAGTTCTTCGAAAATAAGGAGGGGTGCTTCTACGAAGGGGGTATTTGCGTCTAGATGGAAACAGATTATCGAACGAAACGGCGCATATTTTAACTAAATCCGATCACTGTAACACTTTTTATAAAGCATTGAACAAAGAGCAAAAAAGCGGATATTTGACAACCTAATATTATTGTATGTTATATATCTTAGCTATAGTGGTATAATTCGCTACTTTACTAAACTAATGTTCAGATCGATGCGACCATATGGATATTTGTTTTCCTTTACGAAGGGATTAGAAGGGATAACATCCCTCATATTACTCACAAAGGATCCGCCTTTAAATTTATTGATATTATTCAGCGATAATACAGTTCAGGCTTCATAGTAAGTTTACACATTCCAAAAATACATGAGAAAATTATTATAATACAGTTCAGGCTTCATAGTAAGTTTACACATTCCAAAAATACATGAGAAAATTGCAAACACATTTTCACAAAATATTTTTTTAATTTCCGATAATAATCGCTTTCCTGTTCGATATAGACAATGAAATTATTGCTAAGCTAAAATATGTGAAATAGAAACGTCATAATAGAGACAGATGTATTTACTTGTACTAACATACAGACAGAATTACATTCATACATAGGTTCTAAGTCAGTTAAGAATCTTCGTTAAGTCGGTACTTAGGCCGTCATGACAATGGTTGCTATTGTTGTTATAGTTGCCGGTGATGTTTCTGTTGGCAGAATGGTATGCCTTTGTAGTGTGTTGCGCTAATTGTGGGTTGATTTAAGCGGATAATTGCTAAATCGGCTTAAATGGTGTAACATAGAGGCGGATACACACATAAGTATACCAGCAGGTATACTATATAGTAGGTATTTATGTAGCTAGTCGGAAGTGTTCCAAGTCTGTTGGCGGCAGAGCCTGTTTTGTCTTCTTTATTTGCAAAACCAAAGTAGAGTACTGCAGAAATAATGAAAAGGTTCTAAGCTTGTGAACATTAGTATTTTAATTCTAACTGCTTTCTTTCTTTCTACTTACTTTACCGTTATGTGTTTAAAGCGATTTTTCTTTCTCTTTCACCTTGGCAGCTCGTAAAGTCGCTTTCATTAGCGCGACTAAGTACTCGGCAAATACAAATGAGCCGCAACACATGCCACAAATGCATTAGTACAACATTTAGTGTCGGCGCAAATGCTTATTTAATGATTTTCACAAGTACTTAAGTATTTACTTATGCTAGCAAATAGCACATAGTTTCTGTGGCGCGAACTGTATATTTAACTACCAATGAATGTATGTATATATGGCATCAAGGTTATTTGCAAATGCATTTATGTATATGCATAATGCATATTAACCTTATTTAAGCATTAAAATGGTGCTAAAATTAATGGCAAACTGTGGTTGTGCTAAGTTCTAGCGGTAATGTTTTAAAGCTTTGCGCTCGTAGCAATATACTCATATGTGGTATGCAAATATAATAGATGTAAAGAAACCCAAACTATTATATTATTCTATCACTTAATATCAACTTACCTTCCCTTGCTTGAGCTTCTCATGATCCTATTTAAATAAAATTTCGATTGAACATTATTTATTTATTTCAAATTTCGAGTATAATTTAAGAAATCCGCATTGGTATTGCATAGAAAATTAGTTTAATAGTAGTACTGCCTTACTGACCGTTTTGACTTTGCTTTGCATTCACCACAAAAAAGATATATGACTTTGAAAATAAATTTGCGTTTCACACTAATCGTCTTTTAATTGCAACAAGGAGGCTTTGCTGTAATTTTCCTTCAAAAAATCGTTCATATACGTACAAAGGACACTGTTTACTTTACTACTTTAACTGTCTATTAGAACCAAACAAAGTGTCATTATAAGCACGTAGTTAAGGAATTGAGTTTGTATTCAAATTTCAAATATTCCAAACACTGGATAATGCATCAAGCATTAACACATTTTGCTATAAAAACGATGTCTATTAGAATCAGCATAATACAAATCTTTATAATACGAGATATATATTGAATCTTTTTCATGAGGGAACGCAACTTGAATTTTTTTTAGTAGTTTGACTATTTCTTCAAAGCATTCAGACAATTGGTTGGAATAATAGCATTTTGTATGAAGTAAGTTTTGAGATTTGCAGTGAGAAGCTCGAATGTGGAGCTTTGCTTACTCAACGAACCCCACTCATCTTACACCCCCTCCCTATGCACAGTAGCTGGGATTGTATGGAGTCGCGGCCATATAAACTTCTAGTTGTGATATCGTTACGCAATGTTCACCAAAAATCTAGAAAAATATTTTAAATATCTTGTAAAAAAATTAGTCAAATCGTGCGACTATATCCGATAGCTCAAATATTTTCAATAAAGTTTAGGTCAGGACTGTGCGGAGGTCAACTTGATTTGCTTCATTTAAGACTTTTGTAGGTAAAGATCCTTCACGAGATGCAGCATTGTCCTGTTCTAAAATGCAGTAAATAGTTGGAATTAAGATATCTGAGATATTTACCGATGTTTTAGTGCCCTAAGGCACTGAATTCTTCATATTAGATATCCGGGCATCGAAAAGTTATAGTCCGATTTCAAAATGTTCTTCACACGTTATGATCTGATACTGATCACATACATTAGTTGTGTAAACTTTTATTTCGCTATCTTCATTGGTTATCTATATATTAAAAAGTGAAGGAATCAGATGGAATTCAAAATTAAGTTACATGGAAAGTAGTCGTGTTTGTTAACCGATTTCACTCACGTGTCATCAGGGTGTCTGGAAAATATTATATACCGAATTTCATTGAAATCGGTCGAGTAGTTCATGAGATATGGTTTTTGAGCCATAAGTGGGCGACGCCACGCCCATTTCCTATTTTGTGAAAAAATCTGAGTGCAGCTTCCATCTGCAATTTCTTATGTAAAATTTAGTGTGTCTGACGTTTTTCGTTGGTGAGTTAACGCACTTTTAGTCATTTTCAACCTAACCTTTGTATGGGAGGTGGGCATGGTTATTATACGATTTCCACTATTTCCGTGGTGTATGATAGGGTACTTAAAAGAAACGATAATACTCTCTTAGCAACTTCTGTTGCGAGAGTATAAAAATAAAAGCGATCTCGTTAAAGCAGAAATTGTTGTCCCGTTATTTTTTAAACGAGTCAAAATATGATCACTGAGATGTCGTGTATTATTAAGTATTCCAGTTATGACAGAATTATTATTAAAGAAATACGAGCGGATTATCCGTCTAGACTGTTACTAAACTCAACTGAGAACGGCTCATTGTTATAGGCTTTATAATGCATAAGAGTTCTAACTAAATTTGATTTGCTTTTAAAGAATTCAAGCCATATATATATTGCTTATCTTTCCGACCTTTTCTATATTTCATCTTACAAAATACAAAAGAGTGTCATAAAATGTGTCTTCATAAGACCAAAATTAGAGCATTAAAATGGCTTATTTTTCATTTAAATAGCTAAAATGCACAAGGCATGTGAATAACTAATCCATTTGCAAACAACAAATACATTTGTTTTGGGCTGGACAGGCCACGTAACACAAAACCAGAGCAAAATTGGATAAAAGTAAACTATTGTTAGTTTAATAAATGGCAATAATGCGGAAGAATTGCTGGTTTCGTGGAAACCTTAAGGCTTTAACACAAAATTGCGGGTAAATTAGTACGAGATTGCACCGTAACACCGCAAACATCCGTAACTTAATATGCATATGAAGTCCTTTACCATGGCTGTTAAGTATTTTCGCACATTTTTGAAAGAAAAATTGCTCTATTTTCCCGCCTACCTGTGACGCCCCACAACGCCTTAATGCTGCCTAATGCGCATTTAAAATTTCTAAGCCTGAGAAAATTGTAGGTATGTGTATGCTGCGCTTAGCAGGAGAGAAATTACATACCTCACTGTGCGTGGATGTTTTAAAATACTGGAAGGCGTTGCGAATCCTTGACGCTACTATGTGTGTGGGTAGTTTTGTGCTAATCCATAGACAGCTATGTTCAGTAGACAAACAATTTTGATTTATGGCTTACATGGCACTTCGATTGTTAGCGAAAGCAAAGCTGAAGATGAGCTGACTAAGCGTGAAACCGTTACGAATTTTTGTTGGCACCAAACAGCTGTTGTGCAGTATGCCAGATATTTTTCTAGATACACAAACACATTAATTCTAGACGATCTAATGCCAGTGATCTGCGTACATAAACCAAAAGAGAAGTATATTTGTTGTTGTTCCTTTTATGCATTTTCATATGCTTCTATGTGTGTATTAGTGTCGACAAGCCCTATGGCAAATCTTCATGGTCAATTTAGCAATAAACAGTTGCCATAAATTAAGAATTACGAGCTCAAACATTTACTACACTTCAAATTTGGTACGTGCATAACTGTATAACTCTGCATATAAACCTATCTGAATATGTATGTGATGTGTGCACCAATTTGTACATATGTATGTACGCCCTCGTGTATGAGTAAGTCACGCTTAATGTGCAAAATCATTGAAATTGATTTGTGCCAGCTCGCCAACCTTCCTCCTCCTCGCGGCGATCTGCGCATACGCTGGCGTGTCATCCCTTTTACATCATATTTTCGTAATGGTGTGTGTGTGACGAATTTTGCAGCAATAAAAATTGATAAGCTCTGAAAAACTCAATTGTGTGCTCATTATATTCGGAGATACTATCTAAATTATGTGACGGGGTACTTGGTAGCGACGATATGAATGCCAACTTTGAGGCAGGCGCTCCGGGGAGAGAAGTCCGCAAATTGTTGAAATTATCATTTTTATGGCACACATTTAATGTTTGTTGAGATCAGAAGATATTGATGCGATCTAGAAAATCGCTTAATGTGTTTCGTGGTTGCGAATTTTTCATATAATACTTAAAAGTAAGTTTTGAAGAAAGAAGGATCTTGTTGGCAATATATGCAAAAATGAACGTCATGCAGTAAGTTCCTCCAGATTTTTTTCGATAAACTGAAAACATTATGTAGAGCATGCACTGACGAGAGTATATAATATAATGGATAATGATTATAGCTAATATAATAGAGCGGAACAAAGTACGTAAATTTAAAAGAGATTATCTCGAAACTGTATTTTCAAACTGCTCGTGTTGTATCTCAAAGAGTTATTGACCGATTTGTCTGAGATTTCTCAACATTACTAGCGGAAGGGTAAACCTAAAATTTCAGATATTTCGCGCCTCAAAATACTTCCAAACTGTCAAAAAATAGCATTAAATTCTGATTATTTTTCTAAACTTTATTTAAAATTGAACTATATTTTTATATGTGTATTTATATTTTTTTTAATTTTGTAGGTTATCCATTAATATGTCCTAAATAAAACATTTTAAGTTGTTTGTTTCGGATCATAGGTTGATGAGTGATAGCTAAATCAATTGGGGACCTCGCGTCGAAGGTAGCAGTATGCTGATAAACCACATTGAGAGGAAGAAAGAAAAAAAAATAATCTAGAAAGATTCAATTAATAAAACTAAATAAAATAAAATATCAACATATGCATATCTATATACTATCGGTTTCAATCATCAATCATCAAAAATTGAACCTAGTAATAAGGTTAAGAAATAACCGCTCTGGGGAATCGGATACATTCGGTTAACTTTTTCTTAGAAATTGTTGTTGTATATTTTACATAATATACGCCACATCTAAAATCCTGTATTCCTCTTAATCTCCTCTAATTCAGTATATAAATAATGTAAGCACAGTAAAAGCTCCTTATTCGCGCTTCCTTTATTCGCGTTTTCACTATTCGCGGATTACAAAAATGAGACCCAATTTCTACATTCGCGACTAAAAATTTTTTTATTCGCGGATCTAATAAGTACATACATAATAATAAAATTATTCCAATATCTATCCAACTAATTATTCTTGTCAAATGGACTAATAAAAAAGTAAAATAGATCTTATTACAAGAAAATGTTAAATATTCCACTATTTTCGCAATATTTTTGAACTTTTGGTAATATTTCCAAATAGAAGGGGCTCACATGGAACCGAACTCTTGTTCTTACCCATTTTTTAGAAAACTTTCAAAAAACACTTTAAATTAAATGGAACCAATAAACTCTTCACTTTTTCAATATTTTTTTTTACACAGATCGTGATTGCTAATGTATCGTTACATTGGCTTAATTATATGAGCACACCCGACTAGATCACCTGCGAATTTATTTTAATTTTTTCGACAATCACGATACTTATTTCTCTGAATATGACCTTAACAACTTCCCAACATATAACGGAACTTTTTTGCGAAGAATCTGTGCAAGCTCAAATTTTGACGGCAAACATAGCCGAAATCGCAAATGGATAGGACGAGATGGGTTCGAACAGATAGAATCAAGTAACATTCAGGAATTGCTTGAATCGCAAGATGAAGATTTGACTGTAACCGACTTGGAGGAAATGTTAAATTCACAACCTATTGAAGAAGAGGCTTCAACAAGCACTGGAAACGTGACATTCAATTTGAAAAATCTTAGTGAAGGTTTAAGAATGGCAAATGAGCTCTGCGATTTCTTTATGAACATTGATCCGTCTATGGAACGAAGTCTAATTTTTAAGATACAAATTGCTAATGCGACTGCTTTGTATCAGTCTGAATTGAAGGAGCTTTTGAAAACTGCTAAGCAAGAAAAAATAACAAAATTCTTCAAACCATTGCCTAAGCCTTAAGATAATTAATTAAAATGTTCAAAAACTTCAATTAAATTATTTTTTTATATACCTATTTGTTTTTTTTTGTCACCTAGGAACATATGCCCTATAATCCCATATAAATTACCATTCCGCGAATAAAGAGCTTTTACTGTACTCCGAATTTGGCATAGGGGCTCTGGTGCCAAACCCCAAATTAAGTTTAATCGAGTTTAGCTTTGTCTAGCAGTGGTGGGCATTTCCAATTCAAATATTACAGGGTTTACTTATGAATCAGTTAAAGTTATTTTACAAGTGTCAGTTAAGTCTAGAAAAGTTCGGTCGATTTGAGTCAACCCAATGGTATAAACCATTCTCCTAGTACCCTTTTACAGCATAGCAAACATTTATTTTACAACAACCTTCTCTACTTTCCCTATAATCAATTTTAGAAAGCCCCAGTTTATTCGGCGTTGTATTATCTAATTCCAGAATCAAAACAGTTTTTGTTAATTTAGCATCCATGATTCAGTAAAGTACCATTTTTCTACTTTTAAAGTACCACAAAAATTTATAACTTATCGTAGATTCCATATGACGAATATAGTATTTCGAATTTCGCTGTCTCTAGTCCTTATAATCAACTACATATATATCCGTCATTAAGTCAAATACTATATTTTTATACCGAAAATTTATAAAATTCGTTAATATTTTTTCATCACTGTGAAATGAGAAATATTGTTACCGTTTGACTTTGAAGAAAATATTTGATGTACTGATCAATGTATAGCGATGAAACTCGTTCAACAAGTTACCAATAGTACATATAGCGCTAGCCCATCTAATTTTTGTGCGAGTTCATGTACTATTTTTTTTGTACTTTTAATATTTGAATCTAATGCTTGACTCCGCACGAACTTTCTTCATTACTTATTGAGCCCCATACACCACCTGTGGGATATCGTATTAAAATTACTCATCGTCAGAGGCAAACTCTTTTGATGTTCAGCTTTATCAAAAGAGGTATATTCAATTAGCCCTTCAATGATCATCATCATTATTTATGTGTAATAAAATATATGAATATAAAATCACATATAGCAACTGCGATCAATTTTTGTAAATAGCAGTGATTTCGATCACTGTAGCAATAGCAGTTCGAAAAGTAGCAATCAGTGTTCAGTGATCACAGTAGCAATTTTAGTTGCGATTTCGATAATTTTGGGTACGGTGATTACAAAAGCAGTTAATTATACTCATAATTTATTAATTAGTTAATTGTGATTACAAAAGCAGGTAAATTTTGGCTATTGTTATATTAATAAAAATGTAAATGTAAAAAATAAAAATGTGGAGTACAAATTCTCATAAATTTGTTTTTTTTTTTTTTGTTGCGATCGCAATAACAATATAAAATCACAGTGATTCAAAAATAGCAATATCACTCATCACTAAATTGTAGGTCTTCCTTACTTGTCTGTATAACATCTGCGATTGTTGCATAAAATTTGGTTTATATGAAATTACAAAGGGATCAAAGTAGAGAGGATTTGAATAGTTAGAGTTATTTGCTGTTAGTTCATTCATTAATTTATTTTTATTTTTTCCTGTATACATATATCGAAAATACAACTTTGATACATGAAATCCAAGAAGCCAAGCATAACACACAATTTCTACCTTTATTAAATAAATATGTAATAAAGAAAACTTTTCTCAGAAATCCACAACATAATGAATATAATAATAAATAAATTACATTTGTTATTAAAAAGAAACAACAACACACGGAAACGAATGCCACCGAAAAGACATAAATTAAAAGACAATAAAAATGGAAAAACATAACTTTTCAAAAATAAATAAATTGAAACTTTTTAATGACAACATTAATTGTCTTAATAACTACGTAGTAAAAATATGCTCATTTGATTAGGTTTCTTTATTTGCATTTACTAAACAGCATTTGGAGATTGCTATAAGCTATGCGACAGTGTAATTATCTATAAATATGTGAATGTATTAGGTATGCACGGCGGCATTTGGCCGCCATAAACGTCAAAGAAACACCCATTCATGGCGCCAGTGGTATGGTGGCACTAGTACGTACAATTGGCGGCGGCGGCGGCGACGAATGCGCCTTAGACAGTGACAGCGACAATGACGACTTTCTGACAACTCCACAAAACGTGTCTGTTGCCTTGGTGGCAAGTTGTGAATTTAACTCCTTTGCCGTACGCGTTGGTTTGTCATGCAGACAGTCAGGTTTTCGAAAATTCATGCGCCTTTGCTGCATGCGTAATTAGACGAAATTGTCAAATGCCAAAAATTGCGGCAACCTCCCAAACGGTACGACCGATCTAGACAGTGTGAGTTGACAATTGACATTCGTTGAATTTCGAAAGGTACGCACACTCATATACGGTTATGTATGGCGGTACATATTTATATTGGTGTGGTTCTGCATATCATTGAGCTTGACGTCAAGCTCTGTGTGGGCTTACGCATCTACGTGACGCAGTTGTCACTCCAGTCTTTCCAGAAGTCAAAGGGTTGGGTCTGCGTATAATGCAGTACTCAGTTGCAGGATATGATTGGAAGCGCGTACTAACTGTCGTATATATCTACGTTTACATAAAAACATATAAGCATAATTGCAGTATATGAGTATATTCACGAATATATGAGCGTTAGCGACTTTGTAAGTTAGTCATAATAGCCTTGAGGATTAAGTTTTAAATGAATGGGCTGATAATCAAGTTTCTAATGTAAAACTTACATGGAATCGTGACAAACCTTCACTTCCTTAATTTTGAGTATATATACATTAGGATGGTACTTAAATGTTTGAATATACTGACTCCAAAGGTAGGCTAAGTAGACGGCATTTTGTAACAAAATTTCAAAATAAAATTGTTTACTATTCAAATTATGGTTAATGAAGTCAGAAGGGGATTCATTTGATTCCTTTTGCCTTACTCCCACAATAACTTATCAAAGTTGAGATACGTTGATGACTGCCGTAACCCCTTAAGGACCACCATAATGCACATATTTATTTTGTATACTATACACATGTAACTGCTTCTATGTTTACTAACTTCTATAGTTCCATCTCTAGTGGTTCATTATACTTTCATGACAACTTCTTAGCTTGTGATTATGATTATTATCCAATTGGCGCCTATTAGTCCCACCAAATTATACCATTGGCACACCGCCTTGTCCATACGCTTATGGATTACAACTTGCACATGCATGTAATGTCAAGCACCATGTAAGGCATGGAAAAGTACTTGTATTTATTTGCTCATTACTATTCTACCGGCAATTTCATTAGAAACATTTTACATGTCGATAAAATTGTAATTATAATTTACATTGTTGTCGGCAACTTGTGAATACATAATTTCTTTAGAGAGTTTAACAAACTGTGGTTGTAAAAGAAAGTTGTTGCCTAGAATGGGATGGTTTAACTGCGGAGGAGTGCAAGCATTGTGTTCTTTGGAGAGAAACTTCTTGAAAGATATTTGAAATAAATAAATATCCGAATATCAAGAATAGAAAAAAGTTAAAGACTGCTGATTGATATAGAGTCCAAACCTATATTCCATTAAGAAATAAATAGTAAAACTTAACGAAATTTATAACTCTGAAAAACAACAGAAACAAGGTAAAGATAATACAAGGAACCTCAAAGGAAGTCGGAGTAGAGTATGTCGGACGAAGACTTTCCCAGATCTAAATGTCGGGGAAGGAAATATATTACATCGACTAGAACCGCTGACAAAGTTTTGGAAGGCACCATTAGGTGAACCTGTGCCATGTAGAACTCGAAATGAAGAAATTATTGGAATATTTCCGATCCTTATATGTACCAAAAAGTGTAAAGTCTCCGATTTTGTCGCTTTATATCGATTGGATATAATGGTAATAATACTATCTTCGGACCGACATTGAAAAGATGTTTTCATAGCAAAAATGGATATTCGTTCTAAAACTTGTGTTTTCATCCATGCAAAATCTTTCAAACGAAATCATAGTTTTCGCTGAAAACTACTTGAAAACATACATTCCACTGATTATGGTTGATGCCTGCTCTAGTTTAGTCGATATAATTGGAAGACATATTTTGCCATCCCCAAATTGTCAGTTAATATTTTCAAAAGAATGGAGAAAAAACAAAAGTACAAAAAAAGAAATGCATAGGGTGAGAGGGAGGAAGCGCTCCTAATTGAATTGTGGCAAAATGAGGTGTTGTGGACCCAGAAGCCACATTTTAGTGGAATGGTAGTGGACTTGCAGCAACAAAGTGTGTCAATCACAGTGACCGAAATTTGTAGAGGCCGAAGGAAGACGCATAATTTATTAAATGATCCTTCTTTAAAAATCACAGATCCATTTCGTTGGCAATCGTAATTATAAGCAAATATTAAAGATTCTGAAACATACCATTCGCGTTGCTCAAAATTTAAACAAACAAATAAATTTGTGAAATGTCAATGAAAACGCACCAAAAACACAAATTGTGTTTTCAAGATGTTTCAATGTCGATCCAAACGTAGTATAAGTCTTATTTCAAGGAATAATGATGGATCCGATCCGAACGTAGTATAAGTCTTATTTCAAGGAATAATGATGGATATATTGTCATCATGTTAACAACTGCAGAGAAAGATGGACATCGGTGCACAGTCTTATTCAACATCCATGTAACATTCTATTTAATTTTTTGTCTCGGTTTTCGATTGATAAAGCATAAATTGGATTTCTTTCAAAAACCTACAAGAAAATATTATATATCGACTTGACTATCAAAATGTTTGAAATCGGTAGACTTTAATAGATATATTTAATATTGAGACCTAGATTTAGTGGTTGTCTGTCGACAATATTAAGACTTCCTCCAGGAAAAAGTATACGTTAATATGCAAATGAAATGAATCATGGTATTTGCCGCTGGTTTAGACAGGAAACTATAACAATTTCGTGCAAAAATCGTTTAAAAATCCACAAGGTATTAAGAAAAAATTAACAGTTATAACATACCGTCTAATAGTATATATTTATACCCAGAATATATAATTTAATAGGTCGTTTAAAGCCCGCCACTAAATGGTAAATAAAAGCCAAAACTAAAAAACTGTATATAAATATTGTGCCGTTATGCATAAAGCTCAATCAACATGCAATTTTCGTGCGCTATTGCAGTTAACCATAAATCAATCCCTGCAGGGAAAAGCGGGGATACTGAGCTTACGATAATGATTTTGATATGACCACCATTGTTAGGAACTTGCATATTTTGTAGTCAGTTTTGAAGAAAGAAAGTAGTGAGCTTTGAGATATAAAATATATTCAAATTATTTCCTAAAAAAAAATAAAAAAAAAATATGTTTCAAGATTTTTGAGGAATTTCAAAAACTTAATTGTTATTCGGAAGTCATAGTACGAGAGCTAGCAACGTCAAAAAAACAAGAATTTCAGGTAGGCCAGTTTTTAGATATGCTATCTCTCTCACTCCACCGGACATCATACAGGCTATCTGGCTGGCGGTAGCGGTTGCGTTCATCAGTGCGCATCGTACCTATACAGGTAAAATATTATAATTTCAAATCATTTTAAGAAGTTTTTTTTTAATATTTTTATTAAACAATTCTCAACAAAAGCTTATTATTGCCAGATATTTTTGATGTTGTTTAAACGGTGCCAAACGACTAGGTTAGGTTGAAAATTACTAAATGTGGAAATTACTAAAAGTCAGAAACACTAAATTTTGCAGAAGAAATAGCAGAAGGGAGCTGTACTCAGATTTTTTTACAAAATGGAAAATGGGCGTGGCATCGCCCACTTATGGGTCAAAAACCATATCTCAGGAACCACTCGACCGATTCGAATGAAATTCGGTATATAATATTTTCTTGACACCCTGATAACACTGACACCCACTACTACTTTCCTTATAACTCAATTTTGAAATCCATCTGATTCCTTCACTTTATAGTGTATACATAAGGAACCAGTGAAGATAGCGTAATAAAACTTTACACAAATAGTGCATATTATCTTTGGCTTCAGTTGTGAAAAAATTGTCGAAAACGGACCATAACTTTTCAAGGCCCCAGATATCGAACATGTTGAACTCAGCGCCTAAGGATAAATTTTAACCGAAAATATGGGTAAATCTCTCAGATAACTCAATTTAATTCAGAGGAAATTGTTTTCTTCTAATAGTGTGTCTCTGTTCCAAAAATTATTAAAATCGGGTCATAACATTTCCATATACCTCATTGTAGGTTTTTCAAAAATACGGTGAGCTTTATTCCGCATATATGTATGTATTGGTTAAATTTCTTCAATAAATTGCAAGAATATAAAATGTTCGGTTGCACCCGAACTTAGCCTTTCCTTACTTGTTTGAAATAATTTTTATTGACTACAAGCAGCTGTTGTCGTTTAATAAAAAATAGGCGTTTGGCACCGTTTAAACAACATCAAAAATATCTGGCAATACTAAGTTTTTGTTGAGAATTGTTTAACAAAAATATTAAAAAAAAACTTCTTAAAATGATTTGAAATTATAATATTTTACCTGTATAGGTACATACGATGCGCACTGATGAACGCAACCGCTACCGCCAGCCAGATAGCCTGTATGATGTCCGGGGGAGTGAGAGAGATAGCATATCTAAAAACTGGCCTACCTGAAATTCTTGCTCAAAAACGTTGCTAGCTCTTAGACTATCAAGTTTCGATAAAAAAGAAACTTTTCGTCACCATAATTCACAGACAACCCGATATTGCAAATCAAAACTGAGGCTGAACTCAAGATTGTTTGCAACAGTTCGTTTATTACGATTAGAACTATAAATATAAAAATAGATTAAGAAATACTTGGAGAAAGACCAGTAATATGTCGTAAGACAGTTTTAGTCTCATAGTTCTAGTAAATTTGGCTTAGAACGGTACTCTTTGGGCAATGCGCTTCTGCAACATGGATAACCGAACTCACAGAAATGCCTGTTGCTCCGACTAATGGAAAAATCATATCTGATCCAAAGAAAATCTTTTTAGATCTTCCACTCTAAGATTAAGCCAAAACCATTTCCTTATAACAAAAACTTTACAGAACATATAATTTTTAACTGGATTTACCAACTCTTTTCCAGTGCTTCAACTTTAACAAACCATATTGAATTTCTCTTCCAGTATTTCTCACATGGTATGCTAGCAATAGCCGTATTGAGTCAAACAGTTATGTGTATGAACGATTCAAATTTTTTACCGTGCTGCCTATCAAAATAATCAATCAAAATGAAATTAGGCTATCAAAACGGTTTCTTGGTACTCCTTGCAACCACACGATGTCGGATCATTTTATCTTTTTTTGATTTTTTATAGATAAACCAAAAATCATCAATAACTGTTACCACATGAAAAGGGGCGAAGGAGTCGGCAGCAAAAAAAAAACAATTTTTTTGAGTTTTCATAATTATTCGGTTGTTTTATGTACTCTAGTCGGTAATGAATGAATCGCCTGAAGTGAATGAAATAAGCACCAACATTAATCAGGAACAACGTACAGTTGTAGAAAATTATAAATATAGCAAATTTTAAATTTCAAAGCGCTACATGAATAAATAAAGTAGTTTTGAATCATAATTATCTTACTTTTATGAATTGTGTTTGAAGACTATTTAATTTTTAGTAGACTGAGCTGACATCATTGTGGTAGTATCAACTAATTGTAAATTACTTTAAGACAAGTATGAACTATACTCGTAAGTTCAATACCTCTCATCATAATTTGTATAGTCTTATGTTCCACGGAATATCAATTGTTAGATTTCGGTAAAAAATATATCGGCTACATGCCAGCTCAAAACAGATTCAGAAATGAATAGTGATTTTAGCCCTTTTCCTGCAGTACTTTTTATAAAAAAATATGGAAGATTAATCTCTTCTTAAAACAGCTTATGAAACTATTTCATGTTAAGGTTAACCACCTTGGAATTTTCAAAAATCCATTTTCGTTTAACTACAACTTAAGGGGCTTAAAAAGAAGATGCAACTTTATTTAGACAGTATTTCCAAAACAAGATTATTTATATGAGAACTGACGGTTCATGATTAGAAATTGGGTAGATTCTTTTCCAATTTCAATAAAACCAAAATAGCGGACTAATTTTAAAAATAAATTCATATTGGTCCTCCATTTTGAATTTCTGAAAAGTTACGTCAAATTCGTAATCAGCCACTCCGAAGACCCCCAAGTAACGAGTTTCAACCGATAAATTTTTTTAAAACGATGTCCGCAATATTGATATTTTTGGTTATGTCAAAATCATGATCTGATGGTGTTCATTCCACCCCGGATTCAGCGACCCAAAAACCTAAGGTACATATAGTAAGGCGCCAGTTCAGAACCCATTTTTTTTGGTGTGGCTGCATATTCGTGTGCTTACTAAAACTGTAGCGCCCCACAGCATTCGTTGCAGCCAGTTACCGATATAAACACTTTAACACATAAAGCGCTACTAAATGATGCGCCGATCATAACAAATTGGCTTCATTTAGCTCAACAAAATAGCTACAGGTAGCGCTGCCGAGGCGCCAAAACTACAAACAGCGAACCGATAAAGGAGCATTTATCAAAAACGTTTTTTGCTTGTTCCATAGCACATACATATAGATAATTGATAGGCATACGAATGAAAAAGTAAGTGTAAATGTTTGAATCCCTACGAAATGGCCCTTACAGTTTCCTTTAGCAAATTAATATCTATTAAATTACGCCAGCTTCCTACTCATCAATTTCAGAGCGCCACGCCTGTTGCCGTGTGATGTCAGCGTGGTTGGAGCCCATCAGCAGCCCGTGCTGATGTTGAAGCAAATGGCTGTCTGATAACTGTGTCAGGTTTGAATAATTAGAACCTTTTGTTTTGGCCGCGTTCCTAGTCTATATGTGTGAGTGTACGAGTGTGTTTTATTTTATGTTCATTTTGAGTTTTTTAATCACTTTCAGGTTGCTTTCAAAAACGCTGCTAAACCAATTTCACAACTTATGTGCTTGGCTTGGCCTGCCATTAAGTTAGTTTGTTGACGAAGATTAATGATTTACCAACTATATATACGAGTATGAATGTATATAATTTCAGCGTATATATTACGCCACAATATAGTTGAGTTGTAAAAAATATAACTATTTATAAAAAGCAAGAGTCTGAGGCTTTCGGCTGCTTCAAAAATACTATTGTATTTCCCTTATTCCTACACTTAACAAATCCTTGACCTTCACGCCCGCTTCATTTGTCTTTCTCTCTGATACATTGGCGCATTGGCGGTTGCCTTTTCTTTTTAAGTAAATTAGTGTCTTGGCGCCGAAATTCATTAATGATTTGTGGCACGTTTTGACTTTGCCGCCGTCTTCAGTCTTTATGGCACTTTTTCACATTCAATATAATGCATTAAAAGGGTAGTGCATGTGGAAAGGAAATAATTTTTATAATTGCTTGAAAATTACATGTTGCAATGTGGCCATAAAACATAATTGGAACTTATGAAACGTACCATAATGCATATGCTGCATATTAAGCATTAGAGGCGTGGACACAAGGTAGGCAAGAGAGCGAGTTTAATGCTTTATCGGAACTTTGTTGAGATCGCGCTAAATGATTCGTAAACGCTAATAGATAGTACTTTGAAGCGAATGGATTGAGCGGGTCTTATACGAGATCGCCTTATAATGATTATTGAGCATATAAATTGATTAAACTTTCAAGAAGTTACGTGGACACGATCAAATATATTTATTTTTAAATCTGTAAAAATGTCGGTATGTTCTCTTCTCTGATAGATCTTAAGATCAATAAAAAACCATATTTACAATGCTATCTGAACAAAACAGTCAGAGCGACAGCGATACTACGAAAGAGAGCAGAAACTATTATGATTTGAAAATAATAAGTTTCCAAGTTCCAGGCCAAAGATATACACATAACTGAAATTGTGTACCAAAAATGAAGTGTAGCAATCATTCCAAGACTCGTCCATTGACGAGTTAATTATATTCTCACAAATTCTCGCCTGCTTCCGGCTGTTGTTGTCACATGTTTATTTTGTCGAGGTCCTTATTTGTTCGTATGTGAACATTTGGTAGAATTGTTCATTTTTTCGGAAGAAAAATAAATGAAACTGTTATCCCTCAGACTCATTCACAAGTGGTTGTACTAATGAGTGTATAATATACTCGAGGAAATATCCACTCTGTTTATTTATGTTAATATTTATTTGGGACAATGTTTTTACTACCTTTTCCATAGACGATCCTCATCAAACTCGTCGGTTTGTTTATTTTTCATCGGTGTGTGGTCTTTCGTCAAAGTAATTGAAAAAATAACAAATTGAGACATTTGCCGTAAGCTGAAAAAACATTGTGTGATATAGGGATAATAACCAGAAGCGTTAACCGATGACACCGTCTCTCCACAGAAGATAAACGACGGAACCACGAAACATATGCTGATTACTCTCTTTTAGAGTGTTGTTATAGTGTGTTACAACTTAATTTTAACCGCAATAGCGTCCAGGACTACGTAAAATTAATCACTCTCGGCAACAGTGGTATTATATTATAGCTAGACAATTTAATTTCTCGAACAAAGTGGCCGAGGTTAAGGTGAGTACTAAACTAATGAAATAAAAATAGATTTTAGCGACTCAAAATACAGCTTCACCCCAACTCCCAAAAGATACAGTCTATTCAATCCAGAATATATTTAAGGCGATACCAGGTGATAAAAAAATCATGTTATATGTGAAAAGGCCAATAGTGAAAAAACATAAGAAGTTTAAATTGGTTTCATAAGTTTCGGAACTGTGCATACCTGTCTGTCCATCCGTCCGATCATTATGTAATAAAAATCAGGATGATATTTGGTACAAGCTATTATAATCGAAATTTTATAACTCTATCTTCAATATTAACGGTTCTTTAGAATTATAACCTATCACAAACAAGTAAGGAATTGCTATGTTCGGATGAAACCTGACATTTAATACTTTTACAATTTATTTATTTAATTTTATTAAGAGCACACAATTCAACTTACATATTCCGAATAAGTCCACTAGAAAACAAAAATATGTATAGTATATAGTATATATCAAGCATTATATCCAAGATTTTACGTATTAACCGATATATACGGTATAAAGTCCACCGGAAGTTTAAAAATCCGAATATGAGGTACATATGTATATGGGGGCTGCAGTAAATTGCCTGATTCTGGCCATTTTTAGCACAGACGCACATTATTAGAAGGAACACATCTCCTTTGAAGTACTTTAGAGAGATTTACCGATATTTTCAATTAAAAATTAGCCGTAAACTTCAAATTCATTCCGATCCGATTTCATGCAACACTAAAAATAAAGTATTTTTGCAAAGTTTAGTTCCGATATCTTCTCGGGTGCTTAATTTATAGATTGCTAATGAACGAATCAGATGGGTTTTAAAATTGTGGTATATGGGAAGTAGGCCGGGTTGTGTACCGTTTTCTCATATATAGCATTGGGATGCCAAGAAAATTTGACGAATCGAATTTCGTTGAAAGTGGTTGATTAGTTTCTAAGATATGGTTGTTGCACCACGCCCATTTAAAATTCTATATTGAATTATTAATTTGAGTAGAGCCCCTCTGTACCATCTTTACAACGAAATTTAAGGTTTCTGGTGCCTTTCCTTATTTAATTTAAGTGTCTAAAAGAAACGACTCTAGAAAGTTTGGTTAATAAACATAGCTTTAGTAGTTTAGGAGATATGTACAAAAAAATTAGTAGGGGTCGGCGCCACTTTACAATAAAATTGCATCCTAATATGCTCCTTCTATTTTATGAGTTTGTCAATGGTTCGGTTTCGCCCATTTACAATACCAACTTTCTTATAGTAACAAGAAACATCAAGATATCTCAATTTTAAATCTACTTGTCACCCTGATCACTTTGGTATATATGACTCCATATCTAACTCGATTAGTTTTAGGTGTTACAAAGAACCGTTATAATCCATTGTTGAAGTCCTTTTAAATAGTATCTCCAGGGCTGTTTAAAAATTTATCAAGGTCGCTTCAGTAGTTCTCGAGGAATCTGGACAACAGACCTTTGAAACACAGTTTTGAGTCACAATAATGCTACCCTGGAGCGCCTACTTTTCCAAACTGGACCTTCAAAACTATTATTCGGATAGAGAATTGTAGAATTTAATAAACAATAAACAAACACAAATCGAATGAATGGATTAATGAGAAGAATAATTAGTGTGAGAAGTAGCTACAATCTAGGAGCGCAGTGCATTTCTTGAGATTGGAGCTCAAGTCTAGAGAGCGCATTTTAAAATAATCAATGTGGCTCTCCAACAACTTTTCCCAATCGTAAAGTTTGAAAAGCAACCGTTGAAGAAAAAATATTTCTTATACAAAAATATTGTCTTAGCCGGAACCCGAAAAGGTGTTAGACACTCAACATAATGATTGTAGCGTGTGTCGAAGATAGCACTAACTTAACTTTACTAAGAATTTTGGTTTAATTTAATTTTTTTTGACATTTTCATTCATGTTAATTCTTCAGATTTTCATATATGTATGTACATTCTATATGTACTATATGATTTCTAATACATTTCGCTGGTTTTCCATAGAATTTCACCTCCACATTCCCCATCGGAAGCAATAAATATTACAAATTTTACTATTTCAAAGATCCACTATCAGCTTGTATAATTTAACCAGAAGCACATAAAAGCTGTCAAAACATTTCAGTGGTCATGGTGCAGCGTAAAAAATGGTTAGCTATGTTGTGGGCAAAAAAACTACCAATTCCAGAAAACGGCGAACGATTTCAAATTGCTTGATTTCGTGGAAATAAGGAGGGCTAAAGTGAAAAAAGTCCTTAGAAAGAGTTGATACGCACGAGAATAATAATCACGGGTTAGTGGAAGAAAATAATAATAATGGTAACTACATATACGTATGTGTAATTTCATTGAGAGCAGTTGGGGGAAGCATAACAATAGCAACAACAGCAACAGCAACTTGTTAACCGCGAGCACGTAAAATACAAATTAAATACGCTGTCTTTTTTGTTTTTCGGACAAAAAAAAGAAGCTAAAGAAAGTAGAGATACAAAATTTGTTAAAGACTATTTATGCTTGTGTGCTATTCGAAAGTAGTTTGTATTTGTATTTATATTCTTAAGTTTTACGGTTTCGCTGGAATTAACTTAACAAAAGTGGCGTTGCTGTTGAAAAAAGGTAGCAGCCATGCGGGTAATCAGTAGGTGTGATCAAAGGCATGCACCAACAATTTGAGGGTGCAATAAATTCAAAGAGGGTGTCAAGCAGAATTACACAACAGAACAACACAATGAAGAGACTGTGAACAAAGTGATAGACCAAAGACAATCGGTGAACAAGCTGAGCACAACACAAACGCCTTCAGCACACACACACACACACACATACACCTACATACATAAATCTACTTACACCTACTGCTGGCAAGCAGGAAATAGAAAGGTAAAACGAGACCTCATAGCCTGGTCCCGGCGTAGCAATGGCTGCAGACAATGTCTACAATGGTAACTGATGTGCAGGAATTAAATTCAGCTAACAGCTGCAAGCCCGACAACCGTTTTTTTTCTGCGCCCACAACTTAACGACTGCGACACTTTCAATTACCCTACGCTCAAATAGCGTCTGCTCCGCATGTGGCTGTGTGTGTACAGACAACTAGTATTATTTGCCGCTCAGCAAGGATCTCCACTTCAGTTGACCTGTTATTGTTAGCGTTTGCCTTATCCCGGTGAATCAGTGAAAAAGGACACTGTGATCAGCATGCAACACGTAGTAGTCAATAAATAGTTAGTTGACAGTCCTCGTGGTTATTTAGTTGCGTAGCATATCTTATGCTTATTTACTTTTATCAATAAAGATTTCTCGTAGCCTTTATTTTTTTGCTTTTCTAAAGCAAGATTATTTTTTGTATTTTTTTGCTTTTAACTTACTTTCTCTTCATTTGTTGGCGGCTTGTTTATGTTTTCCTTTTGGGTCTCCTTGCATTACCTGATTTTCAATGATTTTCAATTGTGTCATTGGTTTTGGACATGTCTTGGTTTACGCTTTAATCACCCAAATCTCTTAATAATACAAATTGGGAAAATGTGGAAAACGCCAATAAAAGATGTGAAACGTTTTAAATTATGTCCTATATAGAATAACTTATGGTGGCTCTGCCTCGAATATAAAACAGTTACTTTTTAGTTGGTGCTCCTTCGTTTTATAGCTCACTAAATCACCGTACAATATGTTGCTTTTAATTTTATTACCTGATGTTTATAGCGAATAGTTGGAAAAGGTAACGTTATACTAGTCTCCTCCTAAAGACTATGAATTCTGTTGTACCACTGAAGGAAGTCATCAATTAGCAATCAATACATGCAAGATAGCTATTGTTCGAGAGGCTTACTTAACGATCTTATTCACTTGTTTACAACAATTTTGTATTATTTATATTTAGCGGCATTATTTTTCTCCATACGAGTATTTTACGTATAGCCAACCCTGGAACATTTACCTAATTTCTCAAAATAAATTAAATTTTTCTTCAAGTAACGACTATTTATAACGAAAATAAAAATAGACGAAATACTAATCTTACTACAAACTTTTAACCGGAGCGATACACCGATTTAAACGATCTTTTTTTACTCGATACCGTTTTCGTATAAAATACCATACGTCTTTTTGATTGCCTGCCAAGCGGTTTTGATGAAAACCTTCCTCGGGTGCCAAGCACGTTTTTTGTTATAAACTGGTGTAAATCAGGAATATATTTAATTTCGTACTATTCCTGAAAGATTTATTTCGATTTTTAAAGGTATTTTTATTTCAGCGTTTTTGTGCGGCGTGGCGCTATTCAATTGGCGCGAAAATGTTCTTCGCAGTTTTTTTATTGTTATCTGTTTTATTTTATGTTTGCTTTTCAACGATCATGTGCTTGAGGCCTGAGAACAACTTAAAGCTGTTCGCTCTACATCCGCAGAATACGGTGGAAATACAAGTTATTAATAGTTCATGCAAGTTTGGCATCTTTCTACTTTTCTTCTTCTTAAATTAAGTTCACAGCACAGCATATAGCCCCATCAGACAGTGCCCATTAAGGATCTCCTACGATCCTTCTTAGATCAAAACGATCTCACAATCGCTAAATTGTCCAACGCAGAGAGGCAGGAGAATAGTGAGGCACCAGTTTGTTCCCAAGCTGATGAGAGTGCAGCTTATGTGCATTTACGCGCAAGCTCATCGGCCTTACAGTTCCCAGCGATACCGCTATGACCTGGGACCCAACGAGTCTTATATTAAATTAGCTAGAGGAAGGCTAAGCACTTCTTGACTAGATTTGAGCGAGCAGTCAGAGAGCACGGATTGACGCTCTACTATCCAAGTGAATGCTACCCTCCCTGACTGATGTAGCACTTCTGAGTAGTCTGTCAGATTCTGCCTTTATGGCAGTCACCTCCACTGGAACAACGCTGTAGTAATTTGACAGCCTAAAGCTATACTTGATGGCCAGAACTTTGCAGAATAATCCGCCTCCTACCTTCAATCTGAAAATGTTTTCAGATGAAAATTAGACTTAAACATTCCGATGTTAACGTTAATTTCGTCTTTTCCATACCTGCTCTCTGAGAGCACTCATCAGCATCTCGATATAAGGGAGCTGTGGAACGGAAATTTTGCTCGAAAATTTTATGAAAAGATGAGGCGATTAACAGAAGGTTTCAAGACCGGAGCATTATCATGTAGGGACCGAGAAGGTAATCTGGTAACGGATGTCCAGAGCACACTGGGATTATGGAGGGAACACTTCTACGACCTGCTCAATGGTAGTGAAAGTACAACACCAGGAGATGGCGAACCCGATTCCCCAATCGATGACGATGGAATAGATGTTCCATTACCCGACCATGAAGAAATTCGAATAGCAATTACCCGCTTGAAGAACAACAAAGCGGCGGGGGCCGATGGATTACCGGCCGAGCTATTCAAATACGGCGGCGAAGAACTGATAAGGTGCATGCATCAGCTTCTTTGTAGAATATGGTCGGAAGAAAGCATGACAATTGGAATCTTAGTGTGCTCTGCCCAATCCATAAGAAGGGAGACCCCACAATCTGCGCCAACTACCGTGGTATAAGTCTCCTCAATATCGCATATAAGGTTTTGTCGAGCGTATTGTGTGAAAGACTAAAGCCCACCGTCAACGAACTGATTGGACCTTATCAGTGTGGCTTTAGACCTGGAAAATCCACAATGGACCAGATATTCACCATGCGCCAAATCTTGGAAAAGACCCGAGAGAGAAGAATCGATACTCACCATCTTTTTATCGATTTTAAAGCTGCCTTCGATAGCACGAAAAGGAGCTGCCTTTATGCCGCGATCTCTGAATTTGGTATCCCTGCAAAACTAATACGGCTATGTAAGCTGACGTTGAGCAACACCAAAAGCTCCGTCAGGATCGGGAAGGACCTCTCCGAGCCGTTCGATACCAAACGAGGCTTCAGACAGGGTGACTCACTATCGTGCGACTTCTTCAACCTATTGCTGGAAAAAATAATACGAGCTGCAGAACTAAATAGAGAGGGTACAATCTTTTACAAGAGTGTACAGCTCCTGGCGTATGCCGATGATATTGATATCATCGGAAGCAACAACCGCGCCGTTTGTTCTACGTTTTCCAGACTAGATAAAGAAGCGAAGCGTATGGGTCTGGTGGTGAATGAGGACAAGACGAAATATCTCCTGTCATCAAACAAACAGTCAGCGCACTCGCGTCTTGGCTCCCACGTCACTGTTGACAGTCATAACTTTGAAGTTGTAGATAATTTCGTTTATCTGGGAACCAGCATTAACAACACCAACAATGTCAGCCTTGAAATCCAACGCAGAATCACTCTTGCCAACAGGTGCTACTTTGGACTGAGTAGGCAATTGAAAAGTAAAGTCCTCTCTCGACGAACCAAAATCAAGCTCTATAAGTCGCTCATTATTCCCGTCCTGATGTATGGCGCTGAAGCGTGGACGATGACAACATCCGATGAGACGACTCTTGGGGTTTTCGAGAGAAAGGTTTTGCGCAAGATTTATGGTCCTCTGAACATTGGCAACGGCGAATACCGCAGACGATGGAACGATGAGCTGTACGATTTATACGACGACATTGACATAGTTCAGCGAATAGAAAGACAGCGGCTACGCTGGCTATGCAGTATGCAGCATGTTGTACGGATGGAAGAAAACACTCCAGCTCTGAAAGTATTCGATGCAGTACCCGCTGGAGGAAGCCGCGGAAGAGGACGACCTCCACTCCGGTGGAGAGACCAAGTGCAAAGTGACCTGGCTTCACTTGGTGTTTCCAGTTGGCGCCAAAAAGCAAAAAGGAGGAATGAGTGGCGGGCTCTGGTGGATTCGGCTATAATCGCTTAAAGCGGTTCCTACGCCAAATATATATATATATACATAGCAGCTTTTTTACAGTAAGCTTTTTTACAGTAAGCTTTTTTACAGTAAGTAAACGTCGTTTTCGTTAAGCTAAGTACTAGTCTAACGAAAAGAATATCATTTTTTTGTAGAATAAAATGCGAATTTATAAAAAAAGTTAAATGTATGCATTACTCTGTGAAATACCCGTATATTACTGTAAATTCGGGTTTCTAATCAACCCTCTTTCATCTCTTCAGCCGTTGTCGCGATTAAAAATTATTGAAGCTGAAAGCCTCTTCGCTGTAAGGGGATGCTTTTTCGCCTCAGTAATCGAACATAGTACAGTCTTGATAGCTAGGCACCAGCATCAACACCAATAATAACCTCAGCCTTGAAAGTCAACGCAGAATCACTCTTGCCGACTGTTGCTACTATGGACTTAGTAGGCAATTGAAAAGTAAAGTCCTCTCTCGGCGAACAAAAACCAAACTCTACAAATCCCTCATCATACCAGATGGAGAAGGACGTGGCTTTACTTGGTATAATCAATTGGGTCAAACTGCCTAAGCGAGAAATACATGTAGTACGAAAGTAGTGTCTACGCCAGTCAAGAAGAATAAGAGTCTTGCTGTTGTGCCATTCTCCTGATAGTCGATGTTGATCACACCTTGTGAATCCCAAAAAAATTAGAGTATTACCGTTCCGGTCGATAAAACAGTTTTCGGCTTTTTCGCGGCATCCTTGGCATAAAATGTTTAATGTTCCTTGGTCTTGGACACTGTATATCAGTGGATCTATGCCCAGTATTTCATGCAAGATATAGCCCATGGGATGAGATTGCGTTTGGGCGAGCATATGTATACATCATCCAATCGCTCTTTAATTTCACTATGCGATTTTCTTTTCAAAAATAATCGTCGTTTGATATTGCTATTTTTCCATTTGTCAAATAAAAACGTTTACTGGAAGGTACTACACAATAGCAACTATCTCTTAAGGAATTATTCGACCGGCTTTGTATACACAAATACAGAAATAATGGTTGTCACAGCTTTGTATCAATACTTTATTAATATTTTTTCTTTTCATCTTTTAATAGTATCTCAAAATCTTCAATGCTACCCTTACTAATGTTCACCTTAAAAAACCTCGTTATCTTTGCAATAAAATCACGGCAAGATTTGATGCGTATGTATGTATGTAATACACTCATATTTATGGCAGCAATTTAAAACTTATTTCACCATGAAAATCTTTTAGGGATGTCAGCTGGCGTTTTGGCAAGAAAAATACTGCCTGAAGGCCAAATAAGTAGGACCAGCTTAACACGCATGAGTACTTGCAATTCGTTTAGTAAAGAATAAAAAAGAAACAGAAGCAATGGAAGAATACATAAGTAAATAAGAAGATACGATATCTTTGTGGGGTCTTTTCTAAGGTTTTAAGGGCTCAGCGATGGGCGCTTTGTGAGTGGAAAGATAGTGTGAACACTTTGTGGCAGTTGGCACAAAAAAGTGCGTAAAAGGTGTCATCAATGTTTCAAATAGCAAAGAAGTGGGAAATCAAAGATTCCTTACACTGTTATTTCTTAAAAATCCTGTTATGGCTAAGCCAAATATGACACATGCACTGTGCGGACTACTATGGCACATACAAATATGTAAATCTGTGTATTTAAGTAGGGATGTATGTGTTTGCATGTGTGCTCACCTTTAACATTTTGACATGTCGTTGACAAGCGGTTGTCAAATTGTTCAAGCCCTCATTTATTTGTATAGTCTGCGAGCCTTTGTCGGCTTGTCTGCATTTGTATTTACGTTTTTTGTTTTTCTGTTTTATTTGCCTGCAAACTGTTTCATTTATTTGCTTTTTTGTATGTTTTGGTTCTTTTCAAACGAAAATTGCTCTAAGCGGATTTCGTAAGATTTGAGTGGCATTCTAAAAATGTATTCGGTGCGCCTTTGTGATTATTTTAACACTTCATTGCGCCGCATGCGATTTGTAAGACGGCTGACACTTTGTTCCCAATGCTTATTTCATTTTTTTTCGTGTATTTAATTTGTTTTATTATTTCGTATGCGCATTTGAATAGTGAAAAACAGAGCCACCCAGTTTTCTAGAAAAAGAAAGGTGTGGCTTCCGGTTCAGTGGGTTTTTAATGCATTATTTAAGTGTTATCTTAGGATAATTGGAATATTGTTTGCTAAGCGCTTGAATAAATATTTATTATTTTTACATATTGCAAATTTATTTGAATTAAATACATCTGAGATAAGTATAAGATCGCGAGCAATTATCATGGACGTTATGTGCTCATATGTGAATAAATTAGAATGTATGTATGTGTAATTCTACACGGTTTGAAATGCTGTGCTTTACTTCACCTCAAATAAAAAATATCTATCATTTCCTTGGAGGCCAGTAAATGTAATTAGTACCTTAACTGGAATTCTGTTGTATGATTCGTCATGAAATGGTTCCCAATTATGGGTCTTAAAGTAGAGGTATCACTGTTATTTTTGTTTGCAACTTATTTTATACAATTGAAAAGGCTTTCAATCTTATGGTTATCGCGCATCGATATTAAAGAGATCTCACATATAAATTTCTAACTCAAATCAAACTAAGCAGAAAGGGGACATAACTAAATACGTTTGCTATCATTGAAATTTAAATAAATAATTAAATTGTTATAATTATTACTCGCAGTTCGGTGCCAATTGGAGATCCCAAGTGTAACCAGGTCGCTCTCCACTTGGTCCCTCCAACGGAGTGGGCGCCTTCCTCTTCCTCGGCTTCCTCCGGCGGTTACTGCATCGAACACTTTCAGAGCTAGAGCTGGTTCCCAGGTACACGGAAATATCTACGACTTCAAAGTTATGACTGTCAATATTGACGCGGGAGCCAAGACGCGATTGCGCTGACTGTTTGATGACAGAAGATATTTCGTCTTGTCCTCGTTCATCTCCAGACCCATTCGCTTAGATCCCTTATCCAGGCGGGAAAAAGCAGAACTAACGGCGCAGTTGTTGCTTCCGATGATATCGGCGTACGCCAGCAGCTGTACACTCTTATAGAACTCTTATCTTCAGGTTAAAGAACGATAGTGAGTCACCTTGTCTGAAACCTCGTTTGGTATCGAACGGCTCGAAGAGGTCCTACCCAATCATAACGGAGCTTTTGATGTTGCTCAACGTTAACTTACACAGTCGTATTAGTTTTGCGGGGATATCAAATTTAGACATCGCGGCATAAATCTCCTTTTCGTGCTGTCGAATGCAGCTTTACCTTCACTGCCTTCTGTTGTACCTTCACTACCATTCAGCAGGTCGAAGAAGTGTTCACTCCATAATCCCAGTATGCCCTGGACATCGGTTACCAGATTATCACCTTGGTCTCTACATGAGGATGCTTCGGTTTTGAAACCTTGATTATATAAGTGTATATAAACAGCCAAATAATTTTTAGATTAGCTCAAATATTTAACAAGAGACGTGACGCGTTCACACTTTCAAAATAACTGAAACCAAATATAGTTCATATTATTTTGATAATATACTTTTCATATAGTTCGGGAATCTGAAAATAACGATGTCAATTTATAATGGAAGGCGATTTGAAATGCAATTAACCTCACTTCCTTTACATCTGGTAGATAAATGATGTCACCAATACATTTTTTATACTGGCCCAATTTAATTTCACTGCTACCGACGGCCTACCGAATATAAATATCTCCATTCTCCCGGATCTTCGTTTAACTTTTCAAATCGGCTAATATATGGAGTATATTAATGAAATTAACAGAACTTGTTGTATTGGACATAGTATGGTGAAGTGCCAAAGTGAATACAATTCAGTCATACATTCCCCCAGGTCCAAGATAAAAGTGGTGCATATTTTTTCATAGCTTACATACGAGTATACTGAATGTTTTGGTTTGCGTAACTCTAGACCAGATAATGGATAAAATTATGTAAGTATCTTACCGTTAAGTATCTTACCGTCCTCCATTTATAGACTGCATAAGTAGAGCCTAATTGATACGACCCCAGTGAATTTGGTTAATATAGCTTTAGTAGTTTACGAGATATCTATAAAAAACTTAGAAGGCCCGCCCACTTTCCCAAAAAAATTACATCAATATGCTCCTTTCTAGTGTAGAAACAATATAGATGTCTGACTAGACGAGTTTATAAATAAACTTAGTTCTAAAGTAGTTCCCAACGAACTCTTTTCACTATGTGGAATAAATGAATATTTCCGAGTATGTATGTAGCTACACGTTCACGCCACATTTCACCAAGCGTGATTATGTGCTTAAAATGAATAACGACAACAAAATTCTTCAAAAATTAGTCGCGGTACTAAAAGTAGCATATTGTCATGCCACAATGATTGTTTATGCCACACATAGCTGTTGAGCAGAGAAAGCAAAGACTCAACAAATTATAAATTTGAAATACTGCTTCAGTCTTTTCATTTGTATCTTCCTGATAGTATATATGTATGTGTGTATGCACATCTGTTTTGTACATTTATTTACATCACTTCAGCGTTGGCTTATGTGAAATTCACAAGAAATCATTTAGTTAATCCACCAATGGGTTATAATGGGTAGTCACTGCCAGAGCATTCGAGAAATGCAGAGCCATTGCCACAGTTTGACACGCAAATAAGCAATAAATTGCCAGCGAGATTTTTTCGGGTTAAGGTATTAATGAAAGGGAGGAAACAGTTGTACGAGCAGAACTCATTCATGTTATAAATATATACATATGAATCTGAATTTCTATATAAATTTAAGATTCATTCATGAAGACAAAATATATAAAATAGATTTGGCGATAGCTTTTCGAAAACAATTGTGCGGAGTTATGAGAGGCATCCATGTAGTATATACAAACATTCAATTAGTTTTCCCTGAACCTGAAGGAAAGAATAAACATATTATCATAAGATCAACTATTATAAGAAAGATATTTAATATAAAGAGTTACTTATGTGATTTCATTGATCTAAAAACTGCGGACTCACTCGTTTACACCCTTATTACCCACTGCGAGAAGGTGCTAATCGGTAGTACATATCTCTTTCTTGCGGTAATAACGCCATCAGATGGCTAAGAAATTATCAGATCCCTTATACATCTTGAAAGAATCGATCTTACTTACTCTTACCTCTCCAATTCTAATATGGATATATAATACACGACCAAAGGCCAAGTGGATATTTATTCGTGATTCTGGCTTTCTAGATCTATTTGTGATAAATATTTTTGCTTTGGACTTGATAGACTATCCATTCAAAGATGAAGACCTTTATCGGTCTTTTAATATCGCGAAAACTAACTTACTAACAAACTATATTTTTAATCAGTTTCATACATAAGAATCCGGCCTAAATTTCTAACATTGGAAGAGATGATCTCATCTAGTTTGCATGGAAAGGAGAAGTTCGTCTCTTCTTACATGCATATATTCTATATCCGACCATATGTTCAGTTAATATTGATTTTTAAATATTGTAGTACTGCTTCAAGTATAATCGCATGGGGAGAAATCTATTCATAGATGACCCTTAGTCCTATACCCAGTATTTTATATAAATATATTTTATATAATATATAAGTAGGAGAACTTCTGTGTAAAAAGTTTCCCACTCCTAAGTAAACTGTTATATAAAATTTTGAAAATGCTAGTAATCTGGAAACCATGTACATAGTTTTCATCATTAATTTTCTTTACAACTTTCGAAACACTTAATTATTAGATGACTCATTAATCTTGCAGACAAAATGTCAGCTGTCTTAATGACTCCTTTCATAGAAATAATCGTGATATGCCACCATCGATCTACATACATATACATATGTATACTTAAATCTACTGTAACTAATGTAATATATTAAAATTGTTGCAAATGTGGCACGCAACTTCCTCAATCACAGCCAAATGCAATAAACATAAAAGGCACATAAATTATGAAAATTTCGACTGCCTTTTACGACTCTTCAAAACACGCAAACCCCAGAAATTTTATTGAAATTATTTTAACCAGAAACGAAATAGTAAAATCCTTAATGGCCGGGCATATATCAATGTGTGCAATAATGCGATAAAATATTGTCAGTCAATGACACGCTGTCAGCGTCGTAGACGCCCCTCACAGGCTGCTACATTCATGCGCAGAACGCGTGTGGGTTCTGGCAAGCAGTGCGTGCCCATAACGGCAAATTTCGTCCAATAAATCGTTTTATATTTAAGTCCTTTTTTGATAGTTTTTTTTTTGTTCGTTCGTCCACAACGGTTTGCTGTTTGTGCACAAACTGAATTTACGAGCATTGTAAAATGCCAAAATGCCTGTCAATTTTGGTACGAGCATATTGTTTATAGATTGTTTTCCACATGTCCTGTGGACCGTTCGATTCGTTTTTCTTTCATCAGTGAGTTATTGTCCTTAATGAACGTAATGATTTTTGGGTGTTGTTTGCAATCTGTTATCTTCAGTCTGTTGTTGTTTTGTTTTGCTTTTCTTTTATTATTCAGCGCTCGCTCCCTTCTCTAGCCGTCACCGGGGTTGATTTTGGACAACTTTATTGATTGGGGAGATCAGATAAGACGATTGTATAGTTAGCACACACAAAGTAATTCACTTAAATGGCAGGTGACTCTACTATTTTTGTGATTAATCTTCAACATATCAGTTATATAAATAATAGATTTTTTAAAGGAAGATGTCTGATCTACTTTTCCATGCTTTGTAGTTTTAATTGGAAATTAGAGAAAGGATCCCCAACATCGTTGTTATACAAAATAAAATATTTAGTACTCCAAACTTGAGACTCTTAAGGTTTGAGGGTTCAAGTTACTAGTTATGAAATTACAGCTTGGAGTGCTTCATTATCGAGCCATCACTGGAGGATTGAGCGTTGGTGGGAAACTTCTATTAATAGAAGTATAACATACTACTATAAATAGTAGTAATAACAGTTATCAACTTTGTACTGCTCAAAATCCAGCATAATTGTAAACACATGGTCTCTTTAAGTATAGACATATTCTATAAGAATCTGGCAAGTTTTATACCTTCCACCTAGACAATTTCCAAACATTTCAGCTTTATGTTGACCCTTAAACAAAGAAACACTATTTCTGACGAGCGAACTAGAAAGCAAGTTGGGTCCTTGATCTCAAACACATTCTCATTAAAGGGGAATAGTAAACGATCAAAAGTCAATATTATTCTTCTGTTTAGAATTCTTATAATGGAATTTAGATCTAGCATTGAAACGATACTATCAATAATACGTAGAATATTACTCTAGATGTATTCCTCTACTTTATGTTGGGTTGGGTTGTTTATACTATTTTATTCACACGGAAAACTGTTTCCAAATATTTTTCAAGAATGCTAACGTTTTGACGGTGCTTGGCTGGATAAAAATCCAAATATGGTCCGGTTACTTGGACCTAGCTGTCGTAAGAACGATCCACCTGGTAACGCAACGCACGTGACCTAAGTTAAGATGTAGACAGAACGATTGCTTCTGGTACGAACGAATCTAGAAAACTAGAAACAATCTGGGAAATTGAGGTTATTTTTTAATGAAATTTTGGCGTGTTCGAATGAATAAATCACATGCAGCTGATCAATTATTGCAATTTCCTCTGTTTTTTATTGCACACTGGGAGTTTTAGGGGTTCCTTTTAAAATACGAAAGAAGTAAAAGAGAAACACTAACATGTCATTTGGCCGCAATTTTTCAAATAATAGACATACAAGAAATATTACCACACATAAAAACAATCGAATTGTCGGAACTCGTCGATTTCCGACACCGACAAGAAATGTCGGTTAGGCGTTTATTTTAAACAAAACGCGCCGGGTCATGATGGCACGCCACTTTATCCTGCCGCATGCTCACACTTCCTCGAAAATCATGTTTGAAACATCTACTTACAGAATAAAATAAATTTGTTAAACGAACACACATTCAGAGACATCCTTGCAAACTGCTTGTATACCATTGACACTTTGACATGGAAAGGCCAACATTACATATCGATATTGTGTATGGCGGTCTCGCCTTGAACGGATTTGAACACTTTTCTTTTTGTTGCAGGAAAGCACTTAATCATTGCTGGGCTGCAATACCAACAGCAGCGACAACAGCGGGAGCTGCAACAGCACGAGGCGCCTCCCTGCGGTATGCGCGTCGAAGGATGGCTGGTTGGGCGCTGTTGGAAAAGGAAACGCATACAAGTAATCGCATGTGTTTTCGCTTCAAAGGATACAACGGCTCACACTTAATTTGATGTGTGTATGTGCGCGAGTGTGTATACGAGGCGTTCATGGCGGCTAGCGACCGACTGCTGGGTGTGCTAAGTTGCCTGGCATTGCAGTCAGAGTAAATAAGATTAATGATTTGGCAGTCACAAAGGAAGTGTACAAAAAGGGGCGGCGGTTGAGCGGCATGCGGCAGTAATACTTCGAAAAACTGTTCGATCTTCGATTGTCATTAGTCGAAAAGTTGCTATTTGTTATTGTTAAGTGTTATTATGGACGAACTAGGAATACCCGATGACGTGTCTAGTTCGCTCTGCGGCCAGCCGTCTTAATGTATGCGTGTCGAAGGTCCTTAAAGCGTTGTGGTAAGCGTGTAAAAGCTGCAAGCAGTTAATAGATATGGCAGTCAAGTATTTACAGCTGCAATTGAAATGCAGTTACTTAGGTTTTTTAAATACTTAGCTTAGGTTAGGTTTGTAGGCAGATCTCTGCAAATACAGAAGATCTGACTTAGACAGTTTAGAGCGCTGTCCATTGTGATACCAGTAAACTCTCCATGGATCAAAGACCCTTAAGATTCAGCAAAGCGCTTGAAATCTATTACAAATTTTTCAAAAATACTTGAAAAATATTTAATTGTTTTCTTACTCAACCACTTCTGTAACGGGCGCTGAAAAAGTCGGATCTCGGGGCTTGAGAATGTTAGACGGACCGTTTTCATCAACATTAATGATATTTTTCGGACCACACCAACTATGACATTATAGTTTATAGGTACGACGGTTGCTATTAGATACAGAGTAGGTGGGCAGGTAACCATATACCTAGGCTCTCCGGAATCATCGCACTCTTTGGACACACTTCGGTTTATCAGAAACACTGCATTGACGATAGTAGAGCGATGATACTAAACTTGAGCCCACTGACCGTTGTAGATTAAGAAAGCAATGCCTATCATCACTATCAATGGCATCAGCGGCTTCAGAGAGAATTATAAAACTGATGTGCTCTCAGCAAGGATTGCCTTTGCTTAGCTGTACGGGTTCCAACTGGTCATAAACCAATGAACAACGGTTTATGCGGGAAGGGTGGATATATTCTTCTTCTTCTTGACTGGCGTAGACACCGCTTACGCGGTTATAGCCGAGTCCACAACAGCGCGCCACGTATCCCTCCTTCTGGGAGTTTGGCGCCAATTGGTTAAACCAAGCGAAGCCAGGTCCCTCTCCACCTGGTCCTTCCATCGGAGTGGAGGTCTCCCTCTTCCTCGGCTTCCACCAGCGGGTACTGCATCGAATACTTTCAGAGCTGGAGCACTTTCATCCATTCGAACAACATGACCTAGCCAGCGTAGCCGCTGTTTTTTTATTCGCTGGACTATGTCTATGTCGTCGAATAACACATACAGCTCATCGTTAGGGTGGATATATGACCGGATATTTATTTGCAAGCTGTTTGGTAGAAGATGAGGTAGAATCATTTTCTTCTTGACTGTACCGACTTTCTTAGATCGAGTCTGAAAAATTTGTGATCTCATATTTTCAGTTATCCATTTAAACTAGAGATTCGCACTACCGATACTCAGGATTCGAAATATATGTCCATCAAGACATGGTCTATGATACCATCCCAACTTTCAAAAGGTCATAAACCGAGCGGATTTCTGTCATGAAACGGGTTCCAAAAAAAAACTCTGCAAACAATCTGATTTTGCTTGAAACTTAGTGGTTCATCCATTTGTCTAACAATACCGAGACTAACATCACTAATTGGATGAAATCATCATTTCCTAAAAAAAAAGAAGTACATATATAAAATAGGTTTGCGCTCACATTTCCACTAATGATGTCTTTAAAAAAAATTATTTCTCTAGAGCTCTGAGACCCGAAACAGATATCCAGAAGTGATTTCCTTAAGATACTAATCATTTGCATCGCATTAACCATATTTCAGCTGTAAATAAAAACTGCTGAAGTATAGTTAGAAGAAATTTTGTTGAATGAGATTTGTTTCTCCGTAATGTTCTACACTGCTCTTATCAATTTCTGGTTACATAAAAGAATATGTAAGTCTTGCGATCGTTCATATAAAACGACTGTTTCAGCTTATGCTATTTATCATTGAACATTAATTTCAGAACGTTTCACAAGAAATAAGGATTAGGTATACACATACAGACATAAAGTATATGTATGAGTGGAGACAATCGCTTCAAACACGCACAAAAGCAATAAATGAGCCTAAACGTCAGAATCGTAACAAATGACATATTTTGCGGGGCAATGAATGTATTTCGTTTATACAGTTTACCACGACAAGAATTATGCTCGTTTGTTAAAATTTGCCAATCAATTTAGGTTATTGATCCAAGTGAATAACACGCACCTTTTCTGCTTTCCCTTCCATTCGTGGTAGAGCTATACTAAATACGTGCAAATTTCCAGCAGGGGCGTTTCGCCGCAAATAAAATATGGCACTGATTTTCGCTTTCCCTTCAAATTAGGATTCGTAAAGTGGTTAGGGTAGCTGCACCGTTTGATGCCATAACTTTTCGTGGGTCGATTGCTTGAGTGGGTATAACGTACGTGATAGGGTGGTGGCGACGGCAATGGTGCTACATTAAATGATTTATGGCAGCTATGAATTGTTGTTTTTATGTGGAAATGTGTTTTGTGTTTTTTTTTTTGCGAATGATTTACAATGGGGTTGTGCTGATGTGTTAATAAATTTTATATATCATACGTTTATCACATGACCGTTGTCTGCTATTTAATGTTATCTGAATGACTTACAGACAAGCGATTTATATTGTACAATATTTATTTGCTTTTTACTTACTGATGATGTTGAAATATGAGCAATGGCTTTGCGTGTAATACCTTTTGCGTTGATGTATGGGCCTAAGTTGGCAGATATTTATGGAAATCTCAGCGCGCAATTAGAGGAATATGCATTAGCTTAGCAATATTACCTGTGTAATGAAATGAGTCACTTATCATTTGTCAGCTGGCACAAAGCGATCAATAATAAATTACATACATCTATTAAGAACTGCCAGTAAACATATGAACGCATTCAATATGCAAATACAGTTTTGAATAAAGGGTATGGAGGGGTATACCTTTTAATTCGCATATATGTATATGCATACGTATTTTTATTATTTCCCTAAATGCTTTTTTCAACTATCCGAATTAGATATACGCGTGTTTTTATCCATATGTACGTATAATAAAATAATCTGGATGAACAGTTGATCCTAGCAAGAAATAATTTGAATAAAAGTAAGTTGTCTTGAGTTACATACATCCACAAAATACACCAGCGAGGTAGATGAAAATTTAAACACGCACGCCGTATTTGTCTTTAAACATTTCATTAATCCCTCATTAAATATGTATCTTTAAGATAATATGTATTAAGAAGGTATGGTTTTACGAGTCTAATTATGCATCTTGTGAGCTACTAAAGCTACACAGTATGTCAATCAAGGTCTATGATGGTTTTTATTTCGCAAAATTCATAAACTGAGGTACAAATACAATATATATTTTTTAAGTATTATCAGAGTTACAATAGATACCTCAGCTATCAATGATGATATAGAATACCGAAATGAACAAAATAAAACTAGTTGGAGTATATAGGATGAAATTTTATGAGAAATATTTTTTAAATATGATAAATAATTAAAATTAGATGCGTGGGCGATCTTCCTACCGTTGTTCACTCATGGACCTCGAATCGAAGAACCTTCTCACTAGAACACCTTCATCCATACGTAAAACATGGCCTAGCTAGCGCATTTATTGGATTTTATGCGCCTAACTGTATCCATATCGACGTAGATCTTATACGGTACATCTTCTTCGGTACTTTTCGCTCACGCGGACGCCTCCAAAGTCTTATAGAGAACAGTTCTGCCGAATGCTCCAAGTAACTTTTCATGTCAGGACATCATCCATATTTTTATGTGAAGATAGACTTACGTTATTTAAATGTTTATCGAGAGAGGGATGTATTTCTCAATTGCCTACCGATCACAAAGTAGCTGTTGGGAAGAGTTATTCTGCGCTTGTTATCTAGGCTTAGATTGTTGGTGGCATTTATGCTGGTTCCGAGATAAAGAAAGTCCTTCACTTTTTTTTCATGGTTGAAGTTGTTCCTAAGACGCCTGGGTTTTTTGTTCGCTTATCTTTCTAGGCTGGAAAAGGCTGCGTTGACGTCTCTGTTGGTAAGAATACGGACGAGAGGGAATCACCCTGCCTAAAATCTTGTCTGGGTCGAACGGCTCCGAGAGATATTCCCGATTTTGACGGAGCTAATATTTTACATTGCAACGGAGCAACGTCATTCTACATAACTCTATGAGTTCCCCAGGGCTCATAGATATTAGCAAAAGGACTATGCCTCCATGTAAGAGAACTGACGACATATAGACACTTACTTCAACGTCATGTCTTCTATGCTGCAAAAACTGCAATTGTCTTCGAAACAAGGTGTATCGTAATTAATTTAGATGAAAACTACGGTCCCGACATTGCACTCTGTATGAAAATTCAAATATTTTGTATTTCTTAAATTACTTTCGTATAGAGTATGTAAGTATGTCCGAGAATAATATAATTGTCTTACAAATATTACATTTGCTTTCCACTAATTCGTTCTTAAATGTGTGACTTGATAAAATTTATACCTCACTACATGAATTTTTCTTTTATTTTCAGTCGGGTCTCAGTCTCCCTAGAGAATGGGCGGTGGCCAACACCGTTGTTAACGCGGCAGGATAACAAATCTGTTAAAAAGTGACAAACGACTTTGTTAGAATGTAAAAGTAGTTTGTGTGCCAAAAGGTTGACAGCGGGGTGACAAGCCATTCGATTGCAGCATCGACTGGCGTACCCTACGCTGTCGTCCTGCGACAAGCTGAGGGTATAACAACGTCTTCACCTTCATAGCCTACTTTCTCCTGAGTCGCCTATGTTTACACACACATATGTACTCGTGCGTCCTTCGACATTTCTTTGTTATCATTTGTATGGGTACAACAAGTTTAATCGAAGATTACTGCGCATTTTTTATAGGATATTTAAGTGTGAGTGCGTGCAGCTCACCCTAGACGCAAGCTGTATCCTCACCACTGATCCCATTGACACTGTGTAATTTTTCACGACAATATCCCAATGTTTTTTTTTCGGTTTTTTGTTTGTCGTCGGTTTTCTTATTGTTATTTTTTTCGAGTCATTTGTAGACTTTATGTAAGTATCCGCATGTGGACAGGACGTCATTGTACATGTCCGCCTGCCATAAACTATATCCTTTTCATATGTCTCAAATCGTACCGCTGTTTGGCCTTTCTCGTTTTCACATTTCACTCATAAAGCAATGTGTGTCTTTGCTTTTCTTTTTGTTGTTCTTCTTTACGCTTATTGTTTCTTGGGTGCGTTTTGTTGTAAAATGCCTAATGATGATTTCATGGTGGTCAAAAGGTAATAAATTTTTATTGGACCTTATTACTGCGACAGGCGGCTGTGTTGGAAAATTTATGGCTTTCCTGTGATTCTGTTGGTCGTCTGCCGCTACAATTACAACATAGCTCCTTGTGGGCACTCCGCAGTGAGCACTGGTCTCGACTTACTTACATATTCCCAGTTGGATTGCTGTTTTAGTGTCATGTACTGACTGGCTTTTCAGATCTCCCGCTGTTTTAGCACCATTTCATGACAATTTTATTAACATCTTAAGTCCGTTTCATTGTTTGTAAAATTGCTGAGTGTGTTTTGTATCCGTTAGGGAACAAAAAGTGTAGAATGCCTTTACGGCCTTGACTTAACAGCTTCTTTAGTTGCTGCACCACAATGACACAGCGTAAGGGGCAGTTCAACAAAAGCGGACCCGGGCTCTGTTGGCATAGTATAATGTTATTATGTATAACACAAGCTGAAAATCGTAGCGAAAGAATATCAATTTTCGCTTAACTACTGCATTAAAAAGACTTTAGTTGTATTCAAGGAAACATTATTAAAAGACCCTAAGGCGTAAAAGGGTTAGGTTTGCTTTTCAGGTATTTAGTATTACCTTTCCATATTTGTTATTTATGAATGTACAATGTACAGATATGTAAATATATAAAAATACAAAGACGATAATTTATTCAGAGTTTGTATTATTTTAATATATTATTCCTCTTTACGCAAAAAACACTGAAAACTTAAGGAAACACTTGGAATTGTACCTTTTTTATTCAATTTTGTGTAACCAAACAGTATATAACAAACAGTGAACTCTTTCAAACCATTCAAGTCACCAGGACCGGATGCCATTGTACCTGGGTAGCTACAGAGAACGGCGAAGGTGTCCTGCAGTTGGTTGGTCTATCTACGTGAACTGTCTAAGATTGGACCATATTCCGGTGGCTTGGAAGCAGGTTAGAATGTCTTTCATCCCAAAAGCCGGAAAAAGTTCCCATGCTACGGCTAATGATTTCAGGCCCATTAGCCTTTCCTTGTTTCTAATGGATCTCCATATAAGGGGGGGAATCCCAAGGAAAAAAGCTGCTTAAGGCGCAATACGCTTACTGCAAGGGTCGGTCGGTAGGCACCGCCTTACACTTTGTGGTGTCTTGACTGGAGGAAGCTTATAAGGACTTCTTCCTTCTCGACATAATTTAATTCCAGAAGCAGTCATTGGCGCACTCAATGAATTTGGGATCGAAACGAAACTCAAGTATGGGGTACCCCTCAAGGTGGGGTACTCTCTCCGTTACTCTCGATCTTGGTGGTGAATGAACCACTGGAGGAGCTCGAAAATCGTGGAGGCTGCTAGAAAGGAAACACTCGCTAAGCAGCTGGAACGTGTCCAGCGAGCGGGTCTCATTGGAATCTGCGGAGCTCTAAGAACAACACCAACCATGGCTCTAAAATACATTTTAAATGTTACACACGTGGATGTAGCAGGCCGGTGCATTGCGGCAAAGATCCCTATTAGACTCAGAGAGGCTGGGTTTATGAAGGGTCTGCAACACGGACACTCTGAAATCTTCCGTCACTTATCGTGCATCCCTGGCCTAGACCACTTCACTGCGGAACCGTCTCCTAAATTTTTCACAGATGGCTCGGAGCTCAGGGGGAAGGTGGGGGTGTGGGAATTTTCTATCGGAATCTCTTAATTAACACCAGTTTTCGGCTGCCAGACCATTGCAGCGTCTTTCAGGTAGCTGTAGCTGCCATTAGGATAGCAGTGGGTGTACTGCTTCAAAGTGCGGCACCCTTCAGAAAGGTGTGTAATCACTCCGATAGCAGAGCTACAATACTGTTCGCTGACAGTACGCTCTAAGCTAGTAAGCCTACATCGTTATCGGTAGCTTCGAATTATTTTATAATCCGACTGGTGTGGGTATCCGGTCACCGCGGAGACACTGGAAACTGCAAAGTGGATCAGCTTTCACCCCGTTATTACCTACGGCATAGCATATAGTAGAAAAAATTGGAGAAAATTTCCAAGCCTAGGCCTGGCATTATTAGTTTAAAAGGCTCGACCATCTCAACAACTACATTATTAATCTCACCTTTATATCAACGTTTTCAACTTTTCTATCTTAAAACTGCTCGAAACTAACAACAATTATATAATTTTTAACACATAACAAATTATCCAAGGTTTTTGAACATTTTCATTGTCAAGGTTAGTCATCTCGGCCCGATTCTGTTCTTGTTGTTCATCAATGATATACCTTCAGTAATTAAGTTTTCAGAAATTTTATTATATGCGGATGATGTAAAACTTTTTAAATCATATACTTCTCATAACGAAAGGACTGAGTTGCAATCGGATTTAAATAATTTAGTTACTTGGTGTCACAAAAATGATATGCCACTGAATCTTAAAAAATGTAAAACGATGTGCTTTTCCCGTAGAACTGTTGATCTTTCCCCCTATGTAATAAATAACTTCAGTTTAGAGCAAGTTTTTAGCTTTGTTGATTTAGGAGTTAATATGGACCCTAAACTATATTTTAATTCTCATGTAAATTCAATTGTCTTAAAAGCTAAAGGTGCTCTTAGCTTTGTTAAACGTTGGTCTAAAGAATTTAGTGATCCGTATATTACTAAAATTCTTTTTACAACATTGGTAAGGCCTATATTGGAGTATGGTTCTGTGGTATGGAATCCTAGCTATCAATCCCATTCTGATAAGCTTGAGTCCGTTCAAAAACAATTTTTACTTTTTGCTTTAGGCCACTTACATTGGGATTCAAGATTGAATCTTCCCCCGTATACTAGTCGTTTAAAACTTATAAGTCTTCCCACACTCACTAGTCGCAGAGAAATGCTAGGTATAATTTTTCTAGTAAAACTTCTGAATGGTTTAGTTTGTAGTTCATTCCTTTTGTCTGATATTAAGTTTAATGTCCCATTGCGTTCATCCAGGCAGTTTAGACCATTATTTCTAAAATCTTCTAGAACAAATTTTGAGTTAAATGAACCATTCTGCCGAATATGTCATGATTTTAATTCGCATTCCAGCACATTTGATCCATCTGACTCAATATTTAGCATCAAAAAAACTATTTTGTCTTCTCTTAATAAATAATATTCAGAAATTTTTAACTTTTTGTTTTTATATATTTTTAAATCTCAGCTGTTGAAATGTTTCTTTCTGTAGATGAGCAGTTTGAGAACCGGACGCTTAAAAATCTCTTGCCTTTCTAGACTCGGCAAATTCCGCTCGTATGCGGACTGCGCCCCACGCGTCGGTTGGGCGGGAGGAGGGTAATCGTTTGGGTTAATAAATAAATAAATAAAAGTTCAAGCCTAGCATGCGTCTTAAAAGTCGGAATACCGTTAAGGAATAAGTGGATATCTCAATTAAAAAAATGATTCCGGATTTTAACATTCATTTAAAATAATTTAATGACTTTGAAATTAAATATATTAAAGCAGAAATAAACTAAACTAGACTAAACTTTCCCTATTCGAATTAAGACCTGATCTATCATTTTAAAGAAATTATAAAAATTATTTTAATATTTATTGAGACGCATAAGTCTGTTAGTTCTACAATTAAGCAAAATTACAAGTTTTCATAAATCTTAATATTTAAAATATTATTCTTTCTTTCCGCTGTGCGAATTTTCGTAATAAATTTTCCAAGAAAAATCTGGGCGGTATACGTAAAATATTGCCGACCAATTGCCTGCCGCCGTTATTTTGCTTAGAAGAATTTACATAAATTAAAAAATTTGCTATTTTTCACAGGCAATGAAAACAACTAAATAATGGAAAATCGTTTTCTTAAACGCGCGCGATATTTATTGGTTCGCCATGAATTTGTATATGTGAAAATGAAATGGAAATATATAAATGATTTCATGCGTACATACGCGTATGTATGTATGTACTGTATACAATGGCGAATTACCCAATCCGGAGGCATTTCAGACTTTGTAGTGCTCGAATCAAAGATCAACAACAACAAAAATAATTAAAAGCGGCAAAAATAACAGGAAATTCTCGAAATTTTGAGAAAAATTTAAATGATGCTGCAAATGGAAATGTGAATGCGCGTGAAAATTAAAATTGAAATGCAAATGTAAATGCTAGTGAACATACTAATCAATCCGCCACATAGAGCTGTCCGTCAATTGTTTAGAATGAGTTTCAACAAAAAGAATTCCAGTAATTTCGCTTCACATTATTTCTCAGCTATTTGAAGAATAATAGTCGCCTTTGGCGTTGTTGTTGTGCGTGATCGTGCGTTTGCATCCTTTTGACGTTTGTGCAGAGGTGCTCTCAGATCAACTGTAAAATGTGAATATTCAAATAAAAAGCAACATCAAACCAAGGCGTGAAATGCGTAAGAAAGAAGTGAAAATTACAACAGCTTAACTTTTCAACCGAAAATTTGTGTAAAATTTCACATGCCATCGTCTGTTCTATACAAATCTGTTTGTCGGCGTAACTTCAAAGGTCGACATGTGATCTGTAATGACAGCTTTGATCATTATACGCCCTTTGAAATTCACCGCCTATGCGTAAGGCTGTCCAATTGAACTAGTCAATTTATGCGTGCTCCCTCCCACTTCGATTTTCCACCGAGCACTCGTTAATTATTGATTTTAAACACCCCTTTTTGTATATGTATATAAGAACGAAATGTTCTTTAAAGCTAAAGGTGTGCATTTGGATAATGATACGACAGCTGTTTGGTTGATAATGAGATAGGGTTATAAAATCGACAAATTTATTAATCGTGCATTTATAATGTGGGGTGCAATCAGGTGCAGTAATAAAAGGTGAATAATTTATTGGGTTATTATGTTCATAAAATTTCCCCATATGTACGCACCGGAAGATGATTTGTATAGTCGAAAAAGCAAAGAGTAAAGGAAAAAGCAATAAATAGTTTCTGGAACAAACTTAGTATAGGTGTTTCTTGCCCTAAGTATTTGAGAAAGATTTCAGACACCTCATCATTGCCGCTAAATTCGTTTTCAGCATTCTTTTGAGTTCATAAAAGAGTCGATGGCAGGTAATTTTCCAAGACGTTCCTCAAATGTTCCAATGGATTTATCTTTCTAGTCGAGCATTCTCTTCAGAACGATATTTGAGTGGTAGAAAACTCCGCTTTTCAGTTAGTTATTATAACGATCTCGGGCATAAATATAACTCTGAGTCACCCTCTCACAAATATTATGTTTTATGAGTGCCATGATTGTATTATATGAGACATTCGTTCCTTTGATCAATTTATTGAACATACAAATAAGTGATGTTTAAGAAAATCTTTTCAAAGACATAAATACACTTTTTGAGTGATCTCTTTTTATATAAAATGCAGTTAAACTTCCATAACTCAAAGTTTTTCATTACTCGAACTTTTATAACTCGAAGTTCTTCATAACTCGAACTCTGAATTGGCAATAGAAGTCAAATTTCATACAAATTACATTCCATAACTCCAAGTCTCTAGAACTCGAAGTTTTTTTGTGAATTATGGTGATTTGAGTTAGGGAGTAGTACGAAGTTTTTACCAGAATTTCGTTCTCCCAGCTCAACCACAAATATGTTATAAGCGAGAAATTCTTTCGGGACCCTTTACAAATTTTATGCTTCCACCATTTTATATATAACGGTTTATTGCCACCGAAATTAGGAATGCTAATGTCAACAACAATAAAAAGACCTGATAAACATAAAATGTTGGATAGTAAAATATATCCAAATACTACTTTGTGACTTCAGAGGATTAGCGAGCGCTCCCTTATTGAGTAATCACGCCGTCGCACCACCGCAATATGGTAACGTTGCGGCACTTGCTTTCAATTGGTTTCTAATTTTAACCACCTTTTCTTTTGTATGGAGCAAGTGGGAATTACAAGTTGAATTAAAGTGATTTAAGTGATTTTGCTTTCACAGCGCGCATACAAAGTGAAACTGCAGAGTGGCGGTGGCGGTGGCGTTGGCGACCAACCGATCTCAAGTGGCATGAAATAAATTATGCTGGCACCGTAAAATACCTGCTAAATAATTGTTATGTGCTTGTGCTTCTCTACTTGTTCGCCTCATTCCAAGTAATTTATATTAATGCCACTCTTCCACTTCAGTCCTTATACGTTTGCCTCATTTTATATTCGCTTATAATTACCGGTCGGCTTAAATGTACTTTGATTAATTTCCTTCGGTTTGTGGTAGACACTTTATATATGCCTTTGCTTATGTGTGTGTGCGTTGTTTTGTGTTGTGGCCTTTTGATACCACGGAATTATGGTAGCTCATAAATTTTACTTTGAACGTTTGGTTAATTTCTTGAAGAGATTAGCTCCACTTCTTCGCTTTTGTAGTTCGCTAAGACACAATGAAATCTTATACATGCATTTTACGTTTGTTTGGATCAACTTGTCACAGGCCTTTACTCTCTAATATCCGCTCCCAAGAGGAGATGTAATTAAAGGACTGTCGTGTAGACGATTTCGAAGCCACTTTTGTTCCAAGGTGTTATTTATCTGAAGGAAAGTAAACATTTTACATACAAATGTTGTGTTGGAATACAAATATCCTCCGCGTCTTCTCATACTAATATGGACTTGAGTATTCTATATTTAAGATTATTTCTCCGGAGGATGAAATCTTTTATAATGCACTATGAACTGAGTTAAAATATTCAAATTGTTCACATAAAGCAAGTTCTGCTTGAAATGCCGGAGGTATTGTCTTCCCTAGCCTGCCACTGCTAGTTGAGGTTACGTTGTCATCTCTTGCATGCTCCTCGAATGCTCCTCTGCCGTTACAGCATCTAAAAATCGCTTTATTCACCATGAGTTAAGGGTACCCCTAGTCTTGGTACCCTTTTTGTTAGTTTGTTGTTAATTTTGTTGGTGTTTGTTTTCCATCTGATTCGTTCGATCATTTGGTCTCCTAGTCAATTAAGTCTGTGAGGGAAAGTATATTCCGCCACGCCAGATTTTCATGACGTGGAATGCCACCGTTACTTCCTTAGGCGTTAAGTCCGGCGTTGCGAATGCTCCGTTCAAATACATCCGAACTCAAATTATCCGATGGGTGTGGAAATCGCATAACACCATGTATTAGAAAGTGGCAGCTCTTGGTTATAACAGACCCCGTCAGTACCACAAGAGGGTGCTAAGCCTGGAATAATCATGCTAGTCTGTAGGTGGCCGACTGAGGTGTGACTAAGCTCCTGCACCACGCAAAGGTGTCTGCTATTACAATTATTATCAGCACATAGTGAAGCAAGCTCATCAAGCTCGAAGTCCAAAAGTAGACTCACTATACCTATAATCATCCCAGCTTGTGTGATTCCTATACGGTAGTAAGCCATCAGTATTCTCTCTACAAAATCAAGAAGCAATTTAGCAACGGGATCTTTTCCAGTGCCAAATTAAGTAATAAACAAGTAAAGAAAGGCTAAGTACGGATGCAACCGAACATTTTATACTCTCGCAATTTATTGATATATTTTTATTAAGATAACACACAATTTGACCATATATTCGGCATAAAGTTCAAAAGAAAAACGAAAATCATCATATGTAGTATATAGGCTGAGGTAATTCTTGAACCAATTTCACTCACTCATCACCAACATACATTATATCTAAGATTATATGCTCACTTAATTTGGCTAAGATATTTCACGTATTAACGGACTTATAAGCTATTAAAATCGTATTTTTGAACATGCTATAATCAGAAATATGGGAGCTTGGGGAAGTTATGTCCCGATTTTAATCCTTTCCCTTTAATTAAATTGAGATATCTGAGAGATTTACCGATATTTTGGTTGAAAAATTCCATAAGGCACTGAATTCTTCATATTCGATATCCGGGGCATTGAAAAGTTATAGTCCGATTTCGACAATTTTTTTACAAGTGATGTCATGGATCATATACAGTATTTGTGTAAACTTTTATTTCGCTATCTTCATTGGTTCCGAATGTATATATTATAAAGTGGAGGAATAAGATGAAATTCAAAATTGAGTTATATGGGAAGTAGTCGTGGTTGTGAACCGATTTCATCCATTTTCCACATGTGTCATCAGGGTGTCAAGAAAATATTATTCCATTGAAATCCTGAAATTCCTGAGATATGGTTTTTGACGCATAAGTGGGCGATGCCACTCCCATTTTCCATTTTATAAAATATCTGAGTGCAGCTTCCTTCTGTCATTTCTCATGTAAAAGTGTTTCTCATGTTTTCCGTAAGTGAGTTTACGAACTTTTAGTAATTTTCAACCTAACCTTTGTATGGGAGGTGGGCGTGGTTATCCTACGATTTCAACTATTTTCTTGGTGTGTGATGGGGTACGTAAGGGAAACGACTTCAGAAAGTTTGGTTTATATAGCTTTATTGGTTTGCGAGATATATACAAATAACCTATTTGAGAGCGGGACCATGCCCACTTCCCCAAAAAATTACAACGAAATATGCCCCTTACTAGGGCGAGCCTTTGTACCAAATTTTACCGTCTCATGGTGTCAAGGAATATGAGTCCCAAATTTCATTAAGATATCTTCATTTTTACTCAAGGACGGATAGACAACCGGATTTCAAATATACTCGTCACCCTGATCTCTTTAGTATATATAAACTTACATATATCTAAATCGTTTAGTTTTAGGTGTTACAACCAACCGTTATGTGAACAAAACTAGTATACTCCCTTTAGCAACTTTGTGGCGAGAGTATAAAAAATCTTTCAGGCTGGGTTTTGTTTCGTAGAATCTGTTGGTGTTTGGTCGAAATTTGACTTCTCGAAATTCTTTATCAAGATAAGTCCTAATTGCTTTGTTTTATCAGCAAGTAGTAGATGAATAATGTTCAAAGAGAAAATATAGGCCTTGTGATTCATTCTAGTTTAATCTTACTTTTGGACTGGTAGTAAAACCATACTTCTAAGTTGAGATATTTCAAGTAATCTCGTAAATGTTTTACAGGAGTTAACTCTGCGTTCTAAGACCACATGCGACATTGTAACGAGATATTCTATAAATAAATCCAGTAAGAGTAATAGTGCGAAATTTAATACCATTTCCATATCCCAGAAAAAAATACAAAGTCCACGTCAAAAGGAATTTATGATTACTTCAACTTCAGCAGAATATTATTTATGTTCAACATAAAGTACCAGACCAAATGCGAAAAAAATGCAATAAAATCATAAACGTTTTATTTATGAATCCAACAAAGCGCACCGCCAAGCAATTTGTATTATTTATTTACACTTGTATGGCAAATGCAGGCGCTGAAGGGGGATGGAGAAAATTAAAATATCACAGCAATAAACATTGTTGCCCTATCGAATTTTACACCTCATAAAACATCTACGAAATTATGGAATAATTGAAGCAACATAAAGTTGAACAGAATATTGATGTGAAAAGAATTTATAATCAAAATAGACACTTCTACGAATTTTTACATCAAAAGCGGCGGTTCTCAAAAACAAATTCTCTGATTTTTTAGCCGTTGTTATTGAAAGCAGTGCTACCGCAGCAGCCATTGGTGGGAGAGGAGACGACGCTTGGTCTGCGCACCTCATTAGAATGTTTGAATTATGGGCGGGCAATCCTCTGTAAATACATACAAATGTTGTATGTATGTATGTATGTAAATGTATTACCGTTATATGTCTACACGCCATGGCAATATAATTCCATCAGAGGGCTTTCAAAATTAAACAAGCCGCCCGAAATTTAAACAAATCGGAAGTTTTTTAATAAAAACCTCTGCAGATAAAGCAGTCAAAACGACGAATGCTGCCAAAAAGAAGTAAATCTAGTGAATAATGAAATTCGGTTTCATAAATTTTTCTCAGAAATTGCTGCAGTGCGATGAGAGCACATGAAAAGCATGCACATAAATCTGTTTGGCCATGAAAGCAAAGAAAATTCCACCCATAAGGAAGACGGAACACATTTACATGAATTGGTACATTTGTTTGTGCATAAGCGAATGCAGACAGCAGGTGTGAAGTATTGATTGTTGCTCTTTTCATTTTGGAAATGATCGAGTCGAAGCGAAATGCTTTGATCTGCTGGCGCAAACATATCAAATACTGATTTATAGTCTACTGAACAATTTGCCAAAAAGATCTGGGAAACATGTGTAGTTATGTACGTACACTTAAACACATTTGTAGTGGGATATTAACGATAAGCATAATCAAAGGCCGTTCCTAAACAACCAATATGGAGATTTTATTTTTTTAATTTTTTCTAAGTATAAATTACTTCTCTAATAATTATCTTCTCCGGGATGAACGCCTATGCAAAGGACTAGTTAAATCTTAAGAAAAATATAATAAAATATATAAGTCTTCATATATCCAATTATAACTATGTATGAAAGTAAGGAAGCACTCATCTCACACGAAAACGAATAGTAAACACTCTCGAAAATTATAAGAATACGTTGTGGGAGCAGGATTAACCAAAATTTTATAATAATGTAAAAATGGAAATATCGGTGAATAATTCGAGGATTCTTTCTGAATGAAATGTCACGAAATGCTCTACATACATGTCAACACATCGGGCTTATCAGTTTATCCTATTTTCTACAGTAAAGACAGATCAGTGGATAAAGCCTTACTTATGGTTGTCAGATGGATAGAGAAGGCTATGAGACGCAAATAATTTGCAGCAGGAACCTTCCTCGATATAGAGGGGGCTTTCAATAACGTATAGCTTGAAGCGGTAATCATGAAGAGAATAGAATAGATAGTAAGCCATGAATAGATTCGGAGTTGAATTCAACCTTATCGTCTAATTTCCAGTATTCTTTGCGATAGAATGATCGTGGCGGAATGGGGTACCACACATTTTCTTCTTCTCTCACATCTTCTCTGGATCATGATCGTAGACGACCTTCTGGGAAAGCTTGAAGAAAGCGAATACTGTTGTAGTTGTCGTGGTTGAAGATAAATATCAGGATACAATATCTGAAATGACACTAATGTACATAGTGTCGTAATGAGTTGAGCTATCGACAACGTTCTTTATGTAAATCTTTGCAATGCTGAGCTAGTTATTTTCACTAGCAGATAAAAAATATCGGAGGCGTATCTATCATCGATGGAATGCGGACACGTGGGCCTTATATCAGACAGGAAGCTCTCTTGGAAAGCCAATATTGCGGAGAGTGCAAACAAGGCACAAGGCGAGGTCTCTTACCAAAAGTAGTTTTTTTGGCAATATGAAACCATAATCAAGTCTATAATGTTCTATGAGATTCTGGCGTGGTGAGAGACGCTTAAAAATAGTAAAAGGCTAATCAATTATACATAAATCCACGGATCAAAACCTGAAAGGTGATTTGCGACCAACATTTATTACACGGAGAGGGCTCTACTGTACTGAATTACCTATTATAAAGAGTCGGACTTTAGCCGGCATATTATTAAAACAACGAAATGTGCACTACTGTTATAGGCTAAATAGTAGCCCTAAATCATTTAGGCGGCCACAACGCTAAACAAAAAATAGATAAGTTATAAAATATTGGCTCCGTATTCAATGGGCAATGCCCCAATCAAATGAAGTATGACTACGAAATTCTAGTTGCGTGGGAGGATGTCTGTGAGTTTTCATAATTGCCACAGGCACATTAACACCTACGTTAAAATATATAATCATACATATCGTATGTGTGTACACATGTGTGTGTTTATGAATAGAAGTCGTACGAAGAAAAACTGAATAGACGGCGCTGAATGGCAACTCGTAAATTTCGATTTTGACCGGCAGCAGCCAACAAGGAGCTAAACGAAACAGTCATGATCATCAACAACAACGACAACCACAACAACAATGCAGCATTGTGTGCGGTTGTTAAAATCGATGCTGTTGTTATTGTTGCTGTGCATGTCGTATACGGTGCGCCGCGGAAATGATCAAAGCAAATTGTGCGCTCGCATCCATCAACACAAGCCATCAACTTGTATACAAACAATGAAAAGATCAAACGGCCGAAAAGTACTGGCGCTGCCACTGCCATCGCTACTGCCGCATTTAAAGCTGTGTGGAAGTCTACGACGACGCAACAATTCTTTTTTTTTATAACAACACAATACACACTTACTCCTTCGACAATGCATTGCCGGCTGTGAGGCTGTGATGCTGAGTGCCTCATTCAAATTTCTTCAAAACGTCATAGTACCTTGAAGTAGGAAGAAGAGCGCAACAATTGTGCATTGGGGCACGGCGGACCGTGTGTGTGCTCCATTTCGTTTCGTTCTGCTTCTTTTTTCTTTCGTCACAATGTTTGGATGTGCGGATGGGTTGTTGCTACTGGAAATATCTTCTTCATGTGTCGCTATTAATATTATCGTTGCGGCTCCTGTCCTGTCGATTGCATCTTTGTTGTGTTGTTGTTATTTGTTTTTGTTTTTGCCCGCCATCAACGCTGCTGTTGATGATGATGTTTATGATCGTTTTGAAGTTGTCGGCAATAAATGCTGCTGTGCATGCGATTTTGTGTGTAATTAAACTGAATGAGAAATTGTGGTAAACGGGAGTCTGTGTATAATGTGTGTGTGTGTCTGAGTCTACAACTGTAGGGGGCTTGCAAATGTTGACATCAAATGAGTTGTACTCTCACATTCTGTCATCGTTATTTGTCGTCGATCTGTCGATACCCCATCCTCGTTTCGTAATTTGGGGGGCGCAGCGGCCTTAGTACGCCATTAACACGGAAATTAGTAGCGAGAAGTGCCGCTATTTTAATTTTTCTCAACTAATGATGAGTTGATTCGCGTCGGAAAGCCATAAGTGTGGTATATTTATTACCTGTTGGGTGTGTTTTATGTTCGAGACTCCGCCTGTATCTAGATCATTACACTGTTGTAATTAATTAAGGAATTTATGGATCTAAACAAAGTGGCAAATTAAATGCTTCTTAAGTTTTATATATAAAAGCTTATAAAGCTTCCAGGCCTCTTTTCAATTTTAATAAAATTCGGTTTACAATTACGCCTACTTTCCATATTCCACATTTTTGGAACTCATCTGATTCTATCACTTAGCAATCTAAAAATTAAGCACCCGTGAATATATCGGAACAAACTTTGACTTTATCTCTAGTGTGGCATAGTACGTATAAAAGACCCCATGTATCGAACATGATGACCTCGAAGTTTATGTCTATTTTGGATATATATGGATTTCAAATTGTGTGTTCTTTGAATAAAATTCAATACATAAATTGCGAGAGTATTAAATGTTCGGCTACACCCGAACTTAGCTCTTCCTTACTTGTTTTTATTTATCACATCATTGGTGTGTACTAGATGAAATTCAAAACAAGTTAAAGATCTGTTATATCCGTCTTAAGAAAATTATAATATATACATATATATTTGGTGCAGGGGCAGCAATGCCTCTAATAGGACCTTTTATTTTCAAATCATAATCACATCATCGTTATATTCCTAAATAACGTCTACTACCTATAACCTTCTATCTCACCGAATTCCTGGAGAATCCCTGCAAAATAAGCTTTAGAAAGAAAAGTTGTTATAAAAAGCCTTACTGCCAATTCTAGAATATTCAAAATATTGAACAAAAATATTAGAACGAATGTAGGAGAAGATATTCTTTCTCCAAACTCAAACTGCATTATGATTATGTTTTGATATTAAGTATCTTATATAAACTAACAACTGATTACAAGGAGTATCTATAGCTTCATTCAATAGGAAGCACTTAATTTTAATATTCTATAACCTCAATGATATACTTTTTTGACTAGTTATCCCAGAATCATACTATCTATGTAACGTCAGGTTTCAAGGCTGATCTCCTAAACGAAGATCATACAAGAATAAAGGGGTCTTCGATCTAATAAAGATGTCATAAGCGTTATTGGGAACGCTATGAAGGTTTAAAGAGTCAGAAGTCAACGATCTTACTTACTTACTCACTTCCTTAAATCGCAACATTGAAATTTTGAGTATTTTAGAGTATAAACCTCTGCAGTAATTTATGAGTCTGTATCACTTTGTGTGCATTTTGTCTACTTACAGACTCTTTGAAAACACAAAAAAATGTTCTGGACAATACTGGAGGTGCCGGGGTTTGAACCCGGGACTTCTCACATGCGAAGCGAGCGCTCTACCACTGAGCTACACCCCCGGTGTTCCAGCTCCATACACATGTTAACAGCGTAAGTAAGGTTTACACTTGTAAATACGTACAAACTACAGCTAATGTCACAAAAGAAATTAAAAGAAATTGCTTATTTGGTTTAAGCCAGTCCATTTTATTAACCAGCCAAAAAAGGTAAACCAAAATTGAACAAGTGAGAGAGAGAAACAAAAATCATGCTGAAGCCATAGCATACGAAAGTTAGAAGCTCTTGCCTATCTACTTAGCAAGGCGCCAAGATATTTATCTTAGAAGATAAGTAAGAAAATAAAATATTACAACAAATATAATTCTAATTAACACTAACTTGATTTTACTCAACAATAATATATAATACTTTAAGAAAATATATATATACTTAATTAATATCTAATAGCTTTACTCCATTTATTATTCATTCTTTATTCCAACTTTCTTTTACTTAAAATTCTTTGAACCATTCAAAAGCAACTCTAATCTAGCACAACTTCTTCAAAATAATCAATTCATATGTACATACAAATTTGATCGCACGGGTGGAATGGGAGTAGAGGAATACTAATCCCATTCCACGCTAGTACAAATGGAGGTGCCGGGGTTTGAACCCGGGACTTCTCACATGCGAAGCGAGCGCTCTACCACTGAGCTACACCCCCATGAGCACAAGCGGCTATCAAAGGGCAGTAAAGAGCTTTGCGGCCAAGCGTTTTGTTTAAACAATATGCTGAGCGAGCGCACCAAAAGGTGTAATGAGCGAATTGCTAATTGTTGATAAACAAAAATTCATTTGCCCCATACGCATTTGTGGCGTTGCGCTAGAGATTTTAGGCACGAACTGCGCTAATACGCATGAACAAAAGCAAAAGAAGAAAATATTAAAAAGAAATGTGTAAGAGAATATAGAAAGCTAGAAATATATTAATGACAACTTGTACGCTTTTGCTGTTGCTTTGATTTTGCAGCGCTGGACAACGTATGAGTAATGAGTACTAGAGAACTTATAATCAGCTGACAATATGCGGAGAGAGTAATTATTTTATGAATTTGTTGTTGTTATTTATTTTTAAAGTAATTATGGATTAACTTTACTGCTACTGAAGTGATTGTTATCGCACAAACTACGAAATTGTATAACACTTAAAAAAAAAGAATATATATAGAATACAAATTGAGTTTTAGTACTAAATTTTCGCAAATAATAAATCAATATTTTAGTATGAATTTCATTGAATACTTTGAGTTGTAATTATTTATTATATATTAAGTACTTCCATAGTACATTGCTGGTGAAAATGAGTGAAATCGGTTCATGAATTATCTCAGCCCTCATATTCTATATATGATGATTTTCGTTATTCTATTGAACTTTATGCCGAATATATGCGTCAAAAAGGGTGAAATTTCAAATAAAAACTTTTTTTTTGGTTCATATTTCGGTAGATTACACCTTTAAAAATAACATATTGAATCGATATCTCAAATAGTTTTTGAGTTATAGCAATTTAAAGAGCAGCCGCTCGGTACCAGTGAATACGATCATTTTATTTTTAAACGCGTTTTTCTCGAAACATCATTTTCCGAATTTGCTGCAGTGATTACTCAAAAACAAATGATCCGATCACTATCGAGTTTTTTTTATATGTTCTCCGTATAATGACCTATCGATTTTTGATCTGATCAAAAAATCGAATTTTGGCAGGCCAAAAACGATCAAAATTTTGGGTAAAATTCGACTATTTTTTTTAAAAAGCCGCCATATTGTCAATTTTTAATTTTTTTTATCGTAGGTCATTGTACAGATAATATTATCTAGTTTAAGGAGAATTTTTTTTTTCACGGAGAAGGCCGGAATCACTGCAGCAGTGAAGGACCTTTTTTTTAGCGCCGTTGGAGAACGACTATAACTTAAAAAATATTTAATTTTTTTTTTTCAAAAATTTCACTGTATATTCTTGAAAAATGTATAAATATATTCTAAAAATTTTGAAATAATTGATAGAGTAGTTTCTTTAATAAAAATTCCCAAAAATCACCTTTTTTTATGCCATTACACTAGGTGCGCCCCTTAATAAAACTATACCAATAAATTTCGAGAGTATAAAATATTCGGTTGCAGTCGAAATTAGTCTGTCCTTACTTGTTATCTTATTGAATTGTCCTACAATTTCAAATCGATCCGATTAATAGTTTTGGAGTTGCAAACTGAAATTGTCATTCAAATCTGTAAACGCGATTTTATAATAACTGTGTTTTCAAATTGGGTTGTCAAGATTTCTCGAGCACTACTCAACCGATCATAATTAAGAATCAATTTCATTTATTATTATTTAAAAATTATTTTTATTTTATTATATTAAAAACAAGTAAGGAAAGGCTAAGTTCGAGTGCAACCGAACATTTTATACTCTCGCAATTTATTTAGAGATTTACCTATATTTTCGGTGAAAAATTACCTTTAGGCACTGAGTTCTTCATGTTTGATATCAGGGGTCTTGAAAAGTCATGGTTCGATTTTGACAATTTTTCCATAAGTGATGTCACAGCTCAAATACAGTATTGGTGTAAAGTTTTATTTCGCTATCTTTATCGGTTCCTTATGTATACATTATAACGTGAACGATTCAGATGGAATTCAAGATTGAGTTATATGGGAAGAAGACGTAGTTGTGAACCGATTTCGCCCATATTCCACCAGTGTCATCAGGGTGTCAAGAAAATATTATATACCGAATTTCATTGAAATCTGTCGAGTAGTTGTTGAGATATGGCGACGCCACGCCCATTTTCCATTTTGTAAAAAATCTGAGTGCAGCTTCCTTCTGCCATTTCTTATGTAAAATTTGGTGTTTCTGACGTTTCTCGTTAGTGAGTTAACGCATTTTTCAGTCATTTTCAACTTAACCTTTGTATGGGAGGTGGGCGTGGTTATTATCCGATTTCTTTCATTTTTGGACTGTATAAGGAAACGGCTAAAAGAAACAACTGCAGAAAGTTTGGTTTATATAGCTTTATTGGTTTGCAAGATGTATACAAAAAACCTATTTGGGGGCGGGATCACGCCCACTTTTCCAAAAAAATTACATCCAAATGTGCCCTTCCCTAATGCGATCCTATGTTCCAAATTTTATTTTCATAACATTATTTATGGCTTTTTTATAACTCTTTATGTGTTTTTGGTTATCGCTATTTTGTGGGCGTGCCAGTGGTCCGATTCCGCCCATTGGTGTTCCAAGTTTCATTAAGATATCTTAATTTTTACTCAAGTTACAGCTTGCACGGACGGATAGACGGACAGACGGACGGACGGACGGACAGACAGACATCCGGATTTGAACTTTACTCGTCACACTGATCACTTTGGTATATACATATAACCCTATATCTAACTCGTTTAGTTTGAGGACTTACAAACAACCGTTATGTGGACAAAACTACAATACTCTCTTAGCAACTTTTGTTGCGAGAGTATAAAAATCAATTTTCAATTTTTCCTTGGTTCAAGGCGTAGTTCTTAGTCACAAAGTCTTAAATAAATACGTATTTTTTTCACTTGAAATGGAATAAAAATGACGTCAAAATGACAGACCTTTTAATATTTTTCTCCAAACACTTCATTAATGTATTGTTTATCTTTAAGGCAATAAAAAGTGGAAACTAAAAGTTTAATTTTTCAACTTAAAAAAATATATTATAAAATATACCTTTTTTCCAGGGCGGAAACCTTGTTACCTCTTAAGCATCGTTCATCATATGCAGTGACTACGAAATTCACGCATTTCTAGGGAAGAGAAAAGTTGTGCGTAACTCACCTTGTGCTTCGCGACACGTAGCTATAACATTACGTAGGCTTGTTCAGTATTTTATTAACAATAATGAATGACTAATCAGTTTAGACTAATAATTTAAACATGTTCACATATAATAATATGTTTACACAACTCTTCAAATAAATTATTGCTCATATGAAAGCTTACATACCCGTATATCTCGAAAAAAAACGTAAATATTTATACAATAAAACGTAATTTTGCATAAATTCACACTAGTCCCAGTCATGAAAAAAGCATCGTCAGCGCAACGCTGACAGCCACCACGAAGCGTTCGAAGCAACAGGCGAAGGAAACAATGTTGTTTGTTTTAATTAAAAGATGTCTGATGTGATTCATGGCTCATTCACTTTTACATCAGGCATCAACCGTCAACTGTCAAACGTCAAGCGGTATGAAGCACGCTGCAACAACTGCACCAACAGCAGCAACAGCAACAGCGGCAGCAGCAGCCAGAGTGTGTGGCAGCAACACTCAGCGGCAGCTACAATTCGCGCGCATATCAAACATCTCGCGGTGCCCATCAAGCATCAGCCACCATCACCTATCAGCCGTCACCAGCCAGCCAAGCAACCAGTCAAGCAACCGCCAACGTCATCAGCATTGTGTCAGCAACGGCAATGGCAATGGCATGCAAAGCATTTTTGCGCAAATGTGCAAATGCGAGGTTAGATCACACAAACAGGCAGACAGCTGGACGGACGAGCGGACCTCTGCGCACATTTTACATACGACTACACGAATTTCCTCATTAAAAAATAATGAAAAAAGCTTCAAAATAAAAAAGGAAACTAAAATAATTCGAAATAAGTGCAAAGTGTTGGCGAATGAGAGAGACTAAAAACACATACATACATACATACGCTTCAGCTTGCTTCATTCAGAGCACAACTGACAGAGCTTGTCAGCGTTGATGTGCGCCGACACTTTGGACAGCAGCTCAGCAGCCGAGCGCCGAATCATCGGGGCTCGAATAGCAGCACCAAAGCGACGGCAGCTCGAACGTCATTTGCCGTTTTATTTCTTCTACTTTTAATAAACATATAGACCAAGGAAAATCTGGCAGACAAACAGACGGATAGACATTCGGTTGAAAGGCCAACAAGACTGGCAGATAGACTAGTAGTCGTGGTGACGTTTGAATAGACTGACAGGCGGACGAAATTCGCAAAACGGGCCAACAGTGGAGCAATGGATAGACTGGTTGACGGACTGACGGTTGACTGGTTCGAATTCACAGTGGTAACGGACATATCGGAATTTAAGCATATTCCGATGATGTGTTTGTGGGGGGCACAGTGGCAAGGAATTTGACAAAAGTTTGCTTGAGTTTAGAAAATAAAATTACTATACTTGATTTCTACAGGACTTATCTGCTACTCTCTGACACAAATTCAGTTCAGATGAAGTTCTTGCAAAGTGGAATAACAAATTTTGGTACATTAATGTTCAGTTCTGCTGGAGTTGACATAGCTCTTAGCTAAAGAAGGGCTTTCAATTTTTCATTGAAGAAATGCTCTACTAACTGTAGGTCAGATCTTGGAAACTATGAAAATATTGTAATAGTATGTAGACAGCGGGGTTCAAGAAGCTGTTGTTATTCAATTCCTTTGTTACTTAATATTATTGAAAGTATTGTTTCCATTCCAGGCTAGGTCCCAATGATAGATATGGTCTCAATAAATTGTATTATTTATCGATATTTCCATATTGGTTTTAGGTCTTCTCAAGCTACTATTTTTATGGGCTCAACCGTTCCGAGAGTATAAATTCGGGGTGCAGAACCAAAATCTGGGAAATAAGTTTGTTAAACTTCGGCACTTTATCCAATAAAAAATAATATTTTTCCACAATTTAAACACTGTGCCTCGAGAGTATGGTTGGTGTACTATTGCCACTTGGTGTGCCATTGCGCTGCTGACTTGTTTTCAACGCTTCACCGACCCATTGTAGCGCGAAGCAGAGATGCTTGGGATATGGTTTGGCTTTAGCTTTGTGGTGCAAAATGGTGTTGATTTGCTGGTATGCTTTTGATGTAGATTTGATTGCAATGGGCAATTACTACTCAAATTGGCTTTGATAATTTGCATGTCGGACACGAGTGCCAACAAAATGCGAGTATTTGGCAGTTTAATCTGTCTGAAGTAGACACACTTACAAGTCTTCGACGGTGCACAACTGTATAAAAATGTACTTATATATATTTATATATACATATATATGTACATACATACATATATAATATATATTCACATAGATTTTCATGTTTTTACATCGTTATATTCATGTCATGGCATAGCGTTGTATCGAATTGTAGTCTAAGCATATTTAGCAATTTTTTACGAATTGTCATGTTTCATTTTAACTGTTTTCTTTTCAATTACTACTATTGCTTTTTATGGACAATCACATAAATATTGTTGATTTGTTTTAGATTGAGTTGTTATTTGTATTTCCATTTTAATCAAGAAACACTTTACAAGCAATAAAAATTGAAATAAATTGATTAGATATATGGAATTTAGAAATACGTATGTTGTTGTACCGACAGGAAACACTCCCCAAATGAATCTGAGGAATGCTGGCGAATTTACAGTCCATGATTGGACAAAGATCAGAGATCTTGTAATTTGTAGATCTTTGTAAACATCTATACACGTATTCCGCATGGATTGATTCTTCTTTAAATTACATGAAATTAGCGACCTAAGAGGCATTAACTGATATATAATTATTGGACTATGTGTTTGTATGATCACGGAGTTTTGATATATATGCATTTCTTTCTTCTCTCGTCTACTTCCTTCTTCACTGTGGTGAACCCGTGATTGTTCTAAGCATTTTTATTTGGAATCTCTGAATTATATCGATGTTTGTTGTACATGTCGTATCCCATAGAATACTCGGTTTTATAACCGGGTTATATAACAAAACTTTGTTTGGCTAGGCTAAATTTAGAATTTTTATTTAAAATATAATTTAAATTTGTTACTCCTCCCTTCATCCAAGTTATTTTCTCGCTATATATTTTCAGCACGTGAGACGAGGACACTGTTCATTTTAACGGTTCGATACATTTTTGGACCTTAGTGAAAATAAAATGATTGTAATTTTGTTCATTCACATTTATACGCCAATTTGCTAACTATTCTTCAACAAAAGTTAAGTGCTCCTGTAATACTCTTGATGCTATGATGGGGCATTTGTTAAGGTTCACTAAAGCTGTATCATCCTCGAAAATGGATTCCTGTTGAAATATCTATCATATATATAATATATAAAGTTGGCTTAAAACACTGCCCTGGGGAACACCAGCCCATATAGGTCGTTCTACAGGTATCAAATCTACTAACAGAACATTCTTAGTTTTACCTAGATAATTTGTTTAAGCATAAAATAACTTATTTATACTTGATTATATTTCTTCTTTCATCGTCCTCAAGACATTTCCGATTTCCTATTATTTTGAAATAGTCTTATACATCGAAAGAAATGTCTGATTGGTTTGAACATATTAGACCAAATTGTAATGATTCGTAATGTTAAAAAGTAGAACTGATACAAAATTTGTCATAAGAACGGTCAAGCGCTAAACATTATCTTTGATCTCACAATAGCAATCGGCGTTTTATAAAGAATCGGACAATTATTGGCAAGAAACGTACCTATTTCTAGGGCTCGTAGAAACGAGATAAGGAGCGCTTTCCACCTATTTGCCAAGCTACTGGCAACTTGGGGTCAAAAGGACAGTATATGAACCTATAAACTTGACATAATAATTAAACATAGCCATAGTGTATCTAAGGTAAAACGCCTAATAGGAATATTTCCACATCAAAATTAAAGATATAGTTGCTGGTATAGATACTAATAGTAGATGCTGTAAAAATGGGATTGGCTGCAATATTCGACAAGTGAAAATTGTCGTAGTCAGTCATATAACTTAATATATTCTAAATAAAATTTATATCGTAGATGATGGCTATCTAAGAATGGTATTGATCTTGACATATTCTCTTCACGAACGTATGTATATTCTCAATTTGTTTTACAATAACTATATAAGTGTTTAAAATATACAAATATGTATGTATGTGTATTCATCTCGTGGCTAGCGCGAAAAACTGGTAGTCATAGCAATTTTCACTTCCTATCCGTCACACCAACGAATCTGACAAAATAACAAAAAAATAAACGGAACAAATGCAATTATATACGGTGTCGTATATCGACGCATGCTACGAAAAATAAATCTGTCACTTCTAACAATTAGGCAGATTTATGTTTATCCTTGTTAAGGAAAAATAATTTCGGTAATTTGTGATGCAATCATCGTTTCAAAGGCAAAGCACCAGGAAGGGACTGTGCGTGTTGGACAAAGTCAAATCACTTTATGCATGGCTAACCGATGTAGCCGCCCCTTTTAATAGAGGGTGCATAGCAGTATGCAGATGTACAGTGCACATACATTCATTTATGTATGCTATATGTTTAAGCTGAGCTACGCCGTTGTGGCGCTGAAACGATGTAATAAATATAAATCAAAAAGCGCTAAATCGCATGAAATCAAATTGAAATCTGCTTGAAATTCTATATTATGTATGACGGTAATGAAAGGGTCGAGCTCAAATTGAAGCAAAAAATGCTGCACGCGCACAAAAACCTACAAACAGCAAACCGTTATAAATGCATAAACATAAATTTATGCTTCAGTTAGTCTCTTTTGCAGGGGTTGCAAAAGTGTTGCCAGCCTAACACCCCCCATCAACAAATGCTGTTTCCGTTCAACACCCCTCAGCCCAGCGCGGACTTAAATGGTAAGTGGCTGAGTGATGATAGTTTTTATGAAGGATTATTATTATCAAACCGCAGAGAACAAACGTCAAATTGTACAAACACATTCACATGCAGCGTGCATACAAATGCTTATCCTCCTTTCGGCACAGAGCCTGAGTTAATCTGTCTGCTTGTACAACAGATGCAACACATATGCCTGGGAGGCATGCAAGGCAGTATTTTTGACAGCCTTCACTTTTGACAGGCGTCGTTTTTCTTCTTTCCCCTACACCATTTGGCACGACCCCTTACAGATATTGTTTATGGAACTTGCCGTCCCATATCTCATTGAACTACGATATAATACCCTTTGAAAATATATATCTAGGTACGTATATATGTATATAGATAAGTGCATATACAAACAAAATAATCAGTCAGCCTCTATCAGTCACTATGTAAAGCCGACAAATGAGTTCGCAATACGAAAAGAAATCACCCAGTAATCATAAAAACATTCGATTTGACAGTACGATACAATGTGACCTTCTCATGTAGGACCTATATGGACCAGATATTTATATTAAACTAAACAAATCTAAAATCTCAGACTTGAGGTTGAGATCCTTGACAAATTTTATAAAACTCTCTTTCCACACAAATCACTAGTAAATAACAGGTTCATAAGCGACTAATAGAAGACTTAGTGTAATCTCTAATTGATTCGTTGGTCTCCATATCGGAACTTTAAAGTAAATCCAGATTCATTCGAGCACAAAATTTGATAAAGCAGAATCAGAATTCCGCTAAAATCATCTACATAATATATTCAATGAGACCATGACAAGGGTTACGATTTCAAATGAGGGAATGTCTCTTTGAACCAATTTCATTTTGTATACCACCGGTGTTTCAATTCACTAGGTCCTGCACACTGACAATAGGAAGTCTAGAGAAAATAAGAATTATTCAAAAATAGAATATAACCTCCTACATTATTATTTGAAAAGAGAAGTAAGTAGGACCTGCAATATCTAAAAAAGTAATTTTCATACGAACCTCCTGCATTTTAAAATTAAATTCGAGTTCCTCGTTTCTACCCACCATGAAATAATTGTTTACTGGGTAATTCCCGATTTAATCATCGTGTGTGTACAAAAACAATTCCCAACAATTGGACGACTCCAGCAAAGGTGTGAGAGCCAGCCCACTGCGCATACGGGTTCTCTCGCCGAGCTGAGTAGACAAACCCTTTGTGTTTACTTAGCACCAGTTAAAATACGCATTGTTGTTGTTGCTGCTATGTAAACGTAAAATAATGAATGTGTGCAAAATTGGTACCCTTTTTTCAAAAACTGCCTCTCTCCGGTTACGCCTTCATATCCGCTAGGTGAGATACACAGCAACACCCTACTGCGAAAAAGAATCACTACCAATTCGGTTTTACTCGTACACTCAGCATTGCGTAGACAACCCTGCAATTTCACACCACATACTCGCTTGTTGCATGTCAAATATTTGACAGCTTTGACAAATGTTGACAAATGAGTGAAAATTATTTCACCAACATATCCACATACACACGTATGTATCTGCTCGTGCCTTGCTGAGCTTAAGAAGTTTCAAATTGTTTTGTAATTTTACCCTTTCATATATTTTTTGCGTATTTTATGAAATGTCATCTTTTACATATGTACCAATGTAAATATGTATTTAGTTCCACGAACGTAATATATCATCGGATTTTAGATAATACAATCTATTTTGATAAGTGTGGCTATAAGTTAGGTATCGTAAACTAAGCTTTCAACTAATGCAGATATGAACTTATTATAAATGGTTTCTGTAAATGTGTGATGTGTATGTAAATAGCTTATACCTTTAAGACTATAAATATAGAGATTTTGTATAAATCAATCAATATAATTTAACAGAAATACATTACCGCTAAAACTATCAAAATAGTGAATTGGATGATATGTTAGTCATATATGAAAATTGTTGTTGTTGACAATGGTATATAGCTGTATAGTAAAAAGACAAAATCAGTGTTCGAGTCTATATAAATCATGTATCAATAAAGATAACTAATAATGTTCAAAATCGGACTATAACTTTGTATACCGAAAATTAGAATCTCAGTGCCTATGACCTTATACCATAACCTTGGATATGGTTTTTGACCATTAAGTGGGCGATGCCACACCCATTTTCCATTTCGTAAAAAAATCTGACGTCGAAAAGCTGCAATCGCAACAGACAGCCACGAAATACTCTACTCGACTTGCACTCCTGCTCTCTGAGAGCACTTATCAGCATCCCGGTATAAGGGAACTGTGGAACGGCATCTCAAACTCACTGCGTACCGCTGCAGCCGAAACAATTGGTTTTCGGCAACGACAAAAAACAAGCTGGTACGATGAGGAGTGCCGTCTCGCAGCGGAGAGAAAACAGACTGCCTACCTCGCAACATTGCAAACGACCACAACACGTGCGGGATGGGATAGATACCGAGAGCTGAAGAGGGAAGCGAGACGCATTTGCAGACAAAAAAAGAAAGAGGCCGAAATGCGTGAGTACGAAGAGCTTGAGAAGCTGGCAGACAGAGGGAATGCTCGAAAATTTTATGAAAAAATGAAGCGACTTAACGAAGGTTTCAAGACCGGAGCATCCTCATGTAGAGACCAAGGTGGTAATCTGGTAACTGATGTCCAGGGCATACTGGGATTATGGAGGGAACACTTCTCCGACCTGCTGAATGGCAGTGAGAGTACAACACCAGGAGATGGCGAACCCGATCCCCCAATCGATGACGATGGAACAGATGTTCCATTACCCGACCATGAAGAAATTCGAATAGCAATTACCCGCTTGAAGAACAACAAAGCAGCGGGAGCCGATAGATTACCGGCAGAACTATTCAAGTACGGCGGCGAAGAACTGATAAGGTGCATGCATCAGCTTCTTTGCAGAATATGGTCGGAAGAAAGCATGCCTGACGATTGGAATCTCAGTGTGCTCTGCCCAATCCATAAAAAGGGAGATCCCACAATCTGCGCCAATTACCGTGGGATCAGCCTCCTAAATATCGCATACAAGGTTCTATCGAGCGTATTGTGTGAAAGACTAAAGCCCACCGTCAACAAACTGATTGGACCTTATCAGTGTGGCTTTAGACCTGGAAAATCGACAACTGACCAGATATTCACCATGCGCCAAATCTTGGAAAAGACCCGAGAAAAGAGGATCGACACACACCACCTTTTTGTCGATTTTAAAGTTGCTTTCGACAGCACGAAAAGGAGTTGCCTTTACGCCGCGATGTCTGAATTTGGTATCCCCGCAAAACTAATACGGCTGTGTAAATTGACGTTGACAAACACCAAAAGCTCCGTCATGATTGGGAAGGACCTCTCCGAGCCGTTCGATACCAAACGAGGTTTCAGACAAGGTGACTCACTATCGTGCGACTTCTTTAACCTGATGCTGGAAAAAATTATAAGAGCTGCAGAGCTAAACCGAGAAGGTACAATCTTCTACAAGAGTGTACAGCTCCTGGCGTACGCCGATGATATTGATATCATCGGAAGCAACAACCGCGCCGTTTGTTCTGCTTTTTCCCGCATGGATAAGGAGGCGAAGCGAATGGGTCTGGAGGTGAATGAGGACAAGACGAAATATCTCCTGTCATCAAACAAACAGTCGGCGCATTCGTGTCTTGGCTCTCACGTCACTGTTGACAGTCATAACTTCGAGGTCGTAGATAATTTCGTATACCTGGGAACCAGCATCAACAACACGAACAATGTCAGCCTCGAAATCCAGCGCAGAATAACTCTTGCCAACAGGTGCTACTTTGGACTGAGTAGGCAATTGAACAGTAAAGTCCTCTCTCGACGAACCTAAATCAAGCTCTACAAGTCGCTTATCATTCCCGTCCTGCTTTACGGTGCAGAAGCTTGGACGATGTCAACATCAGATGAGACGACACTAGGAGTTTTCGAGAGGAAAATTTTGCGCAAGATTTATGGTCCTCAGAACATTGGCAACGGTGAATACCGCAGACGATGGAACGATGAGCTGTACGAGTTATACGACGACATTGACATAGTTCAGCGAATAAAAAGACAGCGGCTACGCTGGCTAGGTCATGTTGTCCGAATGGACGAAAACACTCCAGCCCTGAAAGTGTTCGATGCAGTACCCGCCGGAGGAAGCCGAGGAAGGGGAAGGCCTCCACTCCGTTGGAGGGACCAGGTGGAGAGCGACCTGGTTACACTTGGGATCTCCAACTGGCGCCGAACTGCGAAGGAGAGAGACAGGTGGCGCACTATCGTCGATTCGGCTATAACCGGCTAAACGGTTGCAACGCCAATCACATACATACATACAAAAAAATCTGACCGCAGCTTCTTTCTGTCATTTCTTTTGTAAAATTTAATGTTTCTGACGTTTTCGTTAATAAGTTAACACACTTTTAGTAATTTTCAACCTAACCTTTGTATGGGAAGTGGGCGAGGTTATTATCCGATTTCAACTATTTTCATGGTGTGTGATGGGGTACGTAAGGGAACCGACTGCAGAGTTTGTTTTATATCGCTTTATTGGTTGGCAAGATATATACAAATAACCAAAAAAATTACACCCCATATGGTCTTTGCTAGGACGATCCGATTACGCCCATTTTCAACCTTTGTAATACCGATTTGGATGTAATTTTTTGGAAAAGTGGGCGTGGCCCCGCCCCATACCAAGTTTTTTGTACATATCTCGTAAACTACTAAAGCTATATTAACCTGAATATTAACTTTTCAGGAGTCGTTTTTTTCAGGCATTTCTGTATATAGTCCAGAAATGGAGGAAATCGGATTTTAACCACGCCCACCTCCCATACAAAGGTTATGTTGGAAATTACTAAAAATGCTTTAATTCAGTAAGGAAAACCAACAGAAACCTTAAATTTTATTATAAAGAAGGCGCAGAAGAGCTGCACTCAAAATGGTATACAAAATTTTAAATGGGTGTGGTTCCGCTCACTTATGGGTCAAAAACCTCCAATAGCTCCGAAACTACTCGATCAATTGCAATGAAATTCGGTTTGTAATATTTCCCTTGCATCCCAATTATATGTTGTGAAAATAGTTCAAATCGGTTCACAACCACGTCTACCTCCTATATACCAGAACTTTGAAGACGATCTGGCATCGCCCTTCTAAAAATCGTCGAAATCGGACCATAAATTTTCAGGGCCCCATATATCGAAAATGAGGACCTCAGGGCTTCTATTTTTTTTTACCGGAAATATAGGTATGTCTCTCAGATATTTTGAAGAAATTCATAGGGAATATCTTTCATTTAATAATATGTCCCCATGTCTAAAATGCGGGTCATAACTTCCATATACCTAATATTAGGGTTTCCAACGTTCAATGGATTTTATCTATACTAATATTATAAAGAGGAAATGTTTGTTTTTTTTGTTTGTTTGTCTCGAATAGGCTCCGAAACTACTGAACCGATTTGAAAAATTCTTTCACCGTTGGAAAGCTATACTATCCCTGAGTGACATATGCTATATTTAGTTTAAAAAAAAATAGGATTCCTTACCAAAAATCCGATAATGTAAAAAAAATACCAAAAAACTTTCTTTAATCACGAATGCTGCGAAAACGATTGAAGATATAACAAAGTGATGTACTACAGTTTTGTAGAACTTATCATTATCTACAAAAAACGTCGCGACATCATAACTATTATAGTTTTGTCACAATAAGCGATTTTATATAAAAATAATAATTAAAATCCCACTACTTGAAAAGGCTCTTTATTTATACCTTAGTATTAATCCTTATGATAAATGATTAATGATGAATAAATGATTTATTATTTAAGATCGCTTCAAAACCTTTATATAACTTTTTGAATTATTAGATTCTGACATTTCATTCAAAAGATATCACGAGTTAAAAATTTTGAAAAGCCGCTCGGCGGCTAAATATGCGTTGTAGAGTTGTAGGCGTCACTCAGGCACGTAGGTACGGGAGGAGGGTTAAGATCACTCGCGCGGTCGATTCCCTACTGAATGGTCCTGTGCGAAATTAAAAAAAATTGTCGCTTGATAATAAAATAATATAACAAGTAAGGAAAGGCTAAGTTCGGGTGCAACCGAACATTTTATACTCTCGCAATTTATTTAGAGATTTAACTATATTTTCGGTGAAAAATTACCCTTAGGCACTGAGTTCCTCATGTTTGATATCAGGGGCCTTGAAAAGTCCGATTTTGACAATTTTTCCTCAAGTGATGTCACAGCTCAAATACAGTATTTGTACACACACAGTATTTGTACACGTGTCATCAGGGCGCCAAGAAAATATTATATATTATAATACCGAATTTCATTCGAATCTGTCGAGTAGTTCCTGAGATATGGTTTTTGACGACGCCACGCCCATTTTCCATTTTGTAAAAAAATCTCAGTGCAGCTTTCTTCTGCCATTTCTTATGTAAAATTTGGTGTTTCTGACGTTTCTCGATAGTGAGTTAACGCACTTTTAGTCATTTTCAACCTAACCTTTGTATGGGAGGTGGGCGTGGTTATTATCCGATTTCTTTCATTTTTGGATTGTATAAGGAAACGGCTAAAAGAAACGACTGCAGAAAGTGTGGTTTATATAGCTTTATTGGTTTGCAAGATATATATAAAAAACCTATTTGGGGGCGGGGTCACACCCACTTTTCCATAAAAATTACATTCAAATGTGCCCCTCTCTAATGCGATCCTATGTTCCAAATTTTATTTTCATAACTTTATTTATGGCTTAGTTATAGCTCTTTATGTGTTTTTGGTTATCGCCATTTTGTGGGCGTGGCAGTGGTCCGATTCCGCCCATTTTCGAACTTAACCTTCTTATGGTGCCAAGGAATACGTGTTCCAAGTTTAATTAAGATATCTCAATTTTTACATAAGTTACAGCTTGCACGGACGGACAGACGGACGGACAGACAGACATCTGGATTTGAACTTTACTCGTCACCCTGATCACTTTGATATATATAACCCCATATCTAACTCGTTTAGTTTTAGGACTTACAAACAACCGTTATGTGGACAAAACTATAATACTCTCTTTAGCAACTTTTGTTGCGAGATTATAAAAATGAATTGCTGTTCGGGAACGGCCAAACCGATCTGGCTAATTTTAGTCTTGAAATATTCGTGGAAGGCCAGAAAAAGATTTGAAAGTGAGTAAATATGAAAAAATTGCGAGGAAGATAATAATAAGAGAATTTTATTCGAGTTGACAAGAAAAATATAAAAAGAGAAAACAAAAAAATAATATTTTGAAGGCTGAGGGCTGAGGGCTATATGAGGGCTGATGTAATTCCAGAACCAATTTCACTCATTTTCAATTATTCCTGGATCAACTGTTACTGACGGGCTAATCACATGCCTAAAATCATTTAATTTGTGGCGACACATAAAGAATCCCCAATTAACAACAAACATATGAGTGTTTTTGCAACAATATCAAATTGCTATTGTAGAAGCAGTTGGCAGTTGACACCTCGATGGATTAATAGCATTTCCAACAGAGTTTTGTCACTCACTTCATTGACTCGAAAGAGAAGTTTTCCTGACATGAAACCTCAATATGATAACCATAAATGACTGATTGAAAGACCTTTATTGGTGGTTAAAAAAAAAAAAACAAAGATATCGATGATCTTAATGCGACAATTTAGAATTTCGGTCCAGGAGAGTTGACACATCTACAAACCAGGATGACGTAGTCAATTATCCCAAACTATTTAAAATTGCCTGTACTTTGCAATTAAAAGTAGTGTGAGTTGTAATCATACAGCGTAACATAAATCAACCTCGAGTAATCAATATCGTCGCCGAAGCCAAGATTGGACCAACTTAATTTAATGTATACCTTAGCCACAAAAACGTGTGGCCGGGTCTGCTAGTACCATATATATTACGAATATGTGGGTCAAATTGTGTATTATATAATATTAATAAAATTAAATAAATAAATTGCGAGAGTATAAAATGTTCGGTTACACCCGAACTTAGCCCTTCCTTACTTGTTATGGATTATGGTGATTCGAGTGAGGGAAGTTCAACTGTATATGGTAATAAATGACAAGAAACTTAAAGCAATATCTATTTACTGGACGTAGAAAAAAAAACTATGTATAAAACAGGCGTCGCATGTGTTGCATTCTAGAGACCTAAAAGGCCTATTTTTTGACATTTTATTTTGCATATTTAAGTATTTAAAATATTGATAGTTTGATATAAAGTGGCGGATAAAAGGCCAATTTTCGGAACCAACTTTTTCAATAAGACTAGATGTCTGGGCGACGGTGATGTCAGCAACTGGTGCTATCATCAAAATATGATAATAGTATAATGTATAATGTGCTAATAGTATAATTTTAGCTTGAAATTCCAAGTTGATATATTCGTATTCGAGTATCATCGTAATCCTATTCAGTACAGTTTGACGTTCCTCAGCTGCCTAACCGAAATGTTTAGATAATAAAGCGAATTATATTAGGTCCTTTCCGCCTTTTTGTCTTTTGAATTTCGTGGCTATGTATAAAGCGCTACAGAGCTCGTATCTGGCAATACTATACCTATATCATCTTTGAAAGGTCTTGACATAACCTACAAAACGACGCTATGCATGATTAGTTTGGATATTGCGTTCAACAGTTATAGACGTGTAAACATTGAGTTCACTAACGCCGAAATTCGCGCTATTTTAAAGTTTTCCTTCGTTAAGACAAATCAGCTAGAGAACCGTTCCGTGAGATTAATGGTGTTTTGGGGAATGGTACTCTATCACTTCGAACTGCGGAGGAATGGTTTCGATGATTCAGAGCGGGTGAAAACGACACCATGTCGGCGGGAGACCTGTGACGACGAATACCGATAAAATTATGGAAAACATCTAGTTAGACTGGCATGTAGCATCTCGTGACATCGCCCAGCAGATGAGAGTTAAGCTCCAGTTACCGATGCTTGACTTGACTCAGGTTCGAAAAATTTGGCTTGGAAAACTTAGATGCAGTTATACTTCACACAACTTCAACTTCAGCTGTTATTATTATAGTTTCTGGGTAGAGTTGCCAGATGTGCATATTTAGCTTTAAAAATAAGTTTTTTAAATTAAAATATCACCAAGATTGAAGATTTTAAAACTAGTATACAAAAAAATCTTCACTATTAGGAAATCTGCGAACACGTGAAGATTTTATGTTTGAAAGAAAACTCTTTAATAAATATATGAATATAGCTTTGAGCAAAATACCACAAAAGAAACGTGCACACATAGTTCAGTTTTTCGATATTTGGAATTGTTACAATATGTAATAAATTGGAGCCAGCCAAGCGTATATATGATAGGTGAATAAATAATTTATTCAAATTGTATTTGAACATTTACAATAAATTCGCAAAATATTTTTTTTTCTGAGCAGATCACCACAAATTCTTGCAGAGATTCGCAATAGTTATGTTTCTGTTGTAAAAATTACCCTCATATCGTACCTATTTGATTTTATTTGTTTATTGCACTTAAAGTTAAACAAGTATTTGCGTTATAAATAAAATAAACGATTTTTTTATTAAACACATTAAAAAATAATTGTTGTGAAAAAGGTATTTTCCTCTGAATTATCTTATTTTTTCTTTATTTGAAGATTTATAAATATTAAAGATTAGAATTTTAACATATTTAATTTTAACCGAAAACATTCAGGCAACACTGGAATAGTGTCATAATAAGAATGAAAAGAGAAGCAGTGAGAGAGGGAGAGCAGTTCAAATGTCAACGTAACTTAGAGTTCTAAATTCAACAGACTTCCAAGTCAAGTCATGCGTTCGGTAATCAAATACATGCAAGGCCCATTAAACGGATCTTTTATGTGACAGTTCTCAAGTCTCTCTAGGTCAAGTCAAGCATCGGTAACTGGAGCTTTAGTCACCAAACATTTCAAACCATTTGCAGAAGGCTGGATACACAAAAAAGCTTGATGATTGGGTTCCGCATGATTTGTCGCAAAAAAACCTTCTGGACCGAATCAACGCCTGCGATATGCTGCTTAAACGAAACGAACACGACTCATTTTTGAAGCGGATCGTGACTGGCGACGAAAAATGGATCACATACGACAATATCAAGCGAAAACGGTCGTGGTCGAAGGCTGGTGAATCGTCCCAAACAGTGGCCAAGCCAGGAAGGTTTTGCTGTGTGTTTGGTGGGATTGGAAAGGAATCATCCACTATGAATTGCTTAATTCTACCATCTACTGCGAACAACTGGACCGCTTGAAGCAGGCGATCGACCAGAAGCGTCCAAAATTGGTGTAAAATTGAACTTAAACGAGGCTTGTGAAAAGTGCTGTCCGAGTTCTTCGCAAATAAGGAGGAGGTATTATGAAGTTAATGTCTAGATGGAAACAGATTATCGAACGAAACGTCGCATTTATGAACTATATCCGATCACTATAACACTTTTCTGTCAACCTAATATTTGAACTAGTTTTTTAAATATAATGGCATCAAAAATATTTACATTATTTAAAAGTAAGAGTTTAAAGAATATATGTATGTATAATATAACAGGATATAGGTATGTATAAGTAGATGCCTTGTGCATTGAATGGTCTGAATAGCTTGAAAATAAAGGAAAAAATATGCAAAGAGCTTCATTGAATACACAATGACTTTTCAATAATTGAAATGACCACATACGTGTTTGAATACATCTTGATATGGCGACTTTCCCACTGTTTTGTGGCACTTGAGATGGAAACTGAAGTGTTTTTCAACACAGCATGTCAAATGAGCACACACTCGCCTCAAGTGCACGCTTATATGAGTGTGTGTGTGTGTATGCATAAATGTATTTGCATTTGTATATGCTGTCGAAAAATGAGAGGTAAAGAGACCGCTGTGACAACACAGTTTGCAGATGCGTAAATGCGCCGCCAAGCGGAAAATCGTCAAGAATTTTAAATTATTCATGGTAATTTAAATGGCAGTCCCATTTGTACAATATGCAGCAGCGGTTATGATTGTACGAATGTAAGCACAGTATGACAGTCTGACGACCCGCTTGCGCATGGGGCGGTCGAAGATTTCATGCCGCACACCGAACATGGTCGAACAACTGCGCAAATGAGAACATCGCTGGGCACATATGCGTGAATTTGTGTATGCGTGTGTGTGTATTTGTGCAGCGAAGTCACAAAGTGACCCTTATCAAACGTGAAAAGGGAATTTATCATTGACATAAATGTCAAAATCATAATTTCGTATGCAACCCAAAATGACAAATGACAACTTCAATTACTGTTAGCTGAGGGAAAATTTGCTGCATGATGTCCTCAACACACATACATGCATATGGAAATGCGCGTATGTTGAAAACTAAAAGATATGCGAAACTTTCGAGTTAAAATACTTTGCTTAACAAAATCAGCCGCGGCTGTTCAAATGTGTGTGTGTGTGTTTGCAAGGGCGAGCGGCGCTGCATATTTACATACACCAGTGTTGTATTTACACAGCTTTGTATGAATGTGTATTTTGCCGCCAGCAAAGCCGCAATGACATGCAGGCAATATGCAGCATGCAGAAGCTGTCACATGCCGCCGCCGCCATCGCCGATTGAAGCAGTGCATGTGTTCAATTAATATGGGCGTACACTTCGAAGTACAGAACCACTGCACACGTACGCAAATACTTAGTCAGTAAATACACCACATACATATGCGTATGCGAGTATGTTTGTGTGTAAATACAACGTTTTTGTGAGCGTCGTTGACAGCACTGATTATGGGCTTAGCAAAAGAACTGTCAACAAAATTAATGTCATTGGCGCATGCAATGAAAAATTATGGTTTTATGTCAATAAAACTGACAATGATTGATTTGACAAGGCAGAAAAGCAAAGAGGCATACAAATACGCATACGCCACATTCGTGTGTGTGTGTGTTCATTTTGACTGTAAATGAGGGTACGATTTTTTTGCAAGCAAACGAAAAATAATTTGCAAAACAACAAACGAAAATTATGGCGGGGAAAATTAGGTAACGGGAAAGTTTGTAATTTTAAATTTTATACTTTCAAGCTGGTTCCATTTTGTCTAAATTAAAAAAAATGGTAAACCAATAATATCACTGATTTGCATAGTTTTTACAGAAAAAAATTGTAATATTTGCACATAGAAAAATTAATGAAAACGAGATTACCTTGTTTTCGTTTTGCTACTTTTGTTGAGGGCTTTCGTAAAAAAATGCATTAGTTTGTGTCGTCATGAATAAAAGTATTGTAAAGAAAGACTTAGACAAAGAAAAGCTGACAATTCGTATTTCGTATTTCGTGTATTTCGTGACCGCATCACTGTCAATCTAACTGAAACACTGTAAAATTTGTAATTTCAATACATCATAGGGTCTAGGATCGATATCTCGCCGTCACATGCTATTATTTTGAGCTGGTCCTGCTACCAGCCGGCATCTGTGCATGACGGTGGTGGACCAACACGTTTGTCAGTGCAACTTGCAACTACATTCTGGAGATTCTTCCTTCGGGATCACCCTAATCCAGGACACCAATGATAATGGGGTCCCGAGCCACTTTAGCGATCGATTTCGGCCTTTTAGCTTAATCTCTTCAGCTTTCTTTTTGCCGCAGTAGCTGGTGGTTCGAACTTAAAATTAGGTAGAACCGCTTTCGCATAAACAATGGATTCTTCTGTCGTATAGTCGCCTCTAAGCAAGTAAGACTATATTATTACGAAGGGCGCCATGTATCTATAAGCACCGTTCGAGGCTTGTTTTTTAAGGGCTCCCAGTCGGGCTGATCCTCAGCACCGGTCACGTGACACTTTGTTCCTGTCCTTGTTTGTATCCCCAACCATGGTAAGACTTCATTTTTTAATGTTGTGCTATTAGGAGCAACGAACACCCAACTATGAAGTCATTCTCAGCTAGAAACCTCCCAACTGCGGCAAGGTCAAACCAATACCAGTAAGTCTGTGATACAGTTGCGAAGACTGTAGTATTTTTGACGACCCGATACTTACGGATATATTTTGTAAACACTGTATAATAAAATAAAAATTGAACTGATGAATTAACATGATCCCAATATAAATAAACGTTATCATATTCAAGTTGGCGGTTATTGCTGAATTGGTCTTCTCGGCTGTAATTTATTCGAGTATGTCGCGGCGGTTTCTTTCCCGAAATATTTTTTGAAACATAATGGCAACCCCTTGTCTTTAAAATAGAGCTCAATTATTAGCCAAAACTTTAAAATATATGCGATTGATTTCATCTTGTCTTAAAAACACCCTTTACAATCCAGTTTTAGCAAAAAGGGTATATTGGAAGGGTTTGAATTTCTTTACCTAAGTAAATCGACCAAAGAGTTCAATATTGACTAAAGCACAATTTGAAAGTTTAATTATGAACTGTGATTACACTTTTCGGTATTCACGGTATATGAGACATTTAGAGACTTTATCCTTTTATTATGTGTTGCTTTACTCACACAAACTATTTTATTACTTTATTAGCATTATAATAAATTTAAATAAATATCGCTCGAAATGTTATGACTCATCCTAATAATTTTCTAAAACAGTTTATTGTTATCTGTCGTATTTATATAATAATGCTTTAAGCCCACACGCTCCCATAATATATATGGATTATACCAAACGAGAAGCAATTTAAAAAAATAATAACAAATATTTAAGCAACAATAAAAACTAATTTTCTATGGCGACTGTAGAGGCAATCACTCCACACTCCACACCTTTTTGGGCAGATTGTCTGACATATGCGACAAAAAGCTGCATTCAATTATATAAATTTCCAATTGTTCAAATACACATACATACATATGTGTTTGAACACATCATTTCTTTTGGGGACATGCCACCAACAGCGCTTAAACACAGCCATTACTGGTAGCCTCTTCGTGGCGTATAAATTACCAGATTAACGAATTGAAAATTGGTTTCATTGACACTTAATGTCAAAAGCGACCTCACTCAGTGACACAGCACGGGCGATGGCCAAGCAATATTATTGAAGCGCTAATCCAGACACAAGAAATCACAAGAGATGGAAATAAAAAAATGTATTATGCCATGAAAAACACCACAAAACTGATATGCATGTATTTCGAGTGCGGCTCATCAGCTAATAGTGGACTTGGTCGTGTATGAATTTAATTTTATAGCGAAATAATACTTTATGACAACACTTTCAAGCAGTTGATAGTCTTACGACTGAGCGACTAGCTAGACTGTGACTGCCGGTGAATGCGCCACTGATGATAGGCCGGCCGCCAACCGTGCCTCATGTCACATTAAGTCATTTCATATGTTCAGGTAAAGTGAATTCAAAAAGTGGCGACCGTGTGCCTTTCTTTCGACACGAAATATCTACATACATACAACCATGTGTAGATTTTAAAGCATTCACAGTGTTGTTGTTGCCATAGACAACTACAATGGGTTGGGCTGACCAGCGGTGGTGTCCATGAGACAGCCACAATAGCCTTGTCAGGGAGTGTCATATAAATAATGTCATAATCTGAAAGTTTATTGACAGCTCTCAGCTGCAGACAACAAACGTGAGATTTCAAAAGAGTAATAAAAAAAGTAATACAAAAGTCAATTTTATGCTAGTGATGTGCACAAAAAAGCTTCGTGTGCGTGTTATCGCCACACAACTGTCATTATGAAACGTCAACTTGGATTCTAATACTGTCTGTTAGCCGGATTTCGTATGACACGGAAGCAGCGGGACCTGTCATTGTCAAAGTGTTTCATTGTTTATCTATTTTACTTTTCATTTCGTGATATTTTTTTGACTTGTTTTCGTATTGTTGACATAACTGCATTGTGTGCGTGGTTTAGAGAATTATCAGCTTAAAGCACAACATCGGTTTGCCTCCAACGTCATTATTGCTTTCAAGTGTGTAGGCTCCAGATTAAGTACTAACTATTTGGGTCTCAACTGCATATATGTACATCTCTATATTCTATTCCATCCTTCTTTGCCTTGTTCGTTTGCTTTGTTACCTTTTTACGACGCTTATGCTCTGTTGGCCATCTTTTTGTTTGCGTCAAATGTTCCTTTTTACGATCGTCATATCGCCTGTCATTTTTTGTCAGTAATTGCCATTTTTCATCAGCTTCCACATTTCATTTTCGCTTTTGATTTTATTACTTCGTATTGTTATTGTTGTTGTTGCCTTTTATTGGTATCGCTTTAGTTTTTTTACGACCTCAATAAAATCACTCGAATTATTGAATGTCTATCTTTCATGGCGTAATAATACTGCGTGCAGGTCCTCGTTGTGTTTTTGTTGGTGTTTTACTAGTTGTTTTCATTTTACGAGTTGGTTCATATAACCTCTGTCGTGTTTATGTCGCATTTTGACAGTAAAAAGTTCATTGTAAAAAAGGAGACTATAGGACTGATACTTAGAAACATACATACACGAATTGCGAACAAGATATTGCAGTATTCATCCGTTAAAAATCGATGCTATTTGTTTATAATACCGAAAAGGCGAGAGTATTGTAGTCTTTAAAGAAACCTTTAGTGGAGACTTCACGACTTAGTTATGGTAATTTAATGGTTCCATGGGATTCCTACTTTTATCAGAGATTATTTTCAAGCTTCTAATTAAGGGACGAATTTCTTTCATAGCAGAAATTGTTTTAAAATGTGATCCATTGAGTCATAGTCTCTAGTCTTAGGTTACAATCACTAGTCGATATATACTATTTTAGTGTTAATACACGAGGTGACAGGTCTACAGTGTAAGAAGCGTATAAAACCGGTATACAACATTTTGAAACCAATTTGTAATCTTTATATTTATTTATTATTCGGTTAACCATAAATCTCTCGAAAGAAGATTTCCAAAAAATTTGTTTTAAAGGGTTTCAAACTTCTAATGACAATATTTCTTATAATCAATTATTTCTTCTAGGGAGCTATTAGCCTAATAACGGGTGATTTTTTTGAGGTTAGGATTTTCATGCATTAGTATTTGACAGATCACGTGGGATTTCAGACATGGTGTCAAAGAGAAAGATGCTCAGTATGCTTTGACATTTCATCATGAATAGACTTACTAACGAGCAACGCTTGCAAATCATTGAATTTTATTACCAAAATCAGTGTTCGGTTCGACCGCTTTTTTATCGACAAATTTTGTTCAGCGATGAGGCTCATTTCTGGTTGAATGGCTACGTAAATAAGCAAAATTGCCGCATTTGGGGTGAAGAGCAACCAGAAGCCGTTCAAGAACTGCCCATGCATCCCGAAAAATGCACTGTTTGGTGTGGTTTGTACGCTGGTGGAATCATTGGACCGTATTTTTTCAAAGATGCTGTTGGACGCAACGTTACGGTGAATGGCGATCGCTATCGTTCGATGCTAACAAACTTTTTGTTGCCAAAAATGGAAGAACTGAACTTGGTTGACATGTGGTTTCAACAAGATGGCGCTACATGCCACACAGCTCGCGATTCTATGGCCATTTTGAGGGAAAACTTCGGAGAACAATTCATCTCAAGAAATGGACCCGTAAGTTGGCCACCAAGATCATGCGATTTAACGCCTTTAGACTATTTTTTGTGGGGCTACGTCAAGTCTAAAGTCTACAGAAATAAGCCAGCAACTATTCCAGCTTTGGAAGACAACATTTCCGAAGAAATTCGGGCTATTCCGGCCGAAATGCTCGAAAAAGTTGCCCAAAATTGGACTTTCCGAATGGACCACCTAAGACGCAGCCGCGGTCAACATTTAAATGAAATTATCTTCAAAAAGTAAATGTCATGAACCAATCTAACGTTTCAAATAAAGAACCGATGAGATTTTGCAAATTTTATGCGTTTTTTTTTTTTTAAAAAAGTTATCAAGCTCTTAAAAAATCACCCTTTACAATAAGGTTTCAACCATTATAAATATGTATGTATGTTTTCTACTCAAAGTGTTTCCAACCGCACCATGGCTGACAACACTTCCTCAGCTCAGAAGCTTTCTACTTCATACTCTATTAGGTGGTTTCGAACAGTATGTCAAAATAATCAACGACAGCTAACAAACAAGTGGTTTTTGCGGTTAACAAACGATCAAATTGACACTGACAAGGATCATGCGCGCGCGATGGCTATAATAATTACACAATAACAACAACAATAACAATATGATTATAATAATAGTAAACGTTATGATGGCAATACCGATTTCGTTGGCGATGACAGCGACAAGAATGACAATAATAATAGCGATGATGAGATGGAGCTGCTTTCTTGTTGTTCTTGTGGTTACTTGTACGGCTGTTGATACTGGCAACCAAGGCCAAGCGCAACAAAACACAAAAACAACAATAACCAGCGTAAACCAAACAAATGCTGACAGACTTTGATGGAAACGACAACAGCAGACGTAGGAAAATACACACTTGTAGAAAGAAAATATGCAGAGGAGATGCTGAAAGTGCCAACAAAAATAATATCAGCCAACAGAGCAAAAACAACGCCACTTAAGCATCGGTACTGGAGGCATGCGAGTGCATAAAATCTATGTTGACAGCTGAAAGAAATTCAATACGAGCCAAAGCAAATTGAAGGAGCCGTATACGAGCCCTGTACTTACAGGAGGCCACAGAAAGCAGCAACACAATTGTTGTTGGTTGCTTAGCAATTGCTGGCGAATATTGAACTGTTGGTCTGTGATGTCAATGGTTGCTACCACAGCAACCTCAAAGTGGAAAATTGAACGAAATTGACAGCAACAATAAGCAGCTTTGGAGAAGCAAGTCGATGAGGAAGAGCGACAGACTTGAGTATCATAAAAAGACGAGAGCTATCACGCAGGACAATGTTTTGGTGAATAAAATATATTAAGCTAATGATTTGAAATACCGACTGAAAACAATAAATTGCTATTATCACTATCATACGAGATCTAAAAATCTTACCTAAATATAAATAGCAGATTCGGTCCTGCAGACTTTAGTTTCGACACGTTGCATAGAGCTTAAAGAAGATCTGAGATCATACAAGTTTAGATGATCTCGAAAAGAAATCTTTACCTTAGACGTTTATTCACGGCTTCTCGGATTTTGGTTGAACCCTGAGCTGGTGATTTCGGTATTCATGCACATGAGCGACTTTGACAGCCCTCAGATAAAGCTCCACGTTCCGACAACTTTAAGTTAGTATGGTAGATGTATATTTAAAATAATCTAAACTGGAGAGGTAAACGGACAACTCTCCCCCGTCAAGGGAGTTCAGCATATGGGGAATACTAAAAGAATATGCATCTCAGGAGGCACCGCTTAAAGTCCCCTCTAGCAAGGTAAACGTGATGATGGGAATCACCTACACTATCAGAGGAAACCCCTTAAATCTCGTTCTCTAGTCTTAAAGAAATCGGAACGTTATAACCGGGCATATGGCAATAGAATAAAGCTTGTGTAGAAATTATTTCGTCCATTGATATCAATCAATTAAATACCCTAAAAAACTATCAAAATATAACAAATATAGTTCTTATTGATGGAGTTATATGTAAAACATGGCCAAATATAGTAAATGCCCAAAATTTCAACTGACAATTCCTTTCTCCTCGGTGAAACTTTTCAAACTGAAATAAAAATCTGTTGATATATGCACTTAAGTACATATATATGTATGTTCGATATTTTGCACCATTTTATCAAACATCTGATGGAATAGGGCACTTGGTGGCACCCCATAGTTTATGCTACGCAACTGCTGTGCCGACTTCAATAACGAGATGTCAAAAAGCCATCATAAACAGATGACATTTCTCATATTGGCAAGGCGGCAATTGGTGTAGGTGAAGGAATAGAAAGAAAGGGGAGGCAAAGAATTTATTACATCTCGTTGGTAAAGCCAAACAATAGTAACAACAACAACAACAGCATTGACAGCAACGGAGTGACAGCAATAAAAAGGCAGCGTCCATGCTGCAGTACTTTTATGCGTGGCGCTGTTATGTAGTTGTTGCTGCTGTTATTGCTGTCACTTATGGTGGGTGTATGTTTACGTCAACTTGACAGCTCTCTTATGCACACGCATAATAACAACCACACACACCCGTCAGCAAATTTCTATGAATAACGCATTCAACGAACTTGATGGCATGTTTGTGGCGTATTATTGAAAGCTGGCTAAATTAATTTTTAGCTCCTTTGATCAGGCTACAGCATACATTGAGGTATCGTATATACTTACGTATATACGAGAAAATAAACGAAAATATTCATACAAGTGGTAAATGAAATAAATATATCTGGATATAACTCCTGAAAGGACGAGTTACATACATATCATTTAGGAACTGTTTTCAAACTAGTACGAAATGGGTGAGTAGTGGAACATAGAGTAGTTTTTATAGATTTTTTATGATGAAAATTGGTGCATAGTACGAAATTGAAGTAGTTTTTTATTTTATTTCGGGTTCAGAGGCATAGAATCGGTCATTATATATTGCTTGGCACTAAACAGACATTGTTTCTTGTATGTGGTAAATTGTGATTATGTGCCACCAGTATGTTTCAAAAGCTGATATAGTTTGTTCGATTCGCTACTCTCTAAAGCTTGGTGCATAGAAGACAGCGAATAACAGATTTGGCACATTAAGTTCTTAGCCCCATACCTAAGCACAAAAGTAAAATCAAAGTAGAAAGAGTCAGCCCAAAACATGAAAAGGCACTGCTCTGAAAGAAACCAGTTCTGAAATGCCATACAGTTACTTAATCTCACTGCGGGCTCTCTCCAACATACTGCTGGGCCACAACTCACAATAACCACTTTTCGTATTTGCCAATTTTGATTCCATCGTCAATTGAATTTTTAGAAAATTTGAGAGTGCTGCTTTTACAATTTGTGCAAATATTTGCAAAGTAAGTGTTGTTGTGTTTGTTGTAAGACCATATTGTATATTTGCAGTTTTTCTTGCTGTATGTGCTGTTATGTAAGTCCAAATAACATTTTTCACACATGACTGCAATTTTCCACAGCAAGGCAAAGAACAAACCCATAACCACAACATTTACCACAACAACAACAACAAAAGTAGAAGCCTTATGCGAAAGTAGAAGTACGAGCATTTTGAATGACATATTTGACAAGTCACCCCTTTGTATGGTGGCACGTTGGTATGCACATATCCGTATACATATTGGATTGCATGCCAATAAGTTGTTGATGGGTTGCGCGTTGGCTTTATAAGTATGACGATGTACCATGTAGGAAATCTTAGGCCTTAAACACCAAGTTACATGTTCATCAAGCCTTAATTCGTTTTTTATTACATCTGGGCCGTCGAAAATGAATTTGTGCAAGAGTTTATAAGCTTTTATGAAGGAATGTCAGCCAGAGATTTATAAGCTGCTGAAAGTAATACCGAGTATTTTACAGTTGCTTAAAAAGATGTGGAAATCTTCGAACAAATGTGAAAATTATAATCTGGTTACTGTCTGAGAACGAACGAACAAACAGACATCAACTACGAATTCAATATTAAATGGTATACTAATCATTTATTAGCTACTCCTTTTCTTACAGGGTATGTAGAGCACATTAATAAATGTATGTAGTATATATGGTGTAGGCAACCATTTTCATCTGCAAACCAACCAAAGCGCCACGACATGTTTTTCCCATCATCCGCCCTCAACTGAAATTGCTATATCATGTGATTTTCCTGCATGACTCCTACAAACTCACTCCCCGAAATCCATTCTAGCACCATAAATTTTTTGTTCATTCCTCACCACTCGATGCTCGTATCACTCATGTCAAATAGCGTTTTGCTTTTCGGGCTTGCGAGCTGACAGAATTTTGACACTGGCATGAAAATCAATTTGCAATCTGTCAATCTACGACAACGACATTGGTGTTGACGGCCAGGCAGGCGATGACGTTGATGGTATTGACGTCGTGGTTATGTCAATATACGTACGTATGTATATGTATATCTACTATGTATATTGTAAATATGTATGTTTATATAAATTTACAAATATATATAATATATTAATATTATTGATGTATAATATATTCAAGGGAGCTCGGCTGGTTATTTTGTAGGCGGTGAAAATATATAAAAAGTTCTCCAAATAAACTGAAAATATACAAATATTTGTCATGCCCATAATAAAAGTGATTTCCATATTTGTGGTGTCCTTTCGAGATCGGTAATAGTATTTCTCTGTATTTTGTTTTATAAGCAAATCAAGCCACATTCCCTTATAACCTTGTCGCTATATCAATATCCACCCGAACTAGACAAATATTGCTTTGTGGTACATGCTAGATTTTTAGGGAATGTTATTTTCGGATGCAAAAAACTGCCCGAATTGTTCAGCTTACATAGCCAAATTTATTAAAGTTGGTTAAAAATTGGTCATTATACATAGCTAATAAATATTTTCAATTCATCGATAAAAGAGCAAACACCGATCGAACTAACTCCGTTAATATATTGTTCCATTTGTTCCTTTCATTTTAAGAATATTAGTTGAGCTCTAAATTAAGGTAATGTCATATCAAACCACAATTAGAGGAAAAAATCGGGTTTTACAAGATCAACGGAAAGTACGATATCCTTCTTGATGTCTGATTTATTTAATATTATCTAAAGATAAGCAAGTTAATGAAAGCAGTTGTGGTTCTTAATGGATCCATTCCCAAACTGCATCAATACAACGGAAATCGTTTATGATAAGATATGAAGTTTCACCGTAAGGGTTACAAGGGTTTTAGGGTTCATGAAAACTTACTTTTATTGCCTTATCAATTTCCACAATATCTCTTTAATATTGAAGAAGTTGCTTCCAAGGTAACTTTTTGCCAGTCAAAACATTAAACGTAGTCAAATCTTTGTTTTCAGAGTATCCTGGTAGGGCGGACGCCTTTTTTTCCGAGGATTCGTCGGAAATGACAAACATCGCATCCCTCCTTATATGTATAGATTTAGGACAATAAATAATTTAGACTAAATCTTTCATATTTAATATAAAACTATTGAAAATAGGCAGTTTCGTTCAGTACTTAAAACTTATTTAAAGGCAAGTTTACGCTTTTGCTAAAAATGAAAGTGTGAACTTTATCGGCCCACATCCATGTTATATGTACATTTTTAAGTTTAGTATCTTCGTACGAGAGATGTTGCTGTCAGCAACAAAAAAATATATTCCCTTGCACATGTACACTTGTGAGTATTGTGTAGTATTTTAATAAGCAATAAAAACTTTTCCTTGGCCATAAATGCAACGCACTCAAAATATAAAAAGGACATAAAAAAGTACAAACTAAAACAATAAGGGTGAGCGTAAAAACGAACTTAAGGAGGTCATAAAGGAACAAAATCAGTGCGGTGAAATAAGAAGTAATTTCATTAAAAACATAAAATAAAGTTAAGCGTGCTAGAGATAACCAAAAGTGGAACAAAACGTACACTTTATATGCATCCCCGCTAAAAGCATGCACACAAAAGTTAGCAATACACAGGAGGCGGATAATGCTTAAAGGACCGCTTGGCGCGGATATAAGTAGCAAAGTGAGGGATATTTGTTGAGAAGAGCGACTTTATAAAGTTAAAGAAGTTATAAATGGAGCGTTAAAGGCATACACACTTACTTTATCTCAGCGCCCACTCAACACTCATACTACAACCGGAATGTGAAATTGCGAATATACACGTCCCCAACCACTCGTCCAAATGCTATTTGTAACATTTACCCACAAACAATAGTTTCTGTGGGGCACATGTTGTTAATATTACCTTTTTCGTGCAAATCTTGGGGGTAGATATCAAGCAACTATTGCAAAACGCACCACATATTTGTTCAGCGAGTAAATATTTTTTCTTTGTTCGCAGCTGCAGCAAATAACCACGTACCATAATACTTGTGCTAACACACAAAGGTACATTTGTAATAACAAAGGAAATATTTAGTTTCATAACATTGCAAATTATGCTCGACTGCTGTTGCTTATGTGCATTGGTGGAAAGTCGTAAAGTAGCGTTAAATTATGAACGGATGCTGTACGAATATATACACTTATATGTATTTACTAATTTTCTTTTACGTTTCCTTTTGTATCATTTTTTTTTTGTAAACATGTGGTGTGATGTGTCAAAAATCATGCGAGCATATATATATATATAAGTTATGTATTATGTATGTGATCTCTCTCTTTAAACGCTTCAAGTCTTTAATTATTTCTCCTAAAAGAGTTATTCCAAGGGGTTCATTTTCATTTTAAGTAGAAGAATTGCTAGTAGCTATCTTTTAGTCGCCAAGCGAAAGTACATCGAACAAACAATTCCAACCATAACAGACTGGGAGCATTACCGATATCACCTTGCGCTAAAATGCCCTTTCCTTTTATTAATGACGGTATTTTTCCTGCGTAAAAAAATTAGTTTGGTTGCTTTTGTTTGTAAATGTATTATTTCAAGTCTTGAAATTGGAAGAACAATGGGTCTAATGATGGCTTATGTGCGGTCAGTCGCTAAATTCAATAAAAAATTATTAATTTTATAATTTTTGACAGTATTTTGTAATTTTTCTTTGTCGTAAGCAAAGTTAAGCTTGATTGAAAACTATAAAACCAAAATTGGAAAATTTCTGAAAGCGATTATAACACTTTAATTGGTTGTCTTCTCCTGTTCTAAGGTGGGAACTCTCATCAATAGCTACACTAGCTAAACAGCTGGAGCGAGGTTGCACCCGTGGATGTAACATTGCGGCGAGGTCGCCATTCGATTCAGAGAAGGTTGGATACATGAAGTGTTCGAAAGAGGGACACTTTGAAATTATCCGTCACTCAGCGTGCATCCCTAATCTGCACCACGGAACCATCGACTAGTGGTTTTTTCACTACGCGCATATATGTGGGTTGGGAGAAACCGCTGGAGAAGAGGCACTGTGAGCTCTTTCACAGATGGACCGAAACTCACGGGGTAGGAGGGAGGGGTAGTTTTCTATCGGCAGCTCTCTATTAATTCCAGTTTTCGTTTCAAACCATTGAATTATGATGGAATCATCCAAGCACTTCCAACTTCAATGTCCAGCATTCGTCAGTGTAAGGTTAAAATACCAACCGTTATGTGAACAAAACTATTATACTCTCTTAGCAACTTTGTTGCGAGATTATAAAAATAAGTTCCCATTGAATTGAAAGCAATTTACTTCATTTGCGAAATGTGTACTTAAAGGTATGATTTGACATTGCTTCTAAACAATACATGGCACGAGTTCAAAAAACTTACCTTCGTAAATAGAAACTACTCAAAAACACGAAAATTAGGCAAATATTATTTAAAAGCGACACAATTACTTTAAATAGCTTATAATAAAATTATAATCTCCTAAATCAATCGTGATTTTTCAGCTGAAATCGAGATAAAGTTATAATTTTTTTCCACCAGTACTAGCATTTACAAACCCCAGTGGAAAAGATGCGGTGTGTATTTTACCTCAAAATCACTAAAATGTGGACAACTCGTGCGACCAAGAAGCCTATTTCTCATTTCAGCAATACGCCAGTTCATTTGATTATGTGGCGGATATCTCAAGCGAAATGTCGAACATATAATGCTCCTGATAGTTAGTTTCGGCTTTTACCAGACTCATCTATTATTAAAGGTTCAGTATAAAGAAGTTGTCTGCTCCTTTCATAAAACTATTCCTAACTATGTAAATTTTTTGGCACTCGATCAAACTTGCCCCGTTAAGGGTTTACCTACCCATCTCTTTGTGTTTCATTTTGTTATCTCAGAATCAAATTTTTCGTTGCCATTTCCCATCGCTACATCTTACATAAGAATTACAAGATCTTTCAAGATAGTGTACTCGTCATAAGTTATGTGCCCATGTGTATGTTCTCTCTTGCGGTTATCAATCCACTACATTTTGTTTTCATTGTTTCTTTTTCATTATTCCAGGTACTTTACAATTCATGAATTGCATAAATCAAGAACAATTACACTCAATGTCTAAAAAGGACGATCTCTGAGCTGAAGTTGCTGACAAGCCATGACGCTTCTGACAACAATTGCCACTTAAGTTGTTGACGCCTTTTATGCGCATTTAGGTAAATTCCACTTCTACCGTCTACCGCCACTCCGGTGCGTTGCGCATGCGCGACATTTCTGTAGGCGCACAGGGTACCATTATACAGCTGCACCCTTGTGACGCGTTCTTTCTTCTCGCTTTTTTGTTGGGTTAAGGGAAATTAAACAATAATATGCCTTTACCTTTTGTGTTGTTGAAGAATCTAAGTAACCGAGTTGAAGTGCATGAAAATTTGAATGAATGAAATTAAAAAACCACATTTAATGTTACCTTCGCTTTGTATGCGGGAAATTTAAATTTTCAACAACTCTCAACTTGACATAAAAAAATCGCTCCTTTTACCAAGTTGCTTTTCTTGTGTGGTTGGCTGTGGAAAGTGAGAAGTGGCGGCTTTTATTTGTTGGCTTTTACGTGTGTAAGTACTGCGCAAAAATTACTTCCGCATTAATTTACTTGGCAGACATTCACGAAGCATATAGGGTGAATTCTTGAAAAAAAGAAAAAAATTATGCCACAAATGTATGCATGATTGGTTCTAGTAATTGGAAATCGCACAAAAGATATTTTGCCAATTAGTGTTACAACAAATAAAATTTATGTGGGAAATAAAACTGGGAAGTACTTGAATGTTACAAGAAATTTGATGTGTCCTCGACTTCCAAAATAAAAGAGAAAATATTTCTCTATCGTATTTTAATGTCGAGAAAACAATTTTCAGCTTAGCTTAGTTACATAAGTGACTATACAAATCTTAGAACCAAATTACTAGAAGATGAAGATTGCCTTCATAAAAAGGAGACATGAGAAAGTAACTAATTTACATCAAAATAGTAAATCTTGTCCAACTTTTTTCTGTTACCACTAAAACAACCGAAGGGAAGTAAAAATGAATAAATTATCACAAAAACTTCTATACTACTGCTTATCGCTCGAAATTTCCTCTTCTGAATTTAGGAAGTTATTCCAATAGGCTTGGGTTCTCATCTTGCAAACGTCTGGCAACTTAGAACGGGACTTCGCTTCCATACGGTTATCGGAGTAACGTTTCTTCTGTATCAGACTCCTTATGTTATATGATTCGTTGGACCACAAATAAATTTTGGGGATTGCAGCCGAGTTGAGTTTGGTCGAATACAAATCCAGATCTGTTCGGATTATTTAGGTCCGATAGTCATGGGAACAGTAATTGTGGTGGTATTTTGTAACGTCTTAAACTCAGATCTATCTTTTGCTAAACTTCTTCATTTCTTCCAAATTAGTTTTTTTGTCGACGAAAATTTTTACTTTTCAGAGTGATCCCGGTGACGAGTAGATTTGAAATCCGGATGTCTGTCATTCCGTCCGTCCGTCTGTCCATGGAACTGCATAATTCCTTGGAACTGTGGGAGGGTTGCTATTGAAAATGGGACCATTACCACGCCTACAAAATGGTGGAAACCGAGAACCTATAATGTGTCATACTAAGCCATAAATAAAGTTATGAAAGTAGTATTTGGTACAGAGGAACAAACACAAACCTTTTTTTATGTGGGCGTCTCGCAAACACTTAAGCTATATAATCAAATTTTCTGCATTCATTTTCCACACCTACTCCATTACACACACCATGAAAATGGGTAAAATCGTATAAAAAAAACACCCACCTCGCATACAAAGATTATGTTGAAAATTACTAAAATTGTGATTTGCTTTCCTACTGGGTACACTCTAAGCCGATACTTATGTCGTTTGCGTGACAATAATCTAATACTTCATTGGTTTAAAATAACTTTTCAACGCGCCTGAATGTAAGTACACAAAAGTGCCACATTGTTGTTGCCACAAAAAAGAAACGAATGCGACTATGTTAATTGTCAATTAGGATTGGCGTGCAATCCAATTTAAAACTAAGTACAAATGAAACATGGCAAACACGAAAAGAACACAAAAGAAAAGCAAGAAAGAAAATTGCAAAAGCAAAAGCTCACTCAGTGACTCAGTCACGGATTAAGTCAACCATTGACAAGACGAAGATGGCAGTGAGCGAGAAGAGCCTGAAGGAAAGCTCAACAAAGGCATGAACACGTGTTTACGGCGCAAGAAATTACAGACAACCACGCCACTGAGTTGAGTCCATAAAAGTACACCGACCGCCGAAGATAATTGCGACGCAGAGGGAGACACTTTGTATGGTCGGTGAAATCGGCCAGAAAACAAGCTGCCAACACTAGCCACCAATGGCATCGCACTAGTTAGTCGACACGAGTGCAAATATAAATGAGTGGAAATGCAAGAAGATGGTATGCCGGTAGAGACCCTCAATGACCAGTGAACAGGAAGCGGCACACAAAGACAGGGCGAGTGTAAATGCCACAGTGTCAGACAAATCAAAAGACCATTTAATCCGCAAACACGACACTGTGGAAGCCCCCAAAATGTCAACTTCAACCGTAATCTGTACGACAAGCAGCCAGCACATTGGGGCCGATACCCGAGTAGTGTCTTGCTGTCGTTGTTGTTGTTGTAAATGCGGAAAACACCAAGAGGAAATAGTTGAATTGTCAGCAAAGTGACGGTAGTGATATTCAGAGCATTGTGGCAATGTACGGAGTAAGATGTCGGAAGCCCATTTCAACTATACAAAATAGCACTCATGTAGTGAAACCTATGTATATGTATACATATAGAAGACTCTTTAGTGGCGCGAACTAAATGAAATTGCAGAAATTTTCGCCTGGCCAGACAACGGGAGGGCAGGGCATCTATTAATGCAGAGGGTTCAGACGAATAGTTGTAATTCGGCAGCTGGTGTTGAGGCAATGAAACCGACCGCAAAACAAATTTGCCATATGGCAATAGCATTTCCGTTTCCTTTCGGCCGGCCACTTATAGTACGAGTGTAGTGTGGCTTTCGGAAGTGGTAAGAAAAATTAAGTGCTGCTGAATGCGCCGCACTTACACACAGTGTGGATATTGCTGAGTAGTGCTGGATTTACAAATCTGCTGGAATAAATATATCGAAATTTGTATGCGGCAGATTCCAAAAGGGTGTGAGGTGATTCTTGATTAGGGATAGGGAAAACTACAAAATAAATGGTTGAAATTCGACAGAAATCGCTCTCAAGAACGGTTAGTACACTTTGGTTATTACCAATCTCAGATGCGTTGTCTCGAGACTTTCTTCAGAACTCTGTTTTCAAATCACTCAAGCTAAAGTTTTTTGATAGAATTTAAATTGAAAATCGATAACCTGATTTGCCAATTAGTTCTTGGGTGGTTGAACTGCACATATAAAGATGTTATGATCTTAAGTTTAATAAAAACACAAAGCTGGCACTTCAAATCATTCAACAGTCTGATAGGACCCCATCTTTGAAGTATGTTTGTGCAAAGCCAGTTCTTTTGTGAACTACTCTGGACCTATCAAGCCTATATTATAGATTAAAATCTGTAAATAACAAATATTTGAAGTCTTATCGTTTAGTTAAAAAAAAAACACTCCATACAGCATTTACTCCATGGTCCCAAACGACAGGTCGGGTGAAAAGATTGCGCAAACCGCCTCTAATGCGCGACATCTAACAAAGAATGCCTGAGAATGCATTAGAGCCCAGTTAACACTTCTTGTCGCGATGTTTAACAGCCCGAGATTTGTTGTTGGCGCATGGATAGCAAACATTCTTGGTATGAAAAAGGCTGATGCAAAGACATGCCACACTGACTTAACATTGCCACATTCTTCACCTCTGCGGCACATACAAAGCCACACACATATGCCTACACATGCTGTCAGACATTTAGCGCATACATGTCGCAACAAAGGCGAATTAAAATGTCTAAGCGGCAACACCTACTAACTGCATGCTCGTACAAGACTACCAAAGAGGCAACAAATGCTCTGCTGACAGCCGTACAAGGCGCTCAACACAGGCTGAATGAACATGTAGGAGGATTGCTGGCTGCATAGCCGTAGTGGGAGCGGTATACTTGTTGGCGACTAAATCTCAAACACTTGTGCGGGAATTCATGCATGCTTATGTACTCACTACACAGTTAGCTATCCATATCAGCATGTATATGCGATTCTGGAAAGAAGTGGATAGGTTTTGCCGCAATCACTAATATGTCTACACACATAGCTACCCATATTTATATGTGTGTAAATTAAATGTCGTATATGTGATTAGTAGGGATTAGGGCAAATGTCGGTTGTAGGTTGTTAGTGCAGAAGCCAGAGGCCAGGGTGCGATGTAGCTGTCACACTTCTTAGCTCTTGTAGATTCATTTGGCACGTGAGTATGGCAAATCTTTAAAGTCACGGATGCAAGCGTTTACGGCCGGGTGGGATGTTGAGATCTTTCAATATATTGAACACATGTTTAAGTTCTCGTCACAGATTTAACGTCTTAGCGTTTGTCTACAATCCATGTTTCTTCTGAGGCAGATTTTACTGAATTTATATTTTCAGTTCCTCGGATTTCAGCAAGCTTATACTCCCTTTAGTCAGTTTGTATATAACCATGCACTCATCATAACTTTTAAATCTCGAAGTAGTGCTATGATAGTCCAGAACTTGTCCAAGAATGACGGCCAATCGTAACAAGTCTTAAGCCTGACAGATATAAGTAGCTCATGGAACAGCCTAAGCGGGGATGAGAAGTTTCTGAATAGTTCCTACACGAAATTAGAGCTGGACGCAGAATAGTGAGGATATATGTAGTGCAGATAGACAATAATGGAGCCTTGCTGAGCTCTCGCGGCGTTGAGGTTTACGATGGAAGTTTAGACGAGCTCGATGGAGCAAAATACTGCGTGTTTGTCTGATTTTATAATCCAGGTCGTTATTCTTTGAAATATTTTGAAACATATTCAACTTATCTTACATTTCTATCTAAAGCATCCCAAAAAATTATCAACAAATCAAGACACGAGAAAACATGAAGAAATAAATTAGCTAAGCAGGCTATATGTAGGTATATACTGAAACGGGTCACCATATGTATATATGTATATCTAGATATATTGGTTTATTCAATTTTTTAAATACTGTGAGAAATATTAAAAAACTATATCTGCATGCAAAAACGTATTTATATGTGAAAAGGGCAACTATTTTTGGAATTCACTACAATCCCAAATATTAATTTTATGGTAGTTCCTTTCTTACCACACCGTTGTTTTCGGCAGATCAAAGCGACTTTCTAAAATGCAAAACACCGGCGAAGAATGCATTCTTCGAATGTTTTCGCAATTCTACATAAAACAGCCGAAGAAATAAACAAAAACATAAAAATCAAAAAGAAATGTCACAAAGGTAATCACCAAATAAACGGTATTCTCACGACCAGCGGCACAACACAAGGCCAACTATAGACACATTTACCTCCTTTCTTTATCCACAACAACGACAGAGGATAACAAGCAGCAAACAGATTTAGAGACAACAAAGTGGAAAAAGAAATTTGTTACACAGTAACTTCCTAGAAAACTTAGAAATCCGCAAAACGTGTGTTAAAGAAACGCCAGTAAAAACAGTAAGACAGAAGGATAATAATTAAGCAAAAAGACAAAGGTCGTATTTGGCAAAGCAAGAGAAAGAATATGAAACTGAGACTATTATTTTGCTTAGCCTTTGAAGTTACCGATCTACGTTACGCATTGTTCTTTCACTTCCTTGCCAAAATTGAGAATTGCACTGTCAAATTTGTATATGTTTGGGCTGTATTTATGAATTTTTCTGCGAAACCCCATGGCTTGATGAATGCACGCTGGTTAACAATGCGCAGCTAAAGAATGCTGAAGTCGAGGTCTCTTTGTGCTTTCTTCGCCTAATGACATTGTGACCATAGTAAATTAGTTAAGTGTAGCAAGTTGATGAGGTCGATGATGAGGGTCTAACGTAAAATGTTTGTAGGTGATCCTTGAGTGCATTCTACCCGCTAACACATAGGCTGGTTCTATGATTGCACAGCTATCCCATCGAGTTGCCTGCTGTTGCAATTGTTACGCTCGACACCTAAGGCTCTATAATGTCTCAATGGATTCGTTTGTTTAGCCATGTTGTTGTTTAGGTTTTGCCCGCGTGTACAATAACACCTTTTTCTATAGGGAATTAAAATCGAAGGATGCTGATTTGCGTTGTAAGCATTTGCTCGGAAACGTGAGTCAACATATTTCATATTCCTTGGTATTTACACTTTGAAGCAGCCGCTCCTATATTTGGGCAGTGGATTTCGGATAAGTATAATTTACAGTTGCTACTTATTATCCTTGTCTGGCGTTGCTAATAGGCTTTTAGGTAAACAAGCTGGGAAAATACAGTAAATATGAGAAATAAATATACATTTCAGGGAAGCGGTGTATAATTGTGGGTGTTTACAGTCAAATAACAAAAATTAAACCTTGAGTACTTAATTATAGGTTTTGTTGATTTTTTCCCATATTTTTTGTTGCTTCGTTGTGGATAGACTATATACATAAATTATATACCGCAGGTGTTAAGCAAACTTAAACGTTGGTTAGATTTGCTTCAAAAATTGTTTAGTTTCCTTTCATTTGGAGTTTTTGAGCAGCACCAATCCATTATAGAATAGGATTATCCTTCGAAAATTTTGGGTATACTCAACATAATATCGGTCACAAGGCGCCGCTCTTAAATCATAATTGTGCTTTGGAAGTTGGTTAATTCATCAAGGCGTTGATTATCTAGGTTAATATCCCGATTTAAGAGCGTGAGAGTACGATATATTATATTTCTATAGTAAGACTAAAAATCATATTTTGTTGTTTTTACTGGAAGACATCACTCATCCATTTTTACATGTAGACGAAATGCTTTGAGATATATACGATTGAATAGCTTCAAAAACTGCTTAGAATCCCCGATTCGATAATGGTTTCGGTCCACTGTGAGCTTGCCTTTAACAACTTGCGAAATTTTTATAGTTCCAGACACATCCATTGGTTTCCTTTTTAAGGCCATCGACTAGCAAACGTGTTATTAATAAAATCGCATAATTTTGGTTACCCATATACAATTCTTAATACTTTGCACTGTTATTAAAAATATCTAATGTTCCCCCATCTGCCAGCACTTCTACTGATTGACATTCCGATCTGATTATGGCGATTTTTTAATAGTGACAGCAGGCTTTTCTGATAATAAAATAGTAACATATTTGAAGGCTGTCAACTAACCGGCTAAATAAATGTCAGCTGTGAAAAAAAAATATTTCCATTATAAGCGGACAATATGTCTGACATACTTGGTATAAAAAATGTTTTCAATTACTATTTATGTATGTATATTAATTTTGAAGCATCTGGTGTTGTATATTTTTCAATAAAGAGTTGGATAGATATAATATATGTATGTACTGATATATACAAGTAGAAACAAGTAGACAATACCGAATAAAGGATCACTCAGATCATTAGTTCAGTAAATAGTGGAAAATAGAATGCATGGAATAGTGGTGGCAAATAGAATGCACATTTTTAATAAATTTATTTAAAATATAATTATATTATATATAATCAAATCATCGAAGATTTAAAATATATAATTGTAAAAAAGTAAAATTCTGACCTTGATATGATTTGAGCCTTGGCCTTAAAAATTTGGAGCGAACGTTCGACCTTATCGGCTATTTGATCAAACCTACAAGATTTTATTTTTCGGTTGACTCAGGGAATATAGTTCTTAAATATGTGTAGTTCAGAAAAAAGTGAGCCATCGGTGGTATTTAATACTTCGAAGACATCGCAATCTTAAATTCACCAGTTGCTCTTATGAAGAGCATTCCTTCTATGGGAATTTAGATGAACTTTTATTATGTAAACTAAAAGTACCATATATGATAATATAATGTTTTGTGACATAATTCGAATGGTAAGAAAAAGTCGATTGTCTAAAAAATATTTAATTATTCTTGTGAAGCTACAATGGATGCATCTATAAAAGTTTTATATTGAACTTTTTGATAGTGAGTTGGTAGTTAGTTAAACTTATCTCTATCGAGTGATAATAAATGACAATAAAAACTAAAATGTTATTCAGGGAATGCAAATTGCTGGTTTTACGGTATATGAAGAAATATTTTATTCAAAGTGATAATTTCGACCCAAGCGCTACCTAACATATATCAGCCATATATATTTGGTCAGGATATTTTATTTTATCAGTTAAATATATGATCACAATTCAGGCAGACACGGAAATTTTTCCTTTAAAGGAAATTATATCGGTTAAAGAACATGTTCATCACACAACTACAATTATAGAAATGTGACAACAAACAACATAGTCTCCTGAGTTTTCTTCAAAATTTCATAAAAATCAGCAAAGTCGCTTTTAAGTACGTCTGTTGCCCCCACTTTATCAATAATTTTGGGTATATATAAATACATATATGTATATACATATGTAGATATAGACTTCTTAAACCGGACTATATTAAATGTCTATTTTATTTTTATTCTAAAATACAAACACGAAATATTCATTATCAAGTTCACGCGGAAGCGATTAACACGCGGCAATAAAATGTAATGACTAATCCACAGCACACAAGAACATACAAAACTATAAAAATATACAATCAGTATGCGTTGCATAACATATAATTCAATTAAATTTTTATATTTTATATTTCGATTATACTGGAAAACAAGAACAAAATGGCTGGCGTGAGAAAAATGGTTTTCTTAACTTGGCATTTAATAGTTTAATAGTAAAAAATATTTATTCGAAAACTTCATTTAAAAACTATTTTATAATTTCAAAAATAATTATATACAAATAGAATAGTGAGCAATACGTTTATAACTGTTACTACGTCATGGTATTAATATGTGCCCGGGTAGCTCAGTCGGTAGAGCATTGGACTTTTAATCCAAGGGTCCAGGGTTCAAGTCCCTGCTCGGGCGATTATACTTTTTTATTTTATTTTTTAATTTTTTATATTGTATGCTTTGGAAATTTACTTTATTATTAAACTAAGTACGAGTTCGTATACGTGAAATTAATATATGAAAAATTAATATAAGAAAATATATGCGTCTGTTTCATTACATATATTTCTTATATATATATATTTAAAATTCGCACTATTAGTTTGATAATAAGCTTTATAATTTAGAAACAAAAATTAAACTCAAATTTTATATGGAATCTTTAACAAACTATTAGAATTCAAAAGAATGCCACAGCCTATTATTTATTATTATTATATAGATATGAGAATGATTTTCAAAACAATATATGGTTTATTCAACAGTGTATGTTCGTTAGAAATCAAAATCTAAATCCATTATTTTATTTCCTTCAATTTTGACAATCAAATGCATGAGTAAATTGTGTATTTGAAGGAAACACTATTCACCAAATTTTGGATTTTCATTCTGAAAATTGATTTCCCCCTCATAATTGCCTACTGCCACCTATATATCAACTCTATATAATAAATTTGGGTACAATAGCAGTGATTTGGTTTTGCAAAATGTGTCGAATAGTCATTTATCAAAAAGAGAATTTCGTGAGTGATTTCAGTTTCAAAGGATATTAGCAATTGATGTAACTTTTACGCTTCACACAATCGCTCCAAATGACGCTAGCATTTTTGAGAAAAATCCTATACAAATCTCCTCTCATTGCAGCAAAAAAGAAGAAATGCTTTCTTTCGATCTAAAGTAATCTATAAAATATACAAATATGTACATATGTACATATGTATGTGCGTTCATTAATGCCAAGCGATATTCAACTTAATTGCTTTCATTGCATTTTATGATAGAGCGTCATCACTCATAATAATATTTTGGTTATGAAAATCTTCTCACACTTCAAATTGACATATCAGACATTGCGTGACAACAACAACACCAACAGCAACAACGATATGTTCATTATAAATAACTTAGATAGAGTCAGCAGTGAGGGACTGTTAGAATATGCAAGCAACTGATAAATTATATCCTCGTGACTTTGCATATTTCACTTTCTTCCTTTCATATAATAAATCTTTGGCAAGCCGGTTGCTTGTTGTATGACTGATGCATGCGGACGAAGGTCGGTGAGTTAGTGGCGGCAGGAGGCAAACAAAATATAAGCATATGATTGCGCGCACACACATGCATACATACATATTTACAACAGCATTTTTAGAACGAAGTCTTCATAACAACGTCCATAGAGACACTTGAACCACCCAAGTCCAAAAATTGTGTGCTCGCGTGTATATCACAAACACCAACAACTCGCTCAGGCTTACGGCAGACCAATCACTCATTGTCAACGTTAATATGAAGCGTCATCATTACGTTCCATCCATTTCATCAATTAATTATTCGGCTTTATTATAACATACAAAAAATATTTTTTACAAATTCAGCGGCGGGAGAAATTGCTTTTGCGGCACAATTTTTTTTTTTCCAAAAAAATAATCAAAATAAAAAATAATCATGACTGTGGAGATTTTAAAATTTTACTATAGAATTTTATATAATAAATATATATCTACATATACATACATATGAATTGGCGGTATAATCAATAATGTATCCTGCTTTATGTTAAGACCCACCGGCAGCAGTCTCCATTAAATAATATTATGCGACTATTTGGTTTATTCTTACAATACTTTGTATTTTTTGTCAATATACACTAGTATTGTGGACAAATTTTGTATGGTTCAATACCCAGAAAAAAGTCGATTTTGTCGTATAGTGTTACTTATTTAAATTCTTGAAACTACGGTTTAGAGACAACTTATAGCGACACCTGCCATATAATAAATTGAATTAAGAGAAAAATGTAGATTATATCCTTATTTTGGATTTTTTAGTAACTGCATCCTGTAATTAATAATATATTTTTTTAAGTCTTTTTTGGAACTTCGAAGCAAGATATTTCGATTTTGGAGGCTAACTTCGAAAATCAGAAAATACATTTTTTTTACTTTTGACCCAATCTTCCGGAAAAAATAGTTTGATTCAATACCCAGCTGAGTGAATTTTGTATAGTGTAATGTTTAGAGAGACTATTATTACACCCATTTCTATACATATTCTTGTATAATATATTCATAAGTTCACGTAGCAAAATAAATATTATCCAATAAAATTTGTCCAATTATATTTCGGTACATTTAATAGACCATCTGAACCAACCTAAGTGAGAACAATCAAATTTCCCGTTTTAACATATTATTCTACGTTACCAAAGATCTGAATACAACTAGACTGGAATGTTGAGCTATACTGTCTGAGTTATACTGATTGCCGCTTTAATCTGTGATATTGTACTCTACAGTGTCTAAGTTGTATCATCTCGTTCCATAGCTTCGCCTATAAAATAGTTAGAACCGTAAAAAAGATTTTGCAAACACCTTGTAATATTTTTTACAAATTTAGAAAATGTATAATGTACGGCTTAGGCTGAATTTTGCTTTACCTTACTTGTATGTTAATACAGTGGTTAAGATGTAGAGTTGACTGATTTAAAAAGATAATGTTCAGTAAAAAAAAAGTTCATCATATTTTATAAAAATCCACCGTGAAGATAGTCTAAATTAGAGAAATTAATCTATACTTCATACGCGGTACCTAGAAATTTCGCCTCAACCATGAGAGCTACGTCGTCAACGGAGGCTACCACGGCAGCCGTTCCCAGCGAGCTGGAACCATGATCCAGAGAATTGATGAAAGAACTCCCCCTTGTGGGGTTCCCTTGTTTACAGTGGGATGAGCTCTTGCGCTACCCCACTTCGTCACGCAGTGAAGACTTAAAACAAAATGCTTTCACCTTCGAAATTATTCAGAGCTCTAATTACCACTTCCGGCAAAAGATTATTGAAAGCTCCATCGAAATATTGTAAGATTCCCACTGTAAAGTTTTTGTGTGCGATAGCACTTTCCGTACGCATAACAACAGTGTGTAAGGCGGCAGTAGACACCTGGTATCCGATACCGATCCTGGTTCCGATCAAATTACCAATCTCAATAAGTAAGATGAGAGACTGATAGGCCTGAAGTCCTTGGCCGCTGCATGCGAGCTCTTTCCGCCCTTCGGTATAAACGTGACTCGAAGTGGAATCAAAAATATATATATAATTCTAAATTAATATTAGATAATTTTCGGTGGAATTCTTCCTGCAATATTTCATCCTCGTTATTGTAAACGAACCCACGGTACACTACATGGAACGTCATCAAACATCAACTGATGCCTATCTGGAAGTCTGACTGACAGCGCAAAATAAGTACAGAACGATGATAAAGTAAAAGCCGGCTGTTGCTATTCCCTACTTAAGTTGCTATTTTCGTTTTAAATGTGCAGTTGTCGGTTGTGTTTTTGTAGTTAGTGTTGAAGATGACGTTGACGTGGAGAACGATGACTATGCTAACACTGACGACGACATCATTTATCATCAACCTGTCTGTCAAAATTGCCACCAACACCAACACCACCACCACCACAAACAGCGCGCTGGCATAATCGTCTCCAACCAACAAACCAGCCATATACTTCTACATACATACATATAGTATAAATACATTGACTGACTGTTGAAGGCTGCCGACTAGTCCTAAAGTAGCGCGTATCCTTGTACTGTCAAAAAATTATTATGCCTATTAATTTCGCTGCCAATGTTGAACGCCAAGGATTCAACTAATGGAGGTGGCGGTGGCATGGGGATAAGAAGTGGCAAGAAAAATAAGTATTCAACGTATGGCAAACAATGGTGCAATGCATAAGGATAACTGAGTTAGTGAATTTTGTTGTATAACCCACGTATATATTTTAGTTGTTGTTGTTATTTCTGTTGCTGCCTTTGTGTTGATGATGATTTAGCCTTATTTTCCCTCATTCATTTATCCAGTAATTTATCCTGTCAGGCTGTCATTCTGCCAAAAAAGAAAAATACTCTCCGGCATATATAGAAATGTTGGAAAAAATTGAAAATGATTACTTTGTTGAAAATATGCCGAAGGGCTACTGCGCACGCACAGCGGTATGAGAAGACGAATTGCTTCAAGTGAAGGATATGCCAACTCACCAGCTGTAAGGGGGGTGTTTGTTGGTAGTAGAAATTTATTGCACTGACAGCGTCAAACACATCGATCAAAAATCATTTCTGGCACGCAAAACGAATAATCAGAATTTAACGAAGTCGCAAAGGGAGTGATGTAGCTCAGCACATACTCGTACTTACGCGTATAATTGATTGTAGCGTTATGATTAACGAGGCATAATTTCTATATTATTCGGTGAAGTTGATTTGTGACTAACATTTATATAAGTATATGCATATGCATGAACTAAAAGGCTTAATTTTTCTTCGGAAGTTAGAAACGAGTACAATTACAAGTCACTTAGATAATGAGGTTATATGTACACATGCGGGGTTTTTAGGTGGTTGAAATTTTATAATTCCAATAATATACGGTAAAAATAAATAAATTAACTTCATTTTATGATTTTTATGCTCTCGCAACAAAAGTTGCTAAGAGAATATTATAGTTTTGTTCACATAACGGTCGCTTGTAAGTCATAAAACTAAACGAGTTAGATATACGGCCATATATCAAAATGGTCAGGATGACGAGACGAGTTAAAACGCGGATGTCTGACTGTCCATCTGTCCGTTTGTCCATGCAACCGATAAAAATTAAGATACCTTGACGAAACTTGGTACACATGTTCCTTGGGACCGTAGGAGGGTTGCTTGAAAACTTGCGAAATCGAACCATTGCCACGCCCACAAAATGACGAAAACCAAAAAGTGTCATAACTAAGCCATAAATAGCTATAAATATATATATAAAAGTAAAATTTGGTATAAATAGCACTAGGAAGAGGCAACTGTAATTTTTTTGAAATGTGTGCCTGGCCCGACTCTAAATAAGCTCTTAGTGAATCTCTCGCAATAAAGCTATATAAAGAAAACTTTCTCCAGTCGTTTCTTTTACGTACCCCGTTATACACTATAAAATTCCCCATACAAAGGTTAGGTTGAATATTACTAAAAGTGCATTAATTCACTAACGGAAAGCATCAGAAACACTAAATTTTACATAAGAAATAGCTGAAAGCAGCTCTACTGATATTTTTTTTTTACAAAATGGAAAATGGGCGTGGCGTCGCCTACTTATGGGTCAAAAACCATATCTCAGGAACTACTCGACCGATTTCAATGAAACTTGGTTTGTAATAGTTTCCTTACATCCCAATGATATGTTGTGAAAATAGGTCAAATCGCTTCACAACCACGCCTACTTCCTATAAACCAGAACTTTGAAGATGATCTGAATCGTTTACTTTACAATATATAAAGTAAGCACTAGTGAAGATATCGATGCAGAACTTTGCACAAATACTACCTTTATAATGTGGCAGCCCCATTCTAAAAATCGCCGAAATCGGACCATAGGTTTTTAAGGCCCCATTAATCGAACATGAGGACCTCGGTGCTTCTAACCTAATATTAGGGTTTCCAACTTTCAATGGACTTTATACAATATATATGACGAATATGTGGGTCAAATTATATATTATATAATATAACTAAAGTTAAATAAATAAATGGCGAGAGTATAAAATGTTCGGTTCCACCCGAACTTAGCCCTTCCTTACTTGTTAACATTTCAAAATGTTCAACCCGATAATTTTGATACGCTTATTGACGTTTCATACCCTTTTCCTAAGTTTAAATCCTCTTGGATCATTTCGTAAAAATAAAAAATTGGTGGAAAATAGTAGACCTACGACCTCCTTCCCATTATCTGCGAAAGGCGACTCTTGTAGATTTATTGACATAAATCGATAAATCGAACTCATTTGTTGAAAAATGAAACTCATCTTCGTATTTCAAATCTTGAAACAATAAATAAATCAAACCTATTTAAACATGTTCAGATTTTTATCAAAAATCTTATTTTCAACAAAGAAAAATATAATACAACTCATTGAGTCTTAATTAAATGTATATCTATATTTTTTCTGATTTAATTTCTCAATTCACCAAAGTGACTATAATTGTTGCAACCACAAATTTACCAAACATTCATTAAACCACTTCCTTTATGTATAAAATATGTCCGCACACACACATTCATGTGAAACTTGACTCACGTGTGGCTATGGCTGTGGTGTTAGTAAATAAATAAGCGACTTTGCCGCAAACTAATTTATCTTCGGTGACACCCTCCACTTCCTGCAACCGAAAAGCGCCAGCCGAAAAGCAAAAGCAAACAACCAAAACGAACAAACTCTCAATTACTCTGAAAAGCCTCAAGCACACACAGCCACATACAAATACACGCAAATACCAAACAACAACAATAACGACAGTGAAATGAATGCGTTACAGGAATAAAAGCGAAAATAAAACTTCCTATGGTAGACGCTTGCACAAAACAACTCAAATTAACATGTGCCAACTTTTTGTCATCTAACAAGCGAACAATCTCCGGTGTTGACAGCCGTCAGCCAAACAACCATCCCGCCGCCACCGCCGTCGCCGCTGCTACTGCCGACTTGATTGCAAACTAACTCAGGCAGCCGACAAGGAATATAAATGCGACAGGAAATATCGAAAAACGCAAACCACGTATGTGTGTGTTTGTGGGAGGGTGTTTGCGCAATCCTGTAGCGACCCCGCCACTCACCCACACATGCTACACAGAGTGGTCGTAACGCCAGCACGCTTAGTTGTTTTCGGCTTCTAGGGTGTTAGTGGTTGATGGCAAATGTCTGGAAAAAACGTATGTAAAGTACTTACGACGACAATTTATACGCTTCGAACGTATCTCGAGTGGTGTCAACGTGATTGTTATTGCTGCTATGTTTTCATGCCACCTAGTTGTTGCATTTGTAAGTAGATTACTTGCTTGTTGTGCTCGTATTGGTCTGATATTCTACGGATTTGTTGAGTATTCACTTAGTGTGGGACCGATGTTTGGTTTAAGGAGTATGGCTCTGATGTTTGTATGCATTTTCATATGTATGTATTTATAAAATATTTGTTGTTTGTGCGGTTAACTTAATAAATTGTGTGTAGTGTGATTAATTTCTCGAAAGATTTTGTGTTGAAACAAAATAAGACAGAAAGAAGTGGGATAATGAAAGTCCAATTTTGTATTACGATGAAGAGTAGAGACGTACATTTCAGGCTTTCATTTTCTATAATATGAAGGAAGGAGGTTAATTTTAGAGAAGAGATCACATATTTATAGGTTTAAAGTTATAGTTTTTACACTTAAATCATTTAAATATAATTTTAATACAGAATTTTATCTTCTTCTAAATTCAGCCCGTAAATCTAGTGTTAAATTGAACTATTCGCTACCATTTTAGTACTATGACTTGCATTTTGCTTCAAAGTAGACCTTAAACTCAGTAATTACCTCAAAATTGTTGTGAATAGCACCATTTAACCCCATCAGATCAATGTTTTGAGATAACCGCCATTTTGATTTTTGATACACCGACACCGGATTCGTAATTAGCGTCCCCGAAAACCCCGGAGTAACGAGATTCAAGCGATTCCGATGAATTTTTCAAAAAAGCGTCTGGCATATTGGATCCGCCATTTTGAATTTTGGAAAACCGACACCGGAATCGTAATCAGCGGCTCCGAAAACCCCCGTTATTTCAAAACCCTGATCTGATGGGGTTAAATGCACCTCGGACACACATAGTCAGAGCCTCAGGTCATGCCCAAAAAATGTTTGTATGTGGCTGTGTAGTTGGACCGTGCTTAGGTATATCCACATTTTCATGAACGATATGTTAAATTCGATCGATATCTTTGAAAAGGCGGTTACTTGACTAACAATATTTTATGGTCATCCAAAATCTATCTGGCGTTTCTATGTTTACCTCTATAACAGACTATTTGAGATCATCTTCACTGCTCATTTGGTCTGTTCCGGACAAACCACTTACACATAATTGCTTCGCTTGGTGTCAAGATTGTATAACACTTATATTGTCAAAAGTCTCCGGCAGGCTGTAAATTGTATCTCCAGAAGGTTAGGTCGAACTATTCTTCGTAGAAATCCATTCTCGTGTGATCCTCACGTAGAAGAGATAAGAACATGTCTGCTTGATTCACATTGTTGTAGAAAAATATGAATAATATTAAAACAGGCAGTTCTGTAGTTCCAAAAATAAATTCAAATTGTATTGGATTAGAACACCAAAAATACTATTGCTTCACTTAAAATATCGCATACATACAAAATATAGATATACGAGATTTACTCATATATATACATATATGTACATATACTATACTACTATAACAAGATTTCACTAAAAGTATTGCCATCAAATACAAATAGCAAAAGATATATGGTGTAAGTATCTTCGACATAGCCAAAGTGCGAAACGAGGTGTAATAAATTAACCTCAACGGTAAATGTGAAATTTTCCTTGCCAGCCACATATCAAACGGTAAATATACATAGACAAGTTCATTGGTAAGTGCGGCAAACGGAAATGAGGCATTTGAAAGGTGTGTGTGGGGCAAAGTGCACTGACTAATTTAAGGTCACACATAAATAAACATGACAAATAAAGTGTCACGAAATGTGCACACAAGCACAAACAGAGCACAAGACAAATACAGATGCCACGAAATGTAGACAAGCGCACAAATAAGAAGCGCAAATAAATATCCTTTGACGGCATGCTAGCTGGTGAACAACGTTACGTAGTGTAGGTGTAAATATTGTGTACTTAGAAGTATACGTAAATATTTCTCACTTACCTCACCACCACCCACCCATTCAGAAATGCCAACTCTATTACACACTGTCGTGCTTCGTTGCGAAAGCAAATAGTCAGCTGGAAAAGCTAAAATAAAACGTTTACTACAATCTCTACTTGCACCCACTACCAGCAATCTGCGCTCAATGACTCAACAGCACAGCTCGGATGCCTAACACCCATATCCGCCGCCCGCCAGCTATCGGTTGACTGAAATAACGTAATGAATTTGCACTGCCGGCAAAATGAATGCCTTCGATTTGAGGCGGCAAACGGCAATCACATAACAATAAAATTACTACAGAGGAAAATTTGTAGAAAATTTGCCTCCTTGGCAGCATAGCATTTATCTTACATTTTTACTTAATACAAATACATACGCATACACACAGTTGTACCGAATTTTCCATTTACATAAATATTTCTGTCATCGAACCGTTCAAAGTTCAATTCAATTGACGCCTTTTATGAATTCATGAATTGCTTTTGAGTTGCTTGACTGCCTACGGGCGTAAATCTTCCTTACAACTATGTGTATATGTACATACATATGTATATAATACATATTTACATATGCTTGCTTGTGTGTGGCTGGGTCTAAGTGTGTCTCAGTGCCGATTTGTCTGCACTACTTATTTGAATGGGCGTTTTATTAGATACTACGTGTCGATTAAGTACGTCTGAGATATTGATGCTGTCTGTATATTTTTTTTCTCGAAGCGATAAATGCTTGTTGACATTGATTGAGATTATCGCTGTGATTCCAAGTTGGCAGCTTACACCATGTTTTATAAGTGATTTTTGGCAAATATATTATATGCATGTGTGCGTTGATTTAAATACAGTCCTATATTCATTTGAGTTTAAATATATGGATATAGAGAAAATTTACAACTATAGCAAAATAATATCAACTGAAAAAACAGTTTAAGCTTTGCTAGCTTGTAATTAAGTACAGTGATACCCGCTTAAGTGCCCCCGTGTAAGTGCCTTTCCCGCTTAAATGCTTGTAATATTAGGTTGGCAAATATCTCCCTTCCGCCTTTTTGATTTCGCGGCAATGTATAAAGCGCTACAGAGCTCGTATCTGGTAATACTATACATCTTTGAAAGGTTATGACATAATCTGCAAAACGACGCTATGCATGATTAGTTTGGATGTTGCGTTCAACAGTTATAGCCGAAATTCGCGCTATTTTAAAGTTTCCCTTCGTTAAAGAAAATCCGATAGTGAAACGTTCCGTGAGATTTTGGGGGATGTTCTGCGGAGGAATGGTTTCGACGATTCAGAGCGGGTGAAAACGACACCATGGATAAGCCAGTCGGCGGAAGACCTGTGACGACGAATACCGATCAAATCATGGAAAACATCGAATTAGACCGGCAAGTGGCATTTCGTGACATCGTCCAGGAGATGTAAGTTAGTCACCAAACCATTTTAAACCATCTGCAGAAGGCTGGATACATATCATGTTTGGGTGCCGCATGATTTGACGCAAAAAAAACCTTCTGGACCGAATCAACGCCGGCGATATGGATGGTGACTGTCGACAAAAAAATGGATCACATACGACAATATCAAGTGAAAACGGTCGTGGTCGAAGGCCGGTGTATCGTCCCAAACAGTGGCCAAGCCCGGATTGACGGCCAGGAAGGTGTGCTGTGTGTTTGCGAACTACTGCACCGCTTGAAGCAGGCAATCGACCAAAAGCGTCCAGAATTGGCCAACAGGAAGGGTGCAGAGTTTCACCAGAACAACGCCAGACCACACATTTCGTTGAGGACTCGTCAGAAGCTACGGGATCTCGGATGAGAAGGTTTCATCGCATCCACTATATAGCCTGGACATAGCGCCAAGTGATTACCACCTTCCTGTCCATGGCGAACGCCTTGGTGGTGTAAAGTTCAACCCCAAAGAGGCTTGTGAAAAGTGGCTGTCCGAGTTCTTCGCAAATAAGGAGTGGGGCTTCTACGAGGGTGTAGATGCAAACAGATTATCAAGCCGTTATTAAGCCACAAATACAAAATTGTTTGCAATTTTCCTCATTAAGTGCCTTTTAATATTAACCCTAGAAAGATAACGTTATTTTTTACCCCTGGAAAGATAACGATACGTCATAATGACGTATCTCCTTTTAATGGATTTTGAACTTCCTAAAAATATAAAAACTGTTTGTTTTTTAACTGAGATCATTTATTTCATTAATTTTCAGTTCATTTTGAAACACGTAATCATAAAATTAAAGATAATATAAAATTTATAAAGCAATTCATTTTTTTTCATAAAAAGTAGCAAAAATAAGGCAGTCTTCAGAAAAAGGTACAATTTTCGTTCTTAAATCTAGGTTAACAAATTTTTTTATTTTGTTTACAAAATAACTCTTTGTATATTGTTTTAGAACAAAAAAAATAAAGTCAAGCAATATTATATGCAAAAATTATATATACCAAAAAGTCACACTAAAGATAACGATACGTCTTTTCGACGTACGATTTGATCATAACTTAGATAAGAAAATACTCACCGCAAAAAATCAACCACTACCAATAAGCTGCTGCTACCGACTGAGATAAATGAGCGCAAGAAGTTGCTCAGTAGACAAATAAAAAAAATGTGTACGTCGTTTCGACGTACGTTGTCTTTCTAGGGTTAAAAAAAGAAAAAATATCAGATCGAAGTATTTGAGAAAAGGCTTGGTAAGTACCTCGAGGCATTTAAGCGGGATTCATTTAAGTGCCCTTCCCGGTTAAGTGTCTCAAAAGTCTTGCATGTTAAAGAGCATGCAATTAAGCGGGGATTACTCTACTGTTAAATTCAATAATTATTTTAGAGTCAATGTTTTATTTTAGAGGCGTAACCGATTCATATTCTTTCTATTGTGAATTATACATATTTACTTGATTTATACCAGTTGATTGTTCGATTCGCTAATCAATCATTCTGTGCAGAATCGAAGGTGGAAAATAAAATATTTATTTTTTAATAAAAAGCCATATTTGCTATGGTTGTGAATTTCGGAGAGTGGATGAGAGCAGTTCTCAATCTTATATACAAAATCATGGTACAAATGTGGCAAAGGTTAGATATATTTGATGGGAGCTTTCCTCTTACTCACTTTGTTGTTACAATATAAAATATGATAACTCTGCTCTCCTAATTATGCTGACAAAATATTGAGTGATACAACGAAACTCATAAGAAATAGCAGCCAATCTTGATCGAAGAATCGGATATGAGCAAACGATCCATAAGATATCCGTCAAAGAACTCTTAGTCCTTTAATCCCATGAAGTTGGTATTCAAATTACTTTATCCTTTATGTTTTTTTTATTTTATATAATTGAAGGATATTTTTATATTGCTAAGATTAAGTATGAAAATAAAAACTGTGACTTCTGCAAGTTTTAAGCACATCCCAAGAGCTGACAGCCTATTATCCTCGTCAACTCTCACACACAATGTGAAAACCTGAGTACATGGTAGAATAAATGCAAACATTTTTTGAGAAAATATGGGAAAAATTTAGTTAGTGGAGTTCTGCCATGAATCTACACTTTGTGCATACTACTTCGCATATCAGGGTATGTTATACCTTATTTGTGTGCAATTGTTCTATATTTTCTATTATTTCTTAGTAATTACGAATATAGTAATTATTTGATCTCCATAAAAGAAGGTGTGGAACTTTTGGAATCAGCACTTCTTCCTGCTGCTTCTTTAGGAGATATCTTTTTGCAAATACATTACTTTTGAACCCGTCCTCTTATGATGACTACACTATTAGAACCAACTTTCTTTTAGAACTCGCAATTTTTAACTTTTATAGTAATACTATTTCAGGCACAAAATTGTTATAAAACAATACCAGTTAACGACAACAAAAGCTAGACTTAAATAAAAACGGCAACAGAAACACAAACAAGCTTGCATTAACTTATCAACATCTTCTTCCACTATTTTATGTACACTTTTTCGTGCACAGCTTTCATTTGCGCCGAGTTTTGTCTCCTCTACCCACCGACCTTCAACAATCATTTACTGCTGTTACACAACTGTCATGCATTCCTTTTGCACAGCAACGCCTCTGTCGCCTTTTATAGCAAACGTCGTCGCACTGACAACGAAGACATACTGCCAGTGTAATTTGAAATGAAAATTAATGACATGCAATCAATTCTGCTAGTCGAGGTTATTTGTTATTTTGATGGCTAACTCCCTACCCTAAATGAGTGCTCGCCCAACGCAGCACTTTCGCACGTCTTTACATTCAACCACCCGCCTTTCTTCTTTCTTACTTGGTCATACACACGTATGTATATGTATACATAAATACATTTTTTGCTCACACTCAGCTGCTATTCACAGCGTTGGCACAACTGCCGGCTGGCACTTTCTTCGCGTAGCTCAGCTTGCAAACGACTCGAAGGACTCTCGATCATTTGTCAAATGCAATGCAATTCGGGAGGTGGATAAAATGAAAAATGTGCACTTGCCAAGCACAAACACACACGCTTGACGTATAGAGGCTAAAGCAGCAGTGTGGAGTAGTCACTGCAACCAAGCAGCTAATAGCAGCTAGCAATATAAGTACTACGCCCTCAACGCATTCTGCGGTGAAAATGGGGCGCCTAACACCCACCGTACAACCGCGTTGCTAATTTATGGCCACCGACAATGCATTTTTATTTATTTTAAATATTTTGTAAGCATAAAATGTAGAATTTGTCTAAAGATTTATATTTTAGATACTAGACAAATTTGCTAAAAATCTTTGTTTATAGATTTCATATTTTTATTCAACAAAAAATCATCACCATATCGACAAGCATCATTAGACTCATATCTCTTTACTCTTCAACATATAGCTTGAAAATAAATGAACAGCTTAATATCTTAGAAAATTACATAATAGATAATAGCTGTGTTGATAGTAGCAGAATATCTTAGTTATATATCTTTGCATAAGAAGTGCAATAGGCCTATGACCTTCTGAAGGGGTTTTCAATTAGAGCGGTACAAATAAAACTAAAACGTTTTGAAATTCTTTATTCCTGTGAAAGTACAATCGATGTCATAATGTTTGGTACCCGATTTATTTTGCATAGCCACCACGGAAACGCTAGCAGAAGTCCAGACGCAGAACCCAACTTTCTACAGTTTTCAAGCATAAATCAGCCGATACTGCTGCAATATTCGTTCGATATTGGTACGAAGTTCATCAATCGTCGCTGGCTTATTGGCATAGCCCATAGTCCTTGATGTAGCCCCATAGGAAATAGTCTAACTGCGTCAAATCGCGTCACCAATGGCCAAATGACTCCGTCGGTCCAAAAACCGCACTTTTTAGGGAGCAATGGTGACACTGCCTGACCAATAATACATATTTTACTTATTGAAAAAAAAGCCATTCAGCCATAAATTGGACGTATGTAGCGCTCTCAAAGTTGAGGCCACTTACTCATAATTTCTATTATCTTTCCATGATGAAATGGCAAACCTTACTGAATAGAAATGTCAAAAGACCGGGAAAAATATGGCGTCGTTTGCTGTCCTAGCGGTCTTTTTATACTCTCGCAACAAAAGTTGCTAAAGAGAGTATTATAGTTTTGTTCACCTAACGGTTGTTTGTAAGTCCTAAAACTAAACGAGTTAGATATAGGGTTATATATACCAAAGTGATCAGGGTGACGAGTAAAGTTCAAATCCGGATGTCTATCTGTCCGTCCGTCCGTCGGTGCAAGCTGTAACTTGAGTAAAAATTGAGATATCTTAATGAAACTTGGAACACGTGTTCCTTGGCAAAATGGGCGGAATCGGACCACTGCCACGCCCACAAAATGGCGATAACCAAAAACACATAAAGAGCTATAACTAAGCCATAAATAAAGTTATGAAAATAAAATTTGGAACATAGGATCGCATTAGGGAGGGGCATATTTAAATGTAATTTTTTTGGAAAAGTGGGCGTGACCCCGCCCCCAAATAGGTTTTTTATATATATCTTGCAAACCAATAAAGCTATATAAACCAAACTTTCTGCAGTCATTTCTTTTCGCCGTTGCCTTATAAGTCCAAAAATGAAAGAAATTGGATAATAACCACGCCCACCTCCCTTACAAAGGTTAGGTTGAAAATGACTAAAAGTGCGTTAACTCACTAACGAGAAACACAAAATTTCACAGATATGATAGCAGAAGGAAGCTGCACTCAGATCTTTTTACAAAATGGGAAATGGGCGTGGCATCGCCCACTTATGGGTCAAAAACCATATCTCAGGAACTACTCGACAGATTTCAATGAAATTCGGTATATAATATTTTATTGACACCCTGATGACATGTGTGGAAAATGGATGAAATCGGTTCACAACCACGACTACTTTCTTTATAACTCACTTTTGAATTCCATCTGAATCCTTCACTTTATAACATATACTTACATTAGGAACCAATGATGATAGCGAAATAAAACTTTACACAAATACAGTATATAATCTGTGGCATCACTTGTGAAAAAATTGTCGAAAACGGACTATAACTTTTCAAGGCCCCAGATATCGAACATGTTGAACTCAGCGCCTAAGGTTAAATTGAACCGAAAATATGGGTAAATCTCTCAACTAATTTAATGTAATTCAGAGGAAATTGTTTTCTTCCAATAGTGTGTCTCTGTTCCAAAAATTATTAAAATCGGGTCACAACATATCTTAGCTCCCATATACATAATTATAGGTTTTGCAAAAATATCATCCCCTAGCTCCCATATACCTAATTAAAGGTTTTTCAAAAATTCGTTGGGCTTTATTACGCATATATGTATTGGTTAATATGTGATATATCTTAGCAAAATTAAGTGAGCGTATAGTATTGGATATAGTGTACCTTGCTGGTGAAATTGAATGAAATCGGTTCAGGAATTACCTCAGCCCTCATACACTATATAGGACGATTTTCGTTATTCTATTAAACTTTATGCCGAATTTATAGGTAAATTTGTGCGTTATCTTAATAAAATTTCTTCAATAAATTGCGAGAGTATAAAATGTTCGGTTACACCCGAACTTAGCCTTTCCTTACTTGTTTTATAATGTCTCTTTTGAAAAACCCTTTATTATAGAATCAACTGCAATATACATACTTACCGTAATGGACTTATAATCACTTCACGATCCCCAAGACTCGCTATTGTAGATCGACAGGTTAACACGAAAAATAATTTAAAATCTTACGAGTATAGCCACATTTAAAGCAACCTACCAACAATACCTCTTGCGTCAGATAGACTAAGTAGACAAACATCGTATAACAAGTAAAAGGTGATAATTCTAGAGGAAATTTTTTGTTTGACTTTGAATATATAATATTTAACGGTTAGCACTATTCGGTTAGTCGCAATGTTACGACTATTCGAATAGACGTTCTACTGCGATTATTCGAATAGTTCTAGTGTGACAGTAGAAATAATACAATTTCGGAAAGCAAGAAAAAAACTTATTTTGCCTAATTAATTGTTTATAAAACTCATATTGGAATTTCTCTATATACTCTGTAAACCCTCTCATTGTTTAAGTGTGCCCTATAAAGTCTGAAGATTGCTCGAATATATTGCAATAAAATATGTGAGCAAAAACCATTGAAGCATATGATTCATTATATGATTAGAGTTAAAGGATTTTCTAGAGGTATAGCTGTCAAAGTAAATACATTTATTGACAATAATCTTGTTAAGATATCAGGCAATAACCTAAATTTTTCTTGGATTTTTATCAAAAACTCGTATTCAGTAAGAATTATATTAAGAAAGGGGGCTCTCAAGTGAACACCTGTACAAGTGATTTCATTCCGTTGGACTACTTTTTGTGGGCGTACTTCCAGTCAATGGTTTATGCTGATAAATCTACTACTGGCCGCTTGTAAAATTTGTTTTTTAACGAATGATAAGAAATGTAAGATTCTTTAATTACGAATAAATAACTGTTTTACAATGTATAATATACATAAAGATATGCTTAAGCATTTTGTAGTATTTTAACATATTTTTTTGTGAAAATAAACTAACTTTATTACCAAACATTTTTTCTGAGATAACTCTTTAGCAGCATTTGTTAAAATGGCATAACAAACTAGACTTTTATGATTGTGAGACAAGTTATTGCGCTGCCCCTTTGTCATATAAAAGTAGTAAGCGTTGATAGGGCTGCCATTCATAACAGATGTTTCCACTATAGATATGAATATTTATGCAAATAAGTTAACTACGTTGTTGCCACTCTCTCTCTCGCCCTCTCTCTCTGCGCACACGCCTCGATAAAGGTAATAAATTGCTCACATTATTTTTGAACAAATGAGTAAATTATGCATAACTACCACACAATGTACACGTTGAATGAGTGACTGAGTGGGTCCTTTGTGTCTGTCATTATCTACCCATTGTCTTTATAAATAGAAAGTAATTTCACTAAATTTTCAATTCGTTCAAGCGCGACATCATAAAAGCGCTGAAGGTAATGAGTAGCAGATAGTTATTCATAAATATTCAGTAGCAGCGAAATTTCTTCAGCCTATAATTTATTATAATTTTTTTTGTTTGTTTGCGGCAATTAATTGGACTAGCTAACTAACTAACTTGGTGTATGTAGCCACAAAAAATGGTTGATAATCAAATAGGCAGCGCCACCAAAATGTGTGACGCACTTAACTACATAATCTAACTAGTTGACTGTTGAGGAGGGAAATTAATTCAACAATATTCACTACCGTTGGAAAACAAAGGGAGAGAGAGAAACAAAAAATTGCCATAAAACAAAATGGGCAGACAATTAAAACCGCTGACAAAGGTGACAAGCGTAGAAAAATTATGACTTTCCAGTTGTTTTTCATGCCGCCAATGGCCCGACTGCATTGTGTTGGAAATTAAGGTAGATTATATTACTGTATATACTATATAGTATACGTGTAAGTGGCGTGTATAAGTTTGAACTCGGCCACAAAAACACACGTTTTTAATGCCTGCACTCATATGCTGGCTGGCTAGTTATGGTCACAGCTGGTTAAGGGTTAGTATTTAGGGTCATTTACTACACCTCGCATTTGCATATTCACTAAAAATAATCATAACAATTAAAATACATGTACATATTTAACATAATCATATGGACATGGCGACAGCGTCTAATAAGCACTAACCGACAGGTCGCCGAGTCCGACAGCAACAAAATTATCATAATTTTATACGATACAGATAAGAGTGGTACGAAATGTGGCCTATAAAGGTAAAATTAATAACACATGCAGCAATAAATAGTAAGCATTGTAGAAATAAGGGAATAAATATTTTAAACAGTTATATTAGGAGACCGAAAAAATTAGTTTCTGACCAATTTTGTTTTTATAAATGAGTAGTCAAAAATATTTCATATCAAATAAAGTTGTATATGAGGTGGGTGTGTTTTTCGTTTGATTCACGCTGTTAATCACACAGCAAATCATATATGGTAAGAGGTGTTCCTATGGGAAAAGAAAGCAATCAACAATTTTGTGTATAATTAAATTTATTAATTTCCTCTTTATCAGATAATATATTTTATAGAAATTTTCATGTACTCGCCACATGTTGCATAGAACATAGAAGGTGCAACCGAACATTTTATACTCTCGCAATTTAATGTTATAGTTTTACCCCTAAATTCGGCATTAAGTTTAATAGAATAACGTAAATCGTCATATATAGTATATGAGGTTGAGGTAATTCCTGAACCGATTTCACTCGTTTTCACCACCAAGCTACACTATATCCAAGACTATACGCTCACTTAATTTTGCTAAGATATCTCACATATTAACCATTACATATATGAGGAATAAAGGAAGCTAGGGGAAGTTTTGACCCGATTTTCATAATTTTTGGAACAGAGACACTCTATTAAAAGAAAAAAAATTCCTCTGAATTAAATTGCGATATCTGAAAGATTTACCGATATTTTCGGTGAAAAATTACTTTTCAGCAATGAGTTCTTCATATCCGATATCCGGGGCATTGAAAAGTTATAGTCCGATTTCGACAATTTTTCACAAGTGATGCCACAGATCATATATAGTATTTGTGTAAAGTTTTACTTCGCTATCTTCATCAGTTCCTAATGTATACATTATAAAGTGAAGGCATCAGATGAAATTCAAAATTGAGGTATGTGGGAAGTGGTCGTGGTTGCGAACCTATTTCATCCATTTTCCACACGCCTCATCAGGGTGTCAAGAAGATTTTATATACCGAATTTTCAATGAAATTTCTGTCGAGTAGTTCCTGAGATATGGTTTTTGACCCATAAGTAGGCGACGCCACGCCCATTTTCCATTTTGTAAAAAAATATCAGTGCAGCTTCTTTTTGCTTCTTCTTCTGTAAAATTTAGTTAACTCACTTTTAGTAATTTTCAACCTGACTTTTGTATGCGAGTTGGGCATGGTTATTGTCCGATTTCAACTATTTTCATGGTGTATGGTGAGGTATGTAAGAGAACCGCCGGAGAAAGTTTGGTTACTATAGCTTTACTGGTTTGCGAGATATATGTATATAAATAACCGATTTGGGAGCGGGGCTACGCCCACCTCCCCAAAAAAGTTTATGACTCACAAACAACCGTTATGTGAACAAAACTATAATACTCTTTTAGCAACTTTTGTTGTGAGAGTATAAAGATCCGTATGATGGTCTGTCCAATCACCCATCAATTAAAGAAATGCTTTCGCTAACCCTGTTTCTCATAGAGATTTTCCTAGTTTTAGTTAGACATAAGACCAAGATTTGAGAAACATTTATTTAAAATAGTTTACTCGGAGCTTTAATGTTTTGGAAACTTGCATAGCCTTCCTATTAAATATTGATATTTTTGATGAAATATAGAAAAATAACACTTCAAAATATAAGCCCACCAAAAGGTCATAAAGCCAAACCAACATAAAATTAAGAACTAAGTTTCTGAAAAAATGAAACAAACTGATAGAATACTTCGCTGACCTCTGCCCAATACATAAATACAATAAAAATTGTTATATGTACCGGAAACTTGAATAAGCTTTCATGTCAACCAACTCACCAGCAACCAGTTGAACTGTGCAACTGAAACCATTACAAACCAACCACCTTTCCCACTTCCATGAGTATTTAAAAACGTCACTCTAAAAAAGTTATAGCTTTTGATTCTTTTAAACAATTAGCATAATGCTAATCAGATTTAACATTTTTATTTAAATTACCATTATAAGCCTTATGTGTTTCCATATGTGTTGCTTATAGTTCACTAAGCAGTGCCACCCTGAAGTGCACAATTGTAAATACGAATACTCTGCATATAAATATTCGCGTACACATGTCCATTTCGCTGAGTTATGAGAATCTAGACTTTTATATTTCTTCCTCCCCTCGTTTGTTTAAATTTGTAGACACTTGCGCATATTTCATAGAAACCAGTAGCAATAAATTTCCTGTTACAATGAGGTCGATGAGATAAATCATAAAATATGTAAATGCAACTCTTAATGGTGGTTTAATAAATACTTGCGCTATGAAAATGTAATAAAATCTTCTACGGTAGATTTTGAAAGGTTGCAATTAACGTTGTTCAAAATTTAATTTATGCTATGCTTTAATTGTGCACTGGAATGAAATATGGGATAAATATATTTATTATAGTCTCGACGACGAAACAAGAAGATCTGTGTAAATAATTCTAACAATATTATAATATATGAATTTTCTGAGACTTACATGAGGTTATATGAATTGTTCAAATTGCCAATTTAGCTCTCATTCGCTTGTATTTTGCTTTATCCAAAAACTCAGATGTGAGATTAATAATTAGAAATTTTAAATATATAACTCGGGAACCACTTGGTATAGTTGTCATAAATATTATAAGCTTATATATGAAGAAACAAAATTTAATCGAAACACCACAAATAGTAATGCTGAAAATACATGGTTGGTCTATACCCGAAATTTATTTATGGGTTCAAAAGTCGAGATATAAATGTCTCCAAAAATTTCGTTTCTTCACTCTAACTACTTAAGTGTTAAAGTATTTCGAGATTATTATCATTTTAAGTGCATCATTTGACAGACACTGTTTGCTCAAAACCGATATTAATTACTTTTTCATACGAAATCTAATCGTAATACACAACATAAATTGCTTTCTACTTCTGAATGCAAATTATCAAATATTTTCATAGAAATATGAAATAAATAAACAGTGCTGACGTCTCCTTTCAAGCTGCGGCATATGTATCCTTTTCAAGTGCATTTCCACAAATCAATTTAAATATGTGTTTGTTGGCATTCCATATACGCTTTCATCTTACATGTTACTTTGATCCTTCGCACTCACTTAAAGCAGAAAATAAGAAACGTGAAATTATGTTGTCTGCTCTCGAGTGTCTACTTCCTTTTTCCCTTTCAACTCAAGTTGATAGCATAATTTGTAGCAAACACTTAAGTGCTTACTTACTCACTTACTTAAGTGTGTCTATGTACACATGTTTGCTTTTAGAAAAAATGATAATATTGTAAGATGAATAAAATATGGACCGACGAAAAGTGCAATACTAACACGCCAGTGCAAGCATTGAGGGTGCACTTGAGACTCTTATGTGTAAAATCAACGGAGAAGGATTTGGTGTGAGAAGGGCGTGGAGTTTTTGATTTGGATTATGTTGTTATGTTTGTAGCAACAGTTGCAAAAATATAAATCTGTGAAAGGAATTAATTTGGTTATAGTCTTTTGAAGAAAATTTGTGATTAGTTCTGGTTGCATGTTGCAGAATTATTATTTAGCTAATGTAGTTTCGGTTGATGTTTTGCTTCAAATCCTGATTCAAAGCGGGATTCTCCGCATAGACTTTAAACTTTACATACCCCCAGAGGAAAGAGTCTAACAGTGTGATATCACACCAATTGACGCCGAGATTGCGGCTTCAATTTCAGGTATTTGAAGCGCGACGGTCCCCATTGACGGTTACAATATTTTTGAAGAAATATGGACCGATGGTTCCACTGGCCTACAAATTACACCAAACTATTGTTTTTTCTGGATGAAATAGAGACTCTTGAATCCCTTCAATATGCTCTTCGTCCCAAATGCGGCAATGTTTGCATACTCATTGAGCCAGAAATGGGTCTCATCGTTGAACAGAATTTTGCTCGAAAACGTCGCATCTTTTTGGAACTTTTCAAGAGCCCATAGGTCGAAGCGATGTCGCTTGGGAAGGTCAATTCACAAATTCGAGAGCTGCTTAATCTTGGACAAGTTAAAGGACAAGTTCTCAAGGTCCCGGTAGTTTTCCGTAAGTTACTTGATGCCTTATTATGACTGTAAGCTGTCTTCGGCATGGGTTGGAGACTAGACTAAACTAAGACTAAAATCGAAAGAACTAAACCAGCTGTACAAAAAGGCTGACAGTGCTTGCGGAACAACCTTGCGCTACCTACATCATGTACGATGGTGTGCAATTCATTCTTTGGCGGAAAAAAACTTCTTTCCTCGTCAAATTCCATTTTTGAAACTCTTTGGGGCGTGTTTTAATTCATGAAGGCTAAGTTTCATTTCCCATTTTATGGAATTCACTGGGGGTTACAGGCTGCTGCAGAAATAGTTCGATACAGGATCACAAAGAATATTACACAACCACGTAAAAAATTGGTTCTAACCTGGGAGTCTTATAATGTGGACTTTATTCTATGGCGGACTCATTTTAAAAAGAAATTAATATTGCTCCGCCATTAAAAAAAACGTCCACAATATTGGATCCGCCACTTTGAATGTTGAAAAATCGACACCGGAATCGTAATCCGTGACTCCGATAAATCCGAGTAGCGAGCTGATAAGGTTAAATGAACATCGGATTCGATCCAGCGAACCCAAAAACATAAGATATACATAGGAAGACCCCCTGGTCAGAATCAAAATTGTGTTTGGCACGGCTGTGTTAGTCAGTAAAGCCAACAGAAATTAAATAAATGATTTACAAGTTTATTTGCTATATGACTCTTATCTACTGATCTTAAATACTGTATGTACCAAGATACATATTTTCATATTAAATTAATTCTGATGCAAAGATGGGGACTTAACAATAACACATATATCAAATTAAGTAGCCATATATTGCATAAAAATAAGAAAAATGCAATAACTTATAAGTAATGAAGATGGAGAAAATATATGCAAAATAATTTTAAGAACAACGCTCTGAACTCACATGCGCTTCTGGTACACTTGAGACCCCGCTACTAATTATGCTTGCCACAAGAAAATGTGTACATGCAGCAAAGTCCTTTTATTTCTGTTTCTTCTTATCTGATATCTTTTTCAACATTTAACATCATCACCTGCAACTATTTACACTTAACAGCAAGCTCATAAATTTACAAGTATATTGTATATATGTATGTGTGTGTGCATGTGTATTTATGTGCAAACAAAAACACCATTGTGGCAGTAATTAAAATTTATTGCCACAAGCAATGAGTACAACGATGCGATAATTCAATGAAAACGAGTTCATTTACTCAACGAGCAAACGACCAAAAGAACCAAGGAACGTAGCGAAGGATAGATGAATGAAGGATCCTTCTGTAGACAGACATCTACCATAGCGGCATTAAAATTATAAATGTTTTCAATTTATTACTATAGCTTGCAACACCGTTACGTGAAATTTGTTTATGCTAATTTTTGCACCCTTTTCAAACTGCAACCAAAGAAAATGTATTTACAATGCCAACAGAGCGCAGGGAGTTGGCAAACGCGCATACACTTACACATACACACACATTCATATATGTATGTATGTATGCTTATATCATATTGGCAACTATATGTGCGCGCGTGTATAGGTATTTACCTTTGAGGCACTTAACACGATGCGCCGGAAAAATACGACTACAAATAATTCATTTGGCTTGGGTAATAAAAGCTGAATAAAATATGCACACAAATGCCAGCGCACTCACACACCCATGCACACAAGGAAGTACACAGCAGAGATCTGCATTGAGTAATAATGAAATTAGTGCACAAACTCATGAGCCAAACAAATTGGTGTAAATGAGTACTAATACAAATATCAAAAATGACAAAGACTCATTTCCACAAAACCAAAAAAAACTCATAGTATTTCTACACTTATATGTGCCGTCAATTTATGACTCAAACGAGCGTATATTAAAAATTTCGTTTTACTCACTTGTTCATTGGTCACTATGAAAATTAACTTGAATGAGCTCGCTACACTGATCGGCATGAGTGGAATTGTGACTTCGTAGCTGAGCACGAAAGTAAAGATACCCAGTGAGAACTTTGTCACATTACTTGTTTCATTATTTCATTGAACATGCATTTTCGTGCGTCTTTATTTATTTTCAATACATTACTATTAAAAGAAATATATTAGAACCTAAAAGTATTAACTTTACTGTCATTAATTAACTTAAAACATTAAATGTAATACACGACATCAAAGAACAAAACACATCGTTAGTCATTTCCCGCAGGGCACTTTTGCCTAGCGGCGGCAAAGCCTTCGTCAGTTTTACTTTAATCCTATTCGTATACCTTTATTTATTTAGCTATACTATTGGTGTTATTTTGGTGGTATGGCTCATTTTTGTTTAACTTGACTGAATTATTGGCTCATGAGACAATTGAGCATTTCAACGATACGTATGAAGAGAAACTTACTCATTTTTCATGCTCTCGTTTTGTGTGCTGTGCGTAAATGTGTTTTAGTGGATCTTTGTGTTTGATGATTTTTGACTTATATGCACTAATACTACTTTTTGTGTTACTCAACCAATGACTCAAAAAAGGGAATAATTGCAGTTCTCTGGTACACAGATACATTTATAAGCAACAAAAACAGACTGCATACAATATGAACGAACGCATGAAAGGATGTATACAAATAGCGTTGGAAGGACATAAATTACAAGCAGCAAAAAACAGTTGCTACTTTGGGTGGTGCAATTGCTCTAAGGAGGGCGAGCAAAAGAGGAGGCTTAAGAAATACATAAATAAAAGGTGTTGTGCAAATGGAACCCCTTCTTTTGAGTGAAACCCAGCAAAGCGAGCAGCTGTAAGTGTTGCGGATTATATGTGAATTTGTATGCAAAATAGCATGGTTGTGTTTCTGATTGAGGCATTTGTTGCCGCACTGACAGGATGTATCCATATACAACTGTAGTTTAATGATAGGATCAAATTTATGTCGTCACAAATAATTTAGCCAACTTCGCGTTATTATGAAAGTATGCATGGAGCTGCGTCAAATTATTGTCATAAATATTAAATTGGTCTTATAAGTGCTTTTTGGGTATTTTTGGACTATTACAGTGTTAGAGATACAAGATATATATATAATGTTAGCATAGAACTTTTTTTAGCTTCTTAGTTGTAGAAGTGTGTAATAATTGTAACAAGAGGGCAGCGCTCAAATATGACGACCAGAAAAATCGCGAATCAGACATAACATTGAAAGGATATTCATTTGTTCTTTATCTTTTTTTTTAAAAGCCCGCATGCAATTTTTAAGTACAATTTTTTTCAATAAAGCTCTGAGATATCTGGGAGATATGTAGATTAAGGTGGAGCGATAATGTATGGAGACATTTTTTTTCTTTTTTTTTAACGGCATAGCTATGAAAAGTTGCTTCTTTAAATGCAGCATTTTTGCAAAGTTCTGTTTCGATATCTTCACTAGTGCTTACTTCATATATTGTAAGGTAAACGATTCAGATCGACTTAAAAGTTCTGGTATATGGGAAGTAGGCGTGGTTGTGAACCGATTTGAACTATTTTCACATATCATTGGAAAGCCAAACAGACAATTTGAACCGAATCCCATTGAAATTGGTCTAGTAATTTCGGAGATATGATTTTTGACTCATAAGTGGGCGGAACCACGCCCATTTAGAATTTTGTATACCATTTTGAGTGCAGAAGAAGTTTAGAAGTTTTTAGAAATTTTCAACGTAACCTTTGTATGGGAGGTGGGCGTGGTTATAATCCGAGTTCGTCCATTTTGGACTGTATAAGGTAGTGCTTAAAAGAAATGACTCTAGAAAGTTTCCTCGATATAGCTTTAATAGTTTACGAGATATATACAAAAAACTTAGTAGGGGCGGGGCCACGCCCACTTCCCCAAACTAAATCCACATATGCCCCTTCATAGTGCGATCCTTCATACCAAATTTTACATCAATAGCTTAATTCATGGCTTAGTTATAGCTTTTTATACGAGTATGTGGTCCGATTAGGCTCATCTTCGAACTTAAACTTATGGTGCCGAGAAATACGTCTAGCATGTTTCATCAAGATATCTCAATTTTTATTCAAGTTACAGCTTGCACGGGCGGACGGACAGACAGACATCCGGATTTGAACTTTACTCTTCACCCTGATCATTTTGATATATATAACCCTATATCAAACTCGTTTAGTTTTAGGACTTACAACCAACCGTTATGTGAACAAAACTATAATACTCTCTTTAGCAACTTTGTTGTGAGAGTATAAAAATGAACTCAGTATTTCGTTAACCTTCCTAATGGGTTTTATTGTCTTATTAAATTATCGCATCTCTAAAATATTGTCCTAGAATTTCAAATCGATCCGAACAATAAAGGAGATATGCAGATGCAGACGAAGAAGTTGCGCGCTCCAGAAAAGCTGGATTCAGCTTTTAAACTTTAAACCCGTTTTTTTTTTCTAAATACTGTGAAACTTCTCGAAAACTACTTAACCTCTGTTGATGAAATTTTAGACATTTCATCAAGATATAATTTAGAAAAATGCCGGAAATTTTTTGCACAATTGAATAAAAATAAAATTGATAAAATTTCGGTTTAACTGTATGCATAAATTTTCAATTATTCTTACTTATATCTGACATAATTGCAATTAAATATTGTTTAAAGTTATATATGTATTAGCAATTAATCAACTTTTGTAATCGTTTCTTACATTTGTGTTATATAACAATTGTAACAACTGGATTCTTCTTTTACAGTTTCAACTTGTCAGCAGCACCAAGTTGACAACTGTCACTGTTACTGTCACCCAGTTCAGTGTTCTGCTGTCACTGTCACTTGCCACGAACTTCCGCAATGCGTCGGTTCTCGCCCCAACAGCTCCACTGAGCACTCACTACTATTCGTATTATACTATTTCCTTCTTCTTTCATATTTCATTTCACAGTTAACTCCGAATTCTCATTGCATTCGCAAATATGTATATATGTAATTGCAATTGTTTCATTATTTTGCCAGACTTCGTAGTGTTTGTTTTTGTTATTTATTTTCATTTCTTCGCTTTCTCTGCGCCATTGCAGAATCTTGGCTGCCATTTCTGTTTTATGCTGTCAGCGCCATTGTTTTGTCTGTTGTTAAGCAATCGTTGGAGGGGTTGCCTGGCTGCTTGACTGGTTGTGAATAAAGTAAAGTGATGACGCCTGCATAAAAGCGTAAAATATTGCACAAACATTAACAACAGTGTTGTGGTAATAATTTCTGTTTTTGTTAGTATTTTGCGTGCTGTTGCTGACATTTGTTTTATGTACGTGTGCTTGACGCTTTCTATTATTTCCATTTAGTTTAAAGTTTTATATTATTATACCTTCAGGTTTTGACTTTGGTTTCAACGAATTCGGACTAAAGATATATATCTTGCATATAATTTGTAAGTTTTATGTCGTTATTAAAAATGTAGTAGGGGAAGATAGTAAGCGACTCAGAAGATTTTAATTTATTAGAAAATTTATTTTATGGAAATTATTTATATGGAAATTCGTAAAAAATCCTAGAGTGTATTGGAAATAGTTCCAAGAATAATATGCAAAATAGCTGTTTTGTAGCGTCCTTGAGTGTTTTTTAGAACGCATTGACTTAAGTTTGTCAGTGTTCCGAGGATTGGTGGTATAAGCTTTGCTTTCTGAATAAACTTTCTGAGCAACCAGATGGAGTCAAATCTGAACATTTAAAGGGATGTTATTGCAACATTTTCTTTTAAATCAGAAGTTGAGAAGTTGTTGGATTACGAAGACAATAGCAGAATATCGTTAGGCTATATAGATGATAAAATATTTCACACCCTATATTATAAGTTCCGGTAGCGGTTCTAATCAGCCCTTGTAGTTTTTTATACATATATTCTCATATTTTCCTTACGAGAACCCATTTGTAAATTTAATGTAGCTCAATTACCTTTGTATTTTTGGTGTTTAAAGAGAATATGACTAGATTTCTTTAAAATTGTCCAAAATCTTATTTTTTTCCATTATAACACTAGATTTTTTTTATTAACCTCACTGAACTTAGAGAGAAAACTAGTAACCAATGGTGTTACTTCGGAACTACATTGATCGTTTCGAGAGCACTAAGAATAGGCGAATTCGTCATTTGGAACTGATCACCAATTCTGATTTTGAACTAGTAACGCTACTTATAGCGCTAAATCGAAAACAGCTTGCTTAACTTATTACAATTTCCTCAATATCTCGTACTTAGGGTATATGTGCGTAAGCATTCATGAAAAGATCTCTTAAAGTACCATTTCGGCAAGCGTGTATAATTTGAATAATAATACAGTGTGTTCGAAAAAAGTGCGCCGCCACAAATGCCTCATTACGCATTGTTGTCATTACATTTGCGGATGAATGCCTTTATTGCTACGCTTAACTAATTCTTAATGATTTAATGCAAAATTTTATGTCGCACATTAAGGCAGACAAATGTGTCGGAAGACAAACACAACAACAAGTACACTATGCTGTTGTAGTAGAACACTAAGAACTGGGTGTTAAAGTAAATATTCAACCCTTGCAACATTAAAATGGCATTATTTGTAGCGGGGATAAGCACATGAACAAGAAATTGTGCGTGTGGCTATGTTTCCATGCGTACTCTGTTGGATCAAAAAATACCGCCAACTGTGAAAAAACTTGACGTTCTCAAGCGCTGCAATTTAAGATGGACAAGCGCTTGAACGCATAAAAAGACAGACAGACAGACAGACAGCCAAACATTTATATAACTACAAATAATGAAGAAGATGTGGTGTGAGTTGGACTACCCACCAAAGCGACGCAATGGAAGCCGACAGACAAAGTTCACACTCAATTTGTTGTTGACGCGCACAATGCCTTGGATCTCATATAAAGTCATAAATTTTATTAGGGGTAAACACTGCTGTAAGATTTTATTTTTATTTACGCACATACATATATAAGTGTATAAGAACCCTAGAGTCAATACTACTAGTTTAAACTAGTTTGTAACTAGTACCAGTTCCAACTAGTCAGCCGACTGTCCCTTTTCCATACCAATTTGTTTTAAATTTAAAGTTAATTTTTACATTTTGATGTTCTAGGAGACTCCAATTGTCAGATTTATATCAGAATTTAATATCTTATATCAATTCATATCATATACAGAACTGTATAGTTCAATCAATATTCTCAGGAGCAATTGTAACATAAATTTTGTTCGGTCCTCCGTGATATATTTGATAAAATATCGATTCCCCGACGAAGTTTCTTAAACATTGGTATGACTCTGCTGGTTTTTTGATTATTTTGAAATTGTAATTGTAACTATTTTTTTCCGGTCTAGTTTGGTATACACTGCTGACAGTATCTTCCATGTATGAGTAAAAACATTGGTTTGTGAAAGTCAGAGTATTAGTAGTATGCATTCTAGAGCACTAAGTTAAATAATAGGCAGGCTCCCCGCCATCGCAATAACATAACTGCGAGATCGCCTCTGAATGTCTGCATATTGACGTATGCATGCCCTTCCACTACTACATTCGCATATTTAAGTGTGTATACCAGCCACTTTTAAATTATGCACTCATATCCTTGTGCGCGTTGAACCCATTTAATGATCTCATCAAAATGCTGCACATGCGCCGGCACATTCAGGATTTTATGACTCTCGTCAGCATTTCATTGCCGCAAAATTCTCCTTACAGCAGTCTTTACTACATTTTTAGTTCGCCCACGGCTACGACCTATCGACGCATTATGCACCATTGCTATCAGCGAATCGCTACTTTGTGCTTCACATTATCGCTCTACGGTTAATTTCGACTTTTTTCTACACCTTGCACTTGCACAAACGTGTCTGTCGGCTTCCTTCATCTGCCATAAATCACACTAGAGCGCTATGGCAGCGCCATTAATGCGGTGTTTTACATTGAACTAGACGTTGTATGTATTTTCTTACGAGTTTTTATGGTTCCGACTATTACGCCGTTAAGTGGTCATCATTTTCAATATTAACCGCTTAATATATTTTTTTAAAACCTATTTTGTTGACTCATGACAAATTCACATTTTATTGTAAAGTGCAATATAATGGTACTATTTTCAGTCCACTGCTCCTTCTAACAAACATGAGCATAAGTAACATTCTCCTATATTGTGTCATAATGGTTATTGGTTATTGTTAAGGTTCCTAACTATTCCCATGGTGGAGAATCTCAAATTGGAGATGTTAAGTTGTAGGGCCATAGAGGACCAACATTAAGACTTTACTTCTTTTGTTTAAAAACGCTACTCACATATCCTCTATACCTTGCACTCTCGTTCGGAAAAAGCTTGCCGAAATTGGAAAACGAAAAATGAAGGACATTCTGAATTTCTCAGATAACACGGTAATACAAATGATGGAAGTGTCATCACTCTTCTCACATCCTTTTTGCTATATTCAAATTATTAGGTAAAGTCATACTCCGGATACTACTTCAAGCATCTTTTGTAATATACTACTCCATACCCAAACAAGATACTTACAATATACTGGCATAAAGAACAGTTTAAAGAACAATAAGCAGTTGTCAAAATGGTGGTTCCCTGAATTGAAGAGTTATTCTTGAGACGGATAAAGACTTTGCCCTTACAAATATTTTATAAAATAAAAATTAAAATATATCCAAAGATAGCAGATACTACATATATTCGCATCTTTCAGGTTAATATCAAATACAGGATATGGTCCAGAGTGGATATTCCGACAAGAATTGCTATCAGAATCATATGCCTCAGTACATTCTACTTCAAGTAAATATAATCTCAAATTACAAAATATAAAAAAAATAAATATTTTTTTGTGTGGTAATAAAATTTCAAATAATGAATAGAAAAAAAGCAAAAACACAGAAGCGAGGAAAAAATGTTAAAGAATGAGTTAAGTCCAATGAAATACATTCCGCCAATAAATTACGAACAGTAGTTCGAACAGATAATGTCACCCAGCGTGAGCGCTACGAAAGGGGTAAAAGCGTATTTTTATGCACGAGTACACAATTAAAAAGGACATGGGAAAAAGGGAGCTAACGACTTGAAAACATTCTAATGAGAATATATTTATCTGAAGTATCACTGTGAATGCGCGCTCATCGTTAGTTAAACTGTTTTATTTACTACCTGGTGCGAGGAAGTAGGGACACTCATTTAATTATGCACAAAGCTACCTTTAATCGTAAAAATGTGCATTGTAATGATTATTAATTAGAGAATGTAAGATTAATGTTTGTCGTTAGCAAAGTAAAAAACGTAAAACAAGAGTGGTGGTACACTGGACTTGTTAAATTTAAGACTAATTGAAACTATTTCTTCGATTTGTCATTCACGTACTTCTAGAGAATGTCGAACTGTTTGTTCAATGATTAAATGATTACAGGTTACACAAAAAAATGGAATGGCTTATTTTATTTGAAAAATATACATATACATATACATTTTTATATAACTTTTTATACATGTTTCAGAATAAGAAATATTTCGGTATAAAATTATATTTGTTATATACATATATTCGGCATAAAGTCCAATAGAATAACGAAAATCATAATATAAGGTTTATGAGGGCTCAGGTAATTCCTGAACCAATTTCCCTCATTTTCACCACCAACATACATTAAATCAAAGATTATATGTTTACTTAATTTGGATCATATATTTCACATATTAACCAATATATGCGGAGTAAAGCCGCCCTACGTATTTTTGAAAAGCCTATAATTAGGTTTATGGGAGCTAGGGGAAGTTATAACCCGATTTTAAATTTTTTTGGAACACACACACTATTAGAAGAAAAAAGTCCTCTCAATTACATTGAAATATCTGAGGGATTTACCGATATTTTCAGTGAAAAATTTCCTTAGCCACTGAGCTCTTCATGTTCAATATCCGGGGCCTTGAAAAGTTATAGTCCGATTTCGGTAGTTTTCTCACAAGTAGTGCCACAGTAGTATACAATACTTGTGCAGAGTTTTTTGTTGATAAGTGGTCTAAATAACCAATAACTTCGGAGTTTCTGATATCAGTAGAATGGAAACTACAACGTAAATACGTAGACAATTTTTTTGATGAAAATATTTCACCTTATTTCCGCTTTTAATCAGCTATGTATATTATCTATTCTTGCTTGCGTATTTTAGAGAAGTTCGACCATATCGGTCTAGACAGACAGGTCTAGATTGTGAGATATTGCAAAAATTCAAAGGTGCTACCGTTAAACATTTTATGTACATTAAATGGTAAATAGTAAAGAAATTTCTATAATAAATTAATCCATTTGATAGTAAAAAGTATAAAAGAAACCAATAGTACAAACCGTAAACCATTATTATAAATATTGATTTGCCGAAATATAGATTTTATGACAAACAATTTTTTTTTTTTATAAAAACATTTATTTAAAAAAAAATTAGGTGAAACAAATTGCATAGATAAATTAATAAGAATTTTTCGACATAATTGTTGAAAATTTAAAATTTTACTATATTTATTTCGATCAAAAATCTTCAATTTAATTACAAATTTATGTACATATGTATATCCCATTTCTCTGGAAGAAGTTTCATGTCGAGCCCTAAAGATAGTTATGGTATGCTCAAAATGCTATTTACCTCTTCTTAACCTAAGCCCTCCTGGAGCTTGGTCTAAATAAAGTTTCGAAAAATTTTAAACGAAGAGAAATCATTATGAGTGGCAGTATCAAATATATAAACCCCGAAAAAACGCCTGAACTGCAGATAAGCGAGTACTTTTATTAAATGCAATTTCCGAAAGACGTACAACAAATAATCAAGATACAAAAATGAGACATACTTATCAACATACATATCTACATGTGCAGCATTTAATGCGCTTCCCTGGTTTAAACAAATTTCAATTTAGCGTTGACGTTTTTAGAGTATAATAAATTTCTAAGCTTTATTGACACTACAAACAAACACATGTGAGCATATGTTTGGTGCACATGCATACAAACTCATGTATACAAGGGTATGTTAGCGGTGAAAATCAAGTCATAGTCCACATCTAAATTAAGGTTAAAACTTCCTGTCTCGCCATACGAAATTGCAATATTTATATATATAGAAATTTATGGCCCAAACGAATTGCTAACGAAGAGCTGCTACAGCTGCTGTTGCACAAACCCGACCAACTAAGTGCTAACTGAGCTGATGCGAAAGCTACGACAATAAAGTGGTTGTTGTAAGTTTGTACATACATATGTTTGAGGTTAAACAATTTCGGCAAGTACACTTTGGATGCAAGCGCCAAACATTAGCACACACTTTCGGGCTTTGATTCAGATAAACTACAAGCGATGTGCGCACATGAGTGTGTGAGAACATATATTGTAAATAATTTATTTGCGCTGGACATACGTTAGGTACTTCATTTTCGTACAATAAACTTTTATAAAGCGCAATCGAGCAGTGAGCTGTGATGTGGACGGTCATGTGTTTGTCGGCCGCTTTGGCCACTATAAATTGCAACCGCCAACAGGCTAACCAACCCCAATCAGTTCTCGAATGTCGGACAAGGGCCGCAAAGTCAACTGCTTTTGGCTAACTCGGTGTGTGTGCTGCCAAATAGTTTAGTGTTGCTCGCGTGCGGTCAAATAGTCATAGATTCACTAATACAAACATATACATATATATATTTACTAATATGTGTGCGGACATGTGCAAAAGCTGGTTGTAGGGGGGTACTGACAACAAAAGTTACAACAACATATGAAGGTAAGGTGAAAGGTTCTAAATGCCACTTAATGAATTTATTGGCCAACAAACAAAACGAAATGAGATTTATGCACCATTTGTTAAGTTGATAAAGTGCAGCACTGGCAAAATGGGGGGCTCCCATACATTTCTCACACATATCACCGCACTGCCACTGGAATGAATAAGTGCATTAAATATATGTATATACACATATGTATTATGTGCATGCTGATGCTTTGTACAAAGACATTGTGTTTGCACTAATTTTCAATGTGAAAATTGTTTGCAGCAGCATGCGCACCGCACCCGTTCACTTGCGCTCCAGCTTCAGTATGAACACATTTAACGCCCCAGCGTTGTGAATGCGTATGTGTGACTCGGCTATTTGTTGCATGACAGCAAAACGCTGCGGCGTTGTCGGCACGTGATGGGTTTAATACAAAACGAGCGAAAGCCATTTATTTGCTGGCTAAAATTGCCACATAAATCCTTGCCAGCGCACATAAAATGCCGTTTAGCTTGCTGATGCTTTTAAACTGCGTACTCGTATGCGTATGTATCTCTCTGTTCGTGTCTCGTTGGCGTTGGCAAACGTCCTGCATGCGTAAGTGTGGTGGCCATCAGGCAGCCATTTCGCTCGCCGCACTGACACTGACACTTAATTCAAGCTGCATGCCGCAGTTCAATCAATTATCTTTGAAATAAACTGCTATATATATTAAATAAATCTAGCTATTAATTGACTGTTTGTAATTTATTGACAGTTGAGTTTAAGAGTGAAATATGTTTGGGGTTTTGGGTTGGTGTTTGGGTTAATGCGTTTGCTGCTTAAGTCTTTTGATATACGTGCTGGCATGCAAAATTACCTTTTATCTTAAAGAAATACATTGAATAATAGAAGATAATAGAAAGAATTATACTACTATATCCGAAATAAAAATACCGTTGATTGAAGTAGTATTTTCTAGGCTGTTGTTTCAGAATTTCGTGAGTAAAGTCATTTGCTCATTTGCTGATCTTCGAGAGAATTGTCTTTACAGTTTTTAACTAGATATTCATAGAATATAGTACAAATATTGATTTTAAAATTTTGTTTAAATTATATTTTTCTATCAATAAATGACAACAATCTGGATGTAGAGATTTAATATCGAGTTTTAAGATTTGCTTTTTGGAGTTTCATCAGCTAATGACTATGAAATAGATAACTCAAGCAAGATATCAGAGAATAAACTCGGGTTCGGGCGGCACAAATTCCAATGGAATAACCAATATAGCATATGGAGACTTCGCCACCAAGCTACGCTATATTCAAGATTATATTTGCACATAATTTTAAAAACATAACTCACATATTAACCAATATACATATATGATATAAAACCGCGTATTAGGAATATTGGTATTAAGTTTTCACGTGATATCACACATTATTTTCATAGAGACATATTATTACAAGAAAAATAATTTGAATTTCTAAAAAATATTTGAGAAAATTTCCTGAGATTTTCGGTAAAAAACATTAGCCATAGGAACGAAAGTCCTCATGTTAGATATCTGATCGAATAAATCAGACGGAGTTCAAAAGTGTATTATATGGTAGTAAGTAGGCTTGGTTGTTAATTGATTTTGTCCATCTGTAACATCAGGAAATTGGTTACGTAGTTCGTAAATCGTCGCTGGCTTCTTGACATAGACCATAGACTTGACGTAGCCCCACAGAAAATAGTCTAACTGTGTCATAGCGCACGACCGAGGCGGCCAATTGACTGGGCCATTTCGTGAGATAACACGTTCACCAAACTTGGTTTTCAATAAATCGATGTGTGACTTGTGGCGCCGTCCTTTTGGAACCACATATTGTCCAAGTCCATATCATCCAATTTGATCCAAAAATATTCGGTTATCATTGAGCGGTAGCGATTCCCATTCACGGTAACGTGACGGACTTGATCATCCGGAAGAAGTACGGCCAATCACGCCGCCGGCAAATAACCGTCACCAGACTCATGGAGTATGTGTGGATTGCTGCCTGTCCAATAACGCATATTTTGCTTATTGACGAAGCCATTTAGCCAGAAATGGGCCTCATCGCTGAAAATGATTCGGATCAATTTTCAAATTGTTGCTAAGCCCAATTCAGGAACATGCGATGATTCTTTACGCAAAATTCTCGATATTGCGAGCACTTCTTGGTCTCCCTGACACGTGAACATTTTGTATTCTGTCTCTCTGTGGATTCAAATTTTTCCAGTAGACGCTCAATTTTTGATCTGTCAGGATGATTATGACGATAAATTGGGCTCTTAAAGTTGAGGTCACTGACTCCGAATTTCGGTAGTAAATTTTAATAGTTTCGACTCTATCCCTAATTTAGCCCTACCTTACTTGCTTAGATTTTGTTTCAAACTGTTTTGTAAATCACTCGCAGTTAACCATAATCATTTCGACACACTTAACTGATTTGCATTTCCTTCGACTGTCAGCACCTCAAACATACACCAATAACAAGGAAGCATATTCTCAATAAAAAAGATCTGGTGTGGTCTAGTCTATGACGCACATTTACATAAACACAAATGAAGTTGATTGAGCAGAGCAGTGATTGTTATTTAATAAGAGCAATGACAGCGCGAACGACAAATGATTCTGCGCGCCTTCAAGTATCAATAAAGCGGTGGGCGCATCCTCCATCAAAGTCAAATATAGTAATATTGCTGCTCTAAACGCAACCCATTTTAACTTTAATTCCAAACAATTTAATTTAAATTGATTTCCTATACCTGCTCCCAATAGTTGTACTATGCCTGCATGAAGCGCCAAAGCAACTATGTAGCTGCAAGTCGACGGAGGGCAAATGAAAATGGCTGTCAGCGCAGCAAGCATTTGAGCTGAGCTGATGACAATGTTGACGTTGTAAATGACGCTGTGGCAGACGAGCTCATTTCACATGCAGCTCATACTTAAATACGCTTAAAATACCGCAGCACTTTAGCGGAAGCCGGCGATGGCTATAATCAAATTAGAAGCGAAGCGTAAGATCAAAGACACGATACGCTCATTTAACAAATTTTTCATTCCCTTTTCAATTTGTATGCAGGCGAACGCACACTAATGCACACGAACAGTGGAAAATGTACGACAAGTAGGCGCAACATGACGCGAGTTCGAGATACTTGCCGCAGATTGCACGAGAGCACATGCTGACACCACTGCGGCTGACAAAATGTGGCAGCTTGGCGCTGCTTGCTTGGCCAAGGAGTGCCGGGAATACGGGCCCAAGACCTCGACTTCCACTGCTGTCAGGGCATTCATGACATTTGCGGCAGCCAGGCAGGCCGGCTCGGTCTTGCACCGTTTCCAATGTCTTTTTCTTACCGTACTCAAGCGTCGGCATGGCGTGTATTTATAAAACACTGACATATTAAAGTGGAGACGACGTCTCATTAATGACAGCGGCAAAGAAAACTCGACGCGGCTCAACGCGCACAACCGTCTAAGCAACCTACCAACCAACTAACCGTCCAACCAAACGCCAGCCATCCTTTCAAGCTGCTGCTAGTGTGCTCCAGCTTTGGCATGCACAGTAGTTGTTGTACACATTTGCTCATCTCACCGTACACTTAAATGACTTATTTACTCGTATTTGTTTTTGTAGTTTTCATTTAAATCGAGCAGTATCCAAACTCCGCTACGTCCGATCTGCCTATCACTTTGCTCTGTTTGCCTCACACATGTCGCACGTTCCTTAACACTCGGCTATGCAGTGTTTATAGTTCACCCGTCATTCGCTGCTTTTTATTTTTATTTCTTCTTTCATTTCTTGCCACATCATCACACCGCTTACCTTGGCATCTTCATCTATCCGCAGTCGTCTTTGGCTGTGTGTTGGTATAAGTGTTCTTCCTTTTTCAGGCGAGCTGTCAAGTCGCGCGGAAACACTTGAGTCCCTCGTCGTTGTGACAGTCAGGCAGACAGACAGGTTAAACGTTTTCATTATGAGTGCGCTGAAGGATGTGAGTGTGTAATTGGAGCTGCACTTAATTGGCGGGGTAGTGAAGTGGAACATTTTCCTTGCACACAATCATTCTTAGTCGTTAAGTATTTGTATTTGTTGGTTATTATGACGGCGCCACGCTCGTTTGTGCGCTGCGCGGGAGTTGGCGTTGCTTAGCAAAGACCTGCCGTTGAATGTGGTCTCTAATTTAAATTAAGGCAGATTGAATAGTTTTTGTGAGAATTATGAAATTATAATTAGAAAAGGTTTATTTTTCGCGCATGGATTAGAAGGGCACAATTCTGGTGCTTGAAGCTTTTCGAGGAAATACGACTTATTTAGAAATGTAGGTTGGCAAAATTATACCAAATTAGCATGCCTATTTATGCTGTAAGGCTAGTCTTTAAATTTCGAAAATCTATTGTTTTATTTCCTTTAAAGTAAAAATTTCGCCGAAACTTTTGAGTTTGTCAGCTAAAGCACATAAAATTCGTTTTTCCCAAATCTGAATTTTTAAAATCTCTACGACCTGTCTAAACGCTCAAATAAATCACTTTAGTAGTTCTCGATAAATCTTGACTACAGATTTGGTTTTTCAGTTTCAGACACGCTCGAAACACCATTCACAGTGGAGCTATTAACACCTTGCTTGACTCCCTTCCAGCGTCCTTGGAACCAAACCACCAAGTTTAGCAAGAACGAAGAGCACGAGTTGCCGCGTGAAACCAGAGTGACCCTTGCGCAACTTCGATCTGGATATTGCAGCTGGCTACACTCCCTACACTTATCCAGACTGAACCCCGACATACAAAATACATGTTCTGCATGCAACGAGTCCCCGCATGATATTAACTCCCTTTATGCATGCTCAACGAACCCCACTCATCAAACACCCCTCCCTTTAGATGGCCTCGACGACAACTAGACTTATACATTCCGTTCCGGCAGGGATAGATAATCTCCACAACAACAACAACAACAGATTTTGAAAACAGAGTTTTTGGATCGTCTTGAAATTGAAATTCTAATTTTGACAATATTCTAGAAATATTTCTGAATTTAATAAGATAATTCAAAAAATGTTTTTGTTTGGAGCCGAGAAACAGATGTAAACACTTTGAAACATCCTGAAAGAGAGAAATCATATTACTTAAATGGTCAAAGACTTTCAAGTAGCAGAAACCAATATTTGAACGTACTCTTTCGATAATGCAAGCGTAGTTTTTTGGAGTAATTTAAGCAGCTGCTGCTAAACCCAAAGCAAGACAAAAAATACTACTGACTTAAAAAATTAGAAAATTTTCTTAAATCCATTTTTAGTGATTCCAAAAAGCGACCCCATAAATCTCACTTATCGAAATTAGCATTTTTATATATTTTTTTGCCTCGAATTACTTGAAAGACATTTTGCTACATAAGCTCCACATCATGATCTCAACCGAATATGTTTATTCATGCGCAGTTTTCAAATCTAACTCATAAATTCACATTTCCATTTTCCACGCTCAGTTAAATTATAGCTGTAGCATATAAATTTCACATAATTTCACTAAAATAAAAGTAAGTCACGGTGAAAATTTAAATTATGGCCACATAAATTGAGTGCTTTGTCAAAAATTTAAATAACAAAAAATAAAAACAACAAAAGTCCCTCAACTGTATATAACTCGAATTCCCAGCCTGGCGGCGTATCGCTGCCCCCGTTAAGCGTCATACGAAATGTAGTGGCACTGTGGCATTGCCGCCAATTAATTATGTTAAATACCATGAAGTGCCGGCAAATGCCCAAAATGTCTACTGACAAACATTTCACACCAAATTAACACGAAAAATTGACACACAAAACAACACCGACAAAGTATTTAAATGCACATGTGTGAGTGCTTATTACCAAACACACACATATACATACAAAAAATTGTCCGTGTGTAAGTAGGGAAAGTGTATGCGTGCTGCGGAAAATGTTGTGGCAACTGCATACATACACATATACATATATACAAACACATGCAGGGAAATTGCTGTGAAGGCCGTTAGAGTACAAAAAGCCACCCCACCGCAATTATCAACAACAAAATGCCAAAATGACTGAGTTATATGTCCATTGCGCAAAGAAAAAATTAACAAAACATTGCTGCTGCTGGACGTGTGTATGTGTGTGTGCGGTTGTGTATGCCTTCCGTCTGTCCATCAACAATCCCTTATTAGTCAACTCAAACGAGCTCTGCGAGTTATTCAAGCGGAAATGGCTGACCAACACACGTGCAGTGGCACACAACGACAATATCTCTATATGTATGCATGTATGTATGAGCGTGTGTTTGTTTGCATGATCGCTCTTGTGACGAAACAGGAAATGACCAGGAGAAAGCGCAACATTTCAGCTTTTCAACAGATTTTCACATACTCACACAATCTAATTCAAGTGTTTTCGGTTGACTGTCCTAAAAAAATAACAATGTGCACACATAAGCACATTAACGACACATACAAGAAATACACATAGGACATTGTAAAGAAATCCCTTCGAATTGATAAATAAATACCTTTAGGTAAATTTACATAGTGACACGGCAGGGTTTTAATGTTGTGGAAACAAAGCCGCATTTGTGCAAGAGAAAAGGACAATTTGAACTTTGACCATTTCAACGGTCAAAATTATAACATTTTTGGGGAAAAAGAATGCTGAATTTGCATCTAAACATATGCCGTCACAGAAAGAGGTGTCAATCTGGTTTAACGACGTATAGTCCATTATCCATTAATTTATGGTACTTTTACTTGCTCATTATAGCAGCTTAGCGCAAGAAGATTGTTGTAATATTTTCCCAGCCCATTTTAGAAAGGTTAGAAGAAAGCTGAAATCTCCGTGAGTTTATTTTACATTTGACAGTTAAAAGAGATTCCGGAAGAACTTGTTTAGAACACAATTTCAAACTTCAGGCTTTGAGGTGAATGCCAATATGTATATTTATGTAAGGACTGTATCATTCGATTTAATTAATACTTCAATGAAATGTTTTTATTATTTTTTCTTATTTTTGCTTTCTATTTGAAGCAATCTAAATGAAATTTATTAAGTGTCAAGTGATATCCTTAATTTATTGATACAGTAAGTTCAGAAGTGAGTTTTTACAATTTCAAATCTCTTCGTACTTGTGGGAAAATAACCATATTAACCCTTCTTTTCATTAACTGATCATTAACTATAATTTTTTAGGTTCTTTAAGGAGAATGTTTCAGTCAATGCAGTGCAACCAATGCACCTATGCGGCTATTGTCAAAATATTTTTCTAGATAAATATGCTCTTAAGGATGGGTTGACCAATCGAATAAATAATTACTAGAATCAAAAAATTATTTGGATTAGATGAACAAAGCTTAGTATCTTAATATTAATTAATGATTTTCAATTACTATAAAATGTACGTTCTTTTATTAATAAGAATATTAATACATTCAAATAACATGATTGCATTTCACTGGCATAATTTTTAAGATTTATGGAAAAGAAAAAAAAATCAAATATAAAATAAGATAAAACAACTTAAGAAGGGCTATGTTCGGGTGTAACCGAAAATAATATTCTCTCGCAATTTATTTCTTAAATTTTATTAAGATAACACCCAATTTGACCCACATATTCGCCACTTTGTCATCGAGTTACATTATATTCAAGATTCATTTCATTGATTTAATTTTGTTAAAATATCTCACATATTAACCGATATTAAAACAAACACTTCTCTTTTGAATTTCTTTAGAATATCATGAGAGATTCGCCGATATTCTCAATAAAAAATTAGACACAAGCATTGATATCCTTATGAGCGATATCTGGAGCCGATGAAGGAATCAGATGGACTTCTAAATTGTGGTTTAGTGAAATTAGTTGTGGTCAAATACCAATCAAACCAAAGCATCATGATGCCAAGTAAATGTTACGAACCGAATTTCGTTGAAATTGGTCGAGTAGTTTCTGAGTTATGGTTTTTGACCCATAAGTGGGCGGAGCTACTCCCATTTCCCATAAAAAAAATGGGGGCAGCTCTCCTCTGCCTTTTCTTCTGTAATATTTATTGTTTCTGATGTTTTTCGTTAGTAGGTTAGTCAACGCACATTTAGTAGTTTTCAACCTAACCTCATCCGATCTCCTCCCTTTTCAGACTGTAAGTATAAGGAAGAAGCTAAATAAAACGACTCAAGAGAGTTTGCTTGATATAGCTGTAGCAGTCAACGAGATATGTGTAAAAAACTGATTAGGGGCGGGGGCACACCCACTTTTTCAAAAAAAAAAAAAAAAAATGCATCCAAATATGCCTCTCCCTAATGCGATCCTTTGTACCAAATTTTAATAAATTTTAAATTTTATTTAAATCTATAGATTTTCGGTTTTCGCCATTTTGTAAGCTTGGCGTAGTCCAATTTCGCAGAGAAAATGTTTACTAAGTTTTAACAAGATAGCTTGATTTTTACTTAAGTTATCGCTTGCACAGCCGGACAGAAAGACATCCGGATTTGAACTCTACTCGGTCACCTTGATCACTTTGGTATAACCCTATATCTACTCGTTAGTTTTAGGATTGGTTCCACGAGAAATTCCAGAAAAACATTTTATTGTTTATATGTTTACTGAAGTAAATGTTTAAAGTTTCTTCTGTAAACTTTAGATCGTATTTATTGGAGAGAATGTGAGAAATAGGGATAAATTGGGACAACAATGTCTCGATCTAGGTTTTTACTTTGATTTGATAACAAAATGGATGAAATAAATCCATATGTTCAGCAAGACTCTATTTGTCGAATATGATAAAATATATCTCTTTGTACAATATTGGAGGTAGATTTTTATAAAATATATTGAATTTATATCGTATACATCGGTTAGTACACGAGATATCTTATTAATATTGTGTAACAAAAACTCGCAATTATATTGTGATTTGGTAGTAAAAAATGGTCAAGGCTCAATGGACCTATGCCTGTATTACATATATATGTACATGTCTTCAATTTTAGCTTTCAATTTTACAGTAGTTCCCGCCATTGGTTATTGACTTTTAATAATGTATTTGCTTAGGTCCACAACCTTTAGTAAATTATTTATTTGCAGAAGCATTTTCAAATAAAACAAATGATTCATTTTATTCATCAGCGTGCTAATGTAAGTATGCCACCTAATTGAGATTCTTTGTTTAGCGAACGCATTGTAAGAACAGCATGTGTGTGTGCCAGAGTAGACAAGCTGCCTGTCACTTATAATACGAAATTATTGCCCATGAAAAAACGCATTTCCTTTGTACACTCGTACATTACAATTTCATTCAGTGCTGGTAGTGACGGCAGGACTGCATTTTTCTAGTCGCTGCAAGCGAATATTTCAAGGATACACCACAAAGATGCGTGTCAAAGTACAAATGCGTTTTAAGCGCGTGTAAAAGAAGCGCTGCAACATAAAAAAATGTTTGTATAGCTAAATGTGCGCTTGTGTCCTTGGCGTGTATTTACAGGCGTATGTACGTATTTCCACTGTGTATACGCTACATGTTCTTACCCTCGTCTTGCTGCTGCTACTGCTGCTATTTATCACCTTCTACCACTTTCATTGTTGTTGCTTTGTTGATTTTCGCATTGCATTTTCCATTTCTTTGTTTTGATTTATTGCCATCATTTATTTCGACACACACATTTTGACGCTTATTTGTTGCTGTCACTGCTTGACGCGCCTTCCTTTTCTTCGTTCGCAGGATAACACATGCGAAGCACTCACCCGTGCGATCGTTTGACATTTGATGTGCCTGGCATTTTCGCAACAACATTGACAAATAATTTTATTGATATAGTATGCATTTGTCAGCCTTGTCAGTATGGCGTTTCTGTAGCTTGACAAGTTGAGTGTGTGAATACGCGCAGTGTAATTTTTACTGTTATTGTTGTTATTGTTTTATACTATGCAAAAAACAGCTGATGACTATAATCACTCACTTCACAGTTCATATATTAAATTTCACTATCCTTGAATAAATTTTAGACGCAACGTGAGATTGGTACAGATGTTCGAAAAAGTATAATAAATGTTTTCCAAAAATATATTTTCAAATTATATAGATATTACAAGATATATATATTACTCAGTTGCTGGATTATGGTAAACAGAGTAGAAGAATGCAATCGTTCAATATCTAGGCTTTTTCACCGACTTCGAAGAGTATTGAGTTTTTAGACTTCGATTAATAACCACCCAAGTTAAAATTAACAAAAATTTGTCTTTAAGGTATTTCTTTTATGAAATATTTTTGAAATCTACCGTTCGGAAGAAAAACGTCCAAGAATATATTTTTCGAAGGCAAACAATAATTTTTAATCTCAGTTATGTTACCATAAGAGATTCATAAATGTTATAGAAATTTATTTCAACACGGAATTGCGAATGGTAGGTTTTCAGATTTCAAAAATTATACCAAACGCGATTCCTGTTCATAAAATATACTTTCGCAAATATTTATGGACCTTTGGGCGAGTGTTGGTTGCTGTGACCATTAATCTAGCTGGAATAACACCCACCGAAAAAAAATATTGCAACTGTATAGCTAAAACTGAAATTATACCGCAAAATAAATGATGGCACCAATGGTAATAACAGCATGAATAAAAGAAAATAGTTATATGAAATAAACGTAAGTTACCGTTGCCATAAAGGAGGGCAATAATTCACTTAGTAAGCAGAGGAAATAGCATGCGAAAAATAACAAAAAAAAGTGTAATCAGCAACAAAAATAATACGAAACCAAAAAAATGCAATAAATTCAGGATTGCATTGTATTAAAAAATGGGTGGACCACTATCAGCGGCAGGCGAAGCCACACTATGCACAACAACAGTCAAAATGCAACCAGAAATAGCAAACAGAGAGGCAGAAAAAATGAATACAAAACAACGGTGCAAAAAAAGATTGTCAACCATTTATTTATGCTTTCTCTACCTTATACAAATCCCTGGCCCGGGTTGGTGTGTGTGCTTGTACGATTTTGCAACGAAATATCCTGTTGTTGTGTATGTGTTGGTAACACCCCTGCTGCTTGTTGTTACCATTCAAGCACATACAGACATTCATTCATACACACACACACAAATACCAATAGTATATAGCTGTACAGCCATTCAAACATATCCTGCTTAAGCACACTTATTTGAACAAATGGTCGTCCCATATCTGCTCTGCTGCTCCTTCGATAATTTATTGACAGTCATTTATTTAATAGAGTGGAGAATGCTAGACAAACAATGCACACATGCACACTTATACAATTAATACTGTGCCGAAACGTGACATTGAAAATTTTACACTACTTTTCATGTGTGTGTGTGACGGTAGAAGAATAAATAAATGATTTAGAAAAAAAGCGAAAATAATGAGATTATTGATGAACGTGTGGTGCGCACAATAACGCAAATTAACGCTGCATTACGGCAGTGGCGGATTGCATTAAATATCGGGTAGTACCAGCACCGACGTATAAATTATGCCTTTGGACGGACATTCACGTCAAATACAAACATCCGTTGATTGAGGATTTTGTCGGAGAAGGTTAGCGTTTGCTTTGTCTTGTTGCTGGCATGACTTTTGTGGAATTTAAGGAGGTTAAGAAAGCGGATAAAGGTACTTCATGCATAGATGCTGAGACATAAGTACGTACATATGTAGACATTTGAGCAGAAATGTAGAACAAACATCTACGGTAGGGAGTAAAATAAGGTAATTGTATATTTCAGGTGGAAGTAAGTGTAAGTAATATATTATTGCTTTAAGAGACAAACTATAAATGTATTAAAGCGGTAAGCTGTTGAACCTGTACCGATCGATAGAGATAAAAGAATATACATGCGATCGATCCTATATGATCCTAACATTGTCATGATTCGTCTCTTTGACGAGTTTGTGGTAAAATAACTAAGGAATTTGAACACTCAATGTCCACTATCATCAAGGGCGACACATCGAATATAACGATGTTCCTTTTTGCTAAAATTTTTTCTTGTACGATTGGCGTTTTGTTTCGATTATCTTATTTGTATACTAAATTTTGTCGTATGACATTGTTTTTTGCAAGAAGACACCATAGAATTATCTCAAAATTAACTTATTATCTATACCGCCTTTGCGAGATGAAAGCAAAAATTTATTGAATCTTCAGACTTCCAGATAAGTTAAGTTCGATTAGTTTTAGTTAAGAGGCTGATCATCGAGATAAGACACAACATATCCCACGTGGGCAGCTGGTTCGCTAAAGTTATGCTACTGAGATATTTCAGTCAGTGAAGCTAAAATGACAAGATTTTTCCATCTCGTCTTCCTACATACAGCGTTTGCAATTTTAGTTTGAGAGGATTTCTATGAACCAGGGGGAATATATATATAAGAGTGCATATACAATAAAATTCTTAAATGGATTTCTGATGGATTCAGGGAGCTTTGTCGAGACTTAAGATCCATCTAAATATTTTGGCATTACAAAGAACAGTTCAAGTTCAATACACTTTCATGGGAAAACTATATAGTTTTGTTTTTTATTATCTCTTCAGTGTAGCTAAACTTATTTTTAGCAAACATTATCTTAAGATCTGAGAACAAGAAATAGTGGTAACGAAAAGTAAGAGTCTCATTTCAGAAATCTTTAAATTCATTGTTAATTTTAAAGATATTAATATTACAGATTCTCACCTTTTTCTCATAAATTATTTGGGGATATATAAAACTGTAAATCACTTAACAATCACTACAGTAGAAAAACTGTACGTAAGGTGGGCATAGTCTTATTAGACTACGCCTCACTGTTTATGGTCGCGGATTTAATCTCCAATGTTTTAAATTATAAGTTAATTAAGGCATATTCCTTCATATAAATATATGCGAACTCATTACATAAATTTATATACATATTTATATAAGAAAAACTGAAGTGCCACACCACAGTTTACCATAAAAGTATATTTATATCTTAATTTTATGGTGTTTTCAAGACAAAAACCAGTAACTATGGACAGGAAGTTTTCAATAATGCAAATACAACTCAATCATAAAATCTACACTTTATTCAGTTAAATGTGTTGCTTTACGATTTTAGTTTTATAGGCCACTTATGTGATTATAAACCAGACTTGAGTTTGCTAACGCACGTATTCTTATGCATTATTGTAGGCCTGCTCGTAAAATCCGGAAAATAAAAACACAACAAGTGCGATAAGCTTTGGATTTTGTTTTGTTTTTTCCATTTTTATAACCTTATTTCTTTGTATACATATATATATGCTCTGTGAGCGCATAGTTATGGGAGACCACCTTCTTAGCAGATCGTAAAAATCAACGGAGATTATCCTCTCAAGCGACATAGCTGGCATTTTATGAGTCGCAGCCGCTGAGTACTTGAATTTGTACTTATGTTTGTCAATACTACTGTGATTATATTTGCAGTTAGTCCTGTTAGGTGGCATACAATACTGCCGTTTGCTGCATTTATGAGCATTTCTGGAGTTTATCTACTTTACGTTTTATTACGTGCATTCATATAAAATGTCTCCCTTCGTATACATATATATACTTTTATAAATAGGTATGCATGTATTTACGTAAATAAAGTGAAATTTCAGTGCACTTCTTTGACAGCAGCACCCTTTTGAATATTTATAAAGCTTTTTTCTTTTGACTCACACTCGTTTTGTTTTTATGTGTTACTTGTATTATTATGTTTGTTGTAATATTTTCACATTTTTACGACTTGCGCGCATGCAATTTAAGCGTTACCGCATCAGCAGCTCACTTAAATCGTTTTGTTTTTGCAATGGGCACATGCAAACATACATATGTATGTACATACATAAATTTCAACTTTCCGCGCCTCCGCCTTGGCCTTGCGCCATTAACAATTCCGCCATATCTTATGGCTGCTCGCGATAATGTCAAATTTATTGCATTATTTTGCCTCACTTGCTACGGTTATGCTGGTGCTGCCACTGCTGCTGCCGCAGTTGGGGTGTGCATAAATCAAAAGCCAAGGCAAATGTGCCGCTCCAACCGACTCCAACTGTTGAGACTGCATTTTTATAGCACTCACATAAATACTGGCGCTATCTCGCTCACTCTTCATTCCGTTCTGCTGTTCGTTCTAGCAGCCGCTTTACTGTGCGCCTTTCTTCCGCTGTTACTCCGCTGGGGCAATGTGATAATAAATGCTATAAAAATGAAGAAAAATGTGGTTAATTTTATGAGTTTCTTCCTTTCGTGCTACCAATTTTCATATAATTTACGAGTATTCTTTGAGTTTTTACTGTTGTTGCCCTTTTCGCTATACCACGCCGCCTCTGCGGCGATTCTCGTTCGTGCAGTCTTTGAAATTGCATAAATATTACGACCAGCCGTCAGCTGCCTCCAGCGGTGCTATTGAAGTGTACCAACCTACCAACCAACAAAGCCATCAGCAAGGCGCTCACATATTCGCCTCTCTCATCCGCTTAGTTGGTTCCCACTCGACACATTCGCACTAGTGCATAATTGACCGTGGTAGGTAGCGAAGTGCAATTGTAGCCACGTTCATAAAATGTGGGCGTACATACATACGAGTATATGCAAGTTGTTTGCAGAAAATTTGACCTTTTGAGTACCATGTATATAATTTATTATTAACCAGATTAAGTGAAACAATTTCTACTTTTTACAAACAATATATTTACATAATATGCAATATATATCGTAGAAAACTTTTTCCGTAGTAATTATAATCCAAAAAATTAAGTATTATAATGAAATATGTACAGCAGTGTTCGAAATAATAAAAACGCTCTTAAGTCAATTTTATTCGCAAAGTTTATTTTTAATATTTCTACACATGCTTACATAACCAATTTTCATTGGTTATACGCGTTTTAGACACTTTAAGTTGTGAAATAAAACGATATGGACCTACATTTTTTTTTTTTTTTTCAAGAACTTATCATAACCAAAGATAAAACGTGAAATTATGTTGCATTTTTTCAAAGCTGCTTCGATGCGGCATAGATTTGATCAATTGCTTACAACTTCTATTAGATATTTCTACCAGGAATCCTTCATAGCTCTCTATTATATGTATAACCAAAGATAAAATGTGAAATTATGTAGCATTTTTTCAAAGCTGCTTCGATGCGGCATATATTTGATCAATTGCTTACAACTTCTATTAGATATTTCTACCAGGAATCCTTCATAGCTCTCTATTATATGTTGGATTTTTAGAGAGCCTGAGAGCTAAACCCTCTTTTTTTCGCAAGCGGAATTATGAGTCCCGGTTCAATATGCACAAACCAGAAACTATTCTTATTCTGTATATATTCTAATAACTGTACTAATAATATTCACGTAGATATGTTGAATCATAACAGTTTATGTAAGATCTATTCAGCGTGATACGTATGTATGTTCAAGAATTTCATGTTCATTTTAGTATTTTTAGTAATTTATCTTTCATTACTTATTCGCAGGCATTCTGTGTTCATTGAAAACCACACTGTACCCCGAACGCTAAGGTTATTTAAGTGAAAGACGAATTGTCAGTGAAATTAATAAATAAATTTCGCACATTTAGTAAAACAGTAGATGTCATAATAAATGTTCGCTGCATACAACCCTTAAGTCCTTTCATAGTCGCACTTTTTGAAAAAAGCGCTCAGATCTTATATTTAAACTTAATTACTAACCAGTAATAACTTATAAGCTCTAATAAACTTAAAGAAAAGAGAAATACCGCATGATCCGCAAATAATATCTGAAAAATTACAATATTAAGATAGATGAAGGCTAAAATTCCTGTCACACCTCCATACATATATCCAGCTCATTTAGCGGTAATAAAAATAAAGCACCTAAGTAGATTTTCGAATAGTTCAAGTCAATTTAGGAATACAAGAGCTCTTTTCTGGTCATATTTATCATTCTAAGTGCGATTCTTGTCTTGTCCATAGAACCATGTTTAAACTAAATTCAGTAATCCAACCCAGCCATAATTGCCAGTTACTTGTCTGTACGGTATTTTTAATTCGAGACCTATATATATATACTATTCTTACTCTTTTTTATTTTTTATGATAAAAATTCCATCTCATAATTTCATTCGCTTACTTAAATAATTGAGTTTTATGTTTCTTATAGAAACCACAAAAACATTTGTGTAGTATAGTATAGATTGTTTTTCAATACATCTTAAAAAATATTTCCTTTAAAACACTACTTATGTTTTGTACTGGTTACAAAACAGTTATGATAAAAGTTTAATAGAATAAAAGTTTAATTTAAAAAAATATAGACTGAAACCAACAATGCTAAATCTTCAATATAAAGTATTAAAAGCATTCCGTAAGAATATAATGTGGGATCGACTGATGAAATGTTAAAGTAGCAAATTATATTATTTTGTACTTGGTACTTTTTGCTTTATGGAAATATGTATGTAAATAATGTCGTAATACTGGTTTCCAGAAATATTTTTTTTTATAATATTCGGTTAGCTAAGCACGTAAGTATTCCCTGTGTATGGACATTTAGTAAGTGATCGAATCGTGTTAAATATTGGAAATCGTGTACATGCCCGGTTATTAAAAGCAAAATACTTCAGCAATTATTACTACATTTTAAAGATTATGAATATATTTTACTCAAATAAATCTGCAAAATACAGTCGCTAACTTTAATAGAGTGCTGAAAAACTTGACTAATTAATTTTAATTTTTCATCAATATTCCAAATAAGTACATTGATTTGCTTAACGCTAATCAATCTCTGAAAGAATAGATCTCTACGAAATACTTTGGTTATAGCTCATTAGGTAAGTTCAATAAAAAAGTTCAAAAAATAAATAATAAATTTGGAAATAAAATTTATAGTAATGTTGTTCGCGAAATGGCTTTCAGATTACGCATATAACGAAACTTTATATAATAAAAAGTATATGTTCTCCTATGCGAAAATTACTACAAGTCCCATTTTCATTTTATTCAGATTATTTTATAATATTTTTTTCTGTTATTTAAATGAAATAAAAATATTTGACATGAAATGATTTTCAACAAGGCACTGAAGCATTAAAAAAAAATTCAAATCGCTTTAGTAATTTATACACGGAACAGCCAAAACTCCGACGGCAAAACATGTGCAGTTACTCAGATGCAGCAGCGTCAGCAACGGCTACGCTAATGTTTTGGCTTTACTGGCACAATTTAAGTTCCAAATCACTTATGCACAAAAATTATCAGCACAAGCCATATTAATAGAGAAATTAAGATATTTTTAAGCTTCATAAAAATCCGCAATCTCAAAGTTTTAAGCGAGTTTCAGCTGCATACGCTTTTAAACAAGCTCATAAATGTTATATGTATAGAGAAGTGGTATTACATAGACAAACCGTGCGCACGTAGTAATATGTATAACATACTAACTAACATTTTAACTTGCCACTAAAGAGCTAAAAATGTGAGCAATTTACAAGCGTATGCAACAATTTACTAGCTTGAGTAGTGTCTACAACAATTTAAACACAATCGTCGCGCCGCGGCATTGTGCGGCAATACTGCACAAGCGTGCAACACAACTTGTTATGCCGACAACGCGCTTAATAAAAATAAAACTGGAAATTATAGTGCTTGTTTTTGCGCCTCATCCGCTGGCTTGCAACGATGCTGCTACTGTAATGTTGTTGTGGCATTTGTTTTTGCCGCCGTTGTTGTACTGAAAGGCGTGATAAACGTGACAGTTTAATTGCAACCTTTTGGTCACTTAACCAAACGCAATGATTGCCGCTGACAGCAGCGCCGCCGAAGAGTGAATGGAAATGGAGTAGACGGGCAAAAGGTGTGAGAGCTCGCTGCCTACATGAAATAGTAAATGAGCGCACGCTCACTCGGACAGCGCAGCAATTTAGTTGCGAGAGCACTAAATTAACATATAATTTATTGTTTACAAAGGTTTATTGTCAAAGAGTATGGCGCTCAACGTACACTAACGCTCTACAACGCGCTCAATAAAGCGCACTCAGTACATATTTTCCCCAAAGGTAACCCCATTTTGAAGTGTTGCCATTGTACCGTACGTCGAAGCAACGCATTGATTGGTTATGCATTGCGGTCGAGGAGAGTATATTGAGTGTGTACTGAGCGCAAGGATTTCTATATTTCATGTATATTATCTCTATTGAGACAAACCTGTTACGCTAGGTGTATGCGCTCTCCGCCAATGCAAACAACACTCCAAATGTGCCTCGGTAATGCACTTTTTGCTAACATGTCTACCGACAGCAGCCATCCATTCAGTTATCCATTAAGACCGTTTTCACACAGGCAATTTTTGTCGCGGCAATTCTTAGTTTTATAGGAGAGGGGGCGACGAAGAGACGAGAATTTCTCTCTCTCTCGCTTCCCTTGGTCGCCCCCTCTCCTATAAAACTAAGAATTGCCGCGACAAAAATTGCCTGTGTGAAAACGGTCTAACAAACCGCTTGACAGCTGGTTGCCACAATTAGCAGTGTGCCTATGTATAAATGAGAGAGTTAGGCTGTCAATGGCGCTGCCGTCTCGCATTTCGAAAGATCAAAGCATATATATTTCTACATATTTTTATGGCGCATGCGATTTGATTGGACAAAAAGTACGCCATATTTGAAAATTACGCTATAGCGCTCTTGCTCGCACTCACCTATGCGCACTCGCTTACTCTTACGCCCGTAAATGGCAGCGCGCTCCATTCAGGTTTTGAGTGCAACGGTAAACGTTGTCTAACTGCACTGCAGTATGCGCTCTCCGCAAGAGTGTAATTGAGTTGGACGTCAATGAAGCGCTCTTGCAGCGAACCGTACCGCAGCACGACTGACAGTACCTTAGCAAGTTGTGTGTCACAGAAAAATCAGTTCGTGTTTGGCTTCCTTTGCGTTAAGACGTGTTTGAAAATAAAACCGGAACGTAGCAAACTAAATACATTTTGGCTATAGAAATACCCACAAGCTAATTTGTTAGTCGAAATAAAACGGTTGTGCTCAAAAACAACAAAAAATAAAAACAAATAAATATTTCGAAATTATCGAAATAGTTTGTGTTCCGTCATTTTGTGTGGCGCTGAAAAATACAAATTTCAAAACAAAAGTGAATTATTAAACTAAGCAGCGCGAAAGTATTTTGTGCATAAAAATTAAACTTTCGCTGCAAAGAATATACAAAAATATAGTGTGCTAACTATAAAACAATAAATTGTGCTCAAGCAAATTAAATGCTGGATTATTAAAAAAAATCGCTTAAAAGCTGAAAACTTGCTAAAAAATTGAAAATAAAATAAATTATTGGATTAACCAACGCATCGTTACAACTGTTAGCTGCTACAAGTCCAGCTACGCCATCGCTCCCATTGGATTAACCATTTTTGTGGATTAGCTGTATTATTCAACTTCATTACCCACGCTTTCTGCACAACCTTTGGATTTGCGTAAAATGGTTGTTTTAGAAGGTGGCGGCGGTGTTGTTACCATTGGCAACAACCAATACTTGCAACCGGATTACTTATCACCAATCCCAACAACGGTGAGTTTCAGTCAAGAAAAAAGAGTTAAGCATCATAAAAATGCCTGGAAATTATTAAGGCTGAAAAATTGACAGTTTCTAAGAAAAAAATATTAACTCGGAAGAATAGTAGTTTTTGAAGAAATCCAGAGCCCACTGTAACTCAAGTGGAAATGCATAGAAAAATTAGTAAAAAATGTTATGAGATTAATATATAGCTCAACCTGTTTTTTCACAACTAAAAGAGTCCAAAAAGTAAGCAGGGAATTGAAAAAAAATTCAAAGGAAACTAAAATTCATTGAGCAGAAGTAAAGAGTCCCTTATAAGAAATAATTGTCATGAAATTAAATTTTGCTGAGAAAAGATGTGAAAATTCCGCCGTTAAAATCGGTAGAGTTAGGCACTCAATATGGCATTCTTAATGTTGAGGAAAAAAACATTCAATAAATAAAAAAAATTAAGTTAAAAAATTTTTTTAACATTTGTTATGTAATGATTTTTTTCCATTATGTAAATTCGAAAATTTTACACAACACTTATTAAAGAATTTAAACTAAACGTGAAAAAAAAATCTTAAAAATTTCACTAAAAAGTCCAATAGTTCAAATTTTTATTTAAAATTATTTAATTTTAACACTTTAAAGTATATAACATTCTCCAAACCACTCGTTGAACACCGCACTTTCCACCATTCATTATAAAAAATAACTAATCGTCTCGATAATTAAATATTTTCCCAAGCGCCACAGTTCAGTTCAAGTGAGCCAAAAGTTAATTATTTCATATTTCGTTTTTTATATCGCATACATTATGCCTTATTTATTTATTTATGAAAACATGTTTGAAGCACTCGTAAAAGAAAATTTAAGGTATCATAAAAAAATACTATCAAAATTTGAGTGAAAAAAATGTACACTGAATACATTAAATGAAATTTATTTTTATGATCATATCAGCGATTTTATTGACTTCATAATCTCTGTGTCACAATATGGACTCATAAATGTTGGTCATTATAGTCACAAAAAATGTCTTTATTGTACTGTCATTGGCGGTGAAAGCTGTTTTATAGATCGAAATTCTTTCGTAATGTAGCTATCAAAACTGAATTATGGATGTTTTTAAGTAAGAAATGTGCGATATAAAAATGAAAATAGCGAAATAAAGTAACCAAAGTGCTAATACATTCATATTAATGGGGGGTATTAGATGGGGGTCCCGCACCTGTGGCGGGACGGCAGAAATATGAGCTGCGCGTGCAATCAAAAATAGATGCATTTAGTATAGTACATATAGTTGAAGGTGTTATACATATAGGCTTATGCTTTAAAAATAGCTTAGCTGTAGGTGTCTCCAAATTCTATATTAATTTGAGAGTTATATAAACGCTTTACTCATAAACTTTTTCTCCACTCTTCTCCTTCCAGATGGACGCCAAGAAAAGTCCACTCGCTCTGTTGGCACAAACTTGCTCACAAATTGGCGCCGATTCCTCGGCTGTCAAGCCCTTACTCGCTATTGACAAATCAAAGAAATCTACATCTTCATCTTCGTCATCCACCTCATCAAATGCCAGTTCGGACCTGAGCGCTTCCAAGTCGCCCACACAGGCTAAGTCGCCTAAATCCAGCACACCAAATACCACCGAGGTGAAGTTGGCTTTTAAGCCATACGAAACAAACGTGCTGAGCGCTCAAAACCACAACACATTCAAGTCATCGTCCTCAACATCCGTGGATGAGCAACGACCCAGCTCAAAGTGCTCCTCCAACGGTGGTGCTGATAACAATACACGCGTACCCTCACGTAACAAGTCTAATTGCACACCAGAATCACATGCCATCAAAATGGAGAATTGTCACGGTGCTACACCAACACCAAACGATAACAATCGCAAAACAGTGTCTCCCGCCGGTTCTTCACAACGCGGTGCCAGCCCAATTGTACGCTCTGGCATGGAAGTGCTGAATAATAGCCACGGTTCGGCCACACACCCGAAGGAGATGAGCAGTATGGCTGCGGCCGCTGCTGCTGCTGCTGCCGCTTACAAAGCGGCCGGTCCATATGGCATTAACCCACTGTCGGCGCTCTGCTGCCCACCCGGTATGGAACAACACGCCAATCCCGCTTTCCGTCCACCATTTGCCGGCGGCTTCTCACACCATCACGCAGCAATGTTGGCTGCTGCTGCCGCAAGTGGCGGTTATCCAGGCGGTCCCAATGGACCGGGCTCACAACCCAATCCCTACATCAGCTATCAACGCATCAAGACACCATCCGGCGGTGAGGCTATTGTACCCGTTTGCAAGGATCCCTACTGTCCTGGCTGCCCGTACTCGGCACATACGCAACAAATGCTCATGGGCGCACCCTGTCCAGCCGGTTGCACACAATGTGAACACCAAAAATACGGCATGGCCATGATGGGCGGCGCCGCTGGTCTCCCACCGAGCCATCCTTACTCGCAAGCCGCCGCTGCTGCCGCCGCTAGTGCTGCTGCGGCACGTTCAGCGCCATATGTCTGCAGTTGGGTGATAGGCGACGCTTATTGTGGCAAACGCTTCCAGACCTCCGACGAACTGTTCTCACATCTGCGCACGCACACCGGCAATCTCTCCGATCCCGCTGCTGCCGCCGCCGCTTTGGCACAGTCACAAGCACAATCATTATTGGGCACACTCTTCCCACCATCAGCACTGCGCGCTGGTTATCCAACACCCCCATTGAGTCCGATGAGCGCTGCTGCTGCGGCCCGATATCATCCTTACGCTAAACCCGGTGGCATACCAGCTAGCGCGTTATCCGCACCATCCGCCTTCGGTATGACTGGCTTTAATCCCGCAGCGGCTGCTGCAGCTGCGGCTTTGGGACCCTACTACTCGCCCTACGCGATGTATGGTCAGCGCATTGGCTCAGCAGCGGTGCATCAGTAAGCTTGTGCTATAGCGGAGCTGAAGCGCATAAAATGCTGAAAACAAGGCTAGTCAAGGAGAACGAAAGGCTAACCGTGTGATCTTTGAGTGATGCGCGTGCGCGTACATGTCGACTGCGAGGCCTGCAGTGAAGGGGCATAGGCATGTAGTGCCGCGCACTCGGTTACAATATGCATACCAAAAACTTGGAAGAGAAATAAACAGAAAACAATGAGGTTTAAAATTGCAAGAAAAAAGGCAAAAAAAAACACAAAAAACAAAAACGTTAAAAAATGATTAATACAAAATTGCGTTTCAAAAAAAGTATAATACTGTATGAAAAAATTTCAATTTGAGAATGCGCTATTGTTGCGATCGTTTTACACTGTGATACTAAAATGTAGTTGGATGCTAGGCTTATTAGGTTTTAAATGATAAAAATATGACTTACACACACACATGCAAACATGCATACATACATACCCACATCTGTAGGTATATGTATTTATGAGCAAAAGCGTAAAAAGTAATTAAAGTTTTTAGTTGTAAAATGCAGCCAAAGCATTTTTGTTTTTCAAATAACCATGAAACCTTAACAAAAACAATCACATTAACTAGTTTTTTGTTACTATTAAGTTAATATATATATATACATAAATGTAATATGTCTGTACTCTTTGCCTTTAATTATATAATTTTAAGCGTGAAAATTGTGAATTAGTTTTTTGTTTAGTACTGAAAGCGCTTGTCAATGGCCTTTCACTTACAATTGATTTGTTTTAATGGCTTTTAAAAATTTAATTTAGCTATGTAATAAATGTAATATACATACATACATGAAAAACATGAAAAACTTGAAATATTTATCTGCGTACAACCCATGTTTAACTGCATATGCAGCGCTTGTATGTGTTTATATAACTCAAACTGATTTCCATAAAAAATAAATATAAAAAAGTCAAAAACTACAACTACACAATTGATGGAATAATTAGTTTTCATTTTGCAATTAAATGAAAATAATAAATATACATATTAAAAAATAAAACGTTGGTCTTTTAATTATAACACTTAAATGTTTTTTGCAACCAGGAAATTATAGTTGATGGCATTTTTCCTGACAAATATGATAGCCAATTGAACAAATATATATATTATATATATTTTGTGAGTGGAAATTACGAAGAGGAGAGAGCATGCTGCGATTTCATGCAAAGCGAGCTTCAATCACACCCAAAAATATAGATATGACTGTGATTTTCTCCTTCCACTCTTTTTCTTATTCTTCTTTTGCTAATGTTGTATCTTTTGTTGTAAAACCTTCAGTGAGTGAGTGAAAAAATAGTACAACTAAGAATTAACCTTATATTATACAGTGGAACTTCCCTAACTCGAATTTCTATAACTCGAAGTTCTCCATAACCCGAACTCTTGAAGTGGCAATAGAAGTAAAATTTCATAAAAATATGCTTCCATAAATCGAACTTTTTGGTCAGTGCATAATACAATATTTAAAATTTTACTATCGAGGCAGAATTTTAAAAAAGTCCCTCTATATCGTATGGAGGTGAATAAAAAATTAAATATTACAGTTATGGATTGCATAAATTATCTAACAAAGGCATGAGATATAGACGTCAATAGCCAAACAATAGCAAAATGCAACAAACAAAATTACAAAAAACATATTTTAACATACGTCCATAAATTTTTTTGTGAAGTAAATAAATAAAACAGTGTATAAATTTATATTTTACAGCTTTTTTTACATTTATATGTTTTAATGAAAATTCTATAACTAGAATCTCTCTAACTCGAAGTTTTTTTGAGGATTATGGCGATTCGAGTTAGAGAAGTTCCACTGTATTACTTAAAGGCGGGCTTGACTATGTATACTGTAGAAAATTCACCACGAGCTCCAATCCTTTCAATTGGAATCAACGAAACATTCACACTTACTCTTAGTCAGACTCAATTCAATATAAATTGGTACTGATCGAATACGTCGCGGTCCCTTTCCGACCATAATAGATATTTTGAAAAATTTCTTATCAAGCCCGTGGCGGCTTCATTAAAATGGTAGACTGTGTCGTGAAATGCAATATATATCGAAATTTTTACACTCCAAATAGGTGATTAAGATAAAAAAAACTTAAAATAAGTACATACAGAACGCGTATTACACAATTGTATATTATTCTGACTGACACAAACTCCATTATGTGCGTTCTGCTTTTCCAAGCAACCATAAAATTTTGTTATGTTCTAGACCTATCTGGTTACATTAAAAGCTTTTCGACACCTTTTTTGTAATAATATATTTTTGTAAAAAGAAAGACCTTGCTGCTGGCGATTATATTTTTATTGTCACTAAATATTTATCCAAAAAACATTCTGTTGAGATCCGAAAATAGAGAAACCGCCGAGATCATATCTGAAGAATACAGCTTATATTGAATATTGTCAAAGCAATTTGACCATCGTTCTCATTGATTTGTTAAAGAAAAAAAGAAAAAAATGCTGTTTTTATTTCAGATTAAATACTAATTTTAATTATTATATATTCGTTGTTTATGGTTATTGCATCCCAAACTTTACTGTGGACTGAGTAGGCAATTGAAAAGTAAAGTCCTCTCTCCACGAACCAAAATCAAACTCTATAAGTCCCTCATCATTCCCGTCCTACTTTATGGTGCACAAGCGTGGAAGATGTCAACATCCGATGAGGCGATACTAGGAGTTTTTGAGAGAAAGGTTTTGCGGAAGATTTATGGTCCCTTAAACATTGGCAACGGCGAATACCGCAGACGATGGAACGATGAGCTGTACGATTTATATGACGACATTGACATAGTTCAGCGAATAAAAAGACAGCGGCTACGCTGGCTGGGTCATATTGTTTGAATGGACGAAAATGCTCCAGCTCTGAAAGTGTTCGATGCAGTACCCGCTGGTGGAAGCCGAGGAAGAGGGAGACCTCCACTCCGATGAAAGGACCAGATGGAGAAGGACCTAGCTTCACTTGGTGTTACTAATTTGCGCCAAACTGCCAAAAGGAGATATGCGTGGCGCACTGTTGTGGACTAGGCTATAACCGCGTTAGCGTTGTCGCCAGTCAAGAAGAAGAAGAACTTTTCCAACTGACTGTTAGATCTTTTCATGCTTTCAATTAGGTTCACGGCGTAGAGTCCACTCGAATGCCTACAGATTAAACTCCGGAGAGGGAACCAAGCAATCCTTCAATATTTTGCGAGTATGGAGTTATTGTAATTTAAGGCCATTCAAAATCATGTTATAGATATTTTTGATTTTTCCATCTGCCTACTCTGTAGGTCCACTGAGTTCATAATCTTCGCTGTTTGTATAACTTCTTTGGAAACCATTTATGGTATGTCTGGCTACTTTGTCTGAAGCAGAGTTTGGATAATACTACTTTGCAAACCACTTGTTATCAGCAGTATTTTTCATGATGATTCATTAGCACACGAAATTTTTTGATATAAATTTTTCAAAATACTAAATCGTCCGTATCTCAAATTGCTATATCTCACGAAACAATTGACAGACAGCAGCGAAATTAATACTCAAGTTCTTGAGGGTTAGATCAAATTAAAAAATACATTTGGAGTGTGGCGATTATATTTTTTTCTTTTCAAGTGATTAGTGTATAATATGTATATATGAAAAGATTATTCTCTTTTTAAAAATATTAAGTTTTCTACAATTTTTCACCAGTGTCCAATAACTATATATATACAAAAAAGCAATAAATATTTTTCTCCTTTCGTGTACAACCAAGGTGTCACCAGCTGAAAAATATGAAATTTACATATCCAATGTATGCATTATCACATCTAAGCGCATATTTTTCTATTCGCTGACAATCAGTTGTCAACCGACAAAAAAAAGTTACAATAACCTAGTGCACCATTATTGTGTTGATCGTAAAAACGAAATCGCTTACGTGAATTCACTCATAAATAAATTAATAGTGACAATTTCCAATTGATTTGAAATTATCGTCATTCGAGTGTCGTACTCAAGCGGAACGAACGACAGATACGAACATATGAATTACTGAAATAACAGCTTTGTTGTTGTGGTTGTTGTAGCTATTGAAAGCATTCATAACAAATACAATTTTGTTTATTTATATTGTTTTTATTTGTTTGTATGTATATGTGTGTGTGTGCACAATTTCATTTTCAAATGCGATGACAGTGATTTTTAATGCCTTTTATTCCTAATTTTAGCAATTTAGCTCCCATGAGCGCCGCGTATAAATATAAATACAATTTGATTAGGTTCGCGTTTGATTGTCAAAAGTGTATTTTTGTATGGTGTGTGTGTGTGCGTGTGTGTCACTAGCTGTATATTCAAGCGACACAATTATACGTACATAATCGTTCATTTCAATTGGTTATTATGTTATGCACGTTTGTGGCTAGAAGTTTTTATGACTGACAGCTGCTGAAAGCGCACAGTGCACAATCAACTACTACTCTTCGGATATGCCCGCCCTCTGTCCCACTTCTCGGGTAGTTTATGATTTTCGGTACGCCTTTTTTATTGTCATTTAGCTGAATTTATTTATTAATTCAATTACTATGCTATTACTGTGCTGCTTGATTTTGCTGATTTTATCTATGTTGTTGCTATTGTAGTTTTGTAAACGGTTTTATTTCTATTGTCAATTGTTGTGATGTGGCTGCCGAGGCACTTTACGCCGCCTGACATGAATCGGTAATTTGCTATCGAAACTTGTCAACCGTTCCGCTCGCCCACCTCCTCTCTCTCTCCTCTGAGCTTCGACGTTTATGGAGAGGCCCATACAAAAGTGTCACCATACGCGTAAGCTAAGATGATGTTTATTGTTAGCTTATTTTGTTTGCTGTCAACACGTAAGGTATTTTTAAATATTAATATTTTAAAGGCTGTGTCGACAAATTTGTGTGTGCTTAAGTGACAAATAACTAAATTGGCTTGAATGGAGAATTAAGCTGCATGCAAACAAAACAACACACAGCACGGTGATACGTGTATGAATACACGTAGAAGTTTTCAGAAATATTTGCATTAACTATCTACATATAGTTGTTAATTGTTTAATGACTTTAGCACACGAAAATGTTTGTTCAATTGAATTGATTGTTAAGCTTTAAAAATATTTATAGCGTATACAAATATAATTAATGGCTGTAATTATGTAAATGCCGTTGTAATGCACAGTTTGTTTGCATTGGCTGTTATCGATTTGCCACTACTCTGTTCGCTATCTTTGGGCGCTACTCTTTTATCAAAAACTTCTTAAATAAAAGCAACAAAAATAAGTATAAAGTCCGTACTCGGTTACCAAGTTTTATTGTAAAGGTTTTGGACCAAGTTTACTTTGTGAATACATGAAATGACAAATTACAAAAACTGCTTTACTTAATTCAAAATTTATTTGCTCAAAAAAAACAAACAAAATTAAAAACTTGACTTATAGGCTAAATACTACATACATATCTCTCTAATAGAAGTAAATTGAAAGTTTTATTTAGTTTAGTTAGAATAATCGGAACCCGGGCGACGAAGAACTTTGTGGAATATGGTCGGACGAAAGCATACCCGACGACGACGACGATTGTAACCTATAGTACACTTCGTCAAAGCTTGGTAAATACTCATAGAAACCATTGTTTTTTTTGGCGAATTTTTCTCCAATAGATCATTCGTAGTACACAGGAACATATAGTAATCACTTGGTACTATACTATAAGGTCGATGTATGCCAAATAAACTCTGTCGAGTGACTATCGCATTGTTCTGGTGGAACACAATTCCTTACCAAAAGGTCACACTGGACGCTTCGATGATGGTCTCCTTCTAATTGTCAACAAATCCAAAGGCGAATTAAGAGTTGTCCGTAGAAAACCATCTCATTGTAGATGACTATCCTCCAATTCCACCAAACATAGTCAGTCCTGGTTTGTCCACAATTCACGTCGGCCATGTCGGCTCACCGCGATACGATCACTAAGGTTTTCACTAAATATTGCTGTTAATGAACTATTTTTTATCACCAGAAACCATATGTTTCTGAAATGACGCAATTTTATTGGAATTCAGCAGTGATACGCAGATGGAAATTCGTGCTAAGAGGACTTTTTTGATAACTCGTGTGAGTATACATCGAGACTCACTTTGTATCCAGCATTAACTGTACAGAGAACAATTTTATGAAATTGATTATCTACAATAATATTAATTATGTATTTTCATACATTTTTCCTAAGATAGTAATTAATTAAAGGTTATTAAATTAACCCAATATCATTAAAAGTCACACTCGTATAATCTTATCGTTCGAAGATATTTATAAATTCACCATTGGAAATCTTTTTAAATCAAATTTAATTTTACACATGCTCACAAGTACGGGCGCTAAGTTAACTACAATATAGACATTTTAAATTATTCCATTTTTAGTTTACAATTCAAATATCTCCATCGGCTTGAGACCACTGTAGCTCATCAATCGTTTTCTAAGTATAAGTTTAAGTGTAAAGCAAATAATAACTGCTTACATTTACATTTCAAAAGCTAAATTGGTCGAGTACTATCTAATTACGTTAATGTAATCAAGTTTAAGTAATTTGACTTAGAGTTAAATTTTTCAAATCAACAAGCACCACTTTAATTAAAAAGCAAATATTCAAATACTTGTTTTTTATCTATTATATACATATGTATAGTAAGTAATGACAAGTTTACAAAAGTAAATATTTATTTTTAATATGTTAATATTTATGTATCAAGAATTATATATGTGTGTAGTTCTTTAAAAAATAATACGTAAGAAATGTAATTTTTGTTAAGTTAGTTGTAAAGTAACTCAAAAAGCCACTCTAAGGGACCTTGTGACTGGTACTCAAACCACATAAATTGTGGATCAAAACGAAATTATGAATTTATAAATATAAGACTAAAGACAGTAGTATTAATGCGATAATGTGGGACTTACGAAAATATTTCGAATTCAATGGTAGCTAAGAAGGGTCTCACATAGATGGCTCTTCAGTCAATGAAGACCATAAACCTATAGACATTAATCAACTAGTCTTACAAACACAGAGGGATTCCAATGGAGTTGATTTCGGTATATTTGTCTTGAACTCTGTTGTTTTACAATTAACCCCATTGGAAGTTAGATCTGAATAGCCAGAAAAGTTCTAATGTTTCTGGCTTTATCCAACCTAGCAACTTTCTTCTTTCCTTATAATTTGGCATAGGCAACTCCAATCATTATTTTTGGAAAACCACTAGTTTTGAATACGATATATTCCCTGTGATAATAAATATGTTTATATATGTTTAGAGGTCAGAAAGTTTACATATGTAAAATCCTCCTCAATCTGTTAGTAAATATTATAACACTATTTAATGTATGTACATATGTATGTATGTACATATCTACATATGTATGAACATTTTGTCTTCTGCGCGTGCTGCTTTTGCTACTGCAAAAACCCACTGTAACAAACAAGTTTTCACACACTTCACTCTGCTTGGCTTGGCTTGACTAAGTTTCGGCGAATGTTTGTGGTCGGACACTGCTGATAAGTGAGTGTATCCAAAGACTGCTGCTCAAGCAAAGCGACCACAAAGAAAACTGCTGACATAAAAAAATACTTGCATATACATATGTATAACAACAACAAATGTGGTAGACAAAATTGTATATATGTTTGTTGGAAACGAAGAAACACAGATGTATCTATTTACAAGTAAATATGCTTACGAATTAAGAAATATAACAACAAAAGCGAATAGCTATGATCAGTCGGGTTTTGATATTGTTTTTTCTCTTTGCTTTGCTTACATTTGTTTGCTGTTAAGCCGATTAACTATATCTGGCTCGTTGGTCTAGGGGTATGATTTCCGCTTAGGGTGCGGGAGGTCCCGGGTTCAAATCCCGGACGAGCCCAAGAGAAAATATTTTATTATTATTTTTTTTAATTAACATGTTCAATACCTTATATAATAAAATTTGGTATAATTTTTATCATAAGAGTATTTTATCGTATTTGCAAATAATCTATATTGTAATTTGTACGTTTCCCATATTTTTGTTATTGTACAATAATGAAATTAAAATTTAGTTTTTCAATATTGAGTATATAGAGAATAGAAACAACTCAGCTTTAAGAAACTTCAAAACAGCTTGTGATACCAACGAATGCTTTTCGATATCAAATTATTTTTTTTATCTTTTTTGGACTTTGACCAATAAAGAAAAACTAGAAACTTGGCCTAAATTGGGTAATGGTCTTTGGACTGTCAGCGTGTTTACTTAGCAGTTTGAGTGCCACTGGCTCGTTGGTCTAGGGGTATGATTTCCGCTTAGGGTGCGGGAGGTCCCGGGTTCAAATCCCGGACGAGCCCAAGTTACTACCTTTTTTGATAGTTATAATATTCATTATAGTTTATACAATCGAAGTCATGTATAGAACTGTGAGGAATTCATAACTATTTATAATATTTATTCAGTTTTATATATTTTTTATTCCTAATCCTCATATTGAAGTGGCCTAAACCCCAATTGGCTCGTTGGTCTAGGGGTATGATTTCCGCTTAGGGTGCGGGAGGTCCCGGGTTCAAATCCCGGACGAGCCCAAGATACACATATTTTAACCATACATCTTTGCAATAGGGCGATATTTAAACCAAGGTGAATCTAGAAACCGTAGAATGTACGGTGGTTAAGGCACAGGGGTCCGATCTATGCATATATATATATATCCGATCCATATATACTAGGTCCGCATTTAAACTAAACAATCATCTTAAACAAATATAAATTGTTTCGAGCGTATTGCATAAAACTCTTCAACAAAGCAGGCATTGCTGCTTCCAAGTCAGATATTTCGAATTGTTTCTATAATTAGCGCCGATGCCGATAAAGCTTGAAGTAAATTTGCAAACCCAGTTTTAAATCGTTATTTCTACATTTATTATGCAGTAAAAATCTTATCAGTTTTTTAATATTTTTTTTTTACAACAGTACATTTGTATCTAACGATTTTTGAGCTTGATTTATTATGCAATATTGTCAATTATTTATCTGCGCTTTTCGCAGTAATCTGCTATTTAAACAAAGTACATTTATTTTTATAGCCATCATTAAGTATTTTACGACCTTAGATTTATTATGATCGATATTTGCGAAATTTATAAACTCATTGTGACTCTAAGTGGTGACTAATAATTTATGCAACAAAACAGCAACATCACTGGAATACAACCATGAAAGAGGGAATACGAACATATATATTTATTTTACTTTTATTATTATCCATTTATACCAATGTTATGTTTTTTCTGGGAGCTGGAATTAATTACTTAGAGCTGAGAGTTGAATATTCTGTTGCACTACTTAGCATACAAAATACCTCAATAACTTAAAAAATAGTTTATGAAGAGTTTGCAATACCATACTCCTCGTAAGTTAAAGTTACATCCGAAAATTGTAATGAAGTGTTAAGGATCTTAAAGAATTCCTGCAGAAGTTGGAAGATCTAACGTTTTTAATGTATTTTTTTGTCCACAAAGTTTGGGATCTCAACATTCAGATCGAAATGCTTTCGATAGCTAAGCATAATTAAAAAAAATACGTTATAAGAAGTACTTCTTGGAAATAAAAATCCCATTTAATATTTATTTAACAGTAAAATTGCGGTATTGTTGGTTTTCAAAACTCAAAACCATTGCATTCCGTTATACATATTTTCGGTGTATATTCTTATATGACTTGTTTATATTTAACTAACTAAAAATTATATTTTTAAATATATGGTATATTAATGTTATACCTATAGAGTATTTTCCGTAATTATTAATATGGTAACCAATAATTTTTAGATTCGAGTATTCGAGATAACGAAATATACACGTTCGGAACGTGAAATTGGATAACCAAAATATTTTCAATAACTCTATATACATAAATTCCTGTTTTTCAGACAATCCAATATGAAAAGAATTATATACTTCAAAAAAAGTTACTTCGAAAAAAAAAACCGAAATATTTTTTTAATATTCCATAAAATATTCAAATTATTTTGTTAAATAATTTAATCAAATTTGTGCTTCGTTTCTATAATTCCAAAACTTTCAATTTTAAAAACTTGTTCCAATAATTGTATATATTATTAAAAAAATATTGTACATATATATGACTCTGAAATCAAAGCGCTCAAAAGCGTATTTTGCTGAAATAATCATGCTCGTGTTATTAGCAATCAAATAGTTCACTTAGTAGAAAATAATAATCCTCTTACTCAATAGAAGTCATAACAAACACAATAAACTGCTCTCATACTTATTCTTAAAAATAAGTTTATTTCCATTTAATTTTTTAGTCGCTTTTAACCGTTGCTTTCATGAAGTGTGTAATGGCATTAAATTCTTTTTGTACACCTTTTTTTGTAACAACCTTGTTGTGCGCATTGAAAAATCATTAGTTATCAATTAATCATTGCGAAAACCTCAAACACGAGTAAAAAACACGAAGCAAGTGGGGGGAAATAGAAAAACAGCTTATGTGTAAGCTCAACAAATAATTAACTTAAAACCCTATAATCGAGCAATTGCTTTTCAAGTAAAAAAGAAAACATAAATAATAGTGAAAACTGAAAATCTATCAGGAAATCTATCAATCAATCAACAATAGCAAAATATGAGCTTAATTTTTCAGTAGTTATGTAAGTACTATATACATATGTATTGAATGTGCCACCATTTGTCAGCTGTGGCACGGCAAGTGTGATCGGACGTTAGGTGTGCGGACGGTGGCTAGGAAGTCGAAGCCGCGCAACGAATCAGAAAATAGAATTATAGTAGTATAAAGTGGCATCAGTTAATTTAAGTCCACACTAAGGCGAAGGAGAAGAACTGCAACTTGTCGGCTGTAAAAAGTAGCCACGGGTAAAATGCTCGCAGCGACGAAAAACATAAAAAGAAATCAATTTGAGCGCTGTTGCTTTTATTTTGCTATGGTTTGGGTATTTTGGTGAAAAATGTCATTAACAAGCAATTTTTCGTGAGCAGTTAAAAAGCAAACTCATTAAGTAATTAATCACCATGAAAATGTCAGTAATACCAAGAAATTATGGCTAATTTGTGGGCAACAGTGGTACCATAGACCGACGACTGACAGACACAAAACTTTAGCGGCAGATAACAGCAAAACTCGCTAATAGCATAACAATTTATATACATATGTATATACTATATATATAACTTCGTAAGTTTTTAAGTGTCTTATATGTTTCCATGTCATCAACGTAATATCGTAGACCATGTAATAACAACGTTAAAAATTTATAGAAAATTAATATTATTGAAAACCGCCAAAGTTGAAACAACCATCACTCAGCGTTTAAAATCATTTATCATCATCACATTATGGCATTTCAGGCATGAAGCCGACAAAATTACTTTAACTTCACGCAAATGCATGCGGCACATTCATATATACATTCATATATTTATATAGCATATGTATATGTATATGTATTTACATAGATATATTTATATATACGAGTGCGTATCATAGTTGTATGTATCACAGAGCTGATAGCATTTAGACATAATTAATTTAACAACACCAGAAAAAAAGGTTAAAAATAGTGTAGCTAAATTAAAATTGCTTAAGTCAAGTTGTAAAGTTGTGCCTAAAATACAGTGCTAATAAAAAGTCAAAATATGTATATACTATATACTTATGAAATATATTTTGTAGAAAATGTTGAATAATAAATATTCAAAACGCAAGACCGCCAGAATTGAGTCATTCGTGACAATTAAATACCACAATGATTGATGGCAGTTCGTTATCGTTGCGGTTTTTTTTTCTCCTTTTCTATTTTGTTTTAGTAAATTAAAAAAAAATAAATAAAATAGCTGTGAATAATCAATCAAAACTTATAACAGCATTAAGTGTGTATCTATAAAGCGACAGTAATTAACCAGTAATGACTTTGGCATATACTATAACTGTTCTCTATTCAAATATAACTATGAATAAACACTTGCAATCATATCATCTTAAATAATAAACATAGTTTTAGAATTGCTTACTTAGAATCGTCCCAAAAATGTTCATATTTCGAAGAATATATTCTAATCGCCAGAATCTGTAAGCTTGTTTACATGTTCTGAAAAGATAAGCTTTCAGAATTACTCTTTTTATCAAGCAAGAGTCCCTGCAAAAGTCTTGTAAGTTTGGGTATAGGTTCTACAAATAAAGTTCTTTCAAAATTGTACTTTCATCGTAGAAGAATACCTATTCACTGAAGTATTTAAAACTTTTTATATGTTATTTTGCGAAATAAACTTGTTAGGGCTTCTTTCATCAAATTCAGGCACTACATTCAGCTCTTTGGGAGCTCTTGGTATAGTAAGAATCACAATCAGGATGATTTCTGCTTTACTTATTACCAGTTGGAACAGACTATTATTTAACAAGCATTTATAAATCGGGTTTATTGGAAAGTTCCCGAGTTATATGAATGCTCATCATAAGGTATATACGGGTGTTCCAAATATCATAGTTTTTTAGTAGTGTTCAGAAGAAACAAGTATGTCAATTCATTGTCGATTTAAAAGATGGCGCTATGGAGCTTCTGGCTTAACCAGCAAATCCATTAACCTTATTACGGATAGATAAACAACAATTAGGGCGAGCAGCTTGAAATCAATCAAAATATACCGTATATGGTATGAGGCCTTCATTGGCTTGCCAATATCTTTCAGGATTCCCCAGATCTGTTTTCCAAAACTAATCAGGCTTGCTTAAAGCCACTGATGTTGGAGAAACAGCTTAGGTCATATTACCTATCCTCTGTTGGTAAAGAAAGTACTTTGGAGTAGTGTGAATTGTAGACAGAAAAAAAGGTTATCTTTTTATGAAAGAAACGATTGAGCAACATGGGCTATTGTTGAATTAGCGGCAGACCCGACAATCATCACATTCTTATATGGTAACCGTCATAACAGTTCAATTACCCTCTATTTTATATGGTGGAAATTATATGATAGTGAATAGTTAGTATATTAACTTGACCCCGCTGGTTATTTCGAGATATCATCCACGTATACTGAAGCTTCATTCAAGTAAAATTGCAGATGAACCGATTTCGAATAAAAAAATTTCAAACTAGTTGATAACTACACCCTGAAAAAATACCCTTTTAAAAATACTAAATATAAAATGAACCTAATCGTTCATATTAGTTTAAGAAAGCGGCAATCGAAAAGTCATACGTTAAATATAAATTATGTTTACAAATTGTTTATTGTTTTCGATTGCGGCACGTCGATCGTGGCAAGGATGGATCGATACTTAGTGCAAACCGCGTAATATTAGATGTTTTTGAAACGTGTATGCGAGCACACACGCACTTATGTACATTTGTGAAACGTGACTGAATCTAAAATTTTTGCTCTGTTTGTTGATTATAATTTTGAATGACGCTATCTGACATCGTGGGCTTGATTTCGATAAACTTGTCTAAAATTTCATACTCAAATTTGATAACACTTATTAGGGAGCAGCATTAAAAATATAATATGTACACAAATACTCGTATGCATGTGTGTTTGTAAAGAAAAATATGCATGCATTTCATAGATAATGTCAAAATTTGACCCGTGAATTGGCGTGAATTAAACCTTTGATTGATCACCGCTCGAGTGGACTCTTATCAGCTACACTAAATTTATTTTCTTATTTACTTAAACGACTCAAGATTTGCTGGCTGTGATTTTAAGCTGTGACGAATTTATAATTTATGATTCATAAACAACTGAAATTTATTTGCATTTGCTGCTTCCACTGACTTGCGAGTGTCTGCTGTCAGCAGATAAGCATTGGGTGTGAGAGTGTGAATTTGAAGATAAGCCAACTTTGATGTGTATTTCCTGTATTTCAAATCACTGTTTATAAGTACTATGAAGTATGTTAAGGAATTGTCATAAGCGGCAGTTGCTTTCATTTTATTTTATAGCATTATAGAAAAAATAATATAGATTTGATATTTTATGGTTTTATGAAAATTAAACAGAGAGAGGGAGAGATAGGAAGAGTAAGTCTAAAATGAATCCAAGAGTCAGTTCGAGTCAAGTTGGCCGATTGGCGAATCGAACACACATCATACTTAAATCTATAAGAGTTCGCTTGTGTCTAAATCAGGAAAATATATTGGATGGGACAGCATTTTGTTGCTTAATTCGACAAATTTGGCTGTCGACGATGCGGAGCTGTAAGCTGGTGCGTTGTCATGGTGGAAGATCACTTTTTCCTTCACTAAATAGGGCATGTTTTCTACAACTTAGATTCGTATGTATATATTGGCATAGTAGAGTGCAGTATCACTGGGTTTGCCCTTCTACAGGTAGTCGATGTAGACATACCAAGTTATTCCATGAAAACTGTGTTTACTACTTTTCCTGTTGATAGAATAGTCTTCGAATTCTTCGGTATAGGTTTACAGGATGAAATCTAGTGTTCCACACATAGCGCTAGCACCTTTCTCATGCCAAATATTTCTGAAAAAAAAATGAGTAACGCATTTTTACGATGCCTACCTATACGAGTTCATGAACTTTAGCCACCTTATTTTCGAGAACCTGGCGCGGCTCATCCAAATTCGACATGCGACGATCACAATTAGGTGATCACCATTGAAGAGGTTGAGTTGATTCCACTCAGGTGTGACTTTTTCATTTGTCTAAGCTCAACTATCACAAAGCTACCTTCTATGAGAATGGACAATGAGTCCCTTTGGATTGTGGTAGCATCGGGCTGAAAGCGAATGAAAGCTGATAGGTACTTATCGAATCGTCCTCGTATGTTATGAGAATAAGACATAGACATTTTTTCAGTACAGATCCAAAGGAATAGATTCTCTTACTTATAGTCCCATACTCGCCTTTCTAGATAATTTTTTAACTAATCCGTGTTGGAAAACTGATTACTTTTGCGCGCACCATGTTTGCAAAGCTCTGTATATAAACAACAATTTATGTATACATACATATATAGGTAACCAATGCGCTCTTTACTTTCATTGACTGCAACTTAACTCAACTCATCCTTCAGCAACTGCTTTGCCTTTGTTCGCATCGCTTTCAACACCTCATAGAGTCAGTCATTCACTCATTCAGTCTGTCACGCAACAACTGCATCAGTCAAACCGATCAAGTGTGCGGGCCCAACAACAGCACCGTAACCGTCAACATTACGGAGGATATATGAAAAATTCTGGAGGGGGCATTAGCAGCATGCACATAATTGCCTCATCAAAAAATTAATGCATTCATACCTCAGGCACAGCGCTGAGTTACGGCCGCTAGTTGCACAAGTTCGAAGGGTTGGGGTCGTGCCTCCTTCGTGTAGAATGACATGGCAAGCGTGCATATTCAATGCATCACACACGCATCCTAGATGCTCCAACCAGCACTCCATTATAAGTTAGCATGCTTCAATGATGTTGTTGTTGTGTGTTTGTATGTATTGTTGTTGTTACATTGTGTGCATATACTTAAAATTTTGACCTTACATTTCACGCAGCCATAAATTATACTCGAACAGCTGATGTTGCAGCTAATTAACAATTTTGTTATAAATTATACGATGAGCCACCCCTTGCTTGGATGGTTGGTTGCCGCTTTACGAGCAACAATAACAACTACACTCTATTGCAGTCGAAGCTATAAAATATAGATTATATCGCAGGATGCGATGCTATGGTATGACTTTATAGACCCCCGCCACTAAATGACAACAAATACAGCAGCAACAACAACAATGACATTATAAGTGGCACTCATTCACCACAAGTAATTGCAGCAACAAAGATTAGTTGGAACGTCGTGCATTTACATGTTTGTGTGAAGTGTGTATGTGTGCGCATTATTAATGTGCGTGTGCACGGCCACTTATACAAAATTAGGTTACAAGGCATGTGGTTGTTGTAGCTTTCTCTACATTTTCTCAAAATTTTTAAAATGTGTACAAAAGTGGCAGCGTTTCTGAAGTGGATGATTTATGTCGTACAACAGACCATATTCTGCTTAGATCATGGATAATTTTATACTATATAATATGTTTTGTTGTAATTCTCGTGAAACCATGAAAATAGTTATAGGTTTTGAGAGGAAAACCACACTCAGTTTACTACAATTAAAATTTAAAAAATTTACCAAAACAATTCAAATGATATTCTGTTTAAAAATCGGTTTCTCCAAAATTCTTACCTATATGACGCTCCTATATAATTTTATCCCATTGAATACATTTAATTTTAATATTTTACTACGAAAATCGCGCTAGACTCTCTCCCATAAACATTAAAAAATCTTCAGATCAATCATGTGTTATATAGTAGGTCGATATGATCTCATCGGATCGTTTGTTTTGTTATTTTTCAACCAAATCAATTTTCAAAGGCCGTTTTCGACTTTACTTCGAAAGGGGCTTCCAAGTGGCGCATTAAATTAAACGATTCCAAATCAATGCACGTAAACTTTACTTAAAAAAACATCATACCATCCAATTTATATAAATGGTACTCCCTATACCGCATCACAATAATGCTAAGTACCTAGGAAGCACCCTAGAGGCTAAGCTTTGCTGGAAAGAGCATGTCAAGAAAAAAAAGGGTGAGCTTGATTTAAAATTTGCTAAATTTTACCATCTAGTCGGTAGGAGATCCACGCTTTCAATCGAAAACAAGCTGTTTATATATAATCAAGTGGCCTATGGAGCTCAACTACGGGGTTGCTCAAGTGAAAACTGTATTGCCTCCATTCAGCGCTTCCAAAATAACGTACTAAGAAGTATATTCAATGCTCCTTGGTATGTTAGATCTACTGACCTTCACCGTGATCTTGGTGTGAATTCAGCAGTAAACGAAATAACCAAACTTGCAAAGTCTCTCGAACTGAGGCTTAGACAGCATGTAAATGAGGAGGCATCCAGACTCATCGAAACTGCTGACATTGTATACTAGGTACAATTGTAAAACCATCTTTGTATGTATGTGATTGGCGTTGCAACCGTTTAGCCGGTTATAGCCGAATCGACAATAGTGCGCCCCTTCTCTCTCTTCTTCGCAGTTCCCTCCAACGGAGTGGAGGCCTTTCCCTTCCTCGGCTTCCTCCGGCAGGTACTGCATCAAACACTTTCAGGGCAATGGTGTTTTCGTCTATTAGGACAACATGACCTAGCTAGCGTAGCAGCTGTCTTTTTATTAGCTGAACTATATCAATGTCGTCGTATAACTCGTACAGCTCATCGTTCCATCGTCTGCGGTATTCGCCTTTGCCAATGTTCTGAGGACCATACACAAATCTTGCGCAAATTTTCCTCTCGAAAACTCCTAGTGTCGTCTCATCTGATGTTGACATCGTCCAAGCTTCTGCACCATAAAGCAGGACGGGAATGATAAGCGGCTTGTAGAGTTTGATTTTGGTTCGTCGAGAGAGGACTTTACTGTTCAATTACCTACTCAGTCCAAAGTAGCACCTGTTGGCAAGAGTGATTCTGCCCTGGATTTCGAGGCTGACATTGTTCGTGTTGTTGATGCTGGTTCCCAGATATACGAAACTATCTACTACGCCAGGAGCTGTACACTCTTGTAGAAGATTGTACCTTCTCTATTTAGCTCTGCAGCTCTTATAATTTTTTCCAGCATCAAGTTAAAGAAGTCGCACGATAGTGAGTCACCTTGTCTGAAACCTCGTTTGGTATCGAACGGCTCGGAGAGGTCCTTCCCAATCATGACGGATTTCTTCATGGTCGGGTAATGGAACATCTGTTCCATCGTCATCGATTGGGGGATCGGGTTCGCCATCTCCTGGTGTTGTACTTTCACTGCCATTCAGCAGGTCGGAGAAGTGTTCCCTCCACAATCCCAGTATGCCCTGGACATCGGTTACCAGATTACCACCTTGGTCTCTACATGAGGATGCTCCGGTCTTGAAACCTTCGTTAAGTCGCTTCATTTTTTCCTAAAATTTTCGAGCATTACCTCTGTCTGCCAGCTTCTCAAGCTCTTCATACTCACGCATTTCGGCCTCTTTCTTTTTTTGTCTGCAGATGCCATCTTTACTTCGAAGTAATAAACGTCCAAATTCTGAATACAACAATTGTAAATTATTTAAAGCACATATTGAACACCGCCAAGGACAGCGATTAAGCTTATACGAAATATATTTAGATAAAGAAATTGTCACAATAATAAAAATTTCGTTCGAAAAACGCCTTATCTATTATAAGAACTGTTCTGTCAATATGAACGTAATTTTCGGAATACATAAAGAATACATTGAATTGAGTTATCCGAAACATATGTTATCAGAATGGCCTATTTGAATAGGCAGCCGTCTTTGAAGTTAAAACTTCATAGCCGTAAGACATAGTGTAAATGAAGCTCCGAATATGTAATATCTCTGATCTTCTTCACATTTGGAACTTGTTCAATTTGATATACACAATAGTGAATTTTGTATTTGAGTTTTGAACATCCAAGAGATATTATTGGGAAATAATAACATATTATTGATGAGGTAAATACATGATATAAGTAGAAATATTCCGAAGCATAGGAATCGTAATTTGGGCAAATGTGCTTCAAATATGACGGTTCCGCAGCGTTATGCTTTTGTTATTGGATCCAATAAAGCTGAGTGGTGACTCAAACTCCGTTACGTTGTTAATGAAATATACTATATAAATTCCCTCAATTTTGTTGAAAGCATTTCTCATTTTATTTGAAAAAAACACCAAACTCCGATAAATTGCCTTATACTTGAAAATATCATTTGAAAGAATGATTTGAAGGTGACAATATGTATAATATATAAAATTTTCTGTAACATATATTAGAAATCATTCAAATTAAGTCATGAATGCTTTAAGGGGTTTCAAATTTTCAAAATTTCAAAATTTCAAAAAAATATTTTATGTCTTATTAATTAGTGCAATATGTTTAAAATATTTTATAAAAATATCAAATCCCATCAGGCCACATCAGTATGAATGTAAAACTTGAAACGCATTTATCCAAAACTTAATTTTTTAAGTCGGTGGACATGATATCTCAAAAAGTTGTGAAGCGATTTTGTTCAAATTTTGCACAAATTTTTAGAATAACATTATCTAGTTAATGTACGAAGAATTTTCTTTTATTTTTTTACAACTATTTTTTTCGAGCCAATATATGCCGAAAATTTTACCAAAAAAGAGAGTTTTTTGGTTCAAACTCTGTCAGAAATTCAAATACAACATTTTCTATTTTCCATCGTTCATTAACTAGATTTATCCATGTATTATCGAAATATTTTTGGTTTATTAATTTTGAATGAACCGAGCATGAGTTATGATGTCCACGGAAAGAAATTTTTTTTACACGTGATGGCAGATTAGGTGCCAACGGCTGAGTTTTCGGGATTTTTTAATAAAAATTTCACAAAATACCGTTTAAATATGTAACTTTGATACGCTGAATAGTTTAAATGAAAAATATGATTATATACTGTTGAACTTCCATAACTCGAACTACTATAACTCGAAGTTCTCCATAATTCGAAATCTTTAATTGACAATAGAAGTCAAATTTCATACAAATTACCTTCCGTAACTCGGAAGTCTCTATAACTCGAAGTTTTTTTGTGAATTATGGTGATTCGAGCTGGGAAAGTTATACAGTTGAACTTGTAAAATTGTAAAAATACCCTTGTTTTTAGCCTCTAAAACCCACCTAACCCCTTAAGAATGTGTCGACTCGGTACGAAATATCCCTTCATTAATTGAAAAAAAAAATTAAAAAATTAGGATGGGAAAACTAGTGCATGCAAGGTGCACATGCCTTCAGTTAACCGCCTAAAGGTTCGTTTTTATCTTGCATTAGTGAAATCCTGAAATAATGTAAATGTTTATAACGATACATGTAAGATACAAGTAACAAATTTGTATGCTAAATTGTAAAAATATATGGTAAATATTATCTCCCATCTACTCAATCTAACAACCGTTTCTTGAAAGCCATTTAACTTAAAAGTTAATCCAATTATGTGTATATAAAGAAAAATTGGCTTTTCAGAATAAATAAATATATAAATGGTTAACGAAGCCGCTTTATAAATTCGGATATTTTCGTTTGCAAACAGAATATCTCACGCCAACCTGTAAGATCTCAAATTTATATGTTTATATTTTTCTATTAACCTAGAATCAAGTGCTATTCAATACTGTGTACACGCCTGTCATTATGCCATAGCTGATAAAGAAATTCTTGTAAACTGCGTTGTTGCATTAGCGAATGAATTTGAGCAGCAGCAACAGTTGAAATACTCAATCATGTGCCAAGTGACAACAAAATGACACTGTAACAACATTTGACAGCAACGCCCACATTAACGACAAACAAAAATGCTTGGGAAACATGAGTCAATACGGAAATTAAAAAAAAAAAACACTATAGCAATTGAAAATAAATTTAAAGCGAAAAAACTGAAGTGGTTGCAGCGCCTGCAGACTATCGTGTGTAGACAGACGTTTGGAGAAAAAAATTTCATGCTCAAATACTTAAAGAACAAAATTTTATTAACGCTACAAGTATTGTGTGGTAATCTCTATTGTTGTTGTTGTTGAAATGTGACATTTGAAGCCACAGATTTGCATATGTGGCAGTTATTGCTGCTAAATAGTCAACTTGTGTAATTGCATGCGCTTCTGTTTCTGTATTTTTTTATTGTAGATGTTCTGCTTATTGGTTTCTTTGCTGGTTGTTGTTGTCACTGCTGCACTCCTTAACATTAATATTTATGGCTTCCTTCTGTCATTTTCGTTATATTTAGTTTGACACTTTCTTAAGTTACACATACCCACTTGCATTTACACACGCTTATGCCAGTCATTGCTGTTGTTGTTGTTGTTGTCATCACTATCATTGCTTTTTGTTGCAGCTTGTCATTGTTACCGTCATCGTCGCTAGCTGCTGCAGTTGTCAGCACTGCCGTTGCTGTCATCAACATGATTGCTGTTCGCGCTGCTTCTGTCTGTATTGCTGTTGTTGTTGTTATTGCTCGTTGCTGCTGACAATGTTGCAATGCAATGTTGTAAAATTAAAGTCGACAGTTGTAGGTGACAGGCTGAGCTGTCAACATTCCCATGAGATACATTTATTTTATTTCACAACACACACATGCGCACACGCACTTATGCAACTACCGACTTACTTAAATATTCTATAAGTACATGAATGTATGTTTGTATGTGTGAGTAAGCGCTGAAACACCCATGCTCATATATTACAACTTCAAATGTCGTGTGGTTACAAGTATATTTCGTATTCCTTAGAATTTTGTTGCTTGCTACTTACTTAATTTCATATTATTACCCTCCACTACGGTCGCCTTCGAAATTTTGAAATTTATGTCACAGCGTGTACTGAAGTGAAAATGAGGGTGTATACTCTACAACATTTATACGCCCCTACGAGCCGTTTGACATTTGAAAGAGGGTGTACCTGATGAGTTATGCTACGATTCATATGACATGACAGTCATTAATATTACGGTAATAAATGTTTGTCGACACTTAAACTAAATTTAGGAAGAATTAAAAAATGAAACAAACAACAAACGTAATGTAAATACTGGATCACCGAGAGGCTTTACCAGCATTTCTGCTATATAATTAACATCTGGAAATAAAAAGCGCTCTAATTACTAAACGGGTTTAAAAGCTGTCCTTCAAAAGACATGTGTATAAAGGACCCATCCATGTCACGAATATATGCTTTCATTAATTCACTACAAAGTCCAATCAACAGTCATCCAACTGGATTCTTTACAAAGTGTGGAAAGATGCGGCAGTTGGTCCGACAAGTTAGGATGTCTATATTTTTGGAAAACCATCAACAACGTTTACTCTATTATTGGATAGTTTGGAGTTTAGCAGAAGAATCAGAAATCAATGATCGTAAAATAGTATTATATTTCACCATATCTCCAGACCATATTATTGAATCGTTTAAAAGATGGTTCCATTAGAAGCAGAATCACAAATAAACAATCCTAAAACAAAACAGTATCCTAAAAAATTCTCCGTATGTCCAGGCGTGAACTCAGATCTCGGTAAAAATATAATCGCTGAAAGTGTCAAAAGCTATCCTAAAATCGAGTTTGATAAGTGTTTCGAAGATTGGAAAAAGCGCGGGCATAAGTCCTTAATACCTAATGGAGATTATTTTGAAGACGACAACCTTAATGTCGACGAATGATAATAAATAATTATTTACAAAGACCAATCAAGAATTCTGTTAAGGGATTTCTTTGAAAATTCCAATTAAAAGAAATCAATTGTATTGCAAATCTGATGTACATATAAAGCAATTTTATATTTATTTCAAAAATCTGAAAGTACAAACTGAAAGCATTCACTTGCACACATATGTACATAGGAACATGTATGTATAGGAACATGAAATGTATACGAATGAAATATTAATCATTAGACAGTCGAAAACACTTCTCAGCCACCTACACCCTTAATTTTCTGTTCCGACTCGAACAGTGCGATCACTATTTCCAATATTTACGAGTGCCTGTGCTAAGCTCTCGGCAGGAAGCCGTCAGGCCACAAATCAATTTCATTCGAATTGTGATAAGTTTGTTATTTTGTTTGCAACACGATTTATGAGCACACACAAAAAAGGGAGGAAAGCAACAAACGCTTATACATACACCCACATACAAATCTACATACATAGACGATTGGCACATATACTAATGCATAAATAACAGCACACAAACGAATATTGAAACATAATAAATTTTGCGGACGCTAGTAATACGAGTATTGGCACGTCTGGGAGTTATAACTGCAGATTTCAAACACACACACACATAAATACATGTCAGTACATAGCGTGTAGTATAGGTGAGGGGCAGGCAGTCAAGTCAACTCGGTGGCATGGTGTTGCATTTTGGGGAGGTGGGCGCATGAAGTGGCTCTGCCAACAGTGGCAATGGCAGTTGTTTGCATTCAATTCTAACGAAAATAAATTATTGTACAACAATGGCTATGAAAGCAATAAAAACATGGCAGCAATATCAAGGAAAAGCAAAGGCAACATCATCCACATTGGTCATAGAAATATTGTTTATGGCCATTGGAAGCATATTCGCCAAATCGATTTGCAATCGAGGCGGAGAATGTATACAAACATGCATCCATAAATACATATCCAGGAGTTATTGCTGGGAAAAGAGCGAATCAGGCGAAGAAAAATGGGGTTAATCTATAAAAATATGAGTTATGTAGTTGTAACAGTTTAAGAAATATGGTTTTACTGGATTCAGTAGTTATGTCATTTTTTTGTTTTTAAGGGATGTCACACAATTTATTGGATTTTAGATAAAAAAAAAATTTGATCTTATTAAGAAATCTATTGTTAGAAAATATATTAATTTAAAAAAATTGTAAGCTCTATTGAAATTTCAATTTTTTTATCATTCAAATGTTTCGTGTTGTAAACAATAATTAACTAACTATTGGACAATTATATAATGCTTCACCCTATTCTCAAAACAAAGTTTTTCGAAAATCGTGCTATTCTTCAGCAATTATTTGACATTTAATCATGATTTAAGAATGATGGAGGAAGACGTCACTTCTTTAAAACTCATTAGTTGAATTGTTGAACCAAAAGAGGAAATGAAGTTGGATTATATCATAAATCAAACAATGTCCTAATGGACTTTATTTCTTCAAATGGTATGTAACAAAAACTCAAAGATTTCTTTCCTTGAGATCTAAGGATAGAAAAACTAGCTATGGGTCAGAGCAGAGTGCTGTAGTGTTCTGAACCCAATTCATAGCATTTTGAAATCGTTTTCGCTATATAACGATATGCCCAATCGAACTGATATTTCAGAATATTCACAATATCGATTAATCCTATTTTTTCTCCGGGGTTAGACTCATCAATACACCTTACACATATGTTCAAACAGCATATAAATGGATATAATGCGGTACTTCCCTTTTTAAAGTGCGCTTGACTTCATGACTTCAACAGTGAAAGAATGGGAATTATTTCTTTGATTTTAATAAGAAAGAATTCTAAATTCAAAAGAAAGTAGTAGTACAATCTAAAGCTTATCAAATTAATAATAACTATTAAAATGAGGATCGTAAAAAAATCCATTTAAGTCTCAAACAATAAGCAAATTTCCAAATAATTCTGCGATCAAGATGTTTCCATATTCTCAACATCAAATAATAATCTTTACTCGCAATAAAAGCTTATTGTTTTATCAAGAATAAATCAAGTAGTCGGCACTTAATTTTTAAATTGCTTTTGCCTTCAATTTATGACAGTTGTCAATTAATTTAAATAGGAATTTGCGTTATCTGACAGCCACACTTGCCGACAAACTGACAAGCTAACTCACACATTTACACACACTCAACAAACTGCAGCTTAAGTACATGTAAACTTATTTATGAAATTCAGGTCAGCCACGACAGTAGAAAACCATAAAAAGCTTTAATAAAATTATATAAAATATTGTTACGCCTCATTTTTTATTATTTGAATAAAAAAGTGTAAAAAGTTTTTAATTAATGATGTCAAAATGTCAGATTAAAAGTCTTACTAAAGTGTTGCCATTCCAATGGAAGTGCTTTATGTGCGCCGCACAAACATTTGACGGTATGTGCATGCATGTACATATCACACATCGATTATCATTTAATTGTACATAAGCAACATTTTTGTAAATTTCTTCATAAACAACTATTCTTAGTTTTTTAGTATTGAATACGAGAGATTGATTGACAAATTAAAATTACACGATTTTTGATTTTTTAAACAGCTCCCATATATGCGCCATAACACAGAATTAGAGAACCGAGTCAATTTGTTTTAAACGAAATATTCTCGCTTAATTTTATTGAGCTATTTTGCATTGTAATCAACAAGCCAAACACAGGGGGGGTTCTGTCTTAGGAAAAATATAGGAAATTATAAATCTGTATTTCTCAATACTGAATTTCTCTTGATAATGACATTAGCTTACCGGAAATTTAAAATATTTCAAAACTATAAAAACCAAAAAACAAGCCTTCCTACTCTCTAAACACATACGTAAAGGGGTCTTAGAAAGGGACGCTACAATAGTAGAGCGATAGAAATAAAATCCAGCAACGAATCGAAAAACGAAATTCGTAGTCAGTGGCGTCAACTTTAAGAGCGCTACGACCAATTTATGGTCGAATTTCTGGCTGAATGCCTGCGTCAATAAGCAAAATATGCGTTATTGGTCAGTCAGCAATCTACACGTACTTCATGAGGCACCATTGCAACCCGAAAAAAATTATGGTTTGGTGTGGTTTATGGGGCGGCGTCGTTAATAGGCCGTACTTCTTCCGAGATGATCAAGACCGACACTTTGAATGGGAATCGCTACTGCTCAATGATAACCGAATATTTTTGTCCCGAATTAGATGATATAGACTTGGACAATATGAGGTTCCAACAGGGCGTCGCCCCACAAGCCACCCCGCCGACTTGGTCGTGCGATTTGACGCCGTTAGGCTATTTCCTGTGGGGCTACGTCAGATCTATGGATTATGCCAACAAACCAAACACGATTGATGACTTTCGTACAAATATCGAACGTGAAATTGCAGCAGTATCGGCCGTCGAAAATTGAGTTCAGAGTCTGGACTGCTGCAAGCGTGCCCGTGGTGGTCATGCAAATCGAGTTCCATACATAATGGCATCGAATGTACTTTCACAGGAATAAAGAATTTCACTTCATTAATTTTTAGCGCTCTTATTGAAAAATCCTTTATATCGATTATCTCAGTAAAGGAATGAAAAATCGCATTTGTATTTACTAAATTGAATTTAAATTACATATTCTCATATGTATACATATGTATGTACATACATACTCATACACATATCTAATGCAGTATATGAGAAGATCGCAGTCAAAGTTCGTGCACAATAGCTACCTAAATTTTAATTTATGATCACTTCTGTACATACATATGCAACCGTAAAGGGATCTATTCAAATCAGATTGATGAAATATGAGCGGTTTTCAAGTAGCAACTTAAAATGACAACAACTACAACAATAACAATGAGTAAAACACAAAAGAAGCAATCAACAGGTCAAAACATTCATATGAATATGTATGAAGACATAAAATTTACAATAACGGCGGCAGCAGTTAGGAGCTGAAATATGCACACACACACACACGCAATTAAACGTAGTGTCACTGACAAATGTTTAAAACAATAATATAAATTTCATGTTGCCTTTATTTCTTGTTTATCGCCCGATAATCGCTGGTCATTAGTCATTTTGAAGTATCGCCACGCCACGGCAACAATAATAGCAACAACAGCTACAACACAATACGCAACATACGACGGGTACACAGACGCCATCAAGAGTTAGCTAAAGTAGAGGCAGCTACGCTGGGTCTACCCCAACAAAGCCAGACAAGTCCAAAAATTCGAAGGCATAAGCGGCGGCTGTTGCTCAGTGAAACTTGGCTAACTGACGGCCTGCGCTTGCAACGCGCACAACGTTGTCGTCTATGTCAGCCAACCGGTGGCAGCTGTGGTGTCAGCAGTAGCCGCTTGTCTTTTTTCTCGCATTATTGTTGCCCATTTTTCTATATAATCAAGATAAATACACATACATATATACACTTAATGTATTTATTCATGTCAAATATTAATATTTCGATGCTTTGGTGTGACGCAGCGGTTCCAAATAAATTCAGCGCTTTGTTGTTGTACACTTTGTTATTTATACGTCTCATATACAATTTTTGTGTTGTCAATATTTTTCTTGTCACACCGCTAGTGGGTCGATTGGTCGGCCGGCCAGTCTGTAAGTTTTTTCGTGGCTGGCGTTTCATGTCTATTTCGACCTTTTTTCGGCTGCTGTTGGGGTATTTAGTTTTATTTTTTTTGGTTTTTGCTTTCGGCATCGAAAATTAATGTGTTTGAAAAGCATTTCATTCATCACCTCCATAAACACGCAGTGACAGTTAACACGACTAATTCGTATGTGAGGGCAACATTACTATTGCACCAACAAAATATAAAAAGTTATAAATTACGAATTCACACATAACATTAAAGCAAGAAATTATTTGGCGTTATATTTATGTCGTTTCAAACAACTAAGCTGACAATTAGTGTGGGCTGCGGATACAAACTGATGTATGAACGGACTTAGGCGGTCATAACTAAGATTTGTATTCGCATACTTTGGAATATTTACAAAACATTAATTTGACTGCAATTAATAATACCGTTAATATTTTTTGTGACATTATAGGGAGAGGAACACACATTAATCAAATATCTAAATGGAAAACAATCTTTCATTGACCACGGAAATACAATATGGTGGATTAATATAAATACATTGCAAGTATCTCCCTTCCGCTTTTTTTGCTCTTTATTCAATGCTTTATAAAAAGTGTCACAGTGATCGCATTTAGTTGAAATATGCGCCGTTTCGTTCGATAATCTCTTTCCATCTAGACAGCAACTTCATAATACTACCCTCGTAGAATCCCCCTCCTTATTTGCGAAGAACTCGGATAGCTACTTTTCACAGTTCCTGGTAGAACACTACACCCTTCCTGTTGGTCAATTCTGGACGCTTCTGGTCGATCGCCTGCTTCAAGCGGTCCAGTTCTTCACAGTAGATGGTAGAATTAAGCGTCTGGCCATAATGGAGCAGCTCATAGTGGATGATTCCCTTCCGATCCCACCAAACACACAGCAAAACCTTCCTTGCTGTCAATCCCGAATTGGCACTATTTGGGTCGATTCACCGGCCTTCGACCATGACCGTTTTCGCTTGATATTATCGTATGTAATTCATTTTTCCACGCCAGTCACCTTCCGCTTCAAAAATGGATCTAGTTCATTCCGTTTCAGCAGCATATCGCAGGCGTTGATTCGGTCCAGAAGGTTTTTTACGTCAAATCATGCGGCACCCAAAAATCAAGCTTTTCTGTGTATCCAGCCTTCTGCCGATGGTTTAAAATGGTTTGGTGACTAACTACCATCTCCTGTGCGATGTCACGAGATGCCATATGCCGGTCTAACAAGATGTTTTCCATGATTTGATCGATATTCGTCGTTACAGGTCCCCCGCCGGACTGGCTGACTTATCATGGTGTCGGTTTCACCCGCTCTGAATTGTCGAAACCATTCCTCCACAGTTCGAAGTGATAGAGTGCCATACCCCAAAACACTATTAATCTCACGGAACGTTTGTTAAAAGACGATTAGATGAATGCAAACTACTATTTAAACACTTAACAATATGCGCTGAGTTATTATTTCTGTTAACACGAAATAAATTTCAAAAACACTCACCCCGATTGTAAGCCATTGCGTATATGAGGCATAAGGACAAAAGTGCCAGATAATCGTTTTCTGTACAATCCAACGCTGATAAAACCATTTCCAAGAATGGACGATTCAATTCGGTAAATGCACGCGTGGGTTGCACTAGTTTCTGTATCTTTTCCTTCTCCTCATCGGTGATATTGGCCAATTTGGCGTTATTTAAAACAACCTGTGCAGCTGCACTAGCAGTCTCTACAGAAATATTACACAATTCGCTTTCCGCAAATTCCTCATTTGTGGATCCTGTTGCATTTTCGGCAGCCACATCTATGCCGCTACTGGCTTGACTGGCTTGAGATATATTCAAGTTGTCAGTATCATATCTATGGCTTGTAGAGTTGGCACCGACTGTCTCTAAGGCTTGCTCGAGACTTTCGCGTGGCTCACCAAAACCCGGCACCACTGCTAAACGATGCTCCACATAAGCATTTAATACTTCAGCAGCGCCCTCTTTGAACACACTGTGATCTCCGTTGAGTATGACCCAGGCAATCCACTAGAGAGGATTTGCCTTTAACGAAGGGATACTTTAAAATAGCGCGAATTTCGGTGATAGTGAACTCCATGTTTACACGTTTATAACTGTTCAACGCAATATCCGAACTAATCATGCATAGCGTCGTTTTGTAGGTTATGTCAAGACCTTTCAAAGATGTATAGTATTGCCAGATACGAGCTCTGTATAAATTTGTAATAAAAATATCTGATTTGACTTTCAAGCGTCGAAACGAAATTTTTACAGATTCGAGATAAGGGAGGCAAAACCATTAGACGAAAAATCGTAAATGGGCAATGAACAGATATAGAATAGTACAGAATACGAGATGGAGCTAAATTCCTATAAAGAATCAATCAATTGTTATAACCCTTATTTGGATTTACCTAATTGGCTCCGTGGACCTCGCATGGGCGTATGAGTAGTCGGTGCTCATCGATCAGCACTTTTGTTATTACGAGATCTTTTTAGTTCAGATTGGATCGTAGGAGATCAGCTGAAATAATTGCTCTTAGCAAGGTGCAGCTCTCCGCAAAGGTCTTTACTGGATATTTTCTAATGGTTACTATCCTGTTTATACTGGACTGACGATGAAACATTTCGGTAGCACTAACTTCTGCGAGCCAATTGAATTAGGCCTAATAGGTATTAACTGCTTCAACAAATATGTGATATGCTGAAATAGAGTTTTGAATATCTCTGTTATCTATATTTTGGATCACAAAGGATTGACGGTTTTTGCAGTCCCATATATACCATGTTACCTTAACCTAACCTAACTTATTTGAGCACTCAAGAGGGATTTATTCTACAAGTTGTTGGCATAATTTGCAGGCAATTACAAGGATACTGTTTTTTTTATGATGGATCCAGTACTCTGTCAGGACTTATGGTATGGGTATTCATAAGAGGACCTGTGTTGAAAAATCGTTTTGTCTGGTCTGTATCGAAAAAAAGTTCTGTATTTCAAGAACTCATGTATTCTCCATACATTATAATATGACATTTTGAAGAAATAAAAAATGGGCGTGGCCACATTAAATACATCCAAACATATGGAATGTCCATAAGAAAGACTACGTTATTCAGAGTCTATAAAAAATTTTCAGATTTTCCAACAATAGATAAGAGTAACTGAATCTGTCACTATTATCTAATTTGAAGACATGTCACAGAAAAATGTACAGTCTGCTATAAAGTCTAAAATACCACCATCTGGTAGATAGATGCTGCAGTGAATAACTGATGATCTTGTCATTCTGTAACTACCTGCCATGTTCTAAAAGTACATATTTACACTCGTGTAGAAAAGCTGACTTGATGTACATATGTAAGCACATTCCTACATATATGTACATATATGCTCCTTATTCAAACACGTGATATAACTTGTTTTGATCGAAATATTATCTTCGTAAATTATTTTTTTCCAAAGTTTTTTCCACTAACGTCATTGCGTTCACGAGTTTCGCACATGTTCAGCACATTTCTTCTTCAACGCCCAACCCATGTCGTGTTAAATCTCGTGACACCAGCTCACGTCCGCCAGAGCAAAACAGCAAAGGCGATGAGTTGACAGGAAAACGTGCGCAAACATGCGACAAAACATCTCTGTTACGCTGGCATAAATGTCAAAACAAGTCAAGAAATTTATTTAAATCAAGGTCTGGCAAAAATTCACTAATATTTATTTAAACCTGAAACTCGCGTGAGGGGCTTGTGCGCTTAGCGTGTCTAGAAAAATAATGAATCAGAGAACTGGGAAAGGGTTTCTTAGATTGTCGATGAAATGGAAAAATCTACAAAACTTAAGAAAAATTATTGTGTATTCATTAAAGTTTTATTTTATGTAAAACAAGGAAATATTTGTGATACCATAAAATGTCCCAATTGTCCAATACACATATATACATATATATTCAAGTATTGAGTTCTAACTATTTGCACAATTGCTCAAATATTTAAACAAAAGCCAAAAAACTATTCATTAGGAACCGCTCATACTACAGTCAACCACCACTACCGACAATTTGCTGCGTGGCTTGTGTTCGTTGACAGGAACGCCATTATTATCGCACTGTCTTCACAAATCACTCAAAACTGTCAAAGTGACAGTTTCGGCCATTTGAACGGATAAATTTGCTTTGATTTGTATGATGCGATGATGTTTTTCCCCCTTTCACGCTCTTACTGACATCTCCACGAGGAGACCTAAAAATTATGAAACTAAACGGAATAAAACTATGGGAAGACATTTGAGACATTTACACTGAAAGTCAGAAGCCGGGTGAGTTTCTGAGGTAGCAAACCACTAACTTTTCGAAGGTAAAGGTAAGGGTCAAGGCTGTAAACACTACATAATGTTGACATGCAAATAATTTCGAAACGGCTTGTATCGAGATCGCCAATAGTACACAAATTCTAATTAGCCAATCCATCGATATTCTTCGACGATTTTTTTTTAAAAAGACTCAAAGATTTTTGAGGATAAAATGCCAAAAAAAAAAAATAAAAAGTGACTCGTTAGCTTTTTGTTCGTACTCGTGATGTTTCATGAATCCTGGATTTTCTGTGAGACGGGAATTTTTTGTATTAAAATCACTAGATTACGCGACATGAAACTCGCCGATAAACAAATTTTGCTTCCTCTTTCAAAGTAATTGTTACAAACGAGGGAAATATCAATTTATTTACCCGCAATTGAGAAAACTTTCTCAGTGTACGCAATAAGCACTCAAAATATCATAATATTAAAGCGTACAAAAATTATTACGCGCTCACTTAACCGACCATCAAAGCGTCCAGCCAACCGGCCAACCATCCAAACAACGAAGCAAATGCAATCAATGGCGGCAAATACCGTCTCTAAAAGGCAGTTAAAGCGGTTAAAGCGGCAGTGCGCGCAGCTTAATAACAGCATTAACTCTTTTGAGAAGCTGTCACTCACATTTAAAGCCTGTCCACTGTCGACTGCCGCACTGTCAGTGCTGAGCAGTTCATGCTGTCATGGCATTTTAACTTCCATATTTCTTCTACACAATCACTTTAGTTTTGACTTTGCCGCGACAACCACCACCACTAACACCAGCACGAACGCGGACACTCAAGTAGATTGTTACTGTGGGTTTTTCTTTAGCTGCACTAAGCCCATGTTCGTAGCGGTAGGGCGCTAGTTTAGTCCACCGTTTGTTGTGCTTTTTTCACCGACCCATTCTTTTTGTCTTTTACAACTGCGACATAAGCATTTAAAGTCTCATTTGTTGTGTTACATTATGCCATTCTTTTACTGTTTGTCTGTTTTTGCTATTGCTTCAGCTGTTTGCTGTGTTCTGCCTGTTGAGATGGCTCACTTCAAAGGAGCCGCCGACTTTTAGCGCTTTAACGCTATTTAAGCCACAAGTGTCAATGCCTTGGCAGTTGACCATTTTCATTTGGTTTAAAATATTTTATATTTATAAGCAGTTGAGGCTTTACGCAAAAGTCTGGTACTTTGAGATCTTAGTCGGCTCTTTTTAATTTGTTCGGCAATATTGCGTTTTGGAAAATCAGAATATATCAACTAATGTGTCACAAATGAAATTGGAAAGTGCATATGATAAAATGGATTAAATATAATACTCTATGCCTTAAGAAAAAAATATCTAGTGTCGAGGGACTTGAGAAATATTGCCTTCATATATGATGTTGGTTTACGATGCCATTATATACATATTTAAAATTAAACATATTAAAGAGAATCTTAGCTGAAGGGCCCACCTCATGTTCCAGAAATGTGTTTTGCATTTTTTACCATTTCTTTATTTGGGCCCACCTCATGTGTTTTAAATTTTTATTTCTTTCTTTGTTGCAAACTTGAAACATATAACTTAAGTAGTTTAATAGTCGTTTATATACAAATGATGATATTTGATTGGGAATATATTTGAAATTTCTTCCCAAAAACTATTCAATCCAACCGCGGAAAGCATTTTATCGAGTCGGTAAATGAGTTCAATTCGATCGAAAATTGATTATCGATATGGTTTTAAAGATTCCGACGCACAATTTTTTGATCGAACCATTTTTCGATCGAAACAGATTCAATGGTTAGGCCCGTTATTTTATTTGCATAATCTACATTCTGCTCAAAATGAAAATTTGAACTGATTATCTTTCAAAAAATTAAACAAATATTACTCTATTGGATACATTTGAGTCTCCAACACATACTTTTAACATTAACTTCTTCTTCTTGACTTCCTGACACCGTTTATGAGGTTATAGCCGTAATTTTTCCGCAAAACCTTTCTCTCGAAAACTAGTGCCGTCTCATCGGATGTTGACTTCGTCCACGCTTCTGCACCAAAAAGTAGGACGGGAATGATGAGAGCCTTGTAGAATTTGATTTTTGTTCGTCGAAAGAGGACTTTACTTTTCAATTGCATACTCAGTCCATAGTAGCATCCGTTGGCAAGAGTAATTCTGCGTTGGATTTCAAGGCTAACATTATTATCTGTGTTGATGCTGGTGCCTAGGTATACGAAATTCTCTATAACTTCAATGTTATGACTGTCAACAGTGACGTGGGAGCCAAGATGCGAATGCGCTGACTGTTTGTTTGATGGCATGAGATATTTCGTCTTGCCCTCGTTCGCCACCCATACGCTTCGCTTCCTTATCCAGTCTGGAAAAAGTAGAACTAACGGAGCGGGTGTTATTTCCAATGATATCGATATCATCGGCGTACGCCAGCAGCTGTACACTCTTATAGAAAATTCTACCTTCTCTATTTAGCTCTGCAGCTCGTATTATTTTCTCCATCATCATGTTAAAGAAGTCCCTCGATCGTAAATCCCCTTGTCTGAAACCTCGTTTGGTAGCTAACGGCTCGGAGAGGTCCTTCCCGATCCTGAGGGAGCTTTTGGTGTTGCTCAACGTCAGCTTACACAGCCGTATCAGTTTTGCAGGGATACCAACTTCAGACATAGTGACATACGGGCAACTCCTTTTCGTGCTGTCGAAAGCAGCTTTAAAATCGACAAAAAGGAGGTGTGTGTCGATTCTTTTTAAACGGGTCTTCTCCAAGATTTGGCACATGATGAATATTTGGTCAGTTGTTTATTTTCCAAGTCTAAAGCCACTGATTAGGTCAAATCAGTTTGTTGAAGGTGGCCTAAATATGTCGCAAACGAATTTGGAGCGGTTTTCGGCTACTTTTGGATCAATAACCACACCTTACAAGAACTACTTAGCTATTTAAACCAAATTTTATGTTCATATACACGCTAAAAAAGAATTCTTGAAATCGGACTATTATTTTTTAAGACTCCAGATATTGCACATTAGGACATCAGTGTCTATGGATAATTTTTACACCATATATATCAGTTAATATGTGACATCTTACCTAAAATAAAAAAAGTATAATCAGGGATATAGCTTGCTGGCGGAGTTGAATGAAATCGGTCCAGGAATTACTGGGTGTAAGTCACCGTGGCTGCCTCATATTATGACTATTTTGTCAATCCCATTTTCCAATGTACACTGGACTGTATGCCTCATTACGCACTAAATATTAATTTTTACTTACTTAGATGTAGCTGGTCTATCAGCATGAACCACTCACTGACTTGACATACTTCCCCAAAGACTAGTCTAATTAGGCACTACTCATGAATATAATCAAAATAAATGAAATGCAGCGATTAAAAAAAAATATAATAATGCTGATTGTACATTTTTTACCTTTTGGACCATTATTGCTTGCAATTCTGACAGTTCCTTTGAATTCAGGGGGCCAGAAAAGTCCCTCAACTAGACATGCGTAAGTGCTAATAGCTGATTTTGCCTAAAATTTATTTTGAGAAATAATTTAACAGTTGTGTTGTAAATTCCTAATAGAAATACTAAAAGTACTTATTTGATATCCAACAAGTTCTCTGCGCTCCCCGCATTACTGATGAAGTTTTTTCCACAATGTGTTATTTCTGTAATTATATCAAATTCAGTAGCATTGCTGATTCTAAAAATTGTGGATTATTCGAAAAAACTTAAGTAACTCAGGAAAATCCCTTAAAAGTTAAGCAACACCAAACCACAACGGAAACTACAATTTGTGGTTTTTTGATAAACACATTTCAGTTATTGTTAAAAACAATGGGTAGAAGTTATCGCATATGTACTATGAAATATGTATATACAGCGCATAAATAGATTATTTTTGTATAAGATGGTATAAAAAAGTAGCTACCACTAAACATGGTACTGTTAAAGACTGCTACATAAAATTTTATGAACGCTCATAATTTTAAGCCTCAACGTATTTACTTATTTAAACACGTAGTCATATAAAATATAATGCCCAACCCAGACCATTTAGCGTTCTGCAGCAAAGCAACGACACAGCAGCAGCAGCGGCAGCAGAAGTTAATGCGCCTCATCCATCAACGCTAATTACCCTAAATTAATTAAAGTAAATAAATTCAGCAGTCATAAAGCGTTAACAGCGCAAACAAATAAAGCAGCCGTCGGCTTAAGAATTTGTCATTTGATATTAAATACCGTAATTAAAGAGTCGGCTGACAAATGCGGCGCAGTGCGGCATTACGTTGAAAGCAACAAATATGCTGGCACCCAGAAGTGGAGCGCAACAATGTTGTGGGCTATGTAGTTGCTGTTCCGAGGGCGAATTACGAAGAAGAGTGCGTTGGTAGCGTGATATTTCTATCCACATGCTTTTACTGCCGAGCTATTTATATTTGTTGTCTCAATATTTGGTGAAAGCTTCTCATATTTGTGTGTAAACGCATATCACACGCTGCATGCTGCTCGCTTGACTGCGGAGTGATAAAGTAACCGTAAAGTATCTGTGTAAACATAATATAATAAATATAAGCACATATTTACGGATGTTTATGAAATTTAGTGCATAGGTGTTTACTCACCTTCGCCGTGTTTGCGCAGATGACTTCGGTGGCCGGCACACAAATCGTGTTGAAATAAACACGCGTATCTTCATTTTACTGTTTTCGCAGCCGCCAACATTATCTGTAGGCTAGTCTGGTACATTATTGTCACACGTGATTCGCCCCCCAATAAGCGGTACAATTAACGTGACGTTGGCGTATCTAAATATAGTTGTTGCTATTATGTATGTGTGTTTCTGTGTGTTTATTGCTGAAATCTACAAGCGAATAGTTTTGGAGCCAACAACGAAGCGAACTGCTAGTTTGCTCACATAGTTCCGCCCGAAATTTTGTACCTAGCTACATATGTATACTGCCTTGCTCGCTGATAAGCATTTTATGCGCGTCGATGATTTCATATGCGCTACTTATGTATGCCTTTGACATGAATTCAACCGCAAACAAAATTAATTTGTTTATTAATCGCTGAAAAATTGACGCATATGGGCTTGAGTGTTATATTTATTATTTCTTAAATAATTTGCGGTTTTGGATTTCCGCTTAATTCAACTTAATTCTCTTCGATACTTATATTAAATTCTTTGTGGTATTTTAATTTTGAGATAACTGGAACGACAAATTGATAACAGGCGTCAAAGTTCTATGAAAACTGTTCTTTCGAAATTTTCGAAGCTCAAAATTTGGTTTTAAATTAATACATATTTTTCTGGTTTATGTTGGTGTACTGAATAGCTAGTGTTCTTAGCGAGGATCCTCTGGTGTTTAAGTATGTGCCCGGGTAGCTCAGTCGGTAGAGCATTGGACTTTTAATCCAAGGGTCCAGGGTTCAAGTCCCTGCTCGGGCGATCATTTATTTTTTACAATTTTTTATACATGGAAAATTTTAAAATTCATTATTAAATTATGCTATCTGTTTAAAATAAGCTAATCAGTTTGTTATTAGTGTTTCCACATGCATTAATAGAGTTAAAATATATGATTAAAAATGGTTATTATAATTCAGAATATAAAAGTAGGTTAGTAAATTGGAAGAAGAAAAAATATGTAAGATCAACAATAACTGAATTCTCCTGCAGTGTAAAATCCGCGAAACAAATTCATATTTCTGTACCATATTGATTATGTGGAATAAGTTATAAAAATAATACATTGCAGAATATCCTTTATTGGCTATTACGGCCGTGGCGTATTTTTCAAAGAATACCATGCATCCTGTACTTATTTCAAATTCTGCTTTGGTTTTTGTATTTTTTTTTTGTGTCATTAGGGCTTCTTGACTATTTTCCAAAAAAGCTTAAGGGGTATGTACAGTTAGACGGCCGAAAAAAAGTGAATTTTCGAGAATTTTTTCTGAGAAAACTTTTTAATTTATTGATCCAAAAATTTATACACATATTATGGTATCTTTTAACTGTATTTTAAGACTTAGTACTAGTAAAAATATTTATTTGAAAAAGAGCTACAGCTAATCTCCAGGAGCTCCTCTCAAAAAAGACGTTTTGCGGTGACCACTATATCTCGGAACTGGATCATATGAAATTAAAAAACCAAACAGATTTAGTTAAAATAATGTTAAATCTAGTAATTAATCGAAGGAATAAGCAAAATAAAATTTTTTGACAAAATGGCGGTTTTTCAAAAAAAAGAAATCGATTCTTCACCGAAATTTCGGCCTTAAATTGTTTATAAAATAAATATTTATCGGAGAGAAAAAATCTTCGATTTATTACTAAAAAATATATTTAAGAAGGTCGTGTTAAAATTTGAGACTAATCGGTCTATCCGTTTTCGAGTAATGTTGGTCACCGACTTTGAAAATACCATTTTGAGAAAAACGCGCTGCCGCTCGGACCTTGTACTCCCAAGCACTCTGAAACGCCTTTTCAAATTTGCTTGTAACTTTGAAAATATTCACCGGAACGATATGAAATTTTCTGTGTGTATTCTTAAATATATGTACATTAAGAAAATGAAATTAAAAAAAGTCGATTTTTTGAAAATTCTAACTGTATATAACCCCTTAAAGTAAAACTTCAACTACATTGTTAAAAAAAACTAGGGGTGTGTTTGGGACCACTGTCTTGCTGATATACCATATTTTATACTCAGCAAAAGTTAAAAATGTTTGTCCACATTTTCATAGTTCAATTATATTTAACACACTGGCCCCATCTTTTTGGTTTCCATGATTTTTATAAAACACCGTTTCTTTCAAGTACAGTTAACCTAGTCCTTTTAATAGTTTATCTATACCAATGCTTATTCGATAGTTTATTCAATAAATATCTTGTGAAAGCGGTAAAGTCGTATCTTGAATCGTTTTTGAATGGCAGTGTTTTAAAGAGCGATATAAGCCACTATAGTCGAAACTTTAAACGTGAAACGACATATTTAAAATTGCTAAGTACTACATAAGTAGTACTCTAGACAATGACCTACGATATTTTTGATTTCTTGATAATTCGCAATTTGGCATTAAAATAACGACAAATTTTGTACCTAAAAGGTCGACATTTTTTCAGATCCAAAAAAATTCTAAATATTCGGCCGAGTACTTTCTCTCCTCTCCTCATTTTTATGTGATATATTGGTATGACTCCTTAAGCACCGTGATGTACAGTAGTTATTCCCCAAGGAATTGAAGTCATGGATTCACGATAATAAGGAATTACTGAAACTATTATCTGGGTATTATCTTATGTTCAATGTATTGGTGGCAGCTTACTTTGCAAATATATTGAAGTTAAGATATTCAAATAACTTTTAGAAATGGTCAACGACACTCAATGGAAGGGTAAAAAATTAGTATTATTACATACCAGATCTACTGCGACACTAATTAATAGATAATTGAAATTGGTTCTACAGTTGCAGTGACGTGCAAAATTCTGGCAGCTTCCCATTTGTTGTATAACAAAATGATAATCAAACAAATGTTTACAACTTTTTTAGTTTAGGTGTACATTTATACTGGTCTCCACGGTATATAGTTTAATCAATAGCATATTAGGTGTACAACTTTGCTTCCGCCGTTTTTTTTGTAAATTTAAGGTTTTTTTTTGTATTAAAACGGTTACAAAAATGTTATTCAAAATATTGGCCGTTGCTAGCTACTACTTTTGACCATCTTTCTGGCAGCATGCGTATTCTGTGCAAATGTCGAGAATTTGGCTCGAAAAGTGACATTTTCAGTTTTGAGAATAAGTTTGGGATGCAAACAGATCTCTACAAATATTTTGTTGGGTTAATGTTGACACAAATGTCCAAGATCGATATAAAACGATTTAATCGATTTAATCGACCAGTGCTTGACCGTAGAGACATCTATTGGAAAACGGCGGAAGCAAAGTTGTAGACCAATAGTTCCTGCAATTCATCACGTAAAAATTTTAGAACTAGAATTATCTTTATCTTTGTAGATTATGACATACTTAGGAAGGAAAAAAAGCTGTTAATGAAATGTTTACTAAGTAAATTTAAAAATACAAATAAATAAATAGTTGTTGATAAAAAAAATATATATATTTGCTATAGCTCTAAGTATTTAGCAATTACAATTTATATAACAAGGAGGAATCAAAAAATATAGGCCTTGTATATACATAGGGGAAGTTGATGCAATCGTCGCACTCATTAGATTACATCACAGAAGATAACGTAGAAACACATTAATCGTTAAATTATATTGGATAACCACATAATCGACTTGATAGAGATAACTGATACTTAAAAGAGAATAAAACATTATTCATATCGTACGTGAATATTTGGGTGCAAAGTGGATACTGCGTGACCTCAAAATCCATCTCTAAAATTTCACAAGTCCGGGGTTGGCCATATATGAATATGTACTTGTACTTGTATTATATTTCCGATCAATATATTCTTACTCGTTCACGATTGATATCGCTCTAGTTAATGCCACAAATATAGAGAGTAATGAAAGCCATGGAAGTTTCTGGCATAGACAGTAAAAAAATGAATGGACCAGGGAAGACATTAAGAAAATTTGCATTTTTATTGCTTGCAACTGTATGTTTAAGTATGTATACTCTTTGTGCCAGAAACTGAGCTTACTCGACTGTAAGTGGAAGTATTATGAAATACGAGTTCAAGCACTTATGCACATATGCGCTACGTAGCTACTACATAGTTACAATTATAGGTAAATATACTCATTTGTAAATTGCAAAGTCGTGCGCATTAATCAGCATCTGAAAGGCAATTGCGCTGGTGCTACAGCTGTAAACAAAGTCATTTAAAATTGAAATATGGGAGAACAGTGCGAGTAAAAAAAATACACGTACTGCGAAATTGCCATAAATTATGACAGCAATTATTATTATTGTTGTTTGAGGTTATCAAAATGTAATAAATCAGTTTGTATTGTTGACACATGACTTGTACGGACTACATACAAACCCACTTACATATTTACATATGTATATATGTATATGTGTTAGTGAAATAAGCAGAAAAAAATTTTGAAATTCATACGAAACAAGAGTGAAAATGTTTCCACATACAAATATGTGTATGTATGTATATTTCTATAGCGTATACATACATTTTTTTTACAGCCACAAGATAAGTCAAATGCTCATATATACATCTATATAGCTATATTCTGTAAGCATATATGGTTTAATGTACACATTCTAGGCGTTCATGCATAGCCACATTCGCTTGGATGGTGTCTCACATACTCCCGCCAAGGCGTATACTTAATTTTTACACGCCACAGTGCGACAGCTAGTCTGTTGAATGCGCCTCATGAGGCACACTCATGCGGCTTATCGCATTGTAAATTAACTGTAAAATAAATTTATATGTTGCGCACCAAATATATTGCAGCTACATAAATGTAGCAACATGCATACAAACATATGGTATATATACGCCTATGTCAACATATATCCATGTTTCCCTTGACGCGTCCCTACTCATGCCATATGAGGGCTGTAGGAGGCTAAGACTTTTATAGCGGATTTATTTTTTCGCGCGAGTACATTTAAAAATATGTATGAGAATATCAAAATAAACGTGGCAACAATCATGTCACTGACAACCAGTAACCGCTATGAATAAAAAAGAAAAACGCCGCGAAAAAAGGTGTTTGTAAAAGCAAATAAAAAATACTCGTGCATAAAAAATCTCCGAGTTGATTAAGAAATTTATTGCTTTACTCGTTGTTTACAACTGTCACTCATCAGCGTCGTTGACACTGACAGCCGTAGCGACGGCAGCAACAACAACATAAGCAACTGCTACGTTACGGTTGACAGCAATTGTAATGTATAAATATAAAGTAAATCTCGGAATTAACGCCTTTTGACAGCCGCACGAGTGTAAGTCAGTATGTATGTATGTATGTCTTCGCTTGACTGACATATTTGCCTGCATTACAGTGCCCTTTTACGAGCATTTCACCTTTTTATTGTATTCGCTGCATGTAAATGAATCCATGAGCTTAGTGCTAAAAATAGCAAACATGGATTACATGGAAGCGCACGTAACCCACAGATAGCAGTTGTATAGGAATATATGAGTGTTATCTGATTAGATGCAATCTCTAGCGCATGAGGCAGTTCAACAAGTTAATGATTGCAAAATAGGTGAATGCGCACCCGCAAGTATGTGTACAATCTGGTGTTTTAATGTTTATTTATAAAGCTATCAATTGCCACATGTGAAACAGGAGCAGATAGTGTTTCTGTTGAAATTTTCAGACTCATCATGGGTTATTTTAAGATTATTGAGTATATTTTATGTCCCCACAACAGCAAAAACAACACTTTCAAAGACGTAAATCGTTTGGTAACAATTAGTTTCCTTTTACTATTGTGGGATGATGAAAATACCACGATGCATTAAGAGAACTGGAGGTTTAATTTGGTGAGAGAATGATGGACATAAGTAAATGGTGATCCATTTCAAGAATCCCTAATTAAAAAAAACACAGAAAATTAAAATTTAATGAGGAATATTTATTACCTTTCGAAAGAATATTCTTTGGCATCTACTTTTTTAAAGATTATCTCTTTCGAATGTTGACCGCTGCTACGTCTGTCCATGGTACATCTGTTGAGTACAATTTTCGATAACTAGTTCGAGCATTTCGACTGGTAACTGGCGAATGACCCGCGTGATGTTTTGCTCCAAGGCCTGAATCGAGGCGTGACTTTATATATCCCCACAGGAAAACGTCTAACGGTGTGATATCACACAATCTTGGTTGCCAATCGACCAGCCCAAAACTTGAAATTTTCTGCTCCATTGATTGATGCGATGTGTGGGAATGGCGCCGTTTTGTTGAAATCAAATTTTGATGAGAGCACGAATTTCAATATCAGGCATGAAATAGTCGGTTATCATGGTGCGATAACGGTCTTCATTGACGGATACGTTGGACTGATGAATCCATCGGCCCACAAACCACCCCAAACTTGAATCTCTTCAGGTTGCTCTTCGTCCCAAATGAGGCAATTTTGCTGTTTACATAGCCATTGGGCTTGAAATGGTCCTCATCGATGAACAGAATTTGGCTGAAAAACGTTGGCTCTTATTGGTACTTTTCAAAAGCCTACATGCGATGTCGCTTAGGAAGGTCGAGCGGCTTCAGTTATTTCACAAGCTGTATTTTGTGTACACTCCCAGCTACGACATGGTCCATTCGGTCGAATATTGTACAATAATAAATGCTGGGTCTAAAGATGGGTGATGGTGTTGCGAATAGTACTCTCAGTAGGCCAATTATGTTGACAATACTCACACACCCGAATCTCCATAATCCACAAACAAACTGCGAGTTAGAGAGACTTTCGAGTTACGGAAGGTAATTTTTAGGAAGTTCAACTTCTAGTGCTAATTCAAGAGTTCGAGTTATGGAAGTTCAACTGTATTCAGATGGAAGTAGTTAAATCTCAAGAGCAATATTTTTAAAAACCTTTCCGATACCCTCACTGATTCTTGAATTTTCTATTATAAAGTGAACGATTCTGATGATATTTACATTGTATTATATGGGAAGTTGGCGCAATTGTGGTCGGATTTCGCCCATGTGTCTTACTGATAGCACTTTATATATTTTCGATTTACAGCATTTGGTGGCCTGATATTAACGAACCATTATAAAGATCCAAGGGACACGTACATCAAGTTGTTGACCTAACCAATGTCATATATTGGTAGCATAATAATTCGAGCTGATACTAACAGCCCTATTCTGTGCACTGGACAAAATAACAAAAAAATTGAAATTTTTTTCAAATTTTTATCAAATAAGAACTTTTTTGGTATTCTGTGACAATTTTGATAAAATAACAAGTAAGGAAGGGCTAAGTTCGGGTGTAACCGAACATTTTATACTCTCGCAATTTATTTGTTTGACTTAATTAATATTATATAATACACAATTTGACCCACACATTCGTCATATATATTGTATAAAGTCCGTTGAAAGTTGGAATATTAGGCACCGAGGTCCTCGTGTTCGATATATGGGGCCTTAAAAACCTATGGTCCGATTTCGGCGATTTTTAGAATGGGGCTGCAACACTATAGTATTTGTGCAAAGTTCTGCACCGATATCTTCACTAGTGCTTACTTCATATATTGTAATGTAAACGATTCAGCATCTTCAAAGTTCTGATATATAGGAAGTAGGCGTGGTTGTGAAGCGATTTGGCCTATTTTCACAACATATCATTGGGATGTAAGGAAACCAAGTTTCATTGAAATCGGTCGTGTAGTTCCAGAGATATGATATTTTACCCATAAGTGGGCGACGCCACACCCACTTTCCATTTTGTAAAAAAATCTGAGTGCTGCTTTCACCTACCATTTCTTATGTGATTTAGTTTTTCTGACGTTTTTCGTTAGTGAGTTAACCCACTTTAAGTAATTTTCAACCTAACTTTTGTATGGGAGGTGGGCGTGGTTATTATCCGATTTCTTTCATTTTTGGACTGTATTAGGAAGTGGCTAAAAAAACGACTGCAGAAAGTTTGGTTTATATAGCTCTATTGGTTTGCGAGATATGTACAAAAAACTTAGTAGGGGGCGGGGCCATGCCCACTTCCCCAAAAAAATTACATCCAAATATGCCCCTTCATACTGTGATCCTTCATACCAAATTTTATTTCCATAGCTTTATTTATGGCACTTTATGTGTTTTCGGTTTTCGCCATTTTGTGGGCGTGGCAGTGGTCCGATTTTGCATTTTTGAAAGCAACCTTCCTATGGTGCCAAGAAATAAGTGTGCCAAGTTTCATCAAGATATCTTAATTTTTACTCAAGTTATAGCTTGCACAGACGGACGGACGGACGGACGGACAGACGGACAGACAGACATTCGGATTTGAACTCCACTCTTCACCCTGATAACTTTGGTATATATAACCCTATATCTAACTCGTTTAGTTTTGGGTGTTACAAACAACCGTTATGTGAACAAAACTATAATACTCTCTTTAGCAAATTTTGTTGCGAGAGTATAAAAAGCATAGCTTTTCCCCAAACGTATGGGAAACAAAATAATGTAAACAGAAACAGCTGAGTCTGTCCAATTATATTCGAATTGAATTGAAAAATTTATTTGAATTAATTTTTAACGTAAGTTTTCAAATACATTTCAATATTTGTTGCAAAATAGTTAATAATTTAACTTCAGTTTCACAATATATCCATTGCTTTTGGTCTAGACTTTTCTTAGGGTGCGCAAATATTCCATGCTCCGAAGCTGGCACTATTTTTCATGCAAAAGGCTGTTATTTGGATGAGTGTTTGTTTTAACCGATCCTTCTTCAGTGTGGCTTCGTTGATAAGTTTGGTTTATGATTGACCAAAGAGTTATCAGCCTATCTATCCGATTCTGATGTCGAGATATCGACTGAAGCCTTTCAGACCTGATGCAAAGTATTTGGTTTGGTTTCACAACTCCATTTACTCTATATAGATGACAGGGTTATCCTAACCAAACAGGGAGTGCCGCGCGTAAATAAAGTTGATTGATAATCAAATGGCAGAGCCTATATATTCACTTTTCCATCCCAGATCCTCCATAGTCTTTTGCTCCCCCGCAAAGCCGTAGATTACTTCATAATGTAATACATATTTTGATTTAGTTGGTTGTTATGTTTAGCTTCAGAAAAGTTCCTTGGGGACTACGAAATCGAAACTTTGTTCTTTGTTGGCAAAAATTTGCTAAGCTGTAATCGTAAAAGCATGCAATATATAGAAAACACTTTCGTCAATGTTACCCTCATTATCTTCATTTTTTATACAAAAAACGGAAAAATAAACTTCTTAATATATTATAAAAGCGGCTCAATAACGCGAGCCATCCACATGATCATATTTTTCCTCTTTGTATAAGACTAACGACAAAAGTAAAATATCTCCATTGAAACAAATTCACTTTCACAACTATCCACAGCGAGATATTTTATTTGTCAAGAGCATTTTACTTCTTAACAACTTATAAAGAAAATAGCTTTTTATTTTAGACACAGAATACGAAATGCTTGATAAATTTCAATTTTTTACAAATTAGAAATTGGTTGAATTTGTAAAGTGCACAGAATAGGGCTGTAATACTTATTTTCAATAATTTTTTTCATTTTATAACTTCAAGTTTTTCTTATATTCCAAGCGTTTGTAATCGCGCTCACTTTATTTACATGTGAAACATTTCGCCATATCAACCTGCATTTGCGCATCTTTGTGGCTCTTTGCGGTACTTACATGGTGTACTAAGCCATATTATGCTGTCAAATTAAACATGCCCACTGACAGAGCGCAAGGAAAAAACCTGAAAAAAAGGAAAAATAATATAAGGAATATCAGCTATGAAAAGAACAAGACCAAATGGATGCTAACTGGCTGAGCTAGCCATGTTGCGAGCAAGTTACTACTGCTTGTTGTACCACTGAGATAACCAGATTTTTGTTGTTATCATTGCTGTAGTTGTTGTTGTTGTATGTCATGCCCCTTTTCCAAGTTGCCAATTACACTCTTTGACACCAGCAACAGCAGTTGTCATTTGCCACTTGCCACTTGCCGCACAGAAATGCAGACACACACACACACATACAAACGTATAGTCACAGCACTGTGTCAACGGGTGGCAACATCGCCAGCACTTTGCTAGTGGCCTTTTTTTCTGCTGACACAGCTAGCTGTTCATGCTGCTGGCAGCTGTACTACCACGCTGTTGTTATTGTGTGTATGTGCACGGCTTTTTGATGTTAACAAATAATGACATGGCAATTTGCAGATTTCATAGAACTTCCAATGCACGTCTACACATACTTATACATAAACTGTATAGCTTGCGATAGCCAGTATTTCACCCCCTTGCTTCCCTGCTTGGTTCGCTACAAACGCCTCACTTATGTCATATAAAATCCTCTTGCTGCCAGCAGCCACTGAAACTTCATTAAAATGTCTGTTCTATTTTCTAATATTTTCATCTGGTTTCGTCGGCTAAGCGCGTCGAGGCGGTGTGGCCGGTGGTGTGGGAGTGTGCGTTGTGTCAATAGCATTCCGCGTGCACTGTGCGTTTGTTGTGTTTGTTTGTCGCAATTGGTGGTATTAAATTTGTCAGCAGCATATCAGACAGCTGGCTGTTGCTTGTCTTGACAGGGCAATCGGAAGTGCGTTTCAACTATAGACACTGGCGAAGAGGAGAGCAAAGTGGAAATGGTTTATTGTGTTTTCACAACGCTTGGCTTAATAAGAGGGATTACCTATGTGCGTGTATTGAATGTGGCACACTTGGTGTGGCAGGTGAATTAGAGGATAATTGGATTTTTATCAAAAATGCCTTACCTGTTGCTAAAACAGAACTATCGAAGAGCTTTTAGTGTATAGAAAATCACTTCATCGTTTTCAACAGATCAAAAAAGATTTTCCGAACACTCTTGTATTAAAAAGAGAGCTTTCCTTGTCTACGAATACCAGGTCGGTAACCATGATATGATGTAGTATTGACGGAACTGACGGCCTCTATGGTTTCAGTAATCTAATGGTTAAAGGTGAGTAGGTGATAAGCCTTCTGCATGAGCCTTGTGCCTTGGCTGTCGGTTTTGCCTCTAGGCAGCCAGAGGTGTAGGAGAGTCTTTCTTTCTACAGCCCTTACTAGGTCGCTGGAGCTCGTTCGTAGTGAGCAGGGAGTACCGCATGAAGACGAGGTTGACGTTTAGTAGGGATAGGCTAAATTTACACTGAAAGGTGTATTTTTGACAGTCAAAATTGCTTCTTTTTTTTCAAAATACTCTATCTATACTACGATAGAACTATATCTTGAACTAATAGTTCGATAGTTTATATACATATATGGGTTTAATACGAACGAGTGTCTATGAGAAGGCATAGAAACAACACGATATTTGTTGAATATCTATAAAATTTATACTATGTTCGCATTGGTTACTTTTGTATTTCATTCATACAAAAAACTAGTATTGGTTATACCAATAGTTTTCTGCATACATTATTGTATTCCGTTTTAACCAACATTCATTTGTTGCAAGCCAACTTTACATTCGAAACAAGTTTTTGGACAACAAGCTGTGCATACAATCACGTCAAGCACATGGAGCAGTTATCAATAATGCAACTGGCTCGTTGGTCTAGGGGTATGATTTCCGCTTAGGGTGCGGGAGGTCCCGGGTTCAAATCCCGGACGAGCCCAAGTATTGTATATATTTTTATTTTAATATTTTAATAATGTACATATATATAAATATTAATAATTTGATAGGATTTTTGGATATTTTGGGAGGCTAATATCGCCAACAAGAAAGGTCCAATCATTCGTTTTTAGTCTCAAAATGACGTTACCTTTGCTATTTTTGTTAAATTATTCTTAATACGAGAAACACAGTTGATAAGTTTTAAGCCAAACTTTCTCTGGCAAGTTAAATTGTGCATCGATATCGCCGATCAATTAAAAGAATTACGCTTTGATCTAGTCCCCACCCATTGTATAAAACAGATTTGATCACTAGGGGCTAATTTCTCTCTACCGTACTCAAAAACTGTGTGGATGGAAAAAAATTTAAATGAAATAAGGAAATTAAGATGAAAACAAACGGTTTAAGTAATGAGACTTCACCATGGAACTGGTATTGAATTTTGCTGGACCATTACAACAAAGTCGAAGAATAAACACCTACATATGAGTCTATGTGCATTGAGCATATGGAAGTCTCTCGTGATCTTTTTGAATAGTGATGTGCCCAAAATGCATTCATATTCATTATATTCTGAATCCCATCTAAACATAAACACAAATTGTCAAAATAATTCCAACATGATACTCTTTTACCGTCTTTTAATAGAGATTTCCTCATATTGTTTATACCATGTATCTTTGCACTACACCACTCATATATCTTCCTGATGATTAAGTCATAAATTCGCGTGCTCTTAATTTCCGCGGAAATTAATCTTATTTACACTTCACACTATCACTATTCAACTGAAAATATTATCATTTCAAAAGCTTGCCACTTAAAGCAACAAATTATAAATTTCAGAAATCACTGTTATTTGTTAACTTTTACTACAGCTGCTTTTGATAGTAAATCTAGGGCTATAAACCAGGGTAATAAAGACATTTTAAATTATTGCAGTCAGAGTATTTGATGAGCTGTAGCGAATTTATTTGTATAGAGATAAACCACTGTCAACTCGGCGTATAAATTAAGTCAAGCCGTAAATCCACTAAGGCTACAAGTGCTTTGTTTGCGAAATGCACGCTTTATACTCAAATGTTATTATGTGTATGTGGTAATAGTTGACAGTGATAAGATAGCTTTATAAATATATATATTATATATACCAGTATAAATATAGTGTGGTAATTGGAAGCATATGAGCTTATAACACACTACGCAACACCATTTTCATATAATATTTTTAAAAGTTTCAAAGTTTTTTGAAGAGCTTACAATTTGAAAGCTCTATCAGAGTCTTACCCTGTTTGCGATGCTGTAAAAACTTATTTGACCACTTTTTTACAACTTTGTTCGCACTGTCAACAGTGAACGCAATCTGACGTTTGTTTGTTTCGTCTTCGTTTATCAACCGATAAACCTTTTCGCACAGAAATTAATTGATCAATTAAGTATTAAATTAATTTGGCTGGGCAAAAAGGCTATAAGCCTGTAGATCTTTTTAAACAAGGTTACTACACTGCTTACATTGTCTTAACGGGATTTAGATTATTCAAATCACAAAATTTGTTCCGATCTTATAGCCTTTTCACACAGCCAAAATAATTTAATTTATTAAGATTATAATTGCCTTTCGCACGGCCGGCTACTCGATTAACGGTCAGCTGTTATATATACATTTTTGCTTTTGCTGTTCATAAGAAATTGCTAAGTTCAATCACCTCTTTGCGATTTTATCAATAACCACAACCAAATTACAGTATGGACCACAGCCCGCAGAGTTTGATGGTAAATCCTTCTAAATCAATCCATTTATCGAGCAATCGCCAATTAACTAATCAATAAACTCCTGTGCGAAAATTGACAATTGAGTTATATTAATGGAAGGAAAAAACTCTTCGCTAATATGCAACATTTCGATACCATTTTCGTAGTACAAATTCTATTATCATTGCGAATTTCCAACTTTTCGAGACCATTTTTGCATTACGACTTCCCTTTTGCTTCAAAATAGGTTCCAGTCTCGGCGATTGCCCCTTCCTTTGCGATAAATTTCCCGTGAAGTCTGAAAACAGCAAAATGTAACCGACGAAATCTAATTCAATGGGCATCCCAAAATGTAGACGCCCATGTTATCAGTGAGATCATTTTTTCACTATGCATACGGTTTGGCACACAATGCACTCAGATATATATCTTGGACAACGGAGTTATATGTGAATTATCATCCTTCTCAAAAAATTTGTTTTGTTCCCAACGTTCATTATGTTTGGTTCTAATCGGGTTATATGGAACTAAGCCAACCACTTATGGTCTGGCAGGCACCAAATATGGATAACACCTGTCGAGCTTTTTGATTTCATCATTTTTTTTTATTTAAGGAACGAAATTTAATGATGTCTTTTCAAAGTATCAACCCGTTCTTTACTCAATATGCGTTGTCAATGATATTTCAATACATGTTTTTGAAGGTCATACAGAAAAAAGATACTGGTTTAAATATAGTCTAATTCTCTCATGAAACTTTCCAACATGATTTAGATATGATATGTGTTTGTAATGTTATAAAGTGACTTTGAGAGAGAGAGGATTTTATATGATAATGATAGATGTCGTGTAATTCATTTTTATACTCTCGCAACAAAGTTGCTAAAGAGAGTAATATAGTTTTGTTCCCATAACGGTTGGTTGTAAGTCATAAAACTAAACGAGTTAGATATTGGGTTATATATATTCAAATCCGGATATCTGTCTGTCCGTTCAAATCGGTTTACAACCTCGTCTACTTCCCATATACCAGAATTTGATGTCGATCTGAATCGTTTACTTTACAATATATAAAGTAAGCACTAATGAAGATATCGAAACATAACTTTGCAAAAATACTGCATTTAAAGAGTGGCATCGCCCTTCTAAAAATCCCCAAAATCGGTCCATAAGTTTCCAAGACCCTATATATCGAATATGAGGACATCAGTGTTTCTAACAAATTTTTTACCGAAATTATAGTTGAGTCTCTCAGAAATTTTGAAGAAATTCAGATTGAATATGTTCCTTCTAATAATATTAGAGACCGACCGATTAATCGGCCTTGGTATCGGCATCGGCCAGTATCGGCCACAAAATTAAGCATCGGTATCGGCATCGGCCATATTTGGCCGATTCTTAGCCGATTCTTTCTTCTTCTTTCGGATTATACTGAAATACATTTTTTTTTCTTTTTTTATTTCTTTAGAGTATAAAATTTTAATTCCTAAGCTAACAATTCATCATGGTGATAATTTAAGTATAGTATAAAGAAATTCAACAATTTTGTATTACTGAAAGGTTTTATTTAGCACTGCTAAAAACATTCGATTTATATCAAATATGTACAGTTTTGTTTAAAGTTGTTGAGATTTTTAAGATAATGTCATAAAGTCACTATTATAGAAGCATTCGTAACTAGGTTAATTTATTTTTAAAAGTTTGCCATAGGCAGTAATAATCACTTGGTGCTGGCCTGGTCTATAATAAGGTGCATGGAAACGAACCTCTCAAACAAGCTTCCGAAGTTTCTATTCAGTCACTATCACTATTTGCCGCCTTTCACAATGTGAAATATAAATGACAAAAGTCATCTCTTTGAAAATAACGGATTCTTTTTACTAGACCTACTATTTTCGAATATTGGCCTTAATGCTCATATTTGTCCTTAAGGGGTAACCCAGTGTAAACCATGAAAATTATTAAATTAAATAAAAAAAAGTTTCCCAACTGCTGACATGATTCCGGCCGAATGAGTAACTGATACACAAAAATTTAAAAAGGTTATTGAAGTTATATATTTTCCTTATACAATGAAATGATTTTTTAGGTAAAAAATGGTCGTTTTTTAAATGCCAAATTGACAATTTTCAACAAGTCAAAAAGATCGCGGGTCATTGTATAGTAAATATATTCAAGAACATTCAGTTTAAATTTGAGGTTGATCGGTCAATATCTCGTTTAGTTATGATGTCAGTCATTTTGTGAAAAATCGTTTCGAGAAAAACGCGTTTTAAGTTTCGACTATAGCGGCTTATACATGTGAGCGATTGCTCTTTAGAACGCTACCATTCAAAAACTATTCAAGATACGACCTTACCGCTATCACAGTATAAACGCTTTGAAAGTATAAACTATCGAATAAGCAAAAAAATAAAAAATCGATTTTTTGAAAATGTCACACCGGTATAACCCCTTAAAGGAAAAAAAGCTACATTGCTGATTGCAGATTCGCTTTGAGAAAACGCGAATAACTTATTTGTTCTATCAACATACATCTTATAATAATAATTTATTTAGATTTGAATATTAATTAAATCAATAAACAACTTCTTATTTACATATTAATTGAGTTGTTTACTGATTTTGTGATGTTATTTGTCTTTGTTTTATTTTGTTACTATACTAATTTACTAAATAATGTTGTTGATAAAAGAATCGGCATCGGCATCGGCCGATTCTTTGCCAACTGGCCGATTAATCGGCATCGGCCAAAATTTTGGTATCGGTCGGACACTAAATAATATGTCTCCGGGCCAAAAATGAGTGAAATCGGGACATAACTTCCCTATCTCCCATATAACTAATATTAGGGTTTCCCCACTTTCAATGGACTTTATACCATATACATGCCGAATATGTGGGTCAAATTGTATGTTATATTAATAAAATTAAATATATAACCCGAACTTAGTCCTTCCTTACTTGATCTTGGTAATATTAATACACTCGAATATCAAGTTTTTTCCCTTTAGCTTCTACGGTCATTAATTTTAACGATGGTCCTTAATCAAATCTCAGTAATGGTTCTCGAAGCTTAAGTTCGAAGTCAAATGCTTTCACGAGTGTAATCTCATATAGATTATGATAATAAAATTGATGATTTCTACTAACAAACCAAAAAAGTGCAAGATTCATTGTTAATGCAATCGTTCTTATACACTTATTGCCACCCGAGATAAGCCACAACCCTGCATTCATGCTTGCTGTGAGAGAGGTCAAACAGAGATCTCACGCATTGCGATAAAGCTAGTGATGACCATAATGACATGTAACAACTGAATAATTTATGAAAAATTACCACATGCCATATTTTTGTACATTAAATCTCAGCGATCAACAAAACCAAGCAGACGGGTAAAATTAAGGCTACAGGGGATAAAAAAACTGCACGCCGCTCATCATCAATGTCAGCAATATTGGACAGATACACGCGTTGATACGGTTTGTACGAGCAAATCAGTAAATGTGCGTGTGTGTGTGTGCATTGAATCGTGCACAGACAGAACTGTTGAAGGCACTGATGTGCAAGATATTTATCTTGGCGGGCAGCAATGGCAAACACCACCAGCGATGCGAATGAGGATGCGGCAATAGCAACTTCGCACTCGACAAGAGCAACGCTGGGCGCAGGACGGCAGGCGCACTTTTAGTAAAGATTTGTTGTGTATTCTTTTTTGGTGAGTTTGGCTTGACTAACCGGACCGGGGGTTGGCTGCTGGCTGACTGAACTGCCTGTCTGTCCGCATTCGTGTTGCGCGCAACAGCGCATAAATTAAATTTAATGTGACATTTTTACAAAATGTTCATTTCTCACATTTCCACGCACCCATATAGCATGCTGTATAATAAGAAAACAACAACAATCAGCAGCCGCAGCAGCCAGAGCAATAAATAAATACAATTCGTATTGTATCCGTTCAATGCGGCGAAAAAAAGTAGAAGTTTACGAAGAAAATATCACACCAAAAAGTCGTAAAAAACCAGAATTCAGAGTGCTGCTGTAAGAGAAATTGCTGCTGTTGCTGATATTTTATTGTTGTTGTTGGTGTTTGTGTGTGTGTGGCAACTGAACGCATAAATTTCCATAAGAAATATATTTTGCCTTAAATTAGCCTCAATTAAATGTTAATGCTTTTTGACAGTTTTGTGAGAAGATAAATATGTATGAGCTGTGTATCTGTTTGTATATGTATATGTTTGTGCATGTACCCCGCCATTACTTGCAGACCCCCAACTACGACACAGCCTACACCTTCAATGTGCTCCTCCTTAGTGTTGCCACTGTAAGTTTTTTTTTGTATTTACCGAAGTTTTGTTTTTGCTTTTTCAGCATCATTGCCTGCGAAGCGTATACGCCCCGCTGACTTCCTGCCAGCGCTAATAGTTGTTTCAAAAGTCAAGCTTCTCCTTTGGCCTCACTGAAGAACCCCTTTTTTGCCAAGTGAGTTTTAAGGTGCCCCGTGTCCCCTGCCGCTCCTCCCGGTTCAGGCAATTGGCGGCGCCTTTTCATTGCCTGTCGGCAAAGCATTCGGTCGGACGCCGTTGTCACACGCATATCAACGGCGCATTATAGGGGTTGACAGTTGACAGCGAAATTTTGTCATTCATGAAAAATGAATTATGATTTCAATATTTCCTTTGCCGCTTTGCCAAGAGATTTCCAAATGACCAAGCGGGGGGAGCGAAGTGGAGCGGTATGAATGCAATCACTTGAGAAGTATCATTATTTTCGTGGTTGTTGCAGTTTTTGTTGTTGTTGTCACATTGGCATTTCTCTTCTCGCCATGTCGGACGCGTCTGTCGGTGTTGCAAGCAATTAGTGCTGATATTTTTGCAGCAGCTGTGGGCATTCATATTTCTGCTTTTCATATCGCATACAAACGTACACATTATTAATGAAGAATACGCTAAAGAAGAAAAAAAAACAGAGATAAACGATTTGCATAAGAGAAATTTTCTGTGTTTGGTTTTGGGCAAATTTGTTTATACCATCGATTAAATAAAAATGGGAACAAATTAATATGACCAATGGAAACGTTTTTAGGAACGGGTTGAACTAATAAGCTTTATGAGTATGATTTTTACTGACATAACTCACAATTTAGTATTAATATAAATTATTTTTTCAGATTAAATCCTGAGAGTATGTCACTCGGTTCTGGAATAACAATTACATGCTTGTGAAAGAAGGGATCCAGAAGTGCTTTTTCAGAAAAGCTTAGCCTAATTCTCTCGCAAAAAGTTTGGCTCCGTAATTTAAGACTCACGCCCATTCACTTTATTCTTCATTGTAAAAAAAAACAATATACAATTAATATTTTTTCCACAAGTACATTCAATAAACCATACTTTCAACAGCAAGCTCACATTTCGGTGATAAAGACTTTTTGCCCAGGTCCCTAAAATCATGAGCACTCATCTATGGCAAATTTTCAGAAAGTATGCTTTAAATTAAACATAATTCTCTGGATCTGTCCCCAGTGATACTTTCCGGTTCTAAGCCCACAAGGAATTGATCGCTGGAAAGAAAGCCTCTTAAATTCATCTCCATACTCTTCCAACGAAAGTGCTTTGTAACAGTCTATATCATTTCATCCAAAATTATTACTATCCAGTTCGGGCTCTCTCTTCAACTATAATACCGGCAGAGGTTCACTAAGCACTTTCTCCTTCACTATCCAGCATTCGCCAAACATTTTGATTGGTATACAATGGCGAACATATCGATTTGGGTGGAATATTAGAAGCTCTGAGAAATTTGCGTTAGGCTTTCAGTGCTTTGACGATACGTATTTTGATCCATTTATAGGACCATTCAAAGGCAGTTGTCCAAGATGCTTTGCGACCTTCGGTATAGGGATACACCTCTCAATCTAACCTAACCTAACAAAAATTTCGATATAACCGTATCAGCATTAATGATCCACCCTAATCGGGGAGTAATAATTTTGTAAAAAACAAAAATCAAGGAAATTTACATGGGTTACCGATCAATGAGATTTTAGTCAATATTTTTTTAGATTTACCTGGAACCCAACGTAGCAAAACAATAACTGAAAAGGTATCGAATTGATTGGACGTCGAGATAGTCCAAATTGTTAGACTAAATACTTTTCGGCTTACGTTTTAAATAGTGAACATGAACAAGAGAATTTTGTGGACTTTTCTTATTAAAAAAAAACGAATAACAGATACAGATTTAAAACCCGTCCTATCTGTAAGAAAAGCTCTTATATTGATTACTGACACTGCATTATTATTAGGATCTCATCACATCAAGGGTATAAGACTTACATTACATTAAGGAAAGATTAAATAACAAGTAAGGAAGGGCTAAGTTCGGGAGTAACCGAACATTTTATACTCTCGCAATTTATTTATTTAACTTAATTAATATTATATAATACACAATTTGACCTACATATTCGTCATATATATTGTATAAAGTCCATTGAAAGTTGGAAACCCTAATATTAGGTTAGAAGCACCGAGGTCCTCATGTTCGATATATGGGGCCTTGAAAACCTAAGGTCCGATTTCGGCGATATTTAGAAATGGGCTGCCACACTATAAATTCAGTATTTGTGCAAAGTTTTGCACCGATATCTTCACTAGTGCTTACTTTATATATTGTTAAGTAAACGATTCAGATCATCTTCTAAGTTCTGGTATATAGGAAGTAGGCGTGGTTGTGAAGCGATTTGGCCAATTTTCACAACAAATTATTGGGAGGTAAGGAAACTATTACAAACCAAGTTTCATTGAAATGGGTCGAGTAGTTCCTGAGATATGGTTTTTGACCAATAAGTGGGCGACGCCACGCCCATTTTCTATTTAGTAAAAAAATCTGAGTGCAGCTTCCATCTGCCATTTCTTATGTGAAATTTAGTGTTTCTGACGTTTTTCGTTAGTGAGTTAACCCACTTTTAGTAATTTCCAACCTAACCTTTGTATGGGAGGTGGGCGTGGTTATTATCCGATTTCTTTCATTTTTGAACTGTATTAAGAAGTGGCTAAAAAAAAACGACTGCAGAAAGTTTGGTTTATATAGCTTCATTGGTTTGCGAGATATATATAAATAACCGATTTGGGGCGGGGCCACGCCCACTTCCCCAAAAAAATTACATCCAAATATGCCCCTTCCTGGTGCGAGCCTTTATTCCAAATTTTACTATCATAACTTTATTTATGGCTTAGTTATGACACTTTATGTGTTTTTGGTTTTCGCCATTTTGTGGGCGTGGCAGTGGACCAATTTTACCCATTTTCGAAAGCAACCCTCTCACGGTCCCAAGGAACATGTGTTCCAAGTTTCATTAAGATATCTCATTTTTTACTCAAGTTACAGCTTGCACGGACGAACGGACGGACAGACGGACAGACGGACGGACAGACATCCGGATTTCAACTCCACTCGTCATCCTGATCATTTATATATATATAACCCCATATCTAACTCTTTTATTTCTTGGTGACACAAACAACCGTTATGTGAACAAAACTATGATACTCTGTGCAACAGGTTGCAAGAGTATAAAAATCATTCACAACTTCGTACATACACACAGAGGCAGCCAGCCCATACGCAGCGAGTGAATTCAAAATGAGACTTCGCTGACATAAAATTATTGCACGCATTGCTGACATTTTGACGCGAGATATGTAAATTACTTAATGAGTGCCTGCATTCTTGCCTTTAATCATTGCACTGAGACGACAGCCATTCAATCTGTAAATAAATAAATGTAATCCGCCAGCAATCTCGCATATACCCAAACTGACACAAGTATGTACACAAATAAATAAGCTTTCATGCAAGCAAATGCATATACAAGCACACACATACACATATTTACTTATTTAATTTCATTCAGCTGCTTACTTTTCCCATTTCATTATACATACATAAATATGTATCTGCTCCCAGCGGTTGTGTGCATCCAGTGGAAAGATAAATTAAAAAATTTCGTTCACTGTGAAGTTTTGAAGAAAGCACAGACAAATTATTACAGCTACATTTGTCTCATAACTTTTCATTAAATTTTTTTACAGCTATCTTGTGGTATTAATAAATGAAAGAAGAAAGGCGCTGAGTGGGCAATCAATCAGCAGATAAATGCGATAAGCATGTTATTATTTCGACAAACGGATTTACGATTAAATTTATTTGGGTTGTTTGTAGTATGTGAAAGACTTAAGGAAAGGATTTATGAAGATAGTCGAGATAACGAAATAATAATAATAACTCAGTTGTAATGAGAGCATGCAACAAATTAGTGTATAACTTGCAGTAGTTTAGTGAAAAAAGTCAGGTTATGTCAAGAGAAAGCAAAATTATAATTTGAATCTTGTTGTGGTTTAAGCACAACATTGACAAAATATTTTATTACGATGTTTTATAGTAGACAAATCTACATGGGTCCTACCGAATGTCCGTAAAAAGATCATATAGAGATCTAAAAAAAATCGTACACTCTATATTCAAAATATCAAAATAGCCAGGATGGCGAAACGAATCGAATTCCGGATATTTACCTATCTTTTCGTCGGTCAGTCGGTCCGGTTCTTTCTTCATGCAAGCAAAAATTGAGATATCTTGATAAAATTTGATAGACCTTCCATTCTGAGAAGTTGAGGAGTCAGTTTAAAATATTTTTTGCCAATTATCCCATTATACAGTTTGGAAGTGATTAAATTCGGATATGAACCGTAAAAAATTGATAATGGGTGCGAGATCTCATGTCTCAGTAATTATTAGATTAACTGAACCAAGTTAGATACATTACCATTATCACTAACCACGCTTACGTTCCATATAACAGAATTACTTTATAGTTACAATATAAATGAGTGAATATATAACTCTTTTCCGGTAGAATGGCTAAGAGGAAGAAATTGGATAGATATAGATATAGATATAGATATAGATATAGATATAGATATAGATATAGATATAGATATAGATATAGATATAGATATAGATATAGATATAGATATAGATATAGATATAGATATAGATATAGATATAGATATAGATATAGATATAGATATAGATATAGATATAGATAAATTACATTATATATTAAATAAATTCGGATGCCAATAACGTATTTAACAACGTTATTAAATATATACGTATGTAAATGCCCCATTAAAATTTATGCAGTGGCAATAAATTAATTTATAAAAGCATAACATTAATAAATTTATTAAGCATAAGTGTGCTTTTACTCTCAGCAGCCATCTTGGCCACTAATGATTTCCTGCTCAAATGTTTACTAACTTAATGTTAATGCACAAACACTTTGACAGTCGCCTATTCAAGTCTAATTGATTTTGAAGTTGTAAAATTTATGGCCTATTGCAAAATACATACATACAAACACTTGGAGATGTCGTTATACCGCACGAGCGTACAGCCACTCGGCCACACAAAACCCTATTTACATATAAATTGCTTGGTGCTTTTATGATGGCGGCATGTATCGTATAAATTTTGTGGCCATTGGGCTGCACACCAGCAGACAACGTTGTATACAATTTTATTGCGGTCATAATGTGTTAAATAAGCCCATCACTAGTGGCTTAAGTGGTGGCATTGGATAAGGTATGAGATACTCATATAGACATACAAACTACTTACGCACTCAACATAAGTATGGGGTTCTTTATAATGATAAATTTATGCATGTGTGTGTGTGTAAACTTATGTGTATATATTTGAATGTAAGTGTGCAAATGTAGCGAGAAGTGTGTGCTATTTAAGTTGTTGAAATATAGATTGTTTTAGTCAAATGAGCATTACTATATTTACGATATTCGCAGAGCTATTGAGATGCACCAGACAGCACAAAACTCATGACTGACCCACGGTAAGTTGGCAGTGGGACGAGTATGAGCAATAAATGGATGTATAAATTAAGAAGGTCATTGGTTGTATATTTGCACTTGAAAGTCCATTAGAATTATCATAATTATTGGCTTGCTTGTAGATTTAGATCTAACACGAAGTTATAAGTTATAAGGAGGTAGTATGCATATGAAATATCACCAAGGAAGGAAAATAATATGTGAATGCGCTACAAGAATGGATTATGGATTCTAATTAAAATGTGTAATGGAATTTGCAAAATATCATATTCTTAAGTCTTAAACAACTGATTAATATAAACATGTCGAAACAAACCAGAATCGTTCTCTCATATCATCTCTCATTATATCGACCTCATAATTTGGTATAGAATGCAATTATGTATATTATTGGTTTAACGAATGAATTCGAGAACCAGAACCCTTCTGGGGTATTAGTTTATTAGGTTACAAAAGCTCCCCTATTCTCCGCATTCTGACCCTGTCAATATTAATACTTAGCTTACCTTCCAATACATAGGGATAAGATAAACATTGCATGATGTTTCTGATTGGAGGTGGCAACATGACCTGATATATATATTAAGTGTTAATCTACACGATGAATATTCAATTCTAGAGAAATTGAGTTCATAAGAGAATTATTGACCTCCATAAGTTTATAATTGAGTTTTAGTTTGAATATCGTTACCAACGCGATGTTACAAACTTTATAACAATGTGGATTTCAGAATCCTCTTAAATTGGTATAAAAATAATTTTATAATTAACTAACGCTATAAAACATACCTATAAAATAAATCCCTGATTTCAAGCACAGCCACCGCAGATAAATTATTACACCACTCAAAGTTAGGCGGTAAATTAATAGCAACGATTTATGATTTCAACATATTTTTCAACGCCTCTCACCACTGTCACCGCAAATTGCAGCCAAATTCGATGAACATTTAATGCGACATTCTGGTTTCCACTGACAGTTCGAAGCCTAAGTAGTAATTGTCATTTGAGTGACTTTTATGGTCTGTTGAGACATAATCGCTGCCATTTTAAATGAATTTTTATTGCCACACTAAGCGCGATGAGCGTACGAACGAGAAATGCGATGTCAGACAGCAGCCGCTATACAACAAGAACAGCCAGCAATCGGCATCAAGTAGAGCAATAAATGACTTCCAACTGGTGAAGACGTTGGCGTTGTCGCTGTCGCCTGACAACGATGCATGCGGTGGCCGGATGAGGTAGTATATAGTAGGCGCGCTTCGCAGCACCTCACTAGCGCGATATACACATATAACTTATGCACAACAAAAACAAAAAACGGCAACAAACAAGACAATCAACAACATTCTACATTCATAAGTAAGTGAGACAACATCGGCGGCAATCGCAACGGCGCATGCTGCAATCAAATTGTTGCATTTAAAAGCAAATTGATGGCCCCGACCACTGTCACGTCGTATGTCGCGAGCGCAGTCAAATACTATATAATATTGTAATAAGTGTATAACAACAGCAAAAGCAAACGGAGAAAAAAATAGGCGCGTTGCGGCCCAAGAATGGCATCATTCTGTGAGTAGAGTGAAAAATAATCATAAACTAAATGTTTAATCAGAAGTCAGCGGCCGCGCCGTAGCAATGTGAGCAAATCAACAGCGGGGGCAACAATTCAAAAACTTGTGATGCTGCTGCAGTTGCCGTTACGGTGTCTTGTCTAGCAGGCCGCCTTAATGACAGGAAAGGCTAAACGGTACGACTTGTCGTCGTTCATTCGATTATTTGTAGCTGTTGTTTGGTGTGTGTGCAATTTTGTAGTCTATTTTATTGAACACATTAACTATGGCCCGATAATTAAGTCATAAATTATATTGTTACCGGCAACTGACAGTGCAGTGGCAGTTGTTCTTGTCAGCCGCGCCGTTGCGGTTCAAAAGTGCTGTATGTTCCAGATTATAATGTTGCGTTGTTTTTGATGGACGTTTCATCTGCTTGGTGTCGTTTTATATATTTTATACCCAACTGTTTTAATTGCCTGTGGGTATTCCCACTATGTTCATAGATCATGATAACAAATGATCTCAGTCTGACTATTCACATGCCCTTGTCAGAGGTAGATCTAAGACCCGTGGTTATAATTCCCAGGCTCAGGAGAACCTAAAATTTATTTGAGGAGTCTCTTGCAAGTGATTTCTACAAACTTTAAAGTAAATTTGGTTAAAATAACAAAAAAGTATGTTAGTCTTGAAGTTTACCGCAGTCATGTACCTTTACTCTTTGACAATAGAGAATTTCACACAATATGAAACTGAACTCTGAGAAATATATAAGAACAAGAATTGTTGAATTCAGAATGTTGGGGATTACGAGGGCTCTAGAAATATATGTATAGACAAACTTCGATGTTTTCACCATACTTTACTGAGATGTCTCTTTTATTAACCGATATAAACGTATTAAAGTAGGTAGAAGTGCTGCCATATATTTTATGGGCTCAATTAGCGCTATATCAGCCATTTTGATGCACTAATCGTAGACCTTTATGTTACTGCTATCACGTTTTATCTTTTCGTTCAAACTATTTTGTGCTTTCGATGAATCTACTTATGTCCGATATGCTTTTAGTTGGCATCCCTTCAAGGTTTCTGGCCTGATGTATTCCAAGTGTCATGTGTCGGATCTGCGATAGGGCTTTGCATTCTCAGAGAAAGTGCATATTCTCCAAATTGCCAATGCCGCGTTATAGTAGCTGTAAGTCTGAAAATACTTTTCCTGGTCCGATTTAAGACCCGGGTTCTTATCTTATCATATTTTGCCCAAATCTGTTGAGTTATTTTAAATCTAGTTGAATTTTTTCATCAGTTCTCAGTTAATTGTTCAATTTGTGACTTGAGCTCTCTTCTGATCGATCCTAACGTATGGAGAGAGATATATTAGGATCATCGGTGTATATCCCTGTCCATTTTGGACCCGTCAGTGTAGACTGAGATGATATTTTTCTCCCGTATTAAGCCTCTTCTCCAATCTCATCTAAAGGTTCCTCAACTGGAGGTAACTCTTGAAATCTAACTTTAGGTGAATGTAAATCAATCACTTTCTTTCACTTTTCACTTATTAATGGCTTTGAAAAACAAAAGTTGATCGGTGATATTACAAAAAGTGCTCGCCAGAAATATATTCATATATATATGTATACGGATTCTAAGTGCTTAAAAATGTGAGATTCAGTGCTTCATTATCATTCTATCACCCTATCATGACCCTAACTACTAGAATTATATGTACATATGAATTTAAGTAGCGAATACTATTCATGTAATTATAACTCAATCGCGCATTTTTCTTTCGCATCAAAGTGGATCCCGCGTGATCTAAGTTTGCCTTACTTGTTTCAGTTTCCTTACTATTGCTAGCTGCTGCTCACATGTAAGTAATTGATCGTCTGTACGCTTCACCATTTAAAGGCGAATGACTTTTAACTTCCACTTGTCATTAATTCTAAATTATTTTATATATAGATGTACATATGTTTGTATGTAAAATGTTTAGTATGTTTTGTAATGTATTAAAGTGGACGTTATCTCTCATTGTAGCTGTTATAAATCTTTTTTAAGAAATTCTACGTAAATAAATATTTTTGTCAAGATTAATATAATGAGATGCTTCCGTCTCAAGCAATTATAATATCATTTAGTATTGTGGTATAGAATAAATCTTCAAAGGTGATGCGAAATTCTAATAAAATAATAAATATGTTATGTAATTGTGGCCTTGAAGTTTTTAAACCAGAACGCATAAATTATTGCAAATAATGTTGACTTTTGCGGGGTTATATATTACTAATAAAACAACAGATTTGGGTATATGACATTATAGATCAAAACGACACTCAAATGTCGATAAAGCGATATGAACAAGTCAGAAATTGGTTAAGGCGGCTAATATCAATTCGAGCCAAATTAACTGTTTCGCCGTAGCTCTTTGGTTAAGTTAGGTTAGGAGGCTGACCTTGCGTTTGATCCTTTGTGATGCCAAGGCTTTCGCAAATTTCTTAAGTTGGCTAATATTAATTCCAATAAGTTCGCTGATTCGACCTAAGTCTAGTGAAAGCAGTACATTAGAGGCGAAAGTGATTCCTCTTCTTCCAAACAACTTTGGCAACGTGAGCTGCATATTGAACAGTGTCCAATGGCAGTCAATTGATTGAGGTGAGATTAACCTTCTCGAGACAGTGCAATTCCTCTTCCTCTCGCCTCAGGACCACATTTTAAAGAATAAACTAATCTATTTTGCTTCAATGTAGGCCTCAGTCTCGCGAATTTTTCCATTACTGACGATAAATAGCTTTAACTGTGGACAGGAAAAACTCCATAATATTACCAGCTGACTGTTATTTCTGTGCTTTGGATTCGGTTCATCACTTATTCCGCTTGAAAGTCTTTCGTTTGGACACCAATTGAATATAGAACCTTATTTTTGGTGAAGTGTCAGATATGTTGATCAATTTCATCTTAAAGTAATTCAAAATTAATCGACGTCCACAGAAATTATAAGAACTTTCTGATGTTTTTTTATAAAAAATTCAGCTCTGTCTCAACTCAGCAGATGTCCTACATTAACAGTGTTTATTTATTAAAATTACTATAAGTGGTTGAAGCTCACTCTGAACATATCTCAGCTCTATATAAATTTCGCAGACCTCTCATTCACCACACACTTATTTCTTTTCTAATTTCATCGTAATAAATCATCTTTCAGAGCAGTGATTTATTATATTATTAAGGGTTAGCTGCATACAGAAATAGGCAAATGTGGTGCATAAGCAAATTTGAGACGTCTTCTTGATTTAATCCCATTGTGTTGCCTAATATTGTTTGTCACTTTTAAGTACATTCAACACTTTTAAATCCGAATTCCTTTTCAACTACAAACACAAATACATAAATAATTTCAGTGTTGGCATTAAAATCTTACCAAGCACTTCGCATGACATACAAATAAACTTGGCTGTAGCACAGCTGATGTCACAATGACTGAGCTGTCAGATTTTTAAATGAAATGAAAGGATAAAATTACACTGACAACCAAGAAATAAATAAGCAAATAAAATTTCGAAAGGATAAATGCCAATGATTGCAAGCACAATCTTACTTAAAACAACAACAACAAACAAATACATTGAGACACAATTGGGCATAAGCACAAGAGCCGTATTTGTAGTTGTGACAGCGGCAACGAACCGTGATAGACGACAAAAAGTGACAATGACATAAATGGACAGTAGCAGCTGCTACTGTGTCACCAACTCATCAGCGCCCCTTTCCATTGTCCGTAGAATCTAATGTCATTTAGTTGTATGAATGTTTGTGTGTATATTCATAGGTATGTGTGCCGCCATATCTCATTGGATAGTGGATCGCTGAGCTGCGCGCTATTGTCACTAATGTTGACATTGCTGTCACTCAGAGCCACTTCTACACTCTTCTGTTCCTGCCGGTGTGGTAATAGTACAAGCATATCGTCACGTTATTTCTTACTGTCAAGTCTTGTCATCTTGATGAACGGACGCGTATTCAATCATTTTTAGATATGAATGCTCCGTGCACATACAAATCTACATACGCCATACATACTTCTTACACATAAGAATGCCTGCTGGAAAATGCTTGAAAAAGCAATGGAGAACTTGAAGGAAAGAGTAGGATAAATTTAAAAAATTAAATCACGGTTTTTGTTTTACAAAGAAGTTCAAAAAAATCGATTTTTGTTAATCTCTATCAGACATTAAAAATTTTTGGTGTCATTTTTATTAATTACCTTCGCGTAACCACAAGATTCTTTTCACTTTCCAACGGTTCGGAGCATACATACGGATGTTGGAAAAAATGGATTTGACCTCACTATGACAACAACGCTGTCAAGAACTCGACGATGAATTCGGGAATCATTTCTAAGGAGCATTAATCACATCCTCGTAACCACAAGATTCATTTTCCAAAGGTTCGTTACGGAACATATCTGCGGATGCTGAAGATTATGGATTTGATCCCCCTATTTTTAAGCTATAAAATTTGGTTTATAACCTTAAAACATAAATGGAAAGGTTCCTCGAATATAGTCGTCTCTAAATAAGATGAGTTGGAATACCAAAATTTAAGATCGTAATAAATGATTGTATAAGACTAGTTTTCCTGCTGAAAAAATACCAACGAATTTTAGAGAAAACTTCGCCAATTAAAAAAAGGTCTCAGAGATTTAACAGTGCCTACCGCGAAATGGCCTTTGAGGCAAAAAAATCTAATTTATTGTCGAAATACTATTCCGGAACTCGCAAAGTGGCTGTCACGCCCTCAACACACTCTCCTATAAATATTTCATGGTTATGAAAACAACATCGCCGTCTCATCTCTGATTGCTTTGCTTTAAAGTGTTCGTGCTCCTGAAGTCATGCTCATTTACAATTCAATATTTCACGCCATACTTCAACTTGCCACACAACACTTCACCTCACTTTATCTTGGTCTGCAACAACACTTTAACAGACACATGCCCAGCAGTTTCCCTTTTTGCGCATTGTAGCGCATTCATGGCTAAGCCCAACCGGCTACAACACTGCAGCCATGCTCGCTTGGGGCTATAGTGTCACGAATGTCACTTTACACTGTACGCTGACAGACAAGCCGACAGACTGAAAGAAAGTCACTTCGAGTTGGGATGTGAATTTCTACTGCTGTTATATACTGAGCTTGCGCTCACCTCACCTCACCTCTGCCAACACTTTTCTGGAACTGGCTGCTCACTTTCCTTCTGGGCAGAGTGACAGCGGTGAATGGTGGAATGATGTCTTGACTGACAGACGCTTGCATGTTCCACCTATTTATTTGTATGAATAAAGGCACAAATTCTATGGAACATATATAAATGTACGAGTACATCTACATCGTATAAATGCCTCGCTCATTTCTCTACGCATATTGCATTCTCATTTCATTTGTTGAGTATTTGTTTTGTGTGTGTGTGTATTTTTTGCATATTTCTCCATTCACTGTCATTGTTTTTGTTCTACATACAAACGTGCTTATGCTCGTGTTTGTACGTATGTAGGTCTCGCATTGTGTGCTGCGGATTGAAATAAACTACTATTTGCTTGACACTTGAGATTGATTGTCATTCATCAACATTGTCACTGTCACTCGCTCTTGTCATTGAATGACTGAGGAGGTTGATGATGATGAATGCAGCCTGATGAATAGGGTTGGCGCTGAGACGCCTTTACATAGCAATCATTCAAAATTCCACATAACTGATAATATATACGAGTATCTAGCGCACTATGGCTTTGTGCATAATTTGCTTGATGAACTACTGCTGTCAGTACTAACCTTGAACTATTCATTCCGGGCAACGAGTACAAATGAGTTATGTCAAGTTTGGAGTGGTTTTACAAAACCGCATTACACAATATTTTATTTAATTAATTTGAAGCGAAAAGTTTATAAAGAGCGTTTTTGGATGTAAGGGAGCAGTTTTCCAACTCAGACTGACCGTAGAAGTACGTTGATTTGCCTAAAAGAGGCAAATCTTCATATTTATGTAGATATATTACGATAAATTGCAAAATTGTACCTGAGTTCGAAAGTAACCGAAATTTTACACACTCACAATTTATTTATGTAATTTTATTAAGATAACACACAATTTGACCTATACATTCGGAATAACGCACTCTCATTTTCACCACCAAGCTATATTATATCCAAGAATACACGCTCACTAAATTTTGCATGTTAAAGGATATTTTCGGTATAAAGCCCACCGGAAACTATATATATTTAGGAAAAGTTATGACCTGATGAGTGAAATTTTCTTCTATAAATAGTTCTATAAATAAGAATCCCTTAAAAACGTATATTAGACTTCTATTAGAAAATTAGTAAATAACTTGGAAGTTATTGCAAAAGGATTACTACTGGTGCTATTGTATCAAACAGAGACTATCTTAACATTAGAAGTAAATATGCCTTAATAACTCCTCTCGTAACAGACTAAATTTACCCCTAAGTCGAATCCAATCTGAAGATTGAATTTATCCACCTGAGTGAATTTAGCGGAATCTCCCAAATCCCTATAGAGCAAGTTGTCGACGTACAAATATGTTACAAAGCTTTCGACAAACGATTCTTACAAAAGTACTCTCGCGCAATTTTTCACGAATCATTCCTTGTTATCTGTCAATCACTCGTTATACTCTACGCAGACATGTGTGCGCACATTCCAACAATGAAACAGCCATCGCTGACAGCAAACATCAAAAATGTGAGATATATATCTGAATGTACAAAAACAGAAAGCTATGTAAAAAAGAGTCGCAGCATAGAGGATTTATTACGAGAGTATGGAAGAAAATAAAATACATTTTGCACCAGCCCACACATTAATCTACCATCAAGTATGAAAACACGGATGTCAACGCCCAGTAATTCTGCATAAACTTGAGCGCGTTAGATAGGTGTTCGGGCAAGGCTTGTCAGTTTAAGAATAGGTGGTAAGATTGTATACTAAATGGAGAATGAAGTGAGAGTTTTCCGGCAGGAAATGGGTTGATCAGCGTTAGATTAAAAGTGGCTGAAAAGTGACTTACCAATCTATATTTATGTATATCACAAGCAAAAGATATGAAAATGAGTGGATTGAGAGGAAAATTGTCCAATTTTATTTTTTGGATTCCGATACTCTAACGATATATTTCTATAGTTTCACCATAAAAAGGGGAATAAGCAAAAAATATAGAACCTATATGACGTAAACGAGGTAGAGAAAAAATGTAATTTCAATATACGCATGAAGAAATATTATTTACAACAGTTAAGATTTTTTATTTTTGTAAGACTCTCATAAACCGAAATTTCTTTCAATATGTTGTTGAGGGTATACCAGCAAGCATAGCATCTCTTTTGTAATATGCAAACAGTTTTTGCTCAACTTCATGCCACACAATGCCGCTATACTGCCATCGCTGCCAACTCGCGGTTGCACGGCAAAGGAAGTGCTGTCGGGAGTACACACACGCACATATGCCTCCTTAACTGACAGCGCCTTGACAGGTTTGTGTGCTTCAAGCAAATAATTCATTTTAAGCTAGGCGCAATTCTGCACACCAAACGACAACAAGTATAAGAACAACAACAGAAAGTTGAAGTAAGTATGGTGGCAAACGCCAACAGCAGCATTTCTCTTTCCTGACACAATGTGCGAGAAACGCTGCGCCGGCTGACGCACTGACGCGTTGATATGTGAGATGTGACAAGTGACAGTCGAGTTGTTTGATGATGATGATGATGATGGGGGAATTGTTTAGCATGCACATCGGTGCCGTAATAGAACGACAGCAGCAGTAGCAGTAGCAGCAAAAGCTACAACGACAATTTGCAAAAATATGTTGCACAATCATACGTTGATGCATTTGCGTAAAATTTGTGATATTTAGCTAGTTGTATGTAAACACTCGTTCTAGTATGTCACGTCTATATTTGATTCTTTCTTTACTTATTTCAGAGCAAAAACATTTTTTGCGATGTCTGTGGTTTTAAATTTTTATTTAACCTAGTGCATCATGCTGTTTATCTATATCTATATCTATATCTATATCTATATCTATATCTATATCTATATCTATATCTATATCTATATCTATATCTATATCTATATCTATATCTATATCTATATCTATATCTATATCTATATCTATATCTATATCTATATCTATATCTATATCTATATCTATATCTATATCTATATCTATATCTATATCTATATCTATATCTATATCTATATCTATATCTATATCTATATCTATATCTATATCTATATCTATATCTATATCTATATCTATATCTATATCTATATCTATATCTATATCTATATCTATATCTATATCTATATCTATATCTATATCTATATCTATATCTATATCTATATCTATATCTATATCTATATCTATATCTATATCTATATCTATATCTATATCTATATCTATATCTATATCTATATCTATATCTATATCTATATCTATATCTATATCTATACCTATAACTAATATTTGGTTCAGCCCGAATTTTGTCCTTCTTCACTTGTTTTGCCGTGAAATACATACGTGAATTTACGAGTATTTTTCTTAACATTTCTCTCTCGTGCATTTTGTTATCAAAACAAGATGAATGAAGAGCCAAGCGATGTGCAAATATCACAAACACCAAATAAATTTCGCGTTTGCCCAACTGTGCCCCGCCGCACACATAAATATTTAATGTATGTATGTATTATTCAAATACTTTTAAAAGTGTTTGACTTGACATGGTTGACAGGAGTGGTTAAGTAAAAGAATGTTGGAGTAAAAATGTCGGTAAAATATACGCAGGACTATGTATTACACATATGTATAGTCATATGCATATTATATAACTAAACTAAACTTGGTGAAATGTAATATATCAAGCAGCAAGAAAAATTGAGGACGTGTGGCATCACAATCTGATGCTAAAAAGCATGGAGACAACATACATAAGCCAAAGGATGAAAGATTAATCAACATTTTGATAGCGAGATGCATAACATTATAGTTACATGCATACATTTAGTTCTCAATTACTGACATAAAAAGTCATAATTTCTTCTCTAAAGTAAGATAAATTGGTATCAGTCCATAAAAAGGCTAGATCATTTAGTGGCTTCGAAGAATTAATAAACTAGAGATGACAATTATTCAAATTATTATATTTCTCACAATAGATCTCGACGTTTGATATTCCAGTGCTCGATGACATATTCTTTACTATATCTGAGACATTATTTACTGTGATATTTTATAGACAACTTAGTCCTGACTTGTGCGAGACCCCAATATGTAAGTATTATCAATTATTGTATTTTCTATTATATCGAAGACAATTAAACCCTTAGCGGAGACAATTGAGATCATTTTTGTTATTCCCAAGGGTTGTCAACCTCCTCCTCAATTGCACAGAGGGGCGCAGTCTACATGACATACTGAATTTCTTTTATATTCAATCTAGACTTATGTACGATGTTTGATGATAGAATATAGTGTTCAGGGAGCTGCATATAATCCTAGCATAATATTATATGAAGTTTTAAACTGCTTCAGTCGTCTGATAAAATGAATAAGATTACCTATATAATGGGAATAATAAAATTTCTTAAAGCAAACCAAATATTCGTTTTTTTTAGGTTCTCAAAAACATTCAATTAATTTCAATTTTATAGAAACAAGATTAGTATTCTCACGAGAATGAAAACGAGATCCTGAAAACGTTCTCATAAAATTGAAGAATATCTTTGAAATCAATTAAAGTGTCAGGTGTCGAGTATTTTTAGCACAAAGCAATCTGCAAGCCAAGCTTCAATTCAACCAACGATCCTTTCAACTTAAAAAAAAATTATATTGGCAAAAACGTACAGTTCGCTTCCAGAGAAAATGCTATTTCATTTATTTAATTATCATTTTCCTGTGTCATTGAGAATTTATCCTTTAATTAATCACCAATAAACCCAACACAGAGAGGGGAAATAGACGGGCACGAAAAAAGGCTGGAAAAATATCAAATTTCATGCAATTTAATTGAGGAGTTACACAGCAGTAATAACCAATGCCAGACAAGTTAATGTTCAACAGCAAGCAAGGAATATCAGAATTTCGGTGCAAATAAATAAAGAATTTTATTGTTTGCCGTCTTTCTGCGCTATACAATAATAAATTGATAAATATGCATTGTAATCAAGTTTCTGTTTGCTGAGGGGTTGCGGATGTGGATGTGGCCATGGACGTGGCAGCGGGCAACGCCTAATTCAACACACAATTTCAGTGCACACAAAGCGAGTGTGGATCAATCAGACGTGGCAGACGGACGCTTGGCGGCTCTCACTGCTCAACTATGGCTTGACAACAATGTCATTGGCAATTACCATCAAAATCTATTGTTGTGAGCCAGCTCATATTTTGCTGTCAATTCGTTGGATCGGTGTGGCTGTTGGTTTCGCTGTCATTGTGTCGAGGCTGCGTGTGTACCTTATTTGTCTGCAGTTTGCTGGATTTTCTTCTCACATGTCGTACGTGTACAGTAAAAAGGTGTGCATTTCGCCGCAAGTGGTAATGGCAACCAGCTGTGGTACCACAAAGTTGTTTGCGAATGAAGCGTATTTGTTGTTGCGGTGCTGCTTGTGGCGGGATATGTCATGCAATTCATCTTATTATATGCTGTCAGCTGAGCTACACTTACTCCAGCCACATACCTTTGTACATATTTATAGATGTTTCTGTATTAGATGCAGCTTAAACTACACGATTTACTTGTATTGTTGCTGTGGCAGTTGTTGTTGTTGTCATGCTCCCAGCATGTTACTGTCGTCTTGTCAATCTTAGTCGCTTTTGAATTATCCTTCATGTTACTAACGCTGCTGTCGAGTTACCACATTTACTCAGCACTTCCGTTGTGGCAGTCAGCCACAAGCTAGACAATCTTCAGCTTCAGCTCAAGCTATGACTGCAACACAGATACATACGTACTTACTTGTAATGCAACGCCTTTCCGCAGGTACAATGCGATAAAGTGCCGACGAAGGCGTTGAATGACAGCTATGAGAAGCGTATGGAGGCACAGTAGCGCCTCCTATGCAATAACGTTCTAAGTTATCTACCAAGTAATAACAATATTCAAAGCTCTAACATATACATGTATGTATATGCGCGCAGTTAAGCACAACAGCAAATACATACTTACACAAGCGCGCATTGTTATGCTTAGAAATATGGTAGAGAGTTGCTCGGCAGCAACGCCCCTTAACAATAACCCAGCAAATGTCATGTCAACATCAGAGTTGATGTCAAGTTAGTTAAAATGTCAAACACACATCCTCAGCGTCACGTGGCGTCTTACGCTTGCATGTATTAGTAAATGAATATTAGATTTTCATTGAAGTGACAGCAAATTATAAAGTCTGAATTGATAACAATAAACAATGGTGTGTGTTTGCTTGGTCTGGAAATAAGCTAAATTAAATATTCCAATAAGATATAGAATGTTGATTGAGATTTACTTGGTGGCATTCATACTTTATTAGCAGCACGAAGTTTCACTTCTCTATTCCTAATTTGTTAGGGTAATACATTCAAGTTTTTAATTAAATGTTAATGATTTAAAAATTAATATTTTACTACTGGTTAGTGACGCTATGCCAGTATTTTTAGTAACGAAATATTTTAATCCGATATTGACCTCTCATAAGCTTTATCGAAAAATGTTATACACTATTAGGATAAAACGTTGACGATGTCTATATACTGTGGAACGTCCATAACTCGAACTTCTATAACTCGAACTTTTGATTTGGCAATAGAAGTCAAATTTCATACAAATTTCCTTCCATAAATCGAAATTTTCGACCAGGGCATAATATAAAGTTTATAATTTTACTATCGAGGCAGAATTTAAAGAATCCCTCTATATCGTATGGAGGGGAACAAAAAATATGCAATATTTATGGATTGTATAAATCATGTAACAAAGGCATAGGATACAGACGCCCATAGCCAAACAATAACAAAATGAAACAACCAAAATTACACAATACATGTTTTAATGTATGTAAATAAAACTGTATGCGAAGAAAATAAATAAAACTGCGAATAAATCTATATATTACAGCTTTTTGAAAAATTTAAAGTTTTTATAAATATTCTATAACTCGAAGTTTTTTGTGGATTATGCTGATTCGAGTCAGAGAAGTTCCACTGAATTATTTTTTATTTTTAGTAACTTATATTGTATATTTAATAATGAAGTTTGAAATTCTAAGAAAATATTAAGGAAATAAATTTTAACTAGTGCAATATGTTTAAATTATTATCCAAAAATATCAAATCAATCCGAGTAATATTCTAAGAGATATACCCTTTGGAAAATTTACCAAAAAAGTATTTTTTTCTGTCAAAAATTCATATTTTAATATTTTATTTCTTCCTTCATTCATTAACTACATTTATCCATGTATTATCGAAATAGTTTTGATTTATTGTTTTTAGATGCACCAATCATTAGTTATGATGTCCACGCAAGACCTTTTTTTGGACACGTCATGGGAGTTGAGGTGTCAACGGCTGAGTTTTTTATACTCTCGCAACGAAGTTGCTAAGAGAGTATTGTAGTTTTGTTCACATGACGGTTGTTTGTAAGTCATAAAACTAAACGAGTTAGATATAGGGTTATATATATCAAAATGATCATGGTAACGAGACGAGTCAAAATCCGAATATCTGTCTGTCCGTCCGTCCGTCCGTCCGTGCAACGGATAACTTGAGCAAAAATTGAGATATCCTAATGAAACTTGGAACACATGTTCCTTGGGACCGTGAAAGGGTTGCTTTCGAAAATGGGTAAAATCGGACCACTGACACGCCCACAAAAAACCGCGAAACCCGAAAACACATAAAGTGTCATAACTAAGCCATAAATAAAGTTATAAACGTAAAATTTGGAACAAAGGATCACACTATGAAGGGGCATATTTGGATGTAATATCGGTTATTTGCATATACCTCGCAAATCAATAAAGCTATGTAAACCAAACTTTCTGCAATCGGTTCTCTTACGTACCTCATCACACACCATGAAAATAGATGAAATCGGATTATAACCACGCCCACCTCCCATACAAAGGTTAGGTTGAAAATTACTAAAAGTGGATTATCTCACTAACGAAAAACGTCAGAAACACTAAATTTTACAGAAGAAATTGCAGAAGGAAGCTGCACTCAGATTTTTTACAAAATTGAAAATGGGCGTGGCATCGCCCACTTATGGGTCAAAAACTATATCTCAGGAACTACCCGACCGATGCGAATAAAATTCGGTATATAATATTTTCTTGACACCCTGATTGCACGAGTGGAAAATGGATAAAATCGGTTCACAAACACGACAACTTTCCATGTAACTCAATTTTGAACTCCATCTTATTCCTTTACTTAACTTAAGATAGCGAAATAAAGCTTTACAGAAATACTGTGGCGTCACTTGTGAAAATCGGAATTTGTCGAAATCAGACTATAACTTTTGAAGGCCTCGTATGGTAATTTTTCAACGAAAATTTAGGTAAATCTCTCAGATATTTTAATTTAATTCAGAGGAAATATTTTTCTTCTAATAGTGTGTCTCTGTACCAGAAATGGTTAAAATCGGGTCATAACTTCTCCTAGTTTTCATATACTTATTTATAGGATTTTCAAATTGGGTCAAATTGTGTGTTATCTTAATAAAATATATCAATAAATTGCGAGAGTATAAAATATTCGTTGCCCCCGAACTTAGCCTTTCCTTACTTGTTAAATCACAGTTTTATAAAATACTGTTTAAATATGTAACTTAGAAATACCGAATTGTTTAAATGAAATATAAGATTGTACATATTAAAAAAATTTTAAAAATGCCCTCTGAAACCCAGCCCTTAACCCCTTAAGGCTAATTGTATCGAATATGTTTTAATTTCACTTTTGATTGAGTGATGTACAAAACATCTTGAAAAGTGCTCAACGAAAAAATTTTATCATCAGCTGTTTAATATCCTCGATGTCTAAATTTGGCAGCCTATCATATGTAAATATTTTGCAAAACCGCTATAATGCTTTTTCAATAGTTATGTAATAATTAGAGGTAGGCCTTATACTCTACCTCATACAAGAAAATATTGATGACCGAAGACTTCAAAGTTCAAGGAAAAAACAAGAAATTAATCAGCTAAAACTCAGCAGCGATTAGTCATTCTAGAATTATATGGAATTTTTTTGGTTAATAATGCGTCGAATATTTGTTTCCAACTACTCACGGAGGCAAATCACATCATTCAGAGGAAAATAATGATCTATGAATCGGTCATCATATGATTTGTTCACACTAAAAGTATGAATTTTTTACGCACCCGTAGAGACAGAAATCGGTGATGTGTCTGAAGTGATCTATAAGTTTGTCGAAAAACGTGTTTTAGAAATAAATTGTAACGATTTTTAAACTTTTTTCTGGTGTAACTCTTTGCATGGTAATTTGTCAAATTTTATTGACAATCAGTGTCAAATACAAATGTTTAATTTGACATTTACACTTGAAGAAAGTCCTGTACCTCTAAATAGACTAAATTATTGCATATAATATTTATGTATTAATATCCTGAACACATACTAACATGAAAAAGTACAAGAGAATACAGCATTGCAAATCCTTTACTATTCCATAGAAAGCTTTGCATTGGTGTTGACAGTCTGGTTGTAAAATTTCAACCGCCTATAGATTTCATTGCTACAAATTTTATGAAATATATGTATACACACATAAGTGAATTCTACCAATTTACAAATCGTTTACAATTTTCGATGAAAAATTCTCTCACATTGACATTAATTACCGGCTGTTCGGTGTACCACAAACATGACCTACGACATTGCAATTTGACTTTAGGAGATATCATCAATTTATGCATGCGAAACCACAGCAAAGCAACAACATACACAGCTACCGTAATATGTACGACTATAGAAGAACTCGCAACAATTATACGGATAAACGAGAAGATTGCAGTCTACATGAAAAATGAAATGAAAGTCAAAATCGTTGACAGCTCAGTGGTTGGCAACGACAAGTTTGCAACAAGATCAAATTATTTAAAATTTGCACAGCAGCAACAACAGCTGTATGCAATGCAGGAGCAGTTGTGCAATGTTCCCTGCTGTCAGCTGTAGTGACAGTTGACAGCAACAACAACAGCAATGGTTATCATAATAGTAGTACTAGCAAATTTTCACAATTTGTAGTCAAATGCATGCTATACTCTATATACTATATATACACACACACTAAAGTGAGAGAATTCATTCATATACAAAAATATATATATTATGTATAAAATACATGTATGTTTATGGTAGCAAATATATACGTGGTATCTACCATGCCTTGCCCGAAAATCGAAGCAATTTAGGAAAATGCGAAAAATGTCATTGAGTTGTCGGTATGCCATTGCAGCGCTTAGAAAATATTTGGATGCGCAGGAAGATGTTGTTTTATGTAAGAATAGCCCAGTTGGAAATAAAGTCCATTCGCATTAAATACTTAGAGTGTTTGTGATCACGAGATCAGCATTAGTCCACAGACCATATCATTGACAGTCAATTTATTGGACACAGTCGGATTTAAGAATTTGTTACTTGATTTCTTCGGTCTCCTGGCTTTTATAATTTGATTCTATTCAACAAAGTATGTAGTTATATAATTTTTCTAAAAATGTCCGAATATTTAAAGTAATTAAAACTATTGCTGATTGGATTTATTTCTGTGAGTTCTACAATATGGGTTACTATCCATAGAGATATATCTGGGTTAATTTTTCAAATAGTCTCAAAAACGTCGCACTATTTTTTTTTTTAAGAAAGCTGTGATAAGATCGTAGCACCTTCGAAGTCGGTTTTTCAGTTAAGCAGAAATGGGGACACGAAATAAAATATTATGTAGTATAGTCCATTCCTTCAGTTCAGTATAGTCCATGACCTCAGTGCGTGAAATTTGTGCTATACAAACACTATTTTGAACACTTAGAGCCTGTCAGGTCAGTGTAAAGTCATCTGCTCTCTGTTTGTTGTGCGTGAATCTGCTGGGGCGTCCTTACAATTGTGTCTGTGACTGCGGCAATGACACCATTGCAACTTGACAGCTTAACGTAACATAACGTCACCCAAATGTAACCGAAAAAAACTGTAAATAATACAAGGAACGCAGCAGGAGCCAGCAAGAGAAATGCACAAATATCGAGGGAGCGCTAGAGAGTGATAGCAAGAGAAAAGAGCAGAGGTATAAGTTATGTGTGCTTTACTTTACAGCGACACAAGTTGGTGTGGCGTGACATGCAATGGATTGCGTTGTGCTGCAGTGACAGTGACAGCGACAGCTCTGACACTAGTTGAGTGTGCTGTGCAAATTTCTATCCGCTTGCAGATAACATAACATACTTACGCATATGCTGGTATGCTTGTGTGCTGAAATTAACGACAATGCAACAACGTTGACATTTTTCGTATGCCGACGACGAATTACAGCTGCAACATGCACTGCCTTGCCATTCTTATTGTTGTATTTTTTATTGCTACTGTCATTGCTAGTTCCTCTTGCATGATGCATGCGAAACCAAGTTGTTGCCTTGCCACAAACGCATTTGTTGACTAACGACAAAAATATGCTGCTACTGTAGCTGTTGTAAATACCCAAACTACTGGGTATTGTATTGCTGACTGCTACTGTTTGTAAGCTACACAAGCTCGCACGAATCATTTCTCATATTTGTGTATTCTTCATCCTCCCTCTACGTCATTTCTCGGACAATACATTGCCAAGGACTGCGCTTGAAATGTCATTTGTTTGCGTTTCCATTTGGTATTCCAGTCAGATTTTTCTCTCTGTGCACGAATATCCATATGTATGTCTCACTGTCCGGTTGACGCAAAGCACAAGGATATCATTGTCGTTAGTGCAGTTGCTTTTGCTGTTGTTGCTGACATAAATGGACAACAGTACAAATGAAAACATTTCCAAAATTAATGACAATCTATGGCTGTGATATACGAGCTTTACGCTTGTACCCGCAATCAACCTTGAGTGTCTGTTAGTACCTAACGGTGTTTGAAATACCGAACTCATATGGCAAATATTCGGGATCACAAGTAGTTTTCAAGACACTCCCAGTCATCATTGTATATTCTTAATATATAAGACATTTATTAAAAATTGTTACTATGTACTGAGTATTTGAATGTATGTGCCAAAAATTGTTTTATACCTTAATAAAATAACATTTGAATGGACCCGAACTTATCTCTTCGTTACTTGTTCGAAATAGCCTTTATTAGTGGATAATATATTTGTTCAATTCTCGTTTTCCAGTCTCATTCTATAAATTAAGTTTAGGTAGGTAGGTCGGTATAGTGGATTTCGAACGACGCTCCTGAACCTTTACGTAGTCCATTGGGTAATCACTAAGGCTGGAATACCCTCTCAAATTCATTAGACTATCTATATATCTCCAATGGACATATATATACTTGTACCATTTTATATGAAGCTAGTTTTCTCGTTACATCATTTGCAGTATTCGCCGTTGCCAAAGTTCAAAGAACCATAAATCTTCCGCAAAACATTTTTCTCGAAAACTTCTAGTGCCGTCTCATCGGATGTTGACATCGTCCACGCTTTTGCACCATAAAGCAGGACAGATTTTGGTTCGTCGAGAGAGTACTTTACTTTTCGATTTCCTACTCAGATTTCGAGGCTGGCATTGAATATACTCTCGAATACTCCATGCGAATATTAAAAATATCTGCTAGATTGCTAACAGGACCGATAAATTTTAATAGTGGGCCTTGACCAGAAGTTTGCTTTAACTTTTGCGGTCAATCTCTACTTTTCGTCTACGCCTTAATGAATATACATATACATATATTTGTCTTACTAACATGGTTACATACATATAGGATTGCTCTAAACCTACATTCACCTCATTTCCGAGAAATGTGAAATGTCTATTGCAAAATGTTGCAATGGCAGAAAATCCGTCAAGCGCAGTACATACATATACATATGTTATAGTACAGATAGAGACCCCTGTCATGGCAGACATGTCCGATGACTTTGAGCCCTAAACTTATCAACTTCCACACATGTGGACTCTCAAATGCATACAAGAAGGCACACTCGTATATACACCGCGTTGCTGTTTGCCACACAAGCACTCTCGACTCTACACTGTGAAATGACAGTGAATGTCAGCACTGCATGTTGTATTTTATGACAATGCATTTTGATTTATTTCTCGTAACATTAGCAGTTGTCACAAACCACATACAAATACAAATACAAACATATACAAACACGCAGGCGTTGTTAGTATTAGTTGCACACGCATATGCAATCAGCACAACAAGGATGTTCTAACCTCGTCTGTCAAGTGCTGCAGCTGCTGTCAGAGAGCAAAGGATGCCAATTTCGCATGCATATGGTGTAGGACTCAAACGTCCAGTTAGTATACTCAGCGTAAAGCATGTCTTGCCATTTTATAAACGACTGCTCTTGTCGGCCGTTTCCAACTGTGCGTAGAGTCATCCTTCTTCGATAAGGATGTACATATGTACATTAGTCTGAATGTAAGTAAGCTCAAAATCCGCACTTCTGCAGTTGTTGTTGGCTTGTAAGTTCATGTAATATTATTATTACGTCGACTGGATGTGCGGTGTAATGCAAAGCTTCAATTGACTGCATAAATCCAGGAATTGGTTTGGGTTTACTCGCTCTAGTTCCTCTTTATCAGCTTATATAATCTCCTTTTCTAAGCTCATCTGTGCTTGGCATTTGTTACCCGGTAATGGACAGCAAATAGCAATCTTATTAACGTTCTAAAACAACTGAATTTTACATTTGAATATCCCTTTGTAGTTCTAACAGTTTTAATATTTAATGTATATGCATATGTATTAATAATCCCGTTATTTTGTATTTCAACTGTCACCTGTAAATTGTGATCTCACGAAAGAATTCGAATCTTAGTTATTATGAGCATTTTAAGCAATGTATCTACTTTCCAAGTTTGTTTTCAATATTACTACCACCCTAACATTATCTAACTGAAACTAGGTCGTAAACCTAAAACTTTTAATTTCTCTTTAACTTTTATTTGATTTCAAATTTTATTGAATGACGTATTTATTGATTTTATCTCACTGACGCATATAATCGAGCAATCGTCAGTCGGTGCTGCTGTCTATGAATAGGGTGTATTTTTAAAGGTAAAATTCAATATTTATTATCCAGATTGCTCAACTCATATTTATCTAATTAGTATTATTAAAACATACATACATGTCGAAGTCAATACTGATCCATAATTCTTTTTAAATTTGAAGAAGGAACTAACGATACCAACACTGGAAATTGGAAAATTACCAATTTTGAACTAATTATGATCACCATAATATAAATTATGACAAGCAAATACGCAGGAACTTCCATAACTCGAACTTATATAACTCGAAGATCTCTATAACTCGAACTTTTGATCTGGAAGTAGCGTTCAGAAATCAAATTTCATAAAAACTTCATTTCATAACTCAAACTTCCTTAGCTCGAAAATCTCCATAGCTCTTAAATTGGCAGTACAAGTAAAATTTCATACAAATTTCCTTCCATAAATCGAACTTTTCGAAAAGGGCATAATACAAGATTAAAAATTTTCGAGGCAGAATCTTAAAAGAGAAAGAGAGAGAGAGAGTCGAACAAAAAATATGATATGGTACTTAAGGATAGCATAAATCATGTAACAAAGGCATGGTATACAAACATCAAGAGCCAAAAAATCTGAATTTTACAGCTTTTTGAAAAATGTATGTTTTAATGAAAATTCAATAACTCGAAGTTTTTTTGTGAATTATAATGATTCGAGTTAGAGAAGTTCTGTATACTAATTCGAAGAGACGGACGAAGACAAAATGTACGAAGGTGGTCCAATAAGTACTTATCCTGCAAGAATTCATTACATACAGTGGATCCATAATTCATCTACGGGTACGAAACGATTCAAGAACCCCTTCGGAAACAACGTAAAGTGATCTTAAAGTCGCGATCGTTGTCGCGCCGAATGATCCCCCAGAACATTTGAGATGCTTATTGCCTCATTTATCTTCCGCACCTTCTATCGGCGGTATACCAATTCGAGGCCGAGGACTTTCATAGCACTATATGGTCCATGAAAAACATACGTGATTTAACGATTGAACTACTATTTTGAGGGCCACCGCCACACTGACTACGATAATGTGCTATATTAAATCAATTTTTTGTCACTACCCACACTATTAAATGTATATTATCTTCTTTTTAGTTATCACCTCATAACAAAAAGCCTTTAACTGAGCTTTAGCTTCCTTTCCTGAACTTATTTCAATAGTGAAGATGACCCAACTAAAAGGACTTTTCAAATTTAAATATTCGCAACTGGGGTCATATAAAGCGTCGCACATGTAACAGCAGCATATACGGTATATAAATTTCTACCACTGAATTCCCTAGATAATATGCTTTCAGCCATACACAGTACACACAAACATTATTCTACATATGTAGGTAGTGTGGGTATAGGTATGCATGTTTGCGTTTGATCCTTTCCAATTTCCTTTGCTGGAAAATTGGATTTTCTCTGGAGATTAAAAATTTAATTGACAAAAAAAGAAGAACTATTTTCCTACATTTTGTTATGTTCGAAAAAGCCGCCCTCTATTGGTAAACTGGGTACTGTTGCTTATCCTACTTAACCAAATATTCCATTTTTTATGGCTGAGTGCTTTCCACTTCATATTCTCCAAAAAGTCCATTTTGTCTACATGCAAACTCAGTTATTTGCGTCGTTAAGATAAGACGAGCGTGGAGTTTTGTAAACCTGCGTGATGAAGTTATCATAAAAACTGTAGTAATGGCATAATTTCTGATGACAGCTCACTTTGCAATATTGGAAATTATCTTAAACCGAAAACTTTGAGTGCACAATTTCTCCAGTCTTGTTGTTAAACACTTAGATTGGATAGTCTAAACTTTGTATAAATAACTAAAATTTTCAAGAATGCTTTGAGTTTTCCTTGATTGGGAAATTATTCATACAAAACTAAAAGACTACTGTGTCCAAATAATTTAATCCATATGTATTTTAGTTAAACCAAACATTTGCTTTAAAAGTGAAAGAGAAAGAGGTTTGTTAAATTCAGTACAGGCCGTAAGAGGTCCTAAGATGGTCCAAATAGTTATCTTTCGAAAAAAAAAACATAAAAATCCACAACATGATTTTGATTAACCGTAAATTGAAATTTAATGCCAAAGAAACACGAATACTTTTCATTACAATTTTACGAACTTTTCAGGCATATACACATCAAAAAATTATCAGATCCTGTTGGTTTTTTAATAAGACAAAAAAATTTAGATTTTTTAATAAGAAAATCAAAAAATTTGGATTCGATGTTCGAAAAAAGGACTTTTTAAAAATTTGGTCCAATAAACACAAAAAAGTCTATTTTGCCATATAGTGATATTTAAGCTCACTTTTCTAAACAAAAATTACTTTAACATTTTGCATTTCAACTCTTGGTGTCATTAAATTCATCACATCACATACATGTTTATAAGCGTTATAAAACTTACATTCCGTTTATTGAAACGCTAATTCAGCGCTTGAGCAATGAACAAATGTACTTCCTGAATGGATTTCTCACACGCCATTGTCTAATTAAGTTGATTAATTTATTTAATGGCGTTTGCACAAATGTCAAAATTATATACATATAAGTGGTACTCATTGTGGGCAAACCCACAATCCACTACAACGATATAAATACAGCTACATAGCAACACTGAGAGATAGCATACACATATGCTTACACACTTATATGACACATTATAAAGCGCATACTTGCTGTGGCATGCCACAAACTAATTTAACTCACTTCATTTACCCTTTCTCCACCATCCCACGACTGCCGGCTTTCACCAGTGCTGCGTCACAGACACTTGCTCACTTGTCTACAATTTCCTCACTAATTGTGAATGTAATTTTTCTCGCATTGTGCTTGTCGTAGCCGCCGGTCAGCGACAGCGGGGTGACTAATTGTGTCAACAAGCTAAAATTATAATAATAAAACGAGCAGACGACAGCAACAATGTGTGCTAGTATGGAAGAGTAAAGTGCGGACGGAACCGAAAATATTACAACCAACCAAACATGGGACACTTCATTTCACTTCATTACATAATTGCTTCGTATCTCAACTTATGTATATGCATGAGATGAAAACCTAATCTGATCTAAAGTTTGAAGAATATATTTCGTATCATCGCTAAGTTGAAGGTGTGCGTTTCTCTGGACATACGGAGCAATATACACCACATTTCCTTAAAAAGCCGTATTAATATTATATTCAAATACATAGTTATTGTATAGATTGTCATTCAACCTGTTCAGTTTTTTTAATATTTTTACTCCATACATTTTTCAAATAGTAAATTATAAAATACCGTATGATGAGAAGTTAAAAATACTGTATGAAGAAAGTAAAATATTGATTAAAATATTTCCGCAAAATAGTAATTCTTAGATTCGTATATATTACATTAACGATCGTCCATCGCATATATCCCATTTGAAAAAACTTAAATACTCTAACAGGCACTTTGCGTTGGTATCTAAAAACATTAACAATGTGCATAGAATTGTAATAATATGTGGGGTAAAACAATAAAACAAACTGCGTCACTTAAATGACAAGATGACAAATCTTATTTACAAAGCGGCATTTGCATGAATAGTTAGAGTTGTCAGGCGGCAGAGCGAGTCATTAGAAAATTAGTGATATAGTGCAAGTACAATACATGCCATTAAACAATTATACAAATATAATGTATATACATATTTATATACATATATTTCTTTCTTTTCTAAATTGACCGTTTCAGTGGAAACTTATGAGAGAACTTGGTCAAATATAAGCATTTCTAATAGTAAAGAAAATGTATTTGGGAAATATTTTTTTTGAATTCATTAACACCATGTTTATCTTCGACTAAAATCCCCATAATATTGCAAAAAGTGAGCCCTATGTCTTCCATAACTGTTTGATTTTCCATTATAACCGATTTTATTGATGAACAAATAAGGAATTTTGTATTAAATTCAAAACTAAAGCATACCCTCAGGCGCTTCTATTTTGCATAATCAAAAGTTAGTACGAACTGATCGAGATATTTCAAATTTCTTATTCCACCGATTTGAGCCAAATTTTGTGACTGACATTCTGATCACATCTTGTTAACATAGTTTTAAAAATTGCGAATCACAACCTCACGTGCCTAATTTATAATGGCATTGTCAACAATTCAATAGGAGTATACAGACCAGCTCTGTTAATTCGTTTATAGTTATTCAGTAGTTTTTTACGTGTATTTTGTTTTTTGTAAAATTAGCAAGGTATCTTTCTACCGAGTAACGAACTACCAGTCGGGCAATTTTTCGTTACTTGGTAACAACAAATTTTCCATTTGTTTTGCGTCATCACACTACTAAGTATGTTCGCAGTTAAGCGTTTTAACGAAGTATTAACTAACGATATTCCAGATTAACAGGTTCGGTCTGAATAGACCTAATGAATTTTAAAAGATAAAGTTTAGATATATATAAGTAAAAATGTCAGAATATAATTTAGAACACATATGTATTACTTCTGTCTTATGGAATGGTTCTGTGGTTTAGTAAAATTTGGTTTGTTTCCAACAATGGACGAAATGAGTTCGAATCGTCGTCCAACCCACATATTCTCAACATAATGATTTTCGAAACTCGGTTGCATTACACATAATACATAAATAGGACAGAATGTTGGAGATAACTAAGATTAGAAGAGTCCACACTAAAGATAATTTGAATTTCAAGTTCTCCAGTTAATTTTGTACGGTGTATTTAGAGACAGCTTTGAAATAAGCAGTGCTAACTTCTGGACTCACATAGTTACTTACAGGAAATGAAAAATCCCTTAGGACATTCTAAAAATCTGACATATGTACATATACATATGACACGATACGAAATAAGATTGATATAACTGTACGTGCAGAAATGCACAAAATATGGCATAGCATTTCCTTAAGTCGACCTTTCACTTATAAGTTTTATTTTTGAAGCAACATTATCCAAATCAACAGATTCAACTAAAAGTAACGAATATTTCTTAGCATCAAGGAATTTGCAGAGTATAAATAAGAAGAAGGGCTTTCGAAATCAACAGCGAACGAGTGACGGGGCAGGCAGCAAATGTCAACGTCGCCAGTGAGAAAGTTGCAAGGTAAGAAAAAAGAGAAATTGCGACGAATGTCAGCCAGCAGAATTATATAACTATATTACACCACATACATACACACACATGTACTAGAGACTAATTTGCAAATGCATGTGTTTGTATGTACTTGGACATTGTTGAACCTTAACACTTGGAATGGGTCAACACAAGCGGCAGCTGTTTTGGGGACGAGTAGTGTATTTGGCTGTTAAGCTCGTCTTGCTGACTGCAAGCAAATTTTGTGGGGTTCACAACACACAGCGACCGACAGCCTGGCACGCCATTTATCATTTAAGGTTTAAGGGTTGCTGATGGCACTCATAAATTATTATGAGCTTTCGCACTATGAGCACACTCTAGCACGGGTTGTGGGCCAATCTCATACATAGGTACAAACATATTTACATATCTATAAATCAGTGTGTTTGCTTTTTGATAAATGGGTACGAAATTTAGACGTCTATAAGTTTGTATGCTTTGAATTTATACATGGAGAAGAGCATATGTACGTGTATATATGTAGCTGAAGTCATGTGCTTGCAAATATTGTTGCTGCTCATGTGCAAATACTTGTTTATAAGAATTGATTTGTTAGTAACATTGTAAGCATGAAAGTACCTTATTGGTGAGGTCTCAAATAAATTAATTTTTTGAAAGGTTGGCAACTCTAACTTTAAGGAAGAGAAGAGATTTAATTGTTTAATGAAAAATTATCTACGAATAACATTAAATTGAATAATTATTTTCATTGCAGATTATTCAGTCCTCGCATAAGACTGTTGACAACTTTCTTATAGTTATGTTCTCCGACATCTACAGGCTAAATTTAAAAATAATAAAATTTTATTTTATTTTAAAAGGCAAAACCGTGATAGTTCTGTAGCGTCCTTTTGACGAGGAAACTACCTTTTAATGAGTGGATCCACCCTTCCCTTATAAGGTAAAAAAAGTTTTAATTAACATTATGAAACAGAAGCTAATTTAAAATTATTTTAAAAGTAAAGAATTTGAAGCTAATTATTTACTGGGAATTTGAGAAATACTCTCCATACATGTTAAAATATAGCGCTTCCAATCAGACCAAAGCGTGAGCTTTCACTGCCTAACTGCAAGGTTCAGCATAAACCAAGTGTTCATAAGAAACCTAGCAAACCAATAAAAAAAGAAAGAGAGAAGATCACATAAAACTGAAGACGAAAACCTAAACAAAAAAAATTAACGCCATGAACCATGAGCATATAAACAACGAGCTCCCTTAAATTGCTTTATTTCAAGCGTTTGAGGAAGTTATTGTCTAACTGTCTGCTCCTTTCCCATATGCTTACAAATGTACATATGTATGTACGTATACATATAACTCGTGCTTTATTATTTATTGCTCGACCACATCACACGCTTCAGATTTTATTTATGTTGTGTCTTAAACGATTTTAACGCCACCATCAAACAGCTAGCAATCTAAGGCGACTGCGGCCCAACGAAGGCCCTGTCAGATTTTCTCGAAAGCAATAAAATACAAAAACAAAGCGCACATCGCAAGAGAAAATGTGAATATATTGCGCGCTACTGTGAATTATGAGCATTTAGGCAATATTCCATTTTCTATAGCACCTAACTCTCTGCGCCCACTCTACGTACTGGCATATTGCCGAACGAAGGGACGTAGAAATGGGACAGTTAAACATAGTCGTTCGTTACTTGCTGCAAGTAGTTGGTGTGGGTGTTTGCGCACTTCTGTCTCGCTAAGAATTATGACTGCCATAGTTTTCTATCTAAAATACTCCTGCTGTTTTCTGTCCTTACTTACTGCTGCTGTCTTGCCTTGTCAGCCGGCTTCATGAAGCGTTAAAGTCGTGCTGTGCTAGGGTGACCGGCATTGGTGCCAATACAAGGTTCTTTCTTTGTCAGCATATTTATTCCCCCATGTATCATTCATGGGGCTAATTAGGTAAACAAAGCTAATAAATTACAAGATGTTAAGTGGTTTTAATTTCTACTTATAACCCCCAACCGACCCTTCACGGAAGGACGAGTAACTGACGGACTTCTGGGGTCTTTTAGCTTTTTGATAATATATTGCTGGTCAGTCTTGGTTGCGGATGAGTTAATTGCTTCACAATTGAAATTACATACATTCTTGCGTTAAAATTGGTCGGAAGAATCAATTAAACTTTGTATGGCGGATGTCCTTGTTAAGTTGTCTCTTGGAATTACGTAACTTTTTGGTCATACTGTCTGCGAAATTGTTGCTCGGTGAACTAAATATCGTTGCTATCTGATATCTTACGTCTGCGTAATAATTTCACCACTTCACAATTAATCAATTATATGGACTTATCACTAATGAAGCGACCGATGAAGAGCTTTGATCTAAATTTAAATCGTGAACAAATAATTTATTAAAACTAATAACGGATAATCTTTCTTTCAGCATATAAAGGTCTTACGAAACTTCTATAATACCAGTACAGTCTACAAATCCGATCCTGCGGCAACAATCAGTTTGCTCTACCCCTCTTCTATAAATCGTTACTGAGGGATACCTGTCAGACGGTTCCGAATATTGAAAGCAGGGAGCTGCAGTATATGAGGCTTTAGATAAATTATGCTTTGGCCTTTCTATTGATTAAACTATATACCGTGGAGACCAATACAAATGTACTCCTTTTCAAAACTTATTTCAAGCCGAACATCGTCTAACCAGTTGCAAGACAGAGACAGACCCGAACGGAGACACCAGCCCTCAAGTTGGCCATTTAATACCACGTTCGAAAAATTTTGAGACTACACTGAAACTACACCTCCGAATCCGATCATTGTCCTCTCAACCCTTTGGGACGACGCTGCAGTTAGTATCCCAATTTTTCCTCGATTGACATACTGCAGTAAAAGTCAGATATTAAGACAGATTTAAGAAAATATCAGCCGATTTCCGTACGAGACCTCTTGGTACGGCCATCATTATATTCGCCCTGAAGGAGATGACTCAAACTTTTTACATAACCTAAAAGTGGCATAAACAATTTCATCTACTACTTATCTTATTTGATTAAACAGCTATTCACTTTGAATATTTGTACTTCAGTTGTACAAATTGTGCTGTGTGTCGATGAGTGTGTTACGACATATTTATTTGTCTACATTTTAGTGGTTAAATCTTTGCGCAATTACTCAACTCGAACTCTTCGAGTATATCAACTGCTTAGTACTTAAGGGCACCCTTAGAACTAAAATTAATTCTTCTATTTACATACACTCTCGTTTGAAGTGGGTTAAATGCATCAATAATAAACACTCAACTCTGCACACCTAACTCACAATTCAGTGTAGATCTATAGACTTTATTTAGCAAAAGGTCAGTCGTGTGTTAAAATTCTTCAACTTGAGTTGCCACACAAAATTCCAGTCTTACCCATACCATACTTTTTTAATCCAGTCGACCATTGTGTCTGTCACATTACCGCAAATGTATATTTGTGCACGTTTTTGACACTTTGTAAAATCAAACCGCAAGACTTTTTAAATGAAATTTCATGCCCAAACGGTTTGCTTTTACGAGTTCACATGCAGCAATATATTTGGCGCCAGTGTCTACGGCGGTGTGTCGGTAAGTGAGTGGAATGGTCATTTTACGTCCGAAGCTGACAACTTGTTGACAGCAAAATGACAAGTATCGTAGCTGTCAAGACAATAGGAAATAATGAATTTACGCAATAACTTGTGGATATATGACATATCTAAACGACTCTACAATAGAATATGTAACCATATAAGTAAGTACATATATATCACGTACACAATGTTGCTTTGACTCAGTCTAGATATTTTCTGGCTGTTTATTGATAGATAATATTTTCGTACCCATATACAATTTATTAAATCTTTAAAGATAAAATTACCTTTTGTATTTTGGTTTTTCATCAACATCGAGGGCGAAGGTAAAGGTTACGAATACCCTAAAAATGTATGTGTCAATGTGACTGTATAAATCTTGTTTTCCTACCTAACAAGAACTTATCCCAACAATATAATATTGATATGATGATTATAGTTGTAGTGCAGAATCTCATCGTTTTAGCGAGATGTGTTGGGAAATTTTGGGTGACTTGAAGTATATGGAGCTTTAGTGAAGCCACTTTGAGATCAAAGAAAACTCCACAATGCTTCGGAAAAGTGTTCCTTGATGTCTTAAAAAATTTTGTTTGGGAAAAGGGTGGAGGAATAAAGAAACTGCATTGCTGAACATTGCGTCGTCTACCATAAAAAACTTCACATTTGTGATATTACATTACACATATAAAAGGCAGATTCTAGAACTTCTTATTGATTTGCTTTCATACCTCAAAAAAGAGAACAAATATTTTTCTGAGATTTTTCTCAAACTCATTTTCTCTTGGCGGTTTCATTTGAAGATTTCAACTGATCTCATTGTCGAACCACACATGTTGCATATAACATTCACTAAGAGACTGTATCAAAATGGATTACTACAACATCAGTTTATAGTAAATGACTCAAAACAACAATTAGATATAAATTCAAATCTCAATTACAGTCAATAGATTCGCTACGCGGATCTCACTTCTTCTCTACGAAAGCACTATTCAAGAACTCTGATCATCCTATGTATAAAGAACGATCTGTCGAACGTAAAAATGTTTGTCGAAAATATAGAATGGATTTTCTTTGAAAGAACTATGTAAGTACTCAGCGCTCCAGATCTACATATATGGAAAGCTATCTAGAGTTCTGAAAGAAGCTAAGTGTTTATCGAATAAAAATCGAATGGTCAGTGTCAAGAAATTTTTTTTGTCAAATTGGTATCTAGAAATTGTCGCTTAGAACATAGTTACATATCTACATTATGGTAGCAATTTCCGGAATGGAGACAGCTGGGAAATATCGAGGTAAGAGGCCTAGCTCGACTCAAATGCAATTGAAAATGGAGTAGCAAGTAATGAAATTATAATTCGCACTTTATTGCATACCTTAAGACTGGAGCTAATTAATATTTAAAATAACGTATTATCCATTCAACTTGCCGTCACGTATTTAGGCCTACATACACTTATATAATACAATATTCATATCTATGCTCCCCGCTGCTTATCCTTTCGCTTGACGTTATATATCTTTCCTGCTTAATTGAATTTTATTGCCTCATGTCAACATCAGAAGACACTTGGGGTGTCAGCTCAGACCCTACGCTGTCAACCTTTCTGAGTGACTACCGTTTGGGTGTGTGTTTCTTTGTAGCAGCGCCATTATAGTCAGATTCTTTTAATTCGCTTCACTGCTTTCTGTGCTGTATGTGGGATCACATTCATACAGGCACCATATGCTTTTGGTGGTTAACTGCATATATTTGTTTGTAATTTGTGTATTAGCTACAACACTTTGTTTTCGCTTGGTTGGTTGCTCTTCGTTTTGAATTTTCGTGGTTGCATTTAAATATTTATGATTATTATGTTGCAGTTATTTTGTTTTATGTCATTCTTGTGTGTTAATTGCTTGGATGAGCATCTAATTGGGGGTCCATGCTGTCACTTAACTATAAATGTAACAAGACCGCACACACGCACAAAAGCAGTCAGCTGTATCTGACATACATATGTATATTCAAAATTTATTTGATAATACTGACTTTAATTGAGTGCTACGAAGTTGTGATATGCAAATATGTATGTTTCAGAAAAGACTGGTATGAGAGATGTTTAGTACAGTTCTTTGATCTAAAAGTATTAACAAGTTTCGGTGGGCAATCGTAATATATTTCTGTCACCGAAAAATTCTCGAGACATTCAGCACTCGAGACAAAAATTCAGTACTCTTCTTATATCGCATAATGTTACCAATAAATTTTTGTTAAATTTTTGAACAGATAGCCAGGAATAAGAATCAACAACATCTCCTTGCTTCAAAGAAATCTCTTAGTATTTTTTTAAACTAATTGTCTTGAAGTATGGTTGGCAGGGTACCATATGGCTTCACACAAAGAACTTCTCTTAAAAAGTACGTATTATGCTTAAAGCAATTGTCGAGAATACCTTCAGTCAAGTACACAGTATGGACACAAGCACACTCACTCGAGCACAACTACCCGCACATGTCGATATATAAAGGGCCTTTATATAATTTGGGGGCGTTTGTGGCATTTTTCAGTGCTTGACGGAGGCGAAACTTCAGTGGTCTTTAGAAATATATCTACACATGCTTTCATTTTCGTCTGAGTTGTAGGTTTATATGTATTCTGTGTTTGTATAGAAATCACGCCAACTACACTTAGAGCATGTGTGTATGAGTTTATTTCCGTAATATAAAATTTATGGTTGACTGATTGCACTTCATACAATTAGTTAAAACGGAAGCTAATTTATGTTGTGGCAGTTTATGCTCAAATTAATGTAAAACTGCTAAAGTGCACATAAATCACAATATTGCCCCGCCTTCACCCATATGATATATTAGTGTATATAATAGTCTTAAAACTCTATTTCAATATGTCTTATGAAGGTTGTGAATGATCAAGGTAATTAATACGTGTGCATTAAAAGTGTCAGAAACAGAAATGTCTGAAAATACCATTTGCCGAGGGATTGGTTAAAGTCAAATTATTATATAACTTTTCGCTTTATTTTCCAGATACATTCCATGGCATAGCCAAGATCTTTGCCAAACTGTGAACTCTGCACTGTGATCTGAACTTACGTCACCTACATATATGTACATAATTTGACCGGAAATCCGATCACACTTCCCGAAATAACCATGTTTCTAATAAATACAGGCGAACAATTTATCTAAAATTTATGCCAATAGTTGGAACCTTAATGGAGTTTTACTTCGTTCGAATATCAATATTACAATAACGTTCAAAAATATGTCTAAATTACAATTTATAAAATAATTTTTTTTTTTTAATTTCAGACCCTGATAAAGCTATAATTTTTATTACGAACTGGTACAAGCTACAAGGGTAATTGAAATATTCTGGACAAATTTTATTTAAATATTATTTTATTTTATATATGCGATCAAAATTCAACCAAAGCAACGAAAATTAATTTATTGGTCATATGAGGAGCAGAGGGCTGAGAGCGACGGACCGATTTCACCACTATATTGGGTATATTGAGACTAGGGCAAGGGCAAATTTTCATATAATTTGACCGTATAAAGCCACTCCGAAGTTTGAAAGCCCCTATACTAGGCATACTATAGCATGGATATAGATTGGCCACATTATTATCAAGAAAATGTGTCCTTTGGATTCCATTCTGATTTTCCAGAGACTGCTGAGAATTTCCTTCTACACAACTTCTTTGGTTAAGTTTTGAAATTAAATCAAAACGATAGGACATCGCACTATTAACCCTAAATTAGAAAATAAGCACATAGTATATTCCGTAGTATACTGTAAGTGACAATAGAGCGACTGAAAAGCTTTGAATTTGAAATTAATAAATATATTGAATAGAGCGATTTCGATAGTTAAGTAATTTCCACCACCAAAATGTCTGATATTGTCAGCGTCTGGTTTAGGCGTGTATGACACACCATTTAGAATACATATATATATTTACATCGTTTCTCGCATGACTGCCCAAATGCTGTTGCTATTATTGTTGGATATTTAACTGACTGGTGGGTTGATAGGTGTTGGCTGGTATGCTGGCGCAATGACACTGATTGGCATTATCAATAATTTAAATCTAATCGCCGATTAAGTTTCTCCCTCAATTGCTTGTGCCTGTAATTATATTTTGAAAGACCGTTATTTATTTAATAAAAGAATTTCAATTCAATTTGAAGTGTATGGATATGCACATATCTATTTCGAATGTTTTCAAATTTAAATGTTTTTAATACTTGGCTATGTGAATACACGTATTATGAAATGCGTGGATATTTAAACTGGCGCCAATATACGATTATTATTTGTTAATATAATGGACATTATTGCTTCAAATGGAATTCCCCATTTAGATATATATCGTATTAGTACTCGGTATACCACTGGAAGAGTTTAATGAAATCAATAGCTGCATTGATTGCCGATAATGACATTAAGATATAAAACATGTATACCATCTCGAAAAGGGATTGTAGGAGTGCGACTCCACTTTGCATGTGAAGTATATATGTAATTGGCGTACAAACCGTTTAGTCGATTATAGACGAATCGATAAATACGCCCCATTTCTCTCTTTCCCTCGCACTCCACCGCGCGGTATTCGCCGCCTTTCTCTCGAAAACTCCTAGTGCCGTCTCATCGGATGTTGACATTGTCCACGCGTCTGCTCCGTAAAGAAATACGGGAATGATAAGCGACTTGTAGAGTGTGATTTTGTGAGAGGACGTTACTTTTCAATTGCCTACTCAGTCCAAAGTAGCACCTGTTGGCAAGAGTGATTCTGCGCTGTGAAGTAACATTGAGAAATAGGTGTTCTCTTTTAGATCAATTTTAATAGGCTTTTTTCATTAGACCCCATCGAAGAAATTATTTTGTTATTCCAGTTGACTTTGTTTCATATACATTCCATACTCTAAAGACTTGAGATATATTATATGCTTCTGCAATATCGCGCACCAATTTAATATCTATGTTTATACTCTCGCAACAAAGTTGCTAAGAGAGTATTATAGTTTTGTTCACGTAACGGTTGTTTGTAACACTAACCAAAACTAAACGAGTTAGATATAGGGTTATATATATCACAGTGATCAGGGTGAAGAGTGGAGTTCAAATCCGGATGTCTGTCTGTCCATCCGTCCGTCGGTATGTGCAAACTGTAACTTGAGTAAAAATTAAGATATCTTGATGAAACTTGGCACACTTGTTTCGTGGCACCATAGGAAGGTTGCTTTCGAAATCGGCAAAATCGGACCACTGCCACACCCACAAAATGACGAAAACCGAAAACACATAAAGTGCAATAACTAAGCCATAAATAAAGCTATAACAGTAAAATTTGAAATAAAGGATCGCACTAGGAAGGGGCATATTTGGATGTAATTTTTTTGGGGAAGTGGGCGTGGCCCCGCCCCCTACTAAATTTTTGTACATGTCTCGTAAAATACTTAAGCTATATCAACCTAAGTTTCTAGAATTGTTTTTTTTAGAAACTACCTTATACAGTCCAAAAATGGAGGATATCAGATTATAATCACGCCCACCTCCCATACAAAGGTTATGTTGAAAACTACTAAAAATGCAATATACTCCATTTATAGTGTGGCAGCCCCTTTATAAAAATCAAATCGGACCATAGGTTTTCAAGGCCCCATATATCGAACATGAGGACCTCGGTGCTTCTAACCTAATATTAGGGTTTCCAACTTTCAATCGACTTTATACCATATAAATGACGAATATGTTGGTCAAATTGTGTATTATATAATATAAATAAAGTTAAATAAATAAATTGCGAGAGTATAAAATGTTCGGTCACAACCGAACTTATACCTTCCTTACTTGTTTACATATATATTTCAATGTATCCAAGTTAGGAGTTTTAGATTTTGGGTTAGTTAATTTCGCTATTTATGAATACTAATAAGTATATAGTTACAGCTAGTGTAGCTAGTGCTGTTATATCTTATGTGATTGGCGTTGCAACCGTTTAGCCGGTTATAGCCGAATCGACGATAGTGCGCCACCTGTCTCTCTCCTTTGCAGTTCGGCGCCAGTTGGAGATCCCAAGTGTAACCAGGTCGCTCTCCACCTGGTCCCTCCAACGGAGTGGAGGCCTTCCCCTTCCTCGGCTTCCTCCGGCGGGTACTGCATCGAACACTTTCAGGGCTGGAGTGTTTTCGTCCATTCGGACAACATGACCTAGCCAGCGTAGCCGCTGTCTTTTTATTCGCTGAACTATGTCAATGTCGTCGTATAACTCGTACAGCTCATCGTTCCATCGTCTGCGGTATTCGCCGTTGCCAATGTTCTGAGGACCATAAATCTTGCGCAAAATTTTCCTCTCGAAAACTCCTAGTGTCGTCTCATCTGATGTTGACATCGTCCAAGCTTCTGCACCGTAAAGCAGGACGGGAATGATAATGATAAGTGATAAGTGACTTGTAGAGCTTGATTTTGGTTCGTCGAGAGAGGACTTTACTGTTCAATTGCCTACTCAGTCCAAAGTAGCACCTGTTGACAAGAGTTATTCTGCGCTGGATTTCGAGGCTGACATTGTTCGTGTTGTTGATGCTGGTTCCCAGGTATGCGAAATTATCTACGACCTCGAAGTTATGACTGTCAACAGTGACGTGGGAGCCAAGACGCGAATGCGCCGACTGTTTGTTTGATGACAGGAGATATTTCGTCTTGTCCTCATTCACCTCCAGACCCATTCGCTTCGCCTCCTTATCCATGCGGGAAAAAGCAGAACAAACGGCGCGGTTGTTGCTTCCGATGATATCAATATCATCGGCGTACGCCAGAAGCTGTACACTCTTGTAGAAGATTGTACCTTCTCGGTTTAGCTCTGCAGCTCTTATAATTTTTTCCAGCATCAGGTTAAAGAAGTCGCACGATAGTGAGTCACCTTGTCTGAAACCTCGTTTGGTATCGAATGGCTCGGAGAGGTCCTTCCCAATCATGACGGAGCTTTTGGTGTTGCTCAACGTCAATTTACACAGCCGTATTAGTTTTGCGGGGATACCAAATTCAGACATCGCGGCGTAAAGGCAACTCCTTTTCGTGCTGTCGAAAGCAGCTTTAAAATCGACAAAAAGGTGGTGTGTGTCGATCCTCTTTTCTCGGGTCTTTTCCAAGATTTGGCGCATGGTGAATATCTGGTCAGTTGTCGATTTTCCAGGTCTAAAGCCACACTGATAAGGTCCAATCAGTTTGTTGACGGTGGGCTTTAGTCTTTCACACAATACGCTCGATAGAACCTTGTATGCGATATTTAGGAGGCTGATCCCACGGTAATTGGCGCAGATTGTGGGATCTCCCTTTTTATGGATTGGGCAGAGCACACTGAGATTCCAATCGTCAGGCATGCTTTCTTCCGACCATATTCTGCAAAGAAGCTGATGCATGCACCTTATCAGTTCTTCGCCGCCGTATTTGAATAGTTCTGCCGGTAATCTATCGGCCCCCGCTGCTTTGTTGTTCTTCAAGCGGGTAATTGCTATTCGAATTTCTTCATGGTCGGGTAATGGGACATCTGTTCCATCGTCATCGATTGGGGGATCGGGTTCGCCATCTCCTGGTGTTGTACTCTCACTGCCATTCAGCAGGTCGGAGAAGTGTTCCCTCCATAATCCCAGTATGCCCTGGACATCGGTTACCAGATTACCACCTTGGTCTCTACATGAGGATGCTCCGGTCTTGAAACCTTCGTTAAGTCGCTTCATTTTTTCATAAAATTTTCGAGCATTCCCTCTGTCTGCCAGCTTCTCAAGCTCTTCGTACTCACGCATTTCGGCCTCTTTCTTTTTTTGTCTGCAAATGCGTCTCGCTTCCCTCTTCAGCTCTCGGTATCTATCCCATCCCGCACGTGTTGTGGTCGTTTGCAATGTTGCGAGGTAGGCAGTCTGTTTTCTCTCCGCTGCGAGACGGCACTCCTCATCGTACCAGCTTGTTTTTTGTCGTTGCCGAAAACCAATTGTTTCGGCTGCAGCTCACTGCGTAGAGTTTGAGATGCCGTTCCACAGTTCCCTTATACCGAGAAGCTGATGAGTGCTCTCAGAGAGCAGGAGTGCAAGTCGAGTAGAGTATTTCGTGGCTGTCTGTTGCGATTGCAGCTTTTGGACGTCGAACCTTCCTTGTGTTTGTTGACGAGCATTCTTTGCTGCACAGAGGCGGGTGCGTATCTTCGCTGCGACCAGATAATGGTCCGAGTCTATATTTGGTCCTCGGAGCGTACGCACGTCTAAAACACAGGAGACATGTCTTCCGTCTATCACAACGTGATCGATTTGGTTCCGCGTGTTTCGATCAGGAGACAGCCAAGTAGCTTGATGTATTTTCTTATGCTGGAATCTGGTACTACAGACGACCATATTTCGGGCCCCAGCGAAGTCGATCAGCCTCAGGCCGTTTGGCGATGTTTCGTCATGGAGGCTGAATTTTCCGACTGTTGTGCCAAAGACACCTTCTTTACCCACCCTGGCGTTAAAATCACCAAGCACGACTTTTACATCGTGGCGGGGGCAGCGCTCATAGGTGCGTTCTAGGCGCTCATAGAAAGCATCTTTGGTCACATCGTCCTTCTCTTCCGTTGGGGCGTGGGCGCAAATCAGCGATATGTTGAAGAACCTCGCTTTGATGCGGATTGTGGCTAGACGTTCATCCACCGGGGTGAATGCCAGGACTCTGCGACGGAGTCTCTCTCCCACCACAAATCCAACACCAAATTTGCGCTCCTTTATATGGCCGCTGTAGTAGATGTCACAAGGACCCACCTTCTTCCGTCCTTGTCCCGTCCATCGCACTTCTTGGATGGCGGTGATGTCAGCCTTAAGTCGTATGAGGACATCAACCAGCTGGGCAGAGGCACCTTCCCAATTAAGGGTCCGGACATTCCAGGTGCATGCCCTTATATCATTATCCTTAAAACGTTTGCAGGGGTCGTCATCAAAAGGGGGGTGTCTCATCCGAGGCTTTCGTAGATTTTTCATTGGGGGGTGTTTTTATGTGGTGGGTCCCAAACCCTACGCACAACCGCATAAGCGGTCTTCGCCTTCTCACTTTAGCTCGCCTTCAAACGGATGTCTGTTGGCTACCCAGAGGATACTTGGTCTAAAACCGGAAGTCGTGAGCTGCTTGAACCATGTGGAGAAGAATCGTTTCTGGCCACTCCCAAGTGGGTGACAATCAAAAACTTTCCTCACTTGCGTGAACTTCTACACATGATCCCATCTTATATCTTATAGGTAGTATAATTATTTATAATTGTAAATAAATAAAATAAAGCTATAGAAATAAAATTTGGTACAAAGGATCGCACTATGAAGGGGCATATTTGGATATCTTTTGGGCGTGGCCCCGCCCTCTAGTAAGTTTTTTACACATATCTCGTAAACTACTAAAGCTAAATCAACGAAACTCAGGAGTCGTTTCTTTTAGTCACTTCTTAATACAGTCCAGAAATTAATGAAATCGGATAATAACCACGCCTACCTCCCATACAAAGGTTATGTTGAAAACTACTTTACTACTTGCTTTAATTCAGTAAGGGAAAACATCAGTAACCTTAAATTTCACTATAAAGAAGGTACAGAAGGGCTCCACCCAAATTGGTATACAAAATTTTAAATGGGTGTGGCTCCGCCTACTTATGGGTCAAAACCCCTATCTCCGAAACTACTCGACCAATATCAATGAAATTTGGTTTCTGATATTTTCCTTAGACCACAACAACGCCTACTTCCTATATACCAGAACTTTGAAGTCGAGCTGAATAGTTTACTTTAAAACAAGTAAAGTAAGCACTAGTGAAGATATCGGAACATAACTTTGCATAAATACTGTATTTATAGTGTGGCAACCCGTTTCTAAAAATCGCTGAAATCGGACCATAGGTTTTCAATGCCTCATATATTGAATATGAGGACCTCAGTGTTTCTAAACATTTTTTTACCGAAAATATAGGTAAGTCTCTCAGATATTTTGAAGAAATTTGTAGGGAATATTGTTTTATAATAATATGTCTCCCTGCCAAAAATGGGGGACATCCGGTCATAACTTCACCTCGCTCCCATATACCAAATATTAGTGTTTCCAACTTTCAATGGACTTTATACCATATATATGACGAATATGTGGGTAAAATTGTGTGATATAATAATAAAATTAAATAAATTAATTGCAAGAGTATAAAATGTTCTGTCACAACCGAACTTAGCCCTCCCTTACTTGTTGATAGTACTGTTTATTAGATATACATACATATATATATATATATATATATATAATCAAAGAAAAGAAAGTTTTAGACATGAGCTTTTCAAGAAGAAATAAAACGCATTAAGTTTAATGGCCAAGAATTTAGCCTAAGGCTAGCTCGAATAAATTCCAGCCAAGTGGCCCAATATCCGATCACTTTTTGTAGCAGGGCATGTAGCGCTGTCTTATTGGACCTAAACGTGGTCCACATCAGCATCCTCCAATTCAAGTACGAAAAAGTCATTATTCATGGCTATAGCGTATTGACTGTAATATTATGGTCGGCGTAATTTAAAAAAAAGTCTAGACTAATGATTCCAAACCTTTACCTTTCAAGGATATTAATGTACCTATTCCAACTAAAGTAAGATTCATTGTTCAAGAAAATTCGTCGTGCGAACCCAATCATTTGTTTGGTAATACATTTGCACGATTTACAAACGGTATTCCAAAATGAGTATAAACCAAGTAACATCTGTCAAAAAGACCAAGTTCGAAAAAGGGATTCCAACATTGAAAACAATACATCTAAAAAACACCCTGTAGCTCTCCAGATTACACAAATTTTGGGTATTTCTGAGAAATTGCATGCTAGAATCTCGTTACTCGGATTTGTAATTAGCGAACCCCAAAACCCCGAGTTACGAAATTCAAGCGTTTCCGAAAACCTCTGAGTAGCGACTTTCAAGCTAATTCGATGCATTTTAAAAATCGCTGTCCGCCATATTGGTTTTCTGGGATTATCTCAAAACCCTGATCTGATGGGGTTAAATGGAGCAGAAGCAAAACAAATGGAAGCGATGGTAAAATCGTAAGCACTGAACATCGAATTGCTTCCTCATCCACCAAATTCGTTGTTTATGGTAACTAGCTACTTTTGATGGGATTTAGATTAGCCAGAAAAAAGGTGATAAGTCTGATGTGTGTTCACATTGTACACTTGTGGTGTAGTATAGCGAAAAAAACGAAGTGAAAAATTAATCTGTGAAAATAATCACTCACACGTTTTTATGATTGGTAGAGTTAAGTTCTCTAGCATACTCGAGATTGATTTTTTTGTATAAAATGCAAACTGTCAAAATTCATTTCAATTAATTTATGAACATTAAGAATACACGAGATTTTAATAAATATGGAAATACTACAGTCGATTGTAAAAAGTTTCTCATATCATCAATTACAACCCGTTGCGGTGTTCATTTATTTAATTGTCAACGATTGACAATATCAACACACAAAACTGACAGCGAAATATTTCACAATCATAGAATCCATAATTATTGTCAATTTGTGTGGCTGATTAAAGGCGTATAAGCAATTACTGCTTGCGTATTTAATATATTTATTTATATGTATGTGTGTGTGTGATGTGCACACAATTGTGTAGTTATTTATTAATAAATTCTGATTTATGCGCGTACAACAAAAGGTTAAATACAGAATTATTAATATTTTTCAACTAAATACATACAAACAAACACATGTAAGTGCGGATGCTGCCTACTGATTTCTGCGTCAATTCAAATGTTCAGTTACATATCTACACATGCATGTACTTAATTGTATAGTGGAACTTGTGTCAATTTTCATTCAATCCTGATTGGCGGCCGCGGTTAAGGGACTTTGTTGGCTTTGCGTTAAGTTGCAGTGAAAATCACTGTTTGCGCTTTGTAATACAATTTAAATTAATTGAATTGACAATCTCGCAATTGAAATGATTTGTACGCTGTCACTCACTCATGTTTGTCGCTGCATTTATTAGTTTATTTATTTGTGTGTGTGTGTGGGGGACAATTGGACAATTTATTGAGCATGCTTGATTATATAAAATCACTTCACATCGGTCTACTGTCGCTGGGAATTGGTAATATTTAATGTGATTGCGCAATATAGTTTTACAAATGTTCTCAGCAAATTGACAAACAAAAGAATCTCATGAGTGAAGAGTCGCGGTGCCAATATACATAAATGTCTGTATATAATTTTATATCCATTTTGTATTATATACGTTTTTAAATATTTCCTAAATTATCATAAGCCATTTTAATTCACGTCAACTTATTTTACTTTAGTGTCGGAATCGGTCCCTATATGCTCTATTCCTTATGTATCCAATATTTATATGGATATTCGTCCTGCCAGCTTATCAGTGAATCCTCCTACGATGATCTTTTAAACAAAGATATAGACTTTGTTTTGAAATTGAAAATTACAATATTATTATCATTAAAGTCTGTCTGTAAGCCACAAAGATACAAAGATTTTTGTCTTCTTCATCTTTCGTATTTTTGCACCTGCACCTCCAGGGCGATTACTATCATGAGTGTTCAAGTATACATCCATTCGAAACTTAACACCGCAATTATCAGCCCATTAGTACCTTTAAATCAAATACTCAATTCCACCGGAAAATTATGGTTTTCATTGTGAAAACTGAAATTATTGTTCCCAGAATAAGTATAATATTTCACAGTTACTTTCATCATTTAAATAGAGTTCCTATTTGAATTTAATTTATATTTAAATTAATACTAAACATAATATCTATTTGATTTCCTCCTCATCTGAATTTCGCGGCTATGGTAGATGGTAGTCAGTCACCAAACGATTTTAAACCATCTGCAGAAGGCTGTACACATAAAAAACTTGATGTTTGGGTGCCGCATGATTTGTCGCAAAAAACCTTCTGGACCGAATCAACGCCTGCGATATGCTGCTGAAACGGAACGAACTCGACTCATTTTTGAAGCGGATGGTGACTGGCGACGAAAAATGGATCACATACGACAATATCAAGCGAAAACGGTCGTGGTCGAAGGCCGGTGAATCGTCCCAAACAGTGGTCAAACCGAGATGGACGGCCAGGAAGGTTTTGCTGTGTGTTTGGTGGGATTGAAAGGGAATCATCCACTATGAGCTGCTCCCATATGGCCGGACGCTTAATTCTACCATCTAATGCGAACAACCTGCACCGCTTGAAACAGGGGATTGACCAGAAGCGTCCAGAATTGGCCAACAAGAAGGGTGTAGTGTTCTATCAGGACAACGCCAGACCACACACTTCGTTGATGACTCGTCCGAAGCTACGGGAGCTCGGATGAGAGGTTTTATCGCATCCACCATATAGCCCGGACTTAGGGCCAAATGATTACCACCTGTTCCTGTCCATGGCGAACGCCCTGGGTGGTGTAAAGTTGAACTCAAAAGAGATCTTCGCAAATAAGGAGGTGGCTTCTACGAGGAGGGTAGTATGAAGTTGCCGTCTAGACGAAACAGATTATCGAACGAAACGGCGCTTATTTAAACTAAATCCGATCACTGTAGCACTTTTTAAAAAGTCGAAGGGAGATATTTGCCAACTAGTATGTATTATATAATATTTTATATGTCCCATTCACAGCTCAAACTAGTTTTTCCAACATTTGATACAGAAACCACAGAGTACCGCAGAGCGTAAAAGTAGTCGCTCTTATTCTTGAATTGACATCATGTTTCTGGAAACTATAGAAAACTAACTTTAATCTCATAATATTACTCAACTATTAATTGATATAAGTACACTGGTACTAAAAATAAAAATGATTTTATTTTCTCAACGTAACAGATTTCAAGTAGTAATTGTGTTCCCACTTGATTGACTCTATCTAGGCATAAGAATCTGCACGTACAAAATATTCTGTCAAAAATTGATATTTTTTGTACATTCTCAAGTGCTTGTCAAACGAAATCATCAGCGATATATGCAAGTATTAAAGTTTAAACTAGAATTTAATTAATGATATTACTGATAGTTACGATTACCTGTCACGGTGCTTGATCTTCGCCTCACAACTGGCAACTGTTCCACTTTTATAAGTATGAATACATATTTATTTTTATACACATTTGTATTGTGAAGTGCAGCCATCAAAATACTTGAGTGATAAGAGCAAGATGTTGATATTTCAAGAGAATTGTCACTTGACATTTCATTATCTTATTATTTTAGTTATCGTGTGGGACTGAATATTATAATTACTTACACTAGTCGACAGTAACAAACTCCCAACGTAGGTTTATCTGCAAAAATTATGTGTGGTAAATATATTGTAATTAAAACTATTATCTAGTTTGTGAGGAATAGCTGAATAAGGAGGTCCATTAGCCATTAGTCAATACATGAATGCGACAAGTTGAATCAGAAGCAAAAAACTCAGGCCGTTCCTGCAGACAAAGCTCTATATTTAAATAAATCGAATTACAATTTGTTTATTGTGGTCCTATATCCCTCATAGGAACTTTGGGAACAACTTTGAATAAGGATGTATAAGTAATAACGGCGTGATTTTCCGAATCTTCGAGTATTCCACTTCGATTAAATTCACTTATTTCTTTAATAGGGTTCCAGGTAATCCAAAAAAATATTTCTGTACCAGTGATCTAATATTTTTTGATACCATTATTATAGTAAAATCTCTACAAAATAGGACTCAATCTCGGCGTATAACCTTAATACTCCTTAATTTTTTTTGACAAGTATTCTCTTGAGGCCTGAGAACCAGATCCGGAAACCTGGGGAATACAAAAGCGATTCGTTTTCATGGTACGCTTATTGTTTTGATGAAACAGTATTCTCTTCTTCAAAAATGTGTATCAATTCAAATTTACGATTGGTATGGTATTACGAATACAAAACCATTTTGCGGCGTAAGTGCTCTCGTATGTATACTCATCTTGTATGCTCACAACGTATTGTATGCTCATAACACCTGTAATATGGAAACCACTTGCAAATGATTGCTTCGAGTGGTACAGATCACGGATAACACCGATCAAATCACTTTTTGGTATAATTTCGTATATTCTCGCAACAAAAGTTGCTTGAGAAGGTTGGTACAGAAAATGGTCCAAATCGGAAACGAAAACCTATAAAGTGTCATAACTAAGCCATAAAAAAGCTAGAAAAGTAAAATTTGGTATGAAGGATCGCACTAGGAAGGGGCATATCTGGATGTAAGTTTTAAGTAAGTGGAAAAGTGAGCGTGACCCAGCTCCCTAATAATTTTTTGTATATATCTGGCAAACCAATAAAGCTATATGAACCAAACTTTCTGCAGTTGGTTCCCTTACGTACCCCATTATACACCAAAAAAACTGATATAAACGGATAATAACCACGCCCACCTCCCATACAAAGATTAGGTTGTAAATTACTAAAAGTGCGTTAACTCACTAACGGTAAACATCAGAAACACTAAATTTTACAGAAAAAATGGCAGAGAGCTGCATTTGTTATGGGTCAAAAACCATTTCTCAAAAACGACTCGACCGATTTCAATGAAATTCGGTACATAATAATTTCTAGACATCTTAATGACACACATGAAAAATCGAAATTGGTTTTCAATTACGACTACTTTCCATATAACTCAATTCCATCTGATTCCTTTACTTTATAATGCATACATATGGAACCTATGAAGATTGCGAAATAAAACTTTACACAAATACTGTTTTTGAGGTGTGACTTCACTTGTGGAAAAATTGTCAAAATCTGACTAATTATTAAAATTATTAAAATCGAGTCATAACTTCCCCCAGCTCCCACCACAAATTATGTAAGTGAGCATATAATCCATATAAAGTTTGTTGGTGGTGAAAATTAGTGAAATCGGTTCGTGAATTACCTTAGCCTTCATATACTATATATGATGATTTTCGTTATTCTATTGGACTTTATGCCGAATATATGAATAAAATTGTGTGTTATCTTAATAAAAATTGTGAGAGTATAAAATGTTCGGTTACACCCGAACTTAGCCTTTCTTTACTTGCATTTTATATATTTAAAAACATAACAAAATTTGTCGTTGCTTACTAATGGTGGAAATGGTGAAACGGTGACAGATTTTTTATTCATACTTTGTCCATGTATTACACACAAACAGACACCAGTTGTGTGGTCGGTCATTATTAGAGATATACAATCACCATTCACAAATTGCATCGGCTATTTCTCTAAGTGTTGTCTCGGTGGGAAAACGAATGCGCACGGTTGCCGCTGCTGCTGCGCAGTCGCCATAAAATTGATATGGACTCGTAAATTTTAATATATTGCAAAAAACTGTCAGGGCGATAAATTAAGAAATAAATTTCAATTTCACTTTAACTTGAAAAGTTGTTAAAGTCATTACTCTGTATTTTTTTGCTGTTGTGTGTTTGTTGCTTTTTTTTTGGCTGACTCTATCTCGTTTATTACAATCATATTTTCCGCTACCCAGCCGGGCGCACAGTGACTGCTGCTGCCACACAACCACAATGGGCAAGCGAAAAAAAACAGCAACAACAACAAACAATATTTCTATTTATTTGACGGTACTACCGCATTGTTGATGTTGTTGTAGTAGTTGCTGTAGTTATTATTATTGTTGTTGTTGTTGTGTATTCAAGTAAACACTTTATTGCATTGTTTTGTAGTTGTCGTTGTCGTTATTGCCATATCTGTGTATTGTGTCGTTATTGTGTTAAAATTGTGTGGCGTTTTCCATTTGCCTCGGCACAGTTGCGTTCGTTTTGGTTTGTTCGTTACGCTGCAGCACACAAATTGTGATAAATTTATTTTAAAGTGAATTATATGCCGGACAGCTGGACAATAATAAATTTCATAGACATTTGTATGCCCAATATTCGTACAAATGCAGTATGCATTCACTAAGCATTCAAACATACATAAATACATATGTACATACATACATCCATATATAGATACATGTACGTTTGTGTGTCAGGATATGTGTGCGCATGTTGGCTTGGCGCTCACAATGGGTGCGCTCAGCCGAATGACAGCCAACAAATAACAATTGCAGCATGGCAGGCCACTCTGCCGCATTGTTGTTGCCTTCAACAAGTACACTAAAAGAAATCACATTTTATCAAACACACGCTGAGGTCAAGAAATGTACTAATTGTGACAGTTTAAATGCAAGAGTCAGCCCTTCTTTAATAAGTCAATAGTGAATAATGAGCATTTAGAGATAATTGTCCGTGACAGAGAGTTATGCATTGTAAACATATGTATGTAAGTATATTGTTGAATGTATGGTTTTGTTTTAAAACCTTTGAGAGTATTATTCTGTAATTTTTGATTTTTTGAACATAGTAAAGATGTAAGCAAAACTTCTACAAATAAGTAACTTAGAATTCACAGCCTGTATTTCCTCAAAATTTCAGATTACAAGTCTAACTTTTCGTACCACAAATTATTCGAAACCGTTAAATAATACAACATTATTTAGAAGCTGAAAATACTTCGATTTAAAGGGTTACTCTAGGAGCATTAAATAAATATTTAATTTCAGATTTTTTCTTATAAAACGACGAACAAATTAATAGTGTGTTTAAGGACTTTATTATTTAATAGATTTTACTTTTCTCAAAAAATGTTGTATTTATTCGTATTCGAGTTTTCAAATTGTGAGTGAATAATAGGATGACATTTTTTTGTTCTTTTATAATGGAAAACTGGAACACATTCAAAGATGTAAGTAAGCATGTGTAAAATGTTTAAATATAAATATGCAGCATTTTCATCGAAAACAGTATACTGCTTGCAGCCGGCCGATTATAGATTTTCCACTATTGGAATGACTTTGAGAGATAACCCAAAAAAATTTCTATTGAAATGATAACAGAAATAGAAAATAGAATTTTGAAAATATCTTGAAGATAGAATTCAAGAGAAACCTTTGCTAAAATTAGCTTTTCGAAACACCGGCTCAACGCGTGTTTAATGTGGCTCAGGTATGGTGCGAAATAGAACTAAATACAAAGTTTTCCCCATTATAAATAAATTACGAATCTTATCATTTTATACCTTACGGAACTTTCAAGTGTTGTATTTAGGAAATTCTAAAATGGCGTAACCACTGAACTCCGCATATGTATATCAATAAAACCATTACATTTAATACAACACCAAAAAAATTATATTATTCATGGCGTTATTCTATTTCTGAAGAATTTTGAAATTGCCTACGGACTACAGTTTCAAATTAAATTGGGAACATTTGTTAAATGAAGAAAAATATTAAATTCTAATTCAACATGAGAGCGAGAGTATAAAGTTAACGGTACTGAAGTAGCCGTCGTTTTCAAAAGTTTTCGGCCCAATATCACAATGGTATCGCAATCCGTAATAATAATCTAATATTGTATAACGACTTCTAAAGTTCCAACAAGTGCTCGGTGAGTCAAATAAAAGTTGTCCAAAAGCTACTTAGGTTTGTTAAAAGTTTGACTTAATATTTGTTAATTTTAGTATACAATTCTTCGGGGTTATCATTTCCTTTGGATTTACGGATTTCAGTTGGCAATTTTCTTAAATAAAATTTTATATGACAGAAGACAGCTTCCCGGGGCATTTTAATGGTATATAACGGTACTGCTTTTCGTACTTATAATATTAAAGACATTTTATTTCCGTGTCCGAGTAGCCATATATGGACATCCCATACATTCATAACGGGTGATTTTTTTGAGGTTAGGATTTTCATGCATTAGTATTTGACAGATCACGTGGGATTTCAGACATGGTGTCAAAGAGAAAGATGCTCAGTATGCTTTGACATTTCATCATGAATAGACTTACTAACGAGCAACGCTTGCAAATCATTGAATTTTATTACCAAAATCAGTGTTCGGTTCGAAATGTGAAATCCGCTTTTTTATCGACAAATTTTGTTCAGCGATGAGGCTCATTTCTGGTTGAATGGCTACGTAAATAAGCAAAATTGCGCATTTGGGGTGAAGAGCAACCAGAAGCCGTTCAAGAACTGCCCATGCATCCCGAAAAATGCACTGTTTGGTGTGGTTTGTACGCTGGTGGAATCATTGGACCGTATTTTTTCAAAGATGCTGTTGGACGCAACGTTACGGTGAATGGCGATCGCTATCGTTCGATGCTAACAAACTTTTTGTTGCCAAAAATGGAAGAACTGAACTTGGTTGACATGTGGTTTCAACAAGATGGCGCTACATGCCACACAGCTCGCGATTCTATGGCCATTTTGAGGGAAAACTTCGGAGAACAATTCATCTCAAGAAATGGACCCGTAAGTTGGCCACCAAGATCATGCGATTTAACGCCTTTAGACTATTTTTTGTGGGGCTACGTCAAGTCTAAAGTCTACAGAAATAAGCCAGCAACTATTCCAGCTTTGGAAGACAACATTTCCGAAGAAATTCGGGCTATTCCGGCCGAAATGCTCGAAAAAGTTGCCCAAAATTGGACTTTCCGAATGGACCACCTAAGACGCAGCCGCGGTCAACATTTAAATGAAATTATCTTCAAAAACTAAATGTCATGAACCAATCTAACGTTTCAAATAAAGAACCGATGAGATTTTGCAAATTTTATGCGTTTTTTTTTTTTAAAAAGTTATCAAGCTCTTAAAAAATCACCCTTTATTTAGGAGAGCTCATAGACAAACTGTCAAATCACCTCCACAACAATGGTGGAGGTTTGTTGTGATTGTTCTTCAATGCCAGCGTAGCGAATTTGAAAGTTGGTGTTTATTTTCGTTTTGTGGCACACCATGCTGATTGCGTGCGTACATAGTATTTATTAAAATGCCACAAATCAATTTAAACTTGACAACTTAACAGTCTAATCGAAAACAGCACCAACAACAACTACAGAGCGTTATCGTAGAGGCGGCATTTCACGCTTGGCGCACCCCCCGCTGACAAATGCCAAACGCTACTTTGGTAAAATTGCTTTTGCCTCATTTTTGTTCTTGTTGTTGTTGCTATTCGTGTTTCCGCATAGAATGCGCGCATGCCGCTGCGCACTCGCAGCTGTCATATTGCATGCGCAAGCAGCTCAGCGTAAATGTTGGAAATCATGGCAAAACTAATAAATTACAATGTTGCCGCCACAATTTTAAAAGGCGGTGGTTCATACTCAATAAACAACAAAATTTCGTGCTCACATAATTAATCGATTGGATGTGTGCTCACACCCCACCGTCCCACCAACACACTTCCCGTGCAACACAAACGAACGCAGTCACTTCCTCAGCTAACCCCTTTATGCGCGCAAATAAAATTAAGATATATGAGGATATGTATATATGTATGTATGTATGTCTGTCTATATAGCGTCAAGGTAGTCGTTATTGCGAACTGCTCAATTCAGCAGCTCTGCAGCCACCCCACACTCGGGCCAGCCAAATTGAATGTAAAATGTCGAATAATGCGAGCCTGGTAAATATGTTTAGCGTATTTGAATTTCAAAGGAAAAATCGCATGAAACTTTTAATAGCCACACCATAATCGTAAATCTTTTACGCTGCGCATTCAACATTCTCATGCCTCCTTGCGCGCAAGCCTTTTAATATACGGTATGCTCCTACATGTACATATGCCCAGCTATCCAGCCGTAAGAAGTCAAAACAACAACAAATGACATAACTACAATATTAACGAGTAAACAAAAACTGTAAAAAAAGTTTCGCTTTTCACAACTTTATTATGAACCTTAGCTTTTACAAGCCAAGGAAGAAGTGGGCACATGGGTGATGCAGATATACATATAGCACTTTTACTTATACACTCCAGCTCACATACTTAAAGTAAGTGAATAGGGTATAAATTCAAAAACATTGTTTTATTTCCAGCAAAAAAATCTCACAACTTGATGATATTGCAAAAAAAGGTTCCTTTAATAAAACATACTTGCAAAGTCATCGAGGGTGGGCCAGATGTAACCCTATTCGACTTTTTAGAGACATGAGCTAATTTCTAGACTTATAACAATAACATATCTCCAATATAGATATTTGCATTTTCAGATTTTTAATTTCTTTAAGAATTAGAATGTCCGATTCCAACATGAAATCGGTCTCTGAAGACAAAAATACCCACATATTTCTCCTGTTAGTCACTTTTGAAATTTTAGAAATAGGAGTACCGAAAACTCGAAAATCCGTTAATCGATTAAAACAAATGATTAGTTAGTTAAATTTCCCACTATTCATATAAACATATAGCGTATTCTTTTGGAAAACTTATGAAACTTTTCAAGCTTTTCATACAACATGAGCTGAAAATATTTGCCCTTACAATAAAATGATGTTTTTTGCCCGAAAATATGTATATTTTTGGAGATAGGCCTATCAGAGATCTCTTCTTTTTTTCTTCCAGGGAGTAATTGTTTAGTTCAAAAAACATAGGATTTCTTATTCATCTATTCGTGAGGAGCGATTCAAAGCTATTATAGATTATGAGATATGATCATTATTTTTCGCTTTCACCAAATATCTAGACGAACACATTTTTCTGCAGGTATTTATCAGAAAATATTTGCCAAATAATTCAGAAGAATGTTGTCGAATCCCTCCTTAATCCTCGGGTCCTCGAGTTAGTCCTTAAATGGAAAAATATATTGATTATTTCCAGTTGAATTTCCGTTGAATTGTGACAATTTCTTTTTAAAAGTGATATGAAGCAATGTATTGTTTAGATATTTTTATTGATCCCCGATCAGTAGTGGTTTGAAACCTATTTTCATATACTCTTAAGGTAATCTGAGGTGGACCTAGAAAACATCCTTCGCTCAGCTCATTTTGTACCACTGTGCTCTGGTCGTCTATATACAAGTACATAGTAGATATGTATGTTGGTCTGCCGACAACATGAGCGCACGCCGCCTGAACTCTCCATAAAATGTCAATTTGCCAGGAATGTGCGCGTTATGCTTACTGGTAAGTATATTTGTGTGCACATGAGTGTGCTGTACAGCACATGACCTCCCCCCTTTTTGCGACGCGTCGTATCGCCGACTCGTCTGTTCGCTGTCTGTCGCGGCACATAAAACTTTACCAAAACTCACCCATAAAATTTAATAGTGCCCTGACTGTGATTGAGTTTTTAATAACCCGCAGACACTTTGAACGCCGCAAAAGGAACGATGTAATAATATGTGTTAAAATAAAACTGTGAGCGTAAAAAGAACAAAACAAGCTGTTAAATTGATTTACGGGCAGCAGTTGGAGAGGTAAAAATAAGTCGCTACAAAAGCCGGCTACAACATTTAGCGGCACAACGTGTTGACGTTCACCTATAAACAAGACAAATTCAGGCAAATGTGCTGTAACCATCAATCAGTAAATTAATTTACGATTATATGGCAACATAAATTACTAGATTGCAGTTTTACAGATTAACCAATAAATCTTGCAAGTGTTCACCAAACAGTACACACACCGTGGTTGAAGTAATTAAAAACAAGGGGCTGTAGGAAAGTTAATATACTGGCAAAATTTAAAGAGGAACTCGACGAATTTTACTAACTGTTGCTTTATGAAAGCGAAAAGCTAACTAATGAAACACCATTCTGTATTGAATACTTATGGCAACCAACTTTAATATTTATGATCAAAGCTTAGTTTTTATTATAATAGCGCTCCATTTTGCACGGAGTATTAAAGTTTTGTTTGTCTGAGATTAATATCATGAACCGATAGAAGTGTCTGTAGATTAAGCTAAGTGCATCGGGGAGGTGCGTCCATAAACTTTAATAATTTGGTGGAACTATATGGAATGACTGAAACTTAGTGAACGGAATCTCGAGTGGTCTCTACATTTCTGATGACGATGGAAACCTCGAAAATTTGGTAACATCCACACATGTCAAGCTCTTAAAAAATCACCCTTTATTTAGGAGAGCTCATAGACAAACTGTCAAATCACCTCCACAACAATGGTGGAGGTTTGTTGTGATTGTTCTTCAATGCCAGCGTAGCGAATTTGAAAGTTGGTGTTTATTTTCGTTTTGTGGCACACCATGCTGATTGCGTGCGTACATAGTATTTATTAAAATGCCACAAATCAATTTAAACTTGACAACTTAACAGTCTAATCGAAAACAGCACCAACAACAACTACAGAGCGTTATCGTAGAGGCGGCATTTCACGCTTGGCGCACCCCCCGCTGACAAATGCCAAACGCTACTTTGGTAAAATTGCTTTTGCCTCATTTTTGTTCTTGTTGTTGTTGCTATTCGTGTTTCCGCATAGAATGCGCGCATGCCGCTGCGCACTCGCAGCTGTCATATTGCATGCGCAAGCAGCTCAGCGTAAATGTTGGAAATCATGGCAAAACTAATAAATTACAATGTTGCCGCCACAATTTTAAAAGGCGGTGGTTCATACTCAATAAACAACAAAATTTCGTGCTCACATAATTAATCGATTGGATGTGTGCTCACACCCCACCGTCCCACCAACACACTTCCCGTGCAACACAAACGAACGCAGTCACTTCCTCAGCTAACCCCTTTATGCGCGCAAATAAAATTAAGATATATGAGGATATGTATATATGTATGTATGTATGTCTGTCTATATAGCGTCAAGGTAGTCGTTATTGCGAACTGCTCAATTCAGCAGCTCTGCAGCCACCCCACACTCGGGCCAGCCAAATTGAATGTAAAATGTCGAATAATGCGAGCCTGGTAAATATGTTTAGCGTATTTGAATTTCAAAGGAAAAATCGCATGAAACTTTTAATAGCCACACCATAATCGTAAATCTTTTACGCTGCGCATTCAACATTCTCATGCCTCCTTGCGCGCAAGCCTTTTAATATACGGTATGCTCCTACATGTACATATGCCCAGCTATCCAGCCGTAAGAAGTCAAAACAACAACAAATGACATAACTACAATATTAACGAGTAAACAAAAACTGTAAAAAAAGTTTCGCTTTTCACAACTTTATTATGAACCTTAGCTTTTACAAGCCAAGGAAGAAGTGGGCACATGGGTGATGCAGATATACATATAGCACTTTTACTTATACACTCCAGCTCACATACTTAAAGTAAGTGAATAGGGTATAAATTCAAAAACATTGTTTTATTTCCAGCAAAAAAATCTCACAACTTGATGATATTGCAAAAAAAGGTTCCTTTAATAAAACATACTTGCAAAGTCATCGAGGGTGGGCCAGATGTAACCCTATTCGACTTTTTAGAGACATGAGCTAATTTCTAGACTTATAACAATAACATATCTCCAATATAGATATTTGCATTTTCAGATTTTTAATTTCTTTAAGAATTAGAATGTCCGATTCCAACATGAAATCGGTCTCTGAAGACAAAAATACCCACATATTTCTCCTGTTAGTCACTTTTGAAATTTTAGAAATAGGAGTACCGAAAACTCGAAAATCCGTTAATCGATTAAAACAAATGATTAGTTAGTTAAATTTCCCACTATTCATATAAACATATAGCGTATTCTTTTGGAAAACTTATGAAACTTTTCAAGCTTTTCATACAACATGAGCTGAAAATATTTGCCCTTACAATAAAATGATGTTTTTTGCCCGAAAATATGTATATTTTTGGAGATAGGCCTATCAGAGATCTCTTCTTTTTTTCTTCCAGGGAGTAATTGTTTAGTTCAAAAAACATAGGATTTCTTATTCATCTATTCGTGAGGAGCGATTCAAAGCTATTATAGATTATGAGATATGATCATTATTTTTCGCTTTCACCAAATATCTAGACGAACACATTTTTCTGCAGGTATTTATCAGAAAATATTTGCCAAATAATTCAGAAGAATGTTGTCGAATCCCTCCTTAATCCTCGGGTCCTCGAGTTAGTCCTTAAATGGAAAAATATATTGATTATTTCCAGTTGAATTTCCGTTGAATTGTGACAATTTCTTTTTAAAAGTGATATGAAGCAATGTATTGTTTAGATATTTTTATTGATCCCCGATCAGTAGTGGTTTGAAACCTATTTTCATATACTCTTAAGGTAATCTGAGGTGGACCTAGAAAACATCCTTCGCTCAGCTCATTTTGTACCACTGTGCTCTGGTCGTCTATATACAAGTACATAGTAGATATGTATGTTGGTCTGCCGACAACATGAGCGCACGCCGCCTGAACTCTCCATAAAATGTCAATTTGCCAGGAATGTGCGCGTTATGCTTACTGGTAAGTATATTTGTGTGCACATGAGTGTGCTGTACAGCACATGACCTCCCCCCTTTTTGCGACGCGTCGTATCGCCGACTCGTCTGTTCGCTGTCTGTCGCGGCACATAAAACTTTACCAAAACTCACCCATAAAATTTAATAGTGCCCTGACTGTGATTGAGTTTTTAATAACCCGCAGACACTTTGAACGCCGCAAAAGGAACGATGTAATAATATGTGTTAAAATAAAACTGTGAGCGTAAAAAGAACAAAACAAGCTGTTAAATTGATTTACGGGCAGCAGTTGGAGAGGTAAAAATAAGTCGCTACAAAAGCCGGCTACAACATTTAGCGGCACAACGTGTTGACGTTCACCTATAAACAAGACAAATTCAGGCAAATGTGCTGTAACCATCAATCAGTAAATTAATTTACGATTATATGGCAACATAAATTACTAGATTGCAGTTTTACAGATTAACCAATAAATCTTGCAAGTGTTCACCAAACAGTACACACACCGTGGTTGAAGTAATTAAAAACAAGGGGCTGTAGGAAAGTTAATATACTGGCAAAATTTAAAGAGGAACTCGACGAATTTTACTAACTGTTGCTTTATGAAAGCGAAAAGCTAACTAATGAAACACCATTCTGTATTGAATACTTATGGCAACCAACTTTAATATTTATGATCAAAGCTTAGTTTTTATTATAATAGCGCTCCATTTTGCACGGAGTATTAAAGTTTTGTTTGTCTGAGATTAATATCATGAACCGATAGAAGTGTCTGTAGATTAAGCTAAGTGCATCGGGGAGGTGCGTCCATAAACTTTAATAATTTGGTGGAACTATATGGAATGACTGAAACTTAGTGAACGGAATCTCGAGTGGTCTCTACATTTCTGATGACGATGGAAACCTCGAAAATTTGGTAACATCCACACATGTCACCCGACGAGAGGAAGATCAGCTGAATTATTTTCAGACATTAATTTTATTTTTAATAATCTCGCAAGTTATTTATTTATTACTATTACAATAATACGCAATTCGACTATATATATGGCATAAAGTCCACCGTAAGTTTTCGTATATTAGGTATTATTAGCTCCTATTTATGGCAGAGAGGCACACTATTAGGAAAACATATCTTTTGAATTTTTTTCGAATATCTGTGAGATTTACCGATATGTTCGATGTTCGGTATCTGGAGCCTTGAAATGTTATAGATTGATTTCGGTTTTTCTAAAACGGGTGAAGTTGGACAAGAAACGCAATATTTGTGCAAAGTTTTGTTCAGCTATCTTCACTGGTGGTTAATTTATAGCTTGCTAAGTGAACGAATCAGATGGGCTTCAAAATTTGGGTATATGGGAACTAGGCTCATTTTCAAACTGTGCTATTGTGATGTCCAAAAAATATTATAAACCAAATTTTGTTAAAATTGGTCGAGCAGTTTCTGAGATATAGTATGGAATTATCGAAAACGTTTATATTATCATCATCATCATTTGGCTCTACAGCTCTCTGTGAGCTTTAGCCTGCTGAATTTTATGCCTGCAAGTTACTCCGTCTTTTGCGGTCTCTCTCCAGTTTTCCAATCGGAGCTTCTTCAGATCTTCGTTTAATTCGTCCTTCCATCTTGTTCTTGGGTTTCCTCTTACTCTGCCGATGTATGCTTTCGCGTTCAATACCTTCTTTTGGGATCTTGAATCATCCATTCTTGTAATACGTCCTAGCCATCTTATTCGTTGCGTTTGTGATAAATTGCACCACGTTTTCTCCTTGAATTAGCTGGTCAAGTTCGCTATTCCATCTTAACCTCCATTCGTCAGGTCCGATTCTGACTGCGCCGAAAATTTTTCGGAGAATTTTTCTTTCAAACTCATCAATTTTGTTTTGTCTTATTCGCTTATTGTCAATTTTTCAGCTTCATAGCACAAGACTGGCCGTACTACGGTTTTATACAAGGCTAGTTTGCATGGTCTGTTGATTAGTTTGAACTTAAAGAGTTTTATAAGAGATGCGAACGATCTATTTGCTGCTCGTATCCTGTCATCGATTGTAACCCTTATAAAGTTGTCTGCTGTTAGCTTGTAGCAACTTTATATTATATGACTCCATATTATATTCAAAACTAATCCACTTTATTTTCATTAAGATATGCGAGATTATGGACTGATGTAAAGAACTGTAAAAATATGAATCTCTATATTAACATCACAAGCTATAGTATTAGGACTTTTAGCAAGGCTCAGTATTGAATATTTGAAACGATATGAGAATCCGTAATTCATATTCGTCTAAGAAATCTCAAATAATAAAGTAGGTTAAAAAGAGAATTGATGAAGTTCGATTTTATTTGATTTAGTTCTAAAAATTTTTACTTATAAACGATATTTGCCTAATATTACCGAACTTACACAAATGAACTAACTACTTATTAGAATATTTTACTAAACAATAGTATATCCCTAACACTCTAAGGGATTACATTATAAAAGTCAAGAAGTACTTCAAAACGTATATTACCAATATATATATATATATATATATAAGTATACTACACAAACAGATAAGTGGTGAATAAACACAAAAAAAAACGCAAATATAAATACCAGCGAAACGCGCGCCTTGATTAAAATATCACTTTTCCCATATTTATTTTGACACAAAACTGACGGGACCCATTATGCACAATGCCGCTTTTCATTGTTACTTTATTACAGGCGATGATTATTATGAGCATGATTGAAAGAGTGCTTTCGCGCTTACGGTGGCCACGCAACGCTGAGGGGGTGTAGCACAATACGCCGTTGTAACACCTAAACCAAGTGTGTGTACACTTGTGCTTGCCTTATATATGGTACATACGAAAATATATTTATATAGAAAAGCATATAAACATACTACACCATCACACCGATCAAGCCACTTCACCACAACCACCGACACGATGTGTTGATGATGAGGATTGTAAAAACCACTTGAAAACTACTCTTTAAAGTACTTCAAGTGCTGCCAACGGATGTCTAAACGATGGACAGACAGGCAGCAAGCAATCGGACCTACGGACAGCCACAACAACGTTGAACTGGGCACGCAAAGGCAAAGGCCAAATGTAAACCGGGGGGGAAAACGAACACACGAAAACGAACGAAATAAAATACTTTGTTTTTGTGTTATTTGTTTTGCTCCTCTTTGCGTGCTCTTTACACTATGTCTATGTGGCGGCCCATTCAGCGCCGGTGACTCTGACACGCACTGACAGTTGATACTGACACATAAACTGACAGTTTCAAATTGAGGCTGTTACTTTGATGGCGTGTCATGTCACTTTTTAGAGTGGAAACATATGAAATGTGCAGATAAAATAAATGTGGCAAAAGCAAAAGCGGCGTTAAAGCGCTAAAGTGCCTGTATATCTACGCAATGAAACAAACATAAACCGCACTTCTCCACTTTTTTCGATAGCATGCAATATGGTTGGCAGACAGAGCGTTTATGTAGTGGTTAAAGAGCCGCACAATGTGACTCACTGTTTTTGAAATGGTACGCGTGCTTGTTTATTTTTTTATACGACACTTCACGTGTCTGTTTACGTTTGTTTGTGTGTCTGTATGGCTGGGGTTGTTAGGTTTTAAATGTGTTGCGTGCGTGCATTAACATTTGACAAGTTGACGTCTAAATGTCAAAAGATACGATCATCGTGTTGCGGTTTCAGTGATCTCTTCAAACAAGCGCGCGAACGAGAGTGAAAGGAAAATTGTGTTTGTAAGCGGTCCAGCTTAACTAAATGCTTTGGCGTCGAGAGTTAAGTCACTGAAAATTGTTATTTAATTTTATTGATTTAATTATGGCGAGAGCGGTAGTACATTTCAGGCAATTATCGTATATCAATTGACCAGATTATGCCACTCCAATAGTTGCAACTATTTGTAGATATTGAATGAGTTCCATTATTTGTAAGCAGGTTATTTATCGTAATCGTCGTATATGTCCGTTATAAACAATTATGAATTTATTAGGATTTTCTTATTTAAAAAAGTGTGTGACCTTTAATTTCTCTATAGGATAGATTACGAACGAAGACATACCTTTAAGGTACAATACGATATTAATTAGTTCCACGAATATCTTAAACAGAACTGTTTAAGAAATAATTATGGTAGAAAAATATGGTAATAAAGATTAAAAACTGGTTTCTTCTTTTCAGCCTCAAGTTTGTCAAAGGGTACAATAACACTCTTCATATGACATGTTCGAGCAAATGAGAGCAGTTTTCTACATATAAACATGTCAAATATACATATATTAATCACAGATTGCTTTGCGATTTATAACAGACTCATTCCTGAATTGTCGTATTTTTAGCATAGTATTTTCACGTTAGCTTGTTATAGGAAGTTTTCGTTAGTTTTTGGAACCATATTAATATAAATGTTTTAAATAGGAGATAATACAAACATTAGTGGCTATCACCCGATATCAGTTGCTTTTATAATACATTTCGCTATATACAGTAATCCCCGCTTAAATGCCCCCTCTTAACATGCAAGACTTTTGAGACACTTAATCTGGAAAGGAACTTAAATGAATCTCGCTTAAGTGCCTCGAGGTACTTACCAAGCTTTTTCTCAAATACTTCGATCTATTTTTTTTTTCTTTTTGAATGAAAGTCAGATTTATTTCCTATTAATAACAAAAATACTTATTAACATCAATAAATGCAATAAATATAGAAAAACATTACAAATTTATGTATATGTTTCCTCTTGACAATACTCAGCACTTAATAGAGAAAATTGCGAACAATTTTGTATTTTTTGCTTAAATATTACAGGCATTTAAGCGGGATAGGCACTTAAACGGGGGGCAGTTAAGCGGGGATCACTGTACTACAGATGTACCTATCTTAATTTCGAGAGAACTTAATATATGGTACTCATTATGAGAAGATTAATTATTTTACGCGTCAATTTCAATCATATACATATGGGAGGAAATTGACATATACATACATAGTAGGATGACGGCAGAGTGGAATTCATTAGTATAGCTCACTTATTAATAGAGATATCCTTCGGAAAGATAGACAGACAGCATACTGGACGCGAATGTCCGAAATAATCGACCTGACAGCCATGAAAACTAAAATACATTAACCTTCAGGTCCTTCCGTAAGTTTTTATAGTTTTGACAAAGATAGAGAAGAGATACTGTTCTGATTAAATTCCAATATTCGCTATTCGCCTGCCCTATGAACCATTAGAGAAATAGTGGACACTGCACGGGTAAGAAGCCTTTTGAAAAAGTTTCGGGAAAAGGTAGAAATTGCAAGGGCATTCTAGATTAAAATAAATATACATCGCCGTCCAGATTTCGAATATTATCGACTAATTATACTCTTCTCTAATGCAAAGGTACATATTGATATATGCACTTCACATAAAAATTGCGGTAATGATATTTACCGTTAGCTTCTGTTTCGCTTGCAGAATGAAGACTTTTTAAGATCACATAAGATTTACACGCGATTGCCACAACCGTGCCAATATTTGCGCGTTGTGTTTCAGTGTGTGAATAATTTGTATAGATATCGGCAAACTAAATTGAGAAAGGTTAAATTTCATCAATTTAATCTCAATAAAGTGTTTTGGACAATACTTATAATTTATAATAATTTTTTTAGTTAAATGCCAAATTAGCAGTAATACTCTTTGACTTGTTAAATTTGATTGGTCAGGATAATTTAATTGAATAATGGTAAGATAAAATCACAAAAAGATATTCCAGGAGCAAGACCACAATTTAAAAAGTGATAAAAATAAGTAGGAAAATAGTGGACTAGAGAGCGCACCAAGATCAGGTGAAGAGACTAACATAATAGAAATAAGAAAGACTGTTTGAACGATTTATTCAAAAAACTTTCGGATCAATGTTTCTGAGCGAAAAAGTCAGCGGAAAATCCGAGGAGACTGTTATTACAGCACCTACAAGATTAAAAAGCCTTTCATCCATACTTTTAGCGTTGTTATTATTTTTATTTTTCAGATGATCGCGTGTTTTGCAACAAATAGTTCAAACATACAATATTTAAATTTATTTTTTTTAATGCAATATACCCATAAGCAAAATAGAAAAACAATCAAAGCGATACATTTCACTGCTTAAAAGATATAATCATTTTGGTGTTTACATTCATAGGGTATACATAATTTTGTCGGACACTGTATGTACATATGTATAGTCTGAGTAGACGAATCTAGTTGCAGTTTCAGCGGGTCCTGTAGATGAAAATTACGTTATGAAAAGGAGTGTCAATGTCACTAAACTTAAAATCAGAAATTATTAAACTTATTGAGCACTTGTTCAGTTTAACCCAGTATCAATCTTTTTTTATTTCTTATTTAAAAAACATTTAGGTGAACAGAATTATTATACTCTGTACAGTAGTATGTTGTGAGGGTATAAGAAGTCAATTGCATCTATAAGTTTGAAGAATTATAGAGCAATTAATTTTGCAGTCCTCCAATAGCAGGAACTTCTATGACTAGCAATTAATTATGCTCCTTAATACATGTACATATAGAAATATGTCTCACATATCTGTCAAGTGAGACATGTACACGTTCACTTTTACACTCATTGATAAATAAAACACTCCGTCTTCCACTATATCTATTCACATTCTTGTAAATCTTTGTTCGATTTTTCCGTTGGTGCGCGTTGAACCCGCCTGAGAGAAATCAATTAAATTTTAAAGGCCAAGCAATGTGATACGCATGCAACATATGTATGTTTGTGCATGGACGTATAAGTGCTCGTACAAGTTGTAACTTAGACCGCAACAGCAAAAGCCGCAACAACAACAACAATATAATAACAAATTGCGCGCAGCAATTTCCGCTGTGTTAGTAGCACAACAAATGGGCAAACAAACACGGATAAATGCATATATATATGTATGTGCATGGAGTGAAATGAAATGAATGCAATGCCAATGTGGCAGCAACATTTGTTTAAACGTCACTTTGCCACATGTTTACAAATAAATTTAATTGATCAATCAGAGCAGTTCGGAGAGATCACAGAGTGAGAGAGATCAAAGCGTTGTAGTTGGAAGAACATACATACATTCAAATACATATGGGTAAATCAACAACAGTGAAGTAGTGTCCGTAAGAAATCGAATGCATAATATTACGAACAGATATATTGGAACTCAAGGAATTACTACTTGGAAACCATCTGGACTCATAGCTGCGAATTTGTTACGACCGAAAACTCATAACAAAAAAATAATATGATCAAGATAGCTTTTTAGATTTATCTAAGGGACGGAAATATTTGAGCATTTGACAGACATCGAGATTTCGGAAAAAACCGGAAAGACTGATTTAAACTAAAGAAAGTGATGTTTCATTAAAGCGTGTAATATATGACACTATTAATTGAAAACGATGACAGAATTACAAGAACTCAGTTTGCTTCTGTAACCACCTTATTCCCTGTGTCGGGCTCCACTTCTTAGGCATATTCAAAACGTTAACCGTGGTGTATATTTTCATGTTATTTAATAAATAAGCATATGTACGGGCGGATCTAAATTGGATAAACGAGTTGGAGGTGGTGTCTTTTCGGAAAAATTAGATACCAGAACCCGCCTTCCGACTACCAAGTCACTGCAGCGTCTTTCAGGCAGAGCTTACTGCAATAAAAGAAAGCCTGCTCGTGTTGGCAAAGAGGGTGCTTACGACGAGAAATATTTATATGTTTACAGTTAGCCAAACGGCTTTATAATCACTTAAGACCCGAAGGATTTCCTCTAAGATAGTAAAAGAATGCCATGAGCTATTAATGGAACTGACTTCTTACTACATGATAAAATTGCAATGGGTTCCTGGACACAGTGATAATCCGGGAAACTGTGAAGCAGACGAACTAGCTAGATTGGGCATAACTTTACAATTGGATCCCACTAAAGTGGATATATGCATGCCGCTGGCCACTTGTAGACACTTAATCGATAAGCAGGTCATAGACTGGGCCGAACCCCGGTGAAAAGAATCTGTGACTTGCTCAACTAGCAGGAGAACGTGGCCTGACTGGAATAAAATCCGCACGTGCTGGCTACTGAAATTTAAAAGGAAGGACGTAATAACTCTAGTTGGAGTGTTAACTGGTCATTGTCTGATAGGAAGACATTCCGACAGACTAGGGTTACCAAACAATGACTACTGCTGGAGTTGCCTAGAAATAGAAAAAGAAGAGAGTGTGGTACATCTTCTATGTGAACGCACAGCATTGCACAGAAAATGAATCACAATGGGCCTTCTAAAGGCCTAGGTGCGTCATTTTATATCCACTTTACCTACCCTAATAAATTTAAAATATTGATTACATAAATTTTTAAGGGTGGAACCGTACATATAAATTATTTCAAAAATATATTGTGCCTCAAATATTCGGTTCTGCCAGAAATTGGTACTCCCTTACTTCTTTTTCGTCCACCAAATTTTTCTTAATCATACTAATTGACAGAGCAATGGGCCTTGATTTTATTTTTGTTGCTTATTTTTATTACAGTTGCATTACTTTAACGCATACATCGTTTACAAGTGTGAGGAGAATTAAGATAAATTCGTTGAAATCACAATGTTTTGATTGCTAACATTCATTAAATGCTTTTGTGATTTTATTTATTTTCATTTCTCACAGTTGCAGCAGCTGTAATTAATCACATTCGATACACACCCCAAATGATATCAGTGTTTGAAGTTTAAATTGAATATGGACATATCTACAAACATATGTATAATACAACCGCCAAATTAAGCGGTATGTGTGCCAGTCTGTTAGCACCATTGATTGCCCCCCTCAACAACGACCAGTAACGATCAACACCCAGCCGGAGAAAACTTCAATAACTCACAAAACCCAAAATCGGTTGCAGTCAAAAAATAATGTCAGTGTTGAAATGCAATTTAAATATCTCGAACGCCAAATTGATTTTTATAAATGATGTGTTAATTGTTATTGGCGTTGGCGCTAAATTTGACGCTGTCGCCGACATTGAGCTCGCTACCCCAAATATTGGCGCTCAACTATTTTAGCTTTGACGTTGATAAAGTATTTATACTTGCCACAAATAGTGGGGATAATGTACATGAATGAAATGGCTAGTGCAATACAGATTGTTTTACAAAGCTCTTTTGTTAAATAAAAATTATTTAATTGGGGTTATCCGATTTAAACCGGGAAATTGTATGTAAATTGAGGTCATACAGGAATGTGCTGTGTGTAAAATATAATCCCCGGCAAAATTTAACAGTTTGTTTGTTTTTGGACTATATAGTTTCTGTCAAAGTTGATACTCCGATTATAGCCATATTTCACTTCTCTATACCACTTTTAGAGTATGATATACATATATTTAGCTATGTAATGGGTTTCAATCTCAGCGAATAACTTTTCAATGTCACTAAGATCATTCCAGAGATTGTTCCCAAAGTGGTGAGTAAAGCAAAAAATCGCTGAAAATATTTATATTCGAATTCCAAGAAATGTACGCTATAGATTCGGTTAATCACGAGCAATCCCTTTTATATGACTGCTGATTGATCTATTGAGTCATGTTTCATATCAACGCAAATATTCGAATTTGTTGCGATAATAGCTACAAACTCTGGTCAGAATCATAAATTCTTTGGTGCTTCTGGCCGATTGACAGCTCGTGAAAAAAAGCACGATAGCATATTTATGGTCCATAGGTCATCCAAAATTATTTTGTCGGCTTTTTTTGAAGTACTCGCACGTAACAGGCTCTTTTCGACGTCTGAGTTTATCATTTTGGGTTCTCATTTGGCCTGTATGGAATTTATTTTACCACTTTCGAACCGATGCACAGTGGTTCCGCCCATAAGTCAAAAATAAAAAATACATGTTACGATTTTTTGTCAAAATGTATACAGATGTCCTCCAAATTGTCCAAACTTCCTATTTGCAAAACGGGTTTTTCTAAAAATCTAACGGTACTTTCTAAAAATAGAGTTAAATGCATGAACACCTGTATTTTTTTAAAGCACATCAGAAATATTTTGGAAAATTTCGCAGCAACAACGAACTTCAATTTGTTCTGGTAATTGTTCAGGTGATTGAATCAAGAATATTTTTAATGAATTTTGAAGTAAAAGGAATTTATTTTAACTCGTGAAATTAATTAAGACTGAAATGATTTGTGTTTTAAGTGAAATAAGTGTTTTATATCAACTATTTTTTTTCTGTACCTTTTTCGCGTCTTCAATTTGTTTACATAAAGTTTTAATTGTGTTCCCGCGAACTCCCTTTAAATATATTTTATATATAATTTAGCAGAGTCATAAGGAAATAAAAGTGTTAAGGTTAGGTGCGGAAAGTTGCGGATGTATTTGCAATCGTCAAAATACTAACGCCCTTTGAATTAACTATTTTTAAGTTCAAACTCATTATAATTGGACTAAAAATCTTGGAAAGAAGGATAAATCGTCGTTATTTCAATCTGTGTACGGTTTACTAGAGGATGCATTATAAGTTTTTGTTCTAATTATAATGGCTCTTGAATGGCAGTGAAAAAATGAACTGTATTAAATTGGTATTAAATTATATGATATTATTCTTATAGGTTGAATGTGGGGATGGATGGAGGAAACTATAACGACAAATCATGTTCAGCTTGTTTATCGCTTTCTTAAAGTTTTTTGCCAAGCCTTACTGAAAGTTTTGACGCTCCAACCATGACCATGAGAAGTATTTTTGCGCATCATTGCCATATAATGGCAATTACTGTTCTATGGGAGCTATAGAACGTAGTAGTTCGATGCGGCCAATTTTTTTTATATGTATTTAAAATATTTTTCTAGATTTTTGGTGAAAATTTTATAAGGATATCTCAACGGGAAGTATTTATGATCGCGCCTTCATACAAGCCGAACCACTGTGCACTGTGCGATGTTGCCTCTGGATGCTACCCATCAAGAGCGGTGTTTGAGTATCTCTCAAAATGAATTTGTATGGATGTTTCCAAAATCTGAATGATTTAAGTAAAATTCTTTCGCTAATTAATGAGGGAGAGAAGCCTTATAGATTAGATGGGGACAAACAAGAAGATGAAGTTTCTTCTATTATCTAAAAATAGCGTTCAGGTTCACAGGTTTTCAGGTTTTGGATTTTGGTGAGATCGCCGTTTTAAAGTACTAACTTTAACTAGAATACCATACCATCAACCATATTGAACCAAATTGTTAGGCCAAAGACTTTTTAGACCATGAGTAGCTGAGTATATAATTGTTTCAACAGGCAATAAAAATACCGACGTAGTCATTAAAAATGTAGCAGATTCGTAGCATATTTCACGTATGGCTTGCGAGAAGCCTCTCATGAATCCCACTAGGAATTGCTTTAACGCCCGCCACAAGCAATTCTACCAAACACATACAAGCATTTAGGAAGCGACGATAAAACTCAACCTAAAATGTGTAAATTATAAATATGTGCAATTATTTTAACTTTACTTAACAAATTACCAACAGAGGCAAAAGCAGCTGAGAGCTGTGCAGCAGCAACACCGGCTTTCTATTGCATGTTCATGTGTGCTATGTGCTATGCGCTATGTGTCATGACTTAACTTCCTGCGCTTTTGTGGCATAAATTACCAACAAGAGACATTTACGACAAAAAGGAGGAGGATATATCGGCTGAAATTTACGCGAAGCGAACAGACGTGCACTTTTGCGCGCATGGAACAACTTACCTGACGGATACAGCCGACGCCGCTTGTATGTGGCATGTTAATGGATAAAGTGAGTGTTTTCATACGCACAAACATACACCGTCAGCAATGTCTATCTACCGCTGTGCCACATTGTGGCATCGCTTAATTGAGTGAAAAAGTAGTGTGTGTGAGTGCTCAGTTCGTTTTAAGGACTTTACACGCTCTTTGCGGCTGAAAAGTTTTCAAATTGCCAACATATATTGCACATAGACAAAGTTTAGACTTTTACTCTCACCTTCATGACAGAAATAGATACGGAGCTCATAGGTAGTGAAATTGAGGCTTTCACTATGTTGCCATTTCACAGCTTCTCTTCGTAAAATTTACTTTTTAGACGTTTATTATTAAATTGTATGCTGCTTTTAAACGTTATTTAAATGTTATGCGAGCTTGTGCCTTATATTTGTGATATTCTGTATACTTATATTATACGAGTATGATACGATATGTACTTAGTCTGTTATAGAAACACAGAAATTTTTACAAAAAATTTCATTTATTTCTACTTTGAGACTATTTAACTCGGTAAACTATTTTAAGCGATACTCAAACTTATAAAATTTCGACATAGTGACATAGTTATTGCTGTAAATCACACCTTGTGATTCTAGAAGACAGTAGGTTATCAAAAACAGACTTTGACCACATTGGAACTCGTTAACCATGTTAACCATGCGTCAGACCTTCCTTTATTCCTTTCAAAAATATTGAATTGGTGACCGTAAAATTCACGAAACACTATTACGTACCGAAGGACAAACAATACGTTAACTTTTCCATCGACTTATACGCGGTTACTTTTGGAAGAATATTCGAAAACAACGTGAAGCGTGAGACCTTCGTTTATTCCTTTTAAAAATATTGAGATATCACATGAGATTCTCGTATTAGTTTATGGTCACATGGTCTTTGGACTACATTAATAAAAAGTGAGTTTTCTTATTCGACTTATAGCCGTAACATATATTAATAATAATAATAATAAACCCAAACGATTAAACTCCTCCCGCCCAACCGACGCGTGGGGCGCAGTCCGCATACGAGCGGAATTTGCCGAGTCTAGAAAGGCAAGAGATTTTTAAGCGTTCAGTTCTCAAACTGCTCAACTACAGAAAGAAACATTTCAACAGCTGAGATTTAAAAATTTATAAAAACAAAAAGTTAAAAATTTCTGAATATTATTTATTAAGAGAAGACAAAATAGTTTTTTTGATGCTAAATATTAAGTCAGATGGATGAAATGTGCTGGAATGCGAATTAAAATCATGACATATTCGGCGGAATGGTTCATTTAACTCAAAATTTGTTCTAGAAGATTTAGAAATAATGGTCTAAACTGCCTGGATGAACGCAATGGGACATTAAACTTAATATCAGACAAAAGGAATGAACTACAAACTAAACCATTCAAAAGTTTTACTAGGAATGTTATACCTAGCATTTCTCTGCGACTAGTGAGTGTGGAAAGATTTATACGTTTTAAACGACTAGTATACGGGGGAAGATTCAATCTTGAATCCCAATGTAAGTGGCCTAAAGCAAAAAGTAAAAATTGTTTTTGAACGGACTCAAGCTTATCAGAATGGGATTGATAGCTAGGATTCCATACCACAGAACCATACTCCAACATAGGCCTTATCAATGTTGTAAAAAGAATTTTAGTAATATACGGATCACTAAATTCTTTAGACCAACGTTTAACAAAGCTAAGAGCACCTTTAGCTTTTAAGACAATTGAATTTACATGAGAATTAAAATTTAGTTTAGGGTCCATAGTAACTCCTAAATCAAGAAAGCTAAAAATTTGCTCTAAACTGAAGTTATTAATTAAATAGGGAGAAAGATCAACAGTTCTACGGGAAAAGCACATCGTTTTACATTTTTTACGATTATGTGGCAACAACACTATGATACCAATAACTTGAGAACGTCTGGAGGAGTTGTCATCAAACTGTGGCAATATTCTAGTTGAGAATGAGTGTTATCCTTCAACTCATAAATATTTTTTAATTGCGGCTCGATTCCTCGTCGGACCAAAGAATTTCAGTGCGTATGATGAACGAAAACAAAATTTATATTTTATGTAGTTTTAAGTAAAGGAAAAAAGTTTGGTTTCGAAATTGTTAAATACATTTGTCGGTGAAAGGAAGTAATTGAATCAATAACATGAAATAATTGTTAGAATACCTTCGGAGAAACGAAAAAATTCCTGGTACTATTAGAGCTTATTTTAGTGTTCAAAGCAAGGGTTTGCATATAGAAATTTTTGAGGAAATATAAAGCAAAGGAAAGATAGTTTAGGTATCTATGTCCCAATCTTTTCTGTAAACCATCAACATTAAACCACAGAACTTGACTTCCGTAAATTAACTTCAAAAGGACCAAGCATTTATTCTATACCGGATTTCTTTCTTTAATACAACAGCAGCAAATGATAATCTCTGTATTAATGGCAGCTAACTTGACTATGATGTACGAACCAGTTCGTATACACCGGCACAAGGTTATAATTAGAGCTCATAAAATCTCACCTGCCATTAAAGAAGGATGTGGACAGATGTTTGTTTGTTTCTTCCACAAAGCAATTGTGGTACCCGAAAAGGCGGCGTGATAGCGCATATCTTTGATCTGACACAAATGCAGTATTTTTACAAGCAAATTGGAACTTTTTCCATTTATGCATTAATAGTTTTATTACACGGAGTAAAAGCGGCATGACATTTAACGTAATACTCCGGAATCGTTCCTACATTCGTTGCAAAGGTGCGGTGCAGACGCCACATCCGCTGCGGGGATTTACAAATTAACACTGAAGAACTAAAACACTAACAAACAACAACAATTCTGCTGACAATTGCATGTTAGTGGAATTGTTGGCTGATGTGTCTTGAACATGCGCGGCCTAATCAGGGAAACGCTTTGAAGATTGCGCGTGAACTGCAGCGCATTTATTGCACATTTTACGAGTTTATATCATTCCACAAAGCGCTAAGACCGCGAAAACAAACACAAATAGAAAGCAGAGAACCAACCGCACACATACTCGTACTATGCAGCTATGTGCATGGCGAAAAATTCAAGGAAGTCAGTCGGCGGTAAAAACTGTCTGTCTCAATGGCTACTCACATGTATTGTTTTGTTTGTTTGTATTTTCATACAAATGCACATATTTGTTGCTTGAAATAGTGTGATAATTAGGTTATCTCATGCAGCAACTAGGCATACATAACACTTCACTCCGTCACTCATTCGCCAGCTTTTTAGCAGATCCATCCATCCATCCAACCGACTTTCCGCCAGTCATGCGTCGGCTAAGATCAAAGCGTTTGTCAGGATTTGTTTGTGTGCGTGTGCTTGTATTTTAATTTGTTTAGCCGCCATCATCGTCGCTGTTGTTAAATGGTTTTATTGTCTAAATACACACGCACTGGCAAATTGACAGGCGTGCCTACGCAAATACATAAAAGTGATTACACATAAACAACAAACAAGCTGCAAATGAGCAAATAGTCGCTGTTTGTATATATATATATACTATTTATTTACTTGTATATACGCAAGAATATATTTGTACCACAGTGTCGGAATCCAGGGGAGCTCTAAGTATGATTTATGAATTCAAAGAATTACAGCATTTATGTACCTCCGCTGCCCTCGCTTGAGTGTTTTCTGATTGCGCGCAAGTTCTCTCATAAATTAACAACTATTTGTTGAATGACCAAGCGTATATGGGAACACTACATGATATATTGCATACAATCACAACAATAAATTTGGTTTTGAAATTATAGTATACCTTTATGTCGCAATCAGTGTTTTAAAAAATATTTTTTCAAAGAAAGAACAGACATCATTTAAGAATTTTCATTGAAATTCATATGAGAAATATAATAGTAATGTAACTTTGATCTGATAAACATAATTGCCCAAATGCCTTGAGATTCATTAAACAAATATATTTTCTAAAATATTGTTTAAAATCCTCTCTCATATCTTTGATTTGCGAATATCTGGAAGAAATTTCAAGGATAATGCTTTAATGAGAGACGTCTCCAAAAGTTTTCGAATTAAGTAAAAAGTTTTCGACAACCGGGGTAAAAATTTCAGTTGGGGAGCGATTTTATTGACGGAAAGGAAGCTTTGCCATGCTCCAGAAATGAAGAAAATTTAAATTCACACCTATTGGCATAATGTGACTGAGTAAAGGGACAATTTTGAAAATGTGGGTATGATTGCGGATATTTCAGTCGAGCTACATACATACCTACACTAAAATGTCATATGTTCAAAATTCTTCTAACAACTTTTGATCCAAAACATTCTCTATTCATTCATCCATTTGTGGCAAAACTCATCTTATGAAGTAAGGAAAGGCCTAAGTTCGGGTGCGACCGAACATTTTATACTCTCGCAATTTATTGATATATTTTTATTAAGACAACCCACAATTTGTCCTATATATTCGGCATAAAGTACAATAGAATAACGAAAATTATCATATATAGTATTATATATGAGGGCTGAGATAATTCCTGAACCGATTTCACTTATTTTCACCACCAAGTTACACTATATCCAAGACTATATGCTCATTTAATATTGCTAAGATATCTCACATATTAACCGATTTATAAGATATTAAGACCATCTTATTAAATTAAACCCTAATTAGGTATATGGGAGATAGGGGATGTTATAATCCGATTTTTTTCATTTTTGATACAGAGAGATTAGAAGAAAAAGATTCCCTCTGAATTAAATAAAGATATCTGAGAGATTTACAGATTTAATATTTTCGGTGAACAATTACCCTTAGACACCGAGTTTTTCATATTCGATGTCCGGGGCATTGAAAAGTTATAGATTTCGATTTTTTCACAAATGATACCTGATCATATAAAATATTTGTGTGAAGTTGTATCCCGATATCTTCATTGATTTCTAATGTATATACGTATATATGTATTATTAAGTGAACGAATCAGTTCGAATTCAAAATTGAGCTATATGGGAAATAGGCGTAGTAGTGAACCGATTTCGCCCAATTTTCATCCGTGTTGTCAGGATATCAAGAAAGAATTATATACCGAATTTCATTGAAATCGGCCGAGTTAGAGATATATAGTTTTGGACCCATATAAACTAGAATAAACGGTACGGGTAATTGTGTCTCTTAATAGAAATACATAAAACCACCGACCATAATAATACCCTGAGTCAACTACTGTTTTCTATTTACGTGTATGGATTCTTCCTACCATATTTTGCATTATGCTATAATTTGGTTTTGCTATAATTTAAACTAAATCGTATTTTTTCTGAATTTTTAAGCGCATAAATTGTTTCTATCACAAGTGCCGAGCACACAGTTATTTATTGCTCATAAATTATAAGTTTATCGCTGAAATACAAAATCGGATATTAAAGGCAACAAAAAGTACTTTTCCGAAAAATAATAATAAAATATCGAAATAACTACGATTTATGTATATAATTTCTGCATTAAACGAATTTAAATATATATTTATGGCAAACTAAACCGAAATAAAACAAGAGCGAATTCTCTAAGCGCATTTGACATAAATTAACATAAAAACTAATAAATAATGCAACGCCAAACACTACGGCAGTCAATGATTTGTTCGAATGATAATACCAACAATAAATACCACCAGTACAAGGTATTACCTACAGTGCTTTCCGTTGCGCCAGTAGTCACAGCACTAAATTAAACTCAATTTCATAAATATTTTGCACAATAAGATCGTCGATTATTTTTTGCACAAACTAGTCACAAAATTTACATGATAACTAACTCACACACATGCAGACATTCACTTCCTGTTCAAAGCAGGATGTTCATATTTTCACAAACTTTTACACATACACATACGAGGCAGTTAGCTATATTATTAGTATTATTGCATATAAATTATGATAATATATTTTAAATATTAATGTTTTGCAATTTATACGATACGGCGCCTAAGCGCATAGAGGACAGGAATAACAGTGATTTATTGTGCAGATACACAAAATCGAAATTTATTGCTAATATTTTCCATGTTTGTATTTATTCAAATATCCTATGGTCCGGTATTTATGATAGTTATTTATTAGCATTAGTGTGTAACAAATAAACGGCATTTTAATACCAATTAAATACTTAATATTTTGTAATTAATAAATGCTTGGTTGTAAGGTAGCTGAGATTTAAGCGTTTAAATGATTGTGTATGAGAGGTGTGGTCTCTCCGATTCACCCGTAAACTATTGTTCGCATAGTAACAGTCAAATATTAAAATTTAAGTTAAGAAGTTACCTTCCTGGTGTTGTGATTAGAACTTTTTAAACGTTACTACTACTTTTACTAAATATTTCAATTCGTTAACGAAACGTTTACAACAAATCGTTGCTCATAACATAACATCATTAACAATAGGTAACTCCTTAATATAGCAAGGTTAGTTAAAAATCTTTTTCAGATAAACCTTTTTACTTCAAATAAAACACAGTAAAATAAATGAAATTACCAATATTTTGGCCATATTACATAATAAATTTAATGGTTTTTTTAATTTGAAACATAATTCTAGAAATGTTCCGCACCGTCTTATTGGAGTGTTTTAGCACTTGTTGAATTGATTTTGAAGTGGGAAGCAAAAAGTCGTCGAAAAAATATCCGATGGAATCTCAAGCAGTTCAAAAATCACCTACATATGTATATTTTTGATTGCTTACTCTGAGTGCCTTACTTAAACACGCGCACCTCCCATACAAAGGTTTTGTTGAAAATTACTGAAAGTGCGTTAATTCACTAACGAAAAACATCAGAAACACTAAATTTTACAGAAGAAATAGCAGGAGGAAGCTGCACTCAGATTTTTTTACAAAATGGAAAATGGGCTTGTCATCGCCCACTTATTGGTCAGAAACCATATCTCAGGAACTGCACCACAGATTTCATTGAAATTCGGTATATAATATTTTCTTGACACCCTGATGACACGTGTGGAGAATGGATGAAATCGGTTCACAACCACGAGAACTTCCCATATAACTAAACTATTAATTTCATCTTATTCCTTCACTTTATAATATATACATAAGGAACCAATGAAGATAGCGAAATAAAACTTCTCTCTAGCTTTCTCTACTCTAGCGCCCACGTATATGACCTGTGGCATCACTTGTGGACAAAATCGGATTATAACTTTTCAAGGCCCCGGATATCGAACATGAAGAACTCAGTGAATAAGGGTAATTTTTCACCGAAAATATAGGTAAATCTCTCAGATATTTTAATGTAATTCAGAGAGAATCTTTTTCTTATAACAGTTTGGCGCTGTACTAAAAATGGTTAAAATCGGGTCATCCCATATTCCTAATTCTAGCTTTTTCGAAAATACGATGGGCTTTATAAATCGTTTAATATGCGATATATCTTAGCAAAATTAAATGAGTGTAAAGTCTTCGATATATTTTATCTTGTTGGTGAAAATGAGTAAAATTGGTTAAAAAATTTTCGTTATTGTATTGGACTTTATGATATTCGGCATGGTTCGAATTGTGTTATCTTTATAAAATTACATCAATAAATTGCGAGAGTATAAAATATTCGGTTGCTCCCGAACTTAGCCTTTCCTTACTTGTTAAAATTAGGTAGATAAAATCATCAGATAAACCTTTCTACTTCAAATAAAATATAGAAAAATAAGTGAAATAGCTAATATTTTCGCCATATTAGATAGCAAATTTCATGGTTTTTAAATTTTGAACACAACAATTCTAGTAATGTGCCACACCGTCCTATTGGAACCTTTTAGCACTTATAAGATTGTGTATGTATGCAGTATCGTTATCGGTAATCTGGTCACTAAGGTCCAGGGCATACTGGGTTTATGGATGGAACACTTCCCCACCTGTTGAATGACAGTGAAAGTGCAACAACAGGAGAGGACGAACCCGATTCACGAATCGGTGATGACCGAAAATGAAGAAATTGCTCGACCAAAGAAAAACTAAAAGCTCCGTCAGGATCGGGAAGGTCCTCTCCGGGCCGGGCCATTCTGCATATCCTCTCCTCCCTATAAGAATAGTGTCAACTTTAAAATTAAAGGACCACGGGTACTCAAAAAGAAACCAAATTTTAGTATTATTTCTGAGGAGACTTTGGAGAGTAACTTTTTAACCCCTCCTAACACCGTAAATATTTGAAAAAAAAATATTTAATGAATTGAAATAGTCATCGTTTCCTTATAATTATGTGGTCAAGTGACAATTGGTTCGTAATTTCGATTAGCCTCCATATACCTGATATAATGATTTTTAATCTTTCAGTTAACTTTATACTACACCATGCATCGTCTCAAGACAGACCCTTTAAAATAATCAATACTCTTCAAAGTATGTATGTATGTATCTTAAACCGTCAATAAACAAATTCTCTATATGGCTAGAGGTATGCCATTTGACAACTCATTATCTCATTTCCTTCTCCCATTATTAAGCAACCGTGACAGTGTTCGTGATGCTCAGAATGTAATTTTATTCAACCGCATCGACAACGAAAGGAAAATATAAAATGGATACAACAACATCAATAACCCTACCAAACAGTGCAACTGAACGGCCAAACAAATGACATCATTAACAACAACGACAACAATAACAATAAGATCAACATCGGCCCCAACATCATCAACACAACAAGATGCCACCGCATGAGCTGCAACTGCCACCGAATGAGTCGCTAACTATTGGATACGGTGTACCAACGTGTGTCTATGGACTTACACATTTACATACAGACATACATATCTGTTAGTGTGTTGTTGGGCCTTTCGTTCGCTTTGAGTGCTGCTATGTCTGCTGCAGTTTCGGTTGCGCTGTTGCTTCACCGCGTGAAAGATTTATGCCGAAATTCTTTCGACGATTAATAATTATCAACAGTTGCCGCGGTGGTCCACCACTTTGAGAAATCACTTTGCTGCTGCTGTGAGGCGTAAAGTAGTCGCACACATGCTTGTGTAAATAAACCCACATATGTGAGTGTTTGTATGTATGTTGGTGCATATTCAAACAAATAAACATGCCATAAAACACATTTGGATTGCCTGCTAGTGTCATTAGCTTCCATTTTCGTTGCTCTCGTTGTTGTTGTTGTTATTTTTGTCGTCGCTGTTCACTTGGTGGCTGATGAGGATGGCGTTGGCGATAGTGTTGTTTGGCCACTGCCTCTTCCACTCCAGTTGTTGTTAAAGTTCTTGCACACTTGGTGTTGTTGTTATTGTTGCTTGTATATCGTCGGTGGCATACCAGTGTGTTGTCGTCGGCGCGCTCGCTGCATGTTGCCTGACACGGCATAATATGCTAAGCCATGCAATAGCAACAGAGACAACAGCAGCAACATGCAATCCGACAGCCCATTCGTCGTCTTTGTTGACTTTGCAGTCGTTGCTGTTAAAGCTGTGTGACTTCTACCGGCTACAATTTGGCAGGAGGTTATCAATGCCTTGGTAAGTAATCGATCGTTTTCTTGATTCCATTATTGGAACTATTTATGTTTTGGATTATCTTTAATTACATTACCTTAAATTCTTAAATAAATTTCAATCGAAATAAATCACGAATTATTACTGGTTCTTACTATATATTTCATTAAAGTATCTTCTAGTAAGTGCTAGCAGGATGTACTAAACATACTATCATTGCCCTCGTACTTGAGGCGCTAAAAAAGGTATATTAAACTGGTGGGCATGAACACACGTTATTGGTTCTACAATAGACATCATAGATTCGCATTTCTCTGACCGTTATATTTGGCCACTATTCTTCTGTCAATAAAACTACAAGTAGCAAAGTTATCGAGTTGACGTCGATATAAAAGTGTATGCGGATATGTCATTAAAGTTTAATAATCGCCTCAACGATCCCTATTTTTTATTTTTATAGATTTTTGACAACTCTAAATGAATCAATTGAAAAATCACTGTCAAAAATGAAATTACAAATACCTCTAGAGGTTTCTAAAATGATGTTTAGTCACTAAAAGACATTACCACAAGATTGCACTGCAGGTACTTCCAGTTTGTTTGAAAAGCTGATAAATTTCGTTCGATTCGCAGCTCTCTAAATCTTGAGGAATCGAAGACATCTATCTATTACTTGGTAATATCTACTGCCTTCAACTTTCACTAAATATATTTCTGCAAAAGAAATCCTTCCACTTCCCTTGCTAAATGCCCATTAGCCTTTCGCTGGCAGTTTAGAATATACATAATATAAAAACGTTCTGACTATCCGTAGTCGGTTCCATTAACCCCGCCACGAGGGTTTGCTGAGTTCTTGCCGCTGCCAAGCTGTCCGCGCATTGGATGTGACAGCATGCCATGACATTTAAATTAATGCCTTCGCATGTGTTTTGATAAGACGCGCGAGATATTAGTGCCAGCCGAGAGAAGCGCGGGAAGATAGACGTTTTGACAGCAAACCAAAAACGACAAATGCATACTCGCCGAGTACTTTTTCTTAATTTTCGATAGCCACTGCTCTAACTCTTTGACTTTGCCAGGGGTACTTCGCCGCATCATATCGCGCTAAGGCGGCGTCTTATGGTGCGCCCTTTGCAGCCTTGGTTTGCCCTCAACGGTTGTGTGGCGTTGCTGCTGTCACTACCTTTCACTTATTGTTTTTGTACCAGCAGTCTTCAGTTTTATTTTTTTCGAAAACATTAATTAGGTGTTTTAAATATGTGGCTTTTATTCTAAAGGTATGCCAACTAATGTACAACTTGAACCAAATCCACTTTTCATTCCCTTGAAACTGTCAACGCCTATTCATACACATATAATTTTTCTTGCGTTTTTTGGCTGCTGCCTTCCACTTTTGTTGTCATTTCATGTGTCTGTTTTTAACTGTCGCCTAATTTATTCCATGCTGTGATTTATGTTATTGATTTAAATTAAAAAGTATTTGCTTTGTTTACTGTGATACTTTATGTATCATCGCGTCGCATCTATCGTCGCTCTATGCTCGTTTACTTCCCCTTCCCTTCGTACGCATATAATTTGTTACTTTGTTCTTTTTCGGTGCTCCCCTACTTTGCGGGCCTAATTCATGTTATTTTGACATTAACAAATTTATTTTTATTAAGATCTTCATGCTTTCATAGAGTGAAAATGATGCTTTCGAAATTATCGGCAACTTCCATCGAAATGTTGTTGGTGTTTATGGACTTGTAAATTTGTAGGCTTATTTAATTTGGGCGTTATGGGCCGCCCGTTGCGTTGGTCGTTTAGACAGGCATGTTGATTAGGCGCTCGCATTTTGAGCATTATAATAATTTTAGCTTTCCAACTAAATATTTGGAAAATTTTGCTGTAATCTCATATACCTACATACATATGTACGTATGATTTGGAGAAAAGTGAAACATATATATCAAGTTATGAATTTAGATGTTTTATAGGTGGGTCAAACATTTTTAGATCAACTAGCTTTTATAACCATTGCAATTTCTCCAGCTCCAGCTCTGAAAGTGTTCGATGAAATATCCGCTGGTGGAAGCTGAGGAAAAGGGAGACCTCCACTTTGATGATAGGACCAGGTGGAGAGGGACCTGGCTTCGCTTGGTATAACCAATTGGCGCCAAACTGCCAAAAGGAGAGACGCGTGGCGCACTGTTGTGGACTGGGCTATAACCGCGTAAGCGGTGTCTCCAGTCAATGGGAAGAAGAAGTCCAAAAAGTGACGTGCCAAAACTATCTTACTCTTTTGTTATTTTTCTTTGAGTCCTGAAACCGCTAAGGGGTTACATGAGTTTCATTTAAAAACAAAATCTATTTTTTATTGAATTATTAATTTCTAGAACATCTAAGTCAATCTCTTGCATATCATCTTAAAACTTCCAGTCAATCCGAGTAATATGTCTGCAGACAGCTGGTATAGTCAGTCAAAACTTTATACGCGTTTTTCTCAAATCTATGTTTTCAAAGTCGGTTGTCGGTGGGCGTGGCCCCGCCTCCCACTAATTTTTTTGTACATATCTCGTAGACTACTAAAGCTTTATGTAGAAAACTTTCTAGAGTTGCTTCTTTTAGGTACTACCTTATACAGTCCAAAACTGGAGGACTTATAACTTGACCATTTTCAATGAAATGCGGTTTATAATATATTCCTAGCTTTCCAATGATATGTTGTGAAAATAGTTCAAATCGGATCACAACCACGCCTACTTCCCACATACCAGAACTTTGAAGTCGATCTGAATCGTTTGATTTACAATATATAAAGTAAGCACTAGTGAAGATATCGGAACAGAACTTTGCAAACATACTGCAATTAAAGAGTGGCATCGCCCTTCTAAAAATCTTGGAAATCGGTCCATAACTTTTCAAGACCCTATATATCGAATATGAGGACCTCAGTGCTTCCAACAAATTTTTTACCGAAAATATAGGTAAGTCTCTCAGATATTTTGAATAAATTCAGAGGGAATATGTTTCTTCTAATGATATGTCTCCGTGCCAAAAATGAGTGAAATCGGGACATAACTTCACCTAGATCCCACATACCTAACCCTAACCCTAATATTAGGGTTTCCAACTTTGAACGGACTAAAAAAGTTAGTTTGGTCCAATACCCAGAAAAATCGATTTTGCCATAGGAACAGTTACTATGTATACTACCTTGTCAAACTTTCTACGATTGTAACAGCAATGCACAAATACAATTCCGGTTTTATGTACATACATATTTCCACAATACTGTCAAGCATATAATTTATTTTATGTTTACATAGTTGCATCGTTTCATTGACCATTTGGCCTCATGTACTACAATATAGTATGTATGCCTAAGCATTTTGGCACTTCTCATTTTTCTATATCCTCGCCTCGTTCTTACTCTCCATTACTGCATACAAAAACATATACACACAAGTGCAAATGTACCAGCAACGTGCCTGTGTGCGCGCACTCCCCACTGTTAAACGACTTAAATATGGCCATAAAATAATTTAATTAACACATAAATCACGACAAGAACGACTGAAAATGTAATTTAGTTTTAATTCTTGCACTTGTTCGGTGGCACTAAATTACATGCAGAAAGGCCGTAATTCCTAGCCGCAAAACACACACCAGCAAACATGAGTTACACGCGTTCACCTAAAAGCAGGCAAACATAACTAAACACACATATATATAGTACCATATGCGTATGCATATGCAGACTAACTGGGCCGAACAGTCAGCAAGTCGCATAGAAATATGGCTCTCTAGCTGTGTGGTCCATTATTTGTAGCATAAATAGTAAGAGAAACAGCAGGAGCATGAGCACGGCCGACAAGAGTAACAACAAAAGCAATAAAATGGCTTATATCCAACAACTAGCTATGATCGAGGGCAACGCGCCTAAAATTATGCTGCACTGCTGTGGGCTACAGTGACTTTGAAAAGCCGTTTACATGCAAATTAGGGACCAAATCAGACGCAATTCGGTTAACAGCCGCAAGCTGTAGGTGCTCGAGTGTTTGTATGTATGTACATATGCACGACTAGTTGTTTGCTGGTTGGGATTATAGGTGCTGTGTGTATGTGTGAGTATGCATAGATATATACAAATGTTTGGCTGTTATTGACGCTGTTAACTTTTTATGAGGACAAGCGCAATTTTATTGCTGCATAAATTTGCGGGCGAGTGATTTGTATAGTTGATTTAGTGACATTTCTATTAGTCTGGTCATGGTTGCGGTCAGGAATATTTGTGATATATAGAGAGGCAATATTTTATTCGACATTTAAGCACTGTAAACTTTTTTTCTGACTATTGTTATGAATAACATTCGATGATGATCCATTAACTTCATTACATTAATTCTGGTCGGACATGTGTAGCATTAGATATGGACAACATCAAGCTTCAGCTACAGAACGCCCTTTCGTTCAGATATCAAATCCCCTAGACCTAATTATACATGGTAATCCGAGAGTAAAATACAAACACTGAGACCGCTGGAGCAACCTGCATTATGACCGTTGCTACTTCAGTAAAGTAATTAATATTTTTAACGGAAGATAATTGAAAAAACTAAAAATATATCCTAATACAGTAAAACTTACCGAACAAATAAAATACCAGTTTCCTCGTCTAATAGAGCCATTAGTTTTACGAAAACCATTATTTTTAAATTATGATACTTATCGCTTACAAAACGAACCACCCACTTTACAAACAATTTATTTGTGTCAATGAAGACATTTCTCCATCATTTCCAGCTATCTTCGTGTCATCTCAACTAACCCAACCAGACAGGTACAATAATTTAGCCATTGCATGTGCGCTTTGGCGAAAATCGTGTGTAGATTTGAATTAGTGAATGGCGTGAAATAAGAAAAGTCGTAAACTCAATCAATAATTTAAGCACAAATGCTACACGCCTACTCCATCGTAAAATAGTAGGAAATGAGCAGAAATCTCCGCAAACGTATCGACAGCCGTTGAAGACCTTATTGGCAGACAGTCTTACAAAGCGTAGCGTGTAAAAGAAATGCTCATAAAATCAATAAATAAAAGTCGGGATAATCGCGTCGAAGAAATAAAAGCGCACAAGTCGAAAATGAACGTGCGAAAGCGGCAATTGAAGTCGACATTCGGCATAAAACTAATACGTTCCCTTTAGGAAAAAAGACTGTTATAGCGTTTTTAGACAGGAGCTAATTGATCAATTTACCGGCCTCTGCTCGATTTAAACGCTTATTAAGATCGATTTACCATACAAAATAAAATCTCCATTTATTTTCAATTGAATCTACGACGTGAAAATTAAATGCAACTCTGCGACAAAGATGTATGAAATACGTTCTTTGTCTACGATTGGCTGAATTCTTTGATAAAAAAAGTTAAGGTAGGTGTCGCTGCTGAAAATATTAATCAGCTGATGTAATTGTCCAAAAACCTTATTAGCTGTACTTTAAAAATAAAAGTAACAGTTTAATCTAAACTCACGACATTATAATTTTCATCCTGAACGTACGTCTTCTGACCCATATACCGAGTATATGGATATTTATGTTTAAATCTGATTTCATACCAATATTTAAGTCAATTTGCGAGAAATCTTAAAAAATATAGACCAAAAATTAGTAACACAGGTTCATAGTTTTTTCTAAACCCCCATTATACCTATTATAAGAACTTTCAAGCTGCTGCTTAAGTGATCATATGTTCTGATTGGCGAAATCGGTTTATAAACCATCACTTATTATTGTAATGGTTCGTTATACCTGTTGATTTTTTATCACCAGAATCAAATCAATCAAACGTTTTGAAAGTATTTATTTCCGATATTCCTTTATACGCTTTAAATCGCGTGATATCGCATTCTAACCACGCCCACATTCCATGTAAATGTAATGTTGAAAGCTTCTAAAGGAACGATTATTACAAAAAACCAGGGACCGTAATTCTTATGACGTTTATCAAAAAAAATCAAAAAATAAAAGTTATTTTCGATTTTTATATATTTAGATCAAAAATAAAAATTATTTTTGATTTTTATATATCTAGATCAAAAATAAAAGTTATTTTTGATTTTTATATATTTAGATCAAAAATAAAAGTTATTTTTGATTTTTATTATTTAGATCAAAAAATAAGAATTATTTTTGATTTTTATATTTTTAAATCAATAATAAAAATCAATTCAAAATTTGTATTTTTCTATTTATGCCGTATGTAAAGGGTGATTTTTTAAGAGCTTGATAACTTTTTAAAAAAAAAAAACGCATAAAATCTCATCGGTTCTTTATTTGAAACGTTAGATTGGTTCATGACATTTACTTTTTGAAGATAATTTCATTTAAATGTTGACCGCGGCTGCGTCTTAGGTGGTCCATTCGGAAAGTCCAATTTTGGGCAACTTTTTCGAGCATTTCGGCCGGAATAGCCCGAATTTCTTCGGAAAGGTTGTCTTCCAAAGCTGGAATAGTTGCTGGCTTATTTCTGTAGACTTTAGACTTGACGTAGCCCCACAAAAAATAGTCTAAAGGCGTTAAATCGCATGATCTTGGTGGCCAACTTACGGGTCCATTTCTTGAGATGAATTGTTCTCCGAAGTTTTCCCTCAAAATGGCCATAGAATCGCGAGCTGTGTGGCATGTAGCGCCATCTTGTTGAAACCACATGTCAACCAAGTTCAGTTCTTCCATTTTTGGCAACAAAAAGTTTGTTAGCATCGAACGATAGCGATCGCCATTCACCGTAACGTTGCGTCCAACAGCATCTTTGAAAAAATACGGTCCAATGATTCCACCAGCGTACAAACCACACCAAACAGTGCATTTTTCGGGATGCATGGGCAGTTCTTGAACGGCTTCTGGTTGCTCTTCACCCCAAATGCGGCAATTTTGCTTATTTACGTAGCCATTCAACCAGAAATGAGCCTCATCGCTGAACAAAATTTGTCGATAAAAAAGCGGATTTCACATTTCGAACCGAACACTGATTTTGGTAATAAAATTCAATGATTTGCAAGCGTTGCTCGTTAGTAAGTCTATTCATGATGAAATGTCAAAGCATACTGAGCATCTTTCTCTTTGACACCATGTCTGAAATCCCACGTGATCTGTCAAATACTAATGCATGAAAATCCTAACCTCAAAAAAATCACCCGTTATTACAATATGCTGCATCATTCCAATTTTTATATGTCACAAATTTTGAATTGATTTTTAATATGGATTTAAAAATATAAAAATTAAAAATAATTTTTATTTTTTTATCTAAAAAATAAAAATCAAAAATAACTTTTATTTTTGATCTAAAAAAATAAAAATCAAAAATAACTTTTATTTTTGATCTAAATATATAAAAATCAAAATTTAAAAATCATATAATATTTCGCATATAGTTCACCTAAAAATCATGATGGTGTAATCAAAACTTTTCGACGATGTTCCTTTATGTATGATTTTTTTTTATTAAAAATTGTAAAATAACTCTTACTTCCGGTCCCTGCAAAAAACGTCAGAAGCATTAAATTTAAACCTATGAGTTCTATGGCAGGGTTGCATGTGAATCGGTACGTTTGGCGAAAGAACGTGGCACAGCCAACTTTTAGATGAAATAGCCAATCTCAGCAACTTCTTGACCAATTTGAACCAAGTTTGATACGTAGCATTATTGTGAAGTCCTCTTCTGCCTTATTATTGTAAGACAAATACGAATTGAATCAAAATCTGATTTTAGCAAATCGAATTCTCCCTGTTTCCTCATATACCAATTTTTCTACAGGGTTCTTTCAGCAATTCCATTTGACGATTCTATATTTGGTATGTGTGCATAAGTTGGTGTCTGTATTTGTGTGCATTTGTAAGTGAGTAATAAATTGAAAAGCAATAAAATGCAAAAACTTTGTTTGGCAATTTCCGCCTATAAATGTTGTTGATTTTTACAAGCATTTACCGTTTAGGTGATAGGCAGTAAAGCCTGTCTGTATCTACATAACCACAGACGGCGCGGAATGTCTGTGGTAAAGTTCGGTTAGAGTTGTACATAATAGCTATGACCTTAGCAAACCTTTACGATAAGTTTGCTGCATTACTATTCGTTCGCCAAGTTCATGAGTTGGTCTATTAAGAGTATCGTGTCTAAGGCTTTATTTTCTGTTTGTATGGTAGCTTGTGCTTCAGAGGTTATGCGATTGTTGAAAGTAATTTGTTCGTTTGCAAAAATTAACCGAAGCTAATAAATAACCACTAATTAAGTGTTAAAATTATTATTGTTGATATTATTATTATTGCTACAAGGGGCAATGGGAAACGGTTAGGGAAATATTATTTAAAGCGATATCACTTATATATTTGATTCACAAAGAAACTACTACTACTACGTTTAAGAAACCAAATTCAATCTAGTCTTTTTAATATTATACCAATTGGTATATACTATATACCTTATAATATAATCGTAAATAAAATCTACTGGAAAGCTTAAAATTATTACATTGAGTATTAAAGTTATGACAAAGTCAGAACCGATTGAACCTTCGGTGTTAATTTTATGCAGATATTTCACATATAGACCATTCACGGAACCTGAGACCGTTTGCGCTAATGTATTCACTGATCTTTGGCGAGATGTGGGAGGTGGACGTATGTTGCGTTTAGTAAAAATATTCAATGTGTATATTATTTGTAAAGAGAACAGTTCCCTGGTTCTCAAAAACAGCTTTAAGGTTAATTATTTAACAGGACAGAGACTTTTAAAATTTTAAAACTACCACAACAACAATATAACAACTAAACTATAACAAGATAACAACACACGATGAGATACACTTATATTCGAGGGTTTGGAGGGAGAGAGTGAGAATTAGATAATTATGAATTAAAAGTCTACGGTAAGATCTAAAACGAGAACGAGGTGGTCAATTCAAAAGGTAAATTTTACTTTTGAAATACTAAATGTTAGAAAAATCTCCTGAGCATTTACATCGCAACTAAATAGAAGATGAAAGATTTAAGACAAATGCAGAGTATTAATATCAGCTTAAGTCAGAAAAAATGCGAAAAATAATTATAATTTCATCAAATCCTTATAATAACGTGCTGCACCCAGTTTATTTGACCAGCTGTTCTTTAAACCGGTAGAGGAGGGTGTTCCACGGCTAGCATATCCTTTTGCCAAACCGGCTACAAACTCATTTAGTACTGACATTCAAGCATTTTTCATGAAAATTCGTTTTTATTATAAAGGCGTTACTATGCACGATTCACTGTCATTTAACTTGTTATTTTATTGCAGTTATCGGCGATCTCCTCTGCAGTCAATTGCTCACTAATGAAATTGCAATACAATTATTACAACGATTTTTGGCTTCTAGCCATGAAATGGAAATCTTGGAAATGAAGTTGTAAAGTTAAAGAGGGTTTGAAGGAACTACTAAACACGGTTGTGGTATAAGCGCAGTAATGGTGTATATATGTAGGGTTTTAACGTCAGTTTTATGGACCTTAATTTATTTTATAAACATTCCTCTGTAAATATAGTCATCAAATTATATAAATAATGCTAATACATTGCCAAGTCGGAGCCCCACAACAGCTGCTAACTCTCAAATTTAATTTATCAGATTTTCTTACAACAACAATACTGCAAGGCGCACTACATCCGAAGAGCTTGCCAAATAAAGTTGTTTTCCCGCCCCATTTGCACGCCGAAAATAAGCGATTTGTCATAAAAAGAGGAGTACGAAATATTTTAACAACGAAATAAAACTCAGCGAAAAATTGCTTTATTTCATTTCGTAAAAGCATCGTTGCCCATTGTCTTGCAACAAAGGATGACTTAAAAACTGTTTGCTGCGTTGTGGCAAGTCGAGTGTGCGCGCTTACCAGGCGTGTCTAGCCCACCTCAAAAACTAATAGCAACAATCTAAGACATGTACAACAACTAAATTGCAACAACTAGTATAATCGAAAACACGGAAAAAAATGCTTGAATTTTTTATTAGATTTTTTATTTTTTTGTTATTGTTCATTTTTTGCAAGTTACAATAGCGCGCCTCAAGCGGCCGGATGAGCACAAGCATTGCTGCTACCATTTTTGTGTGAGTACATGCTCGTAAGCAATGTGGAGTAAAGTGGTGTTGTGGAGGCAGGCAGCTGCAGACAACAGTCAGCGGTCGGCAGCCGGCAATAACGAATTTATTATTTATTTCACCTGACATCATAAACAACAGACACCATAAATTCACTTCAACGCCAAAACTGCCAAAAAGTGTGCGCTCCGCCACAACGAAGATGTGTTGCCGTGGTTGGCTATTTTTCATCATGTTTTTCCATTTCATTTTCACTTCTTTATTGCTTCCAAAAAACCTCGTACTTCATGCGTCTTTAAGCTATTGTTGATTATCGTTGTTGTTGTTGTTTCTTGTTTTGCATCAGACGTCGAGTGTCTGTCGGCCAGTTAGTCTGCTGACTCGTGCCGCCATATCAACACGCCATGGCGAAGGTGAAAATTTATGATGGCAATGCACGACATCCGCATGAAGCGCAATCAAAAGCCTGCGCAAGCATTTTTAACCTTAGCTATACTGTTATGTCGGTTATAGCTGAGCCACTAACACACGCACGCCATACATGAAGGTCTCTGAAAAAAAAATCGTCAATCTTGGTATTACCCCATAAATTGGTGCATGATCTGATTTTTTGCCTCGGTTAATCAGAAAGAATGGACAGTACAAACAAATAGTGACAAAAATTTCATATGGTTTCGGTAGAGTGTTATGACTAAAATAAGCAATCATTTTGTGTAAAAGTAGCTATTTCATCGATCCGACTTAGAATATTACATTCATCTAGGAGTGCTGAGAACAGTGTCTGTAGAGCATTGCTTTATACATATGAGTTCATTCATAGATATATGTATAATAACCTTGACAATCTCACCATGGATTTTAGAGCCCTATTTTGTGACCGATAGAACAAAGTTATAGAAAATGTGTTTACTGGGGATATACAAGTGTAACCCATGAAAAATTAGTCGATTTTCGTGAATTTTTTTTATAGAAAGTACTCGATAGAATATTTCGAAGTTTTTTGGACATAATAAAGTATGTTTTCAGCTATATTTTAAGATTTTGTTTTACAAAAATAACGGAGTTATGTGCTATCTTGGGAGGTGCCAAAAAAAAATTTTCCCCAACTGCTGACATGATTCCGGCCGAATCAGCAGCTGAAACTAAAAAATTCAAGAAGGGTAATAAAGTAGAATGTATTTCCTATACAATGACCTACGATTTCTGAAAAATATCAAAATTTAACAAAATGGCGTAGCTCTGAAGAAATATGTCGTTTTTTTTAGGCAAAAAATTATCGTTCTTTTAAAGCCAAATTTACAATTTTCAACAACTTAAAAAGATCGTAGGTCATTGTATAGTAAATATATTAAAAACACTCGCTTAAATTTGAAGTCGATATAATAATATTTCGGACAAATATCTTTGATATATTCACACAACGTACCAGAATTTCTGAGTAATGAAAGTTAAGTTAAATAACTCAACGTGATTTTCTAAAACTATGGCAAGAATTCAAATTCCTACTGAGGTTTAGAATTATGTTTATAAAAGAGGTTCTTTTGGATAATACTTGTAATACTAACATGTGAAACTGTTAAACCAAATTTGCTCTAATGAAAGTTAATTTGTTTGAAATTGAAATAGATTTATAAATGTTGTGCTTTTAAGACGGATAAATATTACCGAAGAATTCCCAAAGGCAAAAAGTAAAATTGTTTTTCAACGGATTCTCACTTATTGAAATGAACTAGATAACCATAGCTCCATAAAACTGAACAATGATCGAAGATTTCTTCAGATCATCACTTAAAAATAATAAGAACTACTTTAGTTTTAAGGAGCTAGGCCAGTCTATGTCTCTGTAATTAGTCCTAGCTATAAACATTATTTCTGGATGTAAAGAAACGGAATTATGTTTCTCACTTTCCGGCTTAACTAAACAAGGTTTTGAGGATAAACAAAATTGGATAATGACATTTTGATACAAAGCTTAGATCTCTGGGCCATCATTCGGAATCATCTTATTCTGGGGCCTCAAAAGGGTGAGAATGGAAACAATAGTTATTCTTTGAGCAGGTGTTATACGAAACAAGATAAAAATTTAGTCCAGTAACACCTTAGGAGCGTTTCTTTAATATGAACCCTAATATTATACTTATTTTTAAATTAATTATAAAATCATATTTTTTATTACAGAAAGCATAACTTCCTTCATACACGCCATATTATCATATTTTTAACAACTGCGTTAACCAACAGCACGACACGGTGCGCGATTAAAAAATTAACGCGAGCATTCGACGTCTTCCTGCGTCGTTCACTCTGTCAAAATGTCTCGTTTACCAATTGTTTATAATCAACACATTATTCACGAATGTCATAAATGAAAAATTATGCGAATGCTCCTTGGCTGCAACAACTGCCAACTTACAACATGCGATTGCATATTCATACAAATACAATATACTGTGTGTGTGTGCTTGTTCATACATATGTTTAATGGCCTATGGCCAGGCCGACAACTTCATTACCGAACGAACGAACGAGCAGCGTTGATATTTTGGGCTGCCAAAAGCCCAAAGCGGCCTAATGTTGCGGAGGCAGGGTCGCAAAGCCACTGCCGGCTGCTAAGAAGGTTTTGAAAAATGAAAAATGATTGCTGAAGCAGCAAAATCGTACAGTTCATTTGCCATACTGATAGGAAGCACAACGTACGAAGGCGGGGCCCACAGAGAAGGTACGACACAGCGATGTGGCAAGCCGAAGAAAAATGTACTTTTCGCGATGTGGCAGGCAATTTTACAAACGACAACCACCGTGAGAGTGAGTATGCTTGCTATCCACATAATTGTGGGCGCGCTAAGCAACAACCATCGGCACGCAGCGTAGCGTTGCTGCGCGGCATAGCCGTCTTACTATATACATACATACATACATAGATTTACCTTGCTGCAACGTGGTCGTTTCGCCGACTTTGGTCTGTAAATCGCTTGCGGCGCATTTGGACGTTAAGCTTATTTGAACCTTCCGCACCAACGCTCAGCCAATATTTTATTATGAATTGCTCTTAACGATGTTCCATTTTTCATTTATGCTTTCATAAAGTATGAAAACGCGCCCAATTGCCGTAGCGTCGCTGCCATCCATTGCCTGAAACTCGCTTAGGCGCACTTGAACATTGTATGATGTGCCATGTATGCCTTGGGCCATCGAAGGTGTATTGCATTCACTGTAAATTATTGCAATTTGGTTGCCGCTCGGGAAAATGTGCATACCATTATTTGTAATGATGAAAGGGGTGAGAGGGCGTGCGCATGAAATATGAATTGGTCGAAAGTTTAGAAATATTAAACTGCTAAAGAATTACGGAAAACAAAGTAGAGAAGTACCTTAACCTATAGATTTGAACTCGAATCTAACATTTAGTCGGTTGGTTCCATCAAAAATCGTATATCACCTCGCCCTTAGAAAACGACGAAAATGGAAAATGAAATCACGACAATTCCAAATACATACAGTTCCCCATTACCGGAATTGGCTCCTGTTTTATGCGGCACAGAGCTGTTATTTCTAAATTCCACCTCGGTTAGGTGTAACACATTGAATTGGCAATTCAGGCCATCAAGCACATATATGCAAGGTCTTCAGCACGAACTCATTCCATCCGGTACAAGAAGCGTCGATAACTCCAGGCTCCTCTGCTCAATTTCCTGTGTCAGGCCGAAATACCTCCGGATATAGTCATCTGACTTTGTTGACCTCGATGATGACTGGTCTATATGATTATTACTATCGATTTACTTCTTCTTCTTCTTGACTGACGTAGACACCGCTTACGCGGTTATAGCCGAGTCCACAACAGCGCGCCACGTATCCCTCATTCTGGCAGTTTAGCGCCAATTGGTTATACCAAGCGAAGCCAGGACCCTCTCCACCTGGTCGTCCTTTCTCTCGAAAACTCCTAGTGCCGTCTCGTCGGATGTTGACATCGTCCACGTTTCTGAACCGTAAAGTAGGACGGACTTTTGCATGTGGCTCAAGCAGCTCACGACTTCCGGTCTTAGACCAAGTATCCTCTGGGTAGCCAACAGACATCCGTCTGGAAGCGAGCTAAAGTGGGAAGGCGAATCCCGCTTATGCGGTTGAGCGTAGGGTTTTGGGACCCACCACATAAAAACGAATATCCAATGAATAAGAAGCAACAGCCTCGGATGAGACACCCCCCTTTTGATGACGATTTACTTACTTAAATAAATTTAAACCTATTAACATATGAGAAACTATTGAATGACATAACTTTTTTACCCATTTAATTTGCTCTCACATCCTATTCAAGGCATTTGCCATACGCTATCCCTACGCCACACTAAATGAAGCATAAATTTAACTTCCTTCACACCTACACCCATACTAGATATGCACACAGGTCCTCGCCTGCGCCGTCACTGCTGACTTTGTACGCCGCTACCATGGCGGCAGCAGTGAAACTTATGCTCACAAATCATAAATTGCCGCCTTAAAATTTATCTTCAATTCTGGCGACCCCATGTGGTGCCGAGTGAATAGTGTTTTGAAATTTATTGCTGCATTTGCAATAAATATTGTTGTTATTATTAACATTGTTGTTGTTATATGCCGCAGTGTGACTTGGCGCACTAGAAGCTCCAGAGCCTATACACACACACACTCATATTGACACTTAAGTGTATATGGATTTGGCTACTTGCCCCAACGCCCCAATGAGACACCGCGACTACGGTGTGTTGTTTATTGTTTCGTTGTATATTAATACCCGTTGATTGCAACAAATGCGGCGCGCCTGTGTGAATGGGACGTACCGGAGACCCCAGGAGCGCGCAAACGATAGATAACGACACAACAACATCAAAAGCAAAGCGAGCCGTAACACAACGGGGTTGTTGCTGCTGCTGATGATCATATATTTTGTTATTGGAACTCTTAATTTTTCATTTACTTGCACTGTTGAAAAATTTTATTATTATATATCTACTTACTTGCGTGTTTATATGTAGGCATAAAGGAAATAAAAAGCCTATTTACAACTGATCAACAATGAAGTATAATTAAGAAATGTGCACATGCAGACTTCCATATGTATTTACATACGTACACCTGTATTCCATTGACTTTGACAGATTCTTTAGTAGCGTTTGGGTATAAATTAACTTTAAAGGATTTTAGGACTGCTAGGGAAGGATTTTGTCAAGGTCCTCCTCAAAATTTCATAAATTCTCATATATTCTCAACAATAATATTTAAAAAAATAGCGATTTTTAGATTCCTTAATTTAGTCAAAAGAATTTCAACAAAACTCTAAACTAAGCAACATCTCCCTAAATCACACCTCTGTACTTTGAATTTCATATGTTAGATTAATATTACACGAAGTATCAACAGCAATAACTTTATCATGTCATAGCAACTTATTCTGTAATATAATCGTTAAATCAATCAGATTTGCAACTCGAACAAACAACTGGCACAAACTGTAGACCATAAATTGACATTTATTGATTGATTTGTCAACATAACGGTTAGTTGTAATACCTAAAACTAAGCAATTTTAAATTGATTAGGATGACGATAACTTGAGTAAAAATTGAGATTTCTTAGTGAATGAGTACAAAACTCATGCTCCATGATTTAGGACGAAATCGAACCATTGCTCTACAAAAACACCAGAAACACTACATTTTATAGTAAGAATATAAGTAATGATTGTTAAAAAATAATGGACAATGGAAAACATATCTCCAAAACTACTCAACACATTACAATAAAATTTTATCGATTTCAATTACAATCGATTTACGACCACGCCTATTTTCCATTAAACACAATTTTGTTATATAATCAAGAACCAATGAATGTAACGGAATGAAACTTTATAAAACACAGCATTATATGTGTGGCATCGCTCAACTAAAAATCGAAAATTGAAATCGAACTATAAGTTTTCAAAGACCCGTATATTCAACATGAGGACCTCAGATCGAAACAAAATGTAAAAACAATAACGAGCTTAAAATTGATTATGTAAAATGATAATAATTCGAAATGAAATCAAAAAAAGTCTCAAAGAGAGCTTCCGAGTCATTAAAATTGAGGACATATCAACGCTTACTTAAAACAAGTAAGGAAAGGCTAAGTTCGGGTGTAACCGAACATTTTATACTCTCGCAATTTATTTATTTAACTTTATTAATATTATATAATAAACAATTTTACCCACATATTCGTCATATATATTGTATAAAGTCCATTGAAAGTTGGAAACCATAGGTTAGAAGTACCGAGGTCCCCGTGTTCGATATATGGGGCCTTAAAAACCTATGGTCCGATTTCGGCGATTTTTAGAATGGGACTGCCACACTATTAACATAGTATTTATGCAAAGTTCTGCACCGATATCTTCACTAGTGCTTACTTTATATATTGTAAAGTAAACGATTCATATTGTCTTCAAAGATCTGGTATATAGGAAGTAGGCGTGGTTGTGAAGCGATTTGGCCTATTTTCACAACATATCATTGGAATGTAAAGAAACTATTACAAACCAAGTTTCATTGAAATCGGTCCAGTAGTTCCTGAGATATGGTTTTTGACCCATTCGATTTTCGCCTAACATCGTTATCAGTAGCTTGGAACTACTTTAAAATCCGACTTGTGTAGGTACCCGGTCACCGCGGAATCACTATGAAACTTGAAAGCGGATCAGCTTGCAAGAGAGGGTACCCTAGCAAATTTGGCGTCGGAGTGGAAACGTGTGGGCAGTACAGTAACGGTCTTTGCAGCTATTGTCGCTCAGTAGGGCTCATCTCTCCGCGATCATTGGAGTGCTTACTGGTCATTGCCCAATAGGCACACACGCGGTGAGGCTTGGGATCATGTCAGACGCTAGTTGCCAAATCTGTTTGGAGGAAGGCGAAGAGGAATCGTCCAAGCACTTCCTCCTTCAATGTCCAGCATTCGCCAGACTTAGGTTAAAGCACCTCGGTAGGCATATTTTTTTGCGAACCCAGTGAAGTGACTGGAATCGACATTAGCCGACTTAATAACCTTATTATTGAGTCCAGGTGCTTCGTCGCAATATAAAGATCTTATTGATCCGTTAGGAGTTTTTACGAGTGTCACAATGAACAGTCGAATCAGTCTCAGTGAGATTCTCTGCATTTGCGGAGATCTACCCCTTAACCTAACCTAACCTAATTTGTATAATGATAATAAAGAGATCTTCAATTGAAAAGATGTTTGAGAAATAATTCTCAATTTGTTGTAAGTTTTGATTATATTTATCACTAAACTTGAATATATTTATTAATACTAACATACTCTTGTTGTTCGCCTCACTCTGCCATACTCAGGCTCTTTTTCACTTTCACTACTATACTTGACAAAAAAAATCTAGTTTTAAAGTGGTTTAACTAAGTTTATATTTTTTTCTGTTAATATTCGGTGCGAGTTTTATAAATTTTAGACTCTGCCCAAACCACGCAGCAGCCCAGTTATTATGCAACACCACACGCTGCACTTCATCACCATCATCAGCTAAAATCAGATAAGATTCGACGGCTGAACCAGTTAAATTATTCATTGAATTTATGATGAATGTGCGGGAAACAACAAAACAAAAGAAAGGAACTCATCAAAGGCAAATCAGTTGCCAACATGTTAGTAAACAATGTTGGCTCGAGCGAAAGTGAAAAAATAACAAAAAAGTTTTGCACGCAGCTGTCAAATGTGTTACCTTGCAACATGCGAGCGAATAGCTATGTAGACATACATATGCATATGCTCACAGGCACATACATATGTATGTGTTGTATTTTACCTTTTAGAAAATGTGCGCATGTTACTTAATCGAGTCGGAGACTCATCAATAATGATACTTGATGGCTATGATCGATGACCATGTGGCAGAACGCCCCTAACCAACAAAAGCCGTGGGCAGCCACAAAAAATCAGAAGTGGTTGTTGCCGCTATTGCACATTAAAAACAGCTACATACATGCATACATATATTGAATATGTTTATGTATGCATCACATGTGATGGTCATTTATTGTTTGTTGCTCTTCGGGCGGCAACGCTGTTGTTGATGCGAATCGTGGCAGTCACAAAGTTGCTGTCATCAGAAGCAGCGTTGCTGTTATCATCTTGGTCAACATTGTTGTTGTCATCGTTAGCTTTTGAACAATATACCAGTCGTCAATGGTTAATGCAGCCACCATCACCAGCAGAAACAGCGTAACAAAGATATATGATGTAGAAAACCAACAAAGATGGATGGATGGATGGCTGGATGCGGCGGCGCGTCGCTCTCCGCACATGTGAAGGCGAACTCGTGGGCGCATTTGCCATATTCGCTGGTTTATGACAGCCATTTGAAGTTAGAAAATATGGTAGAGGCGTCTCACCCACTGGCATATATCACTTCTTTTATAGATGACTGTTACTGACACTAAGCAAGAAGTGATTGATTTGCAATCGACGTTGTCATTTCTTTAGCTTAAATACTTTTGAAATTTATGTTGCTTTATAATTGCGTTTGAAAGCGAAAATTTATTTACCATTTACGAATGCCAGCGTAATTGGATGTTTTGATTAGCACAGCAGGTATTGATATCATAGAAAGAGTTGTAGAAAATTAATTAAATAAAAATTTAGGTCAGGGGAGAGGTTGGCTTTCAATCGGAAGCTCTCCGCCCACCCAGCTTCAGCCTTTTTGAAAAGTCTATTCTGTTATTAAGGTAGCGGTAAGTCCACTCTGGAGCTCGAAAAGGAGTAGCCTTGCTTTTGCTGACTGTAAATTCAAGTCTAGACAAGGAGTACTTCTTCTTTATTAATTGCTCTGCTTCGAAAAACAAAAATGTATTGATGCCTAGCCCTAACTGAATCGTTGGAAACTGTAAAGCCGATTAGCCGATGCAACAAATCATAGCTCTATTGTCTTCATAGCATTTACACTAAACGACGGGACGACTGGGACCCCCCAGATCAACTACAAACAATCATTGGGTCTCTCTATAATTTTTTTATTTTTTCAGAATAACTGGCCTTGCCCTGGCTGTGGGCGCTCTAACCTTCAACGTTCATGGGTGTCTGATAGCAGTTACCTAAGATGTCTGGAATAAGGATTTCTTCCGTTCAGTTTATAAAGGGTGATTTTTTAAGAGCTTGATAACTTTTTTTAAAAAAAAAACGCAAAATCTCATCGGTTCTTTATTTGAAACGTTAGATTGGTTCATGACATTTACTTTTTGAAGATAATTTCATTTAAATGTTGACCGCGGCTGCGTCTTAGGTGGTCCATTCGGAAAGTCCAATTTTGGGCAACTTTTTCGAGCATTTCGGCCGGAATAGCCCGAATTTCTTCGGAAATGTTGTCTTCCAAAGCTGGAATAGTTGCTGGCTTATTTCTGTAGACTTTAGACTTGACGTAGCCCCACAAAAAATAGTCTAAAGGCGTTAAATCGCATGATCTTGGTGGCCAACTTACGGGTCCATTTCTTGAGATGAATTGTTCTCCGAAGTTTTCCCTCAAAATGGCCATAGAATCGCGAGCTGTGTGGCATGTAGCGCCATCTTGTTGAAACCACATGTCAACCAAGTTCAGTTCTTCCATTTTTGGCAACAAAAAGTTTGTTAGCATCGAACGATAGCGATCGCCATTCACCGTAACGTTGCGTCCAACAGCATCTTTGAAAAAATACGGTCCAATGATTCCACCAGCGTACAAACCACACCAAACAGTGCATTTTTCGGGATGCATGGGCAGTTCTTGAACGGCTTCTGGTTGCTCTTCACCCCAAATGCGGCAATTTTGCTTATTTACGTAGCCATTCAACCAGAAATGAGCCTCATCGCTGAACAAAATTTGTCGATAAAAAAGCGGATTTTCTGCCAACTTTTCTAGGGCCCATTCACTGAAAATTCGACGTTGTGGCAGATCGTTCGGCTTCAGTTCTTGCACGAGCTGTATTTTATACGGTTTTACACCAAGATCTTTGCGTAAAATCTTCCATGTGGTCGAATAACACAAACCCAATTGCTGCGAACGGCGACGAATCGACATTTCACGGTCTTCAGCCACACTCTCAGAAACAGACGCAATATTCTCTTCTGTACGCACTGTACGCATTCGTGTGGTTGGTTTAATGTCCAATAAAGTAAACTGAGTGCGAAACTTGGTCACAATCGCATTAATTGTTTGCTCACTTGGTCGATTATGTAGACCATAAATCGGACGTAAAGCGCGAAACACATTTCGAACCGAACACTGATTTTGGTAATAAAATTCAATGATTTGCAAGCGTTGCTCGTTAGTAAGTCTATTCATGATGAAATGTCAAAGCATACTGAGCATCTTTCTCTTTGACACCATGTCTGAAATCCCACGTGATCTGTCAAATACTAATGCATGAAAATCCTAACCTCAAAAAAATCACCCGTTACAAAAATCCATCAATATAAATGTTCTGATATCATTAATGTTGGATCTTTTAGAAGTATTTATACATTTTTCTTATGTACTGACCACGTTCATATCGTTCTTAGTAGTCTGGTAGAGCCACTTTCAAGATCGACGGAAATGGTAATATTGAAAACATATGTTAAAACTTCCAATAATTGCTAATTTGCTCTAAGATAACTACGGCTGTGATTCTCATTGCCAAACTCTTCTAAGTATCTCAAGAAAGTTCTGAAAGTGCTAAAATATCTGATAAAGTGTATCTTTGGTTATTTGGTTGTATTTTAAGAGAATTTATACCATGGCCACAATTCATAACGCGTAAGGAGATATCTTGTGACGATAATACACCAACTACTGAATTTCCAAATAACGTATTGTCTCCCAAACAATTTTTGTGATTCGTGAATACCCTTATTCAAACAAAAACAAACTCGAGTATACGAACAAATAATATTTACGGATTTTTAATCCAGCAGTTATAAATAAATCAATATCTATATATGTATGTCCCCAACTACATTCCTCATAACAGCAATAAAGTGCATACATACAGATCGTTGTTGTTTATCTACATTTATCTAAGCTATGGCATCGCACCACTTCAACCATGGCGCTATAAATATTTCTGTGTCGTTGTATTTGGCTGCACTTTTTATTGAATTTGGGATTTACTTGACTGATGGCTGATGATTGACTGATTATGTTTCGCTTCTTGATCGATATGTCAGTCAATTGAGTTGAACTCTTATGATAGTATGTACACATGGACACACATTTCATTGCACAACGACATAGCATGTAATGCGCTTGTACTGACAATATAATATGGACAAGCGTTATTAATGATCGATTGTGTATCGTAAACAGCCATAATGATTGAATATACTTACACCCGTACATGTACGATTGTGGGTAATACCAGTAGGCGCCAAATACATAAATACGGATAAATATGTAAACAGCGGTTTGGTGACAAGAATTGTTCGCATATCCACGCGGCATGAATATTTCCATTTCAGCATAAATATACATATGTATGTATGTATATGTTTATTTACATATATTATTGCTTTCCCTCTTAACAATCAAGAGTTCGTGCCACATAAGCGCTTATACAAAATCATAATTTTTATGTAGTTAAAAATCTACAATTTTATTATTATTTTATTTTATTATTTATCAACAAGTTATTTATGGCGATAAAGTCAGTAGCCCCAAGAGTATTTCAATGCATGTAGATAACAGTTGATTTCTGATTGATTTATGCCACTTTATGTGTAGTGGATATCCACCAAATGCAAACCCTTTTTAATTTCAAGTAGAATTCCGTCTCTATTCATGCCCTTGAGCTAGTCTAACGTTGTCGGCCAGCACCTGACCTATTGCCATTGCAAAGCTTTACTTAAAAAGTTTTGAAGCGGTCCGGATCTACAATCCATTGATACTATTTTGGTTCAAGAATAAGGTATGAGCGAAAACGAAGAATCCTAATAATTAGCCCACAGAAAAATCAATAAAACTAATGCCACGCGAGTCCACAAGTGATCAAAATAACAACGAATTGCTGTTTCCGTGTAGTGTTTCGCTGTACTCAATCATGAGAAGGCTTTATTTTTGTAACAAAAAAATATTTTGAAAAAAAACAACGATTTGGTATCGTTCCAAGTACAAAATCGAAGAAAACAGTTGAATTTTAAGCAAAACAAGTAACATTGGCACAAATTAACGAACATGATAGAAAAGCTGGTCGAATATATCCGCTTTCATCATGTCGGGATCTGACCGCAACTCTGATCTCAGCTATAAAAGCAATTTAGAGAGAACGAAGAGATTGTCACCGCGATTGCATCCTTTCTAAAGGAACTAGAGATGAGCGAAATTGCTATTTTTGAATCACTGTGATTTCAGTGATTGCTACTTTTAAATCACTGTGATTTTTTATGGCTATTGCGATCACAACAAAAAAACGAATTTATGAGAATTTGTACTCCAATTTTTATACTCTCGCAACAAAGTTGCTACGAGAGTATTATAGTTTTGTCCACATAATGGTTGGTTGTAAGTCCTAAAACTAAACGAGTTAGATATAGGGTTATATATATCAAAATGATCAGAGTGACGAGAAAAGTTCAAATCCGGATGTCTGTCTGTCCGTCCGTCTGTCCGTCCGTCCGTCCGTCCGTGCAAGCTGTAACTTGAGTAAAAATTAAGATATCTTGATGAAACTTGGAAGACGTATTTCTTGGCACCATAAGAAGGTTAAGTTCGAAAATGGGCGTAATCGGACCACTGCCACGCCCACAAAATGTCGAAAACCGAAAACACTTAAAGGGCCATAACTAAGCTATAAATAAAGCTATGGAAGTAAAATTTGGTATGAAGTATAGAACTATGAAGGGGCATATTTCGATGTAATTTTTTTGGGGAAGTGGGCGTGGCCCCGCCCCCTACTAAGTTTTTTGTACATATATCGGAAACTACTAAAGTTATATCAAGGAAACTTTCTAGAGTCGTTTCTTTTAGATACTACCTTATACCGTCCAAAAATGGAGGAAATCGGATTATAACCACGCCCACCTCCCATACAAGGGTTATGTTGAAAACTACTAAAAGTGGGTTAACTCACTAACGAAAAACGCCAGAAACATCAAATTTCACATAAGAAATGGCAGATGGAAGCTGCACTCAGATTTTTTTACAAAATGGAAAATGGGCGTGGCATCACCCACTTATGGGTCAAAAACCATATCTCAGGAACTACTCGACCGATTACAATGAAACTTGGTTTGTAATAGTTTCCTTAGATCCCAATGATATGTAGTGAAAATAGGCCAAATCGCTTTACAACCACGCCTACTTCCTATATACCAAAACTTCGAAAGCGATCTGAATCGTTTACTTTACAATATATAAAGTAAGCACTAGTGAAGATATCGGTGCAGAACTTTGCACAAATACTACGTTTATAGTGTAGCAGCCCCATTCTAAAAATCCGAAATCGGACTTTAGGTTTTCAAGGCCCCATATATCGAACATGAGGACCTCGGTGCTTCTCACCTAATATTATGGTTTCCAACTTTCAATGGACTTTATACAATATATATGACGAATATGTGGGTCAAATTGTATATTATATAATATTAATAAAGTTAAATAAATAAATTGCGAGAGTATAAAATGTTCGGTTACACCCGAACTTAGCCCTTCCTTACTTGTTTTTTTTTTTTTAATTTTTTACAATACATTTTTATTAATTTTAACAATCCAAAATTTACCTGCTTTTGTAATCACCGTATCCAAAATTATCGAAATCACAACTAAAATTCCTACTGTGATCATTGGACAGTGATTGCTACTTTCAAACTGATATTGTTACAGTGATCGAATTAGAATCACTGAACTCGTATATGTACTGTGATCGAACAAAAGCACTGAACTTCTCTATAGCTACTGTCATCGAACTCAAATTACTTAATTGCAATAGCGGTTTTAAATCACTGATATTTACAAAAATTGATCGCTGTTACTATACGCGATTTTTCAATCACAGTGAAAAAATCACCGGGAGTGAAATATCGCTCATCACTAAAAGGAACAGTAGACTGTTACTCTCTTCTTAAAAAAGATGCTGATATAAATCCGAAATCCATAAGCACGAAAGGCGGTTTCATTTTGAGGCGGAGGTGAAATAAAATGGCCACCCAGATCGGGCTATTACTACTATATATTATTTTTTGTAAATTGTCTATTGAAACACCTTTTATTTTATTAACTTCTGTACCCCAATGTACCGCAACGCACCCAACCTACCTAACTTAAGCTGTCGAAAAATGTCTAATCGTAACGAATGTAACAGCAATTTAAGTGTTGAAAATTTACAGCGCAGATATGGTATGCAATCATGAAAATTACAAGCATTTATTACACATGCAATGTAGAACTTGTCAGAAATGTCAGTTTAACGTATTTATTTTCAACAAATGTCGCTGCCTCTAATCATAAAACAAGAAAAATACGATAGAGAAAATAGGAAATGATTTATGTTGCTGCCCTAGTGGTGCAACTTGCAACCAAATATGCACTTCATTCATTCAAAACGTAGTATTAATGGCCATAATTTATTATGGCTGCCATAAAAAATGAGCAAACGCCACTTTGCTTAACTACAAACACACGCAAATGTACACATGTAGACATGTTTGTATTGAGTTTGGCGCTAACTGGAATTCAACATTTTTTCGCTCTTGTCTGGTTGATTTATTGCTGTGTAAATTTTTCTTTAAAGTGTTTCTATTTCGAGACTGTTATGAATTCAATGGACGAGCATTGCACGTTGTGAGCGATAAATTTCGTATAACTACTTGCTTTTGATGGATTGGTGGGGTCATTCATATCAAATTTTAAAAAGAAGTTGTCAAGCAAGCTATCGTACAAACATTTTAAAAAACAATTGTATTGAATTTTTGTTTAAATTTTACGTAGCGGTTTATTTAGTGTCGAAATATGTGAAAGTATTTCTGATATTTCTACAAAGAACACATTTTGCTTTGATAATGTTTTAAGAAATATCCAAAGAGTATTACGAACATTTCTAAGAGGAATGTAACGAAAGTGTAGGATCGCTAATGAAATGGTAAAGTTCCGTGCAAAGTGAGAACTACCTTGGCTAACACCCTTTCTTAAATCAATGAAAAATATGGCAAATATTCTATAAATTTTTTCGGATCTGTCCCCCGGAAGATTTTTCTATCCTCAGACCTCAAAGAACCCTCACTGGAATAAAAACACCGATACTAAAACCTATGCTGAGGCAAAATATTAGTCTGCATATCTGACACCATAAGGTTGTCTTGTTGTCCTCAAACCTCAAAAGAATACTCAGTGGAAAGAAATCGACGAGGTGTTGCAGGAAAAGATCAATATAATTACAAAAATGGTACCGAAATGTTAGAAGAACGGATCGGATGGATGGCACCTATTTAAAATTATAAAATCCTTTATTTAATAAGATTTTCTTCGAAACGAAATGAACTCTACAAACAGCCTGCTATATATATTTTTATACTCTTGTCTTAATGTTTCTATTCTTTCTCCGAGCACCCTTTGGATAGTTCTAATTATGACTCCGCATATATTCTGTATGTAATGTATTTATAAAATACTTAACACTCCGTTCAAAAATTCTTCCACGTTTTAAATGAATTCCATTAAAGCTAAATTTCCAAGTGGTATTTAAATTTTATTTTATTCATATTTATTTGCATATTAACGCACCGTAAGCGCGCACATTAATATTTAGTTGTCAAACCAGTTGCTGCACTATCCTTTGCTTGCTGCATGCTTGAGCACCTCTTGCTGCTTTTCGGAGTCATTATCGACCACAAACAATTTGACAGCGCTATCCATATAACAACTCAACATAATCTCAGCAGTTGAGCTATCGCCGTTGTTCCCCTTCCTCTGCTTCACTTGGTTGGCTTTATTCATTAGCACAACAGCTGCACATTCAGCTGGCACACTGTCAAAATGGAATAATTATGAACGACAGCACAATTAAGGATGACATGTAAAGTATTATGAATTATCACTGAAACGTCAACACGTTCGCTTCACATGCCCACGTTTACACGCAAATGCCTATATTTGTATATTTGCTTATGGAAATCCATCGCTCAGGAATGGGTAAACGAGCACTTTTTTCCACTTCAGCCATCTGCATGCCTCACACTTAACTAATTTATGATTTGATGTAAAATATGAAAACCGTCGCACTGCAAAGAAATGCTCTAAGCAGTGTCTACGGTACACGAAAGGCACATATCTACGTAAGGTTGGATGCGTCCATGCCATGTCATTGGCACTTCAATGCGTGACTTTAGAATTTTCACTCTTTCGCTTGACTTGACAAATAGCTTTTTCAAAGAAATGTCTATAAACGAGTATGTACCCATGATATTTAACTGCAGCGAAAGATCTTTAAATTCTTCTGTAAATGAAAAATGCATTTAAGATGTGACAAATTCACTTTACGCGGGCTTAAGAACTATATAATTGGTAAATACAGGCATTCATAAGCTCAAATAAATAATAGTTTTACTTACAAAATGTCGTGAATCTGACGTAGCTTTCTTTTAACATAGTTCAAATATTTAAACTGTTAGTTTTTTTCATTTCCAGCACTTTAAATTTCGAATGAAGTCTCGATTGCTTTGCACCTGCTTTCTGTAGAAACCGACTTTTTGTTGAGTAAAATTTTATTTGCTCGTTCGAGCATTTCAATTGGAGAATGACACGCGTGAGGTTTTGCTCCAAGGCCTGTATCAAAGCGAGACTTTAGATAGCCCCACAGAAAAAAGTCTAACGGTGTGATATCACTAGATTTTATAGGCCAATCGACCGGCCCAAAACGTGATTTTATCGGCTCACCGAAGTCTTCTCTCAACAAATTCATTGATTTATGCCGAGCTCACAAGCTTCAATTTCAGGCATCAAATAATCGGTTATCATGGCACGATAACGGTCGGTTACGTTCTCACCGGCATCATTTTTTAAGAAATATAGACCAATGATACCACGGATCCACAAACGACAAGACATTTTTGGCGGAAATGACAGCTCTTGAATCTCTTCAGATTGCTCTTCGACCCAAAGGCGGCAATTTTAGTATTTTGAGTGACAGAAGCATAGTATTTGGAAATAACTGTTAATTAAACTTTTTATTGGTAAACTTTTTGTTTTTGGTGATATCAAAAAATGGGTTATTGCGTAATATCCATGTAAGTTGTTCGTTGAAATCAATATATGTAGATTGATATGCAAAAAGGCTTACGGACGAGTACATTATGAAGCAGATAGAATGGTTTTGGACTACATTAAAATGGTGATCGAAATAATCGAAATAAGAGTGTTGGACACTTCATTTGTGAAGATATAGGTATTCGGAAACTCTGTTTAAAAACTCAAATTTAAAACTCACATCTATTAGATTCTCCGAATTTAGACCTCAGCAACTTTTCCACTTGCCAGAACTCAAAAATAATAATCGTTGGAAAGTAATCCCCTGAACTAAATTCAAATACTTTTTTCTCCTACCAGTCTGGCACAGCGGGTATAATGTGCTCGATTCCCTACTCTCTAATGCCTGCTTAACTCCCTATAATTATGCTTTAAATGAAAAAGGATGTTGCAATTCGCCAACTAAATATACAACCAGTCAACATACAAATATACGGTGAGTAAACTGGGTGCGCGAAATCTAATGCAACAACCTCATATGTATGTATATTAAGAAAAATAGCAACAAAAATGTTGATGATAGCCATAACGGAAAAATGCGTTCAGAAAGTTGAAAATAATAAATTATGATTGATGCATGATGGATGTGGCAAGTTGTACATACGACAACACAAAAACAATAACTACAAGCTGGAGAGGCAGGCAATCGGTACGATGAAATGTGAGCACTCATAGAAAGGAAATATATGAGTAAATACGTAAATATGTATCTGTGTATGTTTATGGGCTGCTAATCACATATGTATATACTCGTGTGGCTGCGTGTAGATGTAATCGAATATGAGGCGCGCCACTCGGCTCGATTGTGTTGATGTGTTGCTCTACTGTTTGTATGGCGGTTTTGACGTTGTGTATTTTTGCTCGTTACTGTGTTGACAGACACAGGATGATGACTTTAGATTGATGGCTAAACATCAAGCCGTAACAACCGGCAACCGGTGGCCAACAGGCAAACGAACTTACAACAACAGCAGCAACATATGTTAAAAACAATTCTTCATACGCAATACTACACGCGATGGTTATTATTTTCTACCTCAGCAAGAGGTAACCAATCACTCGTGTGTACACTTGCATTTACTATATTTTATATGTGTAAAATTGTTCAAACACACGCGTGCTAACCGTTACATACAGACATACATATGTATGCATTTGTGTGCACGCTCATTTGTTTGCTATGACAGACTATAATTTGGGCTTTAGGGCTTTGCATAAGCAGCAGTCAGTCATCAACCAACAGCCTTAACCTAACAACTCACCATGCCAGACGGCGCCAACGATATTGAATGAGTCGCGTCAATCCAATATGACACCATTTTGATGTGACCCTAATTTTTGGAAAATTTTTGCAAGAAATCAATCGCCAGCTCACCAGCTTTAAACACAACGCTCGCAAGGCTCTATTTTTGTTCGATTTTTTTACCATGTGCGGTCACATTTCCTCATAATAATGAAAATGGTGACTTTGTCATCGGTGATTGATGTCATTTTGGTTGTGTGATAACCGCAAAACCCTTTACATTTGGCATTTTGAAACTTTGTTGTTGATGTTTTATGAACATGCTCTTTTTAGATGGATGACAAAAGGTTGGTAGGACTTTTGGCTATATCAATCACTCTCTTGACATGTTTGTGAAAGAATAAAATCACTTTAATTAGGAAAATGAAAATTAAATTATTTTCAACAGAATCCCGTTTTTTACGAGTAGAGGTATTATAATTTTTTCATTTAAAGTTTCCAGTTTTTTCTATAATTTAACAAAGGGCTAACTTTTAAAGACAAAAAATCGACTTTATTATAATATGGTTACCCAAAATAATTTTTAGCTTTTTTTAATATTTTCATTCATAACTGCCTCTTTGTGGTTTTACTGCGTTTATCGTCATCGTTGCTCATGCTTTTTGATTATCAGCAGCTTTTTTGGGCAAAAAAAATTAATTCAATTAATACACGAAATTCATGTTTTTAACTGCTTAACCAATTTCAACTAAATTAAGTTCATAATATTTTCTTCATATCCTATGTCCCGAAAATAATCGTAATCGGTTCGCAACAAAATTTTGTCCAAGTACAGCATTGGAGGTGTGACATCTAAAATGTGTGTATCTAAAAATTGTCCAAATCGTCCTATAATTTTTCAAATCCATGGATACCGTACATGTGGGCATCAGGATATTTTTTACAGAAAATACCGGTAAATCTCTCAGGTATTTATATTCATTCATATAAAATATTTTTCCTATAATGTGGTGCCCACGTACCTAATATAGGGGTTTTAAAACTACCGACGAGCTTTGTAGAGTATATATCGGTGTAGCTTGGTGACAAAAATAGTTGAAATAATTAATCGGAAACAATCAAATTGTGTTAATAAAACTACAAAAATAAATTGGGAGATTGTAAAACGTCCGCTTAATCCGAACTTGCCTTACCTTTCTTGTTTCATTTGCCCTTCAGATGATAATGCTATTGCTAAGTTTTTAATATTTTTCTTCAAAAATTTTAGTATTACCTTGTTAAATATGTATCTTTAAGATAATAAAAAGTTTGAACTAAGTATCTCGAGGTATGTCGTGTGTACTAATTAATATTTCGTGAAACACTGCTAAATTCACCTGTTGCTTTTATGAAAATGAAGCGAAAAGTTACCTGAACTTGTTCAGAACTTTGAACCAGTGCTCCTCCTACATTGAATTTTGATGAATATTTTTTTAATTTCTCTAAATTCTAAATTTACTATGTGAATATTTGTATTAGGATTATTCCTATCATATTTTAATTCTATATCGAATATGTTATGGTAAGATTCTTGAAAAGAAATTAAATTATAACAATTTTTTTTTAACATAATTTCAATTAATGGAACGAAATAATTATAAGACCACCTTGGTTATGCCATAAAAATAAAATGCTTAATATGACCTGCATTGTTAGTAATAACCTCTTCCAGGCATCTGGGTATAAAATTGATGTTTATCAATGTTTGCCCATTTTTCGACAATGTTATTACTTAGGCATTTTACATTATCAAATTGCCGTCGCTGTTCAAAAACCTAGGCTGATAACATAGACCATCGGTTTTCTATAGGATTTAAGTCGGTACTAAATGCAGGCCAATCGAAAAAATTTATATTCCGAGACAGCAAAAATCAATTGTTTTCTATAAACGATGAATTGTAGCGTTGCCTTGCTGTTAAACGAAATCCTGTCCAATATATTTATGTACGTAATCAATTAACACTTCATCAAGCAATTTAATGTAGTAATTAGAGTATATTTTTATTGTTACAAAGCAAACTGGAGTCTTCCCTCCGTTAGTTATCCAGCCCAAACCATGAGTGATTCGCCAACAAAACTACGTCGCTTACATTATTGCTGTGGCGCTTTGTGCCTCGAATATTTTTGGAGACCCTTTGGGCAATCTAAACTGAAATTTTTTTCGTCAGTAAAGACAAAAGTCTCGTCATTGCAAAAGCTTTTTGTTATAAATACTCTGTAATTCTTTTGTTGCACTCGTCGTACACCCATCTCCAAATTAACTTGTTGTTTTATTTGTCTCACTCAGACATTTTCTTCCATTATAATACGTTTAATGTCAAGTTTTTGCCTTTCGTTTACCTTGGGAGGTCTACCAGTGTTCTTGTTTTTGCATAATTGGGCCTTAATTGTAAAACAATTTCTTACAATACTCTTCCACCTATTTAATAGTCTTAACATATCCCGGTTTGACAAACCTTCATTTAGAAAAAAGTCAATATAGATATGAAATTAATTAGCTAATTTAATTACTTATGCAATAATAATTAATAACTCACATGAAGTCATATCTGTCACAACTAAACAAACAATGGAAGCAAATAAATGCCTTTTGGCTTTATAATTATATCGTTCAGAGATAACAGTTCTTGTTAAATATAACCCGCCTACTCCGATTAAAAAATTAAATGAATATGAAATAATTCAAATGTCATGAGGTTTATTTAAAATACAGGATTTGTGGGCGCTTACACCAATTTTTCTAACAAAATCACGAAATTAGAGGGTGGCTTTATAAATATTAAATATATATATATATGTATATATAGTCTTAAAAAATTTGATTTGTATGTGCATATATTGTTTCATAAGTAAAATTTGGAGATAACACTTGATTGTTCCATTTTCTTATTAATACAGCTTGTTCTCATTTTTTGTTAGACAATCAATGAGCTGACTAAATTGTTTTTATCTGTACTTATTAATTAGTTGGCGCGAAATGTCATAAAACTGGGAATTGACGGTTTCTTAGTAGAGAAATTGTTCCTTAAAACTAAATTCCGACTCCGAGAATTCCGAGCTGACTAAATTGTTTTTATCTGTACTTATTAATTAGTTGGCGCGAAATGTCATAAAACTGGGAATTGACGGTTTCTTAGTAGAGAAATTATTCCTTAAAACTAAATTCCATAAGCACTGCATATACCCTCTGGCAATTTTTTTTGAATACATATGTATTTATATAGACTTTTTAAATCGAACTACGTTAAATGTTTAATATATATTTGCTAAAATAGCTACATTTTATGTATTAATAAATAAGACGCACATTCATTATCACTTTCCACCGGAAGCGTCAGCAAGTAACATGCGATAATAAAATATAATGACTAATCCACAGACTTACCGTGGTATAAGTCTCCTCAATATCGCATATAAGGTTTTGTCGAGCGTATTGTGTGAAAGACTAAAGCCCACCGTCAACGAACTGATTGGACCTTATCAGTGTGGCTTTAGACCTGGAAAATCCACAATGGACCAGATATTCACCATGCGCCAAATCTTGGAAAAGACCCGAGAGAGAAGAATCGATACTCACCAGAGAACTGCAAAAATCACTATTTTCTTGATTTACTCATACGCGAAATTCTTCATTCACTTCAACTCACTGAAAAAAACAGAGTGATGAGTAAAAATCAACTCATTTTGCCGTACACATCATTCCGAAGATTTTGAGTCCTCGGTTCAAAATTTCTCACTCAATTCAACTCACTGAACAAAAGTCAGCGTTCAATAAAATGAACACATGTTGACGAAAACATCATTCTGTTCAATTTGAGTTGATCGATTATGAGTAAACGATTGGCGACAAGACGGCACGATGTGAGCGTTACGACTGCATGTACCGTAACAATTTCTATGCAGTTTGTTGTTGTAGCTTGTCTTGTTCTTCTTCTCACATTTCATCTGTGCAGAAAAAGTGCCGCTTGCTGCGCGCATGAGTAAAATCATACGAGTTGATTTTTGCGAGTTGAGTGTTGTTCTTGTTCAAAACAATGATTGTTGAACCGAATGAGCAAGCGCCCGAAATCATTATATTGAACACGAGCCGAACAAACTCGGAGTGGAACAAAAAATCGCACACAGACGAGTGAATTTAAAATCAACAACGAAAATGTGAGCTCAGGCAAGTTTGATCGGCTGATCCGAACAGTGTGATTATTCGGCTGTTGAGCGCGTACGAATGTTTTTCATTCAGCAAATGCCGTTCTCTGATACTCACCATCTTTTTATCGATTTTAAAGCTGCCTTCGATAGCATGAAAAGGAGCTGCCTTTATGCCGCGATGTCTGAATTTGGTATCCCTGCAAAACTAATACGGCTATGTAAGCTGACGTTGAGCAACACCAAAAGCTCCGTCAGGATCGGGAAGGACCTCTCCGAGCCGTTCGATACCAAACGAGGCTTCAGACAGGGTGACTCACTATCGTGCGACTTCTTCAATCTATTGCTGGAAAAAATAATACGAGCTGCAGAACTAAATAGAGAGGGTACAATCTTCTACAAGAGTGTACAGCTCCTGGCGTATGCCGATGATATTGATATCATCGGAAGCAACAACCGCGCCGTTTGTTCTGCGTTTTCCAGACTAGATAAAGAAGCGAAGCGTATGGGTCTGGTGGTGAATGATGACAAGACGAAATATCTCCTGTCATCAAACAAACAGTCGGCGCACTCGCATCTTGGCTCCCACGTCACTGTTGACAGTCATAACTTTGAAGTTGTAGATAATTTCGTTTATCTGGGAACCAGCATTAACAACACCAACAATGTCAGCCTTGAAATCCAACGCAGAATCACTCTTGCCAACAGGTGCTACTTTGGACTGAGTAGGCAATTGAAAAGTAAAGTCCTCTCTCGACGAACCAAAATCAAACTCTATAAGTCGCTCATTATTCCCGTCCTGATGTATGGCGCTGAAGCGTGGACGATGACAACATCCGATGAGACGACTCTTGGGGTTTTCGAGAGAAAGGTTTTGCGCAAGATTTATGGTCTTCTAAACATTGGCAACGGCGAATACCGCAGACGATGGAACGATGAGCTGTACGATTTATACGACGACATTGACATAGTTCAGCGAATAAAAAGACAGCGGCTACGCTGGCTAGGTCATGTTGTACGGATGGAAGAAAACACTCCAGCTCTGAAAGTATTCGATGCAGTACCCGCTGGAGGAAGCCGCGGAAGAGGACGACCTCCACTCCGGTGGAAAGACCAAGTGCAAAGTGACCTGGCTTCACTTGGTGCTTCCAGTTGGCGCCAAAAAGCAAAAAGGAGGAATAAGTGGCGCGCTCTGGTTCCTACGCCAAATATATATATATATATATATAATCCACAGCACAAGCAGATTTCAAAACTATATATTATAAATAGCGTGAATCTCATCGAATATATTTAATGCACGTGTATTCACTTTATATTATGATTATACTGGAAAACAAGAACAAAATAGTTGGCCTAAGACCATACAAATTTAGTTCCTTTTCGAAAAATTATTTCAAAAACTATTTTATTATTTCGAAAATCATTAATTACAAATTCCTTAGTGCTCATTCCGTATATAACTGTAAGTACGCCACCATAATAATATGTGCCCGGGTAGCTCAGTCGGTAGAGCATTGGACTTTTAATCCAAGGGTCCAGGGTTCAAGTCCCTGCTCGGGCGATTATTATTTTTTACTTTTTTTTCTATCGCAACATTTTGCAGAGAGAATAATTATTTTGTTCACATAATGGTTGTTTGTAACACCTCATACCAAAGGGTTAGTTATAAGTATATATATATTCCAAGTTGATCAGGATGGCAAAATAAGTTGAATTCTGGATGTATAACCGTCCGACAGTGCAAGCGAAAGCTTGAGTAAAATTTGAGATATCATAACACAACTTGGTACACGTATTCATTGAGCCTCTGCAATCGGACCTCATTTTCGAATTTCAAACAACTACATTATCATTGGTTGCCACCTAATTTAATGAGATATCCCTCAAAATGTTGTTACTAATACGGATTTGAAATTCACATTCCATTTCAGAGAGTCGATAATTCTCCAGCTTTATTTTATAAATCCACTCGATAACTGAACTGATATGCCCAAACCTTACCAAGAAACCCAATTAATGTGCATACATATTTACACACGTAGTGCCAATGTATGAATCACTTTTTCCAAATACAAATTCCGACAGCTAAATCCAAGTAATTTCAAGTAAAACAAATAATCGAGTTCTATGTACTCAACTAATGTTTATTTGCATTTGTACATTTGTATGTGTTATTCAACCAATAAAAGTAAAATAGCTTGTGGCAGCAATAGTAGGTACAAGCAATTCACAGCACATTTCAATACCAAAGTGAAAGCATTTGAAATTACCATTTCTGGGTTGACCGAGTGGAACATTTGCAAAGGATTATCACGTAGCAAAGGCTGAACAGAACAAACTCACCAGTTAGTGTAGAGCATTTATTAAGTAAATATATTTGTCTGCACACCTATGTGTATGTGAAAAATACAACATTTCCGCACATATTTTTCAAAGCAAATAGCTGGAAAGGCCAAGTGCTGCCTCACCGCTTCTATGAAGACATTGCCTGCAATTTGATCGCATCTACTTAAATGTAGTTGCTAAGCATTTACATATATACGACATATATATTTAAATGTGCTTACGGGAATTCCACCAAGAGCGTACAGAGAAAGCATGAAATCAATGAAGATATTGGAAAAAAGATCTCAGGTTGATTTACTACAGGTTCACAGGTCCTTCTTTGTACAACATTTAGTTAATTGTGCACTGCGATCCTTATTAAGAGGATGTCTACTATTTCTGTTAGTTCCTTGATCAAACAAAGGAGTTTTCAGTGGATAGAAGATATAGCTTCGCATGCAGAATGAAAGCCTCCTTGCGCGTGGAAGATCTACTGCACAGATCCCAAATATAATCCTTAAGATTTCTGTAAGAGCACTTGGCGAACCGCGAATCCATTTCAAAAAACCCTTCAGCTCGAGAGTGCCAATTTAAATAGAAGGATATATTGACGTGAAGGATCTGCAGTCACAAAAGCCGGATTTTAATTTCATTGTTTTTTTAAAACATGCCATATAAATGTATATAGTGGATTTTAACTAATAAATAGTAAATGTTGATGATTTTTATAGACTCAGATACTGATACCCAAATAGTTTTATTGCTAATTTGTTCGACATCATTTTATTATAATCCCAGTTTCATAAAATAATATCGAAAACCTCTTGGCATGTAGTTTGAAACCTTCCTTCTACAAGAATCGTTCGGTTACATCCAAAACATTCAGAAACCTCTACCGCAAATATTAAGTTGAAAACCATAAAATAATTCCAAGAATAGTTTTCAAGGCCAGTCTTAAGGGCTTTAATGAAGGAGTCTAAGTTCTCACATTTGGCTTCAAAGGTATTGGGGATGTCAAAACGAAATCATATGGTCTCTTCTTTGGCTAATATCACTTTTCCTGCTATAATCCCTGATATATTCTATTTATGATAATACTTGAAATTTTTGGATATAGATCTCGGCGGAAACTACACTTCCCTTATTTCACATTAGGCTTGAATTGACACCCGCCCAGCTTGGCTTATTTGGCCTTTATGTTAAACGCATAAAGCCGCCCACTTTGTCTGGATGCTAAAAGGTATTTTGTTATTAGAGTGGAATGTAAGCTTTGATTTGGTTACAAATTCAGCGCCGCCAATGCAAATATTCAGCACCAACAGCTCTAGAAATCGTCGTGGCTGAAAGATCTAAGTTCACATTGTAAAATTGTTATTGCCCGACACATAAGTATCCACAATAGCAGCCATAATGGCGCATTTATACTAAGTTAGTACACACAAGCATACCTCTGGAGCTGTGTGTATTTGTGTGTCTAAGTACGAGCTTTGGCATGTCGCTGGCGTACAATTTCCATTCCATTCCATTTCTATTCAACTTAATTGCTTGTTCTGCTGTTGTCACTAGCATAACAGTTGTTATTGTTTTTGTCCATTGTGTTAAACAAATTGTCTGCGTATTGAACTGTAAATAGTTTTCCGCCACTTTTCCCTTTCCATACCTCTCGTTGTCGTACTTTCTGCAGTTCTGTGTGCGATTGTCGGCTGTTATTATCCTTTTTACAAGGTTCAAGTGGCATTATGAAACTAGCATAAAACCACATTGTGGCTGCATGTATGGGTGGATACATCCTGTCCTTTTCGAATTTATTTACATACATGTGTGTGTAGATACATATGGATTTGCGCTTAGCATTGAAGCACAAAAGTAGCTTTGTGCATGTTGAAAGTGCAAAGATTAACTTACATGGCAACTTGCAAATTGAGTTGATAATACGATTTTGCAAAGCTGGTGAAGTCAATTAAGCGATATTGCAAAATGTTTCTTAATAGTGTGGGTATGTAGTTGGTCCGTGTATTCTACTGCGTGCAGATAATATTTGTAAAGTTCCATGTAGTCAAATTAAACTAATGAAATATACAATGTGTGCGGCTTAGGGATAAAAGTCACTTTGTATTTTGTTGATATAATTACGAGAAAATGTGATAAAACCGTACTTTGCATTAAATGTTTGATAAAAATCGCTCAAAAGTTATGAGAAAAGATAGAACTTGGTTGAGAATATTAACGAAAATTATTTAATAGTTTAGATATAAATCAGTTTTGGTGTTAAGGTGTATCTATTGATTATAGTAATAAATAAAATACGCGCAGGAAAAATTATCGTTGAGAAGGAAAACGAAACCACGATTCCATAAACCCGCTTCAGGACCAAATGAAAAATTCTTAATGAATATTGTTTAAGATTCCAAAGTTTGCCAGATGCTCATTTGTTAACAAAATTTCATAATCTGTAGAAAAATTTTCGTTTAAGATGAAAGCAGATATTGCAACTGGGAAGGAAGGGAGAATCAGCCGAATATTATATAATCTCCAAATTTATACGATTTAAATAGTAGTGGATTATGTTAACAAAACTTTACCATAATAGAACCTTTTTTGCCGGCTAAGTATATAACCTACTTCGTTATATTGTTTTGATAACGGGTGTAGCAGAATGTTTTATACTATCGTAATTTATTTAATGTTATTTAAATAACACAGTTAATTCGCTACGTATATTCGTATATAAAATCGAAAATCATTATAATATTATATGGAAGCTGGTGTAATTCTTGGACTATTTGTGCCACCAAGCTATATTATATTCCAGTCAATACATTCACTTATTAACTACTAATATATCTCATATATGATCCTATACGGTATAAAGCCCAGCGGAAATTTCAAAATATATATATTAGGTTTATGCTATAAAGAGGAAGTTATGGCTGATCTTACCAATTTTTATCAAAGAGGCACGTTATAAGAAAACAATTCCCTCTTCCTATTGAATACCTGTGAGAATTAAGGATATTTTCTTCTTCTTCTTGACTGGCGTAGACACCGCTTACGCGGTTATAGCCGAGTCCACAACAGCGCGTTACACATCTCTCCTTTTAGCACTTTGGCGCCAATTGCTAATACCAAGTGAAGACAGGTCCTTCTCCACCTGTTCCTTCCATCGGAGTGGAGGTCTCCCTCTTCCTCGGCTTCCACCAGCGGGTACTGCATCGAAAACTTTTAGAGCTGGGGCACTTTCGTCCATTAGAACAACATGACCTAGCCAGCGTAACCGCTGTCTTTTTATTCGCTGGACTATGTCTATATCGTCGGTATTCGCCGTTGCCATTGTTTAAGGGACCATAAATCTTCCGCAAAACCAAGGACATTTTCGGTGAAGAATTATTCATAGTCACCGAGGCCATCATTTTCAATATCTGGGGCCTTGGAAATTTGTAGTATGATTTAGAAATTGTTTAGAGTGGTGGACGTGTGACATCCCATGCGGTATTTGTGCAAAGATTTCTTCCAAAACCTTCATTGATTTCTGATGTATATACTGCAAAGTAAACGAAGTAGGCATGAAAAGGCGTGTGAACAGATTCAAGATATGATTTCAGGATGTCCAGAAAATATTATGTACCAAATTTTATTGAGTAGTGCTTGGAATATGTTTGAAAAGTTGGTGACCCAACATATTGGGATTAAACTGAAAAACTTAAATTTAACTTTCTACTCTAATGTTCCAAATTATATGACCGCCACAGTATGTTAAAAATGTATAAAAATTATTTTTTCTAATTGTTGTTACAACAGAAATATATTTTTTTTACTCGCCGGTCTCCCGTAATTCCACAATTAATGTCATTTATCATTTTTTAAATGCTTAATTTACTCGTTGACTGACTGTCAGTATTTCTTTGCGTTTCTTTGCTTTCCTACTCGCTTTACATTCCTCACAAATTTTGGCATACATTAATCATGTGGGGTTGACAGCTGTCAGCACGTTTACATCAGCGAAAATCAGCTCGAATTATGAAACAAGAAATTAATAGCACAAATAATGCGAGAAATGAACGGAATGCTTGCTGGAAAAATTAGAGAACTAATTTCAACATTTGTTCACAGGTGAAAAACTGCTGATTGTTGGGAATTTTCTAGAGAAAAAGTAAAATGAAAAGCGAAAGCATTGCAGGAAATGAGGCCAGATTAAATAAATTTGAAGAACGGAAATGATACCGCAAAACATATTTATTAGAATAATGATTTGGCAAATATTAACTCAGTTCATACATTGTTCCTATGGAGTATATTGTAGCTATTTGATAAATTGATTTTGTATGTACAAAACAAAGTGTTCTGCTGCTCATCACGCAAGTCACGAATGCACAGCGAACACCGTGTCCATGCCCATCATAAACTCATTTATCTTTCACAAATCCATCAGCAATCACTCAACAATGCCAACTCGACTTCCCAACTAATCATCTTCAAAACAATTTCATGCACATCAGAGCTGAGAGAATGTCAGACCGCTACAACGCACTCTGCACTGATTTCCGCAAGCGTGCATGCTAGAACTGACAGTTGTATGGCACATACACATTCATCAAAAATCATTTCAAATGCATTGTACTAGCAGACAAGAATTTTTATATGTATTTTTCATAGATTACTGCTTTTAGTCGTGGATCTGCATGTCCAACTTAGCAATGAAGAGTCCATCTCGTTACCGATGGCAACCAAAACAATTTCCATGAGCACGAGAAATGTCATTGTATTATGAACTACGTTGTAACTACACTTAAGGGGTTACATGGGTTTTGTCGGGTAAAATAGGACTGTTTTCAATATTTTTTTTCTATTTAAAAAATTATTTATTTAATTCAAACTGTTTTTGTCCTATAGATACATATTTAAAGCATAATTTCTGAAATTTTCAAAAAAAAAATTAAAACTCCTCCATTGTGACGTAAATAAGTGTTTTAGTTTAGAGAAAGAAAAAATTGGAATTTTGGCAGACATTTTTTCGAAAAAATAAAAAATTCGGTAAAATTTGCTTGATATATTTTTTTTAACAGTTGTAATTGAAAATAGATTTAACAACCGACTTTGAAAACACGTTTCTGAGAAAAGCGCGTTTAAAGTTTTGAGTAACAATAATACCTGACATGGAGCGCGCACTTTCCAAAGGCTATAGGAGATAGCTAACAATATAACCCCTTAATTAATGGCGCCTGTGACTATGCTAGAGGCCGGGCTTCTTCATTATCTATGGGTGCACAACATATTACACTGGTATTATGAAATAAATGAATGGTAATGGAAATATTCGGAGTGATCGGAAATCCTCTATTTATGTCAGTGAGAAATCAAGTTCAATCTTTGCGACGAATTATGCCTAACTAAATAACTCTAAAAAGCTAGGTTTATATTGTACTAAAAATCCGTGGAAGATCTTAAATTTGAAGGACTTCGATTACTTATTTGATAAAATATATATATATCTTTATATTAATGTTGTCGCCTTTAAAATAGTTATCATTCGATATTATGCAGTTACATATGTATGGCGGCACTTTTTTGAATCATCGAAACATTTCTCAAAGTAGAATTTTGGGATAGCTTTTGGTTCTTTCAGCGATTTCTCGTATGCTTGTAAAACGATGGCCCTTTAAGATCTCTTTATTTTTGAAAACAGGAAAAAGTAACTTGGAATAGAGTCTAGCGGATATCAAGGATGGGGTATCGTTACGGTATTGTTTTTGTCCAAAAATTCACGAAAAAGCAAAAAAGTATGAACTTTTAACAAACGAAAACTGCCAAGCACATAAACACGTTTCACCTTAGCGGTGCTACAGACAAAGTTAACAATGAATAAAGGTGAAAATCGTTATGTATCATGTATAAAAAATACCGTGAAATTTTAGTTTTTTCAATATCTGTTATTTTTTGAACGCACCATGTATATGTTGAGAAAAGATGTAATGTACATTCATCAGATTTATGTTTTTTTAATGACCGCTAAAACTACCTTCCTGCCTAAAGAAATGAACTCTCTATCATTTCTTAGATGTTAGTATGAATGTTAATTATTGTATGTTAAATGAAATGTGTCGAAGACGATGTGAGATCAGAATATACATATTCTGTTAACAAAAGGCAGTAATAGATTGAACACTATATTTATGCATATTTGAAACAAGCTAATTCGTTTCAATTGGAGAGTAGATTTAATAATAAAATTGGATACACAGATTGTAGACTCTTTAGTCGTCTAGTAGCAAAAAAGTACGATCTATGAAATAATTTTACAAAATTCCGGTCGTTCTTTCATATATCAATTTAATTTTCAAAGTATGTAACTTATCTTATATTCCTTGACATTTAGAAACGTTTAACGAGCTACTAGTATATACCTAAATCTTCCATTATCAAGCCTGATTTATCTTATGTTAAAAAAGTTTTAAGTATTTTACAAAATCTAAAAGAATTGAATATAAAAATCAAACAAGTTACGAAAATAATTCTTTTTAGTTCTTCTATAGCCTTTAACCATCAACAAATTAACGAATCGTTGCTCTCCATAAGGGAAAAGTAATTTAAAAACCACATCGTACAAAAATCAATTTTATATATATTTGCTTCCGAGCGCAAACAACGTCATATTTATTATGTGTACGAGTATTTGTCCGTATCGAGTGTGAACGCCCGTGTTTGTATTTCAATTAGTTTCCTGAGAAATTAAATCGCAAATTTATGCGACATGTTGCGATGTTGTGCATTTATAATGGCGCAATACCATGGTTCTGACGCTGGTGTTAATTATAACGTTGTATGCGCAATGGATATACTGATTGTGTATTGTTGCAGTACCGACCCATTTATTGCATTGATTTTTATTATCTCAACTAGAAATGAAAATACAACAAAAACTCTTAATTTTAAGGGTTTCGCTTTGATTTTAGTTCCTTATTTAACTTTTCTGTAAAACTTCAGTGATTTCTGTTATCTCGGTGAGAGTATCATGATCTCCCATATGTGTTTGGACTCGTGAAAGAAGAGTGCTACTTTTTCCAAAGTTCATTGTGTGAAGAAAGTACATACTGTCCTAAAGATCGCTGATTAGATTCTTGTTTTTGGTAATCTCGCAATGAAAGCAAAAAGCGCCTAATATCGATAACGTGGGTAAAAAATTTAGTTCTAATATCCAGACGCCGCTGGACAAAAGCCTACAATCATGTGAAACTCTTAAGAAGCTTCTGCGTTGCTACATGACCGACGACAAAAAAAAATCTAGTAGTGCACATCCCGAAAAAGTGAAGTTACACAGTATACGATCTCTAAAGAAGACGATCACAAGAAGTGATCTACATCGATTACTTGGAGAAGAGCAAAATTGTCACATTGCTTTGATGCATTATTGTTGAATCACCGCCATGGAGGCTGACTTTGCTGATCATCAGAAAACATATTTTGCATATGACTTGAAGAAGTTGGAGCATAACTGGATTATTTAAAAATTGGCAATTTTTGGACAATGATCGGTTTCTTTTGCCTTCGTATAAGCCATTTGAGCCACTGCTAAAGAAATACATGATCGGCTACAAAAGGAAATATTGCCAAACAGGCTTATACTTAATCCGATCTTTCTAGCTCATAATCTAGTCAGTAAAACACCTTTAGTACCCACCAATAATCCCACTTTATATAAAAACTGAAAAAAGTAAAATAGAAATGGCACAGCAAGCCTTAAGTTATGACACCTTCATTAATACCATTAGTTGTTAATTGTTGAAAACTTATGATTAACTCATCATTTCCCCGCGCTACAACAACTTTAATAGTTATTCATTACAAAATTTCATGTACATAAGTCATGCGCCTGCCGAGTTATGAGCGCACATATTTCAACGCGACAGTGTGCAAGAGGAATCAAAAGCATCTGCCGAGACTGCCTACATTCATGAATTATGTGCAACAACTGCAATTACAACATTCATGCAACAATCAGACGTACAAAAGCGGCATACATACATACACACCAGTTCACTGCGATTGTTCAGAGCAAGCGCAAAGAGTTCGATGTTAAACGCGGTTTCGATCCGTGTCCATGGCGAGCGCGCAAGCAAGAGCGTTCATTTCAATTGCTATGGCATCAACAAATTAACTGCAGTCAGCAAATCGATTGTGCGGTATATTTATGCAACGCCATCAATTACCACAACTCGCCTCGGAATGGAGTGAGTGCAAACAATAAAGCGCACCGGCCGACACGCGAACTCGCATTTATATTTGTATGCATTTAGGTGGTGCAGCAGGTTAGCTGCCATCGTTGGTGCGCGTATCCGTGTCCATAAAATATTATTAGCGTGAATGGTTTCCCCTCCTTAATCAAACACTTTGCACAATTTGCAATTTGCTGTAGTTGCCGCTTAACGACTTTCTTGCACGTACATATTCTTTTACGCTTCTTTTTCTTCCCATTAGGCAATTGCCTATTGCCGCATGCACCACCACGCTGCAGTGCTCAGCAGGTTTAAATCTAAGAGTGCAGTCTCAATCAATCACAAAATGCAACAGCAACGCCCCCCGAAAAGTGAAACATGGTCAGCAGGTAGGCGGCAGAATATGCAGGTCTTCGTGCTTCAAATGTACAGTGGGCGAGTGCTGATGAATTGATAAAGATTTATGGTAATTATTATTTGCTTTTGAAAATAATATACACCTCTGCTTGGGGAACTTATATTGATTCCGAGACATCAGAAACTTTTGAGATACCTAAAAAATATCGGTTTATTATGATAGCATGACGTCCTATGTTCCACCTAGGAATAACGGGGAATTAACGGGGGAGAGGGAGATGTTGAAAGAACTCTTTTCTCATTGTCAGTGCCGCATTTAAGTGCCCACCACTAACCACTATTCAAAAACTCTCTGGATTAGTCAAACTTTAAAAGTTGTTCGCATCCTAGCTGCTTATTTTTTAATTTGAAACTCCATGAAGGCCCGGCATATCGAATAGTAATGTCTTACGGTTTCTACATTCTACCGATTTCACTTTACGCAGTTTCTGAAGTGAGTTCCCAAGAGTAAGAGCTGTTTCATATTATTGTATATATAAACCAATTCCCTTTTTTCTACATATAGTAACCTTTTGGTGTTGTCCCAAGATTTGAGATATTCCTCTACCAGCCTTTATTTCAAGCAGATTTTGGGCGAGCAAGATGATCTTTGAAAGAATAAGGAAATCCCGTACGCTCCAGGTTCTCAAAAATCCTATATAGATTATAAACAAACATAACTCCGTGGAACTAGGAGTTTTCGAGATAAAGGTTTTGCGGAAAATTTACGGTCCCTTAAACATTGGCAACGGCGAATACCGCAGACGATGGAATGAAGAGCTGTTTGTGTTATTTGACATAGTCCAGCGAATAAAAAGACAGCGGCTACGCCGGCTAGGTCATGTTGTTCGAATGGACGAAAATGCTCCAGCTCTGAAAGTTTTCGATGCAGTACCCGCTGGTGGAAGCCGAGGAAGAGGGAGACCTCCACTCCGATGGAAGGACCAGGTGAAGAAGGACCTGAAGGACGCTTGGTATAACCAATTGGCGCCAAACTGCCAAAAGGAGAGATGCGTGGCGCGCTGTTGTAGACTCGGCTATAACCGCGTAAGCGGTGTCTACGCCAGTCAAAAAGAAGAAGAACTCCGAGGAAATTTTCAGCTATCTTCTAAACGAATATTTGCAAGTAACCTCAAGCTTAGGGAGTGGATGCTTTTATATTCCACACAAAAATAAGTCAAACGTACTATATCTTTTGACTTATTATTAATATTTATTCAAGATATAAGTGAAATGTTATTTCGAATTTGAAGATCTGGAATATTCGATTCGCCACTCTCTAACGCTTGAAAAATCGAAGACAGACATTGAAGTTATAAAGTTTTGCAGAAACCTCAAAATATTTCTGTCGCCTTTAGTTCTTAGAATCTGCTAGAGTAAGATTCTTACTTACTTGATGATGACAAAAATCACTTTAAATAAACAGTTTTCCTGAGTCAAAGTCTTCTTTTGTGACTTCATTCCAATTGAACTTGCCCACTGTGCAACGCACACTTCACAGCAACACTAAAATTAAAAGAAAAAGTGTCTGAACGAAGATTGAGCAGCAGCGGCTTTAAACGGAAATTGCATACAACGCGTTGACGTGCCGAGTCACTGCTGCACCAACAGACAGACAGGCGGACAGACAGACGGACGGGTGAACAGCAAAGTGGTAGGCTGTAAGCCACTTTGCGTTTGCCAACGTCAAGCCGGCAACCGCCCCCAACAGCCACCACCGCCGCCGCAACTGCAGTATCGTGCTGCATGTTGCACGTTTTTCGCTTCAAGCAGCGTAGCAACCAACAGCAAAATAAATCAGTTGAATGGGTTTGTGTGTGTGTGTGTGCGTGTAGCATGCATGCAGTTGGTTTGATTGCATGCAAGGCAACTCATTTTTCTTGGCAATTTATGTGTGTACATGTGCTCTTGCATATTAATAATAAATTTTCTTTGCATCAATTGGCGTAATAATAATTTCGTGCGCAAGCTTTATGGCAAGCGGCATGGGTGTTTTTGCATACGCTTGTTGTTGGATCGACGGCTGCATGCTGCATTAAAGTGCATAATTAATTCTGTTTACAACATGAAATACGTTGAGTGTAATAGATTTCGAGCAGCCTGCCGGCGCAACAGACCCACGGCTGCTATCACCGCACTCCGACGTGTACGTGCTTCAATCATAAATACATACAAACGAAGCGGGATTGATATGCAATTGCATTTTATATGGCGGCTGTTATATGATGAGTGTGTTAAGTGCGTGACTACCACATGATAGGTCGTAAGTTCGGGTCGCAAACAAAGTGGAGTTCAGAAAATTATCGATTGGTTATTTAAAGGCGACCACTTTCGAAACCCAAAGCATACTGGCGTCAGCAAAATACTACTCTCAAAACCCTTTGTAGAGTTTTAGAAGGGATCTATTCAAAACTGGACCAAAGTCTTAGTATTTTAAAGCAGACCTAGCAGTGAAGACCTTCTCTGAATAATATGATTAAATTGTTTATATTTTTAAACGTTCATCCTATATAACAACCTTTATGTAAATCTACAGCCAAAATGACGAATTTCCGCCAAACGCCATCGAAAGTGCATTTATCAATGCAAACACCGATACATTTGTAGACATCTACACACACACGCCATTGACTAAATATCTTTGCATGTGTGTGTTTGCCATAATCATCATTATCATTAACATGAGCGTTGAGTATCTACTTGAATGCCACTTAGTATCCGGGCAACAACGAATTAGTATGAGCCGGCATGCAGCGCGTAATTGGGGCTATTCAAGCTTGCAACGTGGCAAAGTGCTTGCATAAATTCAGATGCATGTGTACAATTATAAATTATATACGAGTATGTATATTTTGATATGTGAGGCACTCGAATACAACCCTGTTTTTCCACACAGCTTGGTTGAGCTACAACCAGCTTCCCGGCAAATTCGATTTTATGTGCATGTAGTGGTGGCATGGGTTCTACGTGTATATGATGCATGTCAAATTGCTTACAAAGCAATCAAATTATCTGTTGCTGCCTGCTAGCTGCCACTTTGAACTGGCATGTTGCATGCCACAACTTTCAATCAGCCACCGTACATACGTACAAACACATTGCAGAAAAAACTCATATGATCGTTTACATACCTACAGTGGTGCGCCTTCCTCATTTTACACATTCTCTATGCCACACAACGGTATGGAGGAGAAAATTGATTTATTATCGCGATACGCATGTGCAGCAGACAGTTGTTAGTACTTTCCAACCACTGCCATCGTCATCATCATCAACAACATCAGTACGACCAGCCAGGCATCCCGTATAGCCTCAGTATCACCATACACATCCGCAGCGTTGTCGGTGTCAGGCACCGCATATCCTGTTCATGCAACAAACATTTTTCATTTCTCTTGCATATCACTTTTGCCGCTTTTGCAGTCTGTTGGCAGTCGTGTTGCACATTTGCATCAATTAATATGAGAGAATTTCGCTTTGCCTCCTTTGTCTTTTACTCCACTACCGCCATGCACGTAGTCTTGTCATAATTTTTGTTGTTGCCTGGCCGTACAGTGGAGAATTGATGTCGTCGCTCTTGGCGATATCGCAAATATACTTGTACAGTGGCAGCAATTTAACGGAGCAACTTTGGCAGCAAAAATTCAATGAATTGCTGATGAAAATGTCGCATCATAAATTACAACAAAACAAAAATGTGTATTTGGACCCAACGTGCAGCAACTGGCATAATTTCGTTGCATTGCCGAACTACCTTCATGTTCAACTTTGGCATTTGCTTTTGGTGTTTGGCCGCTCAGTCACACCGTTTGCTCTGTCGAAGGCTTCATTGAAGCATTTTGTATCGGTGTGACTTTTCTTTTTCGGTGCGTGTACAGTTATTTTACTGTTACGTTATTAATCTGCCACTTTTTACTTCAGATACCTCCAATTCTTATACATATACCGCATACGCATATACGTTAAATTATATTCATTAAATCAACATCATACTCCAAAGGTATATACTACATGTTCATATTTCATTATTATGCCCATCAGTCGCCGTCGCTGATAACAATAAAATCTCTGATGGTGTGTTGACAATGAATTAATAAATTATTATCAGACCCGCAGGGGAAGACATGCTCTCATTTGGATATTTGTGCCCACATATGCACATATATGTAGAAGCGCATGTTGGGTTAACTTATGTATACCGAGTTATGTATAAGAGTGTATATTGCAGTAAGTTATGACTCAAAAGCATGAGGTCGAGTTTGTTTATAAGGGTGACATGTCGTATGAGTAACTAAGTAATTAGCTACTATTAATTAATAAAAGGTGGGAAAGAGGCGTTGTGAAACACTTTTTGTATCAAATTTACTTATAGCACAAGTGAGATGTTTCTAACTTAATTAGTTAGAGAATTGTTGTATTTTTACGAGTAAGGAAAAACAGTCTTTTACAGCGTTGTCATTTTTAGGTATGTAAACATTGATTTACTTAAAAGTGGAAAAAGTTAAGGTAGATAAACTGAACATCTTTATTGACATAACACTTCATGCGAGCATCTCCGAATGCATGTTTTATATAATTATACTCTACAAAGAGATGTCAGAGTACGTCAAATCGGGAGATTTGGACGCCAAGTCAATATCACATATTTTTGACAGCAGAGATGATGAGAATTTTGGGAAGGTATAGCAAGTCAGCATACATCGAGAGCAATTTCAATTGCCTGACGGTTCGATTTAATTGAAAGTGAAGTTCCAAAAAAAAGTCAAGTCCAAAAGATCACTTTTTGATCATGACGTTACATGACTATCGATTGGTTTATATATTCTGCTAGATAGTTTGAATGAACCTTGTCAGTCATCAATACTTACTTCTGATTTCAACGAATCTTTTCAGTCGAAACCGTGCATTTTGGTGTACAGTTTCGTTGAAAACTGATGGACCCTTTCTCTCCGGCTCCTTCAGAAAGTTTCTTTCACTCCAGTTAGATGAGTTCTATGACAATTCATTTTCTCTTTCCCTCCAAGGAGGGTCTATATAACCTTTACAACAACAATATAAAGAACGGAACTTGTATGAGTTGTCCTTGGAGTATCTCCCATAACATTGTGTTTAAACTAAGTGCTGCTGATATATTTCTAGTGGTTAGAAGAAGTAAAAATGTGTTAAACTTAATAGGGGCGGGGCTGTGACCACTTTAAGGGGTTAGCTGGGTTTCCGAGGCTAAATTCCGAGGCAATCATACAAACAAACATATTTCGATAATATATGGATAAATCTAGTTAATGAACGAAGAAAAAAAATTGAAATTTGAAATTTTGACATGTGTGCAAAATTTGAACAAAATCGCTTCATAACTTTTTGAGATATCGTGTCCACCGACTTGAAAAATTGAGTTTTGAGATAAATGCGCTGAAAGTTTTACATTCATACTGACGTGGCCGGATTGATTTAATATGTTTGGATAATATTTTAAAGATATTGCACTATTTAATAAGACAATAAACATTTTTCCAAAATTTTAAAACCCACCTAACCCCTTAACCCCATGTGTGATCATTATACCGATTTACAATTTTCTATACAAATATGTAAGTTAAAAGCCTTTTGTCAAATGCCGCTTTATGGATAATTCCGGAGTCTAGATTATTTAAAACAAGCATTTGAAATTATTAAAAATATTTTGATTTCCTGCGACATAAAATATATAAATGGAATATTGCCCAATTTCGTTGATTCTAATTTGATTGCTTCACATACAAATATTACATATAATACTGTTCTTAGTAGATGCTTATGACAACTATTTCAAAAAGCATTCAAAAGTATCATGTGATGACACCAACAAGCCGACGCAATCGTCATGAAATCTACTCACCTGATTAACAGGATTGAAAATGTTGCATAAAAAATAATGTTTCAGTGCCAACAAAGAATGCAAATTTCTGAAAAAAAAAACTCGAATAAAGCGACATAACAAAAGCGTAAAGTTGAAGAGAAAAATACCCACTTTGCCATCTCGTGGTAAATAACCATTCATCAAATTGTCCAAATTACAGACATTTCACATCGTTTTTCTTCAATTCGTTTACACCAATTTCATACTAACAAGAATGAACGAAGCGAACAAATGCGTTTCGTGGCCACACTCGCCCAGCACACATAAATTTCAGTGCACACACTTACATACATACAGACATTCGTATTTACAAAAGACAGTCAGACAGTTGGGTCATTGGATTCGCTGCTCGTTGGCGGTCGCAACGCTGCAAACCCAGCAATTTTCGTACACTTTATTTTGCTGGCCTTTTACACGAGCGCTTGATTTACTCGCATAAATTTTTTCTTAAGCACGAATACTTACTTAAAATAAGCACAATTCTTGTCGGCTTCGCGCCGCACTTAGGCGTTTAAATTACTGCATTTCTTTGTTTTTTTTTGCACTTCTTTGTTGATATTAGAAAAATGCTTTCGTGCTGGCCGCAAGTGCCGAGCAGTCAGCCAGCCCCATCAGGAATCATCGCAACCACCATTACTTCTTCCTCTTACAAAGTATATATTTTACAGCCATTCCATTTAATTTTATTTTATTTGTGCGCTTAAGTATATAGGTGCTGGTAGTAAATTATGTTGGCAAGCGCGCAATTTAGTCGGCTTTTAGCAGCTAAATGAGTGCGTGCAGTGCGCCAATAAATGCCAAAGTACCGGCGTATTAAGTCGAAAGCGCAATGCGATTTTTCTCAATTTATTGCATATTTATATTTATTCATTTCGACTCAGTTAATATTGTACAAAGAATTATTGTACATCAACTCTTAATAATTACATGAAATATGTAATGCAAACAAAGTGTAATTGAAGTAAAATAATTCAAGTCTGACACTTTCCAACCTAACGCCACGACTTTTGCGTTCACACTTGGTTGATAGGTCTATATGCTTTAGAACACTGGAGTCTTCATCTGTAGCGCATAATCCTACAGTCTTATAGCCCAGACCTAGTCCCTTCTGACTACCATTTATTTCGGTACACCCAGGACATTTATGTTTTAAAGATATATATATATACCGCTTGAGCGATTATAGCCGAATCCACCAGAGCGCGCCACTTGTTCCTCCTTTTTGCTTTTTGGCTCCAACTGGAAACACCAAGTGAAGCCAGGTCACTTTGCACTTGGTCTTTCCACCGGAGTGGAGGTCGTCCTCTTCCGCGGCTTCCTCCAGCGGGTACTGCATCGAACACTCTCAGAGCTGGAGTGTTTTCATCCATTCGTACAACATGACCTAGCCAGCGTAGCCGCTGTCTTTTTATTCGCTGAACTAAGTCAATGTAGTCGTATATATCGTAAAGCTCATCTCTTATCTCTTTCAAATGTTGGCCACGGCTATGCCTCAGATAGTCTATCCGTTGATTCCATTTTTCGATGACTCGTTCAAGCACTTGCAGAATAACATGCGTGATCTTTTGTTCCAAAGCATGAATCGAAGCGGGATTGTCCGCATAAAATTTAGACTTTACATATCCTCAGTGAAAAAGTCTAACGGTATGGTATCACAAGATCTTTGGTGGCCCAAAACCTCAAATTATTTGCTCACCGAAGTTTCCTCTCAATAAATCCATTGATTGATGCGATGTGTGGGAGGGAAGTGGCGCTGTCTTGCCAAATGTTGCCGAAATCAGTAACCATCGGGCCACAAACTACACCATCGCTGAGCAGAGTTTGGCTCAAAAGCGCCGAATATTCTAGGAGCGGACGAAACGATACGTGGCGCGCTGTTTTGGACTCGGCTATAACCGCGTAAGTGGTGTCTACGCCAGTCAAGAAGAAGAAGAAGGGCGAAACGATATCCCTCAGGAAGGTCGAGCAGCTTCAGTTCTTGTACAAACTTTTGTACGTTTTAAATTTAAGATCTCGACGTAAAATGTTCCAAGTTGTCCCGAGGTGTTGTGAACGGCACCGAATCGACTTTCGGGTGATGGTGTTGCGAATAGTTGTTCAGTCGTAAATCTTTCCATGATGAAATGCCAACAATACTGAACAAACATAACATGACAGCATGATCCGACACACACGTGATCTGTCAAAAAAATGCTATTGAAAAAAGTACTTCTTCTTGGATCATCCTTTGTATATTTTCAATCGCAAAAAATATCGCAGTTCCAAATAACACCAAATTTCTTTTTTTAAAAGGGCTAACAAATATAAACCAACGAGCATAATCCTAATAACATGCCGACCGGACCGGTACCACAAATGCGACATAAATCTAGGTTAAGCGCTTATAATGAATATACATAAGTCCCAATTAAGTATTTAACTATATAGTTGGATTACATCAAAGTAGCCTTAAGGATAGAAAATCGAAAAGTTGGGAATATTAGTTCCTCTCCTAACCTCTAGTTCTCATCTCAAGTGTACAATTAAGCGCTCTCACACAAAAGCAACACACCATAAGTACATCGATCTGTCATTTCTTCAAAATCCAACTTTAGAGTTATCATTATGTACATCCTAAGCACATTATTTATGTTTTTCTCGCACGTAGCGGCGTAACAAATGATTTGTTGCATTACAATAATCAACGAGCCGCATGCATGGCGGTGTACAAGTAAATTATTTTTTACCGTGCTGCCAGAAGCATTCCAACATAATTAGCGCGCTGTACAAGGTAACGAGTTATTGATCGACAGTAACATTATCAACGGCAGTCATCGATCAACACTAACACCAACAGCTTAGCAAGACTTTAAATTTTCTTTTTTATGCGTTAACGTGCCTCTTAAACTTTTCACTCCACTCTTTATATATCTGCCGAGGCTGTATGATTGACATGTTGTGGCATCCGGAAAATACATCTACACTTTTATGCACTTATGCGTTCAATTTTGTTTGTGTGCCGTGTTTGATCATACGCTACATCCACGCGCATATCGAATTATGTTTATTTACGCCAAGTCATCGTCGAGTGACATGAGTCGTCAATCTTCATGATCTACGCTTGCGTCCGTACTTACCTTCTTTTGAGTGCATTGTGTGTGATTGACCAGTGTTGTTTACTTTATAATGCCCACAGCGATACTCCAAGATTATTTAGCAGTGTTCGTGTTCATTCTTTACTTCGTTTAGATTTTTTTACATGTCGGTTGTAAAAATATTTTTCCACGATCGCATACACACGCTTTGTTTGATTTACGGCCTCTAACTTCTGGTCTTACGCGTCACAAAAGGCCACTTTGATTGATGGTTTCAGGTAATTACCTAACATTTTGTTAGTGTTTGCGTACGTTACTTTACTAGCTAGACATCGGGTCACTTGGGATTTTTATGATTCTCTCAACGTCAACTACGACCGGTTCTTAGCTATGGTAGCACTGTCATAAAATAGGAAATTGTTGACGTTTATTGGCTGTGCATAGACCCAATGCTCTGTCGTAAAAATTTCAAATTTCATCATAAATAAATTCCTGTACCAATTTTTCGAATGAACGTAATTATTATACTACTAGCAGACCATTCCGGCTTCGCACGGGCTTAATCAAACAATTCAAAAGTTATAAGTTTTTACGCATTTATACATACTATCCGAAACATATGTTTGTACTTTGCAGTTTCATGCGTGGGTTAAAAAAATGAGGAAAATTCGAACATCAAATTATATTTTATTTGCAATGAGCTAAAATTTGATTATGACCTCTAGGCTTTGATGACCATTGTCTTTCTCTCTGATTTTGAAGGCGTTAGGAACGCACATAGTTCGAATCCCTATTGTGAACTTGTATATTTCTAATATTTTGTTCTTCAAGCCCCTACACACGCAAGCAGCTGCGAGTACTCGTTACTCGACACTCTTTTACGTGATTGCGAAACGAAGAGAATGACTTGCAAGACGATTTTCAGTTTTAGGTTAAGATTTTCCATCACGGAGTCTTTTTGTTGCCCTCACATGGGAACTATGTACAGAAAATTGAGATTCTAGCAATAAATATAACCTATGTTACACGGGGTGAATGTAGCTTTCCAATGCTGAAAGAATTTTTGAAGTCGACACAGGAGTTTTTGAGTTTATTCATTACAGACATAGATACAATTCATTCCTCTTTATTACTATAGAATATATACAAAATGTATAAAAGAAATATTAATATATATATATATATATATATATATATATATATACATATAATAACATCATAAAATATATAACAACTGTATATAAAATATCATCATATCCAGCTAAGACCAAACATCTTCCATGTTTATCATAATCTGACTCAGATAAACTATTACCATCATCAAAATCTAGCCCATCACTCTCCCAGAGCACTCGCGAAACAAACAAACAAACTCTTCAGCTTTATAATATTAGTATAAATTTGGCAAAATCGACTTTATTTTTGGGTATTGAGCCAAACCAATTTTTTCGAGAAATTGAGACTTAAGTAAAAAAAGTAATTTCTCCATTTTCGAAGATAGCTTAATTTTAATATTAATAATTTAGAAATTAGAAGAAAATAGATTTATTCCAAAACAGGCGTTACAGGATGTAGTTACTAAGATCAAAATATTGGAGATCCACACAATATATTTGGTATACGGAACTGTCCAAAACATAATTTAACAGTTTAAAGCTTGCTTGGGTACAGATGAGCAGATAAAAATCCGAAAATCAATTCGCCTCGTCATTCCGATCATTTGAGAATATATTTTTCGTTTATGATTAAAGCATTATCTATTCTTAGCTTAAGTAGGGTTAACATTTTTATCATTCCATTTATTTTGCGTTTTATTCAAATTCCGGTTGATTCTCAGTGTATTCAGCATTCAAATATATTCGATAATGAATTATTACGATAATTGAGTAATTCATCAACAGTTGAATCGATTGATTATTCCACTTTGAAAAAATAATACTCAGGTGAATAATGAGATAGCGAATAAATCAAGAATAACAAACAATGAAATCAAATTGTAAATGGTGAAGTGGAGTCTGATTAATGAGTACAAATCAATAAACAATTGGAAGAGTAGCAGGTAAGGAAGGATACGAGTAAGATCGAGCGAAAGTGCACGTAAGACAAATACTACCTTATATGACCCAGATTGCTTCTTAAAAAACACATTACTTTATTTTAAGATTTCGAGTTCTAGGTCTCTTTGGAGTCATCATTTAATTTATCATTTATTTATAACATTTAACCTATTCCAAACATATAAGAGGAGAGGGTGAAGTCAGATCAGTTTTTAAGGCATAAGGTATCCCTCTAAGAGAGAGTAATTTGTTCCAAAAATTAACCTTGGTGCAAGGGATGTGTTGAAAGGATTTTCTATATTATTTGATTCTGAAACTACGATACAGAATTAATCCAAAATATTGCCTCTTCTTTCTGAAAAAAATTTATATATGAAGCTCTATTTATATTTCGCCATCGCTCCCTGTACATTCTAATACACAAGTTATTAAATCTATGATTTATGTATCTCTGGGGGCAATAGCAACCCCTGCGGTCGTGACGTATAATACTTGTATTAAACGTCAGTAATTTTTCATAAATCCATATACAAATATTTCCAATGAATTCTGACAATTATCCATCAGTTTAGCCAACACGCTGAGCTTGTTGTGACTTATTGGAACTGAGAGAGGAAAATAATTAGATGGTGCAAACACGCAATGCTGTTGAGTTTCGTTACATACTTATATATACCACACGCTAAGACGCCCATCAACAATATCATTAGTCACAAAAATTATGTATCATTTATATTAATTTATTATAAGCAAGCTCACCACTGCTGCAAACCACCGGCCAGATGAAAGCAATGTGTACCGACTTGCAACATGCCGCAACATATTTCACCAGCAGCGCTAGTGCGGTATAAAAATGAATGAGCGCAATCCATCTAAGAGAATTAATATTCTGTCTGACTGTCGGGTTTGCTTAAATGATCGAATGGCTGAACAACTGCGGAGCTGTTGGTGTCATTGCTTTACCACTTTGTTGAGATTTTTTATTCCGCTGATTACGGTTTATACCCAGCAGAAAATATGCGTGGGAATGAGTTATGAAAACTTGAGTGAAGTTAACTCTCGCTGACTATGTACATAACGAAACGTCAAATTCAAAAATAATTTTCCATACCTATATAACGTTGCATCTATATAAATTCACAGTAATATGATTTTTCACTTTTTGTAAACACTGCCTGTTTTACTTACTGCGCTCATTAATTTTCTTCTTGGTCACTGTAACAATTAATTATGTACATTGTTCAGCCGTTTATCATTTACTTTTCGTTAGGTTGATTATTTTGCATTGCACGTGTTGTCGACAATTAAAAAAATTATTCATAAATTGGAAACACTTTATCATTAACGTAATAATTCATTCAAAAACAAAAAAAAAAAGAGGAAGAACTCTCTCTCACAATTTATTTAATTTAATTAAGCTAACAACAATTTGACCGATATACATATTTGGCCTAAAGTCATAGAATAATTAAAAATGTAATATATTGTATATGAGATTTGGGGTAATTCTTGGACTCATTTCACTTATTTTCGTCACCAATCTGCAATCTACGGCGGCGAAGAGCTGATAAGGTACATTCATCAGTTTATTTGCGGAATATGGTCTTAAGAAAGCATGCCCGACGTTTGGAATCTCAGTGTACTCTGCCCAATCCACAATAAGGGAGGTGTACGCCGATGATATCGATATCATTGGAAACAACACCCGCGCAGTTAGTTCTGCTTTTTCCCGCCTGGAATTAATTAAGGAAGCGAAGCGAATGGGTCTGAAGGTGAACGAGGACAAGACGAAATATTTCTTGTCATCAAACAAACAGTCAGCGCATTCGCGTCTTGGCTCCCACGTCACTGTTGACAGTCATAACTTTGAAATTGTAGATAATTTCGTATACCTGGACACCAGCATCAACACCGATAATAATGTCAGCCTTTAAATCCAACGCAGAATCACTCTTGCCAACAGGTGCTACTATGGACTGAGTAGGCAATTGAAAAGTAAAGTCCTATCTCGACGAACAAAAACTAAACTCTACAAGTCCCTCATCATTCCCGTCCTACTTTATGGTGTAGAAGCGTGGACGGTGTCAACATCCGATGAGACGGCACTAGGAGTTTTCGAGAAAAAGGTTTTGCGGAAGATTTATGGTCCCTTAAACATTGGCAACGGCGAATACCACAGAAGATGGAATGATGAGCTGCATGTGTTGTTCGACGACATAGACAGAGTCTAGCTAATAAAAAGAGAGCGACTACGCTGGCTGGGTCAGGTTGTTCGAATGGACGAAAGTGCCCCAGCTCTGAAAGTTTTCGATGCAGTACCCGCTGGTGGAAGCCGAGGAAGAGGGAGACCTCCACTCCGATGGAAGGACCAGCTGGAGAAGGACCTGTCTTCACTTGGTATTACCAATTGGCGGCGAACTGCCAAAAGGAGAGATGCGTTGCGCGCTGTTGTGCACTCGGCTATAACCGCGTAAGAGGTGTGTACGCCAGTCAAGAAGAAGAATAATCTGCATTGTATCCAAGACTACACATTTTCTTAATTTTGCTAAAATATTTTTCATATTAACTGATACTGTCTTTTGAATTTCGCGGCTATGTATAAAGCGTTCGTTCTATACACCTTTCAAACTAGGTCTTGACATGACCTCTAAAACGACGCTATGCGTGATTATTTTGGATATTGCGTTCAACAGTTATGGACGTGTAAACATGGAGTTCACTAACGCCGAAATTTGCGCTATTTTAAAGTTTTCCTTCGTTAAGACAAATCAGCTAGAGAAACGTTCCGTGAGATTAATAGTGTTTTGGGGTATGGTGCTTTATCACTTCGTATTGTGGAGGAATGGTTTCGACGATTCAGAGCGGGTGGAAACGACAATCATGGAAAACATCGAGTTAGACCGGCATGTGGCATCTCGTAACATCGCCAGAAGATGGGAGTTAATCACCAAACCATTTTAAACGCTGGATAGACAAAAAAGCTTGATGTTTGGGTGCCGCATGATTTGACGCAAAAAAACCTTCTGGACCAAATCAACGCCTGCAATATGCTGCTGAAATGGAACGAACTCGACCCATTTTTGAAGCGGATGGTGACTGGCGACGAAAAATGGATCACATTATACGACAATATCAATCGAAAACGGTCGTGGTCGAAGACCGGTGAATCGTCCCAAACAATGTCCAAGCCGGGATTGACGGCCTGGAAGGTTTTGCTGTGTGTTTGGTGGGATTGGATGGAATTCTTATAAGCTGCTTCCATATGGCCAGACGCTTAATTCTACCATCTATTTCGAACAACTCGAACTGGCTTGAAGCAGGCGGTCGACCAGAAGCGTCCAGAATTGGGCAACAATAAGGGTGTAGTGTTAAACTAGGACAACACCACACCACACACTTCGATGATGACTCGTCAGAAGCTACGGGAGCTCGGATGGGAGGTTTTATCGGATTCCAAACCATCGGTTTTATCGGAACCAAATGAGTTTTACAGCTACGACAGACAATGAAATTTCAACAAACTACCATATCTCACCGACAATGCTTTCGGCAGACGAAAAATAACACAAATCTCAAAAAGAAAACGGCAGCAACAGCCAACAGACAGTTTAGCAATATTGCTGATAAAAAGTCACAAATTTACCTGTCAACAACATGGCAAAGCGCACCATGCGAAAACAAAACATGAAGGACGAACAAATCGAGGGGTAAGTGTGAAACTGAAGGATAGAACAAACGAGCTGTCGCTTAGTGAACAATGTGTTGCAGACTATGAAAGTAAAGCAAATAAATCAAGTGCAGCAACAATCTTAGAACAACAGCAAAAGCGAATGAATGGCACGGAGCAACAACAACAAACAAACTACAAATGCTCGTGTAAGCTAAGTTCGAAGATAATACGTATCTATGTAGTAAGTGCAAACAAGTCGTATATAGAACTAAAGATAAACGCAATTCGCACCCGCAGAACAAAAGTATATAAACGGAACAATACTTAGGAGGACAGCAAAACAAACAGGACAGAGATATATGAAAGCTTAACTCATGAATATAAGACCCGATTTGAACGATACTTTTACGTGTATATTAACACAACAGGAATTTTTCTCTTAATACTAAATAAAATGCATCTTTTTTTGTCTACTGAGTACTTCCCGACCTAATTCGATGTTATTTACAATGAAGTTCTCTGAAATTAAATGCATATGAACTTACATAACTCCATAATCCACAAAAAAACTACGAGTTAGAAAGACTTCCGAGTTATGGAAGGTAATTTGTATCAAATTTGACTTTTATTGACAATTTAAGAGTTCGAGTTATGGAGAACTTGGAGTTATATAAGTTCCAGTTATGTAAATTCAACTGTATATTATTACGGAGAGAGAGCCATTATTTATCCGACCTTATGTTACACCTAACGTTTCTTTTTATAGCCTGAATCTCTTATAGATAAATAAAAGATCTAACAAAATTATGCCTTATTTGTGTTCTCGAATATTGAGGGTATTATATTCCTGAATATGAAATCGCTCATAAACCATTTATCAAAGAATTATGAAGACCCATAACTGAATTAGTGAGAAGTGGTAGTGGCTCAACTTTCTCTAAGGGCAAGTCGTTGCTCACTTTCAGGAAAAATATTATACCCCAGAAACTTACCGTCCAATTTGAACTATGGCATTATCATTGCTTATTGCTTGATTTACTTAGTTTTTCTATATTAATATTTATTTACTATGTGAAGTGAACAGTGTGGATTACGATAGGAACTACCAAACCCATTTCCGTGTTTCGAATACCGGTCGATATTGCTCTAGATTTTTTGAAAAGCATACATTAACATTAAAATTTTTATATAAAAACTCTGCCCATTCGGAGGGAATTAAGACTTGTTAGACCTTAAAAGACGGGTACCAATTAAATCATTTCCTACACTTTGTGATGAGTTCAGTTAGAATTCTAACTAAAATTATCACCAATTATAAAGAAATATAGACACATATCATTATAATAAACTTTACGAGTAAAGCCATAGATAACACAGATGAAACGCTTTCAAGTTCCTTCACAAGTAAAAGACCTACAACTATTTGTCTACACATACTTCAGTTACAAACAACTAAATCGAAGAAAAGTGCAACGAGCAGAAAAGTAGAAAAGCAATGAAAATGGAAAGCTTTTCACTGCAGGCAAAATAAATCAAAGGTCCTACCAACTCTGCCAGTATATATTGCTAAGGAATTTATTTATTGCACTGGCGTGAAAAGCAAAAACAATTATATACCAACTTAGTTTGTATGTCTGCGCAATTCGAGTTTTCGCTCATACATATTTTATTCCGAACTCACTTGTCTCACGGTCTCTTTGTCGGCAACATCCTTCTCCAAATATGTTGTGTGTGTGTGTGTGTGTGTGTGTGTGTGTGTGTGGGGGGGGGGGGGGGATTGTTACTGAATTTGCTGCTGCAACAGACAAGCTGAAGATGTGCAACATGAAAGCATATTCGTTGCACGAGATCAAGGGTTGATAACATGATAGTTTTATGGTAGTTCTTATAATACTTTTCGAGTTAGAAGTCTAAGTAAACGTGTTTGTATGTGTTGTGAAAAGGATTCAAGGGTTAGGACAGGAAACAAGAGCAACATGGCCGACAGCTGTAATAACAACACCTACAACAAAAGTGGCAGCAATTTTCACAAGTTTGGTTACGTAGAGCATGCCAGTCACTAGTACGAGCCATCTCTGTGGATACTCACTGACATAAATTGCTTCAACTGACAGCAACAGCAAGAGCAACAACAACAATAGCTAATGGTGCAATATCAATAGCAAGTGTAGTATACAGTATACTGAGCTCAATATTTGTGTCTAAGCACTTCGCTTCGCATTGCAGGAACTGTGGCTGCTTAACAAAGCCGTTTATCGTGTCTTCACTTTCCTGGGAGCTCGACGATCACCTCTAAGGAAAATTAATATTAAAATGGAAGCGTTGCCAGTGAAAAGGACATTTGCAATTTATTTCAGCTTCGTGTTAGTGTTTCACTGTTGTTTTTGTAGACAACTTTATCGCTCACGTTTGTTTGTAAGTATATATACGGAGTGCTTTGAATACAGAAGTGGACCGAGAATTGAGTTTGTCGTATTGGTGCATCATGATTTTAACGACATCGAATTATCTGTCTGAGGTTAATATAGATGATTGATTATATACATTTGGATCTACTAAAGACATTTAAAAATGTCTTCAATTGAACATATTTTTAAGAATAGTTTCCATATGTATGTTTGAATTTTGAATTCAACTATTGATAAATATCAACTATTGATCAATAATATACTATTGATAAATCATTTTTATACTCAAATGACAATTTCCATTTCCGAAGAAACCTAAATTGCGCATGGTTGGCTGTTACAGATTGACCATAAATAGTATTCAGATGTCAAGCCGACTGGCATTCGTTTTCGCTTTTATTGAAGAAAAAATTTAAAATATGACTTATTACCTCTTGTATATCAAATAAAAAATTCTATATCTGCAAGATTTGTAATACATTTTATACAGTTTTCTAACTTAAAAATCACCCTTTCTAATTTTTACTCACATCAAGCTTCGCACGTTGGCAACCCGTGGACAGCCATGACTTTGAAGTGTTGATAAATGCACAAGTCAGTATCAATTTGGGTCCATGCCAACCTAAGAACATAAGAAACTCAAATAATAAAACACCCAAAAGGGTTCCCTCTTGTAGTAACATTATACCACATACTAGAGCTGTTAAATGACACCAGGAGTTGGTTGAGTTCCCTCGTTTTCGTCAAGATTGTTTGCAAGTCAGCGGCGCTCGGCGGGTATTCTACCATGCTACTACTAATCATACATCCCAAAACACACTTCTAATGCTACGATTTTGCAGGCCACCTCCTTAGAAAGCTGCTTTCGTCGCTATTAGTTGCAATTGCCACTACCGCTACCGCTGTGTGCTGTGTACTTATTTCAAGTGTCAAAAGCAAAACTAAAGCTATTGTCAACATGACGTTGCAAACAACAAATATGCGCTTGTATGAAAACAACAACACACGTAACAATTTGCAGTCGCAATAAAATGGCAAGAGAATCGAGAATAGAAATGTTTTGTAGCGTTTGCTGTTATACCCTTTGTAGGTGTTGTTATTGCTTTTGCCGTTGGCATTTTTGTGCAATTGTCACAGCGTCAAGCCAAATCGTGAATTGTAATTTCTAGCTGCTTTTCTCTCTGTGACTCTATTGTGCAACTCCCAGCTGTGCCTTCCAGGGTGGCGTTCTCACTGTCCGTGTTTGCTGAAGGGAGCAACAATTTGTATGGGGCCTTTGTAAATTTTATAAGAATTGTAAATGGTGTGCGTCCCGGAAAGGGTAGCATGGTGTGAAAAGGTATATAACATATATTTAAATATTTCATTTCATTGCATTCGAAGTAAGATTTGTACTCGTAAATAAATTTGTAAAAACTATTACAAATCTGATTTTGAAATTGTTGACATTTTGGGAGGTACATAGCTGGAGTAAGAATGCTTGGAAATCAGTGGGGTTTTTGTAGACAAACAAATAAGGAAATTCCTTTGAAAAAATGAATAAGTTCTATGTATTCCTGAAAGGGATATTTAAATATAAGGTCTAGTGAAAAGAAATCAATTATGTTTGCATAAAATTTAAGGTTTTATTTAGCTTAGTTGGAATGATCCTATTTAGGTTTGTTCAAGCACTGTTTTATTCAATAAATGTTTACTAATGACACTCTCATAGACAGTCACTATTCAGCAGCAAAATCATTCGCCATACACAGACACTTCTCAACCAAGCTCATGAAACTTCTGGCCAGTCACTTACTTACTACTGACCAAAGCCTTACAATCTTAACTTGGACACCGTTTACACCAGCTACCGCAATTCGATCACGATAACGGTCTTGACATTTTCGTAATTGATCCTGCTTCAAAATGAGTTTGTCTGCGATTGAGAAACCGTTCACAGATGGTAACTCGTTAATGAGTTTTTTTTTGCATTTATCCGTATGGTTCCCAAATATTGAGGTTCTTTCGTATTTAGCCTTAATTAAATGATTCCATACGACTTTTTGTGCAATGTTTAGCTCCTGGGCAGTCGAAACAGTGCTTAGACTGTCGGACTCGACAATTTCTTTTTCCGATGAAAACAGAATTCCGCTTGGTTGGCTGTTAAAGATTGAGCACCATAAATAGTATTTACATTTCAAGTCAACTGGCTTTCGTTTTCGCCTTTATCGAAGAAACATTTTAAAATATGAAATATTTTTTTCTTTGTTGTTATCCATATTCAACACATCAAAACACCTCGGTAGGCACACCTTCGGCGACCCCAGCGAAGTGACTGGAATCGAAATTAGCCGACTTAAGAACTTTTTAACATAGTCCAAGCGCATTGTCGAATCATGAGGGTCTTGGCAATCCGTTAGGAGTATTTGGGTGCCACAAAGTACAGTCTTAGCTGTCTAAGTGAGATACTCTGTAGATGCGGAGATCTACCCCTCGACCTAACCTAACTTAACGCAGATGCATTAACTATTGCAATGATTTTGTTACGATTTCTTCGTTTCTGGTTAAATCTTCATCCCATTCCTTACTCCGCATCTCGACAGGCAAATATTTCTAGTTTGCCATGTCTGACATATTATAGATTGCCTATGGAGACCGCATATTGCTTAATGGCAGCGATTACTGGCAGTGAATCTGGCAAGCCAGAGATTGCAGATTGTAGTGGTAGTACATAGGATTTATTAATCAATCAATATAAAAACGTTTCGCTTTTTCTCCTTTCACCAACTTTTTTTGCATTTTTTCAATCATTTAAGCGCTTCAATACACCGAACATACTTAGGTGGCCACATTTTCAAAATGAAATAACTGTCATCAAATGCCCACATAAAATGTCTGCTATCGGCCATAGCCATCGATTTGGCAGTTCAGATGATAGAAAAATTTGCCTATCGAGATGTGGGCTTATGCTACCTCCGTGCTTCGATTAACGATCCACGGTTTAGATAAGAAAATATAAACTATTTACTGACCCTTAATTCGATTTTGATGTTACTTATGAACTCATGTTCCAAGATCACAATGCTTGCTAAACCTGAACTATTACAATACCTTGCAATTAAATAAATACATATATATACATATGCACATATTTATATATATATATATTCAGTTTGACGAGCAATGAATGCACTGCTGTCAATGAGAAGTCATCTGAAGTGAACAGAGTTTGCAAAACTGTGTGAGTAACGGCCCCATCTAATGCTGCCAGGATAATTGTCAAAATGAATGACAAGGATACTTAGGGATTTGTTAGCTAAATGTGCGTGATATATGATGTTGAGTACATGAAGAAACTGGACACTCACCAGCACACACACAAACATTCAGGCGCGCGTAGAATTTCGCACGCAACAAAGCAAGCAAACAAAATGATTAATGACTTTTGAAGTGACTTGCATGAAAAATAACCCAACTCTGTAACTAGGAAGACATGGGGTACGACAAGCGGTAAAAGGGCTGTGTAGTAACTAGTTGGCCAACCGTTCAACCAAATGACGAATGAACCTAACGAGCCAAGCAAAGCAAGCCGTTGGAGGTGGCGAACAAGAAAAGTGCACAAAGGAGTCAGAGTATAAATTAGAAGAGAACAAACGACCGCAGCCAACGAGTCGGAAGCTACCGACAGCAGCAACAACACCAAATAGCAACAACAATAACGGAAGTACATACTTGTACGCCATTACCTTCACAAAGCTGCCATATCAATTCTCGACAGAGTCCTGTACGCGCATTGCACTTAAGACAGCTAGCTACAAAAACAAAAAACAACAACAACAAAAGCAATGACAGCAACAACGCTTAACGCTTCTCTTGACAGCATGAATGGCATAGGGAGGAAGGAAAACCCAAAAGCAAAAAAATAAAAACGATAAAACAAACGCAAAATGTGTGGGGTCGCGAAAATTAATGACTCGAATGACTTGGCGAAAAGTCTTCGAGGAGGTTTAGGATATAGCATTGCTGCGGTGATGAGATTGTAGAATGTGGGGAAAACAAATGTGTGTGTGTGTGTGCTAGCAAAAGACTTGGGAAAAAAACAGAAAGTCGCTATGAAGAAACCACGAAGCAGGAAGCTTTTTATTTGTACAGTTTTGCCAAAAGCAACATTTGTGTATAATTCTTCTTACTCAAAAGCTTTTTATTTACACACTTCCATTCGGTCGCTGAGTTACAGCGTTGCGTTGCTACTTCCGATCAGTGAATAAGGCGAATGTGGCAGCGCAACGTGTGGCGAGTAGTCACGTGACAGCGTTGACGTTGACAGCAGGACAACAGCAACAACGCGATTTGTGTGTGTTAATTGCAGTGCACGTCAAAAGTCGATGTAACTGACGTATGGCGATGACGCTGGCGATGATGACGACGAAAAAGCTGATGGAGAATGTTATGGCGGTTACATGCAGACTTATTTGTTGTGTCGGAGTTGGAAACTGCTCACAGCTACATACATATGCCTGAAGAAATGTTACCAAGCGCTTTGTGAACTACTGGAAAATATGGATTTAAAAATACCTAACTTAATATAGCTTAACATAACATAATATAACTGAACATAACATTTATTATGATTAAAAAATTTAAATTAAATAGTATTCGGCCGAATGAAATTTCGAAAACGTTTAATTGATTTATGGACCCTAAAAATACCAACCTCAAAAATATTAAAATCAAGTGTACTGCTATTATAGAATAAAAATAAATTAGTTTGACGTAACATAATATAACATAACTTAACATTACATAAGATAGCATAACTAAACGTAAAAAACACTCTAAATAGCAACCTCAGAACGATGATAATTCATTTAAATCTGAATTATCTGCATAAAATTTAACTAAAATGATATAACGTAACGTAACATAACATAATTTAGCATCAACTTAGAAACGAACCCGAGACCAAGAGTTAGCTGGAAGCAGCCATCCACCACCATTCCGCGCTATCAACTCTGTAATCTCAATTGCATTACAGCTGTGCAACAACAAAGATTGATGCGTTGAGGAAAATAAATGATGATGGTGATTATTTCTCATTGAGTGTTTTTGCCAGCCTTTTTCCACGTTCTTGACAAGCACTGAGCGCAAAATGGTATGTGTAAAGTAGCGAAAGCGTTGCTGAAATGTAATATTGTCATGACAGCAACAACAATAGCATTGGCAGTGGCAACGTCAACGCCAGCAGCTGAAGAACCATTGCTGTCATTAACAGCAACATCAACTATGTGTTGGCAGCATTGCTGCGCGCAGTCACTCACATATACACCGCCACCCGCGCCGGTACACAGTCATTCATCTGTCCGTCAAAGCACATGCACACACACATATACACGTTCAACTATATGGTATATCCGCCCGAGCAGGCGACAGGCCATCCATCTCATCCAGTGCCAACATCCATCTATTCATTTGGCAAAACGAGCGACAGTCGACGTCGGTGCTACAGTAAGCAATCACGAGTCAACAGCAGCAGCAACAGCCAACATCCAGCAGTCACCAACAACATATTTTGTGTGATTTTTAACTTTTGACGAATTGGCAAATACGAGTAGAGACGGTGGCAAGAGCAACCAAACGTCAATGTGATAGCAAACAAGTGAGCGCGACGTCGACTGCAACTCAACTATCTTAGATATTCAGAGATATTCGCAAGCGTGCCGACTGACAATTTGTTACATTTGATTTGATACTTTTTGCCACCGCGTATTGTTGTTATTATTGTTGCTGCTGTTTGGGCTAAGCTACAAGATGAATGAGTAAATATTTTCACTTGCAAATGATTGTTGTTTCTGTACGAATAAATAAATACTTACTCTACTACAGCCTGTGGCAGCGTGTGTCAGTATAAGTACAAGTACGACCTGCTCATGTACTCATTATTCAAAGGGCTGCTAGCGCAAACACATACATCCGTACTTTCAATACCTTTTGCCCAATAATCGATTGCTATTGTTGCTGCAAATGATTATTGTAATCATGTTTGTTGACGAAATTGATTGCGTGGAAATTTACGAAATATCAATCTTGTTGCAACAACTCTGTGTGTGATGACAAGCCTTTTTTTAGTTCCTCTTGAAAACCAAAGCAAAAAAAAGAAGGTAAGTGTAAGCAAGCTAATGTGGACTTGAACTAGACTGATTTTGGAGATAACTTTTTATTATTATTATTTGATTCATCTAACTTTTTATTTGGTTTTAATCATTAAATATTGTAGCTTATTGCTTCAGATACCCTAATTGGGTGGATTACGTGCTTTTTATACAATGTCGTGGATTGAAATATTGACTAAAAAATCTCTATAGCTCTTCGTTAACCAACGGACATGTCAAGTGTATGCTATGAAGAAGCTACTCATAAAATCAAAAAGAGTTAAAAACCAGTCTTAAAATTTATAAAACCCGTCATTTACCGGGAAGCATATAGACGAACGCCAATGGTGGAGGTGAAATCCAATCAAATATTTAGCGAAAATGTATGCATCTATCACTATTTCTTTCTAGAAATTTAAAATAAATTCTCATCAGAACACAGTTAAATAGTATGCAAAAAATCCATACGTGATCGTTCAGTAAACAATGCATCCTCAGGTTTTTAATATCAACTGGCCATTTTAGAGTTTTAATCATACATAATATTCTCTCAAGAAATAATCAAACTTATACTTTGACATATCCTGCATTGTGTGGTCTACAGTTGGAAAAACGCACTGTCCTGTTAAAGTTGGGTAGTAGACCTTTCCGACCATAACAGTTAATTGGATCTATATCATTGAGATTTATTAACAAACAATTTTATTGAATGCCAACCAATGTGGCCACCACTGTAACAGTATTGCGGAAATTGTTAAGCGACATCTACTTGTAAGTACTTAAAGCTCAATTATAAACGATTAATATTTTTCCGCTAGATGGACAAGCACGTTTAAACTCTGCTTCTTTGCATTCAGTATTTAAAATTCCTATATTTAAATATGACTTTTGTCTTTTGATCTATAACTGGCTCGTTGGTCTAGGGGTATGATTTCCGCTTAGGGTGCGGGAGGTCCCGGGTTCAAATCCCGGACGAGCCCAAGAGTTGAGTTTTTTGACACTTTTTTCAGTATTTACAAATATTAAATATTACAGTGCACTCGCGGTAACGTGAACACGCTTTTTTTACATTGACTACTCTGTAACGTGAACAAACTTACTTAGAAAGCTCAGTAACGTGAACAAAATTTTTGTTCACTACACTTTTTATTAACATACGGACAACACTGAATACATTAAATTTTATTTTTTAAGTTCGGGGAATCCTGACTTTAAAATTGTCACAGCTTCCAGCTATGGAAAAAAGTTTATACCTTTGGTTCATCCGGATGCGCGAAAGGAATTGTCCAGTAAGTGGATTAATGCTAAAAAAAAGGCTAAGGAATTGCATTCCCTACTTAAAGAAAACGCGACTGGATTCAATGTTAGTGACGGATGGCTCCAGAGTTTTAAGAAAAGATACGGAGTTAGATTGCTTAAAGTATCTGGAGAAAAACTCTCATCGCAGCCTCAATTGGTTGATCCATTTAAACTGAAACTAAAACAAAAAATTGGGGAAATGGAGTTATGTAATGACCAATTGTATAATGCTGACAAATCTGGTTTATTCTGGAAGCTTTTGCCAGATAAGACCTATGTCTCATCGCATGAAAAAACTGCTCCAGGAACAAAGACGAAGAAGCAGCGTATAACATTTCTCTGTTGCGCAAATGCATCGGGTGCACATAAATTTAAACTTTTAGGAATTGGTAAGGCAAAAAATCCACGCAGCTTTAAACACTTTAGTTGCCCTACGGATTATAAGAACTCGAAATCAGCCTGGATGACGTCTGCCATTTTTAAACATTGGTTCCATCAATCTTTTGTGCCACAGGTAAACAATTTTTTCGCTTAATTAATAATTATTATAAATTCTTGCTTTTGGCTAGGTAAGATTGTTTCTAAAGCGGAAGAACTTACCAATAAAGGCACTATTACTTATTGACAACACTCCCTCTCATCCAAGTGAAGCAGAATTAAAAACTGAAGATGGAAATATAATTTCCGCCAAATGTCACCCCTCTTATCCAACCTATGGATCAAAATGCGATTAAAATAACGAAGTTATATTACAGAAACAGTTTGTTGGCTTCAATAGCAGCAAAAAACTTAGATTTGCTTGAATCAATGAAAAATGTAATGTTGAAAGATGCTGTTACCCTTTTATCTGTCGCGTGGGATCGGGTCAGCACAGAAACTCTTGCCAATTGTTGGAAAAACATTTTAAGTTTAATGGGAAACGAGGAGGACCCTGAATATAACATTCCATTAAGCATCCTGAAAGACAAATGGAGTGCAGAAATAAACTCTTTAATGCGAATGTCAGTTGATCTCCTTCAGGACTTGAGTCCTCAGGTAGAAGTTTTACTACACACTTTGATATCATTATTACTTTTTTCTATTTAAGGTTGAGTTTACATTGCCAATGGTTCGAGAGTGGAACGATGACCCTTGTGTTGATGATACCACCGAAATCCATGAAATCACCGAAATCCATGAAATTGAAGAAAGTGACGATGATGATTGTATTGCCGAAGACCCCATAAAGAAAATTGCCGCAAGTGAGGCAGTTGAAATCTTTAACAAGGCATTGCAATGGGCTGGAGATGCAATGGTTGATCAAAGCGACATGAGAGTACTTAGACGCTTAAGGGAGAAAGCAGTATTTCAGCTATTAGAAAGGAAAAAGCAGCAGAAAAAGATAATGAATAAATCTAATGTGAAATTTTATTCGCAATTTAATATGTATGTTCATACCCATGAACATACTAATGGCAATAATAAAATACTTTGACATTTAAATCCTGAATTTAGGAATTTGAAGTTATTTTGAGTCTTCAAATCCGACAATCGCTAACGTCAGGGGCGAACGCAGGGGGTTTTAACACCCCAAAACCATGTAGGCCAATTAAAAAACCCAGAAAAATATAAACTGGACAGAGACATTTTTTAATTTGCTTCAAAGTAATGAGTTTGCCTTATAACTCTGTGGCTGCTGAACTGGATTTTTTTAGATTTAAGGGGAATTGTGAGTTGAAAATGGACTTAAAACATCGAGAGCTGCTTTCCAAAATTGAAAACATTTTGCCAAATAAATGCATAAATCTTGACGTTATTGAGATGCAGGAGACTGTTCGTGTTTTAGAAAAGCAGTGGTCCACTGATGTAGAAGATCCCGATGATTTCGTTGCTGAATTTAGAATGTGGAAAAGGTTAAAAATCTTTTCTTCATATTATATTTTCTAACTAAAATTTTGAATATATTTTCAGGAACTGGTTAAATTAAACAAAGAGATCCAAAACTCTTTTGGACGCGTTGAATTGTTGCGATGAAAAAATTTTCAAAGCAGTGCATCGTTTTTTAAAGATTGGAGCAACAATCCCTATATCTGTCGCTTCAAGTGAACGCTCGTTTTCCTTACTTCGCAGGCTTAAAACATATTTAAGAAATAAAACTGGAGAAGCACTCCTGAACGGAATGGTTTTCTTGAATATCCATAGAGATATAGACGTGACGGAGGAAGAGATTTTAAATGTTATGGCCCAAAATAAAAGAAGATTAGACTTAAATTTGTGAATAAAAAAGTTTTAGGAGATTACATTTAATATTACCTCTCATTAATTAGATAATTTGACCTTTAAGTCTCAACCCACACCGGATTAGTCAAAGACGTCTTTGACTAAAGCGACACCAAAACGTATTTTGTTCTATCCCAAGCCAAGCGAGCATGCGTTTTTGTCTCGTCTTGTTCGGTGTGGGTTGTCACTTATGAAGCTATGGGATGCTGTCGTATCAGACAATAAAATACGCCTTGAATTATCCGGTATGGGTTGAGCCTAATATGATATCTGTGGTACATATTAAAGGTGAAAGCTTTCTCCTTTTACGTAATAGTATGTTAAAACGAAACTAATAAATAGGGAGTTTTGAGAAAGTCATCAAACTTTTCATTAAAATCATTTCGTTAAATTGTTTCGATTTTGCTTTTCTCTTTTGTTAGACTTTTAGTTTCTAATAACAAATTAATAGTCAAAATATGCGCTATTAAGTTCTCTCTTATGAATTAATATACCTTGGGGAGAGTGTAAGAAAGGCTGAGAGGTTTCCAAGTGTTATTTAATTGTCGAAATTACTAGATAATAATAAATATGTATCATTATTTAATGTCATTTTCTATGTAAATAGACAAATGAATCATCTGTCCTAAAATAAATAACTGGCTCGTTGGTCTAGGGGTATGATTTCCGCTTAGGGTGCGGGAGGTCCCGGGTTCAAATCCCGGACGAGCCCAAGAGATAAACATTTTTTGGACATTTTTATTTAAAAGAAATATTAAACTAGAAACATGCAAATATACATATTAGGCGTGTTTTTTTTTTACCAGCAAATTAAGCTATTAGCTAATTTTGTATGGAAGATTTAGTCAACATAATTATGTTGGCTTGTCATAAGCTACCGTAGCTTGTATATTGAACTGGAGGCATTGGCAGTTCATCATTTTTTTCATTCACAATAGTTGGAGTTTTTCCAAAAAAAGTAGTTGGCAATAGGGAAAACCCCCACTTTGACAGATAAACATGCAAACAAACCAACATTTTAAATTATATTCGATGTGCGAAATGGGAGATAAGAACTATATCCATATTTATTTTGACCATGCCGGAACTAATAATGATTGTAGATTCCTTTAAAGGTCAGAATATTATAGAAAAGCAGTAAACAAGAGGGAAATTTGATTTATAAATTCAACCGTTTTTTTTTTTCAAATATATTAAATATCAGCTGAGATTCGCGCCCGTATTGGCAACACAATTCATTTTTAAGCGAAGATATAAAATAAGCTAAATGCGTTTTATTTGTCCATGATATTGCTATTAGCTTTTGGTGGTCACGCCTATTAGTTTTTAAAGCTAAACTACGAAGCTTATAGCCACGGACTCGCCGAAAATAATGTCACAATGGCATCGTTTTTAATATTTTTTCAACAATTTCTTTAATTATCCCTCATTTAATATCCTTAAAATGCCCAACCACATATTTACAGAGCGTGACTTATGTATGTCCAAAAGTGAGATTTCATCGTTTAAAATAGGTTAACAAATAAATAGAAATATTCTCTCGACATAGAAGTACAACGGTAGTAAGAGTTTTGCGATGATTTCCGCATTTAAGATATTGGTTTATTTATAAACTACAAGGGCAAATTTCCTAAAAGAATCTTTTTTGGATGGTTTCCCCAACAACTAAGATTAATATTTAGTCGGGGAGGTTCTCAACTTGGTCACTAAATTTTTCCCTTGTTTTTTAATAGTAGTATTTTTTAATACCTTTTGTCTCAATTTGCTAGCCTGTATCGAATTGTTTAAGAAACCTTAATAAATACAAAATGATTTACGCGTTGCGCTAAATAATAAATAGAAACTTGATCAGTACTGTAAGTGTGAGATTCGTGGAACAAATATTAAAGTTAATGGTTTCTGGAAGCACATCTCGTATAGTTCGTCACTTCTTTATATCGTACTAATTTATATCTAAATTTTATGTAGAAGCTTTATTAAGTGTCGACTGTATTTAAACTATTGCTAACTAGTAGCAAGTGCCGTCTATTTCCCTATTTATATGCTCTCTTTGTCGAGGTGTCACACGAATGATTCCGAATAGTTGTTATGCATAATATAAAAAATGTATATATAATACAAAATAAGTAAGTTTGGTGTGAAAATATCGTATATACATATATTTAAAATACAAATAACTTTTTTATTTTATTTATTTACAAGAGAAGTAATTATAAATAATAACTCCACTAAATTGAAAGCACTGGCTAATAACTTATTTATTGCTGTTTTGTCATTCAGATTACATAATATGCATATTTATATCTGGAATAAATATCGCAACATTTCCAATTGGTATAAAATATGATCACTCGCAGTTGGTCCAATTGGAAAATGATCGAAACTATATTTTGGCGAAACGATTGCCAACTGGCTCGTTGGTCTAGGGGTATGATTTCCGCTTAGGGTGCGGGAGGTCCCGGGTTCAAATCCCGGACGAGCCCAAGAGAAATTGTTCTTTTTTTTTTAATTTTGCACAAGGAATGTAATTATTTAACTCAGTTAGTTTTAGAAGGCAAACACTTAATCATTTTATCTTTCTTAACACAACATTTGCAATATCAATTTCAATTTATGCATTTATGTGATCATATAATTATCAATGATAGAGACGAAACTACGTCGTAAACGAAAAAAACGTTTACAAAAGATTACACACTGATAATGCTATTTTCTAATAGCTTATTATCGATACTTAAAAAACCCAATTATCATCCTCTTTTGCCGGAATAAAAATGTAATGTAATGCCATGGAAGCCAATATATTGCTATATATTTTAATACATAAACGGAATTGCCTTTTTACAATTTAGTATACCTGTCTTCGTGAAAGGTTATTTGTTAAAATAATAAACAAAATTTACATTGGAATTTATTTCGGCTGTTTAATAAAGTGTCCGCACTATTGCACATGTTTCAACTTTGCCCCCAAAAAATATTTATTTACCAGATATCTTTAAATTGTGAGGTACATGGTTTCGGTAGTCCTATACACAGAAACCTATAAAAAAGCCTAGTAATATCATAATGGATGAAAGTCCTTGCTTTATTGTACAGAAAATATGGAAATGTGTTAATCAGAGTTGTTGTGGTATCCAATACAATTCGGATTTTCAATAATGTCACAATGCGTCACAATATATATGCGTCTAAGTCTTTCCGAATATAAGAGAAAACAATAAAAAACTGGAAGAAATTTTTTATTGGAGAAAGAAAGTAGCGAAAACGTAAAATGATGATAAAGATGATCGCTTCACATGTTTTGAAAACATCGAATATTTTGATCTACGTCTTTAAATTCATTATAATTTGTATACTCTCGCAACAAAGGTTGCTTAAAGAGTATTATAGTTTTGTTCACATAACGTAAGTCATAAAACTAAACGGGTTAGATTAAGGTTATAGGGTTTTAACCCATCAAAATTATCGGGGTGACGAGACGAGTGTCTGTCTGCCCGTGCAACGGATAAATTGAGTAAAAATTGAGATATCTTAACGAAATTTTCGAACCCTGAGGAGGTTCAAAGATTGGCAAAAGCAGACCATTGCCACGCCCCCAAAATGGCGAAAACCAAACACCTATAAAGTGTCATAACTAAACCATAAATAAAGATATAAAAGTAAAATCGAAATCGGTTCACAACCACATCTACTTTCCTTATAACTCAATTTTGAATTACATCTGATTCCTTCACTTTATAATGTATACATAAGGAACCAATGAAGATAGCGAAATAAAACTAAATAGTGCATATCATTTCTGGCTTCAATTGTGAAAAAATTGTCGAAAACGGACTATAACTTTTTAAGGCTCCAGATATCATTTTCACCGAAAATATGGGTAAATCTCTTAGATAATTTATTGTAATTCAGAAGAAATTGTTTTCTCCTAATAGTGTGTCTTTGTTCCAAAAATTATTAAAATTGGCTCCCATATACCTAATTATAGATTTTTCAAAAATGGGCTTTATTCCGCAAATATGTTTTAATTAATATGTGAGATATCTTAGCAAAATGAAATTAGCGTATAGTCTTGGTTATAGTGTACCTTGCTGGTGAAAATTAATGAAATCGGTTCAGGAATTACCTCAACCCTCATATACTATGACGATTTTCGTTATTCTATTAAACTTAATGCCGAATTTATGGGTAAATTTGTGTGTTATCTTCATAAAATTTCTTCAATAAATTGCGAGAGTATAAAATGTTCGGTTGCACCCGAACATAGCCTTTCCTTACTTGTTTATTATATTTTTATACTCTCGCAACAAATGTTGCTAAAGAGAGTATTATAGTTTTGTTCACATAACGGTTGTTTGTAACACCCAAAACTAAACGAGTTAGATATAGGGTTATATATACTAAAGTGATCAGGGTGAAGAGTGGAGTTCAAATCCGAATGTCTGTCTGTCTGTCTGTCTGTCTGTGCAAGCTGTAACTTGAGTAAATATTAAGATATCTTGATGAAACTTGGCACACTTATTTCTTGGCACCATAGGAAGGTTGCTTTCGAAAATGAGCAAAATCGGACCACTGCCACGCCCACAAAATGGCGAAAACCGAAAACACATAAAGTGCCATAACTAAGCCATAAATAAAGCTATGGAAATAAAATTTGGTATGAAGGATCGTAGGATCGAAGGCCATATTTGGATGTAATTTTTTTGGGGAAGTGGGCGTGGCCCCGCCCCTACTAAGTTTTTTGTACATATCTCGCAAACCAATAGAGCTATATAAAGTCTGCAGTCGTTTCTTTTAGCCATTTCCTTATACAGTCCAAAAATGAAAGAAATCGGATCATAACCACGCCCACCTCCCATACAAAAGTTAGGTTGAAAATTACAAAAAGTGGGTTAACTCACTAGCGAAAAACGTCAGAAACACTAAATTTCACATAAGAAATGATAGATGAAAGCTGCACTCAGATTTTTTTACAAAATGGGAAATGGGCGTCGCCCACTTATGGGTCAAAAACCATATCTCAGGAACTACTCGACAGATTTCAATGAAACTTGGTTTGTAATAGTTTCCTTACATCTCAATGATATGTTGTGAAAATAGGCCAAATCGCTTCACAACGACGCCTACTTCCTATATACCAGAACTTTGAAGACGATCTGATTCGTTTACTTTACAATATAAAGGGTGATTTTTTAAGAGCTTGATAACTTTTTTAAAAAAAAAACGCATAAAATTTGCAAAATCTCATCGGTTCTTTATTTGAAACGTTAGATTGGTTCATGACATTTACTTTTTGAAGATAATTTCATTTAAATGTTGACCGCGGCTGCGTCTTAGGTGGTCCATTCGGAAAGTCCAATTTTGGGCAACTTTTTCGAGCATTTCGGCCGGAATAGCCCGAATTTCTTCGGAAATGTTGTCTTCCAAAGCTGGAATAGTTGCTGGCTTATTTCTGTAGACTTTAGACTTGACGTAGCCCCACAAAAAATAGTCTAAAGGCGTTAAATCGCATGATCTTGGTGGCCAACTTACGGGTCCATTTCTTGAGATTAATTGTTCTCCGAAGTTTTCCCTCAAAATGGCCATAGAATCGCGAGCTGTGTGGCATGTAGCGCCATCTTGTTGAAACCACATGTCAACCAAGTTCAGTTCTTCCATTTTTGGCAACAAAAAGTTTGTTAGCATCGAACGATAGCGATCGCCATTCACCGTAACGTTGCGTCCAACAGCATCTTTGAAAAAATACGGTCCAATGATTCCACCAGCGTACAAACCACACCAAACAGTGCATTTTTCGGGATGCATGGGCAGTTCTTGAACGGCTTCTGGTTGCTCTTCACCCCAAATGCGGCAATTTTGCTTATTTACGTAGCCATTCAACCAGAAATGAGCCTCATCGCTGAACAAAATTTGTCGATAAACACATTTCGAACCGAACACTGATTTTGGTAATAAAATTCAATGATTTGCAAGCGTTGCTCGTTAGTAAGTCTATTCATGATGAAATGTCAAAGCATACTGAGCATCTTTCTCTTTGACACCATGTCTGAAATCCCACGTGATCTGTCAAATACTAATGCATGAAAATCCTAACCTCAAAAAAATCACCCGTTATAAAGTGAGCACTAGTGAGGATATCGGTGCAGAACTTTGAACAAATACTATGTTAATAGTGTGGCAGCCCTATTCTAAAAATCGCCGAAACCGCACCATAGGTTTTAAAGGCCCCATATATCGAACACGAGGACCTCGGTGCAATATATATGACGAATATGTGGGTAAAATTGTGTATTATATAATATAAATAAAGTTAAATAAATAAATTGCGAGAGTATAAAATGTTCGGTTACACCCGAACTTAGCCCTTCCTTACTTGTTTATTTATAAATTTTAACACTAATTATATGTTTTAAAATGTTTCAACGGCAAATCGATATTATGGAAATTTTAAATATGTCCCGCTGATTCTCTTGGTTTGTTTCTTTTTATATGCAATGTATTTTATTTCTCTTTCACACTGTTTTCTTTATTACACAACTATTTCACAGCAAAGTAAAAGATTTGTTTAACAATTTTCATAGGCGAATTTTTATTTATGTATGTAATATCATAAAGTTTCAATATATAGCATAGAGGAAAATTGGTGTTTAGTATAACATACGTGAATTATAATAACATAATTAAGAGTATAGAGGGAAAGACGTTTACTACATACAATAAAATTAATAAATTTTCTGAAACAAAAACATGTGATTACCACATAGGATCAGAAGTATATGAATTATTTTGTAAATATTTATAACATTATACAATGCTGACAACAAGCATTTGTCGTATTTTTACATTTTGTATAATTTGCTTTGTTAAGATTAAAACAAAATGCAAGTGAATAATTATTTTTTTTTTTATAATAATAATATACAATACATAAAGGTTAACATTAATAAATTGCATTTATGATATGGTATATATTAAATCAAATAAAGTTTAAATTAAAATGTGCATATTAATAACTTTGCTTGTCTAACAAACAAACAACAAACACAAAAACAAACGCTTCTGTTTACAGAAAGCATTGCATGAAAAAATACATAAATTTTTTATTGAAAATTTATTTTGGAAATAACGGCCTGGCCGGTGCAAATTTTTTTAAATAAAATTTTATCAAGTAAGCATATCTGCATTTATGGCCTTGGTTCTACACTGACTATAAATTATGTACGTTGAATTTAAGGGGATTGTAAACTTATCAATTTATAAATAAAATAGTTTAATTTTACAACATTTTATTACGTTTCAACGGTAGGGAAATAAGTAAACCAAAATGACAAAATTTTGCTGGTTATATTTGCATTATATGCCATAATTTGCGTAGGTTCAGAAAAGTGATCTAAATATTAGCTTTAGCTTTCCTAGCTGGTATTTTAATTTCGATTTATTCAATAGTTTGGCATATTTTGAATTTTAGAATATGATATCGAGTAATAATTTCATATATTAAACACATATGCATGTAGTGTATATATTATAAGTTTTTTACGTATCATAAGTAAACATAGGAAAATAATGTTAGCCGTACGCTAAATCTCCAACTCGAATCGTCTCAAGTGTTTTTGAATCGCTTTCGTCGGTCTTCTCGTCATCGCGGTGCTGGATGGCGTACGTGTTTTCGTTATTTGGGACATATTCGCATGCTCAGCATCACTTCCGCTCGAAACGGAAGTGGGCGAACAAAAGGGAGTGTGTTCGTGTGTACGCCTACCCAACACTGCTGTAGCTGTTGTTGTATTATATGCTTTATTAACACACTCTTTATTTTGCATTTTATTGTTATTGTTGCCAAATGTTGCATGCCGCTGTTGTTCTTGTTGTCGCGTATCATCACCAACATCATCATTTGCATTAACAATATCCTCGCTGTTGTTATCATTGGAGTCAGTGCACTTGGCAGTTGTCTTGCGGCCTAATTTTGTTTCCTCGCTTGCTGTTGTTGTTGTGGCACCATTTGCTATTGTTGTTGTTTTGCGCACAAAATCTGTAAAACTATTTAAATTGATGGCATTACGTTCGGCCACATGCATATAACCAGCGGTTCTTGGTTTTGTGGTGGTTGTTTTTGCTGTTGCTGGTGGATTTGTTGTTATTACTTTTGCTGTTACAGTGTATGCTGATTGCGTTATCGGTTGCGTATTTACGGTAGCTCTATTGCTTTGCTCATGTTTTGCATTCACTAAACCTGTAACGTTGCTGTTGTTTTTGTTGCTGCTGCTAGAATTTATTGCACTAACACTATGTACATTAATATTGCTATTTTCAGCAATAATATTTTTAGTATTAACATTTTCATTAGTACTACTAATATTAGCAAAATTTTTGCTTTGATTATTGTTATTGTTATTATTGTAATTATTATAATTATAATTATAAATATATTTATTAGCACTAGAAATCTTTGGTTGCTCCACTGGTTTTGTTCGTGTTAATGTTATTGTTGATGAAGGGGATTCGCTTGTTGGGTTTGCATTTGTTATTTCTTGTATATTAATATATTTTGTTGTTGTTGCTTTTGACTTGTGACTATTTTTAGTATTTGCTTGGTCCGCTGCAACAGCCAAGGGCGCAACAGCAATCTCATATTGTTGTTTTTGGTTTAGCTTTAACTGGTTAATATTTTGTTCTTGTTGCTTTTGCAAATCTGCACACTGTTCGTTTTGCTCAACTGCTTTTTTTAATTGCCAATTTTGGCCGTGCACACCGCTCTCAAGCGTTTTAATTGGCTCCACGCTCTTCTTTGAGCTGGTATTTAATTCAACTACCGTTAATTTAGGCGTGAGTGTTGTTGCTGTAGCCAACGACGCATTGTTCGATGATGTTGGTGACGATGTTGTTGTCGTTGTTGTTGTGAACGCACATGTTGCAGTTGATTGCTTGCTGCTGTCAGCGTCGTCTATGGTGCATTTCCGTGAGGTTGTTCTCAATCTCTTGCCGAACGTGGAAGATTTTAAACCTAGTTTTACGGTGAGCAAAGGAAGATTGAATTAGTTGATGTCTACTAAATGCAAATTTAATTGAAATAATTTTAATATATTTAAATTATTTTTGTTATTTGTTTATTAATGGAAGCGTTGAAAACATAGCCCAGAAAACCATGAAGTATCATTTTTTTTTATTTATTTTTTGTTTAATTGATGAAGTCGTGCCATACACTGATAAAACAGATGCAAATGTGTCAATAAAATAAATGAATAAATTGCATGAATGATCAATATACACATATAACACTGAAGTGTAATTTTACAATGTAGTAAATTTAATTTAATATTATATATTTTCCATGAGGTGGACTTTAGATATTCAAAATTAGCTGATTTCTTTCTGAAAATATCCTTATTAAAACGAATTAATTTTAATATTTTTCTGGCAAATATTATTAACAGCATTGCATCAAAAAGAAATTCCAGTAAACTAAAAACCCGATCTATACTGATTTAACTAACTTTATTATACTTAAGTTAATTTTCCATACAATATATGTATGTATATATGACTAATATTATTCTGAACATATAGAGAAAATGTAACTTCGAAAGGTTAGTATTGAATGTATTTTGAAAATTGTTTTCCAATATATTTTTTACAAAAAAAAATTGAAAATTTGTTCTCTTAATTAAAAGTGTTATTCGAAGTAAATAAAATAATTATAGGGATTTTCGAATAAATTAACACGAGAAACGAAATATACACTCTTCATCTTTCCAGAATCGGACTCAAATTTGACAGTCGTAAGGCAGTTTTACTCCTGTGATCTATTTAATAGATCAAAATAATGTTAAGACGTCTTCGATTCGACATTTCTCTGCTCGCTGCCTCTGTTAGCTGATCTCTCGTCAAACATTTGACATGTGAAAACCATAACAAATATGTCGAGTTTAATTCGCTAGAAGAGAGTTTTTTCGTCCATGACACCAAGTTATTATACTCTCGCAACAAAGTTGCTACGAGAGTATTATAGTTTTGTCCACATAACGGTTGGTTGTAAGTCCTAAAACTAAACGAGTTAGATATAGGGTTATATAAAATGATCAGGGTGACGAGAAAAATTCAAATCCGGATGTCTGTCTGTCCGTCCGTGCAAGCTGTAACTTGAGTAAAAATTGAGATATCTTGATGAAACTTGGAAGACGTATTTCTTGACACCATAAGAAGGTTAAGTTCGAAAATGGGCGTAATCGGACCACTGCCACGCCCACAAAATGGCGAAAAACGAAAACACTTAAAGTGCCATAACTAAGCTATAAATAAAGATATGGAAGTAAAATTTGGTATGAAGGATCGCACTATGAAGGGGCATATGTGGATGTATTTTTTTTTGGGGAAGTGGGCGTGGCCCCGCCCCCTACTAAGTTTTTTGTACATATCTCGCAAACTACTAAAGCTATATCAAGGAAACTTTCTAGAGTCGTTTATTTTAGGTACTACCTTATACAGTCCAAAAATGGAGGAAATCGGATTGTAACCACGCCCACCTCCTATACAAAGGTTATGTTGAAAACTACTAAAAGTGGGTTAACTCACTAACGAAAAACGCCAGAAATACTAAAATTCACATAAGAAATGGCAGATGGAAGCTACACTCAGATTTTTTTACAAAATGGAAAATGGGCGTGGCATCGCCCACTTATGGGTCAAAAACCATATCTCAGGAACTACTCGACCGATTTCAATGAAACTTGGTTTGTAATTGTTTCCTTACATCCCAATGATATGTTGTGAAAATAGGCCAAATCGCTTTACAACCACGCCTACTTCCTATATACCAGAACTTTGAAGACAGTCTGAATCGTTTACTTTACTATATATAAAGTAAACACTAGTGAAGATGTCCAGAACTTTGCATAAATACTGCTTTTATAGTGTGATATTGCCCATCTAAAAATCGCCCAAAATAAGACCATAGGTTTTCAAGGCCCCATATATCGAATATTAGGACCTCGTTGCTTCTAACCTAATATTAGGGTTTTCAACTTTCAATGGACTTTATACAATATATATGACGAATATGTGGGTCAAATTGTGTATTATATAATATAAATAAAGTTAAATAAATAAATTGCGAGAGTATTAAATGTTCGGTTACACCCGAACTTAGCCCTTCCTTACTTGTTTTTTTTTTGAATAGCTTAAATTAAAATTACAGTCAGAAAAAATATGTTTCTCTTAAATTTAGAGCTGTTCGAAATCAATGTAATCTAAACGATATTTGGAGCTAAAAGAAGTATTTCTCAAAAAAGTACTGTTTGAACAACTGGTATAGACTGTTCCGATTTCCTATTCTCAATCACCAGGCAAATCGAATGCAACTTAGGTATATAGGTAGGTTGTAAGACTGCTCTCTAGAGGGAAACACACGTAGACCACAATCTGCCCTAGATTCGGTATTAGGAGTCGATAAAGCGCCCTGAATCTACGATTAGTCTGCAGAGATTTTTCTCTTCTATATTCGTTATTTCGCGAGCGCGAAAAAGTGAGATCTGATAAATTTTTTTCTTGATCTCGGTAATGAGGACACTCCAGAAGGAACTGATGAGATGATTTCACCTCAACTTTAATAACAGTGCATTGAAAATTCTTGACAGCTTAGAGTACTTCTTTAAACTTTAATAATTAACCGAAGTAAAATCAGTTATGTAATTAAAATTTATAAAGAAAAATTTCTAATAATTATAATGAAATATATAAGAGTGCTGTTAACTAGTACTAGGTCTAGTAAAAACTATAGATATGTTTCCACATTGTATGTGGTATAGAAAGAAATATATGAAGCTTGAAAGAAACTGTTTTATAAAGAAACTATTCAACAATACCGCTTAGTAATCCGTAGAAACGCCACCCAAAGAAATACATTTATAGTATGTGCACTAAAAGTATACAATTATGTATGTACATATGTAAAGAGAAGTACAGTGAGATACAGAAATTAAAACACAGAACAATAGAACAGAAACAGAGACACATAAAAAGAGACAAAAAAGATAGAGATAGGTATACTATTGTATGCCGTTACCTTCAAAAGTCAGCCTACTTTGAAAATAGTGCAAATTGCTTTGCTTATAACAGGGCTCATATGTATAGAAAATGGCATTCAATTCATCATTATCACCAACATCATTATTATTATCACTATTCTGTTTATTATCACTAACATATTCTCTATGCTCATCAACAACAATATTTTCAGATTTCTTGTCAACAGCTAAACGCGTGGCAAATTGTTTGTTGACGGTTGTTGTTGGTGTTACAATAGAAGAAGCTGATGGTTTAGGCGTTGCCAATGCTCCATGAATAGCTAGTGAAACTGTACAGGTAGATGGAGGTGGTGTGGTGTTCTGTGTTGACGTCATTGGCACCGGTACCACATTTTCTACAATCGCTGTTTTCTCATCGACAAGCTCATGTAACACACCATGCGCATGCGATTTAGCCTATAAGTGTGTTTGTTTTTTTTTTTTTTTAATTTTCAAACGATTGCGACAAAAAATACAATTGTAAATAGAAAATAATAAACAATAATAATAGCAACATGAGTTTTACATTAGTAAATTATTAAATTATTAGTTACAATTGTATACAAAATAATAATTATGCATAAAAGTAGATATTTGAAAAATAAAAATATTTTAGATTCATACATATATATTTGAAATTTGTGTAACTAGTAATTTGCGAAAAATTTACAGTTAGCGTTATATTCATTCGATAACAGAAGAATTATATTTTCAAAAACCCACCTCACTGTCTTCGCATACGACACCATCATCCTTCGCTGAGCAAAGCCCTTGCACGAATTTCGCATCTGTTTTGGGGTCTTCAGAGTCCAAATGTGCACGAAATTGTTTATTTCTATATGTTGAACCGAAAGTTATAAGAGATTACACAAATTTAAAAAATTAAATACAGTGATACCTCAACTCCAGCTGCTGCATTTGCTGCAAATGTTTCAACTTTTGCGTGGTATTGCGTAACTTCTCTTCCAACGAAGCGTTTTCAACGCATTTTATGGAGAACTTCTCGGAGAATGATAAGATTTCCTGTCGCAGTTCTTCAAGTTCCTCTCTAAAAAATTAAATATAAAGTACAAATATACTAAATGCTTCATAACTTCTAAAAAGGAAAGAATATTTTCGGAGATGGATCCCTTCTTAAGCCATCATTATGCTCATTGCATTCCTCAGTTTCGAACTGAATTCCATTTAATAACTTTATGTTTCTTTTTGGTTGGAACATGAAAGATATTCCACCTCAATCGGCTGAAAGCGGAGTATTCACAGATGCTCATTTTATTCTACCTTTATTTACCAAGTTTCTGAAAATAAGATATCAATGGAAAGTCCAATAGTAAGGGTATCACCATGTTATTGGCTCCGTCTACCGCGGAGTTCTGTTTGTCGCCGGCACTACATGTTCTATTAAATGGTGCGGATTTGTGAGTTCAGTGATAGGGGAAACATAATGGCGTTTGTGGAAGCAGAGTAGGTTTTGCAAGACATACAGTCTTGAACCGAAGTAGATCGCTATTAAGAGCGTTGAAGTCTTTTTGAAGATTTTTTAAAACCGAATGACAGCATGCCTTTGAATTCATGTCGTGATAACTCCTACGATATTTGGTTAACTCTTTCGATTCTTCATACTACACCAAGTAGTCTTGAGGTATTCCCTAACTTTAAACTTTATTTTAACTACTAACATCTATAGATGAGATATTTTAATAAAAATTTCTTTACTATTTATTTATTTTAGCGCTAATTAACTTTTTAGACTCAATCACCCCATATACTATTTAAGTTTTTCGTTTACATTATATTAGGCCAAACAAAACATAGCTAGTCTCCATCGAAAATATTCAGTATATTACTTACTCATTTGCTTTGGCAGTGTAGGCGGAGTGTTCGCCTTTTTGGAATTGCTTCAAGAACTCCTGTTTGAAACGCGCCACTTCACGCTGTACTTCACTCTGATGAGCTTTCCGCATGGCATCCAATGCGGCCAAGGTAGCCTAATGAAAATCAACATGCCACATTCGAAAAATAAATTATTTAAAAAAAAAATCGCTTCCACTTACTTGTGTTTCCTCAGCTAAAGCGGTTTCCTTCTCCAATAGCAGACGCTCAATTTCTTGACGGTGTTTCTCCTCCAAATCGGCGACAATGCGCCGATGTGAGGACTCCATAGCTGAGAGGCCCTTCTCACAAAGGGTCTACAAATACAAACATAAAATGTATTATTTCAGTGAAAATATTTTTAGGAAAGCTAAGTTGAACTCACCCTAAGCTGCTCGATTTCTGCTTGATAACGCTGCCGGAAGCTTTCGTCATCACTAGTGACGTTACTGAAATCGGGTGAGTGTGCCATTAACTGATCACGATAGGTTTCTTGCAGGCATTCCAATTGTTTGCTGTGTTCCAGTTCTAACATTTCTAATCGGCGCTCGAACCTTCGGCTGCGTTCTTTCTCTTTATTCAGTTCGGACTGCAAATAATCACGTTCCTGCAGCAATACGGCATACTCTTCATCCTGTCGCGCACATTTCTCAACTAAAGCATTACTCTCTTCCTCGTGATTTCGTGCTTTCTCCACTTGTTCTTCGAGTTGATGCAACAAGGATAATTGATCTCCGTGCTTGCCTCGCAACTCTTGCTCTTTGGTTTGCAATTTGTCATTAACAGTGGCAAGCTCACTTGCACGCTGTTCTAACAATTCATTGCTATATTGCAGCTCAGTGGTCACAGCTTCCTTTTCCGCTTCGATCTTTTTGAAAACATTACGTTGATTCTCCAGCTGTTGCATATATGTACTCTTATCTTTGGCATGTGCCTGTTGTAGTTGCATAATTTCGTGTTCATGCTGCTGCTGCAGTCGCAACAGTTTCTCGTGAACTTGGCGACAATGCTGACAGGGAGTGTTGAGAGCGCGGTGTATCTCTTGGCAGAGTTGATCAGCGCGTTGACGTAAATCACCACATTTGTGACACACATCTTGTAAACTTTCAATGGAGACAGTTGAGCGCGGTATTGACGTTGTAGAAGCAGAAGCCTCACATTGCAATGCTATGAGCGAATCCTCCAATTGACTGAGGAACGTTGAGATTTCTGATAATACCTGTCGATCGTTCAGAAAATCGATCGTATGCTGCTTGTAGATGAATTCAAAATCAGCATCGGCCAGTATATCGGCAGCGTTGTTGATCTGCAAATCATTTGAAAGTTCCTCGAACAGACTCTCATATCGTTGCAGTGCAGTAATACCAAGTTTGTTTGGCTGGCAGTCCTTTTGAACATGATCGGTGTTCTCTTTAGTCAACTGCTGCTCGACATATTCACCACGCAGAACAGTTATGCGCGCATCTACAAGCGCTTTATGCGCAATTATATCCGCGAAATCGGAAAGCAACTGCCGGCCTTCCGAAATCTTGCGCTCTTGCTCTAGCTGTAGACGCCATTGACCACGTTTCATCTTTTGTATGGCCTCTTTGTAACATTGAGTAAGCTGTGCAACAGCTAATTCCATCTCTTTACGCAAGGCATCATGCACTGCGTCAGCAAATTTCTCGAAAGAAAGGCGTTCTTCGGCGGTCAGCGTATAACCAAATGAAGGCGTAAGTGACTGCTCAAAACGTTCCGCATTACGCAGCATGATGTGGGTAATCTCAGACTGCACTAGCTCCGCATTAACGGTCTCTTGCGCTTGGCGCCAAGCTTCCTGTACAGCGCCTTGCACCAAGTCATTTGAAGAGATATAACTCAAGGTTTCTGCAGCTAAACCACTTGCTAGATTTTCCATGGCATTATTTTTGTAACGTTTGGCAATGAGATTGATTTCATTCTGTTGTCTAAGCAAATCTTCCATGATATTCTTATCAACAGGTTCGAGCATCTCTTTACTGCTGGCTGTCTCCTTACGACAGTTAGATAGCATCAGTCTACGTGCCAATACTCCTGCCAGTATATCGAGTGTGCCACTGGACTTTAACGCACATTTACCACTTAGTTTAGCTTTAAGCATCGTCATAAGGTGAGACGTCTCCGCTACTTCTGTGCGCGTTTGTTTTTCACAGAAAAGTTCAGGGTTTTCCGCACGCATGACTGAGTCGCGTAGTTTACCGAAGCAAACGCTTTCAAATGCTACACGCTCCGCCAAAAGTTCCATATTTTTGCGTTCGGTTAGTTCGTTTCGCTCTCGCAACACACGACGTTGCTTGAGTAGCTCTGCGAGTTTGGTACGCAACTGTGACTCCAGCTGAGTAAGCGCAATCTTCACTGGATTGGAATCAGGCAGCAACATTACACTCGGCACCGTATATTTATCGCCACCACTTCCACTGATTATACAAGTTTCACAAGACTCACGAATCAATTTTACGACTTCACTCAGGCAACGTTCTACTAAACGGTACGAATCTTTACGATCGGTAATTGGCGAAACAGAACGACGACTATGAGAGGAGCGTAGATTTTGTAGCTGATGTAGACTTTTTTCCAGACGATCTCTACTTGTCACTAAAACACTTTCAAGACAACGCAGTCGATCTAGCAAATGCTCGGAAACTTTAGCGGAGTTGCGCGATGCCATTTCTATAGTTGGAGTATTGCAGGAGGGTGTAGGCGTAGATGACGAACTGATTGAACCTGCAGCTGACGTATCATCTAAACGTTTTTCTAAATCATTCAGCCGTAACATAAATTGAAGTGGATCGTTATTACTAGCATTGCTTTCAAGTGAACGTCTTCTTGAAGATTTCTTCGAAATCGAACGACTTGCCTCTGAGTTCGAACTATTGAGCTTTTCTATTTCATCGATTTTCGCCTCCAATTCGCATACTTTTATTTCTAATTCTTTAGGTATACTTAACTGATCTTTACCCTTGAGTGAAAGTGAACGTCTACGCTCAGACTTGGCCATCTTCTGCTTTAGCGTACGCACCTGTCGTTCCGAACTACTGTACTTTAAAGTTAGATCTTGTATGCGGGCTGCCATCATCTGCACTTGCGCACGATCTTCAATCTCCTTCCGTTCAAGGTCTTGCTTAAGCGCTGCATATGATATTTCTAAAGAATCAAATTGGTTTTGAGACTCTTTCAGTTCACGCTTCATTGCCTTAATCTCGTTTACCGCCTTGACAAAACGGGAACGCAATTCATTATATTCATCAGCAAGCGTATCTCGCTCCAATGCAAATGGATCAATATCACCGATCTGAGTAAGATCACTCAACGAATCCATGCGCTTAAGCTTTCCGCGATTAATTTGGCTAAAGCTGTTCAAACTACTGCCTTCCAATTCATGCACACGCTTATAGAGTGCTTCATTCTCATCAATTCCACGCGCCAGCCTATCTTCCAGATCTTTTATTTTCTTTTGACTCTCCTCCAAATCATCTGTAAGCCGATCTACAATAACTTCGGCATTGCGTTTTGTCTCTTCCAATTGAGCAGTTAGATTATCACGTACCAATTCCATTTCATGTAAGCGCGCATTGAGCTGTTGCTCCGTGCGTTCCAGTGTTGTCAACAATTCAGACATACGGGTCTCGCGTTCTTTGGCTTCATCGCGCAGCATATTGCGCTCTTTCTCCGCTACGCTCAGGCGGAATTGTAATTCTTTATCAATGCTGAGTTCCTCCTGCACCGGATGCATTGTAGGAGGTGGTGAAAGTTCGTCCGAGCCAATGCTATCCACCGTACTCCGACGAGACGTTGGAGGTGAAGAATGGCTACGCTTGTGTGGCCTGCCAGCTGTTGTAGCGGCTGTACGTGCATACAAACGATCGCGATTTCGCAAAATCGAAGTTGTTATTGGCGGGGATGGTGAAAGCGGAGAGCCCCAGTCAACGCTATCTCGACGGCCGCCCTCAGAAGCAGTACGGTACTCCTCGTCTGAAGAGAAATGCGTAGTTTTTGGTGTAGACGGAGTTGTGGAAACAAGAGCTTTGGCTGGAGTACTGCTGTTGGATTGCAATAGAACTTGCTGTGTAGCGGGGGGACTAGTTTCATTCAGGTGTTGATGGAGTGCGATATTTTGCTTGGGAGCTGCTGGTGGTTTCTTATGCAATTCGTGGTTACGTTGCGCCTTAATGAAATCTTTCTCAATTTCACTTTTTATATTTGGAGTAACGGCGCCGTCTTTAATAACCAATTCCACTGTTGGCGGCACATCGGCATCTGTAAGCGTTTGACTATTGTTGTTCGTATTGTTGGTGGACAGTAGGGCTGGCAAACCGGCAATATTTCGTAATATGGCAATCCAACTATTCCGTGAGCTAGGCGATAAGCTTGCCAAAATGAGGCGCCGCTGATCCCAGGATGTCAGCTGAAAGGCATAACTCTTACTGGCACTGACTTCCGCTACATTAGTAAGACTATTCACATCCAACACGCCATCTAGCACGCCACGTTCCTCTGACACCGGGTCACGATAATAGAAGAGTGCGGCACCACTCAATGAGAACCAATGCTTCGTCCAGTCGCCGGTGCGGTTATCTTGCTTCATTAGCCAGCCCTTTTTGGTGTTGAGTGACTCCTCAGCAGGCGGATTGACACGTAACTCCGCCGTCTTAGCTAGGTAGTTGGTGGAAAGATCGTCAAGATTACAGCCGCCATCCGGATCGCCTCTTTCGTGCGCCTGTTGTTGCCTCTGCTGATGCTTTGACGGTTGCAAGTGTTGTTGCCGGTGCTGATTGCTTTCGTGTTTCTGTTGTAGATTTTTCAATTGTAATTGCAATCGTGGACTAGATTTGCACTTATTATTGCCCAGACCAATACCGCCAACAACCCCCTTTCCAATTTCGTTTGTACTATTGTTGTTCTTATTGCTGCTATCATTTGTTGATGCTGTAATATTGTTATTAGTATTCACATTATTGTTGTTGTTACCGCTGTTGTTGTTGGATGTCGATAACACTGGCGGTATCTTCTTGACTATGGCCGAAACAATGGCAGGCGTCGAATTCGCTGCCAATGGTAATGACTTTGGTCTCAAACTAGAAATATTGCTCTGTTTCTGTTGCTGTTGTTGTTGCTGATGATGATGCTGTAATTGTTGTTTGTTCGTTGGTCGATGGTAATCGGTTTCATCACGCGAATTCTTCTCCGCCGCCGCCACCGCCGTATGATGCAGATGACTATTGAGTACATTATTGACAGTTGTATTGGACCAGCGATTTTTCTGTTGACTTAGATTTGTTATAGTGTTGGCAATGTCTTTGAACGTCTTTTCATCCCGTCGGATATCCTCGATGAGTAGACATGATGATGATACTAAAAGTAACAAATATAAAAGGAGGAAATTGCTCATCAGTCATTTGGAAATGTATTAGACAAATTGCAGATTCAAGCTGAAGCTGAAATTGTTCTTCTGGTGTGAAACTAATAAACGTGTCGCGAGCAAAGATATAGTGTGAACTGATTGAACTAATCATATAAATTTCAGTTCTTAATTAATATAGCCTTAAAATGATTGAGTCCTGGATTTTTTTTTGATCAATAGCAATCATGCAATGCAAATATGCTTAATATGCACGAGTTTTAATGAATTTATGACGAAAAATCTAAAAGATTTCCATAAAATCAAAACGAATGAAGTAGATGCTTAAAAACGGCTTTTCTCGTAATTATTACTACACTTAATTTATGGTTGTATATTGTAATATCGGATTGCAGCATTTTAATATTCAAATTTCATTGTAAATATTATGGTTTTTAGTTTTATTGCCAGTTCTTGACATTATCCTAAAATAATTATTTTGTTTTTATTGTAATTCATATTATTTATCAAAAAACCTTTTGAAAGTAATGTATTATAAGTACCCACTGATTAATAAGAAATCAAACGATGCAGTATGTATTAAACTTTATTAAAGGTGAAAGCCAAGTAGCTAAACCAATACCCAAGTGTAAATTATTTTTTGATATTACCATATATTTGGATTTTGTGGGCTCTCATATAAATTTTTTGTGTGATTCTTTTAATGCAAAGGAACCTACTAGTGATGATTTTTGCTTTTTAGAAATATATGTCCGATTTATGTTCTTCTCAAATTATCTTTAACTATCTATTCTTATAATATAATATCATTGTTTTACTTCCGACAACAAAACAGAATGAAACTCTTTGAATTTCTTTAGAATATTTGAGAGATTTGCCGATTTACTTAGTAGGGGCGGGGCTAAGCCCGCTTTCCCAAAAGCATGGCTTTTTATACATAGTGTTGTACGCTTTACCAAAGGATATTTTCATAACTTTATTTATGGCTTTGTTATAGCACCTTGATACATGTTCCGAGAGTGTACAAATTGATAAGATCGGATTGCTCGGCAATCAGTTAAAGTATTTAACGCATTCTGCTCAATAATCATATTTGAAATGAATCTTTGAATAAAGTTACTTTTTCTTATAAAAAAAATGTTGTGGCAAAAAATATTAAAATGATGTAAAAAGAAGTGTTGAGTTATATGAACGTACTATTAATAGGCTAAGTGTTTATTTAAAAGAGGTGACTTAAAAAAGCGGTGACAATTATTTAGCGAAAGAAGTTATTGACAATGTCATAAAAGCAAAAATTTTGCTTAAAATACAATTATTTGTTGATATTTACACATAAAATAAATATTATTTGGCAAGTTTATTTGAATGTCACCCATATCCATTAGGCTGAAACTTGAGCTTTATTAAGATTAAGTAAAAGAAGAAGTATTTTTTCGGTTAATCGTTAGTTATTTGTGTTCAAAGTATATTAGTATTTGTTTTTAAGTATTCAAATATAAATGAATGTGTTAATGAGAAGAGTTTAGAAAATAATGTCTCTAAATATTATATTACTTTTATAAGCTTTTTAACAAATATTTGTTAAATTTAGAATAATATTTGATTAAACAAATTTCGACAGCAATATTATTTGAAATACTTAAAGGCCCTAAAAAAATTAAAAAATTACCACATTGCCTTCTTCACAAAGGTGTGGATCAATAAAATATTTGGCTTGCAACGACCTCGAAGACCAATATTTTCAGATAACTGTTTCTATTGTCTTTAAAGAAAACGTTTGATTTTATGAGTATAATGATAAATCAAGAGTCTTTTCTTAACCCGATTACATGGTTACAAATTTTGAGTATTTTGAGTACGGTATTTTACGGTAAACAGTTTTATCTGTGGAGGTTGTTAAAATGTTGAGGGTCAACACCATAATGTTTTCCAGTTGAATACTGATTCTGTCTAGTGCTCTCGGAGAAGTTATCAGTTTAGAAACGTTAAGTTCAAGGTGATAATTTTGTCAATAAATCGATAACCGGAGCTATCTAAATTCTTCAATACTTTTGATTCATAATAACATAGGTACACTATATGTATGTGCTCTAACTGGAGACAGATAGTTTATTCATAAGCATACCAGTATTTTATGTGCATAGGAATTATCAACTTTACGCCATAAAGACGACGTCCACATTGATATACACCGATCATACTCTACTTATGACAGGAGTACGATACATATACAAGTATGTATGGATGCTGGAGACCGCTTATGACTTCAGGCGATACAATAAGATTTTCATGCGCGGTTGAATTTTAACAGGTCGATGAAGAGAGTTAACAACAAATAAACAGCATACGCACTAAGTGGCTACACAGGCGTTTACCAAGCGGTGGTCAAGCAGCAGACATCGCTACGTTTACCAGACGCAGACGCTGGTGAATGAAAAAAAAAATAAAAAAAGCGTAACACTATGGTATATAACTGGAAAATGAGCAGTAACAAAGGACTCGCTAGCCTACATACACATATACATAGTATTTAGGTTGCGGTTGAAGTGTTGCCTGGGGCCCAGGAAACTGTAAGGCGAGGGGTTCGTGGTTGAACTTTAGCTCCCTCAGCCAAAGCGCAACATTTCGACGCATTAATGCAATAAATAAATGCGGATAAATGTTGGCTTTATGCAAGTATATTTTATATGAAGAGCTGTGCACCAGACATCCCTAACTGGCGCATAAGCGTTGTGCTTACTGGACCAAAGGATGCACTGAACTGAACGCTAGCCACTAGGCGTTGATCCAATACTAGCACTACTCATCAGCAATATTGATGATACATACAGTATGCATTCGTTGTTGTTTTTGTTATTGGTGGTGTTGGTGCAAATATGTGGTAGTAGTGTTAGCGAATGCATACCAGGAGCGCGTAAATGTTATGTTTATCTTGATTGAGCAGCGCTTTTATGAGTTGAAAGTGAGTTGGCGGCGGAGATGTCTGGACTAACTCGAGACAGATCGCTTGTTGGTAAGCTCGGTGCAATTGTAGTCGGTGTAAGAACGGTTTTTACCAAGCGTTCTTGTTGGCAATATTGAAGTTTTTTTTCATTTGCTTATTGCGTTATGCTCATCATCACGCTGATCATCACTTTAGGGTGGTGCCGCAGCAACAGCAACGGCGGCAGAAGTTGCAGCAATAGCACCGCGATCGGATAGTCAGTGCGTGTGTGTAGGAAAAGGTTCAAGGTTATTGTGTTAAATGAGGGGTATGCATTTAATTGGTGTGCCGGTAAAAGACTATGACAGCGTAGGAATTTATGATGCTTGTGATATTTTTACGCCACACCACACCACACCAAGCTACTACTCCACTTAATTTTTATAACCAGCTCAGCTCAACACAGATGAGCAGCAGAAGTGGCAGACCATCGTTATCGGCATCAGCCACAGCCAGCTACAACTATGCAGTGGTAACAATGTGTCCTTTGCTGCTGCAACACACAGGCTGCCACAGTTAAATATCTACTTAAATAGTTGTAAGCAGTTTAGTAATATTGTAAATATACAACAACATCCATGTATATTTATTTAAATATGTCTACATTGTATTGTTTCGCGTGAAAAAACTCTCCGCGCATAATGTGTGTATGCAACATTAAGAACGCTTAAGCGTCTACACATGTATATAGGCATGTGTGGCAGCATGGCAAGCCACTCATAAGGTGCCAACTGTAATTAAGTTGATAACCATACACATTTTAAGAACCATAATAAAATGTAGTTTATATAGCTAATAGCTGATAATATGCGTAAAGGCATGAGAAATTGCCAGTCTTCTCCTTTCGCTTTTGTTGCCATAATGATGATGCGTTTTGCCTACGCACAAACATAAGTACGCATAATAATTTGCAAAATGTGCGTCATTTTATGCAATCTGGCAAAATTCTTATTACAGTGGTTTCACATGTAATATGTTTGTACTTCGGACGTATGCCACTACTTTGTTGATAATAACTGTCTTTTAAAATTTTGTTTGCAGCCTTGAGCTTATGCAAAAGTTTTAAGTCAAACTTAAACTGAGTCATAAACCGTTTTCGTAGCCTCTTCTAGAAAATGAGTTGATAGGAGCAGATGATTCACTAACAACTGTTGAAAGTTACACTCATTATTCTGTTCTTGCAAACTTATTCAATGCTAGGATGTATAACTATAACTAGTTGATGATACATTCTGACAAAAATTTAGAAAATACTAAAAAAAAATGTCTATTAAATATAAACGCTTAACAATCATTTAAACTACGAGGTTAATCAATTCGAAGTATTGTATAGAATGCGTGATGGAATAAATACCAATCTATGAACCAAAGAAAAATTATTTTTGGAAAAAAACACAGGTAAGGAAGGGCTAAGTTCGGGTGTAGCCGAACATTGTATACTCTCGCAATTTTATTTTAGACCAACGTAATTTGACCCATATATTCAATCGAATAACGAAAAAAAGATATATGACAACCTAATATATACTATGGTGGCTGGACTAATTCCTGGACCGATTTCAACTATATTTGCCACCAAGCTAAAGTATATACAAGATTTTACGATTACTTAATTTTGCTAAAATATCTCACATATTAGTCGATATATAGAGTATATAGTCCAATGGAAAATCCGTATAGGAGATATAAGGGGGATAGAGTAAATATTGGACCAACTTTGCCTATTTTCGGCACAGATGTACATTGTTGGAAGAAACACATCTTCTTTGAATTTCTTTCGAATATCTGAGAGACCGACATTTTTAACAAAAAATTAACCCTAAACTTAGAGGTCATTATGTTTGATATCTGGGGCCTTGAAAAATTATAATGATTTTTATATAAGGGCTATGACACACTAGAAACAAAGTATTTGTACAAATTGTTGTGCCGATATCTTCACTGGTGCTAAACTTATGTATTGTAAACTGAACGAGTTAGTTGGACTTCAATAAAAATCTTTGTAGGTTACTAAATCCGGATTTCAACTTTACTCGTCACCCTGACACCCATATATCTTAGATATCCATTGTTACATCGAGAAATCTTCCCAAATTCAAAACAAATGCAAAAGGTAGAATAGGTTGCCAACGGAAGTGTTTTAAACTTTACTATGGTACATAAGTAATTTACAGTTAGATAAAGTTGAAAAATTTGCTTCAAAATTCACTGTGCCTTTTAATTAGAAATTCGCGCAGAGAAATTGAAGAGCGCTTGGATTTCTTAAACGTTAACTATTGTCCTTCGATACCTACCGTTGGTTCAATGAGTTTAAAAGTAGTCATACATATCGCTCATTTACTTGAATAGTGTCACAACTCAAAAAACATGATTTTTGAGATGAGTATGCAGAAATACGCGCAATTTCTGCGTCCATATTGTATAAAAATTTCATTCCGATGCGTAGGAAAATAAACCGTGAAATAAGAATGTGCCGTTATTAAACTTGTTATGTTGCATTATTTTTTAACCACAATAACGAAACTTCTCAGTTGTGCCAGAATTAGACATGGATTTTTTTCTGAAATAGAGACATATTTTGTGTTACCACACATATTGTCATAGAGTGAATTTGGTTTTATTTTCAATATGAACGACATATTTTGTATTGCAACTATATTGGTGAAAAGTAATAAATTTTTCATATTGATTTTTTCAGCAAAAACGACACAATTGACTTATGAAGGCGAAATTGAATAATTTTTTTCACAAATGACGACACAATTCAAAATGGGTCACGTTTATGTCGAAGAAAAAGCATTAGAATACTCTATTTAGTCCATTTATGCTCAACATTGTATTTAATATATTACACGCCACTAGATTTGTTAATAAACGTATGGAATTTTTCTATATTTGCTAAATAAGAGACAATTGAAAACTTTAAATCACTCTCCTGAAAAATCGACTTTTTTGAGTTGTGACACTATTCAAGTAAATGAGCGATATGTCTGTTTTTGATGAGCAAAGTATTTTTCAGACGGATTCAAGAAGTCATATTATAAATGTTAGCCGGGTTTCGTTTACTGCCATTTAGTTGCAGTATCTATTTTGTAAAGATTGACCTCACTCGTATACTCTCGCAATTTAAGTTCAATAGAATAACGAAAATCATCATAAACAGTATATGGGGACTGAGGTAATTCCTGAACCGGTATAACTCGTTTTCACCACCAAGATACAATATATCGAAGACTATACGCTCAATTAATTTTATATTACCTATACATAATTAGGTATATGGGATCTGGGGGTAGTTATGACCCGATTTTAACCACTTTTGGTACATAAACAAACTGTTATAAGAAAAAAAATCAGAGGAAATGAATTACATTAAAATACCTGAGAGATTTACTTATATTTTTGGTGAAAAATTATTCTTAGGCACCGAGTTCTTCATTTTCGATATCAGGGGCCTTGAAAAGTCATGGTGCGATTTTGACAATTTTTCCACAAGTGATGTCACAGCTCAAATACAGTATTTGTGTAAAGTTTTATTCCGCTATCTTTATTGGTTCTTAATTTATATATTATAAAGTGAACGAACCAGAAGAATTCAAAATTTAGTTATATGGGTAGGCGTGGTTATGAACCGATTTCACCCATATTCCACCCGTGTCATCAGGGTGTCAAGAAAGTGTTATATACCCAATTTCATTGAAATCGATCGAGTAGTTCCTGAGATATGGTTTTTGACCCATAAAAAAATCTCAGTACAGCTTCTTTCTGATATTTATTCTGTAAAATTTAGTGTTTCTGACGTTTTTCTTTATTGAGTTAACGCAATTTTAGTCATTTTCAACCTAACCTTTGTATGGGAGGTGGGTGGTTATTATCCGATTTCTTTCATTTTTGGACTGTATAAGGAAATGGCTAAAAGAAACGACTGCAGAAAGTTTGGTTTATACAGTTTTTTTGGTTTGCAAGATGTATACAATAAACCTTTTTGGGGGCGGGGTCACGCTCACTTTTCAAAAAGAATTACATCCAAATGTGCCCCTTCCTAATGCGATTCTATGTTCCAAATTTTATTTTCATAACTTTATTTATGGCTTAGTTATGAGACTGTATATATTTTCGGTTTTCGCCATATTGTGGGCGTGGCAGTGTACCGATTTTGCCCATTTTCGAAAGCAACCTCCTCAGGGTGCCAAGGAATATGTGTTCCAATTCTTGTTGATACAAACAACCGTTATGTGAATAAAACTATAATACTCTGCGCAACATGTTGCGAGAGTATAAAAATAAAGAATACAAGTATTAACAAACTGTAGAAAAGAACTAGTAGCATGCCATTAGTTTAGCGGTCTAGAAGTTTCTGAAAATCTAGTGAAATCGGGAAATGTGCAGTTGGGGATTCGGAAGAAATTCGATGAAAAATAATGGCAAAGCACTAGTAGTAAAGTATCTTCAAAAAATTTTATAATATTAGTGTAGGATTAAAATGTTATCCATTAGTATTACATTGACCTTAGAAATCTGTAGATTCACATTCCACGCATATGTATATACATATATGCTTAAGTGCATGAAATGTAATGAATATGTATAAAACTGATTACACTCGTATGTTATAATACTATCTTTCGACCTGCTTCAATTGAATCCGCCAATGCACGATCAATGAATAATTTTACGCTCATTCATTTGTTAAAATTTTTTTCGCATTTTATTATTTATTGATTTAATCAAGCGCAACGATTCGTACAAAAGCGCTGCAGACGGGCACTTCCACACATTTATGTATGTGTATGTATGCATGTGTGTTTAAATTTGAGTGCCAGCTTGTGCGGCAGGACTTGACATACTGTACCAACCGTCTCGTCGATCAACCCACCGCCGGCGGCAGATATAAGGTAAACCAGTGTTCGTCGAAAAGCACAACAAGCGTTGCAATTTTAAAATCGCAACGAAATATTTACTGGCATGTCGCGCTGTACGAGTATTCGATAGCTTAAAAAATGTATAGCCATATTTAATGCAACATTTCCTTTATTAATGGCTGACAATTAGTTTATGTCAAATGCGGAACACATGCGGAACTCACATACGTATGGTTATAGTGTTTGTAATGGAAAATAAATACAAGTATTTACGACAGGGCGGTACCTACAAAGTTGTGAAGATTTTGGTGCAACCATATGTGAAGTATAAGTATTATATATACCGATCTACATATGTACATATATACGCCTGTAGTCATACATAACTTAATTTAATGCCGAAGCGACTGGTTTCCTCTCTCGTTTGTGTATCAAGCCTGCGCATTTCTCGATTGATTTGCTTGTCAATTTTTAGTTCAACAACATCAATATGAATGAAAGGACTGCATGTACTCGTGATTTCATTGATGTTTCCAGCGAAAATCGGCTGCTGCATAAATTAATCAGGCGCATTTGGCAAAGATTTATAGGAAATCTTTGGCTTTTAATGTTTACGAAAATTACTGCACCAGAAGAAAAATTAAACAGAAATAACTTCGGTAACTACAATTTTTGTATACCGTATTTTCTGAGTACGCTGGATCATAAGACAGAGATCAGACAGAGCAACTTTTGGTATTGCCTGTGGCCTCTAAATGAAAATCTAACAACAGTCTTGCTTAGAAATAATATATGTAATAAAGACATCTGCTCGGCACACAAGAAATATTATATGTATTCAGAAAGTATACTTTTAAAGCAATTTGGGATACATGATTAATCTATACATCTTTACAACCACATACACCATACGTTACGTATGAACCCTCTAATAAAACGTAATGATTTTGAAACGATTTAAGAGCGTAGAAGAGGTGTATATGTTGTGTAGTGAAAGGGTGAGGAGCATATTTTCAAACCCATAACTCAATAAAATAAATTTTAAGTAACCTACCTTTGCTGTTAGTATCTTTAATATCACCACGACTTTTTTCATCTAGTTGCGTTTCATTTTTGCCACTGTCCATTTCGTCAGCGACACGCACACCTACATGCTCATCCTCTTCTTCTTCTTCTTCATCCTCTCCAGTCTCGACGCCATCGTCCTCGTCATCATCATCATCGTCTACATCGGCCTCATCATCATCGTCATCATCCTCATCGTCCGCAACATTGCGATAGTCACTGGTGCGCGTCGTCGACGACGCCGTCTTTGCCGCTGTCGTCACGGCATTAGCTTTACGCTGCGTAACATTATTGCCGCCACTGCCAATTAGCACGCTGGTCGATTGCACGGACGTCAATGCATCCTTGTGGTATGAATTATGACGATTGCGTGTCGGTACGCCCGCGGCAGCAGCATTGTATGCGTCTGTATTCATTTGCTGCAAAATCGTTGTAGTTGCTTGACCGCCTGGAAATGTGGCATTGCGTTTATGGCGTCCCTTAGATTTGGGGAATGCGGCCAGTATATTGAGCCACCATTTGGATTCTTCGGGGCATGTGCCTTTCACGAATGTGACCCGATCGGGGGCGGTGATGGCAATCGAATTGGTATGACCCGTCACATCTTCCGCCATGGCGACTTCGAGTACTTTGGTCATATCGATGCATGCTTGTGGCACAGTTTCGGGCTGTTGTAAATATGGAAAAAAACAAGAAAGAGGGACCTTTAGTAAAATTACAAATATTTAAACATATGTATGTATATCCATTATATGAATTGCTTTAGAAATAATCTGAACCACTATATAATTCTCTTTATTCTTTATTATAAAGGGTGATTTTTTAAGAGCTTGATAACTTTTTTAAAAAAAAAAAACGCATAAAATTTGCAAAATCTCATCGGTTCTTTATTTGAAACGTTAGATTGGTTCATGACATTTACTTTTTGAAGATAATTTCATTTAAATGTTGACCGCGGCTGCGTCTTAGGTGGTCCATTCGGAAAGTCCAATTTTGGGCAACTTTTTCGAGCATTTCGGCCGGAATAGCCCGAATTTCTTCGGAAATGTTGTCTTCCAAAGCTGGAATAGTTGCTGGCTTATTTCTGTAGACTTTAGACTTGACGTAGCCCCACAAAAAATAGTCTAAAGGCGTTAAATCGCATGATCTTGGTGGCCAACTTACGGGTCCATTTCTTGAGATGAATTGTTCTCCGAAGTTTTCCCTCAAAATGGCCATAGAATCGCGAGCTGTGTGGCATGTAGCGCCATCTTGTTGAAACCACATGTCAACCAAGTTCAGTTCTTCCATTTTTGGCAACAAAAAGTTTGTTAGCATCGAACGATAGCGATCGCCATTCACCGTAACGTTGCGTCCAACAGCATCTTTGAAAAAATACGGTCCAATGATTCCACCAGCGTACAAACCACACCAAACAGTGCATTTTTCGGGATGCATGGGCAGTTCTTGAACGGCTTCTGGTTGCTCTTCACCCCAAATGCGGCAATTTTGCTTATTTACGTAGCCATTCAACCAGAAATGAGCCTCATCGCTGAACAAAATTTGTCGATAAAAAAGCGGATTTTCTGCCAACTTTTCTAGGGCCCATTCACTGAAAATTCGACGTTGTGGCAGATCGTTCGGCTTCAGTTCTTGCACGAGCTGTATTTTATACGGTTTTACACCAAGATCTTTGCGTAAAATCTTCCATGTGGTCGAATAACACAAACCCAATTGCTGCGAACGGCGACGAATCGACATTTCACGGTCTTCAGCCACACTCTCAGAAACAGACGCAATATTCTCTTCTGTACGCACTGTACGCATTCGTGTGGTTGGTTTAATGTCCAATAAAGTAAACTGAGTGCGAAACTTGGTCACAATCGCATTAATTGTTTGCTCACTTGGTCGATTATGTAGACCATAAATCGGACGTAAAGCGCGAAACACATTTCGAACCGAACACTGATTTTGGTAATAAAATTCAATGATTTGCAAGCGTTGCTCGTTAGTAAGTCTATTCATGATGAAATGTCAAAGCATACTGAGCATCTTTCTCTTTGACACCATGTCTGAAATCCCACGTGATCTGTCAAATACTAATGCATGAAAATCCTAACCTCAAAAAAATCACCCGTTATGTATATCCATTATATGAATTGCTTTAGAAATAATCTGAACCACTATATAATTCTCTTTATTCTTTATTATAGAACCGTATTAAATATTCGTTCGAGTGTGTGGATCGCAAAATACCGTTCAGACAATATAATCACCGAAAACGATTCACGCAACTGATGTCCAAAAGGGACATGGTCGAAAACGCCAAAAAAGTCTACATAATAAGTTTGGGGGATGGAAAAGTGAAGTATCCACACATAGATAACCTCTAAAGAAGCATGTTGTGTTCTTCAAATCTGACACCTAGTAATGAGGTCTATCCTCAGACGTCAAGATTATTATCAGTTGTAAGCCATCACAAAGACTGAGACCCACTTTGAAGCATAAAAGAAATCGTACTGCAAGAATGGTATGGAAAGGCCTTTCAACCTTTCAGCGGTGTAATGCTTATAATATTTGTATCATTCATGAAAGATATGTATATATATAATTCTGAATTGAAAACTAGGTTACCTAGATTGATTATGTAGAAGATCACAACTCCGCCATCTCCAAAAGTATGCCAATACCCATTAGAAATCAAAAGATTGAAGTTGAACCATTTTAGTGAGACCATTAACTTCGCACATGTACATTTATGTATTTTCTAATATTTTCTAATCACCTTTCCCTTTCTCGCTGCATGAACAATAAACTAAACGAGCGACAGCCGATCGAACTGCTAGTTAATATGAATTTATATGGCACGTTCGAATATTATGGTGCACTTTCTTACAACGACAATTTGGTAGCGAATGTGTAATTTGTGGTAGTGGGTCCTTGCCTTTGGCACATATGGGTCTGCAAAGAAAATATTAACAAATAAACTTCGTTTGCTTTTGAGTGCCGCCGGCCTTCATTGTGGATTTAGAGTTGCCATGTCTGAGTGAATTTAGATTTAGTGATAGAATTTCGGCTTGAATTATTTTTAGAATAATTTAAACAAATTTAACTAGTGATTCAGTTCAATGCTACAAAGCAGATCCATATCTCCAAAACATATGAATCAATATAGATATATAACCATTTAAATTGTGTATAACTGTGTATTTTTAGTGGCAGTGGCAACTTTGTTAACATAACCAGTCACACTGAACGACCCAGCGGCTGTCAATAAGCGAAAAAAAGCTTAGTAACCCGCCGACAGGCAGCCCAGTTAGCAAGGCCAACAGTCAATAAGCAGCGGGCAACACTCACTTGCTGCACTCACAAATACACACACATACAAATATCCAAATATACCTTCAAAGCTACAAACTGGCATTCATATGAATATTCGATTGTATCTACATACATATACATATATGTATAACATACAAGTGTTGCACGCAAGCTTTGACAGGTGCTGCAGTGGGGTGCCAATTAGTATACAATTTCATAGTACTCGTGTATAATTTTGTATAGGCCTCACTGCATTTGTTGTTGTTGTTGTACATTTTTTGTTGAATAGGTTTTGCCATGCTGAATTTGGGTAAACCACGCTTTAGAAAACAAAGTGCTGCCTAAACGAGTGATCGAAGAGTGTCGAAGAATGTGGTGTCGGTGGCAAATACAATAACAGCAAAACACATGCACAGCGCCACCAGCGAATGGTAATGAAATTGGTAGTTCGAATTGGAAATGGTTTCATAGAAAGTGGCTTTTAGGTGTTGAATTTTTAGTTTTTATGTTTTTTCTACATTTATGTACTTTCGAAGCTTTTGAACGGGCAAGCGCAACTTGAAAGGGCCCTCAAGCCAATACCTACATGTACATATGTATAGGTTTGCTTGTGAGTAATGGTAGAGAGAAAAAAATTATTTATTGGTAATGTGTTGTGAAAATTTAATTTAACTTTGACAAGAATTATTATTTTCGTTGTTAATTTCTTATTTTTTCGCATAAAGTAAGTCTTCGGCTGTGACAAGCTAATAAAATAAGGGAAAGCGGCAATTTGGTTTTTAGATACATATGTACTTATAAATATTGTGATTTAGTTATATTAGGAAAAAAATTGTCATACATGTAATATATTGTTTATTTAAAAGCATTTTGCGGAAATTATCGTATCAAGTAGTCCGATTAGTTTATTTGTTAAATTCCCTGTATTAACATGCCAATGCCAGATCTGAGCATTATTTTTCTATTGAATAAACCGATCGATGCCATGATACTAATGTCAATATATATTATCTGGAGCTTAATATAACCGCTGCCTTAATTAAGCTCTCCATAATTTTGATTGATTCGAATGATTAGATATCGTCAATCAACTTTAATGCTTATTTGACAATTGTTTATTCAAAATGTTCCGATGCCATATAAAATCGTGTTTTAGGATTCAATTGAATGAACTACTATATTGTAATAAATAATTGTAAATAAATCTGTATTTCTACTTTTAACTTAAAATACATATATTTAAAAGACGAAGATAGCTTTAATATATAAAGCTGTCAAACTAGCTGTCATTATAAATACAAGTATTTGACATTTTTTGAGTATAGTTTGACAGAAATAAGTAAAATTGTCATATTTGCATTCCGAGAAATTCTGATACGTCTATCAATAGTGAGTGAACATGCAAACGTATCGTAATTTTTTCGTTTCCCAAATTAATGTCAATCGTCCAAGTAATGATCTTTACTAGCTAAGAATGCAGAAAAAAATAGTGCGAAATATAACCTACGGGATGATCTTCATTAGACGCAGCCGTAGTGCATATGCAACAAGTTCTGAATCAATTCTAAAAGTGAAACAATTATGCGAACTAAATTTTTTTTATATTTTTTCTAAGTTTAATTGAATTTATTCCTCTCAAAAGTTACCCTTTATATACCCATTATTTAAAATTGTTTAATTTAACTAGTTATTACATATAAGCGTTTAGTTGATTAGTTGAATGCGCTAACCAGTTGAACATCTGAAATGTATCATTTGAATTATAACGCCAATTATGAGTGTAAAGACGAAAATACATGCATAAACAGAATCAAAATGGAGCATAAATTATGCATGTCGCGTAAATTAAAAACGATTAAAAATACGAACAGAATAAAAAGGTGTAGCGAATAAAATGAAAGAGGCTGGACATAAGGGCGAAGTCTCATAATCTTGGCTACTGCATATAAAATGGACCCAGGAGTAAAACATGAAACAGGTTTATAGTTTATAACTAGAATTTATTGTCCAAAATCAAACTGGACCGAAAAGCAGCAAATTTACACCATTTACAGTTGGTAAATTGGTTCAGAGAAAGAGAGAGAGAGAGCATAGATAAGGTGACAAGCCGGACATGAAGAAGCCTAAACTCTGACAATTGACGTTTCTTACGACATCAATGACAGTGCAAATTTCCTGTGCTTCTTACAAAAAAAGATAGTGAGCTGACTAGTTCAGATTATGCTTCAACTAGTTGTAAAGTACTACGTCTGGTTGATTTGACTGCTGGGCAGCTACATATTTATGTACCAAGGCATGTTTTATGTATCCTTAGGTTATTTGTGTGTGTGTTTTTGTATATCTTCAAATGCCTATGCAGCGAGAGCCTAGTGAAGTTGTTAAAAAAAAATAAATAAAATAACATATTGCAAATCATAAATAATGAAATAAAAGCTATTAAAACATAAATGTTGGAAAATCGCCAGACGGTGCAAACTGGTTTCTTCATACGCGTACAATTAAATATTTCAGACAGTGAAGTTTAGCGCAGGTAACTACTATTAAAGTCAAATTTGCATTTTTGACCGGTATTTGTAGCGAACGCACAGCTATAAGGTACTCAGTGCCCAGTGAATTTCTTAGCCATACATATGTACATATAAGTATGTGTAGTACACATATACTCGTTTAACTCTATATGCTGTTAGACTTGATGGCTCTTGTCTGGTCAAAGGTATGTTTAGTGTATAACTATTATGTAATTATTGTTTGCCAGAGCATGCAGATACGTTGAAAAGTGGGCGCGACAATTTCAACAGCACTTCACGATGAATGGCAAACATTTGCACGTTGTTTTAATATTTATTAAGTTTTCAGTATTGTAATAATAATTTTATCTTGTAAATTAATCTTTTAATATTGAAATAATAATTCTCAATTTGGTTACTTACATGCTCATCCACCGAATATGTCAGTTCACCGTCATCATATAAAACGAACCATCGCCGTTGCCATCTCTGTAAGCAAGAAATAAAAGAAATTTTTAGAATAATGATGACTGCATACAATTTTTATTCTAAAATTAAACAAATATTAATGGAAAATGGAGATTATAATGCTATTCATCAGAAATATTTTTTTTGTACGATGACATCTACATATTTTCTTCACACAAATAACTCCGATGCGTTTGTTGGCATATGTAATATGTAGGTTAAATTTCGGACTGCGTCATTTTGCCATATCATATCATAATCTTGCCGAAATTTTTAGAGCACGATTCAAGTACATAAGTAGTTATCACATGCATGGAGGTAACTCGTCATGAATAGTTTATGAGGGAGATAACAGAAACTACCAAAAGATAAATACATAATTGTTTGCTTTATATAGACTGATATGTACAATTAGGAATAGCTTTTTATGCGAATTTTAAGTTAACGTTAAGGTTGTTACAGATACCAATATACCAGATTACCAATACAGATATCTCAGATGGTAAAGAAAATGTTATTTGTGGTGTCAAAACTTGCCAAAGTTGAATATCAATAATTGATGATTTATCGGCAAACACCTTGACACTCCACAAATATACTGGGAGTGTTGATTACAATTATATCTAGTTCATAACTAGATATGACGTTCAAAGTGTTTCGTCAACAGACCGCGATCATAGCTTTTCTGATACCTTTATAATGACCTCACTGCTTGAAAAACGCTGTAATAGTCTGGAATCCTAAGTTAATTGAGAATTAAGGGGAACACCTAGTGTAATGGCCTAAAAAAAGGTGTTTTTTGGGAATTTTTATTAAAAAAAACATTATCAATTACTTCAAAATTTTAAGAACATATTTATACATCTTTCAAGAATATACAGTGAAATTTTTGAAGAAAAAAATTAAATATTTTTTAAGTTATAGTCGATCTCCAACGAAAAAAAAGGTCCTTCACTGCTGCAGTGATTCTGGCCTTCTCCGTGGATGAAATCTAAAAAAATAAAATTCTCCTTAAACTAGATAATATTGTCTGTACAATGACCTACGATAAAAAAATCAAAAATTGAAAATATAGCGGCGTTTAAAAAAAAATAGTCGAATTTTACCCAAAATTTTGGTCGTTTTTGGCCTGCCAAAATTCGATTTTTTGATCAGATCAAATGATCGTTTTCACTGTTACCGAGCGGCTGCTCTTTAAATTGCTATAACCCAAAAACTATTTGAGATATCGAAATTTTAATATGTTATTTTTAAAGGTGTAATCTACCGAAATATGAAACAAAAAAAATATTTTTTTGAAATTTCATAACTAGGTGTGCCCCTTAAGGACTATAGATTCAATTTAATATTAGCTTTGACCACCTCCTAAAATAATTACCACCATCGACTTCTCCCGCCATATTTTCTTTCCAGGTTAAAGAAATCAGAGTTGTGCAGAATAGTAGCATTGAGTGCCATTGGTGGTGTAGACAAAAAAGTGCATGCGAGTGTAGCTTTTTACAGACAACTATTATATAAAGCACTAGCTGACTCCGCAGTCGTTGCACTGCGTGAAATTATTTGTTTTGAAAACAAAGTTGAATTTGTATAGTGTTGGAAAACATTTATTTGCGATTTTTCTAATTTTTTTTTTCAATGTAACTCAGCTTAATAAACAACATTTTTTGTTTCCGGTGCGTAAATGTACAGAGAAGATGATTTTTCAACTCGTGAATGAAATTTATGCCACACACCTCCAGCGACCGTGTTTGAGACTTGTTTATTGTCATCCCAAATGCAAGTCTCATTGGAAAATGAATACGTTTGAACTGAAATGGCAAATCGTTGGAACTCAAAGAAACTCGTGGAATCAAGCATTCTGCCCCCTTGTAAGTCTCTTTAAAAAATTCTTGCAATTCTTACATTATTCGAAAGCTGCTTGAATATTGCGAAGCAAAATAAATGACAAAGCATTATAATGACAAAGAATTTAGAAATTTCACTGGATAATTCTCAGCTTCGTCTTCATTTTCAACATGATCGATCGATGTGTATGAACACCGGAAGTTGACTTTAAGTCGTATAGATTAAATCATCGACATCGGTATTTTTGCCAATTAAAAATCTGCGTGCACTCAACCAATCGTAGTTACGATAAATTTGGCTAATGTTCAGATTGATATCAAACCATTAGAAGTATTAACCAGAATTTGCCCAGTTCTTTGCAAATCTTTTGCGGTGCTTTCCTGTTGCAGGAACACATGCATATTCGTGCCGCCACAAGTACGATGACTTCGATTGATTTCGAAATAACAAAATGTGTTTGTCAATAACAGTATCATTACGCCACCAAAGCGACGATTATTATTCCACAGAACTTTCATTGTTCTGTCAAGTGTTTCTAGAAATTTGCACTCATCTCATAGATGTTTCATAGATTTGCATGTTTAACTGAAGCTACAATGTCGAATTTGCCGTTTCTCCAACTTCAAGTAGCGTTGCTGCAATTCCAGTAGATGCGAGAGCCAACGTAATGCCAAAATCAATGATATCAGAATCAATCAGGATTCCCAGTTCCACCGTGCGTATCAAGAAATAAAAGTCCACCATTTCCATCATGGACAGCCTTAATCAATTCATCATAGGTCGTCTTTTGCTGCTCATTAAATAATGGAAAATTTCTTTATATTTGTTGTTCCAAAGTTATTCTGTCGTATGCACGATTCAGTACATCTCTAATTTGACGATTTGGTGATGGCATATGAATTTCAATGCTTCATTGTAGATGTCACCTCTCATTTGCAATTCTTTATTCTCTGTTGCCACTTGCCAATTTCCGACCTTTCCGAATTATTTTTTTTTTTTATAGATAGATTGAAAAAAAATGTATGGAAAAAAGTCACTTTTTGGAAATTTACAATTTTCCGACTAAACCTTCCAAGATCCACAACGAACAACGATGGCATATGAATTTCAATGCTTCATTGTAGATGTCACCGCTCATTTGCAATTCTTTATTCTCTGTTGCCACTTGCCAATTTCCGATCTTTCCGAATTGTTTTTTTATAGATAGATTGAAAAAAAATGTATGGAAAAAAGTCACTTTTTGGAATTTTACAATTTTCCGACTAAACCTTCCAAGATCCACAACGAACAACCTCTGAATATTTCATCAATAATGGTCCAACCGTTCTCGATCCTTAGCGTATCTAATCTTGAACCGCATTCGCAGCGCAAGGAACGGAAGCCCTCAAAGATAAATAATTTCCCCCGTTTTTTACACCTATATAGCCTATAGCCTTCCTCGATAAATGGACTATCCAACACAAAAAGAATTATTCAATTCGAACCAGTAGTTTCGGAGATTAGCGCGTTCAAACAAACAAACAAACTCTTCAGCTTTATATATTGTATAGATTATAGCATTATATAGCAGACAACTATTATATAAAGCATTATAGCATTATATAGCATGACTTGAAAACCAACTCTTTAAATACAACATCTTGTGCACATGTCGAACAGCCTCTCCGTGTTATTAAGAACGAAGGGGTCTTGTTAGATCCGAAGTCCTTGGCAGCTACGCTAGAGGTTTTACTGGTTTTCAACAAGCGGTAATCAACAACAAAACGCCAGGATCATCGCCTCACCTTAAATAGTATTTTCAATATTTGCAGCAAAACAACCATTTTTTTTGTTCAATAAAAAAATCCAAAACATACACCAAACTTCCCACTCTCTTCGGTACGCATAACACTGACATTTACAGTCACCGGTGAATTGCATTCAACCAGAGCGCTTTAACGACAACAGAGTTTGATGACATCGTCAACAATGTTTGTGTTCATTTCAATATTGTTGGTATTATTATTGCAATTACTCAAATGTTTTGCGAGTTTTAAAACGCATGTTTTTGTTGTTATTAGTATGTTTTTCTTGCTTCATTCAAATAAAAATTTATTGACATTTTGTTGTTTTTTAACGTTGTCGTTGCCGCTAATGTTATTTTTGTGAAAAGCAATAATTCAGCTGCAACCGCAAATTACAAACAACAACAACAAAAATGCCGCCATAGAATCGCAACAGCAAAACATGCTATGCAGGCAGCTATTAGATTTTATGTGCATATGGCCACAACTGTGGGGGCACTGAAGGCATGTGGCTAAATAAACATATTTATGTATATACATACATATATATTTATATGTTTGTAGATATGTATGTTTGCTTTACACGCCTCATATCATTCAAGTGCAAACGTATGCATATGCACATGCTATGCAAAATGCTGTTTGTATCCATACACCCATTGTCAATTTACATAAGCGCAGATATGCAAACAATTGCATGCACACATACACACACAGTCGGGTATTTGGCGCATGTAACATTGTGCTGTGCGCATGCAACAAATCAAATATACGCGCTTGAATTCAAAAAGGAAATCACTCGTAATTGTGATTTTTATGCAAATGCCAGTTTAAATCACTCGCGCTCATGCGCACCTTAGCTGCAGCAACAATAACATATCCACAACAAACAAATAAACAAGCTTAATTGTAAATATGAGCATGCGCATGTATGCGTGTTTACACCGCGTACAACCCACCAGGCAAACACAGCTAGGAACAAACCAACCAACCAAACAGCCGGCAAACCTCCTAACAACAACAATGTTTCTTATTTTTTTGTGACGCTGACAATAATGATGATGTTGTTAATGAAGTTAATGACGATGTTGTTGTTGACAATGCTGATTACATTTTGTCTGCGAAGGCGTTGGTTCGCGTTGAAACTGATTTTTTTTCACATTTACTCAACTTCATCTGCATAAATATCGTAATAAATATGTAGAGGCAATTTTATAAAGTGTTTATTTGTTTACTTTATTTATTTATAGCAGCGATTTTTTTGTGGCACGCATTTTATGAATTATTGTAATTGAACTCGAAAACATTTTTATGTGGCGTGATGCACACAATATATGAAGGCAAGAAATATAAAAAATGGTAAACACATACATACTTATATATGTGAGCTGTGCAGTTTTTTGTCTGTCACAATTATAGAGTTTATTTGGCCATATATGCTATGCATATGCAGCTGTGCGGATTTGCTTATAAACGCTGACATTTACCAGACAAAAAATGCGTTGAATTTTGGGCTAGGCTGTGCCAGAATAATAAATGATGCGACAGCAAATCACCAACAAATTACAAATTTACAAATAGACACTATAAAGTATGTTATGTGTAATATATGTAAAATTTGTTTGATAAAAATGACAGATGCTGCGCTAATTCTGGGTTATACAGTGCGTATGAGTTATTTATGCAAAAAAAAAAAAAAACAATTGAGGATGCATTCAAGGTGCAGTACCACGTAAAAATTGGTGTCACAATACATACACGACTGGCGTATGTAAATTAATTTTATTAATGTATTGTATTTGTAAACTTATATTACAAAAGTTGTGTGCATCTTAAAGGGATTTTGTTACAAAGCGGTTGAAAAATGTTCATCACTTCTTATATGGGCGGCATTAGATCTGAATCCATACATTTTCTTGAGATTTAGTATTTTAGTTGCTGAATGAAATTTAGCAAAATAGAAAATCGCCGAAATTGAGACCAAGTTTGAAGCAAAAAACGTTACATAAATGTTTAATAATTTGTAGCTCGCTTTTCAGTCCTTCTGATTTAACACATTCTGGATAACGTTGAGTTTGGAAGAAAGAAAATTGCTAAATACAAAAACTAAAAACATTTTTGAAATTAGTCCAAATATAAATTTCTCTTAAATATATTGTACAAACTACATATAATAACACTGCACTAGTGAATTAAATACACAATAAGTACTAATATAAAATCCAAAGAACATATCTTATGTGGAAAATCATATATGGGCATTTCCAATGGTCGCGAACCGTACGTTCGCACGCATTTAAATTTCAAAAAACAAGGAAAACATAAATTTGTCTTAATTATTTTTATGTTTCGATAGCATTTTGCTAGGTCTTTTTTTTGGTGCAAAAGGTAGGATTTTTCGATTTTTATTTTTTAATATGAAAAAACATGAAAACATGAAAATACCAGAGAGAGGTTATGAAAACATTATATTCAAAAAATTTAAACACCTTTGTAAAATCTTATTAAAAAAAAATTATCTTTATTAACATTTTAAGTTTTGGTCCTGGTTGACGATTCTGTGGAAATGCTCATATGTATTTTTGGAATTTGGATTCTCTGAAATTTGGTATGCATTTGTATCCTCTGTCATAATTATTTATTTATTTATATAAGATAATATTTAATTTTATGTTACTTAATAAAATCTATTAAAAATAATTTAAATTTGGATTTCATAAAATATATATCAAGTAGCATATACAAAATAATTAATAATCCAAAATATGAAATATATTTTTTTTGGGATTCTTAAAATAATTCCTCTATATAAATAGGAATATATAAATTAAGGAATATTTAGTATCCAACATAATTATGGATACCCCACACATTTTCACTATTTGAACATTTCTTCCAAGAGTTCAGCAAAAAAAAAATGCTTATACTAGTGACAGATACTAAAGGGTGATTTTTTAAGAGCTTGATAACTTTTTTTAAAAAAAAAACGCATTAAATCTCATCGGTTCTTTATTTGAAACGTTAGATTGGTTCATGATATTTACTTTTTGAAGATAATTTCATTTAAATGTTGACCGCGGCTGCGTCTTAGGTGGTCCATTCGGAAAGTCCAATTTTGGGCAACTTTTTCGAGCATTTCGGCCGGAATAGCCCGAATTTCTTCGGAAATGTTGTCTTCCAAAGCTGGAATAGTTGCTGGCTTATTTCTGTAGACTTTAGACTTGACGTAGCCCCACAAAAAATAGTCTAAAGGCGTTAAATCGCATGATCTTGGTGGCCAACTTACGGGTCCATTTCTTGAGATGAATTGTTCTCCGAAGTTTTCCCTCAAAATGGCCATAGAATCGCGAGCTGTGTGGCATGTAGCGCCATCTTGTTGAAACCACATGTCAACCAAGTTCAGTTCTTCCATTTTTGGCAACAAAAAGTTTGTTAGCATCGAACGATAGCGATCGCCATTCACCGTAACGTTGCGTCCAACAGCATCTTTGAAAAAATACGGTCCAATGATTCCACCAGCGTACAAACCACACCAAACAGTGCATTTTTCGGGATGCATGGGCAGTTCTTGAACGGCTTCTGGTTGCTCTTCACCCCAAATGCGGCAATTTTGCTTATTTACGTAGCCATTCAACCAGAAATGAGCCTCATCGCTGAACAAAATTTGTCGATAAAAAAGCGGATTTTCACATTTCGAACCGAACACTGATTTTGGTAATAAAATTCAATGATTTGCAAGCGTTGCTTGTTAGTAAGTCTATTCATGATGAAATGTCAAAGCATACTGAGCATCTTTCTCTTTGACACCATGTCTGAAATCCCACGTGATCTGTCAAATACTAATGCATGAAAATCCTAACCTCAAAAAAATCACCCGTTATAAGCTACCAAGTAATAACGAAATGTATGATATTTACCTTTAGCTTTTGTTTTGCTTACAGAATGAAAACTTTTTGAATTACAATGGTCTATCAAATCGGGAATTAATCGTAGGTAAATGACGGGAGAAAAAAAGACCTTGGAAGATAATTTATATACCAGCAGGATAATGAGCCCAAGCATACAAGTTGGGTTACCAACACTAAATATTGAAGCTCTATTTATAAGCTAACCGTATAATACATGGGGGTATCCATACTTTTGTCGTTGTTAAATATTTGTCTTTTTCAGATGAGCGTGTGTTTTGCAAAATGTGTTCAAATAGTTCAAATGTGCTATATATAAATTTTTTAATGCAATATATCCATGTTTTAAGCAGTTTAATATTAATTTTGGTGTTCAGTTGTATGATTTTAGGTTTTATAGCTGTCAACTAAGGTTTAACTCCTACAAAGTGTCAAACGAATTTAAAATGTTTGTATTGGTTCCTGTAAATACAAAAATAATCCAGGAAACCTGTACTAATCGACGAATGAATGCAATTATACATTACACACTAGTTTTAGTATAGTTTTAGTATACTGTCTTCGAAATATTAATTTAAAGGTAGAGAAACTCTACCTAGTTCAGGTGAGAACCGTGAAAGTAAACATGCAAAATTATAGTAAATTTTAATAGAGTCTGATGTACTACATCATATATCCTTTTCTATGCTCTAACTTAGAATAGTTGTAGTTTTATTATTATTTTTTAATTTGTTTAGTTTATCTCCATATTACCAAATCTTCTCAAATAATCGGTAGACTATAAACGTTTTCACTAAACAACTAAGTTCATACGATCCCCCGAGGGAAAAATAACACGCTTAATAACTATAAGATGATAATGTTAAATACAGAAATCGCAAAGTTGATCATTTATACATAAATTACATATGTGTTATCTGTATTTATTGTAGGTATGGCGCACGATAGTTCCAATTTTAGCATTTATTGTGGTACCATAGGTACACAGGTACGCGTACTAAGCGTAAAGGTGCTAATCAGCTTAAAGTGAATGAATGTGACAAAGTAACTGTATACCTTAATAATATAATCTAAATGAAAGCAATGTAGTTCTTAAAAAATAACTTTATATGGGTGCGTAATTGATCAGAATTTTGTGACTCCAAAGTTTTACAAATATTGAAATCATTCTTTAATACTTTTCAATGACACACCGAATTTTTTTTTACTATGAAATTTTAAGTGTGTTCAATGTAAAATTTATCCGAAGTTCTCTCGAAAATGTTCAATACGATTTGAAAGTTAATAATGCATAAGAGACTAATATAAAAATTAATAATATGTAATAAAAATAAAAAATTAGACAATGCTTGAGATGGAGGTGCCGGGGTTTGAACCCGGGACTTCTCACATGCGAAGCGAGCGCTCTACCACTGAGCTACACCCCCTGTTAAAAATTCGCTGTCCAATGACTGTTTTGTCATGAAGCCACCACAGCTGAAAAGCAACAAGTGGTAAGTTGAAAATGTGTAATTCACCACACTTCAACCGGCTTGAGATCAATTAAAAAAGTGTGGACTAAAAATAACCACAATGTTTTGGTGAAATTCACGTATTAAAGAGAGCCAATAAAATGGAGAACCCATTGCGTTGTTTGAATTTCTTCTCGCTCTCACGTGTGTTCGTCGCATTTGCACCTACACACATGCAAATGCAATGTGTGTGACTTTTAACTTTTAGCTATAATTGTTAAGTAACACGAAGTGACAGGTGAGGAAAGCAACAGTTACAGTTTGTTTGAAATGTGTTATTTAATTATTAATTATTTTAATTCAACGCACTACATATTTCTACTAAATTATGATTAATTTTATAAATTAATTGTTGTAGTTAATTGAAATTTTAAAAAAATTAATGTTATTTATTTAAAATATTTCTATTTCAACTGTTTTACAACAATTACGGATTGGAGGTGCCGGGGTTTGAACCCGGGACTTCTCACATGCGAAGCGAGCGCTCTACCACTGAGCTACACCCCCGTTGGGGGGTTGGCACCCAATGTCTCACTTCATTTATTTTGGAGCTTCATGCTATTGGTTTGAGTAAGGGGATTTGTTCTGTAATAATGCGTTTTTTCTTAATTTTATATGAATGTGTGGATACATGACATTTTGGACTAAACTAATTAATGTTTGACATTTTTAAAACATCAGAAAATGTTCTTAAACGATTGATTTTTTGTTTTACATAGTTTTTTTTTTTAATTGTAAAAAATAGGTTCAAATTTCGTTCCATTAGTTATTCATTTCATTAGTTTAACACATCGAATAAGAAACTCTTTTACTGCTTTCTCGACAACGAAGTTTATAGAAAAGGTAATGAAATTCTCGATAATCAACAAACAAATAAATGATGATCAATGGTCATATATACTCATATATGCCCAACTATACATTTTCAGGATTTTGTATGAGACTAGCCAGATTTATAAAAAGTAATTTTAAAACATGTTTTTCATTTTTAACATTCTTTGATTCGAAAATTGCTCGCTTTCCAAAAAGAGATGATCGCCGATATGTCCAAAATGAAAGGTTTCACTTCGAAGCAACTTATGGAATTCGAATTGACGGATATATTATATGAGAATGCTGATAAACAATAAACTAATCATTCTTCAATGGTCAGTTGAAAGTCTTTTAATTCGAAACAATTTTGAGAAATTCGCTTAATTATAACAATTTTTAAGTGACAAAAAATTATGATAAGAAGTAAAGTAAAGCGTTGCACTATAATAATTTAATCAAGCAGTTATTAATTATAAGTTGTGAAGAACTTCCTAGAAAAAGTTTTAGCTGAATAAACTTGTTTAAAAAATCATATGAAAATCCTCGCTTTTCACATGAAATTGTTTTTTTATAGTTTGTTAAATAAATATAAGTATATATCAAGTTTCTTAAAATAGTACAAACCTCAAGTTACTTATAATAATATAAAAAAAATATATTGAGCACAAACATACATATGCATATATATGTTCTAAAAATAACTGCACACGAAAGCACTCTTAACGCACATAATTTACAAAACGTTTTATTACGGCATACTTCCGTAATCATGATTGACATCTGAAGATTAACAATGTGTGATTAGCTCAGTTAAAAGTAGTATACATACTCTACCCGGGCATTAATTTAGCCACAAGTATTGTTAGAAATTTTGTAATACAAGCGAGCGATTGACAGCTACGTGTATATATCATTCAATTGTTGCAATATTTGACGTTAAGAATAACCGAAAAACCGTAACAATATCTAAAGCGTTGTCGGTGCCTTTGCTGTCATAAACACTTCATTTTGAATACAATTGTTGCATGTTCGTTGACAAACATGTAATTTTGACAGCTGTAGGACAAGTGCTGAAATTGTCAGCTGTTGACAGTTGCATGACATTCGTAATACACTCGTACATGTTTATATATTGCTAATTAAATATGCACAAATGTGCGTTTGAATAGACCCGAGTATGTTGTAGTGTGAGTCACTGGTGGGAAACAGCGTTGTTCATTGGTTACACGGCATGAAATGAAGATTTCTTCTCATACAATATGCACGTATATTTTATATAGAAATTACGTATAAATATAGAAATTGCTTTTAAATGTGTAATAAAAATACAAAATCAGGTTAAGTACATAGATGTGTAATACGGTAGAAAATAGACTCATTGATGTAGGAGAAGCACAAGGAGAACCGAAATTACGAGCAGAGGAACGAACAATCAGCTAGGAAAATTTTAGCTTCTATATATTTGGATGCTCATGAAATAAAATAGAAAAAAAGGAGTAACTAAGAAATACCGTTGTTAGAACATCGGGAGGAAACTGATACCGTATTCAACATAATATTTGGATCTTGCCTCCAACACCATTTCCCGGTACATAGATTTCTAAAAATACTCATGGAAAAATTTAGCGACAATGAAAATGCTATCGCAGATTGAGTTTGTAGCAAAAGAAAAACTGTACAGTAAAATTGGTATTGGTAAAATTGGAAAATTGCTACAACCATATGAAAAATGTAATTTCCTCGATTATGTGGGTAAACATTTCCATAAGCTATTTAAGTATCAAAAAGTTCCAAAACTACAACTTTCGTATGTCCTAGCAAGGAGCTTAATCTTTATCAGCTCATGTGAATTCTAGTTACTCGAAGCAATAAAGATAATTGTTTCATTTCTAATTTTATCAGTAAAACGATAAAAAGTTGCCCAGTCATTTTAAGCAAGTATGCTACGTATACTATAATTTAGTGAAAGTCATTGTGTTGGTTATGGGAACCCCACCCTAAATGAGTTGCCCAAATTTCACTACATTTTTGACAATTCAGTGTCAAATAAAATACAATTCTTTATAAACAAACCTAGTGTTTAGTGCGTAATTGCTGCACAATTTGGGTGTTGATAAGATTGAAATGGTGATGATAAATGAATTTGAAAAAAAAAAAACAGCAAACACTCTAGGAATGCATCTCAAACCAGACGTCATTCAAATGTGTACAACCATAGATATTTAGTGAGTTTGACGTATTATATAAATGTGAGCGTTTGACATATAATATATATATTCTATAATTATTATTTTTCATTATAATCATGACAAGCATTTTAAGAGCAATGAATTGATAGAATTGCAATGAATTAATGGTGTTCGCACATGCTCAAATTAGCTTCCACATTTAATTTTGTTTCTGAACACCTCTAGCCTCTGAACAGAAATATTTAACTTTTCTAATCAATAAAGCAGAAAGAAAAAGTCAATAATAAGAGTAATATTACTTAAAAAGCTGTTGGTGGTCGCAGAGTTATAACAAATTGCCCATAAAGAGTTAGGTACTCAAACTATTGCCACACAGATAAAAATTAATTGAAACTAATATTATACAAGAATATATGTATACTTTATGTAGGGTGAGATTACAAAATTATTTTTAAACACTCTTTTGTTAATCTGTTATCCAACCAATCTAAAGAATGTTGCACAGGGAATTTTTATCACTTGCATGTGTTTACCCTACTTATGTATATGTGATGTGTCAAGAGTCAGTTAACTGAGCTACTTATCAGTATGACATGAGTTATTTAATAACCATTAATGTTGTACTTTAGTTGTCATTATGGTGAAAAATATTGAGTAAGATGACTTGATTTATTTCAGTTATCTTTCTTTATTCACTATTGAAACTCATAGTGACATGGTAATAATTTTTTGTTTATTAGAAAGTAAACAAAGGTAAGCATTAACTCCACTCTAGAGATATTATATACTTATCTAAATTAGTTAAATTAATGTTTGTTTGATAACAGTAAATTTGCAAACTGCAATATAGCAAATGTTTATCAGTATAGTATTATAGGTAATGATTTAGTAAGGTTCCCAGACAAAGAACTTTGAACTGACAGTAATTGACTTTATATTACATTTTGTTGACGTTAAAAATGGTAGTAAAGTTTGTGTATAGCAATTACAGCGAGTAAATGAAGTAGTCGCTAGAGAACCGTACACTAAAATTTGTATATGATGTCTGGCTATATGTTCCAGACTAAATGTCTACAGTATATGGGATCTTTAGATATTGACACGTTGAATATTTTTAAAGGAACTATGTGATTTTTATATCATATTTATTGATGGATGTGACAAATTAAATAATTTACCGAAATTGTTAAAAAAAACTAATTATAAAAACATATTTTTAACTAATAAAATATATGACCTTTCTTTAATACGTTTTTCTTTGGAATATTTTTAAGGAATTCACGATGTTTATTGATAGATATGATTAACTGATATTTTAATTTAAATAATTATGTTTAAACGCTAACTCTTGCCAACAGGTGCTACTTTGGACTAAGTAGGCATTTGAAAAGTAAAGTCGTCTCTCGACGAACCAAAACAAAACTCTACAAGTCCCTCATCATTCCCGTCCTAATGTATGATGCAGAAGCGTGGACGACGGAGACATCCGATGAGACGACATTTGGAGTTTTCGAGAAAAAGGTTTTACGAAAGATTTACGGTCCGTGCTGCATTTTTCCTGATGTTAATGATATATAATGAAATATGAGTTTATTTATATGATATCGAAATCGCTTAATACTACACAAATGAAGCTCAGAAATTATCCGTTAGCAATATTCTCGGTTTGCTCTAACTAACTTGGTAAGGTAATTCGTTCAGGATTGTCAAATAATCTGCTTCTAGATAATTAACAACAATAAAAACATTATGAGATTCAAAAAGGGGTAAACCTTGAGTAAACTGTGTTTTAATCTTATCTTTCACATGTGTTTTATTGAGTTTAAAATGTCTAACAAATAAATAGAGTTGTTCCCAACGATAAGCTTTCAGAAACCAACTTAGTTTGATACACACTATAATAATGTTTATTATCTCAAGAGTATATTAATACAATTCAGGTGGATAACTTGCTGAATTTTAAAAATACGAGCAGATATTACACATAGTTCAACTATATGTATATAGAAACTTATTTTTAGATATCCCCCTTGAACAATTTATCTACATCACTCCTCTGTTGTCTCTTAAATACAAATATTGAGCCAGTATACTTGTATGTATAGATGTGTATTAATTTCTACATATATATAGGTATGATAGAATATATTAGTACGCACACATATATAAAATATATACATACATATATGAGTTTATCGTATATAAACATGACCATTTCCATATAAAAGAAGTAAAGTTGATTTGATGAGCGATAGCAATGACTTGGCAAAATATTATTTGAAAACTAAAAGTACTTTATCAGTTTTCGCAACGAATTGCCTGAGACCAGCGTGTTAATCGTGTACCCGATATGATTGCTTACACTCGCGTAAAGTGTGCTTTTAAGAGGTACAAAAATACATGTATTTATATTTATGTACAGCTGTTCACCAGTGGAGCGCATATACGAAACAAACTTATCTAATTAACAATTCGGATAACAATAAATAAATACACACATTCATACTATAAATTACGATGACTTGCATAAAATTTTAAAAAATATATCAACCATACTTATCGCAAGCAGGTTTCCAGCGCGCAAGCGACTCAGTCAGAGTTCGAGCGTAAAGGCAAACGGTTGTGCGTACAAAGTACAAATATATACTCGTATATATGGAACACATTTAAAAATACTATAAGTGTATATATATTATATAGAACTTGTGTAGTGCAAAAACAAGAAATATAAACAATAAAATAAGTGTATAAAACTAAAATAAAAACTGTGTAGTTTTTATTCCAAACAAAAAATGGCAAAAAGTGTAGAGGAATTGAAGATGGATTTGAGTGGCAAGAATATTGTTTATATAGGTGGTTTTGGTGGCATCGGTTTAGAAACATGTAAACAATTGGCGCAAAAAGGTGTTGCGGTAGGTTTTCCAAAAAAAAAAAAAATAAATAAAACTTCCATAAAAAATAACAACAATAAAGCAGGTGTATTAGAAAAGCTAATATTTGTGCAAACAATTTACAGAATCTTATGATACTACACAAGTCGTGGAATGAATCAGCCTTCAAAGAACTCAACTCAGTTGATTCGCGTTGTGTGTGCCAGTTTACGGAGTTTGACATCACCTGCGGTTTGGAAAAGACGCGCCAATTATTTAAACAAATAACAGAGAAATTAGGAGGCATCGATGTGCTAATTAATGGCGCGGGTACATGTGATGAAAGAGATTTCGATTTTATTATAGCTGTAAATTTTACGGGCACTGTAAATGCTACACTTGTTGCTTACGATCTAATGGATAAGAGCAGAGGCGGTAAAGGAGGTGTGGTTGTGAATATTTCTTCCGTAGCGGCACTAACACCCTTCCCTGTCTTACCCATCTACAGTGCGACTAAGGGGGGAATATTGAACTTTACACGCGCATTAGCGGTAGGTAAACCACAGAATGCATATAGTAAACGGTGATTTGATAAAGCGGTGTATATATATATATATGTAAACCCTTATCTTTATGTATGTAACGTGTGTACGAGATAAAGACTTACAATGTTGGCACGTGTTGTGGTGCTATCGTGTTGATAATCAAGTAGTGCATAAGTGTACGTGACAAAATCTGTACATACAAGCTTTTACGGTGCACGCTAAGTTAAGGGCCGGTTTTTCAATTACTAGATAACAATTACATATACTAATTTAAATATAGCGTGAACACATTTATATGTAGGGAAGAAATTGCTTTGCTTACTCGCCCATACACGTTGACGTAGATACAATTTTATACTCGTATATACACATATAAGCATTTAAATTGTGCCGAGTCATCGTGCCGCAGCATTATTTTCATTTTTATTGTTTTTAGATTATTCGAAATGAAGCTTGAACTGAATCATGCAAATTAGCGCACCTAGTGGTCTCTAAAATTTTATTTTCGAATAGACCATATGGGGTCTACAAATATTTGAACTGCAAATATTTGAAGATAAGAAATTTTAAGTGTTGAAAACAAGCCTAAAAACAGTATAGGCTTCGTGTAGTGTTTTAAAAATAGAATTAAAAATTAATAATTAAATCATTGAATTATTAACGGAAGTATTTATAGCGAATGATCACCCTGTAGGAACATAATACAGATGCCAAAATAAAGTCTTACTAATAATTTTTCTGGTAGAAAGTAGAAAAAGCTATGTCTCTGATACATATACATCCCTGGTTATTATTACTGACAAATTTGTTTCTCCTCTACAGCAATTAGAAGCCAAGACTGGCATAACGTTATATAGCATTTGTCCGGGCATTACCGACACCAAACATTGGGATGATGTGCACCATTTCCAAGGTAGAGAATTAAGCTTTAAAGAGAAAATGCGTGGTCGTTCATTTCCAACGCAAACGCCTAACGATTGTGCAAAGAATATCGTGAAAGCTATGGAATCGCATAAGAATGGTGCAACTTGGATGTGCGATTTGGGACAGCTGAAATTGGTGGAAATAAAGAATTTCTGGACACCGCCACATCACAAGCAAAACAACGAGACTGAGCAAAGTTAGAAAACAAGCTGAGCAAAGGCAAAGCTAAATAACACATTTAAAGTATCTTTCACCAACTGAAAAAAAAGTAAAACTTTTATGCTTTCAGATGAGATGGTGCAGTCGAAGAAGCGTAAGTCTGAAGTCTCTGGATAGTTAGGAGGCATGCGAAATGTGATACCGTTATTCTTGCATATACTTGAAAAGAAAAGGAGAGTTGCAGTGTTTGGTATTCTACAATTCATAGACTGAATATTTATATTAAATATAATATTATGTAGATTTGTACGTATTTTCGCAAACTATATGTTAGAGATAAGGTATATGAATTTGATAAAAAATAATAAGTTTAATATATATTATATTTGGCGGTAAAACTTTTATTGCTGTTCTATTAATAGTATCTAGTCGCATTTAGACTGTTAGTTACTGTTGTAATTATAGAATATAGCATACTGCTGAAACCGGTTTTTAACGTTCAACAAAGCATGACAAAATATTTTTTACAGAACCCTGTTGGAAATTATAAAATAAAGAATACTTATATATTTCTCAACAATGTTGGTTTTGATTAATTTGTGTGAAAAACAGGTGTAGTATTCCATTCATTTTCAAACTCAAAAACAAAGATTGTTTCTAGTTTTTATTTTAGCAAAACTTATAGAGAAATTCGTAGAAAATTGTTTTCGTTTATATTAATTTAAAATGTTAAAATATCCACCAGAAAGCAATAAATCTAGTTAGATGTCATCCTGATTGGAAAAACTAATAGTCAATAAATTCTCTGGTAAAGAAACTGATAATAAATAAAGAAAGATTTAAGCGAAATTGAAGTGCGTAAGCATATTCTAAATTAGGTTTCTGACATCGGTTTTTCTAGCAAATCAAAAAGCGTAATGCCTTAACTTGCTGAACATATTTTTATAATGAAAGCTTTAAGATGAAACTATCTCATTTACACCGTGTTAGACTTCACGGCATACCTAATTGAATCTGCATCTATTTGATTTCCTACAGGGTAGATTTTTTCAACACCAATACAAAAGTTACCATACATATACAACATATAGTTTATTTGATAAGTGATAACGGTGAGTCAGAAATAGAATTGAGCTAAAAGGTTTAAGCACTGATAAGTTTAGCGTCAAATTAAGAGAGCGGGTCTATACAACAGATATGAATACTCTCACAGTACATAGTAATGCATACATACGTCCTGTTCGAAGAGTGTACGCACACTGTTCACAGAATGAACTCCGCGGAAATACCCAAGCTATTCTAATAATACCAAAAAAATATACATAGTATATACTTATATATATACTTAAATTGGTAAGGTAAAGATCTACCAAAAATTTTAACGCTCATTTTTATCGTGGCCGTACACAATACACTGGAAGCTCAGTCAAAATTCGAACGCAAAAGCAAACGGTTGTGTTTGCACATATATGTTCATATATGAAGATAAAAGTGGAATTGAGTATTGTGCTGTGTGCTTAAAAACCGGATAGATAAAGATTCGAGAACAAAAAAATATGAGTTGCAATTATACGTCTGGAATTCCAGTGAAGCATATAAATATGGAGGAAGTTGTATTGGATTTGAGTGGAAAGAATGTTGTTTATATAGGTGGTTTCGGTGGCATCGGTTTAGAAACGTGCAAACAGCTGTTGCAAAAGGGTCTCGCGGTATGTTAACAATTTGTATTTTAGCGTTTAAGCAAGCATATTACAATAGACTAATATTGAAGAACAATATTACGTTACATTACAGAATCTTATGATACTCGACCAGGCGTGGAATGAATCAGCTTTCAAAGATATAAATGTCGTCGACACAAAGAGCGTTTGTCAATTTATGGCGTTTGACGTCACCTGTGGCTTGGAAGAAACGCGTAAAGTTTTCGCGCGAATAGTGGAGAAATTCGGCCATATCGATGTGCTAATTAATGGTGCGGGAATATGTGACGAACGAGATTACGACTTAATTATTTCAATAAACTTTACGGGCACCATTAATGCCACACTAGTAGCCTACGATTTAATGGATAAGAGTAGAGGTGGCAGAGGCGGTGTCGTTGTGAATATCTCTTCGGTGGCTGCGCTAACACCCTTCCCCGTCTTACCCATATACAGTGCGACAAAGGGAGGGATATTGAACTTTACACGCGCATTAGCGGTAAGTAAAATAAACTAAAGCTTTAAAACGCTCTTAGTACAACTGACATATTATACTATGATCACAGGTAAATATTTATAATAAAATCACGTGATCAGTGAGAGGTGCTAAGTAGTGAAGCATTTATGCATGTATACGCATAAATATTCTGCGGCAAAACTATTACGGAAAACATTAGATAACGTTGGTAGAAACAAAATAAAAAAACAAAAATTGAAATAAAAATGGCAAGTGGCAAGTGACAACGTCACATATTGAGCTAAACTGGTTAATAAATGTATTCATAAATCAAGAGAGCTTCTGCTAAATAATAAACAATACTTATAAAAGACTTTGTAGCTAATTGAAGATAACATACTGTGTTTACAAATTCATAGTATTTGTATATAAATATCAAATTATCAATAACGATAAGATATTGTGATGAACTATTTCTTTTTTACTCAAAATAGGCTTATCTTGCGAAATACCAGAATGTTTTCAGAAGTAAATTGAATTCAGAAGTCAATTCATGATGATGAATTGGTTTGCTAATACAAATATCGTTTTGACAGTATGTCATAATGTATAGTGGTATTATTCTAATTTTGTTTATTAATAAATGTTGTGGACTAATGCATTTTTCTGCACGTATAATAAAAAAATTATAGGACATTAATTTTTACTATCTGTGGGATATAAGTTTTTGTTCCTAAGGATAAGTACTTTGTCTATAAAAAATTTAAATATTGGAAAATTGTGGATTTAGTTCTCAACATAGTCTCATTTCAACACAGTACACTTAACCAAATGGTTCTCCAACTGTACTTTTCTGGCCGTTAGAACAGTTTTTAACTTATGTGGATCCATATTTTGCCGGCTGTCAGAAACAATGATTTGAAATCGTCCCATGATTTGTTTTCTCTGCGCGATTTCCTCTTTATCGAATCGAATAAGAATCGAATTTTCGACCGATTGTTAACTCTAAACTCCCAAATATATTTATATTTTGTTGCTGCTTATGTTAATAATACTTTATTTACTTTCCAGCAATTAGAGCCAAAAACTGGTATAACACTATATACGATATGTCCGGGTCTTACCGATACTACACATTGGGAAAATGTGCACTACTTTCTCGGCAAGGACCTACAACTAAGAGAGCGATCGCGTCGAATAGTCCAAACACAACCGATAGCTGATTGTGCCATGAATATTATCAAAGCAATTGAGACACACGCGAATGGAGCGACTTGGATGTGTGATTTGGGGCAACTGAAATTGGTAGAAATAAAGAATTTTTGGACGCCACCGCATAAGCAAAATAAAGAAACTGAACAAAAGAAAGATACCGAACAAGCTCAAGAAAGAGAATCAACAAAAGACACAACACAAAATGAAGCATCCAGACAAGAACAAAAGAAGGAAAATGAGTCAGGTTAAAGTTAGATAATAAACGACGCTATGAGTTTTATTGATAAGCTTACCAACGTAATGATTTTGTGCTTTCAGATGCAACACTGCCACTGAGAAAACGAAAGTATCGAGTATCCGATTTGGGAAAAGATATGCAGAACATGAAGACCGCCATTGAATACTAAGTATTAAGACATTTTAGTTTACTCGCAAGATTTTATAAAAATTTAAAACAAATTTTAACAGTATTTTAGTACTTTTAATTTATTTAAATATTGTTCAAGTTTGAAAGTGTATGTACGAATATATATATAATGTAAACTATATTTAAAAATGTTATATAAGTAATAGTGTAAATCATTACAGAAAAAAAGATATTAAATGTAAGATTCTCATTAAAAACTATGTTTATGCTCTCATAACATGTTTCATGGAATACAAGAGTGACTGTTTTGGAAATAACGCCAGAAAATAGAGTTACATTTTGTTTGGTTGGAAAATTTAGCAATAGTTATGGTTCCGAGAGTATGTTATGCTTCCTGGTACTTATTTATAGTAATATTTGTATTTTAAATTCTGCCTAAATTTGAAATCAATGGAACTTTAAATAATTTATTTTAGATATAAAGTTATAAAACATAAAAAATTAAAATATATAATAAGGACCACAACATAAGCAAACTATATGAGACGTGCTAAAAATATTTTTTTATTTTCATCTTAAAAAAGGAATCACGGTCAACTAGACCGGACCAGAGGTTATAATATGAGTTGAGAGCACCATGATACTACCAACGTACAAAAAATACAATATTATTATAATTAGTAAATTGAAATGCTTAAGTGTTCATCTTGACCTAGAGCTCAGCTCCATTTCTCCAATATATGATTATTTGCATTAGATTTTGTGATCTGTTCTTCAATCCCCCTAGTTTTCCAATCCTTCTGCTAGACTATACTGTTTAACTCGTGTTTAGTCCGTTATGCAGTATTTGCTTAGAGACATATTCGTACTTTTTATGTTTATGCTCCTAACGTCTATATGAGTAATAGGTTATTTCTATAGCCGATATCAATTCATGTTTCAGAGATTATCCATACCTTCTTATGAAAACTTGTTTTGATGTACCCACACATATGTTCTGTGTAAGGTTGAACTTTAATACAAACAAGTAAGGAAGGGCTAAGTTCGGGTGTAACCGAACATTTTATACTCTCGCAATTTATTTAAACTTTATTTATATTATATAATACACAATTTGACACACATATTCGTCATATATATTGTATAAAGTCCATTGAAAGTTGGAAACCACAATATTAGGTTAGAAGCACCTCGTGTTCGATATATGGGGCCTCCGATTTCTGCGATTTTTAGAATGGGGCTGCCACACTATTAACATAGTATTTGTGCAAAGTTCGGCACCGATAACTTCACTAGTACTTACTTTATATATTGTAAAGTAAACGATTCAGATTGTCTTCAAAGTTCTGGTATATAGGAAGTAGGCGTGGTTGTGAAGCGATTTGGCCTATTTTCACAACATGTCATTGGGATGTAAGGAAACTATTACAAACCAAGTTTCATTGAAATCGGTCGAGTAGTTCCTGAGATATGGATTTTGACCCATAAGTGGGCGACGCCACGCCCATTTTCCATTTTGTAAAAAAATCTCAGTGCTGCTTCCTTCTGCCATTTCTTATGTAAAATTTGGTGTTTCTGACGTTTTTCTTTAGTGAGTTAACCCACTTTTAGTAATTTTCAACCTAACTTTTGTATGGGAGGTGGGCGTGGTTATGATCCGATTTCTTTCATTTTTGGAATGTATTAGGAAGTGGCTAAAAAAAACAACTGCAGAAAGTTTGGTTTATATAGCTCTATTGGTTTGCGAGATATGTACAAAAAACTTAGTAGGGGGCGGGGCCAAGCCCACTTCCCCAAAAAAATCACATCCAAATATGCCTCTTCATAGGGCGATCCTTCATACCAAAGTGTATTTCCATAGCTTTATTTATGGCTTAGTTATGGCACTTTATGCGTTTTCGGTTTTCGCCATTTTGTGGGCGTGGCAGTGGTCCGATTTTGCTCATTTTCGAAAGCAACCTTCCTATGGTGCCAAGAAATAAGTGTGCCAAGTTTCATCAAGATATCTTAATTTTTACTCAAGTTACAGCTTGCACAGACGGACGGACGGACGGACGGACGGACGGACAGACATTCGGATTTGAACTCCACTCTTCACCTTGATCACTTTGGTATATATAACCCTATATCTAACTCGTATAGTTTTGGGTGTTACAAACAAACCGTTATGTGAACAAAACTATAATACTCTCTTTAACAACATTTGTTGCGAAAACAACATTGTTTGCTTTGAAAAAGTCGTGTATATAGTAAATTAAGCTACCGGGCTGAAATAAGTAAATTTTGAGGGAAGAGTTGTGAATAGTTTATTCTTGGAAGTAAGAAGTAATTGAAAATGTATACAGATCTATTAAATGTATATACTATGCACTCTGTTTCCCTTCATTTTATTTATATAAGCAATTTTTCTTTACAGTTTGCTCAGGTTAGTCGAAAATACATACAAATGGAGTTAAACTGCACTTTATTTGTTTGCTTTTTATTGATACTTTCCCTAGTAAAACTTAAGAAAATTGAAATAAAAAAGGTAAACATATTTAAAGAAAATTAGTCACGGACGGACATTGAACCTGGTATTTGTTCGGATGGTATTGGAAGTCACAATTGTCCAGGTCACGGCAACAACTATCACTTCGCGTGTTAGTGTTGCAATTAATTGCTGGCAATTTTCGCGCGCGCGCTCGCTTTGTGGCATGCAGCGTGTGGCCAATTGCTGCCACTAACAAATCTCACAGGGCCTCGGGGTCCATTGAACTTTAACACGAATTCGCTGTGACGCGAAAATGTTTATTTTTGGGCGCTGCCGCTGTGTGGCACGGCTGGCACCACGTTGTGGCGGTGCATACGGTTGTGCAAAATTAAGCAAATGTTTGCAACTTGCAATTGCTTGGCGGCATTTGACGACGCGGAAAAACCTGACAAAAGTTATGTGTAAAGTAGATTTCTCCGATAGGGAAAACTGAAATAAAATTAAGAAAATAGTAAAAATTGAAATTAAAATTTTTACAAGCGAAACAAATTGGCACCGTTTCAAGTTTTGAAATGCAAATATGCAGACGGTCATATGAATGCCTATGCTGTTTTGGATACAGCACTTGCTGTTATATGTACGCTTCAAAAATATAATTTGACAGTGTCTAGCAGATGATTTCCACGAAATACATTTAAGTAAAAGCAAAACAGCTGTAAAAACAACAATTTAAATAAAATGACTGAGTACTTGTTTCTTGTGAAATGTAAAAACGATAAATAAATAAGTTGGCGCCCGCTTAGTCACTAACGTGCTATTTTTCATGCCTGCAAACCCTCAAGTATGCGCACATTTATAGAATACCTCAATGTGTTGCATGAGTGCAATATCTGCGAATGCGGCATAAATTTGGGTTGCACTAAGTTTAAGCTCAAATCTCTCATGCTTCGCGGTGAAACCAGTTCCGGTAAAGGAGAAGAAGAGAGAGGCTTACTGCAACTTAGAGTGTGTTTAGCGGTTATTACAGGCTTAGCCGGCATTCATGAATGGCTCTTAACTCACATACAGGAAGTGTGGCAAGTAAAAGAGTTATGCGCAATAAATACATTTAAGAATTCTTGTTGCAGCTGGGAATTGTATGCCCCCGTTAGTCTAAGTGGCTTACTTGTAAGCCTAGATTTGCCTAAATTAACTTTAAAATGCATTGACAGGTGAATTATGAGTTTCTCAAGAGCGAATGAGTCACTTGTTAATGAACCAAATTTATAAGACAATAATAGAAATTTCAAATAAAATTTTGGTAAGAACTGTTCTATATAATCGTTTAGTTTTGTTGAAGATCAGTCTTTCAACTTTAAAATGCATTTTACATATATATTTGTATACTCTCACAAATAGTTGCTAAGAGAGCATTATGGTTTTGTTCACATAATATAGGGTTATATATATCAAAATGATCAGGATGACGAGACGAGTTAAGATCCAAATGTCTAACTGTCCGTCCGGTATATATGTTCCTTGGGACCGTGAGAGGGCCCACTGCCACCCACACCAAATGGGTCAAACCCCATATCTCAGTAACTACTCGACCGATTTCAATGAGATTCGGTATATACCCCTTTTTCTTCTAATAGAGAGTCTCTGTACCAAAAATGGTTAAAATCCTGTCATAACATCCCCCAGCTCCCATATACCTTATATTCGGATTATTAAACTTCCGGGGGGCTATATTCGCATATATCGGGTAATATGTGAGATATTTTAGAAAAATTAAGTGAGCATATAGTCCTGTATATCCTGTATTAGTGAAATCGGTTCAAGAATTACCTCAGCCCTCGTATACTATATATGATGAGTATAGTTATTGTATTGGAATTTACGCCGAATATATGGGTCAAATTGCGAGAGTATAAAATGTTCGTTTGCACCCGAACTTAGCCTTTCTTTTCTTGTTTTTATTGCAAGACATTTCAATAATTACTTTGGTAATTATTAATACGTATTAGATTCCTTAGCCTTCTTGTTTGGTTGTAGTATATTTGCACCGACCTTTTTAGAAATTAGCATATTAAGAAGGCTTTAAGGCACTCTTTCCAGTGATTATTACTTATTTCATTGGAATATAGTTACTTGGTGACGTTTTACCTAGGATTCCCCATAATTTGGTATATGCTACCGATTAGTCGGTACGTAAAGTACAAACCAAATGATGTTACAGGACCAAAACCGCGAAAATGTTGTTTTTAATTGATGGTTCTCAGAAGAAAATTTGCAACATAATACAATTTTTCTGGTCGTGTAAACTTTTAAAAAAGAAAATTATATTTAGGGTTGTTCATTATAGATTTTACTTAAGAGGAGTCACATGGGTTACATAAGTTTATTGAGTTATTATATTCTACAACATCTCTTGAATAGTGTGCAAAAATTTCGATCCGAGTAATATTTTTGTATGCAATTTTAGACAGTCCTTAGAGATACAATTTACAAGAAGGACTTGGGCGAAGAATTTTTCTGGACTAAGCACATGTAGCCCCTTAAGATCCTTAGCGAATAAATAAATAAATGTTTGAAAATTCTAGACTGGTAACGTATAACGCAACCAGAAAGTATTCTCCGGACCGGTGCTTTAGTAAAAAACTGGAATATTGTTAAATACACAGCCGCAACAATCAAAACGTTAGGTTTATTTGTTGCTTTAAAATACCAATACTACTACTGTTTCTGCTGCTGCAGCCTTTAATTCTGTCTAGTGATCTGCTACGTTGTGTATTTCACCTTCATTGTTTTTGTGTGCGAGTCATTGCAATTGTTTTGTTTTTGTTGTGCTGTTCTCATTGCTGTTGCAACTACATACATGTATATAGTATAGTTGTTGCCTTTATTGTGTAATCAGCAGATAACGGCATTTAATGGCTGAATGGTTTTCTAGCGGCAACCGCAACGGCCATACGAATGGCCGACACATGAGCGAACTTACGTCTGTCGGTGGAACCGTCGCCGAGTCAATGTGCTTGCCTCCACCGAATTCGCGGCTTTTGCGTGCTATTTTTGTTGTTGTTGTTGTTATGCCGTTACATTTCGTTGGCTGCCTTCACGGTGTTTGTTGCTGTGCGCATTTTTGTTGAAATAATACAGCTAATACAAGTATTACGTATAGTATAGATGACTGTGTATATGTCTGTATATACAAATCAAGTATTTTCACCGACTTTTTCGCTTATTTACTGTTGATCTGCTTCATTGTTGTTTTCAGCCTGTTCTGGTCGGTAGTTTATTTCATTGTTGGCTGATAGTTTTTCTAAATGTTTATTGTTCACATAATATTGCCTATCGCTGCCTATCCACCGGTCGGTTGTTTCGTTTGTACGTACTAGGTTGGTTGATTCATCTATCGGCTGGGCTGCCTTGACTTAGTGGCGGCGGGAAATGATTTTTCTCACGAACAATGAACGTTTCGTACTACGTACTCGTAACAGTGTCATACAAAAACAGAAACAACAACTCAAGCGTTTAATAACAAAAAATACAGGGATAAAGATATGTGAATGTATGGAATTAAATACATATCAACATTCGACTAAAAAATACTTGCTGCCGGTTAAATCGGACTTTAGTGATAACAACTTTTATAGGTGTGCAATTATAGCAAAGTCTGCGAAGGTGTATCCGATTGATTTCGTCACCGCTCATAAACTTAGCAAACCATTCTCACTGTTGGACATGCAAATACTTTACCAAATCAATTCTTATTCGCTGCTTTTGATTGCAAATTCGGTACGCTTTTACCATCGCCAATGAAAGAAAATATTTCTGATTTCACTAAAAACACTCATTAAAATTTTAATTAGCAAATCAATGCATATGCAGTGGATAAGCATTTAGACGTATACATGATACCAACTCAATTTATTTTCACTTCATTTAACAGCGAAAGGATTTCGAATTTGATTATAGAAATGCAATAGACTAATTATCTCATTGAGTGCTTTGTTTTTTTTTTGCCAACTTAGAGAAGATTTTGCGACAATGGCCTACTTAATAGGTGAGTTAAATTTTCTGGCGATTCCCTTTGAGACTAAACTGACTTCAGTCGCACAATAAACTTTCTACTTTAAACTACTTCTTTATAAAAATTTAAAAAATAATAATGAAAGCAATCACAAAGAACTGTTTGGTTATGGTACCCTCAGTATATTCAAATAAATACCATGAAATAAAGCGGTTATTAATGGAAAATTCCACAAAACGCCTGGTAACTAGACGAAAAAGGTCTTGAAAATTGTATAATAAAATTTTGAGAACGGTGTAAAATTATATTTTTTACCTGCATGGCATTATTTAACTAATAAGTTTTTTACATGACCTACCAGTACTACCTATTAATTCATATTAATGGATTTTTAATTGGTAAGTTTCCAACACATTTCCGAACTTTTCGAAATGTTAATGAAAGGTTTGAAATATTTTCTGAAAAAGTAGTGAATGGTTCGTTGTGTTTGCTGAATTATCCTACTGTCAAAGAAGTGAGATTTCTTAGTGCTTTTTGACAGTGCTTCCTAAAGATAACTCTAAACTGTTCAAAAAGGGTATTATTGTGCCTCCTAAGTGATGTAGTTTAAAACTACTGAGCCTTTTGAGAAATAGATCTCCACGAATTTACAGAATATGTTGAGCTGAGTATTTGTGAACGATATATCGTCCTGCTAACTCGTTTTTCTCAGAATAGTTTTTTCTGACCTCAAATCCGAACTGTTGTCATTTCATACGGCTTTATAACTTTACAGAAATTGTTAAACACAAATCCATGTTTTTTGCCCATAAACAATATTTTTCATGCAAAATATATGTCAAAGAATAAGAAAGTTGAATTTGCTATGTCCATATCGATTAAAGGAGATGAGAACTTTAAGTTTAGTTAATACTATACAACCAGATGTCCTAACGAATATTCTTACAACTCGTACTACTTTTCAAGAGAACATTATTCATAAATCTCTAAATCAAATATTGTTTATGGATTCTTCTGATATACCCTAACAAGTTATTTCTTTAAATAGCTCTCTTACTACCACAACGATTAATCCTAAAAATTTCTGCATAATCAATTTATCAAATACTGACGGGGCTCTTGAACTTTGAACATATTATCTAAGAACAAAAAACATGGATTTGTGTTTAACAATTTCTGTAAATATAAGTTATAAAGCCGTATGAAATGACAACAGTTCGGATTTGAGGTCAGAAAAAACTATTCTGAGGAAAACGAGTTAGCAGGACGATACAGTATACTCTCGAAGAGTAAAATCTCAGAAAGTAAATAATCGCGGAAAAGTTAATCACCTTTAAGATTACACATGCACCTCGAAAAAGTAAATTTTTTAATTTACTTTTCAGAGAGTGTGATAAAAAATTCGAAACGAAGCAAGCAGCTTTTTTTACGATGTATCAAAAACACTAACTCTCTTGTTTATCGCGTCTTTTTAGTAAATAAACTCTCCTACTTGATCCACTGGTTTAAAAATGAAAACGATGCAAATCAGGTGTCAGACTTTTTGAATTGTCGTACAAAAATGGTCAGAAAATATATTGCAAAAAAAAAAACCAAAAGAATATTCAAGATTTTTTCTCTTCATAGTAAATACATATATATGTATGTAAATGTAAATATGTTTTTCATGTAAATCCATATGTTTTATTGAAGCAAATAAATGCATGAATTTTTTAAGTTTAAAAATGCATTTAATATTATAAAAACAGATAATTTATGTATATATTTGGAAAAGTAAATTTTTCGAAAAAGTAAATTACCCAAACACTATGTGCTTTCGATGTAGATCTGGAACACTTGCAACACGGAGCGCACCACAAAATTACTTTGGAGTAAAGCGGTCAGACCACAAAGCTTATACTTTTAAAAATACAGTTTCGTAGGGGTCTTCACGGGATGCTTATCTCTAAGATACAACCTGCACAATAAGTCTAATGATGGCTTAAATGCGGCCACTTGCGGTCAGGCACTCTTTGTCTTCCTTTTCAACCAATAACACATATACCTTTTCAATACATATAAGGAGTGCTAGAGATAAGAATCGCTAACAGAAAGACAACTCTTGGTTTCTGACAATTCAGAGAGGGATCGGGATTTTAATTTAATATAGTTCCCTCGAGAAATGTGATCGAAATATACGCGTATGATATATTAGATGGAGGTTAAGTCTATAATTTATCAGCTTTTTTATCATCAATTTCGGGCTTGCTCCTGAAGTTATTATATTCACAAAACACAAATCGAGTGAAATTACCTTTATAGACGCTTCTGTAACGAATCCACGTTTGCTGTAAGTATAAGTGCACTTTTTTAAAAAATAAAATATTAAATTGCGGAATTTATCTTACAATTCGATGTTACGACTTGTCTCACTTGTTAATGAACATATCCGCAGACGTTTAAAAGTCGATCAGGATCACTGAGGGATGCTTTTAAGATGAACATATGTATATGTATATGGGCATTTATACGCAACTGAGTGCATCTTAATAAGCGCTACACCGATTACTCATTGTGAACTTTTACGCTTTCAAAACGATTTCGTTGAATGGTAGGTACGCAGATAGCCATTAAGTATTGTGGAAGGTGGTGAAAGATTGACGTGTGCATGCACCAAACTATGTGCTTGTATGTATGTAAATATGTACGTAGAGTGCACGCAGTTACATGGAATAATTTCCGATAATTTGCTTTGACAAGTTAATCGCAGCAATTTGCATGGAAATTTATCATAATTCCAAGCTACATGCGAATATTCGTTTATGTACACAAATTGTTAGTATGCCAGCAATACATACATACATATATATATATGCATATTTATGTCGAACACACAAGGAAAAGTTGTGCGAAACGTTCATAACTAAATGCAACAAACCTATTGTTGCACAACCGGGCTAACACGCTGCTACTTAACTTTAACTCCCTTTACCAAAGGGGTGTGCGCCAAGCGCCAGCGACTTGTATGCGCTCACACACATGTATACATACATACATTAATTTTTATGTGTGCACATAATCATAAATACATGTACATATATATATGTGTGTTTAAGTTTGCACTTGTAGACAGGAAGCGAAAATGCTGCATTTAGTTGCAAACACTGGCATATAGCTATAACACCAACAACAACATGCTGCATGCGCACCAACATACATACAAACAGATTCAATTTGATCGGCGCTGCTGCCAGGGTACATAATTGTTTTGTGGCGCGGCTGAGATGCTGTGCGACCGGTGCTACTCGCTCGTGCAATGCGTTGATGGAAGTGCAAAAATGCGCACAAAACGTCAACGATAAGCTTTTACAACAAGATAAGATAGTTTGCATATCTGGCATCGCGCATCGCGGCAGTCAAGGCTGCTACATATACATATATATGTTTGAGTATGCTACGAAACGGTGCCTCACAGTAACAAATATACATACGTATATGTATGTATGTATGCATGTCTGCATGTTGGCAACGTAATGATGACTTGTTGCCATGTTGCAAAAGGCGACGTGCCACTGTAACAGCAACAACTGCTGCACTGCGAGCGCGCTTACCACTTGCCCCAATGTACTTTTTGCACCGCGGAAATGCAGTCAATTCATTTAGTTTTTCTGTTTTTTTTTTATTATTCACTGTCTCCTTCATGGCAGAAATGAAAAGCCACTTAATTTTACGTGAAAAGGAAGCGTCTACGCGCCACAAAAAGTGTATGGCAAACAGCCAGTCAGTGGGCCAGGCCGAGTGAGGGCCGAGTCATGGACATGGATGGCAGCAAAAGTGGTAATACAACAAGTAGGAAATAACAGCGAGTATGTACAAATATGTTTGGTTAATGAAATCTGGCGAAAAAATATTTCCAACAACACTGACGCGCCTAACAAGGTTGCAAGTTTGTTAGCACGCGTGCGCTTTGGCGCTTTTTCTAATGCATTAACTGCCAAGCAGCACGGAGTGTAGTGAGGGAGCGCATTCAAATTTTACGATTGGTGATTTTGTTTTTTGCGCGACACTGGCAGAATTATGAATAGATAAAATATGTTGGTTAATGCTGATGATGATGCTGTTGATTATACAGATGATAAAACTGCAAATTGAACGATGGTGATGGAGTGGTAATGCAACAGCGTATTGATTAAAATCTTGTTGGTGCGGCGTTTTAGTTGGTACCCGTCTAAGCTGACACAGTGCATCCTGCTGTCTCTACAAAGTGTAGTAAAAGTTTGGTTATATGCTTTTAGATCGTTTATCCAACCATTACTGTGAAGCGATCGAAGAAACTATACCAGTTGTTGAAATAGACTGGCAGCACTTGTAATACATTTCTTGGTCTTAGTTGTCCACTGTTCAGCATCAACAACACCAACAATGTCAGCCTCGAAATCCAGCGCAGAATCACTATTGCCAACAGGTGCTACTTTGGACTGAGTAGGCAATTGAAAAGTAAAGCTCTCTCTCGACGAACCAAAATCAAACTCTACAAGTAGCTTATCATTCCCGTCCTGCTTTATGGTGCAGAAGCTTGGACGATGTCAACATCAAATGAGACGACACTAGGAGTTTTCGAGAGGAAAATTTTGTGCAATATTTATGGTCCTCAGAACATTGGCAACGGCTAATACCACAGACGATGGAACGTTCAGTTGTACGAGTTATACGACGACATTGACATAGTTCAGCGATTAAAAAGAGCGGCTACGCTGGCTAGGTCATGATGTCCGAATGCACGAAAACACTCCAGCTTGAAAGTGTTCGATGCAGTACCCGCCGGACGAAGCCGAGGAAGAAGAAGGAAGGCCTCCACTTCGTTGGAGGGAGCAGATGGAGAGCGATCTGGTTATAATTGGGTTCTCCAACTGGCGCGGAGCAGCGAGGCAAAGAGAGGAGTGGCGCGCAATCATCGATTCGGCTATAACCGGCTAAACGGTTCAAAGCCAGTTGTCCACTGATCCATGCGCAATTCTTTCTCCGCCGAAGAAATTCTTCTTTCCATATCGAAAAAAACATTTGTTTCGGTGAGTTTCAATACTCAAAAATATTATGTTTTTTTTACTTTAATTTTCGTTATTTGAGCCCTTCACAATAGTGAAACGAAAGCCTCGGATGAGACACCCCCCTTTTGATGACGACCCCTGCAAACGTTTTAAGGATAATGATATAAGGGCATGCACCTGGAATGTCCGGACCCTTAATTGGGAAGGTGCCTCTGCTCAGCTGGTTGATGTCCTCATACGACTCAAGGCTGACATCACCGCCATCCAAGAAGTGCGATGGACGGGACAAGGACGGAAGAAGGTGGGTCCTTGTGACATCTACTACAGCGGCCATATAGAGGAGCGCAAATTTGGTGTTGGATTTGTGGTGGGAGAGAGACTCCGTCGCAGAGTCCTGGCATTCACCCCGGTGGATGAACGTCTTGCCACAATCCGCATCAAAGCGAGGTTCTTCAACATATCGCTGATTTGCGCCCACGCCCCAACGGAAGAGAAGGACGATGTGACCAAAGATGCTTTCTATGAGCGCCTAGAACGCACCTATGAGCGATGCCCCCGCCACGATGTAAAAGTCGTTCTTGGCGATTTTAACGCCAGGGTGGGTAAAGAAGGTGTCTTTGGCACAACAGTCGGAAAATTCAGCCTCCATGACGAAACATCGCCAAACGGCCTGAGGCTGATCGACTTCGCTGGGGCCCGAAATATGGTCGTCTGTAGTACCAGATTCCAGCATAAGAAAATACATCAAGCTACTTGGCTGTCTCCTGATCGAAACACGCGGAACCAAATCGATCACGTTGTGATAGACGGAAGACATGTCTCCTGTGTTTTAGACGTGCGTACGCTCCGAGGACCAAATATAGACTCGGACCATTATCTGGTCGCAGCGAAGATACGCACCCGCCTCTGTGCAGCAAAGAATGCCCGTCAACAAACACAAGGAAGGTTCGACGTCGAAAAGCTGCAATCGCAACAGACAGCCACGAAATACTCTACTCGACTTGCACTCCTGCTCTCTGAGAGCACTCATCAGCATCTCGGTATAAGGGAACTGTGGAACGGCATCTCAAACTTACTGCGTACCGCTGCAGCCGAAACAATTGGTTTTCGGCAACGACAAAAAACTAGCTGGTACGATGAGGAGTGCCGTCTCGCAGCGGAGAGAAAACAGACTGCCTACCTCGCAACGTTGCAAACGACCACAACAAAAAAAGAAAGAGGCCGAAATGCGTGAGCACGAGGAGCTTGAGAAGCTGGCAGATAGAGGGAATGCTCGAAAATTTTATGAAAAAATGAAGCGACTTAACGAAGGTTTCAAGACCGGAGCATCCTCATGTAGAGACCAAGGTGGTAATCTGCTAACCGATGTCCAGGGCATACTGGGATTATGGAGGGAACACTTCTCCGACCTACTGAATGGCAGTGAAAGTACAACACTAGGAGATGGCGAACCCGATCCCCCAATCGATGACGATGGAACGGATGTTCCATTACCCGACCATGAAGAAATTCGAATAGCAATTACCCGCTTGAAGAACAACAAAGCAGCGGGGGCCGATAGATTACCGGCAGAACTATTCAAATACGGCGGCGAAAAACTGATAAGGTGCATGCACCAGCTTCTTTGCAGAATATGGTCGGAAGAAAGCATGCCTGACGATTGGAATCTCAGTGTGCTCTGCCCAATCCATAAAAAGGGAGACCCCACAATCTGCGCCAATTACCGTGGGATCAGCCTCCTAAATATCGTATACAAGGTTCTATCGAGCGTACTGTGTGAAAGACTAAAGCCCACCGTCCACGAACTGATTGGACCTTATCAGTGTGGCTTTAGACCTGGAAAATCGACAACTGACCAGATATTCACCATGCGCCAAATCTTGGAGAAGACCCGTGAAAAGAGGATCGACACACACCACCTTTTTGTCGATTTTAAAGCTGCTTTCGACAGCACGAAAAGGAGTTGCCTTTACGCCGCGATGTCTGAATTTGGTATCCCCGCAAAACTAATACGGCTGTGTGAATTGACGTTGAGCAACACCAAAAGCTCCGTCATGATTGGGAAGGACCTCTCCGAGCCGTTCGATACCAAATGAGGTTTCAGACAAGGTGACTCACTATCGTGCGACTTCTGGAAAAATTTATAAGAGCTGCAGAGCTAAACCGAGAAGGTACAATCTTCTACAAGAGTGTACAGCTCCTGGCGTACGCCGATGATATTGATATCATCGGAAGCAACAACCGCGCCGTTTGTTCTGCTTTTTCCCGCATGGATAAGGAGGCGAAGCGAATGGGTCTGGAGGTGAATGAGGACAAGACGAAATATCTCCTGTCATCAAACAAACAGTCGGCGCATTCGCGTCTTGGCGCCCACGTCACTGTTGACAGTCATAACTTCGAGGTCGTAGATAATTTCGTATACCTGGGAACCAGCATCAACAACACGAACAATGTCAGCCTCGAAATCCAGCGCAGAATAACTCTTGCCAACAGGTGCTACTTTGGACTGAGTAGGCAATTGAACAGTAAAGTCCTCTCTCGACGAACCAAAATCAAGCTCTACAAGTCGCTTATCATTCCCGTCCTGCTTTACGGTGCAGAAGCTTGGACGATGTCAACATCAGATGAGACGACACTAGGAGTTTTCGAGAGGAAAATTTTGCGTAAGATTTATGGTCCTCAGAACATTGGCAACGGCGAATACCGCAGACGATATAACGATGAGCTGTACGAGTTATACGACATCATTGACATAGTTCAGCGAATAAAAAGACAGCGGCTACGCTGGCTAGGTCATGTTGTCCGAATGGACGAAAACACTCCAGCCCTGAAAGTGTTCGATGCAGTACCCGCCGGAGGAAGCCGAGGAAGGGGAAGGCCTCCACTCCGTTGGAGGGACCAGGTGGAGAGCGACCTGGTTACACTTGGGATCTCTAACTGGCGCCGAACTGCGAAGGAGAGAGAGAGGTGGCGCACTATCGTCGATTCGGCTATAACCGGCTAAACGGTTGCAACGCCAATCACACACACAATAGTAAAACTGGTCTAAAATCTGTAAAATGTTCCGATGCAAGCGGTTAGACCACTTTAATGAGGTATCCAAATACTCTACTACTTACTTTAACTTAGTTGTTGCTTTCATATGTTGACACAAGAGTGGGCATTGAAAATGGCTTATCGATGACGACTAATAATATATCTAATAGATGATACTATGGGTCTTAAGTTTTACACTCATACTAGTGCAATTTTAACTCAGAGGTCTCCCTTACTGGCGTCTCCTCAATATTATTTACAAATTAACTAGCATTTCCAAGCAAATTTTATTTTATGTGCCGCCTTTTTATAATTTCTTATTAATTAAGCCAGGAAGCAGTTTTCATTGAAAGCGCAACGCAGACTCGACAGCCTTCGTTGCGACAGCAGCGCCTACTTCGCAAATGCTCACCCGCTGTGTTATTGCTGTCTTGCATTTTTGCAAAAGCTAAACAAGAAGAGTGAGTTGCCGCCACTTGCCACTTGTTGTTGAAGTGGCACTGGCGTATATAGTAGTTGAGTGGCTGCCGCAATGCACTTCATGCAACTGAGCTGCTTGCAATGTTTTAAGTCGCGTACGGTAGATACTTTGGCATAAGGAAGTGCTGCAGTATAAAAGTTAATTAACACTAATTTACATACCATATTATGCATAATAATAATGATAATAAATAAATATAAGTGTTATCAAGTTGGTGCAGCGATGTGGCAGCATGCACTTGGAGGGGTTTTAAGACGATGAGAGTGGTGTTAAAAGGTCAAATAAGCTAAGATGTCACATTGCTGTTTAGGTTTTGGTTTTTGTTGGTGAAGGAAATATTTGTAAACAACTCTTAGAAGGTCAGTGACTTCGATTCCGTGCTATAATGGTTTAATTTTCGGGAAAAGTGTTTGGTTTTAGTTGTCTATAACAAGAGTAAGCTTTCAAAAAGGACTTCGATCGACATAACACGATTAGTTAGACATTTCAAGATACCCTTATCGGAAAATATATGAAAATGTCGGACGTTTGCCCTCTAATATTGTGAATTGACTTGAAATTATAACTCTTCATGTTACTATTTGCGCCCAGGACCTCGAAAATATATATATTTCATTCAAAATTTGTAAATTAATCTGACTCTTCATAATAACATTTTTCGAAATGCGTCCTTTAAAACATACCATTAGCACAGCTATATTATCATATTTTAATGTTTTCGCCGTGCATTTGTAGTTTAAGGTGAAGCCTAACGCCACGGCATTGAATATAAATTATGCTACTTAAATTTATCAGACACAATCATTACATTTGCATCTATGCGTCTATTTTTAAACCTCTTTTCCAACTAATTTTAAGCTCAATAACAGTTGTGCACAGTGGTAGGCCTTCATAAACCGCTGTGACATGCAAATGCATTGCAACTACATACAACTTTGCTGTCAATAACACCCATTACACTTGTCACAGGAAATACAGAAGCCGTTGCGATGCATACGAATGCATGAATATACAAATAAACATACATATATGAATACTTATTTACATATGCATACATAAAACCACCAATGACCGTCGCCATTCACACCTGTCACACTTCCTAATGCCATAGGCGTACAGACAAATTGTTTTAACCGCTAAATCTATTCAAGCGCCGTCGTTTGTCATGTATTTCATTTCATATTGTTTCAAAATGGCGCCTCAACCGTGCGTAATACTGTTATAATTGAGATATAAATTTGTATAACTTTGTTGACAGTATAGATTGATAGTTGGATAGCTTATTCACAGGCGAAGTATGTCAATCGTAGTCCTAGGAAGGAAGTTTGATATTTTCGAAATTGTTAATATTCATCTTGTCTTTCTTATGAAACAGTATGAAAGTACAATCATTATATAACTAAATATACGACGGAAATAAGTTCGCTGTATAAGTTGAAACCCAATTTTGGAATAATTTATATTTGATATCTTAAAAATGGGAGAGAAGGAAAAAGCGTTTAAAGACCAAATCGTTGGAAAATGGTCTCGTTTGATAAAAATTTGATATTTCATTAAGAATATGCAATGTGTCGCAAGCCAATGGTGTGGATGAAAATTGAAAATAATAATATATTTTGATGATTGAAAATAATTTTCGGACAATGAAATCAACTCTTTACTTCCATCTTAATGTTTTGCTACACGTTTATATGCCATCTTATTCCTATTTTAAGAGCCACAAACAATCTCTAGTTTAACAAAACTCATATACTCTGAGCAACAAATTACGAGAGTGGATAAATACAAAGCTAATCAGATATTCGCTCTATTTTAAATGTGTGTAAACATTTAAATGTCGATACCGTAGATTAAATCCGCTACGAAATGTGTTAGGAATGCAAAGTAGTCGGAGAATCGGTATTTAAGCTCCACTACAGACATGGTGAATAACAATTAGCTATGAAATAACTATGTTGAAGTCATACATTTAGTTTGTTTCCAGCGTATTTAGCGAGTACAAGCGATTTTCGAAAACAATTTGTTTACTTGTCTACAAATTACCGCACACGAAAGAGCAGAGGTAATGTGGGAGGGTGCAGGAAGTGTTGCATATTTTGTTTATTTTCATGTTCGTATTTAAAAAATTCAATGAAAAATGTGTGTAGGTGTTAGAAACAACAACAACAACAATAAAGTGACAGTCAGCAGCAAATGCGCTTTGTTTGCACTAATAAATCTGGCATTTATCACCTATTGCAAATTATCTATTAACCATATTGGGTCAGTCGACAACGCGCCAGCTAACACTCTTCTGTTCGTATATTTGTATATGAAATCAATGCAATTCATTAGCATTTCTAAGCGCATGAATAATAAATAAATAATACAACATATAAATTATTTATAAAGCACGAAATTTAAATACTGAATATATAGGGTGTACGAGATATTGTTGATGACTGATCGATTTTTGTGAGACGCTTTTAAATTTATGAAAGCTTTCTTCACTCCAGTGCGGTTGTATGTTTTCAAACTTAGTTACCACCATGATTCATTGATTGACAGTCAAGTAAAGTTACTTTGCAACGGTATTAGTTAAACGAGAAAATTTTAACGGAAAAAAGCTCAAAAATTATGAGTGTATAAATTTCACTAGCTTTAAAGGTTTAGTTTCGAATCATAAAATCAAAAAAGCTCTATTATATTTCAAAATATGAGCTTTAAGCTCATAGAAAGCCACCCTATACTTCATATAAGAACAAATCTTATATTTGAAGCATATGTATACATATGTATGTATATACATATATTTATATTTGTATATGCGCAGATATATATATATGTATATGTATATATAAATAAATACCTAAATAGCATGCGCGTGTGCTATTTATCCTTATATGTAATAATTGCTGAATAAAAGCGTTTGCATTGTTTAGGCGTTTCATTTCATTCATGATTTTCTCAACAGCCCAGAGGTGTCTGCATTCTTTGTTCAATGCAGCTCATTAAAATGCATTTTTGGTTGCAGTTTCGTTTTTTTATCGCATTTATAGGTATTATTATTTAAATTGTGCTTTAATGCTTTTCATTGAGGCGCAGCAGTGGATGTGGGAGCTGGAAAACAGACGTGCCATTTAAAGGTGCAGCAAATTTGTTTGCTTTTGTGTTTACATACAAATATGTATGTATGTATTTGGCACATAAAATAATTATATATAAAGAATTACGTTATTTTTAGAGGGGTGGCAACACTATTTCTAAACAATGCTATAATTAAAACATTTCTAAAACCATTTGATTGACACCCGTATTGTAATACTTTGTGTGACTAGATTATTTAATAACTTTATAATGTACGCTTTAAATGGTGTGCTCTGTAATGACTTGCACATCGGACCCAACTACCGCATGAATCATTATTTTTGGTATTTTAGAATTAGTTACCAGTAGTTTGAAAGATCCTGCGGTGTTTGCTATACTATGGTAACTGTACGATGATGATTTATTTTAAATAAAATATCATAACACATAAATCTTGACACTCACCTCCCTTATCTGTATTGTTACTAGGTAATCTAGTACTTATTCTAGAAATTATGTATGTCATTAGACTATAATTAAAAAAAGTACACTTTGGGTCATAGAAACATTATTATATTGATAGATGCCTGGTCCCTATAACGTCAAGTAAAATTCTACACTAATTTTTCTCGAAATATTATTTTTCAAATGGTACTGAAATGGTAATGGAGACCATCGCTCGTATCAATTTGAAGTTTTAAAAGTAATCTAATATCAAGTCTTATGTAGATTCAGATCTCGGTTTTTATGTTGTTTCAGATAGCATGAGTTTCTAGAGTTACCAACGCCCGTAGTGATCTTCATTAAAGGGTAATTCCGAATATTAGCTCAGTAGCCGCCAATTTTATCAAAATACAATTCAATATATGCCTGAAAAAAATCGATTACTTCCAGAATAAATTATCAATGTTAGACCCCTTTGAGGTCTCCACACTGACGGAACCTCTTAAGCGATAAATGGCAATCTTGAATTATTTTGAATGAACATATCATATTTGCAGTTGGAAAATTATAAAAGTTATTGAAAAAATAATTAATGTTTAATTTGAAGCTTAATGCAAAATGCGTGTTGCAAAAATTTAACGTCATAGGCTTTTTTAATATTAATAAGAAGTGAGCGACATGGAATTCATCACTCAAAGTTTAACACTTAAAATTGTATTATTCACAATTAATAAATGCGTATGATTTTTTCCGAATATTTTAAATTATTAATAATTCTATTAATATACATATAATTATTTGTAAACAGAATTTGTTCCACTTAATATAGTTTGATTGCAATTCCACTTACCTTTGTTCTGTACAACGGATTGCTGAAGTCCCAGTCGGGTGCTACGAAGAGATAACCACATTTTGAAACCTTACGTGAAGCCTTGAAATCGGGAAAGAAAGCAATTAAAAAGAGAAAATAGTTATAAACACAAAATAGTTAATCAAAAATAAATTATTTAATATGAATTTTTAATTAAAAACCACAATTTCATTGACATTTCTCAAAATTATGTATATAGGCAGTCGAATATGCGTAACAAAAGTGCGCTATTGAAGCGATACACATGCATGTTAATATCATCACTAACGAATTCTTTAAGAATAAATTAAAATATTGGTTTGCTCAGGGTGAGCAGCCGATTAGTACAAACTGTAAATATAGCAAAATTAATAAAGAAATAATAATCAGTAATTTCCTACAATAAAGTGCACAATATTTTTCGCGCCTCCTAAGAAACAACAACAGCGGCAGCTAACTTTTGATTGCTCTAATTTATTTCGTATTCTGTGTATTTCTTTTATTTTTAGGGCCATTACGTGCACTGTCGCCGCAGCTACCGGACAGTTGTTGCGCGTGTAAGTACTTTAACCGCAAAATTCAACGCGAATACAGTAGAGATCTGCCTGTGTCTACCGGCGATTGGACGTATACACACTGGAATTTGCTTTTGTATATGTCGCAAAACCCATTGACATGACTAATAGTGAATGGTAATGGCAATAACGTGAAGACAATCATTGAATGAGCCACAGCCACCTACAAACCGAGCGGCCAACTAACCAACAAACGCGGCACTAAGTAATCAACGACCCAACAACCTCAACAAACGACCGTCTTATCTTTACTTTGAAGCTGAGCGAGGTTAGAGAGGATTTCGGCGGAGCGTAGCACAAACAACCGAAAAAATGCCAATGTAGGAATGGTCGCAAACAGCGCTCTGATTGTTTCGAAAAATATCAAAACAAATTACATAAAGAAAATAATAAAATAAAGAGGATTGAGGCGGCACTCAAAAGTAACTCAGTAAATAGCGCAAAATAAATTGGTGCAAACGAGCCGCAAGTCCGTAAGTAAATAATTCACCGTAACAATTGAGCACTGCAGTAAGCTACCGACTGAAAAAGTTTGGCTAAAATTAATTGAAAAACTAAAAGCAAGATTTGAAAACAAATTTTTTCCGAACTTTTTTGTCTCCCTTACGGTGAGCCGGTGTCCACTGCCACCACCCTACTAAAATCTACCGAATCTGAATAGAGCGATCTACGGCCCCTTTGACTTCAACGCCATAGTACAATGGAAGTTATTTATTAAGTGTTGCATTACGAATTGCTATTAGTCAGTTGACACATACAGTAAAATAAATAATGCAAAAATATTTACAAATAAATTAAACAGAAATAATGCAAAACAGCGTGTCTAGCGGGTAGATAGTGGGTGGAGTTGGCTGAATGTGATTATTCTGGTAATGCGAATTCAGTATAATTAGATTCAAACAAATACAACTGCATCTCAACTAAATTATTTCCTTTTAAATATTTTGAATAATTCTGCTTAAAATTACCATTTATAGAGTTCAGTAATAGATTCGGTCGGCTCTGCTCTACTCAGAAATAAATATTAATTGATTGACACTTTTTCATATTTTACTTAATGATATTTTATAATAATAAATTGGTTAGAGGATATAGTTGACTAGAGTGTATCTAACAAAACCTCTTGTGCTGTTGACATGTCGAAAGTATTGCGAACCCATTTTTACTAAAACCAATCGTCTAAATGCTCGCTTGGTTCAGCGGCAGTACAATAGGCCGTACTATGTTCGAGGTAAATTTATAGGGAGGAACTTTACTTGATCGAATCGTGTATTAAGTAAGGGTTTCTTCATAGGAGTTACAAAATTAGACCAAAAATTTGATTATTGGATGACCTTCACAGGACGTAGTCGCGATATCTCTTTAAATTCCCGATATCTTTTTAAACAAACACTAATTAATTCAAGGAATGCTGAAGAAATAAAAATGATTATTATAATTTAGTAAATTTCATCGGTGATTACTCATTAATCAAGACTTTAGAAGACGATTCTAAATTTAAATAAACTAATAAATTTAATTAAGAACGCGACAAGAATGAATAAAATAATAAAGATGGCATAAAAGCAGCAGAAGAAGTCAATGATAAATATATACCATACATTTTGAAAGAATTCAGGTATTTATAGACACATAAGATCAATGATAATCTGGATATGTAGAAATCTCGTTAATATTTAAACTTATTATTATGTGTAGCATACTTACAGGCGGTGTTACCGGCTTTTGTTATGAATTAGAGAAGGAAGGCATGTAAAAATATACAATATAAAGATAACATTAGTGTTGCAAGTTTTGTAATACAATTCATATTGACTGTCAAGCTATAGATGACCGATGAGGAAGCATATGATGAATTTTTATGTCAATAAATGATCCGAGATTCATCAATGTCTGTTTAGAAGGCTTGGCAAAATTGAGATATTATTTCTGTATGCACATGGAGTTTGCAACCTATATCTCATGAACTCTACTATGGTGTCACCACGTTCAGGTCGTAGTAGTATTGCATTTTATATATTAGTGGTATTGTGCCTATATTTTACCCATTACAGTGTTTTATAAATTTTTAACCATACCTTAATGAATTATTTAATGATTTTTAATGTTCGAAAAGTTATCATTGCCTTCAGAAGAAAATATATATCCGTCAGAATTTCAAACTCTTTCATCATCAAAAAGTATGGCATACTGTACTGACATATCTCCCCTTCGAGACAGTTTATATTCAATTTAAGATTAATATCAATCCATTAACTGCCAGTAGTTATTCCGTTTATTATATTGAACTTAACCTTTTGATGATATAAATGTTGTAACAAGTAAGAACTCTCACTAGCATTTCGTCAAGGGAGAACGTAGGACTATGATGATGGGAGACAGAATAAAGTTCGAGTTACCAATGCATTGAATTCTGGAATCCGAATTTCCATTAGCTGTTCTAGTATTTCGCAAGATCTCCCCTGAGGCATACTGATGCATCGATTCTGATGTAATCTAGGTAAGTACGCAAGTAAGCTTATTAACGAAATAGAAGAAGGACTAACCTTGACGGAATTTACTACGTTTAATTTGGCAACTTCTAGAGGGACAGTTTTATAGTCAAACTTCTGTTTGTCGATCATGTGAGAATTTTAATATATATGTACATATATTACTATATTATATGAATTGAATTCCATCCAGAAAGCCAGAAGCAAATAGTTGGCAATTTCAGAGTTCTCATTAGTCTTTCCAATCACACTTATGACAACAATTTCTAATGATTAATGAGCTTTTAATTTCTCGACCGCTACCATGATTAAACACTTTCTGATTACTACTCACATACTTTCTTTCTTTCATTCGTTTTTTTTCTCGAATAATTGTAATTACTTGCTTAATTTGCCGCAGAAGCCGCGAAGATTAAAAAGTAATTAAATTTTTCATTTCGAAGCGCAGCTGCATTTCACTTGTGCCTGCCACTTGTTGTTGCACTCGAACGCGCAAGCTTAAGTTTTGGCGCAAGCGGTGGACAAACACATGTACACTCACGCTTGCAAAGACATGTGTTTGTAGCATTGTGTGCGGCGTGTGTGTTCCACTTTAATTGAATTTATTTTTATGATCTTCACAATTTTCCCATAAATCAAAAAAATATATATTTACATACATACACACATGAATGTATATGTGTAAATATATGTATGTACTCTGTGTGTATGCGCGTTATTGAGTCAGGCGCTCAATGCAGCGAATAATAAATAATAACAACAAATAAAACCGGAGAAAATTTAAAAAATATAAAGGTGCGGTTTGAAAGAAATTTGAAACTGTGGTTTAACTTGAAAAATCTTTAAAATAAATCGCATTTAATTGAAAATCTTTCCCAAGCAACAAAAGCGACAACAAAATTAAAAAAAGAAAGAAAGCAAACGACGAAACAAAGAAATACCTGACAGATGCCATAATTGACATGATGACATATCGCTGCGGTGCATCACTGCCAGCTTTAACAATAAACCCAAACATGCTGGCTGGCGCTTGAAAATCGAAAGCTGCAACAAACACATCAATGGTGCAACGAATAAATTGTTGAATGAGTGAAATAAGCGAATGAATGAATGGATGCCGGTGCGAGGTTGCCGGTGAGTGAGTGAGTGAGTGAAGGTATTATGACTGCACACCAGCGAGCGCATAACACGCAGGTGAACCAACGATCAACAACCGATCGACTGAAAGGGAAAGCCAATGCTTGTCGATGACGCCGCCAGGCAGCCAAGTCGTTGCAATACTTTCGTTTTCGATATGAAAATTTTCATTTGTTGCACTTTTCAAAGTGTAGAGAAAAGAAAAAAAGTGACAACAAAAGGCTTTAAATATGAAATAACACCGTACGAAAAAAAAAAACAGAAAATGACGCCGCTGTCGAAATGTATATGTTTATTTGTCTTCTTTTCTGTAGCAATACCCTCAGCAAAGGCGCGCGAAAATGTCGGAGAACTGCATAAGCAACCTGCAGCGGCAATATCAATTTTCAACGTCAACAACAACAGCAGTTGCAAAAAAATCAGAAAAAACAAGTGCTCACGAAATTGTAATGTAATAACATTTTAGCTAACGGTGAGAATATGTAAGAGTATAACAAATTTTGGGCTTATGGGTAGACTTACAACTTACAACACTTAATCTATGGGAAGCTTCATGGCTTGCATTTCAGTATTTTGGGTATATAATATGATTAATATATTCAAAGAATTAGTCCATTTGTTCCGAAAGCGATAGTTAAAGTAATATTTAAATGGTTTTGTATTTAAAAGTAAAAACCTTGGTTTTGATCAATTGTAGATTTTTATGACAAGTATATTCTTAATTCCAATTCTAGAAGGCTGGCTTTCAGAAGTGTTAGCCCTAACTGCAGCGTAATATAGACCTTATCCATATTTTTTTAGGTTGGCCAACTGACTTCTACGTCATTGAGGGCTCCAGTCAAGTGACATCGTCCTGAGTTTCCCTGACATTTTGTATTACCTATGATATTACCGTCGCGATTTAATTATATTTGCTAGAAAAATTTATCAATCTATCTTACTAAAATAGAGTTGATTTGAGATCGTTAGCGAAATTGTTTTCGGAAATCATGAGATAAGCATTAGATAAATGGTATATTCTCTCAAGATTTTTTATGTATTGAGTCAATTTATTTTAGTTGCTGTTTCGAACGTGAATGCCGTCTGTACTAAAAATGTAAGAAAACGTTGAAAAATGAAAAAAACTCTACAAATGAACAAAGAAACTACAATCTATGTGGAAGGATTTAACCAAGATTATTCTCAATCTAGTTTAGTATTCTATATTGATAAATCAAAGAACCAACGATCTAAAATTATTTGAAAATTGAAATGTTCATCGAAAAGCGTTATAATTTCATTCCAGAGGATAAAACCTAATAATTGGCGTTCTCTTTGAAGTATTAATTAGTTATAAGTTGTTGGATTTGTTGGCAGACAATCAACTTTTTTTTTATTAATGAAATGATGATCAAATTCGAACATGATTCTATTATCGAAATCAACTAACTGCTCCGAGGAACGCACTGATAATATTGAGTCCATAAAAAATAATTAATTTAAGCAATCATGGTTTGGACCTCTGTTAAATACGTGGAAATTTGGATTATAGAGAAAAATTGGACTAAAATATATTACTATTATATTTGTGGGTGGAATTCTAACTACTTACTTCTACTTACGAAACTTTTTTTTAATTCTATAATACGTAACACTATAGTTCACTGTTTGGGTGATGCTACGATTGAAAATCGATAACTCCACCGAATAAATTGGCTTATTAAAGGTGTATGAATCCAAAACCATTACCTTATAGATGACATTACCAAATCTCCATATTTCTAAGTTTGAATAGTTTTTTGATCACATTAAACACATTTTTGTCTGCCGTTTATGACAGCGCCCGTCGCATTTCAATAATTGGCGTCATACTGTCGCGGGACAATGCGAATGCTGCCTCCACTAATGTTTGTTGTTGTATAGCTACAACTCCTGTTGATTGCTGGCTTCAATTTTTAGGACTGAGAATTACATACATACTCGTGTTTATGCGTTCGCTGGCGGCGATGGCAGTAAGTGAAAGTGAATTTGATGGAAAGAAAGTGATCACCATTGTGCACATGCGCATATGTGTCTGTGTGGGTTGGTTGGAAAAGGGAGCCAGCCAAGCAGCAAGTAGCCAATGAACCGACCACAAAAGCAACCTGTTCGCGTATGTCTGTCTGTGCAAGTATATCTGCAACAGCCAAGCAGTCTGGCCGCCCGACAGTAGCTCAGTGCGCATATTGCTACGACTTCAAGTTCAATTAGATGAATTCCCATTCGCTGACTCCGTCCTGTCACTTCACATTCTTCAGCTATTTGTAGTTTTCAAGATGAATGCAATCTATTGTTGTTCGATTGTCTTTTTATGGGCACAACAATTGCAACAGCAACAACAATGCTGACATTTATTTATTTGCAATTAAACTGCAATTAAAGTGATGAACGTTGAAGCAAACAAACTGTCGATGACTACTACGTCCCATACATACATACATACGTACATCAAATACTGGTATACCGTAAACGAATGTCTGATTGACTAAATAACCGCACGAATAATTTGCGCTGTGGCACATAGTGCACTACAGTAGTAATAAATTCACTGACAACAAGTTGAATGTGCCATACGGTTGTCATCATCACAAGTCAAGTACAATTGCTTGTATGTATGTATTTATGTGAGTTGGTGTGGAAGCAAACATTTGTGCATGTATTTAGAAAATCTAAATTGTTTTGGCATTTGCAGTTAGTTTTTCGTTTGACATTCAGAGCAGGTGGAGCAGGCGACTTATGGCATTTTGCTTAGATTTATTGAAATCGCAAAAAAAAAAAACGAAATAAATCAATAAATGCCAATAATAATTATTTTCGAAAACTGAAAAACTTTTTAAAACATTTTAATGGTGTTGATTTAATTTCGAAATCCGAAAAAGTTCAACAGAAGTGGAACGTTTTTTGAAAGCGAATCGAATATGATCTATGTCTTGATTGAAAGGGTCTTCTCGATACGGCTGGCACCAAGCTTAAAAATAATATCAGTATTGATACCTAACATATGCAATATTAAATTAAGTATGTGGTTAAAGTCTCTTTTAGACCAACTGACTTATCATTTTATGGGTCTACTTAACGAGTAAGTTTATATCCAAAGATATCGGAAAGAAGCCTGGAAGTTGGCAATATCATATGGTTCTTGAGATAACCGAATACTCTGTGGATCGTTTCGGGATGGTTATACGAAATTGTTAGAAATCTGTAAGTTCAAAAACGGAAGCGAGAGGTAGAACTTGACGATGTAATACCAACTGGACCATTAGAAGAACCATTTGCAGGCGAACATGTATTCAATCATGTTTTGTAATTGGTGGAATCTTCATAAAAAGGTGCAATAACGTACTGGATGCCATAGAGTAATCCTAATATGAATAATAACGAATCTGTCATTTAGCGAAAGTCGAGACTTGACAAAAATTATTTCAGGAAGTTATTTAAAGTTACTGCTTCTACAACAACAACAATCGGTTCCTTTGTTACACCCTACATGACGGACTTAATTTCCAAGCATTTTTTTTATTTAATTCAATTTGTGAAAGTTTTAAAACAAATATTATAATATTTTCAAATGTTTACCATAATTGTTGCCACAAATTGCTGATGCCTTTCACCTTTTCATCATTATTCGCGGACAATTCATATGGTGCAAATGCAATGGCTCATCCGTAGTGAAGAAAATAGTGGAAAATTCGATGAATTCTTGAATTTTCAAAAATATATACGGTAGAACTTTAATAACTCATACTTCCTTAACTCGAAGTTCTCCGAAATTCGAACTCTTGAATTGGCAAAGAAGTCAAATTTCATACAAATTACCTTCCGTAACTCGAAAGTCTCTCTAACTCGAAGTTTTTTAGTGGATTATGGTGATTCAAGTTATAGCCTAGACAGATGGCAAAGTTAATTCGGATAACCTACGCTTTTAAACAGTTCCAAATATGTAGGTGACAGACGACAGCAAAGCGAGTTATAAACTCCCATAACAGCTGATTGGCAATAATATTTTAATTTTGGTAAAATAAAATTGGATAGAAAGCAAATTTTGCGGTTGTTAACCGCACAATTAGTACAAAATCATTAATTGCTAAAAAATATACATAAATACGTTATTATTAGAACTTCCATTTTAGAAAAAATTAGATATTTCATTGCATGCGTATGTTTTTGTTTAAATTTATTTGAGAAACAGCTTTCAGTATTGCATATTTTCATTCACAATAGGTTAAAAGCGACCATGTTTAACAATGTTGCCAACGAAAATGCCACGAACTCCCACTAAGTCTCTAAAATTTTGAGGATTAAATGGGAGTTAGCAAACGGAGGTAACTGAGATAACTCAAGAATTAACCCCGATTAGAGCAGTTAATCCGAATTAACGCCGCCGTCCGTCAGGGGTATTAGGGAAGTCCAACTGTATTTCCATTAATTTTTACAGAAAGAAGAATTCTGGATTTTTTAGAGCATATCTTAATATGTATAAAAGTATCCGCTTTATATTTGGGAGTTTGTTAGTTTGACATCTAATAAGCCGATGCTGAGTTGGCATTGAGTGGATTAAGTACTGGTTTAAATTTGGTACTAGCTAAATTTCGGAACTCCTCATGTAATGCACAGTCCAATGTTTACTTAATCTTGGACTGAAGTCAATGTACATATGTATGTGTATTATACATATTATTTAGTCATGTTTACAAACACTTTTACTTAATACTTTCCATTTCTGTTTACTTATGCTTCAGTTATGTGTTTATCTAATATCTACATATATGTGTATATATGTATGTACATATATGTTTTATGATTTTTCCATTTCTTCAATTTGCACTTGAAATTGTAAACACGAGTTCAAATGAAATTTCATCGAGTGAGCTGCACAGTAAACGTGCATATTTGGCGCCTCCGAAATCAAAAATACACGCTTTTATTATATATCAAACTTGTATTATATATCATTGAATATTGATAATTGTGCTTGCATGCGTCGAACCGTGCTGGTGGGGTTTTGCTGGTTGGCTGCCTGTCGCCACCGTAAGGTGTATTCTACACATAACCATGATACATATAAACGCCGACGGGAGCGGTGGCTCATCACAACTCTCTCTTTCCACAGCTTCAAATACAATTCAAACGCGATTTTATGCATTTCGTATTTGTTTTTTCTCCATTTTCTTGCCTCCTTTTTATTATAATTTTCTTTCAATAATTTTTTATTTGTTCATTGACATACAGACAATCGTGAAAAAAATCGTTTTTATTATATTACGCGTTGAGGTGAAAAGTGAAACGAATGCTTGGCGCAAGTGCAAAAGTGAAAAAAACACAGTAAATATGAAATGCTCCTCCAGCTGAGCAATGCGTATGAATGATTGTCGCTGTACGAGTATGTGCGGCTTTGCAGCTGCGGCTCTACCTAAGCTTGGCATTTATTTATGAATGAATGCAAGGTGAACGTAATTGCATATGCGCTGCGTTCAATTTCCAACGATTAATTCGAATTTTTTGATTAATTGTTGTGATTATTTTTATTTGCGGCGGCATATTTTTAATACTCATGCACTTGTTCAGCGACAAGTGGACTGTAATTCGGTTGCAACACAAGCGATGGAGCGCCAATGAGTGTGCACATAAGGATAAACATATAAAAAATGAATATATATGTATATACACACATACACATTCACGTTGCATAGAATTATGTATACGCCATGTAACAGCTTCATTAATTTTTGCTGAAATCACTAATGAACGGCATATAAGCCTACATCCATACATGAGTTGCTGCTATAGCGAATTCGATTTCATTTATTGCATTGACTATAAATGATTGCTTAATTCGTTCGTAAATGTTGTTAATGAAAAGCATACTTTTTCTTTCATACCAACTCGTGAATAGATGTAATTTTTCATGTACACGCGAATTTATTACACCCAACAGCATAGGCACCTCGGTCTATGACGGCAAGCCGATATGTCTGTATGTAAATATATATGTAGTTATGTGGTGTTTTTTACTGGCAATGAACGAACTTTAGCAGTTTGGTTACTGTGGAGCGTTGATTGATTTCATTTCGGTTGCTTACCTGTAAGTAAGAAAGAAAGAAAGTGATTAAATTTTTAATTAATTTTAAATTGAAAGGAAATCAGAAATTTTTATAGCAGTTAAATTTTTTTTATGGCGAAGAGAAATTGAAAGCTCTATTATATGGTTTCATAGCACTCTAAATATGTATTAATTTTATTACGGAAATCAACTATTTTAATGTTCATCGGTGTATAAAATTTGAAATGGTTCAAAAGTGTTCCTGTTTTATTGTGCAACTAACATTTTTAATGGGTTTCGAATTTTAATTAATCTTAAACATACTTTAAAAGTGTAAAATAACGTAGAAAATATTATAGACTGTATCACAAATTTTACTATATACAATTCAATTAGAAATCATAAAATAATATATACGAACGGATATTGATATCGATAGTTATTGTCTGATTATATATGTACGTGTTTTGGGTATTGAAGATAATTGCTTACAACAAACCTGAACCATTTAGTTTCTTGAATAAAAATTCGCATGAGTCTAATATAAAGGAAATAATACTCTCATGGCTGCCCGTGTGTTCTATTGTCCAGTTATATGGAAATTACTGTTTACGCCAGCAACCCTCGAAAAATTGACGAACTTTGACGAGAGATTTCTTTTAATTGAACTCGAACCTATAACTATTCAAAAATGTCCCTTTAAAGTTTCAAGTGAAAATTTCAAAAACTCTTGAAGATATAGCCGATTGAAGATTGAACGTAGGTAGGTTTTATACCGAAGAATTTGTTTCTCAAAATTTTAAACGCGTTTTTCTCGAAACAGTGTTTTTACTACTGGCGCATGAGGCTACTCAAAACCTATATATACATATATAAATCGGTGAAGATCTTATTTACTTTTGATAAGTGGTTGAAAAAAGGCGATTTTCAAAAAAAAAATTCAAAGGTCTAATCCTGTTGGACTTTTTGGTTGCAGATGTTCAAGTTTCACAAAAAACAACAACAAAAAAAATATTTAAAATTATTTCTTCTTTTTTAAGTCTTCAAATAAATGTATGCAAAGTTACAACATTAAAACATAATTTATGTTCATTTACCAGCCTTTTGAAAAACGTCAAAATTTGAAATCGAGAAATAATGCAAAGTTGAACTTCTATCGAAATCATACTTATATCACCCTAGTTATTCGAGAGAGTAGTCAAAAATGTTGCCGAACGAGTATTTCTTAAATTAATACTGCATTATATACTACATTAATTCATGGAACACTATGTAGGTTTTAAGAAATATAATTTACCATGAAAAGGTTAGGAATAATTTATTTATATTTTGAATCAAAATTCCATAGAACTTCTTTTAGAGAAAATTGAAAATCTGTAAAGAAATTTATATCTCTCGACGAAACAGTATGGTTTTTTATACTCTCGCAACAAAGTTGCTAGAGAGTATTATAGTTTTGTTCACATAACGGTTGTTTGTAACACACAAAACTAAACGAATTGGATATAGAGTGATCAGTGAATATATATATCAAGTGATCAGTGAAGAGTGGAGTTCAAATCCAAATGTCTGTCTGTCCGTCTGTGCAAGCTGTAACTTGAGTAAAAATTAAGATATCAAACTTTCTGCAGTCGTTTTTTTTTAGCCACTTATTAATACAGTCCAAAAATGAAAGAAATCGGATAATAACCACCCCCACCTCCTATACAAAGGTTAGGTTGAAAATTACTTAAAGTGGGTTAACTCTCTAACGAAAAGCGTCAGAAACATTAAGTTTCACATAAGAAATGGCAGATGGAAGCTGCACTGAGATTTTTTTACAAAATGGAAAATGCGCGTGGCGTCGACCACTTATGGGTCAAAAACCATATCTCAGGAACTACTCCACCGATTTCAATGAAACTTGGTTTGTAATAGTTTCCTTACATCCCAATGATATGTTGTGAAAATAGGCCAAAGCGCTTCACAACCACGCCTACTTCATATATACCAGAACTTTGAAGACGATCTTAATCGTTTACTTTACAATATATAAAGTAAGCACTAGTGAAGATATCGGTGCAGAACTTTCCACAAATACTATGTTTATAGTGTGGCAGCCCCATTCTAAAAATCGCCGAAATCGGACCATAGGTTTTTAAGGCCACATATATCGAACACGAGGACCTCGGTGCATCTAACCTAGTATTATGGTTTCTTATAGTGTGGCAGCCCCATTCTAAAAATCGCCGAAATCGGACCATAGGTTTTTAAGGCCACATATATCGAACACGAGGACCTCGGTGCATCTAACCTAATATTATGGTTTCCAACATTCAATGGACTTTATACAATATATATGACGAATATGTGGGTCACATTGTGTATTATATAATATAAATAAAGTTAAATAAATAAATTGCGAGAGTATAAAATATTCGGTTACACCCGAACTTAGCCCTTCCCTACTTGTTATAAATATTTCACATTAATTTTGCAATAAAATATTCTGTTAATTTTTTATAAAAGCAAAGTTCATGACAAGTACATGTATGTATGTGATTGGCGTTGCAACCGTTTTGCCGGTTATAGCCGAATCGACGATAGTGCGCCACCTCTCTCTCTCCTTCGCAGTTCGGCGCCAGTTGGAGATCCTAAGTGTAACCAGGTCGCTCTCCACCTGGTCCCTCCAACGGAGTGGAGGCCTTCCCCTTCCTCGGCTTCCTCCGGGGGGTACTGCATCGAACACTTTCAGGGCTGGAGTGTGTTCGTCCATTCGGACAACATGACCTAGCCAGCGTAGCCGCTGTCTTTTTATTCGCTGAACTATGTCAATGTCGTCGTATAACTCGTACAGCTCATCGTTCCATCGTCTGCGGTATTCGCCGTTGCCAATGTTCTGAGGACCATAAATCTTACGCAAAATTTTCCTCTCGAAAACTCCTAGTGTCGTCTCATCTGATGTTGACATCGTCCAAGCTTCTGCACCGTAAAGCAGGACGGGAATGATAAGCGACTTGTAGAGCTTGATTTTGGTTCGTCGAGAGAGGACTTTACTGTTCAATTGCCTACTCAGTCCAAAGTAGCACCTGTTGGCAAGAGTTATTCTGTGCTGGATTTCGAGGCTGACATTGTTCGTGTTGTTGATGCTGGTTCCCAAGTATACGAAATTATCTACGACCTCGAAGTTATGACTGTCAACAGTGACGTGGGAGCCAAGACGCGAATGCGCCGACTGTTTGTTTGATGACAGGAGATATTTCGTCTTGTCCTCATTCACCTCCAGACCCATTCGCTTCGCCTCCTTATCCATGCGGGAAAAAGCAGAACAAACGGCGCGGTTGTTGCTTCCGATGATATCAATATCATCGGCGTACGCCAGGAGCTGTACACTCTTGTAGAAGATTGTACCTTCTCGGTTTAGGAGAGGTCCTTCCCAATCATGACGGAGCTTTTGGTGTTGCTCAACGTCAATTTACACAGCCGTATTAGTTTTGCGGGGATACCAAATTCAGACATCGCGGCGTAAAGGCAACTCCTTTTCGTGCTGTCGAAAGCAGCTTTAAAATCGACAAAAAGGTGGTGGGTGTCGATCCTCTTTTCACGGGTCTTCTCAAAAATTTGGCGCATGGTGAATATCTGGTCAGTTGTCGATTTTCCAGGTCTAAAGCCACACTGATAAGGTCCAATCAGTTCGTTGACGGTGGGCTTTAGTCTTTCACACAGTACGCTCGATAGAACCTTGTATGCGATATGTAGGAGGCTGATCCCACGGTAATTGGCGCAGATTGTGGGATCTCCCTTTTTATGGATTGGGCAGAGCACACTGAGATTCCAATCGTCAGGCATGCTTTCATCCGACCATATTCTGCAAAGAAGCTGATGCATGCACCTTATCAGTTCTTCGCCGCCGTATTTGAATAGTTCTGCCGGCAATCTATCGGCCCCCGCTGCTTTGTTGTTCTTCAAGCGGGTAATTGCTATTCGAATTTCTTCATGGTCGGGTAATGGAACATCTGTTCCATCGTCATCGATTGGGGGATCGGGTTCGCCATCTCCTGGTGTTGTACTCTCACTGCCATTCAGCAGGTCGGAGAAGTGTTCCCTCCATAATCCCAGTATGCCCTGGACATCGGTTACCAGATTATCACCTTGGTCTCTACATGAGGATGCTCCGGTGTTGAAACCTTCGTTAAGTCGCTTCATTTTTTCATAAAATTTTCGAGCATTCCCTCTGTCTGCCAGCTTCTCAAGCTCTTCGTACTCACGCATTTCGGCCTCTTTCTTTTTTTGTCTGCAGATGCGTCTCGGTTCCCTCTTCAGCTCTCGGTATCTATCCCATCCCGCACGTGTTGTGGTCGTTTGCAACGTTGCGAGGTAGGCAGTCTGTTTTCTCTCCGCTGCGAGACGGCACTCCTCATCGTACCAGCTTGTTTTTTGTCGTTGCCGAAAACCAATTGTTTCGGCTGCAGCGGTACGCAGTGAGTTTGAGATGCCGTTCCACAGTTCCCTTATACCGAGATGCTGATGAGTGCTCTCAGAGAGCAGGAGTGCAAGTCGAGTAGAGTATTTCGTGGCTGTCTGTTGCGATTGCAGCTTTTCGACGTAGAACCTTCCTTGTGTTTGTTGACGGGCATTCTTTGCTGCACAGAGGCGGGTGCGTATCTTCGCTGCGACCAGATAATGGTCCGAGTCTATATTTGGTCCTCGGAGCGTACGCACGTCTAAAACACAGGAGACATGTCTTCCGTCTATCACAACGTGATCGATTTGGTTCCGCGTGTTTCGATCAGGAGACAGCCAGGTAGCTTGATGTATTTTCTTATGCTGGAATCTGGTACTACAGACGACCATATTTCGGGCCCCAGCGAAGTCGATCAGCCTCAGGCCGTTTGGCGATGTTTCGTAATGGAGGCTGAATTTTCCGACTGTTGTGCCAAAGACACCTTCTTTACCCACCCTGGCGTTAAAATCGCCAAGCACGATTTTGACATCGTGGCGGGGGCAGCGCTCATAGGTGCGTTCTAGGCGCTCATAGAAAGCATCTTTGGTCACATCGTCCTTCTCTTCCGTTGGTGCGTGGGCGCAAATCAGCGATATGTTGAAGAACCTCGCTTTGATGCGGATTGTGGCAAGACGTTCATCCACCGGGGTGAATGCCAGGACTCTGCGACGGAGTCTCTCTTCCACCACAAATCCAACACCAAATTTGCGCTCCTTTATATGGCCGCTGTAGTAGATGTCACAAGGACCCACCTTCTTCCGTCCTTGTCCCGTCCATCGCACTTCTTGGATGGCGGTGATGTCAGCCTTGAGTCGTATGAGGACATCAACCAGCTGGGCAAAGGCACCTTCCCAATTAAGGGTCCGGACATTCCAGGTGCATGCCCTTATATCATTATCCTTAAAACGTTTGCAGGGGTCGTCATCAAAAGGGGGGTGTCTCATCCGAGGCTTTCGTAGATTTTTCATTGGGGAGAATTTTTTATGTGGTGGGTCCCAAGCCCTACGCACAACCGCTTAAGTGGGCTTCGCCTTCTCACTTTAGCTCGCCTTCAAACGGATGTCTGTTGGCTACCCAGAGGATACTTGGTCTAAAACCGGAAGTCGTGAGCTGCTTGAACCATGTGGAGAAGAATCGTTTCTGGCCACTCCCAAGTGAATGACAATCAAAAACCTTCCTCACTTGCGTGAACTTCTACACATGATCCCATCCTCCGAGCTGCAATAAGATGTAGCATTCTTTGTAGGGTTTAATTTCATCTAAATATTTACTACTACACTCATGTAAAATTTCTTGTTTAAGGAGCAAAGATCTCTCATTAGAAATACTCTAGACATTGTTCATACTTATAAATATTATCAAAATCATATACTATATACCCAATGCGCAATGAGTAACCGATATACTCATATAAAAGGAACTACGACTTTCTATATTTGTGTTGTATTACTTCAATGAGTTCATATATGAAGGGTGTGTTTTTAGAGAAAAAGAACTATTATTCACAATAATTTGATCGAGGAGTATCAAGTGGCCTTGGCTAATAGACCTCACTGCAACAGTTTTTCTATTTTTTGCAAAGTGGTTTGGAGAGTTCGTTTACTCATGTGAACTTTCGTACACTAAGCCAAAGCCATCATCATTGAAAATGATATAGGAGTATAAAACTTTCACCGAACGAATGATTTAAGCAAGGGTTTGACCGAGGTTGCAGATTTTGATCTTTCCGAGTACGGGTTCCTGAGAACGCTACGATTCATACATTTAGATACTCAGTCACCTATATAGCTTTAGTGACGATGGCTTCTTCAGTACACACTACTTCACTTCATCTTTTCAAGCATCTAATGTATTTGATCTCACTAATAAAACACCTTGTTTATATATATATCCATATGTGCCTGGAACGGCATTACACACGTACATATTCCTTCTAAAATAAATATGGTAAATGCTAGCAAAAATGCGGCTAACGAGATCTGCTTTACTACAGAACGACCAGAACAACTAGGCTAAAAGTTATCAGCTACCATGGTGATATACATTTCAGTCCATTTTGCACGTTTGGTTTTATGAATGAAAACAGCTTTGCCAATATGGATTTGAAAAGCATTGGCTTTCATGTATCGAAACATATGTTTGTACTCGTATATATAAGGCATATACATATGTATATCTATTAGGCTACTGCATAAGCTTAATTGTAATGAGAGCGAAGTCAATTGAAGTGGTGTAGCAGTGAGGTGGGTGCCATATTCTTTTGATGTGTAACAAGTTGAGACTATTCTATTTGATCGTTTATAGTGTATTAATAAAACACGTCAATTTAGCAGAGTGGGTTAACTGTGTAACTTCCACTGTTGCGAAAGTTTGTGTTGCGATTGTGTAAAAATGGAATACTATCTATTGCAGATACTTATATGTTTATGCTTCTCAAAGCTTCCATATTCTTATATAAAATAATTAGATAACCTGTGGTTCTTAGAATTTAGTAAATAGTAATATCTGTCTAAATTTCTACAGTTTCATAGTTCTTCTATACATTCGAAAACAGCTTTATTTATATATCTTCATTAACGGGGCCATGTGTAAATCTCTAATGCAACACATGCACATAATTGCTTCACTATACTCATTATATAAAATTTAGCAGCCTATTTTTCCACCTACTCGTTGGAACAATATGGCACTGTTAAGCTACTGAAGCTTTCACGAAAAGCTCAAATTTATTACGCTCTTTAGCGGTTCAGTAGTAATGCCATTAGCCCACTTTGTAACTGCATTTGTTAACAGCACAGAAGAATTTTAAATTGCAGCTAAATCTTCTACATTCATATATATAAACGACGGAAAATCTTATACACATATGAATGAGCAATATATATGTGACTTGACGAAAATTTTTACCAACACACAGGAAAAAATTTAATAACATAAAAATAAATTTCAATATTGCAACAGTTAACGGTTTTACGTACGGTGTTTAACGAATGCCACTTTTGATGCAAACAACAACAAACAATCTATAAATATACGTACGTTGCAATTACATATCTATAGCTATGTGTGTGTTTGCAAATATACGAGTGGAGTTGTACACAAAAGGCCAACGGAAACAGGCGTTTCAGCCGGGCGATCTGGACCGTAGCAAAAACAAAGAAAGAAACAACAACAAAATTGGCGGTTAGCTGCTGTTTACTGCCATTGACTTGCAACAACTTACAGCCTGTCTGTGTTGACGCTTCAATGCTGTTGCAACTATACAACTGTTGACGGATCATCTTGTTGCGATTGTAAAGTTGTTTGTTAATATTGTTGTTTTTATTGCAGTTGTCACTGTTTCTTTTTATACAATGTTGTTGAATTGTGCAAAATTTCAGCAGATGCATGTTTGTACCGCTGAGTGTGTGTGAGTGTGTGTGTGTGCATACGCGCCTGTTGAAGCGATACATGGTGAACGAGTGCACGCGTGCGCATTGCCACGGCCGCCAATAGTGGCTCATATTGCAGCACAGTAGTTGGTTGCTGCAGTTGTGTGCGAAGACAGTTGTCATTGTATAATGTTTGCAACATACAGTTAGCAACATTGGTGAGGCAGCCACTGAAGTTCATGCGGACTGGCAGCAGAAAGGCTCGACTTTTATAGCGCACCAATTGCATACGGTTGCCTCGGAGACATTACCGGCCTACAGAATCATGTTCACACACACATCTACACTTTTCAATGTATAAATATACAAATATATGCCAATATGGCAGCAGTAAATTCTGTGCATATCACAAACAAAAATCAACTGTCATGTCGCATGCCGCTAGAATATACATATTTATGTTATATATGTAAGTAGCTACATAGGTGCATGTACTTGTGCGTGTATCAATGACGGAAGTTGCATGAATTCACGTATATATTTATTTACAAAACATATCTAGTTGTACTCATATGGCTCGGCGCAGCTTACTATCTATCTCCAATTTTGACTCTAGCTTTGACGTTGTCTTTTAGTGAATAGTTGTAGATATTCACACACACACAAACACATCTATGCATAAACATAAGAATGCATGTAGTAAGTATTATTTGTTGCCAATAATGTTGCTGTTGCGGTTTATGTTGCTTTTATCTTCATGTTTACCTTTGCTACAATGTCTATGGCTCAAGCGCATATTTCGTTCGCAAAGTACAGCGAAAAGTTTCCACATACAAACAAATGTTCAATTTCATATATGGTTAAGATAAAGGTGAGCTTAGCATACATTGTTTGGACTTGTAAATCTTATCGGTGATTTAGTGAGTAATCTCATAAAGAAAGCCCGAGTAAAACAAGCTTCTTAAAATTATAAATAAATACAGTTACAAATAAGTATATACACACTTCTGTTACTTTAAGTATTGAGGCTTATTTAGAAAACTTAGTAGGTTTTGCGAACACAGACAATTTTTTATAGTAAAAATTTAGCAAAAATTTGGGCAATCTGATTTGTTAATCACACATTTTGCAAACAAATAAAAATTGTTATTTTAATAAAAAAAAATTTGCAAGTGAAAAAATTTTTGCTAAACTCGATTTAATTAATATATAAATTTATTTTAAATATAAGTCAGTAATAACTCATAGTTTGAGCGGACCCCTGCTACTCAGTTTTAGCAAGTACGAGACACGGCGTTAATGAGTAGGTGCAAATAGAATTGACTCCATCTCTTTTGTAATTAGAAATAACCTTCAAAGGCAGCAATATAAAATTCACACCTCTCGGGCAATTAATTCGTGAGATACAGCACATATGTATATAGACGTATGTTTTGGCATTTTAGAAAACAATCTATACAACTTAACTTCGTGTATTTATGAAACACTATTTTTGCTGATTGGCAGCAATAAGTCTTAAGTGATTAGCTAAATTAAGTACAGACCTAATGAATACGGAAGCATTGGGCCAAAAGTAGTAGTTATGATGGACGAAAGCATGAAAAAAAACGCAAAACGATTTTATATAGCCGAAAAATGAAGTTGCTGATGAACTCCACGATATCAAGGAATGTTGAAAGAATGACGCGTAACTTGATAGTGAAGAGGTAATCTTCGAGACATAGGCTCATTCCAAAATAAGGGTACAAAAATATATGAAATGACAAAGTTTGAAGATCGTTATATTTCGATCGAAGATCGTTTTTTAACGATGCTTCCCTGAACTTATACTAGTATCAACTCAAAAGTATGGACGGAATGATAAGTATTATGTTAGTTACAATCTTCCGGTATTTTCAAACAATAATGTTTGAATTTATGCGTCATAGATCTATTCACAATATGATTTTTGATATAGTAACGTGTCCATAAGCTATTTTATGACCGCTTAAGTAGCATTCTATAGCTGTTATGGTTCAAATAATAATTGAACGGCATTCTCCTTTGATTTAAAAGCTTACTTATGATTGTAAAATTTTATTTTTAAGACATCATCTGAAAGGCATTATATCAATATTTTAAACCTAAGGGTACTTAAGACATTGATATGCGGAATTCAATTATAAAATATATTGTATAAAAGTGGTTTTTGAAGTGTGAATAATCGGCAAGTCGGCAAAATATAATCAATATTTTCACTTATATAAATACTGCATATATGTTTTTAATATGTTTAATGAAAAGTACTTTAGCTAAAATAAACAAATATTGCAACATAATTGACGACAAGTTAATCTTATCTCGTGCATAATAGCCAATAGCATTTCAAACGTATAGATATCTATTTGCAACTGCTTATATGTACATATGTATAAAAGTAAGAGGACGTCCAAACACTTGATTCTATTGTTTAATGAAATCCAAGTAGCTACTCAAGTTAATGGAAGTGCGTAATAAATATTAATATGTATGTGAGCACACACCATAACGCAAGAAACAGTATTCTAAACGTAGACGCTTGTGATAATGTAAAATGTATACTTTTATATCCATATATGTCTATATACATTAATTTTAACTATATTCACAGTTAATAACTCATTATCATTGACAACATTATGAAGGTAATGTTCATGAATATCAACAATGTTTATAACAACATATATCTTTTTTAAGGCGGAATATTACATTGGGTGCACTTAGGGACCTTGTTGCATACAAATGTGAGTATGTAAATATAATATGTAACTGTATTTTGTTTAATTACTCAACAATCAGAAGTAAAAGACACTAAATAAGGATTTGGTACATAATTACAGACATATATCGCTATACAAAGGCGAGTCTTGGACTCTTCCAAACGAATGTATTGCTACGCAGCTGTTCTTCAGTCAATTGGTGCTCTATAGCGGGAAACATATACTAAAAATATACCGAAATTCTTCATAAATGTATTTTTCACACCTATTAAAAGAGAACTAGATTCATGAAATTCTATTCCACAAGAAATTTCGTTATCCCGTTTTCCCGAACACATTTTGTAATGGACCTATTCTACAAAGCTAAACTCCATTCTATGAAAACAACATTACAGAAAAAAAATTTAATTTTTGTTTTTAAATTTCAAACTCACCATCTTTCAAGCGATAAAAATAGTCTGTTTTGTGAATCTTTTGGTTGGTTTTATATCAAGAAATACAACTCTGTATGCAGCTTAAAAATATATTAAATAATCGTTCATTCATTTGCAATAATAATCTACTAGGCTCCCAGCTGTTGGTTATACCGTTAGTTGTAGAAAACTATTATCACCCTAAGCAACCAGTTACGCCCGGGTATAAAAACATGCATTGGCGGATTAAATGCAGGAAAAGTCAAGTCAAAATGTTAAGCAGAGGTTTTTTATTACGCGCGTAGTTATGGTTAAATTTATTGCCCATAAGCGTACAGACATACACATGCGTAGGTTTTTAAAACTTCCGCTGTCATTGTCACAGTTTGTCCGTCTGCGCAAAAGCCCATAAATGTTATTTAACAACAAAAATTAATTTTTTCGACAAATTTGAAATCTACCAGAAGTTATATCATTTAACTACGCATGCGTCAGCTACTATCCACAACAGCCAGTCGCAGTGTAAAAAGCAGTACAACAACAATAATGTCAACTATAAAAGTGCTTTGGGGCAACTGCTGCTCATTGCTTTGGCCTCAAAGCATCTCGGTGATCAAACTTTGGTTTTGTTTAAATTTTCGTTTCCAATGAATTTTTGCTGCTGCAACTGAATTTAATGCTGTTGGTGTTGTAGCAATGTTACGACGCTGCGCGTTGCAATAAAAAGCGTGAAGTTGAAAAATGAGGAAGACACACTGAAACTGCTACAGCAGGAGTAGTCAAAAAAAAGGGGGCATCAAAGGTAGTCGCGTACATGGTGCATCTTATCAGCCGGTAGCAGCTGAGTGAGAAAAATGTTAAAAAATAAAGATCAATTTGAACCTTAACCCACGTAGCGTTGCAGTTAAAATATGTAAACGTAAGGGGTTACACAAGAGCCAAAGTCGAAATAATAAACCTTCGTTGCAATAAAAAAGTTCAAAAACGAAACACCCATCATTGCCTCTGCAACATTGTTTATATAATTGTATTTGTTGTTTACAATTTTAGTTTTTTATTTGTACTCCTTGTATTGAGAGAATTTCATATAAACTTGTATACACTAGTATATATGCAACATCTGCTCCGTCGCATCCATCTTTGATGGTTAGTCGATTATGCAGTACTGTTTCACATAAAGTTCAAAGCGCAGGTCAACAAACTGTTGAAGAAGGACTTGGCTATGCGGTGCAGTATATGGTTTGACCAAACAGTGGATCCAAAAATATCGAAAGCTTTACAGTACTAAAACATACCGTATTTTAGATCCAATGATGTTTGAGAATCCTATATATCTAGAGGATGAACAAGATTATTGTTCCGATCGGACTATGTAGTATCTCTTATCTTTTATATGGACATAGAAAGATCTTTAATAAGAAAGATAATGATGTCTAAGATTTTCTTAATTGCTGGATTAAATATTGGTATTGATTCAGACTGCCACTATACACTTTTATGTATTAAACCTAAAAAAAAGTCCTTTTTCAAAACGGCTCATCATATATAAATTTATTTGTTCATATATTTTCAAGTTTAAATGGATTTTTAGAAAAATATCCGAAAAAAGATTTATGTTTGGAAGTCCAAACAGGCAATAAAAAGATGCACATCCAAATCTGACGTGCAACATTAAAAACTCGCTCTCAGATTTTCACTTTAAATGCCCGTAACCTCGTACAATCACAATTTTATTACGACCCCACAGTGCTCCAACGTCAACTACGAGTGCATGCATGTTTATGTATGTTCAGTCAAGCCAATGCTCACATAGCATTGCTGCAGTGTATGAAAAGTATTTTAACAACTGCAAAATTTATGACTGACTGCAAGCGAGATGGCCATTTTAGTTGGTTTAGTAGGTGCCGCTGTGCACACTGGCGCATAAAAAGTTACATCACATTAATGTTACGAAAAAAAAACGGATGCCATCATATAATATAATACATAACTGTGTCTCTATGTACCTACGAGTAGTTAGTCATTATCAAAGTAGTTTGATGCTGTTAGAAATTTGCCATTTGCTAATGTATATTTATGTTTAGGTAATGTCATGTTATCTAATGGGTTCGTATTTTATACGTTTATTGATTAAAAAATAAATGCTTCGACCCATAATTTTGAGATATGGAGCTCAAAAAATCAAATGTATGTTAGAAGTTGTGGGAAAATGCGTGTTCTTTGACACCTCTAAGTCCCTCTCGCTTGTATAATGTCGTAAAACTATTAATATGATCCAGTGGTTAAACTTGGCCTCAAGGCTTCGTTTTTGCATCGTCATAGTTAAACAATATCATTCGTATACCCTTTATAGAACCATGTTACATAACTGGACGTCGCCAATGGATTATTTTGTTGACTTATGACTGTGTTTTAATATAAAAAGAATTAATGAATTTGAATTGCTATATAGAGCTGTCAGATAAATTAAATAAACAATTGTTCAAAAATTGGACTGTGGCAGTGAAACGCTCTATTATTTGACACCCTATCCCATATACTATAATAGCGATCCCGTATTCAAAGTGGATAGATTATCATCCACTATTAATTAAGTGATCATATTTCCTTGAAAATAATTGTTATATATAACCAACACCAAAAGCTCCGTCATGATTAGGAAGGACCTCTCAGAGCCGTTCGATACCAAACGAGGTTTCAGACAAGGTGACTCACTATCGTGTGACTTCTTTAACTTGATGCTGGAAAAAATTATATGAGCTGCAGAGCTAAATAGAGAAGGTACAATCTACTATAAGAGTGTACAGCTACTGGCGTACGCCGATGATATCGATATCATTGGAAACAATACCCGCGCCGTTAGTTCTGCTTTTTGCAGACTGGATAAGGAAGCGAAGCGAATGGGTCTGGAGGTGAATGAGGACAAGACAGCGCATTCGCGTCTTGGCTCCCACTTTACTGTTGACAGATAATTTCGTATACCTGGATAATCGAAGTCGTAGATAATTTCGTATACCTGGGAACCAGCATCAACAACACCAACAAAGTCAGCCTCGAAAGCCAGAGCGAATCTACTACTACTCTTGCCAACAGGTGCCACTTTGGACTGAGTAGGCAATTGAAAAGTAAAGTCCTCTCTCGACTAACCCAAATCAAACTCTATAAGGCGCTTAGGAGAAAATTTTGCGGAAGATTTATGGTCTTCAGAACATTGGCAACGGCGAATACCGCAGATGATGGAACGATGAGCTGTACGAGTTATACGACGACATTGACATATGTAGTTCAGCAAATAAGAAGACAGCGGCTACGCTGGCTAGGCCATGTTGTTTCAATCGACGAAAGTGCTCCAGCTCTGAAAGTGTTGGATGCAGTGCTCGCCGAAGGAAGCCGATAGGGGAAGGCCTCGACTCCGATGGAGGGACCAGGTGGGGAGCGACCTGGTTACACATGTTATCTCCAATTCTCGATTCAGCTATAACCGGCTAAACGGTTTCAACGCCAATCACATACCTACATATAATGTTCTTCTTAGTTCGTGTTCCTCAGTAAGAATGGCATCGCACAGAGTATTGTAATACAAAGCTATGAGACTACTTTATGCGAGAAATGAGATGATCTCCAGGTTTTTAACGTCTTTTATTAAGCTCTAATCAGTGAGAAACACACACATATTTCAAAAAAAACGTAATATCAAAATTACATCAAATAAACTTATTTAGTTATAAATTTGTGACGCAATATTTATGCAATATGGCAAGCAGCCGAGCATGTTCAACACTATTCATCTGAGTTTGAGTGTAATTCATGCAAATCTTGTTTTTTTTGCGCGGAAAAAATACAATTGTTAACAACTTAATTTGCATGCATTCGCACACACATACTCACATCTAATATTGCTTTGTATGCATTCTTTAGTTAAGCTATTTGAATTTAAATTTTAAAATCAATTTGCTGGCCACTTTGCTAAGTTACTATGACTGGTTTTTATTGTCTTCAAACATGTCGGCAGCTGTGTTTGTCCAGATTGCTAATGATTTGTTTAGTTACTTTTTAAACACATACTTTTTCATAGTTCTTGTATTTTATGTTAATTTTATTGCTTCCTTATCGCCACTACTCGCAGCCGCAGCGTTAATAAATATGTATGTGTATGCTGATGTGAGTGTGTGTATATATTTTATGCGTTTAGAAATTATACCATGATTTTATTACTTTTCACATATTTTATTATATTTAAATGCTCATGTGCATGATGTATTTATGTTGTATGTATGTGTCTTGTTTATCTGCCACGTTGCTGTTATAAAACACGTTGACCTACATAGATATTTATAATATGAGCCCAATTGTTCTAACAGACAATGCATATACACGTCAGAATATAATCATATGGACATACACACATACATACATATGTACACATGTAAACATTATACGCTGCAAGTGTTCTAGTGAGATGCATTTACTTATTTTTATGATAACCATTTTATGAACTAGTATTGTGTTGTGTAAACCATATTATTTATTGCAGTCATTCACTATGTAAAAGTTCACATTGTTGTAAATACACTACTAAAATGTGTTTGTATTATAGAATCGCTAAAATCAGTGCTGTAATTACCGAGATAATCGCGAATGATATCCATATATGTATACATTATATAGCCTTGATAATATTTAATTATTTCATACTTATTAATATACCACACCAGTCTAAATTCTACCCGTAGTAAAATTTGTGCTGACGTATAGTATGTATACATACTATAAGACATAGACAATTTCATGTCTTCTGCTCAAATTTCGACCAATAAGGAACTATATTCTGTGAATCTTATACACTACTTATGGTTTACAACTGGACTCAGTTGAATTGAAGTCACTCCTTATAGACGGTGGTGATGAAGAAGAAGCAGCATCTTCAATAACATTGGTTTGACTTGGGATCAAAAGGAAATGATTTTGGGAACACCGGCTATCATTGACAGGATAATACGTCTAGCTGTACAGAAGTCAAGAAACAAAGTTTTTATGAGTCTCTTTCATAAATATTCGACATCATATCGATTGGCATTTTCACAAAGAGAGAGAATATACATATGTATGCTGAAAAAAGAGCAAGCGAATGTTGTTCTGACGATGAATAAGAATATTATTTATTTTCAAAATATACACAGTCAATTTTAAATATACATATATACCAGTTTTTTAATTTATTTTTCAAGGATTAAACAGTTTCAAAAAATATTTTGCCTAACTAACTCGACAATTAAACACCATTCTGCATAACAATTTCATACTGTCTTTTTATGCATTTTCATTGAAGATAAGTCTTTGTAATCTTCGACACTATAAGTAAGAAAATATTTTCCCACGAATGGTATAAAATGGTCTTACTTAGCCAGCTCAGCGGTATGTCATGTAAAGTACTTTTTGTACAAAAGGATTTTCTCACAGCTATTGAAGGATTTTTTCGCAGTAACTCCTTTTTGACCTACTCTCGATAAAATAAACAATACAAATAAACGACACAGTTTTCGAATGAATGAAACAATGCGTGGAAGAACAAGCGGCAACCTCAATAAAAACAGCCCTAAACTGACTTTGCATCTAGACTTCGTACAGAAGAGGACACTCAGCTGTTTGTATGCTTAGATTTTGAAGGCGTGTAACGTGTGTGCTGCTGTCAATGTTGCAGCATGTTTGCGCATATTCACCGCTACCGTACCGTTGACTGTGTTGCAACACAACACAATTAACAACAACTGAACAGGTATGAGAATGTTGCATTTGTAGTTGTTGTTGCTAGATTGTTCACTGGCTGGATGCTGGATATTGTGGCACAGCTACTGACTTTATACGAAGCAAGTTGTAACAAATCAGGCTAATAACGACAACCTCATTTTCGGTTGGGAGTACAACGACAACAAAAACAATGATGATAATAATAATAATAATAACAGTGGCAGCGGCGCACAGATTGCACAGATTTTAAATAATTGGTAGTGTTGGCGGTGACCAATGCAGTGTTGGTGTTTGTGGTAGTGCCCTACCCAATAGGAATGTATATGCGGTGCAGACTTTTTTTAATAAGAAGATTAATGGAAATTCATAATTATCAACTTCAACTTCCACAAAATGTAAAATAACCCCATATGTTGAATTCGAATCCTTAACTCTTTCAGTCACGCTTTTAGATTAACAATATGTTGAATGTTTCGATTATTTGTTTTGGCATTATCTACAGCTGAAATATCACTGAAAGTATCATCACCGAATATGCCGCTAACCGGTCGCACCTTGTCAAAAAAGGTACAAACATTCATGATAATTCACGCGATTGTCGGTAGCTGGCGTGGATTTTAATATAAAATTCGGAAAGAGGTGGTTATTGACACTAACCACCACGACTGAATTTAACTCTTTCAGAAGGTTTCTCTGGTGTTTATCGTCTTGGGTATAGGATCGAAAATAAACTATATGCTCAAACCAATAAAGACTTTCCTGATTTTAATCTTAAATTGATGTAGACTAAATAAAGTATGAAAATTTTTAAAACAGTATTTGAGAATTCCGTAGAGGTCTCCAAAGGCATTTCAGGGGAAATGGTCGTGAAGTCATTTTTGATTATGAGCCCAGTTTAATTCTTGATTACATCACTAAGAACCTGTTTAGAACCCTAGTGCTATGTACTTATTATTATCTAAGGCTTAGCACCCTATTATCTTCCAATTAGAATTAATAGGTCCATTTATCAGAAATGCTTTTTTTTGAAGTGGTAAAATGTATATCTTTGTTGCTGACGCTATCTATTTGCTGCTGTTGTTTCAATATAAATGTATAAAATTTAAAAAGGATTCTAAGACTCTAATTGGAGATGTTCTTATAGACCATGCGACCAAGTTGGGTAAAGTAATAAGCATAAATTGTTATAGAATGTTATTATTGCTAAACTAATTAAAGATAACGATCTAAAGATTAAGTTTAAAGTGCCCCAATCGTCTCCCAATTTCATATTAGTTGCCGAGTAATGATGTAATGATTAACATTTTATATATTTTATTGTTCATCAATAGTTCTCGTTACATGCGATTTGATTACATATATTTTTTAAGTTTTATACATAAAGTTGAACTTCCATAATTCGAAGTTCTCCAAAACTCGAACTCTTGTATTGGCAATAGAAGTTAAATTTCATACAAATTACCTTCCGTAACTCAGAATTCTCTCTAACTTTTTTTTTATTATGGTGATTCGAGTTAGGGAAATTCAATTGAAAGTTAAATTAAGTGTAACTTTTTCCTACAGGTTAGCTGGCTGCCTAGACGATGATGAGAGTCACTAATCAAACACAAGTGCATACATACGAACACAATCAAACACATTCGCACGAGCAGGCGATCACATATTTGGAGTGGTTATAGGAGGCGAGTAGTCAGGTATTAGTACCAACTACATATGCACATACATATATACGGGTACATACTAGTGGGTTGGCTAAGTGCGCCTAGCTGTTTGTCGGCTTGACTGACTGGTTGACTGCTTGTTTGCCAACGTTGCCTAGTGGATGCTTAAATTGCATAGTAGTTGCCAACGACAACAACAATAACAACAGCAATCACAATCTGACAATAGTTAAGTAAAATCCAACGGTAGTAGGCAGTTGTTATAGCGAAAATACGTACAATATAAAAGGTATACAAGTAGCGGCAGTTGGCCAAGTCGAGTGTAGATGGAGAAAAACTAAACACAAAAAAAATTACAAAATATTACAGCGAAAAAATCAATCAATTTGGGTTAACCGACAATAACAACTCATTGTTTGTCTTGCGACTAAACTACTTAACAGATTTTTGCGTTATTTGTTTAAAGCCTGTAATTGTTGTTGTTACGGTAGTGGCTATTACTACAGCGGTAGCAGCTGCTGTGCAATTGCATTGTATTGCAACGAAAATTACTGTGTGAACTTTACATAGAGACGTACGAAAAATTTGCTGCTCCATTTTTGCCAGCATTCCGTTTTCTTTTTTATTATTTCGAAATGGATTGTTCCATGTCTAACATTGAACTCCCTAATGAATAGCTTGCTGTTACATACATACTCACATATATATGTGGATATCTGTAAGTTACGGCAGCAAATTTCAATTTCAAGTGAAATTAGGGCAGCGGAAAATGAAGCAATCATGTGCCAATCAATGGGTAACGGTTGCCAATAAATGTTTTTTCCTGTTCTACAGACCGCATATAATTTCTTAATATAAAATAATGTTTATTTTCTATTAGTTTAGATTTTATGCTGCTGCGCGCATTACATCCTTCTACATTAGTGCAACTGGGTCACTGGATGTAGAAGCGTATAGCGACCACCCAGATACCTAGATATTATTTATTGCTATCGATTTGGCAGAAAATTAAGCAACACTATCTGCATGTGTACCGATTTCATCACAGCAACAATAACAACTTAATCCTACTTGCTGTGCGCTCCAATGTATATAACCACATTTAAAGTTGTAGTTTGCCTGCCAGGGTCTTTCTAAAACCCCTTTCCAAAAATCGAAGTGAGAAATCGGTCAACTCTTAAATGAGTTCGTGCTAAGTCATTAGCAACGTGTCGAAAAGTGGTGAAAAAATGAAAAACGATTAACGTTTGCCACTTTTAATTTGTTGCAATTATAAAATTACCACTTAAATGCACAAGGAAAAAAAATAAAATAAAAACGGCATTAAGAAGTTTAAAAAATTAAAGAAACCATTTTAAGCTCAAATAAAAGCTATGGCAGTTAAATGTACATGAAGAGATTGGTCAAATTTACCGCTGTTTAGCGCAGTAGCATTAACCCAACGAAATTATTTTCTAATATGATGAATATTCAAGAGAAAATTACAAAAGACTGTTCTGTTTCAAGTTTTTTGTAAACTAACTCCATATACATATATACCCAAAATATATTTCTTCACATTAGCCATGAAAGTTGTTTGGAAGAAAACGATAGATACATTTATACATTTTTTTTAATCTGGTCCAAAAAGTGTTTCTCAAACATGTCCATCAAAATCCCTTATTTGTTAAATTTTTTACTTCTTTGTTGCAAAATGCTTTTTCGTTTCATGTTAAAAAGTATTAATGGTGCTCTTACAATAGCCCCTTTTTTCATATCTGCTGCTCTCCCTGCTACTTCTTTCTCACACTTATCTATTTCTTATGCTATTATACGCTAATTTTATGCGCGTGGCTACCTTGATTTTGGTGTCAAACCATCAATCACAAATCCATTGGGCTTCAATTCTTGTGAAATATTTAATTTTTTGTTGCACATTAAATTTTTAATTTACTTAAGATATTTAATCGTTGATAACGCTGTACAACACTCGGTTGGGTATTGAATCAAACTTACTTTTTCCGGGAGATTCAGACATAAGTAAAAAATTTCGATTTTCGAAGTTAGGATCCAAAATCGAAATATTTGACTTCGAAGTTCGAAAAGGGGATTTAAAAATTATTATTAATTACAGGATATAGCTACTAAAAATCCAAAATATGGATACTATCTAAATAAACTGCGACAATATCACAAAACGAAACAAATTGCCAATATTGCATAGTATTTATAAACAAGACCTTTGTTTCCTATCAATTGTTTTTTTTTTCAATATTTCTTTATTTATTGAATCTGCTTTTACTTTAAGCCTAACAATAAGTTATAAAATCTTAAAACTATTTAAAAAACTAGACAAGCTCAAACAAATGATTGAGCTGTATTGGTGAAACGTTGCTCTTCAGTACGCAGGCATATCCCTTCTTTTTAGGCGTGTTTGATCGCAGGAATGTACTAAGGCAGAACCTTTGTATTATATCACACAGTTGCACAGGTCGTACCCCACAGTTGAATGCCATACATCCAAATCGGCTTTATGACCGCATTGTATAAAAGCACTTTGTTGTCTAGGCTAAGTTTAGAGTTTTTATTTAAAAGCCAATTTAAATTTGCAGCTCTTATCTTCATGCACGTTATTTTACTAGATATATGTTTTCTCCATGTAAGCCTTCTATCTAGGTGAATACCAAGATAGGTAACTTCATTCACTTGAGGCACTAGAATATTGTTCATTTTTACTGCCGGGCACATTTTTGGTCTTAGCGAAAATGTAACGTGCTTACACTTTTGTTCATTCACATTTATACGCCAGTTGGCTAGCCATTCTTCGACAGATCTTAAGTGCTCCGATAATATTCTTGATGCTATAATGTGGCATTTGTTACGGCTCACTAAAGCTGTGTCATCCGCGAAAGTTGATATCAAAACATTATTAGCTGTTGGAAGATCAGCAGTATATATGATGTACAGAGTTGGGCCTAAAACACTGCCTTGTGGTACACCAGCCCTTATTTGTCGTTCATCAGATATGAAGTCTCCCACTTTAACCGTAAATTGTCTATTTTTTAAATAAGACTCCAATATTTTATACAATTCTAAAGGTAGAATGTTTTTAATCTTATATAAAAGCCCTTCATGCCACACCTTATCAAATTCCTGAGCTACGTCTAGAAATATAGCTGAACAGTACTCTCTGTGCTCGAATGCTTTTCTTATTTCGTTAGTTATTCTATTTACTTGTTCTATTGTATTATGTTTTGCACGAAACCCGAATTGGTGCGTTGGTATTACATTATTTTCGTGGAGGAAAGGAGACATCTTTGATAACAGCACCTTTTCAAATATTTTCGAAAGGCAGGGGAGAAGACTGATTGGTCTGTATGAAGACGGCTGTGTCAAGTCTTTCCCAGGTTTATCTATCAGGATAATCTGCGACTTTTTCCACGAAATTGGATAGTATCCGAAACTTAGAATTGCATTGAAGAGCAAAGAGAGCACCTCTACAGCAATATTTGGTAACTCAATTAGCAATTTTGGGGTGATATTATCATGTCCTGGCGACTTTTTTGGATTAAGTTCTTTTATGATGCCAATAATTTCAGAAGGTGAAGACTTAAAGGACTCGGGCGACTCATTTGCTGTGTTAGGTAAGATTGACAATTTAAAGTTATTCTTTGGGCAATTTGGTTGAAATACCTTTTCTAGGTGATTTGCAAAACAAGTAGCCTTTTCCTCGTCACTTCGAGCCCAATTTCCCCCCAAGTCTCGTATAGGCATGTTGGAGTCGACTGGTGGCTTTATGGACTTTTGGGCTTTCCAAAGTGAATTTTGCTTGCTTGAGTTTGGACACAGCTTCTTTATATATATTTCATTTTTGAGTTCTTCCTCGCGTTTAAGCGCCTATCAATTGTGTGTGAAATTGTCATATTCATTATTTTAGACCAATATATAACTATAAACATATAAAGGTTTAGCATTTTCTACAATATATAAAATAACAAAGAACTATGGTGTATATCATTACAAACCTCTCACGCGTTCCTTATGCGTATGGTTTTGATCGCGTGTGCGAAAGCAATGAATAGCTTTGAGCAGAACAGTACCGGTTCAAAGTCAATGTACAACAAACAAGAGTGCGTTGGTAAGCCTACCAAGAGAAGAGTATCTGAAAGTTAAGATTGAGCAAACTCAGCATCCACAGTGAAGATATCAATTCATTCAAAACCAAGTGTTCAATTCTCTATTTTCAAGAAAATCTTTCGGAACTTATGAAATAGGAATATATGGATGATTTTAACCTAATATAATTTTTATTGTACCTGAATTCTTTTAAACCAACAGTTCATAATTGCGTCTTTAAAATTAAACCACTGTGGCAACATCGAAGGCACGTTCATATAAAAATCCAGCTACTGTTAACGGTATAGAATTCAATTAGATACCATTGGCAAACATATGGAGAGTAAAAGCGCAACTTAGCGAACAAGGGCACAAACTACGCGTAACAATTACAATAACAAAAGCATGAAAGAACAAAGAGTAGTGAGTAGCATGTGTAAAAAATACTCTACAAATAGGAAGCGAATAAGTTTGTTGCCTCCATGTCATCATGTTTGGCTGCAACTGAAACTGAGCACTGCTAGGCTCTACAAATAAAATGAGATATACTAATATACTACAACAACCATAATGAAAAAGTATCATTAAATTTTAATACATAAATAATACGGAATATATATTATATATGATTCATATATTAAGTCCATTGAATAATTTGGAAATGTACAAATCGATTGAGTTTTCCAAAAAGGTAAATTTCTAACATCTTCATTGGCCGAAATGCTTTAATTAAAAATCTGTTGCCTTTTTCATCAATGTTTACATAAGGCATAAAATATTGCACACTCTGTATACAAATATTTATTTACACAAAAACACCTCTGATCTAGTGAAGTGCTTGAATATCCCATATCCGTCTCTTTTTAGATTACAATAGTTACTACCGAGTAATTTTCTAAGAAACTCACAGCTAAACTGACTATTTTTATGCTTCTGTATATGTCATCATCATCTGTAAAGCATCATCAACATCCAAGGTATATATTCAATGTTGCTGCTGCGACGATTTTCCTGAGAAATTTCCGCCTACCTCGTCACAATTCGCTGACTATTCACTAAGCACTTGCTCACAATGTGTTATCGTCTATTGAAAACGCACTCGCACTCCTTACTAAATATACTCCCTATAGTGAATCTCTGAAACGACATCAGCACAAGTCTTTCTACGGTATTTATGCGGTAGACCGCAATGCTACAGTGGTTCACTTTTGAATATTTTAACTGTTAAATTGTAAGCTTTATATTCAGGTGATTCTATTTTAGAATAGAAATCAGTAGTTAATTAAGAATAATATTACGGTTTACATACTCCCTTATTAAGAAGGAAATAATCGGATCGGCATTAAATTGGTAATCATCCGAAAGTAGAACTTTAATCTATTCGTGTCAATATCACGAACTTTTCAAAGATGTGGATTACAAAATATCGTTGGATACAAGGCGAACAGCTGACTCACAAAGAAATCAGCTGGCAGCAGCATTCAAACTAATCTCATAAATTACATAAGTCTATTGAAGCATTCGGTTGATTATTTGAAGTACATATGTACATATGTAAATATGTTCATCAATTGCGGAGTCAGTATGCCTGAATACCGAAACAGCCCACTTCTTAGCATCTGTTATATTTTTGTTGCCACCACAGCTGACTTCATATTCTGTCCTATGGCTGTTGTCTGTTTAAAATACTTCATTAAGATCTTGCTCATATACAATACTACATGGGCATGTGTATTCATATATTTATGTCATACCCTCCATGACAGAACTTAATCACTATGAACATTTCTTTTTATTTTGCTAAAGAAAACTGTTGAGAAAATACTTCATTATGAATTCAATTTAAGAGTATTTCACTTTTCTACGAGTGTTCTGAATAACAAAATAATATTTTATCTGATCTGCTTCTAACTGTGTCAGTCTTGACCCGAATTTAATCGGAATTTTTGGCTAATGAAACACGAATTTTCAACCGTTCAGATTGTGGCACTGCCTTCTGGTTTGAAATTGTTCAAAGTAAACAGCAGATAAGTTATGAACAGTTCGAGAGTATTAAAAAAATATGTATTACTCTTTGCTCTAATCTTGTTGAAATCATTGAATAAAGAAAATATTTTTCATGTAGTGAAATTAAATAAATTATACTTAACATAATAAAATTGGATTTTTTAAATATTCCTTACAAATATAAATGCGAAGTCAGATGAATAGATAAAATCTTTACACGTTGGACATGTAGGGTATATACTGACTCTGTTTGTAGCTATAATTAGTGTAGGTAAAAGAACATGCGCCAGCGGGTTTGCTTTTAAAAGTGGCTTGAATAGCAGAACTAAATGTTTACATTTTTTAGATCCTATTTTTACTGTTGGCGCTTTTGTTGTTATTCCAGCAACATTACCACTACACCGCTTGTTATCGCTTCTGCTAAGTTCGCGTGCGTTGCTGTGTTTTTTTTTTGTTGGTTAAGCGATGAGGTTGTTGACCCAGCATCACTCCAACAAATTTCTAATATCTTTCTTAAAGAGCTTGTTAGCAAGAAAAATTCATTGATTGCTTTGAATTACAAGAAAAAAGTAAATTTCTATAAATTCATCAAAACGCAGACTTAATAGATTTCACTGTCCTGCTGCTTTCTATGCAGCTAATAAAGAATAAACAAACGAAAAGTTAAACAATTGTTGGCAATTTTAAAAAGTAAATACATATACATTGTAAGTGTCTATATGTACGTACGTTTTATATAAATGCAATTTCTATCTTTGCTAGGGCTAGCGTCACCATTTTCAGTATATAATTGAGCAATTACTATTTATTATGAAAATAAAAAATAAAAAGAGAACATAATATATTTTTTTTATATTTCGTCACCATTAACGCGTTAAATTTAATTTGTCAATTTAATTTATTTATTTTCATTTTTTTGACACTTTTATGGTCGTTAACTGTAGAAGTTGTAAGCAAGCCACATTTGTCTGCAACATTGTTGAATTCTTCCTATCTGGTACATACACGCACATGCGCATACACACTGATATTCTTGCGCCGTTTTGGCTGTGTTAGCCGTAAAAGACAATGCGACCGAACAATTACGCTTGCCAAAAAGGTAGTAGTAGCTGTAACAAACCTAAAAAGTTAGGCATGACACGCATATACGCCATCATTTATGTACATACATATGCATATGTACGTATATATGTGTGCTTAGCGGAGTTTGTGCTCTTGGTATTTGGGTCACAAACGCAAATTTCTAACATTTTTGGCACGATTTTCAACATGTGCACATCTTGGCCATTTGCCGCATAATTGTGAGTAATTTCAGGCCGGTGGCCAGCTAGTATACTAAAAGCATTTTACAGAATTTGTATAACGCACATAAAAACCAACTCATGTGTGGTTCTCCAGCGTATGTAAACTTTCGGAAATGTTGAAATTTTGCGTTCAAAAATAAAGCAATTAATAATCAAGCATCACAATTTTGGCAGTAAAATAGGTTTCCATAAAATATGTTATACTTTAAATGTGCTATATATAACTAAATTTTTATTTTGTAAACATTAGAATGGTTTCACCATATACTTAAATATACAGAGCAAGGTTTATATACATCAGCGAATATTTTGTGGACTGCCTTCGCGTTATATCCTATACTTACTGGCGATAATAATTTGAGGCGGATGTGCAGTAACCTTAAGCGATTAAACATATAAATATCACCAAAAACTTAAAAAAAATTTCTAGCAAAAAATAAACACGATTTAATGGGACATTATTATGTATGTTATACTAAATATTTATAAAAAATTGTCAACAAAATCTTTGAGGTTTTGCGGTCAGAAAGATTTATACATTTTGACTCTGCAACGAAATTCAAATATTCATAGAAAAAAGAAGTTCCGAGAGCGCGGTACATATCCGTGCATTTAGTAAGTGGTTCCGGAAATTAAAACAATCACAATAAATAATTTCAGGGGACCAACTTTTTTTATCTGTAAGAGATCGACTTTGTACATTAATATTATTAAGATATCCATATCTTTCAAGTTTTCCCTTCAAATTCTTGATTGAAAAATTTGTCAATTCGTAATTGCACCTAATTCAATATCGAAATATTCAATATTAATAACTTATATTGATAAACTTAGCTTACAAGATAAGCTTTCACCTGATATTGAAGATACACGATATTAAGAATTCGTTGATTTTATAAGATGCTTACCTGAAAAATAAGAATAGAAATAGTTATTTATTAAATATGTTATTGATTTAAGAAATTAAGACAAATTTTTAGAATTTCTACTCATGGCTGATCACTTAACCGATATATGTACATATATACAGCTAATATAGTAAGGGTTTTGTGTACAAAATGTTAATAATATTTATTGTCTCACAACAGAGTTGCTAAAGAGAGTATAATAGTATTGTTCACATAACGGTTGTTTGTGTCAACCAGAAATACAGAAATAAAAGAGTTAGATATGGGGTTATATATATATATATATGATCAGCATAGCGAGTAGAGTTGAAATTGAGGAGGTTGGTATTGAAAATGAGCGAAATCGGACCATTGCCACGCCCACAAAATGGCGAAAACTGAAAACATATAGAGTGCCATAACTAAACCATAAATAAAGTTATAAAAGTAAAATTTGGTATAAAGGATCGCACTAGGAAGGGGGACATCTGAATGTAAGAGTCGTTTCTTTTAGCCACTTCCTTATATAGGTAAAAAATGGAAGAAATTGAAATATAACCACGGCCACCTCCCATGGAAAGGTTACATTGAAAACTACCGAAAATGCTTTAATTCACTAAGGAAAACGAGTAGAAACCTTAAATTTTATGGTAAAGATGGTACAGAAGAGCTTCACTCAAATTGGTATACAAAGTTTGAAATGGGCGTTGCTACTTTCCATATACCAGAACTTTTAAGTCGATCTGAATCGTTTACTTACGATATATAAATTAAGCACCAGTGAAGATATCGGAACAGAATTTTTCAGAAATATTGCATTAATAGTGTGTCATCGCCCTTCTTAAAAATCGGACCATACGTATTCAAGGCACCATATATCGAACACGAAGACCTCAGGGCTTCGAATAAATTTTTTATCGAAAATATAAGTTAATCTCCCATATCTTTTGAAGAAATTCACAGGGAAAATGTTTATTCCAATTATATGTATGTCTCCGTGCCTTAAATACTTGAAATCGGGTCATAACTTCACCTAACTCTCATATACCTAATTTTAGGCTTTTCAAACTTTCAATGGATTTTATACCATATATTGTCAGAAGTACATGAAACGTCTATGATTAATTTCGAAACTGACATAATGAGGAACACCTCATTTTGCTTATTCAACGTTAAAGAAGTTATCCACTTTTGTAGCGTATTAGCGTTTTGTTACTGGCGACAAAAATATGGCTGTTTACAAGGAGTGATCATGGTCTAAAAAAATGGATCAGCTCAAATCACATCGAAGGTCGATAGTCATTAAAAAAAAGGTTATGTTGTATGTTTGATGGAATTTCAAAGGGGTCGTTTATTTTAAGTAGCTTGAATGGGATGTGATACCACACCCATCATATTTGGCACCATCGGACTATTACTTGTTCCGGTCTTTGCAAAACTTTTTGGATGGGAGAACGTTCACCTATCAGGACTTCAAAAACTTGGATGCACTTGGACCAGGTTTTTGTTTGCAAGGATCAAAAACTTTATGAGCGTAGAATCGATCTCTTTCCCGAAAGATGGCAAAAGTATTGTATAATATTAAAGTATAAATATAATATCATAAAATATTTTACAAAGAACGAACTTAATTAGTGAAAACCCTAATATTTAATGTCTTGTAATTAAGCTAGAAACCTTAGCATATCATATATGACTAAAAATATATATGTAAGTAAGTGTCGTCAGAATAGAATAGAATTCATTGTTACCATTTCGAAATTATTGAACACGTTAACTTTTAATTGTTTACACTTTTTCGGTAGTACCATTTCTAAATGTGTGTGTTTTTCTTAATGAGCAATGCAACACGTGTACAACGGAATCCATTCAGCAGAATTGTAGCGCCGATATGGATTGAAAAAATTAAAAATACACGTAGATACACATAACGGCATGTTCCGAATTTCAAAAGAAATTCGTCAAGTCGCTCCAAATTTGGTTTTTACTATTGTTACAGTTTTAATTCTGTTTTTGTTCTATTTGTTTGTGTATACATATGTATAATGTATGTAATTACTACAATGAAAAGGAGAGCTTGAGCAATAAAAAAAAGTTCACATAAGAGAGAAGGCACAGTCAATTGAAGAAAAAATGAAGATAATAAACAAAACAAATAATAAAAGAAATGCAGTCAAAACAAAATATTTTTTGAACGGAAACTCGTTTGCAATGCATAAAGTCATGCGTAGTCAAAACCAATACAAGCACCGACCTCAACACCTACACTTTGCGTCCGGTAAAGTAATAAAGAAACAACAACTACATGCATCAAGATTGTAAGTTGAATATAATGGATTCAACACTAATGTTAAACATATAAGTGTCTACCAGTAAGAAATGTCAACATAATTTTTTTAAAGAATTACTGAAGAGAACTGAGTTTTCTCGGATAGGTGATTGTCAGACTTCTTTATGAGATATCGAAAAATAGGCTTTCTCATAAATGGCTTCACCAAATATATAGCAAGTAATAAGTGACTTTAAATATGAAATTGAATAATTTTTCCAGTATATTTCCTAATGGGAATCTTTATGTTCCAGCTACCACACCAGATTCATATGAGGCGACAGCGATGACTGTGGCATTACCGACAACAGCATCAATAATGCTTTTAGTTGAATTGTTGTTGTTGTTGGCAATTTATTTTTTCATATTTCATCATTCATTTCAGTGCGCTTTTTTGTGTACCTTTTCACCCACTTTGTCTGGTGGAAATATCGTTCACAGCCGAATAGTTTGCGATCGTATCTCATCATATGTATGTTGATGCAACAACTTGTCCGTCACACGAAAAGTTGTACTCGAATTTGTTCCATGTTCTGCAAATGCATGTATTTTGATGACTTTTACGCGCTCGGTGTTGTTTATTCTGTATTATTTTTAGGTTATTATGATGTTGTACCTTTGATATTTATTATGATGTTAACTTTATTGTGTAAAGTGTTTAAATATAGATAATATTGGTGATTTTCGAGTCTTAAATATACTCATATTCTGTAAGTACGGATTTATATATTGCGACCATATCGAATACATGACTTCTTAAAAGTTTCGTCTTATTATTTAGAGATTTAAAGAAATCTTAGCAACTGGTATTTTGCGCACTAAAAGATCGAAAGAATTGATTCTGTTTGAATCTTATTAACGTAAGGAGTGCATTTCAGATAATCTGATCATCAAAAATATGAAAACTTGATTCCACCGATGTGTGGACCACGCACTTGAGATACGAAAAAAATTATTGTAAAATTTGTTTACAAATAAAGTAGTAAAAAAGTAAGTATAGAGGTCACACTCCTTATCATTTAAAAAAGGCTTTTTTGGCATCCTTCTATTTATAGTTCAATATAGTTATCGTAGAAGCCAACGTACAGATTCAAACCGCCTTCCCACTTCTCCTTACCTTCGTAAAGGTATTAGCTCTTTTTTCAAACTGGCTTGACATTAAATTACTTACCCATCAACAATCTTTTTAAGTCAGAGAAGAGAATAAAGTCAATAATATATTACATATGTATATATGAATGTTGATTTCTCAATTCGTAATTGTCGTGAAAATGAATAGGAAGATACAAAAACGTAATGGAATTTTAAAGATTTATCGAAATACCCAAATGCGAAATATTTCTTTTCGCTTAAATCATTCACTCCTATAGAATTTTTATATCATGGATATATTTTATATGTATTTGGTTATATATGGTAGTTACCCGTATATATATGTCTGCATCTATGTACAAAATATAAGCACAGCAGCAAAATTAATAGCTTAAATGCATATGTATAAGTGTATGTAATTATTTCGAACCTAAATGCAATATCGCCACGTTTTTCCTTACTCCGTAAATAATTCTTTACGTGCATTGTAGTTTATTGGATGTCATAACCAACGCTCAAAATGATTCACTAGCATTATCCAAGTTCTCATGCAATCTCGTCAAATGTAATAGGTCACATAAAAGCCAGTTGTTGTGAATATATATAAGCATAAGTTAGGGTTGCACAATATTATTCCTTCAATATTCTCAGAATTTGTAAATTTTTAAACAACACCTTGAAAAAAGCATCTTTAGTGCTAATATAACTCAAAAATTGTATTCGGTTAAATAATAATGCGAATTTTTATGTTGGAAAAACTCGAAAAATAAAGTAGAAAATTTTCCAAGTTAATGAAAAAGTTCTAACGTTAGGCAAAATTTAACACGCCACAAGATAAAAAAAAATTGTTGACTTCGAGTTTCTTGAGTATCTAGTCATAGCTATGCTTACACCAATACAAATGGTTCCAGCCTAATGCAAATCGCTCTATCCAAATATGTGAATATGCCAAAGTATCATTTAATTATTGCCAATTATATTGTCGGATTATTCGCTGAAGATAGATAAATTTGTTTGCTGCCATATACATATGTATATGGTAGCCAGCGAATAACGAATATACCCATTATCTTCAAGTGACTTGTCGTTGTATGTGAGAGTAAATATGTCTGTCTTTATAAAGGTGCATATGTGCCCGCTACTTTTAACAAGCCATCGCCAAATTGCTTTATTGTTAATGTGTATATTTTGTGTGGACCCTTCCCTTCATGCGCCTTACGCCCTTTACCCTCCTGTTGTATATTTTCTTCGGTTATTTGTCGCTGAATATTTATTTGCTGTTTGCTCGCTTAATTGAATTAGTCGGTCACAGCCGAACGTACACAACGGCATCATCTTTTTCCATTAGACAGCTCCAGTCAGTTCAGTACACTAGCTCCCCGACTTGTCATTCCTCTTGAATTGCCTTCATCATTGACATCAGCACAGTTGACAGTCTCAGTCACTGTCGCAATCTGCTTGGCTAGCCAGCCAGTCGTTGTTTTCTGACTGTCATCTTCATGAGATCATTGACTCATTAATTGGCGGTTTGGGTACAATGTTGTCAAAAATTAATTTTTTTGTTTGCTGTGCAGCCATTGCGCAAATTTAGTAATTTACGTACAAATTTTCAAACGAAGCGTCTTTTAAATTCCGCAAAATTTAAGCGAAATTCTAATTAAATGACAGTTTTGCATAAAGCAATTTGCAATGATTGATTTTGAACGGGGCTAAGGTTGGTGGAATTAAATTTTGCTGCAACTTGTGTGGGCAAGAAGATTGACATTTACCCGAAAATGTTGAGATAAGCATAGATTGCGCAGTAAATTTATCCTTGAAAATATTAGTTACAATGACAAAAGTTCGCATGCATATGATAAAATTAATTAAAATAAATAAAATTGAAAACCCGTCTAAATTCCACGATCTACTGGAAGTCAATTATTTCGGTTGGAGGAAGTGAGTTCCAACTAAGCATCGTTCATTATCTTGCTAGATTTGGTAAATTTTGGAAGAAGGAAAATCATATTAGTTACTCCGTCTTAACCAGTTGAAGACTGCAAATTTTGTTAATTTGCAATTACTTCTGTTTTGGCAGAAACAATAGTTGAGAACATATTTAAAAATTAAATTATCGTTAAGGTATCGTCAAAAGATCTAATGATACGTTTCGAACGTTTCCTCTTGTGTTTTTGCGGTTTCATGGTTGTCGAACATATGTCTGCTCTCCATATTTTTAGATTCAAGCTAGATAATTGGAAGGCTTTGCAGTTTCAAGGTGTATTTCTTTTAGCTGAAATCCTACGACAGTCTTTGAAAAAGGCAGTAAGTAAAGTTTTTCATGCACCTAAAATTTAAATAGATATTAAGGGTGATTATGCTCCATCTTACTCATAACAATGCAAAAGCTTTTTTAGATTCATTATCACTGTGTGTTTTCCGCACATTAGGATGATCTATACGGGTTGGAGGAATGAAATTAGGCATAAAATTGCTGCTATAACCTTTTAATTAAGGTTAAAAATGAGCCGTTGGGTTCTTTTATAGAGAATTAAGCTTAAAATTAAGGAATACCGAATTCAGTTATAGCAACGTAGAGTCAACTTTTTTCAAGGCTATCCAAAATTATATAAAACATACCTTATTAATACATAGTGAAGACCCTTAACACTTATTTTTCACCGGACCTAGAAAGTTATTCAATCATATTAAAAACCTATACAGATATTATAGCCTACCACGATTGAAAAAAAATAATGAAAATTTCTTCCACTTTCAACCTGTAGCACAGTCTAATATATGCACGAGAAAAGAATTAACGAAGACATGTCGAAATTGCGCCTAAAGTTCTAAGCCAATTTTATGTCTTCTGCCTTGGAAGCCTCAGTAAGTTTATGCGAATTAAGAACGATCCCGAAGCAATTAACTCATCTGCCCATTCAACCAGTTTACGAGCAATACTAATTCACTTAAATACGTCTAATTAGGGACGCCGGACAAAAGACGCAAAAGAACAAAAAGAATGGGTTTGAATAAGGGCCACATTTAAGCAAGAACACAAGAAACAGAACATAGAGTCCGACATAACTGGCTTTGGTATGGAAAATCGATTATTAGCACATAGTAAAACTAAACACTGACTAACTTAGGTAGAGTTCATGAAAAGAAGAAGGCGCAATATAAATAACGTATACACTACAATGAAGGCAGAGAAAAAGTAAGATGAGCCGACTGGTGAGTGCTGAAGTCAACATTTAATATGATGCGCACCACATGTATGTAAATAAAAAGCATAATGAAGAATGGCAAAAACAAAACAATACAAAAACACAATGCTGTGAAGACAATTATGAAAAAATTCACTTGTGAAAAAACGGGCGCAAGCCGTAGAATAAAAAGTAGTGAAAAATGCAGAAAATAAATGAAAGCAGTTCAGTGGAACTGTAATGATTATATCATAGGTATGCATACAACTGGCTAACAATTGCGCACACGAACAACAACAATACTAACTAAAACATATGGCATTTATACAACAATCAGTGTGCACCGTGTGTGCTGAGTGCGCTCTGACGACAGTCCAGTGTATGAAGTGTTACCACTAACTAACTTCACGTCAGCGCGATTAAAACCCACAAAATAAAAAAAACTTTCCTCCGTGGGGCGCTCAACGCGCTACAAATGCCCACAATAAAAATGAAAATTACATATAATGAGCTGTTTGGTTGCTTGTTTATTTGGCTCCACCAACGTGTGGACTCCCCAACAGCGATATATGTATATAATATATACATACATATATATATTCACATGCACCATCTAAAACAATTGTACAATTGACTTCACCAACAGTTCGTTTGTTGGCTGCTGCGCAGCTCTGACTGAGTGTATAAAATAAAGTGAAATGAGAACCCCTTGTTGGGTCAGAGCATGCCGACACAGTAAAGAATTAGCTAACACCAGCACATTTGATATGACACTGTTGCAAACACCTATATGTACAACACATTTGCAATTGTATACTTATTGACAGGTAAGTAATCGGTTACCCAGTAAAACATTATGTGATTACTCGCAGTTAGAGATTTACTTTCCATTTTTCAGATGTATTTAGTTTTTAAGTCAGTCAGTTGAGCCTTCAAAAAAGGCCTAATTATTGTAATATTATTCCTCATACAAATAATTATATGTGCATGATCTTTTTGCACAAAAAAATAAAAGATTATAAAATTTCAAAATATTTCTAGGTATGCGGGTTTGTTATTATTAATATATACGATATAAAAAAACAAAAAATTAACAAATTGCATTTTTTTATCTATAAATTCGTTTTAAGTTTAGGCTAATAGTAAATATTTATATGTGCATTTTACTATTTTTACCAACAAATCCTATACATTGAAGTTTAACTGAAAGAAATGTTTATTTTAATAGTCAGTAGCATTTCCCTTATATTTCAAAACTAAATTAAGCCGCTTAATCATAGAATTAGCTAATGATTTATGGATAGTTATGTAAATATTGGCCAATTCTTGCTTTATGGCTAATTTAAGGTGACGTTGTGTCTCAAACAGCAGCAGAGAGGATCAGCCCGAGATCCTCAATAGGATTTAGGTTCGAACTCAATGCTGCTTTTCCGGTCGCTAAAGATGTTCTTCGTGTGGATTGAAGCGTTATCCTGCTGATATGTCCAGTTCCAGGCCATACATATTGCCTGCAAATTTTATCAACTCTCTGTCCAAAAGATCTACATAAATACTAGCATTAATTTTGGTGGATATCAAACATGTAGATATCTTTCCACTGCAGCAGAATGCAGCTCCTGAAACCAAGGTACCAAAACATCGCTTGTAGCAGGATCGTGGTTCCTGATGGGAATCTCTCCAATATTTCTTGTAATGATCTGAGACGACCAAATTTAATTTGTTTTCGTCACTAAATACTATATTCTATCAATTATCGGCCCAGAATTGGTATTAATTTGCAAACCTCAAATGTGCTTTATTGTGCCTTTCTTTAGCGTTGGTTTAGGTACCATGGAGGTGTGTTTGAGAAACTGATTTTTATGTATAATTGGAAAAATTATATTTATTGTGATTTTCTGTCTTAACTAGGTCCATATTTGACCGCTGCTTATCAAATCCGCAACTGGTAGTTTGCAAACCTCAAATGTCCTTTATTGTCCTTTCTTTAGCGTTGGTTTAGGTAACATGGAGGTGTGTTTAAGAAACTGACCTTTATACATGAACAACATTTGAGAATACTGGACATACATTTCCAAAACTCTCGTTCAGCACGAACGAACTTAGCATTTCACACACAATTTTTTTGATTTAATCGGCATGAAAATAAGCGCAAATTCCTCATTTGAAGTTCGAAGAATCCTGAAAAGACTTTACAGGTTGACCCGTATTTTCGAAAACTGAAGTTAAAGCCAAACGATTATCAATGCAGGACCTGCTATTAGAGCAATATTTTTGGTAAATGAGTTATATCAAGAAAATAGTTGGAAGCCCAAGGCCATCTATCTTATATAATTTTACTCTATTTGTATACTTTTTGTACTCGTTTTTAGGTATGACGCGAATTAGTTCATATAAGCTATAACATCCGAATAACAGTCGGTGAAATAAGGCTAGCAACATTCGAAGAAAGTGTCATTTGTTTTTCTGTGGTTTATTTTATATAAAAGTTATATATACATCTATAAAAATCTTAAGAAAGGCTTCACAAACCAAAGTTTCTCAATTCATGATATATAAAAACTCGTATATTAGAGATTTTCGACTGAAGGTGACAACGTTTTCACATGACGAAATATATTTTTTGTATTCCAACTAATCAGCATTGTTTCTAGGAAATATATTTCTTAAATATAATTTCTTACGTAACAACCAATATTAGTATGAGTTTAAAAACTTGTTAAATCAATAATTTTCATAATTCGTAGAAGTCACGCTACCTCTTGTTTTGTACCCAAACATTTGGTTGACTAGCTTACGCCTTATCATCACTTTCATAGCTGCAATGTGTGAACGATATATTTCAAATACTCAAGTATCTGCAACTCTCATCTGTCACATGTATTTTAAATGTTGCTACATAAGCGCAACTTAATTACGGCAAATAAGCAAAAAATAAAGTGTAATGCAAAAAAAAAAAAAGAAGTGGAAAAAATGTTTTAAAATAATATATTGTGATGCGAAATAAAGCAACACGAATGCGCAAATTCGCTTTGTAAGCTTTGTAAGCTCATTTGTTTGCTTACGGCAGCAAAATTTTTGCTACTGCAACTGACAGAGTGAATTAATTACACGCTAACCGCCTTAAAGGTGCATAAAAATGTGTTAATATGTATGCCTGTAGTTGGTTGTTTCAATATAAAATATATTTATATACATATGCATATATTTTGAAATCATTATATTTTGTTTCGCTTTTTTTAGGTAACAGTTGCTTATAATCGCGCATATACTCGTATGTAACATCTTATTTATTTTTGCATGTGTGTCGGATGCTGTCACCTTTGTTAATAGTTGAATATATTTACATACATTCATAGCTGATTTTGTTCCTGATGTGGTCGCGGTTGTGGTTGGCACGGGTGTACAGCTTAAAAACAAAAAAACTGCACACGTAATAGAGCTGCTCGTGGTTACGCTCATTTAATGAAAATCTTTTGTCACTTCACTACAAGTCTAACCTTCCGTTGACACAGCGCAGCGCAATACCAACAGCAGCAGCACCTCTCCGGCACCCATGTGGCCAGTGAGCTGCTATTTTACTATTGTTGTTATTTAGAATTTGTTAGTCTTTTATGATTATATAAATACAACTGTGTATATGTAAGTCTATTTGTTATATATTCAGGCAATGTTGGTGCGTGTGCGCTTTTGACATTCCAAACTGGTGTTTGGTATTTAGCGACCAACAAGAATGTCTGGCATGCAAACTGGATTTGCTGGCATTTGTATAAACCAATGTGCGCCTTCGACACACATACAGTGTAGTTGCCCATCGTCACATACTTGTGTATTTACCACTTCCCCATACAACCAGCAAGACATTTTACACAAAGCGGTATTATTGCTGTTGTTGTTGTTTGTGCTTTGTGCAAAGTTCTAGCGTTCTTACGCCGCAATAAAAGTGAGAACATAAATTGTTAAAGCTGTTTCTTGCCTCCAATTACCCCCCCAACACCTCAATTGCATGCAACCAATGCAGCTGTACATACACACACACACACATGCACACACAGTTGTTATTGCATTTACTCGCCTGCATATGTGTTCATAGTAGTGTTTGTGCGCCTGTGTTTATGTTTGCTTACGCTGGGTGCATCACTTGTGTTGCTTTTGCTATAATTGTTATTGCTATTTTTGTTGTTGTTGTTGTTGTTGGTGAATCATTGGTGCGGTTTCGCGTTTGGGTTCAATGCACAGCATTGATTGGTGCAACTAATTGTTATATTGCAAATGCCATGGCTGTAGCGGCAGTACCTACTACTCGGTTAAGTATTGTGTGGCAACTTATGAAGCTTCCACACTTTTTTCTTTCTTCAATCTTATTTTATTTCATTTGTTTTCCGTTGTGCTTTCCGCAGTTTACTATTTTGTGTTTATTTTTATTTCTTTTGAAGTGAAATAACTGTTGATGAGATCAATGACTTCATCCGGCACTTTCTCAATTACTTTACGAGATAATCAGTTCATCGCAAGAGCGAGCAGAAAGGGTTGGCTGCAGAGGAAGTCTTGAAGCGTGCAGCGTTTATAGTTTTCTTTAATTAAAAATCAAATGCGGCTAGGCACGGGTGTTTTATGTGTGAAATTTTTATTAGATATCTTATCTGAAGGTTAAAGAGTGCAGAAATAAAAAATAATTTAATTAAAATGCATTAAAATAATTTAAAAGTATAGCTGAGACATATGTAAATAGGAAATTATTGGCTGCCGTAGATATAGGCGCGCTACAGTGCAGAATCTGGATCGATCCCTGTTCCGACCAACATAATACAGTTTCAAGAACAATTATGGCGAATCGACAAGCAACATAAAACATCTACATATCTAATGAACACCCAATAGCCGGTCGAAGTCGACTAAAATTTTATATTAGGTTGGCAAATATCTCCCTATATCCTTTTTGTATTTTGAATTTAGCGGCTATGTATAAAGCGCTACAGAGCTCGTATCTGGCAATGCCATATATCTTGACTATACATACGTCTTGACATAACCTACAAAACGACACTGTGCATGATTAGTTTGGATATTGCGTTCAACAGTTATAGACGTGTATACATGGAGTTCATTAACGCCGAAATTAGCGCTATTTTAAAGTGTTCCTTCGTTAAAGGGGGGATGGTACTCCATCACTTTGAGCTGCGGAGGAATAGTTTCGACGATTTAGAGCGGGTGACCTGTGACGACGAATACCGACCATATCATGGAAAACATCAAGGTATACCGGCATGTGGCATATGGTGACATCGCCCAGGAGATGGGAGTTAGTCACCAAACCATTTTAAACCATCTGCAGAAGGCTGGATACCCAAAAAATAGGGACGTTTTATCGCACCTGTTCCTGTCCATAGCAAAGGCCTTTGGTTGCGTAAAGTTGAACTCAAAAGTTATGAAAAGTGGCTGTCCGAGTTCTTCGCAAATAAGGAGGGGGGCTTCTACGTGGTGGGTACTATGAAGTTGCCGTTTAGATGGAAAAAGATTATTGACTAAATCCGATCACTGTAACAATTTTTATAAAGCATTGAATAAAGAGCAAAAAAGCGTAAGGGAGATATTTGCCAACCTAATATCAAATGGAAAGAGAAGATCAACCATACATCCAAAAGAAGTGTAAGATATTCTCCACATCTTTACTCGCTATATTTATCAGTTTATGAAATATAGCTGGTTGAATTCGATACAAGAGATAGAGCTCTACAGAATGCTTCCAATTTTCAGACCAGTGTTACCATTATGAATGGTACCAAGAACAAATAGCTCTCAAAAATTAATGAAGGAATATTATTTTTCACTTTTGTATGAGAAGTGACTATCATTGCACCGAATAAGTTTAATATACTAATTTTTAATCAACTAAGTTGTTAACTATTAACAGAAGAATGTTCCGAATTATTGAATTTTTGGCAAATCTGACAGAAGAAATCTCAAATTTTAAAACTCTCTTTCACAAAATTTAGATTTCGTTAAAAACTTGATAATATGATATGCTGTTACTCTAACTCTCCGTTTAATGGTTATTAATATACTGTAACTTGAATAAAGATGGCGTGTTGGCTTTGGAAAAGCATTTCAGCATGCTTGTTCGCTCTTTATCGCTTGTCATCTATACTTCGCTACTTTATTTTTGACAACTACGTCTCCTCTGCTTACTATTATATTTAACCAATTAGTATTTTTCTTTTTTGTTTTTAGAACAATGAAGCGGGTTTTTTCATTATTTATGTATTCATTTTTAATCTTTTAAAGCTTGTCATACGTCTCGCACGTGTTCTCATCGTGATTGATCTATTGTAATTTTTAAAGCATCCACTGACTTAGTCAAAATGCCTCAAGCAAGTCATAAAAATGAATATTTGTTTAGCATACTTTACGCAGATTGAGAGTCTATTTATACAAAGAATTTCCTTTTGCTAAAAGGTAAAAGGCCGATTACAAGTTTAAGGTAATCTTTTCACTGTAATGTTTTAGAATTTGTACGTGAGCGCGCTTCAAAAATATTGTTACAGACGATTTGCTATTAATGTTAGATAAAATCTGTACATGTAAGGTATACACACAATATTCTTGTGATAACAAATAAGTTGAGTTAAAATTTGTACATGGTTTTATACTGCTTCACTAATAAAATTAATAACTTTGGTTTTGAAACCGAAATGAAATTTTTGAACATGAAATGAATATAATAATGTACATGACATGAATAAATCTTGTATGAAATTTTACTTCTGTTGCCATTTCAAGAGTTCGAGTTATGGAGAACTTCGAGTTATAGAAGTTCGAGTTATGGAAGTTCCTCTGTATTTTATGAGAGCAATATTACATATACAAAAATTCTTTAACAACCGGATAAATAGATACAAATAGATAGATTGATACAAACAAACATATGTAAGTATGTATCAACTTTTGTCAAAATAGATAGAGCTAATAACATGCAACGAGTATTCAATACTATGCAACAGTTGAAGTAATCTACCGCATAATACTGAGTAGCGACGCTAAGAAAATAGTAAACAAAGCTATAGCTTTCTAAAACGCGGTAAATGCACATAGAAATAGATAAAATTTAAAGAAATAGGAAAAAACCAAGAGCTTAAATTAAAAGAGCAGCGCTGCATACTTAAATATGTATTACATACATATACATATGCATATGTAAAAGTACATGGAAAAATTAAGTCAAAAGGTAAACATCAAAAACGAAAAAAAAAAAACGGAAAAGCTATCAAGAAGAAATAAAAACTAATATAAAACATTTGATTAGAATAACAAAGCGACAGAATTTCAACTCATTAGTTATGCAACGCTAGCATGGCAGGTCGGCAAGTTGCATAGAACGGGGAAACGACAAGCTATGTTTGTTTAGTTGATTGCATATGTATATGTATGTGTGTGTTGATTTTTTTCTGCTATGGATTTATATAAATTTCCCGACAGTTTTTTATGTGGCACATGCTGCTCGCATACGAAAACTATCATATGTAGCATGAAGTTAATATTGTTTACCGGGCCGAGCCGGCACTTCAAGCAGTTGATTGTGTGCGTATGCATATACATATGGCTATGAAATTTCTATTTATAATATAGGAGCTGTGATGTATGGCGATATTTATGCAGGCATGTCTGGCGTGCCAGGCCCCAAAAACTGAGCTATGTATGCAATAGCAGACACACACGTGTACATAGTTATATATATAAATATTTTATATAGACTAGTTATACCTAAAATATATCTACACATACATATGTTCATCGGAATATTTAAATATAATATATAAATATATATATATTATGTAAATATAGTAGTGCAACTGACATACCCGATTGCATTCCAATGCGGCGGCGCTATGTTCCTCACGCTGACGAAAGCAGTGACTGCATTTGCTTTTGTTGAAGATATTTGGTGAAAATTTACGACAATCCGAGGTGCGTGTTGTCGACATTTTTGCGTTGTTGTTGTAAGTGTAGCTATTTTTATTGTTGATATTTTTTGTTGTTTCAATTGAGTTTTTATTGCTATTTATACATGCAATATGTAGTATGAATATATGTAATTGTTGCAATGTAAATATTATAATAAAATTCTTTTGTTTTTGTTAACTGACATTTATGTTATTTAAATCGTAACTTTTATATCGGAGTTATTCTTTCCGATTTACTGCAAATATTTATTGATGTGGCTGTATGATGCTGAGGTAAAAGAAGAGTTTTATTGAATACTGTGCAAAAGATGGTAACAAAATACAAAAATTTCTGAGTCCATATATTGTTTATAGGTGTTGCTGCTAATACTGCCGTTCTTTTAACTTGAGTGTTTCTAAGTACGTTACTGCAAGATGACCTAGCCAGGTTTGATAGTTGTTGTTGTAGCGGTTTTGAGAAATCCTGCCGATTTGACAGTCCTTGGCTGGTTTAAAATCCGGTCCGTTCCTTTTGGTCACACTATTAACTGTCAATAATTGGACCGTTTTAAGGAAGTACTATTAGTACAGAAGCGGTCAGCTAGGCCAATAGGAGAGGTATTGTGTTTCATCAGAACAACGCCTGATCACACACATATCTGCATTAACTCTTCAGAAGCTTCACGAGGGTGGTTTGGAAATTCTTATGCAAACACCTTATGGCCCGGACCTAGCACCTAACCAACTAGCCTCAAAGTTTATCTCCACAAATCAGATATGACTTAGAAATAAGTGCAACTAATAAACGTACAAAGAAGAATTCGTCTAAATATGGCTTTAAAATATAGATTTGTCTCAATTAACCCACTGCGTTTCAAAATTACGTTTCTGAAAATAAGTTATCGAAGAACCTTTACATTTTTATAATGGTATGAATTGCTCGACCCAGACCGAACGTATTGAAGTAGAACATCGAGCGCAGGATATCGTTTGCAAGGGTGTACCACTAAAATGACTCCAAATTATGAGATTTAGTGGCATGGAGTGATGAATTCATGTTTAATGACTTCGGGAATGATGGTGGACTTTATATCAGGCGACATAAATAACAAGAATTAAACCCACGATACGCAAACAAAATCTTAGAAACATGGTGGATTATCAGTCATGGTATGGGGGTGCTTCACCTCATACGGGGTGTGTCCAATTGTGCAAATTGTGTGTAAAAAGACTGGCGTATGTACAAAGTCATTTTAACAGAACATTTGAATGGGAATTATGACAATGATTTGTCGTTAGCTTGGATCTTTCAGCAGAATAACGACCCGAAGCACTGCTCCAGGGTCGTTAAAGACTGACTTAAGATGAACCATATCCAATGTCTCGAGCGATCTGACCATAGCCCGAACTTAATCCCTATTGGAATCATTAAGAGAACAGTTTCGAGGAGAAAACGAGAAAAACTTTTTATTTTGATTTCTCAAATTCGTTTTATATGAATCTGTACATCATACAGTTCCTGTGGCTTAATTGTGTGAGCACAATTGAATGAAATATAACAAAAACTGCCACACATTTCATATTTATCGTATAATAAATGAAACCCCGCTTAAAATATTTAACAGCTTGCATATATTTACGAACCAATTCAATAACATAAATATTTTTCGGAAATGCAAGTATAAGTTTAATAATTTTATTATTTTTGTTGTTGTCTCATTGCCACTGATATGACCAGTATATGACCTTCTCATAAGCCAACCAATTAAAGAATGACTTTTATCTTCAAAGTACAAATTCAATGATATTGTTTCATACAGGTTAATGTTAAATGTTTATATAATATGTTACGGGTACATTAACTGCACTCGAGCAACTGAAGCATGTTACATTTTTGACAGCTCGATTTGACAGCTGCTCGTACACGTGACACTTGTGAAGTAATGCACATAAAAAACACTCAATAATTGGGTATCTACATATACATATACATGAAATTTCTTATATGTATGTTAATTGTTCAAATGCGCGAAATATTAAAGTGGAAAATATGTATACGGAGAGGTATACATCCGCACGTACTGCCTTACTTGCTCGACTTTACTTCGCAGTTTTATCGCTTTTGTAGAAGCATTTATTAACGTTTCTATCACTCGCCGCCAATTACGCTTCAGCAGTTTTATGCGCAACGTAAGTAGGCGTAAAGTGCGTTAAATTGGCGAAAAACGCATTGAGGTCATAGCGAGTAAACAAAAAAAAATTAAAAAAAAAAACAAAAACAATAATGATAATAATTAAAAGATGTACATTTATCTGGTGCTAAAAATAAATAGAAACTTTACCGACTTTGAGATAAAACGCCGCAATTAAAGCATGCATAGATAAAGTTAAGCGTAACGTGAAATAATACAAAATGCGATAAGAATTCTAAGTTTAGTGTAGCTTTTAAGCTGCTTTTTCCTTTTGCTCGCGCTCATTTACTACTGCTATTTCATTATTTATTTTTTACTTCGTCATCAAAAAAGTGGGTGAGTCGCGCTTCGACTTCACTTTTAGTTACGGTTTTTTATTACCTTCTCGCGTTTTACTCAAATTTACCCATACAGGTACAGCACATACACCTGTGTGTGTGAACAGCTAAAAACGGTCTGTACTAAATATTTTTATGTACTTTTATTACTTTTTATTTTGTTTACATTTTTACGAGCGCATTTTGTTTATTTTTCACGATTCCATGTTTTTACTTGAATTTCTGCGACTGTATGTCATTTTACGCTTTGTGTACTTTATTTACTTTACGTTTTATTTTTTATAGTTATCAGAAGCGTATTATTCTTATTTGTACTCTTTTACGGTTGTACCGTTTTTCAACTGTGCTTTTGAAGTTGGTCAGCAGGTTGACAGTTTTTACGCGTTCAATTATGATTATTGATTTTTACCGTCATTAATTAATTTATAGCATTTGTCAACAGCACGTCAGTCTGTCGTTTCTAATTCTTTTCTAATCTTAATTAAATTACTTATCGATATAAGAAAATCTAATAATTTAATTTCATGTGTTGAAGACCACTCCGTTGGTTCTAAGTTATAGTTTTATGGCATACCTTCAATTGAAATGTAATCGTAGATAATTAATTTTACGCTAAAAGGTTATCTGAAAATGTTGAATTTTTCGGAAAAGTATTTTGTTATTTTTCTGTTGTCATAACGGTCATAGGAACATATGTAGGTGTTTTTACTTAATAAAAGATTTCTAAAGTGTTTCGAAGAGGATGAAATATAAAGATAGAATAATTCAATGAGTGAATTTAAAGAGACTTACAAATGGATGAGTAGTATTCTGCAATGATTCATTGCTTATGGAATATATTAAAAGAGTACTTATGTATGTACGGGTATATAGTTTGTAGGGGTTCAAGTCTAGGATAAGCAGGAATTCATTTAGGAATAATGTGAATACTTCTGAAAGTGAATCTCAGTTGTCACTAGGGGATTTGCCTTTTGTGATTTAGAGTTTGTTTTGAAGCATAACGGGATTTTATATTTTTTCTAGAATCTTCATATATAGTTTTCTTTATAATCTAATAATTGGAAAACATTGATGAAACCATTAAAAGAAATTTTCTTAAAAATATATTATATTCTTGCATTTTTATGATTTGCTTTTTAAACTTTGATTCCTGAAAAGTATTTTGCATTAATACAACTGTTTTTTTTTTGGTGCCAACTTCGAGTTTCGCGCATTTACATCACGCATACGTACTAGCCCGTGTAGTTCGGGTGTTTATAACGGTTAAGGCGCATCGTTGCATGCACAATTTTTTTGTTCTTTTTTAGTTACGAATGCACACGCTGACTCAGCTAAGCTCACTTGAGACTTCATACCGAAATTTCCATTGTTTATTCTATTTGTTATTACATATTAACACGACCAAGGCTTGCCTGCTATAGCAAAATGAATACATACAGCCGCTAAGCTTGTGTGCCGATTATAAAATCTTAGCAAAGTTGATTATAAAATTCCTCATCGAATGGTTATGTATGAGAAAAAAACATATTTTCAACGCTAATAAATGACAGTGACAACAACAAACAAACAACAAAAAATGCTAACAAAACAATAATACAGACAACAGCAGTATCTGCTGGCAGTTATGTGAATCTCAAGTAAAGAACGTCAGCAACAGCAACAACAATAATAATAACGGCTATCGGTTTAGCCTCAACAAAAGTTAGCTACAGGAGTCAGAGTCAACAACAGCAAAAAAAAACAAGTTAACAGCACACGCAGCCAGTTAGCAATGCAGTCATTCAGCCACCAAGTCAAACGGCGAGCCACTTCTTGCTGCATGCCACATCTCATTATTTTCGTCTGTCTGTCTGTCTTCACGAGCAGCCAGTTTTTGTTTGCTTTTTGTGTTTTTCTTCATTTGTTTTCATATTAGCTACGTTTGCACTTTAAATATAAACTTTTTTATTGGTTTTTTGCATATATTTAGCCGATTATCGTTGATTTTTATTGCACTTTTTTCACAATTCCAAAAACACATACTCAAAATATATTGTATTGTTTAATTTTGTTTTATTTTTCAGTTTTGTATTACAAGCACAGGTTTTATCACATTTTTTTTGTTTGTGTTTTTGTTTTTCTTCAATTGTGACTGCGCTGCTGTCGTTGCTGAACTACCTGCTATTTGATTTTCGTATTTATAACTTTTTAACGTAACGAAAAACTTATACAAAAACAACAAAATTACAACAAATATTTCATTACTTTTTTCTTACTTTACACCGTTGCTATTGTTGTTGTTGTTCACTACAACATTTATTTCGTGCCCATTTTCGCACTTGCGTATTTACTTTTCGCTTCACTTCTCACTTCACAACAGTTTGCGCATTGCAAATTGGCATTTATTTAGTAATCCGAAAGATACATTTTTAGGCACTGATCATTTGAGAATGCAGTGATTTTCGTAACACTCAAATTTCGTCTGCAATTCTTGTTTGCAATGACCCGTTTCTTAATATTTATTTACAATATTTATTAAATTTTCTTTTATTAATCGTTTGTTGTACATTCGATTTATGCGTGCACGACACGTACACGTACCCATTCAGATACGTGAATACAACTCAACTGGTTTCATTTCCCAGCCGTTCATCGCTTCTTAGCCAATGAATGGCAATGCCCAACCGCACACTGGCGGCATGATGCCTAACCCACAACTCAAACATGTTCGCTCAATGGGTTCGAAGAGCTCCAATTTGTTGGGGCAGAGTTGCTTTGGTGCCAATGTGTAGTCGAATGCAATAGTAAGTGAGGTCAGGGTATCCAACGGCTGTGAATATGCCAAGTTGGAATTTCAATTATTTTGGTACTCAGCAATACTGGAAAGCAGTCAATTTGCTGGAGTTCGTCACTAGTGGTGGCTGCCGATAATGTAGGAATATTTAAAACTTTTTTTTATTTTATGTAGTACTTTAGTTATACATTAATTTGTAGGTGCTTATTAAAGAGTTTTTTAAGTTATTACCAACGGAAAATTATACCAAAAGCAAATTGGCCAATAATCTCATAAAATATTATAAATGAATTTTTGAATAATAGAACTGGAAGACATGGATAATTTTATTTTTTTTCTAAAAAGTGAGCCCATAATACTCTTTTTATATGTACATACTTCTAAAACAATAATATATCAACAAGATTCCAGACTTATTTGGAATGTTTTCCTTCGACACTTCATTGTATGATGTGAAAATGAAAGAAATCGAATTATAACCACGTCCACCCCTAAACAAAGGTTAAGTTAAAAACTATTAAAAGTGCATTAACTCCCCAACGAATCGTTAGAAACACTTTTTTTAGGGAAAAGGTGGTACCAAATATGTGCACTCAAATTGTTATAAAAAATGGAAAACTAAATTATTTTCTCTAAAACAAATTATTTTCTTGACATTCTGATGTTATGAGTTGAAAACGGATGAAATCGGTTTACAGGCCCACCTTCGTCCCGTATAACACAAAATTGAAAGCCATCTCATTCCTTCACTTTACCTTACCCAATTCACGAACCAATGAAGATACTGGAAGAAAACTTTACACAAACACTGCATTTGAGGTGTGGAATCGCGTGACTATTACTTTTCAAAGCTTATACCGGTTATGTAGACCTCAATGTCGATGGCATATATTTTCATTATAATAATGTGTTTCTCTGCCAAAATATATATACCTAATATTATTATTTTTCCACTTCCGGTGGAGTTTATCTGTATACATCGGTGAACATGTACTTATGATATCTATTAGCCAAATTTAGTAAACGTAAACGATTATGGTGAAAATGGATGAAATACGTCAAGTCGATTGTGAGGTGGGTGGGTACCGATGATATCCATATTTCACACCAAATCAAATTATAAATATTTATGAAAACCGGCTCCCATAATATTTGAAAAAATGGATTGTGATCAAATACAATGCTGATAAATTTAATGAAAAATTGAACATGCAACATTTCACTTCAAGCAGAAATATCTTTACCGCGGTTATCTTCGTCTGCACATGCAGAAGATCTCACTTGGATAAAGGGGAACATTGATTCTTTGTGTTGGCAAAAACACCCCTACTGGATCAAATATACCCTCCCTGTCGAATACAAAGCGATTGGAAACTTATGTCAATTCCTGATTATTCGTTAGGTTTGCCGAGGTATTATAAAACAGTCTGGCGAAAGATGGTTATTGAAGGAGTAAGTGCTTAGGTAACATCTTTGTCAACTAGCGTCTAGTCTCACGGCATCTTTACCTATTGGACAGTGTCCAGTCGGCACCTCTGTAATTGTGCCGAAATGGATCTTGTCGAGAGAGTTCAAAGGATATTTTACGCTCAACCTCGGGCCAAAAAGACCTCGTAACTGCGAAGAACTAAGAACTGGAAACAAATACCAAATTTTAGAAAGACATACTTATACTTGGCAATTTTAAATTACTATTATTTATATTATTTATATTTTATTCAGAAGTTTCAATTATATAGCTGTATACCAATTGTTAATTTATTTGTAATTTATATTTGGCGCGTTCATATCTGACATTCATCCTTCTCAGTCTAACAAAATTACTAGCAGCCAGATCCCCACGTATGGGATTATTAAACTATTGAAATGTTTTCGGAAACGTTTCTTACCAAATACTCATACTCAGATGTCTCGATGTCTCCACCCAGCCAGATAGTCGCGCATGCGCATTGCTGGCGTTCATTCGTTAAGGCAGAAAGCGTTTATGCTGTGTCGAGTCAATGCGCGCCTACCGGTTGAACCACCTGCATAGCCTTTGGGTGCACGAAACCAGCCAAATTAAAACCAAAATAAGCACTGTCGGAAAAAATACACGAAACAGCTGCACAAATATGTGGTGGCTAACAGCCAACGGCTGGTACCAATTCAGTTGCAGTTGCAGTACCACATATTCATACGCGCACACGGCGCTAAGCGGTCGCAATCAGGCATTGCATGCGCAAATCATCGACAATAAGTCGACTAACTAGTAAGTAAGCAGGAAGCGGGTGAGTAAGGTGCCGCGCGGTGGGGTGGCCCGCAGACGGTCGCAGCGAGTGGCGGGCCACCAGACACTTGTTTGCAAAATGCCGCTAACGCCACACGAAATATAACCAATGCCAAAGCGGCACGCCAATTTCATATTCCAGCACAAAGACAACTCGAACAAACACACACACTTACATAACTGCTTACCTACAAACTCCCATAGCTACGTACGTATACTCGTAAGTATCGGCAAATCGTCAGCATGCTTTACAATGCGGCGTCGTAGTGCCCCGCATGCCTGGGCGCAAACGTGCAAAGACCTTTTGTGAAAGTGAAATTTCTTGCAGTTCATTTTTTTCTTTACTTCGGCTCACCTTTTTATGGTGTGTTGGTGCACTTCCTTTTTTGGACACTTTCAAAATATTTATGAAAAACAAAAACAACAGCAACGAAGGAAACCAGTAAAAAGGTGAAAAAATTATTTCAAACGTTTACGCCAATCACCACACATGGCAAGGATGACAAATGCTGTTGGTATTTATTTTCTTGCTTTTTTTTTGCAACAATTGTTGTTTTTCGCCATTTATGAAATTGCGAAAATTTCAAAAAGTCTCAGCGGGCTCATTGAAAAATATTCCTGCAAACTATTTATGTGGCCATGTAGTTACATGGCGTGTAGTTTGCCTCGGTCGTTGCACCGTTGAGGATATTTTTAAATACATATATGTATAACAATTTTACAAACCTTAAGTATATATCCATAAATGTTGGTATGTCTGTACATGCTCTTCTCTATACAGAGCTCATTTTCGATCTCACACGCTTTTAACTCTTATGCAAGTATAAAAATCCATATGTGTATATTAGGATAGGTCAGGATAATGTTGATACGTTTATTACGTGAGCAGTTCGGATTTTACGAATACGAAAATGTATATATTACATATTATACATATATGTACTTTGATATAAGAGTATATTCAGGTTGGGTCATATTTACGTAATAAGAACAGTCACCTTGCATACTGACGATATTTTTATTTAATTGGTCCTTTAAAATTTATTTTAATTATTGTTTGAGTACAACAACAGTCAATTGATTTCTGTGCGTAAAATTATTATTTTCTTTTGCTATATTTTTATACTCTCGCAACCTGTTGCACAGAGTATTATAGTTTTGTTCACATAACGGTTGTTTGTGTCACCAAGAAATAAAAGAGTTAGATATGGGGTTATATATATATAAATGATCAGGATGACGAGTGGAGTTGAAATCCGGATGTTTGTCCGTCTGTCCGTCTGTCCGTCCGTCCGTGCAAGCTGTAACTTGAGTAAAAATTGAGATAATGGGCAAAATCGGTCCTCTGCCACGCCCACAAAATGGCGAAAACCAAAAACACATAAAGTGTCATAACTAGCCATAAATAAAGTTATAACAGTAAAATTTGGAATAAATGATCGCATTAGGAAGGGGCATATTTTGATGCAATTTGTTTGGGGAAGAGGGCGTGGCCCCGCCCCCTACTAAGTTTTTTGTACATATCTCGCAAACCAATAGAGCTATATAAACCAAACTTTCTGCAGTCGATTCTCTTACGTACCCCACCACACACCATAAAAATAGTTGAAATCGGGTAATAACCACGCCCACCTCCCATACAAAGGTTAGGTTGAAAATTACTAAAAGTGGGTTAACTCACTAACGAAAAATGTCAGAAACACTAAATTTCACATAAGAAATGGCAGATGGAAGCTGCACTCAGATTTTTTTACAAAATGGAAAATGGTCGTGGCGTCGCCCACTTATGGGTCAAAAACCATATCTCAGGAGCTACTCGACCGATTTCAATGAAACTTGGTTTGTAATAGTTTCCTTACCTCCCAATAATATGTTGTGAAAATTGACCAAATCGCTTCACAGCCTCCCCTACTTCCTATATACCAGAACTTTGAAGACGATCTGAATCGTTTACTTTACAATATATAAAGTAAGCACTAGTGAAGATATCGGTGCAGAACTTTCCACAAATACTACGTTTATAGTGTGGCAGCCACATTCTAAAAATCGCCAAAATCGGGCCATATGCTTTCAAGGCCCCATATATCGAACATGAGGATCTCGGTGCTTCTAACCTAATATTAGGGTTTCCAACTTTCAATGGACTTCATATAACATATATAACGAATATGTGGGTCAAATTGTGTATTATATAATACTAATTAAGTTTAATAAATAAATTGCGAGAGTATAAAATGTTCGGTTACACCCGAACTTAGTCCTTCCTTACTTGTTTTCCATTACGTTTATGAATATTTCGGTTGGTATGTCGATGGCTCCAGACCGAATGTATACCTCGAGCTTAAGTTAACATAGAGAATAATCAGTATGAGTTAGTCTGGAGATTGGGCGGCCCAGTCAATGTTCCACCTTCCTCACTATAGACACACGAATATTTGTCGCATTAGTGCGGAGTAGCCAATATAATTTACCACCATCCGTCTCTTTCGATTGTAAACGTCTTTTTTTTAATAAATATGGTCCAGGGATAATTTTGGCAGAAACTCCGACCCAAAATCAGATGAGACGACACAAGGAGTTTTCGAGAGGAAAATATTATTTATGAGTTATGACCCTCAGAACATTGACAACAGGGAATACCGCCGACGATGGAACGATGAGCTGTACGATTTATACTATGACTTTGACATAGTCCAGCGAATAACAATACGGCGGCTACGATGGCTAGGTCATGTTGTCCGAATGGACGAAAACACTTCATTTCTGAAAGTGTTTGATGCAGTACCCGCCGGAGTAAGCCGTTGGAGGGACCAGGTGGAGAGCGACCTGGTTACACTTGGGATCTCCAAGTGGTGCCGAACTGCGAGGTAAAGAGAGAAGTGGCACGCTATCAGCGATTCGGCTATAACCGGCTAAACGGTTTCCACGCCAATCACAAACATACAAATGTTACATTAACCTGTTTTCGCAAAGTAGGCTTTCGTCGTATATTGAGCAAAATATCTGAAATGAAGATAAGAGTAGCAAATAAATAAAACTAACACATTATCTTGATATCCCTATGGAATAAGGATGATGAAGAGAACAATAGTATGAAATCGTACCAAAACTCTGTGATCACCCAAACTCATTAGATAAAGTATACATGTAAAATCAAGAAAAAGAGATCTGTCGGCTTACCGAGGAGCAACGTACTACCAAAAGTGACAACCTATAACATTGGGTTTGTCTTGACTTTAAGATATTTTAAATTGTATATCTTATTGTTAGGACATAAATAAGTAGATTCAATAAATAAAGACGTTTAAAAGATATAGAATTTTTATTTATTAATTAGATTATACATTGTCTCTATCTGCAAGTTACCAACACATGTCTAAGTAATACAATCGGAACATAAAATTTGGCACATTATAAAGGGTTTTTCAAATGGGACGCTACAAAAGTAGCCCGATAGGGACTACAAACGACGTAATATTTTTTCCGCTCTTTTGACATTTCTCTTCAGTATGGTTTGACATTTCATCATGGAAAGATATACGATCCAACAACGAGTTGAAATCATTAAAATTTACTGCCCAAATTCCGAGTCAGTGGCCTCAATTTAAGAGCGATACGTTTAATTTATGATGAGGCTCATTTCTGGCGGAATGACTTCGTCAATAAGCAAACTATACGTTATTGGTCAGGCAGCAATCCTTACTTCTTCCGTGATGATCAAGACCGACACGTTACTGTGAATGGGAATCGATACCGCTCAATGATAACCGAATATTTCAGACTCGAATTGGACGGAGCCACAAGTCACACAGCGAATGTCGCAATCGATTTATTGAAAACCTAGTTTGGTGAACGTGTTATCTCACGAAATGGCTCAGTCAATTGGCCGCCTCGGTCGAGCGATTTGAGGCCGTTAGACTATTTATTTCCTTTGGTGCTACGTCAAGCCTATGGTCTATACCAACAAGCTAGCGACGATTGATGAACTTCGACCGATTTATGCTTGAAAACCGTCTTGGGTTCAGCGTCTGGACTGCTATAATCACATTGAATGTACTTTCACAGGATTACAAAATGTCATTGATATCCCAAACCGTTTTTGTTGTATTTAAAAGAAACTATCTCTATCAACAGGTGGATACTTCGATGAGAATTTTAAAATTAGCATCAATTTATGCAACCACAGCAGACAAATTTCAAAGACTTTCCCTAATTTTATTTTATTTGCTGTGTTCACTGAAGTGGTCAACCACTTCCACCAACCGAACCACTTAGCTGCATTATTAATTGCAATAATTTCGATCGCATTTCCTAGACGTAAACAGCTTCAACTTTTCAATTTCATTAGTAACCAAACTTGGTAGCTGTTTTTACCGCCTTCCCGACCGTGCAATTGAGTACTTACACACTGTGACAGCGACGTACCACAGCACTAAATGATTAATTATATCAAACGCGATTTATTAGTTGGCCACAATATGTGTATGTTAGTATAATGTAAGCAGGTGTGTGACCGCATGCAGTCAACAGGGTGACCAGATTGTAATACAAACGTGCATGTAATAATTGAAATTTATTTTATTAGCAGAAAAGCTCAACCTGCCCATTATATGGGTTCCCGGCCACAGAAACATCTTCGGAAATGAAACCGCAGATGAATTTACAAAAACAGAAGCCTCTCTAGATGAGGCGGAACAAATACCATGCCCATTAGGAACCATCAGGGGAGAGATGTACACACATTACGAACAAATAGCTCAAAACAGATGGAAAGCTAATAACAAATGTAAAATAGTTATGGCCTGAATATGATAAGATAAAAACTAAAAATTTATTATAGCGTTTTCTTTTCTCGAAGAAAATGCTGCCCTAATATATTTCAACATTATACACATGCTGCATTACCTCTTTGAATGTGTTCCTTTTTTACATGATAAAAGAACAATAAAATGTCTTCCTATTATGCTGGTCAAATCTCATTCACAAAATGTTACATTTTTTTGAGAAAAGAAAACGCTATTAGATAAATTATTATTATTTAACAAAAGCTAATTCGAATGAATACTTTCCACAATTACGCAAAATATATACCCTCAAACAAAATGAATGCAATCTGGTCACCCTAAACTCGTTGAGCATTTAGGCGTGTATTGAGGTTTTGTTTTTGATTTCTCATACATAAGTACACCCAAACACTCTTACACGTCTGCATTGCGTTTATAAACTTTCGCTCGTTAGAAGTGCAACAGATAACAACAACAATACTATACATAACAACAACCAATATTTGTTATGCGTACGCAATTGCGTTGTTTAACCGCAGGCCTAACCGACCGACCAACCGACCGCCCGCCGCCAATTGCACTTGTCGCTACAATTGTTGGTGTTGTCTTGTTGTTGCTGCAGACAGGCGCCTTGCCAGACCAGTTGGTGCGCTTAGTGCGCATAGTACAGGTGCTTTGCAAGTCGCATGCATTTTGTTGCCATTGTTGTTGTTATATTGGTGCGTGTAGTTATTTATTTTCACGCTATAACAAGAAATATGATTTTTAAATGCATTAATTGCAAGTGAAAAGCAATAAATCCCCCCAAACGCGCTATGCAACATGTTACACTTTTGAGGCTACAGCGAAATGAAAAATAAAAAAAAATATAAAAAAATAATGAAAATAATACAAAATTTTTAAACCATTGCATTACGGTGGTAATATGATATTTATGTGTGGACATACGTGTAAATATTTATGTATGTGCACACATACAAACATGTCTATTTAATTCCATATTTGTGCCGGTTCAACAATTGCTGGCTGAAAAAAATCAGTCAACTTTTTTGTTGCAATGAGGAGAAAGTGATTTCAAAATTAATACTACATAGAAATATAAGTATTTGAAGGCTTTGAACTAACGGGTGATTTTTTTGAGGTTAGGATTTTCATGCATTAGTATTTGACAGATCACGTGGGATTTCAGACATGGTGTCAAAGAGAAAGATGCTCAGTATGCTTTGACATTTCATCATGAATAGACTTACTAACGAGCAACGCTTGCAAATCATTGAATTTTATTACCAAAATCAGTGTTCGGTTCGAAATGTTTTTATCGACAAATTTTGTTCAGCGATGAGGCTCATTTCTGGTTGAATGGCTACGTAAATAAGCAAAATTGCCGCATTTGGGGTGAAGAGCAACCAGAAGCCGTTCAAGAACTGCCCATGCATCCCGAAAAATGCACTGTTTGGTGTGGTTTGTACGCTGGTGGAATCATTGGACCGTATTTTTTCAAAGATGCTGTTGGACGCAACGTTACGGTGAATGGCGATCGCTATCGTTCGATGCTAACAAACTTTTTGTTGCCAAAAATGGAAGAACTGAACTTGGTTGACATGTGGTTTCAACAAGATGGCGCTACATGCCACACAGCTCGCGATTCTATGGCCATTTTGAGGGAAAACTTCGGAGAACAATTCATCTCAAGAAATGGACCCGTAAGTTGGCCACCAAGATCATGCGATTTAACGCCTTTAGACTATTTTTTGTGGGGCTACGTCAAGTCTAAAGTCTACAGAAATAAGCCAGCAACTATTCCAGCTTTGGAAGACAACATTTCCGAAGAAATTCGGGCTATTCCGGCCGAAATGCTCGAAAAAGTTGCCCAAAATTGGACTTTCCGAATGGACCACCTAAGACGCAGCCGCGGTCAACATTTAAATGAAATTATCTTCAAAAAGTAAATGTCATGAACCAATCTAACGTTTCAAATAAAGAACCGATGAGATTTTGCAAATTTTATGCGTTTTTTTTTTTTAAAAGTTATCAAGCTCTTAAAAAATCACCCTTTAGCTAATAGAAACCAGAGTGTGATTTTGATTTATGAAAGTAATGAATACAAGGTTACCATTGTAACTTATATTATATGTAAGGATTTATTAATAGATACTAAATAAATACTTCGCAACCAGATCGATCATGTTGTGATAGATGGACGACATGTCTCCAGTGTTTCTGATGTGCGTACGCTTCGTGGTCCCATCATCGACTCGGACCATTATCTTGTAGCAGCTAAAATACGCACCCGCTTCTGTGTAGAAAAGCGCACACGTCAACAAACACAAGGAAGGTTCGACATCGAGAAGCTGCAATCACAACCGACAGCCGAACGATTTTCTACTCGACTTGCACTCCTGCTCTCTGAGAGCACTCATCAGGTATAAGGGAGCTGTGGGACGGCATATCAAACTCCTTACGTACAGCTGCAACCGAAACCATTGGTTTTCGGAAAAGCCAAAAAAAACAGCTGGTATGATGAGGATTGTCGTCTCGCAGTGGAGAGAAAACAGACTGCCTACCTCGCAATGTTGCGATCGACCGAACACGAGCAGGATGGGAAAGATACCGAGAGCTGAAGAGGGAAGCGAGACGCATTTGCAGACAAAAAAAGAAAGAGGCCGAAATGCGTGAGTATGAAGAGCTTGACAAGCTGGCCGACAGGGGAAATGCTCGAAAATTTTACGAAAAGATCCGGCGACGCACACTCCTGTAGGACCCCCAGAGGTGATATAGTTATTGATGACCAGAGTATACTGAGTTTGTGGAGGGAACACTTCTCCAGCCTGCTGAATGGCAGTGAAAGTACAACAACAGGAGATAGCGAACCCGATTCCCCAATCGACGACGATGGAGCAGATGTTCCATTGCCCGACCGTGAAGAAATTCGAATAGCAATTACCCGCTTGAAGAACAATAAGGCGGCGGGGGCCGATGGATTACCGGCCGAGCTATTCAAATACGGCGGCGAAGAGCTGATAAGGTGCTTGCATCAGCTTCTTTGCAGAATATGGTCGGAAGAAAGCATGCCTGATGATTGGAATCTCAGTGTACTCTGCCCAATACACAAAAAGGGAGACCCCACAATTTGTGCCAATTACCGTGGGATAAGCCTCCTCAACATCGCGTATACGGTTCTGTCGAGCGTATTGTGTGAAAGACTAAAGCCCACCGTCAACAAACTGATTGGACCTTATCAGTGTGGCTTTAGACCTGGAAAATCAGCAACAGACCAGATATTCACCATGCGCCAAATTTTGGAGAAGACCCGTGAAAATAGGATCGATACACACCATCTCTTTGTCGACTTTAAAGCTGCTTTCGACAGCACGAAAAGGAGTTGCCTTTATGCCGCGATGTCTGAGTTTGGTATCCCCGCAAAACTAATACGGCATAGTCATAACTTTGAAGTTGTAGATAATTTCGTCTACCTGGGAACCAGCATTAACAGCAATAACAATGTCAGCCTGGAAATCTAACGCAGAATCACTCTTGCCAACAGGTGCTACTATGGACTAAGTAGGCAATTGAAAAGTAAAGTCCTCTCTCGACGAACAAAAACCAAACTCTACAAGTCCCTCATCATTCCCGTCCTACTTTACGGTGCAGAAGCGTGGACGATGTCAACATCCGATGAGACGGCACTAGGAGTTTTAGAGAAAAAGGTTCTGCGGAAGATTTATGGTCTCTTAAACATTGGCAACGGCGAAAACCGCAGACGATGGAACGATGAGCTGTATCTGTTATTCGACGACATAGACATAGTCCAGCGAATAAAAAAAACAGCGGCTACGCTGGCTAGGTCATGTTGTTCGAATGGATGAAAGTGCTCCAGCTCTGAAAGTATTCGATGCAGTACCCGCTGGTGGAAGCCGAGGAAGAGGGAGACCTCCACTCCGATGGAAGGACCAGGTGGAGAGGAACCTGGCTTCGCTTGGTATAACCAATTGGCGCCAAACTAGCAGAAGGAGGGATACGTGGCGCGCTGTTTTGGACTCGGCTATAACCGCGTAAGCGGTGTCTACGCCAGTCAAGAAGAAGAAGAAATAAATACTTACTAATGGTAGAATTCGATTTTCTTACTTGACATGAGTACCACATAATGCACCAATTATAGTGATGTTTAAAATTTTCTAGACCATATTCGTAGATCGGTGCGTCTTTTGCTTGAATATAAACTTGCTACACCTGGCTACTTCATTCCAGTGATCTTTCTCGTCCCGAGGTCAAAGGTCTGAATAATACAATGGATACGCAAGCAACTCGATTTTCAACCGATTTATGCAATTTTGCCATCGACTTCCTTAAGTTGGGAAACGTTATCATAATGAATCAACATCTTCTTCTAAGTGAATAATTTTGCAGGATTTTTACTTTCAAACGTTCCAATTAGACTAGATTAGTCACTGTTGGTAGGATTACCGTTTTCAAGATATTTGATTATCTTTTTGTTGACGAACACACTATCAGTGAATCAGGCGCTTTGATGTTCAGTGAGATTCGTCAGAAAAAAATCCAAATGAAGGTAGAGTATAAAGGAATATTCGCAAGGCTCAAAGATTGGTGTAACTTTACTATAGTAGTGTCATGGGGACTAAACCAAGGTCTATACCGATTTCATCACTATTATGTGTATTAGGACTAGGACCTAGCTTGAGTAACCTGTTTCTAAGAAATGTTTAAATAAGACACAATTATTGTAGAAAACATTTTATATAAATAGTACACGGGGCTAGGATAATTCCGGTAGAAATTTTATAAATTTTCGGCACCAAGCTACATTATTTCCAAGATTATCCATTATTTTTTATTTTGCTAAGATATTTCATACATTATAAAGTAGGCATAGTGGAGGGCATGAGGCTGAGGCTGAAATTGGTCTTACAGTTCTCCAGATATGGTTTTGACCCAAGATTGGACGGCCATATGGGGGGTTATTATCCGATTTTGGAGTTTTCGAGATATTTACGTAAAACCGAGCGAGCCAGACATAATTTTTTCGAAATAAAAGTGTCTGAAGTCATTATGTCTGATAGGACAACTTCTGGTCGACTGAGAAGAACGTAGGAACGATAAATAAAACTAAATGTCTTTTAACTCAAAAATTTGAACTGAAAACTATCAATTAAGAATGTAAACAAATTTAAAGATCTTTCAATAAACATTTCTTATGTACAGCCGGTTTCACGAAGAAAATCAAGTAAACCAGTAAAGAAGGGCTAAGTTCGGGTGTAACCGAACATTTTATACTCTCGCAATTTATTTATTTAACTTTATTTATATTATATAATACACAATTTGACCCACATATTCGTCATATATATTGTATAAAGTCCATTGAAAGTTGGAAACTCTAATATTAGGTTAGAAGCACGGAGGTCCTCGTGTTCGATATATGGGGCCTTAAAAACCTATGGTCCGATTTCGGCGATTTTTAGAATGGGGCTGCCACACTATAAACATAGTATTTGTGCAAAGTTCTGCACCGATATCTTCACTAGTGCTTACTTTATATATTGTAAAGTAAACGATTCAGATTGTCTTCAAAGTTCTGGTATATATGAAGTAGGCGTGGTTGTGAAGCGATTTGGCCTATTTTCACAACATATTATTGGGAGGTAAGGAAACTATTACAAACCAAGTTTCATTGAAATCGGTCGAGTAGCTCCTGAGATATGGTTTTTGACCCATAAGTGGGCGACGCCACGCCCATTTTCCAGTTTGTAAAAAAATCTGAGTGCAGCTTTCATCTGCCATTTCTTATGTGAAATTTAGTGTTTCTGACGTTTTTCTTTAGTGAGTTAACCCACTTTTAGTAATTTTCAACCTAACTTTTGTATGGGAGGTGGGCGTGGTTATTATCCGATTTCTTTCATTTTTGGACTGTATTAGGAAGTGGCTAAACAAAACGACTGCAGAAAGTTTGGTTTATATAGTTTTATTGGTTTGCGAGATATGTACAAAAAACTGAGTAGGGGGGGGGGGGGGGGGGCCACGCCCACTTCCCCAAAAAAATTACATCCAAATATGCCCCTTCATAGTGCGATCCTTCATACCAAATTTTATTTCCATAGCTTTATTTATAGCTTAGTTATGGCACTTTATGTGTTTTCGGTTTTTGCCATTTTGTGGGCGTGGCAGTGGTCCGATTTTGCTCATGGTGCCAAGAAATAAGTGTGCCAAGTTTCATCAAGATATCTTAATTTTTACTCAAGTTACAGCTTGCACAGACGGACGGACGGACGGACAGACAGACATTCGGATTTGAACTCCACTCTTCACCGTGATGACTTTGGTATATATAACCCTATATCTAACTCGTTTAGTTTTGGGTGTTACAAACAACCGCTATGTGAACAAAACTATAATACTCTCTTTAGCAACATTTGTTGCGAGGGTATAAAAATTATCTATTTCAGTTTCACCAATTGACTTAATTTTTATACTCTCGCAACAAAAGTTGCTAAAGAGAGTATTATAGTTTTGTCCACATAACGGTTGTTTGTAAGTCCTAAAACTAAATGAGTTAGATATAGGTTATTTATACCAAAGTGATCAGGGTGACGAGTAAAGTTCAAATCCGGATGTCTGTCTGTCCGTCCGTCCGTCTGTCCGTCTGTCCGTCCGTGCAAGCTGTAACTTGAGTAAAAATTGAGACATCTTAATGAAACTTGGAACACGTGTTCCTTGGCACCATAAGAAGGTTAAGTTCAAAGATGGGCGGAATCGGACCACTGCCACGCCCACAAAATGGCGATAACCAAAAACACATAACCAAAAACACTATAACTAAGCCAATAAATAAAGTTAAGAAAATAAAATTTGGAACATAGGATCGCATTAGGGAGGGGCACATTTGAATGTAATTTTTTTGGAAAAGTGGGCATGACCCCGCCCCCAAATATGCTTTTTATATATATCTTGCAAACCAATAAAGCTATATAAACCAAACTTTCTGCAGTCGTTTATTTTAGCCGTTTCCTTATACAGTCCAAAAATGAAAGAAATCGGATAATAACCACGCCCACCTCCCATACAAAGGTTAGGTTGAAAATGACTAAAAGTGCGTTAACTCACTAACGAGAAACGTCAGGAACACAAAATTTAACAGAGATGATAGCAGAAGGAAGCTGCACTCAGATCTTTTTACAAAATGGAAAATGGGCGTGGCATCGCCCACTTATGGGTTAAAAACCATCAGGAACTACTCGACAGATTTCAATGAAATTCGGTATATAATATTTTATTGACACCCTGATGACATGTGTGGAAAATGGATGAAATCGGTTCACAACCACGACTACTGTCTTTATAACTAAATTTTGAGTTCCATCTGAATCCTTCACTTTATAATATATACATTAGGAACCAATGATGATAGCGAAATAAAACTTTACACAAATACAGTATATGATCTGTGGCATCACTTGTGACAAAATTGGCGAAAACGGACTTTAACTTTTCAAGGCCCCAGATATCGAACATGTTGAACTCAACGCCTAGTGTTAAATTTTAACTGAAAATATGGGTAAATGTCTCAGCTAATTTAATGTAATTCAGAGGAATTTGTTTTCTTCCAATAGTGTGTCTCTGTTCCAAAAATTATTAAAATCGGGTCACAACATCTCCTAGCTCCCATATACCTAATTATAGGTTGGGCTTTATTACGCATATATGTATTGGTTAATATGTGATATATCTTAGCAAAATTAAGTAAGCGTGTAGTATTGGATATAGTGTCCCTTGCTGGTGAAATTGAATGAAATCGGTTCAGGAATTACCTCAGCCCTCATATCTATATATGACGATTTTCGTTATTCTATTAAACTTTATACCGAATTTATGGGTAAATTTGTGCGTTATCTTAATAAAATTTCTTCAATAAATTGCGAGAGTATAAAATGTTCGGTTACACCCGAACTTAGCCTTTCCTTACTTGTTATTTAAATGATCTCGCTATGCCATTTAAATATTATTTAAGTATTGTCATATGTAACTATGGTTACGTTTTTCTATCAGCTGATTTCCAATATTTTTTTCCAGAAAACTTAAGTACAAAGTTAAATAAAATTTAAAATTAAAATTAAATAGAACTTAATTTTCAATAAAAAAATTTCGTGAAACTGGCTGTTAATGACTTAATTTTAATAATTACCAATATATTTATATAATCTTAAAAGGCACATTATTAATTAATATAATGCTTGTTACAAAGCCCCAATGTACCATCTTACTATTAACTCGGCAACTAAGTAGTTAAATTTCTTCTATCACTTGCAATAGTCAATTTTGCTGCTGCTGCAATGGTGCCGGTATCTGAAATCAAAGGCAGGGCAAATAGCAATTGACTGACGGGCTGGTATGCAAAGGTATGCAGTGTTCCAAAAAGGGTAAATATATGGTAGAAAAAAGTCGATAAACAAAGCGTGTGCCATCCAAATGAAGTCAAAAGAGCTTACGCCAAAACTAAAAGCCAATAAAAGACACAGAGGTATGGTAAAAAAGACCTTCGGCGTTGCACGTCAGTCATTCAGTCAGTCATTTTTAGCTGGAACAACAAAAAAGCTCATTGAAAGCATCAACGCAACTAAAAGCAGTAGCCGAAACAGAGGCATTAGTTGTTGCTTTCGGCGACGCTGTTTCTTATGCGTTGAGTATGCACCTAGCCAGCAAATGGGCCGCCATTAAAAAATTGGGTGCGTTTCTGAGTGACAAACAGCAAACGTATGAATGAACGGTTGGTGGGGCTTAAGTGACGACTGTTACATAGGCTGTGAGTTATAGGTGGTACTAAATGGCGCGAGAGACTAGCAGAAAATGTGACGCTTCTAGTCGCAAACTCAATTTGTTATGGTGAAATCGACTTTGCATTAGCAACAGCGTCAGTTTGAAAGAATACAAAAACAATAAACACGCACTGATAACTACAACAACTACTCAACGGGCAATAAAAAATATGATAAAACTAAGCAACACCTTCATTGCCTTTGACAACGGTACATATACAACAAAATCCACCGGTTAGCCAGTCGGTCCCTCCCAAGCTGGTCAATGTAATGGTGTGTGTATTTACAGCGGCTCCAAACACTTACATACATATCGAGACACCTATTGACCAAACACGTTTTGAAATTTCGAAATTATGATTTTGAACACGTGCAACGCACTTCAGGCTTACAATACTTCCTACATATGTACATATACTCATATGCTATGTGCACTCGTGCTCTTGGTTATTTACATGCTTATTCTTGCTTATGTACATATTCCTAGTATAGATTTGGCCACACAACGCTTTCAATTAAGCTTTTCTCATTTGTTCGGACTTCGATTATATTTTTTTTTTCTCACCAGAAGGTGTGTTAGTTTTTTCTCTTTGGTTCTCAGGCATTTACATACAGACATAAAAAGGAATATATAAATTATTAAAAACTGTAAATGATTAATTTTTGTCTTTATAGATACTTTTTCGAATAGAAGCTTCGATATTTTCATACCTGCACTAATATTTATAATGGGCGTGCCACCTCCCCACTAATGGTAAAAAACTATACAACAAATTTCAACAAAATCCCGTGCATAATATTTTCTTAATATTTCAAATTTGAATTTCATTTGATTCGTTCCTCAATACGTAAATCATTACCATTGAAGGTATTGGAATAAAACTTTGTACAAATACTAGATAGGAGGTGTGGCACCGCTTATTTAGTTCTCTAAATCGGACTATTATACAAAGCCTCAGATATCGAACATGAGGGCTAACTTAACGGCTTTGCAGTTTCCGGCATTCTGTTATGACCGGGAAGCCATTTGAATATCAAAGCTGCTTGAAGCTATTTCAAAGAAGCCAAACACTTCTGCAGTCATCCAACATAAAATATCGAGCTCATGCCCAGTATTGCCGGTATGCTGTCGGTGTGAATGTGCACCTCTCTGAAGAAGGCCGCACTTCGGGGCAGTACATCTACTGCTACCTTGATGACAGTCATATAGCTTAAAGCTGAAGCTAATGGAGAGCTTCCTGCAAAAGACTCCCTTCCCTGAGTCTGATAGCCGGATAGATCCACAGACCACTGAAGAGCAAAGTCATGATTCAAAGAATTGATAGGAGTTTCCTATTGTATAACTGGAAGGAGCTTCCTGCTGTAATGTTCCTAAAATTTCTTTAGAGTTTTCTAGCTGGACACACTCTGTCGAAGTTGATGATGATCCGAAAAAGAATGACCACTAACAACCTATCACTACCCATTCCGAGAACAGCGGTGTCATTTCCGTCGATACCAAGGTGAAGTCTAGGAAAGGAAGTTGGGAAATTCGCCTATTGCATACAAAAAGGTCTTCACTATTAATGAAATCAAGACGTTACTCACCTCTGATATTTTATGTCCGTACTTTTACAGATCGCGTGGGAGCTAATGACAATGTTCGCTCCTCTACGCCTTGTCTCCAACATAGTTCTCGGCAAAATGTCGGGAGGTGATTCCTCGTCCTCGTCTTCATGTGGCATATAGGCGGAGATCAGCCGCAATTCTTCGGCATCGCCTTTTTGTCTTGTGGTCATTGGCAGAAGAAAAATATTTTTCATTTCGGACCGACAAGCTTATTATAATTCTACCTGTACTGTTGGGTATCAGTAGTTTGTAGCTCTTTATTTTTATCTCCGATACCGTTACAGATTAGCCACGACCGTTGGATTAGGATGATCTCGGTTTGGTCCCTTTACAAATTAAATAGAACGTTGGCGCCTTTGCATGTTGGAGAGAAATCTGAAGAACAAAAATTCTGCAGTACGAGTTCCGCACTCTCGGCGTTATCAACTCTGTACTTCATGAACAGCCTATCGAGACCGAAGATAGATTCATCGATTGATTCATGTTATCAATTTTTATACTCTCGAAACAAAGTTGCTAAAGAGAGTATTATAGTTTGTTCACGAGTTAGATATAGGGTTATATATCAAAATGATCAGGAAGACGAGTAGAGTTGAAATCCGTCTGTCTATCCTTCCGTCTGTCTATACTTCCGTCTGTCCGCGCAAACGATAACTTGAGTAAAAATTGAGATATCTCAATGAAATTTGGTACACATATTCCTTGGCACCCTGAGGAGATTGATATTGAAAAAGGGCGATGTCGGATAACTGCCACGGCCACAAAATGCCATAACTAAAGTTATAAAACTAAAATTTGGTAACGAAAAACGTCAGAAACACTAAATTCTACAGAAGAAATGACAAAAAGAAGCTGCATTCAGATTTTTTTACAAAATGGAAAATGGGCGTGGCTTCGTCCACTTATGGGTCAAAACCCATATCTCAGAAACTACTCGACCGATTTCAATGAAATTCGGTATATAATATTATTTTTACACTCTTATAAGAAGTATGAGAAAGGGCGAATTCGGTTCACACCACGCCTACTTCCAATATAACACATCTGATTCCATCGCTTTATAATATATGGTGGTGAGAATGAGTGACATTGGTTCAGGAATTACCTCAGCCCTCATTTACTATATATGATGATTTTCGTTATTCTATTGGACTTTATGCCAATATATGGGTCAAATTGTGTGTTATCTTAATAAAACTATATCAATTAATTCCGAGAGTTATTAATTAACAGTATCGAAACAGTTACTGGTCAACAAAAACGTGCTAAAATAGTATAGTTTACTTCACAGAAAAATATTATAACTAGTTGTAAATTTTAACAATTTATTATTAGTGGTATATTCTAATGAAATTGCAAGAATAAGAAATAACTAGAAAATTATATTCAATATCTATTCTTTCAATACTTTATTTTTGTTTTTTTTCTCAAACTTGTATACTTGTTTTGCTTATTAATAAATTTATTGCATTTAATCTAAATGGTTAAAAAAATAAAAACGCAGGAAAATTAAAATGGTTTGAATTTATGACCTGACCTTTCTAAATAATTAACTAACGAATTTTCCAATTTCAATTAACAAATTGTAACAATTTATTATGGTAATGGCTCTCCAACGCCAGGCTCACTCTTTCTTTTCTCTTTCAATCAATTCTCGTTCTGCCCACATTTTCCTACTCATAGACACACGGTTACACACAGTAGGTTGACTACTGTTATGAAAACTGTTGCTGCAGATTTATGTCTGTACTACATAATAATTCACTGCAATATGAACAAATAATCGGGCACCGATCGTTAGCGAAAACACAGCAAAACAGAGCAAAGCAAGCGAAAACAAAATCACCAAAACAGCACCCAAAGCGCCATAGCCAGTGGCAGTAGCGTTTGCACCTATTACATGCTTACTCACTTACTGAGAGTTCGTGAAAGAGTGCCGAAAGAGTGGAACTGTTGGTCGATTGACCTTAATCGATTGTCATTCATTTGTTCATTGCATTACTTTGGATTGCAATGCATTGGTTACTGCTGCATTGTCCTCATGCCATTCCATTCAATACATTGCATTCTTTCATTCTTTCCAGGCATTCTTTGACGGCGACGCCGTGAAATTACGCTGGAAAATGAGCAGGTGACGGAGAGTGCTCGCCGATCGGTACTGAGTCGGGTTAGCAGAAGTCAGCACACATTTTTACTATGCATATCTCTGCTGCGGGCTATGCGAGCAATTTTCGTGAGTTTGTGTATGAAAATATGTATGTCAGTATATCGGGGAGGCCCATATGAAGGGACGAAAAAGGCGTTAATGAAGCATTGTTAATGCTCTGGACTTTTGTTTGCTACTATTTCGCTTGACTGCTGTTTCTACACCAGCATCGTTCGATTTCACAAACAGTTGCGGCTAACTGTCGCATTTTGACACAGTTAAAGGTAACAAAAACAACAAAAAACTCAACAAAGAAATTGTGAAGTAAAAATGCATTAAAAGCACCTGAAAGTTCACTTAACTGTTGGGCATCGATGTTGGTGCATTGAAGTACCATATGAACTTACTTAAGTACAGTGCTTCAAAAAAGTTTAGAAACAGATTTTGTACGAAAAGTTAAATACTTGCAATTCAATCGCAATTGTTTGTTTAACGGAAAATTACTATTATTTATCGTATCTCTAATATTCTAATGTCAGCTATGGTTTTGTCTTTCTACCTTTGTTATTGGATGGGATTGTAGGTGTATTTGTTTAATAAATACATATTACAATACTATTCGCAGAATGCTCTTCAAAGATCCCGAGTTCCGATTGAATCATATATTTATTCTTAGCACAGAGTATTATAGTTTTGTTCACATAACGTTTGTTTGTATTATACAGAAATAAAAGAGTTAGTTATGGGGTTATATATATATATATAAATGATCAGGATGACGAGTGAAGTTGAAATCCGGATGTCTGTCCGTCCGTCCGTCTGTCCGTGCAAGCTATAACTTGAGTAAAAATTGAGATATCTTAATGAAACTTGGAACACATATTCCTTGGCACCCTGAGGAGGTTGATTTCGAAGATGCGAAAAAGCTTAATAAAATACATCAATAAATTGCGAGAGTATACAATGTTCGGTCGCACCCAAACTTAGCCTTTCCTTACCTGTTTACCTTTTCATACTTGCATCGATTCACTTCGTCGGTTTCTAGATGATTAGACCATTTCATTGACTTCCAAGTGTTTATTTAGAATGCTAGCACTGCATGTCTATGGACAGATACTCCTTTATACCTCTTTGGCCATAATTGTTAAACAATTATGATATTTATTCAAATTCTTGGAGTTTATCGCTGGGGTGTGATCTTTCATGTTACATTGGCTCTCCTCTAGATTCTTCAGCAGGAAAACATCACTTGAAATTAAATAAAAAATGCGCGAAAGAACCTATTTAGGACCCAAAATATAGGTTCCTCTGTCTTCTAGGAAAGCCGTATATTATTTTACACGACTAAAATCAAGGGACTATTGGGTCAACCGATAGCTATTTATATATAAGTACATCCACATTAAGATTTACTTAAATATTTTTATTTCCCTTCAATCTCTATCACTAAATACTTGAAGTTAAACTTCTTTGACACACTGTATGTGCGTATATTTGCTCATATATGTATATGTCGTCCATTTGTTTACTACACTGTTTGGTCATTAAAGCGCACTTTGATGAATGAGAGACTTTTCTTTGAGCGGTGCAACGATTAACACCAGCATTACTAAAAAGTACCATTAAAGGGTCACTTGACAAAAAAATCGTAGAAAATTGCAAAGTCATAATGCACTTACTCGTACGTACAGATGTCGGAACGCACCGCATTGACCCATATTGCACAAATACTACTCACAAACCAAGCCCAACAGACACACATGCATACGTATGTACTGCAAGCAACATGTGTATTTTTGTATCAATAATGATATTACAATGCTTATTTAAGGTGCTTACGTTTACTTACCGTTTTTGACCTATTTCAAAGAAATATGTATGCCAGTAGAATCGTTTTCTATCTTGTACAGAAATATCGATGATCAAGGAATAAAAAATGTTGATTGCGAAGTGTGATCATAAATTAGGTATAAATATATTTTTTCTAAATTATGATGGTTAAGGCCAGTAAAATATCTTATATATTGGTATCATGTGATATATTCGAAATAATGGATGTGTGTAAATTGAACCAGCGTTAACAACACCAACAATGTCAACCTTGAAATCCAACGCAGAATCACTCTTGCCAACAGGTGTTACTTTGGACTGAGTAGGCAATTGCAAAGTAAAGTCCTCTCTCGACGAACAAAAATTAAACTCTACAAGTCGCTCATTATTCCCATCCTGATGTATGGCGCCGAAGCGTGGACGATGACCACATCCGATGAGACGACTCTTGGGGTTTTCGAGAGAAAGGCTTTGCGTAAGATTTATGGTCCTCTGAACATTGGCAACGGCGAATACCGCAGACGATGAAACGATGAGCTGTACGATTTATACCACGACATTGACATAGTTTAGCGAATAAAAAGTCAGCGGCTACGCTGGCTAGGTCATGTTGTACGAATGGATGAAAACACTCCAGCTCTGAAAGTGTTCGATGCAGTACCCGCTGAAGGAAACCGCGGAAGAGGACGACCTCCACTCCGGTGGGAAAGACCAAGTGCAAAGTGACCTGGTTTCACTTGGTGTTTCCAGTTGGCGCCAAAAAGCAAAAAGGAGGATCGAGTGGCGCGCTCTGGTGGATTCGGCTATAATAAAGCGGTTTCTACGCCAAATATATATATATATATATATATAAATTGAAATATTTTATGGTCTTTGCAATATTCATTAATTTCATTCAAACTTCTTACATATTGACCGATATATGATGAAAAGGTCAATGGGGAAGCCGAAAATAATTTTTTTTGGGTTTATTGGCGATAAAGAAAGATGTGGACCTTTTACTTTAATTTTAACATTAATCACATATTGACTATGACCGATATAGACATTGTCACCTAAAGAATCTAACGAAAATCATTATATTGTGATAGCACGAACTGACATAGGATCCTATTTCAATTAGTTTTAGTTGTTAGCAGATCAAAACTGTTAGACTCTGTGGCATATTTTGCGATATTTTCAAAATATAAACTCAAAGAAGTTAAAGATCTGAGCCGATGAAAAATATGACTAATTCAACTACGGACCAATGACTTTGGTAGGTCGAAAACTAATCATCTTCATCTGCCGACAATTTAAAAAATACTATTTGTGGAGTGAAAGCTCAACTATTTTTCAACCATATAAATAAAAAGCACGTTATTCATACATAAAAATTTCTACAAAATCAGTAAATATGGTTAAGCGAAACCTAAAACAGCTTTAAGCATATTGTTGGCTCTGCAGCGTCATTGAAGCATGATATGCTACCGTAACATCTTTGCCTATGCAATAATGAAGGTATAAAGGCGTGCGCCTTAAATGTATGAGGAAAGAAAAACTGCTGGTGCACATGCACATACACATGTAAATCTCGATCGGGTACACATCAACGTCTGCTTTGTGCCGCACCTGTTGCACAATGAATCTAATGCGCTTCAGCGCCACCGCCGTCACGTTTTGATTGATGCACCGTACGTTTCACCATAACCATTGCAATTAGTCTTGTGTTGGAAATGAGTTGGATAAATAAACAATCATGTTAAAAGGCACACTTTATTTAATACGATTATGTTATTTTTTCCGGAGTTTAACTGAATAAAATTAATTAAGAGTCAAAAGCAAATTAGATTTATGAAGAACTAATGGACACATACATATATATGTATGTAAGCCACATTTGTTTATTTCTTAGCTGCAGTGCAGATGGTTTCTTTTAAATGTTGCTGCATGATCGATATTTTTCGTTCCGTTATAAAAAGTGTAAAGATAATATGTGCTGATTTTGGAAGTACGGAATTTAAATGCATCTTTATGTACTTAAAAAATTGTTGTTTATATCTTTCGTGAAAATAATGGTTGTTGTTATATTAATTGTTTAGTATCATTGTAGTATTTTTGTTTTCTTAAGCAATTTCATCAGCTGATTAATATTTTTAGCAGCGACATCTACCGTAGCTTTGTTTTTATAAAAGAATTCAGCCAATCGCAGACACAGAACGTATATCGTACGTTTTTATCGCAGAGTTGCATTTGATTTTCGAGTTGATTAAAATTCAATTAAAAACAATTAAGGAACGGCTAAGTTCGGGTGCAACCAAAAATTTAATACTCTCGCAATTTATTGAAAAAAATTTATGAAGATAACACACAAATTTACCCATAAATTCGGCATAAACTTTAATAGAATAACGAAAATCGGTATATATAGTATATGAGGGCTGAGGTAATTCCCGAACCAATTTAATTAATTTTCACCACCAAGGTACACTATATCTAATATATACATAAGGAACCAAGGAAGATAGTGGAATAACACTTTACACAAATACTGCATATTGTCGAAATCGGACTTTAACTTTTCAAGGCCCCAGATATCGAACATGTTGAACTCAGCGCCTAATGTTAAATTTTAACCGAAAATATGGGTAAATCTCTCAGATAATTTATTGTTATTCAGAGGAAATTTGTTTCTTCTAATAGTATGTCTCTGTTCCAAAAATTATTAAAATCGGGTCATAACATCTCCTAGCTGCCATATACCTAATTATAGGTTTTTCAAAAATACGGTGGGCTTTATTCTGAATATATGTATTGGTTAACATGTGAGACATCTCAGCAAAATTAAGAGAGCATATAGTCTTAGATATAGTATACCTTGCTGGTGAAAATTAGTGAAATCGGTTCATTATTATTGAAATAAATCGTGACTTACGAAACGCCTTATCTCATAATCCAATTGCCCAGAATTTATAGGCAGGTTAGGTTTAACTCCAAAACATATGCATTACAATCTTAGTTAATATGTCAGCCTGCTTCACATAAAGGGTTTCAAAATAACTAAAAAATAATCAAAATTGAATCCATTAGGTAAAATTATAAATAATATATTTAGAATAATAAATATGCTTTTAAATATATCGCAAATTCTGTCGAATTAGTAATTATTTCAATAAATTCCATTAATGTTATTTTCATTCCACATTCCATTCGAAAGAGCAAAGGCATACAAATCAAGTTTAACGGACAAATATAAATTAAATACACAGAGATATAAATGTAAAGATACGCTTTTCTTATTTTCATTTTTATTAACAAAAAAAAAATAGATCTTATATATTTACTATAATTTTCTCAAAATGCCATTTTACGTTTTCTTTTGACGGTGAAAATGTTTAACAGAGCGTAATGCGAATAATTTATAAAATACAGCAGAAATAAGTAAAATACATGTATACATATACGAGCATAAATTTGCAATGAAGATTATGTTTATACATGCATTCATAACTACATACATATATTATATATGTATGAGTGAGTATACCTTTGTCTGTGATAGTAGTTAACCATAATTATGATTATAATTGCAACTGCTGGTACTGCAACAAATGCATTAAGTACCATGAAATTTCATGCACTTTTGTTTTTGCTGCGGTGAATTTCTAAAAAGAAAGTTGGATGTCTGAAGAGAGTTTAACAATGAATATACTCACTATTAGATATGCAGTAGCAGATATAAAATTATAAATTACTTTTTTTTATAGGAATGTCGCATCTACCTAGATTTTTTTTAGCAATATGGCAATTCACCCATCTAGAATATCATTTTGTTGACCACATGGAAATTAGAAGGGTATCTCTATTCTACCGAGATATTCCTCATATTGCCGCTAGGGTTAGAGCTGTTTTTATGAGCTTTGTGATTTTCGTTTGTTAAAAACTCTCACTTCGTGGGTTCTTCATGCATTCTTGGCAAAAAACAATATTATGCCTCAGCCTCCATATTTGAGAAGTGTTTCGACGATTGGGTGAAGCTTTGGCATAAGTGCATAAAATGGAAGGGGACTATTTTGAATAGGCCAATTTCGGTACAGTTTTTGTCAATATTTTCGTTATCGATGCTCAATTTATCTATTGCAAAGTATACAAATCTAATTGGATCTAAAAAGGTTACATTTAACATGGGTGTGATCTTCTAGATAGTTTTCTTCTGAAGTCCATGTACACTTCCCAATTATTTTTACCCTTCAATGTGTCATTATCCTCGTGAAAAAGTTTCCTACTGTTTTAAAAAATGTTGTCTGCCAAAGGGAATACCGAAAGTCTGAGCTGCTTGAATGACAATCAAAAACTTCTCTCACTTGCGTGAACTTTTACATATGATCTGATCTTATATAAGAGGTGCTGGCGTACGACGATTTTATTGATATCATTGGGGGCAAAAACCGCGCTGTTAGTTTGGCTTTTTCCAGACGAGATATGGAAGTGAAGCGAATGGATCTGGTGGTGAATGAGGACAAGACGAAATATCTCCGGCCATAAAACAAATAGACGGCGCATTCGTGATTTGGCTCTCACGTCACTGTTGACTATTGTAGATAAATTCGTCTATTCCCGAACCAGCATCAATAACTCCAATAAGTTCAGTTTTGAAATCAAACTTGCCAACAGGTGCTATTTTGGACTAAGTAGGCAATTGAAAAGTAAAGTCCCCTCTCGATGAACCAAAACCAAACTCTACAAGTCGCTTATTACTCCCGTCCTGCTTTATGGTGCTGAAGTGCGATGAGATGACACTAGGACTTTTGAAGAGAAAATTTTCGCGAATGATTTATGGTTCCGCAGACGATGGAATGATGAACTGTATCAGTTATTCGACGACATTAACATAGTTCAGCGAATAAAAAAGACGGACGAAAACACTCCAGCTTTTAAAGTGATTGATGCAGTACCTACCGGTGGAAGCAGAGGAAGAGGAAGACATCCACACTGTTGGAAAGAACAGGTGGAGAGCGATCTGCTTTCACTAGGGATATCCAACGGGCGCCGAATTGCGAGGAAAATAGAAGAATGGCTCTCCTACGCCAATTATTTATGTACATACAATATTTAATTAAAATGTTTATAAAGAAATATTCGAACAATTTAACTTTACATTGATAGCACATGAGAAAATTGAGATCACGGGAATTGTTATCTTCTCTTTATGGAAGACATGCCAAACCATCCTTTGCCATTTGACGAACCAATTATATTCCAAAAGTTCTGGATATGTTCTACATTGTATATTTGTAGACATATGAATACATGATCATGTTGTTAGCAAACATAAATATTCCTAATTATGTCACGTTTTCTTTTAACACCAGTCGACTATTTATGCATCACATCACATTTGGTGGCATCACCTTTCATTCTCTTTTATGAATTAATAAAAGTATTACAAAAAGGTGAAAATATAAAATACACAAAAAACAACATAATAACTTCTTTGCTACTGTTTTACAACCAGCAATCGACTAATCTGCTAGTAATTTCTTGCATGCAGCACATTGCATGTTCCTGTTGCAAATTCCGCAAAAATCAATGCTCAGCTGGTCAAGTGGAGTACTGTGCCACTGAGCATTGAACACATGTTTTCCGCAAACTGCCGCCTGCCTTGCGCATACCATAGCGTTCTCCATCTACATACTAGTGACTAACCACCCATTTCCCCATCGGCGTAACTACCTGTCAGCCGCAATCAATCGCTGCTACATGCACCTTGTTTGTTGTCGCTACAGTTTTCTTCTTAGCATCATCTTTATATTATTTATTTATTTTATGAAAACTTTACTTTTGTTATTTGTTTATTACTGGGACAACAACCGTCGCTAGTTTTGCATGCATCATTTGTGTTCTCAATATATTTTGTTGCATTATATTTTTCCTCATAAACAGCAACAATGTTGGTTGGCACTTTACAGGTGGCTGCCTTTTCTGTTGCAGAAAATATCTGGTGCATGCAACAAAAATTGTTTATGTGTATGAAAACACATATGTATTTATGTATAATTAATTAAATATGTACGAATGCATGTAAAACATTGGTTGTTAAGAGAGCCTATTAAAAATATAAAAGTTATCTCTGTTTAATCATGATTTTGCTCATACATATAGAATGCAGTCATACGTATGTAAATGCATCTTCTAGCCACGACAACTAAACTTCAAGTGTGTTCTTCGACCGCGCTTCAGTAGCTGGTAGAATGTAATTAATTCGGACACTCACTTGTCTGTCTGGACATATGTTTGTATACATATTCGATTGGTTATTGGTAATCTGTGTAGATACATACTAATGTGTACATAACGACATGTTCGTTTTAAGATAATCGTTAGTTTTGTCTTCCCGTAATTATCTTCACACATCACATAATTGGGTTAATCGCTGCTGTTACAGGAGTGTCACACTTTTATGGCTTGCTTTCATTATTTGTATATTTTACATGTAAATATGCAGCTAAAACTAGTCGGAGCATAGTGTTCTTCAATAGTTTAAACATCAATGGCTGCGATTTTTGGTTTCCTTGAGAACTTTGTCTCTTGTACCAATACGCGCCAAGAACTCAAGTATGATCACAAATATTTTTATAACTAAGGAAGAAGACAGAATTCTTACTGTGTCAAAACAATTCTCGGCAAAACAAGGTTTTAACAATTGTTTTTTTATACTCTCGCAACAAAAGTTGCTAAGAGAGTATTATAGTTTTGTCCACATAACGGTTGTTTGTAAGTCCTAAAACTAAACGAGTTAGATATAAGGTTATATATATCAAAGTGATCAGGGTGACGAGTAAAGTTCAAATCCGGATGTCTGTCTGTCCGTCCGTCCGTGCAACTTGAGTAAAAATTGAGATATCTTAATGAAACTTGGAACACGTGTTCCTTGGCACCATAAGAAGGTTAAGTTCGAAGATGGGCGGAATCGGACCACTGCCACGCCCACAAAAATAACCAAAAATACATAAAGAGCTATAACTAAGCCATAAATAAAGTTATGAAAATAAATTTTGGAACATAGGATCGAATTAGGAAGAGGCACATTTGAATGTAATTTTTTTGGAAAAGTGGGCGTGAGCCCGCCTCCAAATAGGTTTTTTGTATATATTTTGCAAACCAATAAAGCTATATAAACCAAACTTTCTGCAGTCGTTTCTTTTAGCCGTTTCCTTATACAGTCCAAAAATAAAAGAAATCGGATAATAACCACGCCCACCTCCCATACAAAGGTTAGGTTGAAAATGACTAAAAGAGCGTTAACTCACTAACGAGAAACGTCAGAAACACCAAATTTTATATAAGAAATGGCAGAAGGAAGCTGCACTGAGATTTTTTTACAAAATGGAAAATGTGTGTGGCGTCGCCCACTTATGGGTCAAAAACCATATATCAAGAACTACTCGACAGATTTCGATGAAATTCGGTATATAATATTTTCTTGACACCCTGATGACACTGGTGGAATATGGGCGAAATCGGTTCACAACTACGCCTACTTCCCATATAACTCAATTTTGAATCCTTCTGATTCGTTCACTTTATAATGTATAAATAAGGAACGGAGCGAAATAAAACTTTACACAAATACTGTATTTAAGGTGTGACATCAGTTGTGGAAAAATTGTCAAAATCGAACCATGACTTTTCAAGGCCCCTGATATCAAACATGAAGAACTCAGTGCCTAAGGGTAATTTTTCACCGAAAATATAGGTAGATCTCGATATAAATTGCGAGTGTATAAAATGTTCGGTCGCACCCGAACTTAGCCTTTCCTTACTTGTTTTAATTTGTTCATAAAAATCCTTAAACTGCCTAATGCAAATAGTTTGTAAGCAGTTGAAATAAAAGTAGGAAACTGGGGCAATGCTTAATTAATCGCTACAATCCTGGATCAATCGGTACACCCCGCGATGCGCCTTTTGAGTAAAATGTACACCTCTTTGTTACACATCAGCTATAACATATTTAGATCCCCATAACAAGTACCACTAACAGTAGACCAGTTGGTGCAATTTCCCAGCCCTAAAATACAATTTGAAACGAAAAAAAGCACAGACAATTTAATATATCAAACTTGTCGAATTTGATCAAAAAGGTCAATAAAAAAATTTTACGTTTTTACTTTACGGAAAAGCACTTTATCGACATGATCAATGACTGGATGGAAATTTTCGATCGAAAATCCTTATCGTATCAAAATCGAATCCGCTGCGGAATGAATGATTAGGCCTAATATATAAATTAAGCATTAGTGAAGATATCGGAACATAATTGCACAAATACCGAACTCAGTGCTTGTGACCCCGAAAATATAGGTGAACATTTCAGCCATTCTAAATTAATTTAAAGGTAATGTGTTTTTTTCTGCTAGTGTGCCTCAGTGCCAAAAATGGATAAAGTCGGGTCAATACTTCGTCTAGCCCCTATATACCTCTTATCCGGATTTTCAAACTTCCAGTGATCTTTATACCGTATACATCGGTTAATATGTGACATATCATAGAAAAATTAAGTGAACGTGAATCTTGGATATGATGTAACTTTATGACGAAAATTAGTAAAAACCGTACAGGAATTACCCCAGCCCTCATATACTATATATGTGTGTGATTAGTTGACTTAATGCCGAATATGGGTGAATTTGTGAGCTGCCATAATGGAATTTCAAACTAAGAGTATAAAATGTTCGATTGCACCCCAACTTCCGTACTTGTTGCTATTGTAGTTATAATATATGCAAATAAAACCTAATGTCCATTTTAATATATTTTTATCATTCCTCCAAAAATAACTGAAATATGGTATAAATTTTCGATTCATTAATAATAATTTTAATATAGTGCCTTTGAAAAAAAGGCAATATAGATGAAACTAAAATACAGTCGTACACTGAGGAAAGTTTCATGGACATAGTTAAATATTTGTCAAACAAAAATAAGAACTATTATTCTTATCAGCTGAAGAGTTCTAAAGGCCTAGTCATTGTTATTAAAGGTATAGAGTCTTCCGTAGATTCTAGCGAAGTCAAAGAAGCTCTTGAGGAATGTGGCTTTAAAATTAAAACTGTTGTAAATATCTTCAACAGAAACAAAGTACCACAACCCATGTTTAGAATTGAACTGATGCCCAATTCTAACCAGCTTAGAAAGAAGCATTCAATATACAATTTAAAATATTTGCTGCACCGTAGAGTAACCGTTGAAGAACCACACAAAAGAAATGGTCCGGTACGGTCCAAATCCTATTGCACTCTACGCAGTGTTTGTGTGGTATGTGGAGATTTACATTCCACCTCCAAATGCACCATTAAGAAAGATAATTTAAATAAAAAATGCAGCAATTGTGGAGGAAATCACACTGCCAACTACAGAGGTTGTCCTATTTATAAAGATAAAAAAATTTAAGCTGTCACAGGGAATTCAAGCACGTCGTTACCAAATGTTACATACTCCCCGTAATGACATTATAGATATCACAGACCATATACCAAAACCTAGTAATATTAAAAATAATACCGAACAAGGGAGCTATGCCAATGTTGTAAAAGGTAACATTGTACAAATGCAACCACCGCAAAATCTCCCAAATGGTGGTATTGAAACCATGATTATAAATCTTACGCAATGTATGACGCAATTTATGTCTACTATGCAAAATATGATCCAAGATTTAATAAAATCGCAAAACCAAATGCTGCAAACTTTATTAAGTAAAAAATGAGCGTACTAAATATATGTATATGGAATGCTAACGGTGTTAACCAACATAAACTAGAGATTATTAGATTTCTGTCTGAGAAAAATATAGATGTAATGCTAATATCAGTAACTCATCTGACAAACAAAAATAACTTCAATATACCCGGATTTAGACACTATGTTACGGCAGTATTGGTTAGAAATCGGCTTAACCACTATGCTCTAGAATATCATGCTACAGCCCAGTTACAAGCTACAACAATATCATTAAAAAATCGTGGTTGTGATTTAAATCTAACTGCTATATACTATCCACCTCGTTTTAAAATTACAGATGGTGAATTTAAAAACTTTTTTGGAACGCTAGGTTATAGATTCCTAGCAGGTGAAGATTACAATGCAAAACACATGTACTGCGGCTCACGTCTAATTAACCCTAAAGGAAGACAGCTGTACAACACAATTATGAATAAGCACAATAATCTTGATATAATATCTCCTGGCAAGCCGACATATTGGCCCAGAGATCGTAACAAAATACCAGATCTAATTGATTTCGCAGTAATCAAAAATATAGATAGATCGCTTGTGACAGCTGATACATTCACTGATCATTCACCTGCACTAATAAAGTTGTGTGAAGAACCCATATTCGTTGAGCCAAAGGTGGGTCTAACATCTCACAAAACGAACTGGTTGAAATATAAGAAATACGTGAGTAGCCACATTAATAGTGAGTACAAAATAAATACAGGAAGGGATATTGACGAAAGCATAAGAGAACTCAATGATATAGTAACTAACGCAGCTGTCTTAGCAACACCAAACAGAAACTATAAGCCACTTGGTCTCCGAAAAACCACTAATAGAGAAATAGAAAAGCTTGTATATGAAAAAGGCGTGCTAGACGAGAATGGTAGATAAATCGCTCCCCTTCCACTCAGCTTCATCTGCCGTACGAAAATTAAAGAAAGCGCTTAAACGCGAGGAAGAATTCCACAATGAAATGTTTATAAAGAAGCTATGTCCAAACTCAAGAAAGTAAAATTCCCTGTGGAAAGCCCAAAAGTCCATGAAGCCTCCAGTCGACTCCAACATGCCTATACGAGACTTGGGTGGAAATTGGGCTCGAAGTGACGAGGAAAAGGCTAATTGTTTTGCAAATCACCTGGAAAAGGTATTTCAACCTAATTGCCCAAAGAACAGCTTTAAGTTGTCAAACTTACCTAACACAGCAAATGAGTCGCTCGAGTCTTTTATGACTTCACCTTTTGAAATTTATTGCATCATAAAAGAACTAAATCAAAAAAAGTCGCCAGGACATGATAATATCACCCCAAAAAAGCTAATAGAGTTACCAAATATTGCTGTAGAGGTGCTCTCTTTGCTCTTTAATGCGATTTTTAGTTTTGGATACTATCCGATTTCATGGAAAAAGTCGCAGATTATCCTGATAGATAAACCTGGGAAAAACCTGACACAGCCGTCTTCATACAGACCAATCAGTCTTCTACCCTGTATTTCTAAAATATTTGAAAAGGTGTTACTATCAAAGATGTCTCCTTTCCTCCACGAAAATAATGTAATACCAGCGCATCAATTCGGGTTTCGTGCAAAACATAGCACGATAGAGCAAGTAAATAGAATAACTAACGAAATTAGGAAGGCATTTGAGCACAGAGAGTACTGTTCAGCTATATTTCTAGATGTTGCTCAGGCATTTGATAAAGTGTGGCATGAACGGCTTTTATATAAGATTAAAAACATTCTACCTTTAGAATTGTATAAAATATTGTAGTCTTATTTAAATAATAGACAATTTATGGTTAAAGTAGGAGACTTCATATCTGATGAACGACAAATAAGGGCTGGTGTACCACAAGGCAGTGTTTTAGGGCCAACTCTGTACATCATATATACTGCTGATCTTCCAACAGCTAATAATGTTTTGACATCAACTTTCGCGGATGACACAGCTTTAGTGAGCCGTAACAAATGCCCCATTATAGCATCAAGAATATTAGCGGAGCACTTAAGATCTGTCGAAGAATGGCTAGCCAACTGGCATATAAATGTGAATGAATAAAAGTGTAAGCACGTTACATTTTCTCTAAGACCAAAAATGTGTCCGGCAGTAAAAATGAACAATATTTTGGTGCCCCAAGCGAATGAAGTTACCTATCTTGGTATTCACCTAGATAGAAGGCTTACGTGGGGAAAACATATATCTAGTAGAATAACTAGCATGAAGATAAGAGCAGCAAATTTAAATTGGCTTATAAATAAAAACTCTAAACTTAGCCTAGACAACAAAGTGCTTTTATACAATGTGGTCATAAAGCCGATTTGGATGTACGGCATTCGGCAACTGTGGGGTACGACCTGTGCAACTAATATCGATATAATACAAAGGTTCCAATCAAAAATGCTTAGAACAATCACGTGCTCACCATGGTACATGCGCAATGATAATATCCATAAAGATCTTGGTATCCCTATGGTAAAGAAAGAAGTAGAGGACAGCAGATTGAAATATTTATCTAAACTCCGTAATCACCCAAACACATTGACTAATGCTTTAGTACAATCCTGTTATCAATCACGTCTAAAAAGAAGAGATATGCCTGCATACTAAAGAGCAACGTTTCACCAAAACAACTCAATCACCTGGTTGAGCTTGTCTAGTTTTTTAAATAGTTTTAAGATTTTATAACTTATTGTTAGGCTTTAAAGAGCAGATTCAGTAAATAAATGTATATTGAAAAAAAAAATTAATAATCATTTTTAAGTTGATTGTTTAATGAGACAAGAACTTACTTTTTCTATGTAATACCAAATCGGTTTAGTTGTTCTGAATTCTATTCAACTGAGATGATTTCCAAATTAGTTGATATATTTATTTCGTATATTAAAAACCACATGCAATAAAGAGGACGGAACCAAAATATTTTGAATTCATTGACATACTGCGGCGTCTAAAATAATAGCATCACTATTAGTATAAAATTTAATTCCGCAAAAAAAATAATGCATTGCGTATCGTTAAACAATGATACAATTACATTTTACAGAACTTTCATGAGTTTTAAATCAATTTAAATTTTGAAGTATTATGTAAAACGTTCATCTTCATGTTCATCGTCACTTATTGCATATGCTGTTACACAGTGTATTCAAACCGCTTCGTTTAGGAAACAGATTGAGTATAAATGTATCCATATAAACATTCCGAAGTGAGATAGAATTACGAAACTTTGAAAATAGCTTTCTGTTCCCATGGTCTTCCGTACAAAAGCTTTCATTTTAGTTTAGACATAAACCAGCAGATTTGTTGCTCTCGCTTACTTTCCTATTCCCCACTAGATGGCGCGGAGAAGCACAATAGTTCTGTAATAGGCGCTTAATGCGCCTAAAAGTATGCATTGATGCATTGGTACATATTACAATATTTAAATTAAGTAAAGAAAATTTGTACATGGAATATGTGGATTATTGAGTTCTTTTCAATAAGATATCTTCTAAATTGACTGATATATTCAGTACCAAAACCAGTTCTATGTTCTTAATTTCGGTAGCTGAGATTTTGAAACAGCATGCTTTATATATATATATATTGTTAAATTTAGCACTTATCACTAATAGGTCACAGCTAATTTAATAGTTTCGACTATAACGGTTGTATGGAGATTTCACCTATTTTGGTTAATATAGCTTTATCAGCTTGGGAGATATGCATATTAAACTAATTTGTAAGACTCCGTCAACCTCAACATTTCACCAAGACCTTTGATACTAGATGTGATTCTCTGTTCTAAATTCTAATGTATTTTAATTTGTGACTTATAGCACTTTATAATTTTTCGATGTAGAACATTTTGTGAGCGTAAGAATAGTCCGTTTTTTCTCATCTGCAAACAGTATTAGTTGTAGGTTTGACAAGCAATCGGTGCTTGAATAAAAAATTATATACTGCGCAACATGTTACGGGTTTATGAAAATGACACAAATATTCATATCCTATTCGTATGGTATATTTATAAATGATGAGCTTTTAACCTCCGTAGAGTGTTTAATGATTCTTCATGAAAATCCTTTTTAAACGTAAATTTAAGTCGCCGAGTGTTGGTCCAGTTTTCAATACATATATTTCCAATTGTTTCAAAATTAAATGCAAGTGTTTAATCTTTGTTCATATACAGCATTATAAACTCCTTACTTTCTCAATCACTTGTCTTAAAGGCACCCCTTCAAGCGTATGAAAGCGTAAATTATGCTACACCTATAAATTATTTTTCAGTACTATTCGTATTTCCGTTTAATGATAAGTACGAGAATGCGAAGTGTGAGGTAATCCGTGTAATTAAATATGCGATTTTTGAACTTTCCACTTTGCTATATGCAATATTTGAAGTAATTAAAATTCGCATCAACAATTACGGCAGTGGCAGTGTAGTTGGGGGCAACAGCAATAAGTAAAACCATAAAATTCACAATTATACACTTAATTGGGCAGAATAAACGCTTGTTGTTGGTTTAATTGTGAGGAAAAACAACAGAATTGTTTGAAAAACATAAACGAGCAGAAAAACATTAATACAAGTATATGTGTATGTGTGTCTGTATATGTTTGCATGTGTAAGAATGCATGTTGGGGTAGGCTTCTTTTGAGGCGTAGCTTAAGTCAGTGCACATTGGTCAAGTGGGGCTGCGACTCTGGGTCTAGGGAAACACATATGCATGAATAATGATGCATTGTAAATACAAAATGCAAACATATATACACATATTATTGTATGTAGTATGGATGTGCAAGACAGGCAACCAGTGTCGAGGGGAAATCTCAACAAGTAAAACAAATTGCTTGTGGTTGTTTTCACTTGTCTACAAATATGCAACTACAAAATCACACACACACACACACATACATATGTATATTTAATCTGAGTTGTATGGAATTATATGCAAATATATTTATGTATGTATGTGTGTATGCATGCACATATGTTGCATTTTTATATAAATAATCACACGTACAAATGAAATCAAGTGTTTACAAGTATTAAGCATGTTATTTATGCATGTGTGTGTGTGTTTGTTTGTTTACAAGTGCACTTGTTTTGTTGTTGCGCCGTATTGCTCACTTTTCATATCTCTCATACAATATATGCATGTATTTATTTCGCTTAACCTCACTTTTAAACATTTTACTTTTTATTCAGTTTTGCGATTTCTACTTCTTGCACTTGTTGTTGTTTTTCATAATCCCCAGTGTTATTTTCCCGCGTTGATGAATAAGCAAATTGTTGTGTGAGTAAATGCATGATTATTCTGACCAAAGGTATTCAGCATGTACATATATGAGTTCACATGTACATACATATTTTTTATATAATTTATCCATAAATTAAACGCATTGTTTTCGTTGTCGTGATTGGTTTTTCTTTTACTTGCATTTTTTTTGAAACATTCAATACAGACATGACATATATGCATATATGACATACATGTATGTGTGTAAGTGCCAACACATGACGATAGGCATACATATATTTATGAAATAAGTTAGTAACTCATAAGCAATCAGTAGTAGAACAAAAATAAATTCCTGATTAAAATCGAACTAGTTGGCGAAGCATCGGATTTATACTAATTTATCTAAAGTGTTTTTGGAAGGAGATCAAATCGTTTAATCAGTGCTTTTTCAATAAAGAAAAACGCCGGATATGAACAGAATTCAATCACAAAATATGCCTATGCTAAACTAGTTATTTATACATCTCTTTTAAACTAGTATGAGGCTGGTACATTTTGATCAAAATCTGTCACTTATCCAAAAGTCCTAGTGCAAACATAGTTGGCTAACCAGTTGTGTTTGTGGTTAATCGTATTTACAAAATTTTACAGCTGGCTGATTTTACTGATGGTCAGTTTAAATTCATGCAAGTTGTCGCTTGTGCTCGTTTTATTTATGTGCTGTACTCCCTGTCGTGTGAGTAATGCAAATTGCTCATTCAAAGGTAAACAATGGAGTATTTGTCAGCTTATCATTTGGGAATTCTATGCAAGTGAATCGTTTGCTCAGAAAATGTCACAGCTTACAAATACGAAAAATTGTGATATTAGAAACCATTCATATGCAATTATAAATTTAGAATACGATTTAAAAAATGTGTTCATAAAATTGTTAACAATAATAAATAATTTCGCATTCGTAGTGCCTTTACTCTGCGAGAATAGTGCTTTTAATTTTGTTTCATTTTTTTGGCACAATCAAGTAGCAAATTTTTGATTCAATATGATTTCTGTGAATAATGTCTGTTCATACCGAAAATATCAGCAAAAAATGGCCATCATCATTACCAGCTAGACGAGGATTACCTACCTAAGTAAAATATTTAAGTTCAAAAGTACCATTTTATATACTTTGGACTCTAGTATCTTCCTTAAGTCTTAACACATGTAAGTCCCGCAACAACTCTAAGTCCTACTGCTTCAGTTTATGTATACGAATTATATAAAGAGACAAGCAATATATCATTAATGGGAAACTTAGTAAATATCATTTGGGTATCCAGTCATATATATGTAAGTAGCAGCAAACGGAAAAGGTGTCGAGTCGCTCTGCCGGTTAGCTCTTTCAGCAATAGATGCCAGAGGAACATCTAAGGTCTTGCAATACTGCCAAAATCCTACAAAAATTACTTTAAGATAGTGTGAATGGAAACGGATCAGTAATATGCTAGGGATTATCATCAGATTATATCCTTAGAGCATTTCCTTTGCAAACAACATACTTTAAGCTGATTGAGAGAGATATTTTCCACAGCTCACAAGAAAATCTAGAAAAAATTTACAGCTATGATGACAAACATTTTTTAAAAAATCTATCGAGTTGTTTGGTGATTAGTTCGGAAACATTGAGTAGACAATGAGAACTTTAATAGGTGTGGTAGCTAAGCAATCAAATATTCTTTCGGCTACCATTTCAAACAATTGTTGGAGATATTCTTCAGATCTGATTGCTTGGAGACATGAACCATCTAAAGAATTGTGATTCTTCATTTAATATATGGCTTGCTTGCTTACACAATTAAATACGTTTTTGGTTTTATAAGAATTAATTGCTTTTCTAAATTTTACTAACGCATTTAATTAAGGCACATTTACAACCCTTTATACCATGCAGCTGTGAAGTTTACTCAACCAAAATTTATTGTAAATATATACTTGTTATAAAATTTAATATGACCAAACTTTGACAGATTGCTGATAATGCTATTTGAACGTCAGCACTTGCGAACTTTTAATGACGATAATCGAATGGTCGACATTAAAATCAGGAGTTCCTAATACCAACGTAATTAAAAATGTATTTAACTCCCGTTAGGGGTGTTTAATGTAGTGATGGTGAATGCTTTATTTATGCTTTATTTTATGGTAAAATGAGGAAGTGTGTTTGGCAACAATTTGTGTGGTTCGAAAATAATATTCGTAATTAGTCAATAAAAGTATTTTGCTATTGAAATAATTTAAAACTTCAATTGTTATGACAGCTTGCAAAAGTAATTAGGCTCGTTTGAGCGTTTATTTTGTGTTGAAAAAAAATCTATATTGACTACGTAATATATTCTATTTATTCATTTCAATATAGCTGAGCTTTCGATGAAGTATCGCATAATTAATTTATAATTACTTAGAAGCTTATTACTGCAACTGTGACACGATTGTACAGATTATATATACATTAGGGTGTCCCTTAAAAATGCAATATTAAGAATTACGATGTGGCACACAATTTTTTTTTCCTTTCGATAAGTTAAATCAATCTACAAAATTTCAAATCTGTTGGAAAAACGAAAACCCTGCCTCAAGGCACTTGAAGTTTTACGTTTTTTCAATATTTTATAACTTTCGCAGTCTGGCATCTGAGAGAAGTAATTTTTCTCATGTATCTGCCTTTTAATTCATTTGCAATATAAAAATAAATACCGCTGTATGTCCAACAGCATTTCCTTAGCTAATATATGTAGTTCGTCATAAACTTCTATTTTACTCCGCGATTTGAGTCAATAAAGTATTTCTTTTCGTTCGCGCGCCTAGCCCTTTGACTGAGGGCAGGTTTTAACTTGTCTAAAGTTTTCTTTAACCTTCGTAAACTGAGTTGTGTTTTTTGAGGATTTTTGGCTTCAAGTGTCATGATGAATGGTGTTAAAATAAGGAAGCATTTATATCTTATTGACCATAGTGAGGAAGAGATACTGGGAGCGAAACTACCACCCCGTCTGCAAGTGCTGTGGTATTTGTCTTATAAACTGCAAGAAAGGAATGAAAGTGTCAGTGTTTCTGAAGCAAGTCGGATGACTTCAGATGCTGTTTGTGAGTTTTGGGAACGAGCAAGAATTCCTGCTAGTGACAAAGCTCACTCTTTCTATTGAAATGAAACGTAAGATGTCACAGATACTCTGCTATATATAAGAGGATAATGCATCTAATTTATAGCATCCATCCTTGGGTTACAAAAAAATTATTGTCAAGCCGAAAGATGTTGCAAATTTTCTGGAAAAAGGTTTTTATGAGCTACTAAGTCCAAACTCTGATATCAATTTAAGTTCTTCTGGTAGTAGAAACTTGCATTATTATTCGCGTTTCAGCAAGTGAATAACCTTTGACATTTGCCTTTCAAAAAGTTAAATAATACATATTTTGAGCTGCTTGAGGCAGGGTATAGGATCATCGCTGGAATTCTGAATTTTTTAGGCGGTTTCAGTTAACCAAAAGGAAAAAGAAAACAATGTGCCGCGCAAAAAAATATCAAATTATGAAATTTTTAAAGAATAAGGGACACCCTAATATACATAGTATATATTCCAATGGATGAATGTACGGTGTACACTTTTCTTTATAGTAACTCATGTTAATTCCTTAAAGGCATTAGTTAATTCATTGGCTGACGAAGCATTATGCATTTATGTACCCGTTCGTTTGTAGCCGCTTAGGCATTGAAGCCATGTCAGCAGCAAATTATTAATTCTACACCACTCACTACTCATTGATAATAATTAATGGATATTCATATGAAGGAATTTGTTATACAAATACATATGAATTTCAGACATAACTTATAGATTTTATGTTAAATGGCTTCAAACATATTTCTACTAAATTAGCTCCGAAGTTAAAGATAATAATTGATTTAATTTTCTTTGTCTCAGATAGACTTAGAATGTCGTATATATGATCAAGAAGACGAGTTAATATGAATTTCGGATGTCTGTATCGATGAAATCGAATAATAATCACAATAATCTATCATAAAAAAGTTTTAACCAAAGCTACTTAACTATCAAATGAAAGCCATCAAAAGCATTAATCTATTTTTTAAATCCTTGTATTACAGTTCACTCATGACATGTTAAACTGCATTAACAACTATCAGATTTCTGCGTTTTACATAATATATTATCAACCACCAACTATGATATCGGGATAAAATTTTTCACAAATTATTATCAACCCAAACGATTACCTCCTTCCGCCCAACTGACGCGTGTGGCGCAATTTGCAAACGAGCGGAATTTGCCGAGTCATGAACGACAAGAGATTTTTAAGTGTCAGATCTCAAACTGCTCAGCTACAGAAAGACAAATTGTAACAGCTAAGATTTAACAATTTCAAAAAAGGGTAACAGTTTGTTTGAATGTTAAATAGTTTTTTTTTTATGTTAAGGATTGAGTCAGAAAGATCAAATGTGTGCTGGAATGAGAATAATAATCATGACATAGTCGGCGGAATGGTTCGTGTAACTCAAAATTTGTTCTAGAAGATTTTAAAAGTAATGATCTAAACTACCTAGATGATCGAAATGGGGCATTAAGCTTAATATCAGACAAACAGAATGAACTAAAAAGTCAACCATTCAGAAGTTTTACTAGTATATATTTCTGGCCTAATAATGAAAATAGGAATATTTATCAATGAAAATAGTTTTTATTGTTTTTCTAAATATTCTCCATCAAGATTTATACACTTTTGCATGCGCTCAAACCAATTTTCGAAGCACTTTTTTTTAGCCTTTTTTTGAGCGATTGTCAAATTGTGTGGGATCCAACGAGAACAAACCTTTTTTACGGCCAGGTGTTCATGCAATATCGAATGTATGCTGGTGGGAGAAATACATAGGCATGCCTCTATCTGAAGGTATGTTACATGACAGTCTTGCATTATCAGTTCACATACGGCATCGATGTTTTCTGGCACAACGGCTGTTTTTGGACGGCCTTCACAGAATTCGTCTTTGAGCGAGCGTCGGCCCCGATTGAATTCGTTGTACCAGTTTTTCACAGTGCTATAGGATGGTGCTTCATAGCCATACAAAGATTTTAGTTCATCGATGCACTCTTGTCGCGATAATCCACGTCGAAAGTTGTGAAAAATGATCGCACGAAAATGTTTACGAGTTAATTCCATTTTTTGGCCGATATGATTTTTTTAATTCCCTGTAAATAAAACAATTCACGATTAAATGACAAAACGTTCTGAGTGATGTTATGCTAAAAAATGTCAAACTTTCCAATGGAAATGTCAGATTGCACCTGGCAACACTTAGTGTTGCCTAGGCCAGAAATATATATAGCAGCCCTCGTAATATTATGCCTAGCACTTCCCTATGTCTAGTGAGTGTAGGTAGATTTATAAGTTTTAAATGACTAGTATACGGAGGAAGATTCAATCTTGAATCCCAATGTAACCTAACCTAAAGCAAAGAGTAAACATATTTTTTGAACGGACTATAGCTTATCATAATGGGTATGGTAACCAGGATTCCATACCACAGGACCATACTCCAATATTGTTATTAGCAAGTTTTCTATATTATTTTATGATGAATGATATATATTTAGTAGGTCATGAAACATGAGTAGTAAAATTGTTAGATGGTTCTACAGTGTCGAAAAATTTTAAGGAACTCTAAATAACCATCAAATAAATAAAATTGTCAATACACTGTATAACGTTTGACAATGAAATGAAGTCGAATTGCTACTGTGAGCACAAAGTATTCGGAAATAATATCAGCTACTCATACAATATCCCCGTTTATAACTTTTATGCAACGTAGGAGTTGGCAAATATGCTTTGAACTTTACTTATTAATAAATAAATATGCTTGTATATACTCCTCTTTGCTAATATACTTCATACAAATAAAGTGACTTCAACTTTATTTGAAACGCTACCAGTACAAGTACATTTAGTACGTGAATTTCTCGCATAAACGCACTAAAATTGATTCACATCAGTGCATTTATGCTTAGCTTAATACATGTTTCCCACTGCCTCATTTCCTCACCTTGCCATGTAAATTGTTGTCATCAATGTTATAATTCGTATACGCATGCTGTCGCCGTCATTATTGCAACGCTTGCCGCCCCACCAGCGCAAATGGTCTGAGGTTACCGCCCACCAATTTATATCCCATTTATAATTATGTGATCATTCAAAATAGTTGAAGTGGAATATGGAAGAGTCGCTGACACTAATTCAACAGTAATAACCGGAGGTGACAGAATTTATCAACGCCATGTAATTACAAATACATGCGCGATGTGAATGTATGATTGTAAGTATGTATGTAAGTTGATAACATTTGATGTAAATACCCAGTAGGAAAAATTATGGTAGGAAGAAAAATTAGTAGATTATTTTATTCGCTTGTAAATTACTCATAAAAATTAGTCTTTGAGAAATAAATTTATATCATAGAGGGCATCAGTTCTTTGAACAAAGTAATTTTCGAAAGTCTTCAAAATCGCAAGGGCGCGTAATATTTTTGGTAAGCGACATACAGAGGTAGTCAAAATTATTTACACATCGGACGTTTTTTTCCAAGTTTCACACAAAAAGCTTTCGCTTGTTGTTGTTGTTGTCGCAGGGTAACAAAATGCTATGTTGTTGTAAACCTTGATCTATTCCTGAGAGAATGAAGTCTAGTTTGGCTAGAATAGCTAGAAATATGGCGGAGAAATAAGCAAATGAACTGAAGACTCGCAGTAGTCAAAAGTATTTACACACATTTTTTTTGCGTCAAAAGTATTTACACACGGCGATTTAGCCTTTATCCTTGGATTTGAAATACTTCGTTTCCTTCTTTTTGGCTTTAATTTCCTACTAGGAAGCTTCAATTGGTACACACAAATATATACTTACAGCTATTAATAGTATATAGAAGCTCTGACAGACAGATAGACAGATAATGACATATACACATACATACATTTATATGCATTTGTACGAGTATATTAGGCGCTTGCAAACGTTTGTATTTATGCGTGAGCGTTGAAGCAAAACCAAAATCAAATCAGTTTCGGTAACATGCAAAATCCCTTTTCATGCGTCATTCAATCACTCACGTCCCCTCTACCGTTAGAAATTTGTAAACGTTGAATTCGATGTACATATAGAAGTAAGTATTATATATAGTTACTTGAACATTTATGCGTTTGTGTGGTGAATATTTGTGTGCGTGCGTAACACACTTAAACGTCATTACTGTCCTTCTGACGCAGTCGCTAATATAAAACAAATATTTACTAGACTCCAATCCTAATTACTATTCCGACAACTTCGCTGGAACTAGTCACCAATAGCATCTTAATTTCTCATATCTTCCTTTTTATCTATTTCAACTCCTTTGGCAGCTGTCTTTCAACTCGTCATCCGAAGCAGATTGTTTTTAGGGAGAAAATTAATTTTGATGTCCTCAAGCGTTAGAGCTTAAGTCACACTAACGCATGCCTCATTGCAAGTTTACCAATTGCAATAATACCAACAAAATTCAATAATAAAACCACGCGACGGTTTGCTTTGAGTATATTTAAGAGTTACATATACCATGCTATAAATATGCGTAAGTGCATTGGTATTAGTATCGTAAAATAGTAATTAATTTCGTAAAAAATGCAGCATTAAATTTGAAGTGACTTTTCGACTTTCAGTTGATTTTAAACAAACTTTATGATCCGCACGAGATTTAGTAAATAATACAGAGCAGTTTTATAGCATTACCATGTAATAAGTTTGATACAACTGGATATTCATGTCATAGTAATTTCTGAAAGGCTTTATTGAATCAATAGAGTGGGTTGACAAATATAGACTTGAAAGTGTTTGGAAACATGGATTCTAACTGAAAATACTCTTATGCACACACGATGCTACTTTATTGAGAAAAATTAGCCTAATTCTTGATTTGATGATTTGTTAATTGAGGTTATAAACAAAATCACTGAAATAGAGAAATTAAATTAAATTAACAATTTTCAGTATTATATCAAGAAGGAAAGGCTAAGTTGTGGTACAACCAAACATTTTATATTCTCGCAATTTATTTATTTAATTTTATTAATATAACAAACAATTTGACTCACATATTCGGCATAAAGTCCACTAGAATAACGAAAATCATACTATATGTATATGTATGAGATAATTCCTGATCCGATTTCACACATTTTCACCACCATGGTACACTATATACAAGAATATGGGCTCACTTAATTTGGCTAAGATATCTTACATATTGACCGATATATGCGGAATGAAGCTTATGTATTTTTTAAAAGTTATAGTCCGATTTCGACAATTATTCCAAAAGTGATGCTATAGCTCATATACAGTACAGTAAAAGCTCTTTATTCGTGGGGTATATGTTCCATAAATATGCCGCGAATACAGAAACCGTGAATACGGGATGGTAATTTATATGGGATTATAGGGGATATGTTCCTAGGTGACAAAAAAAAAAAACAAATAGGTATATAAAAAAATGATTTAATTGACGTTTTTGAACATTTTAACTAATTATCTTAAGGCTTAGGCAATGGTTTGAAGAATTTCGTAATTTTTTCTTGCTTAGCAGTTTTCAAAAGCTCCTTCAATTCAGACTGATACACAGCAGTCGAATTAGCAATTTGTCTATCAAAAATTAGACTTCGTTCCATACACGGATCAATGGTCATAAAGAAATCGCAGAGCTCATATCAATGGTCATAAAGAAATCGCAGAGCTCATGTGCCATTCTTAAACCTTCACTAAGATTTTTCAAATTGAATGTCACGTTTCCAGTGCTTGTTGAAGCCTCTTCTTCAATAGGTTGTGTTCAGTTCCATGTGAGCCCCTTCTATATGGAAATATTACCAAAAGTTCAAAAATATTGCGAAAATAGTGGAATATTCAACATTTTCTTGTGATAAGATCTATTTCACTTTTTTATTAGTCCATTTGACCAGAATATAGGGTTGGATACCTATTGGAATAATTATACTCTCGCAACAAATGTTGCTAAAGAGAGTATTATAGTTTTGTTCACATAACGGTTGTTTGTAACACCCAAAACTAAACGAGTTAGATATAGGGTATATATACCAAAGTGATCAGGGTGAAGAGTGGAGTTCAAATCCGAATGTCTGTCTGTCCGTCCGACCGTCCGTCCGTCTGTGCAAGCTGTAACTTGAGTAAAAATGAAGATATCTTGATGAAACTTGGCACACTTATTTCTTGGCACCATAGGAAGGTTGCTTTCGAAAATGAGCAAAATCGGACCACTGCCATGCCCACAAAATGGCGAAAACCGAAAACACATAAAGTGCCATAACTAAGCCATAAATAAAGCTATGGAAATAAAATTTGGTATGAAGGATCGCCCTATGAAGGGGTATATTTAGATGTGTTTTTTTTGGGGAAGTGGGCGTGGCCCCGCCCCCTACTTAGTTTTTTGTACATATCTCGCAAACCAATAGAGTTATATAAACCAAACTTTCTGCAGTCGTTTTTTTAGCCACTTCCTAATACAGTCCAAAAATGAAAGAAATCGGATCAAACCACGCCCACCTCCCATACAAAAGTTAGGTTGAAAATTACTAAAAGTGGGTTAACTCACTAGCGAAAAACGTCAGAAACACTAAATTTCACATAAGAAGTGGCAGATGAAAGCTGCACTCAGATTTTTTTACAAAATGTAAAATGGGCGTGGCGTCGCCAACTTATGGGTCAAAAACCATATCTCAGGAACTACCCGACCGATTTCAATGAAACTTGGTTTGTAATAGTTTCCTTACATCCCAATGATATGTTGTGAAAATTGGCCAAATCGCTTCACAATACCAGAACTTTGAAAACAATATGAATCGTTTACTTTACAATATATAAAGTAAGCACTAGTGAAGATATCGGTGCAGAACTTTGCACAAATACTATGTTAATAGTGTGGCAGCCCCATTCTAAAAATCGCCGAAATCGGACCATAGGTTTTTAAGGCCCCATGTATCGAACACGAGGGCCTCGGTGCTTCTAACCTAATATTATGGTTTCCATCTTTCAATGGACTTTATACAATATATATGACGAATATGTGGGTCAAATTGTGGATTATATAATATAAATAAAGTTAAATAAATAAATTGCGAGAGTATAAAATGTTCGGTTACACCCGAACTTAGCCCTTCCTTACTTGTTACAATATTATTTGTTCAGACTTAACATAAGCAAATTTTCATTCATATAAAAAAATAATAAATAATATAAATTTTCTAACAAATGCAAAATCACAGTAAAATTAATATAAATAAAAGTGGGTTAACTAAAAAATATTAATAAATAATCAATAACTTTCTGATCTCTGTTAAACTATAAGTCATATTCTCAATTATAAGTGTATAAATTGCAGCACTTGCAAAATTTCATGCATTTCGATAATTACTTCCGCGAAGTGTTTGTGAAACACTTTGTAAAATTGATGGTTAACGTGTTTCCGTGCATAATGTCATTGGTAAAATCACAACTGTTATACAGTGTTCTGAAAATGATATTATTGGTGTTCACTTGAGATATTAATAAACTAATAAATATTTGATAAATTCCATTTTAGAGGAAAAATTATATTTTCAAATATATTTTTTTCTCATTTCGCCAGTTACCCACAAAAATTCACATGATTGTCGAAAAACAATTCATCTTTAGAGAGTAAATTATTTATCGGTAGCATTACTAGAATATTTGGTGTTTTTTTGGGTTCAGAAAATTCAAGTATTTTTAATAAACCTTATACTCAAGTGCTGTAAATATTCTACTTTGAGGCAATTCTCCATTTGTGATTTAAAATAAATGATTGATAGGTTTCTGCGTAAAACTTGATACAACCCAAGCCATTGATTAAATCTGTCGAAGATGCAAATTAATAACCATTTTATAGGAAATGGCTTGACCAATTCACGCAAAATTTAAAATAATATGAGCCAATATATCAATTATCACTAACTATTACTTACTATTTATGTATTTTCCAGTTTTGGATTGAACCTGTACCACTGTAAAACAATATTCCGGCAATTAAGCGATAATACAAGAGGTGTGTCGCTATTTCCAATTACCTTAATCGAAATTATTATAGTGGTGTAGTACATATGTAATAAGAACAAAAGCACAACTAAACTAACACAATCACCCGCACAAGCATTCGATATTAGATGTAACATACACTTACTTTGTGAAACTGCTATTACAGTTGTTGGCGGTTAGGAAATTGAAAACGTAAATCACGTTAATCTAAGCGGTTTTAATTAAAATTTTGACTTGCAACTAAAAACATTTTGTCTAAAGCAATACGACGGTTGAAGCGCATGACGGCGGGAAGCAGTGAATAACTAGCGGTTTTATGAGGCATAAAAGAGACAAAGGCAAGTTAGACTAAGCGCGGCTTAGACGCACTCGCAAAAAAAAGCTACACTTAATATATCTAAGTAAGAAATATGTACTATGAAGGTGCTCCTGCTGATATATACATATGTACACATATATTACAGAGGAGCTATTGGAGGTGTCAACATTTAATTTAAAAGTTTTCGGCACACATGCAATTTCGGCTTTTGACTGCTTCGAACAGAGATAAATTGAGAGAGTTGGCTAAGAGCTGCATTGCAGTTGCAGTGAAACAAAAAAGAGACAGTGAGTGCAACGAAAAGCGCGTTGCATTTTCATTAAACTCATAAGCCAAGCGATCAGCAGTGTTGCTAACTTATATCTGCTCGGTTACAAAAAGCAGCAAATGCAACTGAAATATAATATCAATGTGCATGTGCCTGTGTATATGATACTCATACGCCACGTAGAACATTTATAAAACTTCACACATACTCTCCTATGCGTGTATGTTGCATTGAAAACTTTAAAGGCGTAGGCGACCCGTTGCGCAAGTGAACTTTCTGTTACTTTATTCATCATACAGGTGTGTATGGCTTGCACAAATATGTTAAATACCGAACATTTTTGGAAAAGTTTTAAGTATGCGTGTCGGCACACAAACACACCTATACACGCCATACATTAGTGCACAAAAGCTGGTGCACCATTAGATGCCTGCTGGTGTGTTCTTCGTATATTTTACTATAAATTTCAAACTTTTGAATCATACGTGTGGTAAGTGCGCGCATATATTATTTATGAAATTGTATACACTCGCTAAAGTACTACATTTGCGCACATACATACATACATAAGTACCTACATTTGTAGTGCATAGGAAGTGCACTTATGCATTCACCTAACCTCACATGCGCACATACATGTACATATATGTATGTATATGGTATATGTGAAATACTTATAAATGCAAATGTCTGTACATAGTTAAGTATATACATATGTATGGTACAAATATAAAGCAACAGAAGTTTTGCATATTAGTTAGCCGGCTCTTATTAGAACTAAATAGATATTTAGGTATGTAACTTGGAACATACCAATGCGGCGTCAAGCTTCCTTTAATTTGAGTTCTAATGAAATGAAATTCGAAGCACATTTGTCGTACTATGCTGTGATATGTCATACACATTTAAATATATTTATACCATATGAAACAGTTTACAGTGTTTCACAACATTTACGATAAATAGAAATAGATTCCAATCAAGAACTTTAGTATTTATTGCAATTAATATCTGATATACCATATCAGAGCTCAGATTGTAGGTTGGTGAAATTATATAAAATTTGCCGTTTAAGGAAATGGATTAAATATCTGCAAAGTAAAATCTAGAAAGACTCTCTTGTACCAAAATCAAAAATCTATTTTTGTTATTGTTATCACATACAAAATTTTTAACAAGAAAGTATCGCTCAAAGACAGCGAGCAGAGAAATGGTGAAAATTTATTTATTTCCACGTTTTCAAGAATGTATGTATATAGATATAGAAAGGGATATAGATCATACTCCAAGTATTCGGGAAGGTTAGAAATTGCATCGATAGTTGGGAGTATTATAATATTGTGGAATGTTTTAAGTTCTTTTATACTGAAAGAGTAAACAAAATTTATTAAATATGGAAGGAAATCCAAATCCTGAGGCATTATAAATATTATCGGCGTAATTAGACAACCATTTTTTAATAGAATTTGGGTTCCATTGGTTTTCCTTCAGTATATTTTGGTCTAGTTAAAATCGAATATCACTCCAAATCTATTTGAGATCCATTAAATGGCATTGCATGACTAAGCTGTAGCAGTTTGGACAGGTGTTTGGGACGAATGTTCCATCCATCCATTCCATCTCTGACAACGAATGAGCTTTCCGAATTAGAAACGAGGTCAAGGCACAAAAATTCAAGCTGAGTACGAGTCGTAGTCATCGCTAGAAAAATTACCAATAAAGACCAGCACTCGATTGTTCAAATAATAATCCAAATAAATATGGTTAAATGAAAAATACATCAATTACCAACCGACATAAAGCATGACGCACCCTGTGTGTGCTTTTACTCTTAATAAGAAACTAACTTACTTTGCGATACAATTTCAAATTCAAAGAAACCACACATTTTGAAAAGATGTTTGTTTGGAATTCAAAATGCCAATTAGTAGTCAACAAGTGCTTGTTCTGTTATTTATTGCATTTTTAAGCTTCTATAGAGTACATGAGTATATTACATTTCCTGACAAAATATAACACGCTTATGTGCACATGTATATTTCTATATCCAAAATTTGACATTTGATTCCCTTGGTTATTAGAAAACTCTATTAAGAGTATTAATTAAGGTTATTCAAATTTGGTAATAAAAGGTATTATATGGGAAAATATTAAATACCTTCCAATGAAAATCTGACTTAAATTTGTCATACCATTCAAATTGTAACAAAGTGTTATAGTTATTAAATAGCTTGCAAATCCACAATATAGCGCAGATGAGAGTGGGCGTGGTTATTATCTGATTTCACGATTGCACCATTTTCGTAGTGCGAGATGAGATACTAAAGGGAAATGTACCTCTGTATTTGCCTGTAGTCTATAGCTTTGTTAATTTGGGTGATATATATGCAAAAACTCTATTAGGAAGAGGACTATGCCCACTTTTCCAAAGAAAATCTATAAGAGTATTCCCCTTTCTATTCTATTTTTTGAATTCGTCTCGCCATCCTGATCATTTTAATATAATATATGTATATACAGTATCCGACAAAATTATGAATACCCTAACACATTTTTCACTGTTTTCTGGATATTTCTTCCAAGAGTTCAGCAACAAAAAAATGCACATACTATTGGTAGATACTATAAGCTACCAAATAATAATGGTATGATATTTACCGTTAGCTTTATACCGTGGCAATATTTGACATTTAAATAGGAAAATAGTTTAGTTTGGGACTACAATGGTCTATCAAATCTGGTATTAATCGAAGACAAATGACGGGAGAGTCCTACGAATGCTGAGTACAAATTTAGAGTACTCAGCACAAAAAATGGACTTTGAAGATACTTTATATACCAGCGGGATAATGAAACTTACAAGTTGGGTTATGAAGAATGTTTCGATCAAAAATCGACCTCTGACTTATTAAGCATTTATAACAATATTTAAATAATAAGCTCGACCGATTTTCTAGTCATCCCGATAAATGAGACATTTTAAATAGATTGAAGGACTTCTTGGAAAACATACCAAAATCACTTTTTCTGAACTTGGTAGACAGCATGTGAAAGTCTTTTGACTGTAATTAACGCTAAAGATTCCAACAACAAATATTGAAGCTCTATTTATAAGTTAACATTATAATACATCCAGAGACAGACATCCGGGTTTCTTCTCATTTTGATATACATAGATATCCCTATATCTAACTATTTTAGTTTTAGGCGTTACAAACAACCCTCAGGTGAACAAAACTATTATACTCTCTTTGCAAAATATGGCGACAGTATAAAAAGAGATGACAGAATAGGACCGTATATACTGTCTTGTGGAATACCAGATGTGGGTACAAAAATTAAGGTTCTGGTGTGTTCAATTTCAACATAAATATAAAGTATCATCAAATAAGAAGAAATAAATGACAGATCAAATAATCGATTTTTTTCATTAACTGAGTGGAAGAGACTCTAACAATGGATTTAGGAAAGTTATAATAAACTGTAACAACTTGTCCAAGATTCTTAAATGTCGAGTTACAGTATTGGGAAAACATTTAAGTTGGTTTAAGTTTGTGAATCTTCCACGGCAGAGATAAAAGGTTAATTTTTATTTCATGATTTCCCGGTTTTGTGATTTCATTGCAACTGTTTTCATAGATTTGAAGATGTGAAGTGGATATGGAATTAGATAGCAAACTAAGGTAATATTTACAAGAAACGTCGACTTATGAACAATAGAAATACGAGCTACAGACAATAAGAATCGGGAACAATGTATTGTATTTTGTATTGTAATCTCTCTCAAATACTAGTGAGTCAGCGTTGCCGCATTTCCATAACTTTACTGTCCACTGCGCGCCATAAGCCCTTTCTTAAATGCCCAACTATGTATTTTTGTACGCTCAACTTGCTTCGAATTTACTCGACTATAATAAAATCATTTTTTGTAAATTAAGAAAAAAAAGATTTGTGTTCATGTTGCAATCTGGTGTCATTTCCTTTTCCTAAAAGAATATATATGCGAGCATAAATATATATTAATATATTTTTGTGTGCCGCGACGGTTTCAGTCATTCTCCCACAACTTTTTTATATTGGTTGTAGTTTTGGCAATTATTTCTATTTTTATCATATTTGTTTTTGTGGGTCGTTCGCTACTGTTACGTTGGCAGTAATAGCAACGGTTCACAGTAGTTGGCTTTCCTTTTCCTGATTGCAATTTGATTTTGTTTGCAATTCGGCATTTATACCCCGCACGTCATATAATAACTTCACTCGAGTTATAAAAGTAATTCGTTCAGTACAATTGTGGTAAGTAAAATTTATTTTGTGTAAAAATGATGACTATAGTAGACATAAATTAATTTGCGACTTTCCATGTTTTCTGTCATTTCTTTCCGGTCAGTTCTTTGCAGTTTGTGCTTCATCTATTTGCAAGGGTATACAAGTTTTACATATGCATTTATTTGCAATTTTATATTCGTCACATTTCACGATAGAATTTTTTATATACAAACTTTTGTTTGTATTTTTTGCATGTTTTTTTATTATTATTTTAAATTTAAATTTTATTATTTTTTCCTCTCGCAAAATTTTTCCTCTTTTTGCATTTCTTCGCTTTCATATTTCCTATTAAAATGGCAGCAGCAACAGCAACAGCAGCAGCGTTGTTACAAAGTTTATAATATATATTTTCGTTCTGCCACACTCCATAGATTTTAATGCAATTTTCTATGGTTTTATGATTTTTCCTCCACCGGCACATTGTTGTCGCTGCATATTCATGGTTTTGTTACATTCTTATATTTTTTCGAAATTTTTATTGTTTATACTTTGATTTTTATTCTGCATATTTTTGGCTTGACAACGTTGCCTGCCTGCCATTAGGAGTGCCATTCATGCACCTATTGCTGTTTTCATATTGTTGTTATTATTGTACTTGTTACTAGTGCTGAAATAACAGAATCTTGTTGGCGTGCATATTTCATTTCCTTCACCCCCGCTCCGGCTCCCACAAAACTTCTACGCCACGCTCTTAGCCTTGCTTTGCGCAGATTTTTTTCTGCCATTATGCAGCTTGTTAGCGTTTTTCTTTTATTACTATGCAAGTATGAACGAATATGCAGTTTAGTGTTGTTGCTGCTGTTATTGTTGCGCCATTGTGTTTGTTACAAGTGGGTATTATGATGCCATAGAATATAATGTCGCCCATCCGCTTTCGTTCGTCGCTCATGCAATAATAAAATGGTTGTCTTCAATTTTCCTGGCCAAAACGTTGCTGCTTTTCGGTGGATTGGTTAGCTGGTGAACTTGGTGGGACGCAGTTGGTAGTTGACTGGATCGTGGTAGTAGTGGTTTGCGTAAGTAGAAAATATCAAATTTGTTGCCAAACATTTAAATATGGAATTTGAATGAAGTGGTGTGCTTCTGGTTTAAATTGTCATTCAATAAAGGTAAATTGAATTTAATTCTAACTAACGGAAGTGATTACCAAGTAAGTATTCGATTGGAAGTAGTTCGCATGGATTATTAAAAACTGAATGGGCAGATAAATAAGTTTTATTACCAAAGATTTTTCATATCGTTTGGCAACAAGCATGTAGAATCCGTTAGCTACCGAACTGGAATATTATTTGTTTTTAAATTATCGCCAGCCCTTTCTCAATTAGGATGGTTTTCAGTACTTAAAAAATGTCATGATAAACGACCTGTGTCAAACTAAGTGTCGATAATAATGTTTTAACTACCTATTTCTAACTCACAATGCCGGAATAACTGTATCATATTGTGTTAATGGATTTTATGTGGGAGGGACTGTTGTCGGATATAGCTTATTAGATGGGTGGTCATGATGTGTTGACCACATTTCCCATGTAAGAACTAATCCACTAATACGCGCTAATTGGATCTCCTCTACTGTCAACCAACTTATCTGCTCTATCATACTTTTTTCGTACATTTTATTTAAACATATGGACAATTTAAAAACAAATAGTAAACAAATTATTCAAATTCATATTTTTTACAAAAAAATGTGAAAACTAACCATAGTAGGCAGATTTTCCTCAACTAGTGATGAGCGGTATTGCTATTTTTAAAACCCTGTGATTTTATTTCGCAACAAAAAAAAAAACGAATTTATGAGAATTTGTCTACTGTGATTGCTCCTGAACAGTGATTGCTACTTTTCGAACTGTGATTGCTACAGTGATTGAATTAGAATTACTGAACTCCTATATGTATTGTGATCGAACAAAGGCACTGAACTGCCATTGCGATTGTAAATCACTATTTACAAAAATTTATCACATATATGGGATTTTTCAATCACAGTGAAAAAATCACCGGTAGTGAAATATCGCTTAACTCACGGCAACTTGATGTTATTCAGTATACCGTACCGTTCAGTATATCGTATCCTTCCTTAGTTAAAATTCCATCCATTCTATCTCCTCCATCATCACGGTTCACTACGGATGGAAAATAGTTTATATTTCGTCAAACAGATTCTCGTCTATCATTCCAAAACTAATGGGACTCTGCGATGTATATGCGTCGTTTTGGTTGATTCATAGTAAGAGGGTAAGAGAGTAACACAGTTCTAGTGTGTTTCTCTGTAATGTAGTACATATTTAACCAAACGCCGGGCAATTGCATTGAATATTTGGGCATTAAACTCCTTTTAGGGTAACATTGCGATATTATTGTTATTCTGCTGTCCATTTTTGCAAAACTTTCCGGGACCTTATTTACGTGCAACATTAGCAAGGGTTTTACAATTTTAGATATTCGTTGAGACATTAAATACCGTTTTTTAACATTCGACCTACTTCGCAATTCCAGTGTATGACTTTCCAATAGAGCAATGCAGGGAAGGAGTGCAGCTGGTGCTTTTTCGCAATATTGAAAATAAAAAAAAACATTCTCAACTGTAAATTAAAAGAAAAGAAAGAAAGAAAAACAAGTAAGGAAGGGCTAAGTTCGGGTGCAACCAAACATTTTATACTCTCGTAATTTATTGATATAGTTTTATCCATTTTGTAAAAAAATCTGAGTACAGCTTCCGAGCTTAGGGTTTCTGATGTTATTCGTTAGTGGGTTCATGCACTTTTAGTAATTTTCAACATAACCCTTGTATGGGAGGTGGCCGCGATTATTATTTTCATGGTGTATGATGGGGTACGTAAGGGAAACGATTGGAGAAAGTTTGGTTTATACAGCTCTATTGGTCTGCGAGATATATACAAAAATCCTATTAGTGAACGTGGCTCCGCCCACTTCTCTTTATTTATGGCTTAGTTATAGCTCTTTATGTGTTTTTGGTTTTCGCCATTTTGTAGGCGTGGCAATGGTCCGATTCCGCCCATTTTTGAAAGCAATCCTCTCACGGTCCCAAGAAATATTTGTGCCAGTTCATAAAGATATCTTAATTTTTACTCAAGTTACAGCTTGCACAGGCGGACAGATAGACGGCCGGACAGACGTACGGATTTCAAATCTATTCGTCACCCTGTACACTTTGGTATATATTATTCTATATATAACTCTTTTAGTTTTAGGTGTTACAAACAAACGTTATGTGAACTAAACTATTATACTATCTTAGCTACTTTGTTGCGAGAGTATAAAAAAACTGGTAATATTATTATCTAATTAACACAACGCGTTTAATATTGTCTCATTGAGCAATTGTTTCTAATTACCTCCCCCTTTTTATTTACCTTATACTAATTAAAATATGTACTGTTTTGGAAAATAATAATTCAATTGCGCTAGTTCAAAATTAAGCACATTGAGTAGTAAATAGAGTAACAAAAGTAATGCACAAATTTTAAGGGAAATTTATTTTTAATATCACTGGTTTACAGCAAAAATGTTCCATGAACGCCACTATCCTATTTGTATGTGGAATCGCTCGCTGATTTCGAAAATCGAATTATTTTTTTTCTATGGATACGTTTTTGAGATATTTGCAATTTACCGTTATTCGACCAAAAAAAAGGTGTCTTCACTTAATCATGTATATCTCACTGACCAGTTGAGCAATCTTACTGCAAATTATAGAAAATAAAAGTGAATGAAATTTCCTAAAAATATTGCCTACTCAATTTTTCCATAGGCCTTATAATTTTTGAGAAATTGATTAATCACTTTGAGTTTTTAAATTTTTTTATGAAAAAATTAAAAAAAATAAACTTTGGCAAGAAAGAAATTTAAAAAAAAATTTAGCGAGCCATTTCACATACAAAATGGATAGTGGCATCCGTGGAACAAAAAACAAAATCAAATTTGTGATCCAGTGTATTTTTTAAATTTAGGAATTTTATTATTATCCTCATCAAGCGCCTATCAAAACAGGTCATCGACCTCCTTAAGCATTTTTAGACAATTATAGCATACATTGTTATTCATACATGTGTTAGTAGAACATGATTAGAAAATGGTATTTAAATTTTCCATATGACAGTGGCTTTAATGGTCTGAAAGTAATATGTATGCAAGTGCTTTATGAAAGAACAGCTGTTGCTTTAGAATTTTATCTCAACTTCAAGACACACTAATTGTATACTAAAACGCATTTAGCTTGTTTGTACTATTCCAATAAATGTATGCAATAGTTGTAGTTGTGGTAACAGTTGGCAGCCGTTTACTGTTAGTCAGTTTGTTCAAGTGCTGCATCATATTGTCATGTTTTGCATTTGTAAGCAAATAACGCAAACACAATTAATGGTAATTTGTCTTTTGCCTTGTAATTAGAAGCGGGATACCCACATACAGACCTTATGTACTTATAGACTTACTATAGTTGAGCGTATGGCATAGCTGTTTAAAGTTAGTAAATATTAACACTCTGAACTATGAAATAATAAGTAACAGTATAAATATAAATTTTATGCTAAAAAAAGTAAGGAAGGGGTAAGTCCAGGTATAACCGATCAGTTTATACTCTCGCAATTTATTGATGTAATTTTATTAAGATCGCCCAAGTCCACTAAAATAACGAAAATCACCATATATAGTATATGAGAGGAGGAGCAATTCCTGAACCGATTTCAGTCATTTTCAACACCAAGGTATATTATATACAAGACTATACACTCACTTCATTTGGCATATTAACCGATTTAAAAGATATTAAACTCATCGAATTTTGGAAAAAACTATAATTAGTTATATGGGAGCCAGGGGAAGTTATAACCCGATTTTAACCATTTTTAGCACCGAGACACAGTATTAGAAGAAAAGAATTCCCTCTGAATTACATTAAAATATCTGAGAGTTTATCGACTTAGTTCTTCATGTTCGATATCCTCGGCCTTGAAAAGATATAGTCCGATTTCGACAAGTAATGCCAAACCTCACATCAGTATTTGTGGGAATTTTTATTCCGTTATCTTTATTGATATAAATTTCAAGTCATTCGGTCAAGCCGTTTTTGAGATACATAGAGGAAAGTTTGAAAAACACGGTTTAGAGAAAAAAGTTTCCTGCTGCCAACTGAGCGCTTCGGACTCTTTAAAACGATTTCGAATTTCTGAAAATCACTCTATTGTATTCTAGACATGTTGAGTAAGCAAAATTTTTTTGAGCCCTACACATGGGATGACCCCTTTAAAATTATTTCGAAAAATTGGGCAAAATAAACTATAAGGCTTATTTTTAGACGAAAAAAATTTAAGTCCTAACTTACAAATTCCTCAAAAATATGCATACTAACAGTCTAGCCAGTTAATATAAAATTAAATAAAAAATTCTTCTCAATTTTAACATTAATGCACAAAAAGAAAGAAAAGAAATTAAAAATAATACCAAAGGACAAAACTAAATGTGTCTTAAATTTAGAAAAGAAAGCAGGCAAAAGCGAGGTTAAATAAAAAATAAAGCTTCAAAGTTTTAATGCCCACTGCTTTGTAGAACGGCACAAGCGAGTAATATAATCACAAAGGTTAATTACTTTGGAGCCGATCTTATCTCACACTGTTACATTTACAGTTTTTCCATGACAGTTTCACATCTCCGCTTTGTAGTTTTGCGGCATCTGATTTCTTTTATCTGTGGTAGTTGGTGCTGCGAAAATGAGTAACATCCCAGCAGCAAAATGGCTTGTAATGTAGAAAAATTAAGTAATGATATGTAAGGATAAATATATTTTAATATGATTTAAAAAAAAAAAATTAGATTACAAACAGAGATTGGTTACAAAATTATTGTAAATTTTCTGTAATTAGAATTGGCTGTGTTTTTATTGTCCACTCGGTATAAGTTCCCTAGGGTTGGACTTCCCAATCCTTTGTAGATTACTAATCTTTCATTGCTAGGAAGATAATGTCATTAACAGTATGACTATATTGGATAACGGTACAGTAATAATATATTTTTAAAGTAGTAATTTGAACCCGATGTGGAATCAGATTCTTTAACTCTTTAGTATTACGAGGGCTGCTATATATATTTCTGGCCTAATAATGAAAATAAGAATATTTATCAACGAAAATGGTTTTATTGTTTTGCAAAATATTCTCCATCAAGATTTATACACTTTTGCATGCACTCAAACCAATTTTCGAAGTACTTTTTTTGAACCTTTTTTGAGCGACTGTCAAATTCAAATCAAATCCAACGAGAACAAACCTTTTATACGGCCAGGTGTTCATGCAATATCGAATGTATGCTGGTGGGAGAAATGCATAGGCATGCCTCTATCTTAAGGTATGTTACATGACGGTCTTGCATTATCAGTTCACGTACGGCATCGATGTTTTCACGGAATTCGTCTTTGAGCGAGCGTCGGCCCCGATTGAATTCATTGTACCAGTTGTTCACAGTGCTATAGGATGGTGCTTCATAGCCATACAAAGATTTAAGTTCATCGATGCACTCTTGTCGCGATAATCCACGTCGAAAGTTGTGAAAAATGATCGCACAAAAATGTTCACGAGTTAATTCCATTTTTTGGCCGAGATGAATTTTTTAATTCCCTGTAAATAAAACAATTCACGATTAAATGACAAATCGTTCTGAGTGATGTTATGCTAAAAAATGTCAAACTTTCCAATGGAAATGTCAGATTGCACCTGGCAACACTTAGTGTTGCCTAGGCCAGAAATATATATAGCAGCCCTCGTAGTATAACTTTTGATGACGGAAATTAAAAGCCCCGGAGAATCCCTAATTGCAGTCGCATATCGTATAAATGAACCAAAAATGTATAATGTTGTACACACCATGTTCTGTAATGTATTTCAACTAATCTCGATGATCAAAGAGTTCCTACCACTGGGATCAAATACTCATAATATGTGTTAGTATATGGTACTTTGTTTGTTTGTTTTCAACTCTGACTTTGTACGTCCAATTGGTGTTGATACTGTCACCAAATGTAGCGATGTTGCCACAACTGTTGCTTTTGTAATTTCATACTGTGTTTCTTGTTGTTATTGCCCACTAGTTTGGTTTCGTGTTTGCGGTATTCTCTCAGACATTGTATATATGCATTACGATTGACATTTCCTTCTCAAATCGTTCTCCTCTTCTACAAATGCTGCACACTTTTTCTTTTTACTGACACCATTGGCTTTTGCATCCTTGAATGTAATTGCAAAACTTTATCTTTATCCCTCTGTAAGTCTTATAGTGTACACATTCGTCCTTGTAACAACCGTCAACTTGATACCGCACACCCCCTGGCTTAGCTGCGGGTACTACTTAGCGACACCACTAGATTCGGTCGTCTGCAAATCCCTGTCACTACCTCCAACACTCTCTCCCGGGGTTAGTATTTCTATGCTCATGCTTCTCAGTTATATAGTTGCTGTAGCGGTTGCTAACTGGGCACATTAAAGTAATTACAGCTGCACACAAAATAACAACTAAAACAACAACAAAATTGTAAAGCAGCAACAATGAAGCTGAAAACTTTTTCGGCTGTACTTTAATTTAAAAGTCCATTTTTGGTAATTTCGTTGACTGGCTGCTGCTCTGATTGCGCAGAGCATGGTAGTGAGAGCTCTTAGTTTTGCAAATGTTTGCTTGTTTGCTTGTTTGCCTCGAGCTAAAAAGTAGCCGACGTGCAATCATCAATTTGATGCTCTTCAACACTTTGTGGCAAGGTAAATGCTATGCGGCAAAATTATGCACTAATCAAACGGGTAAATTCCACTACTATTTTACAAAATATCACTAGCTACTAATGTATATTTACAATTTACAAGCATGTAAATGTCTACAAATTTTTCGATCTCCACTGCTATGTATTATAAACTCACTTTCCTAATATGCTAAAAAATTTATATGTTGAGATGTTATTTTCTTTTTTTCTTTTCTTATATTTCACATTTCGACTCAAACATTTTTCAGATTTAACGAAAACATTAAATTCTAAACTAAGAATATCTTTTATAGCCTTTCGCACAGCAGATCAAATCGGCTTTTGCTCGATTAAAGCGCTGATTTAGATCGATTTCCATACAAAATAAAAATCTCACTTTTCTACATTAATCTTTAATCGAATACTTTATTATTATTAACGAGTGCTTCATGAAAACCCATTTCACTGATGTGCTGTAGATGATATTTCGCAAAAAAATTATGGACAGAAATTATTGTGCATACTAGGTTAGGTTAGGTTATGTGGTTGTCAAAACGACGCACCTAGGCCTTTTGGAGGCCCATTGTGACACCACTGGGACTAAGATCCCTCACACTATAGGGTCATCTTTGAACCACCCTGTGGTCTTAATAAAGTGAAAAAGTTCACATAATTTGATATGAGCAACTTCACTCACATCCTCGAGAAAACCGCGTCCAATAGTCGCAATTCTTTTCCTATACAGAGCCTTACATCCACATAGAAGGTGTGTAATCGTTTCTTCCTCTTCTTCTTCCTGGCAGCTTCTGCAGTAATCGTTACTAAGTAACCCCAGCCTGCTGTAGCAAGAAACAAGCCGTAGTTACCTCTGCTCGTCTCCCAGCTTACTGCCGTTGTGTCCAAGTCACTATATGTGTACAATATAAAAACATTAAGATCCTTTTTAGCCAATATGCATGTCCTGTTCTTACCTTCACAATGTGACATGTAAATTTTATAGTTTGGCGTCGTCGGGCCGCAAATCCGCCCTCCATTAACCCATGGCTCCTGAATGAGGACAAAGTTAGGCTGCTCTATTGCCATGCGGTTAATTAGGGCTACTGACGCCCGGAAAACATTAAATTCTAAACTAAGAATATCTTTTATAGCCTTTCGCACAGCAGATCAAATCGGCTTTTGCTCGATTAAAGCGCTGATTTAGATCGATTTCCATACAAAATAAAAATCTCACTTTTCTACATTAATCTTTAATCGAATACTTTATTATTATTAACGAGTGCTTCATGAAAACCCATTTCACTGATGTGCTGTAGATGATATTTCGCAAAAAAATTATGGACAGAAATTATTGTGCATACTAGGTTAGGTTAGGTTATGTGGTTGTCAAAACGACGCACCTAGGCCTTTTGGAGGCCCATTGTGACACCACTGGGACTAAGATCCCTCACACTATAGGGTCATCTTTGAACCACCCTGTGGTCTTAATAAAGTGAAAAAGTTCACATAATTTGATATGAGCAACTTCACTCACATCCTCGAGAAAACCGCGTCCAATAGTCGCAATTCTTTTCCTATACAGAGCCTTACATCCACATAGAAGGTGTGTAATCGTTTCTTCCTCTTCTTCTTCCTGGCAGCTTCTGCAGTAATCGTTACTAAGTAACCCCAGCCTGCTGTAGCAAGAAACAAGCCGTAGTTACCTCTGCTCGTCTCCCAGCTTACTGCCGTTGTGTCCAAGTCACTATATTTGTACAATATAAAAACATTAAGATCCTTTTTAGCCAATATGCATGTCCTGTTCTTACCTTCACAATGTGACATGTAAATTTTATAGTTTGGCGTCGTCGGGCCGCAAATCCGCCCTCCATTAACCCATGGCTCCTGAATGAGGACAAAGTTAGGCTGCTCTATTGCCATGCGGTTAATTAGGGCTACTGACGCCCGGAGGATGGAGTCATATGTAGAAGTTCACGTAAGTGAGGAAAGTTTCTGACTGCCATTCACTTGGGAGTGGCCAGGAACGATTCTTTTACATGTGGCTCAAGCAGCTCACAACTTCCGGTCTTAGACCAAGTATCCTCGGGGTAGCCAACAGACATCCGTCTGGAAGCGAGCTAAAGTGAGAAGGCGAATCCCGCTTATGCGGTTGTGCGTAGGGCTTGGGACCCACCACATAAAAACGAATAACCAGTGAATAAGAACAAGGACGGAAGAAGGTGGGTCCTTGTGACATCTACTACAGCGGCCATATAAAGGAGCGCAAATTCGGTGTGGGATTCGTGGTGGGAGAGAGACTCCGTCGTCGAGTCCTGGCATTCACTCCGGTGGATGAACGTCTAGCCACAATCCGCATCAAAGCGAGGTTCTTCAACATATCGCTGATTTGCGCCCACGCCCCGACGGAAGAGAAGGACGATGTGACCAAAGATACCTTCTATGAGCGCCTAGAACGTACCTATGAGCGCTGCCCCCGCCACGATGTCAAAATCGTGCTTGGCGATTTCAACGCTAGGGTGGGTAAAGAAGGTGTCTTTGGCACAACAGTCGGAAAATTCAGCCTCCATGACGAAACATCACCAAACGGTCTGAGGCTGATCGACTTCGCCGGGGCCCGAAATATGGTCATCTGTAGCACTAGATTCCAGCATAAGAAAATCCATCAAGCTACTTGGCTGTCCCCGGATCGAATCACTCGCAACCAGATCGATCATGTTGTGATAGATGGACGACATGTCTCCAGTGTTTTTGATGTGCGTACGCTTCGTGGTCCCAACATCGACTCGGACCACTATCTTGTAGCAGCTAAGATACGCACCCGCCTCTGTGTAGAAAAGCGCACACGTCAACAAACACAAGGAAGGTTCGACATCGAGAAGCTGCAATCACAACCGACAGCCGAACGATTTTCTACTCGACTTGCACTCCTGCTCTCTGAGAGCACTCATCAGCATCTCGGTATAAGGGAGCTGTGGGACGGCATATCAAACTCCTTACGTACAGCTGCAACCGAAACCATTGGCTTTCGGAAAAGCCAAAAAAACAGCTGGTATGATGAGGATTGTCGTCTCGCAGTGGAGAGAAAACAGACTGCCTACCTCGCAATGTTGCGATCGACCGCAACACGAGCGGGATGGGAAAGATACCGAGAGCTGAAGAGGGAAGCGAGACGCATTTGCAGAAAAAGAAAGAAAGAGGCAGAAATGCGTGAGTATGAAGAGCTTGACAAGCTGGCCGACAGGGGTAATGCTCGAAAATTTTACGAAAAGATCCGGCGACTAACTGAAGGTTTCAAGACCGGAGCACACTCCTGTAGGACCCCCAGTGGTGATCTAGTGGTTGATGACCAGAGTATACTGTGTTTGTGGAGGGAACACTTCTCCAGCCTGCTGAATGGCAGTGAAACTACAACACCAGGAGATGGCGAACCCGATTCCCCAATCGACGACGATGGAACAGATGTTCCATTACCCGACCGTGAAGAAATAAGAATAGCAATTACCCGCTTGAAGAACAACAAGGCGGCGGGGGCCGATGGATTGCCGGCCGAGCTATTCAAATACGGCGGCGAAGAGCTGATAAGGTGCATGCATCAGCTTCTTTGCGAAATATGGTCGGAAGAAAGCATGCCCGACGATTGGAATCTCAGTGTACTCTGCCCAATCCACAAAAAGGGAGACCCCACAATCTGCGCCAACTATCGTGGGATAAGCCTCCTTAACATCGCTTATAAGGTTCTATCGAGCGTACTGTGTGAAAGACTAAAGCCCACCGTCAACAAACTGATTGGACCTTATCAGTGTGGCTTTAGACCTGGAAAATCAACAACTGACCAGATATTCACCATGCGCCAAATCTTGGAGAAGACCCGTGAAAAAAGGATCGACACACACCATCTATTTGTCGACTTTAAAGCTGCTTTCGACAGCACGAAAAGGAGCTGCCTTTATGCCGCGATGTCTGAATTTGGTATCCCCGCAAAACTAATACGGCTGTGTAAGTTGACGTTGAGCAACACCAAAAGCTCCGTCAGGATCGGGAAGGACCTCTCCGAGCCGTTCGATACCAAACGAGGTTTCAGACAAGGTGACTCGCTATCGTGCGACTTCTTTAACTTGATGCTGGAGAAAATTATAAGAGCTGCAGAGCTAAATAGAGAAGGTACAATCTTCTACAAGAGTGTACAGCTCCTGGCGTACGCCGATGATATTGATATCATCGGAAACAACACCCGCGCCGTTAGTTCTGCTTTTTCCCGCCTGGATAAGGAAGCGAAGCGAATGGGTCTGGTGGTGAACGAGGACAAGACGAAATATCTCTTGTCATCAAACAAACAGTCAGCGCATTCGCGTCTTGGCTCCCACGTCACTGTTGACAGTCATAACTTTGAAGTTGTAGATAATTTCGTATACCTAGGAACCAACATTAACACCGATAATAATGTCAGCCTTGAAATCCAACGCAGAATCACTCTTGCCAACAGGTGCTACTATGGACTGAGTAGGCAATTGAAAAGTAAAGTCCTCTCTCGACGAACAAAAACTAAACTCTACAAGTCCCTCATCATTCCCGTCCTACTTTATGGTGCAGAAGCGTGGACGGTGTCAACATCCGATGAGACGGCACTAGGAGTTTTCGAGAGAAAGGTTTTGCGGAAGATTTACGGTCCCTTAAACATTGGCAACGGCGAATACCGCAGAAGATGGAATGATGAGCTGTATGTGTTGTTCGACGACATAGACATAGTCCAGCGAATAAAAAGACAGCGGCTACGCTGGCTGGGTCATGTTGTTCGAATGGATGAAAGTGCCCCAGCTCTGAAAGTTTTCGATGCAGTACCCGCTGGTGGAAGCCGAGGAAGAGGGAGACCTCCACTCCGGTGGAAGGACCAGGTGGAGAAGGACCTGTCTTCACTTGGTATTACCAATTGGCGCCAAACCGCCAAAAGGAGAGATGCGTGGCGCACTGTTGTGGACTCGGCTATAACCGCGTAAGCGGTTACTACGCCAGTTAAGAAGAAGAAGACGCTACTTTGCTGTGGTGAAGATTAATTTGTAAGAGATGCATTAGTTAAAGTTACATCTACATCGTCTTGAGAATCGCTTAAAAGCTCTTTCTCAGTATATAAGATAGAGAGCCTGTCCGCCAGTTCAGACCCTGAGGAACACTCATCTTGTTCGAGGCTATCGACATCGTTCGAGGACTCCATAGGATCTTCCTCCACTTCACCCATCTCGTTATCCGAGGTAAGATGGTCGATAGCACCGGCATCTGCTTTATATGTCTTCACCTTGACCTTAGTGAAGCCATAATTGATTTCACCGCCACTTTTGTTCAGCGGTTCGATTGCGTCATTCGTTAGCAACAACAAAATCTGCATTGTGGCCCTTTTGGTCCCCACGCCCGATTCGGTTGTCGCTTCGTCGAATGCCTTAACGAACTTCCAACCCTCCTTTGGTAGGTTAGGGTTGCAAGCCCTGATCAGCTGCATACTAAATCATTTTATATTGCAACTAATTCGAAATTGAATAAATTAAAATTATAAATTGTATTGCACAATGTATTTGACTTAAATGTATATGTATTTTACGAATTCGAAATGTGATTGTCAAACATATGTATTTTCATACAAATATACATATTGAGGTTCTTTTTTATACTCTCGCAACCTGTTGCACAGAGTATAATAGTTTTGTTCACATAACGGTTGCTTGTGTCACCAAGAAATATAAGAGTTAGATATGGGGTTATATATACATAAATGATCAGGATGACGAGTAGATTTGAAATCCGGATGTCTGTCCGTCCGTCCGTCCGTCTGTCCGTCTGTCCGTGCAAGCGATAACTTGAGTAAAAATTAAGATATCCTAATGAAACTTGGAACACATGTTCCTTGGCACCCTGAGGAGGTTGCTTTCGAAAATGGGCAAAATCGGTCCACTGCCACGCCCACAAAATGTTGGAAACCGAAAACCTATACAGTGTCATAACTAAGCGATAAATAAAGTTATGAAAATAAAATTTGAACATAGGATCGTATTAGGGAGGGGCACATTTGAATGTAATTTTTTTGGAAAAGTGGGCGTGACCCCGCCTCCAAATAGGTTTTTAGTATATAACTCGCAAACCAAAAAAGCTATATAAACCAAACTTTCTGCAGTCGTTTCTTTTAGCCATTTCCTTATGCAGTCCAAAAATGAAAGAAATCGGATAATAACCACGCCCACCTCCCATACAAAGGTTAGGTTGAAAATTACTAGTAAGTTAACTCCCTAACGAAAAACGCCAGAAACACCAAATTTTACATAAGAAATGACAGAAAGAAGCTGCACTGAGATTTTTTTTACAAAATGGAAAATGGGCGTGGCATCGCCTACTTATGGGTTAAAAACCATATCTCAAGAACTATTCGATCGATTTCAATGAAATTCGGTATATAACACTTTCTTGCCACCCTGATGACAGGGGTGGAATATGGGCGAAATCGGTTCACAACTACGTCTACTTCCCATATAACTCAATTTTGAATTTCATCTGATTCGTTCACTTTATAATGTATACATAAGGAACCAATGAAGCTAGCGGAATAAAACTTTACACAAATACTGTATTTGAGCTGTGACATCACTTGTGGAAAAATTGTCAAAATCGGACCATGACTTTTCAAGGCCCTGATATCGAACATGAAGAACTCAGTGCCTAAGGTTAATTTTTCACCGAAAATATAGGTAAATCCCTCAGATATTTTAATGTAATTCATTCCCTCTGAATTTTTTTTATAACAGTTTCTCTCTGTACCTGAAATGGTAAAAATCGGGTCATAACTTCCCTCAGATCCCATATACCTAATTATAAGTAATATTAAATTAAGTGAGCGTATAGTCTTCGATACATTGTATCTTGGTGGTGAAAACGAGTGAAATCGGTTTAGGAATTACCTCAGTCCCCATATACTATTTATGATGATTTTCGTTATTCTATTGAACTTTATACCAAATATATGGGTCGACTTGTGTTATCTTTATAAAATTACATCAATAAATTGCGAGAGTATAAAATGTTCGGTTACACCCGAACTTAGCCCTTCCTTACTTGTTATAGTAGCAGTTAGACAAATTAAGATATCTATTTTACTACCAAAAGTAACAATTGTATTCAGTTTGTATAAAATTTGGGAACACTTGTATAAGTTACAACATCTCCACCACTGCAAGCATAATCTTAGAATGATGATAAATTGAAAGGGCTTTAATAACGCTTTGCTTTTCAAATTGCATATTTGTAAAATTCACATTTAATGCCCACACTATAAGATGCTCATATACTAATGCACTTCTACATATAATGTTAACAAAGTTATAAATAGGAAAGTTTGCATTTTCGGTATATTTCGGGATTGTCTCTAACGCTGAAGTTTTCGCTCAATTTATATAAAATCAGTACATTGTGTAAAAATTCAAATAATGAAGCCTTAGAAATTAAAATATGTTTTTTTTGCAATCGTGCTCAAAAATACTTCGATCGAATGTAGAGCTATTTAGTCGAATAGTGAGTCAGTGCCACATAAAATGTTAATGTAGTACGCATAAATATTGAAAACGGAATAGATGCCGTTGATATTAGACCCTCTTAAAGCAGCAAAGACATCGCTAAATTAGAGAGGTAATACTAAAATGATATTGAAGAGTGGATTGGAGGGGTCTCAGTTAAATTACTCCTTTTATTTAGCTAAAAGCGATACGAAAAATATTCTGTTTTCTCTATTTCTCTATCTCTCTATTGACAAAAAGTAAGGAAAGGCTAAATTCCGGTGTAACTGAACATTCCATACTCTCGTAATTTATTGATATTGAGAAAACCCACATTTTGACTCATATATTCAGCATAAAGGCACTGAGTTCTGAGTGCACCTTCTTTTTGCAATTTCTTCTGTAAAATTTAGTGTTTCTGAAGTTTTTAGTTAGTGAGTTAACTCACTTTTAGTAATTTTCAAAATAACCTCTGTATGAGAGGTGAGCGTGGTTATAATCCGATTTCTTCCATTTTTGGACTCAAGGAAGTGGCAAAAAGAAACGACGATATGTAAAAAACCTTTTTGGGGGCGGGGCCACGCCCACTTCCCCAAAAAAATTACATCCAAATGTGCCCCTCCCTAATGTGATCCTATGTTCCAAATTTTATTTTCATAACTTTATGGTTTAGTTATGACACTTTATGTATTTTCGGTTTTCTCCATTTTGTGAGCGTGGCAGTGGTCAATTTCGCCCATTTTTAATATCAACCTCCTCAGGGTGCTAAGGAATTTTGAACTTCTCCTTCAACTACTTGTTGAAGTTTCAAAGTAGGAACGTCTTTACTTCGTAAAAACATTCGGCTAGTTGTTTCTTACCAATATGATATACCCGTTTTCCGTTTTCGTTAGTTAAGGGCAAGAAAACATGAAAATTAGTACGGCTGACTACCAATATCAATACCAATCTGGTTTATTATAGTCTCGCAACAAAAGTTGCTAAAGAGAGTATTATAGTTTTGTCCACATAACGGTTGTTTGTAAGTCCTAAAACTAAACGAGTTAGATATAGGGTTATATATACTAAAGTGATCAGGGTGACGAGTAAAGTTAAAATCCGGATGTCTGTCTGTCCGTCCGTCTGTCCGTACGTGCAAACTGTAAAAATTGAGATATCTTAATGAAACTTGGAACACGTATTCCTTGGCACCATAAGATGGTTAAGTTCGAAAATGGCGGAATCGGACCACTGCCACGCCCACAAAATGGCGATAACCAAAAACACATAAAGAGCTATAACTAAGCCATAAATAAAGTTATGATAATAAAATTTGGAACATAGGATCGCATTAGGAAGGGGCACATTTGGATGTAATTTTTTTTGGAAAAGTGGGAGTGACCCCGTCCCCAAATAGGTTTTTTGTATATGTCTTGCAAACCAATAAACCTATATAAACCAAACTTTCTGAACTCGTTTCTCTTAGCCGTTTCCTTATACAGTGCAAAAATGAAAGAAATCGGATAATAACCACGCCCACCTCCCATACAAAGGTTAGGTTGAAAATGACTAAAAGTGCGTTAACTCACTAACAAGACATGTCAGAAACACCAAATTTTACATGAGAAATGGCAGAAGGAAGCTGCACTGAGATTTTTTTACAAAATGGAAAATGGGCGTGGAAATGGAACTACTCGACAGATTTCAATGAAATTCGGTATATAATATTTTCTTGATACCCTGATGACACTAGTGGAATATGGGCGAAATCGGTTCACAACTACGTTTACTTCCCACATAACTCAAATTTGATCTAAAATTTTCATTTAATAAAAGTGAATTTTTGTTTTTCGGGAATATCATCTCAACTTTCGTATATATGTATGTCGAGAATCTTAGCAGAAAGTGTCTACCTGTAGAACTGAAACGAAGAAAATAATAAAATTGAAGTAATGTGAAATACTTAAGAAGCAATGAAAATCCCCATATAATTGCGTAAGCAAGAATGCGAAATTCAAAATTATAAACTTGACTGTACAAGCAAATAGTAAATTTAAACGAACAAACATACATACAATCATCCTGACTCGCATGTGCATAACGTGAATGCGAGTAACTAAGTACTTGTGTATATTTATGCTGTATCTAAATAAATTGCAGTCGACGTGCAAGATATCCCCCCATTACAGTTTCCAAAGATATATGGACGGACGGAAATTATATTAGTTCTGCTTACGCACGTATATTCACATACATATCTTGATGTATGTACATGTATATTTTGGTAGCTCTGTATGATGTTTTTGCGTAAGCATGGCATACAGTGAAGCACATACCAGGAAATAAAGCAAATATACAAATAAATATACTCTCTAAGTGGAATATTGTGAAGAAGTGCTAAGTAAGAGAGTCTCATACAAACGGAACAGGAGCCAAACAAAGCGTGTGCGGGCAAAAAAATGAATAAATTTCATTAGAAGAGGTGGCAAATTTTGGAGCGCCCAAACGCTTATGAAGGCTGTTCTGGGCAGAGGGAGTTTCTTACGCCTTTGCAAGACAACACAAATGTTGTACGTTTTACTCGCGCCATTTCTTTAGCTTTGCTCTGTCGCTTTTTGTACACATTTCCCTCAATTTACGCGCAAGACGTCTTAGCTGCATTTCTTGTATGTGCACTTGAGCTTTTGACAAAAAGTAACAAGCATAATATTCGTATATACAGCTGTGACCATTGAAATGGGTAAACTACCGCTCACAAGTTTTGACTCAACATATAAAGTTTCATACTAAAAATAATTATAAGGCTCAGACTTTTGCGAATACTTGATTCAGCATTATTTTCGATTTCTGAAGCGGGGGTTACTGGTGATGAAAAGGAGATTAAGTCAAGCGAACCAGCAGGAGCAAACTTTAGGCAAGACGGTTATATGGTCAAGAATATTTTCATAAATGCTTGTTGGGATTGGCAAAGAATTAACTACTATGAGCTGCTTATCAACAGTCAAATTCTTAATTCGAACTTGTACTGTCAATCATTGGACCGTCCGAAGCAAGCTATCGTCTAGAAGCGTAAAACCTTGGCCAATAGAAGTGGAATTGTTTTCCATCAGGACAACGCCAGACCACACATATTGATAGTGGGTCGACAGAAGCTCTGGGAGCTTGGTTGGAAGGTTTTTATTCATCGGCTTTTCCTGATCTGTTACGAAATGATTTCTACCAGTTCCTATATGTGGAAAGAGAAGCTTATAAAACGTTTATACGTTTGTTTCTATTATAGTGGCATTATGAAAATTATTTCAAAGTAGCAACAAGTTATCGGTCTATAGTGTGCATATTTTGTCTAAATTGGATCATTTTAACTATACTAAAAAATCGTTCATATTAATGCAAAATTAATTATTTTTACTAGGTCGGATCAGAAGTTTACAACCAATCATCCATCATAAAAAAATTAAACCTTCGAGCAAGAGCTTTCAAATGTATATGTGTGATTTTAGAGGTTTTAAAAAACACTAATTGGAAAGAAACTAAACCGTTTCAATTGCTGGTAGTGAGAGTTTATAGATGATATACATGTGCAGTTTAAATAGATTTATTCTTGAATATATTTATTCAAAAAACACATGATTGTTGTAATGAATGCAATCGTAGCCAACCGGTTGAGGTCTTCTGCCTTACACGACTGATATTACATTTCAAAGCATTATGTATCCATTTTATCGTCCATGGCTGTATAGGTGCGTATAATGCAATATATGTATTTATGTGCAAGAATACAGCACAGCACAGCACATTTGGTGTGATTTCTTGCGCACTATAATTCTGCAGGAGGTGCCGTATAAATTTTCTTGAAAAACTCAATACACAAATATACAAAACACGACTTGCACTAGTTCCTGCCAAAGGTAGGAAATCTGTGACTGAAATTTACAAAGTTTTTACCTTGTTGCATTACAGTGTTGAATAGTTTAGTTGCGGGCGGCGGCAAAAATTTCATTTCATTTAACTTTCATACGAAGGCGATGCCAATGAATGCAAAGATTCAGCAACACAGACGGTAAACTTATATATTATATTTCTAGTATATAAATACATACATCAGTACATATGCATACAAATGGTTAAAGCAAAGTCTCATCAGTGGCTTTGGGACTTGGTAACTTCTTGTGGGAGAATGTTTGTATATTTGACGTACATGGTTAATTCTTGGTGAGCGTTTGTTTTCCCCCATATTTTAATTAAATTACTTATTGCTCGTAAATAGAAAATAATGGAAATATGGATATTTTAAGCACATATCACCAATATTACATAGATGGAATACGTAATATTTTATTTTTATACTCTCGCAACAAAGTTGCTAAAGAGAGTATTATAGTTTTGTTCACATAATGGTTAACGGTTGTAACAGCCAAAACTAAACGAGTTAGATATAGTGATCAGGGTGAAGAGTGGAGTTCAAATCCGAATGTCTGTCTGTCCGTCCGTCTGTCTGTGCAAGCTGTAACTTGAGTAAAAATTAAGATATCTTGATGAAACTTGTCACACTTTCTTGTCACCATAGGAAGGTTGCTTTCGAAAATGAGCAAAATCGGACCACTGCCACGCCCACAAAATGGCGAAAACCGAAAACACATAAAGTGCCATAAATAAAGCTATGAAAATAAAATTTGGGATGAAAGATCGCACTATGAAGGGGCATATTTGGATGTAATTTTTTTGGGGAAGTGGGCGTGGCACCGCCAGTAGGTTTTTTGTACATATCTTGCAAATCAATAGAGTTATATAAACCAAACTCTCTGCAGTCGTTTTTTTGAGCCACTTCTTAATACAGTCCAAAAATGACTCACTAACGAAAAACGTCAGAAACACTAGAAATGGAAAATGGGAGTGGCGTCGCCCACTTATGGGTCAAAAACCATATCTCAGGAACTACTCGATCGATTTCAATGAAACTTGGTTTATAATAGTTTCCTTACATCCCAATGATATGTTGTGAAATAGGCCAAACGCTTCACAACCACGCCTACTTCCTATATACCAGAACTTTGAAGACGATCTGAATCGTTTACTTTGCAATATATAAAGTAAGCACAGAAACTTCTCATCAAGCGGAGTGACTGTCATAAAGGTAGCAGCGGATTAATTCTGATAGTAAAGCGGTTATACTAGCCTTGAGTTCGTTGACGGAGCACTCGAGAGGTACGCTTATACTGACTATCAGTGGCATCGAGCTACTTCTCGATTAGACTAGTCTGATGAGTTTGCAAGGAAAGTCTCACCTAGAGTAGAATGGGAACGAGTAAGAGCACCGTTATCTTCTAGTAGTTGAGTTGGTTAAGTGATCTGCTGTTGGGAAGGACACACAAAACTAATTATTGAATTTTGATGCTTAAATTTGAATATTTACGTTCTCCTTGGAAGCATCGAGGTAGTAAATTTCCTTTTAATATCAGACTTAATGTTGCTTATGGGTGCCACTTGTTTTCCACAATTACAAATCCCCTATGAAAGCGTTACGTGTCTCGGCTTTAATGGTTGATTGACTGGCATCAGAAGCAGCGTAAGCTTTATTGTTATCGTCTGCCATCGTTGCCACATTTCTGTCCACCGACAACATTGTTCCAATGGGTTTCAACATCAACACTACGCGCACGTCGCCAAGTAATCAATCTCTCAAGCAAAGTGTTTTCTATTTATTACCCTGCCTTGTTGCGTTCTTCCTTGCACACTTTGTTTTATTTTGAAACATTTATAAAGTTCTTTATTTCTTTGTTTTTTTTTTCTACTTTCTTTAGCAGCAAGGTAACAAATACATATGCACTTATTCGAACGTATGACAAAGTAGACTGCGATTTGCCACAACAATCAAGTACGTAGCCAAATGTTCTTTCAATCACAAATACGTGGGCAGAAAATCAGCGCAGTGCAAGAGCGTGTTTCTGTTTTGACACGTTCAGTGTAAACGTAAGCGACGCAATGATTACGCACGATGAATAACAATAGAATTTCCATAGCGGCGATGAATTGAAACCATAAAAATTGGCATAATCATTTGTGAAATTAAATTGAAATTCCATTAAGTGTTTTTAAGAGGTAAGATTTTCTGCATGCTTATGAAAGGCTATAATACTATGTAGACTCGTGCAAATGGATGGGTAGAAATTGCATATAATATAAATATATATGATATATTGATTGCAAGCTTCTGCAAGCATTAAACTCTGCAGTACAAATCAATAGTAGAGTAAAAAGACCGAGCATAGAAATGCTGATTCGAAGGCAACTACTATTTTCTTCTGTTTTTCTGCTAACTATAACAACGAAACTGTCAGTCAACGCAATCATCAAACTTGCATCCGGCAGATAGTGTCGACGTTGACCGAACTTCAAGCCATTTACTAAAAGTCAAACTGTCAAGTCATTCATTTTGCTTATACAGTACAAAAAATCCAAATCTATACGCCACATAATGTGCAATAGTAGCCTCTTTGCGGCGAAGGATGAATACAGTGTCGAGATCCAAAAATTTTATCTATTAAATGCAACGTGCTAACTAAAAGAAAAGCGAGTACTGCACACTGTGGCAGAAGAAAAACGGCGGAAAACGAAAATTGTTTGTTGCTGACACTTTTGTGACAACGAAAAATGAAACAAGTCAACGGGCTGATAGCGTATTCAATACCACAAGTGATTGGCTACTTCTGGCCAACTTGCCACACACACACAGTCACATGCACGCAAACTTAAATGTGTACGCACAAACATTACTGGGCGAGTAAACACTCCGAGACAGGCTAACGGATGTGACAGTGTCATTAGTAAGAGAATACGCCATCAGTGTGAAAGGTAACGGGTTAAGCTACCAAAGTGTGTGTAGCGCACTACTACTTCCAGCAAGAGATAAATTTGAGCAGCTAAAGTCCATAAGTCTATATGCGCCATGCGCCAGCTTAGGTTGATGGGCACTACCTTGGTGTACAAAAAATGATTGCCTCAAAAAATAACGCAGACACACCGCAACATGTCATAAAGTGTACTACGAGGACGATCCGATAAGTACTTTGCTATTGTCGCAAGAAAACCGTGTATTAAGTTTTCACATAAGGCTACTGCTTCAGCCTAATATGGGACTCGTAGTTTGGTTTTCATCGTATGTGAAATCGGGCGCCGAATTGGCGAAGAAAATATGCTCGCATTATTACTCACCCCTCCACCCACGAGAGACCATGAACTGTTGCCCATCCAGCAAACTCTCTAGACGCGATCTCTTGCCACTTCTTTTTGTTTCCATACTTGAAAAAGACCTACAGAAAATGTATTTTGCAAATGGTTCAAAGAAGTTGGTGCATAACTGGGTCAAACGTATCTAGCTAAAAGGAGACTCTGTTGGGAAATAAATCTCAATTTCTCGCAAATCTTCATTTAGGTAGGCTACGTACTTATCGGATCATCCTATATTCATATATGTAAAATATGTCTATGTGCTACAAATTACGTTCTGTACAATCTAACTGTGCTTTACTCTATGGTATTAGTCATAGCATATACCTATATATACGTTTGTAAGCATCTGCATATAACTGTATTATGCAATTTAGCAATACAATCCGAGTCAAAATTGAAGTTGAAAATAGAAACAATGGCTTTTATGCGAAATGTGGAAGGAAGAATGTGGGTGGCACTGTTTAAACTTTCAGAAAATTGCTGGCATGTCTAAAGTTTACGGATGCGAAAGAGAGTAGTAAATAAAACAAAAAAGGTGTATATACATATGTATATAATTTTCAATGCATCGTACATATTGTTTAGAAGCTCTTAAGCGCATACCTTCTCGAACTACCTTGAATGCACTTTGATCATAGGCAGCAATCGGTTGCTTGCTGTTAATGGATTTGCAATCGTTCAATTTGAAATTTTTATCAATTGTTTGCAGTTAAATCATAGTGAGTGCTTGCATTTTTGGCTGAATTGAATTGCCTATGAGATTTTAGTTACAAATTAATCCTCTCTACGTTGGCTCCACATTTAATCTCGAAACTGCCTTTTTGTGTTAAAGATAATAGATGAAAAGCCAAAGAAATTTGAAAACAATTGAGTGGGCTTATATCAAAATCTAGCTACAAATTGATTGGGCTGGTTTTGTGTTTTGATGTGTGAATAAAGCCATGAGTTGAGAATTTGTTAAGAAAAGATGAAGAGAAGATTTACTTAATTGACGTAATGAAGTCAGTTACGATGGGCCGCTTCTTTGATACGACTTGTACTTTCTTGTATGTAAGTAATAAATTCCTGCAAAAATTATGAATATTCAAACATAGTTGTAGCACCCTACACAGATCAGAAAATATTTCAAACTGAACACCATTCCATATAAAATATGTAGCATAAATATGAAAAAAACCGACTACCACTTGACCTGTATGCATAGTGCTTTCCTAAGACTGAAAAATTCTGAAACCTGCATGATGATGGCGGCAAATTTCTGGGTTCGTTCACCAAACTTCGTTTTCAATAAATCGATTGTGACGTACGCTGTGTGGCTTGTGGCGCCGCCTTGTTGGAACCACATGTTGTCCAAGTCCATATCATTCAATTCGGGGCAATAATATTGAGCGGTAGCGATTCCCATTAACAGTAACGTGCCGGTCATTCAGCCAGAAATGAGCCTCATCGCTGAAGATGATTTTTCGATGAAAACTGAAATCATTTTCAAATGGTTGCTCAGCCCACATCATGGACATACGACAATTCTGGTGGTCAAGCGGCTTCAGTTCATGCGTCAAGTTGATCTTGTAGGATGAAGGCCAAGATCTTTTCGCAAAATAAATTGGACGTATATTATAATAAGTATTTACTTTGACTTAGTTGATCATTTTTATGGGAGGTCTTTCCTTCTTTTTGCTTCCGAGAATACTTAATTACGGAAGATATATCATTAATAAACAACAGTAACTGAATCGGACCTAGTTGATCTTTAAAAATGTATCATAATGGTGGATACTTTGCACACAGCTTCCTATTTATTTAGGAATTTGAACTATCCAGTAATTATTTGAATAGGTAAAGATCTAATGTAACTAACTGGTACGTGATTATATTCGTTTACTTACGTCTTCTCTTCATGCCATTCTTTCATTCTTGAGTAATATTGTTATCATCCCTGGCAACTGATAGTCTTACGGAAGGCATGTGCATCTAAATTCATGGAGATAATTCACATTTATTGATGAGTCCACCATTATTACCGCATAAGTGCTGGACAAGAATTCTGGCACTTACCTGGGTCAGAATTGATGGTACATTTTTTTTTATAAATTAGCAGGAGTACGCACACTCCAACGTAAAAATATTAACATACACTCCATCTGTTGCATTTTATATTATCGTACGGCAAAAATAAAAAATGTTCGTTATGAAATTCTCTGCGTAAGAAAATAACATAAAAATTCTATTTTTTAGAATGTGGTCATAACCTTTCATATTATCATTTAATAAGTCAAGACAGACTGAACTTTACTGCACGTTGTTGCGCACTGAAGTTATTGTTGTAGCTAAATAAATGTCATAAAAACTTTTTCACTTAAAAAAATGTGCGTTCGTGACCGTCATTACCGACATTAAGGCGCTTTGAAAGCGGCTACCCGCAAAATATTTAAATACCGTTACATTTTTATATACATATAGCTGCAGTCGGTAAGCTACTCTCGACCGATGGATAAATGAAATTTTGTTCGACGGTAGATAGAAATAAAAATTTCTGCTTTCATTTACCCTGCACAAGTGAAAACGTCGTGAGGCACTTATTCTCACGGCCAACCATATTGACCACGTTGAAATGAATTGCGGTTTTTTAGCTGCGCTGTAAAATTGACAATGCGCAGATGCGTTTTATTAGCGCTTTGGGTTGTAACTTTGTTATGATCATTTTGCTCACGTTCCTTAAGAAGTCGGTACAGTAGCAGCTGCTGATATACTGAAATTTACTCAAATGTATTTAATCGTATATGTATATATGTATGTGTATTTAAATAATATTGTATTTACACGAATTTCCTTACATTAGAAAATAATATCCAACGAGGAAAAATTAACTTTATTAATATATGCTAAGTACCAATTACATCAGTTGAGAATTTAGAGTATAACAAAAATATTAATTCGTTTTGAAATATTTAACAACTTTGGCATTATACTAATATAGTCTCTCGAAAATAATTCATTTAATTCGAACTTGTTATACTTTTCAAAGCCAGTTCTTTGTTTCATGGAAGATATTGACATATGTATGAAGGCCCTTATTCTCGCATGCAAAGTTATAATTGCTGTGTCTTCTGCATGCAGATGGTGACAGAAAAATTTTTGCTTGGGGAGAAAAGAAAAACAAGTAAGGATGGGTTAGTTCGAACATTTTATACTTGCGCAATTTATATATTTAATTTTATTAATATAACAAACCATTTGATCCACATATTCGGCATATATATGGTATAAAGTCCATTGAAAGTTTTATTTTAGGTATATGGGAGCTAGGGGAAGTTATGACCCGATTTCACTCATCTTTGGCACAGAAACATATTATTAGAAGAAACATATGTATTCCCTCTAAATTTGTTCAAAATATCTGAGAGACTTACCTATATTTTCGGCAAAAAATTTTTTAGAAGCACTCAGGTCCTCATGTTCGATATATGGGGTTTTGAAAACTTATTGACCGATTTCGACGATTTTTAAAAGGGCGATGTCTTTAAATGCAAAGTTCTGTTCCGGTATCTTTACTAGTACTAACTTTACATATGGTAAAGTAATCTATTCAGACCGACTTAAAAGTTCTGGTATATTGGAAAAAAAATCAAACTCAACAAGTCGCTCATTATTCCAGTCCTGATGTATGGCGCCGAAGCGTGGACGACGACAACATCCGATGAGACGACTCTTGGAGTTTTCGAGAGAAAGGTTTTGCGTAAGATTTATGGTCCTCTGAACATTGGGAACGGCGAATACCGCAGACGATGGAACGATGAGCTGTACGATTTATACGACGACATTGACATAGTTCAGCGAATAAAAAGACAGCGGCTACGCTGGCTAGGTCATGTTGTACGAATGGATGAAAACACTCCAGCTCTGAAAGTGTTCGATGCAGTACCCGCTGGAGGAAGCCGCGGAAGAGGACGACCTCCACTCCGGTGGAAAGACCAAGTGCAAAATAATTACATCCAAATATGCCCCTTCCTTTATCTTTATATATGGCTTAGTTATGACACTTTATGTGTTTTCGGTTTTCGCCATTTTGTGAGCGTGGTAGTAGTTCGATTTCGCCCATCTTCGAAAACATCCCTCACGGTCCCAAGGAATATTTGTATCAAGTTTCGTCAAGATATCTAAAGTTTTACTCAAGTTACAGCTTGCACAGACGGACAGACGGCCAGACGGACGGACGGACAGACATTCGGATTTCAAATATTCTCGTCACCGTGATCACTTTGGCATATATGACTCTATAACTAACTCTTTTAGATTTAGGTTACACAAACAACCGTTATGTTAACAAAACTATAATACTCTCTTAGCAACTTTTGTTGCGAGAGTATAAAAAAGTTGGTAAAACATGAAAGCGTCATTATATGTACACCCGAGTTGAATCGGTAGCCTGCTGAAGGTTTTTACCCGGTGAAAGTCGTGTAACCGAATTTTTTGAAATACACAGGGAATTATTTTGGTCGATTGCCTCGAATATCAAGGGAACTCTTCGCCCTCAGCAAGGTCCATATTTCCCAAGTCATATGCGTTCTAACTGGCCATTGTCCCATCGGGATTCACGCGGTCAGACTAAAAATTTTACCGAAAGCTAGCTGCAGAAGCTGCTTGGAAGTTGATGAGGTAGAAACTACCCAACATTTATTTTTAGTATGCTCCGCCTGGGCGAGATCTAGGAATAGTTCCTTGGATCTCAATTTTTTGGGCACCGCGTTTTGTCGATTTTTAAATTTAAGTGAGTGGCATCACAAAGAAATGTTCTTAATAGTTTCCTTTTTAAGGGAACAGCTTTCGTACCTAACCTAGCCTAACTTAACATCGAATATGGTAAAACAATCAACAAACAATACATTCTCAACCTTTCAGCTCATGTTGTGTACTTTACGGATCGAATTCCACCTATCGATAGGGGGGAATTAAATACATATATTTACTATATTTATTTAATGGCTGCAATACAAGCGTATTTATTACTATTTGCTATCAAAGATTATGTCTTATTTTAACTAACACTTTTATTTTGCATCTTCTAAGCCATTTTCGTGAATCTTTACCGTTTCAACAAGAATTTGTGGCATCACTTTAAATTCCAAACAACAAACGGGTATGCGTTCAGCTGAAAGAGAGTAAACTTTTTACGCTGATTGTCAACAGCAAATGAATTGTTTGGAATTTTTGTTGAAAAGTGTTGGCCAACAGACGCTCAAAACAAGGCAGCTGCTGCCATAGGACGGGGTGTAATTCGAGAAGGGAAGACAAAATCACTGACAGCTGCAGCATATGTTAGTTGCTACAGTTTACTGTTTCACTTTCCCGCCAGCACAGTTTTCCTAACCGTACTTACTTACTGTAAAGCACACTACATTAGTATGTCGAGAGATATATACTTACACACACATATATATATAATTTAAAGTGTAAGAATACAATGCATGGTTATGCGTTTGTATGTATTTACTATTTCCATGCTGTGTTTTGGTATCACTTGACTCAACGATGCCCATAAAAATGGCAAACAAACAAATTGTATCGACATTTTATGTTGTTTGTGTAAAACTCAAGAGCGCACTTGACTCAGCAAGCAAGTCAACAGAAAATAGAAAATAAATTTCTTTTCTGCAAAATAATACGCAATTCCTGCACTAAACGGCTAAAATGGTGCAGTTGCTGTTGCTGCCGCTGCTGTTGCTGTTGCACTGCTTGCCATTGCTGATGCAGCAGTAATGCCATCCGGCAACGTTCGGAATCCAAGTCCATCCGTGTTGGCCAAGTTACGTACTTTGTGAGCAAGCAAACAGCATTTGACCAGCTGCCACTGTTTTCACAAAAAGTATGACACTAAAGTGTAACTCGAGAAGCTATGCAGTGGGTGTGGTGGAAATAGCATGAGTAACTCAGCTGCCCAACGTCCTCATTTTGTTGTTATTAGTCATATGTACCTACATGCTCGAGGACAGTCAAAGAGCACTTGTAGCTTCTTCAGTGACTACAAGCAGAAAAACAACGGCTGCTAAGAGATAAATATAAACAACAAAAAAAAAACAAAAGTAAAGTCAAAAAACAACCGGAGTTCATTAAGACAAAAACAATTTTATAATATAAGCAATAAGTCTAATATGGTTAAAATCAACAGACGAAGCAACAACATGAGCTCCACTTACTGAAATGTTGCATACAGTGGAAAAATTTTTGTAATGAGCTTTCGTATAAGCTTCAATACCTTTTGGCTCAACAGATTACTCAGAATTATGAACCGTGTTACAAGTCCCGATGACAGTTTTGTAAAATAGGGTAGTTGGTTAATACATTTAGGCCATTTAGGATCTGTGTTACGAATCCGAAGTATTAGAAGTAAGTCGATAATGGAAATTATGATCTATCTCTGCGGAAATCATTCACTTGGAATGAGAAGGGTGATCCATGTCGATGCTCCTTACTTGTTAAAAGAAAAAACACTGAAAATTAAAATTCAATGGCGTATGTTTATTACCATTTGAAAGAACAGTTTTTGATTTATTTTTTAAAAAATATCTCTTTCAAACATGGCCGCGCTTATGTCTTAGTTTGTCCATCCGTTGAGTCCAATTTGCAATGAATCGCTTGAACATTTCGACTCGTAGCTGGCGAATGACACGCGTGAAATTTACTCCAAGTGAAACGGTATGATATCACACGATCTTGATGCTCACCGAAGTGTTCTCTCAATAAATCCATTGATTGATATGATGTGTGGGAAGTGGCGCCGTCTTGTTGAAACCAAATGTCGCCGAGATCACGAGCTTCAATTACAGATATCAAAGCCATTGACTGTTCTGTCCTCATCTATATTTTCTAATTGGTCGAATAGTATTCAATAATGAAAGATGGCTATCAAGATGGGTGATGTTGTTGCGAATAATACGCTCAATAGGCCGATTATATTCATATTATTCACAGAACGCCAATTTTCATAATAAGTTGAACAATTTGTAAACGTCTTCAGTCTTTCTTTGATGAAATTAAATAATACTGAACAAAAATAACATCACAGCATGACACGAAATTGAAGAGATTTTTGTTTATTTGGTTCGACATGCCTTAATTTCGAAATAGAGCCTAATAAAGGCAAAACTTATATTACGTATGCCATGAGTCTTTCAATTTTTCTAACGTCTTTTTAGAATGTCGAATGGATTTAAGGATTTAAGCACTAAATGTATGAAAGAACGGAGCACAGAATCAGCGATGTAATATTTTCAGTGTAGCAAATTTGAAATTATAAAAGGATCATGGAAATTTGCAAAGAGATAGCGTTTCGTAAATTATGTTGCAAATATGCTTCCTACCACTACCGTAATGTGCATTTTATACTTAAGACAGTAGACTTCTTATATATATTTACTGGCATATTTAGCTTTTGTTGCGTTAAACATTTGACTCAAGAGTTCATATATTTTCTATATCAAGTGCTCCTTCGAAGCATGCACCTACTCTTACTCGCTCAACAATGCGTGCTCAAAGTGCAACAACAGCAAAAAGCACTGCTTTTATAACACAAATAATTTCATATTGTTGTACTGGCCATCTCCTTGAGGTTGGTAAACGACTTGGACTTTCTTATTTTAGTTACATAGCGAAAGCTTGAGTTGAGCTCCTTTTACTTGAAAATGGTTGAATACTCATATAAACATTTATTATTCTTTTAGTTGTAAATATCTGATTATACATATTGAAAATATCTTCATTTTGTTCTCTTTTGCGTTGAAATTTGTGCAACATGGAATCTGTGAGAGCTTTTAAGCCTGTCTATTGCAGTCAAAAATGTAATAAAGTCCTTAGAAGAATTTACGTGTCGGTGGTTAAAATTTCTGAAGAAATTCAAATAAACTTTAAGATTGTGCGGAGCTTATATGTGTATTTCAAGTAAAATGAAATATTTTAGAGTGCTGTATCTAATAAGTTTAAATTGCATTACATTATTATTTAAATAAATAAAGGTGGCTCTACTTATGATAATGCTTATAACAAAAACTATTATGTTTATCATGTAATTACGTTTATTATGATAGTGAAGCTTACGCTTGAGACTGATAGTAGAGACTGTATCGAGGACCTAGTTCTTCTTGCGCTGAAGATCCATTGACACCTGTATGATAGTTAATAGTGCTTGTTCTCTTTATAATAATATAAATTTGTTTGATTCTATATCAAATCACTAGAGACTTTAATAGTTTTAGGTTAGGACTGAATAGAGTTACTTGGAAATGTAATGAAAAAAGCAAAAACAAATTGCAATCTGTATATTTCAGGATTCAATAACCACACAACTTTAAACCACATCTCCCTTAAAAGAGGTCAGAACAAACATAGTTGATATTTTTTAAAATTAATTTCAAGATCAATACAGAACCACAAATTCCAGAATGCAGCCACAACGGCACGCTTAGATGAAATAACAACTACAAATTCCCAGAAATTGCATGGAAATTGCGCCGAAACGAGTGCGAGTGAAGTAGAATTTTTATGTGCACTATTTTATCGATGCTTCTACTTTAATTGCAAACCTTTTTCCTAGACACAACCGAAATTTATAAGCGCACACCACGCGTTGTGCATACTCTTAAATAATGAAGTTAGTTGGATTTTGCCATGGTGTGCTATCTTTTCGTTGTAACGACCATTCGCTCTTCACCCCTCGACCACTTTTAGTTGGCGATGGCATGAATATTGCAGCACAGTTTATTGCATCGAGTAGCGTCTGTTCGATTTTTTCGTCAAATGCAGTTGCAACATGTCTGCGCACATACAAACATACATATGAAGGCAGAGGGGTGTAATTTCCACATACCCACGTGTTGTATGAAGTTGTGTGATTGCATACGCATATTGCGGCCATGTGGTAAACTCCTGCTGCAAACCACATGTCGTCTAATTCAATATTTTCCTGAAAAAGTGTGTTAAAATATGCTCGAGGTACGCTTTTTGGTAATCCAGTTAGTCGATTCACAAGCGGTAACCTGTGTTCAACCCACAATATCCACACTCTTCAACGAAAAGTGTTGAAAATCAATTCGATCTACACGAACTAGTGTGTACTCCTACGTAAGTATATATATGTATGCCGATATTTACATGCCAACTCACGCGTTTTCTCTTGCCCGTACATATATAGACAAATATATTCGCATGCGTACGGATCTGTACTAGTTAGTTAATCAAATATTTTGACAAACATTAAAAGCAGTGGCGAAGTCATGGAATTCATATATATATACACATACATATATGCATGAATATATTGTTATAGTTTGAAATCCAGAATATTTGCAGGCTTTATTCCGAGAATCTCTATATATAAAATATATATGGATTCCTAATGTTGTTAATCTCTGTGTGGTTTGTGAAATCATAAAATCAATCCTAAATCAATGGTAGTCGTTTTATCCAATTTTATTTCAGTGAAAATGATGATGTACCGTGGACATGTTAGATATCCCACACTATTGGGAATTGTAAAGAGATGCAACTAAATCATTTTGACGCCTACAGAATAGATTTTTTCATATAAGTAAGTATTGTACATCTTGGTTATTAATTAGCTTTTAATATATGTATTTGAAATATGCCCGTGACCACGTCAACGGAAGAAATTATGTGGATATTACATAAACTGCTTAAACTTTCTCAACAAAGAACCGAGAGTAAACCATATCCCCTTACATAAAACGGATAAACGGATAAAATTCTTAACAAAGAAAACTATGATTCCTAATACATATTATCTTTGGAAATATATAATACATATATGAGTTTAGATTTAATTTGATTACTATTATAATGTTTAGTTCTCCTGAGGATTTGTGGTTCCATATATTCACTGCTTTCGATACTAGTGAGACATTTCAGCTTATTGTTCCTTAGCTGAAACTCTTGGTTTCTACCCAATATACTTTCAGGGAGAATATAAATCTACTCAACTTATTTTTTTAGCAGACCCCATGATCGTAGATTGTTTTTAATAACTGTACTTCCAGAACTCACCCTATGTCTGATCGGTATATTCGTATGGTAGCTGGTGCTTTGGATCACATCAAGTGTTCAATTTGGAATTTTCTCATACTCATAGTTATTCAGTCTACGTCTGTTAACATACAACCGTTAGTAATTTCATACTTCATTATTTTTTTGGTCGAGATATTTTAATACTTGACCTGATTTGTATAGCAATGTTTAAAGTGCCATTCTCGTTGCCTCTTTGATGCGTTTGCTTACTAATAAAAGAATCATATAAAAACAACGAAATTTTGCTGATGAGAGCCAAAACTTTGCACCCTACTATAACAAACAATAAATTTTCTTTATTAATCAAGAAGCAACCCCACATAATTGGTAGTTTTGGGTATAGAAAAACGAAACTCAGTTCAGTGAACGCATAGTTTTTTGCAAAAAAAAAGAAAAATAAATACATAAATAAGAACATGAAAGCAGCTTTATTTAATCAGTTGGCAAATTAAACGTTTTAATCTCATTTCGGACCGGCCCCAGGCAAGGCTTGCTGGCTTGTGGTTGTAGTTATATAGCTTTTTATGCTCTTTAAGTTGAATTTTATTTTATTTTTTAAATTTTCTGCTACCATGTGCACTTGCTTTGATGTTCGAACATTGACTGATGCTTTCAAACGAAATTTGGCTAACAAAAAAAAAAAAAAAACGGTGAAAAAGGCGAACATACACAACGGTAAAATAAAACGATTTCACACTCTCTGCATTTTGCGGCCAATAAGCGCAGACTTTTGGGATATTTCCTGTTGTTGTTCGAGTATATGTTGATTGCACACCACGGCGTATACGCAACATACAACTACTTGCTATGCAGAGCTAGTTGTTTACGGTTGCCCGCGTTTTCGGGGCTCGTAAATGTATCTATTATATACATTCATACGTGTGTAGTATGCGTGTATACGTAAGCTTTTATTTGCTCGTTGGCATTAATGTATGCGTGTGTAAATTGTCCACTTGCTTTTGCGCTATTTCACTTAAATACATACATACATTTATATGCGCCACGAAAGCTAACGAAAATGCACAATTTCGTTGTTTGTCGGAAGCTGAAATTTTACGCAAACAGGTGGACAAGCGCATTGTCAACACGTATATAGCAGTTAAACACACAAAAAGCAACAGCAACAACAACTAGCAGTTTTCACTTCATTTTACCAGTACACTACAGTCATCTCTTAACCAATTCAGTTGAATCTACATGCGCTCGCAAGGTATGCCAACGGTAAGCAGTGCCAACCAACTCAGTCTGTTGACCTCCGATCAAGTTGTTTGTTGTGCCGGTTATTGTTCTTTGTCTCTGAACGTTTGTGTCACGCGGCATTAATGATGTCAAATTGAGATTTTATAATTTTGCTCTTTCACCTGTCAACCCAAATATACTAACAGAGCGTTTGTACAAAGCGGCACCCATGTGTTTCATATTTGTGATATAGCTATCCTGGCCAAAATGATGGAGTTTTTATAGGTGTATAAGTACTGAAATACACCCATTTATTTATTCTATAGTACACTGAATTTATATTTATACAAACATGTTCGCAATAAATTAAGAACTTGGAAATATTGAAGTTAAGCTTTCGTGTTAAAATTAGTACCCTAATATTAGGTTAGAAGTACCGAGGTTCTCATGTACGATATATAGGGGCCTTGAAACCCTATGATCCGATTTCGGCGATTTACATATTGTAAAGTAAACTAATCAGATCGACTTCGACCTGGTTGTAAACCGATTTGGCATATTTTCACAACATATCATTGGGATGCAAGGAAAATATTACAAACCAAATTTCATTGATATTGGTCGAGTAGTTTCGTAGATATGGTTTTTCATAGCACGATCCTTCATTCCAAATTTTACTTCAATAGCATAATTTATGGCTTAGTTATTGCTCTTTATCTGTGTTCGGTTATTGCCATTTTGTGGGCGTGGCAGTAGTCCGATTACGCCCATCTTCGAACTTATGGTGCCAAGAAATACGTCTTCCAAGTTTCATCACCATATCTCAATTTTTACTCAAGCTTGCACGGAGGTACGGCCGGACAGACAGACATCCGGATTTGAACCTTACTCGTCACCCTGATCATTTTCATATATATAACCCTATATCTAACTCGTTTACTTTTTGGGACTTACAACCAACCGTTATGTGAACAAAACTATAATACTCTCTTTAGCAACTTTGTTGCGAGAGTATAAAAATGGCAGACAGTGAGAGAAAGATGTTTAGTACGACAACAAATGCATCTCATTTGACAGTCGATATTCTCATTTGGCTATATGTAAACGGTTAGATTATTGAAAGAGATCATTTTCATATGTAAACGTACTTTAAGGTGAAAAATTGAAATAGACGGGTATGTATTTGATTTGAAATAGTATGAGAGTGGTATATTTCTGACGAAAACCTGGTAATTAAATCGAAATTTTTTGAGACGTCTTTGTCTAGGCTTCACAAAAAATTGTATCGAATTTGAAAAAAATAAAGTTGAAGCAATTTAAATTAACACAATTAAAAATTTGATTCGAAAAATATTGCAAAAAACCTACTAGGAATCGAACAAAAACCACTACTCGTTTAATTGTATCAATAAAATGTGCAATTAAACGAAATGTTATACCAAATCAGAGATAAATGATAGGTGTAGATTTGTAAACAAGCTTGTGATAAAGTATCAATAAATCACTTTATATAAATTTTCATCAACAAATTAAATACATTCATATAAAAGTTTGTGTTGAAGGTATAAAACGAATGCGTACATCGAATGTAAATGCCGCATCAACGTTAATAATAAATCTAATTATAACAAATTAATTGCAATCTGTAAAATAAGTTGAAATAAATTTTTATTGAAACTTTACTGTAAAAGTGCATCTGGTTCATATAATTAATTTCAGACGACATTGCGGACGAATGCCTACGAACATGTGTAAATATGCACATATGTACGTAATGTATATGTATGCTTAACAGGCATAAATTCACTGTCAGTCCGCTTGTTCATATAAAAATTAAAGACATAATTCAATTCTACATTATAGCTGTGAATAAAGATATGCAATTTGGATAGGAAAGGCAATGTACACGTGTATGTGTGTGTATCTGGATATCCAATTGAATTTACATGCACTTATATGTAAATCAATCTATCTTCCAATGTGTGTATGTATGTGTGTATGTATGTGTGTAAGTAGGGCACGTGAACATATGTAAATGAACAATTGGACAAAAGTGAAGGTGGACAATATTTACATACGCGCAATTATATGATTACATGTAAACTCCGAGTGAGAAATTTTGGCGATCAATATATGCGGTTTGAAATTAGTTATTATTCACCTTGGAGAGGCTAAAACTTTAACTATTAGATATCACAGAAACCTGTCTTCAATAAAAACTATATAAAAAAGCTACATCAATAGTATTTTGAGCCATCAATGAGCGAAAGCTCCCATAATTCGCCTACTTAAAATTTCATAGTGACCCATAATTGTTTTTTTCCAACAGGTCATGCAATATAAATATTTTATCTGACGCGTTTCATTAAATAATTTAAATACGCTGACGACATTTCGGCATCAAATAGTTTGCCAGCAACTTTTGCTGACTGGTGATCTGTCCAACAGGCTCTGTGGTCGGCAAATGGCCACAGCCTATGTGTGAAAGGTGGACATGCGGTTAAATGTGTGTGTGTAATGACGCTGAGCGCGGTTATGGACATGTCAATATAGCGGAATTCAGATAAATATAAGCAAATGCATTTAAATACATATTCGTACATTCGTACATACATATTATGTACATACAATTCTGCGTACGCCTACATTGATTCCTGATTGTATATATGTATTTGTGGTACTAATTTTCATATGACCAATTTTTCAAAACTAGAAGTCATTGAGTACTCTATGCAAAAAAATGTCCAAAATATATAAATATATCACTTGCTTGGACATAATCTGTTTTATCATTTGATTTCGAGAGTAATCTAGTATAATTAAACTTGGTTCAACAACACTATGAGCATTTCATATAAACCATTTTTTTAATTTAAGTAATAGAGTTTGTCCTCGTAGAATAAAAGTAAGAAGCAAATACCACAAGAAGTTCTTCAAGAGCTGAAATTAAAACTAGTACAAATTAGTGACTATAGCGCCAACCCTAGACAAATTAAGTCACTTTAAATTTAAATAATATAAACTATACATTGATTTATTATAAATTTAATTTGCTTACCAATGCTTCGTTGCGTATTTCAATTGCATTGCCATTGACCCTGGCTTAATTGCAGATTAAATTTTCCATACATTTTTCATTCAATTAAACGCGGAATCCAATAAAAAATTCTCTCTTTTGTGGTTAAAATATACATTGTAATTGTTGGCAGTTCAACTGTCAGTGGTATTTCTCACTTATTATTCTATTTTTCAATTTTTTTTACTCTTCTTGTCATTAACATTTAACCAATTCCATTTAAATTTACGAGCCAGCAGACAATCAATTTAATATTTTAATATGTCAACTTTGGCACCTACGCATTTTGTTGCTGTCCTCCCATCGTACATACACAGCCATTTAAACAGCGGATTAAACGAACGTTAATCACTACATATAATGCAAGTGAACTTAAGTAATTGCGAGAGTTAATTAATTACATGCGCATGCAAAAAATGTTCATATAGTACGAATGATGTCTTTATTAATAAAAATACCTGGCTTTTTTAACTAAAATATTGTTGTTGTTGGGTTGTTCAAGCCATAAAAAAGTTAATCAATAATTTAATAAAGCTTCATTTGTTGAACACAATTTTGAAAATATCAGTGGAAATTCCATATGATATAAAAAAATATTTGTGATCGAACGGAGTAAAGTTAATGTAATATTCGATCAAGTAAATAAACGGAGAAAATCACGATGCTAATTAACTCGTGTTGCTTTTCATTTAAACACATTCAATTTCGGCAAAAATATTAGATTTTCCTTCGGTTTGAAACATCTTCTCATGTATCCTCGAAAACTTATTTGTAAATTGGATGAATAAATCCCTACTTCGAATCCAATTTTATTACTTTATAAGTGGTGAAAGTTTGTATTCCAATTGAATTAATCAGAGCTTTAATGTAACTAGCACCTGTGTCTTGTAATACAACACATATATTTTTAGCGAGCATTTATATCAACTTAAAGTAAAAATGAATATTAGCATTGCAATTAGTTCATTTCTCCATCATCCATATGCCATTTCGAATCATTAGGACTTAATTTGCTGTAATTATTTTATTTTCTTAACTCGGAGTGGGTTAAATAGCTTTTGGTTTCCGCTTTAAATAGAGCGGATTTATTGGTTCGTCGAGAGAGGACTTTACTTTTCAATTGCCTACTTAGTTCAAAGTAGCACCTGTTGGCAAGAGTGATTCTGTGCTGGATTTTGAGGCTGACATTATTGGTGTTGTTGAAGCTGGTTTCCAGGTATACGAAATTATCTACGACTTAGAAGTTATGACTGTCAACAGTGACGTGAGAGCAAAGACGCGAATGCGCTGACTGTTTGTTTGATGACAGGAGATATTTCGTCTTGTCCTCATTCACCTCCATAGAAATTCGCTTCGCATCCTTATCCAGTCTGGAAAAGTCGGAACTAACGGTGCGGTTGTTGCTTCCGATGATATCAATACCATCGGCGTACGCCAGCAGCTGTACACTCTTATAGAAGATAGAAGTCACACGATAGTGAGTCACCTTGTCTGAAATCTCGTTTGGTATCGAACGGCTCGGATTATTTTTTCCAGCATCAATTTAAAAAAGTCACACGATAGTGAGTCACCTTGTCTGAAATCTCTTTTCGTATCGAACGGCTCGTAGAGATCCTTCCCAATCATGACGGAGCTTTTGTTGTTGCTCAACGTCAATTTACACAGCCGTATTAACCGTATTGCGGGGATACCAATTCAGGGTTTTCCAGGTCTAAAGCCACACTGATAAGGTCCAATTAGTTTGTTGACGGTGTCCTTTAGTCTTTCACACAATACGCTCGATAGAACCTTATAGGCGATATTTAGAAAAACATGATCAAAAACTTCAATTAGCTTTTGCAATTGAGATGTTAATTAATGTATACAACTTAAATTGAGACGCAATAACTCTTTACAAACAGTTATTTCAAATATTAATGTCAGACAAAAGAGCTCTTGTCATTTGTCAAAGACAATTCTGTATATAAGCTCGACCAAAGAGAAAAAGGTAGATTATATTCTTTTTTGGATTTTTAGAAAGTTCATTAAGTAATTATTAATAATTAATACGATTTTTGACATTACCTCCTAAAACCTGAGAATTTACTTTGTTACTTATGACTCAATCTGTTGAAATTTTTTTTTGGTCCATTACACAAAATGTACAGTTGTACAATGTAAAAACATAAATATGGGTATTAAACTTAGACTTGATGAGTCTGAACTAAGTGCTTGTGAAGAGTTTTTTAACTACTTTCTATGATGATAATCTGATAAATTAATTAAACACACTTTCGAAAGGTCAGTGCAAACTGAGATGTCCTAGGTATGAAATAGATTTTTCATCGACAGAAAACTATCCGCGATCTTGCTGCGGAGAAATCGGAGCTGTGATGAGAGTATCTGGACAATGAAGCTGTATATATATGTATATCTATCCAAATATATTGAGACTTATGACTTGATTAACCTTTGCTTCATTAATGTGATCGCTTCTCCTTTTTTCGGTAATGTGTGCTCTATTACATATCTTCCCATGTTAGAGAGTTCCGCAGCTCAACTCACCACAGATAAACGATATTTTGTCCTTAGAATTAACTTGGTTTTACATAAAGTAAACCTCTGAGTCTCAAGCTCATCCTGTACAGAGTAAAAGTTCTGCTCTCCACCCACTGATCCGCGATGTTCGTCAAATATGAATTTTGCATGCAATATGTTTTATCCCACGTGTGATTGGCATTTTGATGTGATTGATTTATTGTTACCAAAGCGAGGCCATTGTGGATTCCTGCTGATTATCCCACATCTATTGGTACCCAGTCATTGCCAATGCAGCTGCCAATAATGGTACATGGTATGTATGCGCATGTAAAGTGTGATTGTAATTCTGAATGCACAATTTGTTATAAATGTGTGCATGTTTACAGCATACAAACGACTTCCTTGCCCACACACACATGCACACACTTGAAGCACACAAATTTTACCCGAGCGCTTGACACGCTTTCATATGCACACATTGTATCTGTTGTATCATTTATGCATATATTTTATAAGAAGCTGTTATGTCGATATTTCCAATTTTATTCAAACACATAATTTTATTTAAAATTGGGGACATTAACATTTTTTTATCGTTCCTTGACTACAGAGTCACTCTCGATAATTATAAATTCGAAGTTGTTAAAAGTTAGACGATTTTTGAATGGGTAAGAATGCTATAAGTCTACAACTTTGCTTCCGCAAACCTTCAACTTTTATTCGGGTCAAAGCTTCGAATGAATTTCTAAGATGAAGGGCCATTTTTAAGATCTTAGAGAATTCTCAGAGAAACTTTTAAACTTAAATCAGATATCGAAGAACACAGCCTCATCGTATTGAAGCTGGCATGGTTTATCTATCCTTACTCCTCTTTAATATTTTACAAAAAAGAGTGACTGAAAGTAGTTAAATTCACGTTCCATCAACTAAAAAATTAATTTAATCGAAAACACAAAAATCATGTGTCCGCTTGGAAACTGAAAACTTGAGTTATGTGTTTCTATTAAACAAATAGAAGCAATCGCATCACTGTTTGTTATTTTATGTTTACATTTATAAATTTATATTGCCAACTGCACACAATAAATACATGGGTATGGTAACTATTAAGATTGCTGTCATAGCGTTTCCTTCTGCAAATAAATGTTATGTTAAAATTTTCTACACGTTGCTTATTGTTGCTGCCGCGTGAATAAATATTGCATAGAACGCGATTGTCACCTAGCAGGACGGAAGCGTCCTCGCTAACAATTGTTCACACGAAACGATTTTTCATAGAAGTTTCTAACATACATTAGAAAATTTGAAATTGTGCAACGCAAAAAAAAAATAATCTATGGAAGAGAGTGATGAATTCGTTATAACTTATAAGCAATAAACAGTAATAATTGGAGGCCAGTGTGTAGAATTATTATTTATTGCTTATTCGACTATAAATTACTTTGTTAATATCGTACACAGTTCTTCTCATAATAATTTGGAGAAATGCCAATGAAGTTAATGTCCGTCACTGAATAAAATTCGGCTTCATATTAATTACTGTATAGACATTTAAATCATTATCGACTTCTTTTCGGCGGCGCATGTGATTTCCGCTCACTGGAACATCTGAAACCAAAAATTCCAACGGGATTGGAAAGAGTACATGTTTGGCTCTTGTATGAATTAGGATTATTAATTTCGCACAAAAATTGACATAATGGCGGTGAAATATTTTTTGAAAATCGGCCTCTTTTCAGCCACAAATCTAGTTGAAAAGTATAGAAGATCTTCACCGATTTGATTTATCCTAGATCATACCATAGCTATATATGTATAGAATAACGTATTAAAATTGGGAATCGATTGGATTAATAAGTTTTGAGTAACCTCATGCGCCAGTCGTAAAAACACTGTTTCGAGAAAAACACGTTTAAAGTTTTGAGAAGCAAATTCTTGGGTATAAAACCTACCTATGTTCAATCTTCAATCTGCTATATCTTCAAGAGTTTTTGAAATTTTCACTTGAAATTTTAAAAGAACATTCCTGAATAGTTATAGGTTCGAATTAAATTAAAAAAAATCGATTTTTTGAAACCGAGAATCCCCCATTAATATTTTCATCATTGCCAGCTAGGAATACTACGAAATTATAATACCTGATTTGTGGTTCCGAAATTGGATCACTTGTTGAGTTATCTGGTAATGAGTAGATTTTTTTATTTGATAATTCCGAAGTAAAATATATTTAATTATTTCCTGATTATATCTAGTATAATTGTGATTTTAGTTCTGATCACTTCTTATTATTCTTTAACTTATAATCTGGGAACCAACTTGTATTTGATATGATTTGAAAGGAAAGGTGTAATAGTCAGTAACAAATCTTCATTTCAGTATTGTCATTATACTACTACAAAACTTTCCCTATTCCAACAGAACAGATATTTCTAAAAATTAATATTTTTTTGAATATTAACCAATCAATGCAACAACCTTTCGCTCAATTGAAAAAAAAAGCACATACACATTCTGCCAGACCAACCAACCGGTCGTTGGTTAACTTGTCAGCAGATCATAACAATTGGGAGTTGAGTTCCGCTCAAATGCAAACATAAACTTGTATCAAATCATTTGAAATCACGTAAATTCTTTAGCATCGCTTTCCCAACTACGCGAAATGTATCAATGCGGATGTAAACCCGAACGCGGTTGAAATTGCAACGCGTACATGCTAACAATTCCGCTGGGTGCTCTAGCCATTATTGCTGCCATCGCAGTTGTTGTTAGATTTACCATTGAATCATTTTGTTGTTGCACATTCGTGTTTTATTGTTGCTCATAGCAAGTGAGGGTGTGTGTGTATATGCTCATACCTGTAGAGATATGACAGAGTATGCTGTTGTTGCTATCGCTTTTATTATTATTGCAACAGTAATATTGCAGCAGTTGTTGTTGTATATATGTACATATTTCAAATACGTGGTGCATCAGTTATAGCCAGGGTGAGCCAAATGGTTTCAAATGAAGGTTAGAATATTAATAATAATTTTTGTTTACAAAATTGAGATGTAATAGTTTTAACATCCTAAATATTTTACCACTGTTTATTGTTTGATTGAAATTGCAAACTGGACTGGATTGGAGCTGATCTGTGAAATTTAGATTATTAGGGGGGAATGGAACAGGTCATATTGATATCGAGAAATCTCTTAATTTTTGCATTATTTACATATTCTTAAAATAAAAGCTGCAGAAAAGGATCGCAGAAAAGAGTGAACATCATAATTTCGGATGGTAGCACAGTATTTTCCTTCTTTGGACCAGCTTAGCTAGATAAGGTTCAATGCTTCGACTGTTCCTTGGTTTTTGGTGCGTACCAATGGATCCACGTTTCGTCGACGGTCGCGAAACGACGCAAAGACTGTTATCTTCCGTGACAACAATTTTCGGAACATTCTGGCTGTGGTCCTTCAGAAATTTACCATGTTTAACTTTGATCGGGCTATTCCCTCTGATTCAATTTCACACTCGAATAAATGGGGTACCCCTTTATCACTGATGGAAGCGATCAGTTGCCAACCACTGACATAAACCTGCTGAGAGCTAAAGTTGTGAAACATCTATGAGACATGTAGCAACAAGCGCAGGACATATGGTTATTGGGATTTTGGCTATGTTGCGGTGAAGGATTGAAATGTTTTTGAATGTTGCTTACAGCAAACAAATTGGTTATACATTGAGGTAGTTGCAGTTGTTGTTGCTGCTGATGCCACCGGAAATCGATGCAACTAACAATTGAACAACACATTTGGTTTGGTATTTGTACAAGTGCACATACATTAATACGGTTTTACTCATATTTGCGTGCATGTCTAAATATGTAATGTTAGTATGGGTGCAAATGCCCACATTATATATAATATTCCTATTTGCTATTATGTATGCACACATTGCCAGTGAAATTTAGTGGACTTTTGAATTTGTTTACTGGTGCGTACATTCACATTTAAAGCTGTTTTATTCGTTGACAGAAATCCTCCATCATAAATTATAATTCGGAATCATGTGTACATATGGCATATATGCGGGCTTGATAAATTCAAATATCAATAAAATGAATTTTGGCCAGTTGAATGAAATTGATGTATATGTATGTATGTATGTGAATAGCACTCTTCTATTTATTGCTAATCGAAACGAGTGGATTGTATGTACAAAGTCTAAGTGGCATGAATTGCAACCCTTTTCCTAGATTATTTTTAAATTCTAGCGCTAATTAATTGAAAAATAAAAGAAATTTTGAAAGTTTGGTTACACAATTCCAAAAACAGTTCCAACAAGCCGCAGATGATACACATTTTTTATTATCTACCATAGACAACCTTTAAAAATTTATATTTTGAAGGCTTCACTTTGACAGCGAAACTCTTTTTTATTTTATCTCAATTTGTATGTTGAAACATACAAAAAAATGCTTTAATTCAGTAAGAAAAAACACTAGAGACCTTAAATTTCATTATAAAGGATATATATATGGGTATACTTATGGATCAAAAACCATATCTCCAATACTACTCGAAGTTCAATGAAATTCGGTTCATAATATTTTCCTAGCATCCCAATAATATGTTTTGAAAATGGGCCAAATCGGTTAACAACCTCGCCTCCTTTCCATATAACAGAACTTTGCAGTCGATCTGAATCGTTTATTTTACAATACATAAAGTAAGCTTTCGTGAAGATATCGGAACTAAACTTTGCACAAGTTTACTTGGTTTATCATAAATGTCTATCTTAACGTGTCTAGAATATGGTAATGAAGTGATTTGTAGAAATTTGAAGTCGTTTAAAAGATGCAGCATTTAGTAGAAGGAGCTGCCCGAAGCGCGCAGTTGGCAGCTGGAAACTTTGAACACGTTTTTCTCAAAACTGTGTTTTTCAAACTTTACTCCATCGTCTCTCAAAAACTACTTGACCGAATGACTTGAAATTTATTGGGTGTACTCAGCACATGTAAACGCATTGAACGATCTATTATTAATCAAAAATACCACAAACTTCGATTTTTTATCGAAAAAACTATGAAAAAACGGAAAAGTCCAATTTTTGGTATATCTTTTTCTTTCCGATAAGTCAATCAGCCGGAATCTTGGAGGAATTGCGAACCTATTTTTTTCGTGGTGGGGGCGTTCTAAACACTGTAACTCATGTTCTACACAATATTTTCAGCTTAAATTTCGATATTTCGAATCTTAATAAATGATCATAAACTTAAGGCTCTATCTATGTACTGGTCGTAGAAAAAAGTTCTAAAAAATCACTAAAAACAGGCCATCACATGACATGACTCCCTCAAATGAACATCCAGAGTTTTGAACATTTTCTTCGAATATATATTCCGAAAGAAAGTAAGTGAGTGCCATGAAGATTTTCAAAAATTAAAAAAAGTCATAAATCAAGATTTAGATTGCAGTGCGTGACTTTTTTGTGAATTTTCATAACTTAAAAAAATTAATAACTTCTCTCTCTATACATTGTAGAATTTAATATTTACAGTACATATTAATCATTATGTGTGTGAAACATCATGTGAGGCGTAGTGTGAACAATGAATACGAAATTGTCTTTAATATGCCGACAAGCTCATTTACCTTTTCCATGCAGTTAATCAAATGTACATGCGCCACATAACAGTACAAGTGTGCACAAAAACAATGCAACTACCGCAAAAATTCTTGCATACTCATAAACCGAATAAACGTGATATGCCGCTATCATAACTCGAATGTATGCGAAATGAAAAATATTTCTAAGACCGCAAATGTGGTCTTAAATAATTTTCAGCTTATTTATTAAAAAATATGCATGCATGTGTGTGTGTGTGTGTGGGTGTTTGGGCACTAAAAAATCAGCAACCACACAACAGATAAAACAAATGAAAATGTATGCATGTGCACACGTGTATAGTGTGTTTGTGTATCACATGTATGTGGGTGTAATGGTTAGCGAAAAAATTAGGAATGTTAAGATTAGGTTTATGCAAAATATGAGTTTATTTGAAAGTAGATGAGTTTTGGTGAATGGTGTTGGTGGTGGTTATTGTCACAGCTTTAAAAGCAAACACGCTGTTGTTGTTTTTTTTTTTAATGTTTGTTGTTATTATAATTTAGGTTTCTTTCGTTGTTGTTGTTGCGTTTTTCATTTGCTTGTTACTGCGACATTGGAATTATGTATATCTCGTACAGCACGGCTGCTGCCTACACACACACACACGCAGATACTGCATATGAAATTCATACATTTTAGTTAGTGTGGGTGTATGCATATATGCATACATATATGTAGCTGACTAACTATATCACATTCCAGACACGTAGCACAACCATAAAACATTTTACATATCTCATGTGCACAACGACAAACAGCACTCGCGCGCTCGCGTTCTGTTCAACAGCTAAAGGACAATCAAGTCGAGAGACAAGTAGACAACATGAGACAAAGATACATGGCACATGGCATCCGGCATGGTTTCCTCGCCCAACACAAGGCCACAAGTGCTGGTTACTTGCTTGGTTGGTTGGCTGACTGGCTTGACTCGGCTCGGCTCGGTTACTGGCGTTCGCCTTGACTGCATTGGTCGCCTGCTGCCCGTTTTCACTTCCTGTCTGCCATACAATGAGGCTGACTGACGCGCCTGGCTTGACTGTTGCCAACAACAAAAGGATGCAGTCATAAACTGTTATTCAGGAACGTAAATGAGAATATCTCGCATTTATATTGTCGCATAATTTGCAGCTATGAATGAAATTACCTACAAGCATGCACACGCCCACACATACATACATATACATGAATTTTGAAATGTATGCATTCGAGTGTGTGCGTTATGCAAGTGTGTGATTTTGAATTTCTAGGACACGTTACGCACACGTTATATTTGTATAATTTACACATACATACACACACAGGCAATGAAGGCAACTGCTACTCGCTGGTTCCTGTTTCCAAATGTATTGTTGGTTTGCGTATGTGCAACCACCAACCACCATTACCTCGGTGTTTGTGCCTAGTTATCCTTCTATGTGATTGTATGCCTCTGACCGACAAATTTATGCATATGACTTAACTCGTATCTGTGCAGATATTATAATATTCTAGATATTCATGTGTGTTTGTCCGCATGTGTGTGCGCCTTAATCTTGATAGTGTGACAGTGCTTTAATAAACGCCGTCGGTGTATATGATGAATTTCGCATACAGGACTAATTCATATCATAAATAATTTGAAAGAAGTGGTTGGTGGCATAAAATTAGGCTCATCTCTGTATTCAAGTTTAAATCTTTTGAACTTTATAATATGGGAAACAATTGCTTGCGTGTTTTCTCTTCCGAAAGTTTCTCATGCAGTCCATCAAATATTAGCCGTCATCGATTCTTCATTTTTCCGTCCATCTGCTATTAAAGAGCTCGGCTGTTAAAAAATTTACTTACGGAGTTGAATTTAATACAAGAGAGTATGCGGATATCTCATTAAAACGGTGTAACAATTGATTTTAGACCAGTTGTACTATTGTGAATAGCACAAGTGTAAAAAAAACTGTCAAAACAGAAAATACATATTTTTTTAAACAAATTTAACAAATTACCTCACTTATTATAAAAATCATAAATCATGAACACTGCTAGAAACAAAGTAGTTGCCTAAATATTTTAGACCAGTTGCTCTATTTTGAATAGCTGAAATGACAAATTATTGTTAAAACAAGTAAGGAAGGGCTAAGTTCGGGTGTAACCGAACATTTTATACTCTCGCAATTTATTGATGTAATTTTATAAAGACAACACAATTCGACCCATATATTCGGCATAAAGTTCAATAGAATAACGAAAATCATCATAAATAGTATATGGGGACTGAGGTAATTCCTAAACCGATTTCATTCGTTTTCACCACCAAGATACAACGTATCGAAGACTATACGCTCACTTAATTTAATATTACTTATAATTAGGTATATGGGATCTGGGGGAAGTTATGACCCAATTTTTACCATTTCAGGTACAGAGAGAAACTGTTATAAGAAAAAAATTCAGAGGGAATGAATTACATTAAAATATCTGAGGGATTTACCTATATTTTCGGTGAAAAATTAACCTTAGGCACTGAGTTCTTCATGTTTGATATCAGGGGCCTTGAAAAGTCATGGTTCGATTTTGACAATTTTTCCACAAGTGATGTCACAGCTCAAATACAGTATTTGTGTAAAGTTTTATTCCGCTAGCTTCATTGGTTCCTTATGAATACATTATAAAGTGAACAAATCAGATGGAATTCAAAATTGGGTTATATGGGAAGTAGACGTAGTTGTGAACCGATTTCGCCCATATTCCACCCATGTCATCAGGGTGTCAAGAAAGTGTTATGTACCGAATTTCATTGAAATCGGCCGAATAGTTCTTGAGATATGGTTTTTGACCCATAAGTGGGCGACGCCACGCCCATTTTCCATTTTGTAAAATAATCTCAGTGCAGCTTTCTTCTGCCTTTTCTTATGTAAAATTTGGTGTTTCTGACGTTTTTCGTTAGGGAGTTAACCCACTTTTAGTAATTTTCAACCTAACCTTTGTATGGGAGGTGGGCGTGGTTATTATCCGATTTCTTTCATTTTTGGACTGTATAAGGAAATGGCTAAAAGAAACGACTGCAAAAAGTTTGGCTTATATAGCTTTATTGGTTTGCGAGTTATATTCAGAAAACCTATTTGGGGGAGGGGTCACGCCCACTTTTCCAAAAAAATTACATCCAAATGTGCCCCTCCCTAATGGGATCCTATGTTCCAAATTTCATTTTCATAACTTTATTTATGGCTTAGTTATGACACTGTATAGGTTTTCGGTTTCCTCCATTTTGTGGGCGTGGCAGTGGACCGATTTTGCCCATTTTCGAAAGCAACCTCCTCAGGGTGCCAAGGAACATGTGTTCCAAGTTTCATTAAGATATCTTAATTTTTACTCAAGTTATCGCTTATAAGAGCTGCAGAGCTTAACCGAGAAGGTACAATCTTCTACAAGAGTGTACAGCTTCTGGCGTACGCCGATGATATTGATATCATCGGAAGCAACAACCGCGCCGTTTGTTCTGCTTTTTCCCGCATGGATAAGGAGGCGAAGCGAATGGGTCTGGAGGTGAATGAGGACAAGACGAAATATCTCCTGTCATCAAACAAACAGTCGGCGCATTCGCGTCTTGGCTCCCACGTCAATTAAGATTAATTTGTATCATTCAAAACTCATATTTGATTTACAGTTCAGGATCTAGTGTACCATGTATTTTCAGTTTTCTCAATCTTTAGTGGAGATATTATTGAATTGTAGGTATTGTAATTGGTTATCCAATTGTTGACTCGAATTATAGACATGTAAAATATCATGTTGTGATAGAAAAAATACCTGGTGTATGCCGATGATATTGATATCATCGGAAGCAACATCCAGCGCAGAATCACTCTTGCCAATAGGTGCTACTTTGGACTGAGTAGGCAATTGAACAGTAAAGTCCTCTCTCGACGAACCAAAATCGAACTCTACAAGTCGCTTATCATTCCCGTCCTGCTTTATGGTGCAGAAGCTTGGACGATGAGACGACACTAGGAGTTTTCGAGAAGAAAATGTTGCGCTTGATTTACTGTACTCAGACATTGGCAACGGCGAATACCGCAGACGATGGAACGATGAGCTGTACGAGTTATACGACGACATTGACATAGTTCAGCGAATAAAAAGACAGCGGCTACGCTGGCTAGGTCATGCTGTCCGAATGGACGAAAACACTCCAGCCCTGAAAGTGTTCGATGCAGTACCCGCCGGAGGAAGCCGAGGAAGGGGAAGGCCTCCACTCCGTTGGAGGGACCAGGTGGAGAGCGACCTGGTTACACTTGGGATCTCCAACTGGCGCCGAACTGCAAAGGAGAGAGACAGGTGGCGCACTATCGTCGATTCGGCTATAACCGGCTAAACGGTTGCAACGCCAATCACATACATATCGCTTGCACGGACAGACGGACAGACGGACTGACGGACAGACGGACGGACAGACATCCGGATTTCAAATCTACTCGTCATCCTGATCATTTATGTATATATAACCCCATATCTAACTCGTATATTTCTTGGTGACACAAACAACCGTTATGTGAACAAAACTATGATACTCTGTGCAACAGGTTGCGAGAGTATAAATATAAAAGCATAATGATTTTAAAGGGTTAAAAGTTAAAGTATAAAGTAATTTTAGAAGATATAAGGCATAGATATGGGAAAACTAGGCGTTACTAAAATATTATTTAGTATTGAGGTTTGTTTAAACTACTCGTATAGTTTGTTCGATTCACTAATTTCTAATGCTTGGAGGATCAAACACTAATGTACACATATTTGGATATAACATTGATACAAACGAGATCGAAACAAAGAAATAATGCACTAATTGGCGGTTCTAAGGCGAAATTCAACAAAGCCGACTTTGTCAACATTAGTTAGTTAAGGCTGGCTAAAACGCTTGAGTCCTTGAATCCAAATAAGATTAAATTATAGTAAAAAGATTCAGCCAAGAAAATACAAGCATTCACAATAATTAATTAAGATTAATTTGTATCATTCAAAACTCATATTTGATTTACAGTTCAGGATCTAGTGTACCATGTATTTTCAGTTTTCTCAATCTTTAGTGGAGATATTATTGAATTGTAGGTATTGTAATTGGTTATCCAATTGTTGACTCGAATTATAGACATGTAAAATATCATGTTGTGATAGAAAAAATACCTGGTGTATGCCGATGATATTGATATCATCGGAAGCAACATCCAGCGCAGAATCACTCTTGCCAATAGGTGCTACTTTGGACTGAGTAGGCAATTGAACAGTAAAGTCCTCTCTCGACGAACCAAAATCGAACTCTACAAGTCGCTTATCATTCCCGTCCTGCTTTATGGTGCAGAAGCTTGGACGATGAGACGACACTAGGAGTTTTCGAGAAGAAAATGTTGCGCTTGATTTACTGTACTCAGAACATTGGCAACGGCGAATACCGCAGACGATGGAACGATGAGCTGTACGAGTTATACGACGACATTGACATAGTTCAGCGAATAAAAAGACAGCGGCTACGCTGCCTTGGTAATGTTGTCCGAATGGACGAAAACACTCCAGCTCTGAAAGTCTTAACATGAAAAATTGTCTGCAATCCTTGAAATCGTGTTTAATGCATCAACAGAACATAGACATATCGATGTAAGGTACTATCTAGTCATGATGTATTCAATTTTCGATAAATAAGGTATAATAAATAATAATACAATTCAGAAAACCTGTATTCGCATTTGCATATAAAAACACAGTTAGAATTAGGGTAGTTGAACTTCTTCTGGTTATGTAGTTTTCATGCCACACTAAACACTGCATATTCCCAAGAAATTATTGTATCAATTGAAACGTTACATACATACATATGTCCTCCTTGAACAACATCATATGAAGTCGCATGCAAAATCTATTTCATAATATTGGTAATATTTTATCTTAAAATAATGCAATTTCAAAATTAATAAAAAAATTTCCTAGCAAATTTGAAAGTATTTAAAAATTAAAAAAGAAACAACTCAATCCTGAACTGGAGGTGCCGGGGTTTGAACCCGGGACTTCTCACATGCGAAGCGAGCACTCTACCACTGAGCTACACCCCCTTGGTGAGTTATAACGTCCAATTTGCCACTTCACTCAATAATATTGCGCTCTGCTCTTGTGCGCAAAATCGAGTTTCGCATGCAACTGACTGCGTTCATGAGAGCAAAAAAGCGTACCTGGTGCATAAACACATATAACTGCACATATTGGCATGTGGTATGTACTATGTGCAACTGAGGCAAATATAGCTAGCAGAGATGCGAGTACTCGCTTAATTAAATGAATAAAATAGCAATTTATTCGTATTATTTATATAGGGTATATTCGTTTGTACCTAGATACAGTACGTACTTATGTATGTATGTATTTATTTGAATTTGAATTTTATGTTGAATGAGGGGTTGGAGAATGAGAACAGATCTTTTAAGTAATAGAAATTTCGCGAGATCATATTCAGAATGATCATTTCATTTAATTTCTATAAAATCAATGGAAATATGTGATCCAGAAGGTACAATGAAGCCCAATCACTTTAAGAACTTTCACAATTATATTATAAATACGGTCATACATATAAATGGAAAGAATATCGGGAATACATTGTCATTAAATCACAGTGAGACTGTTTTAGATGTTTGCGTCAGGGAAAGGTTGCTTCTGGAAAATATAGTGAATGCAAAGGTATTTTGAAGTGAAATTAAATATAACATGTTTCCAATGCAACCATTTTTAATTTTTTTTTTGGCTGTTTTTTTTAAGATATTACATTCATTACTAGAGAATGTTTGTGAAGTTTACATATCATTAATTTGCATATCTCGATGTCCAGCCTTTCCTTCAATTAGTGATGAAGAACTCACACAGAGGTTGGACATTGCCGACCGTGAATTGACAACTAAACTAACTTGGGAAGTATAATGTATGTTTTTAGGGAGATGCTATCGAGTCCAGCTCCTTCATAATGGTGCCTGTAACCAATACAACAAGATGGCCGTACATAGTCTTCGAATAAGTACATATAAATTTTTTTATAATTCAGTATCTGACTCAATATACTTAAATTACAAACAACCATTGTGTTAACATTAACATGCAACAAGTACCTAAACTAGCACAAATGCATAAAAAATTTTAACTAAATTGGCTTCACGATATAATTTAATCAGAGTACGGAGCATCAGAGTGATTTGCCATTATTTTTCTTTAGACTTTTATAAACCAAATCTTCATTTTTTTATTTTAAAGACTAAATCCACATCGACAAATTGCATATCTGATCATCTAATTGAGTTCTATTTTAATATACATACGTACGGCGAAATTTACGAAAGAAAAATCTTTCACTCACACCTTTGAAAGTAAAAAATAACCTTGCCGTCTAAAATTAATACTGTCTTTGAACTTTTTCTTCTTTAAAAAGCATGTCTGTAAAGACTGTTACCAAAGCAACAAATTAGAAATAAGAAATGTTTGATACTGATTTTATGTAATTCTTTTTCAAGTCATTTTCTATATGTAGATCAAAAACGTCGATAGTAGCTATAGCTGAAAGTAATAGAGGAGAGCAGAAATGGCTTCTTGAAGCAGTGATGTTGGTGAAGTTGACGTTGCATTTGAAACACTAGTCGAAAACTTTGGCTAAACTGCAATGCTTTGCAATTCCTTACTTCGTTCCTGTTATATTTCTTCGTTCATTTTTGGTTCGTTTTGCTGTAGAGCTCTTGCAGCATTGCTGCTGAGAGGAACATTTGACCAACTTTCTTAATAAGTTTTTGAACTAAATCGGAAATTGCAATTAAAAATTGACGGTGACCAAGCATTCGCTGCTGCTTCAATGCTTCGTTTCATTTGGATGGCAAGCGATACCATGGTTTTCGATTCTCTTCAATTTGTTTTATTTGTTTTGCCTTCCGAATGTCAGTTTCACTTTGATTCTCTTGAGAGTTTAAATACTATTAATTTATATGCAATTGATAGAGTGAAAGTGAGAGAAAATTAATGTCCTGCGTCAATGAGTTTAAGGTTACTGCATGTAAGTATTTGACGTTTAAAGCGTATTCAATTTTCTTTCTCCCACTGCTAACGTGGGTGATTAAAGGACCACCAAATGCGAATTATAAACTTTTGGCATACGCTATTAAATATAATCATTTCAAGAGAAAATTTATTAGACACGTAAGTGTAGTTTAAACAGCAGTGATGAAAGACATTAAAAATAGTTAGTTTAGTCAGCGGTTATTTCATTAAAATTAATGTTATTTAATGTCTGTCTGTCCATCCTTTTATTGTGAGGGGTCAAATAAGTTTATATTTATCCTTCGAAATAGTTTGCAAGTGATCGTTTTTCTCTAGAGAACACAAAACTAAGAATTTTAAAACGACTATTTAATAGAATGAGTAAGTAAATTCGTACTCAATATGGGTTGTAGTATTATTTATAAGACACCTTGCGTACCGTTACATTTGGATTACTTTCAAAGCCGCAATAACTTTGGTGCGCTCAAACAATATACCCCAATATATATCTCTGAAGCATCGCCCTATAAAATCGGGACCAGAGGACTTAACCCAGTAATAAAACTAGTAGACAAACAAAAATTGCTAAGAGAGTATTACAGTTTTGTTCACACAACGGTTGTTTGTAATACATAAAACTAAAGGAGTTAGATATGGGGTTATATACATATATCAAAATGATCAGGGTGACGAGACGAGTCAAAACCCGCATGTCCGCCCGTCCGTGCTACGGATAACTTGAGTAAAAATGTAGATAAGATACAAAGGTTAGGTTGAAAATTACAAAAAGTGCATTAACTCAATACCGAAAAAGTCAGAAACATTAAATTTTACAGGAGAAATGGCAGAAAGAAACTGCACTCCGATTTTTTTACAAAATGGAAAATGGGCGTGGCATCGCCCACTTATTGTTCAATGAAATTCAGTATATAATATTTTAAAATGAAAATAGCGGAATAAAACTTTACACACATACTGTATATGAACTGTGGCATCACTTGTGAAAAAAAATTTCAAAATAAAAATACGGCCCATCGTATTTATAAATCGGGTAATATATGAAATATCTTAGCAAAATTGAATGAGCTTATAATCTTAGATATAATGTATGTTGGTGGTGAAAATGAGTAAATCGGTTTAGGAATTACATCAGCCTATATAGTAAATATGATGATTTTCGTTTTTCTATTGGATTTTATGCCGAATATACATATGTGTTAAATTGTGTGTTATCTTAATAAAATTTCTTCAATAAATTGCGAGAGTATAAAATGTTCGGTTGCACCCGAACTTAGCCATTCCTAACTTGTTTTCAATATGTTTCTTATCATTATATGATGCTAAATAAAATGTTGAAATACTCTTTTGATACGACAATTCTGATATATAAGTCGCTTATATAGCGATCACAACCATAAGTCCCAATCAAATGGCATTTCCTATCTCAAAAATAAAGATAAGCTTAAATTATTGTGATTCCACACTAAAAGCAGTGAAACGTGGTCCTTAATAGCGCCTACATATCGTTAATAAGTAGTTAATACTATAAATATCTACGAATATCTTCTTTAGATTATTACATATGTATGTATGTGAGTGTGAGAGTATTTTACAGAATGATTATGTAAAGAAAAATAAAAGGGTCGCCTATAAATTTAAAGTACTGTGTAGTATACCCGACGCGTCAGTTTAATGTTATCAACAGACTGGAATAGTTCAAATTGCCTCATATTTTATAACCTAAATGCCATCAAATAGTCTAATCATATTCACTCGCCGTTTATACGGAGAAGGGTACATTCATACATAAAAGGTATACATATTTGCTAATATACTCATATAGATACATATATTATCATGCGAATACAAAACCATGTGGGTGCATGTTTGCTTGTTTGTCTCGTGACGAGCATTTGTGTGCAGTTAATTTATTGTTCCCAACTGAATTCTCACTTTCCACTGGGAATTTTCTTATAATCGCTTTGGTTTCCCTCTTTGCGCAAAATTTTCAGCTTCTTGCCTGCAATGTCCGGTTATTAGGCAAAACTAGCGATGTGTGTAGTGGAAAATAAATCATTTTACTGCTCAATTTCTTCAAGCGCCCTCATATCTACAAGCATACGCTAGTGCTTAGGCGCACCACTTGGCGGCCTTTGATTTACTTATCACTCTATTATTTCTTCGTCTGAATATTTATTTTCTTTAATTCGCCATGAAATGCGTAAACGATTATTTATGGCGTGCTGACCGTTTTGATTAAAAAATCTGAAAGGTGCTGGAAGAACCGAGTATTAGACATTGAGTTATATGTGTGATATTTGCTGGGTCTATCATTAAGAGCTACGCAGCAAAAATAGTTCAATAATGGTCACCAATACAAATGGCCACTTGTTTGATATTTTATTCCAATATTGTGGAAATATACTCTCAGGATCATTCTCATATCATTCAAATCAAATTTTTGTTCTTTTTTTTGGACTTTCTGAAGTCTAGAATTTTCTTTTCTCGGTCGAGTTTTTAGACTTAGTTGCGCCCACTTATGGGTCAAAAACCATATCTCCGAAACTACTCGTCCAATTTCAATAAAATTCGGTTCATAATTCCTTCCACGCCTACTTCTCATATACCAGAGCTTCGAAGTCGATCTGAATTGTTTACTTTACAATATATAAAGCAAGCACTAGTGAAGATACCAGAACAGAACTCTGAACAAATACCGCATTTATAGCGTGACATCGCCCTTCCAAAATCGGACCACAAGTTTTTAAGGCCCAATATATCGAACATGAGGACCTCAGGGATTCGAATTAATTTTTTACCGAAAATATTAGTAAGTCTCTCAGATATATTGAAGAAATTCAGAGGGAATGTTTTTCTTCTAATAATATGTCTCTGTTCCAAAAATGAGTGAAATCGAGTCATAACTTCACCTAGTTCCCATATACCTAATATTAGGGTTACCAACTTTCAATGGACTTTATACCATATACATATATGACGAATATGTGAGTCAAATTGTGTGTTATATTAATAAAATTAAAAAAAAAAATAAATAAATTGCGGGAGTATAAAAAGTTCGGTCACGCCCTTCCTTTTTTCGTGTCTCTGACTACCACTAACCCCTTAAGACTACATACCCTTCTCAAGGAATTTTGGCCGTGATTATTTGTGGGTATTTTATCGGTTAAAATCACTCAGGTGACTACATCAGATAGACTCGAAATACCGGCCTATGTATATTTATTCGAGGACTTACCTTCTGCAGTAAATAAAATTATTGTTACAATTCTTGTAGACATTTACATATTTGTCTTGTGCATATATTCGTACAAGTACCTACCGGTAAATACACTAGTAGTGCTTACTTGCCTGCTAGGGATTGTGTAAACAAAATGTCTAAACATGCGACTACTGCCAACTACCCAGCCAGCCAGCAAGTGCGAATCGAGTCAAGGACGAATTCGTAGTGAATGGGATAGAGCCTTGTATATACATATGAGCGAACTAACCATAGCAACTTGAGAAAATACTCACACTCTTCAAAGAGAGCGAGAGTAAAACAAATGTAAAGAGTAAAAAAGATATTTCTCAGACTTAGTGAGTGTAGAGTTTTTATACCAGTTGTAGTAAAAGTGATACCTCGTGGATACAATATTGCAACTGTTTGAAATTGAACAAGTGATGTAGTTATGCAGAAAGTTGCTTACAAAAATTATGCGAGAGCAAATTGCGTGCTACAATTTCGAAGAGTATTCGGAAAAGCCGGCATAGCGCTCATGCAAAGCTCCTACACTAGAAAGTACTTTGCGCTCTCATGAGATTGAGGCTGTTGTTAGTAAACGCTCAGCGTAAAGCACCACATTTGGTTTCGGATAAATATCTAAACGAAAGTCTCACAATTTTGCTAATTTAACTTAAATATCTCTCCTGAGATTCGTTCTATCGTACGCTTTCAGCGAAAGTTGCAATGAAAAAGAAAACAACAACGAAAGAAGAAGCAAATAATTGCAACAACGGGTATACGCACCACCAAAGCTGGTACAGCTCAGCATCGACAGACAAACAAACTCCTCAAATTAAACTCAAATTGAACATGACAAGTCGGTCAAAGCCGAACATGACAAAGCAGAAAGCAGCAGATATGGTGTGGACATGAAAAGTGTGCGAATGTAAAAAATTGCTGGAGAAAGTGGTGACAGAAGGGGTTGGGAGTGAGTGGCCGCTCGCAATTGCCAAGAGATACGTTTAGTGTGAAGATAAGTTTTAATTTGACAGTTTATCAGGAAGTGGGCGTGTTTGTGGGTGCGTTTTGTTGAACATAAATTACAATGTTATTAAATGATTTGTATACTTTGGAAGCTCGTAGTATATAAAAGTGTTTGGATTGATGGGGGAATATTTAATTGTTTTGGTTTTAATTTTTTCTATACTCGTATAATAAATTTGTATTAAGATTCAATACATTGTTAGAATTTAATTTGTGTGGAGTATAGTACTAGTAGTAGTAGTAGTTTTTTTGTTTTAATATTTCGTAACGATAACAAGTATTTGGAGAATTAAGTATCTAGTCTTCAAGATTTAATGTAATCTTAATATCACCAAAGAAGTTTTCTATATACTTTTAAGATGAGATTTGAGCTGCGGTATAAATGAAAGTACAATCTTCTATAAGAGGGTACAGCTGCTGGCGTACGCCGATGATATTGATATCATCGTAAGCAACAACCGCGCCGTTTGTTCTGCTTTTTCCAGACTTGATAAGGTAGCGAAGCGTATGGATCTGGTGGTGAATGAGGACAAGACAAAATATCTCCTGTCATCAAACAAACAGTCAGCGCACTCGCGTCTCGACTCACACGTCACTGTTGACAGTCATAACTTTGAAGTCGTAGATACTTTCGTCTACCTGGAACCACAAACAATGTCAGTCTCGAAATCCAACGCAATCTCACTCTTGCCAACAGGTGCCACTTTGGACTGAGTAGGCAATTGAAAAATAAAGTCCTCTCTCGACGAACCAAAATGGACGAATTTGCGCAAGATTTATGGTCCTCTAAACATTGGTAATGGCGAATACCGCAGAAGATGGAACGATGAGCTGCACGATTTATACGACAACAGTGACATAGTCCAGCGAATAAAAAGACAGCGGCTACGCTGGTTATGTAATGTTCTACGGGTGGATGAAAGACTCCAGCTCCGAAAGTGATCGATGCAGTACCCGCTGGAGGAAGCCGCGGAAGAGGACGATCACCACTCAGTTGGAAAGGCCAAGTGGAAAGTGAGCTGGCTTCACTTGGTGTTTCCAGTTGGTGCCAAAAATCAAAAAGGAGGAACAAGTGGCGCGCTCTGGTGAATTCGGCTATAATCGCTTGAAGCGGTTACTACGCCAAATATATATACTTATATATGTATATGCAGCGAAGACCAAGATGCCTTTGTTTTCTTTAAATATGAGGGCGTGAATGTATGTATATTAATAACACTGTATAACTCTTGGCTGAGTAGACAAATTAATTCTTTCCGGGAGATTGAGTCAAAAAGCGAGCTAAAGTGAGAAGGCGAATCCCGCTTATGCGGTTGTGTTGGGACCCACCACATAAAAACGAATAACCAATGAATAAGAAGCAACAGCCTGGGACATACACCCCCCTTTTGATGACGACCACAGCAAACGTATAAAGGACTACGATTTAAAGGCATGCACGTGGAATGTCCGGACCCTTAATTGGGAAGGTGCCTCTGCCCAGCCGGTTGATGTCCTCGTAAGAGCAAAGGCTGACAACACCGCAATCCAAGAAATGCGATGGACGGGACAAGGACGGAAGAATGTGAGTCCTTGTGACATCTACTACAGCAGCCATATAAAGAAGCGCGAATTCGGTGTGGGATTCGTGGTGGCAGAGAGACTCCGTCGTCGAGTCCTGGCATTTACTCCGGTTGATGAACGTCTAGCCACAATCCGCATCAAAGCGAGGTTCTTCAAAATATCGCTGATTTGCGCCTACGCCCCGACGGAAGAGAAGGACGAAGTGATCAAAGATACCTTCTATGAGCGCCTAGAACGTACCTATGAGCGCTGCAGAAAATTAAAAAAAAAACAGCTGGTATGATGAGGATTGTAGTCTCGCTGTAGAGAGAACAGGCTGCCTACCTCGCAATGATGCGATCGACCGCAACACGTGCGGGATGGGATAGATACCGAGAGCTGAAGAGTGGAGTGAAAACAGGCTGCCTACCTCGCAATGTTGCAATCGACCGCAACACGTGCGGGATGGGATAGATACCGAGAGCTGAAGAGGGAAGCGAGACGCATTTGCAGACAAAAAAAGAAAGAGGCCGAAATGCGTGAGTATGAAAAGCTTGAAGGACTGGTCGACATGGGTATGTGTATGTGATTGGCGTTGCAACCGTTTAGCCGGTTATAACCGAATCGACGATAGTGCGCCACCTCTCTCTCTCCTTCGCAGTTCGGCGCCAGTTGGAGATCCCAAGTGTAACCAGGTCGCTCTCCACCTGGTCCCTCCAACGGAGTGGAGGCCTTCCCCTTCCTCGGCTTCCTCCGGCGGATACTGCATTGAACACTTTCAGGGCTGGAGTGTTTTCGTCCATTCGGACAACATGACCTAGCCAGCGTAGCCGCTGTCTTTTTATTCGCTGAACTATGTCAATGTCGTCGTATAACTCGTACAGCTCATCGTTCCATCGTCTGCGGTATTCGCCGTTGCCAATGTTCTGAGGACCATAAATCTTGCGCAAAATTTTCCTCTCGAAAACTCCTAGTGTCGTCTCATCTGATGTTGACATCGTCCAAGCTTCTGCACCGTAAAGCAGGACGGGAATGATAAGCGACTTGTAGAGCTTGATTTTGGTTCGTCGAGAGAGGACTTTACTGTTCCATTGCCTACTCAGTCCAAAGTAGCACCTGTTGGCAAGAGTTATTCTGCGCTGGATTTCGAGGCTGACATTGTTCGTGTTGTTGATGCTGGTTCCCAGGTATACGAAATTATCTACGACCTCGAAGTTATGACTGTCAACAGTGACGTGGGAGCCAAGACGCGAATGCGCCGACTGTTTGTTTGATGACAGGAGATATTTCGTCTTGTCCTCATTCACCTCCAGACCCATTCGCTTCGCCTCCTTATCCATGCGGGAAAAAGCAGAACAAACGGCGCGGTTGTTGCTTCCGATGATATCAATATCATCGGCGTACGCCAGGAGCTGTACACTCTTGTAGAAGATTGTACCTTCTCGGTTTAGTTCTGCAGCTCTTATAATTTTCTCCAGCATCAGGTTAAAGAAGTCGCACGATAGTGAGTCACCTTGTCTGAAACCTCGTTTGGTATCGAACGGCTCGGAGAGGTCCTTCCCGATCCTGACGGAGCTTTTGGTGTTGCTCAACGTCAACTTACACAGCCGTATTAGTTTTGCGGGGATACCAAATTCAGACATCGCGGCATAAAGGCAGCTCCTTTTCGTGCTGTCGAAAGCAGCTTTAAAATCGACAAAAAGGTGGTGTGTGTCGATCCTCTTTTCACGGGTCTTCTCCAAGATTTGGCGCATGGTGAATATCTGGTCAGTTGTCGATTTTCCAGGTCTAAAGCCACACTGATAAGGTCCAATCAGTTTGTTGACGGTGGGCTTTAGTCTTTCACACAGTACGCTCGATAGAACCTTGTATGCGATATTTAGGAGGCTGATCCCACGGTAATTGGCGCAGATTGTGGGATCTCCCTTTTTATGGATTGGGCAGAGCACACTGAGATTCCAATCGTCAGGCATGCTTTCTTCCAACCATATTCTGCAAAGAAGCTGATGCATGCACCTTATCAGTTCTTCGCCGCCGTATTTGAATAGTTCTGCCGGTAATCTATCGGCCCCCGCTGCTTTGTTGTTCTTCAAGCGGGTAATTGCTATTCGAATTTCTTCATGGTCGGGTAATGGAACATCTGTTCCATCGTCATCGATTTGGGTATCGGGTTCGCCATCTCCTGGTGTTGTACTCTCACTGCCATTCAGCAGGTCGGAGAAGTGTTCCCTCCATAATCCCAGTATGCCCTGGACATCGGTTACCAGATTACCACCTTGGTCTCTACATGAGGATGCTCCGGTCTTGAAACCTTCGTTAAGTCGCTTCATTTTTTCATAAAATTTTCGAGCATTCCCTCTGTCTGCCAGCTTCTCAAGCTCTTCGTACTCACGCATTTAATAATTTAATGATAATGGTCCGAGTCTATATTTGGTCCTCGGAGCGTACGCACGTCTAAAACACAGGAGACATGTCTTCCGTCTATCACAACGTGATCGATTTGGTTCCGCGTGTTTCGATCAGGAGACAGCCAAGTAGCTTGATGTATTTGCTTATGCTGGAATCTGGTACTACAGACGACCATATTTCGGGCCCCAGCGAAGTCGATCAGCCTCAGGCCGTTTGGCGATGTTTCGTCATGGAGGCTGAATTTTCCGACTGTTGTGCCAAAGACACCTTCTTTACCCACCCTGGCGTTAAAATCACCAAGCACGACTTTTACATCGTGGCGGGGGCAGCGCTCATAGGTGCGTTCTAGGCGCTCATAGAAAGCATCTTTTGTCACATCGTCCTTCTCTTCCGTTGGGGCGTGGGCGCAAATCAGCGATATGTTGAAGAACCTCGCTTTGATGCGGATTGTGGCTAGACGTTCATCCACCGGGGTAAATGCCAGGACTCTGCGACGGAGTCTCTCTCCCACCACAAATCCAACACCAAATTTGCGCTCCTTTATATGGCCGCTGTAGTAGATGTCACAAGGACCCACCTTCTTCCGTCCTTGTCCCGTCCATCGCACTTCTTGGATGGCGGTGATGTCAGCCTTTAGTTGTATGAGGACATCAACCAGCTGGGCAGAGGCACCTTCCCAATTAAGGGTCCGGACATTCCAGGTGCATGCCCTTATATCATTATCCTTAAAACGTTTGCAGGGGTCGTCATCAAAAGGGGGGTGTCTCATCCGAGGCTTTCGTAGATTTTTCATTGGGGAGTGTTTTTATGTGATGGGTCCCAAACCCTACGCACAACCGCATAAGCGGGCTTCGCCTTCTCACTTTAGCTCGCCTTCAAACGGTTGTCTGTTGGCTACCCAGAGGATACTTGGTCTAAAACCGGAAGTCGTGAGCTGCTTGAACCATGTGGAGAAGAATCGTTTCTGGCCACTCCCAAGTGAGTGACAATCAAAAACTTTCCTCACTTGCGTTAACTTCTACACATGATCCCATCCTCCATGGGTAATGCTCGAAAATTTTATGAAAACATCAGGCGATTTACAGAAGGTTTCTAGACCGGAACATTATCATGTAGGGATCGAGGAGGTTATGTGGTAACGGATGTCCACAGCATACTGGGATTATGGAGGGAACACTTCTCCGACCTGCTAAATGACAGTGAAAGTACAACACCAGGAGATGTCGAACCCGATTCCCCAATCGATGACGATGGAACAGATGTTCCATTGACCGACCGTGAAGAAATTAGAATAGCAATTACCCGATTGAAGAACAACAAGGCGGTGGGGCAGATGGATTGCCGGCCGAGCTATCCAAATACGGCGGCGAAGAGCTGATAAGGTGCATGCATCAACTTCTTTGCGGAATATGGTCGGAAGAAAGCCTTTATGCCGCGATGTCTGAATTTGGTATCCCCGTAAAACTAATACGGCTGTGTAAGCTGACGTTGAGCAACACGAAAAGCTCAGCCAGGATCGGGAAGGACCTCTCCGAGCCGTTCGATACCAAACGAGGTTTCAGACAAGGTGACTCACTATCGTGTGACTTCTTTAACCTGATGCTGGAAAAAATTGTTCGAGCCGCAGAGCTAAACAGAGAAGAGCTGTCATCAAACAAACAGTCAGCGCATTCGCGTCTTGGCTCCCACGTCACTGTTGACAGTCATAACTTTGAAGTTGTAGATAATTTCGTATACCTGGGAACCTGCATCAACACCGATAATAATGTCAGCCTTGAAATCCAACGCATAATCACTCTTGCCAACAGGTGCTACTATGGACTGAGTAGGCAATTGAAAAGTAAAGTCCTTTCTCGACGAACAAAAACTAAACTCGACAAGTCTCTCATCATTCCCGTCCTACTTTATGGTGTAGAAGCGTGGACGGTGTCTACATCCGATGAGACGGCACTAGGAGTTTTCGAGAGAAAGGTTTTGCGGAATATTTATGGTCCCTTAAACATTGGCAACGGCGAATACCGCAGAAGATGGAATGATGGGATGTATGTGTTGTTCGACGACCTAGACATAGTCCAGCAAATAAAAAGACAGCGGCTACACTGGCATGTTGCTCGAATGGATGAAAGTGCCCCAGCTTTAAAAGTTTTCAATGCAGTACCCGTTGGTGGAAGCCGAGGAAGGAGGAGACCTCCACTCCGATGGAAGGACCAGGTGGAGAAGGACCTGTCTTCACTTGGTATTACCAATTGGCGCCAAACTGCCAAAAGGAGAGAAGCGTGGCGCGCTGTTGTGTACTCGGCTATAACCGCGTAAGCGGTGTCTACGACAGTCAAGAAGAAGAACAAGCAAGGAAGGACTAAGTTCGGATGTAAACGAACATTTTATACTTTCACAATTTATTTATTTCATTTTATTAAAATTCATATATTCGGTATAAAGTCGACTAGAATAACGAAAATCTTTATATATAATATATGGGAGATGGTGTTATTCCTAGACCTATCTTTTTATACTCTAGCAACGAAGTTGCTAAGAGAGTATTATAGTATTGTTCACATAACGGTTGTTTGTAACACCCAAAACTAAACGAGTTAGATATAGGGTTATATATACCAAAGTTATCAGGGTGAAGAGTGGAGTTCAAATCCGGATGTCTGTCTGTCCGTCCGTCCGTCCGTCTGTGCAAGCTGTAACTTGAGTAAAAATGAATGAGTGAAGATGGGCGAAATCGAACCACTACACACCCATAAAATGGTGAAAACGGAAAACACATATAGTGCCATAACTAAGCTATAAATAATTGGATATATTTGGATGAAATTTTTTTTGGAAGTGGGTGTGTCCCACCCCCTACTAAGTGTTTTGTACATATCTCGAAAACTACTAAAGCTAAATCAACCAAACTCTCTAGAGTCGCTCCACTAGGACAACGTCAGACCACACACATCGTTGATGACTCGTCAGAAGCTACGGAAGCTCGGATGGGAGGTTTTATCGCATCCACCATATAGCCCGGACCTAGCGCCAAGTGATTACCACCTGTTCCTGTACACGGCGAACGCTCTTGGAGGTGTAAAGTTGAACTCAAAAGAGGCTTGTGAAAAGTGGCTGTCCGAGTTCTTTGCAAATAAGAAGGGGGGTATTATGAAGACGCCGTCTGGATGGAAAAAGATTATCGAACTAAACGGCGCATATTTGAACGAAATCTGATTACTGTAATACTTTTAATAACGCATTGAATAAAGAGCAAAAAAGCGGATGGGAGGTATTTGCCAACCTAATATATGACGAATATGTGGGTAAAATTGTGTGTTATATTAATAAAATTAAATAAATAAATTGCGATAAATATGGCCGACTTGTCTTTAATTTTCTTTAATTTCTTTTCAAAGAACTTACAACTTAACAACCATAGAACTTAGCTTAATACGCAACATTCCGTTATAAGATTGGGGGATGTTATTTTCTTTATTATACTTTAAGTGGAATTCCGCTAACAACACTAAGAAAATTGTGGCATTTAAGGACCCTTTTTATAAATAAAGAAAATCAGCCCTATTAAGTTATATATCTTAACAGCGTTACTTATCAACCTTTATTTGTTTATTACTGAATTCTACCGCCTGTCGATTAGATTATGAATAAATATATTAATCATGGCCATAAGCTGAATTTTTGTTTACATAGATGATAATTACCAGACATCACTCCTTTTTATAGATTTCGGTGTCACAAGATCCCCTTCTCCACTATGACCATGAAACTTATATATTAAGTTTTGTCCTGCTGTTTCTCGGGCCGAATTTTATTCCCAATAACAAGATTCTGCGGGCTTTTCTTATGCATTCAACACAGTCAACACGAAGTAACAATTCCCAATTCGGTTTGCTATACAATAAAATTTCCCATGTCTTATAATCACGTGACGATTAAATTTAAGCTGCGGTCTGAACTCATTGATAAATAATCAATCAATTGGCAACACTTTGGATCATCAGCTGATACATATCTCGTTTCTATTTCTCCCATTCTCTTATATGGTAACATTTGCTGCACGCAAAATTTAAAAACGTGTTGAAACAACATATATTTGACATGGGCAATCGGGTTTTGAAGCGGAACAAAATGTATCCACCCACACAAGCTTCACACCATATGACAAATGTATGTGCGAAAGAGATGTCAACCAAAGAACCACAAAATGCCACCAACTATCGTACACATACATCTACATATATTTGTTTGTTTGCTTGTTTGGGTGTTGGCCATAATGTGTGTGCACGAAACCCACCAAAAGGCATAAATCATCGCTGGTGACACGCGATGCTTGCGCTGACGGTGATGATGATAGCGGAATTGTTGTTGGAACCTTACCGCGTTGGGAGAAGGAGTTAGACACGCGAGCGTATTTAACATTCCTTTCCACTTATCCACTTTTATTTGTTGTTGTTTTTTTTTAATTCAATTTAAATATCAAACTGTTTGTCAATGAAAATCACAATTTTGGGGTTAACAAAAAAGGAGCAACTCTGCATTCTTCCTATATTTTCTCAAATACTCAAGCAAATATGTGTGTAGACAACACAATTTTGTGTGCATGTATGATCTTGTATGTGCTTGGGTTAAGGCGGTTGGCATATTTTAACACCGTCACCTTATCGCTTGACATTTTATCGATGTGTTTATTTTTGGCCGCTGCAGCAGCAGCTGTCATCGCGCTTCCCCATGCTGCTGTGAGTGGTTTTTGTTGTTGCTAGATCTTTTCCGGCAGCAGCCAATCTCGATGCGAAAGCGCTGCCAACACATGCACATGAGTAAAACTCGACTACAGATATACCAATAAACTTTTTAATGTGTGTGTGTTCGTATGCTGTATTAAAACAAAAAAGTTAAACAAAGTCATCAACAAGCATTTAGGATTAGGCGACAACAATCGAATGTTGTCGTTTGAAATAAGTGTGTGATGTCTTGACATTTTGGTAAGTTTGCTTGCTATTTGAAATCAATTATGGTAGCACCTAAAAGCAGAGAAGGGTCCATATAATAAAATGATATTGTGCGCAGATTATTTTGAATGAGCGTCCTCAAATATGTTTATTCGAACTAAATGTAATATAATTTATATTTTATATATACTTCTATTTTCTAGATATTGGCCGGTCTTTCTGTATATAGTAAGTATCTCATAGCTCATGGATTATTCTCATGTATTCGAAAGTTTTTATGTTTTCAATTGTTTTTTTAGTTAGGTGCTCTCCTATTTTTTATATTTCGTGTGTGGGACCAAGCTCCAAACTTGGCGAAAATTTAACACATTTCATATAATAGCAACAAAGGGAACGTATTTTCTTTATGATACTAAGAATGGAAAATTGAAAAATGATTGTATCGAAACATATATCGATGAAAGTCTTTGAACCTATGAAATATATATCGATGATGTCATCATTTCTAGACAATATTGAACAGTGGAGAAGGAAATGTCTAAATGTTTCCCCCTCCCCTTTTCCCAATCAATTCTGGGAATTTGCGTTCGTTCCCGCATGTATGACTATTTGACAGTGTCCAGTTTCCAGAATTTTGATCATACCCGTGTTAAGAGTAAGTAATTCTATGGACCTTCGGCGCAAAAGATCATTTAGCCGCACATTTTTGATAATCAGTGCACACCGAACTCTCGAGAAATCTATAGAACCAGCACTAGAAAATACGAGCATAACAAAACTCCGACTCCTGCTGGTCGGAGGAAATTTAGACAAGGTTGTGTTTTCCTGCAGAGTCATTAGCTTTGTAATGATTCCGCTATAACCATCCATTCAAACAAGGCTGATAACTGTGCTATGTGACAACACTGATATAAAATTAGTCGCTATGGATATACATACATATCGAATAGGAAAATATCTGTCCTCCTTATACTCTATAAAAATATACTAATACTTTTGTATGTCTTATACACCCAATAAAATGATTACGGCTCTTGCTCTTGACTAACACCTGTAAGAAATTTAGCGATAGCATATAAGTCTCGAAATTACGTAATCTTCCCCTAGTTCTGATATGATGAATATGCTTAGTATAAGTTCTGATGTAGCTTTCCACACCTACAACCTTCACAATTTATAAAAATTAAGTAAATGTCTAAAGAATTATGGTAGACCTGAAAGGCCGCTCGTGCTTACATAAAATAGGTTTAAAATATAACAAGGTATAATGTTACGAATTTTGGATGAATTCTATAAATGTCTTTCCTATTATTTCTATAGTATTTGTGTGCTGCCGGTTTGGTGGGTACAAACAATAAAACGAAAACGGTTTGTGATATTATCATTGAGAGGTAGCGATTCCCATTCACAGCAACGTGCCAGTCTTGGCCATTACGGAAGAACTACGGCCCAATGACGCAGTCGGTCCATAAACCGCACAAAACCGTAATTTTTTCGGGATACAATGGTAACTCATGGAGTAAGTGTGGATTGCTGCCTGACAAATAGCGGATATTTTGCTTATTGATGAAGCCATTCAGACAGAAATGAGCCGGTCATAAATTGGACGTAGTGCTCTTAAAGTTGAGGCCACTGACTACGAATTTCGGTAGAAAATTTTAATAATTTAAATTTCCGTGTATTTAGCTGAATTTAACAAATTGAATGAAATTCAATCAGCTGTCTAAATGCAAAAATCTGCGTCTGTCACCAAAAAATTTCAATTCGCATTAGTATTTCTTAAAGCGCATTAATTCTGTTCGTCTGTCACTGCTATTAGTTAGGGAGTATATCATAGATGCAAATTGTATCGATGGCTTTAAACTATTGAAAACAATTCAGTTTTTGAATTCTGTGTTTAAGGTTTTACATTCTTACATTCCTTCTATTTAAGAAGAAATTACATTTAGTAGGAACTAGAGTACTAATAAATAAATACGATAAATTATTATTAGTATAGAGTGGTGGTGTAACAAATATACATATGTGTTGACACAAAGTTTAAACATCACCATTAAAATAATGTCAATTAAATAAATTACAAATAAATAAAATCAGTTTTTAGCTCGTTTTCACACAGCCAAATAATTGATCAATTACAATTTTGATTGAGAAAATCGATCAATTAGGTCCTGTGTGAAAAGGCTATTAGACGTTAAATAATCTAAGTTAACATTAAAAAGCAAATAACCGATTAGAAAAAATAGAACAAAAAAAAAAAAACAAAAATAGTCCAATAATATTTCTGCAATGACAAAATTGGAACCACAGAAATACACGTTTGACTTTTTGCTATATAAAGCCTAATATGTATGTACTTATATCTAGATATTGGTAATGCCCTACATGGAAATTACACTATTAAATACACAATCACACAGAATCCGAAAAGTATCTGTATGTTTGTATTTGTAAGTATGCATGTGTGTATAAGTGAGAAATGCAAAAATGTGATGTCAATTGCAATGCTATGCTTACACATAAACATTTACTTTTATCGTTACATCCTTTCTCTGAGCTCATTGCGTTTACGTAGATATAGCTTTGCAAAGACAGCATGTTAAGTGCACGATTTATATGCAATTTTCAGTTATAATCCAAGTCAATTAAATTCTTGATTATTTTCTCTGACAATTATTGGCTTTTTACAAATTCGTATAGTAAATTGGTACTAAAAGCTAAGCTTCTAACTGCTAACTATTGAAAAATTCAGTGACTGTAAAAACAGAATTGACAAATAAATGTAGGAATTTTCGTTTATTTATAGTTCATTTTATAAGCCAGCATATGTCTAAATAGCTTCGATTGAAGATATAAAAATTAATTCCACTTGCATACATTTATGACTATCCAGATAGCTATTCGCAAATATTTATGTCATCATTACTGAGAATTCGTAAAAATATTTATATTAGAATAAATTCTTCCAAAAATATAAATATTGAAGATGCTTTCTAACTGTTAAGTTCAGAATGTGTCAATGAATATAAATCAAATTGTGTACATATTAAATAAATGAAAAATGATTTCATAAAAGTTAATGCCTGGAAATCAAAGGTTAGTATCATAGCAATTTAAAAATCAAGGATTTAACATTTTCTGTCAAAAAAGATAAGTGGTTTCTCGCTTTGCTATTTTATAGTACATAGTTCTTCTAAATTAGTTTAGATGTGTTATGAAACATAATTTACAGACTTAAGTACGGGAGGATGGGATCATGTGTAGAAGTTCACGCAAGTGAGGAAAGTTTTTGATTGTCATTCACTTGGGAGTGGCCAGAAACGATTCTTCTCCACATGGTTCAAGCAGCTCACGACTTCCGGTTTTAGACCAAGTATCCTCTGGGTGGCCAACAGACATCCGTTTGAAGGCGAGTTAAAGTGAGAAGGTCAAGCCCGCTTATGCGGTTGTGCGTAGGGCTTGGGACCCACCACATAAAAACGAAGTACCAATGAAAAATCTACGAAAGCCTCGGATGAGACACCCCCCTTTTGATGACGACCCCTGCAAACGTTTTAAGGATAATGATATAAGGGCATGCACCTGGAATGTCCGGACCCTTAATTGGGAAGGTGCCTCTGCCCAGCTGGTTGATGTCCTCATACGACTCAAGGCTGACATCACCGCCATCCAAGAAGTGCGATGGACGGGACAAGGACGGAAGAAGGTGGGTCCTTGTGACATCTACTACAGCGGCCATATAAAGGAGCGCAAATTTGGTGTTGGATTTGTGGTGGGAGAGAGGCTCCATCGCAGAGTCCTGGCATTCACCCCGGTGGATGAACGTCTTGCCACAATCCGCATCAAAGCGAGGTTCATCAACATATCGCTGATTTGCGCCCACGCCCCAACGGAAGAGAAGGACGATGTGACCAAAGATGCTTTCTATGAGCGCCTAGAACGCACCTATGAGCGCTGCCCCCGCCACTATGTAAAAGTCGTGCTTGGCGATTTTAACGCCAGGGTGGGTAAAGAAGGTGTCTTTGGCACAACAGTCGGAAAATTCAGCCTCCATGACGAAACATCGCCAAACGGCCTGAGGCTGATCGACTTCGCTGGGGCCCGAAATATGGTCGTCTGTAGTACCAGATTCCAGCATAAGAAAATACATCAAGCTACTTGGCTGTCCCCTGATCGAAACACGCGCAATCAAATCGATCACGTTGTGATAGACGGAAGACATGCCACCAGTGTTTTAGACGTGCGTACGCTCCGAGGACCAAACATTGACTCGGACCATTATCTAGTAGCAGCAAAGATACGCACTCGCCTCTGTGCAGCAAAGAACGCCCGTCAACAAACACAAGGAAGGTTCGACGATGAAAAGCTGCAATCACAACCGACAGCCGAACGATTTTCTACTCGACTTGCACTCCTGCTCTCTGAGAGCACTCATCAGCATCTCGATATAAGGGAGCTGTGGAACGGCATCTCAAACTCATTGCATACCGCTGCAGCCGAAACAATTGGTCTCCGGCAACGCCAAAAAACCAGTTGGTACGATGAGAATTGTCGTTCCGCAGTGGAGAGAAAACAGACTGCCTACCTCGCAACGTTGCGATCGACCATAACACGATCGGGGTGGGATAGATATCGAGAACTGAAGGGAAGCGAGACGCATTTGCAGACGTAAAAAGAAAGAGGCCGAAATGCGTGAGTATGAAAAGCTTGAAAAGCTGGCCGACATGGGTAATGCTCGAAAATTTTATGAAAAGATGAGGCGATTTACAGAAGGTTTCAAGACCGGAGCATTATCATGTAGGGACCGAGGAGGTAATCTGGTAACGGATGTCCAGAGAACACTGGGATTATGGAGGGAACACTTCTCCGACCTGCTCAATGGCAGTGAAAGTACAACACCAGGAGATGGCGAACCCGATTCCCCAATCGATGACGATGGAATAGATGTTCCATTACCCGACCATGAAGACATTCGAATAGCAATTAAACGCTTGAAGAACAACAAAGCGGCGGGGGCTGATGGACTACCGGCCGAGCTATTCAAATACGGCGATGAAGAGCTGATAAGGTGCATGTATCAGCTTCTTACTGTCAGCCTTGAAATCCATCGCAGAATCACTCTTGCAAACAGGTGTTACTATGGACTGAGTAGGCAATTGAAAAGGAAAGTCCTCTCTCGACGAACAAAAACTAAACTCTACAAGTCCCTCATCATTCTCATCCTAATTTATGGTGCAGAAGCGTGGACGATGTCAACATCCGATGAGACGGCACTAGGAGTTTTCGAGAGAAAGGTTTTGCGGAAGATTTACGGTCTCTTAAACATTGGAAAGCGGCGAATACCGCAGACCATCGAATGATGTGTATGTGTTATTCGACGACATTGACATAGTTCAGTGAATAAAAAGACAGCGGCTACGATCATGTTATTCGATGCAGTACTCGCTGGTGGATGCCGACGAAGAGGGAGTCTTCCACTCCGATGGCTATAACCGCGTAAGCGGTGTCTACGCTAGTCAAGAAGAAGATAACTTAAACCAGTACTCCGCCTGATCAAAAACGAAAACTGTATTATATATATAAATTTGACGAGAAGAAAGTACAAACATATCTTACTTCAAACAAAGTATTCAACGAAAAAAATCAACCATTGTGAATTAATTTGGTTCTAATCGTTCATATTACAGTAAAAATTTTTTTTTTATACAAAATTTTACAAGTCACGAAACATATGATTCTTTGCCGTTTATGTATAAATTGTTTTTAATATTCGAGATTCAATTAGAGAAGGTTTTCAGCCAAGCTTAAACCAGCCAAGGATCTGTGGATCTGCAGAGATTAAAAAAAGCTTTGAAACTTGAGTGAAATCCTCCACATATAACTCAAGTTCAAATCTGACGGATCACCTCAATGACATATATCGAGTAAAGTTATCAAGGAATATTTATTCATATTGTTCAAGAATTAGGTTACACAAAACTATAGTCGGAAGTTTACTAAATTTGACAGAAGGAAATGAAGAATACAATCTGAGAGAAAGAATACTCCAGAATTCATGGAACTCACTATCTCTCAACTCTTGCTTTTATCAAACATAGCTACCATGTATGTATTTCAATTAGGAATTCATCAAAATTATGGAATCTATAATCTAAGCAAAAAGTATTAAGCTCATCAGCAATAAAATTGAACTGTACTATATTGAAGAGCTTCAAAATTCATTAATATCTCTATAGCTTCCCTTCTCTTTTGAGCTTCCCTAGCTTAAGTATGCATGTAGAAAGTGAGTATACACTAATTATTGTCTTATTATTAAAAACAGATGGCAGTCAGTGTAAAAACTCTCTCCAGTTTCAATATTAAAAAGCGTTGGTTTGTTTAAACGCATTTTAAGACATATGCTTTTACAGCTGCAAAATTAAGTAGTTTGTCTTTTAATTAGTCGTATACAAAGGAGTCTTTTTGGTAACCTTTTCCCTTCTTCTAAATACATCGTCAAAGCATTTTTCTTATTGCTTGCTTTTCCTTCGAGTTTTCTATATGCACTGACACTTTTAGTTCAGTTTTCCATCTCCCTCAAATGGATCTCAAAGAAATTCATGAATGAAAGGGTTATTTCCAGCTAGAGTTAAGCTGAGTAGTGTTCATGTTAGTATATGTAATATTCATGATGATAGAATGGTGATGATAGCGTTTATAGTGGATTCTACATATGTTCACATATGTTATTAGTAAACGAAATTGATTTGAGCAATATTGTCAGCTCGGTTAAAGTGGGGGTTCGCTTTAAATTACCTTAATAAATAAGCTGGGACGTTGAGGTTGATGACTATCGATTGATTTAGATTTTTTACAAAAAATCTTTTGTTTAGTAATTACGATTAAATAATGCAGAAATATTAATGAAATTCAAACAACTATAATGATAAATTTATCTTTGAAATCTCATCAGATATATACCAGAGTAAAAAGTGAGAATGGGGTTTGAATGGGCTCTAATTTATCAAAGTTGTTGACATTATAACTAAGGTTACATACTTACAAAATTCTCCAATATAGGATCCTCGAAAAGTTTTAAAATTTTCTTGTAATATATCAATTTCTTTATTCTTCTGAGCATTGTTTGACAAAGGCAAGAGTTTAACTGTAGCCAGTATCTTTCTTAACTTCTAATATTTTCAATGTACATACAAATAATTACTTAGGTATATTTATTTTTGGAATGTAATTTGTACAGTCGTTTTAAACATTAATTTTTAGGATCATCGACTTAAATCGAAGCATGATGTCATAGAAGTTTAGCCACGGACAATTTTAATTTAAAAATTTAAAATTTATACATAGAAATTCATAAAATACAATGCTCGCCTAACAAAGAGTATAATAAGAAAGCTACTTCGGCAAATAGGATCAATGAAAAGTTTAAAACAAAAGGAGTAAATCACAGCCGCTCTGGAAGTAGGCAATTTGCTTTCACTAAGTAAGTGCTGGCACTAAAAGCTACCTGCCACTTTAGCCTTCGCAGATAAATAAGTATATTGAGCCGAGTTGGAAACGGCTGCAGCCAAATGTGTGCAGATGAATGCAATTAGCCGAAGCCATAGGTTGAGCAATGGAAATTACCATATGCTCCATCCAACACTCTAGGCAAACATACTCATAGCTTCTCCCAAACATTGCGAAGTATGGCAAACATATTTCAAATTATTGCCACACATGCACAGCGTAGTCCACCAGGTAACTGCCTTTAGCACTCAACTAAGATGTTAAGTGGAACTTAAATTGTGACTGTCTATCTCGAGCACTTTCCGCACATTTGTTACTGTTTGTTGCAGTTGCTGTATCGCTTAAAGTGCCTCTCATTGGAATAAATTAAAAAATGGCCCGTATTCCATGGTTACCCAGCACATGTTGCAAGGACTCGTAGTGTCTACGTACATATACATACATTTATAACTTACCCATTCCTTTTTTGCCTCGAGACTAAGAGAGCACGCTTATGCGCTACGTGTAAGTAATATCTATGGATTTAAATAATATCCCTCAATGCTTTAATAGTGACACCTGCGCTAGAACATAGAACATAGAATATAGACTAGAGAATAAACAGAATATTTCCTACCACAGATAAACATAAACAAAATTTAAGAAATTATAAAAATTTAAGGAAGACAAAATATTTAGAGGTAGAAAACCTTATAGGGGATAAAGTTAAATAGGCGGTGGAAAATATCCGATGGAAATCCAAAATTTGACAAAAGAAAGAAAATGTATAATATAATGCAATACCTTACCCAGGATTCAACTTCTCGTAATACCTGTAATACCTACTTACTCCGTTTTCCAAGTCGACTTTCGGGTGACATGCCGATATAATTGTCTCTCACCGATTTACATGAAAATATAACTTAGGGTTTGAAATAATAAGAGCAAAATTCAGTATCCAATTCCATTCTATTGCCAGGAACATACATACATATATATTAATTCTGAAATCATTGTGCTTCATTTACTCAATTCATAGCCAATCGCTTGAGATACCGATTGACTTCTCAATCAAGCCAATGGAAAACTTAGAGATTTCATTAACAAATCGAATGAATTTTGAATATGAATTTCCTTTACATCCATTGAGTTTTTCTGGTAGAAGCAAAGCACTGCGTCCTTAGCATCCCACGGCATCGGCAATAATGCCAATGCTGCCACAACAACAACTAGCATGCCTATTCTTTCATGTGGCAAACAAGTGTGAAATGCTGAACACTTGAGTTTCGGCTCGATATATGCCGCAAGCTACAGTAGTTGGCCAATGTATTAGGTATATAACATTCAATATTATAAAGTCAGAAAAAGAAGGATTATAATTGAGAAGTTATATATGTATATATGTAAAGTGGAACTTCTCTAAGTCTAATCACTATTATCCACAAAAAAACTTCGAGTTAGAGAGACCGAGTTATAGAATATTCAATAAAATTTACAATTTTTCAAAAAGTGTTAAAATATAGATTTATACAAAGTTGTATTTATTTACTTCGAATAAACTTTTGTGTATATTAGCTTAAAACATAAATTCTGTAATTTTGATTGTTGTAGTTTACTTTTGTTTGGCTCTTGACGTCTGTATCCCATGCCTTTGTTATATGATTTATGCATTCCATGGGTGTAATATCATATTTTCATATATATAAGTTCGATTTATAGAAGGAAATTTGTATGAAATTTGACTTCTATTGCCAATTCCAGAGTTCGAGTTATGAAAAAATTCGAGTTAGGGAAGTTTGAGTTATGGAAGGAAATTTGTATGAAAGTTGCTTTCTATTTCGATCGAGTTATGGAAGTTCCACTGTATATCCAAGAGGGGAGCAAAGGGCCACAATGAGATCCTTCAATATGTTTCGATATTTTGCTAGGCTCTTACTCCAATTTTGGTTTTGCCGATGTTAATTCTGAGAGCTACTTTCGTTGCCATATCTTGCGCTATAACTAGTGTTTTATCATGTAAGCAAAGGTGTGTTTCATTAGACATATATATTTCGTCCGCATAGCCTAAGTCTTGTGTCTATTTAGAAGTCGATAAAAATCCCTTTTAGTAGTCGATACAAATGAGATAGAAAGGGGACCGCTACTCGACTGATTGCTCCATTATAACACGAAGATTATTTAACTGTTCAATGCAGAAGCAAAGCGCTTGATACATAATACGTATATTGATCATTTTGCGGTTATGTTCCGAGTAAGCAATATGTAGTTTTGCGGCTTCACATAAAATGTTTTTAATTGTTGGGCCGTCTAATAAATGATCGAAGTTTAGAACATTTGAGGCTGTTGGGAGAGCTTCCTGGTGTTGAATTTTTTCTGACTTTGAGACTAGTGTGATTTACACGATACTGATATAAAGTTATACTACGTTTACTTGATCGTTAAAGCTCTGTTTGTTAACAAATGGATGGCAAATGCTATGAATGTATTTGCTTTTCCACCTTTGGTCCATCTTGCGTATTTTGGATGAAGAATGTATTATTCTTAATGATTACTTTTGAATAAAGAATGTAGTGCCTTTAAATATTTTCTTTATACAAGATGCCTTCCTCTACCCCAGCAACTATCATCTTTTATATTATTGAATACTAGTACTTCTAAGTTGTACGATATGTCTTATCCATCAAGTCTGGCTGATCACCGATGATGTAATCCTATATGTTCTGCAGAACATTTCTCTACATTCTCTTAAAATTCGCGTCATTGGATGCCATTTTATTTCGACCACGTTTCTTCAAATATATAAGGTATATACATATGTTATAGATATTATGTTCAAACAGGGGGATTTTGCTTCTACAGCGCTGTATAAATCTTGCGTATCTAATTTAGAGAAAGCGGAGCCATTGGAATAGCTTTTAATATGTATTATCTTGTTTTATCGGCATATGCTAACTTTAAAAGAAGACCCAATAAGCTGATTTTTAATAAGAACAAGGTAAAACAAAAAATTTCTTGAAGATTATTGATTTTTACTACTTTGCATTTTTTTATCCCTTTATAGCATCATGTGACAGATATGTTACAAACCCTTTTAGAGGGCACAAAACATAGGAAAATTAATTTTTCTCTTTTAAGTATGATATACCAGCACTGTCACACTCCGTATTTTTCAATTTTAAAATTCTCTGGTTTTTTATGTATTGGCATCATTTATAAAACGGTACTTTCTTTTTCGCTATGGTAAAGTTAGTGAATGCACGTGCTTGCAATTACCGAAAAGATAAAAATAAGAAAATTTTCAGTGTTTTAATAAAATATTTAGTGGAAAAGTTCAGGTACGTTCACTATTATGTTTAATTTCTATAAGATAATTCGAAAAATGTTCACTAATACAATATATAGTGAAGTTTAGGTTTGTACCATTTCTGTAACATTGAGTAATAAGGTAATAAGCAAGCGATGGCACGTTCGTCTATTTTATCACTTTTTAGACCTTGCAGTGTCTAATGCTTGGCTCTTATACAAAAGAGCTCATAAAGAAAAAAAATTAGAGGGCAGTCAGTTGTCATCTGCTGATTTTCGTTTAGAAGTTGCCACGGTGTTGTGCAAATTGGGTACAAAGTCCCCTATGAAACGAAATTCAATTCCTCTTCGTTTCAAGATACAATCTAAAAAGCATAAGGGCCCAGCCCAACATGTTCCAACTATGGCAGTTTGGCAAGATCAAGTTGGACACTGGCCGGTATGGGCAGAAAAACGAATTCGTTGCAAGCATCCAGGATGTGTTGGAGTATCACAAACGGTATGTGAAAAATGTGTTGTGACTTTATGCTACAACAAGCAAAACAACTGCTTCAAAGAATTTCACACTTCTTAAAAACATGTAAATATTCACAAAATACAAATATTATTATTGAGCTTAGAGACGTTGTTACATAACGTGACATATCTGTCACATACCCTTTTTTGTTGTTTTTCACCCAAAAAAAAAAAAAATTGTTTAAACTATAAAACACGTATTTCATTTCTACCCGAAATCTATTAGAAACGACACAGTTTTTCCGTTTTTACTTAGTTGAGTTATAAAGGGTTATAGTTCGAAGAAAGGAATGCTTGTCAATAAAGCACCGCATAATATTTATAACCATTTATTGTTTCTAATAAGCTGCCCAATCACTGTACATAGGCGCTGTGAGGTTGTTGAAGTAAACGACTGTTCAGATGAAGTGGGGTTGTTGAGTTGTTCTAGCTGGTTGACTACGCTACTATTGTTTTTACCAGTTTCGATTGTTTGGGCTAGAAGCAGTAACGCCGCACGCGTTTCTCTACATGTGGACATATGTAAGTCCGAAATGTGAGGAAATATGCACTGGCTTCTCAATAATACGTTTCTACATATATGTAAATGTGTTCGAATTGAAAATTTGCCCCCACACATATGTATGTGTATATACAGCCCACTCTCGTTAGCCAGGCGTACCCAAGTGTAGTGCCTATAAAAAATTGTAAACAAAAGCATATGTAGTAGTAAAAAAATTGTTCCCGAAAAAGGAGTTAAAAAATTGGCTTAAGGGCCCTCGAAAAAAATCCATTTGAATGTGCATTTGAAAGTTACAAATTATAAGAGTCGTCGTCGCTCAGTGCTCAGGTGAAAGTTTTCATTTTCAATTTTGCGCACATAGTCCTACCAATTCCAATGCAGCTTACATATGTACATATTTTACACACCTACACTCATATGTGCAAAACGTTTGTAAAGGGTGATTTTTTAAGAGCTTGATAACTTTTTTTAAAAAAAACGCATAAAATTTGCAAAATCTCATCGGTTCTTTATTTGAAACGTTAGATTGGTTCATGACATTTACTTTTTGAAGATAATTTCATTTAAATGTTGACCGCGGCTGCGTCTTAGGTGGTCCATTCGGAAAGTCCAATTTTGGGCAACTTTTTCGAGCATTTCGGCCGGAATAGCCCGAATTTCTTCGGAAATGTTGTCTTCCAAAGCTGGAATAGTTGCTGGCTTATTTCTGTAGACTTTAGACTTGACGTAGCCCCACAAAAAATAGTCTAAAGGCGTTAAATCGCATGATCTTGGTGGCCAACTTACGGGTCCATTTCTTGAGATGAATTGTTCTCCGAAGTTTTCCCTCAAAATGGCCATAGAATCGCGAGCTGTGTGGCATGTAGCGCCATCTTGTTGAAACCACATGTCAACCAAGTTCAGTTCTTCCATTTTTGGCAACAAAAAGTTTGTTAGCATCGAACGATAGCGATCGCCATTCACCGTAACGTTGCGTCCAACAGCATCTTTGAAAAAATACGGTCCAATGATTCCACCAGCGTACAAACCACACCAAACAGTGCATTTTTCGGGATGCATGGGCAGTTCTTGAACGGCTTCTGGTTGCTCTTCACCCCAAATGCGGCAATTTTGCTTATTTACGTAGCCATTCAACCAGAAATGAGCCTCATCGCTGAACAAAATTTGTCGATAAAAAAGCGGATTTTCTGCCACTGATTTTGGTAATAAAATTCAATGATTTGCAAGCGTTGCTCGTTAGTAAGTCTATTCATGATGAAATGTCAAAGCATACTGAGCATCTTTCTCTTTGACACCATGTCTGAAATCCCACGTGATCTGTCAAATACTAATGCATGAAAATCCTAACCTCAAAAAAATCACCCGTTAGTTAGGAGAATTCTAGTTCCCCTCTACTTTTTTGCTCATATTCGTTTATTTCTCTTCGACGGAAGTTTGTGAAAAATTTACTTAATTGTTGTTGCATAGGCCAAAGGTATTAAATTACATATGTCCATAGGAATTGTGTGTGCATGTGTTGATGTGTAAACGCATATGCTGGGAGATAAGTGCAAGTGCAGGTACTCGGTGAAATTACACCTGTTACGAATTTAAGAGGATAAAAGGATATGTATACGCTTGCAGCCTATTGAAATCTAAAAAACTGCATTAAGAGTTCTATGAAAGGTTAGTAAAAGTCCTTATACTCGCTTGCTCACGTGCATAGATACATATGTATATTCCGCAGGAATGTTGTAGCGTAGAGAGGATAAGCTGATTTCTTTTTTCGTTTGGTATGAAGTTGTAAGTATTTATACAGTAGTAAGTAGCCTCTTTTTATCGTATAGAATAACCAATGCATGGTTGTTAGAGACTGTTAAACAATTAAAAATTATGATTTTTGGTAAAAAAATCCGGTGAAAATTTCATAGACCTTCTTTTATAATTAAGAAGAAAGCATGCCTGACGATTGGAATCTCAGTGTACTCTGCCCAATACACAAAAAGGGAGACCCCACAAATTGCGCCAATTAACGTGGCATAAGCCTCCTCAACATCGCGTATAAGGTTCTGTCGAGCGTATTGTTTCGACAGCACGAAAAGGAGCTGCCTTTATGCCGCGATGTCGGAATTTGGTATCCCCGCAAAACTAATACGGCTGTGTAAGCTGACGTTGAGCAACACCAAAAGCTCCGTCAGGATCGGGAAGGACCTCTCCCAGCCGTTCGATGCCAGACGAGGTTTCAGATAAGGTGACTCACTCTCGTGTGATTTCTTTAACCTGATGCTGGAGAAAATAATACGAGCTGCAGAGCTAAATAGAGAAGGTACAATCTTCTATAAGAGTGTACAGCTACTGGCGTACGCCGATGATATCGATATCATTGGAAACAACACCCGCGCCGTTAGTTCTGCTTTTTCCAGACTGGATAAGGAAGCGAAGCGTATGGGTCTGGTGGTGAACGAGTGAACAAAAACCAAACTCTACAAGTCCCTCCTCATTCCCGTCCTACTTTACGGTGCAGAAGCGTGGACGATGTCAACATCCGATGAGACGGCACTAGGACGGCAAATACCGCAGACGATGGAACGATGAGCTGTATGTGTTATTCCACGACAGAGATATAGTCCAGCGAATAAAAAGCAGCTACGCTGGCTAGGTCATGTTGTTCGAATGGATGAAAGTGCTCCAGCTCTGAAAGTATTCGATGCAGTACCCGCTGGTGGAAGCCGAGGAAGAGGGAGACCTCCACTCCGATGGAAGGACCAGGTGGAGGGGGACCTGGCTTCGCTTGGAATAACCAATTGGCGCCAAACTGCCAGAAGGAGGGATACGTGGCGCGCTGTTTTGGACTCGGCTATAACCGCGTAAGCGGTGTCTACGCTAGTCAAGAAGAAGAAGAATCGCAAATAAAAACACTCAGTCTGTCTGGGATTGATTGTATATAGCTGAACCAAATTATTTGATTTTATTAAACTGGAGCACCAGTCCATTCACCCATTTTTCGATTGAGCCGGTGTAAAATAGAGTGGTATTTTAAAATTGAAAGCTGCCTAAAATTTGGTGTGAACCACCCTTAACATTTACGACACTGCTGTTAGACTACAGCGAACCGTGAGGCTCAACCCACACCGGGTTGATCAAGATGTTCTTTCGTGTCCGATACGACGACAGCTTATAGCATCTTATGTGCCAACCCACACCGAGACGAGACAAAAATGCATGTTCGCATGGTTTGGGTTAGAGCAAAACAAGATTTTGTATCTTATTAGTCAAAGACGTTTTTACTAATCCGGTGTGGGTTGAGCCGTAAACCCAATATGTCGGAGTGGCTCCACTGAAGCTTCCAAGACGGCTTTTAGCCGTGACTCAAGACTCCACGTGGGTTGGTTACCGCATCTTGCACAAGGGTTGCTCAGGCTACCTGCGTGAGCGATGGGGACGCAAGAGTTTGAATTGAGTATAGCCCTGCAACTGTAACTGCATACCCAAAAGCATGGCTATACCCTATTGGCGAATTTAATCATTAATTTTCAATAACGAAAATGTATTTTGCTAACTCATGGACCTGGGTCTACTATTTTATGTTTTCTTGATTCCTTTTAGCTGCTAAGCGCAAACAATAGCTGGGAAATCAATATTTTCGATTTCATTCAATAAATAATGACACAAATTTAATAAAATGTTTGAAAACCAATTACCTTAAGTACTTGCTGTACTGGGAAATGTTGAAAGGACTGTAGATATTTTTTGCAACTTTTTATTACGGCCATCCACCCCCACTCTTCTACCCTACTGCAAACCCTTTATTTGGTTGGGCGCCGTTTTATTAGTGTTGACGTTTGGAAGCGTTCATTTCAATTAAGTTTTCAACTGTAATTAAATCTAATAAAAGATTTCAACTTAACACCTTCGAAATGAGACACGGCGAGAACTGAATATTGCAGCAACGGTATAGGTGTTTGTATGTATTTGTAAATGGCCGAATGCTCCAATCACGGGATGCCTAAATGAATGAACGACTAGCAACAATGACGGTGCGCCAAATTAGTGCTGACGTGCAACTAAAGCTCGCAACAACAAGGATATAGTAACAGCAGCAGCGTCAGTAGCTACAAACCTGTACGTTAATAAACTCTTCAACATCTATTTTCATTTACAAGAAGTACGGTGATGAAGGAAAATAAACAAAATTCTAGTATTCCATTAAAGGACAGCCAGCATTTATCAATGGATGCATCAGCAGCGCTGACAGGCGTTAGATAAAAGTGTCATTCGGTCATTCATTTATTCAAGGATTCATGCATTACAGGTTAAATCCTTTTGCTACAATTCTTCTACGTTGTTGTTGTGCTAATTTACATAAATGTCGAAAGGACCTTTGATTAGAATTTTTTGCCTTTTGCTACCCATTAAATTTAATTATCGAAATTGTACCAAAGCGTAAATGCAGATAGACCAAGAAATCCACTACCAAAGCGAAATATAATACTGAAAAAAATCAGAGAAGGTTGTATGCTTGAACTTAATTGGATAACGCATCGAATGTCCTATCTAACACCTTTGCTGTTAGTTACTTATGTATTTCACATTCTGCCTTTCAACGAATCACTATGCTTCACTGCAGCTTCATATCACCCAAACCATTCAAAGACCCTGCAACATTAAAAAATTCTCAAGTTGTGCTGGTATATTTTTGTTTTATTTGATTTCCCACGCCACTTTTACTCTTAACTTGTAATGACATTTCGACCTTTTCGCGCATTGGAGTGCACGTCTCGCTAAATAAGTTTCTTCAATACAAATTTCTTAACCCAAATCATTTTTTTCATCGCATGCCCTTCTGTCAGCCACGTGTTGGCTTCCACGGAATGAGTTGACTCCTCCCTTTCGCCGAAGCATAAGTATTTATACCGTACAACTCAATTCTTTGGTGGCACATATTTGCAATTTTCACAAATAAATTAACTTTAACTTTTTGGTGTATAAAAAAAAAATCTGTCGTAAATCAGTTTGAGATTACTCGATTGCAAATGGTGAATGTTTCAGCGATTGTGTTTTGTGTGAAAATTTGAAAAGTTTTAAATGAATACAAAAACAAGCGGTAGGGAAGACTAAGCGCGAAGATGACGGAATTTAAACACGCGTTGCCGGCTGGAAATATGTGTCTTCAAATTGCTCCCATATTTTAGAAAAATGTACATAGATGGGAAGAGGACTGAATGGTAATAAATTGTGTTTATCCATTGAAAGATCCATTTCTGTAAGACTAACAACAAGTCAAGTCGAAGTATTGTTTTCAAGAGTCTGATGAAATGCCCTTTTAAACATGATCTTGCTGTAGATTCGGTATTAGAGACTCATAATTGTGCGAATGTATGAACTATATACTATAATATATAATATAACTACACGGTCTTCCTAAATCAAACCTAAGGTTCAGTCTTAATTTTCTTCTTTGGGATGCTAATATGTACTAAGTAAAATAATCATACCCTTAATAAGAGAGGTAGGAAGGTTTTGCTATGTCTTTGATAGATTTGGTAGAGAATAATTTATTTTGAGCTATCAACTAAGGCCAAACAATTCGAACCACTACTGTCAACAATGGGATCGTCTGAAGAAGAAAATTGCCCGGAAGAATAGGAGAAGAGTTGCCAAGCTACACATATAGATAGTGCAATTCGAACAACTACTGTCAACAATGGGATCGTCTGAAGAAGAAAATTGCCCGGAAGAATAGGAGAAGAGTTGCCAAGCTACACATATAGATAGTGCAATTCGAACAACTACTGTCAACAATGGGATCGTCTGAAGAAGAAAATTGCCCGGAAGAATAGGAGAAGAGTTGCCAAGCTACACATATAGATAGTGCTTCAAAAGAAGCTTCCTTATAGCCCAGGCTAGGCACCAAGTGATTATTACTGGTTCCTGTCTATGGCGAATGATTCTGTTTACGACAAATTCGACCCAAGAGAAACTTTTAAAGATCGACAGTCCCAGTGTTTTGCGAATAGCAACGAGGGTTTCTACCAGAGTACCATTATGAAGTTACTTTATAAATTTCAACAAGTTGTTGAACAACAAGTAAGGAGAGGATGCAACCGAAAATTGTATACTCTCGTAATTTATTGATATAGACACTAGGATAACGAGAATCATCATATATAGTATATGTGGGCTGAGATAATTCGTGAACTGATTTCACTCATTTTCAACACCTAGTTTACATTGGAGACTAGAACAACACTTTCTCACTTAATTTGGCAAAGATATTTCACATATTAACCGGTTTATAAGGTATCAAGCCAAGGGAAGTTATGACCCGATTTTAACCATTATTGGCAGAGAGGCATACTATTAGAAGAAAAAGATTTCCTCTGAATTACATTAAAATATCTGAGAGATTTACCGATATTTTCTTTGAAAAACTACCCTTTCATTGGTTCCTAATGTATAAATTATAAAGTGAAGTAATCAGACGGAATTCAAAATTAAGTTATATGGGAAGTAGGCGCGATTTCCGTGTCATCAGGATGTCAAGAAAATATTATATACCGATCAAAATCGGTCGAGTAGTTCCTGAGGAACGGTTTTTGACCCATAAGTCACGTATTCCACGTCCATTTTCCATTTTTTTTATCTGAGTGTAGCTTCCTTCTGCCATTTCTTCTGTACAATAAAGTGTTTCTGATGTTTTTTCGTTAGTGAGTTAAAGCACTTTTAGTAAATTTCAACATAACCTTTGTATGGGAGTTGAGGGTGAATATTATCCGATTTCAACTATTTTTGTGGTGTATAATCTTGTCCGTATTATTCTTTATGGCTTAGTTATGACATTTTTTAGGTTTTCGGTTTTCGCCATTTTGTGGGCGTGACAGTTAGCCGATTACGCCCATTTGTAATACCAATCCTCTCATGGTGCCAAGGAACATGTGTACCAAATATCTTCCAGATATCTTAATTTGTACTTTTTAGTAGTAGTACTTTATAGTATAGTAGTTTTAGTTTCATCGCTTTCACGGACAGACGGACAGACAGACATCTAGATTGATTTATACTCGTCACCCTGATTATTTTGGTATATGTATATAACCCTATATCTAACTCTTTTAGTTCTAGGTTACACAAACAACCGTTATGTGAACAAAACTTACATATTACGATGTGCAACATGTTGCGATATTACCATTGGACTAAATTATTTATCTGAAGGTTAAAAAGACAAACTAGCGATCCATCATTACATTTAAACTTTGAAAGTTGATTTAATGAAATAATAATTTATAATTTAATAATTTGTCTATTTATATGTACGTGTGATCTTATAATTGCGGTAGGGGTAATTATGTGTAAGTAAATTTCGTAACTTTCGACTTATTTCTTGTGTTTCACTTAACTTCATACTGCAAAACTCTACACACGGAGCTTGATTAACCAACAGAAGGGCATACCAACATGTAGAAATATATGTCCGCAAATATGTAATATATCCGTAGTATGTTGCTAATGTGGGTACAAATTATATCAACAATTGTTCGGTTTGGGAAAAAATACCCTAACTGCAATTGCTGCAAGTACTCGCAGCAGCAACGGTTGTAAAAATTGCTTTCCCACTTCTTATTACTTTAACGTAAGCTTTTTTCATATATCCGCTTTATTGTTGTTGCTTTCAGCTATAGTAATTGCATTGTTTCATTACATAGCTATTGAAGATTTTTGCACACAGTCATCCAAGATTACTTTACACTCCTTCTACCTCATTGATGGGACTCCATTGGCTTTGTTGTTGTTGTTTGTTTTCTTTTGTGTAAAATGCATTTAGTGGCGTCTGCAGGAATCGTTTGGTATATACCCCAATGGGCCACTTGTGCAAACAATAATGTACACACATACATTGCAGTGTGTGCCCTGCTACACACACACACACACACACAATTCCGGTTTTTAATTTAGCATTAAGGATTCGCTTTATTGCTAATTACTGTGCGTAAAATGTTGCTAATTGCCAGCACTTTCCGGTTTTGCTTCAAACAGTGGCTTGATAGCAGGTTATTTGCTCGAAATTGCTTGAATACGAGTGTTGCGCTCGTGCGAATAATCGACTCAGTATGATATGGTGTGTGTGAGTTTTGCATTTTTGTATGGAATTCAAAATACGCTACTTGAGAGCAATAACTGATTTTTTTGCCATCTTATTAAGAATGTAATCCAAAGCGGTGGCATCGAAAAAATCTTAAGATTTTAATTAAACTAGATCATTTTTAAAGAGTTAGTTCTAAATAGAGTTGAACTTACCTAACTCGAATCGCCATAACTCGCAAAGAACTTCGATTTATAGCGGATTTCATTAATACTTAAATTTTTCAAAACCATGTAAAATATAGATTTATAAACAGTTTTATTTATTTACTTCGCATAAAGTATTATGAACAACTTTACAACATATATTCTGTAATTTTGTTTGTTGCAGTTTGATATTGTTTGGCTATGTATCCCATGCCTTTGTTACATGATTTATGCAATTCATAAGTGTAATGTTATATTTTTGTTCGGCTCCGTACGATATAGAGGGACTCCTTTAAAATTATGCCTCGATAATAAAATTTTAAATTTTGTATTATGTCCTGGTCGAAATATTCGGTTTATGGAAGGAATTTTGAGCGAGAGAATTTGGAGAGGCGAAAATTCAAATATAACAAATGAAGTATTTAACATGAAAAATCTCTACGTCCTTCCCTAGATAATATTGAATGAAAAATATTGTCCTAATACTGAGTGGACTATGACTTGGTATTACCAATAATCAAAGTGATATTCCCTACCGTAATATACATTGGAGGATGGAGTCATATGTAGAAGTTCACGTAAGTGAGGAAAGTTTCTGACTGCCATTCACTTGGGAGTGGCCAGGAACGATTCTTTTGCATGTGGCTCAAGCAGCTCACAACTTCCGGTCTTAGACCAAGTATCCTCTGGGTAGCCAACAGACATCCGTCTGGAAGCGAGCTAAAGTGAGAAGGCGAATCCCGCTTATGCGGTTGTGCGTAGGGCTTGGGACCCACCACATAAAAACGAATAACCAGTGAATAAGAAACACAGGCCTCGGATGAGAAACCCCCCTTTTGATGACGACCACAGCAAACGTATAAAGGACTATGATTTAAGGGCATGCACCTGGAATGTCCGGACCCTTAATTGGGAAGGTGCCTCTGCCCAGCTGGTTGATGTCCTCGTAAGAGTAAAGGCTGACATCACCGCAATCCAAGAAATGCGATGGACGGGACAAGGACGGAAGAAGGTGGGTCCTTGTGACATCTACTACAGCGGCCATATAAAGGAGCGCAAATTCGGTGTGGGATTCGTGGTGGGAGAGAGACTCCGTCGTCGAGTCCTGGCATTCACTCCGGTGGATGAACGTCTATCCACAATCCGCATCAAAGCGAGGTTCTTCAACATATCGCTGATTTGCGCCCACGCCCCGACGGAAGAGAAGGACGAAGTGACCAAAGATACCTTCTATGAGCGCCTAGAACGTACCTATGAGCGCTGCCCCCGCCAGGATGTCAAAATCGTGCTTGGCGATTTCAACGCTAGGGTGGGTAAAGAAGGTGTCTTTGGCACAACAGTCGGAAAATTCAGCCTCCATGACGAAACATCACCAAACGGTCTGAGGCTGATCGACTTCGCCGGGGCCCGAAATATGGTCATCTGTAGCACTAGATTCCAGCATAAGAAAATCCATCAAGCTACTTGGCTGTCCCCGGATCGAATCACTCGCAACCAGATCGATCATGTTGTGATAGATGGACGACATGTCTCCAGTGTTTTTGATGTGCGTACGCTTCGTGGTCCCAACATCGACTCGGACCACTACCTTGTAGCAGCTAAGATACGCACCCGCCTCTGTGTAGAAAAGCGCACACGTCAACAAACACAAGGAAGGTTCGACATCGAGAAGCTGCAATCACAACCGACAGCCGAACGATTTTCTACTCGACTTGCACTCCTGCTCTCTGAGAGCACTCATCAGCATCTCGGTATAAGGGAGCTGTGGGACGGCATATCAAACTCCTTACGTACAGCTGCAACCGAAACCATTGATGAGGATTGTCTTCTCGCAGTGGAGAGAAAACAGACTGCCTACCTCGCAATGTTGCGATCGACCGCAACACGAGCGGGATGGGAAAGATACCGAGAGCTGAAGAGGGAAGCGAGACGCATTTGCAGAAAAAGAAAGAAAGAGGCAGAAATGCGTGAGTATGAAGAGCTTGACAAGCTGGCCGACAGGGGTAATGCTCGAAAATTTTACGAAAAGATCCGGCGACTAACTGAAGGTTTCAAGACCGGAGCACAGTCCTGTAGGACCCCCAGCGGTGATCTAGTGGTTGATGACCAGAGTATACTGTGTTTGTGGAGGGAACACTTCTCCAGCCTGCTGAATGGCAGTGAAAGTACAACACCAGGAGATGGCGAACCCGATTCCCCAATCGACGACGATGGAACAGATGTTCCATTGCCCGACCGTGAAGAAATTAAAATAGCAATTAACCGCTTGAAGAACAACAAGGCGGCGGGGGCCGATGGATTGCCGGCCGAGCTATTCAAATACGGCGGCGAAGAGCTGATAAGGTGCATGCATCAGCTTCTTTGCGAAATATGGTCGGAAGAAAGCATGCCCGACGATTGGAATCTCAGTGTACTCTGCCCAATCCACAAAAAGGGAGACCCCATAATCTGCGCCAACTATCGTGGGATAAACCTCCTTAACATCGCTTATAAGGTTCTATCGAGCGTACTGTGTGAAAGACTAAAGCCCACCGTCAACAAACTGATTGGACCTTATCAGTGTGGCTTTAGACCTGGAAAATCAACAACTGACCAGATATTCCCCATGCGCCAAATCTTGGAGAAGACCCGTGAAAAAAGGATCGACACGCACCATCTATTTGTCGACTTTAAAGCTGCTTTCGACAGCACGAAAAGGAGCTGCCTTTATGCCGCGATGTCTGAATTTGGTATCCCCGCAAAACTAATACGGCTGTGTAAGTTGACGTTGAGCAACACCAAAATCTCCGTCAGGATCGGGAAGTACCTCTCCGAGCCGTTCGATACCAAACGAGGTTTCAGACAAGGTGACTCGCTATCGTGCGACTTCTTTAACTTGATGCTGGAGAAAATTATAAGAGCTGCAGAGCTAAATAGAGAAGGTACAATCTTCTACAAGAGTGTACAGCTCCTGGCGTACGCCGATGATATTGATATCATCGGAAGCAACAACCGCGCCTTTTGTTCTGCGTTTTCCAGACTAGATAAAGAAGCGAAGCGAATGGGTCTGGTGGTGAACGAGGACAAGACGAAATATCTCCTGTCATCAAACAAACAGTCAGCGCATTCGCGTCTTGGCTCCCACGTCACTGTTGACAGTCATAACTTTGAAGTTGTAGATAATTTCGTATACCTAGGAACCAACATTAACACCGATAATAATGTCAGCCTTGAAATCCAACGCAGAATCACTCTTGCCAACAGGTGCTACTATGGACTGAGTAGGCAATTGAAAAGTAAAGTCCTCTCTCGACGAACAAAAACTAAACTCTACAAGTCCCTCATCATTCCCGTCCTACTTTATGGTGCAGACGCGTGGACGGTGTCAACATCCGATGAGACGGCACTAGGAGTTTTCGAGAGAAAGGTTTTGCGGAAGATTTACGGTCCCTTAAACATTGGCAACGGCGAATACCGCAGAAGATGGAATGATGAGCTGTATGTGTTGTTCGACGACATAGACATAGTCCAGCGAATAAAAAGCGGCTACGCTGGCTGGGTCATGTTGTTCGAATGGATGAAAGTGCCCCAGCTCTGAAAGTTTTCGATGCAGTACCCGCTGGTGGAAGCCGAGAAAGAGGGAGACCTCCACTCCGGTGGAAGGACCAGGTGGAGAAGGACCTGTCTTCACTTGGTATTACCAATTGGCGCCAAACCGCCAAAAGGAGAGATGCGTGGCGCACTGTTGTGGACTCGGCTATAACCGCGTAAGCGGTTTCTACGCCAGTTAAGAAGAACATACATTCAACATCTCCATTTCTACAAAGTGCCTTATTCGATGTTCAAGCACAGGCTGTAGTATATGAATCATACGCAAAATTTCTTTCTTGTACATTAAAAGGTTGGTCAAAGCAGTTGATTCCGATATATTCGAAATTGTCAAATGATGGCCTTTCAACAAGAATGTTGAATTGAGATCAAGATAAATCGACTTCCGCTTGTTCACCACAGATCCATCAGTTCATAATAAAAGGGTGTATATATGCATAAAGGGGTTTTTAATAAGAGCGGTACAAAAGTATGGAACTCGATATTTTTTGCATGGACACCACGGACACGCTTACAGAAATCCAGACGTTGAACCCAATTTTCGGAGGTTTTCAACCATAAATCGGCCGATACTGTTGTAATTTTACGTTCGATATTCGTACGAAGTTCATCAATCGTAGCAGGCTCCTTGGCATAGACCATAGACTTGACGTAGCCCCAGAGGAAATAGTCTAACAACGTCAAATCACTCGACCGAGGCTGTCAATTGACTTAGCCATTTCATGAGATAACACGTACATCAAACTTGGTTTTCAATAAATCGATTGTGACATTCGCTGCGTGGCTTGTGGCGCCGTCCTTTTCGCCCAATGACGCCGCCAGCCCATAAACCACACCAAACCATATTTTTTCCGGGATTCTATGGTGATTCATGGATTACATGTGGATTGCTGCTTGACCATTAACACATATTTTGCTTATTGACGAACCAATATGTATAGCTAGAAATGAACATCTTCGCTGAAGATGATTTTTCGATGAAAATCCGGATAATTTTCAAGTTTTTGCTCAGTTCAGTTCACAAACATACGACGATTCTGTGGTAAATTGGCTGGTGATCAATTCAGTTCCTCTGTCAATTAGATCTTGTAAGGATGTACCAACATCTTTTTCGCAAAATTCGCCACAAATACGTCACAGAGATGCGCAAAGCTTGAGAACGACGTTTGAGAGACTGATTTGGGTCTTCCAAAATTGGTGCGCTAGCCGCAGTAATATTCTCGACACTACGGGCACTTCTTTGTCTCACTGGCACGCGAACATTTTGTACTGTGTAAAGTATATATTAATACTTTACTTCCAGGATTTAAATAAGATACGTAGAACTAATTACGCAATTTCTATTTAGTTATTATATTTTTGGAACCTCAAAAGTCCCACATATGTTTTTATCATTCAATAAACGATCTCATTCTTTTTATCGAATGGAACTTTTTCAGTTTTAAGTCAATGACAAGCTGGAACCTACCATTGAAGGGATCGCGGCGTATTAGCCATATTCTTTGCTTGCGTCAACCGCAATGCCTTGTGGCTTTGTCAGATGTCAGGACGGCTAATATACAAGCTTGAATGGGAAGAAAGCGAAAAAACGTTAGCGATATAGCGACGAAGTTTAAAGACAAAAAATGCGAAAATAGAAGAATGGCATAAAAGAAAATCGCTTTCACACAGTTGAAGAACTGGGAATAGAGCAAAAAAACTACAGCAACGCCAACGAATGTGAGTATGTGAAAAAGTGAAAGGGTAAAAAAGCGAAATGTAAAAAGTGTAAAATGAAAACGACTGAAACGATTTGAATTGCGAACGTAAAATTTCCAATGAAATATGAGCGAAAGGCGCAACAACAGGCCGAAGCAACGGCTAAGAGCCAAGGAAAAGGCCATCGCCAAGCTAGTGGTGGTTGTGAGAGTGCAGCCTGACAGGATAGACGGGCGAATATGAACGTTACGCATACGCACCAGCTTATTGTAAGGCTGTTTACTATTTTGTACAAATGTGTGCATTGAATTTATGTCTTTGCATATGGACCCCCCAAGCGCTAAGGTGGAGAAGGGGCCTTCCAATGCATATGAAGAGGAAAATGTACGACCATTGGTACGTTACGAAACGTTTATGGCTTAAAAAGTTAAGAAAGTGCGCCGTGAAGTATGCCAGGCTTATGCAAGACAAATGTGCTGACAATGCCGGCTGCCAGGCAAAAATGAATGCCCATTATATGAATATGTGGCACATTTACGAACGTACGAGTGTGCGTTTGGCGAGCGTCGCTTGCATTTCGCATACCACGTGCATTTTCACATACACATATGAGTAGATTGTGCTTATGTCGACCAACATGAATGATGTTGCTGCCACAATTGCCAAGTGTCAGGTGGGTATTAGATAGCCGTATAGCATTTTCGGAGTAGCTGCATCGCAGTAGTAGGAAGCCACAAATTTCTCAGCTAGGCTTGTCAAATTCAAAGGCCATCAAAAGCAGCCACACCTAAGGTGGGAATTGAAAATAGAAAAAATACAAGTTTGGTTTTAAGTATTGTAAATACGACAAATTTAAATCTTTACTGTGTTTATGAAATAATTTACTTAAGGGAATGAAAATAAACATTGTAAATGTATGATATTAATAAAACAATAAATATATCTTCTTTGTACCCCTACAATTAGTCCAAAGAGAATAGCATATGAGGGCTGAATTAATTTTTAAACCGATTTCACTCATTGTCGCTACCAAACTACGCTATATTAAAGACTATACGCTACCTTAATATTATCAAAATATTAACCGATATATACGGTATAAAGGCCAACGGATGTTTGAATAATAATATTTGGTATATACCTGACACAGCATTATAAGAAACACATCTCCTTTGATTTTCTTTTAAATATGTGAAAGATTTACCGATATTTTCGGTAAAAAGTATGCATTAGCACTGAGGCATTGATGCTCGATATCTGGGGCCTTGAAAAGTTATAGTTCGATTTCAGCAATTTTTTTGATAAGTCTAGAAAATACTATAACTTATTACACTCAAGCCTTACTACGGTAGTAGTAGTCAGGGTAATTATCTTTGGTGTTTCGATCAAAAATTGTTAAAGAATTAAAGACATATATGTATGTATATCTATACAATTTATATATCAGGAATCATCAAAAAGGACTCTTAACAGTCAATACTTCTTCTTCTTTGGCTCCGTAGTACACAAGATACTCGTTAAACGAGAAAACAATATGTAGTATGTAATATGGTTCTGGGAGGATGGGGTCATATGTAGAAGTTCACGCAAGTGATGAAAGTTTCTGATTGCCATTCACTTGGGAGTGGCCGGAAACGATTATTTTGCATATGACTCAAGCAGCTCACGACTTCCGGTTTTAGACCAAGTATCCTCTAGGTAGACAACAGACATCCGTTTGAAGGCGACCTAAAATGAGAAGGCGAAGCCCGCTTCTGCGGTTGTCCGTAGGAATTGGGACCCATCACATAAAAAAACCTCCCCAATGAAAGACCAAAAAGAGCCTCGGATGAGAAATCCAACTTTTGATGACGACCCCTGCAAACGTTTTAAGGATCATGTTTTGAGGGCATGCACCTGGAATGTCCGAACCCTTAATTGGGAAGGTGTCTCTGCTCAGCTGGTTGATGTCCTCATACAAATAAAGGCTGACATCCTGACGGGACAAGGACGGAAGAAGGTGGGCCCTTGTGACATTTACTACAGCGGCCATATAAAGGAGCGCAAGTTTGTGGTGGGAGAGACACTCCGTCGCCGCGTCCTGGCGTTCATCCCGGTGGATGAACGTCTAGCCACTATCCGCATCAAAGCGACGTTCTTCAACATATCGTTGATTTGCGCCCACGCCCCGACGGAAGAGAAAGACGATGTGACCAAAGATACTTACTATAAGCGTCAAGAACGTACCTATGAGCGCTGCGCCCGCCACGATGTCACAATCGTGCTTTGCGATTTTAACGCTAGGGTGGGTAAAGAAGGTTCGGGGTGGGATAGATATCGAGAGCTGAAGAGGGAAGTGAGACTCATTTGCAGACATAAAAAGAAAGAGGCCGAAATGCATGAGTACTGTTAGAAGACAATAACAATTCTAGAACAACGATGATGTATTTTACATAAAGAGTTCCATATCTACTATACGTAAATTGCCGTTTGTATCAATTTTTAAAATCCCTAGATTTTACGATTATGTATATACAAAGCCAGGCTCCATCCTAAATATGTTCTTCCCAACTTTTCCTAATTTTATGTACCTATCACTTTTTGGGCAATTATATTTGCTTTTACTTTTGGCTTGGTTATCAAAATCAGCACATTATATTTTCAATTAATTTTAGCCAAGTAAACAAACAAAAAGTTAATTTAGAACGGCCAAACGACACCGACAAATGTTTATTACACCGAAATAACTCGCAGATTAATCGAAATAATGCTAATTTCCACCTGCCACAACGGCTGTCACGACATCCACCCAAAACTGGAAACAACACGACTGGCATTGAAGAACAGCATTGATGCCATTAAAAGCGTTGAAAGGAGCGGCATAAAATAATCAGTATGCCACAGCCGTTCCAGCAGCAAGAGTGCTATAATCCTTTTATTAGCTCAACAAAAATATCGCTGTCATTTACACTCCCTCACAAACGGTATAAAACCAATGCGGCTTTACCAACAGCTTTGTGACACCAAAAAGCAAAGTTGGAGTAAAATGTAGCCACTCGACTTGCTGTTAATCATCAGCAACCGCAGCAAGTTTGCTAAAAACTTTAACAATGAAAGCGGCAAGGATTGCGAATGCTGACTTATGCCGAATTGCAGGTGAAGCTGCGAAAAACAAAATATATTCGGAAATGTACTAATTATTTCAGTGCCATTCACACTCATTACGCCGGATTAACTTTGGTCTATTATTGCACGCTCCTGTAGCCAAATTGATTCGGCCAGCAATGAAGGCATAGTCCGCGCCAACGGCCAGTCGACCATTCCAAGCTGCCAGGTATACATACCCACTTATAACTGCTTACTCAACAGCGCAATAAGGCAACAAGTACAGATTAAATACCAGCGGCAAGTCAACAAGAGTGCGGAAAACGAATTGGCAGTAAAATGAGGCGAATAAATGGTCAACCAAGCAGCTGTTTACGTGGAATAAAACAGGCGTGCAGTTAGTCAAATTCGGCAAGCCGCAGATATACATACATACATACTGTGGAGGAGGTACTTAAGTGAATCCAGCCAGTGGAAATGACTACCGGTTTATGAAGTATGCTTGCAGCCAGAAAATCCGCACAAGGAATGTTAACGTTACTGTTATCTGTATGGCACTGGCTGGTGGGTTGCTGGTCGCCCAACCATCTCAGCACGTTGTGTAGTATACCACAAAACAGTTAGTTGCAACTTCACAGCTACTTTATCAGCACTCACAAATGACTGGACTGGCCTAATAAACCACGCTATTTAACAGGTAAGCATAATAGCAATGGAATCCAATAAGAAAAGTATACAGCGCGCCGCTTGAACATTCCAACTTATTTACAGTCATCAACGGGTCATTAACATTATATTTTTTTGGCATACTAAGAGGCCATAAGTGGTATTTCAGAGTTTGTAGTAAACCTCCCCCATTTCTGGTTGAGTACTTGTTGGCAAAGTGGCTTATAATTGTATGAAGAGTGGGGAAAATGCAGTTCAATCAACGGTGCAGCTGACAGCTGCTGAAGTTGCTACACTTACATATATGTTAAATTAAAATGTAAATAAACGTTTCGCGAATTTAACATTGAACTCGACTTTAAACCGATGGTTGTGCAACAACAGAAACATTTCTAAACCATAAAAAAACAGAAAATCCCTTAATACTTTAAAATGCCGTTTTTCTGCCTAAACAAATAAGTCTCTGGATACCAGTATTCTACATAGGCCAACTACGACCCACTTACATGGGTTCATTCACAGCTTTTACAACGACATTATTCTTCATAAGAGAAATAGTGAAATTAAAATCACTAAGGCATACAATGCGGCAAGCCAACCTGTCAGCCAACCTACACGCTGCCTTAGCCGTTTATCTCCCGTGTATTAGCATTATGTTTGAGTTTTTGCTACGACACTACTACTGTAGGCAGTAATGAGGGTGCTACAATAAGTCCATAAAAGCCTACAATTATTAATACTTGCAAAACAGAATGTCATTGGGAAGTGTGAATCAATTAAAATTGTTTTATCACAGAAAACACCTCCTAACTCTGCCACTGTTTTGGTTTTATGCTACTTGTTTTGGCGATTCACCACACTCCAAATTAGTTCAAAGCGAAATTGGCTAATGTATCTATATATATATACATCTTTGAACGAACATAACCTCTTTCTTGTGGAAAGCAAATATTTGCTGAACACATTATTCGAAGAAAAATATTCCCTCTGAATTTATTTCAAATATCTGGAAGATTTTCCGGTATTTTCGGTAAAAAAATGTGATTGGTACAGAGGTCATCATGTTCGATATCTAGGCCCTGTAAAACGTATAGGCCAATATCTATAATTTTTAAACGAGTGATGCCATACACCAAATGCAGTGCTTAATTTATATTGTAAAGTGGACGAATCAGATTGAATTCAAAATTGTGTTATATGGGAAGTAACCATGGTTGTTAACCGATTTCGCCCATATTCCATGGGTAACATCAGGGTGTAAAAAAAAATGTTGTAATGTTCATTGAAATCGGTCGAGTAGTGGGAGATGGCACGCCTTGAAAAAGTCATCTGCTCGGAGCTGAAACTAATGTTAATCTAAAAATGCACACCATACATGGAAGAAGAAGCACGGTTCCGGACTCATTACATAATAGCTGTAATATCCACAAAAGAGCGCCTATTTGACTGAAATAACTCTCCTATTTTGACTTCCAAAATACCGGAACGTAATAGGTTACGAACCAGCAAAGTGCTTATCGAGCATACCTCAAAACTGTATATTACTCCCAGTCCGTTTCTTTCGCTATCCATTTACGCTCCAGTACGGTTACTCAGCCGTCTACTTTTGCGGAAAGTATGTTTGTGTGTGTATATATGTATTTCTCTATTGCAATAGTCTCTTCTCCTTGACAGCACGTTAGCTTGGCCTCTCGTTCGCCTTGATGACGCTGCGGCTGTCGTCCATTACATTTGCCGCGTGGCGTCTCTAACCATTTTCTTGTCATTACCGCAAGTTTAACTCTTTCCACAACAGGCCTTCCGGCATGCCAGCCACATGTATTCGTACACATGTCAGAGCTTGTAGATATATTATGGCGACTCCGCAGCGTGTGAGTGTTGTTGATTGCTGCTTTTCACTGTGACACTATTGTCGCAGTTCGAGTATTTAGCAAAACCTGACAACCAAACCAACTATCTATCTTTCTCAGCCAACCAACAGCGAACTGGAAAGTTAAGGCAACCTGGTGATCCATCTATCCATTTATTTAAGCGCACAAAACCGTACGGTTAGTCAAGTAGTACGCTGGGCGAGTAAGTGTAGCATTATATTTAACGGAGAACTTGTAAGCCGGAACCCGTTCGCCTCACTTGTGATGACTTTCACAGCGTCTAACCGGCTGTGACTTTTACTCATCGCAAGTAGTCGCCAGTTTGCTTTAAGTAATTACAAATGATGAGCGGATGTGGTGTAATAAATTAAACTTCGTATGTATCGTACCGCAATACACATACACGTGTATAGATATATTTTATCGTGTGGTTGTTCTTTTTCCGCAAGCAATGTTCGCCTTGCTTTTAAACTCCGGCACGGGTGTCTACTCCACGCACAAAACTAACGCTCTCCATTTAATCAACGGCTAAGGTGTGCGCAACTATTTTGCTTCAATTTAATACTTGCATTATCACCTTCATTTACTTTTTATTTACTTTTCATTACTTCGCCAGTACTAAAATCAACCATTTCGATTATCTTGGGTTTTACATTGTACGTACTATGTAATCATGGATTAAAAAGAACATCACAGACTCAACAAATAAAGTTCCAATATAAAAGTATTACTAAGTGTTATGTGGGTGTATGATGAAAGTACCTTATACGCGAAAGTTAGTCTAGTAAGTATCTCTTGATATACAAACGTCTTCGAAAAACAAGTAAGGAAGGGCTAAGTTCGGGTGTAACCGAACATTTTATACTCTCGCAATTTATTTAACTTTATTAATATTATATAATACACAATTTGACCCACATATTCGTCATATATATTGTATAAAGTCCATTGAAAGTTGGAAACCATAATATTAGATTAGAAGCACCGAGGTCCTCATGTTCGATATATGGGGCCTTGAAAACCTGTGGTCCGATTTCGGCGATTTTTAGAATGGGGTACTATATAATGTGGCACTATAAACGAAGTATTTGTGCAAAGTTCTGCATCGATATCTTCACTAGTGCTTACTTTATATATTGTAATGTAAACGATTCAGATCGTCTTCAAAGTTCTGTTATATAGGAAGTAGGCGTGGTTGTGAAGCGATTTGGCCTATTTTCACAACATATCATTGGGATGTAAGGAAACTATTACAAACCAAGTTACATTGCAATCGGTCGAGTAGTTCCTGAGATATGGTTTTTGACCCATAAGTGGGCGATGCCACGCCCATTTTCCATAAAAAAAAAAAATCTGAGTACAGCTCCCTTCTGCTATTTCCTCTGCAAAATTTAGTGTTTCTGAGGTTTTTCGTTAGTTAGTTAATCCACTTTTAGTAATTTTCAACCTAACCTTTGTATGGGACGTGGGCGTGGTTATTATCCGATTTCAACTATTTTCATGGTGTGTGGTGGGGTATGTAAAAGAACCGACTGCAGAAAGTTTGGTTTATATAGCTTTATTAGTTTGCGAGTTAAATATAAATAACTGATATGTGGGCGGGGCCACGCCCACTCCCCTCAAAAAATTACATCCAAAATATGACCCCTCCTAGTGCGATCCTTTATTCCAAAATTTACTTTTATAACTTCATTTATGGCTTAGTTATGACACTTTATGTGTTTTTGGTTTTCGCCATTTTGTGGGCGTGACAATGGTCCGATTCTGCCCATTTTCGAACTTGATCTTCTTATGGTGGCAAGGAATATTTGTGCCAAGTTTCGTCAAGATATCTTAATTTTTACTCAAGTTATAGCTTGCACAGACAGACAGCCGGACAGACGGACATACGGACGGACAGACGGACGGACGGACAGACATCCGGATTTCAAATCTACTCGTCACCCTGATCACTTTGGTATATATGACTCTATATCTACCTCTTTTAGTTTTAGGTGTTATAAACAACCGTTATATATGTGCTAAGTTTCGTCAAGATAACTTAATTTTTACTCAAGTTACAGCTTGCACAGACGGACATACGGACGGACGGACAAACATCCGGATTTCAAATCTACTCGTCACCCTGATCACTTTGGTATATATGACTCTATATCTAACTCTTTTAGTTTTAGGTTTGTTATGTGAACATAACTATAATACTCTCTTTAGCAACTTTTGTTGCGAGAGTATAATAATCATTACAATTTTGTTCGGGCGGTGTGGTTCGGTTTATAAGCTATTTAAAAATATGTTATTATCATTGCAAATCCTGTAAAGCACATCGGATCGACGAAATTTATTACATCCTTGAGAGGAGCGAATGCAGATTGTTGCCAAGTACCCTGGAACTTTGGAATATGCTCATGAGAGAAATTTTGGAGAGCTGAACTGGACTTATTGAAAGAAGAACCTATAACGTGAGATGCTAATAAGCTTGAGTTTCGCAATAAATGTTTTATAAATAGGATTAATCTTTATCTATCCAGTACTATAGGGTGATTTTTTAAGAGCTTGATAACTTTTTAAAAAAAAAAAACGCATAACGCGAAACGTTAGATTGGTTCATGACATTTACTTTTTGAAGATAATTTCATTTAAATGTTGACCGCGGCTGCGTCTTAGGTGGTCCATTCGGAAAGTCCAATTTTGGGCAACTTTTTCGAGCATTTCGGCCGGAATAGCCCGAATTTCTTCGGAAATGTTGTCTTCCAAAGCTGGAATAGTTGCTGGCTTATTTCTGTAGACTTTAGACTTGACGTAGCCCCACAAAAAATAGTCTAAAGGCGTTAAATCGCATGATCTTGGTGGCCAACTTACGGGTCCATTTCTTGAGATGAATTGTTCTCCGAAGTTTTCCCTCAAAATGGCCATAGAATCGCGAGCTGTGTGGCATGTAGCGCCATCTTGTTGAAACCACATGTCAACCAAGTTCAGTTCTTCCATTTTTGGCAACAAAAAGTTTGTTAGCATCGAACGATAGCGATCGCCATTCACCGTAACGTTGCGTCCAACAGCATCTTTGAAAAAATACGGTCCAATGATTCCACCAGCGTACAAACCACACCAAACAGTGCATTTTTCGGGATGCATGGGCAGTTCTTGAACGGCTTCTGGTTGCTCTTCACCCCAAATGCGGCAATTTTGCTTATTTACGTAGCCATTCAACCAGAAATGAGCCTCATCGCTGAACAAAATTTGTCGATAAAAAAGCGGATTTTCTGCCAACTTTTCTAGGGCCCATTCACTGAAAATTCGACGTTGTGGCAGATCGTTTCATCATTCATGATGAAATGTCAAAGCATACTGAGCATCTTTCTCTTTGACACCATGTCTGAAATCCCACGTGATCTGTCAAATACTAATGCATGAAAATCCTAACCTCAAAAAAATCACCCGTTAGAAGCATAGACAAGGAAGACCCAAAAATCAAATACTGAATCCAAATTAAATAATATCAGAGCATTTTTCGAAGAAAAGTGTTTGAAGTATCAACCAAACCATTAGATATTATTAAACAGTGGATCCTTTAGTAATCAGTTTGACTCTAGTTAAATCTGCGATACCCTGATGCAATCAATAATTTTATCGTATTTGTAGTTTGAAAGCACCACTACCATTAGCTTTTGGTACTAACTTCTTTATGCACTAGAAATCTTTTTTAAAGATTATTTTGAAACTCCACTCGAATATCACCCGCATGGGCTGGACGGGACATGTACTATTAAGGATTTTTCCTCAATACCGACATCTTAAAGCGAATCTTAATATTATTCCATATTTGAATGGTTAAATGTTAATAGTTTTATGCCCTATATACTGCTTTAAGACATAATCAAGCAATTCAATCTCCTTCCAAATCCCTACGTTATGTGCTTCATCACAGATTACACTGATTCTCCGGCAAAAATAGGAGTATTAAAAGTATTCAGAATACGTCTTATTGCGTCTACTCGTGTATGTATGGTACGTGCACAAGTACATATATTTTTCATATGTGCATATATTAGTAGAGGCATAGCTTTAGTTTCATCAATATTTTACCTCTTAAACAGTTTTTCCCATACCCCTTTCCACTAGTGCAGTATTCCACCATAAATATTGAATGTAATTTACTTATTAATATGCATGAATTAACTTATTACTGGATTTCAACAAAATTTTAACGACCGTAAATTGATTAATGTGAAATTAATAAACTACCATTACGAAGGTGTGTAGATGAATAAGTGTAAATACTTAGGTGTATTAATAACACTTCTGAATATGACGACGGATTAGCGATTATAAAGTGCAGTCTATGTAGCATACAACTACTTATCATATACATACATACAAATATATTTTCATTACAGAAATATCGATGATTGCATACAGACTGGCACATACGAGTATGTGTATTTACCCCACATCTTAATAATCATTAATTAGAAATTATGCAATTGTCGTGCACTCCTATCGCATAAAAGTGTGAATACTTAATGCAAATATATACATATATATGTGAATATACTCGTATGAGTGTAGTTTATTATAGTAGAACAATATAGTTTATTATAGTAGAACTAATCGTTTCGCACATCATTAGTACAAAGGAATTCAAATAGCGGATTATAGGGCATCATAATGTCAAACAAATACCGCAATGCAAATACCGGCATAAATTTTAATTTGCTCTGGAATGTCATAAGAACTTATGTTCACTTAAAGTTATTGATTGCGATGGGAGATGACAAACACACCGCATGAAAAATAATTATTTATAATTTAAGTAAAATCTACTCGCGCTTATGTACAGTTACAATAGAGGGGGAAATGTGTCCCTATAAAGTGGTTGCATGTTGGTTGAGAAGACGATGGCAGATTCGGCGGCCTTTAGAAGACGTTATGACCACAATCTTATAAGAATGCAATTGATGAGAAAGTTAGTTATAGTTGCTATAGGTTACTTAGGTATAGTTGTCTACTGCCTGCGACTAGTTGACAAAGAGCAAGAAAGAAAGGGAGAGAATATATATAATTTGTCTATATTTGGGTTTCGAATTGGACTTTTAGAAAATATAGGATATATAATTAATAATGTAAATTACGACCATTTGAAGAAGCTCTGCATAACTAAAATTAGAAGAATTGATATCCATTCCCAAAAAGGTGTTTTATATATATCTTGCATAGTATAGTATTAAATTTATATAAACCAAGCTTCTGGAGTAATTTCCCTTACGTACTTGAACATATGTATACTCATAGTAGGTGAAATCGGATAATAACCACGCCCACCTTCCATTCAATGGTTATGTTGAAAATTACTAAAAGAGCGTTAACTCACTAACAAAAAACGTCAAAAACGATAATTTTTTATGGGTCAAAAACCAAATCTCAGAAACTACTCTACCGATTTCAATGGAATTCTGTAAGTGATATTTTTTCGACTTCCTGATATTACCGATAAAAAATGGACATATGACACTATTCTGAATTTTATCTGATTTCTTCACTTTACAATATATACGAATAAGACATTCACAAATACTGTATTTGAGCTGTGGCAGCACTTGTGTAAAAATTGTCAAAATCGGACTGTAACTTTTCGATGCCCCGGTTATAGAACATGAAGAACTAAGTGGTTAAGGGTAATTTTTCACCGAAAATATCGGTAAATCTCTCACATATTTTAATGTAATTCAGAGGGAATCTTTTTCTTCGAACAGTGTGTCTCTGCATTTCCCCCAGCTCCAATATACCTAATTATAGGTTTTTGAAAAATGTGGTGGACTTTATACCTTTCGAATCGGTTAAGTGAGCATATAGTCTTAGATATAGTGTATCTTGGTGGTGAAAATGAGTGAATTCGGCCTTTATATACTACTCGTGTGTTATCGTGATAAAATTACATCAGTAAATTGCGAAAGTATAAAATATTCGGTTACATCTGAACTTAGCCCTTTCTCTCTTGTTCCATAAATATAAAGCTTGAAAAGTTATAGACAAATTTCGTTTCGCTTTACAGTTATCATATTTGTGGGTACAATTGGGGTAAAATTTGGGTAAATATATTAATATTAATATTAATATTTTTTTGCATAAGTACCGAAAAGAAAAGAAAATGGTGCATACAATCTGTAATACCACAACGAATATACTGACATCATTGTATACAACGAATATACTGACATCAAATATGCCAAGAATGGAACGCTTTTTAAAGTTAATTAATTTTCATAAGATGCGGTCATTGCTTCCACTCATGTGCTATGTACAAAAATATATTAGTTTATGTGTGTGAACGTCAGAATTTTGTGGTTACTTCAGTTTATATTAGTAGAGATACAAGTGCGTTGTGCATTCCAGTAAGTGCTCTCCTTCATTACACTTTCCGAGTTTATTTGTTTGCGCGCATCTATTGTAAATATAAATATAACAAATAAGCAGAAAAGTACTCGCTAAGAATGCGTTTTGTGATACTCGACTACCAACTGCAACTAAAAGTTATTGCTTAAAAAACAAAACAAAACCGCAACAACAATTACAACAGCAGCCATCGAAAGGAGCGAAACTACAAACCAACATTTACACTTCTCTGTTTGTTTGTATGTACATGGATACATCACGGATCGTTTTAGTTAGTGGAATGCACGGCAGATACCATAGTTTGTTGGGGAAGTGTCCTCCGACGCTTGGGACGGACGTCGTATATTACAGCAAAACGTACACAAAAGTACAAATGGCAATTGTCCTGGAACAATAAACTTTAATGAAAGTGAAGTAGTAACAAAAAAAAAATAAAAAAAATTAGAAAAAACAATCCAATGCTAACACAACAAGAAAGAAGTAAAGTACAAATCACAACAGTAACAACAACATCGAATAAATGAATGCACGAATGAGCGTATGGAAGCAATAGTTTTTAGCGGTAGATAGCAACCCAGTTAACAGTACATATTCACATACTAGAAGCAATCTGATAAAGTGAGTGTAACTAAAGTGAAAGTGGAAATTTTAGGCCTATAGATGTGTATAATGTTTTTGACAAATTTGTATTGATGTCAAAGCGGTTATAATTTAATTAATGAGGGTGTTCAGAATTTGTATTCCACTTTGGTAAGAAAAACTAATATTTTATAGTTCGTGCGATAAGCTGGTTTGGGCTGTAGTATATGTTGTAGAGCGAGATACTCTTCCCGAACCGAAAATGTCACCAACTGCATGATCATATTTCATTAATTAATTATGCCGCTCAAACAGGCTGTGATCTAGTCCTTATCCCAATTAACTCACAAGTTTTATATTTCAACAACATCTTCCATATCTTTAACACATATCTATAAGTATTTTCGAAATAAGGAAATCGCAATTTCATCAGCCCATCATTCCAGAAACAGGGAAGTAGGATAAGTTCTTCTTTGGTTCAAAGTTTTATGAAGTTGTTTATCCGTATTCCATTGATTTTCTTATGTTTGATCATTTTGCAGTGTTCCTTAGGTTTCCTACACTTGAGCCATTTTAAAGCTTCAATACCTGTCGCAAGTAGAGATAGTCCATTTTTGCGTTCAACGACCCTGGTGTTCGAAATGGGAACTCATTATTTTAAACAACTTAAGATTATGATGTTTTCATATTAAATTTCATTTGTACATTCTTAAATTTCAGTTGTATGACTCGCAAGTCATATTGCTGGTATACTTTTAGGCGATCTTGAGGTTTGACTCTGTACATCTACGTACATTTATAGAATCCAACTTATCTAAAGAAATAGAAGTTTAGTATCAGAGTGTTTTAACTGACAGCGAACTAACCAGGAAATAATCAGAGTTATAAATACAATGTATAAGAATATACTTATCAATAATATACAAATAAACTAATTAGAATGTTTCCAAAAAAAATATTTACCTATTATTTCGTGGATAATTGAACTATCTGACCGGAAATGGTAATAAATAGAAAGGATATAAAATTTTTAGACTATGATCAATTTATATAAATAATTTATACATACATACCTATATATATATATATTACATATACACATATATATAAATAAATAATTTGATACAAAATTAATACATATAACTTTTTAAGTTTTTATCAGAGCCTTGTAAATTCCTTTTCACACATGGTATATTCCAACACTTATACACTTAAGGTAAATCAGTGTTACCATATTGGTGTATTTGCCCAACAAATTTTCATTTATGGTAAGTGGTTTGGCACTTATGCTTCTCTAGTTTATTTCTTTCTCTTTATATTACCCCATTTTATATCTCGCACTTTATTTTTGTACTCATATTTGCTGGTATTTACCGCATTTCTGGCAAGCACGACGCAATTGTTTAGTATTTATTTCGTCATTTTAATGCACTATAATTTGTTGTGATTTGTTGTGGTTATGGTTGATGCTGTTTTTGGAATTTTGTTGTTTGCAGCAAGTTTAATGTCGAGCGTGCGTGTGCAAATAAAAACAAAATATTTTTTCAGAAGAATCGTGAATGTATAAAAAGGACACTATAAACGGTCGAGCGCCTGTAGTGCGTGACCACTTATCGACAAAGCATTAAAGATATGGAAAATTTTTGTGGTAAGTGTTATTAATTTTAGTCAAATATAACGGGTGATTTTTTTGAGGTTAGGATTTTCATGCATTAGTATTTGACAGATCACGTGGGATTTCAGACATGGTGTCAAAGAGAAAGATGCTCAGTATGCTTTGACATTTCATCATGAATAGACTTACTAACGAGCAACGCTTGCAAATCATTGAATTTTATTACCAAAATCAGTGTTCGGTTCGAAATGTGAAATCCGCTTTTTTATCGACAAATTTTGTTCAGCGATGAGGCTCATTTCTGGTTGAATGGCTACGTAAATAAGCAAAATTGCCGCATTTGGGGTGAAGAGCAACCAGAAGCCGTTCAAGAACTGCCCATGCATCCCGAAAAATGCACTGTTTGGTGTGGTTTGTACGCTGGTGGAATCATTGGACCGTATTTTTTCAAAGATGCTGTTGGACGCAACGTTACGGTGAATGGCGATCGCTATCGTTCGATGCTAACAAACTTTTTGTTGCCAAAAATGGAAGAACTGAACTTGGTTGACATGTGGTTTCAACAAGATGGCGCTACATGCCACACAGCTCGCGATTCTATGGCCATTTTGAGGGAAAACTTCGGAGAACAATTCATCTCAAGAAATGGACCCGTAAGTTGGCCACCAAGATCATGCGATTTAACGCCTTTAGACTATTTTTTGTGGGGCTACGTCAAGTCTAAAGTCTACAGAAATAAGCCAGCAACTATTCCAGCTTTGGAAGACAACATTTCCGAAGAAATTCGGGCTATTCCGGCCGAAATGCTCGAAAAAGTTGCCCAAAATTGGACTTTCCGAATGGACCACCTAAGACGCAGCCGCGGTCAACATTTAAATGAAATTATCTTCAAAAAGTAAATGTCATGAACCAATCTAACGTTTCAAATAAAGAACCGATGAGATTTTGCAAACTTTATGCGTTTTTTTTTTTTTAAAAGTTATCAAGCTCTTAAAAAATCACCCTTTACAACATTTATGGCTAGACGGTTTTAAGTGATGAAAATTTAAATTTTTTTTAAGTTTGATGCGCAATTATTAATATCTATAGAGGGGGTGTCCTACATCTCTCTTGGAATCTTTAGAATAGAAAGCTTTAGCGGTCAACTTTTTTAAATTTTCTGTACGGTCGGACTTTTTTTCTCTCTTGAACATCTTTTAAACAATTCAGTCAATTAAACTAGACTAGAAGAATAGGCTAGCTTCGTCCGAATATTAAAACAGTCTAACAAAACGTACTACATCATCTTAAAGTTGCTTTTCATGTTTACTCATTTCAAACCACCTAATTTTAAACATTGTATCTGTTTTCTCTAAAAATACGTATGACCTCAATGACAAAATGTGCGTCCTTGAAAAAATCGAAATATTTTTATGAAGAAAACAAATTGTATCGACACACAATTCATGTCGTGCTCGTGAATATCAATAAGAAATTATTCAAGTGAAATGCTTTGCAATTGTGTCAGCTGCATACAAATTTCGCACACAAATTACACCCGTGTATAATTATGTAAACAAATATTTGTTGCGTGATGAAAAAGCAACATTGTGGTACACAGGAATATAACTGCCGTACATACTTACTTATAAAACTGTTTAGGTATTATGCGGGGACTATTTTTGGTTTATTTTCGGTATCAGTTTACAGCCATTCAAGCGTGAAACGTCTCTACCAAAGTTATTGTGACATGAGGACATCAGCGAAATGGCACAAATCATTTACTGCCATTTTTTCTTCAGTCCATTAAGCAGGATCTAGAGGTAACCGCCGTCAGCGTTGCAAACGGTTGACCAATGAGCGATGACAACAAGCATGCCAGTGTTAGAAGATATGTTTTAGTAGTGCCCATATCAACAGTGCACTGAAAGTGATCAAACATTCTCACACTATATAAATCTGTAGTAAATATATGCGTATGTATATAAGTTCATCTTCATTAGTGAAACCTTTTTTCTAAAAAGGAAATACTTCCCAGCACTCAAAACTTATATTTTTCCTATACTCGCACGTGTGCATGAGAGTATAGTGAGTTAGCGTTGTCAGTTGTTGACATTTTATGTTGACATTTTACACATCGCAATTAAGTGACATCATCACAACATTTGTGCTGATAATCAAGTAAGATACAAATACAAAGCACACGATTATTTACCGCTGCATAGTCAAGTACACATGCTCTGGTTTTCCTTGAGCCTCCTCTTCAAAGTTCTTCAATGAACAACTGATAACCGGCTTTATGTGTTCTACTTTTGAATTTCACTTATTAAATTTGTGTTGATTACTAAATATATACGAGTATACAGCGTTTATGGCCTCGCATGTGTTGTTGAATGTACTTGATTTTGATTCAGTTATTTAATTTCTCTCATTGCAAAAATGCAATGTATGTATATATAGAACAATTATATACACAGATTTTTGGCAGATTTTGTCAGTAGTTGTTTATTGTGGTATAATTTAAATAAAGGGTGATTTTTTAAGAGCTTGATAACTTTTTAAAAAAAAAAAACGCATAAAATTTGCAAAATCTCATCGGTTCTTTATTTGAAACGTTAGATTGGTTCATGACATTTACTTTTTGAAGATAATTTCATTTAAATGTTGACCGCGGCTGCGTCTTAGGTGGTCCATTCGGAAAGTCCAATTTTGGGCAACTTTTTCGAGCATTTCGGCCGGAATAGCCCGAATTTCTTCGGAAATGTTGTCTTCCAAAGCTGGAATAGTTGCTGGCTTATTTCTGTAGACTTTAGACTTGACGTAGCCCCACAAAAAATAGTCTAAAGGCGTTAAATCGCATGATCTTGGTGGCCAACTTACGGGTCCATTTCTTGAGATGAATTGTTCTCCGAAGTTTTCCCTCAAAATGGCCATAGAATCGCGAGCTGTGTGGCATGTAGCGCCATCTTGTTGAAACCACATGTCAACCAAGTTCAGTTCTTCCATTTTTGGCAACAAAAAGTTTGTTAGCATCGAACGATAGCGATCGCCATTCACCGTAACGTTGCGTCCAACAGCATCTTTGAAAAAATACGGTCCAATGATTCCACCAGCGTACAAACCACACCAAACAGTGCATTTTTCGGGATGCATGGGCAGTTCTTGAACGGCTTCTGGTTGCTCTTCACCCCAAATGCGGCAATTTTGCTTATTTACGTAGCCATTCAACCAGAAATGAGCCTCATCGCTGAACAAAATTTGTCGATAAAAAATTTCGAACCGAACACTGATTTTGGTAATAAAATTCAATGATTTGCAAGCGTTGCTCGTTAGTAAGTCTATTCATGATGAAATGTCAAAGCATACTGAGCATCTTTCTCTTTGACACCATGTCTGAAATCCCACGTGATCTGTCAAATACTAATGCATGAAAATCCTAACCTCAAAAAAATCACCCTTTCAAGAAACACTGCTTAATGAATGGTATAAGGTGAGGATCTACCATTTTCGATTATAGTCCGATTTCCACAAGAGAAGCCACAGATGATATACAGTAGTAGTGAAAAGTTTTATCACGCTCGATAAAGTGAAGGAATCAGATGGAATTCAGAATTGAGTTAGATGGAAAGTAGTCGTGGTTGTGAATCGATTTCGCCCATTTTCCACCCGTGTCATCAGGGTGTCAAGAAAGTATTATTTACCGAATTTCATTGAAATTAGTTGAGTAGTTTCGGAGATATGGAGATACGCTCATTTTTCTTTTTTTATTTGAGTGCAGCTCTCCTATGTCATTTCTTCTGTATAATTTAGTGTTTCTGGCATTTTCCGTTATTGAGTTGGAAGCGCCCTTGCCATTGATGGGTGGAACTTGTCTCCGTCTAGCGGATAGAGTCAAGTACCTAGGGCTCATCCTGGATAGAAAGCTCTCATGGAAAGCTAATATAGAGGAGAGAGATAAGAAGGCCTCGGTTGCTTTATATTGCTGCAGAGGCGCCATCGAAAAAAGATGGGGTCTCTCACCTAAGGTGGTTCTTTGGCTATATGAAACTATAGTCAAACCAATTATGTTCTATGGGATACTCGTGTGGTGGAAGCCTTTGGAAAAGACTTCACTAGTTAAAAGACTAGTAAGTGTTCAACGAGCAGCTCTCGTAAGTATGAGCGTCGCGCTCCGAACGACACCAACCTTGGCACTTAACGCCTTACTGCATATAGTACCCGTGGATATAGCTGGATGGTGCTTGGCTGCGAAAGCGGCTGTTAGACTTGGGGAATCCGAGTTTTCAGACGAGTGCGTGCCTGGGCACTCAAGTATCCTCACACACTTCAGCTTCATTCCGAGGTCATTGGATCACCTCCATGCCTCCGAGCACACCCCTGGCAACAATTTCACTGCTCTTATTCCCTCAAGGGACGTTTGGGAGTCACTGGAGGCGAGGCGCGGTGAGCTTCTTCAAGGATGGGTCGAAGTTGGCGGGAAAGGTTGGCGGGGGAGTTTACTGTCGAGAGCTTCGCATCAACCTTAGTTTCAGGCTTCCCGATTACTGCAGCGTTTTTCAAGCGGAAGTGGAAGCTATTAAAGCAGCGATGGATATACTGCTTCGAAGTGCAACAACCATTAGGGAGGTGGTGATCCACTCGGATAGTAAAGCGGCGATACTAGCTCTGAGTCCATTGAACATGCGCTCAGGGTTGGTTAAGGAATGCCTATCCTCACTGTCGGTGGCATCGTTATACTTTTCAATTAGACTAGTCTGGGTTCCTGGCCACTTCGGAATCGCGGGGAATTGTAAGGCTGATGAGCTTGCAAGGTCAGGACGACGGACTCACTATTAGAAGCATGGAAGCATGTAGGAGCACCATTGTCCTACTGCGGTCTGCTATTGGACAGATGGGCTTCGGCTGAGCTGGGTAGGCGCTGGACAGTTACCAACACACGCTTAGTCGCAAAATCCTTCTGGCCTGAGGTTACCCGGGGTAGGTCTACTGAACTTTTCGCCCTAAATAGACCTCACCTCTCCTAAATCGTAGGGGTTCTTACTGGCCATTGCCCCATTGGGATCCACGATTAAATCTTACCGGATGCTAGCTGTAGAAGCTGCGTGGAGGAGGATGAGATGGAATCATCTCATCACTTTCTTCTGGAATGTCCCGCCTTTGCTAGATCAAGAAAGATATTTCTTGCATCTCACCTTTTAGAACAGGCTCGCGAAATAGCGAATATAGAGGTTAAGAATCTCTGCAGATTTGTAGTAGGTTCAGGGCGCTTTGTCGACTCCTACTTTGTTAATCTAAGGGGGATCTAGGCTTCACAAAGGACTATATTTTAAAGTCTACGTGTGTTTACCCTTTGGGAAACTGCCTTACAACCTAACCTAATTTAATTTAATTTAGTGATTTCAACACAACCTTTGTATGGGAGGTGGTGTGTAAATGGGGTATGTATAGCTTTTTTTTGTTTGCGAGATATACACAAACACTTATTTAGGGGCAGTGCCACGCCCACCTAAAAAAATACATCGAGATATGTCCCTTCTTATTGCGATCCATTATACCAAATTTTACATTTATATCTTTATTTATGGTTTAGTTATGACATTTTATATGTTTTCGGTTTTCGGCATTTTGTGGGCGTGGCAATGGTCCATTTTCAAAAGCGTCAGGTGAATATATCTATAATACTCTCTTATCAACTTTGTTGCGACAGTACAAAAATCGTCGTCAGTTCATGCGGGATTAGTCGTTTTCCAAAATTACCACACCCTTAAGTACGATGATGAATTTTTTTATCAAAAACGAACTCTAATCAAGCACAGTTTTACTAACCTGTACCTTCTCGCGCTTTTAACGGAAGCAATATAATTTGTCAACTATTTTCGCTAACTAAGGCGTAACGATATGTCTGATGCAACTCGTTTATCTAAGCTACAGAAGGTGTGTTTGACTACGAATTGACAACAGCACAGATTTCAAATATAATGAGTAGAGAAATCACAAAAAAATTGAATTTTATAACATTCACAAAAATATCGTACTTAATTTTTAAATTTTCTTGTTTTTTAGAGCGTGACAAGTATGTATATTTTGTGTTGTCAAATGCTCTATTATTAGAAGAGCAAATATGTATAATACTTGAATTAAGAGTTTCTTTCAAGTGGAGTCTTTTGGATATAAGCGTTCATTTACATTTAAAGCGAGAAAAAAATTCAAATTGAAAATATAAATAAAATTTTAGCGCGTTAAAAGTTTTTTAATGATTTTTACTTTATAGTTAACTAACTGCTCATTTTATTTTTGGCAAAAGTAAAAAGAACGTCAAAAAATTATAAAAACTGAATGATTTTAAAAGAAACTTTCACAGTTGAAATATGCACAGTGCACTCCAGTGACAACTGGAGCTTTCTCCATACGAGAAGTACCATTGAGAAATATACGCTGAACACTAACAAAAACAAAATTGTCACGAATTTGTGGTGAATATGCATAATGTGTGCCATCTTTCGTTACAAATATATGGTTGTTTTTCTGTAAATATTTCATTCGAGCATCAAAATAAACAGCAACACTTCAAAACAAGCCTCAAATGTACAAGTAAGCACCTTTGAGTGTATTAGTGCTGAAAGAGCATCGTTTTGGTGTCACCATCATTACGAGAGATGAGTCTCTTTCAGAGAAAAACTAAAAAGCATCGCCGCTTAAGTGAGCGGTCACGCGTGATTTCGGTATTTCCATATGCCCATTAGTTACATATGCATTTTTATGGAAGTTTTATGAACGAAAAATTATGCTACGCAGTAGGGAAAACCTTTGGGAGATGCTTTTGTTGTAGCTTCTGTTCAGCAATATTTTTAGTGAGCTCACAGCTGAAACAAATAATTGCGCCTAAAATAAATAAATAAATATTTTTTTACTGATTGAAAGTTTTTTTGCTCATAGATGTAGCAGTTTGTTTGAAAAGGTTTTTAGGGCCAAACGTTACTTTATTACACATAAATAATTATAGTAATAATTATTATTGCTAAAGCTGTATAGTGCATAGTCAGATACATGTATTCACTTTTTTGCACATATATTTTATGTAATTTCAGAATGTAAGGTACAAAACTCTAGCTATCAGTGCAAAACCACACTCAAATTATCACTGGAATTATATTATAATTAATTACAGAACAAAAAAATATTATTGTGACACAAAATAATTACCTTGAAAGCTTCATTAATTGCTGATTATAATTTTTTTTTATAAGAAATATAAGAAATAAAATAATGTACACATCGTGAAAAAAAAGAATTTGTTAAATTTGGTCCATAAACTTTTTCCAATTATTGGATGTAATCGTATGATCGTGGACTGTGTAAACTGATCTTATTAGGGTAAAAATCTAGGCGTTGATGACCATTGTCTTTGTCTCTGATTATGAAGGCGTTGGGAACGCTCAGATTTCGACTCCCTATTGCGAGCTTGTATATTTCTAATATTTTGTTCTTCAAGCCGCTGCACACGCTCCGTACTCGACTCTCAACGGCGTACTTGGCAGGTTTTGAAATTTTGTTCAGCAAGCAGATTGCGATGCGAAGAGAATGACTTGCATGACAATTTTCAGTTTCAGATTAAGATTCTCCATCACGCAGCTTTTTTGATACCCTCACGTGAGAACTATTTCCAGAAAGTTGAGATTCTAACAATAAAAATAGCCTATGTTACTCGAGGTGAATGTAGCTTTCCAATGGTGGAATAATTTTTGAAATCGACACAGTAGTTTTTTAGTTTATGCATTACAAACATACAAACAAATCTTTCCTCTTTTCAATAGTAGTATAGATAAACGAAAATATTTTGTACCAGCCCATTCAACATAACTGGGCTTATCTTGCTATAATAGTGTCGAATATTAGTTTCGAACTGATCTCTGGAACCTAACATGAAATAACACAAACAAACAAGTTTTCTTTGACATCTAGTCCTCTAAAAAATATTACATCTTTAAGAATATACACCATATAAACACCATGGCGTTTAAAAAGTAAGATTGATGAGTTCGAAGAGTAGTGACAGTTAATATGAACAGTCGTAATGTATGAAATATCTCTATTATGTCAAATAGATGATCTCATTAAGTATTACGAATTATAAATATTTCCTAACCAGCTGCTTATATTTAGATTAAGCTGAGCTAGTTTTAGTTCAGTTAAACTGTAAATTTTCAGTTTATTCGCTCTCTTTTAAAACAATATTCATCAGACTTTGGACTATAAAAAGCTTTTATTGCTCTGTTGAATTTTTTTACGAAGAATTCTTTGAGAAAAAATATCAAATTTATTTCTTTACTTTTAATTTTTATATTATTTATTTTATTATGAACTTATCACAAATTGAGTAAAAATATTTTAAATAAAATATTTCAAATTTTACAAATTAGTCGGCTGATGAAGTGATTGCACACATGACTTACTTATATGAATAAGTACACATATAGGTATTTTTAACGCAAAATTAAAAATAATTTCTTAATAATATGGCTCGTTGTATGATTATTAATTTTTTTCGTCCATTATATGCCACTCACGTTTTGTGATTTCAAATTATTTCCTTGTAATATGCATAGGCTACACACATATATAAATATCACCCCTTTCAAACTCTCGGCTCCAGTACTTTACCAGCGAAAATTATATTGCCAGTAGTTTCTTCTTCAATGAAGAAAATAAACGGCTGATTGACGTTGAACTCTTCGATGAGCGGTGTACCGCCGAATTTGTTGTCAATCTCTATGACCGTTGAAGCAAACGCTTCGGTGCCTTTCTCATTCACTTCAATACCACTTTTTTGGAATATATTCGACACCTTTAATAAGCCAGCAACCGCCGTACCGCGGTCCAAACCCGGCAACGAAGCCTCAGTCGTGAAAATGTCTTTGATGCCCAAATCTTGCAGTGTCGGTTTCAAGTTCTTGTCAAAATTAAATCTGAATTTAGGCATTGTTACCTTCACCTTGACGGCCTCCATATCCCATTGCATACGTTTCAATTTGTCATTGGCCAAATTCTGTGTTAGCACATCGATGTTACCCATTGTCTTCGGCAACAAAATAAACATGGAGAACTTCTTTCCCTTATAGGGTAATCGCAAGATTTTCGCATCTAATGTGACATCGTTATAGTAATAGAAGAAATCGGTCAGTTCCATAAAGTCGGCGCGCATTTGTCTCTTTGGTGTATTGAAGAAAACACCTTCGAAAGTGTTGTTGAATGGTGTACGCCATAGACCATTGAAGTACAGCACATTTGCCATAAGCAAAATATTATTCTGTACATTGCCCTCATTGACGAGTTGCGTCAAGCGACCATGCGTAACATTGTTGCACCAACTGTTGATCACATATGCCGAATCGCTACCTTTCGTAAAATCCAAACGCTCAATGTCTGTCTGATAGTAGCTATGCAGCATGGCGGCGTAACGTTGTTGCGGTTCAATAGCAACATCTGTGAAAAGTTTCGACTCCAGATTCAATGTAAAATACGGATTTTGCTTCTTAAGCACGTTCAGTGTTTTTCTGTAGAAGCCACGCAAATTATCCGGTTGCCTGATGTCCGTTAGTGAACTATAGAGTTCTTGCTGCGTCCGCGAACCGTTTCCAGCAGCTTCAGCTAACAGCGCCAATGACAGTTTGACCGAGAAGGGCGATATGATGACGTTGCTCGGCTCTTCATTCAACACCAGCTTCAGCAGTGACCACGAAAAGTGATCTATCGTATCACTTTTATATGGCACATAGTCATCGAAATCATCATAACCAACGGCTGGTGCCGCTGCCAAGATCTGCGACTCTGGTAAAAAGATGCCGCTTGGAATAGTGGGCAAAACGATTGGTGCTTGCGTTGCTGGTGGCACAATACGCTTCAATACCGTTGCTTGGGTTAGTGCAATACCACATAAGAACACTATGAAGCTATGTCTTATCATATTTGTATGACTAAAAATAACACTCACAACAAATGAATATTCGTCTCCGTCTTTTCAGCCTTGACGTATGTTTTTGAACTCGTTGTATTTTTATTGTTTACTTTGATGATACGGCATATATATATTATATATACATATATATAGTGTTGTTACACAGCTTTTTGTCTTCTGGTTTTAAACTGTATAAAATCACCAGCGCGTGCTGTCGTACCAACCGATCGTTTTGAAGAGATGACTTAGAATGACAAAATCACATCACAGAACCAAGCTTTAAAAACCAGTTTGCTGCTGACGCAGAAGCGTATCAAACACTAGCATTATGAAAGCTGGAAAGAACAAAGACGATCGAGAGAGAGTGCGCTCAGTACAATTCAGATATTTTCATACAGATTAAATCAGTGAAGCAAGTATGATCGGCGCTGTTTTGCGCAGGTAAGTGAGAGGCATGTGTATAAGAGAGGCATAGCATTAGAGTTGCCATATCATAGCATTTACCACTGCGTCTTAAGACATCTTCGTTTATAATTTTTTACTTCAGAATGAAAGTCAGAATTAATATTTCTCAAAAAATAAAACGTAATTTAGTTGGATGAATATTAATCCAAGATATATAATTTACTATTTCATTTATATATTCTTAAAAGCTTTGAAACTGAACTTATTGTAAAGTAATTTGTTGAGAGGTAACAATGACTTCGTGTATAATAATATGTTATCAGTGATTCTCACAGTACTCTTATAACTTTCTCTCTCTCTTACTATTTCCCTCTAGATATTTCAAAAATTCAAGTAGCTTTCCTCAGAAGATACTCAAATATATTGGCATATACTTTTTGTGTTTTTTCTACTACTGCTGAAATACCCACGGTATGACTACATAGTCGCGTCGGAAATACATAATGAAGCTCAAACATTTTACTTTATTTTTTTACAGATGCAGCATATTGCAATGATCAACCTTTCGCGATTGGAAATATATTATCGTATGTTGAAGTATGTATTCCCCGAAAAGGCATAAACATTTCCAAATGATATGGCCATACATTTCCCCCCTTTTTTGAGTATTCAGTTCTGCATCTTTGTGCATAATCATCTTGAACTATCTAGTATATTTTTATATATTGTGATTACAAGCCTATCAATATACTGTGTGTACTTATAAATACTATTGTTGTTTATTGTGGGATTAACCCACATTTAAATGATCTTCTTTTGAATGGCTTTATATCTTAATATATAAAATTGATGTTTTACTGGTGAAATGTATGTATGTATATGCATGTAGACACAAAGTATATTATGACGAAGTATGGGAAATCCATTAATAAATATAATTAACAAGGAATATATTGGGAATTGCAATGAGGAATTATACAGATACAAATAAGTAAGTTCAATGATCCAAAAATTAAATACTCCCGTTCCGTATGTATGTTTGATACCACGTTATAAGATGAATGGTCCAATGACAAAAAAACCTTCTGGACTGAATCAACGCCTGCGATATGATGCTGAAATGGAACGAACTCGACCCATTTTTGAAGCGGTTGGTGGCTGGCGACGAAAAATGGATCACATACGACAATATCAAGTAAAACGGTCGTGGTCGAAAGCCGGTGAATCGTCCCAAACAGTGGCCAAGCCGGGATTGACGGCCAGGAAGGTTTGGCTGTGTGTTTTGTGGGATTGGAAGGGAATCATCCACTATGAGCTGCTATGAGCAGACACTTTATTCTGGACCGCTTGAAGCAGGCGATCGACCAGAAGCGTCCAGAATTGGCAACAGGAAGGGTGTAGTGTTCCATCAGGACAACGCCAGACCAAACACATCGTTGATAACTCAACAGAACATATGGGAGCTCGAATGGGGGTTTCATCGCATCCACCATATAACCCGGACATAGCGCCAAGTAAGTACCATCTGCTCCTGTCCATGGCGAACGCCCTTGGTGGTGTAAAATTGAACTCGAAATAGGCTTGTGAAACGTGGCTCCCCGAGATCTTCGCAAATAAGGAGGAGAGCTTCTATGAGGTGGGTATTATGAAGCCGTCTAGATGGAAACATATTATCGAACCAAACGGCTCATATTTGAACTAAATCCGATCACTGTAACACTTTTTATAAAGCATTGAATCAAAAGCGAAACGCGTATATTTCATAACCTAATATTTAAGGTGAAACCGAATTCTTCTGACAAGTTTTGTTAGAAATTTCTCTTTGTCTATCTCTATAATATTTAGGTATTACTAATAAAGTTTCGGTTTGTTATAATGTGTGAAATATGTTGCGAAAAAAGATAATTATTTTAAGGTAAGCGGTTAAAATTTTTACGATATAATATATTTACTATATACATATATTTAGTATAAGTAAATGCGACAATATCTGTAGTTCTATTACAATCAAGTTTAGTACTTTCCAGCTTTATTTTAACGGCGTCGGTACTCAAAATTGACTTCATATAAATATATAACCCCATATATTACAATTTCGTGAATGTGTAATAATATTTTGCTAAGTACAATTGAAGCAATGACTTGCTTCAAAGCGATCAAGAAGTGATCGCGTGAATTTCTTTTGCTCCAAATTATGTAAAAATCCCCGGCGCCAATCAATTGATTATTGTTAAACAGTTATAAAAAGATATCTGAGTTTGTATTCGTATTTTATAATAATGAATATGTGTTAAATACTTAGTACGCACCTTATTTGCATACGATTGTTCCGAAATCTACGTACACACATATGTACGTTTCCGAATATTGTTTAGTAAAACGTGATTCTTTACAGTGCTCGATTGGCCTCCGAGTGCGTCATCGATAAACATACTTGTATACATATGTATATATCTATATGTACAGACATATTAGTTATATGTTAATTAATAATTATATCTTAAATTTCGGGGAATTGTCTGGAATTTCCTATAGTTGAAACTTATTTTACGTTATCACAGCTGGGGCTTAATTTCATTTTGTTACTAGAAGTAAGAACTTAAGTTCTCAATAATTTAGTCAATGAAGCCCGAAATATAAAAGGAAAACAAATCATTTAGAATTGCTGAAATGCTTCGAGTAGAGAACAAATTAATATTTATATTCGAATATGGGAAATACCTTCTAACGTCACTAGTTTTTACTTCTCTAGACTTTAACATTTCAATTATTGAGTTGCTATGGCAACATACAGTGCTGGACAAAAAAATCCGGTCAGTATGAGAATTTGAATTATGAGCTAAAATATTCATCCAAGAAAAATTTTTTAATGAGGTATTGTTTGTATTTGTAATAAGAGAAAAAATAAATTACACTGGTTTACAGCAAAAATGTTCCATGAACGCTACTATCCAATGTGTATGTGAAATGGCTCGCTGATTTCGAAAATCGAGTTAATTTTTTTTTTATGGATACGTTTTTGAGATATTTGCAATTTACCGTTATTCGACCAAAAAAAAGGTGTCTTCATTTAATCATGTATATCTCACTGACCAGTTGAGAAAATAAAAAAATAATTTATAGAAAATAAAAGTGAATGAAATTTCATAAAAATATTGCCCACACCATTTTTCCATTGGCCTTATAATTTCTGAGAAATTGATTAATCACTTCGAGTTTTTAAATTTTTTTATGAAAAAATGAAAAAAATAAACTTTGGCAAGAAAAAAAATTTAAAACAAAAGATATTTTTTACCAAAATCTTTGGTTGACCAAAATCTTTGAATAATCCTGGAATGTCTTTGCAATAGCATACATTGTCTTCCTTCGAAAGAGAAAAGAAAGAAAGAGACGAAAGTGACGAGCAGGGCGAAAGGTTTCACCAGCAAATTCAATTAATTGAGAATCGATACAAGGTTTCTGGGACGTCGGTATGATGGGTGACTACTGTTGGTTTCTCATACGAGAAACCGATCCTAAACTAAATAAATGACAAAACAAAACACATAATAATTTCGACTATAATGTAAGAACATCAACTTAAGACAAAAATAACACATTGTTTTAATATATATTACTAATATATAAATAAATGAGTTTATAAAAACTAAAAACGACATGAAAATTGACTTTTTACTTAACAGAAACAGCGCATAGCCAGATATCCCACCCCTACTTTACACACTACATACGCATATACGTATACATTGACTTTGCGAGACTTGGATATATTTATTTGATCATGTATAACTTTCCTATTTATCCATGAATTTTGTTTGTTGGTAGCTTATTTTTTTCTAAAGAAACAGGACTTCATATAAAATAAAAAAAAATTAAAAAATATCTTTTGTTTTAAAATTTTTTTCTTGCCAAAGTTTATTTTTCTTCATTTTTTCATAAAAAAATTTAAAAACTCGAAGTGATTAATCAATTTCTCGGAAATTATAAGGCCTATGGAAAAATGGTGTAGGCAATATTTTTAGGAAATTTCATTCACTTTTATTTTCTATAATTTGCAGTAAGATTGCTCAACTGGTCAGTGAGATATACATGATTAAATGAAGACACCTATTTTTTTTTGGTCGAATAACGGTAAATTGCAAATATCTCAAAAACGTATCCATAAAAAAAAAATTAACTCGATTTTCGAAATCAGCGAGCCATTTCACTTACAAATTGGATAGTGGCATCCGTGGAACAAAAAACAAGTTCAAATTTGTGATCCAGTGTTATCAGTGAAAAAATATTAATGTTTCAAATTTGGTCAAATTCACCAAAATTAGGGATATTTAACAAAATTTATCACAAAAATTAATAAAAACGGTAATATCAAAGTGATTGTTTTTTTTATTTTAGTATATCTAATTAGAAATATCTCAATCAATACTTTGTTGAGCTTCCTTTTGTCTTAATTACCGCGCTAATCTTAGCTGGTATGGACGAAATGACCTTTTGGAGTAATTCGACCTCCATGTCGCCATACTACCCATACAAAAGGACGGAATGCAGTTTTTTTGGTTCCTCGGCTTCTGTGCGATTAAATTAATCCGTTTTAGTCCATTAGATTCATTTAATTTATGGAAAAGTCAACGCTGAGGCATATAAAAAGTCCTGAAAGCCAATTAGGTACCCTACATCGAAGAACTGAACTGTATTCTGGTATTTCAATTAACTAACAAGCGATCGATACAAAACGTTAGATCTCTGCGACCAATCAGATTTTGTTTCACTAAATTCATTATAATTGAAATGCATGAGGAAGCCTTAAAGCTCTCTTCGAAAGAGTACAGGACTTTTATAAGTTACCTTTCATGAATAGTGCATAAGATTATTAAACAATTTGAATTTGTTCGAAGGTGCCTAATTAAATTTTAACGTGTAGTGAAACAAATTATATTTCTGGTGTGTTACGGAAATAAGTATGATCTAAAATAATTGATTGCGTTAATATAATTTTATTAGTTAAAGGTTTAAAGATTTTATGGATCCTAGATATATTGCAAACATAAATGGTCACTGAATCGTCGATAGGCTCATCATGCCCGGTTTTTGGAGAATAATTTTAACTGCTGATAAAAGCAAAATTTATTGTTGTTCTTCTTTTTGAGTGGATACAAAGGCTGACGTTTGAGTTATTGAAAAAAAAATCTCGTTGCTGGGCTTCTGACAATCCCAAGAGCCCAAACAAATACCGAAATAATTTTTTTATGAATTTCCTGAACGAGAAACGTTTGTCTAGATTGGTAGTAACAGTTGGGAATAAAGGGTTCTTCAATAAGTGTGGTACAAAAGTAGACCCATAGTAAATTTTGACATTTTTCTTTAGTAAGATTTTCCTTTTCATCATGGAAAGATATACGATGCAACAAGGAGTTTTAACTTTATTAAAATTTACTGCCTTAATTCGGAGTCAGTGGCCTCAACTTTAAGAGCACTACGTCCAATTTATGGTCGTTATAATCGTTCTGTCAAATCCACAATTGAGCGTCTAGTGGAAAAATTTGAATCCATGCATTGTACAACATTTTCCCGTGCCAGTGAGACAAAGATGTGTCCGAAGTGTCGCTAATATTGCTGCCGCTAGCGCAGAAGACAAAATGAAGATAATGGTCTACATCCTAACAGGATCAAATTGACGAATGAAGTGAAGCCGATTAACCTCCAGAATCGTCGTATGCCCGTGAAGTAAGTTAAGCAACAATTTGAAAATGATCCGGATTTTCATGAAAAAAGCATCTTCAGCGATGAGGCGGTTACTTCCGTCATGATCAAGACCAGCACGTTATTGTAAATGGGAATCGCTACAGCTCAATGATAACCGAATATTTTTGGACCGAATTGGATGATATGGACTTGGACAATATGTGGTTCAAACAGGACGGCGCCACAAGCCACATTGGTTTAGTTACCAATTGGGTAAAAACTTCTGAGAAATATCAATGTTTTCTGTGGCACTAAAATGTATTTAATAATGTGACACTATGTGTTTAATAGGAGAAAATCAAGAAAGAGAGCCTAAATAAAAAGAAAGAGAGCCAAAAATTTCGGTTAAGGCTCGTACGAAGGTGTTCACAGAAGTACATTATTCAAGTTTCTCATGAAAATGTGCGCCAAATCATGCTACGACATGAATATGCATCAAGGTTAGGTTAGTTTTTTGGATCTGACCGCCTCACCGAAAGGACTGTCAATCTGGTGTAAGTATTAGAAAAGGCTTCTCATAAAATGCATTGGTTTAAATTTTTAGGACCTCTCGTCCTCTGAACATTTCTTGCTACATATTTAAAATGAGAATAACTGATATAAATCATATTTATGCATTTGTTTTTGTGTTTCACGAGCACTAAAATCACACTCTTTAAAGTATCCACAAGTTCAAACCACAGTACACCCATATTCGCTTACATACATCTGGCTACATTAAACAGAATGACGCAGCTTACTCGGATATTCAAATATCGATGGGAAAACCTTGAATGATTTTACGACCACTGTAACCGGCCACTTTAAAATGCAATTTTCATTCAACATTTGGCTATTATCCCACACACCTTTCCACGGCTACGTAGCAAATTACACCAATCGCGCATTCTTTTTTCGACAACTTCTATTACATTCAGTTGATTGCCGATTTTTCTGCTTGCTCACAAACCATTAGTTTTTATGCATTCACGAATCTGTCATTAGTTTTTTCCATTTTACGTTTCAGCAGAAAAATAAGTTATGTGTGTAGGTGTGTGCAACGCAGGGCCAAAGCGCAGACATAGTACTTAAATGCTTGCTGTACGAATGAATGGCAAAATGGAGTCCAGCAGAGAGAAAGGCGTCATTGTACAAACCGCAGTGCGGCGTGTAAGTGCTGCGAATAAAGCAAAATAAAATTGCGGGAAAAAAACAACACATCAAGATTATGGTAATTTAATGGAAAAAGCATGCAATGTTTGTCATCAATTTTGTTCGAAATGCATATCTCGCTGCTAACAATTTCCGTTTTACTTTTTTCCCTCCCTCCCGAATATTGTATTTCACTCTCTTTGATTTCTACTTTTCCGCTAACGATTTGCCAAGCATCAAAGCATTTTTCTCTCGCCATGTAAATGGACTCCAAGGACTTCATTTAAATACGACGGTAAATATAAATGGTAGTAAAGAATAAAATGAAATAAGTTATAAAAGTAAGAATAAATTGAGTGCCGGCAAAAGCGGTTGGTTAATGCCGCGATGTGCGCTCGAGCTATGTGTTCGATTGGTTTGCAACGACAGCTAGTTGCGGCATGAAAAAGTCATTAGTTGCGTGAAAAATTTGCTTCCGCACTATATTTTATCACTGTCAACATCCACGCTGTCATGTTGGTGTCTATGGAAAATGAAGAAAAAACAGTGAAGTTTCAAAATAAGAACAGTTGCTCTCACCAGCGCCAAAGTTTACATCACAATTTCACTTGATCAAACTTAGTTCATTTTTAATATAGCAGTGTGCTGATCTATACAGCTCTCAAGGAAAAGTAAGAAAATTGAAGTAGGGATGAAAGCGTATAGGATAACGATAGTTTAAAGTTTAAAATACTAGAAACATTTATTGGATGAGCTAAGTGTATGTATGTATGTCTAACCCATTAATATATTTAAAGCGAATAGAAAGAAACTAATATTTTTATACTCTCGCAACAAATGTTGCTAAAGAGAGTATTATGGTTTTGTTCACATAACGGTTGTTTGTAACACCCAAAACTAAACGAGTTAGATATAGGGATATGTATACCAAAGTGATCAGGGTGAAGAGTGGAGTTCAAATCCGAATGTCTGTCTGTCCGTCCGTCCGTCCGTCCGTCCGTCTGTGCAAGCTGTAACTTGAGTAAAAATTAAGATATCTTGATGAAACTTGGCACACTTATTTCTTGGCACCATAGGAAGGTTGCTTGCAAAATCGGACCACTGCCACGCCCATGGCGAAAACCGAAAACACATAAAGTGCCATAACTAAGCCATAAATAAAGCTATGGAAATAAAATTTGGTATGAAGGATCGCACTATGAAGGGGCATATTTTGATGTAATTTTTTTGGGGAAGTGGGCGTGGCCCCGCTCCCTACTAAGTTTTTTGTACATATATCGCAAACCAATAGAGTTATATAAATCAAACTCTCTGCAGTCGTTTTTTTAGCCACTTCCTTATCCGAAAGAAATCGGATCATAACCACGCCCACCTCCCATACAAAAGTTAGGTTGAAAATTACTAAAAGTGATTTAACTCATTAACGAAAAACGTCAGAAACACTAAATTTCACATAAGAAATGGCAGATGAAAGCTGCACTCAGATTTTTTTAGAAAATGGAAAATGGGCGTGGCGTCGCCCACTTATGGGTCAAAAACCATATTTCAGGAACTACTCGACCGATTTCAATGAAACTTGGTTTGTATTAGTTTCCTTACATCCCAATGATATGTTGTGAAAATAGGCTAAATCGCTTCACAACCACACCTAATTCCTATATACCAGAACTTTGAAGACGATCTGATTCGTTTACTTTACAATATATAAAGTAAGCACTACTATGTTAATAGTGTGGCAGCCCCATTCTAAAAATCGCCGAAACCGCACCATAGGTTTCTAAGGCCCCATATGGTTTCCAACTTTCAATGGACTTTATACAATATATATGACGAATATGTGGGTCAAATTGTGTATTGTATAATATTAATAAAGTTAAATAAATTGCGAGAGTATAAAATGTTCGGTTACACCCGCACTTAGCCCTTCCTTACTTGTTATAGAGTATTTTAAATAGGTTGGCAGTTTAACTGATGTGCACTTTGCTGTTATGAACCATTAAGGTCGTCCTCGAGATCAAAGCTATTGTCTTGGTAGGTTAGGTTAGGTTACTCTGGCAGGCTACAACGCCACACATAGACCAGTTTTGGTCCTTTGTGAAACCAGATGGAGTGCCGTCACTTGGTTAATGAGGAGTAGTCATCCTTTAGGATGCCAGCGTTTGTTGCGAATTTCAACGAAATCTCTTCCAGATTAACGTAGTGTGCAGCCCCCAAATGCTGAAGCCGTTGTCTTGATAATGCAGGACATTCACAGAAGAGGTGCTCCATTGTCTCTCTGGTGCCTTGCTCTTGACATTTCCTGCAGTCTTCACGATCTATCAGTCCTATCTTGTAGGCGTGCGCCGCCACAAGACAGTGACCTGTGAGTATGCCAACCATTTTCCTACATTTGCTTCTATCGAGCGCCAATAGAAATTTTGTGTACTTCTTATTTACCGCCTTGCACATAACTTTTGCGGTTTTGCATCCCGGCATATTCTTCCAGCGCGCTTTTGAACTTTTTTACCAAGTTTCTGTCTATATCATCATATAGACAGTGTATAGGTCTATCTACGTTCATCATATTTTCCGATGACAGTTTTACGCCTCGTTTGGCAATCTCATCCACTATCTCGTTACCTTCTATGCTCTTGTGGCCTGGCACCCAGTAGAATTGAAGTCGCCTATTTCTGGCGACATCATCCACTGCTGTCCTACCACTTAAGACACTTTTGGCCGATACGCTGAAAGAGGATATTGCCTTGATTGCCGCCTGACTGTCTACGTATATGTTTACTTTAGAGTATCCTTTTGGTGCGCTTAAGGATAGCTCAGCGGCTTTTCCAATTGCAAACACCTCCGCTTGAAATATACTGCAGTGGTCCGGTAGTTTGAATGGTTGCATTATACCTAACTCCGGGCAGTATATCCCCGCGCCTACCCCGTCCTCCATTTTCGAGCCATCCGTAAATATGTTTAAATTGCTGCGTGCAGGTGCTATGCCCTTACGCCAGCCATCTCTTTCTAGGTTTACTTTGAACCTTCTTTCCCATTTGAAAGATGGGGTCAGGTAGTCGGTGTCCGCCAAACTGCCATTACCCACTGAGCTATGCCCAAAGGTTCTATACTTAAATTCTCCTGCTGCCATAAGGCGCCCGCCGATTATGCCGCGCTGTTTTCGGCGAAGAAATCTATAGGCGGCAGGTTTAGTATTATTTTAAGAGCCGCCGTTGGGGTGGTTCTTAGCGCTCCCGTTATGCAAATAGCCGCAAGCCGCTGAACCCTTTCCATTGGCTTTCGATACGTTGGTTTCCGTACGCCTGTCCACCACACTAGAGCACCGTAGAGCAGAATCGGTCTTACCACTGCTGTGTAGCACCAGTGCATAAGAGAGGTAGTACCCCAGGTAGTACCCAGCATTTGCCTGCACGCACGTAGATGTACCTGTGGTTAGAGAAGGACGGTGTACTTAGCACCCTCCAATTCTCTACCATTGCACATCTACCGGTATAGAGTGTTATGTCAATTTTTGAGGTGGGTCCTATATATGTAGGCTCCTCTCCTCGGTTAGCTATCACTAGACTACTATGTAAAATGAAGTTGAGTAGGGACTCACCTCTTTGATTAATGTCGGTGCTGCCCCAGATCGTGTGATGGACGTTGGCATCGGCTCCCACTACTAGCGCCTACTTCCTTTCTCTGGATGCCGCTACCAGCCTATGGACTTCCGCCGTGGGTGCCTCGTCATTATGTGGCAGGTAACAGGATGCAAGGAGTATAGGCTCATCCTTGACATCCTTTACCGTCACAACAGTCAGGTCAGGTCTGTGGAGAGGTTAAGATCAATATGGGAATACATATTTTTGCTCACTAATATGGCTGTTCTTACCTTATTAATAACGCTCGGGGTGTATGTAGTGAAGTTTTGTGACTTAGTCTGTCATCCGCGTGCCTGACTTGTTGCTTTTTAGCAACGTCTTTGCACTTCCTCTTTTTCGCCGGTGCCTTCGGTTCACTCTCCGTCGAACGCTGCCTCTTTTCAGCTATTTGCTCCTCAATCCGATTAGCAATTTTTTTTTTGTTTTTTTTTTTTTTATAGTAGGGGGAAGCATCGAAAGCCGAAGTGCGGAACTTTAATCCGCTAAACCTAACCTACTCCCAGCACAAAACACTCCCACGGAACCACCGGATTAAGTATTACTTCATGGGAGTGTCAAGACAATTTAAGTCTCCTCTATAGCGCGGACTGACTGACGCCTAGCCTGTTGTAGATGTCTCAATTCTGTCATTATTATGGCTGCCGCTTCGCTAACAGCTTTCCAATTATCAGAGGACTGACACATAAGTGCAGTCAAATTTTCCACCGTCAAGTTACCACCCATGGTTGTTATCAACTCAGAGTCTTCTACGGACTCTGCACACACCGGACAGTACGGACTAACGTCATTACGGAATTTGTATAGGTAACTTCTGAAGCACCCGTGACCACTTAAAATTTGGGTCAGGTGGAAATCAAGGTCACCATGCTTTCTATATATCCACGAATGGATGTCTGGTATTAGTCTGTGTATCCACCGTCCTTTAGTTGAGGCTTCCCACCGTTGCTGCCACTTCAAGATGCTCATTTTCTTCTCGTCTAACTTTTTATTCTCTGAGGGGGGCGCTGCTACCATATGCAGTCGCACGAATTCATCTCATCTCCCTGGATGTCAATAGGCGGCATGCTGGCCAACACTTCAGCAGCATCGCTAGATATGGTTCGGAAAGCACTTATTACTCTTATTGCCGACAGTCTATGTATTGCGTTTATTGGTGTCGCATACGCTTTAACATCTAACGCCTGAATCCATATTGGCGCCGCATACAAAATTACAGAGCTCATAGCCTTTGCAATTAAAAATCTTCGGCTGGAACGCACGCAGCCCGTATTTGCCATCATTCTTGATAAGGCGTTATAGATTTTGTTTGCTTTGTTCGACGAGTACGCCAAGTGCTCCTTGAATTTTAACCTTGAGTCTAATATTACCCCCAGGTACTTCAGCTGTGGCTGTGAGATAATCTCACACTCCCCAATAGTAAGAGTTAATCTTTCCTCAATTTTCCTTGTGCTTATGAGCAACACTTCAGTTTTGTGCTCTGCTAGTTCCAGACTCATGGAAGAAAACCATTGGCGTAAACCGTTGATGCATTCATTGCATTTTCTCCTGAGGTCATCGAGGTGCTTGGCCACTGCTACCACTATAAGGTCGTCAGCATATGCTATTAATTTCACGCTCTTTGGTTGTTGTGTTCTTAGAACCCCGTCATACATCAAGTTCCATAAGAAGGGGCCTAAGACCGATCCTTGCGGTACTCCACTCGAAATAAAATAGCTCTTGGTGCCTTCGTCCGTGTCAAATATTAGTTTTCTGTTTTTAAAATAACTTATTATTATGTTAATGAGGTATTGGGGGGCGCGCATTACATATAAGATGTTGATAATGTTTGCCCATTTTGCGGAGTTGAACGCGTTTTTAACATCCAGGGTAATCAGTGCGCAGTATTTTTTTGTACCACCTTTCCATCTTTTTCCACTGACTGCATCTTTTGCAGTGTCAACGACTTCCTTTAGTGCGTCGATAGTGGATCTGCGTTTTATGAAGCCGTATTGTCTCTCAGATAATCCGCCGGCTTCCTGGATTGCAACTTCCAAGCGGTTTCGTATAATGTTTTCGTATACTTACCCATTGTGTCGAGCATACACAAGGGTCGATACGATGAAGGTTCCTCCGGTGGTTTCCTTTGTTTTGGAAGGAGAACTAAGCGTTGGACTTTCCAGGGGTCGGGGAACACTCCTTCTTTTATGCATGCATTGTACATATTAGTGAACAGGGTGGGTTTCAAAGTTATAGCTTCCTTTAAGGCTCTGTTTGGTATACCATCTATTCCAGGCGCTTTGTTGTTTTTAATTTTTTTTACTATGGCCAATAGCTCTTCTTCCGTAACTAATAGCGGTGACTCAGCCGTTTCGTCATGTCGTTCAGCGTATGAGATCGGGTCATGCGTCGAAAATAGTGTTTCGACGACTTTCTTCATAAATGATGCACTTTTGGTTTCCTGTGACTTATTTTTGAATTTTGTCATACAAATTTTATATGCTGTTCCCCAGGGGTCTACGTTTGCCTCTTCACAGAGCTTTTCAAAACAATTTCGTTTGCTGCGGGTAATAGCTGACTTCAGGAGTTTCTTATGTTTTTTAAACGCTTCTCTGAGACTGTTTTCATTTTCTCCACCCTGATTGCGCTGTAGGCGACGTCTAGATAAGTGACATAGCTTTCTGAGCGTGGCTATTTCTTCATTCCACCAGTATACTGGCCTTCGTTTGGTGTGGTGCGTTGTCCTGCGCATAGTTGCGTCACATGCTGCTACCAGTTCTTTCTGAACTGCGGATACCAGGTGGGCTGCGTCTTCGCATCGAACATTTGCTGCGCGCCAGGCTGCCGTAAAAAGGTCCGGGTCGAACTCTTTTTGTTTCCAGCCTCTTTTCTTAGCCATGTGGTCGCTATTTGTGTATATGTCCGCAACACTCCATTTAATGCGTCGGCCAAGTGCCTCGTTGGCAAACATTAGGTCAATTATTGAACCTTTATTTCCTTTTTGAAAGGTATTTTTCGTGCCACTGTTCATAATCGTAAGGTTTGCTTGGCTGAGGAATTCCATTATTAAACGCCCACGATGGTTTGTTCTTCTGCTGCCCCAAGCAGTTGACCATGCGTTGAAATCACCCGCAATTATTACTGGCGATTTGCTCCTGGTTTCTAAGGACAGCTTTAGGAGGAAGTCCTCGAATTGTGTAATTGAAGCGCTGGGACGAGCGTAGCAACTTACGAAATATATACCTTTCAACTTTGCCCATGTGAAACCATTTTATGATGTTTTAGCGCAGGACATAAACGGTTGTCCTTTACAAGACCATATTGCTGCCTTGCCTGTTTTGTCTGTGACCCAAGTGCTTTCCGAACGCTGTGAATATTGCTCACTTAGTAAGGCAACGTCGATGTTCTCTTCTACTAAGGTTTGTTTCAGCAGTTCTTGTGCTGCAGCGCAGTGATTTAAATTTAGCTGCAATATTTTCAGTGACTTCACCATCTCCTGATATTTGGGGCAAGTCGTACTCAAGGCAGAGTGTTCCCCTTTACAAAGCATGCAACAAGGAGTAGCAGTGCACACCTTCGCTACATGCCCCGTGCTTCCGCACCGTGTGCATAAAGAAGACCTGTCGATCGGGTTGCAGCAATTTCGTGCCATGTGGCCCAGTTGGAAACATCTGAAGCAACGGGAAATAGGGCAATATTCCCGGAGGCGACAGACCGACCACCCGATCTTTATCTTGCCTAGCTTAAGTGCCGCCTTAGCATCTTGAGCACGCAGGCACACAAGAGCTATTTGTGTACCACTACGGGTCTTTCGTATATTTTTGATGTTGGCTTTCCCCATATCGTGGATTCCACACTCTTTTTTCATGGCCTCGGAAATTTCCTCTGGGGTCGTTATTTCGTCGAGGTCTTTGCATACGATAGTGACATTATGAGATTTTGGCTGTATCACTGCCATTTCTCCTACCACTCCTTCTAGGGCACTTTTGAAAGTTTCAGCTCTTTTGTCCTGATTTTTTAGTTCGATTAACAAATCGAATGTGAGTTACATTTGAACCCAATTCCTCAAGGCCACTGTCACTTTTTATTTTACGTAAAATATCTGCATAGGACGCACCATCCCTTTTCGTTAGTATGATGGCGTCTGGTTTCGATCTTATTTTATTTACGTTTGGTCTCTTTTTTTTCACAACATCTACCCATTTTTCATTTGCGCTTGGTTTAGCCGTAGTATCTCCTGATATCATTTTCACAACCTCGTTATAATTTGGTTGCACTTTTTCAACCACATTTTTTGATTTTTTTGTTGGAGGTAAATTTTATCTTTAAAAATTGGGGATACTTGAGTAGCTCTCCCAACCATAGTCTTTTTCGAATTATTATCGATTTTCTCACATCTTTCATGTAAGCTCATAATACCGCTGACTAGGTCGCGCATTGCCTGATTAACGTGCCTTTGACCAGCCATCATTAATTCTAGCTCCTTTATTTTACCACCTAGTTGGCTAAAAATATGCGCTGTCTCCGAATTATTTGGCTCCTCCGAATGTTTAGAGCTTTTGCTTGCTTGGTTAGCAATTTCACACTTGTTTGCTGATCCAGCAGCGGTGGAAACCTCAGTTTTTCCATTGGGAGGAGTTCTTATGATTTTAGAATTCCTCCTAAATGGATTTTCCGGTGTGAGCCCTAAGCTATTTTTAGAGGCCATACTATGGCTGGAAAATAGTTGGGAACACCTGTGCGTACGTGTGTTCAGTCTCTGTCGCTAAAACCCTACTTATGTATTCGGCAGTTGGCAACGCCAAAACCAAAAAGGAAAAACGAAAGCGAAGGCGAAAAAAGGAGAACAGCTGATCGATACAAAACGGCAGACCAGCTGGGGAGCACGCTTTATTACAATTGCTGTTCTTTATTTACGGAAATTATTATTATTAGGGGAAATTACACTAGTGCTTGTGATAAAATTTGCCGAAAATAGGCAGGTAAGTGCAAATGAATTTATAATTAAAATACGATTTCACTTATCTATTTATCAGTTGCTGTGTCCGATTGAAAAATCCCCGTATCCCGAAGGCCTTCAAGGCAAATATGGTGCAGATGATAGTTATTAAAACTTGAAATTCAGCAAAAAATACACGGATCGTACAAAAACACGTCCACTTCACTCAAAGCTTTGCTCTATCTCATCAAATGCTGGATCCGAGGCATTGCACCAGCTCCGTGTTGCGAAATGCGCACGGCCGGTCTTCACCTCCTCTCTGGCCCAAGCCAACCGTTGCACCTCATCCTCCTTCAGGTTGGACTTGCCCTCGAGTCGGTTACATATTCCGACCGCCGCCTTGTATCTGGCCTTAGCTTTCGACCCCTCCTTGTTAGGCTTCTTCCGGGGCCCTCTCTTGTTACCAGAGTTGGTACCCACGGTCGACAGCTCAGAAGAAGCTCTTCTTCCTTTTCAGCATTGATGCTTACGGCGCTTTCTTCGTCCGAGTCTTCGAGGACTATGGAACCAGTGCGCTGTAAGGTTGGTTTGGCAGTAGTACTGCAACCACTGCAACCTGCTCCCGTTGCAATGGAGGTGTGGCCGCTGGCGACACAGCTCTCATCTCCCACCGACGTTTGGGCTGATATCCCAGCCCGCTTTTCACTCTTCATTGCGCTCTCCATTGTGAGCTTTTTTAGTTCGGGATCCTCTACCCCTAGCGTTTTATACCTACCGCCAGGCACCTCAATAGCAATGGCCGACATCTTCCCCCATCCATCTCCCTTTGGGGAAGCGTTAAAAGCAGTCCACCTCAGGGAAATGAATGGAGAATTATGTCAGCCTTCGCTGGGTGACGCCTGCCACCACTGTCATGCCTTAGCCAACCAAGCGGCAGCTTGAGTCCATGACAGTGCAAGCAGCGCCACCCATTGCCCAGTCGACACCCGCGCGGAGGATATAGCTACGAGGATTTTTGTCGACCATTGTCTTGGTAAATTCGATCTCTTTTTCATCTTTATAAGCGATTATTGGTGGTGAATTTTTTGCAAATAATGATCATCTACTAGGCTATAACTATGATAAATTTTGGAACACTATTCGCTGATCAAATATTATATATAAATATTTTCATCTCTCTATTTTGCAGTTTGGTGTCACTTAGGGTCAGGACGGGAATAATGAGTGACTTGTACAGTTTTATTTGGGTTCGTCGAGAGAGGACATTACTTCTCAATTCCCAACTCAGTCCAAAGTAGCACCTGTTGGCAAGAGTGATTCTGCGTTGGATTTCGAGGCTGACATTGTTATTGCTGTTAATGCTGGTTCCCAGGTAGACGGAATTATCTACTTATGACTGTCAACAGTGACGTGGGAGCCAAGACGAGCGTGCGCTGACAGTTTGTTTGTTTGATGACAAGAGATGTCTTCTTGTCCTCATTCACCACCAGACCCATTTGCTTCGCTTCCTTATCTAGTTTGGAAAAAGCGGAACAAACGGCGAGGTTGTTGCTTCCGATGATGTCAATATCAAATAATGTTCAGGTTATATTATAAACCATTTCTTTTGCACTTACGGAGTCTAACGTTATCAACATACCCTGCCACTTACCGCCCTCTTACTCAAATCCCAAGACTACTGCACTTATGTATGTATATGTAGACTGACTCCAAAAACTGGCAAAATAAAGTTGCATAACTCTAATTGTTTTCACACCTATGAGAAAATATGAGGTTTTTCACATGTAGAAAAAGTGTTCTCCGCCAAAACCGCAAGCCACCAATTTTAAAATGAAACTATGCAAATTATCTTCACCAAAGGTTCAACAAAAAAAAAATAAATAAATATTCACCACAAGTGTTACTCTTTTACTATACCTATATACATATATGTATGTGTACGAGATTCCAAACAACAGCATCTGCACACTCAAGTGCGTTGTATATCTCGCTAAACTTGTTGCACTAAAATACAAACCGCAAATTATGATTGTACAGCATCCACAAATTGCTTTGCCCACCAGAGCGCACAACAAAATACGAAAAGGAGGAAAATGGACAAACACATAGAGTAAGGAAAGCAAAAAACAATACATGAATCGTTTAGATATGTACATACGTATATTATTGTACATATACAAAAAGACGAAGAAATATCATGAAATGCATGGTATCAAATCGCACACAGAACAAATCCGATAATGACCTTAATCATGATATTGCTGAAACTTGAATAGTTAAATATATGTACATATATATGTATATGACAGTATGAAGGTCAAATATTGGATAATGCTCCTTTAAGTACGTAAAATTTGTTATTCGATATGTTTAGGACATTTTATTACTTTTCTTAATTTGCTCTTTATAGATTTCGGCTGAGATCCTGATATCTTCACAGTAGTTTCAATGATGTTTGCAATCAGTTACTAATCCAAAATCCGCTAGTATAGTTCACCATTCAATGGATAGATGGCCTCGAAATTATTTCATCTGATCTTATTGCGTGCACACTTCTCTATTAGTTCTTAACAAATTCTTAAGTTTATTTAATTTAAAGATTGTACCGGTATTTCAAATGGATTTCCAAACAAAAGTCAATACTGCTATGCCGTAGTTTGATCTCGCAGTTTATTCAAACTCAAGTTTCAGCTTCGCTTCTTCTGCATATTATTTTTGGTTCTTTGGAGGTTTATAGCTGGACAATTTAGTTTCGTAATAGAAATTAGGCTCTGTGATATTCGATTTTTTTATATTCTCTATTTCGAACCTTCTCGTAGAATACCATCTTAAAATAATTGTAATAATGGCGGTATCCATTATTGTAAACGACAGCTAATTCTGTTTTTTATGCCACATCGAGAATTATAATGTTATAGATATTATTAACGAATCATAATGGTGCCCAAATGAAATGAAAGAGTGTAACTTTTTTATTCCATATTTTCCATACTTTGAATATATATATAAATATTTCTATACTAAAGGTTGATTGCGGCTTTACTACAAAATATTTTGTCAACTATTTGCCTCCATTACCATTTAGCGCTTTTCTCTGCATATAAAAAAATCATGGAAACCGCATTTCTAGCTGACATGTCAAGCTGTTGTATTAACTTCATCCTTTTTCACCGTCACTCATTCAGCTTCACAATCTCCAACTTGTTTTGTTTTGTTCGCTACTTCCTGCTTGCCTTAAGCTTGTTTTACTCTTCTCCACCTGCCATATTTGTATGTTTTTGCGCGCGTGTGCCTGGTTTGCTCATTTGTTTATTCGCTAAATTACCCTTGTCCGAGTGAAAAGGTTAATTATGGTCAAAGGATATATCCGGTTGCCTTGCCAGCTTGTTGACTTGCTGACTTTCATGCATATTGTTTTGCAATGTGACCGTGAGCATGTTATTCGAGGCGAAGTGAAATGACAGAGACAGAATGGAGAATTTAATTTCAACAGGCTACTACTTAAGCCGAGTAGTATCTACGGTCTCTGTAACTTACACACACTAACTAACGGGTGATTTTTTTGAGGTTAGGATTTTCATGCATTAGTATTTGACAGATCACGTGGGATTTCAGACATGGTGTCAAAGAGAAAGATGCTCAGTATGCTTTGACATTTCATCATGAATAGACTTACTAACGAGCAACGCTTGCAAATCATTGAATTTTATTACCAAAATCAGTGTTCGGTTCGAAATGTGTTTCGCGCTTTACGTCCGATTTATGGTCTACATAATCGACCAAGTGAGCAAACAATTAATGCGATTGTGACCAAGTTTCGCACTCAGTTTACTTTATTGGACATTAAACCAACCACACGAATGCGTACAGTGCGTACAGAAGAGAATATTGCGTCTGTTTCTGAGAGTGTGGCTGAAGACCGTGAAATGTCGATTCGTCGCCGTTCGCAGCAATTGGGTTTGTGTTATTCGACCACATGGAAGATTTTACGCAAAGATCTTGGTGTAAAACCGTATAAAATACAGCTCGTGCAAGAACTGAAGCCGAACGATCTGCCACAACGTCGAATTTTCAGTGAATGGGCCCTAGAAAAGTTGGCAGAAAATCCGCTTTTTTATCGACAAATTTTGTTCAGCGATGAGGCTCATTTCTGGTTGAATGGCTACGTAAATAAGCAAAATTGCCGCATTTGGGGTGAAGAGCAACCAGAAGCCGTTCAAGAACTGCCCATGCATCCCGAAAAATGCACTGTTTGGTGTGGTTTGTACGCTGGTGGAATCATTGGACCGTATTTTTTCAAAGATGCTGTTGGACGCAACGTTACGGTGAATGGCGATCGCTATCGTTCGATGCTAACAAACTTTTTGTTGCCAAAAATGGAAGAACTGAACTTGGTTGACATGTGGTTTCAACAAGATGGCGCTACATGCCACACAGCTCGCGATTCTATGGCCATTTTGAGGGAAAACTTCGGAGAACAATTCATCTCAAGAAATGGACCCGTAAGTTGGCCACCAAGATCATGCGATTTAACGCCTTTAGACTATTTTTTGTGGGGCTACGTCAAGTCTAAAGTCTACAGAAATAAGCCAGCAACTATTCCAGCTTTGGAAGACAACATTTCCGAAGAAATTCGGGCTATTCCGGCCGAAATGCTCGAAAAAGTTGCCCAAAATTGGACTTTCCGAATGGACCACCTAAGACGCAGCCGCGGTCAACATTTAAATGAAATTATCTTCAAAAAGTAAATGTCATGAACCAATCTAACGTTTCAAATAAAGAACCGATGAGATTTTGCAAATTTTATGCGTTTTTTTTTTTAAAAAAGTTATCAAGCTCTTAAAAAATCACCCTTTACAACATACTCGTACATACTTTGTATGTAGGTACATTGAATATTTATGTAGAAAGACATTCCATTTCGGCTGCCTAAACTAAAGTCGAAATGGGTCATACTTGTTGACAGCTAATAAACAACATATCGTATATCCTAGTAGATTCAATGATCGAAATAATTTCAGAGCACGTGGATTTGAAGAACACAATATATACTTACAAACGCATATTGGCACACTCAACTACCCACAAGGAAAAAGGCCTCCGTATGTAGTCAGTTTTGTTAAGTCATCTCTTTTAATGGTGTAACTTATCGAATTGCTCGGTACAGGGAAAGCGGTGGGAAGACCATCATTATCAAATTACCTCTTCAGCAAAAACACAATCATTTGTAGGATATTGGTGTTTGAACAAATACCGACGTTAATTTGGAATAAAGCTGAGATATTCTAACCAATATGCCTAAAAGCTTTAAAAGTTCGTCCACATCACATGTAACTTTATTCTAAAAAACAAGTCAAAATTCTTTATTCTAGGAAAAAACAAGGCTAAGTTCGGGTGCATGAGAAGATTTTATACTTTCGCAATTTATTGAAGAAATTTTATTAAGATAACACACAAATTTACCCATATATTCGGCATAAAGTTTAATAGAATAACGAAAAACGTCATATATGGATATGAGGGCTGAGGTAATTCCTGAACCAATTTCATTCATTTTCACCGGCAAGGTACACTATATCCAACACTATACGCTAACTTAATTTTGCTAAGATATCTCACATATTAACCAATACATATATGCGGAATAACGCCCACCGTATTCTTGGAAAACCTATAATTATGTATATGGGAGCTAGGAGATGTTATGACCCGATTTTAATAATCTGAGATGCAGCTTCCTTCTGCTATTTCTTCTGTGGAATTTAGTGTTTCTGACGTTTTTCGTTAGTGAGTTCTACCACTTTTAGTAATTTTCAACCTAATCTTTGTATGGGAGGTGAGCGTGGTTATTATACGATTTCAACTATTTTCATGGTGTGTGGTGGTGTACGTAAGAGGAACGACTGTAGAAAGTTTGGTTTATATAGCTTCATTGATTTGCGAGATATATACAAATAACGGACTCGTTTAGTTTTATGATTTACAAACAACCGTTATATAATACTCTCTTTGCAACTTTTGTTGCGAGAGTATAAACATGTTTTAACTAAACATAAGACCAAGATATTATTATGGTACTTCAAACGGATACTCCTTAGAGTAGCATAAGCAAGACACTTAATGGATTATGGTATAATAAATCAATTTATTTAATTAAAATTACTATTATTTAATATTGGAATCTATAGTTTTGGAACATCTATTTCACAACTACTAATTGACACCATCGAGATACCAACAATCAATTGCCAATCCTCAGATAGGGTGGTTTCGCTTCTTGCTATAATATATTGAGGAAACTTGTAGTGCCGACTAACAACCAGTTTATTTCCAGAGAAATATGGGACTTAGGGACTTTGATTCACATATGACAACATTTAATTCTTTCGTCCAATGGCGCCCTGAAAACCAATTTATTTCGAGCTACAATAGTTTCATGACGAAATGGTTTTCCGCGCTTTAATTTACGAGCACCATGATAAACTTCATGAATTATTGTTCATTAACACATTTATATATGCATGAACATGTGCATGTCTGTATGTGTAGCTTAGATAACTAAAACTACATCTGTAGCACCAGAGCGACCATTTCTCAACGCCAATATTTTCATATCGGCCAGCCAAAATCTTTTCCCAACAAACAGACAATCTGTCAACGCGAATTGGGCAAACGATGCGCTATCGAAATTTATTAATCTGGGAAAGAAAACACAGTGTTTTCAATGGTCAGCAAGGAAGACCCAAATGCATAAAGGATATGAAGGAAATTAATGTAACTAGTGAAAGAAAGCGAATATTGGCGAATGCATTTGGCAATGAATTGTTGTACACCAAATATAAAAAAGAACTTTAAATGAAATTATTAAAGAATATAACCAACACTTTGGTATTTGTAAATTGATTACTGCTTCTCAGTATTGGTAAGTTGATTAGAAGGAGTAGAGAATGAGTATGACAAAGGCTATGAAAAAGAGTGTTCAGAATTATTATTATACAAAAGACGAAGTAATGTATTGTTTTAAAATCCAATCCAATACTCTATTGAATACTAGAAAATAGTTAAATATATTCCAGTATATTTGCCCCAAAGTTAGTTTGGTACTATAATCAATGATATATCGTATGAAGATGATCAAAGAATTAACTGAAAATGTATAATATTGCGCAAAATTATAAATATCTAACGGTGTTATATCACACGATCTTCGTGGGCAATCTACCAGCCCAAAACGTCCGATCTTCTTGGAATTTTTCAAGAGCCCGTAGAGCGAAGTGATGTCGCTTGGCAGTAAAGTTGAACCATCGACTCATGAGAGATCTGTCAAAAAAAGCTATTGAAAAAAGTACCTCCACTTGGAACACCAGATACAATCATTTTCGTTATTCTTGGGGAGTTTATGTGGAATTTATGGATCAAATAGTGTGCTAACATAATAAAATGAAATAAATAAATAGTGAGAGTATAAAGTTGTTGGTTAGTCCCGAAATTAGCCCTTCCTCACTTGTAATTTTATGTAAATGTGATTTAGACGCTCATGGACATTTTTTACAAAAATATCAAATTATCGAGTATATTTTACCCTAGTTAATCAGTCATTAATGAAATTAGTTGTGAGAAAAAAGTATAGAGTTAAGCGCAACACTACGTCTGTCAACTCTAAACTCATGTTTTTGACAATTTTCTACAAATTCTTGAAAAAAAACTAATTGAAATTCTTTATAGCACAGTTTATCTTTGCGGCATCGTTCTCACTTTACAGTTACTGCTAGAGGCTAGTTCAAAATTCATACCGCATCCGATGTTGTGGTGCCGCCAGTACATTGTTTACAAACAACAACAGCAGCAACAGTAGTACAACTACCGCTTCGAAACAACATCATCAAGATCTATATGCGCAGATTGCCATTTTTGCTTTTTATGTATGAATGAGTTTGTACAAATGCGGAAGTTGTTGTTGCTACTATTGTAACTCGTAAAATTTCAAAGGGAGTAAACAACTGCACAATTCCGAATTTACAATGCACTTGCAGCAGCAACAAACAGCAAAAAATATAAAACAACAGAAACTAGCCACTGTTGCATACATACACATACAGACACATACACACGCGTTGCCTTGCCATATCATGGCAAATAAGGACAATAGATGCGATGTGACTGGTCATGGTGTTAGTGATGATGGTAGCAACAACACCATCATCGCCGACACTAAATCGACCCAGCCGCAATAGCGAACCAACAACAGCACTTGATTTCGTAGTGCGTGTGCGCGCGCGTGTGGCATGCCACATTGCACAATGTCGCACAACAACAAATAGCGAAAATGTAAATCAGAAATTTCAACAATCTAGTGCCGTGTGGGTGTGTGAGGTGAGCTGAAGTGGAGTGAAATCGGTGTAAACAGAATAAACGAGTAAGGCAAGAGGGGGGCGGGGGAAGGCCGCTATGTCCGCTTGTACATATGTAGGTATGTATGAATGTAGCGTACATGGCACAGCGTATTGGGAATTCGAGATATGCGCGGACATGGCGGAACGCTCTGTTTGTACATTTTTAATTTTTTTTCGGTACATTCTCGCTATAGATCCAATCATTTCCCTGCTTGCTCTTCCATAGCAATGCACTGACATTTTTCATTTTTTACTTTGACACTTTTAACGACATGTCAACGCGCATTTGTTTTCTTTTACAGCGAATTGAAAATTGTAATCGCATATATTATTACTGCACACAAGTTGTTGTTTGTTGTTTTTGTTCTCAACCAACTGCTTTTGACAAGTTTACCAACACGCTTTTTTGTGGTTATTTATTATAAGCTTACTGGTTTTTATAGCCAAAAGCCTGAGACCACCGCTTGTATGCATATATGTATGGATATGCATGCCCTCGCACTTTCACTAGTCCGTATATATCCATATATGTATATGTGTACAACTGCATGCTTGCTTCGTGGCTTTTTTACTCATCCTCCGCATGCAATCCATCAAAACACTTCATAAATAAGGGACAACAAAATCTGGCAAACAATTTATCATCAACTCAAAATGCAACAAACAAAGATTACTTAAATCCATAGTGTTGTTCTTATTGCTAGCAATGCAGCAGATCATCAATTTGTTGCTCTTATTTACAAACGCACGTCGAACAAGGCGTTATTGAGTGTTTGCTGTGTTGTTGTTGTTGCATGCAGTTCTTCTGTCGGTCAAAAGTCGGGGGATAACTGACGATCAGCTGAAGCCACTTAATTTCCGAAATGTACATCTCAAGTAGGTGGATAGACCTTAACAACTGTAAATTTAAAATCACCAAACACCCGACTAAATCCTAAATTTAATTTTAAGAGCATTCTTAAAACTTAAGAAATTTGTTTTGCCAGTAATTTAAATACAGATTGGAAATATAAGTTATGTTACCAATTTTCCGAAACTGATCCATAATCTAGAACTATGAGAAAAAACAATGTACATACATACGTTTTTGAAAGTCAATAAAACCCTGGAACCCCACACATTCGACGTCATGTAAAACTAGTTTAAACCGACGATATTGTTCGATATTATGAAACATTATAAATATTTCAGAGGTTAGATAAGATACCCTCTATAAGCCCCTGACCTATTGCCCTCACGGTACTCAGCAAATATTACTCGTCGCTTTTTACCAAGGTGCTTTCCAAGTTATTACCAGTATGAAACAATAAATACAGCACAATTCATACAATTTTTGTAAATGAGATTTAGACCACAAGGAAAGTCATTGAAATTACACCGTGAAAATTCCGACAGTTGAACCAAGAAAACATTCCTTCTTTACTTTATATTATGAGCTATATTAAACTCATGGAGGATATTTTAGTATAGTGACTGAGTAGCACTCCTTGATGCTTTCCAATTCTCATAGAAAGAAAGAACCTCAATTTCCTCTTCTTTTCAAACAGTATAGGTCAGCGAAATGTAAAAATGTCTGGCTCTCATCTGAGCTGTGGCAAGAACTAGATAGATTTATTAATCGACGACAGATTCGCCGATTCCAAAATTACTTCACAATCCATAAACGATAAAGTAGACTTCTTCACTTCACTTTTTTCCCATCCCTATTTGTCGAAATTGGACGATTGGATTATTCGAATTGCGGCGGTATCCAAACTTGATGTTTAGTGTTCGTTATCCAGTACTTTACCACATCAACTAACGATTCGAGTATATGCCATTAACAATTTTTTTCTTATCAAAAATATGGTTCTCAGGTGGTTCAGTTTCGAAGTTGTGACTCCATTTATAAAGGTAATATAAACGCCTATCAAGTGAGTCACTATATTAAAAATATTATTGGGAAAGAGATCTTAGAGCGATAAACCTGAACTATTTCGGTGAAGCACTTTCTATTCCAAGTTCATCAACTAAGACTACCTTCCTGAGACACCAGAGTTACAAAATTTGAAATCAATGAAAGTATAAAGTGAAATTAATTCTTATACGAGTAGTAATATTAGTTATTTATAGGAGCTGAGTTCATCTGCGATTACTTCAGGAGTACCGTGCAGCAAAATCGTATTTCGCAATTCAGAGGTGTTTGTATGTACATACATAAATGCATATGCCAATGGCAACACAGAAATTGCCGATGCAACTGCTTGTTGACAATGTGCTATTTGCCAATGGGTTGTACAGTCATCATATGCACACTGCTGTTTTCCTTTATTCCAGTTGAGCTATGCTATTTGTTGTCCCTATGGACAATGCAACGACAACAACTTCCTGCAAACAAGTTGTGCCAACGGGCCAACATTATTGTTAATTTACAACATGACAACAACGCATTTTTGTTTGACTGTTGGTCTTCTGTGTTACGCAGTCTCTAGGCGATATCCCGATGTGGCATCTTTAACGCAATGAATATTCAATCAGCATCAATACGAAAAACTCCGAAGTATTGAATAATTCTCACGAACTAATATGTTGAACATTATCATTATGAATACTTGCGGGAGTAACCGGAATATAATATATAATAAATAATAATATAGAAAGGGTTTAATATACTGTATATCTCTAGTACCTTACTAAAGATATGTCAACTGAATCCGTAGAGCACCATTTATTATGGACTTCAATGATACAGCGCAGTTAGAGGTAAAACTACCGTCCGATTGAATAGTTTTTTCAACCATTTTGAGTTCCTTCAGTTTCTTTACTTGACTGAAATATTAACGAAAGTCGAATCTCATAACAGAAACACACAAGTTCCAATAGACCCAATATTCTTTCTGTACATCACTATTAAAGTCCCTCCGTGCCTCAGTAATCTAATCAATATTTCACAAGAGGTTAGTCGATATAAGTTTGAATATAGAAATATTGTCAAAGTGCTCTATGAATATTATTTATGAAAGTTCTGTCGTAGATTAAATTAGTTGATATGGTAAAGTGGATCCATGCGTCTTGACCATACAACTGAAACAATGGAAGTCGAGGTCAGATTGTCATGTCTAACATTTTTGTGGTGTCCCTACAAATTGAGGTATATACACTGACCTACATTTACGCTTGCGTCAGCAGTTAATACTCGCTAACTTGACCTTTGTATTCTTATTTTCGTTCATTTGGTTCTACATAATACCCTTAAATATTTTGCATATTCTCGTAAATTCGAGTATACGAATTTGTAAATGTCTTGTAATCGTTTCGAGGGGCGATTGCTTGAGTGAATGCGCCAGTGAGTAAATGGCTGCATGGATGAGTGCATAAATTTCGCGCTGAAAAGTGGAATTGTCACATCTCGTTTGCGAAATGTTAAACAGTCCATTGCATTCGAAGCATTTAAGCAGCTACCGTAAAGCGTGAACTTATTGAAGTGGCTACAAACCCACGCGCATACACATAAATTCCCCCCCTTCAAGAAGGAAATAAATACCGGGTTTCGTAGAAATAAAATAAAATGAGACAGCTCGCAACAAGCGTGTAGATTTTCCACAAACGTCAGTATTTTTTATATACAAATATAGTGCGTGCTTCAGCGCGCTGTACACTTTCTAAGAATCCTACTTCTTTTTGTAATCGTGTAACCTCGGGCTCCCCAAAAGGCACTTGGAGCTGCTGTTAAATAACAACAAAGTAAATAATAAATCTAAGTTAGCGAATACGCGAATAAATCTAGTAAAAATGTGACAAAGACATTTATTAAAATGTTTCAACACAAAGCTGTCTTAGAATTAAAGAACCTTAAAGAGGCGCTGACTCAATTTGGTGGCAGGGTGCCAGAAAAACGTGGTTATTTATCGCAGCATCACTTAAAATGTAATGCGGTAGTGTCGGTGAGGGTGCTCGTACTAACAATAAAACAAATGATGTGGGTTTGAATAAGTGCTTGTGTTCAAAAAACAAGTCTACACAAACCGAGCTTTAATCCCTGAAAGCTTACAAAATTGTCAAATGTTGAGGTTACCCTAAAAATAAAGGGCACGGAACAAAAAACAACAAACAAACAAGCAGAAAACAAAAAAAAAAATGGATTTATTCAACAGACAGACGGCAAATGGAATAGAATTCGTAAGCAAAGGTAGATAGAAACACATAAAAACGTGACAATTTGATGTGAAATACATTCCAATAAGGCTTAAAGCACATTTTAGGTAACACCTTTCAAGCCCACACTTTGTTGTTTTGCAGCCTTATGTAATCCGCCGGCGAAAGGTTTGCATACGAAAAACGAAATACAAAAGCAAAAAATTAGCAGATAAAAAACAAAAAAGTAAAATATGGCAAATGTAGAATAGTCGTTGTCGGAAAGGAAAAATGGGCAAAAGTGCTAACAATGGTTAAAAAATAGCGGCAAAAACTGCGAAATAGTGAAAAACTGAAGGATTTGAATTTGAATTTAAAATACATACATTTTCTTGACATGGCACACCTGGGTATGCGTAGTGCATTCAGCATTCAACGCCCATTTAAATTAGATGCCGAGGTGAGTAATAGATCGCATGGCACTGCATAGAAATCAGTCAGAGGTGCAAATCAGTTTTATTGAGTTATGTAAGAGTTGCAAGCTACTAAAAAAATTTAAGTAATATTTGACTAAAATATGACTTTAGAAATTGAATTTCATCATGTGACTGGCTATATAGAGTCAGGATATGCATATATGTGAACAAAAATTATCGCTGATAGAAAACTTGACTCTTGAAATACACTCTTCTCTATGCATATTTTCATATCTAGCTTTGTATTTATTATAGGGGTAAGGCTACTTAAAAAATTTTACCCGTTTTTGCAAAACTTGCAGGAAAGTGGCAAGAATTTTTGGCGTTACCGTAATATTTTCAAGGAATTTTTGCTTGTATTACAAATGAACTAGAAATGCTTCCAAAAGGATTGCTGTAATTTGAAATGGAAAGATTTGGCAGTTTGATCGGAATCATCTCGAAGATAGTTTAATAGAAGGAGACGAAGAGGATATTTTTTTAATTTTTGACTTATTAAACCATAAGGATCGATGGATATAGATCAGAGTATAGAATACGAACTGATGATGAGTTCACTAGTTGATCGAATAGAAACGACTTAAAAATATTTAAGTACTCTATAATAAATTGAATTTAAAATTTATAAAATGGAGAAATTGTCGGAAGATGTACGATATTGAAATATAATATTATCCCAAAGAACCAATGCGTAATTTTAAATATTTTTTATTAAATAATTGAAAACATTTGGATCCTAGAGATGTGGACTACAAACTTAAATGCGACATCCATGATACCTAGAAGCCTGGTGAAGGTAATTGTTTGACGATCGTACTAAGTATTATTTAAATTATATTGATGAGCGTGTAGTCTAAGGCTCTGACCAATAACAATAACACGCCCTGTTATTGAATGAAGCTTCAATCAGAATATTGGCGGAGTTAATCTCTCTGACAGGCTCTTAGAACTTTCTGAAATAGCCTAAAGTCCTAAAAAACTCAGAACCTTCAAGTTTACATAAGTTAATACTTATATCCATATTAATAATATCAATGTGACCTCAATCAACAACTTGACCTATATAAGTAATGAAAATCATTATAAAGTAATCCCCGCTTAAGTGTCCCGTCCGTACAAACAATTTTGTATTTGTGGCCTAAATATTACAGTCACTTAAGCGGGAAAGGCACTTAAGTGGAGACTTAAGCGGGAATTTTGTATGTAAATTTAGTGAAACAAGTAAGGAAAGGCTAGAGATTTACCTATATTTTCGGTGAAAAATTACCCTTAGTCACTGAGTTCTTCATGTTTAATATAAGGGGCGTTGAAAAGTCATGGTTCGATTTTGACAATTTTTCCACAAGTGATGTCACAGTTCAAATACAGTATTTGTGTAAAGTTTTATTTCGCTCCGTTCCTTATTTATACATTATAAAGTGAACGAATCAGAAGGAATCAAAATTGAGTTATATAGGAAGTAGGCGTAGTTGTGAACCGATTTCGCCCATATTCCATCAGTGTCTTTAGAGTGTCAAGAAAATATTATATACCGAATTTCATTGAAATCTGTCGAGTGGTTCTTGAGATATGGTTTTTGACCCATAAGTGGCGACGCCACGGCCATTTTCCATTTTGTAAAAAAATCTCAGTGCAGCTTCTTTCTGCCATTTCTTATGTAAAATTGGGTGTTTCTGACCCATTCTAAAAATCGCCGAAATCGGACCATACGTTTTTAAGGCCCCATATATCGAACACGAGGACCTCTGTGCTTCTATCCTGATATTAGGGTTTCCAACTTTCAATGGACTTTATACAATATATACGACGAATATGTGGGTCAAATTGTGTATTATATAATATAAATAAAGTTAAATAAATAAATTGCGAGAGTATAAAATGTTCGGTTACACCCGAACTTAGCCCTTCCTTACTTGTCAACCTAACCTTTGTATGGGAGGTGGGCGTGGTTATTATCCGATTTCTTTCATTTTTGGACTGTATAAGGAAACGGATAAAAGAACGACTGCAGAAAGTTTGGTTTATATAGCTTTATTGATTTGCAAGATATATACAAAAAACCTATTTGGAGGCGGGGTCACGCCCACTTTTCCAAAAATATTACATTCAAATGTGCCCCTCCCTAATGCGAATCTATGTTCCAAATTTTATATTCTTAACTTTATTTATGGCTTAGTTATAGCTCTTTATGTGTTTTTGGTTATCGCCATTTTGTGGGCGTGGCAGTGGTCCGATTCCGCCCTTCTTCGAACTTAACCTTCTTATGGTGCCAAGGAACACGTGTTCCAAGTTTCGGACAGACGTACGGACAGACAAACATCCGGATTTGGACTTTACTCGTCACCCTGATCACTTTGGTATATATAACCTTATATCTAACTCGTTTAGTTTTAGGACTTACCAACAACTGTTATGTAGACAAAACTATAGTACTCTCTTAGCAACTTTTGTTGCAAGAGTATAAATATTAATTAAAACTATTTATTTAAAGTAATGAATTAGTTATTTAATATTATTTTTATTTCTTGAAATTTTAATTGTATGTTTGCTGGAAAACAGGGTCCATTCTACCATTTATGGTTCATGAGTTTCTAGTAAACTTAAATTTTAATGAAAAATTTGTTTGCGGAAGGCTGTTAGCACTTAAGAATATCAATCTAATTTTGTTTCGAGTGTCGTCTGATATAGTTTATAATTTAGTTTATAAAACTTGAAATGACACACTATGCGATGTACAACACCAACCAATTTGCAATTGTCGCCTGCATTTAATGTTCAAAACTTACCTGACAGAGGCGTTGACATACTTACATACATATATACACACATGCATGTCTTCACGTTGGTACCATTGCCATCAATTCAAGCCCAAGTGCGGAGTCAAACAATTATATGTACATATTATATACACTTTCAACCAACTTGAAGTTTTGGAAGACTGGCTGACAGTGTCTAATGTAAGAAAAGAAATAGAAATGCTGCAGGCAGTTTGTAGCTGGTTTTGGTATTATACACTCGTGATTTGTACGTGTATATGTGTGCTAACTCCTTACTGTGTCGGAAGAGTGAAAGCCACAAAAAGAGTTTGATGCAAAAATTAAAACCACCTCTAGCTTAACATTAAATGCGCGACGAAACGAGCTGAGATGACTTGGGTTGGATAACCATTTTTTCCACGCTTTGCTCACTTCTTGCAGCTCTTCAGTATAGCGCCTTTCGCAGTCGAGTGGCTCATGAATTCGAATGCCTCCAAATAAGAGCACACCAGTTTTTATACTCTCGCAACAAAAGTTGCTAAGAGAGTATTATAGTTTTGTCCATATAACGGTTGTTTGTAAGTCCTAAAACTAAACGAGTTAGATATAGAGTTATATATACCAAAGTGATCAGGGTGACGAGTAATGTTCAAATCCGGATGTCTGTCTATCCGTCCGTCCGTCTGTCCGTCCGTGCAAGCTTATATTGCCACGCCCATGAAATGGCGATAACCAAAAACACATAAAGAGCTATAACTAAACCATAAATAAAGTTATGAAAATAAAATTTTGGACATATGATCGCATTAGGGAGGGGCACATTTGAATGTAACTTTTTTGGAAAAGTGGGCGTGACCCCACTCCTAAATAGGTTTTTATATATATCTTGCAAACCAATAAAACTATATAAACCAAACTTTCTGCAGTCGTTTCTTTTATCCGTTTCCTTATACAGTCCAAAAATGAAAGAAATCGGATAATAACCACGCCCACCTCCCATACAAAGGTTAGGTTGAAAATGACTAAAAGTGTGTTAACTCACTAACGAAAAACGTCAGAAACATGAAAATTCACATAAGAAATGGCAGATGGAAGCTGCACTCAGATATTTTTTACAAAATGAAAAATGGGAGTGGCGTCGCCCACTTAGGGGTCAAAAACCATATCTCAAGAACCACTCGACAGATTTCAATGAAATTCGGTACATAACACTTTCTTGACACCCTGATGACACGGGTGGAATATGGGCGAAATCGGTTCACAACTACGCCTACTTCCCATATAACTCAATTTTGAATCCCTCTGATTAGTTCACTTTATAATGTATACATAAGGAACCGATAAAGATAGCAAAATAAAACTTTACACAAATACTGTATTTGAGCTGTGACATCACTTGTGGAAAAATTGTCAAAATCGAACCATGACTTTTCAAGGCCCCTGATATCAAACATGATGAATTCAGTGCCTGAGGGTAATTTTTCACATAATTATAGGTAAATCTATAAATAAATTGCGAGAATAAAAAATGTTCGGTTGCACCCGAACTTAGCCTTTCCTTACTTGTTTTCTATGATATGTGAGCGTGTGCCAGGAATTTTGTTGGCTTGCAGCGTACAAACATTGATTAAAATCTCGTTCCTAAATGGAAATTCTTGGCAGCATTTATGAATGAATAATTCTGAAGGTGCCGAATATTCAAGTGTAAGGTGGAGAGCTTAACTAAATGCACACACTTCGTGTGATATCTCTACTTCATATAAAGAACATTGTTCTTATTTGAAGAAGTAGTAAATTTAGTAAGCATGCTGGGGTAGCTTATTCTAAACAGTTTCCATATATCTCACTCTCTCTCTTTTCTGGTCTAAGATATTAACCAGATGTTAAGTTGATAATAATATTGAGCTACTTAAGTTTTCTTAATATAAATCTCTACGAATTTCTTATACGCTAGACAGACGGCAGAGTTAACTCGGATTAACTGCGCTTTTAATCAGTTCCAATTTTGTGGGCAAAGCGAGTTATAAACTCCCATAACAGCTGATTGGCAATAATATTTCCATTTTGGTGAAATAAAATTGAATAGAAAGGAAATATTGCGGTTGTTAGCCGCACAACTAGTACACAATCACTAATTATTAAAAAAATATACATAAATACGTTATTATTAAAACTTCAATGCGTATGTTTTTGTTTACATTTAATTGAAAAACAGCAGTCAGTATTGCATATTTTCATTCACAATAGATAAAAAACGGCTATGTTTAACAATGTTGCCAACGAAAATGCCACGAACTCCCACTAACTCTCTAAAATTTTGAGAATTAAATGGGAGTTAGCAAACGGAGTTAACTGAGATAACTCTCGAATTAACCCCGATTAAAGCAGTTAACCCGAATTAACGACGCCGTCTGTCAGGGGTATTATTATAAAGTTTGCAGAATATAGAATACACATAATTTTTTCAAAGTCGTTGAAATTCTATTCGTGACGGATATTCGAACATAACAATTGAAATCAAAACTGCGTTATAAGGCAAATAAGGCCTGTAATGTCCAGACCATCCTTTAGCCCCAATATATACAATATTGGAAATAAAGTCAAGGTGTTAGATATACAGTGGAACTTCTCTAACTCGAATCACTATAATCCACAAAAAAACTTCGAGTTAGAGAGACTTCGAGTTATAGAATTTTCATTAAAACATACAATTTTTTAAAAAGCTGTAAAATATAGATTTATACACAGTTTTATGTATTTACTTCGCATAAAGTTTTATGAACATATTTTAAAACGTATATTCTGTAATTTTGTTTATTGTAGTTTTCTATAGTTTGGCTCTTGACGTCTGTATCCCATGCCTCTGTTACATGATTTATGAAATCCATAAATGCAATATCATATTTATACTCTCGCAACAAAGTTGCTAAAGAGAGTATTACAGTATTGTTCACATAACGGTTGTTTGTAACACCTAAAACTAAACGAGTTAGGTATAGGGTTATATATACCAAAGTGATTAGGGTGAAGAGTGGAGTTCAAATCCGAATGTCTGTCTGTCGGCCTGTGCAAGCTGTAACTTGAGTAAAAATTTAGATATCTTAATGAAACTTGGAACATATATTCCTTGGCACCATAGGAAGGTTGCTTTCGAAGATGAGCAAAATCGGACAACTGCCACGCCCACAAAATGGCGAAAACCGAAAACACATAAAGTACCATAACTAAGCCATAAATAAAGCTATGGAAATAAAATTTGGTCTAAAGGAGTGTTCTAGGAAGGGAAATATGTGGATGGCATGGCCCCGCCCCCTAATAAGTTTTTTGTACATATCTCGTAAACTACTTGAGCTATATCAACGAAATTCTCAAGAGTCGTTTTTTTCAGGCATTTATATTGTCCAAAAATGGAGGATATCGGAATATAACCACGCCCACCTCCCATACGAAGGGTATGTTGAAAACGACTAAAAATACTTTAATTCAGTAAGGGAAAACACCAGAAACCTTAAATTTCATTTTGAAGAAGGTACAGAAGGTCTCCACCCAAATTGGTATACAAAATTTTAAGTGGGTGTGGCTCCGCGCACTTGTGGGTCAAAAACCATATCTCCGAAACTACTCGACCAATATCATTTTTTTTTCAAATATTTCTTTATTTATTGAATCTGCTCTTTGGAGCCTAACAATAAGTTATAAAATCTTAATTTTAATTAAAACTAGACAAGCTCAACCAATTGATTGAGTTGTTTTGGTGAAACGTTGCTCCTCAGTGTACTGGCATATCTCTTCTTTTTAGACGTGATTGATTACAAGAATTTAATAAAGCATTAGCCAATGGGTTTGGGTGATCTCGGAGTTTGGATAAATATTTATTTCTGCTGTTCTCTACTTCTTTCTTTACCATGAGAATACCAAGAGCTTTATGGATATTTTCATTACGCATATACCATGGTGAGCACGTGATTGTTCTAAGCATTTTTGATTGGAATCTCTGAATTATATCGATATTGGTTGCGCAGGTTCATCAATGAAATTTGGTTTGTAATATTTTTCTTGCATCCCAATGATATGTTGTGAAAATAGGCCAAATCGGTTCACAACTACGCCTACTTCCTATACACCAGAGCTTTGAAGTCGACCTGAATAGTTTACTTTACAATATGTAAAGTAAGCACTAGTGCAGATATCGGAACAGAACTTTGTGTAAATACTGCATTTATAGTGTGGCAGCCTCTTTCTAAAAATTACCGAAATCGGACCACAGCTTTTCAAGGCCCCATATATCGAATACGAGGACCTCGGTGCTTCTAACCTAATATTAGGGTTTCCAACTTTCAATGAACTTTATACCATATATTTATATGACAAATATGTGGGTCAAATTGTCTATTATATAATATTAAATAAATAAATTGCTAAAGTATAAAATGTTCGGTCACAACCGAACTTAGCCCTTCCTTACTTGTTTTTGTTTGCCTTCATACGATACAGAGAGACTCTTTTAAGATTCTGCCTTGATAGTAAAATTTTAAATTTTATATTATGCATTGGTCGAAAAGTTCGATTTATGGAAGGAAATTTGTATGGAATTTGACTCCTATTTTCAGTTCAAGAGTTCGAGTTATGGAGAACTTCGAGTTATAGAAGTTCAAGTAATGGAAGGAAATTTGTATGCAATTTGTTTTCTAAACGCTATTGCTAATTCAAAAGTTCGAGTTATGGAGATCTTCGAGTTATGGAAGTTCCACTGTATTAGGTTGGCAAATATCTCCCTTCCGCCTTTTGAATTTCGTGGCTATGTATAAAGCCTACAGAGCTCGTACCTGACAATACTATACATCTTTGAAACGTCTTGACATAACCTACAAAACAACGCTATGCATGATTAGTTTGGATATTGCATTCAACAGTTATAGACGTGTAAACATGGAGTTCACTAACGACGAATTTCTATTTTATAGTTTCCTTCGTTAATGGCAAATTCGCTAGAGAAACGTTCTGTGAGATTAATGGTGTTTTGGGAATGGTTTCGACGATTCAGAGCGACACAATGGATAAGTCGGCCGGCGGAAGACCTGTGAGACGAATACCGATCAAATCATGGAAAACATCGAGTTTGACCGGTATGTGGCATCTCGCGACATCGCCCAGGAGATGGGAGTTAGTCACCACACCATGCTGAAGGCTGGATACACAAAAAAGCTTGATGTTTAAGTGTCGCATGATTTGACGCAAAAAACCGTCTGGTTTTGAAGCGAATGGGGACTGACGACGAAAAATGAATCATATGCGACAATATCAAGCGAAAACGGTCGTGGTCGAAAGCCGGTGAATCGTCCCAATCAGTGGCCAAGCCGGGACTGACGGCCATGAAGATTTTGCGATGTGTTTGGTGGGATTGGAAAGGAATCATCCACTATGAACTTCACCAATATGGACAGACGCTTAATTCTACAATTTACTGGGTGTAGTGTTCCACCAGGACAACGACAGACCATACACTTCGTTGATGACTTGTCAGAAGCTACGGGAGCTCGGATGGGAGGTTTTATTACATCTACCATATAGCCCGGACATAGCGCCAAGTGATTACCACCTGTTCCTGTCCATGGCGAACGTTCTTTATGGAGTAAAGTTAACTCAAAAGAGGCTTCTGAAAAGTGGCTGTCCGAGTTCTTGGCAAATAAGGAGGGGGCTTCTAAGAGGGGGGTTTATAAAGTGGCCGTCTAGATGGAAACAGCGTTATATAAGCCCAACACGAGTATACGATCGTCCTACCTAATTTTATGATACATATTAGACTGTTATACCCAATTTTATATTTACCGTAGAATCCGGATAGTTCTTGTAGTATTTTAATTGTTCGATTTGATTTTATCCGAAAATGGAAGTTTGAAGGTTTAGATTGATTCTTTAGAGTATATTCTATATAATGGTCTGACAAATGAGATCATAGGATTGATTGAATTTTTAATCACGAGAACTATGATAAGCGTCATCGAATTATTTTCATAAATCTATCTTAAATTAAAATATGTATCTCGAACAAATATTTAAAGTCACCACCGAAAGATTCATTGATTATTATGAGGGGAAAATGCAATCGAAGCCCTCTACCACTCTTTCATCTTAGGAAGTGATCATATCTCTATTTGGGAGTTCATTTACTTATGTGATAAAACCTTAAGTGTTACTAGTGGCATGCCCACATTAAAATAACATGTATATGTCCAAACTACATTATTACTACATTTTAGCTTCCTTAAATTTACACTTATATTGCCATAACCGAAATTCTGTGTATAAATTATAACAACTATAAGAAAGTGTAAATCAATATGGAAAATCACACTGCTTAAGCTTCACACCACATTTCTAGTAAAATTGGAGAGCTTAAGTGTGGAAAAGCTGCTCTTAATCCGGCACTCAGCCGCCGCCCGCGCCAGCTACGCCATCAATTCAATTGCCTGCACGGAAGCAGTCGGCTCGGCGGCTACGACCAACGAAGTTTGAGTGCATAGCGGCGATTATCCTTTTGCACACGCGCAACGGCTGTCGTTCATTTCATATTTCAGCATGAGTCGTCGGAAAAGTGTGCCTCAAAAAAGCGCTACCGCCTACCCTACAGCCCATGTGCGAGAATATCAGTAAGGAAGCACACAGGTCAGGCGGAAACGTAAAATTGGATCCGTTGGGTGGCAAGCGTTTGGTGTTAAAATTGTGCGCTTATAACAGAAGTTTTCTTCGCTGTTGTTCTTTGTACATACACATCACATACATATGTACATACAAGTCATTCATGAATATTTCGCGCACGGAAAGTATTTGACTCAGCAAAAATATTAACATCGATAGCAATAAATCCCCAAGAGCATAAATGCGCCAACCATCAACATCGACGGAGCGCCGTATGAGATGCTGTTGGAGTTGTCAGGCATAGCAAACTGAAATGGTAAGCAAACCTACATGCAGAGTAGCAAAATCAAAGCGGCTATGTATACGCACATGAACATGTGCTGTGCGCTGCTGAGCATAAATATGGCGTGGATATAGTGTGGACTGGGCACTTAAGCTTTTGTTGTGCATACATATTTGGGCTGTAGCGAGTACTTTAGACAGACAGCCGAGCCGCTATACGTTACTCCTTGTCTGGTGTCTGATTTAAGCGGAAACGCTTTTGTATTGCCTCCGCTGCTGGCTGCTGGCGCAAATATTGCCGCAAACTCAGCCCGAGGCACTTATGCTATGGCGCAACGCAGTCTCTATACTCATTTCGCAGTTTAACATTTTGATTGCTGCCGCCTGGGGGTTGGGGAGAGATTTGGTGTATTCGATAAATCGCATGAGCAAGCAAAGGGTCACTTGCCGCCACCGAAATCCTCATTTTTCAATCCCCAGCAATTCGTCGTTGTTGAGGCGCACTCGATTCGATTGTTTGCCGCGCTTCATTGCTGCTTGTCCGCTGCGCACCCTTCTTCCACTGCTCATTGCGACCATCCTTTCATACATACATAAGTATTATGGTGTGTTTTTTTGTTGTTTTTGAGGCCTTCTCAGCCATGTTGTTGGTCTTTTTGTATATTTGGAAGTCAACATTTTCGCACGCAATCAGCTTCGCAAACGATGACACTGCCACAGATTGAACTTTACGTGCTCCGTTAAATCCAACACATTTTTATTGCCATTGTGTTGTGCGTCCGTTACGCATATTGTTGGTGTAATTGTTGTTGTTTGTGTTGTTGCTATTGACAGTATCCCTTTTGCTTCACTTTTGTCTCAATCCCGTTTTGCTGTATTTTATTGCTGCCATTGCTGTTGTTGCGGTAACGTTGATTGTTGTTGCCAATGCCATTACTCGTTTGGCTATTGTTTTTGTTGGCGGCTTTGTTTGTGCGCTCATTCGCTCGCTTGCGTTTGGTGATTTGACACAATGGCATTACGATTTTATCTCTTAATTATATTTTTGCTTTGCGTTGTTTGTTTTTGTTTGCGTTCTGCACTTCTATTTGTACACTTTTCGCCAGTAACCTGTGCCGCAGACGTTGGTAGACGGTAGACGTCATAAGCCAAGGGTTTGTTTACAGTGCAAGAACAGTGCGGAAGTTCATAACCCAGGCCCATATAGATAAACGGGTATTCAATTTGAAGGAGTTACCAAGCTAAGCAAACACAATACCCAAATGTGTATGTGTGCAATGTTTTGTCACTTCAAAAGCGTTACAAGTCAATTTTTTGATATATTTGGCAATTGACCTTATGTTAGATAATAATTTGGGAATATTGTGTTGTTTTATGAATATTGAGTTAATATTGAGTCATCGAAACTTTTTTAGTTACCCACACGACCCTATTTATGGGGATATGTGAACATGAATATGTAAGTGGTTTCATACATTAGTTTACGACCAACCCTTTTGTATGTTGTTAGGAGGAACATTTGCAGCAATTCGTTCAGTTTTCGGAAGTTACTCAATAAATGAAGAGTTCACAACTCGACGCCGCTGTTTGGTGTATTCATTAATGGCTTCGTGAAATAAAAGTAAAAAAAAAAAAAATCAAAGTAAAAAGTCTTTTGGAGCTCTATATGAAGCACCGATGTGAAGATGATAAATTTCCTGTCTAATTGTAATGACAGAAGATGGCGCAGTGAATGAAGAAAAGTGTCAACTTCTTTGTTCCAATAGTATAATATATGTTTTCAAATCCGCTAGTTCCGAAACAGTATTAACTGCTTTAATAAGATTAGCCCTAAAGAATACCATGGTACTGGCAGAAAAAAGTATGCCTAAATTTCGTTACTAAACCAAAGCAAAAACACTAACAAATATCAGGATTAAAACTAAGTAGCAATAATTCGATTAAATGTTACGCTTTATTACGATTGGAATATCAATGAAATTCTGTATTCCTGTGAAAGTACAATCAATGTCATTATGCATGGAACTCGATTTCCTTTGCATGGCCACCACGAGCACGCTTGCAAAAGTCCGGACGCTGAACCCATAATTAGACGGGTTTCAAGCATAAATCGGCTGATACTGCTGCAATTTCAGGCTCGATATTCGTACGAAGTTCATCAATCGTCGCTGGCTTGTTGGCATAGAGCATAGACTTTACGTAGCCCCACAGGAAATAGCTTAACGGTGTCAAATCTCACAACCGAGGCGGCCAATTGACTGGACCATTTCGTGAGATAACATGTTCACCAAACAGTTCTTGTGTCAATTTGATCTTGGCCTACGATCTTTTCGCAAAATTCTCCATAACGACGACACAACGCTTAAGAACGACACTATTATTCTCGACACTACGGGCACTTCTCACTGTCACTTGTCTCACTGACACGGGAACATTCTGTACTCTGCCTGTGGTTTCAGTTTTTTTCCACTAGACGCTCAATTGTTGATCCGACTGGACGACGACCATAAATAGGACGTAGCGCTCTTAAAGTTGAGGCCAATGACTCGAATTTTCATAGTAAATTTGAATAATTTTGACTCTTTGTTGGATCGTATATCTTTCTATAATGAAATGGTATACCTTACTGAAGAGAAATGTCATAGAACGGGGAAAAATATGGCGTCGTTTGCTTTTGTAGCGTCCTATTGGAAAACCCTTTACTATAAAGGCAGCTTACGAATTTAATTCTTCACGATTGTTAGCCACAAAGAAGTTTTAAGTAATCTGTGGGTTCACATTTATATAGCGATCTTATCTCTAAATAGTTTTTATCTAGTTGTTTTATTAATTTCCCTTTTGTTTTAAGCTTTGCTTTACTGTAGCTAAGAATAATATTTGTATTTGGGTGATTCTACGATAAGGGGCCATCCATAACTTACGTCACGTAAAGTTTATGGTAGATAATTATTTTACCAAAAGCACAAAATTAAATTAAAATAATATTACAAATTAAAGGTACTCTCTTTAATAGATGAATAAACCATAAAATTAAAATAACAAATCAAAAAATTCACTCTTTATCATAAATAAACGAAATCTTAAGATCTTTCAAAAACATTTCTGACTTTTTAAAGACGTAATATATCCTCTGTGCTTTCAAAAGAAGATTTGGCATGGGGATGGTCCAACCTGATCTTATTTATATATACATACATATGTATGTATATGTATATACATATATTTGGCGTAAGCACCGCTTATGCGATAACAGATTCGAACAACATGACGTACCCTCTGTCTTTTTATTCGCTGAACTACATATGTCAGTATCGTCGTACAGCTTATCGTTCCATCATCTGCGGTATTCGCCGTTGTCAATGTTCAAAGGACCATAAATCTTCTACAAAAGCTTTTTCTCGAAAACTCCTAGTGCCGTCTCATCGGATGTTGACATCGTCCATGCTTCTGCACCATAAAGCAAAACGGGGATGACAAGGGACTTGTAGAGTTTGGTTTTGGTTCATCGAGAGAGGATTTTGACTGAATTTTTTTTGGGTTAATTATTTATTTCACTTTAATTATCACAGTATTAGTAATTAAGGACAATAAAGGCAAATAAATTAAATTAATAGCATACGTTATATGAATTGCCAGGGGAGAGACAAAATCAGTTTTCGAATCCAGTACACCGCACGATCGGGGCGCAATAACTAAAAAACTACAGCGCTCAAGCGGATATCGCGATTAGTATTGTTAACTTCAGGCTGAAAGGAGCCCATGAGCACTTTTTTCCATGCGATCGTCTTTGAAGTTATGTCGTACAAACGGAACATAATTTGGCAGGGTAGATACATAAAGAAATCGGGACAAAAGTTAATTTTAAAAATTATATGAAATAAACAAAATAATTTTATTTTTTATTTAACAATACTTAATTTTAATTATATTACATCCGATTGAACTTAGTTTTGTTTTAGCATCTCATACAAAAAATATATGTATTGTCCGAAAGTTGAATAAAAAGCAACGGGACAAACCAGAGGAGAGACTTTTTTAGACTTTGTAAGGAATTCCAGAAAAAAAATTTTTAATTATGCAGTAAATTGTACTGTTATTTAATGCACTACATTAATATGTTGTGATTCATTTAAAGAAATAGCAACATAAACGACAAAAACAATACTTTAAGCTGATTGCCGCACAAGTTACCTCTTATCGTAGAATCACCCATAAAGTATTTTTCTTTAGCAAAATGGCTTAGAAGGTGTTTCTGCGACTTTTCTAAAATATGTTTATTATGAGTATTCTGCTAATAATATAAATAAAATTACAAGATTTTAGCTATTCACAGATCATGTAGGAACTTCTGGTCAGACAAATCGGAATTAAGTGTATCTACGATTAAACTTGTAATTTGTTAAAATCAAGCAAATAATTATAACCTTGGCTTTGAAAGAAAAGTTGAAATGTTGCCATTGTGGCCCATACCCCACTTAATTTTTGCTTCAAGCTGGTGGAAAGTACAGCTACTACAGATTTAAGGAAATTTTATATGCTTTTATACTATATGTAAGTGGAATGCATTTTAGGACTAGTGAATGTGGGTGTGAGTATCTCTATTTCTACTAGATATTCAAATGGACACAGTCAGTAAAAATTCACTTTCGAATAAATAAATAATATTTCCCCCAAATACTTATATGGATTTAAGCAATATAAGCCTTAAATAGCCCTGTAGGAAATATTTAATAATTAAAATTTGTTAATACAGAATGATGTGAATGGTTTTTATTTTCAAAGATCAAAAATTTTAAATTCTGCTAATCCTGAAGCTAAGTCTCATGAGTTTGTAGCGATATTTTCATAACTGGGGTAATATACTGTAATAATTACTCGCGGCCTAGTGGCCGTCGATTGCCAATCTAAATCTTTCAGTTCACAGAAGATTCGCTACAAAAGCGATAATATAGATATATTTCAGTTCTACGGAAACAGTTATCGTGTTTCAATTCATGGTCAACCCAGTCCATTAACTAAACAAGTTAAAATAAGCTCTTGTGAAATTTATATATTTTAGAAAGCTAGCGAAAACAACAGTTCCCCATAAGATTTCTTGTTAAGATTGTAACTTAATTTCTAAACTACATAGTGCTGAGAAAATAAGGTTTTTTGATTTAAAATTCTGTTTTATAAAAATTATTTAAATTATTTATAAATTTAATTTTACTTTTTACTTTTGTCCACAGCTTTCTAATTACCCTGCAGGGTACAGCAGGCGTTATTTTTAGACGCTTTAGTATTTGCCCAACTATCTATCATTGGCGACACAGTCAAAATACTTTGCATATTTTCACAATAAATAATAAAAGTGCCAGCCAGTCAACCAACTAACTGGAAGTGAGTCGACATTAAGGCCACAAAATTCATACGAATACATACAAACAACAGTTATAAGCGCATCAAATATGTGTGTGGGGGTCAAAATTCATTTTTGTATATGCTACAATTTGATGACATTTCACAGTTTATATTTGTTTGTATGCGTATGTTTTGACGACAAATTTAAATTGAAATTGAATTTTTATTGTTAGTTATTTCATTTTATGTTCACTGCGTGCTGATCATTGCTAGTCACAGTCTGTCCTTGACTACGTTTGTAAACATGACAACACTGACAATCGCATGTGGCCCACCACCACCAGCCAATCTTGTTGCCACTCACTCTGGTGACTGCGACACAGCAAACGAGTTCCCTCACCAACAAACTCCATAATCTATGCTATCTGTTGTGGTGTGTATGTGTGCTGCAGATTGAGCGCATTTCAGTTGATTTTTATGTGGTTTTTATTATCAATCGCGGGAGAGACACGCATTTGTTCATTTTGTAATATAATTTCTCGCTTGAAGTGGATTGCTGCTTTTATGACTTGTAGCCTGGTGACATTATAAGCGCACGTTAGCATAGATATATGTACGTATACAAAAGCGCAAACATAGACATACATATATGGGGATGAACGAAAGTATTTCCTAAGGCTGAGTTCATATAACTAGTGCGACTTTTCCGATTATTGCTTTCTGTGAACTTGCTGATATACTGCACCCTTTATGAGAGTAGTTATTGTTTGCAAGTATCCTAAATTTTGTTTTTTACATTTTCATTGGTGGTAACATTAAGATATCATTTTCAATTTCAATACATTTATAATTTGTAAATCAGTTCAAGGCATGTATGTAAATAAAAAAAAAATATTATTAAATTACGACATGAACTTAAAATCGAAATAGCGCTCATTATGTTACCAGATTTATACAACAACAAATTGCCTGCACATTTAATAAGTGTATAGCTCCTCAATTTACCTTCCCTTCATATGCGGCGCATATGCCACGGCGTATACGTAATTTGCCGTTTTGTAGTAGATGAATAATGTGTACAAATTGTATTTCAGTGAATAGAAAGGCATGTAGACGTTTATTTATATACGCTGATTTCTTTACAGCGTTTCATGGTGAAGACATGCGTTCTAGAATTGGATGAGAATAGACTATTTAAAGTTTGATGGATATAAGAAGCATTTTTGATAAATGTTTAAAACCCTAGTGTATTGTATTTATTCACGAAGGATTATTAATTTTTCCAGCAGAGTAAGTCCGTACACTCTCCATGCTGTTTAATCTAACTCTTCGAGCAGCTTACTGAGATTGAAAACGGTTTAGACGTTCGACGAACCACCTTTAATATTCGCCGCGTCCGAAAAGATGGAATCTTTGTACAGGGATGTAGAGCTTTTAATAGCACACCTGGTCAGTTAGTGGATGCCGTGGGGCCACCACGTGAACTTTCGAGGGGCCAGGGTTTCTCATGACCATCTTCATAAAGACTGCAGAAATGTCCGCCGTGTCTCGAGTCCACTATTCATGGAAGATGGTTCCCGAGCGTGGTCACTTTTCGAGGGAGGATTCTCCATCATCTGACCTCTGCCGTTTGATAAGAGGTTGAGCGCCTCCCAATCTCGCCGCTTTGACTTCGCCACAGTCGCTAAGCACCTTCCTCGCCCACTCCAGAGTTCTGGTATGATGAGCAGAAATCTGCCAGCGTAGTTTCTAGGATCATGGCTGTCATGCTTGAGCTACCTGTTTACGTCTGGTTCCATAGCGTATTTCTACTGAGGCTCCACTCTGGACACTGTCCCTTTTCGAAGTCTGTTTCGATTCACTCTCTCCCTTAATCTTAATAAGATGGAATACCTATACTACCAGCTCAAGGTTCAACCGTATAAATCGGTTAATATGTGAGATATTTTAATACAAATTATATCGTTTGAAATCGTTACAGTTTTACCCAACCTTCATATCGTCACCTAAAATGCAAAAGGCCGTAACTAACAAAAAATTCAAAATTGACTTTTTGATTGATTATGAAGTACTTAACCGAAACACGTGTACACAGCAAATTTTACATGCATACGTCCAAAAATAACGACGTTATAGGCGAGAATCAGAAGGCCGCAACTACAACTTCAACAATTTCATAAACCAAAAAGCCGTAACTACCCTTTTTACATTCTCTTTGATTCAATTTCAATGTGACACATTGTGTTATCCGTAATTAGAGTTGTTTTCATTATCTTTCATTATCTATCTACAATTTGGATATTTAGATTTAAGTAGTATTTAATCTATAACGTTTTTTGCTTCTCCTGTAAAATACTAAAAATGTTAGTTACGGCCTTTTGCATTTTAGGTGACGATATACACTATATAAGTCATATACTCGTATAATGATTTCTATTATTTGAATGCCCTTTACGCCGAATATATGAGTCAAAATGTGTGTTACCTCAATAAAACTTGGTGAAAACAGTTTCTTGAACATAGACCTTCGCCTAGCCAATATACCCAATATAGTGATGAAATCGATTAGTCTAGTACTATTATAAAGTTTCCGAACCGTGTTTCCGAACGCATCAAACTGAGATATTATAAAATGTTGGGTTACACCGAACTTAGCCAATCTTGTCGTATATCAAAAACTCTCATATTTTTTGTAGTTATTATACTCTCGCAACAACAAAATTGCTAGAGAGTATTATAGTTTTGTTCCCATAACGGTTGTTTGTAACACCCAAAACTAAACGAGTTAGATATAGAGTCATATATACCAAAGTGATCAGGGTGACGAGTAGATTTGAAATCCGGATGTCTGTCCGTCCGTCCGTCTGTCCGTCTGTCCGTCTGTGCAAGCTGTAACTTGAGTAAAAATTAAGATATCTTCACGAAACTTGGCACAAATATTCCTTGACACCATAAGAAGATCAAGTTCGAAAATGGGCAGAATCGGACCATTGCCACGCCCACAAAATGGCGAAAACCAAAAACACATAAAGGGTCATAACTAAGCCATAAATGAAGTTATAAAAGTAAAATTTGGAATAAAGGATCACACTAGGAGGGGGCATACTTGGATGTAATTTTTTTGGGGAAGTGGACGTGGCCCCGCCCACAAATCGGTTATTTGTATTTAACTCGCAAACCAATAAAGCTATATGAACCAAACTTTCTGCAGTCGGTTCTCTTATAAACCCCACCACAAACCATAAAAATAGTTGAAATCGGATAATAACCACGCCCACCTCCCATACAAAGGTTAGGTTGAAAATTACTAAAAGTGGGTTAACTAACTAACGAAAAACGTCAGAAACACTAAATTTTGCAGAAGAAATAGCAGAAGGGAGCTGTACTCAGATCTTTTTACAAAATGGAAAATGGGCGTGGCATCGCCCACTTATGGGTCAAAAACCATATCTTAGGAACTACTCGACCGATTCGAATGAAATTCGGTATATAATATTTTCTTGACAACCTGATAACACGGACAAAAAATGGGCGAAATCGGTTTACAACCCCGACTACTTTCCTTATAACTCAATTTTTAATTCCATCTTATTCCTTCACTTTATAATCCAAACATAAGGAACCAATGAAGATAGCGGAATAAAACTTTACACAAATAGTGCATATCATCTCTGGCTTCACTTGCGAAAAAATTGTCGAAAACGGATCATAACTTTTCAATGCCCCAGATATCGAACATGTTGAACTCAGCGCCTAAGGATAAATTTTAACCGAAAATATGGGTAAATCTCTTAGATAATTTAATGTAATTCAGAGGAAATTGTTTTATTCTAATAGTGTATATATATAAAATGTTCGGTTGCATCCGAACTTAGCCTTTCCTTACTTGTTTATAATATACACGTATCAAGAATTACCAACAACAATAGCAAAAACTGATAGTGGTTACCAATAACGAGTTTTAAAGGCGGCGGTCATATTTATTTACAAATATTTACATACATATAGTTTTATGAACATATAAAAATAACTATATACAGGCAATGACTACACATACTATAAGACCAATGCAGGCAACCAGTATGATCAAAACGGTATCGTAGCAGACATTGGCGCAACGGGCTTTCGGTTAGCTTGTTATAGATGGTTGCAGTTGAGTAAGTTTTGGTTGGCGGGTTTCGTGGTTACTGTGTTCACTGCACGAATTTGTGTTTTTCTACTCGAGAATTTTATACGTAAGTATGTGAGTTGGTATATGAACTATATGGAAATTAAAGTGAATTTTCGCAATTTCCATGCAACTGGAAGTGTATTAACCAACGAAGCTAGTCAGCAGATCGGAAGAAAATAAACATTAAACCTTCTGCACGTTTTCAGAATGAATCTAATGGCTAGCTGATGCGGTACATACAGCTTGAGTATAAATGAGTGACAACAAAATTCTGCATGAAAAATATTGATAATATTTTAGGTAATATAAGTTCTTATAATCTATATCACATACGAAATAACTGTAATTTTTCTATTTTATCTGATGCGCTTAATGTCGCTAAGTGAGCGCCAATTAAAATTAATTTGTCTGGCGGATGAAACAGGTGTCATTTCTCTGAAGCATAAACGTTTCTTTCTTTCTTCGGAATTTTTCATCATCATACATTTTTTGCATTATATTTGTCGGAATTGTAAATGATTCTTATATAAAAATGCATATGCATTCACGCTTTTTTATATTCTTATAGAGCTGTCTGAATAACGTTATCCTTTCATATTATTTTAAATAATGAATTTATCTGATTGCAATGCAGTAACTGTTCATTGATCAAATTTCTTGCCGCTGGCAAAAGAATCAACGTTATTTAAATTGCATTGAAAATGGCTACAATAATATTGATTTTTATCAGCGTATAAAATAGTTACGTAACGTTTTACTAAAAATGGTGGAACCAGTTATTTTACATGCGAAATATACTTTTAGATATTTTAATTAAATGCTAGCCACTTCATGTATATAAATACCAATTGCTCATGATAATCAATGCGAATTAAAAAAAAAAGAGTTTGCTGCATGAATTACTTTGGTATTAAATTTCATTAAAAATGTTGGCGACTGAAGCACATTCGCGTTAAATGGTATAGCATAAATTATTGACCGATTTCATAGTCAAAGATAGAGTTGCATGGCAGGAAGATATTAAAAGGAAACGTTAAAATTAATTTTGGTAATAAATGTAAGAAACCTGATACTTCTTTGCATAGGCTGTTGATACTGTATTCATAAACAATTTATAAAAAAATGTATAAATAAATACAGTGGAACTTCTCTAACTCAAATCACCATAATAAATAAAAAGAACTTCGAGTTTGAGAGGCTTCGAGTTATAAAAATTTTCATTAAACAAGTAAGGAAGGTCTAAGTTCGGGTGTAACCGAACATTTTATACTCTCGCAATTTATTTATTTTACTTTATTAATATTATATAATACACAATTTGACCCACATATTCGTCATATATATTGTATAAAGTCCATTGAAAGTTGTAAACCCTAATATTAGGTTAGAAGCACCGAGGTGTTCGATACATGGGGCCTTGAAAACCTATGGTCCGATTTCGGCGATTTTTAGAATGGGGCTTCCACACTATAAAGGTAGTATTTGTGCAAAGTGCTGCATCGATATCTTCACTAGTGCTTCCTTTATATATTGTATTATAGTTCTGGTATATAGGAAGTTGGCGTGGTTGTGAAGCGATTTGGCCTATTTTCACAACATATCATTGGGATGTAAGAAAACTATTACAAACGAAGTTTCATTGAAATCGGTCGAGTAGTTCCTGAGATATGGGTTTTGACCCATAAGTGGGCGATGCCCAGCCCATTTTCCATTTTGTTAAAATATCTGAGTGCAGCTTTCATCTGCCATTTCTTATGTGAAATTTAGTGTTTCTTCTGTTTCTTTTTAGACGTTTTTCGTTAGTGAGTTAACCCACTTTTAGTAATTTTCAACCTAACCTTTGTATGGGATGTGGGCGTGGTTATGATCCGATTTCTTTCATATTTGGACTGTACTAGGCAGTGGCTAAAAAAAACGACTGCAGAAAGTTTGGTTTATATAGCTCTATTGGTTTGCGAGATGTGTACAAAAAACTTAGTAGGGGGCCACGCCCACTTCTCCAAAAAAATTACATCCAAATATGCCCCTTCATAGTGCGATCCTTCATACCAAATTTTATTTCCATAGGTTTATTTATGACTTAGTTATGGCACTTTATGTGTTTTCGGTTTTCGTCATTTTGTGGGCGTGGCAGTGGTCCGATTTTGCTCATCAAGATATCTTAATTTTTACTCAAGTTACAGCTTGCACAGACGGACGGACAGACAGACATTCGGATTTGAACTCCACTCTTCACCCTGATCACTTTGGTATATATAACCCTATATCTAACTCGTTTAGTTTTGGGTGTTACAAACAACCGTTATGTGAACAAAACTATAATACTCTCTTTAGCAACATTTGTTGCGAGAGTATAAAAATACATTTTTTTAAGCTTTAAAAGCTTTCCCTCAGTTTTAGTTGTTTACTTCGCAAAAAGTTTTATTTAAATACATTAAAATATGTATTCTGTAATTTTGTTTTTTGCACTTAGCAATTGTTTGGCTCTTGACGTCTGTATCTCATCCCTTTGTTAAACGATTTATGAAATCTATACCTGTAATATCATATATTTTGTTCGCCTCCATACGAATATAGGACCCCTTTAAAATTGTAGTAGAAATTTAAATTTTGTATTATGCCCTGGTCGAAAAGTTCGATTTATGGAAAGAAATTTGTATGAAATTTTACTTCTATTGCCAATTCAAAAGTTCAAGTTATGGAGATCCTCGACTTATAGAAGTTCGAGTTATGGAAGTTCCACTGTATATGATGAATACATGATATAAATATATATAGGAATATGTTAGTCCAAATATAAAAAGAATTAAAAAGAAGACTACTTACTGTATTACTGAGAGGTCCCTTCACTCGCCAAGTTATGCGAGATATGTTTTGGAGCAGCTGGGTCTACCACCTAGAAAACTTATTTAATTTTCACCCCTATTTTCAGAAACAATAGTGAAAGAGAGAGGGAGAGATTAATCTTAATCTCTTACTGATACGAGGGCTGCTATATATAATTCTGGCCTAATAATGAAAATAGGAATATTTATCAACGAAAATGGTTTTATTGTTTTTCAAAATATTCTCCATCAACTTTTATACAATGCGCTCAAACCAATTTTCGAAGCAATTTTTGGAACCTTTTTTGAGCGATTGTCAAATTGTGCGGGATCCAACGAGAACAAACCTTTTTTACGGCCAGGTGTTCATGCAATATCGAATGTATGCTGGTGGGAGAAATGCATAGGCATGCCTCTATCTGAAGGTATGTTACATGACGGTCTTGCATTATCAGTTCACGTACGGCATCGATGTTTTCTGGCACAACGGCGGTTTTTGGACGACCTTCACGGAATTCGTCTTTGAGCGAGCGTCGGCCCCGATTGAATTCGTTGTACCAGTTTTTCACAGTGCTATAGGATGGTGCTTCATAGCCATACAAAGATTTTAGTTCATCGATGCACTCTTGTTGCGATAATCCACGTCGAAAGTTGTGAAAAATGATCGCACGAAAATATTTACGAGTTAATTCCATTTTTTGGCCGATATGATTTTTTTAATTCCCTGTAAATAAAACAATTCACGATTAAATGACAAAACGTTCTGAGTGATGTTATGGTAAAAAATGTCAAATTTTCCAATGGAAATGTCAGATTGCACCTGCAACACTTAGTGTTGCCTAGGCCAGATATATATATAGCAGCCCTCGTATTATACCACGCACTATTGTAGTCCAGGATAAGTACCACTTATTTTCTTAAGTCTTTCAAGTACAACTTGCGATATTCGAATCCCTAGAGGAATAACAAAAAATGCTTCTTACAACCTAAGTACCCTCAAATGCCCTGTAAACTGTTCTCTATGCTAAAGATTAATAGGGTGCAATGGAAGTGTTGTAACATTTAAAATTTGGTAAATTTGGCGAAATATATTTTAAGTTTAAAATATTTTAAATACTGTAGCCATAGATACCTCTCAGTGATAACTATACACACACCAAGGGATTAACTTGTCTATCTAAGCTTGAAAAACAACCAGAGCTACGGTATTCTCTCAATTAATATTAAATGCAAGCACAAATAACTTATACATTACGTGGAAATATCTGCACCTCCTAATTGCTACTACTACTACCTACTTATTTATTAATGCATTTAAGCGGCACTTCAAGTCGTAGCAATTACAAGAGAAGTGGCGAAGGGAAATGCAAACGTTTAATACCTCTCTTCCCCTTTACATGTTGCCTGCAGTGATTTAAAACCTATTACACTTGATGTGCGGTGTTAATGTTGAATTGTTGGAATTAGTAGGTAATCCGAGTACTTTGCGCGAATTCGCCAAACCTTGCAACTAAATTGAATTTACGATACAAATTGAGGCAATTGACGTTTTAAGCGCTCAAACACACACACATACACACGGTTTTATTTGCTTGCCGAAAGAGTGAGTGGTGACGGCAAATAACCAGTGGGCGGGCAAGCAATTTCACCTGCATTGGCCAATAAATCGTTTAAATGATTTGTGTGTAACTAAAATAAAATACGAAATCATGGATTCATAGCAAAAAAAGCGTTGAGCAACTGCAAAAAGGTTAGCTAGTGGGATTTCGTAATTTGTGTTGTAACACCCAATCAATCTGCAATCGCACAAACGAACCAAAATCGAATTGCGGTTTGACACGAGCAAAAGCGCTTGTAAAAAATATAAAAAAGCAGAGAAATAAAACAAATCACCATGCAGACACACACTGCAACGAAACGTTGGAAACAAATCTAAAAATTTAAAAAGGTGGGTGTAAACTATTTTTTACCTATGTCTACATATGTACATACATACCTGGATAAAGGTTGTTGAACGAATTTATAAAAATGCTTTTAAGCCAATTGTGATTTGTTACAAAAAACCACAAAAATACAATGCGTGAATCCATTAAGTGATTGATTAGCGTTTAAGTGGAGTGGCTTGGTTGGGATATTTATTGTGGTCTTTACATTTGACTATTTGTTGAAGCCATACATAGTAGTTGAGCATTTGGTGGCACTTAAACTGGGATTCTGCATACTAACTTTTTGAAATCGAACGACAAATATTTGTAAAGTGCTGACATAATATTTGTATATTATTGTTATGGTGTTAAAAGTTGATAACAATACACAAATTTAAATAATTTTTCTTAATAGACGATGCCATATTTCGATGAACATTACAAATTGACTTGAATCAGAATAAACTTAAATATGTGAAAATGGGTATTTTGTTCCATAACATGGAAGTTCTGGCTTCAGATCTATATTGCAATGGACCAAGTGACTGAACTTTCCTGAAAACGAACTAAAGCTAACCTCACTTAACTTAATAGACTTGTTGAGATATCTCACATATTGTTCAACACTACAAATGAATATAAATGTAAATACCTTTATAGGAAACTATGTTGTATTTTGATTTAATTTTATGTGTGAAAATTAATCAATAATGTGGTCACAGGCCCTATAAATATAAATACTTGAAATATACGTACATTTTTGGATTACCTCGGGAAAAGGTGTCCCTCTTAACCACCCAGCAACTACTCTACGAAATTTGGTAAGTATTATTTACGTACAGGAGTATACACAATTTTAAACCAATAAACATATCAGAATGAAACAGTTTCAACGACAGTCGGGTCTACGTAATCGTAACGGACTTGGATTTTTATCTCCCAAAATTCCTCAAAATTAATTGGAAAAAATTTTCTGTCGCTACAATGACAAAAGCTAAACAAAATTGGACCTCAACTTTTCAAGGCCCTAGGTATCGAACATATCATCATATCGGTTGACTTATGGTCAAAAGTAAAAATGTAAAAATGTAATTAGGAGGTGCACAGAAACTACGCGTAAAAAAAATGTACAAAAAGAAGATCAAGTTTATATCACCGAATGTCAGGGGACATATTTATACTCTCGCAACAAAGTTGCTAGAGAGTATTATAGTTTTGTTCACATAACGGTTGTTTGTAACACCCAAAACTAAACGAATTAGATATAGGGTTATATATACCAAAGCGATCAGGGTGAAGAGTGGAGTTCAAATCCGAATGTCTGTCTGTCCGCACGTCTGTGCAAGCTGTAACTTGAGTAAAAATTAGATATCTTCATGAAACTTGGCACACTTATTTCTTGGCACCATAGGAAGGTTGCTTTCGAAAATGAGCAAAATCGGACCACTGCCACGCCCACAAAATGGCGAAAACCGAAAACACATAAAGAGCCATAACTAAGCCATAAATAAAGCTATGGAAATAAAATTTGGTATGAAGGATCGCACTATGAAGGGGCATATTTGGATGCAATTTTTTTGGGGAAGTGGGCGTGGCCCCGCCCACAAATATGTTTTTTGTACATATCTCGGAAACCAATATATATAAACCAAATTTTCTGCAGTCGTTTTTAGCCACTTCTTAATACAGTCCAGAAATGAAAGAAATCGGATAATAACCACGCCCACCTCCCATACAAAGGTTAGGTTGAAAATTACTAAATGTGGGTTAACTCACTAACGAAAAACGTCAGAAACATGAAAATTCACATAAGAAATGGCAGATGGAAGCTGCACTCAGATATTTTTTACAAAATGGTAAAGGGCGTGGTCGCACACTTATGGGTCAAAAACCATATCTCAGGAACTACTCGACCGATTTCAATGAAACTTGGTTTGTAATAGTTTCCTTACATCCCAATGATATGTTGTGAAAATAGGCCAAATCGCCTCACAACCACGCCACTTCCTATATACCAGAACTTTGAAGACGATCTGAATCGTTTTCATTGCAATACATAAAGTAAGCACTAGTGAAGATATCGGTGCAAAACTTTGCACAAATACTATGTTTATAGTGTGGCAGCCCCATTCTAAAAATCGCCGAAATCGGACCATAGGTTTTAAGACCCCATATATCGAACCCGAAGACTTCGGTGCTTCTAACCTAAATTATGGTTTCCAACTTTCAATGGACTTTATACAATATATATGACGAATATATGGGTCAAATTGTGTATTATATAATATAAATAAAGTTAAATAAATAAATTGCGAGAGTATAAAATGTTCGGTTACACCCGAACTTAGCCCTTCCTTACTTGTTTCTCAATAATTTTTTTGGTCTGGTGTCAAAAGTGAATAAAATCAGATTACTATGAATAGGTTCCCTAGCTCCCTAGTTCCCCTAGTTCATACATTATAAACCTACATACATATAATGATTTTCGTTATTCTACTGACCTGTTCCTGAATCTATCTTATGGGGGCGTGCTTTGAATAATTTTGGAGAACAAAACCTTAAATCGTAAGTGCAATGTTTTACAACTTAACTTAAGTATTTATTGCTTCAACCGCCATGCCGTCGAAGGGAAATATTTTAAATATGTACTACAAAAAATATGTTATTTGATTATTACATTAATTATTTATTTGCACTATAATTATAATTGTTTGATTTACCGTATATAACTTTTGATACCACAGCCCCAATTAGTAAAGTTTTTAATAGTATCAGATGCAATTATGCATACGTTCGTACATATCTATGCATGCATATAAGAGTAGTACTCAAATTGAAATGAAAGCATTCGTTTAATGGAAATCATAATCACCACTCATACATTTTAAATCACAGATACTTACATATGTATGTATATGCATATGTGCGAAAGCGAATACTTTTGGACATAGCATAGTTGACCTACGTGAATATTCAATTCTTTCACGCACACAACTGCCGTGCATACAAAGGAGAGAGTTTGTAATTATAGAATACTCGAACGAGCCTGTGCGCTGGGAATCTCTAATTTAGGATCCAACGCACAATTTCATACCACCCGCCACAACCACTACACTTGCAAGTAACGTATGCACAAACACGAGTACATGGCACATGCTGGAAAATATGAACCACAGCACGGTCTGAGATTTGTGGTTCGTACAACAACACTGTGTGTATACAGCCTGTAATTTAATTTTTTTCCCAACAACTACAATAGTTACAAAATCGACAGCAATCAACGTTCAAACAACAGAAGTAGCCATCGGCAGTCGTATTCGTATTGTAGTGCAATTTTCCAATTGAAATTATCCGATAGCTGAGAGCACACCGCAAGCAGTAGCTGCCGCAATATTCGCTCGCAAGTCTTTGCAAAAAGCCGAAGCCGAAATGGAGCGTATAACATCAGTCTGATGTTCGCGCTGACACAGCCGGAGGGGGTTGTCAAATTGAAAAAAAAAATTCAAATCAGTTAACTCAAGTCTGAAAATCGCTTTTAATTGCTTTCGGAAATAAGCGAGTATTGGCGATTCAAACTGCGCGCATACGCTCTTTTTGATTGAAAACGGTGTAGTGCGTGTACATGTAAATTCATTTACTATAAGTAGTATCTCCTTAGGACTATAGGGCTCACAAACAGAAAGATCGAGACAACTTTCAGAATATGTACGTGCATTAGAGCTATTGAAACGCAGTAACATTACAGAGTACTCTTTCAACTGAACTAGATTAGGCTCTCACAGTCAGCATTTTTCTCGAATTCCATATGTAAATTAATCACGAATTTCTTCAAAAAATTTGACACTGAGAATATATGTATATTTAGAGACATAAATATCTATTATATGTCAATTTGAAGTGAGTGAGTAAACTAATAAATCAGTCACTAAATAATATATACGTTAATTGTGGAATCGTACATACCGCATTCTTACAAATCAAAGACCGACAATTGGAACTGACTCAGTTTTATGGATGACGACCACTTCTCGTTGAACTCTTTCAAGGCTGAACTACATTGTACAAATGTCTATTCTTATATCCGGTCTTCTTTGCTAGTTCTTATCTTTTTATAGTAGGGGGATGCATCATAAGCCGAAGTGCGGAACTTTAATACGCTAAATGTAACCTACCCCCCCACGGGTGTTCGACCGATACCCAATTTTTAGCCGAAGCCGATGCCGATTATCGGCCAGTTGGCAAAGTATCGGCCGATGCCGATGCCGATGCCGATTCTGTCATGAACAAATTTATTTAGTAAACTAGTATAGTAACAAAAGAAATACAAAAACAAATAACATCACAAAATAAGTAAAAAATCAGTTCATATGTAAATATGAAGGTGTTTATTTTTATATTTTTATAATGTATATAATAGATAGAAAAAATAAGTTATACTTCTTTTCTCAAAACAAGTTGCTACGTCAGATTCATTTATTTCTTTAAGAACTGAAAGAAAGTTTTTGGGAGGTTATTTTACATGCACCTCATACTCCAAACCAGCATCAAATGATTATTACCTGTTCCAGTCTATGGCGAATGATGTTGATTATTTGTCTCAAGAGAAACTTTTAAAAATAGACTCCCACAGTTTTTTGTCAATAGCAACAATTTAATGTATCTGGTGTTTTCCCTTACTGAATTAAAGCATTTTTAGTAGTTTTCAACATAACCTTTTCATTGGACGATGCCGTGGTATAATGCGATTTCTTACATTTTTAGATTGTATAAGGTAGTACCTAAAAGAAAGGATTCAAGAAAGTTTGGTTGATATAGCTTAAGTTGTTTACGAGATATGTATTTACAACAAACATAGTAGGGGCGGGGCCACGCCCACTTCCACAAAAAAATTACATCAAAATATGCCCCTTCACAATGTGATCCTTTGTACCAGTGATCCGATTTTGCCAATATTCGAAAGCAAGCTTCCTATGGTGCCAAGTTTCATCATGATATCTTAATTTTTACTCAAGTTACAGCTTTCTTAGCAACTTTGTTGCGAAAGTATAAAAATAAAGTTCTTTACACTAGACTTAATTCAGGCAAATATGAATCAAACTATGTTTTATAAGGTGAACAGAAGATTTAATATTTTAGAAATCAAGAAAGTGAAAGAAAAATCATTGTAAGTGTAATTCAAAAGAAGTAGAAAGAATCGGCTAAGAATCGTCCAAATATGGCCGATGTCGAGGGCAATGCTGAATTTTGTGGCCGATACTGGCCGCTGCCGATGCCAAGGCCGATTAATCGGTCGGACTCTACTCCCAACACAAGACTCTCCCACGTTACCACGTTAAGTATTACTTCGTGGGAGTGACTAGACTTTTTAAGTCTCCTCTATAGAACTGACTGACTGACGCCTAATCTGTTGTAAATGTCTAAGTTCTGTCATAATAAATGCTACTGCTTCACTAACAGCTTTCCATTTATCGGAGGACTCACACAAGAGTGCAGTCAAATTTGCATATCGGACAATATAGACTAGTCTCATGACGCAATTTATATAGGTAGCTTTTAAAGCACACGTGACCTCTTAATAATTGGGTCAAGTTGAAATCAAGCACCCAATGCTGTGTATTTATCCACGAATGGATGTCAAGTATAAGTCTGTGGGTCCACCGTCCTTTGGTTGAGGTTTCCCACCGCTACTGCCACATTGTTATGCTCTTATTTCTCTCGTCTCTCTTTTTGGTTTCTATTATTTCTGAGAGTTTGTTTAATCTTGCGAATTCGTCACCCTAGATGTCTATGGGCGTCTAGTCTTCATATATCTGCATTTATAGTAATTTTTCTATATCCTACATGACTATCGATACATTTTAGTAAGAAATGTGAAGTTCTTGAATGTTTATTCTACATAATATTATAGTACTTTAAAGGGATGTGAATTTATTATTACAGAGATATTATTTAACCCTTTACTTGTTTGCGCTCATGTCACAATAAAAGAACGGGAGCGTAAGAAAGCAGAAAGTAGATAAAGCAGAAAATTTATTTGATAGAACCAACATACAACATACAACCACATTTCAAATAGTCCCATTTGCAATGACAAAACTAACCTGCTGTCGTTGGAATATATTTATACGAAGACACTAGGTCTGATCATATCTTATATGTTACCCCGTAATCGTCTGAAATTCGTTCTCGATTTAAGTCAGTATTTCGCATCGGCTTCAATTTGTGAAGAAAACAATAAAACTACTAACTACGCCGATCAAGAAGAAGAAGATAAATTTATATACGAGAAGCATCTAATTCTCGAACTTTGTGGAAATAAAGACAACGCTTTATTTGGCAAATTTACTAAAATTAATTATAACCACATATATACTACATGAAAAATTAGTATGATACATGAAAAATTAGTATGTTAACACCTCCATTTGACATATTTGATTAAAAGTTCACAATTACAATAATTTTATGGCGAGTGGCAAAATTCGGTTTACCTTTATCGAAATTCCACAGAATTTTTTTGAAATCAGAGAGAGTCCTCGAAATACATATTAGCTTCTAAGCGAGTTTATTAGATCCTTATTTATTAATACAACAGATCTTTATTTATTAATACAACATTTCCTTATGACGGATAGTCATTTCCGCCAAGTGTAGTACGCAGAAGCAAATCAATGGTTCAGTCGAAAGTATCACAGGCAACTGAAAAATACCAAAGACTCTTTGTGAGCCTGTTGCGTGGGCGTGATGGTTTCGAAATCAACGCTGCACACGTAGCGTCTGGTAACAACGGTAACGGATGTACATATGCGCCTTAATAAAATTTTTAGCAATGTAAAATATAATACTTATGTCTCTTTGTGTATATTTTTATAGGTATATGTATGTACAAGACCATTAATATATGTGTGTGGAAGTCGTTAACAATCAGCTTTCGACATATACAATAACTACAATGAGTTCGTGTATATAAGTAGTATGCAGGCAAGTAGATATATGTACATATATATAGCTCAGTGGATGTGAGGGAGCACATGTGAATGTACAGTGAAAATAAAGCATACATTGACAAAAGTATTTCGCGTGCAATTTAACACGCTCGCCGCCTAAAGCGCGCACACTTCTTAGTTGTAATGTTGCCGCTTTGGTGTAGGATGCCGATGCCGACATGTTGACTTCTAGCTTCTATTGTTATTGCGGTGGTTAAGCGAAACTAAGCGGGTGGAAATGGCAGGCATGTCTGCCGTCTGTGCGCTGTTCTCTTTTATTACTAAAGTGTCAGTGAATTGAGAGCTGCCACTTTAGCGTACTTGAAGCGACGGGCAAGCACAAGAACCGCTTATACTTAAGCATGGTGCGCGCGCGCGGTGAGGTGATGCTAAAGGAGGTTTTTGGATTTTAGCGCTCGAGGAGCTGGCGCTGCAGCTCCAACACATTGCTGTACACTCGAGTTTTGTAAAAGCAATCAAGAAATGACAAAGCAGTTGATTTTAAAAATCCTCAATAGCACAAGCGCCCACAAAACAACAGCAACAACAATGAAATAAGAAAAAAAGTGGCTTATCGCAGGCATCGATGGGTGCGTTAGCCGTCAGCTTGAGGGTGCTATTGCGGTGTTAATGCCTCACGACTGTGGCACTACTAGTACGGTTGACTGCCCATTTCTTAGGCGGCTGCTTCAGTAGTGTACGCGCTTGTCGATGTGTCAAGTAGCATATGCCGTTTGCCTTTTTTGCGTTTATTGCCCTATCCTCAGCAGCAGCAGCAGCAGCAGTCTTGTGTCGTAAAGTGTTTCGACATTTCGACGTTGCGTTGTTTTCTTTTTCATTGCACTCTCCTTTTATTTGATATTCGCGCGAGCGCTTGCCTGCCATTTTTTGATGTGGCGGAACGTGATTTTATCTCGACTCTCCAAGCTGCAATATTGCACTTGAATCACGAGTGTAAATGCAGCGTGCGGCAAACGCTTCAAGTCGCTTCAAGTATTTTATATCCTTTGCTTCAGTATATACGAGTTTGTATGTATGTTTGTATGTGTATACAAATGTGTGTGTGCAAATATATTTCTTGGTAATTGAACTTTTAACCCGGCATTGTTGTCTTATATTGTACGTTGCAATCTTTGCTGCAAATGAATTTTTGCAGTTTTCGCCTCTTTCAATGGATTGTTGTCTTTTAATGCAGTCTTTTGAAAATAATGCGGTTAATGAAGACTTGACTATAATCTAGCGGTACTAATATGCTATCTTATCTTATTGTACTTAATTGGTTATAAGAGAAGTGTGGCATAGTTAAACAAGTCGATCACATAATAACTGCAGCATGAAAGCATCCAGAAGTGGTTTATTATGAATGGCGTTTCTTTTTACCGATAGCTGATCATATATTGGTCTTGAGTTTACTTTTAGTACTTGAAACAAGCATAGGTTGCCCATCTTAAACTGGTAATGAGTCAAAGAAGTAACTGCGAGGCATTGCCCAGTGGTTCCGCTTGTATGAAGCCGCGGAGATATCGCTATTCCCGTTGAGATATCGCTATGAAATTTTCACCAAAAATCTAGAAAAATATTCTAAATATATTATATTAAATTGGCCACATCCACTATATCCTATAGCTCCCATAGGAACGATTGAGACAAGTTTTAATAATTTTAATATTTTCGGTTTTAACCTCATTTTCTATATCTGGGGCCTTGAAAGGTTATAGTCCGATTTCGGCGATTTTTACACCGGCGATGCCACACTGTAAATGTAGTATATGTATCAGATGGACTTCAGAATTATGGTTGTAAACCGATTTTACTCATTTTCAAACTGTAGTATTGGGATGCCAAAAAAATATTATGAACCGAATTTCGTTGGAATTGGTCGAGTAGTTCCTGATGTATAGTTTTCAACCCATAAGTGGGCGTCGATACGCCCATTGTCTATTTTTTATACCAAGCATAATTCAGCTTTTCTGTACCATCTTGATAATAAAATTTAGGATTTCTGGGGTTTTCACTTTTAGTAGTTTAATATTGGAACATAAAATATATAGCTTTCACTTAAAAATGCATGTAAAATCATTTAAATTCAGGAACGTAAATATTCGGCAGACCACTTTGAATTTTCGCTTTAGTTGAGAAGTATTCGCTGCCCTATGAAAATGAACATGTACTCACGTCTTCGATTCTATTTTTAGAATGTCCCGTTAGATATCCAGATAAAACTATTTTACAATATAAAATTTTGGTCATTTTAGGGGCAATTCGTTTATATTTGTTCAAAATATTTTGTTGTCGATTTTTTGATTTTTGGTCTATGGGGGGAATCTCTGTACATTGGTTCATCATTGATGGCCATATTCATCAAAATTTTGCAATTTATTTTAATGTTTAATGTTCTGAAGATCAGATGGAGTCATATGTAAAAGTTCACGTAAGTGAGGAAAGTTTCTGACTGCCATTCACTTGGGAGTGGCCAGGAACGATTCTTTTGCATGTGCCTCTTAGATCAAGTATCCTCTGGGTAGCCAACAGATATCCGTCTGGAAGCGAGCTAAAGTGAGATGGCGAATCCCGCTTATGCGGTTGTGCGTAGGGTTTGGAACCCACCACATAAAAACGAATAACCAATGAATAAGAAGCAACAGCCTCGGATGAGACACCCCCCTTTTGATGACGACCACAGCAAACATATAAAGGACTACGAATTAAGGGTATGCACCTGGAATACCCGAACCCTTAATTGGGAAGGTGCCTCTGCCCAGCTGGTTGATGTCCTCGTAAGAGTAAAGGCTGACATCACCGCAATCCAAGAAATGCGATGGACGGGACAAGGACGGAAGAAGTTGGTCCTTGTGACATCTACTACAGCTGCCATATAAAGGAGCGCAAATTCGGTGTGGGATTCGTGGTGGGAGAGAGACTCTTTCGCCGAGTCCTGGAGAAGAGACTCTTTCCCGAGCGAGGTTCTTCAACATATCTCTTATTTGCGCTCACGCCCCGACGGAAGAGAAGGACGATGTGACCAAAGATACTTTCTATGAGCGCCTAGAACACATCTGTGAGCGCTGCTCCCGCCACGATGTCAGAATCGTGTTGGCGATTTTAACGCCAGGGTGGGTAAAGAAGGTGTCTTTGGCACAACAGTCAGATCAGTTTAGCCAGAGCTAAACAGAGAAGGTTCAATTTTTTATAAAAGAGGACAGCTACTGGCGTACGCCGATGATATCGATAGCATTGGAAACAACAACCGCGCCATTAGTTCTGCTTTTTCCCGCCTAGATAAGGAAGCGAAGCGAATGGGTCTGGTGGTAAACGAGGAAAAGACGAAATATCTCCTGTCATCAAGAAGAAGATCAGTAGTCTATTTCAGAATGCGTAGTCACGTATACGTCCCGGTGTCCTTAATAACAACTGAAAGAGATAAGTAAGAGGTTTTCCGTTGTTAAAAACTAAATATATTGCGATAACTGTCTAAGTAAGAGCGGAAGTAAGAAATAATTGAAAGATACGGGGGAACAATATACTATCTTGCGTATCTGTTCAATAACTGTACCTTGCGCATTCCTCCAATCTTTCGTGAATTTTGATATATCGCAAACTACGCTGCTTATTTGATTAAAATTTCAATTATACTGTCTGAAGATAGACCAACAGCCATTAATATTTCCGATACGTCTTAAATAACAAAACTATCGAAATAAAATGGAGCATATTTGAACTAACTTTTGAATACAATATCTATCAATTTGAATTTGAAAACCGCAAAATTTACTGTTTTTTCTTCATTCTCATTACTTTTCCTGCACCACGGGCGGTAAAGAGATGATTTCAGCACAAATATTTGCTTTGGATTCGACAGCGGTCCGATAATTATTGACATACAGTCCCCTTTCCAAATAACCCCACTAAGAGTAGGACTCGTAATGGGCAGTTATTTATAAATATTTGTGTGTATAATCAATCACTTCTTTTTAGCCTAAAATTTTATGATTTTAGTTCATACCTTCATAAACAATGAATAGAGAAAGGATAAATATTTAGAGTTTAATCAAACTTAGTTCGTTACCTATAGTAAAAGCAACACATGACTGCACATGATTCACTGTAAACAGCATGAAATATTTAACAAGTCTTTAATTTTCAAATTATTAAATGTGTCACTTTAAATGTAACGTATTTTTATTATAATATATAGACATATTTCTTTAGAACTTTTCAAAAGTTTTGCTTTTTTTGTTTATTACTCTGCCACTTTTTGGGTCTTTGAAATGGTCAATTTAATGATTCAAATGTCATAAACATCTGTGTCACAAACTTCTTTCTCTATTCTGTTATTTCCATTTAAAAATATTTTTTAACCATTAACAATGCCTCGAAATTTACTGTCGCAAACTTTGCTCTTCTACTTCCGGATGAAGCTGGTGGGAATATTTAAAAGATATGTACAGTTTCGCAGTGAATATCAACAAATTGTTTCAACTAACTACACGTGTCAGTGACCCAAACATGGAATCGGTGTCTGAAGTGTGAGTATGAATTGGTTAAGTATGCTGAAAATATGTTTGGTGGAGTAATTATTCTAATAAGAGCTGAATCACTTTAGATTTTTTTATAAATTAAAATTTTCTCTCTCTCCTCTGCACAATTCAGCAAAGACAATTAAATCTTTGAAGATACCCGCTGAAAATTTTAATGTGTGTAATAAAGTAGAAAAGAAAAGATTATAGAATATTTTTTTTATTTTCCACGACCGCATATATATAAATGTGTACTTGCTTATATTTGCACTATTAAAGCAAATTAAACGAATAACAGCCAGATGTCCAGATACAATCAAAATAAAATGGTTTAGAAAAATTTTCGTGCCTTGCCTCAGACAATTTGAAAATAAATATTTTTTTGTCTTGCATACGGAACTTAAAGATGGCCACAACAACAACGAAAACAGCAGCGTCGAAAAAACCACCAGCCTTCACCACCGAAGCACCATTTATAAACGCTGCCTCTGAACGCTCAGCGCTGAGGAAGGAAGCAGCAAAAGTTGCAGCAACGGCACCAAACTAAAAGCGGCGCAAACTTTTTCTTAACTGTTTCCGGTACAAAAGTTGTGTGTTTCATTTCGTTTTCATTATTACTCCTCTTTTGCCACTTCTCCATTTCTTTCCCTCATGTATTGTTGTGCCCTTTGTTTGCTTACGCTCAGTTGTGGGACAAGAAAGAGTTGAATTTAAGTTGTTAACACATATTTATGGAATATTTATGGATATGTGCAAATATTTTGGCCTCAACTCATGTGTATGTACACCGATGTACATGTGTTTGAAACATTTTCGTATTTAAAATACCATATTTCACATTTATTTTTAGCCAAGAACTTTTTTACAGCGGAACAATCAGACCAACGAGAATACTACGAAGTGTTTGTAAGCACTGTTGTAATATTAATAAAGTTAAAATTTCCAGAGTAGAATTGGTAAATCTTTCGAAGCATTTCTACGTAAATATTTGCAGTGGTTGCGCAATTATTTCTACTTGCCGGCGCGGCGCTTGAATCTGGCTAGCACACATGCGGAAGTGGACACTTCTTAAACTCTTCAACTGCTGAGCATTTTAAATATTCGCTGTTTATGTGGAGTTTTATGTGGACACAATTTAAAACATAAATGTACGTTAGATTTATAAAATTCGCTATACAATATTTTATTATATTATTACATATACAAAATATATGTATGTGAGCACTAGAGCAATGTGCCAGATTAGTACAAACGATATCCTATAAGTTTTTCATCTTTCGAACTTCAATGCTCATAATTATGAGATTATAATCTATATTAAATGTCAACCCCTTTGAGAAAAATTGGAGTACATTAGCACTATCTTGGGATTAATCTGTTCATTAGACTTTTAATTGGTCGCTAAAAACTTCACTAACTAAACTTATAAATCAATGAAGAAATGAAAATAAAAAATGAAATGCGCCTTATCTTTGACTGTCTCTTTCAGATTTAAAATTTAATACAATATCATATATTATTGTCATCTTCATATATATATATATATTTGGCGTAGAAACCGCTTAAGCGATTATAGCCGAATCCACCAGAGCGCGCTACTCGTTCCTCCTTTTTGCTTTTTGGCGCCAACTGGAAACACCAAGTGAAGCCAGGTCACTTTGCACTTGGTCTTTCCACCGGAGTGGAGGTCGTCCTCTTCCGCGGCTTCCTTCAGCGGGTACTGCATCGAATACTTTCAGAGCTGGAGTGTTTTCTTCCATCCGTACAACATGACCTAGCCAGCGTAGCCGCTGTCTTTTTATTCGCTGAATTATGTCAATGTCGTCGTATAAATCGTACAGCTCATCGTTCCATCGTCTGCGGTATTCGCCGTTGCCAAGGTTCAGAGGACCATAAATCTTACGCAAAACCTTTGTCTCGAAAACCCCAAGAGTCGAATGTTGTCATCGTCCACGCTTCAGCGCCATACATCAGGACGGGAATAATGAGCGACTTGTAGAGTTTGATTTTTGTTCGTCGAGAGAGGACTTTACTTTGCAATTGCCTACTCAGTCCAAAGTAACACCTGTTGGCAATGGTGATTCTGCGTTGGATTTCAAGGCTGACATTGTTGGTGTTGTTAACGCTGGTTACCAAGTAGACGAAGCTATCTACTACTTCAAAGGTATGACTGTCAACAGTGACGTGGGAGCCAAGACGCGAGTGCGCTGACTGTTTGTTTGATGACAGGAGATATTTCGTCTTGTCCTCATTCTCTACCAGACCCATACGCTTCGCTTCTTTATCTAGTCTGGAAAAAGCAGAACAAACGGCGCGGTTGTTACTACCGATGGTATCAATGTCATCGGCATACGCCAGCAGCTGTACACTCTTGTAGAAGATTGTACCTTCTCTATTTAGCTCTGCAGCTCGTATTATTTTTTCCAGTAATAGATTGAAAAAGTCGCACGATAGTGAGTCACCCTGTCTGAAGCCTCGTTTGGTATCGAACGGCACGGAGAGGTCCTTTCCGATCCTGATGGAGCTTTTGGTGTTGCTCAACGTCAGTTTACATAGCCGTATTAGTTTTTTGTCATCTTCATAATAACTTGTTATTAAAGAAGTGATGATAGTTAAGATTATACAAATGAATTGTATATCTATTAAAAAACGAAATTTCTGCACCCATTTATTCGCCCACCAGTGGACAACATTCAATTGTCATATACAACTACTACAAATAATAGCTAATTAGGTAATGACGAAATAGAACTAAGTCTAATAAAGGTCCCATGAAATCCATAAGAAAAACTAAATTATTTAAGGAATGGCTAAGTTCGGGTGTAATCGAACATTTTATACTCTCGCTATTTTTTTGTTTAATATTTCCATTGGAAAACAAAAATCGGTATATATAGTATATGGGGGCTGGGTAATTGATGGACCGATTTCAACTATGGAGGATGGAGTCATATGGAGAAGTTCACGTAAGTGAGGAAAGTTTTTGACTGTCATTCACTTGGGAGTGGCCAGGAACGATTCGTTTGCGTGTGGCTCAGCTCACCACTTCCGGTCTTAAACCAATTATCCTTTGGGTAGCCAACAGACATCCGTTCAAAGGTTTGGGACTCACCACATAAATGCGATGGACGGGGCAAGGACGGAAGAAGGTGGGTGCTTGTGACATCTACTACAGCGGCCATATTAAAGAGCGCAAATTTTGTGTTGGATTTGTGGTGGGAGATAGACTCCGTCGCCGAGTCCTGGCATTCACCCCGGTGGATGAACGTCTAGCCACAATCCGCATGAAAGGGAGGTTCTTCAACATATCGCTTATTTGCACGCACGCCCCGACGGAAGAGAAGGACGTTGTGATCAAAGATACTTTCTATGATCGCCTAGAACGCATCTATGAGCGCTGCCCCTGCCACGATGTCAAAATCTTGTTGGCGATTTTAACGCTAGGGTGTGTAAAGAAGGTGTCTTTGGCACAACAGTCGGAAAATTCAGCCTCCATGATGAAACATCGCAAAACGGGCTGAGGCTGATCGACTTCGCTGGAAAATTAAAAAAAGAGCAGCTGTATGATTAGGATTGTCGTCTCGCAGTGGAGAGAAAACAGGCTGCCTACCTCGCAATGTTGCGATCGACCCCAACACGTGCGGGATGGGATAGATATCGAGAGCTGAAGAGGGAAGCGAGATGCATTTGCAGACAAAAAAGAAAAAGGCCGAAATGCGTTAGTATGAAGAGCTTGATAAGCTGGCCGACAGGAGTAATGCTCGAAAATTTGACGAAAAGATCAGGCGACTAATCGACGGTTTCAAGACCGGAGCACACTACTGTAGGACCCCCAGAGGTGATCTAGTTGTTGATGACCTGGAAAATCCACAACTGACCAGATATTCACCATGCGCCAAATCTTGGAGAAGACCCGTGAAAAGAGGTTTGACACACACCACCTTATTGTCGATTTTAAAGCTGCTGATGAAGACAAGACGAAATATCTCCTGTCATCAAACAAACAGGCAGCGCATTCGCGTCTTGGCTCCCACGTCACTGTTGACAGTCATAACTTCGAAGTCGTAGATAATTTCGTATACCTGCGAACCAGCATAAACAACTCCAACAATGTCAGCCTCGAAATCCAGCGCAGAATAACTCTTGCCAACAGGGGCTGCTCAGAACATTGACTACGGTGAATACCGCAGACGATGGAACGATGAGCTGTACGAGTTAAACGACGACACTGACAAAATTCAGTGAATAAAAAGACAGCGGCTACGCCGGCTAGGTCATGTTCTCCGAATGGACGAAAACACTCCAGCTCTCAAAGTGTTCGATACAGTACTCGTCGGAGGAATTCGAGGAGGGGGAGGCCTCCACTCCTTTGGAGGGACCAAGCGAGAGCGACCTGGTTCACTTGAGATCTCCAACTGGCGCCGAACTGCGAAGGAAAGAGAGGAGTGGCGCGTTATCATCGATTCGGCTATAACCGGCTAAACGGTTCCAACTCCAATCACATACATGTTCAAGATAATGATGTGCATTGTTTGATATTACGCACTTTTCATATAAACAATAAATTGTTTTTCAAATGAGTTTTAGGCGAAATATTCTTACTTATACTAGCAGTGAAGTAATTGTGAAAATTTTTAATATTTACTTGGGTGGCTTGATAATTTTTTTCATTTTGTGCCAGTTATCTAACTCTATGTCTGTCACAAAGCCTTTGGCAGTAAAATTACAATACATATTTTTCTTAAGAACTCTTCTCATTGTGTAATATAATGCTGATATTATGCAAATTGGAAAAATAACAATGATTGTCTAAATTAATATTTTCGAATATTACGTAATTTCAACTGCCAATTATTTGCGCCAACAATGAAATTTGTTACTAAGCAAATACCAATTAAATTTATACGCCAATTAATAATGCCTTACTCGACAAACAATAACAAAATGTATAAAACGAGAAAAAAAAATACAATATGTATATACATACAGATAAATACACAGATATACCAACATATTTATAACAGTGCGTGCGAACACATGAATGCATAAGCTTGAGTATGTACGATTGTTGATGTGTTTTTGTAATGCAAGCTGTGTGCCAAACCCCACAGTGACATTTATTTAATTTATTTGCCCGACGGGACACAAATTTGTTAAAATTCAACTTTACGTACCCTCACCCTTGCACCTTGTCACACACTCACGCCCTACGTAATGGCATTGTCGGTGCTACAAATGTATGCATACCAATTTCATTGGTAGTATTAGCATCATTGTGTGCTCATTAAATGAAATGGAAATCCTTTTGTCAAAATACTAATATTAGCAATTTCATGGGTGGCACAAAAGTAAAACAGGAAACCGATCATTTATCACCATGATTGCTTCGTATGGGAAGGAACTAGTCAAACAGTTGAGAGATTTTTCTCTTTATTGCAGAGCTTATGGCAGACATTTTACAATACTTTCACAAGCTTATATGCATATCAACATTTCTAACGGCATTCAGACACATGGAAACTTAGATATATTCATATATATATACGTATGTATATACAAACATAAACATATAACACTTGCTTATGCATGAAATTTAATTCAAGAACTAGAATATTTGTTCATTATAGAGCTTGTTGAGCGTGTCAACCGTGTGGCTGCAGCTCTGCTCTTTGTTAAATTGTTTGGTTGCTTGACAGTCTACATCTGTCTGTCCATCCACTCACATATCAATGACACTGAAGTTATGCGTGAATTTATGCCATGAAATTTGCTTAAATATTGCAAACATAATATATATGAAAATTTGTGTAAACATTCAAAAATGTACAAAAAATGCGAAGACAATCAGTAAGCAGCTTCCTATGTAGGAACTCATCGAAGACAGAATCTAACAAGCTACATATGCAGTAATTAATTAGGAAGATATTTATATAATAACAATGTCAGTCTAGAAATCCAACGCAGAATCACTATTACCAACAGGTGCTACTTTGCTCTCTCGACGAACAAAAAACAAACTCTACAAGTCCCTTATCATTCCTATCTTGCTTTATGGTGCAGATGCGTGGACGATGTCAGTCTCCGATGAGACGGCACTGGGAGTTTTCGAGGGAAAGGTTTTGCGGAAGATTTATGGTCCTTTAAACATTGGAAACGGCGTAATAATGAGCTGTATGAGTTATTGTACAAGTCGAAATGAACGAAAACTCTCCAGCTTTGAAAATGTTCGATGTACTACTCGCTGGTGGTGGCCGAGGAAGAGGAAGACTTCAACTCCGTTGGAGAGACCAGGTTGAGAAGGACCTGGCAGCACTTGGGATTTCCAATTGGCGCCAAACTGCCAAAAGGTGGAACGAATTTCGCGCCGTTGTAAACTCAGCTATACACGGCTATAGCCAGCCAGTTATGAAGAAAAATAATCATTTTTACATATCGATAAAATCGTACTTAGATTTAAAATACTATCTCTCTTTCGATAATTAACTGATTAAAATTAATATATATTATTACCAAAATCTTGGAAAAGGTATTGGAAAACCGGAGAGTCATTTTTTAAGTGTTATTCATTGGGTTGCAATGGGGAAAACGCACTTTCATTTTCTGCTGTCGGCCCAATAGCTTGGTATAAAAGAGACATCCTTCACCATCTTCGGAGCAGGTTCGTGAAGTTCTCTGTTTCGTATACGAACAACAGATCCATGGTTCGTAGCTAGGAAATGTCTCAGAAGTGGTTTCACGTTGATATATGTTATATTTTAAAATGCCTACTGTCTACATACTGTCTATAGCTACATCGATCACTTTCCAAAAAAGAACCAAGATTTATTGTATGTTGAGTTTAAGTATTGGACCTCGTATATTATATTAAAAACCGAAATTTGAGCCGATTGTAAACACTGTTATATACCGATTCCCGTTACTATTTAAATAAAAAAAACTTTAGAAATATACTATAATAAAGTGTAGACTCCCACACAATTTCATCAGCACCCAGCATCTACACCCCTTTTTGTTATGCTTTTGTTTTTTAATATACATATATCTTTTGTTATTCTACTCTGTGGCAACACCAACATGCTGACTAGAGACATATTGCCTTCACATCTGCTTAATTAGTTGCAAAAGGAAATAACAAATTTGCGGCAATTCTTATAAATCTTCGTTTAATTTTGTTTGTCGAGTGTAATTTATGTACGCATCCATGAAAGCATAAATAGATACATACATATAAACATATGTGTATACATATATTATGTAGATTTGAAAGCTCTAACTTATGTGCTCAGTTATGCATGTGTTAGAGTAAATTTATGACCATACCAATTGCTCCTTTTCCCAGGCCGGTGCACAAACACTCAATACCACATTTGTAACTAGCAATATGTAGGTATGTAATACACAGATGTATGTAAACAAGTTTATAGGAAATATATAAATATTAAGGCCATGCAAATGCACACTGTCAACACTTGGTGCTATGCCTGAAAAGGAAGTGTTGATTGTTGGTCTGTTTTATTTAGCCTCAGCTGTCAGAGGTTATGCACTTGTTGTTGCTACTGCGTTGAGAGCCCATTAATTTAATGTATAGTCCTATTTTCATTTTCATTATGCACCAAATTGTTATACAATATAGCATAAGTAGCATATGAACATACGCACATAAATATGGGTAAATTAGTGAGCGTGTAAATAATAGCTGCTTTGTAGTAAGTCTTAACACAAATAACTCATCAGTCCAGGCAGCACCAATACAACTGCGCTGAAATATGGTACTCTACTCAAATGTTTTGCTCAATTATGCTGGCACACACTTACACTATGCGGTTACACATGATTTCATTAGTATTCCACCTTTGGCGTTTATTCAAATACGAATGCAGCAATTTTACCTAATAAATCAACTTTTTCCTTTTTAATTATTTACAAATTTGATTTATAGTCATATCATTGAGTTTACTACATTCATTCAGAAAATGCCAAAATAAAATAAATTTTTTTTCTTAATTTTTGGTTATATTTTATGTTGTCAAATTTGTATAAATATGCCAGCATGTCGACGTTAGGACGAAGGTTTGAAAATTCTTAACAACACATGAATTTATTTATTTAATGGTACTACATAACTCGAACTTTTGAATTGGCAATAGCGTTTAGAAATCAAATTACACCGTTCTTGGCAATTTCGTCCACAATCTCGTTGCCTGCAATGCCTTTATGTCCTGGCACCCAGTAGAAGTGACGCGTGTTCCTAGCAACTCTCTCCACTGCCACTCTGGTATCCAAAACACTTTTGGCCGAAATGCAAACCGAAGTTGTTGCCTTGATTGCTGCTTGACTGTCTACGTAAATATTGACTTTGGAGTAGCCGGCGCTGTATTGAGGGCTAGCTCTGCGGCTTTCCCAATGGCAAACACCTCCGCTTGAAAAATACTGCAGTTTAAAAAGCTGCCGTACACCTAACTCCGGACTAGAGACCGACCGATTAATCAGCCTTGGTATCGGCATCGGCCAGTATCGGCCACAAAATTCAGCATCGGGATCGGCCATATTTGGCCGATTCTTAGCCGATTCTTTCAACTTCTTTCGGATAAATAAAAATACATTTTTTTTTTTTACTTTTTAGATTTCCTTAAAGCATAAAATTTGAATTCTTCTGTTTACAATATAAAACACAGTGATTCACATTTGACTAAACTATTAATTCATCACGATGATAATTTAAGTCTAGTATAAAGAAATTCAATAATTTTGCATTAAATTGAAGGTTTTATTTAGCACTGCTAGAAAAATTCGATTTGTGTCAAATATGCACAGTTTTGTTTAACAACTTGTTGAGATTTTGTCATAAAGCTACTATTATATAAGCATTCATAACTAGGAAAGTCTATATTTAAAAGTTCGCCATAGACACGATCACGTAATAATAACTTGGTGCTGTCCTGTAAAAGAACCTCCCAAACAAGCTTCCGAAGTTTCTATCGAGTCACTATCACTATGTGACGCCTTTCACAATGCGAGATATAAATAACAAAAGTCATCTCTTTGAAAATAACGGATTCTTTTTACTAGATCTACTATTTTCGAATATTGGTCTTAATGCTCATATTTGTCCTTAAAGGAAAAAAGCTATATTGCTGATTCGCTTTGAGAAAACGTGAATAACTTATTTTTTCTATCAACATATATCTTATAATAATAATTTATTTAGTTTTGAATATTAATTAAATTAATAAATAACTTCATATTTACATATGAACTGAGTTGTTTACTTATTTTGTGATGTTATTTGTCTTTGTTTTTCTTTTGTTACTATACTAATTTACTAAATAAAGTTGTTGATGAAAGAATCGGCATCGGCCAAAAATTTGGTATCGGTCGGACACTACTCCGGACAGTATATTCCCGCACCTACCACGCCCTCCATTTTCGAACCATCTGTGTAGATATTCAATGTGCTGCGTCAGGTTATCATTCCCTTACGCCAGCCGTCTTTTTCCAAGTTCACTCGGAATCTTCTTTCCCAGTTCATGAGTGGGGTCAAGTAGTCGGAACTTGCAAAACCGCCCCTACTCACCGAGCTGTGCCCAAAAGTTCTGTACGTAAATTCTCATCCCGCCAGTATCCGCCTCACAGATTTTGCCGCATAGTTTTCGGATATTACTGCCGGAACTTTACCAGTGCGAAACAACATTTGAATATGCACACAGGAACGCAATTGGCTGCAAAACTAGTGATTCCTTTAATTCGTCTTTTATATATATATTGGTTATACATTTATTTAGATTTTATTCATTAAGTTTCGATCATCTCTTTTATAAAAAATTTTCAAATAAAGTGGTGTAAAATTTAATTTGCTAGTAAACTTTTTATAATCATCTCATACGATTATAGGCTTACACACCGATAAACCCATAAAGTATAATGTTGTCCACATCTTTCGTAATTCGTGATTGCACCCAATATAAGCGTTTTGGGAGATATTTTAATACAATCTTTCAATAATGTCTCTTTCTGGTAATAATGTGGATTTGAGCTATAAATGTGTAAAATCGGTTTCAGATCTTTCCTTAGCACTACACAGAAACTTGTTCAAAAAGATCAAAACATTGGAATATTCTATCGGGATACAAAACTGCAAAAGTTATGTCTAAAGCGGTAGATCAGTAGTATACGAGATTTCTATTGACGCTCGATAGAAGGATTTGTTCCATGTTCCTAACATTGTCGGCATACTAACTGCTACAGTCTGGTGGCGGTGCACGCCTACAAGATGGATTTAATTCAGCAAGGAAAACCACCAGAAAACTTAAATTTCATCATAAAGAAGGTACAGAAGGGCTGCATATTCATATTGGTATACAAAATTTAAATGGGTGTGGTTCCGCCCAGTTATGGGTCAAAACCATATATCCAAAACTACTCGACTAATTTCAGTGAAATCCGGTTTGTAATATTTTCTTTGCATCCCAATGATATTTTGTGAAAATTGGTCAAATCGGTTCACAACCAAGCCTACTTCCCATATACCAGAACTTTGAAGTCGATCTGAATCGTTTACTTTACAATATATAAAGTAAGCACTAGTGAAGCTATCGGAACAGAACTTTGTTTGTTTCCCTTTCTAGAAATCGCCGAGATCGGACCATAAGTTTTCAAGGCCCCATATATCGAACGTGAGGACCTCAGTGCTTCCAATCTTTTCACAACCGAACTTAGCCCTTCCTTACTTGTTTATTTTATGTATATGGTATACATACATATGTAGTTATGAATCAAAAAAATAAATCTGTTTCATTAAGGGATTACATGGGTTTTGTCGCGTAAAAAATTACCTATTTTCAAAATTTTTTTCTATGTAAAAAATTATTTATTTAATTCAAACGGTTTCTGTCTTATAGATACCTATGTATTTACAAAATAATTTCAGAAATTGTCAAACAAAAAAAAAAAAATAAAACTCTTCCATTGTGACGTCATTTCCGGTGACCCAAAAAATCCAAAAAATCGATTTTTTTAAACCATCGAAACCCATGTAACCCCTTAAGCGGATCCATGTAATCAATGATTTAGTATTTGAGGTTATAATTGGTTTAAGTCCTTCTTATGATGATGCCACATTTCGAGCATTCGCAAACCAATAGAATTGTTCATTATTTGTAGTAAATTCTTCTTCTACTGAACTTTAGTGCAGTTTATGAAAAATTTTGTAAAATTTATGAAATAAAAAATGTTGGTACGTGGCAATAAGTAAATGAAGCAAGTGTATTCCAAAAATGTTTGATCTTTTCAAATCAAAATGTAATCCTCTTTATAGATTGTATGCCTCAGCTTAAACCTTATATTTACATTGTCTTGGTACATCTGCGCCACATATGAGCTTGAGTTGGATGAAGATAAATAGTTTGCCCTTACTAACACAACCTAACAAAACACTATTTTAATTACTTGTATACGTGTACATGCTGTATTTTCTTAAACTTCTGTATGTATATTTCCTGAACAAATACACCATAAATACAGAAATTAAAATCAAAGTAAGAATTTTACCATTTAACTAATACCTCTTAATACCTCTTAATGCTGTTGCAAGCTGGAATATTTTTGCTTAAAACGCAAAATTTACTGAAATCGTAAAATATGTATAAAACTACAGAGTATTGAGGTCATCCTTTGCAATTTGGCAATATTCATAAACCAACAAATATACCTATAAAAGAATGTAAAAGTATTGGTTTATTTCAAAATATTGATAATATAAAGTTAATACTCAATGCCTAGAACATGGCTCGCTTGTAACTTAAAATAGAACTTAATACCACTTTCATAATCCTATTGAAAGCACTACAGGTTTTTGTGCAAAGAAAACTAGAAATATTAAACGAATAACTGCACTTGAATATATACAGATATTTTATGCAAAAAGTGCTAGTTTAATAAGTTTTGTAGTTTTTGAAAAATCTCTAAGCCTATTTTAAGCTGTTGCTGTCAGAATGCAACAAATACAAAAATCCTGAATACTCAGAAACTCAGATTACAACAAGAAAATCTGAACAATTTGACTAGTACTATAGTATAGTATATGTATGTAGTAGAAAGCAGTATAGGCATTCGTTTGTGTTGGTCTACCTTGGATACCTGGCGCATATGATTGGCATAAATTCATATGAGTATAAACAAAAGGCTTAACATTTGTATTGTGTTGTTGTTGTAAGCGCCGCTGTTGTGTGCGCAGTAGTAGCTGCAAATGGACATGCGTACATGTCTCAAAAAACACAACTGCCACAAATAACAACCGACATTAACAGCCAGTGGCAAACAATGGCACTGACAACAGCAAAAACAAAGCGGACAAGAGCAAAAACACACACGGACAAACACATTTAAAGAAGTCGCATAATTTATTGCATCTCACATAACAAGTCAACTGGGCATTTAGGTTCTTTGCGCACCAAAAACTCTCATATACATGTATATAAAAATACACAAACCTTGTTAGACTGCATAAAACTATATGGAAAAGCCGAAATATCGTAATATAAATGCTTGTTAGAGAGCATGTATGTATGGATATGCTGGCGGTGTACTGTCTACAAACACATTCATAATAAATTTCGTAGTCAGCCAAAGTTTGTTATGCTTAAAAACCAAAAGTCAAAGGCATAGCAAAACTCAAATAGTGCGCCGTACACAACTAGCTTCCGGAAGACCTAAATACAGTCTCGTCGTGCTCGTCCACGTAAGAGTCGTTTTCAACACGCACACACAGGTCACAGGCATACATCCGCATTTACGATTTGCATGTGCATGCCCGGCTTTGGTTGCGCAACATTGCCGGCACGTAGCCGCATACATTGACATTATGAAAGCAAAGCGCCGTTACAGCGCCTAATAGTATGCTCATATAAAAGCTTTAGCTGTACTGCACAGTGTAACCAAAAAAAAAACACTTTGCTGTACAAATCAACATCGAAATTTGAGTTCTTCGATTTCTTTACCTTTCTTTTCTATTATTTCGATAGATTCAGTAGGCCTGAAAGTTCTTCTGCGACCTTTTGTTTCTTCAAGTTTTCTCTCTAGAAGATGTTTTCATGCTGGCTAAACATGTTTTTTAGCATTTTTTTATATAAATAGTGGCTTAGCCCTTTTGTTAATGACCAATTTTTTCGAGGTCATTAGCGACCGGGTACCCACGGAATAGTGCAAATTTTGTTTCTTGCTGTTAAATAAATAAGGAGTTGCGGAATATAGAATTCTGAGCACTTGATGCGACCATCTTATATTTCGAGTTTTGGCCAGAATAAACATGTTTTATTTGTGAAATGTGAAAAATAAATTTAGGGAACAACTTTCGCGATATGTGCCTCGTTGTAATACAGAAAAATGAATTATGAGATTATATCTACCAAATCGTTCGTCACAGCAACAAAAAAGAAATTGAGTACCAAAACAATTATGAAGATCATCTGGAGTCTCATCACCAGTAAATGTCCATTACGAAACAAGAAATGTATTAGTTTTTCGGCACGCTGGCTCAAATAACTCAAATACTGATCACTAATACGTTTTATCCTTATCGTGACCGTACTGGATTTACTCATCATTGGTTGATTTGTGATGCTAAAAATGCATATCTTTTGAACAGTATTATGTATATTGGTAAAACAGATAACATTCGCGAAAAAAGTTAGAGAGAAAGAGTATTAAGCATTTGGAAGATCTCTACCGAGTGACTGGTACATCCGTATGCACAACTTGTTTACTACTCACCTATTGTTAAACTGTGGTTATCGTTAAATCTTAACATTGTTGACATTCTCCCCCGCAATTCAGCGCCAGTTGGAGATCCCAAGTGTAATCAGGTCGCACTCCACCAGGTCCCTACAACGGAGTGAAGGCCTTCCCCTTCCTCGGCTTTCTCCGGCGGGTACTGCATGGCATAACAACATGACCTGACCATCGTAGCAGCTGTCTTTTTAATCGCTGAAATATGTCAATGTCGTCGTATAATTTGTACAACTCATCATTCCATTGCCTACGGTATTCGCCATTGCCAAGTTCTGAGGATCATAAATCTTGCCCAAAAATTTTCTCTCGTAAACTCCAATGTCGACTCATCGGATGTTGACACCGTCCACGCTTCTGCACCATAATTTTGGTTCGACGAGAGAGAACTTTACTTTTCAATTGCCTACTCAGTCCAAAGTTGGCAAGAGTGATCCTCCGCTGGATTTCGAGGCTGACATAGTAAAAAATATTAACCATACATTCCTGGTCTTATGACAGCAAATAAGACACGAGAGCAATATTCGACTGTTTTTGGATGTCACTAAAAGGTGAACATTGGCATAGTTGATGTTGAGTTGTTATAGTTGATGTCAGATGTCGCACCTAAGCCTTTAGGAGGCCCATTGTGAATCCACCTGGACTAGAATACCCTTACGCTACAATATCCTATTTGAACCACTCTGTGCACTTTATGAACAACTATAAAAAGTGTAATGAGTGCAACCTCCGAGATGTTGCCGAGAAAACCATGTCCGATTATTGCGATTCTTTTCTTGTACAATGCTTTGTATTCACATAGACATTGACAGTCTCTTCTTCTTCTACTTCTTGTCAGGTCCTACAGTAGTCATAGTATGGTATCCCCAGTCTGTCGGCGTGTCTTCCTATCAAGCGACGACCTGCTAGAGCTCCTACTATAGTTCTTATATCCTTCCTTTAAAATTTCAAGTATGTTTCTCGTTGTAAGCAACCTCTTTGTCGACAGGAGGAGGCTTTCTTTTATTGCAGTAATCTCTGCTTGAAAAACGCTGCTGTGATCTGGTAATTTTAAATAATTTCTCAATTTATACTGTACCCAACTATTGGAAAAAAATGTTTCATGTGCTATTCTGAGCTGACTAAAAGCCAAAGGATCATATATTTTAAGGAATATATATTTCGTGCATACATACAAAAATTTGCCAACACACTGTAATTTGCCGTTTCAATGGCATGACTGCTGTTGCACGGAGCACATCTTCCAAACTACAATTGTATTGTTATTGTTTTTCAGCCGCAGGATCTTCTGTATATACATGGTGATCAACCAGGCTGCGTCCATGCTACGGGGCATTGCTTAAAGCAAAACAACAAAAACTTGTCATGAGGCTGGAAATATGGGTACAAACTAACATTCATACAGATATGCAGAAACGTATGCACATATTAAACATATATACATTCCTATAGTATATATGTGTTACTTTCTACACATAAAAGTGTGACAAGTTTTGGAAGTTTTTATTTCAGAAAACCAAAAAATTTTGCATGAATAACTTTGTTTCGTTGCTTGTTCACATAAGGATATCCATGTAGCTGTGGGTTGTTTTAAAACCAGAAACGTTGTGGCGTTGTTTCCGCTGCTGATGAAAATGTCAACTACATGAAAGCGCCTTCAAGGCAACCAAGTAGATGTCGCAACTGTGGTAATGAAGCTGCAGTGTAGGCATAGATGCATAATGCAGACAAAACAATACTTTATTTCCTAGTCCTAAGCAGGAAAACGCAATCACTGTAATGGGAAGTTAAAAAACAAACTCCTCAAACCAAGCCTTCGCTGAAGAGAACACAATCCTGCGCAACAGTTTCAAATCCACATTAGCTGCCCTCCTTCGCTATTTTTGTTTGTTGGCCGACATAAAATTAAGGCATCCTCTATCAACTACCGAACGAACTGCGCACCGATTTGTCTGCTTTTCTGCAGCAGTTAGCCTACTTGCTTGCATGAGTGCCCGCATACAGACGTGTTCCGGCTGACACTGGGCTAACAAAACAAAATGGTTATCGGTTTCTTAGAGTGTTGTAAATTAAGTTTACGTGACACTTTGAGCGTACTCATGAATATATATGTGTAACAAACACGCTTCTGTGTGCATACAAAATAATCCACAAGTGCATGCAATGCCAATTTAAGCCTTAGAGGCATATAATATGCATGCACATGCGCCTAGAATTTGTATTTATTTACTAGTAGCATCTGATTTGTTACACGATTTGATATGAATTATTCATATAATTTATATATCTTCTACTTGTTTGTGGCTTTAACCGACTAACCAGTTTCTACAACTTACAGATTCTACAATATTGGCCCAGTTCAAAATTTAGTTAACAATTTAACATTATTTTAAAGTACCAAGTTCAAGTCCATCTTTACTTATCCATCCAAGATGTTCTCTGTATCTTCTACATACTACGTAGTAACTATATCAATAAAAACTTTACAATCTACAAGATCAAGTAAGCGCAACTATTGTGCTCGACGAACTATATAATAGTTACTCCCTAATTAGTAGATCAAATATAATAGTACATCGGATTATTCTTTCAGATGGCAGAAGACTTTGCAAATTATCTACTTAGCCAAACTATATACATATTGTTAGACGGTTTCTATATCGGACTTCCATTCTCTACACTGTTTATAAAGTCAATGTTGGTTTCAAAATTAAATCATTCACAACCGTGACATAGCAGTCAATCTTGAGGAGGCATTTGATGCAAGCCTGCAAGTGATTTATCGAAGCGGAACTAGTTGATTTTTAAGTTATAATAGGCTTTTCACATAGAAGTTAATTGATAAATTAACCGACTTTTGATCGATAAATCGTTGATTGTATCGATTAAAAAAAATAAAAAACTAATTTTTCTACATTAATTTTTAATAGAATACAAATCGAGTTGAAAATGCAATGCAACTCTGCGAGTTGTTGTCCACGCTCTAAATTTTGCTGTTTTTATTGCTAAAATAGCTGTACTGCAACTAGACTATTTTCGAGTGATGGTCTCAATTTTTTTTTATTATCTATTTTTTTCTTTTTTTCGATTTCATAGATTTTGTAATCTCTTTTGTAAGCAAGGGGAGTGTTCTAAACAGTCATAAAAGAAATCTTTAGTGTATGTACCAATTTTTTTCATATAATCTCTGATTCACCAGGCTATATGGTTCCTACATTAGTTCTTTTCATTTCTAGCTACAAGAAGAGAAACCCAGATTCACTTTATAGTTAGGTAGCTATAAAAAATGGAAACCTCGAAGTCGAATTGGTCGTGTTAGAATAAACAGATTAGAACTCCATTTCTTCGTAAGACGTAAGACCATTGGTCTTTACTGGATAGCCACCTAATTTCCAAACGATATTCTAAATTCGGGATAGCACTACCCAACTAACTTAGGTGTCAAATTCCTGTGCTTTAGATGATCCAAATGTTCCCTACACTTTATTTATAATATTAGATTAAATGAGGTAGGGTAATTACTTACCTCCATGAATCTCGCTCACTTTCTAACCAAGCCGTTTGATTAATAATTCTCATGCAATTCACATTATCTAAGTTTAATATTTACACGCCTCTAATACTCTATTTAATAAATATTTTAATACGTAATTAAATCATTGAAATGTATAACTTTTTGCGGACAAACAACAAACAAGTCCAGCCCCCGCGCACCGAGCGCAGATAAAGTGAGCGCTCAATTGTTGTTATGTTAAATGGCGCTAAAGCTTGCATTGTTTTTATGCTAAGGCCACAATTCAATTATTTAACGATGCTCCGACGCAAACGCAAACGCACACACACTGACAACACTTATAAACCCACCAACGTATAAACACTTATACAAATAAGTGTATGTATGCGTGTGTGTGAATGAAATGCAGCGGCGGCTTAGACGTAGGCAACAATTGTTGCGGTGTGACGCAGCAGCTTAACTAGACCAGCCATTTAAGTCAGTTCGGTTGGCTTAACAGCGGAAAAGCCTGTTGGTCTGTTAGCCCCGCATGGCATGTGGGCGAGTTGCGGGGTAGGCTATCTCGTTAATGGCGGCCACATTGAGGATGAGTTCGTGCGTACAATTTACGTGATCCTTGTCCGCGTGCACAGCAGATTTTTATGACTTTTTCCTTCTGCCATACTTTTTTATTGGTTTTCCAACGACAGTTGTTGGACTTGTTATTTGTTATTTTTGTTGTCGCCACAATAAGGATCTGGCAAAGGATATGCTTTACATGTTTTGTGATAATAAACGACAATTTGAGACGTAGCACAAGGTTAAATGAAATTGAATTAAAATTCGATAGAAATGCGAAAAGTTTTACAACACGAAAGAAGCGAAGAACATAGACAAGGTTGTTAGGCTGTCTGACAAAGCTTTACTCGTAATTTAAGAGGCATTACGTTTTAAGGACAATTATTGTGCATTGTGTAGGCGAGCAAATCAGACTAAATTGAAATTATGTAGTTCATAATTGAATAAGGATTTATTGTCTACAACAAGTAGACTGCGTCCAAACGAAGCTGTTATTTTAGAGCGAAGTACAATAGGAGATATCTTTTACAAATACTCCCAATCTTTAATATGAGCGATGCAGTCGGGTTTCTCGGTCATAAAATCTCTGGACATTTTTTTGGTATTTAATTATACATTAAAAATTACATTTTTAGCTAATATTTATGGGATGTTGGTAATTAAAATATTTAACAAATTTTAAATGTACTTAAAATTGAGGTAACAAATATTTTGTGAGTCTAGACTAAACCGTGCAAACATATACTATTTACTTTTTATGTCATTGTCGGAGATAAGCGGTCCAAAGTCAAATGGATGATCTAACACCCAATTTATATTTTACTTTGATAGAACTTACGATAGGCTATTTATCTCAGTCTACTATAAGACGCCTTAAGTTTATAATTATGGGGACCACTGGTCGAAGTATTTGGCACCATTGTTAAAATGTTGTATGAATTCGTGAAATGAGCTAAAGGATATGGAAAAACATGACTTTTATTTCAATATAAAATCTTTGTGTAGTAAAATTTAAATTAATTTTGCTTGTAAATTTGTCGTGAACTTAATGTATTTAAGTGTATCTAAGTATATCTATTGGTCAAGTGAAAAGTTATTTATTATCCACTTTTAAGAAGGCATAATTCTCAGAAGTCCATGAAGCCACCAGTTGACTCCAACATGCCTATACGAGACTTGGGTGGAAATTGGAATCGAAGTGAGGAGGAAAAGGGTAATTGTTTTGCAAATCATCAAAAAAGGTATTTCAACCAAATTGCCCAAAGAATAACTTTAAGTTGTCAATCTTACCTAACACAGCAAATGAGTCGCCCGAGTCCTTTAAGACTTCACCTTCTGAAATTTTTAGCATTATAAAAGATGTTAATCCAAAAAAGTCGCCAGGATATGATTATATCACCTCAAAAATGCTATTTGAGTTACCAAATATCTTTGCTCGTCAATGCAATTCTTAGCTTTGGATACTATCCAATTTCGTGGAAAAAATCGCAGATTATCCTCATATATTAACCTGGGAAAGACAGTCGTCTTCATACAGATCAATCAGTCTTCTCCCCTGCCTTTCTAAAATATTTGAAAAGGTGCTGCTATCAAAGATGTCTCCTTTCCTCGACGAAAATAATGTAATACCAACGCACCAGTTCATTCTTCGTGCAAAACATAGTACAATAGAACAAGTAAATAGAATTACTAACGAAATAAGAAAGGCATTCGAGCACAGAGAGTACTGTTCAGCTATATTTCTAGACGTATCTCAGTCGTTTGATAAAATGAGGCATCTATATATTCGCCATAAAGTCCAATAGAATAACGAAAATCCTAATATATAGTATATAGTATAGGTAATTTCTGAACCGATTTCACTCATTTTCACCACCAAGATCCCATCTAAGATTATATGCTCACTTAATTTGGCTAAGATATTTCATATATTAACCGATTTATAAGCTTTAAGCCCATCGTAATTTTAAATTTATCCACTTTTGGTACAGAGACACACTATTAGAAGAAAAAGATTTCCTCTGGATTTAATTAAGACATCTTGAGAGATCTGAGAGATTTACTGATATTTTCGGTTAAAAATTACCCTGAGGCACTGAGTTTTTCATATTCGTTATCCGGGGCATTGAAAAGTTATAGACCGATTTCGACAATTTTTTCACAAGTGATGCCACAGATTAAATACAGTATTTGTGTAAAGTTTTATTCCGCGATCTTCACTGGTTCCTAATGTATATATTATAAAGTGAACAAATCAGATGGAATTCAAAATTGAGTTATATGGGAAGTAGGCGTTCTTGTAAACCGATTTCGCCCATTTTTCATCCGTGTTATCAGGGTGTCAAGAAAATATTATAAACTTTCATAATAATATTAAATTTCATTGATATCGATCGAGAAGTTCCTGACATTTGGTTTTTGACTCATAAGTGGGTAAAATTTGGTTTGTTATTATTTTGTTTGTTTGCATATTTCATCTAAATATATAATTATTTATTTTCCAGAAAAAGTTTTGTGAAATTAAATCAATACTAGGAGGAAGGTCGCTTAACCAAATCCACTATCATACACAATTAAAAAAATGGACCAGTATTATTCGAAATCTAACGCTTTTATTGTTTTCGAATATCAAACTTTTACCACGAATCACATTTGTCATATAAGCATGACAGAAAAATTGTATACACCATTGAATTTAGAATAAAACTAAGATTATATTCATATTTTAATTTTTAGTAACTATGTAACTACCTGTAATTATATATATATTTTTTAATATGCCTTTTTTCGAACTTCGAAGGAAAATATACATAAATTCAACGTATTCACACTCCAAAACTGGTCTTCTGTATACTATGTTCTTCTTCTTGACTGGCGTAGACACCGCTTACGCGGTTATAGCCGAGTCCAAAACAGCGCGCCACGTATCCCTCCTTCTGCCAGTTTGGCGCCAATTGGTTATTCCAAGCGAAGCCAGGTCCCTCTCCACCTGGTCCTTCCATCGGAGTGGAGGTCTCCCTCTTCCTCGGCTTCCACCAGCGGGTACTGCATCGAATACTTTCAGAGCTGGAGCACCTCCATCCATTCGAACAACATGTCCTAGCCAGCGTAGCCGCTGTTTTTTTATTCGCTGGACTATGTCTATGTCGTCGAATAACACATACAGCTCATCCTTCCATCGTCTGCGGTATTTGCCGTTGCCAATGTTTAAGGGACCATAAATCTTCCGCAAAACCTTTCTATCGAAAACTCCTAGTGCCGTCTCATCGGATGTTGACATCGTCCACGCTTCTGCACCGTAAAGTAGGACGGGAATGATGAGAGACTTGTAGAGTTTGGTTTTTGTTCGTCGAGAGAGGACTTTACTTTTCAATTGCCTACTTAGTCCATAGTAGCACCTGTTGGCAAGAGTGATTCTGCGTTGGATTTCCAGGCTGACATTGTTATTGCTGTTAATGCTGGTTCCCAGATAGACGAAATTATCTAAAACTTCAAAGTTATGACTGTCAACAGTGACGTGGGAGCCAAGACGCGAATGCGCTGACTGTTTGTTTGACGACAGGAGATATTTCGTCTTGTCCTCGTTCACCACCAGACCCATACGTTTCGCTTCCCTATCCAGTCTGGAGAAAGCAGAACTAAACGGCGCGGGCGTTTTTTCCAATGATATCGATATCATCGGCGTACACCAGTAGCTGTACACTCTTATAGAAGATTGTACCTTCTCTGTTTAGCTCTGCAGCTCGTATTATTTTCTCCAGCATCAGGTTAAAGAAATCACACGAGAATGAGTCACCTTGTCTGAAACCTCGTCTGGTATCGAACGGCTCGGAGAGGTCCTTCCCGATCCTGACGGAGCTTTCGGTGTTGCTCAACGTCAGCTTACACAGCCGTATTAGTTTTGCGGGGATACCAAATTCAGACATCGCGGCATAAAGGCAGCTCCTTTTCGTGCTGTCGAAAACAGCTTTAAAGTCGACAAAGAGATGGATTTGGCGCATGGTGAATATCTGGTCAGTTGTTGATTTTCCAGGTCTAAAGCCACACTGATAAGGTCCAATCAGTTTGTTGACTGTGGGCTTTAGTCTTTCACACAATACGCTCGACAGAACCTTATACGCGATGTTTAGGAGGCTTATCCCACGGTAATTGGCGCAAATTGTGGTGTCCCTTTTTGTGTATTAGGCAGAGTACACTGAGATTCCAATCGTCAGGCATGCTTTCTTCCGACCATATTCTGCAAAGAAGCTGATGCAAGCACCTTATCAGCTCTTCGCCGCCGTATTTGAATAGCTCGGCCGGTAATCCATCGGCACCCGCCGCCTTATTGTTCTTCAAGCGGGTAATTGCTATTCGAATTTCTTCACGGTCGGGCAATGGAACATCTGCTCCATCGCCGTCGATTGGGGAATCGGGTTCGCCATCTCCTGGTGTTGTACTTTCACTGCCATTCAGCAGGCTGGAGAAGTGTTCCCTCCACAAACTCAGTATACTCTGGTCATCAATAACTAGATCACCTCTGGGGGTCCTACAGGAGTGTACTCCGGTCTTGAAACCTTCAGTTAGTCGCCGGATCTTTTCGTAAAATTTTCGAGCATTACCCCCGTCGGCCAGCTTGTCAAGCTATTCATACTCACGCATTTCGGCCACTTTCTATTTTGGTCTGCAAATGCGTCTCGCTTCCCTCTTCAGCTCTCGGTATCTTTCCCATCCCGCTCGTGTTGTGGTCGATCGCAACATTGCGAGGTAGGCAGTCTGTTTTCTCTCCACTGCGAGACGACAATCCTCATCATACCAGCAGTTTTTTGACTTTTGCGAAAACCAATGGTTTCGGTTGCAGCTATACGTAAGGAGTTTGATATGCCGTCCCACAATTCCCTTATACCGAGATGCTGATGAGTGCTCTCAGAGAGCAGGAGTGCAAGTCGAGTAGAAAATCGTTCGGCTGTCGGTTGTGATTGCAGCTTCTCGATGTCGAACCTTCCTTGTGTTCGTTGACGTGTGCGCTTTTCTACACAGAGGCGGGTGCGTATCTTAGCTGCTACAAGATAATGGTCCGAGTCGATGATGGGACCACGAAGCGTACGCACATCAAAAACACTGGAGACACGTCGTCCATCTATCACAACATGATCGATCTGGTTGCGAGTGATTCGATCCGGGGACAGCCAAGTAGCTTGATGGATTTTCTTATGCTGGAATCTAGTACTACAGACGACCGTATTTCGGGCCCCGGCGAAGTAGATCAGCCTCAGACCGTTTGGTGATGTTTCGTCATGGAGGCTGAATTTTCCGACTGTTGTGCCAAAGACACCTTCTTTACCCACCCTAGCGTTGAAATCGCCAAGCACGATTTTGACATCCTGGCGGGGGCAGCGCTCATAGGTACGTTCTAGGCGCTCATAGAAGGTATCTTTGATCACTTCGTCCTTCTCTTCCGCCGGGGCGTGGGCGCAAATCAGCGATATGTTGAAGAACCTCGTTTTGATGCGGATTGTGGCTAGACGTTCATCCACCGGAGTGAATGCCAGGACTCGACGACGGAGTCTCTCTCCCACCACGAATCCCACACCGAATTTGCGCTCCTTTATAGGGCCGCTGTAGTAGATGTCACAAGGACCCACCTTCTTCCGTCCTTGTCCCGTCCATCGCATTTCTTGGATTGCGGTGATGTCAGCCTTTACACTTACGAGGACATCAACCAGCTGGGCAGAGGCACCTTCCCAATTAAGGGTCCGGACATTCCATGTGCATGCCCTTAAATCGTAGTCCTTTAAACGTTTGCAGTGGTCGTCATCGAAATTGGGGTCTCTCATCCGAGGCTGTTTTGTTCTTTCCATTGGGGGGTGTTCGTATGTGGTGGGTCCCAAACCCTACGCACAACCGCATAAGCGGGTTTCGCCTTCTCACTTTAGCTCGCCTCCAAACGGATGTCTGTTGGCTACCCAGAGGATACTTGGTCTAAGACCGGAAGTCGTGAGCTGCTTGAGCCACATGTAAAAGAATCGGTCCTGGCCACGCCCAAGTGAATGACAGTCAGAAACTTTCCTCACTTACGTGAACTTCTACATATGACTCCATCCTCCCATCCTACTATATTAGAGGTTGAAAATAATAGATAATATCTAAAAAATGGCGACTGGTTTGCTGTTGCGTGTCGGTAACCACACTCGGTCTATTATAGATAATCAATATGGGTGTGAACTTTTCAGTATTATTATTAGGAAATTATTCCGATTTGCCTTACAAGCTGATCCAACATGCATCCAAAAATCTTAATCAATACTTCAAATCGTGCAGCTACTTTTCTGAAGCTGCAAATATATTCAGATATTCAGAGCACATAATTTGTTTAAATAAATTATACATGTGTCACTTGACTACTTACAAATTGTTGTGTGTACTTGTAGCAAATTAGAAATAAGTGAGTTTATGTCAACTATCACCTTTTGGCTATCTTGTTCGCGCCACATAATTGCAAATTGTCTTGTTTAAACAGCGAGCTATATTAAATAAAACATGAAATGGAAAGCAAAGAGGGGAGGTGCTGCACGATAAGAATGTACCGCTCTATGTGCAGCTCTATGGTAACGCAAGTCATGAAAGCAGAGCTCACCTAACATATGTAAATATACCGTTATGTACATGTATCCAAATATATCTTTGGCATGCAACATTGTATAGCAGGAATAGAGAAATCAGCTAACTCTACTGAGGAAAGCATGTGGCTGCCACAGTCTAGTGCATAGAGTCTAACTATGACTCGCTTGCGCAAAGAATATTCGCTGAAAAAGTGATAAAGAACACTGAGGCCAAATCTTTTATAGAATCGCCAAGAAGAAAGAAGTAAAGTCCGACCGATTCCCATTTTTTGGTATATGCCGATGCTGATTCTTTAATTCATTCATGAACTAATTTATTGTGTAAATAAATTAGTATAAAAACAAATGTCATCTGTCGTTTAATATTTCCTTTTTTCGGATGGTTACTGTTGATGAAGAGTGGTTCCAAAACCAAAATGGTCGTAGTCAAAACACGTGGTGAAACGTCGCAAAAATAAGTAACCTTCACTTGTCCATTTGGTATCTTGGAACGAAAGTAACAATTTTTATCAAATCTGTATGGGATGAAAAAATGTTGAACTTTGAAAAGACCAGATAGAAAAGAACACCACATTTTCATCGATTTTAAAGCTGCCTACGATAGCACGATAAGGAGCTGCCTCTATGCTGATATGTCTGAATGTTATATCCCTGCTTCAGAGAGGGTAACTCACTATCATGCGACTTTTTCAATCTTTTGCTGGAGAAAACAATACGAGCTGAGAGCTAAATAGAGAAGGTATAAACTTCTATAAGAGGCGAACGCCGATGATATTGATTTCTTTGGCCATAACAATCGCGCCGTGAGTTCTGATTTTTCCAGACTGTATAGGGAAGCGAAGCGAATGGGTCTCCTGTCATCAAACATATCAGTGCATTCGCGTCTTGGCTTCAAAGTCACAGTTTATAGTCATAACTTTGAAGTTTTAGATAATTTCGTCTACCTGGGAACCAGCATCAATAATACTCTTGCCAACAGGTGCTACTTTGGACAGGCAATTGAATAGTAAAGTCCTCTCTCAACGAACCAAAATCAAACTGTACATGTCGCTCATTATTTCCAATTGGCGCCAAATAGCAAGAAGAAGAGCTCTAGTAGATTCGGCTATAATCGTGTAGCGGTGCCTACGCCTTTGTTTATTTAAAAACTTAAGACTTTAAACAACTCCAAATCTCCAAAACATGGAGTTACTAATTTGTGTTTTTGGCCGGATGAGAATCGCAGACTTGGAAATATGGTGAAGGCAGCAAAATATTAAAATCACTTTTTAACAAATGGAAAAATTCAAAGAATCGGTGTTTAAATGAATCATAAAATGTTTTCACTGAATTAACTCACCGAAAACCCCTTTATATGTAAAGTCAATTTATACAAGTAGATGTTCATATACAGCATAAGGGCACCAAGTGAATTTAAGTGTGGCTTTTGAAAATCATGTTTGCATCCTCCAATTTAGTAGCTTTATATTTTTGTTTGTCGACCGATGTTGTCTATTTGTTAACAAGCCACAGGGCTGATTGACCCGACAAGCACCGAATCGGTTGGTTAGCTGCACACGCCCACTCCCACCGCCTGGCTGCCCATGCATTCACAACCGTCGGGCAACTCCCACCTTGTATTAAACTTTTTCGCAACTACTCCTTGTCTGTCCATGCGGCAATTGTTGCATGCGCTGATAGACAAATAGATTTGCCACAAACTGAAATATTACTGAAACAAAGCAACAAGCAACTCTGGGTCACTATCCTGAAAACACCCACATATTCGCATTGCCCACCTTTGTTCGCAACGGCACGAGGAACTAAACCTGAACGGTGGAGCGACGTAAACGCTGGCTATTGCGTGCAGGCTACACCAACACTGTCATCTGATTTTAATGAATATACATACCCGTAGGTATATGCATGCCTGTTCGAAAGCTTTGTTCTATTGTGTTTCTGTGTCGGAAAGCCAATGAATCACGTACGGCTTCATAGCGGCCACACGATTGAATTAACACGATGGCCAGTCACCGACAGTATAGCAAAACAAAAAAGGATAAAGGTTGAATGTGGTGAGTTGTATTTGGTGAGAGGACGTGAACATCCTCAGAATTATAGCACAAAGCGAAAAAACCAAGGCATACAAAAACTACTACACAAACGATATATACAGGCGTATAAGCATAGTTAATGCGTGTGTATGTCTTCATTATGTCGTCGTGTCTTTGTTAAGGTTAGCCATCATTGTACAGGATCTAGGAGTATGCTGCACTGTCCAAAAGCGCTGCAGGGGCAACTTTTTCAATTGCTTTCGAATTTACGTAGCAGCAACAGTTTCCGAAGTATAACAAACCAAATTATAGACTTTCTTATTCGAACCTTTGTTTTTAAAATTCCACCGCTCCACAGAGAGAAGACATCATTAAGATGAAGGGAATAGATATCAGTTCACTTTACAATGTGGTTACGATGGACAAATGGAAGTAAACTTAATTACTTGGGAAGACAATGTCACGTAGAGAAAATACACAGCTGAATATCTACTATCATATATGTTTTGCATAGGTGATATACGGAGATTTGACATTTCCGGTAACTAACGGTACAATTGGTAAAATCTTGTATAACCATATATATTATACCTATCAGTCACAGCATATTCTCTATGCCTTCACGACATCCCGTAGATACATGGTCGCCTGTATAGAAGTATGGTAGAACATATGAAACATACCGAAAAAAAATCCTGTATTTTGAGAATAAATTCTTCATATTGGCTCTGTTGTCAGTTGTTCTAGACTGTAGAGCTCCTAGGACTATTTGAAAACTTTAATCTAGACTTGAGAAAATAATTATTATAGACAAATGGATTTCGATAACTTTGAAGAACTATTATCTCGCTCATTTACAAGTAAATCTCTTGGGTGACATGAGTGACTTGCGTAGAATATGTGTGTATAAAAGCTTTAGCATAATATATTACTTGTGTTTATTTTGGTTCAGTTACTTGGATATTTATAATCTAATTATCAAGTACGCGTAGAATTAGAGCTCCCGATCGCATATTGTGGAACCAGACGTTACCCTACTCCTTTTGGATTTAAGCTATCAAACCATGTTCTTTATCGTAAATTGTAATTTGGTGATAACAACGGTGGAACTCATGCCCTTTCGGATTGGTCTCCCAGCAAAATCCATACTCTTCCTCCGAAAAGTGATCTATAAGTAAACTGCTTAATTTGAGTACTGCCCCCAAATGTAATTAATTACGGCCCGTTAACTTTGCAACAAGGAATTTGTCTTACACCCACACATTATTTGCTTTGAGCACAAAGAAAATTTAATCGGCTAATAAAGCATCAAAATGCTGCATACTTAACCCATTTTACTGTGCAAACTGGCAACAGATTTTCTGCTTCGGTATTTCTTTCTTGCGATTACGTGAATTATACATAGTTACGAGTATAAATGCCAAAGAGAAAACTTTACAAGCCATCTGAGGCGTGGTTTTAGTGCATCATTAAGAGTTCATTCCAATTATTATTAGTGGCTTTATCATTGCCAACAACGCGCAGAAGTCTTTTGCCTCAAAGTTGGTAGTTAAGCGAGAAATTCGAACAATTTACGATAAAAGCGTGCAAAGGAATTCAATGATTTTGCACATAGCAAGCATTTCGTTTGTATGTATTTGTGTCCGTTTCCGTATATTTGTTGTTCGTGATTAGTAAATTGATGAACGGCTTAGCGTAAGGCATTTTAAATGTTTGTATTTTACAAGTAAATTTGTATCCAATTTCTAATTAGAAAGTCTCCGTACAAATATATAATATACATATATATATACTAGTATATATAAATATATATATCTTATATTGTAAATGATAATTATGGTAATGGATTCTAGATAGGTTATAGAAAATATACATATCGTATATATTTACGAAATATGTTAGCAACATTAAGAGAACTACTATAATATATTGTAACGGATTTCCAAAATCTGTCGTTTACTCCAAAACTCTACCTTGAGTTCGATCACTGGATTGTCAAATAAAAGTCACACATTAATGGCTATACACTAATCTTTATTTCTATTTCCTTATAACTTAACACTTTAGTACTCAATACTCTACTTTATAACCCTAACTTATAACTTGTTTACACTTTGCTCGACAACTCTCTCCTTAGAATTGTCCTCACTCGACAACTCTCTTATCAGAACTGTGTCTTGCTGCCAGCCCGGCAGCCCTTATATAGTCGATTGCTAACATGTTATCGTCACTCGAACATTCTGGCAACTACGAATATCGATGTCTAGATACATCTGGCAAGTTATCGCCTTCGATTGTCTATTCTAGTTTGTTCTGGTGCCATTTTCGTTACACTGCCCTCCACTTAAGTCTGATCGTCCCGATTAGACATACTTCCAGAACCAAACCCTTAGCATTTCTTCCTTTCATCTCGTCTTTTAGGACACTGTTGTCCTCCTTAGCGTTTCTTTCTCCATTGGCATTAATCCTAAACTTTAAATCAATCAGTAACCAAAAATTATCCTCGCAGTGGTCTACGCCGTTGATTCCAGGAACATGGATATATGGACGTCCTCTGTATCTGTGACGATACCTGTCCACCAGCTTTCTAAAATGCTCTTCCAAATTTCGGATGAATCTTTCCACCATGATATCGAATCGTGGATGTGATGCAGCTTCACATATTTTCCGGACACATAGCTTCTGGCACATCTCCCAACTTTTGATATCCACGTCCGTCATCTCGTCAGTCTCGTTACTACGAATTGGGGTTTTCTCCGTCCTAGCCATCAAACCACTCCTGTTTCCCGATGTGCTGGTAGGTAATGGACCAGCTACAACCATGGCAAATTGCTCAAATGGCGTTCCCGAACTGTACTGCTTCATCTGACCATGACTCTTGGAACTCGTCACCTCATTTGCAATGCAATCTCCCATTATTTTACGACAACCAACCAAACAAAACTGATTCTTCAACCTTCCCAAGGTTTCCGTGATTCTTATGTCCACTTCACTTGGACCTTTGTGCATCTCGTAGTGAACTTTTGGTAATCTCTCATTCCGACCAACCATGAAAGATCGGGAGATTTGTCCTTCTTTACTTTTCCATACCCGATATAAGCAACCAGCCACTAACTTGAAGCTTTTGCACTGTGCCTTTGCGACTAGAGATTCTGCAGCCTTTTCTTCTTTCTCTGGACTTTCTTTGGACGTTTGAGAGTCTTCTTCCTTCAGATCATAACCTTTTATCCATGACACGTCTGTCTTCTCTGGGATCACCAGCGTCGATATATCTACCTTCTGTTCCTTCAACTGTGTCGACACCTGTGCCGAAACCTGCGATGGTATACCCTCTCCATGCACTTCCAGCTGTGCTGACACCTCTTCTCTTTTTAAGGTCACCTCCATCGACTCCTCCTCTTTCAACTGTGAGGATATCCCATTCACTTCCAATTGTGTTAACAAAATCTCTCCATGCGATTCTAAAGGTCTTAACATATAGGTCTGATTCGCTTCCAACAGTGTGGACATATTCTCCCCATGCACTACGAGTTGTGTTGACACCTCTGTTCTATTTGAGGCCACATCCATTGACTCATCCTCCTCCTCTTTTTCCAACTGTGAGGACACCCTATTCGCTTCCGACTGTGTTGACAAAATCTGCCCATGCGCTTCCAAAGTCCTTGACATACATGCATCATTCGCTTCGGTCTGTGTTAACAAATTCTCGTCTTGCGTTTCCAGCTGTATTGACACATCCGCTGTATTTGAAGTCTCATCCATTGATTCTTCCTTCTGCTTCCCTAACTCTGAAGATACCCCATTCGCTTCCAACTTCCGCCCTTTTAACTGTACCGATATTTGAGCTGATATCTGCGTTGATAGCTCTGTTATTTGCTCTTTTATCTGTTGGGACAACTTTGTTGTTAAACGTGTGTCCTGCACCTGGAACTGTGACGATATTGCAGACAAAAGTTTGTTCATGTCCAGTACCCCTGATGAACATGGAATCTCTTCCTTTTCCTCAATTTTCGTTGTTGATTCCTCTAACAGCGATTCAAAAACAAATTCGTCCACGTTGATGTTTTCTTCTTCCATCGCCTCTCGCAAACGAGCTTGTAACTCAGCTTTCAACCCATTCGTAGCTAGGCCTCGTTGTTCCAACTCCTTTTTGAGTTGTGGTATCTTTAAATCGTTGAACTTAACCATTATCTCCTATGGAATTTTATTTGTCAATCCCACTTCTGACACCAATTGTAACGGATTTCCAAAATCTGTCGTTTACTCCAAAACTCTACCTTGAGTTCGATCACTGGATTGTCAAATAAAAGTCACACATTAATGGCTATACACTAATCTTTATTTCTATTTCCTTATAACTTAACACTTTAGTACTCAATACTCTACTTTATAACCCTAACTTATAACTTGTTTACACTTTGCTCGACAACTCTCTCCTTAGAATTGTCCTCACTCGACAACTCTCTTATCAGAACTGTGTCTTGCTGCCAGCCCGGCAGCCCTTATATAGTCGATTGCTAACATGTTATCGTCACTCGAACATTCTGGCAACTACGAATATCGATGTCTAGATACATCTGGCAAGTTATCGCCTTCGATTGTCTATTCTAGTTTGTTCTGGTGCCATTTTCGTTACAATATATTGGTCTGTGAAATCCGAACAGGAATAAAATCTCGTGGAAACAGGTTCTTGAGTATAGTCCTTCTATATGCCCAAATATACTCAATAAAACGATGAAATTGTTCTAAAGGGTTGTCTAATTCCAATACCCTTATTATTATTCGCTCATCTTATTGTCTTTTCCCAAAAAACGTAATTGGACTGGTCAATCAGAACCTGAACTCAACTTTCTTCAAGACAATGTTTTACTAATTTAGATGTGTGTTTTGGGTGGTTATCCTTTTGAAAGACCCAACGAAGAGATATAACGACATAAGTGGTCCATTACTCCATTTATTTATATAAAAATAGCAACACTTCAGACGGAAAAAGCAAGTCTAAACCTGTGAATCTCCATTATGGATATCGTATGTTATGTACATCGACACTCAACACCTTTTCATCGATTTTAAAGCTGCCTTAGACAGCACGAAAAGGAGCTGCCTCTATGCCGCGATATCTGAATTTGGTATCCCCTCAAAACTAATACTACATAGCAGTATTAGTTTGACGTTGAGCAACATCAAAATTTCCGTCAGGATCGGGAAGGACCTCTTCCAGCCGTTCGATACCAAACGAGACTTCAGACAGGGTGACTCACTATCTTGCGATTTCTTCAATCTATTGCTGACAAAAATAATACGAGCTACAGAGCTAAATAGAGGAGGTACAACGCAGAATCACTCTTGTCAACAGGAGCTATTTTGGACTGAGTAGGAAATTGAAAAGTAAAGTCCTCTCTCGACGAACCAAAATCAAACTCTACAAGTCCCTCATTATTCCAGTACTGATGTATGGTGCTGAATCGTGGACGATGACAACATCCGATGAGACGACACTAGGAGTTTTCGAGAGGGAAATTTTGCGCAAGATTTACGGTCCTCAGAACATTGGCAACGTCGAATACCGCAGACGATGGAGCGATGAGATGGATGGATGAAAATACTCCAGCTCTGAAAGTGTTCGGTGTTACGCGCTAGAGGAAACCGCGGAAGAGGACGACCTCCACTCCGTTGGAAGTACCATGTGGAAAGTGACCTTTGTTCACTTGGTGTTTCCAGTTGGTGCCAAAAATCAAAAAGGAGGAACGAGTGGCGCGCTCTGGTGGATTCGTTATAATCGCTTAAAGCGGTTCCTACGCCAAATATATATATATATATATATGTACATTTTAAGACTATCACAATATTTATCTCGTTTCATCGCGTAGCGTCTAAAAGCCTTTAATACCCAAAATTAACTGCTACTCAATTTGCTCTAAGTCGTTTTTCAGCTCCGTAAAATAACGATTGTATAGTTTATTCTAAAGAACTTTTCATGTCTTTAAACAATTCTCAAAAAACTCATTAAGGTCTGACTGGCGTGAAAAGACGCAGATACCAAAAATATCATTCAGAGGCATTATTTTGGTTGCTCCCACAAATTTAGCTCAGCGTGATCTTATAGAGTGCCACATTGGTACTTGAAAGTGTGTTTCAAATATCAATATAATTATTTTTGGAAAATATGGATAAAGTGGTATACTCCTATAATTTTCTAAATAACTCACAAATTAAGAACTGATTGCATATGTGATCTTGACAATCTGTATATTACCGAATTGAAAGCTTTGTTTGGCTAATTAATTTTTCGCTTTGCTAACTACACTTTAATATTGAAGAACTAACTGTCAATATATTTATATACGTTATAACGCTGTCTATTTTTATAAACCCTCTAAAATATTTGGCATAACACTGTTGGATGCTCATAAAGAATGTAACACAATGATGTGCAAAGAAAACATTGTAGCCGCAAAGTGTGCATCATTTGTCAGTTATCCAGCCATTTGGCAGTATATCTTCTGTTTACCTCCACGACTTTTGCCATTTCGTCAGTTTGTTTTTTTTTTTTTTGCAACTTCACTCGTTAGTGTTGCAATAAAAATGGAGCGCAAATGCGAATATGTGTGTATTTGTGTGCGTCTGTATGTGAAAGTCAATGGGTTTGAAGAAAATGAAGCGTTGAAAGCCAAAGCCCAACAGCAAATAAATACTCCAAAAAGAAAACTATAATTTTAGAGTGGGATAACGCGAGATTACGACGCTGCAATGTGAATATCCTTGCGTTGTTCATCAATGTGCGTGTGTGTGTGTGCATGGACGTACTTATTCGTATATGAGAATAAATGGTGACAAAGTAACCGGCGAATAAAATTTTCTTATAAGCGAAAGTTATGCTTCTTGCAAAAGTGTTGCCATAAAAAAGTTTGTCATCACCCAAGTTAGCAAGCAGCCAGCCAGCCAAAAAGGCAAGCAGGATGGCAGGCAGACAGTCAAATAGCCAGTGAGCAAGTCATCTAGCTGCTAGGCACTGCTACTTTTACATGGAAAGTTGGTACAACTTGGGCGACTGAAAAGTGTGCAACCCACCCGCTGAGCTATGGAAAGATAGTGTTGCCAATTGTATTATTTCTTTTGGCTGTCAGAAGCTCTTAAATATGGGTATGTTACGGTAGAAAATTTGTTGAGACCGAGATGTTCTCGAGTTCGTTCTCTTTTCAATTCTAATCGAAAGGTCTTTATAAAACAATATGCACACACTATTGAATACAGAATGTGTCCGGACTTCAAAAGACCCCATTGACCCAAAACTAAAATTTTTGATGCAGTTAAATATTCTGCAAAATAAGAAAGGCTTTTTAGAAACAAAACATAATCATACGTTTCAGCCCATAATTTATAAGATTGTCATGGGGCATGAGATAGATGTACAAGGTAAAGTACTTTGAGATATTATTGTGTTCAAGAAGTATATGTCATTAGGATTCCGACCTATGTATATGTAAGTTATTTCAAAATTATTAGTGACTAACTGTTCCACTGCAATAAGAGCCTTTCGGTTTCTTTCTCAGAATCTGATGAAATAATATTAATTTCTTAAAATTTACTTCACAATTTTTCAAATCTAAAAAGTTAAAAAAAGTATCAATATGGCAACGCTAGTAGTAGCTAAGAGTGCTGACAACTACATAAAAAACGAAAACAATCTCTGCTGCAACGCAAATAGCTGGCGCTCCTTACTACCAGTAACTTTCCAACTGTGTTCTATAAGCTTTACAGAAGAGAATTTCAAAAAGTATAGAGATGAGCCAAGAAATAAATCAAGGAAAATATTTTAACTTTTAAGCAGTTTTTATGAAGTAGCGCTAAAGAGGGTTTATAGCATTCTCTCATAAATAAAGTACTCTCTTGTACGTTTGTTTATAATTTTGCAATTCTCATCGAATTTATGTTTCTATTGAACGGTGGTGTATGTTGCATATTTATTTTGAATTCGTTAAATATATAATTAATTGTGTCGACTTAACTATGTAATTATGAAAGGATTTGCTATAAATACTTAACTTTTTTTTCATAAACTGACAATATTTTTTATTTTAACAGTGCGTAAATAATAATATTGCATTTTAGACCTTCTTGTTGGCTAAATTATTCTTAACTTTTGCCACCGGTTAGTCCTGGTAAGTTTATTATCATAAATTAGCATGTGACATGTGACCACAAAAAGGAGAGTTAGTGAGTCAAATTGCATACCCCTTGGCTTATTGGAAGGTGAATCAGAAGTAGGAAGACGGGACAAAATATGCCCTTGTGTGGGTTCGCTTGAATGAACATGGAATTAGAAAACTTAGTCTATATTCAAATAGCGCGCATAATAGTCCAAATCAAATTACTTTTCTAGGGAGCAAATTGCATAAGAATATTTATATTAGAGAGCATGGAAGTACTATGCTGAGATTAGTTATTTAAAAAAATGATCCTTGGTCACATCACAAAAATCTCAAGAATATAACAATTTTCAAATGAAAGGAGGAATTTTACATATATGTATTAGACAGAAACATATATGAATATATGATTCAGCATACAAATTAATACAATGTATATCAGCAATATGTCGTTACACACATGTTACTATATTAGGTGGTCTCAAGTGGAACATATGATGAATATTAGATTGTAAGAAGAATATTTGTATTTAGTCTTCAGAATTAGAACTAGTGTAACAAGGATAAAAAATAAAGAATAGTCAGTCAGTCCTTTGGGTGACTCAAAGTGAGTCAGTCTGTTGGCTGACTCGAACTTAACACCCAAAAAATGTAGTTTTTACTACAAGAAGAACGATCAACGTCGGGGAGTTAATTGGCAATCCTGCCAAAAGACTATTCCGAACAAAGCCTGAATTTTTAATTTGCATTAAATAGTCGAATTTATTTCGCTTAGCTTTCAGTAAAATCCACAAACTTCCTACCACTAGGTGCCTCTAAACACTATACATATTATTCAATATTACATAGTATTACAAAAAAATCAATTTCTCACTTGTTGTCGTGTTGCACGCCGAAGACATGCTATTCAAAGTATATATATTACATGCAAGTGCTAAAATTAGGCATTTCGAAATATTCGACATGATAGACTTTAATATATGGTTAAAGCGGAAAATCAGCACGCATACACCCGGTGCATAAACTTTTTCACTCCCAGCAGAGAGTTTAAATATTTTGGCCTGAAGAATGACAGAAATCGCCGAACGCTCGGCAGGATAAAGTTTGCGTGTTAAAATTTAATGGAAAATTTATTTAAGTAAAAGCTGAAATTTCGGAATCTTATAAAGTCATGTTTTATGTGCATATAATTGGCTTTAGGTGTTCGCAAGGGAGACATGTTAATTCGCATTGCCTACGCGATCTTTATATGTAGTATGTACACACAAAGTATCGCAAGGACGTAACCAACACTTAACCAGGTGCACGCGATTCAATAATCGGTAGAAATTATTTTCAATTTCTTCCGTTGCCTGAGAGGTGTAACAGCAATTAGATAGCTCTCGAAGTACTCGAAGTGTGGTTGGCACATACAAACATATGCGCATATGTACATGCACATGTATATGTGCCCAATGGAAATAAATTTACTTCGTTTGCAATGTTTTGCTTTGTTAAAAAATTTTAGAAATTGATATGTGACTGAAATGCCTTATTGCATGCAAGACTTAGGCCTAGGGGTAGTGACTGTTGGTGCCACCGTTCTACGCTTAAAGCGTGGCATTAGTGGTAAATTTAACAAAATGACCAATATCATAAAGCTGAAGCTGTCCCACTGCCTTCGATTTTATAACATTAAAAAACTAATACTTTAAGTCGCAGACAAAATACTTTTATGGTAATACGTTTTTTTCGCAAAACAGATTAACCAAAAATTCATTAGTCGTTCCGAATGGTTTGGAAATTTGCGGAATTTAAATTTTTTTAGACAGAACAGCAACGGTATTTATAGTATGTAACTGGCACGACTAGCCCCGCTCTTAATGATAGACGATAGATGACGAAAACGTCCTTAACAATACAAATAGCAATTGGACATTAGTGGGAGAATCAATATCACCCTTTTATACATTTGTGTATAAAACTGGTTACCTGTACCATCTACTTCATATACTGTTCAAAAATATGTATCTACATAAGTATATAAAAATTCAATGTCACGTCGTTTGTCCTGGATTGGCACCAAAATTGCTGAACCTGTTTTAAAGAAATTTTGCACACGTCTGCTGTTGCTAAGAGAGTATAAACGTTTTGTTCACATAACGGTTGTATATAACACTCAAAACTAAACGAGTTAGATATGGACTTATATATACCAAAGTGATCAGGGTGACAAGTCGAGTTCAAATCCGGATGTCCGTCAGTCCGTCTGTGCAAGCTGTAACAAATAGAGATATCTTCATGAAACTTGGTACACGTGTTTCTTGGCATCAAAGGAAGGTTGTTTTCGAAGATGGGCGAAATCGGACCACTGCTACGCTCACAAAATGGCGAAAACCGAAAACACGTAAAGCGCCATAAATAAAGCTATGAAAGTAAAATATGTTGAGGAAGTGGACCAAATTCAATGAAGTTTAGTTCATAATATTTACCTGGCAACCCAATGATGTGTTGCGTGAATAGACCAAATCTGTTCACAACCACGCCTACTTCCCATATACCAGAACTATGAAGCAGTCTAAATACTAGGTTGTTAAAATTTCAATGGACTTTATACCATATATGTATAAGCCAAATATAAGGGTTAAATTGTATGTTATATTAATAAAATTATATAAATAAATTGCGAAAGCGATAGTGTACCAGAAACTATTCCTTACTCTCGCTGAATTTTTAAACTACATCGAGAGCTTATTTTACAAAGTTCATTCCGAAGAATTGTTAGAAGCCGACGATCCATAGATATGTATTTATACATTTATACATTAGGTGTATTCATACCAGCTTTGTTAATTCGTTAGTCGCTATTTAACAACTTTTTACGTGTATTTTGTTTTTGTAAAATTAACAAAAGTTAAGTTTTTGTGATATTGATAATTTTTTCGTTACTTGGTAATATCAAATCAGCTATTTAGTTTGCGTCATTGCAAAAACTGTAATTTCATTTATGTTTCAAATTTCAAAATTTACCATATTACTGCGATAGAGCAAAAAGAAAGTTCACAGTTTAGTGTTTTAACCTTCAATCAACTAAAGAATGCAAGATTAACAGGTTCTTTCTGAATACCCCAATTGAATTGTAGAAACATAACCGAGAATAAAATATTTAAAAATATTTTAATTATGTTATAAATCATTTGCCCCAATCAATTTTCACTTCAAAACACTTCATTGTTTGATATTGATTTATAACCTAACTAAGATCTCAAGCGGATATAGATGAGATTAAAAGGCTAGAACTACTGAAATCATAAAAAATTAATAATAAGTTTATTTGATTTGAATTGAAGTACAAGTGTTCGTCGGATATATGTATTTCTAGGTAATACTATATTCAATTTGCAATTGTGTTGAATTTCAAAAGTTACACTCAAACAAGTATTAAGTAATATTGTTAATTGGAATTAAAATTTACCATTCACCGCAACCAAACCACACCAGACAAATACCCATCCTTCATAGAATAAAACAAGCTAAATCTATTAACAATTTCAATTTTGAAATGAATACCCGAAAAGTGTGCGACATAGCTACATAGACTACATAAAGAACACAACTTAACCGTATATATTTTGTGCAATACACATACAAAAACATTTGTGGGTTTATACAGTCATGTACATAAAAATCTACAGTATTGGGTGCTTAAAACGTTTTCACTGTTCCTTTACACGATTCCTGTCAAAATTGCCTTTCAGCAATCAATGCCATACGAATACACCCGAAATAAATTAATGCTTAGATAAGCGTAATCGTAATTTTGTAGTTTGCCAGCTTAATAATAGAGATTCACTAGGATGTAGCATTTCATGGCCCTGCGCTGTGGCTCCTATTCCTTCCTTTCTTTTGTGTGTGTTTTTTGTTGCTGTTACAGTTATATCGTTAATGCTTGGCCGCAATGTAATTGAATCCCTTTCATGCGTCCATCAAAATGTCTTACGCTCCGTCGCCGTTTTATATCTCACCAAATAACCAATTTCCCGCCACACAATCCCGCAGTGGCTATAAAATTAAGAGCGGCGCGCAACAGTAGCAACAGTAGAAACAGAGAGAATGAAGCAGCAGTAGCGGCAATGACGAAATTAGTGCAAAACTTTTACTTTTAGTGTTCATTAGATTGTAGTTTTTGTGCGGCTTGTATTGTTTTTGCAAAGTTTGCTTGATAGTGTAGTTTTTGGGATACTGTCTAGTTTTATGCGGCTAGATTACTGATTTCGTTTCGTTTACTTAGTTTGCAACTACAAAATGTACAATACTTATTCCGAGGATAACGATCAAAGTTTTTAACTTTAATTATCTATGTTAAAGTCAACTTTTTGGGGCGTCTTTATACGCAAGTTAATTGTACATTGGTCGAGAAAAACAGCGTTTAATAAGCTGATTTTAATCAACCCACACACTTATGTACATATGTACCATCTATTGATGTATATTTAATATTCTATATATTTGCATTTGCATAGATTTTCAAGAGCTTTCGACACTTTAAGTTCAACGCAGGTTCATATTTAAAATGTATCATATGATTTTCTGGTTGTACATAGACATGATTGCAGACCCTGCGCTTAAAGTACAGAATCGGTAATTCGGTAATAGTTCTCAAATAATGTTTTCCATACTATAATTTATTACATAATATTCTTTTTTCCACAATTTTATAAAACCTTATCTATTAAAGGTATTAATCGATAGAGAAAAAGTTCATAAAGTTGGTAATTAGAAAACACATTTTGTGGTCAACATATGCGGAATAAAGTCGATGGGAATATCGAATAACTTATACATAACTTGTATATATATATATATACATAACTTTTCTTTTATATAGTGTGCAAGGAATGTTGTAATTTGCGCGATTGCTAAAGAATAATCGGCACGATGCACTCAAACTCCGTTGGCTGTCGCCTTCGACCCATCCACAGCCACACTGGCAATTTAAAGGATGTAAGATGGTGGTGGCGTTGAGGGCGTGGCGGGTGAGTGCCGAATTAAGAACAGTTTTCCTCCAGCTCTCCAATTTTAGTAGAAATGTGGTGAAAAGCTTAAGCCGTGTTATTTTCCATATTTATTTACACTTTCGTATAGTTTTTATAATTTATTTACAGACATCCCGTTATGGCAATATTATAATAAATTGTATAAATCTAAATTGTATACTGTGGCTTGAACAATTAATTTTTTTATTTGGGCATTCCCCTTTTTTCTTTTACATATGACTCAAGCAGCTCACGACTTCCGGTTTTAGACCAAGTATCCCCTGGGTAGCCAACTGACATCCGTTTGAAGGCGAGCTAAAGTGAGAAGGCGAAGCCCGCTTCTACGGTTGTGCGTAGGGTTTGGGACCCACCACATAAAAAAACCTCCCAATGCAAAAACAATCAGAGCATCGGAAGAGAAACCCCCCTTTTGATGACGACCCCTGCAAACGTTTTAAGGATCATGATTTGAGGGCATGCACCTGGAATGTCCGGACCCTTAATTGGGAAGGTGCCTCTGCCCAGCTGGTTGATGTCCTCATACAACTAAAGGCTGACATCACCGCCATCCAAGAAGTGCGATGGACGGGACAAGGACGGACGAAGGTGGGTTGTGATAGACGGAAGACATGTCTCCTGTGTTTTAGACGTGCGTACGCTCCGAGGACCAAATATTGACTCGGACCATTATCTAGTAGCAGCAAAGATACGCACTCGCCTCTGTGCAGCAAAGAACGCTCGTCAACAAACACCAAGGAAGGTTCGACGTCAAAAAGCTCCAATAACAACCGACAGCCGAACGATTTTCTACTCGACTTGCAATCCTGCTCTCTGAGAGCGCTCATCAGCATCTCGATATAAGGGAGCTGAGGAACGGCATCTCAAACTCATTGCATACCGCTGCAGCCGAAACAATTGGTCTCCCGCAACGCCAAAAAACCAGTTGGTACGATGAAAGTTGTCGTTCCGCAGTGGAGAGAAAACAGACTGCTCGCAACGTTGCGAAAGACCACAACACGTTCGGGGTGGGACAGATATCGATAACTGAAGAGGGAAGCGAGACGCATTTGCAGAGTAAAAAGAAAGAGGCCGAAATGCGTGAGTATGAAAAGCTTGAAAAGCTGGCCGACATGGGTAATGCTCGAAAATTTTACGAAAAGATCAGGCGATGAGATCAGACCATGAAGAAGTTCGAATAGCAATTACCCGCTTGAAGAACAACAAAGCGGCAGGGGCCAATGGACTACCGGCCGAGCTATTCAAATACGGCGGCGAAGAACTGATAAGGTGCATGCATCAGCTTCTTTGTAGAATATGGTCGGAAGAAAGCATGCCCGACGATTGGAATCTCAGTGTGCTCTGCCCAATCCATAAAAAGGGAGACCCCACAATCTGCGCCAATTACCGTGGTATAAGTCTCCTCAATATCGCATATAAGGTTTTGTCGAGCGTAATGTGTGAAAGACTAAAGCCCACCGTCAACGAACTGATTAGACCTTATCAGTGTGCCTTTAGACGTGGAAAATCGACAATGGACCAGATATTCACCATGCGCAAAATTTTGGAAAAGACCCGAGAGAGAAGAATCGATACTCACCATCTTTTCATCGATTTTAAAGCTGCCTTCGATAGCACGAAAAGGAGCTGCCTTTATGCCGCGATGTCTGAATTTGGTATCCCTGCAAAACTAATACGGCTATATAAACTGACGTTGAGCAACACCAAAAGCTCTGTCAGGATCGGGAAGGACCTCTCCGAGCCGTTCGATACCAAACGAGGCTTCAGACAGGGTGATGTATGCCGATTCCGCGACTAGATAAAGAAGCGAAGCGTATGGGTCTGGTGATGAATGAGGACAAGACGAAATATCTCCTGTCATCAAACAAACAGTCAGCGCACTCGCGTCTTGGCTCCCACGTCACTGTTGACAGTCATACCTTTGAAGTAGTAGATAGTTTTGTTTACTTGGGAACCAGCGTTAACAACACCAACAATGTCAGCCTTGAAATCCAACGCAGAATCACTCTTGCCAATAGGTGTTACTTTGGACTGAGTAGGCAATTGCAAAGTAAAGTCCTCTCTCGACGAACAAAAATTAAACTCTACAAGTCGCTCATTATTCCCGTCCTGATGTATGGCGCCGAAGCGTGGACGATGACAACATCCGATGAAACGACACTTGGGGTTTTCGAGAGAAAGGTTTTGCGTAAGATTTATGGTCCTCTGAACATTGGCAACGGCGAATACCGCAGACGATGGAACGATGAGCTGTACGATTTATACGACGACATTGACATAGTTCAGCGAATAAAAAGACAGCGGTTACGCTGGCTAGGTCATGTTATACGAATGGATGAAAACACTCCAGCTCTGAAAGTGTTCGATGCAGTACCGGCTGGAGGAAGCCGCGGAAGAGGACGACCTCCATTCCGGTGGAAAGTGACCTGGCTTCACTTGGTGTTTCCAGTTGGTAACAAAAAGCAAAAAGGAGGAACGAGTGGCGTGCTCTGGTGGATTCGGCTATAATCGCTTAAAGCGGTTTCTACGAAAAATATATATATCTGCCTTATCTGAGTACAAGAGTCATAAAAGACTTCAAATGCTAAAACTCAGAATATAATTCTGGTGACGATCTTTTGTGAACCGATCAAGTGCACATTTTAACCAATGTCAAGGAAATTTGGAATGTATAAAACAATTGAGCAACTTGAAATGTTCGTGGAGGTCTAGGAAAGGTTGAAAAGGTAAGAAAAATACGAATAATTGCTGGGGAAATCCTAAAAACACCCCCTTTCTTTTTTCCCATAGGATCAGTCATCATGCTGCGTACCATTAGTCAACCTCGACTGTGCAATGGAACAAGATTGGCTGTGAAAAAGCTGGTGAATAACATCATTGAGGCAACAATCATAAAAGGAAAATGCAGATCGCGCGGATTCCGATGATTCCAACGGATTTACCATTCGATTTTAAATGCTTACAATTTGCAGCACTTCTGGCCTTTGCAATGGCCATAAATAAATCGCAGGGACAGTCGTTAGTAGTTTGCGGAATCAACTTGGAGTTCCCCTGTTTCGCGCATGGACGATAATACGTCGCGTGGTCGCTCATCGGAATTTATTTACACACCACAAAACAAAACCAAAACATGTAAGGAATGGCCAAGTTCGGGTATAACCGAACATTTTATACTCTCGCAATTTATTTGTTTAATTTTATTAATATAACACACAATTTGACCCACATATTCCTCATATATTATATATGGTATAAAGTCCATTGAAAGTTGGAAACCCTAATATTAGGTAAATGGGAGCTAGGTGAAGTTATGATCAGATTTCACTCATTTTTGGCACGGAAACATATTATTAGAAAAATAGTCCCTCTCAATTTTTTTAATATACCTATGAGACTTACTTATATTTTCGTTAAATAATTTATTAGAAGCACTGAAATTGATAAAGCTTTAGTAACTTACTAGATATGTACAAAACTTATTTCATACAAAAATGTAGGTCTTTTATTTATCGATTGAGGCAGTACGAAGAGTGCCTGGTCAGCTAGTATTAGATCGTTTTGGTAAAATATCAGCCATGGGCACTGAGGAGCTTATATTCAGAATCTGGGGCAGGGCAAATTTTTGGACATAAAAATTTCTAATTTTAAATTTCAAATTTCAGCTGAAGATTGAGGAAATATTACGTAACAGTACGCTAAAAGTTAGTCGAGAGGGTTTTATCCAAAATAGGGGCGGTGTCATAACCTTTTTTCATTATCTTTTAAATTTAGTGCTTTTGGTGTTTATATATAATATTTTATCTTAGACAAGTTCACACAAAGTATCAATATGTCAAGATACAAGCATTTTTATTTAATACTAAATGTTGTAATATAACGAAGGATTTAATATAAATATCTAATTAGAGATGTACATGTAATGCATTTATGTTTTGATACGAAAAGTATCCAGTACCAGCCTGGAATATAATGCTTTTCGTAATTAAAATGTACTTGTACATCAATTAAAAAGCTTGGAACTTAAAATAATTTAAACGATTTATAACAAATGATTTCACAGAAACCGGATTTTCGTTTAGCAACTTTGTATATGGTTACCCTAACACACATCAATCTTGCGTTTGCTCGGTATCTGCCAGTGCGTTAGAGAATTCCTCCATATCACTTAATCACACAAATCCTTTAATTAAACTTCCTTTGCGTCCCTGTAGAAAAAGCATGCATATTTTATGAAAGTTGATTGAATAAAATAGCATTTGGTTGAAGTAAGATAGACCGTTATCGCCAGATTTTTGTTACGTGAAGCTTACATTAGAGCGATAATAGAAAGAAATAATCATTTCCAAAAAATTCACTAAACGATATGACATAAATCTGAGTGAAATATGTCCACAAATATTAGTATTTTCCAAACGCCTTTCCTTTTCTTTCCTTTAAGCTTTACATCGTCTGAATCATTATGGATAAAAATTAAACAGAAACTAACTATGTTTAAGTCATTAATGTATAACTGTTTCACTCCTTCACTACCCATTCTCAAAAATTATACCAGCTTGAACTGGCTATTTTTCTTACAGGGCCTACTCGCAGGCATTCGTATGCAATGCAGAACCCTCTAGATTCTGCCGGTATCACTGCAGCCACTGTTGCTATCACACTCACTGCTAGTAGTGCATTGCGTCAGCAGTTGATTGAAGGATTATCCGAATACGAATTCGAAGGAAAATTCTTGGAAGAACATCAAAGCAAGCTGTAAGAATAAATGAAGAAAAGCGAAAGCACACACAAAAAGTTAATTGGAAGACACTGAAACAGGAAAAACATTTTGTATCCGTTGCTTGTTTTTGTTTTTGTTAAGAAAGCACGACGATTTCTGCATTGCGTGTGCTGCAATTGAAGAAAAGCTTAAATCAACTAATGACGGTGGATGCGTGAAAGTACAAACATACATACATACAAACGTGTATAGACACGTAAATGTAAATGAATGCACACAAGGAAGTTTCCGTCGGCGTTATTAATGAATGTGAAAGTTTAATAAAGAAGAATTACGTTATTATCCTTAAAGGAAAAAAATGTTAAAAATAAAATGCTCATTGCAAAGTTATAACATTTATGCCACTTACTGCCCAAGTTCGGCATATAAAATTACTTCGCGTGGTTTTTCTTTTTGTTCGCATTGCGAGCCCGCTGCTACCGGCATTCAGGTACTTAGCTTGGCTAATAACGTGCTTATAAACGCTTAACCGCTGATTACTTGCCGAAGCAGAGATAATTTTAAGAACTTGTTTGCATTTTTTACCGTTTCAAGTGGATATTAAAAAGTTTATAATACTAAGGGATGCACAATATAAAAGTATTCATAAGTAAAAATTATCCATAATTGGCTCCCATGCAGTTGAGTACCGCTGCATACTTCTAGGTTTTTCAGCATATCCAAGTAAATCTTGCCACTGGCAATGGGCACGCGCAACAATTTCATTAGCGTAGTAAAAACATCAACAACACCTGAAGTCACAAAGCCAGTCGGTTAGTACCATAACAATATGAACAGTTGTCGCCATACACAGCGCCAACAAATGACCCAAAGCCGTTTTCATCAGCAAAGCAATTTTCAAAGTCAACGGTTATGTTTGCTGCCATCAATGATAGCGAGGTGAAAGTTTTTCTAAATAAAAATGAGTGGAGAAGAGAAATCAGAGCTTTTTTACTATTATCCAAGTTGTGCATACTTATAGGCGCATATGTGTACTAAACGTTTTAAGGAACGACGTTTAAGATTTTTAAAGAATTTTTAAACATTTTAGTTATAATTATAATCACTGACGCTACAGTTTAAGTTTCAGTTTTGATTTTGATGTCAAATCATTCACTTGTACCAAGTGCGACTTTCCCGCCTAAAAATATGCTACAATGGTAGTATACTATATATACCGACTTTGATCTTTGAAGTCATGTGAAACTTAAGCGAACTACGAATATCCTTTATTGTGAATGTATGCATATGTAATACATTGAGGACATAGAAGGAAGTAGAGGTAATTCCCATAGAGACCTATATAATGTGTATAATAAAAATATTGAAAACATCAACATTTGATTAAACATTTTATGTTTTGTATTTAGTCCGTGATAATTTTATTGCAGCTTCGCATTAATTACACATATGGTAATGAGTAATATTTTCATTAAATTTTCCAAGAGTCAACCATACACTTCTTGATATCAATGTGCAAACCCCATCATGCAGAATTCTGATATCTAAATATACAGATACATATGTAATATAATACCACTCAATCACAGGTCAAAGTCTATACAGTTTTATAGTAGCCACTGACAACAAATATATTTTTGCTCTCTGAACATGTTAGCTTCTGGAGCGTATTTAAAAGGTAAATGCTTCGACCACACAAAAGCGCTGACTCAATTACCTAACGCAAACCGTATGCATTGCGGCTCATTGGATATAATTTATACGGATTTCGGCTATTATGAGATTTACATAATTAAATTAATATGACAAGAGCAACGTTTATATTATTAAGCGCATAATTTCTAATGGCGGCATCAAAATTCAACAACGGTCACTCAGGGATTGAGTGGCGTACGATAATTTCTAATGACCGCCCAAAGAGGCCTGTTTATTTTAACCACAACATGCTTACATACATATACTTATATATGTATCTACAATTTAAAGCTTTGTTCACATTTCAACACACTTATTTATATAATATTGTAGAAGTTCATAGCTTTAGCTGATGCGGCAAAATCATTTAATATTAATACATTTCGACCCAACATGAGCGGTAATGCTCGCAATGCAATTATGCACAACACCTGAGGCATTTTATGTTAATGCAAATAAGCGGCTACCCAATTACCATCCAACTGTTTCCAAAGCGGGAAGGGTGTCTTTTGTATTAAAATATGTACATAAATGGATTAAGGTGGCACTTCATTTCGATATAAGGTGGGGGATTACGATCAGTACCACGGTTGTTACTTAAAAGTTTGAGCTAATAATGAAATTCGAACAGGTTCACACCTCTTCATTCTTTAAAACCAGCGATGAGTAGATGAAAAATAAGTGGGATAAAGTGGAATTCAGAATTGACATTATTTATTTATAACTTAATTTGTTATATATTCAGACCGAGTAAAGCCAATATATTCTGCTTTAAACAAATACGAATGGATCTTGATTCTGAAAATGCAAACTTTTATTGTGTTAGACTAAGGTTGATACTTACTTTGTTTCTCAGTGAACATTTGCGATCTTAATGTGGTCACGAACACACTTTTAGAAATCCATTCGAAAGATTCTTTTTGACCCTCTGATCCCTATTACGTAATACCAAGCACGACCTCACTTTAGGATGGCGATCTCGGTTCGGGTACTCTATCCATATCTTTCGATTTTGGGAAACCTTTAAGAATTAGATGATGCATTGCACCAGTTTTTACGATGCTTTAGGATGCTGTCCCTATCATGATTTTTATACTCCTGCCACAAAATTGCTAAATAGTTTTGTTCACATAACGGTTGTTTGTATCGCCCAGAAATAAAAGAGTTAAATATGGGGTTATATACATATAAATGATCAGGATTATAAGTAGTAAAAATTGATATATCTTAATGAAACTTGGTACACATATTCCTTGTCACCCTGTAGAGATTGGTGGGCAAATGGGCGGAATCGGTCCATTACCACGCCCACAAGGTGGCGAAAACCGAAGTGTCATAACTAACCCATAAATAAAGTTATGAAAGTAAAATTTGGTACAGAGGATCACATTAGGGAGAAGCATATTTAGGTGTATTTTTTTGGGGGAAGTGGGCGTGGCCCCGCCCACAAATAGGTTTTTTGAAAATATATCTCACAAACCTATAACGCTATATGAACCAAACTTTCTGCTGTCGGTTCCCTTACGTACCCCACCACACACCATGAAAATAATTAAAAACTGATAATAATCACGTCCACCTACCACACAAAGGTTAGGTTGAAAACAAGTAAAGAAAGGCTAAGTTCGGTTGTGACCGAACATTTTATACTCTCGCAATTTATTTATTTAATTTTATTAATATAATACACAATCTGACCCACATATTCGTCATATACATATATGGTATAAACTCCATTGAAAGTTGGACCAGAAAACTTAAATTTCATCATAAAGAAGGTGCTTATGGTAAAAAACCATATCTCTGAAACTACTCGACCAATTTCAGTGAAATTCGGTTTTTAATATTTTCCTTGCATCCCAATGATATTGTGTGAAAATAGGCCAAATCGGTTCACAACCACGCCTACTTCCTTTTTTTAACAAAAATATACGTAAGTCTCTCATATATTTTGAAGAAATTCAGAGAGAATATTTCTCTGGGAAATCGGGTCATAACTTCACCTAGCTCCCAAATACCATTATACCCAAATAATTATTGGTTTTTGAAAAAATACGGTGGACTTTACTCCGCATATATCGGTTAATATGTGAAATATATGAGCCAAATTAAGAGAGCATATAATGTTGGATATAATGTTGGTGGTGAAAATGAGTGAAATTGGTTCAGGAATTGCCTCGTCCCTCATATACTATTTATGATAATTTTCGTTATTCTGTTGGACTTTATGCCGAATATATGGGTCAAATTGTGTGATGTCTTAATACAAATATAGCAATAAACTGCGAGAGTATAAAATGTTCAGCGTTTCCACCGAACTTAGCGTTTCCTTACTTGTTTTAATTAACCGAAATATTCATATCGTCTTATATTCGTTATACAGTGAAACTATTTAGGCGAACATAGTATTCACGGTATAATACAAAAATACTTTATCTATATTGTGATGTGTATGTATGTATGTGATTGGCGTTGCAACCGTTTAGGCGGTTATAGCCGAATCGACGATAGTGCGCCACCTCTCTCTCTCCTTCGCAGTTCGGCGCCAGTTGGAGATCCCAAGTGTAACCAGGTCGCTCTCCACCTGGTCCCTCCAACGGAGAGGAGGCCTTCCCCTTCCTCGGCTTCCTCCGGCGGGTACTGCATCGAACACTTTCAGGGCTGGAGTGTTTTCGTCCATTCGGACAACATGACCTAGCCAGCGTAGCCGCTGTCTTTTTATTCGCTGAACTATGTCAATGTCGTCGTATAACTCGTACAGCTCATCGTTCCATCGTCTGCGGTATTCGCCGTTGCCAATGTTCTGAGGACCATAAATCTTACGCAACATTTTCCTCTCGAAAACTCCTAGTGTCGTCTCATCTGATGTTGACATCGTCCAAGCTTCTGCACCGTAAAGCAGGACGGGAATGATAAGCGACTTGTAGAGCTTGATTTTGGTTCGTCGAGAGAGGACTTTACTGTTCAATTGCCTACTCAATCCAAAGTAGCACCTGTTGGCAAGAGTTATTCTGCGCTGGATTTCGAGGCTGACATTGTTCGTGTTGTTGATGCTGGTTCCCAGGTATACGAAATTATCTACGACCTCGAAGTTATGACTGTCAACAGTGACGTGGGAGCCAAGACGCGAATGCGCCGACTGTTTGATGACAGGAGATATTTCGTCTTGTCCTCATTCACCTCCAGACCCATTCGCTTCGCCTCCTTATCCATGCGGGAAAAAGCAGAACAAACGGCGCGGTTGTTGCTTCCGATGATATCAATATCATCGGCGTACGCCAGGAGCTGTACACTCTTGTAGAAGATTGGACCTTCTCGGTTTAGCTCTGCAGCTCTTATAATTTTTTCCAGCATCAGGTTAAAGAAGTCGCACGATAGTGAGTCACCTTGTCTGAAACCTCGTTTGGTATCGAACGGCTCGGAGAGGTCCTTCCCAATCATGACGGAGCTTTTGGTGTTGCTCAACGTCAATTTACACAGCCGTATTAGTTTTGCGGGGATACCAAATTCAGACATCGCGGCGTAAAGGCAACTCCTTTTCGTGCTGTCGAAAGCAGCTTTAAAATCGACAAAAAGGTGGTGTGTGTCGATCCTCTTTTCACGGGTCTTCTCCAAAATTTGGCGCATGGTGAATATCTGGTCAGTTGTCGATTTTCCAGGTCTAAAGCCACACTGATAAGTTCCAATCAGTTTGTTGACGGTGGGCTTTAGTACGCTCGATAGAACCTTGTATGCGATATTTAGGAGGCTGATCCCACGGTAATTGGCGCAGATTGTGGGATCTCCCTTTTTAAGGATTGGGCAGAGCACACTGAGATTCCAATCGTCAGGCATGCTTTCTTCCGACCATATTCTGCAAAGAAGCTGATGCATGCACCTTATCAGTTCTTCGCCGCCGTATTTGAATAGTTCTGCCGGTAATCTATCGGCCCCCGCTGCTTTGTTGTTCTTCAAGCGGGTAATTGCTATTCGAATTTCTTCATGGTCGGGTAATGGAACATCTGTTCCATCGTCATCGATTGGGGGATCGGGTTCGCCATCTCCTGGTGTTGTACTCTCACTGCCATTCAGCAGGTCGGAGAAATGTTCCCTCCATAATCCCAGTATGCCCTGGACATCGGTTACCAGATTACCACCTTGGTCTCTACATGAGGATGCTCCGGTCCTTAAACCTTCGTTAAGTCGCTTCATTTTTTCATAAAATTTTCGAGCATTCCCTCTGTCTGCCAGCTTCTCAAGCTCTTCGTACTCACGCATTTCGGTCTCTTTCTTTTTTTGTCTGCAGATGCGTCTCGCTTCCCTCTTCAGCTCTCGGTATCTATCCCATCCCGCACGTGTTGTGGTCGTTTGCAACGTTGCGAGGTAGGCAGAGTGTTTTCTCTCCTCTGCGAGACGGCACTCCTCATCGTACCAGCTTGTTTTTTGTCGTTGCCGAAAACCAATTGTTTCGGCTGCAGCGGTACGCAGTGAGTTTGAGATGCCGTTCCACAGTTCCCTTATACCGAGATGCTGATGAGTGCTCTCAGAGAGCAGGAGTGCAAGTCAAGTAGAGTATTTCGTAGCTGTCTATTGCGATTGCAGCTTTTCGACGTCGAACCTTCCTTGTGTTTGTTGACGGGCATTCTTTGCTGCAGAGAGGCTGGTGCGTATTTTCGCTGCGACCAGATAATGGTCCGATATTTGGTCCTCGGAGCGTACGCACGTCTAAAACACAGGAGACATGTCTTCCGTCTATCACAACGTGATCGATTTGTTTCCGCGTGTTTCGATCAGGAGACAGCCAAGTAGCTTGATGTATTTTCTTATGCTGGAATCTGGTACTACAGACGACCATATTTCGGGCCCCAGCAAAGTCGATCAGCCTTAGGCCGTTTGGCGATGTTTCGTCATGGAGGCTGAATTTTCCGACTGTTGTGCCAAAGACACCTTCTTTACTCACCCTGGCGTTAAAATCGCCAAGCACGACTTTTATATCGTGGCGGGGGCAACGCTCATAGGAAAATCGGTTTACAACCATAATTCTGAAGTCCATCTGATACATATACTACATTTAGAGTGTGGCATAGAAGATATCTTTGATCACTTCGTCCAAATAAGCGATATGTTGAAGAACCTCGCTTTGATTCGGATTGTGGCTAGACGTTCATCCACCGAAGTGAATGCCAGGACTCGACGACGGAGTCTCTCTCCCTCCACGAATCCCACACCGAATTTGCGCTCCTTTATATGGCCGCTGTAGTAGATGTCACAAGGACCCACCTTCTTCCGTCCTTGTCCCGTCCATCGCATTTCTTGGATTGCGGTGATGTCAGCCTTTACTCTTACGAGGACATCAAATAGCTGGCAGAGGCACCTTCCCAATTAAGGGTCCGGACATTCCAGGTGCATGCCCTTAATTCGTAGTCCTTTAAACGTTTGCAGTGGTCGTCATCAAAATTGGGGTCTCTCATCCGAGGCTGTTTTGTTCTTTTCATTGGGGGGTGTTTTATGTGGTGGATCCCAAGCCCTACGCACAACCGCATAAGCGGGCTTCGCCTTCTCACTTTAGCTCGCCTTCAAACGGATGTCTGTTGGCTACCCAGAGGATACTTGGTCTAAAACCGGAAGTCGTGAGCTGCTTGGACCATGTGGAGAAGAATCGTTTCTGGCCACTCCCAAGTGAATGACAATCAAAAACTTTCCTCACTTGCGTGAACTTCTACACATGATCCCATCCTCCAGGGATGATAGGGGATCACAAAGGGAGATAATTACATGCTCTGTCATTAAACGGATTATTTTCTAAATAAGAAAGAAGTTTAAGTAGGTGCAAGCCAGATATAACTAACGTTACATAATGTTCTAATGACAGAACAAATTACATAAGAGGATCATTCTATTGCTCAGAGCGCACGGTTACTGTCACATCTCTGGACTTTTGTGTATACAGTTGTCACTAACTTGAACTTCCTGCGTTCATAACTACCACGGGTAATGATTTCCTTGAAACCAAGATCAAGACCTCATCTGCAAATCCAAAATAGAGCCTAACTGATGTATAAAATATATATTCGTAACTGATAACTTGAAACTTTTACGATATTTGGTTGCATGATACTTGATTTACAAAATACTGTCTTTAATTTTTTTAATGAAACAGCATAAGCTGTTATAATTACCACTGAATTTTCACTGTTCAACCGAATAATGGAAGCTAAAATTAGAATCACCATTGCATGCGTATAATTTTTTCTATTTAGTGAGGCTGGGAGCTACACAAATTTTCTGTTATCTCAGAAAATTGTATAAATACTAAAAACTTTACAAAACATGCTGGTCAAAAACAATAAAGGAATACCGACAAATATTTAAAATGCAAAACAAACAATCTAAAATACAGTCACATCGAAAAAGAGAAGCACAAAACGAAAAGGAAATATTAAAATTTAGCCATAAGCAGTTTACAGATAAGCATTAACGAAAAAATCGCGCGCTGAATAGCAAACTTTTTTCATAAAAGTGAGAAAAAAAAAATTCTCTAGAAATACAGCAGTAGATACTTAGATAGGTACAAAAAGTTCAGCACAATTTTCCGAAATGTTTGCTCGTTTTGCAAATTTTACACTTGCATTGCTTAATTTACAACTAAATGAAATTGAGGTGAAGCAACAGGGAAATGCCCAACCTGAAAAAAAACATAGCTATTCACGTTGAATGTGGCGCGGTGCAAGGACTATCCGTCACTTCCGGTCGGTTTTGGCGCCGGAAATAGCATTTGGTTGAATGTGCACGCCACACCGTTTCCAATTAATCTCTGCCTGCAGGCGTGGTTTAAATTATGTTAGTGCTGCAGAAAGCGAGTTAATCAACATTGGATGAGCAATAAACATTTCAATGTATAACAAATTGCGCACCATGCAAAAATAAGTTTTCGTTTTTCATAGTTTTGCTGAATATTTGAAACAAAACAAATAAATACAACGAAAGTGCTGAAAATATAGTGAGAAAGTTATTCACAGTAATTATATCATTATTACGCATTTACCACCATTTGCAAGCTAATTTTGTGTTTAACAAGGGAATATTTGCAGCTAATTGCACCTATAATATATTTAGCTTAAATTACTGGCAAAAAGAAACAGTTTTAGAAACCATATTTAATTCTAAAACTGAGTTAACGTTTAATGCAAAAAATGGTATAAGTAAAGGAACACAGACACTAATGAGTGTGATAATGATCATTATCATTATAAACCAGCTTTACCGCGACCTTTGCTAAATTCGAGTTTAGAGACAAATATGTTTCTCAAATTTCGAATAATAAGCATTCTTAAGAGGCGTTGAGAGTCTTATTGAGAATAATTTAGAATTTAAGGTTAATTACTTTAAAAACATACTACACAAAATCATAATTATTATTTTACATACTAACGTAATATATAAATATCTTTAGAAACCGACTGCTTCTAATCGAATTAGACTTCCACATTTTATATTAAATGTAAGCCATAACACAAGAACCCCATATACTTGTTTCGAAAATCTCTTAAGTTTTCAGTGTCTATTGTTGATTTCATATAATATATATTTATCTATGCATGTAAATTAGGTATGTAATTATTTTATTTCCGACGCAGTCGTTGCATATTAAAGTTTTTCTGACGCCATGAAATATTTAATAATTCGTAATATATTTCATGCAAACTGCGAGAGTCTTTAGAGTAGACTCCAGTCGATTATTTCGATTAAATTTTAATTTTTTATAGTATAACTTAAGCGGCAAAAAATTAACAATTTCTACGACTATAAAAATAAATCTACAAAGCATTCACAGTCGTTGGTTAAGCGAGTGAATAACTGATACTCAGCTTAATAGTTGCTTATCTACTAATATTCGACACTTGCAAGTGGGGTGTATACCTTCTTGACTCATTGAAGTTTACCTTTGGCTGTAATATTTTTACTGATTTACAAATTTAATATTCTATTATATCTATGTTGAAAAATAGTGATGTATGCAATGTGTACCCCGCTCTAATAAATGATCCATCAAAAAAATTCCTATGTTAAATTGTCACATCTGATTTAGTTTAAAGACAAATTTAACACAATTATTCATAAGCGTTGCGAGGTAATTTCTGTAAAAAAGAAAGACACAAAAAATTACCCCATACGGTATATCTGCAAATACAGAAAGAATACCCATCAATGGCGGAAAATATGTTTTCGGGAGTTTTTCTCAATGGAATTCATATGGCTCATAGCACACTGATTATCCCAACTCATAGATATATTGGGTACAAACTACTACGTTACATGTAGCGTACCCATATTGTCTTCTTCTTTCCACAGCACGGGTAATTCCCAGTCCTTTTTAAAGTGTCATTTGTAGTTTTCACCACAATCCTCTAAGGACAATACCATAATTATTACATATTGAGAAATGTTAGTATATCTACTCCTATACTAATACTTGGTAAGTGTTTTTGTGCATTTATGCAATGCGAAACTAATGCATTTACGCTTACACGCATCGTTCTGACATGTCCGCCTTGGGAAAAAACATTAATTATCACACAATGGACTTTGAGTGCTCTCATTGACTTTCCTTTGTTTTACTATACATATAACAAAAACAGAGTTACTGAAATTAGTTGATATTATACTGATGTATGTATATACAGGCATATTCTGGAAGGTCTGGCTGTAAAAACCCGTGTAATAAAAAAACCCGTTATCAAAAATTTTCATATGGTGGACTTCAATTAGATCTATTCTTCAATAACATTGTTATATATCTTTCTATTAGAAAATATTGAACTAAAATCACTTCTCATTTAAAATAGAATTTTATTCAATTGCTATAAACGAGTTTTTTTTAGACATGTGGTTTTCAAGCAGAAATAAAACGCATATAATTTATTGTTATGCACAAGAAGTTAGCTTTATTAGAAAGATGAGAGTTTACTATTATGTTTGAAAAATGTTTTCAGTTGCACACGTTTAAAAATACAATATATTTATAGATATAACAATGAATTGCTCTCTTCGTTAGTCTCGCAAAAAGTCGAGAACGGCCAAACCGTTCTGGGTAAATTTGGTCTTGAAATATTCGTGAAAGGCTAGGAAAAGATTAGAATGTAAGTAAATATGAAAAGATTGAGAGGAAGATAATAATAAGAGAATTTTATTCGAGTTGAGAACAAAAATAACAAGTAAGGAAGGGCTAAGTTCATTTGTTCACCGAACATTTTATACTCTCGCAATTTATTTAACTTTATTAATATTATATAATACACAATTGGACCCACATATTCGTCATATATATTGTATAAAGGCCATTGAAAGTTGGAAACCCTAATATTAGGTTAGAAGCACCGAGGTCCTCATGTTCGATATATGGGGCCTTGAAAACCTATGGGTTTTCAGTTTCCGCCATTTTGTGGGCGTGGCAGTGGACCGATTTTGCCCATTTTCGAAAGCAACCTCCTCATGGTGCCAAGGAATATGTGTTCCAAGTTTATTAAGATATCTTAATTTTTACTCAAGTTATCGCTTGCGCGGACAGACGGAAAAATAATAATACAGTAGTTTTCCGAAATAACGAATATTTGTTTTAACGAAAACCGCTTATAACGAACAAGTAAATTTTTTTACATTGAGTACCTTAAATAACGAACATCGGTGATTTGTAAGTACTCGGTTTAACGAACAACATGAAGAAGACATATGAAGAAAGAGAAAAAAATCGAATAACATCGAACCAGAATTAAAAATATAACTTGAAAAAATTCAAAAGAATTGTGCAAATTGAAAAAATGTTGAATTTTATAAAAAAGCTTAAAATTATTGATCAGCACTAAATAGAAGTATAAGTGTCATAAATTGGAAAAATTTATTGGATTTGATTTGTTTTGTTATGGTTTTTCATTTTTTAACAAATAATTAATACAACAATTTATTAAACTGCAATTTACGGATATTTAACTCATTTTTATTGATAAACATACCTCTAAGCGAGTACTCGAATTAACGAAAAATTCGATGTAACGAACAGATCTGACATTTAATGTGTTCCTTATTTCGGAATACTATTGTATTTTGATGGTTGTCATTGTTGCTTTGTTAAAATATATTTGTGTGTCGATAGCCCAAAACAATTTGTAACAAATAAGAAAAGGCTAAGTTCGGGTACAACATTTTATACTCTCGCAATTTATTGATGTAATTTCAACCTATATATTCGGCATAAAGTTCAATAGAAAATCATCATATATAGTATATGAGGGCTGATGTAATTCCTGACCCAATTTCACTCATTTTCACCACCAAGGATAACGGGAATAGGGGCAACTTGGCACCTGTTAGTAGGCAAGGAAACGGCACATTCGGCTTTGAAATTACTCTTAAATTGCAAATCAACAAAACACTAGTCTGCAAAATGGTTAAAATTACCGCTATAGCGAAGATTTTCCAGATATTCAAGAAGGCGCTGGAGGCACTGGGTGCTTTAAAAGATTTACGCGACAACCAAAACGTATTTGGTGGAGCCATGATTCTATTGGCAGGTGATTTACACCAGGCTCTTCCAATTTTTCCTGGATCAACTGTGGAAGTGGTAGGGTCGCAGTTGACACCTCGATGGATTAATAACATTTCCAAAAGATTTCTCTCACTTCATTGTCTCGAAATAGAAGCTTACTTCATCGTGTTTTTCCTGAAATGAAACCTCAATACGATAACCATAAATTATTGATTGAATGACCTATATCGGTGTTAAAAATCCAAAATATAGATGATCTTTATGCGACAATTTAGAATTTCGTCCCAGGAGAGTTTTACAAATTATGATAACTTACGCCTAATAAAGATCTACAATAATGTAAATGTATCAATCATTTTCAAATTTACCGGTTATAACGTTTTCGTCTTTATGCGTAAGAATTTTTTCTGTTTTGAAAAATTTACTAATTTAATGTATTAATTAGCCACAAAAACTAGTCATATATAAACTTGAATTATTGAGGAAAATTTCTATTCTTCTATCTGACATTATACTATCATAGTACATTCTCATAGACTACTACTATGGCTACTGTCAAAATTTCCACAAACAAATACTTAATATCACTATTTGTGTGAAGTTCTCTCTTAATTATTTTATTAAGATACTTTTACTAGGAAATTTATTTATTGAAAAAAAAAAGAAGTTATTGTGGTTTAGGGAGGTTTCTCCTGTTGGTATTTTTCGAAGGGTTTTTATGGCACTAATGATCTCAACTTTTACCGTCCTTATCATCTTCATATATTTGGTATGTTTTAGGTGCCAATGTTGCAATAATATAACACAAACAAACTAAAGAATTTATGGAATTTAAATATTAATATAATATTTGTGGCACACAATTCTTACAATAAACACTCCTATCGTAACATGCATTACATGACATATGGAATTGTTGTTTAATTTTTCGATGGAATTACTGCTCGCCTCAAATTCATAATGGTGACATCAGATCGATAGTGAGGTTTCTCAGAAATTTAACCAGTTAGCAAGAATTCAGTGAAGAAATCAAAATATTGCTGGAATGTTTCCTTTTCATGTATAATAATTTTTTTGAAAATATAAAGGTTTGTTTTAAGAAATATGGGGTTGTGTTTATAAAAATTAGAGGAAACCACGTTTTACATTTGAGACATTTTTGTTTAATTTCAATATATTTCAGTTTTTAAACATAACATCAATTGCAAATATTCTCCATAAAGTATAAACATAAAAAGTCACTTGGAAAGCTGAATAGTACAATAGTTCCACTCTCAAAATGGCATAGCGCAGCAGGAAATGTCAAATGTTTCATAACAGTGCGAATTGGATCTCGTCGTCGATTCTTCCAGAAATAAGGTTAAGTTCAGCCATTCTAGCTAGTTATTGTGTGATCTAAAACTATTCCTGGGTAGTCTTTTTCTATACAACTACATGAATTACATGAATAGTGTCTCAACTCAAAAAAGTCGATTTTTTCCCGGAGAGCGGCTTAAAATTTCCAATTGTTTCTTATTTAACAAATATAGAAAAATGGCATAGGTTTATTGAATAAACCAGTGGCATGCAATATACATATTAAATAAAACGCTGAGCATAAGTGGACTAAATATAGTATGCTAAAGTTTTTTCTTGGGCATAAACGTGATAAGCTTTGAAAAATGATGTTATTTGTGAAAAAATTAATTACATTTTCACCAATATCGTTGTAGCACAAAAATATGTCGTTCTTTCAGAAAGGAATACCAATTTCAATAATATATCTCAATATTGATAATGATTTTACGCACATATTTGCATATTCAACTTAAAAATCGTGTTTTTTTTGTTTTATGACACTATTAATGTAAATGAGCAATATGTACTTAATTATATTCCAACTTTCATAATTTTAGTAGCGTTTTATTTTAAGTATTCAGAAAGTTGATCAGCCTAGTTTTTGGTAAAGCTTTCGAAAGACTTACAGAACACATCCCGAGGAAGTGATAACTTCCGCGCAAATCGAAATTCAATATATTAATAGTAATAGTATCTTTCCTGTTTATTTTGGTGTAAGATGTTTTGAGTTGTTTCCAATTTTGGAGATCTCAGATTGTTAAATGACAGTTCTCCTCTCCTATATAACAAAATACTTAGCCTATAATATACTCCTAACTATGTACTGTAATTATACATGGTTTTCTAATCATAATTACAAAACAGCGGAACTGACCTTTTGATTTAAAATTTTCCGCCTTAGTTAGAATATTCAACCTTATCAGCCTTTGTAAAATTCTGTGCTTATAACTCAACAGAAGATGATGTTAGATAATGAATAATGAAAACAAATGCATTAGTTTATACATGTTTATACTTATAATCTCTCTTTATTTTGCTAATATAATATTATTTTATAAATTACATGCTTAATGAACATCCATATGCGTCAATGTTCACATAAAATCAGCCAACTGCTAGGCTACACTATGACCTAACACTTAAGATTACAAATTAAAATATTATTACATAATATACGCTAAACACCTAATCAACTAAAATCACTCTTACGAAGTAGAGCTGCTCATGTCGTAGGATTCATCACTTTTCCTGCAAAGAGGATATTGCCCGTACTCTCTTCTTCAATGAAGAATGCAAACGGCCGATTCGCAATGAACTCTTCTTCATCGGCACCAAAACGATTTACGATTTCCACTTCAGTAGCACCATAAGCTACTGCACCCACTTCGTTGACATCAATACCACTTTTCTGCAGTATATTCGAAACCATCAGTTGTAAATCCGTATCGGTTGCCATAGCTGTTAAATTAGCACGTTCGGTGAAGATCTCCTCTACGCCCAAGCGACACAATACCGCTTTCAGATCGGTTTTATATGCGAATTTGAATTTGGGCAAGACCACACGCACTTTGCTGCGCTCCGTCATCCATTGCATGTGTTTCAACTGCTCACTTTGCATGCGACTGATGAACGAGTCAATGTTTTGTCCCTCATTGGGTAAAGCGACGAACATCGAGAACTTCTGGCCACGATAAGGCAAGCGTATAATTTTCGCCTTCAACTCGTTACTTTCGTGATAATAGAAGTTATCGGTCAATTCCATGTAAGAGACCTTCAATTGATCGTTTGTTGTACGATAAAAGACGCCAGTGTGGCTTTCTGTGAACTGACGACGCCACTTGCCATTGAAATAGATTGCATTCACCAACAACATAACGCTATTCGTAACACCTTCGTCCGTAACCAATTGGCTCAAGCGACCCTCAGTGACACGCGAAATCCAAGTATTAATCTTCTCAGCCGCCACGACGCCATCGTCGAAATCAAGACTTTCAACAGGTGTCTGATAAGCTGACTTCAGTAGTGCGGCATATGAGGGTAGCGCTTCCACTGTTTTATCTGTGTAGAGGCGTGTATCCAAGCGTAAAGTGTAATCGGCGTGTTCCTTCTTCAAAATGTTCAGCGTTTTGCGATAAAAATTGCGTAAATTCTCCAGCGATTTGATATTACCCAGTGTGGCCAGCAGTTGTTGTTGCGAACACGTGCCATTGCCCGTCGCCTCTGTGAGTAGCGCGAGTACGAGCTTAACGGAAAAAGGTGAGAAAACGATATTCTCTGCATCTCCACGTAAGTTATCACCTCCGGCAGCGGTAGTAATCACATTGCGTCTCCGTGTTGTTGACACCAGTATTTGCTTAATCAACGCCCAAGAAAAGTTATCGTGTCCATCGCTGCGGTATGGCAAATAATCATCTTTATCATCGGCCATCGGCGCCGCAGCTGGTAGTGGTATAAATGTTGTAAATATTCCAGGCGGTATATCAAATATATGGCTGTCGTTAATGGCGAACTGGAAGGCATCCAATTGTGTCGCATTATTCTCTGGACTTGTTGTCACAGTTGTGGGATAGGCGCGTGCGCCTGCGATAAATATCACATAGGCGGTGAGTAATGCGAATGCTCTTAGCATTGTCATGTTTATGTTGTCACGAATTCGAATTGTTTCTTATTATACTTTGCAAAAAAAGTATTTTTGTATTTAGCGATTTTAAAAACAACAAACACAATCTAAAGCCGATATTAGTACGTCGGCGAACCGTTCACAGCAAGTTTCGCGCACACAATGACCGGTCTCGGCTGCGATCACTAACGCTTAAGTTCGCTTGTGGAAAAACCAGCTTCGATGATTACTGTATTACGATGCGGCAACAACAAATATACAGCAACATTTGCTGTGTTGATTGATTGTGAGTTGTTAGTTGCTTTCGAAAATGTCTTCTCTTTGCGGTTAAATTTTGTGATTTTGTTTTTCCTGAGCTCTGTTGCGTTTGCTTGGAGATGAATGAAATTCTTTCTTATCTCTCGTTGAGCCAAGCAAATGTGCGCTCTCTTATATTATTAAGCTTTGTTGTTGCGGCATGAATATTTACGTCTGTATTTATTTATTACGCTGCTGTCGTCATAAGATTGTAGTATTTGAATCTGATTTACAAAGTATGTAATAAAAGCGACACTTGTTGTTTTTAATCAATACATTTTTTGTAAAGAAAGAAATAATTCTTAATTCCGGTGAAATTACTTGGTTAAAATTTAATCACTCAAATGCTTTTGTACTTTTTTTCGAAATGTTTCAGCTCTTGCTTGCGCCGTTGTATCGTGTAACAGCAAATTCTACTGACTGCTGCTACTCGAGGAGCTAGCGATTATTTTATACTAGTTTCAAAAGTATGAAGTATGCTTATATGTGCATACATATGCCCAGAAGCCAACATATTTGTAACATTCACAAAATATATACAAAAATTATCCGAATTACGGTAAACTTACCCACCCGCCGGCACTGAAAAAATCCTTTTTCCGGGATTTTTTAACAAAAGAAATTTCCAATGACCATGAAGTTCCAAGGTTGACCATGGAAGCGGCTCAAAACGAACTTCAACATTTTGCTACCTGTATATACAACAACTCAACACACAAATCTCCTTAACAAAGCAGGTATACCATGAAGTATATATGTACATACACACACAATATTAGTAACCCATAATGTCATCTGCTGTACAAATCACTAATTATGATTCATTGTTATTTAACGAATTAAACCCGCATACACAAATATCTGCACTTAAAATGTTAGCGCCAGCTTGTGAAATCCCAATTCGTTAAAAATCTCTGGAATTTCGTTGCAAAATTCCAAGACTCATGCATTAAGAATAATAATATATAATAATCACTGCATATTGATTGTATCAAAGATTAGTTATATATTTATGGCGCAATGACTTTGATAAGCTGGGTTGAAGGTTCGACGACTTTATTTATAAAGAAAGAGAAGAAGGTCTTTCGTTCATGACGTCACAAAGTAAGTCACGTAATGCACCTTTGCATAATATTCGAACCACAAATTTTTGGATTGCAATCAATTTTCCCGGCACATACGATACATATTGCATTATTCATGACATGATTTCTTTCGATAACGAAGTTATAAATCATGATCGAAGCTGAATTGATGTTGTAAAATGCATTCACTCAACGTTAATTTTTGTTGTTTTTTTAGATAGCAGAATTTACTACTGCTACTGAAATTGGGTCTCATTTAGTGAAAACGCGAATAAAGGAAGGGCGAATAAGTAGCTTTTACTGTAATTCTTAAGTTTTTGTTTCAACTATTGAGGCATATAATTATTTTTCAAGTTTAACATTTTCTTAGAAACATTAAACCATTAATTTACCATCCACATTTTAGAAAGAATTTACTTTAAAACAAGTGTTTCCAAAGTTACAGGTACCCAGCAATGGAAGTCATAATTACAGGTATAGTTTAAGGTCAACACGCCATTGTTTTCTACACACCTGTAATTGAAAGCATTTTAAAAATTTAGGGATTTTACAATAACTTCAAACATTCATTATACAACAGAGAACATATTCGCTGATCACCATCAACAACTTTTAAAGCAGATTCTGGGAACAAGTAACTATTCCATTCACAAAATAAATACATAACAGTTCGAGGTCCGTTCTATCCATTAAACCTAAATATAAGAATAATAATTATATTGGCAGGAAGGTAGCACCACTGGAAAAACGAAACGCCTACAATAAAATATAATAATTATTATAAATCAAATCAAATCAATCACTCAGTTTGTCTTTTCAAGAGCGGCGAAAGTAAATTGATGGAGCTTTGAGACATGTAACAAGTAATCCAAAATAAAATACTCAAAATCAGCTGTATATTAAATGAAGACAACTCAAATTTAATAAATTTTCCCGTAGTAATAATGTATTAAAAGTCTTGACGGAAACGCTTTTCAATTCACCTGTCGGTTCAATTCATCTATTGGAAGAATTTACTGGACTAAGTAATGTAAGCTGAGTAGCTACTAGTTAGTAATACTTTCATTTCTGCTGAAGCCATCGAAATACAGCATTTCGGATATTTCATTCATTTCATTCATGGAAATAATCCAACTTTTTAGAGGTATTCCAGTAGATTCGGCGGTTAAGCAAGTTGAAAATAGTTGGTATACAGTTTTCTTTTAGAGGAATTTGCAACAAGTTTCTCTCCATTTCAAAACAAATTATAGATATTACAATTTTTATACTGTCACAACAAAAGTTGCTAAGAGAGTATTGTAGTTTTGATCACATAACGGTTGTTTGTAAGTTATAAAACTAAACGAGTCAGATATAGGGTTATATATATCAAAATGTTCAGGGTGACGAGACGAGTCAAATCCGAATGTCTGTCTGTCCGTCCGTGCAACGGATAACTTGGGTAAAAATTGAGGTATCTTGATGAAACTTGGAACACATGTTCCTTGGGACCGTGAGAGAGTTGCTTTCGAAAATGGAAAAAATCGGATTACTTCCACGCCCACAAAATGGCGAAAACCGAAAACACATAAAGTGTCATAACTAAGCCATAAATAAAATTATAAAAGTAAAATTTGGAACTAAGGATCGCACTAGGAAGGGGCATATTTGGATGTAATTTGTTTGGGAAAGTGTTAGAAAGCTATATAAACCAAACTTTCTGCAGTCGGTTCTCTTACGTACCCCACCACACACCATGAAATTAGTTGAAATCGGATAATAACCACGCCCACCTTCCATACAAAGGTTAGGTTGAAAATTACTAAAAGTGAGTTAACTCAGTAACTAAAAACGCTAGAAACACTAAATTTCACATATGAAATGGCAGATGGAAGCTGCACTCAGTTTTTTTTTACAAAATGGACTTATGGGTCAAAAACCATATCTCAGGAACTACTCGATCGATTTCAATGAAACTTGGTTTGTAATAGTTTCCTTACATCCCAATGATATGTTGTGAAAATAGGACAAATCCCTTCACAACCACGCCTACTTCCTATATACCAGAACTTTGAAGACGATCTGAATAGTTAACTTTACAATATATAAAGTAAGCACTAGTGAAGATATCGATGCAGAACTTTGCACAAATACTACCTTTATAGTGTGGCAGCCCCATTCTAAAAATCGCCGAAATCGGATAATAGATTTTCAAGGCCCCATATATCGAACATGAGGACCTCGGTACTTCTGCCCTAATATTAGGGTTTCCAACTATCAATGGACTTTATACAATATATATGACGCTTATATATATATATATTTGGCGTAGGAACCGCTTTAAGCGATTATAGCCGAATCCACCAGAGCGCGCCACTCATTCCTCCTTTTTGCTTTTTGGCGCCAATTGGAAACACCAAGTGAAGCCAGGTCACTTTGCACTTGGTCTTTCCACCGGAGTGGAGGTCGTCCTCTTCCGCGGCTTCCTCCAGCGGGTACTGCATCGAATACTTTCAGAGCTGGAGTGTTTTCTTCCATCCGTACAACATGACCTAGCCAGCGTAGCCGCTGTCTTTTTATTCGCTGAACTATGTCAATGTCGTCGTATAAATCGTACAGCTCATCGTTCCATCGCCTGCGGTATTCGCCGTTGCCAATGTTTAGAGGACCAAAAATCTTGCGCAAAACCTTTCTCTCGAAAACCCCAAGAGTCGTCTCATCGGATGTTGTCATCGTCCACGCTTCAGCGCCATACATCAGGACGGGAATAATGAGCGACTTATAGAGTTTGATTTTGGTTCGTCGAGAGAGGACTTTACTTTTCAATTGCCTACTCAGTCCAAAGTAGCACCTGTTGGCAAGAGTGATTCTGCGTTGGATTTCAAGGCTGACATTGTTGGTGTTGTTAATGCTGGTTCCCAGATAAACGAAATTATCTACAACTTCAAAGTTATGACTGTCAACAGTGACGTGGGAGCCAAGACGCGAGTGCGCCGACTGTTTGTTTGATGACAGGAGATATTTCGTCTTGTCCTCATTCACCACCAGACCCATACGCTTCGCTTCTTTATCTAGTCTGGAAAACGCAGAACAAACGGCGCGGTTGTTGCTTCCGATGATATCAATATCATCGGCATACGCCAGGAGCTGTACACTCTTGTAGAAGATTGTACCCTCTCTATTTAGTTCTGCAGCTCGTATTATTTTTTCCAGCAATAGATTGAAGAAGTCGCACGATAGTGAGTCACCCTGTCTGAAGCCTCGTTTGGTATCGAACGGCTCGGAGAGGTCCTTCCTGATCCTGACGGAGCTTTTGGTGTTGCTCAACGTCAGCTTACATAGCCGTATTAGTTTTGCAGGGATACCAAATTCAGACATCGCGGCATAAAGGCAGCTCCTTTTCGTGCTATCGAAGGCAGCTTTAAAATCGATAAAAAGATGGTGAGTATCGATTCTTTTCCAAGATTTGGCGCATGGTGAATATCTGGTCCATTGTGGATTTTCCAGGTCTAAAGCCACACTGATAAGGTCCAATCAGTTCGTTGACGGTGGGCTTTAGTCTTTCACACAATACGCTCGACAAAACCTTATATGCGATATTGAGGAGACTTATACCACGGTAGTTGGCGCAGATTGTGGGGTCTCCCTTCTTATGGATTGGGCAGAGCACACTAAGATTCCAATCGTCAGGCATGCTTTCTTCCGACCATGTTCTACAAAGAAGCTGATGCATGCACCTTATCAGTTCTTCGCCGCCGTATTTGAATAGCTCGGCCGGTAATCCATCGGCCCCCGCCGCTTTGTTGTTCTTCAAGCGGGTAATTGCTATTCGAATTTCTTCATGGTCGGGTAATGGAACATCTATTCCATCGTCATCGATTGGGGAATCGGGTTCGCCATCTCCTGGTGTTGTACTTTCACTGCCATTGAGCAGGTCGGAGAAGTGTTCCCTCCATAATCCCAGTGTGCTCTGGACATCCGCTACCAGATTACCTTCTCGGTCCCTACATGATAATGCTCCGGTCTTGAAACCTTCTGTTAATCGCCTCATCTTTTCATAAAATTTTCGAGCATTACCCATGTCGGCCAGCTTTTCAAGCTTTTCATACTCACGCATTTCGGCCTCTTTCTTTTTACGTCTGCAAATGCGTCTCGCTTCCCTCTTCAGTTCTCGATATCTATCCCACCCCGAACGTGTTGTGGTCGATCGCAACGTTGCGAGGTAGGCAGTCTGTTTTCTCTCCACTGCGGAACGACAATTATCATCGTACCAACTGGTTTTTTGGCGTTGCCGTAGACCAATTGTTTCGGCTGCAGCGGTATGCAATGAGTTTGAGATGCCGTTCCACAGCTCCCTTATATCGAGATGCTGATGAGTGCTCTCAGAGAGCAGGAGTGCAAGTCGAGTAGAAAATCGTTCGGCTGTCGGTTGTGATTGCAGCTTTTCGACGGCGAACCTTCCTTGTGTTTGTTGACGGGCGTTCTTTGCTGCACAGAGGCGAGTGCGTATCTTTGCTGCTACTAGATAATGGTCCGAGTCAATGTTTGGTCCTCGGAGCGTACGCACGTCTAAAACACTGGAGACATGTCTTCCGTCTATCACAACGTGATCGATTTGGTTGCGCGTGTTTCGATCAGGGGACAGCCACGTTGCTTGATGAATTTTTTTATGCTGGAATCTGGTACTACAGACAACCATATTTCGGGCCCCAGCGAAGTCGATCAGCCTCAGGCCGTTTGGCGATGTTTCGTCATGGAGGCTGAATTTTCCGACTGTTGTGCCAAAGACACCTTCTTTACCCACCCTGGCGTTAAAATCGCCAAGCACGATTTTGACATCGTGGCGGGGGCAGCGCTCATAGGTGCGTTCTAGGCGCTCATAGAAAGCGTCTTTGGTCACATCGTCCTTCTCTTCCGTTGGGGCGTGGGCGCAAATCAGCGATATGTTGAAGAACCTCGCTTTTATGCGGATTGTGGCTAGACGTTCATCCACCGGGGTGAATGCCAGGACTCGGCGACGGAGTCTCTCTCCCACCACAAATCCAACACCAAATTTGCGCTCCTTTATATGGCCGCTGTAGTAGATGTCACAAGGACCCACCTTCTTCCGTCCTTGTCCCGTCCATCGCACTTCTTGGACGGCGGTGATGTCAGCCTTTAGTTGTATGAGGACATCAACCAGCTGGGCAGAGGCACCTTCCCAATTAAGAGTCCGGACATTCCAGGTGCATGCCCTCAAATCATAGTCCTTTATACGTTTGCCGTGGTCGTCATCAAAAGGGGGGTTTCTCATCCGAGGCCTGTGTTTCTTATTCACTGGTTATTCGTTTTTATGTGGTGGGTCCCAAGCCCTACGCACAACCGCACAAGCGGGCTTCGCCTTCTCACTTTAGCTCGCCTCCAAACGGATGTCTGTTAGCTACCCAGGGGATACTTGGTCTAAAACCGGAAGTCGTGAGCTGCTTGAGTCATATGCAAAAGAATCGTTCCTGGCCACTCCCAAGTGAATGGCAATCAGAAACTTTCCTCACTTGCGTGAACTTCTACATATGACCCCATCCCCCAAGACGCTTAAGTGGGTCAAATTGAACCAAAATCAAACTCTATAAGTCGCTCATTATTCCCGTCCTGATGTATGGCGCTGAAGCGTGGACGATGACAACATCCGATGAGACGACTCTTGGGGTTTTCGAGAGAAAGGTTTTGCGCAAGGTTTATGGTCCTCTAAACATTGGCAACGGCGAATACCGCAGACGATGGAACGATGAGCTGTACGATTTATACGACGACATTGACATAGTTCAGCGAATAAAAAGACAGCGGCTACGCTGGCTAGGTCATGTTGTACGGATGGAAGAAAACACTCCAGCTCTGAAAGTATTCGATGCAGTACCCGCTGGAGGAAGCCGCGGAAGAGGACGACCTCCACTCCGGTGGATAGACCAAGTGCAAAGTGACCTGGCTTCACTTGGTGTTTCCAGTTGGCGCCAAAAAGCAAAAAGGAGGAATGAGTGGCGCGCTCTGGTGGATTCGGCTATAATCGCTTAAAGCGGTTCCTACGCCAAATATATATATATATATATAAGTGGGTCAAATTGTATATTATATAATATAAATAAAGTTAAATAAATAAATTGCGAGAGTATAAAATGTTCGGTTACACCCGAACTTAGCCCTTCCTTACTTGTTTTGTAATATCTTTTATAACCTCTGAAATAGCCATTGAAAGAGCAGCTGAAACTATATAGTGGAAAAATATTTATATATTATATTTCGTAAACTTGTTTTCAAGAATTATCCATCTCTTCAGATATGGTTATAGTACTTAGTCGTGTTCTTATAATAATTATATTGATTTTATTATTATTTTCTAGTTCGGATGGGTAACTAAGGGTTCCTTCAGAGTGGACGCTCAAAGCCGAGTCGAGCGCTGATGAATGCTAGAAAAAAGCTTCAAAGCTATGCGCATACATTTTCATACGAAATTGCACAGGCAGCGCAGAGTGGAAGCTGACCGAAGCCGAGCGTAAAGCTGAACAGCTTTGAAGTGTCTTTCGGCGCCGAAATGCGCTGAAACGTATTTATTAACTTGATTGAAGTGATTATATGCTATTTATGTATACTAATATAATTAAATTTTTAATTTTAATTAAAAAAATAATAATTAACTTAAAATATTATTTTTTAATATATTTAATTTTTAATTGTATAGTATTTATTAAAATACTCCAATTTTTTTTTAAACTCTGGATTCAACCTGATAGACGCATATTCATTAAACTTTTTTTACGGTATTCGTATTATATCTGTAAATATTAAAAAACAAAAGTACGCATGTACTTCCATAATAACAAATTACTCGTTAGATTCATCGCTAAACTCTCTGCCTAAAATTGATCAGCGCTGATCGAAATCAGATTTGCCCTCGGCTCGGCTTAGAGCGTCCACTCTGCAGGCACCCTAAAGGTGTGAGATCCAAAGTTTGTTGTGATACACTTAACCCCTGGACATTTATTTTGGCAAAGCCTCTCCAAAAATGGATAAACTAGTCTTACTAAGTGCAAGTATTTCAATGAAGCTCTTTCTTACTCCGATCTAGAAGCTTTTAGTAGTTGCAGGTTGACCAGCAGTCGCTGAGCTCAGACGAAGCTCAGCCTTCCAGAAGATATTGGGACAATATTGCTCTTCCTTGTAAGATCATTACATGTACAATTATATACGATTCAATTTTCTACAGAACCGAACTCAAGACTATTATTGCTACTTTGTCACCGAAGTGAATGAACACTTCTCTGGAGGGGATTTCAATTCGGAGCGACAAAGTGATCTGGAAGTCTTAAAATAAAGTGGCTGGATAGTTCCCGACAGAAGGCTCCCCCCAACTTTTGTGAAAAATCTCATTGTACCCCTTCTCCAGACTCCAAAGACTTCGCATCGCCCACATGAGGGCAGAAAAGAAACCAGCCACAAGAAATTGTCTTGGCGTGGCAGTAGTCTTTGTTATATAGAATGATGTTAAAATTGGAAGAATTTCAGATCAATCATTTACTTGCGAGCAGTATCATTAGTTTAAGTTCAGATGAAAAAGCTCATCAAATGATGACGCCTCTGAACACATTGCATCTCGAACAAAAAATGGCTTTACTACAATATACTTCTTAGTACATACACACATATACTAAGACTGCTACCATACTTTGATTATTTTTTAGCGCTCAGAAAGCATTTCACTGTGACATTAAAGGCTCCACCTTTCTACTTTTCTTTTTGTATTAAATTTAAACTTTTGAACTATATAATACCCAGGTTCAAAGAAGCTTATCCTTTTCAATTGAAATATTTGCAGCATTTCAGCGATAAAATCTCCACTTTGGTAATAATATTAATATTCAGTTGATGACCTGCAGAGCGAAGAGTGCTGACAATATTTATATACAAGTATAGATACATCATTTATACGTCTGCTAATATTCGACTACTTTACATTGTAGTTACAGCAGGCTACGCAAATTCGTGATTATCAAAGTGAAACCAAAAATCACAAAATATCATTCAGTCAATCCCGGCTAAGCAGACGATTTTCCAATATTACTATAACTGCCATATAATGTCTAAGTAGCAGCCACACAAGCACACGCTCACACACATACACCCACTCAATAAGAGTATATCTAAATCTTGTTACTTAGTAAAAATTTCTGTCTGTATGTATGTAGCTTCCAGCTCAACCACAATAATGCAAAATACCTGATTGTATACTAGCAGCGCTAGCTGCTTGACTGGGTGGCAAAGCTAGCTGAATGAAATAGACTTACATACATACATATGTATATACTCGCATATAACTTATGCCCAAAGCGCCTGAAAATATTGTAGTAACGGGAAAAATGTTCAAGATAAATTCGATGTAAAAATCGCAGCGCCACCAAAGCATGAAACAGCTGAGGAGAGGGCCACGGCAGGAGCTATGGGAGCAGTAAAAGTCGAGCTAAATCGCTTTATGGATTATCAAACCTGATTTCTACTGTTCACATTTCACATTTTCTACTTTTCAGCAAACGGATTTACGTTCTACTACTACAGCAAGTAGATTTAAATTGATTTATTGTAGGAAAGTCAAATGCCACTGAGGTGAGTTGGCCCCGGATGGCTACTAACACACCTACATGCAAGCATACACATACAACTACATTTGCATATAGAGCTGCATAATATGCAATAGCAACTATTATCCTGATGCATTCAGGTGAAAAGAGATTTTTGCTTTCAGCAAGCCAAATCCCTCCCTCTCACCGTCATTTCAGGTTCCCTTGTATTCATCTAAGGATATGCTGCTAGGCCAGATTAGCTTCAGCAATTTTACTGAAAAATATGATGCCCGTCGGATGTTGGAAATGCACTCGTACAGAAGAAAGCAGCAGTTCGCCCAGAAGACGCTGACAGTCGCAAACTGGCGACTGGCCTGCCGTCTGATACGTGGCAGTAGGGAAAAACTATGAAGGCTGAATGCTTCGTTGAAGGCTCTTTAAAGTGACATTTCATTTTTATGTTTTTTTTTTTAGTTTTAACTCTGCTGCTGACTCAACTTTGTCTAAGCAATTTGACATTTAAGTTTCTAAAGCGAAAAGTCGAAAAGTTGTAGTACGAAACTAAATTGAAAGAACGGCAACTTTCCTACCGCAACCACAAATTAGAATGGAGTAAATATTTCTAAGTTCCAAGGTAGTTAAGTAGCTGTTGACATTGTAGCTGGTAGCACAAATAATAAGGTGGACAGTTGGCTAAGTGCTGCACCATTTCAATGTTTTGCTGCAAGCAATATTTTGGGAAGACAATTGTTTTAATCTCATTAGTCAATTTCAAAATATGTACCCCGCTTATAATGCAAAATTTAAGAATAAATTTATATAACAATAGTGTACGGAGCTGCTATTTTCAGTATCATTAATCGAGAGAGATATAGGGTAATGAATATTAAAATTATGAATATAATGAGACGAATTGATTCCAAATTACTAGAACATTTATATATCTCGATGAACTTGGAACTCTGAGTCGTTGGCAGTCTTTATCTGGAAAGGAACATGGGAACACTTACAATCGTCTTTAAAACCATAAAACTTAGCAACCTTTCATTACAAAGTATTTTAAACATTAAATTTAACCATTAAGTTTGTTCTACGGTTTTGTGTGAATCTCTGAAATGTGTTTTATTAATGTGTTGACCATTTTCTATATGGTACCATTTTGAATTCCCTCAACCACTTCTCCTGAAATTAAATCAACCAATGATATATTATTGAAAGACTTAGCACAAATTGTGTGAAAATGCTTTTTTGAGGCCCTATGATCCAGTGGGAAATACACGAAATTATGATAAGTATGACTCTTTGGTGGCACTGGCTATATTATTATAACTCATCCAGCGTATTTTCTGTTTTCTATTAACCTTAAGGGGACAACACACCACCCCTCCCCCCATTCTCGATTTCAAAGCCCTTCTTTTCGGCGGAGCATGTAATTTCCACTCACTGGAACATCTGAACCAAAAATTCCAAATTGGATTAATAGGTTTTCAGTAACTTCATGCGCCAGTCTTAAAAACACTGTTTCGAGAAAAACACGTTTAAAGTATTGAGGCGCTCCCGCCGCCGCCTGACGCTTCCATCATAAATCGTCTATATCTTCAAGAGTTTTTGAAATTTTCACTTGAATTTTTAAAGGAACATTCTCGAATAGTTATAGGTTCGAATTAAATAAAAAAATGAATTTTTGAAACGGAGGATGGGGCGGCCCCTTTATTTAAACCTATTTTGTATTTATTTGAATTGGATATACTTATTTTTAAATATTTACTACGTTTGTTATTGTGTTAGATTTCACATCTAAATATGTAAACTAAGAATAGTATACTCAAATAGTATTCATGTGAAGTCTACCCACACAATTCTTTAACTGTTACCTATGCTAATGTGATATCTTATTGCTAAAATTCTTACAGTATGTATGTGATTGGCGTTGCAACCGTTTAGCCGGTTATAGCCGAATCGACGATAGTGCGCCAACTCTCTCTCCTTCGGAGTTCGGCGACAGTTGGAGATCCCAAGTGTAACCAGGTCGCTCTCCACCTGGTCCCTCCAACGGAGTGGAGGCCTTCCCATTCCTCGGCTTCCTCCGGCGGGTACTGCATCGAACACTTTCAGGGCTGGAGTGTTTTCGTCCATTCGGACAACATGACCTAGCCAGCGTAGCCGCTGTCTTTTTATTCGCTGAACTATGTCAATGTCGTCGTATAACTCGTACAGCTCATCGTTCCATCGTCTGCGGTATTCGCCGTTGCCAATGTTCTGAGGACCATAAATCTTACGCAAAACTTTCCTCTCGAAAACTCCTAGTGTCGTCTCATCTGATGTTGACATCGTCCAAGCTTCAGCACCGTAAAGCAGGACGGGAATGATAAGCGACTTGTAGAGCTTGATTTTGGTTCGTCGAGAGAGGTCTTTACTGTTCAATTGCCTACTCAGTCCAAAGTAGCACCTGTTGGCAAGAGTTATTCTGCGCTGGATTTCGAGGCTGACATTGTTCGTGTTGTTGATGCTGGTTCCCAGGTATACGAAATTATCTACGACCTCGAAGTTATGACTGTCAACAGTGACGTGGGAGGCAAGACGCGAATGCGCCGACTGTTTGTTTGATGACAGGAGATATTTCGTCTTGTCCTCATTCACCTCCAGACCCATTCGTTTCGCCTCCTTATCCATGCGGGAAAAAGCAGAACAAACGGCGCGGTTGTTGCTTCCGATGATATCAATATCATCGGCGTACGCCAGCAGCTGTACACTCTTGTACCTTCTCGGTTTAGCTCTGCAGCTCTTATAATTTTTTCCAGCATCAGGTTAAAGAAGTCGCACGATAGTGAGTCACCTTGTCTGAAACCTCGTTTGGTATCGAACGGCTCGGAGAGGTCCTTCCCAATCATGACGGAGGTTTTAGTGTTGCTCAACGTCAATTTACACAGCCGTATTAGTTTTGCGGGGATACCAAATTCAGACATCGCGTCGTAAAGGCAACTCCTTTTGGTGCTGTCGAAAGCAGCTTTAAAATCGACAAAAAGGTGGTGTGTGTCGATCCTCTTTTTACGGGTCTTTTCCAAGATTTGGCGCATGGTGAATATCTGGTCAGTTGTCGATTTTCCAGGTCTAAAGCCACACTGATAAGGTCCAATCAGTTTGTTGACGGTGGGCTTTAGTCTTTCACACAGTACGCTCGATAGAACCTTGTATGCGATATTTAGGAGGCTGATCCCACGGTAATTGGCGCAGATTGTGGGATCTCCCTTTTTATGGATTGGGCAGAGCACACTGAGATTCCAATCGTCAGGCATGCTTTCTTCCGACCATATTCTGCAAAGAAGCTGATGCATGCACCTTATCAGTTCTTCGCCGCCGTATTTGAATAGTTCTGCCGGTAATCTATCGGCCCCCGCTGCTTTGTTGTTCTTCAAGCGGGTAATTGCTATTCGAATTTCTTCATGGTCGGGTAATGGAACATCTGTTCTATCGTCATCGATTGGGGGATCGGGTTCGCCATCTCCTGGTGTTGTACTCTCACTGCCATTCAGCAGGTCGGAGAAGTGTTCCCTCCATAATCCCAGTATGCCCTGGACATCGGTTACCAGATTACCACCTTGGTCTCTACATGAGGATGCTCCGGTCCTTAAACCTTCGTTAAGTCGCTTCATTTTTTTCATAAAATTTTCGAGCATTCCCTCTGTCTGCCAGCTTCTCAAGCTCTTCGTACTCACGCATTTCGGCCTGTTTCTTTTTTTGTCTGCAGATGCGTCTCGCTTCCCTCTTCAGCTCTCGGTATCTATCCCATCCCGCACGTGTTGTGGTCGTTTGCAACGTTGCGAGGTAGGCAGTCTGTTTTCTCTCCGCTGCGAGACGGCACTCCTCATCGTACCAGCTTGTTTTTTGTCGTTGCCGAAAACCAATTGTTTCGGCTGCAGCGGTACGCAGTGAGTTTGAGATGCCGTTCCACAGTTCCCTTATACCGAGATGCTGATGAGTGCTCTCAGAGAGCAGGAGTGCAAGTCGAGTAGAGTATTTCGTGGCTGTCTGTTGCGATTGCAGCTTTTCGACGTCGAACCTTCCTTGTGTTTGTTGACGGGCATTCTTTGCTGCTTGTGGCAAGACGTTCATCCACCGGGGTGAATGCCAGGACTCTGCGACGGAGTCTCTCTCCCACCACAAATCCAACACCAAATTTGCGCTCCTTTATATGGCCGCTGTAGTAGATGTCACAAGGACCCACCTTCTTCCGTCCTTGTCCCGTCCATCGCACTTCTTGGATGGCGGTGATGTCAGCCTTGAGTCGTATGAGGACATCAACCAGCTGGGCAGAGGCACCTTCCCAATTAAGGGTCCGGACATTCCAGGTGCATGCCCTTATATCATAATCCTTAAAACGTTTGCAGGGGTCGTCATCAAAAGGGGGGTGTCTCATCCGAGGCTTTCGTAGATTTTTCATTGGTACTTCGTTTTTATGTGGTGGGTCCCAAGCCCTACGCACAACCGCATAAGCGGGCTTCGCCTTCTCACTTTAGCTCGCCTTTAAACGGATGTCTGTTGGCTACCCAGAGGATACTTGGTCTAAAACCGGAAGTCGTGAGCTGCTTGAACCATGTGGAGAAGAATCGTTTCTGGCCACTCCCAAGTGAATGACAATCAAAAACTTTCCTCACTTGCGTGAACTTCTACACATGATCCCATCCTCCTTCTTACAGTATCCATATTAAATATGCGTCCATTTACTTTCGCCCTCATATTTTTGGTAAATAAATAATGTATAATGAATATATATTTGGAATAAATATTATGAAAAAGAAGCAAATGGAAAGTGTGCACCAGCCTGACTGACTGCGCATTCATTAAACAACATCACCGTTACAAAACTTAACCGAAACAAAAATTTTGACAATAGTTCACAGGGAGTCAAAAGTGTATACAATAATTGGGTACGGGGGATTTGCGTGTTTCAAGGTGCGAAAGTTGCGTAGAAATGCGCCGGCAGTTTGATTTACCAGCGTATATTTGCATATATACGATAAAAATATTTTTTGTTTTTGTTTGTATGTGTGTTGAGGTGTTGCCAACGACTTGTTTGTTTAGAAACATTAATCATTTTGCCACTTTCACTACACCCTGCCTACAGCACCAGCCTGCACGCTCGACTATTGTAAGTTTTCGCAACATTTGTATATTTCCTAATTCCATTTTTCTTTTATTTCGTGGAATATACGAGCGCGCACACAAAAGGGTTATATTATAAACGCATGTTTTTTTTATTTCTACTATCAAATGAAAAGAAATAAATGACATTTGAGGTGTAAACATATGTATTGTCTCCGTTTTGTCGGCGCTATTTTAATGGATGAGCAAAAGTTAAGGCGTTTTATATACAAGTACTCATCGCTGAGTGTGTATATGAAATTTGTGTGCGTGCTGCATGCACAAACATATACATATATTTATTTCAGCTGCCAGAAAAGTGCTGAATGCGTAATCGTTTTGGGACACACATATTTATGATATGATACATCACGGTTGGCCAATTAGGTGGTAAGCAACTGTGACGACCAACACACTTTTTAGTGGTTGATTGTTGTTGTGGCGCTGTGGCAATCAAGTGCTAAGTGGCGGCTCTTAAGTGTTCCCAAGTTGGACGACCATCATTTGGGTAGACACCTGTGCTTATTCACATTTAACTTCAAATAAATGTTTTGTGACAGTGAAATCTCTTATCTGTCACACTCAAATACACTCATATTTCTTATTTTAAAAGCACACGCATTCTTTTTAGAAATCGTATGCGTTTAAAGGCACGTTTGCTCAAAGTACCTTTTGGTAAAACGTATGTAAGTATGTGAGTGTATGTATTTATATTGTGCTTACTAAATTGGTTTGTGAGTTGTTATTGTATGGACGGTGCTTTTTGCGGTTGGAGATTGCCAAAATGTGCTAAACAAACAACAACAACAATAAATATGAGTATTTGTGTCATATTAAGCTCTTAAGTGTGTACAGCAGTGTATTTTTATAAAGAAGTGCTTATACTCGTCGTCTACGAATGTATGAATAATTTATTGTGGAAATTCCTATTGTTGTTGGCACGTCGAAACATTTAAATTGGCGCTTTGTTTGAGTTTCTTATACCTTACGCTTAAAATAAATAGGTGCAAACGGAATACCAAATAAATGAATATGACCGTTTTCTCATCATTCATACAAATTTCAACTATACACATGTTTACAAGTATTTCTGTCGAAAAAAGCTTACATTTTTAGTACTTAAACCGCTTTTGAAGATTTCAAACATGAGCCAGTTAAAAATAATTCTAATAATATCAGTCTTTTAAATTATATGTGTCCACGGTAACTTCAAATTCTAATTGGGTATATCAGATCCTCGTATACATTAAAAAATCGCAACGGAAGTCTTTAGTTAACAGAACTTTTGACTGAGTTAGATGAGGTGGTAAGTTTTTATCGCAAACATTTTATATGAATTGAATTACCCCTTCTTATATATTCTTGTATTCTCAAATAAATATATCAGATGATATTCTGCATTTATTTTCCTTGTATTCTTCAATGATTCTAGTGCTAGTGAGCTCGTATCAGGCAATACTATACATCTTTGAAAGACCTACAAAACGACGCTATTACTTTGTTGTTGATTAGTTTGGATATTGCGTTCAATAGTTATAGACGTGTAAACATGGAGTTCACTAACGCCGAAATTCGCGCTATTTTAAAGTTTTCCTTCGTTAATGGCAAATCCGCTAGAGAAACGTTCCGTGAGATTAATGGTGTTTTGGGGGATGGTACTATATCACTCCACTATGGATAAACCAGCCAGCGATGAATACCGATCAAATCATGGAAAACATCGAGTTAGAGAGGCATGTGGCATCTCGTGACATCTCCCATTTAAAACCATCTGCAGAAGGCTAGTAGGGAGATATACATATCAATAAGATCGTTACAAATCCGATAGTAATAGAGCATTGCAAACTTCGTAAGTTCATAGCATAGATATAGTACTACAGTGATTCCCTCTTATGTGCCTCCCCGTTTAGGTGCCTTTCCCGTTTATGTGCCAAATATTTTGCGGCATCGTAGTTTCTCTCTAAATTTAATTTTCTGTAAGTGAAATATTAAAAAAAAATATTCTCTGAAAATTTGAACTTGATTCGATAATTTCTTTTCGAGTTATTCCACAAATAACAAGCCTGATCGAAGTGTTTTTGGAACTGAGTGACTTGTGTTCACTTTGGAAATTATATTTTTTTTTTCAAATTTTCGTGGCTTCATGTCAAAACATTCAGTAATAATGACAATGATTTCCAATGAAGGTAATATTAAAGATTAATAGCTTATCTATGTTTTATTTAAAGCGATAATATTAGAATGATTATAAACAAACTAAACACCTTTCTCATGACATATTTTTTTTTTAATAACTCTTCTATATTTGCTTATTTTTATAGTTTACTGGGTTTTAAAATAAAACAATAATTTTTATATTTTACATAACAGAAAAGGTAAGTACATAAGTCTACATAAGTCATTGAAAAAAAGCTGGTAAAAAAATTAAATAACGAGAATTAGACGCCAAAAGTACAATGGCATCAAGCAGAGGATATTTTTAAAACTTCGTGAATACCTTTATAATACGTTACAAGCGGCTTCAAGATTTTTGCTTTTAATTACTGTTTTATTTGCTGCCATGCGGTGCAGGCTAAGAAATCATCTAACTATCAAAGTTTCTAAAGATTGTATTAGTATTGCTAGAAAGCGATTCATTACGTATATGCATGCTTATAATTATTAGAAACACATGTGGTTAATTAAAGTGATAGATTTTTCATTACACAATATTATTCATGTATGTACGCATAGAATTATCTATCTCTTCATCATTGCTGAGAACTCAGGGGAGTAAGATGAATGTGTTGTATTACAATCAGTGCTGAAGAAACCCCATTATAATGAAGGAGGCATATTGCGAGAATATTATGCAAGTGGGAAAACAAGAAAAAACTGAAATTATTGTAAACAAGTTCTGCGCTTACTTTATTTCTATGGAATTATGATATAATGCATATATAATAATGTGGCGCATTTACTACAGTCAGGGATTAGGCCGGATTTTCTACTTAATTTCGTATTAGCTCGCTGATGCTGGGCGAAGTGAAGTTTATAATTTTATATTTAGGAGCTTGTGCGTGTGTTGGATTGTACTAAGGATATGACTTTTAATGAGTACTTAATACATAAAACATAAATAGAATAAGATAATACATAGTGCAGCAAAATATATACTATGTATATATCACACTTCGAACTCTGCCACTGTTGTTGATTAGTTATATTCTACTCTATTGTTTCGTTAAGAAATCTTATTATGGATCATAAAAATAGCTACATAACTCCGACGCACACTTTTATATATGTATAAACGGTAAATACGTATAATATAATAGAATACTCCAGTAAGTTGCTGTAGCATGAAAAATGCTCATAAAATCCGTAGCAAAAATAAAACAAAAATATCTGCTAACTTATCAAAACTATAATGGATGAAAATGTTTGTAAGAATAAATATGCACCTCACTTGTTTTCCGCTTACTACACTTTCAGCTCAACTTTACTCCTTGTTTATCTGGATGTTGTTGCTTTGTACCTGGCATATAAATCGATTGCAATGGAATTATAATACAATTTTCTATTACCTATGTACCAGAAATTGTAGCTGAAAGAAGTTGAAGAGTTTCACATCATTAGCTTGCGGCTGAATGTTTCTGTAAATATATGAATACTACTACAATTCATATTAATACATATATACACATCTTTGCACATAAGCTTACCTCTTCACCATAGCAACGTGCTAATATAGAGGTATAGTGGAATGGGCAACAGGGAGCAAAGTGTAGCGATTGCTATGGAAATAAATGCCAGTCAGCAGCCGGCATCCAGCTGTGTACAGCTGTTGACGGAAGTGCTGCTGTTGGCGCTGCCTCCACACAAACATACCAAAGCTCATAATATTTTGTACTCGTGTGAGTATTACTGCGAAATTGTTTTCAGATTTTGTTTTATTGCTGCATTTACTTTGGCTAATGTTATTATGCTTTAACATCTCCCAAACCACATATAGTGTTATAAGCTAATACACAGTTACTCACACCAGTAATGGTACACGACGTCTTCAAATGGGAAATGAAAATGAGTAAGCGTGTTCCAAGAAAATTAGCATGCTCTATTTTGATAATATTTCTTTTATAATTCAATTGATGTTCATGTTGTACCGGAGAAATATGCTTTGTTAAGAATTTTAAGCAAATAATTGTCTACGACCGACACTCTCGATAATATCTTCGTCAGTTATGGCATACTTTTTAGTGATTAATTCATTGTTTCAAGATGATCATATAGACTGGGCAAAATATTTTCGTAGCTTATAAATCCAAGTGAGATTAAACTATTTTATGGAATATATCGCTTTTTTATTCCGTTTACATACTTACACTTTCAGTTCTCAGCTATAGATTACCGATCGTCACGATTCAAAAAATTACTGTAAGGATCTTCGTATATATTTATTTATATCATTATCTTCTTCTTCATTAGCAATACAGTCATGGGTGTGCCATTACTTTCGCATCTATTTAATACCAAAAATATTTAATTATTAACTCAAAAACCTTTCATATGCAGTAAATTTAAATTATGCATTAAGTTTAAAAAAATATTAACCACATTTAATATTGGTCTAGGATGCTCAGACTGCGTTCATTTCTCAATTATTTTTTATTTTATTCTTTTATGTAAATTTGTCCAATTTTCAACGTGGGTTACTGTACAAAAAATGAAGTTAGTGTTATTTCCTTTTTGGCTCATTGAAATCACTACACATTTACATTTATTCCAATTTCTTCTTTCTCCACTTTCTATATTTTGCTATTGCTTCCACTTTTAGTTGGAGTTGTTCTAAGAACTTTCTTGTACGTGTGTACCTGTGTTTATTTGCATAACAGCACTTTTATTTGCTTTCGATTTCTCCCTGGCTATTTGGTATTATTAATATTTTTTTTTCATACAAAATGTTTATTGTTTTTATATTGAACTTTATGAAGTTATACAAGTAGAACATCAGAACTCTCGATTGGAGAACAACGTAAAAATATTAATGCTTACAACAAAAAACTTTTGCAAGAGTTATATTTACATGGGGATATTCCCTAAGGGGGTTCATTTTTTAGTTTGCATAAATCAAGCGGAAATTCTGATAAAAACGATTTATTTGTGAATTAAACACTACGTGGGAAACAATTTTCACATTGGATCCAATATCTACAAGTTATTGATATTAAATAAACTCCATAAAATATAATCGTCTTCATCCTCATTAACTCCACAAAATATAATCGTCTTCATCCTCATTAAACGTTAGGCAGCCCTATCTCTAACTTAAATTCGTAGTTTTGCAACGACTGCAATGAGGTCCATGCTATTTTATATACGAAGTTGTACCACATTTAAATATGACACCTGTCAATAATCTTTGTCCAGAGAGGAAAGGAATACGTTCGGTAGAAAACGACGACAAAGTGAAATAACTCTTAACATGAACATAGTTTGGTACTCATGTGCAGAATTTATAGCTTTGAAATTGAATACGTAACAAGAGGAGAAAGTGTGGGATGATAGAAGTTTTCTTCTATGTATCAGTAGGGAACTTAGTAGGTCACACAGGGACAGACTGGAGAAATGTTCTAAGGGTTCACAAACTCTTGCATTAGTTCGATAAGTCATTTCACATTCAGGAGAACGACCCTTAATACTAGGTGGTAATTTAGTATTATCGGATCCGTAAAATACGGAAAATTCAATACTTTTTAACAAATTTCTCGAGATGACTGGCACTTTTCTTATGAGAAAAATACAAGCAGTTTCGTAATAGCAAAATAAACAAGGTGTTCTCACTGCCACATGCCAATGAGTCAGTCACGTTATAAAATATGAAAACTTCTACTTTAAATAAATAAGGTTTTAATTCTATGCGAATCGTGCAACCCTCAACGAATAAACCAGTTGTTACTAAGAGAAAAAAAGACGATTTGCTTGTTGAAGGTCGAAAATATGTCTGATCGTAAGCGGTCACAGTTAGGTGATATTATGCTACAACCGACGCCGAAGCTGTAGATTCGCGGAATAAATGCACTATCAATGCATTTGGCTGAAGTTTTTTCTTCTCACTTCACTAGAATATCTAGGTTGGCCGAAAATCGAAAATCACTGACGGTACTGAAGTGAGCAGATACAAACTTTTCTAATACAGGTAAGTTTTCGCACGTCACTGCACAAGGTTCAAGTTTATAAGTACAATTATATTAAGTTACGTAAAATACTGCGGGAAGGGCATTATAAATACTTATATTGATGTCTGCCGTTCCAAAAGAGCATGTCGAAAAGGAACTTAGTTAATTTGCTAAGATGATGTGCTCAGATTATATAACGGGGCGGCTAGATTTTTAGAGTTCTAAGCGGTTAATAAAATCAATCAAACGTAAAGATATAACAGCCTCAAATATATGTATGTATTTGTTTAATTTCCGTAGATATAAGTTTTTCATGGAAAATGTACAAAGGGAAATTCCAGCCATTAATAATGGCTGCTTACAAACGTTCGTTGGTATGAAACCAGTAATGACTTTGGATGCAGCTTTTTAATACTTATTACAATATCTATACCAATTTAATGTGCTTCTACTTAATAAGAAATGCTTAATTAAAATGCGCGCTTAAAGGCAGTTACAAACTTTTAATGCCGCCATAAAGCTGCTGCCGCTCATCACTTCCGTAGGAGAGACATATGATAGAATTATGCAAGCGGAGAAAAAAAATGTTTTGGTGATTAAAAACTTTTTATGCACAGCTAAATTCTGGAATAAAAGTACATTAGATTGAGTTATTTTTGGCTATATTACGATATGATATAAAAAGTCAGCGGATAATGAAGTATTCCATGGGGAAACCCAAGGGTAATAATCTAGCAAGAAAAGAAATGTAAAATCATGTGCAATAAAAAGCTTGCACAGATAGCTAAGTGAAAGCGTCATCTGCAATAACTCTTCTTTTTAATGGCCCCTTAAAGTGATAAGGGTCCCCACAGACAGCGTACAGTGCGTGCAACAACTTAGCGCTACATTTGTATGTGCGTGTGTGTGTGTGCTTGAAAGTCTGAAGACCTTCGCACCTGTCGACGCCAACTCAACGCATATACGTACGTATGTATCTATATTTTCCATAACGCACGCATAGCAACGGGCTGTATTTTGTAGGAATCTTTTAATGAAAATATAGCTTTTCACACACGCAAACATAAAGCAACCCAGCTCCCAAAAAAAAAACTCCCGAGCCACCAACCAGAAATCACCGTGCAATAAAAACATTTTAGGAATAAAAATTACGACTTTAATCTACTTTCGCTTGTTGTAACATTGTTGAGCTCCCGAAACTCACAATCTCCTTTCACTCCATTTGATTTTCTGTATGATTTGTTGTTCGCATTGTAGCTGCTTTGCATTTGTTCGTGTTGCTGTTGTTGGCATTTCCCCACCGGAATGCTCATTTTCCTCTTCATTTTGCTTACCAAGTAAATTCTCGTATTATTCAAGGTGCTGCTGCTCTTTTTGTCCGTCCACCGTGGCTTCCGTTGCCGCCGCCGCCACCGTCGTCGTTACGCGTTCTCCTCCACCACTAAAAGCGTTTTGTAATTCGCCGTTTTATGCAACTTAATAACTTTTGACAAAAGAAGCGAGCGCGCTAAAAAAAAATACACGAAAGAAATTAAAAGAAATAAGAAATGTATGAAAGTTACAAAGACAGCGGTGTAAATATAAAATAACAAAACAAAACAAGAAAAAAAAAAACAAATGGCAGGAAATCAGCAAAAGGAAAAAACGCGGCGCGTCAAACGCCAACAATTGTAATAGTGAAGGAAGCGATTTTCTCCCAGCTCCGCATACTATCAACACAACAGACGCTTGCCTTTGACCCTAAAAGCAAGCAAGCAAAAGTTTGCGCCAACAGCATAAAGCAGAAAAAAACAAGAGGGAGACAAAACCAAAAGAAAAAAATCTAAAACAAAATAGGCAAAAAGGAAATATAATGTAAATATGGAACCATCAACTTAATTACCGAACATTAAGTGCTGCGATAAGGTCGTCGTTTGCCATTCTCCCCACTTTGCTCGTTTCATTCTTCTTCCATTTCGCTCTCAACTTGACCACCCTTAGTATGCGTGGCAATCAAAATGCTTGTCTCAGTTTTTTCTATCTGACTGTGTGCTTCTCTTTTATTGCGACATTTCCGCTTTTGTTGTTGTGCTAGCAGGATAATTGCAAAAAATTTGTCTTTCTTGTGGCGTTAATTATTGCCATGTTATGCCTTTGAGTTTTCAGTAGCTCTATTTTTTCTTCCTGTCTTCTTTGGAATACTCCCGTTATGTAATATACTAATAGAGTACGATTATAATAGTGTTAGGTGTAGAAAAAAGAAATACCAAGAAAATAGATGGAAGTGTGAAGTAAAAATTTTCCAGAAGATTGTCATAAAACTTATGAATGCAGTGTATGTAATTCTTCTGGTGTTCAAAGTTAAATATTCGGTAAAGAGTATATGTATTTATTTAAAACCTGCTTTTCTGCCTCGAAACCCTAGTTGATAATGTCCAGCAGAGATAGAACCATGAGCACTGGGGTTCCAATCAACGACGTAACTTCTGGAACGCGCAAACATTTAGTGACGTATTGTTTACACTTGCAACTCAGTCGATTTGGGATATTCTAAGTCTAATAATGGTCTTTTTAAGCGACTCTGCAACTGTAAGCGTCTCAAATTCTTCATGACTTTCTGGTTATAATTTCCTAAGTTTAAATTTCAACCTGTCGTAGTACTTGACCAATTGATGTATGTTTTGAGACAACCTTTAGCAGTTGATTAACGAGATGTGATATAAAACAACTTACAAAATCTTCTAGCACTGTAAAAAGTTTCTTCCTACGACAAAAAGCCACGTAAACGAAACTGACCCATATTTAATTCACCTCCATTACTGTCAAATCGGCCACAGTCTACAAAACTATTTGGGAGAATGTTTAATATATTTTCAACAAAAACATTTATTTAGTATTATCATATATTGCGCCGTGAAATATACAGACCAATCGTCAATACATTTACTATTTGTTTAAAGTATTCTAAACATTAGTGTCATAGAAATTCACTGAGAAAATACTCTGAACAACGATCGAGTGCTAAATCGTTACGTTATGGGCGTATTCTATTAAAAGTCTTTGATCAAGAAGCTCGTATTTTCTCAAAGAATGTTAAATCTAAAAGGTTGGCACTGATAATATTATTCTTCACCATAATTTCGTACCACCAAATTATTAGTAAATACAATTACCAACAGGAACAATCCGCGTGCGCCAATTTCCTTGGAGTCAAGTCCCAGCTCATATTGAAGAATAATAAGAATAGCAAGTCGTTTTCAAACAGAAATTTTAATTTTTTAATTTTTTAGGAAATTTCAAACTTCTCTTAAAGGGTGCAACCTCATTGAAAGTTTAGTCTTTTTTCAGGTCACTTCGATTCGTTAAAATCCATTTTTGTATGAAGTATTATTAATATTCCATTATGTTTCTACCAGAGCTATTATAATGTGATTAGTTACTGTGGTATCTACATCCAATTTAAATAGTATTTTTCTTCCACTAGTTTCACAAATCTACATGTCCACATATCTTATAAATAAATCAGTTAACATTCCATTATTAAGTTTTCAAGGACACGACTCTACAGACAGTTATAGTTCTAACTCCAATCAAATGATTTTGCGGCCTTCCCCTATTTCTCATACCACATGCCTATACCAAGTTTGCTTCTAGGCTGCTGTTAGCTATGATACGCTTTGAGAAATAACAAATAACAAACAGCAATAAGGATTAAAATGGCAACAGCAATCGTAACCGAAGGGGAAAACTTGCACAATGACAATAATGAAATGGCTGTCGGCTGCAGAGAATAAAAAATTAAAATAGATAAATAACAAACAACAGCGACAACGACAGCAGCCGCATAAATGCAAGCAAAGAGCATGAATAACAAAAAAACACGAAATAAATAAAACTGAAAACCAGGAACAAAGCAAATAACTTAACGACTTCAAATGACAAGATGCGCCTAGAAAATTAAATCATTTGCCGTGACAATGACTTTCATGCCATTTTATCGTTTCTACCACAGTCATGGCGCACTTGTCACCGTTATGCTTGCGGTGCAGCTATATCTTTCTATTGCGCTGTAGTCCTTGTCTGCGGTCAACATGTACACCCACACAGGGAGCAGCCACCAACAATCACGACCATACCACGCAACATCATCACTTCTCGTGCGCCAATCTGTTAGCCACTAGCGGTGCTAACCAAAATGCCAGCAATAAAAGTTGGTAAAATACATACAGCGAAATAAGTAATTTGATTATGAGAGCAAAATGACTTTGCCCATGAATTACAACTACAGGGTATTTTGTATAAAATGAAATTGTGGGAGAGGTAACTGCTGCATCTTGTGACTACTTGGGAGTACATTATAACAATACTAAGTGTTAACCACTCCAAACATTCGCATTGAATATTAATAGAGCTGTTTAGGGAATATATGTTATCTTGAACATGAAGCTGAGAACCATTTCTTCAAACTTCTACGGGAACATGGAAGAATAATTTTTATGGCCGAAAACATTTTTGTTCTAAAATAGGTGAAATCGGATATGTGGTTATTATGGTGAGCCAGAAGGAACATTTACTAAATAGAATAATATAGCTTCAGCGGTTTGTGAGATAAGAGTTCTATTTCTAACCACATACATATATGGTCCTTTGAATCAATATTAGATCTCGGACTTCAATCGAACACTGCCGTTTGTTGGATCTGTCGGAGGAGATAGAAATCCAATTAGTTATTTCATATAATTTATATTTTGCTAACGAAAGCAATTACGAAGTCAACCAAATTATTACTGTTATATGTAACCAACTTGCGCTCTAAAAATAAAATCTGCACTCTACATAAATAAACAAAGTAGAAAATGTAATCAAAAATGAGTACTTCAAATCTGCTTAAAAATAAACAACTTACATTCTTTCATTTTATTGGTCCTTTTTCTATTGCCTTGTAGCAGTACCATCAATTAAGGAGACTGGTACAAGAAGGAGCATACAGAAACGTTGCAGTAGAAGCTTGACAATCTGGAAAAGGGTTTTTGCTAGCAGAAAGTGAAAATATTTGTAATAGAAAAGTGCAAATGAAAGAAAATATTAATGAAGTTTTTCCTCTACTTTGTACCACTTCAAGTCTTAATTAAATTGCAAGGTATCAATTGGAAAACAGAAGTGTTTGGTTCGGCGCTTAATTTAGAAATATGTTTACGTTACTCTTCGAGAACCAAGTATATATGTATATTGTATGTACAAATATACAGTCTTGCTTCCACTTCTTTCCCTTCATTTAATTAATTATGTTTTTTCTGCGGATTTAAGGAAAATGGTAGTGGTTGACGGCATTAGGGAAGCAGTAATATTCTTTTTCAAAGTGCAGTATCCTTACAATAATTTTGTTAAGAAATGATAAAAGTGAATCTTACTGTGACCATGGGAGTAAACTTGAAATGCAAGCAATGTACTCGTTAATCTATCGATTTTACCACAACTTTGTAATCATGACATACTCATTATAGTGATATTCGGCCACCCCGTTGACTTTGGAATGAATACAGATCTTGGTCTAGCTCCCAATTGTCACAAATATAAACCACCTTGTCATTTAATTCTATGGGTCTTGTTTAGTTGCAAGACTTGAAATATTTCCATTATTTTTTAATTACAGCAACAATTACTAATTGGTGCTCGAAAAAAAGGTTTATCTCTAACCAAGTTTCTGCTACTTTCAATGACTAGACGTTTTTAAGTTTTTTTAATTATATTTAAATATTCAAAATGAAGCTGTAAACCTCAGCACGTTTGCGTAGTAATCGAATCGTTTCAAAAAAAAAAAATAATAATTTGCGACGAAGCATCATAACAAAAGCAAGAAGACTTAACAAACCATAAGTCTACGAAGCAAATAACCATTGTTTTATTGCACGCGCTTTTCGGCAATGAATTCTAAAATATCACCACGTAATTTGCTGCAGCAATTAGAAACGCACAGCTGGTGATTCTGCGAAAAGCATTTATGCTCGAACAGAACACGGTTCACACGAAAAATTTGCAATTTCGCAGAGAAAAAGTGCTGGCACAAATGGCTAGTAAAACGAATATTGCAACTCCTTTCATCCTGGTGCAATATTTCGCGCAACAAATGCTTTAATTAGCAATGAAATTATGTGCACAGGCGCCATTATTTATAGCCACAAGAATATTAAAAAGTATTTAAACAGGTTTTTATAGACGTTCGTGTTTAAAGAGTAAAAGTCGGGTATCGAGCTTGCATGAAATTTTGCGGGATCAAAAATGAGCGAGGTTTTTAATTTTAAAGGAAATTACATTTTAACAATATAAGTGTTAGATCGGTAAAATCAAGTCAATACCAAATACCATAGCCCACATATAGCTCATATACAGATACACATTCTTTATTCCACATATATCAGTTAATGTCTCAGCAAACTTATATGAACATATAATCTTTAATATTAGCTTGGTGGCTAGATTAAATCGGTAGTATAAAACGATCGAATTACAGAGCACCGAATATTTTATACTCTCGCAATTTATTGCTGTAGTTTTATTTTGACACTATTAACACTATTTGACCCATATATTCGGCCTTAACCAATTTCACTACTTTTCACCAGCATATACATTATATCCAAGATTACATGATTACTCAATTTGGCTCAGATATTTCACACATTAACCGATATATGTATGCGGAGTAAGCCCATTGTATTTAAAAAAAACCTATAATTAGGTATGTGGGAGCTAGGGGAAGTTATAACGATTTTAATAATTTTTGGAACAGAGACACGCTATTAGAAGAAAAAAGTCCTTTGAATTACATTAAAATATCTGAGGGATTTACCGATATTTTCGGTGAAAAATTACCTTAGCCACTGAGTTCTTCATGTTCAATATCCGGGGCCTTGAAAAGTTATGGACCGATTCGGCAATTTTTTCACAAGTGGAATCACTGTGGCATCAGATCATATACAGTAATTGTGTAAAGTTGTATTTCGCTATTTTCATTGGTTCCTCATGTATATATTATAAAGTGAAGGAATAAGATGGAATTCAAAATTGAGTTATATGGGAAGTTGTCGTGGTTGTGAACCGATTTTATCCATATCCCACACGTGTCACCAGTGTGTCAAGAAAATATTATATACCGAATTTCATTGAAATTGGTCGAGTAGTTCCTGAGTTCCTATTTGGGGCGGGACCACGCCAACTTCCTCAATAAAATTACATCCAAACATGCCCCTTCCTAGTGCGATCCCTTGTGCCAAACTTAATTTAGGGCTTAGTTATGACACTTTATAGGTTTTCGGTTTTCGCCATTTTGTATGCATGTTAGTGGATCGATTTCGCCCAAGTTTTATCAAGATATTTCAATTTTTGTCCAAGTTATTCGTTGCACGGACGGACAGACAGACATCCTGATTTCAACTTTACTCGACACCCTGATCAGTTTAGTATACAGTATGCAAAATCCATATTCGTACACCCTACTTTTTCAGCGAAAATATAAATTTTCAAACCAATTTTGAAGACAAAAACAAGTTTTGAATTAAAAATTACTGCAGAATGGCAAATGTATTGATTTTTATATAAAAGTAAATAATATTTCCGCAAAAACTGAAATTATAGCTTAAACACAAACAAAATCCGTATTCGTACACACCTAACTGATACATATTATCAATAGCATAAGTTAAAAATAGTATTTAGTGGGATATAATTTTTGTGTAATAACTGCGTGCAATCGCCGTTTCATTGATTTACCCAACTTTTTCATAAATTTTGGGGATAATTTTTTGCAATTCTATTGCAATGCAATATTGTAAATTTTCATACCTTTTTTAACGATAAACCATACATTTTTAAATGCGATGTTGTTTTTAAGTGAAATGGACAGTAGAGAAGATCCGAAGGCGAATATCCAGCGCAGTATCCTTGTGGTTAAAATCTTGGTGAAACAGATATTGACCCCCAAACCCAAGATTATTATTTTCGCTGAAAAAGTAGGGTGTACGAATACGGATTATGCATACTGTATATAACTCTATATCTAATTCGTTTAGTTTTATGACTTCCATCCACCCGTGAACAAAACTATTATAAACACTTTAGCTACTTTGTTGTGAAAGTATAAAGTTCTTGTAAGACATTTGACCTATTTTAATTAAATTTGGTTCACTATTTACAATTAATTATATATAAAATGTGCAGTTTTAAAAAACAGAAAAAACTACACCGTAATTTGCTTGAATTTATAAAAATAACCAAGATTCGACATTAAAATGGTTAAAAGCGGTTTTTCTTTTATTCTTCATCTAGTTAATGGTATTGGGCTACAACTTTGCACTGCTCGATTTTTTTTTATATCGATCTTGGACATTTGTGTCAACATTAACCCAACAAAATTTTGTAGAGATCTGTTTGCATCCCACACTTATTCTCAACTGAAATTTGCTTTTCTATTTTAATTCCAAGAAAAGTGCGGCTGAGGCTCATCGAATGCTTTCGGATACGTACGGTGAGGCTGTTCTAAGTGGAAAAAAGCCTTAAATTTACAAAAATCGACCTAATATATAAATATCACCCCTAAAGTTGACTTTTTATGATATAAATATAGTTGACTTTATACTGATATCTGTCAGAATAAAAGGTATTTTATTACAATTTGAATTTATATAGCGTATAGGTCAGCAAATAGCTGTTCCTTACCAAAATCGTCCATACCTTTTCGGTCAATATAAAGTACGAGAGATCTTGTTGTGATCATAATGATAATGATTTATCATTTGACTGTTTGAAAAGTTCTAAAACATTGATGAACGGGGATTACTAAATGAAACATTATAATTTAAACGAGCAGTAACAAGTTACTTGGCGAGTTGTGGTAAGTTGGTTGCTAAATTCCGTTATCCAAGCATAGAAGCATGAGATTTGACCTATACCTATTACGCGATAAAACATGAAAATATCCACAAATTGATTGTCGATTATCGTAAAATGAAGCTGATCGAGAAAGTTGGAAATCCAAAAATATTAAACGGAAACCATCAACCATGGATCTTACATAGAACTATTTGAAAGTTTAAGGAATGTTATCTGTATTTAAAATAAAAACGTAAATTCTATGAATTAGTCCACTCTGGATTTGTTCTCTACTGACTTTTCTGAGACCGCAAAAGCAAACGAAAATTTGTATACGGAATTATATCGACGCCGTTTCTTGAATGACAATGAAAACTAAATTTGAATTTTACTAAAAATGTGTTTTTCTATGAAGATTACTTTTCAGCATGTCTTGTATATTACAGTAAAAAACACATTTAACATTTACTATGACTTAAGTCAGCTACTGGTAAAGATGTAGATGCCAAATTGTATATAATTTTCTTCTACTAATTGTATATACGGACAAACATCTAACGGCTCTACTTATGTGCACTCGAGTGTCGTAATAATACAAAATTATGTATCCATATATATATATACATATATGTGATTCATTACATTTTACTGTGAGAATTAATTATTGCAAGTCTTACACTTCCATGGAAATAGATTTTGAAGCCGTCTTTGCTACAATTAATAGGATTCGAACGGAAGCGAATCGTCAATTGTTCACCGACTACTACTTATGTGAATTGGAATATGCATAATTTTCGACTGTAGCGAATGTTCATTTATAATTGTACATTGAATTGAAGATGAGACACACATACTATATAAGTATATTTTTGTATTATATATGAATAGATATTATATATACAAACATTTATGTTGACCACAAAGTTTGAACTCCCATGGTGTGCCTACTCATTTAAATATACAATGGCGGACAGGTCTAGTTGTACAATATACTCGTATATTAGGGGTTTTAGCAATTTATTTAATATGACTTATGAGGTTTATGGTTCTAAGCAAAATATTTCGGTATATTATATTTTTAATATGTTTAGTATAATTTGGATCAGATTGAGATTTTAAAATATGTATATAAAAAATTCTAAAGTTGGTTCATAATTTTGTCTTGAATTAAATACGAGTACAATAATGAGTTGCCCTATCTCTTTCAGAAGCCTTCATAAGGCGGCAAAATAAGGAAGTATGAAAAATGGGGTGCTCATCGTCTCTTTCTTAATGTAAAGTGTCGTGAAATAATATCTCGAAATATTAAAAAAATTCTGAGCATTAAAGCGAACGCAAATGTTCACTTTCTGTTAAAAATTCATACCGAATTTTTAAAGCAATTAAGATAGACATACTAAACTAAAACTGAAATCGAAATATTTTGGACCCCCTATTGTCAACTCAAATCCGCCAGTGTGTGTGTGCCTAACAAGTATTGACATGTTGCACGTACAACAAATGGTTACTGGTACACAGGATGTACGGTAAAGTATTTGCATAGGCAACAAATCGAATGTCTTCTCCGTTGCTGCTTGCCCGCACGCTTGCGTCGTCGTTGCTTCCCCAATTACTGGCTGCCACAAATTTTCCACATCGAGCCATGACGACTGACTGTTCTTCGGATGTCTCGCACTGTATTATTGCTCCACTTATTTACTATCTCACTCACTCCCAGTGTCAATTTTGTGCTGACAGTTGCTTGCAGCGGTAACTAACGGGAAATATTCAATTTGTTATTGACAAGCTGACTTAGTTCAATACATAAAATGCAAACGTCAGCAAATGTCAGCTACGAAGGAAGTGGATATGCACACATGCAATTATACAACGGCACATAAACATAAATGTGCGCTTGCACATACATGTGTGCGGCAGTCGCTGCCGGAAAAGGAACTGTGCAATGTGCTGTCACCTGTGTAGAGATACTGCATGATTTGCAGTGTTAGTCCACATCTATCATTAAACCAAAAATGTATCGCACACATTGCAAGCAAATGTAATACAATTAGTTGCATTTGCCATTAGATTATACTTTCTTGACTGGTTGACAAACAAACTGTCACACGCACAGACACACTCATACATACATGTGCGTATGTGATATTTATTATTGCTATAATTTATGTTTGTATTTGTAAATTGAATCCATTCATGTTTGTGTTTGGTATAAAACGAAAGGCTTTTTGCCAACATAATCCTATTATAACCAAAATCAGATTAATAACTAGCTTGAAAGCATACCTTTTCAGACTTTTGAAATACAATCGGTGTGGCAAGTGATGACCAACAGCTGTCAGCTAAATGTACACACTCAGGTGTTTTCATTTGCTGTTGCAAAGTTGGCATAAAGCCTTAATTATATGATTCTATGAAAATTTAATTGAAATTGGCAAAGTTTTGCCAAAAGCCCCATCGTATTGCGTTGGCAAATACTAATGTATGGTAAAATATCAATTCATGTTTGATAAATAATTTAGTTTCGTGAAATGTGTACCCTTTAGACCTGCTAATTGTTAACTACTTTTGATGTAACGAATTGATGGTAAATAAATTAATTTGATTTTACAGCGTATTTGTGGTGATATGAATAGTATAAATTTGAGTATTTATTTCATACATCAGTTTGAATGGAACGTACTTAATTAGTAAGCGTTGGCGCAATGTCAGCTTTTCAGTATATTTCACATACAATTAGGTAATAGTTATCTCAATTTATTACAGGCAAGAGAAATTTGTGTATTTGTGACAACAAACAACATAATTATCATGGTTATGGATGTGGACTTTAAGTTAATGGAGTAAAACTGGACGTGGTAATAGTGAAAATATTGTACAAAATTATTTCTGCATGGGGTAGGAATTTTCGTACTTGATATATTTAATTACTAGTTAGGTGTATTCGTTTTCTATACTCTTGCAACAAAGTTGCTAAGAGAGTATAATTGATTTATTCAGATAACGGTTGTTTGTAATACCTACGACAAGCATGTAGTACATATTGTAGTATGCTACAGAAACCATATGTGTGTCACCGGTCTTCTCAATTTTGTTCGGAAGCAAATGGTTTTCCATACTACAATATAGTGGTAGAAACCATTGAAATTATATGGTGTTGTGAAATGTACTACAATGGATCTCATTGAACACACCGAAAGCTTTAAGCTCTTCTGCCACAATCATATGTTTTCCGACATTTTGAAATAGGAAATAAATTAAATTCAAAATAAACTGAAATCAAAAACCAACATTTAAAAAAATGATGCGAAAAATATGTTGAGAAGTAATAATTATGATGGAAAATAATATTTTAAGATTGCTTGAAGTTATAACTAAGGCAGGAACTGTTAATCATAATTATATGTTGCTAGAATTCTACAACAATACTACATGTGTGTCACTATGCTGGTAAATGGTTTCTCGAGCTTTTATTGTCATACACAGAGTAGTATGGAAACCATATGTCTGCCTTTGGCATAAGTGAGATATATAGTTGTATAGACCAAAGTGATCAGAGTGACGAGTACATGACGAGTAGATTTGAAATCCTGATTGTTAGATATATATTAAGATATCTTGACGAAACTTGGCACACATGTGGGATCGTAGGAGGGTTGATATTGAAAATGGGCGAAATCGAACCATTGCCACGCCCAAAAATGGCGAAATCCGAAAATCTATAAAGTGTCATAACTAAGGCATAAATAAAGTTATAAAATTTAAATTTGGTATAAAGGATCGCACCGTAAACTGTTAAAGCTAGAAAGCTAAATATACCAAATTTTCTGCAGTCACTTCTCTTACGTACGCCATCACACACCATAAAAATAGGTAAAATCGGATAAAATCCACGCCCACCTCCCATACAAAGGTTATATTGATAATTACTAAAATTCGTTAACTCACTAACGGAACACACCAGAAAACCTAAACTTTGCAGAAGGAATGGCAGAAAGAAACAGCACTCAGATTAAAAAAATTGGAAACGGGTGCGCCGCCCACTTATGGGTCAAAACCCATATCTCAAAAACTACTCGAGCAGGTTTGAAATGCGGTACATAATATTTTCTTGATACCTTAATGACACGGGTGAAATATTGGACATTCTATTCACAACCACACTTACTTCCCATATAACTGAATTTTGAATTCCATCTGATTCGTTCACTTCATAATATATACATTAGGTGTCAATGAAGATAGCGGAATAAAACTGTGCACAAATACTTTATCACTTGTGGAAAATTGTCGATATTTTTTTCGAACATGAAGAATTCAGTGCCTTTAATGCAATTCAGACGAAATATTTTTTTTTCTAATAGTGTATCTCTATTCCAAATATTAATAAAATCGGATCATAACTTCCCCTAGCTCCCATATACTTAATTATAGGTTTTTCAAAAATACTTTATGCTTTATTCCGCATATATCGGTTAATATGTGAGATATCTTAGCAAAATTAAATGAGCTTATATTTTTGGATATAGTGTACCTTGGTGGTGGAAATGAATGAAATCGGTTCAGGAATTATCTCAGCCCTCACGCACTATATATGATTATTTTCGTTTCTCTATTGGACTTTATGCCGAATATATGGGTCGAATAGGTTGCACCCGAACTTAGCCTTTCTTTACTTGTTTAAACCACTTGTACCATTGTGAGTGGCTCGAATGTGAAATTGCTATATAAATCATACAACGAATTTATTGATGTTAAAAACTTGTTCCAGATTATTGCTGTCGCATTTAAAATATTATATTTGATATTATGCACTTATGCCAGCGCTTCTTCCTGTCGACGAAACACTTCTCAAACTCGATTTTTGAAAATAGGAAAAAGTCACACGGAACCATGTTTTGGGAATATGGCGGCTGGGGCATTGTCACAGTATTGTTTTTGGCCAAGAGTACACGAAAAAGCCACGAAGAGTGAGATTTTGACTAACGAAAATCGCCAAGCTCATAAAAACACGTTTACTCTTAGCGGCTGCTACAGATAAAGTAAGCAATGAATATTGCTGAAAATTGTATCGTACTTCAGGGGAATGAATATCAACATAATTAAACAATGTTGACATTTGGGCTCATCAAACCAGTGATATTTTAAGTTTTATAATTCCCTTTATTTTTTTGAACACATCATGTACAATATACCAAAAGATTAATAGCGTTGACTGATTTAATGATGAGTGCCAATGAGTCACTAATTAGATGAGCTTATGAAGCGTCAAAATTGTGAAGTGCTTAATTAAAAGATATTATATTATCTTTCATGGTTCTATTGATTTATATTCGTTTTTAGAAAGGATTTAGTAAAAACTACTACACATATCGGAAACAATGTCGTTGTAGTTAAAAAAAAAAAGTCCATTCGTATAACATACTCTACTATGACTGTAATAATTATTGAGAATTCCGTTAACATTAAATTTCAACAATCATGTTATAAATCGATCCAAGTACATATGTATTTGAAAGAATTGTTATCTGCAAGTTTGCACACGTTTTGTACTATTTTTCGCCATTTTTTATCAAAAAATTGTTTCAAAAACTTTTTCAGATATTAAACATGTCTTTTTGCCATGGGTGCAACATGGCGTATGAGCAACCACTATATGAGTGAAAGAATATTTAATTTATGACCTCACAATTCCCTAAAATTGCAGCTCAACAATTAAATTCAATGTGTGCTATTTCCACAACACTTACATTGTAATCGCTTATAAATCACTTTTTATTGAATTCCGCCACATATCAAATACAAACGCATTCAAACAAATACAAACACATACATAACTAAATCTACACATACGAGCACACATTGAGGTCGGTCGTTTTTATGACGTTAACTCCACTATAAAGATGACCATTTTTTATTTTTTATACAAGCACCTGCCCTATCTGCTATCAGCCACCAAGACCAAACAGACGCAATCAGATTTATAGATAAGTGAGTGTGTTTATATGTATGTATGTATGTATGTATGTATGTATGCATTTATTTAGATATATGCGTCCACAAGAGTTTCAAAAACATTGTACTACCGAAAAAAGTCATAAATTTTGTATTTCCAATAAAATATTAGCAATGTATTGGCGGTGATTTCACTTTTCCAGAACATTTACCAATTTCCAACTACACATGAATCAATGAATAAATTTAGCAATTTAGAGAACTGAGGGTGTGCATCCTTACCGGAGTGAGGGTGTAGTTGTGTGAGTGGTTAGTCCCGCGCGCAATGGCGATCGAACGATTTCAGGCGACTTCAAATCACACCAATATATGCGATACACACATTAGTGCTTGCGTTTGTGTGTGTGTGTCCTTATATAAATCTTTATAATTGTATGTGTGCACATTTACACGGGCACAGTGAAATGTCTCAATCGATTTATGTAAATGCACATACAATTTAATTGTGGTGACAAACGGTTGCAAACACAAAAAACCCCAGATCGATACAAACACTTAACCACACATACAAACAGAATTGTCTAACCTTATATGCATATGTGAATTTTGTTTGTGCGAATGTGCATTTTTATTATGAATAATACCGACAAACGATTTGGAAGTGTTCAATGGCTTTGAATAAAATTACAATGAATCATAAATTGTGCAGACGGCTGACTGCCTGCCTGGCACCAGTATTCCACCCACTAGTTCTACGTTCGGACGACTGGTCAAACCGTTACACACATGCTGGTGACACACATTCGAGATAGAATAATTATGTATACACTAATGTGTGTGTGCCACAAGTGCTGGTATTTAGCCACATTTGAAAGAAGGTACTGTGTCCTGGTGTTGAAATATAGAAACTGGTAATATTTTTTATTCAATGGCATTGATAGCAAACTAATGGTATAATTAAATATTCACATACTTTTACATGTACACAGTTATAACTGTATGTTTACTTTTATAAATGAAATTATTTAATTATAACTCCGACTACCACTACACTTTACATAGAACACACAAAAGAATCAAAGAACTAATTGCTTTTATATTAAATAAAACACTGTTTTCATAAACAATTATAATTTCCATTAATTATACACTCACGTAATGTGGCATAGAGTACAAAGGCTTTGTTTCACCAATAGTTATTTGGAGCACGAAATAAGCAATATAAGAAGGATATGGTAGGTATATGTAAATGTGCCCTCTCGACACAATTCGAAAACGCCAATTTAGAAATTGTTTATGAGTTCCAGGTTTAGGGTACATTGATAAAAATATGTAAGGTGTTACAATTACCAATTACTATAATGTGGTGAATCGTTCCAAATATTGAAACAAGCATTCTCCGGACATTTTAAAACTCTAATATTAGACACATAGGGTAAGTCAATTCTCGATTTTACCCTTGTTTATCTCAGGGACGTTATTAAAAGGAGAACATTTCCTAAAACTTAGAAATTCACCAATATTCTAAAAGTTAGCCACAACTACTGAGGTCCTTATCTTCGATATCTGGAGCTTTGTGAAGTTATAGTCCAATTATAATTTTTTTTTATAATCTATGCTGCATTATTAATAATGCTAGATTTATTCACAGTTGAACTTCTCTAACTCGAAGATCTCCATAACTCGAACCCTTGAATTGGCAATAGAAATCAAATATAGATAGAAATAGAAAATTTCCTTCCAGAAATCGAACTTTTCGACCAAGACATAATAAAAAATTTAACATTTTACTACAGAGGCAGAATTTTAATAGAGTCCTTCTATATCATATTGAGGCGAACAAAAAATATGATATTACATATATGGATTGCAAAAAACATGTAACTAAGGCATGAGGTACAGAGGTCAGGAGCCAAACAATAGGAAATTGCAACAAAGAATATTACATAATAGATGTTTTAACCTATGTACATGAAACTTAATGCGAAGTAAATAAATAAAACTGTGTAGAAATCTATTTTGTACAGCTTTTTGAAAAAGTGAAAACTATTTTTGCCTCCAAGCTCTCATAATAAATCATAATTTTATTATATGCGAAGTAGACGTGGTTGTGACCCGATTTCACCCAGTTTCCATCGATAACTGGACTTTGTTTGAAGTCCACCTCCCATTCATTATTATCCAATTTCACCCCTTTCCACAGTATATAAACGGATGCCTAAGAGAAATACGTTTAGTAAGTTTGGTTATTATAGCTTTAGTAGTTTGCAAGATATATACAAAAAAACAGATTTTCGGACCTTTATAACAAAATTCATGTTCATAGCTTCGTTAGAACTTCGGCTATTGCCATTATCGCCCAATTTCAATAGCAACTCTTCCACTGTGCCAAGGAACATGCGTATTAAGATATATTCATCAATATATCTTAATTTTTACTCGGACGGACAGATAGACATCCGGATTTCAACTGGTCTCGTCTCGTGACTCTATACCTATCTCATTTAGTTGTATGACATACAAACAACAGTTATGTGAACAAAACAGTAATGCACTCTGTGTAACATGTTGTAGCAGAAGCATCAACAAAATACATATATTTGAACAGGGGGTTTCGCCCACTTTCTCTTTTTTTTTAATCGAACAATCTCTGTTTCACTTTTACTGCGATTAATTGCTTAATGAGATATACATATGCTTTTTAAGTTATTTAAAGTTCGTATATACCGTCGATTTATCTACTTACTTTCTGAAAAGAGGTGTAATATCTCAATGAAGCAAATCTATCATATTCTTATTGTCTGCGTCTGACACTTAATATTCTTCTGGAATCAACATCTTTGGCTTGGTATGAGTACTTTGATACTCTTTCCTATATAAAGAGTTCTTTAAGGATCTTAAGTCTCCTACAACTTTATATTTGTATGAGTTTGTTCAAGTAGTGCTAGCAAGCGTAAGCATATTCTCAAGTATCAGAATCTGTATAGATAACTCATCCATGCACGCAAACATGCTTATCTGTATAAAAATTGTTTCGCCATCATTATGTAAGTGTAGAGAAAAATGCTTTGAAACAAATAAAAATCATCATAAGATAGCTGTTATATAAAACAATAATAAATATTTGCAATAAACCCTTCCGCATTACTATACAATATAGTAGGCATATGAAATGTATGTGTAAATATATGGTCATATTACATACTCAAATACACATAGCAAATATTTATTTGAAGCCTTCGGGGCATTGCTTCCGGCGTGCCTTGGCCAAGGGGTACGACTTAGACACTTAAGTGTTGCCCAACAAGCACACATTTGTTTAACAAATAAGCATACACGTCCGTGTCTCTACACACAAAGCCATCTACATAAACATACATGTCTACAATTTTTCTGTAGAAAGGCACAAGTGCTTGTAGAAGTGGCAATACCGTTCCGCCTCGAGTGTATGCCCTTTGAGCTTAGCTTTTTGTATTGCTTGCATTTGTGTATTTGCTTTTTATTATTTACACATTCCGTACTTCAGTTAAATAAGGACGATGTGAAAAAATCAGCAAGCGTACAAATGTATATTCAAGTGACTTGTCCTACATGCAGGCGTAAAACAATACTACTGAACAATTGATTCAGCCGAAGTGTGTCTCAATGTCCTGGGACCTTTGAGTGAGTTGAACAGCCTGCTGGCAGTCTACAGTGGCCTCTCGCTCCTTTAAGTGAGCGCAAAAAAAAAAAGTATTTCAAACAAATGCAAACGGACATAAACGGCTGTAAATAACAAATCCCAAGTCACATTTTTATTAAAATGTATGCGAAGGATCAGTGGTGAGTGCCTTTCTAAGGACATTAGTGTATTTGCCAATTTCAAGTGTCAAAGTGGTATAGGAAACAGGAAACTCAATGTGAGCTGCTAATCAAGATTTTTCTGAAGTGTTTTTTAGCTTAAAGTGTTTGCTGATTTGTGTACTGCTCGAGTAATTGTTCGATTTACAACAAAGAAAAGCTTTACATGACTTTTAATTATTCAATTTAACCACACATATAGGTCTTGCTTGTACTGATTCGCATTGTTTGGCGAATGCAGGTTTTGTAGAAATAGTTTGAGGCACTACTTCAATAATACATATTTTTCTAGTCAGTTATTTTCTATTACTTCGGACTAGATTTGGAAAAGGTTCCAAAATCTTGCCTATAATCTTAGTTATGTGAAATAAGTATTTATGTTGTGTTTGGCGGTAAACATTTTATGAAATCTCTCTAAATAACATGTACTCTAAAGCTTTGTCCGTCTTGGAAACCTTTCTAAATTCGGTCTTTTCGAATGATGTAAAGGTAAATAATTCAAAGAACTCCGTTGGTGACAAAATCAGACTATGCAGTTAGCAACACGAATACCATGACAATACAGTAGACACTTCATGCCCTACTTGTTTACGAAAACCTGTTAACTATGTCGGTCTTTAATACCATTAACACTAATAGCTTAAAGGCAACAGGGAATTCTGACTTTATAAAATTAAATCATATAATGCCTTCTGATTAAATTTTACAGGCTCAGCCCCGATATAAATTAATGATAATTTCAGAGTCAGACCTTAATATGCAAACATGGTCCGAATTCTCCAAAGGTAATGATTTCAATAATAAAACCTTGATAGATCGATTTCCAACTGAAATATTAAATATGCTCTTTTTCAAATATTTTGTGCAGATACCAACTATGAAAAATGTATCCCCTCATTCAAAACCATACGTCTAACACAACACCCGTTACAAGAAAAGATACCCTGATACGGAACTAACCATTATATTCAGCGTATTATTAAATAGGTCACAAGCACTGAGGCCCTCATGTTCGGTATCTAGGGGCTTGAAATTTTGTAATCCTATTTCGGTGATTTTGAGATGGGTGTGTCATACTAAAAACGCAATATTTGTGCAAAGTTTTGTTGCGATATCTTCGCTTGTACTAAATTTATAGATTGCTAAGTGAACGAATCAGTTGGGCTACAAAATTGTGGTTTATGGGAAGTAGGCGTGGTTGGGAACCGATTTCTCCCATTTTCAAACTATGATATAGGGATATCAAGGAAATATTATGGAACGAATTTGTAGAAATTGGTCGAGTAGTTTCTGATAAGTAGGCGGAGCTACGGAGCCATCTCAAATTTTGTATCATATTTTCTCTGAAATTTATTGTTTCTGTTATTTTTCTTTACTGAATTAAAACATGATTAGTCGTTTTCTACATAAACTTTAGAGTATCCGATTTCGCCCATCTACAAAAGCAACCTCCTTACATTGCCAAGAAACACGTGTACCAAGTTTTATCGAGATACCTACATTCTTACTCAAGTTACAGCTATTATTGATGAATAGATATTGAGTCATTCAATTGATTTCCACAGATTTTGAACTATAATACAAACCTACACTTCTTCACTTTACTTCCTTTATGCGCCGTTTAATACAAAGAAGTGAAAATAATGGCGAATTCTTCACTCCACAAAAGTTAGTGTAAGTATGACATGCCACGACTTCAATAATAAAGCTTTGTAACTACAACGTGTTAGCAGTCAGTTCGCACACGATCCTGCGGAGCCAACGATCCATGTAATCCGTTTAGTATACGCCATTCTTGACCATACCACGGACGTTGAGCAAAGCACTATTTCTTTTGCTACTGTTGGCGCTTTGCGTCTTAGCTGCAGTTCTTCTGCTTCCAAATTCAACTACGTAGCTTTTTGTCTTAACCATTCGCTGCTTGCTTTAATTTATCAACGTCATATAAAATCGATTACAGTTGGTAATGCGACATTTGAGTTGCAATTATTTTTAAGTACAAGTACATTTGACAATTTCAATTTATCAACTCCCAAGGGGACTTGTAAAGATTTGCGTTCGGCACTTTTTTTTTTTTGATTTTCCACCATTTTCGTACAGTAGAAAAAGAAGAAAGTTTGACAACAAACGCGCCCACTACAGAACGCAAATAGAAATTAAACCAGTGTTAAAGGGGGAAGTGCAGAGCAAGAGAGAGAGATAAGCTAAAACTCTGTGAATAGCGTCACAAACCTCAAACACACACACACACAGTGGTCAGTGAAACAAACAAAAACCGTATCGTTGTTGAGTCAGGACTATTGATGTGCCAGCGTGCCGTGCCACCGCCGGATCAGCCCAACCTCTGCATTCAGTGTACATAAGTTAGCTCACTTCGTTTAGTTCAACCCAGTCCAGTTATGTTATTGTGGATGACAAAACAACAGTTACAAATTCCACCAAATCAGCTTATGTGGTCATTGAAACTCTCGGTACTACACCGCTATCACCGCACGATTTCGTCCAATTGTCCCCCCATGATACCCACTATCCTGAACTAAGCTGTGCTTTGCTGAGGTTGCCTAGGCTGCCTGCCGCTACACTTTATAATATAGGGTGGTATTTTAAACTAGTTGTCTCGAAATTTTAATGTGCATTTATTATCGCTCCTTGATACCGATTTTGTCTTTCTGATGAATCACACTTCGGCCAATTGGCTCTGTATATCATTGATGTTGCTGGAAACGCCATTTTGGTCAACTGAGAGTTTTACAGAGTATCAGTTCTCTGAAGTTCCGTAAGATAGATCTACCTTTTGTGCCTCGACCTGTAGAGTTGGCATACAGATCGTCTTGTTAATATAAAGTGGATACCTCGAATCTCTGATTTGACTTTCTTAGTGTTCTACCGTGAGGGAATGATTTTAAGACCAAGGCATCCAAAAGATATGACATAAAAGTCTTGATATCCTGAGTTGCAAGAATGCGTTATCTACCTATTCAAACGAATTAAGACAATGGTCTTTACAAAATATCAATTGGTGCGCCACCCTGTAAATGCATGTATGTAAGTATAGGGAAGGGCATTGCAAGTGGACGAACAAACAAATATGGCAGCAAATAAATAAAAACATACAATCAATTCGTAAGACTAACGGCACGAAGTTAACCCAAAAAGCAGTCAGCGAAAAGTGTCAGTAAGAAGTGGAAAAAAACCAGCACCATGCCGTTAGAGTGTAGATTTCTGTTTGCCTCTGATTGTATGTGTGTGTGTGTGATGTAGTAAAATGCAGAAAGCGCGGCGAAAGCTTCAAATTCCAATTATATTCCACCAAATTCCCTATTGCGCACTGACGAAATTGTTTGTTTTCTTTGCCATTGCAGGGCACAATTGAATCTAAGTACTACTGCGAGTAGTGGTGCTCCTTGTTGTTGTCTTGGCTATCGTTGTTTTTGTAATGCTAGTGCCTTCTTGTTGCCGAAGTTATTTGTTTGTGCGCATCTTAGCATTAGCACACTCCAAGTGCCACTCCCTGCTCGTTGGTTGTTGAACGCTTTTTCCTTTTTTGGTGTTTTAGTAGGGTCGTCGCAACGCGGTATTTTGCTGTAACACCACCACTTTAGCATATTGTCAACGACACCATGACCACCATGCACCATCTGAGTGTTGGTCTCTTGGTTCGGGCGCGTTGTTACTGTGGTTTAAATCACTTACTTATAGAATAAAAAATAAACATGAAGTAGAGAATCTCTTATAGAAAACATGTTATAAAACATATAAGATATTAAATATTCAAATTAGCGAGATTTTGTTTTTTATCAAGAAACCTTGCAAATACCTTTGTAGATGATCGGCCCTGACCTAAACAGAGAACAGAGGTCTCCAAAGATTTGGTTGTATACCAACATATATAAGACATTCTCGAAAAGAGATGAAATAATCGGTATAATTTAAAAAAAGACTTTGAATAATTCAGTTCGTCTCGTATCGATATCATATTCCACAATTATTTGCAGCGATCAAATACTGACAAATCCTACAATCCTTCAGAGAATAAGTTTCGGGTAGTAAGATCGTAAGCATTGGGAAGCATTTATTTCTTCTGTTTTGAATACACCACCGTCTATACAATTTCATCGGAATAAAGCTGTATTGTTTAAAGCTTTATCATTGGCAATATATTTTGAACGCAAATCTTTAGTTTTCTTTTAAAAATAACCACTTACAAACCACAGTCAACAGAAACACTATTTATACTTCCATAAGTTTCAGTAATGGCCTAATGCAATTTCCCACTGTCTTGACATTATTTGGCCGTCGACATTTGAATTTACACACAAGGAATTCAGTCAATTTAACAGATATGGCATTTGGCTCGCCTTCATTCATTTCAATACAAACATGACTTAATTTTCCTTTACTCGACAGCACGATGTTATTGTTCTTGTTGAAAATGATATTGACGGTGCTGTCGTTAAGTAGATATGATTGTAGATACATAAAACACAGCAGAAATTAAAATTGTAGACAATAAAAGGTCCAATTTTTATTCGCCAGACTAGCCAACAGCCACGCTCTCAAGGCAAGCTAATAAGAAGGAACCGGAGGCAGTTGCCTGGCAGCAATGTGTGTACTAAACTCAAATAGCCTAGCCTAACAGCCAATAAGTCAAATAATTGAGGAAGGGCAGAAATGGACATTAAATGATAGAATTCTTCGCCGTACTAACAAAAGTGCATATTTGCGTTCAAGATATGAAACCCCCACTAGAATCTAAACTGAAAATTCACTTTCGTCCATCGTAAATCATTACGTTTATAACTCGACCGAGTAGAGGCGCTTAGTTTCAATTTGTTTACACCGATGTTCGGAAGGACTTGCTGACAATCGTTAAAGGCGGTGAGAATATTATTGACTGTTATGCGAAGTTCGGTATATTAGAGTAGAGAAGTTTTTCGAGGCAACGTTGAAATATTATACTACATTCGGACCGACATTGGAAACCTCTTGAAAACACAATTTGTGGATTGTGGAACCAAAGTCGTTCATTCACCATTCATTTGTCGACTTTTTGTGTTTTCGATGCGTTTTCATTGACAATTCACAAATTTATTTGTTTGACTACATTTGAGCATTTTATATACTCCCGCAACGTGTTGCTAAGAAAGTATCAAAGTTTTGTTCTCATATTGTTTGTAAGGATGACGAGACGAGTTAAAATCCGTCTGTCCGTACAAGCGTTTACTTGAGTAAAACTTCTGATATATTAATGAAACTTCAGGAATTACACCATCTTTCATATAATGATTCTTATTTTCTAGTGGACTTTGTGTCCAATACATGAGTCGAGTTGCATGTAATTTTAAAGCGCTTTTTTCTAAATAAATTTTTGAATTTATTCTGCCCTGTACGCTAGTTATCAAATTGTCAGTGAAAGAAGACCAGCATAATAGGGTGGCATTTTTTTGTTCTTTAATCATGTAAAAAATGGAGCACATATAATGTTGAAATATAAAAAGCCACCAAAGAAAAGAAAACGGGCTTAATAACATTAAACAAATAAATTGCTAGAGTATCAAATGTTCGGTTACACGCGAACTTAGCACTTCCTAATTTTTTTTGGAAAAGTGGGCGTGGCCCCACCCCCAAATAGGTTTTTTGTATATAACTCGCAAACCAATAAAGCTATATAAACCAAACTTTCTGCAGTCGTTTATCCTAGCAATTTCCTTATACAGTCCAAAAATGAAAGAAATCGGATAATAACCACGCCCACCTCCCATACAAAGGTTCGGTTGAAAATTACTAAAAGTGCGTTAACTCACTAACGAAAAACGTCAGAAACACCAAATTTTACTTAAGAAATGGCAGAAGGAAGCTGCATTGAGATTTTTTTACAAAATGGAAAATGGGCGTGGCGTCGCCCACTTATGGGTCAAAAACCATATCTCAAGAACTATTCGACCGATTTCAATGAGATTCGGTATATAACACTTTCTGGACACCCTGATGACACGGCTGGAATATGGGCGAAATCGGTTCACACCTACGTCTACTTCCCATATAACTCAATTTTGAACTCCATCTTATTCCTTCACTTTAAAGTATATACATTAGGAACAAATGAAGATAGCGGAATAAAACATTAGACAAATACTGTATTTGAGCTGTGACATCAGTTGTGGAAAAACAGTTTCTCTCTGTACCTGAAATGGTAAAAATCGGGTCATAACTTCCCCCAGATCCCATATACCTAATTATAAGTAATATTAAATTAAGTGAGCGTATAGTCTTCGATACATTGTATCTTGGTGGTGAAAACGAGTGAAATTGGTTTAGGAATTACCTCAGTCCCCATATACTATTAATGATGATTTTCGTTATTCTATTGAACTTTATACCGAATATATGGGTCGAATTGTGTTATCTTTATAAGATTACATCAATAAATTGCGAGAGTATAAAATGTTCGGTTACACCCGAACTTAGCCCTTCTTTACTTGTTTTTATTTCTGTTTCTCCATTATTTTGACAAAGTAGTGGAATTTGTTTACAATATCAAATGACAATTTGGAGCTGGCAAAATATGTCTTCCAATAATATCGACTAAACTGGAGCAGATATCGATTATAATGAGTGGAATGTAAGTTTTCAAGAAGTTTTCAGCGAAAACTGTGATTTCGTTTGACAGATTTTACATGGATGAAAACACAAGTTTTCGAACGAAACCCCATTTTTTCAATGAAAACATGTTTTCAATGTCGGTCCGAACGTAGTATTACACTAAAGGCACCGCCCGTAATATTACCATGAACTTACTTAGCACCCCAAAAAGTATTTGTGAATTGGAATAACGCATACTTATTATGGTTTCTGGTCTTACTAACCCTATCGTTAAACCATAAAGTTTTAAACATGCGCAATATGTAAGATAGTGTTCCAATATTTTAAGAAATGCATATGTCGATAGATTTTTAGATCAAACATTCATATAGTTGGAGCAGGTTTGTATACTAGTAAGCCAAACACGAAATAAATATTTGTTAGTTGCTGTTATAATACAAATTTGGTATAACTCCCGAATGTAAAAACTTCGTCCAAGCTTCCGCACCATAAAACAGGACATGAATAATAAGCGACTTGTAGAGTTTGATGTTGGTTCGTCGAGAGAGGATTTTACTTTTTAATTGCCAACTCAGTCCGAAGTAGCACCTGTTGGCAAGAGTGATTCTGCGCTGGATTTCCAGGCTGACATTGTTGGTGTTGTTGATGCTGGTTCCCAGGTATACGAAATTTTCTACGAGTCACCTTGTCTGAAACCTCGTTCGGTATCGAACGACTCGGAGAGATCCTTCCCAATCATGACAGAGGTTTTGGTGTTGCTCAACGTCAACTTATATAGCCGTATTTGGGATATCAAATTCAGACATCGCGGCAAGAAGCCAGCTCCTTTTCGTGCTGTCGAAAGCAGCTTTAAAATTGATAAAAATGTGGTGTGTGTCAATCCTCTTTTCACGGGTCTTCTCCAAGATTTGGCGCATGGTGAATATCTGGTCAGTTGTGGATTTTCCAGGTCTAAAGCCACACTGATAAGGTCCAATCGTTTTGTTGACGTTGGGCTTTAGTCTTTCACACAGTACGCTCGATAGAACCTTGTGGGCCATGTTTAGGAGGGTTAACCCACGGTAATTGGCACAGATTGTGGGATCTTCCTTTTTATGGATAGGGCAGAGCACACTGAGATTCCAATCGTCAGGCATGCTTTCTTCCGACCATATTCCGCAAATAAGCTGATTCATGCACCTTATCAGTTCTTCGCCGCCGTATTTGAATAGATCGGCCGGCAATCAATCGGCCCCCACCGCTTTGCTGTTCTTTAGGCGGGTAATTGATATTCGAATTTCTTCATGGTCGGGTAATGGAACATCTGTTCCATCGTCATCGATTGAGGAATCGGGCTCGCCATCTCCTGGTGTTGTACTTTCACTGCCATTCAGCAGGTTGGGGAAATGTTCCCTCCATAATCGTAGTATGCCCTGGACATCGGTTACCAAAGTTATATTATATTAATAAATGATAATACACTTAAGTCTCCATCTATTTACTGGTCGTAGAAGCAAAAATGATGAACCCGTTCGGAATAATGTAATGTAATACTTATGCAGCTATGGGTCTTGGAACTGGGAAAGGGGACCACAATGATATAGTTTTGATGCTTTAATAGCTCTATCTTTTCTTACTAATAATGAGAATAAGACAATGGATCTTCATATGATTTTACGTGACTTTTAATTACTATGTCTATATAAAGATTATTTATATTTGTTCTCTCATATTATAGTATACATCCCTAAATACCGTGTCTAATATCGGATTAAACTAAAATAAATATTTATACTTACATTAAGCTTTTACATGACGAACGAAAAACTTTTTTAATCCTAACTTATAATTAAACTAATTGTATCAATAGTGATGATGTCAATAATAACAATAACAAAATAACTATTTACTATTAAGAAAACCACAAATGTGCCCAACACTGATAAACCAGAAGAACAACAATACAGGGGCAAATGTAAATCCGTGATTTATCCTAAAAATAAAGTTAAATGAGTAACGCATTAGCATAAGCTTCCGTATAAAAACAACAATTAATATATACCACAAAGCTGTAATCATAAATACTTATGTACACAAATTAAGCACATTTGTTTTCCGCGTATAAAAAAATTCCAAAACAAAATTAATTAGTTTTGAAAATTAAAAAAACAAATTAATTGGTGAGCGTTGCAACAGTTTTTGTGCGAATGTGTGGGTATTTGTTTGTGTACGTGACATGATTGTGTAGCGAGGGCATTATTTTTACAGTGACACATAAAAGTATTCCCACAATGAAACAAATAAGAAATATTTTATGTTCTGTTTGTTTTCTTCAGATCAAAATTGATGCCTTGGATTTTCAAAAGTTATCAAAGTTACCAAAGATTTGTTGATACCAATAAATACCATAAGTTTCTTCTAAGTGAGATCAAATTATGGTAGTCTGATATCAAATCATATTAATGGAATAGTAATATTAATTGGAGAATATTGAAGCATGCCGTTTTGAGAATTTCTGACTAGAGGCCGCTTGGGCTGTACAATAATTTTCAAGCGTGAGAGTCTATAAAATTACCGATAAAGAATAGTGAGAAAGCTAATTTAATATTATATTATATTACACAATTTGACCCACATATTCGTCATGTATGTATATGGTATAAAGTCGATTGAAAGTTGGAAATCCTAATATTAGGTTAGAAGCACCGAGGTCCTCAAGTTCGATATATGGGGCCTTTAAAACCTATTGTCCGATTTTGGCGATTTTTAAAAAGGAGCTACCACACTATTAATGGAGTATATTGCATTTTTAGTAGTTTTCAACATAACCTTTGTATGGGAGGTGGGCGTGTTTATAATCTGATATCCTCCATTTTTGGACTGTATAAGGTAGTTTCAAAAAGAAACGACTCTAGAAAGTTTGGTTGATATAGCTTAAGTATTTTACGAGACATGTACAAAAAACTTAGTAGGGGGCGGGGTCACGCTCACTTCTCCATAACACTTACATCCAAATATGCCCCTTCATAGTGCGATCCTTTGTACCAAAGTTAGTTCCATAGCTTTATTTATGGCTTAGTTATGGCACTTTATGTGTTTTCGGTTTTCGTTTTTCGCCATTTTGTGGGCGTGGCAGTGGTCCGATTTTACCCATCTTCGAATGCGACCTTCCCAGTCAAGAAACAAGTGAGCCAAGTTTCATCAAGATATCTTATTTTTTACTCAAGTTACAGGTTGCACAGATGGTCGGACGGACGGACGTACAGACAGACATCCGGGTTTGAACTCCACTCTTCACCCTGATCACTTTGGTATATATAACCCTATATCTAACTCGTTTAGTTTTGGGTGTTACAACCAACAGTTATGTGAACAAAACTATAATACTCACTTAGCAACTTTGTTGCGAGAGTATAAAAATTATGAAATCATGAAAACTCTATTTAACTATGCATGTATAATTTTGAACATAACTGTATTTATGTGGAGCAGGCATCAGCTGAATATTATCTGCGAAGGCATTTACTGATCATTTGGTTGGTAACAGATGCGCCTTCAGCATTTCGCAAACCGACTAAGTCTCTTTGATTAATAATGAAGAGCAGTTTACACGAAACAGAAGATACTTCGCGAAATCTCCACAATTTGTCGTCACATATAAAGTGCTATTCTTAGCAGTTGACTAAAATATTCCATTTGTAGAGATTTAAGTGGAATCCAAAAATATTTTGCATTTTCTAAAAAAGTATAATTACAATTCATTATTTATATCTTAATATTTAGCAATTATCTTTAATGTAACACTCTTAATGAACGACATGAAAAATAAAATAAGGTACTTCACATTGGCAAATCCTTATGAGTCAAGTATGGTGTGTTGTACAAGCTCGCCTAAATATTCGTATTTAAAACCAAGCAAAAGGAGTAAATTTTGGTTAATGATACTAGAAAAATAAGACGTCGATATCTTTCAATTATATCTAATGTATAGGTTCTCATTCAGAGAAGTACATTTTAAAGAGATAAAAAAGTACTTGAACTAATAGTATGACTTCATTTAAACCTCTCTTCAAGTGCATATAGTTACTGGATGCCGTAGGATTTTATATACAATCAAAGATACATACATTTATATGAACTTACAGTATACATAAGTGGACATATACAGTGCAAACGTAAGTGAAAACGTAAGCTATTTTAATTGTTATATGCGCACACCATAAAAACCGGTCCTTAATACGTTATTTATGAAGTTAATCACATCAAATTAGTTTAGCCGCGAAGTTAATATCCACCACACTTAGAGTTAATTGTCTTACCAGCCTGACTGCTAGGCATGTTACATCCATTTTTATAAGTTTGTAGTGAGAGAGTAGAGCTGCCACTTTGCAGTTTATTAAACTTTTCTAAGTAATCAGTTGACATTTGGATTTGTAAATATTTACACAAATTATTCCTAATTACTTCTAAAACAATAATTTGCTAATTTCCTTATACGCTTAACTGAATTTTATGTACTTGATAAAAATTAATTTATAATTTTTCTAATTGGCATCCCTGGTATGCGTGCCCACTCAATTAAATTGTTCAAGTTTACTGTTTGTTTGTCCGATGGGCTGCTATCATTTGAAATGAGTCCCTAATTATGCTCATAATTTAAGGTAATAATTTGTTAATGCTTCCGTACGTGCGTAAGGCACGTGTGCCTGGTTGTGTTTGCGTATAATTTGATGGGGATACACGTTGCCTACGCATTGTCAGCGCTTACTGACAACTGTTATTGTCAACGCCAATGTCAATGGCAACTTCATACCGACTACAACATACATATATACGCAGTACATTTCCGTGCAATTAAGCAAAATTTTATGGTTTGCGTTGGTGTTGCTCGTTTTTGTGCTGAATGTTGGAGAAATTAAATTTACAGCAATTAGCCTAAGTTCATTCTTCATGTTATTAGCGTCTGGCAGTCGACAAGGAAATGTACAATTTTGGTGAACTTTTATTTTGTCTAGAATAACACATATTTTCGTCATCTCACACAATTTCTCCTTAACAATTGTTTAATGGAACTTTTTTGTACTCGAATTATAAGTGCGTGTGTCGCTATGCTGAAGTTATTCAAGTGATTCCATTATTTGACATTGCCTCAAATGCGATAATGCCTTAGTTACGGGAGAAGCCGTGCGGTGGTAGAGATTGTTCAAGCGTGTGCGCATTCATAAAATCCAAATTAGAAGACAGAAAAAACAGGAAATGTTTGGTAATTGTTTAATTCATTAATTTTCTCCGAAGCTTGTAGTTGCTTAAGGCAGAGGCTTATACGATATACACTTTTGGCCAACTATTTTTGCTGCTAAATAAGAATATTGTGGGCTTGTAAAAAGTAAATGAAGTAATGAATTTCTAAAAAAAACATTATAATTTTGAATACATTTCAGACAAATATGCAATATGCTTATTTCAAAAAAAGAAATGGCAATCAACAATCAGTGTTAAGTATACGTAAAATTCTTCTTCTAAAGTATAGAAATCGCAGTATATTCGAGAAAGTGATGTGCTACGTCATAAATGAAACGCATCTTTCATTCATGACGTCACGCACAAATATATTTTATTTTAAATGATCTGCAAAAAATCGAATAGTGTGAACCGTATGGAACGACTTGCCGCATTTTCCGTTTACAAGTGCCATTTACACTGGAATCCGACGAGAAGATGGGCCGGTTGATTGGTTACCAAAATCGTTTGATATCTCACCGTTAGACTGTTTCTGTAGGGATTTGTAAATTCTATTCTATGTTTCACCAGTTACCAGTCGAAATGTTCGAACGAGTCATCGAAAATTATCGTACACGCATGGCCCACCTCAGACGTTGACGCGGACAACATTTAAAAGAGATAATCTTTAAAAAATAAATGGCAAATAATCATTTGCCTAAATCATTCGTACATCCTAACGTCTTTACTTATGTTCCATATGACATATAAAGAGTTGTCGAACCTACGTTAATCGGATGGATGTGGATGGATTGATGTGTAGCATCAATCAAAAAGGCTATTTTGGGAGAGTTCTATGCACTAAAGAGAAGTTCCACATTTGATTTAGAAACTAATATTGCTTTATGTGTTGATATTCGTTCCAAATTAGGAGAAATTAATTACGTTTTATAGTTACTAGATACATTCGCACCCATAATTTTGCTCGTTAAAGTCACACGTCCAAGAACATTTCCGTGATAAAAAAGTAATTTGATGCGGATTTTAAGTTTCCACACAGATTTGTTGTAGGACTTAAGCAGTTTCCTCTATTCAAATTTATTCATTATAGTTTCTATGATATTCAACCGAAATGTTATAAGCGGTCAGAGCGAACAATCGAATTGACATTCCGCTACTAAATGTAATCGTTACTTGATATTCCTTGTTACAGCATCCTACTGGAACTAAGAATTATCTTTACATGGTGATTTGATAACAAAGTCATATAAGGCAATGAGAAAACTGACTGACTAGCTAAAGACTTCTGTGTGGACTGTCTTTTTCATAGACGTAAAATAGAGAGCTGAAATCATCTACTATCAAGAAGAAAAATCCAGATGTCGGAGAGCTGGATCGGGGGAAAGAGCGTTCCAAATTTATAAGCAGAGATGTACTGTTAAGGCTTCTTAACGCGATTGAGTTAGATCAGTGGTTCTCAAACTTATTTTGTCTACTGACCACTTTTTTTTTTTTGTTTTTTTTTTCAATATTTCCTTATTTATTAAATCTGCTTGTTTATAAGCCTAACAACAAGTTATAAAATCTTAAATCTATTTAAAAGCTGGACAAGCTCAACCAAGTGATTGAGCTGTATTGGTGAAACGTTGCTCTTTAGTACGCAGGCATATCCCTTCTTTTTAGGCGTGTTTGATCGCAGGAATGTACTAAAGCATTAGCCAATGGGTTTGGGTGATCACGGAGTTTAGATAAATATTTCAATCTGCTGTCCTCTACTTCTTTCTTTACCATAGGGATACCAAGATCTTTATGGATATTTTCATTGCGAATGTACCATGGTGAGCACGTGATTGATCTAAGCATTTTCGATTGGAACCTTTGTATTATATCAATATTAGTTGCACAGGTCGTACCCCACAGTTGAATGCCATACATCCAAATCGGCTTTGTGACCGCATTGTATAAAAGCACTTTGTTGTCTAAGCTAAGTTTAGAGTTTTTATTTAAAAGCCAATTTAAATTTGCAGCTTTTATCTTCATGCACGTTATTTTACTAGATATATGTTTTCTCCACGTAAGCCTTCTATCTAGGTGAATACCAAGATAGGTAACTTCATTCGCTTGAGGCACTAGAATATTGTTCATTTTTACTGCCGGGCACATTTTTGGTCTTAGGGAAAATGTAACATGCTTGCACTTTTGTTCATTTACATTTATACGCCAGTTTGCTAGCCATTCTTCGACAGAACTTAAGTGCTTCGCTAATATTCTTGATGCTATAATGGGGCATTTGTTACGACTCACTAAAGCTGTGTCATCCGCAAAAGTTGATGTCAAAACATTATTAGCAGTTGGAAGATCAGCTGTATATATGATGTATAGAGTTGGGCCTAAAACACTACCCTGTGGTACTCCAGCCCTTATTGAACGTTCATCAAATATAAAATCACCTACTTTTACAGAAAATTTTCTATTTTTTAAATAGGACTCCAAGGTTTTATGCAATTGGAAAGGTACAATTTTTTTAATCTTATACAAAAGTCCTTCATGCCACACTTTATCAAACGCCTGAGCCACATCTAGAAATATAGCAGAACAGTACTCTCTATGTTCGAATGCCTTCCTAATTTCGTTAGTTATTCTATTTACTTGTTCTACAGTGCCATGTTTTGCACGAAAACCGAATTGGTGCGTTGGTATTACACTATTTTCATGAAGGAAAGGAGACAACTTTGATAGTAACACTTTTTCAAATATTTTAGAAAGACAGGGTAGAAGACTGATTGGTCTGTATGATGACGGCTGTGTCAGGTCTTTTCCCGGTTTATCTATCATGATTATCTGCGACTTTTTCCATGAAATAGGATAGTATCCGAAACTAAAAATTGCATTAAAGAGCAAGGAGAGCACTGTTAAAGCAATATTTGGTAACTCAATTAGCATTTTTGGAGTAATATTATCGTGGCCTGACGATTTTTTTGGATTAAGCTCTTTTATGATACTAACAATTTCAGTAGTTGAAGTCTTAATAGACCCAAGTGATTCAGATTTCAGTTGAAGCTGAGTAAAAGGAGAGCGATGTATCTGTCATTCGCGTCTAACTCGCCTTTTTTCGTTCACAAGCTTTTCTATTTCATTATTAGTCATGTTTTTAAAAACCTTAATGTTTCTTTTTGGTGTTGCCAAGACAGCTCCATTAGTTACTACATCATTAAATTCTTCTATACTGTTATCAATATCTCTTCCAGTATTTATTTTTAAATCTATGTTAATGTGGCTACTGATATATTTTCTATATTTCAACCAGTTTGCTTTATGAGTTGTTAGAGAAACTTTCGGCTCAACTATCATGGGCAGTTCGCATAACTTTATTAGTACAGGAGAATGATCAGAAGATAAGTCAGTACATGTATCTACTCTTATTAGCGATCTATCTATGTTTTTGATTACAGCAAAATCTATTAAGTCTGGTATTTTGTTTCTATCACTGGGCCAGTATGTCGGCTTACCAGGAGATATTATATCAAGGTTATTGTGCTTATTTATAATAGTGTAGTACAGCCGCCGTCCTTTCGGATTAATAAGACGTGAGCCCCAGTACATGTGTTTTGCATTGTAATCTCCACCTGCTAGAAATTATGGACCTAGCGTTCCAAAAACGCCTTTAAATTCGCAATCTGTAATTTTAAAGCGAGGTGGACAATATATAGCAGTTAGATTGAGGTCAGCACCCCGATTTTTCAAAGATATTGTTGTAGCTTGTAACTGGGCTGTAGCATGCGGTTCTAAAGCGTGGTGGCTTAACCGATTTCTAACCAATACTGCTGTTCCACCGTGCGCCTTTCCATCTGGATGATTTGTAGCGTGAAGTCTATATCCCGGTAGAAAGAAATTGTTCTTATTTGTTAAATGAGTTTCTGATAGCAGCATAACATCTATGCTTTTTTCAGTCAGAAATTGTATTATCTCCAGTTTGTGTTGGTTTATACCATTGGCATTCCATATACAAATATTTAGTATCCTCATTTTTTAGATAATAATGTCTGTAACATTTGATTTTGTGATTTAATTAAATCTTGGATCATGTTTTGCATGCTAGACATAAATTGTGTCATACATTGAGTAAGGTTTAGGAGCATATTTTCAATACCTCCATTAGGTGGATTTTGGGGTTGTTGCATTTGCACAACGCTGCCTTTTAGTACATTTGCATAGCTTCCTTGGATAAGACTATTCTTAGAATTACCAGGTTTCGAACTCTGGTCTGTAATTTCTATATTTTCGTTACAAGGGATATTCATCATTTGGTTACGACGAGCTTGAATTCCCAGCGATAGTTTTGATTTCAAGTCTTTATATACAGGGCAGCCTCTGTAGTTAGCAGTGTGATTTCCTCCACAATTACTGCATTTTTTATTTGTATCCTCTTTTTTAAGAGTACATTTTGATGTTGGGTGTAAATCACCACATACCACACAAACACTGCGTAGAGTGCAATAAGACTTGGTATGCCCATACTCTTGGAAGTTGGTGCATTGTACCGGACCATTTCTTTTATGAGGTTCTTCAACGGTAATTCTACGATGTAACAAATATTTTAAGTTGTATATTGGATGGGTTTCATTCCTTTTAATTGGGTTAGAGTTTGGCAGCAATTCGACTTTAACCATTGGTTGTGGTACCTTATTTCTATTGAAGATATTTACCACATTTTTAATTTCAAAACCGCATTCTTCAAGGGCTTCTTTGACATCATTAGATTCTACCGAAGACTCTATGCCTTTTACAACAACAACTAGGCCTTTCGAGCTCTTCAGTTGATAAGAATAATAGTTTTTATTGTTATTTGACAAAAATTTCACTATATCCATAAAACTTTTCTCAGTGTAGGACTGTATTTTTGTTTCATCTATATTGCCTTTTTTCAAAGGCACTATATGAAAATTCTTAGTACCTACAATTTCACTTAGTTTCGCAACAAGTACATTAGAGCTACGCTCTCGCAAATATATTGGCGGCGGCTTGGCATTCACGACTGTGGTGGTACCCTTCGCATCGTCGTTCGATCCATTGCTTAGTATGGCAAATCTGTTGCCATTTAAAGTTCCTGGCTTATTTGTATCAAGCGTGGCGGGTTGGAATTTTTTGGAATTGACCGCTGACTTTTCCTTTTAATATTCACGTAGCGGTCAATACCAATCTGTACAGATGGTGTTTTTCTTTTTGGTACATGCTCACCTTGCATTGTTTTTCCCTTTGGTGTCTGCTCGTTTGCTGGTACCTGCTTGCTTGCTATTGTCTGCTGTTTTGTTGTTGTGCACTTGCTGTTTTGTTCTGCTTCTGTTGATCTCTTCTGCTGATCGGCAGAGCGTTTCGATGACTCATCTTTTTCACCGTTGGATTGTTTTTTTGTTGGAGCAGATTGTGTAGGCTCAACAAAGCTGAAGTAGGCATTCAGAGAATGCCTACGACCTGCCCACTTTGAGAATAAATATTTTTTTAGCGCCCCCATTTTTTCACCTATTTAAAAACCACAATAACTTCAAATTAAATTAATTAATTATTGTGACCTATATATGTATATTAACGGAGAATTCTAAACGAAACTTTTACTATAACTATAAATAATAAGAATGATTATTGAAACGCAACTTTATAGTATTAAAACAGAGAATCTTTTATTAAAAATAAAACTAAAATAATAGATCCTTATATAAAAACTAATGTGAAGGATGAATCTGATGCTGTTTAATAAGTTTGTTAATACCAGGTTCCAATTTACTCAAGAACAGTCGCAAGTCGCCACGTTCGGTAACAAGCAAACGCTTTCTCTTTTTAGTAAGCAGTGTTGTCACGGCACTAAATTCACGTTCACAGAAATATGACGATGGGAATGCTATCAAGAATCGTTGAACGATTGACCACAATCCAGGGTACAATTGCGGTATCGGTTTTTGTAGCCAAAATTCTTGGTAACCATTTTTGAACTGGATTTTTATTTCCTCGTTTGTTGTCAATTCTATAAGATCTTCTTCCTGCTGAGGTGACATTGCTGTGTTGACATTTGAAAACGGATCCAACACCCAGTCTGGTATTTCCAAGTTCAAAATGTGCTGGTATCGTTCGGTGAAGTCAATGTGGAGTTTTCCAAATGTTGGCAGTAGGCAAACAATTCGTCGTTACTGCATGATACTGATAAATTCGGAAAATTGTGAAACTCACGTCTGCCCAGATTCTTTTTGTGTAGAAACAGTTTGGCTGCGAAAGCAGCAACGACGTTTTTTGTTTTAATTAAATTTAGTTTATCGCCTTGCAGTTGGAGATTCATGTCGTTGAACAATTTATACAGGTCTGTCATGTAAGCTATATCATTCTTTGATGTTATGAGGTTGTCTTGCAATTCTGTATCTTTAGTTTCCAAGAACTCTATAAGTGAGTCAAACAGGTTGTAAAATCGAGTCAGACAATTGTCTATTGATATCCAACGAACTTCAGTATGAAACAAAAAACGGTTGAAATCCTCGTCATTAGTAACACAAAGCTGATGAAATAATATTCGCCTTTTGTATCGATCTCTAAATTTCTAGCAAATAATAGTTCTTCACATATTTTCTCATCTTTAATAAACCTCACGTAAGATAACAACAATGCTTCATTGGTTGGTAAAGCGGACTCATCCAGCTGAATTGAGAATTGACTTGACCTCAAGTAATCGAACAATGATTCTTCAATGTTTTCATCAATTCATCTTTGCACAGAATTATTACTCAAAGGAATTTTTCGGATAATGCCTGCGGCCGGTTTATGAAGCCCAGTAGTTATTACTTCATTTATTGCTGGAAATATTTACTCTTCTCCGATATTATGTGGTTTGCCTTTTTGAGCAATTAACAAAGAGATATTGTACGAAGCTCAAAGTCCGTCGTCATCTTGCTTAACAGCCGCCGAAAATAGTTTTGCTACACTTGGCTGAGTATTATGCTTCTTCTCTAGGTCTTGAAAATATGCTCTATTCTTGTCTTTCTTATCTGGATGCATTTTATTCAAATGATCTTGCAGTCTTGAAGGCTTCATTACTTCGAAAATGTTTTTAGACATAGAAGATACAAAGGCGACGATGAATTTGTGGGATTTTCAATGAATCCGAATTTAATATATTCATTGTTTTGCTTTGAGAAATACGTCCAACTTCGCGAGTAGTGTAAAGGATGCGTAAGTACTGCTCATCTATTGCGCCCAAAACCACAAATGGAAATAAAATAAACATTACATTGTTTATATATGAATGCTTAAGCAGCACGCACCGACAGGAATAAACATGTATTAACTCGTTTATATCATTCGACGCACAATCGTACACAACAAGTCCGAACAAGTATTCAATGAACCTGCCGATTGATACAGGAATGCACAATTCGGGTTATTTAGCAAAAACTTGTTAAAACATGATATGTAGATATCTACGAGTACTAATAATTATTAAAATGAGAAAGTGTGTCTGCCTTTTAGTACATTTGCATAGCTTCCTTGGATAAGACTATTCTTAGAATTACCAGGTTTCGAACTCTGGTCTGTAATTTCTATATTTTCGTTACAAGGGATATTCATCATTTGGTTACGACGAGCTTGAATTCCCAGCGATAGTTTTGATTTCAAGTCTTTATATACAGGGCAGCCTCTGTAGTTAGCAGTGTGATTTCCTCCACAATTACTGCATTTTTTATTTGTATCCTCTTTTTTAAGAGTACATTTTGATGTTGGGTGTAAATCACCACATACCACACAAACACTGCGTAGAGTGCAATAAGACTTGGTATGCCCATACTCTTGGAAGTTGGTGCATTGTACCGGACCATTTCTTTTATGAGGTTCTTCAACGGTAATTCTACGATGTAACAAATATTTTAAGTTGTATATTGGATGGGTTTCATTCCTTTTAATTGGGTTAGAGTTTGGCAGCAATTCGACTTTAACCATTGGTTGTGGTACCTTATTTCTATTGAAGATATTTACCACATTTTTAATTTCAAAACCGCATTCTTCAAGGGCTTCTTTGACATCATTAGATTCTACCGAAGACTCTATGCCTTTTACAACAACAACTAGGCCTTTCGAGCTCTTCAGTTGATAAGAATAATAGTTTTTATTGTTATTTGACAAAAATTTCACTATATCCATAAAACTTTTCTCAGTGTAGGACTGTATTTTTGTTTCATCTATATTGCCTTTTTTCAAAGGCACTATATGAAAATTCTTAGTACCTACAATTTCACTTAGTTTCGCAACAAGTACATTAGAGCTACGCTCTCGCAAATATATTGGCGGCGGCTTGGCATTCACGACTGTGGTGGTACCCTTCGCATCGTCGTTCGATCCATTGCTTAGTATGGCAAATCTGTTGCCATTTAAAGTTCCTGGCTTATTTGTATCAAGCGTGGCGGGTTGGAATTTTTTGGAATTGACCGCTGACTTTTCCTTTTAATATTCACGTAGCGGTCAATACCAATCTGTACAGATGGTGTTTTTCTTTTTGGTACATGCTCACCTTGCATTGTTTTTCCCTTTGGTGTCTGCTCGTTTGCTGGTACCTGCTTGCTTGCTATTGTCTGCTGTTTTGTTGTTGTGCACTTGCTGTTTTGTTCTGCTTCTGTTGATCTCTTCTGCTGATCGGCAGAGCGTTTCGATGACTCATCTTTTTCACCGTTGGATTGTTTTTTTGTTGGAGCAGATTGTGTAGGCTCAACAAAGCTGAAGTAGGCATTCAGAGAATGCCTACGACCTGCCCACTTTGAGAATAAATATTTTTTTAGCGCCCCCATTTTTTCACCTATTTAAAAACCACAATAACTTCAAATTAAATTAATTAATTATTGTGACCTATATATGTATATTAACGGAGAATTCTAAACGAAACTTTTACTATAACTATAAATAATAAGAATGATTATTGAAACGCAACTTTATAGTATTAAAACAGAGAATCTTTTATTAAAAATAAAACTAAAATAATAGATCCTTATATAAAAACTAATGTGAAGGATGAATCTGATGCTGTTTAATAAGTTTGTTAATACCAGGTTCCAATTTACTCAAGAACAGTCGCAAGTCGCCACGTTCGGTAACAAGCAAACGCTTTCTCTTTTTAGTAAGCAGTGTTGTCACGGCACTAAATTCACGTTCACAGAAATATGACGATGGGAATGCTATCAAGAATCGTTGAACGATTGACCACAATCCAGGGTACAATTGCGGTATCGGTTTTTGTAGCCAAAATTCTTGGTAACCATTTTTGAACTGGATTTTTATTTCCTCGTTTGTTGTCAATTCTATAAGATCTTCTTCCTGCTGAGGTGACATTGCTGTGTTGACATTTGAAAACGGATCCAACACCCAGTCTGGTATTTCCAAGTTCAAAATGTGCTGGTATCGTTCGGTGAAGTCAATGTGGAGTTTTCCAAATGTTGGCAGTAGGCAAACAATTCGTCGTTACTGCATGATACTGATAAATTCGGAAAATTGTGAAACTCACGTCTGCCCAGATTCTTTTTGTGTAGAAACAGTTTGGCTGCGAAAGCAGCAACGACGTTTTTTGTTTTAATTAAATTTAGTTTATCGCCTTGCAGTTGGAGATTCATGTCGTTGAACAATTTATACAGGTCTGTCATGTAAGCTATATCATTCTTTGATGTTATGAGGTTGTCTTGCAATTCTGTATCTTTAGTTTCCAAGAACTCTATAAGTGAGTCAAACAGGTTGTAAAATCGAGTCAGACAATTGTCTATTGATATCCAACGAACTTCAGTATGAAACAAAAAACGGTTGAAATCCTCGTCATTAGTAACACAAAGCTGATGAAATAATATTCGCCTTTTGTATCGATCTCTAAATTTCTAGCAAATAATAGTTCTTCACATATTTTCTCATCTTTAATAAACCTCACGTAAGATAACAACAATGCTTCATTGGTTGGTAAAGCGGACTCATCCAGCTGAATTGAGAATTGACTTGACCTCAAGTAATCGAACAATGATTCTTCAATGTTTTCATCAATTCATCTTTGCACAGAATTATTACTCAAAGGAATTTTTCGGATAATGCCTGCGGCCGGTTTATGAAGCCCAGTAGTTATTACTTCATTTATTGCTGGAAATATTTACTCTTCTCCGATATTATGTGGTTTGCCTTTTTGAGCAATTAACAAAGAGATATTGTACGAAGCTCAAAGTCCGTCGTCATCTTGCTTAACAGCCGCCGAAAATAGTTTTGCTACACTTGGCTGAGTATTATGCTTCTTCTCTAGGTCTTGAAAATATGCTCTATTCTTGTCTTTCTTATCTGGATGCATTTTATTCAAATGATCTTGCAGTCTTGAAGGCTTCATTACTTCGAAAATGTTTTTAGACATAGAAGATACAAAGGCGACGATGAATTTGTGGGATTTTCAATGAATCCGAATTTAATATATTCATTGTTTTGCTTTGAGAAATACGTCCAACTTCGCGAGTAGTGTAAAGGATGCGTAAGTACTGCTCATCTATTGCGCCCAAAACCACAAATGGAAATAAAATAAACATTACATTGTTTATATATGAATGCTTAAGCAGCACGCACCGACAGGAATAAACATGTATTAACTCGTTTATATCATTCGACGCACAATCGTACACAACAAGTCCGAACAAGTATTCAATGAACCTGCCGATTGATACAGGAATGCACAATTCGGGTTATTTAGCAAAAACTTGTTAAAACATGATATGTAGATATCTACGAGTACTAATAATTATTAAAATGAGAAAGTGTGTCTGTTGCCTACTTACCAACCCCCCCTTGACACCTGTAGCGCCCACAAGGGGGCGTTATCGCCCACTTTTGGAAAGACTGGGTTAGATGAAGTTATCTAACAAAAGATGGGACAAAATAGACCACAGACTCTCGCAGTGCATAATACCGCGGATGTAATCTATCTACCTAAATATTTTCATTTACCTTTATTTAGGGTTAATCAGGGTGTAAGGGTATTTTTAACACCAGAGATCTAGATATCTAATAAATTAAATCAATATTTCACATACATATATTCATTAAATTAAACACCATACATATATTACATACGCTTATACTCCCAAAGCTATACATAATTTAATAAAGTGCACTTAAAATTTTCTTAAGTCTTATCTTATTTATCATATACGTAAATTATCATGGAATTTAGATTGTTCATAATTTCTGTCACTTCTGCTATTCGCTAAGCGACGGAATGAATAGAAAGCTGTGCAATTACATTGCTGCCACAATAAACATGCCGCTGGTTTAACATAAAATAATGTTGTACACCTACTTCTCGCCTATACAAGATATCATTTGCGCAATTGTTATTGTTGTTTTGTGCAAGAAACCACATTGCCCGGTTTATGAATGGCCCACAATACTCATTATATTGCAACATGCCGCCACTTCCGTTCATAACAGAAACAACAACAAAATAACTAAATAATAGTGGTGTTGAGCGCGAAGAAAGAGTACAAAGTGGCAACCATAACCAACGCGACCAAGTTTCCTGCAATGTAAAGCAACTTACGCTCAAGTTAAGTTAAGCTGTACTGTGGTCGCAAAGAGGAAAAGAAAGAGGAGGAGAAAAGCGAAGTTTTTATGAAAGCCATTTTTACGCTACTGTATTCATAGTAGTCAACATAATTTCCAACCGAAATCCTTTGCCATTCATAATGGTAATTTAAGCATTTCGCGCACATTTCCGACTTTCGTGCTTCTCCCTTTGCCTCTAGAAAAATCTGCTACTGGTTGTGTAGCAAACTGTTGTAATGTTAGTTACATATTTTGTTTTTATTTTTATTTTTGCATTAACATATTTACGTTTGTAGCAGTGTTGCCACATAATAATATTATTCTGTTAGAAATTGCGGATCATAGGAATCTAGAGGCTGTACCCGACATCACTTAAATAAACTTTAAACCTGTCATTAAAAACTTAAATCAAACTTTTTTGTCGGTATCTTAAATTTTAATAATTTTTTAAGTAATAATATGCAGTGAGCGACAAAACTGTTCACAAACACTGAAAGAATTCAATAAAATCCCTTTTCTATTAAGCGTTTATTTCGAGAATAAAACGAATGTTTTTTTAATGTGATACATCGCTTATTTTCGAAGCATCGTATGATGGTTGATATTTCCGATGCATCGCATAACATCGATGTCAAGTTTCGATGCATCATATCGAATAAAACATAGATGTTTTTTTAATGGCCACTACTAATTTGGGCTCGAGGAGTTTAATCACATTGCATGAAAACAATTATTTTGATATCAATCGTTCATTATGTCATCGTCATCGTCCTGCATGAATATAACGAATTACCGGATCGTATATTTTTTTGATCCGAGCATTTTTTATACTCTCGCAACAAAAGTTGCTAAAGAGAGTATTATAGTTTTGTTCACATAACGGTTGTTTGTAACACCCAAAACTAAACGAGTTAGATATAGGGTTATATATACCAAAGTGATCAGGGTGAAGAGTGGAATTCAAATCCAAATGTCTGTCTGTCCGTCCGTCCGTCCGTCCGTCCGTGCAAGCTGTAACTTGAGTAAAAATTGAGATATCTTAAGGAAACTTGGAACACGTATTGCTTGGCACCATAAGAAGGTTAAGTTCGACAATCGGAATCGGACCACTGCCACGCCCACAAAATGACGATAACCGAAAACACGTAAAGAGCTATAACTAAGCCATAAATTAAGCTATGAAAGCAAAATTTGGTACAAACGATTGTTCTAGGAAGGGGCATATTTGGATGAAATTTTTTGAGAAAGTGGGCGTGGCCCCGCCCCCTACTAAGTTTTTTGTACAAATATCGTAAACTACTAAAACTATATAAACGAAAATTTCAGCAGTCGTTGTTTTCAGGTATTTCCTTATATAGTCCAAAAATGGAGGAAATCGGATAATAAACACGCCCACCACCCATACAAAGGTTATGTTTAAAACTACTAAAAAGGCTTTAATTCAGTAAGGAAAACCAACAAAAACCTTAAATTTCATTATAAAGAAGGTACAGAAGAGCTGCACTCAAAATGGTATACAAAATTTTAAATGGGCGTGGTCCCGCCCACTTATGGGTCAAAAACCATATCTCCGAAACTACTCGACCAATTTCAATGAAATTCGGTTTGTAATATTTTCCTTGCATCCCAATGATATGTTGTGTCAAATCGGTTCACAACCACGCCTACTTCCTATATACCAGAACTTTGAAGACGATCTGAATCGTTTACATTACAATATATAAAGTAAGCACTAGTGAAGAAATCGGAACAGAACTTTGCACATATACTATATTTATAGTGTGGCATCGCCCTTCTAAAAATCGTCGAAATCGGACCATACATTTTCAAGGCCCCATATATCGAACATGAGGACATCAGGGGTTATAGTTTCTTTTTTATCGGAAATATAAGTAAGTCTCTCAGATATTTTGAAGAAATTCGTTTATGTTTTTTAATAATATGTCTCCGTGCCTAAAATACGTGAAATCGGGTTATAACTCACCTAACTCCCATATACATAATATTAGGGTTTCCAACTTACAATGGACTTTATACAATATACATATATGACGAATATGTGGGCCAAATTGTGTGTTATATTAATGAAATTAAATAAATAAATTGCGAGAGTATAAAATGTTCGGTTACACCCGAACTTAGCCCTTCCTTACTAGTTTGTATTAGATTTAAGCTTACAAAAATATATGTAGGTATATCAGGATTTATTCTTTCAATCAAGAGATGTCTGTGATTATAATATTTTCTTTGTAAGAAAACACACCAAAAATATTTTACAATTTAAGTAATTTGGCAACTCGTCATCTCAGTTTTCAGCTACCTATACCTGTTAGGTAACTTAGAGTATGTATGATTATATTTCGCAACCATGTGCCTCTTACTATGAGTAATATGAGTGGCTAAGTCGAATGTTTTTGCCAACAAATATAATAACCAGCAACAGTAGGGGCAGTATCCTCGCTATGGGGTTAAGCTACACCTGCACAATTTGTGCAAAAGTGACTAAATTATTTTAATGCACAACTTATGCTCGAAGAAACCAACAAACATGCAGCGGCACAAAAAATATACGGCATGTGGCTGGCTGGCTATAGCAGATTGCACGGCAGCAGGATGTAATTATCACTTGCAGGTGCATGCAAATATTCATATCTGCTTGCAAACGCCACGAACTGTGGCGAGCGTAGCGAGTTGAGCACTTTATGACGGGTTGGCTGCCAACCGCTAAGAAGTCAGAAAGTGCCAAAACTAGAAGCGCATACATACAAATATGCTTAAGAGTTAAAATATCCTTAAGAGTGCATTCAAACATAGAGTGCACTGTTATTCACAACGGTATGAATGTATGCGCACGCCAGGTATTACTTTTGTTGGTGTTTTGGGTAAAAACTTGCAAATTATCTGCAAGTTAGCTAAATGCTTGAGGCGATTTAATTGTGTGTCGACTCCTTAGTTTGTTGCACAAGTTCTGGCATTCGTACAAATTAGGGAATATGAAATTTGCTAGAAAATTTTAAAAAGGGAAGGGTTGCAGTCTGGTTTATGTGAACTGTTAAATATCAGATCATGCATTTAGTTAATAGCATGGTAACACATTTAACTGTAAACCTTTTAAAAGTTCAAAGTTTCTTTTAGAAGCAAAAATAAAATTTTGAATAGTTGAAACGGAGGGGACATTTAAATTTATCAACAATTGCATTGATTTTGCTTTGAAACAAACTTTTCGTTGGTCGTTGTCATTTCATCGAAGATATAAGATGGTATGAATGGTTGACTTATCATAATTTCATCCATGACACACAAATTACAACAACGTAACGGAACCATCTATTGTCTGAGCAAAATAAATATGTAATCCGAAAATGCTGAGGTGTAAAATTCCCACCTTAATTATTTCGATAACACAAAACTGCAATCCGGTACTTGCCTGAAGTCAAAATGTTTACGTTATAGTGCGATTAACTAGACTAGAATGTGGAGGCCTTCTCCGAGTTTAATGTACATTTGTAAGATTTGTATAAGGGCATCGCTCCCAGACTTTAACTTGGTTGCTACTTTTTACATTTTACGAACTTATACCAAAACGAATATCCATGGACATTTACAAACATATCACCGTACCGGCGTCTTTGTCGGCCATTGCTGCGATAATCAACTTGGTAGCCTCTATTTCCTTTGCGCTCGCCTTGTACTATTTGCACCACCTTTACAACTAAAGCAGCTTTTCCAATTAAATTTCCAACCTTAAGGCAAGTTTAATTTACGTTTATTACCAATGAGTTGCAGAAGTTCTCATTTACTTCGTGGCGCCCAAGTACAACCGCAATAACAATAATACCATCACCAGCGGCAATTTCCAGGTGGCATGGAGAGAAAAGTAAATGAATGTAGCTTCGTACAATTATTATATTATTTTTAAAAGGGGTTCATTTCAATTCCATTTCAGTTGACAATCGTTTAAGTGAAGTGAAGCAATGGAAAGGGTGGCACTATAAGAATGGCAGTTGGAGCTGTTGAGTTTACTTAGAGGAATCGTTAAGATTTGGTAAGCTAGCATTGAATATATTTTTGTGTGTGTACACACAAATGTCTTTGCATCCACTTTCGTGCGCATGTATTTATAGATGCAATCTTCAGCAACCCTGGTCACCAAATTATTGTGTAATCTTTGTAGCAATCGGTGTAGATTCGTTGTTCGTGATACCCTTGAACAGCCCAAGGGCATGTTTCAAAAGTGCAGAAATATGAAATGAAGAAGAGTTTTTGAAAAGAAAATTATCTAAGCTGTTTGCAGAAATTGTAATTAAAAGTAATGAATTTGTATTTATGCTTTCATCTGCTAGCACATATAAAATAAATGCATGTCTAAGGGGTGTAGTAAGTAATACAATGACTAACAAAGTCATTTGAAACTTGAAGTAAAAGAAATATTATTTATTTCAAGAGCTTGAGTACTTTGTGATGTAATAAATGCATATAACAAGCAAGAACCTGATTTCCTCGAATATTCACAGAGATATTTTAATATTACTATAATTAATTGAACTTTTCTTCAAGTGGTACATTTATATAAGCAAGAAATTTTTTCTTAATTGAATATGAAGCAAACTGACTGAATATCAGGCAACGTACATACCACACATAAGATACAATCAACGAAATCACCTGATATGGCTCATTAAAATTAATTTCTAAAGATTAAATTCGAAAAGTATCTCCGAGGGAAGTAAGTTCCATTGATATCCTTTGCTGGCGAAGTATGAAATATTGCTTTGTCCTATCGATGTTCCCCGGATTTTTCAACTATTTAACACTTTACAAAACATTTATTAGTTGTTAATATATTTGATTTAAAACCACATAGATTAACGCAGTCGACAATACTATATAAGTTGAGCTTTAAAGAGTGATACAACTGAAGTTGTTACAATCACATTTGCCCCCTTTTTTATGGACCGGGGAAAAAGCAAGATTGGCAGTTTGAAGGAGAAAAATTAATTAATAATTAAAATTAAAATTAATTAATTAAAACAAGTAAGGAAAGGCTAAGTTCGGGTGCAACCGAATATTTTATACTCTCGCATTTATTTAGAGATTTACCTATATTTTCGGTTAAAAATTACCCTTAGGCACTGAGTTCTTCATGTTTGATATCAGGGGCCTTGAAAAGTCATGGTCCGATTTTGACAATTTTTCCACAAGTGATGTCACAGCTCAAATACAGTATTTGTGTAAAGTTTTATTTCACTATCTTTATCAGTTCATTATGTATACATTATAAAGTGAAAGAATCAGAAGGATTCAAAATTGAGTTATATGGGAAATAGGCGTAGTTGTGAACCGATTTCATCCATTTTCCACACGTGTCATCAGGGTGCCAAGAAAATATTATATACCGAATTTCATTCGAATCTGTCGATTAGTTCCTGAGATATGGTTTTTGACCCATAAGTGAGCGACGCCACGCCCATTTTCCATTTTGTAAAAAAATCACAGTGCAGCTTCCTTCTGCCATTTCTTATGTAAAATTTGGTGTTTCTGACGTTTCTCGTTAGTGAGTTAACACACTTTTAGTCATTTTCAACCTAACCTTTGTATGGGAGGTGAGCGTGGTTATTATCCGATTTCTTTCATTTTTGGACTGTATAAGGAAACGGCTAAAAGAAACGACTGCAGAAAGTTTGGTTTATATAGCTTTACTGGGTTGCAAGATATATACAAAAAACCTATTTGGGGGCGGGGTACACCCACTTTTCCAAAGAAATTACATTCAAATGTGCCCCTCTCTAATGCGATCCTATGTTCCTAATTTTGTTTTCATAACTTTATTTATGGCTTAGTTATAGCTCTTAATGTGTTTTTGGTTATCGCCATTTTATGGGCGTGGCAGTGGTCCGATTCCGCCCATTTTCGAACTTAACCTTCTTATGGTGCCAAGGAATACGTGTTCCAAGTTTCATTAAGATATCTCAATTTTTACTCAAGTTACAGTTTGCCCGGACGGACAGACGGACGGACAGAGGGACGGACAGACAGACATCCGGATTTGAACTTTACTGGTCACCCTGATCACTTTGGTATATATAAACCTATATCTAACTCGTTTAGTTTTAGGACTTACAAACAACTGTTATGTGGACAAAACTATAATACTCTCTTTAGCAACTTTTGTTGCGAGAGTATAAAAATAACGTGTTTGGAGAGTTCAATTGTCAAAAAAAAATATTTTTTTCAAAAAACGAAAATTACCGTTATTTTTTGAACATACCTCACATAGGTTAGGTTAGTCTGGTTGGCAAGAAAGCAACACATAGACCAGTTTTGATCCTATGCGATACCAGATCTAGTGTCTTCACTTAGTTAATGATGAGTAGTCATTCTTTAGGATGCCTGCGCTGGACGCGAAAGGATATGTGGTTTCAGTAACGATATCTCTTGCAGATTATCGTACTGTGAAACACCAAAATGCTGAAGCTGTTGCCTTGATAATGCAGGACATGCACACAAAAGATGATCCATTCTTTTTCTCTGATGCCATGTGTCTTTATTGAAATACCATTTCTAGACCGCTGAAACACACTTTCTCTAATATCTCACGGAATTTTTACAAACAAATCTCCAATTTTCATACTTTTAGACCCTTATTAATAATATTGAGGTCTGCTAACATTAATTATGAAAAGCGACTGTCGCCTTTATTCACTCAGATTTCTTTTAGTAAACGTTTGCCAAAAAAGATTTACAAATGCACATAGGGGAACAGTGAAAAGCTTCGAAAGGTTACGTCCACACTTTCTACGTAAGTCAGTGAGTGAGTAAAATTTCCAGAAAAGGGTATCCCATAGCACTCTTTATGTGCACTTCCAAACAAGCCTAAGTAAACATTAATCACATTTTTTAACATACTTGCCACCCGCTTATTAGTCAGCAGCGCGCCTCTCACACATGCTGTGCGCCGCTATGCCAGTAGTGCAGTTAGTCACTCAGGTGTCACATTTTCAGCTGTTAACTGAAGTTATAAAGTCAAGTGCGAAGGCAAATGAAATAAAATAATAGACAGAGCAAAAGGACAATCAAATATGTGTGAGTGTATTCACTGAGGTTAGGGGAGAAAAATAGTCAAGAAGTTACGAATAGCCGCAAGCAATTGTGCCCACCACTTACAGCTGTTTCGCGCAAATGATAAATGAACTCAGCTTTAATATTAATAAGCTGTCAAGTTGTGCTGGAAAACACTTGGAAACATTTTGAAATGTACTCAAAATGCGAAGTGAGTAGAAAAGCTAGCAGATGGCAGCTGAAAACTAGTGAAAAATATTCATACAAAACATACTTGGCATTTTAACTTTCCAACTAAATGTATGTTGGTATATGCACTACAATATATATACAAAACATATATAACTACATATGCACTACTATATTTACTGTTTGTATGCATTAATACAGTTTAATGTAGGTGCGCAAATATATTTACGTGTAAATATTTATGTATAATGCTCGAGCGTGTGAGCGCTTGTTCGTTGACGATAAATGTCATCCTTCCGTTAAATTCCGTCATCATTCAAAATAACTGAACCAAGTGCAGCCTAACAAGGTGAAAACATTATAAGTGTAGGCACATGTACCTGCAGATGTGCGTATAAAATAAATATACATATATGTTTATATGTATATATGCCTCTAGGAAAATATAATTTTATAAATGCAGCTAGTGAATATGTGTTATGCGTGTACAATTGTGTGTGTTTCTGCATTTCCGCCACTTTGAATTCAATTTTTTTTTTTAAATTTTTCCCCACTAAACCCTGTAAATTGCAGAGGCCAAAATGAGCCAGCAGGAATCAATTTATTTAAGATGAAATAATCTACAGAATAATTTAATTATTATTAACCCAAACGATTACCCTCCTCCCGCCCAACCGACGCGTGGGGCGCAGTCCGCATACGAGCGGAATTTGCCGAGTCTAGAAAGGCAAGAGATTTTTAAGCGTCCGGTTCTCAAACTGCTCAGCTACAGAAAGAAACATTTCAACAGCTGAGATTTAAAAATTTATAAAAACAAAAAGTTAAAAATGTCTGAATATTATTTATTAAGAGAAGACAAAATAGTTTTTTTGATGCTAAATATTGAGTCAGATGGATCAAATGTGCTGGAATTCGAATTAAAATCATGACATATTCGGCAGAATGGTTCATTTAACTCAAAATTTGTTCTAGAAGATTTTAGAAATAATGGTCTAAACTGCCTGGATGAACGCAATGGGACATTAAACTTAATATCAGACAAAAGGAATGAACTACAAACTAAACCATTCAGAAGTTTTACTAGAAAAATTATACCTAGCATTTCTCTGCGACTAGTGAGTGTGGGAAGACTTATAAGTTTTAAACGACTAGTATACGGGGGAAGATTCAATCTTGAATCCCAATATAAGTGGCCTAAAGCAAAAAGTAAAAATTGTTTTTGAACGGACTCAAGCTTATCAGAATGGGATTGATAGCTAGGATTCCATACCACAGAACCATACTCCAATATAGGCCTTACCAATGTTGTAAAAAGAATTTTAGTAATATACGGATCACTAAATTCTTTAGACCAACGTTTAACAAAGCTAAGAGCACCTTTAGCTTTTAAGACAATTGAATTTACATGAGAATTAAAATTTAGTTTAGGGTCCATATTAACTCCTAAATCAACAAAGCTAAAAACTTGCTCTAAACTGAAGTTATTTATTACATAGGGGGAAAGATCAACAGTTCTACGGGAAAAGCACATCGTTTTACATTTTTTAAGATTCAGTGGCATATCATTTTTGTGACACCAAGTAACTAAATTATTTAAATCCGATTGCAACTCAGTCCTTTCGTTATGAGAAGTATATGATTTAAAAAGTTTTACATCATCCGCATATAATAAAATTTCTGAAAACTTAATTACTGAAGGTATATCATTGATGAACAACAAGAACAGAATCGGGCCGAGATGACTACCCTGTGGAACCCCTGAAGTGACACTAATTGAATCGGATAATGTATTATTAAATAAAACTTGTTGTTTTCTGTTAGTAAGATATGAGGATTTCTACCAAAAAGCAATTTTTAATTCTAATTCAACTAATAGTTCAATAAATATAGAAATTTCCAAAAAAGTTCAAAAATTCTGTTCAAAATACTTTGAAGCAAAGTTTTTCAAATCTTCATATTTAATAGTAATATTCATATAATATGTCAAATATCCGCTTTTTGCCTTTTTTTCAAAGCTTTATAAAAAGTGATCGTATTTAGTTCAAATATGCGCCGTTTCGTTAGATAATCTGTTTAAATCTAGACGCAAATTCAGAATACCCCCTTCGTAGAGGCCCCCTTCTTATTTGCGAAGAACTCGGACAGCCAGTTTTCACAAGCCTCTTTTGAGTTCAACTTTACACCACCAAGGGCGTTCGCCATGGACAGGAACAGGTGGTAATCACTTGGCGCTATGCCCGAGCTCCCGTTGCTTCTGACGGGTCATCAACGAAGTGAGTGGTCTGGAGTTGTCCTGGTGGAACACTACTCCCTTCCTGTTGGCCAATTCTGGACGCTTCTGGTCGATCGCCTGCTTCAAGCTGTCCAGTTGTTCGCAGTAGATAGTAGAATTAGGCGTCTCGCCATATGGGAGCAGCTCATAGTGGATGATTGCCTCCCAATCCCACCAAACACACAGCAAAACCTTCCTGGCCGTCAGACAGGGACGATTCACAGGCCTTCGACAACGAAGGTTTTCGCTTGATATTGTCGTATAAGATCCATTTTTCGTCGTCAGTCACCATCCGTAGCACTTTATACATAGCCGCGAAATTCAAAAGGCAAAAAGGCGGAAGGGACAACCTATTATAACATCCTACTTCACACTTCACCACTAAATGCTAAAGTAATGCCTCAATACACAACAAAACTCTTAAAAATTCAATACATTTTATAGCTAGTAATTTAAATCCATTAAATTTTTGTGATTTTATCACATAACTCTTTTGACGTGTTGCAAATTCACATAAATTTATTCTTAAATACCAATCATTCTAAATTTCCTAGAGGGTACATAATAATGTAATTACATTGTGATTGTATGCTTTCTTGCGGCTTAGTTGAAGCGCCTGTTTCTTGAACGGCCCCTTATATTTTACAACGCTTGCTGGTTCCTGCAAAATTCCTTACAGCTTCACTTTTATAAATTGAAAGTTGGTTAACGGCGCCTAAAAAAACACACATAATCATTAGGGCAAGCTTTTCAGTTTGAATTCAACACGGTGGACAAAAATATGCACGGCAAGACTGATAGGCAGGTGTTAATATTGAAAATTTTACTTTCTCTCACAGAATTAGGACTAATATTCTTTTCTCGAAAAAATTAAAGAAATTTCTTCGTTCGCAAGTATTTAAGAACTTCACGAGTTACAGACATTAAAATTCTCCATTTGTTATCATTTATTAATCTCAAATTTCAAAGAATAAATGGCTACCCTAGTAAAGTGAAAAAATGTAGTTTCATATGTATACTCGTATATGTGTCATTTATGGTATGTTTAAATACTCACTTACTTTCAGTTTTACTCACCCTTGCAGGTAATTTGTTCTTCTGAATTTGTAATTAGAAATCAATTAGTACTGATACTGGTTACACTGCTATAAAGATAGTTTAATAAAGCTTGTTTCTATAATTAGAAAAAACTCCTTAGCAACCCAGAGTACCTACTCTCCACCCGACGGAGTTTAACGCATGTCTTAAACGAAGGAAAATACGGAATGAATTCAGAGGTGAATAAGAAATAATAAATCTAAATTTTGTGGATCGAAATATTTCGTTAAAAGCTTACTAAGGCTCAACCCATACCGGATTAGTCAAAAACGTCTTTGTTTAATAAGACGTCAAGAAAAGACGTCTTGACTAATCCGGTATGGTTTGAACCTTAGTCTCATTATCATTAAACCGCATATAAGATGATATTTCAATCTTTAAAGAAATAATCGCCTTCGAGAGAATGATATAGATCTTAAAAGCTATTCCATATTCAATGATAGTCACAATTGCTTGATTTCAAGAGCTCTTGAAACAGTTTTGAAGCTCCCTATAAACCTAAATTTGATATGTCAATTAAACAAAGATAAAACTAACTATTATCAAGTAAATAACTATTTTATATACAACTCTATGTCTCAATTCTATCAAATTTTCTTAAATCGAAAAGTCTGAGTTTTAGCATTATTTGTAATGGTATATAAAATATCGTCAGAAACTGCCCAGTAAATCTAAAATCCATACTTATTTCGCTACCTTAAGTTTTTCTTTCAGGGCATATGTAGGCATATTTCCATACAAGTTTAAGCTTACCAGTTTGTATAAAAAAATATGTTTCCTTGATTCGAAGCCAACAAGCCTCCAGCTGCGAATCTTTCATGCCTTACTTACCTCACGCTTGAAATATGAATAGTGCAAAATGTTAGCGAAATTTCAGAAATGAAAGTATGCATAAACTTTCAACTTGGGCGTGTACTGGTGCATGCATTGTGATTTGTTGGCAGAAAGCCAACCAAAAAAAATTACATTAAATGTGGCAGCTGCAAATAACTGTAAAATAGGGACTAGAATTAAATGAAACCTTATTGTTAATTTAAATTACCACATTAAATTAAGGCTGACATTAATTTAAGGTATCGTACATATTCACAAATTGAAAATCGTTGGTGGACTCATTGTTAAACACCGTTTTCTATACGCATGGACCTTCATTTAGACATCAACTGTTCCTTCAAGTTGTTTATATAACTTTCTTCAGTGTAATTCAGTGTGCAGATATTAAACCGAAATAACTGTAAAAACAATACTACAAAATTCGCTATTAAACACAAATTTATTGATTTAATAACTTAAGACTGGGAAATCAAATAGAAATTTTAAACAAAAACATATAAGATGTTAATACATGTATTTCCTCCTAAAAAAAAACGAAAAACTATTATGTGAATGTGTAGATATGATATGGTTTGTTCGATTCGGTACTCTCTAACACTTACCAAATTGAAGTCAGATCTACTTCGGACACCAACCTAAATATTATTCTTTTTTTGACGGGAATATGTTTTTTAGTATTCAGGTAATAATAGTCAAATCTACTTGTTCATCAAACCTTCAAGGCCTGACTTAGTATTTGAATAGCTTTTCAAGTTTCTCAATTTAACAAAACACAAACTTGTCTCATAAAATTCGGAGCCGCAGTGCCTATTGTCCATAATGACAAGAAGAGTGTGAGAACATCTGCGACTCAATTTGGTTGTTTGTCTCTATTCCAACTTATCTCCATTGTCAACGTCTTACCTCACTAAAAACAAACAATCATCTAATGACTGCAACAAAAGAATACAATTTTGCAAAACGCTCAGCAGCGTCCGAGGTCACAAAAATTAAAACATGCCAATTTGCCTCAGACAATTTCATTACTCAACAATCATTTATTCAAACAAATCTTTTCTCGTGTTTTGTCTAAAATTTCCTTCCACTATTTCAATTATTGCCTTACTCTTGGTTGCACGGACATTTTTGCATTTATTGTTGCTAATGCATTTCTGAGATTTGCTTCTCAACTGCTTGGTTTTAACTAAGAAATGCACTGTGCGATGCCACTTACTCATGAGTAAATAACAACAAGCTGATACAGCAATAAATGTTTTACAGGGACAATTTGACAATGCACGTCTAACAAGATGGCAGGACTTTAGCATACAAAGCGAGTGGATGCTTTTCGTTAAATGAATAAATAAAAGGAGTGACTGACTGACTGGCTGCCTGACAGAGTGATCGCATGTTAAACACTTTGTTTGCGATGCAATTGTCCTGTTGCACAAATTGCAAGTTGCAAGTTGCATTTTCTTGTTGAACGACATCACCTTCTGTCGGTCAGGCCAGTTAAAGTTCGCCATTTCCACTTCAGTCAGAATAAATCTAGCTTCAAGAAAACTGTTTCTTGAGCAAATACATATATTTATTATTTACATTTTGCATTTGCACTCGTAAGATTGCATGTCCAAAAGGTTTTATATAAATAGAATGTCTCGAAAAAGCTACGAGGACTTCTGGACAAATAATTCTTGGTTCTCTGAGGTGGTTTGTATTGCAAATGGGCGAAATGGGATAAATGCCACGCCTACAAAATGTTTGTCTTTGAAAAATCAATTAAGATAACGAAACACTACTTTGCACAACAGCTGATGTTAGGGTGTGCCAAAATTCATCCACTCTAAATCGGATTATAACTATTCAAGTCCCCATATTAAAAATATATCTTCTTAATATCAAACACAACAGCTAATTAGCAAGATATATTATTGGAATTATGTGGTCATCTTACTGATAATGACGTGGCCTGTAGCAATAATTAATAACATTGTTTGGGTACTTCTCCAGTAGTTTGTGGTATATTTTAATGGTGTTAAAAGGTAAGGTGGTAAAGCGAAGGTGTTTGCAATTGGAAAAGCCACTGAGTTATCTTTAAATGCACCACCAGGTTACTCTAAAATCGACATACTTATATGTAGACAGTCAGGCGTCAATCAAGGCAATACCCTCTTTGCGTATCGGCCAAAAGGATCGTGTGTACTAGGACAGCAGTGCCGGATGTCCCTAGAAATAAGCGATTTCAATTCTACGGGGTGCCAGGCTACGGGGCCATCGAGGGTAACGAGGTAGTGCACGAAATTGCCAAGAAAGGCGTAAAACTATCATCTGAAAGCGTGATCGACGTAGGTAAACTCATTCACTGGCTATTTGATGATCTAGACAGGAACTTGTTAAAAAAGTTGAAATCGCGCTGGAAGGATCTACCAAGGATGCAAAAATGCAGAAGTTATGTGTAAGGCGGTAGATCAGAAATACACGAAGTTCTCACTGACGCTTAATAGAAGGAAATGTAGGAACGTGGTCTGGTCACTGCCTGGTGGTGGCGCACGCTTACAAGATGGGGCTGACAGAAAGCGAAAAGTGCAGAAAATGTCAAGAGCAAGATACCAGAGAAACAATGGAACAACTTGTCCAGCAGTGTCAATGCTTTATACTATCGGAATTTGCGATTTTTCTCAAACATTTTCTGATTTCCTCACAATATTGGGTATATTGAAGATAGGCGAAGATTTCAACTATTTTTCTTAGCAAGCTCCATTATATCAAGGATTACTTATTAGGTATATAATCGGTATACAATCGATATATAATCCGATATCACATCGGAAGTTTGAATGGAAGTATCAACAATTTTACTAATTTTTGACACAGAGGGTCGTTAGGAAAACTTTCCTCCTGCTTGGTTTATAATATCTGAAAGTTTTACTAATAACTCTAGGAAAAAAGTAGTCACTGGCATTGGGTTCTTCATGTTCGGTATCTGGGGCCGTAAAGTATTAAAATTCGAATTCGGAAAGTTTTTAGATGACCTATGCTTGACCTCCAATGCAGTATTTGTACAAAATTGTATTCCTGTACTAAATACCAGCAACATAAACCTAACCGTTCTTAAAATATTTGAACGGTAAATGTAAAGAGGGACTAAATTCGTGAAGACTCAAATATGGATTACTCATCAGATCGGACACGATTAAGATCAAGTTTCAATGGAATTTTGTAAGGTTAATACAATGTGTAAAGCTTTTGAACGATATCTATAGAAACAATCATTGATATAATATACAAAGTATTAGGTAAATAATTAAGTCAAATACTAGCTGATTCTTTAAAATTTAGAAAACGATTAAATGACATTTTCCTGCAAGACTTTAAGTCATTGAGTTCTTGCCGAGATAATAATTTGGGCTAAAAGAACTTGCAAGCGTTTTCGTTCAACTTCAAATACAACAAATTCACAAAATCTCGGTCAATGGACTGCAGTTTCGTGTAAATCAAATGCCATTGTACCCTAGACAACGTTAGTATAAGACTGTGTGTATGTATAAGTTAGCAAATTCAAACAAAAATCGTAACCAAAACGCCGGAGAGGTGAACTGATTATTGGAATAACCATGTAGGAAAAAAATGAAGTTGTGAATGATATCACAACAACTAAAAATGTTTTTCTTTTTACCAGATAAATGTACCCCTATTCGTTGAAGATTTGCGAAATAATCAAAGCAACAAAAACTATTATGTTCGCTAAAATTTTTGGGGAATGGACTACTTATTATTGTCTTGTATTAATATTTTTTTTATCAAATTTCAATTTATCGAATTTCGCAAAGCTCGTTGGCTTTTGAAGCTTTTGATTTTTTATCTTTGAACCTATAAGCATATACAATGCTAACAAACGTTTTAAAACTATTCTTACTGGATAGTCATTGCTTTCTGTTAGATATACTCGCCACTCAATATAAGCGCATATATTTACAAGTACAATTGCACAACTGCACGCAAATTTATACATACAGGTATGTATGAACATATGCGCCTGGACAACAATTGAGTGCCGTTAAATGTAAACAAATGAGTTTGCAAACAAACACGTCGATAGATAGAGAGATAGATAGCCATATACAAGTATAATACCATCAACAGACAAACGGATAAAAGTTGAACCGGCAGACGCTTCGACTTCTGGGAACAACAACAGCATTCGGAAATCTATCACTCAAGTTATAGTTACATATTTTCTTATCCAGATATATCTGTACAAAGAAGAACTGTCTGACAGTTTGCCGCTCGGGCGGTTCGTTAGGCAACTAGTTTGTCACTTCTTTATGCAGTAAGTCAGTCAACTTGTCAGTCAAGTGGTTAGCGTTGACAAAGTTTACATTGCGTTACCAGCACAAATAGTGGCGTCAATTGAAAATGTCAGCAACATTTTTTGATTTCCCCACGGAAATTGATGGTATTTACCCACCTGTGCAGTCAAAATATAGAGAGAGCTGAATAAAAAAGAGAAAGGAAGTAAATGTATGAGAGCATAGTGGGTTATCTACATATATGTAAACACATCCTAGCATACATATGTATGTATGTACAAATATATATTTATAGAGTTCTAAACTTGGGGAACTAGTGCACCAGGGCATTATAACTTTATTCACATAACAGTTTATTGTAACAGAGTCATGGTATTGATGTTACGCTGCATATATAGGTTGCTGTGTATGTTAGTGGTTTCAGTTAAAATTACATAAAGATGAGAAGATTTCATTTAACTACGTAGTAATTGTGTTCCCAAGTGTATTAATTTTTTTAAAATAATGCCTTAATTTACTTTACAAAATATATAAAACCAAAAAGTGAATGACAAAGACTTGTAAATTACAGTAGTGTAAGCAAAGAAAATTAGCAAAATGGCAATACTCTTCTTATATTAGAAGAGGTCTAAGTAACAAATGCGACTATGTATTTTATCTGATTTGAGTCCGTTACATCGTTAACATAATTATAGGTATTTAATAAGCATCTTTCATAGAAGTGGTAATTAAAATAATCCATGTCCAAGGAACAAATATACCATGTTCAAAGCTATTAATGTGGTGTCGCTAATTCCATCGCTAAAGGCATGGCTTCACTGGAAAGTATACTTTTCCTTTCTACTTTTTTTCTGGAAATTAGCAGGTATATTTATATTTTTGAATGTTATTCAATGTAAATATCTAAAGACTATAATTGGAGAAGTTGGTTGGTCAAGAAAGAAGAAAGGTCCAAGATTTTTTATTCTTAATGAACATATTTAAATGTAATTTTTAAATCATTTTGGAAATAAAAATTTTAAATGATAAATTTGATATCTCGATGTTGCTCATACGCCCTGACAACTAATGAAATCTAATATATATACCACGCCAGGGCTTACACTCTCTAAATTAAAATAGTGTCAAGGATTGCATTTTAATTTAAATAAAAATTGATGTCTAAAGAACTCTGTGCTTATAAGTAATTATTATTCGAGTCAAAAGAGTAAAATACGTAGTTTCCAAAGTAAATTGCCAATGCCTTCTAAAAGGTACTCTGAAGTTTGCGTTTAATATATACAATGTTAAAGTTAAGTTTCACTTTTCAGGCTCCTTTACCGAACTAGTTATTGTCTGATCATTACTATGTTTTTAAAATCAAGTTTTGTATCTCTGAAAAATAATTCACATAACATTCAGCTCTTGAAAGGCAAAGGACGGTATTAAACCAAATCACCAAAAATCTAAACAATAATTAATTAGTGAGAAAAAACAAGAAATTGGAAGTGAAAGACAACTTTGCTAATAACATTGCAAACCATTCGGTTGTATATTGGACTAAATTTGGTTTCAGAACATAACCCTTCGTAACGCGAAATTTATCTCTTTTTTAGGTGTATTACTAGATATTGCAAATACAAAAAGTATTTAAAGTCAAATGTTAAATATGTCGTGGGTAATTTGGGACATGATAATAAGATAGTTCTTTTTAAAATTAACAAAATAAATATTATCGAAGATTATGTCCTTTTGTTTAATTTAATAATAGGGTCACATATTTCAAAGGTAGCACCAATACTATCAAACCTTTTTTGTTGAATTGATTTCCTTGCACTTGCGTTTACCTTCAAATTATTACTGCTGTAAATGCCATACACATTTCTGCATTTTCTCACAAGTTTCGATGCTGCACAAATCTTTTCAAAATCTTCTGTAATCACATGTCAACCATTAAGGCTCAGCAAAATACTCACAGCGTGATCAAACCAAAAAGAAAAACATAAACACTCACAAACAAACCGAAGAGAGGAAATCATAAGCAAACTAGAGTAAACAAGAAGTCGAAAAATTCCAGAAACGTAACTAACAGTCATCGATGAACGCATGCCATGCGACGAACACGTAAAACTATTTGGACATTTCATCGCCATGCCAGGCCATCTGCCTACTGAGCTTTAAGATTTCAATTTAAGGCTTTGACATACTTTCGAACATACACACGTCTACACATACTTCCGATGCTTATACCAATACCATGTGTGTGTTTTCACGCAGTTACTTCACAATATCTCCCGCTACGTCCGGTGCCTCTACGTAGTCCACACCACCCTGAGCTGTTAGTGTGCAGTGTGAATGGTTCTTTGTAGTAATCATTAGAAAGTTTACCCTTGTGTATCTCTGCACTGTAAGTGCTTCATGAATATTGAAAAACTTTGCTCGTTCGTTTCTGAGCTCCAACGTCGCACCGTATGCACATCCTTTGAATTCATCTATCGACACCATTGATGGCAACACTGATGGCAGCAGCACTACCCGTACTAATGTGTGGCTGTGAAGTGACACATATGCCAAAATCGAATGCTCAACCAAACATACATGCGTTTGTATGTATATTTGTGCGAGCGCAAAGAGATTCCGCCGAAATTGCATGCGTACGTCCATACATACGAGTACATTTCTCTGAAAAAATGTTGCAATCGGGTTTAAAGTCTGCGTTCGGGGTGATGAGGGCGATGTAGTGTCATTGAAAGCTGGTTGGCAAAGTTAAAAGTAAATGTGCTGCGCCGCAACTATTGGAATGCTGTGTGTGCGAAAGTTTCCAGTGGTTAAACAAACCATTAACAACACCACAGTACCGCAGATTGCAGACTTACGAATCAGGAAGCGATACACATACCATTGGTGCAATCACCCATAGTAATGCATACGGAGATGCATACATACGTACAAATTCATTTTATTGTCATGTTTAAATATTAATAGATTTTCAGCTACTAATTTTGCACTTTATATAAATTTTTAGAATTTTTTCGTTTTAATTTTTGGATTCCATATTGAGTTGTGTTGGCCACGTTTTTTCGCAAATGAACTGTAGAACGTAGAATGGCTAGTTAATTGATCTTCTTAATTTTGATAGGGTTACTCTTTCTCTACTACTACCAAATATATAACACTTCATAACATAACATTAAGATTCACAGCTCTTATTTCTATTCAGGGTTCCAAATTCGAATGACACTAAATCGAAAATAACAAAGAAGTGAATTTTAACATCAGTCTCTGTCTCTATCTCTCAAATCTGTTAACAAATAATGCTAACCCTCTGATTGTTTTTATTAAAACTGATATCAGTCATTCGTTCGAAGATGACTTTGAACTGAACTTAGAACTCCAGGTAAGATATTTGATATACTTGCATTTAATATTAATATTCTTTTTTAAATTTTATTCCAGGTGAATATCTGAGAAATGTTAGGCCTAGACCCCTATATTCTGTATTTTACTTAAACTTATTTTACTTACTGTATTATGCGATTTCTGTATCTGTGGCATTATTAAGTAATAATTTCGTACTTTATTAGCTCTCAACTGCGAAGCTCCAAATGATTCATGATTACAATCCAAGCATTTCTTCTTTAATGGAACTACAAAGTTACGGATATAAAAATTTACATCGCACAGATAATTTTCGGGCAGTAAGTAGCAGAAGTACAAGTGGTGATATTTTAGAATAAAAGCTGTATCTCAATATTCATAGCTTCTTTCATATATATGTACTCAATTTCATTATCACAATTCCATTGCAAGATTAATATAATTTCTACAGTTTACAATGATCAACACAAAACCAAACAACACACAAGCAATATCCACAATTAATATAGATCAATAACTTTCAAATGTATAGGGTTTTGTTTTAGAGGAATGGTAATTCCATTTCATACTAAGGAAACTTTATTAAATTACAAATATTTCGGTTCTAGACATTAACAAGTTTAGTGTTATCTCATATTTACAGAGAATTTCAAGCATATGAATGTCACGACTGATCTTCCGTCTACGTCTAAATACCATCCCCTCGATACACAATTGGTGTAACACAATTTTTCCTGCATAGCCGACCTTATCTTGGTCAACTGTAGTTTCTAACTCAGAGTAGATACTGGACTTATCGTTACAAAAACTCGTTGAACGTATTCAAAATATATAATTAAACGGTTTCTAATTGATAGATCATTTTATTCAACTAACAACAGTACTTATTTAAAAAATCCATTGAGCCAGAAATATACCTTATCGCTGATGTGTGAGAGATGTTCTAAAATGAACGCATAAGTTTACTTTGCCACGTAAAGTTAAACAGTTGAAAATCACCTCTATAACGGACCTTATATCTTGTAGAATGAGAAATAGTACGTACAAACGCAACAATCACTTCTTAAATACTACATATCAATTTGTGTGCATAGTTGAACCCTTGCATTTGCCATGTGAAAAGCTTGCTGCAGTAATAAAGGGATATTTTGTCATTGTCACATTAAACGAAATAAAAGGTTTGTGGCCACAAACAGTTTCCATACCATTACATGAATTGAAATTTATCTGTATGTATAAAAATGTGAAAGATTTTTCAAATACAGAATTTATTGTCTAGACCACTTTTAAACCACACAATTAATCAACATTTGAAATGTAAGTGTCCTTTTACTTACATACACGATTTAAGGGGTTATATACAGTTAGACGGCCGAAAAAAGTGAATTTTCAGGAATATATATATGTAGAAAATTTAGTTAACTATACCTTATAGAACATCGGCGAACTTATTTACATTTATAGTCCTACATATTTTTATATTATCGTAACCTATTGCACAGCTTAGGATAGTTTTGTTCACTCAACGGTTGTTTGTTGCACCTAAAAAGAAATCATAAAGATATACAATTATATATATTAAAATCAGAAAACCTGGAATATAATTTTAGATGTTTGTCAGTCCGTTCGTGCACTCATCCGTCTGTCCATTCGAGCTATATGGTGAATTAAACTTTAGAAATCTTGTTGAATCTGGGTACATATATTAGCCTAGGTAGTGAAGGTATAAAAGTGTCATAGCTAAATCCCAATTTATGGGACCCTGCCCTCTAATAAGTTTAATATATATAACTAATAAACAACTAAAGCTAAAGCTGTTCATAATTCCTTTTTAAATTTTATGATAAAATGCAAAAGTGGGTGAAATGGGATAATATTCAAGCCTATGCAGTGTTGTTTTGAAAATTATAAATTTGCGATTGGTATGAAAATTTTGTAAATGGCACCTACTATTAGGTAAAATCTCCTATCTCGACTCATTTGAATCATATTTGATGCATGTAATTTTTGTGACATCTTTATTTTAGATTTAGAAAATGATAATCGAACTACAACCATGTTTTTATTCTATACAATCTAATATTAAATTCCGTATAAATTAAACATCAATGAAAATATCGAAATAGAACTTTCCACAAATAGTGCGTTTGAGTTGTTTCAAATCTATAACACAAATACAAATGAAATAAAGAGGATATCTTTTCCTGATAATATTTTTGCCTATCATTCACAAACTACTTAGAGATTCTTTTGTAAAGATATTTCAACATAAATGGTGATCTTTGTATGCCAAAATTATGCAGGCTTAAAATACCGATAGACCATATACCAGCATATTGTCAGTAGCAGCATCAAATCCATTTCTTACAAAAAAATACAACATTCTTACTTTTGACACTTATTCTTTTAATGAACGGTAGACATTTTCCATTGTTGCGTCGTATTTTTATGTTTAGTAGTGGTCAAATGGGCTACGTGTTTTCTATCCACTCATACAAGAACACTTTTTCATAGACACACCGAACACTTTCCTAAGTTATTGTTGAGCATTGTTGTTATTGTTTAAGCTTTTAGTGTAAATTACAATGGCGTAAGTCAACTGCAGATTTTACGATGATTTCTTCACGCAATTGAGCAGCACAAAGGAATGCATGTATGTACGAGGGCTGCTATATATATTTCTGGCCTAATAATGAAAATAGGAATATTTATCAACGAAAATGGTTTTATTGTTTTTCAAAATATTCTCCATCAAGATTTATACACTTTTGCATGCGCTCAAACCAATTTTCGAAGCACTTTTTTTGAGCCTATTTTTGAGCGATTGTCAAACTGTGCGGGATCCAACGAGAACAAACTTTTTTTACGGCCAGGTGTTCATGCAATATCGAATGTATGCTGGTGGGAGAAATGCATAGGCATGCCTATATCTGAAGGTATGTGACATGACGGTCTTGCATTATTAGTTCACGTACGGCATCGATGTTTTCTGGCACAACGGCTGTTTTTGGACGACCTTTACGGAATTCGTCTTTGAGCGAGCGTCGGCCACGATTGAATTCGTTGTACCAGTTTTTCACAGTGCTATAGGATGGTCCTTCATAGCCATACAAAGATTTTAGTTCATCGATGCACTCTTGTCGCGATAATCCACGTCGAAAGTTGTGAAAAATGATCGCACGAAAATGTTTACGAGTTAATTCAATTTTTTGGCCGAGATGAATTTTTTAATTCCCTGTAAATAAAACAATTCACGATTAAATGACAAAACGTTCTGAGTGATGTTATGCTAAAAAATGTCAAACTTTAAAATGGAAATGTCAGATTGCACCTGGCAACACTTAGTGTTGCCTAGGCCAGAAATATATATAGCAGCCCTCGTTTATAGAATACATATGTCAATATGTATACATGTGAAACATTCCAAGGTAAATCGAATTTTTTAAGTAAGTTCAAGCCATATAAGTGAAAATTGTTATTACATACTGAACTATTTTCATGAAAGCTTTTGTCTGGATGTTCCCCATTCGACGTCATTCACTGAAATCACTTTATAACCAGTTCACAATTAATGTAATAAAAGCTAGTTTAGCTTTACCTATTGATATAAAGCACATTTATAACAAATATGCATCATGTAATTTATCCTGGAATGCTCCTTAAATAACTTGAAAATATGTTTTGATATATTTATCCCACATGTTTATTCTATAAACATCTTTTGTACCCTAACATACAAATACGAATACTTAATTTACCGAAATGAATTTCGTTTATTCAAATGAAATTCCTTTCACAATGCAATTATATGCCTGGTTATTTGGTTGACATATTTGGTCTCAGACATGTTTTATTACCTTAGTGCAATGATGTATGTACTCATTTGAACTATTTATTAAATATTTCTTGGTGGACCAAATACGAATAACTTAAGAAAAGATATACATATGCGTCCTGTGTGCATGGTTGTACATATGTATGTTTTGCATTTCGTTAATGGAATTTACTTTAATTTGCGCAATTCCTCAATTGAGTGTGAAAGCATTTTGAAAATTCTCATTTCATTTTGATATTCTCTGACGGGCGTCTGTTGTCACATTTAGACTATTTAATATACAAGTAAGAATTTATATGCGAAAGTTTGTACAGAATATATTTGAATCTTTAAGTTGGTTTAGTCTATAATCAGATATTTTTTTTCTAATTATAGAACAACGAGAAAATAATTAATAATTATTTTTTAATAAATATATTGTATCTGTATTAATCAACATGTATTCTTTGAATTATTAATTTAGAATTAGTTTTTACTAAATAAGCTATTTTATTAAATAAGCTATAATCTTTTCACTGCAATCGTAAAGATAGTTGCTATAAAATGCTTCCTTGAAACAAATCATACCTCTAACAAACCTCATCTGAATAATGAAAATCGGTAATAATAGCAAAGGAGGGCTGGGATAATTCCATAACCGAGTTCACCACCAAGCTACATTATATCCTGCACAACACTCAATTTTGTTAAGATAAAAATGCACTCGGTCAGATGAATGAAATTATAGCTGAATTTCAATACAATTCCAGAGCGATTTACTTATATTTTCGATAAAAAAATAACCCTAACCCATCATGTTCTGTATCTGAGGTCTTGAAAATGTATATATTTAGGTGTATTGTAAAGTGAACGATTCAGATGGAGTTGAAAATTGTGATATTTTGGAAATAGGCGAGGTTGTGAACCAATTCTTCCCAGTTTCCAATATAATATTATAATATAAAGAAAACGTTATGTATTAAATTTGGTTGAAGTCAGTCAAGTAATTCCTGAAATGTGGCCTATAAAAGCCTCATCTATACTACTATTAACTTTTGGGAAATAGTTCCCAGGTGAGGGTATCCGTGATGGAGAATCTTAATCTGAAACTGAAAATCGTCTTCCAAGTCATTCTCTTCGCATCGCAATGCCAAAGAGTCGAGTAAAGAGCGCTCTCAGCTGCTTGCCGAACAAAATTTCTAAACCTCCCAAGAAAGCGCTTGAGAGTCGAGTACGGAGCGTGTGCAGCGGCTTGAAGAACAAAATATTAGAAATATACAAGCTCGCACTAGGGCGTCGAACTCTGAGCGTTCCCAACGTCTTCATAACCAAAGAGAAAGACATCGGACACCAAAGACTAGAGGTGATAATCAAGTTTTAGCTCATTGCAAATAAAATATAATTTCGAATTTTCCTCATTTTACTTTTTTAAAATGAACCCACGCACAGTGGTTCCGCCATAGGCCAAAAATCAAAAAATCCATCTCATGATTTTCCGACCAAATGTATACCGATGGAGGATGGAGTCGTATGTAGAAGTTCACGTAAGTGAGGAAAGTTTCTGACTGTCATTCACTTGGGAGTGGCCAGGAACGATTCTTTTACATGTGGCTCAAGCAGCACACGACTTCCGGTCTTAGACCAAGTATCCTCTGGGTAGCCAACAGACATCCGTTTGGAGGCGAGCTAAAGTGAGAAGGCGAAACCCGTTTATACGGTTGTGCGTAGGGTTTGGGACCCACCACATAAAACACCCCCCAATGAAAAAACAATCAGAGCATCGGAAGAGAAACCCCCCTTTTGATGACGACCACTGCAAACGTTTAAAGGACTACGAATTAAGGGCATGCACCTGGAATGTCCGGACCCTTAATTGGGAAGATGCCTCTGCCCAGCTGTTTGATGTCCTCGTAAGAGTAAAGGCTGACATCACCGCAATCCAAGAAATGCGATGGACGGGACAAGGACGGAAGAAGGTGGGTCCTTGTGACATCTACTACAGCGGCCATATAAAGGAGCGCAAATTCGGTGTGGGATTCGTGGAGGGAGAGAGATTCCGTCGTGGAGTCCTGGCATTCACTTCGGTGGATGAACGTCTAGCCACAATCCGCATCAAAGCGAGGTTCTTCAACATATCGCTGATTTGCGCCCACGCCCTGACGGAAGAGAAGGACGAAGTGATCAAAGAAACCTTCTATGAGCGCCTAGAACGTACCTATGAGCGCTGCCCCCGCCACGATGTCAAAATCGTGCTTGGCGATTTCAACGCTAGGGTGGGTAAAGAAGGTGTCTTTGTCACAACAGTCGGAAAATTCAGCCTCCATGACGAAACATCACCAAACGGTCTGATGCTGATCGACTTCGCCGGGGCCCGAAATATGGTCGTCTGTAGTACCAGATTCCAGCATAAGAACATCCATCAAGCTATTTGGCTGTCCCCGGATCGAATCACTCGGAACCAGATCGATCATGTTGTGATAGATGGACGACATGTCTCCAGTGTTTCTGATGTGCGTACGCTTCGTGGTCCCAACATCGACTCGGACCACTATCTTGTAGCAGCTAAAATACGCACCCGCCTCTGTGTAGAAAAGCGCACACGTCAACAAACACAAGGAAGGTTCGAAATCGAGAAGCTGCAATCACAACCGACAGCCGAACGATTTTCTACTCGACTTGCACTCCTGCTCTCTGAGAGCACACATCTCGGTATAAGGGAGCTGTGGGACGGCATATCAAACTCCTTACATACAGCTGCAACCGAAACCATTGGTTTTCGGAAAAGCCAAAAAAACAGCTGGTATGACGAGGATTGTCGTCTCGCAGTGGAGAGAAAACATACTGCCTACCTCGCAATATTGCGATCGACCGCAACACGAGCGGGATGGGAAAGATACCGAGAGCTGAAGAGGGAAGCGAGACGCATTTGCAGACAAAAACAGAAAGAGGCCGAAATGCGTGAGTATGAAGAGCTTGACAAGCTGGCCGACAGGGGTAATGCTTGAAAATTTTACGAAAAGATCCGGCGACTAACTGAAGGTTTCAAGACCGGAGCACACTCCTGTAGGACCCCAGAGGTGATGTAGTTATTGATGACCAGAGTATACTGAGTTTGTGGAGCGAACACTTCTCCAGCCTGCTGAATGGCAGTGAAAGTACAACACCAGGAGATGTCGAATCCGATTCCCCAATCGACGACGATGGAGCAGATGTTTCATTGCCCGACCGTGAAGAAATTCGAATAGCAATTACCCGCTTGAAGAACAATAAGGCGGCGGGGCCGATGGATTACCGGCCGAGCTATTCAAATACGGCGGCGAAGAGCTGATAAGGTGCTTGCATCAGCTTCTTTGCAGAATATGGACGAAAGAAAGCATACCTGACGATTGGAATCTCAGTGTACTCTGCCCAATACACAAAAAGGGAGACCCCACAATTTGCGCCAATTACCGTGGAATAAGCCTCCTCAACATCGCGTATATCTCTTTCTTTGTCACGTATATCTTTGTCGCGTATATTATCTCTTTGTCGACTTTAAAACTGCTTTCGACAGCACGAAAAGGAGCTGCCTTTATACCGCGATGTCTGAATTTGGTATCCCCACAAAACTAATATGGCTGTGTAAGCTGACGTTGAGCAACACCAAAAGCTCCGTCATGATCGGGAAGGACCTCACCGAGCCGTTCGATACCAGACGAGGTTTCAGACAAGGTGACTCACTATCGTGCGACTTCTTTAACTTGATGCTGGAAAAAATTATACGAGCTTCAGAGCTAAATAGAGAAGGTACAATCTTCTCAAAGAGTGTACAGCTACTGGCGTACGCCGATGATATCGATATCATTGGAAACAACACCCGCGCTGTTAGTTCTGCTTTTTCCAGACTGGATAAGGAAGCGAAGCGTATGGGTCTGGTGGTGAACGAGGACAAGACGAAATATCTCCTGTCATCAAACAAACAGTCAGCGCATTCGCGTCTTGGCTCCCACGTCACTGTTGACATCTAAAGCCAATATTAACGTGAGTACCTGCCGCCGACGGCCTTACCTCACGGTGCTCAAAAGCACAGCGGATCAAATCAATGCGATGATCAGCGCCCCGAAAAATGCTATGCATTATTCGGTACCAATTGGCGTGTGGAATGGACACACTAATCACCTTGGTGGGGTTCGAGGCCTATCTAAAACCTCTGCGGTACTTTGGGTGTCACTGTTGACAGTCATAATTTTGAAGTTGTAGATAATTTCGTCTACCTGGGAACCAGCATTAACAGCAATAACAATGCCGGCCTGGAAATCCAACGCAGAATCACTCTTGCCAACAGGTGCTACTATGGACTAAGTAGGCAATTGAAAAGTAAAGTCCTCTCTCGACGAACAAAAACCAAACTCTACAAGTCCCTCATCATTCCCGTCCTACTTTACGGTGCAGAAGCGTGGACGATGTCAACATCCGATGAGACGGCACTAGGAGTTTTCGAGAGAAAGGTTTTGCGGAAGATTTATGGTCCCTTAAACATTGGCAACGGCGAATACCGCAGACGATGGAACGATGAGCTGTATGTGTTATTCGACGACATAGACATAGTCCAGCGAATAAAAAAACAGCGGCTACGCTGGCTAGGTCATGTTGTTCGAATGGATGAAAGTGCTCCAGCTCTGAAAGTATTCGATGCAGTACCCGCTGGTGGAAGCAGAGGAAGAGGGAGACCTCCACTCCGATGGAAGGACCAGGTGGAGAGGGACCTGGCTTCGCTTGGTATAACCAATTGGCGCCAAACTGCCAGAAGGAGGGATACGTGGCGCGCTGTTTTGGACTCGGCTATAACCGCGTAAGCGGTGTCTACGCCAGTCAAGAAGAAGAAGTATACCGATGGCCTCTAAATTGTCCACACTTCCTATTTGCAAACCGGGTTTTCCTAAAAATCTAACGGTACTTTCTAAAAATAGAGTTAAATGCATGAACAACCGGATTTTTTTTAAAGCACATCAGATTTTTTTTTTTTTAATTTCGCAGAAACAAAGGACTTCCATTTGTTCTGGTAATTGTTCAGGTAAACGAATCAAGATTATTTTTAATGGATTTTGAAGCTAAAGGTATTTACTTTAACTTGTGAAATTAATTAAGACTAACGATATTTGTATTTTTTTTTTTTGAAATTAGTGTTTTATATTACCTATATTTTTTTGGATATTTTTTCTGCGTCTTCAATGTGTTTACATAAAGTTTTAATTGTGTTCTCCCGCGATCCCCCTTTAATTGTATTTTATATAGTATTTAGCAGAGTCTTGAGGTAATAAAATTGCTAAAGTTGGGTGCGGAAAGTTGCAGATGTATTTGCAATCGTCAAAATAATAATGGACTTTGAATTAACTATTTTCAAGTTCAAACTCATCATAATTGGGCTAAGGAAGCTTGGAAAGAAGGATAAATCGTCTTTATTTCAATCTGTGTACGGTTTACTAGAGGATACATTATAAGTTTTTGTTCTAATTATAATGGCTTTTGAATGGCAGTGAAAAAATGAACTGTACTAAATTGGTTGATAATTTGCTTTTCCCCTACATTAATTTTTTATATGATATTATTCTTATAGCTGGAATATGGGGGTTGGTTGGGGGAAACTATACCGATAAATCATGTTCAGCTTTTTTCTCGCTTTCTTAACTTTTTTTCCAAAGCCTTACTGAAAGTTTTGACGCTCCAACCATGGCCATGAGAAATATTTTTGCACATCATTGCCATATAATAGCAATTACTGTTCTATGGGAGCTATAGGACCTAGTAGTCCGAATATATATTTAAAACATTTTTCTAGATTTTTGGTGAAAATTTCATAGCGATATCTCAACGGGAAGTATTTATGACCGCGCCTTCATACAAGCTGAACCACTGTGAAACGCAAGAAACAGGAAAGTACATACATGTATATGGGAGAGTGTGTATAAGTATATAAAAACTTATAACTTTTGAAATGTTTGTTTAAACCCGTGCAAAGCCGGAGAGGTCTGCTAGTACCATATTTATTTTAGAAGTGACTTTCCCTAATTTAAAGTTGAAGAAAAGATCCGTGATACAACCCGAAAAAGTTCTCATATTTCATCAGCCTTCCCAGAGACAAAGTAGGCCAACTTGATGCGATTTATGCTGGTCACTGTCAGTTGTGTGAACCGAACTTACGGCGGTGACACTGGAGCATTTAATCCTTCCCTGATCTGTAAGAATAAGGAGTCAAGTCATCGAAACACCGTAAATGCAAAGAGAGTACGTTAATACCTACGTATACCATTTAACCATTTTAAAGAATCGGGTCCAACACTGAACGTTCTGATTACTACGAGTATCTTATCTATTCTTTATTCTTATCTATTTTTTATGCATTATATTCCCATAATTAACCCCATTTATTTGCTGATTTTGATTATAAAAGAAATAGTGGCAACTGTATGTATCCTTTTTATCACATTTATTGTAATTCCCAAACTACTTCCAAACACCTCTACAAACTAACCTCAACTATCGTAAAGAAAAAAAGGACAAAATTTGAACTTTTCTTCGCTTTATCAATGCAGTCGATCGCATTTAATGCATTTGTAACTCATGCGCTTTATTCGATATCAGAAATTTAAATATGCGACTCAAAACAATTGAATTTACCATAGCGCCCAACCATGCACGCACACATAGACACAACTTTATCCCACAAAAAGTTAAGTTAACTTTTGCGGAAATGCAATCGACAAACGCGATTACACACGCAAAAACGCGCATGTACTCATACTTGCATGTATGCATTTACTTATGTATATCGACAGAGTCAGTGAACTAAAATGACATTTTCGCTAGGAATTTATTTCACTTGTATTTTTTTCTGCTTTATTGATTGCAAAGTTGGTCAAAAAAGTTCAAAAAAATTCGAAAAAAACGGAAGTGTAAAACTGGAAACCGAGAGAAAGGCGAAAGAGAGTAATGCATGTGGCGGCATACGCGTATACGGAGGGGGGTACGCAAAGTCGCCAATGTGATTTGAAAAGTGCCAAACGTACAATTTAGCAGCTGACAGCTGCACCTTGTCGCTTAGTAGACGCAAAGTGATTGCCTGATTGAACGATGGACATGCGGCAGACATATGCGTTTTAAGTGCTTTGGAATGGATTGAAAGAGTAAAGTTTTAGGTGATTTTTATTTTGCTGTTTTCTGCTATTTAATTGTTTTCGCAGTTTTTGCAGTCATAGTTTTACATAGGTATTTTCATGCTCAGGGCAAACTTTTCCAGCAACCGAATTGCTTATCTTCCATTTGAATGGACATTGGTGAGCACTGCTATATGCACATATGTTTGTATGTATGTAATTTAGTATAATGCATTAAATATTTGTATGTCTATTGAGTTCATGTGCATGAATTTCAGGCGAAAGTTTGGCACATTACAACAGTTGGCCGTCGTTTGACAATTTTATTGAAAACGTATTTGAAACTATTTTAATGGATGTTTGTACGAATGGACGGGCATTTTAAGTTGTGCGGACAACTAGTTAATAGTATAGCATAGCAGTATGGATAAAGTTTTGTTGTCACTGCGCACATTTAACTGGAATACATGTATATAAGTATGTACAAACACCTGCTATATATATGCACATATAACATGCAAAACGATTACGTTTCGAGTATTTTGTGTTCAGGTGTCATTTTGGCAAAATAGAGTTTAGCCCCATTTAATATGCCATTAATATTGAGCACATGTGTGGTTTTATTTTTAAAGTTTTCACAGTTTGCATTACTATCTTAAATGGCAAAAATATTTTGTTAGTGGTTATGTAGAGTCAATTTGTTGTAATTGTTCTATTTAATTAGTCAGATTAAGTGGAGAATTGAAGTATTTTAGTTGCTTTCGCATAGGAGTAATGTATTGCATAAGTACGATGTATGTTAACACGTTCAATATTAGTATTAAATTTAAAAAAGGCTAATGTAAAAACCCTCTTTGATCACGAAACACGGAAATATTATCATGCCTACGCGTGTCTTCGATTAGCTAACTTAGATTCGGCTACGTCTCAGATGGCCCATGCATTGAGTGCAATTTTGGCGAATGCCACCAGTGATGTTTTGCCCCAAAGCCTGAATCGAATCAGCATAGTCTTTAAAATTAACATATCCCCATATCCCTACAGCAAAAAAGTCTAATCACACGATCTTTTTGGCCAAACGACCAGCCCAAAACAAGATGTGTGGGAAGTGACGCGGACTCACAAACCACACCAAACCGTTGTTTTTTCTGGATGAAATGGACCTCATCGCTGAACATAATTTGGCTCGAAAACGTCGGATCTTCTTGGAACTTTTCAAGAGCCTATAGAGCGTAGCGATGTCAGTTGTGAAGGTAAAGCCGCTTCAGTTTTTGCAGAAGCTGTATTTTGTACGCTTTCAATTTAAGACCTTGACGTAAAAGTCGTTCCGTACCTCAATCCGTGTTGCTGGGAACGGCGCCGATTCGACTATATCCATGGTCTATGCTACAATATGTTATACATTAATAATCCCAGGAATTCCACAAATACTGCTCTGAGACGGAGGCTTTTGTCACACGTGTTTCCATCATTAATATTTAAGTAAGCGTACTGAATTAAAAGTTCTAGATGAGATCCATACCCGGAAATTCTCATTTTAAATTTTCCCCGCTGAGAATATTTCAAAATTTATTTTTTCCAGGGTGGCACAACTGTCAGCCACTATTCTGTAAATTTTTATTGCTATGTGCCATTTAGTTTGTTTATGGCGTCATTAGGAAAAAGTCAACCTTTTGTGTTCGTTGCGATTTTTATATGCCCCTCTTTGCACGATTTATACCAATCGTAAACTTGAGTTTTCGACATGGCTGAATCATCAAATGTTTTTTTTTTAACATTTCGAACGTTTTGGCACGAGAAATTTCGTTTGAAACACAAAATCTTTGTTCAATATTTTTATCCATTGAAAATGAGAATTTCCGAGTACTTATTTGACAGAATTTATAAGAGGTTTTGATGCTGATGGAAGATTTCGCCGCGATTAGTGACAATTATAAATCTGTTAGAAATCATGACCTGTATATTCAAATAGGCAGCAAGCTTACAATGAGCCAGTAAACTGTTAAATTATTGTTAATTGTTAAGTTGAACTATTTTTTGTGGGTGGGATAATGTCAGACATGTCAGAAAAGCTACAGGGTAGTTCTCTACACTATATAAAACATGTTTACTTTTGACTATGTGCTTATTTATGTTTAATTTTATATAAGACCAATTGATGTGAAAGAATTATATATGATTCGAATAAAAATTATTATTATTAAAATAATGTTTATATAACCTCTTTTTTCTTCTCACTCAACGAGTTATAAAAAGTATTTATGGACCTTTAGTATGTATTCGTTAGCAGTTATTGTCCTGGAATTAGAACCACAATTTGTTATAACTTTTCACATCATACACTAAATGACTACTACTCAGCTTAATGGCATCATTATTGCCAAAAATAACAACAATTAAGTTTCTGATTTTTACAAAGTAATAACTTGTATAGACAAATAGCTTTGTGTACAAAATGAAGGGGAAACAAATGTACACTCTTAAACTAAGTCCTTTGTGTAGAATATTTTTTCCTTCATTTCTATTTTGCTATTACTAGAAATGTATTTCTAATCTCAGTGTTATAACAGCTGCGTTTTCTCAAGAAAATTTGTACAATGCATGAGAGTACTTGAAAGCATTTTGTATTATGAGTAGTAAGTAAATATTATTTTGCTTTATTTTTACACGTGGAAGTGATTAATTTTCATTGAAGTGTGCATATCCCCGGAGGAATTTTTCTCATGTAGTTTTCTTTGATATATGACCCGTTCGAAATTAACCAAATGCAAAATATCAATAACGTTATTGCAATTGTAAGTAAATTTGTATGACCTTTTTATACTCTCGCAACAAAAGTTGCTAAGAGAGTATTATAGTTTTGTTCACATAACGGTTGTTTGTAAGTCATAAAACTAAACGAGTTAGATATAGGGTTATATATATCAAAATGATCAGGGTGACGAGACGAGTCAAAATCCGAATGTCTGTCTGTCCGTCCGTCCGTCTGTCCGTGCAGCGGATAACTTGAGTAGAAATTGAGATATCTTAACGAAATTTGGAACACGTATTCCTTGGCACCCTGCGGAGGTTGCTTTCGAAAATGGGCAAAATCGGACCATTGCCACGCCCACAAAATGGCGAAAACCAAAAACTTATAATGTGTCATAACTAAGCCATAAATAAAGTTATGAAAATAAAATTTGGAACATAGGATCTTTCTGCAGTCGTTTCTTTTAGCCGTTTCCTTATACAGTCCAAAAATGAAAGAAATCGGATAATAACCACGCCCACCTCCCATACAAAGGTTAGGTTGAAAATGACTAAAAGTGGGTTAACTCACTAACGGGAAACGTCAGAAACACTAAATTTTACAGAAGAAATAGCAGAAGGCAGCTGCACTCAGATTTTTTTACAAAATGATAAATGGGCGTGTCATCTCCCACTTATGGGTCAAAAACCATATCTCAGGAAACATATTACTGATTTGTGAGTGATTTATTAGTTTTGATTACCATTCAGGTTTTTCAATAGGCTAGCTACTGTCCCGATAGGAATAGCAAGCAATTAATTAGTCTCGGGGCCTTTAACGCTCTAACTCTAACAGCTACAGACGGTTGGGATTGCAGTGCAGCTTTAAACGCGTTTTTCTCAAAACTACTTTTTTGAAGTCCGTGTTCACTGCCATTTGAAAACTACTCGACCGATTCATTTCAAACCTGGTACACAGTTTCTTTATATAAAATACCTCCTTCATACGTTTAGTAATTTTTTTTTTTACATTAAGGGTGTTTCCCACCCTGAAAATGGCGGAAATTTTTAGTCCGTAAATTTTTTTTTTCAAGACGTTCTAGGGGAAGCTCTGTCACGGGCTAATGGTTTAATATTTTTGCATGAAAAATTTACAGAACATAGTCAAAACTATGCTCAATAATGTATAGAAGGTTTGAATAAAATTGCTTAATCGATATTTGGGATAACAAATCACAAACAAAGTGTTTTTTTTGCGCTGAAACCCAGACCCCTCCCTTATGAGCGCTACGTCCAATTTATGATGAGGCTCATTTCTGGCTGAATAGCTTCGTCAATAAGCAAAATTTGCATTATTGGTCAGGCAGCAATTCACTCCATGATTCACCATTGCATCCCGAACCATACTGTTTCGTGCGGTTTATGGACCGGCGGCGTCATTGGGCAGTGCTTCTTCCGTGATGATCAAGACCGGCACGTTACTGTGAATGAGAATCGATTATTTTTGCCCGAATTGGATGATATGGATCTGGACAATATGTGGTTCCAACAGGACGGCGCCACAAGCCACGCAGTGATTGTCACAATCGATTTATTGAAAACCAAGTTTGGTGAACGTGTTATCTCACTGGCTCAGTCAATTGACCGCCTTGGTCGTGCGATTTGACCAGTTAGAATATTTTCTGTGGGGCTACGTCAAGTCTATGGTCTACGTTTGCAAGCCAGTGACGCTTGATGAGCTTCGTACGAATTTCAAACGTAAAATTATACTTGAAAACTGTCGAAAAATGTGGCTTCCACAGTTTCCTCTCCTTAGCATGATTTGCTTCTCCCAACTTGGAGAGTTTCTAAACTGCCTCTTAACCTTTTCGATCTGTGTGTTGAGGTCAATAATAGCTAGACTAGATGTTTTATCACCATAAATTAAAAATATTTACTTAGAAAAGTATTCTATCCAATATACTTTATGAAGTAATCGGTTCCTAAGACTTGAAAGTACTAGAATGCTTTGACGAGCTTAAGTATGGTTCTATCCTAAAATAGGCAAATGAAAAACATATTTGCATTAGGTTAATTATGAAGCACTCTATAATGCACATGGAGTACTTTTTTAAATATTGCAGACAAGTGTATAATAGCGTATGTGTATTTGTGTGCAGACAAGCGTGAGTAAGCTGACATTAAATACCAGTAATTAAGTCAAATGGCGTAAAAAAATAAATTAAGTAAATGAACGCAGAAAATACGGAAAAAATTAACTGTCAATATTAAAACGCGACGGAAAACTGTCAACTTTTTGTAGAAACTAGTTAGTTTGTAATTTATTCAATCAAAGTAAAAAATAGTTTAGTGTATAAAAATGTGTTATTAGTACATTAAGAGAAAACATAAACAAAAGAGGTTAGAGGCTACATAACAATACTCAACACAACATTTTTTTGCTAGGAAAATTTGAGGAGATACTTGTCATGGAAATTATGCATCAGTTAATGTTTACTTATGTATTTTTAGCTATTGCTTATGCAAAGTTTATCTAATTTAATATACTTGTAATTAAGTTCAGCAATTTTGATTTAAAATTAACTACTGCTGAGATGTGAATTTTTCCCAACAATTTGCTAACTATTTGCATGTTTGAATGGCCAACTAATTTCTAGCCAATTTGCCTGCATTCTGTGTTGTAAGTCAATTTGCATCTATTTTACTTTTCCGCTACATTAAATCTGAAATTTCAATCAAAATAATTGCGAACTTGTCCGGACATGGACAAAATATTTGTTGGCGCTGCCAACTGCCTTTCTTGCTTCGTCAAACAACTTTGCTCTTTGACTCTATGACTTGCTTGTTATTCAAAATGTGAGCTTGTTGCATACACGTATTTAAATAATGCATAGTCGAGTAAGCAAAATTCGCATATTTTAGGAAATAATGAAGCGTAGGTCACAAAGTATGCTGAACCGGTGTCTAGTGCACACATATTTATGAGTGTTGAAGTGTCGCATACCGAAAGGTCATTTAGTTGTTGTAGTTGCTGTTGTTTCTTTATTGGTTCAATATTGTAATCTTTTCTCCTTATGGTTTGTTAACCTCAGGAAATTTTTGCCCTGTGAATAAATATGTAGAAATACTCAAATTATTATGAATCCATTTAATATGGTGATCAAAGCAAATATGCAAACTATGTAGAATGTTCGGTATAATTTATGAAATATCTTACACAAGTCAATAAATCTTTATGACTCAGTTTCGCCTTTCGTGAATAATTATAAAGTTATTTTATATGAATTATTATACCTTGTGTGTGCAATGGGTTGAGGAATTTATTCACTCCTATCTTACACTTTATCCACTTGATTTCGCGTTCACTTACCTAAAATTGGTGCTATTATATAGTATTTAGTCAAAAATTTATATAGAATATATCCTTAATTTAAGCATGGTATTTTCTATATAGTAATTAGACAATTGCTCATTCTCATTGAAATTTTCTGCTTCCAAATTCCGCGTTTAATTGATTGACTCTGTCAGATGTTGACCTCTGGGTTTGTTACCTATAGCAAACAACAGTATCGAGATAATTTCTGCTATACATGTTTACTTTATGGTTTGGCTGAACAGACCTCTAATGAGAATTCCACGGCGTATACGTAACGCAAGTTTTTATTTTTAATAGCTTGTCGTGAAGTTATATATCTATGTATCTATCTTTACATTGAATTGGCTTTCTTTTTGTAACAAGACCTAATCATAATTTATATGACTCCACAGAAATTTATTTTAATTAAAAAACACTGCGTATACGTAACAAAAAATATTAATAAATAATTTTTATATAAACATAATTAAAGTAGGGTGAATTGAAATATATATATATATTATTGAATTAGCTGTCTTTTAGTATATACTCGAGAAAATTCAAAAAGAAAGAGACCTCTGTTACTTGACAACTCAAGTAAAAATGGACTTACTTGATATGGTTCCATGGAGAATATGATTAAATGAAAGTGCCACGGCGTATACGTAACACAATGAAGAAATTTTATTATAAATTTTAAAACTATAGTGAAATAGTGTTTGTATGTTCAAAAATAGTAATGTGTATCTAAAAAGTTTGGATTGACTCTATTTCTGTATAAAAATGGAATAACTAGCACAAACTTTGATATGTATAGATGTACTTTAAAGCAATGAAAGGGAAAATTCCAAGCGAAACCATAAAACTTGCTAATTTTAAGTTTATTTTGTTCTAATATGCAATTTTTGACCGGTTATCTTTTAACTTAAGTTTACCTTCTAGCGTTATTAATAATACAAGATCAAAATGATCGCATTATTTGACAACATATACATATATATATGTATATGTATATATTTGCTTATTTCTTTCAGACCATAATTAATGTAATTTTCATTGTTTTAAGCCGCTAAGCTCTTCTTCGTTTGATTACGACACATTGTAGTTTTATTACCTTCAACTACGCACTTAGTTATTTTTTTTTAATCACATACATACATATTAAATACGCTAACCCGTTCTATGAATTCAAAAAATTATTATCCAACAATTAAGCTCATTGTCTACAGACATTTGTTTCATTGCGGGTATTGTTAGTGTTGCAACTATTATTTTTGTAAGCGATTGTATTATTGTTGTTATAATTGCTGCCACTGCAGTAGTCGGTGCACACAATAGCTGACATAAGCCGGTGGTATAAGTGCAAATAATATGCAACACATGTGCCTTCGGTGCCTATTATCCACCACAAAGCACATCCGCAGTGTGCTTGATCTAACCAAGAAAAGGATATGTAAACACTTGTCCGCTCACAAACGCTCGCACGCACACACTAACAAACAAACAGCATCACCACGAACGCATGTTTATGTATGGTATGGAGCTTGCATGCCATAATGAGCGAGATAAGTGATGAAGATGCGTGCCAACAAAGGCACTTAATGCAAGTCAGTTACGCCACTACAACAATAGCAAAACAGCAAAACTAGTTTATTTAAATATGTACAGCTACCTGTGCTTCTAAGCGCATTTGTGGTGAAAAATGAATGGAGGTGTTACACTGGCGCATTCTGCGTCTCATTATTGTGAATAAGGTTGTGACGTAGTTGGAAGCTAATTTGTTAAAAACGTATGTTAAATTGGAAATTCTTTTGAATGAATTATATTAATTATATTTTATTTTTCATTTCTTTGTCTTAAACTCCTCTCACAGTTAACTTCATTTTTATGTCTTAATGAATTTAGACGGCAGTTTAACATCTTCGAAAATTTAAAGTAATAATATTTACACATTTGTATCTAAGTGAGATTAATCGCGCAATAAAAACTATATATTCCTTAAATCTGTTTCCTGTTCTATATTTAGTCCAACTGATATATCTACTAATTAATTTAGAAAAATCATCATATATCGTATATGAGGTCTGAGGTAATTCTTGAACAGATTTAACTCATTTTCACCACCAAGGTACACTTTATCCAAGACTATACGCTCACTTCATTTTGCTAAGATATCTCACATATTAACCGTTATATGCGGAATAAAGACCACCGTATTTTTGAAAAACCTATAATTAGGAATCTGGGATATAGATAGGTGAAGTTCTGACCCGGTTTTAATAATTTTTAGTGCCAGGACACACTATTAGAAAAAAAATTTGTCTGAACTACCTTCAAAAATATCTGATAGACTTACCGATATATTTGGTGAAAAATTCCCCTTGGGTACTGAGTTAGTCATGTTCGATATCCGAAGCCTTGTAAAGTTATATTCCGATTTCAACAATTTTTCCACAATTGCTATCTTCATCAGTTTCTTGTGTATACATGTAAACATTACAAAAATCATTTATAATAATTTTCGAGAGGGGCCAATTTTAACAATAGCTATTTTCAGATAGATAGCTAAAAAATATAGTATATTGGACCTACGTCAAAACTTCCTTGAACATAATGCCATATTAAATTCATATGGATCATTTGAGTGCGGATTAGATGAAGCACGAAGAAAGTTAGAAAAAATTGAGATTGATTTGAGAGCAATTGTGATTAATAGTTCACTCGGTATGCTAGTATGACCCAAACTTTAATTAGAAATCTCAATGTGGGAAATACTTAGCACCCAAACATCACTTCCAATGGTAATAAGAATGAGCTATACGAAATATACAAAACGCATGTTAAGCAATTTTAAATTCTTGCACAAAGGCAGTCACAGAATAAATTAAGTATTTTGTCAGCTCCTTGGCCTATCATTGCTACGAGTATGGATACTAGGTAATCTCTGGCTAAAGGTAAAATTTGTCTAATGTGAAGTACTTTGTTTTCTTCGATAAACATAAATGTATTGTAAAGGTTAACTTCCTGAGAGCATTGAGACAATAAAAAAGCAAAATTATAGGATAGTTATTTGATGGTTAGTTTGGGTCAGTTGTTTAAGAAGATCTTTGGAGAATCGTACGACAATTTTTCGGGTTTGTTCGATTGCTGATTGACGTCGAGTAAATATAAAGATAATACCTTTTCACTTATTTATATTTCCTTGAAAAATTGCATTGGATTTTTATTACCATACTTTACATGTTTCTTGTATATTTGAATCAAGCTTTACAAAACCGTTTCTCGTCTACATATAAATATTGTTTTTGTAAACTCATTACACGATGAAATCATGCATGAAATTACTTGATGTTTAAGAATTATAAGTATTATTAATTAAGTAATCAAATTCCACTTACCGTTCTTCACACTATCACCGATTACCTTACCAAAATATATGTAATATGTATGTACTATAATAATTCATATTGGCTTTCCGTTTTTATTGCCTCGTAATTTCTATTTCATTTTTATGCCTCTACGAGTATTTATATACTAATATTAAGTATCGCTTTATAACGAAATCACTCTTTTAACTGGGAGATTTCAATAAATTTCCACGCTATTTTCAAGGCAAATAACGCACTTAGTGCTCGCTCAGCCGTAAAACTGAAATAAACAAGGAATTTTTAAGCGAAACGCTTGAGCTAATAGAAAATAACTAAAACATACACACGCGTACATTCAAATGCGTGTTTACCCCTACTAGTATGCTGATATGTGTATATGATAGTATGTGGATTTTTCTAATGCGTTTTCAATTTTATTTACTGATAGTAATATATTTTCGCTATTCTTCCATAAATTTCATTGTTGCTTTTTTATGCTTCTTCAATTTCTATCAAATGTCAATAAAATATTATAGCATATGCATATCAATAGAAAATGGCAAAAGACGTGGGGAAGAAGTATATGGAGGCAAATAGCTGCATAGAAAATAAAAGGAATTTTTAAAATACCAATAAGCCAATGCATATAATCGGAATGACGCACAGATATAAATGCATATATATTGTCGGTATTTGCAGAGCATATGAAATTTGTGTTCTGATGTTGGTCCCAGCATTAAAAAAACTATGATTTCTTGGTATTTATATTGATTGTTCTTTGAGTAAAAATGTGCCTTTTAACCGGTTGGCAACCACAGCACAGTTATAACAATTTGTTGTGAATTTTTTATTAATTTAAGGGATTACATGGGTTTAGTGGTTTTTTTAGGCGTCTTAATTTCTACAACATCTCAAGAATATTATCCTAAATTTACAAGTCGAACCGCATAATAGTTTCGGTGATACAGCCTTTGGAAGGTGTGCGTTCCAAGTCAGGTATTGTTGCTACTCAAAACTTTAAACGCTAGTGTTTACTAGTGTTTGAACGAAGGATTTTTTTCAATTACAACTATTTTAAAAAAGCAAAATGTCAAGCAAATTTAAAATATCTTGACGAACCTTGGCACACTTATTTCTTGGCACCATAGGAAGGTTGCGAAAATGATCAAAATCGGACAACTGCCACGCCCACAAAATGGCGAAAACCGAAAACACATAAAGTGCCATAACTAAGCCATAAATAAAGCTATGGAAAATTTGGTATGAAGGATCGCACTATGAAGGGGCATATGTGGATGTAATTTTTTTGGGGAAGTGGGCGTGGCCCCCTACTAAGTTTTTTGTACATATCTCGGAAACCAATAGAGCTATATAAACCAAACTTTCTGCAGTCGTTTGTTTTAGCCACTTCCTAATACAATCCAAAAATGGAAGAAATCGGATAATAACCACGCCCACCTCCCATACAAAGGTTAGGTTGAAAATTACTAAAAGTGGGTTAACTCACTAACGAAAAACGCCAGAAACACTAAATTTCACATAAGAAATGGCAAATGGAAGCTGCACTCAGCTGGAAGCTTTACAAAATGGAAAATGGGCGTGGTGTCGCCCACTTATGGGTCAAAAACCATATCTCAGGAACTACTCGACCGATTTCAATGAAACTTAGTTTGTAATAGTTTACTTACATCCCAATGATATGTTGTGAAAATAGGCCAAATCGCTTCACAACCACGCCTACTTCCTATATATCAGAACTTTGAAGACGATCTGAATCGTTTACTTTACAATATATAAAGTAAGCACTAGTGAAGATATCGGTGCAGAACTTTGCACAAATACTATGTTAATAGTGTGGCAGCCCCATTCTAAAAATCGCCGAAATCGGACCATATATCGAACACGAGGACTTCGGTGCTTCTAACCTAATATTATGGTTTCCAATTTTCAATGGACTTTATACAATATATATGACGAATATGTGGGTCAAATTATGTATTATATAATATAAATAAAGTTAAATAAATAAATTGAGAGAGTATAAAATGTTCGGTTACACCCAAATTTAGCCCTTCCTTACTTGTTCTTCCTTGTTCCTTACTTGTTTTTTTTGAAAAATGTCTGCCAAAATTCCAATTATTACTTTATTTGTGTTTCCTTCATTCGAGCACGAGTTTATGGGCTTAACTAAAACACTAATTTTTTTTTTCATTTTGGATGATCCTGTCAGGAGTTATGCTGATAATGTGGAGGCAACTATTTTCCGAGAGGTTAACGGAAATGACGTTACAATGGAGGTGTTTTAAGTTTTTTGTTTTGAAAATGTATTATAAGACAGAAAAAAGTTTGAATCAAATAAATAATTTTTTACATAGAAAAAAAAATATTGCAAATAAGCCTTTTTTACCCGACAAAACCCATGTAAGCAATTAATATTTTCTGAGACAACATTTCTCATAACAATATTCGAAAAATTAATGCAACGATAATTTTAATCGTTTCGGAAGCCAAGTAAACTTGGAACCAAATACTCACTTTCATTGATTATTTCTCTTTATTTTATAACTTACAATATTATAAAATACACAAATTCTTGTTCTAAACAAACCAGTAATGGAATAGATCTTACAAACATCCCACAAATTTATAGCTTTGAAATTTCACTGCTGGGTGACGCGTTTGATTCCAATACACAGATATGACATTTCTGTATGCAAAGTGAAGCCCGATTGCGAGTTTCGTGCAATTTTCGTATGAAATCAACCAAGAAATTGAATTCTTATACAACTTCCACTACGAATTCAGCGTTTATGCACAAAATAAAAAAACGATTGAAAATATAAAGGATAAAGGAAGTGCTACCATTAGCTTTGCCACTTAGAGCGTATAAAAAAAGAGTTTCTGGTGTTCCTCTTTGGATACTGCAGTATTTGTTGCTTTAATAAAATGATTTATTAATAAATATGTGCATAACAATCGAAAATTTACATACATATAACCAGAAGCAATTTCAAGTAGTGCTCAAAGAAAAGAGTTCTCGTTTGATTAGGAATTTCGTTGCACAAAGCTTTCGTCATGGCAGGCAGGTATTTGTTTTGCCCAGGCAGCGAATTTGTGGGAACGGAAACTCTCTTTTCAATAAAGATTGCAATTTTTTTTAATTATTTGAACTTTTACATGTTTTTCCTAACATTTTTGGACAGAAGTCTCGCTTAATTATTGGCATTGTCTCGTAATCTTGGTCACTACTCCTATTCATTTTATATTTACTATTTATGTAAATTTAATTTGCTATTTTGCGAACAGCCTTACAAATAAATATATTATGACTTGACAACAGGATGCACATAGAAAGCAAAATGAGCAAAACATAGAATAAGGAAATAAATAAATGAATGCTTGCAAATCCGGATGCGGTAGTGGAATACCGCGGTACTGTGAAAAATTATGATTATGGCAAATTTATGCAACCACTACAACTGTCATGTTTGTCATCAGTTCTTCGTCTTCGTTTCTGCATTCATATTTCATCAACGGCTGACGACATTTCACCCGCAATGTTTTTTATTGGTCCATAGTATACCATAAAAAGAGAAGTGCACTACATTGGGCATTATAAGGCTTTGGAGAAGTTGAAATAGTTATCATATTGTTTTTTCCCTTCTTGGTAAATGGGTTGTTTTGGAAACGGTTGTTCAAGAAAGCAAAATTATTTCTGAAATATTTGTGTTAAAAGAATCCTTGCTGGTACTGGTATGAAATGAAAAGAGACAATGTTTATTTTGGAGAATCATTAATATTAATAATATCGATATATATGTAGTATATAATATAGTCGATTCGAATCCATTACTGATGAAGAGTTACTCGAATCATCAAATCTTTTGCAGCTTTTCTTTTTTACTAAAATGCGAAACCATAAATTTTTTTCGATTGTTTTATCAACTAAAATATTGCTAACGAAATTGCGATTTCAATTGTTTACGTAATTGATTCGGAAAACTTATTATAATTTCCATAAAAAATTTTAACTCTAATAGGGTGACTTGTACTTCGCTGTCACCGACTACTGCCGATAATCGAGCTTCACAGTGACAGTGGTTGCAATGCACCAATCAAGCTTCTCGCAGTCATCGCTTTTTGTTATGCTTCATTTCCATAAGGATTCTTCTTTCTGTGGATCTTCTCAATGCGGTGTCTATCCAATAGTCGGCATTATGTAACATAACACAAACAAATACACTAGCGTTCGTATCATAACCACAATGTTGGCCACGGAACATACATACGTTTCAGGTTTTTTGTTCATAAACGAGCATTTTCATGAATAAAAGTGATAAATCTGAATTTTTACTGCCACGTCCGATAATGAATGTCATACATATATACTGGAGGTGAAAACAATGGAAAATGTGTGTCATTATAGTATTATCTAAAATATAATTGGTTGAAATGAGTGAGAAGGTCGCAAAAATTCGAGATACGGATTTTCAAATATAGCTTTTTAAACTATATGAACCAACTGCTTTGAAGAATATAGTTGAATAAATGAACACAAATATAGATCCTGAATAGATCGTATGTGGTTTTATAAAATAACTTATCAAGCTTTACAACTATTATTTTTATTATGATACGATTATATATAAAAAACAAGTAAGGAAGGGCTAAGTTCGGGTGTAACCGAACATTTTATACTCTCGCAATTTATTTATTTAACTTTATATATATTTTATAATACACAATTTGACCCACATATTCGTCATATATATTGTATAAAGTCCATTGAAAGTTGGAAATCCTAATATTAGGATAGAAGCACCGAAATCCTCGTGTTCGATATATGGGGCCTTAAAAACCTATGGTCCAATTTCGGCGATTTTTAGAATGGGGCTGCCACACTATTAACATAGTATTTGTGCAAAGTTCTGTTTATATAGCTCTATTGGTTTGCGAGATATGTACAAAAAACTTAGTAGGGGGCGGGGCCACGCCCACTTCCCCAAAAAAATTACATCCAAATATGCCCCTTCATAGTGCGATCCTTCATACCAAGTTTTATTTCCATAGCTTTATTTATGGCTTAGTTATGGCACTTTATGTGTTTTCGGTTTTCGCCATTTTGTGGGCGTGGCAGTGGTCCGATTTTGCTCATTTTCGAAAGCAACCTTCCAATGGTGCCAAGAAATAAGTGTGCCAAGTTTCATCAAGATATCTTAATTTTTACTCAAGTTACAGCTTGCACAGACGGACGGACGGACGGACAGACAGATATTCGGATTTGAACTCCACTCTTCACCCTGATCACTTTGGTATATATAACCCTATATCTAACTCGTTTAGTTTTGGGTGTTACAAACAACCGTTAGGTGAACAAAACCATAATACTCTCTTTAGCAACATTTGTTGCGAGAGTATAATAACATGCATTTATACAAATTTTCAACCGACTTTGAAATGAAGTGAAGCACCTTTGGATGGCGCAAGATATGGTGAGACTTTTGCTTCACTCAAGTTTCTTCCGTTATCATTCTTATTGATGTATATAAAATTTATATTATAAATTATACGTTACCAAGCGGTCGATACAGTTAGGCGAATACGAGTATATGTATTCGGCATTACAATATACTAATTGCAATCATGCCTTGATCAAGTAGTTTATCACATAAATTGGACCATTGGACCATCTTTCGGAAGGCAATAAGAAATATTCAAATTCGTACAAACCCTGTATTTAAATAATATAATTAGTATGATTTAATCGACAATAAGAAATGTGTTAAACTAATCTCAAGGGCCTTCAAATTACTTCTTTACTTGTTTGCGAGCTTTTTAACAGCATCACTGTTATCGCTGGAAACTGCAAAGCCGATAGGTTTTCTAGCCACATTGTCATCAGATTGTGAACAAGTCGGTAGTCAACAGTCCATTTTGGTTCGAGATATAAACGTACAGACGTCCAGTACTGACTAAACACTACTCAATAGACACGTAAGCGGTGAGACTATAGGTTTTGTCAAATGCATGTTACCAAAGTTGTATGGAGACAGGTGAGGTAGAATCATCACAGAATTACCGATATTTTTGATATGTCCGTGATATACACAAAGGTCCTCAGATTCGGTATTTGAGGTCTTTGAAAAGTTATGGTTTGATTGGGATCATTTTTACAAAATAGCTCAAGGCACATTTCGTTATGTTCATTATTGTTTGATCTATATATTGTAAGGTTAATGGATAAAATTGATTTTAAAATTGTGTTTTATGGAGGGTTCCCTAGTAGTTGCAGATATATGAGATATCATCAAAAAATCCTCCATCCTATCCTCCTGTTAAAGAAACAATAAATTCTGGGTAACGTGTTGAAAGTAGTGCACTGAGTTGAGGTTTGCAAAGCTAACCAATTTAATCGATTAATTAATGTGTGCTTATTTATTTATTTACATATCACCCAAAGATAATAAACCCTGTATTCCACTCCGGAGCTCGAGATTATCTTTAGAGCCTTGTCTGGAACAAGAATAAATTATTGTAATGTTTGTAAAATATATTTAAAACGAGGAGAGAAAATGGATAATTAAAATGATATATTCCATTACGTATTAAAAAAAATAATAAATAATATAAAAAGTGGTAGGGATTTGTAAATTAAAAATTAAAGCATTTCACTAAAAAGTATGTATATGAGTACTATAGATAACAAGCATTGTCCAAAAACCTTTTAAATAAATAACTGATAGGTTCGATTCTGCAGTTCACAAAAACACTTCGATATCAATACAAAAATATTTTTTCTTCAATAGTTCACTATTTTGTGAATTGTATTCAAACATATTTATTTTCCTTTTACATTTACTCATACATAAGTACACGTTAGTTTTTACTACGCTCTCCCTACTCATATTGATACATTTCGCTTTCGTTTAATTTCGCATACGCCCAGGTGCTAATGCGGATAAAAATCTATACAGTTCGCTTAATTGAATGGTAAATGGTAGCAAGCATTAATTTCTATTACAGCAATAAGTATGCACTTATAACGGTGTATATGCCATGTTGGTATTTGCATGTGGCAGGTTCTTGGAATATGTTGTATGTTGGCGTGTAGTGTGGTGGCACCCGCTTTGTTTGCACAACGATGACTGTCGATTTCCTTTGGTATAATAATGGGCTATATTAAGCCACATGGAAAAAATGCATTTGTATAATGCCCTCATATGAGTATTCAGGCCATTGGAGAATAAGCTTCACATCCTTTACGAGGGTGCTCACAAAAGTTTACAGTTAAGCGAAAAAGTTGAAATAGGTAGAGTTATATAAATTTCCATTTAATTCTATAAAAACTAAATGAACATCCTATGCGACGGTAAACACTGTTAAAGGCTTTAGAGCAGGCTCTTTGCTTAAGAGACCATTCCAATAAGCCTACTAGAGGAGACTTGAAGATCTTTCTCTAATGAAATGTAAGCACCAGTAAAATATAAGACAAAGACTCTTAACCCTTTCGAACCTGAAAGCAACCAGCAGGAAACTCCCTGGTTGATTGATTACTATAGCTTTAGTATAGGTCTTAAAAGTGGAAAATTTTGAAGTGGAGTTTCTACCCCCTCCAGGAGGGCCTAAGGGGGGTGGGACATATGTGTCCATTCCGTTGTTTTGAGCGGGACGTATAAGTCCCGTTGGGTCTCTATATCACATAACTCAATAAAAACTAAACAGTATGTTGGATATTTTTTATCAACTAAAAATCATTTATTTCATTTATTTTGCAGGAAAAGTTAGTAAAACTGAAATTATATTTCATAAAAATATTAGATAAATCATCGGTTATGATAAGGTGCGAAACAATTCTTACATAGTGGAATTTGACACTCTTCACATATCGTTTTAGTGCGTTTTTCAATATTATTGAGGCTTCGTCTTGTGCCTCCTTCAATTGGTAAATGAGTAGCGGTATTCCTATAAGTCTTCTTCTTTTTGGAAATGCAACCAGACCTTCCACTGCGAACATTGGCTGCCGTTTTCTGACCTTCATCAATGAGCTCTTCTGCTAAAACTACTAGAAAATCAATCAATGGCGTCTTCTTACGACGTAACTCTGAATATATTATCCATGAATTTACAACAAACATCATCAAGAGGCGATAAACAACTTTTTTCCACCACTTATTGGATTTTCGGTTCAAATCATATAAGCCAGCCATTTGGTCCAGTCTATCGACTCCTCCCATAATCTCGCGATGAGCGTCTTCTGTTTACAATTTTAGCACAAAAAAACACAGAGCCGTTACCTGAACTTCAAAATACCAGACGGGAAGGTTTTAAATGAGTTTAAATGGAAAATTAAGAATTTAGTTATGAGAAAACTTTTTCTGGGATGTATGTGTCCCAACAGGTCCGAAAGGGTTAACTGGAATTTTTAAACGTAAACGTTAATAATTAAATTCCGATACTGATAAATGTATATCAATATATAATGTTTCAGGAATCGACGAACCAATAACCGGAAACCGAGATTCTGAGATGATATCTGATAAATTTAAGGTCTACTGCGTGAAAGTAACGTATCTGTGATGGGCTTAATGCTGTTCGGCGATATATAAGGGTCTTATGTACGATACATACTTAGAAGTATTTAGAAATCATAATGGACAAGAGTCTTTTGTTGTCCAAGTGGGTCCCAACACAACACTTATCGCGAGGGTTGGCCTCTGATCCTGACTTTACCTAACCTGCTATATCAAGGATGAAGACAGAAGACACCAGCGTAAAATTACCGAAAGAGTTCGAGAACCAAGAGCTATCAACTGTTTGGATTAGTTAGTACTTCCTTTTCGTGTTGCTGAATGCCTGACTTTTAAATTTTCAAAATACACCGATTAATAAGGATCACAAGAAGCCCTCGTAACGCCTACATACTACACTATATGTATATACATTCCAAGTATACACGTATATACGATTGTCTACAAACACTTGGCATACCGAAGGGCATGCATTACCATATTGAATGTTATAAAACATTGATTTTTCCACATTTCCATTGCGAATGTGTAGCATGAATGCATCAGATTAGCATGACATGTTAACCCTCCACAAACCAACCAACCAACCAACGAACAAATGCGCGCGTAATGTACTGGTGGAGAAAAAAGGGAAAATGAAATAGATTGTGTACAACTGTGATAACATTTTATAGCACTTTCGCAAATGTCGATGTTCACAGTTGAATGAATGTACACATTCGAGCAAAAAATGTAATGCGTGTGTATTTCGCACAACTACTTACTTACCTGTATAAAGGTATGGCCGTCTGCTCATATTCTATGGCAAGGTTACTAGGTTAATTAATAATTGAAAAGCTCTTTCTTACTTATGTTTTTCCGCTGCGTGCGATAAAGTCTACTTAGTTGAAAAAATATTCTTTTGAAAGGATGTAAGGACACTTTTGTCGGCAACATACTTATATATAGTTTTCGCGAAATTGTTTTTTATGGTCAGCATGCCTATGTGGAGATGTTGGGCTCACATCTAACATGCGACGGAATTTCAAATACTGTTTAAAATATTTGTTAAAACATTTGGTTGCGTCTACACAGGAAGTGTCTATATTTTTTCGTCTTAACCGAATTAAAGGGGTGACACAATTCTAATATACTTATTCCTCTGGAATATATTTAAGCATATAATATTTTCGAATTGACTTACGAATTCCACTGAAAAGCTGATTGAATATTTTTCTTATGATAAATTATGTTTTATAAATCTTTTCTATGTACTAAATAGTCAATTCAACTGTTTTCTGATTATTACCGCAATAGCATATAGTAGTGCAATAGTTTTGCAATTGGTAAATAGCATGTTTGCTTTGAAATTTATTATTGATTTGTATTATTGCCACAACACTTATTCCAGCTATGTCTAATTGTTCTTGATGAGACGAAAGATCGTCATTAGAGAAACGCAGATTGTCAGTCTAGGTAGGTAGGTAGGTAGAGTGGTTGTCAAATGACGCACCTAGGCCGTTACGAGGCCCATTGTGAATCCACCGGGACTAAAGCCCCTTACACTACAATGTCCTCTTTGAACCATTCTGTGGCTTTTATAAAGTTGAGCAGATCAACAAGTTTAATGTGGGCAACTCCCGAGATGTTGTCTAGAAAACCATGTCCGACAGTTGTGAGTCTTTTAAATTGTCAGTCTAATAAATGTAGCAAGGAAACAAGCTGGATTTCTTCAAAATATCTGAGAGACTTACCTAAATTTTCGGAAAATTTGTTTTAAAAATTTTAATTTTAATTGATGGACTTCAAAGTTCTGGTAAAAAGGGAGTAGGTGTGGTTGTGAACCGATTTGGCCTATTTGCCCGACATATCATTAGAATGCAAGAAAAATATTACATTCAAATTGGTCGAGCAGTTTCGGAGGTATAGTTTTTGACCCATATGTGGGCGCCGCCACTCCCATTTAAAATTGTGTTTACCAATTTGAGTGCAGATTTTACGTACCTTCTTTATAGTGAAATTTCAGGTATCTGGTGTTTTCCTTTAAAGCATTTTTAGTAGTTTTCAACATAACCTTTGTAGGGGAGGTGGGCGTGGTTATAATCCGATTTCCTCCATATTTGGACTGTATAAGGTAGTACCTAAAAGAAACAACTCTATAAAGTTTGGTTGATTTAGTTTTAGTAGTTTATGAGAAATGTTCAAAAAACTTAGTAGGGCGAGGCCACGCCCACTTCTCCAAAAAATGTACATCCATATATGCCCATTCATAGTGAGATCCCTTGTACCAAATTTTACTTTCATAGCTTATTTATGGCTTAGTTATCGCACTTTATGTGTTTTCGGTTTTCGCCATTTTTTGGGCGTGACAGTGGTCAAGAAACACGTGTACCAAGTTTCATCAAGATATCTCAATTTTTACTCAAGTTACAGCTTTCACAGACGGATTTACAGACAGATATCCGCCTGATCACTTTGGTATATATAACCCAATATCTAACTCTTTTAGTTTTAGGTGTTACAATCAATCGTTATGTGAACAAAACTATTATACTCTCTTAGTAACTTTGTTGCTAGCAACTTTATTGCGAGAGTATAAAAATTAGAGAAACTCTAAATTTAATGGTAAAGATGGTATGTCAACATGTCTGCCCAAATTTAGTAGAATCCATTGTGGTCAAAATAAGCAAAATCGTGTCAATACTTTTTTTAACCCCATATAGCTGTTATACGGATTATCAAACTAGCAATGGATTTCAACCTCATATATCGGTTATTATGTGAGATGTCTTGGTAAATTAAAGGGATATATTATACAACATTGGATATAATGGCGGCAATAATAGTTCAAATCGTTCAAAGAATTTCCTATGCGGTCTAAGGAAATTCAATAAAAATATATATAAGGATAAGAAGGTTCGTGTATTTCCTCGTCGCATTGAATCTTGAGCTGTTAAAAGCTCAGTGCTTCAAAATGGTTGATTCAATGTCTTTATATCCCATATGCCTATATATTCCTATCAAAGTTTATTTGTGCTTTGTACTATTGAAATATATCTACTATCTTCAATTAGCAAAGTAATTTTTTGTAACTAATTCCATCTTTATATTAAGCATTATTTCGTTCGTATAATATTATTCATTTAAATCTGCTTTCTATATAAGTTCCAAAATTGCGGTTGCCGTCCATAGATCGCGCAAATTGAGATGCATCTCCGCTACTTTGTTTACCTGCCTATAACAACTAACGAAGAATGAATAATTTCTTTAGCAACACATAATTTACGCCAACTAATAATAACTTTACAGTGTGTAAACAAAATAATAACTTTCCACAAGAATTTGAGAGAAACTGAAATGTGCGCGAAGTATATACATTTGTATACATGTCATATATACGATAATATACTTGTATATATTCATATATTTTTGTATCTTATATAACGCAGAGGATGTCAACGGATTTCTATGTAAGTAAATCTACGCTTTTACAGACGATTATCATAATAATACTGGGTGATACAATATTTGCTCTTTAATGTAAGTGAAAAATTATTGAAAGCCCGTATACTGAAACTCCGATACATTAAAGGAATCATTGCGTACGGAAGGGCAAAAGAATTACACATGATCAACTTTTTTGAGTAGGTTTGTCAATCCTCTGTATCTCTGTGAAATAAAAATATGACCGTTTTGCCTTGTTTGGAGTGTCAGGATTAAAGGAAGGGAAATGATTTGTTTATAATTACTGTGAAAGCTTAACATTTGGTTTCGTTTACGGCGTAATGTGTCACCATCCTTCATATAATCTGCATTTTTAGGTTTAAAAGGAAAACTAAGAGTTCACCTTAATTTATTTAAGAATTCTACAACAGCAATTTATCAATCATATGTTAAGATGAGGATAAAGAAAGGACACGAAGTGTATGGTGAAAGCAGCGGCTCTACTACTTCATGTATAACTAGGATATATTATGGTTAAACGGTAAGGTTATTGATCATAAAAATAATAATTTAATAATACATTTTATCAATCACGGTGACTAACAGCTTTCAATAGTTAAATAAGCACCCTATACCTTAGCATTATTATATACATACTTTTATATATAAATTATCTAAGGTGTACTTATAGTATACTCCGTTTGGTTTTAGGTTATACAAATATTTTCAAAAGTGTTTGTTGTAACGAAAGCTGAAATAACAAAATATTTTACAGCCAACAAAGCCGAAGAGACCTAAACGGAGTGAAAAAGATGTGCAACATTGCATGGCGTCACGAAAAGAACCTAAGTTAAAGGGAAGCTGTGAAGAAAGTGCATTGCGATCATATTATTCTTAGTATTCAAGGCGTGCAGGAAATTCAACTTACAAGAAGTGCAGCTCTTAAAGCAAAAACAAAAAAATATGTTATGTATATACCGAAGCTACAGTAGGTGGCGGAAAGTGTTGCATAACAAAGGGGGCAAATGAGCGGCGGTGGCTGAACAGTTTGTTGCATATTACATAAATTATGAAATTTGCGCATTTATAATCTTGTTGTTGCTACAACTTTGTCTTTGTTCTTGTTGCTGTTGCACATATTTACATACGAACTGCAAGGGGTGAGACCGGCACTTTTTTCCTGCTTAAGTCCCGCTACAGCTGGAGCATAAGTAAGTGTACGCGCATTTGTTGCATTTTGCTTACAGTTTGTTGCAGCGCAAGTTTATGTAGTGGCATCTAAGCGTAACAATTTTAATTGGTCGCATTGTATTGCTGTCGGTGTTGCAAGCTTTTTTGCAGTGCTTTTCACGCGCTTGTTTCGTTTTGTTATATTTAGTTTATTTGCTATTTATGCTTAGTAAGTTTTTATTTACGAGCTATTTTTAGCGTTTTCTATAAATTTTGTTGGTCTTAAGCGAGCGTGCAACATTGTTGCTGTTGTTGATGAAAATATTTAAATTCACAATTTTTTTCGGTAGAAATTGGAATCATAAGTTCTCTGAGTGGAAAAGTTGTAATTAAAGTACTAAAGGAAAGAAAAAAGTAAGTTATTGTAAATTAACCAAAAAATTATTTCACATATTTCATGTATTTACACATTCGCTTTCACACCACATTTTAATTATGACCTAATGTTGAGGAAAGGCCAGCAATGCTTTATATGCGTGCAGCAAATGCTGGGTACTACCTGGGGGCTTTCTCCCTCTCTTATGCACTGGTGCTACACAGCGGGGTAAGACCGATTCTGCTCTATAGTGCTCTAGTGTGGTGGACAGGCGCACGGAAATCAACGTATCCAATGGGAAGGGTTCAACGGCTTGCGGCTATTTGCATAACGGGAGCACTAAGAACCGGCGGCTCTTGAAATAATACTAAACCTACCGCCTATAGATTTCTCCGCTGAAAACAGCGCGGCAAAATCGGCGGGGCGCCTTATGGCAGCAGGATAATTTAAGTATAGAAACTTTGGGCATAGCTCAGTGGGTAATGGCAGTTTGGCGGACACCGACTACCTGACCCCATCTTTCAAATGGGAAAGAAGGTTCAAAGTAAACCTAGAAAGAGATGGCTGGCGTAAGGGCATAGCACCTACACGCAGCAATTTAAACATATTTACGGATGACTCGAAAATGGAGAACGGGGTAGGCGCGGGGATATACTGTCCGGAGTTAGGTATAAAGCAACCATTCAAACTACCGGACCACTGCAGTATATTTCAAGCGGAGGTGTTTGCAATTGGAAAAGCCGCTGAGCTATCTTTAAGTGCAATATCAATATTCAGCATATCGGCCAAAAGTGTCTTATGTGGTAGGACAGCAGTGGATGATGTCGCCAGAAATAGGCGACTTCAATTCTACTGGGTGCCAGGCCACAAGGGCATAGAAGGTAACGAGATAGTGGACGAGATTGCCCAACGAGGCGTAAAACTGTCATCCGAAAATATGATGAACGTTGATAGACCTATACACTGTCTATATGATGATCTGGACAGAAACTTGGTAAAAAAGTTCAAAGCGCGCTGGAAGAATATACCGGGATGCAAAACCGCAAAAGTTATGTGCAAGGCGGTAGATAAGAAGTACACGAAATTTCTATTGAAATAACAATCGATAGAAGCAAACGTAGGAATATGATCGGCATACTCACTGGTCACTGTCTTGCGGCGGCCTACAAGATGGGGCTGATAGATCGTGAAGACTGCAGGAAATGTCAAGAGCAAGGTACCAGAGAAACCAGGCACCAATGTTGTTGGCAACATTGTCAAAAATGGCCGCTTTTAATCTATTGTTAATGTAAGCTGCTCGGACAGCTGTCTTTCAATGAAATGTGAACAAAACAAGTAAGGAAAGGCTAAGCCCAACATTTTATATTCTCGCAATTTATTGAAGTAGTTTTATTAAGATAACACACTATTTGATCCAATAGAATAGCGGAAATCATAATATATGGTATATGAAGGCAATTCATAAATAGATTTCATAATGTTCCGCGCCAAGCTATACTATACCCATAACTATACGCTCCCTTTATTTTGCTGAGATAACTCATATATTAACCGATATATGCTGAATAAAGCCCACCGTAGTTTCGAAAAACCTATAATGAGGTATATGGGAGCTAGGAGATGTTATGAACCAATTTTAATAATTTTTGGAACAGGGACACACTATTTTAGAAGACAAAAATTTCCACTAAATTATATTAAATTATCTGAGAGATTTACTCATATTTTCGGTGAAATATTACCCTCTACATTATAATGATTTCAAAATTGAGTTATATGGAAAGTACTCGTGGTTGTGAACCGATTTCGCCTATTTTCCATCCGCGTTATCCGGGTGTCAAGAAAGTATAACATATAGCATTTTATTGAAATCGATCGCGTAGTTCCTGAGATATGGTTTTTGTCCCATAAGTGGGCGACGCCACGCCCATTTTAAATTTTGTAAAAAACTCTGAGTTCAGCTTATTTCTACCACTTCTTCTACTTAAGTGTTTCTGAGGTTAGTGAGTTAATTCACTTTTAGTAATTTTCAACATAACCTTTGTATGGGAGGTGGGCGTGGCTATTATCCGATTATATAAATTTTTATGGTGTGTGACGGGGTACGTAAGCGAAACGGCTGCAGCAGGTTTGATTTATATAGCTTTACTGTTTTGAGAGATATATGCAACTAACCTATTGGGGCGGGGCCACGCTCACTTCTCAAAAAAAAATTACTTCAAAATATGGCTCTTCCTAGTTCGACCCTTTGTACCAAATTTAACTTTTATTTAACTTTGTTTTTGGTTTTCGCCATTTTTTGAGCATGGCAATGGTCCGATTGCGTTGCACGGAGAGACAGACATTCGGATTTCAACTCCTCTCGTCAGTCTGATCATTTTGATATACATAACCCTATATATAAATCGTTTAGTTTTATGACTTACAAATAACCGTTATGTGAACAAAACTATAATACTCTCTTAGCTACTTTTGTTGCGAGAGTATAAAAAAAACATAGTCATGGAATGCAATAGCTAAACTTTCCTGGAGTGGAAGTTTCAATAATAATGTATTTATGTATATTTTTTTTAATAATTAGTGATTCGCAGTGTTTGCCTTCTATCCAATTATATTCAACCTAACTGAAAATTGATTGCCAATCAGCTGTTTAAGAGAGTTTCTAATTCGCTTTGCTGCCGTCTGTCACCTACAAATTTGGATCCAATTATGTTCAACCTAAATGAGGCCAGCGAAGCGCCTGCAGCAAATACTGTTAAAAGGTCGTTTTTGTTTTAGGTTCTCAAGTTAAGGTTATTAAATAAAACATAACTGTTTCCAATAAACTTTTAAAAAATAAACTGAATTTCAAAACGTTGTTCAGCTGTTTGATTCTCAACAAAGACATCAGTTGCGGTAGAGCCGGTAAAATAATTGTATTTTTTATTCCTCTTACTTCGGCTTGAAGTTTGTTGTTGAAAATCTGTGTCTTTTGTCTCAATATCTGAAAATGTTGATCGCATTCATGTAATGATTCATTAAGGGGCGTATCCTATATTAAGGTCTTGATCAGATGACTGCAGCGAAGCACTTGCAATAATTTTTTAGAATTCTGTTCTATGTAATTGTCGTTATTCCCGTTTCTAACTTATTCGTCGTTGAAACTAGTCCGTATTCTTTATTTCGGCTTTGTTTTCCCGTCATGGAGAATGTCTTCCAAAACTTACTTCATACCGAAACCGAATAAAATGTATTGAGATTTTCAACGAAATCGAAGAAAAGCAGTCTACGGCTTACTTCGCAAAAAAAAATTTGATGTATATGCAAGACAGAGAATATATTCTGCGTACTTATTGCCTTGATTCGTGCTTGTATTTCCCACTCATTTTGCTGGCATTATCGTAGCTTTGTCCACGACAATATTTGATATTAATGCCACATTCAATTAATAAATCCAATAAATTTTGAGCGATTTGTTCAACAGTATAAGCTACCATGTGCTTAAGTCAAGATCTTAACGAACCTTTCCACCGGTTTCGTTACTACCCCGAACCGCAAGACCTTGTTCTTTTAAAAACTTTATTACTCCAATGATTCATTTAAGGAGTAGTCTTCAATTTTTACGATAAATTGATATTTTCTACGGTCGGACAAATGTTGAACCGAGGGCCTCTTAGCAATTGCCACTCTTGCTACGTGGTTAATCCGGCACGGCTTATTACTATGTTAAAACAGGAGTTTATTGATTTCGTTGTTATTGTCTGAAAATTCGGTCTATGTGACGAAACTTTTGACTTAAGTTGACTTTGTCAAGGGGACGACAGCGCCGGTCGATTTACAGCGCCGGTTGATTTACAGTCATTTGGAACCATCAACCTCGAAAGCAATAAGTGCGACGAGGCGTCCCTTGATGCAGCGGGAATAAACAACAGTGATAATTAAAAACATGCCATTTTCTAAAACACAGTGGAATTTCCTTAAGTCGAACTTCTATAACTCGAACTTTTGGATTGGCAATAGCGTTTAGAAATCAAATTTCATACAAATTTCATTCCATAACTCAAAATTCTCTAACTCAAAGTTCTCCATAACTCGAACTCTTGAATTGGCAATAGAAGACAAATATCATACAAATTTCCTTTCGTAAATCGAATTTTTTGACCAGGACATAATACCAAATTTAAAATTTGACTTTCGAGACAAAATTTAAGTTTTTTGTGGATTATGGTGATTCGAGTTAGAGAAGTTCCACTCTATATTTAATTTTACAAATATTATAATATTGTTCTTATAAAGATTGGAATATACAAACATTTTATGGAAACATGTAAATATTATTTAAAGTTATATCGCCAATAAGCGAAAACGAATTAGGAAAATAAAGAAGTAAAGCAACCGATTGAAGCCATAAGGTCAAGTAAATTTCTTGCTTTAAAGAAGACGATAAATCTGAATTCTGAATTTAGAAGATACGTATGCATATATTAATTTTAATAAACAACACCATTGTAATATAAGATTTTTTACATTTTCCAGTACATAGTTTATTAAATCTCTAAATTGACATAATTTGCTAAAATTGTATCGTTCGTTATCATTAATATAACAAATACATATATTGACAATTTTATTGTGTATCACACCCCTATTCTTTAATAAAAAATATATTTATTATTTCAATATTTGCTTAGGTAGATTAAACTCTACTGGTATGCGCACGAAATTTGAATGTGAAAAATGTGAATGCATCAACAAATTTTGACCTAATAAAATGCAAACAAATCGGGTAAACAAGTATTCAAAGGCATGAATATGTTTGTATATACCAAAATATGTATATATACACACATATAAAGTACTGCTATAGGTTGAAATGCATGTAGGTATTTTATAAAATTTCGCCGTGATATAGGATAAATACAAATATTCTTCAACAAAATGCGGTTTGCAGGCAAATACGACAAAGTGCCACAACAGTATTTACAATATGAAATTTTTCACCCTCCAAATTTGACTCGTGGGCAAACTTACCAAGATTTTATAGGCTTTGAAATGTAAATATGTTGGAACATATGTTTAGATATCTATGTATGTATGTATTTATATAGAATATTATTAAAGTACCCTGGGTGAAATAACGTAGCAACTTATAATTTGAATTTGAACGTAAATAAAAGATGCTGACATGCGGAGAGTACTCCTCATATATGACAAGATTTGATTAAACAAAATGATACATAGGGCACTCACTTTAAAGGAAGCCTCTTTTGCTGAGGAAGATAATATTTACCGCTGAAAAATGGTCTCATTCGCCTTGTAAATTAGAATTTTAATATTTTGTATTTTTTATTATTTATTATCTTTGTTGATGGTTATAAAACTAAGAAATCGAGACAACATCCATATTAAAAGACAGCAGTCCTATAGAACTCAAAAACAAATTCTATCTCTGGAAATTTTAAAATTCCTTTTCAATCCCATTTTGATATGTTCTACAATTTGGATATATGTGAAGAAAGTCATCTAAGTCTCAGTGCTTTATGGAACCTAGTTAACTTAGAATACTGCAACCTAGCAACAAATATGATGAAATCGTATCAAATATTTCCCTGTAGGGTAGAAACGCTGGCGAACACACATAGCCAAATACGGGTGTGAATGTATGTTAGCTCCGTTCAATGCGTTTTGTGCTGTCATAACCATAACTGTAACACTGTGTCAATGTATCACACGAACAGCTGTGTGTCAAATGTTATTGTCATATCGTTTATTTTTACAACGTTGCCAGAAAAAAAACTACAAAGAAAGCAAAAATGCCAAAATATTACAAGCACACATAGTTGAAAAAAAATACTACGGTAAAAATAAACAAAAAGCAAATAAGTCAACGAAGTGGTATTTGTTCTTGTTTTTATTTTGCTTACTCGCATATTTTTTCCTTCCTGCTTGGAGTTACTGCTGTTGCGCTTTTCGCCACCCCATTCTGCTGAAGGCAATTGCCTTCCACCCAGCTCCCGTATATGATATTATTATTACTGCTGCTACTATTTTTGTTGTCTAAGGGCAACATTTAATATTGTTGGTATTGCCACACATAAAAATGAAACATGAGCACCGCAATTTCGGACCAACATATGTGGTATTCTGCGACGTTTGCGAGACGACCCAACAACAGACAGATAAATGGCCCAAAAGTTTCTCCACACGAACTGCATGTAGTATTTGGTACACTTTGTGTCAAAAGTGTGTGCCTATGAATTATGAGGAAAAATATGAAAAAAAATATTATCGTAAGTTCACATTCTAGACAAATTATCTGTAGAAGTCTTCTTTGTATTTTATGCATTACCAAGATCTTAAATACTTCAACAGATGAACATAGAAATGGTAATGCTAGTACTAAGATTCCACAGTTTTTATATAAGTTCTTCACTCTTCATCAATTACTGAGTCCTTTCCTTCTTGTTAGTACTTTGAAGTTGTTTCAAATCACAAGTTTGAAGAGAATAATTATCTTCAGTATTGAGTTTTGCGATCGACTGTATGCAAATGCACACATACATTCGTAGGTATGCGAATTGTTTATGTTTTATACTGCAATATCTGCTGACACCATTGACACGCATACTTTCATAAGCGTGTATTTACGGACAAATACAAAAGTACTTACAAACCATATGCATATATACACGATTATGGCATTCACGTACTTAGTGAAAGTATTCTACGACACCATTCCCCCAATTTTGGCGGCCTGTTGATGCCAACATTTATATTGAGGTTGCATGACTTTTGTGCTCACGTCAACGCTTTTGCGCTTAAAGGACACACGGAATGCTTATGCACTTCCATAAATAAGTTTATAGATCAGTGCCAACTTTATGGATGATGATTCTTCTCATAAAAAGTGTAATAAGAGAAAACAGTATCAGTCACTCAACTCCATGCATGCCATTTATCTACACCCTCTAACTAGTTTTCTGTGTGGAAATTCACTTTGTAGAGAATATTTACTTGTGCATGTGCTCCTAATCAATTTTTGGATTTTGACCTCAAAACTATTGAAAAGTGAAAGGTGAACTTTTGGAAGTGATTTTAAACTTCTCAATGACATAGACCAATAAGTTCGTAGCAGACTTCTTCTTCTTCTTCTTCTTGACTGGCGTAGACACCGCTTACGCGGTTTTAGCCGAGTCCACAATAGCGCGCCACGTATCTATCGTTTTGGCAGTTTGGCGCCAATTGGTTATACCAAGCGAAGCCAGGTCCTTCTCCACCTGGTCCTTCCATTGGAGTGGAGTGGAATTATCATTCCATCGTCTGCGGTATTCGCCGTTGGCAATGTTTAAGGGACCGTAAATCTTAAGCAAAACCTTTCTCTCGAAAACTCCTAGTGCCGTCTCATCGGATGTTGACATTCTCCACGCTTTTGCACCATATAGTATGAAAGGAATGATGAGTTTGGTAGAGTTTGGTTTTTGTTCGTCGAGAGAGGACTTTACTTTTCAATTGCCTAATCAGTCCATAGTTACACCTGTTGTCTAGAGTGATTCTGCGTTCGAGTTCGTAGACATTCGTTTTTAATCGCTTACATAACACGATCTTCTTAGAGTTGCCCCAAAATGAACCCAGCGTACGTTCTGGACGAATACCTAAAAAATCGAAACAAATTATTTTCGATGTCTGATGAAGGTACTAGATCCAGAGGATGAATTAGATCGGGATAACTGACACTATCAAATGTGAAATAAATTTGAAAGAACTTTCGTGTTGTAAAAGAAATTGCTTATTTGAAAGCAAAGATAAACAATGCTACAAAAATCTAAAAACGTTGAGAGATCGCACAAATTGATAAACAAGTAAGGAAAGGCTAAGATCGGTTGCGACCGAACATTTTATACTCTCGCAATTTATTGATGGGCTGATGTAATTCCTAAACCGATTTCACTAATTTTCCCCACCAACTATACACTATATACAAGACTATATTGATCACTTAATTTTGCTAAGATATCTCTCTATTAACCGATATATGCGGAATAAAGACCACCCATTATTAGGGTATGGGAGCTAGAGGACGTTCTGATCCGATTTTAATAATTTTTGGAACAGAGACACACAATTAGCAGAGAATAATTTCCTCTGAATTAAATTAAAATATCTGAAAGATTTGCCGATATTTTCGGAACCCTTATCGAAAAATTAACCTTAGGCACTGAGTTCTTCATGTAGATATCCGGGGCCTTGAAAATATATAGTCCGATTTCGAAAAATTGTCGATAAGTGAAGCCATAGATGATATACAGTATTTGTGTAAAGTTTTATTCCGCTATCTTCAACGGTTCCAAATGTATGTATTATAAAGTGAACGAATCAGATGGAATTCAGAATTGAGTTATATAGGAAGTTGGCGTGCTTGTGAACCGATTTCGCCCATTTTTCATCAGGGTGTCAAGAAAATATTATATACCGAATTTCATACGAATCGGTCGAGTAGTTCCTGAGATATGGTTTTTGACCCATAAGTGGATTTCAACTTCACTCGTCATCCTGGCCATTTATATATAATATAACCCCATATCTAACTCTTTTATTTCTGAGTGATACAAACAACCGTTATGTAAACAAAACTATAATACTTTTGTGCAACATGTTGCGAGAGTATAAAAAAATGTTTACGATCCATGCACTTTATAAGCAGTTGAATTTCCTTAGCTCATTTATCTAAACCATTTTTTTCCTGACAACTCCATTGTTTTAGGTAGAGGGTTTGGCTTCATTTTCTACATTGGATTTTGCTCAACTCTCTTTGGTCAAAAAATTAAAGATGCATTATCCTTATAAAGTAACTAGTTTATGTAAATAATTTGTAAACTTTCCATTTTTATTACTTTAGGAATCTTCCCTGGCTCTCAAATTTTTTTCCGGATATATTTTCTCTCTAATCTCCAATTTTTTCTTTGACTCAATACACATTCCTTCATTTTTTGTCTAATTCTTTAGAAATTCGTATGTGTATTTATAATATTTGAACACTTCAACATGCAGCACACAAAGTGTGAAGACATAAATCTTTACATAAACGTGTGTTCAAACCAATATTATTTATGTACACAATAGCACATAAGTGTTATAAGTGTTTCGCTTTTGCAACAATTTAATAGTCAAAGTTGGCATAACTATTTATAACAGCACCAAAATCTACTTTTATATTATTCTGCCGCCCATTAATCAATATTAGTTTATACCCACACTAATACACGCAACTAATGCCCATATTTTCTATACTTATATGGATATGACCAGCATACAAAACTCCTTTATGTGAACTGCTTAAATAACCCCCATATATTTTTATTCTTTCTAAACTTTGTACTTGTGATGTGTGTGTGTGTTTACATATAAACATTGTAGTTTAAATTCATAGTTTATTGCCACCATTAAAATGAGCCAACAACAATTTGTTGTTATGTATGAATAATTTTTAGAGTAAACAAACGTAAAACTTATAAATAATCACCCAGCAGAGAAACATACAGGATCGGGCGTGGTTTGGAACTAGAACTTTCAGCAGAATTATTGATTGGAACTTATATATTAAAGTCGGTTGGTTAGTTGATTTAGTACAAATTACTTCATTGAGATAGTTAAAAATGAATATTTAAAAAGTGAATGACGAAAAATGGAAAAATAATTTGAATATTCTCAAAGGTTTGGAAGTAGGTTTTCTATTAGAGGGTTTATTTTGAAGATAGTTTCTCGATGAAGAAATGTATTAATATTTAATAAATATATGTATAATATTTTTAAAAGATATGATGTTTCATAAATGTTTAGTAAAGTAATAATTTTGAATGCTTGATGAGTAGTAAAGACCACGAGCAATAGAAGAAATAGAAGATATAGAAGAGATATATATATTATATAGGATATCGATATTTACTGTCTAGCCTCAAAAAAAAAAGAAATCTTTTATCTGTTTTAAGAAAGCTCTGCTTTATTTCTAATCAAATTTGTATCATCTTTGATTACAAAACAGGTTCAAAAGAGAAAAAGTCGTACTATATCTATATTCACCAGTTGTGAGACACTTAGTGTAAAAGCTTTGATGCAGATACCAGGAGCTTATAGGATATATGCCTGTGCTCGTATATGGTAAATCAAATAACTTGTATGTATTTATATTTGTACGCATGTACAAGTAAACACATTTAAATATAACACTTCTATTTTTGTTTGCCAACCTGCCTGTCAGAGTGCCGCACCTCTCGGTCGCCGCCTCCTTTGTTGCTAATGATTTGTTTGTTTTGTCGATTTACTTCTGCAACAATGCGTGCTTTGGCTTATTAAAGAAAATGTAAACTCTTGTGTACTCTGTATGACACATTGACAACACATAAGAGTACATATTGAAATAAAGTACATATAAACATTGTATGAGCATATGGGTGTGTTTTTTATGAGCAGGTGTTGGCAAAGGACAGAAGTTATGAAAAATATAGCGTTGTCAACCATACATACATATGCACGTGTGCGAAGCCAAATTTTTTTGTGCGTACGTATGTGAAAGTCGTTTGTAAATCAATACAGTTACTCATACCACCTGTTGGTCCAAATTCAGTTATTAAATCTGTTAAATGGAAGCCAAATGGTAATGTATTTGGATTTATGTAATAAAATGCATTGTCATTGCTTATGTTATTAAATATCATACAATTAACAATTATTTAATTCGGATTGTGTCATTTTTATCGCGTGTTCCATCATTTCTTCGAGCATCTCGAGCGGTATGGCAATGATTTCGGCCCAAAGGCGACCGAAATAGCGTAGAATTTGCATTTTAAATAACTCCTTGAAACCCTTGAGAAATGACAGGCGGGTTAATGCCAATACTGTCTCCGTCCCGTTAAAACCCTGGCAGGTCTCAGAGTACGTTCCCCTGCCGCCTTCATTCCCTCTCTCTTTTCGCTGGTCGGCTCTGAACGCATTGCCTCAACAGAGCGTGCGTCAACCGTCGCCTTGGCCTCCTAGCAGAGATAACATTGGGATCATTAAAGGTCCTTCAGAGAGGTGGATAGCGTCTCTGATATGGGACTCATATAGGATGAACGACAACAATAAAATGAACTTGGGGAAGAAAGAGTTGAAATCGACTTCGGAACCGAACCACCCTAGCGGTGGTAACAAAATTGATCAGGAGTGCCGATGAAAGGTCAGCATCCCTGTTAAAAAAAAAGCGGACCTTTCACTACACCTTCGTGGTACGTGCTGAACCATCCACACTTGAAGAGATCAAGAAGATTTTACGTTAATGCAATCCATATTTTCCGACTCTAGATCGGAAGGTAATAACGCTGAAGAAGACTAAGAAACCAAATCGGGAAGCACTGATACTCCTAAACAGGAAGTTCTTGGGCCCTCTCAGAGACACTAAGGTAGCCATCTGCAATGCCTTCGAGAGGTTGGTTATTTTATAATATTAAATATTATCATAATTAGAAATTTAATTTCGCAAGCATTCGTTATACTTTTTATTACTTCAGATACTTCTGTCAAAATTTAATAACGTTTAAAGTGAAATAGCCCGCCCCATTAATACAAGTATAATATAATAAATAGGCTACTAGCTTATTAGCGCTATTGTAAATTGGATAAAGCCACTCAAGTGTAAACTAAAGAAGGGCAGTAAAACATAATTTGCTCAACAAAAATAAATATTTGAGCGATGGTATTTTTAGATATCAGTAACTAAGTACTATATGCCATAATAGAAGTGACGAGAGAACTCTGCTGTTTTACTGAGTGCGCTCCAACGGTGCATAGAATAACTTATATTTATGAGTATGCTATAAATAGTTTATGAAATTTACAAGTGTGGGTGTTACTTAAAGCTTATTAATATATATTTTAAAATGAGAGAAATGTGGTGTCTATGGTTATTATATGTACTAAATCGGTTTTTTTAGCTAATTTCGTGGTGGCATTTACTGCATTCAAACTTACGTAAAATCATGCGACTTCGTTTAGCTTCGTTATGCAGAGTTGTTATGGTAAAATTAAATTCATTATACTGGAATGTGTTTGTGAGTCTTGCGAATCTCTATAAGAAATCCTCTTAAGAGCAAGGCAATAGTACAATATTGAAAACTATCTAATCCGGTAAGGTGATGATCATTAATAAGAAATGTGTTAACTCCGAATTCAAGGTTAAAACCTCCAAAAATACCTTGAATTCTTCGCGAGAGTTACCATAGTTTGAAACTAGATCACAAATTCTGATAATATTTGGATTAGGTATGAACTTGTTAGAGAAGCATACTAAAAATCACTTTTAACATATGAATAATTATTACAGAAACAATAAACATGGGATTGCGAAGTCCTCATTAAAAAGTTCATATGAATTTCAAAATTCCCTTATGGGCTGGTTTCGTTTAGATTCAATTTGTTTTAGTATAAAACCTTTCTGTAGTGTGCAGCAATATTGAATTGTTCAGAAATAATCAGAATTATCTATATAATACATCCTGAACCTAGTTAGAAACTTGTAATAATTCATAAAACAATCGATGAAGTTTGATATTTAGATTCCATTCCTAAACGTACTTTTACCTGCAATAAGTCATCAAAATCCGATGAACCTGGGTAATTAGATATCATAGCCAAAGTCAATATATTTATAAATGTACGGGAAGTAATAAATTAATATTAAGGATTTATATTCCTCGCTTCTTTACATAACACGACATCCTGCAGAGATGATACTAAATTTTCTATAGCGGCGATTTCTGCATATGAATTGTTTTGGTAAAACATTAAAACATAAAACTCCGAAAATTGCTGAATGAGCGTGAGATTTTTTATTTCACTTTGCGCTTGCGTTAATTTTTTGCGAACCTAACACTGCACACCTCAGCCGAAAGGTGAGCGTTAATTTTCTCAATTCTCTGCTGCTGAAAATAACATAATACGAGAGTAGACTTTATTTCTTATCACACGAGCTGAAGTTAAAGCTTTTTCTAGTTTTACTTTCAATGCTTATTTATAAGCCTGTGTGCTTCTTATACCCTTTTTGTGCAGAGTGCCACACTACAGACGCCTTTGTATCTAGATTTTAGCCACCTGTGCGACATTAGCTTTCCGACACGAACTTAGCTTTTTCATCATTCACTATGCTCCTTTGGGTTGACCGCCTCTCAATCTACCTAGCTCTGCTGTCTGACAGTTGACTGCTGCTTGCACGTTTCCATTGCTTTTCTGTTTTCTGTTATTTTATTTTGTTTGTAACATACGAAAATCTTGTCATAGGTCGGAATTAGGTTTGCTTCATTCAAAGTGCTTTGGTAAATATGTAGATATGTGTATGTGCTCGCATACAAGAGACACACGAGATGTCATTTGTGCCCGAGTCTGGTGCTTTGTGATTTGGTGATGCTTTAATTAGCTGGTAATTAGACTGATTTAAGACAATGTGATGTTTGTTGTTTTTTCAAGCAGAAAGCTTAATTATGTCTCTGTGGAGATGGATGGTCTGATGAATGTTTGGCAAATTAAACTTGGAAATGATTTTAATGTAAAGAAATTTGCTGAAAATATTGATGTGGCAATATTTTAAAATAAATAAGTCGACTTTAATTAAATTTACAATTTAAATTATTCTAAAAATGTATGCAGAAAATCCCTAAGATGTTATAATATTTCAAACCAAATTTTTGCTAGCATTTTAGAAGTGACCTGACTCTTCAACACACGGTGTGTCAGCGAATGGAATATTAATGCACCGATATGCGAACTTTTCTTTCTTTGATTTATAGATATATCGCTGATATTGAAAGATCTAAACATTTTCTTTTATATTCCAAACATTTCAAAATCTTCTACCGTTTCTAAACTAACGAAGAAATTTTGTCAATTAGTCTACAATAACAACGAATGCAGAGGAAAACCAATACCGAATATGTCTATATCCAACAGATGATGCACGACAGGACCTCTATTAATCTTCTACACGCATATGTACGCACAAAATGAAAATTCGAAGTTTACGTACAAGGATATACCTGTGATACGAAAAATATAAGTGGAATTCAATAGAAAATTGGAGCACGTATTTCTATACGGACATGTATATATATATATATATATATGAATACAGAACATACCATAAGAATGTATACACGTACATATACATATGTACATATGGGGAAGGCGTCACGAAGCAATAGCTGAAAGAATCAACCGACTAAATGGCATTGTGAACGAAATAAATAGGAGCTCAGAAATGTGAAAAATTGGGAATAGTTGCATGTCTGAATAAATAAATGAATGAGTAAACGAACTCGCATAGACTTGGTTGAAAGCTTTTATATTCACCTGTGCATGCGGGTATATACAACTATATGGCCATATGCTGAAATATGTAGTCTGATGCTGATATCGATGTAAATACTATATACTATAGAGGAGCCGATTGAGTTAAGAAAACCAGAAAGATGAATGGGCAATTTAGATCACCTAAAATAATGTGCGGTATTTGCTAAAGCCTTAAAGCAGGATTTCATAATATTGAAGAAATGTGTAGAGTAAAAGTCAATCTGAAATGAATTTATATATGTATTATGCATTTGATGAGTTCATTATATTACATTTTTACTATTTAGAAGCGATGTCCCTTTTTAGTAAAATATCCTTTAGTAGAAACGAAAATATGTACATACAGAGGTAGTCAAAATTATTTACACATCGGACTTTTTTTTTACAAGTTTCGCACAAAAAACATTCGCTTGTTGTTGTTGTTGTTGCAGGGTAACAAAATGCTATGTTGTTGTAAACCTTGATATATTCCTGAGCGAATGAAGTCAGTTTGGCTAGAAAAGCTAGAAATATGGCGGAGATATACGCAAATGAACTGAAGACTCGCAGTAGTCAAAAGTATTTACACACATATTTTGCGTAAAAAGTATTTACACACGGCGATTTAGCCTTTATCCTTGGATTTGGTTTAAGCAAGAGTAGTAATGTGTAGAAAAGCGCACACGTCTACAAACATAAGGAAGGTTCGACATCGAGAAGCTGCAATCATAACCGACAGCCGAACGATTTTCTACACGACTTGCACTCCTGCTCTCTTAGGGCACTCATTAGCATCTCGGTATAAGGGAGCTGTGGGACGGCATATCAAACTCCTTACGTACAGCTGCAACCGAAACCATTGGCTTTCGGAAAAGTCAAAAAACAGCTGCTATGATAAGGATTGTTGTCTCGCAGTGGAGAGAAAACAGACTACCTACCACGCAATGTTGCGATCGACCGCAACACGAGCGGAATGGGAAAGATACCGAGAGCTGAAGAGGGAAGCGAGACGCATTTGCAGACAAAAAAAGAAAGAGACCGAAATGCGTGAGTATGAAGAGCTCGACAAGCTGGCCGACAGGGGTAATGATCGAAAATTTTACGAAAAGATCCGGCGACTAACTGAAGGTTTCAAGACCGAAGCACTCTCCTGTAGGACCCTCAGAGGTGATCTAGTTGTTGATGACCAGAGTATACTGTGTTTGTGGAGGGAACACTTCTCCAGCCTGCTGAATGGTAGTGAAAGTACAACACCAGGAGATGTCGAACCCGATTCCCCAATCGACGACGATGGAACAGATGTTCCATTGCCCGACCGTGAAGAAATTAGAATAGCAATTACCCGCTTGAAGAACAACAAGGCGGCGGGGACCGATGGATTGCCGGCCGAGCTATTCAAATACGGCGGCGAAGAGCTGATAAGGTGCATGCATCAGCTTCTTTGCGGAATATGGTCGGAAGAAAGCATGCCCGACGATTGGAATCTTGGACGGTGTCAACATCCGATGAGACGGCACTAGGAGTTTTCGAGAGAAAGGTTTTGGGGAAGATTTATGGTCCCGTAAACATTGGCAACGGCGAATAGCGCAGAAGATGGAATGATGAGCTGTATGTGTTGTTCGACGACATAGACATAGTGCGAATAAAAAGACAGCGGCTACGCTGGCTGGGTCATGTTGTTCGAATGGACGAAAGTGCCCCAGCTCTAAAAGTTTTCGATGCAGTACCCGCTGGTGGAAGCCGAGGAAGAGGGAGACCTCCACTCCGATGGAAGGACCAGGTGGTGTAGGACCTGTCTTCACTTGGTATTACCAATTGGCGCCTAACTGCCAAAAGGAGAGATGCATGGCGCGCTATTGTGGACTCGGCTATAACCGCGTAAGCGGTTTCTACGCCAGTCAAGAAGAAGAAGAAGAAGAGTAGTAATTGGATTCTATTGCATTCATAAGAATCTAACTCGGCCTTAAAATATAAAAATTGGTAAATAAAATGTCGAAAAGAGGAGATGTTAACCGATAACTCAATTATCCTACAAGTATCAAGTAGTTTTCAGGGATTTTATGATTCAAACAATCATTCAGTAGTAAATATTGTTTAATTAAACTTGCTATACACTATTCCACACGAAAATGTATATGTGTAATATAATTTTCAGTATATTATAGTTTTAATTCAGGATAAAATTACACACTGCGTATACTTCAACACACTCCACCAATTTGTTTTAGTGTTAGATATTTTTTTAGATATGTTAAGCAATCGCCACATCAAAGTAATACATTTTCAAATGATTTCACACCTTGGTTTCTTAACATTAAATAACGGAAAGGTAAATAAAATTACAGATATCATGGAAATAAAGACAGATGCTTAAAACCACATTAGTTCACGTGGAACAAATAAATATGTGGTTATTCAAACAAATAGTGTTAAATATAAACCACATATGTAAATGGACCATATTTATATTTGCATATAAAATTTATATTAATTGATATCAACTTATACAGTTTTTATACTCTCGCAACAAATGTTGCTAAAGAGAGTATTATAGTTTTGTTCACATAACGGTTGTTTGTAACACCCAAAACTAAACGAGTTAGATATAGGGTTATATATACCAAAGTGATCAGGGTGAAGAGTGGAGTGCAAATCCGAATGTCTGTCTGTCCGTCTGTCTGTGCAAGCTGTAACTTGAGTAAAACTTAAGATATCTTGATGAAACTTGGAACACTTATTTCTTGGCACCATAGGAAGGTTGCTTTCGAAAATGAATGCAAAATCGGACCACTGCCACGCCCACAAAATGGCGAAAACCGAAAACACATAAGTGCCATAACTAAGCCATAAATAAAGCTATGGGAATAAAATTTGGTATGAAGGATCGCACTCTGAAGAGACATATTTTGATGTAATTTTTTTGGGGAAGTGGGTGTGGCCCCGCCCCCTACTAAGTTTTTTGTACATATCTCGCAAACCAATAGAGCTATATAAACCAAACTTTCTGCAGTCGTTTTTTTAGCCACTTCCCAATACAGTCCAAAAATGAAAGAAATCGGATTATAACCACGCCCACCTCCCATACAAAAGTTAGGTTGAAAATTACTAAAAGTGGGTTAACTCATTAACGAAAAACGTCAGAAACACTAAATTTCACATAAGAAATGGCAGATGAGAGCTGCACTCAGATTTTTTTACAAAAGGGAAAATGGGCGTGGCGTCGCCCACTTATGGTTCAAAAACCATATCTCAGGAACCACTCGACCGATTCCAATGAAACTTGGTTTGTAATAGTTTACTTACATCCCAAAGATATGTTGTGAAAATAGCCAAATCGCTTCACAACCACGCCTACTTCCTATATACCAGAACTTTGAAGAAGACCTGAATCGTTTACTTTACAATATATAAAGTAAGTACTAGTGTAGATATCGGTGCAGAACTTTGCACAAATACTATGTTAATAGTGTGGCAGCGCCATTCTAAAAATCGCCGAAATCGGACCATATATCGAACACGAGGACCTCGGTGCTTCTATCCTAATATTATGGTTTCCAACTTTCAATGGACTTTATACAATATATGTATATGACGAATATGTGGGTCAAATTGTTTATTATATAATATAAGGAAAGTTAAATAAATAAATTGCGAGAGTATAAAATGTTCGGTTACACCCGAACTTGGCCCTTCCTTACTTGTTTTAATCTATACAGATATAAGTAAGTACTATTATATACTGAGACTGCAAAAAAAAATATCCGTACTAACGGTTAAATATTGAAAACTTCATTTCACTCATTAGCAGTCATTTTAAGTCAACAAGTGTATTTATATCAAGTTATATATGAGCTTATCAGCCCTATTCTCTGCACTTGACAAAATAACAAAAAAATTGAAAATTTTTTCAGATTTTTTATCAAGTAAGAAATTTTTTGGTATTCTGTGACAATTTTGACAAAATAAAGAGCTTCAAAATGCATAGCTTTTCCCCACACTTGTGGAAACAAAATAATGTAAACAGAAACTGCTGATTTCTGTCCAATTATATTCGAATTGAATTGAATTATTCTATAGGGTATGTTTTCAAATGCATTTCAATATTTGTTATAAAATAGTTAATAATTTACCATTAATTTACAGTAAGTCCTTTGCTCTTTGGCGGCTAGATGTGAAGTTTCTGAGAATGCGCAAATATTCCATGCTCCTTATTTTTCATGTTAAAGGTCGTTATTTTGATTAACATTTTTTATTGTGGCTTCGTGGATAAGTTTAGTTTAAGATTGACCAGTTATCACTCTATCTATCCGGTTTCTATACATGATAAGGTTATACGGCTTTTACACTGTTTGCTAACCATACAGAGGGTAATCGGATGGCTGAACCTATATATTCGCTTTTCGGTTCCACATCCCCCAGAGTGTTTTCCCGCGAAGCAATAGAATATTATATAATATAATACATATACATATGTAGGTCCTTTGTAATAGATTTAAAAATATTTGGAATGCAATTTTGATTTAGTTGGTTGTTATGCTTAGCTTCAGAAAAGTTCCTTAGGGATTATGAAAATATAAACTTTGTCATTTATTGCCAAAAATTTGCTAAGCTGTAATCGTATGCAATATATGGAAATCAATTTCGACAAAGTTACCTTCATTATCTTTATTGTATACAAATAAGGAAAAATAAACATCTTAATATGAAAGCCTCTCAATAACGCGGTCCATGTTCACATTATTCCTCTTTGTATAAAAATAACAATACAAGTAAAATATCTTCCATTGCAACAAATTTACTTTCACAACTATTCATATCCATATATTTTATTTATAAAGAGCGCTGTCAAGAGCATTGTACTTCTTAACATTTCATCAAGAAAAGGGCTTTTTATTTTAGACACAGAATACGAAATACTTGATAAATTTAAAATTTTTATAAATTAGAAATTTGTTGAATTTGTAAAATCCACAGAACAGCCCTGTATCTATATATATATATATAATAAGTTTTATTATATTTTAACAATTGTTTTCGATATTGTTATTTGATATTCTTAAAGCAAAACTCATTATATTTCAACCAGTCGTTATTCACCGCTATATGTATAAAGTCAATAGTGAATTTTGATGGATTATAAATTGATTCCTGTTGGAAATAATAATAGATTGGTAAAGATTATGGCGATATTTGAATTCTATAGAAACCGTACTAACAAAATGATGATATCCGTTCTGAACGGTCATAATTGGCAATAACACAAAAAAAAAAATATCGCGAGAATTCGTTACATTTTGAAATTGCATATTGGTTGAAGATGGCGCTACTAAAGAAGATATTATTTATATTCCGAGTGTAATATTGATCGATTGTGTGCGCTTGCTCATAAGTAGTTGGACTAGATGAATTTGTATAGCAAATAGTAAAAACTTTGATTTTATTTTGTGGAATATATATGTACATAAATTGAATAAAAAATTAATTTTAATTTTGCAAATAAATTCTATATCATATTACTAGTAAATCATATTGTATTTGTGTATATGTGTATATATGGTGGTGTTCAAGACTACGTACACTTCACGTCAAGAGGCGCACCTATAGTTACAATAGTATTCAGCTTTGAGCTTTTTTTTTGGATTCAATTAAATAAAAGTTAATACGCAAACGCCATGGTTGTTCAATGATATTTCAGGGATAATATTCAAAAGATTTTAAAAAAATTTACGAAATTGTATTTTTCAAACATTTTCTTATAGAAGTTATAAATAAGGGCATACCGTTTGGTCACTGGTATAGACGCACATAAAGTAATTAATTTTTCGAAGAAAAATAGCTTATTTTAAACTTTTGTTTTAGTAAGTGTCAATATTAGATTAAAAAATATTTTCTGTAATGTGTACCGCTTCTTTTGTTTGTAATAACTTTGCAAGTGTAATTGCTACAATTAATGGCTCTTTATCTTCGTACTGCTTTCCTTCTTTATAAACTTTCCATGAAGGTCAACTTCAAACATTTCCAAATATGTTAAGATCCGGAGAATATGGTGGCCAAGTAATGATATCAACGTTTTGACTCGAAATAAATGACTTGAGCGTTATGAATCGGAGCATTATCTTGCTGTAAGAATCCATGAGATAGAGATTAATAATAGTAAAAATTACTCTAATGTTGTTTTGAAGCGCTCACCGTTTATTTCCTGATCAATAAAAATAAAATCAATTGTTCTATAAAACGTGATGACCACTCGTACGCTTACCCACTTGAGATGGCGACTTAAACACACTTCTTCTATGCGTAAACCATGAACATAGTATTGAAAGCCATCGGGGCTATTTAAATTAAAACGTTTTTCATCAGTAAAACAACTGAACACCGATCATTGTGTTGAGTATTAGAGTGAACTCTCCAAGTCATGCAGCAAATTGAACCTGTTTTTCTTTGCGTATGGCATTCAGAAGTGGATATTTCATTTTTTTTTGCATTTTTTATTGTACGAGGAACGGTTGAAAAGTTTGTGTTTACCCCGGCTAATCCCCCGATCTTAGATGTCGACTACGTTTTTTTTCATATTCCTCTGGATTTTTAAACATCTGTCAAGAGCTCCTGAGCAGCACTATATTAGTTTGGCAATATTTCGATTCAATAGTCATGCTTTGTTATAAAGATTCATGTTATTTTTATACTCTCGCAACAAAGTTGTTGTTGTTTATAACACCCAAAACTAAACGAGTTAGATATAGGGTTATATATACCAAAGTGATCAGGGTGAAGAGTGGAGTTCAATTCCGAATGTCTGTCTGTCCGACCGTCCGTCCGTCTGTGCAAGTAACTTGAATAAAAATTAAGATATCTTGAAGAAACTTGGCATACTTATTTTTTGGCACCGTAGGAAGGTTGCTTTCGAAAAAGTGCAAAATCGAACCACTGCCACGCCCACAAAATGGCGAAAACCGAAAACACATAAAGTGCCTTAACTAAGCCATAAATAAAGCTATGGAAATAAAATTTGGTATGAAGGATCGCACTATGAAGGGGCATATTTGAATGTAATTTTTTGGGGAAGTGGGCGTGGCCCCGCCCAAAATAAGTTGTTTGTACATATCTCGCAAACCAATAGAGCTATATAAACCAAACTTTTACGCCCACCTCCCATACAAAGGTTAGGTTGAAAATAACTTAAAGTGGATTTACTCACTAACGAAAAACGTCAGAAACACTAAATTTCACATGAGAAATGGCAGATGGAAGCTGCACTTGGATTTTTTTACAAAATGGAAAATGGACGTGGCGTCGCCCACTTATGGGTCAAAAACCATATCTCAGGAACTACTCAACCGATTTCAATAAAACTTGATTTGTAATAGTTTCCTTACATCCCAATGATATGTTGTGAAAATAGGCCAAATCGCTTCACAACCACGGCTTCTTCTTATATACCAGAACTTTAAAGACGATCTGAATCGTTTACTTTACAATATATGAAGTATGTACTAGTGAAGATATCGGTGCAGAACTTTGCACAAATACTATGTTTATAGTGTGGCAGCCCCATTCTAAAAATCGCCGAAATCGGACCATAGGTTTTTAAGGCCCCATATATCGAACACAAGGATCTCGGTGCTTCTAACCTAATATTATGGTTTCCAACTTTCAATGGACCCCGAATATGTGGGTCAAATTGTTTATTATATAATATATATAAAGTTAAATAAAAAAATTGCGAGATTATAAAATGTTCGGTCACACCCGAACTTAGCCCTTCCTTAATTGTTAAAAATGATTTCGGACAAGTGATCGCCGCGGACTGTATGTCAGCCACAAATGTTCTTTCGCAGTAAGTCTTTTCATTATGAAATGACAAAGCAAACTGTGAATAAATCAAGTAACAGCAGTGAAATAGTTGGACTCCGATAAAATTATTGTCTCAGTGAAAACCACGCGTTGAAACAAAAAATCGTTATAATAGTCGTATTACATGACATACTCGAATAATGTAAGAACTTTATTTAGTTGTTAGACTACTAATGAGATTGCTACTCTGTTCTCTTGGGATTCGCTTCAGTTGTCGAATAAATTTTTCGCCTTTTACTAAGGAAACTAAGATTATAAATAGAGTAATCCCCGGTTAAGTGCCCCTTCTTAGCAAGCAAAACTTTTGGGACACTTAAGCGGGAAAGGCACTTAAATGAATCCCGCTTAAGTGCCTCGAGGTACTTGCCAAGCTTTTTCTCAAATACTTCTATCTTATATATTTTCTTTTAAATGAAAGACACAGTTATGTCTTATTAATAACAAATAGTGCTTATTAAAAACAATAAATAAGGGGAAAAAACATTACAAAACTATGTAACAACAACAATATGACAAAAATATGAAAAGGCACTTAAAAGAGGAAAATTGCAAACAATTTTGTATTTGTGTCTTAAATGTTATAGGCATTTAAGCGGGGAATCTTATATGTAAATATAGATACAAAAACAACGATGCCGCAAAATATGGTCATTTAAGCGTGAAATGCACTTAAACGGGGGCACTTAAGCGGAGATCACTGTAATGGAAAAATTGTACACTGAGTTAAGTACTTAACATCAGTCTGACAAAAGTTATTGAGGTTGATAAAAGCCGAAACTTAAGATAATGGAACGAAAATTAATGTAATTTCCGTAAAATTTTCTCTTTTTAAGAGAATGGTAAGGTAAATTAAAATATTTGCAGCTTTTGTATAAAATGTATAAATATAAAATAATTAAGCCTCAATAAACGGTTAAGGTAAATTTTTTCTCTACTTGGCATGTTCAAAGAGTATGACGTACCTATGCATACATATGTATATGTACATACACATCCATTTGTAAATATGAATAAAGCTATTTGCCTACAAGCCACAAAGGCCATCACATTTTAATTGAAACAAAGCAATGTAGAGATATATACATAAGTAAGTGGTAAAAGGATAAATATAGAATTGGAAACAATCGTCTATGTACAACAAGCATAACTGTAAATGTGTGGACATAAAGCGCGCCGATAAATGCAAACATAATCTCGCTTTTAGCTTAAAAAAGTATGCATACCTATTATTCGTACTCACTATTTGCACAAATGCCATGAAGATGGCGCGGCGAAGAAACGCCAACAGGGCGTATACGTAACATGCATTCCTAAAGCGTTGCACCGAATTACATGTGTATGGGTGTGTGTGTGTACACTAGCGTACGTATTTATACACATGGGAAAATGAAAACGGAAATGGTTATGCGTAAGTGGCTGACTTTCTGCTGCAAGCGCCACGAATGTGGCTGCATTTCGTTTTGGAGGTAAAATGAATTTCACATTCATGCACATATATGAATGGATGTACATTTACATATGTACGCATATCCATTTAAAGGAGTAAATATAGCTCACCAAATGAATTGCCAACTCTTCAATTCTGCAAGTTTATTTGTTTCAATGGATGTGCTCATGAAGATGTGTACTTCACTGTATTATGGCATTTTATAAAGGAACAACTCACACACACACAAACGCATACATATGTACATATGTGCATTTATTCCCACTGCATATAGCAGTATGTGAACGTTTGTTGGCGCTTGAAAACTTTTCAAGCGTATTTATGAATTAACTTGCGAATTGAATGCAGCATTTTTTCGCCATCCATTCACTTTACTTACTCACAATTCAGCTTTTCATTCATGCATTCGTTCAAACATTTAATCACACACACATATACACGCCTATGTACATATCAAGTCGTTTTTGTTCGTTTGTTGAATTTGCTAACGAGACGAGCCGAGACTAACGGTAACGTTGTATGTTTAATGAGTCGCCTTGTACCCTCATGGGCTTACTTGTAGCTGTTAATTTGCAAAGTCCATTTATTTCGGCTATATTACCTTGTCTGCAAAGTGCGACAAGATCTATGCACACACTTTTATCTTAAACAATTATATGGCCTTTAAAATTGTTTAGCTTTCATACATCTCGAGACAATAGGTCTTTCTGACACTTTCCAGTCTAAAGTTTCGCCATAAAATAAGACCTCTGGGTATTTGAAACGGTATAGTCGGATTTCGATGATTTTTTAATGCATCTATGTCAATAATTTTGTGGGCATGGTAATGGTCGGACTCTTCTCATAAGGAACACATTTTCGAAGTATTGGCATTGTTGGCTCATGTAACCAAGGATGGACGCACAGACATTTTTAAATAAATCTAAATCACAATTTCCATTATTCACATATAATGATATTACAAATAACCTTTAGGCGAAGAAACTGTGTCATTTTTACACTGCCACGCCCACAAAATGGCAATAACCGAAGACATATAAAGAGCTATAATTATGTCATAAATTAAGTCATTGAAGTAAAATTAGGTATGAAGGATCGCACTATGAAGGAGCATCGTAAAAGCTACATTAACCAAACTTTCTAGAGTCGTTTCTTTTAGGTACTACCTTATACAGTCCAAAAATTGAGGAAATCGGATTATAACCACGCCCACCTTTCATACAAAGGTTATATTGAAAACTACTAAAAATGCTTTAATTCAGTAAGGAAAGCAGTAGAAACCTTAAATTTCATTATAAAGATGGTACAGAAGGGCTGTACTCAAAATAGTAATGTTAATGGTGGTTCCGCCCACTTATGGGTCAAAAACTATTTCTCCGAAACTACTTGACCAATGAAATTCGGTTCATAATATCTTCCTAGCTTCCCAATGATATGTTATGAAAATAGTTCAAATCGGTTCACAACCACGGCTACTTCCCATATACCAAAATGTTGAAGACGATCTGAATAGTTTACTTTACAATATATAAAGTAAGAACTAGTGGAGATATCGGAACAGAACTTTGCAAAAATATTGCATTTAAAGAGTGGCATCGCCCTTCTAAACATCGTCGAAATCTGTCCATAATTTTTCAAGACCGTAAATATCGAATATGAGGACCCCAGTGCTTCTAACAAAGTTTTTACCGAAAATATAGGTAAGTCTCTCAGATATTTTGAAGAAAGTCAGAAGGAAAATGTTTCTTCTAATAATATGCCTCCGTGCCAAAATTGAGTAAAATCGGGTAATAACTTCCCTATCCTCCATATAACTAATATTAGGGTTTCCAACTATTAATGGACTTTATGCCCGAAGGCATATATAAATATAGAAGTTAGGTTATATAAATATAGAAGTGTGTTTTAATGCCATATATTTCTTGAATGGAGTTGCTCTACGTCACACATGGAAAATCATTTTCTTATTTTCCATGTGTGACGTAGTAATTTGTTGTCTCAAATTTTCTGAAAAATTGTTAGGCATCTCCAAATTAATGGCTGAAAATAGTAAAACATTTAATGATGAATCTCCACAAAATTTTGCAACATCAGTTTAAGCAAGTATAGGCTAACCATTGAGAAATGTCCTCTCATGAGTACTATTATAGACCGATTTGTACTATTTTTATAGCAAATATGCTCCCTGAAGATCATGTTGGGTATATAAGTAAATGGCAGGATATATGGTCTCTTCTATTAATACGTTGTTAATTTCTAACTGTTTTAGATAACATTTTTTATCCCTATTATTAGTATTAACCAATCAGTTCCCAAAGTTTCCATCCTCTGTCCGCCCCCATTAACACTTTTATTTCTTTCCGCCAACGATTATAAACTTCCTCCAGTTTTACTTGTGTTGCTAGCGTAAAAAGCTTTGCGCTACAACCACAAGCTTTCAGCACTTTAAGATCTCGTTTGATATGCAATAAATTGGATTTTTAATTTTTGCTGCCTTTTATTGCAAGTAAAATGCAAGCGAACGCAAACTTACCCACCCACACACAAACAAACAAACATATGCATGAGTAACTAATAATGAAATAGACATACTTACAACCATATGCATATGCATAAGCAATGATTTTCCTTCCTTCTAAGGCCGCAGTGTTTGCAAAGGCGGAGTTGCACACATTTGAAAGCTGTGTGGGTGGGTCAGCAGCTGGCTGCGTTCGTACTCAACAAAAGCGTATATCTTTTATGCGCTGCAATGAAAAGCGTTTTACAATTCTTTTACGATTGTACGCGTGTTCATATCCTAAAAACATTTGCTGATCTAATGTTTAGATTGTATGTATTTGCACTTTGCGCCATCAGTGAGCATCAGCAAACAAATGCAAGTACATAAACATATGTGCATATGTGTGTTTGTTCATGTATATAAGTACGTATTACCCGCTGGCGGTTGTGTTAGCTGAATTGTCAATATATGATCGGACATGACAAATATTCCGCTACAAATATGTATCTCCATGGGCAAATAAAAATTTATTTATAACTGTATACGCGCGTTTTGAAAATCAAATCGTCACAATAAAACCGTTAACGAATCGCTAGTGTTGCGTGATGCATTACTTATTTAAACAGGTAAGGAGGGACTAAGTTCGGCTGTAACCGCACATTTTATACCAGCAATTGCAAGGTTTAAAGGAGTGAAAACATTTTCAGGTATTGGTGAAACTTTATTATAATAGGACTGTGGGTATATACTTGGTCTAGTCACAAAATTGAGATCGATGAATTATATTGGGACTAGAGGAAGGTCTATACTCAGGAACCTGTTCGCATGAAATTTTATTAGGATGACGCACAATTTCACAGTAGTACATACTATTATCAGCGACATAAGCTCATTAATTTCATTTTTGGAGTTGATTGCGATTTATGTTTGAGGTTGCGCTGTGCGGTCGTCTAAAAGTGCATAAATGTGAATTAGGAATGACAATGAAAGATATTAGTTAAAATCCATGGGTTCTGAAAGTACCTTTGTCAGAGTTTAGCCGATCGTTTCAATGCTCGAACAACTAAGGGATGATGGAAAGTGGCAGGAATATATATGTATATAGACAAGGCGAATAAGCTTTACATAATGGTTAGGTTATGGGGCTGATCCTTATGAGAAGTGTCACTTCAAACGCGGAACCCAATTATGGAAAAAAGTACTATCATACATATGTGTATCGAACAAGCGGCTTGAGGGTGACATACATTTTTCTAGGGACCTAATAAAATGTCTAGTCAATTCGCTTGGGTGGTATAACTATCAAGAACAACTCTGGGTCATAAAGTTCTCTCAACAGATGCTGTTTGTTAGATGTAAAGGTAAATACGCAATAGGATAATGGATCACCAGCTTGCTGCAAGTATAAAAAATAGGCATGACAAAGAAATGCTTGTTTCTATAGATGAATAATTTGAATTTCTGAAGGACCAAAGAGTTACAAGGAACTCAAACTGACTTTATGGTCCCATGCGACATATCTTTGTTTCCATATTCGAAAAATTCAAAAGTCTTGCCAATTTGAACTCTAGAAAATATAATAATATAAAACTCTAGAAAATCAGACCTGTTAATGAAATTCAAGTATCAATGGGAAAAATTACTTGACATTTTTCCAAAATCTTCGGTTTCAGTTTTTCGTTTGTAAACAAAGTATCTAGCGAACCACACTCTAAATGATTTCAAATTTGATTTCATTAGCGCAGAATAATCCACTAGTTATGGATCATTATTGGAAAAGCTTCATAAAAATGCAGATCAAGTGTATTTACATGAACAATGAATATAAGCTTATGCTTAGAGCACAGTTATATGTAACCTTATTTGCATTTATTAGCTTGCCTGTAAATGCATTTGTATGTACACGCGTGTGCACATTCCTTTCCATTTCCACTGGCATCGTTTGGTTTATGAATTTGTACACAAATTGTGATAAAATACACGAACCGTAACGCTGCCTGCATATTTGAAGAGTTTTTAATTTCTTTGATAATTTTATGATCTCGTTTAAAATTACACATTTATCACGTTTATGCTTGCTTGCTTACGCGCGTGAAGCGACTTTCTTCCACTCATTCATTACAAAGTTCTTTCGTGGAAGTGGCTGCAGAGAACGATGTCAGTTTCCTGGCGAATGTACGACATGGAAATGTGAGCTACATAAAACGAATACATACACAAATATATATATGTGTATATGTGCCTGAGCTCGTATGTGCATTTAATTTATGAAATTACCTTAAATTATAGCCCATAAAAGTGGCTTTCCAGGTGTATACTTGCACCTACCCATCTATATAGGTATCTTATGTCGGTATATACCCGTTGTATACACTTCGATAACGTTGTTTAATAGCTCGTAAAGGCTTTTAAACTGTTTATGATGTTTGTCGACAAACACGCGCAGCTACTTATGGCCAAAGCTTATTGATACTATATACTTGTGTAACTGTGTGCAACTCAGTTCAATTTACAAATTCTGAGGTATGTATGTATATATGGAGGTTATTATTTCTGTCTATGTATCAATTTTATAAAGGTTAGGGCAAATATGACGAGTGAAAGATGCACTAAATTATTCATTCTTTTATTAAATTTGGAATTTATGCACGTAGCTCCCCTTAACTAAATATAATAAAAATACATCATTTATGCAATTTATAAGAAAATGGTATGTTACTAATCCATTTAAAATAAATTTATAGCTTAGCGTGGAAAATTATTCTAATTGATTCAGGAGTAATGCATTTGCCATTTGCCATAATGCATTACATATATTATTAATGCTCAGGCACTAGGCCATTATACAGTTGAACTTCCATAACTCAAACCTTTATAACTCGAAGATCTCCATAACTCGAAATCTTGAATTGGCAATAGCGTTTAGAGGCCAAATTTCATACAAATTTCCAAATTTCAAACTTTTTTTTAACTTTAATCCTCGAATTCACAATAGGAGACAAATAAATACAAATTTCCTTCCATTAATCGAAATTTTCGTCCAGGACACAATACAAAATTTAAATTTCGGCTAAAGTGACCTGAATGTTGTCTTCGAGCTCCTCAAACATTGCTGGTTGATTGGCGTAAACCTTTGATATAACATACTCCCGGAGAAAATAATCTACAGTTGTTAAATAATATGAACTTGGCAGTAGTTTGACTGGTCATTTCTCGAAATTAAAGAGTCGCAAACATTTGCTTGCAATGTGTCCATGAGAGACGTGAAACATATGGCGGAGCTCCGCCTTGTTGGAAATAGAGTTCATCCGCGCCGATTTCATCAAATTCCGTGGAAAATAGTCGCTCAACATCGTGTCACAACAATCGCTATTGATGTTAATGGCGTTTCCTGCCTCATTTTAAAAGAAATAAGATCCGATGATGCTGTCATACCACAATCCCCACCCAACGGTAAATTTTTGTGGACTGGCATTAGATTCACCTTTGTTGACGAAGCCATTAAGCTAGAAAAGTGCCTCACCTGAGAAAATAATTATTCGATAAAATCACGCCTCAAATGATCTGTCGCCTTGAGTTCTTGTGCCAACAAAATCTTATACTGCTGCAGCCAAATCCATATTATATCCATTTTCGAATTTTGCAATTATGCGTTGAATGCGCTCAGAAGGACATTATGGCGACCGTGTTTTACCCAAATATTACACGGTTATGGTATCTTTTGCTCATTAAGTCCAACTTGACTTATTAACTCATTACTTAAGTATATGTTTTCAATAGTATCATTACATGAAGTTAGCTATTCTAATTTAAATTAGCCAAGAACAAAGCGAAAAATATAAAATACAGCAAAAGTACATTACACTAATTGCCAGTAATGGAGCATAGATGCGAAGCCTACATACTAATGAAACAATTATGCTTCTACTTTAAATAAGAAATTCTTCTAATTTTCTATACAACACTTTTGCATTAAATGCAATCTGGCAAATAGAAAAACCCCAAAAAAAAATTAACTTTTTTCTAAATTTCAGCCAACAAAAAGCGGTTCTTTAAGCTCGAAAACGCAAAAGCCTGCAGCATGCATTTGTTTATGGCAAACACAACTTGATTAAGGTGAAGTCTAGACGCCGAAAGTCAGACACTGCAGAGGAAAATAAATATGTACAAGCCAAAGTATGCACTCTCGTATTTTTAAGTGCGTGTGTGTGTGTGTACCGCATGGCAACAACAACAATGCGACTTGCATTAACAGTGTCTGCAGAAGATTATAATTTTGTGGTGTTGCCTGGTTGTTGTTGCCTGGTTGTTGTTGCAATTGTGGTGTTGTTTGCGTTTTTGCTTTGTGCTTTGGCGCATTGAATACTGTGACGTGCAAAGTAGGCAAAAAATATAAATATATATATACCGTTACTGCTGTATGCAAACTTAATTTTCCAAAATGAAATTGAATTATAACACCAAGCGCCACAGCCTCATCAGCGTTGCCATGGTAAACTGAAGAGTTGTTGACTTCTATGGCGGCTTTAGGCGACATGTGACCGCAAAAACAACAAGTGCACACTATTTTGTACACACAATTCATAAATATGTATACTATATATAAATATTTTTCAATGTGTGTGTTTATGTGTATATTAACAGCTAATGACTTATTCCTTTTGAATAAAATTTTGTGCAACACCAGCGAGGACATGGAGCCGCCACAGCGTCATTTAACATAGGTTACAACCTTAAATACAGGCATATGTCATAGTGTTGGTGAATGATACTACAAACTACCTTCATATTTAGTGATGAGGTCACACCCTCCGCGGGAACTAGATGAGAACCAACGTGTGTAACATATATATATGTTGGTACGAGGCATAAATGGCTTCATCGTATAACCTTGGGGTCTCATTATTTCATTGCATTCCGAGAGTTCATCAATTCACAGAGCGCTAAATACTGGAATTATATACCGTGTAAGATTATTTATTTTCTTTTATTTATTTTCTAAATAAACTAAACTAACTCAAACGCAAAATAAATTGTCAAGATCGGAACGACATAACAATGACAAGATCAGGTCTAAGAATGCACACAACTATTTCACTCAAGGATGATGTCGATATGTTTAGAAAAACTACCGACTTCTTAAAGAAATAGCTTCACCTATTGGCATATATATATATATATATTTGGCGTAGGAACCGCTTTAAGCGATTATAGCCGAATCCACCAGAGCGCGCCACTCATTCCTCCTTTTTGCTTTTTGGCGCCAACTGGAAACACCAAGTGAAGCCAGGTCACTTTGCACTTGGTCTTTCCACCGGAGTGGAGGTCGTCCTCTTCCGCGGCTTCCTCCAGCGGGTACTGCATCGAATACTTTCAGAGCTGGAGTGTTTTCTTCCATCCGTACAACATGACCTAGCCAGCGTAGCCGCTGTCTTTTTATTCGCTTAACTATGTCAATGTCGTCGTATAAATCGTACAGCTCATCGTTCCATCGTCTGCGGTATTCGCCGTTGCCAATGTTTAGAGGACCATAAATCTTGCGCAAAACCTTTCTCTCGAAAACCCCAAGAGTCGTCTCATCGGATGTTGTCATCGTCCACGCTTCAGCGCCATACATCAGGACGGGAATAATGAGCGACTTATAGAGTTTGATTTTGGTTCGTCGAGAGAGGACTTTACTTTTCAATTGCCTACTCAGTCCAAAGTAGCACCTGTTGGCAAGAGTGATTCTGCGTTGGATTTCAAGGCTGACATTGTTGGTGTTGTTAATGCTGGTTCCCAGATAAACGAAATTATCTACAACTTCAAAGTTATGACTGTCAACAGTGACGTGGGAGCCAAGACGCGAGTGCGCTGACTGTTTGTTTGATGACAGGAGATATTTCGTCTTGTCCTCATTCACCACCAGACCCATACGCTTCGCTTCTTTATCTAGTCTGGAAAACGCAGAACAAACGGCGCGGTTGTTGCTTCCGATGATATCAATATCATCGGCATACGCCAGGAGCTGTACACTCTTGTAGAAGATTGTACCCTCTCTATTTAGTTCTGCAGCTCGTATTATTTTTTCCAGCAATAGATTGAAGAAGTCGCACGATAGTGAGTCACCCTGTCTGAAGCCTCGTTTGGTATCGAACGGCTCGGAGAGGTCCTTCCCGATCCTGACGGAGCTTTTGGTGTTGCTCAACGTCAGCTTACATAGCCGTATTAGTTTTGCAGGGATACCAAATTCAGACATCGCGGCATAAAGGCAGCTCCTTTTCGTGCTATCGAAGGCAGCTTTAAAATCGATAAAAAGATGGTGAGTATCGATTCTGCTCTCTCGGGTCTTTTCCAAGATTTGGCGCATGGTGAATATCTGGTCCATTGTGGATTTTCCAGGTCTAAAGCCACACTGATAAGGTCCAATCAGTTCGTTGACGGTGGGCTTTAGTCTTTCACACAATACGCTAGACAAAACCTTATATGCGATATTGAGGAGACTTATTCCACGGTAGTTGGCGCAGATTGTGGGGTCTCCCTTCTTATGGATTGGGCAGAGCACACTAAGATTCCAATCGTCAGGCATGCTTTCTTCCGACCATATTCTACAAAGAAGCTGATGCATGCACCTTATCAGTTCTTCGCCGCCGTATTTGAATAGCTCGGCCGGTAATCCATCGGCCCCCGCCGCTTTGTTGTTCTTCAAGCGGGTAATTGCTATTCGAATTTCTTCATGGTCGGGTAATGGAGCATCTATTCCATCGTCATCGATTGGGGAATCGGGTTCGCCATCTCCTGGTGTTGTACTTTCACTGCCATTGAGCAGGTCGGAGAAGTGTTCCCTCCATAATCCCAGTGTGCTCTGGACATCCGTTACCAGATTACCTTCTCGGTCCCTACATGATAATGCTCCGGTCTTGAAACCTTCTGTTAATCGCCTCATCTTTTCATAAAATTTTCGAGCATTACCCATGTCGGCCAGCTTTTCAAGCTTTTCATACTCACGCATTTCGGCCTCTTTCTTTTTACGTCTGCAAATGCGTCTCGCTTCCCTCTTCAGTTCTCGATATCTATCCCACCCCGAACGTGTTGTGGTCGATCGCAACGTTGCGAGGTAGGCAGTCTGTTTTCTCTCCACTGCGGAACGACAATTCTCATCGTACCAACTGGTTTTTTGGCGTTGCCGGAGACCAATTGTTTCGGCTGCAGCGGTATGCAATGAGTTTGAGATGCCGTTCCACAGCTCCCTTATATCGAGATGCTGATGAGTGCTCTCAGAGAGCAGGAGTGCAAGTCGAGTAGAAAATCGTTCGGCTGTCGGTTGTGATTGCAGCTTTTCGACGTCGAACCTTCCTTGTGTTTGTTGACGGGCGTTCTTTGCTGCACAGAGGCGAGTGCGTATCTTTGCTGCTACTAGATAATGGTCCGAGTCAATGTTTGGTCCTCGGAGCGTACGCACGTCTAAAACACTGGAGACATGTCTTCCGTCTATCACAACGTGATCGATTTGATTGCGCGTGTTTCGATCAGGGGACAGCCACGTTGCTTGATGAATTTTTTTATGCTGGAATCTGGTACTACAGACAACCATATTTCGGGCCCCAGCGAAGTCGATCAGCCTCAGGCCGTTTGGCGATGTTTCGTCATGGAGGCTGAATTTTCCGACTGTTGTGCCAAAGACACCTTCTTTACCCACCCTGGCGTTAAAATCGCCAAGCACGATTTTGACATCGTGGCGGGGGCAGCGCTCATAGGTGCGTTCTAGGCGCTCATAGAAAGCATCTTTGGTCACATCGTCCTTCTCTTCCGTTGGGGCGTGGGCGCAAATCAGCGATATGTTGAAGAACCTCGCTTTGATGCGGATTGTGGCAAGACGTTCATCCACCGGGGTGAATGCCAGGACTCGGCGACGTAGTCTCTCTCCCACCACAAATCCAACACCGAATTTGCGCTCCTTTATATGGCCGCTGTAGTAGATGTCACAAGGACCCACCTTCTTCCGTCCTTGTCCCGTCCATCGCACTTCTTGGACGGCGGTGATGTCAGCCTTTAGTTGTATGAGGACATCAACCAGCTGGGCAGAGGCACCTTCCCAATTAAGAGTCCGGACATTCCAGGTGCATGCCCTCAAATCATGATCCTTAGTACGTTTGCAGGGGTCGTCATCAAAAGGGGGGTTTCTCATCCGAGGCTCGGTGTTTGTTTTCATTGGGGAGATTTTTTTTATGTGGTGGGTCCCAAGCCTTACGCACAACCGCACAAGCGGGTTTCGCCTTCTCACTTTAGCTCGCCTCCAAACGGATGTCTGTTAGCTACCCAGGGGATACTTGGTCTAAAACCGGAAGTCGTGAGCTGCTTGAGTCATATGCAAAAGAATCGTTCCTGGCCACTCCCAAGTGAATGGCAATCAGAAACTTTCCTCACTTGCGTGAACTTCTACATATGACCCCACCCCCCTATTGGCATATGTGTTTAAAATATATGGTATATTATGTATTATTTCAGCAATTATTTTTTTTATCTTAATTTTTATCAATTCTATGGTTTTATTTAAAAAAGAAATTCTTTACGAATCTGAAAATAGTCTGGCTCCTCATATGTGGGAGACAAATCTAAGCATGTCTTTCATTTCTTGCCCAAACGAATCTTCTCATCCTGTTTATATTTAAACTTCATAGGAAAAGAAAATTTTCGCATACTTCATCTCGCTACTATTCGCGCTTAGCCTATTAAATAAATTATGATATACTGGCAGAGCGAAATCTCATGTACCGCGCTGCTGTTACTAATAGTACATACTCATTTCAAGTTCCAACGGTTAGTAACTACTTTACTATAATGTAAGTAGTCTCAAACGAAGTCAATGCTATATAACAACCCTTTGTTGGTGGATAGTACAGCTGCAGTAACTACTTTGACTGCGGCTTATGATGATGGAGCCAAAGCAGTCGCTGCATAATAACATTATCATATCATATACATGCTCCATGGAGCGGATAATGTGCCACACATCAACAGTTCGGAGTGTTGGCGGTTACACCTACAACCTCAACGCTACCACTAATATCACTACCGCCAATACAGCTATTACATGAATGCCGCCAGCCGACTACGCAGGCTGCTAACTGACTCACAGACGGCCGGATGAACGGACGGCACGACTAGCAGTAAAGGCCACTCTGCCGTTTTAGTGGCGTTGTTATGCCGCAGGATATGCGACACTGCTACCGGCGATAGAGAGATAGATATATATATATATAGAGCGAGTGAGAAGCGGAATACATCGTTTGGAGGATAATATCAGACCAACAGCTGCCTAAGCTGAACCCCGGTAGCATTAATGTCAGTGAGTGTGCAAGTAATTGTCTAGTGTCGAAGTCTGTGTCGTTGTAGCTGTCGGTTAAGCATTAGGGGCACATATGTTGCAAGCGATTGCAGCTTAAATAATGCAACAACCAGTGAGTGAATGAGCGAGTAGTATGTCTCATTCACTATGGCATCCGGCCGCAGGACGACCCCTTCAGCTGGGATGCCAAGCCATATTGCCGACATTCATGTTACTCATTCATTCAGTTATTCACTGTTCGCCTAGCCAATATTGTTGTATCGTAGTATGTAATATTAAGTATTAGTTTACGTGTATATGTATTTAGTTACAGTATACTGCGAGCATGACTTGTTATGCCATCAAATATGCCCACTGTATTCACTTAAGCTGGCGGTAGTTTGTAAGTACCCAGCATAATACAACCCAAATAAGTACGTATGTGTATGTATTTATAGTGAAATACTCTTGTCTGTAACACTTAAATACCGAGATACTCTAGGAATAATACTCGTACATCCTCTATCGTTGCATGCAACAATTTGAACTTGAACAAGTATTTTCTAATGGAACGCGCATGTTGGAATTCCCACGTTATTGTGGTTTTAATATGATATAAACTTACACACACATATACACAAATGTGCTCTCACATTTTGCAAACTAACAGACAGAGAGCACTTAGTACCACTGCAGTTCACTTCTGATATCTAGACTAAATAGCGGTATTGTAATAGTTGCATTGCTCGCATCATCTCGCACCCACGTTCACCTTTCAGTGATTTCCCGGAAGCGTAGGAAGCAAACTCCATGCATCATTACCTATTCAGAGTTCTAAATTTTTTTTACTTCTATTGAACAGTCACTTAAAGTGTTTAGAAAAATACATATTTGTAAAAGATATCAATATTCGAAAAGGCGTCGAAATCATTCAAATTAGTTATGAGACTGTCACCTACCTTAAAGTTTTTGTTAACTAAGGCTAGGTTCATTACCATTACGAACTTTATCCGAAATCGATCAGTTACAGTGTTTAGGCTATATTGAAATTTTACAGAGATTATGAGAGTACTGCGCAGATCATTACTATTGGCTTTTGCTTTCTCCGTATTATCAGAGTCTTTCGTCTTTCTGTTTTAAACCTGGAAAAAAACTTAGCAAATATGACTATGTTTCCAAGGCTGATAATGACTCTGCATCAACTGGCAATCACATTTAATTTCTATAACATAGTAATTAATAATTAAGGTGGTCAGTTAATGCAGTTGAATCCTAAAGCTTTGAGAACATTCCTTATATAGAACTGCAATAAAATTATTGATATAGTTACCACCATAAATCACGACTTTTCGATGAAAGAGAATACAGTATCATGGGCTATAGGTGGCCATCTTACAGCATTAATTTCTATCTTTATATGATAATACCCGAACCAAAAAAAAAGAAAGCAAAAAGTACATTCATAAACTTTTAATTCGATCACTCCATCTGCGAATTCCTAGTTTAGCACATGGCGACCAACATAAATTCAAGTAGTGCATTGACATCAGAATTTTTCTGCTACCTGATTTCTATGCACCTATATAAATTATTTAAATATTCTTTTGCTATGACAAATATTTAAAAACCCTAATTGAAATCTCATGTTACTTCACAGCCAGTGGCTGTCAGCGCATAACTGCAGCTAACAATGTGTAAGCGTATGTCGAGAGCCCCATTATTTTTTTGTTCAGATGCAGAAAAATTGTACTGTCAGCATATTTTACATGCATACATATATAGTGTGTAAGTCATATAAATAGAAGTGTGTGATTGTATAAATATTATAATATAAAATATAATTATATAACATTAGGGAGATGATGCAGTGACATGCGCTTTCTTCTTGTTTAAGCGAAAAAAATCTGATCTAACCAAGTTTCGACTGCTAATTTGTACTACTTAAATAAGTTTGTTGAAACAAAAGAATTATAGAATCTATATAAGAAGAAGAGTAGACGTGAAGGGTGCTTTCAATAACTCCAACACCGCTGCATTGATCTCGTCGGTTGCTTCATTCGACATCAACCAGAACATATTGGCATGGTTGAGTCATATGCTCAGTATCAGACGAGCCATTTACGATGGGGAAGGAATAAAAATATCTCACCAGATGTGGAACCCCGCAAGGAGGAATACCCTTGCTCTGGGTCACTTTGATCAACAAACGGATACTCCTACTTGACAGGGAGAATTCTAATGTTGTCTGTTATGCGGACGACCTAGCGATTCTCTGTTCAGGGAAAATATCACAATTTAATCCCTCATCTCTAAGGGGTAACGCAGTTCCCTTAAACTCCCCCAGACCTTTCAGTTCTCTCAAGCGCTGCCAAAAGCAATGGATGCTAGGGGAATACAAAACTATTATGGGGTAGTGTTGACACAGGACAGACCAAAAGACTTCTTACTTTAAGCAAAAGAGAACTAAGCTGTATCATAGGGGTTATCACGGGGCACCTACCTCTAAGAGGCTACCTGCAGAGACTTGGTATAGTAGAATCGGCGTGCGCGGAAAATGACAAGACACTAGAGACCCAGCCTTCTGTCGGTTAAGAAGAGATACCTTTCATGGCTTCCATTACTCTAACCTAAGAGAAATTGGGCAGCTGGGATGGAAAAAACTCAGAAGCTTCATTAAATCGACCGAGTTGTTCAGGTAATGCTTACCAGGGTACTGAACTATTTGAAAGATCATGAGAAACCACAAGCTCGTTAGTTCCAATAATTTCGCTTGACCCAGACAAGTCTTTGATCCATCGTAAAACATTAAATATCTGTAGCGTAATTTTTGATCTCGTTATAGATGTATTAATTCACACTCAAGTTATCATTATTCATACATTGCAGTTAATTAATTTTTAGTTTGAACCACCTTAATACAGATTTATAGTTACGCAATGTACGACTATGCATGTGTGTATGTGAGTGCACAATTAGACCTCATTGTTTCCGCGGGAATTTGCAAAAACTGCGATTAGTTGCCAGGTGTGTAGCTGGGATGCGTAATATTAGATTACCTCATACTTTTTTCACCGCTTAATTACATAACTCTGTTCAAATAAAAACTAAAACCACTGGAATACAATAAAAAGTTACCTCGCTTACCCACTAAATTCATTTTATATGCCACTGAAAGTTATTTTTTAATCAGTTAACGTTGGTAAAAAGCGCATAAAAAATATTATAACGTAAAGTGTAACAAAATGCAAACCATTACCTTTTTATAGGTACAAAACTGCATTTTCGAAAATTACTCCATCACTAGTGGGCATAATATAGTTGTATATTGTACAACCGCCGTAAAACAAATTTTAAATAATTTTCCCATGGAAAAGTTCTAAACAATAAAGCTGAGTTATGTTGGTAATTTGTAAATTATTTTCTAAAAATTCGCTTTTAGTCTATTGAGTGAGCATCATGTTCAATTAATCTCTCTTATAATAATAATAAGTCTGCATTTAAGAATTTCGTCAGAATTTGAAAAGTTTCCACTATCACGTTACCTGACTTGTTCGATATAAATTTTATTCGATTATAAATTAAGGAAACAACGAGTTCATAGCAAACCTGTAGAGTCGAAGTAAGCCTCAAACCGGCCTGTGACTTTTTTAGTGACCAGATCAATATTATATATATATATTTGGCGTAGGAACCGCTTTAAGCGATTATAGCCAAATCCACCAGAGCGCGCCACTCATTCCTCCTTTTTGCTTTTTGGCGCCAACTGGAAACACCAAGTGAAGCCAGGTCACTTTGCACTTGGTCTTTCCACCGGAGTGGAGGTCGTCCTCTTCCGCTGCTTCGTCCAGCGGGAGTGTTTTCTTCCATCCGTACAACATGACCTAGCCAGCGTAGCCGCTGTCTTTTTATTCGCTGAACTATGTCAATGTCGTCGTATAAATCGTACAGCTCATCGTTCCATCGTCTGCGGTATTCGCCGTTGCCAATGTTTAGGAGGACCATAAATCTTGCGCAAAACCTTTCTCTCGAAAACCCCAAGAGTCGTCTCATCGGATGTTGTCATCGTCCACGCTTCAGCGCCATACATCAGGACGGGAATAATGAGCGACTTATAGAGTTTGATTTTGGTTCGTCGAGAGAGGACTTTACTTTTCAATTGCCTACTCAGTCCAAAGTAGCACCTGTTGGCAAGAGTGATTCTGCGTTGGATTTCAAGGCTGACATTGTTGGTGTTGTTAATGCTGGTTCCCAGATAAACGAAATTATCTACAACCTCAAAGTTATGACTGTCAACAGTGACGTGGGAGCCAAGACGCGAGTGCGCTGACTGTTTGTTTGATGACAGGAGATATTTTGTCTTGTCCTCATTCACCACCAGACCCATACGCTTCGCTTCTTTATCTAGTCTGGAAAACGCAGAACAAACGGGGCTGTCTGAAGCCTCGTTTGGTATCGAACGGCTCGGAGAGGTCCTTCCCGATCCTGACGGAGCTTTTGGTATTGCTGAACGTCAGCTTACATAGCCGTATTAGTTTTGCAGGGATACTAAATTCAGACGTCGCGGCATAAAGTCAGCTCCTTTTCGTGCTATCGAAGGCAGCTTTAAAATCGATAAAAAGATGGTGAGTATCGATTCTTCTCTCTCGGGTCTTTTCCAAGATTTGGCGAATGGTGAATATCTGGTCCATTGTAGATTTTCCAGGTCTAAAGCCACACTGATAAGGTCCAATCAGTTCGTTGACGGTGGGCTTTAGTCTTTCACACAATACGCTCGACAAAAACTTATATGCGATATTGAGGAGACTTATACCACGGTAGTTGGCGCAGCTTGTGGGGTCTCCCTTCTTATGGATTGGGCAGAGCACACTAAGATTCCAATCGTCAGGCATGCTTTCTTCCGACCATATTCTACAAAGAAGCTGATGCATGCACCTTATCAGTTCTTCGCCGCCGTATTTGAATAGCTCGGCCGGTAATCCATCGGCCCCCGCCGCTTTGTTGTTCTTCAAGCGGGTAATTGCTATTCGAATTTCTTCATGGTTGGGTAATGGAACATCTATTCCATCGTCATCGATTGGGGAATCGGGTTCGCCATCTCCTGGTGTTGTACTTTCACTGCCATTGAGCAGGTCGGAGAAGTGTTCCCTCCATAATCCCAGTATGCTCTGGACATCCGTTACCAGATTACCTCCTCGGTCCCTACATGATAATGCTCCGGTCTTGAAACCTTCTGTAAATCGCCTCATCTTTTCATAAAATTTTCGAGCATTACCTATGTCGGCCAGCTTTTCAAGCTTTTCATACTCACGCATTTCGGCCTCTTTCTTTTTACGTCTGCAAATGCGTCTCGCTTCCCTTCAGTTCTCGATATCTATCCCACCCCGATCGTGTTGTGGTCGATCGCAACGTTGCGAGGTAGGCAGTCTGTTTTCTCTCCACTGCGGAACGACAAATCTCATCGTACCAACTGGTTTTTTGGCGTTGCCGGAGACCAATTGTTTCGGCTGCAGCGGTATGCAATGAGTTTGAGATGCCGTTCCACAGCTCCCTTATATCGAGATGCTGATGAGTGCTCTCAGAGAGCAGGAGTGCAAGTCGAGTAGAAAATCGTTCGGCTGTCGGTTGTGATTGCAGCTTTTCGTCGTCGAACCTTCCTTGTGTTTGTTGACGGGCGTTCTTTGCTGCACAGAGGCGAGTGCGTATCTTTGCTGCTACTAGATAATGGTCCGAGTTTATGCTGGAATCTGGTACTACAGACAACCATATTTCGGGCCCCAGCGAAGTCGATCAGCCTCAGGCCGTTTGGCGATGTTTCGTCATGGAGGCTGAATTTTCCGACTGTTGTGCCAAAGACACCTTCTTTACCCACCCTGGCGTTAAAATCGCCAAGCACGATTTTGACATCGTGGCGGGGGCAGCGCTCATAGGTGCGTTCTAGGCGCTCATAGAAAGCATCTTTGGTCACATCGTCCTTCTCTTCCGTTGGGGCGTGGGCGCAAATCAGCGATACGTTGAAGAACCTCGCTTTGATGCGGATTGTGGCAAGACGTTCATCCACCGGGGTGAATGCCAGGACTCGACGACGTAGTCTCTCTCCCACCACAAATCCAACACCAAATTTGCGCTCCTTTATATGGCCGCTGTAGTAGATGTCACAAGGACCCACCTTCTTCCGTCCTTGTCCCGTCCATCGCACTTCTTGGACGGCGGTGATGTCAGCCTTTAGTTGTATGAGGACATCAACCAGCTGAGCAGAGACACCTTCCCAATTAAGGGTTCGGACATTCCAGGTGCATGCCTTCAAATCATGATCCTTAGTACGTTTGCAGGGTTCGTCATCAAAAGGGAGGTTTCTCATCCGAGGCTCGGTGTTTGTTTTCATTGGAGAGATTTTTTTTATGTGGTGAGTCCCAAGCCCACAACCGCAGAAGCGGGCTTCGCCTTCTCACTTTAGCTCGCCTCCAAACGGATGTCTGTTAGCTACCCAGGGATACTTGGTCTAAAACCGGAAGTCGTGAGCTACTTGAGTCATATGCAAAAGAATCGTTCCTGGCCACTCCCAAGTGAATGGCAATCAGAAACTTTCCTCACTTGCGTGAACATATACATATGACCCCATCCCCTCAATATTATCAAGAATTATTTATGGATTTCGGAATTTTAAACTGAGAATCATAAATATAGAGTCGTGCTTGATTGGATTACCTTTCAATTTAGTGTTTAGAAATCGACAGTCCAAAAATTACATCCACCTCTAGTTGTCTACATACGCGTACGTCTGCTGATCTTACATACCTACGTATCTCAAATGCCCTTGATCAATGAAGTGTTCGTCTCAATTTTATATTTGACGTACATGACTTTAATGATAAGAAATCGTAAACTATAGAAACACGAATTTGGAAAAAATAATTTGGCAAATATTATGAAACTAATAAAAATAATGAAAATAATAAATTCTTGAGGTCTGCGATCTGCGGCCTAAAACTAAGCGAATTTGATATAGGGTTGTGTATATAAGAATTATAAGGATATGAGACGAGTTGAAATACGGTTAAGTTTCCATATGTCCGTTCGTCCGTCTGTCCATGGAAATGATAATTGAAGTTAAAATTAAGATTTCTTAATGACACTTAGTACACATGTTTCTCGGTACATGAAAGGGTTGGTATTACATATGAGAAGAATCGGATTGTCACACAAAATGGCGTTAAACGAAAAACTGAAAAAATACAAAAACTATATATATATATTTGGCGTAGGAACCGCTTTAAGCGATTATAGCCGGCCAATAACTAAGCCGTAATTAAAATTAAACCATTTGGTACAGAGTATCATACCAGGGAATTCTATATTTCCCTTATTAGGTTTTTTTATATATCTCGCAAACTGTTAAATGTTCTTATAGTAAACATAGAATCCTGTCCCTTTAATACCCCTTCATCATTCACATGAATGGGTTAAATAGGGTTACGATTACGCCAAGCCTCCATAAAAAGGTTATGTTGAAAACTATAAAATTTTGCTTTACTTCACTAACGAAAAACGACAAAACACTAACTTGTATAAAAAAGATGGTAGAGATAAGTCGATTCAGAATATGTGCTTGGATACTTCTGGGTAAAGAAACCATATCTCAAGAACTACTCGACCATTTCAACAAAATTTACTATGTGGGAAAATTGGTGAAATCGGTTAACAATCAAGACATCGCTTAAACTTTTTGAAAAAATTAAGACGGAGTGCCTCTGTACTAAACATGGGTAAAATAGGGTTTCCCTATCTCCTAACTAAAATATAAATATGAGTGCGATGGAACGAGGAATTACCACAGCTTTACACACCTTAGTGTTCACTTTCACTTTCTTAAAAAGAGAAAACGCACTTGTTTTCGAACAAATCGTTATAAACGTTTATTCAATTACTATTGGTGATTTTATACAAATGAAAAGTTAATATATGAATGTATGGTAGAAAATGTTACGATAAATATTTGTATAAAAAATGTTAATTTACAAAAGGGGTTGTGTTGAAAATGGGTAAACGTTAGTGTATAGAAATATTGAAACCTGGTGGCAATATAGAAAGCCGGGATGCTGCGAACACGGAGATGTGAACCGATCGACGATGTGTCACAAAAGGTGGCGTAAGATTCTTTCTCATTTCCCTTTGTTTAAATTTGTATGCTGAGTGGTGTTATCGTGTTTTGATGTATGTGTGTATAAACGTGTACTATGTTCTGACGTGATGAGGTAGATGTAGCGTATCAGTGTTGTGCTTTTGGTTATGTGGTGATTGGTGTGTTTTCGTGTGGTGAAATGATGTGAATATGTTTTTTACGTTGCAACTCAATTAGCCAAAAATCGATATTCGCAAAAGCATAATATATTCGTATCACCATGTTTAGCTTCCTAAATTCCAATAAAGCGTCAGGTATTTGAGGTATTCACATGAGAACTCTAGATCGAATATTGTACTCATCCATTAACATTCCAATTAATTTTCCTTCTTTTGGTACTATAAGAATTTTACAGAAATAAAAGAATGAAATAGAAAAGGCAACTATTCTGCCTACTAATTGATGATGTCTTATAAAATTCCAGGAAAGACGTTCATACCCAAGTAATATTCCGCAGATCAGTTCTTATATCCCTGTTTTTCTGTTTTTCATAGATACCAAGCAAACATTTTATTTGGGAAAATTTAACATATGATGTCGTCTGATTCCTCGTCAACGTTTTGTGTTTATATTTATATCTTTTGAAGGTTAGATCTATAAACTTTATAGTCACGCTTGTGTGACCATATCATCCCATCCTATCGTATAATTATGCCGCGTATTTGGGAAATATGAAATTATTTGTGTCCCCTAAGCTAGAAAAATCCCCTGTGAAGGGTTATTTAAACATACTGAATAACGCAGTCAAATTAAATTTTTTTCTAGATTTCGTGTTCCAAGCCAGTACCACCACAGTTAAATGCTAACGTTTACCCAATCAATGCAAAAACTCACATATTTTTACCTCAGACTTGTATTCAAATTATTTAATACCGATTCTGTAGCCGTGTAATTCTTAAAACCTGCGGCAAAAATACGGGTTTATTGCGAATTGACTTCATTGCCTGCAGTAATGTAAGATAAAATGTATATATTATACTTATTTATAACGCAAAAATGTCAGACAAATTCCAAAATGTAATATTTAATATTTTACACTTGTAAAAATGTGTGATTGTAGTTCACTTTATGTAAATGCTTTGAACTCTTTTGCAATTGTTCGCACCTACCTTCGAGCTATGGTGAGACTACTGCCACACCGTGGCGTATACGTAACACCAAACTGACAAATGACAATTGCCAATGTGCAGATGTATTTATGTATATGTGCGCACATGTGATAAAAACTGTCGATCTTCGCGAGACTGATTTCAGGAAATACATAAATAAGTGGTCCAGTGATGTTTGCGAAGTTTTGCCGATAACGAAATCTCTGCGGCTGAGGGTTGATGGCAAAGTGATTTACTTCTGGTTACTGCTGTTGCTTTATTGTTCGTTGGACTTTTGTGCTTTTATTGTTCAGTGAATTGCTTGATTGTCTGGCATGACTACGCACGAACGGAACGGAAGCACATCAAACTCATACAAACAATATTTCACAACTGCCAACCGCAGTGTTCGGCAGCTCAACATTTTGTGTTCGCTTCTTCCCTTTGATTTGATTGATTTGTGCAGAAATTGAATAGAAAGTCAAAAACAGCATAGGCAAAAAAGTAAAAGAAAAAAACACCAGCACACATGTATATTGATGGATTCGCAAATGCATAAGAAAGCGGATAAATAAAACGAATCAAAAGGAGTTGAGCGTAAATTTCCAAACGAGTAGCACTTTTCAAGCGGCAAGGCACGAAGCGATAAATGCCGATGGGCAGATTATAGGCAGTCAGGAAGTATTGTAATAAAAAATTGAGTTCCTTTGAAAGGCACATGCACACACCAACATGTATGTATGTATGCAGTAAAGCGGTGTGTGAGGGGTCGACGAGAGGCGTCAAATTGAGTGGTAAGCGGCAGGGTGCACATTTTTTCTTTAGCGCCACGGGCGTATTCGTGCAGAACCCGTGCGTAGGAAAACAGCACGCTGCGATACTTTGATTGTTGTTTTGCTGGTGTTTTTATAATACGTAATACATGATATGCAAACACGTAGCTATACGTATTTGTTGTTGTTGTACGGTATGTCTTATTTGTATGTAGGAAATATGATATATGAGCGCATATACTGCATATATTGATGTATGCACAGGAAACAGTGATAATGAGATTTTTTCCTGTCTACTAAATCATAGTAAAATTGCCTGGGATAACTGGCAGCCAGAGCACAGCTACTGGATATTACACCAACTGTTTTCGGAAAAATATAGTAAGCATATACGGTGAGATCCTAAGTCATAGATGAAAATACATGCCATTGGGTACTGCTGATAGTGGCAACATGTGTAGCAAAAATTACCTTTTCATAATACGACGAGATATAATAAATATGTGGCATATATGTACTTTGTACACACAATTTTTTTCATCTCATGTCGGTAACAAAAATTGCAGTGGTTTCTATTTGTTGAGATATAGTATTCATATTGGTCAGATTTTAGCACTTTTTGTTTCCTTCATGAACCATACTAAGCTATTTTATTCATTTTATATCACAAATTTGCTAATTTTTATACGTATATATTTGCTAAAACTATCGTTTTGTCATCAAAATTATTTTCGATAAACTTTTAGAGAATAAACTAAAGGAAGACATTGCACTGAAGATTATTCACGGTTTATTTACATTCGAATGCTGGATGACCACATCCATAGATTTGAGTTTTATATAAGCTCTTGGATGCGCTCTAGACTTTGCTCAAAAAGCTCCTTTGTTAAGAGTATATGGCATTTAATGATGACTGTGTTGTGAAGAATACTTTGATTTCGCTTTTCCAAAGCACTGCAAAATTCGTGGGACATTAACCACATTCAGGAAAAAAAGCAAAAAAATAGTCAAATTTCATATATTAGAACCACCCTAATATGAATATTTACACTTTTTACCCTAAAGGAGGATATGGTCTCCGGTTTTGCGCCAATTGAGATTTATTGGCTCAATTCTTATGTGAATATTGCAATAATATTTGCATGGGGACGAAAATATATATGCGATATATTAAGTGGGTTCTCTTGTGTGCTCTTGTATTGTGGGAGTTTGTCTCTACTAAAAATGTTACTAAAAATGAGTTTTTCGACATTTGATACCAAATAAATGTACCAGGTAATTCCTATTTAAATAGTATTATGGCTGTGGAAAGATGATTTATGAAGTTCTATATCTAAATGAAATTTAATTATGATGTTGTATAGGTTATGAATAATAAAATTATTACTAATTGACTAAGATAAAACAATTCCTACCTTGCATTGGACAAAGACCAGAGCGCGCCTTGCTCTGTTCAACATTTTAGTATTTTAATAGTCAACTAAACAGTAGCTGAATCTAACTCGTTGACATCTTAGATCCCTTTTGTCAGTTTACATTTCTTTATCACTTTCTATTATCAAATCAGTTGAAAAATAACTGAAGAGTGTCAATTACAATAGTGAGATTAGATTTTGAAAAGCTGTATTGATCAGTTGAGTGGCTGCCTGGATTTATACCTGGATTACCTTTATAGAACTATAGCGTCGTCTTCTGAAGTAAAATGAAGAATACTAAAAAAGTTTTCCTAAAAGATTCCGATGTTGATAAAAATAATTCTTATTTCAAAAGTTCATATCAATAGCCATAATTTTTACATATTTTCACAAAGTTAAGGTAACTCAGTTCTCAGTTACTCCATCAGCCTATTATAAAGGTCTTCGTTATCCATGTGAACTTTACGCCGATTATACCGATGATGTATTATATTTCTCAACTTTTTACATATCTTTAAGGCGAAAATATATTTTCTTTAGAATGCTATGCTTTTAACTGGTTAAATTTATATTTTAATTTAAACCGAGGGCTCTTTAATTTTCTTCTTTAAACTTCTACTTATAATCAACATTAATATTTATTAAAGTAAGTCTAGTCCTCATCAAATTGTATATCTGTATATTTTATGCAATAAAGAATATCTATATGCCTGTGTGCAAGACTTCAAGTACATTAAGAGCCATTTAAAATTGTTTATGTACAACATTCAACAACTAGTTGAAAGAATGAACAGTTCGTTGCTCACTAGGATGTCTGGGCGGCCTCTCATACATAAATAATTTCATAAATAAGCACAATTTGCATACACACCCACACATGTACATGTAAATGTATATGCATCACTAATACTTTCAACAACTCCATGAAGTAATGCCCTCATTAGTCAGTTTTGTAGCAGTTGTTGATGCTGTTAGGTGGAGCATTTAACTTAAAGTACTCTGCTTATTTGGTCGTAAATACTTACCGGTCCAATGGATACTGATTTAACCATTCACTCTCTGTACTGCTTTCTTACTACATTCGTAGCTCCAACATACATACCCAGCTCAATGCTTGGGATTACGTCCTGTATCGTATTATGTTGCATGGTACACGTTTTCATTTTAAATTACCTCAACTTAACTTAAATCGTTTAGTTCCGTCAAAATGCCAAGCTGGAAGCACAGACTTTGCTAATGAGTATGTAGTCTGTCTACGGTAGTTTTGGCTTATTTTGTTGTGTTCCCACACTGCATTGTTTGTTGTGGGAATGTTAATTTACCAACAACTTCTCCAATTTTCAATTTTCTCATAGGTACACTTGTCAAAATATTGTTTTATTGTGAAAGTGCAAACTATCGATATTAGTATGAGGTATTGATCAATAGTAGATTAAATTCTTGAGAATCTTAGTACAAGAAGCTTTTGATAAAATTGATATAGATACATTGGTGAAATTCAACCTGATCTTGGCATACTTTGGGCTCCAACTCACGTGGTAAATATGGGTATATGTCCTGGCATTCCACTAAGTATAGTAATATATTTTGGGAATCAGAGTCCAAGGTATTAATACCGATTTCCGCATCAAAGGTCAGGCATCGGACAAGACGGGATCTTACTTCGGACTGTGCACCAGGAAAATCAACCGTGGAGAAGTATTTTGCTAAGTTTAAACGAAGCGAAATGAGCTCTGAAGGCGATGCTAGCAGTAGACGCCCCATATAGGTTTGTCCCGATTAATACATTATTAAAGTCCGCCAATTCATTTTGGATAACCGAAAGGTGTAGTTGATTAAAATAGCTGAAACCCTGAAGATATCAAAGGAACTTGTTGGACATATACTAGAAGAATATTTGGATATGCGAAAGCTCGCAGCCTCGCAGGCTCACCATCGACCGAAAACAACAACGAACTGATGATTCTGAGCAATACATGAAGCTGTTTTCTATCATTTCACACCGAAATCCAATCGACAGTCAGCCGAGGTGATGAACCGACTCCAAGTGCTGATTTGCTTGGCCAATATAATCGTCATTCTTCGTTCATAAAGTTTGGTTTTAAGGGAGCTCTATCAGGAAAACTTAATGAAAGGGCGCAACAGTAACTGAATACATAAGTATTGTAGTTAGACCAAACCTACGGTAGTGGTTGAGAAAAATTCTCCAACTTTATTTCGGAAATATGTAAATTGAAGTTCGACCTTTTCACAAAACTTGTTTGAAGAAAGAAAGAATGAAGAGTGTAAAGGCGAAAAAAGCTCGCTATAAATTATGCTCAAATACCGTTTCATGCTCATGAAAAATAAGAATACTCGCTTTTATTTAATTCCAGTGACTGTTCATGATACCAACGCCAACACATCCTTAACTGTCCCATTTAATCAGTCACATTCTAACTAAAGCTCATTTATTATAGTTGGGTTACCGAAAATTGCAAATAAAGCGAAAATCGCGAGAGTAAAATAAAATTTTTTGGTGTCACCGCGAAAATGCTTTATTTTCTCATACGCACGCATACATATGAAGGCGGCTAAATAGATATGTATGTGCATTTGTATAAAAACCAATTGCAGTTGAGGTGGGAGTGTAGCTGGCAATATGCCGCCTGTGATGAGTATATCTAAAGCAGCATGTGTGTGTGAGGCTGTGTGGAGCGTGACGAGAGCACCGTGACGTATTGCGGCTGGCAGTCGACATGGCATTTCGCCGCGTGTGGCAACGCATCCAACCACACCAACTGTCACACAAGCATGCACAGAAGAAGAATGCTTACACACACACACCCACACAATTGCATGTAAAAGCGCATAAATTCGCAGGTGCATCGTTCGGTTTATATACATACATATTTAAGCACATACGATTACATGCAAACTGGTATGCTGTCATGAAAACACGAATGTACGTTGCCGTGTAGTACATATGTATGTGTGTAATTGAGTGATATACAGCACAGTAAATTTTTACAAATCCAGGAATGCATTCAAACACACTCGCACATCCAAAGGACTCTTAAACAATTAATTGCTTTAAAACAATTGTGAAAACGCGCTGCTTTCAGCGAGTAATTGCAGGAAAGAGCGAAAAAGGCCGAAAAGGTGAAGCATGCAACAAACACACCAACTGGCATACATACACATGTATTCGCTAGATATGAAAAGTGTCTATGTGTTGACAAATGTGTGCGCGCGTATGTATGCTCATGTCTGGTATGAAAAAGAGCATGTCGTAATTTGAAAGGACAATAACAGATGATGCAATTTACAATGTAAAATCAAATTGAAGTCAGTCAGCAAATGCCATGTGACTTACAACAACATTATGCAAACGATTAAAAGCGAAAATTAAAAAAAGAAAAAAAAAAACCCGAGTTTCAACTACTTGCAAATTAATTTTTGCTTTTTTTATGCAAGCGTTTCACATAAAAATTTAAGATTAACCATCTGTAAAGCTTGTTATTACAGAAAATGGTGCGTTGCGTTGCATACCACGCGTTGCGTCAGCATACCCTGACATAGCAGTTCTACGCATTTCAGCATTTTACGCGATATACTGTTGTCCATGTGTGCGATTTAACATGTCACTATGGAAATAAACAACGCTCCTCACTGTCAGTAATCAGCGCTCATTGCTGCAAAGTGCATAAAATAAAAATATCTCAATGTTTAAGTGACGTGAAAATAAATAATTTAATTGTTTTAAATATTTATTAATCTCCACGCGTGCCTTGAGTTCAAAGTATCAAATTATGGTACTGAAGAAATACGTGAGCTTAAGCAAGCTCTTGCAAGATTAATCGGTAGGGTTTTACCTGCCAGTTTCACTAACTATTGGCTATTAGAGCCATCCAATTATTATATGTTAAATAATTATTTGTCAGTATTCATAAAGACTTTTGGGAAATATTATACTCTACCCACTATTAGAAAGTTTTGTATTTTAACACTAATTAAAATAGTCCCTTATGAGATATGATTGCCTAAGTTAGTTTCTAAAAATACATATATTGTATTGGATAAATTCAGGGGGTTCCTGAGAATGGAGTGTACTAGAAAATCACGATACACTTGACGTAGTTATATTCTTTCTTCGCTTACTTCAAAGCTTGTTCGCTGAATTAAGTAGATTGTTCATTGGTCTCCGTTGTATACCAGTACATCCATGTTTCGTCAAGGGCCACGTAATGAAATGGGCATTTTTATTATTCAGCAAGCGTTGTTTTTAACGTTGATGAAACAAGTATGGCCAATGAATGGTAAAAGGCAGATTAGTAGCCTTACAACTTCTTGGTCCATATTGTATGTATGTATGTGATTGGCATCGAAACCGTTTAGCCGGTTATAGCTGAGTAGATTATAGCGCGCCACTTCTCTCTTTCCTTCGCAGTTCGGCGCCAGTTGGAGATCCCAAGTGTAACCAGGTCACTCTCCACCTGGTCCCACCAACGGAGTGGAGGCCTTCCCCTTCCTCGGTTTCCTCCGGCAGGTTCTGTGTAGAACACTTTCAGAGCTGGAGTGTTTTCGTCCATTTGGACAACATAAACTAGCCAGTGAAGCCGCTGTCTTTTTATTCGCTGTAGCCAATGTTCTGAGGGCTATAAATCTTGCGCAAAATTTTCCTCTCGAAAACTCCTAGTGTCGTCTCATCTGATGTTGACATCGTCCACGCTTCTGTACCATAGAGCAGGACGGTAATGATAAGCGACTTATAGAGTTTGATTTTGGTTCGTCGAGAGAGGACTTTACTTTCCAATTGCCTCAGTCCAAAGTAGCACCTGTTGGCAAGAATGATTCTGCGCTGGATTTCGAGGCTGACATTGTTGGTGTTGTTGATACTGGTTCCCTGGTATACGAAATTATCTACGACTTCAAAGTTATTTTTATACCCTGAACAGGGTATATTAAGTTTGTCACGAAGTTTGTAACATCCAGAAGGAAGCGTCGGAGGGCCTATAAAGTATATATATAAATGATCAGTGTGTTGAACTGAGTCGATTTAGCCATGTCCGTCTGTCTGTCCGTCTGTATATATACGAACTAGTCCTTCAGTTTTTAAGATATCGTTTAATTAAATTTTGCAGAAGTTATTTTCTCTTCAAGAAGATGCTCATTTGTCGAAACTGTCCATATCGGACCACTATATCATAAAGCTGCCATACAAACTGAACGATCGGAATCAAGGGCTTGTATGGAAAACTTCCGCATTTTATTACATATCTTCGCGAAATTTGGTGTGAGTTATTGTTCATAGAAATAATTTAATAACCGAAAAAATTGTTCAGATCGGTTCACTATAGCATATAGCTGCCATACAAACCGAACGATCGGAATCAATGGCTTGTATAGAAAATTTTCGCATTTGACGTGGTATCTTCACGAAATTTGAGATGGATTACTAATAATAATATAATCTCCAACTAAAAAGAATTAGTAAAGTGTTTTCTTTTTTTTTTTACTTACTTTTTCTTACGACTTTAGATTTGCTTAAACACATAGTTACTAAAAAAAAATGTACCTGTGAAGGGTATATTAGCTTCGGTACAGCCGAAGTTAACGTTTTTTCTTGTTTTGTCTTTCTTGGTAGTTTTAAGTTTTTTTTAGCTTATAATACCTCAGGAAAATTAATATTTGTGCACTGTTATTTTTCTCAATTTGTAATCAACCTTTTGCATATTTTATTGATGTTTGATTTTTATTATTAGATGTTAGTGAGTAGTATTTAAAGACACAAAAACATATATCATGCTAAACGAAAAAGTAACCAAATGAATCAAACTTCATTTTATACCATAGAAAATAGGTATTTATACAAAATTAAAATTTTTAGTTAAGTATAAACTTTTAAATAGGTTAACAATTTGAATGACATGTTTTCGATTTATTAGAATGAAATTGGGCCTCCGTTCTTGTTTTTCAAAAGTTTTAGACCATTTTGTCAAAGAATTTACCAACTTTTACAGTACTGGATCTTTGATCCCTGAGAAGTTGTTTTTAAGGGGCTATACCAGTGTAACCTTTCAAAAATTAAGCGATTTTCGTGATTTTTTGATGTTTCGAAGTTTTTTGCACGTAATAAGGTATATTTTCAGCTACATTTCATAATTTTTTCGACACAAAAATATTGAAAAATAACGGAGTTATATGCTATCTTCGGAGATGTCAAAAAAAACTCTCGCAATTTATTTATTTAATATTATATAATACACAATTTGACGCACTTATTCGTCATATATATGGTATAAAGTCCATTAAAGTTGGAAATTAGGTTAGGAGCACCGTGGTCCTATTGTTCGATATGTGTGGCCTTGAAAACCTATGGTCCAATTTCGCCGATTTTTAGAAAGAAGCTGCCACACTATAAATGTAGTATTTATGCAAAGTTCTGTTCCGATATCTTTACTAGTGCGTACTTTATATATTGTAAAGTACACGATTCAGATCGATTTCAAAGTTCTGGTATATAGGAAGTAGGCGTGGATGTAAGGAAAATATTACCAACCAAGTTTCATTGATATTGGTTAAGTAGTTTCGGTGATATGGTTTCTGACTCATAAGTGGGCGGAGCCACACCCACTTCAAATTTTGTAAATCAATTTGGGTGGAACCCTTCTTTATAATGAAATTTAAGGTTTCTGGTGGTTTCCCTTACTGAATTAAAGCATTTTAAGTAGTTTTCAACATATCCTTGGTATGGGAGGTGGGCGTGGTTATAATCCGATTTATTCAAATTATGGACTGTATAAAGTATTACCTAAAAGAAACGATTCTAGTAAAATTGGTTCATATAGTTTAAATAGTTTACAAGATATGTACAAAAAACTTAGTAGGGGCGGGGCCGCACCCACTTATCCAAACAAATTACATCCAAATATGCCCCTTCATATTGCCATCCTTTGTACCAAATTTTATTTCCATAGCTTTATTTATGACTTAGTTATGACACTTTATGTGTTTTCGATTTTCGCCATTTAGTGGGCGAGGCAGTGGTCCGATTTTGCCCATCTTCGAAAGCAACCTATGGTATCAAGAAACAAGTGTGCCGAGTTTCATCAAGATATTTTGTTTTTTTACTCAAGTTACAGGTTGCACAGATGGACGTACGGACGAACGGGCGGACAGACATCCGGGTTTGAACTCCACTCTTCACCCGGATCACTTTGGTATATATGTACATATATCCCTATACATAACTCGTTTAGTTTTGGATGTTACAAACAACAGTTATGTGAACAAAACTATAATACTCTCTTAGCAACTTTGTTGCGAGAGTATAAAAATACTCAGTTCAAATTTGAAGTTTGAAGTCGATCGGTCAATATGTCGTTGAGTTCTGATGTCAGCAATTTTGAGAAATGTCGTTTCAAGAAAAATGCCTTTAAAATTTCGACTATAGCTGATTATACCAGCGAGCGGTAGCTCTTTAGAACGCTGCCATTCAAAAACTATTCAAGATACGATCTTACCACTTTCACAGGATATTTTAGAAAGTATAAACTATCGAATAGGCAAAAAATAAAAAAATTGATTTTTTGAAAATGTCACACTGGCATAGCCCCTTAAACATAATACTTTTCGCCTCCACCGAAAGGAAAAAAATCCAATGATTTGAATCAATTAGGTTAAAGTAGCCGTTAAGTGTGTACCCATGTAACAGCAACCTATTAGACATCAGCATGTAAAAAAGTGTAAGAACATTCTTGAATTCTGTCGTGAATGGAATGTGAACGGTTCGTCTCAATTTCCTCAGGCTTCGATGGCATGTATCACTTCGTATATTAAAAAGGTTTGGTATGTATTTATGCAAAGTATACATGATAACTGTGAATGTGTGTGCCTTCAATCGGAACACGGCTGTTAGTGTGAATGTACCAAAAAATTCCAAATGAAGGCTATGGCATAAAAATGCATACCATTCATCACCATCTACCGAAAAACTAAAAATGATGTCAAAGCAAAACAATAGACATTGAATGCGTGTGCTACAAATTTATGAGGCATTCTGTGGCAAACAATGCCGCACATATTTTGTAATACGTTCAACTATGAGTTTACACAAAGGGGCATATGGGGTAGAGCAAATGGCTTTGTCTGCCAGCCAACCAACCAGGCCGTCGGCTAACCAATACCAGGCGGTTGGCATAAAACATGCTTTTGTAAAATGAGAGCGAGGGTTTCGGACACGTGAGTGTTTTGAAGATTTTCTACACAGAATTCTATGATATATTCATATGTACGTGTATATATGGTATTGCAGTGAATTGGTTTCTGCAACGATGATCGCTGCAGTAACGTTGACTGAATGGTATGTATATTGCAGATGACAGCTGCAGCCTGCAGCAACTAGACTCGTTGAGCTACTAAAAATTCACAACCGAAATATTTGAATGGTGAGTTGAGTGGGTTGAGTGCGCTGAGAAGGTCATATATGTAAAGCAGTGGATAGGCACCATATAGTTTAGGAATTAAAACTATGCGAGTGGCATCTGCAATGACAGCAAAAAGTACGAAAAATAATGAAACTAAAAATTTTATATTAAAATATAAAGAAGATTAGACAGCCGAAAGATTCAGCAAAACATATAGAAATGCCATATACACATATGTGAATGTACATACATATAACAATGCACAATTACAAATATATGTGTATTATCGTACATAGATCATACATCTATTATATAGAGATGACTATGAGAAACGAGAACCTGAACAAATTTATAGTGATTTTATGAGCGTGCGAAAATTTTTGGAATATGTGGATGTCTTTACAAATTTACAAGACGTCTTTTGCAATATTTTTAAAATCGAAACTGTCAAGTTTCAGTAAATAAATATTTTTATTTTTCGGATAAGTCAGGGATGTCATGGAATTTTCGAAATTTTGCGGAAATGCTTACATGGGTTTAAGAATTTCTAAACAGGATAATATGAGTAATCTATTCTAATTTGATATTCAACTAAACCATACTTCATGGTACCAACTCTTTTCTTTTATGGGTACTGATGACTATATGCACGAAAGTCACTTTTACAAGTTGATCCAAATGATGCATATTCTTCCTCTTTTATCAACAAATGTTTCTTATTTAATACTCGTACTACCAGTATTGGCATCCAGTCCTCTAAAAGAGCGTTGTAGCCGATGTCGTCATAGGTTAAAGGCAATTCTATATCAATGGTCGAAATACTGGAATTCGAAATGTGCATAAGTCCAAAGATCCGTCTGAGCAGGTTCTGTGAATCACTGTGAGAGTAAAATTTTAGGTTCCTTTGTCGATACAATAAGTATCAAAAATTTTTTTTCATTTCTAGAAGCAAATACTTATTAGTTTAAAGTCACCTTCAGTCAGCAAGTGGTGGTGGGACTATACATATATACTTCAAATGTTTTGAAATTACTTCAGAACTAACAAAATGAAAACGAAGGCTGAAATGTTCGTAACGTGTTTCTTGATCTCGCAAAGGCGGGACATTCTACAAGAAAGTGATTCCATCTCGTCTTCCTCTATGCAGATTCTATATCAGGTAAAATTTTTAACCTTACAGCGTGGATCCCGATGACACAATGGCCAGTATGAAGGAGAGATAAATTTTAATAAGGGCGAAGAACTTGGTGGACCTCCTGCGATTCACCATTGGCCAGAAAGATCTGGAGGTGTTAGTGACTGACCAGCTCAGCTGAGACAAATCTGTATAGTAGTTGTTCAAGATTTGAGTACGTCGGAATGCAGTCCTGTGCATAACTAGCAAGGACACAAACCGATCACATCAATCAGCCGATCTAATCTATGCTGAATGATCCGCATAATTGTGGTTTTTATTCATCTCCTTTTACATTACCATTCCTAGCGTAGTAGTTTCACTCTAACACATGTAATATTAATCTAAGCTCATTTGCAAGTACCTATAAGCATACATGTACATACGTTTGGTATGGCGTGATGCTGTATACAGTTAGACAAATATGTATTAAAGGACTAGTATAATAAAGAAACAAGGCAGTTGATTTACAAGCGGTGGACGACGAACACGGTTCTTTTCTTTGACATATATTGTTGGTTAGACTCTTTAACAGTAGTAAACCGCAAAGGTGCTCCTACAAGTTTCCATGCTACTAATAGTAAGCCTGACGTTTCTGGCCTTGCAAGCTCATCTAATTTACAATTTCCTACGATTCCGCTGTGGACAGGATCCCAGACCAATTTCATCGAAAAGTATAACTAAAGTGAATATAAGCATTAATTAATCAACCTTGAGCGCATAGTGAGCGAGCTATGCTTTGAAGCAATATATCCGCCGCTGCCTTAATAGCAGCCACTACCGCTTTTAAAACGCTACAATAGTTGGGAACCCTGAAGCTCTCCCACCTACCTTTCCCGCCTAATTCGAACCATCCGTGAAGAAGATCACCGCGTCTCTCCTCCAGCGACTTCTTCCAACCTAAGCGTCTCTTGAAGGAATAGGAGAAGTTGAGAAAGAGAGCCAGTCTCGGCGGCATGGAAACGATCCAAAAACGTCGGGATGAAGTCGAAGTGTGCAAGGACTTTTGAGTGCCCAGGCACGCACTTATCTACAAAGTTAGCTGACTTAATCAACGTCATTTTACATTCCCAATTTGGAATCAACTTCATTCAGTGTCTTCGAAGTTTTTGGATAGTTTGTCTACCTTTGGTGCAGACCCCATATAATAATCATCACTCAAATTATTTTATCCAATAAACTAACTACTCGTCAGCTGGGCAATTTTTACATATGTCTTGTGAAGGTTATGTTTAACCACGAAACAATTCAATTACCTTCTAGTGGCAGACTTGCATAGAAACGAAGCGAACTCTTCAGCCTGCCTGTACGTTATAATTATTACCACGAAACGTATACGTACACTAATTTTTATAGTTTTTATATTTTTTCCTTTTTGTAATTTCCTGAGTTTCCTTGTTGCGTTGTTTTCAAGTCAACACTCCGCTCACTTATATTTATCCTTTGTTCCATCATAAAATCTAGAAAATGCGCATCACCCTAAAGCATTTTGTCTAAGTAATTTCTGCTTTCTTTATTTTACTTTTATTTTTATTTTCATTTTTATTTTTATGGATGAGTAAATACCAAATTATTGCGAACGTCCGCAAAAACTCATTCGCTCACACTGCGATGAACACATGACCATAAAATAGAACACAAATGAAAACACCAAGCGTAGAGTGTGAGTACGCCTTCCTACTCATGTGCCTGCGTGAGTGTGTGCATGTAAGGGCACATATGCACAATGAAAGCGGTAGTGGCGGCTAATGAACGGATGGAAAAAGTTGACGCTGGCCAGTATAGAATGCTGCATATAGCCATACTATAGAGATACATGCAAGCAAATATAAATTTTTGCATATATTATATACATATATTCATATACATATAGTATATACAAAGCTATCTCTCTGTTTTTATTCATTTTATACTTATTTTGAACTTTGTGCATCCGTTCGTCGGTCAAAAAAAAATTTTTTACTACATTAAATATATAAACATACGTACATACATGCACTCGCATGTGTGCGGAGTTCCTCCGTTTCATAGCTCAGCTGTCGTGTTATTTGTTTGTTAGTTTTTCTGAGGTTTTTATTTCATTATTTCTCGGTGACAAAGTCAAAGGAATTAAAACGATTCAGTAGCATTTGCGGAAAACGAAACAGTGGGAAAAAATGATGACAACGGTGAGGGTTCAGTCTATGAACCCTGCAGTGAAATGAACTTGTGTAAATTCAAATAGTTATAAAGCAACCAGTTATAAATGATCTAGTTATTCACATAGTTATTAATCAATTAATTATAAATTTACTAGATATAGGCTAAATACTGTACGATTAATATTAAAAATTATATAGTTCATGTAGTCAATAAACTGTTTGTTTTCCAGAGACAGATATTTTTAAAATATTTTTCATAGTTCAGTTCATACTAGTTGCAGTTGCAATACCTCTAATAATATATGTACTCTTGGTTTGATGCTGCAATACAGGCTACATATACATACAGTGTCGGACAAAACTCATTGGACTAAATCGAGTCTCAGACATATTCTGTCATAACTCTTTACATGGATGCATTAGAAGAATAATTTTTTTTGCAATAGAAAGATCGCATATTCTATATTAAGAAACAATTCAATTTTATTTTTCAACTTTTATGTACAATTTATAACTTATAACAGAAGGGAAAAAAGTAAAAAAATCTCGCGACATAACTCATTGGACTTTAGCTGAATATGAAAATAAATTCGTTTTAAATTAATATTTTATTGGGTAGCCATTATTTTTAATGATTGCAGCACATATTTTAGGCATAGATAAAATTAAATTAATAATATATGTATCATTTATTCCATTCCAGGCTTGTTTCAGGGCATCAAATAGCTTGCTTTTATTACCGTGGACCTATTCCCTATTAATCTGCCTGTTGACAATTTTCCATAAGTTTTCAATCTGGTTTATATCAGGAGACTGGGCGGGCCATCTCATAACACAAACTTGATCCTCCAAAAGCCAATCCTTCACAACTTTTGACGTGTGTTTGGGGTCATTATCATGTTGGAACTGCCAATCAGGCGGCAGTTTTTGGATAGCGTGGGGTAACATTTGGGTTTGCAGTATCTCATCTGAAAACAATACTGACTTCCATTGCTCCAAATCTAATTTGCAGAACTCAGATGGAATGACACTTGTACGAAGACCAACAGGAAAGCGTTTAGACCTAAGCTAAAGTCCAATGAGTTATATCGCGAGAATTTTTTACTTTTTTCCCTTCTGTTATAAGTTATAAATTGTACATAAAAGTTGAAAAATAAAATTGAATTGTTTCTTAATATAGAATATGCGATCTTTCTTTTGCAAAAAAAATTATTCTTTAATGCATCCATGTAAAAAGTTATGACAGAATATGTCTGAGACTCGATTTAGTCCAATGAGTTTTGTCCGACACTGTACATACATATATTTAATGACTGCAGCGCCAAAAAAAATAAGTTTCATTAAAAAAGAGGTATGGTTGTACGCAAAAGGAATATATGTACATGTATTTATTTCGAAAAACGTATGTATTAAAGTTTCTGAAATAACATATTTTTCTTTAAGTAGTTTAATTCCATTACAATACAAAGTTTTAATTAGTGTTTAGTGGAATAGATAGCTGACTGCTTTCTTATCGAATTAGATACCTTAAAGTGATACAAATTTCAGTAAACTTAAAAAATATGTTCTAGATATTTTTTTTTTTTTTTAATGTAGAATAGACTCCAGTCGTTTGAGTCGTTCATATATTATTTTGCTATTTTGTAACTTGATCGAAAAATTTCAAAAATATCTAACGATGGTTCAGCAGTTGATCGGCACAGACAATAACACCGGCTTTCGGCTGCCCAAGTCGATTGACTATTAAAGGGGAGATAATTTCAATTTAGTTTTCTCTATTGTTGGTTTGAGATTGATTACATCCTGTACTCACGATGAATTGTTACTCATGTTGCTCAGAGTATACTAGTTGTGTCACGAGTTAGATATAGGGTTATATACCAAAGTGATCAGGGTGACGAGTAGAATTCAAATTTGGATGTCTGTCTGTCCGTTCGCCATGCAAGCGATAACATAAAAAAAAATTTAGATATCCTAAGGAAACTTGGAACACATCTTCCCTGGCACCATGAGCGGCTTGGTATTATAGAGGTGCGAATGTGCTATAATTATCCATAAATAAAGCTATGAAAATTAAATTAGCGAGCACAGGCGGGGGTATATTTGTTGGTAATATTTTATATACAAAAAACTTACTAGGGCTTTAAGGGGTTTTACCAGTGTGACATTTAAAAAAAAATGGATTTTTTTATTTTTTGCTTATTCGATAATTTATACTTTCAAAAATATCCTGTGAGAGCGGTAAGACCGTATCTTGAATAGTATTTGAACGGTAGCGTTCTAAACACCAAGCGCCCGCAGATATAAGCAGATATGTATTGTCGAAACAAAAACTCGTTTTTCTCGAAACCACATTTCCCAAAATTGCTGACACATAAGTCAACGATACATTGACCCATGAGTATTCTAGAATATATTTACTATACAACGACCTTTCTCTTCGATTGGTTGAAAATTGTCAATTTGGCATACAAAATATACCATTTACCTAAAAAAACAAAATTGTTTTTAGAACTACGCCAGTTTCTAAAGTTTTGATATTTTTCAAAAATCGTAGGTCATTGCATAGGAAATATTTTTATCTTTAATATCCTTTTTGAACTTTTTTATTTCAGTAACTAATTCGGCCGGAATCCTGTCAGCAGTTAGGGAACTTTCCTCCCTCCTCCACCTCCGAAGATAGCAATAACTCCGTCATTTTTCAATATTTTTGTAAAAAAAAAAAAATTTAAATGTAGCTGAAAATATACCTTATTACTTACGAGTACTTTCTTAAAAAAAATCACGACAATCGCCTAATTTTTCATAGGTTACACTGGTATAGCCCCTTAATCTACTAATTTCCCATATAATACAATATGGTATTCAATCTATTTCGTTCACTTTACAATATGTAAATGTTGAATCCATGAAGATACCCAAACTTTACACAAATACTGCATTTTAAGTCAGCATTCATTAAAAATTTGTCGAAATTGGATTATAACTTTTCGTGAAGACCATAGTGCCAATGTATAATTTGTTACCGAAAATTTTGGTAAATATCTCAGATATTTTCGTGAAATTTAGAGGAAATATTTTTCTTCTAATAGTGTGCCTCTGTACCAAAACTGGGTAAAATCGGGTCATTACTTCCTCTAGCTCCCATATACTTAATATTTGGATTTTTAGTCATTCTGTGAGATTTATACCGTATATATTCGTTAATATGTAAGATATCAATCTTGGATATAAATATACTATCTTTGTGCTTTGTATCGAAAATGAGTGAAATTGGTCGTTCAGTTTCATAGTTTGGAATTAACCCTTTGTATTGAAGGTGGGCATGGTAAATACACTTTTCGTCTATTTTCGTATATTATTAAATTGAGAAATGAATCCTTCCCGCATAATTATGCATAAAAACTTAAATAACAGTTATAAAGGGGTTTAAATTGTGCGATATCTCCATATTGTCCGATTCCTGCTATTTCTTTAGTACGTAACATTTTGCCCTGACTTTTATCTCATCGCGCCGCTTTCATATATACGTTACTGTGCATAAGAGGAGCATACCTCTTATAAATTTATAAGTATAGCTGACATTTGGAATGGGATAAACTATGGTGGTTTCATATGCATGTGGCTTAACGAAGGTCTTATATGCGCCCTGCACTTGTGTGCTCAGACAATGTGAAATTATTTAAAAGCACATATAAATTGAATGAGGAATCCTAGTGGGCTCTTACGTACACCACACGACAGTATGCATATGTAGAGATGTATATGAGTGCAGCCAATTTCGGTTGCATCGCTTGACCCAATCAAAAGCTTTACAGAATTCATGGCAGTAGTACTTGCACATCTTTTAGCATACTGTTAAGCTATTGTGGGTTGTACTCTTACCTCCATACATACATATACTCGTACAGTTGGTCGCTTAGTATACATACAAATATATGTACATATGTTTATGAGACAACGTGGCCGTATGCATTGTGTATGTATTAAGTTCACACTTTCTTTTATTTTGTGAAAGCTTCATTGTTTGTTTCCACAAACAATAAATAATATGATCACAAAGGATGTGCTCGGTTTTGCGCCATAATGCCTACTTGGCCCAAAATATTCTTTCATCAGCGTTCATTGACCTTAAAAGCCGTTTTAATTGAAGGTCTACAGTTGTCAAAGAGAATAATATTTAATGCTTGATACAAGAAATTCAGTTCAAGGCAGGAATTACTTTGTTAGAGAAAGAATTATATGTATATATTCGAAATTTTGATTGTATTTTTATACATAAGGGTTTTCGAAGAACTGGAATAAGAAGATAGCTTCTAAGTGGGTGGAGAGTGAAGTTGTATGCTTTTTATCTCCATATTGCAATTGAAGGCATCCAAAACTCATGCGAAGTATCTGATTTCTTTTCTTGAGGAAACTATTATACTTCTTTACAAACTTTATGAACCGCAGACAATGTTGAATAATCTATTACTTATTATCACTAACCCGAAAATACTGCGTCTTACTTTTGAAATCATGCAACCTGACTCACTCTATTGACATAGTCGTAATAGAATTATTTCAAATGTTACATTATAGATTCATTTTAAATATTTTTTTACAACAGTATTTTATGAAATCAAGGTTCATCCCCGTTGAAAACACATTAAGATTTTTAATTAAAACCCAAGGCGCAGTAGTGAATTATTTCAATTTTTTTAAGGTTTCGACCAACAATTTGTTAAAAATGCAAATTTACTAAATCACGGTCTATGACGGAAGGCGGAAGTTATGTTTCCATGAATGGTTCTTTCTTCAGTAGAGATCTGCAACCGTTCTGCTTTTCTCTGGATGAATCCCAGTTAAACGTAGACTTTACTTTTTCGGTCAATACTTTCCCTTCTTCGAAGCAGGTTCGCCGAGTGAAATCCACTATCACAGTTCCATGGTCTGTGGTTTTCAGTGTTTGCTATTTTTAAATCACTGTGATTTTATATTGCTATTGTGATCGCAACAAAAAAAAAAACGAATTTATGAGAATTTATACTCCACAATTTTATTTTTATTTTTTTAGTTTTACATTTTTATTAATTTTAACAATATCCAAAATTTACCTGATTTTGTAAGCACAATTAACTAATAATGAATTTTGGGTACATTTACTGTATCACCGAACCCAAAACTACCCAAATCTCAACTAAATTTGCTATTGTGATCACTGAACAGTGATTGCTACCGAACTGTGATTGTTACTTTTCGAACTCATATTGCTACGGAACTGTGATTGCTACTGAACAGTGATTGGTACTTTTCGAACTGATGTTGCTACAGTGATCGAATTAGAATCACTGAACTGCTATTGCCAAAGAACGTACAATAATGAGAAGGTGCAAATGTTAGCTATGCCAAAATGTTATTTGACATTAGAGAACATCGAAAAAATACGTTCTTTGCTATTGCTACAGTGATCGAATTAGAATTGCTGAACTATGTATTGTGATCGACCAAAAGCACTGAACTTCTCTATAGCTACAGTGATTGTACTCAAATTACTGAACTGCTATTGCGATTGTAAATCACTGCTATTTATTATTCAAAAATTGATCGCAGTTGCTTATGTGATTTTTCAATCACAATGAAAATCACCGGTAGTGAAATATCGCTCATCACTAGTACCAGTGCATTCATGCTTTGTCTTACAATCAGCGTCAAACACTATCCTGAAGTGATCTTACAATTACGCTTTTGTGTAGAGCTCTGACTGTTGTCTCATACCCAATATTTCATACTGGGCTATGTAGTCTTTTGCGATGCCTACTCCCTTTTTTCCCCTATCAAGGGAACCGTCGTCCACCCAGGAACCGCTCTCGCATTTCTTCAGAGACTACTGCCTTAACTAAAGAAGAACCGTTGAGAGATGTGATCGTGGTAGTCATATGCTCATAATTCCATTGAAATACAAAATTCAATGATATTTGCAAATATGCAAGCAATAGAGCATTTTATGAATATTTTATTTCAACCAAATTATATAAATAATACTACTAAAAACAAACGTTACAAAATTTATGTAGTGTTGTAAACTGTAATTTTTAAAGTCGTACTATTATGAAACGATTTCTGTTGAAACTATTCTAAAAATAAATATTTTATTATCTGCCAATAATACACACTAAGTGACCCAATTTAGTGAACAAAAAATCGCACACTTCCTTCACCACTGTTGAGATAAATCATGCCAGTATATACTATACCATACATACGAACATAAGTTGCTCCTGTTAGAGAAACAAAAAGGGATACCCAAACAATTGTGGTCAATCGCATAAAAGACAAACGATATATAAATAAACACCAAACAAAAAACACAAAAACAATATAAAAATTGCATTAAACAAGGATATTTGCGGAAAGAGACCGGCGGACCAACTCGGAACCATGAAATGAAATATTAAGTGCCATTAACCAATATACAAATGCAATTGGATAAAAATCATTGCTCGAGCTTAAGCCAAAAATTTACTCAAACACATATAAAAGTGCACACATACACACACGTGCTGTTTAAAAAACAATAGTAAAAGAATTTGAAATGGATTTCAGGGATTGCAGACTAACACAAACGCAAAGGAAAGGCAATAATCATAATAATCTGTTAAGGCATTAAAGTTAATACGAGTCAATGTTTTTGTGGACAGCGACCGGGCTTAGGACGGGCAATGCCATAAACACAATGTAGAAGCAGTGACAATAGCAAAAACAAAAACAACGCTAACCAACAAAAAAAATAGCAACAACACTAGTGACATACGAAGCTACAGTGAGAAGTGGTGCAGGAGGTGACAGGAAGCAGACAGGAAGAATGGCTAACTTAGCACTAAGCAGTGGTGGTAGTGTACAAACACTAACAATTGGCGGCTGGCTGTAAACAGATGTTGACCTCCTGACTGGCCAAACATATAGCCGGCAGTGTATCCCAGACTTTACTCAGCGCCTTCAGCCCGCGCTGGGTTCATTTCCGTTCCAAAGCGAGCAAGCGAGTTAAATCGAATCGTTTTGCTAAATAAGATGATTTTCAATTTGAGCGCTTTGTCAATTTCACGACAGGCTGGATAAATTGACTAAAATCCTATAGTACTCGTAGTTGTTGTGCTTGCTCCATCAGCGTTTGGGAGCTTTTGTTTTGATCGTGTAGTCTTCATTTGTTGTGTGGGTTTAATTTTTATTGTTTGCACTTTTCTTGCAGTCAAAGGTGTTTTTAATAAATATTATTTATTTTTTTAGCGATTTGAGAGTTAAGTCAATATATCTTGTATACCAGTGTAACCCAAGGAAAATTTGGCGATTTTCGTGAATTATTTTAAAAGAGAGTGCTCGATGGAATGTTTTGAAGTTTTTGGACATATTAAGATATATTTTCATTCAAGTGGCTGTGGTCATAAGCATATATTGTATATGATTTTATGGCTTAATTATATCATTTTACAGTTTTTCATTTATTGTGCAGGATTGAACCGTTTCCAAATTTCCCCTTCTGCAATACAGGGGAATGAGTTACTCTGTAAGGCGTTACAAATAGAAATGCGTTACGAAAGCCAATTGCGTTGCGAAGGGAAATCGGTACTCTGGAAAACTTTCGAATTGTAGAAAATGTTTGTTGCAATGTTTTTTCGTTTAAATATTTTCAAAAAGTTTATATTACTGCCAGAAAAAATGAGAATGTAAACAAATTCAAAAACAGAAAAGTCAAACACGTAAGGAAAGCCAAAGTTCGGGTGTAACCGAAAAAAAGGCATTCTTACAATGATTCTTAAATTCATTTATCAATCAAAATTTAATTTCGATGGCTTACGTCTACAATTTATGTACCGGCAGTTGTAGTTGAATGCTCTTTATCGAGCGGGGAACTAAAAAATGTTTCTTCGAGAATATATCTTAATGTTTCCCTTTAGACTTGTAAAATGTTAAAATCTCCAGTGATTATTACATAGCATTATACACAATGAAGTTCTGTAAATAAATCTCTGGCATAGAAACAGAATTTCTATAAAGCACCAAAAGATTAATAGTGGAACATTTGTGGATTTCAATTTTTATCGTCATTATGGTCATTTCGATATACATATATGCATTCATATAACTCATTTAGTTTTAGGTATTAAAGACAACTGCAACAATACAAATGAGTGGGTTTTAATGTATATTGGTTAGTAGATCATACAATTAGGGATTAATTATAAACAATAGTTATAAGTATAACCTTTTATTTGGGTGGGTAATCCCGCGATGATCCTCTGTTGTTTTCCTGGGGTGATCCGGTTTGGCGCTTTTTGTCCGTCCGTGGGTTCTTTCTTCCTTCTCTCTTGTTGGGTTGTTTTCTTACTGTTGTCTATATTCGCGGGTTATGTTGGCGCTGTTGATCATTATTGCATTGTCCTCTAATTCGTCTCTCGACCACTTTAGAGGACAATGCAGGGACGTGTTCATTTGGCATGAACAACAACCGTTACGTGAACAAAACCATTATACTCTATGTACAAGATCTTGCGAGGGTATAAAAAATGTACAATATTACAATAAAAAGAATCATATTTTACATACATACAGAATTCAAATTGTATTGTGTTTTTAATTAATTATTGGAATATGCGAATGAAGCCAAAATTGCTAAACGCTATAGGGATCAAATGCAAAAAGAATGATTAGAAAATAGTTCATAAATATTGAAGTTTATTTATTTAATAAATAATATATGTCTTTGTTTATAAATACATACATATGCGTAATTTTTTTAAACCTCTATAATAATAAAAAGGCGTTATTTACAGTAAGTACATAAAAAGAACTATTAGACTTCAATGTCACTGAAACACCACATAAAAGGATAATTTAAATGCAAAACTTCTATTGGTCACACCGATCAATATATAACTTCACAACATTTACTTTTTAGCTCCAATTGTCAATTTATATTTTCTGTTTTTCACCTTATGTTTCTATTTTTGGAATGTCCCCTGTTAAAGACATTATTTTAGTGAAAGAAACTACAAATATACCTTATTAATGGTTTTGAAATTCGTAAACGTAATACAGAGTGCCTTCATTGCGAAGGGGAAAAACAAATGCGTTGAACGAAATTTACGATTCGATTGTCGTATTCACAGAGTATCTTTTTTGCATTTGCGAGTATTTTCACTGGCGCAACGCCTTATTTAGTAAGCTCCCAGATTTCCTCAGAGAACCAAGAAACACTTGTGCTAAATTGTTTGAAAATATCTTTCAGATAACGTTAGATAACACAGCTACATTTAACCCCATGAAATCAGAATTCTGACATAACCCCAAAAAAACAATATAGTGTACTACTTTTGTAAGAATGTATCGCTTCGAATCATAGATTACAAATTTTTTCGATTTTTCAAAACTCAAAATGGCGGATTCAATGTGGACGCTTTTTTTTGCAAAATTCATAGGAATTGCTTGAAATTCGTTCCTCGGGGGTTTTCGGTGTTGCGGATGATGATGACCCAAATAATAATATATGATATTTGTTCATAACTTCAGGTAATTCACTTATTATGAATATGTACTCCTTTGAAATTAAACGAAAATCTCCATGGGTTAGAAGTACTCGTAAGAGTGTTGCATACAAAATGATTTTAGGATGGTATGATCTCGTATCCAAATTCAATTCATAACTTGTACGTAAATAATAATATTAATAATAATCAATCTTATTTTCTTCTTCTGGTTCTTTGTAATAATTTTTGTGGAAGTAACCAACAATGAAAATAGTGCTCCACATTTGAATTCCCTGAAATTTAAATTTCTTTACAGAAAATAAATGATAGACACCACATAGGACATCTTTTCACACATTAAAAGGGGCCCTCACTATCTTTATTCAGAAAAGTGTAAATTAATTTTGTTACACAAGAAGTGTACGTTGTTAGCTATTTGTAAACCGCTTAATACGCATCCTGTAGATTTATGATTTTAAAAAATATTGGCTCTTCAAAAAATAGTTTTATGATTTACCTCGACGCAGTGAATATATGTAAAAATCGTTTAATTTCGAATACCAAGAAACTCGTCAAAGTTAATAGTAAATTACTAAATTTTATTGAAATTAAAAATGCTCATAATTCTTATTAAGTGTTAAATAACCGTCAATAATGTTCCAAGACAATGGTTGCGGCTAACACAGACATACAACATACTCTTGTAATATGCCATGGCGTATGCGCAACCACTATTCAGCTTATCTTACAACGAAGCTAAGCAGACAGTGCAAACAACTAAGCATCCAAAAGGGCCACATTACAGTGTCCACAGCTAGTGGCATCTGTGCATCTCTTTGTTTGAGCTCGAAAATGTGAAAAATATTGCAGAGAATTTAAAAAAATAATGCAATTTCGTTGAAATTATTTGAAACTAGCAGACCCGACCACACGTTTTTGTGGCTAAGGTATACATTAATTTCGAATTTTTTTCAATATAGTCAAAAAATTCTTACGCGCAAAGACGAAAACATTATAGCCGGTTGATATACATTATGGTAGATCTGTACTAAGCGTAAATCATCATAATTACAAATTAGCAAATTTGCAAGTTGGCCAAGCCAAGATTGTTTCGCAGACATATTTATGATTACCGTTTTCATAGCCATGACAGCTTACACTATCTTTAATTGCAAAGTGAGAGGTGTTAGTCAATGCAATATTAAATATTCTGTGGGATAATTGACTACGTCACCAGGGTTTGTAGCTGTGTCAACTCTCCTGGAACGAAATCCTAAATTGTCGCATTAAGATCATCGACATCTTTGTTTTTTATCATCAATATAGGCCATTCAATCAGCCATTTATGGTTATTATATTGTGGTTTCATGTCAGGAAAAACACGATGAATAAGCTCCTCTTTCGAGACCATGAAGTGACAGAAGCCCGTTAAAAATGTTATTAATACATTGAGGTGTCAACTGCGTCGCTACCATTTTCAAATATTTCTACAATCGCTGTATGATATTGTTGGAAAAACACTCGTATGTTATTTGTTCATTGACGATTTTTTTTGTGTCGCCACAAAGTAGATGATTTAAGGCATGTGATTAGTTCGTCAGCAACAGTTGATCCAGGAATAACTGGAATAGTCTGGCGAAAATCACCTGCCAGAATCATGACTTCACCAAAAATATTTTCGTTGTCGCGTAAATCTTTTAAAGTCCTGTGCAGTTCTTCCAGCAACTTAAATATCTGGAAAATCTCCTTTATAGCTCTTTTTGGCGAGTTTGCAGACTGGTTTTTGTTGATTTGCAATTTAGTAGTAATTTCAAAGCCGAAAGTACCGTTTGTCTGCCTACTAACAGGTGCCAAGGTTCAGGAATTACATCAGCCCTTATATACTATATAAGAGGATTTTCGTTATTCTATTGGACTTTATTTCAAATTGTGTGTAATAAAATCACATCAATAAATTGCGAGAGTATAAAATGTTTGGTTGCCTTTCCCTACTTGTTACTAATTGTTTTGGGCTTTCAACAAAGCCACAATGACAACTTTGAAAATAAAATTATTTTTTGTTTTCTTTTTTTTTATAATTTTGTTGTCAATTCAAATAAAATCATCTTCTTGCTATCTTCCTAATCTTTCTAATCTTTCCCCGGCCTTCCATAAATATTTCAAAACTAAAATTAGCCAGATCGGTTTGGCCCTTCTCAACTTTTTGCGAGACTAACGACACAAATTGTTTGTATGGGAGATTAGAAAGTTGTGGATTTAAGACTTTTTCAGGCAATTTTTAAAATTTTTCTCTCCGTAAGAACCATCCCGGGACCTCTAGAAACATTCTAAAAAAAGAATTTGCGAAATCGGTCCAGCGGTTCTTGAGTTATGCGCTTAGCAACACATTTTGCGATTCATTTTTATATTATAGATAATAGCAGCAAATTTCAACCGTTTGCTATGCGTTGAATTTTAGTCGAATCTGGTGCGATTTCTACACTTTGATTTTTTTGCTTTCGTACTTTGTTTTTACGGCATACAAATGCTTCGCTTAGTGAAATATTCGAATGAACCATATGCGTTTTACTAACAAGTCTATTGGCTGGTGCATAAAGCTTACCCACATATACATACACCTACATGCAAACGTGGTAAAAACACCATTACCTTTCCATTTTTGCCTTATTCTTCTGGCAATTTGTGCTTGCACATATATATTTATGTGAATGTGTGTTTGTACTACACTCAAAGGGCTGTAACGTACACATCATTGAAAACGAAATGTTCGTATTCACAAATTTGCTACCTGAATTATTTAACATTTTTATTAGCTGCTAGTAGAGACAAGAGTGTAAAAATATTAGTATTACACCAGCAGCTTAATATGAAGTAAAATAATAAGCGACACCTGTCTCGTGAATTGATGGGAGTTGGCATTACGGTCTTATGCCTGTGCCTGTGTTTAATATAATATTAAATATTAAAATTAAATAAATAATTGCGAGAGTACAAAATGTTCGGTTACATCCGAACTTAGCTCTTCCTTGCTTGTCAATATCACAGCAGCAAACAAAAAACTTATTAAGGCGAGTGCTTTAAAATATTGCGGTTTCCACAAATATTTTTCCGGATAAGGAATTCAATTCTGATTTTAATGATTTACTCTGTTACAGTTTGACATTTATTATTTAGTATTTCAGCATATACCAAGTGAGTTGGTCTGCTAATTTCAAACAACAAATTTCTATTTGCGCATACTGGCGAACTTAACGAATCTTTCGAAATGTCGCTAGATTTTTGGGAGAAAGTATTTGCGTTGTGTGGTCTTTTTGGGGACTTTTATAATTACAATAGTAGTGACTTCAGTAATACTGAGATATGCTTTGATCCAATAGAGCAGGAATTACTAGTGCTTGGTCAAAACGAAACAAAAAATATTGATTCCCTGCTTGAACAAAAATTTCAGCCAATACTTAAAGAATCTCGTTTTTTCACGGCGATAAATTGCAAGGATTTTACTCCCGAAAGATATATGAATACTGAAGTGCATGAAATTAAATTACCTATGACTGAGCAGAATAAACTTACGTTAATCTATAACAGTGATTTTGCTGCAAAGCCAGGAACGGTAATTCCTAATAGTGAAGTTGGTGCAAACTCAATGTTATTTTACAAAAGTCTGTACCACATTCAATTAGTTATAAAATCGTCAGCGAACATTATAACTGTACCAAATGGTATATTTTCTTATTTTTTGCAATATGAATTGGAAACATTTACTCTTCGCGCACAAAGTTTAACGAATCAGTACATACCTCTGCAAAACCTGACCAACAAATATTTCTAAAAACTTACTGCGCTCAGACAACTTAACTTAGCCCGAAATAATATGAAAATTTTAGACGAAAATATCTTTGCAATACTTATGGAATTGAATTTTTTGAATCTGAGCCGTAATGAAATCTGTGAATTGCCACCAAGTCTATTTGCAAATCAGCGTAAACTTATAATACTAGGTCTTAGTAACAATTTGTTGACGTATCTACCGCCTGAAATTTTTACGCAAACTCCTTTGCTATGGGAGTTGAAACTCAATGGTAACCGAATTCACGACATCACTAGCATTATACAAAATATGAAACCATTGAACTATCTTCATAGGTTAGACTTAAGCAAAAATAAGCTGCAAACTGTTTGGGACACTGACGCTAATGTTTCCATATTAATAACGAGAAGATTAAATGTTAAAATGCCTTTGACTTTAATGGAAGGTCTGAATTATATCACCAAATTGGAATCCCAAAAGTACGGAGAATGTACATTAAATTTAAAAGTAATAAATTTAAGTCGAAATCTTTTGAGTGGATTTAATATTGACTGGATTGTTGAAGCCGGCATTACATGTCCGTTTGAAATAAACTTAGAGCACAATTTCATCAGCAACTTATATGCATTATCAAAGTCACTAACCATATCTGACGATTGTGAACGCAAAATCAAAATTGCTGGTAATCCCATCGTATGCGATTGTAAATTAGCTTGGACATTCAATGAAAATAGGCATAGACTTTTTAAGGGTTTACAGTTTAATCAGTCGTCAAACAATCTATTAACGGATATCGCACAGCTTGAACGCAATGAATTGTGTGCTTGGCAACCGGTTCTCTGTCCTAGAAACTGCGATTGTTACACACACTTTGAGTTGCTGACCATCAATTGCAACGGTAGGCAACTCGTCAGTATCGAACAGCTGCCACGTCCCGAGCAAGTTTCGCTCACGAGCTCGATACTGGATATTATGAGTAATAATTTTACTGATTTTTTTTACCGCTAAACACGACCTTCGGCTATGCCAACGTTTCGCAACTCTACGCTTCGAACAATAAAATTACGAATATAAGTCTCTTTCAACTGCCGACCAACTTAACGTCTTTGGATCTACGAAATAATCATTTAAAATTATTAAGTACTAACCTTTTGCGTGCAATTCTCAATGACAGTTCAAAACTAGAGACTTTGTATCTCAGTGAAAATCTTTGGTTTTGCGATTGTGCTGCGCAGGATTTGATATACACCGTTCGTGTACATCAGAAACGCATTCCTGATGTTGAACAGTTCTTCTTCTTCTTCTTGACTGGCGTAGACACCGCTTACGCGGTTATAGCCGAGTCCAAAACAGCGCGCCACGTATCCCTCCTTCTGGCAGTTTGGCGCCAGTTGGTAATACCAAGCGAAGCCAGGTCCCTCTGCACCTGGTCCTTCCATCGGAGTGGAGGTCTCCCTCTTCCTCAGCTTCCACCAGCGGGTACTGCATCGAATACTTTCAGAGCTGGAGCCCTTTCATCCATTCGAACAACATGACCTAGCCAGCGCAGCCGCTATTTTTTTATTCGCTGGACTATGTCTATGTCGTCGAATAACACATACAGCTCATCGTTCCATCGTCTGCGGTATTCGCCGTTGGCAATGTTTAAGGGACCATAAATCTTCCGCAAAACCTTTCTCTCGAAAACTCCTAGTGCCGTCTCATCGGATGTTGACATCGTCCACGCTTCTGCATCGTAAAGTAGGACGGGAATGATGAGGGACTTGTAGAGTTTGGTTTTTGTTCGTCGAGAGAGGACTTTACTTTTCAATTGCCTACTTAGTCCATAGTAGCACCTGTTGGCAAGAGTGATTCTGCGTTGGATTTCCAGGCTGACATTGTTATTGTTAGACGAAACTATCTACAACCTCAAAGTTATGACTGTCAACAGTGACGTGGGAGCCAAGACGCGAATGCGCTGACTGTTTGTTTGATGACAGAAGATGTTTCGTCTTGCCCTCGTCCACCACCAGACCCATACGCATCGCTTCCTTATCCAGTCTGGAAAAAGCAGAACTAACGGCGCGGGTGTTGTTTCCAATGATATCGATATCATCGGTGTACAGCTACTGACACTCTTATAGAAGATTGTACCTTCTCTATTTAGCTCTGCAGCTCGTATTATTTTCTCCAGCATCAGGTTAAAGAAATCACACGAGAGTGAGTCACCTTGTCTGAAACCTCGTCAGGTATCGAACGGCTCGGAGAGGTCCTTCCCGATCCTGACGGAGCTTTTGGTGTTGCTCAACGTCAGCTTACACAGCCATATTAGTTTTGCGGGGATACCAAATTCAGACATCGCGGCATAAAGGCAGCTCCTTTTCGGGCTGTCGAAAGCAGCTTTAAGGTCGACAAAGAGATGGTGTGTGTCGATCCTATTTTGAACAGTTACACTGCGTTAATATACAGAATGTTACACTCCTAACAGCAAGTGTGGGCGAATTATGTCAAACTGCTGTTAATGTGGAGCGTTATCGCTATATGATCGCAATTGGCACTACTGTAGCGGTTATCATTATTATTATACTCTCGCAACAAATGTTGCTAAAGAGAGTATTATAGTTTTGTTCACATAACGGTTGTTTGTAACACCCAAAAATGAACGAGTTAGATATAGGGTTATATATACCAAAGTGATCAGGGTGAAGAGTGGAGTTCAAATCCGAATGTCTGTCTGTCCGTCCGTCTGTGCAAGCTGTAACTTGAGTAAAAATTAAGATATCTTGATATTGGCACCATTGGAAGCTTGCTTTTGAAAATGAGCAAAATCGGACCAATGCCACGCCCACAAAATGGCGAAAACCGAAAACACATAAAGTGCCATAACTAAGCCATAAATAGAGCTATGGAAACAAAATTTGGTATGAAGGATTCTACTATGAAGGGGCATATTTGGATGTAATTTTTTGGGAAGTGGGCGTGGCCCCGCCCCCTAATAAGTTTTTTGTACATATCTCGCAAACCAATAGAGCTATATAAACCAAACTTTCTGCAGTCGTTTTTTTAGCCACTTCCTAATACAGTTCAAAAATGAAAGAAATCGGATTATTACCACGCCCACCTCCCATACAAAAGTTGAAAATTATTAAAAGTGGGTTAACTCATTAACGAAAAACGTCAGAAACACTAAATTTCACATAAGAAATGGCAGATGGAAGCTGCACTCAGATTTTTGTACAAAATGGAAAATGGGCGTGGCGTCGCCCACTTATGGGTCAAAAACCATATCTCTGGAACTACTTGACCGATTTCAATGAAACTTGGTTTGTAATAGTTTCCTTACATCCTAATAATATGTTGTGAAAATAGGCCAAATCGCTTCACAACCACGCCTACTTCCTATATACCAGAACTTTGAAGTCGGTCTGAATAGTTTACTAAAGTAAGCACTAGTGAAGATATCGGAACAGAACTTTGCATAAATACTGCATTTTAGTGTGGCGGCAGCCCCTTTCTAGAAATCGGACCATATGTTTTCAAGGCCACATATATCGAACGAGAGGACCTCGGTGCTTCTATCCTAATATTATGGTTTCCAACTTTCAATGGACTTTACACAATATATATGACGAATATGTGGGTCAAATTGTGTATTATATAATATAAATGAATAAATTGCGAGAGTATAAAATGTTCGGTTACACCCGAACTTAGCCCTTCCTTACTTGTTTTACTTATTATTGCCGCACTCTACTATAAATATCAAACGGAAGTGAAAGTCTGGTTATATGGTCACAATATATTGAGCTGTTGCATTCATGAATCAGAGCTGGATGAGAATAAAACATTCAATGCGTTTATCTCATATTCGCACCAGGATGCTGACTTCGTCAACCACACACTACTGACGCAACTTGAACAGGGCGAGCCACCATTTCGTATATGCACGCACGAACGCAATTGGCTTGCGGGCGCCTATATACCTGAACAAATTATCGAATCGGTCGATCAATCGCGACGTACGATCATTGTGCTCTCACAGCACTTCATCGAATCGGATTGGGCGCGTATGGAGTTTCGCACAGCGCATCAGTACTCGTTAAATGAAGGCCGTGCGCGTATAATTATCGTTAAATATGGTGAACTAACGAACAGTGAATTTTTAGATAACAAATTGAAGGCATATTTGGATATGAACACATATTTGGATTGGAAAGACCCCAGATTTTGGAATAAATTACGCTATGCCATGCCACATGGAATGGGTAGGAAACGTGATGCCGATATGCTAGAAGTTGGCGGTATAATGTATGTTATGGGACAAGTTTAAATGAATCGCTTGCGGGATGGGTGTTCTTAAATTTATAATTGGCTCATGCTCCGTCAATTAGTTGAATGAAGGCAAGTTTTTATATATACTATTTAAATATATGCGTAATAAATATGTTTTATTTAATTGCAGACCATTTTAAACTATCGCGCTAATAGCAAATACGCAAACAACAAAAAAGGAGAGATTGGAAAAATAGCTAACTAATCCAGTAGTGATCGCACTAGTTATATAATACATTTCTATTTAAGTTATATACTTATTTCAATTATTTACCTATTAAAAGAAACATGTAATGAGCATTTAGTAAAATTTCAGTAAACTCTGTCAATTTAAATGTCTAAATTAAATTGGAGTTTTGCAGGCGTAAAAGTATTAATTAATTTCTTTGTTATAAGTGAACAAGTGGAATTTATAATTGTATTATATGTGAAGTTGGCGTGGATTTTATCTGATTTCGCCCATTTTTCAGGCGTAACACTAGGGCGTCAATAAAATATTATGTACCAAATTTGATTGAAATTATTAGGGTAATACTTAAGATATGGTTTTTGACGCAGTAGTATTTGTCACCACGCCTATTTCCCATATTTTATACCATCTCAGATCAGATTGAAAGAGTTAATGTACTGTAAGTAATTTTCAACTAAACCTGTGTAAGGTGGTTTATATTGGAGTTCACTCATTTTCATGATGTATAATGATATACTAAAGGGATTTCGGTGCAACATGTTGCAAGAGTATAAAAAGGGTAATAAAACCACTGAATATGTATCCATGTGATCCAGCGTTTGTATATGAGGGATCTCTTACATTTCTTTCCTAAACGGCGAAAAAAAACAGAAGTTAAATGTTATGTCACAAAGAATCCACCCATGATCGAATTCTATATTAGTACAAAAGCATGTGATGAATATAGCATGTATCACTAATTTAATAATACTTTGCCGTAATGCTTCAGAAAAGAGTCAGAATTAGTCGACGTAATTTTATGAAAGTTACAATACCATTTGTAGAACCTTGGTTGATTGGTGGAGAGCCCGACTTGAAATTAATACCATGAAAGACATCAAAACCAAAATCACAGATGTTTTACATTTAAATAACGATAGAGTACCAAGGTTAAATCAAGTCACCAACCAGCAGTGGTTTTCAGTCACCAAAGTCAACAAGTTGTAAACAATAATAACTTGTGGTCTGTGTTCATATAAAAAACTGCAATTTGCGGTTAAAAGTGTTTCTCAAAATTATTATTATTTTTATACTCTCTCAACAAAAGTTGCTATGAGAGTATTATAGTTTTGTTCACATAACGGTTGTTTGTAAGTCATATCAAAATGATCAGGATGACGAGACGAGGTAAAATCCGGATGTCTGTCTGTCCGTCCGTCCGTCTGTCCGTGCAACAGATAACTTGAGTAAAAATTAAGATATTTTGACGAAACTTGGTACACATGTTCTTTGGGACCGTGAGGATGTCGGTATTGAAAATGAGCGTAATCGAACTATTGCCACGCCCACAAAATGGCGAAAGGCGAAAAACTTTAAAGTGTCATAACTAAGTCATAACAAAAGAGGCATATCTGAATGTAATTTTATTTAATACGCCCTTTAATACCCTTAATACGTTTTTTTTTGTGAATATCTCGCAAACCAATAAAGCTATATCAACCAAACTTTCTGCAACCATTTCTCTTATCTAGACCATTACAAACTATAACAATTGATTTAATGGGATAATAGCCACGCTCACCCCATGTAAAGGTTAGGTTGAAAATTACTAAAAGGGCGTTAACTCACTAACGAAAAACCTCAGAAACACTAAATTTTACAGAAGAAGTGGGAGAGGAGAACTGCGTCGCCCACTTATGGGTCAAAAACCATATCTCAAAAACTACTTAACCGATTTCGATGATAATTTAATGTAATTCAGAGGAAATTGTTTTCTTCTAATAGTGCGTCCCTGTTCTAAAAATTATTAAAATCGGGTCATAACTTCCCCTAGTTCCAGTAAATTGCGAGAGTATAAAATGTTCGGCTACACCCGAATTTAGCCCTTCTTTACTCGTTTGTATATACATATGTACATATCTCATAATCTACTAAAACGGTTTGGAGTCATTTCCTTTAGGCAAATTATGTAGCATGAAAATGGATGATATCGGTTCACCTCTCAGATATTCTTGTTGTTTCTTATAATAGTGTGCTTCTGTGCCAAAAATGGGCAGAATTCAGTAAATACGTCATCTAACCCCCATATACCTAATATTCGGATTTTCAAACCGCCGGACTTTACCATATATATCGGTTATTATATGAGCAAATTAAGGCAATTTTTAAAATTGGATATAATGAAGCTTGGTGGCAAAAATAGTTGAAATCGGTCTAGGAATTACCATAGCTTCCACATACAATATTAAATAATTTTCGTTATTTTGGTGGACTTTCTGGAATAAAAAATTAGAGGCATATGTTCTTTTAAATTGGCAAACTATTTTGTGCTACGCCCGAACATAGCATTTTTTGACCGGCATTTACTTTTTTAATGTACTTATGTATATCTGTTTTGTTGCATAAGTCATCGTACAAATATTCGTATATTTACATTCAAACACACAAAAACGTGCTGAATATGTGAAAAGATTTATGATTTATTATAATTTTATTCAAGAGCTCTTAACCTCTTGTTGGCAACACATTAAACTGAAAGCAATGATATATATATATATGTATGTGGATATATAAGTATATAGAGATATTCCTATGTGTGTTTGTATGTACATATGTGCATACATTTGCATTCTTTTCGATTGCCTATATGAGTATACTATATACATACATATGTACATGTAAAATTGCAATTATAGTTCCATAAAGGTGAGTCAACTTATGTGCCTTGTGATTTCGCACACTTCTTTGAGGATTAATAGGTTAATACATGTGTCTATATGTAGATAGTTGTGTGGGCATAGTGTTGGTATGCGTCAAAAAGATTTCTCGGAACGCGCTCGACGGGCAGCGAAAATTGTGTGAACTCACGCGGCAAATGTGGGTAGCCAACAACGAACTAATCCACACACGCATACACCCACTCACGCCACATTTGCCGCCAATTACAAAAACCGCTTATATACTATACAATCAAATATACTGCCATGCTATTTATATGTAAATGTGTGCAAACCGCACACACAAAATTTTGTTGAACAAAATGAGATGGCGAAGGCAAAAAAAACTGTTAGTATTGTTCGCATCATGTTTATTTCGCCTAAGTGTGGCTAACAAGCTTGTTCGCACAGAATTTACGCAATCGCCGGTTCTCTTGATTATTTCGAGTGGAAAAACTCTATTTTGCTTTACCAAATTCTGTATAGCACGGCTGCAGCTGCAGTGTGTGTATGAATATATGTATGAATGTGCAAATGAAAGTGTGTGTGCTCATACAGTCATGGACGGCTATCCGGTTATTTGTTTACGCTTTGTGGTTTTGTGTTGTGGTGGGCAAAAATGATTTACGATATCAGCCGATAACCCGCACACAAGACAGTTCTTGTGAAATGGGTTCAAAATATGACACGCATGCCAAATATTTTTACTATGAACTAACTATGAGCGGAAATTAGTTTAGTGATATGTCAGTGGAGGCAAAATGCAGTGATAACGAAAATAAGCAACGCAAAAGGCAGTAATTTCCATGCAAATATAATGAAGATCGAATTATGAGGCGAGCACATGAAAAAAACAAATCGCGATTATAATGAACCTTTCCAAGTATTAAATTAAAGGGTTCAAATACATTTATTTTCTCATATGATAAATGATTAATTAGCTTATAAAAGGCACGTTAATTTTGCAAAAGTTTTACAAAACCAAAGGTATTTACAACTAATTTACAAAGTTCTTGTTTGCAATTAGATAAATAACAAAAGAAAATTGACCTTTGGGGGTATAATCAGGTCCTATACAGACCTTTTTTGCATGTAAAAGTGGTGAGAACTTTTTAATTTTTCATGTTGGAGACAAACACTTTCCTGACTTCTTGGATCAACACTCTCCATACACTCAATAACAAAAACAATAGACTAATTAAGGGGACCCCCCCATTCTCGATTTCAAATTTGACGATCTTCGATGGGCTGGTAAATGAACAAAAAATATTTTCTAGGGTGGTAACTTACATACAATACATTTATTTGATGACTTAAAAAAGAACAAAAAAATTTTACAAAATTTTTTTTGTTGTTGTTTTTTGTGATCAAACAAAAGCCCTCCTTTTCGGTGTGATTTCCGCTCACTGGAACACCTGAAACCAAAAATTCCAACGAGATTAGAAAGAATACATGTTTGGCTCTGGTATGAATTAGGCCTATTAATTTCGCACAAAAATTAACAAAATGGCGGACCTTAGAATTTTTTTTTTAAATCGCCTTTTTTCAGCCACAAATCAAGTTGAAAAGTAAAGAAGAAGAAGTCACCGATTGCTAGTTCATACCATAGTTATATATGTATAGAATAACGTATTAAAATTTGGAACCGATTGGATTATTAGGTTTTGAGTAATCTCATGCGCCACTCGTAAAAACACTGTTTCGAAAAAACGCGTTTCAAGTTTTGAGAAGCAAATTCTTAGGAATAAAACCTACCTACGTTCGATCTTCAATCGGCTATATCTTCAAGAGTTTTTGAAATTTTCACTTGAAATTTTAAATCAACATTCTTGAATAGTTATAGGTTCGAATATATATAAAAAATCGATTTTAAACCGAGAATGGGGGGTCCCCTTAAAAGTACAGTTTCGTATTAATCCGGGTTTAGAACTATTTTCATTCAAACGTCATAACCAAGGTTACGCTGACCTAATAATATGTGTATGGAATTAATAAGATGGGCAGGTTATTGGAGCTTTTATATAAGATATTGAATGGAGCGCATTCAAAATATAAATAATTAACTTAAAAGATAGTTAATAAAATTGTAGCTTTTCACAAAAATAAAAGGTAAATGAGGTAAAAAGTTTAAAATTTTACTTTCGACGTTATGCCTAAAATTGTGAACCCCAGTACTAGAAAACGATATTATCATTGTGGTTGCGCGGTGAAGATGAACAGACGGAGGAAAATACTTTTTTCAAAAACGACAACGAAACGTATGCAGATTATGCGCTGTTGTTATATTAAGGAGCTTGCAAAGCTGAAATACTAATTGATACCGAAAGTCTGTATGACAGTGCTTAGTATGAGCAAGGACCCGCGTTCTACTCAAACACATATTTTTAGTTTTTTAGCCGAGCAATAGTATAGCTCGTGCACATAACTTCGTGAAAGGTCGTGAAAATACGAGTCTAGGCACTGTGAAAAACCTGATTTAAATATTTTATAACATACGAGATCAATTGAAACCATATCTTTATCTAATGTATGTCATTAAAACCTATAAAATAATGTATAATTCTGGTTTGTATACTACTCTAACTCCGAATAATTTATATTGGAAAACAAGCAAACGAAATGAGCGGGTACGAAGTATATAGGTTAGCGTCTTGTTCTTAAAATGGTGGAAAATATGTATGTATATTGTTCTGTCCGAACAATATAAGTTGATAATTTTGTTGTCAGATGAAATGAATTAAATTACACGAGGAAACAGTATTGACATGCCAGGTCTTTAAAACTGTTCAATTAAGATATCTCGAATATTTATATTATTTTAAGGAATACTTAATTTATGATCTAGGAAATTTGGAACCCAATCTGCAGAATGCATACTGAAGTTAAGAAGAAGAATATACTATAAAAGGTCACAAGAGAAGCTTCTTTAACCCGTTATGTTCGTATTTTGTATCACTGGTCAAACTATGTGGATTGACTTTGCTAGTCGCGTACCAAAGAAAATCCAAGCATTCATATTGTTGTTTCCTTTCTTTAATAATCTTATGTAGAAACTGTTAAAAAGTTGCTATATTCAGACACATATATACGAAAACAGTGGGTTAAACTAATTATAATAGAGATAGGGGAGCCAGGCCAAGGTCAAGATCAAGTTCATCTATTAACTTAATATACGACTTCATTTATTGTATTTTTGGGCCTAGGGGAGATCTATACCCACGAACGTTATTAAGATACACACTTTTATCGGCATAAAGATCACGATCATAAGCAAAATTATAATATATGAGCTGAGGTAATTCGTAAAACGTTTTCACCCAATATCTCCATAAAACTGCAGTATATCCAAGATTATAGGTTTACTTAAATGTTCTAAGTTAACTGGTATTTTCCCCAACATATTTATCACGTATATCAACATATTAACGTCAGGAGGAGATGCAATTTTAATACCATTGACATCAGACTGGCGGATTTTTTCAGTATTATTCCCTGTTATTCTTTAAACCAAATGTATGCTTAATTTGTGACCAATATAACATTATACCAATACCAACCTTCGAAAAGCTTGACGAGTTTCGTATGTTACATGCTCACACTTCGTTGCAGTTTTGTAAATCAAACAAGTAAGGAAAGTGTAAGTTCGGGTGCAACCCAACATTTTATACTCTCGAAATGTATTGATATAGTTTTATTAAGATAGCCCACAATTTGACCCATATATTCGACATAAAGTCCAATCATTATATTAGTATAAGAGGACTGAGGTAATTCCTGAACCGATTTCACTCAATTCCATCACCAAGGTACACTATCTATTATAAAAAAACCCGGAACAGGTCAAGAAATGGGAGGAGAGGAAAACCGATTCAAATTCCGGCGGATGGTTGCCCAGGGGGTATGACGACCCCATGAGAGCTGGTATGAGCGGGGCCAGCGTAAAGTGGTACCTCAGGCATCTGAGTAACGGTAAATCCCCAAGTGAAGCCAGAGCGCTCACTCTGGAGAGAGACAGAGATGTTTCGGAGACTGGCAGTGGGAAGTCCCATAACAGTAAGACATCCAGTACAGGAGCACCCGCGCCCGCTGAAAAGCGGTGAAGTGGGCATATCACGCCAAATAAGCCGCTGAACAAGCGGCACAAGGCGCATTCGCAAGGTCCTTCAGCCAGAGGAAGGCATGGAGAGGTACAGGTTGGTGGCACTACGGAGGGTGGCCGCTACTCTGATGCCGTCAAAAGCATCAGGATTGCGGTCCTTCAGCGTAACTACCCTGAGGAAGCTATAGATGACAAAATGCTAACCACCCTTCAGGAGGTAATAATGGATGAAGTGCCCAAGGATTGGAAACATTCTCTGACGTTCTCGGGCATTTTCTTCCGATCAGGACTACTGCTGATCGACTGCATAGATGAGCAAACCGCATCCTGGCTGTCGGAGACTGCTCCGCGCCTACAAGGATGGACTGGGCCATCACTATGCACCAGGCGAGGAGATGACATACCGAGCACTTACAATATGACGGTATTTCTCCCTAGATGTGCCGGCAAGACTTCCGAATATGTGTTCGGACTGCAAAACGAGGGCCTAAGTACCTCGGCCTGGAGGGTCATCAGCGACAAAGATGAGGAAGGGGGGCTCCGACTAAACATCGGCATCGACCTAATCGATCAGTCCTATGCCCTAATTCGCAAAAAAGGATACCGACTGTACTTCAGATACAGTACGATTGTGATACGGCCCTGGAACAAAAAGGGTACAGAGTCAAAGGATGACAAAACCAAAACGGTTGCCGAGGTCAGTGCTCCGCCCGTTTCGTCATCTAGCCTTGATTGCGCTGCACCAGGTAATCCGGAGGAGCAGTCCGAGGGGAGTGACCAGAACGCACTGCCAACCACCCAAGAGCTCTTGGACGGACTTGCTCCGGAGGCCATGCAGGTCGACAAGAACTGCGAGGAGACAGAGGGCAAGCAGATAAACGAGACCTGCGTGGAGAAGGAACCACTCCTGGAGGAGCCGGTTCTATGATCCCAGCCCTCATGTCGATAGCCCAAGTGAACCTGCATAGAGCTAAGGCAGCCTCGGCTGTCATCTCCAACAGGTTTATCTCGGATAACTTGGGTGCCCTCCTAATACAGGAACCATGGGCTTTTAGAGGAGAGGTTAAGGGCCTCACAGACTACAACAGGAAGGTAATTTGGGATCTCTCATGTGAAAGACCCAGGGCCTGTGTGGCCATAAGAAAAGATATTGACTTCTTTTGTCTTTCAGAGTTCCTAACAAGAGACCTCGTAGCAGTGCAGGCTAGCTGCGCAGCGAGTGAGGTGGTCTTTGCTTCAGACTACTTCCCGGGAGACTCGTCCGTGGCGCCGCCGGCTGAAGTACAGAGGCTGGTCGATTACTGCAACTCGGCAAATCTTGCCTTGATACTAGGCTGTGATGCGAACGCACATCATTGGGAATGGGGGAGCAGTGACTGCAACACGAGAGGTGAGTCCTTATTAGAGTTTATAGTTGAGTGCAACCTAGAAATAAGCAATGTGGGCTGTCAGCCAACATTCGTCACTAGGGCCAGGGAAGAGGTACTTGATGTGACCCTTAGCAACCACCCTGCGAATGGTCTGGTCTCTCAGTGGAGAGTCTCCACTGAACCTTCTTTATCAGACCATAGGATCATTCGTTTTGAGGTGGGTGTAGATGTTGGGAACCAACCTTCGGTATGGAACCCTAGGAATATAGACTGGTCCAAGTATGACGAAATACTTAGACTAAACGTTTTAAAAATTGTGCAAAACGGAGGTGAAAACAATTGTCAAGGGATCGAGGATAGGGCAGAACTCATTGAGAGCATTGTTACAGATGCGTTTCACGAGAGCGGCCCAGTGACCCGCCCAAGACCAAAAAACAGAAATCCATGGTGGTCTAAGAGACTTTCATCACTAAGGAAATCAGTGCGTCGACTATTTAACAAAGCTAAATGCACTGGAGACTGGAATATATGTATACAGGACAAGCCTTACTGAATACAGCAAGGAAATTAGAAACGCTAAAAGAGATAACTTCAGGAAGTTCTGTGAAAACGTCTCTACAACCCCTGCAGCAGCCAGGCTCCACAAAGCCCTAGCCAAGGGAGCGATAGAGACGAAGTTAGCTATCAGGAAGCCTGATGGTACGTACACGACTAGTTGGAGGAAAGGGCGAGACTTCTACTTCAGACGCACTTTCCGGGTGCGATCTCTACGGAGCAGTTAGTCTTTATGGAGAACCACAAACCAGGCCCATATGACTGGAAGATGGCCAAGAAAATCTTTCATGTAGACTCTGTAAGGTGGGCCTTGGGAACCTTTAAGAGGTATAAATCACCAGGAGTGGATGGTATCTTTCCAGCGCTACTCGAATGTGGTCAGGAACATATCCTCATTCACCTTGTTAGGCTGATGAGAGATAGTTTGGCACATGCCTACATCCCGAAAAAATGGAGAACTGCACTAGTTGTCTTCATACCGAAAGTAGAAAGGAGGGACTACTCCTTGGCTAAATCCTACAGGCCGATCAGTCTTACCTCTTTTCTGTTGAAGGGGATGGAGAAGATCGTGGACAACTATATCAGAACTGTGGCATTAGAGCACTACCCCCTGCACGCAAGCCAGCATGCATATAGGGTTGGCAGATCTACAGACACTGCCCTGTACAGCTTAGTGACAGAGATAGAAAATGCTCTGGAAAATGGGGAAGTGGTATTGTGTGCCTTTCTAGATATAGAAGGCGCGTTTGACAATACTTCCCACTCATGTGTCACCAGAACACTACACAGGAGGCGGATCGAGAATTCGATTATAAGATGGGTAGACGCAGTCCTTGGCACAAGAATTGCGGAAACTCGGATAGGCTCTAACAGCATACGACTGGGCACAACTAAGGGATGCCCTCAAGGTGGTGTACTATCGCCGCTTTTGTGGAGCCTAGTCGTGGATGAGCTTTTGGAGATATTGACAGAGAACGGCATACGATGTCAGGAATACGCGGACGATATCGTAATTATAGCCAGAGGTAAATTTGAGAGCACACTTGGAGACATTGTCCGGAAATGATTAACCCAGACTAAGGTGTCATCTAAACAAACTCGGAATCTGCTCTACGAACCTGTGCAGATTCTGTGATTTAGAAGCGGAAACACCTGAGCACCTGCTCCTGGAATGCCACGCGATTGCGGGTTTAAGGAGGAAGGAAATGGGGTCTCTATATCCCCAAAGGGAAAATATCGCGACCACCAGCCCTGCAGCGTTGCTAAGTTTTCTTAGAGCTACAGGACTGGATGGTATTCTGTGATAAATAGGAGAGCGCACAATAGACCGTAGGTCGCAGTGCGATCCTCTAATAAATCTAATGTAATCTAAATAAAGTGATGGAATCAGATGGAATACAAAATTGGGTTATATGAGAAGTAGGCGTGGTTGTGAACCGATTTCATCCATGTTTCATACGTGTTATCAAGGTGTCAAGAAATATTATACCGAATTTCATTGAAATCGGTCGAGTAGTTCCTGAGATATGGTTTTTGACCTATAAGTGGGCGATGCCACGCCCATTTTCTGGTTTGTTTAAAAATCTGAGTGCAGCTTCTTTCTGATATTTCTTTTGTAAAATTTTGTGTATCTGACGTTTAGCGTTAGTGAGTTAACTCACTTTTAGTAATTTTCAACATAACCTTTATATTGGAGGTGGGTATGGTTATTATCCGATTATATCAATTTTTATGGTGTGTGATGTGATTTACTGTTTTGGGAGATGGGGGCCACACCCACTTTTCCAAAAAAATGACGGTAAGATATGCGCCTTCTTACTGTAATTCTTTATGCCAAATTTTATTATAGCTTTATTTATGGCTTAGTTAAGACACCTTTATTTATGGCTTAGTTATGACACTTTATAGGTTTTCGATTTTCGCCATTTTGTGGGCGTGGCTTTGGTCCGATTTCGCCCGTTTTCAATACCAACCTTCTCAGGGTGTCAAGAAATATATGTACCAAGTTTCGTCATTCGTTTTTTCTCAAGTTATCGCTTGCACGGACATACAGACGGACGGACAGACATCCGGATTTCAACTCTACCCTTCATCCTGATCATTTTGATATATATAACCCTCTATCTAACTCTTTTATTTCTGGGTGACACAAACAACCGTTATGTAAACAAAATTATTTCTTTTTTTAAGAAAACTTTATTTAGCAACTCTGTTGCGAGAGTATAAAAACAATACTGTAACGATTCCCTAGCCTCCATATCCGCCAGTCATGACGACGTGTGACATTTTTCTACTCCCAAAAATAAAGAGAACCCTAAAAGGCCAAAGAGTTTGAGTAGTTTTTCGACGATTGGAAGAAGAGCTGGAATAAGTGCATAATATTGCATGGGGACAATTTTAACGCCCACTACTTTAATGTAGACGAATGAATAAATCCTTTTTTTAACGAAATTTTCGTAATTTTTTGAACCACGGCCAAGAGAAATCCATAAACCTTTTTCACCTACTTTCATCTCATATTAAAGGTCAATTTGCGCAATTGCCATTTATATTAAGAAGATGACACATATTTCTCACACACAATAAATATTAATTTACAAGAGAGCACATTCCTTTCATTGGAATTGGAAAAATATATTTATAGAAAAGAAAAATGTGATTCTAGACAAAGGATATAACTACAAGAAGGCTACTTATTTATATACATATACCTATAACTGTATTATATTTGTGTAAGTATGTGTGTTCAACGCAGTAATATTGTATTTGTCCAAAGTGACTGACACAGTAACTGAGCTATTTAGCCTGCCTCCTCAGCTGCACATAAACACTTAGCAATCAACAGTTCAGTGTATCTGTGTGTTTGGATATGTGTCAAGGTGGAAAACGGGTCACGTTGTGTGTTGAAAATTGAATTGATTTTGGTGTAATGCCAACACCGCTGCCAAAGTCAACGTGTCGCGATTGAAGGGCGCTGACGGGGCTTTGCTATAGTAGGCATTTTTCACTACATCTCCACTTATCAAAGCTTCGGTTACGGATTTCTGCCACCACTACCCACTACCGCCTGCCGCTGCCTTATTCATTCAGCCATTTCCGCACATTATACGTGTCAGATTAACTTAACAAGGTATTATCGAAGCAGTCAGTCGTGCACACACACATTCACACGCACACACAGCAGCAAACACAGAGGTAATCGCATACAAGTATAACGTAATAGATTATAGGTGTGCAAGAGATAGTATATGCCTGCTACATAGCATACTTAGGCAGGCAGACAGACAGACAGACAGACAGACATCCAGACACACGACGAAGTAATTTTAATGTACATTTTGCAAATCAATGAAATTTGAAACGACTCAGTTGGCGCCTCATTGACTGCCCGCCTTCACACTCCAGCGCTTAGTCATCTCGCTGACTAGTTTAATAGGTTAGCTGAATGGGTGAGATATCATCGACAGGCTTATGCATTGATACGCACTAAGTATGTATGTATATTTCAACGCTTAATACGTAAGCACATCTCTGCCTATATATAAATATGTACGTACTATATTAGCCATGTAGAGATGGGTAATAGAGAAGCAAGGATTTTGTTTTCGCTGATGGGGTGTAGGCGTATCAACGGATGACGGTATTACATTAGTGGCAGCTGTGTTATGTGCATTGAGTAGTCATTTTTGGGATATGAATGGCATTACAAGTACGCGGGTATTGTTGGTTTGGCCTTTGTTGCTGTTGACGTTAATTGAATAGTACAGCCCGTTTGAGATTAGGTATGATTGGCACTCGGTACGCATTTGGTTGTGAACTCAATACAATAATGACTTAATGTCATAGCTGAATATTAAATAACTAGTTATTTGCCAATGGCGCATAATCAAATCGGCAAGCTTCATAATCTATATATGTACCTATTTGGAATGTGTTGATATGTATATTATATATGTAAATATATTATATTAGATATATATTCTATACTATACAGTATTGAGTACAGAATATCGTGTAGTATGGAGTATACGAGAATAGGATGATTTTAAGACGTAATTTACAATGTACATCAAATTCTGCAAAACGAAAAATTTACACTAAGATCCAAAATCAAAAGTTTCGAGCTATCGTTCAGAATTGCGCAGAAGAACTCAGCGAATATTTTGTAGATCCAAGATGGTTAAATTGGATCAAAATTGAAAGAGACTTATATTCGTCATTTTATTGAGAGAGGCGTAGCCGAAGTTTGTGTTTTGCGACAAAACTTTGAGCTCATTACTGCTAAAATGGAGTACCGATCTCGTGGGAGAAAGATTTGCAAAAGTGTTTGAATCCAACACTTTCATATCATTTCCGGTTAAATCAAGCTGCCTGAGCGCAGTAATATTTTAAAAATGTTACTAATGAGACTGTAAAAAATAAGCATAATGCCGTTAGCGAATACTTATATCTGAATGTGATGGAGCGATACCTTGAGTATTTAGATATTTTAATGGAACATCCCTTTGGCACTATAAGATGTTTGGTACTTATACCGTATATATCGGTTAATATGTGAGATATCTTAGCATAACTAAGTGAAAAAGTGTGATATCGGTTCAGGAATTGACTTAATGCCGAATATATGGGTCAAACTGTGTGAGTATAAAATGTTCACAATATTCATGATAGTCACCACAAATTAAAGGGGTAAAATTTTCTCTAAAAATAGTTAAAGAGTCAAAAAAAGGTTATCGATGCCGATGCCGATACCGATTAAACGGCCAGTTGGCAAAGAACCGGTCGATATGGATGCCGATGCCTTCATAAACAAATTTATTAATTATTAACTAGTATAATATGTATTAAAATAAAACCAAAAACAATTAAAATCACAAAATTAGTACACAATTCAATGCGAAGGAGCGAGTCACTCTATGTATTTCCTCATTTCTGTGCATTTAAATAACTTCAAGTCTAAATAACTGAGGCAAGTGGCAGTACTGCTGACATTTCCTTTTTTCTTTATGGACACATAGAAACTTTGAGCCCAATATTCGGAAATGGTAGGTAGAAATTCTTTTTTTTTTTTGTATAAGTGCGATCGGTACTTTTGATGATGAAGCTCAAAGTATGCCAGTCACACGAGTTTACGCAAAGTTCATCGTTGTATTTCTGCTGCGAAATCGAAAGTGATACATTTCTTACGTGGATTGTGCTGTTGATGAAAAGTGGTTAAGTAACGAATACGGTACGACCGTCAAACAGCAATTAGATGGTGCACACGATGGCTAAGCAAATATTGACAAACTCAGGAAGGTTTTGCTATGTGTTGCAGAGAATAATTTAGTATTTTGCAGAGAATAATTTAGTTTAAGCCACCCCCTTCAGCCAAGCTTAAATAAAACCTGTACTGTACTGTCAATAAAGGGATCGTCTGAGGGAAGCAATTGACCAGAAACGCAGCCAAGCTCCGAGAGCGTAACTTGAGGGTTATTTTGCATCCACCTTATAGTTCGGGATCGAATCGAACCAATGTAACTATCATAAGTAAGATCTTAAATTTAATGCAAAAATAATGAATTTCTTTATAAAAGACATTATATTAAATTGCGAGGAATGATTGGTTCATATACGAGTCAAATTGTGTTTTATAAAGAAGAAGAATTCGTATTTTCAGCTTAGAGAAATCAAAAAAAGAAAATCAAAAAATTTATTGAAGTCACATGCGAAAGAAAAAAAGAATCGGCTAAGAATCGGTCAAATATGGCCAATGCCGATGCCTATGCTGAATTTTGTGGCCGATACTCGACGCCGCCGCCAAGACCGATTAATCGGTTGGACTCTACATATGGATGCATATCATGGCATGAATATATAGAGTCTCATTGAAATTATTCGCATTCCTATTGCCTGAACAATCTGTGGTTTTATACTAACGAATATGTGTTCTCATTATGAGGTAATTAGCTTTTAATGTTATATTTATTTAGATCAGCCTGTTTATTGTTAAGCAGATTTGTTATTTAGCAGCAAATAATGGGGTTATGACTACACTGGCAGAGTCATGAGAAACCAAAAAGCCTAGTCGTTTAACACTAAATTAAGTCAAACTCTGCATCAGAGCTACTTAGCAACTGAAAACAAAATAAACTACATAAGTGAGAGCAAAACCATAAATAATTTTACTGCTAAAGCTATTAAATAAACATAAATAAATTTAGGTGTGTGCGTGCTTGTTTATTAGAATTTTGGTTGACGTGCGCCATAAAAAAGAGCAAATCTGCATTTAAATACGTTTTACGCTCAGCCATTTTAGACACTTATATATATTTCTATTTTTAATTTTACGATTTTATATTTAAATTTATTTTTTTCTTTTATATATCGTTTCATTTTTATGCTGCACTTTTATTTTCCAGTTTTTGTCTATTTAAGTGATTCTTTTTTAATTCTTCCAAAATGTATTTCCTGCTCGTTTTGCCGATGATTTTTATGGCTGCACTGTAATAAAAAGCACTTGTGTCCTGTTGCGCGCAATGACCAGCTGTTGTCGCTGTTAGCAACTCCCCACTATGCACCGAAAGTGACTGCCGCTATATTCCCTCTCATCCGGCAAGCGGCTTTTATGGCTTTGACTATACGGCAGCATTCTAGTTAAATGCAACAACAAGTCTTTTCCATATCCACCGTTGCTCATATTTTCTTTCTGTCGCTTTCAGAATTCATGGCGCCCACTTGCAAGCACATATTTAAAGTCCATTAAAACGTGTTTTGCTTGGGTTGCATTTCCGTCCACCATGTTGATGGCGTTGCAATAAAAACGCGCTGTGTTGCCTGCAATCATTCTTAATAGTAATGAAATTATTTAAATTTTTCCATTGCAGCAAGTGTTACCGAAACGTTATGTTCAGATATGTAAAATAAAATCGTTCAACAAATATATATTTAAGCAATATGATAGGCAATTATTTTAGATGAATATTCATAGGAATTTTGTTACAATAAGTATCAAAAAAACTCTCCAAAAATAATGTTGATCTCATTTGTCGGATATTCTTCAGTATATTTTTGACCCATAAGAAATAATAAGCAACCGCCTTCCACGAATAATTTCGGTAAGAGACATCTCGTGATAATAAATTAACTACTTAAATTTGGCCTATCCTGTTATTAAAACATATAAAAATAAGACGGAAAAATAAAAAAAAATATTTGTCAAGCCAAAAGCAGTCAGTAATCTAATATGGAACGATTAGATAACTAGACTCTTTATTTAGAACAACTAAGAAACGACAAAAAACATAACAGAATATATCTCTTTTAAGCGAATGCATTTAAGCATTTCCAAAGAGAATCCAATTTGGATTTGTACATTTGGTTTAAGTAAAATCATATTTGTCTTGCCACATATTCATATGTATTTTGAATGTTTCTCTTATTTAATAGTTAATATTATTAAAAAAAATTAATAATTTTTGTTTTCAAAACAACAATTATTTCGTACCTTTACAAAAAAGAAGAAACTAAGTAAAAATTTCCAATATAGTAAAATGTTCCAGAAAGATGGCATACCTTGCCATCAAAAATTTAAGAGTGATCGCAAACTGTTAACTCAGAGCAAAAATTGTAAGTTAATTGTAATTGTTGTGTAATTGTAATTATAGCGTGAAAAATGAAGAGACTTAACGAAGGTTTTAAGACCGGAGCATCCTCATGTAGAGATCAAGGTGGTAATCTTGGAACTGATGTCCAGGGCATACTGGGATTATGGAGGAACACTTCTCCGACTTGCAAGAAGATGAAGAAATTTGAATAGCAATTATCCGCCTGAAGAACAACAAAGCGGCGGCGGCCGATAGTTTACCGGCCGAGCTATTCAATACGAATGAAATCTCAGTGTGCTCTGCCCAATCCATAAAAAGGGAGATCCCACAATCTGCGCCAATTACCATGGGATAAGCCTCCTAAATATCGCCTATAAGGTTCTATCGAGCGTATTGTGTGAAAGGCTAAAGCCCACCGTCAACAAACTGATTGGACCTTATTAGTGTGGCTTTAGACATGGAAAATCCACAATTGACCAGATATTCACCTTTTTGTCGATTTTAAAGGTGCTTTCGATAGCCCGAAAAGGAGCTGCCTTTATGCCGCGATGTCTGAATTTGGTATCCCTGCAAAACTAATACGGCTATGTAAGCTGACGTTGAGCAATACCAAAAGCTCCGTCAGGATCGGGAAGGACCTCTCCGAGCCGTTCGATACCAAACGAGGCTTCAGACAGGGTGACTCACTATCGTGCGACTTCTTCAATCTATTGCTGGAAAAAATAATACGAGCTGCAGAGCTAAATAGAGAGGGTACAATCTTCTCAAAGAGTGTACAGCTCCTGGCGTACGCTGATGATATTGATATCATCGGAAGCAACAACCGCGCCGTTAGTTCTGCTTTTTCCCGCCTGGATAAGGAAGCGAAGCGATTGGGTCTGAAGGTGAACGAGGACAAGACGAAATATCCTCTGTCATCAAACAAACAGTGATACTCAATTCATCTTGAACGACCTTAAAGATCAAGGCTTTAATGTGTTAAATGCAATTAACAAACTAAAGTGAAGACGAAAGAACCGCTAGATATGTTTTTAGTAGTATTCGATGCTACCGAGGACATTAAGAATGTTTATCAAAAGCATTCTTTATACCGTTATCAAGGTTGAGCCTATCAAAGCCTCTAAATTAATTCCTCAGTGCAAAAACTGTCAAGCTTTTAGGCATACAAAAAACTTCTGCGGTAAGCCATCGAGATGTGTGAAATGTGGATGCAAACATCTTACAACTGAATGCACCAAAGCCGATAAAGATGCTGCCAAATGTTGCAACTGCGGCGATTCTTATCCTGCAAGCTACCGTAGTTGTGTCGTTGCAAAAGAACTGCAAAAAATTAGAGACAAAAAGAATGGTAACACAGTTGAGGAGAATGTCAATGCTCAGGCGAAAAACCCCGTTGCGGACAAAGGAAGGAATGTGAAGTAAGACCCCTCCCATCAACTTCTAAACTTACATTTGCGCAAATGGCTAAGCAAGGACAGACAAATACAGTTCAAAAAAGTAGTCCGTTATCCCAAATTCTGGATAAACTAAAGGAACAAGAACAATTATTTAAGTCCATAAATGAGCGACTCAGTGCTCTTGAATACCATATACAATTTATTCATGAACAGTAACTCTTTGAAAATAATGCTATGAAACGCCAATGGTCTTTCCAAAAGTAAAAATGAATTATAAGTTATTCTAAACGACAGAAATATTGATGTATGTTTGTTGTCCGAAACACATTTTACGAACTATTCATTTTTAAAATTCAAAAATTATGATTTATACCAAATTCCGCACCCGGCAAACTCAGCACGAGGAGGAAGCGCGGTTTAATCAAAAGTATAATTAAACATTTCGAAGGAGCTCAGATTAAGACTGAAGAAATTCAAGCTACAGCAATTTTAGTAAAAATGCACAGTCAGTCATTATACTTGATTACTCTATATAGTCCGCCCAGGCATAATATCAAAACTGATACTTATACGAGTTTATTAAAAAAATATGACGGAACGTTCATCATGGGTGGAGACTTTAATGCAAAACACACTCATTGGGGATCACGTTTAATTACAACCAAAGGTCGAGAACTACTGAAAGCTATACAAGTTATTGGATGCAATGTCATTTCGACAGGGAGACCCACTTATTGGCCTGCAGATAGTAGGAAATTACCAGATCTACTTGACTTTTTTGTCATCAACAAAGTATCGAAAATCAATTTACGTATTCAAGATAGCTCAGATTTAAGCTCTGATCATTCACCAGTGTTACCTTATGTGAAACAAGTAAGGAAGGGCTAAGTTCGGGTGTAACCGAACATTTTATACTCTCGCAATTTATTGATGTAATTTTATAAAGATAACACAATTCGACCCATATATTGGGTATAAAGTTCAATAGAATAACGAAAATCATCATAAATAGTATATGGGGACTGAGGTAATTCCTAAACCGATTTCACTCGTTTTCACCACCAAGATACAATGTATCGAAGACTATACGCTCACTTAATTTAATACTACTTATAATTAGGTATATGGGATCTGGGGGAAGTTATGACCCGATTTTTACCATTTCAGGTACAGAGAGAAACTGTTATAAGAAAAAAATTCAGAGGGAATGAATTACATTAAAATATCTGAGGGATTTACCTAAGTATATTTTCGGGGAAAAATTACCCTTAGGCACTGAGTTCTTCATGTTCGATATCAGGGGCCTTGAAAAGTCATGGTTCGATTTTGACAATTTTTTCACAAGTGATGCAACAGATCATATACCGTGTTTGTGTAAAGTTTTATTTCGCTATCTTCATTGGTTCCTAATGTATATAACGGGTGATTTTTTTGAGGTTAGGATTTTCATGCATTAGTATTTGACAGATCACGTGGGATTTCAGACATGGTGTCAAAGAGAAAGATGCTCAGTATGCTTTGACATTTCATCATGAATAGACTTACTAACGAGCAACGCTTGCAAATCATTGAATTTTATTACCAAAATCAGTGTTCGGTTCGAAATGTGTTTCGCGCTTTACGTCCGATTTATGGTCTACATAATCGACCAAGTGAGCAAACAATTAATGCGATTGTGACCAAGTTTCGCACTCAGTTTACTTTATTGGACATTAAACCAACCACACGAATGCGTACAGTGCGTACAGAAGAGAATATTGCGTCTGTTTCTGAGAGTGTGGCTGAAGACCGTGAAATGTCGATTCGTCGCCGTTCGCAGCAATTGGGTTTGTATTATTCGACCACATGGAAGATTTTACGCAAAGATCTTGGTGTAAAACCGTATAAAATACAGCTCGTGCAAGAACTGAAGCCGAACGATCTGCCACAACGTCGAATTTTCAGTGAATGGGCCCTAGAAAAGTTGGCAGAAAATCCGCTTTTTTATCGACAAATTTTGTTCAGCGATGAGGCTCATTTCTGGTTGAATGGCTACGTAAATAAGCAAAATTGCCGCATTTGGGGTGAAGAGCAACCAGAAGCCGTTCAAGAACTGCCCATGCATCCCGAAAAATGCACTGTTTGGTGTGGTTTGTACGCTGGTGGAATCATTGGACCGTATTTTTTCAAAGATGCTGTTGGACGCAACGTTACGGTGAATGGCGATCGCTATCGTTCGATGCTAACAAACTTTTTGTTGCCAAAAATGGAAGAACTGAACTTGGTTGACATGTGGTTTCAACAAGATGGCGCTACATGCCACACAGCTCGCGATTCTATGGCCATTTTGAGGGAAAACTTCGGAGAACAATTCATCTCAAGAAATGGACCCGTAAGTTGGCCACCAAGATCATGCGATTTAACGCCTTTAGACTATTTTTTGTGGGGCTACGTCAAGTCTAAAGTCTACAGAAATAAGCCAGCAACTATTCCAGCTTTGGAAGACAACATTTCCGAAGAAATTCGGGCTATTCCGGCCGAAATGCTCGAAAAAGTTGCCCAAAATTGGACTTTCCGAATGGACCACCTAAGACGCAGCCGCGGTCAACATTTAAATGAAATTATCTTCAAAAAGTAAATGTCATGAACCAATCTAACGTTTCAAATAAAGAACCGATGAGATTTTATGCGTTTTTTTTTTTTTAAAAGTTATCAAGCTCTTAAAAAATCACCCTTTATTATAAAATGAAGAAATAAGATGAAATTCAAAAATGAGTTATATGGGAAGTTGTCGTGGTTGTGAACCAATTTCATCCATTTTTCACACGTGGCATCAGGGTGTCAAGAAAGTGTTATATACCGAATTTCATTGAAATCTGTCTAGTAGTTCCTGAGGTATGGTTTTTGACCCATAAGTGGGCGACGCCACGCCCATTTTCCATTTTGTAAAAAAATCTCAGTGCAGCTTCCTTCCATTTCTTATGTAAAATTTGGTGTTTATGACGTTTTTCGTTAGTGAGTTAACGCACTTTTAGTAACTTTCAACCTAACCTTTGTATGGGAGGTGGGCGTGGTTACTATCCGATTTCTTTCATTTTTGGACTGTATAAGGAAATGGCTCAAATAAAGGACTGCAGAAAGTTTGGTTTATATAGCAAAATTACATCCAAATGTGCCCCTCCCTAATGAGATCCTATGTTCCAAATTTCATTTTCATAACTTTATTTATGGCTTAGTTATGACACTTTATAGGTTTTCGGTTTCCGCCATTTTGTGAGCGTGGCAGTGGACCGATTTTGCCCATTTTCGAAAGCAACCTCCTCAGGGTGCCAAGGAACATTAAGATATCTTAACTTTTACTCAAGTTATCGCTTGCACGGACAGACGGACAAACGGACGGACAGACATCCGGATTTCAAATCCACTCGTCATCCTGATCATTTGTGTATATATAACCCCATATCTAACTCTTATATTTCTTGGTGACACAAAAAACCGTTAGGTGAACAAAACTATTATACTCTGTGCAACAGGTTGCGAGAGTATAAAAAACCAGTAATTTCGTCTGGCACGTGTTCTTTATCTAATAAACATACTGATTGGTATAAATTTAAGACTATACTGAATAAAGTCGATTTTAAGCTAAAGCACATATCGACAGATGCCGACTAAGATTGTGAAGTTGAATCTTTCACAAAAGTAAAAGCAAAGTTTGACGAAGATGACAGCAAACTAGGTCGGCTGCTCACAAAACAGAGCTTAATAGATGTACAGCGGAACTAAGAACAAAAATTAGACAGTTTAAAAACTATTCCTTCAAAACGTATTTGTCCAAACTCACTGCTGATAAAACTACCGATTATTCGCTCTGGAAAGCTGCAAGGTATATTAATAAACAAATAAAACATGTCGCACCAATAAAATTAAACGAAACTGAATGGGCCAAAACGAATGCACAAAGAGCTGCAGTACGCTGATGATATTGATATCATCGGAAGCAACAACCGCGCCGTTAGTTCTGCTTTTTCCCGCCTGGATAAGGAAGCGAAGCGATTGGGTCTGAAGGTGAACGAGGACAAGACGAAATATCCTCTGTCATCAAACAAACAGTGATACTCAATTCATCTTGAACGACCTTAAAGATCAAGGCTTTAATGTGTTAAATGCAATTAACAAACTAAAGTGAAGACGAAAGAACCGCTAGATATGTTTTTAGTAGTATTCGATGCTACCGAGGACATTAAGAATGTTTATCAAAAGCATTCTTTATACCGTTATCAAGGTTGAGCCTATCAAAGCCTCTAAATTAATTCCTCAGTGCAAAAACTGTCAAGCTTTTAGGCATACAAAAAACTTCTGCGGTAAGCCATCGAGATGTGTGAAATGTGGATGCAAACATCTTACAACTGAATGCACCAAAGCCGATAAAGATGCTGCCAAATGTTGCAACTGCGGCGATTCTTATCCTGCAAGCTACCGTAGTTGTGTCGTTGCAAAAGAACTGCAAAAAATTAGAGACAAAAAGAATGGTAACACAGTTGAGGAGAATGTCAATGCTCAGGCGAAAAACCCCGTTGCGGACAAAGGAAGGAATGTGAAGTAAGACCCCTCCCATCAACTTCTAAACTTACATTTGCGCAAATGGCTAAGCAAGGACAGACAAATACAGTTCAAAAAAGTAGTCCGTTATCCCAAATTCTGGATAAACTAAAGGAACAAGAACAATTATTTAAGTCCATAAATGAGCGACTCAGTGCTCTTGAATACCATATACAATTTATTCATGAACAGTAACTCTTTGAAAATAATGCTATGAAACGCCAATGGTCTTTCCAAAAGTAAAAATGAATTATAAGTTATTCTAAACGACAGAAATATTGATGTATGTTTGTTGTCCGAAACACATTTTACGAACTATTCATTTTTAAAATTCAAAAATTATGATTTATACCAAATTCCGCACCCGGCAAACTCAGCACGAGGAGGAAGCGCGGTTTAATCAAAAGTATAATTAAACATTTCGAAGGAGCTCAGATTAAGACTGAAGAAATTCAAGCTACAGCAATTTTAGTAAAAATGCACAGTCAGTCATTATACTTGATTACTCTATATAGTCCGCCCAGGCATAATATCAAAACTGATACTTATACGAGTTTATTAAAAAAATATGACGGAACGTTCATCATGGGTGGAGACTTTAATGCAAAACACACTCATTGGGGATCACGTTTAATTACAACCAAAGGTCGAGAACTACTGAAAGCTATACAAGTTATTGGATGCAATGTCATTTCGACAGGGAGACCCACTTATTGGCCTGCAGATAGTAGGAAATTACCAGATCTACTTGACTTTTTTGTCATCAACAAAGTATCGAAAATCAATTTACGTATTCAAGATAGCTCAGATTTAAGCTCTGATCATTCACCAGTGTTACCTTATGTGAAACAAGTAAGGAAGGGCTAAGTTCGGGTGTAACCGAACATTTTATACTCTCGCAATTTATTGATGTAATTTTATAAAGATAACACAATTCGACCCATATATTGGGTATAAAGTTCAATAGAATAACGAAAATCATCATAAATAGTATATGGGGACTGAGGTAATTCCTAAACCGATTTCACTCGTTTTCACCACCAAGATACAATGTATCGAAGACTATACGCTCACTTAATTTAATACTACTTATAATTAGGTATATGGGATCTGGGGGAAGTTATGACCCGATTTTTACCATTTCAGGTACAGAGAGAAACTGTTATAAGAAAAAAATTCAGAGGGAATGAATTACATTAAAATATCTGAGGGATTTACCTAAGTATATTTTCGGGGAAAAATTACCCTTAGGCACTGAGTTCTTCATGTTCGATATCAGGGGCCTTGAAAAGTCATGGTTCGATTTTGACAATTTTTTCACAAGTGATGCAACAGATCATATACCGTGTTTGTGTAAAGTTTTATTTCGCTATCTTCATTGGTTCCTAATGTATATAACGGGTGATTTTTTTGAGGTTAGGATTTTCATGCATTAGTATTTGACAGATCACGTGGGATTTCAGACATGGTGTCAAAGAGAAAGATGCTCAGTATGCTTTGACATTTCATCATGAATAGACTTACTAACGAGCAACGCTTGCAAATCATTGAATTTTATTACCAAAATCAGTGTTCGGTTCGAAATGTGTTTCGCGCTTTACGTCCGATTTATGGTCTACATAATCGACCAAGTGAGCAAACAATTAATGCGATTGTGACCAAGTTTCGCACTCAGTTTACTTTATTGGACATTAAACCAACCACACGAATGCGTACAGTGCGTACAGAAGAGAATATTGCGTCTGTTTCTGAGAGTGTGGCTGAAGACCGTGAAATGTCGATTCGTCGCCGTTCGCAGCAATTGGGTTTGTATTATTCGACCACATGGAAGATTTTACGCAAAGATCTTGGTGTAAAACCGTATAAAATACAGCTCGTGCAAGAACTGAAGCCGAACGATCTGCCACAACGTCGAATTTTCAGTGAATGGGCCCTAGAAAAGTTGGCAGAAAATCCGCTTTTTTATCGACAAATTTTGTTCAGCGATGAGGCTCATTTCTGGTTGAATGGCTACGTAAATAAGCAAAATTGCCGCATTTGGGGTGAAGAGCAACCAGAAGCCGTTCAAGAACTGCCCATGCATCCCGAAAAATGCACTGTTTGGTGTGGTTTGTACGCTGGTGGAATCATTGGACCGTATTTTTTCAAAGATGCTGTTGGACGCAACGTTACGGTGAATGGCGATCGCTATCGTTCGATGCTAACAAACTTTTTGTTGCCAAAAATGGAAGAACTGAACTTGGTTGACATGTGGTTTCAACAAGATGGCGCTACATGCCACACAGCTCGCGATTCTATGGCCATTTTGAGGGAAAACTTCGGAGAACAATTCATCTCAAGAAATGGACCCGTAAGTTGGCCACCAAGATCATGCGATTTAACGCCTTTAGACTATTTTTTGTGGGGCTACGTCAAGTCTAAAGTCTACAGAAATAAGCCAGCAACTATTCCAGCTTTGGAAGACAACATTTCCGAAGAAATTCGGGCTATTCCGGCCGAAATGCTCGAAAAAGTTGCCCAAAATTGGACTTTCCGAATGGACCACCTAAGACGCAGCCGCGGTCAACATTTAAATGAAATTATCTTCAAAAAGTAAATGTCATGAACCAATCTAACGTTTCAAATAAAGAACCGATGAGATTTTATGCGTTTTTTTTTTTTTAAAAGTTATCAAGCTCTTAAAAAATCACCCTTTATTATAAAATGAAGAAATAAGATGAAATTCAAAAATGAGTTATATGGGAAGTTGTCGTGGTTGTGAACCAATTTCATCCATTTTTCACACGTGGCATCAGGGTGTCAAGAAAGTGTTATATACCGAATTTCATTGAAATCTGTCTAGTAGTTCCTGAGGTATGGTTTTTGACCCATAAGTGGGCGACGCCACGCCCATTTTCCATTTTGTAAAAAAATCTCAGTGCAGCTTCCTTCCATTTCTTATGTAAAATTTGGTGTTTATGACGTTTTTCGTTAGTGAGTTAACGCACTTTTAGTAACTTTCAACCTAACCTTTGTATGGGAGGTGGGCGTGGTTACTATCCGATTTCTTTCATTTTTGGACTGTATAAGGAAATGGCTCAAATAAAGGACTGCAGAAAGTTTGGTTTATATAGCAAAATTACATCCAAATGTGCCCCTCCCTAATGAGATCCTATGTTCCAAATTTCATTTTCATAACTTTATTTATGGCTTAGTTATGACACTTTATAGGTTTTCGGTTTCCGCCATTTTGTGAGCGTGGCAGTGGACCGATTTTGCCCATTTTCGAAAGCAACCTCCTCAGGGTGCCAAGGAACATTAAGATATCTTAACTTTTACTCAAGTTATCGCTTGCACGGACAGACGGACAAACGGACGGACAGACATCCGGATTTCAAATCCACTCGTCATCCTGATCATTTGTGTATATATAACCCCATATCTAACTCTTATATTTCTTGGTGACACAAAAAACCGTTAGGTGAACAAAACTATTATACTCTGTGCAACAGGTTGCGAGAGTATAAAAAACCAGTAATTTCGTCTGGCACGTGTTCTTTATCTAATAAACATACTGATTGGTATAAATTTAAGACTATACTGAATAAAGTCGATTTTAAGCTAAAGCACATATCGACAGATGCCGACTAAGATTGTGAAGTTGAATCTTTCACAAAAGTAAAAGCAAAGTTTGACGAAGATGACAGCAAACTAGGTCGGCTGCTCACAAAACAGAGCTTAATAGATGTACAGCGGAACTAAGAACAAAAATTAGACAGTTTAAAAACTATTCCTTCAAAACGTATTTGTCCAAACTCACTGCTGATAAAACTACCGATTATTCGCTCTGGAAAGCTGCAAGGTATATTAATAAACAAATAAAACATGTCGCACCAATAAAATTAAACGAAACTGAATGGGCCAAAACGAATGCACAAAGAGCTGCAGTATTTGCAAATCATTTGAGAAACACATTTATACCTAACGATGGAGATGACCTAAACTGTGAAAATAGTTGGTTGGATCCACTCGTCAGCATTTCTCCAGTAACTTGTAAAGAAATTAAAAGTCTTATCAGGAACGCAAGGCTAAAAAAAGCTCCTGGGTTTGATTTAATAACCGGAGAGATATTACGTAATCTACCAAAAAATTGTATAAAAAAATTGTAAACAGCGCAATATATACGTTCCATCGCTTTGGAAAGTATCTGAAATTATTATGATACCTAAGCCGGGTAAATCACTACATGATGTCACATCTTACAGGCCAATATCGCTGCCGCCAGCTCTATCGAAAGTCTTGTAATGCTATGGATAAAAAGAATGTTTGTTCTGCGGCCTACGATTCCAAATCAATGCACGTAGACTTTACTTTAAAAAAACCATCACCCTAGATACAATGCTTCGCTGGAAAGAGCATGTCAAGAAAAAAAGGTGCGAGCTTGATTTAAAATTTGCTAAGTTTTACCATCCGGTCGGTAGGAGATCCACGCTTTCAATCGCAAACAAGCTATATAATCTAGTACTAAAGCCAATTTGGGCCTATGGAGCTCAACTATGGGGTTGCTCAACTCAAAACTGTATTGCCTGCATTCAGCGCTTCCAAAATAAGATACTAAGAAGTATAGTTAATGCTCCTTGGTATATTAGATCTGCTGACCTTCACCGTGATCTTGGTGTGAATTCAGTAGTAAACGAAAGAACCAAACTTGCAAAGGCTCAGGAAATGAGGCTTATACAGCATGTAAATGAAGAGGCATCCAGACTCATCGGTACTGCTGAACGAAAACCGACTGAAACGTAAGAGGCCTTCAGACTTAGCAAGGCAACTGTAGCAGCAAATAAATTTCTCTAACATTTAGCTTTTAATAATTATTTTTAAGTTATTAGAACTAAATTGTTGTTAGTATTTAATCATTGTATACTAGGTACAATTGTAATAAAAAAAAAAAACAGTCAGCGCATTCGCGTCTTGGCTCCCACCTCACTGTTGCCAGTCATATCTTTGAAGTCTTAGTTAATTTCGTATACCTGGGAACCAGCATCAATAATACCAACAATGTTAGCCTCGAAATCCAGCGCAGAATCACTCTTGCCAACAGGTGCTAATTTGGACTGAGTAGGGAATTGAAAAATAAAGTCCTCTCTCGACGAACCAAAACTAAACTCTACGAGGCGGTTATCATTCGAGTACTAATTTATGGTGCAGAAGCTTGGACGATGTCAACATCAGATGAGACGACATAGTTCAGCGAATAAAAAGACAGCGGCTACGTTAGCTAGGTCATGTTGTCCGAATGGACGAAAACACTTCAGCCCTGAAAATGTTCGATGCAGTACCCGCTGGAGAAAGCCGAGGAAGGGGAAGGCCTCCACTCCGTTGAAGGGACCAGGTGGAGAGCGACATAGTTACACTTGGGATCTCCAACTGGCGCCGAACAGCGAGAGATTGGCATGCTGTCATCGATACATTTTTTCAATTAAAAATTAGCCGCAAACTTCTAGGTCCTCATTTTCGATTACTGGGGATTTGAAAAGTTATAGTCTAGTTATATTTCGGTTTTTATTCCGGCTATACCACACTAGAAATTAAGTATTTGTGCAAAGTTTTGCTCCGATATATAATATTCACTGGTGCTTAATTTATAGATTGCTAAGTGAACGAATCTGATGTACTTCAAAATTGTGGTATAATGCGTGGTATGAGAGTAGGCGTGGTTGTGAACGGATTTCTCCCATTTCCAAACTATTCTATTGGGATTCCAAAAAAATGTTATGAACCGAATTTTGTTGAAATTGGTCCAGTGGTAGGAACCACATAATATCCAATGTTGCATAGAAATCTTAGTGTAGCTCTCCTGTATGATCTTTAGCATGAAATTTAACACCTCAATTGTCTAAAGCTACTGACGATTAATCGCCATTATAGTAACCTTGGCTACTGAGTCTAGATTTTTTATTACGATAAGCTATTTATCTCAGTTGACAAGAATACGCAAATAACAGCCCTGAGTTTACATTATTGACAATTATTTTGTTAGTATTTGGCAGCTCTGTTAAAATGTGAGTGACAATTTGTGCAGTTAACAATACAAATGCTCGAACAGAAATATTTTATTTGAAACAAAATACAAAAAAGAACTATAATGAGTAATTATTAATTATTTTTCATGAGTCGGGAAGAAAGCTTGACTGTCGCATTAATTCGACGGCTAATTAGAGATCGTTCCAGTCCTTTGGGTATTTCACTTATGAAGTACGCTAAGGATTCAAATGTTGTTATTTGTTATGTTTACTATATTTTGTATATTTTCAAATAGATCAAACAAAGCATTTTCATACTTATTGGCCACATTTTAAATCCATCAACCGATCAACTGATGTCTCTCCAATTCTGAAGGTAGCTATCAGAAAGGTCACAATGACTTCGGAATTTCACAACTTAACTACAATGTCGGCTATAATCGCTTAAAGCGGTTCCTACGCCAAATATATATATATAAATACAATGTTAGCGATTCTTAAAGAAGTGACCACATTTATGCAACAGAAAATATGCCGAAAACATATAAAATTTAGCATAAGTGTATAAGAGCAAAATACAACTAAAGTAATAAGCAATCAAACAGAATTTCCTGATGTAATCCGATGTATGAATGGAACAAATGTGCACATTTCAGCACCTAAAAAAGAACTGCAACATCTGTATATTAATATCTATATCTCAGAAGCAAAATATAATTTAACAAATTGCTCAAAAATAGAGTATTATTAAAATATTAGCTTCTGCTATTCTTTTCCAGTCCTATGTGGTGACCTGAATCGGTTTCAAAGCCATTCCATGGTTTTGCATTTTTTTAAATAATATTTAAAAAGCAACTCATTCAATTATATATTAATGTAAACACATTATTTATTTGTATTTACAATTTCTTCGCCCTCTGAATATATTATACTGCTTTACTCAAAACTACAATCTGTAATGAAGAAACTGGTCTTGATCAGTAGCCTGCTTTTGACATATTTGGATACTGTAATGAGGGTTGATAGTAATAGATAATATGCAAAATATGAAGAAACTGGTCTTGATCAGTAGCCTGCTTTTGACATATTTGGATACTGTAATGAGGGTTGATAGTAATAGATAATATGCAAAATATGGAGACTGGCGATCAGTAGCCTGTCATATTCGCCAGTAGCCTCTCTTAATTTATTTTTCGGGCTACGATAGCCTGAAGGCGACTGAACTCAGGCTATTATAGATACATAATATGGGTGTAAGGTTAATGGTGTTTTTCCTTACTAAATTAATGCACTTTTAGTAGTTTTCAACATAACCTTTGTATGCGAGGTAGGCGTGGTTATAATCCGATTTTCTCCATTTTTGGACTGTATAAAGGCTGGGTTAATATAGTTTTAGTAGTTTACGAGATATGTACAAAAAACAACCGTTATGTCAACAAAACTATAAATCTTATAATTGCGACTAGTTTTGGGAAGAAGTACAGGAAACTTAAAGTCATATTCATTGGACCGATGTCAAAGTTTAAAAGAGAGTTGTCAACCAGATGTGAAGCGTTTATTAAAAATAAGGGTTGTTACCGAAAGTATTAACCGTGTTAAATATAATATCAGGTAATTTTATTATACTTTTAATAATATATATTATTTCGTACAAATCTTTTAAAGTGTGATAAATGTTTGAACCAAACGTTGTATTTACAATAAGAAACTATTTCTTTTGAATCATTTTAATTTGCAGTGAAGTAATAAATATTTTGTGTGTAATATAACAGGATTACTTTCTTCAAACGCAACATTATGCATTGCATTTCACTATCATAAAGTGCGCTAAATCTCTGCCCATAGCAATATATATAATAGTTTGGAAATTGTACAAGTTTTATGCGTGAACACATCTTTAATAAGACAGCATTTGCTGTCAGTGCAATAATATTGTAATGGAAAAAAAACTTGTCTGCTAAATAATTTCTTAAGCGTTTGCAGCCGTTTTAAAGTGTGTGACACCCAACGATCTCTGCTGCAAATGTACATATGTATGCAATAATTTGTATCGCTTACTGGTTAAATTTTATTTATAAGTAAATTTTAATTTTGGAAGTCCATGACCACAATTTAAATGTTTAAACATTGAGTAATATTTGCCTCAGTTACTTGATATGGAAATGGAATAAGATTAAAACGGAATTAGCGCACCTTATTCAGGCATAATTTTGTGTTGTGTAAGATTTACTTAGCACACCTTCTTTAAAATATTCATCTTTAAACAAAAAATGTAATTCTATTGAACGCCAAAGCGAAAACTGGCCTTCTCTAGGCAATAGATTGGTATTGAACTAATCCATCAGTATTTTTCTTGTACAGAAGTTTAAAATTTGAAAAATTCTATATTTGATTACTAAAAGTCTTGCCAAATCTTAAGCAGGTGCATTAGGATGCCTATTCGTATTAGTACTCGCATGCTACGACTACTATGATGAAATATGTTCCACAATAGTAGGAACATGCGATTTTCTGCACGATATTCATGATAAAACACTTTTAAATAAGTATTCAACTACTATATGCATATTTACATATATGTAAGGAATATGCTCTGTACAGTCTTCATTTATGTACAATTCATCGCATTATGTTCGTATAATTAATTTTCTTATTGTTAAATCATGGAGCTTAATTTACTACAGCGTGTATATGTACTCTTATATACCAACTTGAGTGTACATGTGTACATGTAAAAGCAAAAGTTTAAAGTGTTATTTCAAAAATAAATAAAGTGTTTGAAACAATACTTTTTAAGCTCATAACAGCATTTTAATTGTTGCTGTGGTTGTAAGTATTAAAATATGGTAGTGAATGCATTAAGCAACAGGCTTCATCGTTTGCTACTTTTAATTGGTATATGAGTATATAATTTTGTTAGTAATATGCTGTTTCATATATATATATACTTTTATAAATGCATAGTCTGCATATTTATTCAATAACTTTACCGTGCGTCCAGTGAATATTACATTTATATAGTGCGCTTTACATAACATATGTGATTCTTGTAAAGAAGGACAATAGCGCTTTGTATATTATTGTAGTGCGGCTTGGGAGAAATATTATAAATATAGAACCCGCAAATTGAGCGTATTCGAGACTAGCTAGGGAGGAGACCAGCTTCAATATCAAAATTGTTGATATAAGTTCTCCTGAAAAATCGACTTTTTTGAGTTATGACACTATTAATGTAAATGAGCGATATGTATAACTATACATATATGTATAAGATTATATATATTTCTAACTACATGTTTGAAAAACACTGACTTACATTAAGTCTCTGCCTTTGTCCAATGTCACACTAATTTGCAACAAATTTTTCGGTTAGTGGTTTGACGTTTATTTATTTCAGAGTACTTAATCAAGTATGCTCATTCTTGTGGTATTTCCGAAAAAATTGTTTTTCATAAATATATGAATGTCATAAATGTATATTAGCGTAATTCCTAAATATATTAAATGAACATATTTTCGTATAATGTTAGAAAACCGCATCACTGTAATCGAATATAACTTATAAATGTAGATTTCGAGAAAAAAACATGTATGTCGGATTGCATACAAATTTCAGAAAATTTACTTAAGAACTGTTTTTGCAGTTGAAACATCTAAGGAACCCCTGTTTAGATATGAAAAATAGGTAATGCTTACTCTACCCTAAATAAGTGGGAGTTTATGGTGATTGCTAGGTGTACGAATGTCTCGCGAAGCAACTAGAGTGGTAACTCGGTGATTACCGTGGTTGTCTGTAAAGTTGAGTGAAATCAGTCTCAACTTATTCCGAGTATTCTCATATGGACAGCATTCAGTACTTTGATATCATTTACTGTTCGGGTTGACTAAGTGGAATCGGTGGGATTAATATGTCGATATCTCAGTTATTTTAAGAGAACCTTATATACATATATATATATTTGGATTCGCTTTGGATTCTCTTATATATTTCGATAAATATTTTTTCTCTTCAGCGTGCCGATCGAATTGACTAGAGTCCCAGTTGGATCGTCGGATTTGACGTGGTAATCAGTTCCGTAACCACGGTAATCTAATACAGTGGAACTTCTCTAACTCGAATCACCAAAATCCACAAAAAAACTTCGAGTTAGAGAGACTTCGAGTTATAGAATTTTCCTTAAAACATACAATTTTTCAAAAAGTAGTAAAATAAAGATTTATACCCAGTTTTATTTATTTCATTCGCAAAAAGTTTTATTTGAAAACATTAAAATATGAATTCTGTATTGCCACTTCAAAAGTTCGAGTTATGGAAGTTCCACTGTAGTTTTGATATCAAACATTTCTTCTTGTAATTTGGTGACACACTAATTTATGTTTAGATTTCTTTTTGGTGTTATAATCTTTTTTTCTTATCAGCAATAAATAAAGAGAAAAACTAACGGGCCCGAAGAAGTAAAATAAACCCATAAATGCCATTCTTACCGAACAACACAAAAAAAGAGGGAGCAGTGGAATTATATAATGTACGCTTGGTGTTACTTACTAACCACAGTAGCAACCGCAACGTGGGCTCTTACTTTCATCTCACTAACATGCTTACTCAGGCGTGAGATTGCCACCACTACCGCACTTCAGCCACTGTTTCACAAACACACCCGCATGGCCGATGGCCCGTTTAGGCAGAGAGTACAACGCCTTCACACCGACTCCGACACACACACATGCACATCGCTTGTAGTTAAAATGAAAAGGGATCTTTTAATTTCCTGCGGTAAATTTGCACTTAATGGTGCCGTAATTAAATTCCATACTTTAGGTCTTCCCTACAGCGGCAAGTACGGCAAACAGCAGCGACAACCCGCACTACACGAGTGCCGCAAATATGCTGTGTATATTCATGTGTTTGTGTGTGTGTGCGTAAGAACGTTGAAGCCTTTAAGCCACTTCTTAGCGCATGAAAAAAGGTACATATGTAAATTTACAGGTGTGTCGCTGTGGTTCCTTTGGTTTTTTGTATGGCTGTATGAGTTAGTCAGGTACACACGTGCACACAGATGTGTAAGTATGTACATATGTGCGCTTATAAGTACATTGTGAACCTTTAAAATGTTAATGTATTTTTAAATACCAACAGTGTATTAGTTAAATGCATTAATGACACTGACTTCGCTCTTTTTACAAAGCACACTGCTGTTGTTATTATTGTAGTTTATTATGCACCTGGATTATGCGTCAGTTATTTGTGTAGCTCCAGCTGGAGACATGCGTGGCTTGTATGTACAACACCTGCACTAACTTTCTTGTAAGTTATTGTTTACACACATACATATGTACAAACATATATGTATATGGAAATATACATAGGTGTGTATTAAGTACTTTACTGCGGCTTTGTTGAGGCCATAAAATAAGACATTTAAGATTTTGCGCGCACTCATTTATTAGAGCACTATTTATAAACAAACGGTATATATACTATATAAGTATGTTATATATAACTATGCAAATGTTAAGCTAAGTCATTTCATATTTAACATTTTATGCGTTTATATGCGTCCATATGTATATTGTGTTCGTAAATGTTATTTTGCCACTTAAAAACTTAGTTAAATGGGTTGGAATATTTCTTAAGGATTAAAAGGAGCACGGCAAATAGTTAGCTGCTACGTTTTATATTTGATGACAACGCTTAACCTTGAAATTTTGCAAAAACAAAAAGAAATGTATGACAAAGGCTTATTATCATTATATGAGACATATGTATATTTGTCGAAAAAATAAAATAGACTAATATACGAAAATATCAGCAAACAAGTAAAGTTTGAGTGAAACCGAACATTTATACTCTCGTAAATTATTCATGTAATTTTATTAACATAACAGTTAGTTTTGCTTTTTCGCGCTTGGATAAGGAAGCGAAGCGAATGGGTTTGGAGGTGAATGAGGACAAGACGAAATATCTCCTGTCATCAAACAAACAGTCAGCGCATTCGCGTCTTGTCTCCCACGTCACTTTTGACAGTCATAACTTCGAAGTCGTAGATAACTAATAAAATGTTCGGTGACACCGGAACTTAGCCCTTTTTTACTTGTTTGAATTGAATTTGAGCTCAACAGTATCGTCGGTAGCATAACACAAATCTTCGCTCACATGTACTAAAAACGCCGTCATAAAAATTACGCTCCGAAACCCTGCTGTACTAAAAACTTTGTTATTCGATACCCCATCATTCCTTAGTTTGAATGTAACTAATACCATTTACAATATTTATAAGAATAATATTATTATATAATGTTTATATGTTAAATATATAATTATATTGAATTTACTAAATATAAGTATATTAGAAAATCACAGGTTTTTAATTAGCGAAGCGTATTGTTCTCTGTCTCTTGCCATATCTGTGAGGTTACCAACGTTCTGCATTCCTTTCCATTGACGTATGTTTCGTAGCCTTCAAAATTGTTTCCGCCCAATAGTCCGTTTTCCTTCAATTTTTCCTTGGGTAAAGAAAATTTATTGTACAGTGTACTCGTATTTATTGTACAGTGGCCAAACGCATAATTTGACACTTTTTTTATTTAGTGGCAACATTTTCAATAAGTTTTGATGAAGAATTGTAGATAATTTAAATACCTTTAAAACAATGTATAATACGTATGATCTGTTATTTAAAGAAATTTTTAAAATTAAAAAAGAAAATAAAACCATCAAAGTTCTTGTCAAACGTATAATTGGACAGTCATAATGATATAAGAATTTTAATACTTGGAAGCAAAACCGTTTGCTTTTGTTACTGTTTCTACACGTCGGGGCATCGACTGCAAGGGATTGGTAAAAGAAACGGAGTATTGTGGTTCAACCTTCTGCTTAAACTGATCTACTGTGCTGAAAAAGGATTTATAGAGGTTACGGGCAAGTTCTTCTCGAAATCCTCAATAATTAACGAACACTTCAAACAAAAAGCAAAATTGAAGTAGAAAACATTCATATTATACTCGTAGAAGGTAAAATGAATTGTATATTTGGACATTTTGGAACGGAAAATGAAGCAAATTGCGGATAAATTAAAGATATTTGACAAATTGAAGCATATTTAACACGTTGCAAAAATGTGGTTTATTCACATTTGTCTATCATTTCTGCAAACTCTCATACAGTCCCCAGATCTCAACATTATTTGAATATTCACGGCTGATTTTGTTCTACTCCTAAACGGCTCGAAATATTAATTCCAATTATTGAAATATCATGCCGGACAACGTGTGTCGGAGCCGCTAGTAACATTATATAAATAACTCAGATTTCTAGAACTTAGCTCAGATTTCTAGTAATTCCATTTCTAAAATCGTATTAATACAGACTCGTGTAACCCATGTTCCGATGTTTAGAGTTTGTTTATTTTATCCCCGGTGATTCCTACCACCGTCGATTTTCAGGAGGCTGAGGGGCATGGTTGTGGTTTTACATAATTAAGCACGAATAATTTCCTGAAGTTAATATATTGTCATAATAGCAAATATGTAAGCAAACTGCACGAAATTTATGAGAATTTAATAGAAACGATGCATTATGCATTCTACTGACGACACATTCCTATCCTTAAAAAGGAGTAAACACATTAGAACACAAGCGAGCCCACAGCAACAAAATGCACGTCTTGCATTCAAGCGAAAAGTATGCTCTGTAAGCGCAAAATATACGACTCATTCAAACAAAAACACTTTCAGCAGTAACAGTCCATTAAGTAACAACAAAGGTTACCCTACAATCGCATTTAGTATGAAACTAAATGCATACATTCTACGATAGATAGTACGTCCTGCACGTACATTTACATAGTTTGTCTTGCTGGCGTGTCGGCCAACATGCTGGCATGTTCTACAAATCCTTTTCAGTGGTAATTAAATGTACATTCATACGCATATAGATATATCTGAACTGAAGTATATCTAAGTATATTAACTAAATCAATGCTTCTCAAAGCAAGCTCTATTAGCTGAAAAGTTCAAAATCATTTTGGACAGAGGTATTAGACCTTAACGTGTTTATTACATAAGTGTTACAATTGTATGGACAGAACAATGGATCTCAAAAACAGAGTATGTGGAAATTAATTCAAGCAATAATATCAGCATAAATCGATATAACTTGATCAAGCATCGTTATTTACAAAATATTCTGAAAACTGAGGAGATTAAAGTTGAGCGAGAAAAGATATTTGCATCTGAAACAAACTTTGTAACAGGATGTAGTAACTCCAGTATATCAATAAATGAATGATCTGTAAACTCTTTTAAACCTGAACGTTTTATCATATTTTTTACGTTCCTAATAATTTCGACATTCTAATGGTCTGATAACCATGTCCAACTTCCTTTTAAGGGTATTTTTTCACAACGTTCCAAAGTAAGATGAACTCTGAACGGCAAGTCTGGAAATCATAAATTAGTTTTAAGAAATCAAATTACATACGTACTCATAGCGTTCTTTAAGTAAACTTTTAAAATGAGCGTATAACAACTAGGTACCCCAATTTGGATCCTCCCTTCATGTGTATTTGTAACTCTGAACAAAATTCTTTTGTTAAGCTTAGCTCAGGTTGCAAACATATACGGAAAGACATAAACAAAATTTTCTCAGGCATGCCCATAATATCATGATTTAGTATGCTAAGCTCAATTTATTATTGGAATAACACTAAAACTGAAGTTTTGCACTTCTGAACAGTGCAGAAACGGAGATACAATTTTGCACATAACATTCCATATATGAATTCGCAAATTCAGTTAAATATAGTTTTGCATGTGCATCGGTAATATTCTCCAAAATTTCTCTGTGAATTAGCAAACCTAGTTTTAAAAGGCTCATATCAACTATTTACATGTACCCGTATTTAACAACACTGCAACACTTACGGTACACATTTTAACTGTAATATATTGCTTACGATTTACCGCACACTCCAATTCGTTACTAATCGAAATGTATCGTTTTTCAAAATTCCATAAATAAAATGGTAGCCTAAGCTTAAGAGATTCAAATGTGCTAACAAATATTCGTAAGAACTGTTTATTTTTGCTGAATAAAACTGACTGCCTCGGAATTGGAGAATTCCAGCACATCATTAAATGCTGAGTATTAATTTCGAACCGTTGGAGGATGGGATCATGTGTAGAAGTTCACGCAAGTGAGGAAAGTTTTTGATTATCATTCACTTGGGAGTGGCCAGAAACGATTCTTCTCCACCTGGTTCAAGCAGCTCACGACTTCCGGTTTTAGACCAAGTATCCTCTGGGTAGCCAACAGACATCCGTTTGAAGGCGAGCTAAAGTGAGAAGGCGAAGCCCGTTTATGCGGTTGTGCGTAGGGCTTGGAACCCACCACATAAAAACGAAGTACCAATGAAAAATCTACGAAAGCCTCGGATGAGACACCCCCCTTTTGATGACGACCCCAGCAAACGTTTTAAGGATAATGATATAAGGGCATGCACCTGGAATGTCCGGACCCTTAATTGGGAAGGTGCCTCTGCCCAGCTGGTTGATGTCCTTATACGACTCAGGGCTGACATCACCGCCATCCAAGAAGTGCGATGGACGGGACAAGAACGGGAGAAGGTGGGTCCTTGTGACATCTACTACAGCGGCCATATAAAGGAGCGCAAATTTGGTGTTGGATTTGCGGTGGGAGAGAGACTCCGTCGCAGAGTCCTGGCATTCACTCCGGTGGATGAACGTCTTGCCACAATCCGCATCAAAGCGAGGTTCTTCAACATATCGCTGATTTTCGCCCACGCCCCAACGGAAGAGAAGGAGGAGGTGACCAAAGATGCTTTCTATGAGCGCTTAGAACGCACCTATGTACGCACCATGCGAAATATGGTCGTCTGTAGTACCAGATTCCAGCATAAGAAAATACATCAAGCTACTTGGCTGTCTCCTGATCGAAACACGCGGAACCAAATCGATCACGTTGTGATAGACGGAAGACATGTCTCCTGTGTTTTAGATGTGCGTACGCTCCGAGGACCAAATATAGACTCGGACCCTTATCTGGTCGCAGCGAAGATACGCACCCGCCTCTGTGCAGCAAACAATGCCCGTCAACAAACACAAGGAAGGTTCGACGTCGAAAAGCTGCAATTGCAACAGACAGCCACGAAATACTCTACTCGACTTGCACTCCTGCTCTCTGAGAGCACTCATCAGCATCTCGGTATAAGGGAACTGTGGAACGGCATCTCAAACTCACTGCGTACCGCTGCAGCCGAAACAATTGGTTATCGGCAACGACAAAAAACAAGCTGGTACGATGAGGAGTGCCGTCTCGCAGCGGAGAGAAAACAGACTGCCTACCTCTCAACGTTGCAAACGACCACAACACGTGCGGGATGGGATAGATACCGAGAGCTAAAGAGGGAAGCGAGACGCATCTGCAGACAAAAAAAGAAAGAGGCCGAAATGCGTGAGTACGAAGAGCTTGAGAAGCTGGCAGACAGAGGGAATGCTCGAAAATTTTATGAAAAAAATGAAGTGTCTGAATTTGGTATCCCCGCAAAACTAATACGGCTGTGTAAATTGACGTTGAGCAACACCAAAAGCTCCGTCATGATTGGGAAGGACCTCTCCGAGCCGTTCGATACCAAACGAGGTTTCAGACAAGGTGACTCACTATCGTGCGACTTCTTTAACCTGATGCTGGAAAAAATTATAAGAGCTGCAGAGCTAAACCGAGAAGGTACAATCTTCTACAAGAGTGTACAGCTCCTGGCGTACGCCGATGATATTGATATCATCGGAAGCAACAACCGCGCGCCGTTTGTTCTGCTTTTTCCCGCATGGATAAGGAGGCGAAGCGAATGGGTCTGGAGGTGAATGAGGACAAGACGAAATATCTCCTGTCATCAAGCAATTCGCGTCTTGGCTCCCACGTCACTGTTGACAGTCATAACTTCGAGGTCGTAGATAATTTCGTATACCTGGGAACCAGCATCAACAACACGAACAATGTCAGCCTCGAAATCCAGCGCAGAATAACTCTTGCCAACAGGTGCTACTTTGGACTGAGTAGGCAATTGAACAGTAAAGTCCTCTCTCGACGAACCAAAATCAAGCTCTACAAGTCGCTTATCATTCCCGTCCTGCTTTACGGTGCAGAAGCTTGGACGATGTCAACATCAGATGAGACGACACTAGGAGTTTTCGAGAGGAAAATTTTGCGCAATATTTATGGTCCTCAGAACATTGGCAACGGCGAATACCGCAGACGATGGAACGATGAGCTGTACGAGTTATACGACGACATTGACATAGTTCAGCGAATAAAAAGACAGCGGCTACGCTGGCTAGGTCATGTTGTCCGAATGGACGAAAACACTCCAGCCCTGAAAGTGTTCGATGCAGTACCCGCCGGAGGAAGCCGAGGAGGGGGAAGGCCTCCACTCCGTTGGAGGGACCAGGTGGAGAGCGACCTGGTTACACTTGGGATCTCCAACTGGCGCCGAACTGCGAAGGAGAGAGAGAGGTGGCGCACTATCGTCGATTCGGCTATAACCGGCTAAACGGTTGCAACGCCAATCACATACATTTAGTACAATTTTAATCGTCAAACGCTCATATAACGGTAGTAAAGCATATTCAATAAAGAGCATTGCTAGCAAAAGAAATGAGTATATAGGGACAAGAGTACATACTAGATTGAGAGTGAAAGACGAAATTAAAAAACAAAAGGATTTGTTCGAGTGCAGCCGAGTATTATATGTTTTCACGATTCTAAAGTAAGCTGTTCCTACGCCAGTTAAGAATAACGTTGATGTATTTGCGAAAGTCTTTAAAATTTTATGTTAAATATCTTGTATATGAATTCAATATACGCTATTGGAAGAAATTAGGAATCGATTACAATTATCCAGATGAAAATCATTTTATTGAGCATATGGGAGTTAGTGGGGCTCTGCTTGAAACAACCTGCCGAGGTCTTGTAGCTCCTTCAACCTTCCCTCTTCAATTCATAAAAAAGACAGCTGTGCTTCTTCTCGAGCGGCTTCCTGACCTGATGTGTATGAAAATGTACAGAAAAAGCATCACTGGTCGATTATTTCAGTCGAATTTGCAGGCTTTTGAAATTAAATATTAAAATCATAAATGAGCTGAATCCAAAAAAGCCGGCAGGACACGATAAAATTACTCCAAAAATGCTATTCGAGTTACCAAATATTGCTTTAACAGCTCTTGTTTGCTCTTGCTTTTTAACGATATTTTCAGTTCCGAATACAGATCATCATGATAGACAAACCAGGGAAAGACTTGACCAGTCTTTCTAAAATATTTGAAAAGGTGTTACTATCAAAGATGTCTCCTTTCCTCCACGAAAATAATGTAATACCAACGCACCAATTCAGTTTTCGTGCAAAACTTGGCACTGTAGAACAAGTAAATAGAATTACGTAAATTAATTACGAAATCAGAAGGGCGTTCGAGTATATAGAGTACTGTTCTGCTATATTTCTAGATGTGGCTCAGGCGTTCGATAAAGTGTGGCATGACGGGCTTTTATTTAAGATTAAAAAAACCTTACCTCTCGAAATGCATAAAACCTTGGAGTCTTATTTAAAAAATAGGAAGTTTACTGTCAAAATAGGAGACTTCATATCTGAAAAACGACCGATAAAAGCTGATGTACCGCAATGAACAAAAGTGCAAGCATGTTACATTTTCCCTAAGGCCGAAAACGTGCCCGGCAGTAAAAATTAACAATATTTTAACATCCCAAGTGACTGAAGTAACATATCTTGGTATTCACTTGGATAGAAGGCTCACGTGGAGAAAACGCATATCTAGTAAAATAAACTGCATGAAGTTAAGAGCAGCAAATTGAATTGGCTTTAAAATTCAAAACTTAACCTAGACAACAACATAGATATATATATATATATATATATATATATATCTCTTCCTTTGGTGAGAGGCCGCAGAAGGATTTAATTGCAGCGACGATTTTCTTTCCGTTTCCCGGGTTTCTCCAACCGCACATAAAGTCATCAGACCCTCTAAGTCCACCTGGGATGTTGTCCGGCATACTCAGGTGACAGACAACAGTTAGGTAAACAAAAAACAAATCAGCTCTTTATGATTTTTTTGCTTAATGTTATCAACCTGCAAATAACTGTCATCCACAGACATTGCAGTAATATCTGGAGCATCGTAGACCGGCGTAATAATAATTATTATTTACTTGCTTTCCATTTGATTTTATTTTCTTTTTCCTGTTACTCAAAAGAGAAGGAAGTATTTCAATTCCTTAAAATATCAATTCTGAATGCAAAATACTTGCGGAAACTGACAAAAGGTATGCGGAAATACACCTACATTTATCACACACACATACAGGAATTTATTAAAGGAAAACGTGTAAAACTTCCTTTTGTCTTCCACTGAGACACGTTGCAATAAATGAAAAATAGCAACACACACGCGCACACATATAAATATGTATATTCCAAACGTGTAGTTGTTGACTGTGAACGGACACTCGAAGAGTGCATACATTAAAATGGTAAGCTTGTGCGAGAAGACAAGCAAAACGCATGAAGCGAATGCAGAATTGGTAAGCTTTACATAACATATCATATTGTATGAAAACATATAGGTTGCCTGCCACATGCGAGCCGCACCTGCCGCACAACAGACAACACATTGCAACTACATACATATATGTACATATGTACATAAGCGTGTAGCGCACAAAAAGCAACAGAGGTTGGACAAGCATAAATGAAGAATGAGCGGTGGGCAGAGTGCTACTGTCGAGAGATAAAGTAAAAAGGGATGCGGCAAGCGGCTGGATGGCTCGTTGCCGATTTTGCTGCGTCAACGAAAATTGCGCTGAAACAGGAAAAATCGCATTTACAGAAATCAAATACAATGTGCGAGTATGTAAACAGACGTATTGGCAGCAGTAAAAGCAACTGTTGCCACCCGCGTCACGGCGCTGCGCCATCACTTTTCTGATTGCATTGCATCGCCGGTAGTCGATTGACAACAAATTGTACTTGCAAGCACAGCTGCCGTTACGACTCTCGTACTGCCGTTGTAATGTATTGTAACAACTCCCACTTACCGGCAGCTGCTGCTGACAGCAAAAGTTGCAATCGGCAGTTATTACATGCTGTTGTTGCATTATCTGGGAAAATATCGCCAACATTCTTGTAATTTTTGCTATGAATTTTACGGCTGTTGCACGTCAACGTTGTTGAATCGTAATTCTCTTACCCACTCGCAACCGTGTTGCATGCGATCTTCGTCTACTGACTCGGTTGGCCGGTGGCACTGTACTTATTAGCCCAACTCAAGGTAGTGGATACAAAATTTCGTTTCATTTAAAATAGTTTTATGTACTTGCACAAACATGGTCGCAGCCAGCTGCTGTGTTACATGTCACTATTCCGAAATTATCATATTGTAACTATGTATTTTCAGTATTCAACCATGCAAAGATGCTTGCTACTTTCGACTGTTTTACATGTTGATGGACATTTCAACTTTGTTATACAAATTCTTAATACATATTTATTTCGAACTACGCAGGTATACTAGTCGAAATAAGAGTGCAATAGTTTTGACAAGTTACCATTGCGATCATTGGTTCTGGATAGTAGGCGCTCTGATGCGCTAAGATAACTGCGAGTAACCAATAAGAAAGACATTCCAGTGCCATTGCGTTCTGCTCACCGGAAAAGCGTTATGTATATGTATATATAAATATTTGGCGTAGGAACCGCTCAGGTGATTATAGCGGAGTCCAATTCGGAAATTCCAAGTGCTGCCAGATCACTTTTAGGGATGAGCAATATTGCTATTTTTAAATCACTGTGATTTTATATTGCTATTGTGATCGCAACAAAACAAAAACGAATTTATGAGAATTTGTACTCCACATATTATTAATTTTTTACATTTTCATATTTATTAATTTTAACAATATCCAAAATGTACCTGCTTTTGTAATCACAATTAACTAATTAATACATTTTGGCTACATTTTACTGCTTTCGTAATCACCGTACCCAAAATCATCGAAATAGCAACTAAAATTGCTACTGGAATTGCTACTCTCCGAACTGCTATTTCTATTACTTGGTCTTTCCAACGGAGTGGAGGTCGTCCTCTTCCGCGGCTTCCATCAGCAAGTACCGCATCTAGCACTTTCAAAAAAAATCTCCCCAATGAAAAACCAAACAGAGCCTCGGATGAGGGATTGTTATGAAGTCGCCTTTAAAATAACCTTATTCACTTATGCAAGCGCTCCTTCCAATCATCGCAACTCTTCTCAAACTCGATTTATTGGATTGGCTCTACAACTGGCCTTTAAGGTTCTCTTCCCATAGCTACGATATTGCTATTTTTAAACACAACTACAACACGAAAAAGCTTGTTATATTGAATAGCCTCAATATGAAATGAATCTTCACAATAACTCGTTAGAGGGAGTCGTTCTGAATATAACAAAACGAGAAGTTAAAAGATTACCTTTCGGAAGAAATAGCGAAATAATCGTAATGTTCTAGGCATTCTAAAATTATTAAAATTAGTCATTACGATCCACTTATGTGCATATGTAATCTCTCTATACATATTTTGTTATTTTTTTAAGAACCAACTCTTGTCACATCAACGCTGCAATCAGAACATGCCGTAGACTCGATTTCAATACAATGATATGGATGTTCGCCGAAGAGAAAGCTCGTTAGCATCGAATAGTATATTCAAGGATATTAAATCCGGGCGCAGTTATAGGAAAGACTAAAACGTCCGCATCTTTCGAATACGCTGGGAGTAAGTAATTGACGTCCTCCGTCAGGATGGAGCCACACATATCTTCTAGAAAGTACGTTTACCAAGAGTAATCTTCGGTCATCATATGCCTACAAGTACAGTACGTACTTAAATGACATTGAAATTACATAAAACGGTCTTATGTAAAGTTGAAAATTCGTTAGCATAGTAGCATTGTATATAAACATTTTCAATAATTTGTTATTACTTTGCCACTCTTTGTTATTACACTTGGCTGGTGTGCAGTGTTGTTAATTTTGTTGTCTGTCTGTTATTCATGCCATCTCCCAACATTTGACTTTTACTGTTGACAAAGAAAATAATAAATATAAGATACCTCTTAAAAATGTTTATGTAAACTTTGAATAGAAACCACTAATGCCATTGTTGCATTGCTTCTTCCATACACACACCTACACAGCAACAGTTCTCCAGCCACTCGTCTACTCACAGTAGCAGACTTTGACTTCTGCGTATTTATTGATACATTTTTTCCTTTTCTTAATTGCTTGCAAGACTCTTCTAAAGAGGTAATTTAAATGCGAGTCAACTTTTCAGCAACAAAAAACGTATTTATTGAGGGATTTCTTCGTTTTACTTTTCATATTCCTTTCTCTGTTATTTGTATGCTAATTGTTGTTGTTTTATGTAGGCTGGCACAATTGCTCTTATTATTGTTGGAAAGTATCTCATAACTACTAAAGGTTTAATGGGAAATTGAACTTTTTAATTGCTTAACAATATGTATGGGTATTAAGTAAAGTCCGTGCATTGAACTTGGCTCATTTCGAATGAAAAAAGTTTGTGGAAATTCGATATTGTGTTGACAAACTTAAAATGTGCTGTAATTTAAAACTGCGCCGTCAATGCATGCAATGAAAGTAGTTTAAAGGCTAGCGACCGCCCATGACAACCAAAATATTACAGCAAAGCTTTTAACTGACATGAGCTGGAGTTTAAGGTATAACCTGTTTTTGATTAAGCTGATTTAACATTAATAAGTCTGTGTGGCAGATGAACTAGCCAGAATGGGCACCACACTGCAGTTGGAGGTCGATAAAGAGGCAATCTGCAAATACTTAATCGATAAACATGCAGTAGATACGGCTGAATCACAATGGAAACAAGTAACGACTTGCTCCGTAAGCAGACAAACGTTGCCAGAGTGAAATAAGAGCCGTACTTGTCGCTTATTGAAATTTAAGAGGAATGAAACAAGAACCCTTATGGGGGTGCTAACGGGACACGGTCTGATTGGGAGACACGCCAGCAGACTGGGGCTACCTTTCAATGATTACAACAGGAGCTGCCAAGAAGAAGAAGAAGAGACGATTACACACCTTCTTTGTGGATGCAAGGCTCTGTACAGAAAAAGAATCGCAACTATTGGACGTGGTTTTCTCGAGGATGTGGGCGAAGTTGCTACTGCCAAATTGTGTGAACTTTTTCACTTTATCAGGACCACAGGGTGGTTCAATGATGACTCGATAGTGTGAGGGATTTCAGTCCCAGTGGTATCACAATGGACCACCCAAAGGCCTAGGTGCGTCGTTTGACAGCCACTTAACCTAACCTAACCTAAGTCTTTAATATGAAATTATTTAAATCAAAAACAAAATAACGAATTGAGCCTTTTTATACTCTCGCAACACGTTGCAAATATAATAGTTTTGTTCGCCTAACGGTTGTTTGTAAGTCCTAAAACTAAACAAGTTAGATATGGAATCATTTATACCAAAATGTTCATGGTGATGATTAGTTTTGAGGAGATGTCGTCTATCTGTTCCTTGGCCACATATGAAGGTTTATTTCGTAAATGGACGAAATCGGGCCTTTGCCACGCCCACAAAATGACGGAACCCGAAAAAATATAAAGTGCCATAACTAAGTCACATATAAAGTCAGGAAAACAAAATTTTGTACAGAAGATCATACTAGGATAGAGCATATTAAGTAAAATTTTTGTGGAAAAGTGGGCGCTGCCCCGCCCTACAATGCGGGGCTAACTATTTTATTTTATTTTATTTTATTTTATTTTATTGTATTTTGCGTCGGTAAAGGATGCTGATTGATCAACTCTCATTATGTAGATGATCGCTTTATATACATACATACTATGTTTCCCAGTTTCAATACAATTTATATAACTCAGTTTTTTTTTTCAAAAACCGAAATAAATCTGAATTCTTCTCCTTCACATTTTGATTAGAGCACCCGCGTATATCTTAACTTTAAAGCATGTGAATGCATTTATCTGGATACGTTGCAAGTACGCTGTGGCAGTGGCAAAGAAATTGCATCATTTCTCTTGCAACAAATGTGATGTGTTTGCGGGGTTTGACATTACTTCATTTCGTCATATATATGTATATAATATTATGTATAGTTTAGTATTAAATTTACGACTGTTTTATGTTGCTGCATCCGAATGAAGCAGTTGAGACAAGGCGCAGAAAATCACGAGTGAAGTGAACGATGCGCTTCTTCGTATTTATTATTTATAAAGATGTAGCGAGGAAACTTAAAATAGCGTAGTGCATTACAAACATAAGTACATAAGTATATATTTAATGTGTTCAGTAGCTCTTTACTAAACTAGCTTTCGCAGCGGTTACGACGCGCAACTGACAGTGGCAGCATTAAATGTAAGCGCGGCTGCTGAGGCATATCCTTTGATTAATTGTAAAACTTCTTTTTCTGCTGCCTTCTTTCTGGCTCGCTTTTTTGCTGTTGTAAATTTCTAAACGTCAACTTGGCAAGTTGGCAGCTGATCCAGAAGGCTTTTATAACTGCCAACATAGCACACACACACACCCACAGGCGCTGCTGTGGCAGTTGCCGGCGTGGCGAGGAAGCGGGCAACAACACGGCGAGTAATCATATTTGTTTACATTATACACTTCCGCAAAGAACTTAACAAATGATGTTACTTGTGACTAAAGTAGAATACATTGGCTGCAAAAAATAATAAATATATATTTTCGTATATCGTGCACACAGACAAGACTCATACATATACATATGTACATATATAAACGTGTTTGCTTGCGATGCTGCGCGTCTGCAACATTTCTCGATCGCTGTCAGCAAGCTGAATCCCATACGACGTCTTTCCGCGCCGTCCATTAGCGCCCGTTGTACTCAACTCAAACCGGCTGAGTTGGTAGGGGGTATACTCCTATGGGCTCCTTTCAATGCTTAATGACGCGCCACACGTTTTGTGCATAAATTTCTTTCTACTACCTGCTAGGTATACTATGTCTTTCGCGCGCGCGCGCTTAAGCCGTGCTCTCAGCTTTCTTTGGTATGCGCTTTTGATGGCAAACTAAGCGGCGCTCGAGGCATCTCCGGCTGCCAGTTTCGGTGTTAGCAGTGATTGGAATGCTGTCAGCCGTTGCTGTTGCCTGTACCAATGCTGCTGTAGGTATATACTTACGTAACAATAATAATAACAACATTCTACAAAAACATGTAATATAAAGTGGAGCAGCTATGCACAAGCATGCGGTTATGTCAGCGTTACTCTCTCCGGGCAAATTAGCGTTGGGAGCTCCTTCGTTTTGCCTCTTCGGCATGTTGATTGCAATGCTTTCTTGAACATTTGGAAAGCACATCCATAGTTGCTATTCTCGTATCAGCCGTTATTTGACATATAATTTTTAGAATATTTACTTTTCATATGCATTTTTGACATTAAAGTATAAATAGAATTCAAAAGTTAACATTCATTTTTGTTAACTGTTTCGGACTCCTTAAGTGTACTCAATTTGAATTATTCGAATAAATTTATTTATATACAAAATTTTAATTTCATGATATGGATATAGGGACGTACGCCAAGTAGGATGTTATATCACAGGAAGCTTTTGGGATGGACTCTTTTTGTAGAGATTTCCCACTGAATATTAACTTTCTTCTGCCGTGCAAGGATGTATCCATTGTCAGTCTGAATTTGTGATGATTTGCATCATTTGGACAATAAAGCTGGTTAGTAAAGAAAACGCTATGTTCCATTCAGTCACGCCGTGCTAGTATTGTTCCTACAAAATAATTTAGCCTAGTATGGTCTAGAGATGTCTCCCCACACTAGGGATCAATCGATTTTGTTCGCACTGAAGTAGAGGGAAACGGCGTATACTTATATGCAGTTACGGACCTGTACACTGTTGTCATTCTTATATGAAATTGGTGATCCAATGAGTAAACATATAAACAAATTATTTTTCAATATGTAGAAATAAAAAACCTTAAAAATTTCGAGCATATGTACAACTGCTGCGACGACTTTCAATCAAGCCTCACTGGGGGCTCAGTTTTACATCACTTGTACGATCAAATAGAGGTTTCCAGATGGTCCATTGTAGCTAGTCGGTCAACATTGAATTGATCTACATCCCAAAGTATTAGCCCCACTTCATTCAAGATATGATTGCAATTATCCTTTTACAATTGTTTACTGTTTTGACAATTATCCTTTTAGGAAATTATATGCCTCACTGCTTGCGGACTAAGTCGTTGATTCATCAGAGCATTTATGGAAGATTCTAAATCCCAGTGATCCGATAATCAAAAAAAAAATCGAAAATGAATAAGGGTTTGAAGATTTTACTATACAAATTAAGCCTTCAAAGAACCATCTTCCAAATACGTGTTAAAATTTGCGCTTTGCTTTGGATCTTACCAATTTTCGAAAAGCAGAAATCTATAGCACTTGCTTTTGAGTTTTTCCCAACATCTTTCTACTTTCAACTTTCTGCAGCACTTAACTTCAATAAGCAAAAGAATACGCTCACATGGCGGTATGAACAAAATTAATACACGACTATAACACGCGCTTACTTACCCGCATTCTCGTATATCAGTTCCTTGCAGCAGTTAATGCCTTGTCGCTTTGTTGTTTTGTTTATGTTTCTACGCTTAAAAATCTCTTGAAATCTCTGACGTTTTAAACACGCTGACATATGCAAAAAAACGGCATTAAAGCTCAGCAGCTGCGCACACATACGCAATTACCAAGAACAACAACAACAAATGGATGCTGCGCTCATTTTGTGTGCGCGAGTGTTTATATGCGTAGATGTTTACATATCAGTGCATGTAAACACTTAGTTTTGCACACACACATACACATGTATTCATATATGTATGTATATTCAAATGAGACAACGCCTGTTCGCTCGTTGGCTATGACATGGCGTATACTTAATTTTAATAAATTAAAAATATTTTACTTCTTTAAGTTAATGAAAAACAGACTCAACAGCAGTAAGGCATGGCATACACTTGCATATTATTAATGCTTCTATACTATTATGTAAGTATATGTAAATGGAAGAGTGTGTGTGCGTGTACACTTTGACTTCAGCAACGCACGCAAAGTTCATGACTGACGCTTTGTCGGTTGATGAGGGCTACGCCAGCTTCTTTCTAAGGGCACACAGCATTGAAGTGTTGCGTTTCGTTGCTTGCCTTGTGCTTCGAGTGTTCCTTTGTGTATGTGACAAGTAAGAAGCTGTCTTCTGAACTTTCTTATTTCTTTCGGTTGTTTTTTTTTCATACAGACAAGGCGCCTTCATACGTATTGAAGTGTAAGTCGTTCCGCCTTCATGCCTTTTCCTCACAGACGATACATTTTAAGTGTGTGTAAATAAGTATGTACAAGTGTAAGTGTTGAGATAGCAGTATAAACAATGCAAATATCATCAACAGCGTGGCGCAAAATATTTACAAATATACACACATGCATGTGTATGTAAGTTACACATCCGCATACGCTGTATATCAATTAGTTTGTTAAAAAGCGAAGAAGATCAAAAATATTCTTATATCTCAAAAGAAAAAAATATCTCAAAGCAGTCAAGTGTTTTGGTACCCGGGTAAGTTATTAATTAATGAAGGTTCTGCATACATTGAACTATGTTATGTAAAAATAAATAATAAAATTGTAGATCTTAATTAAGTTTACGGCGCCGCAGGTAAAAACTTTGTATCGAGAGGATCTAACGATTTGATTACAAACATGTAAGGATGCGCTAAGTTCGGGTGTAACCGAATATTTTATACTCTCGAAATCTAGTTATTAAATTTTATTATATAACACAATTTGACTCACATATTCGGCATATATATGGTAAAGTTCATTGAAAATTGGAAACCCTAATATTGGGTAAAATGGGAGTAGTTAGGTGAAGTTGTGACCTAATTTCACGCTTTTTAGGCAGAGATATTATTAAAAGAAATATAGATATAGGCGATACCACTCAATAAATGCAGTATTTGTGCAAAGTTTTCTTCCGATATCTTCTAGTTATTTGGATTTCTTCACAAAAATTAATTCTTTCCTTTTCTTATTTTAGGGGAAAACATAAAAGCCAAAGTCAAGAAAACATATTTTTAAATTTTATGGGCAAAAATCCAGACTTGGCGAAAAATTTCGTTAAAGGGGATCGTGTCGCTGCGGAGGCTTTGTGGGCAGACCTTGCTAAAATGCGAAATAGCGAAGGTCCACCGCAAAAAGATGTTAACGGCTGGAAAAAAGTGAGAAAAATATCACGGGATAGTATATGTGAACTGCATTCAATTTTTTTTAATAGGTATGGTCCGATTGGAAAGGCTGCATACGGAAGAAAATCGGACACAACAAGAGCGAAAGCAGAGCTACTGGAGGAGGGCAATTCAACAAATTTTCCCTGACCCCCAGTGAGGAAGAAGTAGCTCAAATTTGTGGAATATATACGGCCGTGGAAGCATCGCAAATAGCGCTTCATTTTGAGTTAACGTTAATTCTGTTGATGTCGAAAACGATTCTTTGGATGCCATGCCTTTAAGTATTGATGAAATTGCCAGCGGCGGATCAAAGTCCACACCACGAAAACGACGGCATGAAGACACTGTGCAAGATTACCTCAAAAAGCACATGGCAACAGAAGCAGGTGCAGTTGAAAAAATTTCTGAAACCTTGCAGCTTCTTTTTGCAAATATGGAAAAGTTGACCAAATTAGTGGCGCAACAAACCGAGCTCATTGCCGAACAAAACGAAGATCGTCGCAAGTATTATCTGGCCAAGCAGGAAAACTAGATTGCTAAAAATGTAATTAAGCAGAAGACGTTAGAAATCGAAGAAATTCGAGTCCAAAGGGATATTTATTTCAAACCAAATACTAAAAATATCGAGTAATTTTACTAAATAATAATATTATTAAATGATCTCATAGTCAAAAAGTTTAACGTAAATGTGATGTTTTTATTGAATAAAAAAATATGAAAATTACACTATACGCGTTAAGTTATTTGCGATTTCATCTCGAATGGATGCAGCGGCAGTTTGTAGGTGGCTGCTATAATCAGCAACTTCTTTGTCCAGAAAATCGTCCACTACATCTAAAGCAAAGGCATCCAGGTTATAATGGCGACAAATTTTGTGCATAGCACTACATACATTTATAATTTTTACAACTTTCTCTGGGACGTATGGCATAGTTGTTTGAAGACATTTAAAGCAGCTCTTGAGGACTTCGATTACTCTCTCAACGATATTTCTTGCCTTGGAGTGTTGTAAATTGAATTTGGTGTGCGCTGTGGTGACCCAGCGTTTGCATCACGATAAGGGGTAAGTAAATATGGTTCCAAGCCATATCCTGAATCTCCTAGTAGCCTGGATGAAAGATATTGTTTGGGCAGCATTTAAAGAAAATATAAAGGCGTCATGACTGGAGCCAGGGTGGCATGCATCCACAGCCGTTATACGCATTCTGTAATCGCAAATCTGTAAAAGAAGTGAATTAATATCACCAACAAATTTCATATTTGTAACTCGCAATCATCGTATTAACGCTGAAGTAACCCTTTCTGTTAAAAAACAGATGCTCATATTGGTGGGGCTTCGTAATTTTTATGTGTGTCCCGTCCACACAACCGATTATTCCGGGAACACTAAAATTGTTGAAAAAATGTGCTTTCGACATTTTAATTTCTTCTTCGCTCATTTGTAGTTTAATCAATTTTGGACACAGTGCTTTTTCTAAAGCATTTAGCATTGAAGAATCTTTGCATACAGTACTTCTTGCAAAGGATATGTCGGTGTCTTTTCCTACCGAGCGCTGAAATCCACCTCTGCAAGGTACCTCAAAGTAGTAGCAAGCTTTATTTCAACCGTAATAGATGACGGATTTATGAATGGTTGGACATCACGAACAATTTCAAGAAACGATTCTTTACTTACATGGAATCTGGATTCGAAAGATCCCTTAAAATTCGCCGCCTTACTTGCTCATTTTTTCCCATTCATTTTTTGTCAATAAATATGCAGCAATGATAAATAAGCTCATTTTGTAAAATTCTTTGTAACAAATTTTATTTGTCAATACTCAATCAGCTGTTTCGTAGTTGATTTCGAATGTAAGCCAATTCGCGCGAATTGTGGAACACTCTTACCAAATTCACGCGATTTGCAATTTCGGTGCCGAATTTCAATCGAGTGATTTCCAGAACATGCCTGATTGTAAAGTAAATGATTCAGATCGACTTCAAAGTTCTGATATATGGAAAGTAGGCGTGTGAACCGATTTGGCCTATTTTCACAACATATCATTGCACTGCAGGGAAAATATGACAATCCAAATTTCATTGATATTGGTCGAGTAGTTTCGGAGATATGATTTTTGACTCATAAGTGGGCGGAGCCACACCCATTTAAAATTTTGTATACCAGTTTGAGTGCAGTTCTTCCGTACCTTCCTTTATAATGAAATTTAAGGTATCTAGTGTTTTCCCTTACATTTTTAGTAGTTTTCAACAGAACCTTTGTATGGAAGGAGGGCGTGGTTATAACATAGGGGCTGGCCCTTACGCCCACTTCTCCAAAAAAATTACATCCAAATTTGCCCCTTTATAGTGCGGTCCTTTTACTTGCATAGCTTTATTTATGGCTTAGTTATGTCACTTTATGTGTTTTCGGTTTTCGCTATTTTGTGAGTGCGGCAGTGGTTCGTAAGCAACCTTCCTATGATGCCAAGAAACACGTGTACCAAGATATCTTAATTTTTACTCAAGTTATAGCTTGCACAGATGGACAGACGGGCGGACGGACAGACAGTCATCCAAATTTGAACTCTGACCACTTTGATATATACATCCCTATATCTAACTCGTTTAGTTTTGGGTCTTACAAACAACCGTTATGTGAACAAAACTATTATACTCTCTTAGCAACTTTGTTGCTAACAAATTTTGTAGCGAGAGTATAAAAACACTACCTGAAAGAAGAGTTAAAAAAACAGCAGTCAAACTGTCTTATGAAGGTCTGAACATGACTGCATGTCCTCGAGAGAATTATCAAAAGGTAAACAAATTTCTTTCAAGAAAGTCTAACTTAAATCTAATGGTTATTTCTATATTAAAGTTAACGATTTCAGTATAAAGAAAGTCAGGGAGATTTATAGTGAACTCAACTACATTTCCTCAAGAGAATTGTAGACTTTTCTATAAATTTTAATGCTTCCGGTTTTTCTTTAGTAAGTGAAGTCATCCTAAGTAGTTTTCAACATATCGAGATATACACACTAGTAAGTAAAAGCAACGGAAAACTTAGAATAAAGCAAACAAGTGATAATTCTGTGTGCCTTTTGGATCGCTTCAAATATAGTATCTCGGAATTTATGATAATGGTGCTATTATTGCACTTGAAGTCAACTGAGTATACCGTAATGGATGAACCGAATCTAAAGATTGTAAAGTCGTAACAGGCAGATGAAAAATTCGAATAAGTAATACGAATAAAACTGAATATTATATGAATTCATTGAAACTTTTGAAGGACGAAATGGTTGAAATTTTATGAAGAAAAATGTGTTATTTTACCAAGCCAATTACCGTATCATAAACCATTAAGACAAAATTACATGAATTGTTTTTGGTTTGCCCAATTACTCTAGATTTGGCTTGCGGAGTCTTTTTTCCTATTCTAGGAACTGAATTCTATCGGCTATGACTAGCAGAATATCGAGTTTTATAAGTTTGGTAAACGCACAGAAATATTTCACGTAAAGATCCTCGCGATCTCTCCGGTATACTTCTTGGATCAATATAAGACTGGTCCATCTCACCTTCGACATGTTTTGCTCTATTTCAGATTCTCTATCTCTATGGTCGTCCCGTCTACCAACTAAGGTGGTCCTAACCTTAAATGGTGAGTTTTAATATCACCTAACATATAGTATACTACCCACAGGTGAACAAACCAATGGGTCCACCTGTCAATTTGCATAAGCGTGGCAAAGCTGTTTACGTAAATCAGCCGAAAGCCAAGAAGGAAAGGAATCAGACACGAAGCAAATGTCGTAAAGAGCTAAAATGCGCCATTTCAAGATTTATATGCACAAGCACCTGCACATTTTTGCATTTTATGGTTGTGTGCATGCATTATGTATATGAATTGCTGGTGTGCTTCGTCGTACACCTTTTTTCGGATACTTGCTTTTTGGTATATTGAAAATTTCCAAACGAACGCTCGCGGCAGTCTGGCCAAAGCAACAAACCAACAAGCAAACATACATACAGACATACAGACATACAAACTGACATTTTATTTTATTTCATGCGCAGAACCCTTTGGCAGCAATAAAATAAAAAGCATAAAAGGCAACATAAGCACAAAAACTTTTGTGGAAGCAACACATGTTGCTAATGTCTTGTGTGAAAAAGTTGAAAGAACCTAAAAGACCGACGAAAGACTTGCAGAGCGGCAGCGCAGCGTCGAGTTCCTTGTGACGACCGCTTTGAGTTACAAAAACAAAAACAATAACTGAAACGTGGAAACACATTAGCGCCATTACCGGCTGAAATACGCGAGCCGGCGTTTTTTGTGCTATTTGGTTGAGCGACGACGCCGTTGGCAATGACGTCGACCGATTGCAGCGCGCACCGTTTTTCCGCATCCATATTGGTAAATTATTGGTAGCCGCTTTTCGGCATGCAAACTTTTTCAGTTTGAACTTCACAACGTTTGCCGACTTTTCAATTCTAAGTTTTCGGCTCACTTGTTTTTTTTTTCTTCTTCTTTATTTTATTTTTTTGTTTTTGGCCGTCGTATGGATGTTTTCTGTCTTGGCTGCTTTTCTTCAATTTGGCAGCGTTTTTGTACGCGCGTTGGCTACGTCAACAAAGTTTATTTTGGCCATCATTGCGAAGAAGCCTCACTCCACTCTGCACTATTGCCATTTTCCACTATTCGTTTCAACCCTTTTCCGAAGCCGCAGTAACCTTCCCAAGGCAGTCACATATTCTCAGCATACCACCCTTGCCTCCTGAAAATGTTGAATTTCTGTTTTCTAGCCACCGAAACCAAAAGTGGCGCAGCAAACTGATAATAACAACAACAACTGTGAGTAAGAGCCTTCGTTGAGTCACAGCCCCTCGTGCCGGTTTGCAATTGCTGTAAGTGGAACTTTCGACAGCGCGCTATGTAGTAGTCAGTCGTCCAGGCAGTTCGACAGTATTGGCAGTTTGGCAGCAGCAGTTTGGCATTCGTGGCTAAGTAAACACTTCGACGTAGACATGTCATTAAGATAAGCATTAAGAACGCATTTAAGCAGCTATTCCAACTTTGGCGTTTGCCTTTTTGTCTGCTCCTACATTCGACTTGATTTTGAAATTTTCAGCGATTATTCGAAAATAGTTGTTCCTTAAGCATGATAACGCAAATTACCAAGTGGAAGAAGTTTAACTTCAGGTGGCAGCATTTTATACCCATTGGAAATATCGGTTGGTTATTACATTGCTTTAAAGTTTGCTTTGCTACCCGCTTATTGCAGTAGAGGTTAATGCTAGATTAAGTTTTGAATATTTATTGACTTGAGAAATGAATAAAGTTTAAAAAAATTTCCACTTTCCTATCTATAACAGAAAGTGTCAAAGTCTCTTAAAGACATGGTTCATCTTTAATATGTGATGTATGTATGTGATTGGCGTTGCAACCGTTTAGCCGGTTATAGCCGAATCGACGATAGTGCGCCACCTGTCTCTCTCCTTCGCAGTTCGGCGCCAGTTGGAGATCCCAAGTGTAACCAGGTCGCTCTCCACCTGGTCCCTCCAACGGAGTGGAGGCCTTCCCCTTCCTCGGCTTCCTCCGGCGGGTACTGCATCGAACACTTTCAGGGCTGGAGTGTTTTCGTCCATTCGGACAACATGACCTAGCCAGCGTAGCCGCTGTCTTTTTATTCGCTGAACTATGTCAATGTCGTCGTATAACTCGTACAGCTCATCGTTCCATCGTCTGCGGTATTCGCCGTTGCCAATGTTCTGAGGACCATAAATCTTGCGCAAAATTTTCCTCTCGAAAACTCCTAGTGTCGTCTCATCTGATGTTGACATCGTCCAAGCTTCTGCACCGTAAAGCAGGACGGGAATGATAAGCGACTTGTAGAGCTTGAATTTGGTTCGTCGAGAGAGGACTTTACTGTTCAATTGCCTACTCAGTACAAAGTAGCACCTGTTAGCAAGAGTTATTCTGCGCTGGATTTCGAGGCTGACATTGTTCGTGTTGTTGATGCTGGTTCCCAGGTATACGAAATTATCTACGACCTCGAAGTTATGACTGTCAACAGTGACGTGGGAGCCAAGACGCGAATGCGCCGACTGTTTGTTTGACGACAGGAGATATTTCGTCTTGTCCTCATTCACCTCCAGACCCATTCGCTTCGCCTCCTTATCCATGCGGGAAAAAGCAGAACAAACGGCGCGGTTGTTGCTTCCGATGATATCAATATCATCGGCGTACGCCAGGAGCTGTACACTCTTGTAGAAGATTGTACCTTTTCGGTTTAGCTCTGCAGCTCTTATAATTTTTTCCAGCATCAGGTTAAAGAAGTCGCATGATAGTGAGTCACCTTGTCTGAAACCTCGTTTGGTATCGAACGGCTCGGAGAGGTCCTTCCCAATCATGACGGAGCTTTTGGTGTTGCTCAACGTCAATTTACACAGCCGTATTAGTTTTGCGGGGATACCAAATTCAGACATCGCGGCGTAAAGGCAACTCCTTTTCGTGCTGTCGAAAGCAGCTTTAAAATCGACAAAAAGGTGGTGTGTGTCGATCCTCTTTTCTCGGGTCTTTTCCAAGATTTGGCGCATGGTGAATATCTGGTCAGTTGTCGATTTTCCAGGTCTAAAGCCACACTGATAAGGTCCAATCAGTTTGTTGACGGTGGGCTTTAGTCTTTCACACAATACGCTCGATAGAACCTTGTATGCGATATTTAGGAGGCTGATCCCACGGTAATTGGCGCAGATTGTGGGATCTCCCTTTTTATGGATTGGGCAGAGCACACTGAGATTCCAATCGTCAGGCATGCTTTCTTCCGACCATATTCTGCAAAGAAGCTGATGCATGCACCTTATCAGTTCTTCGCCGCCGTATTTGAATAGTTCTGCCGGTAATCTATCGGCCCCCGCTGCTTTGTTGTTCTTCAAGCGGGTAATTGCTATTCGAATTTCTTCATGGTCGGGTAATGGAACATCTGTTCCATCGTCATCGATTGGGGGATCGGGTTCGCCATCTCCTGGTGTTGTACTCTCACTGCCATTCAGCAGGTCGGAGAAGTGTTCCCTCCATAATCCCAGTATGCCCTGGACATCGGTTACCAGATTACCACCTTGGTCTCTACATGAGGATGCTCCGGTCTTGAAACCTTCGTTAAGTCGCTTCATTTTTTCATAAAATTTTCGAGCATTCCCTCTGTCTGCCAGCTTCTCAAGCTCTTCGTACTCACGCATTTCGGCCTCTTTCTTTTTTTGTCTGCAAATGCGTCTCGCTTCCCTCTTCAGATCTCGGTATCTATCCCATCCCGCACGTGTTGTGGTCGTTTGCAATGTTGCGAGGTAGGCAGTCTGTTTTCTCTCCGCTGCGAGACGGCACTCCTCATCGTACCAGCTTGTTTTTTGTCGTTGCCGATAACCAATTGTTTCGGCTGCAGCGGTACGCAGTGAGTTTGAGATGCCGTTCCACAGTTCCCTTATACCGAGATGCTGATGAGTGCTCTCAGAGAGCAGGAGTGCAAGTCGAGTAGAGTATTTCGTGGCTGTCTGTTGCGATTGCAGCTTTTCGACGTCGAACCTTCCTTGTGTTTGTTGACGGGCATTCTTTGCTGCACAGAGGCGGGTGCGTATCTTCGCTGCGACCAGATAATACATGACGACCTTTTATATAAAGTGAAATGAACCGATAGATATCATCATCATCATTCTATATTTCCCTTCTTTCTTCACTAGCAGTGGGTATAAAAATAAGTTCGCAGTTAATTCGACTAGTGTGTAATTTATGGATAGCAGTTAGCAGCAGTCTTGCTTGGTAATGAACAATTCAATAAAGCTTCCTAGATGCTATTACTGGATACTAAAAGTTGAGGTTATTTTCAAAAAATTTCTTGACTGCTATATAAATTTCAAGAAATACAAGAAAAAATATTAAAAGCATTGTGGTAGCCATAAACATACATATGTGATCATGAAGAATTTAACCAGACTATTGAGCACCATATCGACGCTTTCAAACATATTTTTTTAAATTGTGTACATTTGACCTAATCGGCGATAGTCAAACCATAATTAAATCGAAGATAAGATGCAAAGACTTTGAATTTGAATGGAAAATGGTTGATCTTTGGTGATATTTTTACACTCGAAGGTTGTTGTGCAGAAGTACAAGATGAATATATTTCCGATTGGCACGCCCAATCGCAGTTCGTTTGGTGTAAGTTAGTTGCAAATTAAACGACTGCATTTATATAAAGCTGATTTTTAGATAGCAAGTCATTAAGTGACATCAAATATTCAGAGAGAGAGTTCTGATATCGTATAACTCGCTTCTCATGCAAGCAGTCTAACCATCTAGAGAAACATTGAAGAGAGGATGGAAATTAGTCTCGGACAGGCTTTCGGTAGCTCTTTTGGGTACACTTAATGCGTGACTACTAGGGTCTACGACGTGTTGAACCAGCTTCATAACTAGGAACTGGTTTCAAATCTAATATCAGGTAGAGTTTGTGAAAGATGTGTTTAGTAACGACACATCAAAGCTCAGTCATCTTACAAGCAGCTCCGTCTGACTTTCATCTATTCCCAAAGCTTTAATGACTGCACGGTCAATATACCGATAGTTTCGAATATGATATCAGAAGTAAAATTTTTCTATTTACCTAAACCGTATTAATCTTGGTGAACCAAAAATGACGTAGTAAGTATTGCAGAAAAAGCTCTTTTGTATATGGGTATATGCAACTTTTTCATATTTCACTTAACGTATTGTCAATGTCTGAGTTTCAATTAAGAATCCATTAATGAAATCATCTAAGGCTTTCAACTCAGACCCTCGAGCAACTCAATCAGAAAACACACAAAAACTGAATAAATTGGAAAAGTTATTGTAGAGAGAAATGAGGCACTTGCTGCTGCTGTGAGAATAGCTTGCACTAAATTTTTTTTTCTGACTACTAAAGAAACGTCAGTGATGCGGCGGAATATCGCAAAATACAATAATATTGCTGGAGCTGAAGACCAAATACCAATAGATGCGCATGCACGTCTGAAACATATCAACAGAGTGCTGTTTTTGCGCTTTTGTTAAATCGTATGAGTAAATGGCGATTGGTATTGGCTGACAATTGCTGACTCAGAGCCACTTCACGTACAGATGCCAGAAATATGCTCGCAATCCAACGCATATACAACGTTGAACATATGTACTATATATATGCTATATATTCACAGATATGATTTGAACCGCTTGGCGTTGTGATCGAGCTGTGAAAAGGAGTATTCCTCCCATTCCACTGACAAACAAAATCGGCAATATCATAAAAGTGTATTGGAAAACATCTTCTTGTTTGATTTTCCTATTATTTTTGCTGTTGCTATTTATCTAGCGAAAATTGTTAAATAGTCTGTTTACTTTGTGTTGGAGCGGTTGTGTGTGTACGTGAGTGATTGCTTTTATGTGGGGTTGTGTGTGTGTAAGTGCGTCATTTTGGTCAATGCAAGTCATTACTTAAAATGAATAAGGCACAAGAAAAAGAAAATAAAGTAAACAATTATAAGAGTATAGGCATTCAGAGAGAAATTTCCTAATACATAGATAAATATATATATCTATAAAGGGTGATCCAGTTCGAGATTCCCTACTTTAAAGAAAAAACACAGAACATTTATATATAATGGGGAGTGTTTATTATCATTCGAAAGAACTTTTTAGTTAGGGAGGGGAAAATATCAGACACATGGTCTATCCGTTGAGTCCAATTTTCGATGACTCGTTCGAGTATTTCGACAGGTAACTAGTGAATGACACGCGCGACGTTTTGTTCCAAAGCCTGAATCAAAGCTGGATTGTCCGCGTAGACTTTACATATTCCCGCTGAACATAATTTGGCTCGAAATCGTCGGATGTTCTTGGAACTTTGCAAGAGTACATAGAGCAAAGCGGTGTCGCTTTGGAAGTTCGCTCGGCTTCAGTTCTTGCACAAGTTTTTTTTTTTTTTGTACGCTTTCAATTAAAGATCTTGACGTAAAGTGCGCCCAGTCGTTCCATACGTCAGTTCGAGTTGCTGCAAATGGCGCCGAATCGACTCTCCACGGTCTTCGTGTAATTTCTCAGCTACTGCTGCTATATTTTCTTCACTGCGTGCTGGACGTGGTCTATTCGGTCGAATCCAATGATGAAAGTGAGTGATATTGTTCCGAATAGTACGCTCAGTTGGCTGATTATGTTGACCATAAGAAGAGCGTGAATTTTCATAACAAAGTTGAACAGTTAGTAAATGTTGTTCAGGCGGAAGTCTTTCCATGATGAAGTGCCAAACAATACTGAACAAAAATAACATAACAGCTTGACACGACTCACGCGTGATATGTCAAAACAAGTTTATTGAAAAAAGTACCTATACCTTGGATCACCCGTTATAACTGTCCAGTCAACACAAAAGAGTGATGTGTTATCTAAAGGACCTTGAGATATTAGTTAGATGAAACAAGGTCATATAGTCCCCGGTCTATATAGAAATATTGCTGACGACTGGGTTGGGAGAAGACGAGACATATTTTTGATTTTTGCACTGTCAATGTTGAACCACCTTAAGCCTTAAACCTTCTGACACCCAGTTGAACTATCTAGAATATAAATTAATCTATTTAACAAGGTTTCTGATGCATTGAAGGCGATTTGTGAATACGTGAGATGCAACTTTACCAACTTCTGGTTTCAAAAATACTCTCTATAGAAATCCTAGGGCGATCCGTATCATGGTGCTCAACAGTAGAAACTATCCTAACCTAACTTAACAAGTGAGTCAGAGAACTCCTTCTCACCTCTGATCACAGCGGTTATTTTACAATGTGAGAAATGAGATATCTTTTATTTGAGATTTTAAAAAATAACCATAGAAAGGTAGTTGTCGCAGAATTCTCAGTATGCTTCAATATTAAAGAAACTAATTTAAATTCGCTGATTTATTCACTAGAACCGAATTTTTTCATCGATGGGTTAACTAAAACAGGTCTGCCATATTTTGCACACTCAACCAACTAGCACTTTTCCATAATAGAGCAGCTGAGCAAATACTTAATGATCAGCGCACAAAGCAGCTTTTTATATGTTTACATAAATACTTGAACTTGTATGTATATATACATACAAATATGATGACCATACCTGCATCTGTATGAAAATCTATGTAAATAAATATATTGATTTACATATTTGTTTGTGTAGTTTGTTTATTGGTTAAAAAAAAACATCCTTAGCATGTGTCGGTTTACGCTCACATTCTAGCATGCGACTGACATGTTGAGCGTAAAACTTTTGTTGAATAATGATGGGAGCCATTTCGGAAAATCATTATGCATACATATGCGAGTGTAAACAAATGTCTGTTCATATTTATGGAAACAATAACTTTTAATTAATTAATATGATTAAAATAATGCATTTTTTGCACGGTTTGCGGCCGTCGCATATAGTTGCAAAAAATTACTTTTCTCCTTTCAATTAAGTAATGGAATATAATAAATAGACACAGTAGGATACGGCGAAGTTCAGATGACACCGAATATTATAAATTGCAAACATACAACTATTAGGTGTGGCAACTCATTTCTTCTCAGGCCACATATAAAAAATATGAGAGGACTTTATATCGAAAATATTGGTACATTTTCGAAACTTTATTGCCGAATATATCGGTTAATATGTGAGTTACTCAGTTCAAGTGTGTAGTAATGTAGTATAATATTTTAGTTTAATCAATTCTCTATTAAATTCCATGAAATCTCTCTATCCCCCATATACATATGTATATGGTATATAATATATATATTTCCGACCCTCTGGTTAACTTTCTCCTTTGTCATTAAACCCATTATGTATTGTAGACTGATACTTAGAAGCGGAATGAGACTTTAATAATGACTTCGTTCCATTGTGTTATACCTTGTTCAAATAAACTTTAACCAGCTCCAACACAACAAACTCCATTTAAATTTGAAATTGGTTCTTCGAACGTTTAGAACTCAAACGTAATTTCAAACATATTCATCGCCGATTGAATTCTTGGATCTAATTACAGCGAAAATAATTCAATTAGCGAAGCTCTCTAGGAGCGTGTTTTCTTAAAGCCCTGCTGTGAGCATTGTAATAGTCAAGAAATTTTTCAGTTTATGTGCACCAATTCGCGGAACGGCCAAAATTGTATAATGTTCAAAACTATGTTAGAGCAGCTCTCAATGGACTATGGGAAGTATAGCGCTGATTTAAAAAGTTGTTCTTAGAACCATTCAACGGGTAATCCGGCTTAAATTCAGTATATTTTATAAAATTCAATATATTTTGAAGTGAAACAAATCGTTTGAGAAACCAAGTCAAAGTTCTCTTCAAATATTAAACAATATTTCGAAACGCACTGCGCTTATGAAACATACACACATGCAAAATTTATGTTTGTTTGTGCTTACATTAACAGCGACTGACAGAAAAGCGTCAAAAGCGAGCTTGTAAACAACGCATTTTGATCACCCTAGAGGAACTTCCCATTTCCCTCAGTAATCAACAATCAAAGCAGACATAAGCAAAATAGTTGCCACTAACCCATACAGCCACATGCACACAAGTTTAACGACCAGCCTGATCTGGTCATATCACCAAGCAACCGCTATATATTCGTTCCACTGTGAATACATGGATGTGCATATACATATGTATGGGAGTTAAGTGTACACATAATAGGAGCCCTGCAGCGAGAATCAACAAGCAAGGAATTTATGTAATTCTATGGTAAAGTGACGGAGTAAAAATATTTATAGAGCATTATGGAATGGGCACGAGGCTGGAGATCACACTCAGATCTTAATGATTGTAAAAATATACATGCATAGTTCTGTCTTTCGAATGGATCCAACGTCTTAAAACTCTGATTTTAATAAGAATGAAGATTCGCAATCAGCCTGAGAAGAACCTAGTTACACCAGATGTTTAGAATGGAGTACCAAAATCTGAATATAAATCTCAGTTATAAGGTCAGTTACAAAAAAGTGGAAAATTGTTCAAATTATTCGTGCCGAATAAATTATTTCTTGCAGGGTATACATTAGACAAACATACGTTGATTGGCTTTGCTGTTGTTTGAAGCAGCGGGACACACTTTGTTGAATTATCATGCACACTTCCGCATGCAGTTGCCTCGTACTTTGCAACTTTGATTAATTGTGAGATTATGTATGCCAACTCTGCTTTTTTTGGGTTTCTGTAATTTTCGAGCTCTTTCACTTTTTGCTTTGAACAAGTTGCTCTTGCTGGAAGTGCTTTTATACATATGAGAACATGCCTATATGCAAATTTAAACCTAGCTCAGGTTTTTAGGTTGGACTTACAGATTTTATGCGCATGTAATTGAAAAATTCCATTTAACAGGTCTGTGGTTGATAATTATACTGCTAAGTTTTATTTTTTTTTTTTGAAACAGAAAAATGATCGGAATGATCAAAAGTTGTATTTGTTAATACTACTTTATAATCATAATAATTAAGAAGATTGTTCCTTCTATGGACATTGGTAACATAAGAATGTTCCGGTCTTGAAATCTTCTGCCCGAAACCGCATCTTCTCATCACATTTTCGAGTATTACCCATGTCGCCAGCTTTTCAAACTCTTCATACGCATCGCTATCTATCCCAAACCGCACGTGTTGTGGTTATCTCAACGTTGCCTGATTGTAGGAAGTTTGCTTTCTCTCCACTGCGAAGCGGCAATCCTCATCGCACCTTGTCGAATACCATTTTTTTCTGCTGCAGCGGTACGCAGTGAGTTTGACATACCGTTCCACAGTTCTCTTATATCGAAATACTGATTAGTGCTTTCAGAAAGCAGTAGTGCTAGTCGAGTAGAAAACTGATGGGCTGCCTTGTTTGTTGACGGTCGTTCTTTGCTGGACAGAGGCGGGTCGTTGCTACCAGATAGAGATCCTTCTCGATATTCGTTCGATTTGGTTACGCGGTTTTCGACCAAGAGTCATGTAGTTTTTCTTGTAGCTTGCTTGTATGAATGTTTTCATGTTTCGATGTTTCGGGACGTCGTCATCAAAAGGTTTTTTCGATTGGCTAAAACCGAATGTTGTGAGCCGCTTGCACCATATGGAAAAGAAACGTTTCCTCACTTGCAAGAACTTCTAGATGAAAACAAGAAATTATATGGCATTCCAGTATTTTCTTTCCTTTTGTACTCTTTTCATTTTCTTATACTTACAAATATTAGTGAAGTTAGTGAAAGTTGTGTATTTATCTGCATATTTCGCAACAAAATGCTAAGAGAGTATACTAGTTTTGCTCACATAACTGTTGATTGTAGGTTCTAAAACTAAACGAGATAAGTGATCAGGATAACGAGTAGTATTGAAATCCGGATGTCTGCCTGTCAGTCGGTCCGTGCAAGCAGCGAAAATTGAGATATCTCGATGAAACGTGAATTTTTTGGCAACATAAGAAGGTTAAGTTTGAAGATGGGCGAAATCGGACCACTGCCGCGCCCACAAAGTGGCGATAGCCGAAAACATATAAAGAGCTATAACAAAGCCTCTCCCCCTCCCCCTACTAAGTTTTTGGTATATATCTCGTAAACTACTAATCTCTCGAGTCGTTTCATTTAGGCACTTCCTTATATAGTTCAAAAATTTAAGAATTCGGAAAATTCGCCACCTCCCATACAAAGGTTATTAAAACTACTAAAAATGCTTTAATGCAGTGAGGAAAACCTACAGAAATTTATTTATAAAGGTGATACAGAAAGGCTGCACTCAAAATATTATACAAAATTTTAAATGGACGTGGCTGCGAAACTTTTCAATGAAATTCTGTTCATAATATTTTCCTGGCTTACCAATGATATGTTGAATTTGAAAATAGTCAGAACAGAACATTGAAGTCGATCTGGATCGTTTACTTTACAATATATAAAGTAAGCACTAGTGAAGATATCGGAACAGAATTTTACAAATCGCCGAAATTGGACCATAAGTATTCAAGGCCCCAGATATCGAACATGAGGACCTCAGAGCTTCGAATATATTTTTTACCGAAAATATTGGTAAGTCTCTCAGATATTTTGAAGAAATTCGGAAGGAATATTTTTCTTCTAATAACATGGCTCTGTGTCAAAAATTAGTGAAATCGGGGCATAACTTCCCCTAGTTCCCGCATACCTATTATTAGGGTTTTCGAACTTTCAATGGACTTTATACAATATATATGACGAATATGTGGATCAAATTTTGTATTATGTAATATTAATAAAATTAAATAAATAAATTGCGGGAGTATAAAATGTTCGGTTACACCCGAACTGAGCCCTTCCTTACTTGTTTATCTATGCTGTTTTCGAATCCATCGATCTTAATCCTGGATTTCTTATTTCTCTACTAGATACCCTGTCATTTTTGATTCCACCGTCCACATACATATGAATACCAAAAAGTGGGGATTATGATCTACTTGGAGAGATATTTGAGAACAACGTTATTAGTTTTTTTCGCTTCTTGTCTATCATTCTTTTTGAACCTGTAGTATTTGTCGCATCAGTTATATTTCTCTTATTTCCCCTCAAAAACTTACAGCCGCAGGTGTACTTTCCTTCCCGTTAGTTATGTGATTTGAAAAGGTAACAAATCACCGAAATTTCGTGCACTCCAAATTATGTTGCAACGCGAAAATTTATGCCCGAAATTCGCGCAACTACACATGATACGCATTATAGTTTAATTTGTAAGTACTACAAAGTATGCGCGTCATGCCATTATGTGCGTTTGAGTGCGTGCAATTTGCAGATGACTATCTAACTGCCTGATGCACGAGTCTACGTATGTGAACTTTGTGTTTGTGTCCGTGGCATTGTGAATGGTTTTTCGTGCTAAAATTAAGTTTTGTTGCTTTATTTTCTTGGTGTCGGCGGCTGTGTTTTTCGTTGTGCTGCACAGGAAATGACTTTTAATTAAATTTTCGTACCATATCCAACAACTGACGGGCGTGTTGTGTTTGTTTGTTGCTAGTTCTGCATTTTGTTAATGACATGCAAACCTGCAGCAATATTACGCCGTGGCAGCAACACATAACAACGGCAAATAAATGCCAGCCTTTGGCTCTTCGTTAAACAGCAGATACCCAGTTAACCAAATGAAGGACGAACGAACACTGAAATTTGGCGATAGAAAGTGGTATTGATACTTTGGAGATGGCTGCACAATTTTTGTTAGTGGCTCTAGAAATGGAATTGTCTAATTATTGCGGAACTTACAGTTTTACCAGAAGAGATTCATACCGTATTTCTAACGACAAAAAACAGAAATACGGTATGAATCCCTTAATAGAGGGGATGAAGAACTGTAAAATGTTAACCGCCATAGAAACAAAAATTTGCGAGTCTTCCCTAGCATGAACCAAAACTATGAATATTTTCCCGAATAATGTGGTTTTCCATTTTATTATCTGAACTGTTTTTCTTAAAATAGACCCATACTGTTCATATAATGATATTGTCATCATACTGAATGAAAAATAGCAATATATATACAAGTAAGGAAGGGCTAAGTTCAGGTGTAACCGAACGTTTTACGAGTATACTCTTGCAATTTATTTATTTAATTTTATTAATATTATATAATACACAATTTGACCCACATATTCGTCATATATATTGAATAAAGTCCATTGAAAGTTGGAAACCTTAATATTAGGTTAGAAGCACCGAGGTCCGATATATGGGGCCTTGAAAACCTATGGTCCGATTTCGCTGATTTTTAGAATGGGACTGCCACACTATAAATGTAGTATTTATACAAAGTTCTGCACCGATATCATCACTAGTGCTTACTTTATATATTGTAAACTAAACGATTCTGATCGTCTTCAAAGTTCTGGTATATAGGAAGTAGGCGTGGTTGTGAAGCGATTTGGCCTATTTTCACAACATATCATTGGGGAACTAGGAAGATATTATGAACGTAATTCCATTGAAAATGGTCAAGTAGTTTCGGAGATATGGTTTTTGACCCATAAATAGGCGGAACCACGTCCGTTTCAAATTTTGTATACCATTTTGAGTGCAGCCCTTCTGTACCATCTTTATTATAAAATTTAAGGTTTCTGGTGTTTTTCCTTACTGAATTGAGGCAGTTTTTAGTAGTTTTCAATATATTAACTTTATTTGTGGCTTAGTTATAGCTCTTTATAAGTTTTCGTTTTTCACCATTTTGTGGGCGTAGCAGTGGTCCGATTTCGCCCATCTTCGAACTTAACCTTCTTATGGTGCCAAAAAATACACGTTTCATCGAGATATCTCAATTTTTGCTGCTTGCACGGACGGACTGACAGGCAGACATCCGGATTTCAACTCTATTCGTCATCCTGATCACTTATCGTATCTAACTCGTTTGGTTTTAGGACCTACAATCAACAGTTATGTGAGCAAAACTAACGGGTGATTTTTTTGAGGTTAGGATTTTCATGCATTAGTATTTGACAGATCACGTGGGATTTCAGACATGGTGTCAAAGAGAAAGATGCTCAGTATGCTTTGACATTTCATCATGAATAGACTTACTAACGAGCAACGCTTGCAAATCATTGAATTTTATTACCAAAATCAGTGTTCGATTCGAAATGTGAAATCCGCTTTTTTATCGACAAATTTTGTTCAGCGATGAGGCTCATTTCTGGTTGAATGGCTACGTAAATAAGCAAAATTGCCGCATTTGGGGTGAAGAGCAACCAGAAGCCGTTCAAGAACTGCCCATGCATCCCGAAAAATGCACTGTTTGGTGTGGTTTGTACGCTGGTGGAATCATTGGACCGTATTTTTTCAAAGATGCTGTTGGACGCAATGTTCCGGTGAATGGCGATCGCTATCGTTCGATGCTAACAAACTTTTTGTTGCCAAAAATGGAAGAACTGAACTTGGTTGACATGTGGTTTCAACAAGATGGCGCTACATGCCACACAGCTCGCGATTCTATGGCCATTTTGAGGGAAAACTTCGGAGAACAATTCATCTCAAGAAATGGACCCGTAAGTTGGCCACCAAGATCATGCGATTTAACGCCTTTAGACTATTTTTTGTGGGGCTACGTCAAGTCTAAAGTCTACAGAAATAAGCCAGCAACTATTCCAGCTTTGGAAGACAACATTTCCGAAGAAATTCGGGCTATTCCGGCCGAAATGCTCGAAAAAGTTGCCCAAAATTGGACTTTCCGAATGTACCACCTAAGACGCAGCCGCGGTCAACATTTAAATGAAATTATCTTCAAAAAGTAAATGTCATGAACCAATCTAACGTTTCAAATAAAGAACCGATGAGATTTTGCAAATTTTATGCGTTTTTTTTTTTAAAAAAGTTATCAAGCTCTTAAAAAATCACCCTTTATAATACTCTCTTAGCAACTTTGTTGCGAGAGTATAATAATCATAATCGGTAGGTTTTGACAACAGGAGCAACTGGTTATTGTAGTTTTCTGCGCAAGGGTGGCCTAAATACTTCAAATTACATTTGAATTGAATAGATATATCCGAACTTCTGATTTTTGATTTGTCCTATTGTGATTATCTTTGGTTCCTATGATCAATATAACATTTCCTAGCAATCTGTCTACCCAAACCACTGTGCTTATACTACGCATAGCAGTAAGATTGTTCTGCTTCTTCATTCTGGGACAGAGAATTAGTAATTTGCCTTGGTCGCTACTGTATTCACACTTTGTTATTGTTATGAACATAACACATCAGAGTTGAGTACTGAGAAGGATGTCGTGGCTGTGGTGACTAATAAGTTGACTGACAACCACAAAGGGCAGTTGTAAATCAGGTCATTTGTGGTGGCTGTCCAGTGACCAAGGAAGTTATGCAACAAAGCATGTCCACTACGCTTTAAGAAGATTGGGAAATGACACACACATATGTATGAGTACAAGAGTGACAGGGCATGTCATCGTAAAAGATATTTGCATAGCTGCTGCGAATACAACAAGGACAATTCAATATATTGATGGACAGCGACTACACAATGTCACATTGCGCTTAGTTCCATTCAAAAAACAACGGTTCTTATCGGTAATATACGTAATACAGTTAAACTAATGTAAGCGAATTTATATAACCATATATCTATATATCAGTATATGGTGGACCACAAAAGCTTTAGAGGAAAAAATGTACTGTAATTAATTATTTCTAGACGGTGTTCTTGGTGGTGTTATACATATTTATTTTTGTTCCGGAGAGAGAGGAAAGTCGATTTTGGTAGCTACTAGATTTTAATTCGGATTGTGGGTTTATTTCCCAGTGTCGTCGGATATGATGTTACTGTGGATGTATTGGCGCGTGGCGTTCTCTTCTGTGAAGTGGTGAGTGTGGTAAATATAGTGTATCAGTGATATACTTTTGCTAATGTTGTGTGGCAGTGTTGTGGAATGTGAGGGGCAGGCTTTTCATTTAACCACACACTCATCAAATGGATTACTTTTATTTTCTATATTCGTTATCTGAGATATGAATATATATTAAGCAAAATTTTAGTAAAAGTTTTTTCTAATTAACCATTTACTTAACGCAACGAATCTTCTTCTCGTCGGTCCTGAATGCTCCTGATTAACGCTGAAATGGATTAAATCACTGAGTTTAATTTAGCAAAACCATTGAGACTAACATGCTAACATACACATATAAATTTTATTCTGTACTCCTCTCTTTTTTTCACTGAAAAACAGCGATATACTAAAAAAACGTTAGCTCGACATATATATAGGGTGTATATCAAAATATTCTGCAGGCATGATTCCATCAGATTCTGGAACCACATACACGTGTATCTCTTGCTCTCAACTATTGATAATTACCTGTTTAAAATTTTGTTTTTCTCCAGTACGATGCCACAAATATTTTTTCAAATTTTCAAAAATTGCTTGTTTGTCTTTAAATTGCATTTATGAATGACAGAAAAGGCAATTTAAATTTTAAATTTAATTTTTATACCACAAAAGCCTCAATTGCAATTTAAAATGCACAAACACAAAAGCACAGTATGACTATCGTAAAGTTTCGACTAACTAAGCGCTTTAAATATTGTCAATATCCTGCCGAAAGACAAAAAAAGCATATGCAATGAAGAAGATAAAATAATCCACAGGATAGCACTAACAATACGCCCAAATGACTTGAAAAAGCTTTAGTTATCGAGAAATTGTGGAATAAATAAAACTGAAAAGTAAAAAATGTGAGCTTAGTATGCGCTTAAATGAAGCAAAAAGTCGACAGATTTAAAAAATAAATGCAGTAAAAAAACCGAAAATAAAGTCGACGAGAACAAAAGCAAAAAATGAAGAAAATTTACGAAAAAAGAATGGAAGAAACTGTGGAAAATGTATTTGTTCCTAATTGCTATTGTCTTCGGTAAACGAGCTGAGCACATAAACTAATTGTGGGTATACACAAGTGCGCATACACACACACACATATTTACACTTATGTATGGTATATGTGTGAGAAAGTCGTTATGCGCTTATGGTATAGCTCAATGGTGCTTATGTACACATTTACAGCCATATTAACAGACACAAAATTAAATGCTTGCGTAAATATGTTTGTATATGTGTGCAGCCATATCCTTTGTGCTTAATTTCTTATATTTGTATTTTTTTTTATTTTTGCTCTAAAGTCGCTATAATCCAACTGGGAATCCATAAATTTCGAAGATTGCCAGTTCAGTAAAGTTCAGTGTGCCGTTCGACTTGGCTAGAATTAAAGCGCGCCAACGAACACCCGCACACAGTCACCATAACATTTACACACACAACTGTGATAAGCACCTGGAAATTGTCGATGATGGTGGAAACGTAAGAGAAATCGAAAAAGAAATTAACAAAATGAATGAGTCTGTTAAATACCGCCACATCAGGTCAGTATATTAAAAGTTTGCAATAAGTGCCCGTCCATACACGTATGTAACAGTGTATGTGTGTTTGTATAGCTATAGCTATAGCAGCGCAACTCAGCAACACCTAACCAAACTAGTGGCTAGCGGCTGGCGTTTGCAGCAGACACAGCGGAATGACCAATACATAGTGGCATTAGCGTCCGGCGTCCAGCTTCGATAGCTTCCTGCTTGGCTATGCGGTTGTCGGCGATATTTACGACTCTGTTTAGCAGCAACGATTCCGGCGCCGTACGAATGCATACACAAACATAGGTACATGTGTACCACAAATATGTACAAACAAACATTAACTCATAGCTTCAGCTTAGCGAAATTTCGTGGATTTTTGTTTGCTCTAGATACATATGTATTGATGTATGTACTCATGTGCTATGTGCAGACTTGTGTTTGTGTACTGTTGGTTTGCTTGTATTTGTATTTGTGTTTGTGGGCGGCGGAAAAATTTAACATCAGTTAAGCTAATAATGAAGTGGAAATTGGCAATAAAGCAAATTTATTACCAACGATTAACGAATATGCCTGGGATTTGGCAATTAACATTCGCATTCGTTGCAAATCGGCAACGTCAGCTAAAGGTGCGCCAAATTCAATCCTCCACCAGGCTGTATATTAAAGAACACTTATGTAATTACTACTTAAATTATATAATGTGATTATATTTTAAACAAATTGTGGGTATGAATGAAGCTTTCATTGATTAGAGAAAATAAAATAATAAATTTTTGCGTACGTATGAAGTAGGCCTCAATAACAATCATATGCATCAAAGATATTATCTGGAAAAGTTTAATTATTTAAAGTTCTTTAGTTTTTCAAGAAAGTAATTCGCTTCTGAGATAGTCCCTATGCAGATGACTATACAAAGTGATATCAGTTAGGTTAAACCCTATTGTCAATCCCTAAAAATGTGAGGTCACACTTAAACTCTCAGGGACAGTTCTTTAAAAAAAAAAACACGAGGTAACAGCACATCATCAATTTGCTTAAGGTGTTATCTCTATTCCCGCTAATTGTGCGAAGGTGTAAGATCCAATTTGATTCAATGAAAATACCCAAAGGATTGATGTGAGCGAAGAACTCAATTGCAAGAGCCACCAGTTGACCAGCTCACCAAGTTAGCTGCTATTCTGCAGTAAACCGCAAGAAGTCAGCTCCCACCTGTATGCATTCTGTTAATAGTGAAACTAAAGTGCCTGCCTTTGCAAACTTACAAGCATTCGATCTGTGCTGGTGGTCGTGGTATCCCGCCACCTGACTATGTAGGGGTGACACTCTGCAGAAATGGTGTGGTGTGTTAATGCCAAGGCTGAATCCGTCCCGTTAAAACCTTGGCAAGCCTATGAGTACGTTCTTCTCCCGTTATCTTCTCCCGTCTCCCGTCAAGTTGATGTGGTAGGTTGAGAGAACTCCTTCTTTGCGCTGTTCGGCTCTGAACGCATTGTCTCATAAGGGCGTGCGTCAACCCTCGCCTTGGAATATGGAGTCATCTCCCACGTTGAGTGAAACCCTGTCGCGGCGGCCATCTCCGCGGTTTTCATAAGGGTGATAAGAGGAAATCCTGGTCCCCCTCCAAGCTGCGAAAGCGCGGGTTGGCACCACGGCATCCACAGTTAGTCAGGTCAGCATCCCTGTACAAAGAAGCGGTGTTCCTGATGGGAGAGGTCTGCTTTGTCTGTAGCAGCCGCTATGGTTAGATGTGCTTTAATGAGCTTGATGATTTTCGTTGGTAAAAATCCAACAATTCGTACCTTGTTCGTGAATTCTTTGCCAAAAACAATACTAAAACGATGGCAGACGTGTGCGACTTTTTCGTATTTCCAAATATAAAGAGAACCTTGAGAGCCATTTCGGAGTTATAACAACCACAAGCGATGAGCGATATTGCACTACGGTGAATTTTTCACCGTAATTTTTTCACATGTCATTCTAATTCGATCACAGTGGCTATAGGAGTTCACTGAGTTGTGACCGCAATGGCAATATAAAATCACAGTTATTTAAAAATAAAATAAACGAAATCACTGTGATTGTTAAAAAACAATATCGCTCATCACTAACAAACACCGATATTTAAGTAAACAAGAGAAATAATAACTTGTTGTTTTCAGTCAAATAACAGTGATCGTTTCATAAATGAATGACAGTATCTAACTCAAAATTATGTTGGCACGACATTGTCATACCTTACTTTTGACAAATTCAAAAATATTTTTTTTTTTAATGTAGCTTGTGTTAATCAACTCTCCCTCAGAACGAAGTAGGCCAACCAATCTTTCTGTTAAAACCAGCTACTAGCACAAGAAATACTAACTGAACTCAGAGTAATAGGATTCCTTAGATACACTAGTGTAAGTATGTTGAACTCAAATTGTTATGTACCACAAAATTTAAGCTCAAAAAGCACGTTACAATGTTTTCTAACTATTTTTTCCAAATAACCAATAATCCAAATAAATTGTTGTTTTTGCTTTCTCTCTAAACGCTACATCAAGGCTGTCAACAAGCAAAACTAACTAAAAACATATGTAGATATATTTTTATATGTTATATAATATATTATATACTTACACATGGGTATATATGTATGTATGAATTGTATTGCTTTCAAATATTCCATTCGATTGCATTGAAATGAACGATAGTTCCACCGGGAGAGATGGACGTGTAGAATATATGAAAACTAGACCGTTGTGAATTTGAAAGCGTCAAGGTAAATTATACTCCTGTCACACATTTAGCAGAGATTTTTCCAATACACCAATGTACACAATAACAAACACGTGCGCAAATATCGAATGACAGCTAGCAGATGCTTTTTGGCTATCGTCGTTCATTCAATAAAATACATGTATGTACAATATATTGAGTGAAATATAAAAATAAAGACAAATAAAATAAAATATTTTAACTATAACTACTATTTACCGTTACGGTGACATATACACACATCTACTAGCATATAAGAAGTCCACTTTCAGGCGTGCTGTCACTTTGGACAGCATTCACACACCTGTGTGGGTACATACACAGAGCTTTGTATATGGTAAAAATGCAAGTTGCTCAAAGTAAGCGTCGTCAACTACGTTCACAATAACAACAAAAACGTTAAATGCCTTGAACAGCACTTAGCAGATTGATAATGATTGATTGTTGTGCCACATTAGCGCCAACACAAAGTGGACGAGCACACAGATACATTAAAACATACTCATACATGTAAGTTTAGAAATTGGATAGAGTGTAACTTGCAAATACAAGCAGAAGTGTGTAGTAACTCAGTTGCTTTTTTATTCAAGTTTACAATGCACATATATGAATATTTATATATGTTTAAACATACATATAATATAGTTCTCTCTGCTGAAGTCCAAGTTGCTGTCAAATTTTTACATATTTCGGTGAAACATGCATGCGCTTTACGGTAGCTACCAACATTGTATATATGTGTGTATGTATATAATCTGTAGCACAGTCTCATGCATGTCTGTATGTGTAATTACAATTGATTACTGGCCGCACTTTTAATAGTCCGTTTTTACCACGCCTTCCGGCTACCTTCCAATTTGACTTGGGCATCATTTTTCTTCCTGTCGGCTATTTTTCAATTTATTTATTTTCCTTTACACTTGCAAAATATGTACATATTATAAATTTTCAAATACAAAATCACGTGGAATATCGTTGACAGCGCAAATGATTTATGCATGTTTCATCGCCTTGTCGCTCTGCTTAAGGTCGCGAAACATTTACGACAAAGCTGGAGTTTTATAAAAATACGTACACCTATTAGGGTGATCGATTGTTTGTCTCAAAAGAACCTGTGTAAATGTAATGTCCGCATGACTATCTACATAAATTGGTCGATATTTAGAAATTGATTTTTTTATGGAAAATTTAAGTTATGGAGAAAGATAAGTATAAGATATTTTGAATTGAAACTTTTCTGACAGTGTCAGATTGGATCATGTTTATGAAACATAATTGCATAGAAATTATATTTCTGGTATACTCTCTGAGGATGGAATGATTTAAATCCTCATGTCATGATATCAGGTACGGTAAAGCACAAAAATAACAGACCACAGTAAAAGCACACTTGGTTCGACGATATTCATTTACTGATGACTGTATGCCCATCTATTGGTCTATGCAAGAGATAACTTTTAAGGTGTTAGGGGTGGTCAGGATTTTCAATTTTTTTTTTTCGTTAAGTGTAATATCTGGAAGTTGATACGATAATTACTTTTCGAGTTATTCGAACGCTCTTCACTCCAGCACGCCAGTGTGAAACTTTAAATGCGTTTTTTTTTCAAAACTATGCTCTTTGAACTGATGTAACTCGAAAACCCTTCAGTAGATTTGAATGAAATTTCTACAGATTTTATAATACATAATTATCCTGTGCCGGGTCAAAGCTTTTATTCAAATTTCGAAAAAAACTTCCTTAGGCCGCCATATTGTTAATTTTTGAAAAAAAAGAAAAAGGCTTCGATCCGTCCCAGGATTATCTAAACAGCTACAGCTATAATTTTTTTATATAATTTAAATTTTTTTTAACTTTCTTGTAATATTATTACTTTTGTAAAATAACATGACTTAATAGAAAACGAAAAGTTTTCATTTTTCGTGTCTCTGACTACCTCTATCCACTTAAGCTCGTATACGTCATCTCGCAATATCTCAGCTATACAACACAAAAACTGCTGTTCTCCAACTATGAAACCAAATTATTTGAGCACATTTTTCATTTCATTGTTGAGGCAAATAACGAGGAAGTAGGGCTGATAATCACAACCACCTTCCAGATAACGGTTATATTTGAAACCGCTAGAAAATATACACATAAATCTGTCTAAAGTAACTGTTGATAAATTAGAAATTAGTGTGAATTTCTTTAAAAATTTAACTTTGTATGTGGCAGCATTCACTTTTTAGAGAGCTGTCTATTTATCACAATCTGATTTTAGTCAGTTTTTTTCATTTCCTTATCTTCGAATAGTTCACGATGTCAACCAGAACGAAACACAATTTAATCTTCATATGTGACAAAACAGTCTAAGGCAAAAATATTCGCAAATTATTTAAGGTTTCATTAAAATATATCAGTTTATATATTTATCCTTATAAAACTAATATATACATTTTTTTTTTTAGTTTATACCGTAAATGATATGAAGAATTTTATATATATTTTTGCAACATTCGGTAGCGATTGCAAAATAATTAAATTAATCGGTATGTTGCAAAATAATCAAGTTGTTTTGAGATATGTCGATTTGAGAACTGTACTGTACTGTTTCATCATTACTCGTATTTATAATGTACTTTCCAAAGTTTTTTATCCCTGCTTTGTTGTGATACTTTTTCACAACTGCATAGCATACAGAACTAACGGGGCTGGTGTTTTTTCCAATGATATCAATGTCATCGGCGTACGCCAGTAGCTGTGCACTTTTATAAAAGATTGTATCTTCTCTGTTTAGCTCTGCATCTCGAATAATTTTTTCCAGCATCAGGTTAAAGAAGTCACACGATAGTGAGATCCCGATTATGACGAAGCTTTTGGTGTTGCTCAACGTCAACTAACACAGCCGTATTAGTTTTGTAGGGATACCAAATTCAGACGTCAGGCATAGAGGCAGCTACTTTTCGTGCTGTAGAAAGCAGTTTTAAAGTCGACCATGAGATGGTGTGTGTCGATCCTCTTTTCACGGGTCTTCTCCAAGATTTGGTGCATGGTGAATATCTGGTCAGTTGTTGATTTTCCAGGTCCACTTGCATCGGCGCCCGCCGCTTTGTTGTTCTTCAAGCGGATAATTGCTACTCGAATTTCTTCATGATCGGTTAATGAAACATCTGTTTTCGATGTCGAACCTTCCTTGTTTTTGTTGACGTGCGCGCTTTGCTGCACAGAGGCGGGTGCGTATCTTAGCTGCTACAAGATAGTGGTCCGAGTCGATGTTGGGACCACGGAGCGTACGCACATCAAAACACTGGACACATGCCGTCTATCTATCACAACATGATCGATCTGGTTTCGTGTGATTCGATCTAGGGACAGCCAAGTACCTTGATGTATTTTCTTATGCTGGTATATGGTGTGTCCCAAACCCTACGTTCAACCGCATATGCGGGACTCGCCTTCTCACTTTAGCTCGCCTATAAACGTATGTGTGTCAGCAACCCACACAATACTTGGTCTAAGACCGGAAGTCGTGAGTTGCTTGAGCCATATGCAAAGAATCGTTCCTGGCCTCTCCCAAGTGAATGACAGTCAGGAAATTTCCTAACTTACGTGAACTTCTACACATTAATTGTAGGTTACAAATATATTTTTCTTATGTTTTTCCTAACTACTTTAAAACAGGTATGAATGCAAGACGAAAATTATGTGATGGGTACGGAGATGATATGCCAAACGCCACTGTTAAAATTCAGATTGGTATAAAAATTTTAGGTTAAAAGCCATATCTCTGGAACTACTCGATCACGTATATGATTACATTTTTATTCTTATGCGACAGTTTCTCACAACTTCACATAGTACTTATACTACATTTAATAAATGTTTACTTTACATTTCTACTAAATTAATTTTAAAATGATATACATATATAAATATACAGAAGATCTTATAACATCTTCACTCCTATCACAAATTTAAGCTCTCTTGTTGCGGAAATGACAAATCTTGTCCCACAACTAACATTCTGCCGCCAACTTCTAACATACCTGCATGCTGTTCTCTACCCATTTTATGTGGCATGGCATACCGTAATTTATCCCAAAATCTAGGATCTTGCCAATCCAAATATGTGTTCATATCCAGATATGCCTTTAAATCCTTATCTAATAACTCAGTATTCGTAAGTTCACCATATTTAATCATAATTATACGCGCACGACCTTCCTTCATAGAGCATTGATGCGCTGTGCGAAACTCCATACGCGCCCAATCCGATTCGATGAAGTGTTGCGAGAGCACAATGATCGTACGACGCGATTGATCGACCGATTCGATAATTTGTTCAGGTATATAAGCGCCCGCAAGCCAGTTGCGTTCGTGCGTGCATACACAAAATGGTGGCTCGCTCTGTTCAAGTTGCGGCAGTAGTGTGTGGTTGACGAAGTCAGCATCCTGGTGCGAATATGAGATAAACGCATCGAATGTTTTATTCTCATCCAGCTCTAATTCATGAATGCAACAGCTGAATATGTTGTGACCATATAACCAGATTTTCACTTCCGTTTGATATTTATAGTAGAGTGCGGCAATAATAAGTAAAATAATAATGATAACCACTACAGTAGTGCCAATTGCGATCATATATTGATAACGCTCCACATTAACAGCAGTTTGACATAATTCTCCCACATTTGCTGTTAGGAGTGTAACATTCTGTAGATTAACACAGTGTAACTGTTCAACATCAGGAATGCGTTTCCGATGTACACGAACGGTGTATATCAAATCCTGCGCAGCACAGTCGCAAAACAAAAGATTTTCACTGAGATACAAAGTCTCTAGTTTTGAGCTGTCATTAAGAATTGCACGCAAAAATTCAGTACTTAATGATTCTAAATAATTATTTCGAAGATCCAAAGCCGTTAAGTTGGTCGGCAGTTGAAAGAGACTTATATTCGTAATTTTATTGTTCGAAGCGTAGAGTTGCGAAACGAGCGAAACTTGCTCGGTACGTGGCAGCTGTTCGATAACGTCGAGTTGTCCATCGTAGCAATTGATGATCAGTGACTTAGATTGTATGTAACAATTGCATTTTTTGGGGCACATTACCGGTTGGCAAGCACACAGTTCATTGCGTTCAAGCTGTGCGATATCCGTCAATAGTTTGGTTGATGTCTGATTACATTTTAAATCACTAAAAAGTGTGTGTAAATTATCATTGAATATCCAAGCCAATTTACAATCGCACATCATAGGATTGCCAGCCATTTTTATTTCGCGCTCACAATCTTCAGTCGCCGTAAGTAAATTTGATAACGAATATATATTTTTAATTAAATTTTGCTCTAAGTTAATTTGAAAAGGGCATTTGATGCCGGCATTGACAAACCAATCCATATTAAACTCGTTCAGAAAGTTGCGACTTAAATCGAATATTTTTAAATAAATATTGATTTCTTTGTACCGTTCGGGTTACAATTTCCTGAAATAATTCAGGCCATCCACTAAAGCCAATTGCATTTTTACATTGAAGTTGTTCATTGAGGATATGGAAGCATTGGAGGTAATCTTCATTTCCCAAACAGGTTGTAGTTTGTTCTCACTCAAGTCTAGCCTATGAAGATAGTTCAACGGTTTCAGAGTTTCCATAACATTGGTGATATGGATCAATCGATTACCACTGAGTTTCAATTGCCATAACAAATAATTTTGCTTAAAAATTTCAGGCGGTAGATATGTCAATAAATTGTTACTAAGATCGAGTATTATAAGTGGACGCTGATTTCCAAATATATTTGGTGCCAATTCTCTGATTTCATTACGGCTCAAATTTAGACAATTCAAGTTAGTAAGTGTTTGAAAGATATTTGCGTCTAATACTTTCATATTATTTCCGGCTAAATCAAGGTGCTTGAGCGCAGTAAAATTTTGAAGATTTTCTTGCGTCAAGTTTTGCAACATTCTGTGCTCATGCGTCAGACTTTGCGCGATAATAGTAAGCGTTTCCAATTTAGAATGTAACAAGTAAGGAAGGGCTAAGTTCGGCTGTAACCGAACATTTTATACTCTCGCAATTTATTTATTTAACTTAATTAATATTATATAATACACAATTTGACCCACATATTCGTCATATATATTGTATAAAGTCCATTGAAAGTTGGAAACCCTAATATTAGGTTAGAAGCACCGAGAACCTCATGTTCGATATATGGGGCCTTGAAAACCTATGGTCCGTTTTTTTTTCGATTTTTAGAATGGGGCTGCCACACTATAAACGTATTATTTGTGCAAAGTTCTGCACCGATATCTTCACCAGTGCTTACTTTATATATTGTAAAGTAAACGATCCAGATCCACTTCAAAGTTCTGGTATATAGGAAGTAGGCGTGGTTGTGAAGCGATTTGGCCAATTTTCACAACATATTATTGGGAGGTAAGGAAACTATTACAAAAAAAGTTTCATTGAAATCGGTCGAGTTGTTCCTGAGATATGGTTTTTGACCCATAAGTGGGCGACGCCACGCCCATTTTCCATTTTGTAAAAAAAATTGAGTGCAGCTTTCATCTATTATTTCTTATGTGAAATTTAGTGTTTCTAACGTTTTTCGATAGTGAGTTAACCCACTTTCAGTAATTTTCAACCTAACCTTTGTATGGGAGGTGGGCGTGGTTATTATCTGATTTCAACTATTTTCATGGAGTGTGGTGAGGTACGTAAGAGAATCGACTACAGAAAGTTTGGTTTATATAGCTTTATTGGTTTGCAAGTTATATACAAAAAACCTATTAGGAGGCGGGGTCACACCCACTTAAAAAACAAATTACATCCAAATGTGCCCCTCCCTAATAAGATCCTATGTTCCAAATTTTATTTTCATAACTTTATTTATGGCTTAGTTATGACACTGTATGTGTTTTTGTTTTTCTCCATTTGGTGGGCGTGTCAGTGTACCGATTTTGCCCATTTTTGAAAGCACCCCTCCTCAGGGTGCCAAGGAATGTGTGTTCCAAGTTTCATTAAGATATCTTAATTTTTACTCAAGTTATCGCTTGCACGGACAGACGGACAAACGGACGGACAGACATCCGGATTTCAAATCCACTCGTCATCCTGAGCATTCATATATATATAACCCCATATCTAACTCTTTTATTTCTTGGTGACACAAACAACCGTTATGTGAACAAAACTATAATGCTCTGTGCAACAGGTTGCGAGAGTATAAAAAGAAGGAAAATATATTTTTTGGTAGAGTTATAATGTTCGCTGATGACCTTATGTCCATTTGAAGCTGACGTAGATACTGAAAAAAATACTCGGTTGGTTCTGTTGAAATGTCAGTGCTATAGATTAGTGTTAGTTTATTCTGCTCCTTCACATATGCTAGAATAGGGTTCATTTTATCATTATCAGTATATAATTTGTATGTAAGAGCGTCGCAATTTACACCTGTGAGTAGATGTAACTTAATAGCAAACTTGTTGTCAATATTAAGGCGTGTTGATTTCGCACAAAGCACAAACATATTCGACAGTTTTGTGATAAATTTGAAGTGAATAAGGCTGAATTCGTCGGTAAGAGAACACGAAATTTTGTCATCACATGTACAAGAAATTCCATCATCTTCATATAAATCCCCAGACCGCAGTTCTAACGCTGATTTATTAGTTTTGTATATCGTCCAAAAGCAGGTACCCTCCCACAGAAGGTTGGTGTTTAAAATCATTTAACCTAGTACGAATACGAGTATTATACACATTTTTAATAATTTGAATTTATTTAAATTTAAAAATTTGCGCACATTGCTTTTATACTTTCTCGTCACTAATAACTCTTGCTGAACAACTCTCTAACACTTGCTGAAATACTAAACAATAAATTTCAAATTGGAACCTAGTAAACCATTTTAATCGTTATTAAATTCTTTATTTTGTACTCTCGCAGGTTATTTATGTAAATTTATTAAGATAACACACAATATTGACCAATATATTCGGCATAAAATCCACTAGAATAACGAAAACCACATAGTACATATATGAGTGACGAGGCAATATCTAAACCGATTTCACTCATTTTTACCATCAAGGTACACTAAATATATACCGACTTATAAATTATGAAACCCACCATATTTTTGAAAAACTTATGATTACCACTATTAGAAAAAAAAATCCCCTCTCAATTACAGAAACATATCTGAGGTATCAGGAGCCTTGAAGTTGTAGTCCGATTTTGAAATTTTTTCCATAAGTGATGCATGTGATAGAGTATTTGTGAAAAGTTTTCTTCTCCTATATTCATTGATTCTTGATTTATATACATACTAGCAGACCACGCCAGCTACGCACGGGACATTTCAAAAGTTATAAGTTTTTACATACTTATATATGTGTATAAGTAAAATGAGGAAAATTCATACATGAAATTATATTTTATTTGCAATGAGCTAAATCTTGATTACGACCCTGACCTGGCCTGACCGAACAGCTATACCTTGACATTCTAGGATAGTGTCCCTGTGGTCGATGTCACCTTCGATAAAACGATATTGCACGCTGTTGTGTAGTATGAATGCTAGGCCACCACCGCTATCTCGCTCGCGATCTTTACGTAAAACGTTGAAACCTGCACAACTCAGAAGATCTGAGTGGCTGTTTAACTTGGTTTCTTGGACCGCAGCTATTGATACGCCTTTCCGACTCATAAAGTCAACTATCTCCTCGGTCTTTCTTTGGAGTCCGTTGCAGTTAAATTGTAAGAGTCGGGTGTGTCGTGTTGTTGCTGTCGTGACCCTGGGAGTGAGGGAGTGACGTACAGGTGGAGGTTGTTGCAGCTGTGTTACCCGCAAAGGAAAATGTCGCACTTCGGTGTTGTTTGGCGACTCCGATGTTGTTGGTTGCGAGGGCAGACTCCTATTAAAGCATGGGGCAACGCATGATACACTCCACTGCGCAGGCCGGAACACGTCGGAAAATGACACTAGCCAGTGCAGGAATTGCATCTGTCTGAGGTCACGTTCCGACGTATTACGGTCTGACATACGGAACAGACTGTGCGAGGGACCAGGAGTTGCCTTGAGGTCCTCGCACGAGGATCGGAGCGGGATGAAGGTTGGGGTGGGATTGGTCAGACTGTGAGTCATGCTGTCTAATTGAGCTCCTGGGAGGCGTAGGGGCCCTAAGTTGGCCACTCCCTGAGGGTGGCGTTGCGTAAACTAGGTGCAAGTTGCACTGTCTTAGATGCAACAGTCGCAGTATTGCGTTGACAGCATGGGGCCACATAACGTGTGGTCCAATCCCTATGAGTCTTAAAGCCTGAACAGGTCTTAAGATGGCTCCATTAATTGCATGATTTACACCTAACCGAGGTGGAATTTGGATGGAGCCTTTTAGCGCATACGCAGCAGAAAAATACCTCAGGCCCCGGGTTGGACTCGATGCCAGCCCGGAGTAAGAGGATGTGGAGCAACCCTGCTACAAGGCGTTGCTCCAATGACGTACAACTAGACTTAAAACTTAGCGATCCAAACAGGGTTAGATCTCCGAAAGCGCAGCCCTTGACCGGATAAAATCCGAGTCAACTCCGGTGGCGTAGAACCGGCTGCGTTGGGAGCTTGTCCTTGGAGGTCGTTAATTCCCCATTTTCATCTTTAAGCGACTTTGTAGTTTTGGAGTCTGTGTTTGTTAGCTATCTTAACATTTGATAAAGATATTGGGTTCGATGTGTTTCAGCAGCAGCTTGCACTTTGTTTGCTAGATTGCTACTATATTTTTTGTCAGTTCTAGCACATTTCTTTATTTGTTTGTCGATGTTGCTATACGGTTTCTACAGCTCTGTCATAGATTGTCTCGTTTTCACGCAATTTAGCTGGTGTTTACTAATTTGCGTTCGTGGATAATGTGCAACTTTTGATCGGAGATTCAGCACTTTCGTTTGTTCGCTTTATAGCCAACATTAAATTTTGCTACATTAAGGAATACAGTTTTCATCTGGGTCACTCATATACAGGTAAGAATCCTGTAGTAAGGAAAGTGCCCAGTGATTCCGTAAACCTTGTACAAATTGTTGCATTTTTTCATTTGTCAACATTGAACTTCTTTTGCATTTTTTGCTAACCGCAGGCACTTTGAACATTATTACAGCAATTAGTAGATGGTGATCACTTGCTATATCAGCTCCCCGCTTATTACGCACGTCCCTAAGGGAGCCACGCCACCTATGACTAATAGCAATATGGTCGAGCTATGTCCATGTTGTCTTGTGTATGCGCTTACGATTGAATACAGTGCCACCAATAACGGCATTATAGCAATAATAACACTCAGTAAACATCTCTCCATTCTCTGTGAGTGTTCCCAAGCATTCATGTCGCCCATTAATATAACAATATCGCCTCTATTAATATCGGTTAGGATGTTCGAAAGGCTGCTGTAGAATGCATCCTTAGCAGAATAATCTGTAACATTCGTCGGTGCGTAACATTGGACTATTGTCATGTACCTCGCTCGCGGGCGCAATCTCACCATGATCCTATCAGAGTGCGCTTTCAATTTTATAAGAGCCGCTGTTGCCGATTTGGATAGTAGAAATCCGACCCCACATTCTTTGATTGGGATCGTTACCAGAAAAAATAAGTTTTGACCAGCTGTTGTAATTTCCCACGAGTAAGGTCTTCTGATATCAGAGGCTGAGAACCAGTAGTTTGTAGAGCTTTAACTCATTGTTTAGCTGCGACAATTTGGTTGGTTCTAGCGGTGAGCGCACGTTCCATGTTCCTATTCGTGATCCATATTTCATACTAAAAGCCGTCATCAATTTAACAAAATTATTAATTTCTTTATTTATTTTGGTTTCATTATCTGTTTAATTTAAGATGAGTAGGTGATTATCCTTCTGCATCTGGATCCAGTCCGGGGCTGTCGGTTTGCCTTATGGCTGGCAGGCTGTAAGAATTTAATCCTCGCAGGTGCTAAGGTTATACCGTCACACGGTCGTCAGAGCCCCGTTTCTATAGAAAACCTCACGAAGAGGAGATTGACATTTGGAATGGCACCATAAGAAGGTTGGGTTTAATGATGAAGAAATCAGACCACTTCCACGCACACAAAATGGCAATAACAGAAAACCAATAAAATACTATAAGTAAACCAGTAATGAAGCTATAGAAATGAAATTTGATACAAAGCATCATATCAATAAGGGTCATATTAGGATGAAATATGTTATGAAAAGTGGGCCTGGGCCCGTCTCCCAATATGTTCTTTTAACCTAACCCGTAAACTATGTATATAAAACATACTTTTTGAAATGGCTGAGACACTTCATTACATGCCATGAAAATGGGAAAAAATCGGATTGAAACCACTCCCGCCTACCATTTAAATGTTTTATGAAAACTACTAAAAGTGCTTTTACTTCAGTAAGGTAAAACACCAGAAACCCTAAATTTTATGATAAACATGGCAGCGAAAAGCTTCACTCAAATGAATACACAAAGTTTAAAAGGGACATTTAAATGTTGTATATAATAAATTTTTCAACACAGACGAAAATATCAATTTTTTAAGCATCTACAACTAAACGTTATATTTGTCTACCAACACATATGTTTATACAAACTTTCTTTGCATTAATAGATCTCCCAAGAGGTCAGCCTACGACAAATTTAAGCTTTTTCGTCACGCAAGCGATTATTTGGGGTAAGTTAAGATGCTTACCCCAAAACATTCCACCGGTCAACGTCTAGCATATCAACATTTCATTCTCTACCCGATCTATAAGTCACGACATAACGTAATTTGTCCCAAAATTTCGGATCTTGCCAACCAAAAAATGTGTTCATATCCAGATATGTCTTCAATTCCATATCCTAAAAGTCAGTATTCATAAGTTTACCATAGTTAATCATAATGATACGCGCCCGACCTTCATTCTGATGCGCTGTGCGAAATTCCACACGCAATCCGATTCGATGAAGTGTTGCGAGAGCACAATGATCGTACGACGCGATTGATCAACCGATTCGATACTTTGTTCAGGTATATAAGTAAAGGCTGACATCACCGCCATCCAAGAAATGCGATGGAAAGGACAAGGCCGGAAGAAGGTGGGTCCTTGTGACATCTACTACAGCGGCCATATAAACGAGCGCAAATTCGGTGTGGGATTCGTAGTGGGAGAGAGACTCCGACGTCGAGACCTGACATTCACTCCGGTGGATGAACGTCTATCCACAATCCGAATCAAAGCGAGGTTCTTCAACATATCGCTTATTTGGACGAAGTGATCAAAGATATCTTCCATGAGCGCCTAGAACGTACCTATGAGCGCTACCCCCGCCACGATGTCAAAATCGTGCTTGGCAATTTCAACGCTAGGGTGGGTAAAGAAGATGTCTTTGGCACCACAGTCGGAAAATTCAGCCTCCAAGACGAAATATCGGCAAACGGCCTGAGGCTGATCGACTTCGCTGGGGCCCGAAATATGGTCGTCTGTAGTACTAGATTCCAGCATAAGAAAATCGATCAAGCTACTTCGCTGTCCACCGATCGAATTTTACGCAGCCAAATCGATCATGTTGTTATAGATGGATGACATGTCTCCCGTGTTTTTGATGTGCGTGCGCTCCGTGGTCTTAACATCACTATCTTGTAGCAGCTAAGATACGCACCCGCCTCTGTGTAGAAAAGCGCACACGTCAACAAACACAAGGAAGGTTCGACATCGAGAAGCTGCAATCACAACCGACCGCCGGACGATTTTCTACTCGACTTGCACTCCTGATCTCTGAGAACACTCATCAGCATCGTCTCGCAATGTTGCGATCGACACCAACACGTGCGGGATAGAATAGATACTGGGAGCTGAAGAGTGAAGCGAGAAGCATTTGCGGACAAAAAAAGAAAGAAGCCAAAATGCGTGAGTACGAAGAGCTTGACAAGCTGGCCGACAGGGGTAATGCTCGAAAATTTTACGAAAAGATCCGGCCACTAACTGAAGGTTTCAAGACCGGAGCACACTCCTGTAGGACCCCCAGAGGTGATCTAGTTGTTGATGACCAGAGTATACTGAGTTTGTGGAGGGAACACTTCTCCAGCCTGCTGAACGGCAGTGAAAGTACAACACTAGGAGATGGTGAACCCGATTCCCCAATCGACGACGATGGAACAGATGTTCCATTGACCGACCGTGAAGAAATTATAATAGCAATTACCCCCTTTAAGAACAACAAGAACGGCGAAGAGCTGATAGGGTGCATACATCAGCTTCTTTGCGGAATATGGTCGAAAGCATGCCCGACGATCGGAATCTTAGTGTGCTCTGCCCAATCCATAAGAAGGGAGACCCCACAATCTGCGCCAATTACCGTGGGATAAACCTCCTTAACATCGCTTATAAGGTTCTATCGAGCGTACTGTGTGAAAGAAAGAAGCCCAAATATGGTACACAGGCCCCAGGTCATGAAAAAATTTATTTTTTGTGTGGCTGTATCATTTCATTTCAAACATTCATTTTAAACATGCAACATTAGTTGAAAGAAATCAAGAAACATAGATGTGGGTTGCCTGGGGTTGCCCTGTTGGAACACAATTTCTCTTCGAGGTTCCAGGTTGTAAAGATGTTAGTTGATAACATTTAACAATTAATTTTATAAATGAAATATTGAGGATACATAATTATTTTTTTACAACTACAGGCCATCTTCCTCTACAAACATTCTATTCGAAATAGTAACTTCAAGATCAGCCTGTGGTTACTTTAAGGTCAAACGTCTACTGCTGTATAATCGAGATGAATTCAAATGTCGCAGAAGAATATTCAAATTATGATTTATGGGGAATGTGTGAGATTTTATTCCGATACCGTCCAATGTAACATGATGAATATCAAAATAATATTTTTTAAAAATTTTGGAATTGGTCGATTTGTCCTACAATATTTGCAAGTGATTTAATGCTTGTGTAACTTACTTTACTTGATCTCATCATACTCTCGCAACATGTTGCACAGAGTATAATAGTTTTGTTCGCATAATGGTTGTTTGTATCAGCCATAAATAAAAGAAGTAGATATGGGCGTGGCCCCGCCCCAATTTTTTTTTTATATATATCTCGCAAACCGATAAAGCTAAAGAAACTTTCAGCGGTCACTTCCCTTACATACTTCATTATACACCATAAAAATAGTCGAAATCGAATAATAGCCACGCCCACCATACAAAAGCTACTTGTGGCAAAATTGTCGAAATCGGACTATAACTTTTCAAGGCTCCGGATACATAACATGAAGAACTCAGTGCCAAAGGGTAAATTTTCACCGAAAATATCGTTAAATGTCTCAGATGTTTTAATGTAAGTCAGGTACGTTGTTTCTTTAATAAACTTCAAATTTTAACTGAAAATTAAATTAATATTACCGTAAGCTGCCTGAAGGTCAGCGGCAGCGGTGCCGGAATTATCGAATATTATCGAATCGAAAGTATTACTTGACCTTACCTGCAGTGTAATAAATAAAAAAAAACGTTTATCTAATGTGGTAAAATCAAATTATAGGCTTTTGTGTTTTATCGACAAGGTAAATTCCAAGCACAACTGGTTTAGATTGAAAAACATACCTATTGGGATGCGATTCCAAGTGGGTTATGTAGTTTTTCAGGAACCTGTTTAATATCAGAGCTACACTTTTGACAACAATCTTTCTTTTCTTTAGTAAACTCACAACACAGTACGTCTTGCTGTTCTAAAATATATTCTCTTATGGTAAAGTATATTTCTGAAACTCTTAAACCGTAGACCTGTGAAAAGTCAATGATTTGACAATATCATTATATCCATATCATCTATCCATAGCTTGTGAAATTTTGCATATAGTACATAACAACAACAACAATATTTCTTCACACACACAGTTGGGCTACCGGTGCACCGCGGTGCTCAGGATTAATAAAAAAAGTAAAATAAAGAAACTTCAAAACCTAGAATACCAATTTAACCCAAATCACCCCGGGGTTGCCATATGGTAACGCGCAATAGTCTTGCTTTATATGTCCACAAAATTCCAAAGAATGCAGATACCATTATCTGTTAGCACGTGGCTGTTGCGTAATTGATCGCGCTTTCGGCAGCATTCATTTGCTCGTCAGTTTTATTTGGTTCGTGGTCGTGAATGCATTGCAAAGTGTATACAAAATGTGGAGTAGGGAAAAACGTGAAATGGAAAAGTAAGTATATCTAAGATATCGAATATTCGCGCGGTCGGGCTATGATAGTTGTGTTTTTGTGTAGTGATTGGAATATAAAATAACTCTCAATGATTTTTTTCTGTAAAAATTATATTTGAATGCGTTTTTTTTGCATTTTTCTGTGCATGTGTCCATATGGCAACGCCAGGCAGGTTAGGCCACTGGTATATCTAACGTTGCAAGAAGCTTTGGATTTTTTAGAGGAAGTGTGTTCTGATGATGAAAACGATGTTCCTACTAATATCCAGGTACTCTACATCGAGCCACCTTATCAGGATGGGGATGTAAGTGGGGAAGATGATGGCGAGGATGAAGATGGAGTTCCAGACAATGTATGCCCAGCACAACTTAAAGCCGGATGTGAAATTGTATTTGAAAATAGTACGCGAATGAAAGCTAACGATTGTAATCTAGAGGATGTCAATGACGAGGAACCTTATGACGATACTTTAGACGATTGTTTGCCGAGCTCGTCCAAGAAAATTTGTCGCCCAATTCAATCAAATACTGGAGTACCACTTCCACCATTTAACAAAGACAGCAAATATACTTGGCAAACCACTAATTCATTACCAGTCCTTCCCATATTCCCTGAAACGAATTTCGAAGATTGTCGGGATCTTAGACCTCATCAACTTTGTGAGAAATTTTTCAGCGATGACTTGCTTGAACATATATGCAAATGTTCGAATTTGTACGCTACGCATCATCAGAAACGATACGAAGAACTTATAATAGATGGTAATGACGATGTAATCTCTATTTTGATTTTATGATATTTATATTTAACACAAAATTTTTCAGAGTTACGTGTGTTCATCGCAATTTTGATAGTAACTGGCTACACTTCTACAGGAGCCTTTCGAGAGAGAATGTGGAGCTGCGATGATGACATTCAAAACGTTATGGTCTTCAATGCTATGCGAAGGAACCGCTTTGAGGAAATCAACTAATCGAGTCCGCATTGCACGAACCGTCTGCTAGTTCTGATAGGTTTGACACTCTTTGGAAACTACGCCCACTGACTTACCATATAAAGGCCAAAATGACTGAAAACTTTCACCCAGAACAAAATCTCTCATATGACGAAAGTATGATTGCATATTTCGGTCGCCATGGAAGTAAACAGTTCATAAAAGGAAAGCCAATTCGTTTCGGATACAAAGCTTGGTCTCTTTGCACTCCTAGAGGATATATGATCAATTTTGAAATATACCAAGGTAAGAATCCGAGGGTGAATCCTAAATATGAAGAACGCTTTGGCACTTGCGCAGCTCCACTCTTGTGTGTGATTGACGAATTTTCGGAAGAGGTGCAAGAACTTCCGCTTTTACTTTGACAATCTTTTCACTGGAATACCATTGATGATTTATTTGAAAAAAAAGAGGTTTCCAGGCTACCTATACAATTCGAGAAAACCGAATTCTAAAAAAGTTGTCCTATTCCACATAAGAAGGATTTGCGTAAACAGCAAAGAGGATATTACGAAAGCGTGGAAATCAAAGAAGAGTCAATTTATCTGACTAAATGGGTAGATAACTCGGTAGTCTGCCTTGCATCGACATGTTTTAGTGGCGAACCAAAATCCACAGCCTCTCGCTACAGTAGAGAATTGCGTAGGAAAATACCAGTTCCACGTCCGTGCGTTGTAACTCAATACAACAAATTTATGGCGCACCGCATAAGCTTTAGAGGAAAAAAATGGTGGTATTCCATCTTTACTTGGCTTATTGATGCAAGCTTGCTAAACAGCTGGCTTCTTTATAGATCCGCTAATGAAAATAAGTCATTTAATGATTTTAAGAGAGAAGCAGCCACTTACTACTGCAAGCACTACGGCGTCGAACTGAAACGGTTCCAAAAAACCTCAAATAAACGAACTGAATCCGTAACGAATGTCCTGCGCTATGACAGGACTGATCACCTTGTGGTTCCAATTGGAAATAAAAGGCGATGTGCAGGTGATGTATGCAATTCCATCAGCCTGCAAAAAATGCGATGTTGGACTTTGTTTGCCTTGCTTCGAAGCATATCATACAAAAATGTGAAAAACCAGGATTTTTCAATAATATATTGTATCATCTCAATGATATTTAATAAAATGAATTCATTATTTTTGAATTTTTCACGATATATAATAAAGTGAATTGAAAATTTTTGTTTTGAAGTTTGATTTTTGGGGGTTGCGGAATGATTTTCTACATATATGTAAACTAGTGGCCTATGGTACCTAGCGTTGCCATATGGCAACAGGACATTTCAAGGACCCTGGGTCCAGGACATAAAATCTAATGCTACAGTTTTTTTTAGTTTACCCAAAAGGATACCGCAAAAAAAATCTTTTCAAAATTCCACAAAGAATTTTCGTAGGGTGATTCGGGTTAAAGTGAACACAATTCTGCATTACTAAGCAGAAAAGTAGTTTTTAGTAGTTTTCACCATAACCTTTGTATGGGAGGAGGGCGTGGACTGTATAAGGTAGTACCTAAAGAAAACGATTCTAGGTCTGGTTGATATAGCTCAAGTAGTTTACGAGATATGTACAAAAAACATATTTGAGGGCGGGCCCACGCCCACTTCTAAAAAAAATACATCCAAATATGCCCCTTCATAGTGCGATCCTTTGTACCAAATTTCCATAGCTTTATGGCTTAGTTATGGCACTTTATGTGTTTTCGATTTTCGCCATTTTGTGTGCAAGTTTCATTAAGATATCTTATCACTTTGGTATATATAACCCTATATCTAACTCGTCTAGTTTTGGGTGTTACAAACAACCGATATGTGAACAAAACTATAATACTCTCTTAGCAACTTTGTTGCGAGATTATAACCAGATGAACGGACGTACACTTGGTAGCAACTTAACAATCTTGTACAATTCAGAAATTGATTTCGATGGTGGCCGCGTGGTATTCAAGAAAACATGTTCCTATTCCAAAATGCATGTACTTTATCCTTATTTTCTTTGTGAAAGCTCTTTACTATAACAGGATTTTCCACCAAAATATTTAACTGTATTTTGTTAATAGACCTTAAATTAGGTTTAATGACTGTTCTCACAAAAGGGGGAAAACACCAAAACTATAAGGATAGTCCTTTGTGAAAAAAAAAAAACCATTTTATATATAAAGTCTCAAACAAAGCGCTGTGAACCTATAAATCTGTATAGGTTGTTTACTTCTACAGCCGCCGATTCGCGAGGATGTTCAAAAAGTGAGATCCACGGAATTTTATTATTGATTATAGCAGCCACTTGAGCTTTAAAAACGCTAAAATAGTCTTGAAGACTTTTGAAACGCCCTCACCACACAAGGATTCCACCGAATATTAATTTAGCTTTGGTTTCATATAGCCAAAGGACTATTTAATACATATACATACCCTTAGTTCATATTAAAAAAGTTGTTAATATGTAGTTTCAAGTACCATAAGACAGGGTTTTTTTTTTAAGTTCAGGCAGTAGATATGTCAATGAATAGCAAAGCATAAGTATTAAAAGTTGAAACTGATTTGGAAATTCATTTGGCGGTAATTCACGGATTTCATTACAGCTCAAATTCGGACAATTCAATTTCGAAAGTGTTCTTATTTTCGCAGTGCAGTGAGTTTTTGAAATGTCACGCTTTGTAGAGTTATGTGTTGATTCATTAGACCTTGTGTGCTAACAGTAAATATTTCGAATTTATCCAGCCAAAACAAAACAATAAACCACAAAATAAGTTTTACTGACCAATTCTCTTACACTTGCTGAACACTAAATTTAAAACTAGAACAAAGAAAATGAAACATATTTGCGAAATTTGTGCGGTAATTTGTTTGTCGTTGTGATATTTATGGAAAAAAATCGCTTTATAGAAAAACGTTACTACCCGGTAGGAACGGTAAAATAAACAAACGTTGTAGTTAGCGAGCATTTATTGTGATTAATCGATAATATATCGATATTGAACTTATTGAATAAAGTTGAGCAAAATGAAATACCAAATGGCTAAATAAAATTTAACTAGTTCAACTACACAGCCACACATAAAAAAATTATCATGAGCTGGGGCTCTTACTTTGTGTACTATATGCACATATTTAGGCGAACACATTTGACTATGTGGTTTTCAAAAATACAACCCGATTCACTTGGATAGGCACATATATTATTTTTTAGTTACGAGCCTATATCTCTTCATTTAGACATCTCAGAAGCTTTGTTTTAAAGATCGGTCCGATTTTAACAAATGCTGTGAAAATGAAAAATATACCTTTCATGATTTGGTTTATATGGGTTGTTTTAATAAACTATTTTTTGGAAAAAACAACTGGGTTGCTTCGTAAAATAAATAATTAGTATCTTTAGGTTAATTAAAGAGTAAAATTGTTTTATTATTATATATATCTTTATATTATATCACGATTCCGGAGAAAAATACCTCGGTAACTCAAAAAAGCTCAAATCAATATTTACCATAAAGAAGGTTATTGAAATCTGGAGATCGGGCACAAAATTGAAAGATCAGATGCAGTCGTGAGCCAATTTTAAAAAAATGTAAAAATTTTGGCGTGAAAATTTCAACGAAGGGCAATGCAAAACTTAATATTCGCCAGCTAAATCAAATGAAAAATCAAACTACTAAAGAATTTATGAACTGCAGAAAAAATCAATAAATGTGGGACCCCCAGAGGTGATCTAGTTATTGATGACCAGAGTATACTGAGTTTGCGGAGGGAACACTTCTCCAGCCTGCTGAATGGCAGTAAAAGTACAACACCAGGAGATGGCGAACCCGATTTACCAATCGACGACGATAGAGCAGATGTTCCATTGCCCGACCGTGAAGAAATTCGAATAGCAATTACCCGCTTGAAGAACAAAAAGGCGGCGGGGGCCAATGTATTACCGGCCGAGCTATTCATATACGGCGGCGAAGAGCTGATAAGGTGCATGCATCAGCTTCTTTGCAGAATATGGTCGGAAGAAAGCATGCCTGACGATTGGAATCTCAGTGTGCTCTGCCCAATAGACAAAAAGGGAGACCCCACAATTTTCGACAATTACCGTGGGATAAGCCTCCTCCACATCGCGTATAAGGTTCTGTCGAGTGTACTGTGTGAAAGGCTAAAGCCCACCGTCAACAAACTGATTGGACCTTATCAGTGTGGCTTTAGACCTGGAAAATCAACAACAGACCAGATATTCATCATGCGCCAAATTTTGGAGAAGACCCGTGAAAATAGGATCGACATACACCATCTCTTTGTCGACTTTAAAGCTGCTTTCGAGCCGTTTGATACCAGACGAGGTTTCAGACAAGGTGACTCACTCTCGTGTGATTTCTTTAACCTGATGCTGGAGAAAATAATAAGAGCAGCAGAGCTAAACAGAGAAGGTACAATCTTCTATAAGAGTGTACAGCTACTGGCGTACGCCGTACGTTAGTTCTGCTTTTTCCAGACTGGATAAGGAAGCGAAGCGTATGGCTCTGGTGGTGAACGAGGACAAGACGAAATATCTCCTGTCGTCAAACAAACAGTCAGCGCATTCGCGTCTTGGCTCTCACGTCACTTTTGACAGTCATAGCTTTGAAGTTGTAGATAATTGTCTACCTGGGAACCAGCATTAACAGCAATAACAATGTCAGCCTGGAAATCCAACGCAGAGTCACTCTTGCCAACAGGTCTCTATCATTCTACTCTACACGTCTCTCATCATTCCCGTCCTACTTTACGGTGGAAGCGTGGACGAAAGAAAAAAAAAAGGTTTTGAATAAGGTTTATGATCCTGTGAATGATGACCTGTATCAGTTATACGACGACATTGATATAGTTTAGCTAATAAAAAGACAGCGGCTACGCTAGCAAGATCATGTTACTCGTATGGAAGAAAACACTCTAGCTTTGAAAGTGTTCAATGAAGTTTCATGATAAGTTATGAAGTGTCTAGGAGATTTCTAAAAAATCGGTTTGTATAGCCATAGTATTATATGTAGTTTACGAGGTAGGTATAAAAACATATTGGGAGAAGGGACCAAACCCTTTTCAGAACATATTCCATCGTAGTCTGCCCCTTATTGATATAATCTTCGGTACCAAATTCCATTTCTATAGCTTCATTTCTAGGTTAATTATTGTATTTTATTGGTTTTCGGTTATTGCCATTTTGTGGGCGTGGCAGTGGTCTGATTTCACCTATCTTCAATACCAACCTTCTTATGGTGTCAAGGAATATATGTACCAAGCTTAATTTTTACACAAATTATGCGTTACATCGACAGACGGAGAAATATCCGGATTTTAACTCTACTCGTCTCCTGATCACTTTGGTATGCATAACCCTACATCTAACAGGTTTAGTTTTAGGTGACACAAACAACCGTTAGACGAACAAAACAATTGTACTCTGAGCAACATATTGCACTACTTTGAAAAATTAAATGTTAAATTATTGACTAATAACTTTATAATGCACTCGTTGCTAACAAATTATAATTAAATATTACTTGAAATTAATATCAACTCTCATCAATCACAAAGCATTTAGATATATGGACAACTAAATTTATTAGAAAAAAGTCGTTGAGTTTTGGCACGGAGCCATATTATTAGGAGACAAATATTCATATACTCCAATAAACTTTCTGATGGTATATACTTTGTTCATTTCATTATGCAGCATGAAAAGTGATGACAACGGATTATAACCACGCCAACCTCCCATACAAAGGTTATGGTAAAATCACATACAAACGTTAAGGATAAGATAAGTGCCCATAAATTGTATGGTAAAGATAGGAACAGAATGGCTGCAAGATAGTATACAAGATTTGAAATAGGTGTAGCGCTGATGATTCGTTTATTCACGATTTATAAATTAAGTACTAATGAAGACATCGAAACACAACAACTACGACATTTATAGTGTGGCAACGACCGTCTAAAATTCGCCGAAATCGGACATTAAATTTTCAAAAACTCAGATACTGAATATGAGAACCTCGGCACTCGGTACAGGTATTCGAAAAAAATTTACAGGGGATGTTTCCTATTAATAGTGTGCCTCTGTGTCCAAAATGGATAAAATCGGGCCAATACTTCTTCTAGCTCCATATACCTACATAGGGATTTCGATGTTCCATTGAACTATATACAATACATATCGGATACAGATATCATAGGAAAATTAAGTGAACGTATAAACTTGGTTATAGTGTAGCTCGGTGACGAATTTAAGTGAAAACTGTCCAGTACATCTGCCTCCATATAATATGAATAATGACAATCGCTCTTCTGGTGGACTTTATGCCGAATATATGGGTCAAATTGTAGGTTTGTCAGAACCACATAAATAAATTGCGAGAGTATAAAATGTTCGAATGCCTTACTTGTTTCATTTAATCATACTCCGAGAGAGTAATTTCAATTCAGAAAAGTGATTTTTTATAAATATCCAACCAATAAACAATGAACGTGCTTATTAAAAATATAACTTTAAGACTATAAACCTATATATATTTGTTCCTGTTACTCCTATGTGCCACAATAAAAAAGTTTGACATGTCATACGCTTTATAAATCGCTCTCAAGTTTGAATGTAGCGACCAACTTTCTAATTATGTGGTTTCACAAATATTTTTCTTGATAAATAATTAAATAACGATTAAATTGGTTTAATCTGTTCCAATTTGAAATGTATTGTTTAGTACTTCAGCAAGTGTTAGAGAGTGGTTCAGCAAGAGTTATTAGTGACGAGAAAGTATAAAAGCAATGTGCGCAAATTTTTAAATTTAAATAAATTCAAATTATTAAAAATGTGTATAATACTCGTATTCGTACTAGGTTTACTGATTTTAAACACCAACCTTCTGTGGGCGGGTACCAGTTTTTGGACGATATACAAAACTAATAAATCAGTTGTAGAACAGCGGTCTGGGGATTTCTATGAAGATGATGGAATTTCTTGTACATGTGATGACAAAATTTCGTGTTCTCTTACCGACGAATTCGGCCTTATTCACTTCAAATTTATTACAAAACTGTCGAATATGTTTGTGCTTTGTGCGAAATCAACACGCCTTAATATTGACAACAAGTTTGCTATTAAGTTACATCTACTCACAGGCGTAAATTGCGACGCTCTTACATACAAATTATATACTGATAATGATAAAATGAACCCTATTATAGCATATGTCAAGGAGCAGAATAAAATAAAACTAATATATAAAACTGACTTTACTCCAGAACCAATGTATTTTGTTTTCCAGTATTTACGTCAGCTTCATATAGATATAAGTTCTTCGGCGAACATTATAACTCTACCTAAAAATATATTTTCTATTATATTTCGCTTACTATTCTTGCACAAAGTCTGACGGATCAGCACAGAATGTTGCAAAACTTGACGAAAGAACATTTTCAAAATTTTACTGCGCTCAAGCACTTTGATTTAGCCGGAAATAATATGAAAGTGTTAGACGCAGATATCTTTGAAACACTTACTAACTTGGATTGTCTAAATTTGAGCCGTAATGAAATCAGAGAATTGGCACCAAATATATTTGGAAATCAGCGTCAACTTATAATACTCGATCTTAGTAACAATTTATTGACATATCTACCGCCTGAAATTTTTAAGCAAAATTCTTTGTTATGGCAATTGAAACTCAGTGGTAATCGATTGATCCATATCACCAATGTTATGGAAACTCTGAAACCGTTGAACTATCTACATAGGCTAGACTTGAGTGAGAACAAACTACAACCTGTTTGGGAAATGAAGATTACCTCCAATGCTTCCATATCCTCAATGAACAACTTCAATGTAAAAATGCAATTGGCTTTAGTGGATGGTCTGAATTATTTCAGGAAATTGCAACCCGAACGGTACAAAGAAAGCAATATTTATTTAAAAATATTCGATTTAAGTCGCAACTTTCTGAACGAGTTTAATATGGATTGGTTTGTCAATGCCGGCATCAAATGCCCTTTTCAAATTAACTTAGAGCAAAATTTAATTAAAACAAGTAAGGAAGGGCTAAGTTCGGGTGTAACCGAACATTTTATACTCTCGCAATTTATTTATTTAACATTATTTATATTATGAGTATATAATAAGTTGTAGATAATTTCGTTTATCTGGGAACCAGCATTAACAACACCAACAATGTCAGCCTTGAAATCCAACGCAGAATCACTCTTGCCAACAGGTGCTACTTTGGACTGAGTAGGCAATTGAAAAGTAAAGTCCTCTCTCGACGAACCAAAATCAAACTCTATAAGTCGCTCATTATTCCCGTCCTGATGTATGGCGCTGAAGCGTGGACGATGACAACATCCGATGAGACGACTCTTGGGGTTTTCGAGAGAAAGGTTTTGCGCAAGATTTATGGTCCTCTAAACATTGGCAACGGCGAATACCGCAGACGATGGAACGATGAGCTGTACGATTTATACGACGACATCGACATAGTTCAGCGAATAAAAAGACAGCGGCTACGCTGGCTAGGTCATGTTGTACGGATGGAAGAAAACACTCCAGCTCTGAAAGTATTCGATGCAGTACCCGCTGGAGGAAGCCGCGGAAGAGGACGACCTCCACTCCGGTGGAAAGACCAAGTGCAAAGTGACCTGGCTTCACTTGGTGTTTCCAGTTGGCGCCAAAAAGCAAAAAGGAGGAATGAGTGGCGCGCTCTGGTGGATTCGGCTATAATCGCTTAAAGCGGTTCCTACGCCAAATATATATATATATATATATATAATTAATATTCGTCATATATATTGTATAAAGTCCATTGAACTTTGGAAACCATAATATTAGGTTAGAAGCACCGAGGTCCTCGTGTTCGATATATGGGCCTTAAAAACCTATGGTCCGATTTCAGCGATTTTTAGAATGGGGCTGCCACACTATAAGCGTAGTATTTGTGCAAAGTTCTGCATCGATATCTTCACTAGTGCTTACTTTATATATTGTAATTATTTCAGATTGTCGATTCAGATCGACTTCAAAGTTCTGGTATATTAGAAGTAGACGTGGTTGTGAAGCGATTTGGCCTATTTCACAACATATCATTTGGATGTAAGGAAACTATTACAAACCAAGTTTCATTGAAATCGGTCGAGTAATTCCTGAGATATGGTTTTTGACCCATAAGTGGGCGACGCCACGCCCATTTTCCATTTTGTAAAAAAATCTAAGTGCAGCTTCCATCTGCCAATTCTTATGTGAAAGTTAGTGTTTCTGACGTTTTTCGTTAGTGAGTTAACCCACTTTTAGTACTTTTCAACTGAACCTTTGTATGGGAGGTGGGCGTGGTTATTATCCGATTTCTTTCATTTTTGGATTGTATTAAGAGGTGACTAAAAAAAAAAAGACTGCAGAAAGTTTGGTTTATATATCTCTATTGGGTTCCGAGATATGTACAAAAAACCTATTTGGGGGCAGGGCCACGCCCACCTCCCCAAAAAAAATACATCCAAATATGCCCCTTCATAGTGTGATCCTTCATACCAAATTTTATTTCCATAGCTTTATTTATGGCTTAGTTATGGCACTATATGTGTTTTCGGTTTTCGCCATTTTGTGGGCGTGGCAGGTCCGATTTTGCTCAGTGTTCCAAGTTTCATTAAGATATCTTAATTTTTACTCAAGTTACAGCTTGCACAGACGGACGGACGGACAGACAGACATTCGGATTTGAACTCCACTCTTCACCCTGATCACTTTGGTATATATAGCCCTATATCTAACTCGTTTAGTTTTGGGTGTTACAAACAACCGTTATGTGAACAAAATTATAATACTCTCTTAGCAACTTTGTTGCTAGCAACTTTGTTGCGAGAGTATAAATATATATTCGTTATCAAATTTACTTACGGCGACTGAAGATTGTGAGTGCGAAATAAAAATGGCTGGCAATCCTATGATGTGCGATTGTAAATTGGCTTGGATATTCAATGATAATTTACACACACTTTTTAGTGATTTAAAATGTAATCAGACATCAACCAAATTATTGACGGATATCGCACAGCTTGAACGCAATGAACTGTGTGCTTGGCAACCGGTAATGTGCCCCAAAAAATGCAATTGTTACATACAATCTAAGTCGCTGATCATCAATTGCTACGATGGACAACTCGACGTTATCGAACAGCTGCCACGTCCCGAGCAAGTTTCGCTCACGAGCTCGATATTGGATATTAGGAGTAATAATTTTACTGTTTTGCCGCTAAACACGACCTTCGGCTATGCCAACGTTTCGCAACTCTACGCTTCGAACAATAAAATTACGAATATAAGTCTCTTTCAACTGCCGACCAACTTAACGTCTTTGGATCTTCGAAATAATTATTTAGAATCATTAAGTACTGAATTTTTGCGTGCAATTCTTAATGACAGCTCAAAACTAGAGACTTTGTATCTCAGTGAAAATCTTTGGTTTTGCGACTGTGCTGCGCAGGATTTGATATACACCGTTCGTGCACATCGGAAACGCATTCCTGATGTTGAACAGTTACACTGTGTTAATCTACAGAATGTTACACTCCTAACAGCAAGTGTGGGCGAATTATGTCAAACTGTTAATGTGGAGCGTTATCACTATATGATCGCAATTGGCACTACTGTAGCGGTTATCATTATTATTTTACTTATTATTGCCTCACTCTACTATAAATATCAAAAGGAAGTGAAAGTCTGGTTATATGGTCACAACATATTGAGCTGTTGCATTCATGAATTAGAGCTGGATGAGAATAAAACATTCGTTGCGTTTATCTCATATTCGCACCAGGATGCTGACTTCGTCAACCACACACTACTGACGCAACTTGAACAGGGCGAGCCACCATTTCGTATATGCACGCACGAACGCAATTGGCTTGCGGGCGCCTATATACCTGAACAAATTATCGTACATGTTGGCGGTAGAATGTATGTTATGGGACAAGTTGAGATGAATAATATTCGTGACGATAGTGCTTAAATTTTTCGTGGGTTGACTTTGCGGATGGTCAATTAGTTGATGAAAAATCTCCGTTTACACTCTGAAACTTTACAATTCGGACCACTAATTGGAAGAATGCCTGTATCCAAATATCTTAAGTCTTGCAGTGATGAGCGCACTAATTTTACATATCATTTTCATTCAAAAATTTTATGATATCAATTCCACTGTATACTTAGGAGAGAAAATATGTTACAAATAAATAAAGTTTTAAATAAAAAAAATATATATTTTTATTAAATTCTGTCAAAGGTAGCTGATATGTGTATACGTAGTTGGCGAAATCGGACTATAACTTTCCAATTACCCGGATATCGAATATGAAGAACTCAGTGCCACATTGTAATGTTTCACCGAAAATATCGGTAAATCTTTCAGATATATTAATTTAATTCAGAGGAAATCTTTTTCTTCTAATAATTTGTCTCTGTACCAGAAATGGTCAAAATCGGGTAATAACTTCCCTTAGCTCTCATACAGCTAATTAAAGGATTTTAAAAACACGATAGGCTTAATAGCTATTAAATCGGTTAATATGTGAAATATCTTAGCCAAATTAATTGAGCATATAATCTTAGATATAACGTATTTTGGTGATTAAAATGAGTGAAATCGGTTCAGGAATTACCAGGAGGGTTTTCAAACATTCAATGGACTTATTACTAAATACATATTTGCCGAATATGCGAATCAACATTACCATGATAAAGCGTATTTCAACATTCACCTTATCACTCTTAAGACTGTTTGATTAATCAAGTTGAATGACAGAATAATAGGATAGTATTCTTCTGATACTCCAGGGTATATATAGGCTCATAACTTGCTTACGCCTCCTACATATTTGTGGATTACATTCTTCTTGATGAATTCAACATGCAACAAGAGCAAAACTTTAGCGTTAATTAGTTCCACGGGTTACGTGATCTAATGTTTGCAGTACTTCCATAAAGTACTGTTAGGGTACCTTAGAGTATAGCATTGTTTTAAAATATTAATTGATCAATCCAAAAGGTGCGTGCGATCATCTATCCATAGCCTGGCAAATATTCCATATAGTATATAATAATATAATATATTTCTTCACATATCTGTTAACTGTGAGGTATTCTGGATATTTGTAAGCGAAAAAGCTGATATAACGAATTACGACACATTAACAAACTTGGAATTGTTACAAAGAAACACTGAAAAGTTGACACGGCTAACATGTTTAATGTATGTATATATATTTTCAACACACAAGGCTGATTCCAAAACAACTAAAAGTGGGATGTTTAACGAATACGTTTGATTTATTATCTAACCATGTATTTAGTACAGTTTGCTTGTACTATACTATACTATCGACAACATCCTTATGTCGCAGTTTGGAAAATCACCTATTGCCATATGACGCCAGTATAAATGTTTTCACTTTGCAAGCAACAATGAATACATATCTAAATAAAACTCTATACAAATAGTATATGGGAATATAGTTCTATGCCAAAAACATCGAATATGATGATCCTCGAAATATCGCTGAGAATGTGCCCTGATGTAAAATATTTGTGGAAGCGGTACATGCTTTGGTCCCTTAACACTTCCCAAATATAATAATTTCCATTTTTCCGACTTGCAAATATCTTCGGTAGCAATTCACTGATTTCTAGAGACCGACCGATTAATCGGCCTTGGTATCGGCATCGGCCAGTATCGGCCACAAAATGAAGCATCGGTATCGGCATCGGCCATATTTGGCCGATTCTTAAAGATTTTAATTTCTTAAGTGTTGCAAAGATGTTTTCGTCCAACACTTCCATATTATTTCCAGATAAGTCCAGCTACCTGAGAGCATTTGAAATGTTCCTTCATTAAGTTGTGCAGCGTTATCTACTGATTCGCTAGACTTTGTGTGCTAATAGTGAATGTTTTCAATTGATAGCGCGAAGAAAATATATCATGTGTTAGAGTAATAATGTCCTCTGATGATTTTACAACTAATTGAATGAATATAATTGTATATATATTTTTCAAATAATCAGGATGGTATATTGGCTTTGCAAAAAAATCAATGTTATAGATTAACTTTAGTTTATTATATATGTATATATATGTAGTAGAGTCTCATTCCATTGAGTATTCATAGTATTTCGGGAGGAGACATATTGCAATTTTCGAATGTGATAAAAGTGATTCATTAAAGAATCGTTGAAATTTCCGATTGTGTAGAAAATCAAGATTTTTGGTTTCGTTTTGACAAAGTACTTTCATTCCGTGGCTGAAATACATATAGCATACTCCAATATCACCGATATTAACACTATTGCCAAAGATCCTACAAATTAAAAAAACTTGTATCATCATCAAACATTTTTTTTTTTTTTTTTGGAAATCAGTAGAATTAGTATGTATGATAGTACATTTAATATTTGCGGATATTATTTTTAAATTTCTTTCTCACTAAAGAGGTTTTACAGACGAGCTCACTAACACTTGGTGAAATATTAAGAAACACATTCAGAACTAGAGCATATGCAACCCTAATTGAATTCCTTATCAGGAGTAATGTATGTGAAAACCGCAAACTTTTGAAGAACTCGTCATTATAAGTGCGGTAATTTATTGTTGATGTGATATTTATTAAAAATAATTTTTTATATTCCCGCAACATTCTGCAAATAGAATTATAGTTTTGTTCACATAACAGTTGTGTGAAACACCGTAAAATAAACGCGATAGAAAGAGAGATATATACAGTGAACCAAAAAAAAACTTGTACAGAAAAATGTTTTGACTTTGAAGTTACTTATCTCTTAAACCAATTAAGATATTGACATATGTCAAAAAGTGAGAAAAAGTGCGTTTTATTAGTTTGACTCAAGAGAATGACTTGCAAGACGATTTTCAGTTTCAAATTTAGATTTTCCAATACGGTGTCTTTTTGATACCCTCATCTGGAAACTATTTCCACGATGAATGTAGATTTCCATTGGTGAAAGAATTTTTGAAATCGGCACAGTAATTTTCGAATTTATTCAATACAAACATACATACAAATCTTTCCTCTTTATAATAGAATATAGATAAATATATCCTATGTTACTCGGGGTGAATATATGTAGCTTTCCAATGGTGAAAGAATTTACGAAATCGGGACAGTAGTTTTCGAGTTTATTCAATACAAACATACATACAAATCTTCCTTCTTTATAATAGAATGTAGATATACCATGGACTAATGAAAATGAAAATGAATATTCTATAGAAATTCAGAGTGAATATTTTCTTTATAATCACTGTACCAAAATTGGCTCATTAGCTCTCAAGCACCCATATACATACATATGTATATGCCTAATATTAAGATTTTCAAATTCCCAGATGGTTGTACACAGTATATATCTTTTAATATGTGATATATCTTAGGTTGAATTGTGTGATCGGATATATATACACATAAATAATGTAGGTAGTTGGCGTGATGCGTGAAATTGATTCAGTAATCATATCACCTATTATATACTATGTATAATAATGTTCGTTATTCTAGTGGGCTTTATGATAAATTCATGGGTTAAATTGTGTGTTTTCACAAAAAAATTACATACATAAAGAGTATAAAATATTCGGTTACACTCGATCTTTGCACTTTCTTACTTTTTATACAACACGCTTTCCATACCACTAAATATCGGTAAAAAATTTTGGTCAAAGCAAGTTTTTTCTAACTGAGTCATGTTATCGGTCAAATTAAACAGCTGTCAACATTAAACAAAATTATTTGCAATAATTATACAAGTAATTTGGCATAGCGTTTCAAGATAGGTGTTATGTTAAATAAAACATAGTAACATTTAGGGAAAAATTACTGTTGAAATGTCAATTAAATCAACTTCCGTTCTTTTCGACAACATTTTGTTGTTGCACGTGCGGCACACAGTCGCGCCAACTCGATTTATTTGATTTAATTTTGGTATTTCCACCATTCGTTTTCGACAAAAGGAAATGCAATTCCATACCGAAATAGGCGACCAAAACACAAAAATTGTTGCAATATAATATAAAAATTGAGAAGTGGTGGAAAAAATAAATAAATTTGGCGAACATCCAAAAAAATTGTGTGCGCTGCAGCACGCTGCGGGCGCAATTGATTTATGTAGGTACACTACATAGTACAAAAATATGCTCACGTAGAAATAAATACACACATATACATACCTGTGTGTATAATAACTACGGAGTGTAGTAATAAAAACAATTGGCCTCGCGGCACAAATTATGTATCGAAAACGCTAGCAGGCAAGCAACAGCAGCAGGTGAGCGCTTTCACCGTGGGCTGTACGTAAAATATATATACACATGCATATACATATATATGAGTATAATATGTTGCCACTACCGGTTAGCTGTAGTGGGCCAGTGGGTGAAATTTTGCCTGACAATGCCACGAAATCGACCACCTAACGGTGGCCACCAATCCAACGTTGACAGCGCGAGCATTTTCGCTTGCAAATAAATATTCGCAATAACCAGCAGCAATCAGGCAGCTAGCCAACCAACATGCAATGAGCAATGGCGGCAGCAGCTTGGCAACCGGACAGTCAAACAACCGAAAACCGTTTACAATTAAATTTATTTTTTAATAGAATTACATTGGTTATATGGCGGTATTTATTGATTGCGCAATCGTCGAACAATTCATTCAGCCGAAAATGATTGCACGAATATTTAAAGTTTACTGGTTTATGATGATTACCAGGCACTACTATCGGGGGCATCTACCCGTTTATATACTTTTTAAATGATTGGTGTTGTTGTTATTTTATAATACATACATATATTGACACTCAGCATACTTGAGCATACATATTTATATGAAAGGGAGTTACATTTTTGTGCATCTAACGGTTATTTGTAAAACCTAACTAGTTAGAATCATTCCATTTGAATATTCATATCCTCCAAACAACATTGTTGTAATCGCATTGTGCGAATCGCTTTCAATTCCGATTTTTGATATTGACTTGAATGTGAATTTATTTTACATGCAAACAAAAAGGATGTTATTAATGTGATAAAACTATAGCATCCTGATTACTATCATCTTTAAACGATGTGAAAGGAGGAAAAAAATGTTATTTAAAACGGACAAGTCTCAGTTACTTGTGAGCTTATAGGCATTTTAAAGAAAGCAGTTTCCTTCCCAATTAGGAGGGTTTTCGGATTTCATAGATCTTGTTTTCAGCATATTTTGTACGTATTTTCATTCAACTGTTTATGGGTGATCCATTTCGAGGTTCCCTAAGAGACAAAACACAGAAAATTCAAATTTTATTTATTAATGATTATTATTAAATTTCGAAAGAACAATTTTTGGCATTTATTTTTCAAAGATTATCTCTTTGAAATGTTCACATTTCACACAGGAAAAAATCTAACTATGTGATATCACACGATCTGAGTGGCCAATTGACCTTCCCAAAACTTGAAATGTGTGGAAAGTGGCGCCGTCTTCTTAAAACCAAATGTCGCCGAGATCACGAGCTTCAATTTCAGGCATCAAATAGACGGTTATCATGTCGCGATAACGGTTGCCATTGACGATTACGTGCTCAGCGGTTTTCGTATACAGCTACTGCTATATTTTTTCACTGTGTGCTGGACGCAATCTTCGGTCGAATATTATCTAATAACGAATGCTGCGTCTCAAGATGGGTGTTGGTGTTGTGAATAATACGCTCAGTAGGCCGATTATGTTGACCATAATTTCAATGAAGGGCGCGAAACACATTCTTTACAGAACGTGATTTTTTGTAATAAAGTTGAACAACTTGTAAACGTTGTAAGCGCGATCGAAAATACTATATAGGGTTACTAATATTTGATTTCGTACTAAATAGGTTTCATAGACAATTTTGTGATTGCTTAGCTCAGAATTGTTTGAGCACTCGTAAAAGATGGGGACACCAGCAAAGAGAAAAAACACCATATTTTACACTTCTTTTTAGATAAAGGCGAAGTCAGGCGACTAAAAAGTTGAATATAATTAATGGACCTGATACTGTAATAGCTAGACAAGCGCAATTTTGGTTTCGTCGATTCCGTCTCGGTATTTTTGATTTCAAAAATTCATCAATCACCGTTTTGTCGAAAACATCGATGAAATATTGGAAAGCCCGTTCAATATGTTAGCACTGTTTTGTTTGCCCAAGAGTTGACGATTGTACCTTTTGGAACCATTTAAACAAGGCTGGATATTGAGAGCAGCAAGAATCTTCATAGCCCAAATTTTCATTTTGTGAATAGCTGCTGAATCGCAACAAACTCGATACATTTGTGAACCGGATGGGTACTGGTAATGGAAGATGGTTCAGTAGCGATAATGCTACGTGAAAATGGTCGTAGTCGAATCGCGATGAGCCGGCATATTCGATGGTCTGGTCTGAAAAATCATACGAGAGTCCGGAACTGACAACATGTGATTACTGCCTGTTTCTGTTTATGGCTTATAATTTTATAGATGAAAAAATCGCCATTTTGCCAAATTGCCAAGAGTGACATTTTGAAAATATCTTCAAACCGTCAACGAACCAAGCGGTATTTGAGGTATAAATAATGGAATGTCATGTTTATTCTCGTGAGTATTTGCCAATCATATATTAACATATACTATATATATTATGTATGATTATTAATTGAACTTCCAAGATCTCAATGATCTCTTTCGGGCTGTTCAAACAACATATTTCCAATCAGCAAGCTATAGAATACTATATTTCTATTACTCATTTACTAATAACCACTAGGTGATTTCGTACTCTCTACTTAAATGCAACTTATCGTACATAACTAAAAAAGTAAACCACCGATTTACGATGCAATATTTATTAAGTACTTTCATTTTACTTTAATAGAGTGATTGTACTATCAGAAAGCTTCCTGAAGATTGACAATCAGGAAAATATGCTTTTGTTAAAATGCACCATCTACAGCAATAACAATATATACAATAGTGCACTACACAGACGCTAAGTGGCCAAATAGCCAATCGTCATGGCTCAGAGCGTGACGAGGTAAGACTGCATTCAATCCGTGAAATGCTCACACAGTTATCAGTTGCTATTACATTTTAATTCCACTAAAAGCTTATTATAGTGATATTATGAATTCCGCATTCTTGTCAATTCGTTGCCATTGCGTTGCACCATTGCAGTCATGCTTAGTGACATAATCAGTAGATATTTCTTCTTTTGAAGACGGAAGGCTTGATCCGTTGCTTGCAACTTACGGAGATTTGTAATAAAGTAATTGCCGATAACATCGCTTTTAACCTGACTGTTTGCTTAAGTGGCCGCCTGTCAACTCAACTGATTGGTTGACTTTACTGTGTATTAGCTATGTACATATATATATATTGTTTATTAATATCAAACGATTTAGATAATGAGGAGCTCTAAATGACTAAACATATTAAAAATTGCGAAGTTAAGTTTACTACAGTTTTTTTTAAGATATCAAAAAAGCGACTTTAATCTTAACGTCTTTAGACATTTGATCTAATATATTGAAGAAAAAAGTAATTCTGCAAATATGTATTAACACTTTAAACTCCATAAAATAAACCATGGTTCAATAGTTGGGTGGGATGGTCTTTAATTCTGTAAGCGAATTTCATGATTCGCCAAAGTTAGCGGAAAAGGAATTTCAGCGTATACCTTTACTTAGAATATATTGAGAAGCAACTATTTTATGACCTCTACTACCTATACTTACTGCAAGAGAATTTAAGATCGTTTCAGATATTTCTGGTTTCTACGTACCTCATCATCGAAATATCGAAAGCCTTTGCTAGCAAATCAATATCAATATCAATAGATAGGGTAATATGTATATATCAAAGTGATCAGGGTGACGAGTAGATTTGAAATCCGGATGTCCGTCCGTCTGTCCGTGTGTCCGTACGCGTATTTGGTTGCTTTCAAAGATGGGCAAAGGTTGCTTTCAAAGATGGGCAAAATCGGACCACTGCCCACAAAATGGTGCCATAACTAAGCCATAAATAAAGTTATACAAGTAAAATTTGATACAACGGGGTAGCACTATGAAGGGGCATATTTGAAAGTAATTTTTTTGGAGAAGTGGGCATGGTCCCGCCTCTACTAAGGTTTTTGTACATATCTCGTAAACTAATAAAGATATAAACCAAAATCTCTAGTGTCGTTTCTTTTAGATACTACCTTATACAGTCCAAAAATGGAGGAAATTGGATTATAACCACGCCCACCTCCCGTACAAAGGTTATGTTGAAAACTACTAAAAATGCTTTAATTCAGTAAGGAAAAACACCAGAAACCTCGAATTTCATTATAAAGATGGAACAGAAGGGCTTTACTATAATATATATAAATTAAACACTAATGAAAACATCGGAACAGAACTTTGCACATATACTTCATTTATAGTGTGGCATCGCCTTTCTAGATATCACCGAAATCGAACCATAAGTCTTTAAGGCACCATATATCGAACATGAAGACCTCAGTGCTTCAAATTAATTCAGAGGGAATATATTTCTTCCAATAATATGTCTCCGTGCCAAAAATGATCGAAATCGGGATATAACTTCCCATAGCTCCCATATACCTAATATTGGAGTTTTCGAACTTTCAATATAAAATATATAATATATGAGTCAAATTGTGTGTTATACCAATAAAATTAAATAAACAAAGTGCGAGAATATAAAACGTTCTGTTACATCCGAACTTAGCCTTTCCTTACTTGGTTTTAGCTCATTTTATTTAAACATATGGACAATTTAAAAACAGAGAGATGATATATTTTCAGGTAAACATAATGATAATGGAACAATACATTTATTATTAGTTAGTTATTATTCTGTTGTGTTCAACTCAGATGGACATCGTATTCCAAAACATTGATATAATCCCGTTCAAACATTTTAAATAACTTTGACATGTATTTTGGGTCGTTCTCCTTTGAAAATTGAACATAGTAGGCAGTTTTTCCTCAGCCCACTACAAATTAACATTTTTCATTATATCAACTTATCTCTCCTTATTGAAAATTCCATCAATCCCGTGAAACATAGAGCTAGAGTAGAACTAGAGACATATTCCACTATCGATGGTTTGAACTTATAGTTACTCATTGCATACTTTTATTACATATTTTTCGCTGAGCTGCTCAAACTATGATCGCCTTACAGAGCCGCTCAAATATTTTATGTTTCAGTACCACAGAAAATAGTTACAAACAAGCATACATATGTATATACAGGTGAAACTAATACAAGTGTGTTAATTATTGAAAATCAGTTCGAAAGTACAATAATCAGATAAAAGTATTACGCAATAATATTAATATGTGCAAATAATTTGTGGCGCCACAAATGTATGATATTAAAATCAGTGATGTTGCAAGTTCTATCATTAAATACTACATGCTCATAAAATTTTCTCATAAGCTCCTCAGCCTCAAGAAATGTGTCCAGCTGTGTTGAACGCGTGCGTGCCTGGACACACACGATTGCTGGTTCAAGCATCTGCATAAACCCAGCAGGAATAGCGACAATATTAATAAGACACTATGTTATTTTGAGTTAATGCTTTCCGAGGCCTTGCGTATACTAAGAAACACTTGATAATAATTTTAAATTCTGTGGTTTCATTTTAAGCTTCATCCACAATCCACGGCGAACTCCGTCATAAACGGAAGGAACTATTAAACGGTCTTAGAAAATTAGTACAAGTTTAAGAAAGTTTTCATGAGGCCACAAATCAATCTATCTTCAGTCTAAGATACTGCGAAAGGAAAAATGAAAATATCGTAATCTCTACTTCGATCACTCTTGGCCGGAAATCTTGGCCTGATATCACAATGACAGGGACACAAGTGAAACATGACATGGCTCTGAAAACCAGTTCCGAAGTTCTACAATTCCAAACTGTCATCGTAATACTTGCATTAATTTAACCACTTGAATGCCATCGTATTGGTTGGTTAAAGTATTCATGCCACGTCATCGCCAAATACTTCGCAGAACAGCGAAAGCAGGAACCAGCCTGCACACCAGGCGCTAATTAATTCTCAACATTTGGCAAAACTATTAAACTCGTATAAAGCGGCAAACTTTTAGGCGCATAGCCAATAGTCAAGCGTCCAAGAAGGAAGTTACGAAGAGAACGGTTTCCCCCTTACACCGCACCATATTTCTATGTATGTATGTAAATAGGTAAGTAAAGAAGTTATGTTTTTGTTGGTGTATGCTTGTATTGTAATTTGTCGTTGTTGGTATTCATACAAGAAATTTAATTGTTGGGGAATTGATGAAACGTGCAGCAGCATGGCAATTAAAACATGCTCACTGAAAGGATCGAATGGGGGGGGGACCCAAACCGCCATGAATATGCTTTGTTTTTATACCTATATTACGCATATGGAGGTGAATTTAATGCTAGGTCCTATGTAATTTAATTATAAAAGGATAAATTAGCTGGTATATAAAGGTGGTGGTTTAGTGCTAAGAAATCTTTAAAGTTCAAGAGAGATTAGTGAACTTTAGAAAAAAACTGGGTAACACTGAAAGTTAAAGCCCCAAGGCAGCAAAGTCGATACCTTAAAGTATTCTGCACAACGAGATGCAGTTCAATCAAAGGTGGTGTTGTCATTCATAAATATATTTGGATACTCTTAGTGTGGTACATGGGATCTATCGTATACAAAAATATTAAAGTTTGAGTCACTACACTTTCGATGATAAAATTTTACTGAAACGGTTGACTTATTATGAAGTTGCAACGTTTGGCTTGGTGAGGCCCTTACAATGCTTTAAAGAAATTGGTCCTCATAGAGATGAAGGACAAATTGCATATCCATCATCATTAAAACTGTATTTATATAGTGGTACTCTGCCTGACCACCTTTATGAAATCGGAAGGTATTTTCATGAGCTTTGATAAATATTAACAAGCTTTAGTTTTTATTGCAACTACACCCTTTAGGGTTCATAAATACTCCTAGCTATTTGGGTGCTGTGAATTTCTCACATAAGAATTTATAAGATGAGAGAGAATCTGTATTTGTTACAGATGTCCCAAAAAGCATACGTGGAAAATTCCAAAACATAAACTCATAAAAAAGTTTACAACAACAGAAAAGCACGTCAACTACTGTAATCTCACGCGAACAAACATCAAATACTAGTGAAGGTAAGAGTATTCGGAGAGGTAAGAGTTTACACTTTGGTGCTGAAATTCAAATACTATTATATTATATCATATCACATCTGAGCGCATACATCATTTACATACATATACTATATATAAACTACAGACATATGTATCCAAAGCCATATATACATACGTATGACTTGTTCGTGAATAATTACGACAAGTTGCAAGATACAAGGCTTTTCGTCTTGTTGTGAACATAATGTAGCACATATCGCAAGCTACGCAAGCTTACGAAAATATTGCGAGTCTGTAAGCTTCACAATTGTTGTGAAAAACGACGGAGATAGTGGCGTGTGGCTATAAATTAGGCTCGACATTATCAGACCAACCAGACCACAGACGACCGGGATTGCATACGCACTTGGATGTGGTACACATTCGTAACTTGAAAGACCTTCATGTGAGTTAAATTTAATTTTAAGCTTTTGAGAGAGTTTTTCATCTTCATTTTATTTACCTATATAAGAGATATTAAATACATATGTATGTTTGATAGTAATAGAACACCAGTTTTTGCAAGATTAGTTTAAAATTTTATATAGTTTTAAATATCGTAACGCTCTAAAAAACATATTTGGTTTGTGAAAACTGTGTTTTATAAATCACAGTACAATATTATGAAATTTCCAACTATTTTCGTTACCATTTTTGTGGTAAAAGATATATTGTTCTCAATATGGGCCCAGTGAAGGTTTTATTGAGGCCTGAGATCAGGAAAGAATGACAAAATCTCTATTGGTAAAGTACTTGTACAATATTTTCCTATTTTAGTGCAGATCTATATAAAAGCTTACTATTAAACTTACTTCTGTTAACGATATAATGCCTTTTGATAGTTATTTGGTGTGAGTTATATGGAATTATTCACAAAACCAAATGCACTATTTCGAAAATAACAATATTGTATTTGTTAAACTGTTGTTCCGAAAATGTTTTCTATGTGATCTTACTAAGTATAAATTTTTCAATTTAGCAGTATATTAGTAAACTATGATCTTTATACTGATTTTGGCCTCACAGTTCTCATCTTCTTAGTCTTATTAATATTCTTATTCCTATGTTTTTTCCTTCTATTACATTTCCCTTCACTGGATACATCTACTTTATAGACTTTTGAAATTTCTCTTTGAGTTTGATTAATTGTTATAACTCATAGGCTCCTGCCTTGTTGCTTTGGCTTATCGTGATTCAACTTTGTACTCATTTGTTTTTATTTGGTTTATTCACATTTTCGTCTTTGTTTTTCTTTTCTCCTGCGAGTTTTTGTTCTGTTTTTATTTTTACCCAAAAAAATTCGTAAGCAAGTTTAAGAGTCGTCAAATTCGTTCCCACTTTTGCGAAATTAATATTTTTCAGTCTTTCGCCGGGCTGTTGTAGGCAGCTCTTCTTTGCTTTCTCAATTCGATATTATTTATTCTTGCCTTAAATTATTTTTTTTGCTTCGCTTTTGTTTTGTTTAGCAATTCCTTTGCACTTTTGTTTGGCTTGTACATAACTTTCTGAAGTTTGTCATTAGAAAATTTGCATATTCCCGCAGCTGTCTACGTAACCTTCTCAGGCCAGCGAATCAGCGTCCCACCTTGATGATCTTCAATATAACGCCGAGTTGTCTCAGCTCAACACAACTTAAATCGGTCTACACTCTGTCTCTAACCAAAGATACGAATATTTGCTGCAGAATGTTTTGAATGCGCTCGCATGATTCGTACATATATATTCTATATACGATATATAAATATGTATATACATACATATATTCAAATACTTCACTCCCCCTTTATATGTTTGTTTTGCTGTGTATAGACGTTTGCATAAATCTTTGGTTGCTGTCGCTGGCAGTTAGCTGATTTTCTGGCACTTCGCATTTGTTTGTCTGTTGGCTGAGATGTGGAGGCGTGAGCTAACCCTCAATTCAGGCACAACACGCGAAGGCATTCGTTGCTTGCTGCACGTTATTTGACAATTTCCCAGCAAAAATGTTTGCCGACATTATTAATTGTTTTGACGTTGATTAAAGCAAATGGAGCGTTTTAAAAGTGCGGAGTGCGACTTCGGCAAAACTGATTATCAAGAAAGTGAAGGCGCGTTGTGCTTATGCATATGTCACATGTACGTGAAAAATGTGAAAAATATTGTATTTAAGATTTTTAGTATTTAAACGTGGATTCTTTCATTCAGCCGTTTATAAGACAGTACAATGTTATAAGAATAGCATAAACATACATACAAATGCAAGAAAATGTTTAAATAATAAATAAGTGCCGAATCGTTATACATTCGGAAGCGGTAATCAAAACAATGAACAGAATCGGTCCCACCTTAAACATCTGATTTTCAGTATTTTCTGCGAATAAACTCGTGGAACATTGATCGTGAACGTTTTATTCATTATAAGGTAGGAAACTCTACTCTATCCCGACTCCGATCATCTGCCCCCTGACTGTCCGTTCTAGACTGGTAAAGAAATATTTGTCCTCACTATCGGTTGCAACGTGTTAATTCACGAATAGATTAGTTTGCCACCTGGCAGCAGCGGACTTTTAAATCTGATGAGCTTGTAAGATTCGGCGCTTTAGTCTCACCTTCAGTAGAATGGTAACAAGCAGGAGCATTGCTATCTTCTTGTGGATTACTACTGTACGATTGGGCGTCCGCTGAGCTGGTCTCTAGTAGCAGTAGCAAAATCCATTTTGTCCATAGTCCAACGTAAGAGGTTTAGGGAGCTCTTTCCCTAGTTGCGACTTAATATTTATCTAAACGGGTTGTTCTAGTTTCACAATGGACTATCTCTTATAGTCTAACTCCATCTCTTTTTGACCTCAGAAGACCACAGGTTTTTTTAACGAAAATTATTAGCTTGATTGGTATAGACCTATATTTTCCACCAACGACAGTATATTGAGCGAGAGCAAGAATAAAACTCTTGTAATTTCAGGGATTTACTTTCTCAGAAAGCATTTTGGTCATTATGGAGTTGTTGACCTCAATACATTCCACAGTCTTGCGCCCCAAAAAAATGTTACACCTTACAACGAATGTCAGAATGTAATATAAACTATCACTATTTACTGGTTAGAATTATACTCAATTGAAAGCAGCTAAATTGTTTCGTAAAAGTCAAAGTTATTCAATACTTACATACCGGCATAAAAGCAGACACACCCTGTATAGTATATAGAAAAAGTTATACTAAATATATAAATCATAAGGTGAATGCATACTCGAATGGAAAAAAGAATTAAGTGTGGTAAATTTATTGCTTAAATATTGTAAAACAAATTGGCAATATTTCCTGAAAGTGGTTTTCACAAAATAGCATTTACCAAACCAAATCACTAGTATTTATACAACACTATAAATAGAATTTAGTTTCGCTTTATTTTTTTTGAAGCTTAGCATGTGCTTAGCGCGCTTTAGAGCTAATAAATTTCACTGTATTTTATTGATGGTTTAAAACCAAACAGAATGAATGAAATGACTGCAGCAATCATGTGCAAAATGTAAAAATGAAATTTCGTGACAGTTGATTGAGAAACCGCTTTTAATATCGCAAATTTATTTGTACATGCGAGTCATTTTGGTCATTTGTGTGCAATTGAATTGGCCATCAAATGAATAAGTAAAACAATGACGGCTGCTAATGGACAAAGAGGCCTATACAACAATGAATGCGAAAGAAAGGCCAGATGAAGGGTAAATGTGCAGTCGACATTTTGAAAGTCAATTGCATTTAACATTTTCTAAATAAAATGCAAATAACTTGAAATACACAGAGAAAAAGAGGGCAACAATAGAGCGCATGAAATGACAGCGAAATGAAAACAATACGAACAGACGACAATCAAAGTCACTCCTACTAGGACAAAGGCAACAAAATGAACGACTCACAATGCAAACATACTAAATGACCAAAATTGATTAGAAAACTGTCAATGAATTCAATAATATCAATTTGGGTGTATGTATGTATGGTGTATTTAATGTTGAAAAACTTTGAAAACATATGCGGGTTCGGATAAAACCCCAGCAGGGATATGAAATAGTTGTGCTTTGATGTCCTATCATTACAACAAACCCCCATCCGTCGTAAAAGGTTTAAAGTAGGTTAGTCAGAGCGATATTTACTATGAAGTTTCATGTTATTAACCCTGTATTCTCCGATTGAGACTACTTTGTCATTGAAGAAGAAATATTAGAAATATATAATTTTTGAAAACACCTACACCTTGTCTTAGTCTGCATGTATTTCATTGTAGTGAGTATAGAACCGATAACTGGAAGGATTTTTCGGGCCTATCAAAGCGACTAATTTAGTCTACCATGGAAGTGTGTGGTGTCTGACGAATGGAGGATTCAAAGTATTGTATTTATCGCCCGGAAGTTTCTACGGAATTATTAGATGAATCCACTCGACACTTAGCAGTCAATATACCTATAGCAAAGATGATAGTTTTGAAATTTGAACACAATCATCTGCGTAACAAATTATACAATATTCTCTGTCTATTGTTTCGAGTAAAGAGTATTTTCGGTTTGCTATATGCTGAAATCGATCTCCGAACCTCGAAGTTCAAACTTATTTCGGGAAAAGTTCCCGACTAAAAGACATTTGTAATAATTTCACATATTTCGAAAAGTCCCTTAGATATTTAATTTTATTTCATGTCAGGTTTAGAATTGTGAAAAATGCTTAAAATATTTTAATGAATTATTCGAATGGAAAAAATGTCGCTAGTAACAAAAAGTGTTTTGAGGAATGTTACCAAAGTACCACTTGTAAGTGGTTTGCGAAATTCCGAAAAGTCCAAGAGAGGCTGTCATCATCAAAAACATCAAAAAATCTTTAAAATCATTTTGGATGATCTTAAAATATAGTCGTTTAAGAGAGCTAATACGTCAAATGTGTGGAAAATTTTTTTTGTTAATATTGTCCATTAATATTTGGGCAAGTAAGATCTTACCACAGCTTAATCTATCAATTATAACAACAAATTGGTGATTCTGGGAGATGTTTAGTGAGGATGTTGGAATTTTTAATAACATAGAATTTGAGTAAAAACATTAGTTCCACTACAAAACGATAGTTTTCATCCTGTCCGATACATACATTATATTTTCATGCCTACTATTTCAAATATATGTATGTAATCAGGGATACCGTGTTGGGCCGTTGAGTTAAGTGCGACACGCCCGCACGCAGACAAATCTAATTTAATTTCGCATTCGTTGCAGGCATGGCTGGACGGCACAGTACTACGAAAATGAGTTAATTTTTTTATCAGCATGGCATGCTGCTCTAACCCCGTAGTGAAAGGAGTAAACTATTTTTACATTTTTACCACGGTAGCGAAATGCAATTTGCTTCGCCTGTTTAATTGTGAACGACTTTCGAAAGCCCTTACTTACTTCATTAAAAATGAAATCGGTTGTAAATAGATGTAATAAGAGTAGTGTAGTATAAAATTTATTGGTTCCTAATATTTTTGAGTATCAATGCCGATAAGGAGGATTTGGTTCGGATGGTATATACATGTCTATCTAACAAACACAACAGTAAAGAGGATTATGAATATACGAAGTCAGAACCATGTTTCAAAATCTGTTAACCTACTACTGTTTATCCTGACTGCTTATCTAAAGAGTTAAATTGTTTGGAACTCATTTAGCTCGTATCTTAGTTGATCTGTAAATTACACCCTAACGTCATATCAACGAAATTAGTTCCATAACTACATCAAATGGTACTAGTTGTTTAGCTTTTCAGAGTAAGTCACAGTATTCAATGTGTCGGTCGAATATATTCGAGTTACCTGCTACCCAAAAATGCTCGAATGCACACATACAGCCGTCTCTAACAACCGTCTATGCCACATTTATTTACAAATTTTATTGCACACGTTGAAGTGCGTTTTAACTCTAGAAAATGGACATTTTGGAATATTTTACACGTATAACTGCGCTGTCGTTGTGCCTGTGAGTCTAACTGTATCCTGTCATTACGGCGAAGCAATGAGAAGTGACGCGGTGCGGTTATCGATGACGACAGCATCGGCAATCGGCTGCAATCAACAACAACGATCGGCGGCAATGAATAAAAACAAGAAGAAAATATAAACAACTGCAACAACAAAGGTACAACAAAAACAAATAAGCTGTGGCAGCAAAAATCATATCAACGTGCAATAAAATTAAGCCGCCACCCCATCACCGCGCCGATAAAGAAATACGTGTGTGCGCGTGTAATTTTATACGACCTCCGGGCGTTTTCATGAAAATTTTGTGGAGAGCACGCATTCGCTCGCTTTGCATTGATTGTGATAGAAAAAGCAATTAAGTGCACTGCTTTTGCAATTAAAATCGATTTTCAACATTTTGTTTTCCAACGCCGACCCGCGCGACCAAGCTACCCCGCTGGCCGTTTAACGGTTTGTTGGCGACCTGTACGCGCATTGGCGCTGTATTCGCTCATTTTAATTGCAAATTGCACAATTTGCACTACTGCCACACGCCACGCTTTGCCGGCGCATTTGCTTTCTCTATGTACACTACACGTATGTATAAGCTTAAATCCCTTTACGAATTCGCTTCGTTGCCATTCAACTTTTAGTGGCAGCACGCTTTTTGATGACAACATCCCGTGAAGCAGTTAGCGCGCCGTATTATCGAGGCGAGGTGACGCGCGCAGTGATGCAATAATGAAATTAGAAGCACACAACACGCATTAGCGCACAACAACATTTAGTACATCCAGGCGATGGCGGAAGAAAGGCTCAAATTCGCCGACAAATTCATTTAGGGCACTACAAATTTCGCATCGCATTCGTCCGTCCGACGAAGCGGCCTTTGTGTTGCGCTGTCACGGAAGCAATGGTGGTTATGTTGACGGCAACACCACACTTTCTCCCCCGAATTCCCCAATTTTGTGATTATGTTTAACCTGCATGCAAGGTGCAGCGGTGCTTCAATTGGCGCGTCTATGGACATGACATTTCCTTTATCCCTAGCTATTGAGGCAATATTAAACAAAAGTTCATTTACTAATGATGCAGTATGGTGGAAGGTCTATACATACCGTAGGTACAAAGCAAATTTAAGAGGAATTTTAAGTGAAAATTTGAAATATATGTATGTATATCTGGAGTAGTAGTAACTCTCATCACCTCTCTGTTAAGTAACCAGAAATCGACCAGAAATTATTGTAAAATTTATTAATTTCGAAAGAATTTAATATCCGCTCCACATTGATTTGTTGAGGTTATGTTAAAACCTGATTGGGTGAAATGGACCCAATCAGCGGTCCCTAAAAAATAAGCCCCAGGTCAAAATATTGTTTTTTTTTTGTGGCTGTAAAATGAGGTATGAGTGCTAAAACGCGTCCAATATCATTACTGGGGCATTAACACGCATATTCGCCTCCACTATAGTATATTCAAGATATTAGCTTAATTTTTAAAGCACGAAAAGGAGCAGCCTCTAGGTCTCTATGTCGCTATGTCTGAATTCGGTACCCCTGCAAAACTAATACGGTTGCCAAAAGCTGCTTCAGAACCGGGAAATACCGCTCCGAGCCGTTCGATAACAAACGAGATTTCAGACAAGGTGACTCACTATTGTGTGTCTTCTTTAACCTGATGCTGGAAAATATAATACGATCTGCAGAGGTAAATAATTATATTGATATTGCCGCATCAACAACACCAACAACGTCAGATTTGAAATCCAGCGCAGGATCACTCTACTTTGGACTGAGGAGGCAGTGGTGCAGAAGAGTGGACGATGTCAACATGCGATGAGAGCAGACTAGAAGTTTTTGAGTGAAAAGTTTTGCGCCCTCTGAACATTGGCAAAGGCGAATACCGAAGAAAATGGAACGATGAGCTGTACGTGTTATAAGACGACATAGCCATAGTTCAGCGAATAAAAAGACAGCGGCTATGCTGGCTAGGTCATGTTGTCCGAACGGAGGAAAACACTACAGATTTGAGGGTATTCGCTGCAGTACCCGTAGGTGGGAAGATGAAGGCATTCACTTCGTTGAAAAGATTAGGTGAACAGCACTCTGGTTTCACTTGCGATTTCCAACTGGCACCGAATTATGAGAGTAAGAGAGCTATTATCGATTCGGCTATAATCGAATTCCTACACCAATCACATACTTACATCTGATGTATTTTCTTAGTTATCAATCTAACTCCTGCAAGGGAGATGGGCGTATTTATTATTTGATTTCACCCATTTTGTCCTTGTATCGTAAAACCTATCGGAGTGTGTACTATGGGTCTGTAGTACAAACGTGTTGTCTTAAACAAAAACTATGTTCATATACGCTCATAACGACAAAGAGTTTTCACACTTAAAGCGAGTAAATCTCTCTTGCCAAATCGTTCTTTAACGACCGTGATTAACTCGTTTTTTGTGGCATTCGCTTTTATTAAAACTAATTGCACTTTAATAACTATTATGCCTTTGCATAGTGAAATTACCGAAAAACAAAAAAAAAACACTAGCAACAACAAATATTGAAGCAGCCGCTTCTGCTGATTCAAAGAGGAAATACCATATACGCCTCGAATGGCAAGCGTTCAACGCAGCGTTGCTTGCAAACAACTTCCGAAATTAGTTTGCGCGTGCAGAGCGAAAAGTTTTATTAACTGACAGCGCTGTGCCGAATCGCTGGCACACACACACACATACATATAAACATATAATACATGAGTACATACATAAGTATATCCTCAACTTCTTATCGCGTCGCCAAGATGCATCAAACGCGCGTGAAGGCGTAAAACACTGAAGCACTGCACTTCGTGGTAGATCATATGACTTTGCCAAAATGCGGTCCATGTGGGAGTGTATACCCCAACATGCATGCAGTTGAATGTGTGCACATGCTCGCAATATGTAATCGTGCTTGCTGGCTTTAGAGGCGGAGGCTTTACGTCTGCATTGAATGTGCGAAACTTTGCGCTATTCACGAGCGACATTTCCAACGACAAATACGCGCTTAAAGAGGCAAGAAATTCACAAAAACAAAGGCTGAAACTGAAACGCGAGAGTGGTGTACAAAGAAAATAGTTCGCTGAAGCAGCAACAACAAAAAACAAATTGCAGCTATATGTTTGAAAAAGTCATCAGCAAATTGTTTGGCTTTGAAGTGCACCAAAAAACGAAATCAAAAAATCCGAAGAGACAAAGTTCCACGTACAGCGTTGTTGCGACTAACAGCTAGTCATCGGCTGATAAAAAATCTTCTTCAGCTAAAACAAAGCTAAATGTGAAGCCAGCGAGATAAAAAACACACACAATTAAAAATTCGGGCGAAGGCTATAAAAGCTTGGGAAATATTTTGATAACAGTTTTTTCACTACAGAAAGCAAAGCTTGTAATGAAATTGTTTTTCACAAAAGAACGCGAGCGAGACAAGTTTAATTATTTAATAAAAGATAGCAAGTACAACAAAAAGTAGCGAAAAAGCAATATAAAGGAAGGAAAAATTGAACATTAAGGAAGCGGTAGGCTTCGTGGAGAAACGAGAGGTTACACACTTGGGAAATTTTCGATATGGGTGTAAAATATATCCATAAAGGTCAATATATTCAAGAAAACATGTTGAGTTGAATCTTTACAAAAAATCTTTCCGGGATACCAAGTTCTGTCTTAAGAGATTATATGGGTTTCGTCCGGCCAAAAAACAGCCTACATCAAATTTATTTTAATACAAAAAATTTAAGATTTTATAAAAACGTATTATCATCATATTTAATGATTTCACTAAGCTACCCTAGAGCACACAACTTCGCCACACCATATCTTCCAAATTATTACTCGGATCGAATCTATGGGGAATCGTGTAGTAACCATATTATTTTTTTGGAACTGTTCTGTCCGAAACCATGGGACTTGCCTAAATTTGCGGAAATGGATCCGCAAACAAAACGACTATTTTTTTTTTTTGATGTACCTTACTGGAAACTTAAAGATTCTTAATACAAATTTGACAATGTTGGTTTTCTCATCGGTTGTGGCAGTGATAACTCTCTTCCCGGTCAGTTCGCAAAAAAATAAGTCGCACATATCTAGATAATACTATGGATGGAGCAGAAGTTCGTAATCTAATTCGATCAGTTGGACCATTACAGCGGCAGATGTAAAATCCAGTGCATTGTTACGGTGAACGAATGTATGTTTTTCGCCAAATGGAACCAGATTCTCCGAAATTTCCTTTGGAATCGACTCACTAATTCGGCATAATAGAGCCATTTTACCATTTCCAGGTGTTCGATGTAGATCATTACAGACGCATCCCAGAAAACGGGGGACAGCACCGTTCCAGCTAATAGAGAAGACTACGTTTTCTACGGAGCAGGTTATATCGGAGAAATCTAACGTTTCGACTTTTCCTTTCTCCCTGGTATGTTTAAACATCATCAAACATTAATGTACAGTGCTCGCAGGATGGCACTTCTTATCCGGAGTGAGCTAACGTGGCGACAGTTTTCCCACATCCAATATTTATTGCATGATATGAACTATCTCCGTGACAGTCATAACTGGCCTAGAGTCGGATCACCGATCGATATAGACTACACAAGTACACAATTAAAGTTTGAAGACAACATCAAAATAAGCATTGATAGGATAGTTATTATTCACATTAATCGTCTCCACAATTAATAATTAACATTTTGTTTTACTTCTAATTTACAGTTACATAAATACAGCCTAATATGTAATCTAAAAAATTAGAGAACAGTGAAATTCATTCACATTAAAAATTCAATTATTATTTTTAGTAAAATGCCAGCCAAAAAAACTAACCTTAACGCCCGTAGCAAAAAGACCCGACGTGCACGTGTTGAAAGAGCTCATGAATCAGTCGAACAGAGAGCAGAAAGAAATGCAGCTCAAAGAATTCGCGGACGAGAATCACGAGAACAGCGTGATAATCTGCGACAAGAAAATGCATTGAGAGCCAGGGTGGCACGTCAACAACACATAGATTCATTTAATTACGGACCAGACATCAATTACTCGGCTGATTCTAAAGTCAGCCAGTTATTCCTCGCTCCACTTTTGCAGATGAAGTTAATGCATGTCTAAAACAATCAATTTTTTTTAAATTCTTTAGACCTATCAGGAATGCCACCACACAATCTACGATTGAAAATTGGATCACCGATTATTCTACTGCGTAATTTAAACCCTCCTAAACTATGCAACGGCACACGTTTGGTGATCAAAAGAATTACTGGAAACGTTCTTGAAGCAACTATTTTGACAGGAAAGTTTAAAGGAGAAATTGTTTTGTTACCACGTATTCCGATGATACCATCCGATTCTCCCAAACCATTTAAAAGACTACAGTTTCCCATTCGTTTAGCTTTCGCGATGACTATAAATAAATCTCAAGGCCAAACAATGTCTATTTGCGGATTAGACTTGGAAAATCCATGTTTCTCCCATGGGCAATTATACGTGGCGCATTCACGAGTAGGAAGACCATCAAGTTTATTTGTATTAACAAAGGGCCGATTGACCAAAAATACTGTACATCGATTGGCGCTTCCTTGAACATTAACTGTCACTTATTACAATTAAAGACATTTAGAGTATATATATCAAATAAAAATATTTAAAGTATCACTCAGCCACAGCAACGCGTGTCCGGGTCTGCTAATAAATAAATAATAATATTATGTTATACTTCACTAATATGGGGTTAGCAAATACCTCAACCAGTACCCCGTATGGTAGCGCCAGCTTATATTTCATGTGCGATTACCAAGCTTTCTTTGTTTTGAATTGTTAGTGCGAGGCATGAGCAGTCTCTATTTTCTACAGAACTTGAAATTAAAATTGTATTGACAACATTCGAAAATGCTAAAATACTTGAAAATTCGGAATAAATTGCATTTCATATTCACAATAAAGACTTCCTTCCGCGGTAATTTTGCTAAATACGAGTATACTTTTCATTTGCTTCTTGCCATTATGACTTTCGTTACTCACTCATGAGAAATTTTTCGCTTTACAAAACTCTGCTTGTTTAACTAATTATGCAATTTGAAGTGCTGGAAATATAAGGTTAACAAATATAGAAATATATATATACTTGTGTGTCACTATATACATACATACTATGCCTATGCATATGACCTTTTACTTAAATGCAAGGCACTGCACTTAATTTTTAATATACTCGTATATACATATATACCCTCATACATCATAATGTGTTGTAATAAATATATTTATATAAATACTTATATGCATATATGCACATATGTCAGTCGTGTGTGAGTGAATTTGAGTGTCATAGAAAGTTTTGTATTTCGAAGTTGCGCATACGCACCGGCATACCGAAGATGATTCGAAGCATTAACTGCGCAACAACAATTACCGGCATCCGACAATTAGGCGTAAAAGTTGGCTGTCAACCGGTTGTTACTACACATTTCAACCACAACCTCAACTTTAGCCACAACATCAGTTTCAGCTTCAGCAGCAGCATTTCAACTCTTCAACTCTTCAATGCTGTCATAGCAGCAAACAATTCCTCCAGCTCATGCCCCAACTCGCACACAATTATATATGTATATGTACAAGCATGCGTTAATGTGTACGTATGTACATGTGTCAGTATGCAGGTGACTGCAAGTATATTGTGTGGATTTAGCAAATTATGCGCAAGTGTAAGTTTAGCTCTGTGTGTTCGTTCGTTTGCCGCAATTGCATATTTTGCGCCAACATGTTTGTTTGAAAATCGGGGTTGTACTTCTTCCGTAACTAGTTACCGGCCCTCTGAATGAACTAATGAAGGTACAAACATTCGAACAAATGGATAGATTGCTTGCTGTGACAGAGCCACAGTGACAAAAACAACAGCAACAGCAATCACTTCGTACAGCATGTAATTGTATGCGTGCAATGAAAGGCACAACCACTTGGACAGACGCTGATGGCTTTGTGCAAATTATTATACATACATGTATGTGTGTGTGTGTGTGTGTGTTTGTGTCCACACTGCAATGTGCAGCAGTCATCATGCTTTTGTTGAAAGTGAGTTTGTGCTTGGTTGGGCTGTTGGATAGCCGCTGCAGCTGAGAAGTTATTTGCAGTGACTAAAACTTCAGCATTCAAACGCTGGCGGCAATTGTATTAGGTTGCTTTGTTTATCAGCTCGTTTGTTGAGAAATTACGTCGCACACTGTCGCAGGCAGCAGTCAGCAAGCACTGGACAGCAGCAGCACACACGTACAATACATGCAAACGCCGCTCTTTTATCTCCCGTATAAGTATTCAACACATAAATGGCAGGTTGGCAAGCAGTGGAGCTGCAGACATAAGCGCCTGCATTATGCTTGTTTTGTTTGGTTTGTCGTAATTACTCTGACGTCACGACAAACGAATGAATGAGTGAAACTTAGGCGCACGCCCTAACAGACTCCACAAAGGGAAGATACATAAGTAAAGGGTGGTCAAACATTAATTTTGTGTCGGAACTTTTTAGTAAATGTTCCATAGTTCCCGTATATTATATTTCAATTTGTGTCCCGAATTCTAAGCCAATCTAGTTCCCTCAAGCCAAACTTAACTCAAGTTTAGGTGTTTAAAAAAATAACAAATTGGAACTACGTCAAAGAAAAATTTTCTTTGATACCAAAAATATACACATGGTGTATATAGTAATTGTTCAGACATATAGAACAGATATTATAAGGAGACAAAGTGGAATCTTCGAAAAAACAAGTAAGAAAGGCTAAGTTCGGGACCGAAATTTTTATACTCTCGCAATTTATTGAAGAAATTTTATTAAAATAACATACAAATTTACCCATAAATTCGGCCTAAAGTTCTATAGAATAACCAAAATCATGATAAATAGTATATGAGAGCTGAGGTAATTCCTGAACCGATTTAATTCATTTTCACCCCCACGGTACACTATATCCAAACCTATATGTGGGATATGAAGCCCACCGTGTTTTTGGCAAATCTATAATTAGGTATATGAGAGCTAGGGGAAGTTATGACCCGATTTTAACCATTTTTGGTACAGAGACACACTATTAGAAGAAAAAGATTCCCTCTTAATTACATTGAAATATCTGAGAGATTTACCGATATTTTCTTTGAAAAATTACCGAAAAAATATTTTAGGCCAATGTTTAAAAGTTCAGACCGTTATAAAAATGAAACTATAATACGTTTTTAATAAAGTTAACTTTATTTAATGAATTTATTAAATGGGTGCTTTACACAGTTTTAGTCAAAATGAGCTTTTGCATTCAAGCAAACTTCCATACAGTATGTAGAAGATGATGATCTCGAAAAAGCCTTATATTGATGTGATCGATATATGTATTTCCCTTGACACAATTTTGTATTTTATAAGGGGATTTTTGCGAATGCAGTGACGAAAACTTGTTTCTGTGGATTTGTTCGCGCTGTATGCATTGTAAGCTTTGTAACAGAATTTATGGCAGGATTAAGTATAATAAAGAATGGCTTACTGGAAGTCTTCATTTCAAAATTCGAAGGCAAATATTTCGATTTTGAAGGCTAACTTCGAAATACAGCGAAATTGGTTTTATAATTGTGACTCAATCTCCCGAAAAAATGGTTTAGTCAAACAAAAGAAAAAACTATTTTGCCGGGCTAAAGTCATGATATTAGATATATAGGGGCTCATGAAACTTATAAATTTTCGGTACTAAACCACATATATTTCAAGAAAATATACCTATAATTTCATTCATTAGAAATATATAAAATGTACCTTGGAGAGTCATATTGAATATATGGAAAATAGGAAAGGTATTGAGAGTTGCCAAATTTAAGGAGAAACAATGCTATATTTTTGTTAACTTCATTGAAAATTGAGCTATCTATGGTAAAATATAATAAGTATTAAAGTAGACATGCCTTCAAATTTTAAACGCAGTTAAGTCATATAAGATGATTTATGTATTAGATATGGTCGAGTTTGTTTGTGAGACATTTATTTTAAACCTCATAAGAAGAGCCAATTCGTAACTCCGAATACTTAATTTTAGTCCCACTAAAGGGAGTTATTGAACTTTTAGTTAGGTTATGTAAAGGTACAGGCATTAGTGTTAGTTTGTGAAGACGAATGTGAAAACTGTCAGGGGGCAGGACCACACTTACATCTTGAATTGTTGTAAATACTAAATTTGGTACTAAATTAACTTCTTTTTCACTCTTAAGTTATTAAAGTGGCTGAAAATTTTCATTATTGTATTGCATTATTCTAAATTACTGAATATTAACGAAACCGAATGACTTCATTTACTATTTTCGCCATAATCGTCAGTCCAAAGTACCTATTTAATGTTCATTACAAATCTACTAACGTTTATAGCGGATTATTTGAATCGATCGAGCTTTAGAAACGTACACTGTTGGCCGAATATGATTGAAAATAACAAATTAATATTGAGCCAGCTTAATTATTCCGCATAACCAAATGTGGGATTTTTCGCTGAAATTATTTTTGCTCTTTTTATCTGCATAATAATGTCAAATGCTAATTTCAATGTAATTTAAAATTATAAGTAAGCGCAATCTGCTTAATCATTTCGACTATACGGTTTACAGTTAATCTATTAGAACATGCCTATGGGAGCGAACATACAACACGAATGCTAATATTTGAAAATACCATATATAAATATTTATTTGAATATGTAGCTATTTGGCTAATGCCATCTGATTTGCAATATTTCTGTATATTTTTATTTATAATAATAATATTGAACAAGTGAAATAAACTAAGTTGTCCAACAAAATTTCAAAATGTACAAATATATTTAACATAATTTTTTTTTGCATAGTAAATCTAACTATTTCACTAAATTTTACCCAAATAGCAACACTGCCTGTGTGAATATATGCTAATTAATTCAAAAATATTTATACGCTATTCTGGTCGTGAATGTGCTCGTATGCCGTCTACATAATATTTAGGCTACAGTTAATGGTGGCTTGTTTAATAACGTATGTTATTAAATTAGTCGCAATTTGCATAAATTTCGCACTAATTCTCGCGCAAATAGAGTTTCATTTTGTCCCACTTCTCCTCTCTTAATTTTTGTCAACCGCGTATGCAGACAATTCATGTGGTAATAGAGATTTTTCAAAAAACCAGCGTCGAAAACCCACAACGGTGTGTAGTTTATATTTCGGGTAGGATCATTAATTTAATGCACCAATAGTTATCAGCATTAGCTTTGATGTTGGCATACATATGCGAATGTAGTGGCCAGCAGTTAAATGTGTGGCCGAGTTTCCTGCTCATTTTTCGGTGTAGCTGTTAATATTGTTAATAAGGAGGAAGATCATTCTAGCTTTAACAACACATTTCTAGGTTTGTCTTTCTCTGCTATAGGAATATATATTGCTCCGATTAAGATTTTAACGTTTCCTCGATTCGAACCCATAACCTACAGTATAATTGTTATGCACTCCAACATATGGAGTTTACATATATGTATGTATGTATATGCTTTCTATTGTTGCAATACAAATAACCCAGTAAAAAATTTAGTTTGACAATGTTCGCCTAATGGCTACCCCTATCTAATAATCTATAATATGCTTACAAGTATCCGATTCTACCAAGTTATACTGCATATCGTGTTAACCATAAATGTGAACAAAATTAAGAAATCTACGAATCTACGTGCACTCTTATCAAACAAACAAGACCTTCTGGAAATTGTAACAACAAAGTTAACTAGCTATTTTAGTACAAAATGGATTTCGGTTATCCCATAAAATTTGTATAGTTATTGAGATATTTTTCGTTATTTTTAATAAAGTAAAATTTCATTGGCACTAAGCTTTCCATATCTAGAGCCTTGAAATGATATAGTTCGATTTTGACTATTCATAAAAGTGTGATGCCACACATCTAATGCAGTATTCGTGTAAAGTCTTATTCCAATATCTTTATTGATTCTGGTAGTACATATATTATATTCCATAAGGGAAGTACGTGGTTGTATACCGATTTCATAAATATTCCATGGGTGTTAAGAAAATATTATATAGCAAATTTCATTGAAATCGGTCGACTAGTTTCTGAGATATGGTTTTTGACTCACAAGACAAAAAATCGTTTTAAATTTTTGGTACTGATCTGAGTACAGCTTTTATCTACGATCGTTTCTATAGAATTTAGTATTTCCAGAGTGATTTGACGTTAGTAGTTTTCAACAAAACCTTTGTATGAGGAATGGGCGTGGTTATTATTTGATTTCACACAATTTTATCGTGTATAATGAGACATCAAAGGGAAATGTGTGTAGTAAATTTGGTTAATATTTCCTTAGTTGTTTGTGAGATATGTACAAAAAACTTTTCAGACTTTGTCTATCGCTTAGTGGAATTGGAACTGGAATTGTCATATTTAACAAATTTTTACATTGAATCATTGTACAATATTCGTGATTACTTTTAAATCTGCTTTTAACAGCTTCTAAATAAGATTCCCTAGCACTGTTGCTTCTGGAAATTATATTCTGTTATACAGAGGCCAGTTTACTTCAAAGTTCCGTACATAACAGCATCGAATGTGTGTGGTCTAGATCATTCTAGAACTGTATGATATAATCCTGTTATAAATTGACTCCGCCTTCATTGGACTGTTGAAAAGTACTAAAATTTATTTTAAAATTAAGTTATGAATGTTCCGAGTTTAACCAGAATATATAAGGAACTCTTAATTTTAAGAGTATAGAAATAGTACATATAATTTCTAAATATATTACATATCGATATGGTAAGTTATCATGCATCATTAACTCTGATGTTTGTTGGGATTCTCTCTGTCAAACTGGATAATATTAACGAAAGGTCCTTTACCGGACATCGATAAAATCTACAACTGGGTTTATCTACAAAAACAAATGAAATGTAAAAATCACTGCAAACATAAATACACTCATTGTAAAGGTGAATATATTGATTGTTTTGGAATTTTCGGCTATTTTGTTAATTTTCCAAAATATTCACATTGTTGTAAGAAATTTGGAATTTGTTGATCACAATTTTATTTTGTGGTGTTTTCATTTAATTTTTACACACCTATACAATGACTGTCTGTCTGTATACACATTCAACAACGTCTATACATATTTTTGTGCGTATATTTTAAGTTTCTATTATTTGGCTGTGAATATGGTCGCACAGCTTTCATTAATGAACAAAGTAATGTAAGTATTTGCATATATAGAATGCCTGAATACAAATTGTGTACACAACTATCGGTACTTATATTTCAATTTAATGAATACAATAAAATTCATGAAAATTTAATGCAAAATACAACAATCTAGCATTAACAAAATTTGAGATTTCGCAATTTTGCGGTTGCATTGTAATGCAGATTTCCCAATTATTGTGAGCATTAAATAGGTGTGGATTAAATTTTTCGAATGCAAGGCAAATATTCTCAAAATGTGTAAACATACATAAAAAAGTTTAATTTAGTTTTGCAAACAACAAAAAATTATAGAAACAAAGTAATTTTAGTGTAATTTTTTTTTATAATTCTTCATGTAATCAATATTTAAATTTAAAAGTATGGCAACACTGGTCTTGGACTCGGTGGCTGTATGCCCGAGGTTAGTTAAGGAGAGTCTGACCTCTTTATCAATAGCTCCATGCTACTTTGCTATCCGGCTTGTGTGGGTACACCTTCACCGCGGAATCGCTGGAAGCTGCAAAGCGAAAACAGCCGTACTCCATCAAAATTGACATATGAATGGAAACGATATGTTCAAGTGAGATCGTATGCATTGGCAGTGGACTGCCTCTTAATATAACCTAACTTTGGTTTTGAAGTGTGGACTTATGACCACTGTGACTGTGTAAAGACCATATTATCAGGTCAATGTTGTACGACTTTCGCCAGCCTAGCCGACAGTATATCTCAAATAAAGCCAGAATATTTGCTTATAACTTAACAAACGTAACTACGTCATTAACCTCGAATATTGACTTAACGTAACTCCAAAAACTCCCCAAAAGTAGTCCAAAAGTAAAATTACATCTCCATCCTTCTGTAAAAAGTATATTTTAATGCGTTTGAGAATCAACCTCATTTTCGAATCTCAAAAGTTTGTTTTCAAATGCCTTTCAATTTGAAAACATAGCCATTCTCAAACTAAAAGGTACATTTTTAACCCTCCGATGTTCATATGGGTCTGGCCAGACCCATTCGATCTTTGAATGTATGTAGATCTTTTATTTTTAATATCTGAGGCTTCTTAGTCCATGACTTCCTAAAATGTAGTGTGCTAAACACAATGAAGTAGCAAAATTAAGATTTTTGCTATATTTGTTGTAAAAATAATAATTTTAAACTAATTTCGTTTATTAAGCTCACATGGGTCTGTGCAGACCCATATAAGCTTCTCATGTAAATTGGTTAACCGTTAGGTGTAAACAACTAAATTGTTAGCGGAGGCAGCGGCAGAGATAATTTTTTAGTTGACATTTGACAATTGAAGTGAACACGTGTTTTTTAATTAGTGGGAAGTGTTTTTTTTAATAAAATGGAACAAGTAAATATGGATGAAGTTGATGTGTTGACGCGTTTGCTTCGTAAGCTAAACACAGCAAATGTGAGTCCGGAAGAACGTCAGCGACTTCAGGCACAAATTGAAGAAATTATGGGACAGGAGTCCGATCCATTTGAAACAAGTGGCGACGTAGAAGATGATGAATATTTTCCAGATGAAGATGACTTCGGTGAAGCATCAGATATAGAACAGGAAATCGAGTTAGAGGCTGTTCTGGATGAAAACCATGATGATATTGAGGATTTGTATAGAGAAGCTATCGCCCTTGAGGCTTCAACTACAATGGAATCATGCAGCACATCTATTACCCAGGGCCTTATATACAGGTTGAAAGATGGTAGAATGTGGAATTCAAATCCTCCACCACCTGGAAGGCCTCGTTGTCACAATGTTACAACTTTTACTCGTAAAGGGCCACTACGACGAGCGTCACCGAGTCATAAAGCTCTTTTCAAGCTATTGCTGTCTCCTGAAATCGTAAGTATCATTGTGCGGGAAACCAACAGAAAAGCCGTTGAAGCGTTTCGTCTATGGAATGAAAAGCATTCCAGTAATAAACAGCGTTCTTGGGTAATGACTGACGAAGACGAAATGTATGCTTTTTTTGGGATGCTACTTATTGCTGGTATATTCCACTCGAATTCTCAGCCAGCGAAAGAATTGTGGGCCAGCTACAATATGCCAATTTATAAGGCCACTATGTCATTGAATCGGTTCAAGAGCTTAACTACTTTCATCCGTTTCGATAACAGTGGTACTCGTGCTGAGAGGTTGAAGCAAAGCAAAACTGCTGCCCTGGACGATGTATGGCTCATGCTGATGGTCAATTTAGAGAAAGCATACACTCCGGATTGTCATGTAACCGTCGATGAACAGTTATTTCCATATCGTGGGCGCACTCGATTCACCCAATATATTCCGAGTAAGCCGGCAAAATATGGCATGAAAGTGTGGTGGAATTGTGACTCTGTTTCAAACTACCCTTTGAAAGGTATAATTTATACTGGAAAACCACCAGGTGGCCAGCGAGAAACGAATCAAGGTGAACGGGTCGTCATGAAATGGATGCAAAATTATATGGACAGCGGTAGGACTGTTTATGCTGACAAATTTTTTTCAACATACAACTTGGCAGAAATGTTGATGAATCGTAGAGTGGCTTTTGTCGGTACCGTAAGAAAAAATAAGACCTTCATTCCGCATGAATTGCTTAACCCGAAGCGTGATGTTAAAAGTATTTTGTTATCACAATAATAATATCGGTCTGTGCTCGTATATGGCAAAGCCGAAAAAGCCAGTAATTATGTTATCCACTGCCCATTACCGTCAAAGCACCGATCCATTGAAAGGATTCAAGCCAGATCAAATTTTGGACTACAATAAATTTAAAGCGGGGGTAGATACAATGGATCAAATGTTGACGGGCTATTCGTGCAAACGCTCGACAAACCGTTGCAACGCGTTGGCCACTGGCAATGTTTTATAATATGCTGGATATTGCCGGTTTGGCCTCATTCATCATCTATGACGAGCTGAATCCGGCAAAGCAGAGTGATAAGAGGCGCTCATTTATCATTGAATTGGCACGGCAGCTAGTTATTCCACATATGACGAAACGGGCGACTAACCCATTAGTATGGAGGTTTGCTCATATAAGACAAGCAATGAATCTTTTCAATATCAAGGTGAGTATGAATTATATACACACCTACATATATCTCCGCGTATAAAGATATGTGTATGCATGTATTCATATTTACTAATTTAAAATAAATTATTTCGCTACTTTTAGGTACCGGAATCTTGTCCATCGACATCAGATGCAACACAGCAACAATCATATGCTCAAGTTGCTTCAAAACGGTCATCGTGCTACCATTGTGCTGCTTCTTCTTCGAAAAAGCGACGTAAAACTCGTTATAACTGCAGCAAATGTAATCGTCCCATATGTCTTAATGAACATTTCATGAAACTATATAGTTGAAAACCCAATTGCTCTTCATAATTAATACTAATCCGTTCAAATAAATAAATAAAATTATTTTTAAAACCGTATTTCTTACATTATTTTTATGGGTCTGGGCAGACCCTTATGATGCACTTACCGCATCATAAGGCACCGAACATCGGAGGGTTAATATGAAATTTTCCTTTGTTCTCAATTTGAGAATGTCAAAATCTTAAACATTTTCTCAAATATGAAATGAGAAAATGTTTTTTCTCAAATTGTAAAATTATGGAAACAAAATTTAAAAATAGCCTTGAAAACGTTGTCTATCAAATTGCATAATTATTGAACTTCAAATTGAAAATTAATATTTGAGAATTTCAATTCCAAAGTTTGTTGGGAATAATAGGAATAATAAATAAAAAAAACACCAAAAACACATCGATTGATAGCTTATTTTTTTGGAAATCCTACGGGCTTTTTGGGTTAGAACCAAACAAGGGAATTGAAATTGTATGACCTTTTATAAACTGGAAAACTATGGATTTCGATTTGGAAATAAACATATGGTTCAGTTTGTTGTTCAAGTCGAGCTTAAAAAGTGCCCACTACTTGGCAATTTAACTGTGTCTTTGCTAAACGAACTTCCTAGAGGGAGGGTCTCGGAACATGTAGTCATCGCTCCCTATAGGTTTTCGGTTTGAAATCTGTCAGTCTGTCTCTCAGCCATCCGTCCATTAACTAGATTAAACACTGAAATATTTTGATTAAATTTGGTACACGTGAATGTTAGTATTATGGATGGACCACTGCATAATTTGAAAATGGGCGACACCATTCACAACCACGCCTACTTTCCTAATACTACAATTTGAACGTTCAACTGATTCGTTCACTTTACAATATATAAAAGCAGCTCCAATGAATATATTTAATCCGTCTAAAAATCATCAAACTGCTTCTTATAACGTACATATATATCTATTAATGTTGCTGGATACTCATCAAAACAATGGTATATTTTAACCGCGTTCATTTTTACATTTTATTACTCACACATTCGATTGATTAGTTTCCACTTTCGTATGAATTGTATTTAATTTGTTTAAACTATTAATTCAATTTACTAGTGTATAGTACCAGCATTAATAAATTATAAAATTCTTGCAACAATTGAAAATTTATTTCAATGTATACCCATCTCGCTCATATTTGTATGTTTGCCTACAAAATAGACTCACAGTATATATTTGCATAAACGATGCTCTCACCATGTCGCCCACCTTCGCGTTCAACCGTTATTCGCGCGTGTTTTATTTGTCTGTAAATATGTACAACATGAATTATCATTATTAATCACTGCCTGACAGCAGGATAAAAACATAAGATAGCAAAAATTAAAACAACTCACACACACGCGCGCGCATACAGACAGCGTAATGCAGAAAACATAAAGAAAGGCAAAAATACAAGCCAGTAAGAGTAATCAATGCATATTTTCGAGCCCGCCTCGCAGAACACCTTGCAGTGCTTACACACTGAATATTGTTTTTGTTGCATGTATTATTTTACCATGTGCACTGTAGGAAAATTTAACACGCATGTGGTGTAATTTGAATGATCCGAGATTTTCACGGACTCACAGTTAAAGTATGGCTTGAACTTGCCTTAAATTTCAGAAATTGCAGGTGTTTGAGAGTTGAATAAGGTTCGAATGACAATTTGTTACATATTCTAACGTCTTTGATCGCCATTTGGATATATTAGCCGTGCAATTTGTGAATCCTCGTAGTCGGTGGCTAACGATTGAAGGTGTACAGCTAATTTTAATCTCTCCCACGACAAAGTTTTGTTTGTCTCATGGATTCCTTATGAAAATTATTACAGCAAACTCACCTAGTGGCAGCTTTAATTCAAGTTATTTTCCGTATAGACAAATTCACTGTAAGAAAGGCAGGATAAATTCGTGAACTACCCATGAATCGACCATGCAATACAATCCGAGTATCCCTCGATTCGCTGGTACATTTGTTGCTATCTTTGAGTGCTGTTCTCTCCTCAATTTACACGTGTCTGCAGCCAAACACTTCACGTCAAAGCGTATGACTCAAAAGTTATAAAAGGTGATTCATTCCCTACTTTTGTAAAAGAAAAATATACAGAAAACTCAAATTTATTTTTTAATAGTTTATTTTTTAAAAGAGATAATCTTTTAAATGTTGGCCACGTCTCAGATGGTGCATCCGTTGGGTCCAATTTTCAATGACTCGTTCCAGCATTTCAACTGGTAATTGTTGAATGGCACGCGTGATGTTTTACTACAAGGCCTGAATTGATGCGGGATTGTCCGCATAGACTTTAGACTTTACACATACCCACAGACAAAAGTCGAACGGTATGATATCATACGATCTTCGATCGACCGACCCAAAACGCGATATTATGTGACCACCGAAGTGTTCCCTCAATAAATCCATTAATTGAACTGATGTATGCCGCCGTCTTGTTGAAACCAAATGTCGCCGAGATCTTTACGGAAGAAATGTTCAGGAAAGCCTGGTTGTACGTATGTGATTTGCGTTGAAACCGATTTGCCGGTTATAGCCGAATCGATGATAACGCGCCACTCCTCTCTTTCTCTCGCAGTTCGGCGTCAGTTGGAGATCCCAAGTGTAACCACGTCACTCTCCACCAGGTCCCTCCAACGGAGTGGAGGCCTGAAAGCCTGGTTAGTTATATAAATTTAAGAAATGTCTTGGACGTCTGCTAATAGAAGATCTAGAAAATGAGTTGTGTGTACAGTTTCAAATCTGAATGAAAAACATATTATATGAGTAATTAAAGGAATATGTGAATGTAGTGTGCAAAACATATTATTATTCATATTACCAAATAGATTAGAAGGACAACACTTTTCAGCCAATAAATTCCAATGCAGTATTTGAGCTGCTTTACTATCAACACTTTTGTTGCTCATTTTTGAAAGCCTACATACTTACACATTGTATGCACATAACATCATATTTTTTTGCCGTACAAATATTTTGTTTATTTTTGGCCTGGTGTTTTGATTTTTGCACCTGCGGCACTTGAGCCGGCCAGCAATGCCAACAGTGGCCAGTAGACGCTTCGATGCGTCACTGCCGCTTAACGCCCATCACTGTGCCGGAGTGGGTAAAAGCGTCCAAATTACAATGGTAAACATTTTCATTTCGTTGGCATTTTTGTTATTATTTGCACAATGACTGGCTAGTTGGGTGGGGTTTTGGTGGCCTCGCCTGTTGCCGGTCCAACGGTCAGCCTTCGGGGCCATTGTTGCCGTCGACTGCAGATATGTATAAATAAACTCTACATATATGTATATGCATTTATATATACAATATTCATATATATGTATGTATGTGTGTGTGTACTTCGCCGGTTGAGTGTGTGAAAATGCGCAAATGCTGCATTAAGCAAATATGTATACAACACGTTGGTCGCTGCTGGTGTTCCCGCTGTTGTTAATAATTGTTTAGGCCCTTGACGCTCTTGATACTTTAAAAGCCTCGCCACAACGCAGCTGGAGTTCGAGCTAAATATAATTGTGTGTCTGTATAGTAAATGTGTATGTGTGTGTGTGTGCGCGTTATATAAAACTATGAATTAATTCGAAGGCACGAGATTTGTTATTGTTGGTGTGAATGAGGCTTTTTGGAGGTCCTTCGGGCACCAAATGCAAAGAGTTATGGCCTTTTCAATTTATATTTGATGTTTTGTTTTATCGAAGCGCACACACACACACTCGTTTATAATTGTGCTGTGTTAGGTAAACATAACTCGTACAGGCTTACTTTTCATAGCCCAATAGATGTAAATAAGTGCATATACATACATATATACATATGTATACACAGCAATTTCGAAGCAACAGCCCAGCAAATACCAAAAACTAACAATATAAACGCCTCCCTTCAGCGACCCAGCAGGAAGCACCTGCTTTGGCAAAACAAATACACACAACTACGTGTGTACACAGTTACAAATGTATATATGTGGGTAAGTGTGTGCTTTGGAGTGAAAAAATGTTTATTGAATAATTTATAGTTTTTTCATTGGTTGTGCACCAGGAAATTGCCAATGCTGTGCAATGAATATTCTTGCTACAATGTATTAATAATAATAACAAATATTTACACAATTTCCATAGAAAATTTACAACATATCATATTTATTTTGTTTTGTGTTTGGTGAAGGAAATGCGCTCACCACTGAATGTGGCTGGCATTGCGCTGGTTAAAAATGGAACTGTATACTTGTTATATATATCTATGTCAATATTTCTCAATATTACATATTCTCCGTTGGTTATTTTTTAGAAGACGAGCTACACATTTTACAAATATTTCACTCAAGCGAAAATTCAGATGATTATATTCAGTATGGAGGAGGCCGATATTGTTGTGTTCGAGACCTTACACGAATAATAGATTATTTTTGAATTTGTATTTGAATATAAATTTTGGTTATACGTATGGTATCTTAACTCTGCATTAATATGAATATCAGTTAAATAGAGATTTGTGGTAGTTAAATTCACGATTTCATCGAATTAAGGATATTGAATTACCATGTTGCTAATATTTTGTTAATATAGAGTTAATATGCTGGTGTAGAGCGTAATGCTTAGGACGTTTTCCGAAGTGAGTCCTACATAGGTCACTAAGTTGGTTACTAGAATATAGTTTAATAGAGCCTCATCTCTTAAGTTGATGTCTCTGCTTCCCCAAACCCTGTGGTGGGCGTTTACATCAGCGCCAACTACGAGCGCCTGTCTCTTTCTGCTGGCTGCCAGTCTTTCGAGGTCCGCTATTGGTGCCTCGCCATCGTGTGGTGGATAACAGGATGCAAGGAGTATAGGTTCATCCGTGTCATCCTTTATCGCCACAACCGTCAGGTAATCTGAGAGATTTGGGTTAACATAGGAATATAGGTTTTTGCTTACCAGTATCGCCGTTCTTAACTTGTTAATATAGTTCGGGATACCACATAACGTATAGTTTGGTGACTATAGCCCAGCCGGTGCTATCCATGGTTGCTGGACTAAAGCCACGTCGTAGCCGCCCTTCTCTTGGTTGAGAAGAAGCTCAGCAGAGGCGATCCTACTTTTTTGGAGGTGCACCTGTAGTACTTTCAGCTCCCGGTTCAATTTCATCGGAATGCTGAGCGGGTGTTCTCTACCTTCTGTAAGACTAGTGAAGTCGCCATTATCCTTCAATGCTGAGATCATTCACGACTTTACCCTTCTATACCGTGTTTACATTGCCCTCTGCTGGGTGGCCCTTCTTGAGGCAAAGGAACACGCTTCCAACTCACCATGCCATCTTCCCAAATGTAGATCTGTCCTCCATCTGCGTTTGTAGTTTTAGCCACGCTCAATACTCTCCAATCGCTAGTCGGCACGTCCGATTTTTGTCGTTGTAGTAGCCGCAGTGCTTGTTCCGTTTCCACTACGCGAGGTATTACCATCTTCGCCTTAGGTACCGACCCCCCCTCTCATTCAAACGTCGGCATGGGTACACTTTGATCAGTGTCCATCCTCGAGAAAAGTGCTCCTAGTAGCTCCTGTGTCATCTGTCCCAGTGGGTTACTGCGGTCAATGCGAGCCACGATCAGATGTTGTTTTGCTATCACACTTGCCGCCACCGCTGCTCTGGACGTTGTTGGTCTTCCGTTCGCCTGCTTGACCTTTGGCTCCTCAGACACGTCCTTGCCCTTCGTTTTCTTCGCTGGAGCCTTCGGTTCGCTTTCTGTCGAACGCTGCCTTTTTCCTGCAATGTGTTCCACGTTGCGATTGGCAAATGCTGTTTTCGAGGCATTGCACTAGCTAAGTGAGGCGAAATGTGCCCGACCGCTTTTCACCTCCTCTTTGGCCCAAGCCAACCATTTCGCCTCCATTTCAGTCCGGTTGGTCTTGCCTTCGAGTCGGTTACAGATCCCGACCGCCACCTTGTTCATACTTTTACTTTCAACTCTCCTTGCTAGGCTTCTTCCAGGCCCTCCTTGTTAGAGTTGGAAACCTCGATTTGAATGATGTGGAGTACTTTTCTACAATACAATCTATACATCTAAAGAAACACCCTATATATCCTTTAAACTACCTCGTACGGCTTAGCTGAAGAGAGTTACTTTTCTTTCTTACTGCTTAGCAATACATTTATATAATATTATCCTACAAATGCAAAGTGAATATAAGTGACTTGACAGAAGATAAATAATAAATAATAAGAAATAACAGCAAGTCGGCACACAATTCCTTCTTTTATTCACAACATTTCGAAACATTTTAAATCGCACACATCGTTCCACAGAACATCACCGCAGCATGTGGGAGCAACATGTCTAAAGTAGTATGTACGAATGTGTGCACTAAGTAGCTTTGTCTGTATTGTGTCATCTTCGTACGACCTTAAATACAATGCAATCCAGCATGACTGCAAGTACTACGTGTAAGTGCGATTTTTTCCAATCCATTTAATTTGTAGTGTATTTATCTTCAACCAAAACCAAAGCAAATCCAAATAAAACGAATTGTGTTTTCCAGCAGACAAACACACACAGCCGAACAAATGTACGCTGGTCTATAAGTATGAAAAGTAACAAAATGGTAATAACAACTTTGCAGGAAAAAAAATATAAAAATAACAAAATTGGAAAATAACAGCAATTTCCCATTTTAGCTTGTAATGTATTCAACTACAATGTGCATTAAACTCGTACAAGTGCCGAGCTATGCTATGTATGTACATACTCGTACATAAGTGAGAGCTGTTTAGGCCAAGTGGCTGAGAGCATCGGTAATGGGACAATTGGCATGCAGCAAGTGCACGCAGCAAGCAACAAGGAGTATACTACAGTGACAATGGGATCGATGTAGAACCGCATGCATATACTACTATGTAGGTCGGTATGTAATGGACGTACATAAAACCTTGTGATGACAGGCAGCAAACTCAGTTATAAAAATTTTAATTTTGATTTGGCTACCTTGACAATATTAGAAGTATAGCCCAGGGTTGTTGGTGAGTTACACTTATATTCAATTTGTTTCAATACATAATAATAACTACCAAATAGTGTAGACTAATAAAAATATCTAATAAATGAACATTTTAATAGTTCACTAATAAGTAATTGGTTATAAGCAGAAGCAAATTACTGGCGGTACGTAACATGGTGGATTTGAAATTACTATAGTAGTGTTAAGGATGCCAACTTAGTTTAATTCGACCGGAAGGAAGCAATACAACAGTGATATACAGCTCGTTTAGGAATTAAGGGAAAAATGAACAGAATAAAACCATTTCAAATTTGTTGATTAAAATATCGACCGGTATGTACTGTGTTGCGGTAATTAAAAAGGATTCTCATATTAGATATAAGGGTATTAGGAAGGCTAATCTTCAGTAGCTAGGACTTTTTTATATTGGCAAAAAAAAAGAAAATAAACACTGTCAAAATAAAAAAAATAAAAGAAAATTGTTCTTAAATATGCCTGGCTTGATTGAATGAAAAGCCTTAAATAAGTTGCAACCAATTACCTTATATTGTCTTCTAAAATGTTTCACACTGTTATTTGTATGAAACGTCTTCACTTTAATACTCATTACCTCCATTATATTCTATATTTTTGGTGTTCCAAGCTTCAAGTATAACACCAATTGAGCGCATATTTAAGCCAATATTGCAGATAATTAACCCCTTCACGTATCAATTAGCGCATTTGCTTCCAACTATTCACACACAACTTGTAAATGCATGTAATAAAACTATTTGTTATACTCTCGCAACAAATGTTGCTAAAGAGAGTATTATAGTTTTGTTCACATAACGGTTGTTTGTAACACCCAAAACTAAACGAGTTAGATATAGGGTTATATATACCAAAGTGATCAGGGTGAAGAGTGGACCATAGGTTTTCAATGTCCCATATATCGAACATGAGGACCTCGGTGCTTTTAACCTAATATTAGGGTTTCCATCTTTCAATGGACTTTATAGAATATATATGACGAATATGTGGGTCAAATTGTGTATTAATAATATAAATAAAGTTAAATAAATAAATTGCGAGAGTATAAAATGTTCGGTTACACCCGAACTTAGCCCTTCTTTACTTGTTTTAGATTAGATTTTGTACTCGGAAATAACGGGAGAATTTGAATTATATTTTCATCAAATGTACACTTCTACACACCACGAGTCAGACTCGTGGAAATACATCTAGGGATTAACACCACAATTTTGTAGGGCTACTCAAATTAAATGCCAGTATAATTGCCCTGGCAACTATAACAAGATTTTATAGTATGTTTGGGTTTTTGTTTAGTACACTAGAATACACAAATAACAACCGTGAGTTTTCATTTTTGGGCAGCACTGGAAACATGACGTAACCTAAAAGGATTATTTACTATTAATTTATAACAAAGCACCGTTTAGACACAATTATTAAAATTTAGTTTAATAAAACCCATACATGTATAAACATTGAAAATTCTGTAAAAAAAAGTATTCCACACTAGTAAATATGGTTTGAAACATACGATTTCATAAAGTATTTAAAGAACGAACATTTTTTCGAGATCTGTAATAAAATAAAATTAAAACAAGTAAGGAAGAGCTAAGTTCGGGTGTAACCGAACATTTTATACTCTCGCAATTTATTTATTTAGAAGCACCGATGTCCTCGTGTTCGATATATGGGGCCTTAAAAACCTATGGTCGATTTCGGCGATTTTTAGAATGGGGCTGCCACACTATTAACATAGTATTTGTGCAAACTTCTGCATCGATATCTTCACTAGTGCTTCCTTTATATATTGTAAAGTTAACGATTCAGATCGTCTTCAAAGTTCTGGTATATAGGAAGTTGGCGTGGTTGTGAAGCGATTTGGCCTATTTTCACAACATATCATTGGGATATTACAAACCAAGTTTCATTGAAATCGGTCGAGTAGTTCCTGAGATATGGTTTTTGACCCATAAGTGGGCGACGCCACGCCCATTTTCCATTTTGTTAAAAAGGCTGAGTGCAGCTTTCATCTGTCATTTTTTATGTGAAATTTAGTGTTTCTGACGTTTTTCGTTAGTGAGTTAACCCACTTTTAGTAATTTTCAACCTAACTTTTGTATGGGAGGTGGGCGTGGTTATGATCCGATTTCTTTTATTTTTGGATTGTATTAGAAAGTGGCTAAAAAAAACGACTGCAGAATGTTTGGTTTATATAGCTCTATTGGTTTGCGAGATATGTACAAAAAACTTAGTCGGGGCGGGGCCACGCCCACTTCTCCAAAAAAATTACATCCAAATATGCCCCTTCATATTGCGATCCTTCATACCTAATTTTATTTCCATAGCTTTATTTATGGCTTAGTTATGGCACTTTATGTGTTTTCGGTTTTCGCCATTTTGTGGGCGTGGCAGTGGTCCGATTTTGCTCATTTTCGAAACCAACCTTCCAATGGTGCCAATAAATAAGTGTGCCAAGTTTCATCAAGATATCTTAATTTTTACTCAAGTTACAGCTTGCACAGACAGACGGACGGACGGACAGACAGACATTCGGATTGGAACTCCACTCGTCACCCTGATCACTTTGGTATATATAACCCTATATCTAACTCGTTTATTTTTGGGTGTTACAAACAACCGTTATGTGAACAAAACTAATAATACTCTCTTTAGCAACATTTGTTGCGAGAGTATAAAAATAAAATAAAACAAGTAACATTGTATACTCTCGCAATTTATTTATTTAATTTTATTAATATTATATAATACACATTTTAATCCACATATTCGTTATATATATGATATAAAGTCCATTGAAAGTTGGAAACCCTAATATTAGGTTAAAAGCACCGAGGTCCTCGTGTTCGATATATGGGGCCTTGAAAACCGATGGTCCGATTTCAGCGATTTTTAGAAAGGGGCTGCCACACTATAAATGCAGTATTTATGCAAAGTTCTGGTCCGATATCTTCACTAGTGTTTACTTAACATATTAAAAAGTAAACTATTCAGATCAACTTCAAAGTTCTGGTATATAAGAAGTAGGCGTGGTTGTGAACCGATTTGGCCTGTTTTCACAACATATCATTGTCGTCCAAGGAAAATATCACAAACCAAATTTCTTTTATATTGGTCGAGTAGTTTCGGAGATAGGGTTTTTGACCCTATCCCTATCTCTAACTCGTTTAGTTTTGGGTGTTACAAACAACCGTTATGTGAACAAAACTATAATACTCTCTTAGCAACTTTGTTGTCTGCAAAATTTTCACAAAAAACAATTTGAAAATATGTATAAAGTGTCGTTGGTTTTCAATGCAATTATTATAGCCGATTTTACATATAATTTCTACATTTTCATGTATTCGCTTGTATATAATTTACTGCTACAACAAAGGAATACTACTGGCAACACCCACCCAACCGCAATGGTATCGAATTGCTTGCGAATTATATTTTTATTTTATTTCGGAATACACATATATATGCTTATATGTATATAGTGCAACACACATCTTTAACAGATATGTGTAGAAGTTAAATTTCTCACTAGGTGAGTAATAATGGAATGGAAAAAAGTTCTGTTGAATATGATTGTATACAGATAGAAACGAATATATTTGAGGAAATATTTTCAATGAACCTATAAATATTACATAAGAAACTAACGTAAAGAGATTGTAAATAGGAAAAGGCACAAAAATGTTGATTAGCAGAAATGTTTGTTCATATTTATTTTCCCAGAATTTCTTTAACAAACTAAGCATATACTCCAGTAAAAGGCGAGCAAGAAGATGTAATCTGAAAACATACATATATGCGATTTTTTACCGATTAGCCAGCTTATTATACTCTAGCAAAAAAAGTTGCTAAAGAGAGTACTATAGTTTTGTTCACATAACGGTTGTTTGTAACACCCAAAACTAAACGAGTTAGATATAGGGTTATATATACCAAAGTGATCAGGGCGTCCGTCTGTCAGTCTGTCCGTCTGTCCGTCTGTGCAAGCTGTAACTTGAGTTAAAATTAAGATATCTTGACGAAACTTGGCACAAATATTCCTTGGCACCATAAGAAGATCAAGTTCGAAAATGGGTAGAATCGGATCATTACCACGCCCACAAAATGGCGAAAACCAAAAAGACATAAAGTGTCATAACTAAGCCATAAATGAAGATATAAAAGAATATAAAAGAAGAAGAAAGAATAAAATTTGGAGTAAAGGATCGCACTAGGAGGGGGCATATTTGGATGTAATTTTTTTATAGAAGTGGGCGTGGCCCCGCCCACAAATCGGTTATTTGTATTTAACTCGCAAACTAATAAAGCTATATAAACCAAACTTTCTGCAGTTAGTTCTCTTACATACCCTACCACACACCATGAAAATAGTTGAAATCGGATAATAACCACGCCCACCTCCCATACAAAGGTTAGGTTGAAAATGACTAAAAGTGGGTTAACTAACTAACGAAAAACGTCAGAAACACCAAATTTTACATAAGAAATGGCAGAGGGGAGCTGTACTCAGATTTTTTTACAAAATGGAAAATGGGCGTGGCATCTTACACTTATAGGTCAAAAACCATATATCAGGAACTACTTGACCGATTCGGATGAAATTCCGTATATAATATTTTCTTGACACCCTGATAACACGGACAAAAAATGGGCGAAATCGGTTCACAACCACTACCACTTTCCTTATAACTCAATTTTGAAATCCATCTTATTCCTTCACTTTATAATGTAAACATAAGGAACCAATGAAGATAACGGAATAAAACTTTACACAATTAGTGCATATCATCTCTGGCTTCACTTGTGAAAAAATTGTCGAAAACAGACCATAACTTTTCAAGGCCCCAGATATCGAACATGTTGAACTCTGCGCCTAAGGATAAATTTTAACCGAAAATATGGGTAAATCTCTCAGATTTCTCAATTTAATTCAGAGGAAATTTTTTTCTTCTAATAGTGTGTCTCTGTTCCAAAAATGATTAAAATCGGGTCATAACATTTCCATATACCTCATTGTAGGTTTTTCAAAAGTATCTTCTCCTAGCTCCCATATACCTAATTATAGGTTTTTCAAAAATACGGGGAGCTTTATTCCGCATATATGTATTGGTTAAATTTCTTCAATAAATTGCGAGAGTATAAAATGTTCGGTTGCACCCGAACTTAGCCTTTCCTTACTTGTTTTGTTATATTTTAGTTTTAGTTCTGCAACTTTTTTCGCAGAGATTGAGTCCCGTACTCAATTACCAATATATGCATATCTAGTATATATCTATAGTATATATAGTATACATGAATTGACTCCGTCTCGTTTAGAGTAATGCACCATCTCTGTGTTCATTCCACTATCTGGTTGATTGAAGATTGCATTGACAAAATAGGCAACAATTGGGTGAGACGATATGACGAGGCTGCAAGTCCACTTTTTAAGATTTTTGCACCATTATGATTTCGGATACTTTCCATGACATTGGCTTTAAGCAAGCGTTTATTATCTATGTAAGCTTTGTTAATGCTCTGTGTGTTAGATTTTTTAGTACATCAGTAGTTATCTAATCGAAGCCGGTAGCCTTTTTTGGTTTTAATCTAGTTTCGATAATATTTTCCACATGTTGTTGGTTGAATTTCTCTTTCATACTGCGATGCTTCCAGCTGCGGTAAGAAAGATTTGGGTATTAAAAATTTAATGGTACTTTCAAGTATGGCTACGAAGTTGTATGAAGAAATTTCTATCGGTCATATTGGTTATCAACTTTTCCGGCATAGTCAGCCGAAACCACAATTGCTGGTGGTGAGTCGTAGTTTTTAAATCAACATATACCATGATGTATTAATATACACCCAGCAGGGTCCAATCGTATGACCAAGATCATGTAACATGTCTTAATATGCTACCGACAGAATGTTCGCCCCAATAACGTGCTACACAATCCTACATGAACTATTTATCTCTTAGATAATAATTATTGATGAGGGAACTTAAAAGTTTGTAGCTTTCAATAACATGAATGTCCAATATACGATTTTAATTTAAAAACTGGGTTCGTTTAGAATATTCTATTCCTCTAAAATACACACTTTATATTGCATAAGTCCTTCATTTCTTGCAGCACAAGTTTTTCATAAAATATATGCATATTATATATTTTTATATGTGAAACATCACATAATCTAATCGGATGTATTTAAATACCAATATACAAGCTGCCACCTGCCGTGCATATTGAACTCCACTTGAATTTTCTACAATTTTATTCAACAAAGAAAATGAATTTACAAACTCCATTATATATGTGTGATTCAGAAGGATCGTCTATACACATGCAGATAGCTAACACCTGTGCATAACAGCGTCACAAAGTAAAATAAATTTTCTATGCATTTTTTATGAGCGCTAGAAAAAGAGTTCAAACTCCACATAATGTCATTCAAATTGAATATAAATTAATGTGAATGTAAATATGGCATGGCATGCAAGAATTGCTAGCAAATATCAAAAGGGAATTACACGGCGACACTGCAAATACTATTACGATGAAAATCCCATTCTATATTTAATAAATATAAATAATATGCATACATTTTTATAATGCTAGAGTAGAAAGAAATAGTAGTAAACGATAGCAGAGTCGCCTTAAAAGTCTTATGAGTTCGAGGTCTGTGAAAGCATTATTTCTTCCATTTAATAAACAAGAAAGGAAGGGCTAAGTATAAAGTCCATTGGAAGTTTATATATGAGCTAGGAGAAGTTATGAGTCGATTTCACTCATTTTTGGCAAGGGGACAAATTATTAGAAGAAACATATTCCCTCTAAATTTCTTCAAAATATCTGGGAGACTTACTTATTTATATATTCGTTAAAAACGTACTAGAGGCCCTGAGGTCCTGATGTTCGATATATGGGGCTCTAAAAAGTTATAGTCGAATTTCTGCAATTTTTAGAAGGGCGATGTCACACTATAAATGCAGTATTTGTGCAAAAATAAGTTCCGATATCTTCACCAGTGTTTAATTCATATATTGTAAAATAAACGATTCATATTGACTACACAGTTCTGGTATATAGGAAGTAGGCGTGTTTGTGAACCGATTTGGCCTATTTTCATAACATATCATTGGAATGGCAGAACCGAATTTCATTGAAATTGGTCATTGAAATTGGAGGCACATCAATTTAAAATTTTGTATACCAATTTTTCCTTACTGAATTAAAGCATTTTTAACAGGTATCAACATAACCTGTATATGGGAGGTTGGCGTGGTTATAATCCGAGTTTTTCCACTTTTTGACTGTATAAGGTTCTACCTAAAAGAAACGACTATATAAAGTTTAGTCTTAGTAATTTATGGGATATGTACAAAAAACTTAGTAGGGGCCGAGGACACGCCAACATCCTGAAATAACTGAAACGTCCTTAAGTAAGTTTGTCCAAATCACAAAATGCAGATCCGTGGAGACTGAACTCCATTCCCTGGTATACAATATAAAAAAACTTTATAATACAATGGATATGCTCTGGGAGCATTCCTGGACAATTTTGCTCTAGTGTGTTCTGGTGCAAGGAAATCTACATAACGGAAGCCGTTGGAAAGGGTTCAGCGGCTTGCAGCGCTCTGTATAAAGGGGCCTTAAGAATCACCCCATTGGCCGCTATTGAAAAAATAAAATCCCTCGGTCACTGCTTGATCCCTATTAACAACTGGGAAATAGGGTTCAAGGAAAAAATGGGAAAGGATGGTTGACGCAACACCTATACATCCATATGAATGGCTCTAAAATGGATGATGGAGTTGATGCAGAGGTATACTGTTCGGAGTTAGGATTAAAACAACCTTTCAAATTGTCGAACCACTGTAGTATATTTCAAGTAGAGGCCTTTGCAATTGGGAAAGCTGCAGAGCTAGCCTCCAACACATCAATACCCTAGAGTTAACGTCTATGTAGACAGCCAAACAGCCATCCAGGCAATAACATCGTTTCCAATATCAGTCAAAAGTGTTTTGAGTAGCAGCGCAGCAGTGGAGAGTGTCGCCAGGAATATCGTAGACGGTATTGCCAAGATTGGTGTACAGCTGTCACCCGAAAACGTGACCGACATTGGCAAGCCCATGCATTGTCTGTACGACGATAAAGTCGGCTGCATGAATAAAAACACGTTGGAAGAATCTGCCGGGTTGGAAAACCGCAAAGGTCATGTGCAAAGAGGTATATCAGAAATATACAAATTTCATACTAACACTCGATAGAAAAGACTGTAGAATCATGGTTGGCATTCTTATTGGTCACAGCCTAGTAGCGGCACACGCCAATAAGATGGGGAGGAATGCTTCACGATAAGCGCAGGTATACCTAACGATGGCTACTAGTCAGGGAATACGTGAAGGCATTCCATCTGGTATCGCTAAGCACCATAACTGGCCTGTAGGCCTATCAAACAATCTACACAATATTGCATACATATTTAGATTTTGTGATTAACAGAACGACGAGGGGACTACCGATCTTAGCAGTAAGTCTATCAACACTTTTGTGGATAGCCAAGCGATAATAAAATTGATCTGGAATACAGTGGACAGCGGATAGACCGCTTATACTTTTCGAAATGAAACAGCGCACTTTATTCTTTAAAAAACATACGCTCTCTTATATTTATATGTATATACCTTACATTGACTAATATTTCCAGTATAAAGTGAGTCATAGATGTGGAACTTTTTTTCTAGTATACCCCTGTGTTGACGCCATCAAGGTCCGTCCTTTATAGTACTAGACATTAAAGAAACATATTTCTGGAGTATTTCAATATGGGAAAAAAATAATTGTGTGTGTAACTGATAAAATGATGATCCTTTATTGCCCTACTGAACAATTTCACTAAATTGAATTTAAAATTTTTTAAGGAAAACTTATTTAAACATTCTTTGCTGCACCTTTAGAAGAGTATATTTTTTCACTGTATGCCAAAAAGAATTACATAAAAATTGTCCAAGTGGCCAAGGAGTAAAAAAGCCTGCGTGGTACAGTATAAAATTCAACTTCCGGTATGCAGATTATTTAAATTCATTTATCCTTTTTTCAGCTCTTATAGTAGCAGAAGCTGTCTTGCCCTTTTTTTCTCGCCAGTGCAGGCCTTAATTTCACACTTAAGTAAGGTTGTTGTTGTATGGCAATGCCGCACACGATGCACTTAACTTACATCACATTAAGATGCGTATGCCGGTAGAGATGTTGGTAATCATGGTGTTGGTGGCACTCACTGCAAAGTCGGTGAATGTATGCATACGAGTATATTGTTGTTGTTGTTGTACGCTGTCACATTTAATCTTAATTTAATATTCTGACTCAGCGCACACTTGGCGGTATTTAAAAATGCATTTAACACATTTAATTTTTTTCCGCATTTTTCTGCTGGCATTCGTACACTTAAGCCGAAAGAAAACAGCGAAAGGGAAAGAAAAATGGCAGACAATTTCCTATGCATACCGGCGAAGTGCATTCTTTTGCATAGCACTTTTTAAATAATTTTTATTACACACAATTTTTTTTATTTTTACATAAATTAATTACTAATAATGACTTTGCTGCCAGCTCGGCGCAGCCCAGCGTGCGAGGTCGTGTCTACGGAGTGAAAATTTATGTAAATATACAAACGCATATGCATAGGACGCAAGGATGCATCAGCGCACACGTTCGCATACGCACATACAAATTTGTATATATCTCTGTGTATGTGCCGCTGCTGAGGCGCGTCCCTGAATCAAGTTGACCAACAGCGCTGCCAACAAATGTTGCCGCGCAGCTGGAACTTCCTGTTTTTTATTATAGCGTGAATTTGCTTACATTTGTGCACACACATACATACATTTGTATGTAGATATATGGTAAATGCCTATGTATGTATGTGTGCATATGCCGTGAATGCACACCTCTCTTGCCGCCATGTTGCCGGGTTTGCTACGCCCACGGCGTTATTGTGGTTGTTCCCCGAGCGTAACTTTGTTTTGCACTGCATAAATTAAGACGCGCACCGCTGCGCTGTGTGTCCGTCCGAGAGTGTGTTGAAAGTGCATTTACATAACTGGATAGCAGCGAAGTGTAAACGCATTGCGCACACCCCGTACTAACCTCCCATTGCACAACACATTTTCGCCACAGCGCTGACCCTCACATGCAATACAGTAAAATAAACAAAGCAGGTCAACAAATGTGTCAACACAATGGGCCGGACGACTGCAGTGAGTGGATAATTTTATTTGCAAATCTTTTTCATATTCACTTAAAAATATTTGGGAAAAATACACTCATTACCGAGATTCAGGTCCTTAGAATTAAAATAATGCAAATACACCAAAGATTCTTCAACTTGCCCTGAACTGATTGATTGACTTCAATAGACTACCCAGACTGTAATAAACGATATACATAGATTCGTGAGTCAGTAAATCGTGAGTAATTTTATAAATTTTATTCAATGAGAAGGATCAGCAGACACGTTAATGTTGGAACAATAGTCAGGTTCCCGAAGAAAACTTTGGATATGAAGTGATTCGGGTGCAGTCAGAACTCTATTAAGTCTTCTTTATATACATCCGAGATCGTAAATTGGCAGGTCGGGTTACAGAGAATATACAAAACTTACCGAAAATAAAGTGGTGATGTCCAAATTACGTGTAGAGTTGGATACTATCGGCTCTATAATTTTAAGGTATTTAGCTCTAAATTACAAACCATCAAAAGACTTCAAGAGTTTATGGTCTCAAGGTCCGTTTAGACATCCGAAAAAAAATGCACAACCAAGTGGATGGAACAGAAGGTACCACCACTTTAAGTATTAAGATGGTATGCTGATGGCTAGACGTTTGGGGTGTTCTTCAATGGTTCTATATATTATATATATGTGTATGTGCCGGAAGTAACTAAGAAGACTGACTCTTCAAATAATATTAGAAGGCATGTAGTCACGTCGATAGTAATGGGGATTTCAGGTATAAAAATGGATATAGCTACTTCACGGGAAAATTATCATAGCCAAGTTACATAATTGAAAGTTTAAAATTATAAAAATGTCTTGTAAAGTGAAAAATTTTTGAAATGTGAACATTCTATGGTTAATTATAGCACATACGACCCACTGTAGGTGTATATAAAAAAATTTTGTGAGTAGATTTATATTTTTGAAAAAAAAAAAATCTCTTTTATATATTAATTAATTTTTCACTCTCATTGTTTTTCATTTAGTGGCTTATTTATATTTTTTAAGTCCTTCGTTCATACAAATGTGATATTTCGCTGTTGATTAGTGGCGCTTTTATTATTGAATGAAATTAATTATTGCAATTAATGAAAGAATTTCGCGACTTCATTATAAAAGCTGTCGCTGATATTCAAATATGTATTGTAGTATCAATAAGTCTTTAAAATGTTATGACGCCCCAATAACTAAGCTTATTGGTAGAGAGGATTTTTTCTCAGACCAAAGGTTGAATGAAGCTCACGAGTTTACTTCGGATCTAAATTTTTTTTTATCAAATCCATAGGATTATAATTATATCAAACCGATTCTATATTTGAATTTTGACTTTTACTTTTTGATCGGCATAAGAATAAACTTAATTCAGTCTAAGCCTTTCGTATTTTTACCATTCAAAAGGAATACGGACCCAAGAGGGATAAAGTTGGCACTCATTAGACTCTAATTGAATCGTTTTGTGAACAATTTTTCTGTTCACAATCTGAAAATCTAAAGACCGCAGAAAGTGATAATTTGAGAACAACTAAGATATATTAATGAAGGTTCTCACAAGTTTTCCTGAAAAGATTGGTGATGTAGTTGAGCAAAATCGGATTATAACCACCTTTACTTACCATATAATACTATATTAAATGCCATCCTTTGGGGGATGGGGTCATATGTAGAAGTTCACGCAAGTGAGGAAAGTTTCTGATTGTCATTCACTTGGGAGTGGCCAGAAACGATTCTTCTCCAAATGGTTCAAGCAGCTCACGACTTCCGGTTTTAGACCAAGTATCCTCTGGGTAGCCAACAGACATCCGTTTGAAGGCGAGCTAAAGTGAGAAGGCGAAGCCCGTTTATGCGGTTGTGCGTAGGGTTTGGGACCCACCACATAAAACACCCCCCAATGAAAAATCTACGAAAGCCTCGGATGAGGCACCCCCCTTTTGATGACGACCCCTGCAAACGTTTTAAGGATAATGATATAAGGGCATGCACCTGGAATGTCCGGACCCTTAATTGGGAAGGTGCCTCTGCCCAGCTGGTTGATGTCCTCATACGACTAAAGGCTGACATCACCGCCATCCAAGAAGTACGATGGACGGGACAAGGACGGACGAAGGTGGACATTCTTCTTGTGACATCTACTACAGCGGTCATATAAAGGAGCGCAAATTTGGTGTTGGATTTGTGGTGGGAGATAGACTCCGTCGCCTGAGTCTTGGCATTCACTCCGGTGGATGAACGTCTAGCCACAATCCGCATCAAAGCGAGGTTCTTCAACATATCGCTGATTTGCGCACACACTGCCTTCCTCGCAACGTTGCGAAAGACTAAAACACGTTCGGGGTGGGACAGATACCGAGAACTGAAGAGGGAAGCGAGACGCATTTGCAGACGTAAAAAGAAAGAAGCCGAAATGCGTGAGTATGAAAAGCTGGCCGACATGGGTAATGCTCGAAAAAAGAGCACTATCAGGCGATTTACAAGGTTTCAAGACCGGAGCATTATCATGTAGGGACCGAGGAGGTAATCTGGTAACGGATGTCCAGAGCATACTGTGATTATGGAGGGAACACTTCTCCGACCTGCTGAATGGCAATGAAAGTACAACACCAGGAGATGGCGAACCCGATTCCCCAATCGATGACTTTGGAATAGTTATTCCATTACCCGGCCATGAAATAATTCGGGGGCCGATGGACTACCGGCCGAGCTATTCAAATACGGCGACGAAGAACTGATACGGTGCATGCATCAGCTTCTTTGCAAAATATGGTCGGAAGAAAGCATGCCTGATAATTGGAATCTCAGTGTGCTCTGCCCAATCCATAAAAAGGGGATCCCACAATCTGCGCCAATTACCGTGGGATCAGCCTCCTACATAATGTACAATCTTCTACAAGAGTGTACTGCTGCTGGCGTATGCCGATGATATTGATATCATCGGAAGGAAGGCTCTCACGTCACTGTTGACAGTCATATCTTTGAAGTAGTAGATAGTTTCGTCTACTTGGGAACCAGCGTTAACAACACTAACAATGTCAGCCTTGAAATCCAACGCATAATCACTCTTGCCAACAGGTGTTACTTTGGACTGAGTAGGCAATTGCAAAGTAAAGTCCTCTCTCGACGAAAAAAAAATCAAACTCTACAAGTCGCCCATTATTCCCGTCCTGATGTTTCCAGTTGGCGCCAAAAAGCAAAAAGGAGGAACGAGTGGCGCGCTCTGGTGGATTCGGCTATAATCGCTTAAAGCGGTTTCTACGCCAAATATATATATTTATATGTGACCTGGTCTACGAAAAGGGAGCTAACGTGCGAAAACTAGTTTTCTGGGAAACGGCTGTTAAAAATAATCTGATCTCATCTTCCATCCGAATCAACTAAAAAGTGGAAATTGATTTTTTTGACACCTAAGCCCACTTTCCGTAGACCAGGTCACATATACAAATGCCATCCACATTACAATAGATAAATTAAGATGATGGATAGATGAAGATATCGTAATACAACTGAGAATAAATAGTGTCCTTAACGAGTAAATATATTTTTTCAAGCTTTCAGATATCCAACATATAGCCAATTTGTGAAATATTTTCGTGAAACTATAATTATATAACTATTCACTATATTCGTATATTGAATATCAACACCATATACGAACATATAAAATTTCTAATATGTATATATATTTCTAAAAATCCCTCTCGTTTCTTACCACCCATAAATTTGTAGCAAATTTGTTGCCATGTGCTTCGTTTAGTATGTTTTTTTCTAATTCGTACGTGTTTGGAAAACTAAAATCGACTCGTATAATCGTGGTGCCGAAGAATTGCTAAGTGGCAATGCAACAAAGCAACATTTTACAAATGCAATAACATTTGTTTGAAACAATAGAAAACTGTTGCTAACTCAATCAAGAACGTTAGGGCTGTGTGGCAAATAAACAATTCGCGATGTATGATGATTTGTTGCGGAGGTATGAGTTGCTTACCTGTAGTGGGTAAAAGTTTTGGGGAATTTACTTATAACTTGTTCACAAATCATATCAGAAGCAATTGTCAATCAGGAGTAAGCGAGGATTCTTCTCGTTTATGCAACAGCTTTTTGGAACAATACAATATTAGAATATTGAAGTATTTATTTGAAGGCTAAGGGATGTTATCCGTACATATATATTATAATACTAACAATGGCGATAGGCAATAGAAAATAAATAAAAATAAAACTGTCACAAAATGTGGGTAAATATAACTGAGTAAACATAGTTTTTATTTAGATATAAATCAGAAAGGACAATTAAAGCTTAAAGCTTTCAAGTCGATACAAGCATCAGTTTTGGAGATACAGCTTTAAGAAGCTGTGCGTTCCAGGTTAGTTTTAAATGCAAATTTTTTTCAAAACTTTGTTTTCAAAGTCGGTTGTCATGATTTCTCGATATCTACTCCACCAATTTTGATAAAATTTTAGACAGGTCTTCGAGATATTATTTGCATGGACTTGGACGAAGAATTTGTTTCAATTACAATTATTTGGAAAACAAAATGCCGTGAAATTAAGCCAATTATTATTGGTAAAAAAACTATGAAAAAATCCAATTTTAATTGTTTCCTTCTTTCACGTTCTAGTTTAAAATTTTATTTAAGTAAATTTTAAAATCAGATGATCTTGCTGTCAATGGTCGAGGACTCTCCACTTAAAATTTTATGAATTGACTTTTTCTCGTGAATCAAAAATTAATATTTAATATGACAGACAAAGGAAGTCGGTTCTCCTCTTAAATTTTTCGTTACAGAATTCGCTCATACTTTAATACTGTAGTAATACTATACAAGATAATCTATACAGTTGGCAACTCTTTTCCCCCCGCATTTGCAACACTTCGACTGTCTTTACAATTTAAGCACTTAATATGATTTCAAATCGCATTTACTATAGTAAATATTTAATTGTGAGCATATTTGTGTTAAATTATTTTATGCATATAATTTAATACAAATAAGAATGCCAATAAATACTCGAATGTGTGTTTGCGTGTGCGTGTGGAAGCAAGTAAATTGCAATAATTTGCACAGCATGCTCGTTGATTTTCATTAACCCGAATGTATGTACGTACATATGTACTTATTTTTTTGTACATGTGAAAAATTTTCGACTCATACGTACAGGTTGATGCGCATTAAACTGGCAATCGAATTTTGCGAAATGTCATTAAAGGCGTAATATGAAATGAATAAAAATTTTCCATTTTAATTGTCAATTAATTATGGACAACGTGTGGCATGTAGCAAGCCATACATACATACATACACATTTACCTGCGCATTTGCGTGCTGGCCACGCTATGCTTTTATATTTGTAATTTATTTTATTGTACGAACATTGAATGTACAAACCGTATGTAAGGGTTAAATAAGTCACCACCAGAAGAACCGAGAGATAAAAAATATTTTTACAACGAAAAATTTGCCAATACAACGTTATTAATTTGTATGTATGTATGTGTATTGGTGTGTGTGTGTGCGGCAACATTCCATCAATTAACTTCGAACGTCACTTACGTCTGTTAATTACAATATTTTATGCCGAAATACCAATGACAACAACAACACGCTACATCGAAATCTACATATTTCCATCCATGCGTATGTGTGTGTGCGCATAAGAAGACAACGAAGCCAGCAGTAATTTACCATTTTGGGCGGCGGCAATGCAGAGAACCTGCATGACATTGGCAACACGTGCCGCGCGACCTGCCTGCGTTGACAGCAACATTCCAACAACTCAACAACAAATGAATTTACCAACGGGCACAATGAAAAGTGCGCGCAGAGGACAATAATAAAAAAACACAACAAAAAGCATTGACCAAAATAATGACTACAACAAATTGTTGTAGAGTGACATAAAAAGCAAGCACCAGCAGCGCGCGATCATCATCATCATCGTCAGCAGTAAAATTGGCGAAAAAATTGCGCGTACAAATTAAAATATTCGTGCTGAGGCCTCAGTATGAGCATGAGTTCAATAATATTGCATCGTGCGCCCCACGCTGGTCCTGCGCTTCGTGCGTCTGTTCGTTACAATCGACTGGGTTGGGCAGTTGTGCGCTGGCGCGGCGTGGCAATGAAGCAAAAGTAAAATAATTATTATGTTGCTGCATTGTATTTACAACACTTTTTATCAGTTTGTAGGTACTTTAGCGGAATAATTGAAGTTGAAGTTTAATCACAAGCCAACTACGTTGTACACCATTATTCGTCGCCTGTTTGCCTACGTGTTTACATGCTGTCGATGTTTCTTTTGCTGTTGTTATTGTTGCCGTGCGTCCTATCTAATTGCCTCCATCGTGCTCAGGCCTTTCCGCCACGCGCAATTTTTCCCATCTCAGCAACTTTTGTACGTTTCTCCAATTTCTGCGACTTCAGCATGGCCTCTTGTCCGTTTCGAGCACACACACACCTTTCTCATCTGCAGCATCGCACTTATATTCGCATCTGTTTTTTGTTGTAAACTCTTACTGACAGCTTTGGCGGAATATACCGTGTAATCACACTACTACGCAACTTTATGGCATGAATTTCTTTCATCAACTGCAAAAGGGGCGCCATAAAATCGACTGTTCTCTACTTTTTATTATAACCGTACAAAGTGTTGGTTGTGTTCTGATGCAATTATAATTACTGTAACTTAACTTAAGAAACTGTTTTATAATTAACATTTTTCAGATGACGAAAATAAATATTTTTTATAAATCATATTAAATGTACGTTCAAATATGAAATGTTCAGGACAGCTTTATAAGGAAGCCTTCCATTCTACAAGACCGGATGGTGCCAAATTAGGAATAGCGCCTGCAAACCACCAGTTTCCGTTTAAACTGTTGTACACGACTTACCAGCTATAGGTTACTGGAACGAAGGATCATTAATAATAGTATTGTATAACGAGTACTTGAAGCTGAATGAAGCGATGAATGCAACATCTCTGAAGTGCTATGTTTAGAGCTCTAGATTTTTTCATATTCTTCGTTGTTCAACTGTCTCGATAAGGTCGACCAAAACCAAAATTTGAAAAGGTAAGTCGGAACCAAAACTTTACTTAGTTCTTCAAAACTCCATGGGAAATAAAGGGGTTTTCAAAAGGGACACTACAAAAATAGACAGATAGGAACGCCATATTTTTTCTCTTTTGACATTTCTCTTCAGTAAGGTTTGTCATTTCGTCATGGTAAGATATACGATCCAACAAAGAGTCGAAATTATTAAAATTTACTACCGAAATTCTGAGTTAGTGGCCTCCTCGTCCAATTTATGGTCGTAATCGTCCTGTCAGATCAACAATTGAGTGTGTAGTGGAAAAATTTTAATCCACAGTGCAGTACCAGCATATCCCGTGTCAGTGAGACCAAGAAGTGCCCGTAGTGTCAGTCAAATCAGTCTCTCACACGTCGTTCTCAAGCGTTGGTCATCTCTGTGACGACGTTTTGGCAAAAAGATCATGGCCTACATCCTTACAAGATCAAATTGACGCAAGAAATGAATCCACCAAAATCGTCGTATGTTCGTGAATTGGGCTGTGCGACAACTCATGATCAAAGCATGATCCGGATTTTCATCGAAAAATCGTCTTTACCGATGAGACTCATTTCTGGCTGAACGGTTTCGCCAATAAGCAAAATATGCGTTATTGGTCAGGCCGCAATCCACATGTACTCCATGAATCATCATTGCATCCCGAAAAAATTACGATTTGGTAGTGTGAATGGGAATCGCTACCGCTCAATAAAAACCAAATATCGAATCGGATGATATGGACTTGGATAATATGTAATTCCAACAGGACGGCAGCACAAGCCACACAGTGAATGTCACAATCGATTTATTGAAACCCATGTTTGGTGAACGTGTGATCTCACGAAATGGCCCAGTCAATTGGCCGCCTCGGTCGCGCGATTTGACGACGTTAGACTATTTCCTGTGGGGCTACTTCAAGTCTATGGTCTATGCCAACAAGCCAGCAACGATTGATAAACTTCCTACGAATATTGAGCATGAAATTGCAGCAGTATCGGCGTATTTATGCTTGAAAACCGTCAAAAATTGAGTTCAGCGTCAGGAAAGAAATCGAGTTCCGTACATAATAGCATCGAATGTACTTTCATAGGAATAAAGAATTTCGTTAATATCCCAAACCGTTTTTGTATCGCTCTTATAGAAAAACTCTTTAGTTCCAAATTTGTTAAAAAAAAAATATAAATGTCGGCTGAATTGTTTTTCCCTTCAGCAAAGTTTTGAACAATACTGTTACAGCTTAGTTAGGTAAAGCGTAATAATGGAAATTAAAATTTTTACAGTTATTTAACTCTCTTCTAAAAGTATACCAATAAAATGAAGGCATCAAAACGCTTTAAAAATCTCACATGCATAATTTTGCACTATTAAAATTTTTGTGCTACTATTATTTGCTTATCTTAAACGCTTTTGAGCAAATGCTCGCACAACCATTTACAAGCGTAGATTTGCACGACACAAACACACAGTTAAACAACCGTTTAAGCTTACTTACACACTTTAACATTCACTAAATTGCATACCAGCACACACTCGAACACACACACACTTTACAAAACACTTGTAAACGCACTTACGTGACAACAACAATACGATAGCAACAACAATACATTGTTGGGTCGCCAACACAAGCCGGCAATAAAATTTATTTAACTACTAAGTTGCGCCACCACTTTGGTGCCATCAAATTTGCATACCGAAACCGACGACCGTCAATCGCCTTGCGACAGTCCCACAGACAAAGCGACATTACCTAAAACTACGCATATATTCGCACAAACAAACATAAATGCTTACATATATATATGCTGGTGAACCTCCTACTCTTGCTAGAATTTGGAATTTCGAACTTTGCTGGCCTGAAGTTGGTTGGTCATTGTGCGTTGGCGATCCTTGGCATAGATATTTTATATGCATGTTTATGTGTGTGTACGATTGTTAGTCGCATTCATGCATATTTAAATGTATGTATATATGTAAATCGTTAGTTTTCACTTTCGTACAACTCGTCAAGTGTCTCTTTGTTGAATAGCAGGTCATTAAAATTTTCGGTCATTTCAAGTCTATTAATTCGAATTGTTACAAGCCAATTTCCAACTTAATTGAACATATTAATTTAGTTAGAATTTGGAAAGTTTTTAAATCACATACGGGTACTGTCTGCGAGGTCAGGTGGTAGACTTTAAGGCTTTAAATCATGGGAGACCACAGGGGGGGGGGGGGGGCAAACTAGGGCCACTGCCCCCCTTTACAATTTGAGAGAAAACAATTGCCTCAGTCAAATAATTAACGGGTGATTTTTTTGAGGTTAGGATTTTCATGCATTAGTATTTGACAGATCACGTGGGATTTCAGACATGGTGTCAAAGAGAAAGATGCTCAGTATGCTTTGACATTTCATCATGAATAGACTTACTAACGAGCAACGCTTGCAAATCATTGAATTTTATTACCAAAATCAGTGTTCGGTTCGAAATGTGTTTCGCGCTTTACGTCCGATTTATGGTCTACATAATCGACCAAGTGAGCAAACAATTAATGCGATTGTGACCAAGTTTCGCACTCAGTTTACTTTATTGGACATTAAACCAACCACACGAATGCGTACAGTGCGTACAGAAGAGAATATTGCGTCTGTTTCTGAGAGTGTGGCTGAAGACCGTGAAATGTCGATTCGTCGCCGTTCGCAGCAATTGGGTTTGTGTTATTCGACCACATGGAAGATTTTACGCAAAGATCTTGGTGTAAAACCGTATAAAATACAGCTCGTGCAAGAACTGAAGCCGAACGATCTGCCACAACGTCGAATTTTCAGTGAATGGGCCCTAGAAAAGTTGGCAGAAAATCCGCTTTTTTATCGACAAATTTTGTTCAGCGATGAGGCTCATTTCTGGTTGAATGGCTACGTAAATAAGCAAAATTGCCGCATTTGGGGTGAAGAGCAACCAGAAGCCGTTCAAGAACTGCCCATGCATCCCGAAAAATGCACTGTTTGGTGTGGTTTGTACGCTGGTGGAATCATTGGACCGTATTTTTTCAAAGATGCTGTTGGACGCAACGTTACGGTGAATGGCGATCGCTATCGTTCGATGCTAACAAACTTTTTGTTGCCAAAAATGGAAGAACTGAACTTGGTTGACATGTGGTTTCAACAAGATGGCGCTACATGCCACACAGCTCGCGATTCTATGGCCATTTTGAGGGAAAACTTCGGAGAACAATTCATCTCAAGAAATGGACCCGTAAGTTGGCCACCAAGATCATGCGATTTAACGCCTTTAGACTATTTTTTGTGGGGCTACGTCAAGTCTAAAGTCTACAGAAATAAGCCAGCAACTATTCCAGCTTTGGAAGACAACATTTCCGAAGAAATTCGGGCTATTCCGGCCGAAATGCTCGAAAAAGTTGCCCAAAATTGGACTTTCCGAATGGACCACCTAAGACGCAGCCGCGGTCAACATTTAAATGAAATTATCTTCAAAAAGTAAATGTCATGAACCAATCTAACCAATCTAACGAGATTTTGCAAATTTTATGCGTTTTTTTTTTTAAAAAAGTTATCAAGCTCTTAAAAAATCACCCTTTATATGTGCATGAACTTTTTGTAAAAAAAAAAGATTACAAAATTGCAAAATATTCCTGAGTATGCAGGTTTGTTATTATTAATGTATACGATATAAAAAACAAAAAATCAACAAATTTCAAAATATTTTTTAAACTATAAAACAAAGTTGAAGTTTAGGCTAATGGTAAATATTTATATGTGCATTTTACAATTTTTACCAGTAAAGCCTATACATTTGAGTTTAACTGAAAGAAATGTTTATTTTAATAGTCAGTAGAATTGTCCTTATATTTTAAAACTAAATTAAGCCGCTTAATCAGAGAATTAACTACTAACTGTATAATAGTTATGTAAATATTGGCAAATTCTTGCTTTATGGCTAATTTAAGGTGACGTACTGTCTCAAACTGCTTTCCGTTTTGGAAAACAGGAGCAGAGAGGTTCCCCCAGAGATCCTCAATAGGATTTAGGTTCGAACTCAATGCTGCACATTGTAATACCAGAATTTTTCGGTCGTTAAAGATGTTCTTCGTGTGGATTAAAGCGTTATCCTTTCGATATGTCCAGTTATATGTCATAAATATTGCCAGCAAATTTTATTAACTCGCTGTCCGAAAGATCTACATTGATATTAGCATTCATTTGAGTGAATATAAAACATGTAGATAGCTTTCCACAGCAGCAAAATGCAGCCCATGAAAATCAAGGTACCGCTTCCAAAACATCGCTTGTAGTAAGACCGTCGTTCCTGGTGCGAATCTCACCAATATTTCTTGCAATGACCTAGGCCGACCAAATTTAATTTTTTTTTCGTCACTAAAGACTGTATTTTATCACTCATCGGCACATAATTGGTATTTATTTGCAAACCTCAAATGTGCTTTATTGTGTCTTTCTTTAGCGTTGGTTTAGGTGCCATGGAGGTGTGTTTCAGGAACTGATTTTTATGTATAATTGGAAAAATTATATTTATTGTGATTTTCTGTCTTAACTAGGTCCATATTTGATCGCTGCTTATCAAGTCCGCAACTACTAGCCGTCGAATCATCCTTTCGCACTGCTCATCAATATTGTTTTTCGTGCTATACCATAATTAGTGGGGTTTTCAAGAAATTTTGAGATACAGTTCCGATGTCACTTTGGTCTAGAGCCATTTTGGAACCGCTTTTATGCATTCCTATGATTATTACTTGTTCCTCGGCTGATGAACTAGTACCACGAGGCATTTTAGTCTTAAAGTTAAATAAATGTAATCAAATTTTTAATAATTCATTAAGTTACAATAATTTTGAAAACAAATTTTTGCAAAAAAGGTTTTTGCTGCGACTCTATCAGTAAGAAAGATCCGCTAAACTGATTTTGCACATATAAATATTTTCTATGCAATACCCAATTCACAAGTACATTCTTACTGTAACTGTACAACGAACGAGAAAAGTTTGAAACATTTTCGTTGCATAGTAACGGTAACATATCAACCTTTTATTCCACATTTACCGATATCCAAAAAATAACAGTGAATAAGAAATATAAACAAAAGCCGAAATGCACATATAATTATTTGACTGGGGTATTTCAAATTTAAATACAAAAGTACATACATATTTTTGAATAATTTTTTGTTTAATATTATTATAATTACAATGTATACAGTGCGAATAAAGAAAATTTCCTTGCGTAAAATAACTAAAAAGCATCGGCTTTGGACGGCCAATCAATCTAATAATAACACTACACAACACGTAAAATTACACTGGGGTGCGACATACATTTTCTAGTTAATTTGGGGTCGCTGATTACGAATATCAACATTAAAAGGCTGTGGTTTTAACTTTAAGGGCGTGGCACGAAAAATAAAAAAACAACCGTTCCTGTGACCTTTTTTGGTCAATGCATCATAAAAGATATTATTTTCAAGGTTTTGGCATATATTAAGCACTCGATTCGTAGAATAGTCTCCAGCGCTTCAAACTGTATATTCAATTATAAAGGTTTTAACTAAATATTCGAGATACAGGCCACGAAAGTCGAAAGATTATCGAAAATGAAAATTTTTTAATTACTCTTTTTCTATTTGAAGGTCTTTGCATGTTGAGCATACACAGAAGAGCCGTAAATGACGACAAACAATTTATTGATAAGGTTCTCACGAAATTCGCGGAAGAAAATAGAAGGCTTTTATTAAATAAAAAAAAAAAAAAAAGAAAAGAGATTTGCCTACCTTTTAGTCATTTTCTGCGGACGCCCATGCTTTAAATGAACTTTCGTCGTGAAAAAACAATAGAGTTGAGAAATTGTTTTCAGAGAGCGTTCTTCGCGTGATCAGTTTGATAGTTTGATGCAGAGTACTTTTTCCTTTTTTTTTCAGTTCTGAACAGATAAAAGTCGGAATTAACTGACGTTAAAAGAGCTCATTATATTACAGGGGCTAACTATAGGCCAACCAGAGATCAAGGGGCTTACTTCGGCTCAGATGATGTGACTTAGCCAGACTGCTAACTATAATGAATTTTTATATTAGGTCACTATAGATCTCTTCGGATTCTTTTGTATGAGGAATTTAATATCCTCGTTCATCAGCAGTCTTGTTAGAAGGCGAAATGATGCCTGACTAAAAATATTTTAAAAAGAAGACTTTGCAATAGTAAAAAACCGATATGTATTAGTAAGCAGCAGGGATGATAAGAGAACGACGAATAAGTTTTTTAAAGCGACAGAGTACTAACCTTATACCGGATTCAACTAACTTCAATTTGTGTAATAATCTCTTAGCAACTTTTGTTGCGGGAGTATGAACGGGCATCAATGAGTCCACTTTATTTCGTTAAAATAGCACCTGACGGATGATATACTCGGTACAAAGTCAAAGGGAAACACAAAAATTACTATAATGGGTCCACTGAAGCCAGCAGCAGGTCCGAACTGAAGAAAAAACAAGTAAGGAAGGGCTAAGTTCGGATGTACCGAATATTTTATTCTCTCGCAATTTATTGAAGAAATTTTATTTACATAACACACAAATTCGGCTTAGAGTTTAATAGAATAACAAAAATCGTCATATATAGTATATGAGGGCTGAGGTAATTCCTGAACCGATTTCATTCATTTTCACCGGCAAGGTGCACTATATCCCAGACTATACCCTCACTTAATTTTAATCTCACATATTAACCAATACAGGCCACCGTATTTTTGAAAAAGCTATAATTAGGTATATGGGAGCTAGGAGATGTTGTGACCCGATTTTAATAATTTTTGGAACAGAGACACACCATTAGAAGAAAATAAATTCCTCTGAATTACATTAAATTATCTGAGAGATTTACCCATATTTTCGGTTAAAATTTAACCTTATGTGCTGAGTTCAACATGTTCGATATCTGGGGCATTGAAAAGTTATAGTCCGTTTTCGACAATTTTTTCACAAGTGAAGCCATATGATATACACTATTTTTGTAAAGTTTTATTCCGCTATCTTCATTGGTTCCTTATGTATGTATTATAAAGTGAAGGAATCAGATGGAATTCAATATTGAGTTATAAGGAAAGTAGTCTTGGTTGTGAACCGATTTCGCAAATTTTTTGTGTTGTGTTATCAGGGTGTTAATAAAATATTATATACCGAATTTCATTGAAATCTGTCGAGTAGTTCCTGAGATATGATTTTTGACCCATAAGTTTGCGATGTCATTTTGTAAAAAAATCTGAGTGCAGCTTCCTTCTGCTATTTCTTCTGTAAAATTTAGTGTTTCTGACGTTTTTCGTTATTCATTTAACTCACTTTTAGAAATTTTCAACCTAACCTTTGTATGGGAGGTGGGCGTGGTTATTATCCTATTTTCATGGTGTGTGGTGGCGTACATAAGAGAACCGACTGAAGAAATTTTGGTTTCCATAGCTTCATTGGTTTGCGAGATATATACAAATAACCGATTCGGGGGCAGGGCCACGCCCAGCTTCCCAATAAAATGACATCCAAATATGCCCCTTCCTAGTGCGATACTTTGTTCCAAATTTTATTTTTATAACTTTATTTATGGCTTAGTTATGACACTTTATGTGAAAATGGTTTTCGCCATTTTGTGGGCTTGGCAATGGTCTGATTTTCGAAAGCAACCCTCTCATGGTCCCAAGGAACATGTGTTCCAAATTTCATTAAGATATCTTGCCAGTGCAAGCGATAACTTGAGTAAAAATTGAGATATCGTAATAAAACTTAGTACACATATAAGCCCTTGGACCACTGAGAAGGTTGGAATTGAAAATGGACTATTGCCACGGCCACAAAAAGGCGAGAACCGAAAACACATAAAGTGCCAAAACTAAACCATAAATTAAGTTATAACAAGTAAGGAAAGGCTAAGTTCTTTGCAACCGAACATTTTATACTCTTGCAATTTATTGCCATAGTTTTATTAAGATAACACACAATTTGACCCATATATTCAGTATAAAGTCCAATAGAATAACCTCCTCAGGGAGCCAAGGAATATATGTACCAAGTTTCGTCAAGATATCTTAATTTTTACTCAAGTCAACCGTTGCACGGACGGACAGACAGACATCCGGATTTCAACTCGTATCGTCATCCTGACCGTTATATATCATAACCCTATACTAACTCGACAATGACTTACAAACAAACGTTATGTAACTTTTGTTCAAGAGTATAAAAACAAAATTAGAAACGAACGATCGTACTATGAAGGGGCATATTTGAAAAATTTTTTGAGAAAGGGCGCGTGACCCCGTCTCCCATTAAGTTTGTTGTACATATGTATCTCGTAAACTATTAAAGCTATATAAACCAAACTCTCTAAAGTCCTTTGTTTTAGCCACTTCCTTATACAGTTCAAAAATTGTCTCTTGATTTCGCTCACCTTGCTTATAAGGGTTTTTTCCTGCAAACGTACAGATTGGGTCATAACTTTTCCTAGATCCCATATTCCTAATTATAAGTTTTTCAAAAACATGATCGGATTTATAAATCGTTGAATATGCGAAATATCTTAGCAAAATTAAGTAGGTGTATAGTCTTCGATAAATTTTATCTTGTTTGTGAAAATGAGTAAAATCGGTTCAGGAATTACCACAGCCCTCATATACTTTATATGATGATTTTTGTTATTCTATTGGACTTTGTGCTGAATATATGGGTCGAATTGTGTGTTATCTTAATAAAATTACATCGATAAATTGCGAGAGTATAAAATGTTCAGTTGCACCCGAACTTAGCTTTTCCTTACTTGTTCTTAATTAATTTTTTAAGAAACAATAAGAAATTTTATATAAATTATTTTTTGTTAAAATGAAAAAAAAATTAATTATATCTGTGAAAAAAACTAACTTTTTTATTTCGACTATTTTCTGGGCGTGGCGTATTTTCAAAGTGTAACTAAGCCTATTAACGAATACTTTTGTCCATCTGTGTATATCGGTTGATATATCAAAGATCATGTCAAAATAGTTGAAATAGTATATTATGATTTTCGTTATTCTAATGGACTTTATTGCCTTATGACAGTCAATAATTTTATTAAATTCAAAAATTATAATTTTTTTTATTTGTTATATGTGAAATGCGACTTTTGCGGTTTGCATACACTTTGCATACTTGCTTGCGTTTTTTTTCTTAGTTGTAAATTTGTACGAATGCACAATATCTATTTTACGATTACGATTTAATCTGAATTTAATGCACTTTGTAGAACTTTTTAAAGGGTGATTTTTTAAGAGCTTGATAACTTTTTAAAAAAAAAAAACGCATACGTTAGATTGGTTCATGACATTTACTTTTTGAAGATAATTTCATTTAAATGTTGACCGCGGCTGCGTCTTAGGTGGTCCATTCGGAAAGTCCAATTTTGGGCAACTTTTTCGAGCATTTCGGCCGGAATAGCCCGAATTTCTTCGGAAATGTTGTCTTCCAAAGCTGGAATAGTTGCTGGCTTATTTCTGTAGACTTTAGACTTGACGTAGCCCCACAAAAAATAGTCTAAAGGCGTTAAATCGCATGATCTTGGTGGCCAACTTACGGGTCCATTTCTTGAGATGAATTGTTCTCCGAAGTTTTCCCTCAAAATGGCCATAGAATCGCGAGCTGTGTGGCATGTAGCGCCATCTTGTTGAAACCACATGTCAACCAAGTTCAGTTCTTCCATTTTTGGCAACAAAAAGTTTGTTAGCATCGAACGATAGCGATCGCCATTCACCGTAACGTTGCGTCCAACAGCATCTTTGAAAAAATACGGTCCAATGATTCCACCAGCGTACAAACCACACCAAACAGTGCATTTTTCGGGATGCATGGGCAGTTCTTGAACGGCTTCTGTTTGCTCTTCACCCCAAATGCGGCAATTTTGCTTATTTACGTAGCCATTCAACCAGAAATGAGCCTCATCGCTGAACAAAATTTGAACAAAAAAACACATTTCGAACCGAACACTGATTTTGGTAATAAAATTCAATGATTTGCAAGCGTTGCTCGTTAGTAAGTCTATTCATGATGAAATGTCAAAGCATACTGAGCATCTTTCTCTTTGACACCATGTCTGAAATCCCACGTGATCTGTCAAATACTAATGCATGAAAATCCTAACCTCAAAAAAATCACCCGTTACAACAACCACATGACAGCTATGTAAAACTAAGAGAGAAGAAACGAGCGGTACGCATGCAAGTTGCAAGTTGTAAGCTAATGTGTCTGTCTGCAAATGGCATTGAATAGGATGTATACATATACAAACATTACTGACAGTTGTATATGCAAGCACGCACACTGCCTTTCGAGAGGAGAAAAGTGGCAGAGCCCTTCTTACAAGTGCATCAATTCAAATAGAGCGAGTGAAAATCACTTTTAAATGTCAATGCAGTTGACCCCCATTTGCGCATGCAAACGCTTGTGACATTGAAGCGTTCTCCCTGTTTTCTGCTGCTCTTCCTAATCATTTAACCTCACGCTTACACGCATACACACGTACATACTCATTTGCATTGCGGCGTTGAGGACTAAGCGCTGGTTTGAAGTCTACAATGGCGTGCATCTTTTTGTTTTTTGCTGGCTTTTCTCCCTTCTTTCCGCTAATGAACTCAAATAGAGATTGGAATTTAAATTGGCTTATTATAATAGCGACAATTAAGCAGTCAATAGCGTTGCAACAACAAAAGCGCTGTGGCATAACCGCAAATGACATAAAAAACAACACACAATAAAAACCGCAAGCAAAGTGTACAATATGCCACAAGTGGTACCGCATCACGCTTACCCTGCCATCTACGCCCCCCGTTCACCCGCCACACACACACACACTTGGCGCAACAACACAAAAAAGTGTCAAACTCAAATTCCAATTCGAATTCGAATTCAAATTGGTGAAACGGAGAGGTCATTAATTAATTACTGTAAATGGTAATCGCTGCGCTTCAACAATGCAAGTAAAAACGCCCACAACGGCGACTGCCAGCCCCCTACATACCAATGCAATAATTGATAGCTATGAGTGTGTATGAGAAGCGTTGCGCTTACCCTCTCGTCCAATCCACTCTTGTCGCGTGAAGCGAACAATAAAAGTCTCAGTATTGAGTCAGTCACACCACCTTCGCTTAATAAGCGCTCGCCGTTTGGCAGCACCGACCCTGCCACTGCCGCAGTTGTGCTTCTTCAAATAAAAGTCATTTATTGCGGTTAAAGTGCGCATGCCACACCCACTTCCCAGCTGTTACACTCCACTCCATCAATTTTACTTATGCAAATTATCCACTGTTCGCCTGAAATGTGAGACTGTGCATGGCAAATGCATGTTGCGGGTGTATGTATGTGTGTTTGTGAGGGGGCATTTTGCAGTCAAGTCGACAAGTTGCGGCAGAATGCAAAGTTGTTGCCGGTCACATAGAGATTAGCGCAGCAACGAGATTGTAACAATGCGGTCGTTCCGGTGATTGTTGCAAGTTAGTTGTTCGTTGTTGGTTGCAAGCTGCCGCTATTTGTTTTTTGCATTTTGTCCACTGTGGCACTGTGGCTTTTCTATTGTGTGCAAATATGCTGCGCTAATTGGTTCGATTCAATGAGGAGTTGCCTGAAAGGGTGCCGTACACTTGTTTGCTTTTATTGTATTTTTTCTTAGTGGCACAATGAGCGGTAAGAAATATTAATGAACTGTTAAATAGTGATTAGCAATCTCGACATGTAGTTGTTCATAAATGGTGTCATTTTTTTCAAAAAGTTGGTTCATTATAATCAAAAGTGTTTTTGAATTGTGAAAGCACATCTCTCATTTCATGAGCAATTTGAATGAGCTGGTGCTAGTGGAATTAGTTTAATCATTGCTCATTATGGAAGTATTGTGCAGGTTACTGTATATGAAAGTGCTGAAGGTTATCTTCTTTCATCTTACAGAGATTATTGTATGTTTTTTCTATTCTTACCTTTCCAGACATACTTACATACGTTTTCTCTTGCATAGCATTTATAATAGTTTTGTAGTAACTCATCCCAGCTGCATACCGCTCGAATGCTTAGAGGCGATTTTTCGGATCGTTCGTCCATCATCGATTTTTTACTGTATCTCGTAAAACAGCGTTTAGTTGCTGCAGTGAAATGTCCAAGGCTTGGAGCTAATTTCACTAAAACTTAAGAATTCTATATCTTCATTTTCACCTGTCTCTATGTATAGACAGAATTACATTTTCACATCCTCGGTGGCATATGTTCTTTATCAATTGAAGTAAAATACGTTTTGCCCGAAAGAATCTTACATAGACAGCTGAAAACGGCCATACTTTATCAATAATTTCTAAGTATGGTTACCTAATTTTTCAGCAAATAGCTGTGCGCTACAAATTCCAACCGCGATTTTTTCAACCTTTTTCTATCGAAAGCAGGTACAACCGATTGTGTGCCTCTTGAACAGTGTCCAGCTGGAATTCTGGGATTCCTACAACACTTTTACCAACTAATTAATTAGTATGCTGTAAAGTGTGAATTAGTGAATTTAAAATTATGCCATGAATTATGTTGTAATGCCTATATTTTTGGTTTGCCGAGTAGTTGCTGAAATATAGGACTCTACCTAACAATGAAATCCTGTTCGTGACGTTATCCTTAGCGAGCTATCATACTTTTAGTGGTTCTCAATTAACGTTTGCGGGTGGTCGTGACTATGATCCTATTTCCTCCGTTTTTTTTACTTATTAATTTCTACAACATCTCAAGAATATTATCCTAAATCTTCAAGTCGATCCGAATAATAAAAATGTCAGCCAAAATCCCAATTTTTAGTTTTTTTGTCTTTCCTTCGTTCAAGCACGAGTTTATGGTCTTACCTAAAACAGTTATTTTTGTTTTTCCATTTTCGATGATCCTGTCAGGAGCTATTTTGACAACCCGGACGCAATTTTTTCCGAGGCGTCACCGTAAATGACGTTACAATGGAGGAGTTTTCATTTTTTTTTTTGAAAATTTTAAAAATTAATCTTAAAATATGTATCTATAAGATAGAAAAAAGTTTGAATTATATATTATATTATATTATATTATATTATACTTTGATAATTTATAATTGTGTATAATACACTGATCTCAATAATCTTACGGTTACCACAGAATGAATTCAAAGCCTAAACCACATGATTTTAAAATAAAATCGATATTGGTTACCCAAAAATTTTCGACAAAAACAAATTTCATATTATGCTGATAAAGTATTTTTGGATGGATTACTGGTAAATAAGGTGCCGCCGCTGATGATCATAACATCTTAAGGATCCTAGACCAACGGTATTATACCAACTCCTGATCGTCCAACGTTCCAACGTTCCAGCCCTTTCTAAGGGATATAAAACTTAGTGGTAGGGATATGGACTTTACCAGCGAGTTCAAATATCGGAGCTTTACTATGGATTCTTCTCTTCGTTAGAATAAGCAGGTTGGAAACAACCAAAATGGCAAATAAGGTACTCATGGTGTACAAACGCCTGGCTCGCAGAGCCTTTGGTTGCACAGGGCGAATATGGAGGCTGGGGCATCGTTACAGTATGGCTTTTGGACAAGAATTCACGAATAAGTAAAGAAGTGTGAGCTTTTAACAAAGGAAAATCGGCAAACTCATTAAAATACGTCTAACCTTAGTATACGGATAAAATTTTATGTGCCTAGCCTGTGAATATATCTGCGACCTCGTAAATAGAATGATTCCACATTTGAGCAGATACTCAGGGGAGTTCTATATTCAAGACGATTAGTATAAAATCAAGTCATTATTGGTCCACGTTGGCGCGTTGCAAGGCTATATAAGTTTATAACTGGGTCAATCTAATTTGGGTAGAAAGGTATAGCAGGCGGTTTTACAAAATAGCCCGATCGGCAGGTGCAACCAAGCTGATGGGACCAGAACATCCAACAATCAAGGTGGTTTTGCGCATAGAGGAGAAAGAAGCATCTCAGAAAGCCGCCGGTTAACTTCAGTGCATCTATCTCTGGAAAACGCAACACTTTTCAGAAGCAAAAGTAGAATCTTGGAATTTACATATCCATGTAAGGATCACTTTATCTCTTTGACTGCAAGCTCTATCCAAGATCTATCTATTGCCAGTGTGTTGGAGCTATTTGAGGCGCTGTGAAATGGGAAAAAGGCACAATAGGCCACAGGTCACGATTATTCCATTAAGGCCGATAAGCTACTTCAAAAATGTAAATCGTGAATTCTTATACATATTACATAGTGATAGTATACTCATATACAGGTAAGCTTCGTTTGAATTCGATATTCTAATCTCCAATGAAGTATTCCTCAGTTTAGAGAAGCCACCAAATGGCAAACATGTTAAACTGATTTTACTTATCTAGAGAATTTTAACAATTTACACCAGAACAAAACGAGTATGGTATATCAAGCCTTTACCGCCATTTTAGCGTAAGCGACAAAAACCAATAATTAAAAAAAAAAAATTAAATTACTACCACATTAATGGTTAAAAGTATTTAAAAAAAACCTTCACCTGTAAAATTTGGTTTTTGTCGCTTACGCTAAAATGGCGGTAAAGGCTCGATATGTGATAGTTGCATTCGCAGGAATAATTTTGCCACTTACGGTTAATATAACGGCGAGAATGCACGCACCTTTAAATAAGTACACCATAATGCCTTGGTTCCGGCCTAATTTGTCAAATGGTCACGATGGAGCAGAAGCGATCGCCACACTACAAACCACCTAATCAACGACATAATAGATTGCCATTCAGAGGCACCTCATAAAAACAATAGGTTTGCATATGAAGGTGGGAAAGAGGCGTATCCGCCCACTCGCACAAGCTTACGCATACGCATTGTAACGTGAGAAACCGTTTGTATGCTAACAATTTGTTTGTAAGGCAACGGAAGATTTACTGCTTTAACGCGTGTGCACATTAAAAAAGATCTAACGGATAATAAGACATACATACAGTGATGGGCTTATAAATGGAAATGGCAAAAGCGACACATATTGTGTTTTTTTTTCACTATAATGTTTTAAGAGTCTCACAAAACTTAAGAATACACTGATTTTTTCATGCCGTTAGATTTTCCTTTGAGATTCCCTGAAGCTATCCATAATTTGATTACTACTACCACTTTTGTTGAACTAAATCTGTGGTTTGAAGGAATAAAGAAGAGACAAAAACGGAGATGGGATATGTAATCGCACAGCTGGGGGGACATTAGTTAACGTTTGAAGAAAAGTTATATTTTACTTGACTTAGGCAGACAATTAAGGAATTTAACTGGTTTCGTACAGGAGAAAAGACTATAATTGCCTTTAAATGTTCGTTCAAGTCCTTGTAAATTTTTATTTAATTAAATTTCTCTAATTTCCCTCTAAAATTTCATCAAAATAGGTGGAGTAGTTCTCGAGAAATCTTGACCACCCACCTTGGAAACATAGTTTTGAGAAAAACGCGTTTAGGGGCTAAACTAGTGTGACACTTTCAAAAATTCGTTTTTTTATTTTGCTTATTTGATAGTTTATACTTTCAAAAATATCCTGTCGTATCTTGAATAGTTTTTGAAAGGCAGAGTTCTAAAGAGCTACAAGCCCTCTGGTATATATATACCTCTATAGTTGAAACTTTAAACGCGCTTTTATCGAAACGACATTTCTCAAAAGCTGAGATCATAACTCAACGAGTAATTGTCCGATCGACTTCAAATTTAAACTGAGTATTCATGATATATATTTTCTACACAATGAGCTACGATATTTTGATTGGTTAAAAACTGTTAAACCTTTCATGCCTCAAAATTTTTGACCAGTGGTTTTTTCAATTATGTAGACTTATGTGTTGTGCAAGCTTGCAGTTACATTTTTTGTTATGAGCTGTGCACGTATTCATTCAGTAGGCGTTCTCCGCAGAGTGAAATTGGAAAAAATTGTTTCGCGAAAAAAGTTATCCTAAAGTGTTCAGAAACATAAAAATAATACTTTTATTTGAAAACAAAGTGAACTATATAAATGAGTAAAGATAAGAGAGTTATTTATAAAAAAAAAAATTATGAAAAAGTCTTTAGTTTATTTATAATTATTTAATTTGAGCCTATAAGCAACATCCTGTAACTAATGAACCAGGATACATAGAACTTTGAATTTGACCGAATTAGAGTTAAGACTAATATATATCTGTCCTAAAAAAATATTAGCTCCGCCCATTTTAATTCGTGCATGAGATAACCCTCTCTTTAACTTTTACTACCATTTATTTACCTAAAAACGTCACCTTTTTCAGAACTAATCCATTTTGTTAATTTTTGATACATTTCAAAAATCCACATCATTGTATCGGAAATACCTTCAACTTTAATAACAGTTTGGATTTTTTTTGTTTCAGCCACTTATTTGGCCGAAATCCTATCAACAATTTGGGAACTTTTTTTTGGCACCTTTAAAGACAGAACAAAATTCCGTTATTATTTAACATTTTTGTAGGAAAAAAGCTTAAATATAACTGTAAGTATACCTTATGATGTCCAAAAAACTTAGAAAAATTAGATCGAGTACTTTCTTACAAAAAAAAAATCACGAAAATAGTTTAATTTTTCATGGGTTACACCAGCTACTACAGCGCTCAACTTGTTTAGGTCGTAACTTCAAGACTATTACTAGAACAGATAATTTGAGAATCCAGAATTTATTTCTACTTACAGTTAATATATTTGATTCTAATTAGATTCAAAAATTTAATTAATTTTGTTGAACTTTATTACATGCCCAACACTGTATATTCCTAAATATAGGTAGTTGTTCTTATAGTACACAAAGTATTATGCAGCCTACGCTCATGCATATGCCCATACTTTGGCTTCCGTAGCACTTCAACATGCCCCCAGAGCGACTTTATTAAGTTGTAAAAATTGATTACGACAATTTCAATATAATTATCAGCTAAAGCACCGACATTTGTATGGTCAATCAATCGTTGCGGAAGCAAACACGAGCATAAGAAAGCACAAAAATATAGAGCAAACACTAGCCGTTATGCCAGCAGTTGCGTACGCACAGGTGCTGTGCATGAAAACAATAAAAGCAACAACAACAATAGCTTGAATTGATTGAGTCACTTTAGTCGCGCTCGCATTGCATGTCTATCGACAGTTTACTTGTGCACATTTTTAGCGTTTTGCTTCATTGATTTTTATATCAAATTAATTAGGAAGACCACCCAGTCGCCCACGTACGCTAGGCCGCCTTAAAGCATGCTACAGCATGGCACATGGGTTGAAACAATCGCGCGTGCATTTGTGTCTGTGCAATTCAATGTTTAACTGCGGAATGAAAATCAATTGATGTGCCAATGATTAGTTATCCGTTCGACTGATTTATTGTTAGGTTTATTTGCTGGCTCACTGGTCACTGGTATGAAATTTGTGCAAAAGGGCGGATTGTTTTTCGTTTTTTTTTTTTGCTGTGGATGAAGTGAAACAAAAAATTGTATAACAATACAAACAGGAGGAGAAATCCACACGTTGATTACGGATTTTATTGTTTATTTTGGAGATAACCTAATTGTGAAAAAAACTGTTAAATTGAGAGGAAGAGCTAGGAAATTAGATTAGCTCGTTACCTTATACTTCCATGACCACCCTTTCAAACAAGCGCGAATTTACTTTGATTTATAGAATTTCTAGGATTTTTAAAAAAATTTCGAGTAATTTGCAATGGCCAATATTTTCAGATATTGACACAACTTTCTATCATTAAAATACCTCAGTAACTCACCAAAATATTCGATAAAAGGTCTGCCATATCCTCCCATATAGAGCCTTAGAAAATTATAGTCCGATTTCGACCATTTTTAGAAGTGAGTTTCACTGTAGAGGATATATAATTTTATATAACAAATTTAGTTGAAATTGGTCTATTTGCCCATTGTATACACTTGTATATGCAATTTTCTGTCAATGAAATTGGCAGCGAAATTCAACTTGGATCCTGAATACAATGACTCTCCTTCTTCGATGGGGACCGTCAAAAATGGGTTGAAAGAGTTTCAAAGTAGTTGTACATTGATTTGTGATTAATCATATCCAAGTGTTATGAAAATGGCTACCACTAAATGTATTCCATAAAATATTCTCAAATATTGTTAGAGAAGTTTTTAGTCCTGACAATTAATAGAAATAGAATATGGGATCATATCTGTTACATACCGACTAGGAACAGGGACAAGTGAGAACAGTTATTATTTTTTTGACTAATATAGATACATTAATATGGAGCGATAATGTATAGAAACATTTTTGTTTTTGTTTCGTAACGGCACAGCTATGAAAAGTTGCCTTTTAATAATTAAAACAAATCATGGTCATTTACTTCTCTAACATAACATCGCTATGGACATCAAACAGCGTTTATAAAATGTTTGCGAATATATAGTATTTGAGATAAATTGTCAACACCTCATGTCGATGGGGGCACTCTAAACATAGCACGAGATTAATGATTTTTCTTGTGTATAATTTTTACCTAAAACAACAACTTTCCATAGCTATGCCGAAGCAAAAATAAAAAAAAGTAAAATCGATCGTTAACTGTTCCGAAATTATTATTATTTAATCACTTTGTCTGATTTAAAGAACTATGACAATTATTATAATAATAAAGCCAATTAATTAAACTGTGCTTATTTTCTACGTTCTTTTATTTAATTTTCGCCTTCCATGAAATCATCAAAAGTAATCATTTAATGCAATGTAACAATTATTCTTCTTAATACTTTAATTAATTCAATAAACTTAAATTCCATCCGATTATCTTCTACTGTTGCGGTCAAACTTGCAATATGACTTTTCATAATTGCAACTCAGTAATTAATTGTTGTTAATGAAAACAAATTCATACTCAATTAAGTTAGAATTTAATGTTCACCATCAGTGCCTTTGCGGTAAAGTAATCATGGCTGATGTCACAAAGTGTCACTGTAAAAAGGTAAAAAAATGAACGCAAAAAATGTGATAAAATATGAAAAGGAAAATTGTAAATAAATACAAAAACAATTGCAATAAGCACTTCGGTACATTTGTATGTTTTCGTTTATTAATATTTAATTACGCACGTAATGTCTGTAATTTCATCTCTTTTTTTTAAATTAATGCCAGCAGAATTCCGCACTGGAAAATATGTAGAAACTACCTTTTAATTTGTTTAAATGCTATTTAATGGAATAAAATTAATATGTAAGTTTGTCAGAAAAAAATGTCGTTATATGTGATTATTATTATTATTTTAATTTTTTATTTTTTGCCAGAGAATTTGCCAATATTATGATTATATAATATTTAGTGAAAAAGTGACAACAAGGAATTACTCCTGTGTGTTATTATTTAAAAACACCGTAACACCATTTTTGCAACTTTTACTTCCCTGCCAATTAAAAATATTTTAGGTAGAACTTTCTTTCAATATTTTACCCAATATTTTAGTATCCCAAATTTTAATACTATCTTTTTATATCTATCAATTTTATAGGAATTTTATGCTGATTTCAACAGCTTTATAAATACCAATATTTTTAAGTTATAACTTTTATATTTATCACCGAAAGTTAACCTACACAATGAGTCCTTTTATATGAGGCCGGTCCGATAAATACTCAGCCTACAAAAGAAAAGCGAAAATTTTGACAAAATGGTAATTCCTCTAACTTATTTCACCATCGGAATTATAAGTTTTCAACCCGATTCCCCAATCGATGAGGATGGAACAGATGTTCCATTACCCGACCATAAAGAAATTCCAGTAGCAATTACTCGCTTGAAGAACAACAAAGCGGAGGGGTGCGATGGATTGTCGGCCGAGCTATTCAAATACGGCGGCGAAGAACTGATGAGGTGCTTGCATCAGCTTCTTTGCGAAATATGGTCGATTGGAATCTAAGTGTACTCTGCCCAATTCACAAAAAGGGAGACTCCACAATATGCGCCAACTACCGTGGGATAAGCCTCCTTAACATCGCTTATAAGGTTCTATCGAGCGTACTGCGTGAAAGACTAAAGCCCACCGTCAACAAACTGATTGGACCTTATCAGTGTGGATTTAGATCTGGAAAATCAACAACCCATTATGAGCCAAATCTTGAAGAAGACCTGTGAAAGGATCGACCCACACGATCTCTTTGTCGATTTTAAAGCCGCTTTCGACAGCACGAAAAAGAGTTGCCTTTATGCTGCGATGTTTGAATTTGGTATCCCCGCAAAACTAATACGGAAGGACCTCTGAGCCGTTCGATACCAAACGAGGTTTGAGACAAGGTGACTCGCTATCGTGTGACTTCTTAACCTGAAAATAGTACAAGCCGCAGAGATAAACAGAGAAGGTACAATCTTCTATAAGAGTGTATATCTACTGGCGTACCCCAATTATATCGATAACATTGGAAACAACACCCGCGCCGTTTGTTCTGCTTTTTCTCGCCTGGATAAGGAAGCGAAGCAAATGGGTCTGGTGGTGAACGAGGACAAGACGAAATATCTCCTGTCATCAAACAAACAGTCAGTGCATTCGCGTCTTGGCCCCTCGTCACTGTTGACAGTCAGTTGTAGATAATTTCGTCTACCTGGGAACCAGCAATAACAATGTCAGCCTGGAAATCCTACGCAGAATCACTCTTGCGTCCTCTCTCGACAAACAAAAACCAAACTCTACAAGTCTCTCATCATTTCCGTCCTACTTTACGGTGCAGAAGCGTGGACGATGTCAACATCCGATGAGACGGCACTAGGAATTTTCGAGAGAAAGGTTTTGCGGAAGATTTATGGTCCCTTAAACATTGGTAACGGCGAATACCTCAGACGATGGAACGATGAGCTGTACGATTTATACGACGACATAGACATAGTCCAGCGAATAAAAAGACAGCGGCTACGCTGGCTAGGTCATGTTGTTCGAATGGATGAAAGTGCTCCAGCTCTGAAAGTGTTCGGTGCAGTACCCGCCGGAGGAAGCCGAAGAAGAGGGAGACCTCCACTCCGATGGAAGGACCACGTGGAGAGCGACCTGGCTTCACTTGGTGTTACCAATTGGCGCCAAACTGCCAAAAAGAGAAATGAGTGGCGCGCTGTTGTGAGCTCGGCTATAACCGCGAAAGCGGTTTCTACGCCAGTCAGGAAGAAGAAGAAGCAGTGAATACAAGCACGACGCAAAAATTCATTTGGATCACGTCGAAACATCGTCAAATACTGCTGTGAAGAGATCTTATAATTTGAGTGAGCAAACGCACCATCTGTCGGTTCTAGCGTCTTTCTCATGCTCAATATACTTCTTTAGAGGTTCCTACTGAATGAGCTTCTGGATTTTTGTCACGTGTAGAGTACCTCAGCATGTCCATCTACGCGTATGTACTTCAAGATGGTAAAAGTAAGTAAGCTGGCTATAGTAGTAGTAATGAGTCACTGAGGCTAATTACTTATCGAACCACACTCGTATATACCAATCAACGTCCACAATAAAAAAATGTCAATGGCATGAAAACTCGTTACTTAATTGCCTATAGCACATTTCGTATGTATGTGTGAGTTTAATTTTTTAGTAGATTTTTATTTTCTTTTTTTATATATTTAAAAAAAGCGGCATTAATTAATACAACAAAATTTTCTTTTTTTCAATATATGTACTATAGATACTACAAAATACATTTGAACTGGTAATTTTGCTTTCAGGCGTTCATTTTAAGCCACCAAGTAAATTTTCAAAAAAGTGATACAGAGACACGGTACCCAAAACCCAAGGGAAAAAGTGATCAATCAATTTCACTATGATAAGTTTCTGGATTGTGTCGAACAGGGCTTATACTTTTTGGGATGAGAAACTAATACAGAAGCAATAATTATGGGGCACTTATGCACAGATGTCACTTCCAGAAACTAGGCAGGAAATGCATGCGATGAACATATTGAAACATTAAAGCATTACATCTACAAATACCTAGTCTTCAGCCGGTTAAGTGTGAAAAGCTTCAGGGTCTGTCAATGTTCCAAGCCAGAACAAATTGGGTAGATTCGAGGGATACGTAGATAATGTTTTTCAAGATATTCTCCATGAAGATTTATACACTTTTGCATGCGCTCAAACCAATTTTCGAAGCACTTTTTTTGAGCCTTTTTTTGAGCGATTGTCAAATTGTGCGGGATCCAACGAGAACAAACCTTTTTTACGGCCAGGTGTTCATGCAATATCGAATGTATGCTGGTGGGAGAAATGCATAGGCATTCCTCTATCTGAAGGTATGTTACATGACGGTCTTGCATTATCAGTTCACGTACGGCATCGATGTTTTCTGGCACAACGGCTGTTTTTGGACGACCTTAACGGAATTCGTCTTTGAGCGAGCGTCGGCCACGATTGAATTCGTTGTACCAGTTTTTCACAGTGCTATAGGATGGTGCTTTATAGCCATACAAAGATTTTAGTTCATCGATGCACTCTTTTCGCGATAATCCACGTCGAAAGTTGTGAAAAATGATCGCACGAAAATGTTCACGAGTTAATTCCATTTTTTGGCCGAGATGAATTTTTTAATTCCCTGTAAATAAAACAATTCACGATTAAATGACAAAACGTTCTGAGTGATGTTATGCTAAAAATGTCAAACTATCCAATGGAAATGTCAGATTGCACCTGGTAACACTTAGTGTTGCCTAGGCCAGAAATATATATAGCAGCCCTCGTAGTATGCAAAAAACTCATAAAATTTGTAAAAGTCTAGAAAGTTACGTTGTTAAGGGGAACCTAAATCGAACACTTGTAATCCATTCGGCCTCTTCTTTCATACTCCAATTTTAACTTCTTAGTATCATTGTCACTAAATCAGTATCAGTATCAATTCTATATAATAGAGGAAATCAATAGATAGGCACACGCTTTAAACAAGATTGTTTGTTGTAAAAATTCTTCGAATAAAGCAATTTGATATACAAATAGAACTTGTATATTCTCTTAAAAATTTCAATCCGAATTTTGTAATGCAAATGGTAATGTTCCTCTCAACACGTACATACTCATACATACTTTCCTACAAATGTGGGCAATCACGTCTTCTGTGCTGAATTTTATGGGCACATTTTACAGCGCATTATGACATTCGAATGTACATATGAGTGTGTGTGTATTTCAATAGCACCTCCATATATACATAGAAAAATGTGTACTTACCAGACTCGTAGGGAAAAGAGAACATAGCAATGAACATTCGCAAGCAGGAACACAGTGTCTAATTTTTTTTAAATTACTACATAAACGATCGATAGTAACATTTATAGACCAATATAAGTAGTATTTTTTGGTCTTTCGGAAATATCAATCTATAGTACCCATCGATTTATAACCAGGAACATTTCTTACACTTTTTATCCTACTAATGAAATTTAATGAAAAAACACGAATTTAAGTTAAAATATGACTCACCAGATAAGATCGAAGCTCAAACTCTCATTTACCAACGCTGCCAGTAAATGGAAGTATATTACAAATTCAAAAACAACGAGTAGGTTTAGGCAAAGAATCTTAACCTAATGATGTAATTATGTAAGTTACATAACTTATTGAAAAGCCGTATAACTCCCAAATGTTCACAATAAAACTTAAATTAACTGAGGTACAATAGATACTCAAACAAAAGGGCTACTAAAAAACTAGCCGAGAAAGACTGGATTAAAAGAAATAATATTGTAATAATATTAACATAATCTTTTGCGTTGTAAAGTTAGACGAATGTAATTATATTAATATTTTTTTTATATACGAGGATTGATAACGTACCGATCCATGCTTTCAGAAACATTAGCGTTCTACCTCTGATGACTATTCGTTTAAGATGCGGTTTCCTATATTACAAACTAAAATAAATTGGACAGATGGAGTGGAAAATAATAAAATTTATGAAATCCAGAAAGGTGTAATCTATCGCCTATATTTCAAAATATTGTTTTTACAAAATTATTGAAAAATAACGGAATTATGTGCTATCTTCGGAGGTGCCAAAAAATGTGCGCCAACTGCTGACTTGTTCCCGTCCGAATGAGTATCCGAAACAAAAAAAAAATCGAAAAGATTATGAAAATTGAAGGATTTCCTATACCATGACCTACGATTCTTGAAAAATATCAATAATTATCAAAATGGCGTAGTACTGAAACAAGTGTGGTTTTGTAATGCCAAATTAATTTTTGACCCATTAAAAAGATCATTGTATAGTATTAAATATATTCAAGAATACTAAGTTTCAATTTAAAGTCGATCGGTCAATTGCTCGTTGAGTTATAACGACGGCAATTTTGAAAAATGTCTCTCTTGAGAACCCTGCCATTCAATAACTATTCAAGATACGACCTTGCCGATTCCACAGGAGCTGAAAAGAAGCATTTCCAGTAACTAGGAAACCGTAGTTTCTATATTTACCTGCAATATAAAAGATTTGCAAACCACTCTTACAAGATGTACAGTACTATCAACTTAAAAAACGTATCGTATCGAAAATTATTTTTTTAGGACGCAATTTAATATAAAATGTTCAGTTCATACTTTTCGACATGAAATGTCCCATTATTACACGGACCTACATACACATGTCTGTTTGTACGCATGTTTAAAAAGCTTAAATGTCTGCACCCGAGAATACATACACACACATGCTCAGCAAGCTTCTTACGATTATTTGCAGTCAGCCACGCATCGAGCGCGAGATATGAGTTGTGTTTTATGACAGTCGTACGTGTTTTGAAAATAAAGCGAAATGAAATTTCACACACAAAGCAAGTAAGAGACATGCACACACATACACAGCCACCAACGCAAATATGACACAGCGCTCTAAGGCATAGCAGTGTGTGCCCAATGCGGTTTACACAACCTTTGTTATGTGATTTCAAACTGCCGCAGTCACACTTTAAACATTTATGACACTTTTGCATGTGACCAAAATAAATACGACAAACAAAGCGTGAAATGTGAACGAAATAATTTGCCATAGTTCCACAACAAACTCGCTAATAAAGTGACAGGCATGGATGAAATATTTGCAAATTGCTAAAAATGCCGTAAAATTAGCGTCACACTGCCATGTTATGCAGCAATTAAGCGAGTAAATGATGCGCGATTTCGGTGGCCGCGTCAACGGCCGCAGGTCGCTCATACGCCCCGTGCGTCGACATGCGACACCCTGAGTTGTCAGTACGAATTTGCATTTCGCAAACCGAAAATTGCATGCAAATTGAAATAAAAATGATAACGAAAAAAACAAATCCAACCACACACACGCACACACACAATATACACCAATATTTGCTTAAGTATGCACAGCGTCCGTCAATGTGACCGAGGTGTTGCATTAGCCGGCAACCGCAGCATGTGTGATGCCTCATACCTACAAGCGTACAGTCGTCACGCTGTGTGTGGCCAGGCGCTGCAGGTGCTTGCTATGGTGTGTGACAAAGTGTTGGCTTTTCTCACTCTGTGTGTGTGTGTTGTATACTCTCGCTCTGTCACTGCAGTGTTTTTTGTTGTTTTTGCTATTAAATACGAAATAACAATTCAATATTTTTGATTGAACACTTTGGCACGTGGTCAACAGCTATTCGAATTTGGCCACAGCGCAAAAAACAACGGTTATTTTCACTGCTTCCACATCCGCTTGTCGTGTTCGTCAACGCTGTTCGCGCGTTGATGGTGGCGATAGCGTTGCTGATTTGACCAATAAATTTTAATGAAACCCATTTTCTGGCAACGCGTACACAGACCGTCACACGCATACAATTCCGTATAGACATTACCGCATTGTTTATGTGCACGCAGCCGCGTTTGTATGCGTGCTGTGTGAGTGCTAGTGGTTCGCCACAACTCGTGGAGGACTCAGCACTTCCAAAAGCAGTATGATATTTTGTCGATTTTGATTGCAAAATTTAATGAAATATAGTTTTTCAAAGGCTTTAAAATTGTCAAATGGAAAATAAAGCTTATTTAATGTGCTATAAGGCTCGTATTATAAAACAGAAAATAATATTTCAATGGTTTCTATTATGCCTTATGTTGATCACTTTTTTGGATATTTCGGATTTTGAATATCTTCAGAGCATTTTGTGGACAGTAGATACTTCGTATCTAGAATATTTGGATCTATTCAGATAAAGAATTGTTTTTGTATATCTTTTGTGCTATGTTCCACAATTTACCAAAAAAATACTTCAATATAGCATCTTTTCCAATAGACACCAGATTAGATATTTCCAAAAATGATGTTTTTACAATGTATACCTAGTCCTGTATTACCATACAGTTTGTATTTGATTCCCCAGTGAGTTTGCTATATGTCAAATTAATTTTTTAGGTTTTTTCTTCACTAGTTAGGAATTTTATAGAATTCGGTAACGAAACAGCTCTAATTATTGTAATCTACGTACTTCTCGATCTGGAAAGCATAGGTGAGTATATGTGAGATCTCCACTTTTGGTTATGTAATTTTCAGATTTACATTCTATTTCTTTCCATAAAAGCCATACCTTATAAATATTGATCGTTCAGGAAAAAACCTAAAACACGCCACAACGTTTACCAACCAAAAATATATAAATATTTAAAAAAGAAGTTACACCCTTCCTCTTCAACAATCAACTATTACTATTAAACTTTTAATTATAAAAAAGTTAAATTTAAGGATTGATTGTAAATAACAATGTCAGAAGCTTGCCCTTCCCTACTTTGTTTATTGTGCAAATATTTGTTGAACATAATATATAGATGTTGGCATAATAATCACTTACTAACACTAGAAATCGGAATTAAATATATCAGGCATAAATATATAGGCACAATTCGTACGATTTTGCCTTAGATGTTCTGGAATTAGTTTGGTTTCATTTGATATTGAATTTCAATTCGAAACAATTGAATTCTCTGTGACAGTTTGACAATACCAATAAAAAGTATGCGTTCGTTCAAAATTTTAACAAATTTGAAATTAAATATTATAGTTTTTAATAAAGAAACAATGTTTTTATGGCCGTTTATGTATTGAACGAAGGTGAACGATTTTATCGAGACAGAATTGAAAAGCGGCATTTGAGAGACCATTCTAATCACCTGTCTGCAGCGGTTACACGTGCAGAAACGTTTCAACTTGTCGTCTAGAGCGGATTTCATTTTTGTTTCAGGTTTGTTTCCAGCTATCGGTTAAGTAAGTTTTACATAGTATTCAAAATTTTATCTGAAAATATTTATGATTTAGAAAATATTTTGTGTCCATGGATTAAGCTTCAAATGTCAGAAATGGATTCTAGAAAAGCTAAACTGGTAACAGGATGCATTGATGGAACTCATGCAGCTACGGTAAAACCATTTATAAACTAACATATTTTTTTAAAGAAAAGGTTTCTCAGCATAAATGCGATGATTCCACAAGTGAATTATAATGAAGTCGGAAAATTATAACGATTCCGATTTGCGACAAAATGATTTGGTGAAAAAACAAGAATGGAATGATTTACAGAACATGTTAAACGATTTGGAAACGGAAAATGTGAAAATATTGCCCGAAAACCATTTGCAGAATATGCCTGTATATGTATTCTTATTTGGAAGACAGAACCTCAATAATCAAATTATAATTAAATTGACTTAAATCAAGACATTTTATTTGTCTCAAGAAGCGGCCTAATTTTCCTCCTCTATCAACTTACTTACGGCTCCCTTGAAGATTCCAGTCTAAAGCTGTTCGTGTGATGCCATATTGGGGTTTACGCAAGGTGTGCTCGATCCATTTCCATTTGCACGCCTGGTCCTCCAAATATTTCGATACCAGTTCGATAGCGCGATACTTCTAGGCTTTCGACATTGTTTCTAGTTTGACATTACATTTGTACTTTTTAAGTCACCGTCCAAAATAGTCCAAATCTGGCCGATATCATCGAAGTAAGTTCATGGGGGGATGGGATGGGAGTGGCCAGGAACGATTCTTTTGCATATGACTCAAGCAGCTCACGACTTCCGGTTTTAGACCAAGTATCTGGGTCGCCAACAGACATCCGTTTAAAGGCGAGCTAAAGTGAGAAGGCGAAGACCGCTTCTGCGGTTGTGCGTAGACTTTGGGACCCACCACTTAAAAAAAACCTCCCCAATGAAAGACCGAACAGAGCCTCGGATGAGAAACCCCACTTTTGATTACGACCCCTGCAAACGTTTTAAGGATCACGATTTGAGGGCATGCACCTGGAATGTCCGGACCCTTAATTGGAAAGATGCCTCTGCCCAGCTGGTTGATGTCCTCATACAACTAAAGGCTGACATCACCGCCATTCAAGAAGTGCGATGGACGGGACAGGGACGTAAGAAGGTGTGTCCTTGTGACATCTACTACAGCAGCCATATAAAGGAGCGCAAATTTGGTGTTGGATTCGTGGTGGGAGATAGACTACGTCGCCAAGTCCTGGCATTCACCCCGGTGGATGAAGGTGGTGGTTTGGTTCCAAGGACGCCATTCACTGGAAGGAAGTCAAGGACAGGATAGTAATTACGTGGTGCCAGTTCCGAACTGTAAGGTAGATACTTTGCAAACAAGCGCATGGCGTATTTTCTCTATGCTGGTGTCCATCTTTGACACGTTCTCCAACAATACTCAAGAAATCACAAAACTATCTGGTAAGATAATTTTAATACGAAATTATATCTTTCTCACTCCATATAGCGTAACCGCACCTTTGTAACACGAAATACAGATTACCACAGCCATCTATTGGATAAATAACGGATTTCTCAGTACAGAAAACTTAATAATTTCTCTGTTATGCAAACAGTATTCTGTATTTCTAGCGCTACTTATGACCATATATTGATAATCTCGAATAGTATACATTTTATTCAGCCGTGACTTTTTTGGACTCAGTAAAAAATTACTAAGTTATATCATTTGTATAGTTTTCCATACCAACTGTGCTTGCTTTTCTGCATATATTCAGGGAAGTGGGTAGAGCTGAATAATGCACTGAATGCCAGAGGATCGTAAAGGCTTTTTATCCCACTGTGCATAGTGTACGTCCCACTTGCATTACATCAGCGCATCGCAAAGTGAGCAGAAGCATAAATATCTTTTGCTGTATCAGCATTTTAATATAATTTATTGCAAATTGTTACTTTTTATTGTTGTAAGCAGCAATTGCACGTCAGTACGCTTCTGTGGGGGTGTGTGTGCTATACAAAACTAAATGATTTTAATTTCACATGCTACTTTATTTTTTGTTTTTGTTTCGCTAATATACACGCATGTGTTTGTGTGCCACCGACTCGATTATCGATTGCGTGTAAGGTTTGTTGTACACATCTGTGAGCCAATGGGCGTAACTAGCCCATTGGAGTGCATTGCAGTTTTGCAGTCGCTATAACAAACAGTGACAACTCAATTAACTACCAAACTCCCCATATGATTAGTTACAGGCAACCATGCAATCATACAACCAGCCGTACAGCCGAACAACCGACGTCTCACCAAACGGCAGCTGCGCCAAACGCCATTTGAAACCCATAAAATACACATTGAATTTTCATTTCGAATTTGCGGTAATTAAACGGTTTTTCGCAATTTTTCCCCCAACATTCGCATGCATCTGCTCGCGTTTGTATATATTTCCATATGCTGTCGTATCGCATTGGAATTGAGTGCATTTTGCATAAATGAACATTAAGTGTTGCGGCAGCTGATTTGAATCGGTTTTTTGTGGTTTGCAGCAGAAATGATTTATTTATAATTTTTCATTCGCAAGTGGTGGTGGGGGGTGTAGTAGTTTAGCACTGCATTGCGTGATATGAAACAAGTGCCTCTTCAAACCAAAAGTGCTGACAGAAAATGTGATTTTTGCATTAATGCTGCATCAGCGCGTAGCATATTTACTTTATCATACAAACAAACATATTCCTATCGATAAATATAGCAAATAAATATCGAAAACATACGCAACATCAAATGTACAGCTTATCTAAGTAGTATTTGACTTAGTCAAAGCCATCGCTGATTGCTTATATTTGCCGTCGTCCATTCGCGACCTCTCGCGCTTCAGCGCTTGCCAGATTGCTCGTTCCAATGCAAAGCCAACGCATTGCCCTAAATCAATTTTATGCATGAGGAAATTTTCATTACGATTTTAAATTATATTACAGCGCGTACAAAGTCAGAAGAAATACCACTGTAAGTGGGTATGTGAGCAGTGGTTTGTGAATAGTACGTCACGGAGGATGAGTGAAGCTTCTGATAGATACTGCTATTGGTGTGGCGTAATTAAGTTTTTAATTTTAAGGGTGGTATGGAAAATGATGGCAAGAATTGTATGCAATAGCAAACTTAGTTGAAATGATTATTTATTATTATATAGGAATTTGTTAGTTATACTCACATACTAATGAATAATTAAATTCAAATAAGTTGAAAATATCACTACCTTGTAGTCAAATAAACTAATACAAACTACCTTATAACTAGTTGGAATCATAAAACCCTGACTAACTTTATTCCAAAAAAAGAACACGTATTTTTTGCGATCAGAAATTTAACCAGTTCATATGGGTATCGCCCAACCCGAAGAATATTTAGATGTATTTATGTATGTGATTGGCGTTGAAACCATTTAGCCGGTTATAGACGAATCGATAATAGCGCGCCACTCCTCTTTTTCCCTCGCAGTTCGGCGCCAGTTGGAGATCCCAAGTGTAACCAGGTCGCTCTCCACCTGGTTTCTCCAACGGAGTGGAGGCCTTCCCCCTCCTCGGCTTCCTCCGGCGGGTACTGTGTAGAACACTTTCAGAGCTGGAGTGTTTTCGTCCATTTAGACAACATGATCTAGCCAGTGAAGCCGCTGTCTTTTTATTCGCTGAGCTATGTCAATGTCGTCGTATAACTCGTACAGCTCATCGTTCCATCGTCTGCGGTATTCGCCGTTGCCAATGTTCTGAGGACCATAAATCTTGTGTAAAATTTTCCTCTCGAAAACTCCTGGTGTCGTCTCATCTGATGTTGACATCGTCCAAGCTTCTGCACCTTAAAGAAGGACGAGGAAGATAAGCGACTTGTAGAGTTTGATTTTGGTTCGTCGAGAGAGGACTTTACTTTTCAATGACTGTTCAATTCAAAGTAGCACCTGTTGGCAAGAGTGATTCTGCGCTGGATTTCGAAGCTGACATTGTTGGTGTTGTTGATGCTGGTTCCTAGGTATACGAAATTATCTACGACTTCGAAGTTATGACTGTCAACAGTCACGTTACAGATATTTAGATACAGTTATATATATCTATATTTAAAAAACTGTAACGTCGCGTCGTCTCTAAAAATATAATAAAAGCAGATTTATTTATTTTTTGAACTTTAACCTGCGTGTGGTACTCTAGCAATCTTTATGCTCATACTCTTTTGGATACATACTTGAGGATTACAAAAAAAAAAAAAAAAAATTATCATTAATTTGCTTGACGGGTTACATAATGCTTACTCAAATACAAATAAAGGAAGAAAAAACAATATGCGATCAGTAAAAATCTATAGTAAAAGTTTAAAGCAATAATCCATCCACAGTATTTTATACTTAACGATTGCCTGTAATGGGGATGGGGTCATATGTAGAAATTCACGTAAGTGAGGAAAGCCCCTGACTGCCAGTCACTTGGGAGTGGCCAGGAACATATTCTTTTGCATGAGGACTGCAGAAAGTGGGTCAATGTGACATCTACTACAGCGGCCATATAAAGGAGAGCAAATTCGGCGTGGAATTCGTAGTGGGAGAGAAACTCAGTCGTCGAGTCTTGGAATTCTCTCCGGTAGATAAACGTCTAGCCACAATCTGCATCTAAGCGAAGTTCTTCTATGAGCGCCTAGAACGTACCAATGAGTGCAGCCCCCGTCACGATATCAAAATCGTGCTTGGCGATTTCAAAGCTATGGTGGGTATAGAAGGTGTTTTTGGCACAACTGTCGTAAAATTCAACCTCCATGATGGAACACCGCAAAAAATATAGGCACTTAAATGGGGAGACACTTAAACGGAGTTCCCATGGCTTCATTGCGTTGAAGCTGTGCGATATCCGTTAATAGTTTGGTTGACGTATGCTTGCACTTCAAATCGCTGAAAAAGTGCGATAATTATTAGTGTAGATCCAAGCTAATTTACAATCACACACCACAGGATTGTCAGTCAATTTTATATCTCGCACACAATCGTCGGCTGTGGTTAGTAAGGCATATAAATTTGATAAGGCATATATGTTTTTAATGAAATAATGCTCTAAGTTTATTTGAAATGGGCATGTAATTCCGACTTTAATCAACCAATCCATATTAAATTCGCTCAAAAGATTGCTACTAAAATCGAGTAATATTATACTTGCTTACTTCGTAATTTTCGGTTCGCAACTTGTTGACATAATTGAGATCTTGCTCTAAAGCCAAAGGCATATTGAAATTGAAATTTATTAATAATGCTACGGAAGCATTTGAGTAAACTTCAGTGCCCCAAACAGTTCGCAGTTGATTTCCACCTAAGTCTAGCCTATGTATATAATGCAGCGGTTGTATATTTGCAATGTGATTTGTGTTGTCATACAATACATCCACCTTTCACAAGCCTCTATTGAGTTCAACTTTACACCACCAAGGGCGTTAGTCATGGACAAGAACAGGTAGTAATCACTCCCTTCCAATCCCACCAAACAGCATTCCACTGCAAAACCTTCCTGGCCGTCAATCCCTGCTTGGCCACTCTTTGGGACGATTCACCGGCCTCGGTCACGACCGTTTTCGCTTGATATTGTCGTATGCAATCAATTTTTCGTCGCCAGTCATCATCCGCTTCAAAAATTGGTCGAGTTCGTTCCGTTTCAGCAGCATATCGCAAGCGTTAATTCCGCGGCACCCAAACATCAAGCTTTTTTGTGTAACCATTCCGCGGATGGTTTAAATGGTGACTAACTCCCATCTCCTGGGCGATGTAACGAGATGCCACATGCCGGTCTAACTCGATGTTTTCCATGATTTGATCGGTATTCGTCCTCACAGGTCCATGGTTTCGTTTTCACGCGCTCTGAATCGTCGAAACCATTCCTCCAAAGTTCGAAGTGATAGAGTACCATCCCCCAAAACACCATTAATCTCCCGAACACTTCTCTAGCGGATTTGCCTTTAATGAAAGAAAACTTTAAAATAGCGCGAATTTCGGCTTTAGTGTTGAACGAACGCAACATCCAAACTAATCATGCATAGCGTCGTTTTGTAGGTTAGGTCAAGACCTTTCAAAAATGCATAGTATTGCCAAATACGAGTTCTGTAGGCCTTTATACATAGCCGCGAAATTCCAAAGACAAAAATGCGGAAGAAATATATTTGCCAATCTAATATATTCGGTGTTATTTCTCGGATTCCATTACGGCTCAAATTCAGACAATTGAATAGAGTGAGTGTTACAAAGATATTTTCCTGCAAGTTTTTCATATTATTCCCGGCTGAGTCAAGCTTCCTGAGCGCAGTAAAATTTTGAAAATATTCTTTTGTCAAGTTTCGGAGAGTCAGTTGCTTATTCGTTAGACTTTTTACACTCAGCGCCTACCAGTTTCCGTGGATAATGAGTAGAAAATATATCAATTGTTACAGCTGTAACAACCGCTGAATGTTAAGTACATTTTGCACTGCAAATTTAACTCTTATAAGCTCTTCAGTTACATCAGATTATCGTTAGTTTATCCGCGTCATGAATATTTAGTACTTCCAACCGAGAAATGTAGTTTTTTTCTATGACCGTTAAATTATTGCAATTTTTCTCGCCCAAATAACTTGCTGAGCAAAAATTTAACGATAATTCGCGTTCGAGTAGAAAATTAATATTTAGTTCTGTTGCTTTTGGACAAACAACTAGCTTTGTGCTTTTATTTGAACCAAATATGACGGAGAGTGTCGGTATTTTTCGCTAACACTACAATAATTAGCACCAGCGCATGTACATGAAATATTTTCATCATTGTAGCAAACAGTAAGTAATGAGTCAAATAATGATGCCAGACCCATGCAATCAGTGGGCTTCCATCCGTTTGTGTTAACCAATACAATATTATTATTTAAGATCAGTCCACTTAGTACGTAGGCGAATATGATATACATGTTGAAAACTTTAATTTAAATGCAATATTTTACAGTTCTTACTTTTATATTTTTCCTCACTATGTTGGCCAACTTTCTAACTATATATACTAAATAATAAATAACCAACTGCAGCAGATTAACCCATTTAAATCGTCATTTAATACCTTACCAAGAAAAAATATTTATGCAACCACAAACTCTTGATGCACTCATCTTATAAAAAACCCTTTAGTAAGCGCTAAGTTTGGGTGAAACCGAGCACTTCTGGCATAAGAGCTGTAAGTCTTGAGTCTTTCCTTAAAAAAAAAAATTATGTACGAGTGCGTATTAGGCGTTGCCAATTAAGTAAATCTTAGCTATATATACATATATTTTTTATTAATTCGGCATTTTCAATTTGTGTGAAATTTATAATTTATTCATTTTTGAAAAATATGCTCCACTCTGTACGCAACATTCAAGATGCCACTGCTCTTTTTTATGTGCGTTTGTTTTTATTGATGTCTTAAATAAAATAAAAACAAAAACAAAACATGAAAAGCATAAAAATAATGATGTAATTTGTGCGATATAATTAAAATATAATTACAATTGGGAGTTGTTGCGTGCGCAAAGCCAAAGCTTAGATGGCAAAGTGTCGACTGTGCGATGACTGCAATGGGAACCGCTTTATTTGCACAGTGCCGGCGACTGGTGTTCGTGCTGCCGTTACCACCCGACCCATCACACCGATAACAACAATTTCGCTTCCACTTGGCTGCCACCTTTCGGCGTGTAAATCCAATTATTTTCGTAAGCATTGACTTAACTAAAAGAGAAGGAGCTTTTGAGAATACAACAAAAAAAAACAAAGCAAAGCAAATATACAATATCAAAATAAAATTGCTCTAAGAAATGAAAACAAAAAAGGAAATGTGTCAGCTAACAAATTTAATTGCAATTTAATATAAATACAATGAAAACCCTTAACAACGGTATTATATATAATGGAAAACAAAGAAAACTTGCAGAGCTTTAAACACGCTACAATTCAAGTTGTTGTGTAGAACTTTCCGTTAAGTTTATTTTTTGCTGTTACAAAATTGCCATCTCTTTTCGCTAGCAATACTTCTTTCATGCTTTCCGCTTAGTATAAGTGTGTCATAAATTTTCCATTCAATGCCAAATTAAATGGCTATTGGCAGATGGAAGTCCCAAAATAAGCGCGCACGCACACATACACACGCTCAATATGATATATTTTCAGCATGCGCCTACGCAAATATTGTTTATAGCCACTTTGAATAAGCGAGCGCCTGGACATTGCCTTCACTAACTCAAACGCAATCATTTTCCAATTCAACGCTTTACCTTTGAAGCTGCCGTCGTCATATAGACATATTTCTCCTAATAGACATACACACACACACAGAGGCGCGCACCTGAAATCACCATGCGCACTAACACATGCAACAAAATTACTCAAGCTAAAACATCCTTATTGGCCACTGGAGATCAACAAAGGCATTAGTCTGGTTGTATACGCAGACTCATACATACATACATACATACAAAACTGTGCATATATATGGTATGTGTAATGTGGTGTTTGCATTCCCAACTGTGGTGCAATTAGGACAACGCAGCTATCATCTAGAAGTATTATTTATGTATGCACTTCAGCATGTATTTATGCAAGCATGTATATATATATATATATGTGTACGTGATGTGTGTTTGCCTCAAACATTTAGCATTTGCCGCTTACGGTTCACCATATAATAAATTCATAAGCGCATTCATGTGCTATGTCGTAGCGATTGCGACGCTTTAGACAGTTGGACAGTTGGCAGACGAACATGCTAAATCTCCCGTATGTACATATACAAACATGTGAAACATATAAACTCACATCTATGTGCACATATGATTGTTTGTGCTAGTTTATTTGTCTGTTTGTTGGTACACATGCTCAAAATTGTTTCGTAACAGACTTAATGTACTGCCATTACCGTTAGTATACACCTACATGCATACACACGTTTATGAGTACGTCCACACACACACATTTATGGGTATGCCATATTTACCGCATAACCAATAAGATGCTTTCGAGACGCTCCATAAAGTTTCACCCGGGCGAATGAGTAATTGGTAGTGATTGATGATATTTAAATTTCATTCGAAACCATTTAATTGGTATAACCTTACTACATATTCGACATTTTTTTGTCTACAATTATAATTCAATTTATTTCTTGAAGTCTTGTTTTGTGAAGTTTTCTAATATTAAAGCGAATAGGCCACGTCATCTGTATATTATTTAGTAACGCTCTAGTTTAGTGGCATAACAAAATAGAAGCGAGATTCGAACCAACAATCGAGTATAATAATTTATAAATTAGAATTTAAAATCATCTCTTCAGACTTTACTATTATTTTAGCAAACCCATTCCGTGGTTGCCTGACATCACCAGACCAGTGCAATGGACGGCACAAGGATAAAAGAAGGTGGGTCATATAAAGCTGCACAAGTTTGCTGTTGGATTTCTGATGGGAGAAAGTCTTCGTTACCGAGTCCTGGAACTCACTCCGGTAGATGAATGTATAGCTATAATCCTCATCAAAGCTAGATTCTTCAACATATCGCTGATTTGCGCCCACTCCCCAACATTTCGTTGGGACTTTCTATGAAAGCCAAGAACGCAACTATGAGCGCTGCCGGCGCCACGATGTCAAAATCTTGCTTTGCGATTTCGACGCTAGGGCGGGTCAACAAACATGGTTGATGGGATGGTTGATTGAAAGCTGCAATCGCAATAGCGCAAGTTTCCACTCGACCTGCTCTCTGAGAACACTCGTTATAAGGGAACTGTGGAGCGGCATCTCAAACTCACTGCGTACCGCTGCAGTTAAAGCAATTTCGGCAACGCTAAAAAACGAGCTGGTGTGTTAAGGAATGTCCTTTCTCAGTGGAGAGAATGCATAATGCCTACTTTGCAACGTTGCGATCGTCCACAACACATGCGCGGTGCAATAGATATCGAGAGAGAGCAGACAAAAAGAAAGACGACGAAACGCACGATTATGAAGAGATTGAAAAGCTTATAGATATGGGTAATGCTCGAAAATGTTATGAAAAGATGTGGCGACTCGCTTGAAGAAGAACAAATCGGAGGGGGCCGATGTATTTACGGTCGAGCTATTCAAACGGCGGCGAAGAACTGATAAGGTGCATGAATCAGCTTATTTGCGGAATATGGTCGGAAGAAAGCATGTCTGACGATTGGAATCTCAGTATGCTATGTCCAATATATAAAAAGGGAGACCCTACAACCTGCGCCAATTACCGTGGGTTAAGCCACATCATCATCACTTATAATTTGTTTCATTGAGATATTTACTTATGAGTACAAATTAGCTTCTGTATTTTGTTCTTTTGATCGTTCATGAAGATTTGGGAATTCGAAAACAACATGCACTTTGTGTATTATTATTATTATTAGGTATTTCTAGTACATATTTATATGACGTTGAACACTATAGTACAACTTTTTTAACTTACCATATTATTCAACTGTTATTTTTTCGAAAATAAAACCAAAATGCTCAATTTTTTTATATTCGTATTTTCTTTTATTTTTATTTACTTGTTTATTGTAACCTCTTTAATACACTAACAGTTTCAATATCATTCGACAATTATTTTAGTTGTTTACTTATCATTTTGCTTTATCAATTTTTAAACTCTTATTATATTTTCCGCCTATTTAATTTACAATCATTGGCTATTTACACAAAAATTTACAATTTTACTTAAATGTTAACGATTTATTTTACATTAACTAATGCCAAATCAGAATTGTCGATATTTATAATGTAGCTATTGTTATAATTAGTGTCTACATTAGGTTTTTTAAAACTATACTAAGCTGTAATGCAATGCCTAGTTTTTTTCGTTTTTTCTTTTTAATGTAAATTACTATGCATTATTTTTTAATGTTTTTCTTTATTTGTAATTATTTATAATTGTAGATTTTGCATTTTATTTTCCAAATTTATTTGTCATACGATACTGTATCTCTGTACATATTTAACTACTTGCAGTCACGGCCGCAACTACAGTTGCAATTGCGTCGCTGCATTATTACAATATGCTCATAATTAAAATACAGTTGGGTTACTCTTATTAGTTGTTAGTAGTGTCTGCTGATGTACATATTTTCACATCCTATTAGCTATGTTTGTTTACAATTAAATACTTTTTCTATGCATTATTGATTCATAATATAGCTACATATTTTATATAGTTACTATTTTTTCTCAACTTCCCAGCTTAAAGGCTTAGTTAAAAAGTATTTCTATTTATTTTATTGTATTGTTAAAAATATTTATTTTTTTTTATTTACTTGCAAATTTCTGCTGTTTAATTTATGTATGCAAAACCAAATGTCTAGCAAATATTTACAGACATATTTCAGGACACGAATTTCGCATGGTTTGCATTACCCACACGTTTTTGTCGCACGCGATATATATATTTATTATTTGAATTTTTTCTTTCCAAATTCATATTTAGCTATTTATAAAAACTTATTTAGTCTATGTTATAATTTTAAAATACAATATTTATATTTATATTTGGTTTGGTATTTATCGTGGCTTAGTTTGCGGTAAATAAATTTTAGCCTACATTAGTTTCAAGTCTTTTAAGAGGTGCTATGTAGTATGTAAGTAAAGGTATTATCATATTTATATCTATTTAAATTAATTGTAAATTGAAGTCCATTTATTTGTTTAGTTTTAAATTAAACATAGCGGTTTAATGGGTAGATATGTGCAATAGATAAATGTATGATATATTGTAGATACATACATATCTACGAGCAGTAAATAGAAAGTAAATTAATATATTTAAGTCACGCTGTCAGCAGTATTAATAGAAACTTAATTATAAATTTAATTAATTTTTTTTGAAATTGATATGCCTGAGGTATGAATAAAAAAGTGATATTTTTTTGGTTCTGAATTATTATCTATTATAAAATAAATTAGTATATTAGTATAATTATTCAGACGGACGTTGTGAGAAATTCAATAATACTTCTAACGTTCGTAACATTTTTTTTCAATACTCATATAAATTTTATTATTATTTCAGAACGCTAATTTAAAAGGCATAAGTAACTGAAGTAACATATGTATTCATCCACATAAGATTTTTCTTTAAATCTGTAGAGATCTAGCTGTCACTTATCTGTCAAAGTAGACATATGTGATGATGATATTTGACATCTTTGTCAATTTTACTTTTCTAGAAATCTAGCTGTCAAAACAACTGTCAACTCAACTGTCAAATTTGAAAGATGTGTTTGACTTTTGTGTACATTTTAATTGGTTAACTAACATGCAAAGAAGAATGGAACAACGTTAGAATATTCGCCTTCTGTGCGGAAATTATACTGCTTTTCAGTTCTTACCATTTCTGACATAAAGGCTACATAAATAAGCCTAATTGTCGCATTTGGAGAACAAATGCCATCTTACAACTAAAAAAAATACTGTTCAGTGGCACCAATTGCAGTGGTCCATACTTTGTATAACTGTAGAGGATCTAACGGGTAATCCTCGAGCCAATAGTAATTTCAGCAGGACAATTTAACAAGCTGTTAATAAGTAACGCGTGAAACAAGTAATTTATTAGCACAGACTTTAGTGACTTGTCAAGTGGATGGATATCTTTTTTATCTTTACTTAAACTGTTGGGCTTGAATCCAAATAATGCAAGCAAACTAATAATAAAAGAAAAAGTTATTTGAACTCAGTAATAATTAATGAATGATGCTAATGAAGTGAACCGTATATATTGTTCTCCTAATAATCACTTAGATTACAATGAACAACACTTGGTTCAATAATGTACGAGTATATGTATGTAGCACTATACTCAGAACTTTCATTTTAATGTACAATTCATATCATTTGTTAGAAAATTTTGTACACTAAGGTTATAATAAAGTAACCCTTGGAGTAAACATTAAAATACTGAAAGACTAAAATTTTACTAAGATAATTAAAAAAATTTTCTAAGTTATTTAAAAGGTCAATAGAAGTCACAATGAAGCCATGGAAGACGAATTGATTAGGATGAAAACAAATAGTGTGTAATGAGGGAAAGACAAAAGTACAATCGGATAAAGTTCTACTCCGTAAATACTTCTTTCAGATACACCAATATATTGTAAGAATTTTGCTGAAATAAAGATCGAAATCGGCAATAGAATTCAACATCAAATATTTATTTATATATTTCAGGTGAGAATTAGCAATGGATTATTTCATATTATGCTTTCATGAGAAAATTTTAATTTGTTTGGATATTGTTTTCGAAGTATAGAGCTTATTAGTCTCAACTTCAGCTCATTTTTGGAAAACAAATTTTCAAAAACACTCAACTGTAATTTTTGCTCGAAAATTAGCCAAAATTTATTAAGTTTGGGATTTACTTCGCCATTTTAAATAAATAATTTTTTTACGCGAATTTTATATAATATTTTTATAATATACGAGTACAACAAATACGTGCAATTGACAATCATAAATGTTTATATTATTTTATATAGTTCGACAACAATTCAGATTGATATGGGATAGTTCTGATATTGCATAGAATTTTGATCAAAAACGAGAACTTTTTAAGTTTTAACACAGAAAATTTGATATTTGGATATGGTTTTCATTTTCGTATAGCAAACGATATGCTTGGGGATATGTAGTCTATTAATATAAGCTGATTTCGATTTGTCACTGCTCTGCTCGCTTTGTTTTCTTTTCAAAAACTACTTGTGCAAGCAACAACAAATTTATCAGTTAAAGTCAATACAAGAGGTTATGTGGATAACCATTTCCTTTAACAACTCTATCAGTTGTTTATTCGATTCGCTATTATCAAAGAAAAACAAATAGCGCTTGAGGTTTATATACTAAATAAGGTTCAGGTTCAATATTATTCGAAGACATTTCTTTATTTGCAAATAATTTTTTTAACAGATATGTAATTAATATTTCTCAAGTATTTATAGAATTTATATATTTTATAGAACTTCCAAATAAGATTCACATTTTTGAAAACGGCACTTTTCTTAAAACCGCCTTTTAAATAATATTCAAATAAATAATTTTTTATATACATATGTGGCACAATGTTTACTATTAGTTTATTTTACATATAGTGGTATTTTGTGTCGCCCTATTTACAGTACTTTACTTGCTTTATACTTACATAGCGTAGTCTACTTAATGTTTACGCATTTTTCTTAATTCATTATATATCGATTTCTTGTTTTAAAATATATGTATGCTTTGACATTTCTCTTATAATTAGCATTAACTACCCGTAGGCAGTTCAGATTTTATTTAATGAATACTGAAGAGTCTACCCTATGAACTCTTATTTCTGAATATCCCACAAATAGTTATGAGTGGCTTGTCATTGAAACTAATGGTTCTTGCTAGCGAAATCAAATGGATGAAATGGAAATGAGTATCCAAGAAATGTTTCAGAAACTAGTAATCACGATTTTTCTAACTTCCATAGTCCAATCTCAAGAAAGCGGAACAAAATATGTGATCTCTTAAAACAGCCAGTACCATCCCTTAGTCAGACTATATGTGAGCATATGATCGACATTTGCTACAAAACGTAATTATCTTCAAAGGAAAAGCGTGAGAGAGATTATAGTATTATTGAACCTAATTGTGATTTTCAAAGAGTTACCTGCCAACAGCAGCTGAAACACAAATCTCTTTATAGCCTTTTTACACAGGAGCTAATTGATCAATTAACCGGCCTATGCTCGATTAAACGCTTATTAAGATCGATTTACCATACAAAATAAAAATATACATTAATTTTTAATTGAATTTTAATCGACTTGAAAATGAAATGCAACTCTGCGACAAAGACGTACGATATACGTTCTTTGCCTGCGTTTGGCTGCATTTTTTGATAAAAAAAGCTACGGTAGATGTCGCTGCTAAAAATATCAAATGATGCAACTTACCAACTTCTGATGAAAAGCAAAAACAACAAGTACGGAAGGGCTAAGTTCGGGTGTAACCGAACATTTTATACTCTCGCAATTTATTTATTTAACTTTATTTATATTATATAATACACAATTTGACCTACATATTCGTCATATATATTGTATAAAGTCCATTGAAAGTTGGAAACCATAATATTAGGTTAGAAGCACCGAGGTCCTCGTGTTCGATATATGGGGCCTTAAAAACCTATGGTCCGATTTCGGCGATTTTTAGAATGTTGTTTAGTTCTGCACCGATATCTTCACTAGAACTTACTTTATATATTGTAAAGTAAACGATTCAGATTGTCTTCAAAGTTCTGGTATACAGGAAGTAGGCGTGATTGTGAAGCGATTTGGCCTATTTTCACAACATATCATTGGGATGTAAGGAAACTATTACAAACCAAGTTTCATTGAAATCGGTCGAGTGGTTATGATCCGATTTCTTTTATTTTTGGACTGTATTAGGAAGTGGCTAAAAAAACGACTGCAGAAAGTTAGGTTTATATAGCTCTATTGGTTTCCGAGATATATACAAAAAACTTAGTAGGGGGCGGGGCCACGCCCACTTCCCCAAAAAAATTACATCCAAATATGCCCCTTAATAGTACGATCCTTCATACCAAATTTTATTTCCATAGCTTTATTTATGGCTTAGTTATGGCACTTTATGTGTTTTCGGTTTTCGCCATTTTGTGGGCGTGGCAGTGGTTTGCTCATTTTCGAAAGCAACCTTCCTATGGTGCCAAGAAATAAGTGTGCCTAGTTTCATCAAGATATCTTAATTTTTACTCAAGTTACAGCTTGCACAGACGGACGGACGGACAGACGGACAGACAGACATTCGGATTTGAACTCCACTCTTCACCCTGATCACTTTGGTATATATAACCCTATATCTAACTCGTTTAGTTTTGGGTGTTACAAACAACCGTTATGTGAACAAAACTATAATACTCTCTTTAGCAACATTTGTTGCAAGAGTATAAAAATGTATAAGAGCTGATCGGTTATCGAGTAGCCGGCAGTGTAAAAGGCAAAAAAGGGTTACTCAATAAAAATTTTGCTTGATCAATTAATTTGACTGTGTAAAAACGCTATTCAATTTTATATACTCAATCCAGCATTTACTACCTTATTTCAATAGAGAGGCGGTGAGGCGATGTAGGGTCTGTTCATATAACGATGTAGTGCTCTGGCATATAATAGAAAATGTTGATCTAGTGCCAATAAAGAAATTTTAGACAGTTCTCTCTCGGAAGCTATTTGCAGATTTATCAGAAATGCCAAAATTTTGCGGATGATAAAGCTGCAAATATTATAGTATTATCCATCAAGTCAACACAATAAAAAATATTTAATATGAAATTTGGAAACGGAGATTTTCATGCCGGAGGAACTTCATTTTCCCAAATCATTTAGTCCAGCTATGACAATTTTCCACTCCACGCTTCATGTTCAAAGAAGTTGCTTTCTCTTCTCTTCAGAAAAAGTTAAATTGAAAGAAACTTTCTGTAGGCTATGAATAAACTAAGACAGAATGTAGCAAACGAACGAACAATAAAGGACACTGTGATTGGTGCACATTTATCAGCGTCGATCATTAGACAGTTTAAGTTTTTATACAATTTTGAAAAATGAAACTGCTAACTCCACTTAATCATGCGTCTGCAAGAATTTATCGTTAGCACTCACTGGATGCTGCAACGTCACGCTTAGCACTTGTGCTAATTACACGAAAACTTTTTACTCGCTCATCAATCTAACTGTACTTAATGCCTAATACAATTTGTCAAGGACGTACTGAAGTAGACAGCAGCTCAGAGCCACTTAGCCAATATAGTTTTATGGCGCAACTTGTTGCTGTTTTTTTTCACCTTTATACATATATATTTATATATATTGGTATGGACTTAGGGCTATACATACCTTACTTATTTCATTACAAATTTTCATGCACTTTTACTTTGTCAGCTACTTCACTACACATTTCGTACATTTTCGATTTTTCTTTTCTCAATACATACCAACCAACCACTTGAGCGCCGCACACATTTATACACATATATACCACTTTGCGACGACTGTCCGTACAACTTTGACAACACTCTGCGCCTCATAGTACTTGTAGCACTTGGCTGGTGCCTTTGACGGCGCACTGCATAAATTGCCAGCTCAGACGCAGCTTTCGGGCACACGCTGTGTCATTAAGCAATCCTTGATGGCATTTATATTTATGTTGTCATCCAAGTCGCTGGACGAATTGCAGGACGTCGTTGCTGTTGAGGCCGCCGATGCCGATACCGCGCCCGTCATACTCAGTCCTAGACCGCTGGCGCCACCACTACTACTGCTATTATTATTGCTGGCGTTCAGTAGCAGCCCGATGCCACTCAACGACGCCGAAGTCTGCGAGGTGAGCAACATCGATGGCAATGCTCCGCTGTGATGGTGGCGTCCACTGGCATTCACACCCGTTGTGCCGGCCAGCGTGTTGTATGCAAGTGGATGTGGCACTGGTAGCGGATGGTGTGACTGTTGCTGTTGTTGTTGTTGCTGTTGGTGGTGATGCAGCATTGTTGCACGACCTATAGTGCCGCCAACTACATTATGATGCAGTCCACCATTGCTGCCACTGATGCTGCCGTTGCTATTGCAACTCTCATTACTATTGATGAGACTGCTGAGTAAGTAACCGCTGCCGCTCCCCAAACCGGGTGGTAGCGTGCCGCCACCGCCAGGGCCATGTAACTGCTGCTGTTGCTGGTGGTGGGTGGCATTGTATGCGGCGGTGGGTGAACCGATTAGTGCCTCATTTAGGCCATTCGCTGAATGGGTCGCAGTGACAACCGTTGCTGCACCAGCTCCAGCGCCTGCTCCTGCTGCTTTTGTGTTCAGTAGCTGCTGTTGTTGTTGCTGGTGATGCAGTAAGCCAGTGTCCACTGCATTGACTAGGACACTACTGCTGCTGCTGCCATTGGGATCTGCAGTTGTGCCCGAGAGTGGATGTGTTGTACGTGCAGTGATTTGATTAGCAGCGACGAGCTGCGTGATGTTGTCATATGCGGTTGTAGGAAGATGCTGCTGACAGACACGTGCACACGAGATGGACAAAAATCCAACGGGAAACAAAGCGACACGGTGATAAAGTGGATGCAGTCATGGTAGCCGGATATGGTGCGCGTATATTCACCGTGGGCATTGTTAATCGTCAAAGTGTTAGTATGTCAAATGTGCAAATAAGTCAGTTGCAGTGCACAGGAAATTGTGTCAGCGTGTGTTTGTACGTTCAAATGTGTTCGTGTAATTCATTCGATAGCGGATATAGGCAACCGTTAGTTATGTTGTTGTTGTCCAACAATGCAGTACGTAGCGCCAAGTAGATTTGTAGCGGCGAGTAACGAGTGGTAGTTAGTCATTTAGTTATCCAAGCGGCATACAGATGTACAGCAGCAGCGGCAATAAACGCCATAAAAATAAATTGGAAAAGAGCAGAAGAGAAGAAAAATGTGTTTAGTAAGCAAAATGCGAGAGAACCACTTAAATTCAATCAAATCAACAGTGAAGTGCAGCTAATTGTTTGTTTGTAATGGCGGCATCATGCAGCCGCCAATGAAGCTCCTTTAGCGCAATAAAGGAATTTATTGGTAATTTTCTTATATTATAATAGTCTTTAGTAAAGTATAATAATAGTCAATGAAAAACTTTATTACTTTTAAATGTGTAATTCCTTAAGCTGTTAACCGAAATCTATAATATATTCGTTGAATGGATCCTTGAATTTTTCGGATGTAGTTGAACATTCAGTACACTCGAAGATTACAATCCTTACGAGATAAAATGTTCGGATAAAAAAATCTGGTTGACCAACAATCATAAATGGTATCATATTAATATATAATACTGGTCAGGCTCACTTAGCTTCTTACTGCACCCTCAAGAAACTCTTAAGTATTTATATTAAAATCGGCATATCAATATAAATCACTATCTACATCATATTAGTCTTAAGGTGATCCATTTCGAGGTTCCCTACTTAAAAAAACACAGAAATTTTCAAATTTAGTGGGTTTGTATTTTTAATGACCCGTTCGAGAATTTCGACTGGTAACTAGCGAATGACACGCGTGGTGTTTTGCTGCAAGGCCTGAATCGAAGAGGCATTGTCCGCCTCACAGGAAAAAGTCTAAAGGTGTGATATCACACGATCTGGGTAGCCAATAGGCCGGCCCTAAACGACAAATCATCTGCTCACCGAAGTGTTCTCTAAATAATCTCGCATTGAATGATGCGATGTGTGCGAAGTGGCGCAGTCTTGTTGAAACCAAATGTCGTCGATATCACGAACTTCAATTTCAGGCATCAAATAGTCGGTTATCACTACGCAATATTGCTCGCCATTGACGGGTTGGTTCTCACCGGCATCATTTTTGAAGACATATGATTCCACCTTCCCACAAACCACACCAAACAGTTGCTTTTTCTGGATGAAATGGCAGCTTATGAATCTCTACAGGTTGGTTTTCGTCCCAAATGCGCCAATTTTACTTGTTTACATACCTATTCAGCCAGAAATGGGCCTCATCTCTGAACAGAAATAAGCTCGAAGATCTTTACAGAGAGTGAATTTTCGTAACAAAGTAAATTTGTTTGTAAATGTTGTTCAGACGTAAGTTTTTCCATGATGAAATTCCAAACAATACTCAACAAAAACAAGTAAGGAAAGGCTAAGTTCGGTTGCAATCGAACATTTTATACTCTCGCAATTTATTTAGAGATGTACCTATATTTTCGGTGAATAATTACCCTTAGGCACTGAGTTCTTCATGTTTGATATCAGGGGCCTTGAAAAGTCATGGTTCGATTTTGACAAGTTTTCCACAAGTGATGTTACAGCTCAAATACAGTATTTGTGTAAAGTTTTAGTGAACGAATCAGAAGGATTCAAAATTGAGTTATTTGGGAAGTAGGCGTAGTTGTGAACCGATTTCGCCCATATTCCACCAGTGTCATCAGGGTTTCAAGAAAATATTATACACCGAATTTCACTGAAATCTGTCGAGGTTACATCTTGTACGGACGGACAGACGGACGGACGGACGGACAGACAGACATTCGGATTTGAACTTTACTCGTCACCCTGATCACTTTGGTATATATGTATAACCATATATCTAACTCCTTTAGTTTTAGGACTTACAAACAACCGTTATGTGGACAAAGCTATAATACTTTTGCAGCAAGTACTATTTATCAATGAACTGAATAATCTAAATTGGTTCTGCCACTAATCGCGTAAAAAAAAATCGCGTAAAAATGGTTAGTTTTCCAATATTAACTGACGAATTGGTTCCTAATATAAAAAATATCGCGTATAACAAAATATACGCGCAAAAAAATATTCAAAAACAATACAATAAGTTTCAAATTTCAGACTTATGATTTATTCATTCATAACAAAATAAAAAATACTGTTGACGCCGCCCCCGCCTAATTTCACTGCCACGTCTGTGTCGGAAGAGAGATCACTACTTCGAAGCTTTTTCGAAGTCTAATTCGAACGCAACTAAATATTTGAAGTTGCGCTCTTGCTTTGCTTCTTCTTACTTCTCACTTCCTTTGCGACATCTCAACCGATCCAGACGTGCACACCGTACTCCACCACCTGAGCTAACATTGGTCCTTCGAGCCGGATAACAGGTAACAAGTTGAATTTTTTAAAGTGAAAAGTGCATTGATTCGCCTGAATTAGTAACACGCAAGGTTACAGCCAAACATATTTTGGACTTGTGCTCTGCAAGCTATAAGGCAATAAATTAGTAAATTTGAACATAATTTATGTATGTACAAAACTAATTGTGCGGTGTGAAGTAGAGACCGAAACTTATTTTTGGCGCTCTACCAACAAAAACTCGCACACTGCAGGTTGTATTGTACTTCGTTTAAGTACAACAATAAATACACCTCGCCTTGCACTCGTCATTTAAATCACTTTATATATTCTAACAATATCTGTTATTCGAAATTTAATTTTCTTGGACGCACAAACAACGTCTGGAGCGTCAACAAATCTCTATCGGTTTTCGTCTTGCTAATTTGAGTCTAGTCGCTCAACTCTGCCTTTCCATATATTGCTCGAATAGCAATAAAGGCAAGCAGCAATACAGTAGCTGCAGTAACGCTCTCGTTACAAATCTCTCTCGGTCCTTTTGTGTAGTTAATTTGAGTCTAGTCGCTCAAATCTGCCTTTTCATATTGTTCGAATAGCAATATAGGCAAGCAGCAATACCGCAGCTGCAGTTTCGCGAGTGATAAGTGAAAAGTAAAACAAAAAAAGAACAAAAAGCACATAGCCCAAACAGCGTTGAAGTGAGCGACGCAATCAAAGGCAAAGCAGCGCAGCAGCCATCACAGAAGGCCGGCAGCAAAGGCAGGCAGAGCCAAAGGACAGCAACAAAAGGGACATTGCATTAGTGCGGAGATAACCCCATAAGCCAAAGTGCAAGTGATAGAATTGAAATAAGTACTTGTGAAATTCTCTTTGTAATTTGATTTAAATAAAGAGTGACTAAGCACACATCAATCTTTGTTTGTGTACTTATACGAATACTAGGCGTGCAAGTGCATTGGGACGATTACCCAGCAAGCACTTTTCAAACAAATTTTAACGAAACGTAGTTGATTGTTTCTGCACTAATCAATTTGTGATAGTGTATATACATATATAAAAAAAAAAAATATTTTTTTATTGAATTCATTATTTTTTTATTACGAAAAATTTAAACGTTTCACAACTGAACAACGCGTTAATTCAGTTTGCAGTTTTCCGTGATTGGTACTGTAACTTTTAAACTTATTGCAACATATTTGCAATTTTTTTTTCAAATTTAAATCAAATTTTTAGAAACGATTTTGCGCAACATATTTGCAGTTTCGGTTAAATTGTCTGATACAATGGAATCCATCAAGGCCTTTATGATAGCTGCAGACGCTATACTGGAGTTTGAGGAGTCTTTTGCTCCAACTGCAAACAACCAAAGTGCCTACTCTCTTGAAGTACAACAAGCCGAACTGAAATCTCTGTGGGCAGAGGTAAAGTCGGAATACAAGTTGTGTTTGCCAAAGGTGGATGCTTCCGATACAAAAACAGTTGAGGACATAAAACTTAAATATACCAACAGTTACCACGCATATGTGTGTTGTGCGGCCTTGATGGGCGAACACATGCACAACCTCACGGGGTTCAACCAAAGCCCAAGTTCAAATTCTACAATAATTCAACCTGAACGGTTGCAACAAACGGCAGAACCCGTGAGGTATTCCCTCAACTTACCGCCATGTGATACAGAAATATTTCATGGCGATGTGTTGCAATGGCCCTCATTTAGGGATCTATTTGCCGCAATTTATGGGAACAACTCGAGGTTATCCCCAGTCGAAAAGTTATTCCACCTGAATCAAAAAACCCGAGGTGAGGCGAAAGCTATCGTTTCGAAAGCGCCTCTGACGAATGATGGATTCGCATTGGCTTGGAATAATTTGTTGTGTAGATATGAAAACAAGCGAGTTCTTGTCAATACACAATTAAATTTATTATTCAAGCTTCCGCACATTTCAACTGAATCTGAGGCCGAACTCAGAAATTTACAGCGGGAGATAAATAGCTGCATTTCAGCTTTACAAATACATGGCATCAATATAGATAGCTGGGATGCCTTATTTACGTATTTGTGTTCTATCCGATTGCCTGACTATACACTGTCGCTTTGGGAACAATCTCTGGATTCGGATTCAGAGATTCCAAAATGGGTTGAGTTAGACAAATTTCTAACCAAACGGGTTAAAACGCTAGAGAGGGTATCAAACCTCAAAGGCGAGTCGATTACTCAACCCAAGGTTCAGTCGGCTGATGGTGAAGGTCGGACACCAACCTTGCAATCAAGGACAGGGTCCAAACCCATAAATTCCCATCACGTCAAGACAAACAGTCTTAAATGTAAACTTTGCTCATCTCAAGCGCACATTTTAAAATCTTGTCAAAGATTTATAGAGATGCAGCCTAACGCAAGGTTAAATGCGGTCAGAAAACTTCACGTCTGCTTAAACTGTTTATCGGACACACATGAAGTCAAAGATTGTAAAAGCATGTTTAATTGTGCTAAATGCAAACAGAGACATCACACTATGATTCACCGGGATCAGAGTGAGGAAATAGCTCAGTCACCCGCCAGCACAGACCCTACTGAGATTTCCACTAAATCTCATATGGCCTCCATTAAGGCCAAAGTATCAAATGTGCCGACCAGTCAAAGCATGCTCTTAGGTACAGCTATGGTGACTATATGTCACAACGAAAACACCTTCACTGTCAGAGCCCTGATCGATTCGGGATCTGAAGGAACATTCATTACCAACAGTTTGCAAAAACGCTTAAATCTGACAAGCAGGAAGGTCAGCGCACGAGTTTCGGGATTGAATAATACCGTGTCGGGACGAGTTCAAACGGTATGCTCAATCACCATTGGCTCGCCCCGTAACAAAGGTTTAAAATTAGAAGCGGAAGCGTTGGTACTACCAAAACTGACTGGACTGCTTCCTTCCATATCAATCAACCCTTCAATTGTTAAAAGGTTACCCAATATCCCCTTAGCGGATAATAATTTCCATACGAGTCAAAAGGTTGACTTGTTGATCGGAGGGGATATCTACCCGAAAATCATATTAAACGGGGTAAAATCAAAGATCTTCGGTTCCCTCATTGCCCAACGTACAGTGTTCGGCTGGATTTTAACAGGTTCTGTTCCCTCCGAAGAAACAAAGAATAAACCGACTTACGTCACATATTTCAACGAGGTATCTTTAGATAATCAGCTTTCCAAATTCCAGGAACTAGAAGAAATACCTAAAAAACCATTTTTCACTGTAGAAGAACAATATTGTGACAGGTTATATTCAAAAACAACCATTAGAAACAGCGAAGCGCGTTACATTGTTTCACTCCCATTCAAAGTTATTCCAGCAGAAACTACTTTTGGAGCATCTCGTCATATTGCACTGAAACAGAAACGAAAGAAATGGAAACATTCCCAACAGAACGTCCAAGTAAACGACCTAGTGGTAGTTCGTGATAAAAATTTACCTCCAAATGAATGGAGATTAGGCAGGATCACCAAAATATATCCAGGGATGGACCAACGAGTTCAAGTTGTGGACATCAAAACACAACGCGGCTTAATTTGTAAGCCTATCACAAAAAATGTCATTTTACCCAATAAATGTTAACTTTTTAACACCTTAATAATTTTCTTTTCATTCAAGAAATTATTGAAAATGACGACCATCAATTGCCCTTTTTGCATAGAAAGTCACCTTCTTCGCTGGTGCCCAAAATTTCGCCAGATGTCCCCAGAAATTAGGCTGAGGACAACCTTAATATACCGCTACTGCAGCAACTGCCTTGCCTCGAACCACTCAAAGGATGAGTGCGACAGTGTAATACGCTGTAAACATTGCGGCAGCCCTCACCATACAATGCTCCATGGTATTAGTTCAGATGCTGAAGAACTAGACGAGGATGTCGTAGACTTAACATGGGCACAACAAGTCGAGCTAGAGGCAGCGGAAATGGAAGAGGAAACCATCGCTACGGCGGATTCGATACCTTCACAACCATGTCAACCGACGTCATCAGTCATGCAACCAAGGGAAAGCTCTGACCAACGGTGCCTCTCCCGCATACCACACGCCCAGGATTGAGCCAGACTCGATTCGTCTCGCCGACTTCGGCGTGCTGGTAACTTCTATTCGGATTGGCGGCATGGTAACGATCGACTGAGACTCGATTCGTCTCAGCGACATTACCCGGACCCCCGTAACTGCACAAATACAACGTCATCAACTACCACCGACGCCAGTAAGGTCTCTGGAAGACCACACACTTCAACACTTCCAGAACCTAAGACTCGCAGACTACGACTTCTACAAGTCAGCGCCAGTCGAGGTAATTTTAGGAGGGGACATCTACTCCCGGCTCATACTGCCAGGGTTACAACCAGCGACAGTGGGACAACTCGTCGCCCAAAATACGACGCTGGGATATGTAATATCCGGCGTCGTATAATATCGGCCCAATAAAATGCACTGGCTACCTACGCCTCTGACATTTACCATTTACCCAGGATCGAGTTAGACTCGAGTCGTCTCACCGACCTCGGAATGTGGTAATTTCTATGCAGTTTGGTGGCATGGCAATGATCGTCTAAGACTCCATTTGTCTCAGCGGCATTTCCCGGACCGAACCAGACTCGATTCGTCTCGTCGGCCACCCCATCTGCAAGAAATGCATCGCTTGCCAGAGGAAGTACAGGAGCCAGTCGCATGTTAGTTTTAAGTAATAATTAATTAATTGTAAACTGCATTTGCAGTAATACTGCAAGGCGAGCGGAATGTTGACGCCGCCCCCGCCTAATTTCACTGCCACGTCTGTGTCGGAAGAGAGATCACTACTTCGAAGCTTTTTCGAAGTCTAATTCGAACGCAACTAAATATTTGAAGTTGCGCTCTTGCTTTGCTTCTTCTTACTTCTCGCTTCCTTTGCGACATCTCAACCGATCCAGACGTGGTAAGTGTAATTCCAATTAATTTAATAAAATTATAATTATTATAAGAATATTTGATCTTCTTTTTTTGGATTACTTTGTGTGGAATCAATTGCGCCCTCTATTTCCCCACGGCCAACCACAAATACGAAACGAAGCACACCGTACTCCACCACCTGAGCTAACAAATACAAAACAAAAACCATATATAAAAGAGACGAAAATAGAAAATAGGTAGATTTAATGAAAAAACCGCATTTAGGAAACCATTCTTGAAATATATTTCCAGTTACCTAGGCTTTTTTATTGGCCATCCAGTGAACACGTTAATGTTTTAAATCTGAGCCCTTTAGTGCTCGCGGCCTGACACTTTTGTTTACTAACAGCGGTTTAATCATGCGGCCACCAGAAGCATTGCTACATAATAAAAACGTTACACGGTCTTTTGCAGCTTTGTAGCCACCAGAGGATTTTGGGTTCGTTTTGGTAACCTGTTCCAAGATAGGCCGGTTTCATCCGCAAAAAAATTGGTCTGGCGTGTAACCACCTTCTTGAAAAATTTTTAATAACTTTGGTGGATAGTCCTGCGCAGCTTTACTATCAACTGAAGCAATTTCACCCTTAGTTTTTAAATTATGAAAATTATGTCTTTCAATAAACTTCGAAAACCATCCACCACTATCTGAAAATTCGTTTTTGTTTTCTTGGTTCGATGTTAATCGATTAAAAATACATAGAGCTTTTTGTTTTATTCCTATAGTATCAACTGGGATTCGATTCTGGTTGAAATCCTCAATTCAATTGTTAATAGGTTTTCCATTTCTTCAATAAAAAAATTTCTTGAGAATGAAGTTTTCTTCGCATTTACATTTTTGTCGGAAACTACAGATTTTCTAATTGCATTTTCATTTTTTTTATTGTCCGCACTGTAGATTCACTTGGCTTGGACTCGCCTCTTCCTTACAATTGTTGGGCCAGCTCCCTGCTCTAGATAGTCCAAAACTTATATTTTTGTTTCTAAAGAAATGCCTTTGCGTTCCTTATTTTTTCCGGAATTAGCTTCCATTGTAAAGCCAGCAAAAATTAAAATTCCTTATGAAATTTTTTGATTATTTTTATTACAAAATTATAGATATATTTTAAAGTCTTACCCAAACAACAGCACCGGCCGCTAACTAAATACATTACAACTAGATTTGCAATAATTGATACACATAGAATAAAATTTTTTTGTTGGGACTTCCCCGTATTATATTCAAAAATTATTACGCGTAAAAATATGTAAACAAGCAAAAAATGAAAAAAAGCAATCGCGTTAAAGTGAGAAATTCGCGTAAAAAAGGAATTTGCGCTGCAAAAATAACCGTAACGTTAAAGTGAAATAGCGTAAAAAGAGATCGCGTAAAAAAAGGACTGAGTGTACTCAACTTTCAATTAAGTATAGACGTTATAGTAGCTGTACTTGACATATTTTCATACTTACTTGTTACTCATTAACCGATATCAAAATCTGCACGTTTATTTACATGAAATGTTTGTATAGCTAGTTAAGATATTTTTTACACCTCGCAGTATTTGCGCGGTTAAAACGGTATAATCTGAGATCGACCATTTTCAGATCAGAACTGTCTGACCATAACTTATTTATGTATATTATATTTCGATATTTTCATAGATGGAATTTCAAATGTTGTAATATCTGAAGTAGGCGGATTTACCCATTTTTCAGCTATTACATAAGGATATCTAGAGATGTATCCAATTTCTATCTAGTTGTATCCAATTTTTATGACGACTGAAGCTGTTTGGTATAGACTCGTCACACCTTAAGCAGTTTAGAGCTATAACTCTGATATGATAATAGATGTGGTTTTTATCTGATTTAACCCATCAGCCATGAAAACGACGTTAACCATCGCAAAATCACCAACATTTAGGTAGAGGTCAAAATATATTAAAAGATGTTTAAGAAATCAAGGTATGGTATAGGTCTATGGTAAGAATAAGGATGGCGGTATTAATCAATTATCTACCAAAATATACATAAAACAGCGTCAAATTCAAGTTGACGTTTAGTGTATAAATATGTGCACAAACACTGCTATTTTTATATAAGTGTATATATGTATGTATAGCTATGTATGCGAATAACATTGGTGTAAAATTACTTTCATATAAAATAAAAAAATATATATTTTTTTTAATTTTCTTACTCACTTTGGAATTTGGTGACCACTTTGTGGCTGCTATTGGTGTGAAGTGAAGCTCAGAACTGCCAGCATTGCCACTTCCGCTGCCGCCACCGCCACCACCGCTGTTGCTACTGCCGTTGCCACTTCCTCCATTGCTGCCACCACCGCCGACGCTACTGCTATTGCCAGCCGTAACTGTTTGATGGCAATTTATTGCATTTATTTGTTGGTCGACATTCGAAGCGTGGTCGAAGTTATTCGGTCGGTCGGTCAATTGGTGTTTTTGGTGTGACGAATTGATAGTAGATAGTTTGAAGAGTTCGCCAGTTGGTTTGCGGATTGTTTGTCATGCCAAACATATTTGGTTGAGCGTTGAATATTGCAATTTATTAAGCGTTGATGAAATGAAGCAGAAAGCCAAACGACAATTTCAAAGAGAAATTAAAATATTTATTATTAACGAAATTGTATTTGAATCGCAGTGTCACATAATATTCTAGTTATCCAGTATTGCAATAATTACTTTTTTTACCAAATATTAAATTGAATTCCAATTTCATTATTGCGAAATTTTTTTTTTAACAAATATGACTGATAGCAACAATAAAATCGACAAAACACGATAAAAATTATGTTGTGGGCATTTAAAGTTGCATATTTCAAATCAATATGAAATATCGATGTTGATAACTACCCTATCGATATAATGTATTAATACAAATTGACAGTAAGACTGCATACACTCTTAATATCATTTATACATAATCCATAGATCCGTCTAGAAACGTATCTTAAGTTGGTCCGAAATGATTTAAGATACTATTTACTAACTTATTCAAAATATAATACTCTGTTGAAAATCTGGTGTGTCCAGATACAACGACTAGAATCAACTTCGGGACAGTTCAAAACAAACGATTCGTTTATTATGGTACAGTGGACCTAATATCCTAACACTATGAGCCCTTCCTAAAACACTCGATTCTTCGAATTGTAGCGGTCTCCGCCAAGAATGGTCAACTCGGCAGCATTCCCCAAATTATTTAAGGAATATTTTCTTCCGCTACAGGGACAGCACTGACTTATTTCAGCGAATAAAAAGACAGCGGCTACAGCGGCTAGGTCATGTCCGAATGGACGAAAACGCTCCAGCTTTGAAAGCGTTCGATGTACTACCCGCCAGCCAGATGAAGAGGAAGGGAAGAGGAAGGCTTCCACTCCGTGGGAAAGACCAGATAAACGCTTTCTACGCCAATTACATACATACATATAATGACAACAAAATCTTTAAATCAATTCGCTGAAATAACGATATTGTTAGCTAATATACACATATAGAACCATTTTAATCGGAATTAGAATCAAAAATCAATTTTGATTCCCATATAAAATATGCTAAACTAAGATTATTATTTTTTCGTTATATTATAAGTTATTTATACTAAATACGCATGACTCCTAGACTAATCTGCATTTTAAATTCGCGCTGTCAACTCCTGCTTACAGTCAGCTTTTAAAATATAATTTTAAATCTATTTTCTCATTAATTTTCACTCACCATATTGCGATGGTATAACATCCGGATCTCGTTCATCTTCCACTAGATCTTCGGATGATTTAGTTTTAATGTCCGTATGCTGCCAACGCGGTTTTTCCATGCCACCGCACTTCTCGTTAAAATGATTTTTATTTATTTTTAAATTTTTTTATTTTTATTTTTTTTTTTTGGTACAGAGAAAATGGAAAAAGATAAATGAAAGTGAATTGAATATCGTTATCGGCATATCTATGTTACTAAGGCAACTTTCAGCGAGGCAAGAACAGCAAACAAACAAACCACACCAACCAAACTCGTCGTGACGCTTACCTTGAGCACATCACCAGCCTGCGCTGCCACACCGGTCGCTATAGGTTTACTGCTGTGCTGCTGATTGCGTCGCAAATTATGCAAAAATGTTACAATGAATATGCGCACAATGATGGCCAAACTAATGATGACAACGGTAAGACCACTGCCAACCAACACCGGCGAAAGCGTAATGGATACTTCATCTGTTGTGGCACGAGCGTTGCGAGACGACAATGCGTTGACAGTTAGAGATTTCGACAAACACATGCGCCAGTTTGGCGTAAATTTGTTGTATTTGTTTTTGTTGTTTTTTATGATTTTTTTTTTTTGTTTTTGGGTTTTATTTTGCATTTTTCGTTTTCATATTTTTTTTGACGTTCAAATAAATTTATTTTTATTGTGCAGACGCAGTATTGAATTGCAAGCAGACGGTCGGTCATTTTTAAGTTGTTGATATTTTCGCAGTGTTGTGCACATTTGTAGAATTATAAACATATTTTTTTCATTTCATATTTCGTATTCCAGTTGTCCATAGTTCAGCCATTTTGTTTGTATTTTTAATGCCCACATTGTTTCAATATTACGTTTTATATTTGTGCCATATTTATTTTTCATATTTTATGCGTTGTGTTGTTGTTGTTGTTTTGTAGCATGTTTTATATTTTATTTTGATTTCCGTTTTATGTCAACATATAATAATTCATAAGTGCGGCCGTCGTGCCCGTCATTAATGCGCCAAGCACGTACATTTAACGGGAATTCAAGCAAATCCAGTTGACATTTTTATGCATTTATAATACGTTGTTGATTTCAATAACAGGTGAAAGGAGACCATAAAAAAATAAATAAACGAGATCAGCACAATATGAATATTAAAATTGATTTATTGTTTTAAATGGTCATGCTTTTTTCTTATTTTATTGTGTGTATATGTTCAAAAAAGAGTGTACATGCACTTGATGGATATCACACAACACATATTTCTATTAATAATCAATTACAGGATTACGGGATTGCAGGATGTACATAATTAGGGTTGCCAATGATTGTAGTTTTCAAAAAAAAAACGCTATATAAAAAGAGTATTAAATGAAATTGTATACGAAGTTTTTACTTTTTAAGATTTTTCGATAACACATCAGTTCTGTTTCCGCAAATTTGGTCTAGAAAGCACAAAATTTACGTAGTATTTTAAGCAAAGAAACGGACTTTCAAAAAAAGTGTTTTTGAAAAATTTTCGAAGAGGTCAGTTTGATATTTTCTGATTCCAGAATTATCTTATTATGAATATCGAAAATCTTAATATATTTACATTTCGACAAGTTTGATCGAATCGAAACCTATAATCCCCACAATTATTTTACGTTTATGACTTTGATCATGAAAACATCAAAGTCTCTACAAAATTTCACACAATAATTTAAATGATCGAATTAATCTTCATAACTTTGCTATCTGTTTGACCTGTCCTTCTAAAATTAATATTTGATGAAAGATTATCATTAAAATAAATTCACTTTAAATCTTGCAATGGGTAATTTAAGTAATCAATTAGTAATTACTAAGTAATCAATTTTTTTTATAAATATTTAGTGGTTTTAGTTCGACACATGCTTCTTATTATGAATTAATTAATATTAATTGTCCGACAAATAGAAGCAACTGCAACTTTAAATCCGCATAGAAAAAAGTGCAAGTACCCTTAATCATTACTTAGTCAGTAGTTAGGTTACTCAAGGGTCGAACCGAAAGTATAATGATTATTCGTGGCTTTGAAAACTTAAATTACTAGTATATTGAAGGCCACAAAAATTGATATTTCTAAATATGTTGTAATGTAGGGCATTAATGGTTCAGATATCAATTTTTCAGGTAAAATTTTAAACTAGCGGAATTGAGCGAAAAAAGTAGGTCTGAAATCGTACTTTTTCGAGAAAATATTGGTTTTTATTTCACATTGTATACATCCCAATTACACTCAATCGCTGATCCTCTGCTTTGTGGCAACTCTAAAGAAATTTAATTAAATATAACTGCTTCCCAGCAGTAGCAGCCTTCTGACTTTGGGTTTTATGCTATAATTATATATATTATATTATCTTACGGTATTAAGATAGGTTAGATTAGGATAGGTTTAGTTGTTGACGCACCTAGGCCTTTGGAAGGCCCATTGTGACACCAAAGGGACTGGCATCCCCTCACACTATTATGTCCTATCTGAACCACCTGGTCAGAGCAACACGAAATAAGTAGGAGGTCAATTCAGCTTTTATAGATCAAATATGATATTACTAGAGATTAATGTTTGAAGCTTTGTTGTATTAGAGAGAAGTACTATTGCAAGATTTAAAGACTAAGTATTTTACATTCATAAGAAAGGCAGGAAAATTTTGCAAATAATATAAATAATATTTTTAGGTTATCCGGTACTACTATACTATAATTATATAGCATAAATTAATATGTACGAAAACAAAAATACAATCACAACATACAATTATAAATATATTTATGTGTAAGTAATCAATTGACATTTAAGTCTTTCATGCGTACAAATATTAAGCGATCAATAAAAGCTTTGACACACAGCACATGACTTTTGACTTGACTTGACTTAACAACTCTGCATACGTACTAGTATTTAATAGAAACAACAACAAACAATTGACATTTGTTAACCAGCACTCACCTGTCTTGTATGCTGACGAGCCAATAATGAAATCCGAAAGCAGATACAAAGGACTACGGCCTTTCTGATTGTAAGCATAAATGCGCAATTTCAATGAGTTGTTTTCCTGTGTCATCATCGATGTCAGTGTATCGAGATTTTCCAGAGAAAATTGCGGTTCCTCAACATTTGTCAAATTAAATCTGCAAAATACATAGATGGTTGCATAAATTCATAAGCATGGTAAAGCATATAATTATTAAGGTGAAAGCAAAATCGGATGAGGTAAACGACATGAAAAGGAAGAGAAAATGAGAAATTGAGTGTGTTTGTGTTTGTATGTAGCTTATAAGAAAGTAAGTGTGGATAAAAGCAGCAACAAAATCGTTTACAGTTGGCTTAAGCTTAAGCTAAATTTAAAACGCTCCAAGGCCTTTCAAAGCCTAACACATAAGCTCTTATTTGCACACACATACATATGTACATATGTATATGTAAAAAGGCATTGTGCCTACTTAGCGACCTATGCAGTGCTGCCCTTTTTATTCAACCATTCAATTGCCTTTCATGCGCGTTTCGATTATTTCGCACTTTTGTGTTGTGGCACATTTTTGAAATGTTAGAAAGTCATTCGATTAAATGTCATTTAAATTGCCCAAATGAACGGTATATGTATGTATGTATCTATATATGTATATGGCATGCGTAACCATTTACGCATGGTGCGGGTCTAGCGCTGCCGGCGCGCTGCATTGGCATGCGTGCTTACAGCAAATACCAGCTAAAAATTCGTTTCACACATTTGCGCAAAGATGCTTACGCTTTACTTATGCATAATCCTTTTTTCGTGCGCCGATTTAGAGACCCACATTCATTGCGCATTATGTGTTTGTTTTCGCAACGACATTTCGCACAGTACAATTTTCATTTTAGTTTTCTTTTCGTTTCAGTTCGGTTTGGTTATTTTTTGTTTTTGCATTACCAGCAATTTAATTTTCATGCTTTCCGTACTATTTTCGCTTTAGCAGTTTTGTGTGTGTCTCCATATTTGTGCTCCATATGTATATATAAATATCTGCTCTATATATGTATGCCTATTTACTTGACCTTATTTCTTTGCCAAATGTATATATATGACACGCATGTAGTCAGCTACACGAGTTGTTCTGCACTATAAATAGAATATCACATGATTCCAATAACGAGCAGAATTCCCGCTTTGAAAAGCGGGCAAATAATTCGGTTGTGTGCAGAATGTCGAAAGTGTGTGTGTGTGCGGTAACGGGAAAAAGGTAAGTAATAAAATTGCAAAAGCGCACACAAATACACACACACCAAATACACGAGGCGGCATTAAAATATAAAAAGTTGCGTATACGCAGTGGCTAGAGTTGCCAATAGCAATCATACCATACAATCCTTTAAAAATAATATTGAAATTGGTTTGGCTGCTGTTATTTGCAGAAAAAATTTCTGAAATTTGATTAGGTTTCCTTTATGAAATCCGACTGGAAATTTTTTAATATTTAAAATTCAAAAGCGGAGTATGACAGCGAAATGACATATTTGCAATATAAAACTCCATGCTACATATGCAAAATCTATGGTAAATACAAAAATATTATATTTTGTAAAAATATTTGCACGATATACATACTTATACTCATGTACAGCAGCAGATTTAAGGTGGAGTTTGTTCAGCTAAAGACTGACTAGCGCTACTGCGTCGATGTACTTCACTTTAAAAATGTATATACGAGTATGCGTGGAAAATTTTCCATTTTTCAGTATTAAGCCAATTTAAAACTTGTCTACAGTATACGATAGTAAATACCTTTTCCAAAATTTAATTCCCATTAGCGTTATTTGATCGGAAATTCTCCACGCAGAGTTTTTCTAATTCTGAATACTAATCTTCGAACAGTTTTAGATCCACTTAACATCAGCTTCACTTGGAAATTTCGTTTTACTTTGAAAAATGTGAGATCAAGTGTGAGATCTTATCCAAAGAAAGAATGTCTCGGATAGCAAAAAGTTTAAACACCTTTTACGTTAGTACTTTTACATAATTGAAGTTTTGCGGCAACTGAAATCGGAAACTCATATTAGACATTCTCTCTTTCTATTTGATCGAAAGTATACAAATGCCCAAACTCATAAAGCCCATCCAACATATATACATACCTACGAAAAAGGACGCTTAATTCCCGATTACATACGAGTACACACACACACACACATCCATCAACACTATACCTTTGCATTTCCATCGAATACCCATAACCGCTAGGACCCATACAATCAGCCGGCAAGTGAGCAGCAGGCAACCAACAGCTGAATTGAACAACCAATCAAACAAATGGTGCGTTAGCCAATCGACCATACGGCAAAGCAACCAGTCAACCCAGCTTCCCTTAATGTCTTTTCAATCATGACCTCAATTTGAATTTGATTATTGTATTTGGCGTCGTACTCTACATCCCTACACACACACACACACACGCATCCACATCCCCTTTTCGTGCAAAGCCAGCATCAAAGCAGTTGGAGAAGCCAACAGGCGTTCAATGTAAAACTGTGCTAAAACTGAATCAACGGTAACTCAAAACGTATCGACTTGACTAGGCTTAAATATACACACACAAAGACGCACACTTGCTGCCAACAAGGAAAATTGTACCTCAAGCTAAATTTGTGTAGGAATATACACACATCCCATTCGTCTAACGCATTCATGCAAAAGAGCACATCAATTTCTCTGTACTACTCGCCAAAGCAGTGTTTTTCCTTCGGTTATTGGTAGCTAGTGAAAAAGCGAGCGGCGCTTTAGTCTGCTCGATAAATGCTTACGTTTTCCTTCTTTTTTCATCTTTTTCTACCCTTCAAATATATTTGTCAAGATTGTTTCTTGATACAGAAATTTATTTCATCGTTTACGTTCATACAAATATATACTATGAGTTAGTATAAGTTATTTATATGTAAATTATGTTGTACAGTGTTGAGAAAAAAGTAAACAGTTAAGAAAGATTTCTTATGAAAATTCCAAAGTTATCTAATTACAAGATTCAGGTCTTATCTGGTAGAGGATATACAGGAAAGCGAAAGATCTTTATGCCATACAATATTTTCTCTATACCTTGGTATATCCTTTACAAATTGTATTTAGAAAATCATAGCCTGTGACCTCTCCCACAACTGAATCAAGTTTGATTTCTTTCATTTTTGGACGGTATAAGGAAATGGCTAAAAGAAACGACTGCAGAAAGTTTCGTTAATATAGCTTTATTGGTTTGCAAGATATATACAAAAAACCTATTTGGGGGCGGGGTCACGCCCACTTTTCCAAAAAAAATTACATTCAAATGTGCCCCTCCCTAATGCGATCCTAAGTTCCAAATTTTATTTTCATAACTTTATTTATGGCTTAGTTGCAGCTCTTTATGTGTTTTTTTGGTTATCGCCATCTTCGAACTTAACCTTCTTATGATGCCAAGGAACACGTGTTCCAAGTTTCATTAAGATATCTCAATTTTTACTCAAGTTACAGCTTGCACGGACGGACAGACAGACATTCGGATTTGAACTTTACTCGTCACCCTGATCACTTTGGTATATATGACTCTATATCTAGCTCGTTTAGTTTTAGGACTTACAAACAACCGTTATGTGGACAAAACTATAATACTCTCTTAGCAACTTTTGTTGCGAGAGTATATAACACTCGACGGAATGCTAACTGTGTTGCTCACGATAATTAATCCGAATATAACAAGCGGATAAATTAATCCCAACGTGACGATGGTTTTCACAGATCCCAGATGCTCAACACGAATTATTGCGCATTTAAAGCATTATATTCACGAAGACAATGACGACTGCGACATTTATAGGTGCAATGTTGAAGACACGATTAAAATACCTTCATTAATGTTCTATATTTGTATATTTGTAAGTACCGACCATATTGGGATGACGTAGTTTAGGAACCACCTTTAGACCAAATGAATATGAGGAGATGCCAACCATTGATAGAAGAAGAAGTTCGATATATTCTATTCTATTCTAAAGTACTAAGTTAATATTTTGCACAACAGTGTACAGAAGTGTTTACAAATAAGTAAAGTAAATGGAAAGTGTCGCATGTGAACTTCGAGGCAGTTTCTGTTCGTCTACCTACACACCAAACAGCTAACATGGGATTTTAAATTTCCTCTGTATTTGGTTCGTTGTTTCATTACGACAGTCAAAAAACCATAGTAAATCCGTAGATGCATACATACATATCAGGGCTCTTAAAATTTATTCGATTAACCCGAAAAGCGATTATTCGAATATCCGATTTGTAATCATTGGTACGAATATTAACCGGTTAGTACTATTCGATTAGTCGCAATGTTACGACTATTCGAATAGTCGTTCTACTGCGGTTATTCGAATAGTTATACTGTCATTATTCGAATAAATGAAAATTGTTTGAATTCCAAACAGCCTTTGATTTTTTAAAGTTTCCGCATTCCAGCCACTTTATCAGAATCAGAGAGGACCTTCTCTATTGCTTGAAACATTGTGACACCACGTCAAATATCTTATATCAAAATAGACGCCCAGTTGAAATTGTTAAAAACTATTTGGCATTACTTAATGGTTCCCGCATGACACTAACCACCTTTTTGCATGCCCAACGAACCCTACGCATCTAACACCCCTTTCACTTTGGTCCAACCCCGTCGAAACAGCACGTTTCCTTGGCCTCCCGTTAGATGACCTCGACGACAATTAGATTTATGCTTTCCTTTCCGGCAGGCATAGATAACCGTTACTACAACAACAACTATCCGAATACTGTAAACCGAATATTATTATTCGAATAATGCCCTATTCGGTTAGTCGATTAGTCGAATACCAAGAGCACTAATACATATGTTCATAGCAGCAGTTTTACCCTGCAACTTTGAAAAATTTTTTTAAAATACACAAAATTGTTTATGCAAACAGAGGAGGCGCAACATTTACAAAAAATTTCAAATATCCATATATATGTGTATATGTACTAAAACACGTATTTCTACACATAACATGTTTACTATACACCCAAATGGGCATAACTACACCCTTTACCCACACTAAGCAACATATTTCTAGTATTGAGACCTGTCCCAACAATGTTTTCATTTATGCTTACCCACATGGGTCGATGTATGTACATCTATGTAAACAAGAGCATATAAAAGTCGTAAATTTTTACGGCATTATTTTCTTCATTTCCTTAGGGTTCTGGTATTTTTACGACTATATGAAAATAATATGCCTAGTAGATATAAAGCTTATACGGTGTTGAAAAATCGAGCATTTTTAAGAAATATCAAATTGGATAAAATAAAATTGCGAATATTAAAGATTTTTAAATTGGTTGGGATGAAAATAAGCACAAATTCACTTGTTTATATGAAAATATGGTATATATATTTAATTATCTAATTCGATTATAAAATAGTTTTACTACGACATATCAACGATAGTATTGGAAAATATAAATTTGATATGCTTAATTGACTTCGTATATTATATTTAATTTCGTTAGTATGATATCTGAAACGTCACAATTTCTCTATATACTAATACCCACTTATCTAGAATGTAATGAACCACCATGCGATAATAATGTTTTATTATCTGCGTTATATTTGAAGTAGTCCTCAGCTGTTTGATCACCATAACGACGGTAGCAAAATATTTTGTCATTTTTTATTTGACACTTTTAATTCGTGTGGAACTTTTCGACTACAAATTTGTATTGCCAAATATTAGGTAAAATGCATACTTTATACAAGTTAGAATATGATAGACAAGAGACAATCAGAGGCAGATAAATGGAAAAATAAAATTCTAATTAAATGACCTCAGGATGTATAATCTAAGCAAAATTGCTGCAAAAAAGGTTTGTCTACAAAATATAACAGTGACAGCTGTAGTCGGTCGCGCGTAACTTATAATGCGTACAAATTATAAGAGTTTTAACTTATGCGTTAAATATGTTTAATATATCTACATCCATTTCCATTTACCTGGTTAGTCCGGTGCGTGTGGAGAACATTTCGAGTACGAATATCTGTGGTAATCCACCATCATAGCCGGGAATGCATTGAATATCGACACTGACGTCCGTACGATTGACAATCGAGCAATTCGAAACGACATTGGGTAGAGCTGGAAGAGCAAAAAGATATTAAACTATTTTTGGAATAATAATCACAAATTTCAATACATATTTGGTAGTATCAATGAATTTTGATAAGCTCCAATGATAGCTTTATTTTCAAATTTATTTTAGGTGAATATTTAGTACGAAACTTCTATTTTATTATTAGTAATTAATTTTTACACAATATTTGAGAACCACTCAGTGACTTAGTTTCATCGTAGGACATGAAAACAATTTATTTTTAAATTTGTTGTACAATAATATTACTATATTCGATGTCGTTTTTAGACTAGAAATAAATTCTAATCACTTGGGGAATTATCTAAAGGTTGACAAAACCTCCTTCAATGTTTCACAATAACACTTTGGTAAACATAGTAATGCAAGGACTAAGTGGAATCAAGGAAAGTAAGAATAGCCGCTAGAGGTCTCAGATTTGCATTTATTAGGTTCAACAAATGTCAATCAAATTTTGACCGTGGAGAAATAATTTCTTATGAATATAAGCTGAGACTCATAATGGACAGAGAAAAAATCTCACAGATGGCTAGTTTATTTTTGATCTTAAAGGGTTCTCATTATTATATGAGAATTTAGACAACAAAAACGAAACTAAGGTATGTTCTAAAAGAAACTTACAAATTTTGTAAGTCATGGCTTTTCCAATAGTTTTGAAATTTTATATAAATGATTTTTCTACTTACCAGCCAGCACGACTTGGAAAAGACAAGGTTGATTTTGTGTACCAACTTCATTGGAGGCCCAGCAGGATAGAGTACCGTAATCCTGAAAGCAGAAATTCCAGATAAAATATAAACATAGTAAATAAAGATGTGATACATTATACCAGAAGAGTCCAAAAAAGTTCTTTAAATTGATATAATTCCTAATATTTAAATTTTATATGAAAACAGAAATTATTCCAAAAATCATATTTGACTTTAACCGATGTTGAATGAGAGTACCAAAAGATTGGCATGTCTTCAAAATATATATATATTACTTTTATAACTAATTAAACTATTTTTTAGAAAATTTTAGAAAATAAAATGTTTAAAATTAATTTACTTATTTTCATAGATTTCCTCATTTCAGTGAAGTACTAGAAGTATACAAATTATGATGGCAAAAATCTATGCTAATATTATAAAGCTGAAGAGTTTGTTTGTTTGTTTGTTTGAACGCGCTAATCTCCGAAACTACTGGTTCGATTTGAATCATTCTTTTTGTGTTGGATAGTCCATTTACCGAGGAAGGCTATAGGCTATATAGCATCAATATGAAACAGTGGTAAATGTGTAAAAAACGGGGGAAATTATTTATCTTTGAGGGCTTCCGTTCCTTGCGCTGCGAAAGCGGTTCAAGATACACAAAAGTTATGTATACAATGATGGACTAATCATAATAGAAGAATTCATGAGATTTGCGACAAATCCCTAACTGATTTTGGGCTTCCCGCATCAAAGAAATTATTCGCTTTTGGACCCGTTAGAAGTAGCATTGCGAAAACCATATGATATAAATGAATTAAATGAGTATATTATTTAAAATGAACCAAGATTAGTTAATGACCAGGTGACAGCGTATAATGGTGTTCTGCAAAGTGTTCGTTTCAATGAAGGAAGATTTTTTTTGGATGCTCCCGGTGGGACCGGCAAGACATTCATTACTATCTTATATTAGCAAAAGTAAGGTCTCAGGGACAGCTAGCCTTAGCAGTAGCGTAGAAGCTCTAGACAGAACTCTTAGAGATCTTAGAAGCTGTGATAAAATCATTGATGGGATTACTGTTATGTTTGCTGGGGACTTTCGACAAACTTCACCCGTAATAGTAAGGGGAACTAGAGCAGACATTGTAAAGTCTTACCTTAAAAGTTCTCCATTATGGAAGTTTCATTTTCAAAATAAAATTGGAATTGATCTCGATTTAGGAGTAAGAGTAGGTAACATTGAGGATTTAATATTAAAAGTTTACCCTGACATCAGCGAAATAGAAAATAAAGATCACCAATGGATATGTCAAAGAGCAATATTGGCGGCGAGAAACAGTAGCGTGGACGAAATTAATGACATAATTAATAATGACATAAATAAACTTGAAGGAGATATAGTCACATACACATCTATTGATAATGTAATGGATCAAGAAGATGTGGTCCATCACCCACAGGAGTTTCTAAATTCTTTGAACCCAAGTGGCCTTCCTCCACATTCCCTTAAGCTAAAAATAGGCGCCCCAATAATTTTACTTAGAAATCTGAAACCACCTAATTTATGCAACTGGACCCGACTTCAAGTCAAATTTCTTTGCAATAACGTGATCGTTGCCATAGTTTTGACTGGTCCAGCGGTTGGCAAACAGTACTTATACCTCGCACCCCGATGATCCCAAATGATATACCTTTTAATTTTAAAAGAATTCAATTTCTCCTTAAGCTATCTTTCGCCGTTAAAATTAATAAATGGCAGGGGCAAACATTTAAACACGTGGGGATCGATTTACGCAAAGATTGCTTTTACATGGCCAATTACTATATGTCGCGTTGTCAGGTTGCGGAGAAAAACAATATGTTCTTCTGCCACCAGAAAATAAAACAAAAAATATAATTTACGCAGAAGTTCTTTGATAACAGAAATTGACGCGGACGAAGATAAAGACGAAGCCCAAAATCACTATTCCACGCGGACGAAATCGCGGCCACAGCTAGTATTCAATATAAATTGAAAATGTAAAGTTAAATGTTGGAATGTTTTGAAAACATTCATTCAAGGGGAACATTGACCGACTTTTTTGAAATATTTACCATGACCTACGCATTTTTAGATGCATTATTTATATCGAAATCTCCGAACATATATTTTATGAAAAAAGAGTATAGACAGAGGTAAGGTATATTTTTTAAGAAGTCTGCCAAATTTATATTTCTTCAACTGACTTTTTCACTATTAATGCATTTGGCATTATCACATGGCATATATATATTCCGATAAGAACACTTTTTGTCATTCAGAGAAGAAACGGATGCCTACAAAATACTTCGGATTCCATTAATAGCTTTTAAAATAGCTATTTTGAATTATAACAATACATTACAAAAAAAAAAAAAAACAAAAACTACTTTAAAAATAATTTGCATAATATAAAACTAACTTAAGCTATATGAAAACTTAACTTATATGAAAAATTTGAAATTAAACAATATGGTTGTAAAGACTCACGTTAGAGTATTATAAAAAAAGTGAAAATTTACTGCAACCACCATTAACATACCTGATCAGATATCGGTGTATACTTGAGTACACTTCTGCTGTCATTCACGCTAAAACGTTCACTGCCAACATCCAATGTTTCACCCGAATTATTGAACTTCCAACGAAATGTTCTGCAAGAAATATTTAATATTTTATGAAAAAAAGTTAATATACACTTTTACACGTTTCACCTTATGTCGTAAAATCGTGTTATAGTATAACTGAAATTAATTGCCGAAATTTGTACAGCAATATCTCAAAAATATTTTATAGCCCCTATTTAATGTCAAAGTAACACTTCAGCTAATTAATTTATGACATTAGCTAATTATAACAAACTTTAATTTATAAATCACCTAAAGGCAATGGATTGTGCGCCATTAATTATGACAGTCTGTATGTATGTACGAGTATGTATGTATGTATGTAGCACAAAAAGAACATATTTCAGTACAAATGTATGTGTGTTACTATCCAGCAGTAGTAGTTGCCCCAATAACTGGCATCGCGCTAGAATTTGCCGCCCCTTCTTATATCTTCCTCCGCTCACTACACTACTCAGTTGGAATTTTGACGAATTGCTTAGTTAGGTGTCGCACGGTACATAAATACTTGCACACACTTGTATGGACATACTTCATTTTGACACTGCGCCCAAAATGTCTACACCCAATTACAAGTGATGAATGGGCTCCCGGACTACCACATCCAAGCACATTCCTCAGCCTTATAAAGCTCGCAATGGCACATCTTAAATAACAATCGAACTTAGTAAAGTGGTAAGTAGCAGCTATGTATGTTTGTGTGTGGTTGATGCGTTCATTCATTCATTCAATTAGAACTTATAGGTGTATTTGTGTGCGGCAAAGCAATTGGACAGCGAAAATTAATTACTATTTGTTTCCGGCTATAGTTCTTCGTAGGCGCACTGCATGAGTGTGAAGGCAAACGACAACACACCTTTACAAGTCCTGGCAAGAACAAGCACAAGCCCACACACATTCACATATAAAGTTGTACATGTGTGTACATATGTAAACTTTAATGAGACAAAGTTTAGTTGGCAACCTAACAAGCAGGAAGTAAAAGTTTCCCACTCAACACCCGCACACAGGTGTGAGTGCCGCTTCAACAACCGTTACTGCCGCCTACCCTTGCACACAATACAACAATACATTCTACTACTCTATTATGCCTACAACTAGGACTGTGTGCGACTACAATGGTGAATACAAAGCGCCCTGCATGGGTAAACACAAACAATTTTTGCTAATTTCTATGATTGTTGTGCCTACAACCTGCTTATTTGGCTTGGCAACTTCTCCCCCAAACTCCCGGCCTCTGCCCCAGCCGTAACTCGTTCATCTTGTTTCACTCAAAGCTGACATTGATGAACGGGTTACACTATGCTTGATTATAGGCATTGTCGATGTGGTTGACGCGCACTTACCTGGGGGGCGGATCCGCTTGTATTTCACACGTGACTTCGACAGTTTCATCCTTAGAGGCGCCAATTAGTATGACACGATCCAAATGCTTGCAAACAGGTGTGTCTATGGGAATAAGGAAATTAGAAAGGAAACAAGAAAAAGTTTAACTCAATTAATGACAGTGCGCGTGTGTGTAATTGCTTAAGATTCAAGACATGTTTGTCGACATAATAGAAAGATGTGAGATTTTCAGTTGCAAGTGCGTGTCAGATAAAGAAGTTCTAATTTGGCAAGTTTTGTATGTCTTACAGAAAGTACTTTAAATATTAAATGCTTGTTTGATAAAGTTTGCTTTGATGATTGCTTGAAGGAGTTTGTTTTGTTCTAACGCAAAAGAAAGCAGTGATACATAGAACAATAATACGATTAAATAGATAAAGCTTCTCCACGACCGTTGAGATTCTTGTACCAAACGACTAAATCTAAACACATATCGAACAGAGAGATATCTTGACTTTTGCTCTACCGAATTATTTAATATTGATCTTGAAACTATTAACATATTTTGCATGTCTTTCTTCGATTTGTATGATTTGACTGACAACAGAAAATGCACTGCCTTCGACTCGCCACTTCTCTGCTCGCTAAGCTTTTCGTTATTATTCTTGTAAAAAGTTGATTTTAAACCCTTTGAGCAGGTGGATGCCTCAATGAAAAAGTATAAGCCTTTTCTTTCATAACTCGTTTTGGTTATGTCAATTTGATTTAAAGTGAGCAGTTTTTCGATTCGCCACTATTTACATTTTTTCAAAAGATTAACATATGTTAAATTTCATGAGGTCGCATTTAAAGGATACAGATAACCGATTTAATGTATTTTTATGTATTATCTATTATCTTTGAAAAACACTGATTCTTGAACCTAGTTGTTCGTCCGAATTTCTTCCTTTCTTTGTAGGTTCATTTAATTTTAAAGAGCTCCTGAAGCTGACAAAAACTAATAAACTAACTAATAAATTTATGGAGATGATCCATATATTATATAACAAAGTATAAAACAATGTTCCAAGGATGGATTTAGGTGTAATTCTAATCAAAATAGTGCTTAAAATGATATTATATATGTATTAATGTTAATGCCCTTCGGAAACATAGGGAGAATCAAGTGACTTTTAAAACTTGTTTAAAGATGGCATGGCATCAAGATAAATGAGACAAACATTGGTAACTTGGTAAGATACTTTCATATAAATTCCTGTATCTGTTTTCACACCAGTTTGATTAAGTTGTCGAAAAAACAGTGAAACATCTCACTATTAAAATAGAATCAGTTGGATAGTGTGATTTCTATTGCATACTAGTTAAAATCCGTACCGTACGATATATCATTATGTACGATTATGTTCATAGTAATTATGGAAGTAGATTTCTTGTACGAAGATTAGAGCGAGATGAATGTGGGGACGACTGATCAGTCTGAGAGTTATGCTGTCTGGTTAAGACCCTGAGGACTGTTGACGTAAGACGAGCACTTTACAGAAAGTGGAGTCAAAGCGGTTGTCGCTGGACCACCTTCGTTAAATTTTAAGGTCTGAACAGATCTTAAGATGGCCCCATCAAATGCATAATTGAGCCAAACCGAGGTGTAGTTTGGATGGAATCTCTAAAAGTATCCTCAGCGGAAAAATTCCCCCGGACCAAGGTAGGACTCAATGCCCGGAACAAAAAATATACAGTAACTTTGCTTCAAAGAGTTCCACCAGTTATGAACAATTAGTTTTCCAACTCTCGGACATAATCAGAGTTAGATCGGCGAAATAACAGCTCTTGGTCGGTTAAAATCGGAGTTAATTCATCTTTAATATTTGCCATTAATTGCTTAAAAATCCACTTAAGTGTGTTGGGAAACAAACTGGAAAGTTTTAGCATCAATTCCAGGCTTTAGTGCTTCTATTTGGAACAACTTTAAACTATTCTCTCCACCACAAAATTTTGATACGTATGCTTCTAAACCGCACATAATAATCCAAAACAACGCATTTCATTAGATTTAGCGGAATTGTCATGCAACACATGTATTTACTAAATTATTAACGTAAACTAGTGGAAACTTTCCAAACTCTTGATGTAATGAACATCAGCAGTTTGACATTTACAAGCTGGTACAACATACATATATGTATTATTACAATGCGAATATGTGTCTACACACTTCTGCCCGTATATGTGTGCCCACACATTAGTATCTCAAGTCAATATGTAAATAATTGATTTTGAACTTGAAGCCAACGTGGCAGAACTGCAGGCATTGTGAAAGTGACGTGTATACTGTGGTTGGTGTTAAGAAATCTGCTGACGCTGTTTACGATGTCTTCAATCTAAGTAACAAAGTTTCGGACAGAACCTGATTAAGCATACCTGCTGCACAGCAGGCGGTCAACAGCTAGCATTAATACAATTTCCGAGCATAATGAAGGGTGAGTACGTAGTAAATACGAGTTTCGAGCGTACAAAACTTACAACACAGTGGGATGTTTGCAAAACTGTCTTATTTTGATAGTCACTAGCGAGGAGCGAGTGGGTGAAGTATGTAGTTGAATATTTGGAAACGCTTTTGTTATTTACTTTTTTCTTGTGCAAGCTTTGACAGTCAAGCAAGTGCCTTTGGCATTTTTTGTACATTTTTACTTACATTTTACACGCAGCGGTAGTTGGTTGCTGACAGTTTCACCCTCGTCGTTGATGGCGCTGCAAGCATAATTTCCTGCATAGTGTTTGGTGATTTTCTGCAGTACCAAACTCTGATTGGAGCGTATGACACGGGCGGAAGTGTTGTGTTCCAGGTGAATGTTCTGCAGAAAGTAAAAAAAATATGGAAATAAATTAAAATATGAATTAAATGTATAACGATAAATGTATGAAACACATATACATATATGTAAAAAATATCAAAGACCCTCAAGCATAATACACTCAACTTTCAAGATACCGAAAATTTAAATTACATTGCGTTGCAAAAAATGTCGGAAAAATATGCAAGAAAAATCCAGATAGTTTAAGGGGTCAGGTGGAATTCAAAATTTCAAAATTTGAAAGCATTTTTTTTTTGCGTAATTAATCGTTTAGCCCAAAACCGGAATTTTCAAATCGGTGGGCAAAATACACTCAACTTTCAAGATACCGAAAATTTAAATTACATTGCGTTGTAAAAAATTTCGGAAAAATATGCAAGAAAAATCCAGATAGTTTAAGGGGTCAGGTGGAATTCAAAATTTCAAAATTTGAAAGCTTTTTTTTGTCTAATTAATCGTTTATCCCAAAATTGAAATTTTCAAATCGGTGGGCACGATTACTCGACAAGTTATGAAAATGTTCAAATTTTGGACACTTCTTTGGAATGACATTATCTAGTTAATGAACAATGGATTTTTTTATGTTTATTACAACTATTTTTTTCTGGCCAATATATGGCGAAAATGCCCCCGCCACGATGTAAAAGTCGTGCTTGGCGATTTTAACGCCAGGGTGGGTAAAGAAGGTGTCTTTGGCACAACAGTCGGAAAATTCAGCCTCCATGACGAAACATCGCCAAACGCCCTGAGGCTGATCGACTTCGCTGGGGCCCGAAATATGGTCGTCTGTAGTACCAGATTCCAACATAAGAAAATACATCAAGCTACTTGGCTCTCTCCTGATCGAAACACGCGGAACCAAATCGATCACGTTGTGATAGACGGAAGACATGTCTCCTGTGTTTTAGACGTGCGTACGCTCCGAGGACCTAATATAGACTCGGACCATTATCTGGTCGCAGCGAAGATACACACCCGCCTCTGTGCAGCAAAGAATGCCCGTCAACAAACACAAGGAAGGTTCGACGTCGAAAAGCTGCAATCGCAACAGACAGCCACGAAATACTCTACTCGACTTGCACTCCTGCTCTCTGAGAGCACTTATCAGCATCTCGTTATAAGGGAACTGTGGAACGGCATCTCAAACTCACTGCGTACCGCTGCAGCCGAAAAAATTGGTTTTCGGCAACGACAAAAAACAAGCTGGTACGATGAGGAGTGCCGTCTCACAGCGGAGAGAAAACAGACTGCCTACCTCGCAACGTTGCAAACGACCACAACACGTGCGGGATGGGATAGATACCGAGAGCTGAAGAGGGAAGCGAGGCGCATCTGCAGACAAAAAAAGAAAGAGGCCGAAGTGCGTGAGTACGAAGAGCTTGAGAAGCTGGCAGACAGAGGGAATGCTCGAAAATGTTATGAAAAAATGAAGCGACTTAACGAAGGTTTCAAGATCGGAGCATCCTCATGTAGAGACCAGGGTGGTAATCTGGTAACCGATGTCCAGAGCATACTGGGTTTATGGAGGGAACACTTCTCCGACCTGCTGAATGGCAGTGAGAGTACAACACCAGGAGATGGCGAACCCGATCCCCCAATCGATGACGATGGAACAGATGTTCCATTACCCGACCATGAAGAAATTCGAATAGCAATTACCCGCTTGAAGAACAACAAAGCAGCGGGGGCTGATAGATTACCGGCAGAACTATTCAAATACGGCGGCGAAGAACTGATAAGGTGCATGCATCAGCTTCTTTGCAGAATATGGTCGGAAGAAAACATGCCTGACGATTGGAATCTCAGTGTGCTCTGCCCAATCCATAAAAAGGGAGATCCCACAATCTGCGCCAATTACCGTGGGATCAGCCTCCTAAATATCGCATACAAGGTTCTATCGAGCGTACTGTGTGAAAGACTAAAGCCCATCGTCAACAAACTGATTGGACCTTATCAGTGTGGCTTTAGACCTGGAAAATCGACATCTGACCAGATATTCACCATGCGCCAAATCTTGGAGAAGACCCGTGAAAAGAGGATCGACACACACCACCTTTTTGTCGATTTTAAAGCTGCTTTCGACAGCACGAAAAGGAGCTGCCTTTACGCCGCGATGTCTGAATTTGGTATCCCCGCAAAACTAATACGGCTGTGTAAGTTGACGTTGAGCAACACCAAAAGCTCCGTCATGATTGGGAATACCGATACTAAACGAGGTTTCAGACAAGGTGACTCACTATCGTGCGACTTCTTTAACCTGATGCTGCAAAAAATTATAAGAGCTGCAGAGCTAAACCGAGAAGGTACAATCTTCTACAAGAGTGTACAGCTCCTGGCGTACGCCGATGATATTGATATCATCGGAAGCAACAACCGCGCCGTTTGTTCTGCTTTTTCCCGCATGGATAAGGAGGCGAAGCGAATGGGTCTGGAGGTGAATGAGGACAAGACGGAATATCTCCTGTCATCAAACAAACAGTCGGTGCATTCGCGTCTTGGCTCCAACGTCACTGTTGACAGTCATAACTTCGAGGTCGTAGATAATTTCGTATACCTGGGAACCAGCATCAACAACACCAACAATGTCAGCCTCGAAATCCAGCGCAGAATAACTCATACCAACAGGTGCTACTTTGGACTGAGTAGGCAATTGAACAGTAAAGTTCTCTCTCGACGAACCAAAATCAAGCTCTACAAGTCGCTTATCATTCCACTCCTGCTTTACGGTGCAGAAGCGTGGACGATGTCAACATCCGATGAGACGGCACTAGGAGTTTTCGAGAGGAAAATTTTGCGTAAGATTTATGGTCCTCAGAACATTGGCAACGCCGAATACCGCAGACGATGGAACGATGAGCTGTACGAGTTATACGACGACATTGACATAGTTCAGCGAATAAAAAGACAGCGGCTACGCTGGCTAGGTCATGTTGTCCGAATGGACGAAAACACTCCAGCCCTGAAAGTGTTCGATGCAGTACCCGCCGGAGGAAGCCGAGGAAGGGGAAGGCCTCCACTCCGTTGGAGGGACCAGGTGGAGAGCGACCTGGTTACACTTGGGATCTCCAACTGGCGCCGAACTGCGAAGGAGAGAGAGAGGTGGCGCACTATCGTCGATTCGGCTATAACCGACTAAACGGTTGCAACGCCAATCACATACATATGGCGAAAATTTGTCAAAAAAATAATTTTTTTGGTTAAAATTCTGTCAAAAATTCAAATTTTAATATGTTATTTTTTTCTTCGTTCATTAACTAGATTAGACATTTTAAAAACTATTCCTTTAAAACGTATTTGTCCAAACTCACTGTTGATAAATCTACCGATTATTCGCTCTGGATAGCTGCAAAGAATATGAATAAGCAAATAAAACATGTCGCACCAAAAATAAACGAAACTGAGTGGGCCAAAACGAATGCACAAAAAGCTGCAGTATTTGCAAATCATTTGAGAAACACATTTACACCAATGTGAAAATAGTTGGTTGGATCCACTCGTCAGCATTTCTCCAGTTACTAGTAAATAAATTAAAAGTCTTATCAGGAACGCAAGGCTCAAAAAAGCTCCTGGGTTTGATTTAATAACCGGAGAAATCTTAAGCAATTTACCAACGAATTGTATAAAAAAAATTGTAAACATTGTAAACGGTGCATTATACTTACGATACGTTCCATCGATTTGGAAGGTATCTGAAGATATTATGATACCTAAGCCGGGTGAACCACTACATGATGTCACATCTTATAGGCCAATATCGCTGCTGGCAGCTTTATCGAAAGTCTTCGAGAATGTTCTCATAAGGAGAACTTCAATAATAGATCGATAACAACTTATACCAGTACATCAGTTCGGCTTTCGTTATCGCCATTCAACAATTGACCAGGTGCACCGAATCGTTAATTTCGTTGAAAATGCTATGGATAAAAAGAACGTTTGTTCGGCGGCCTTCTTAGACGTGTCTCAGGCTTTTGATAGAGTTTGTCATTCGGGTCCCAAACAATATTGCGAAATAATAGCTTCCTACCTAAAATATATTTTTGTATAAAACAAGAGGACGCATACTCAAACTTGCAACCGATAGAAGCGGGTGTTCCCCAGGGGAGTGTGTTGGAGCCAATGCTTTACTTGCTTTTTACAAGTGATATCCCCACTGACTCAAGTTATGTCACAGCGACATTCGCGGACACAGCCTGTTAACAGCAGCAGAGTCTACCTCAGTATCTACCCTTCGAGTGCAAACAGTAGTCAATGCAATTACTAAATGGGCTTCCAAGTGGCGCATTAAATTAATTCGGTTTTAACCTAGATGCTATACTTCGCTGGAAAGGGCATGTCAAGAAAAAAAAAATGCTAAGTTTTACCATCTAGTCGGTAGGAGATCCACGAGCTCAAAGCCGTTGGGATGTAATGAAACTATTACAAACAAAGTTTCATTGAAATCGGTCGAGTAGTTCCTGAGATATGGTTTTTGACCCATAAGTGTGCGACGCCACGCCCATTTTCCATTTTGTAAAAAAATCTGAGTGCAGCTTTCATCTGCCATTTCTTATGTGAAATTTAGTGTTTCTAGCGTTTTTTGTTAGTGAGTTAACCCACTTTTATTAATTTCCAACATAACCTTTGTATGGGAGGTGGGCGTGGTTACAATCCGATTTCCTCCAGTTGGACTGTATAAGGTAGTACCTATAATAAACGACTCTAGAAAGTTTTCTTGATATAGCTTTAGTAGTTTGCGAGATATGTTCAAAAAATTTAGTAGGGGGCGGGGCCACGCCCACTTCCCCAAAAAAATTACATCCACATATGCCCCTTCATAGTGCGATCCTTCATATCAAATTTTACTTCCATAGCTTTATTTATAGCTTAGTTATGGCACTTTAAGTGTTTTCGGCAGTGGTCCGATTACGCCCATTTTCGAACTTAACCTTCTTATGGTGCCAAGAAATACGTCTTCCAAGTTTCATCAAGATATCTCAATTTTTACTCAAGTTACAGCTTGCACGGACGGACGGACAGACAGACATCCGGATTTGAACTTTTCTCGTCACCCTGATCATTTTGATATATATAACCCTATATCAAACTCGTTTAGTTTTAGGACTTACAACCAACCATTATGTGGACAAAACTATAATACTCTCGTAGCAACTTTGTTGCGAGAGTATAAAAACAACCTCTGAAACCCACCTAACCCCTAAACTAAAATAACTGGATGTTTTAACCTGTCGATTCTAGATATGCAGATTCATAATAGATATGACAGTATTTCACAAATTCATGTCTTATTTGCTCGAGAGTTACTCTAATTTCTATAGTTAAACTGCTTCATTACTGGGTATGCACTCTATTACTGCTCATACAATACTCTCATATATCAAATATTTCCTGATATATACGGTATAAAGTCCATCAAAAGATTGAAAATCAGATGACTAAGGCAAGTGGCCCCAGAAAGTTGGTTTGATATAGCATTTGTAGTTCACGAGATACGTACAAAAAAACGAGATACGTTAACACAAAAGGGTCCATTGGGCCACATCGAATAGAAGATTTTGCGAAGTGGGCAACACTAAATTTTCTGTAAAACTTCCATTGATAAGTTTAACGTTTATAGAAGCATGGTTGAAATCTGAACTAGACCTCGTGAATTCGCAACTTACAGTTTTATTGTTAATACATAAATTAGTCAATATTAGTAAATTTCCTAAGACACATGTGCTAATTAAGATACATTTTCTCCTTCTCTTCAATAAACATGGTTCACCAATATGGTTTAAAACACCACAGATAAGTTTAAACTTAAAATAATTTACCTATATTTTGCCGCGAAGCAAATAAGTCACTATTTTCTATACACACGATACCTATTTACATAGATTAAAAGCAAAAAAGTGAATACTCCACCCAAACACATAAACATGCATACATTCATGCGAATGCTCCACATTAGTTTAACCACATGGTTGCGTTAGCTATTTGTCTGCGTCTACGGGAAATTTTCATTTACTAAAAGTGCTTTTCGTGGCGAAATATTTGCGGAAATTCCCGATGGTTTGAGGGTATTCCCGATTGCTGCAAACTTAAATCCGGCGACACACACTTACTACACATAAGTAAATACATATATACATAGTTGAATGTATGAGTGTGTGTGAGTGCCGCTGGCAAACTTGGCGCTTTGCAGACAATCTCCTGGCGTACCTGGTCTATGAACGCAGCGACACACTAGTCACCACACAAACCTTGCGGTACTTTAAGCGCTGCCTTAACATCATTCCATCAATTCACTACTAAAATCAGCTCTAACTGAGCTCTGTTCAGTGCATTAAATATACTAAATATACTGTCTCTTAGCTAGTGTCCCACTTCCGGAAATATATATATATATATATATGTGGGTACAGATAGATTTACACATACTATAATATATATTATATATTTGCAAATGCGGTTCCATCCATAGAGTTTAATTTACATATATATATATATATATATATATGTATGTATATATTTGCCGCACTTATATAACAAATTACTTACATTATGTAACCACAAGAGTTTCCGCCATTGAGGATTGGATTGTACGTGACACTCAAAATACACGTCGTCACCTTCTTTAATATCATCGGGTGTGAGTGTAGAGCCGAGTCGCAGCGTTACCAAAGGCGGATCTGCATGAAGTATGGAAACGAGAGTATAAATTGTAATAAGAAGTACTTAAGAATGCTTAAGAGAATTTAGAATGATAAGAAATATAAAATAATATATACAGAAAAATCAAAATATTATTAGTACGAGTATAAAAATAGAAGATAGGAGCCTCAATGATTTTTCAAATAAAGTGGAGCGCGTCTCATTGAATACTTTTAATGAGGTACTGTTCACTAAAACTCAAAATTTTAAAAAGTTTTTATAAAAAATTTTTCGAGGAATATACTTACATACGACATTCAACTTCCACATTGTCTCCAAATACAGCCCATTCACATTTGGATTCTCCGCACGGCAAGTTATTGATTTCCCATCATCATCTGTGGTGGGCACAAAACTAAGCTCCGAGCGTGTAACATTCTTCGAGATGTCATCCTGAAAAAATAAAATTCAATGTAAATTCAAAGTGAAATATCGAAGGCAACTTGGCGCATTGCTTAGCATAAACTATGTATATCTATTTTTAAGTTTTTTTTTTTCAACAACTGAGTTAGACATGTTATTTAACGCCATTTGATTTATACATTTCAACACTTTGGCAGCAAATTTATGTTCAACAGTGGTGAAAGTAAGTAACACACCCAGTGTATTTGTAACAGCCGACAGAAATATATTTATTACTCCGCGTACATATTAGCATACGAATATTTAGTTGTTTAGAAGTGTATGGAAATTTGTGCGCCACCTACTCGTAGCACAACTGTTGGTATATATAGACATATACACACCGTTGTATTGCAGTACATGTATTGCAGCACTTAGCCTACCACCGGCTACAATACATTTTGTAGTGAAATTTTCATTTCCGCTTTTAAATTGCTTATTGCAAATTACATAGCAAGTACGCTAATATTATCACACAAGTAACAAGCAATACATTTACGCGAGCCCACTCATTTCAGCGGCTCCACCCATTAGCCACATACACTCACCTCTGCATTTTATTGTATATATTTATGTAGGTGTTTATGTTAAAGGGGCGCGTCAGTATTGGTCCTCATTCAATTGCCGGAGTTGAACACTGAAAACGTGGCAGCATAATACAATGAAAGGTACACATTGCATGCTATTAATGGCACAATGAATGCAAAGTAGTTAAAGAAGGCCATGCCGCAGCATGGCAATTGGTGCCGCACACATTCGTGCAATGGATCGTGCATAAAGTAGACATAGTTGATCGAATGGTGGCACAGTATGTTGGAGAACAGTAACTATATTTGAATAATTTCAAAGAATGTAATAAAAAAAATAATATTTTTCCATATGTTAATTCAACCAAAAAGAGTTTGGAAAATAGTGTCAACACATTTTGAACAAATTAATTTTCTATATTTAAACTGGAAAAGAAATGTATACTAAAATGCGATTGATTGACCCAATAACCTAAAATGCATCAAATACTACTTAATTTTTATGTTTGTGGTGCTTTACAAATAAGCTAATATAGATAAATTTTTTGAAGACTTGAATATTGTTACTTCTGATTCTGGTATTTTTAACCCAAAACCTTTAAAATCCATTGAAAACATTTATTTTTTATTACACAGTATACTCATTGTAATAGATCAGTTCACTTTTTCTGAAAACTCAACGTACTCATCATTTCACTCATCGGAGTCTCTTTACGTTGTTATATAGGCTTCACGGCTTCAGAAAACCGATTGTCTTATTAAAATCTACAACGTCACTGGAATATTGTCCTAAATTTTATGGTAATTTCATTGTTGCTGAAAACGCTCAAAACTTGTTTTTCTGGAGACAGTGTTTTTCGAATCGATTGTTAAAATTTGTTGAGAATTACTCAACCGACCTTGATTTGAAATATTAGATATGTCTTCGATTTTTTAATTAAAGTCACTAAAAAATTCCGATAATTTTTTTTAAACTCCCGCAATTTCCAATAATTAAATTTGTGTTATACCGAAAAATATACGATACGCATAACGTAAGAACTTCTTCAATATATGAATATATGAGTAGATGAGAACTACAGCATGACTACTAGATTTACTCCAACCGAGCGAGGCTTTATACCATAACTGGAGGACCTTCACATATCACAGATTCGGATTAAATGTAAGTAAGGAATGAAAAGTAAGCCTGTTAACTACTCTGTATTTTGTATACTCAAGCCGACTATACGCAAGCCGACATACTCAAGTCGAGTGACTATACTCAAACCGAATACTTTCGCTCATGTTCGTCTAACAAGAATGGAGCAAAACTAATAAATCCATGCGGAATGTGGTAACACGACTGAAGGGGTGGAAACTTCAGTGGCGTCATAGTATAATATGCAAAGTGTTGTTAAATGACTTCTTACATCCAGTTAGAATTTTCAAAAAAAAAAAATTTATAATTTTTGTAATATACATGTATTCAAGTAAACACTCTGAAAATTTCAAGTCAATCCGTTAAAACGTGTCAAAGCGTTTGAAAGTAGTAGGCCGGTTTAGCCCCTTGTCTCTCTCAAAACTGGCAAAACAGGGTTTTCAACTTTATTTTCTAGTGATTAATCGAAGGTTTTTATTACCGAAAAAAAATGCTTTTTTATACAAATTTGAAGGCCAAAATTATAGCAAAAAAATCGATTTTTTTCTTTTGAGAAGCCGACAAGATTATACATTACTTTAACGAAATTTGTTTGATTTTATTCATTTCAGATGATGCTTCTCAAAGATAAAGTGGTCATCGGTACCTGCAAGGTTCAAAAACTGTTAATTTAAAAAATAAAAAATTATTCAATACTCATCAAAATTATCATAATATGTGTTCAAATTCTTTGAATAATAAATATAGAGGTTTTCTGAGAAAAAATGTTAGAAAACCCTAATTTTTTAGGGCTCCTAACTAGATGTGACCGCATTAAGACAGCAGTGAGGTAGGCCGCGGCAGTCAGAAACTGTCTTATTTGACTGAGCATATTCAGATATTATACATACTACGTTATAATATCCACTATTAGTTTTCACTACTAATATTCATAGGGACTTAATGTTCAGTTGAAATAGCGTCTCATATCGATAATACATATCCATATTTATAAAAGCTGAAAATTAAATTAGTCAAAATGTAGAGAGACTTTTAGAGAGATGGGCATGAATTATTCTATTCTGTTCTCATTAATTATTTTAAAATACAGTTATTATAGTAAATATTTGAGAAATTGTAATAAAAATACAACTAAAAAAATACAATACTTTTACGCAAAAGACATATAAGAGCTATATAGCGGAAAGCAATAGGAAAGCAATTTCCAGCAATGCGAAATATGTGCCAAAAGTTAAGCGCAATATTTTTGGCAACCACTGTTCGCCTAAAACACTCGCATAGAACTCTGCATTTTAAATTTTCTTCTATAAACAAAATTTATATACGCATAACACCCACCTTTGTACGCCGCAATTGCCGCTTTCCCTTGTACCAGGTGATGATGGCATTCGGACGTGAACCGGTTGATTCACATATGACTTCGTAACGACGATCCGCCACCATCGAATTGGGTGGCTCAATTATTTTCACCGTCAGCGGTTTCACTACAAAAACAAATACGAACGATAAAAAATCAACAAACAAAGACATCATTGCAACAAAAGCAAATAGGGAAATTGGAAAATGGCACAAAAGTTAGAGCGAGTAACGAAACTACATATGTGGCGCAACGTAGCGCAACGCAGCACAGGTGCGGAAAACAGTGAGCGGCGACGCTAAACAAACAGACGGACAAGCGCTTGGCAAACGAGTACAAAGCGGTGAAACGTGGCAGCGCGTATGTATGTGTGTATGCACGGACCCGTGTGGCCTTAAAACCTTTTAAATGCCGCAATGTTGTGTCACGAACACACTCACATGCCAGCACACCTAACGGTAGGCAAACAAGCATGTGAGTACCTTTGCCTAATTAGAACATCAAAATACGTTAGCATACTTTCAGGTGCAATCGGCGGTGCTAGTGTAGTAGGCGTCTGCGTCGGCCTGCATGTATGTGTGTGTGTGTGTCACTTTATGCTTGTGAACTCTTTTGTTTATTTTCATTTAGTCAGGCTTAGTTTAGCGCATATGTGCCGCGAGGCTACCCACTGCCCACACGCTTTGCCGGCTCCGACTCCTGCTCCGCAAAAACTGACACATTTGCTGGCCTCTGCTGACAGCGCTGCTGCGCCAATGGCCACCAACTTCCGACGTCAGTTCGTTTAGTCACGAGCCGTTTTAGTCACTTGCCCACACTCCTGCTACGCGCTCAACTTTGCACTCGACAGAAAGGAGAAAAGTAAAACAGCAACAACACTCGACAGTAAACTTACAATGCATATCAAGCAAAAAGCTTTTCTCCTTAGGCTTATCTAATTGTGTATTCAATGCTTGACAAGTAAAAACGGAATTTAAATCAGTCCGTTGAACCGACGGCCAAAGTAGCCTATTCTCGATAACATCGCCGGAATTGTGTTCGTATTGATTGTCGACAAGTAGTCCATTTACGAGCCATCGTACTTGAGGTTGAGGACGACCTGGTGGGGTAGCGCCGCACGTAAGTGGTTGAGTCGGCAAACAAGGATATGTTTGTTGTAATAGCAGCAGCGACAGTTGCACGTAGCATGTGTTAGTATATTTATTGTTGTTATTGTTGTTTTGTAAATCATTGTTACGTTGTGGTTGCAGCGTATGGCGTATGAAAAAGAGAGAGAGAAGAAAATGACAAAAAGTACTTCAGTAAGTGGTCCAATAAGTTTATCACAAAGTGGTTGCAAACAAATTAGCTAGTGTACAGCTTTGGCTGTGTGTGTGCGAGCGGCAAAAGGAAATTCTATTTTGCTATTTAGTTTTTGTGTTTGTTTGTTTTTGTAAAGAAAGTTAATCCATTTGCCTGCTGAGTTATTGACAGGAAATTGAATTCTCAAATTAAAGTGTATGGAGTTTAAAATAATCTATATTATACATATATATGTATATAAACATCTATATATTTGTCAAAATAATTCCATTATTAAACGCAAAAATACCAAATTCAAAAAAATCTCTTTTGGCAGAACGGTATAATTCACTCACCTCCCACCACACGACACGTGATAACAATATCATCACCTTCCTGCTTCGGTCCAAGCAGCGTGCCATTCAGCTGTCGCCCCCAGCGATCCAATATGATTGGCTGTTCGGGAAGTACTGCAAAAAGGAAGTCAGTTTAGTAAATCCGTAATTGGTCGTGCGTGTGCGTTTGCGGAATTTTTAAGTAATATACCTCCTACAAGTTTATATTTATTTTTACTTATAATCAAGTTTCTATTTTGTGCTATTTTTAAACTACTTGTAGCTCTATAGCAACGTGTATTATTAATATCTCAGTTGGCTTAAGTAAATTGTTTTCTTAATGTCAATTATTTTTTGTGAGAAATGCTTGGAATCTTAAAACTTACTTATTACTGTGAGATTGAAGCGGAAGCTTTGCGTTTGACTCGTACGGAAGTCGATGCGGCAGCGGTAAACACCTTGGTCGTGTCGCTTGATGTCCTGTAAATATAGGAGAGTGTATTTAATTAATACATGAACAATTTAATATAGATTTAAGGGAAATTATTATTTATAATTATTAAAGATGCCGCGGGTCCTACTTTGGACAAAGTTTAGTAACCAGCTTCCTTGGGTTTGGTACTGGTCATTGACCAACGAGAACCAAAGTAGAAATTTTGAATAGTATTATGATAACTCAGCTTAGACCCAATTCAGTGTCACGATATTACTACGAGTAAAGTCTTTATTTGTAACCTCATTAGCTTTGCATTTTCCGGCTAATTCTTTTTTCTCTCATCTCAAAAAACGCTACGCAGCGATCCCGGAGAATATGTGACATTCAATTAGGACAGACTCTTAAAATTCAACGGGTAAAGAGAAAGGATAGGTTAGATCAGGTTCGATGGCTGTGTCCAAAAGAAACACACATAGATTATTGAAAACAATTGACCCTTTCCTTCACTTAATTGTAAAAATCGACAAAGCGCCAGGAACCTAATACTAATTTTTAGAGGTTTTTTTACTTCTATAGAACTCACGAAACTTTTGGCTAGGTCTTGCAAAGGAGGGGTATTTCAAAAGGAAATGTTGGAAAGATTCTACCTCATCCTCCTCCAAGAAGTTTCTACAGCTAGCGTCCTCTAGAAGAATTTCCTTGACCTCTTTACTTTGGGCCAGAAGGATCTGGCAACAGAACAGGTGCTAGTAACCGTTCAGCTCTTGCTCAGTTCAGCTGAGACCCGTTCATCCAAAAACAAATTGCAAGACGATAGTAGTGCTCCTACTTGATCCCTTTCCATTATAGGAGAGACGGAATTGCCTAGCCTAGTAAGGTCGTCAGCCTTGCAATTTCCTGCGATTCCGCTGTGGCCAGACATTCAAACTAGGCTGATTTTGAAGTGATCCAATGCAACTGAGCGCTAAGTCAAGCTCGAATCGCCATTCTGCTATCGGAGTGGATCGGCATCTCTTGGAAGGATGCTGCGGAAGAATAAGAACTCCATTTAATATACAATAACTATCTCACAGAAGCTCACTAAAAACGTAACGGAATTGTATTGATATCCATATTAGCCAAAACAAAAATACAGCTACCAGAAATTTACTAATTCTCTAACAAACAATGTTATTTTTTGAAATTTCATATTTCAAATCAGTAAACACAAAATAATATCGTTTGCTAACGGGGAACATTTTTAACTCTCCTACGAAGCACTTTTCGAGTTCAATCAATGCATACCATTTTGCACTACAGAGTATACCATTATCTAAGTCAGTGCGTGAATATTGAATAACTGTCTTTAATAATTTAGATACTCTTCAAGGTTATCGATCGATTATTTGATAAAACAGACCAAAAGAAGTCAGTCAATAGTCAAGAGTAATATCTAAATATCAGGATGGCCGGTAAATACCATCTCATTTTGTCAGCGGACTCAGGAAAAAAAACATTTTCCAGAAAATTACCAATCTCTATTGAGGTTTGTTTGATAAATATAGTTTAATGATGGTTGAGGCGAATGATGATGGGGAACGAAGCATAATCGAGTTCCAATTGTTTTTCTGTGCTTTAGTACACAAATTTTGTTTATTAACACCACCGAAAAGTGCGAAATGCGATTAGCACACATCAAAATGGGCCAAAAACTAATTCAAGATCACCTACTCGAGAGCCACATTGAATTTTGTACCAATTTTTTTTAAACATTCTTTGTGACGATTTTCAATGAAAACTATGATTATTTTGGCGCTTTATTTCAAATTGGAACGCTTCTCATCCCAATCGATTGATCAAAGTTATCCAAAGTTTACATGCTGTAATAAAGTAAAGAACACCCTGTATCCAACTTATACAATAAGAGAACTTAAATGTTTTTAGCAAATTAGGTTAAAATTTAAAAGTTAATATCGCTCAGCTAATCCATTTAAATTATATTATATATCATTTCTTGATTTAGATGTATAATCAGTATGCGGTTGTGAAGTTGTTGATGACCTTTTGATTTTGGCCAAAAGTCTGACCATGAAATGTAAAGTTCTGAGTGTATCACGAAACAAAGCCAGTTAGAGAGGGATCGATTTACTATTCCACGTTGTTAACTAAAGTTTGTATTAAATTGGAAATACCATGCTGAAATTTTAAGTGCCCTAACAAAAATTTCCTGGAGCTAATTAAATAATTTCGCAGCAACTCGTAAAACTATGCGGCGCGCATACACCAGCGTGTAAAAGTTTAACCGCATGACCTCCAACATACTTCGAACGCATCAACTTGTTAGTAAAACCGCGTGACACGGACGTGGCCAGACTTAAAGAACATTTCGAATTTGGCAAACTAGTCAAGTGCAAATGCAAAGTAATGTGAATGTACACGAATGCGTGGCATGGAGGCATGTTAATACACGTAAGTAAGCACGTAAGTTGGTAAGTAATAGATTACAGCTTCAACTTGTTTAATTTATTCACTTAAACACACTAAACATTATTTATGTACGTAATTAATCTTTTATTGTGGCCAAGCAATTAAATACTACAAATATGCGAGTGACGAGCGGCAGGCGGCGGGCGGTGCGGCGGCGTGTTACAGTTGAATATTCACTTTGCACTGCCAACTATTGATGACATTCGTGTTGGCGGAGGCCTGGCATGTGGGCGGTGAGCACGTGCAATGTATTCCGCAATTAAGTTAACTAATGACCGTCGCAATTGTTATTATTATCTCGTAAGATCGTAAGAGATGTCTGGATTGCATGCGAATATGGACAGACAACAAAAGCGAAATACACATTTACGGCAATCATTTATAGATAAATTCATGAGTATAGCCGATAGTATTTCGTAGGACAATAGCACGCACCCGCACGGGTCAGGGTACGAAAACACAAAAGAAAGTAGCTAGCGCGTAGGTGACGCGCGGAGGCGGTGGTCAGCGAGGCATGCAGGCAACCACTTTGTGCGGCTGAAGTTTTTTATTGTGTTATTTTCGTTTTTTTTTGTGTTTTTTCTGATACACGCCTGGCATGGCTAGCTAGCAGGCGTACCAACCGAAAAGTAGTCATTCCAAAAATGCCCGCCACAAACACGCGCCTCAGACACGAAGCTAATTCTTTAACTTGTTTCACATTTTTGGCGTTTTGGCATTTTGTTTGTTTTTCCGCTGAACGGGCTTCAGCTGTGTTAACTTTCTACGGCTTATCGATTCGCTCATCGAATTCTTAACCCATACAACATCACACCACCAACTACGGCGTCCCACCCGATAAATCTGGTCGACCAGCTGTCACAAGCCAGCTAAATCCGACGCTAGCTGGTCGGAAGCCAGCAAAACTGCAAATTTCGTTTGGTACCATTTGTGTTGTTGTTGTTAATGCCTCGCATTGGCAGCAAGTGCCAGGGATTGCGTGGCATGTTGTACAAGTGATTGGAGCGCATGCAAGCCAAGACCAATACAAGCGGCACGAAATTCCTCAATGGAAGCGCACAAGTGCGACGCGACAGCGTTGGCAAGGCGCGCTATGGCAGGCAGGCGTGTAGCGTGTGCGCCTTAGAGTAGGCAGCGCCAAGTGTTTGCCAAAAACTGACTACCTATGAAGGCATTCGCGCGACGGAGCACACAAACACATACACGCCGCTTCGCAGGCATTGCGCCAAGTCGCTATTTGTTTGCAAGTGTATTGGTGTTGCACGTTTCTCACCGCGCTCGCTCGCTCCTAGCGTGCCGCTAATATAGTTTTCGCGTGCGTTAAACAATTTAACAAGTTTATTTCCAAAAATTTATTATTGTTGTTTCTATTTATTTATTCTGTTGCGAATATATTCGTCTATAAACACATTTACATACACACACACGGACACATAACTACGAATTAGCGTTGATATCTGCAGCGAGCGTGTTTACGGAAAATCTCATAGCCACTTCCTTACCGCAAACACACACAAACTTGCAGACACATGGCAGTCAGAGTGCGGAATGAAAAATTAACATTTTCGGCAATGGTTTTGGCGGTTTCGGTATTGCGGAATATTTTTGGCAAATATTTAAATCGAGCAGAATTACTCTAATGGCGCCTATGAAGTACGATTAAAGTTAGTTTATTTAATGATACACCATTTTTATGTAAAAATAAGTTATTTAAGTCGTTTGTATTGAGAATGGGTTATGATAAATAACGGAGTATCTCACTTACAATGGCTGCAAATAAATTGTTCAAGCAATATCGAACAAAACATTTATTATGTATTGAACTCGTGTTGGTATAAGTAGTAATAAAAAAGTTCGAAATTTAAGAATAGGGAATGTATAGATGTCATTTTCGTATTAATACTGAAGTAAAAGCTCTTTAGCTACCATCGTAGAAACATAACTAATATGAATAGCTTACTTTTGATAATGCATGTTGAAGAATTCAATAAATAAATGAAGCTCATCTCTCGCTGGATTAAACATTTTTTTTTTGATTTTCTTTAGCAATATCACAACAATATCTTTTAGATTTATATTTGGTCTCAAATGACAAAAAGCTGAACATTTGCGGAAGTAATTCCCTGAGATTCCAGTATCCTTAGCCTCTACTGAGTTCTTGCGAAGACATCTCAGGAGTTAAAAACTTACGGAGTGTCATTGTTTTGCATAAAAATATTAGTATTTTTTTGGTTTTCATGCCTTTAGTATCAATTACTTTAAATCATATTCAAAGTAGCTGAACGGTATTGGGCAGGTTAGACTGGTGGGTTCTCCGGCAACGACTGAACAAGTGAAATTGTTTCAATAGAATAGAATAGAGGTTTAGGCATCACAGAGTTCAAAATACACTAATGTACATTAGATTACAAAAAGATCTATTTAGAATTATTACCAGTCCTGGCTTTAAACTCAAAATCTGGGATAAAAATGATAAGAGGAATTGATTTCTTTTTATACTCTCGCAACAAAAGTTGCTAAAGAGAGTATTATAGTTTTGTCCACATAACGGTTGTTTGTAAGTCCTAAAACTAAACGAGTTAGATATAGGGTTATATATACCAAAGTGATCAGTGTGACGAGTAAAGTTCAAATACCTATCCTTATACAGTCCAAAAACGAAAGAAATCTGATAATAACCACGCCCACCTCCCATACAAAGGTTAGGTTGAAAATGACTAAAAGTGCGTTAACTCACTAACGAGAAACTTCAGAAACACCAAATTTTACATAAGAAATGGCAGATTGTAGCTGCACTCTGATTTTTTTACAAAATGGAAAGTGGGCGTGGCGTCGCCCACTTATGGGTCAAAAACCATATCTCAAGAACTACTCGACAGATTTCAATGAAATTCGGTATATGATACTTTCCTGACACCCCGATGACACTGGTGGAATATGGGCGAAATCGGTTCACAACTACGCCTACTTCCCATATAACTCAATTTTGAATCCTTCTGATTCGTTCACTTTATAATGTATACATAAGGAACCGATAAAGTTAGCGAAATAGAACTTTACACAAATACTGTATTTGAGCTGTGACATAACTAGTGGAAAAATTGTCAAAATCGAACCATGCCTTTTCAAGGCCCCTGATATCAAACATGAAGAACTCAGTGCCTAAGGGTAATTTTTCACCGAAAATATAGGTAAATGTCTAAATAAATTGCGAGAGTATAAAATGTTCGGTTGCACCCGAACTTAGCCTTTCCTTACTTGTTATATTTCTATTAATTCGTTTGCCCGGAAAAAGGGAATTTAACTTAATTTATAAAAAATAGTCGAAATCAAATAATAATCTATCATTTCCTTTTCCATTCAGCTTCACGAAAATCGAAATTATTAGAGAACACCTACTTCAGATATAACACAATTGTAAATTGCATAAGATTAAAATAAATAAATACATTAAACTCTAAAACAGACATCGGAATAAATCGTTCCTAAAAATGGACTATATCTTTTAAAGCCCTATATGTCTAACATAGGAACCTCAATTCCTATGACCGACTTAATACCTAAAATATCGCTCAGTCTGTGATACATCTAATCGAAATTAAAGCAAGACTTTATCAGAAAAAATGTGTCCTGGTTCTCCGCAGGGTTAGGTTGTAAGGCAGTTTCCTAAAGGTAAACGCACGTAGACTACAAAAGAAAACTCTTTGTGAAGCCTGAATCCCCCTAGATTCGCAATTAAAATCCGCAGAAATTTTTCAATTCTATGAGTGAGATCCGAGAAATATTTGATCTCGCTAAGGCGGGACATTCCAGAAGAAAATGATGAGTTGATTCCACCTCGTCCCTCTCCACACAGCTTCTACAGCTAGCATCCGGTAGAATTTTTAACCTTACAGCGTGGATCCCTATGGGACAATGGCCAGCGAGAACCCCTACAACTAAAGAACGGTAAGCTTTACTGGGTGCGAGTTCATTCAGCTTCTACAGCTAGCAACCGGTAAAATGTTTAACCTACTGCGTGGATCCCTATGTGATAATAGCCAGGAAGAACCGCTACGACTAAGGAGAGGTAAGCTTTACGGAGTGCGAAGAGCTCAGTAGACCTACTGCGTTTCACCTTAGGTGAGAAAGATCTGGCGACTGCGCTAGTGGCTGACCAGCGCCTGTCCAGCTAAGCCGAGGCCCATCTGTCCAGTAGTAAACCGCAAAGGACAACGGTGCTCCTACATATATCCATGCTTCTAATAGTGAGACTTACGTTCCTGATCTTGCAAACTCATCAGCCTTATAATTTCTCGCGATTCCTGTGGCCAGGAACCCAGACCAATATAATCGAAAATTATACCAATGCCAATAATAGTTTAGATAGGCATTCCTTAACCAACCTTTGGCCCATAGTCAGTGAACTCAAGTATCCCCGCTCTACTATCGGAGTTGATCTTCACCTCCCTAAAGGTTGCTGTGCTTCGAAGCAATATATCCGCCGCTGCCTTAATAGCAGCAACTTCCGCTTGAATAAGAGTAGAGAAGTTGTTGCCAGAGCTAGGCTCTGCGAAATGGAGATGATCCAATAACTTCGGGATGAAGTCGATGTGTGCGAGATTCTTCAGTGCCAAGGCACGCAATCATCTACACACCTGGATTCCCTAAGACTGATAGCAGCTTTCGCGGCCATGCACCTACCGTCTATGTCCGCGGGTGCTATATTCAGTAAGGCGTTAAGTGCCAAGGTTGGTGTCGCCACTTATACATACGAGAGCCACTCGTTGAACGTTTCCTAGCTTTTCAGCTAGTGAGACCTTTTCTAGCGACCTCCACCGCACGAGTATCCCATAGAACATTATAAGCTTGACAATAGTTTCATATAGCCAGAGAATTCATTCTGCAGCCAATTTCGTTACGACGCCGAGATAACTTTGCGTAAGTTCATACACGGTACAATGCCACATTTGCTGACCGTACAGTTCTTCAATTTAAATAATAAATGCGGTGTGGGCAATGAAATGGGGTCGATAAAAGTCGGGTGTGTCGAAAAGGGACACTTCAAGGCTAGAGCTTAATGTCTGCAGTAACGTACACTTATTTTTATTAACCTGCCCAAAAAATAATCAACTTAATTGCCAACGCTTTCCATTTTCAAAAATCTCCAAATTAATAGGTTCACGTATGTCTCAATTAGAAGAGCTCTTCATCACTGAAATAGCATTTTATTAGGAGAAAATTCATCGAATTTGATTTTAAAGCGCTTTTAATTAGTACTTGCCACGGTTACGTGCAAATGTTGATGCCTTTTAAATCATCCGAATGGAATTTACAACCATTCTCACACAGCGCCGTAGTGATGGTAAAGATTTTTTAATCGCTACTGTATCCGCACGCCGCCAAAGTTGGACGCTTAATAAATAATCAAGATAAAAGGCAATTATTTCTGCATGTCGCGCATATTTCATTGGACGCCGCGCCACTTGAAATCACTCGCCGTCCCCCTCACCTGCTGCAATTTGTAAGCACTTTCGCGAGTGCGCGTGTTTTAATCACCCAAAAGACCCCTATAGGGAAATACAAATATGCACGTGCTGCGGTGAATGTGTGTGCACAGACACATTAAGAGAGAACTGCTTAATCCCTGCTTGAGGGCGTTTTATTTCGATTTTCAAAATTAACCGCGTAAACAACAAAATTACCGAACATATTTCACTTTCACTACACCACCCCCAATCCAGCGGTCGCGGCAAGTTGGAGCGCGGAGACTGCTGTGGCCGAATTTAAGCGCCCCACATAAACCCATGTAGTGCCATAACTCGTTCTCGAGCGCCTAACTGTTAAATCCCTGCGCACGCCACCTGCCGCCGCCGCCGCTCTGTCAACGCCGACTTCGTTAGTTCGTTGGCAATGTGTTTTCACGCATTCAGCATTCGGCTTGGCGAAATATATTTATTATCACTCATTTATTTAAAAAGTGACAAGCCACTGCTGTGCGTCAGCCTACTGGCCAACCAACCTACCTTAATTTCCAATGTTGCCGGCTTTGAATCGAAGTGAAATTTGGCACGGGAACCGAACACCTCCGGCGCTGACCAATGCCGCGGTTGGTCGTTACTCACTTTATCGCGTACATCAAAGCTGCAAATATAGGCGAAAAGAAAAAGAGAACACAAACACAGTGAATTAATAAAAAAGCGAAATGTTGAAATATAAAAATGTGCACAAAAAATCGAGGTTTATGGCCGAACTGGGGCCAGACAGAAAGAAAGTGGCGAAAGAGCATTTCTACCGCACACAAGCTGCTGGCGTGTATACAAATATATATACAAGTATGCATATATATTATATAATATGTATATCTCCATAATATACCATATACACATACAACTAAATATATATGTACATACGTCAACTTTCAAAGCTTGCGACACAGCATGAAATGAAATTTCCAACAGATTTTCGCACTTTTTTGAGGTTTAAAATTTAAATGAACTTATTTTGTTTGTAAGTGTGTATGTACAGGAGCACATCAGTCAAGTTCAAGTTTTCGTTGCTTGCATTATATATTCTCTTTATGATAAAGTTTGAATTCACAAAAGGAAATAAATTCAACGAGATGAAACCCCAGAATTTGCGGCCAACGGCTTGATTAAATTTAACCATATTCGTACGTTGAATGCCTAACCGAAATGTTATTTGTCCAAGATAAAGCAAAAAAATAAGGAATAAAATAATTTACCATTGAATTTTTTATAATTTACGTGGCACGTGAATTTAAAACCGACAGGCATCAATGCTACAAGCAGATTAGCGTTGTTTTTCTTCTCTGTCTTAGAAGATGTTTGGAAACACTCCCCGAATACTCAGTGTATTCTACTTTTAAATATAACCTCAATTTAATAGCTCTCTCTACAAGATTATAACAATATTGAAAGACCAATATAGAATACCAAATTGTTTATATTTTTCGGTGGGTTTCAATAATTTGGTTGTATTTATTTGATTTTGCCGTCCAAATATATAAAAATTATCAAATTCCCGTATCTAAATTCCCTAAAATAATTGCCTGTATGTATTTGTAATATACTCATAATATTTTAATCGGCACTAGTTTATGGAAATTATCCGATCCAGAAATTGTAGAATCGACAGTCTGATATACATTAAATATACATAGTAAGTCAAATTCAAAACAATTAATTTACCAATTTGTCAAAAATATAGAGATCTTTATCGCACCGATTGTAATTGGTCAAAATCAAAACAATCTGTGGAGAATTTCATGAAAAACGTGTTCCAAAAAATTAATGTATCATTTTTAAACAAATTTTTCGTAGTACTTGTTCTTTCTCATTTTAATTTTCTTTATTTTCTTAATAATACACATCTCTAAAATTCCTAAATATCCCTAAAATTCCCATATACCGAATCCAAACAGCATATGTAGTCTTCGAGGTAACTGGTAACTGCACTTGATTGCGTTCTTCATATCTCTTCTCTTATATTTTGAGTATGAAAAATTATACTTTGTATAATTTAGATTATCGCACTAATTGTTTTGTGTATTGTAATACTTAAATAATCGCCTATGTAATTGTTCTGATTTATAATTTTATTTTTTATGCTAAGCAAATTTTTGTATTTAGTATATAGCCTAGATTATATATTACGAACATAATATATTTAAGATACTTCCGTTAAGATACTAAAGTAGATGTTTTTATTCGTTTAGTTAAAAGAAGAATTATTTGTTTTTTCAAGTGTAGACAATATATGTCATGGGAATTATGTAGGTAGACTCTTATTAGCTGAAATATCAGTGACCACATTGATTCTCACTGTTAGTCCAGAATTATGTTCTCTGAGGACAACCACTTTACGTAATTTAACTTAACTGAGCTATTCCAAATTATCTAACAGTATTACTTTTTCTAACTATCCAGCAATTTGGAAGACTATCTTATTAATTGTATACATCATATAATAAATATAACAGTAATATGGTAAAAAGTGTTTCGAAAATTGGTCTAAATTCGTGCCTAGTATTTTTATACTCTCGCAACAAATGTTGCTAAAGAGAGTATTATAGTTTTGTTCACATAACGGTTGTTTTTAACACCCAAAACTAAACGATTTAGATATAGGGTTATATATACCAAAGCGATCAGGGTGAAGAGTGGAGTTCAAATCCGAATGTCTGTCTGTCCGCCCGTCCGTCCGTCTGTGCAAGCTGTAACTTTAGTAAAAAAAAGATAGAGATGATGAAACTTGGCACACTTATTTCTTGGCACCATAGGAAGGTTGCTTTCGAAAATGAGCAAAATCGGACCACTGCCACACCCACAAAATGGCGAAAACCGAAAACACATAAAGTGCCATAACTAAGCCATAAATAAAGCTATGGAAATAAAATTTGGTATGAAGGATCGCACTATGAAGGGGCATATTTGGATGTAATTTTTTTGGGGAAGTGGGCGTGGCTCCGCCCCCTACTAAGTTTTTTGTACATATCTCGCAAGCCAATAGAGCTATATAAACCAAATTTTCTGCAGTCGTTTTTTTAGCCACTTCCTAATACAGTCCAAAAATGAAAGAAATCGGATCATAACCACGCCCACCTCCCATACAAAAGTTAGGTTGAAAATTACTAAAAGTGGGTTAACTCACTAACGAAAAACCTCAGAAACACTAAATTTCACATAAGAAATGGTAGATGAATGCTGCACTCAGATTTTTTTACAAAAGGGAAAATGGGCGTGGCGTCGCCCACTTATGGGTCAAAATCCATATCTCAGGAACTACTCGACTGATTTCAATGAAACTTGGTTTGTAAAAGTTTCCTTACATCCCAATGATATGTTGTGAAAATTGGCCAAATCGCTTCACAACTTCGACTACTTCTTATATACCAGAACTTTGAAGACGATCTGAATCGTTTACATTACAATATATAAAGTAAGTACTAGTGAAGATATCGGTGCAGAACTTTGCACAAATACTACGTTTATAGTGTGGCAGCCCCATTCTAAAAATCGCCGAAATCGGACCATAGGTAGTACAGCTGTCACTAGATTTATACTCAGTTTTGTTTGTCATTTCATAATGAACAGACTAACTCCGAAACAACGTTTATTGCTGACATTGGCAAATACATAATGGCAAACCCTTATCATTGAAAAAAATTTTCGCTTATATACAACCAAAAGAACGGCATTATACTGCCGAAAGAGTTTTCTAAAGGAACCTTGGTTTTTGTTTCGGCATAAATTGTTTATCGAATATAAATAAATACATATATGTCTGCCATAAAAAAGGCCATATTGTTTGACTTACATATTTTAAAATAATATATAAATATAAAATCATCCATTAAATATTCGTTCGCTGACAGCTGTCATCATATCAATTTGTGATGTTGAAAAATTTCATTAAACACACTTCATTCACACTTAAGTTTTTTTGAACTTGTTATGGCTATTACGAAACGGATAGCCCAATAAAAATGTAATTTTGAGGCTTAAAGAATTTGTTTATGTTTAGAAGTAGTATAAATTTTTTGCTTGAAACAACTAAACTCCAACCGCATTTTTGGTATCAAATATCAAATCGAAAAGTCTGTTTATTTGTCGAAAGAAATCATTTTCTAGACCGGAAATTGGTGAAAAGTTCGACCAAGAGTCCTGCAGGGATGTTATATTCGACACTGCTTAGTAACTATGTATATGTAAGCATATTAAAAGAAGTCTATCAAATACCACATTTTACACCAATTTAATTAAATTGGATTGTTATTAAATATTTGCTTTGTTACTTCTAAATCTAGCTATCTATTTAAATTTTAACTATTTATTCATAATAAACCTGGCACTAAAATTTATTGTTTTTCTTAATTTAAAACGCCATAAAATAATGATTTTTGCTTTCTAACTGTATATATTATTTTCCACACCCACCAAAAACGTAAAATATTTGTATTAGTACCGGCTGTTCACCAAAACTTCTCAAATTCAATTCAACCCTTGTTAAGAGTTTCACTTTCATCTGCGGCATTTGGATTTCTGGTGTTAATTAAATTGCTTGGAATTGAGTGTTTGCTGCTGGTGTGAAGCTCTAATAAATATTGTGTTTACGATTTTCATTAAACCATTCAGCAGTAATTTTCATTTACAATTACGATGCCACAAAATCTGTGCAATTGTTATGAAACAAAAGTTAATTGTGCTATATTTTTGCGGTTAATGTGAATTTAATATGGTTTATTTGTGGAATTTTTGGCTGTGAATTTTTTATGTTAGCCTGTATAAATGGTGTGCATTGAATGTGTGAATACTATAAAAAAAATCAGTTATGATATAATTTCCAAAATATTGACATTTTTGCCTGATAAAACTATCAGATTGTGAAATATATTATATAGAATTGAAGTTCTAAAACTAAAACAGTACTTTAAAAATTTCATTAATCAGCGGTTTTCTCATAACATAATATAATATTAGTTAAGTGATGTTATTTTCAATACTAATATATTTTCTTAATTACTTCTACAGGATAAATAATTCCAGTATAAGGTTGAACTTATTACGTCGAAACTGTTTCATTGTTCCAAACAATATATCTATGCAAAAATGGTCAATAAGAGAAGTAAAGGGACAGGGATCAGCAACTGAATAAAGGCTAAGGAAGTCCATTTTTGCGAGTTACAAAATGCGAAAAAACTTTAATGGACAAAATTTTGTGCTGATGTAATTAGAAAGTCGCAACAACGAGGTGTGTTCAAAAAGTAAAAGGGAATTTATAATTTTAAATTTCACGGGTTTGCAGAGTCCAATTGTCATACATTTCGGTTATATACATTGATCACTTTCTCTGTAGTAGCCGCTATGGTTACATATGTTTTTATGAACGAAACAATTTTCGTTTGTTAAAAGCTTACACTTGGTTGGCTGTGTATGAATTCATGGCCAATACTGTAATTATGCCCCATCCTCATTATTTGCCAAACATATTATCGTGTAACTTTTTCCTATTTCTAAAAATAAGGTGAAAATTAATAATAGACCGTCTTTTTACAAGCATACGAGAAGTCGCTCAGAGACAATTGCTATCCCGAAAAACGAATTTGAGATTTGTTTTGACGATTGGAAGAAGTGCTAGCATAAGTGCATGACTCGAATACAGGGACCATTTGATAAGGCGACAACACGAATAATAGTTTTTTTTTTTTCAAAAAACTAAATTTTATTTTTTGAACACATCTTGTATTTTGCTGAAGGAAATCAAAATGGCATTATATAAGAAGAGAATTTTGCCCATTCAGTCACTTGTCAAAGAATATTCAAAAATTTAATTATCAAAATAATTTTGGTTTAAATTGGTTGAAAAAATTGTAAGATATTGATCAGCTTTAATTATACCAAATTTCGTCTCAATTTTAACAAAGTTATTGTTTGCACTAATAGGCAATTGAAAAAATACATTATTTTTGATGGTCGCATGTCAAAATGTTTATGAACGATAGTCCCCCACGTTTCTTTGTTATTTTTACACTTTCTCCTATCTTTATCAATTAATTTTCTTATTCTCTTAAATTACTTTAACTTACAAAAAATTAACTTGTGCATTGAAGATCAGGTCTAATTATAATTATCTATGGAACTTTCGTGCGAAGTTTTTCATGTTCATGTTCATAGGGAATTCATATTTTTGAAATGCAACTTTCTGTAGACATTTTAAATTGACTCTTGACTATACAGTATGGAAATGGATCATATCGGATAATAACCACGCGCACGCCCTTCGTTTATTCGTAAACAAAAAGCACCAGAAGCACTAAATCTTATAGTGAAGAGGATACAGGAAACTGGATTGGCATCAAAAATGGAAAAAGGTGAGGTGGTGTCGTCGCCCACCTTTGAATCAAAATCAGATCACATGAAATTGTTTACATAACATTTTCCCGACATCCTGATGTTATGGATAAAAAACGGCTAAAATCGGTTCGCTACCACCCATATAACACAATTTTAAATTCTATCCGAATCTTTCTTTTGGAATATATACATAAATATATATATTCCAAAATACCAATGAAGAAATTCAGAGCTAGCCTTTTTTCTAATAATATGTCGCTGTACGTAACGCAAGTATTCATATTAATATTAATATAAATAAATACTAAACTTCCCATTGGACCAGAACATAGCTTTAACATACGTTAAAATAGTGAGTAGTCATTCACACAATTAATCCTCTCCCTGATGTTACAAGCTGAAAAAGCTGAAAAATCTTTAGCTTAGCCTTGATCTCTATGAAGAATCGATCTAATAATTCACATTCGTATTGTTTTCTTGCCCAATGTAAATAATGAAAGCAATTGCATGCGAATCCCAAAAAAATATCATCAAAAACCTTGCCTATAGGCAACAATGTATTTCTATTTCTTGTTATTTAAATTTTTTTGACCAGCGGTTTTTTTTCAATGTAGACTTATGTGTTGTGCAAATTTACAGCACAATAGTAATAGTAAAATAGTAATGAGAAAAGTGTTTAGCTTATTTATAATAATTTAATTGTTGTCTATAGGCAACACCCTATAACTGCTAGCAACTCCCATCTTAATTCGTACAAGAGAGGGTTAAGAGATTAAACTTTTTGGAAATATAATTGGGAATTTCACTTTAAAACGGACTGCTCTTGACAACGGCGCTCAGAAATTACGCTCATTAAGGGGGCATATGCCGCTCAAAGCCACATTACTGTGAACCGAGTTAGAGATTTCTTGTTGGTTTCGATCTTTCCATAAATGCATCACTTTAAAGTCATTTTTTGTAGTTAATTTATTGCCATATTAATTGAGCCTTACAGACAACATAAATTCATTTTTCAATTGCTGTTATTTAATTTAAACACTTTATATTCTTACAAAGTGTATTTTATTCATCAAGATTAGAAAATGAAAGCAACTGAAAGTGGATTACATTACAATAACAAAAACGATAAAACTACACTTACTTACCACTGCTAAGAAATGACATGACACTTCGCACTCAATAGCAAAAGCAACGATTTGCCTTAGGAAAATATTTACCACCACTTCTATTGCATTATCTTTTTCTTGGAAAATTGTTTTTGCTCACCACTAATTCGATCAGGGAAAATCGGTTTTTTTGCTGTTAACGGTTTTCTCCACTCAACTGTCAAAGTAGTCATGAGAAAATGCCTTGGCATAAATACGCTGACATGAAAAGAATCGAAATGCTCAATCGCAAACATACATACCATACACACATACATATATCAATAACTGTATGCACACACACACACACACACACTCATACGACGTAGTGGTGGAAACTTACGAACGACTTTGCCTTCTAAGAACTATTATTAAGTTAATGTAACTTGCTTGTAGTAGTTGTTGTTGCGGTTATTTTTACTTGCTCCTATTGCATGCATGCCATTAGTTTTGTTGTTTGCATGCATTTAGAATTGTTTTTGTTTAGTTAGCATTGTTATTGTTGCATTGCGCTATGTGCAAGTGTAAGTGCAACGTTTACATAGAGATCGGGTGGAAGTAGCGAATTGGGTTAACAACTTAGGATTTACATGCAATTAAGTTGTTACACACTCAGCGCAAAATTCAACAGCAGAGCCAACAACAGCAATAACAATGGCAACAAAAACAAAAACAAAAACCGAATAGTAGCGACAATAATAACAAACAAACAGCGCAAACAAATGCGTCCATTGCTGTAGAAGGAATAGCAACAGCTAAAAACAACAAGAGCAACTGTAATATCAAGTAGACGCTGTCGGCGTAACGCTTAAACATGCACACAGACACACGTACAGATATATATGTATATATATGCGTATATGCACCAGCACATAGCAGTCTTGAAAGCCAGCCGCGTTGCAAGCGAAAGTCTACAAAATTTGCACAAACTTTCTTGAACATACTCGTTCGTATATATCTACTATAAACACACAATCATACATATAGACTTGGCAATTTCGCCAATTGCATGCACGCACGCTTGCCTGCTTTTCCTGCCCGCTTGTCCGCCCGCCTTGACAGCTCAGCCAACCGTTTTCGCCCTCATCCCGCCCACATTGTTGCCTGCTGCCGCTGTTGGACAGCCTCAGCGACGCCTTAAGCCATTCGTTTTTCGGCCAGCTAAATGTTCGCCTTCGTACATGCATTTGCATACTTTGGCCGTTGCAACGCCTCAAGGCAGTCGTCAGCCATCAAGCCAGCTGTTACGTATAGCATAGTTTATGGCGCTTAAGCAGGCAGTGAAGCGGCACTGTAGTCAGAGAGCCGTAAGCGTTTTGAGTGAGCCATGCCAAAATGGTTATTACCACTACACACACGCATATATCATACATAAGCACACACACATACGCATATGAGGCGATTCTTACACGGTGAATATATGGAAATTTGTGATAGTAATTTGATGAAACGTTCATGGATACTAGCGAATGCGTAGACATTTGGGCTAACACATCGAGTAACGCTAGTAGTCAGTAAGGGCTTATCGTGAAGAAGTAGTACAAACTGTTTTGAATTTTTTAAATTTTTCAATTTCCAGTTATGTGTGCTTAAGTTTCAATTTGCGAAATTATGCTGTGGATGAACTACAACTCTCTAACTTTTTCTCTTTCGAATTATTAAAAGCTTAGATGTTAGAACTTTGAAAAATTAATAACACAAAGTGTTCCTTATTTGTAGTCTATAACTTCATGTTTTTCCATAAATTTCGAGTCTTCCAATTTTTATGTTACCTCTGAGTATAAGAAAAAATAATTTTGAAAATTTCATGATTGACAACCATTCTGAGATTTGGCAAAACTAGCCGAGATGCTGGTTCAATTCGAAGGTACTTTTCCATTAAAAATCTATCGAGATTTCAACCTCGATTTTGATATAGAAGAGATAGTACTAGATATTTACGGTGCAGTAGCACAACATGGATCTTTGGTACTCATACACTTATATATAAGAACATTTCCTATATATATGAAAATATTGTTTATTTTCTTAATTATAATTTACGGTTTATTTTTTGTTAAAACGCGCACTTTCTTTCTCAATAGCCTTATTAAATGTCAATCCGTATGTGACATTTCCCTTTATTGACTACATATATCGAAAACAATTTTGTTATATGGGTATGAGGGCGCTTTCGCTCTTTCCTAGTGGAAAGATCCTTGTGTTCCTGATCCTGAAGTTCTACTAAATACCATTAAACAATTCGATGACTTCAGTACAGTTTAGGCTAGCTGTCAAATTTGATAGGAGTATTGGGAACTATTTTAACTGTCCGTGTATAGGTAATATATAACCTATGTGTCATCATCCTCAACATATTTGCTCCAATATGCCGATTATGTTTTCAGATTTTAAAAGTTGAGGTTTCAGATGTACAGGTTTCTTAAGACAAATGTATCACGATGCTGAGTGTAAATAAGAAGTGGTACTAACTGTCGTTGATTGAATGGCATTTCATTTAATCAATTGGTGTAGATCAAATATATTGAACAATGCCTATATTAATGCAGTTTCCAAATGTGAATAGCTTTAGTTTAAAACATGAAGAAAGAATACTGAGGTTCGTAATTATATATACTTGATCATTATATATGTACATATAAATTATTTTTTTATAATAAAAAATTTGATTGGTATTAAATCCTTAGTTTTGTCTACCGACTTATATAAAACACTTATTTTACGGAAATCGAAGTTGGAAAATATTAACCCTTTCGCGGACACGTCGGCATAATCCGACACAACGAATGGCTTAAATAGGACACGTCGGTATATGCCGACATAGAAAAAAAATCGTATATAAACACGTCGGACATAGGCGATGTCTACTGCATTGGTTTTATATGTAGTAGCTTATTGTGTGCCACTGCAGAAACAATCAGATTTAAGTTAGTGTCCCAATTTTGAGGAAAAATTAAATCATTAAACCATAAACCCAAAATTGAAATCGGAATTCAATTATCGGTTTTATACGCCAAATAAATGCATGTGTCATTCTGATAACATTCACTAAATTTCGTGTGTCCGCGAAAGTGTTAAAAACATTTTAAGGGGCTATACCAGTGTGACACTTTCAAAAAATCGATTTGCTGTAAGATTATATCTTGAAGACTTTTTAAATGACAGCACAGGTATAAGCAGCTATAGTCGAAATTTTAAACGCGTTTTCCTCGAAACGACCATAACTCAACGAGAAATTGACCGATCTACTTCAAATTGCAACTTAGTTTTCTGGTTGAAAATTATCAATTTGGCATTTAAAACTACATTTTTTTATCTAATAAAACGGTATTATTTTTCAGAATTACGCTATTTTTATAATTTTTGATAGTTTTCAAATTTAGAAAGATCATTGTATAGGAAATACCTTCAACTTTAATAACCTTTTTAATTTTTTTGTTTCGGCTACTCATTCGGGCGAAATCATGTCAGCATGTGGGGACCTTTTTTTGCCACCTCCGAAGACAGAACATAATTCCGTTGTTATTCAATTTTTTTGTTAAAAACATATTGCTGAAAATACCCCTTATTATGTCTAAAAACTTCGAAATATTCGATCGAGCACTTTCTTTAAAACAAATTCACGAAAATAGCCATATTTTTCATGGGTTCCACTGGTATAGCCCTTTAAGATATCGATAGATGGTTTTTTAGAAATCACCTACAAAATAAGCTACAAAAAATATAATGCGCTTGTAAAAACTCTTGAGATTCAAAAAAAAAGTTACACAAAAAACGACTAATATGAATGAACTGAAGATTCAAATCTAAAGTAATTATTTCTGAAAGGTTATGCAAAATAAAATTAAACTGGTAATAATATTTGCAGAATTTCCGTTTTAGTATACCTATGCAAATTAAAATTGTTTTAAAGATGATCTATTTTCACACAAATCATCGAATGAACTGTACATAGGATATATCATACAACTGATTCCATGCTTTTAATAAAGAAATATTTTTTAATTAAGAAAAAATTCATGGTAAATATCAAATTTTGTTATTTTTCATTCTTTTCTAAATTTAGTTCAAATACATTTTATTTCAAGAGAAATCACACCCGTAAAAATATCCACAAACGAACTCACTGCTCAAACATGTACGTGAACGTATGTATCGAATTTCGCTTTTATTTCTTCGAATATTGAGACATTTCGTAAAAAGGAAACTATAATATCCGTAAAACAGCAATTGCATTTCTCTCAATGTATTTCATTGCACCATTCATGCATGCAGACGTGGCTGAGTGCCGTTGCACTTCACAAATGTTGCAACGCTTAACTCGTTGTACCCTTTCCAACACGTGTATAGCATATACTTTTAGTTCATAAGTGTATGTAGCTGGCGAAGTGCAATTTCCTTTGCATTTTCCGCAGCAATGTGGCGATATAATAAATATTTTCTTGATTTCAACTTAGTTGACGTTTCAAAAAAAAAAAACTTAAAACGAAATAAAACTACGACAAAATTTGTGGCATGCCACATGCAGAGTGTTGCGGCACAATAACGCAACACATAATGCGTGTGTGAAGAACACATGTATGGTGACGCATATAAATATATATACAAACATAAGTATTCTAAGCTAGTAACAGTACATGTGCTTGTATGCTTCACATGTGGTAGTATGTGTGCTAAGAGCACGGTAACCTAAGAGCTAATGTGAAATTTTGACTTATGGCAAAGGGAAATTTCGGTTGCTTGTAAGTCAGGCAATAAATCACGCTAGTCGGCAAAAGAAGCAACACAAAATTGTGATAAATATAATTTCCAGCCACAATAAGCTGCCGTGTAGTGCTGCCACACAACAAGCAATGCAATAGCTACACATAAAGCAGGCACACACACACTGGGTCCGCCATTAGCGTCGCGTGAGTGACTTTCTCACTTTTCCAGCAATTACGAAGCAGCAATTCTGCTTTCAGTTAAAACGTATAAAGCGCTTATTATTCCCTTTGCTTGCCGAGCAAATTAAAATCATTATTAGTTGCGAGTTATAAGAAAGGAAGGAAAAGTGGGGAAACACAACAGCAAGTGTTAAGCCTTTCACACCGTTGAAGTGAAAAGTTGAAAACAAACGAAATTTCAAAGGCAAAAGTAACACATAGTAATATTAAAGGAGCTGTGTGTTTATTATCTCTAATCACACACCTGCTTTGTGTTCATATTTATGTACGATATATACATTTGTATATATGTGTGTTACTTACCTGTATAATGGTATACCAGCATTATCGCGGAACCATAAGACCATGTAAACGTCACTCAGCGGTGCACTGATCGGACATGGCAGTGAGACGGATTTGCCTTCCACGGCATCGATGTCTTTTGTTTTCACTACAATTGTTGTTGTTCATATTTGTATACGTATTAGTTATCACGCAATACAATAGCGTTAGCGGTTGCCATGAAATGTCAATCAAATGCAGACAAAAGCACATTCAAGCGCATGCAAGTGCAAAGCGTAGCAAAAGAAATGTTACGTATACGACATGGTGTAAGCAAATGGTGTATATACAAAAGATGGCCGATAACGGCAATACGGTGCACATAGTTACGTATTGATGTTGACAAGCGCATTTATTGTTGTTATGGTTGTAGATTTAGGTTTCAAAGCAAATTCCCGTACATCCGGTTTTGTTGTTAATCATTATGGATTAGTGGTGAACGGTTGTCCAGGGTTTTCGTTGATTCCATTGATTTAGTTGGTTTGTTTGTAGTCGCACATGAAAAGAGAGAGAAAGAATTGGCAAGCGAAAACAAGTTAGTAAAATGTAATATAGTGTAGAGAGCTATAAAATTTCTGGTTATATTCATAAAAGAATTTTACAATTTATTAAGCCAAATTGACAGCGGCATTAAGTGTACATCATAAAGGATTTTACAATAAAATGTGTGTTGATAGTGCGCTTGTGTTTTTGACAAATAAAAAACAGCAAGATTAATTGGCAGTAATTGACACTCTAGGATTATCTACTGCGCGTTGAAAGCTGTAAATTAAAATTGCAAAATACATTTTTATTGACACATTTTTTTGTTGCTTTATTTGAAGCGCCCATAGCAATGGAGGTCGCAGCTAATTTGATATTATCGACCTAGCGTTTGAATGAATGCAATTAACGGTAATTGTGGTAACTACAAAATGTATGTAACGGGTGATTTTTTTGAGGTTAGGATTTTCATGCATTAGTATTTGACAGATCACGTGGGATTTCAGACATGGTGTCAAAGAGAAAGATGCTCAGTATGCTTTGACATTTCATCATGAATAGACTTACTAACGAGCAACGCTTGCAAATCATTGAATTTTATTACCAAAATCAGTGTTCGGTTCGAAATGTGTTTCGCGCTTTACGTCCGATTTATGGTCTACATAATCGACCAAGTGAGCAAACAATTAATGCGATTGTGACCAAGTTTCGCACTCAGTTTACTTTATTGGACATTAAACCAACCACACGAATGCGTACAGTGCGTACAGAAGAGAATATTGCGTCTGTTTCTGAGAGTGTGGCTGAAGACCGTGAAATGTCGATTCGTCGCCGTTCGCAGCAATTGGGTTTGTGTTATTCGACCACATGGAAGATTTTACGCAAAGATCTTGGTGTAAAACCGTATAAAATACAGCTCGTGCAAGAACTGAAGCCGAACGATCTGCCACAACGTCGAATTTTCAGTGAATGGGCCCTAGAAAAGTTGGCAGAAAATCCGCTTTTTTATCGACAAATTTTGTTCAGCGATGAGGCTCATTTCTGGTTGAATGGCTACGTAAATAAGCAAAATTGCCGCATTTGGGGTGAAGAGCAACCAGAAGCCGTTCAAGAACTGCCCATGCATCCCGAAAAATGCACTGTTTGGTGTGGTTTGTACGCTGGTGGAATCATTGGACCGTATTTTTTCAAAGATGCTGTTGGACGCAACGTTACGGTGAATGGCGATCGCTATCGTTCGATGCTAACAAACTTTTTGTTGCCAAAAATGGAAGAACTGAACTTGGTTGACATGTGGTTTCAACAAGATGGCGCTACATGCCACACAGCTCGCGATTCTATGGCCATTTTGAGGGAAAACTTCGGAGAACAATTCATCTCAAGAAATGGACCCGTAAGTTGGCCACCAAGATCATGCGATTTAACGCCTTTAGACTATTTTTTGTGGGGCTACGTCAAGTCTAAAGTCTACAGAAATAAGCCAGCAACTATTCCAGCTTTGGAAGACAACATTTCCGAAGAAATTCGGGCTATTCCGGCCGAAATGCTCGAAAAAGTTGCCCAAAATTGGACTTTCCGAATGGACCACCTAAGACGCAGCCGCGGTCAACATTTAAATGAAATTATCTTCAAAAAGTAAATGTCATGAACCAATCTAACGTTTCAAATAAAGAACCGATGAGATTTTGCAAATTTTATGCGTTTTTTTTTTTAAAAAAGTTATCAAGCTCTTAAAAAATCACCCTTTATATAAAATTCTAGTATTTAGGTGAGGTAAATATAGGAAAATATTGAACATTAATTAATTTTGCGATGTCCATCGATCCATCTGATAGATATATGCTGGAGAAATAGATTATTACAACTAATATAAAATAAAGTTTCTTTCACAATTTATGGATGTAAGCGGCTGTAGCCTTACTACTAAAAGAAAATTTATACAGAGTTTCTCTTCTGAAAGATTATTGTATATATCTAGTACAATTCTCGAGTTGATTCACTTGATCGATTTAATATCTTTTGATTATTTCCCAAAAGAATATATAGTTTGGTGGATAGAATTTTATTGGATATATTGAGCAATTTGAGCGCCTGCTTCAAATTCGTTAATTTTTAAAGAGATTTTCAATAAGAGCGCTACAAAAGTAATATAACAAAAACGGTTTGGGATATCAATGCAATTCTTTATTCCTATGAAAGTACATTCGATACCAGTATGTATGGAATTCGATTTATTTTGCATGGCCATCACGGGCACGTTTGAAGAAATCCAGACCTTGAATCCAATTTTTGACGGTTTTCAAGCATAAATTGGCCGATACTGCTAAAATTTCACGAAGTTCATCAAACGTCGGTGGCTTGTTGGCATAGACCATAGACTTTAAGCAGTCCCACAGAACATATTCTAACGGCGTCAAATCGAACGATCGAGGCGGCCAATTGACTGGACCATTTCGTGAGATAACACATTCGCCAAACTTGGTTTTCAATAAATCGATAGTGACATTCGCTGTATGGCTTGTGGCGCCACCTGGAACCACATTTTGTCCAAGTACATATCATCCAATTCGGGCGAAAACTATTCCCATTCACAGAAACGTGCCGGACTTGATCATCACGGAAGAAGTACGGACGGACGCCGCCGGCCAATAAACCGCACCAAACCGTAATTTTTCGGGAGGCAATGGTGACTCATGGAGTGTGGATTGCTGCCTGACCAATAACGCAATTTGTAAGGATGTAGGCGGAGGTCTTTAGCAAAATGCGCACAACGACATTACAGAGATGCCCAACGCTTGAGAACGACGTGTGAGATGGATATTCCTAAATTGATGCGCTAGCGACAGCTACACTCAGGGCACTTCTCACTGACACGGATTAAATTTTTTCAACTAGAAGCTCAATTGTTGTACTGATAGGACGATTATGACGACCATTAATTGGACGTAGTAGAGGCCACTGACTCCGAATTTCGGTAGTAAATTTTAATAATTTTAACACGTTGTTCCCTGATGAAATGGCCTTACTGAAGAGAAATGTCAAAAGGGCGGGAAAATATCGTTTCCTGTCCCTGTCGGTATAATTTTATAGCATCTCTTTTGAAAAATCCTCTATATATCTCTTACATTTTTCAAATAGATTCCTAAACACATATATATATTTAGAATCCAACATTACCCAAAGTTCAACATTATGATTTTACTAAGATATTTGAAGTGAAGTTCAAACATAAAGTCAACTATAAGAAGGAAGCAATTGTATAGAATATATTGAGCTATTTGAAGGTCTTTATAGAATGAGTTCAATTTTTACAACGAAATCATATTATGTTTAAAAAGTATATATTTTCATTGAGATATTACAATATTCACTAACCCATAAGTATACAATTATTCATAGCTCCTCATATTTTGTGAACCAGTGCAGGGAAATGTGAATGTATTTACCGATTTGGATTATTTCAGGATCAGATATCACGCACAATATTTAGATGGTTAACTTTGATTATTTGGCATTTTGTTATCCCAGATTTTGTTGAATTCGACTATGAAATTGAAATTTTTCATAAATTATTTCATTCGTTATAGAAAATTAAACGGATCAAAATCGGATATATTGAAATGAAAAAAATATATGCATTTTTGAAACATAAATACTAAATGTATTGATTAATATCGAAGAAAAATAAGTAAATTTAACGAAAAGATTTTTGTGGATCGAAATATATTACATAATTGAATTGACCTCTTAAGAAGTTAAAGCGACAAGATAATACCACAAAATCTGAAAATCTAATATACTTAACTCATTCTCAAATAAATACACTTGGATGCGATCAATATTTAACAGAGGAAGAGAATCTACCAGCTAATCACTAATCGCTCTAGCTATTAAAAAATTATGTTTCTGCTGAACTGCGCACATTTCCCATTTTCCAATTGAGAGAGTACACAGTCAATTTGCATCAAATGCATTTATGCCAACAACAATAATAAGCGAACAATGTAAAAAGCTTTATTAAGTCATACATGCCACCCTTTAATATTTGTAATTATTGTGCATGTGATGTCGTTTATGTGGATACATGTGTGCTTAAGCATGTATGTATGCAAATAAGTATGCCGAAGAAACGTTTGTCGCATATACCTAATGGCGCATGCCTCATTAACTTTCTTCAGTTCGTGCACAGGCACACATACGACTACATATAGGTATGTATATAGTTCGTCTTTTCATATATGTTACAAGGCTGCAGCTGCTTGTGCGCATATCGCTAGTCGCTTGGCTGTCTATCCTGTCAGCATACCATCGCACTTCCCCGATCGCTTTGCCATATTATTTGCTGACTGCGTTGTTTATGACACTAATGAGTATAAAATGAATAATAAGCATGCGACAAGTAAGTCCTCCCTCATTGGATTATGCTGTTATGATGGTGGAAACAAGTGTGTTGGACTTTTAGTTCGTAGTTCTGAGAGAGAACCCTGTAGGAAAGGTATAGTGTGTGGGCCTGGGAACAATTTGGTACACCTTATGTAAGCAATATCAATGTTTTTGCAAGATGATGAATGAACGATGCGATACTCAGTAAGAAACTCTCCATAAAATGGCTCTCTCTCAATGTCAAACACACTATTTTATCCATATCCGAAAAGAAAGATCTTTAATCTAAGATCTTATATATATTATTGATAACATGAGACAAAAGCAAAGCCAATGCCTTAAATGTAGTTTTACGTCCAAAACCAACTGTATTCTACTATATTAGTGTAAAGAGCGTAATTGTATATTGAAAGAGCAGACAACAACAACTTTTTCAGAATGTATTATAATTTACTTCGCCCCATATCCATTCTATAATAGATTTTCGAGTAAACTCTTTCTCTAGTGGCACAAAGAGAATATGATTTCGAAAAGCTACAAGGAAACGAGGCATTTCGAAATAGATATATGGATCATAACGTCTATATTTTCACGACTATTTTGTATTCACATCATTGTCAAAATAATTCCTGCTGGGTATTTTTAAGAATACTGTGTCAAGTACACCGAAGTGCTACATATCGAAGCATATAGTTAGTCTTAGCACGGCATTGGCCATGGCATTGCGGCACATCGGTTTAATTATGCGGTAAAAATTATTGTTGTATTTGTTGTATTTTTTTGCTGGGAAGGAAAATATATAGAGTTGTTTACCTACATATAGCTATAGTAATAGACACATACGACGACATGCAGGTGCATGAGGGTAATTATTTAAGTCCCTGTGAATAACGCCTGGAATATAGTTGTTTTTTGTTTACCATATTATCTCATGGAATGACAGGTTAATAAAATCATTTAGGTTAATCTTGTTGTGCACGTTGGTCAACTGTAGCGCTCTGTTGTTAGAATTGCATAGTAGAAATTGCTTGCTATAACAGAGGGGGAAAGGAGCAGTGTGTTAGACCTAATACTGGCAATATTAAATATTGAGTTAAATATGCATCTTTTGAGATATACACCATAATGTATATAAACGAGGTATTTATATATATATAAATATATATCCTAGATTCAAGTAAGTTTTAACGGAATTAGATTCAATTTCAACTCGAACGAATTAAGATATGGAATTCCAGTCATTAATACCGCGGAAGCTGAACAAACAATAAGAAAGTACTGAAATTAATCTTCCTCCCCTCCTCCCAGACAACTTTGGCAATTGACGTCCGGCCAAATGTTTAGCTTCATCACCTCAATATATGTCTACTGCAACATATTAAGTAAGAATATTTTATAACCTTGCGTTAAAAAAAATCGAGAATAAAATTTTAATGGATTCTGGTTCTAGTTTGGCATAACTAAATTTAGCAAACTGAACCGCAATACCAAGTTCAGGGAAATGTTTTGCGTGTTCATAAATTGTTCTTTTTGAAGTAAGTTTGCAATTGGAATTGCTAAACTACCAGTCACGAACAGATCGCCGCTAATTTCTTCAGTAGCTTCCTTAAATGGAGAAATCAATATTATCAGATTTAATCATTTTTAGGTTGGTTCCGCTTGGTTGGAAAAATCTTAGCCACAGTAACTGATGATGTATTGAATCCTTTCAACATATCAAGACATGAATTCTATCTTTTGCTTACAGATTGTATACATAAGTGTTAACACTTGTGCCTATTTCTTTTGTCTTTCTTGCTCTGCTCGTAAATCGTCCATAGCGTTGACGTAGTGTTTAGGCAGGATAAACAAATATTTTTTTAGGATTTTTTTAATTCTAAAATTGATAAAAAAATATCGTTTTTATAACTTTTTCGATACTTGAAAATTTATATCGATATATCAAAGTCTTAAATATCTCTAAAAAAACATTATTTACATTGATCTATCGTTATTTTTTCAGCCTATAATATAGAATCATGCTAGCTGAATAAAAAAGAATTGCTTCTTTTCTTTAGACAAGAACATCTAAAAAATTAGTAGAGTATATCAAACCTGGACCACATTAAGCATGTACGATTCTTACGATGTGCTTTTGACATGTACAAAAGATTGCATGAAATGGGCTAATTACTTCTAATTAACCATATACAGTAGAGTCCCGATTATCCAGTTCAATTAAAACCAGGGGTTTTCCGGATAATCGAAACTCAATTTCAAAGCAAATCGAAAAATATTTTGATTATAATAAATTTGTATTATGTAATGGGGTTTACATGCACCATTTAGATAATGTGATGTGATTGGCGTTGCAACCGTTTAGCCGGTTATAGCCGAATCGACGATAGTGCGCCACCTGTCTCTCTCCTTTGCAGTTCGGCGCCAGTTGGAGATCCCAAGTGTAACCAGGTCGCTCTCCACCTGGTCCCTCCAACGGAGTGGAGGCCTTCCCCTTCCTCGGCTTCCTCCGGCGGGTACTGCATCGAACACTTTCAGGGCTGGAGTGTTTTCGTCCATTCGGACAACATGACCTAGCCAGCGTAGCCGCTGTCTTTTTATTCGCTGAACTATGTCAATGTCGTCGTATAACTCGTACAGCTCATCGTTCCATCGTCTGCGGTATTCGCCGTTGCCAATGTTCTGAGGACCATAAATCTTGCGCAAAATTTTCCTCTCGAAAACTCCTAGTGTCGTCTCATCTGATGTTGACATCGTCCAAGCTTCTGCACCGTAAAGCAGGACGGGAATGATAAGTGACTTGTAGAGCTTGATTTTGGTTCGTCGAGAGAGGACTTTACTGTTCAATTGCCTACTCAGTCCAAAGTAGCACCTGTTGGCAAGAGTTATTCTGCGCTGGATTTCGAGGCTGACATTGTTCGTGTTGTTGATGCTGGTTCCCAGGTATACGAAATTATCTACGACCTCGAAGTTATGACTGTCAACAGTGACGTGGGAGCCAAGACGCGAATGCGCCGACTGTTTGTTTGATGACAGGAGATATTTCGTCTTGTCCTCATTCACCTCCAGACCCATTCGCTTCGCCTCCTTATCCATGCGGGAAAAAGCAGAACAAACGGCGCGGTTGTTGCTTCCGATGATATCGATATCATCGGCGTACGCCAGGAGCTGTACACTCTTGTAGAAGATTGTACCTTCTCGGTTTAGCTCTGCAGCTCTTATAATTTTTTCCAGCATCAGGTTAAAGAAGTCGCACGATAGTGAGTCACCTTGTCTGAAACCTCGTTTGGTATCGAACGGCTCGGAGAGGTCCTTCCCAATCATGACGGAGCTTTTGGTGTTGCTCAACGTCAATTTACACAGCCGTATTAGTTTTGCGGGGATACCAAATTCAGACATCGCGGCGTAAAGGCAACTCCTTTTCGTGCTGTCGAAAGCAGCTTTAAAATCGACAAAAAGGTGGTGTGTGTCGATCCTCTTTTCTCGGGTCTTTTCCAAGATTTGGCGCATGGTGAATATCTGGTCAGTTGTCGATTTTCCAGGTCTAAAGCCACACTGATAAGGTCCAATCAGTTTGTTGACGGTGGGCTTTAGTCTTTCACACAATACGCTCGATAGAACCTTGTATGCGATATTTAGGAGGCTGATCCCACGGTAATTGGCGCAGATTGTGGGATCTCCCTTTTTATGGATTGGGCAGAGCACACTGAGATTCCAATCGTCAGGCATGCTTTCTTCCGACCATATTCTGCAAAGAAGCTGATGCATGCACCTTATCAGTTCTTCGCCGCCGTATTTGAATAGTTCTGCCGGTAATCTATCGGCCCCCGCTGCTTTGTTGTTCTTCAAGCGGGTAATTGCTATTCGAATTTCTTCATGGTCGGGTAATGGAACATCTGTTCCATCGTCATCGATTGGGGGATCGAGTTCGCCATCTCCTGGTGTTGTACTCTCACTGCCATTCAGCAGGTCGGAGAAGTGTTCCCTCCATAATCCCAGTATGCCCTGGACATCGGTTACCAGATTACCACCTTGGTCTCTACATGAGGATGCTCCGGTCTTGAAACCTTCGTTAAGTCGCTTCATTTTTTCATAAAATTTTCGAGCATTCCCTCTGTCTGCCAGCTTCTCAAGCTCTTCGTACTCACGCATTTCGGCCTCTTTCTTTTTTTTGTCTGCAAATGCGTCTCGCTTCCCTCTTCAGCTCTCGGTATCTATCCCATCCCGCACGTGTTGTGGTCGTTTGCAATGTTGCGAGGTAGGCAGTCTGTTTTCTCTCCGCTGCGAGACGGCACTCCTCATCGTACCAGCTTGTTTTTTGTCGTTGCCGAAAACCAATTGTTTCGGCTGCAGCGGTACGCAGTGAGTTTGAGATGCCGTTCCACAGTTCCCTTATACCGAGATGCTGATGAGTGCTCTCAGAGAGCAGGAGTGCAAGTCGAGTAGAGTATTTCGTGGCTGTCTGTTGCGATTGCAGCTTTTCGACGTCGAACCTTCCTTGTGTTTGTTGACGGGCATTCTTTGCTGCACAGAGGCGGGTGCGTATCTTCGCTGCGACCAGATAATGGTCCGAGTCTATATTTGGTCCTCGGTGCGTACGCACGTCTAAAACACAGGAGACATGTCTTCCGTCTATCACAACGTGATCGATTTGGTTCCGCGTGTTTCGATCAGGAGACAGCCAAGTAGCTTGATGTATTTTCTTATGCTGGAATCTGGTACTACAGACGACCATATTTCGGGCCCCAGCGAAGTCGATCAGCCTCAGGCCGTTTGGCGATGTTTCGTCATGGAGGCTGAATTTTCCGACTGTTGTGCCAAAGACACCTTCTTTACCCACCCTGGCGTTAAAATCACCAAGCACGACTTTTACATCGTGGCGGGGGCAGCGCTCATAGGTGCGTTCTAGGCGCTCATAGAAAGCATCTTTGGTCACATCGTCCTTCTCTTCCGTTGGGGCGTGGGCGCAAATCAGCGATATGTTGAAGAACCTCGCTTTGATGCGGATTGTGGCTAGACGTTCATCCACCGGGGTGAATGCCAGGACTCTGCGACGGAGTCTCTCTCCCACCACAAATCCAACACCAAATTTGCGCTCCTTTATATGGCCGCTGTAGTAGATGTCACAAGGACCCACCTTCTTCCGTCCTTGTCCCGTCCATCGCACTTCTTGGATGGCGGTGATGTCAGCCAGTCGTATGAGGACATCAACCAGCTGGGCAGAGGCACCTTCCCAATTAAGGGTCCGGACATTCCAGGTGCATGCCCTTATATCATTATCCTTAAAACGTTTGCAGGGGTCGTCATCAAAAGGGGGGTGTCTCATCCGAGGCTTTCGTAGATTTTTCATTGGGGGGTGTTTTTATGTGGTGGGTCCCAAACCCTACGCACAACCGCATAAGCGGGCTTCGCCTTCTCACTTTAGCTCGCCTTCAAACGGATGTCTGTTGGCTACCCAGAGGATACTTGGTCTAAAACCGGAAGTCGTGAGCTGCTTGAACCATGTGGAGAAGAATCGTTTCTGGCCACTCCCAAGTGAGTGACAATCAAAAACTTTCCTCACTTGCGTGAACTTCTACACATGATCCCATCCTCTAAATCGTAAATCGTCCATAGCGTTGACGTAGTGTTTAGGCAGGATAAACAAATATTTTTTTAGGATTTTTTTAATTCTAAAATTGATAAAAAAATATCGTTTTTATAACTTTTTCGATACTTGAAAATTTATATCGATATATCAAAGTCTTAAATATCTCTAAAAAAACATTATTTACATTGATCTATCGTTATTTTTTCAGCCTATAATATAGAATCATGCTAGCTGAATAAAAAAGAATTGCTTCTTTTCTTTAGACAAGAACATCTAAAAAATTAGTAGAGTATATCAAACCTGGACCACATTAAGCATGTACGATTCTTACGATGTGCTTTTGACATGTACAAAAGATTGCATGAAATGGGCTAATTACTTCTAATTAACCATATACAGTAGAGTCCCGATTATCCAGTTCAATTAAAACCAGGGGTTTTCCGGATAATCGAAACTCAATTTCAAAGCAAATCGAAAAATATTTTGATTATAATAAATTTGTATTATGTAATGGGGTTTACATGCACCATTTAGATAATACGATGTATAAAACACGAGCCATAACTTTAATGAATTACACAATAATTTTGTAATTTAAATTTTTGGTTGAAAATAACTTGTTATTGGACTTTGACGTAATTAATCACATCTTTTCATTGCGCCCAAGTCCCTGATGCAATTTTAACCACTCTAATCAATTAAAAACAAACCGAATCTCAGTGTGCTCTGCCCAATCCATAATCTGCGCCAATTACCGTGGGATCAGCCTCCTAAATATCGCATACAAGGTTCTATCGAGCGTACTGTGTGAAAGACTAAAGCCCACCGTCAACAAACTGATTGGACCTTATCAGTGTGGTTTTAGACCTGGAAAATCGACAACTGACCAGATATTCACCATGCGCCAAATTTTGGAGAAGACCCGTGAAAAGAGGATCGACACACACCACCTTTTTGTCGATTTTAAAGCTGCTTTCGACAGCACGAAAAGGAGCTGCCTTTACGCCGCGATGTCTGAATTTGGTATCCCCGCAAAACTAATACGGCTGTGTAAATTGACGCTGAGCAACACCAAAAGCTCCGTCATGATTGGGAAGGACCTCTCCGAGCCGTTCGATACCAAACGAGGTTTCAGACAAGGTGACTCACTATCGTGCGACTTCTTTAACCTGATGCTGGAAAAAATTATAAGAGCTGCAGAGCTAAACCGAGAAGGTACAATCTTCTACAAGAGTGTACAGCTCCTGGCGTACGCCGATGATATTGATATCATCGGAAGCAACAACCGCGCCGTTTGTTCTGCTTTTTCCCCGCATGGATAAGGAGGCGAGCGAATGGGTCTGGAGGTGAATGAGGACAAGACGAAATATCTCCTGTCATCAAGCAAACAGTCGGCGCATCCGCGTCTTGGCTCCCACGTCACTGTTGACAGTCATAACTTCGAGGTCGTAGATAATTTCGTATACCTGGGAACCAGCATCAACAACACGAACAATGTCAGCCTCGAAATCCAGCGCAGAATAACTCTTGCCAACAGGTGCTACTTTGGACTGAGTAGGCAATTGAACAGTAAAGTCCTCTCTCGACGAACCAAAATCAAGCTCTACAAGTCGCTTATCATGCCCGTCCTGCTCTACGGTGCAGAAGCTTGGACGATGTCAACATCAGATGAGACGACACTAGGAGTTTTCGAGAGAAAAATTTTGCGCAAGATTTATGGTCCTCAGAACATTGGCAACGGCGAATACCGCAGACGATGGAACGATGAGCTGTACGAGTTATACGACGACATTGACATAGTTCAGCGAATAAAAAGACAACGGCTACGCTGGCTAGGTCATGTTGTCCGAATGGACGAAAACACTCCAGCACTGAAAGTGTTCGATGCAGTACCCGCCGGAGGACGCCGAGGAAGGGGAAGGCCTCCACTCCGTTGGAGGGACCAGGTGGAGAGCGACCTGGTTAAACTTGGGATCTCCAACTGGCGCCGAACTGCGAAGGAGAGAGAGAGGTGGCGCACTATCGTCGATTCGGCTATAACCGGCTAAACGGTTGCAACGCCAATCACATACATACAATCACTTAAAAAAACATCTAGAGGTTCAAAAGCTTCTGCGTGAGATGGTATTTGACATGTACCTCCAGTTGCAGTCTCTTCACCAATTTCTCTCTCCTTACTGTTTAAATCCTCAATAATTTCTTCATCAGAATAAATTTGTCATTATTAAAACATTTTTAAATTAACAAATAGAGCCGACCGATGCGTTCGGATATTCGGAAAATCGATGTTCGGATAATCAGGATTCTACTGTAAAATGAAGATTTGAATCTATTGGATTTCTAAGCATATTTTTCATTATTTGTAAAATATTGTCTTCTATGGAAATTAACCTTCAATAACTAAGTAGCGACTTAAGCAGCTATTTGAGAAATAATTATAACACACTTTGAGGTTCTAATTAAAATATATAAATTTTTACGCCTTTAACAGCTGATATTGCTAGCAATTTTATATGTTAATGCTGATGAATACAAGCTTTCTCAAGTAAACCAAGAAAATCAGCGATGCGTGAAGAAACGATTGAGAAACTCAAACTCGCAAAAGATTGAAGGGAAAATTCTCCGAAGCGTAGATGTTCTCCAAGTATGTAGTCTTTTATTTGTATACTACATAAAATGCATACCCGCACATAAAGCCTTCTCCCCCGGCTTTCTATTTCTTATTATTTCTTTATTTGTTTAGGAAGGTGTTTTTGGGTTGGACCCAATAATGTAGATATGAATTTGCTTGTACATAAGTAAGTGGGTAGACAGGCAATTGCTGCTGCTTGCTGACTGACAAGCGGTTCGACAACCGCAACGCCGGCATTAGTGGCTATAGATGTAGCATAACATTGGGCGCATTCCTTTGTGTCTTCACTTTTCTTGCCGACGTGTGAAAATAAATGAGCAAAAGCAAGTAATTCATTAGCAGCAAGCTACAACAGCAACAACACAATTTTTATAGCGGTAAATTTATACATTAGTTTACATATATATTTACACATAAATACAACAAACACGTAGCGAGTGTACATTTCAAAAGGGACGCCATCAAACAAATTTTAGCCAAAAGCTGTTGCGGTTATCACGCCGCACACACAACCGTCCGCAAGTCTGGCACTTTCTTATTACTTTTAAACCATACCTTTGCGTAAAGTAAATACTAATATCATTCTGCCCCCACCCACATACATACAGCCTAATTTCTTCAAGTTGAACGTAGTGTACGATGAGTTCTAGGCAAACACAGCTGATAGATGAGTTCTTGTCGCGCTCTATAACTTTGTTTTCGCTGTCGGCGTTGTTATTCACGCATATTATTAATACTTTTTGTTTGTTGTTTTGCTGTTTTCCTTCATGGCTCTGGCTCATTTATTTGGCGTTCGGGTATATATAATATTAAATGTTTTTTTTTTTGCTTTCGTTGCGGCAATGCGTAATTTTTCGGGCGTTAAAGCAAATACGTTGAATATTTTAACTCAATATTTTGATTTAGGGCGCGCCATTCTCAGCGCAAACCACTTCGAAATCAAAAATACTTTCAACAACACGCCATTTTATTCACACCTACACATTTGCGCAGCGCACAAACAACAATCATTAGCCAGTGGCAGGCAGCCAACAGCTGACTGTGGCTCAAGTAGTTTGAGTTTGTAGGCCTTCAGCTACTTGAATACAGCGGCACATATAAATATATAAGCGTGTGTTATACGCGCCACTCACACTGAAGTGCTTTTTCCATTTGCGTCTTGGAATATGTTTACACTCGCCTTATTACGACACTAATGAGGCACTACTTGTATTTACTTTGTTTACTCACCTGCTGCTTTTCGACTCTTTTGTTATGTCTGAGTAATGTAATATTTGATTAACTTTGTTTGCGAAAGTAATGATTTTTGCTTTCATAAATAAGAAAAGCTAATAAATTGGAGGACTGCCTTCTTCGTTATGTGATTATTTTTCAAATTGAAATTTGCTGAGTGCAGCAGTTAGTGCGCAGTATGGTGGCGGGTTTTGTTTTTGGGTTATTAATAATGCCTTTCTCATTTATATGTGGAAAATGATATATTATGCATCACAAGGAACAATAAAAGGTAATGAAGGGAAGGAAGATAAGCAAGGAATGAAAGTAAAAATTAGTAGGGTGCAAAGCCAAATTGTAGTTGCTAGGATATATACAGCTTTATAAATGCTTTCTGGAGTTGTTAAACGTGTACGTACTTTTCAGAAAAACTAAAGAGATCATAAGCGAATTAATTGTTAATCACTAAAGGGTCTTCTCGACAGTCGGGCTGATATATTGAACTGAATTATACCCGGTTTTATATTCAACCAAGTTACGCGATTATAGCCGCGTTAACAACAGCGTACAATTCGTTTTTCCTTTTTGCAACTAAGGATACCAAGTTAAACCAGGTACTTCACCACCTGGTCTTTCAGCGAAGTGGAGACCTTCCTCTTCCACGGCTTCTACCATCGGGTACTTCATCGAACACTTCCATTTTTATTCGTCCACATTAGCCACTGTCATTTTATCCGCTGAGCTATGTCAATGTCATCATAACTCCTACAGCTCATCATTCCACCGTCTGCAGCGTTGCCAATGTTCAAAGGAAAATAAATCTTCCGCAAAACCTTTCTCTCGAAAACTTTTAGTGCCGTCTCATCGGATGTTGACATCGTACCATAAAGCAGGACTGGAATAATGCGAGACTTGTAGAGTTTGGTTCATATTCGTCGAGAGAGGACTTTATTTTTCAATTGCCTATTCAGTCCAAAGTAGCACCTGTTGGCAATAGTAATTTTTCGTAGGATTTCAAGGCTGTAGTTGTTATTGGTGTTAAAGCTAGTTCCAAGATAGAAGAAATTATCTACAACTTCAAAGTTATGACTGTCAACAGTGACGTGAGAGCCAAGTTCCGAATCTGCCGACTGACAGGAAATATTCCATCTTGTCCTCGTTCACAACCAGACCAATACGCTTACTTTTCCAGTCTAACTATACACTCTTATAGAATATTGTCCTTTTTATTGGGGGTTTTATGTGGTAGGTCCCTAACCTTATGCACAGCCGCATAAGCGGGCTTCTCATTCTCACTTTAGCTCGTCAAACGGATGTGTGTTGGCTACCTAGTGGATACTTGGTATAAGACCGGAAATCATGAGTTGCTTGAGCCACATGCAAAAGAATCGTTCCTGGCCACTCCCACTAAATATCAGCTATGTTCTGAAGTCTATTCAACCATATAGATAAGCTATTCTTCTATTCTTAGATATTCATTGCGAGATCCGCAGTATAAGACAGGAAAAAACATACTACCTAGGACTGAATACTAGTACGACAACTCCTCGAACACCATATTTTTCAAACGAACCTTTTATGATTTACCGTCACTTTGAGAATTTAATAAACAAAATTTTGCATATAAATGAGACAGAAAATCGTTTTTTTGTTTTTGCAGAAATGCAAACCACTTGACCACCAGTTGAGGAGTTCGTCTGGAAAATTTGCAATCAAGCCAACTAAGGGCAGGGCACACAACAGTGTCGAGCAAGTCTATGCGAACTCTGCTGTGGCAATTTTGAGGCCAACAAGTCGGCCAATTGTTAACTGTTGACCACGCTAGGCTTCTGTGCCTGAGTGCACCAACAATTGAGGACACTTTTCGCATGAAAGTTTTTTAATATCAACGCCATTCCAGGCGGCTGGTTGATAAAGCGGAATACGAGTACAGTGCACGGGCGAAGTAGTAGAGAACTCGGTGAGTGATCATTGGTCGTTAGTTTGTTTGGTCAGCAGCTCACCGGTTATTAAAATAGTTCCTTAGTTAGTTTTAACAAATGTGTATGTGGGTGTTTGTAGTTAGTTAGTTGTATAGTTGGGCAGTTGGCATGTCGGTTGGTTACTTCACTGACCATTCAGTTGGTTGAGCTCAGAGCGCTTGAAGTGTGAATTTGTTGAATATTTCAAGTTGGAGCGGCGGTTGGCCAGCGAGTTTGTTGAACGGTTGTTGTTTGGATGCATATAAATATGCCCGAGAGAGAAGGCAGTTGATATAAATTTATTTTGTTTAACTCGTATTTTTGATAAATGCTCTTTTAAGTACCAATTTAATTACGTATGTAATTATATTTTCCAAAGCATGTGTTAAACTTTATCCCAAGTCAATAAAATTTTCTGCAAGCACACATTAAAAACTCATTAAAATTGCCTGATGGTGTGCTAAATTAGCGTATTTTCATGGCTGCCATCGTGAAGAAGCGTCATTAAATGAATAAAGAGAGAAGAAAATAAGGGTTTTAAACAATATTTTGGGATATCTACATATGGGTTGCCAAGTGGTTTGATTTTCACAAATTAGGGTTGCCATTGGTACTTATCTTTAAAATTTTCAAGGTAAATGGTGTTTTTTAGCCATAAGCTTTTCAAGAAGAAATAAAATGCATATAATTTAGCGTTATGGCCAAGAATTGAACTTTGTTATATAGATAAAGGATTGCTATTATGTTATAAAAGTAATTTCGTTCGCATAAATCGGAGTAAGTCAAGAAGCTAGCCTAAACAAGTCTCGAGATTAGCGATGTAAGCATTTTTCAATGATATTTAACTCGACATGAAAGACAACGGAAGAATTATTGCTTAGAAAGAAAGTGTAGTGAACGAGAGCGGAAGATAGTGCGAGACAACGAAAAAGAAAGAAAAACAAGTAAGGAAGGGCTAAGTTCGGGCATAACCGAACATTTTATACTCTCGCAATTTATTTATTTAACTTTATAAATGTTATATAATACACAATTTGACACACATATTCGTCATATATATTGTATAAAGTCCATTGAAAGTTGGAAACCCTAATATTAGGTTAGAAGTACCGAGGTCCTCATGTACGATATATGGGGCCTTGACAACCTATGGTCCGATTTCGGTGATTTTTAGAATGGGGCTGCCACACTATAAATACAGTATTTGTGCAAAGTTTTGCACCGATATCTTCACTAGTGCTTACTATATATATTGTACAGTAAACGATTCAGATCATCTTCTAAGTTCTGGTATATAGGAAGTAAGCGTGGTTGTGAAGCGATTTGGCCAATTTTCACAACATATTATTGGGAGGTACGGAAACTATTACAAACCAAGTTTCAATGAAATCGGTAGAGTAGTTCCTGAGATATGGTTTTTGATCCATAAGTGGGCGACGCCACGCCCATTTTCCATTTTGTAAAAAATCTGAGTGCAGCTTCCATCTGCCATTGCGTATGTGAAATTTAGTGTTTCTGACGTTTTTCGTTAATGAGTTAACCCACTTTTAGTAATTTTCAACCTAACTTTTGTATGGGAGGTGGGCGTGGTTACAATCCGACTTCTTCCATTTTTGGACTGTATAAGGAAGTACCTAACTGTATAAGGAAGTAAACGACTCTTGAAAGTTTCCTTGATATACCTTTAGTAGTTTGCGAGATATGTACAAAAAACTTAGTAGGGGGAGGGGCCACGCCCACTTCCCCAAAAAAATTTCATCAACATATGCCCCTTCCTAGTGCGATCCTTCATACCAAATTTTACTTTCATAGCTTTATTTATAGCTTAGTTATGGCACTTTAAGTGTTTTCGGTTTGCGCCATTTTGTGGTCGTGGCAGTGGTCCGATTACGCCCATTTTCGAACTTAACCTTCTTATGGTGCCAAGGAACAACCAACCGTTATCTGGACAAAACTATAATACTCTCGTAGCAACTTTGTTGCGAGAGTATAAAAAGAAGAAAAAAATGTTGAAATTTTTCAGAAGAACCCACATTCTCGTATCATTAATCTGGCAGTTGCTTAAGACTCTGTTAGGAGAAGCTTTACTTCATTGGCATTTACAAGATTTTTAATAAAAAATAGTTTATTTTTTGCCTAATAGTTTATTAGATTAGCCTTACCGGTTCCTCGAACCGTTTTGATTTGAAATATAATATCTGAAACAAAATACACAAACCTACATTGATTAACAAAATATTATCTTAATATAGAAAGAAGAGTATTATTCTAGAAAAAATATCATCCAACAAGGCCGAAAATCACCGACAAAACACTTAATACATAATTCAGAACTTTGGAAGTAAAAGTATATAAAATAGCTATAATTACTCCATAAGATATTAAAGATTTGTAGTCACAAGCCCTTAAAGCCACACAAATATGCCTTATACTTACATACATACTACCAGTTGGTCCCACAAAGTAGGCATTAGTAATCTTCAGCAACGCCAACGGGTAATTTATGGTGCACTGAGACATAAATATGTTTTTATAGTCATTAAAAAATACTGTCTAGCATTTAAACTGGCTAAGTGCGCTCAAATTCATGTCTACAAAAACAAGCGAACGCACATAAAGCTCACAACACACGATTGCACAAGACTCTGCCGCGCTCGTTTACAACAATCTCTCGCTTACTTGACACTGTAAATTTTTAATTCCGACGCGCCTTAATGTAATCGCTTGCTGCTACAGCGCCTAAAAGCACACTTCAAGTGTAGTATATTAAAAGCACTTTAAATTTTACTAACTACTCAAAATAAAAAAAAAAATAAAAAACCTCGTACATTGTAGCTTTGTGCGTTAGTGGCATCATCAGCTCGGCTGCCAATAACAGCCAAGTGCAACACTCACCACATTCAACCACAATGTAAAAATGGCAAGTGCTTACTAGTGGCAGTAACACATTTGGCGCTTCATTAACAAATGCCTCAACACCTTGGCCGAGCTTGGCTAAGTTCCGCCACAACACAACTTTTCGCAACACAAAGTCTCCCTCTGGTGCACACCGCTCACACCCACACTTTTCCATGAACGGACTATTCAAGAACTTTAGCTGCTTGCCACCAGCGTCATTACCATCATCAACTATTATAATGCAATAAAAGTCAACATAAAATTCAAATATTTTCAACAGCTTTAAATTGCCAAAATGTTTCAGCTTCTCACCAGGCTAAGCGCCAAGCAACGACCATTGAAGCTGATGTGCAACTGGCATGAAGCGTTGGCTGCTTCGTCAACAAACTTGAAGATATTAAAACTTTTGCCGCTTGAATGAGAAAATTACATAAATAGCAAAAGTCCTACATACTCACCCACACACACACACACATGCAGTGAAATAGACATACACAAGAAAATGCAGGGCAAACACCAACTCCTGCACACGCGCTTACGTTGAAAGTTCGGACAGCCTTCAACAAACTCACTCGCATTCACCATAGACTTGAAGAATATCATTAACATTGTATACAAAAATTTTGTAAAGCCAGGTTTGCAAGTGTGTGCTGGTGAGTGCACTACCCAGCAGTACACTGGAATGTTAATCTACTGCGCATACGAGTAATCGTGGGAAATATCTTAGGCTGTGCGCATAGATATAGTGAAGAGTGTGTAGAGCAGGAAAGCGGCTGATAATTAAAAGGCTATAAAAATCAAAAGAGAAATAAGAACCAAGACTGACTATATCTATTCAATTCCATGTCGAGTTAGAGTGATACGCAGGGATATTTATACGAAAATATGCGATTCAAAATTTACAGTAGATAAAAAGGACATGAAGTTGTGGCACGTTTTTTGCACATTTTCAAAATTACTTAAACGACTATATTCGTCATAGCAGACTTCTGCTCCAACTTCAGGTCAAAACGTTCGAATAACTTTTGATATATGAGATAACATTTAAAAGTAGGAAATACTGTAATCGGGATCCAGTATTTTAATGAGTTCCATTTTTTGCTATAATAATGGATAAAGAAAAAAAAATTTTTCAAGAATTTGTGGAGTTTAATAAAAGAGAGGAAAAACTAAAATACGGTTAATGTATCCACTTTTATCGGTCTGCTCTTCGGTATAATCACTTCGACGGATCCTACTTTGATGAAAATTTGGAATTAGTGACAAGCTTTCATATTTAGGCATTATGTATGTGAATCAAACGCTTTCAAAATAGATCAAATCATGTTTAAAGGAAAAGTATATTCATTGTTTGAGATTGCTGCATCTAAATCTTCGTATTTATGTCGTTATCATTCCAATTCCAATTCAATTCCATTATACGACTTGGAATTACGCCTTTATTACAATCCCTTAACAGTTTAGTGAACTACTCTTTTGAACATAATACCCAATCGTCTGTTTATCCCGCGTCTGTTTTATAAGACACTCCAACTTCGCACGGGTTTAAACAAACATTTCAAAAGTTATAGGTTTTTACACACTTATACACACTCTCCCATACACATGTATGTACTTTCCTGTTACTTGCGTGGGTCCATTTTAAAAAAGTAAAATGAGGAAATTTCGAACATTAAATTAAATTTCATTTGCAATGAGCTAAAACTTGATTACAACCTCCAGTCTTTGGGGTCCGTTGTCTTTCTATCTGATTATGAAGGCGTTGGGAACGCTCAGTGTTCGACGTTCCAGTGCTTGTTTCTAATATTTTGTTCTTCAAACCGCTGCACACGCTCCGTACTCAACTCTCAAGCGCGTACTTAGGAGGTTTTAAAATTTTGTTCAGCAAGCAGCTGCGAGCGGTCGTTACTCGACTCTCTGGCATGCGATTGCGTTGAGAAGAGAATGAGTTGCAAAACGAGTTTCAGTTTCAGATCAAGATTCTCTATCACGGAGTCTTTTTGATACTCGGGGTGAATGTAGCTGTCCAATGGTGAAAGAATTTTTGAAATCGCCTCAGTAGTTTTAGAGTTTATTCATTACAAACACACTTACAAATCTTTCATTTTTATAATAGTAGTATAGATTGAACATATATATAACTATAACCCAACATACTATATTCAATCGATAGAGATTTAAGAGACTTGCTCAATTGATACGAGATTGTGCCTCGGACCACTACTATTTTAACTCTACAGTATCTTTGCTTAAACATAGAGTAAATATGAGTTGTATGTATGTTATTGGCGTTCAACCGTTTAGCCGGTTATAGCCGAATCGATGAGAGCGCGCCACTTTTCTCTTACCTTGGCAGTTCGGCGTCAGTTGGAGATTCCAAGTGTAACCAGGTCGCTTCCAGGCCTTCCCCTTCCTCGGCTTCCTCCGGCGGGTACTGCATCGAACATTTTCAGGGCTGGAGTGTTTTCGTCCATTCGGACAACATGACCTAGCCAGCGTAGCCGCTGTCTTTTTATTCGCTGAACTATGTCAATGTCGTCGTATAACTCGTACAGCTCATTGTTATATCGTCTGCGGTATTCGCCGTTGCCAATGTTCTGAGGACCATAAATCTTCTGCACCGTAAAGCAGGACGGGAATGATAAGCGACTTGTAGAGCTTGATTTTGGTTCGTCGAGAGAGGACTTTACTGTTCAATTGCCTACTCAGTCCAAAGTAGCACCTGTTACCAAGAGTGATTCTGCGCTGAATTTCGAGGCTGACATTGTTGGTGTTGTTGATACTGGTTGCCAGGTATACGAAATTATCTACAACTTCAAAGTTATGACTGTCAACAGTGACGTAGGAGCCAAGACGCGAGTGCGCCGACTGTTTGCTTGATGACAGGAGATAAGATATGAGTTAAGCTGAGAATAAACAGCTTAGAATTTTTGATCACTTGTGATATGCGTCATATCAGCTTTAACTCTTTGCATCAAGAAATTTGTCCAAAGAATTAATCACAACACCACAAATTCAAGAATTTTATTGAAGATTCTTTCCCAGTAGAAGTAAAAGCTATATATTTTAAAGAAATCCAAAAATAGATGAAGGAATCTATGCTCATATGTAGTATCTAATGTAGTATCTAATGTTGAAAGCCTATTTATTTAGGTTAAATGTATAAGGATGTAACTGTTTTGCTAAGCTTCTACTCCAATTGGAAGATTGAGTCTTCATAATCACTATAGAAGAAGAAACCCATTTATTTACGGATTTAAAATTCCTTTGAGCGACTGATAATAATTAATAGGTAGTACAGGGTTTTTAATAGGGGCGCTACACAAGTAGGGAAAGCAAAAGACGCAATATTTTTTCCCGCTCTTTTGAACTTTCTCTTAAATAAGATTTGCCATTTCTTCATGGAAAGATATACGATCAAACAAAGAGTCGACATGATTAAAATTTACAACCGATATTCTGCGTCATTCTTTAAGGGCGCTACGTCCAACTTATTGACGTCATAATCGTCCCGTCGGATCTACAATTGAGCGTCTAGAGGAAATGTTCCCGTGCTAGTGAGACAAAGTAGAAGCGATTTTTTGAAAATCAAGTTTTGTGAACGTGTTATATCAGGAAATGACCCCTTCAATTCGCCGCCTCGGTCGTGCGATTTAACGCCGTTAAACAATTTCCTGTGACAATTAATAAACTTCGTGCGAATATCAAATTTGAAATTGCAGCAGTATAGGCCGATTTATGCTTGATAACTATTTTGATCATTTTTAGACCTTCCCTCTTTCGGAATATGAACCCATCAAGTGATAGTCATAAGCTACACATGCACAAATACATCCGCTACTACATTTTATACTCTTGTTGGACCAGCTATGGGTTTAGATCTCTTCCAAAGGAATATCACTTGTATTTCTCTTAAAACTGTAAACTTAACTTTTACAACTCTTTTAGTAGCGATTTTGAAAAAATGTTGAAATTTTTCAGAAGAACCCACATTCTCGTATCATTAATCTGGCAGTTGCTTAAGACTCTGTTAGGAGAAGCTTTACTTCATTGGCATTTACAAGATTTTTAATAAAAAATAGTTTATTTTTTGCCTAATAGTTTATTAGATTAGCCTTACCGGTTCCTCGAACCGTTTTGATTTGAAATATAATATCTGAAACAAAATACACAAACCTACATTGATTAACAAAATATTATCTTAATATAGAAAGAAGAGTATTATTCTAGAAAAAATATCATCCAACAAGGCCGAAAATCACCGACAAAACACTTAATACATAATTCAGAACTTTGGAAGTAAAAGTATATAAAATAGCTATAATTACTCCATAAGATATTAAAGATTTGTAGTCACAAGCCATTAAAGCCACACAAATATGCCTTATACTTACATACATACTACCAGTTGGTCCCACAAAGTAGGCATTAGTAATCTTCAGCAACGCCAACGGGTAATTTATGGTGCACTGAGACATAAATATGTTTTTATAGTCATTAAAAAATACTGTCTAGCATTTAAACTGGCTAAGTGCGCTCAAATTCATGTCTACAAAAACAAGCGAACGCACATAAAGCTCACAACACACGATTGCACAAGACTCTGCCGCGCTCGTTTACAACAATCTCTCGCTTACTTGACACTGTAAATTTTTAATTCCGACGCGCCTTAATGTAATCGCTTGCTGCTACAGCGCCTAAAAGCACACTTCAAGTGTAGTATATTAAAAGCACTTTAAATTTTACTAACTACTCAAAATAAAAAAAAAAATAAAAAACCTCGTACATTGTAGCTTTGTGCGTTAGTGGCATCATCAGCTCGGCTGCCAATAACAGCCAAGTGCAACACTCACCACATTCAACCACAATGTAAAAATGGCAAGTGCTTACTAGTGGCAGTAACACATTTGGCGCTTCATTAACAAATGCCTCAACACCTTGGCCGAGCTTGGCTAAGTTCCGCCACAACACAACTTTTCGCAACACAAAGTCTCCCTCTGGTGCACACCGCTCACACCCACACTTTTCCATGAACGGACTATTCAAGAACTTTAGCTGCTTGCCACCAGCGTCATTACCATCATCAACTATTATAATGCAATAAAAGTCAACATAAAATTCAAATATTTTCAACAGCTTTAAATTGCCAAAATGTTTCAGCTTCTCACCAGGCTAAGCGCCAAGCAACGACCATTGAAGCTGATGTGCAACTGGCATGAAGCGTTGGCTGCTTCGTCAACAAACTTGAAGATATTAAAACTTTTGCCGCTTGAATGAGAAAATTACATAAATAGCAAAAGTCCTACATACTCACCCACACACACACACACATGCAGTGAAATAGACATACACAAGAAAATGCAGGGCAAACACCAACTCCTGCACACGCGCTTACGTTGAAAGTTCGGACAGCCTTCAACAAACTCACTCGCATTCACCATAGACTTGAAGAATATCATTAACATTGTATACAAAAATTTTGTAAAGCCAGGTTTGCAAGTGTGTGCTGGTGAGTGCACTACCCAGCAGTACACTGGAATGTTAATCTACTGCGCATACGAGTAATCGTGGGAAATATCTTAGGCTGTGCGCATAGATATAGTGAAGAGTGTGTAGAGCAGGAAAGCGGCTGATAATTAAAAGGCTATAAAAATCAAAAGAGAAATAAGAACCAAGACTGACTATATCTATTCAATTCCATGTCGAGTTAGAGTGATACGCAGGGATATTTATACGAAAATATGCGATTCAAAATTTACAGTAGATAAAAAGGACATGAAGTTGTGGCACGTTTTTTGCACATTTTCAAAATTACTTAAACGACTATATTCGTCATAGCAGACTTCTGCTCCAACTTCAGGTCAAAACGTTCGAATAACTTTTGATATATGAGATAACATTTAAAAGTAGGAAATACTGTAATCGGGATCCAGTATTTTAATGAGTTCCATTTTTTGCTATAATAATGGATAAAGAAAAAAAAATTTTTCAAGAATTTGTGGAGTTTAATAAAAGAGAGGAAAAACTAAAATACGGTTAATGTATCCACTTTTATCGGTCTGCTCTTCGGTATAATCACTTCGACGGATCCTACTTTGATGAAAATTTGGAATTAGTGACAAGCTTTCATATTTAGGCATTATGTATGTGAATCAAACGCTTTCAAAATAGATCAAATCATGTTTAAAGGAAAAGTATATTCATTGTTTGAGATTGCTGCATCTAAATCTTCGTATTTATGTCGTTATCATTCCAATTCCAATTCAATTCCATTATACGACTTGGAATTACGCCTTTATTACAATCCCTTAACAGTTTAGTGAACTACTCTTTTGAACATAATACCCAATCGTCTGTTTATCCCGCGTCTGTTTTATAAGACACTCCAACTTCGCACGGGTTTAAACAAACATTTCAAAAGTTATAGGTTTTTACACACTTATACACACTCTCCCATACACATGTATGTACTTTCCTGTTACTTGCGTGGGTCCATTTTAAAAAAGTAAAATGAGGAAATTTCGAACATTAAATTAAATTTCATTTGCAATGAGCTAAAACTTGATTACAACCTCCAGTCTTTGGGGTCCGTTGTCTTTCTATCTGATTATGAAGGCGTTGGGAACGCTCAGTGTTCGACGTTCCAGTGCTTGTTTCTAATATTTTGTTCTTCAAACCGCTGCACACGCTCCGTACTCAACTCTCAAGCGCGTACTTAGGAGGTTTTAAAATTTTGTTCAGCAAGCAGCTGCGAGCGGTCGTTACTCGACTCTCTGGCATGCGATTGCGTTGAGAAGAGAATGAGTTGCAAAACGAGTTTCAGTTTCAGATCAAGATTCTCTATCACGGAGTCTTTTTGATACTCGGGGTGAATGTAGCTGTCCAATGGTGAAAGAATTTTTGAAATCGCCTCAGTAGTTTTAGAGTTTATTCATTACAAACACACTTACAAATCTTTCATTTTTATAATAGTAGTATAGATTGAACATATATATAACTATAACCCAACATACTATATTCAATCGATAGAGATTTAAGAGACTTGCTCAATTGATACGAGATTGTGCCTCGGACCACTACTATTTTAACTCTACAGTATCTTTGCTTAAACATAGAGTAAATATGAGTTGTATGTATGTTATTGGCGTTCAACCGTTTAGCCGGTTATAGCCGAATCGATGAGAGCGCGCCACTTTTCTCTTACCTTGGCAGTTCGGCGTCAGTTGGAGATTCCAAGTGTAACCAGGTCGCTTCCAGGCCTTCCCCTTCCTCGGCTTCCTCCGGCGGGTACTGCATCGAACATTTTCAGGGCTGGAGTGTTTTCGTCCATTCGGACAACATGACCTAGCCAGCGTAGCCGCTGTCTTTTTATTCGCTGAACTATGTCAATGTCGTCGTATAACTCGTACAGCTCATTGTTATATCGTCTGCGGTATTCGCCGTTGCCAATGTTCTGAGGACCATAAATCTTCTGCACCGTAAAGCAGGACGGGAATGATAAGCGACTTGTAGAGCTTGATTTTGGTTCGTCGAGAGAGGACTTTACTGTTCAATTGCCTACTCAGTCCAAAGTAGCACCTGTTACCAAGAGTGATTCTGCGCTGAATTTCGAGGCTGACATTGTTGGTGTTGTTGATACTGGTTGCCAGGTATACGAAATTATCTACAACTTCAAAGTTATGACTGTCAACAGTGACGTAGGAGCCAAGACGCGAGTGCGCCGACTGTTTGCTTGATGACAGGAGATAAGATATGAGTTAAGCTGAGAATAAACAGCTTAGAATTTTTGATCACTTGTGATATGCGTCATATCAGCTTTAACTCTTTGCATCAAGAAATTTGTCCAAAGAATTAATCACAACACCACAAATTCAAGAATTTTATTGAAGATTCTTTCCCAGTAGAAGTAAAAGCTATATATTTTAAAGAAATCCAAAAATAGATGAAGGAATCTATGCTCATATGTAGTATCTAATGTAGTATCTAATGTTGAAAGCCTATTTATTTAGGTTAAATGTATAAGGATGTAACTGTTTTGCTAAGCTTCTACTCCAATTGGAAGATTGAGTCTTCATAATCACTATAGAAGAAGAAACCCATTTATTTACGGATTTAAAATTCCTTTGAGCGACTGATAATAATTAATAGGTAGTACAGGGTTTTTAATAGGGGCGCTACACAAGTAGGGAAAGCAAAAGACGCAATATTTTTTCCCGCTCTTTTGAACTTTCTCTTAAATAAGATTTGCCATTTCTTCATGGAAAGATATACGATCAAACAAAGAGTCGACATGATTAAAATTTACAACCGATATTCTGCGTCATTCTTTAAGGGCGCTACGTCCAACTTATTGACGTCATAATCGTCCCGTCGGATCTACAATTGAGCGTCTAGAGGAAATGTTCCCGTGCTAGTGAGACAAAGTAGAAGCGATTTTTTGAAAATCAAGTTTTGTGAACGTGTTATATCAGGAAATGACCCCTTCAATTCGCCGCCTCGGTCGTGCGATTTAACGCCGTTAAACAATTTCCTGTGACAATTAATAAACTTCGTGCGAATATCAAATTTGAAATTGCAGCAGTATAGGCCGATTTATGCTTGATAACTATTTTGATCATTTTTAGACCTTCCCTCTTTCGGAATATGAACCCATCAAGTGATAGTCATAAGCTACACATGCACAAATACATCCGCTACTACATTTTATACTCTTGTTGGACCAGCTATGGGTTTAGATCTCTTCCAAAGGAATATCACTTGTATTTCTCTTAAAACTGTAAACTTAACTTTTACAACTCTTTTAGTAGCGATTTTTATTTTCGCTTTAATACCGGCAGCATTCAAAACAACATGTTTGCCTTCTTGGCAGCTTTTAAATATTACGAACTTCTTATAATTTCACTTTTGCAACCCTTCTTGTTTTTTTCGTTGTTTGTTTATTGTTCAGTATCACCTAAAGTTGCTAAAGTTAGCAAACTCTGTCAGCGCGTAAGCCTTGTCCTGTAATCTTTTGTCAAAGCTTGCTCAGTTTTCGGACAGCACATTTGCCCCCCACTAGTATGCAGCTCACTGTCAGCTAAATGTCTGATATTAAGTATTTTTAGCACACGTTTTACTTATTTTTTTTTTAACATAAAACTCGCACAAATCTACTTTAAACTGCCTATAGAGATATATATCAGTATATATATGTAGATATGTATATAGATATTGATATATGCGAGTGCATATACACTAATCAACTATGGTATTTATGTGTCTTTAATTTCCAACCCTGTTTGTAGTTTTCTTATATAGAAAGTGGAATTTTTCGCTTTTCCTCTGACCTGCTTACATATAAAATATTTATAGAATTTCAAAGTCGCTTCTTCAACACTTTGCGCGCGCTCTTATTACTTGGTAGCTTATATGTCACTGCTACTTATTGCTTTGCGTCCGGTCGTTAAGATCACCCACGGGCACTTAGCTGGTTGTATCGATTTTACTGTTTGCTATTGCTATCGGGTGTAGTAAGTAATGCACTCGAGTGATTTGAGTGAAGCCACGACAGAATTTGATGTGCGTAAAAATTAATATTGATGGCTTACATAAAAACGGAATGTCAAATTACAGTTAAAAAATGTGGGTAATGGGAGTAATGCAAAATCTTTTGGTTTTAACTAAATAATAATGAGCAATTAGAAATGACCTAATTTGATATATACGGGGATACGATTTCCATTTCTACGTATAAGATTGCAAAAGTTTAGTTATCAGAGCAATTAACAGTTTCTCTGGTATTCACACATGCCCTTCTGCCAGTATATGCAATTTATACCAATTCTTTGCTTGATTCGCCACTTCTCAGCTTACTACATTTGAGTTATGCTTTTCTAGTGTAGATGTGTACAAGTAAAAGTAACAACAAAGTCTTGAAGTTGACTTCAGTATAAGAAAATGCCATCACCACTTGCTCTTCTAACTTCATTTGACTATGCCACTATTTTTGAATTATACCAGTTATGTCTACTTTTTGCTACTGTACAGAGTTCGGCAAATATACTATAAGACAACAATAACTAGCTGTATATAAGAAATATAGTGGATACTTCTTTAATGTGGTATAATTTCAAGCTATACATTTGATTATACCGGAATGGTTTATATTGAATAATACCATAGAGCCTCAGCTTTGATTATAAAGTTCTGTTATATAATGCGGTCATAAAGCCGATTTCGATAATATAAAAACAGATGTAATACAGAGAGTTTCCAATCGACCATGATAAATAGAAGTAGAAATAAATATATATCTAAACGCAGTGTTCTATCAACGACATTGGCCAATGCCTTGGCAAATTTTTGCAATCAACTCTGTTAAAAAGAAGGGATTTACCAGCCTAAGATTCTAATACTTACTCTTCTACTTCTTAGGCATTTATTAAATACATAGGTAGATTCAATGTATAAAGAAAATATATAAAAGCATGTAAGAAAGGGCTAGGTTCGGGTCTAACATTAAGTTAAACTCTCTCAATTTTTTTATTTAATTTTATTAATATAACATAGAGCCGATTTCACTCATTTTTGGTACGGTGACACATTTTTTGAAGACAAATATTCCCTCTGAATTTCTTCAAAATATCTGAGGGACTTATCTATATTTTCGGTAAAAAATTTATTAGAAGCATTGAGGTCCTTGAAACTTATGGTCCGATTTCGGAGATTTTTAGAAGGGCGATGCCACACTTCTGCAAAGTTTTGTTCCGATATCTTCACTGATACTTAATTTATAGAGTGCTAAGTGAACGAAACAGATGGGCTTCAAAATTGTGGTATAATAAAAGTAGATGTGGTTGTAAACCGATTTCTAAGCGGAGTAACGCCCATTTAAAATATTGTATTAAAATTTGATTGTAGTCCTTCTGCACCATCTTTACCATGAAATTTAGGATGTCTGATATGTTTCCTTACTGAATTAAAGCATTTTTAATTTTCAACATAACCTTTGCATGGGAAGTAGGTGTGGTTATAATCCGATTTTTAGACTGTATAAGGAAGTGCCTAAAGGAAACGACTCTGAAGAGTTTCATTGATATATCATAAGTTTACAAAATATGTATTATTTATCTTATTAGGGAGCGTGAACACGCCCTCTTTCCTAAAAAAAATTACACCCAAATATGCCACTCTCTAGTGCGATCGCTTCTACCACATTTTACTTTTATAATTTTGTTTATGGATTAGTTATGCCCTTTATATGTTTTAAGTTCCGCCAGTTTCAAAATTCGACAAAATATTTCCGTTATTTAACAACATATTGATAAATTTGCGATTAAGTACTGCGTATCCACACTCTGTCATGTAATTTATTTGCCATTCGAACACAATTGTAGCCACTGCGTTCACTTGCGTAAAATATAAACCACAAAAAAGTTAACTTAATTTAACACTCGTATATCAACTAATTACCTAATTAAATACAATTTTGCTACACATTGACCGCTTAACCCCAACCCTTCGGTATGCTTAATTAACCCCTTGCTGTCATTAACTGAAATCGTAAGTAAATAGAGCAGTAGCCAACTGAGTAAATATAGCAATCAAGTATTACCAAGCAAATTAGAGTTAGTTAGTTAAATTAGTTGAGGTCAACTATTGTGTGAGATTATGAATTTCAATCTGTTGCTCATTTACGGCCACACAGATTGCCTACACTTTCGTGCGCGCTCACACACCTAATAAGGGCACTTGAGTGCCGCACAAGGGTGTCATACGAAAATATTTTACACATTTTACTGCTTCATTTCGGCTCATTTCCTATACAGCAAAAGGACATTAATACAAATTCACGTAAACACACCTTTTCCTTGAACATACACACACACACCTGCAAAATATATATTTATACACATGTACGGTGGCTAACGGTGGGAATTACGTGTCTGTGGGCCATTATATTGTAATTAACTGCTTGTAATCATGAATTTGTTAAGCGGCATTTGCAAGTTTTTTCCTCATTTCCCATTAATTTTCTACTTTTTGTGGAGTGTACGAGTGAAAAAAAACTTAATAACAATTTAGCTATACAAGATCGTAAATTTTGTAACAAATAAAAATTAGGCGCGGAAGTGATTTCAAGGCGGGTTAAATATTGACGCAAGTGTTGAGCAAATATTTGTTAAATTCGAAATATAATAATAAAGTTATTTCATAACACACGAAGGGGTTGAGTAGCTTATGTGTGTTATTACCAAACTATTGGTAAAAAATTCGAATCAGAAGCTTTCGAGATTACCACTAGACAGAAAAATTCAAAACTCTAAACAGTATTCTAGTATTTATAGAAAATAATTCATCAACTCTCCGCTTTGTTGTACTACAACAAAAACAATAATGCAGAGGTGCGCCCTACCTTACAGCAAAAGTTCGGCCCAACTCGCGGAAAATACGCTCAAAAAGTGAACACTAAAATTGAGTTACTTATTTAAGAAAAACCAAAACCCAAAAAACACTCTCAAGCGAAAAGAGAAACGGCATTCATGCGCGCGCTAGTGAATATTTAAAATAAAGTAATTTTATGGCGCAATATTTGAATATAAATTAGTTTTCGCTGCAAAATATTTATGAACGCAATTCCGAAAAAAATGGAGAGCGAGAATGGCAAGCGTGTGAAATATGACTAAAAAAAGCGCTTAATTGTGTGTTTGTTATTTCATATGACAGAGGGTATGTTTATAAAAGCGCGCATTATGAAAAAATGTGAAGCATAGCAAATATTTTAATTAAAAACATAATTAAGAAAACAACAACAAATGTATATATGAGTTTGTGTATAACTAAATATACATAGCTACACTTACATATTTGTGTATTGATAACGCAAAGCGTGTAAAAATGTGTCAAAATGCGCACAAATATCTAATTATAAACAGTTACACCTGACATTTTTATTACCCAGAGCGATATTGTAAACATAGATGGCAAAAAAAGTATAAAACAACAAATGTTAGCTACACCTAACCTAGCTACACAACTTGCTATTAATTTTTTAAAATATATCAGCCTGCTTTATTAATACTTCAATACAAGAAGCAAACTTTTTCGTATGCGATAACTGTTTACAATTTGTCAAGCGTTAAAGAGTAACGAATCAAACAAACCACTAATTTTTCTTTAATTATTTCGTATTTGAGTCATTTACTTACAAACTAGTCGGAAAACTGTTAAACTTTAATGAAGCTTCCAATAGAACTCATTATATTCGTTACTGTTTTCACATTAAATTTGTTTTAACATGAGAACAGCACCAAAAATTAGCTAGCAGAGAAATTGCGAATCGATGACGTATCATAAAAATATTCAAAATTTTAACATGCCAATGCCTAGTCGATATAGAACTCATTAAAATACAAGATAGTTTCATTGTAATGTTGTCAATTAAAATGTTGCTTCAGTAAAAAATTATCGTATACTCTAAGCTTAACAGTTTTTCCAACCGGATAAACGAAAAATTAAAAGTTTTCGCTATCTATGTTTGAAAAGATCGGAATCTAATCAAATCCTGATTAATAGTTAATACAGTGGTGTCAAATAAAATACTCATTGTACTATCCCTTCATGGCTCGAGCTGATATAGTAAATCGGTGAAATTTGTAAATACACTGTTCAAAGTATATGATTAATAGCCTTTTTGCAGAGCCAATTTATTTTAATACATTAAGATTACAATTGCACTACTGCTATTTTATGAATAAACACAGCCAACATTTACAGCGTAGAGAACAGTCTGCAGAGTTGCATTGCATTTTCAAGTCGATTTGTATTCGATAAGATAAAATAAGATTTTTTTGTATTTTAATCAGAGCCTTTATCGAGCAAAGGACGGGAAATTCAACAATTAATTCCTGTACAAAAATGCTATATGATTACTTGATCTTTTGCCTCGCTAATTTTCTCGAAGAATGTTAAAAATGCCTATTCGATTCTTCCTCAATGAGAAATTATGCTATATAACATATTATATTTATAATGTTCGATGTAAATTAATTTATTCAACCATGTAACTGTTTAAGCTTTAGATAAGTGTCAATGCTAAATGATCATATTTTCGATACCTTAAATATTGTTAGATCTAGTTCCTGAACCCTTTACTATCTTACGAGAAGAATTAATAAGCCTCTCGGAAAAAAATTTGCATAACACAATGAAAAGGCGTACTTGTTTAATAATCTCATTGACTGACATAATGGATTGGAAAAGAGTGTAATGTTCGTTCCTCATGAACTGAATATATTGTACTACACAGTATTAGAAAAATTCTAAAATACTTTTATTCACAAAACTATATCTCCTTGAGGTTTTCACGAAGCTTAAACAAAGTATTTTTTTTAAGAAGTGTTTACATTCCAATAGGATAGATACAAGTGAGTACCTCTCAATTCTGATTTCACATTTGACCAACTGGATACAGATTTTAAGAAATATTTTTATTAAAGTTTTTATATTATATAAACATTTATTTAAAACCATGCTCGTTTTATTTATGCTCTTACACATATTACAGAAAAAAGTCTCCTCATACATATTTGCCAGGTTATTAATTATATGTAGAAATAAAATTAAATTTATAGAAAACTTTATTTATTAAGATTCGTAAATATACGAGTACAACAACTGCCAATTACAGCATATATAACTGTAATATTCTCTGGATCTGACCTCTGAGGTTTTTAGGCCCTCAAAAGAATATGCAAGGTAAACAATTTTCAATTATCAGGCATATTTAGTTCTACAAAATGGTATCTAAATGGTTTTAAGATGACTATAATAAGTGTGACAGCATCGGTGTCATTTATGAGTGTTGAATAATAAAATCGAAAAAAAAAAAATGTTTGACAAAAGGATTTGATCTTTATATTTTCATATTTTGCTATGTGAACCATACAAATCATTGGTTATGCATAAACTTATTAAATCATGCTAGAAATATTTTAATATTTATTTGTCAAATAAATTTAATGAATAATATAAGTCAGAAATTGCTAATTCGCAATAACGTAAGCTTTCACTTCAAAAAAATATTAAATTCAACGGGATGCCACAAAGTGATATGCCTTTCTGACGCATATAATTGACTTATTCAGCAGCACACATATTAAAAGTTAAATTATTATTAACAAATTTTCCACACGCCAACTTTGACGCAAATATTAAAAGAAAACAACTCACATCATTTCAAATTCACACATTCATACACATGTCAATATGTATATACACATGATATATGCCACTCTCTCATACGCAGCTGCAAACTTCTTTAGCCAATATACGTTTGAAGTTAGGCACATTAAGCTTTTTAAGGAATTTCCTCTGTATGCTTTGTGAGTTATAGTTATTGTTGTTGTTTAAATGCGTGCCATGTGCGAGGCAAAGAGGAAATAACTCACACAGAAATGTATATAAGCCATATTTGTGTGAGTGAAAGCCGCTGAAAGCGATTCTGTGAAAGTTGAAAGAGTTGCTGAACGTTTTGATATAATTTCATTTTACTTCATTTTATTTTCTTATTTTTTTTTGTGAAACTCTTCGCCGCACTTCACACATACTGTACTCCTTCAGCTTTCTTGCTCACATGAGTACGGCGCCGCAGCATGCAGCTGCATTTGAGTGGCACGCACATCATCCGCCACGGCGTATACGCAATATTTATTTAAGCGTTCTTTCTCTATTGCAATAATATTTTTCGTTTGCTGCTCAAGAATGGCAGATGACGCGTATGAGTGTGTAGATACCAATGAGCGAGCGTATGTAGAGAACGCTTTGAAATTATACGAGTATTTTCTTCAGGCGCTGCGAAAACATACACGAAGAGTGCACTTTGATTTTAGTTCGCTTTTTCGCTACTTCAATGTTTTTTTCAATTATTTTTAATAAAATGACACAAGTAAGCATACTAAGGACCCCTTCTATGTTGGAAAATTCCTTTTATATCTACACTTGTCTGTTTGTATGTGTATACTTATGTGCACAAAAGCATTTTTGTCATTGCTGCAGCGCATAAAATCCTTTATGTTGGTAGCAAAGGAATGCACTTCAGACAGTCCTCCTGCAATAATATGCCAAGTTAAAGGAATGCTTCAAGCAAAGTGTGCTAAAAATGTACTTCACATATACTAGCATACATGCACATACATATGTATATCTTAAATTACAAAGATAACCCCATAACCGAAAATGTTTGTAGTCAAAAAGTAGTAAACTCAATGTGTAATATGAAGCAAGTTAAAATTCCCCATTATTTCCGAATGACTTCATCACTTAATTTTTTCATGGCAGAAATACAATCAACGCTGGTTAATTTTTGTCATGACTTTTAAAGAAATTCGTATTAATACTAATTAATTGTTATTTGTTTCCATCAGGTTTATGCTTAAATTTGATTATTATGATTATGACCACACAATATTTTCAAAAATTATCACAATAACAATTGATATATTTAACGTCATATTTCGTTCTGTTCTGCGGTGCGTATACGTAACATTTGTGGAAAGGGGACTTTGTTAGGGGTTACGTAAAAAAAAACTATTTTCAATATCAGTATAACTCCTGACAGGATGATTAAAAAAAATAATAATAATAAGTATTTTAGTTAAGACTATAAACTCGTGCTTGAACGAAGAAAAGACAAAAGCGGAAAAATTGGAATTTTGGCAGACATTTTTCCAAAGAAATAAAAATTTTGTTCAAATTTGCTTGACATTTTTTTTAATAGTTGTAATTGAAAAAGAACTATTATCCTTCGTCCAAACACGAATAAATTGTATCCCGAACACCTGTGCAAAATTTCATCAAAAGCAGTTTGGGGCCATCCATAAATTACGTCACACGAATTTAAGGACTTTTTAACCCCTCCCCCCTCCTTGTCACAAGTTGTCACATTTTAAACTCACTCCCCACCTGACGTGACGTCACCCATTTTCCAATTTTGTGGACTTATCATAAAATAAAAAAAACAGGTTATTCTATTTATTCCTATATTTATTGAATAATCTTTAATAAAATCATCATTTAGTTAAATATTAAAGTACAGAGACAACGAATGACTAGTCAAAAAATAATAGATACTTAATTATGCTGCTGCGTGATCGCCGTGGTACAGAGCAGCCAGTCGTCTAGCACCCAGGAGCGCAGCAGAGCGGGAAACGATATTGCCCTAAATTTTGAAATGTGATGTCACAAAGCTTTTGACACCCAACCCCCCCCCCCCCCCTGCCATTTGTCACACAATGTCACTTCTGAATGATCAATGTGTGACGTAATTTATGGCTGGCCCCTTTTCGAGAATATTTGACAACCGTCTTTGAGGACACGGTTCCGAGAAAAACACTTTTAAAGTTTTGATTAACAATAATACCTGACTTGGAGCGCATACCTTCCAAAAGTTACATCTCCGAAACTAATATTTAGGACTTTAAACTAGAAATTTTAGGATAATATTTTTGAATCCATTTTTTTTTTTTTGGAATTTCCGCCCATCAGGCCACGTCAGTACGAATGTAAAGCTTTAAACGTATTTATCTTAAAACTGAATTTTTCAAGTCGGTGGACACGATAACTCGAAAAGTTATGAAGCGATTTTGTTCAAATTTTGCTCACATCATCTAGTTAAACGAAGGATTTTTTGTACTTTTATTGTAAATATTTCTTTCGCGCCAATATATGCCGAAAATTTAAAGTGAATTTTTTGTTTAAAATTCTGTCAAAAATATTTACATAGCTTACAAACTTATATCTTTGCCCGAATTTGGTTCGAGCGTCTCAGCTTGCTTATTGTTGGTGACTTCATATTCTCTGAAAGCAGTGACTTCAAAGAAGAAAAGGTCAAAGGACCAAAACATGTATTGTTATAAAAGTGGAATCGAACTCAGATATTGATTAAATTTTGGTTTGGAGAAATGGCTGAGTGGAAAAATACAAGTGATCACCCAATTTTAATCAAACATCTCTCAAATTGAAAAAGGTATGGGTAAGAACCTGTCGAGGAAGCTTTTCACGATATTTTCGGAATAGAAAATCGAACAAACAACTCACTTAAATGAAATAAGTTAGTATAGTAAACTATAGGTAGAAGAGAAAGCTTTTATACAACTTTATTGAGGTTTAGGATATCCCCTTTTATTAAATTTATTTTGCTTCGATATGTAAATTATTTAACAAAAGTGCAAAACTCAAGAATTGTGACAAGTTAAATGGAGAATTGAAAACGGTCAAAACCAAATAGATTTAACTTTTTTGTGAGATAATTTCTTAAGTTGATATAAGCTGCACACCTTTTATGTTCATTGGGTATAACTAAACACAAATGCAACCTTTACACAAGCATAGCATACCGCACTTCTACACCGTAGCGAGAGTATAGTTGTCTATATACATATTTTGGGTAGAAATCGTAGTTGTATACCTCGCTATATATTAAAATCTGTACATGGAACTTGTCTCTAAATGCATACGTGTAACATAAATATCCATATACGTGTACTGCTGTCCAGCATATCAAGGACATTCGCATGTCCTTTGCCATTTTCTGCCATAATGGCGTTCCTCAATTACATTAGACATGTGTGCCACTGCATTAGTTCTATTTGTGCTACAGCTCCGCTTTCACTTTTCCCTCCAACAACTAGCTTCTGCATATTCATATACTCGTTTATGTATGTATGTATACATATTACACTCGTACACAGTTTTCTTTGTAGTCGGTGAGTTTCGCTCCGAGCTAAGTGCAATTCTAGATTTGCTACTTACACAATGGACAGCTGACCAATGGCTGGTTGCTAGCATCAATTGGCAAATGCAATTGTTGGAATTGCATTGGAATGGACATCAGAAGCCATCAGCTTGTATACAATTTCATACAACTAACTTGATGCAGCTCCACAGCTATTTACGTGTACAGAACAGAAAAAAGAAAACAAAACGAACAGGAAAAAAACACTATGGCACGAAGTAGAAGCAAAGCTAATATAGCAAATATTCACCAGCATAACTGCATCAAACAGTTGTGACTACAAACGCATGCATCCACAAGTATTTGTAGTCACACACACATACACACTCATGCAACTACAAGCACATGTGACACAATTAAAGCAGAATGCAGTTCCTTTGTAGTCGTCATCTATCCGCCTCCTACACACATACTCATACATACATACATATACACAGCTACTCATACATCATTATCACACATGCAGTTGTATGCGGCGTTCTTATTGCGGAATCGGGGTCATTTATGTGGACAATACAAAGAATGGAATGCTGGAATCTGTGCTAAATATGCCATGCATTATCAGTAGATTTCTTCCCATTGTTAATGGCACAAAAGAAATGCTGCCGGTTATGTGCACACACACACATACATATATGCGCATATATAAATAAGATGAGTAGGAGGTGTGCAGTAAGTAGAGAAAAGCGCAAGATATTTGCAGACAAAAGTCGACCAATAGCTTCACTATGCGGAGTCCGAAACAATAGGAATTTCACACTGGATTATGCCAGTTGATTTCAATTTCTTGCTTTTCTCAATTCTTTTACTTTTGGTTGGTATTTCGATGACATTTCAAGTGAGTATGCACTCAAACGGCAAACACCGCTTGGAGATCTTAAAACTTTACTTAAGATTTAATTTGACTCTAGTAAAAATGAGTTCCTAGAGGACAACTAAAGGTTAAGTTACTCTTCTGTCAGTGTTTGTATTAGAATTTCCTAGTGTAATCCAAAAAGAAAAATATTTTCTTTCCTTCCAGTCCCTTCATGAACAATTATTAACTAGAGTCACGTGGAACCAAAGCCCGCACGTTCTCTAATTACAACTGGCGTTACTCGGTGACATCGGAATGTATTTTCCTATTATTTCCATACCTAGAATTCAGAGTTGATGGCTCGACATTTTCCTTAACATATGTCCCAAGTAATCTAATCTAAGATTTACTAATTATTTTCTAATAAATTACTTTCAGTGAGACTAGCTATAACGCATCTTAAAAGATGTCTTATCTCACTCATATTAAAGAAAGACACTCGCAACCATAATGATCTGGCACCGTCTATAGCTTAAGCTCTTCATTACAACTTACTTAATTATTGGACCCAAACGTATAATTCGATTCTACTCAGTAGTCTTTTTTCCTTTCAGGTGGACAAAGGGCCATGTATGAATGAGGACCCAAGTTATTGAATGAAATAGAAATTCTAGACCAGAACTCCCAGATAAACAAAGAGATCCCTTAGGGTATTATCCAAATCTAATTCAGGTGAAATATATGAGCGCCCTCTTAAAAGTGGCATTCCTATTTCTAAAACTATTTTCAATGTAATACAATAGACAGACAAATGATTTCCGTACTGCAATCTGTACTACAGTAAAAGCTTATCAAACCATGTACCGGCATAGTGACACACATGTAGTATTGTACTATGTTTACATCCATCAGCTGAAAAAAATAAACAAGAAAAATATAATTATGAATAGCAATTAGGAAAATGGATCCTGAGTTAGTTATAACTGCAGAAAACATTTGATTGTGGCAGAAGAGCTTAAAGCTTTGATCTAGCACTATATTCTAGTACGGGAAACCATTTGCTTTCGAACACAATTCAGAATAGGGAAAAATTATACACTATTTGTAAAATAGTAAATTATCGGTAATAAAAACTTACTTCTTTGGAATATTATATTTGAAGCTCAACATTTTAAAGGTCATCAACACTGAGGAAGTATGATCTTTAAATGAATTATCAATTTGGTTATTAGTTCTCAAACACTTAAACTCCATCTATCAGATAAACTCAGTTTGAATTACATTCAGATATCTTGCCGAAATCCTGAAATCAAACTACGAAATTACCACCCCTAAATATTAACAGTTATATTAAAACTGTATTTCTCCTCTGCCAGTAGAAATTTGTGTTAATATCAGTTCCTACAAGTCCTCACAGAATATTTCAAGTTCGGAGCGACTTTATATAAGAATTAGCAAATATAAAAAGAGATAGATTAATGGTTATTCTGATAGGATAAAACGTAAAAGAACTCAAACAGATTACCAGGCCAGCCAAAAATAAATTCGGATTACTTAGCGATAAATAGCAAGTTAACAAAGCTGTTTGGAAAAAGGCGAGGTAAAAAAATCTAAGTAATTCGTCCTCCAAAGTCCAGTTTTTGTCAGGCAAAACCTTCAGTGAACCTGGCGAATTGGGTAGCATTAATATTAACCGGTTCAATAAGTTTGTAACAGATTCCAAGCGCCTTGTCGAATCATAGGGATGTTTTTTATCCATTAGGAGTTTATTGGTTTCACAAGGGACAGCGCTCAAAACTGTCCAAGTACGATCTTCCTGCATATAAAGATTTGCCTACTAACCTAACCTAACCTAAACACAGACCAATTGAAATGTGGAATGCACAAAATTCTTTGAATTGATTGCGATTGCAAAAATAAAAACCGGAGTTATCGGAAAGGCTGATTCACAATGTTAACTCTTTAGTTCCATTACTCGTATTTTTAGTCTTCCTTAAGGTGCTGGGACTGGATCAGGTTATGTAATAAAGGGCTCAGTAGACCAAAGCTCGACGTGCATACCCACACTTCATCTAAAATATGGGTTTAATAAAGGATAATAAAGTTACAGATGTCTATGGATTAGGAACTGTGTTTTCCAAAAATGGTGGTGTGATGTTAAAAAGGGATTACAGGAGTGCTTCGTGTATTATAGGCAGATCAAAAGGGTCGCCGATTGAAACTGTAACAAATTGAACAGTTATGCAAATAGTTACCAATCTACCTTAAAAAGATCAATCCCTAAAAGAACTTCGTTTTAAAACTGGTACGAAGTTATGAAATGGTGAAACCAGAAAATGGATTTTCAACCAAAATTGCTTAGTTCGAAATCAATGATTCGATTAAAAAAGAACATACCTATCATACTAGTGGTCAGTAATGTAATTAATTAAAAACAAAGTAATCCACAAAAATTAATGCTAAAATTAAATTGCTTTAATACCACATTAACTATTAAACAAATAAGTCACGAATACGCCCTTAGAATTGGTAGCTTACATACGCCTAATTCAAGTAGAAGGTCACATGCATGCAAGCGCCATTAAAGAACTACAATCTTAAGCCTAGTTTATGGTTTCCTCGCGACGGCTAACGCATATTCCCCCAGAAAATCCACAGCTTTGTACAATTATTACACAATTAAATTCTGGTAGCGTCGTCACGAAGCTTCTACTTTTAGTTTTGTTTCAAGTTTTCTTTATCATTTTCATTTCACTATTATTTTATTTTATTTTTATTTTTTTTTATTTTTCTGTTCAAAATGCCTGTCACAATTAAAGCACTAATTACATGCACAAACTTCCGAGTGTACGTTTCCACAGATTCAAGGATACGAAGGATACGAGTGCTCGGCTCGGTTTGACTTAATTTCCACAAGCGCTGCGTTGCCATGCTTGAGCTACTCTTTTTTGTGCTCTCTTCTTTTTTGATATCCGCTTTTCATGTATCATCTTTTTTTTCATTTTGAAGACTATGAAAGAAAATATTCCAGTTATCGTGCTAACTACCAACTAAAGTATTCTTACAACTAAGTGAAGATGGTGACGGGGAGGGGAGGTGAGGTGGTAGAGCGGCGGTTGAAGTATATCTATGCAGTAATAAAAGTAGAAGTGGTTGCTGAAGCGGGAGCAGAGACAACGGCAAAAGCGGAGGCAGCAGAAAATGTGTGTTGATGCAATTGTCGTTGCGATAGCCGAGCATATCCGCCGGCAGCGATGTACGAGTACGTTGAAAAAATACTAGCTGCAATTGTTGCAATGAGAGTGAAGCCACTGAATGTAGTTAAAACCGTGCGAGCGGGCTGCGGCGCGGTGTTGCTCGTAGTCGCACTGCAATAAATGAAGGAACTGCACGCAAGTTGCATGGCAACGTGCCACCGTGTTGCCGTGGCAATGTGCAGACGTGGCAACGTGTACGAGGACAATGTGCTGTCAATGTGGCAGCAACGCAGAGCCGCAACTAAGCAGCAACAAGAGCGTACAGCAAAAAAAAAAGAACATGAATCCCAAAAGAAGAAGAAGAAAATGTGCTATACGAAAGAGTGAAACTCACGCATACACATACACCTTTTTAAATGTATATAAATATATTTGTATGTGTGAGTCAACCACGTGCGTACAAGATAAAGCGACAAAACGTGGGCGCTGCGTGTGTAGGAGCTTACGTATTTCCAAGTATTTCTCAATACATAACACTTACTTAAAACTATACTCTATATATAGCAATAGGTAAGTACATATATAAGAAAGTAGGTGAGTTTGTGTGTGCTCTTGCTTCGACTGTAGTGCACCCGTGGGAAGATACTTAAAATTATAGCAAAAAGAAAGGTCCAATTTTTTGTACCGGAAAGGAAAAAGGAGAAAGTGGCTACGCTAAATTAAATTTACAAATTTTCTTACCTAATTAAAAGCTTTGCTAAATTATGGCAAGCGTCCTTAGTCAGACTCATGAGACAGCAGATATTTTAATGAAATCAGTCCAAATTGATAAATTAGTTTAAATGGAAAAATGTGTCAAATGTGCTTTTAAAACTTGGTGCTAAAAACCAAATTAGCCTGCCTGCAAATTCATTATAGAGTTTATATGTATATTCTAAAAAAGAGGTGGATACAAATACAATTAGTTAGAACTATATGGATTTTCTTTTATTATAATTATGCAGTAAATTTGAATCTACGAATTTTGTTCTCAAAGTTCTCAATTTCGATCCGAAGAACATTCGTGTGAATGTTACTCAGAGCTATAGACTGTCGTAAGTGGTTACACCTAGTTTCCTTACAATTAATCATAATGTAGCACAATCATCGCAATATAAAAGCCACAACCGAAAACCCTATATATCACTTGAATATTTCGAAGTTATACTTAGTTAGTGCTTCTTAGAACAGCTTTAGTTAAATTAAGACACCATGCCATACATTTCGAAAATAATTAATGTCGTCTGACTAATTTATATACATACATCATTTCCATGCCCACAAAATTGTGTTCACTGAAGAGCTATTAGGTGCTATAACTAATCCATAAATAACGGACAAATCCATAAATCACCCAATGGAGGGGCCTATTTGGATGGACATTTTATAGAAAAAGTCGGCGTGGTGCCGTCCCTAATAAATTTACTAAATAAATTTCCCAAACTACCAAAGCTATGTATAACATACTTTCTGGACTCATTTCCCTTCAGTATCTCATCATGGAAAATGGGTGAAATCGTATAATGACCACACCCACCATCATACCAAGAAAAACCTCAGAAATATTAAATTTTGTAGAAGAGATGGTAGAGAAGAAGGATATAGAAAATGGAATATGGGTTTGGCGTCTCTCACTGTTAGGTCTATAACCATATCTCCGAAAGTACTCGAGCAATTTCAACCAAATTAAGTAATTAATCTTGACATCCTAATTTTATTATAATATGAGCGCCTATTTTACATACTGAAATGTTGAATTAAATCCGATTCATCAACTTTGCTATATATAAATCAAGAACTAATTAAGATATCGGAATAAAAATTTGCATAAATACTGCACTTACCTCTAAGTCAATTGAAATTTTTCGAAATCAGACTATATCCTTTCAAGGCTCCAGATATTGAACATGAAGACATCAGTGACTGTGGCTAATATGTTATCGAAAATATCAGTATGTCTCTCAGATATTTTATAGAAATTCATAGGAAATGTTTTTGCCAAAATGGTTTAATATCAGCCCATTATTGATTGATGATTTCAAATGAAGGCTACAAAATCAACTTTTCCTTCCGATTTTTCCGATTAATATAATTCAATTGGAATTTAGAATTAATAACGCATAACGATCGCTTGGGAGCACAATGGACCTGGAACCGATAGTACCAAATGGCTTATTTCTAGTAAATGTCGTTGCATGCTTTGCATCCTTAAAATGCCTTTGGAAAATCGAAAGCTATTTAATCTAATTATTTTTTATACTCAATGCACAATACTAAATTTTTTGGAGTAATTTAATATAGACTGAAATAAATTTAGTTCAAGATATCATGTCTAAATTTTTTTCAACATTTCAATCGTGTTTTTCAATTGCACCCTTGGTCCAAGATTTGTCTCTAAACGTGTGACACTAAAAATGAGATTTAAAACGCCCATACGGCCTAACGCCAAACAAATCGCAGCACTAGCAGCTACAAATTACAGGACAAGCCGTTAGTTCAGAGCATTTCTTATTCATAACTGGAGAAGAAGAAACAAAATAATGGTAAAGAGCAATTTTGCATAAATCATTTGCTGACTCGCGTCCTGACTGGTCGTCGTCGAAGAAGAAGAAAAGAAAATAAGAGCAATTTCGCTTTTGTAAACTAAGTGCAACATTTATGTACAATAACAACAGCGCTAGCGCAAAAGTAACAGAAATGTGAATATCAACACTTTGCAACAAAATAAGGGCAGACAATTCTCGATCGTTATATAACTATAAACAAATCTCCAAAGAAAGCTTCGAGATAAAAGCTACTATAATTAATTTGCTCTATAGTTATTCGTTCTAGAATTGTGTATAATCTATGGATCTATGGACCTATTTAAACAATAAGTTCTTCCTATTTTTTACATCTTCTGTGAAGCTTTGATTTTTTACGCCTTTAAATGTGGGGTATGATCTATACATAAAAGCTGACAAACCTCGAATAAGGTTTGAACACATTAGGATTGGTTAAATCAATTAGGTAGAAAAATCTGATGATGGTTTCTTCTTTACATAGATCTCAAGGCATGAACCTCTGACAACTAAAAATAACTTAAAGTCCACATACCGAGAAGACACTGCCATTTGTGAACTTTTGAAACAATATTTTGTAACAAAGTGTAATCTTAGTGTTTTTCTGATTACAGCGCAGGCCGCCGACAACAATAAGAAAGGGTTCACAATAGAGCTGGGAAACACAAATAAGGCGACACAGTGCTGACATTTGCACAACAATATGTGTACAAACATATAGACATACATATGTAAATGGGCTGCCAAGAACGTCGTTCAAGAAGACGTTGAGGAAAAATGGAAGAAAATGCTGTAAGTAGAAGATGAAGATGTAAAATTCATTGTTGTTACTTACACAGGCACTTTCATCACTATGGAGCAATAAAAAAGCAAAGAAAGCTTAACACGGAGAGCTTTAAAGGTCTATAGAAAAATTAAAAGCGAAGACTATGCAAGTATGTTAGACAGCAGCGAACGAAAGTACAAGTACATATTTTTTATAATAGGAGTAATTGAGGGAAAAATAATGAGTACACTAGAAAAACTTCTTTAAAAAAGAGGAATTGTGGAAACATAAAATTAAGAGCATAACAGTAATAACTTTGGCTGCTTACTCCATAAAGCCGCATACAAATCTTATCCTTTCTTGAGGTATTGGTTGAAGTACTTCGCAAATATGTACAGAATGTTTTACAATTCTTTTATATATCTTATCTTATATGTTGTTTTATATAAGTCTCTACTTTTATTCAAGTACAAGTATACAAAAACTTGCATTTTAGTGTACTTAACTGCAAAGTCAAAGGTACAGACTTTTTGATTGAATCCACCAATTATTATTAAATTACTATAAGCTTCGATAATTCTTTAAATTTGCAAAGATTTCCCACATTATTTGATCAGAAGATTTTTGTAAGATCGGGGCATTCAGTGCAAAAAATCATGTTTCAAATTCTCTTTCGCTACATACTATACAGAGCTATATTTCAGTTCGAATGCTCTCTCAGACTTTTATTCCTCCTAAGTTTTCATAATGATGTCCCATTCGTCGCTGATAATTATTTCTAAATATTTCAAATCGCCATTCGTCCCAATCATACCGCCGGTATCGCCTAGCTATACAATCAAGGGCAAAGCTTTCATTTACTAAAAACCGACGAAACGAAAAGTGTAAATATTATAATCCTCGAGAATAGTTAGTTATGTACTCGTATAAATCGAGATGGTATACGAATTATATATGGACGTACTCTTTATAGTTGTTCGGGAATGATTATGTATACACAAAGTATAATGACTGACTAACCTCAAGCAACTCTTCCTCATTGTCATCGGCTTTCGGCGAAACTCAGCATGTATTTCTGCCTTAAAAAACTGTAAGTCTAGATTTATGGACCGTAAAACATTTTATCATGACCCATATTTATAGAATAACATCTATGTATATATAGTCGTAAAATACCGTTCAAACATATACATATATGTACATTAAAATAAAGTCATATATGTACTTAAATTGATCAATACATTCAATACCAAAACAATTGACTTCAGTTCATATTAACAATTTGTTCTCTGTTCATACATACTTAAGAACCCAATTCCAAGATAACCGTTTGTATGCGATAAGAAAATTAAACTTTAGCAAATAAATCTTTGAGAAATCAATTTAAATATCCGCCACACCTCCTCCCCCACCATGCGCAGCATATTGAAGTCAAGATTGCCGTCAGAATTTCGAATCACAAATTCCAGCCACTTTAGTGAAGTCTCACTGCTGTTTATAGCCATTCTTGCAGCAGCTTAACGGCTTTTCTTATACGCCTCTGCTCCTCCACCTTCACAGCAGTCAGCCCCTCCCGCACATTACTAGCACCAAAGTATATTGCATGATTTTTATGTGACCGTAAATATCTTGTCTGAATTTATATGCAACACACAAGTCACGACATTCGGATGTGTCATTTAGTGCTGTCGTATTCACTCATACGAGATCATGTACATATGAACACATAAGTATGAGCACATACTCATGGAATTGTCCGCATTAATCAAAGCAAAATGCGCGTGCTAGCCATTTCTGCCGAGTCCGTTGCCAGGTTGGTGGCGAGGCGCTCGGTAATGTTGCGTTGCGTTTGGGGCAAGACAGGTCTGTGTTATGCGCATAGCAGTCATGTTCACTGCCATGTTATGTGATAATTCTTGTATTTTTCAAGTGTTGAAATATTCATTACTTATAAGTACAAACATTTATGTTGATATGTATATATGTATATTTGTATATGTGGTTGCAGGTGCGCTTACAGGCATATGTCTTTCGGCATAAAGTTTTTATGGATGCTGGCGCACAAAAGCGCTTTAAAATCTTTAAACGCAAAAAAACATAGAAGTAAACGTGCGCATAGCTAAATGCATTTATGCTATGCTATGCATATGTACATATATGCATATTCAAGTACATCTATATTTGTGCTTACGCAGTCATATAAATATGTTTTTAAAGATTTATATATGTGTGCTGTATGCTCAGTGAATTAAAGCAGGAAGCACGGAAATCCAATGCGCCACTCGAGTGCCCACAAAGCTATGCCCACATCTCCCAACCAGAAATATCTACATAAGTGCATATTTGAATGTGACATGCCACACACGAATCCATGTGCTTACAGATATATGTATGTATATAATATGCATATTTAACTGTATGCATGAATGTGTGCCTTTAGGCTGTCTGGCGCTTAACAAAAGTTCATTCTTGACATTTTCACTTAGTTATGTAAATATGTAAGTATGCATGAACTTATACCTGGCATTCCACTTATGTACATATACATATATAAATACAAATATACATATTTACACACTACAACTGATACTTATGCGAGCATGTATATAAATCGTCATGTGGATAATCTTTAAAACAAGGGAGAGCGACTTATTCATCTGTTTTGATTGCATTCGAGAAATCTATTATTTTATGTATGAATTTGTTTGGCTTAAATAAAACAAATTATTTTAGATATTTGTATAGATCTCAGTGAGATTTTCATTTCAAATATTGTGCAATATTTGTGCTTAAATAAAGAGAGAAATACTGAGATTTCATTGACCCCATGCAGTTTCAATTTATGTACGGATTTCGTAGGAAATGTTTATTAATTTTAAATTTCTTTATTCAAAGTAGTAAATATAAACCTTAATAAACTACTTTTGTAATTTGGGACAACTAAGGAATTTAATTTACTATTAATAAATTTTATTGGTTTATGTCACACCTGGTTTCACCCAAAGAACAGAAAGAATATATAACAATATAAACAATCTAAGCTCTTTGCAACCACCTCAGATACTAAAATGAATCTTCAGAACAAACTATAAATTACCGATGAGATCATCAAATCATCAAAGCATTTCGATAACATATCTGTATTTTGTTTTATTAATTTTTATTGCCTCTTTTTGTAAGTCCCTCTTCATCTTAGGAGCTCATATTGTCTGTGCAGAAATTAACAAACTAACGAATAGTAGCTTCACCTAGCGCAGCGCCCAGACAGTAATCTTCATAAAAAATTACAAATGAGAAACAGTAGCGCCCAAATACGGTTTTCGGGAACCCCAATAATTGTAATATTATCTACATAGCAAAAATCTTTACTTACATCTTTGTACGTTTTAATTTACTATTGACGGAAATTATTGTAATTAATGTCGCACGGATATAATTTATGTATCAAAGATTGGGAAATCGTACAGGTATCATTTCCAATCTGCCAATTGTTACTGACTTCGAAAGTACATTCAACGTACGTGGAATCTTTCTCATGAACCTAATTCTTTGTCAGAATAAAATGAAGTAAATTGCGTCCAAAGTACGCCTTGGCTAATACTTACCATCAACGATTGCTATACCTATATTGAAAGTTTATGTAGGTATTTGAAAGAATCACCTAGAAATTTGTTTAAGAGAATATTAAAGATTTGTAAGAGAAACGAAAATGTTCATTGCAGTACCCGCTGGTGGAAGCCGAGGAAGACCTCCACTCCGTTGTTAAGACCAGGTAGAAAAGGATCTGGCTGCACATGGGATTTCCAATTGACGCCAAGCGGTGTCTACTCCAATTAAGAAGAAGAAAAGAAATTCACAAGCGAAAGATGTTGATGAACCCAAGATGAAACTGTATCCGTGTTTAAAGACCAACCAGATCAAACCTTTATCAGGAAAAGTAAGGAAAACCAAGTGGAGAACGGGTATCAGCGCTCTTTCTTCTCCATATAAACATTTCTATCTTTTTTTCCTAAAATCAATATTTAGGTTTGTTTCTGATTTTGGCATAAGATAGAATGGACAACAAAACGCTAGATAGTGATCGTGCAATTTGTAGGGTCTAAAATTCGTTTTTTTCGATTATCAAATTATTAATTAAAGCTTTATGAATGTAGTCATCAAATCAATCATTTTAGACCGAGAACGCTTTCCAGGATTTACTAGTAAAATAAAATTATCGAATATTTATTACCACCACGATAAGCGAACATTTGTACCAATTAGTCGAGTAAATTATATGCTAATTGTATTAACTTCTTGAAGTGAAACTTCGACGTTGTTCTGTTGCAATTCGAGCAGGCTGTGATCATTTTAAATTAAATATTCCACGCAACTTTGGCCATTCACTCGCACACTTGCGTGGAAATCGCCGCCAAAGCAATACTTAAATTTAATATCAGCACGAATTTGTGTACTTATCGTCGCTATGACACCTTGGCCGGTCATGATAGTGCGAAGCAATGCCACACGCAATCTGCCATTTCCCTTAATCCTGCGCATTTACGTGCGCACACAGCTGTCAGGTATGAGGGCTAACCGGAATGGCAGCCAACCGGTGTATGGGCAGCCACTAATGGCCATTCTGGACCTACCGTTGCACGGTGTGTAACCGACTTGCCACCTGCCAACACAACGCATCACGCGCCATCGACTAACTAATGCTAATGGATGTTGAGCGCCAGAGCGTTGGGCAAACTTTTCGTCGAACAAAAAAGGACTGAAAAACTTTACAAAATGCTTATAAAAAATGACGAGCGCCATAAAAGAATTGAAAGGAGTAAAGACGATAATTTTAATAGTGAGCTTAAATGCGCGTAGACTTGGTGGTATTTGCTTACATATAGTATATATGTATAGAACATTATATACATTAAAGTACATTTGTATGCATGCACAGACTTGTAAATAGCACTATATTTACTCGTAAGAAAAACCATTAAATTGAATCAGAAAATTGTTTTAAACTTACCATGCGCATCTTTGTTGGTTAACGAGCCGCCAGACAAACCACCAATGCCACCGCTGCCACCACCTCCTCCGGCTGCATGCAACATCAGACTGTTGGACGAATGCAACCGTGCTGCCACAAATGTTGCGCGCAACGTCACCAATGTGAATGCAATAAAAATTTTCCACATTGTTAACATTATCATTACACTTTGATGACAGTTTTTTCCACTGGCCACTGTAATGAATCCAGCCACAACAACACCAGCCTCGATGAGCCGAAGACCAATACTCGGTCCGGTCGGAAAGAGTGACAGGGAGTGTGATAAAGCGCGTTGCACACACCTCCGTAGATTCACTCAACTTTATCGAGACGTAAGCGTAGTTTTACTTTCACTCTTCGTAATAATAATTATTTTTTATTACATTCGGTAGTTTTGCTGTCAATCGTTTTCTTTTTGCTCGCTGCACGGAACTAGTTTCTTTGTTCTGTAAAAATGAGAAACAAGAAAGTATAATCATTTAGTTAACTTTGTTATAGGTATAATTGAAATTCATAATTAGTTTTAATTGTTTGTAAAGTTACTTTTAAGGTCGTATGACACTGTATAAATAATTCAATAGAAAAGCCTTTCGTGACAAAGTCATCAAGTATTTAGAGGTGTGATTTGAGTGTGCACTATTGGCTGTGCTATCCGAATGTCAAGAGTTGATATCTTTTAAGGGCCACAAACCGATTATAGAAGAATTAGAAGCGGTGGAATTTATATATGTTCAAAAGAAGAAAGGGCATTAAGAAACAATACATTACTAAAAAGATCAATATCTTTTAAGGGCCACAAAACGATTATAGAAGAATTAGAAGCGGTGGAATTTATATATGTTCAAAAGAAGAAAGGGCATTAAGAAACAATACATTACTAAAAAGATCAATTAAATAGATCTCAGGATGGTTCAAATATGCAACGTTTTGTTAGGCAATTTGTTGATATTTTGAAGGTCATTTCATAAACTTCACTCAGAAAGAAATCTTCGTCCCTATTGGGAAAAACTGGAACAGTCAAAAAAGCTTCTCTTGAGACGAATTGTCACCATTAAAATCGTTCGCCTTAGATTTGAACAGGTAATTATCTAGGTTTAGATCCATAGCGATCTCAAAGTGCTTACATCGACTAAATCAAAATAGCGCTTGATTAGCCGTTATAGTACCATAGGCACTATTCACATTTTCAGTCGGTAACAATAATTAACGATTTCTAATAATAATTTCAAAACTTAAGGGGGGAACCTATTTTAGAGACTTCAAAAAATCGATTTTTTTTATTAATGTCTATAAATGTCTACCCAAACTATCCAATAATGTGTCCTCAACTTTCAGAAGCAAATTCAAAATACTTTTGGAGTTACAGGAGAAATAGTGAACAAACGGCGAGCAGGTATACTTATATACGACAACTTTAACGCGCGATTTGTCGGTTTTTCAATTACACGATTTTTCCCAATTGTCGGCTAAAAGATGGAAATCGTAATTTTAGGTATATAGGATCTAGGTGAAGTTGTGACCCGATATCACCCATTTTTGGCACGGAGACACATTACTAAAAGAAAAATATTCCCACTGAAATTCTTCAAAAAATTTAAATTCTTCTTCAACAAGTAAGGAAGGGCTAAGTTCGGGTGTAACCGAACATTTTATACTCTCGCAGTTTATTGATGTAATTTTATAAAGACAACACAATTCGACCCATATATTCGGCATAAAGTTCAATAGAATAACGAAAATCATCATAAATAGTATATGGGGACTGAGGTAATTCCTAAACCGATTTCACTCGTTTTCACCACCAAGATACAATGTATCGAAGACTATACGATCACTTAATTTAATATTACTTATAATTAGGTATATAGGATCTGGGGGAAGTTATGACCCAATTTTTACCATTTCAGGTACAGAGAGAAACTGTTATAAGAAAAAAATTCAGAGGGAATGAATTACATTAAAATATCTGAGGGATTTACCTATATTTTCGGTGAAAAATTAACCTTAGGCACTGAGTTCTTCATGTTTGATATCAGGGGCCTTGAAAAGTCATGGTCCGATTTTGACAATTTTTCCACAAGTGATGTCACAGCTCAAATACAGTATTTGTGTAAAGTTTTATTCCGCTAGCTTCATTGGTTCCTTATGAATACATTATAAAGTGAACGAATCAGATGGAATTCAAAATTGGGTTATATGGGAAGTAGACGTAGTTGTGAACCGATTTCGCCCATATTCCACCCGTGTCATCAGGGTGTCAAGAAAGTGTTATATACCGAATTTCATTGAAATCGGTCGAATAGTTCTTGAGATATGGTTTTTGACCCATAAGTGGGCGACGCCACGCCCATTTTCCATTTTGTAAAAAAATCTCAGTGCAGCTTTCTTCTGCCTTTTCTTATGTAAAATTTGGTGTTTCTGGCGTTTTTCGTTACGGAGTTAACCCACTTTTCGTAATTTTCAACCTAACTTTTGTATGGGAGGTGGGCGTGGTTATTATCCGATTTCTTTCATTTTTGGACTGTATAAGGAAATGGCTAAAAGAAACGACTGCAGAAAGTTTGGCTTATATAGCTTTATTGGTTTGCGAGTTATATACAAAAAAACTTATTTGAGGGCGGGGTCACGCCCACTTTTCCAAAAAAATTACATCCAAATGTGCCCCTCCCTAATGGGATCCTATGTTCCAAATTTCATTTTCATAACTTTATTTGTGGCTTAGTTATTACACTGTATAGGTTTTCGGTTTCCTCCATTTTGTGGGCGTGGCAGTGAACCGATTTTGCCCATTTTCGAAAGCAACCTCCTCAGGGTGCCAAGGAACATGTGTTCCAAGTTTCATTAAGATATCTTAATTTTTACTCAAGTTATCGCTTGCACGGACAGACGGACAGACGGACGGACAGACATCCGGATTTCAAATCTACTCGTCATCCTGATCATTTATGTATATATAACCCCATATCTAACTCTTATATTTCTTGGTGACACAAACAACCGTTATGTGAACAAAACTATGATACTCTGTGCAACAGGTTGCGAGAGTACGGGTGGAATATGCTCTAACACTTTAAATGAAATTCGGTTTATAATATTTTCCTGGCATTCCAATGATATGTTATAAAAATAGTTCAAATCGGTTCACAACCACGCCTAATTCCCATATACCAGAACTTTGAAGTCGAAATCGTTTACTTTACAATACATATATAAAGAAAGCACTAGTGAAGATATCGGAACAGAACTTTGCACAAATACTGCATTTATAATGTGACATCACCCATCTTAAAATCGCCAAAATCGGACCATAAGTTTTTAAGTTAGTTTCATATATCGAACATGAGGACCTCAATGTTTCTAATACATTTTTAACGAAAATATTTTTATACTCTCGCAACCTGTTGCACAGAGTATCATAGTTTTGTTCACATAACGGTTGTTTGTGTCACCAAGAAATATAAGAGTTAGATATGGGGTTATATATACATAAATGATCAGGATGACGAGTAGATTTGAAATCCGGATGTCTGTCCGTCCGTCTGTCCGTCTGTCCGTGCAAGCGATAACTTGAGTAAAAATTAAGATATCTTAATGAAACTTGGAACACATGTTCCTTGGCACCCTGAGGAGGTTGCTTTCGAAAATGGGCAAAATCGGTATACTGCCACGCCCACAAAATGGAGGAAACCGAAAACCTATACAGTGTCATAACTAAGCCATAAATAAAGTTATGAAAATGAAATTTGGAACATAGGATCCCATTAGGGAGGGGCACATTTGGATGTAATTTTTTTGGAAAAGTGGGCGTGACCCCGCCCCCAAATAGGTTTTTTGTATATAACTCGCAAACCAATAAAGCTATATAAGCCAAACTTTCTGCAGTCGTTTCTTTTAGCCATTTCCTTATACAGTCCAAAAATGAAAGAAATCGGATAATACCTCCCATACAAAGGTTAGGTGAAAATTACTAAAAGTGGGTTAACTCCCTAACGAAAAACGTCAGAAACACCATATTTTACATAAGAAAAGGCAGAAGAAAGCTGCACTGAGATTTTTTTACAAAATGGAAAATGGGCGTGGCGTCGCCCACTTATGGGTCAAAAACCATATCTCAAGAACTATTCGACCGATTTCAATGAAATTCGGTACATAACACTTTCTTGACACCCTGATGACACGGGTGGAATATGGGCGAAATCGGTTTACAACTACGTCTACTTCCCATATAACCCAATTTTGAATTCCATCTGATTCGTTCACTTTATAATGTATTCATAAGGAACCAATGAAGCTAGCGGAATAAAACTTTACACAAATACTGTATTTGAGCTGTGACATCACTTGTGGAAAAATTGTCAAAATCGAACCATGACTTTTCAAGGCCCCTGATATCAAACATGAAGAACTCAGTGCCTAAGGTTAATTTTTCACCGAAAATATAGGTAAACCCCTCAGATATAACAGTTTCTCTCTGTACCTGAAATGGTAAAAATTGGGTCATAACTTCCCCCAGATCCCATATACCTAATTATAAGTAATATTAAATTAAGTGAGCGTATAGTCTTCGATACGTTGTATCTTGGTGGTGAAAACGAGTGAAATCGGTTTAGGAATTACCTCAGTCCCCATATACTATTTATGATGATTTTCGTTATTCTATTGAACTTTATGCCGAATATATGGGTCGAATTGTGTTGTCTTTATAAAATTACATCAATAAATTGCGAGAGTATAAAATGTTCGGTTACACCCGAACTTAGTCCTTCCTTACTTCCTTACTTGTTTGTTTTTAATTTGCGAAAAGTTTTTGAATTTCTCACTTTTTGTTTGATTTTCTTGGTTTATCTAGAAGCTATACTATTAGAGATTGAAAATGTTTTGGTTTTTTTTTGTTTTAGATGGAAATAGCGACCAGTATGTTTCCCGCCGCACGACACATGCACACTCTAGAGAAAAATGCAACAATATCCAAATGTTAAAGAAACACACCCCAACTATTCCATTCTAAGACAGTCGATGTAGTTCTTATTGATAACGTAGGAAGTCGCAGTATTTCGTAGTAGCAGACATCAATAAAACAGGTTCTAACACAGAAAAATATGTTTCCAGATTATCAATAGGTACTATAAAGAAAAATGTGGAAAATATGTGATTTCGAAAAAGTGATTGTTGAGGGGTTTAATGAAGTCAAGCAACTATATGAAGATGAATAGTGTAATAATTAAATAATATCTTGAGATAATCAAAAAAAATAATAATACATAATTTAAAATATATATTGAGTGTTTTGTGGACCCAGAATAAATAACAATATTAGGTCATTTTATAATGTAGTAATTTAAGTTCTTTGAAAATATCCCATATGTGTAGGTTTTACAAACCTGTATCCATATTAATATTATAAATGCGAAAGTAACTCTGTCTGTTACTCTTTCACGCCTAAACGGCTGAACGGATTTTGATGAAATTTGGTATGGTGATAGAAGATAACCTAGAAATGGTCATAGGCTATAAATAATCACGCCATCGTTCATAGGGGGTAAGAAGTAGGCAGATAACTAATTTGAGTTAGTGATTTTTATTCGTTTTTTTGGGGTTTTTGCTCTTTCACATCTAAACGGCTCAACGGATTTTGATGAAATTTAGTAAGGTAATAGATGGTTACCTAAAAACGGATATAAGATCAAAATGATCACGTCATCGTACTTAGGGGGTAGGAAGTACGCAGAAAACTGCTGGGAGTTTTGCTCTATCATGACTAAACGGCTGAACGGATTTTGATGAAATTTATTTAGGAATTAATAATTAACATTTTGTTTTACTTATAATTTACCGTTATATAAATATAATATAAAAATGAATTTGCTGTTAGTTAGTCTCGCAAAAAGTCAAGAAAAATATAAAAAGAGAAAACAAAAAAATAATATTTTGAAGGTTGTCATTGTTGCTTTGTTAAAATATTTTTGTTATTGTTCAATTGTATAAGGTTGTGTCAATAGCCCAAAACAATTTGTAACAAATAAGGAAAGGCTAAGTTCGGGTCCAACCGAATATTTTATACTCTCGCAATTAATTGATGTAATTTATTAAGATAACACACAATTTGACCTATATATTCGGCATAAAGTCCAATAGAAAATCATCATATATAGTCACTAATTTTCGGGAATAGGGGCATCTTGCCACCTTTTAGTAGGCAAACAAACGGCACATTCGGCCTTGAAATTACTCCTAAATTGCAAATGAACGAAACACCAGTCGCAAAATCGACAAAAATAGCGCTATAACGAAGATTTTACAAATATTCAAGAAATCGTTGGAGGTACTGCACAGGACTTTAAAAGATCTGGATTGTCGGTGAACGTTTTTGGTGGAGCCAGGATTCTGTTAGCAGGTGATTTACGCCAAACTCTTCTAATTATTCCTGGATCTACTGTTACTGACGGGCTAATCGCATGCCTAAAATCATTTAATTTGTGGCGACACATAAAGAATCGCCAATTAACAACTAACATATGAGTGTTTTTGCAACAATATCAATTGTAGAAGCAGTGGTAGCAAATGGTAGGGTCGCAGTTGACACCTCGATGGATTAATAACAGATTTCTGTCACTTCATTGACTCGAAAGAGAAGTTTTCCTGACATGAAACCTCAATATGATAACCATAAAGGACTGATTGAATGATTATATTGGTGGTAAAAAACAAAGATAACGATGATCTTAATGCGACAATTTAGAACTTCGGTCCAGGAGAGTTGACACAGCTACAAACCTGGATGACATAGTCAATTATTCCAAACTATTTAAAATTGCCTTACTATCACCACTCACTTTACAATTAAAAGTAGTGTGAGTTGTCATCATGCTGCGTAACATAAATCAACCTCGAGTAATCAATATCGTCGCCGAAGCCAAGATTGGACCAACTTAATTTAATGTATGCCTTGCCATAAAAACGTGTGGCCGGGTCTGCTAGTATATTATATATATCAATTTGGTAAAGTATGTTTTATTAAATTTCTATCATATGTTCATATGTACCCTACGAAAAAAATTTTCAATCATTTATACATATGGAAGTATCAGCGAAAGTTATCAGTGTTCATAAATAATTTATGAAAAATATTCCACTGTAAAAGAGCTTTATCCTAAATTTTCTGCAAAGCAAACGTTTAACAAAGTAACGAAAAATAAACACAAAAGGAGATGACCCAGAAAATATTATGACCGAAATAAAGCAGGAGAATACATGCAAAAGAACCTTATCGAAATTATGTTAGTGCAGTTCAAAGGTTGCGTTGTAACGATGTAGGAAAAAATTAATTTCGCTTGCACAAAAAAAAACAAAAACGCCGGAGAATTGAAAATAAAGCGTTAAACTTCTATTCATTTTTTTTTTTTCAATTCATCTATTTCCACACTTTTTTCCTTGTCAGCCCATAATAATGATGCCATAATTGTGGTGGGAATAGCCACAACGTAACTATTAGAATCTACAAAAAACGCACACACAAACACTCACCAACTCATTACGTACAAAAGAAGAAAATCCAACAAAGTCTTAGCTGAGCTGATAAGCGTTCAAACAGCGGCAAACAAGCGATTGAAAAGAGAGGAAAGTTTACAACAAAAAATATTCAGCGCGTAAATATAAAAGAAGTTAGCGAAAAAAGCTCCAGACGCATGGCGCAACAGTGGGTGGCCGAGAAGAAAGTCTAACCGATGGCTGATGAAAAAAGAAAGTTTTAGCTTCACTTTTTTCTTTTAAGTACAACTAATTCCGAAGAAGTTGTGGCAACAACACATATGTATTTTGCGAAAAAACTTGTTTTTTCCTTTAAGCCGATCTCCACTGTCATCGTAATCTTTTGCAACTCACCTTAATGGTTCGTGGTTAAAAGGACGGTCAGTGAGTGTCGCAAAGTGTACGAGTTATTTGTACTCTCTTAGGAACCACATAGATTTTTCGTGGCGTATGTCCTGCTATCCGCTTTGTATTCAGAAATATGTAGACCTCTTATGTACATATAACTAGTGTGTAGTCAGCCATTATGTGTTGTCCGACAGCATTAGCAATATCAACTTCAAAGTGAGAAGAATTTAAAAAGTCAACGGCATCTTAAAAATCATTAATATTATCTTGTATAATATGTATAACTAAAAGACTTTTTGCACTTTATGTCTTCTTCATTACCTCTGAAATAAACCGATCATTTTGGTATCGTGGTTATTATGATGAAATATAATTAAAACTATTTTATGCGAATGAAAAAAATATATATATTATATAAATGAAAAAAGATCCAGTAATCGCTCCAAAAACATATCATATATATCCTTTTTATTTTTTATTTTTACAATTGTACCTAGTATACAATGATTAAATACTAACAACAATTCAATTCTAATAATATTAATTTATAATATATTAAATTAATAATAATATTCGTGAGACTTTGCAAGTTTGGTTATTTCATTTACATGACAGTAACGTTTTTTTGCTTATAGTTAATAGGAAAAAGCGGTTTTCGTATTTTGGAAAAATATTTTTTTCTGATGGAAAATCACCATAGCATCGAAAATAACGGCTTATTAAGTGTTACGTCAAATTTATCATAGCACATTCAACTGTTAAGACCGATAATTCAAGGAATTACGCTTGGAACTTAGTGGGGGGAGCACTGTATTTACTAGATTTGGCTTCCAGCGCCTTTTCCTATTTCCGATGTTCCAACTGGGGTTTGCTGGAATATTTTGCATTCTAGGAGCTTCATATTCACATAGTATTCTAGACAGAGATTATGTCGAAAGATTGAGGAAGTCGATTATACGTAGTTCAACTTGATCGATAAATACCTTTCCTAAATGGGATTGAAAATGCTTCATGGATAAAACATTGATCCAGTGAACTAATCTAATACTTCTAATAACTGATATTCTATTATCATAACTTAATGAAATTTGTGCCAAATATATAAGTCAAATAATTGCAAGGGCTATGTCATCTGATCGCCCTTGGTTCGCATAAAAATATTGGTCTGTAAGTATACTAGTTCTCTCAATTTTATAAGCTTCTCCCTGTCACAAAATCTAAGAAAAGCAAAACTGAACTGAAGCAATTGCTAAGCAGTTGGCATTGTTGCAGTAGCAAAAAAAAAAATCCCAAATTATTTTCAAAATTTCTGCATTGTTAAGTGTACTGTATCTTTTCCCTGCCATGTGAAGCCGACTGTGATTGAAATTGTAAGTAAAATCGAAAATGCTTAAACCTGGTTTGAAGAGAAAAAATTAATACTGGAGATTACCATATATCGTTTTGGTCTCATCATTCTCAATTATTGATGTTGAAAACTTACACTGTTTCAAAAAATAATAAGGTAGTGATTTGAAAAGCAGTGTAGTGGGTTCCAAACTTTTGAGATAATGTAATCCACATTATGTTCAAATCTTCATAACTGAAGACTTCTACGGTCTACTTTAAAATGACAGAAATTACACAATGGAAGCTGTCCTTGATATTATACTTAAACCTTAGTGTCTTCCACTTTTTAACACAACTCTATATAAAAGCTCGTAATTAATTAAACTCACATAAAGCTTCTTTGTCGTAAACTAGTTTTAAAAGCTAACTAAACCTGTGAGCTCGCACATTAAGAATCTGGATTTAATAAAAAACTGTTGTCCAAACTAAGAGCATAACTAACCAGGAGAAAGCAAAACACTGGAATTCAACAAGAAAGGTAAAAAAATGAACAAATTGCAAAATCTCTAAACAACATAAAATAGCAAATCAAGAAAAATATAGGAAAAGTAACTATTGCAGCAAGAAAGTGGAAAAAGCAATAACGGACATGTGTGTGCATCAAACTAGTGGTCAGCCAACTAGAAATGTATACAACAGCTGTCCAACGCCAGCCATCCATCCATCCAACTGATGTGAGCAACACGGACAGCTTCCTTCACGGACAGTTATCTATTCAAGCTACGCAAACGGCGATACATACAAATACAAACTTATCTATGCGTAACGGTATATGGAACTGTATTTAGATACAAGTAATTTTGGGCTGCTTTCTCTTCAATGAGTACAGACACTCTTATATGAACCATTTCGTATGCTGCCAGTCAGTCAGTCAGTCACTCAGTCAGTCATGGAATGTGTCAGACATTCGCTTCTTCTGTTGTGCATTCAGTCAAGCATTCATTTAATTCACATTGCATTTACTCTTAAACAAAAAAAAACACCCAAAAATATATATGGTACAGTGGTTGGAAGCAAAAATTTAACTGCATGCCAAAACTTTGGTATTTGCTGAGAGCCAAATGCTTACAATTTGTTTTTATTTCCTAACTGGCAATCTATGTGGCAACTGCATTTTTTTTTTACTTTAAATGTTGCAAACAAATGAAAGTGAACGAAACTTTTTCCTAAGCAAATGTTTTATTAAAAAAAATAGGTAGTTAAAAAAAAATATTTTGTATCAAACCAGATCTCAATAAGTGAAATATTTCCCAATCAATTTTTTAACCAGTAACAAAAGTAATTAAAGCAGTAGCCTCCAAACCCTTATCAGTCGAATTCATCCAAATGATCGCACTGTTTATATGGTGAAAATCGGAAAATTATTTAGGAGATTGAAAGTCTGGATTACTGTTATATTTCTTCCAACTTAGTTGAATCTAGATTTTCAAACATCATTCACATTCTTAAAATGTTTGTCTTCTAAGTCCTCTCGGATGGGCATTTTAAGGTTAGGAATTGGCTTTAACGAGATATGGGAGCGAAGAAACCACAGTATCTTTCAGGCTAAGTTCCGATTTCAAGAATTTCAATCAGAATTTTCTATATTTTGATTTGATTTGATTTGATATTTGAGGACTTACACTAAAAGTAAAAAGTAAATGAAAAAGCTATCCGTTAGAATAATAACGGTAGCATTCTATTTTAAAGCAACTTTTAGTAGCTCGAACCATTGTTTCATACTCAAGCTAACCTATATATTTTAACCGTTACTCACACAGCACTTAGGCTTCTTAGCATTAGTGTAACACACTATATATTGTATTCCGGTAAAGATCATAATTTCCTTAAGTGTTGTTTTCGTAGCACAAAGCGAATGCTCAAAAGAATCTGACCGCGTACACAGTGAAATGCATATTGTTTGCGCAATCAACTTCAAATGAAACATTTTTCTGACACTACTACCCTGTGTCTATATAGCCTTTTTTTATAGTAATATTGCTGAGTCCACATCATTGTATAAACGTCAGTAAAACGCTGACTGACTTGACCTATTCTCGCGCTAAATAAATATTGACTTACTGCGCTGCTTTGCTGGCAAGCGCCGCCACATCCTCTCTCACTCCATTGCGCTAAAACCTTTTTCCAATCTAATCTAACAAAAGCGAATTTTTTTCCCTCCTCCTTTGACCCATACCAGTGGCGGCTGCTTCAAAGTAAACCTACTTATATTTGCCACCATTCGTCGCAGTCAGGGTATGAGCATACACGTGGCGGCACATTTCTCTCGATATACGAGTATATGTATATCGTGTGACCACCAGCCTCGGTGGTAGCGCCTGGCTGCGTACTTAAAACATCAGTGCTCCATACGAGCTGTATATAATCTTTATGCGCCACTACATGCTCGTAAGTATTGTAACATACGCTCTTCGCCTTCTGCGCTTCTATTTTTTACCGGCTTTTCCAGTCGTTTGGCTTACATTGTATTGCGGCGGCTATTCCCATTTCTATTATGAGCCCACTTGATGGCGGCTGGAGCTCACACACTTTATAGACTTATGTGTGCGTGTATCCTAGTTGTAGAAGATTTGTCATATAGTATATCATGATATGCTGCACGACCACCCACAAACATGCCTCCCCCTCTCACTCCCTCTCTTGCACACCATGTCGCTTTGTTGTCTGCTGCGTTGTACCCTCCTTGGCCGATACCGTTATGTTGCTTGCGCTTTTTGCCACAGTCTTCCACTTGAAAATTGCCTGCCTGGCCCGAGGCGTGTAGTCTGTTGCTGCTGCTCGGTGCTCGGTGCTCGGCTCGGGTCCTCCAGTGTTTCTAATGGCTGTTGTGGTCATTGAAGCGATCATTTAGCACACGCACGTTACTGAATTATATCGCCTCGATTGTAGTTATATTGTGGATTTTCGTACAACAAGTCGGGTAATTTGGCTGTCCATACTCGATATTTCAGTTGTTTTACGAGCGCCGTTGATATTTATTGTTTTCAGTATATTTATTTTTTTGTTTTTACTTCCTAAAATATGTTTTCCCTGTTGTTGTAACGTCTTTACGGCATGTACTTTTTAGTGCTTCCTATAATCACGCTTATTTCATTCTAAGCTTGTTCCAACGATTTAGTGTTGTTTTAATTTCGCCAGCAATTTTGTTGATTTTTTTTATTTATTTATTTCATCTTTATTCTGCTTGTCTCACACACACACACTACCGCTAAAGCCAGTCAATCACTGCCTTTGTTTTTCATTCAGCCGATTTCCCCAGAGATGCGCTGAAAGCGTTTTCCGGCTTTTGATTTTGATTTCGCGTTCGTATATTTCCTTTCGCTGGCTTTACGGCTTTTGTTGCTTCACGCGAGCGACCAGAACGGCACAAACCCACGCGCAAAATAAATGTAGGCATTACTCCGTCAAGATTTGTGCGCCTTAAATTATTGTGTTGATTGTGATGCGTTCGTATAAAACGATTTGTTTGCTCCTAATCTGTACATAATGAGATTTCAATATCCGCCAGTCTCAGCTTAATTTCATTATTCATAAATACATATTTATTGTATGCGTTGATAGGAAATTGCATTTAGCGCGTTTTTGGCTTGTTTGTAATGGCCAGCGCAAATTTTGTTTTTAATAAAAAAGATGAAATGCTTTCTACGATAAACATCGTAAGCTTTATTACCATTTAATGGCAACTAAAATTTCCATTAAAATTGAACGGATCACTATCAACATCAGCTTGTCGGGAATTTTTATGTGCAGAGAATAATAAAAAACGCAGCGTGTGTATTCAAGCAGATTTTCAATATTTATAAAACAAAAATTTATTCTTATACTCACCACCCGTTGGCGCCAGTATCACACGAAAAGTTTACTATGTACCACATTTGTCGAAGACGAAGTGCTCTTCCACCGTCTTATACCTAAAAATTATCCAATCCGGCAACGAATTAAGACTTCGGTAACCCAATTATACAGATTTTACCCTATATAACTTCCTTTGGTTTCCAAATTTAAAATAGTGACCGAGAAGGAATGTGAGTAGAATAAGGAAGGAACCGCCTCGGCATCCTATTTATCGCTAGGTCCGAGCTATATAGTGGATGCAAAAGCATCCAACATACAACATTTCGGATGGCGGGTTCTTTTGCATGGAAGAAAGGGTCTGGATAAGTCCGAAAGGCGACAGTCGCCTAAGACAGGCTTATCCGGTGGGCTTGTCTCCTGGTCCTCGTCAAATATTAAAAAGGAACTTAATGATGCGATAGTGGACGAAGTGCTCCTCCACCGTCTTACACCTAAAAATGATCGAATTTGGCAACGAATTATGACTTCGGCCACCATACTATACAGATTTGACCCTATGTAACTTCTTTTTGTTTCCAAATTTAAAATAGTGACCGAGAAGGAATTTGAGTAGAATAAGGAAGGAACCACCTCGGCATCCTATTTATCGCTAGGTCCGAGCTATATAGTGGATGCAAAACATCCAACATACAACATTTCGGGTGGCGGGTTCTTTTGCCCGGAAGAAAGGGTCTGGATAAGTCCGAAAGGCGAAAGTCACCTAAGGCAGGCTTATCCGGTGGGCTTGTCTACTGGTCCTAGTCAAATATTAAAAAGGAACTTAATGACGCGATAGTGGACGAAGTGCTCTTCCACCGTCTTACACCTAAAAATGATCGAATTTGGCAACGAATTATGACTTCGGCCACCCTACTATACAGATTTGACCCTATATAACTTCTTTTTGTTTCCAAATTTAAAATAGTGACCGAGAAGAAATTTAAGTAGAATAGGAAGGAACCGCCTCGGCATCCTATTTAGCAGACCAGTAATTATTAGGCAGTTTAAAGATGTTGCGACTTCGCTGGGACAAGTGTATCGTTTTGTTTTCAATAAACGAAATACTTTCACTACATAACGATGACATGGAAAAAAGTCATTGTTCAATGATGTGAAATTTCAAATGAAAATTAGATTTTTAAAGTAATAAATTGGTTTGTTTAGTGTTTTTCGGTAAGCTGATAAATTTTATAAGAAATATTATTATGCTAAAATCCACTCAACGATTGAACCACTGCCATCGCGAGGTACGAACATACAAAATTTCGGGAGGCGGGTTCTTTTGCCCGGAAGAAAGGGTCTGGATGAGTCCGAAAGGCGACAGTCGCCTAAGACAGGCTTATCCGGTGGGCTTGTCTACTGGTCCTCGTCAAATATTAAAAAGGAACTTAATGATGCGATAGTGGACAAAGTGCTCTTCCACCGTCTTACACCTAAAAATGATCGAATTATGACTTCGGCCACCCTACTACACAGATTTGACCCTATGTAACTTCTTTTTGTTTCCAAATTTAAAATAGTGACCGAGAAGGAATTTGAGTAGAATCAGGAAGGAATCGCCTCGGCATCCTATTTATCGCTAGCTTATCCGGTGGGCTTGTCTACTGGTCCTCGTCAAATATTAAAAAGGAACTTAATGACGCGATAGTGGACGAAGTGCTCTTCCACCGTCTTACAGCTAAAAAGGATCGAATTTGGCAACGAATTATGACTTCGGTCACCCTGTTATGCAGATTTGACCCTATGTAACTTCTTTTTGTTTCCAAATCAAAATAGTGACCGAGAAGGAATTTGAGTAGAATGAGGAAGGAACCGCCTCGGCATCCTATTTATCGCTAGGTCCGAGCTATATAGTGGATGCAAAAGCATCCAACATACAACATTTCGGGTGGGGGGTTCTTTTGCCCGGAAGAAAGGGTCTGGATGAGTCCGAAAGGCGAAAGTCACCTAAGGCAGGCTTATCCGGTGGGCTTGTCTACTGGTCCTCGTCAAATATTAAAAAGGAACTTAATGATGCGATAGGAGTGATAGTGGATGATCAACGATTCCCCGGAGACTTAGAGGGCGAGGATTTAACGGCCGATGTCCTTCAAAAAGACCGTTTTCGGGCCATCGAATGAAGAAACTGCCTTATGTTTGTGCGAAAGAGTGTGAAAATTGATCGGTGGATCAGTGGCAGACCGTAATTTTTTCAGTTGAATATATGTTTTGGATGGAAGAAAACACTCCAGCTCTGAAAGTATTCGATGCAGTACCCGCTGGAGGAAGCCGCGGAAGAGGACGACCTCCACTCCGGTGGAAAGACCAAGTGCAAAGTGACCTGGCTTCACTCGGTGTTTTCAGTTGGCGCCAAAAAGCAAAAAGGAGGAATGAGTGGCGCGCTCTGGTGGATTCGGCTATAATCGCTTAAAGCGGTTCCTACGCCAAATATATATATATATATATATGTTTTATTAAACATACATATGTTTGGAGCAGATAGTATTCGCCATTTATAGAGAAAGTTAAGCGAACGGTTCACCGGAGAATGCTCACAAACAACAGTACGCCAGCTGGTAAGCACGATTGTCTGGGGCTGTGCTTTTTATAATGGACTAAAAGGGATTCATTAAATATAAGGTAGAATCAACGATGAGGCATATACTAAAATTTTGGAAGACAATTTGTACCCTCTATCGAAATACTGTGTCAAAACCAAAACGATGTATTATTTTTTTTTATTCTACTTCCTGTTATCAATCATTTATATATTATTTTTATCTTATTCCATGCTTTTTTTCCGAAATCGCGATTTTATGACTAAAATGGGATATGGCGTGGCCTAGGAACAGCTCCGATTTAAACTCAACCGAAAACCTGTGGAAGCATATAATAAAACAGTAAGCTGCACAGAAACCGAAGAACCAAAAGAACTGAATTCCGCCCTTTCAAGAGGTGGTATGATGACATAGAGGTCGGAATACTCCAAAAGTTTATTTCAACCATACCATCAAAGGTTAGGGTAGTCATTAAGGCAAAAAAGGAAGCGCAACGAAGATTCGATTGAATATTTCCCAATAGATAGAGTAAAATTATAGTGCTATTTTAATGAATTTTGTGATCAATATTGTAGAATATTCCTAATTGTAACAACAATGCTTTTTGGCTACTAATTTATTTACTCATTACAAATCCAAAAGAACTATCATATTCACTTTTTTTTATTATAATTTTATCTCATAATTCAAATTTTCCTACCGACTGGTTTTTAATGCCCAGTACTGTACATATCATAACCGTTCGCGCTTTTATTTACTAAGGTTACATTTGTATTGGGAACATAGTATAATTCTTTTCAATAGACCTAATATCAAAGTCCGATGCAAATTTAATAAATAAAAGCTTATTTTTGCAGAGCTCGCCAATTTGCTATGTTTTCAGTCCTTACTCATTGGCTGATTCAAGCTTTCTTGTCGGTGTGGTAACACTGTTTATCTAGATTACAAAGCAGGTATCGTTAAAATACATTGTTAACAAAGATACGTTACAACAAAGATGGATAATGTTGTCTAATTTTTTTCTATCATCAAAATCCGCTCAACAGTTAGAGGTTATAACACAATAATAACGTAGCACAAACAAAATTATATGGCAAATCAACTTATTAGATTGTCATTACCAAATAATTAGCATAATTTCGAATTTCGAATTTCAATAATGATAACTAAAGCAAATAAGACTTTTCCCAAACATTTACCTTTACTTTATAGGAAAACACTACATTTCAATATGTAATTATTTTTCATTCATTCTTTTTGAGTTCCATGACGAAAACATAAACAATTTATAATATGTACATACATACTATGAATGTCGTATGAGTATTGATTCCTTAGCGTGTGTGCATAATAAATTCGTAGCATGAAGGAGTGTGCAGACCCACCTACCGATATGCCTCAAGAGGCAATTGAGCTTATATACTCGCATGTAAATAGAAACTTATTAATTTATTTGCTTTGCTATTGAATGTGTACTATTTTATGCTTACGCTTATTTTTTTCAATGTATACACTTATACATTTATATGAATGAAATTAACACAAATGCTATTTTGGATTGCATTTGTTGTAGAAATTTTTCCTTACATCACTTAAATTATTCACGACACATTTTCAAGTTGCCTTCCTTGTAGAATTATAAATATTTAAATAGATTGCTGTAGGAAGTAAACATTTGGCCAGAATGTCTTAATTTTGGGTTAATTGCTGAGAAAAATAATGTTGTTATCATACTTTCATGTGCCCACACACGCATATGTACGTAGCCGACACGTGTTGCCTTCGGCAAGGCTTATACTTTCATGCCATATCCGTTGTCTTTCGATAATATATACAATTGTGTTATAGCACAATTATTACTTTGTTCTTTACATTGGTGGTTATTGTATTATTATCTTGCAAAGATCAAACAGACATAAATGAAGACCACATCCTTTATTGAAAAATTTAAGAATTTGTTGATACTTTTTCTCGTTTGTAGTTACCTTTCATTTCGTCCATTAGTTTGATTTTTCAAACCTTTTTTGTTAGGAATTTTGAGAAAGGTAATAAATATTGCATGGGTTATTACATACATATTAATCTATAATACTTCCAGGAACTGATAAAGAATTTGTGCTGAAGCATTTTCGATTTGCTCGAACTGAAACCAAAGTAATAGCTACTGATTGTCATATTTTTTTTACGATAAAAGCTACTGATGCATTAAGGTATACTAACAAGATCGTTATTACTGTATTTTTAAAATAGTGCTCCTGCAGCTCCAATATTCTCTCTAATGCTAAATTCAGAAAATCTTATCAGAGTGAAACATGTGTTTGTTCCATTCATCGCAGAGAGGTGCTTATCAATTTTGCGAGAGTTTATGATCATTCTTCCTGGCCTTCATTGTACTTAGTCGTATATAAGCTTCGGAAATCTTACCTTCTTTTATGTGGCGTCTCACAGAACTATTGGCTACCAGAACGAAGTTGGGATCAAACATTGGTTCTGCGTGATCTATATAAAGGGGTTTTCAATAGGGACGCTACAAAAGTAGATCGATAGGGACAACCAACGAGGCGATATTTCCATTTCCCGCTCTTTTAACATTTCTCTTCAGTTTCAGGTTTGACTTTCATCATGGAAAGATATAGGATCCAACAACGAGTTGAAATTATTAAAATTTACTACCGAATTTCGGAGTCAGTGGCCTCCTCGTCCAATTTATGGTCGTCATAGTCGTCCTGTCAATCAACAACTGAGAGTCAGTGGAACAATTTTAATCCACTAACACGGTACAAAATGTTCATCTTCACGTACTCCATGAGGCGCCATTGCATCCCCAAAAAATTACGATTTGGTGCGGTTTATGGACCGGAGCGGAAAGTGAAATTGCAGCATTTCGGCCTTTTTATGCTTGAAAACCGTCGAAAAGTGGATTCAGCGGCTGAACTTCTGAAAGCATGACCACCACATGCAAAAGAAATCGAGTTCCATACATAATAAATTCAAGCCTTCAATGTAATCGTTTTCTATTCGCAAGCTTGGTACTAAATAATTTCTTTTATGTTGTTAATCATTAAAAGTAGAGTTAATTCAAATCATTCTTCAAATAGCATTGTTCATTGAAGCAGTGACAATGGGCGCGGTGACGATACAACTCTGGAAATTCAGGGAACACATTCTCCGACAAATTCACTTTGTCCGTTCTGTCCTCTTCGGCATTCATATTGACAATCTCTCATTACTCCGTGCACAGCAAAATTCGATACCTTTGAAATTGCTGGTACTCAAACCTTAATTACCTGTTTGCTTTCTTCATATTTTCAATTTTTATTTTTTTCCTGTATTCGTATGAAAGAAAATTAATATTTAATACTGTGGGACAAAATAGTTGGCTTCAACTGGCAATTATGATAATTTCACTCTAGACAGACAAATAACGGATAATTTCCACGCTTATCTTAATTGGGAAGATTACTACACCACACACACAGAAATGTGTAAAGAAGAAATAAAATAATAATAAATACCGAAAACTGTAAACAAGTTTATAATAATAACGTCCGCTGAGAGCTGCATGAGCACATACACACCCCCACCCAGGAACATTTCAATATACGCGCAGGTGTCCATGTCTGTAAGCTCATTGAACTAATGCTTATTTAATGTCCTAATACAAATACACAAGCGTGTATCGCATGAAGCGCATCTCGTAAACGGGCATTTAGATAATACGATAACGAATGTAATGTGACATTAATGGCAATCGATTTGTGGTCGTCTGAAAAAAAGGGATCAACCGCAAACACGCATCGCTGAAATGGCGTAGTGAAAAGGTAAACTTGAAAATATAAAATATTCAAAAAAAAAACAAGAAATATATGAGAGAAAACATGGAAAACCAATTATTATTATTCGAAAGTAAAAATGAAAAACCTCAACTATAAAATAGAAAATAAAATAAAAATGGATGAAAAATAAAAAAATCACAAAAATTTTCTAAGAAAGCGAAAACGAGCAACTAGCAGGAAAATTAGGTGAGTTGCAAACGCAATAAATACAGAATTTTGTAGAAGCAACAACAAAATAGCAAAAGCTATCAGCTCATCCATCATAACAAGTCAAGCCAAAGAGATGCAAGTCGAAAAGGCAAAGGGTACAATAGAAGACAACTGCCGTACATGCGGTCGCATGGCAGAGGCTTGTGCTGTGTGGGGTATAAATGTGGGAGTATGCTGTTATATAGCTGAATACATATGTAAATGTAACAGTATATGTATTTGTATGTATATATGTACCAGCTAACTGGTGTCACACCACTTGACGTTGAAAGCATGTGACGCCACTACGTGACTTGTTATGTCAGTGGAATACACTTAAGTGAGTCAAAATAAAACTTAAGTGAGCATTTGCGAGCGAAGGAAAAGTGAAAGTTTATGCACTTATAAGCAGCGGTGTGTGTGTGTGTGTGTGTAGGGTGAATGTCAGTGCGAGTGTGTATGTGTGGCATATTAAGTGTACGCGTTTGTTACATGAACCAATTTGGTTGTACATGTGTGGCATGCGCCCTCACAGAGTGGCATACATTCAGACACACACACACACGAAGCCACAGCCGTACGCACACAAAACTTGCCATAATTGAGTTTGGTGACGAAAATGAGCAAAAAATGTGTTTTGCCAAAAACAATTGGTTTTCATGAGTTCTCTGCACAAAATGAAAACACTGAAAAGAAAGCAACTGGCAGCGTATTACGGCAAATAAGATGAAGAGTAAAACGTAAATACGCTGCAATAAAAGAGAACGGCAAATAAAAGTGCTTACAAAAACACTCTGAAATGGTCGTGTGAGCATACCTTAAAACACACACACACATATGTGTATATATTTGCCAAATAACCCCGCACAAAATAAATAATAAATATATTTATTTCACTCATCATTCCAAATTATACACAATCGTATTGAGATGAGAGTATACACATACATATAAGTATATATATACATGTGTACAAATGCATGCGTTTTATAGAGGTGCACGCAAATACTTTCACGCATTCACGTTATATCCCCTCCGACCAAGAAACCACACTATAGTCAGCAAAAATTGGACGGGTGTAGGTTATACTTCACTCTGTGTTGGTGTGTAAGAAGAACCCTTCAGGAAATCGCACGAAATTCGGATTCGAGCTGCTCTGAAATATCTTAAATCAAAACAGGAGTAACATTAGCTGAGGGTATACTGGACTATACAGCCTCTCCTACGCCACTATCCGAACTGGACTTTATGTCACTGTCTTCCTTAATCCCGCAGATGACACTCTACTTAATCTACCATTATCTAAGCAAAAAATAAAGGGCAAAGGTCGGTTGCAACCAAACTCTCGCATTTTATTTAATTTTTAAATTTATTTTAATTAACACATTATTCGACCCATAAGTCCATTAAAATAACAAAACTCGTTTTATATAGTTTAGGGGGTTGGGGTCTTTCCTGGAATTACTTCTATAACATATCTGAGGGATTTACCGATACTTTCGGTATAAAAATATCCATTGAGGTTTTCATATTCGTTATCTGGGGCCTTAACAAGTTATAATCCAATTTCGAATTTAATTTACAATTTCTCCAATGCAGTATTTTTGCAAAGTGTGATTCAGATATCCTCATTGGTTCTTGGGATACATATTGCGAGAAGAAAAAAATAAAAATAAATCGAAATTGTGTTATATGGGAAGCGTGGTTGTTAACAGCCTGTTTTCCATCCGTAACAACAAAGTGTCAAACAAATTTTATGTATCAAATTTCTTTGAAATCAGTGAAGTAATTTATGCGATGTGGTTTTTGACCTAAAAAGTGGAAACGATTCAATTTTTTACCCATCAAAGTGCAACATGTCTTTGTCATCTTTTTTATAAATTTCATTATTTTTGATGTTTTTCATTAGTATGTTAACGCAATTTAAGAAAATTTCAATTGTATGAGTTGTGGGCGTTGTTATAATCCGATTTCACTCTCTTTTATGATGTATGATGGTATACTAAAGAGAAATTTGTATAGTTAGTTTGCGTTATACAGCTTTGGTAGTTAAAAATATATGTACTTTTTTGGAGGACGAGGCCACGTACATTTTCTTAAAATAATTTCCTTCTGAATATGCTACTCCTTGCAATGATCTCAGATCCTCAGGGTGCCATGGAATATGAAGGAATTTCATTGAAATATTTCTGTTTTCTGTGCAACATTTTGTAAGAGTATAAAAAGTAGTTAGTACCATATAAAACTGTAAGAACTGAATAAAGTTTGCGGTTGAAAATATTTAATTGTGACTTAAAAATAGTTGATTTAAATAATAAAGTTATGTTAAGATTATATGGATATTACGCGCTATCTGTTAACTACCAGTTAGTCAGTTAGAGATAGTTTTGCATATTAAAACAGATTTATATAAATTTAGCGAGGTAGCTAAAACTATAAATTGACAACCATACCAAATTAAATCCTATATACAAGCCAAATATGTCCACTACAAATCCATTATTGGAACTTCAATGTCAGTGATGCCGGTAGTGCATTCTTTAAAGGACGGAGGAAGAGATTTATGTACTTCATGCTGCAGTGCTAAGGCCACTACAGTTTGCTACTTGTGAGTCACTCTTCGTCACTGCTTTAGTCTCTCATTGAAAATTCTTATAAATGTAGATTGTCCTACATAGATATCAATAATATTTATCCAATTTGCTTATTGGTATCGAATAGGCATTGCCTAGGTTTATACCGTCCCGAATCCGTCAGTAACTTCGTAAAGTGAAATCGACAAGCTGCAGAGCATGAACATAAGATGAGGGTACGTCACATTATAACCTTTGGAAAAGCTCAGCATTCAGCCTGTTGCGGCGGAATGTCAATGTTCTTATTTAAAAGTAAAGGCAAAAAATGTTAGAAATTTCGTCAAATTCAAAGAATAGTGCTCACTTGCGAGCCAATGGGCCTAGTGATGGCTTAAGTAACCCGTTAACTATCAAACGTTCTTGCGACACCCTTTCTAGTCAATCAACCAAATAGTCATTGGTTGAAATTTCCTCCCTTCTCATGAATATAACTACATCAAGCAGCATTTTCCAATCTAAATAATAGTTTTTTGTATTATTTCAATTTTTCCCTGCTAGGTGCAGTTTATATATAAGTATATAAATATATGTGATAATATTTATTTACATTTAGTTGTATAAGATAAAGTCTCACATGCACCCTTTTCACTCAAACCTTCATTCAATTGTATGTGTTAACTTCACATTTTTGTTGTTTCTGAAGTGGGTCCAAACGATTGAGGTCGATTTTGCGGTTTCCAACCAGCCAGTTTCCCGCTCACACCTACCTATTAATATCCCATTCGGGTTCGGGATAATCACATTCCAACATTCGCAAACACCCTTGCGACCACCGACTTTCGGCGCAAATAAAAAATGCATTTTCATTAGTGAGGTCTTCATTGGCCTTTGTGAATTTTTGCCTGGGGATCAGCCATTTGGCGTGCTCTGCATATAAGCTTATACGATTGTGTGGACATCTGCATATGTGTGTGTATGTGAGAAATACATACACATGTTGCTTTCCTTCATCCGTCAACGACGAAGTGGCTGGTCTGTATGCGCATTTAACTGACTGCGTTTTGGCAATTTTATTTTATGATACACATATATTTTTCTACATATATGTAGTTACATAATTTATTTATATTTTTTTTTTTATTTCCGTGTGTATATTTTAGCGTAATAAACTCCGGCAAAAATGTTATTGCGAATAAAATTCATACATACTACAGTTATCGCAGCTTTATTAAGCAAAAATGATTTTTCGAGAGAGTGAACAGTGTGTGAAAAGAAATTTCAAAAAACAAAGCTTCACAATTGAGTTTATTAGAACTGTTGCTTTTGAATTGATATTTCTATGTTTCAAGTTTATAGTTTTAGCAAAATGCTTTCATATAGTTTGCTGTGTATGTATTAATGTAGGTAATCTAAATTGAGAGAGAATTAAGTTGTCGGGATTTTAACACAGTCCTTTAGTAGTATCATTATTTATTACTCAATTTCCGATATGGATATGGAAAGGATATGGAAAGGATCAAGATTCATAAGACTCTAGAAAATTAAAGCTGATACAACAAAAATAACCTTAATCATTGTAAAATACATTCATTTTCAAAATGTATGTATTATCCACACACCTAAGCCAATTAGAAAATGACGATAAATAATATAATTTGACTGTGTTTGGTACCAATTTTCCGAGCGAAGGCTAAAAGAGAAAAGTGGGCATAGAGAGCAAAATAGAAAATTGATGAAACACAATTCTGGAAGTGGCTATCTAATCTAGTCACTAAACATAAAGTAAATTATATAAAGTTAAAAGCTTGTAAAAAGATATATGGATACCTAATATATGAAAATAGCAGATAATAAGAGCATCTTGAAACTTCACTCTTATCATCGGACTCCTAATCTAAATTTCAAAACTTGAATATACACTTTGCTATGGCTTCATTGGAAGTTCCGCTCATCCCCAATTTTACACCTCCTCCGTTATTGCGTTACTCTTAATTCTAAGAAGTAAACAATTTATGTATTCCTCATACCTCAGACACACGACACACGGATATTGGAGATTCGGTGATGCTAATAAAATAATGGTCTGATCAAGTTCAAGTTACTTGCTTATAATATCATGCAAGTCTTGAGCTGGTATAATTATAAGGTCAACTTACCCAAAGTGTTAGGTCAATTTGTTTTATCAAAGCCATAGCGGAAAATTGGTTGAGTTCCCAATTTTCAGACAGAATTTCCAATCGTGACCTTCATTCTAATGTGACTATAGATTGTCTCCTATTTGCTTCACTCATCATAAGCTTTGACTGCCAGTGATCTGACTAAATTTTTAGATAAGAGAGTATTTAGAGCGATGGCAATTTGTCTTTATGGTTCTTAAAGCAATAATCGGTAAAAGAAGTAAGCTCTGAATATTAAAAGGTGTTCTATGCTCCTATTAGAGTGCCAAGAACATATTGTTAGAGTACTAGGCAAATTATAACTGACTGTGCGGAGACAGAACAGCGTCAAAGGTCTGTAATTAAAAACGACAGATTCGGAGTTCTTCGGATTCGGATTCGTGAAGCAGTACTATTTCTTATATATAAATGTTCAGGGAAATTCTATCTATCTGCCGCTACAAACAACTACTAATTCTTAAAGAGAAGCATTGTTTATGATCTGCATGACGACTAGTTTCAATTATTCCTCAAAAAATGAAAAATTAAACTTTTATCAGATTTTAAATAAATATTATTAACGTAACTTTTTTATTCTCCGAAATGATAAAAATTATTCCTAACTTCCTTTGAGCAACCAAACAAGAGTTTTCATAAACAGAAGATTTCTTAAGAAATATTTGGCCAGTGACTATAACCACAAAGAAATTGCTTTCCCGACACATACACATACACATCATGCGGCACACGCACATCCGCCTGCGCCTGTAAATGATGTTGACGATGTAAAGAATGACGCAGCACTCCTACGTTACTTCGTACGCCTGTTCGTTCATTCGTTCGTTTGTTTGTTCCTTATTTTATTTGTTTGGTCGTCCGCTTTATTGTTTTTCTTATCTTGGCCAAGTTTGATGGATTCTTATCCTTTGCTTGTTGGCTCATTTATTTATTTTCGTTTTATTTTCACTTCATCTCTCGTTCTTTTTATTTTTTTTTCGTGTTGTTGTTGCCTCGTTTCGTCCGGGTTAAGGCCAATAGAATTTTTTATTTATTTCGCCATTCATACAATACAACTGTATTTGTGTGTACATTATTACATTGTGCTTGTTATTGTTGTTGTTGCTGTTGCTACTGTTTATTCCTTAGCCATTCATTTCACTTCTCTTTGTTAGCAGATTTCGTTTATCTCAGGTTTCCTGTTTGTTTAGCGCATTTTTTATTGCCACCAAGCAAGGCTGCGTACCGTAAGACAGAGCGGGCGGGCCGGCAGTTAGGTAAGGAGGTCAGGCCAGCTTACAATGTAACACATTCAAGTGTACAACAACATTGCAAATAAAAGTGCAAATGCCCGCAAATAACGTCGTCTAACTGGTACCGCCTGTCAGCTCGGCTCGACGCGGCGCCCAGCCCCTTCACTACTGATGCGGCCCCAACTCAACTGTTGGTGGCGTGTACGAGTATTTCATCTCATTTTATTTCTTCTTGTGAATTTATAAATATAAATAAGTTTGGTTGAAGAAGGTTAAATTGAAATTTATTTTTCTTGGGCTTTCGCATTTTCATTTCGTATTATTATTACACTTTTTCGGCTGATGCTTTTGGTGTTACTGTTTAGATTATTGTATGCAGGCTGTGAACATACATAAATTCCACACTTGATGTGGGGGAAAACGAGCAGAACTTTTGCTATCTTTTCACTCTATTCTTTCACACTTCAAGCACATACAAACCGCACATACTTGCACTTCATTCTGCGAATTTTTCCTTTTGCTTCCACTGAGTTTCATTTTCTAAAATGTAGGCACCACTGTGTAAGTGCCGAAGGTGCTGCTCATGTGTTTACACTCATACAGCGAGTCTTTTTTTTTTTTTTGGCAAGCTTCTTACGCGCTGACTTTCGATTCTGCTCGTGCAGCGCAGGCGATAATGATAAGAAATGCCAGCATTTTTTGTGCACACTGATGAGCTTGTTTTTGTCCCGATGAGTTGACATGTTTGTTGCCCCAAAATTTTGTTAACGCTTTCTTTATGCTTCCCCCTTAGAAATTTCACTTTTCACATTGCTTTGGTCTAACTTTAATTTTCATAAAAGAATTGTTTAAATTATAATAAATATGGAAATTGCGCATAACTTTGGGAATAAATTATGTGCTTTATGAAAAGTTTATTATGTATTAACAGCTTTTTATTACACATCCAAGATTCTATAATAAATTTAGAAACAGCTAGGCATTCAATCAGACATACATAAATACATAAGAATTACAATTTATATAGATATGTATATTATAATTAAAGCTGATCTGAGTTCAGGCAGTAACCAAACGGGGGCAATCGCTCATTTTTAAATCTATAGGAGAGGAAAAAATCTTCGCGGAATACCCACATCTACGTTCTTCTATAAAAACGTTAAAACCCTAAAATCAATCTCGTGAACCGCTTCTCTATTTCACATAATACGTAGAGATCTTTAATTAAGATTAATGTTTCCCTTGCAGAACACTAACTGTGTGAACTCAGATGTTAGTTTAACAAAACATCCTGCTTCTGGGAATTACAGCAGCCATTCAACACTAAACGTAAGACCGCATAATCCCGAAAAAGTGTACCAAAAAAACTATGAAATACTCAACACTGATCTAAAACCAGACCGAACTCGGTGGAGTTATTTCACCGAAATAGCAACACCTAGAATTGATATTATGTCTTCCACTTTTTCACTACTTCACACTAAGAAGCCTGAATACACTCCGCGTCATCAGGTGAGCACACTTTCACCAGACTAATATAGTTGCTTCTAATTTGTTTGTTCTTAATTTAAAGCTGCTTTGCCTTTTTTTATTTTTTTCTTCTATGTATGAACAGTTTCTGGCAAGCCATAAAAATTTCCCGATATACATATAATTTTTCTTCTATTATCCTTATTGTTAGCCGAAAAGTGTGCTTTATTTTTGGTCATCAGGTTAGCACACCCAATTTGTGTTCTATTAACTTCAGAGTTTGGACAGTTATGGGCACCCAATTGTTTGTACTGCTTCCTATTTTATTTAATATGGGTAAAAGAAATTTGCTATAAGTTGAAGAGAAATCGATATCCGAAGCTGAGAGGAGTTACAGCTTTCAATAAAAAATTGTCAGAAGTCAAAATGTTAGATGCAATTTTTTAGGTAAGTATGCTCCATACGTAAAAATATTAAAACTTAAAAAAAAATCACCCCTTAACGATGACCGAAGAGAGACACAATTACAATTTGTCCAGGTGCATAGAGATGGATGAAAGGAAGTCTTATTTGGAAAACCCCGAAGTGTATAATTATTATTTCCATGATGTTCGGTCGGAGGAACGTCGGCTGGAATAGATGCATAGTCGTGGGGGTGGTGTGATGGGTCGGGGAGTCATCTTCAACCATGGCATATACTGATTGTAATTTTTGAATACTAATATGACTGCAAAGACATATAAAATGTACGGGAAACTGATTTTATATATTTTCAAAATTTGTTTGGAGCTTTGCCATGGTATTTACATCATACTAATGCACATATTAAAAGTGGTCGGGTATTAAGTCTTGAATTAAGGGGCAAAGTGGTGTTTTAACGCAGTGGCCGCCTTACTCACCGGACATCAATATAATAGAAAACGTGGATATCATTGGTTGTGAAAGTTTACGATTAAATAAGAACAAATTCAAATCATTAAAAAGCCTTGGTCATTGATTTCCTGAAATTATATTAGAAATTTGTACGTATCGCTACACGATAGGTTCTTTAATGAAATTCTCTATAATGAGTGATCGACACACTCTTAAAAAATATATAAATGTTTAAATTAATGAATACAAAAATTCAAAAATATGATATTGGTAGAACATGGTAAACAAAATTTAAAAAACGGATATGTGCTAAGCTGATGGCAAAATTTAAATCAGTAATTTTCTATTGATTTCGAAAAAAAAAATTATTAAAAAAAAATTTGAAAATTCTTGTTTTATTTAGTAGAAAATTGATTCATTAATAATCACTAAAAATTGCACATTTGTAGCTTCTTTAGTTTTGATAGAAATTAACTAAAACTATTTGATCTTGAAATGTACTAACCTGTTGACGCGCAGTGTATGAAAAGGAAATATTGTTAACAACACCTAGGTCGTTCTCTGGAGATCCAAACATATACAAACAGATCAGATCAGAATCCCATTGAGGTCACTATTACACATTATCTACACTGGTCCGTCTGACATGTTAAAAAATACAGTGCACTAATCTAAAATCGGCGTCTGCAGGATTGCTTTCGGATAAAGCTTACCACGCCCCTATAACTGTAACCAAATGACGGAGGGACGATCTACCAGCTGCTTGATTCCTCATACTTCAAGTAAATAATATTTTAAGAGAACTATGATCCATAGGCTAAGAGCTAGATATGTTTCACTAAACTGTGGTAATTCTTGTGTGATCAAGTCTAGATCAAGATCTGAAAGTCTAGGAACAAACTCGATATTACTAGACTAAAGTTTTATTATTCTACAATTCAAAGAGTTTCAATAAACCTTTAGTTAGAGAATAAACAAGAATGAAACTCAAAATGACGTAAAATGTAAATGCCGATAATTTTAGACTTTGTATTGCAAGAGTTTTCTACCAACGACTAACCAAAGAGCAACCATACATTGCAGTCACTCGATGCGGCAATCGTTTTACGAATTACGTGGAATATTATAAATATGTATATGTATATTATAAAAGTATGTGTAAGCAATAACACGAATAAATATTATAAAAATTGAATACACACATACAATCAAACCTCACAAATCCCGTTGTGCATGCATACATATTTGCTTCCATTGTATTTACAAGCAGCCCTACTTTCCTTGATTATGGAAGCCTCGCATTCAATAAATCTGATTACTTGACAGTTATAAGTGCTTCCCTTATTACAACATTTTATTGATTGCAATACTTGAACATACAAGCACACGGCCATGAAAATTATATATTTATTATTTTTAACCAAACAATTGAATATTTAATAGATTTATTTATTACAAACATGATTTATGTATACATATTTATTACATTTACTTTTGTGTGTTTATTCATTTTGGGATTTCTGATGGAGTCAGAATGATGTCAACACGAGGTCAATTTAATACAATGAAAGTAACTCATTGTAGTAGTACGCAGTCAATGTATTTATAATAATTAAAATTTATAATTTTTATTTGTTTGATGAACAGGTAGAGCTAATTTATATACAAATATTTTGTAAGGTTTTCAATATGATGTTTAATCGGGAAACCAAACAGTCTGCGAAAATAAAAATATTTATAATGACTAATCTACAATTTCCCGTATGTCACAATAGCATATATAGTTTCATAGTCTCTTATCACTCAATATAATTCCCTTGTTTGCTAAGAGTTGATAGTATATCACAAGAGAGATCCTCCGGTATACCTTAACCCGGTAATATAACTAAAACATACTTTTAAAAGAGCTCAGGATATTTAATATTTTAATTATCTGATTAGTATAAAAACATATTTCAATCATGGTAGTTCTACAGGAGATGTTTAACTCGCAAGATGTAAGTATTCTTAAAAATATTGTAATATTTTGTTTCATAAGTGACAATAACTCAGTTACCTTAACTGTAACTCAAATCACTTTAAAATAGCACAAAAATTAGAAATAAATTACAAGATTGATACCTAAAGAGCTTAGTGTAATTACGGGAAGACGTGACGTATGAGTAATTAGTTTACAATTGACTTGGACTAGTAGCAATTTGCTTGAAATTTGCATCATAGCTTAAGATTATTACGTATATTATTTTAATATTTAATAATGTCAATAGCCACAACAGTCTTGTGCTTTAAAAACAACCGTTAAGTAGAAAGTTCTGTTATCTGGCAAGACAAATTTGATTTGATATGTTTTTTACAACAACGACTCCAGCTCTCCAACAAGCTTTTGCAGTTGACTTAAACATATTAGAATTTAAGAATTGTTGACATTTTTGGGAATACAGTAATCCCCGCTTAAGTGCCTCTTTTTAACATGCAAGACTTTTGAGACACTTATGCGGGAAAGGCACTTAAATAAATCCCGCTTAAATGTCTCGAGGTATTTACCAAGCTTTTTCTCAAATACTTCGAGCTTATATTTTTTCTTTTAGAATGAAAATCACATTTATTTCTTACTAGCAAACCCGACCACACGTTTTTGTGGCTATACGAATTAGTAAATTTTTGAATATAGTAAAAAAATCTTACGCATAAAGAAGAAAACGTTATAGCGGGTATATTGATTGCTATACATTATTGTGGATCTGTATTAAACGTAAATCATCAGAGTTTGTTAAACCTAATTTTTTTTAATCGTATATTGAAATGAGTATGTAACAAATGAGCAAATTTCCTAGTTGGCTCAATCTTGACTTCGATGACGATATTGATTACCTTAATCGCAGCCAGTTTTGTTCTATTACAAAGTCGGCAATTTTAAATAGTCTGTGGGAGAATTGACTCCGTCATATTGGTTTGTAGCTGTGTCAACTCTCCTGGAACAAAATTCTAAATTGTCACATTGATATCATTGACATCTTTGTTTTTTACCACCAAAATAGGTCATTCAATCAGCCATTTATAGTTATTATATTGTGATTAATTATCATCTATCACCATACCAAATTTCATCAAAATCCGTTCAGACGTTTAGGCGTGAAAGAGTAACAGACAGACAGAGTTACTTTCGCATTTATAATATTAATATGGATTAAAACAATAAATATGGAAAAAAACATTACAAAGCTATGTACATATATGTTTTCAACGATGTCGCATAATATGTTCACTTAAGCGGGAAAGGCACGGGTGGGCACTTAAGCGGAGATCATGGCACACGCGATATAAAGCAGAAGATGAAGAAACAATTTTTATATTGAACGTCATATTCTGAATCATATTACTTTTTTTTACTTTTTTATGATTTATTATAAAGTCCTCAAAAGTTCTTAGTTCATCTGCGTGGAGTTCAAAATTATTTACTGTAGCAGCCGCTAACGTTAGACGAGGTTTTATTTTTTTTGCATATATCTTGAACTATCCAAATTTTCCAAACATAATTTATTGACAATACCGTTTAAAGCTTCCTCAAACTAAGCAGACAGGAATTCGAAATTTAGTATTAAGTTTTTTACACTGCAGTTTGAAAATAGGCAAAATCGCCTAACAATGACGTACTTCCCATTTAACAAAAAAAAAGTTCATAAATTGTGCCCTTTTTAAGCGAGCATGTATCAAATAAGGTATCACAGAGCTTATAATTGTGTTTATACCGAAATTTGGGTAGATTTATAAGATATATTGATAGAATTTTAAGATCGTTATTTCATTATAATAAAATCTGCACAATACTTCAGAAGGAAATTCCAATATCTAATATATCTTAGCACAATTAAGTTAATGTATAATTTGGATAACACTATAGTTTGAAAGTATAGTACAAAGTAGAAATCAGTCCACGAATAACCGCAGGTATACTACTTGATCATTACAGTAGATTTCTATATATCTATCTGGCGTCTCAAATTTTTTTTGAATTTGTAAATAAACTATATAAATGTATGTAGGGCCTAGAAGTTGCTACAAGTTACTTAGGAGTCAAGTTATTATTCATATCTAACTATTAAAACTAACTAACTAAACTAAAGTATCAAAAAATGTATATAAATTACTTTAAAAACATTAAAACTGCAAATTAAGTTAATTTTTTTTTTTGTTTGCATATGTTTACGAAATATTACTTAAGTGTAACAGTTTTTATTAAAGAATTTAAAAATCATATTATTCATTGTTTCAGTTTATAAAAATAATAAAATACAATGATGTTGCAACAATTGTCATGTATTTATTTGGAAGATAATTTATATAATTTAGGAAATTGACTTTGTAAATCGTTCCAAATATCCAGCAAATTGTCTACTAACTGAAGTGTGCAATTGTATAAGGATAGCTTGTCTAACATATCAAACAATTTTTTTTTGCTTATCTTCTAATTTATGTGGACTAACTGATGATGATCAGTCCAAATAATAAAGGAGCTTTCAGCTTTATCAGAAGACTCCATGTCCATCCCTTCGGCTTCTGCAATAGCATTAACCTTATTATTAATGAAGGCACTAAATAATAATATGTTTGAACTATCTAAAATGGCTTTAATTTTTTAGAAAATGTTTTCTAATACTTGGACTTAGTATCCAAACTAAATTTCACGTGTGATTAAAACATGCAATGTGGCCTCTTTTTTCAAAAGGTTACTGCTTTAATCATATTGGTAGACTCCATGTCCATCCCTTCGGCTTCTGCAATAGCATTAACCTTATTATTAATGAAGGCACTAAATAATAATATGTTTGAACTATCTAAAATGGCTTTAATTTTTTAGAAAATGTTTTCTAATACTTGGACTTAGTATCCAAACTAAATTTCACGTGTGATTAAAACATGCAATGTGGCCTCTTTTTTCAAAAGGTTACTGCTTTAATCATATTGGTAGCATTATCAGAAACAAATGCTGATATTTTAGTTTCAAATACCCCAATCGTCGCAAGTTTTCAAAATTTGCTCGATTATACATTCAGATGTATGCGTTTGAACACCAATAGTTAAAGATTTGTTTTTCGGAAAATTTGTGATAACTTGCGTTGCGTTTGTCATTTTTAAGCAAGTTCCCAACGTGAGAAATCCAACAAAAGCATTGATCCATCGGCAATATAAACCATCATTCGATGCATCGAAATTAAGCGATGTATCAGATTAAAAAATCATCGATGTTTCGTACAACGATGCATATCGGCCATCATTATAACTAACTATTAAAGCACCCTTTATCTTTCTACATCTTTCTAAAATATTAGAATAAGAATTACAGAATGTGTAATGATGAAGGCTTCCACTAAAATAATTCATTAAATCATAAAGTGTTGTGGGTAATGAGAAAACTATATATCAGTTTATCCAGGAAAAGAACTGTCAAAGTAATTGCAAACAAAGTCCATACCTTATTTATTATTAATGTCACTAACCTAAGCATTTTCTGTCAAACGCACTCAAACAAGTAGCGAGACGAAACCGTCGTAATGACTTTTCATTAGTGCCTGAGGGCGAGTTTGGTTGCCGCGCAACAACTTACGCTGTAACGAAGACAACGAGTGGCAATTTCAAAAATTTCAGTCACTCTCTAATTGAGTCTCAGTTCCACAAAAAAAATCTACATCAAAACATACTTGCGACGGCTACACTTAAGCAAACTTACAAAGTGCCACTTAACTGCATACCTTCGTCTAAAGTTGACAAGAAGCGCACAGTTTGAGTGACTTTCCAAACTGACAACACTTCGATATTTAATTATTAACTTACTTTCACATTTACATATTTATTCACGCGCTGCAAACTCATCATTCAAGCTTTAAGCTCGCAAATAAGTAAGTTAAGGATTGAAGTTTGAGAGCATTTGCGCCTCAACATGCGTGCTTATATTTGGCGCTCATTACATAGTACTATTATCGATTTACATGGGTCAATAGGTCAACACTTCGACTAGGCCTAAAAAACGAATGGCTGTTCGAGTAAGTAAATTGCTTTTAAAAGTTTTTCAAAGTGTCAACGCAGTGGCGATTTTCAGTGCTTAATGCCACCAACGAACGCTTAGACAGGCACGACATGATTCCTTTTTCTTTTTTGCTATTTATTGTTGTTGCTTTTTCAAGTTGCTTTATACGTTTTCTATTGTTGCGTGTAAATTACGGTGCTCATGCTCACGCGCACACAACTCACTCACCATAAAGCGATGAATGTCAAGTTGACACTTTAATGCCTCGAAAGTAGCTAGCCGTTACGTTAAGCGCTTTAAAGTGGAAAGAAAGCAATGCAAAACGAAAAGCTTTGTAAAACAAAGTAGCCAAAATGGCGTGCAAATAAAATTACGGTACTTAATATAACTTATACTCAGTTGCACTGTGTGTAGGTGTATCTGTGTGGGCGCAAAAATGAAATTCCGTGTGAGTGCGTGTGCTTAAATTGAGAAAAATTTTGGGTTGTAGACATTGCTTTTTAAACAAGTTTCAAAATTGTTTTACATGTTGCCGCTTCTATTAAGCGCGTACACTTTGCTGTTGCATGAAATGCTTTATATAAGAAGAGAAGCCATGCATTTTAAAATAATTGCTTTTCAAGTACGTTCTTGCAAAACGATTTTGAGAATACTTAATTAATTATTATCAATTTCAACTTATATAGTATTTTTTTAATTAGCCTACAGCCAAACTGATACCACAACCACACAAAAAAAAATGTATCTGACCTGGGCGTTTTATATCATATGTACCTTATGTTTTTGGGGTTGATGAATCCGAATCCGAGGTTCATTTAACCGCATCAGATCGGGGTTTTGTCGTAACCTCAAAAAACCAATATGGGGACGGATTTGGTTTTTTGGGGTTATGTTAAAACCCTGATGTGATGGGGAACATTTTTCTGTTTTCACTTTGTGAAATTTCAAATCAATATTTTCTCCACTTAAGGAGTTAAGTCGGTTAAAAATTTTGAAAATATTAAAATAGTTTTATTGTCTTAATAAATAGTACAATATATTTAAAATATTATCCAAAAATTTAGTTCGAGTAATATTCTAAGAGATAGACCCTTTGGAAGTTTCAGGTCACGTCTGTATGAATGTAAAACTTTAAACGCGAGTATCAGAAAACTCAATTTTTCAAGTCGGTAGACGCGATTTCACGAAAAATTAGGAGAGATTTTGTTTTGAAATCTTTGAAATAACACTATCTAGTTATTCAATGCAAGTTTTTTTCAACTTTTTTTTCGAGCCTATATAAGCCGAAAATTTTACCAAAAAAAAAAGTTTTTTCGTTAAAAATCTATCAAATATTAAAATTTTAAAATTTTCTTTTTTCCTTCATTCATCAACTAGATTATACATGTACTATAGAAATATTTTTGGTTTATTGTTTTTAGATGCACCGATCATGAGTTATGATGTCCACCCTCCTTTTTAGCCTCTGAAACCCACCTAACCCTTTAAACTTATAAACCGCAGCATTAAGGTAAAGGAAACCTAAAGTTGTTATATAAGCCTAAAGTTTAAGTAACTTTGATTAATTTCTGACTAATGACTGAAAACTGAAAATTTACTAGTGCTCACAATGTTAAGAGTAACCAAATCTGAAACTTAACCGAACATAAGTCGTCATCGATTCGCAATTTCTCTGCAAGCTAACTCTGGGCACTTATTCTCTTATAGAGAATACGAGCACATTTCTCTATAAGAGAAGCAGTGTTTAGCAATAAAATCAACAAGATATTTCATTAAAATGGGTATGTCCACCTTTTCTATCCGAATTGCAAAATTTACTGGTACCTGTATTATTAATTGAATGTCGCTACTGTCGGTGTACCAAATCTTAAATACAATTGTATATTAATTCCAGTATTATGATGGACCAATATTTTCTCCCTAATACAGATAATTCTTGATTCAAGTCAGGTTTCTGCCGTCTCATCAGATCAATTCCGGTTAAGATGATTTTGAGTTAAATTTTTTTCCATTTTACATTACTAGATTGAACGGAACGTCTATATTGACACCGTGAGTAAGCTCTGAATATAATTAGCAGCAACAGCTAACTTCACAGTATTTCTAATCCTTTCTCATATATATTACCAAAGCAAAACGAGATAAAATTTAGAAAATGCATGGAAAGATTTTTTTATTTTCCTACAGTCCAACATTGCATTCCGCCCTATTATCTCTATAGTAAGTTATGATTTGTTTACATTGCCGGTTAACAAGATTGCAATATATTTGTTAAAATATACCTTTATTTACGTATTACTATTATTTTAATACATCTTATAAATTTAAGTACTCATTGCCAATTTATATACCTGTTTCTGGAACAGAAATTTAGCCTAGTTCTTTTGTTGTTACAAACAGTAAATTATTCTATTATTAGAAAATATGCATGTTTACTTGTTTTCGCTAGTACTAAATGCGACATTGTACCAGACATACTTGAACATATTTTTTTTAAGTAAAGAAAATATGTTATAGATCCTAACTGTGAACTCTCATGTATTTTATTTTATTATAATTAGCAAACTATAACACAAACGAATATAAATCAAATAAGCGAAATCAACTTGGTTAACGATTTGTATACATTTTATGTATAAAATACACCCATTCAGAAAATAAATAGGAAAGCTAATTAACAAACTAAATAACACACCTTGAGCTAGTTAGGAAGTATTAAAGTTATTTTTGTTTTTATTATTAATTAAGATTTTTATAAGAGCACTACTTTGTTTAACACATTTTATGACTCACAAGAGCTGAATTACTGGTGCTCATGGCGGTCGTACCTTACTTTTAACATGTGTTTTTATTGCCTCTAGTATGGTATTTATACTACTTTGTTTATTATTGGGTTTATTGCCACTTTTGTTAGCCCTATTTTGTTGGAATCTGAAACGACTTTATATATGAGGAACATACACGCATATTTTACAAAAAAGAGTATTGAATTTATTTTTTTTTTTAATTAAGAAACTATTAACTCTTAAATTTTTTTGAAAAAATTTTAATTATTTGTCGTGAATTTGTATTTTTTGAAAATATTCACATATATGTTTAGATCAAATTTGATCCACAATATTAATAAATTTACTATATAATATAATTGAGAATATATTGACTATGGTTAATCAAAAATTAATAAACAAAAACACTTTTATGTATATTTTTTTAATAAAATATCATGCTGTCTTTAGTCTAACAAAAAATCAGCCAAAACTGATCTGCATCGTAAGCAGAATAATGTAAATGATTAGATTGGAATCATCTCCATGTAGATACTATATGCTTTGGAAAGTCTTAGTGTACTAACCTCAACTAGAATACTGACAAAGATTAATAATATTGCATCCAATATGTATATTATTTGTTTCAAATTTATGCCATCAATTTTTCATGGAGAAATAAAGTCATATTTTCAACCACTAAAAGTAATTTCATTGTTGATCTAAGGTTTGAACAATTGATATCGATAACATCAACGAATTTGTCTACTACAGACTAACAAACATAGATTTGCATGACTTCACTTTTGACCGATACCAACAAACAACAAGTCCTGAAGATATGACTGAAAATACTATCCAAACTTTTACTATTCTATGAGCATTTTCGTATGCTAGCTATTGGTATTAGAATTAGAAGTATTATTGGCCTTCGGTTGTCGAAGAAGAATTTTATAAATAAAGGTGCGCATCATCCTTTATATATAAAATTCTTCTGTACGTGTATAGGTCAGGGAACTCCTCCTAGACGGCTGGACCGATTTGAATGAAGTTGTTTGTGAGTCTTCAGCTCGCAAATGATTTTTAACACTCGGTCCAATTTAAATAGTGCGTTTAATTAATTTTACATTTATAATTTTTTTTCATGTTTTATATTGTCCAAAAATAGATGTTGCCATTTTTACTGTATAGAGACCGCCTAAAAGATATATAACTATTTTATAATTAGATTTCGCTACTGTCGGTGTACCAAATCAACACAATTGTACATTAATTCCAGTTCGTCCCAACCAAGGAAAATATTCTAATAACTTGAAATATCATGCAGAAACGCTGACAAAAATATGTATGATTACTTCCAGGTATACACTCACTATAAAGAAATAACAGTTAGAATTCAAGTTAAGTCACTTAATTGCTGGAGTCGTTGACCCGCTAAATATAAAATTATATAATTTTTAATTTCCAAGGATCTATGCCACAAACAAGTTGATATGTTGACTAGGTCCCATCAACTCCTTTCCGACTGCCATTGCTAGAAATTCTAACTTTGTCATAAAAATTAGTATACGTATACTATAGAGCAGGATATTAAGTTTGGCACATACTTCCAGAACTAGTTGATATGGAATTAACATCTGAGTTAAAGAACGAATATAAATAAAATTGTCTCGAATAATCATTACCGTAATGCTACTTTTTAATGAAGTAATAAATCTGCTTTCAAATCGACCAATTTCTATCGTCGTCTGCAAACCTTTTATATAATATATCCTAATCAATATTTTTTTTTAAGATAAATCTCCCCTACACCCACAACCAGCATTTATAGTCATCTACAAACTTGGCGACCATACTAGTAGTCTGAATTGTGGTCATGACAACCATGCGGTTGTCAATATGAAACCTCTGAGCATGTAAAGAAATACTGATAAAGATCCTTAAGTAGTTACTCAGCGACCTTAAAGACATCTTATCGACAAAATTGCGCCTAACACAAGTCACTAATACAAAAGCCTCACACATAACTGCACATTCTATCCATGGCAACTTCAATTCTTCTTCCACAAAACACTTTTATCTCTCACATCCAATTGCCCGAACACAAATGCTAATAAGACCAACTTACGTGACCAGTCAACAGCACCTTAGGCCAACTACAAGACAGCACTACAAGAGCTAACACAAGCTCGAATTATGCTCAATTGGCGAAAAGTAAAAGTTATTCGATTTGTGCTTACTGTCCTTGCACACTGCACGATTTTTGATTAACTTATCCTGGAACTCAATATATTTTGGTATGTATAGAACACACAAGTATTACAAATATGTATTCAAGCTACTATTCAAACATCTATTTTCAACGTTTTACTCATACGCACGCACACTTTCAAATTAAATTTACCGTTTAAACACGTTTATGAACTTTCCATAACAGCAACCCGAGGAATTTCGTAGAAGCAGCACACGTGTAGCTTAAGTCGATAGCATATTCTGATTGGAGTTAACTCGATTTTTTCGTTTCTTTTTTTTTGTTTTGACTCTGCAAACTTTTAAGATATGTGTGTATGGATATGTAGGTATTTTTAATTATTTTCACTTTTATGTTTATTTATTCTTTATAGAACTTCAAAAGCACGAGTTCACTTCACGCGAATGTATTATTATAACTAATCTCTGGTGTTTTTCCTTTGCACTTCTCTTTTAATTCCATATCTTTGCTATTCACAATTTGTAAGTATGTGTTTTCATTAATTAACATTTAATTATATTTTACTTCGAGACATAAAACACATACTTATTGCTTTACTTGCAACAAAGTAAAATTGTAACATTCTTCGTCTACTCAAGAAAAGCACACGAGATTTTCACCTGCAGCTTGCAACCTTTTATAATATTAAAACACACTTTATTGCCTTCATTGTCTTTCATTTAATTTTCAGCGACACTTTAGCTGTTGTATGCCGCACGCACTAACAGTGACGCAGCTGTCGCTATAGAGGCTATATCGAATGTAACACGCGTTGCGTTGATGCGTTCGCGTCATCACCGAACACCAAAACACTCCGACGGATGAGCACAAACTGAATTTTGTTTGGAAAAAAATACAACAGCAACTGACATTTAAGGACATCGTGTTGTTTAACGGTAAACGATGTCAAAGTAGCGACAACGATTACATTCGTACATGGTGTTTGTTGTTCGGTTCAGACAGCGAACATAGCAGTAACGGAATTTGCTTATGTCGTGAGTTGCGCTGAATGAAACGACTGACGAAGTGTATTGTGGCACAGTAAAATGAAGCTGACGAACGACAGGTGAACAAGAGAGAGAGAGAGAGAGCAAGCTAAAGGTTAGGTGGCTAACGGTCAACGAAAAACGGTAGTGTAGTACTACTACGAATAGGTGGGCGGTTGAGCAGTGGTGGGTGTTGAGCGAAATCGCATAGATATTGAGGTAGAGAAAGAAGAGAGAGAGAACTTGAAGTATTAGTTCGTAAAGCAGATTTAATATAAACATTCAAATATCGTAATACCCGAAGCAAGAAAAGTTAAAAACAAAAGTTATAACCGCTCTCATTGCGAAGTTTAAAAAGCTACAAGTTGTGCTAAATAGCATGTGAGTTGGTTAAAAACCCATGTGGCTTAATTTTCGGAGTAAAAAAGGTTGTTTTTAATAGAAGAGAAATAAAAAGGACATTTCAATTGGTTTATCAGTCGCCTACAAAACATGACTTTACTTAACAAGTTCTTTTGAGAGAAGGAAATTATATCTATTTTACATAATTTTTAATTACTTATTTTTTAATTAATTATTTTTAATTAATTCAATATATTTTATGAAATTAATATTTTTCATTCATATTTAAAAAAAACCATTGCGAAAATCTTCCGCCTTGGTAGTTTCTGTTTTATATCGTATATTAAATGAGAGTTTCTCAATTTTTTGATGAGTTAAACTCTCTTATACGAACTTACTTTAAGCGCTATCACATGTACTTATTGAGAACTGAGAGGTGAGAAGCTTTGACGTGAAGAGAAAGACTTTCCTTGTGACGAATTCTCCCACAATTATACCAAATTCAAAAGTCTCCAATAACCTGTTGGAACTCTGTAGATGAAATATATTTTTTTTAAATATTACTTATAGCGTTTTTTTTTAATTCTAAAGTATATACATTAATGCGATGGACGCTTTGTTATGATATGTATATTACCATTCAAACGGCAGTGATGGTAAGTATGCTAATGAACCCAAGTGGATATTCGGAGATCTTAGGTTAGGTTAGGTTAGGTTTGTTGGCAGATCTCTGCAAATACTGAAGATCTCACAAATTTGCGGTGAAATGATGGACTTCGAGGTATTAATGCTGTAGAAGCGTTGAGTGTAAGTAAGTAAACATCGGCACCCTTTTAAAGTCTTTTATTAAAGCTACAGGAATAGAGAGTTTCTAAACCTACTGGGTGTGAAGTAGTAATAATTAGCGTTACTTCAGATCATAATAGTTGAGAGCCACACACTATTCACTAAGTTATTGAGAATCTCCATATATTGGGGTGTTGAACATATTTTTGAATGATAATTCTATATAATTAGCACTTCCTGCTTTGCGATTGGATTTTAAACACGAATTGTTAAGCGATTGTATGAGAATCGTAGTTGGGACCCGATACTTACCGGATTTTCTTAATGATGCAGTTCAGAACCTGCGGGCTTGTTCAATCATATGAACCGTAAGGTCATTAAGGGAGGGTACCCTGGCAACATTGACGTCGGAATGAGAGCGCGTTGGTAGTCCATGGTCCAACTGCGCAAGAGCGCTGGACATGCAGACTACGCATGAACCAGCACTTGTGCAGTGGCGAGGTCCATTTGGCCCTCCTTGAAGCGTAAGAGGTCCTTTCAACTGCTTCCTCTGGGCAAGGTCCATCACAGCGCGATCATTGGTGTGCTTGTCCAATTGAAACCCATATGTTGAGACTTGAGATCGTGGCAGATGCAATTTGCCAAAGCTGTATGGACGAAGGCGAGGTGGAATCATCTAAGCATTTCCCTCTCCATTGTCCAGCTTTTGCCAGACTGAGGTTGAAACACCTCGGAAGGCCCTTTTCCGGCTATCCTAGCGAATTGGCTAAAATGGACATTAGCCATCTAAAGAAATTCGTAACAGATTCCAAGCATTTTGCTGAATCTTAATGGTCTTTGATCCACAGGGAGTTTTACTGGTATCACAATGGACAGCGCTAAGCTATCTAATTCACTTATTTGAATTCATAGATTTCTTAAACAAATGAATAACACCGAATGTTTTACGAAACACTCCAGCCGTCATCTATTCATAATATCTCTGCTAGCTATCTTTGGATGCAGCTAAGTTAATAAAGCCAATTAGATTAATTCGATACAAGCGTGTATGCGCATACCCAGATGTAAGTGAAGCCTTAGATTTTAAATAAGGAAAGGACGGTGCGAAAAGAAGAATGTTTGCACCAACAAGAGAAGCGCATGCGTGAGAGGACATGCAAGCACAACGTTGCATCACAAATGCCAATAGTCTCTTTGGCTGGTTTGTTTGTTTCGCTACTATCCAATGTTTGGCGGATCGCACAGCTTCTTTTATACTATGAATGAAGCAACAGAATTCTGGTATTGTAATTTGGTAGTCGATAGAAGTAACCCACTATATTACCATGTAGTATTTGAGTTCAAGACCTGTTCAAACCTATATAAAAAATAAGTTTTTCTAGTAGATTATGTTTTTTAAATCTATTTACCCTTCGGAAGCCACTTACCAAGTTATGGGTCCTTTATTTGAGGGATACTATCAAACACCACATATATGAAAAGCATAAAGGCCAATTATATAAGTTTCGTTACCCACATACCTTGCAGTACATGGGAATAAAGGAGTACAAACTGAAAGCGTATTATATGGAAAAAGCAAACCAGGCCAGGCCAGAGAAAAGTATCAACATCCAGCACGAAACTTATTTCACTGATTTTCTACACAGCATTACACGTATCAAATAGTACATAACATTATTTATTAGGAAATGCAGTTCTTATATATATTTACGTTAAAAAATCACTTGTCTCCTGAATCCTTCCATTCGAACTGTTGAGTACTTAGCAGCCAGCCAACATTTATTGCTTAACTGCAACTTATTCAATTCAGAAAGCTCATCCATTTTCGTTTAGTTTGTCAAGTGAAGTATTCAATTTGACGGCTGTGAAGCCGTTGATGTTGATCGATGCATATTGATGACGGCAATAAACGTACACACATACACGCAAGTGTATAAACTTATACGCAAAACACGAAAACGCGGCAAAGTATTTTAGTTTCCCATAGTTTTGGACAAGCAACTGAAACTGAATGGAAATAAATTTTGCAATCAAACAGTTTAAAAAAAAATTATGTATATATATATATATATATAGTTTTTAAATATAAACACACTACGCTGATATGAAAAAAATTGGCGTGAATGGCTGAAGCGCGCTCACGAGACAACAAATGAATTCCAATTTCTCTTCATTGTCTCAAATATTGTCGAGCAATTGTGCCATTGGCGTCAATACCCGAAACAATGGGGCATTTTATTGGGCACTTTGGTGAAAATGAAAGCGCTTGTATTGAATTGTCAGTTTTTCTTAATTATTACTTATTTATTTATATGTAGTATAAGCAATTAGTTGTTTATATAGTCAAAAAATTAATTGTATTTAAATATATCAATGTTATTTAAGACTTATTTTAAAATTTAAATATGTACTCTTCGAAGTACGCATGAAATGTTACACCTCTTCATTTATTAAACAGCCACTCCATTTCAAAAAGTTACGTATACGATATGTTAAACATCGACCAGTGTGTACATATACAGTTGAACTTCCATAATTCGAACTCTTGAATTGGCAATAGAAGTCAAATTTCATACAAATTTCCATCTATAAATTGAACTTTTCGACCAGGGCATAATAAAAAATGTAAAATTTTAATATGTTGGCAGAATTTTAAAAGAGTCTATGGAGGCGAACAAAAAATATGATATTACACTTATGGATTGCATAAATCATGTATCAAAGGTATGGGATACAGACGGCAAGAGCCAAACAATAGCAAACTGCAAGAAAGAAATTTACCGAATACATGTTTTAACGTAAAACTGTATGCGAAGAAAATAAATAAAACTGTATAAAAATCGATATTTTACAGCATTTCGAAAAAATTTCTGTTTTAATGAAAACTTCTATAACTCGAAGTCTCTGTAATTGAAGCTTTTTGCGGATTATGGTGGTTCGTGTTATTCAGCATAAAATCCAATAGAATATCGAAAATCATCAAAAATAGTATATGGGCTCTCATTTTCACCAAAATGGTATATCGAAGACTATTGCTAAGATATATCGCATCTTAACCGATTTATAAAGCCCGTACCTTTGAAAATAAAAATAATTGGGTGTATGGGATCTAGTGGAAGTTATAACCCGATCTTAACAATTTTCGGTAGAGAGACAAAATATTGTAAGAAAACAATTCCCTCTGAATTAAATTAAAATATCTGAGAGATTTACCTATATTTTTGGAAATATTACCCTTAGGCACTAAGCTCTTCACGTCGATATCCAGGGCCTTGAAAAGTCATGGTCCGATTTTGACAATTTTTACAAAAGTGATGCCACAGTTCAAATACAGTATTTTTGTAAAGTTTTGTGCTTGTGGACCGATTTCGTCCATTTTTATCAGGATTTCAAGAAAATACTAAATACTCAATTTCACTGAAATCGGTCGAGTAATTCCTGAGATATGGTTTTGAACCAATAAGTGGATGACGCCGCGCCCATTTTCTATTTTGTAAAAAAAATCTCAGTGCAGCTTCCTTCCGCTATTTCTTCTGTAAAATTTAGTGTTTCTGACGTTTTTCGTTAGTGAGTTAACTCACTTTTAGTAATTTTCAACATAACCTTTGTATGGGTGATGGGCGTGGTTATTATCCGATTTCTCTTATTTTTGAACTGTATAAGGATATAGCTAAAAGAAATAGGTTTTCGGGAGGAGGAATATGTGTTCCAAGTTTCATTAAGATATCTCAATTTTTAATCAATTTATCGCTTGCACGGATGGACGGACGGACAGACATCCGGATTTCAACTTCACTCACCATCCTGATCATTTATATATATATAACCCCATGTCTAATTCTGGGTGATACAAACAACCGTTATGTGAATAAAACTATAATACTCTGTGCAACATGTTGCGAGAATATAAAAGTAGAAGTGACTGCCATGCAACAATTAATATACTACTCCGAAGTCCAGCCGCCTTTAAAAAGATGAGCATTCTTATTGATAATAGCGATCTTAAGGGGTTAAAAAAAATACAATTCTTTAAAATATCTGAAAAATTAACCGATATTTTCGGTATCCATTGACACTGAAGTCTTCATGTTCGACATCTGGGGTCTTGCAAAGCGATAGTCCGATTTCGATAATTTTTAAATGTTGAATGGTTTCTTTAAAGGTTTGTTCCAATATCTTCATTGGTTCGTGATATTTATATCGTATTTTGACAAATATATACAAAAAAACCTATATGTGCGCGGGGCCCCGCACACTTTTTGAAACAAATTGCATCCAAATATGCCCAACCTATATTGATCCTCTCAACAAAATTTCATTTCCATAGTATAGTATAAACCAAATTACAGCTGTCAAAATGGTAACAGCTCCGAAAAAAGATTACATTATTTAAACCACACGTCTCAAAATAAATATACAATAAAAATTAAATAACAAATTAGACTCAACTTAAACTATTAGACTCTTTTAAAATACTAACACTTATACTTAAATTTGTACTGAAACTACTCATTTTACTATACACTTATATGAAATAGCCAGTTGAATTTGGTCCCAGGGATTTGTTGTGTTCGTCCAGATCCACTTCCGCGTTTACCTCATAGATTGTCATAATAAGAAATTTTGCATTAGAAGTACACTCCAAAGCAGTGCTCTTTGGAAACCATTTCTGTAGCCTTTCTATGAATTTAAATTGACTCGTTTTACTCAAAACACTACTATTTTAGACGCAATGAAACGAAACTGAGCCGTATCTCTTAAATTTTCTCACTTTTCAACTTTTTTACAAGAAATCCTGCTGAACTTTACGTTTTTTTATACTCTTACAATATGTGTTCTTTCTCATTGTTGTTATGTTTCAATAGGTGCTTCAAAATTTCTTATTTGCCTCCTTTCTTCAACAAATCTCGAAATACCTGATATTTGCCATCTGGCAGCTGGCATTTGCTTGGTTTATATTGAATTTGGCATCTTTCTCTTGAATTTCCTTTGCCTTTTTGCAACTTCTGCTGCTCTTATGACTTCTTTGTTGCGATTTTAATGCAGAGTTTTTTATTGCATTCAGCTTTTTGTGCTCCCACTTGGCAAATTCTTCTCGCTTCCTTTGTCGACTGCTGTTGCATAGTTTCTTTTCTTGTTTATTTATTAGTTAGAAGCATATCCTTGTTTCAATTTGTAGCATTCAACACTTGTTTCTCCGTTTTTGCCTCGACTGCATTACTTGGCATTCCATATACATGCACACACTATATTCACTTTCCGCTTGTGTTTTTGGTCCCCCGTTGGCGTTTTTCAAGTTTACAGTATATATTTTACATTTGTTGTCAAACTGTGTCTATTCCTCATGGTGTCAAATATTTACTACTTACTTTTGCATTTTCCTTTTCATTCTCAGTTTAGCTGTTATATTTATTTTATGTGTATTTATTGCTATTTTTTTATTAAGTACAGTACACACTTAATAAAAAATAGTCTATGATTTATTTACAATGTCTGCATTTTATTAAATTTCGCTACTACTATTCACCCCTCAAATAAAATGAAATAGACACGGCGATTCACCAGCTATTGAAATTGACAAAAAATAGCAAATATTAAACAAAAAATATTTCATTATTGGTACAGACTCATGAAAATACAGTAATAAGTACCATCCTGCGCAAAACTAATTAATTTTCTAAGGTAAACATAATATGTCATATTATATGACACATTATGTCAATAACTAAAGCTGGGAACGCACTGCCTATTGTCTCCTTGTTTCAATTTTGTAAACTTTGTGGATTCTATGTTTTAATAGAAGGCAGTTCACATTGGAATAATATTTTTCCACTGCATATAATCTTTTTTAAACAATTTTACTTTTACTTTTCCAAAAGCTGTCGAATGATAAAACGACTTACGATTTTTCTTTATAACAAAAACTTCGCAATCGGTGAAGATATTTGGGTAATCTAATTGCAGATGAGGGGCTTTTGTTGGAATCAGAATGAAAATAGGTACTTTTAGACCAAATATATATAGCCTCTGCAATATTAGTTTATACATAGAAGAAGTGTTTCATAGTTAGAAGCCTCTAGAACCAACTGAGACGATAGATATTAAAATTCAATATTCCATAATTTCAGTATTGTAATTTTATTTTAATAATTAATTTATCTTAAATATTTTATTGAACAAGAATATTTAACTATGCTGCCTACTCAAAAACTATTTTCTTCTATTCTCATACGTATGCCTCAATATATTAATACCGATTATTTAGTGATTATTCATCTTATAATTTTTGTTTTTGTCCTTTATGTTGCTATTTTTTAAATGAATCACATCATCTTAAAGTAGTGTATTAAATAATATTACAATTTACTGCATAATTAACGCAATTTTTTCTGAAATTCCTTACAAAGTCTAAAAAAGTTTCTTCCCTGGCTTGTCCCCTTGCTACTTTATATTTTACTTTTGGACAATACATATATTTTTGTATGAGATGCTAAACCTAAACAAATTTCAATCGGACGTAAAATAATTAAAATTAAGAATTGTTAAATAAAAAACAAAATTATTTTGTTTATTTCATATAATATTTTAAATAAACTTTTGTCCCGATTTTTTTATGTATCTACCCTGCCAAATTTTATTTCGTTTGTACGAATTCAAAGACGGTCGCATTGAAAAAAGTGCTCATGGGTCCATTTCAGCCTGAAGTTAGCAATACTAATCGCGAAATCCGTTTGATCGCTGTAGTTATTAAGTTATCGCGGATTCGAAAACTCATTTTGTCTCTCCCCTGGCAATTCATATAACGTATACTATTAATTTAATTTATTTGCCTTTATTGTCCTAAATTACTAATACTATGATAATTAAAGAGAAATAAATAATTAACCCAAAATAATTCAATCAATTAAAACAATTAAATTTTCATGAAAACGTCTCTCCCCTGTCGTATTTTCCTTGGCAAAATAACTACCAGGGGAGAGAGATAGAGACCAGGGGAGTTACTATTGATCATGACACCCGGACCGGTTGTCGTGAGCTGCTTAAATCTTGATACTTTCTTGCGTGAACTTCTGAACATGACCCCTTCTCCATCTACAGCCATCACCAGCTTCAACAAACCCAAAAATATTAGCCTTGCAAACCAACGCAGATTCGCTCTTACCAACAGATGCTAGTTTGGACTGAGTGGGCATTTAAATATTAAAGTCCTCTCTCGATGAACCAAAACCAAACTCTACAAGTCCCTTATCTTCCCATTCTGCTTTATGGTGCAGAAGCATGGACGATGCCAACATCCGATGAGACGGCACTTCGAGTGCCGCAGATGATGGAACGATGAGTTATACGACGACACTGACATAGTTAAGCGAATAAAAAGACAGTTGGCTAGGTCATGTTTTTCGAATGACGAAAGCGCTTCAGCTTGGAAAGTGTTCGATGCAGTACCCGCTGGTGGAAGCAGAGGAACAGTAAGCCCTCCATTATGTGGCGGAGGCCATATCGCTTTTTGAAATTAGATACCCAACCATTACTTGCATTAAAACATCCTGTCTTTTCTTTTATTTTCTCATCAAGCTTGCGAGCTTTTGCTTTGACGATACCGACGGATATAGGCACATTTTCACTCCTTTGTTTCAAAAACCACTTGTAGAGAGCCTTTTCCATTCTTGGGTATTCACAAGATTTTAAGGTTTGCCGTTTTCCTGGCCCAGCTTCCATATTTGTGGCATATTTAAGTATATAAGCTTTTTTCTTCTTTATTCTCGTTATTGTCGACTTGTGAACTTTATAATCAATACAAAGAGCTTTTGTCGATACACCACTTTCTAGTTTATCCAAAATTTCAGTTTTTTTCTTTAATTGTTAGTTTTATTAATTTTTTTGTGACCACCATGACTTTTACACATTAAACACTACTGGCGCGTTGCAAAATAAACTGATAATGAAAGTCATTTATTGACAATTGCTCTTAACACACACACAAAAACAGTAAAGTCGACAGAGCAACGGTAAAATAACGATCAGTTTGTGAATATATAACAAAAAAATGCTATAAGAAGAAACCGACAAAAAAAGAACTGAAGCAAAACATATTTAGATGTAAAGTTGCAGTTATTGAGGACAATATTTTTGAGTAGTTGCACTTATAAAGGTTACAATGCTATGTTTTATAGTGTTGCATGAATCGAGGAGTTGCGTGTATCGAGGGTTGCGGTTACCGAGTTTATACTGTATATATATGTATGTATATATAAATCAGATAAGGTTGGCCAGACTCTCCCCATGCCAAATCTTCTTTTGAAAGGGCAGAAGATATATTACGTCTTCAAAAAGTCAGAAATGTTTTTGAAATATTTTAAGATTTTAATATTTAATATTTGTTTCGTTTATTTAGGATAAAGAGTGAATTTATTGATTTGTTATTTTAGTTTTATTGTTTATTCATCTAGGAAAGAGAATACCCTTAATTTATAATACTATTTTAAATTATTTTTTTGTTTTTAGTAAAATAATAATCTACCATAAACTTTACGTCTCTCCCCTGGCCGATGTATTTACCCTGGTCATCGAAAAAGTAATAAACTATGTATTAAGTGACTTGCCCTCACGTCAGAGGATAAACAAAAGGGACAAAAATCATAATATAGAGGTTTAATGAAAAAAATCCAAAGTTTTTCTTTGGCCATTTTCTCTATACAATTGAAACCTGTTATCGTAGAATCACCCATAGACAAAATAAATTTTAGTATCATTATTAGTGTATACTGTAAGTTAGATATTTCATTACTATATATCGTTTTATATCCAATATTTACTTAAAGCCTAACCGATTAGCAGAAATCATCATATTTCTATTTGGGGAAGATATGAACATAAATAACAAATTTTCGATACCGAATCATACCATTAAATGCCATTTTCGTTTAATTTTATCAAAAGATCTTGAGATCGCACTGATTAGCAATATAAGGTCAGCCAAAGAAAATTTCTATTCTAAACTCGTACGGCAATTGAAATTCTTTAATTAGGTGCATGAAGATTGGAAGTGAATACCAATTTCATTTATTTTTATGGTATACCACATTATGGGTCAAAACAAGTCCATTTTCATTAAAATATCATAAATATTGATCGATTTAAATGGGAGAAAGTCAAATGAAAATTCGGAAATATTAGCAACAGAGAAAATGCATCTTCTTCTTAACTGATGTAGACACTGCTTACGCGGTTATAGCGGAGTTTAAAACAGCGCGAGATTTGCCCGTACATCTCGCTGTTTGGCGCCAATTGGAAATCCCAAGTGCAGCCAGGTTCTTTTTCACCTTGTCTTCCCAACGGGGTGGAGGTCTTCCTCTTCTGCATCGAACATTTTTAAAGCTGGAGTGCTTTTGACCACTCGGACAACATGACCTAACAAGTACAGTCGCTGTCTTTTTATTCGCTGAACTATATCAATGTCGTCGAATAGCTCATCGTTCCATCGTCTGCGGTATTCGCTCAATGTTTAAGGGACCGTAAATCTTCCGCAAAATTATTGTCTCGAAAACTCCTAGTGCCATCCGACGATGTTGACATCGTCTACGCTTCTTCACCATAACGCAGAACAGGGATGTAGAGATTGTTTTTTGCTCGTCGAGAGAGGACTTTAATATTCAATTGCTTACTCAGTCCAAAGTAGCACATGTTGGCAAGAGTAATTTTGCATTGAATTTCTATACTGACAGTCTTATTGGAGTTAAAAGCTGCTTCCAAGATACACGAAATTATCTACAACTTCAAAGTCAAGACTGTCAACAGTGAAATGGGAGCCAAGTCGAGAGTGCGCTGACTGTTTGACGCTGACCCATACGCTTCGCTTCCTTATCCAGTCCGGAAAAAGCAGAACTAACGGCGAGGTTGTTGTTTCCAATTATATCAATATGAGATTATTGCACCTTCTCTATTTAGCTCTGCAGCTCGTATTATGTTCTCCAGCATCAGATTAAAGAATTCACACGATAGTGAGTCACCCTGTCGGTATCGAACGGCTCGGAAATGTCCTTCTCGATCCTAATGAAGCTTTTGTCGTTGCTCAAGATTAATCTACACAGCCATATTAGTTTTGCGGAGATACCGAATTGAGACGTAGCGGCAAAGATGCAACTCCTTTTCGTGCTGAATATCTCGCAAATTGACTGGTATTTTCGGCAAAAAATGATTTCCTCATATTAGGTATCTGAGGGATTGAAAAGGTCATTTCTGATGAACTTGAAATGAAAGCATTGTTGTAAGTTTTATTCCGATATTTTCATTGAAGTTAAAGAATCTGATGAAAGTTAATATTGTGTTATATATTATATACTATATAGAAGAATTATCGTTCTTTTAGCAGTTTTCAACAAATCCTTATGGGGATTGGGCGTGGTTATTTTATGATTTTATCAAACAGTTTGATAGATATTATTCTATATAGCATCGGTTTAAGATGTTAAAAACAACCATTAGAAGAGCAACACTCTTACACTCTGGGCAACATGTTGCATGAATATAATTGAAATTATGCAACTTGCAGGCACGCGACTGTGTTGCTCTTATCGAAATAGTTCAAAACTTTTTCGCATATTTAAAAAAAGAAAAACAGAATATAATGGCACGAAAACTTGCAATTCATTACTTCTACTTATTAATAACTTCGCAGCAAATTGCTCCAACAACAGATAAGTGACTTTTATTGCAGGAACACCACAGGAAGTGATCCCATTTGCACTCATCTGTCATCTGCAGCGAACGAGATACCCACTTTTCGGAAGCAAATAAAACATATAAGAAACTCAGACAATGAACGTGGCATATTCAAACACAGACTCGAAGAAGTGTAAAAGTAGACAACAATAACAAGAATATACCATACTAAATATAATCATATGCACGTCCCCACATACAGTTATGTGGGGTACATATGTAATTGTTCGCATTCAAAATCGCACAAACGCTGATTTATACTCTACAATGTTGCCCACTTGCTGTTGTTAGTTTCTTTTATCTTATTTCTGCAATATAACATGCATTCCTGTGAGCAGGATTTTTTTATTGCCTTTACGCTTCCTTACATGCTCGTATTTCATGTTATATGTATGTTATGCTAGTGTGTAACTATGTGGTTGTGTGTGTGTGTGTGTTTTCATTCACTGCTATATTTTTCCTTTTGCCGCTTGTCACAAATTATAAAGCGAAACAAATCGCAAATAACAAACGCATATCGTTTTTATTTACTGTCATATTTGCAATGCACACACACACACACACGCATGCGTAGGAGTATATACGGGCATATAAGAATGAACAACGACGTGGCGCATTTTACGTTAAAGGGGAAAAACTGAGTAACGAAATTAAAATTGTGCCAACACTGTTTTAACTTTTTTTTACTTTTTCAAAGATTAAAAAACAAATTCCAGGTCTATACAGGAGTATTTTATCTATTAAGAAACATTTTAGATAATATTTTAGAGCTACCGTGATTGTAGTACAGAAGTGGATCCAGGCTCAGCGCCGTTCGGCTTTATAATGATCTTATTACAGAAATAAAGGTCGTCTGGCAAATTGATGGATAGAGAGAGACTTCTAAAGAAACTGAGTTAAAATTTCCTTCCTCAGCAGAGAATATGTATAGTAATACTTATGTATATAATCAGTATAGTGTTCTCCTTCGGCTGCCCCTATATAGAAATCAGAAAGCAAAGAATATCTTGAAACATCATGAATACAAGGCCGAGTTCAAATGAACTAGGAGCTCATTATAATGGTATGAATATCACGGAAATGCCAAGTCCAAAACCCCAGAAAGGTAGAATTTGCCCTGGATGATCGAACAAACCACACAACTATGACATATTAAATATCATTATTAAAAATAATTCAAGTATCCGTATATCCATATATTATAAAGGATAATCGATTTCGAGGTTCCTTACTTTAAAATAAAAAGACACAGAAAATTCAAATTTAATGGGAAATGTTTATTATTATTCGAAAGAACATTCCTTGGCCTTAATTTTTTAAAGATTATGTCTTCCAAATGTTGGTGCGGCTACGTCTCAGATGGTCCATCCGTTGAGTTCAAATTTCGATGAATCATTCGAGCATTTTGACTGGTAACTGGTGAATGACACGCGTGATGTTTTGCGCCAAGGCCTGAATTGAAGCGGGATTGCCCTATTGATTTTAGACTTTACATATACCCACAGGAAAAAGTCTAACGTTGTGATATCACATGATCTTGGTTGCCAATAGACCAGCCCAAAAGTGAAATTATCTGCTCACCGAAGTGTTTTCACAATAAATCCATTGATTGATGCGATATGTGGGAAATGGCGTCACCTTATTGAAAAAAATGTCGCCGAGATCACGAGTTTCAACTTCATGAAATGGTCGCTATTGAAAAAAGTACCTGTACTTAGATCACCAGATCTATACAAGACTCTACAAGATGAGATGATTTTAAAAACAACATGGAAGAAAAGGCCTATTAAGGCCTTATATGTACCTGAAGCTGATAATTGCGAAAGGTTTAGCCTAAATTTCACTTATAAAACTTTGCACAAAAAGTAATACGAATGGAATTTGTAGAAAACAAGATCAAAAATAAAACATATGTATATGACTTCCGAATTATTAGTTGGTGCAAAAGAATTCCTAACATCAAACGGCCGCAGTTAAGCTCATTGAAATTACAGAGATAGTAAGCTTCTGGAAAGTCCTTGAAGAAAAATACTACCTAAAATATATGATATAAATTACCGGAATGATAAATCGGACCATAAATCAAGAAGAAAATAAATTTCCATATCAAGTTGTGCCGATGGAGGTCTCCAAATCCAGTCACCTTATTTGATAAAAGTCAATGGAAAAGATTCTGTTTACTTTGGAAATCACCATAACAAACGCTTGCTGGCTGCATGGGCATACTCTGTGCGGCATGTGTTTGCCCAAGCACTTCATATGCGAGTGCGCCACACTGGGCGGGCAATGCAAATATTGCTCTATGCCGGAAGCAAGTGTGCGTTGGCAAAATCACCGAAGAAAATATGAAATATACTAAACATACAATAAGCGGCGAATTGCCGGCGGATTGACTGCCGCACTGACTCCCACACGGCGCTGGAGAGCGGAGCATTAAGCCGCAAGCGTTGTGCGCAATGCATTGCTGTTTGCCGTCGATTATACTTCACACACATTTATATATCTATACATATGTATAGATGTAAGCCAGCAATTGTGCGACATATGTACTATTGTGCAATGCGGCAATATAAAATCGTGTTTGATTTTCTTTTGACTAGAAATTCTTCTATTGCTTTATTTGAATTTCACCTTTTTTCGCGGCGCTTTTGTGCAGCTGTCGTGTCTACTGTGCGGATGGCGCGAATGCTCCACAATTTGTTTATATTAAAAATTTGCATTATTTGGTGCCACGGCCGTATGTGCCAATGATACTTACTGGCGCGTTGGTTGTTACGCGCCGACGATTGCGACGTTGACTACACACTAGTTCCACTCGAGGCGCAAAAGAATGCAATAAAAAACACTGTTTAATATTTTACGCATATTTACATAACAGTGTATGTATATATGTATGTCGCACGTTAGAGAAGGCTTAAAGAACACATATACAGTGTAGTTGTCAAAAATAGAAGAAGTAGAAGAAAAAGTTGATTTGAAATAAAGAACTAAGAAAAAACAATTCAGGAAGGGCTAAGTTCTAAGGTTGTGACCGAACATTTTATACTCTCGCAATTTATTTATTTAATCTTATTAATATTATATAAGATACAATTTGACCCACATATGGTATAAAGTCCATTGAAAGTTGGAAGCCCTAATATTATATTAGAAGCACCTATTTCGGCGATTTTTAGAATGGGGCTGCCACACTATAAATGTAGTATTTATGCAAAGTTCTGTTCCGATATCCTCACTTGTCCTTACTTTATATATTGTAAATTAAAATATTCAGATCGACTTCAAAGTTCTGGTATATAGAAAATAGGCGTGGTAGTGAACCGATTTGGCCTATTTTCACAACATATCATTGGATGCCAGGGAATTATTACGAATCGAATTTTATTGAAACTAGTCGAGTAATTTCTGAGATATGATTTTTTGATCCATAAGTGGACGGAGCCACACCCACTTAAAATTTTGTATACCAATTTGCGTGGAGCCCTTATGTACCTTCTTTATAATGAAATATAAGGTTTCTGGTGTTTTGCCTTACTGAATTAAAGAATTTTTAGTAGTTTTCAACATAACCTTTGTATGTGAGGTGGACGTGGTCATAATCCTATTTACTCTATTTTTGGACTGTAAAAGGTAGTTGTTGAAAGAAACAATTCTAGAAAGTTTGGCTGATATAGCTTAAGTAGTTTTCGAGATATGTACAAAAAACTTAGTATGGGCGGTGCCACGCCCACTTTTTCAAACAAATTACATCCAAATATTCCCCTTTATAGTGCGATCCTTTGTACCAAATTTTCCATAGCTTTATTTATGGCTTAGTTATGGCACTTTATGTGTTTTTGGTTTTCGCCATTTTGCGGGCATGGCAGTGGTCCGATTTTGCCCATGTTCGAAAGCAACCTTCCTATGGTGCCAAGGAACAAGTGTGCCAAGTTTCATCAAGATATCTTAATTTTTAGTCAAGTTACAGGTTACACGGACGGACGGACAGACAGACATTCGGATTTTGACTCGTCTCGTCACCCTGATCATTTTGATACATATAACCCTTTATCTAACTCGTTTAGTTTTATGACTTACAAACAACCTTTATGTGAACATAACTATAATACTCTCTTAACAACTTTTGTTGCGAGAGTATAAAAACAGATACCTCGATTAGAAGTTATATATTCGATTCTCACTAGAGTGTGAAAACAAAAGTACTTAACTAGAATTCATATTAATTGCACAACATTTCTCTCTGTCTTATTCTATGTCAGCTTACACTAGCAAGAAAGTGACAGATCGGTGGCAAGAGATCTTGAAAACCTGGAGGAATGCTGTCGCTAGAAGAAATACACTACTACTACTATAGGGCTATATTGCAATCAAGGACACTGCGCGGCATTAGGAAGCGCTGTTGGGAACTAAAAAAAATAGGCAAGTTTAAGAGAGCAAAGCAGTAGTTACCGGATCTACGATCATTCTATTATAATTTCTTTCAAATCCTCTAACTTGGATAAACAAGTTTTTAAGTAAATTTTATAATAAGCTATTATACTGTTTGTTACCCTTATATGTAAAGAAACGTTAGTAGACCTGAGTCTGTCAATGCTGCAATTGTTCACTGTACACTGCTTAACTGTTCTTTGTATTAGTATGCAGCGCCTGCGCATTTGTCATATGAAATATGCTGCCATTGCACCAAATAAAAATGCCATAAATTTTGATATTTTTCTGCTGGCAAATGCATACATCACATCGTCGGCATATATGTGTTTAGTAGTATTAGTGTACAGTTTTTAGATGTGTGGGTGTTTGCTCTATGGGACTTTTTCAAAGCATGGCAACTCTTTACAAGTGATACGACACAGCAGCGAGTTTGTAGCGTGACTTACAGTAAAAAATCTTGCACAACACTTCGAGCATTAGCCTACTTTTAGGTGTCATATATCAAGTTATGATTTATTTAAGTACTTTTGTTTTTGTACGGCAACAAAGGGTTAAAATGAGAAGATGAAAACTGCGTGGTACGTTATGGCTTTTTTTGGGAAGTGTTTATATTGCCAATGATAATTGTGCGTTTTACTTTCTAATCTAATTTCTATGTAACCCTTTGGTGAATTCCATTTGTAAGTGCAACAATAGAGGCTGCTCGATTTAGATATTTATTTATATTTATTGCAATCATTACAAATTACCTGTTCGGTGAAAAAGTGGTATATGGATCTATATGTAAATATAAATACTATTTATGCACTTTAGGTTAGTCCGATATAATTTGTCGTTTTAACATCAAGAGATCAAACAAGTAAGGAAGGGCTAAGTTCGGGTGTAAACGAACATTTTATACTCTCGCAATTTATATATTTAACTTTATTTATATTATATAATACACAATTTGACCCACATATTCGTCATATATATTGTATAAAGTCCATTGAAAGTTGGAAACCATAATATTAGGTTAGAAGCACCGAGGTCATCGTGTTCGATATATGGGGCCTTAAAAACCTATGGTCCGATTTCGTTGATTTATAGAATGGGGCTGCCACACTATTAACATAGTATTTGTGCAAAGTTCTGCACCGATATTTTCACTAGTGTTTACTTTATATATTGTAAAGTAAACGATTCAGATCGTCTTCAAAGTTCTGGTATATAGGAAGTAGGCGTGGTTGTGAAGCGATTTGGCCTATTTTCACAACATATCATTGGGATGTAAGGAAACTGGTTTTTGACCCATAAGTGGGCGACGCCACGCCCATTTTCCATTTTGTAAAAAAATCTGAGTGCAGCTTCCATCTGCCATTTCTTATGTGTTTCTGACGTTTTTCTTTAGTGAGTTAACCCACTTTTAGTAATTTTCAACCTAACTTTTGTATGGGAGGTGGGCGTGGTTATGATCCGATTTCTTTCATTTCTGGACCGTATTAGGAAGTGGCTAAAAAAAACGACTGCAGACTGCAGTTTGGTTTATATAACTCTATTGGTTTGCGAGATATGTATAAAAAACTTAGTAGGGGGCGGGGCCACGGCCACTTCCCCAAAAAAATTACATCCAAATATGCCCCTTCATAGTGCGATCCTTCATACCATTTTATTTCCATAGCTTTATTTATGGCTTAGTTATGGTACTTTATGTGTTTTCGGTTTTCGCCATTTTGTGGGTGTGGCAGTGGTCCGATTTTGCTCATTTTCGAAAGCAACCTTCCTATGGTGCCATAAATAAGTGAGTCAAGTTTCATCAAGATATCTTAATTTTTACTCAAGTTACAGCTTGCACAGACGGACGGACGGACAGACAGACATTCGGATTTGAACTCCACTCTTCACCCTGATCACTTTGGTATATATAATCCTTTATCTAACTCGAATTTCATTAAAATCGGTGGTGTATTTTCTGAGATACGGTTTTTGACCCATAAGCGGGCGACGCCACGCCCATTTTCCATTTTTTAATATGTGTGCAGCTTTTCTCTGTAATTTATTCTGTAAAATTTTGTAATTCTGGGGGTTTTCGTAAGTCAGTTAATTCAATTTTAGCAATTTTCAACATACCCTTTGTATGGGAGGTATTTTCATGGTGTGTGATGTGATACGCAAGGGAAGTGACTGCAGGAAGTTTGGCTTATATAGCTTTAGTGGCTTACTATATATATACAAAAACATATTTGAGGCCGAGCCACGACCACTTAAAAAAAATTAATCCGAAAATGTCCCTTTCTAGTGTGATCCTCTTTAACAAATACTACTTTCATAAGTCTATTTATGGCTTAGTTATAGCGCTTTGTGAGTTTTCGGTGTCGCATATCTATACTTGTGTATTGTAAATATGTGCCTTTTTATAATAATAATTTAATGATCAAGAAAAAAAAATAAATGCCTGAGGCAAAAAAAGAATCTACTAAACTAAGTCCCATTTTCCTTACAAACTTCTTTATGAATAAAGCACATTCTGTTAGTAGATGCACATACCTATCACATAATAGAAATCGAAGTAAAAGAAACTGTCTGAGACAGTCAATGGACAGCTTCAATCCTTCAATATTTCCTTTCATAAGACTTTCTTTGCATAAATTATAATAACATAAAGAAAACAAAAAATATCCATAATATGCTGCAGCTAACTATGTCACTAACTGATTCACAAAGCCATTCAACCAACCTAATGTGCATACACATACATGCCACCGCTAACGGTAATAACTGAAAGTAAATAAGAAATACATACTATACTATACATGTGATTTATGCCATAGCTTCTTTGTTTACTATAATAATATATAAATTCAATTTGGATGCACACGTCGGCAGAAAACGTCGAGAAAACTACAAAACGCCTAAAAGTAGGCAAACTACATAATAGAAAATAGTAAACAAAAAGCACACATGCAAAAGAAAAACGATATTTATTGCATGGCATGGTAGGTAAAAGCTCACAATTCAAAGTGGATCGAAGAGTGTTTTTGCTGATACGAATAAAGTGTGTGGTATCTATTCAGAAGAAATAAAAATCAATGTGTTGAAGAAATTCCAGAATAGGTATTTTCGAATTATTCCAATATTTCTAAGAAAATACATACATATACAAATGTCAGTGTCTCACAAAGTAGCTTAAGTCAATATATGTTAAGGCTGCCAGTTTAGTTTCTGGAAAAAACTTTAGTTTTTTATTCAATTTTATCATAATGTGTAGTTTGAGTTATTTCTTAATACAAACTATGACGAGTCTCAAAGAAGTTTATCGGAATAATTCGAATTCAACCCACCAGCTTAAACAATTTCACAATTTTTCAATATTTTTATACTCTCGCAACAAAAGTTGCTAAAGAGAGTATTATAGTTTTGTTCACATAACGGTTGTTTGTAACACCTAAAACTAAAAGAGTTAGATATAGAGTCATATATACCAAAGTGATCAGGGTGACGAGTAGATTTGAAATCCGGATGTCCGTCCGTCCGTCTGTGCAAGCTGTAACTTGAGTAAAAATTAAGATATCTTGACGGAACTTGGCATAAATATTCCTTGGCACCATAAGAAGACCAAGTTCGAAAATGGGCAGAATCGGACCACTGCCACGCCCACAAAATGGCGAAAACCGAAAACACATAAAGTGCCATAACTAAGCCATAAATAAAGCTATGGAAATAAAATGGTATGAAGGATCGCACTATGAAGGGGCATATTTGGATGTAATTTTTTTGGGGAAGCCCCCTACTAAGTTTTTTATACATATCTCGCAAACCAATAGAGCTATATAAACCAAACTGCAGTCTGCAGGATCATTGCCACGCCCACAAAATGGCGAAAACAAAAAACACATAAAGTGTCATAACTAAGCCATAAATGAAGATATAAAAGTAAAATTTGGAATAAAGGATCGCACTAGGAGGGTGCATATTTGATGTAATTTTTTTGGGGAAGTGGGCGTGGCCCCGCCCACAAATCGGTTATTTGTATTTAACTCGCAAACTAATAAAGCTATATAAACCAAAGTTTCTGCAGTCGGTTCTCTTACATACCTCACAACACATCATGAAAATAGTTGATAATAACCACGCCCACCTCCCATACAAAGGTTAGGTTGAAAATTAGTAAAAGTGGGTTAACTAACTAACGAATAACGTCAGAAACACTAAATTTTGCAGAAGAAATAGCAGAAGGGAGCTGTACTCAGATTTTTTTACAAAATGGAAAATGGGCGTGGCATCGCCCACTTATGGGTCAAAAGCCATATCTCGGGAACTACTCGACCTATTCGAATGAAATTTCGGTATATAATATTTTTTTGACACCCTGATAACACGGACAATGGGCGAAATCGGTTCACAACCACGACTACTTTCATTATAACTCAATGTTGAATTCCATCTGATTCCTTCACTTTATAATATATACATAAGGAACCAATGAAGATAACGGAATAAAACTTTACACAATTAGTGCATATCATCTCTGGCTTCACTTGTGAAAAAATTGTCGAAAACGGACCATAACTTTTCAAGGCCCCAGATATCCAACATGTTGAACTCAGCGCCTAAGGATAAATTTTAACCGAAAATATGGGTAAATCTCACAGATATCTCAATTTAATTCAGAGGAAATTGTTTTCTTCTAATAGTGTGTCTCTGTTTCAAAAATTATTAAAATCGGGTCATAACATTTCCATATACCTAATTATAGGGTTTTCAAAAATACGGTGAGCTTTATTCCGCATATATGTATTGGTTAAACTTCTTCAATAAATTGCGAGAGTATAAAATGTTCGGTTAGCCTTTCCTTACTTGTTAATTCTAAAAATATGTAATGGAGAACCAAAATCGAGCGTGTAAGCCATCTGTTTAAAAAAACGGAGCTCTACAGGTGACTCGAAACCAGGCTCGGCCTGATCTTACTGCCGAAACTTATGATCATAAGGATAACTCAAAATACAATCCGATATCAATCAATTCGAGTGTGAATCAAATATGTTCCGTTAATAGGTGATCGACACGGGAATGGATTGATTTCGGAATATCCAAACAGAACGATATATGGAATTTTGAAAAACTTATGAAAGATAAAAAAGACTGTCGGCGAATTCCTGTAAAAGTGATAATTATCTGCTAGAACAACGAAGTACATGATTAAATCGAGAATCTCTACTCGAAATCGACATATTCATGTTATCGCCTTATCTATTCATTACATTATTTTTGAAATATATAGACCAAGTACCTTTAGAAGTATTTCCTCCAACTAGAATATAAGTGTGCTCTGCTCACTCTACATTCAAAATGAACAAACCGCAAAATGCAAAAAATGACCGAACCCTAGCGATTCCGATGGAAACTCTATTCGCATAGACATGGACCAATATTAGTGGTTCCAGCCCATTAATATATACTTTGAATAATAGACAATTTTGGATATTTGTTTCCAAGTGGTGTAATACTTTCGGTATAAGTTTCGGCATACCCGTGGATCGATCACACACCACATTTTTGAGGTGGACCTCTCCGAGCCTTTCGATACCAAACGAGGTTTCAGACACTATCGTGTGACTCCTGTAACCTGATGCTGGAGAAAATAATACGAGCTGCAGAGCTAAATAGAGAAGGTACAATATTCTATAAGAGTGTACAGCTACTGGCGTACGCCGATGATATTGATATCAAAATATCTCCTGTCATCAAATAAACAGTCAGCGCATTCTTGGCTTTGCTACCACGTCACTGTTGACAGTCATAACTTCGAAGTCGTAGATAAATTCGTATTCCTGGGAACCAGCATCAACAACACCGACAATGTCAGCCTCGAAATCCAGCGTAAAATCGCTCTTGCCAACAGGTGATGTTTTGGACTGTGTAGGCAATTGAAAAGTAAAGTCTTCTCTCGACGAACTAAAATCAAAATGGATGTGGACGATGTCGACATGAGATGAGACGACACTAGAAGTTTTCGAGAGCGATCAGCGAATACCGCAGACGATGAAACGATGAGCTGTACGAGTTATATGATGACATAGACGTAGTTCAGCGAATAAAAAGACAACGGCTACGTTGGCTAGGTCATGTTATCCGAATGGACGAAAACACTCTAGCTTTGAAAGTGTTCGATGCAGTACCCGCCGGATGAAGGCGAGGAAACGGAAGGCCTCCACTCCGTTAGAAGGACCAGGTGGAGAGTGACTTGGTTACACTCGGGATCTCCAATTGGAGCCGAGGGAAAGAGAGAAGTGGAACGGTGAATGTGAACGGTTTCCACGCCAATCACATACATAAGTTTCGGCATATCAATTTTTCAAAGTATAGTGAACGTAGCTGGAGTAACAACTACCCCTTAAGGAAATTCTACTAAACTAAGAAAACATCAAATTTATGGCATTAAATTAGTTTATTTTTATTCCTTAGAGCTTCTAAATTCATAAAATATTCTCGTGTTCGAAATGGCTGCTGTGTTACAAACATGCTTCCTTATAAATTTACTGTTTTGTTTAACTTAATTACTACGGAGTAATTTAATATTTAAATACATTTCTACAAAATTAATACACTTATACTTTCTCATTATTTTTCTTTAACATATTAGTTTATGACAACTGTTACGAATATTAAATATATGATTTAAGGCCTAATCAAAATGTCTTAAGTCCTTACGCATACAATTAATTAGCACGAAATGCAAAATTTACTTAAATATTTTACGAATTCTACGCACTAAAAATTACCTAAATCAATTACATCGTTTTTGTTTCATTTTTAATACTCAATAAATAATTTTGTTAACTTAAGAATAACTTAATCGTTAGTCTATTATAAACGCCTTTGATAATAACTATGGAATTGCTTTTTGTTTATGGTTGTGTAAAGTTAAAAAATAAATCAAACATATTTTCTTTAAAATTATTGTGCTGAAACATAACTGATTTATCACATTGAAATTGTAAAGTTGTGTCGTTGCCTGTGTTGTCTTCTAAAATTATTAAAATTGTCTCGTTATTTTAAAATCATACTCGTTTTTGTATTGGCATTCCATTACTTAAGATTCCCTATATATGTATGTGTATAAGTATACTTGTCAATAGTAGTTCTAAATAGTTTCTTATTTTTCGTTTTTGTATCACAATATTTGTTTTTAGTTATATAACTGTAATTGCGAACTATGAGTTACGCTCTAAATTAAACTTCACTTATAAATATCTGTCTTTGCTTAGTAATAATTTCCAAAAAAACGACGTTTGTATCAAACATTAACATTGTTGAGGTCACCAGTGTTCCACATCTCGAATGCGATTCATGGGTGGATTGCTGAAAGAGGTAAGAAAAATTGATTAAGTATTGTCATTAAATAAGACAGCAAGTAGAAAGTAACAGAAGTGAAGTTTCTAACAGTAACAAGAACGACTAAATTGTGTAGCCGAACATTTTATACCCTCGCAATTTATTGATGAAAATGTATTAAGAAACTCAATTTGAATGTATAAAATGGCATGGCACTTGAATAACGAAAATCATCAGGGATAGTATATGAGAGCTGAAATCCTGAATCGATTTCACTCTGTTTCACCATCAAGGTACACTATATCCCAGACTATACGCTCAGTGAATTTTGCTAAGATATCTCACATAATAACCGATATATGCGGAATAAAGCCCATCGTATTTCTGAAAAACCTATAATTAGGGATATGGGAGCTAGAGGAAATTATGATTCGATTCTAACCATTTTTGGTATAGCGACACACTATTAGAAGAAAAAGATCCCTCCGAATTACATTAAACTATCAGAGACATTTACCGATATTTTCGAAATGTATGGTTCGATTTCGACAATTGTTCCATAAGTGATGCCACACCTCAAATACAGTATTTTTGTAAAGTTTTATTTCACTATCTTCATTGGTTCCTATTGTATATGTTATAAATTGAACGAATCAGATGGAATTCAAAATTGTATTATATGGGAAGCATCGTGGTTTTTGACCCATAACTGGGAGACGCCACGCCCATTTTCCTTTTTTTTAATCTGAGTGCAGCTTTCTTTCGTAATTTCTCATCGGGCAACGGAAGGAAGATATGTATATAAGCACTATAATGGCAAAGGACTGAATGGTTTCCAAATTTACATTACCTTGGTTACTAACTATTTATTAATTATTGTCCTAACTTTAGAAGTTTGAGCGAGTAGTCAATAATATGAAAATATAAAGCATTTCTAAAAAATAAACTAAACATGATTTCCCTTATCACTGATTTAAGCTCCCCTTCTGCCTACATTCCAATACTTACGGCAGCATACGCGCCAGCGCGTGCTTATGTAATGGCGAGATATGAACGGCCGCTGATGCTATACTAGAGCCCGACTCCTGTGAGATGGTACGCTGTAGACGCGCATTCGGACGCGCCGCTTGCAATTGCTGTGCACGTCTGAATGGATAACGCCATGGACTCTTCGGCACGTCCGACTGGAAGCTCTTATTTTCAATAACACCCGGCACCATGGCACCTGATGCACCAGCACTGACACCCGCCGCACTAGATACACCAGCACCACCAGCATTACCGCCATAATATGCAGCGGCATTACCATGATCTCGAGCCTTTGACGAAAGACGACGCAAAATACGTGAACCCAGTCCTGGTGGATCCTCCAAGCCACCAGCACCGCCGCCAGCAGTGCCACGTTTGCGAAAACGCACATCACTTGATTCCTCTAGGATAACATGTCTGTCGTATGGTGTGCCATAGTACACTTCCAGCACAGTGGAGAAAGTATGCGGCCACACTAAGTCAATTATGGATATTAGAACGCCACAAATGAAGCAAAGGATACCTGGAAAGAGATAATTGGCAAAAAAATGTGAAAAAGAACAACACAGTAGCGATTAACTCATTCGACCTAATTGCAATCAACGTTAGACCGTTAGTCATACGCAATATGCGCTTACCGGCAACCAGCAAAAGCCAATAACACCAGCCGAGCTTGAACTCCAAGCGACCGCCTTCCAAATAGATGATCAACGGACGCTTTGGCAGCATGCAGTAATAGCCAATATTGGTGCCAATGAGCAGTGCGCCCGTCAGCGCCTTCATGTAAGCACCATAACGTGGCACAGCGATAAGCAGCAGATTCATGAGCAGCCATGAGGCTAACGATGCCCACAGCATGATGCTGGCAAAGTAGCCGGCCGCACGATATTGGCCGCCCCAGCAAAAACCCTCACGGCCCTGACTGAAATATTCCGCCACAGTCAGTATTGGAAATGGAAGGCCACGTCTCAACGCATCGCGATAATTGGCACTCATATCGTTGGCACCCTCCCATCCGAAGCGTTCATTGTAGTCCACATCCGGTGCTGTCCAATTGCCAACCGGTATGGCTGTGCGGCGTACACATACACGTATACACATAAGTAGCGCAAAGAAGATAAGAGAAAAATAATAGTTTTTGATTAGAAACGTGATGATGTGAAATTTAAAAAGATATAAAGCGGAAGTAGGTGTAAAAACAAAAATGGGAAAACCGTTAATAAGAGAGAGAACACATTTTTTCAAATCACATACGAGCATTCAAGTATAGTTATACGGGTTTCGTTCATTAAAAATGTTATCCATTATACTTAAAATCATTAGTTTAATCAAGCTAAAGCCAAGACCGTTACGGATAGCTAGTTAAGTATTCTGAAATCAAATCAAGCTTTAATTTCGTGCACTTTTGGAACATTTTTAACAATTCTGAGATCATTTTATTCATTGGCATTATTCACTGTTATATTATTAGCCATATTCTTTCGTTTCTCTTTTTGAAAGCTTTCTTTAATGTCTGCAATTATTAGATTTTTCCCCACTTGGATGATTTATATTTATTATATAAATCGTTAATAAATCATTATCAATAATATTAATAATTTTCGACTGAGTAGTCTCCAAAAATGTGAAAGCATATACCCAATAAGAGAAAAAAATAAGTGCTAACTGATTAAAATTTATTCTAAATGATTTTAAATAGGAATATTTATACTAACAACTACACCTAAACCATGCCATGGAAGTTCCATCACTCTAACTAATTCCAGCAATATATTTCTAATCCGGGCTCTAGCATTCGAAAGACCTTTCGGAATACCCATGCACAATTTTTGCAGAGTGACTATCTTTAGAGTGCTTTAACAAAAGAAGTTATTCTGCCTCAAGTAAATCATTGGCAATAAATCTAAGAGCTTTCTTGGGTGTCTTGCGTAGGCCCATAATTACCAGCTCGTGATTTGCCGTTTCTTTCAGAATGGCGACCTTATACATATTCATTTTAACCAATTAAGCTAATTTATATTCGTATAACTGTTCTTGAATTAAAATTTATGCATTCACTTTTAAATCCACATCTCGAAACCCAAACGAAGAATTTAATCTGCATACACTTTACAATTCTTTAATGCTTTCCCCTAGTTCTTTAACGCTTGAGCGAACAATCGATCGTCAGCTGTCAAGCTGTTGAAGCATGTAAAAGCTTTATGGTGAGTTAGAAACTGATCACCCGCAGCTGATTTATCGTTACAGCACATTTGAGTGAAATTTAAAGAAACTGCTGTAGCTGGTTCATGAATCTTATATTTATTTATTTACATTTTATGTATTTACATACCTTCATGCATTAAATTATTTAGTTTATAAATAACTTAGCTGCGGTGCTCTTTGGTTTTTTTATAGTTAATTTCTTCTATAATAGCTATCATTAACTGTATTGAATTGAAAGGAGAAAACATAATTTGACACGATAACATTGAGATCATTCACTAGAATAAAGGCAAAATATGGTTTCCACTATAAAACTTCCTAATTTTTGTATTGTATAAAAAAAGTTTAGTTTAGAAAAGAATTTTTTGAATCACTCAACGTAGGCTTGTATCGAGTGATAAGTCACTTTCATATTCCACCCAATGGATTACACAACCAAAAACAGAATAACCCTAACTGTAGGAGATTGTGAGATTACCTCACAGCCACAGTTGAAGTATCTAGGGGTAATAATAAATTAAATTCAAGGAGCACTTGTCGTACACATCAAATAAAGCAATTAAGATTTATAACGCCCTATCAAGAATGATGGCAAATAAAGGCTGCGTGCTTCCAGCCGGCGATTTCTAATTGCAAAAGCTATGAGATCCGTAATATTGTATGCGGTCCCAATATGGGCCCAGGCGCTAGACGTAAAATCGTATATCAGACCAATCAATGTTTTACATCGACTATCAGCAATAATAGTAATAAGTGCTTTCAGAACTATATCCAGCGAAGCAGCTGAAGTATTGGCAAGTATGCCGCCCATAGACATCCAGGGTGATGAATTCGCAAGATTAAGTGAACTATCAATACCCACAGAATCAAAAAAGAGAGAAGAGAGAATTAAGAGTATAACAATGTGGCAGCAGCGGTGGCAAACCTCAACCAAAGGACGGTGGACTCACAGACTTATCCCTGACATCCAGTCATGGATAAATAGACAGTTCAGGGGACCTGAACATTCATTTGACCCAAATATTAAGTGGACATGGGTGCTTTAGAAGCTATCTCCACAAATTCCATCACGACGATAGTCCGTATTGTCCGATGTGTACGGAGTCCATAGAAGACTCCGATCACGTACTTTTTCACTGCCCTCGATTTTTGAATGTAAGGGACAGGCTTAAAACTGCACTTGGGGGTAGTTTTACGGTTGAAAACTTGACTGCACTTATGTGCCAGTCCCCTAATAAGTGGAAAGCTGTTAGCGAAGCGGCAGCTTCAATTATGACAGAACTGAGACATGTACAAACCCTAAAATCCTTTCTTCGACAAATCTACTAGACTAAGATGATAAAATTTAACATTCACTGAACAATTTCGCAAAAAAAAATCTTTCTTATCAGAATTAACTGCATTCTTTTTTTGAATTTTATAACAGTTTGAAAGAAACAAAAAATGTTACGTAATAATATAATAATTCAAAGGACTTAAAATAAGCCTCTGGTCTTCAATAACCAAAACCACAAAAAATGCAATATTTTCCATGGCAATTCACCCCTAATAATCAGCATCATAGCACCGAGAGTATTTCATGAAAAAGCTATAGAAATCACCTCATTCGAATTTATTTAAATTGAAATAATTTTGGAGAGCCTACCACATATTAAAAATACTCACTAATAAAATAATAATTGCAAACTATATTTTTCGAAAAAAAAACACAAAACAACTAATTGACATTTTTAGTACTTTAGTTTTGAAATAAATCAATTTTGCATTGACATGATCTGCTGGGGATCGGTAATGACCAGTTAAAACATAACTAGATCAAGGAGTAACTTATTGAGGATAAATAGATCAATAGACTTTTCAGAAGTCAATGAACCATCTTCGAGCTAAGATTCGGTAGATCTTGGATTAAAAGGAATGAAACCTCGATTCATTAAAGAAAGAAGAGAAACCCAAAAAACCCACATCGATAATAAAAAATATTTTTTTTAGTTCTGGTCAATTTGTAGCAGAATAGCGAACAAATTTGTGTATACATATATAAGACAATATATGTAAGTAAAACCTCTAGGAAAAAAACGAAAATGAATGAGTTGGCCTTTATTACACCTTACTCATGATATTCAATCTTATTGGACCAATTAAACTTTTTCAATATTCAAAACCAAGTAATCTAACAAGTGTGTCCAATGAATTACATACAAACATACACCCATATATCATAAGTGCGTCAGCATGGAAATGTAAGTCAAGTTCTCGACGACGCGTCAGCGTTGGAATGCACGGCATTTGTGCGTAATCTAGACAAACAAGCACACATACACACAAAACTTTGGATACGCAGGTGTGTGTGAGTTTAGAAGTAGGCCCGAACTCGAATTACCAATTCGATATGACGCCAAAAAAAAACGACAACACGGGCGCTGGCGTCGGTCGTGTTCGCTTGGCCTTCACAGAAATACAAGGTTACGCCGACAACAAAAACAAAACTAAAACACCAAAATCAACAAGCTGGTGGCAAAGGAGTACTTAACACAAAAACTGCCACCACCAAAATGGTAACGGCGACGACGAAAATAGCAATGCGTATGAGCCACAACAACACCAACAGACACGTTAGTAAATATGTATATACAGTTGTATGTTTCTGAGATTGTTATATTTGTATGCAGCTTGGCAAGCTCGCGCAGCAGCATAGTCGCGCCAAGGCATTAATTTTGTGGTCAACCGGTAAAAAGCGCATACGCGCATGCGTATGGACCCGGTAGGAGCGGCACAAAACAGAGCTCACACCATTCTACAAGCATTTGCAGCGCAGTAACGCAAAACCACTTGCGCTCTCTACTTGTCGCGCACACCGCACCGACACACCTACATACATACACACTTGCGTTTCTGTTACAAAAAATGTCGCATATGTGGGGCTTTAAGTGTTACAGTAACCGCGTGCAACGAACCACAAACACCAAAGCGTCGCGGAAAACATGAACTGGTGAAGGTTGTAGTGAAGCGGGAAGGCGGCGACACAGTGGCAATCAATCGCCGCCGAAACGTTATTTTCGTAACGGAAGTCATTCAACTGTGTTTAGCGGTGGCTTTTAGGTTTAAATATATGTAAATTTATGCAGCATTTACCGTTATATATGTTTTTTTATTTTGTATTCAATCGAGTGTTGGTTTAAGTGATTTGGTCGCTTACTTGCGGCAAACCCTACTTCGGCTTACTAGTTTCACAGCGCTTAAGTCTCTAAATCCGCACACTTGTCTGCGTCTTGCCTCTTCTACATTCATTCACACCTTAATTCTCCACTCCCCGCTCCAGTGCTTATTTGCTTAAAGTGTTACTAAGCTCATTTTAGTGTTATTTCAGTGCAATTCACCCCAACTTTGTCGCCTTGCAACTGCTTCACTTCCAGTGCACTTGGTAACCCGTGCGGTCAGACCAGACCGAACTGCTTTGCACTTCAACTCACCTCACCGCTGAATTCGACGTTGGTGCGCTGCAGCGCGCTTAACGTTCGCTTTTGTTTTCAATGCAAGTTTAACCGGTATTTTTTATGTCTTCATTCCGTTTTGAGACAGTCTTTTCTTGTTGTAGATATTATTAAACTGATTTTATTTTATAGCGCTCTAATCTCTGATCTGTCTCTTTGCAACGGCACAAGTATCTAAATCCAACAATTTTTCAACATAAAAAACGAAAATAAATGCTGTAAAAAGCTGTACTTAATGTGCTATTCATAACTATTACAATTTACAAGGTAATTTATAGCTTATCCGGCAGTCGCATTCTCAACTAAATACTAATATTGAGTGCCACAACAATTCTCACTCTACAGCTCAGTCACCTTGCAAAGCACTCGGGAAAACATTTTAGCGAAAAAGCGGTGGAAGTGTTTGAAAATTCAAATTTTTAGCACGAAGAATTCATAGCACGAACTAAACGCGATAGTCTGCCCAGTAGGAAAAACGTGACTAATTAAGAAGTGTTGTTTCGCCAATAGTATTCAAGAGAGAGAGTGGAAATGAGATGTTAGCCGAAACATAAATAAAATTTGACGAAATGATTGAAATACGCATGAAGGTTTGATATAGTTTGTTGATGGCTGAAAAATACGAGAGATCGTGTGTCAACGATTATTGGTCTCAAAGTAACCATCTGTATCTGTCACTTTTGTTCACAATGGAAAAGTGAATTTCGAGTTTAGACAAAATACTGTTTCAGCTTTTGGTGCATTTGGCGCTTCGCAAATATTATGTACTTCTGAGGAGGTAAAGCAGGAACTCAACACATATTTTGAAGGGACGGAATTTAATACCGGTTTCGAAATGTTGGAGGACCGTTAAAACAAATGCGTTTCCCTAGATTTAGTAATTCATACGCAAAATACGAGCTTTCATTATTATTCCATAGAATTTAGAAAATAACATATTATAATTTAGTTCCGAGTCGATATTAGGACCTCGAAGCGTACATCAAAATCACTGTAAAAATGTCGTCCATCTATCACAACAAGATTGATCTTGTTGTTTGTTTTTCGATCTCGAGACAGCCAAGTAGATTGATGTATTTTCTTACGCTACAATCTAGTACTACAGACGACTATATTTCGGTCTTTCTGTTTCTGACTGTTTTCTGACTTCTTTCACCTTCTTTATCCAGGCTTTCCCATTCTTTCTAGGCCCTCGTGGAAGGTATCTTTGGTCACATCGTCTTTCTCTTCCATCAGGGCGTGGGCTTTCGAATCTCGCTTTGATGCGGAATGAGGCTAGACGTCCATCCACCGGAATGAATGCCAGGACTCGACGCTGGAGTCTCTCCCCCACCACGAATCCCACTCCGAATTTGTGTTCCTTTATATGGCCGCTGTAGTAGATGTCACAAGGACCCCCATTATTTCGTCCTTGTGCCGATGTACTCTTACCAGGACATCAACCAGGTGGGCAGAGGCATCTTTACAATTAAGGGACCATATATTCCAGGTCCATGCCCTTAAATCGTAGTCCTTAATACGTTTGATGATGACCATCAAAATTGGTCTCATACGATGCTGATGCTTCCTTTTCATTGAGGTCACTTTAGTCCGCTTCCAAACGGATGTCTGTTATCTACCCAGAAGATACTTATTCTAAAACCGCAAGTCGTAAGCTGCCTGAGCCACATGCAAAAGAATAGTTCCTGTCCACTCCCGAATGAAGGGCAGTCAGGAACTTTCCTCACATGCGTGAACTTCTACACATGACCCCATACACAAGAAAAAGCCTAGTTTACTTTATAAACACTAATAACTTTATAGTATATTCTACGGACAGTGATATAGTTATTCTATAATAAAATGGAAAATTAATGATTTCGGAACTATTAGTATAAGTATTTGATTTGTGCTGTGCTGTGCAGCCATTACCGGTTTTTTGGAATTGTGTTAAGCCTTTACTCTTGAACAGCTTCAAAAGAAATAGAGTGATTTAAAAGAAAATACACGAATATTAAATATCATAGGTACTGGATAATCGTATTGAATCATTAGATTAAAAGTATTATAAAAGATATTATGTAGACTATTGCTTAAACAGATGTTTCTACATAGTATTTTTTATCAACAAACGACATATGGACCCACCCATAGCCTTAAAAATACCCAGCGGTATCTCCTAAACTCTGACAAATAGCACCAATAACTGACACCTCCCACACAGAGATAAGAGAAGGAGGGAATCGCTGAAGGCTAATATATAAAGGCAATTCATCGAATTTCCTGTAGGGTACCTCAATCGCACTATAATATTAATGCTAGCTAGTTATAAATATACTTATATACATATAAATAAGTATATCAGTATATCTAACAAATATATGTATGTGCAAAGCGCGGGCGGCATTTAACATGATTGCAAATTACAACTATGCGTATTTATTTAAAATATACTCGCAAAAAGCACTTGGCAACTGTGTTGCTTTATTTTTAAATACATACACACACGTGTGTGCAAATGTATAAGTTTTCAGTATAGGTTTTTCATATTAGCATTCCTGTAGCACATTATTTCGCTTTGTAAACAACAATTGAAAGTGAATTTTTTCGCAAATTGTTAATTGTTTCCTCGCATTTTTATACCGAATGTTTGTATTTTAATTTTATTTTCATTTTTTGCAATTGTATTTAGGTCTAGGTTTGGCTTTGCATACAAAATATTGCACAAATCAGTTGCAGCAATTGCGTTAAAACGAGAAATTGATATTTGGCATATAATAGATGAGCATGCGGCTGCTTAATTGGGGATACAATGGCCGAGATATATTAAATGGCATATTGCACAGCAAAAAACGAGAAAGCGAAAATTAGTAGCAATTAAAAGATTATTTTTTATGCATGAAATGTGGGAAATGCGCCAAAAACCATATTTTAACAAATTGCATACATATGTAAGCCGCACGGATAGAATATCAATTTTTAATATACGTGTGTAGATTTAAACAATTATTTTTATATATAGTGAAATATGTATAGAAAAATGGATTGAAGCGCATAAAAACCGTAATTAAGCATTGCACGAATTCATGGAAAATTAATCCGAAGTAATACACATCTCATCTTATATCAGGCATGTAGGATTATGGCGGAAAGGATTAACACTTAAAGCAATCATTTTAATTAACTCTCTGTTAATATAGTCAAATTTAAAATAAATTTACCAAGAAACATTGAAATTTTTCAATGAAATTTATAATAAATTTAATATATAATAAATTATAATTATTATATATTCTAAAAAAAAGAGATTAATATAATGTCGCCATAACTCTTTATACTCTCGCAACATATTGCACATTTGCACTTATACATATGTAAGTTAATACCATCAACAATATATTATATTGTAATTTTAACTAATAGCGTTTTTACACAGCCAAATTAATTGATCAATTAAAATTTTTATTGAAAAACCATTTTTTGCCTTTTATACTGCCGGCTACTCGATATCCGATTATCTATGGTAGCTTATTTTGTCAAAAAATTCACCCAATCGCAGACAAAGAACATATGTATAATCTACGTTTTTGTCGCAGAGTTGCATTTCATTTTCAAGTCGATTAAAATTCAATTAAAAATTCATGCAGTTTCTTATTTTGTATGGTAGATTGTAAGATGAACCACATGTTGTGCGCTTTATGTGGATATATGTTTGTAAGTTGAATATTAGATTGTAAGATGAATATTTGTATTTATTCTTAAGCATTATAATAATTATAACAAGTAAGGAAGGGCTCAATCCGGGTGTCACCGAACATTTTATGCTCTCGCAATTTATTTATTTAATTTTATTAATATAACAAACAATTTGACCAACATATTCGGCATATATATGATATAAAGTCCATTGAAAGTTCATTGAAAGGTGCTGTGAACATGTCATTGAGAAACCAAACAGATATTATGAACGGAATTTCATTGAAATTGGTCGAGTAATTTCGAAAATATGGTTTTTGACCCATAAGTGGGCGGAACTACGCACATACCATTTTGAGTGCAGTTCTTCAGTACCATCTTTATAATGAAATTTAAGTTTTTTGGTGGTTTTCCTTACTGAATTAAAGCATTTCTAGTAGTTTTCAACACAACTTTTGTATGGGAGGTGGGCGGGGTTATAATCCGATTTCCTCCATTTTTGGACTATATAAGGTAATACCTAAAGGAAACGATTCCTTGATATAGCTTTAATAGTTTACGAGATATGTAAAAAAACTTAGTAGGGGCGGAGCCACGCCCACTTCCCCAAAAAAATTACTTTCACATATGTCCCTTCATACCAAATTTAACTTAAAAAGCTTTATTTATGGCTTAGTTATAGTGTTTAGTGTTTTCGGTTATTGTCAATTTGTGGGCGTGGCAGATTACGGCCATCTTCGAACTTAACCTTCTTATGGTGCCACGAAATACTTTTTCCAAGTTTCATGAAGATATCTCAATTTTCCTCAAGTTACAACTTGCACGGATGGACGGACAGACGGGCAGACAGACATCCAGATTTGAACTTAACTCTATAGCTAACTCGTTTAGTTTTAGAAGTTACAATCAACCGTTATGTGAACAAAACTATAATACTATTTTTAGCAACTTTGTTGCGAGAGCATAAAAGGGATGAAAAATAAAAAGAAGTCCTTCAGTCCTTCGGCTGACTCAAGACGAGTAAGTCTTTTGGCTGACTTAGCAATACCACACAAACTATGTAGTTTTACCACAAGAACATTCCGGTCAACGTCGGGATGTTAATTGGCGATCCTGCCGGGAGACTTTTCTCGTACAACACGGAATTGTTTAATTTGTATATACCAAAATGATCAGAGTAGTGTTAAAATCCGGATGTCTGACTATCAATCCCTCCGTACAAACTATAACTTTAGTAAAAAGACATCCTAATGACGATGTACATGATATACCTTTAGACAACCCATTATACCGTAGTAAAGGAGGCCTCTGCTACCATTTTACATCCTCATGATATCCGTAGAGTGCTAAACTTGGCCGATTGCAATGTCCGAGTTTGTAGCAAAAAATGCAAAAAAGGTGAACGAAATCAAGTGACTTCATTGCTAAAGAAAATATAATTTCGAGATTTCCGAAATTTCGTCCGAAAATATTACTTTGTCCCGAAAAAAACAATAAGAAATTATATATGAATTTGTTTTATTTTAAAATATAGGAAATTAATTGTTATTTCGACTATTTTCTGCGCGTGGCTTACTTTCAAAGTGTAACTAAGCCTAATGGCGAATACTTTTGTCGGCTTGTGTATGCTAATGAAAACATGCCGGTCAATTCCTGAAAAGAGCTTACAAAATAATGTATAAAAAAATAAGATTTGGTTTCTTCTAGTTCAATTCTCATTTGCAACTGTTTTTGTTTATAATTTCAAAAAGCAAAAAAACAGTACTTAATTTGGGTAAGAATTTCAGGGAACTGAGCATTTATACATATTAATTTGAATACATAATTCTGTAGTGTTGATTCAATATGAAGCCATTGAATTAAATTAATATTTCTCCACCCACGATCGATACACCCCAAATTTCAGAATTAAAAATAAAACTCTTCAAAAAAGAATTTTTCATTTTTTAACTACATGCATCTGCACTAAACCATTTTTTGATTTAATTTAAAAAAATCACTACATTTTGTACTTAAAGGTACTATCGTCATTTACAGAAATATATGTAAACTGGAATATAACAATCTTATCAAATAACATCCATATCGCAAAAATGTCAGGCTTGGAAAGTCTCTTCTTATCCTAGTTCTTTTAGGGATTGCGAAGCTATTTAAAATAGAGGATTTTCAAAGAATTATTGATGAATTAATCAGTTCTTGTATATATGTACTATATCTTGTACAAAAGTATGAATACAGTTAACATCTAAGGATAAGAATCTAGAGAGATTTATTGCATTTTCGGGAAAGATTAGCGAGTAGTATATCGAACAAGCTATTGAAACAATCGTTCGGTAAACCATCCATCTTTCAAATATTCAAACTGAGGGAAGTGTAAGTATTTTCTGTAAAATTAACTAATACAGTTCTGGAGTGTTTTTAAATAGTACTCGACATATTCTGACAGACATAATTGTAGTGTGATTTAGTTTTGTGTGTTTTCAAAAAGGTTTCTCGAGAAGCGATATTGCTCAACCGCTCTTGATGTAATTTTAGGCAAGTTTTTGGGATGAAATTTACAAAGGATGAAACATTTTGTTTTCGCAATTACAACTATTTAAAATAAGTAACGCGAAACTTTAGCCAATTTTTGTTTCCAAAAATCCAATTTGCAATTTGTTTCGTCCATGCTATAGTTTAAAATCTCAACTTCACTTCGTATGACTATGCTAAGAGTTATGCTGCCAACGCGGACACACTTTTTTCCCGAGAGCTCGCGGAAAATGACATGACGATGACTGTTTTTTAATATTTTTCGCATTAGACTCATTAAATCTGTATCTTTTAGACAATAAAAAGATCGAACTAGATATATATATTTTTTTAATTTGTATTTTTATTGAAAATTAACAGGCCAAAACCCACATAAACCCTTAAAACGGATTTTGCTCCGAACCTTCAAATATATTTATTTTATAATTCCCAAATAAAAAACTTTCTTCTTATAAGTACTAGAAAGTGCATTAAAACCGAACACAAAATTCTCTTGACTAAAAATCATAATGATGTTTTATCGAAGTTTCATTCATGATTCACTCAGACTTTAAGCCCACAATAGACCCTGCGCAGCTGCGCATAATTATTACAAAACCAAATTGAACACGGATATTGTTTCAATTATGGCAATTTATGTATGTATGCATTCATGTATGTATGCAACAATAAATAACAATGAAGCGTACATAAATATGAGTGGCGAAAATGCATAATTGAATGCTTCAACACGTTCAATATGGAGCCAAACCCCTTTCTGGTGGCCAATTGTATGCAAAAACGACCCGCAAAAAAAACAACAAAAACAAAATGAAAATGTTAGGTCGCGACTCCGTTACGATTGTGTGTGCGAGCGTGTGTTGTTGTTGTTTTCTCATTTTATTTCAAGTATTGCTATTTTGTCTGCCATGAATTCATTGCGCTTACAATGCAACACTCATTAATTCAAATGAAATAACGCGTGTACATATCAATGAATGAATGTATTTATGCAAAATTATGCAAAAAAGGCTAACTGCGACTACCCTGGCAGCTTAACATTCACACACACACACATACATGTATACATACATATGCAAGTATGGTAAGTATGTCTCTGGGTTGGTAAGTGAATAGTAGTCGGTAGTTAGTGAAGTATTTTCTGTTGCAATAAGTGCAACTCAATTTTGTTGTTGCATATATATATTGTTTTTGTTTTTGTATTGTTTTTTTTTTTTTATTTTTGCTCTTTTGCCGCGCGCCGCCATCGCCGGCATTGCGTTTGTGCTGCGGTTTCAAGTGCGCGCCTTTGAAGCTAAGTGCCAATGCGTTTGTTATGCATGCTTGTTTGTGCATTACAACACTTGGCATTGTTGTTGTTGTAATTTGCCTTTAGCATGACGTCGAGAGTGGCCGCATGTAGTACATGGCGTATGCGTAATTATTGGAGGTCGTTGGCATGAAGTCGGCGCAAATGCAAAAATTGTTGAATAATAGCAACTGCGTGCAACAACAGCAATAACAACAACACCAAGCACGCGCATAAGTGTTGTTCACTTGACGACAACTACGCACTTATTTAGCACCGCACATATGAATGACTACCGCAACATAGCGCCAAACCAGCAGCAGGCGGCACACGCGTGTTTGTGATTGAGCCGCGCACATTGGTGCGTCGCTAGTTCCGCATGCGCGCTATTGAGGCCTACCAGCGGCTGTCAATGAATATTTCCCGTTCATTTTAGTTGTAGTGTTGTTTTTGGTTTTTTTGTTGTACTTTTTGCAATTTGATGTTATAGATTTGTAAATTATTCAAGTTGTTGTTGTTTTAATTGAGTTTTTCAATTTACGCGCGCAATGCAAAAGCAAAAATTGTTTAATCCCAAATATATATGCACTTGTGAGTAAGATATTTGCGCTCTCCTTACATTTACACATGTGTATTTGTAGCGTTAAATCGCCGTTGTGCTTTTGTTTTTAACTGTAGTAAAGCTCTTACGGTTTGCCGCGCTGCATGCTTGTATGCAGAGCCGTGTTTGTGCTCATTTGCGCTGGTATGCGCACTCTCATGCGCAGCAAAAGTATTTCAATGGCAAGCGTTTTAGCACATTTAAGGCATTTATGGTAGCTGCTTTTGTTTTTGTTTCATATGTTGTACGAGTCATTTTTTCTCTGTTGTAGTTCCATGCTCACTTTTGCTTTTGCTGCTTGACTGTTTTTGGGTTTTTTGACATGTTTGTCATTGTTTTTTTTTTATTACAATGTAGCAGTAGTCTCCAGCCGACGCCGGTTGTCATTGACAATGGATTAATCGATTTATGTTGCATTTCCTGTATGTAAACTAGTCGTTATCGTAGTAAAAAATCATAAAGCAAATAAAAATGGTTTGTTAGCATCGAACGATAGCGATCGCCATTCACCGTAACGTTGCGTCCAACAGCATCTTTGAAAAAATACGGTCCAATGATTCCACCAGCGTACAAACCACACCAAACAGTGCATTTTTCGGGATGCATGGGCAGTTCTTGAACGGCTTCTGGTTGCTCTTCACCCCAAATGCGGCAATTTTGCTTATTTACGTAGCCATTCAACCAGAAATGAGCCTCATCGCTGAACAAAATTTGTCGATAAAAAAGCGGATTTTCTGCCAACTTTTCTAGGGCCCATTCACTGAAAATTCGACGTTGTGGCAGATCGTTCGGCTTCAGTTCTTGCACGAGCTGTATTTTATACGGTTTTACACCAAGATCTTTGCGTAAAATCTTCCATGTGGTCGAATAACACAAACCCAATTGCTGCGAACGGCGACGAATCGACATTTCACGGTCTTCAGCCACACTCTCAGAAACAGACGCAATATTCTCTTCTGTACGCACTGTACGCATTCGTGTGGTTGGTTTAATGTCCAATAAAGTAAACTGAGTGCGAAACTTGGTCACAATCGCATTAATTGTTTGCTCACTTGGTCGATTATGTAGACCATAAATCGGACGTAAAGCGCGAAACACATTTCGAACCGAACACTGATTTTGGTAATAAAATTCAATGATTTGCAAGCGTTGCTCGTTAGTAAGTCTATTCATGATGAAATGTCAAAGCATACTGAGCATCTTTCTCTTTGACACCATGTCTGAAATCCCACGTGATCTGTCAAATACTAATGCATGAAAATCCTAACCTCAAAAAAATCACCCGTTAGAAGGCTCTTTGAATAGCATCCAGCCTAAAACAAAAATGAGCGCGTTTAAGGATCTAGACATCTCCGAATCGCTCGTGAAATTCATCGAATAGATTCTTCTGGACAAGTTCATAATGTCAACGCTGGGAACTTCAACGATCTGCAGATCTGTCCTGAGAGACACACCTCAAGGAGGCGTGTTCTCCCCATTCCTCTGGATCTTGACAAGGAATAAAATTGCTAGATCTATAAGAGAGGGTAGTAAATATTGTGGCCTACACTAATGTTGGGGCTGTTTCGGCTAGAGATAAATTTCCGAATAATCTCGAGAACCTTATGCAAACAATATTAAATGATATAAATTGATTGGTGAAGTGATGAGGATTAAAATTAAATGCTAGCAAAACAGAGCTTATATTGTTCACAAGGAAACACATGATTCTAAATTGCACCACATTACTGAGAGCAGAGAAAGCAAGCAACTTTGACTAATTTTAGACAGAAATCTATAATGGTAACCAAACTTAGATAATAGGGTAAGAAAAGCTGCTATAGCACTTTATACCTGCAAAAGGATGATGGGACCAAAATGGGGACCAACACCTCATGTAACTCATTGGCTCTACAAGGCAGTACAAGGTAGCGGAAAGGACACTGTAAAGCATAGGAAAAGTCTACAAAGAGATACAAGTATATGTAACAATGGAGCTCTTAGCACAAGACTAAAGAACTAGATATTATTCTTTATTTATTGCATATAGACCTATTCTGTAAGCAACAGACAGCGAAATCAGAATATAGACTGAGAGAATCTTCCCTGTTAGTTAGTTGCAATGATGAACATTCTAGTTTACTCAGTAAATTCAAGTTTCTATCCAATATCACAGACTTTCGTAATCCGATAGAAGCGAGGCTAAATTCGGACCTCAAAGCTTACTCCACTCTAGAGAGGAGTGGGAGAAGGGCGAGGTAGACAAAAATTTGGGGATAAGTATCTACACAGACGGATCGAAACTGTATAGACGAGTGTGGATGATATCTTATCAGGATAATTAGACGCCAGGACCAACTTCCGACTGCCAGATCACTATAGTGACACCCAAGCGGAAATTGTTGCAATTTCAGAAAACCTTCTCGTTCTGTCAAAGGGAGTGCTTACCACAGAAAAACAAATTATATTCAGATCTAGCCAAGCGACTTTAGAATTTATAAAATCTCACAGTAGTTTAACGTCTGTTCCCTTAAACGGGCTATTAAAACTCCCCAATCGCACCTCATAAAGCCAGTATTCACTCTCGAAAGTGGTTCGCTTTTAGTGTACCAATTGTGGTTAACCAGTAGTCAAGTCACATTACTCGCGCTGGAGAAGTACAGAGTGTAACTTCACTAACCAAAAATTTTAATAGAGAAACCAAAGGCTTAACGCAAAATTTCCTTGACCTTATACAGTCCTCTTTATTAAGGAGAAAAATATTAATCAAAACTAAATTAATATACATATTAAAAATTTAGAATGAAAAATTATAAAAAAGTTTTAAACAGAGGAGGCTTTTACGATCAAATATTTCGCCCAAACGCACATAACCTTAATTTCATCTAAGCTTTGATGTCTAAAATCGCTAACAAAATATTTTAACTTTTGTTGTTGTCGTTACTTCATTAGATCCATTCCATTTTTGTACAACATATAATTTACTCAAATATTAAACAGGGAAAAGAATACGTAAGTCGACAAGCTGTCAATCACATTGAAATAGTGAAAAATGACGCAAATCAGAAAACCGGCAGAAGCGCAACTGTCAGCAGTCAAAAGGTGTCACAAAGTTAACAAAGTCTTTATTTGGCAATAGACAGCCGCCGCCGGTCGATCAAAGCGCTTGTCAAATTCGAAGTGTGCCCAATCTTAAGTTGCTTTCAAGCGATTTTCAAATTTGTATTATTTAATGTTGTTTGTGCCTTTTTCAAACACTTTATCCAATTTGCTTTTATGCAACTATTTAGCAAATAAAATATGAAATTGAAATGCAAATTATTCGCTAATAAAAAAACCAAAACACCAAAAAAAAACAAAAAAACAAAAGAGCTAATATAAAAAAGCGTTTGCACACACTTCACACGAGTGCGTACTCATCAGGCAGGCAACCAGCCAACCCGCCGAGCCACCAAGCAATCGAGTCATCGAGCGGTCGCGCTGCCAACAGTCAACAGTTGGTTCAAGCGAGCAAGCAAGCAACCAAAAACAATCTCGACAAGTAGCTTTTTTGGCTGCCACCATCAATTTTTGCTTAATCACCACTCATAATCATGACGAGGCTTAAAGTTGAATGAATGCATGTAGGAAAACATTAAATTAATAATTATTGCTTTGCGAGCACTGCGTAGCACTTCTATTCGTACTCGTTCATTACAGCTGTCAAGCAATTTGCGTACGTCAGATAAGAGCGGCAACCCCGCGACCCAGGCGGATCTAATGTCGGTAGTCATTTTGAATGTTCACGCGCGCACTCAACATCCTGAGCCATTTCAACGGGCCGACTGGATGCCGCGCGAAGGCGGAAGTGAAATGAATTGCTGAAAAACTTAACCGAAGCTCGTTTAGTTGAAACGTGCACGCGCGTCTGATAGTTGGCTGTGCGTACAATAGTTGTTGTACAAAATGTTGCCAACAGTAAGAAAAAAATGCCTTTGTGATTAAGTTCCCTCATTTACAAACAATCAAATGAATCTAAGTGAAATAAAATTTAACTGACGCGATTCGTTAAATTGGCTAAATGACTCAGCTGAGACTGTCAAAGAGACATGTTTGGGATGAACTAATTAACATAGCGCCGACGCTTTGTGAAAATCGTAAACGATTAGTTCAAAGTCAAGGTAAGAAGAAATCTTCAAGCTAATGAACACATAAAGTGTGAATCTTTTGATCGCAAGGCTATTCGTAGTTGGAGGGTTGATGTAGTATCAGATTTCAATAGAACATATGTTTAATAATTGGGTAAAAATAATCGTTTAATAGGATTTGCTGGTGAATTATAAAAGAAAGTATTGGAGAATTCCTCAATATCTGTGAAAACAAACTGAGTATCAATTTCAGGCATAGCACTATATATTTATAATAAAAAATAATATTTCTCCATCAAATTTTGGTTCTACTTCCCCATTGAATGTATGTATTTTGCCAAGGCACAAATGTTGTTTCATTATTCGTTAGAGAAATATAAGATCCCAGTTGAGAATGATCTGCCAGACAATTTTCCGAATGCTAAAATAGCTAGATGCATTAGGAAGTGGTACTAAATATTAAACATCATGATCAAGACTGATGCCAATATACAATCCTATAGTCCAATTTCAGCATTTAAGATCATTTTGAAAATTAGAGTGTGAGCGTTTGATAGAAGGGGTAGATCATAAAAGTCAGCCGAGCAGCTTAAAATGCTTAAACATTATTATAATTTTACTTTAAGAGTTATTGTGAAGTGAAAAAAGTAGAATAACAAATAACTGAAATAGGAATTAAAGGGTTGTAGTCCCTAAGTAGTAACTGGGGTAGCAATTCAAGAAATTTGTAATCTGTAGTTTAATCTCTAGCATAGAAAAAGAAAACTCATGATGAGACTGTACTCATTTACCGCAACCGGAAACAAAAAATACTAAAACTCAAAGTTTCAATTAAGTAATAGGTATATTCATAAATGTCATATGCTTACATTAGTTTCCATTAGCGTCTGTGCTAAGAAGAAGTACATCTATTAAGAAAAAAACGCATTATATTTAACATGCGATTTTAACTTCTGGTTTCGGAGAGCAATATTCGTAAGTACATTCCTCTCCTGGTGCCAATTAGATTCCAACAAGTTTAACCTGCTACAGTACACAGAACAAAATTACGCAAGGAAAACTCTAGTTTCACGTGACAACTCGAGCTCATCGTCTATGGGTGGCGTTTTCGCCATTCAATGGAAGTCGTGTCAGAAGCTGTCCGCGTCCAACGTCTGGCGTTATGTAGTCAACGTGTTGTAGAAGTGACCTCTTGATGCACCTGGGAGGCGGTTCCGATTCCAACAGGCATTCTTTACCGGTAGCATAATGGCCTTATTATGTAGGTGTGCATCAGGAGACATCAAGAGGCATCCTGTGACTTTCCGGAGTGCGGTCATCTGGCACGTCTGTATCTTCTCTGCTGCGTTGCACTGATGGCCGGTCGGCCGGTAGTCTTGTAAGTGGGCAGCAGCGTTTCTTTGTGCTTTCACCAAGTGCTACCTGCCAGTGACTTGAGGATCTTGTTGTGGCTCCGTACTGTGGTCATTATCTCCGTCGTATGTGGAGTGATTGAGTACAGACTGTCAAAGGTAAAACCCAAAATCTTAGGGATATTTACGGTCGGCGTTGGTATACAACGACGTGAATGTTAAGGCTGTACTCCTTCGCTCAGTTGATAAAAAGGGTCACCGTAGATTTAGTGGGAAAGAGTGCCAGGCACCTCGCAGAGGAGCCATCCACGATTTTAGCCAATAGATATATACTCGTAAGTAAGGAAACATTTGAATTGGGAACAATGTCGTGCTCTAAATGAGAGTTTAAAAAATTTCAAAATACATGGAAAGAAATTCAAAATATATATCAAAGGGTGCGATTAATAAGGTTAAACAAAGACGATGAATGACTTTAAGAAGAAGAAAGAGAGCAACAAAGTAAGATCAAAAATTCGTGGTTATGAAAAACATTAAATAGTAACCAGAAGCACATCCACAATGTACGACGATTTACAATAGGTTTGAAATTTAGAAGAAATAATTGTCAGAGTAAGAAACTAAAATTACTAGTTTATGCTTTGAACTAGTTTAATGATTAATGTAAAGAATACCTTTAACTGCATATATGAGGTTATGAACAGCATGAACAAAGTATTGAACTCGGATTATCCATACGTTGATGGAAATATTTGGAATTAACAAGTTATTATAATTATAAGTTGTTATAATATAATTATTTTAAGGAAATATATGAAGTAGCACTAAGATGTTATAATTATCCGAAATCATATTGATAATAATAATTTCTTAACACATCTCAATTGAGCAATATAAAACTTGTAGAATCAATTCATTAACACCACACACTATCTGATTTTTTTTCGGGTTTTTCGCAGCTTATTCAGAAGCGAGTACTCATAAACAAATATGATAGTAGTTTAACAAATTAACATTTCAATGTGAACACACTGATGAAATCATCGTTTTGATCGGATAAAATTACGCAAAATAAAATAAATGAAAATTACAAAAAAAGATTTTAACAACATTGTATTATCTAATAAATCTTGGTAAAACATTGTTGCGAATTCGGTGCAAATATATAAAATAAATACACACACGCTCGAAAATTTGAAAAATCACATTGCAACAAGTGGGCAAATATTTGAGTTGACGAAAAACATCAAAGCAAATCATAATTATGTGTAAAGAGCGGCGAAGAGCAGACCCAAAAACCAACAAAAACCGTTAGATGGTGATGCGATTATGTTGACAAATGCTGGGCACAGTTTACGGTATATATAATATATACATATGTATGTATATAGCCACTGGTCGCTAATTCATCTGTATATAACAATTATCATATTACAAAATATTTATGGGTTTGCAACTGGGCAAAGTCTTTGAAGACACGTTTACAACGAAAAAATAGCAAATTCCCATAATAAATAACAAAAGATCACATAAAAATTTTGCAAAAACGAAATGGTTAAACCGAACAAATCGAAACCACACAATTATAAGCATACAAAGGCCATAAAACGCTTGACGGATTTCGAAATGAGACGTTTATTGCAGAAAGAGGGAAGATTAAACCACGTGTTGTTAAGTAAGATATAATAACAATAAAAAGAAGCTAGTTTGCGCTCCAACAGTATTCAATGTTTGACAGATTTTAAGCCCTCTTAAAGTACCTTCCCTTCGGCATAACCACAATAGACAGAAACGTCTATATTAACGCGGGTACCAGGTAAAAGTCAGAGGTCATTTAGAGAATATACCGTTCTCGAGTGTTAAACACCAGATACTCTAAATCTTCATTTGATATAATGAACTCATACTTGTTATGGAACCCCATATTTTTGGAAAGTTTTGAGGGGATGTGTACACCTTACAATTTATTTTACAACATCATTTTGATAAATTATAATAATTATCAGAATAATGTGCCTTATGCACCTCGATCTTAAAACTAATATAATTATTATAAAGTAAAACATATTTAATTAACTCCAAACTAACGTCCAGACTCACTCAAGCTTGGAATTGAGGTTGAGGATATCAGATTTAAAAATGTCCTCCCATATATCACCCTAATATTGCATAAAGTCTACTTATTCCCCACCCATTTTAAAAACTAGTAGTTCACACACCTTCTGCACCACTTTCGCTTACCTGTCAACGTCACATTGACGTGCATGAGGCCGATATGCGTGCCTATCCGCGACGGCATCTTCTCACGCGAGAACGCCTTGTACGGCGCTATGATGGTTGTGTGCGCCACATGCCAAGCGGAGCCCAATCGCGTAACTGTTCGAATTAAAGTGAAACAAAAATTGTAAAATAAGAACATAAAATTCAACTATAACATACAAATTAATGATTTAATAGACGGTCATTTGTAGTCGCAAAAAAAATGGCAATAAAAATCATTAAATAAATAGAGGTGCTGGCGAGTATAAATCACACGCGGGTCGGCCGTGCCTTCGCGCAGGCGCCTGCCTGTGTCAACCAGCTGTGAATTTGGTCAGTGCATGCATATTTTTTGTACCTCTAAATCTGTGTATATGAGTGTTTGTATGTTTGTAGATATATAATGTAAAATTGATTGCAAAGCTACTCACTTAGTATGACTAAGCCCACGAACAAGCTGAGAGTGACTGTCGAAAATGTGGTGAATTTCTGCAACGAAAACCAATAAAAAGCAATAAAAATAAGCAAATCAATAATAATAAATCTAAAAAATATATAAATATAATAAAAATAAATGAGGAAAATAAAATAGAAGCAAATAAGAAAATCGGCAAATAATTAATTAACAATTACATGTTTGTAGTGTTTCTCTTTGCTTCATATTCGTACGAGTATGCTTTGACGCGGAAACCTTTTATCGCATTATTCTGCGCTGTTGTCATTTTTTCGGCTTTGATTGTCGGTAATTGCTTGAGATTTAGAATGTTCCATTTAAGCGTTGTTAAAATTAATTAAAGTCTTATGGTAATTACATGCCATTCAACAAATTTTCTCATTAATACGACTACTATTAGAAATATGAGAGGACTATATGATTTAGAATGTTCCAAAGTCTTCATGCGCAAGCAGTTGATTTTCTCAACACAGATATAAAAAAAAAAATTTCGCGTTTAGCCAAAACTCGATCTAGTTGGCTTCTGTCAGATGAGACATTTCAGCTGTTCGACCGTCTCAAAGCTGCGAACACTTTCCTTTTACTAATATTTACTTGAGGCGGGATATTCTACAAGACTTTCTTTAGAATACAACCTTACTGTTCCTTTATCCCATAAAAATACGAGCATATAATCAAAGACTAAGAGAAAGTACTTGGAACACTAAAATAAAGCTCGCTTCTATTCGGCCACCCATTCTGGAGAAAGAGCCAACGATTTTAACACAAATTTGTTATATTTGAGCTCTGCTGTTTAAACAATTGATAGCGATCCCATGAAACAAAAGCAGACCACCTGTACAAAATTGAAATCTGCTCCATTAGCTTTCTTAACGCGACGGGATTAGATAGGTCGCAGTGCGTTCCTCAATTCAAATATTCGGAACGACTTTGAAAACGATATGAACTAATTGATCTAGTAGGAGTCTATTCGATTTAAACCAGGATTTAGGAACATCTGAAAGTCATAGAAAGCGACGAGTAGCAGAACTCATCCCTTTCATAATGTGTCAACATAAAATCTTAAGGAGTCAATTAATGTAATGAAACATCTCCTTTATATTGTGTATCCAATCGATGATGATATGTAGGAATAGAAGAAAAAATCAGACAAAATGATCTTCCATCGAATAATCATCGGGCGTTTAAACACTGTGGTGGAAGGACTACTTGTACACCTTAGTTCCCGAATAAAATAGAGAAGTTTCAGAAAAACTTCATCAAGGTACCAGACTTCGAAATGCTCTGAAGAAAATGTCGAGGTTTATACTAACAAGCCAGAAAAAAGTATTATCTATCAAGATCCTTGTAAAATCCTTGTCAAAGGCGTATGAAGAAAACCATGAGATGAGCCATTTTTATATCATCACACTGCAATGAAAGCAACCGCTGGATAACAAGGAAAATTATTTCCATTTCAATATTTACTTTTAGTTTAAGGCAATGTATATATCAACTTATATAGCTTGTTTCCTTGCAATAAAAGCTAGAAAGTATCTGTATATCTTTCTTAAAACTCATTATAGGATCATTGTATCACCCACATAAGTTTTTGTACACAAAATTCTTGTCAAGAAAACGAAAGAAGAAGGATGTTTTAGTTAAGAGGTTTCTATTGAATAAAAAACAACATATTGCTGATTTGCAAACAGAATCACAATAGTTTTGGCGATTAAACCTATTTTGGAACTATTTTTGATTAAAGCAACTGAGACTGTATTTTCCTTTCTCCTTCTAAGCAGGTGTCTGCTTTTGTTCTGTATTTATACACAAATTGCTTATTTCAGCTAAATAATAAAAACCGGTTCTTAACCAGTTAGTCATTCATTAGCAATTTATGTTGAGTATACAGCGAAATGATAAAAAAAACAGTAAAAGTCGCTGCGATTAGTTTTTAGTTGTTCTGGCCTACGCTTTTACACTAAAATTCTGGGATTTAGATAGATCATTAACTGAATACAAGCAAAACGAATAATAAAATACTAATGAACTACAAACTAAGTTAAAGCACACCTATTTATACTCATTAGAATAACCGTTAAACTCTATATGTATGACTAAAAAGTAATTTGTATACCGTTATTCTTAATGTCTTGCAGCTCTAATGAGTTTAGTAGCACTACATTATATTAGGTTGTATCTCTCTTTGGTTGTTTACATACATTTAACGGCATAATTGAATTAAAATATTTACCTGTTTCCTCACACCGGGAAATATCACTAGAAAGGCAACGTAAAATGTTGCAAATAAAACAGAGACGGCAACAATGGAGACATCGCCTGTCACCGGTGTACGATTTGGGAATGAATATAGTGTTGGTCCACCGTCGTCACGAAAAGCGTCAAACCAACCCTTCATGCTGTTTCGAAATTTTTGTGTTCTGTAAGAAAACAAGTCAAATGAGTTTATTTATTAAACAGGAAAAAAACATTAGAAGACAAATAAAATTTTTCATAGAAGTAAACGTAATTTTTCAAATTAAGAATACGTAAAGTAATGACATACATACATATGTATATCAGATAGAGAATTTTAAAACCAAACTTCTTAAAAAACACAGTCCTCAGCCTAGCTTGTATCATGAGATGTAATATGTTTTGTACAACTATACCAAACACATCCCTCCATTTATCTTTCATAGTTCGTGATGGATGTTTAATTTAGATCGTTATCACACATCTTTTGGTCATATAGTAACCAATTTCAGGATTTCACTTTAGATTTTTCTTTGTTAAATATATTCAGTTTAGATATCGAATCAAAATCACACAAATCTGGCAACATCACATATGAACGAAATATATCGGGTGATCCAAGTGGAGGTACTTTCTTCAATACCTTTTTTTTGACAGATCACCCGTGAGTCGTGTCAAGTCAAGTAATGTTATTTTTGTTCAGTATTGTTTGGCATTTCATCATGGAAAAACTTCAACTTTACGTTCAACTTTATTGCGAAAATTCAAGTTCTGTAAAGAATGAGTTTCGCGCGCTTCGCTCAACTTATGGTCAACATAACCGGACTACTGAGCGAACTATTCGCTCTATTGGATAATATTCAACCGAAAGGACCACGACCAGCACGCAGTGACGAAAATATAACAGCCGTAGCTGAAAATGTACACGAAGACCGTGGAGGGTCGATTCGGCGCCGTTCGCAACAACTCAGACTGTTGTATGGAACCCCTTGGCGCATTTTACGTCAAGATATCAAATTGAAACCTTACAAAATACAGCTTGTGCAAGAACTGAAGCAGCTCGACCTTCCTAAGCGACATCGCTTCCTCTATGATCATCGGTCCATATTTCTTAAAAAATTATGCAGATGAGAACGTTACCGTCAGCGGCGACCGTTATGGGGCCATGATAACCGACTGATAACCGACTCGACTGTCGGCGACATTTGGTTTTAAAACAGACGGCGCCACTTCCCACACATCGCATCAATCAATGGATTTATTGAGAGAACACTTCTGTGAGTAGATAATTCCACTTTTTGAGCCGTTGATTGTCCACCAATCATCGGTGTTATATCACACCGTTAGACTTTTTCCTGTGGTCATAAGTAGAGCTAAAGTCTATGCGGATGTTCTTTCGAATGATAATAAACATTGCCCATTAAATTTGAATTTTCTGTATTTCTTTTTAAGTGGGGAACCTCAAAATGGTTGCTTTATAATCACTTTATTGTCAAACTATCGAAGTATTTAATGAAATACTTACTATAGCAAAGTAAAACCACAACGAACTAAGTTGCCACACGCTTCACTGTTTTCTAAAAATAACTTGTAGAATCTTAAGAACAAAACTAAGTAACCTATTGATTGTATGCCGTCTTACAACTAAATGAACACAAACAAATATTTTTGTAAACATAAATACAAGCCAATCAGGAATTCAACAACAAGTCATGTTTGACGGACTGTGAGCTATTCTCACCTATTATTAAACAATTTATCATAAGTACATAAATGTTATGCAATGCGGCATGCCGCTTAGAAAAAACAAAAACACAACAAATGTTCGTACTTATGTTTTTTTTTTCACAACAAAAAATAATATTTTTTTCGCTAAATGAATAAATTTTTATTGCGATATTACTAGATTTCTTTGTTCTTTGTAAAAAAATTATATAAATTGTTTATATGTCTGTATGTAAGTGTGTGCATTTCTCAGTTTCCTTTGTTATAACTTATCTAATTGTTAATTATTTTGGTTTACTCGTATCCGCGTTTAGCAAAAACCAAAAATAAATGATTTGTCCAAAAGCCGTAAACTCATTAAGAGTGCCAAACAAAGAACAGAAAATATATAAAAAAGAAAAATTAAAGCAATTTGTAGCGGTCAGCTGAAACATATGTACACACACATACATACAAATAAAAATATACATATTTATGTGTATATTTATAAAAGGCGGTAGAAGTGCTTAGTGTTGAGTGGCGATAAAATAGGTGAATGTACATGTAGCTGTTTTGTTTTTGTCGTTGTAGTTGTTTAACGAACGGAACGTGTAGCCGATCGCCTGCAGGTTAAAAGCCGCAAACTTAAGTATTCTCAAAGTTTAAGTGGCAAACAAGACGATTTTTACTTGAGTTGAGTTGGTAGTGACGTCTGGCGTTCGATATATTATTTGGTAGAACAAAAGAAAAAAAATCGATGAAAAATAGCAGATGAAACTAAAGCTTTACCTGAGGCAACAACCGGTTCTAATTTGCTCTTTATTGTTTCACATTATACTCGCATACATCTTTTATTTTGATTTTATTTTTAGCTCGCTAATGTATAGAATTGACGGCAGAATTGCGTAAAATCCATTGTTTATGTGTCCGTCTGTGATTAAATTACTTCAGGCGAACACAATTTATACCTTTAATGATATTCTACCTAAAGAAACGTATTCGAAAAGTATAACATACTTCTATACCCCGACAGCAATTTTAAATTATTTAAGTGTTTTCCACGAGATGGACAAATTATTTGACATAACTTTAAAATGTATAGTTACAGAGAGTTTCAATGAAGAAGGTTGCATTTTCCCAGATACTCTAGGATTTCTCACAGATACTTTATGATCTTTTTTTTAATATTTCGACACGTTTTCCAATATAGTTCCAAATTTTTAATTTCTCCATATAGATTTAATGACATAAACCGAGATTTGCCATTTCAAATTTGTAAAAAGTTATTGAGCTTCACTCCACTTTGATATCTGATAAATTTTTTGTAGTAAATATTTTAAACACATGGCAACACTTCTCAAAAGTTCAACCATTAACCGTCACTGCATTAATCTCATTAATTACAATCATTTAAACTATTTTAATAGGTCGCAAGTATCGCTTCTTTATTATACTATTCTTTAAACATCTTGCATACCGTAAAAATAAATATAATTTATCAATTTTATGGAATTAAATTTTTGAAACATGTGGCAACTCTTCAAAAATAAATCATTTAGATCTTTCAGAGTGATACGCATATTGTAACGTGTCTAGAAAACAATTTTGTTGTTGAAAATTTCAACTTTTATTTTTAATTATCCGACTATTATACTGAACATTTAAAACAAATTACTCGTTCGATTAAGTTCAAGTCATTTCGTGAGCAAACCATGTATGAATTAAGTTTTCCATACAATGGTTTCAATATTTACATATATGTAACGAGTAAAGTTCGGGTGTAACAAAACATTTTATACTCTCAAAATTAGCAAGGCCCAAAGTTATGGAAAAATTTTCAGGTATTGGTAAAACTATATTATACCGAGATCTATGTCGATTCCATTACTATATTAGGTGAGGAGGTCTTTTTTTCAGGAAGTCGTTTCCACACATATTTATAAAGATATTCGACATAAAGGCCACTAAACTAACGGCAGTCATTTTGCATAAACATTATATGAATCCGATTTCTTTGACCAATTTAACTACTTTCGCCACCAAATTACATCATATCCAGATATATTCGGATATACTCGTATATAAATCTCACAAGAAAGAATGAAATCCAAATTAATTATATGGGAGCTTGGGGAAGTAATGACTCGATTTCTCCCATATTTCTCCAAAAATATTCCTTTTGAATTTCTATAAAATAACAAATTATCCATAAGTAATGACGCATGTTCGATATCTTGGGCTTTGAAAAATTATTGTCCGTTTTCAACAAATTTTAAATGAGCGATACCATACCTCTAATGCAGTATTTACGCAATGATTTGTTCCAGTATCAGGTTATTGATCAAAAATTGGCCCAAATGTATAATAAATCAATGCGGAGTACTTCTTTACCATCTTTTCTATTCAATTTAGAGCTTCTAACGTTTTTCTTGACTTGACAATTGATTATTAAAAGCTCATACTTCGTTGCTTGTCCATGAATTCTTGGCCAAAAACAATATAGTAATGATGCACCTGCGTCCATATTCATGAGACATGACACCGCCTGACTTTCCTATTTCCAAACCTTATGAAAACCTTAAAGGGACGTCGTTTTAGAAGCATACTAGAAATAGCTAACAGAACCAAAAAATCCCAAAATCCCAAAAATCGAGTTTGAGAATTGTTTCCACGATTGGAAGAACCGCATAATATCGAAAGCGAACAATTTTAAAGGCGACAACATTAATGTAGATGAATGAATATTTTTTTTTTTTTTTCAAAAACCAAACCAAACCAAAAACCAAAAATTACTGTTATTTTTTGAACATCCCTCATATATGTACAACATGTGGAATACATAACTTTTCTCAGAAAAACTTCAAAAGAACGGCACGTTGCTTTGATAAAAGCGAAAGGCGGCACAAAGTAAAGGAAGTAATGAATGTAAGCGTTTTAAAGTAAATGTGAAATACAAAAATAATGAAAAAACACAACACATACATATGTATGTATATGAATTGAATGTGTCTAAAAATAAATAAGCACATGAGGCGTGGGTTTTTCGATTGCTCTGAAATCTTTGCGAATTCATCATGCAATTTTTTGGTGTCATATTATTGAAGATTGAATATTTCGATTCGTCATGCTCAAATGAATAAAATACTCGCTCACGTTAATTTTCACGTGGGTTAATCGAATTAAAAGCTATAGAAGCTTAAAGGTATTATAGTGAGTCATTTGGAAATTTCGGTGGAAAGATACGGATTTGTTTCGAAAGTCTAGGTATAATTTTGGGATCATGGAGAGAGTTGATCTAAGTAATATACTTTGAAAATAATCTAACTTACTGTTCCATTCTCCACTCAGTAATACTTATATTATCAAAAATACACATTCTACTAGAATATTCAATCTAAAGTAAGCTAAGACCGCGAGAAGTATTGGAATTATATCAATGATATATATATATATATATTTGGCGTAGGAACCGCTTTAAGCGATTATAGCCGAATCCACCAGAGCGCGCCACTCATTCCTCCTTTTTGCTTTTTGGCGCCAACTGGAAACACCAAGTGAAGTCAGGTCACTTTGCACTTGGTCTTTCCACCGGAGTGGAGGTCGTCCTCTTCCGCTGCTTCCTCCAGCGGGTACTGCATCGAATACTTTCAGAGCTGGAGTGTTTTCTTCCATCCGTACAACATGCCCTAGCCAGCGTAGCCGCTGTCTTTTTATTCGCAGAACTATGTCAATGTCGTCGTATAAATCGTACAGCTCATCGTTCCATCGTCTGCGGTATTCGCCGTTGCCAATGTTTAGAGGACCATAAATCTTGCGCAAAACCTTTCTCTCGAAAACCCCAAGAGTCGTCTCATCGGATGTTGTCATCGTCCACGCTTCAGCGCCATACATCAGGACGGGAATAATGAGCGACTTATAGAGTTTGATTTTGGTTCGTCGAGAGAGGACTTTACTTTTCAATTGCCTACTCAGTCCAAAGTAGCACCTGTTGGCAAGAGTGATTCTGCGTTGGATTTCAAGGCTGACATTGTTGGTGTTGTTAATGCTGGTTCCCAGATAAACGAAATTATCTACAACTTCAAAGTTATGACTGTCAACAGTGACGTGGGAGCCAAGACGCGAGTGCGCTGACTGTTTGTTTGATGACAGGAGATATTTCGTCTTGTCCTCATTCACCACCAGACCCATACGCTTCGCTTCTTTATCTAGTCTGGAAAACGCAGAACAAACGGCGCGGTTGTTGCTTCCGATGATATCAATATCATCGGCATACGCCAGGAGCTGTACACTCTTGTAGAAGATTGTACCCTCTCTATTTAGTTCTGCAGCTCGAATTATTCGTATTTATCAATGATACCAAAGAAAAAAATAGAGCTGCAACAACGATAATTGATTTTATTCTAAAATTTTTTATATTAAGGTGGGATCGCGCTAAAGTTTTTTTGGATTATTAAAAATCGCTTTTTCTCAAAATCTCATTAGTTTGCAACCGGCACCACCTCAAATTAATATCTCGGAATTGGAATGACTGATAAGATAGTATCTCTCATCGCATGGTACCCCATTATCAAAAAAAGAGGTGTTCCGGATTAAGGAAAGGTAGGGAAAGATACTACTATTGGCTTCAAACTTTTAGCCTGCACCAAGCTGTAGTTAGGTTTATAAAACTCATCAACGTCTCCAAGGATAAAATTAGGTTACTTGTGGCCCTATATATGGTAAGGATAGGGAGTAAAGTCCATAAATGAAAGGTCCTCCAGTTTATCAATTGGATTTCATTCACGATCCATTACATGTCCTCTGATTACCCGATTAGTAGCGAAACGGCCCTTCCACTGTAGCGTTACGAAAAACACATATATGTTTTGCAAGAACTTCAAAGGTTTCCGAAACGTGAAAGAAACGTTTTTGTCTCAATAATCTAGTTTTTGTTCGAATAAGTAAATTAAATATAATCACGATGGCTTAATAATTTTATAATTTTTTGGTTTACCGTTACTCAGATGGAAGGACCCAGATAAGTAAAAAATAATAATTTCTGAATTAACTATATGAATAAAATTATATATGAAAAGGTGTACATATGACCGAAATCACATTCGGTTGAAATGAAAACTTGTAACTCTAATTTGTATATACACGACTGAAAAAGAAATACATATATAAGTATATATAGAAATATTATACATAATATGGATTTAGTTACACTTACCAAACTTGTCTAGAATCTGCATTCAATTATAATCTAGTATTCGAACAAATGTTGCTTGTCTTCTTGTCTTTAAATATAATTGTAAGTATGTATATAGTTAAACTCGTATGTTGATGTTGTACTCGTCTGTCTCCCACTGCTAATCTGGCGTTGATTTCAATTTACTTTCAGTGATGAAAATAACTTATGACATGAAATATTTCACAACCACGACTGCAGGTTACAATGAAAATATCGTTTTTTGTTGCCAACTGCAGTAATGCACAAGCTGTAAATTGAAAAATACATAATAATAGTTAAATTACTATTGATGTTGTTAATTAAATATTAATTAAGAAATAACAGTATATATGCCATGTACTGCATGATATCATAGCACTTATGAAGTCATACCAGATTTTGCTAAAGGCAGTCAATGGCCATTTTAATTCAAGATATCCAACACATAAGTTAATGGAGTATAATCAAGTTGTCTGTAACTGTAGATTTATTTGTAGTGTAGAGTATAAACTTTTGAGAAATTATAAAAGGCGATATCTTTTTATTCACTAGTCGCCTATTGCTCTGCATGTCTTGTGATATTCTAAAACGTTTCTACATTGGCGTTACAGTCCAAAGCATCTCACCACGAAGTAAATTGTCCAATTACAGTACAAGCAACTCTTGAATTCGTCCGTTTAAAAGTGAGTTATGAAGCTAAGGTACTATAGACGAGATTTCGAAAGCTTCACATGAGAGTATTAGTAAATATCAAAAGAGACCGAGATGATCCCGTCATGAAACCGGTCAGAAATAAATATATTGGAATATGACTACCTATAAATATAATCCAATTGACAACTTGAAATACTTGTTTGAAATCCAGCTTGACTTAAAAACATAAGACATAAATGAGTTATGAAGCTAGGGACTGAGAGACAATAACAAACCAAAGAAATTGCTAATTTCTAAATATATTAAGATGATAATATTTTATAAAATGATCCCATCATGAAACCAGTCAAATGCAAGAGTACAACTAGTCAATACAATTTACAGTCCTGTACAATTTTTCTCTCGCACAAAAATTATATTGACTTCATTATATTTTTTGTTTTATCATTCGATTTTACAATGTCAATACCAATAGGTAGAAATTATTAGAAAATGACAGCGCAATTGACAGATTTAAAAGACTGATGTCATGCTTACTATTCAAAATATGATCATGAAAAAACCAATTGCCTAAGCGTTAAGTGTATTTGAGATTGAGTTCAAGTTAATCTTCGGTTATGTTCCACTTTTGAAATGACAAAGCCAATTTTTTTGGGTCATCTTAATGCAGACTACTTAATAAGAAAACAAAATTAATGCATTCGTGTTTTTACGACAAACGAAAACTGAGTTTCTAAATATCAAAATTCTAAAATATTAAAGAAATGGAAACGTAATCTGAAAATTCTACAATGACTTCATCCAATGTTTTAATAATTATACGGCCCTACTGGAAAAGTAAAAGTCTAGTTGTCGTCGAGGTCGTCTAACGGTAGGCCCAGGAAGCGTGCTGTTTCGACAGAGCCGAACAAAAGGGAGAGGGTTGTTAGATGAGTTTGGTTCGTTGGGAATGCAAAGATATGACTAGCATCATGCGAGGACTCATTGAAGATATAGGACATATATTCTGTATGTCGGGGTTCAGTCTGGATAAGTAGTAGATTTAATGAATAAGGTCTGTTCTCATTCGTCCAATTGGTAAAAAGCGGTGCCGTGGATTTAGCAGGAGAGAGAGTCAAGGGCCTCGCAGAGCAGAAGCAAGAAATTTCAAGGGGGTAGTAGTTAACTTTTGAACACATATCATCAATTCCACTTCATCCCATATTGACCATTAACATGTTTATTCAATGCTGCTTCAATGATCCTCAATACCGAAGATATCGCGACAGAGGTCACGAGCATCCTTATTGGACTGTCTTCATGATGACAGGAACTCCTAGGTATCGATCAAAAGAGCGTGATCCATCGACGAAGACCTTTTAAACTTATCACAAATTTGTTCAGACGTCGAAGGTAGATGTTTCAACTTCAGTCTAGCAAAAGCTGAAACATGGAGGAGAAAGCGCCTGGATTAACTCCGCTTATTGTGGTTGGTAACCAGTACCCTCCGAATTTACTAATGAACCATAAATCCCGGGCTCTAGATCAAATAGACAGAGAGACACCGACTCGTTTCCCTTCTGATGACTAGGTAACAGTGGAACAATCCCGAAGAAAAATTTGTTTGACAATTTCAAGCAGATAATTAATCCGCGAGTGTGTACTAGAAGCACATATGTATATGAAATTAAAAACTCCAGCTGAAAATTTATTCGAATGGTTATGAAATTTTGCTGCCATAGGTCAGCTATATAAACATTAGCTTCCTCCAAATTTATTGCCGTTATTTTTTTTTTCGAAAAATTCCACCAATCAAAATGCCAAACGAACTAAGCTCAAAAGAGTTTATCAGACAAAATCTGGCCAACAATTCGCAGCAGCCGCGGTTAACAAACGAACAGCCGATAATGACGAATTGAAATCTGAAGCGTATACACAGACAGCCAAGCATTCGGTGTGGAAGCCAACATAAAGAGCAGTGAAATACCACATCTTGACGTAATATGTACGTTGGCCGTTGGACTTGGTCTTCAACCAACTACAATAGTTACAGCCATACGAACCATGGAAGTTGTTGTACCACATAACACACAAAAAAAGAGCGAATGGAACGAAAAAGACAAAAAAACACAAACAACGCGAGGAAAAGGCGGCATAAACAATGGCAAACAAACACTCACCAACATGCAGCGAAAACAAGCTAACGCCAACCGACGACACGATTATTTCGCTCCGTTGCTGAGGTGCATAAAAGTGGAAAACGCGCAATCGCAGACGCCGCAAACGAGGGCCGGTTCGTACGTCGTCACAACGACCGCATCAACACAATGCGCGCCAAAAACAAACAGCCATGGAATGGGTAATAGAGTGGGCGTCGATCGACGGACGGCAGTGGCAGTCAAGTAACCATAGGGTACCAAAAAAGAACTGCTCGTGAAAATCGCGCAAATAAAAAAGTCCAAAAAAAACATTTCCAAAGTGAGCCAAAAACGAAAACGACGTCGTTGTCAATGGCTGGTGACGCCAAAGCCGCTGATGGTACTCGTGACTTGTGGACGCATTACCATCAACCGCAAAGGCATCAGCACCAGTAGCGACGGCGATGGCAGCAGTGAACGCGTCATGAAAATAAAGTGAACGATGCTTCCGCTCCGCTTGTTGACCAGCTGACAGGCGACGGCGGCGAAGAGAGATAGACAGACATGCATGCATTCAGACAAGTCAGTCAGTCAGACAGTCAAATCGTCAAAGCGACATGCGGGCAAGTAAGCATTGGAGCGTAAACTTAGCCAGCAGCAAAGCAGTAAACTGGTATTGGACGGCAATGGCTCTGAGCTTGCCAGCAGCGTTTACATCAAGGTATTTGCGATACGGCCCTCTTTAATGAGGCACCCTGCTAGCGTGCGTAGGTGTTTAGCCTTGTCAAAGTGCATGATTTGTGGAAATTGATGTGCTGATTTGTTTGCTTTTAACTTAAATGATTTCTATTACATGGATGGGAAACCAATGCTATCAAGGTTTCAAGTGGTCTTAGAAATCTCAAGAAATTAAGAACTTATAGCAAGTTATAGTTTGATAGCTGATATTACTGCAATCATAAGTTTTCGTCTTACTTGCTAGACCCTACCTAGAAACCTAGTTTGACACAAAACTACTGAAAAAACTAGTTTTGGAAGTTAGTTAAGTAATCGAGCAACGATGATTGTTCTAAAAATGTTGACAGCTAGTCGATATCATTCGTATCTCTGTTCCTTGTGCTGATGCTATCTTTGTTGCACTTAAAACCAAAGAGAAATCGTAGTAATAGAGAAAACACTACATGAAGTAGTTGTGATCGCAGAAAATTGTGTAACCATAGAACAAGAATTGCTAAAAAATTTCACGGAAAGTACGAAGTTGAGTGCAAGGCAGAGCACGGATGCTTGAAAGCCTTTCGTCGAGAATATAAGATATTTGTGGATCCAACACTGTTGGTCGCAGTCTTCCACAACGGAACTATAATAATATTGTATTCGATCGATGGATGTCTCTCTCGGGTGATCGAAATAGAAATACTTTTTCAATAGTTTTTTTTTTACAGACACGTGAGTCGTGTCAAGCTGTCATGCTATTTTAGTTCGGTATTGTTTGACATTTCATCATGGAAGGACTTCCGCCTGAATATTGATCAACTGCACTACGAAAATTAGCGTTCTGTAAAGAATGTGTTTCACTGGCTTCGCTCAACTTATGATCAACATAATCGACCTACTGAGTGTACTATTCGCAACACCTTCACCTATCTTGAGACCCTGCAGTCATTATTGGGCAAATACGGCCGAATAGCCCACGTCTGCGCTAGTAAAGAAAATATAGCAGCCGTAACTGAGAGTGACCGTGGAGAGTCGATTCGACGCCATTCGCAGCAATTCGGACTGATGTATGGAATGACTTGGCGCATTTTACGAAGAGATCTTAAATCCAAAGCGTACAAAATACTACTTGTGCAGGAACTGAAGCCGCTCGACCGTCCCAAGCGACATCGATTTGCACTATGAACTCTTGAAAAGTTCAAAGAAGATCCGACGATCGAGCCAAATTCTGTTCAGTGATGAACTTAGTTCTGGCTCAATGGGCATGTTCTGAATAGATTCAAGAGATGCCATTTCACCCAGAAACAACAACGGCCAGTGGTTTATGGGCCGGTGGAATAATCAGTCTATATTTCTTATAAAAATGATGCCGGTGAGAACGTAACCGTCAATGGCGACCGTTGTCGCGCCATGATAACCGACTATTTGGTGCCTGAAATTGAAGCTTGTGATCTCGGCAACTTTTGATTTCCACACATCGCATCAATCAATGGATTCATTGTCACACCGTTAGATTCGGTTCAGGCCTTGGAACAACCATCAAGAATATATCATTAGTTGAACTTGTTATCTTAGACATAATATGGTTTGTTGCAAAATTCTAAAAACTAGAACCGCAAGTTCATCTAACAATCATAACTTCTGTCCTTCTGAACTAATATTTTTATCTCAATTTTGAAGAGATACTCGAGCAAAAGTTCAAAAAGTATTTGTACATACATACATATGTTCCATTCAATATCAATTACAAATTGCTATGACTATGCCATCCATTACCCATTGCATTTCACCACATTGGGAATACCCTCACCGATATTCCATCAAAACTGGCTCGATTTCAAACACTATTCACTTCTGATATTTTCCTGCTTCACTGCCGTGTTTCTATGTGCTTTTTTCTCGTTTGCACTTTTGTTTTCGTTGATTTCGCTTTCAACATTTCACGTTTCTCAGCCGCTTACCACATTTCACAGCTGAAAGTGAAACTGTTTTGCGCAGCGCTAAAGGAAGTAACCCAATGCATAAGCAAACAAGTACTCGCTTGTACGGCGCTATGTACATCTGTATGTTTGTATGTGTGCTATTGTATGTATTGTATGTACAAATATGTGCACGCACAATAATGTGTGATATAACAATAACAATGCGCAACAGCAACAACCGCACCAGCACCAGCCCCAATGATTACATACTATGGCCGTGGCAGCGCCGTCAGCAGCAGCAAACAAACGATAAACCGTGTGCCCACAATGGCCACAAAGAAGAGGAATAAACAAATAAATGGCAGAAACTCGCACACAAACACAAACAAGCGCCGAGTAGTTATGGCAACCGCAGCAACTGGCCGGCCGCTTTACAGGTGTGTGCGCGTGTTTGTATGCGCGTACAGCGTCTGCCGCGGCATCCGCATGTTAGTATAAAAAAAATTGCGGATACCACAGCTGCCAGGCTGGTTGTGCTGTCTCGCAGCGCTTCACGCGCCCAGCACCAACAGCAGCAGCAGCAAGTTAATGGCGCACCCGGCGCTTTTATGGCGGCCACTCAGCCAGTTGCAGCAACAACAGCAGTCAGCAGTCAGCATTAAGCATTGCCGTTGATGAGTATTGCTTGTGGAATTTTTATTTCTTTGTGTGCCATTTTTCTTCCTTCAATGTCTATTTATATGCATATCCGTGTGTTTGTGTGATAATTTTTCCCGTTACTATGAATGCCGGAAGAGCATCCTTCCTTCATTTTTCGAACACACACACGCACGCACACATTTTAATATATATATTTTTTTTACTTTATGCTTTTGTTGTAATTTTGTTTTCCTTGCACTGCCACTTCCTCTTTTGTAAATTAAGTTTATTTTCCTTCACTTCCCTATATTTTGGTCTTAATATTTGCCAAAAATGAAAACACACACACACCGCTCGCCACCACTACTGTGGCGAGTACTCAGCGTAGTTGGTGCGCTTCGCAGTATTTTACGGCTTTTTTACAACTCATAAACATCGGTTCATTGGTGGTAAAAATAATGTGGCGCCACGCTGAGAATGCAACACCAACATAATTACGTTAATTTCAATTCTCCCAAGCAAAGCGCAAACAAAACAATATCAGACCGACTGTAGTGTGCGAAATGCAAAACATAAGGAAATAAGCGTATAACTTGGCTTCCCCATAAAAATAAAGTACATTCATACATACATATGTACATAGGTACGCAGAAACACGCCCCACCGAATTTTTCTGCAAATTGAATCGCTGAAGTACTTGCTCAGCTTCATTATGTTTGCACAATTGAAATTAATTAAATGCCAAAAGGTTCCTGGGCGTATATAGCTTCGTAATATGCGTGAAATACTCGGCATTTCAAAATCGGTTGAAGCACTTGCAATGCATTTAGCTGTTGCACCCTTTGGATTGTTTGACAGACGTGAATATACTTACTGCTCACTCTTCATAAAGTTTTCATTGGAGAAAAGGCAAAATGTTAATAATCTTTTTATCCCTATTGAAATGTGTGTCAAAATTACCCTCAACTATTTATTTGAGCCACCGTTAAGGAGTGGTTAGAAATATTCACTGTCACCTTGCATTGGCAGAGTTCGATCACAGTATTGTTATTCTATAGGAGACCGCGAGAGTACTCTTACTCTGAAAAGCTTTTTAATGGAATCCAATATCTTTTCCGTGACGGCTCTTGATCTGTGACTTTCGACGTTTTTCTAATTTTCCTATAAGTCTAAGTCTAAGAGGAGTTATGAGCAGAAACTGGAGACTAAATCGCAACATGTATCAGAGCAATCCTTATTAATGGTGTATTAAAATGTTGGTCAAGATTGAAAAAACAATGACGTGAGGATTTTTTTTTAGATTTCATTATCCCGCAGATATCTTTTGTACTTACCTACAGATGAGATATCCTGTTAGTTGGATGGTAATGTAGACCAGACGAACCCAACATGTACTGTAATGCATTACACATTGTTAGAATCTAAGGATCACTATGAATCAAATCTGAACTAATATAAAAGGCTATGTTACAATTAGATAGACAAGCAGCACATCGTGCTTTTATTACCAAAGATATATAACTTCGAAGCGTTTTCCGAAATTCAAGCTCTTGTCTGCATTTCTGACCACATAACATACAGCTAGCAACCGTACCGACATCATTTTTTTTTTTTTGAGCATATTTTAAAAATATAAAGCGGAAGCAATACTCTCTGGTTTGTTAAATTTTGATGAAATTCTCAGTATATCTATCCTAAATACGACAAAAACAAAAGACTAAAATCACTGGGCATGGGACCATTATATATCATGAACCTGTCATATAATAAAAATTGTTGAAGTTTATGACTTTGCAGTCAAAACTTTTGCCTCATCTGTGAGTGTTTAGTCCGCACTAACTGGCTCAAGAGCCTAAAATATTATTAGTTACCCCATCTATAGTGACACGTATTACATATTGAACTAATACCATAGGTGAGGTTAGGAAGAGGTGGAGCCTCTCACTAAAAGTGGTGGTTTGACTCTACGTGCATACGGATGTCGTTGGTAGGTGCATTGAAGCAACAGCTGATTTTAGAAACTCAGGGAAACCGGGTTTATGAAGGGTTTAAAGCCAGAACATTTCGAAATTTTATGCAACTTCGAATACATCCGTGAAAATATCAACCATTGTGTCGCAGCGTCCAATCTCTGCGAGTCCTTCGCTGTTTACTTGCCCCTGTGGGCATGTGGTAATGACGAAGCCGCTGGAGAATAGGTGCATTAGCATTTCCACAGATGAATCGAAAAGTGAGAAGAAGGTCATAGGGGGAGTTTTCTGTAAGCAGCTTCTCATAAAACTTAGTTTCAGGTTACCAGATCACTTAAGGTCTGTAAGGTAGCTGTAGATGAACTGCTTCGAAGTGTAGCCTCCTCGAGGAATGTGAGTATTCAATCCGATTGTAGAGCGGCAATTATAAGAGGCTGGACTTCTTGCGATCTTGGTAAACGCAGGTTGAGAACTGAAGATTGCTTGGTCGCGAGATCTTTTTGGCCCAGAGTGGAATGCAAGAGGTCGGCGGTACTACGTGCACTTAAAAAAATTCATCGCAATAGATGGAATACTCATCTGACACTGTGGAACAGGTCAACTTTTGAACCTAACCTAACATGATTTGGTTCGGTTTAGTCATGGCTAGGTTCTACATATATATTATTGATATTGTGTCTCCATTTTAATTAAATAAAGTGGAGCATCAACGACTTTTAAGCCCCATTGATAGAGTGTGGAAGACAGAGGTTCGTGCCTGCCTGCCGATGGCCAACCAGATCAAACGCCTTTCGATTCTACCTCTGCCAATTCGACATCGTTGCTAGGATTTTTTTATTCCAATCCACAAAAACAACAAGATGGATAAAATCAATTTGAAACAAAAATTTGTTAATGTGGGTCGTGAACTAGAGCCGAAACCACTACACCATAGAGACCGCAAATTGGTCGCCAAAACGAAACAACAACCAACAACCCCAATATGTGTAAGCTTCTTATTAACTCATAATATCACTTTGTGATTTGAGTCTACAATTTTTGTATGCCATACAATAAGTTCTACTTTATGGAGAATAAAATTAATATAGATGAGTAATTGCACTTTAATATAATTGATAAATTCGTTTTTTATGTTTTGCATGTACATGCAAAACTTCAGCGAAGAAATTAATTAAAATGATGAACCGTTAAAAAGAGGCTAAAACTGTGTAAAAAGCGCATTCCCGACATTTTCGCAGAAAAAGAAAAAAAAATAAGAGAGAAACAAACAAAAACTCAAAAAGCGGCGAAAACGATGAAAACAAACAAACAAATAAAGTGTAGTAATGCAAAAGGTGCAACTATGTAATAACACAAACAACAACTAAACTTTGAAAACAAACAAACGGCTTACACAGTTTATCACTACGTGTTGTAGTAGTTGTTGCTGTAATGACTTAATATTTACACATGAATTTAGCGGCAAAATATCGGAGAGAGTGAGAGAGTGCCGTCAAACTACAAAAATGGAGATGCAGAAATGCCGAATAACACAAAGAAGAGACGAGGAAACGGCGCACCGCGGCGTGGAGTTGCCAAAAAATGCATAATAAGTAGGTGTGTGTGCGTATGTGTTGTCATATATTGGTGTTTGCATGTTTGTATAATGCAATCTAGCAACAACGGACCGTAAAAACGCCTGTAATGACTACCGCAATGTATGCCCGAAAAGCATAAATACATGTATGTATGTTTGTATATATGTATGTATAGGTATGTAATGTCAGTATATAATTTTGTTGGTATGTAAGCGAATGAAAGTGCAATGGAAATGGACAAACCGCGGTGTTGAGAGCCAAACAACAACAATAAATACGTGCACACGCTTTGAAACGACAAAAAGACGATCATAAACAATAGCAAAAAACTAAACTAAAATATATGCAACAAAATATTAAAATTAAAAAAAGTTATGTTCGTACACCAAACATAAATGCATATGTTTATGTAAATACATATGTATATACAAACACATATTTACATATGTAGCTAGATATGTTGCTTTGATTGCTCATGCTGTAATAGCTGATGAATCAAGCAACAATAGCAATAACATAACAACATTCAGCAGTCAACGCACAACAATTTGCAAGCGAAAAAATTATTTATTATATAAATTTCTTTATTTTACAAGCATATACATTCATACATACAAATACATATATAAATGTTTACATATGTGTATTTGTAAATATGTATGTGCTTTGTAGTTTTGTTTAATTTATTATTATAAAATTTTATTAGCGCTTTTTCGGCAATTATTAACATTTTTTCAGCTGTATTGTATGCGCTGTACAAACAAACATATGCGCATATGCACTTACGCTTAATAGCAGCGCCAGACACAAATTCATTATTCTTCACAAATTGGGTTTATGATTAAAACTGTGTTAATGGCATGTTGGTTATAACCTAATAATGTTATTTTTACCATTTTTTTTTTTAATTGCAAACGAATTGTGTTTTTCGCTTGCAGTTTTTATTAAATGCTTAATGGTAACTTTACTTTTTCATAATAACGCGGTTTTATTAAATATTGCTAAAAGCAATACAAAATATGACACCTTTTTACTTTAAGTCTTTGTAGAAGGGATAGTGAAGTGCATAATTATGCATATGCAAACATTAAGGAATAGTGGAATTATAATAATAACGAAACAAGTATGAAGTCCATACATTAAGGGGCTATACCAGTGTGACATTTTCAAAAAATCGATTTTTTTATTTTTTTTTTCTTATTCGTGAGTTTATTCTTTCAAAAATATCCTGTGAAAGCGGACATACATATATAAGGGGCACTCTTATTAGTATCCGTAGTAGTCTCAGCTCAATCAGCACTACATATATTCTGCGCATAGCACCCAGCAGTTGTATTATTACGTCAATTGTAATTAGAGATAGGGAAGCTAGGAGTCTGTAGAAGGGGATTATGAAATCATCCATAACTTCAAACACATCAGTTAAGCGCAGAGCCTCACTGACTGTGCACTCAGCGCTAGTCATGTAGCGTTTGAACTCTTTCTGCATATCTTCAAACTCATTTGATCACAGCGTAATCGGTAGTAGACTCTAAAGCTGGTCAGCTTACAAGAAGTAAATCGTTGGTCTGGAAACGAATCGGTTATCCTTTGTCCATTTATATTCTAACACTGGATTTATAGATATCGCGAGGGATGAAAAAGCAGAGCTTAACTATCAGCATGACTGTGGCTGCGAGATGAATCCGGTCTGGTGTGGAATGTTAGGTATTCATTGAGCGACTTACTCTTAGTAAAGTTAATTTGATCGCAAATGTTGAAGTTCTAATCAGACACGGTGAAAAATATTTTGACCGTTCCAATTTAAGGAAGTTGAGTTGGAAACATCGAAACAATATTTCCTCCAGCTTTCACAAAACTGAGTTTGAAAAATCTCGGTGGTCATAAGGGAAATGATGGTCGAGATATGAGAGTTAGTTCCATAACCTAAAACAATATACGGATAATAATTCAAAATTATCTAACTGTGACTCAGTGGTTTTTGCTTTCCACTTTATTCACTTCCGAATTTGGTCTATTTTCAAGGAATTTCAATTGATTTAAACAAATATTACAAAAAATTTTAAATTTTTAAAAAAATTAAATTTGCCAAATTCAAATATACACCTCGGATCTAAATTAGACTTGACAAGAAAGACATTAAAATAAAAAAAACTTTTCGAATTCGGATTCTAGGATAGTAATACAAATACATTATATTTTTCACAAAACTGTACTCAATAACACTACATAGCTTTATCTCGATGACGTTCCTAAGTCAAACTATATAGACAACATATATAATTTGTCCACATTATTATTGTTACCTTTAAAATATATAAATCTTCATTTAATATTATGCATTTATGCCAGTCCAATCGCCGAAACACATCTTAAACTCGATTTATGGGATAGGATTTGGCTCTTTCAGCGATATTTCGTAGCTTATAAAACGATGGTCCTTTCATGTTCTCTTTATTTCTGGAAATGAGAAAATCGTTGGGGAATCGTTATTTATGAACATACCACGTATGTGGTATATTTTTCAACTTTTGAAATGTCATGATAATTTTTAGCAAAATAGTATATTGACTATTTTTTCTCGGGAAGAAATTTCGATCATGTCGAATTGTAAAAGGATCAAAATCTAAAACTGCTCAGCTACAGAAAAAATAGTTAAGATTTAGATTCACGTTTGCAAGCCAGGTTCTTTTGAATGTTAATTATTATGATAACTAGTATAGTCTCTGAGTGTTTACTAAGCACAATAAATGTTTTATGAGGCTAAAATCATAATATATATTATGAAGATTCCATTATACTAAATACCCAAACGTAAGCAATACTAAGTACATTATGGGTTTCTGAACTACTGTACCATATTCATATACTATTTTCGCCAATATTCTAAAAAGGGGTTTGGTAATACGCGGCAATTAAAAATCTCTAGAGATCATCAACGGTGTTGAAGACAATACAATCGCTAAATAGCATTTTATGTCCAGCATATACTTATATTTATGCTTTCTATTGAGTTCCTAAAACAGAGACCATAGCTCTATAAAATCTGTGATAAAATATTGGGAAGTCCATTAAATCTAGTGGCGAACTCGACTTGACACCAAATATGTATATGTAAATTTTTACTTTTTCAAACTCAAAATATTTTGCATGCGAAACATTAGGAGGTTTTAAGAAAATATTATATAGAAAATAAAATATATAACTAAATTCTTTACCAGCACTGTGCACAAACATATGTACGTAGAATTTATTATCACTTTCCACACTAAATGGTCCATATACTTACAACCTTAAAGTTTTTATAACTGTGTTATATGTTTAATTTTCATAAAAGCATCAAAACAAAACACTTCTAATTATATTTTTATTGTTTTAGTAAGTTATGAGTTAAGTAGAAATTAATTAAATATTTTCTGATCATTTTATCGCACTGTTACAGCTTTTCTACTTAGTGGCGTTTACATAATTAAGCTCCATGCATTTGTGCAATGACATGAGAGCAAACACGCATGCGCATCTGCTTTCCGCGCAGTGGGAGCCAAGTGAATAAAAATGCACAGTGTTTGAAGGCCAATGCATAATATGAAAACAATATAAGCACCACTGATACCTTTTCTTTGGCAAATTTCGGCAGTTTTCGGTTTGACAACGAATTATAATAAGTTGACTCGATTAAAAAAAAAAATAACAAAAAATGTGTGCGTTTGTATTTTTGCTTTTATTTCAAATTTTTTATGCTCTTCCAATTCGTTTCGCTCATCAATTCACTTAGTTATGCATTTATACTTTTGTATCATTCTTCTTTTTTCGCTTGTATTAAGCCATATTTCATTTTTCCTGTCAGTCGAATTTCCATATTTCTCGTGTGACTGCTTGCGAGAGAATGGCATTTTTTTTAATTTTTAATTAAATTAAATGCATAATAGACACAAAACACAATAAATTTCCGCCGCATATTCACACAGTTAAGAGCAAAATTATTCAACTTCAAGTTGCACTTTGAATTTTCATAATCCACGCACTGTGCTTAGATAGCAGAGATAGCTTAGAGGTATGTATGGTAGTTTGTTTGACGCGTCGCTTAGCTCGACTTAGTGACGCTACTTGTTGCTTACAATGAACACACACTTGCCTTATTTAGTTGGAAACCTCGTCGATGACACCGTTGTCGTTGCTATTATTGTTGGATTTTTATTTTATTTTTTTTTATGTAATTGTATTAATTATATTTGTTTTTATTGTATTTTGGTGTTCTAAAAGTCGCCGTCACGCGCGTCCGTCATACGCGTTTCACGCTATCGTCGTTATTATTGTCTATTTAATCTTGAAATTAAGAATATGGTAATATCACATATATTCCACAAACATTTTCGAAATCCTTTTAGCGCTCCGCAACCGACACGTCCGTTTTACACGCCTGTTTCAAGTTAACTGAAAATTCATTTTAAGCTCGAAACTCAGTTAAGTTGAACGCGCAAAAGTTTTTCGAAAAACCCCCACAACAAAAATACGACAAAAACAGTAAAAACACAAAAAACAAAAAACGAAGAAGAAAACAAAACATAAATAAAATAGCAACAAATTAAACGGGCGCCAAACGTCAAAAGCTCCAACGCCACACAGCTGAGCGGAACTGAATGGAAATGAGCTGTGCGCTGAGTCGCGCTGAGTGGAATGTGACTCCAGCCACAGCTTGACTTTGCAGTGACTTTGCGGCAGTGGCTGTGGCTTTTGGCCGGTCTGGGCACGGCTTTAGCTTGACTTTGTGCAAAAAAGTGTATAGAGTAATCAAACAAAAGAAACATAACAAGAAAACGAAAAGCAAATCAAAATAAAATAAAAAGGTTTATGCTTTAAACTAAATACCTGTTCGCTGTTATTAATGTTGATTCCTCTACCATTGTTGTTGGTGCTTTAAATAATCAAACTCATTTATTTGTGAACTGACAAATTATAAAAATAGAAGCGAATACTACATAGATATCTATAACAACCTTAACCGATGGTTGGTTCTGCTGGCAATGCTGTCCTAATGTTCTTACTGCTCCTTTAAAAAATAAAATATTTATAAACATTTTGTAAAAAATTAGATTTTTCAACAGAAATGCTCAACAAAATGCTTCATATAACAAGTAAGGGAGGACTATAATCGGTTGTTGCTCAATGTTTTTTACTCTTCCGAGGCTCAAAGGCTGAGAAATAATATAATAATAACAAGTAAGAAAAGGCTAGGTTCGGGTGTTACCGAACATTTTATACCCTCAAAATTTATTTATGTAGTTTTACTATGAGAACATACAACTTGATCCATATATTCGGCATAAAATCCATTAGAATAGCGAAATTAATTATATATATTTTAGGGGGGCTGGGGTAATTCCTGGACTGATTTCAGGTATTCTCACCACCAAACTACATTATAACCATAATTTTTCGCTCACTAAATTTGGCCGAGATATTGCACATATCAACCGATATATAGGGTATAAAGTACATCGGAAGTTTGAAAAGACATATATGAGGTATATGGGGGCTTTGGAACAGAGGTACACTATTATAAGAAACACATTATTTTTATTTCTTTAGAATATTTAAGAAATCTTCCTTCATTTTCAGTTAAAAATTGTTCATAAACACTGAGATCCTATTGTTGGATATCTGGGGCCTTGAAAATTTATAATCCGATTTCGGATTCAGGCGTGATATTCCCCACTAGAAATACAGTTTCTGTGCAAAGTTTTGTACCGATATTTTCACTGGTGCTTAATGTATATGTATATATTGAAAAATAAAAAAAAATTATTTGGACTACAAACTGCGGTATAATGAAAGTAGGCGTGATTGCGAACCGATTTCGCCCATTTTCCATCGGTAAAATCAGGGTGTTAAGAACATAGCCGCCACGCTCGTTTCCCATTTTTTTTATAAAAATTTTAGTGTAGTGTCATTTCTTTGGTCCACGTCCCAAAAAAATGCATCCAAAATGCCCCTCCGTAGTGTGATCCTCTTACAAAATTTTGCTTCCATATCTCACTATTGATTCATATTGATAAATCAGTTCAGACTGAACAGTTGTAAACCAACATTCTTCTCGGTCTTGGCGAAAAACTGTGCTGAAATAAGAAGAACAAAATTGAACCGGCCGCAGACATTTTTTAAATTTCAGTCCCCGCGACCATCTTCAAGTTTTCATATTCAGATCCATATAATATATACATATGAAAGGAGGACTGACATTTATAATTCATTATTAGCGAATATTCATCCATCTTACAGAACTGTTATTCTCCTGATTTATATGCTGAAAAATACTCGAATTACACAACAGTGGTAAACGAATAAATATGATTTGCAATCCTCAGAAGGAGTCATCCCACCAATCTTTTTAGAATTCATATACTAATTATCGCCAATGTATTTTATAAGGATTTATTGAACGTTTAAAGTGTTTGTATGGTTAAAGTTCAACTTTAATAAATTAATCCGATCATACTTCTGTGGATTTCAAAAAATATATGTTTTGACAACTACAATATTTTTATGAATTCGTTTAAAACCGCTAAGGGGTTATGGAATAAATCATTAAAACTATATGTCGGTTATAAAAAAGGAATACCTAATGAGAATAACTTCCCCATTGAGATTAAAATCGATGACCAATGCCCATTTTGTAGTTTTCTTAGGCTGATATAGAATAGAGTTGTTGTTTGTAATGGATATCTGGGTTTTAACCTAATAAATAACCTAAAGTTGCATATATTATTTCTTTTAAGAAGCAATTTCGGTTTCTGAATGACAAATATTTATATAAAGGTGGTTATAGGGCCCCACTTGAATTCAAGAAACTGTGAGATCCCTTGTATTAAAAAAACTCTCTATAATAAAGAGCAATATCTGTAATATAATTAATTTTACCCAAAGAAGTTTCAGGGTCTAGTGATCCTGTAGAATAAAATGACATGATAATTTAATAAATATAATACAAAATTTGTTCACTTAAAAGTGAATATGACTACTAACTCATTTTTAAACGATGATCAATTAAACTTGAAAAGCCTAGACTACACATTTTTTTATAGAAAAATATTGATCTTGAAAATTGCTTGTAAAGTAATGGATCATTTAATCTTAACCCCAAATTGTGTGTCATTGGCCGATGATCACCGACCAGCAGCGAACGAACAAAAAGCCAACAAAATAGCCATCAACGCCTACGCATTAAACATCTATTGAGCACTACCAATAATTCAGTCGTCCAATAATCAAATCGCCTACATAAAAGTTTACCCGAACTTCATCACGCGATGACTTCGATGAAAGAAAAACATAACAAACAATAAATGCATCGGTTATGCGCTCTGTTTGGGTCATAATTATGATTTCGATTTTTTTTTTCGAATACGTGAAAACCAGATCCGCATTGAATGCGAACGCATAAAATATGCATGTATGATTGTTTGGTATGTCTAATGTGTGTAACAATTTATCGAAAACTTGAACTTGAACCAACGCCGAATAAGGAAAGAGGAATTAATATGTAAATCTATATGTAATATGTAATATAGTTGTCTGTTATGTTTTTCTATATATACTTATATGATGATAATGCCGGACAAACCAATTTGGTAGTGCCAAGCAAACAAGCAAAGAAGTTGATTGGAAGCCTTCAAACGAGTACATAAATTACGCTGGACTACCTTTGCTTAAGGGAATTCCCTCGCTCCGTATAAGTACTTTATTTATTAATATGTATTTACAATTACAATTAGTTTGCGGTTCCAGCTAAACACAACGCGGATTTTTCACAGTTCCGCACTTTTGAATAATGTCATTAATGCGTCTACATATACTTACATACTAGGGTAGTGCTTACAAATAGAGAAAAACTTACAACAGATTTCATATATGTAAAATTTAAACCGCTACTACTATAGTTAAAAATACGATAAAACAATTTTAATGAAGATAGAAATCTATGAGGAATAATATACATATGTGTTACCTTGGACCAAATAGTTGAAGATAGATATCTATAAAGAATAATATATGTGTTACCTTGGACCAAATAGTTATGTAACAACACTTTCGATCTCTTTTGGATTACCTTAAAACTTTTAATGAAGTCACGAAGAAAGCTTTAAAGGGCACATTGCAAACCTCAAGCGAATTCACCTACGGTTTCAATAGAGTTATTGTGATCTTCATTTCGATCCAAAACAGTTCAACTCTCACTGGACCTTATGAGAGTTTTAAGCATCCTTTAGTGTAGAGTTTTAGATTTCGACTTTGGCCGCTAGTTTGACAGCTGTCCTTTTATGAAATTATATACCTTTTTTTTAATGAATAATTCGAAAATCAACACTTGTTGACTAATTCCTTCCTATTTAAAGTCAAGGTTATTAGAAAACACTCAAAATTCGAACACAATCATTCAATAACATTTTCTCTCAAGTATGCGTTTATTAATTCAGAAAACCTTATAGAAAACAACTTTCTATTGACTTTCGAATAATTAATTGCTAGTATCTAAATATACTACAGTTATAAAAACATTAAGGCCTAATGAATGTTACGGCGAAAGGCACGTTTATTTGCTGTAAACAGACAGGTGCGCGCAACAAAAAAAATGCAGTTAATGTTAAGAATCATTTCTTTGACATTTAGCAAGATTGAGCAAAGCAACAACTCACAGCTTATAGCTTACTAGGAAAAAAGTCATTTGTAATGACAAATCATAAAAATATTTCTTATATAAATACGTGAACGTAACGTGCATACGAGGACGGTCCTAAAAGTACTTGGCCTTAATGAAACTTTTGGAATAATAGCATTTTAATCCTCATCTTATAGTATGTTTACATATGAAAATAATCTCGTTCTAAGCTCGTTCAATAACACAGGTCCACAAAAAAAAAATCGATGAAAGGTTCTTTTGACCAAACATGGTGTATCATATGTATTTTGGGCCGCAAAACCCGAATCTGAAGTCGGTTTTGCTCCATCACGTCAGGATTTTTTTCTATCCTCAAAATACAAGTCGGATTTTACTTGACAGAAAAAACATTTAAAAATATTAACGGATTTAGCTTAATTTTGGGATAGAGGGGTTTTGAGGAGTCCCTGATTATGATTCAAAATACAATATGGATTTTTACAAAACTTAGTATCTGTGAGTTTTTGAGCTCGCTAACTATGATTTTGAAATTTTCAATAGATTTTCAAAAGCAATTGCTAATATTAGTTCAGGACTTCCTTTATTTTACAATTACCTGCATTCAGCTATATACCCAGATCATTGGAGAAGCAAACGTTAGTTTCTTGCGTTTCTTCAGTTGCAATGAACATCCCAGGCATATCTGTTTTGGAGTCCAATAGTTGACGATGTCACTAGTTTCTATGCCGAAAACTTTCGTATAGCTAGATTTTAGTGTATCTGTAAATTTTATTTTCGGATCTTACTTATAACGTATTCTCCACAAACGACACAGAAATTGTCTTTCATTTTGCAAAATATTTTTCTTGTAGCATTATACTCATCAAAGGCCAAGTCACCCACCAATGTAGATCTGCGGTTGCTTGATGACGACGCCTGCGGGCCCGCTTTCTTACCCTGTCCAGCCGCCGATACTGGGGTTCCGACTCCCTGCATCGAACTTATTTTTCGTGTGCCTATCATGACGGCGTAAAGGTGAGTCTAAAATGGGATTAGGGTCACGTACACGTACAACTAAACCCATTGCAGACTCACCTTAAGGAGCGTAATCCAGGGACTCTGCCGGATCACGGAACAACTCCGTTCTCCGCCGCCACACGTGGAGGTGCCCTGGATGCAGGCACACGATATAATTTGTGGGCAGCGGCCCTAAAAACTTCCAGATATATACTAAGTTTTGTGAACATTAAAGAAATTTTTATACATCCGACAGCCATATTGGATCCGCCATTTTGTATTTTGAATCATAATCAGGGACTCCTCAAAACCCCTCTATCCCAAAATTAAGCTAAATCCGTTAATATTTTTAAATGTTTTTTCTGTCAAGTAAAATCCGACTTGTATTTTGAGGTTAGGAAAAGATCCTGACGTGATGGAGCAAAACGGACTTCGGATTCGGTTTCAGCGGCCCAAAATACATACGATACACCATGTTTGGTCAAAAGAACCTTTCATCGATTTTTTTTTTTTGTGGACCTGTGTAATGTAACCGTTTACATCAATTGTCAACTGTGTTGTATTTGTTGTTGTATTACACATCTTTCTCTCGCTGTCGGCCGTTTTTGTTTACATTTTCATTTGACATGTCTCCTTTTATTCGCAAAATTATCGATAAAACTAGGAATAACACCGAAAATCTAGTTGTTTAAAACGAGATAATTTTATAATCTCGGATTATCAAGAGAGAAATTTTGTATGAGAAATCTCGTTTCTTAATTACAGATTATCGAGTTAAGCTCGTAAATGGAGATAATCTCGTTATATGTAAACATAGTATTAGTTTCATTTTAGACTGTTTCATTTTACACTACATAATTTCAAGGCCTACTAAGTGGGCCTATGTGGCGGCGCTAAAATCTTTATTCGACTCGAAACTACTTTTCGGAGAACGAATTTTCCTGACATGGAAGCAAAAGTAAATCCCATGGAGTAAAATCTGGGTAATGCAGTGGTTGGAGAGCAATCTGTAGCGTGATTCTTCCAATTTGTACTTAGCAACGGCGCAAATATAAACTGTTGGGTTGTCATAATGGAAGACCACTATTTATTCCAATAATTATGAGACCGTTTTACTTACCTTCAGTTGGTCGATGTAGGACACATGTTGTGAAAATGGTGGCCATCAACTTTCCTTACAATAAGATAAAATTAAATTCTTCGGAGCAGGTTCGGTGAATGAAATATATTTCGACTGTTCCTATTATTCTTCGTGTCGTTCCCGCTTTGACAGTTTCCTAATACAAGAATGTACTACACGAAAGTAAATTCTTCTCGCGGTAGTGGCGTCATTGAACGGTGAGCATAAGCACTTATCAGACCACTCTCGTATATATCGAGACACATGTGCATTACAGAATGCTTATTGACAATGAAATTCGCAAATGCTCACTTAGGAATAAATGTTTTTCTATTGGAAATTAATTGGACAATTTATTATAATTGAACTTCCAAAACTTCCTATTTTTCGGGGTAGTTCTATTTCTAAACAAACGACAAAACGTCAAAAATTTACAAAGTCATTCACAGCAAATGGCCGAGTTTGTACATTTGCTCATTTCAATACTCAATTAATGCTTTTTTAATGATCACAAATTTTCAGTGAAAATCAATAAATTGCAATTTCAACATTTTTTATGCTTTTTTTTATGTATTTGCAAAAATATATTCAGTTTTTTTATGATTTCATTCAAATGTCGCTTCGAGTGCTTATCGAATATAATTCTGTTGTTATTGGCATAGCTCAATGAATTTAATGTTTTCTAGTTGAGTTGTAACTTTTTACTGAATGGCAATTTGTAAAAAAACGACATTGATGCTCACGGCATTTTTAGAATTTTTATGCGCAATTTGTTGCAAATGTGGTTTTAATTATTAATTCCTAATTAATGCACTTGGTTTGCAATTAGTTGCATTTTCTAAATCGAGTGATAACTATAACATTTATCATATGAAATTTAAGTTTTTTTTTTTTTATAAAAACTGTTATAAATGTCGATGTTACAAATGTCGATGAGCCTCAGCCGCACTTTTCTTGGAATTAAAAAAGAAAAGCAAAATTTCCCGCAAATGTCGAGGATTCGGCTCAAAAAGTGACATTTTCAGTTGAGAATAAGTTTGGGATGCAAACAGATCTCTACAAATATTTTGTTGGGTTAATGTTGACACAAATGTCCAAGATCGATATAAAAAAAAATCGATTTAATCGACCAGTGTTTGATCCTAGAGAAATCTATTGGAAAACGGCGGAAGCAAAGTTGTAGACCAATAATAGGCGTGCTAAAAAATTGTATCGACAACAATTCGATTCAATTGAACATTCAATATGGAGGGTGATACACCGTTTATCACGATCTACCAAATTTTCGATAGCGTTTACTTTCTAACAATCGGATCGAATCGACTTGCGCCTCCAAGTAATTTGAAGATCGATTCATAAAATTAAGGGGTTAGGTGGGGTTTTTACTATTTTTTTTAAATATATGCAATCATAAATTTCATTTAAACAATTCAGCATATCAAAGATACATATTTAAACACTATTTTGTAAAATTTGTATTTACAAATTCCGAAAACTCAGCCGTTGACACCTCATCTTGAAATTGTATATCATGTATAATGTGTATATAAAAAATACTTCGTTCATTAACTAGATAATGTCATTTCAAAAATGTGTGAAAAAGTTAAGTATATCGATTCATAACTTTTCGAGAAATCTTCCAAAGGGTATTTCTCTTAAATATTACTCGGAGTAATATTACTGGAATTTCTCGAAATGTTATGAATCCATTTTGTTAAGTTCGAGCCAATATATGGCAAAACTTTGACCAAAAAAGTCAGTATTTTGGTTAAAATTATGTCAAAAATTCAAATTTCAATATTTTCTTATTTCCTTCGTTCATTAACTAGATTTATCCATGTACTATCGAAATATTTTTGGTTTATTGTTTTTAGATGAACCAATCATGAGGTATGATGTCCGCGGCAAGACATTTTTTGGACACGTCATGGGAGATGATGTGTTAACGGCTGAGCTTTCGGAAATTGTAAATACAAGTTTTACTAAAATTTGATATTTTAGGATAATAATTTGAACATATTGCGCTATTTAATAGGACAAAAAAATCAAAATTGTTTTAAATTTTCAACTTAACTTTAAGACAATTTTAACAATTCACTACTTACTTTAAGCTTTCTCCAAGCTCATCTAATGGAAAGTTACTCTTAATGACTTTTACTAACAAATAGGCGCAAAAGTTTACAGATCTCGAACATATTCGATTCAAGTTACCAATATGTGATCTATTGTATTGAAACTCGAACGTTTTACTTCTGGCAACCCAAAAATCTCTCTGAATAGTGTCGACAAAGAATTGTTCTGTCTAAAACCTGGTTTAATATCGATGTAGAACAATGTAATTTTACAAAGTCAGTATTATGCTGGAAGACACTGGTACTGAAAGTTGATGTGTGCCTAAATGGATATCTTGGCATGTTTCGTTTCAAACCAAATAAACTGTGAAAGGATTTAAAGTATTTACTCCAAGTACAACCAACGTAGTAACCAGTATTTTCTTAGGTTCAAATGTAACCTTGTTCTCCATTCTTTGCCACCTTCTGTACTATGAGAGGGCATCAACCTCCTGAGATTTTTCAATTTTCTGAAGCTTAGCGTAATTACCAGCATAACCTGATTGGAAGTCTGCTAATATAGTTATAATATAAATGATTATATTAATATATTTAGAAAAAATGCGTGCTGTAGTATTTAAATATAATTTCAAATTATTATGTTAGTTTCAAAGTGCCTTTTTATTGAAAATATTTTACATAGAGTTTCCGAAACAAATGGAATAAATTTGATAAATATGCAGTAATTATCATTTGATATGTGCGTATTCGCTTATGTGGTATCATTAGTTCGTCAGCGAATTATCTTCATTACTCATACGTTTGAGTGCATTCAACCCGGATGAATTTGTGGTATTTTTGCGCTTTAATTACATAAATTGTGAAGTAGAATTACTACTAGTTTCAAAAACCGCATTGTGTTAATGAGTGCTCTTGTTGAAAATTTAAATCTGAATTGCCATTATTTTTAATAACCATTTGCGTTTTTTCAGTTCATCTAGTATATACAATACTAGTTTATTATAAAAATTCCAAATAATAATACGAACATTTAACTCTTTAAAATATAACTAAAAGCAGTGCAAAGAATGAATTTTTTAAACAAAAAGATTTTTATACATTCATTTAAGTAATAAAGAGAGTTATTGATAAGTGAACTTGAAGGGTTTGTTGAAATATTTATATTTAAAAAAAAACTAATAAATATGATAAGGTTAAATTTGAGCGGAACCATGTATGAACGAATTGGGAGATGTGCTGGTGGTTCAGTGGGAATCTGTAATTTTTATAGGCCTCGATACGGCCAAAACAAAAAAAAAAAAAAAAACAAAAAAAAAAAAAAAGCCTAACAATAAATATTAAAATCTTAAATTTATTTAATACTAGACAAGCTCAAGGATATGTATGTATGTGATTGGCGTTGCAACCGTTTAGCCGGTTATAGCCGAATCGACGATAGTGCGCCACCTGTCTCTCTCCTTCGCAGTTCGGCGCCAGTTGGAGATCCCAAGTGTAACCAGGTCGCTCTCCACCTGGTCCCTCCAACGGAGTGGAGGCCTTCCCCTTCCTCGGCTTCCTCCGGCGGGTACTGCATCGAACACTTTCAGGGCTGGAGTGTTTTCGTCCATTCGGACAACATGACCTAGCCAGCGTAGCCGCTGTCTTTTTATTCGCTGAACTATGTCAATGTCGTCGTATAACTCGTACAGCTCATCGTTCCATCGTCTGCGGTATTCGCCGTTGCCAATGTTCTGAGGACCATAAATCTTGCGCAAAATTTTCCTCTCGAAAACTCCTAGTGTCGTCTCATCTGATGTTGACATCGTCCAAGCTTCTGCACCGTAAAGCAGGACGGGAATGATGAGAGACTTGTAGAGTTTGGTTTTTGTTCGTTGAGAGAGGACTTTACTTTTCAATTGCCTACTCAGTCCAAAGTAGCACCTGTTGACAAGAGTTATTCTGCGCTGGATTTCGAGGCTGACATTGTTCGTGTTGTTGATGCTGGTTCCCAGGTATACGAAATTATCTACGACCTCGAAGTTATGACTGTCAACAGTGACGTGGGAGCCAAGACGCGAATGCGCTGACTGTTTGTTTGATGACAGGAGATATTTCGTCTTGTCCTCATTCACCTCCAGACCCATTCGCTTCGCCTCCTTATCCATGCGGGAAAAAGCAGAACAAACGGCGCGGTTGTTGCTTCCGATGATATCAATATCATCGGCGTACGCCAGGAGCTGTACACTCTTGTAGAAGATTGTACCTTCTCGGTTTAGCTCAGCAGCTCTTATAATTTTTTCCAGCATCAGGTTAAAGAAGTCGCACGATAGTGAGTCACCTTGTCTGAAACCTCGTTTGGTATCGAACGGCTCGGAGAGGTCCTTCCCAATCATGACGGAGCTTTTGGTGTTGCTCAACGTCAATTTACACAGCCGTATTAGTTTTGCGGGGATACCAAATTCAGACATCGCGGCGTAAAGGCAACTCCTTTTCGTGCTGTCGAAAGCAGCTTTAAAATCGACAAAAAGGTGATGTGTGTCGATCCTCTTTTCTCGGGTCTTTTCCAAGATTTGGCGCATGGTGAATATCTGGTCAGTTGTCGATTTTCCAGGTCTAAAGCCACACTGATAAGGTCCAATCAGTTTGTTGACGGTGGGCTTTAGTCTTTCACACAATACGCTCGATAGAACCTTGTATGCGATATTTAGGAGGCTGATCCCACGGTAATTGGCGCAGATTGTGGGATCTCCCTTTTTATGGGAGGATATAGTTGGGCCGTTTTGGTGGAACATTTCTCTTTAGTGTGTAAATGTAATTTACATATTTCTTAAATAGGACTCGAAGGTTTTATGCAATTCGAAAAGTTAAACGTTTCTAAACTTAAGCAAGAGGCCTTCGTTCGATATCGAACGTCTGAGTTACATCTCTGTGAAATGCTTGTCTGAATTCTACTATATACTTGCTATACAGTACCATTTTTTACACGATACCGAATCGGTGCGTTGGTATAATATTATTTTCGTGGAGGAAAGGAAACATCTTTGATAATAACACTTTTTCGAATATTTTAAAAATCTAAAGAAGGAGATTTATTGGTCTGTATTAATGCGGATGTGACAAGTCTTTGCATTGTTTTTCAATCATGATAACCTGCGACTTTTTTCACGAAATTTGATATCATCCCAAACTGAGAATAGCGTTAAAGAGCAAGGAGAGATTAGGTTAGGTTAGGTTAGGTTAGGTCATGAGGTAGATCTCCGCCACTACAGAAAGTCTCACTTAAACAGCTTCGACTCTACTTTGTGGCACCCAAAAACTCCTAACGGATTGCTAAGATCCTCATGAGTCGACAAAGCGCTTGGACTCTATTACAAAGTTATTAAGTCGGCTAATGACGATTGCAGTTAGATGAGCCTTCCTAAGCGATATCAGTTGGAAGGACAGTTCTTGGTACACCGCGGGTCAGAAAGATCTCGCTACTGCACATGTATTGATTGTTGTCCAGCGTTTGGCGAGCTTACTCGAATTTACTGCATCCAGCACTCTAGCGCAAGTGGACCACGGACTACCTTTCCCTCCGACATCAATGTTGCTAGGGTACCCTCTCTTGCAAGCTGCGATTTTGCGGTGACAGGGTACCCACACAAATCGTATTGCAAAGTAGTCCGCAGCTACTGATAAGGATATTAGACACTTCCTAACGCACTTAGAGCGTATTGTCATCTAATCCAAGGCAAATATTGCCGATTTGCTGTCGGAGTGAATATATACCTCCCTGAGGGAGGCCGCACTTCGGAGCAGTATGTCTACTGCTACCTTAATATCAGCTACCTCTGTAAGAAAGACTGATTTATTTTAAGATCTAGCTATTGATACTAATTATATGTGATTAGGATACTTGGGAAACATATAGAAATAACATAGGTATTATTGCATGGACCCAAGAGAATTGTGAGCAGAAGTCGAAATTTTCTTATTAACATTTATGACAGAGAATCAACTCAAAATATGTATAACACCAATCAAACAATCAAATCCGAGGCATTGTTACATGTTATAAGATTTAGCCTCGTTATAACATTCACTCTCAGAATTATTACCCTGCAGGAAAAGATAAAAACAAATTTACACAATCATCAGAGCTTTTGGTCTCATGATTGTATACCGTACAATACATATTCTGGAACGTTATTGAAACGCACTCTCATAAATATTAGTTAATTAACGAGGCTAACTGGTTGAGAAATTGTTGAAAAAGCTACACTTGCAAGACTCTGAGTCGAGACAATACGATCACAGTCGATTGAGTGAGGGGATAGTATATAGACTCCAAACGTTGTTAATCCATCTTATCCTTGATTCTTCATTTCTTACACCGTCTACTGGTATGTACGAAATCGTTATTGAAGCGCACTTATAAAAGAGTAAAGTATTTGGGTTAAAGTTAATAAGTATCGGTTTTAACGTTTAGATTCAAGTTTAATTATTATATACCAAGATTTTAGATGAATACCCAATGATATCATGATATCTAATGTTAAATATATTACTTTCAACAACTAAAAGATCTTAGCACCGCACCTTAATTCCGATTTTATTTGTTTAAGTGAATATTTGAACAACTTAAAGCTACTTTATGCCTCTAAGAAATAGACTAAGGTCTACAGATTCTAAGCAAACAAATTGATTTTCTAATTTTTACTACCCGCCTGGAGCATATCATTAAAATTCAATTAATAAATTACTTTATTGTATTCGCGAGTGGTTCCCTTCAGGCGTGTCAGTTGTCCATTGTACATATGCGGGTACCTATGTATTATTGTTATTATTGTAAATTTATTATCTTTGCTTAGAAACCATTCGGCTGACTGGCCGGCCAACCCTAAAGTAATTGATATAAATTTGACTTTGATTTGGCCATATTTTAAAAAAAAGAGGTAACGAACTTGCCAAATTTGTAACTGTCAAAATTGTAGCTTATACAAGTACTGTGGCATGGGTTTGATACATTCTTTTGTATTCTGTTAAGAGATATATTCACTATCAAGATTTTAAATTTAATTTCTCATTAAATTAAAATGAATTCCTGTTGGCTATAATTATTAAGTATATTATGATACTGATTCGTTCGAACGAGTAAAAATTTATATTCAAATCATATTTATAAAGTTTCATATAGATATCCCACTAAATGTTCGAAATTATCATTTATTTCTAAGTATGAATACACTTTAATAGTCTCTATAATTCTACTTCTGAGCGAACCAAGGTATGCAAATAAATTAATTTATTTTATTTTTTGGCAGACATTAACTCAAGGATTATCAAACGCTATTATAGCCGAATCTATAGAAGCGCGCCATAATATAAAGCCATACCATAAAGCAGGACGGGAATGATGAGGGACTTGTAGAATTTGGTTAATGTTCGTCGAGAGAGGACTTTACTTTTTAATTGCCTTCTCAGTGCTATGTTGAATTTCGAGGATAACATTTTTGGTGTTGTTGATGCTGGTTCCAAGGTATGCGAAATTATCTACAACATCAAAGTGATACGGTAGCCAAGACGTGAATGCGCTGACTGTTTGTTTAATGACAGGAGATATTTCGTCTTGGCCTCGTTCACTACCAGACCCATGTGCTTTGCTTCCTTATCCAGTCTGGGAAAAGCAGAACTAAGTGCGTTGATATTGTTTATAGAGGCAGCTCTTTTTCAAGCTATCGAAAGCAACTTTAAAATCGACAAGGAAATGGTGTGTGACGGATCTTCTTTTCACATGGTGAATATCTGGTCAATTATAGATTTTCCACGCCTAAAGCCACTCTGAAAAGGTCCAACCAGTTTATGTACGGTGGGCTTTCACACAGTATGCTCCCAGAAGTTGGTACAGATTGTGGGGTCTCTTTTTTTGTGGCTTGGGCAAAGCACACTTAGATTCCAATCGTTTGGCATGCTTTCTTCTGCCCATATTCTGCAAAGAAGCTGATCCATACACCTTATCAGATCTTCGCCGCCGTATTTGAATAGCTCGGAACGAAATCCATCGGTTCCCGCCGCTTTGTTGTTCTTCAAGCGAGCTATTCGGATTTCTTCATGGTCGAGCAATGAACATCGGTTCCATCTCCTAATGTTGCACTTTCACTGCCATTCAGCAAGCTGTAGAAGTGCTCCCTCCACAAATTCAGTATACTTTGGGCATCAAACGCTAGATCACCTCTGGGGTCCTACAAAAGAATGTTTCGGTCTTGGAACCTTCTTTTAGTCGTCAGATCTTTTCGTAGGATTTTCGAGCATTATGCCAACTTGTCAAGCTTTTCATACTCACGCATTGCGGTCTCTTTCTTTTTTGTCTGCACATGCGTCTCGATTCCCTCTTCAGCACTCCATATCTGCCCCATTCCGCCACAATTAAACAAATTTTAAAATTCGTTCACATTTTTTCCAAAACAGGGTTGTCAGCTTCACGATCACATTGATTAGCACAGTATATATAGATGTATATACAAATATATGCGTGCTGAATATGCGCACAGGAAACTGCCACCTATAATTGTCAGCGATGGCAATATATGTATGCTTAGCAACATAAGCAATAAATAAAACTCCCATATTGTTGTTGTTATTATCTTTGTTGCCACCGTTGCGCGTGATGGCGTGCATGCGACTCAGCAATACAAAAATACATAAGATTCCAAAGGCGACTCATTTTGATTTTTCAGTACTGATGACGTGTATTTATTATTATTGTTTTGATTGTTGTTGTTGCTGTTGTATCGTGCTGATGTGCTTGGCATTTTTAAATGGGTATAAAGGTAAATAACAACAACTATAGCAACGCGGCTATTAAACATCATAAGTAGCAAGCAATGACAATGATTTTAGCTAAGATATATTGTAGTTGTATAAGTTTGTAATTGTGTGTGTTCATATGTATATAAGTATGTATTTAAATATGAATGACAGTAAAGTTGTAAAGCTAATAGCAGGGTGACCACAATTGTCTGATTGGTAGTGGTAGCAGCATTTTTCTTACTCGCAAATATTATTAGCTAAACTTATATTTTCCTATACATACATATGTATACCCACATAAATACATACATATGTACATATTTATATTCGAATATGTGGCTGTGTATATTTTACTGAACTTAATTATCTACATGTACTTGGTAGCACTATGTTTTGATTTTTTACAACTAGTCCGTTGACCGTCCTCGGAAAAGCTATATGCAACAAATACACTTATGCACAACAACAATGATAGCAAACAAACCAACACGTTGCACTCAATATGGGCACGTTTCGGTGACTCCGATGTTCAACAATCGATGTAATATTTATGAGCATAGCTTAGACTGGTCCCACCCGCCACTTGAGTCGTTGGACGGCACGCTCATTAACACAAATGCATGTTTGCACTTGGTTTACTTTGCATAAGAATCTTCTTTTTGCCTTGTGCAAATTCGTTGCAAAAAGTTGGCGTACTAGTATTAAAATATGTTTTCCATATTGCTGGCTTCTATTTATACAGATTAGTATAGGTAGTAATATATTATTTGATCACGCCTAGATGTGACTTGGTTTGGCTTCCATGTTGGAAAATTACTACACCTTACTTTTAAAAGAATACGAATGGATAATGAGAACTGTGTCCAGGATCCAACAATATACACATTTGGAAGTCATGGATTAATATTTTTCGAATCAAAAAAAGCCCTGAAGTAGTCAATGTCAACCCTCGACAATACAAAAGTTTATAAGATTAGGTTGTGCTAGGCTTCTTGAGCCGATCCGAGAGTTGCGGATCGCATTTGGACTGTTAGGAAAGACAAGTCCTTTGTAATGACAGGAAACTCAAGTAGTTGGATCTCATGTATAGGCAAAACGCAATGAACACATCAGAAATCTGTTTTCTCTAGTCTTAGAAGATCACCTATTTCTAAATACACTTCTTCCAAACAATGTCTGCTACTGACATCCGGTAAAACCTTGAACGTTCCACGTGGTTGCTGGTTATACAAAGACCATTTCAAACCCCTACAGTTAGAGAATAACAAAACTTGCTGAGCGTGACGACCTCGCCAGTCCTCTTACGATTTACCTCGATTCAGAAAGACCGTAAGACTTCACAATCGCTAGTAGTTCACCAAGATCACGTAAAAGTAGAACGAAGATAGCAGATGCACCGACGTTTTCTCATTCTTTTAATAGTGAGATAAAAGTGCGTCTACTTGCAAGCTGACCTGGTTTACAAATCTCCGTGATTCAGTATGCCTTGTGCTCTATTTATATTATGGTCCTATGTAGTAGTCCGCACTGAAAATGTTGCTAAATACTCCTTAGCTAATTTTGAGTATATTGTCTGTAAGCTTATGTAAAATTAGTATCCCAACATTACTCTGAAAAAGCCTGCGCTCCGAAGTATTAAACCCACTGTTAATTTAGCGACGGCCACCTTAGCTTAAAAACACTGCAGTATTCAGGAAGTAGCCTGAAACTAATGTTCTCCTTATTCTTCACAAACCCCCATCTCCAGAGGCCACTTACCACCAACAACTCCCTAGTAAATGAAAGGAAAGAAAAGTTCATCAAGGATAAGGTTGCCTACGCGATGGACGCGAATAGTTTATTAGAATCATATACAAATTTTAATTAAAAAAACCAAATGGCTCGATCACGTCTTAAGACCTCAGAAGTACACATACATCAAGACAGCAATCTTATTTTGCGTTGAGTATTAGTTAAGGAATAATTTACTATCTCGTATCAGCAGAATCATCTTATGATAACATCCGGCAAGACCACTTCGAAGTTGTTAAAACTAGTGCTCTAGACAGTAACATGTACTTGCCATCTTTAGAGACTTTCCGTCTAAGAACCTTACAAGTACATTAGTCCAGACAAAGTTCTAACAATATTTTATTGATTAGGTATTGAATCTCTCATTTAAGTATTCTAAACAGCGCGAAAAATTTTATAAAGTTCTCAGTCAGGTGTAGTCCCAAAACTTTTTATGAAATATTTCTTTGTTCTGCCACAACCACAACTATAGATTAAACTTTCTTAGTTTCAGCGCTAAGCAACCAAAGATTTTAGAATCATCCAACCATGGGGTAACCTTCCTCACTTCAAACGCAAATAAACTCGTCCAAGCCAAACTTCATTAGCGCATACAAAGTGTTTACTTCACATTTTTAACGTAGCCTTTTCCATCTAATTACACTTCATACGATTTTGCAATTTCCATTACAGTTTGATTGAAAAAGCAAAACAAAAAAAAACAATTGTAAAATTCTATATGTTGAACTTGGTTTGCAAACTGATTGGTTGCTAATGCATAACCGCTCAGCCACGACAAAGCTGCGGGTGCCCGTCGTTTGACTAATTCGCTCAGATCTGCGATTATGTGCCACTTGCATGTGTTGGGGGTCATGGAAATTGTCTAAGGTTAGTGTAGTCTCAGCTGGATTTCACACCGATGGTTCATGGCGTTTGCGGCGATTTGCAGGTGAGGCGTTTGCCTTATACGTCTGAAAATCTTATATGTAAGCAATTATATATGGATTTATAGATACTTATGTATATAGATATATATATATGTATGTATGTATATTGTTGTATATAAATTAATATGTTCATACATGCGTATTCATGATGATTACCTCTACACAAAAGACTTTAATTCTCGCAAATAAATTGTTTAATTAAGACACAGCATAACCGAATGAAAGAGTTCGTGTGAAAACTCAAACCAATGCGGGCTGAACTGAAGTAACCACTTGCAGATACACTACGATTATTGTGGTTATGTGTTTCGTTATGCACGAGTGATTCTTCAAGGAGCCAACCGCTGGTGATTAAATAAGTAAGAATTTTGCGAAAAACTACTTTAGCGAGTATATAGGTAGGTTTTATTTACAAGTTTTGTATGGTTGTACATATTTATGTTTGTAGATATGTATATGTAGTTGATATTATGAGCATTTAAAACAAAAGTTATGGAGTATGCAGATTTTCTATTAGATAATAGATATTTACACATTAGGGTGGCTCTTAAATATAAAGGAATATATAAATATTCTTTCTTAAGTATCAACCCTTTCAATGTGAAATTTCTCTTTGGAGACATACCGATCTTCAATATCTGTAAACAACCATTCTAATATATGGTGACTTTTTCAGAACCACCATCGTAAAATTAACCTTAACAACAGTGACAGTCCACCCTTGATCTAAGATTTGAGGCAGAGTCACTCATATACATATATACTTACCAGTATTTTAATTTTTTTATAAAATATATTCAGCACATAAAAACAAAATAATAATCATAAATAATATGCCGTTTATGTTTTCTTAAAGTTTGAAAGTCAAGGTTTATATTATTGCAGTTTCTATATCTATGAGAAAAATATATTTATGGAGAGAAAAACATTTAATTAACAAATTATATAAACATTACTACGTTTATTAAAAATTGTTGAACAATTAAAAAGGTTAAAAGTTTTAATTGCAAGATTAGTTATCTTAATAGTCATTTTTGAGTATATTTTATTGCCCAATTAACCAGTAGTGGATGTGCTGCCCATATGACAAGGCTTGTCACATACCGCACTCGACCACATGCATACACAAAGACATATAAAACGTAATTTATATAAATTAAAAAGGTGAAATCACATAAAAAGGTGAGGAATAGGTGTGGCCAATTTTTATACACACTTATTATTAAACATGAATACCTACATACGTCAGTCAAAATTTTTTTTTATTAATAATAAAATGGTAGATTTAATATTTCGCGCTTAAGAAAAAAATTTTAAGACTTGCTATTAATTTATCAAAAATTTATAATATTTTATGTCTTTGTAATTACGCTGTCAAATATGTTTAGGTTAGGTCCATATCATTAATAAAAATCAGATACTAAAATTTATATGAATATTGGATGATCCAAGTATTGGTACTTTTTTCAATAGCCTTTACAAATTATTAAACTTTATTACAACAAGCAAGGAAAGGCTAAGTTCGGATGCAACCGAACAATTTATTGCTATATTTTTATTAAGATTTTGACCCATATATTCGGCATAAAATCCAGTAGACAAACGAAAATCATCATATATAGTATATAGGCTGAGGTAATTCCTGAACCGGTTTTAATAATTTTCATCACCAACATACATTATATAATGCATATAAAGCTCACTAAATTTGGCTAAGATATTTTACATATTAACCGATTTAAAAGTTATTAAGCCAATCGTATTTTTGAAAATCCTATAATTAACTACTAAGAGCTAGGGGAAATTATTACCTAATTGTAACCATTTGTGATAGAGATACACTATTAGAACAAAAGGATTTCCTCTGAATGAAATTAAGATATCTGGAAGATTTACCCGTAGTTTCGCTTAAAATTTACCCTTAGGCGCTGTGTTCAACATGTTCGATATCTGGGCATTGGAAAGTTATAGTCCGATTTCTACAAGTGATGCCATGGATCATATACACTATTTGTGTAAACTTTTATTTCCTTATATTTATTGGTTCCTTATGTATATCTTACAAGTGAACGAATCAGATGGAATTCAAAATTTAGTTATATGGGAAGTTGTGAACCGATTTCATCCACACGTGTTATCAGGGTGTTAAGAAAATATTATATACGGAATTTCATTGAAATCTGTCGAGTAGTTCCTGAGATATGGTTTTTGACAATTAAGTCAACTTATGATTTTGCGATTAGACCCATTTCTTGCTCAATGAGTATGTAAACAACCAAAACTGCCTCATTTATAATAGAACGAAGAGCAACCTGAAGAGATTCGGGAGTTGACATTTTATCCAGAGAAAAATTATGCCGGTAAGAACGTCATTATCGCGCCATGATAACCAACTATTTGATGCCTGAAATTGAAACTCGTGATCTCGGCGATATTTGGTTTCAACAGACGGCGCCACTTCCCATACATCGCATCAATCAATACTTTTATTGAGAGAACACTTCGGTCAACAGATAATTTCACGTTTTAGGCCGGTCGATTGGACACCAAGATCGTGTGATATCACTCCGTAAGACTTTTTCCTTTGGGGATATGAAAAGTCTAAAGTCTATGCGGACAATCCCGCTTCGATTCAGACCTTGGAAAGGGAAACATTTGAAAGATATAATCTTTAATAAAATAAGCGACAAATAATATTTCACCATTATATTTAAATTTTCTGTGTGTATGCGTTAAAAAAAATGAGAACCTCGAAATGGATCACCCTCTACATAAAAATTAACGAAATTCTCTTGTTCTTCTGGAACTATAAACTAAAACGAAAAAAAAATTAATTTAATATATAATCTCTAGAGATATGAATAGTGATGAAACGCATATATTTATATTCTGGAAGTATTTATGACCTCTTGAAAGATCTGAAAATATTCCAAATATTGCATAATCTATAAAAAGATATAAGCTTGAGAAACATTATTAAGATAACGAAAATGAGAACATTAAATATATATGTATATTTACTTAAGACGTTAAGGAGATATATTTTCCGGAGTTAGGTGTAAGGCAGTATTTAAAACTACCGGATCACAGCAGTATATTTCAAGCAGGGGTGTTTGCAATTATCTATCCTTAAATGTACCACCAGGTTTCTCTAAAATCAACATATACATAGATATTCAGACGGCAGCATTGGACGATGTCTCCAGTAATTGACGACTTCATTTCTACTGAGTGCCAGGCCACAAGATCAGACCACTGTCATCCGAAGGCATGATCGACGTAGAAAACCCATGCATACCTATAGGAAGGAAGATCTGGACAGGGACTTGGTAAGAAAGTTCAAAGCGCGTTGAAAGGACCTACAGGAATACAAAACCGCAAAAGTTATGTGTAAGGCAGTGGATCAGAAGTACATGGTCGGTAGACGCCAACAAGATGGAGCATCTCTTGTGTGTTGCCCTGCATTATCAAGGCAACGGCTTCAGCATTTGGTAGATAATCTGGAAGAGATATCGTTAGTGAAACCACATAACCTTTTGAAATTCGCGTTAAGTGCACACATCCTAAAGGATTACTATTCCTTATTGACAACGTGACGACACTCCATCTGGGATCGCAAAGGACCAAAACTGACCTCCCAAAGTTAGTTTAGTCCAACAGTGTGAATAGCTTTGGTAACGAGAATATAGAACATTCCTATTATTGGACACAATCATTAGTGCCACTTGAAACATCAAAAGCTAAGTATGATAAATGATTGTGTAATATTTCTACGAATCTTATATTATAGATAATTATATTTGCCGTAAAAACTTTGCTCCCCTCAAAGTCTGCAGTTAACAACCGGTAATTATTATTTAAAAAATATTTCCCAACATAGTTTGATAACAATGCTATTTTGAATCATTGATCAAATTAAACTATAATTAAATCTTTTCTAATACAACTATATGTGCGTGTGTCACAGTGAGTCATTAAGCGCGTAAAAATATTTTGAAGTTTAGTCAAAACAAATTCCACGAAAGGCGTTTAACTGAAGCTAACGAGCTTAATCCAAACACGTTGACCGACGAGCACAAAAGCTTAAATGAAACGCCGCCAAAGAATGAGTGGAAGCAGAGATTTCTGAAAGAATTTGAAGTTCATTAAAACTGATTTAACCTTTTGCCCTTCGGTTCAAATCAATTTCAAAGAGTTAAGTTCAAAGTTTTTTTGCCATACCAGAAAAAAATGAGGTAAACAAAACACGCAAATGAATTTTTAATCTATTTTAGATGCAAGTTATGCATATATCGGTGTACGTCTATGTGTATGAGTGTGGGAGCTGCGAGCCAATAGCTAGTTGCGCTTTGGTCACACAGCTTATAGGCCATAAAAAATTATGGTATGAGCGTACATGCCTAGGTGCTCGTATACATACATATATGTATGTATGTGCATATATGGGAGAATATGTATATACACATATTTATGTTATATATGTATGTATACTATGGTGTATATATACACGTGCTTGGAAGCATGTAGCAGCAACTTGATACTGCATATGTATTAAATCATTAAGTTTTCCGTATTTTATGGACACTCGCACATGTATATACACATACATACAATACACAAACTCATTGACTTGTACAACAGTAAATATTTGCTCGTAAAATCTGTCCGCCTAAATGATTTCCTCGTAACGCCGGAAGGTTGGCGTTTACAGCATTTCAAATGAGCAACAAAGCAACCAGTACCGAACAACAACAACAAAAAACTGCCTAAACAACTAAATATAAAGCGGCGCGTAATCGCAATCAGTCATTTCATTTACTATGAGTTTGGTTGAAGTTTAGCGAACGCGTTCAAACTGTTGATTCGCCATAGACTTGAATTGACTTGCACTTTGCTGTATTATACTAACACATACACCAAAGTGTGTACATGTGTATACAGCGGGGTGTTTCCGTAACCCTTGGTGCTTGGCACATGGCACTTGTATAGTTCTACCAAATTAAGTTTATTGTATAATGCTCTCAGCTCGGCAAATAGCGAAAAAATTGTGTATGAAAATAGAATAAAGCAAACACTCATACGCCACGTACCTACATACATACCTACCCTGTCAGAAGCACACATAACAACATTTGATTACCGTCTGCTACCTCTTCCGTCGCTTCCGTCTTCATGTTGTTGCATTTGTTTTGGTTGTAGTGTCACTGGACAGAAAAGTGCGGTCAAATCAAGAGAAGTGGTCAACCTTCAAACTTGAAATGATAAGCACCAACTACTAGCATGACTACCACCACTGCTGATGTTGTTGTTGTTGTTTTTATGGCCTGTAGCTACTGGCCTATGCCAACTCAAACTGCTGCTGTCATTGTGTATCCAATTCTTTGTTTTGGTTTTTTTCTCTCTCTTTTTGTCTTCTCTCATTTTGTTGTCACAGCTTGTATTTGACTCGTATTGACTTCGGCGTATAGCACGCTGCCGCAGCAGCCGCTAGTTGTTGTTGTGGTTGTTGGTGTTACGCTGTGCACACGCCTGCAAACAACATTGGAATGTTTACAATTAAACATTTCATGTTTACATGTGTCCAAACAGCCAGGCATGTCATGCGTTTTTGCCGCCACCCACAGCTGGACACCCCTCGGGGTAAATCGCTGAGACCAAAAATTGCTAGCTCAATAATAAAATTCTGATTTTTCGATATTTTCAGTTATATATTTTTTTCATATTGTTGATTTCGTGCAAATATCTCTCCCGTTCTCACTTTCTGTGCAGGAATTCCAATGACATTTTGGCAATTTGGAAGTGTCAATCTTAGCAGGCGTTTTGTATAACCACATACATACATGTCTATGGATGTATGTCCATGAATTGTGTAGGATATATTATATGTGTGTATATTTCAAGCATCAATAAACTTCTTTATTGTTCAATAGTACTTTTAATGTGCCATATTTTGTTATTGTTGGGTCGGCTTATTTTGAGGATAATCCAAAAAGAGAACGTATTAAGTCATCATCTCTTTCTAGACTGCAGATTTATCAACATAATCGGTTGTGACCCGATCTATCATACGGCAAAAGTCGATAAAACTTTGAAACATGTCCTTCTGCACTAAATTATTTCAAATCAGAAGAAGTTGCCTTATTTTTGGAACTAACAGAACATTTATTATTTGAGTAATCTTGCTACCATTTCATTTACTTTTATATCACTAAGTATCTACAATTGAAACACCATTACCAATTCAAGAATTTTGCACCTGACTTTAAGTAGATCAAAGATCAAAATCTCGGCCAAACTGTAAGTTAAAACATAGACTTCTTACTATAAACTCTTACTCACTATACCAGACAAATTTTGTTTCTATTAAACCTAACCTTCAAAAGACACCTGAAGACATGATATTTCATTTAAGTGATGACATTTTGATATTAAAGAAATATGGTATAAAAATTGTTTAGGATGAAGTTTCTTGAGACACACGATTTTCTAATGTAATACAGTAAAAAACAGAAGCGTGTTGTATATTCAATGTAACGATGAACCGGAAAGTAGTACTCTTCTAGAGCCCTCCATTGGGATACCATATTTATAAGTTCTTCCGAAATAAGTAGTATATCTAATCTGTCTATTTCTAGTACATTACCTCAAATCCATAAAAAACGATCGAATAATAACTTCGAATTTTCTCCGCATCCTAGGTATACTCCGCATCTAGCCACCATTCTCAGACAACGTAAGACACTCGTTGTAAAGAAATTCGACCAAAATGGAGAGGTTTTCGCGGACACAAATGCCCATTCGAAAGCAAATACGCCTTATACAGCAAATGTGGAATCGAAAATCCGGAATTTTGCTCGAATCGGGTTATCGGCCGATTATCGCATTGTAAAATATAATGTTGTTAAAAACATGTTGGTATCTTCAAAGGTATATGAACTTTTAAAACCATAATACAAGCAGCTTCATTAATATTGAAGGTATTTGAGATAAAAACGTTAATAATTACCAAATAATAATTATAATTTCTATGCCTAATACACAAACTGGCCAATACTAGCCAAAAGGGAATTGAATAAGCATTACCTTTCCGGTACACGGCATAGCCTTCACCTAGGTTAACTCAAATCAGAATCATAACCAGCTAAGAAAGACCTTTGAGGTTACAATCTACATATATGAGTAGCTATAAATAATGTTAGGCAAGATTATATAATATAATTTAACCTTTTCACTTCACACTTGCGTGCGTACGCAATTTGTTTATGTGCATGCATAGATAATATACACATGTATAATATAATGCATACATGTGTACTCGTAGATATGTGTGTGTAAGTTGCCTTAGAGGGCAATGCTAATTAAAATATTAACACTCGGTTAACGCTGGCGATTTATGGGTGTCACTTGGGCAAATCCATCATGTCAAGACTACAAATGTTCATGTGGGTAAGTGTATGTTTGTTTGTATGTTTATATGTAAAGTATATGTTTTTTTCTGGCCCATTTTGCTGCAAATTGGAGACTGAGGTGTTGTGACACTTACTATTTTCTATACTCTCGCAACAAAAGTTGCTAAGAGAGTATTATAGTTTTGTTCACATAACGGTTGTTTGTAAGTCATAAAACTAAACGAGTTAGATTTAGGGTTATATATATCAAAATGATCAGGGTGACGAGACGAGTCAAAATCCGAATGTCTGTCTGTCCGTCCGTCCGTCCGTGCAACGGATAACTTGAGTAAAAATTGGGATATATTGATGGAACTTGGAACACACGTTCCTTGGGACCGTGAGAGGATTGCTTTCGAAAATGGGCAAAATCGGACCACTGCCACGCCCACAAAATGGCGAAAACCGAAAACACATAAAGTGTCATAACTAAGCCATTAATAAAGTTATAAAAGTAAACTTTGGAACAGAGGATCGCACTAGGAAGGGGCATATTTGGATGTAATTTTTTTGGGAAAGTGGGCGTGGCCCGCCCCCAAATCGGTTATTTGTATATATCTCGCAAACCAATAAAGCTATATAAACCACACTTTCTGCAGTCAGTTCCTTTAGGTACCCCATCACACACCATGAAATTAGTTGAAATCGGATAATAACCACGCCCACCTCCCATACAAAGGTTAGGTTGAAAATTACTAAAAGTGAGTTAACTCAGTAACGAAAAACGCCAGAAACACTAAATTTCACATAAGAAATGGCAGATGGAAGCTGCACTCAGATCTTTTTACAAAATGGAAAATGGGCGTGGCATCGCCCACTTTTGGGTAAAAAACCATATCTCAGGAACTACTCGACCGATTTAAATGAAACTTGGTTTGTAATAGTTTCCTTACCTCCCAATAATATGCTGTGAAAATTGGCCAAATCGCTTCACAACCACGCCTACTTCCTATATACCAGAACTTTGAAGACGACCTGAATCGTTTACTTTACAATATATAAAGTAAGTACTAGTGTAGATATCGGAGCAGAACTTTGCACAAATACTACCTTCATAGTGTGGCAGCCCCATTCTAAAAATCGCCGAAATCGGACCATAGGTTCGAACACGAGGACCTCGGTGCTTCTAACCTAATATTATGGTTTCCAACTTTCAATGGACTTTATACAATATATGTATATGACGAATATGTGGGTCAAATTGTGTATTATATAATATAAATAAAGTTAAATAAATAAATTGCGAGAGTATAAAATGTTCGGTTACACCCGAACTTAGCCCTTCCTTACTTGTTTTTTATTTCAGTTATTTTAATTAAAATATTATTCGTATTAATAATAACAATTATCATAAAGATTTACATATTTTAATATTCTGGCAACAAGTTGCACAAGTAACTATAATGGTTTTGTTCACATAGCGTTAAGTTTATTGTACATATCTCGTAAACTACTAAAGCTATATCAACCAAAATCTCAATAGTCGTTTCTTTTAGGCCAAAAATTTAAATGGGCGTGGCTCCGCTCACTTATGGCTCAAAAACCATATCTCAGAAACTACTCGACAAATTTTTATAAAATTCGGTTCTTAACATTTTTTTGGCATCTCAATACCATAGTTTGAAAATGGGAGAAATCGGTTACCAACCACGCCTACTTTCCTTATACCACAATTTTGAAGCCCATCTGATTCGTTCACTTAACAATGTATAAATTAAGCACCAAAATCAAATAAATACTGCTTGCAGCACCCATATACCTAATTATAGATTTTTCAAAAATACAGTGGGCTCTATACCTTATCGGTTAATATGTAAAATAACTAAGTGAAATTAAGTGAGCATATAGTCTTGGATATAGTGTACCGTGGTGGTGAAAATGAGTACAAATGGTCCAGGAATTACCCCTCCCCCTCATATTTTCGATATTCTAGTGGACTCTATGTAGAACATATGGGTCGAACTGTGTGTTATTTTATTAATAATAAATAAATAACTTGCGAGATTATAAAATGTTTGAACTAAGCCCTTCCATACTTGTAATATATACATACATACATATATATATAAAATTACATACATATATATAAAATTAGACACAGAAAGTGAATAAAACTAACATCACTCAAACACTGTAAATAAACCTGGCTCGTACACAGGTTCACACTACGATTATTATAAACTCAAGCATGTGCATACACTGCCGAACACTTAATTAACACCACCCATTGCTTTTACTGTATGTTACTGAGTCACGATTTCATATTTTTTATTGTCGTATTTTCTCTCCATCCAGCAATTTAATAAAATCATTAGAGGTTCCTTAAATATTATTTTTAGTACCTCATCTACCGTCTACAATACCGTATCGTTTTTATGAGAGTGCACCACAAGCGCGCGCAACCTTTCCTAAGTTCGGTACAGAGTATTCTCAGTGAGAGTCCAAGAGGAAAGCGACTCTAGAGTATAGAGTATACAAGTGAAAATTGACCGTTCTTCTGGGTTCTGGGTCTTTTGGTGCAAGATTTGACCGTTCTCATTTTATAGGCAGGCGTTAATTCATAAGGACAATAACTGATAAATTAATCGACAAACTAGACAACATAAACCGAAAGCAGAATTAACTTTTCGCAATTGAAAATTGGTTATATCATTGCAACTATAACTATATACCATGTATACATATTTCAAACAACAACAAAAGAAAATTTGCAGTAACATTTCCAATACACCTTAGTAATAAAAATGTGTGTAATTGGTTAGATTGTAGGGTTTATGAGTCGTCTTAGGAGGATCTCATTGAAACATAGTTACTTAGTGGCCCACTATTTCCCCTGAAATTCGTCCATTGTAATTTGATGCACTTAAATTAATTAAAATTAATAATACCTTTATAATTGGAGCTGTAAATAATTGATTTTTTTCGAAGGAGTTCTATTTGGTCTAAAAATACCTTTTTGAGACCTTTCAGTTGGACTTTCATATTTCTCTTATTTTTAGAATAACCGTTTAGGCTTTATTTTCTTCTCAAAAGCGTACTGGTTTCAATAATATTTGATATCAATTTTGCACATTTGAAAGTGATGAAGATCGGGGTACTATGTAATTGACCGGTAGTGTATACACGTACAAGAAGTGCGTGTGGTAACGCACAAAATTGGTAGAGTGTATTTAAAAAACAATTATCTAACTCCCAGACGTGTCAAATACAAATTAACTCAACATGATTTTTGCTGTTTCGCACAATTGTCAAAAATTGAAAAATAAAAAATTACTGAAAAATAGTAAGAAATAGTAATAAAAATCGTTTTCTTGTTTCGCCATTATATTCTCGTGCGTTTCATTGCGTACTGTTATTGTTGTTGTTTAGAGTAGTTATTGCCATTGGCAAGGCTATTATTTGCATTTTACTACTGCGGCAGCAAAAAGTAATTTTAAATCGCGCCATAAAAAACGACTGACATCTCAAAAATAATCATACATTTTAACTTACAAATGTATGTACATATACATATATGAGTATATATGAAGTGCTTGAACACAAATCAAACAAATTTCAAAGTGGCAAAGGTAATTGTTAGCGAATTTGTTAGCATTCTGTTTTGGGCGTATTTGGCACGCGCCCCAAACGCCAAATTTAAGTAATTTCGCTTTTTTCTTACTTTATTGTCTTTGGACTGCACTTAGGTATTGTTGTTATTGTTGTTTATTTTATGCGTTAGTGCTTCGTCCACTGGCGTTGAAACATTTCAAATAAAGTGATTGCTAATGTTGTCGTCGCAGCGTTTCCTCACCTTTGACTAAATAAATGATAAATGATAAATGAATTTTCGGTCAAAAACAAAATTGGAAGATCTGAAAATATGATAAAATTTTCCAATCGAAATAAGTAAGCGCAAACGTGTACAACAATTAGTTTTATATTTGCTGCGTAGAGGTCGATGTCAATGATTTGTTGAAATTAATTTCAGCATTCAGAAGTACAGAGGTAACTTGATAAGCCGGTGGAATTGTAATTTCAAATGCAACACTGTTTTTTTTATTGTTAAACAAGTCACCTTATTTAATTTGTGAATTATAATTCGCTCAAAGTTAGTAAACAGCCCTGTTAATTCCACAGCCTAAATAATGATGAATGCTCTTTTCGATGAATGATATATAACTGCAGAGAACATCACTCCAAATTAAAACAAGTAAGAAAGAGCTAAGTTCACATATGACCGAACGTGTCATGCTATCGAGGCTCAGAATTACGAGGTGATGTTTGACTCATATATTCGGCATAAGTCCATTAGAATATCGAAAATCACTATATATAGTGTATGGAGGCGGTGTAATTCCTGAACCGTTTTCACTCATTTTCGCTACCAACTTACGCAATAACCAACAACACCAAGGTACCTTGTTCACTTAATTTTTGGTATATCTGGGGGCTTGAAAATTTATAGTCCGACTTTTAGATGATATATATTCTAAAGTGAACAAAAAGACAAGACGAATATCTCCTGTCATCAAACAAATAGTAAGCGCATTCGTGACTTGGCTGACTTGTCACTGTTGACAGTTGGAACAATAACATAGTGCACTGTCAGTAACAGTGCACTGTCAGCCTTGAAACCTAACGTTGCACCACTCTTGCAAACAGGTGTTACTATGGACCGAGTAGGCAATTGAAAAGTATAGTTCTCACTCGACAAACAAAAACCATAGCTTACAAGACCCTCAACATTCCCATCCTGCTTTCTGATGCAGAAGCATGGACGATGTCAATATCCGATGAAACGGCACTAGAAGTTTTTGAGAGAAAGGTTTTGCTATGTTGGCTAGGTTGAAAAGATCAGGTGGAGAAGGACTTGGTATCCCTAATTGGCGCCAAACAGCAAATAGGAAAAACGAATGTCGCGCTGATATTAACTCGGCTATGAATGCATAGCGGTGTCTATCTTTATTCTAAAACATTATGTAGAGCTAAAACCGTACAAATATATTTTACCACTAAAATTTGTTATATACCCATATAAATGCTTAATAAGGTTTGGAGAGAAAAATTAATTTTCTCAGAACAATTTGTAAAAGTTAAACCATATACACCAAGTCAAGGGAATGCTTATCCTTTATAAAATTCATTATCGTAGAATAAGGAAACTGCTCCATTTACTTTTTGATTGTCTAACTATTTCACAATACAGACATAGGACAATTATAGCCCAAAATAAATCCCAAAGGGGATTATGAGAAGTCAACCTTCCTAATATGTCAGATTAACGGAAACTCACCCGAATAGACTGAATGTACAGATAATTTCCTCAATTCGCTAGGAACGTTTAGCATTGGAGTCGATCGATTGATAGATTATTATAATGAAACCTTTATTAATTAATTTGTTTAAAACATTTTCAATTCAAGAATGGTATATACCAGCTCCACGTGAAATTTTGCAAATCGTAATTCGAGCTTTACTCCAAACACTAAAGACACCACTTTTCGAATAAGTTTACCTCACAAATAGTTTACATTTACAAATAGTATATTATAAACGTGCGTAATTTAAATGATTGAAAAAGAAAATACCATGAATTCAGATCAAAAGCAGCGCCGTTCTATTAATTAAATTGAATACCTTTTTAAACAGAAACATATTTTAGATAAATACCTTGAATTAAAACACTTGCAAAAATAGATTATATATTCCTTTAAACTAACACATAGACGCACTTGGTCATGTTATTCTATTGAATTTATAATTACACAAATACAATTATTGCATTACAAAGCAGTAAGTGAATGCCTTTAGAACAGCTTAGGGCTTTGCGAATTACTATTTATTTATTTATTTATAGCTAAATATATATTAATGTGTGTACGTGTAGAATAATCGAAACGCAGCAAGCCATTCAATTCCATTACAGTTAAGCTTCAATTAGACTATAATCACTACGAAATATTCGTACATGTAGTATAGATATGTAGGTACTTACTAATATGAACACATGCATTCAAATCTAGAGCAAATTGGGAATGCCAAGTGTATGTTTGGAAAGGGAGTACACAGCTTCATCTAGTCATGAGTAGCTAAATGTATATACTCTTATGAGCATGTAGCTTGCATAAATTACTCCAAGTTTTCAGGCAATTTTATTTTCGTATTTCTATTTTACAAACCGAATTGTGTCATTTTTCATTTTCATAGCTTTTTCTCTCAACTCCGATTTAGAAGTCCACATTTAAAAGTTTCTTTAAGCGCTCGTAACGTAGTGATTTAAATTGTAATTATACGCAAAATTTCTAGAACTGTTAGTGCTAAAGGAAATTTGGAACATTTTCAAGGATATCTGCAATATTTCATTTCAAAAACTCTCAAATGTAATTCCATAATTTAATGTAATTTAATATTATTAATTTCGTAAGATTTTTTAAAATTTGGATTACTTCAAAAATTACTTTAGGAGGCAGTGTTATTGAAATAATAACACCATTTTTGTAAGACTTAACATTACGGAGTCGAAAACACAGAATGTCCCAGTAATCTTTCGAAAGAGTTTTGTTTTACTTCGAATTTTTCGACACAAACAACATTTTCGTCCATTCGAACAACATGACCTAGCCAGCGTAGCCAATGTCTTTTTATTCGTTGAACTATCTCAATGTCGTTGGTATAAATCGTACAGCTCATCGTTCCATCGTCTGCGGCCAAGGTTTAAGGGACCAAAGCCAATGTTTAAGGGACCATAAATCTGCCGCAAAACCTTTCTCTCGAAAACTCCCAGTGTCGCCTCATCGGATATTGACATCGTCCACGCTTCTGCACTATAAAGTTGGACGGGAATGATGAGGGACTTATAGAGTTTGATTTTTGTTCGTCGAGAGAGGACTTTACTTTTCAATTGCCTACTCAGTCCAAAGTAACACCTGTTCACAAGAGTGATTCTGCATTGGATTTCCAGGCTGACATTGTTATTGCTGTTAATCCTGGTTCCCAGATAGACGAAATTATCTACCACTTCAATGTTATGATTGTCAACAGTCAAGACGCGAGTGCGCTGACTTTGATGACAGGAGATTTTCCGTCTTGTCCTCGTTCGCCACCAAACCCATTCGCTTCGCTTCCTTATCCAGTCTGGAAAAAGCAGAACTAACGGCGCGGGTGTTGTTTCCAATGATATTAATATCATCGGCATACTCCAGTAGCTGTACACTCTTATAAAATATTGCACCTTCTCTGTTTAGCTCTGCAGCTCGAATTATTTTTTCCAGCATCAGGTTAAAGGGGTCACACGATATTGAGTCACCCTGTCTGAAACCTCGTTTGGTATCAAACGGCTCGGAGAAGTCCTTCCCGATACTGACGGAGTTTTGGTGTTGCTCAATGTCAGCTTACACAGCCGTATTAGCACCTTTAAAATCGACAAAGAGATCGTGTGGCCAGTTGTTGATCTTTAGACGGTAGACGGTAGTTGGCGCAGATTGTAGAGTCTCCCTTTTTATGGATTGGGCAGAGTACACTTAGATTCCGATCGTCGGGCATACTTTCTTTCGACCATATTCCGCAAAGAAGCTGATTCATGCACCTTATCAGTTCTTCGCCGCCGTATTTGAATAACTCGGCCGGCAATCCATCGTCCCCGCCGCTTTGTTGTTATTCAAGCGGGTAATTGCTACTCGAATTTCTTCATGAACATCTGTTCCTTCGTCATCGATTGGGGAATCGGGTTCACCATCTCCTGGTGTTGTACTTTCACTGTCATTCAGCAGGTCGGAGAAGTGTTCCCTCCACAAACTCAGTGTACTCTGGGCATTAACCACTAGATCACCTCTGGGGGTCCTACAGGAGTGTGCTCCGGTCTTGAAACCTTCTGTTAGTCGTCGGATCTTTTCGTAGAATTTTTGAGCATTACCCTGTCAGTCAGCTTGTCATACTCAGGTTTAGAATCCTACCCATATAACACAACTGTGGATTCTTATGATACGTTCCCTTTACATTATAGTAATCAAACACTAAAGATGATATTGAAATAAAACTTGTTACAAAGACTACAATATTGTACATCGGCCTCTTAAAAATTTAGGAAATCGACTCCATGATCCAACTGTTAACATCTGAGATATCTTGACAAAAATATATAACTGTTATTATAAGAAATATTAGTGAAATCAGCCAAGGAATTATCTCAACCCACGTATATTATATAATATTATTTTCGTTATTCTTGTGCTCACACAATTAAGCCACAGGACCTGTATGATGTACAAATTCATATAAATCGAATTTTAATTAGAAATCAAAATAAAAAGTTTTACAAAATTTAAAGAATAAACTTAAATTTAATGTATTTAAAGTTTCGTTCTTATTCATTGGTATGCGTTTTTTCATGCTCAAATAGCCACCTGCAAAAAAAAAAAATAAGTGAGATAAAATAAATCGATCGAAAACTCAAGTTTTTTTTTGGGTATCCTTTTACAATATTTCATTCCAGGCGTGTTTGTAATTTGTACGTACCAGGTGTTATAGGAATCCGAAGTAATTTTGCTCTATTGACCTTTATAACATACCACAATGAAGATTGTTTCAACGGTTTTCTCGGTGAAACTGTTCTCTTAATGATTCCAATAGGGATTAAGTTCGGGATATGCGTAGATCGCTATTAATCCTAATTATGTTAAAATGTCTTTGTACATACACCAGTCATTTTAATCTCAATTTTTACAAGTGGACATACCCCGTATGAGGTGAAGCACCCCCATACAATGACTGATAATCCACCATGTTTCACAGATTTTGTTTATGTATTTATCGTGGGTTTAATTCTTGTCTTGTGATATAGGGTCTACTAATCTCATTCGTGGTAATTACCTATCGTCGCAAGGTATTGTTTTTTTTACGAAGCACACTTTCAAGAATTTTATGTTTCCTAAAATATGGTAAAGGATACGGGATTCCCTTACTTTCACAAGGTTTTTGAATTTTTAGAAGCTCCCATGTGATTTATCCTTTACAAGAAGCTCTTTTTTTGCCCATTGTCAAATAAAGAGTTTACAAAATGTTTTTTTTTTTCGCTAAGATCGTGATTTCTACGCTTTCGTTACAGTGGCCTAATTATATGAGCACAAGTGATTAGACCAATTGCGAAACAATTTAATTTTTTCGAAAACCACATTACTAATTTTTCTGAAAATGCCCTTTATAATGTCGGCACTTATAACTGCAAAGTTTCTTCGGTAACTTTTTTTCAGAATTGTAATTTTGTAACGCAGTGGCTTAATTGTGTGAGAACAAGTGTTGGTCAAATTATGTGCTATCTTTAAGAAATAAATAAATGAGCCCTTTCTTGTTTGTTATAAAATGTGTAGCTTAATGTAATAAAATACCATGGATAGTTTACGAATTTGGATATTTGGACTGATTTCGTTAATTTAAATAACGGAGTTAGTGATAACTAGTAATGTTTTTCTTTGACTTGCTATAATCGTTGACAAAACTTTTCATAAAATAAAATTTCTAGTTATAAAATGTATTACGAATGCAGATAAATTTACAGAAAGACCTTTTAATTTGCCTCCATAGGCTTCCTACGATCTTCATCAGTCTAGTTCATGCACAACCTTTGGTAATATACGAACACTGGCGCCACCTAGCGGAACTAATTTTACAAATAAAACTTATTTTCCTTTCTCAATATACATTCCGAATTGATTACCATCAATGTTAAAATCAATTCAATGAAATTTCAAGGAAATCTGCTACATATATAGGATATTCTACTAACATTAATTATTTCATCCGATTTACGGCATGAAATTCAAACTAATATCTTGTGCGTATAAAAATAAAAAAATTCATACATGTCACCCATAAACTAAGACGTAAAATCAAAACAAAACACAAATCTAATGACCGCTAAACTCCCATCAGCAGTGTTTAATGTTTTGACACCTTGACCCCCACCACTTCTTGTTTGTACGCTGCTCTAATTGCACAATTATTTACTGCTGCCAACTTCCGCACCTTAAGTGACAACAATAACATCAGCATAGCATGTACTATCGTACTACTGTACAAAAACAAAAAAGAAATCAGAAAAACAGCTGCATTACCCACGCACATCAATGTCAAAAAATTTGCCATTCACTGCAAAGCAAAACGAAATATTCGAAATAATCAGCATAACCGACATTATGACAGCGTAACACCCACCCACCCTTGGTCGAACGTTCAACGACATTAATGTGACATTAAATGTTTACAAAAACAATGGTGACACGTGCTTAGTAAACTAAACAAAAGCAAACTAAACGCTCACATACTAAAGTATGTATGCATGTATGCATGCGCAGCCAGCAACACTATTTTGTACATACATACTTACATAAGTGTGTGACATTGAACTCATAGTGGTGTTCTCACCGGCATGCTCGGGCGTATGAGTAACCAGGCTAATGCTTTGAATATTTAAAAGCAAATCAGACACACATCCATACATGCGCTAGTAGTAATACATTGACTCATATTGAAAATGATGTGCCAAACTCCACATTTCCGTTTCTATTAATTTATAAGGGAAATGTAAATATGTAAGTCGTTGCGTTTTTAGACTTGTTTGCACTTACATACATACATACTCGTATGTACATATGTACAAGCGCTAGCTTTACAAAACTGCCTCCAGTAATTGTTTTAATTGAGTTATTGTCCTTCAATTAAAGCTTTTCGTAACAAGTTCAACTGCATGTGCCGTGTTTTTATTGTTCTAATCGCCTAGAAATGTTCAAATATAGTTTCCATATAGTTCTAAGCAGTTATTTTACATATACATACATATATTATACATACATACATACATACATATATGTAACTCAATGCTCAATTTCTGTATAAGCATATAAAGCAATATAAATACATATATATCCTCACTTTTGTATGTATATACATATACACAATTATACTACATATCAATATCGGAAACTTGATACCTAGAGAAAACCACAAGAAAACTTAAGAGCAAAACGTATTTTGATTTTATTAGATTTTCATTATATTTTAGAATATATTGTTCATTAGGGTGTCCCAAAAAATTTAAGTGTTTCGTCATCGACATTGTCATTTGATCTTGTACAAGAAGACTCATCTGATTCGAAAGCAGACATCATTGCACAGTGATTGTTTACATAGACCAAAAGTAAAAAAAAAGTATTTGTACAAAATATAATCGAACTGCCTCTAAAATTACCAAACTTTTATATACGAGATTATCAGTGGCAGAGAAAGCAAGCTACTTGGGACTAACTCTAGATAGGAAGCTCTCATGGGAACCAAACCTTGAAGCTAGGGTAAGGAAAGCTGTTATAGCACTTTACAACTGCAAAAGGATGGTGGGACTTAGATGGGGACTAACGCCTCGAGTAACTCATTGGCACTACACAGCAGTGGTAAGGCCAATCATGACATATAGCATTTGGTCAGTTGAGGGACAGAAGCGAGGTAGACAAGGAAAAGAAGTAAGCATATATACGGACGGATCTAAATTGGATAAACGTTGGAGGCGGTGTCTTTTCAGAAAAATTAAATACTAGAATCGCCTTCCGACTACCAGAACACTGCAGCGTCTTTCAGGCAGAGATTACTGCAATAAAAGAAAGTCTGCACGTGTTGGCAAAGAGGGTGCTTACTACGAGAAATATTTATATTTTTACAGACAGCCAAGCGGGTTCCTGGACCCAATGATATTCCGGGTAACTGTGAAGCTGACGAACTAGCCAGATTGGGCACAACTTTACAATTGGATCCCAGTAAAGGGGCAATATGCATGCCGCTAGCCACGTGTAGACACTTAATCGATAAGCAGGTCATAGACTGGGCCGAATCCCGGTGGAAAGAATCTGTGACTTGCTCAACTAGCAGGAGAACGTGACCTGATTGGAATAAAGGCCACACGTGCCGGCTACTAGACTGTGGTACATTTTCTATCTGAATGAAAAGCATTGTACAGGAAAATAATCGCAAAATCGGACACGGTTTCCTCGACGATATCTCGGAGATTGCGAACATCAAACTGGTTGAGTTGCTCAACTACTTAAAAGCCACAGAGTGGTTCAAAGAGGACATTCTAGTGTAAAGGTATTTGAGTCCCGGTGGATTCACAATGAGCCTTCTAAAGGCCTAGGTAAGTCATCTGACATCCACTTTACCTACCTACCTATCTATATAGAAATACAGTTTGATTAGAAAGTCTAACGGGACTTTCTAAAAATAGAATCGAAGACGTGACCACATGTTAATTTTCAAAGCTCAGCTCAGCGAATACTTCACAACTCAAGGAGCAATTCAAAGTGGTGCGTCAAATATTAACTTTCCCGAATTTTAATGGATTTTAAAGTAAAAGGTATATATTTTATGTTCCAAAATTATTAAAATCTAATTTGTGTTGTATTGATTTAAATAAATGATTTTCTTTGCGTTGTTTTTTGTAGAATTTGTATGCGTCTTTATTATTTATTTTTTGTCCAGTGTATTTGTTAAGTTAATATAAATGTTAAAGTTAGCTGCAGAAATTTGCAGTAATCTATCGTCGTCTTTTTCTCTTCATCGTCAAATTTGACGTGTTTTGTGCTATAAATAAGCCATAAAAAGTTATGAAAACATAATTTGGTACAAAGGATCACACTGGGAATATGAATATTTGGATGGAATTTGCAATACAAATACTTTATTTTGAGTGGATCACCGCCGGTGTAAAAATTGCCGAAATCGGACTATAATTTTTCAAAGCCCCAGATATATGGGAGGTATATGATGCGACTATATCGACGATGAGTCCAATTTTTCTGACCCCGCAGTCGTTGCCCTGCGCTGAATTATTTGTTTTGAAAAGAAAAGAAAGTTGAATTTTTACTGTGAAAAATTTTGCGATTTTCCTACAATTTTTTTAATGTAACGCATCTTGATAGTCAATGTTTAGTTTCAATGCAACTTATAACTGTTAGGTCTTTAATTTGTTATGGGTGAAATCGGACTGCAACTGCGGCACGGCCATAATTACATATGTACATATAACGTAATCTTAAAAGTCATGAGGATTTTTTTTAACTTAGAGTAGACTAGCAGACTGCTTCGGCTTCGCACGGGTTTAAACAAACTTTTTCAAATTTTGTTCTGCAAACAGCTGCAAGCGCTCTTTACTCGACTCTCTAACACGCGATTGCGATGCGAAAAGAATGACTTCCAATACGATTTTCAGTTTCAGATTAAGATTCTGAATCACGGAGTCTTTTTGATACCCTCACCTGGAAACTATTTCCAGAAAATTAAGATTCAGCAATAAATATAGCCTATGTTACTCGGGGTGAATGTAGCTTTCCAATGGTGAAAGAATTTTTGAAATCGGAACAGTAGTTTTTTAGTTTATTCATTACAAACATACATACAAATATTTCCTCTTTATAATAGTAGTATAGATCACTCAATACCCAACTAAGATATCGAAACATAATTTGACACAAATAGGAATAATACGACTATTACTTTCCGCAGACGTTAATATTATGAATATAGTTTTAGCAAAATGTTTGTAAAATAATGAAATCTTAAGCTAGAATTGCTTCCATACTTACCTTTCAGTTGGTAGAAACTCTAATTATTCAGAGTGGACTTACAACTTACGATTGGTTGAGTGCACGTGCAATTTTAGCTGCCAAAAATACCGATGTCGACGACTTAAACTATACGAACCAAAGTCAAATTTCGGGAGATTTTTGTTCATAAAAATCGATCGATCGTGTTGAAAATTAAAGCGGAATTTCTAAATTCTTTGGATTTGTCTGGCATGCCACCGCATCCTTTGCGTTGGGTCTGTCATTATTATGCTTCGCAATCTTCATGCGCCGAAACTGTGTAATTGAACCCGACTGATTGTGACGCAGCTATCGAATAATGAATTTTGAAAGGGTGCAAAATGCTTGATTCAACGAATTCCTTTGATTTTCAACGATTTGCCATTTTAGTACAAACGAATTCAGTTTCCAGTGTAGCTTTGCATTTGCGATGACAATCAACAGGTCACAAAGACAGTCGCTGGAAGTGTGTGGCATAAATCTGTAAATGCCATTTTTTTTACACGGCCAGCCATACCATTTTTCACATTAAAATTAATTCTAACACCATAAAGAGAACAAAAAGATAGCTAAATAAACAAATATCAGAAAATTCAGAAATTTCATTTTAGAAAATTAAAAATTAAAAAAATCCAAGCATGAAATATAACACTGTTTAAAAATGGCAACAATTCCATCACAACCACAATAATTTCTGATATATAAAATTTTTAAAATATACGATTATTTCATTTGGTAAAATACCAAGTAAAGAAAAATTAATATTTTATCTAAAAGATGTTATATATTCGACTTATGTAACTGTTACAACATAATTATTTTCCTACAGGGTATGCACAATTATACTATATATGTACATATGTAGGTATATATCATGGTTTCATATAGTTGTAACGCATACCTTGTTTGTTTCAAGCCACGCTTCTCATTGCACATTGAGGTTTTTGTGGCACTGATTGGCATTGGGCTTAGGAAATTATGAACGCACAAGGTCAGTAATAAGTTTGTAATATTAAATTCTTACATATTAAAATATGCGAGTATTCTAGTGTTAATTTGTTAGCATCTGTAGTAAAATATACGTTGCAAAATGTTAAAAAAACACATAAATGGAAATAGAACTAAAGCCGTCTCAAAATGGTTATGGAAATTGTAAAGTAGTTACAATTTTTGTCTCTCTCTCTCCTTCGCAGTTCGGCGCCAGTTGGAGATCCCTAGTGTTACCAGGTCGCTCTCCACCTGGTCCCTCCAACGGAGTGGAGGCCTTCCCCTTCCTCGGCTTCCTCCGGCGGGTACTGCATCGAACACTTCCAGGGCTGGAGTGTTTTCGTCCATTCGGACAACATGACCTAGCCAGCGTAGCCGCTGTCTTTTTATTCGCTGAACTATGTCAATGTCGTCGAATAACTCGTACAGCTCATCGTTCCATCGTCTGCGGATGTTCTGAGGACCATAAATCTTGCTCAAAATTTTCCTCTCGAAAACTCCTAGTGTAGTCTCATCTGATGTTGACATCGTCCAAGCTTCTGCACCATAAAGCAGAACGGGAATGATAAACGACTTGTAGAGTTTGATTTTGGTTCGTCGAGAGTGGACTTTACTTTTCAATTGCCTACTCAGCCCAAAGTAGCACCTGTTTGCAAGAGTGATTCTGCGCTGGATTTCGAGGCTGACATTATTCGTGTTGTTGATGCTAATTGCCAGGTATACGAAATTATCTACGACTTCGAAGTTATGACTGTCAACAGTGACGTGGGAGCCAAGACGCGAATGCGCCGACTGTTTGCTTGATGACAGGAGATATTTCGTCTTGTTCTCATTCACCTCCAGACCCATTCGCTTCGCCTCTTTATCCATGCGGGAAAAAGCAGAACAAACGGCGCGGTTGCTGCTTCCGATGATATCAAAATCATCGGCGTACGCCAGCAGCTGTACACTCTTATAGAAAATTGTACCTTCTCTATTAAGCTCTGCAGCTCGTATAATTTTTTCCAGCATCAAGTTAAAGAAGTCACACGATAGTGAGTCACCTTGTCTGAAACCTCGTTTGGTATCGAACGGCTCGGAGAGGTCCTTCCCAATCATGACAGAGCTTTTGGTGTTGCTCAACTTACACAGCCGTATTAGTTTTGCGGGGATACCAAATTCAGACTTCGCGGTGTAAAGGCATCTCCTTTTCGTGTTATCGAAAGCAGCTTTAAAGTCGACAAATAGATGGTGTGTGTCGATCCTCTTTTCACGGGACTTCTCCAAGATTTGGCGCATGGTGAATATCTGGTCAGTTGTCGATTTTCCAGGTATAAAGCCACACTGATAAGGTCCAATCAGTTTGTTGACGGTGGGCCTTAGTCTTTCACACAGTACGCTCGATAGAACCTTGTATGCGATATTTAGGAGGCTTATCCCACGGTAATTGGCGCAGATTGTGGGATCTCCCTTTTTATGGATTGAACAGAGCACACTGAGGTTCCAATCGTCAGGCATGCTTTCTTCCGACCATATTCTGCAAAGAAACTGATGCATACACCTTATCAGTTCTTCGCCGCCGTATTTGAATAGCTCTGCCAGTAATCTATCGGCCCCCGCTGCTTTGTTGTTTTTCAAGCGGGTAATTTCTATTCGAATTTCTTCATGCTCGGGTAATGGAACATCTGTTCCATCGTCATCGATTGGGAGATCGGGTTCGCCATCTCCTGGTGTTGTATTTTCACTGCCATTCAGCAGGTCGGAGAAGTTATCCCTCCATAATCCCAGTATGCCCTGTTCATCGGTTACCAGATTATCACCTTGGACTCTACATGAGGATGCTACGGTCTTGAAACCTTCTTAAGTCGCTTCATTTTTTCATAAAATTTTCGAGCAATCCTCATCGTACCAGCTTGCTTTTTGTCGTTGCCGACATCCAACTGTATCGGCTTCAGCGGTACTCAGTGAGTTTGAGATGCCGTTCCACAGTTCTCTTATACCGAGATGCTGATGAGTGCTCTCAGCGAGCAGGAGTGCAAGTCGGGTAGAGTATTTCGTGGCTGTATGTTGCGATTGCAGCTTTTCGATAAGATAGAATGGTTCGAGTCTATATGTGGTCCTCGGAGCGTACGCACGTCTAAAACACAGGAGACATATCTTCCGTCCATCACAACGTGATCGATTTGGTTACGCGTGTTTTGAACAGGAGAAAGCCAAGTAGCTTGATGTATTTTCTTATGCTGGAATCTGGTACTACATATTACCACTTTATAAACAAATTTGATATAGACTGGTCTATTGTTTGATATTTTACCTAAGTAGACTTTTAAAGGGTTTTTCAAAAGGGACGCTACAAAAGTATACCGATGAGTACAGCAAACGAAGCCATATTTTTCCCGCTCTTTTTACATTTCTCTTCAGTAATTTTTGCCATTTCATCATGCAATGATATTATTTTTACTACCAAAATTCGGAGTCAGTAGCCTCAACTTTAAGAGCGTTGCGTCCTATGTAGCGATGAGGCTTATTCTGGCTAAATGGCTTCGCCAATAAGCAAAATATGCGTTATTGGTCACGCAGCAATACACACGTACTCCATGAGTTACTATTGCATCCCGAAAAAATGAAGATTTGGTGCGTTTTATGGGCCGGCGGCGTTATTGGACCGTACTTCTTCCGTGATGATCAAAACCGGCACGTTACTGTGAATAGGAATAGCTACCGCTCAAAGATAACCGAATATTTTTGGACCGAATTGGATGATATGGACTTGGACAATATGTGGTTCCAAAAAGGACGAAGCCACAAGCCAAACAGCGTTCACAATCAGTTTATTGAAAACCAAGTTTGGTGAACGTGTTATCTCACGAAATGGTCCAGTCAATTGGCCGCCTGGATCGTTCGATTTAAGGCCGTTAGAATATGTTCTGTGGGACTCTTAAAGTCTATGGTCTATGCCAACAAGCCAGCGACATTTGATGAACTTCGTACGAATATCGAACGTGAAATTGCAGCAATATCGGCTAATTTATGTTTGAAAACCGTCTAAAATTGGGTTCACCGTCTGGACTTCTGAAAGCGTGCCCGCAGTAGCCATGCAAGAGAAATCGAATTCCATACATAATGGCATCGAATGTATTTTCAAAGGAATTTTTTTGTTTTATTAAAAAAAAATATTTTTTAGCGCTCTTATTGAAAAACTCTTTATAACAAAGTCAGCAATTAAAGTTTGGAAATTCATATGTTATCAACAATTGCTTTGCGATTAGTAATTTAATTTCATGTTGTCATGTTTTTGGTTGCCGAAACATGGAGTTGAAATATGCAACAGCTATAAACGCCATATTATATTATTAATTTTTATCCAGTTACCTTTCGTTTGACATTCGCCAATATTTACATTTACAAATGACAGTAGTGTATGTTGAAGTCAGAAACAGCTGCTGAGTTCGTCATCAACAACGACAAATTGGGAATAATATTAAGTGATTTTAAGGCGCACCTCTATTATACTATAACCTTTTAAATGGAAATCGTAGATACATATTATAGTAAAGATGAATATGTGGAGACAGTAAGTTAATTAAAATAAACTTAGCTCATAGAAATTATAATATTTTCCACTTTCAGGCTTCTGGCAATAAGGTCAGCAGGCAAACCGTTCTGTGTGGCTCACAAAATATTGTACTAAATGGAAAAGTTGTAGTACAAACCGGTGCAATAATTCGTGGTGATTTGGCGAATGTACGTACGGGTCGTTATTGTGTTATAAGCAAGAATGCTGTCATCCGTCCGCCCTACAAACAATTCAGCAAGGGTATCGCTTTCTTTCCTATGCATATAGGGGATCATGTATTTATTGGTGAAGGTGCAGTTGTATCGGCGAGTTCAATTGGATCATTTGTTTACATAGGAAAAAATGCAATAATTGTGAGTTTTTGAAGAAGAATGTGGTTGAATTTCTAAAACATATTAAATTTTTAACTCAGGGCCGACGTTGTGCGCTTAAAGACTGCTGTATTATAGAGGACGGTGCTGTGCTGCCGCCAGAAACAACCGTTGCCAGTTATATGCGTTACACAGCTAAAGGAACCATCGAAGGAGGTCAAGGTAATCCAAATTTTGTTCCAGCGGCAATGCAGGATCAAATGGTTGATTATACCAAGTCTTTTTACGAGCATTTTTTGCGAAACCCACAAGCCGGTTAGAAACTCCTAATTATATGTTTATTTAGAAGTATTTTAGTCTCTTAATGATTTATATAGGTAATATTTAAGAAATGTTTCAAACAGATAATTTCTCACCTTATTGATATTTAAAAGTATAAATAAATAAAGTGTTAATAACCAAAACTAAAAACAGAAAGTTTATTGATGGTTGCTGCTAATAAAAACAAATAAATGTTAATCTATTATACCAGTTTCGACATCGTAAGCTGGGTGACCCATTTCAAATATTGGATAAGTTAAACCAGTTCGCCGTGCAATATCTTCAGCGGTTTCCTCTGAATTATTTAACGCCCGTGGATTTATGTTTTCGTTCATAAATAGCACAGTAGAAGTATTGCGACAGTTGGAAACAGTGGCCGTCACATGTAAAGGTGTTTGGTCGCCATCCGATTTCGCGTTTACATCGGATCCATGTTGCAACAATAGTTCGGCGCATTCAGCATTGCTCCACTTACAAGCTGAATGTAATGGCGTCCAACCCATATTTGTCCGTGCATTAGGATCGGCTTTGTATTGCAGTAACAGCTTGGCTATATCAACAAAATTATTATAACACGCTCGATGTAATGGAGTGTAACCGTCATCGTCTACTGCAGAAACTGCCTTGTTATCCAAATTCAATATATCGCGGACTTCATTGATTTTATTTTCATTTACAGCCCACAGGATCATTCGCTCTATACTCGCTAATATAGATTATTAATATATGCTAATTATATACAATTATATAGAAAACTTACCTTGTGGATTTTTGTCTTCCTCAATTAAATCATCTGCATCATCATCCCAGCCACTAACAAACATACCTCGCGGCACTTTTGCGTACCGTAACTTTTCAAGTTGAGATTGTTCCTCATCAGAATCATAATCGCCCATTTTCCAGATCTTTGCAGAAATCTTTGCTATAAAAACCGGTATATGTTTGATACACAGTGCTTATTTTATTGAAATGTATAGTATTTTGGAGGGCTATCTAGAACTTTGTGTACAATTGTAAATAAACAAAAATTCATCAGATGTCAAGACTCCGCGATAAACTCGAAATACGATTTTCATCACAGAGTGTATCATATTAACTGCTAAATTGGTATGTAATAAACAACTTTATTTATCTTAAAATTTTATCGCAACATACCACAAATATAATTAAAACAGTCAACTAGAATTAATAAAAAAAATATTATTTATTTCAGACATTAGTTGTTTTTATTTAGTATATTCTTCACAAATATATGTAGCACTAAATAATGAATTTTCAGTAACACCCTGTAAGCCCCTGATGTATTCTCGCACAGTTCACAGATTTTCATAACAAATAAAAACACCAGCACAGTACATCAGTTGATCATAAAAAGTCAGTAATATTTATAAAATATAATAATGTCGGAAAAGGAAGTTAGAGATGATACACAAGCAAATGGTGATCAAAGTTTGCAAGCGATATTTACCAAAGGCTGGGAAGGATACGAGGAATTGGAAGAAACTTCTCTGCCATTCAACTCCACTGAATACCAAGTGAGTATGAGTACTTAGCGATATTACCGGGTTCTTTTATTAATACATTTAATGTAGCGCAAAGTTAAGGATGCTATGACCAAATTTGAAGAAGCCACAACTGTTGTAAATCAGATTGGTCTATTCAGCCCTAATGAGCTTATTGATGAAGTATCAACAGATTCGTTGCAATATTTGATGCTCCCCTTCTTTTTGGGTAAAGTGTCATTAAAACTTCAACAAGAAAGTCGTGACGAAGTACTCCAAATTGCTGAAGTATATTTTAAGTATGCCGTAAACAAAAAATCATTGAAATTTTCCTAACTTTGTATACATTTTCAGAGACTTTTTACAGCGCTGTCAAGAATATGAGTTATGTGAAGAACATAAAGAGCATAAAAATAATGCAGCTGGTGCCGAAGGTAATACAGATGAATTAGCACAACTTATGCGTGCAGCTCATGCACGCAATGACAAAATTGCACAATTCAGAAAAAAGAAAGAGTTGGAAGAATTTGTGAAGAAAATGAAACTTGCAGTACGCAATAAAAGTGTAGATGATGAAGTGCGTAGAGAATATTTCTTAAAACTACTGAATAAAAGCATTATCGATGCTAATGAGGAATTGGATAGTATACAGTTGGAAAAACAAATGGTACAAATGCGTACAATGCAAGGTACAAAACCTATTGAGCATTTCGACAATGCTAATGCAACAACAACTTCAGAGACAGCTGGACATTCACATCAGCATCATCATCATCACCACCACCATCCTCAGCAACCTAAGAAAAAACCTATGCAACCATTCATTATCACTCGTAACTCTGCACAAAAGGCAGTTTTCGGCGCGGGCTATCCAAGTTTGCCAGTGATGACTGTCGATGAGTTCTACGATCAACGTGTGCGCGATGGAGTTTTCCCTGATGAAGAAAAAGTTGCCAAAATGAATCGTGAACAAGCAATAGCCGCTGCACAAGATCCCAATGAAAAGGAAGATCAAGAGAAGGCTGTTGAAGAGTTACAAATCGAGAATGATGATCCAGAATATTTAGAGCGCATGCGTCGTATGGATGAGTACAAAGATGTTGTGCGTCGCGGCGATGGCAATCGTTACAATCGCAGTTGAATTACTATCAAAGATTTATTACTTACAATTCTGTACTAATAAAACACGTTTCTCATTTGTCTATGGCTATATTTGAACATTTTTATAATTTAATAAAAATAAAAATTTAATCAATTATGTATTCAACATTATGCTTTATGTCGGGTTTGTTTAATAAGGATAGCAATGTTTTGTTAGTGCGTTACAAAATAGTAATTAAATCATTGCATTTTAATTCAGAACAAATCAAATACGTTGCTTTTGTAGTTTGGCTTTTATTTAACAACTGTTTGATGTCTTTTCACTTTGTTCTACGGATTACTCTTAGAAATTGTTTATTCTTAGAATTATTTTTATTTTTTTTATAATTAAGCAGCTATGGAAAATTTAAAATATAACACAAACATGTCAAAAATTTAATCACTTTCGTTTATTAATGTAAATATTATTTTTTTCATCAACAATTTTAACATTTATAAATTGTGCTGGAATCAAAATAAATGGAAATATTTGGCACACAGGTTATATTATCACTTTAAGCCTGCATATTGTACGTTTTCAAGCAGTGATCTGTATAATTATATAATAAATTCAACTACTTTCAATTTGTATAGATTTAGACATCGAATGACATGTCTTCACTTTCTTGAGCACATACATATAAAATATTGTAAACTTACAGCTACTTTTTTGTATACATTTCTAAAACACATTAAACGAAACATAAAAACATATATGTATTATTAATTCTTTAACAAAAACTTAAGTAAACTCTTATATATACAGTGCAATAAGTAATATCAAAAAACTCGTGCATGTCAATTTAAGTATTTCAAATAACATAAAAAATGAAGTATCATTAGCCGTATACAGCAATACATTCAAACATTGAATAATTCAACAATAAAAATACATTTTTCTTAGACAATAATAAAATGCGTAATTAAACTGTGATACACAGTTTACACTGAAAACAGTTTGTAAAATACTCTCACTTAAACATAATATACATATAAAATATAATCGTAGTTCATCTTCTTGCACGTTTTGTAGGTGGTTGTAAAAAGTTTTCTTCTTCCTCGTCAATATCCATTGTATTTAACTGCATTAAAGCTTTTGCTTTACGTAACATTTCATTGTCTTTAAGCCAGCTGCTTTTTAGCACATCATTAACTGTTGGACGTTTTTTAGGATCAACAACCAACATTTCTTTTATAAGTGTGGTAGCACGTTGAGAGACCTTTCTCCATGTAGGATGACTAAAGCGAAAACGTCCGTGCTTTATTTGTTCGCTAGCAGGTGTACCAAAATCGTCCGAGAAGGGCAAAGTACCACTTAGACTAGTTAAAAATATGAAATACATAAAGCTAAGTGGATATTTCAAATATAAGCGTATAATTAGTTACCAAGTAAATAGCACAACACCAAGACTCCAAATGTCCACTTTTTTTGTGTAAGCCCCACGTCCACCGGTTTGTAGCACTTCAGGTGCTACATATAATGGGGTGCCACAAAGCGTTTTCATGACTGAATCATTTTGCACGAATTTACTGAGACCAAAATCGGAAACTTTTAATAAAGTTTCCTCGTTCGAAGTTTCCAGCAACACATTGTCAGGTTTTAAATCGCGATGACTTATGCCTAAAAGTATATATATGTATATTATTTAACTTTTTTTTTATCATATATAAATTAATAATAAATAAAGTTTACCTTTGTCGTGCAAATACTTAACGGCATGACACATTTGATAAAAAAATAGTTTGGATATCGGTTCGGTGAGATTTCTCTTTGTTACTATGCGATTGAGTAAATCACCGCCCTTCATAAACTCCAACACCATATAAACAGAATCTGGCTTATCAATTATATCATGCATTTTGATGACACAGGGCTGGCGTATTTTGAGATACAATTATATAATAATATAATATATATATTAATGCAAATTTTGTAACTCATTTTTATTAATTTTACTTACATGCGAAAGACTCTTCATAATATTCGCCTCATTAAGCACCTTTTCGGGATCATTGGAATTGGACGGTTTATTACGAGTGATAGCGCTGGATTCACTGAGTAGATTTTTCTTAACCATTTTCATTGCAAACTGCTCACATGAACGAATATCAAACACCAAACGCACCAAACCGCAAGCACCAGAACCCAACTTGCGACTCACATAATATGAACTTGTAATTTCTTTTGGCAAGCCTAATGCCTCATTTGGGCATAAATCTTTGAATACAAAGGCTGAAGAGACATATTGACAAAATTATGGTAAAACACAACAAAATTGTGTTAATACTACCTTTATTCGTAGGATGGCAAAGAGAAATAACATCATCGTTTTTCAGTATTCTTGTTTTGTTTATACCAATACGTTCACCATTTATAAATGTCCCATTACGAGAGTTGTCCTTTAAGAAAAATTATTTTAATAATAATAGCAGATTACGCATTTAAACTTACTTCAATATAAACGGGATTCGATATATCACAATTTTCCCTCTTCAATGTAAAATGTACTTTTGATATGCGATATAGTATTTTTTCTGGCAAATAATCCAGCGTTAACATTAAATTACAAGTTTCACCTCTTCCAGCTGTAAATTCGTCGGCATTTAAATCTTATAATAAAAGGATTTAATCAATTGAAAATGCAAAAAATTAATAAAAAATAATAATTTTTTAAGTAAAATAATAAAAATTTTTTAAGTAAAATACAATAAAATCTTTAAAAGTTTAAAGTAAGAGTCTTTCTTAGATAGTGTACCGTAAATGTATATGTTAATTTCTGCATTTAAAAACTTACCTATAGAATTCATTTTTATGTTCTTTCCATATAGACGTCCCCAGATTATATTCTCAATTGGTTGGCTCTGAGTCTGACCCCAAATACTAGAGGCTTGACTTTGGGTTGCAATATTAGCATGACGCGCCATCGTAATGATATGATAAATGCTAAGACTTAGCAAAATAGAAAACCACTAACGTAACAAAGAAAAATTTTGGTTCAGGATTTACTTCTATTAACACACTCAAAAATTATTTAAAGTTCAGTTATTATTTTCTAATACATCTTCGCGGCTAATTTCTTCATTTCAATAAAATGGGGAATAAATTCGTCCCTTTAATATTTCCTTTTCCAATATGCTAGTTGCCAGATTTGCACAAAATTCAACATATTTAAATGTCCCTAAAAATTATTTTTAATTATATCACATCAAATAGAGGAGTAGCTTATAAGGAAAATGTCACTAATTTCGCACTCGGAATCAAAAACCAATTAAAAAGTTAGCAAATATACGAAGACAATGAAAATGGTTTTTTTTCAAATTATTATATTTTATAGATGTATCATTTGGTGTCCCTTGTGTCACAACTGTATTTGATGCTGGCAACAACGATATTCTAACTTGACAGTAAGCTTTATAAAGAAACGTCATCCAATTTTCTCATATGTGCAAGTGGTGAAGAAAATTAGAATTCTGTTGTTTTAGAAAAGTTGATGACAATTTGATATACATTTAGTACAGTAAAATTAATAATATTATTAAAACAAAATGCCTCTCAAGTTAGACATAAAACGTCGTTTAACATCGCGCTCAGATCGTGTTAAATGTGTTGATCTTCATCCGACAGAGCCATGGATGTTGTGTGCTCTTTACAATGGCCACGTACACATTATGAATTATGAAAACCAACAATTGGTAAAAGATATCGAGGTTTGCGATGTGCCGGTGCGTTGCGGTCGTTTTGTAGCAAGGAAAAATTGGCTCATCACTGGTTCAGATGATATGCAAATACGTGTTTTTAATTACAACACCCTTGAAAAGCTCCATTCGTTTGAGGCTCATTCGGATTATCTACGATGCATTGCCGTACACCCTACACAGCCACTAATACTGACAAGCAGCGGTATGTGGTGTTGTTTATATGTTATTATATATTATATGTTGTTATATATTTTAAATATTTTATTACAGATGATATGCTTATAAAATTGTGGAATTGGGAAAAAATGTGGGCATGCCAACGTGTATTTGAGGGACATACACACTATGTTATGCAGATTGTTTTCAATCCAAAAGATAACAACACATTCGCATCGGCATCACTTGATCGTACAGTTAAAGTTTGGCAACTCGGTTCAACATTCGCCAACTTCACCCTCGAAGGACACGAAAAAGGAATCAACTGTATCGATTACTATCATGGAGGTGATAAGCCCTACCTAATTTCCGGTGCAGATGACAGACTAGTTAAGATTTGGGATTATCAAAATAAAACGTGTGTTCAAACTTTGGAGGGACATGCTCAAAATATATCTGCAGTTTGCTTCCATCCGGAATTACCTATTGTATTAACTGGTTCCGAAGATGGCACAGTACGAATCTGGCACTCAGGCACCTACCGTTTGGAAACTTGTCTTAACTATGGATTTGAACGTGTCTGGACAATTGCATGCATGCGGGGCAGTAATAATGTGGCACTTGGCTATGATGAGGGATCAATTATAATAAAAGTAGGTCGCGAGGAACCAGCAATGTCAATGGACGTAATTGGTTCTAAAATAATTTGGGCCAAGCACTCTGAAATGCAACAAGTAAGTATTTTGATACATTTAAGCGATATGACTGCTAAACATACATTAATTTGTAGGTCAACTTAAAAGCAATGGCTGATGGCACTGAAATAAAAGATGGCGAACGCTTGCCGGTGGCAGTTAAGGATATGGGCGCATGTGAAATATATCCACAGACAATAGCACACAATCCGAATGGACGATTTGTAGTTGTATGTGGCGATGGCGAATACATAATATACACATCTATGGCTTTGCGTAATAAAGCATTTGGGTCCGCTCAAGAATTCGTTTGGGCTCTGGAGAGCAATGAATATGCTATTAGAGAAAATAATGGAACTGTTCGCCTTTTCCGTAACTTCAAGGAGAGGAAGAGTTTCACACCAGAATATGGCGCAGAGAGTATATATGGAGGCTACTTATTTGGCGTTAAAACATCCTCGGGATTGGCGTTTTATGACTGGGAAACTTTGCAGTTGGTGCGTCGCATAGAAGTGCAACCACGTCATGTTTTCTGGAATGAAGCTGGCACATTGGTGTGTCTTGCTACAGATGAATCTTATTTCGTGCTGTCCGTAGATACAGCAGCCATAGCGGCTGCATTAGAAAGCAAGGAAGGACTCGAAGACGACGGTATCGAAAGTGCCTTCGATGTTTTAGGTATACTATTTCACTTGATATCTATATTTTTTGTAGTAACTATTGTTAATTTGTTATGCCTTTGCCTTTCAGGGGAAGTCAATGAAGTTGTAAAAACCGGTATTTGGGTTGGAGATTGTTTCATATATACCAATTCTGTAAATCGTATTAATTACTATGTCGGTGGAGAAATCGTCACCATATCACACTTGGATCGCACAATGTATTTACTTGGCTACGTACCAAAGGACAATCGCTTGTATTTGGGTGATAAGGAACTAAATGTTATCTCATTTTCACTTTTGCTGTCCGTACTCGAATACCAAACCGCTGTTATGCGTAGTGACTTCGAACGGGCTGATCTGGTATTGCCCACTGTGCCAAAAGAGCATCGCACACGAGTCGCACATTTCTTGGAAAAGCAAGGTTTTAAACCGCAGGCATTGCAAGTATCCACAGATCCGGATCATAAATTCGACTTGGCATTGCAGATCGGTGAATTGGATGTGGCATTGAAATTAGCACGCGAAGCTGAAAATCCCCAAAAATGGTCACAATTAGCTGATGTTGCTTCGCGTAAAAATAACATGCAGCTTGTAAAAGAATGCATGCAGAAAGCGAATGATTTCAGTGGTCTTTTACTGTTGGCCACATCATCAGGTGATGACAAAATGTTGGAAGAAGTTGCCGAAAGCAGTTCAAGTCAAGGTCGTCACAATATAGCATTCCTCTCCGCATTTGTGCGCGCAGACGTACAACGTTGTTTGGACATTTTAATTGAGACAAATCGTTTACCCGAAGCCGCATTCTTTGCGCGTACGTACATTCCCAGCCAAATGTCACGTGTAGTGGAACTTTGGCGCGAAGAGTTGGCTAAGTTCAATGAGAAAGCTGGTCAATCTCTCGCTGATCCAGCGAAATATGAAAATCTCTTCCCTGGCCTTGGCGAGGCGCTACGTACCGAAGAATTTCTGCAACAAACACAAGCAAAAAAGTTGCCAGCCACTGCTGCCGCCAAAATACCACTCAATATTGAACGCAATCCTATCGAGGAAATGCACGCTGCAGAGCAACGTGGTATATTTGAGGGTAACGGCAAACCGGGTGTGCAATCATATAAGAAGAACGATGACTTTGAAAGCGAAACGTCGAACGCCGCCGCTACAACTTCTGCTGCTGCATCTGTATTAAATAAATCATCAGATGGACTGGGTAACGATGGTGACGACATTGACGACGAGTTAGACCTTGAAATTGAGGGAGTGACATTGGACGATAACATTGATACGACAGATGTGAATTTGGATGATGATTTTCTTAGCGATGACTAAGTCGTGTGCTATCCATACACATCTTGCATAATACAAGAATTCATTTAGAAACTTATTCCCATATATGAACTGTTTATTGTTTATTAAGTTTTTTTTTTCATTGAGATAGTGTTTCTTCATTCTATGTAACAGTACTAATGTGGTAATATGTATGTCTAATATTTTTATCAAAGCGAAATTTAGATATTGTATACACACATACGACCCGTAGCGATACTACGCAATTATAAACATTGCGCAAATTTTTAAGCATTCTGTATAAATTTAATGTAATAAACAATAAAGGAAATACTTATAGCAGACATTTATGTTAGTCAAAACGTTTCTTTTTTATTTTATACATTATTTTTATACCATTACTGAATATTTTATACCAGAGTTACGTTGTAGGGGTAAACAACTTTCCGTTATTTTTGGAAATATGGAGTTTTTATCAGAAAGAAAATGCTACAAATTTACCACAGGCGTGTGCATGTAATTCAAAAAATGCTGTGTTGTTGTTATACTCTTCCAACATCAGTCGGGTCGGATGAGTAACCGAAACGGATACAGATTTTTATCCGTTCAAAAGCTGTCAACTCGGTAGCATTCATCATATTATTTTGTGAAATATTTTTTACCGTTACAACAACAAAAATTTTAAATCACCTGGGGTGGTCAATCGGTAAGATGATTCACAATATGAAAAACAAAATTTTAATAATGGAAAATAACCGTTTATAGGAGTTCAATGTTATTATATGTAAGTATAAAAACATAATACTTCCAGATACCTGTTGTTTCTGTTGCTTTGCTTATACCCTGCTTTGTGGAAGGAGCAATCGGCAATCTAACCCTGGTCCTTACTTCATAATTTGCTCAATTTAATAAGCTTTGTTAATATTAATATAACAATTCCCTTAATGGTATATATGGTATGTATATATATACTAAAAATTATATGTTTACAAATACATGATAAATTAATATGTCCACTTTGACAGTTATTCCTCTAGGAAATTACAGAAGAAACATCTAAATTGTTTCGTAATCAGTAATTCAATCAAAGAGAAAATATTTAAAAAGGATTATAGTTTTCGTAGGCATATGCTCCTTGCAGGAGTAGCAGAAACAAATATATAATATAATATAGTTTTCGCATCCATATAAATAAAATTCTTACAATTTTGAATGAAATTTGTTACATATAGTAATTGGAAAAAGTTTTCGGACTACTCAAAGTGGAGCGTTAATTTCTGTTCATAGATCAAAGAATTATTATTTATATAAACTTTAATGTAATTTATAATTCCATTTTGTGGAATTCACTTAAAAGTTTTGATGTAAAATAATATATAAATAAAAAAAATTAAATTATCACATAATCGCTTACATGGTTACCCTGGTGTGAGTTGTTACGAATGTTTCGTTTCTATCAATAATAGGAACAATTTGCTTTAAGTTCACTTTTTCTCTACGTCTCGTGGGGAAGGATTTTGCTGCTCTTTATTTGAAGATAAATTTAATGCAAATTATAATTTATTTTTAAATAAAAATCAGTGCAAATCACAACAGCAGGTAAACAAATCTATTATTACCGTCAACATATAATTCGCTAGACAATTTTCATATGTGTCGTTCTATAACTGACATTCGAAATATCGATTTTTCTTAGTTGATTGTTTGTTGTACGTAAGTGTGTGTGTGAATACATTGCTTTATTTTTTCAGCTATTTTCAAAATAAAAATTCATCTATAAAAAACAAAAAAACAATAAAATAAAATGGATAACATTCAGGGAAATGAGCATCAACCACAACAACGTTCCGGATTTGCACCGCGACGACAATATGATGATCTTGGACCGTCGGTGCTTACCGGTTTGGATAACATAACAAATGGTCATATGCAAACTCCAAAAATCGAGCTGGCATCGAGACCCATGAAATCTAAAAAGGATAAAATAGCAGATTTAACTGCTGCAACCAGCAAATTAGCTATAGAGGAGTTAAGATTGGTAAGGGCAATTTAAAATATTGAGTTATTGAAATAATTTATTTTGTGATCAGAAAAGTTGTTGCTTCAAAATATTTATAAACACAGGAGTTTTTGATATATCCTTTTTTATTGACAAATAACCTCCTGAAAAAATATTATGCTAAATTAATCATTTCGTTAATTATAGTTTGACTATAGCATTTTATTTCGAAAAATTGTAAATATTTTCGTCTATGGATATAATAAGGATTTTTCGTTTTCAGACCGATAGCAACGGACTCGCTATGAAAACACCGGTTTCCATTTTACAAGAGCTCTTGAGTCGCCGTGGAATAACTCCCAACTATGAGTTGGTACAAATCGAGGGTGCCATTCACGAACCCACATTTCGTTATCGTGTCGCTTTTAATGACAAGGATGTGCCCTTCACAGCAATGGGCGCGGGACGCTCTAAGAAAGAGGCTAAACATTCAGCTGCACGTGCACTAATCGATAAGTTAACTGGAGTACAGTTGCCCGATGCAAACCAATCATGTGCTGGAGTTGGAATTGCTACAGTAATTGGTGGTATTACAGCTACAAATGTAGCCAACGAAGCCAATGCAAATGCAGTTGGAAGTGGCGAGTATGTTCTCACATCCTAATGGGAATACAAAGCTAAGCAATTTACTGATGGAAATTTCTTTCTTATAGCGGAGCCGACAAAATTGTGGGAAATCCTATAGGTTGGTTACAGGAGATGTGTATGTCGCGTCGCTGGCCACCACCAACTTATGAAACCGAAACTGAGGTCGGTTTACCACACGAACGGCTTTTTACAATCGCCTGTTCAATTCTTAACTATCGTGAAGTTGGAAAGGGCAAAAGTAAGAAAATCGCCAAACGTCTAGCAGCACATAAAATGTGGACTCGCTTGCAAGAAAATCCACTGGACAACAATCAGATATCGGAGGCAATGCGTAACGATCTCGACGGTGATGTAAGTGACTTACTCTGTGCTAAGTGCAATGTGTTAGGTATTCAAATTAAAATGAAATTCGCTATGATAAATTTCAAGTCACCATATGAAATTTGTAAAAAAAGAATGTGTTAATGGCTAATTTATTAAAAAAAGTGATTTTTTCTCAGTTAACCAATTATTATGCTCATTTGTCGGGTATAGGTAATCGGGAGTACCGTTTTATACCCGACTACGATTCGACACTCTAAAACATGTCTCCCACAATTATTTTGGGATATATTTTAAACAGTAACAATAACAAAAATTGACCGCTGACTTGACATTTCGCTTTCTCGTTACAGAATCGTAACTGTTCTAGCTATTATGGTGATTTGAAAGATATCACTGTGCCTACATTAACGAGCCAGCATAGTAATAAGGTCTCACAGTTCCACAAAACACTTAAAAATGCTACCGGAAAAAAATTATTGAAGTTGCAGGTGAGATGCTTACAGTTATGGTGTAATCAGTATATTATTAGAACATTAGGTGAAGAGTTCAATGATAATGTGTTTTTTAATAACATTATTTTCAGTGACTATTTCCATTTATATAATTTTTTTTATTTATGTGTAAGTGACTTGCAGTATGTGTAATAGAAGGTGAAAATACATACATGCAAATTATAGGCTCAGCACGAATTATTTTTGTTGTATTATCTCATGGTAAACAAACTTGTTATGAGTAATTAGAAGTAAAAATAATAATTCTTGGTGTTTTACATCATGTGCAGAGATAAATTAAAACTTGTGTTAGATCATATCATTATTTGAACAATAAGAATTTATAATTTAATGAAATTAATTATTAACAATATGTGATACATATACTCTGAGATAAAATCTAGTACGAATCCATTCACAATATTTGGTTTGTTTGTTTTGTTTATAACTTAGCTTTGGTTAGAAAAAAATGTGGAATATAAAATAATTATAACAAGACTTTTCGAGTTTTTAGGCAGTCAAACAGTGCTAAAACTCTTAATTTGATTCTATATATTTGCAGAAAACGTGTCTAAAAGGTCCCAAAATTGATTATGTCAAGTTATTGTCGGAGATTGCCAATGAGAATCAGTTTGAAGTTACTTATGTTGATATAGAGGAGAAGACCTTTACAGACCAATGTCAATGTTTGGTTCAGCTTTCCACTTTGCCGGTCGGTGTATGTCATGGTTCTGGACCAACAGCAGCTGATGCACAGAAGCAGGCTGCGCAAAACGCATTGGAATACTTAAAAATTATGACAAAGAAATAAATTTGATTGATAAAGTAATAACATTTGGCAGTTGTAAAAGATATACAATCTTATAATGAAAAATCAAATATAAGATGGTAGTGCTAACAAACATTTGATGTCCAGTGTCTACAAAGGTGAAATTTTTAAGTGTATTTCTGCTTAAGGACGGGAGGCTAACAGCATTGTTTAAAAAAAGGAAGAAGAATTGGAAATTTTCAATGTTTTAATTTCAAACTAAATATTTAATTGTAAAATTATTTTTAGAAATAGTCTTTGTTTTCCATCGAAAGACAATTTTCTTAATTATAAATAAAGCTAAAATTGTATAATTAAACATTTTGTTGGATGAGGTATTAAAAAATAAAAATTATAATTTCATTGCATTGTTATCAAACCGAATTATAAGTTTTTAATATACTAAATCCAATCATTAAATACAATAACAATATTATACAAAAAAGAAAACAAAACAACACAAAAGTGAAAACTAAAGGGTTAAAAAATTATATATGTATGTATGTATATAATTAAAAAAATACACAATGTTTGTCAGAAGCTGGTTAAGGATATGACATATGAACATGAGCAAGACATGGCCCATAATAAATCGCACTCACTTTAAAAAAAACACATTTTTTTATTATATATATATGTGTTCGTAAAGAACTGTTCGAAATCTGCAAACTATATACAAATTACATATATATACAAGATCACGATATGGACACAATAAGAATTAGTTTTAATATTTATTGAAGAAAAATTGAATAAATTACAATTTCAGATAATATACATTAATGTATTTAAATGTTTTTATTTACTGATGGTTCGTTTCCAAGGGTAATGGTAGCATATTAGCCAATCAACTGCATCGATTCTGATAAATTAATATGTTTATAATGTATGATCAACAAATTTGTACAAGCGAACCTATATATATCTATATATATTTTTTAAAATTTTATATCTCGTTGTTTGTCCAGGATTGGCGCCTAAACTACCGAACCAATTTTAATGAAATTTTGCACACATCTGGAGTTTGGTCCAACTTAAAAGATAGGATAGTTTATATTTCAAATTTTTGTCGCAATGTCCATCCATCTGTCCATTCGGTCATTCGGTCAAGCGATAATTTGAATTGCAATCTAGATCTATGAGATTGTATTGTAGATAGGCAAAACCAGACAAATGCAAAAATTAAAAAAAAAAGAAGTTAAGAAAAAATTAGACTTTTGCAAAAAAAATCCGGAAGGATGTTAGGATTTGCACATTTTTCGTAAGTGGAAGTGGTCACAGCTCAACATCCGTCTTGCCGACCTATTTGGTCAAGCGATAGTTGGATCTGGATATCCTAATATAACTTAGCTCAAACTTAAACCTTGATACTATGATAAGGTTAGTATTCTTGATGGCCAAAATCGGACTTCTGCAACGACTAAAAAATAGTAGTTAAACAAAGAGGGAATAATAAAATTCGGAACACATGATCCGGGTACGGAAAGGCATATATGGTTTATTGTTTGATAAATTGGCGAGAAAAAACCAAAGAGACAGTTTTGGTATATTATATATATTTTTCAATAAACATAAAAATTTAATAAACTTTCACTATTCGAATAGTCGACAACGAACGGTTAACCGAATAGTCGGAAAAGAGCGGTTAATCGAATAGTCGATGACTGACGACTATCCGGATACCGCAAACCGAATATTATTATTCGAATAATGCCCTATCCAAAATTAGGAGAGCTTCGAGTTTTTAGTAATACTATTTTTTATTTTGTGTTTTTATAATGCCGGTTACTATTTAATTTTAATGTCATAAATAAAAAAAACTATCAAAATTTAATAGTTCATTAAGTTTATGACGCCTTTTCGCAATTGTCTCATGTATTGCTCGCAACTGTAGTTATTACTACACCTCATTCACAATAGATTAATATTAAAGCAACCTTGTTAATATTTGGTCTCAATACAGTTTTCGCCGGTGTGGAGATATTTTGTGGGATTCGCGGCAAAACGAGTGCGAATGTTTGGTCTGATATAAAAACAAAAAAAGTGCTTTTAAATATTCGTTTCTAGTTTATGTTTATTAGTGATAACCCAATTGCCCAAACATTTGCTTTAAAATATATGCTTCTGAGTAAGATTTAACAACATCAACCGGAACACTTACAAGCCTTTCGTAACAATATCGTTTTGCACGCGGGAAATTCCTATTCCATACATCTATTCATTCAGTTTATGACAAATTAAAGTAGGTAAGCATGAATTTTGTTGAACATTTACATATATGTATATATAAATTCTATAAATAATAGTATATCATTAATATTTTATTAAATTTTAGGTAAAATGCCGTCGATTAGTCCAATAGATTTCTTGGATATGGCTGGAAACATATTAGAGCGAATGGACATAAGAGATAGTTCGTCTCCGGGTTTGCTAGATGTTAAAATAAATCTTACAGGAGTAGCACAGCACGGTTTCGCAACAGCAAGTGGACTAAATGATTATGATTATCAAAATATTTCAAGTTTATCAATGGGCCCTAAATCTGCGATGCAAGTACATACGATTAATAAAATTCCAATTCCTTCTGAAATTTTAGAACATTTTAAACATATAAAATGTCATTGTATGATGGGATTGTTTCCGGAAATCGGCAGAGCATGGCTAACTATTGATTCTGAAATTTATATTTGGACATATGAACAAGCACGAGATGTTGCTTATTATGATGGACTGAACCACTTAATTGTGAGTGTAGGTTTGGCAAAGCCTAAACCCGGAGTGTTCATCAACGATGTGAAATACTTATTAATTTTGACGACACCAATTGAAATTATTGTTTTGGGCGTTACATTTGCAGACACTACCAAAATAATTTCGTCTCCCATGCGAAATATGCAAAGCACTACAACCTTTGAGGAAATGCAGCTTATGAATAAACCAATTTTTATTTTAAATTCAGATAATGTTGCTATTAATGTCGTACAGTGTAGTCAAAGTGGACGCATTTTTCTCGGAGGTCGAGATGGCTGCCTTTATGAAATCGATTATCACGCTGATTCTAGTTGGTTCGGAAAGCGTTGCAAAAAAGTAAACCATTCTCAGAGCATGGTATCAGCGATGGTTCCAAGTTTCCTTAAACTGTTTTCGGAGAATGATCCCATTGTTAAAATCGTAATCGATGATAATCGTCAACTATTGTATACACTAACGGAAAAAGGTTCTATAGAAGCATGGAATATGGGAACGGATTGTGGTAGTATGCGTCGCATTGCACGAGTATCACAAAATGAGATTACACAACGCGCCAGCAGCATATTAAAAACTGTCGATAATTCAATATTCACTAAAATTAAATCAATTTGTCCCTTATCAACCGATGATAGTCAAAATTTAAATTTACTCGCCATTACGCAGAGTGGTGTACGGTTATTCTTTGCTACAAGACCTTTAAGTCCAGCACATATTCCCAACCAACAAGCTCAGCTACAACAAACACAACTTTCGCAAACTCTACAAATGCATACTACTACTAATTACCAAACCCCTGGATCTCCTGGAACGCCTACGTCCCAGACGGCACAAGACTGTAGTAAACCACAAGGCTTATATTTATATCACGTTCGTCTGCCACCTGGCTACACGCCTAATACCACCATTAATAAGCCAAAGCAGGTACATTCGGCATATTATAGTGAAGGTACTCTACTATTAGTATCAACGTCACAGCAAGACCAAGATCATTTATGGTCTATTAGCTCAGCACCATTTCTTAGTCGACCATACTTGGCAGAAGCGACCGCAATGCTTAATTTAGACGGAATCGTATGGAGCTTATCTGAAGTACGAGATAAATGTGAGTCAACTCTAAACTCAGTTTTGCGCAAAGCGAAGAAACCTAAAAAAGTTGTGCTGTTAACAAATCAAGGTGCTCATATTATCGCGCTATTGAAGCCTGTCGATATACTACAGCAATTGTTGACGGCATACAATGGTCCTCATAATGAAGCTGTTAAAACTTTCTTTCAAATACAAACTGAATGTGAGGCGTGCACAACTTCATTACTCATAGCCTGTTCAGATGAGTATCGTAACACAGATTTGGCATTATGGGCTGCGCAGGCATTCCTACTATACGGAGGAGAACCATATTATCACTTTCAAATGCTTGCAAATACACAAGCAGGAGCATCAAAAATGAATCCTATGAATTCCCCATTAGGTATTGGACATCATGGTATTGACCGTAATTCGCCACAAATGTTTGTATCAACACCGATGCCACATGCCGCAGGTGGTGGCTATCAAATGGCACGTTCACCACAATTACCACTTTCAGTGCAGCAGTCCCAATATCCATTAAGTCCAATACCTGGTCAAGATACAGGTCACGATGGCCTGATTGTCAATGACTACTCTACGGTTATATATTCTGCAAAACATGATGGTCTATATTTGTATGTTGCTCGTCTGCTACGTCCAATATGGAAGAAACGTTGTGTTGACGCAAATTTATGCAGTACATTAACGCAGGCCGATTGTACTTTGATTTTAGATGATTTGTTTTCACTCAAAGTATTCATGGATGTTTATACCATAAATGAGTTATCTGGATTGACACGTAATACTTACTCCACTCAATCGAACATTACAAACGGTTATAGTCATGTGCTATCCTCTCACAATCAACTAACACCGCACGATCAAAGAAATGCCACGGAGAAAGCCCAGAACGAAGAGAAACAGTCTCTGAGTGCTTTATATCAATTGGTTAGACATGTCTGTGAAATAATGTCATTGTGGAAAATTTTGTGTGAACATCAGTTTCAAGTACTTGCTTCTCAATTGTCAAAAGAAGAACAAACAACATTGAGTTCCTGCACATTTCGCGACCTTACACTCACACGCACCGAATCGTGTGCTTTACTAATAGCCGCCTTAATTAATTCATATCTCAAAGATAATGCAAGCGTCAGCATAATATCAGCGAAATTGCGGGAAGTATGTCCCAACTTATATCGCCATGAAGATGCTGTCACTTTTAAGGCAACTGAAATATTGCTTTCTGCTAGAAGTTGTGAAGCATCCGAAGGAAAGAATGAAAAACTTAGAACGGCTCTACAGCTCTGTAAGGATGCTGCACCCAATTTACCTCTACAAAACATTTGTCAACAATTTTCAACGGCTGGTTTTGGTGAAGGAGTTATCGAATTAACTGCAACCTGCGCCGCAAAAATTGATCCAGAAGAATATGGTATCCGTTATTATAATAGTGATGAGCCCACCGAAGACAGTGAGGGTTACACTGCGTATTCCGCACGCATGTCATGCTACAAAGAAGTCCGTTCGATGTTAGAGACTGTCTATCAAAATCATTGTAATGCTAATGAAACACAAGAATTCGAATTTCAACGACAAATGTGTGATACCAGTGAAAACAGTTTTAGCGTTCAAATACGCAAGTTAGTGCATTTGGCTATACAAATAAAAGACCCACTACTGCATATAACTATATATCAATGGTTGATGGCACATGATATGATTTCAGAGTTGTTGGCGTTACCTGAGCCAAGTCTAGGAGAATTTCTGCGTCGAAATGTGGTAAATAATCCTGGAAATTTGAACCTAGTCGATCTCTTGTGGAAATATTATGAAAAGAATGGTCGTCATGCAGAAGCTGCACATATTTTGGATAATTTAGCTAGCACTCAAAATGAATCCATATCACTTGATCAACGTATTGAATATTTAGCGAGAGCAGTAATGTGCATGCGTAACGATAGTTCGGGATTTTCTATTGCTAATGGTATCTTGCTAAAAGAACTAGAGGATAAACTCGAAATTGCACGAGTTCAAAAATGCATATTGGATACATTTTCCTCATATGTAACACCGGATCACAATATATTGCAGGCTATAGAAAAGCTAAATTTTACATTGTACGATATAACACAACTTTATCAACAATTTGCTGATCCGTTTGACTTGTGGGAATGTAAACTTACTATACTAAACTGTTCTCATCACAATGACCCGTTGTTAATTGAAACAGTTTGGAGTCAGATTATTAATAAGGCTGTTGACGGCGTGGGTACTACGCAGGAACGATGCACACGCTTGTTTACCAAGATAGAATCGCTAGTTAAAGAGTTTCGAGAGTCTGGTCACTGTTTTCCATTAGCCTTTATTATACGTGAGCTTGAATTAAAGGCATGTCAACTGCGCTTTCCAGAGGGCATTGTACCTGACAAGCTGGTCGCTATGAATATAGATATTGATCTTCTAATGGAATACTACTTCAGAATGATTTCAATAAACGAACGTGTTTGGGCAAATGAGGGCAATGAATGGCATTTGGTACAATCCTCCATACGCGTTGTTACCTTGCTATGTGGGCAAATGCGGTCTATGTGGCATCGTTCTAAAGGGCGAATTGTTGGAAAAGCGCAGGATATCGTATCGACTTGTTTAAGTTTCTGTTACCAAAAGCCTGATACTGAAAAACTGCGAAATACACTCAAAACATTACAATGCCAATTGCAAGATAATTTATTGTAAAGATTTTAAATTTTTTATATCATTTATCAAAATAAAAATATAAATTAAAAATGTGTTATTTTTTTTTTTTTGTAGTATGAAACTCATTTTCGTAATCTGGGATTTGGTTCATCGCCAAGCTATAATCTCCCAATTTGCTCACTTAATTAGCGTTATAAAGCTTTACTTTATATATGGGAGCTAGGGGAAGTAGTTACCCGATTTTACCAATTTTTGACACCGAAGCTATTATTAGAAAGAAACCTCTGAATTTATCTAAAATACCCTACTATTAAATGTTTAATAATTATTGACAGCATTTCCGAAGGAAAGGGGGTACCAGTTTTCAGCATTCATTTCATTAATATATTACATAGGCATATGTTGGAAAAATCGCGATTTCATATTGAAATTCAGCACAAGGTATCCCGTTTTCGATGTGAATTTATTATACTAACATTTTTATTTCATCAAAAAATTCCAAATAAGAAAGTATTAGTATAAATACATTTAATTTCATTGTTGTGTTATTTCATTGTCACTACATAAAGCTAGTATTTAAATGTAATGAAAACGCTAAATAAACATAGAGGTGACTGACTACAATATTTCATCGAGAGAGTGCTAGATTTCGAGATAATTTCCCAATTTCACCATGAGAAATAAATAGGAAGTTTTAAATAGTAATTATATATCCAAATAAATAGAACAACTGAAGTATGTTATATTAATTTTCCGAAAAAATTTGTGTTAGAAGATATAAAAATGTGCATATGTCTATTATAACGACTATTTGAACCATTTTTACTTCAAAAACATATTCTGTCTCTGCAATACTATATTTGCATAGGTAATGATTTAATACTAGATTTATGAAAACCTATTTAATGCTTAAAAATTCTTAACATAGAGACATTAGTTTTTAATTATTAGCGAACAGTGGTGTAGTGCCGTCTCATCCGATGTTGACATCGTCCAAGCTTCTGCACCATAAAGCAGGACGGGAATGATAAGCGACTTGTAGAGTTTGATTTTGGTTCATAGAAAGAGGACTTTATTTTTCCATTGCCTACTCAGTCCAAAGTAGTACCTGTTGGCAAGAGTGATTTCGAGGCTGACATTGTTAATGCTGGTTCTCAGGTATACGAAGTTATCTACGACTTCGACATAATTAACGTCGCGATTGTTGCTTCCGATGATATCAATATCATCGGCGTATGACAGCAGCTGTACACTCTTATAGAAGATTGTACCCTCTCTATTTAGCTCTGCAGTTCGTATTATTTTTTCCAGCATCAAGTTAAATAAGTCACACTATAGTGAGTCACCTTAAAACCTCGTTTGGTATCGACCGGCTCGGAGAGGTCCTTCCCAATCATGACGGAGCTTTTGGTGTTGCTTAACGTCAACTTACAGTTATTATTAGTTTTGCGGGGATTCCGTGCTGTCGAAAGCAGCTTTAAAATCTACAAAAAATTGGTCAGCTTCTTAAGCTCTTCATACTCACGCATTTCGGCCTATTTCTTTTTTGTCTTCAAATGCGTCTCGCTTCCCTCTTCAGCTCTCGGTATCTACCCCATTCCTCACATGTTGTGGTCGTTTGCAACGTTGCGATGTAGGCAGTCTAAGGAGCTCTGCGAGAGGCAATCCTCATCGTACCAGCTCGTTTTTTTGTCGTTGTCGAAATCCAATTGTTTCGGCTGCCGCGGTGCCCAATGAGTTTGAGATGCCGTTCCACAGCTTCCTTATACCGAGATGCTGATGAGTGCTCTCAGAGAGCAGGAGTGCAAGTCGAGTAGAGTATTTATTGGCTGTCTGTTGCGGTTGCAGCTTTTCTACGTCGAACCTTCCTTGTGTTTGTTGACGGGCGTTCTTTGCTGCACAGAGGCGGGTGCGTATCTTCGCTGCAACCAGATAATGGTCCGAGTCTATATTTGGTCCTCGAAGCGTACGCAAGTCAAAAACACTGGAGACATGTCTTCCGTCTATCACAACTTGATCGATTTGGTTATGCGTGTTTCGATCAGGAGACAGCCATGTTGCTTGATGAAATTTTTTGCGCTGAAATCTGGTACTACAGACGACCATATTTCGGGCCGCAGCGAAGTCGATCGGCCTCAGGCCGTTTGGCGATGTTTCGTCATGGAGGCTGATTTTTCCGACTGTTGTGCCAAAGACACCTTCTTTACACACCTTAGCGTTGAAATCGCTAGAAAGTATCTTTGGTCACATCGTCCTTCTCTTCCGTTGGGGCGTTGGCGCAAAAAAGCGATATGTTGAAGAACCTCGCTTTTATGCGGTTTGTGGCTAGACGTTCATCCAACGGGGTGAATGCCATAACTCGGCGACGGAGTCTCTCTCCCACCACAAATCCAACACTAAATTTGCGTTCCCTTATGTGGCCGCTGTAGTAGATGTCACAAGGACACATGCCCTCAAATCATAATCCTCATCCGAGGCTTTCGTCGATTTTTCATTGGTACTTCGTTTTTATGTGGTGGGTCTCAAACCCTACGCACAACCACAGAAGCGGGTTCGCCTTATCACTTTAGCTCGCCTTGGTCTAAAACAGGAAGTCGTGAGCTGGTTGAACCATGTGGAGAAGAATCGTTTCTGGCCACTCCCAAGTGAATGACAATCAAAAACACCTAATTTACCTGTTTACGTATCATTACGTTTCTCATAAGCTTTTCTTACTCAATTCTAAAATAATACAAATATGGCAACTATTTGTTCTTGCCGGCTATTATAACCTCTAATAGCAATCAAAACAACTCGTATTTCCACAGTGAAGTATTTCTTTAATCGTGGATTATAACTAAATTACTGACCAAATCAAAAATGTTTCCTACAAAGCATGGAGTGATATTCCGAACACCGGAACAACATCAGCCACCAGATGACATCAGCATTGCAGGCAACACATATTATCCTAATCTGAATTCTCGCGATTATGCCAAACGACCGCTGAATCGTCATATTCGCATGCACAAAGCATGGGAATGCATATCACTTAATTCTGAACAACAAGCCGTTATTGCCACCAACAAGTTATCGGGCCGTGAGTGGTCAGGATCCTTGTGGGGATTCGAAGAAATTGGCAATGGTAGTACGCTGAAGCCATCGAAAGCTACCTACAAACTTCAATGCCAAACATTAGTTTCCTGTTTGCGTTTTGTTTCGGATAATATTGTTGGTTTAAATAATTTCAATAATTTTCATAAAATAAATATGGTTTATTTTTCCTTTTTAGTTCATTGTTGCTTTGCGATCAGGCCGTATACAGGTATGGTCTACAAGATCGGAGGTGCGCAATACACAAATACCCTACTGTATGTTCTTGATAGGAGAGAAATGTGAGCATATGCGACCTGTTATTTGTATGGATGTAATGAAGAATGTAGATCATGCAGCAACTGGCAGCAAAGATGGCACATTAAAAGTAAACACCAAACATAATTCTAATTTAATTTTTAATTTTAATTCAATTTAAATTTGTAAGGTCTGGGATATGGGTTCTGCGGATTTATTTTCCATACACACATTTCGATATGCACACACAGATGTAATTACAGGTGTTGCAACTTCAAACACAGATGCTTCAGTATTTGCGACCTGCTCTTTTGACCAAAGTACCTTACTTTGGGATGATCGATTAACAAGACCTGCAATAGGTAAATATTTGTATATTATAAAATAAATGTAACATAATAATATTATTTTAATATAGCTCTGTATGAAAAATGCTCATCACGATTTAAAAACTTGTCATGGGCAAAAACCAGTGATCATCTGATTTATGTAGGAGATGAATCGGGTTTTCTGCATACAATTGATACACGAGTGCCAAAAGAATTTTTGCAAACCTCTAAATGCTTAAATAGACCAATACATAAAATTGTTCCAAAAGAGTAAGTAAGCAGCGATTACACTTAAAAATATATAATGAATTGTTTTTTTTTTTAGGAACATGATTGCTCTAATAGGAGACACAAATTTGGTTAAGATTATTAATGAGAATGATTATAGTACGATCTATGAAAATGCTGAGTCGGAACATTTCGTGCGGGATGCGGTTTGGCGTAAAGATTCTGATCTGCTGACAGTTGGCTATGAAGGCAGACTGCGTATACATAAGATACAGTAAATAAATTAGATCTCTTGGTATTCGACTAACCGATAGACGTAAGTCGTCGACTACTTGATGAACCGCTAATTTTCGAATATCTGGTTAACCGTTCGTTGTGGACTATTCGAATAGTACGAGCTCATTCATTTTCTTATTTTTATTGAAACTGAAGTGACTCACGAAAAATGGTGCGGAAACTTCTGAAAATTTTATATACGCGCACAATTTACTTTTTCGCAAATTTAGAACAAACAAAAATTAAAAGGTGTTGGATTTCAAATTTCATTTATTCAAATACTCGATTAATATTTATACGAACGGTTACTAACCGGATATTCGAATAGTCGATTTTCAGGTTATTCGAATAATTTTAGGAGCTCTAAAATAAATATTTAAAAAGCAAATTGTAATTAATTTATACTTTTTCTCTATATGTCTATATCAGAGTTAGCGTGGACATATTTAGTTAATGTGTACTAATAAGAAATCCAGTACTTTAATATTATATTCCAGCAATAACATTAAAAAAACAACTTCGTAATCTTAAAGATGCTTCGAAATTGTTAAGTACTCAGTTTATATGAAAAGAAAATTTGTCATGTATAAGAAAAATCAGTTTTTAACTTTAAGCCTTCCATTGTTATAATTCGCAGAATTTTTTATTTACAAATCAGAAATTTCAACATATACGATTAAAATATAAATATAAAAAACTTAATACAAAAATCTATAGTAAATGCATTGGAACAAAGAAACTGCATAAGTGAAAATTTAAGGCAAACACATCACTCGCCATTGAAATGAAGTAATACAAAAGCTTTATTTGTACCATGTACGTCTTTAACTTCTCAACAATTTAAATTTAGTTCATCACAGACAAAACGCACTGCACGATTGATTCCGGTATATCTAACGGCTTTTCACACAACTCTCCCGTTACTTTATCCATCATATATATTTCGTTTACGACTTGATCGGCATTGTCAGGGTCTAACGTGGAAACCAGCACCAAAGATCCATCTGCCAAATCCATCAATATTTGTTGAATATCACACTCGTCTACTTCTCGTTGCGAAATTGATGACGGTGTAGCCGGCATTACATCCATTACCGCTAAACTTTCCTCTGCGCCTTGCAACGTATTCACTGTGCCATCATCTAAATCGACAAATGTTTTGCTTTCAACTCGTGCCGCGGAAGATTCTGAACAATTGTCCTTATTTGGTGTAGTTAATTCATTTACAGGTGGTGTTGCATCACAGCTTGTTGGTGCTATAAGGTTTATAAATTCCTCTGCCATTGCATCTAAATGACTCATCATATCCAAGTTTCTTTCAACATTTACTGAGCGCATTTCATTGTTAAAGGAATTACTTTCGTTAGTAAGATGTTCAGCTTTAACTGTATAGTTTGGTGCAACTTCAAGTTTCACAGCTGCGATCTCACTTGATTGTGTTGGCAATGGCATTGTACCACACTGCGGTTGAACTGGCAATGCTTCTTCAGAATTATCGTGCAATAATCCCTGCTTTGTTTTCAGTTTTTGTTTTTGCTGCCGCGCTACTCCCGTTTCATTGGAACTTGAAAGTGATGCTCTTGATTTTTTTGCGCTATCAGTCTTTTGCTTTTCACTTGCGTTAGATCGACGACTAAGTTTTCGCTTTACAATGTTTTCATTTTCATATATATCATCGCCGTTTTTGAGTGCACGCGCCGCTGTACTACTGTTGATTTTTACCTGAATATCGGTGAGAAGCATTATTATAAATTATAAATATTAAAAATTATGAAGAAAATAAGCATTTTCTATGTAAATTGTTCCTAACCTTTTTAATGGTTTTGGCCTCTTTTTCGTGAATCTCCTTCCAACGCTGTATGGCTTCTTCTCGCTCCCTTTCTTCAGTCTCTAATTGCGTTTTTAAATCGTCAATGTTAAAAAGCTTCGGATACAACAAGGCCTTATTGATTAAAGCTAAATTATTACGTTCTTCTTTCTTGAATTTTAGTTTCAAATCCCGTCTTGTCCGCTTGGGAAATAATTGGCACATGAGTGAAAAATCGGTTCCTACCGTTTGTAAACAACGATAAAACTTTATAGTCTCTTCCGGTGGCCAATCCTTTGTGCGTTTTTGACGCTTATAGAAACCGTTCATCCCAGTATTTTCATCAAGAAATATAAGTGAGGAATTTGCTAGTACTTTGCGTGCCTCTTGTTCTGCAGTGGTTTCAATTTCTAAAGTTTTCTCATCGAGAATTAGGTCGCCATTTGCGTTTAACTTAAGTTGTGGCACAGGCATAGCGTTATTTGTTCCATCAGCTATTTCCACTTTAGATTCTGCGTTTGTTATTATTTTCGTATCACTTTCTTCTATTTTAGGTTCTTTCTTAATAGTGGAAATTGTGTTACGTTTCTCCATGGGATTTGTGACAGGATTGTAGTAGATTAAATCGAACATTTTTAAAGACGATTTATCTAAATTACCATTTACAATTCGTAACGATACGTCACGCCTGGAATTAGTACGATTATTATGTTCGTCATTTTTTCGTAGTTTTGATGGTGGTACGAAAGAATCTGAAAACGCCGAACAATTGGATTCTGTGCGTATGCGACTAAGTCCCATTGCAGGTGTGAATTTGTGTGGAGTATAATGGTGGTGACCCATAGCAGAATGTGGTGATTGAGCCATTGAGGCCGAATAATGGCGCTCTCTCCTATGCGTTATTGGTTGCATCTTCTGGGAATTACTTGTTTCTAAGGTTTCAGTCACCACAGTTGGTTTTGGATGATCTGTAGGCATATCAAGAACTGATGCAAAAAAAAAGTAAAATAAATAGTAAACAATTAAACAAGTAATTATAAAAGTAGATGTATATAAACTAACCTGTTGCTTCGTCTAACGAGCTTTGTGAAGGACTCCCCATAGCTACAAGACTATTACGCCTTGGAAATGTAGGTACTGGACGTATTCTTTGTCGCCCTTGTTGCTTTGTTGGCAGTGTACCATAATCACTGGTCGTTTTTTGCATATCCGATTGTAAAATACTCTCCTCCATATCAGAGTAGAAAACATCATCGGACCCGGTATTTGCCGTAGTTTGACTATTACTGCGTACATTTTCAACACGAGCGGGACATTTAAATGAAGAATTGGATTCTTCTACCTTGTTTTCTGACTTATCTTGAAATATTTCATTACTCTCATTATTTTCTGATATATTGTCGGACGATTGGTCTGCTTTTGCAATATGATCACTGTTAGCGTTGAGTTCATTCGCATCATCCGTTTGTTTATTCTCTATAATTTCAGAAGAAATACTTTCGGTAGCATTATTCGTCTTACTAGCACCATCAGTTGTACTTTTCAGATCTTCCAAATTATCAATTTGTTGATGAGATGACTTTGCATCCGTTGGTTTGGCACTTTCAACGGCAGATTTTACTACATTTTCAGATTTGACATCCCGAGATTTTCGCTTAGTTGTTAAAAGCGCAGCCGCTTTTATACGAGGTCGACGCATAGCCATGGTAATGGGTTATTGTTTTATAACAAGCAAAATATGTTAAATCCTTTCAAATGATTTGATGTGAATACGTAAGCACCAACAATCTATAATTCTGCGAACACGTTGTTTAAAGTGTGTGTTCACAAATGGTTACAATTTTCGACGCTGGATTTTATCTTTTAACAAATCATCAATATAAGACCTGATCTTTAATTTATTTTCGCTTCCAAAATCCATTGCAAATCTCAACAGAAATGCGTTAAAATTATAAATTTCTGAAGGAATAGTCTTTAAGCTGAATCGGTTAATTGATTGTGGCTATTTTGCCAACAATGCAGCGAATATTTGGAAAAATAACAGGGTGACTAATACCATTTATGCCAATGAATAACTGATCACTTTTAAACAGAAATGCACCCTATCTTTTAAAGGAAAATTTATTAAAATTATCAAAAATATATACAATTTAGAAAAGTAAACATCATATATTTCAGTGAATTTTGCAAATCTAAACAATAATTTTAAAAAAACTAAACGGTGGTGAAATATTAGAAAACTCAACTACACCAAATTTTATTTATATTTGAAACACCCATTAAATTTCGTTTCGCCTTTATTTTGATCACAGCTGATCATACTCTACATCTCCACTCTACACGTGCTTATTTTTTATCTTGCATTTCTCCACATTACTTTTAATAACTTGTGCAATGCTATTTCTTGGGTTTTCAACTACATACCACATGCAACGATAATTATTACTAAGTTCTTATATATAGACAACGCTTGGTATTTATTGTGTAAGGCAATTGAGAAAAGTGTGGGTGCCTTCTTTCTATCATATACGAAGCAACAAGTTTGATTGCAAGTTATTTACGTCAAAAGTGGCATGGCATAAATGCCATTATCATATATAAACTGGTGGAGTATACTCGTACAAAATTCGAAACAAATCCATTAAAATTGTTGTTGCATTGTTATGCAAGCGGCCGGACGCTTTCTTATAAATAGGAAATTAAAAGCGGTGCTGGAGCAAAGAACTGAGTCCATGGAGCTGCATTAAACAAAAAAAAAAAAACAAGAAGTAGAAGAACAACAAAGAGTGTCACATGCCGGCAACCAAAGTAAGAGCAACAACAAAATTCAAATCGCTAAAAATAAATTAAAAAATGTTTAGTCGTATTTTAATAAACATTAAGCATCGATCAAATGCAACATTACGCTCATGGTCTTACCAATGCGAGTCGATAGTGGCTCAACGCTCACGTCGAATCCAACAACTTTTTACCTTCTACCATCGCGTTTATGGTTCAAACGGTCTGCAGCGATTACTACGATCTTATCACAAGCAATTTGAACCGCCTTTAAGAGGTATAATGCTAAGCGCTGTCGGAGCTGTTGGTTTAAATATCAGTACAGCTATTGAAGCGGCCGGATTCAATTGGGACAGAGAGCGCTTGAGCCTAAAAAATTTTGACCTTTGCCGAAGAGATCTTGAATTTTTAAATGAGTTGCCAAAAAATGAACTATGTTCTCTTTGCAAGGATAAGCACATGAAATACTGTTATTGTTCAGTAGGAAACAAAAAGTGTAAGTCTTCGAAAGATGGGCAAGAGAGTATGCGCAACTGTCGAGGACCACTAAGATTAAAAAGAGATACTGTGCCTATAGGAAATAAATTAATAGAAACAGTTAGTGAAAATTTATGGGAACCATACTTTTGCAAAGATGAGTTCTCTGTTTGGAGGCGTGAGGAAAAGTCATCTATGTACTCCTATAAGGTATACGCCCGCTTTGATGATATTTCTGCCGAAGATCTTCTACATGTACAGACTGACTTAGAATATCGTCGATTATGGGATGAAACCGCGATCCAGTTGAAAATGATAGAAGAAGATCCACGGCCTAATACAAATTCTCATCTTATATACTGGGAAATGCAATGGCCGAAGCTTTTCTCCAATCGCGATTACGTCTACTGTCGTCGTTTTGTGAAAGACGAAAACCTCAATGTTATGATGGTGTGTAGTCGTGGTACGGAACATCCCAAATATCCCTTATATTCAAACAAAGTGAGGGTTAACGATTATTGGAGTTTGATGGTTATAAAACCCTATCAAACTTTTAATGAACCGGGAGTCCACTACATACTTACATATTTCGATGATCCAGGTCTACCAATCCCACAAAATATTAAATCATGGGTAACACAAAAACAAATGCCTGAATTTCTACGTAAGATGTATGTCGCAACAAAGCAGTACTCATATAAACGGACACTCGAAATGCAACACATTTTTAGTATATCAAACTTTCATTTACAAAGTAGCGAATACTTGGCGAACGAATCCAGAACGAGCTGGTTTAGAAAAATATTGCGTACCCGTGAACCAGGAAAGGAAAAATAAGGCTATCATTTTACAATAGTGCTTTTTGTTAAGAAGAAAGAAAAATAATGTTTATTTTTTTAAACGGGTAGTGATAACGCTGGTCAAATCGAATCGGTTTATATATCAATTATTACAAAAATCCAGTGAAAGAAACTAGATTAACTGTTATCGATTGAAAAGTTTCGCTATTTATTAAGGGGAGTTCGATAAACAAAAGGATTTCACGTGATTCATATTCAAACAATTATAATGTAAAAGTATATTTAAAATTTTAAATTAAAAAACGCAAAATATTGGTGCAATAAAAGCATTTTAGTTGTACAGTATATATGAAATTCTATTTCGTTTAAGTTTAACATATATTTCACCTGAAGATCTGAACAATATAATGTCGACGAATTTCAAATAAATAATGGTCTGAAATCCTACTATTTCGTTGATACATATAACCATCGGTTCAGAAAATGCATTAAAATAAACATTGGAAAATATTTCATATATAAATCGATACAATTAGTAAAAATGATTATTATAATTAGAATAATAATAGGAATATATGTATATACAATACATATGTAAATTCATGTGTTATTAGAAATTTATAAAACAAAGAACACCTCTAATACAAATTACAATAAACAAACAAAATGCATTTATGAACCAGCGGTCTTTTACTTTTCTGCAGTAAAATGTTTTGAATTGAAATAATTGTTTTCGCTTGCTTTATATATGTATATACCGTTGAACTTCTATTATTCAAACGTCTATAACTCGAAGATCTTCAAAACTCAAACTCTTGAATTGGCAATATAAGTCCAATTTCATTCAACTCAAGTTTTCTTGTGGATTATGGTGATTTGTGTTAGGGTAGTTCAACTGTATGTTCATAATCACTACAAAATTTAATTTTAATACAATTTAGTGGTTAAAAGTAAATATTTCAGAGCTTTCGTTTGGGGACGGAAATTTTGAATTCAAATATATTTACGTTCATCATTTGGCTACGTTTGGAACACATCTAAATTACATATGTTCTATTTGGCAATTAATCAGAGCTTTTTCCTCAAGAGCTGAACATTTTTCAGGGAGGTTTTTTAATTAACATTCACAATTTAATACTTAACTTCAACGTTTAGAAGCATTTTTTCGAAATTTTAAATGCAGTGATAATTCTTTATTACTTTTTAAACATGAACGATACAAAAAGTTACATAACCCTAAATTTAACCCTACTTAAATTAATTGTGAAAAATTAAATCCAGAATTATTTTTTCTTCCTATCTTGTGTACACTTCGGACAAAACCATTTTCCTTTCGGTTTTGTTGTAAGTCCCACGCAGGCAAAGTGGAACCATTCAATTGGACACTAAAGTACAAAAAATAGAAATAGTTCGGCATGAGAATGATATGTAATAAGTAATAAAAATTTAAACTTACATCTGGGTTGTCACAACCAATCATTTCGCCGTAGGACACTTGGTGACACAAGCAATAAGTAGGTTCATTTGGATCCACTGGCATATCCAGTACATCACTTGGATGTGTTGCTGCAGTTAGGCATGACTCCTTTTCAGAGTCCTCAATATCGACATTTTTCTTGAAAAAAATATTGGAAATGATAAAAATATAACGTCTTCCACAAAAAAAAGTTTATAAATTTCACAACAATGCAAGTATGCAATTTATTAATAATGAAATGCAAAGTAAAACGATTTATAACAATATATGTATGAATGTATGCATTTAAAGGCATTTGATATATATGTAAAGCGTGAAGATATGGAAGATGATTCAAAGTAATGCGTACGTGTTACATTTGCGAGATTTAAAGAAGAAAATATCATAAAATGATTAGGAATACTAAATTATTCATACATACATCATACTCGAACAGGCCGATAATGTTTTTTATGCCAAAAATATAAGGAAAATACGCTACAAAAGGAATATATGTTATCTTTATAAGCTATAAGGTATACAAAATGCATACTAATTATATTAATTTACTGAAGTTTATCACTATAAAATTATAATAAATAAATTAACAACGTTTAATAAACATACGAACATTACAAAATTTTAAGCAAGAATTAACAATACTACTATAACGTATATAAAAAAAATTAATTTGCAATCAATGGTTTACTATATTTTTATGAGAATGTGTAAATGAGTTTGATGATTACCTTTTGACCCCCTTTGCGAGTTTCTTTTTCTTGATTTACCTTCGCCCTTTTCTTTTTGCTACCTTGCCCGCCTCCACTACCTCCACCACCACTACCACTTGTTGAAACATTGGTGTTATTTGGACGAGCCTCCTCATCTGATGAGCCAGTCCGTTTACGCTTTCCCGGCGTTTTCGCGTCCTTTGTTTTCTTACGACCTTCTAAAATTGTATTGTAAGTATAAAATATTTATTCTTTTCCACTTATATATGCCTTACTTTTTACTACAGCTTCTTCTGATTTGCTGCGCGTTGATGATGCCTTCTCCTGTATTTCGCCCTCAAAGCGCGCTAAATCGTTGTCAAGGCGTCTAATTTGTTTATCCACCAATTCATATGTTTGTATGGCTAATTGTACTTTGTCATCACTGTATTCTTTTGCTTTGCCGAATAGTGATTGTATATCTATTAGACGCTCTTTGCGTTCTTCATCTGTCATAGAAGAGCCTCCATTGGCTGCAAGCTTATGCATGAACTCTTTCGCCCTCGAATCGATGCTTTTCATAGCAGTTTGAGCTCGATCATCTAATTTACGCATAAGTTTGAAGTTCCGTTCCAGCTCTGTAGGCAATGACTCTAATCCTAGGTATAAAGCAAAAGTTATAAAACGTATTCCACAAGATAAAAAAGCAGATATATATATTTTATTAGTTTTAGATGTTTATTCACTGCACACACCATCCAGATAATTTTCTAAATAAATTGCTGAAGACATGCTTTTGAAATAAAAATGTCTATAATCGCTCTTAATTAATGAAAATAAATATTTTGTTGATAGCGCTACACAAAGTTTTGACAGCTGTTAATAATACAAAATGGAAAGGCACATAACAGATAAAAAGAAGAAGATCATATAATTTCCCATTCACAACAAAACCCTTAATTATTAACATTTTTAAATTGATTGCAATGCTCTGAAAATAAAGCAAAAATAATCGAGAAAAATATAATTATACTTTAAACCAGAATTATACAAAAGTATGGTGCAAATATTGTTTTATTTGTTGTAATTTGTTGAAATAAAAAGTAATTATTATTTATGAATTCAAACTGCATTAAATGATTGGCTCTTATCTACCTTTTTTAATATTCGCTATTGATTATTTTAGTTTTAGATTTAGTTAGTTTTCCGAAAACTAATAATTTTACCAAATACACTAGAGAGTTGGCAACAATGATTTCCAACCCTAAAAAGGGAACGTCAAAGGCAGCAGTGACACAGAGAACGTGTAATACGTTCTCTGGTGACAGTGATTTTTGTTTTGAGAACAGTTCAATAAATTAGTTGGCACTGTACAAAGTTGTTTATTTTGCGTTTTTGTTTCGCGTCTTGTCCAATATTCTAATAAGTAGCAGAAACACCTTTGCAGTGCTCAACGTTGGCAGTTGCTAAATGATAATTAATAATAATAATACTTTTTTTCCTAGTTTACCTCGAAAGGGGTGATGTGTAACTAAAACAATATTTTATTCAAAAAGCCTATTAAATATTATATAATGTAAAACGGTGATACAAAAAAAAAAAAACAAATCTCAATCGATTCGAATCCATTTGTTTGCCATCTGATCAAACAAGAATATATGCGTATATGCGGAACTGAAATAGTTGTCCATAACGTAATAAATGTTTTCATTTGTTTCTTTTAATGCAATAAATTGTATATCAAAACTGTTTAATAATAACAAATTAAATAAATACGCGTATCAAAGTGTAACGAATCAATTAAATTCAAAATTATATAATTAATATATTATATTTAAATAAACCGCCAAATTGGCTTCGCAAAGCTCTTTTCTTGATATTTACATCATGGCTTGGGAACATGGCAGTTCCCCGGTGGATTGGTGTGAAGGAAATTATCTCATATCTTCAAATATAGCGGAATTTGTGAATACGGTACGTCAATTTACATAAGTTATTAAGTAGTGATTTTCGCTTGTCCGTATGTATATAAGAGATAATCATTCTGCATCGGAAACGGAATTGGGAAAAATAGCTTCCGTTAAGTATTATTTATGACGTTATTTAGATTTTAAAGAGGCAAATGTCGGTAAAATACAATAAACAATTATTCTATAACAAATTTAGCGAGTATATGTATGGGCCTTATTTTATGGTACATATTTCAACAAATAATAATCTTTGCTATTTCTAAAAAATGCCAATTAATGCGTAGACAGTGAAAATATGCAGATTCTCGAGTAATGTGTAATTGATGTTTGGCTTTTGAGTTTATAATTTATTACAGAGATACAGAAGTCAAAGAATATTTCGTTTAGCAAAATTACGCTCACATAATAATAAAAGTTGAATACATGCGCAATATATTTTATAATTGATTTTGTAGAAATATTTAACACTTCTTTATTTCGTAATACCGGAAGAACCAAATTGTTGATTATCTATTCGCTGTTATCAAACTATCCTTTAACAAATATAATGATATGTATGCATAAGATAAAATTACAGCGCCCAGAACTTATTAATGTACCTAAGTAAGTGAACCAAATAAATACGCACACGCATTAAAATTTTAAAATTTATGACATGGTAAAGACATTATTGAAGCGAAAAACCAAAAAAAAAGACGCAGTTGAAAGTATGTGGTTAACAAGCTTTGTTTTTTAAATACATATGAACATACATGTACTAGTGGACTTTAAACAAAGCAATTTAAGTGATTTTATATTGATGATGTTTGTATGTACATATGTATGTATAAATGCTCACAATTTGCAAACTTTTATATAAGAAAATTAACGAAAGATGTAACTGTAAATGTTAAGCTTAAAAAATGCACAATTCCACTAATAAATTGCGACTACTGAATTTTTTCCGCACGTATTTTAATTACGTAAAAACGAATAAGATTAAAACGTAATTGAGTGCGTATTAAAGAAAAACATTCAAACTAAAATTAAATGCATTTTTTATAAGCAAGATTATGAATATTATATCTATTAGCTTTTTATAAAATCAAAAAACAAAATATTTATAAGCAGTAAATATATATGTATGCTTGTAGATGTGCATAATTATTAATTGAACTACTGGAAATTTCTACAAAAATTTTATCAACACACTAATCCATAACTTAGCGTACGCAGGTATAAGAATTAAAATATTTTTATTCTTTGATGTAGTTTTTATAAGATATTTTGTTAAGTATGTGTTTCTTGCAAAAATAAAAGTGATAGCTTAATGGGTATAAACAGGAAACTTTTAAATACCAGCAAACAGTTGCACATATATTCATATATATATATAATAATAAAACGTTAAGAACGTTATTGAAATAATTCCGAAATCCTTTTTAATCACTGAACTTTGAATTATAAACTCGTTATCTTATTACTATCATTTTGTGTGAACTCCAAGCTCATAAATCATTTTGCCTTGATACATAATCGTACTTAAACTCAGAAATCGATGTGATCGCTTGCATGTGCGCTGAGCTAATATTGGCTGTAAATATGATAATATTTCATTACTAACTGCGGATAGGCAGTAGGGACATGCGACCTCGTTTATAAATATGATAACCTTTCTTTACTAAAAATTATTTACAATACTTCTAGAGACATGTGACAGTTTAGTACAGACCAATGTATTACAAGGGTTGATGTTTATAAACAGGCGTCTAATAAAGCCTGAATTATATTAAAGGTTCTACAAACCTGATAACCTTAATACTCGACACTGAGTTTGTATTACATTAACTGTTTCTATGTATGAATTGACCGTCGTGTATATATTTACTATTACAAAAATGTTGACCTTTAGACAGGCTTACTTCCCGATGTCTTTGTAAGAATAATTTATCATATACGCGTTTGTCGGAAAAAACTCTACTTTAGTAGAAAATAATCAAACTCGTTGATCCTATGCTGATTTTAAAAATTGTTTCTCTTGTTGCTTAATTGTAGTGAGTAATCTTTTGTCGTTCGCTTATAAGAAAACTGTGCTTTAATTTAATAGTTTTGAAGACATAATTTCTATCTTTGAAAAATGCTTGGTATTCAAATTAGAACATAAATGATAAATAAGATTTTTAATTTATTTTTACTTTTTGAAATTTTTAGTTTTCTATAAAGAATTTCTGAAAACTTTTAATTTTTTTTATAAAAAATTGTTTATTATAATATTTGCTGATTGCTTTTAAGTTGTTACTAAGTGCAAGAGAAAACTTTAAAAATTGGATTATTCTAGTTATATCCCTCTTAAATTGATATATGGTACACATAGTACATATACATATATATATATAAAATATGAGTTTCTTTGTTTATAAAATTATTTGCAAATTCGTCACTAGGTGTGTACTGATAAAAATAGATAAATTAAGTCTGACGAAGTTCGATAACAAATAGAAAATACAAGTATATACATATGTAAACCAAATAAATATTTTTTTTTGTTGTCAAAATGCTTAGAATTCTATCTATGATATCTATGACTATGCTTTTATATATATGTATGTACATATCGCTCATTTACTTGAATAGTGTCACAACTCAAAAAACACGATTTTTGAGTTGAGTATGCAGAAATGTGCGCAATTTCAGCGTCCATATTGTATAAAAATTTCATTCCGATGCGTAGAAAAATAAACCGTGAAATGAGAATGTGCCGTTATTATACTCTCGCAACAAATGTTGCTAAAGAGAGTATTATAGTTTTGTTCACATAACGGTTGTTTTGTAACACCCAAAACTAAACGAGTTAGATATAGGGTTATATATACCAAAGTGATTAGGGTGAAGAGTGGAGTTCAAATCCGAATGTCTGTCTGTCCGTCCGTCCGTCCGTCTGTGCAAGCTGTAACTTGAGTAAAAATTAAGATATCTTGATGAAACTTGGCACACTTATTTCTTGGCACCATAGGAAGGTTGCTTTGCAAAAATGAGCAAAATCGGACCACTGCCACGCCCACAAAATGGCAAAAACCGAAAACAAAAAAGTACCATAACTAAGCCATAAATAAAGCTATGGAAATAAAATTTGGTATGAAGGATCGCACTATGAAGGGGCATATTTGGATGTAATTTTTTTGGGGAAGTGGGCGTGGCCCCGCCCCCTACTAAGTTTTTTTGTACATATCTCGCAAACCAATAGAGCTATATAAACCAAACTTTCTGCAGTCGTTTTTTGCTTCCTAATACAGTCCAAAAATGAAAGAAATCGGATCATAACCACGCCCTCCTCCCATACAAAAGTTAGGTTGAAAATTACTAAAAGTGGGTTAACTTACTAACGAAAAACGTCAGAAACACTAAATTTCACATAAGAAATGGCAGATAGAAGCTGCACTCAGATTTTTTTACAAAATTGAAAATGGGCGTGGCGTCGCCTACTTATGGGTCAAAAACCATATCTCAGGAACTACTCGACCGATTTCAATGAAACTTGGTACGTAATAGTTTCCTTACATCCTTACAATGATATGTTGTGAAAATAGGTCAAATCGCTTTACAACCACGCCTACTTCCTATATACCAGAACTTTGAAGACAATCTGAATCGTTTTCTTTACAATATATAAAGTAAGCACTAGTGAAGATATCGGTGCCGAACTTTGCACAAATACTATGTTTATAGTGTGGCAGCCCCATTCTAAAAAATCGCCGAAATCGGACCAAACCTATGGTTCCTATTTATCGAACACGAGGACCTCGGTGCTTCTAACCTAATATTATGGTTTCCAACTTTCAATGGACTCTATACAATATATATGACGAATATGTGGGTCAAATTGTGTATTATATAATATAAATAAAGTTAAATAAATAAATTGCGAGAGTATAAAATGTTCGGTTACACCCGAACTTAGCCCTTCCTTACTTGTTCGTATTGATTTTTTTCAACAAAAACGACACATTTGACTTATGACGGCGAAATTGAATTATTTTTTTCACAAATAACGATATAATTCAAAATGGGTCACGTTTATGCCCAAGAAAAAGCATTAGTACACTCTATTGGGTCCATTTATGCTCAACATTGTATTTAATATATTACAGGCCACTAGATTTGTCCATAAACAGTTGGAATTTTTCTATATTTGCTAAATAAGAGACAATTAAAAACTTTAAATCGCTCCTGAAAAATCGACTTTTTTGAGTTGTGACACTATTCAAGTAAATAAGCGATATATCAAAACTGTATTTCCGAGTCAAAGAAAAATATTTGAACTAATACTCACAAATGAGTCGAAAACATACCATGTATGTTCAGTGAAGATATGATTGTTCGAATAAAAGCCTCAATAAATTGGCATTAACTACCTCTTTGCGTAATACCCATCATCTAACTAAAATTTCTTTATGGTCCGAACACGTCGAAACAACTTGTTTCTTGGTCTTCCCGTTTGATGGCCATTTTTCAGGATAGCATATTTCATCAGCGAAAATAGTTCTGTGTCTCCTATTTGATTTCGTATTAGATCAAGACTGTAGAAGGTTAAGAATAAGCCGGGTAAGAAGTAGCCTAATTCTTGACACCATAAATTACAGTAATCTCTAAGGGGGTTTTCTTTTAACGTTTATTTTAACAAATCCTTTGTAATCAATTTTATATTTTTTATAAACGTTTACAATTTGTTTACGTGAACTTATCGATTATTAAGGTTACACATACATGTTCGCAAATAAAAAAAAAACTTTTATTTCATAGATTGGATTATGATAAGTAAGTTAGTACATTAGCCATAGAAGAGTAATAAAAGTGCATAAAAACAAATATACCGTCATTACGACAATCGAACATAGACAATTTCTACGAATGTATCTGCATACGGACATATATATGTATCTGTACACGTCACGTCGTCACATATGTATCTGTACATATGTATGTGTTATATTGCCTCCCATATGAGTTGGAAATTAAAACATATCGGTAGCTCAAGTGGGTAAAGGTTCATTTGTCAAGTATTATTGTGGGTACTTCAATAATGATTTTCCTACCACTAATAAAAAATACCTGAAACTGCGTTGTTATTATTTGGTTTGTAATATGTATACAACTCAATAGTTATATTAAAGTAACTAAAAGTACGGAATATAATATCCACTGTTCCATCCTTCTTTCGATCACCAATCAAGCAGGAACTATCCAAATCGGGTAGTAGTTCTGAATCGACTTTTAAAGCTTAGAAACCAATACCTAGATTTTTTTCTTGAAAGTAATTAATGATCTTCGTTTCATTCTTAATTTGAAAGCATCATGAACCCGAAATATTACTATTGACTTCGCTAATTTTCATAGCTATTTATTAATCGCAATATGCAGTAATATGTATACATATGTATCATAATAATTGACAGCCACTTTTTAAAACTATAATTATCATATTTACAAATTAGCAAGTACTCATATAAATTGCTACATTTTACATTAACAAGTGTGATCAAGATAACAGCGAAGGTGCGATAAGACTGTTGCACACTTATTTACATTTGTTTATATAACTGCAATGAATATTGCACAAAAAATGATACTTACGTGTAAACTTTTGCAAGGGTACTCAAATATTTTTTGTATTGAAAAGGAAACAATGTAGCTAAGTTCAGACACAGTCGGTCATTAGGTAACTTCCGTCCATAATTAATCTATGATGGTATGAGGCAATATTACTTACCTCTGGTATTTATGTAAAGTGAAATATTCTACATCTAAATTTACCAATATATTTGATATTAACCAAACCAGATGTATTATCATTATATCGAGTATAGAGGATTTGAGAGAACTATCATCAAACAATAAAAATATCTCGGTATATAGATAACCGGGAGATAATTTTTTGTATAATTCTGCTTTGTGGTCAAGTTCAATTTTCGATAACGTCCAAGAAATTCATGGACCTATATTTATCAATAAATTTATATTTTTACACCTTTCCTTAATACATAACTATAGCCATATGTATGTTATCTAACCATATTTATGAAATTAAAATGTGAAAATTAACCTTTCTTTGAAGTATAAATATAACAACGTGTAGTTAACTAAATACCTCGAAGAGTCATCTGAATACAACTAATTGTACCCCTAATCGTTGACAATATGAAAGGTAGAGTGGATGTCAGATGCACCTAGGGCTTAGGTGGCCCATTGAGATTGCAATATGAAAACGATAACGAATAATTGTTGTCCTCTCTCTCAGTAATATATTTCGTCGAGAAAATCCAAAGAGCAATAAGAGTAATATGCTCTCTGCTTACCTTCACCTAGAATTATATAAAAAAAAAAAAACAATTTGGTTCGTTTTCAATGTAAGTATTAATTATTCCGATTTCCTCCTGTTATATTAAAATGAATATCTCAGACCATAATTGAAATAGACAGTCCAAGTAATAATTGTTTAGGCGATCGGGAATTCCATTTAGAGAAAGTATCTAATGTTAAGTATAATTTTAGTTTAGGTCCACCTTACATGTTGTTATTGCAAACGCATTTAGTATGTGTTTACATTTGTCATCAAGTTCTGATTAGATCAAATCTTCCTATTTGCATTTTCAATGAATGTTATCAATCATTATACAAATATTAACATATGTCCATACAAATATGTATTTAGAATATCTTCACATACACGGGTACATTCATAAATAAGCTTGTGAAATAAGTTCATTGACATTTTATTTCAACACTTACTCTTCATTCTACTACAAGCTACTATTTCAAAACACCAAGAGTTTGATAAGAACACAGAATTTTGCTTAGAAGCAGGCAGATAAGGGTTAAGTGTGAATAAATATTATTTCTTCACCAAAATATGTGTTAAATGTGATTAATCATAATAAAACGTACAAAGAAATGGTAAACAAAGAACTTTTATTTCAAATATCGGTATAAATAGCACTGGTTTGCAAATAATGGTTAATTTTCCCATGAAGGGAGATACGTAATTCCTATGGAAATAAATTATTATATTATTAATTAAATATTTTAAAAAAGCAAAAATATATGTGTCATTATAGTTAAGTCGTGGTGATATAATAGCAGTTCAGTTTTAAAATAAATAAATTTCGAAAAATTAATAGAAACGACATTTTTGCTTAGCCAGATAAAAAGTGCGAGGTCTCTTCCTGGTTCCAAATATCAAAACTGTATATTCTATATGAAAAATGCTCTCATAAAGATCATTGATAGACTTGGAGAAACTAAAGTTTGATTACAGCTTAAAATTGTTATTTTCCATTCACCAATAATGGATCGTCAATGGTACGATAATTACTGGCGAAGCATTTGTTTTTCAAATAAATCCTGTAGTCTGGGTGGCTGATCAGTGTCGTCATTCATCAGACGTTTAGAGATTAACCTCGCAACAAAGTTGCTAATAGAGTATGATAGTTTTGTTCACATTATGGTTGGTTGGAAGCCCTAAAACTAAACGAGTTAGATATGGAGTTATGTATATCATGACGAGTAGAGTTGAAATCCGGATATCTGCGAAAACCGAAAACATATAAAGAGCTATAACTAAGCCGTAAATAAAGCTATTCAAGTAAAATTTGGTATAAAGAATCGCATATTTGGATGTTTTTTTTTTTTTAGAAAGTAGGCGAGACGCCGCCCCCTAATAAGTTTTTTGTACATATCTCGTAAACTACTAGAGCTATATCAATCAAACTCGCTAGGGTGTTTCTTTTAGCCACTTCTTTATACAGTCTAAAATTGGAAATCGGATTATAACCACGCCCACCTCATATACAAAAGTTATGTTGACTACTACTAAAAATGCTTTAACTCAGTAAGGAAAAACACTAGAACCCTTAAATTTCGTGGTAAACATGATACAGAAGGGTTTTACTCCAATTGGTATACAAAATTTGAAATGGGCGAGGCTCCGCCCACTTACGGATCAAATACCTTACCTCAGAAACTACTAGACCAATTTCAACGAAATTCGGTTCATAACAATTTCCTGGTATCCCAATGCCATAGTTTGAAAATGGGAGGAATCAGTTTACAACCACGCCTACTTTCACTATAGCACAATTTTGAAGTCCATCTGATTCATTCACTTTACACCATATAAGTTAAGCACCAGTGAAGATATCGGAACAAAAATCAAACCCGTATAAAAATCACCGAAATCGGACTATAACTTTTCAAGGGCCCAGATATCGAACATGACGACCTCGAATTTTACGGCTAATTTTTTATTGAAAATATCGGTAAATCTCTCAGATATTCTAAAGTAATTCAAAGGAGATGTTTGCCTTCTAAGATATTGTGTCTGTGCCAAAAATGGGCAAAATCAAGCCAATATTTCCACTAGCCCATATACCTCATATTCGGATGTTCAAATTTTAGGTGGACTTTATAGTATATATATCGGATAATATGTGAGTTATTTGTTTTCTAGTAGACTTTATTCCGAATAAGTGGGTCAAATTGTGTGTTCTCTTAGTAGAAATAAAGAAATAAATTGCGAGAGTTTTAAATTTTTGGTTACACCCGAACATAGCCATTTATTATAAATATTATTAAATATTTAAATTGATATACAGTGGGACTTCTCTAACTCGAATCATCATAATCCACATGAAACTTCGAGTTAGAAAGACTTCGAGTTACAAAATTTTCATTAAAACATACAAAATTTCAAAAAGCTTCAAAATATAGATTTTTACACAGTTTTATTTATTTACTTCGCATACAGTTTTATGTAAACACGTTAAAACATGTATTCTTTAAATTTGTTCGTTGCACTTGGCTATTGTTTGGCTCTCGACGTCTGTTCCCATGCCTTTGTTACATGATTTATGCAATCCATAAGTGTAATATCATATTTTTTGTTCGCCTCTGTACAATATAGAGGGACTCTTTTTAAATTCTGAGTCGATAGTAAAACTTTAAATTTGGTATTATGTTCTGACCAAAAAGTTCGATTTATGGTAGGAAATTTGTATGAAATTTGGCTTCTAAACGCTATTGCCAATTCATGTGTTCGAGTTATGGATATCTCCGAGTTATAGAAGTTCAACTGTATTTAAAATCACTTGCATTGAAATATCAAGGTGAAGGCTAAAAGTACTGACTATATATTCTATAATTACTTGGGAATGAGTAGCAAAAATACGGCTGGCATAATTTAAGACACATGTGCAACTATTTACATAAATACATATTAAATATACATATATAAGGGAACAAACTACAATATGTGAAAATTAATTCACCGCCTTCTTCAATTCTCACCTTTAGGTCAAGCGTACTAGGGTAGTCTTTTATTTGATTTAGTAAAGCTAAAATTGAGCCGTTATTATGACTAAACCAAGTTCTTCGACATTATATTAGGTGTGAATTACGGAAGTAAAAAATGAGGTGTTTCTTGCAAAATTTTGAAATGCTAATATTAGATTGGAAATTTGTTGGGAGAATCATAAAATTAACCAAGAAGCAAAGCAAAAATTTACTTCAAGAGCAGTTTTGCCATAAAACAGTTACATATTTGTTTTTTTTTTAATATCATAAGTTTCAATATTTACACTAATACATTAATCATATAGTTCTGTTTTCAATTATTAAAAAAGGAAATAGTCATGCATAGACCACCCTAATATATTTTTAATTAATGCAATATTTATATGTTTAATATACACATTATATTATCATTGCCATTACAGACAAGTAATTTTCTGTTTCTGCTCCTGCCGCCAGTCTTAATATGTTTATTTAAGGAGTATGGACGATTCGTAACACCTGGCATACATGTGCTCTGGGTTCTACTTATAATAGTGGGTTTAAGCTCAATGTACTTCCATGCAACGCTCAGTTTAATTGGTCAATTACTTGATGAACTGGCTATTTTATGGGTTTTTATGGCCGCATATTCCTTGTTCTTCCCAAAAAAGTATTATCCAAAAGTCTTCCGTAATGACCGGTAAGTGAATTAAAATCTCCTTAAATACTAACAAATAATAGTAAAATATGTTTTTAAGTGCGTATAACATACAGAGTATATTTTTTATAAGTTTAGAATTTCCTAGGGGGATACATGTACATATGTTTAGTATACCATCATATAATCTTCAGCACATATCTGACGTAATAATTACTGAATTACTAATTTAGAGGGCAAACAATCCAAATGGACCGACAGGACAATATTCATAAGATAAAAATGCTATTCAAACTCTAAATTTCATAAAATTCACAAAAATCAATTATTTCGGTTCTCTTTATATTAAATATTAAATTAAATATTTTACATACATAGTGAATATATTTACAAACATTATTAATATTGTAATATGCATATATATGTTATTTATAGGAAAGCATTCAGTGTGTTTATGTTTCTTTCGGCGATATTCGCGACGGGCATGTCAATTTGGAAACCCATAGTTAATGCATTTGTACTAATGGCTATGGGCGTGCCAACAATGATAATGATGTATCGCGAGTTGCAAAGGTAAGCATTTATTATAATTGTTATTAAGTATGTGCATTTGCCTTCTAAATATTATAAATGGCGAAAATATTTCGAAAGATAGCGTATGGTTAAATGTAGTATAAACGGCATATCGATAATTATTAATAAAAGTGGTACACGCAGTTTATTATTCATATGAATATACGTGTATAAATAATGAATATTATTATTATCATAAAATGCATGTATTCTTGTGCACTTTAATCTGCTCCAATATGCATAGATATATTCGTATATAATAGCTGTTATAAACAGATATGTAAATGAATAATTTAATTAAGGCAATCTATCAAAATATGTACCGTAATTTAAAAGATTTTTATGACAAATGAATTATCAATATTAACAAAATGTCAGTCATGCTATCACTATTTCTAAAGTTTTTTTTCAAGCAGAGCGCATCGCTCTTCATATGTATGGCCATTGATTCCGTTTAGCAGTTGACAGGTAGTCATTAAAACAAGCAATCGGGTGTGTCAACACTAAACCCAAAAATTTCAGATTATGCAAAGAATCAATCAATAAACATTTAATGTGAAACAAGTTGAATACTTGAGTCCATATACATAGGTATAGAATATTATAATGAAAGGGGCGAGTTGACCCGTTAATGACCGGCCATAGTTACTATACATAGTCCCTGTGTGTCATATATTCATATAGCTTGTATAATATGTATGTGTAGGAAAAACCTTTTTAAAAAGATAGTTTTCTAGAACACATAGTTAATTAATAACAACTAAGGAAAGTCTAAGTCACCAAAAGCTCCGTCATGATTGGGAAGGACCTCTCCGAGCCGTTCGATACCAAACGAGGTTTCAGACAAGGTGACAAGGTGGTGCGACTTCTTTAACCTGATGCTGGAAAAAATTATAAGAGCTGCAGAGCTAAACCGAGAAGGTACAATCTTCTACAAGAGTGTACAGCTCCTGGCGTACGCCGATGATATTGATATCATCAGAAGCAACAACCGCGCCGTTTGTTCTGCTTTTTCCCGCATGGATAAGGAGGCGAAGCGAATGGGTCTGGAGGTGAATGAGGACAAGACGAAATATCTCCTGTCATCAAACAAACAGTCGGCGCATTCGCGTCTTGGCTCCCACGTCACTGTTGACAGTCATAACTTCGAGGTCGTAGATAATTTCGTATACCTGGGAACCAGCATCAACAACACGAACAATGTCAGCCTCGAAATCCAGCGCAGAATAACTCTTGCCAACAGGTGCTACTTTGGACTGAGTAGGCAATTGAACAGTAAAGTCCTCTCTCGACGAACCAAAATCAAGCTCTACAAGTCTCTTATCATTCCCGTCCTGCTTTACGGTGCAGAAGCTTGGACGATGTCAACATCAGATGAGACGACACTAGGAGTTTTCGAGAGGAAAATTTTGCGCAAGATTTATGGTCCTCAGAACATTGGCAACGGCGAATACCGCAGACGATGGAACGATGAGCTGTACGAGTTATACGACGACATTGACATAGTTCAGCGAATAAAAAGACAGCGGCTACGCTGGCTAGGTCATGTTGTCCGAATGGACGAAAACACTCCAGCCCTGAAAGTGTTCGATGCAGTACCCGCCGGAGGAAGCCGAGGAAGGGGAAGGCCTCCACTCCGTTGGAGGGACCAGGTGGAGAGCGACCTGGTAACACTTGGGATCTCCAACTGGCGCCGAACTGCGAAGGAGAGAGACAGGTGGCGCACTATCGTCGATTCGGCTATAACCGGCTAAACGGTTGCAACGCCAATCACATACATACATACATACAAGGAAAGTCTAAGTTCTGGTGCAACCGAACATTTTATACGCTCGCCATTTATTGATTAAGGTCTAAAACTTTGCTTCCGCCGTTTTTTTTTGTAAATTTAAGTTTTTTTTATATAAAAACGGTTACAAATGTCCATGAGCCTCAGCCGCTCTTTTTTTGGAATTAAAAAACAAAAGCAAAATTTCCCGCAAACGTCGAGAATTCGGCTCAATAAGTGACATTTTCAGTTGAGAATAAGTTTGGGATGCAAACAGATCTCTACAAATATTTTGTTGGGTTAATGTTGACACAAAGGTCCAAGATCGATATAAAAAATCGATTTAATCGACCAGTCCTTGACCCTAGAGACATCTATTGGAAAACGGTGGAAGCAAAGTTGTAGACCTAATAGTTTTATTAAGAAAACATAATTTGACACATATATTCGGCACTACAATAACGAAAATTGTCATATTATATATAGTATATGAAGGTTAAAGTAATTACCGAACCGATTTTCACCACCAAAGTACAATATATCCAAGGCTATACGCTCACTTAATTTTGCTAGGACATATATAGGTTATGATCCGATAAAGAGACACTCTATTAGAAGAAAAAGATTTCCTCAGAATTAAATTAAAATATCTGAGAGATTTACCGATTTTTTCGGAGAAAAATTACCCTTAGGCACAGGGTTCTTCATGTTCGATATCCAGGGCATTGAAAAATTATAGTCCGATTTCTACAATTTTTTCACAAATGATGTTAAACCTTAAATACAGTAAAGTTTTATTCCGCTATCTTTATTGGTTCTTAATATATATATATATATATTATAAAGTGAAGGAATCAGACGGAATTGAAAATTGAGTTATATCGATAAAATATTATTTCAATGAAATTTGGCGAGCAGTTTCTGAGGTATGGTTTTCCATTTTTTATCCATTTCACCTATTTTGATGGTGTGTAATGGCGTAAGTAAGAGAGGTGACTGCAAAAAGTTTGGTTTATGTAGCGTTATTGGCGTTTCCCAAAAAAAATTACATCCAAATATGCCTATTTCTAGTGCGAAACCAAGTTTTACTTTCATAACTTTATTTATGGCTTAGTTATGACTCTTTATAGGTTTTCGCCATATTGTGGGCGTGACAAAGGTCCGATTTCATCCATTTTCAATAGCGATCCTCCGACGGTCCCAAGGAAAAAGATAACTTAATTAGATAGACATTTCAACTCGTCTCGTCATCCTGATCATTTTGATATATGTATATAACCCTATATCTAACTCGTTTAGTACTTACAAACAACCGAACAGTTGTGAACAAAACTATAATACTCTCTTAGCAACTTTGTTGCGAGAGTATACACATTTGTAAAAGAATATTTCAACTTACAGCTTGAGGGTATGAAGATACTAGGTTTGACTTCTGTATACAAATGTCCATAATAAAATATAATGTAAATTATTTGTTAAGCAATATATTTTTTAATTAAACGACTTCCGCTTCTAAAAACATTAACACAATTTTTGTTCGGACTTAGGATGCAATTTATTCATATACTTAATTGCATTTGTGTCAGCACTCTAAACAAGGTCATTAGAAATAAGACCACATAAGTGCAGCTTATCAGCTCTCCCTTTGAGTGTGTCGGTGTAAAATACCTATAAATATATGTATATATAGTATAGTATAGTAGTATATAGTAGGACAAGCATTGTTTAGCAAGAACGGAATAGTAAGAACAATATAAAAAACTACTCCGTCAACAATTGTATATTAAAAAGTATGTCATTACCAAGAGAGCTTATAAACATATATTCATGTTTAATAATATATTACAGACATTTCTATGTCAAATATTTCCGTATGGATGAATGCATTTGAAGAATAATATTCTAAACCAAAATTGACAGCATAAATGAGATTTTTAGAGTCCAGTGGAAGTTTGAAAATATGAGTATATGAAGGCTAGAAGTATTGACCTGATCTGGGGCCTTGAAAAGTTATAGTCCGATTTGTAAAGTGAATGAATCAAATGGGTTTTAAAATTGTTGTATCTGGAAAGTAAGCGCGGTTGTGAGCCGATTTCGCCCATTTTCCATTGGTAATATCAGAATGTCGAAAAATTATGATGTACCGAATTTCATTAAAATCGGTCAAGTAGCTTATGAGATTAGAGTTTCGAGCCATAATTATTATATTTTACTCTCTTTGCAATTTGTTGCGAGAGTATAAAAATAAGTGAAATTACAGGTCAAAAAAAGAACATTTAATTTGATTTAAATTAAGTTGCCTATTATAACAACCCAGACTTCAGAAGAGAGTTTCGATTTCAACACTACAAGAAATATTAATATACTATATATAATCCTAACAAGCTATTTATGAAAGACACCCAATATGCACTAACTTATATATAAGTGACCTTGTCTACATAGTTTGTAGGTATGTACACGTATATTTCATTAATAAATTAACAGAAAGTTCACAATATCGCGTGCAAAATTGCCAATATTCAATACAGTTAATTGACCTTAGTATAATTTATTTCTACACCTCAGTTCAATTAATAAGAAATCGTTGCAAATTTTTTATATTATGTATGTATGTATAATGTACATATTTGCACATAATTTCATTGTATAAATTCCCGGCAGTGAAATCAACGAGTGACGAACTTCATTGCAACTAGGTTAAACCGCAATAACTACTAGTCAGCCAAAAGTCGTTTACCATAAAATCTACAAGATTTTGTTCGAGTCCGCCTTGTCGTTATTCAATGCACGAATAGTTTGATTTTTTTCGAACATTCTTAGGAAATTAGGTTTGAACATGTATTTGCCAAACGAGTAGGAAGTATCACTATAGATTGCAATATATCATATTATCTACAAATGCAGACAAATTTATTAGATACGAAGATATGTATGTATGTGTTCTTATACAATAAACATATTTGTTTGAATGATTTACAACTTATCGCAATTTATTTTTTTTAAATCGAACCATAACATGTTAAGCCTCTAGATATTCGACTATTAAGACCAAAGTATATAGGTCTTATTTATAACACTTTTAATGAAAAATATCCGCAATTCTGTCATATAACTTTATGAAATTAGCCATTCCTAAGGATTTTCAAATATTCTGATGGACTATATATCGTGAAGTTAAATAATTTGATGGTGAAAATAGTTCTGTCCACGAATTAGCCCTGCCGCCACAAACTAAATATAATGATTTTCGTTATTTTAGTGCATCTTTTGTCGAATATATCAGTCAAATAAAGAGTAATCCTCATAAAATATGTTCTCCACAATATCAAAAGTAAATGCATTCAGTCCAGACCAATATACACAATGATGTTACTGTCACGAACACAAAATGGCGATAATCAAAAACCTATATAGCGCTATATGAGCCATAAATAAAGTTATGTATTTAGAATTTGGTAGAGGGGATCACATTAGGGAGTGGCATATTTGGATTTTTGGGAAAGCCCCCTACTAAGTTTTTTGCACATAACTCATAAACTTCTGTAGCTTTATCAACCAAACTATTTGGAGTGATTTCCTTTAGATAATTTATTATGCACCATGAAAATGGATGAAATCAGATTATAATCACGCCTACCTCCCATACAAAGGTTATGTTGAAAATTACTAAAAGTGCTTTAACTCAGTAAGGAAAGCACCAGAAATCTTAAATTTCATGGAAAAGATTGTATAAAAGAGCTGCACTCATATTGGTATAAAAAATCAAAACTGGTCCTAGCGCCGATCACTTAATAACATCCACATCAAAAACCATGTCTCAGGAACTACTCGACCAATTTCATCGTAATTCGGTTCATAACAATTTTTTGGCATCACACTGCTATAGTTTATGAATGGGCGAAATCGGTTCGCACCCACGCCTACTTCCTATATACCACAATTTTGTAGTTCATCCGATTCGTTTACTTTACAATATATAAATTTCATCAGTAAAGATATCGCAACAAATTTTTGCACAAATACTGCGTGTTTAGTGTGGCACAGCCTGCTTAGAAATCACCGAAATCATACTATAACTTTTCAAGGTCTCAGATATCTAATATTCTAATTCTTTATCGAAAGGATCTGTAAATCTCTCAGTTATGCTAATAAAATTCAAAGGAGATGTGTTCCATCTAACAGTGTGCGTCTATGCCAGAAATGGGCAAAACAGGTCAAAATTTCCTATTGCCCTCATATTCGGATTTTCAAACTTCTTTATATCGTATGTATTGGTTAGTACATATGATATTTTAGCAAGATTAAGTGAACGTAACATCTTGGTAATAATGTAGCTAGGTGGCAAAAATAGTTGAAATCGGTCTCCGAATTAACACAGCTTCCATATAATAAATATATATAATAATTTTCGTTATTCTAGTGGACTGTATGCCGAATATAAGGGAAGAATTGCATATTATCTTAATAACATCAAATAAATAAATTGAGAGAGTATAAAATGTTCGGTTACGCCCGAACTTAGCATTTCCTTACTTGTTTTTATTTTAGTTGTGATTTTAAATATAGTGCATATAAAATGTAATACCTTAATTAGAAAGTGAAAAACCATTAATTAATATACATACATTTTTACATACATATGCAATATGTACAATGTAAACGAAAGTGAGCTAATGGTTCAATATGTTTGTAGATATGAGTGCATGGTAATTAGTACCTTATTGCTAAGAATAGCATTTTCATTATTATATAAGTGTAATTGTAATTCGCAAATTATTACATTTTCACCTTTTTCGTAATTATTTCATATATTTCATATATGTTAATATATTTATAGTTTTTCAATTTATTTTTTGCCTTTTGCTTTCAGAGTGCGAGATCAGCGTGTTTATCGACTGGGCTTGCGTTGCACAGCCGTCTGGCTGATGGCAGTTTTCTGTTGGATCAACGACCGCATGTTCTGCGACGCTTGGTCGGCTATTAATTTTCCATATCTACATGGTTTTTGGCATATATTCATATTCATCGCTGCATATACGGTTTTAGTTTTGTACGCGTATTTCTATGTCGAAACCGAGTTGCCACAACGACAGCCGATGCTAAAGTATTGGCCTAAAAATGATTTCGAATTCGGCATACCATTCATATGCATACGAAATCCGGGCATGACCATCAAGAGTGCCATCTAAAAAGGATAAAACGATCGGTATACTCACAGAGTATACATATTTACATAATTATTTGCACCGAAGATGCGCTGAGTAGCTATGTAGTATTTAGATGAAAAAGACAAACTAATAAGTATGTTCTATATCAATTTTACAACTTGTTTTTATTAGTGCAAAATTATTATGCATAAATTAAACCATGCATACGTTTACTACTACATACATATATAACAAAATAGCTTATAAGTACATATTACCTGTTCTAGCTGGGAGAGTACGAAATTATAGATTTAGATGCATTAGAGAATGTACATAAATATAAACTACATATGTGATGCCAAATTTAATTGTATTCGTCTAACATTTGACAGTTGCTAATGAAAGCAATTAGTTTTTTCTAAAAATATCTCCCCTTTAACGAGAACCACTACATTTTCCATATCAATTTGCGGTGAATGCGTGAGCTTGTGGTCAAACTGTGGAAAAGTGCCGACATTATATCTAATAATTGGCGTAGTTTTATATCATCATGTTGTTTAAAAGATAATTAAGTTGTGGTTATTGTCAAACTACCATTTATATATAAATATTAAGTCTTAAACAAAGATCATATTGTATTATATATTGTTTGACTTTAGCATCACTATAATTGTAATCCGTAATCCATCTAAATCTTTCATTGTGATATTGTTTTCTTTTTTAATTACTATAATAATTATTTATTTATATAAAAACCTGATGTAAATATGAATGGTGATCGCAGAGCTCTCTTATTTATATTCTAAAATATGTGATTGCATCCATTAAGTTCCTAAAGTTGATAGTAACGACTATAAAATCTGATAATTTACTGTTTACTTTACCGTTACTGAAAAATAAAGCAAAACACGCTTTGACGTAATTTATAAAAAGTTTTAATATGCTGCACGAGTACGTTTTACGAAGTCGCCCACTTGTCATGGCATTATAGGAATAATGAATTATTGTCGAAGTTTTGTAGGTACTGGAAAAAGAGGCAGACTTAAATCAATGTTTACCCCTTTGAGCGCTTATTTTTAGTTTTCTTTACAATATATAAATTATCAATATTTTCGATGAAACGCTTTCAAATTCACTAACGTTTTAATTATTGTACTAAAATGTTGAACAACTGAATATGAAAATATCTGCTAAATGTAGAGGTCTTAAAAATCATATTCAAATAGAAATATATTTCACAGTTGTCGCTTCAATATGCGGAATATCTTATCATCATATAATACATTTCCGGAATTTCTCTGACAATTTCCAATCGAAAAGAGAAAAATGATAACAGTAATGTCTACTCATACATTTTTGATAAAATTACTACAAATATCAGTTATACCTCAATTTTACTTCAGTTTTGTATAGACTTGTAGTAAGTAGACACTTCTAGAGGTTGAAATAAAGGTGTCATGACCATATCCAGAAGCAGAGACGCATGGCGCGCTGTTGTGGACTCGGCTATAACCGCGTATGTGATGTCTACGCTAGTCAAGAAGAAGATAAGACCATATATATAAAACAGTTGATTGAAATTTACGGACAAGAAAGTTTCCAATTAGTGAAGCGTTGCCATAACAACAAGACCATAACCATAACCATAACTATCAATTGAATTTTGATTTTCCGTTGTAACCATAAACATTTATATGTTGATTTTTTTATTATAATTTATTTTAATTGAAAACAAAAACTACAAATGCTGTTCATAGCTATGAAACCAATAATCGATTATAGTAAATATTGTTACGGTTAAGACAATAGTTATGGATATGGCGTTATGTTATAGCACCTCTAATTTAGCTTAAAATAATTTATATGTGCCGATATTGTTAAAATTACAATTGAAGCTCATTACAACCTTCGATTTTTCATTTATTGTAGCAAAAGGATTATTAAAACATTATTTTCTTACTTAACTCTGCAAATTCTTTTCAATGAAAGTTAATTATTTTCGAAATACGGGTTAAACCAGTCTAAAATTTTTAAAAGATTACACTCCAGGCACTCGATACATTATTCGATTAGTAGAATAGTGAAAAATTGTTTTTCCAAAACCGCTGTACAGTTGAAGAGCACCTCATGTCAAAGTGTAAGACTCGAAAAACTTTAAACGCATCGAAACAAATCATATCCACATGAAATCTTAACTATAATATTATCTAGTAAATTGAGAACAATTTTCTGTCATCATTGCACTCTTTTACAACAATTTTAAAAAACATTTAACATTTTTAAAGTCCTTCGATTCGCTATTTAACAACCATTTTGGTATAAAGCCAAAATACAAAATGAAGAGAATTTTGTAGAATAAAGTTCAGTTTTTACTTTGCTACAGATTGGTCTAGTAGCCGTTTTAAATAAAATTTAAACCTATTTATTTTTTATTTTGCCTATACTTAAAATTATTAACTACCCGGCAAACATCACAAAGATTCATTAGTATTCCTAGTACATTCCGAGAGTTTACCTGTCCTCAAAATCAAATACATTAACTGATTTTGATTGTGACAAATATAATCAAAAAATTTCTGATTATATAATATTTCTATCCCGTTCTTTCCCAATTTTTCTGATCTCAAAATTATAATATCATATTGTTGTTGTAAAAAATAGTTTGACCATCAACGAATAGTACTCTCTCTATAAACCTTCTCACATATGTACCATATATTTCTGTAAATGACAAAGCTAATTTGATTTTTACATTACAAAAACGTATGTGTTGATTAAATAGTTTCTAAAATAAATAAACACAAACAGTATATGACACACTTACAAACATAGAATTTCCTAAATTATCAGCTAATGAGACGCAACGTGCACACTTATTATACTCTATAATAGCTTACAAGTAGAAAAAAAAGCAAACGGCTCGTGATGTAAACCAAATATCAATTTTATTAAGAATATTAAACCAAATATACATACAAACATATAAGTAGAAAATGTATAAAAATAAATAAATTCGATGATTAGGTTGTTAAAAGGAAGAAAAAAAATGAAAAATGTAATACGATTAATTGACCATGTAGCGCCAAATATTTTAATTACATATTATATATTATATAAGTATTTATCAAATATATATCTAGTGAAGATGCGTGCTATATTTTTAATCGTAAAATGAGTTAATTAGAAATATCAATTATGCTTTCACACAATTTGTGTTCTTCTGATTTAGTTTGGTATTTATTTATAGAATTTCTTTTTTTTACATATGTATATGTAATTCATTGTTATTTGCTTTGTATATGTATAAATCAAAGGTTGTGTTTATTTAATATCTTATTGTAAAAAATACGTTACCTTATAAATGCATACACATCTGAAAAGACACATGAATTAAATATTAAATATGTATGTACTAGGACCGTATGTTCTAAAAATTATTTTATAAATTCATTTCTAACTGTTTAATTTCGCAGAGAGTAATACATATTTACATATATGTATTTCGTATGTGCATATTAAATAACGTTAATTATATATTTAACAATTTTAAACCCACTATGTACGCCTATTTATGTAGAATGAACGAAATTTTCAATAAAATTATATTTTTTCGTAATACAAATTTTAAACTCTATTTTTATATAGACTCCAGAAGGTATATAAATAATTACCTCGAGCACCACAGATAAAAAATATTATTAAATTATAAACGATATCCTTTGATAACGGGAAGTACAGTACGGGAAGTATACAGAGGGAGTCAAAATTATTTACACATCAGACGTTTTTTTACAAGTTTCGCATAAAATGCTTTCGCTTGTTGTTGTTGTTTTCGCAGGGTAACAAAATGCTATGTTGTTGTAAACCTTGATCTATTCCTGAGCGAATGAAGTCAGTTTGGCTAGAATAGCTAGAAATATGGCGGAGATATACGCAAATGAACTGCAGACTCTCAGTAGTGAAAAGTATTTACACACATTTTTTTTTGCGTCAAAAGTATTTATTGGTTACATTAACATTGGCATCAATAACAGCCTGCTTTATGGTCCGAATTGATTCAACACAATTGTGCGCTAAGTTAACAGTTAATTTAGACCAAATGTCGGTAATTTCGGCGCTTTCGTTTATTATATCAATCGTCCTATGATATTTAACGAAAGACCAAACATTTTGACTAAAGTTTTGATCAGGGCTGTACGGAGGTCAACTTTATTTGCTTCCTTTAAAACCTGTGTAGGTAAAGATCCTTCATGAAATTGAGCATTGTCCTGTTGTAAAATGTAGTCAATAGTTGGAAAAGGCCGACTAACCACTACAATGACATGATCATGTGAATTTTGATATATCCGGATGATATAGGGTCCCTAAATTAGTAGCAAATCTCCAAAGCTAAAGTAAGGAAAACTTCCCCAAAAAATCATCATGTCATCTCCGACTCTGTTTAGCGCCTAAACTGCATATTTCTTATTTTCACGTGGTAAATGCATAAAGCGTTTGATAAACAAGCCCTGGAACCAAAATTCAGCATTATCTGCCCACGACAAGCTCCAGATAACTTGAGTAAAAATTAAAATATCTTAATGAAACTTGGAACACATGTTCCTTGGCACCCTGAGGAGGTTGCTTTCGAAAATGGGCAAAATCGGTCCACTGCCACGCCCACAAAATGCCGAAAACTTATACAGTTTCATAACTAAGCCATAAATAAAGTTATGAAAATGAAATTTGGAACATAGGATCCCATTAGGGAGGGGCACATTTTTATGTAATTTTTTTGGGGAGGTGGGCGTGGTCCCGCCCTCAAATTGGTTTTTTGTACATATCTCGGAAACCAATAGATCTATATAAACCAAACTTTCTGCAGTCGTTTTGTTTAGCCACTTCTTAGTACAGTCCAAAAATGAAAGAAATCGGATAATAACCACGCCCACCTCCCATACAAAGGTTATGTTGAAAATTACTAAAAGTGGGTTAACTTACTAACGAAAAACGGCAGAAATACTAAATTTCACATAAGAAATGGCAGATGGAAGCTGCACTCAGATTTTTTTACAAAATGGAAAATGGGCGTGGCGTCGCCCACTTATGGGTCAAAAACCATATCTCAGGATCTACTCGACCGATTTCAATGAAACTTGGTTTGTAATAGTTTCCTTACATCTCAATGATATGTTGTGAAAATAGGCCAAATCGGTTCACAACCACGCCTACTTCCTATATACCAGAACTTTGAAGTGGATCTGAATCGTTTACATTACAATATATTAAGTAAGCACTAGTGAAGATATCGGTGCAGAACTTTGCACAAATACTATGTTTATGGTGTGGCAGCCCCATTCTAAAAATCGCCGAAATCGGACCATAGGTTTTTAAGGCCCCATATATCGAACACGAGGACCTCGGTGCTTCTAGTCTAAAATTATGGTTTCCAACTTTCAATGGACTTTATACAATATATATAACGAATATGTGGGTCAAATTGTGTATTATATAATATAAATAAAGTCAAATAAATAAATTGCGAGAGTGTAAAATGTTCGGTTACTTACTTGTTTTTTAATAACATTATAAACAGTATTCCATTACATTCTGTAAATTTTAACTAACTCCGAAGCCGAAACCCCAGTCTTAAACTTAGTAGCAGTCTCCGATCTAGTTATAATCGATAATTCCTTTGTTTTCTGCATTTTATTTACCATTTTTTATATTTTAAGGCTGAGTTAGGTTGTTATGAATGCAATAGAATCCAATTACAACTCTTGCTTAAACCAAATCCAAGGATAAAGGCTAAATCGCCGTGTGTAAATACTTTTGACTACCAAGAGTCTGTAGTTCATTTGCGTATATCTCCGCCATATTTCTAGCTATCCTAGCCAAACTTCATTCGCTCAGGAATAGATCAAGGTTTACAGCAACATTGCATTTTGTTACTCTGCAACAACAACAACAACAAGCGAATGCATTTTGTGTGAAACTTGTAAAAAAAACGTCCGATGTGTAAATAATTTTGACTACCTCTGTATGTACAGACGTGTTCGAAATAATAAGAACAACCAAAGTGAACATATACACTGCGCTCATCAAGATAGCGCCCCCTCCAAGCATGTTTGATTGATACTAAATATTATCAATAGTATTTGCGTTAGAGCTACACAATTTTTTCTAACATACTATAAACAATTTTCCTCAAAATGGCTAGTAATGGACCCTATATTTTAATGAATTCAAAACCAAAACCAAACTTAAACTTAATTTTTTCAGTTTATTTCATATGAAAAATTAAACTTAACATTTTTATTTTATAATTCGAATATTTTAAACTCAAATGAGTAATGGGCGGTGCCACCTTTGTTCTCAAAAACTTCAGAAATTTTATTGGAACCTATAGTTTTTTTTTAATAAAATCTAGTGTAATGGTTGAACAAAGAAGTCTTATGTCGTTGATTAGTCCGTTTTTGTGGTATATTGCTTACCACTCTCATACACTGTTCTAATCAACCATCCCCAGACGTTATCTAGAACATCCGCCACTCTAGAACATCGACAATTTGGCTTTACCACAAGAGTTACCAAATCCTAAACGGGACAGACCAGCCACGGTAGTAGACAAAGCATACCTGCGGATGCCCTGGAGGAGGAGCATACGCATTGCAGACTGCCGCTAAACTATCCAGTCATAGCTATGGTAATGAAGAAAGTAGCGAAAGAGTGGAGGCACGTTCTATCCTTCAACGGTGTCCACTTCCGATCAGGCATGTTACTGTTTGTCTGCAGGGGCGAAGAGACTGCTACCTGGCTTACGGAGGTTGCTTGAAGGGTGGGATGGTCCAGTCATCTGCGCTAAACGAGGTGAAGAGATACCGCCTATACACAGCATGACGGTATTCCTTCCTAGGAGTGCTGAGGAGCCTCACAAAATGAGGATGTTAACACCTCAGCTTGGCGAATCTTAGACAGCAAGAAAGAAGATTCCGGAATAAGACTCTACGTCGGGATAGACGACGTGTCTTATAAAAAGCTCCGGAAGGCGGCTTCCGTCTAAACTTCAGGTTTGACAGGGCTGATAGGGCTTCCCTTGCTGTAGTGAAGCTGAAGTAGACCAAATGATAAGGACATGCACCACAGCAGCGATGGAGGCAATCCTGAACCTCACCCCACTGCACATACTGATCAAACACTGCGCCAACCAAACCATTCTGGAAATGATAGCGGAGGATTATGGAAAAGGTAAAGTGATATCTTCCAGGAACATGATAAAGATCGGTGAAAGCCTTCCTCTAGCCCGCCTTTCTAGAGACGATACTATCAGGGAGACAAGTTTTACCAGGAGATTTGCGATCACCTTAGGTAAAATAGGCGACTGGGACAGTTAGGCATTCGAGGCGTTATTGAAAAGCAAGTCGCTGCACTGGTACACTGACGGATCCAACACGTCTGAAGGCATAGCAGGCCCTCGCATTGTACTTTCTGTGCCAATGGGTGCTTTTCCGAGCATCTTCCAGGCTGAAGTTTGTGCAATAAACCGGTGCGCTGAGATAAATATCCAGCCTATGTACCATAACGAGCGAATTGCCATCATGAGCGACAGCCAAGCTCTAAGATCGCTTTCATCATATGAAACAAAGTGACGCTTGGTCAGAGAGTGAGTAGTGCCTATCAACGTACAATAAAGTTAACCTCGCCTGGGTGCAGGGACTGCATTGGACTGCGCCAATCAAAATGCCTATTGGGAGGTTATAACACCAAATTGCTTAATAAACCTCTCAAGGAGCAAACAAAGGGTATTGGTGGGTATATACCTGGGCCGCTGCAAGCTCAGGAAACACCTTAATAATCTGGGATTGGTCTCGTCGCGGACCTGCCGCTTCTGTGACATGGAAGATGAAACTCTCCTACACATACTACTGGAATGTGTTGCGCTTCACAGGAGCAGGAGCAAAATTTTGGGTTATACCAACCCAACAGAGGGGCGCATCGTATCCCTTGATGCACGTACCATCCTGGAAGGGTGCTGGGACTAATGGAGTCGCAGTAGGCTTGGAGAGGGCACAATAGACCACTGTTGGTGGTGCTTTCCTCATCATCATCTATCTATCTATCCATGCTTTTACATACCGATAGATACAGACAGATAGTTCGAAAATGTCCTATCCTTAAAAAGTTCACACTTCGTTGGTTGTTCATGAATCTTGGCCAAAAACAATACTGTAATTATGCTCCAGCCTCCAAATTCGACATACATGACTCCGAATGGCTTTTTCCTATTTCTAAAAATAAAGATAACCTTAAAGTGCCGTCGTTTTACAAGCTTACGAACAATCGCTGAAGGATCCAAAGGCTATCCAAAAAATCGAGTTTGAGAAGTGTTTCGGCGATTGAGAGAAGCGCTGGCATAAATCCATAATATTGATGGGATACTATTTTAAAGACGAATGAAGTATTTTTTCGAAAAACGAAAATTACCGTTATTTTTTTAACACATCTCGAATGAGAATGAGACATCACATACAATGAATGAGCTTCGCTTCAAGTAGACTACAAGAATGTGTGTCGTGGTAAGAAATATTCAGTTTTACAAAAAGAACAATGCTATATTTTTTATATAAGAGCGTGCATTAATTTGTTACATCAGTTATTCATGCAGAACACTAAAACACTCGGTTATATATATTCCTCTAAGATTCCTATTTAGCGAATTAAATTCAGCGATCGGCAATCTTTGATTGACACTTCTGAACGTAGTATACGATTTAATGGCCATATTGAATGAATATAAATTAAGTATTTGTAATAAAATAGTAGATAATAATACCGAAATTGAAATTGCAAACGCAATAAAGCCTAATATAAAAATTAATTGATATAACCCAAGGCAAAACAAAGGCTGTCATTGTTGCTATTTATGTATGTACATAGCATGAAAACTAGAAATAATAAATTAGAAACTTTTACTAGTTTTTATTTTTATAGTTTAGTGCTGTATTTTCTGTTAACTAACTTTAATTAAATTCGTATTCACAAATCAATTCGAGTCTTATAATTTCCACGCAACATTAGTCGGAATCAGAAGATATGTTAGTGCAAGAAGTTTTGGCTGAACGTTTCGTTTGCAAGCTTTGGTAATAGCCATTATGATTGTACGGTCCACGATAAGTAACAGAATTTTTATCAGTTTCATATATTTTTACTTCGTATAACAGTTCTGGACGTTTCAAATGTTGTCGCACATTCTCCCAAATGTATACACAAACATTTTCGGTAGTGCTGGGCTATAATAAAAGACATTAAAAAATATAGTAGAGTAATTTAGTAAATGTAGTAAGCACTTACAGTCTTTTTAAAGAAATCTACATCTTTGTCCAAATTTTTATGGTCCAAATCCTTAAATATAACTTTGTCTAAAGCAGTCTTCAATTCTGTAATATTCATAACCATGCCTGTGCGGATGTCAATAGGTCCACGTACTGTTATCTCAACTGAAAAGGCAAACATTCTTATTAAAGTAGTGGTTTGCACTATATTCAAAAATACACGGTTATAATTTAGCTGTATTTGATTACCGGTGTAATTGTGTCCATGTCCATTTATATGATTACATTTTCCGAAGACTTCAGCATTTTCTTCGTCATTTAGATGTGGGCTAAGAAGGTTATTTAAAGAGTTAATAAATCAACTATTTGTTAATTTAAATTAAATAAATAAGTTGCACTAAGGATTACAAATGTATATGCTATATGTTATTACAGAAAATGATGATTCTCAATTTGAAGCCTTAAAAGTTATACAATTACAATTACTTGCGGTTAATCAGAATCAAATGACACAGTAGGTGCCTAAGTACATATTGAAGGTTCCTCTGTCTATATATTGAGTAGGTCAATAATATATTCATACACACATAAAAGCGTTCCGGATTTAATTATTGCTCCATTTACATCTACGCCATTATTGAAACAAAAAAAATTACCGATAGTCAATCATAAGATTGCCGTCTCTTATCAAGGTTAATATTTCGCTTCACCCAAGAATATTGACGTAGTAGACAGCTTCGACCGTATTTTGTTTTTCTATTATTTATTAATGTATGCACATATGTGTTCACATATATATTTCCTTACCTGTGTAGACGATGGCATGCGCTGAATGTTTCTTTGCGTGTAAGGAATGCAACAGGTTGCGACATTTTCACAATATCTTCCGTAGATTTATCTGAAGCACTTTAGTTGACGGCGTGTAGTGTGGTTTAAGCGGAAGTTGAGAAAATATTTTACTTTGTTATTGTAAAGCTGCTGATAGCTGAATGGTGCTGGCTATTGAAAATAACAGACTTCCTAAAAGTTTACAATACACATATATTCATATACTGCATAAAACTCATAAAAGTTGAAAATAAAATAGTAACAAAGCAAATAAAAACATCCGAAACTTACTCTTAATATTTCTTATAAGAATATAAACTTTAGCTGATTGGAGAATTAGCGTACGAAAACAAAACTTGACTGTCGACTGGAATGTCACGAATGTAATGTTGACGATTGGTAAATGAGGCTGCCATATTTATAAACGATTAGATTACCGTGCTCGCTCAACGTAAAGTAACGACGGTCAATTGCCATTTCACTCATCGGCAACAAAAGCACTCAAACTTAATCATATATGTGAGGATAATCAGTTTTTAGTTTAATAATGGTTTTATTGTAACTATTGTGGTTTACAACCTGTTAAGTTACGGCAATTCAACCGCAGTCAACCAAACTAAAATTTCGTATTACGAATTACAAACTAATTTAAGTTGAAGATTGATTCGCGTTGTTAACCTAAAAATGTGAAGATTAAACAGCATTTACATTTTAGAGAAAATTTGAAACAATACATCGTTGCTAATTTTTATGAAAATGTGAATGAATATTGAAATAGACATAAGTCTCGATTTAAATTACAACTACAAAGATGTTACGACTAAACCGATGTGCTGCATAAATAAGCTTTGTGATCATTCGAGTCAGTTTGAATATACAGTATATGCAGTATACAGTATAACTCGAATATCTCCATAACTCTTGAATTGGCAATAGCGTTTAGAAATCAAATTTCATACAAATTTCCTTCCATAAATTAAACTTTTCCACCAGAACATAATACAAAATTTAATAAGTACTATCAAGGAAGTATTTTAAAAGAGTTCTTGTATCGTTTGGATGGCGAACAAAAAATATGATATTACACTTATGGATTGCATAAATCGAGTAACAAAGGCATGGGACACAGACGCCAAGAACCAAAAAATAGCAAACTGCAACAAACAAATTTACAAAATACATGTTTTAACGTGTTTTCATAAAACTTTATGAGAAGCAAATAAACATAACTGTGTATAAATCTATATTTTGCATTTTTTTGGAAAATTTATGTGTTAATGAAAATTCTATAACTCGAAGTTTTTTTGTGGATTATGGTGATCTGAGTTGGGGAAGTTCGACTGTATATCAGTTTATTTGTAAACCGTAATAGAGGTATAAAACTCACCTTAAGCTGTGTTCACACGTAAAGCTTCGCATCTTGTATTGAGACGTAATTGGTGATGCCATATATTGTATAATACGTGATTTCACTCAAATTAAGAAAAATGTTATGTTTCTGCTATAAAACCAAATAAATTAACTAGTTTTAATAAAAGCAATTATAAATGGAAATATTCATTTAAAAAATAAGCTAAAGGATAAAAAAAGTCCCGAAAGCCTTTCTCCTACACATTTAGAAATAGAAAATATAACAATTAAAAAATATGTATATTACTACAATTTATTTTTGGATGATTGGTTACTCATACCAGGTCCACTCTATAACATTTTTCTTTAAATAATTTGACTTAAATGTATCTCTAAACTTACTACTTAAATTTATCACACCTTTTAAAATGGGTTCGGCGAACAAAAAGCCATAAATTTCGGTAATTTGTATGGCAATAAGATAAATAACTTAGTTAATGGGATACATAATACACTTACCTTGTGCTTTGATGAGTATGTAATCCAAGTCTCACTGAGATACTAACAACTGGAACTAACTATTATAATAATCATGTATATAGACAGTAAATTTGCCAATTTTCAAATTTAAAGTGAAACGAATAGCTGTAAATATTTTAACCTCTTTTTTAATAATTGAGTCTTTTTTTAATTTCACTTCAATCGTTTCAGTGTTGTCTTTCAAATGTAAAAAAAAAAAATAATTAAAATAAAAAAACATGATTAACACTTTCCAGAATAATATTTAAATAACGAATTTATTCATGTAAATCAAGGATATAAGATTTTGACCATATCACGAGGAAAAGATAAAAAACACACCAAATAATAAAACAACATATTGAATTTTAATGGATATTTTATATCCCTTTATTTCTTTTTTAGTTTTAGTTGTCATAATAGGTTCGACTATATCTAACTCAGTTATTAATTTTCATTTCATGTGTTTTCCTACAAATCTCTTCATTTTCAATTTTTTTTGACTATTTTATAATTATTTTTGTTTAATATTTAACTCCTCTTCACGCACTTCGTTACTTTCTTTTTCATATACTTTATGTTGTTGGATTTGTTACTTTTTCAATTATATGTATATTTATAATTTGTACTTTATAGGTAAACATCTTTATCCGTCAATACATAGATTTAATGTTTTCTTTCATTTCTATATTTCACGTTGCATTCTTATTGATTAACAGAAGTATGTATGTATGTATGTATGTATGTAGTATTCAATTTAAAAGCTAATGTACGGCATAATATGTACATACATATGTACATATGTATGTATTAACCTCGCGCGCACATACGTTTATCAAAATAACTTTGGGCCTACAACATTTTTTTTGTTTTCGCTCTAAATTTTTTAGTTATCACATAGGCGGAATTTAATTTCATTTTATGCAAATTTCATGGTTATATGTATGTATTGGATGTAGCAAATAAAAAGGCTTAAAAGGATATATATGTATATACGTTTTAATATTTGTTTGTTGTTTTTATGTATGTATATGCATATATGTAATTTATGTATGGATAGTATATGCTTTAATGTAGGACTAATGTTTTGCGGCTCTTTAAAGAATGCAAGTGATTGGGAACTTACAAACTTACAAAGATGTTTAACCTTCCGTGGATACACACACATAAAAATAAGGACGTGATTAAATAATGCAAAACTTTATATTTAATAATGAAAGGTCTTGCTTCTACAATTTATTTTTCTATTATATTCCTGTATGTATGTATGTGTGTTATCATGGCTTATTGATTTTGTTCGATTTGTTCACATAGCAGGTGCAGCATTTCACTTAAATTTATTTATGTATTTATTGTAAAATTGCATTTCTCTGGCTTTTGTTGATTTAGTAAAACAAAAGATTTTAATTTTGCACAATTGTCGTCCGTTTCTAATATTAAAATTGTCATATATGCAAATTATAGCATCATTAGTGATTTCGCTTGCTAAATACTCGTACACGCCCCGAAACTTCATTACGCTTTTAATCGTTTCTATCTACATATGCCAAATTTTAAATTCTCACAATTACTATTTTCGTTTGTTAATTTGTTTCGCCATAATTTCTTCATTCCATTTAACGTAAAGCCTACAAATGTTTATGTGTACTTATAAAAATATTGATTATATATATTAAGGTTTTGCTGCTTCACCTCTGCAGTTCATGTTTTATCTATTCCTAACCATATTATTTTAATGTTTTAGTATTTTGTATCACAAATATCATTTTTTACTCTCCTTAATTTTTTTTGTTTGTTTTGTAATAACTACTGTATCTCAAGTAAAGACAAGGATAAAACTACTTATATTTCATTAAATTTCATATTTGCTTATTTATGATCTTTATATTTTAAATTCATTTTTCTTAAATTTCATATTTAAATAAACCGAAAACATTGAAATGCATTTTTTTTTGGATGTGGCCACAAGTTGAAAATTTTGATCATTTATTAATTAACAATTAACCAAACTAATTTTATATTTATTTAATAGAAGAATAATTAAACAGTTTGTATGCACGATTAAAAACAAATAGCGATGCGTCAATGGAAAGTGAGGAATTAAAAACAATAGTTGTCGAACTATGACTGTATATACATACAAAGGAGCATAATGAAATTGCCTCAACTATTTCTGTCCGCAAGAATCAAGTTTTCCGCTAAAAATCAAGTTCAATATCATAATTCAAAGCTTCAAATTTGGCCGGCGATTTGCAATTAACGATCCACAGCCACGCACCACAAATGGAAGGAAAGTGAAATTCGCACTAATAACACAAATATTGGTTACTCATAAGATAATATATGAGCATAGAAACAAGTCATAAGAATAAAGTTACATATCCAAAATATGCGTTGAGCGGGTCAAAGACTGAGGCAGGTCCTTGTCGCATTTACTACAGCGGCCATATGAAGTAGCGCAAATTCGGTGTGGGATTCGTGGTAGAAGAGATAGAGAGGGGACTCTATAAATTACTCTATAACTAATAGAAAGATTTGCAAATATAGCGACAAATATATGTAAATTTTTGTACAGTTGAACTTCCGTAACTCAAATCACCATAATCCACAAAACGAATTCGGGTTAGAGATACTTTGAGCTATAGAAGGTTTCATTAAAACATTAAATTTTAAAAAAGTTCTAAATTATAGATTTATTCACAGTTTAATTTATTTATTTTGCATAAAGTTTTATGTATTGTTTGGCGCTTGGCGTCTGTATCCGATGCCTTTGTTACAAGATTTATGCAATCCATAAGTGTAATATCATATTTTTTTGTTCGCCTCCATTCGATAAAGGGAGTCTTAAAATTCTGCCTCGATAATAAATATTTAAATTTTGTATTATGCCCTGGTCAAAAAGTACGATTTATGGAAGGAAATTTATATGAAATTTTACTTTTATTGCCAATTCAAGAGTTGGAGTTGTGGAAATCTTCGACTTATGGAAGTTCAGCTGTGGATCTAACTATATTGGTATCTTTACGAATTTCGTACGATCAGTTAACTTTACGAATAATATCTTAAAGAAACAAGGAAATACCTCCATATAACTTGCTGAATTGGATCATTCGCATCTACTTCTTAATCAGCGATCATATGAATTACTCGCCTATTTGAGCTTCGAACTACTCACGAACTTGGCCATTTTTCAAATAACAGAAAATTTTATTTTTTGAAGCAATACAAATATCAATCACTTTAAATAAAAATAATATTTATTACTTTTGTAATATTTTGCAAATCACATAAACATTGAATTTAGAAAAAATACATATTTACGAATTTAACCTGATGAAAAGAAAATAGGCCAGATTGATTTGTTTGCTGTTGAGATCTGATGACCGTATTCGCTGTAACACTGATTAACAATTGTTATTCTAAAAAAATAAAATTTTTTGTTGGCAAAAAGTAATGTGTCTAAAAATTGTAACGGAAAGAACTAAAAAAATTTAAACAATTTCGGTTTAGTTGCTGATTACTGTGGAATTTCCAAAATTATTTAAAATTCGAATAAGATAAAATTCCGAAAATTTGTATTTTTATGGGATGCTGCAATTCCAATCAGCAGTGAAATTTGTTTTCTAGTTGTGGTAACGCTTGGTAAACCTTAGTATTTTCGAATCGATTCTTGAAATACGTATTATTTTATTAAACCTCAACAAACTTCTTACTTTTGATAGTTGTTTGACCATGAAATATATGTAGAATGAACCTACTCTAATTAAATACAAGGGGGGATAAAACTCAAGTGTCGATTTGTATCGTCTAATTAATATCAATAATGTGTAAAAATTCGGTTTTAAGTATCCAAATATATCTTATATTTTTAAGTCATAGCATACAGTTAATTTTAAATGAGGACCAATAAACTAAACATCTACTATAAATATGGTTAAAAATAGTTGCCTTCAAATTGTTACAAAGTCCATTCCTCTTGTATGTACAATTATATGCAAAAATATCATTAATATGTATGAAATAATAATAAAAACAAGTTTCGAATTTATTATTTTAATTAATTACGGTTATTTGCAGTTATTTTTCTACTCTGAGCAGAACAATTGCTCCGAGTACTTTGTGCTCGCAAGCGCTAATCTATCATTTAGGCCACAAAAATTCAACAAAATTCAAAAACTCACCACTTAAAAAATTATTTAAATATACATAATTGTAAATATGTACCCAAGTAAATATATATGTATGTGTGTTTATGTACAACTTAAACATTACAGCTTTAAAAATAATAAATTGTTATACAACATATGGTTACTTAAAAAATTAGATCACTTATTATACAACTGGTAAGTTTACAAGCAAAAACTGTTTTTTAATTTAAAATAACATTTTTGTATTAAACACTTAAATCATAACCTAAAATTAAAATTATTTTTTACATAAATAACTCCAAACGAAAAATATGGTATATAAAATATTTATAAATATGTCGATTCACCTGAAAGGACAAATAGTAAGACGAATAAAAAATCACACAAAAATAGGGGGGAGGGGGGAATTCATTACTTTAATGTACCACAAAAATGTTGACGTAGTAAATATTTAACCACCACCAAGGGGCAAATGTATATCTAAATATTTTTATATAGTATCTAATTAAATTTTGCTTTAAAGAAATGCTCATTATTATTTATGTCCGTCAAAATTATTCAATATTTTTTGGTCTTTTAATCAAAATATATTTTCAATAAATTATCATTTGCTGATATTTTCCGTATTTTTAACATTTATATTCGATTTAATGTGTATTTAGTATAACAAGTGGCTTAGGTCAAACATAATTTTATAATTTTATATTCAGAAGTCGACAACTGTTCTTCCCTTCTTCTGCTAAGTACCCTCTTTTGGATTTACACTAAATTACTTTTTGACAAGTTAAAGTTCACATCTGAACGAATCTGCTTACTTAAAGCTTATTAAATTTATTTGACAAAAATAAGAAAATCAGACACGATATATATTGTTTTACGAAGCCATTCAGGAAGAATGTGAAGAAAAAAATTACTTTGCTGGGATTAGAAATAAATATATTCAATAAATTTTGAAAAGGAAATTAATCTCTTTGAATATTTATTGTAAAATAAAACAAATTATTTTACAGTTAAATAAACATTGTGATACTATCAGAATTCCTCAAACTAAACTAGTCATTCTGTTGTTGAAATTAAATGATTGATATTTAAATTCAACCGTAATTTATACTGGTTTGTAACTCTCATTGTTTATGCGTTTTTAAGTTTCAAATTTATAACAAAAATTTGCCATATAATGTCCTTAGAAGTAGATATAAGTAAAGTTCAGACATTACATTTTTTGTTAAGCAAGGGGAATTATATCACGTACGCTCATTATCAATCTAGAATTTAAGTGTTCAAAAGTTATTAGTTTGGTATTTTGATCCTGACAGTGAACTTAAGTGAAAAAGCGGGGCCATAAACAAATCGGTATTAAATTAATAGGTTTCAGAAAAATTTAAGAATATACCCTTTACGTTAATGTAGAACTTTTTAGTACAATTTAAAAAGTTGTCGTAAAGACGATAGGAACAGCTGCTTGTAGTGAAGAAGCGACAAATATTGAATATTGTAGTTAACAATATACCATTTAGTATAATTTTCCCTGGTTTTGGATAGAGAAATTACAGCTAAGCAAAAGTGTCTGTAGATTATCAGCATATGGAACCATTAGTTTACTTCAATTAATGATTAACATAAGAGTAAGAATTGGTTAAGTATCGGTAGTTCAGAAATCTTTCCTTAGTGTTTTTCAGAATGGTTTCGAAATGAACACGGAATTATGTATATGCGGCTAAGGACAATCAACTCTATAGAATGCACAAAATAATGGTAATGTTTTCTTCCCCGCCTAGATAGACCAAATTAATTAGTGCATATCGGAAGTTACAATAGAAAACAGAAACAGCGTATGATATACATAGTGTGTGTGTATATATGTACGCTGTTAATTTAAATAAAGCATTGCATATACATGTTGTACACTGTTACCAAGTCATATATGTACATACATATATAATATTTATATAAAACAAATAAAATTTTAGATTAGTCTGCCACCAATTTAATATTTACTTATTTATAAAATAAAGTTAATATAAAAATTCATATCAGTAAATTTGCGATGATGGTGATGATGATGATGACTTAAAATGTAATGAATGTTTGATGCAGTTTTTAATAGTGATCTCTAATTTGAGGCAAAAACTAAAGTCCTGGAGAGAGAATCATCTTGGTAGATGAAATGTTCCCAAATTTAAAGCTATTAAAGTAGTATCAAAAAGTTCAAATGCCATTATGCTATCATACAGATCATACAGCCATATGCTATTGGACAGACAGGGCAATTAAAAACATAGTTTGCTTAAAAAAGCTTTGAGGTGAACTGCAGCTAGAAGCAACAGCAATTTTATAAAAAAAAGTTCCAATTTCTTTTAGCAAATTAAATTTTTTTGTGAATTTTGAATTATTTCCATTATTTTAAAATGAAAACAGAATACAATGATATGAAATTGGTTTTTCGAATTAAAAAATTATGTATTTATATGTGTGATTGATTTTTAGATAATAAAGCAGTTATCAAAATTTTACTATAGTAAATCCTAGATTATTTTTATTGTAACAGCATGAAAAATTATATAGTCCGCTCAGAAAAAACCATTTAATTAGTAGTATTTAAACACTTCGCAGCAGTGGATCTGAATATCGGAGATATATGGTTATTGAATATAATTGTTTAGTTAGATACACAGCTGGTAGCAGTAGCCGCATCAAAAATTATAATTTTTCAACTAAAGTTAGAATTTTTATCTGTAATTTTGAATTACTATATCGGCTTTAAATTATTTTAGCAGCAACATTATTTAGAAAAATGATGATAAATAATGTGTTATATGGGTGCGCAAGTATGTACAAACATTTTTGTGTGTTTATGGTTAATTATAATTTTAAGTTGATTCACACATACCTACGTATTTATATGAAATTTAATATCTTTATTGTACGCTTTATGAAATCTTAATAGCTAAATATCAATGTTCACCATTAATTTCATATAATTGTTTATTTTTTATTAATTTGTTTCAACTTAAATCTCAATGCTGCCTGCACAACAGTTTAACCGTGTTTCGGTAACTGACTTAATAATTCATTTATTCCTGTTTGTTTGTTTTATTTTGTTTCTCATGAATAGACGGTTACGTTGCAACTTCTCCCTTAAATACTTTCTTCCCTCAATTTTAATTCAGTTTTCTCGCCGCTACATACATATAAAATCATGCGACATATTATTATTTTCCACGGATTTGAATTCTTTTTACTCGACTTGTAGCAATAACTTATGTATGCCACTTAAATGCTGAATTTGGTTATACTAATACACTAGTAACATTCACTTTTTTTGTTCAAAACATGCATTCATTTTAATATTTATATAATACGATGATTTCGATTTATACACATCACATTTACTGCTCATTAACATTTCAAATGTCTTGGTCTTATTATTTCATTTTTTTTTGTTTGTTTTTCAATGTGTTTATGTTTGGGTGTGAGTATGTGTGTGTGTTTTTTTTTTTTATTGAGAGGTGTCCTCTACTTTGCTCATTTTTTCTTCTTATTGATTTAACATTAAAGGTTTCGTCTACATTTCGTATTAGCTCAAAGGATGGTAATTATTTTTTTGTTTGAAAGCGTTTGTTTTACTTTTTCCATTTTCATTTTTGTTCTCATATAGTACAAATACACAGTTAAAGCTTTTACTATACATATACATACATATATATTTTCCAGCTTTATACATATAGTATCTACTAACTGCTTCCTAACTTTCACTTGGTATAACGAGTCTTAACATTTACTCACTGTAAAAATCTAGCGCCCATTGTTGTGCCTTTTCTATTTTAATTCTATGAGTTAATATTAGTTTAAAGAAGAATTTGTATGTAATTGTTATGCTTAAGTAAATGTACACAAATGCAATTGTTGATTGGCTGGCTCGCGTTTCCAAGTGCATCATACCTTGTGTGTGGTAACTGCTTACGGGTTTACGGTTCGCCTATCGGTCATTAACGCGTTCTTAGGCTTCCAAACACCATCTTAGGATACATTCACATTTGCATCTGGCAATCACAAGTGAATTCGATTTGTTTACAATTGCGAAGCATGCTGCTTCCTGGTTTAAGTTTACGGCGCAACGCTTTCGAAGCTGTTGAGCTGACTTAAGTGGTTTCTCGACGCGTACGTGTGCGCGTATTCTTCAAGCCAGCAGCTGTGTTGGCTTGACACCGCTTGAGTAAAATACTAACACATGTGGTGTCACCATTATCATTATCATACTCATCGTTGGCAACATCGCCATCCGCATCAATACTAATGCCATTCACACTCTCCTCCACAATATCATCCTCGATGAGTTGATAGTCAGCGATGTATCTGTGTCTGGCATGAGGAGGTTTGCCGTCGTTTGAGCGCTGGCTGTCATCAGTGCTGCTATTACTTTCGCTGGTGTCACAGTTGGTGCTGTTGGTATGTTTATACGTGTAGTAATCACTGTTCACATCCATATCTGTAAGCATATTTTGTTGTTCCGGTGAAGTCGACGTTTTACTTTTGTTAACGTTATTGCGTACCGTACCTTGACACTGGAGAGCTTCCACACCACTTGTGGTGCTTATTTTGCGGTGGATGTTGTTGGCTGCTGTAAAAGAGTATTTCAAATTGTCGTTTGTGGTGTTTACATGCTTTATAGTGACGAATGAATGGTGATGGTCACCAAGTTTCAAGGGGGTTAACAGAAAATCACGTTGTAATGAAGAATTTATAAATATTTAAAAGAATACTAAAAGTCTACACAAATTATTAATAATTTACGAAAGGAAAATGCACAAAATTACTCCAACTTGTCTCAAGTGAGCCTCAAGTCGATTTAATGTTGCGAATGAGAAACTTTGATTTTATTTCCACCTTTTGCAACAAAAAATTTTATATAGATTGGAAAAAAAATGTAAAAAAACAAAATTGTGCATTATTGAGAAATAATAATAAAACCGCCTAACTAAAGTCATAAACATCTCATAGCTTAAAGCAGCCAGGAAACCTTTCATATATGTATATAGGTACTGACAAATTTTAAACAATCAACAATATTTATAAAATAAAGAAAGTAAGTTATTTAATAATGAAGGAAAATAATGCTAAACCTCGCTTAATCACGTCAGCTAACATAACCTAACATCTGTGCAATCGTTAAGATATGTAAGTACTAGCAAAACGGTAAATATTTCGGAATAGAAATTTAATTATATTTTTCAAAATGAAATTAGACTTGGGAAAACATATCACACATGTAGTCAACTGATATTCTAAAAGTTTAAAAAATATATTTGAAGACTGTTGTTTTCAAACCTAAATAATAAAATCATATTATAAAAAACTAAATATAATTTTCTATAACTATAAATTTCTCGTTCACTTCTTTGCGCTCCGAAAAAATTTAGAAACAACTTTCCTAAACAAAAACAAAAGTTATTAGTTTTACACAGTAGTAGTATGCATTTCGTTCTTTTTCACTTAAATAAAAATTTGTAATTCTTTATTTTTTACGCAGAAAAAATAAAAATTTCATAGAAACAAAAATTAAAAAAAAAATAATAATAATAACAGATCATATGCCTTATACTTATGGTTTTCATACGTGTATGTACACATGTTTGTTGTTTATATTTTAATATAACTCAAATATTTTTCAATTTTCCAATTGTTTTTCATCATTTTATCATTAACAAAATATACAAGTAATTCAATTACTTTCACTTGAGAACTTGACATTTAACGTAGACATAAACTAGACCTATACTAATTGTGCGTTTGTTGTTATTGAATAGAATTTTCGAAAAATAAGCAAAACAATAGCTAATAAAATTAAGCAAAACATTATACAAGCATTTGTTTTTTTTTTTTGTATAAAATAGCGAATTAAAATTAAAATAAATATAATTTGTAATATATAGCAAACTTATTTACAATTAAATTTAATATGAATTAAAACCAGATATATATTTAAATATATATTAAAAAAGCCAATTTCTCAACTTCTAAACTTTACAAAACGTATTTCGTGCTTCCTGCGCCTATACTACGAATGCGTTACACTTTTATTCAACAAATGTTTTGCTTGCATTTTTGCTTCGATTTTCACTTTTCACATGTGAATAATTTTTGCTTTAAATTACAAATCATTATCAAATTAAATAAAATTATTTAAAAAATCTTTATAGCTAGCAAATAACAAAATTAAAATCAATACATTATAAATCGTAATATACAAAAATTAATATTTTTACACTTAAAAATCGAATCGTAAGTAATTACATTACATTAATTCAAAAGAAAAAAATTATATATATATATATTTACGTACATTTAATCATACTTTATTTTATGTTTACTTTCTTTATTCATAAAATATGTTACTTATTGCGTGCATGTGTTTGTGTACAGACGTTTTCAGACGTGGATGTGTGTGTGTGTTTGTTATATTTCATTTATGGTTAAACTTTTAGTGGTAATTGCTTTCATATTTATAAATTTGTATATATGAAAATACAAAACTTATAAATCTTTAAGTGTCTGACATACAACATTTCTCAACTGAACTATATGTAATATAGTATTTAACGTATTATTTGTATGCTTAAGCCATAGAACATATGGTGCGTGTAAGTACTCAGTTGAATATATAAGTTATATGAAATTAAAAACATATTAAACAAACTGACGTGAATTTTAATATTTTGTTTGCTTACAACACCATTTTAAATGAACTTTTTTCTTTACTTACGAAAATGTTTAAAAATGAATTTAAAAGATCTAAAATGGTAAATCACATTACAATGATACATTTTTACACGAATTTTTTTATATAAAACAATTATTATAATAATATGGAAGTTTCAACTTTTATGTATGACACTGGTAGCAAATATTTTGGTATATAAATATGTATATATTGCCTTGAAATTTTTCGATAATCTTTTAATAATAAAAAAATCTTTAACACAACTGAATAGCAAATACTGCTGTATTATAACGACCGCAAAATTTAGTTAATGTTTAACACAAATTCACCCTGAGCACCTACAGACCATGTGTATTATTGTTTTTTATTTGCTATTTTCGGTTTTAAATATTATTGTATGCAGTTTAAATAAATCGCAGCGCGTCATACATACGTTTTATAAACCGCATTTTCGCATATTTTGTTTCATGTTTTTTTTTACTGATTATTATTTGCTATACGGTTCACAACATAATGTACACACACATATTAAATTTGAGTAATGGGAATAAAATTTTACGACTATTAATTAGATTTCTGTTTAAAAATTATAAACGGAAAATTTCGGCGGTGTGCGAACGTAACAACTAACGAGAGTTCACCAACCAACGAACGAACGATCAAGTTGCTGCTGTTTTACCTACGAACATACAAATATACACGTCCTTAAAGGATTGTGCAGTTGAGCTGTACTTGTTGCGGCTCGGCAGGTTGCACAACTGGTATTGACGCTGCGCGACTTTTAATTACTAATACGATTACTGGGAGTACACACTGTATGCTAAGTTTTGTTTTATTACTGTGCTTAATTATGCTTTTGATCTACACTTAATTTATGAAAAACGAATGAAGAGCGCTTTGGGTAAAACTTGAAAAAGCGCGCCCCTCTAAGACAATGTACACTTGCAACATATACGAACTCAGCAGATTTGCAGTATGCGTAACATTAAGTTGCTGATACATATGTATATCAATCAAGGAATATTTAGTAGAAGTGCAACAATGTGCTAAACACAATGTCTGATCATGTGCTTTTTTTTAGCTGTTTCCTTTTAAGCACAAATGTATTTATAAAACTAAAAATTAAAATTATTTGTTTCAAACTGTCGAATATTGAATATTTTAAAATTATTGTTAAGTTTGGTTTATGTACGTATATAATTATTTTATAATATTTGTTTTTTTTTTTGATATATTCAAGTATGTATTTTGTATGTGAGTAGATAGAGTTTGTGTTAACGATAAACTGTTATTTAGTTGCACATAATCCAGTATATGTATGTAAGTATGTGTATATATTATTTGAAGTATATTTGAAGCGGATATTTTTTAAATATATTATTAAGAACAAGAATTGTTAAGAAATCGTTTCACATAGTTCGACACATTGCTTGACGGGCATTGGTAGTGGTAAGGATTTAGTACTGGTATTGTTGATTAAATATATGTACGTTGCTGCCTTATTTGGCAACCTAAACAAAACTACATTCATATGTATGTAATTACTTAACTAATTTTAATATTAAAAAATAGAACACCAGCGAATATTAATCCGTTCTGTACATTTGTTATTTATACGAGAAGTCGTATGAGATCTTGATATTTATATGTATATATATACCGTATACATACATATATATGTATATACTAATATATGTATGTAAGAATATTAAAAAATAAATTGTGGTGGAAAACACCGAAATAGCGATTGCGGCTGTTACGTGTTCAAACAGAATTTTTTCCATTGCAATTCATAGTATAGCACTGGTTAACGATGTGCAAGAAACGTGAAAACAATCACAGCACAGTAGAAATGAAAACCAACAAGCAAAATGGTAAACCATTGTGGATTCAAATTACTCGACAGCAGATGATAGATATAAAACCCCTACAATGGTAAACAAACACTATTTTCTAGCGATGTTAAAAACAATTTTCCACTGTACTGTTAATTTGCAAAGCCCAATTTATATACCTTTGTTAATTGTTTTCAAAAATACGCTCGAAAAAACAAAACATGAAATCACATTTGCTCTGCGCCATTAGTGTTAAGAGTGTTAAGAACTAGATGTGTTATCAGCGGAAGATGCTGTAGAGACTAAAGTGCAACTTTCATCTGCAACACAATTTGACTGGTGTCCTTCAACAGTTATCACTGGCGTAGGCGCTTTAGAGCTTTGCTCATTCTTACTCGATAGTTCATTGCCCAACTCGCTATTATTGCATGCAATTTGCATGGATATTTTATTCAGCTCATTTTGCATATTTGGAAATAAGAATGGATAGTGTTTCGCTTTCGAACCATCTATAACATCGGCACCAATATCAGACGTCGCCACTGGCGTGAAATATACGCTCGAACCCGTTGTAGCGCCATCTTCAATATACTCATCGTTTTCATCAAACGAATCAAATGTCTGTGCTAACAGCTCACCGCCATGACTATCAGCATGACCAACGATGGCACTATCCTGTTTTTCATCTACCTCTGTTGTTATAATGGTGACATTTGCGCCAATTGTCAGATCACTATCATTCAACTGATTATCTGGGGTTTCAGAACCTACATCTTGAATTTGATTAGCGTTTTGAACGCTTATAACATTGTCCACATGCGCAAATGTATCGTAGTTTTGCGTACCGTCTTTCGTAACATTAAAGCCAATTGCATGTGTTTTAGCTGGTTTGGCTGCAACTACAACGACATTGAGGTGATGCAGCTGATGGCTATTATGTTGAGGCTGTCCTAACGTTTGTGCATTTAGATGTCGCTGCATGTGTTGTTCACGCTTCATTTGCAAATGTACATTTCTCTCATTCAAGCTGGTTGCATAGAGATCATGCGTTGCGCTATAGGCGCTGGGACCCGCTATATCGACTAGCGAACGTGGACTTTTACATGGCGAGTTGTTAAAGCTAAGCTGATTATCACAATTTGATGAGTAAAAATCCTCAAAAGTATCACTACTACCACTACCGCCATGTACACTGCGTTCGGTGCTGCCGCCGACCGTCGACAAGCTGACATTTGATGTAGTTGTGGACTCGGATAGCGACATTTTCGTACGACCATCACCGACAACACCATTAACACTAATTATGTTTAAATTAACGTTAGTGGCATCTGTCGCCAGACATTCGTCTTTCAGGCCGTTCTCCAACTCACCGTAAATATCATAAGTGCCTTGACTCGCTGCTTCACTGTTAACCGCACAGTTTTCACTTATTAATTTTGGTGGCACTAATATTTGTCGCTTGGGCAAAGACGAACCCGGTGTTATCGACACCGTCGTTGATGACATTGACAATTTGCGACTACGACTACCCACACTACAGTTACTATTGCGTCTCATAGCGGTCGTGTGTTGCACGAAATTCTCGCAAAATTCTACAGGATTTGCTCGAAAATGATTCTGTAGCCAATGCGACAATTTTTTCGTATTATTTTTCAATTTATTTTTTAATTTGCGCCGCGACGTGCTGGCCAAGCCACTGCAACCGCTCGCTGGTGAGCAACTCAAAGCCAGCATAGCAGCATCCGCGCTAACTGGCCCAGCTGAAGTGCCATAAGCATTGGACTTTTTAACTGCTATGGCTGCTGAGTTCAGTTCACTACATTTTTTAGCATTAAGTTTTTGTTGAAATAGAGGCTTATGTGTCCATGAACTAACCACATTGCTGACATTGCTCATATGGCTGTGTTTGCTAATGCCAACAGTGGCTTCATGTTTCTTAGAAGCCATAAACATATGCGATTTACGCGTCGCACTAATTGGACTCGTGGTGTTAGGTGGCAAATTAGCGGCAACTTCAGCACTTGCTGCAGTATTAATCCTTACATCAGTATTGAATTGATTATTTTCATTTTCATTTGACCTAAACACAGTTTCTGAGCCGCCATTCACTTTGACTGCTGTACAACTTGATCGTCGTTCGCTAATGATTTTTTGCAACTTTTCATCATTTTCTTGAATATGTGCACATTCATATTTTAAATTGGGATTGTTTTCATCATCATCACAACCACAATAACTACAATTATAACTACCACTATTAATGTTTATATTCATATAAAATGTAGAAGGTTGTTGAGAAATGGAAGTGGAAATCTGTTTGGTGTGAGTAGTAATAGTAGCAGTAGAAGGTAAAGATGTGTGTGTAATGGTAGTAGTTGTAATATTGGGAAAGGTAGAGGTGGTATTACTGAAAGTAGTAGTACTGTTAGCCGTAGAAGGCTTGGAAGGAGCTAATAGTGTAGATAACTGTAATGTTTGGGGGACAACTGTGTGTGGCATTTTTGAATGGCACTCACCGGACTCCCAGTCTTCTTCTTCGCAATCTTTATCACCACCAGACGTTGGCGCGGACGATGAGCACGATGTTGTCGATTCAGAAGATGATGTGTGACTACTAATGCTGCTTTTACTGCTGTTGGCGCTAATACAACCGTTAACCTCACTGCACCCAGTCGTACCATTTGTCTGCATTGTTGTTCTAGTATCGTCATCCAACCGCTTGACATTGTTGCCGCAATGATTGGTGTTGCTGCAACCCTGCATTATTGCTGGGTGATATAAAATATTGTTACCGCACATTAAGCCCGTTGCTGTTGTCGGTACGCCGAATTTCAATATGTTGGTCCCTGCAGCGGTCACTACTGTCGAAGTAGCTACTACATGATTTGGTGTTGTTGCGAATAATGTTTTCATTAACTGTTGTTGATGCGGCTGATGCTGCTGATATTGTTGTTTATCCGCTGTTGCTGCCATAATATGTTCCAAATTCACATATGTATGTTGTGATTGCGCATCTGGTTGCTGTGGGGGTAACGCATAAGCAGCTGTAGGTGCAGTGCTTTTTCTCGCAAATGGCGTAACGCTTAAATCACAATCGTACACATCACAGTCACCACTTATGTTATTTGCCGGCATGTATTGCTGTCTATAGTTAACAGAAATCCGATCCGCATGAAGTTGTGGGAGTAACGCATACGCTGTTGTAGGTGGTGCAGCATTTATTCGCTCATATGACGAAATACGTGAATCAACATCACTGTAATTATCACAGTCATCACTAACGTTCTTCGCCGCCGTGTAAAGCTGTCTATTATTAACAGAAATCCGTTTTTCTTGTGGTTGTTGTTGTTGCTGTTTTTGTGGGAGTAACGAATATGTATTTGTGGACGCAGCATGTGTTCGCCCCAGTGGCAACATAACTGTATCGCAATCGAACACTTCACTATCACTGTTTATGTGCTTCGCAGCATTGTATTTCTGCCTATGGCAAATTTGTTGCTTTTGTTGGTGTTGTAACTGTTGCTGTTGGTGGATAAATTGTGCACCAGCAAGTGTGGCGTCCATGCGAGAAAAGTCTGCATTTGTTGTATCACCGATACTGAGCTCACCAATGCTGCCACTTCCGCTGCCACTACCGCCGCCGCCACCACCTACTATTGGGCCGCCCAAACTACTAACCGACGCCGATGCCGATGAGGAGGACTTTTGATCACAAATATAATTTAGATCACTACCACTGCTGCTATTCTGTGGCAATTGACAATTGCTGCTACTGCTGCTTTCGCCACCGCCACCACTGCTTTGATGAGAGAGACGCGCGTTTTGAGACATTCTTTGATTACCGACAACCTGGCTCGTTATGCTACTAACGTTCGCTTGCAAACCAGGTCGCATAGAAGTTTCTGCATAGAAAACAAGTTGCACCTGAAAAAATAGAAAATGAGCAAAAAATTATTTTTATGTAAATACGAAATAAGCAGGACTTCAAAAATTCTTGTGAAATTTATACCAAAAGCTTAGTATAAGTTGTGTGAAAACATGTGTTTTATTCATAAAAATACGAATGGAAATCATAAAAGTATCGACTATTGGACATACACAACCCACAAACATGCAGTCAGTGCGTTAATCAATAATTTATATATTCACCTTAAAGCCTTCCGAAAAGCATTTGTGCTCTTTGTCTTTATGTGCATCATCGATTTCGCATTTGTTAAGTGTATATACAAGTTTCGCGTCCTCACCTTCCCCTTCAACGACTGCAAATAATTGAAAAAATCAATTTAATTGCTATTAAAATGAAGAAAATAATTCCAAAATATTTATAACGACTTACCCGCGTCATCGCGTACAAAATATGTATTAAACCAGAAATGGAACAATTTCTTTTTATGTGTCAGCTCTACTTTTATGTCACCGGCTACACACAGATTTTTAAGATCCAAAGTATGACTTTTTCGAAAATCTATGGGCAACCCCAGCAGATGCTAGAAAATAAAAAGATATCAATTAAAAACAATATAATTAAAAAGAAACGATTAAAATATTTTTTTAGTCCAACATTTTTTTTCCAAAATAATAATAATTCATATTTATACTCCAAAAGAAGAAAATAATGCTTAAATATAGCATATTTAATCTCACGTATTAATCTACACTTAAAGACTTCATTCCATAAGATTCTGCTACTTATTTTCTGTATCAGCATTTAATACTAACCTTCACTTTTACAGAACATCCATCGTCTTCCAGCACGGAAATTGAGCAATGCACTGTGCCATAACTGTGCAACAAGTTAGCCTCAGTAAAACGAATTTCACAAAACTAAAATAATTTATTCACATTATTTACATGAGATAAAGTATATAAACTAGATTGGTACATACTTGCAGAATTCTCCTTTCATATGGTACACCAGATTGTATTAACTTTGCAAAATACTGAACATAACGCCTTTGCGATGGAATAGTAACACCTTTGAGATCCTTTGTGCGTTTCTCAGCATAACATTCTAAAGCATCTTCGGCAGTTTTCTGCCGTCCACTATACAGCATATAACAACAAATCATTGTACCTGCAAACCCGAAATACTTAACAATTGAAACTGTGTACTTAGATATTATGTATGAAATTACCAGTTCTGCCTTTTCCAGCTTTACAGTGTACGGCGGCCACATTTTTCTTATCTGCTTTCAGCCATGCATCCACGTCCATACAAAATTTTTGTATCAGTTCTATTGTTGGTGGGTTATGGTCTTCAAAAGGATAAACAGCAACTCTCTAAAGCAAATACGAACAATTAGTTTTTGAAAAAAATTGTGACACGTACTTTTTTTATTCTACTTACTCCATGAAATTTATTGCTATCATAGCTACGCTCAAGGCATAGATTGTAAATTTTATAATGATTCTGATGAACTTCCTGGAGAAATTTGTAAACATCTTCCAAACGATTTCGAAATATACTCTCTATATTGTCCGCCGGGTAACCCATAGCAATTATATTATCGTATATATCTAAAAGATATTCACGTATATTAACAATGGATTCAATTATTTTTTATGTATTACTTACAAGTCAAATCTAAATTATATCCATTGCCCTTGTAGCGTATACGCTGCTTGCTGACAACATTCCGCAAAACGTTCGTCATGACGGAAAGCGTATTTGCCATCTTATGCTTAAACTTATTAATATTGATGCCACTTGCTGCGGCACCACAAATCCTTTCGGACTCCCTCAACTTCTCCGTTACCGTCACTTTCGCAGGAGAAATTTTTTTGTTAAATAACTTTTCAAATGTCAGTATTCTGTAACTTTTTGGAGATTTCGAAAGGTATACAAGATTTTGTTGATGTTGTATCTTCGGATATAGCTCTTTTGCTGGATAATGTGCTTTTGGGGCATTGATAAAGTTGTATTGCTGGCCACCTTGTTTGGACATAAATACTTATTTCTTCGTTACGTTTTATATGTTCTTTAAAACCATAAGATATCATGTATGTGTTTTTTTTTCGATCGATTCGGTCGTGTATCTATTCCAATTTTGTTCATAAAGGCGTTTTAACGTTTTAAATAATTTTTAAACAATGGTTTAATTTATCTTTAATATTAAACCTCGAGTGTGTAATTGGGTGGATGCTGTGTATGTCTCCTAGCTGCTCCAATGCTCCAAATTAATGGAGCAGTTCAAAGGAACGACCACTATAACATTTAAAACACACGTTAAAATCTTTAGTAGAGATTAGAAGATGTATATATATATATTCATACTTACCTAAACTAGCAAACACGAAATTCGAGTAGGAGATCCATTTTTCTGAAAAATTAAAGTTGTACTATTATGAAATATATTGTAAAACTTTTAATGGTAATTTTAAGTCTATATCCACATTATGTGTGTTGAATATACATGTCCAATCATTGGGAATTTTAGGTATAATTCATAAACAAATATAGTAATATTCACTGTGTAGAATCTATTCCTATATATATATAAATTAATTTTTCGACTTCATTTTTTCTTTGACTCAATTCAAATTAAGTTTATAAGGCATTTGTATTACTACATGCTGTATTGTTGCCTTTAGAATTACTTTTAAAATTCGTATAATTATTCTAATCTTTAGTCTTCCAGGAGGATCGAACTTATCATCATCTGGGACACACTTAAGTTACGAGTTAAAAAGGTTTAGATTTTGTTAGCACTTGCTGTAGATGAATACTCTTCTATATCTTCCTTTTAATACCATATATCTTCACCATCTCACAGGTCCTTGTAAGCTTGCATAGCTTTTCAAGCACAAGGAGCAAAGCGAGCACAAGATATAATTAATAAGTAATGGTGTAGTTGAAAAATATATAATTCGAAAATTGAGGCACTTGTGTAAAATAGACTTAATCGGCAGAACAAACCATTTGTAAAGCAATCGTAGAAGAAAATTGCACGAATCTGCTATACTCACGGACAAACTAGTGAAACAACACCGAATAAAGCATTAGAAAATCTGCGAAATTGCAAATAGTAATTTGTGTGTGAATGATGGAGATGGTTGAATCCGAACTACAGAGTTGCCCATCTAACTGAAATGTTTTCGCATTTCTAATAGGTGCTTCATTTGACAGGACCCTAGTGCATCCATCAGAATACCTTACCCGAAGCAGAATAAGTAGCATAGAAATACAATGATTCAATAAATTGTGAGGCTATGGCAAGTATTCTATGTATTGTATAAAATTTCCAAAGACACTAGGAATTAATTAACAAAATTACTACTTCTAAACTATTCTAAATTGTAGAAACCAAGAAATAATCAAGGCTTTTGGTTTTACTTGCCGATTTTCTCCACCTACAAGTATGGCGCTCCTCTTTCTTTCTTCAAAAATTTCTTTTATGTACACTTCGCAGTTATTCATTGCTTCATTCTCTTGCATTCTGCTGTACACAGCCTTGCACGCACATGATGTACGTACATTAGGGTAGAATCCCTAAATACACTGCTATTGCCATATTATTCAATTAAATGGCAATTTTAAATAATTTTGTTTCTTGTATTTTAAACTTTCATTCATATATGAACATTGTCATATTTAAAATATCAAGAACTAGATTTATTGGGACAAAAAATATTAAATTTGTTAGACATAATTATTTAAAACTGATGGTACACAATTATTATTTAAGCCCTCATTCATAAAATATTTATGTAAACATAAATAATAATTTATGGTACATCTTCAAATGTGTGTTTTCATCAGTTTAAATAAACTTCCCTAACTCGAACAACCATAATAAAGATTTCGAGTTATAGAAGTTTTCATTACAACATAAATTTTTTTAAAAAGCTCTTTTATTTATTTACTTTGCATAAAGTTTTAATATGTCCATACGATGTAGAAACTCTTAAAATTTTGCCTCGATAGTAAAATTTAAATTTTGTATTATACTCTGGTCGAAAAGTTCGAGTTATGGAAGGAAATTTTTATGAAATTTGACCTCTATAGCCAATTCAAGAGTTCGGGTTAAGGAAATGTGAGTTATGTAAGATAATTTGTATGAAATTTGACTTCTAACCGATACTGTCAATTCAAGCGTACATGTTATGAAGATCTTCGATTTAGAGGTTCAACTGTTTTCTTTAGTTTTAACATATTAACACATAGCTATATATTATTTCGATACAATAATATTCAGATTCTGCAATTAAGTGTTATTGTATTACAGAAATTTAAAATACTATATCTTAAATGCTGTCTTCAGAAACATAATTGATTGTCGTTATTTGAAACAATATCTGTTTTATATAATATTAACTTAATGTTTTTTGTCACCGGTGAATCGCCAATTATGCGAAAAATGGGCATTTACAATTTATATAAATTATTGTAATAGAACATTTTAGGAAAATTGATAGGTAACTTCATATTTAATCAAATAGTAACTATAAATGCTGATATGTGTTTTAATAAAAAAATTATTAAGTACAACATACAGGTGGCAACACTAACAACCTTTATTGCTGCAAAGAGCTGTTCTGGATTTATACCTCACATTAAAAATTTACCTCATACCAAAATATTAAACAATTTTAACTTACCGATCTCCGTATACAATCGAAGAAACATTATACTTGGAATATTCACATGATGTAGTTAGATATAACAAATCTCCATAAATTGCTACTTTGCCACTTTTTTATTTTGACAATGTCACACAAAAAATCCACCATACACAATATCAACTCTGCTCTATTCCTAATGAACATAAGCCTTAAAAAAAGATTTGCACAATGTCGTGTTGAGAGCTGTTCACTTCCCACCGACTTTATTTGTCTTCGCGTGCTTCTCCTTTATTCACACACACATACACTAATTGCACACGTTCCTTCTTTGTTCTCTTTACACTTACATTCTTATTATGCTACACCAATCACATACATGTCGTTCACAAATTAGCTTCTTCACGTTATTTATCTCATGTCTGCTTTGGCGAAGTAATGATTGTAAAACAAAAATTCACTACAATTCAAATCACTTTTTTCAGGAATTTTCATTATATTTATTGTCTCCACTCATAATATCCCAAGAACTAACTGCGAAGGTCACACTTTCCTTCAATGCAAACCATTTTTTACGTAGCTATTACCTACAATAGTTAAAAGCTCCTCTGGTTGCTGGCTGCTACTTCGCTTCCTCAATTTTACTTCATTGCTCCTTCTCAAACGTTGCCATCCTGTATAATTTTAAATGATTTGCATATGTTTCGCTGGATTTTCATAAAATAAATGTTAAAATAAGCAAGTATTTCCAAAAATACTGGATTTTGTAGTTGTTCGTTCTATTATCAATTTCTTGGACAATAATAAAAAAGTTCATTCAATAAATATATTTAAAGTTTTGATGATCTAGTCACATATTAAGAATGATACAGACAATTCTAGTTTCCTTAAATTATGTAATTTTTAATGAAATATAAACCTTCACTAAATAATAAGGAATCCAATTGGAATGAATTTAGGAAAATAAGTATGGTAGCTTAACGTTTTGGAATTATTCGAAAATGCTTATAATTCGAAATTCAATTGATTAAAGAAAAACGAAATAAGACACAAAACAAAACGAAACTCGAAAATAAATATCAGTAATACAAGAAAACAACCGCTAAACGCATAGTTTGACACAGAGTGAAAAACCGATTGTTGTTGTGTTTATGCACGTGGGGGTCTGGTAGTTTTTTGTGTGGACTATTTGCTAAGCTCTATTGTGGATTGCTTGGTATAGAACTATTTGCAACTAATACTGACTTGTAGTTAGTAAAATGGGTAAAACGAGACGGAACCGCGTACGACTTGTGGCTAATTCAAACCCTTTAGGGTTAAATGGCGTTGCAGATTTTTTAAATGACGACGAAGAGTTAATGGAAAACGGCTTGGGTCCAGTGGATACAATACGGGAGCAACTATTAAATGTTAATGTGGAGGAGAAATTGAATGCTCTGCAATCACTAGCGGTGCTAGTGCAATCTGGCAAAAAGGATAAACTAACTGCTATTTGTCAGAGTGACATTATCCGTATAGCTGCACCTTATCTCTATGATCGCGATCAGCCATTACGGAATGCAGCAGCTGGTGCACTGCGTAATTTTACCGTTTGCATGCCAGTAAGTTCAAAATAAGAAATAAGTTAAAATCGCATCGAATTTTAATGGAATTTGCATTATATCCTTTAGGAAGTTTGTGAACTATTTGTGGAACAGGATGTGCTAACACCACTTTTGACTTTGCTGAATGAATACGCACAGAATGGCGAATGGGTGCCAAACTTTGATGCAGCATTAAGACAACTAGATATACGGTCGGACACATTTTTGCAGGCTGTAAATCTTCTATGGAACTTGTGTGAAAGTTCTACACTTGCTTTAGAAACATTTAATCAGTCACAGTTAATTGCAAGTCTTATACGTTGTCTTGATTATAACATTTTCGGTTTAGATATTGCAATTTCTGTAGCGCAGTGCTTATTAGTAGTATCAGAGGGCAATCAAAAAATTTGGAATGCATTAACACAGCATGTGCCTGAAATTTTAAGTTTGCTTAACATTACAGGAAGTTATGGACACCAATATCTCCGGACATTAGGAGCCGGTAACTACAAATTTTTATTGAATAACATTTTTAGGAAATCTCATTTTTTATAATTTTTTAAGGAATTTTGTCCAATGTGCCAGCTTTGTCAGCAGCTTATACTTGCAACATATTAAATAGCATTTCAGAAACCTTAGAAATCGACAATCAGGAAGCATTGTCAAATGTGTTGACTAATCATGGAGAAAACGACCAAAATGAAAGTATATCAGTTCTGGACTTCAACGTTGAAATGGAAGAAGGTTGGAAAGAATAATTTATATAATTAATGTCATGCATTCAAATAAGAATATTAATTGTAGTAGAAGAGACCGAAGAGAGCGCTGCATTACGAAGACGTCAACAAGAACTTCCTACACCAGCTGAAATTGCTATGAAGGAAGTCGGGAACTTATTGGACGCTCATCGTGTTGCAGCGGAAATTATCACGAACTTAGTATCGAATGATGAAGAAGGTAAGAAGAAACCATTAGAAGTAGAAGTAGTGGCTGATATTTAGAACGAATAATTTTTCTTCTGTGTTTCGAAGAGTTAATTTAGTTCTAAATTTTATTAATGAAAATTTTGTCCAACACAGAGTGGGTCGATTCAGATGGAGATGATGCGTCCGAAGGTGAGGGTGTTATAGACTACGAATATGAATCTGCAAATGGCAATGGAAATATACAAAATGAAGATAAATTACCTGAAGCGCTGGTGGAAATTATTAAATCTTTGGGAATTATTGAGAAAGTAAAAATCGCTAAATCAAACATTTTAAGAAAAGTCCATTAAACTTAAATATTTTTTTCCGCTTAGCTTTGGAAAAAAGCGCAAGTTCTACCTGATAATATTGCGCAAGCCTTGAGGGAAGTCAGTGTATCCTTGCTTATTAAGTGAGTATCGGCATCATGCGACATTAGACATTTTTCACAGATATTTTTTCATTTTCTTTGCAGAGTAAAAAATTTGCGTATTTCATCATTGCTTTGCCTACAAAATCTTTGCAATGCTTTAAGCCCTGAAGACCTTGGTGGTGCCAAAGCAATTTATGATGTTTGGGTGGAACTTGGTCAGCAAGTGTTCAAAGGTCCGCAAGACGTGTCTGTCATGGAGCCAGCCACATCGTTAATGCGTGCTACCTTAGAACGGCTGAAAACAAACAAAGAACTGTTCAGTCAAATGGTGGAAAATGACTTGGAGGTATACAATTATTATGCCCATCAGCTATATGATTCTTAAGATTTTGCTCTAATTTCCAGTTAATTTTCAATGGTGTGAAGAACTGCAGTGTAGCTGAAATTCGTGCGAATTGGTTGCGTATGTTAGGCACATTGGGTTGTCTGTTGCCAGAAAATTTAGTACGCATAATCATCACATTCATTGTGGAAGCATGTTCTGATGTAATAAAAAAATATTTCATGTGCTCATGGGTTATTAATAACTAATTTCAATATTACAGGAGGAAGATGTGTGGACAATTTCCGAGTCACTTGATGCTTTAATGGATATGTTTGCCGACAATGACTGGCCTAAACTGATTATTGAATTGAATTTGCCAGAAGTGTTGAAGAAATTGGAGAAAATGTTCAAGAATAAGGTAACAATTTGAAGCAATTTTAGTTTTTTACATCAAGGAACATGCCTATAATTTTTTCTTTATTATATATTCCACAGCTGCGTCAGCAGCGCCGAGAATTGAAGGAGCGTTATCCAGCTGTGCAGACAGTGCGCACAAATTTAACACGTTTCATCCGTTATATGGAAACCGAAGCGGACAAATACGCGAGAAGCGCGTAATATCCCGAAATTTTATAAACACACAATATATAATTTTCAGATTCATGCAATGTACATAAATACACGCATTTTTCAATTTGACAATAAACTTTTATAAATGAAAGCAACATTTCATTTTCCATTATCTAGACTATGAATCTAAAGAATACTGCCTATTTGTCATTTGGTCGGATAGAAAACCGGGTTTGTTCCGTAGACTCCACTGCCATAGGGAAGGAAACCACTTATTGTGATTTAGCTTACCTCCGTTTTCTCGAGTTTTCCGAACAAAAATATTAGGTACGGTCGAAATGAATATTTTTATTATGTATTTTGGTGTTGTTGCCAAGTGATCGAGTTGTTATACATTTACTTATTTTTTATTCAATTGGTAACAATTATGTTTAAACTCCCTCGCTAGTTTTCGATGTATTTATATCTCATTATCAAACAATTATTCTTATTGTGATACCAGTTTTATGAGATGGTTTGAAATTAATCATTTCCTCGTGATTAGAAGTTGTGAAAAGTCGAATTCATTCCAAATGCTTGTTGTTGTTGTGACGGTTATCCAGCTCTGCTTGAAATGGAAAGCACAAATCAATTGCCATCGAAGTAAAAAAGTGAATGGTATGGGTAGATGGATGGTTAGATGGGTGAGGTTAATTGGGCATGTAAAGATGTGGCTAGTGATTGCAGGACATATGTTGGGTATGTCGGCGTCCAATCTCGATAAATAGAAGTTTAATAAATTACAGTATCCAAGACGAAGTTGGTCGTTGATTTCAAGAGGCAACTCGAGCTCGGTGTTTGTAATGGGTGATTTGATTCCAAGGAATCAAGGAGTCAAGGAAGGTTTCTGCGAAAGCATTTTAACAGAAACTGATTGGACAGCATTTCGTTATGTTCCTTGACATGAAGCATATGGGCCGAGTAGGTATTTGAAAAGTAAAGTCTTCTCTCGACGAACGAAAATCAAACTCTACAAGTCGCTTATTCTTTCCATCTTGATTTATGTTGCAGAAGAAGAGTTGACGATGTCAACATCCGATGAGACGGCACTGGGAGTTTTATGAGTTAAATTTATGGTCCTCTGAACATTGGCAACGGGAAACAACTCAGGCGATGGAACGATGAGCTGTACGAGTTATACGACGACCTAGACATAGTTCAGCGAATAAAAATACTCTGTTATGTTGTCCGAAGTGTTCAATGCCTTGCCCGCCGGTGGAAACTGAGGAAGGTGGAGAGCGACCTAGTAAATAGGATCTCCAACTGGCGCCGAATTGCGAGGGAAAGAGAACAATGACGGCTATAATCGAATAAACGGTTCCTACTTTAATTACATGCATACATACTGGTAATGCATCTTTTCGCCTTATCCACCAAAGGGAGCAATGCAAATTACAGGCTAAATAGGCTCGCGTACTTCTTCTGGTCCGAGGATGCATGATCAATGAATTGGATTTCAACTCGGTCATCATATCTTCTCAGGTTGGATAGAGATATGACGGTAGTCCAAAGCTTACCTGCACCAGTGTAAAGATTGCAAGCACAGATTGCCAAAGCAAGAATTAGACTTCACTGATGTTATGTTCCGACGTATTATGGTCCGACTCACGGAACACGCGGTACGAGGAACCAGGACCTGTCTAGTGGTTCTTGTACGGGAGATTGGAGGGAGATGAAGGTGGGAAGGAGTCTAATCAGAATGTGTCCTTTGTTGGCCACTCAATGTGGGTGGCGGCGCAGTACTAATTTCATTGACGTAGAGGTCAGGAGGATAAGATCATGTGTAGAAGTTCACGTAAGTGAGGAAAGTTTTTGATTGTCATTCACTTGGGAGTGGCCAGAAACGATTCTTCTCCACATGATTCAAGCATCTCACGACTTCCGGTTTTAGACAAAGTATCCTCTGGGTAGCTAACAAACATCCGTTTGAAGGTGAACTAAAGTGAGAAGGCGAACCCGCTTCCAGCATCGGATGAGACACCCCCTTTTGATGACGACTCCTGAAAACGTTTTAAGGATAATGATTTAAGGGCATGCTCCTGCTATGGACGGGACAAGGACGGAAGAAGGTGGGTCCTTGTGACATCTACTACAGCGGCCATATAAAGGAGCGCAGGAGTGTTGGATTTGTGGTGGGAGAGAGACTCCGTCGCCGAGACATTTACCCCAGTGGATGAACGTCTAGCCACAATCCACATAAAAGCGAGGTTCTTCAACATATCGCTTATTTGCGCCCACGCCCCAACAGAAGAGAAGGACGAAGTAACCAAAGAAACTTTCTATGAGCGCCTAGAACGCACCTACTAGCGGTGCCCCCGCCAGGATGTCAAAATCGTGCTTGGCGATTTCAACGCTAGGGTGGGTAAAGAAGGTGTCTTTGGCACAACAGTCGGAAAATTCAGCCTCCTGTAGTACCAGATTCCAGCATAAGAAAATACATCAAGCTTCTTGGCTGTCTCCTGATCGAAACACGCATAACCAAATCGATCACGTTGGGATAGACGGAAGACATGTCTCCTGTGTTTTAAACGTGCGTACGCTCTGAGGACCAAATATAGACACCATTATCTAGTTGCAATGAAGATACGCACCCGCCTCTGTGAGGCAAAAAACGCCCGTCAACAAACACAAGCAAGTTTCGACGTCGAAAAGCTGCAATCGCACCAGACAGCCACGAAATACTCTCCTCGACTTGCACTCCTTGTATAAGGGAACTGTGGAACGGCATCTCAAACTCACTGCGTACAGCTGCAGCCGAAACAATTGGATTTCGGCAAAGACAAAAAACAAGCTGATACGATGAGGATTGTCGTCTCGCAGCGGAGAGAAAACAGACTGCCTACCTCGCAACGTTGCAAACGACCACAACACTGGCGACTTAACGAAGGTTTCAAGACTGGAGCATCCTCATGTTAAGACCAAGGTGGTAATGTGGTAACCGACGTCCAGGGCATACTGGGATTATGGAGGGAACACTTCTCCGACCTGCTGAATGGCAGTGAAAGTACAACACCAGGAGATGGCGAACCCGATCCCCGAGCATGCCTGACGATTGGAATCTCAATCCATAAAAAAGGAGATCCCACAATCTGTGCCAATTACCATGGGATAAGCCTCCAAAATATCGCCTATAAGGTTCTATCGAGCGTACTGTGTGAAAGACTAAAGCCCACCATCAACAAACTGATTGGACCTTTAGACCTGGAAAATCCACAACTGACCAAATATTCACCATGCGCCAAATCTTGGAGAAGACCCGTGAAAAGAGGATCGATACACACCACCTTTTTGTCGATTTGAGCAACACCAAAAGCTCCGTCATGATTGGGAAGGACCTCTCCGAGCCGTTCGATACCAAACGAGATTTCAGACAAGGTGACTCACTATCGTGCGACTTCTTTAACTTGATGTTGGAAAAAATAATACGAACTGCAGAGCTAAATAGAGAAGGTACAATTTTCTACAAGAGTGCACAGCTCCTGGCGTACACCGATGATATTGATATCATCGGAAGCAACAACCGCGCCGTTTGTTTTGCTTTTTCCCGCATGGATAAGGACGCGAAGCGAATGGGTCTAAAGGTGAGTGAGGACAAGACGAAATATCTCCTGTCATCAAGCAAATAGTCGGCGCATTCGCGTCAGGGAGCGTCTTGGCTCCCACGTCACTGTTGACAGTCATAACTTCGAAGTCGTAGATAATTTCGTATACCTGGGAACCAGTATCAACAACTCCAACAATGTCAGCCTCGAAATCCAGCGCAGAATCACTCTTGCCAACAGGTACTACTTTGGACTGAGTAGGCAATTGAAAAGTAAAGTCCTCTCGTGGCGAACCAAAATCAAACTCTACAAGTCGCTTATCATTCCCGTCCTGCTTTATGATGCAGAAGCTTGGACGATGTCAACATCAGATGAGACGACACTATAAGTTTTCGAGAGGAAAATTTTGCGCAAGATTTATGGTCCTCAGAACATTGGCAACGGCGAATACCGCAGACGATGGAACGATGAGCTGTGCGAGTTATACGACGACATTGACATAGTTGAGCGAATAAAAAGACAGCGGCTACACTGGCTAGGTCAAGTGTTCGATGCAGTAACCGCCGGAGGAAGCTGAGGGAGGGGAAGGCTTCCACTCCGTTGAAGGGACCAGCCGAACTGCGAAGGAAAGAGAGTAGTGGCGCGCTCTCATCGATTCGGCTATAACCGGCTAAACGGTTCAACGGCCAATTACATATATACAGAGGTCACATATCTTGTGGTCCACTCTCTATGTGCCTTAAGACCAGAAGAGGTTTTACGATGGCTCCATCCATTGCGTGTGTGAATTTGAAAGGAGCCTTTAGCGCAGACACAGCAGAAGTATTCCTTCGGACCCGGTTGTGGCCCAATGCTTTGGCTAAAAGGATAAAGAGCAATCCTGCTGCAAGGTGTCCTAAAAGGTTTATATGGCCCTTGACCGTATAAAATCTTGGTAAATTCCGGTACGCACATACGAACAAACGTTGGATTAACAAAACTATGGTAATCCGAGCAAGTTGTTGGGAAGGTTGAAAAAATAATTTAAAATTTTCGTTTAGTCATTAAAATTTGCTCGATACAATTATTGTCAATCATATATTTTTTTGCCATATATACATAAATATACAAGCACATGCATATATGCATATGTATATTAAGAAAATATTATACAGCGTTGAGTTGAGTTATGTAATAACACCCAACCGGTTGAATTGGGTTAAATATATTTCATTTATCTAGTCTAATATCTAAGCAGATAATTGCACATTTAGCTCAGTATAATAAAGTTTAAAGTACCATGTATTTGTTTATGATTAATATAAATATATTTAAAACCAATTAAATATACATATGTATATGTATGTTACCAGTGTTAAGTGGTGCCAAGTGGAAGCGGAAAGCGATAAGCATTTCAGATCCTGCACGCATATAATCGATCGCTCACATATATGAGTACATACATACATACATATGTATGTACATATCCTTGGTAGATCTCTTTGGTAGTTATAATGCTCATTTATTAAAATAATGCGAAATAATATATATATATATTATAATAATTAACAAAATTGCTTGGGGCAGAGCGCACCATCAAGTACAATATAAAGAATAAAATGATGTGGAGCATTCTGTTAGCATTGCCCAATTCACTCGTTCAGTGAGAATAGCTGCTGAGCATAGCACATAGCACCGCATGTGGATAAAAAATAGGTACCAAAGGGATTTCTCAAAAATATAAATACTCGCCTAAAAGTATGCAATATACTCAAATTTCGGTACCGCTATGCATAACTTCAGGCGCATTCTTAAATTTAAAATAATATTCTATGATCCGCACTTATACCTCTATAACATAACATTAATCGGGCAAAATGTTGTGAAGAGGTTTATGAAAGCTTTAAGTTCACTTTAGCATTACTACGAAGAGTGAAAACAAATATAGATGAACTATTCGCTCATTGTTCCGACAAGTTCTTGTTACGTTTCGGTTTGGGCACAGGATTCCAATCTAGATTGGAAGCTGTTGGCGATTGTTCTCTGTAGTCATACTGCACCTCTTTCTTCACTGTACATTTCTTAAATATTTCATTGTTGTTGAGCTTTTGGGGATCTTGAGCAATGCCACTACCATCGCCGTTCACATTATCATTGTTATCTAAAGACGTTACAGCTGCCGTTGATGTGGTTGGTAATTCTTCGTTTTGTGGACCAGATGCTGTGGTATTACCATTAAGTTCCGTTGTGATATTTCTTTGACTCGCCAACTGACCACTAAATTTGCGCTGTGGCAAAGGCGTACCATTACCGCTAGTCGGTCCAAGGGATAGACTCGAACCGTTGTGTGGTGTCTCCTTATGTGCGGATGCGTGTAACAGACGTTGACTTCGGTTGATCGATTCAATGATATCCTTGACGGACTTACGTTTTTCTGGTGGCACATTCTTTTCGAGAGGTGCCAGCGAAGATTTCTTCCATTCCAGATATGATGTGGTCGGTTTTGGTCGATATAATGACTCGAGCACTTCTTCTCGCAACTCTGTGGGTAATTGTGTTTGGTGCGTAGTTGTTGTCACAGTTGTAACTGCATTGTCCTTAACCTCGTTATTAACGGTTTCTACTTTCTCAAGTAAATTTTCATGCGATTCCGTGATCGTTAGCGGGTGTGTGGATGTAGTTGGCGCCGCTTCGGTTTTTACCACAGTATTTTCGGTATTTTGTGGTTCGATGTTTAATGATCGCTCTGCGTCGGCTTCATTTGTGACGGATTTTTGCGTGTTTTTTGTAAGTGTGCTTTGACGTATGGGTGGCACTGGACTTATTGGTGGTTCGCGATGTTCTCTGACTGATTCCTTATGTTCGCCTGTTGTGGTGTTTGCAACAATACCTCTGGATGGTTTATGAATTTCAGCAATATGTGGTTTAGCGGCCACAGCGGGCTTCACACCATTTGGAGATTTAGTAGCTCGTGGTGAGGTGGAATCTTCGGTAATCCGTAACTCTTCAGTTTCTGGGAATTTTAGCGTTTCCGTAGTTTGTAATGTGATTTTAGCTTTCTTGATGGAATCTCGCCGTGTTGTGGGCGGTGTGGTAAGTGTAAATGATGTTTTCGCTGTAATCGACTGTTGTGGTTCGGGCGAACGAGTTTGAGTAGCTCGGAAGCTTGTCAGCTGGTTGACTTCGCTGGATCGTTTAGTTGCTGTTGGTGTTTGTGGAATACCCGTGTGTACATGTATACATTCCACATGTCCCACTTCTGGCTCCTTGTTAGGTTGTGGTTGAATTGCAGGGATTTGTGCAACTGAGCTGTTAGTTTCCAAGCTTACTTTCGTTTCAGTCGTAACACATTCAACGGACTTTTCTTTATCCGCTTTTGTAGGGGCGTTTGGCGTTACTTGACTTGAACTTGGCACAGTATCCTCACGAACTGGGTTAGCCGTTCCATTTTGTTTAATTACGACAGTACCAGAAGTATGTTCGTGTTCCATCTGTTGATTTGTTGTAACGGCTAAAGCTGGTTCTGCTGTGTCATCATTTGTGGTTTTTACGAAGTTTTCTATAGCAGCTGTAAGATTCGCAATATCCATGCATTCTTCTATGCGCAGTTCAGGAAGCGGTTGTGGTGCTTGTGACATATCGAGACTAGTATCAGCAGACGTGTATGCTTTGTGAACCTATTGAAATAAGAAATTTTGGTATGAAAATAATATAAAGTTATGGTAAACCAAGCTTAAACAAAAAAAAAATTATAGAAAATTCATTTAACAGGTAAAAATGTTTTCAGAAGTCTTTGCTTAATAGCAAATAAGGAACACTATCACTCAACAACACCTGATTTCGATCAGGGTTCTTCTTTTGAAACGGAGTTCCCTAGAAGATAACCTCTAAATTAGCTGATTATCATAACATATACTAAAAACATTCGGAGAAGTAATGTCAAAAGCGCCCAATAATAAACGAATTACATATATTTGTACCGTACATACATAAGAAGATGCAGGTCCAATGGACCACTTGACACCTATTTTGAGCCAGAATAATCGTATATACTGCAGGTTGATCATCATAACTACACGCGCTGCCTATGCCATCAAAACCCGTTTGAAAGATCTGACACATTCCTAATATTACGATATTGAGAAGAAAATATCCTTCCTTCCTTATAAACTCTTTATCTTTGCAATTTCTTGCTATTCCACTATGATCACACATCTATTGTAAAGGGGATTCTAAAGATGGCAAGGTTCCTTTGAGGTTATATCATACTTATGGAGGTTATATTCGGGGCTGGACTTCTAGAAGTAGTAACATTATGTATAATAATTATTGTAATATATGTATTTTAGCGGATCATCGGATGGTTTAATTATTATTGATGAAATCATAAACCAACTTCACTTTACTTTACAGAAGAAAGACAAGAAGAATAAACAGTTACAGAAAAATAAATGACTCACAACATCGGGCACCTTAAAACCCTAATGCATACAATATAAGTTGAATCAAGTACGATTTCAAACAGATTCGAGAACACCATAAAGTAGGTGTCAAATTGAGATTTGTGAACAAAGTCTTCCTCTTCATTCACTCATGACGCAATTTAAAAAAAAGTAAAAGTAGCTCTTTCTATAATTACAGTAAAATTCTGAGTGATCGAATCTTTGAAGTTACGCCCATCAGGTTACGTCAGTTTGAACGTAAAACTATAACTAAAAACTTTTTTTTTTTAAGTCGGTGGATACGATTTCTCGAAAAGTTGTAAGTGATTTTTGATTTCGGGCGAGTTTTCGAAATTTGTAGATACAAATTTCCCAAAATATTATTGAAATATGTGGGTCCTCCTAACCCTTAAAGTATGGTTCGGTCAAAGACCAATATGGAATGTAATATATGTAAATATGGAGCAATACTTTAATACTTAACCTTGTAAAAAATGACGCATATATAATGATATCTTACCCCAACGGTTGGTGGCGCAGGTGCACGACGTTTTTTGCGGTGTATTCGTTGTTTATATGGCGTTGAAGTAATCATCTCCCTGTCACCGGCTAGAGAAATATCTTCATTATTTTCCTCGTCATCATCGTCAGTTTCGAATGGATTTGTGCTTGCCATACTAATTTGCGATGATCTAATTGAGTGTTTGGCGAAAAACGAAGAAAAAATGTAAATAACCAAAAATGAAAAAAATGCAAAATTAACACTTTCCCACAAATGCATTGTATATAGGTAAATATTGTAATATTAAGTTAAATAAACACGTTTAGACACATTGCGCAGATGGGGTGAGACACAATCGTTGAGTAATAATTTATCCATGAGAACAAATTATTGTAATACAGATGAGTATACACTTATAACATTTACTACTTGGTCCATATATGTATGTATGTATGTAGTACGCATGAGATCACATTTATATGCCGAACAGCATTTTTGGTGATTTATACAGATGTGTGTACGGATATCCAGAGATCAAACATATATATGTACATATTTACATATACCCGTAGTTAAACATAGATTTATAACAGAGTGGTTTTTGTTGTTATACCCTCGGATCATTTGCAAAAACATTTCTTATGGCGCCAAACGTAAACGTAAACGAAAACGAAACGTAACGAAATGTAGCGGGAACTCACCCATGTGATAGACCAATGCCTGCACCGATATCTGAATTACGTAGTGGCTGTGGCGTCACAGATCCACCGTACACATACCTTCTTGGTTGTGGCACCGGTGTTGTGCGTGAATTGTTATTGTTGTGATTGTTGGATTTTGTGCCCATCACCTGTATGGTGCTGCGATACTGATTATTTCGATTGAAATCCAAATGTGAGCCGCCGTTATCCTGCAAGAAGAAGTAAATATATGAGATGTTTATATGTAGCAGTATTTCGAAACTATATTTGAGTTCGTTTCGAATTCGAATCTTTGGTAAAATAAGCTCTTCATTATTTTCTTCTAGTTATCGAATTGTCAAAAAAGTAATGAATTTCGAAACCGCCAACGATTTATGTCTAAGGTGATATTTTGATGAAATCACTAGAAATCACTTCTACAAGCTCTAAGATGGCCACTAAGTTACAACAATGATAACTCTAATACGTGATACAATAGAAATTGTTATTATAAAATACGAATAATGAGAGCATTTGGTTTAATTTGTACCGTAATACTATTTAACCTACTTAGCTTATGATAGGTTTATTCCCTAGAATTAGTATTTAAATTCAATCGTTTTTACAGCTCAAGAACTTACGTCTATAATTCATTGGAACCATTGATAATATTCGAATAGATTTTTGTGTGCGTCATGAAATATTTTATATCCATGTGAATTCTGTCAATACCTCCGTAGAAGTTTCCTAAATAACAAAGTGTTCCATTACTATCATTCTAAAATGTTCTATCAGGTAAAATCAATTTATTGACTTTTTCTCATTATAATATAAATTAGTTAGCCTTACTATTCAGAATTTCTAAAACCTATTGCATCAATAGCAAACTCTAACATGAAACACTTTTTTTAAATATCAATAATTCATTTGGACAAATCTCAAAATAACAAGGTGTACTCTTCAATGCGGAAGAGAAGCTCGGAATAAACTGTCATGTATCAACAACCCATTTGAGCTGAATGGTATAATAATTTAGACCTTAGTAGTATATAATATTTTTCAATGCCAAATTATTTAGCTTCATAATGTAAAATTATTCAGTATGAATGTCATTCTTTACCTTTGCAGAAGCTACATTCTGCAGTGAACTCCTGTATGCCGCATTGCGTTGAAAACTTTCATTGATGCCTGCTGGTGTAGAGTAACGCGTTCGATAATCGGGCAGACTAAGATCATTGCCATTCAATGTGTTATATGGTTGAAGATCTCGACGTAGTGGTGGTGGGCTTTCCGATGTTTTGTTTATTCCCAATGTTGAGGATTTCTTCTTGAGTCGAAATGACTTGAATGTCCTGAAAAGAAGAATAAGAAGACAGATTATAAAGCAAATTTTAGAAGATTTCATAATTTAATTTGCAATATTAAAACTATAATGAATAGAACAAAAAAATGCATACAAGATAAAATAATCTTAAAAGAAGTGGTTTAAATACGTCGGAGATATTCAGGAACAATTCTGACGTGAAAAATCGACTTATGTGCACTACAGATTTTTCAAACTACCATTAGATTGAAAATTGTGTTCCGTAACGTCATATTATCACTCGAAAGTATCTGTTGCACTGAAGAATACTCGATTCTTTATAATATATTTACTTTTTCTTCAGGCACCTACTATTTCCTAAATTTTAATTATAATTTCGCATATCCACATTCAAACAGTAAGTCTTCATATAATTTAAGTCCATGGCATTAAAGCATTTACTTACCACACATCTTTGAGACCACCCAAAGAAAAACTGCTTCGTCGACCGCTCCCGTCATTGGATTTATTTATTTTCCAGAAACGTAGACGTTTATGTTGTTCATCTTCGTAGAATGGATTTAAGTGTTCGGGATAATTATAGATTGATACTTGGCTTGTGGAGCGACCGTTTCGCATAACGAACGCATCACCGTTTAAACTTGTCATATCGGCGGCAAGAAGTTGCCAGCTTTAATATCTAAAACCATAAAAAGACAAATAAATAAAAATTAATTAGCTTATCTCGCAAAGTTTTAAGCAAATTCCGAATGCAATTCATGCAAATAGTCGTTTAGAAAATGTCAGCTAATACGAAAAACTTGCTTGATCTTGTGGTAAATCCCTGTTATCTAACCCACCCTGATCGAAATGGTAAGTCATGAAAGTTTGATCCATAGAAGAGTGCGTCATTACAACCGAGTATGGTTGGTTGAAAAGGGAGGCAGAGTGAGCCTGACCGCAAGCGTCCGCACTTAGGCCATCATTAGGCCAATGGTCGATCACATACATATAATTTAGAGACGTACAAGTGAACTTCATATAAGTTCATTATCGAAAACGGCGTAACCAAAGAAGATGACGCTCAATTCGTCAAAAAACCTCAAATTTGTAGGTTAACGACTCGTGGATTTTTTCACCACGATAGCGCATCATCGGCGATGTGGACATAGTGGGATATGGGAATATGGCTCGAATGGAAGAAAACACTCCAGCGCGTAAAATATAGCGCCGTCGTGCGCAATCCAGAGACGACTGGCGAAGGCTTATGGACGCAGTCAAAACCGATACCCGGTTGTAGTGCCAATTAATGATGATGATAACGCACCGAGACAATCCTGCCTAGAATGTACATATGCTCCACGAAACATGGCCACAACGAGAAAGGAATCAATTATTTTAAATAAAAATGCAATCGGTTCCTAAAATGCAATCGGTTCCTGTTAAGAATATCCCGGCTTAACACAGTCGATCCCGTTGTACTCAATGGGTTATTTAAAAAATATATTTTTTTTTTTCTGTACCCAAGGGAGTACAATGGGATCGAATGGGTTTTTTGTACCATTTTTTCATTGTTTGTATAGCCTTCTTGCCTATTTATAACAGCTAATGAGTGAGTTAATTACTGGAGAAATTTTAGCTATATATTCGACATCAGGATGGTTTCCAGGAGAATATGTATGTATTCCCTTTTCGAAGTAGGAGAAATATTTCAACAAAATTTTTGTTGTTAGTTATTAGGATACAACTAGATCTGTGTCTTCGTGTGTTAGTTCTGCTTGCAACTGAATTAGTTCCTCATATGAAAGGGATCAGTTTCAAGTTGATCAAGCACATTACGCTGGTTCAAATCTTTACATCAAATTCTGTTCAATGAAAAATTTAAAAAAATAGCTAAACATATATGTAGGTTATAAACTTCTCACTGGAAGAGGGCCGATATAGCGAAATTTCAAATAAAGAGAAGCCTTATTGTGAGATATGGGAATAATGCGATTGATATATATGGGAATAAAAAGAAGATAGATCTGCTGGTCATATTAAACTTTGAGTATGAAAAACGGTTTCAAGAATAGCAGAATTCCGGCAACATTAAGTTATAAATTCCTGAAATTTTGTTGCCATTTAATATTTGTATACTTATACGAATTGATCAAAAATTCTTCTATTATATAGGCACTCATGTATTCTTCTTACTTTTAATTTTTTATGGAGACCATTGATCAAAATTTTATAATTTCCTAATTTAATAAACACTCATGCATTCTTCACATAAATTTTTTTTTAAGACCGCCTTATCGCATGCACTTATTGTTATCGAAAAGACTTTGCGTTTGCTTTTCATTAACTTAGTTGCGTGTTTTTTTCTAGCTCATTTTGTTAATTAAATATTATTCTAACTTACCGCTCAATTACGGTTGCAAATATCGGACTTATGCAATTTTGTTTGATGTAATAAAGCAAAAAACAGAAAGCAAAGTAAACAAAAAAAGCTTTCGAAGAATTCGCATTGGTGTGATAAGACTGCACACGTAAATGTGTTACCTTTGTGCATAACTACATAAATATAAACGTATATATGTATGTAGAGACATTCACATATATAAGCAGCAATGCATGTGTATTATATATACAAACGTTATCGCCACATTTTTACAGAGGTGCACACTATCTAGCCTCTTCGCTTTATCAGCCTCACAGTAACCACCTAACCTAAATATTTCATAGCAACTGATAAATCATTACGTTTTTTATGTCGTACTCGTATGCCGGTCTCATACCGCCAAAAGTATAATAAGTACTCGCACAAATAAAGAAAAAATGTATACACTCAAATATGAATCTACACGTTTTAAAAAATCAACCAAAATATTTTGGAAACTACGAAAAAGCAAGGAATACAAATTCTGCCAAATGCTATATATGGAATTATACATTATGTAAAATTTCCACAGGTAAATAAATACATACATACATAGATAAATTCAGAGTACTGTATATAAAATTTGGACATTAGGGTGAGTTCATCATTTTATTTAGCGCTCGATTCGTATAAAAAAAAATCGGATATAATCATTCTGTAGTTCTGGCCACTTAGATAAGGTATTAAAAACCCGAAAATATTAGACCCTAAAGATGGAGATACAAATTGTTCGTAATTAATGAAAGAAAAGTGGTAATATAGTAAAATAATTAAACACATAATAATTGTAAATCAACTATTCACATTCTTCGCATTTTGACGTCACGGACCTTATCTGTCAATCACCCTCTGAAAAGGTAACGAAGCAGACAGAATTCAATGATTTTTTTAATGATAGAATCTATGTGCAGATTACGAGTTAGTTCCTAAATAAACTATTAAGTAGAACCTTTATATCGTCCGAAAAAAGAGGTATTTACATTCATATTGATGTAATTCTGTAAAAGTAGTCGCCTCTGAATGATACTTGAGTGAAAATTTGGATATCTTCACAGACAATTTCAGTTTTTTGTTCAAGGCATTAGCCTCCTCAAAAAAATGAGTTTAATTGAAAATTACACAAAGTCCGAAACCCATTCCCCTATTGATTACAAAATTGAAATTCGGTATAAATGATCACAGTGGGAAACCCTACCCTACTATAAATATATTTAATGTGCACATCTTACAAAATACTAGAGTTATGTTAACTAACTTGAAACTTTCTATTCCTCCACTTCATGCTTCAAATATAAAACAAAATATGCTAATGATCACGCCCACGCCCACAAATCCTACAACTTCATTTTTAAAAACTATTAAATATATGGCAATTCTGACAGTAAGACAAAATTTCTTGGTGCAGACTTCGATATTCAAGAAAAATAAAACAAGTAAGGAAAGGCTAAGTTCGGGTGCAACCGAACATTTTATACTCTCGCAATTTATTGCTATATCTTTATTAAGGAAACACACAATTTGACCCATATATTCGGCATAAATATGTTTCGCATATTAACCGATTTATAAACTATTAAGCTCATCGTATTTTTGAAAATCCTATAATTAGGTATTCACATATATTTATATATAAGGGAAGTTATGACCTGATTTTAACCTTTTCTGGTACAGAGACACACTATTAGAAGAAATATATTTCCTCTGAATTAAATTAAGATACCTGAGAGATTTACCGAAATTTTCGGTGAAAAGTTTCCTTGGGGCACTGAGTTCTTCATATTCGATATCCGGGGCATTAAATCGTTATAGTCCGATTACGACAATTTTTTCACAAGTGATGCCACAGGTCATATACAATATTTGTGTAAAGTTTTATTTCGCTATCTTCATTCTTTCCTTATGTATATAAGAAAATATTATATACTGAATTTCATTCGAATCGGTCGAGTAGTTCCTGAGATATGGTTTTTGACCTATAAGTGGGCGATGCCACGCTCATTTTCCATTTTGTAAAAAATCTCAGTGCAGCTTCCTTCTGCTATTATTTCTGTGAAATTTAGTGTTTCTGACGTTTTTCGTTAGTGAGTTAACTCACTTTTAGTAATTTTCAACCTAACCTTTGTATGGGAGGTGGGCGTGGTTATTATCCGATTTCAACTATTTTCATGGTATGTGGTGGGGTACATAGGAAAACCGACTGCAGAAAGCTTGGTTTATATAGCTTTATTGGATTGCGAGATATATACAAATAACCGATTTGGGGGCGGGCCACGCCCACCTCCCCTTTTACTCATGTTATCCGTTGCAGGGATAGATGGACGGACGGACAGACAGACATCCGGATTTCAACTCGTCTCGTCATCCTGATCATTTTGTTATATATAACTAACTCGTTTAGTTATACTCGTTTAGTTTTATGACTTATAAACAACCGTTATGTGAACAAAACTATAATACTCTCTTAACAACTTTTGTTGCGAGAGTACAAAAATGGGTGTGGCACTGTCCACTTTTAGTATTCTTGATGTTTACTTAACACAAAATATATAATTTCCCACTAATTTTTTAATATTTACGATTGCTCGGCTTCTTTAGTTGTTCTTGGCCGTTATAGCATAACAAAAGCTACCAAATTTATTTATAATTAAATGGCTAACCCTAACGTTAACGCGCACATAATGTACAAGTACACCAAGATCACTCTCAATGGCGTATGAGTAATTTTTTCTTACGGAGAAATATGCCAAATTTACGACTTTTTCGGGTATCGCTTGCAATTTTCAACTTCGACTGCTCTCTATTTTCCATATATTTGGTAGAATTTAGCGCATACGAACTACAAATGTACATTGTATTTTCACGTTTAAAAAATGTACGAGAGCACAACAAACACGTGTACATATGTATGTGTGTATGTATGTATATATGTGTGTGTTAACATTAAATACATTAAGTACATTTATAAGAAAACATCAACAAAGCTGTGCTAAGGCAAGGAGATAGGAATGTTAGCAAACACGAATAAGAAGAAATCGAATCGGATTTATATGAACCTATACGTCTATTTATAGCAAAATTACGCGTGCACCGAATGTCTTATTGAATACTATGTATGTGTGTATATTTCACATTATTTTGTTGTTGATTGTATTCGATTGCTGAATTTTGTATTGTAGATGAAGCAATCCTCATTGGAGCAACGGCCAATCAATAGATTTTGAATTTGTTTTAGTTCAACTATTCACTTGTGCCGATTTGCATAGAAGCTGGTCTATTTACATACATATGTTATGTCTGTGTATATGTATAATATTTACAAGCACAATGTATGTAGCATATATGTATGTACATACTACATACATATATTTTCTGTAAATCGCTTACTTGCGTTTAATGACCATCAGTTCTTAATAAAAATACATACCAACGTATAAGTTTAATAAATATGCGAGATCCATATATACGGTACACACATTTTTAAGTAAATGTGAATACAAGAATATATGGAAGTAAATTAAATAAGAAAGATTCATGTACATGACCATATGTACATATGTATGTCTATCATCGTGGCCTGAATAAATGATTGGTTCTAATATTACAAATATCGCAAGTAAGTTGCTTAGTTTTTGTATTATAAAATTTCATTACGAAAAAATCGATTTTCAAAAATTGTTTTATATATATGTACATATGTATGTATGGTCATATATGTGTACTTAGTTTATTGGCTACTTTCAATTCTTCTCAGTAATTGTTAGAATTTTTTTTTAAATTTATTTAATCGTTTAAAGCAGATACATTTATAAATAATTATACTGCCCTACCTATAGGATATAACCGTACTAGCCACGGAGCCTTCTTATTAACCCTAACTCAAATCACCATAATCCACAAAAAAACTTCGAGTTAGAGAGATTTCCGAGTTATGGAAGATAATTTGTATGAAATTTTACTTCTATGGCCAATTCAAGAGTTCGAGTTATGAAAAATTTCGAGTTATAGACGTTCGACTGAACATTTAATATTTTCATATACATAAGTACATTTGTAGTATTCTTAAAAGTATTTTTCTAGGTTTATGCCTTATTTTGCCCCTATAACATAATAAAAGAAGAAAATTGGGTTTGGTTTTATAAGTCGAAATAGAAATAAGTGTATGCACATTCACATATGAACATGACAATTGTGAAATTAGTAGGTGTGGAGCTTTTATTTAGACGTGTTTGCTTTAAAAGACTACAAAACCTCCTTTGTTCTTAAAACAAGAATACCTTTCATAACTATTTCTCATGTCTACAAGTTGATATTTATTTATTTGAATTTATTAAAATCTTATCAACTTGTTGATTTTAAACCTGTTTATCTTTTTGTTTAGTACAAGGTAAAACAACAGTCAAAATTGGCTCTAGTTTTGATGTCAAATTTTAATGAGCTTTTAGGGGTGAGCAATGACAAGCTATTGAGTTAATTCTGACATCAAAATTGTTTTCATAATAACGATCAGCTGGTTATTTATCATAAATCAACAAGACCTCGTAAGTAATTAAAAAACAAAAGACTTCATCCAAAATATATAACGCTTGACTTTACAAAATAAAAGCAAATGTAATTATGTATTTGGAGAAAGTTGATAGTCTGTGACAGAAGTTAATTGGAAAAGTCTGTTCATTGATGAGTACTTATTGATTAGAATTCGTTTGGCATTTCCACAGCTAAGCAACAGCCTAACCTCCTATTTGCTGAACTGAGTAAATTTGATGTGGCTTTTGACTAATTATTTCGAACTGGCATAAACTTGGAAGAGAACAAAAACTTTTGCTACGTCGATGTGAGCTACTATAACAAACAAGACATCTGGTAAAATTCTTTGTCATGAGACATTAGACATGGCATTAATAATGCATTATTCTTAATACATACAGTATTAAAAATTATATAAAATACTGAATTTTATCTATGGACAACATTTTAAATCAATTACTAATGTATACAACAATATGTACATAACTTAGGCATACACATTCCTATGCATAGAAATCCTCATCATTTTTAATCGTCATCTTGCTTATTTACAATTCAACTTAAAATCCCTTTCTATATGAAACATCATCTGTCGAATTTTAATGATTGTCAATAATAATTATCTCCATAGAAAAGTATAAAATATTTCAACTTTGTGATTCATAAAATTTGTTGGCAATATTTGCACAAATGCATTTGCAATAAATATGAGTTAGGGTGATACCTAATAAAGGGAAAACAAAATTTTTTTATATTTATACATACATACATACATATGTATATAGTTTTGTGCTATACTGTTAAATGTAAAAATTATTATTAATTTTTTTGAACATCCCTAACTCAAATCACCATAATCCACACAAAAACTTCTAGTTAGAGAGACTTCCGAATTACGGAAGATAATTTGACTTCTATTACCAATTCAAGAGGTCGAGTTATAGACATTCGAGTTCGAAGTTCAACTGTAATTTTTTAAGTAAAAATATTTTTAATCACCCTAATATGCCTACGATATTTTTATAACTATTACACTTTATTTATTTAATATTCATGTGAAGATGGCAAAAGTGATCACTATATTTATAGATATTGCAAATTTATTTATTCAATATTCATGAGAAGATGTGTCTTTTATAATCCATTTAAAAGCGTAAACCATAATACAGCTAATTTTCAAAACCATTTGAAATTATATATATCTTTTAATTAGTTATTTTGTTGTAAAAGAACTCCTTCGTCGTTTATTAAATTATTATTTTTTATAATTGTGTATACATATGTGTATTTATGTACATAATATGTATTATATTATAATTCGCACATAGATACATATTTTTATATACAAACATGTACAAATATATATTTTTTTTGTCTTTATTATTATATGCTACACTACTTAAGCACTTTTCTAGTTATGTTTTTCTTGCTATTACGACACCAAGATCATCGTTCATAATCACTATTGTTATTATTGCCCAGCGACGTTACCGTCATAATTATTGTCTCACCACCGTTAACACTATCAACACTGCGGTTGGGCAGCAAAGTTCACTTGCGAATGTACTATATAGAGTACACGGGTATGTACTCGCATTTACTCGTATTTACTTATTTAAACTTATATGTCGGTATGTACATATGGTACATATAGTAGATATCCAGCTACTTGACATTTCTACAGGCCATATTTCATAGTTTATATTCGTAGCACTTAATATTGTCATGTTTTGCGAATTATTGTTATACATACATACATATGTATGTACATATATCCATAGATGCACACACACACACACTCAGACAGTTATGAATTTATATTGTATAGACAAGGGTATTTGTATCTATGTAGATATGGACACACGTCTAGCAATTACTTTACGTCTGCGATATGATATATAGCCACTGCTGATTACAGCAAACCCTCACGTGAAGAATATACGAATGTTGTAAGGGAATAATTCGTGTAGCTCATTTACATCAAATTCACCACAAATACTATTCTAATTTCGCACAGTTCATTTGGAAGACGTCAAACAACTCGAAATCACAACAACACTCGTTGAGTGTGACAAATGATCAGTTTTCTGCCACTCAACACCTCACATTATTCATATACATTTGATATCATCATACTTTGATTGCTTATTATACGCGTAACTCCATACTTATACACCGCCACTTAAGCTGATACGTCCACATTTGTACATATGCATATGTCTGTACCTATGTATATGGTGTTTTACCTCGGTGAAATTTTTTGCAATATCTTTCGGTCGACGCTTGTGGTTTCTGCAAAATCTGGCTTTTCCCCCGATGCTGTTTCCGAATTCGTATGAATTCAATAAACACCGTAAAAAATGTATAGCCCGGAGCAGGCCGTAAATGCGTTGATTCGCACAAACGTTTAAAATTTTCAAGTCAACTTCGAACCGTCGTCCGCCGTCATCGACGTTAACTTATACTAAATAATATATCTACAAAAGGTAGAAACGGTATGATGGCTGTTTACTTGAAAAAGCTGCGGAATAAAGCGTTTGTGGTGTTGTAGTCGCGCGGCGCGAGTATAGTATGTGTAGTCTTCTGAGTAGCTGTGGTGCTCTTCGACAATTCGTATGTGCGCACACACAATACAATTCGCATTAATTGAAAGTAGCAAAGCAAAGTTGAGTAGCGAGCTAGCTAGCAAGCTGGTTGTTCAACAATACAATACATTATACTTCTCTCCTTGTGGTTGACATCAGCAAGTTAGCCAAGCAACCAGACCGCCAGCCAAGTAGCAGCCGAAGTCAGCTGTAGCGCTAGCGAGGAGCTACACAGTCAACAACGTCAAGATTGCGATCAAACGAAGAAGCGGCCGAGATAGCATACATGTGTATGTGTGTAATGACGTGAAAGCAGGCACAGTGGTTTAGTTTCGAACAATATTGGTGTAAAATTAGCGTCTAGTTTGAAATGCTTATTGACTGCATATGAACAGTTATGTTCTACTAGAGTGACTGTATTTGGCAGTCTAACGGTCTTTGAATTAATGATACTTCATTAACTCATGCTGTGTTTGCTGTTTCCACTAATTTTTTGAAAAACATTTTGGAACGACAGGTTTTACCGCTTATACCGAGTTATTTTACCTGAACCGGCCTGGAAAGTATTTTATTTCTTTTTGGAAGTCATATATTTTGCTATTGACCTCCTGTGCAACCTCCAAAATGTCATCGAGAAAACCCTGTTCGATTATTGCGAATCTTTTCCTGAACAATGCTTTGCATGCGAATAGTAGATGTACAACAGCCTCTTCTTCTAATTCTTTCCAGCTTCTACAGTAGTCAATCTCTAGATCTAGTAGATCTTTCTTACAGAATGATCTGTTAGCACTTCTACTAGAGTTCTTATGTCTTTCCTTTTAAATTTCAATAGCCGGCAGTATGCTCATTCCATTCAGGCCACGTTTATCTGCTTGTTGAGCAAGTCGTAGATTCTTTCCAGCGGGACTAAGCACACTCTACGACATGCTTATCAGTTAAGTGTCTACAAGTAACCTATCTAACATTTACTGGGATGCAATTGTAAGGATGTGCCTAATCTGACTGTTTATCTGCTTCGCAGTTACCTGGAATATCGCTGTATCCAGGAACCAATTGCAGGTGTATCGTGTAATAAGAAGTTATGTAGTTCCATTTATAGTTCATGGTATTATTTTATTATCTTAGAAGAAATCTTTGGAGTCTTAAGTGATTTCAAAGCCGCTTGGCTGTGTGTAAAATATATATGTTTCTTGCCGTAAGCACCCTCTTTTTTAATGCGAAACTCTCTGCTTGAAAGACGCTGCAATGAACTGGTAGTCGGAAGGCGATTCTGGTATATAATTCTTCTGAAAAGACACCCCTCCTAACCTTTTATGAAATTTAGAATCATAATAATATGGATATATACATATGTAGCATTAAAGAATCAAATTTCATAATTGTTTCCCAATTAGTAGAAACCACCAGTAGAAATAGATCTTATCTTCCGATCCTACATAAAATTTGATTAATGAAGAGTAATTCCTGGATGGCCTCAGAAAAGTTAATATCACTAACCAGCGTCTTATCCAATAAATTCGATTAAGTTTGGTTTCATCGATATTTGAGGTGTTAGATACATACATCCAAAATCATCATGGAATATATTTAAAAATGTACTAGTTAATAGCTTTAAAAACAGCGAATGTGCCGAATCGAACAAATAATTGCAATAAATACATGCAATGATGTAATTGAATAGAGATAGAATATAAGTAGTTATATCACATAAGTGGGATAGTGATAATATATATACATAGATAGAGATAGACGATGGAATATTCTTATAAGTGAACAGAGCTAAAACCAAATAGAAAAGTTTCAAGCTGAAGGCGGTTCCGTACTCACGCCAGTCGGACCTACGTATTCGTAACGAATCCGAGAAAGATTTATTTCCATCTATAGAAAATCACCTCAGCAGAACCAGTCAAAACCATATACCAAATGTGAAAAACGAAAGTGCGGTTTTCATACACAGTGCACTCTCGACACTGAGCCAGATAGCAATGATCACGATCTGTTTGTAGCGCTGCAACTACATGCGTCGGCAGAATGAAAAATATACAAACAAATTATAAATTTTCCTGTGCGATATTGTGCTTTTTTGCGCCTCGTAGAATTGTAATAATATTTTCCCTATATTTGTTCATTTAGCGGGTGAGCAAACATACAAATACTTATACTTACACACAATCGAATGAATGAAGAATTATAAAATGCTCTACCTTAAATTGAGCACTAAATTGGGAGCTCGCTGCGCAGCACCGTCTATCGCTTATATTCCGGTTGTGTAAGTTGGCTACTGAGTTGTCGTTGTCAGATTTGTAGCTACAGACAGCGGGCGGCAATAGTGGGCAGCTTTTTGATTAGCTTTTGTGATACCTGTGAGCAAGTGTGAGTAGATTTGAGTTGTTGAGCACGAGCGATAGTATGGCATAAAACATATAATAATGATAATTTGGTTGATCTCAGAAGAAAGTATGCGCACACTTGTTAGCAATTTGCGGTTGGCGTTAAGGTGGGCACCTACAAAATGTATCTCTTATGTCTCTTGAATTCTCAGCGGCATCCAATGACGCTCAGCGTTTTACTTATGAATACGCAATTCGTTTGGGGCGCAAAATCACATACAAACATTTTTATTAAAATAAATATACCCCATACGAAAAACCACTGGTTTCAAAGTGGGGATTTTAGTTGAAATTACAGAAAATAAACTGATGTCTTTAGATCTGTATGTTTTAAGAGAGTACCTCAGTCATATCGAGGTGTATAAACATTATTTTTTTTTTTCAATGAAATCACTCACCTCGCACTGAACGATATTCGGAAAACTATAAACTGACGAAAACTTCGCCTTAACGTCCTTATCGTCAAAGATGAGTCTATAATTTTAACTTTCATCAGTACTTTTGGGTAAGCAACTTAACTAAACATACTTTTATGGAAACAAATAACTGAAGGAAAAGAAAGCAAGCGTACATATGTACATACATATATGGTAAATGTTTTTATTGCTCTCGCAACATGTTGTACAGAGTACTATAGTTTTGTTTGCATAACGGTTGTTTGTAAATCCTAAAACTAAACTAACAGATATAGGGTTATTATATACTAATCTATCTGTCTGTCTGCCCGAACAAGCAATAACTTAGATACAAATTGAAATAACTTATACACATATTTCTTGGCACCCCCTAACGGGGTTTGTATTGCTGAGCGAAATCGGACCATTGTCACGCAAAAAAATGGTGAGAATCGAAAACCGATAAAGTGCTATAACTAAGCCATAAATACAGTTATAAATGCAAAATCTTTTTATAATGTGTTTCTGTGCCAAAAATGGGTGAAATCGGGTAATAACTTCGCCTAGCTCTCATATTGTATCTGATATGAGGTTTTTCTAACATCGGTTGGGTTTTATACTATAAATGGGGACCCCTCCCATTCTAGGTTTTAAAAAATCGATTTTTATACTCTCGCAACAAAAGTTGCTAAGAGAGTATTATAGTTTTGTTCACATAACGGGTTATATATATCAAAATGATCAGGGTGACGAGACGAGTCAAAATCCGAATGTCTGTCTGTCCGGGCAACGGATAACTTGAGTATAAATTGAGATATCTTAACGAAACTTGGAACACGTATTCCTTGCCACCCTGAGGAGGTTGCTTTCGGATGGGCAAAATCGGACCCTTACCACGACCACAAAATGGCGAAAACCAAAATCCTATAAAGTATCATAACTAAGCCATAAATAAAGTTATAAAAGTAAAATTTGGAATAAAGGATCGCATTAGGAAGGGGCATATTTGGATGTAATTTTTTTTTGGGAAGTGGGCGTGGCCCCGCCCCCAAATCGGTTATTTGTATGTATCTCGCAAACCAATAAAGCTATATAAACCAAACTTTCTGCAGTCGGTTTTCCTACGTACCCCACCACACACCATGAAAATAGTTGAAATCGGATAATAACCACGCCCACCTCCCATACAAAGGTTAGGTTGAAAATTACTAAAAGTGAGTTAATTCACTAACGAAAAACGTCAGAAACATTAAATTTCACAGAAATAATAGCAGAAGGAAGCTGCACTGAATTTTTTTTACAAAATGGAAAATGGGCGTGGCATCGCCCACTTATGGGTCAAAAACCATATCTCAGGAAGTATTCGACAGATTTCAATGAAATTCGGTATATAATATTTTCTTGACACCCTGATCACACGTGTGGAAAATGGACGAAATCGGTTCACAACCACGACAACTTCATATATAACTCTTTTTTGAATTCCATCTTATTCCTTCACTTTATAATATATACATAAGGAACCAATTAAGATAGCAAAATATGATCTGTGGCATCACTTGTGACAAATTTGTAAATTTGTACTATAACTTTTCAATGCCCCGGATATCGAATATGAAGAACTCAGTGCCCCATGGTAACTTTTCACCGAAAATTTCGGTAAATCTCTCAGGTATCTTAATTTAATTCAGAGGAAATATTTTTCTTCTAATATTGTGTCTCTGTACCAGAAAAGTTAAAATCAGGTCATAACTTCCCTTATATATGAATATATGAAAATACCTAATTGTAGGATTTTCAAAAATACGATGAGCTTAATAGCTTATAAATCGTTAATATGTGAAATATATTTATGCCGAATATATGGGCCAAATTGTGTGTTTCGGATCTATAACTATTCAAGAATGTTCCTTTAAAATTTCAAGGGAAAATTTCAAAAACTCCTGAAGATATAGCCGATTGAAGATTGAACGTAGGTAGGTTTTATACCCAAGAAAACATTAAACGCATTTTTCTCGAAACAGCGTTTTTACGACTGGCATGAGGTTACTCAAAACCTATTAATACAATCGGTTCCAAATTTTAATACGTTATTCTATACATAATAGCTATGGTATGAACTAGGATAAATCAAATCGGTGAAGATCTTCTTTACTTTGCAACTTGATTTGTGGCTGAAAAAAGGCGATTTTCAAAAATTTTATGCGAACTTAATAATCCTAGTTCATATCAGAGCCAAACATGTACTCTTTCTAATCGCGTTGGAGTTTTTGGTTTCAAATGTTCCTCTTCTTCTTCTTGACTGCCGAGTTCACAACAGCGCGCCACGCATTTCTCTTTTTGGAAGTTTGGCGCCAATTGGTAATACCAAGTGAAGACACGTCCTTCTCAGCGTTCTACAGCTCATTATTCTATCTTCTGCTGTATGCCGTTGCCAATATTTAAGGACCATAAATCTTCCGCAAAACCTTTCTAAGACAAGAAAGTTCTGTTCTAAGACAAGAAAGTTCTGTTGTACAATGCGGTCATAAAGCCGATTTGAATGTATGGTATTCAATTGTGTGCAACCACAACAGCGGGTTCTACGTTGCACCGTAATTGACTCGAATTTTCGGATCCGACCAAGGGCTGTTATTTCGGCGACCCAGACCTGTCTGGATCGGTAAGTTCTAGTCTAAGTCTTGTGCAACTAACATTGATATAATACAGAGGTTTCAATCAAAAATGCTCTGGACTATCACGTGGTACATGCGTAATGAAAGTATCCACACAGATCTTGGTATCAATATGGTAAGAAGGAGCAGAAAAAAAAATATTTCTAAGCTTCGTGAACATCCCAAATAATTGACTTAAGCCTTGGTGCATTCCTGCAATCAAACACGCTTAAAAAGATGAAATCTACCAGCCTACTAGAGAGCAATGTTCTTCAACAACTCAACCACGCTCTTGAGCTTGTTTACGATTATAATACTTTTTGTTACGCTTTAAACGAGCACATTAAATAAATAAAGAAATATTGCAGGAAAAAAACGAAAAAAATATTCGAAATGTTTTTAAATATTTTATTATTATATATAGAAAAAAATATGTTTTACTATATTGAACAGCAAATTGAACTTTGTAATTGACTAACTTAAATTGATCTACGATTAAGTAAATATTTACATGCATTTCTCGTTTGTTTTGTTGATGCAATCAAATAAAATCCTATAGTTCTAATCACTGATAAGCACTAATTGCAATGACTTGTTTTAAATTTTCGTTAGGTCTGCGTCTGCTAGTGATTCAACCTAACAAGTAAGGAGACGCTAAGTTCGGGTGTTACTGAACATTTTATACTCTCGCAATTTTTTAATGAAATTTTACAATTTGACCCATATATTTGTCATAAGGTCTACTAGAATAACGAAAATCATCATACATATAGTATATGAGTGCTGAGGTAATTCCTGAACCGATTTCACTAATTTCAAACTCCAAAGTAAACTATATCCAAGACTATATATTCACTTAATTTTGCTAAGATATCTCACATATTAACCGATATATACGGTATAAAACCCATAACCCCATTGATAATCCGAATATACGGTATATGGGAGCTAGGGGAAGTTATGACCCGATTTTAACCATTTTTGGTACAGAGACACATTGTTAGAAGAATTTAGTATTAGGCGAAAAATTACCCTTAGGCACTAAGTTCTTCATGTTTGACATCCAGGGCATTGAAAAGTTATAGTCCGATCTCGAAAATTTTTCCACTATTCCCATTTTCTATTTTTTAAAAAGTGAGTGCAGCTTCCATCCACCATTTCTTCTGTAAAATTTAGTGTTTCTAACGTTTTTCGTTAGTGAGTTCACTTTTAGTAATTTTCAACATAACCTTTGTATGGGAGGTGGGTGTAGTTATTATCCGATTTCACTTTTTTCATAGTTTGTGCTGGGGTACGTATGGGAAACGACTGCAGAATGTTTGATTTATATAGCTTTACTGGATTGCGAATCAGGGAAGAAATCGGAATAGAACCTTAAACAAATAGTGTCTTCAAGGTGTCGAATTCGGATCACAACATTTCAAGCCAACAGATGGTGATTTAATTTATATTCTGGTGTTGAAAATTGACAAAACAGGTTCAGTATTTTCCCTCCTACATACCTTTAATAATGATTCTGGAAAAGGGAAGTCCCTTTGCCTTACTTCAGTAAATATTGGGAATGGATCATTTAGACTACTTGAGGTCTGAACTGTAGCTATCTGCGCCAGAGATAATTTTTAGAGATAATTTTATATAAATATATACATATGTATGTACATATGTATATCTAAAAGACCGTAAGTGTATTTTTAACGGAATATATAATTTCAAACTGGTCTATTGCTAATAGAAACAAGTAGAGTAAAATTATACTTTAATAAACAATATTTTTTAATCAATTATTTTTTATATTTTAAAAAAATATGTATATAATATTAATAATCCTTAGAGCTATTTTGCTACACTTTCGAAGTATTAGCAAAGGAATTAAATGCAATATAGTAGTTTGACTTTCACAGCTTATTAAACAGACTCCAACAACAACGCGATACCTTGACCACCGCCAATACACGCCGAGCCAATTGCGTACTTCAAGTTCTTACGTCTGTAAGGAAATTAATGATTTCACAATAAAATCGTAATCAACTACAGCAAAAACGTGTTAAAATAAATACTTACTGCATCTCGTGCACCAAGTGACCGGTAATGCGAGCACCACTAGCACCCAATGGGTGACCTAAGGCAATGGCGCCGCCATTAACATTCAATTTAGATACATCCAGTCCCAGGGCATCGGCACAGGCAAGTGTTTGAGCGGCAAAGGCTTCATTTATCTGTTAAAATCAATGCATATATTTAATATTGCATGAACCACGTTGAAGTTGTTTCAGCCATTACCTCAATTAAATCAATATCCTCCAATTTCTTGCCACTAACTTTCAGTACATTTTGGATGGCTGGCACTGGACCATAACCCATAATTTCTGGTTTCACACCAACGAATGAAAAAGCAACGAGGCGTGCAAGTGGCTTAAGATTATACTCCTTCACAGCTTCTTCTGAGGCGATAACAACAGCAGCCGCACCGTCAGAAATACCCTACAACATGAACCTTGTTAGAAAATACCAAATTAATATTAAATGCCAAATTTTGCAACTTACGGAAGCTGTGCCAGCAGTGACAACACCATTTTTCTTGAACAGTGATGGCAGCTTAGCTAATCCCTCAATTGTTGTTTGTGGCCTTGGATGCTCATCAACAACGAAATCGACCTCCTTACCCTTAACCTTCAATTTAATGGGTGTAATTTCGGTATTAAAAACGCCTTCCTTTTGTGCCTTTGCCCAATTTTGCTGCGAACGAAGTGCAAATGCATCGACTTGCTCACGTGAGATTTTGAATTGTTCACCCAAATTCTCGGCCGTCAGAGCCATAGGTAATTTACAGTATGAATCGGTTAGTCCAGACCATAGACTATCCTCCAAATTGTAGTTAGCGCCTAGGGTGGTGCCAAAACGGATATTACGTGCAATAAAGGGTGCCTGTGACATATTTTCGACACCACCAGTGAGTGCGACCTTAGCACCGCCCACCAAAATGTCCTGAGCTCCGTTCACAATAGACTGAAATCCAGAGCCGCACAGACGATTAATTGCTAGAGCTGGTTTCTCAATCGGTACACCGCAATTGAGACTGACGTGACGTGGCAAGTAGATGCCGTCTATGGCGGAACACTGTGAAAAGATGTTGAATATTAATTAAATGGCTGTTTTTCTTTTATTGTTGCTTGACTTAAAATAAAAAGTACAATAACCAGTTCAGCTACTCAAGATGGACGGATCAGTATACAAATCTCTTATGTTAAGCCCAGCTTCACTTCTTTTTTTTTGTGACGGGAGTATTTTCGAGCAAATGGACGACTTGAAAGAAAATAAAGCCATTTGATGGAATCTGTTGTTTTGTAGTAGCGGCATAAAAGATTGAGGAATGCTGCCGATTTGACAGTGCTTGGCCAAATAAAGTTCCGGGTCCGTTCCGGTTACGTAGAACCGACTGTCGTGAAAACGGTTTGATTGAACCTGGCAGTGGGCCTTCTAAATTGTATGACCACAATTCGTGATTGTTGTTATTTTAGTGGCTATCCAATTAAGTGTTACCATCAGTGTCATTTAAGGGGAGGTCTTCCGTTATACGGTAAAAATATATAGATCGGACAAGAAGCTGACAGAATATAGAGATACTTCTATTGCCAATTCAAGAGTTCGAGTTATGGAGAACTTCCAAGTTATAGAAGTTCAACTATATTTTAAAAATAATTTCTCAAGGAACACTTAAGTTTCGCGGGACAACTCAAGCTCCTTGTCTGCAATGTGGAGGTTTGACCCCAAGGACTTCTACTCGATCGAAAATCTGTCGCGGCTAAAATCTAACTTGTTAAATGTTGGATGAGCCATGCATATGTAAACTATAGACTAAAAAAAAACAACAAAAACGACAATAGTTTTTATCAGTCAATTGGAATTTAAAATATAGAAACCTGGCCATTCCTCTACACTAAAGATATTAGTTACACTCTTAAAAGTTTTAAGAAAATTTAACTCACCGCAATAACATTTCCAACGACCACAGTGTCGACTTGTTCGCCACGCAGTCCAGCAGCGTCCAATGCACCCTTGGCAGCGACAGTTTGTAACTGTGTTAGATTGATATTCTTTAAAGCACCTCCGAAGGTACCAAAAGCAGTACGCTTTGCGCCTACAATATAAATTCCTGCAAATATAACAGAAAGTGTTTTGTTTACTAAATAAATTTGAAACAATAGGACAGTTGTGTTCAAAGTTCAAAACTAAAATCGACGAGTCCGCTACTTGTTGTTATCTCTGCTTTTATTTTATTATTTATATTTAGGTCTACAGATTTTTGCAATGTGTGCGTGTATATATTTACGTCATTTACTGTTCAAGTGTATGTTACCACACACAAACAATTTATCTGAGACACTGACTTGTGATTTTAAGAGTCCAAAGTGCAAGTATTAAAATTATCAAAACAAACGCACCGGTTCTCGTATGTATATGTATTTTTGCAATTAAATTGCCCCCGTTGACCAGAAATCACACACACCCACTTGTTGTGTTACAGAGTACAAAATAAGCATAATCATTTGATAGTAACTTTATGTATTATGCCTGTCTGAACTATTGTTTGATATATTTACAAAACGTGTCAGTTTTTAAATAAAAAAAATATACATATATTTTTGCATTAAAAAATGCACTTATTTATAAAGTGCTCATCGCTTATACATATGTATATTTGTACATGCATACTGCGATAACGATAGAGTACAAAATAAGCAATAGTAGTATATAATAAACATTTTATTAATTGATTCCATACCTTTAGTTACTGCCGACATTTTTAAAACTGACTAGTATTTAATAAAAATTAAAGTATAATAATTTATAAAAATATTTAAGTAAATCCAAAACACAAAAGAGCACTGAACTGGCACAACTGCACGCGTTGACGCTTTCGAATGTTATGAGTTTGCCACGACAAGAGAAGTGCCGACTTGGCCCCCATTACCGGCTGAAGCAGCGAATGAAATGCACAATATAAGATACGCTAAAAAGGGAAGCAATGGAGCAAATAAATATACTCTCGCAACATGTTTCTGAGGGTATAACAGTTTGGTTCTCCTAATGGTTGTTTGTAACATCTAAAAACTAATGGAGGGGGGTTACGGTTTTACATATGATATAGACTTCTTGATGAGTCCTGGTATTCGTTGATATCATAGATGTATGTTGTATATTCGAAAAAATATTCAAAATTAGTCTCTATGGTCACAGTATACCGTGGGTAACAAAGTTTCGAAAATTGGAAGGGGTCTCTTCGTGTAGATGTACAATCAATCCTTTGTCACGCCCACTTAATGATATCATTCAAAACACATATTTAGGTACGAAATAAAAAGACATTAATTTACAAAGCTAAAAAATAGTTTTGCACCGCCATACATTAATTTTTCTAAAACTCATTTAGGTTTTTACAATTTGATATCAACAGCGGTTAATGCAGATCCACATCTTCACATAATCTGAATATTTGATTTCCACATCTCCGTTTAACTTTAGTGTTTATATTGGCAAATACTAGATATGTCAGCCAGAAGAGGGTATCGGGTATTCCGATGTGCTTATATATATATTTGGCGTAGGAACCGCTTTAAGCGATTATAGCCGAATCCACCAGAGCGCGCCACTCATTCCTCCTTTTTGCTTTTTGGCGCCAATTGGAAACACCAAGTGAAGCCAGGTCACTTTGCACTTGGTCTTTCCACCGGAGTGGAGGTCGTCCTCTTCCGCGGCTTCCTCCAGCGGGTACTGCATCGAATACTTTCAGAGCTGGAGTGTTTTCTTCCATCCGTACAACATGACCTAGCCAGCGTAGCCGCTGTCTTTTTATTCGCTGAACTATGTCAATGTCGTCGTATAAATCGTACAGCTCATCGTTCCATCGCCTGCGGTATTCGCCGTTGCCAATGTTTAGAGGACCAAAAATCTTGCGCAAAACCTTTCTCTCGAAAACCCCAAGAGTCGTCTCATCGGATGTTGTCATCGTCCACGCTTCAGCGCCATACATCAGGACGGGAATAATGAGCGACTTATAGAGTTTGATTTTGGTTCGTCGAGAGAGGACTTTACTTTTCAATTGCCTACTCAGTCCAAAGTAGCACCTGTTGGCAAGAGTGATTCTGCGTTGGATTTCAAGGCTGACATTGTTGGTGTTGTTAATGCTGGTTCCCAGATAAACGAAATTATCTACAACTTCAAAGTTATGACTGTCAACAGTGACGTGGGAGCCAAGACGCGAGTGCGCCGACTGTTTGTTTGATGACAGGAGATATTTCGTCTTGTCCTCATTCACCACCAGACCCATACGCTTCGCTTCTTTATCTAGTCTGGAAAACGCAGAACAAACGGCGCGGTTGTTGCTTCCGATGATATCAATATCATCGGCATACGCCAGGAGCTGTACACTCTTGTAGAAGATTGTACCCTCTCTATTTAGTTCTGCAGCTCGTATTATTTTTTCCAGCAATAGATTGAAGAAGTCGCACGATAGTGAGTCACCCTGTCTGAAGCCTCGTTTGGTATCGAACGGCTCGGAGAGGTCCTTCCCGATCCTGACGGAGCTTTTGGTGTTGCTCAACGTCAGCTTACATAGCCGTATTAGTTTTGCAGGGATACCAAATTCAGACATCGCGGCATAAAGGCAGCTCCTTTTCGTGCTATCGAAGGCAGCTTTAAAATCGATAAAAAGATGGTGAGTATCGATTCTTCTCTCTCGGGTCTTTTCCAAGATTTGGCGCATGGTGAATATCTGGTCCATTGTGGATTTTCCAGGTCTAAAGCCACACTGATAAGGTCCAATCAGTTCGTTGACGGTGGGCTTTAGTCTTTCACACAATACGCTCGACAAAACCTTATATGCGATATTGAGGAGACTTATACCACGGTAGTTGGCGCAGATTGTGGGGTCTCCTTTCTTATGGATTGGGCAGAGCACACTAAGATTCCAATCGTCAGGCATGCTTTCTTCCGACCATATTCTACAAAGAAGCTGATGCATGCACCTTATCAGTTCTTCGCCGCCGTATTTGAATAGCTCGGCCGGTAATCCATCGGCCCCCGCCGCTTTGTTGTTCTTCAAGCGGGTAATTGCTATTCGAATTTCCTCATGGTCGGGTAATGGAACATCTATTCCATCGTCATCGATTGGGGAATCGGGTTCGCCATCTCCTGGTGTTGTACTTTCACTGCCATTGAGCAGGTCGGAGAAGTGTTCCCTCCATAATCCCAGTGTGCTCTGGACATCCGCTACCAGATTACCTTCTCGGTCCCTACATGATAATGCTCCGGTCTTGAAACCTTCTGTTAATCGCCTCATCTTTTCATAAAATTTTCGAGCATTACCCATGTCGGCCAGCTTTTCAAGCTTTTCATACTCACGCATTTCGGCCTCTTTCTTTTTACGTCTGCAAATGCGTCTCGCTTCCCTCTTCAGTTCTCGATATCTATCCCACCCCGAACGTGTTGTGGTCGATCGCAACGTTGCGAGGTAGGCAGTCTGTTTTCTCTCCACTGCGGAACGACAATTCTCATCGTACCAACTGGTTTTTTGGCGTTGCCGTAGACCAATTGTTTCGGCTGCAGCGGTATGCAATGAGTTTGAGATGCCGTTCCACAGCTCCCTTATATCGAGATGCTGATGAGTGCTCTCAGAGAGCAGGAGTGCAAGTCGAGTAGAAAATCGTTCGGCTGTCGGTTGTGATTGCAGCTTTTCGACGGCGAACCTTCCTTGTGTTTGTTGACGGGCGTTCTTTGCTGCACAGAGGCGAGTGCGTATCTTTGCTGCTACTAGATAATGGTCCGAGTCAATGTTTGGTCCTCGGAGCGTACGCACGTCTAAAACACTGGAGACATGTCTTCCGTCTATCACAACGTGATCGATTTGGTTGCGCGTGTTTCGATCAGGGGACAGCCACGTTGCTTGATGAATTTTTTTATGCTGGAATCTGGTACTACAGACAACCATATTTCGGGCCCCAGCGAAGTCGATCAGCCTCAGGCCGTTTGGCGATGTTTCGTCATGGAGGCTGAATTTTCCGACTGTTGTGCCAAAGACACCTTCTTTACCCACCCTGGCGTTAAAATCGCCAAGCACGATTTTGACATCGTGGCGGGGGCAGCGCTCATAGGTGCGTTCTAGGCGCTCATAGAAAGCGTCTTTGGTCACATCGTCCGATGTGCTTATGCTCACCTTTAATAAACATTTCTTATGTTTTATTAAAATTTTCAGCCTAAATATTGAGTTCTTACGACCTTTTTTAAACAAAATTAATAAACGCCTGTTCCTTGGTTCTCTCAGCATCCTTTAGCTTTATTTGTACATGGGATAACTTACACTGAGCGCTGCTTACAGGTATCAGCTAATAATCACCCAACTTCCGTTATAATAGTATATCTCAAATGGACAATATTCATTTTCTGTTTAGAACTGCATATAATTGACACTTGTTTTCATTTCCATACCCGTTAAAAATATAAGAATGATTTAAAGTTGCCAGTCCACTGACACCAGACATCCATTTGGCTTTGTTTCACTAGAGCAAGATTTACTTCTTTTATAACGATCTATTACAAAGGAAATATTTGAATTTCTTACATTCTGGTAAAGTATTAAGTATATATATATTGCTAGAATATAGTCTACACGATTAGACTGAGGTATACACACATCTGACCTATAAGAAAGAATGAGTAAGTTTTTTAATATATCAAGGCATCTCACCCATCTAACACCCTTCAAAAGTTTTCTGAATCCATTGTATTAGATTTTTAATAAACGTTGATTATGAATCCACAATTTCGCAATATTCCATGCCACACACTGATGCAACTTTTATAACAACTATTCAGGTGTTGGCGCAATCAAAACTTTCGGAATTTTCTAAAACACAATGTTATAAATAAAATAATATAAAAATAATTCGCACGTACTATTACCGGCAATTTATTTTTTCCTAATAAATATAATTCTTTGAAAAATTGTTATTGTGAATATTAAAACTGAGATTTTGTTTGAAATGTATACACTGAAAAAAACGTTTTTTATATTAATATTTTTCAATTTCTACATAAAATATAATTATATTCCCTTGTTTACTGTTTTAAATTCAATTTATTCTATAATCCAATTTAAAATTGTGACGAATGTCGTTTAGTACAATTATAACATAAAATTTAAAATATTAAATTCTTTGGAAGTTATTCTATGAGATTTTTGCTTAGTTTATTGCAACCTTGTCTCCCGCGAAATTCATACCGCCGCTACGTAGAAGAAGAAGAAGCACCTCAGCTACCTATGAAGCGGCAGCATTTAGTTCTGCTGGAAAGTGATGTGCTTGGAAAGATTTTTTGAAGAGTTGTGAAAATAAAGCTAAAGAGTATATATTTACCATCAGTTGTGAAGGTTTTAAATGTTAATTGACTAGAAATATTTAAGAAATATAACAATAATGGCTGCAGTTGGCGAGTTAAGCACAGGTGACAATGTTTCTGAGGCTGAGGTAAAGCCACCGCCAGCGAAAACCACGAGTCTTGCTAGTGATTTGCGACAATTTCGTCTAAACAAATCGGCAAATCCTTCAATCAATAGGACAGGTGAGAACAGCTGATTCATATTGTATATTTTAAAACAAAAAATATCTAAAGATCTTAGGAGAAGCTACCAAACTTAAACTTTTATTATTCTGGATAAATACTTAAAACATTTGTTTAACTTCTACAGAACGTGTGCCAGGTAAAAAACGAATACAGGTAATGGCGGATAGCGACAGCGAAGGTGCAGCTGACGTTCATACACCTAAAAAAGTAAAATTGGAGTTATCTGTGAAGGAAAAGGAAGACAGATACTTAGCGGCTGTGAAAATAGCACCGGACTACGATGCTATGGTGAGATAATCAAAAATTTATAAACATTTTATATAAATTTTTATTTTTCAGGATATTCAAGATGCGCTTGTGCGTAACGGCTGGAACGTTTCCGAAGCATTGCGTTATTTAAAAGAAAATTTCAAGCCAAAACCAAATGCATACGCAAAGAAAATAGCTCAAACGAATAATGCCCGCAGCAATAGCAAACCATCCCAAAATGGCAGCTCTTCTCGTTCTAAAGCGCAACACTATTCAGATTGTGATGACTCGGATGATGATATACGTGCATCCACCGATCAAGTATACGATAGTGAAGAAAGTGATACAGAAAGTTCAAACGTAATGACAGGGCAAAGGAAGAAAGTGTTTGATTTTATGAACAAAGCCACGCTTATTGAGCTACAGACGGTAAAATCGTTGTCCGAAAAGAAAGCAAGTCTTATTGTGGATTTACGTCCATTCAAAGATTGGAAGGATCTTTTGAAAAAGTTAGAATCCAATAAGGCACTTTCAGCAGATCTCCTAAATATGGCACAGGAATTGATTAACAAACAAAACAATGTGGCTAATATATTAGAAAAATGTAACAAAATGGTTAAGCGTTTAGAGGCTGCAATTGAAACTGGTGCGGGCATAGTGGAACAGCCGAAAATACTTAATGACGAGTAAGTGTGAAACGAAATTCAAGCCAAATATAACGAGTATTAATTATTTATTTTAATTAAACGCATTCTAGAATGAAATTAGCGGATTACCAAATGATTGGTCTCAACTGGTTGACTGTGATGCATAATCAAAAGATGAACGGCATACTCGCTGATGAAATGGGTTTAGGAAAAACTATACAGATTATAGCGTTTCTGGCTTATCTTAAAGAAAACAATTTAGCCAAAGGGGCACACTTAGTTGTAGTGCCATCTTCCACGCTCGATAATTGGGAGGCTGAGATAACTAAATGGTGTCCCAGTTTAGTCGTTGAAAAATATCATGGCTCACAAGACGAACGAAGGCGCATGCGTGTGCGTTACGCCAAAGATGGATTCACCGGTTTTGACGTATTACTGACAACGTGCGTATAATTTTATTTTATTACAATACATTACTATTTATATGTTTAACTCACAAATGTGTATGTGCATTTGCAGTTATCACATAGTCAGTTCAACACCAGAGGAATGCAAAATGTTTCGCGTATGCAAACTGCATTATGTGATTTTTGATGAGGCGCACATGCTGAAAAACATGACAACGCAACGTTATGCGAATTTAATAAAAATAAATGCTGATATGCGTATTTTACTTACTGGCACACCATTGCAAAATAATTTACTGGAATTAATGTCACTACTTTGCTTTGTGATGCCGTCGTTCTTCGCGAAAAGCATTGAGGATATAAAGAGTCTTTTCGCCAAGGTATGTAATTCAATAAATCATATTTCCGTAGTTACAGAAGAGTTTCATTAGAAAGAGGAATGCACATTGAAAAATTAGAGTTGCATTTTTCTTGTTTTATTTTGTTTCCAATATATGGAAATATAGTGTTGTTGTAACGTTGACACACTAGAAATAAACAAAAAAAATACGAAATTTGTTTCAGCTATTTTTTTAAGTCTGCCTTGATTTACGGGTTTCAAAACATTTTTAATTATAAATAAACACGACTCAGTCTTATATATAGTTGTTTTTTTCTATTGACACTATCTAATAAATATTTTTTTCTAATTACAGAAAGGCAAAGCGGAGAACGCGAATAAAGATGCCTCACAGTTCCAGGAAACGCAGGTGGAGCGTGCTAAACGTATTATGAAGCCTTTTGTCTTGCGGCGTCTTAAAAAGGACGTGCTTAATAATTTGCCTAAAAAAGAGTCTTTCATTGTAAGTACATACAAACTTTGTTTATTTAACCAAATAGTAATAACCTTTTAATATTATAGGTTAAAGTTCCATTGACTGAAACACAAAAACAGCACTACCACGAATTGGTTGACTATTATTCAGACAGGAAAGGTGAAATTTGTAGTGGCGATCGCGCAGGTTCTACAATAATGATGGAAATGCGTAAAGCTGCTAATCATCCGCTTTTAATGCGTTACTATTTTAGTGACGAAACCCTGCATGATCTGTCCGAACGTTTAGCCTGCGCACCGTCTCTGAAGAAAACCAATCCACAATATATATTCGAGGAGTTGGCTGTAATGTCAGATTTCCAAGTGATGCAACTTTGTAATAAGCATGTATGACACGAGTTTATCTACAAATACGCTTATTGCAATAAATTAATTATGTTCCATTTACCTTTAGGACCTCTATGATGTTACCATACCGCCAAGTTTAATTTGTAATTCTGGCAAATTTCAACATCTTGACACACTGTTGCCAAAATTGAAGAAGGAGGGTCATCGCGTCCTAATTTTCAGTCAGTTCACAATGATATTGGATATTATGGAACGTTACTTGAAGATACGGAAGCATGGCTTCTTCCGTCTTGATGGTTCCACTGCTGTCGACGAACGTCAAGACATGATCAACGACTTCAATGCCGACTCAGATATATTTATTTTCTTACTTTCCACTAAAGCTGGTGGCGTAGGCATTAATCTGACGGCAGCTGACACATGCATCATACATGACATCGATTTCAATCCGTACAACGACAAACAAGCTGAGGATCGTTGTCATCGCATGGGACAGACACGTCCGGTCACCATATATCGACTGATCGCTGAGAGCACAATTGAAGAGGGTATGCAGATGGTAGCTGAAGAGAAACTGAAATTGGAAAAGGAGATCACCGCAAACGAAAAGGGTGAAGTGCAGGAACAAAAATGCGTTGTAAGGCTACTCACCATGGCGCTGGGTCTGGATAAAGACGAGGAAGAACGTTTAAACAACTCAATGAATAGCTCATTGACCTCACAGTAGAGTGGTGAGCAATTTAATTCCATATAAAGGATGTAAGCAGTAAAGAAGCATAAGAGTATGTAAAGTTTGGTGGTCATTTATTGTAATTTTTTAAAGTTTAATTGTTCGAATTGTATTTGTATATGTTGCGCGCAACAATGAATCACATTCCTAAAACAATACCGAATACACACATTTGCAACGAGTTGTAACATTTTAATCCAAATTTGTGTAATGCATTTAAATGCGATGTTAAAGCGTAAAGTTCCACATTTCACATGCAAGAATTATGTTTCTTTTAGTCGTCTTATCAGCGTTATGGCTGGGGAGATGTAAGAAATAATAATTATTGTTATGGACATGTTCAATCAATATGCATATTAAATCGCTTATTGCAACTAAATTTGCACTCATATGATTTCAGCATAAAAACTTTCAGATATTTATTTACATTATTTAGTTATGGGTTGAATGTAAAATTCATAATAATACATATTAATACGGAATTTCATATGTTCGTTGCAACAGCATTTGTCGAGCAATTTGTGCTAAGATAAAAGAAAAGTAATAAAAGGAAAGTATGACATCTAAACATAAAGGCTTAAATTATTATATATATTAAAAAAGTAATTTTTTAAAAAAGAAATAAAAGTTGGACACAAATAGTCGACTCCACATATTGTTTTATTATTTCCTTAAACTCGCATAGTCTACATTAAAGAGGAAAAATCATTTAGAAATAAAACTAACTAAAATCTGCAGAAATTTAATTTATACTGTTAAATACTGAAATATAAAGGTAGAATGAGTAATTAATAATAATTATTTTAAAGAAGCCTCTCTTCGAACTTCGAATGCAAATTTTACGATTTATTACTTATGACTCAATCTGCCGGAAAATGTTAGTTTAGTTCAATAATCAACCTGTACAGTGCTATAATGGACGTTTTCCTTAGAATTTGAATTTGCTTAAAATGCGGTTTTAATACTCTTGGAATTTATTATTTTGTTTTTATACTCTCGCAAAGAGAGAGAGGTTTTTTTTATCATCTAAACCTAAACGAGTTAGATATGGAGTTATATATGGGCATTTCCGCCAAAAGGTCCACCACAGACAAAATATTAGAAATTATTATAATTACAAAGTTTTTGCATAATTTTATAGGAACATATTTAAATTTATCTAAATTAAATAAATTTTAAATTTCTTCATTATCCATTTCTAGATATAAGAGAGGCCAAGTCAAACAGGAACTACTTTTCTCATTTCGATATTTCTACTGCATTAACTTTTGTTCTGTGTAAAACCTTTATAAGGGTATAAAGGGCAAAATCATCATGCTGTAAGTGTTTGCTCTCTTATTATCACGTGATTTGTGTTTTTAATGAAATAAGTGTTTTATATCACCTATTTTTTTTTCATTTTATGTGCGTCTTCAATTTGTTTACATAAACTTTTAATTGTGTTCCTCCTCGATTACATTTTACCCCCTTTAATTACATTTTATATAGTATTTAGCAGAGTCTTAAGGTAATAAGGGCTTTAAATTAACTATATTTAAGTTCAAACTCATCATAATTGGGCTAAAAAAGTTTGGAAAGAAGGATAAATCGTCGTTATTTCAATCTTTGTTCGGTTTACTAGAGGACATTATACGTCATTGTTCTAATTATAATGGCTGTTGAATGGCAGTGAAAAAATGAACTGTATTAAATTGGTTGATAATTTGCTTTTTTCCAAGATCAAGATTTTTTTATATGATATTAGAATGTGGGGGTTGGATGGGGGAAACTATAACGACAAATCATGCTCAGCTTGTTTATCGCTTTCTGAAATTTTTATACTCTCGCAACATGTTGCACAGAGTATTATAGTTTTGTTCACATGGGCGAAATCGGTTCACAACTACGCCTACTTCCATATAACTCAATTTTGAATTCTTCTGATTCGTTCCCTTTTTAATACATATGTATATACATTAGGAACAAATGAAGATAGGGGAATAAAACTTTACACAAATATTGTATTTGAGCTGTGACATCAGTTCTGGAAATATTGTCACAATCGGACCATGACTTTTCAAGACCCCTGATACAGAACATGAAGAACTCAGTGCCTAAGGGTAATTTTCACCGAAAATATAGGCAAATCTCTTAGATATTTTAATTTAATTCATTCCCTATAAATTTTTTTCTTATAACAGTTTGACTCTGTACCAAAAATGGTTAAAATCGGGTCATAACTTCTCCCAGATCCCATATACCTAATTATAAGTAATATAAAATTAAGTGACCGTATAGTCTTCGATATATTGTTGGTGGTGAAAACGAGTGAAATCGGTTTAGTAATTACCTCAGTCCCCATATACTATTTATGATGATTTTTGTTATTCTAATGAACTTTATGCCGAATATATGTGTCGAATTGTGTTATCTTTATAAATTACATCAATAAATTTCGAGAGTAAAAAATGTTCGGTTGCACCCGAACTTAGTCTTTCCTTACTTGTTTTACAACGCCTTATTGAAAGCCTTATCAAAGTTTAAAAATTGAAAATTATTTTTTGTTTTATGAAATTGATTTAAGTATGTAAATAGATAATTTTACATTATTTTTTTATATATGAGATCAAATAGATTTGGGCTAAAATTGTAAGCTTGCAAGTCAAAATAAGAGTTCTCATTTTAGCAAGGTTGTCAGGAGAAAAACGTTTGCCGTTATAAGTGATAAGCTAACGCATAACATTTTATTTTCTTGATAAATCTCTTTACAAAAATTAAGAAATCTTTTAGTTGTTTTTTGTCTTATGGTAACTGCTCTCAGTTTAAAAGCAAATTTATATTATCAAGCCTTGATTCAACTTGAGGTTGATTTTATAAAATAATTAAAATGCTATTCATTAGATAACGAAATCAAAAAAAATGTTTTATACCCGATACATTTTTATTTTATCAATGTGCACAAAATAGTATAACTGCGTTTAAAATTAATTTTATGTCAACTGATCAGATTGAAAATTATTTCTTCTTATATAATTTAGATAAAAAATGGAAAATAGTTAAATTCATTCCAGGTATATCTCAGTTGCATTTCTTTTGTTCTGATGGTCAAGAAGTAAAAGCTGCTTCATATTCATGAAACTATTATCATTTGATACTATAGACAATTTTACTGGACTCGTTGTTAAATAATTTCGCAATATAACAACATAAGCAACCCAAATAGTATGATGGAAAAAAATTACCTGTGTGAATGTGGGAAATATTTAATTAAAACAATTAAGGAAGGGCTAAGTTCGGGTGTAACCGAACATTTTATACTCTCGCAATTTATATATTTAACTTTATTTATATTATATAATACACAATTTGACCCACATATTCGTCATATATATTGTATAGAGTCCATTGAAAGTTGGAAACCATAATATTAGGTTAGAAGCACCGAGGTCCTCGTGTTCGATATATGGGGCCTTAAAAACCTATGGTCCGATTTCGGCGATTTTTAGAATGGGGCTGCCACACTATAAACATAGTGTTTGTGCAAAGTTCTGCACCGATATCTTCACTAGTTCTTATTTTATATATTGTAAAGTAAACGATTCAGATTGTCTTCAAAGTTCTGGTATATAGGAAGTAGGCGTAGTTGTGAAGCGATTTGGCCTATTTTCACAACATATCATTGGGATGTAAGGATACTATTACAAACCAAGTTTCATTGAAATCGGTCGAGTAGTTCCTGAGATATGGTTTTTGACCAATAAGTAGGCGATGCCACGCCCATTTTCCATTTTGTAAAAAAAAAATCTGAGTGGAGCTTTCATCTGCCATTTCTTATGTGAAATCTGGTGTTTCTGATGTTTTTCGTTAGGGAGTTAACCCACTTTTAGTAATTTTCAACCTAACTTTTGTATGGGAGGTGGGCGTGGTTATGATCCGATTTCCTTCATTTTAGGACTGTATTAAGAAGTGGCTAAAAAAAACGACTGCAGAAAATTTGGTTTATATAGCTCTATTGGTTTCCGAGATATGTACAAAAAACCTATTTAGGGCGGGGTCACGCCCACTTCCTCAAAAAAATGATGCCCCTTCATAGTGCGATCCTTCATAGCAAATTATTGCCATAGCTTTATTTATGGCACTTTATGTGTTTTCGGTTTTCGCCATTTTGTGGGCGTGGCAGTGGTCTGATTTTGCTCATTTTCGAAAGCAACCTTCCTATGGTGCCAAGAATTAAGTGTACCAAGTTTCATCAAGATATCTTAATTTTTACTCAAGTTACAGCTTGCACAGACGGACGGACGGACGGACGGACAGACAGACATTCGGATTTGAACTCCACTCTTCACCCTGATCACTTTGGTATATATAACCCGATATCTAACTCGTTTAGTTTTGGGTGTTACAAACAACCGTTATGTGAACAAAACTATAATACTCTCTTTAGCAACTTTGTTGCGAGAGTATAAAAACTATAAATTATTTTTGGGAAAATTCATAATAATTTTAAAGGCATCAATGCTCAACGTTTTATAATCAAAGAAATAAGTATATTGCCTCACAATTGGCAATATAGGAAATCGAATTATAACTACGCCTACCTCCCATACTAAGGTTAAGTTGAAAACTATTAAAAATGCTTAAGGAAGAACACCAGAAACCTTAATTGAAGGGTACCACTCGAATTTGTATACAAAATTATGAATGGGAGTCGCTCTGCCCACTTATGGGTCAAAAACTATATCTCTGAAACTACTCGACCGATTGCAATAAAATTTGGTACATATTATTATTTGATAGCCCGAAGTTTCCGATGTAAAATGCGCAAACTCGATTCATGTGTAGACTTTATACTGTATATATCTGTGAATATATTTTTGCAATAGATACAAGCCGACCTGGCTTGTAAACTACATTCAAGTTCTAAAGATGGTAGCCTTAGTGATTGACTAGATAACTTAATTATCTCTTATAATTTAATTCTTTTACAAAATATTATGAAATAATAACATGAAGAGAAGGGCTAAGTTCGGTTGAAATCGAACATTTTATACTCTCGCAATTTATTTATTTAGTTTTATAATAAAGTATATACATATGTATGTATATAACACACAATTTGATTCACGAGCAGGCATAATATATAGGCCTACGAGAATAAAGAAAATTACTCTATAAAGTATATGAGGGCTGGAGTAAGTCGTGGACCGATTTCACTCATTTTTGCCACCAAGCTACACTATATCCATGTTTATATGTTCAGGTGTAAAGCCCACCGGAAGCTTGAAAATCCTAATATCAGGTATATGAGAACTACGACAAGTTATCACCCGATTTGACCCATTTAGGGCATATAGAGGCACATTATTAGTAGAAAAAGATTCCATTTGAATTGTTATAGAATATATGAAATATTTACCGATATTCCGGTAAAAAATTAGCTACGAGAACTGAGCTCCTCATATCTGAGTTATAGTGTGATTTCGAAAATTTTTAGATGAGAATTAAGTTTTTCTGTTCCGCAAGAAGCTGATTTTGGGTTTATTTTATATATTCTTTAGAACTGTTATATTTTTATACCCTGAACAGACAGGGTATATTAAGTTTGTCACGATGATTGTAACACCCAGAAGGAAGCGTCGGAGACCCTATAAAATGTATATATAAATGATCAGTATGTTGAGCTGAATCGATTTAGCCATGTTCGTCTGCATATATACGAACTAGTCCTTCAGTTTTTAAGATATCGTTTTGAAATTTTGCAGATGTTATTTTGTCTTCAAGAAGCTGCTCATTTGTCGGAACTGCCGATATCGGACCACTATATCATATAGCTGCCATACAAACTGAACGATCGGAATCAATGGCTTGTATGGAAAACTTCCGCATTTTACTACATATCTTCACGAAATTTGGTGTGAGTTATTGTTCATGGAAATAAACACATAGTCACTAAAAGAAATGCACCCGTGAAGGGTATATTAGCGTCGGTACAGCCGAAGTTAACGTTTTTTCTTGTTTCAACATATTTTTGAAATGTGATTTTATTAATAAATGTGGTCATTATTTAAAATATAATACTTATATTGTTACAATAAAATTGACCTTAAGATTAAAAACCGCTAAATTTTGTTCCCAAATTCAAAACTGAAATATACTAACTATTCCGATCAGAACAGGTTCACAAAAACAATATTAGTTTTTTTTTTCAATCGTCAGTGAGCACTGCTATTGTTATGAACACAAGTGTAACCTGTTGTGAAGGAGAATTTATAATAAAAATTTGGTATTTAATTATGAGTGTACTATGAGTGTGCTATACGTATGTATGTGTGTGTAAACGCACTGTTTAAATAATCAGGTGGCGCGCGCTAAGAACGTAAAGTGCTTTGGTTAAAACAAAGCTTGGGCGCGTCAATATCTTACGCTCATACACATGCTCTTGCACATACATGCATCTACATATACGAATACATATATATGACTCTATCAAAGCATATACATACATATGTGTGTGCAATTGTGGTTTCTTGACTCATTTGGCTATGGCAAATCGCTTATTAGTACATACATATGGAATAATTGCTGCCTGCCATTCATGGCTCACCAAGGCGGTGACGGCAGTGTAGCGCTTATGTCATTGTTAGCGGCGAACAGTGCGCGATCGCATGCGTTCGCGCGATCTTCATATCAACTCTCGTGAGAAACCACGAATAGCGGTGTATGTATTCGTGCACCGCCAGCCGCAGCAATGAAAAGCGCAAAGGGATATGGAAAGAGATTGCGCTTTGAAAACGGAAACTCTCAATTGGCAGTCACTGCGGTGCTGAGCGAAAATTCTACCGTCAGTCTTTCTCTGATCGCCCCGATGATTTAATTTAAGCTACAACTTAACGCACTGTTTGTTCTGTAATTCCCACGCGAAGTGAATTTTCAATTCTAGTGCAGTGCTAATTATATATATTTATTATAGAAAATAGAAATATTACAAACGAGTTTGAAGTCAACGTAGAATAACGCCAGCAACGAGTTAACGAAAAATAAATTAATTACTGCAAAAATATACTAAATAACCAATACGAAGCAATAATAACAAGTATAGAAAGGAAAGAAAAATATAACGTCAGTGACGAATAAATAGAAACGTACGAAAATTTAAGGTTAAAAAAATACTCAAAATTTAACAGAAAATCTGTTTAAATGCCAAAAAATTATAAATCTGCGTATACATACATACATATATGTATGGACGTATGTAGTTTTAAATTAATTTTTTTTTCGTAAGCAACACAGCAGTGATTCATGCCTGTGCTCGAAATAGCCGATTAGGAGGAAAAAGAAGATACGCCAAAGAAATACAAAAGAAAATATTAAAAAATAAAACAAATAAATAAATAAAAGTTGGCTATCCTCTATATACATACATATGTATACATATTTACGTACATATGTATGCATAGACCAGAGCGCACTCGCATGAAGCTTTCAACGACGTTGAGTACGCCTAAATCATTATATGTGTGTATGTATATATGTAGTACGTAAATACATACATACATATGTGCATATGAATAATCGTGTGGCATGGTTCAACAGAAACTTATTTATTACTTACCTACATACATACATACATACATACATACATATATGTATGCTTTATATACCGCCAACCGACAAATAACAAATCTTTCTCGCATTTACATACAAACATACAGCTCTATACTTATTAGTTGAAAAGTGTGAAAATCGTTACCAATTGTGTTTAGCGCACGCAAAGTAAAGCAAAAAAAAAGTTGAAAAGTAAACTGAAAATAAGCATTCTTAACAGCCAAATAAATCAACTAAACGGATAATCGACATAGAACTCACACAACCCAACAAACAACGAACGGAAAAGATATCCGCAGAGTATACGAAAACGATCTGGTGGGTTACAGATAAAAACAAAAACAACGACTAACGAAGCATACAAATAGAACGGTGCAGCGCAGGAAGAAGGCGACACTACAACTACAACTACCAATAGATACATAGATACAAACGACGACCGCCGACCAAGTCCAAACATACATTTATATATATATCAATTCAACTACATATATGCTTGAGTGTCAAAAAATCGAGAACCGAGCACTGCGAACGGAACGAGGCAAAAATCTATTTTTATTTTTCCGTAATACCCGAAGTTGGGCGCACAAAAATTTCTAAACATCAACGATAATTAAATGCAAAAACAAATTAAGTGCATAAATAAATTAATAAAAGCGAAAAAGCGTGCTTGAAAGTATTTAAAAAGTTTAAGAAAAATTATCGAAAAAAGAATACACATATAAACGACGCATGTGCCTACATTAGCAACATCCTAAAAAACTTGAAGCTGAATTGCAAAACAGAGTAAAAATATAAATAAAAATAAAAATACGTAATAGCGCACAATTCTCACGCGTGTGGTCACTACAAAAAGTCTAAATAATAATAATTCAAAACAGCTCAAATATAAAGTTTAAAAATACACTTTCAGAACTATTGGGTTAGCTACCGATTATTCGTATTTCTTCCGGTGCGATTACGATCATAACGAACGAAAGTAAGTAAGAATTCGTCATATTAGCATAAATAAAATGAAAAAGTAATAAATAAAATAATAAAAATCATAAAATAATTAAGTACTTTGTATATTTGTAGTTTAAACCACTTTTTTTTCAAAAGTTTGGCTTTGAAGGAGTTAACTTCGAAAATTCGAATATAAAAAATACATATTGAATTTTATTTGAAAAGAAACGACTTAAAGCATGTCAGTAATATTTAAAAATTCACTGGTGATCATGTAGGAAGCACATGTATAATATGAGAAACTCATACGCCAGCAACGTTTTAGTCTTGTATATATAAAAGTATTCATATGTGTCGAATTCTCTGTTTTTACAGATTAAATCAGTCATAATTCATAGCAGGGTTTATATGTGATTAAAGTATAGATTCAGTTTTTATGTTTTCGAAGCATATTTCGAATATTTTTCTAAATTATAAGAATCAACGCGAGTAGGCACTAAACAAATATGAATTTACAGCTGTCAGATATCTATAGTGGAATTCGCATAGTTTCTATTAGAGAGACTACTGAAATGAAATTCGAAAATTCCGTATTTAGACCCAACCTTCAAAAGACACGTGTATAAACTACACGGTTGTCAAACAAACGGTTCGTCGGATATAAGAACGAGGTAACATCATATTTGAGAAAGTAAAACGTACTTTTCGTATTTCATTTTATGGTACTAGTTCGGCGAACCTGATTTTTTTTTTATTTATATCCCAACATTGTAACGAGCCTTCGCTATACATACATATATTACACTGTAAAACACTCGCCTGAGTATGGGACCAAACTGTTTTTTTCGGGAGATTGAGACATGAGTAAAAAGTGCATTCTTAGATTTTCGAAGTTATCCTTCAAAATCGAAATCTTTGGTTTCGAAATTCGAAAAAAAACTTTTTAAAATAATTATTATTAATTACTGGATATAGTTACTAAAAAACCAAAATATGGATATAATCTACATTTTCTCCTTAATTTAATGGTGTGTACAATTTTTGAACCAAGCTCATATAATAGATGATTGAAAAAGTCAAAGTTAAATCTCCGAAAAAAACGTTTATATATCGATAAATACGGGACATTTTATATTTTTAGATAATCTTTTATTGTATTATTTTTATACTTTTGAGATCAAGATGTCTACCATAAGACCATCAGACTTTCAAAAACGGCATAAAAATGACTGAGTGTCATTTGACAAAGCGAACATTTCGAAATCACATCAAGAATTATGTGCAATGATTACCTTTTGTAGAGAGATATGAGTGATATAATATTTAATCTAAACAATGATGAATGCATTTAATTATGAAATTTCGATTTCTTCGACACATAATGTCAACTGTTGCTATAAAAAAGAAATGCAATACATTATTTCATAACAAATGGTACGACATTTATATAGAAAATATGTATTGTATTTAATTGTTGTTTTCTTTTCCTACACATTTGCGGTTTTTGCATTTTTTTGTAACTTTAGCATTTAATAAAAAATATGAAAATTAATAATCATAAGTGGTACTACAATTATGCAAAGTACTTTACAGTAAAAAATAGAAGTAAACTAAAAAAGAATAAATGAAAAATATTTATTAACACCGAAATAAAAGAAAGTGAAAGATTAGCAAGAATTTGCAAATAAACTATAAATAAATGTGAGTAAATAAAAAGTACTATTAACATTTAATAAGAAAGCGGTTGAAGAGCATAACAAAATGTGTTTAACTTAGTTTGAACTATAAATAAATATATTGGTATAGATAAGGCAAAAAATAAACAATTACAGAAAAAAAGTTGACCACAAAATAAAGCGCTACCTGCTTATTGATGAATTGAGTGAGTATGCGATGTGATATAAGGTGTAAACAGACTGTCGGCGTGAGTCAAAGTCATAATGATGACTATATAATATATAGCTTGTGTGTCTAAACTTCGCAGTTTTTTAATTTTAAAATATTTCAACAAAAAACCATAATGTTTAAAGGATTAGGATTATGCAGAGGTGACATTTGAATTTCAAGCACTTAAAACAGCAACTGCTTGCAATTTTTGCAGTATTTATGTTTTAAACGCATTGACATTGAAGATTCAGTCAATTCACGTCACTATACAATAGCTGATCCAAACCAAATTTTATCGAATTGTTTTTTATGCTATTCTTTGTTTATATAATATATACACTAGTTAGCTGTCAAGTCAATTGTCAGTTAATTTTCTACAACTTGTCGGTTATAACATAAAATATTTCGCAAATTTCTTGGAACGGCAGCACATAATTTGTATATAACCAGTGTTCATTTTTGTAAGAGCAAATGCGCATAACATATTCTTTCAATTATTAATAATAACCGCAAGAAAGCGATAATACAGAGCCGCCTACTTGACATTCCCCACTCGCTGACTCATTAGTCCAGCTGTCTACGAGTAGTTAGTGTAACAAATACTACATTTATTATTACTTACTAGGCGTAAGTGATTATGTTTAAATATATGTATATACATACATACATACATATGTATAAATAGTAATTATGTCGTAAACAACAGATGAAATATTTGAAAGGTTTTACGTTACAAATAAACACGTGGGAAATTAATAACTGAGAAAACTGAGAAATGTTAATGATAAAACTGTTCGCTTTTTTATCGTTATTATTGTTGTTGTGTGGTTTTAAAGTGAATTAGAACACTTGCATTTAATGAAGTGAGTAAAAATAATTGAAAAAAAAATATAATAACATAATAACAACGACAAAAAAAAATTGAAAAAAAATATTATTATCATAATTAATTTGGTGTTAATATTAAATTTTATATTTTTAATAAATTTATTAAAATAATCGAAAACGAAAATAAATAAATAAATATAATAAAAATACGTCAGCATAAATTATTAAAAATTATGTGCACATTTCTTATAATTGTCGTCTAATTATATATTAATATGCAAAACTACGTTTTTCTTTAGCTAAAACGATCTGCGAATTATTAATTAATCAAATAATAAAAAGCAGCAAAAATTCTGAACATATACGCCAACGATCGACCAAATCGGAGTGAGGAAGAATTTGAAACGACCGTCAATTTCAAATAAAAGTGAGTACCAACAACAACATGCTTCGCTATAAATGACAGTTAAACTTGTATATAATTAGATATGTAGATGTGTATATAAGTATATATAAGTACGATATACAGTACAGTATATTATTTTTGTGTAGCTATGTGACTATATACGCACATTTCCTTTCATGTGTGTTCATAATTAAATGTTAATTAAATTCTTCATTGTAAATACAAATTTCTTCATTCTATTAAATTCCACCCGCCCTTTTTCTCAAAATTAATACATACTAAGCATTTTTCAAGCGGATGTATGTATACCATGTTTAGTTTGCACATTTCAAATAAACCGCGTGGCGCGACAAATATGGTTCAACGCGGCGTATGAGTTATAAATAGTGCTGCCATGGCTGTGATTTCATTTTATGATCAAAGAGTTCTTAGTTTGCAAACAAGGTTCACAACCCCATCATTGAAAGTGCTTGCAGACTACAACTTTTAATAGATAAAGTATTTAAATATCACATTTTTCCAATTTAAATTAATTAATAAATTTAAATTTTTAATTTAAAAATAAGTAAAATTCAAAAGTGACTACTTTTTAACATTTGTTATTTCAAAAAATTATATTAGCTGAATCTGTTGAATCCTTTTGCACAGTAGTAAATTTATTTTACTACATTAATTTTTAATCGAATACGAGTCGAGTTCAACTCTTCGGGTTGTTGTAACGTTGAACATTTGGTTGTGTTTATTGATAAAATTGCAATCAGTTGATGAAATTTACCAACTTCTTATGAATAGCGAAATAAAAAATGTATAACCGCTGATCGTTAATTGATTAGTCGGCTGTGCGAAAAGCAAAAATTGTTTACTCAATTATAAGGCTATTCTATTTTGAAATATCAATTAATTATACAGTTGAACTTCCATAACTCGATGTTCTCCATAACTCGAACTGTTGAATTAGCAATAGAAATAAAATTTCATACAATTTTCCTTCCATAAAGCAAACTTTTCGACCAGAAAATAACGGGAATTGTAAAATTTTAAATTTTTCTATCAAGGCTCTTTTTAAAAGACTCCCTATATGGTATGGAGGCGAACAAAAACATGATATTACACTTATGGATTGTATAAATCAGGTGACAAAGGCATAGGATACAGACGACAAGAGGCCAACAATGGCTGAAACTAAATTACAAATACATGTTTAACGTATGTACATAAAACTTTATGCGAAGTAAATAAATAAAACTGTTTGTTTTAATAAAAACTCCGAAGTCTCTCTAACTCGAAGTATTTTTATACTCTCGCAACAAATGTTGGTAAAGAGAGTATTATAGTTTTGTTCACATAACGGTTGTTTGTAACACCCAAAACTAAACGAGTTAGATATAGGGTTATATATACCAAAGTGATCAGGGTGAAGAGTGGAGTTCAAATCCGAATGTCTGTCTGTCCGCACGTCTGTGCAAGCTGTAACTTGAGTAAAAATTAAGATATCTTGATGAAACTTGGCACACTTAATTCTTGGCACCATAGGAAGGTTGCTTTCGAAAATGAGCAAAATCGGACCACTGCCACGCCCACAAAATGGCGAAAACCGAAAACACATAAAGTGCCATAACTAAGCCATAAATAAAGCTATGGAAATAAAATTTGGTATGAGGGATCGCACTATGAAGAGACATATTTTGATGTAATTTTTTTGGGGAAGTGGGTGTGGCCCCGCCCCCTACTAAGTTTTTTGTGCATATCTCGCAAACCAATAGAGCTATATAAACAGAACTTTGCACAAATACTATGTTAATAGTGTGGCAGCCCCATTCTAAAAATCGCCGAAATCGGACCATAGGTTTTTAAGGCCCCATATATCGAACACGAGGACCTCGGTGCTTCTAACCTAATATTAGGGTTTCCAACTTTCAATGGACTTTATACAATATATATGACGAATATGTGGGTCAAATTGTGTATTAAATAATATAAATAAAGTTAAATAAATAAATTGCGAGAGTATAAAATGTTCGGTTACACCCGAACTTAGCCCTTCCTTACTTGTTTTAATTTTATTTTATTACAGATCTCGAAAAAATGTTCGTTCTTTAAATACTATAAATAAATAAATTGAATCTGCTCATTCAAGCCTAAAAATAAGTTATAAAATCTTAAATCTATTTAAAACTAGATTATTTCATACAAGTGATTTTTTGGTGGAACGTTGCTCTTTAGTAGGCATATCTGTTCTTTTTAGGTGTGTTTGATTGCAGGAAGGTACTAAGGTCAATGGGTTTAGGTGATCTCGAAGTTTAGATATACATATATTTCTTTCAGTTGTCCTCTACTTCCCTCTATACTTAGTTACTTAGATCGAGTTCTTTATTAGATCAAAACTAGTATAATCATTTACATTTTTGTGCTTTGCTCTTTTCTGATTTCTTTGCATATAAAATTATTGAGTTACTGCAGCTTATTATTAACCCAATGCATTGAACTATTAATAGCATAATCACATTTATCTTACAATTAAGAATATCCAACGAAGAAAGTTATTATTAGCAACTTTTGTAAAACCAGCTCGAGCTGTCAGCTAATGCCGGTTTCTAACCCACATATATACATATGTATATATATATGTACATATACTTATATATTCTCTTGACCGCAAAATTTGCACAAAAGTGAAAAAAACTAGTAGGTTTAAGTTTTTAAGCATCGTGGGTAGGTAAAAGTAATTTATTATATTTTGCTGATCTCACACTCAATACGAATGAAATATAAAGCAACACAAGAGAAACTTGCACGCCCACATGTCATTCAAAATGATAAGTACTAACATATGTACGAATATATACATGAGTAGTGTGGATGCTTAAGTGTTCATATGCATTGAAAGAGTGATTTTTCAAGAGCAATCAAATCGTAAAATAAAATTTAAAATAATAAATATTTATCGATTAAGACCGCAATATTTTGGAACTGAATAAATTTTTTTTATTTAAAAGATCTTTATATGTAACATTGCCAATTCAAAATAAAATATTGTAAATGCTATGTTCCTAGAAGTCTTCGAATTTGTGTAGTCTATTTGTAAATAACTTTACCGTTGGACCCTGAATACAAGTTTGGCCACTAACTTGGACTCATACTATTCGTACGACCTTCGTGGCCCAAGCATTTCATTGTGTGCTAAAGATGTTCTTATGCATTCTTAAATCATGTAATAATGAGGCTGCTTTCTTCTCTTCTTTAGTTTCTTTGTTTCCCAAAGGTTTTATACCAAGCAAACCCTCTATTTAATCGATTAGTCTCTACCTTGCAAAAAGTTGGTTAATCTTGGCCATTAAGAGTATACTATGATTTCAACTTGATCAAGTTAAGCCCAAGAATAAACTACATTCTTACCCATTTGGAGTGAGTATATGCTTAGGTATTCACTCAATTACCATACATATGAACATGAATAGTTATATGAATGTATAAATATGATTAGTTAATTGTTTATTTTGTTCTATAGTGATATTTTGAGGAGTTGTCATCACTTCGAGTTTTCGTTTAATACAGTGATCTTGTGTACATATGTATGTATATGCGTACATTTTCAAGTCGTGGTTGCAAAATGAATAAATTGATTCATAACCAGTCCGATGGGTGTCACAAAGAATATCTAAAAATGCACCTGTGTTCATATACATATAACTACGCAAAATGTTCACGAGTTCTTTGGGCAGACATTAAAAGCGTATTGTTCACACTCGTACGACACTCATACACTCATAGATCAACAGATCAACAGATGCCTATTATAAATACATATATCTCTGCTTATGAGTCACCTACTGCATGGAGCTACCAAGTATTACACGAATTTCAACACTCGTTATTTTATTAATGATCTTAGACGGATTTGGACATATTCGTTTGTATTTATAAGTACGTCTATAAGAAAATATGTGTGTTTGTATATCCGCATAAAAGTGTAAATGCAGCATGCATGTGTCTACTACTCGTATATTCAAAATATGGTGACTAAATTTTAATTTTAGAATTGAATTTAGATAATCAAAGAATAATGTTGAATTTCTACGAATAATATTAATAACCGGAAATTAATCAAAATGCAATTGAAATTAATGACTTTGCGGCAAACGGCTGGATGAATTACATACATATCTTTAACAGACAGCTTATGCAACATGCTATCTGTATCCATTTAAATATTCTTTGTCTTTTTCCCTTTAAAATATTATAAATACATATTGATCTTATAACTATTTTTGCCCATGAAAAATATGTTTGCTCGAAAGCCAAGTAAGAAAATTATTCTGAATTTAGTAGACATAAAACTGGAAAAGTTTAAAAATACTATCCTTCTCTCAAATTTGTTATATTTGGTTCTCAGGGTGAAATCGATGATTAAAAGCAAAAAGTAACAGTACTTCTAAGCTCCTTTATTCATATTTAATTTATTTTTATAATAGTGGTTTCTTTGGTTAGGAGTTATCGTATATTCGGAATAGCATACTACAGATGTACTATTAAAAGGTTACACACTATTACGCAGATCCTGTAACTACTCGTATTTAATATAAAACTTATAAAGAAAGTTTCTGGCATCCTTGTTATCATTTAAAAATGTAAGAATTTCCAAAACTTCTTTACGAAAAATATTTTTTTTTATAATAATATTAGGTTTCTTACCTAATAACACTATATTGCAAAATTAATTTTTTTCTTGGTATTGGACCAAACTAAGTTTGTCCAAGAAATTGAGTCATAAGCAAAAAAAAGTGTATTCTTCGATTTTCGAAGTTAGCTTCCAAAATCGAAATATTTGACTCCAAAGTTCCAAAAAAATTTTTATTTAATTGTTATTAATTTCTGGATTTGGTTACTAGAAAGTCAAAAATATATAAATAATCTGCATTTTCCTCTTATTTTAATAGTTAAGCCTACGTATAAACAAGATGATACGAAGTATCTGAGTTAGATCTTCGAAAAAAATAAAAAAATTATATAATATCTCGAAAAATACTGGACCCTTTATAGCATCTGACTTAGTAAGTACATCCTGTAATTAAAATAATTTTTCTAATAAATCATTTTTTGAACTTCGAAGCCAAATACAGTGGAACTTCTCTAACTCGAATCACCATAATCCACAAAAAAACTTCAAGTTAGAGAGGCTTCGAGTTATAGAAATTTTCATTAAAACATAAATTTTCCAAAAAGGTATAAAATATAGATTTACCCACAGTTTTAGTTATTAACTTCGCAAAAAGTTTTATTTAAATACATTAAAACATGTATTCTGTAAATTGGGTAACTAACTTTGCAATTGTTTGGCTCTTGACGTCTGTATCTCATGCCTTTATTACACGATTTATGAAGTCTATAAGTGCAATATCATATTTTTTGTTCGCCTCTATACGAATATAGTGACTCCTTTAAAATTGTTCCTTGATAGTAAAATTTTAAATTTTGTATTACGCTCTGGTCGAAAAGTTCGATTTATGTAAGGAAATTTGTATGAAATTTTACTTCTTTTGCCACTTCAAGAGTTCGAGTTATGGAGAAATTCGAGTTATAGAAATTCAAGTTATGGAAGGAAATTTGTATGAAATTTGATTTCTAAACGCAATTCCAATTCAAAAGTTCGAGTTATGGAGATCTTCGAGTTATAGAAATTCGAGTTATGGAAGTTCCACTGTATTTCGATTTTGGAGGCTAGCTTCCAAAATTAGAATTCCCGGAAAATATAAGTTTGGTCCATTGCGCAGCCGAGTGTTGTACAGTTGTATCGTGTAATGAATAATCGAATATACGCGGCTTAGTAGGAAGTGCCACCGCAATGAAAGTCTTTCCTAATTTTCGTTTTTATTTAAAATCAGATTACTTTAAAAAAAAACTTTTTCTTAGCAAGATATTGTCGCTGGTACTGCCACACAACACTTTCTTAACTTAATATCTCCAATGGTAAACATTTTTTGAAAAAGACAAAAACAGAAGAAAACTATGTCATTCCCATTAGCATATCATTAGAATACATTTACCTTTCAAATAGAATGATATCTCAACAAACCTCTTCGGTGGTGATGACGGTCGTCTCATTTTTTAATTAATGCACAAATGATTCTTCCTAGTCCAGAAAACTTTCTTTAAAATCTCATGAAAAGTATAGCGTCAAAAATAGTTTCGTCTGTTTCCTGGCATATAGCGTTTAGTTCTGTCCTGAGAAAGCTTTAAAAAGAAATGCTCGTCCCTAGAAGATTAATAATCGAATAATATTAATTCATACAAAATGTCATCCAAATTGGGCAATTATACCTGATTTTACCCAGTACTAATGTCCGAAGCTGCTATCGAAGCCGTTATCTCATATCGTTTCCTTTTTGAAGTGCGTTTGACAGAGAAACGCTTAGATAGCACTTTTGTTTACTATTTTTTGAAAGTTTTACAATAAACCACTTTGTATTATGTGATGTTTTCACTTATAACGCAATGCGATGAAAAGTTTGAAATCTATGATTCTTATTTAAAATTATTTTATTATTTACAGTAAAGCCTGTAATTTAACGTTTTTAAACTTAATCAAATGGTTACTGATTTTATTATCTTTTTTTTGCAGACGACCAAGGAGAATTCTTCATATACTTGCTCCGCATAAAGCCATTAGGCATTCAGCGATATACTATGTATATAAGAGCATATATGTATTCAAATTGTATTTAGATTTGTAATGCAAATTACTTTGTGATATTTAAAAACAAAAACAAAACACTCATTTTAATTGAACTGAAGTTTCAACATTAAAAAGTTATATTTTGAAAATTGTGTTGGAATAAAAAAAAAACCAAAGATTTTTATAATTTCACAAAAAAAAGTGTTGTAAGTTGTAAACAATTAGAAAAGTAAAACCTATTAGACACGTGGTCAAAGTTGCCAATTACAAATAAAATATTGAAATGGCTGAACAAGTGGAACAATCACAACAAGCTACACAGCACCTCAACAATCAACAAAATGACGCGCGTAAAATACGCAAATCACCGGAATTTCAAGCGATGCCCAATATCACACCTGGCGCCATACTCAGAGAACGCAGTTTTGTGCGCACCTCCAATCAACAGGTAGGCAAATGTAATTAATTTCATATAAATTGATTTCGGATGGAAAGCACATTTTCTGTAGAATTTGTGTATACATGTATAAATTGTGTGTATATGTGCATATACATTCAAATATTATATTTATATGTACTTATACATACATATTCCATTCCAATGTGTTTGATTAATTCTCGTAAATTAGAGCTGGTACGATTCGTGCGTTTTAAGATTTTCAGGTAAATATTTTTTAAAAAACTTTAGAGCGACTCTCGTTAGTGTAGAAAATTCCTATCCTTTATAAACATTAGAGGTTATATTCTAATGCATTATATTAACAAATGTTGAGGAAAAATATTTGTCTTTCACTTATATGTAGTTATAGGTATTGGTCATCAAATGACTTTACTTTTGATTTGTTGTTTATAATGGAATTTGTACGAGGAATTTCGTGTTTTAATAAAATCTTATTTCCGGATGAGAAAATACACAGTTCATAAAAGCAATGGCTTGACAAGAGCTAAGGTAAATTTGGGTCATTTGGCCCATTCAACGATTCAGTACTGAGTTCCCGTCACATCTTGAAATTTTCGATATTTTTTTGGTGACCGTGAAATGAAATTATGCTAATTCGTTAACATCTTAGGCTTTTCAATTTCATATAATAAACAAATTTTTGAAAATGAAACATTTTCGAGCTCGTTGCTCCCTTATTTTTTGAACATATACCTCAGGATAATTTGGCACTAATTTTTGTGATGATAAATGGGTACATTTTACACAACTGAGTCCTATCGCTAGAACGCTAATATGTAGTTGCTGACCACTGAAAGTCAACCAAAGTGTCAAAGTCAACCAAGTGCACATAACAGTCGCACACAGCATGCCTTAAATTTTATTAATCGAATACCATTGAATATGGTAAAACAATCAAGAAACTATATTTCTGCGCGTAATTTGATTAGACGTCGAGATCCAAGTGGTAGTAGTTTTAGTATGTACTTATTGTGTATATTTTCCCTATCAGAACACCCCATGCTAAAGCTGGAATGTATTCCTACCATGTAGGTAGCGAAGTATAAAATTTCGGAGGTTGATATTCTTTCAACAGTTTTAATCATTAAAAGTAGTTTATTTGATAAATGAAACACTTTGCAGCATGTTTTACAAGTATCTTGTACCACAATAAGACTCGGTAAAGTTAGGTGTTTGTAAGATTCTAGGTAAGGAAATTCTTGTGTTTTGTGTTTATTGAAATTTCAACTGATTTGCAAAGATGTTAGACGAGAGCTATAATAGGTTTGAATGAATACTATAAGACTAGTCTCTATACGGTAAATATTGTTTGATGTCTATGTTAAACTTATATGTGACCTGGTCTACGAAAAGGGAGCTAACGTGCGAAAACTAGTTTTCTGGGAAACAGCTGTTAAAAATAAACAACATCTCATCTTCCATCCGAATCAACTAAAAAGTGAAAATTGATTTTTTGACACCTAAGCCCCCTTTCCGTAGACCAGGTCACATATGATAAATTACAAGATAAAATCACTTCAACACTTACTTCTTTACTATCCCAAATTACGAGACAATATTGCTCCTGGATAATAATTTTTTCGCAAATCCAGGTGTGTGATGTAGTATAGTAAATTGTCAACTTAGTAAATTTATAATAGGTACAGGACGTTTCATTATACGTAACATGTGGTTTATTTGCTTAAGGCTCATACGTATATTTGTATGGCTTTAATAGATAGTATAAATTTTATATATGTACATACAAAAATACATAAATATATTTAATATACTTATAAAATCTGATGCAATGTATTTTGAAATCATTTTCTCGAAACCTTTATTTGCAGAATATCAACAAAAGGCGTAGTCTTGCTTTCAATGTGCAAACTGGTGCAAATCAACACGGGCAAATACGTGGAAAACCTGCTATAGACATCTATAGACCACCGAGTAAGTGTAAAATTCTAAAATTTTAACAAGCTTTTACTAAAGATTTATTGAGAATTAACCAGATAACATTAGTAATGACAATTTTAATGAATTTAAATGAATATATTAGTTTAGAGTATTAATGGTAAAGTGCTTTGTAGGGATCTATATATATATTTGGTATAGAAAAAAAGGAAAAATAGTAACATTACAGAAACAAAGTGTTTCTAACCTAAGACTCAATTCTAAAATTTTAGTTTTTGTATGCGGTTAAAGCAAAAAAAAACTTTAAAAAATATCTTTTATTTCACGACCTTCTCTTGTATATTTTTAATAAGAAAGTCGGTTTTCAGGCTGCCATCTTTGGCAATTATATATATTGGTAGAAATAGTAAAGTAGTAAAAAATATTCGAAATCACCTTATCTAGTTTATGGCAATTTTGATTGCTAGACAGCATTTCGAGCTCTTTGAAAGTATCTGAAATAAGCTTCACTAAGTCATAACATTATAATCGAAGAGTTAATCGCTAACAAACTGCCATAAAAAAACTGCTATTTCTCATCATATTTTTTCATTCACAAATGAAGTGTAAATAAGATTCCTTTATGAAATGTACTTGCAATCTTCGAAGACTTCCTCTAATAGTGGTTTCTTGTCAAGGATGAGGATGTATATTGATATGTCTAGTCTCCAGAAAGAATCCGAAAATAATTAAAAATGCCAAAATATTGTAAGAATTTGAAAAAGTAAGAAAGTAAGGGGATTTAAAAAACTAAGAGCAACACCCTTACATATTGTTAGTTTCATATTTGAAGCCCTAACACTAGTGCTTTTCAGTTGCATCCAATAGTAATATGCAATTTAATACTTATATCGCCAGACGTTCTCGTTTTCAAAAGCTTCGCTAACTTAAAAAGTTTCTACTTCAATTGGCTACAAATGCTTCAGCTGTTACATTGCATGTGCTCCAATTTTCAAAATTCAGTTGAAATTTAATTTTCCACACTTTCTTAATAGAAGCATTTTTTCCTCTCTGTATTTTTCCGAAATTTCACACCATTTGCATACTGCACCCCACCCAACTTCGAAAACCTACAAACTATGTTTATCACACTCAATTGTGTAAATCACCACAATGTGGAAAAAAATGCATCTAATCGCATGTGAATACCCAGATGTTCGCAATGATGGCGCCTCTTCACCGGCAGCCTTGAACAGGTTAAACATTAATGCCCAGGAGTTTTCAATGGGTAGCTCGAATGCGACGCGCACCACACCTCCACGTGGAGATGCAAATAGGGCTGGAGATAGTCGGTAATTACTGCCTGTCGCAAGGCTTTGCTAATAGAATTTCGCTTTCGCTTTTCCATTTACAGAACTTAACTTCAACCTACAACATTCTTCCAGTTCGTCGGCGGTCATCTACCCAACGACATCTTCGCCACAAGGTTTAGTGCCACAATCCAAATCATCGGTGGCACTGCATCAGCAAATGCAATATATGGCAGCCACAAATGCGATGGCCAATCGTCGCCAGGCTGGACTCTCACTTGGCAGCATGCCCATGACAACTAATCCGATCGGCAATAAGATGCATCACGTCGGCGCTCATCGTCCCATTTTGGTTACGCATTCACATCCAATGGCCGTGAATCGGTTTTCTGGTGGTGTTGCACAACAAATTCCGCTGATTAACTCGCCATCCAGTGGCAATATATTACACGTATGTACAATACACACCCTTTATCAGCTACATATTTGTTGCAGTATTAAGACTTATATAAATGTAAACGTTTACAGCAAACAGCGAACACGAATCGTGTGAAATTTGCCAATGAACCGCACAAACATCACAGCCACAAGAACGGACAAAATCATCTTAGTCACGACTATCAACAGCAGCAACAACAATTGAATGCCATGTCGCAATATGCCGCCGCCAATGGCATAAGCGATTCGTATATAAATGTTAGTCCACTACAGCGTTCGAAATCTCTATCTTCCGCGGACGCATTAACACGTGGCATTGCTGGCCTTGGTTTGGCTTTGGGCAATGAGGTCACCGACATCGGTCAGTTCAGCCCTGAGATACAGGCGTTGATCGACACGGCTTTGGACGATCCCAATAAATTGAATTCGCGTGCACTTATGGAACTGACGTCACACTTCATTAAACGTGCTGTTGAAGGTCGCCGCTATGCGTTGCCCATATCACGTCTCTGTCTTAATATTATAGCTAAGGAACAGAAGGAGACTTTCTTGGAAGCCCTATTGAATACATGCCGACAGTGGTATCAGGAGCGTGAAAAGGTAATTGATAATAATTGTTGGATCCAATTTTTGGAAAAAGTTAAACATTGAAAATACGGACCGGAATTTGAAAATTGGGAGTGGGCCCGCACCCAAAAAGTTTTTTTGTCTATATCTCTACCTAAGCTATATGAAACAAACTTACTGGACACATTTCCCTTTATCATCCGATTATACACCATGAATGTGGTTACAAATTTTATGTTGAAAACTACTCTGAGTTTTATAAAAAACTAAAACTCTTCGACCGATTTCAATAAAATTTGGTACATAATATTTTCTTGACACCCTGATATTACCGATGAAAATCGGTTAACAATCAAATAATTAATTTTCAAAGCCCCATATATCGAACATGAAGACCTCAGTGCCATTGCATACTTTTTTTACCGAAAATACCGATAAATCTTCCAGATCTTTTAAATAAATTCAGAAGGAATATCTTTCTTCTAATAATGTGCTTCTGTATTAAAAATGGTTGAAATCGGGTAATAACTTACAATAGCTTCTATATACCTAATATTAGAGTTTTCAAACATGGGGGCGTTATAACTTATACATCGGTTAATATGACAGATATCTTAACATAATTTACTCCCAGATCTTTTAAATAAATTCAGAAGGAATCCCTTTCTTCTAATAATCTGTCTCTGCCTTAAAAATGGTTGAAATAGGGTAATAACTTAGCTTCTATATACCTAATATTAGAGTTTTCAAACATCCGGTGGGCTTTATAACTTATATATCGGTTAATATGACAGATATCTTAGCATAATTTACTTAGGGCATAATGCTTAATGGTGAAAATTAGTGAAATCGATTCAGGAATTATCTCAGCCCTCAATTACTATACATAATAGTTTTCTTGTTTTAAATTTCGAGTGTATAAAATGTTCTTCTTTGCTTGTTAATTCTATCAATTAAAGAAGTCAAGTTTAATATGGAATCAAATCTCCAAGAGTAGATAAATTCGGATCCCATATCCGAATACCACGTGTAAAGAATATATTGATCTCTTATCTTTGACATATTGAAACATACTTAATATTTTCCTATTTGTATATATTTTTAATTTCGTAACTCATTTTTGTCCTTTCAGTTACTATACTCCATACAAGGCATGAAATCACCTTCCCGTCTACGCTTTACCGCTTTTATGGCTTTCCTTACGGAAATGTTCTGCCAGCTGAAGCGTCGTCAATTACAACTTCGTACCCAACGTGAAGGTGCACCGCCGCCATTGGTCCTACTTACGTTACTCTCCAAATGCTGCGAAGACTGTGTCATGCCACCAGTGCGTTCGCTATCCGAGGTGAGTGTACTTACATACGCGTATAATATAAAATTACATATTTCGAATAAAATATGTAGTTTAGGGGTAAAATTATTTGTTCAAACTCTAAAGCACCTTCTAAATATGTACATTGCTCTCTTTCCAGATTGAATGCCTTTTCTATGTTCTAACCTGCATCGGGCAAGATATGGAATTGCAACTGCCACAACAATTGGAATTGCTCTTGTCGCTGGTGCGTGATGCTTTCTTGAATGCAAGTGATGCCGCACCGGCCATCCGTCGCACCTTGTTGCAATTAATTGAATTACAGGCGTCACACTGGCAATTGCCCGGAAACACTGTCTTATACTACTATCCATCGGCAAAGTAGTGAAAAGGCCAACAAAACAACTCACAACTCAACTAACACTTGAACCAGACTCAACTTTTGTTCGCATACTCTTCTTGAAACTGAAACTGAAATTTAAACTGCTCAGTATGCCGTATGCGGCGCAGCGGCTTCGTGTCCACGCAATCATTTCAAATTTTTATTATGTACTCGTACACTGTATGTGGCACTTTACTGTTATATTAATACTTATACAGTTGTGCCTGTTATTATATTTATTTTTATTATGAAATAAGACAAGAAAGAATATTTTTTTGTGAAAGCATTTACTGAAAATGATGCAAATTGTATTAAAACAAGCAACGCGTTTGCGCTGACTTGTGAGTAGAAAAGCCAACATTAGTAGTAATTTTAGGCTGACTATGCACACACATACACATACATATATTATATATTAACCGTAATTTGGCAAACGTACTAACCCTAAAGATAGTCAGAACACAGACACAGAATGACATGACATCAATAAAAAAAAAACTCATTGGAAAACAATTTCTACATTTTTATTATGTAGGAAAAAAGAACGCAATTTTATTTTCTTAAATAAGTGGCAATAAGTTTCGGAACATTTACATGCACTCACGCAAATGTACTGTGGCAGACTTCAATTATTATACAATAATATCATAAGTGTTTTTTGTCAGTGCAACTTTATACACTCAACAAAAAAATATGAAATTTATTTATTTTGCATAAACGTACTCCTATAATTTAAAGTAGTTTCTTATGTGTAGAAAGAGAGAGGAAGAAGCTCAAATTATTTATAACAAAAATGATTGCACTGCAAACTCATATACAAAAAATATGATTAAAAAAATTTCTTTACTGAAATAAGCATAAAAATATTATTTCCTTAATGAAAGCACATCAAAAATGTTTAACAAATAAAAATTAAGAAAAAAATAAATTTTAAAATACTAGTCAGAGAACAAGAAAACCAATAGTATTTTTCTTTAACAGGCGCTGGTGTGAAAATACAGTTGAACTTCCTAACTCCTACCACTATAATCCACCAAAAAACTTCGTGTTAGAGAGACTTCGAATTATAGATATTTTCGAAAATTTATTAAATTTTCATTAACTTTTTTGTTTATGATGCTTATTTAAGGAGAACAACGATTGATAATAGCTATCTTCATTGATAATCGAATCGAACAACTAACTGGTCTAAAACGAATAGACTGTCACAATTAAATATCCAAAATATCTATATGTATAAATAAAATATGAAACTTTTCAGCAAAACTAAAAAAGAAGCGATTATTGAGCGAAACGAATACTGTTATTATCACTCACGACATTGTTGGTTAATTGAAAAGGGAAATCGCAAGAACGCCTAACCTCAAACGGCCATCAATGCCTAAGCCATCATTAGAACAATTTTGTTGCCAAGTGAGTCCCTTTTTAAGCATTATTTAACGACTTTGGATTTGATGATATTTTTATGGTGATCTTAAGTAAATTTGGAAAATATTCCTTACTTTTGGCATTCGAATATTGTTTTCAGTTCCTGGATTTTTTTTTTTTTAATTTAGTCCAGTGTTTTTAAGTCCCGTTGTTTTAAGTGATTTTTGAGCAGAATATTTTGAATTTTCTCTATCAATTTGATACTAATGGCAACAAAAATTTGTTTTTGTTTTTGGATAATTTATTCTGTCGATATATTTAACAGAGTAGTTTGTTCGTCTAACGGTTACTTATAACACATAATGATGAATGATTACGATAACGAGACGAATTGATTTCCGTCTATCTGTGTATATTTTCATCTAATCAACAGACCGTTTAAACGATAACATAGGTAACAAATAATTAAGGGATAAGTCTCAGTGTAACCGAACATTTTACATTCTCGTAATTTATTTATTTAATGTTATAAAGATAGCACACAATTCTTCCCGCGTGTTCTGCATGAAGTCCTCTGGAATAACGAAAATCAGTATATATGACGGATATAACTCCTGGACCGATTTCAACTATTTTTGCCACCTAGCTACATTCATATTGGATATCTGGGCCTTGAAAAGCTATAATTCACACTAGAAATGCAGTATTCGTGCAAACCTTGTATTTAAAGTACAGTAGTTTTCCGAAATAACGAACACATTAATTGTCAGGCCTATTCGTTACATCGAATTTTTCGTTAATTCGAGTACTCACTTTAATTCTGGTTCGATGTTATTTGATTTAACGTTAAAACGAATATTCGTTATTTCGGAAAACTATTGTATATATTGTAAAATAAATAATCAGATTTGAAAATTGCGGAATAAGGAAAATATAATTCGATTTCGACTATTCTTCAGCTATACCGTTGGAATGCCAAAAAAATTAAATTTTCGTTGAAATTGGTCGTCCACTTATGGGTTAAAAACCATATCTCAGGAACTACTCGACCGATTCTAATGAAATTCGGTATAAAATATTTTCTTGGATAGTCTTGGATATAGTGTACTTTGGTGGTGGAAATGAGTGGAATTGGTTCAGGAATTACCTCAGCCCTCATTTACTATATATGATGTTTTTCGATATTCTATTTGACTTTATACCGAATATATGGGTCAAATTGTGTATTATCTTAATAAAACTATATCAATAAATTGCGAGAGTATAAAATGTACTTAGCCCTTCCTTGCTTGTTGATTTATTTAAAGCTAAAATATGACCATTTAACCAATTGCTGACCATTTAAAACACAGTTTGTTTCATATTTGACTGAAAAGAATCATTGCTCACGATGATAATATTAAGTCTAGTATAAAGAAATTCATTATTTTTGCATTAAAAGTTTAAGAAATAAAAATTAAAAAAATTAAGGTTTTATTTAGCACAGTTTGAATGATCCGATTTATGTCAAATATGCACAATTTTTACAACTTGTTAAGATTTTTTCTACAACTTGTCGAGATTTTGAAGATAATGTCATAATGCAACTCTCGTTCCTAGAACAGTTTTTATATGTTTCTTTTGAGGCAAATTTTTCACAAGCAACTTTATTCGTCATAGACAGGTAGTAATCACCTGGTGCCAGGTCCGGATTATAGAGTGACTGCAGAAGAACGACAAGAGTACTATGACTTTGTCCTAATGGAATATAATTCTTCGCCTATTGGCCAATTCCTTTTTACTGACAGTCTAATTCATTGACTGTACAGGTTCGAATTATGTTTGGCCGTATGGGAGTAGTTCAAAATAAATTATTCTCTGCTCAATTCACCAAACATATAGCAAAACCTTCCTGACGGTCGATCCTTGCTTGGTCATCGTTAGCGTCTGTTTTTCGTGATTTTACTACGACTGTTTTCGCTTGATGTCTTCGGTACTGAACCACTTTTGTGTATGTATCGATTTTGTCGCAATTCAGCAGCGATTCATAGATGGAAATTCGGTCCATGAGGTTCATGTTCAAGCCATATCAAGGAAAAATAATGAAATTCTTTAACTATACCTACTTTTCGAATATTGGATTACACGTTTTAGTTCCCACGGCAGTCCGCTGAATGCTTATTGTCTCGTAAAACTCGTCCAAAGCGCACGAAAACCCAACGGTCGGTTGGCAAGATTTAAACCAAGTTAAGTATTAAGCCAAGCTTAAAAAATGGAAATAATTACTATATGATTCTACACACAATGTATAATATATTTATATATACATATAAAAGTTATAAGCACGATAATAAAACGAAACAATTTTTCGCCTACTTAACAAAATGAAGAAAACGGCTAATTGCTTAAAATTGGGATATGTGCAATATGGAGCGGACATTTTTGCATATTTTTCTTAATTTCATTTACTTTTTGTTGTTTCATTACAGGAAGAACATGCCGAAACTTATGAAACGGAAAGAAGATCCGCAAATAAGCGTGAGCGAAAGTAATATTTTCAACAGCAAAACAAAAGCTATAATAGTTTTGTGCTAATTTTTAAGTATTAGCCGCGAAAAGTTGTGATAAATACATATAACGAAGTGCGTGTGTAGCAAGCCTGCAAGTGGGAAATGATTTGGGGGAGCCAACCAAGTTGAGGAAGTGTATCGATGAGGATGCAACCAAGCGTTAGGTGCCTGGCTGTTGATAGACACGCGATAGGTTTTTAGTACGAGTATGCGCGCACAAACACATGTGCTTATATATAGATTTATGTATGTTTGTATGTATGTGTGTGTGTGTTTATATGTAAGTGTATTTGTAGCAAAACAAAAGCCGATGTTATGTAAAAACAGTTTCGATAAACGTTGAAATGTTTTTCAGTATGACTTAACACACGATACAATGCATATTCACTTATATAATTACTAGTATATTTTATGTTTTTGTATTTGTGTGTTTTTATGCAAGAAAAGCGCATGCGCATGTGCAACGTTACAACTTGAAATTTATCGAAAATGCCACACGAAAAAAACGAAAAATCGCAAATATGAAGTTGCATGTGCTTATATATATACATATGTATATATATACGAGTATTATGGTTGGTTATAGAAGCCGATTCCAGTGTGTTTGTATGCGTAAATGCATTTGGCGCTAAATCGAACACTGCAGACTACAGCAATTGCCTTGCACTTGAGCTTAACTCAAACTTTTTATATATACATATACAATACAAACACACATACATACATAGCATACGAATTTTTAAGTTACGCTAGCGCGAAGTGCGTGCTTAGCGCGGTGTAAATACATACATACACACACACCCACACATGCATATAAGCCTTTTAGGTGTTGCAGGGAATTAATCGTTCTACTTTTATGCGCAATCGCAACGAAAGCGCAATAACCAACGCTGGTTATAAATAACGAATTGATGTGCAACACGTCAAACAGTTTGTATATCGGCGGCAAGGCGTCAAGTGCATTGTCGTGCAAAGTGGATTATTTTTCAAAATAAACACACATGCATATGTGTGCAACAGTCGGGAACTGAAAACGCGCCATTCGTTTGGATTAAACACCCACACACACACACATAAAGCAAACACCCGCAAGGATAACATGGACACGCAGCCCTCAATTGTAACTACACTCGTTGCACAGATCTTGTATAGAAAGCCTTTAAAGCCCTTACCCATTCTCCCTTCTTCTTTTCTCTATTTTTCCCCACAGCAGCAGCACCGACAGCATCGACTTCGACTTCCGCTGCTTTTGCTCTTTTTCCTTTGCTACTTCGCGAGCAGCCAAGCTAAAAGGACCACGCGCCGCCTGCCACGCGATGAGGTGCACGAATACGCGATACATCAATACAACTATGCCGAACGCGACACACAGGAGCCGAGCGGCAGCGTAGCAGATTTGCATGCGGATGAATCGAAACGCGTTGAAGTGCAAGCGAGACCGCCGAAAGGCAGCAGGACGACCGCAGGCATGACACGTGATAAGCGTGGCGCTAAGAAAATACGACACATCGTGCATTTGGTTAACACGGCACAGCAACAGAAGAAGAAGAAACCGTTAACCACAAATACAAGAAGCAATAGCCACCATCATCGCCAGCAAAATGCTGTGGAGGATGATAGCAAATCCTTCCACACCTACGAGGAGACGCATGAGCATATTGTGGAGCCTGCACAAGAGCAGGAATCTGCGCCAAAACCTGCCTTTGCGTCTTCGCCTGGACATGGAGCTAAGTTAGGACTTAAATCGTCTACCGCGCATACGCAAAACGAACCGCTATCGCAGGCCTCAACGGATAACTATGCTACGCATGCTTTTCTAAAGCCGCCAGAGGAGCCGCACGAGGAACCAGAAATGAGTAGCACGGAGCATCATGAGCATGAAATACAACACGAGGAGGAGGAGCATCACCATGTGGAGAAGATTAAGGTGAAGCATCATCATCACCACCATCATCATAATCATGTGAAGGAAATCATTAAAAAAGTACCAGAACCATATCCGGTCGAAAAGATTGTGCATGTGCCTGTAGAGAAGATAGTCGAAAAACTGGTGCATGTACCCAAACCCTATCCGGTGGAGAAAATTATTGAGAAAAAAGTACCATATCCGGTTGAGAAGATTATTGAAAAGGTGGTTGAGAAGAAGGTACCTTATCCGGTCGAGAAAATAGTGGAGAAAATCGTGCATGTACCAGTAGAAAAGATGGTACATGTACCACAACCGTATCCTGTTGAGAAAATTATTGAGAAAAAAGTACCATATCCGGTTGAGAAGATTATTGAAAAGGTGGTTGAGAAGAAGGTACCATATCCGGTTGAGAAAATCGTCGAGAAAATTGTGCATGTGCCGGTAGAAAAGATTGTACATGTGCCCAAACCGTACCCTGTTGAAAAAATTATCGAAAAGAAAGTACCATATCCGGTTGAGAAGATTGTTGAAAAAGTGGTTGAGAAGAAGGTACCATATCCGGTTGAAAAAATTGTCGAGAAAGTTGTGCATGTACCCAAACCGTATCCAGTCGAGAAAGTGATCGAGAAAATCGTGGAGAAGAAGATTCATGTGCCTGTGGAAAAAATCGTCGAGAAAATCATACACATACCTAAGCCATTTCCGGTAGAGAAAATTGTTGAAAAGGTGGTGCATGTACCGAAACCATTTCCGGTGATTAAACACATACCATATCCAGTCGAAGTCAAAGTACCCGTGCACATCGAGAAGCCGGTGCCATATCCAGTGGAGAAGAAAGTGCACGTACCTTATAGAGTCGAAGTGGAGAAGAAGATACCAGTACCCTATAAGGTGGAAGTGGAAAAGAAAGTGCCCATTTTTATACACACACCACACGAGCATCATGAGCCATACAAGTTTGAGCATCACGAGCACGAGCACAAAGAAGAGCAGCACGAGCAGCATGAGGAGAAACACGATTTCGAGGAACACCAACATTTTGAGCACCATGAGCATCATCATGACCTCTCTGGGTATCCCACCAATCAAAAAGCCAACTATGCTAGGTTACAGCAACAACAACCTAGGCATATAGCAAATGGCGCTAAGGCAGTATTAGCAAAAGCACATACACCTGCAGCTGCTGCAGCAATACGCGCCGAACTACTGCATCAGCAAGTGCAGAACTTCGGTTATAAAATCACCACCAGCGCAACGCCAACGGATCTTGAACAATCCTCTTCCGATAATAAATCGCAAGCGATGCGTTTAGTGCCCACACCCACAGCTAATAATTTCGGGTTTAAACAACCAACACCGGCAGCGCCTTCGGATCTCGAATCATCTGCCTCGGAAAACAAACCGGTTGTAGCACATTTTGAACCAACGTCACTGCCATTCCGAATACATGTAGACGATGGCGCGACGTCAGCAGATGGCAGCTCCACATTAGGCGCGCCATCAAGCACCAATGACATGCAAGCTCAGGCCAGCACGCATAGCTTCCGCATGCTAGCGCGTCTTCAACCCATCGCCTTGCCAGTGCAGGTTTATCAATTTCATTCAATTCCGTTTCAACAGCCACTCGGCTTCTCACTGCCTGCTCTACGAGCGGCAGTGCCGAGTGGTGGACCCTGAATATGGCAGAAATTAAATGAAAAACATGGTTAGTAAGACTGAGCAGACATAACGCGCAAAATTGATTTAAGCCAATATTTGTAACAAACTTTTATACAATTTACAGTTATAAGATAAAATCTTTATATGCATTTGAAATTTGATTTAATATTTAATTTATCAATAACGGACTTTTGGTGAACGGAAGAAGCAATTGATGCAATATCTATATTCCAACAGGTAGTAGAAAGATAGATAGAGAAGACAGCTTGCGAAAATAGTAAGTCCATTCACTAATTTCTCACAGCTTCAATAGACACAGTCAAACCAAATTAAGATATTCTTGGCACCATGTACAGTGCCAAGAGGTATATGTTCGAAATGGGTACATACAGCCTCTTATGAGAATTATCACTTCTGCGACATGGAAGTAGAAACTACGAAGCTCTTGCTTCTTTTGCAAGTACGGAACATAATGAACCTCTAAGGGTAGGGAGCATAATGCAAATTAAAATTGGTAAAGGAATTCCGATGTCATAATGATTTTTTCCTTTTTAAATAATATATTACAGTTCACATTTATATAATTTCCTGAAATTTCTGTGTAAGTTTTGAAAGATATAGAAACGCTACGAATCTTTTTTATAATTTTTAATTCCATAAAAAATAGTTAATGACATCTTAGCAATCTCAACTAATTAAAACCTAAAAACTTTATATTAAACAAAAACAAAACTAAAAAACAGTTAAAAACGACGTATCGAGGTATTTAGTTTCACATCACTTGTTCTTGTTTTAAAACTCCTGCTTCTTCTAGTAATTGTTGAAAGCCATCGGGTATGTTACCTTCACTAAGTTCTGTGCTCCATTTTTTGTACTACAAAACAATAACACGTTTTAAAATAAATTTGATTATTCAAAATGACTAGTAGTTTGTATTGACCTACTCGCTCCAGTTCTTCTCGTAAAGCTATCACTGCCTTTTCTCTATCCGCCACTAGCTCTTCCAAATACTGGTATCGTAATTTCTTACGTGCGCGACATTCCCTTGCACTTTGACGACTGCGCTCTGCAATTTAATGAATTCTTACATTACTTTTATTCGAATCAAAATTTACTCTAATTAATTTACAAACCTAATTTGGCACGTATATCAACTTTTTCGGTTGAAGCTTTTCGTCCAGGTTTGCGCCCCCTTTTCCCTGTCTCTTTGCGTTCCTGGAAATATTAAACATAAAGTCAATTCAATCTTAAGGGAGATAATACGCCATCTAAGCATTTTTTTAATAAAGGAACTTTAAGGGTTGAATCTTTTGTTCTCGAGAAGCGAAGCTATGTTATACTAATAAGATTTAAAAGTACAGCCAATCTATTGCGTAGTATGCCAGTTGAGACATTTTATTGTTAAGGCATATTTGTATATTACAAATTTTAATACATTTATTACAAAATGGTTTTTGTTTACTCAAAATACAGCAATTACGCAGTAAAGCTGTGTAACGACCTTGAACTCCTCAGCACCCACTATAATTAAAAAGTGTTACTCACAGAAAGATTTGGCTCTTCTATGACCTGCATTTCGTCACAATCCATAATATTCTTATTGTAAACACTCCGGAGTGAATTATTATTTTTAATTAGAAAATATAAATATATTACTATTTACACTGCTATTACGAGAAGTTGTTTGTTTTCTTTGTGTTCTGATTGTGTATGATTGCCAAATCTATGTGAGAAACTAATAAAAATAACTGCAGATGTCGCCAAAATACACAACGTTGCAGTTACACTTGATTAACAATTATTCGAATAAGTAATTTTTGTGCTGAACAGATAAAATATAATTGAAAGAGTATATACAGTAGATATTTTATGATTATTAAAAACAATAGTCTTATCTCTTATCTTATATATAGTCTAATCTTATAATTAATCAATATTAGTATTAAGAATATATAGTGTGGCAACATGAATGTCCAAATACCGTTCTTAGCGGCAATTCACAATAGATTTGGGCCGCGTATACTGGTGTTTTGTTCTTGTGTTCTTATTGATTTTAAAAACAAAATTTGCTTATTTCATAAAAAATGGAAAAAATAGAACAAAATGATAGCACTAATCGTGATGAATTGATTATTCAGCAACAGCGAGATATTGAAAAAGAGGTATGTGTACAAGTATGACATAAATTATACAGACGGTTTGTTTGTTGGTGGTGATGACAAAGAACGGTCGTCAGGTCTACACTTAACAAAAACGACAAATAGCACATAACAATTTGTTTTGACCCACACAGATAAGTGATTCGACACCATTGGTAAGTGAACAACTGCCCATAACTTGCCTTAATGCTGAGTATCTTGGTGATGAAGTTTTCACATCAAAAATTCAAGATCTTGCCGGCAAATATAAGTTTTTACGACGTACCAGACCTGACGGTAATTGTTTTTTTCGTGCATTCGCTTATGCTTACCTAGAGCATTTAATATCCAACAAAGATGAATATCAACGTTTCAAAGATTTGGCGGAGAAATCGAAAGATAAGCTAGTGCAGTTGGGATTCCCTAGTTTCACGCTAGAGGACTTTCATGATACTGTAAGTATAGGTTTTTTGACAAATATAACAGCAAATAATTTACATTTTATTACAGTTTATGGAAGTTGTTAAACGTGTTGACCCGGCAAGTGGTTCCACAGATCAAGTATGCGACGAGCTGCATAAGGTGTTCAATGAACAGGGTTACTCTGATTATGTGGTTGTTTATTTGCGCTTACTGACTTCAGGAAAATTACAAGAAGAGGCTGATTTCTATCAGCATTTCATAGAAGGCAATTTTACAATTGAGGAATTTCGTCATCAGGAGGTGGAGCCAATGTATAAAGAATCCGACCATATACATATTATAGCGCTCTGTACCGCTTTAGGTGTAGGCGTGCGCGTAGAATATATGGATCGTGGAGACACACATGTGAAGGCGCACGACTTCCCTGAAGGTAGTTCGGCAAAGGTTTTTCTAATTTATCGACCGGGTCACTATGACATTCTATATCCCAATTAAAACTTAAACTTGTAAGATATCAATGCATCAAAGCAAGGAGCCAAGCTGCCTGCTACTTTTCTAATTTGCTGAAAATGTGTTAAATGTATGTATTTCACTTGTGGCGCTGGTTGTATTTAGCAGCTTGTATAGATTTCCTATTTCATTGCATACATTAGCATGGTCTAAATAATTTTCAACTGACTATTAGAGCCGTATAACAGTTATATTTTGGATTTATAAATACATACATTGAAGTCATTAATATTCGAAATTTGTAAAATTTCATTATGGAGTAAATTATCTACAAAAAACGCAATAATTACTCATTAAATTAATATTTTCCTAAAAATCAAATAAAAACTAAATGTTCTTAAAATAATATTATAATTTGTGTTTTAATTGCAATTAAAAAAAAACTCGATTTTTATTTGTATGAATTTTTATTCTACTTCTTTGTAGTAGATTATACAAGTTTATAATATAAACAAATAACGATTTTTATTAGTTAGTTACATGCTTCTCCAAAGTACATACAAATTATACAATAAATTCTCTTATTTATTTTAATCTTTTGCACTAAAATGAACAATCTCAGTATGCACGTACATACGTATGTTTATCCATTGCTTTACTCTTAAATTCTGCTTTAATAATGAACTAATGAACCAATTTCCATTATATTGGACACGTCTTTCGTTGAAACACTTTTATTACTTATTACATGGTTTTTTGTTTTTGTGTGATTAGCACTGTGCTACAGTTATACGTACATATACATATATATATAAGAAGTTATAATTGAACATGCAGCGTGCGCTTTACAACTTAGCATCAGATTTAACTAGTCAATCCGAAGAACAAACAGCCATCGCTTCGCCTTTCTCCTCTTCCAGTTCCTTGCCAGTGATGGCAAGCTTTGATTTGGCAAAGTCATCCAATTGCAAACCTTGTACAATCTTCCATTTACCATTGCTGATCTCTACTGGGAATGAGAAAACAACATCCTTGGGAGCACCGTAGCTACCATCTGAAACTACACCCATAGAGACGAACTGGCCGGCAGCAGTACCGTGCCACCAATCGTGCATATGATCACAGGCAGCCTTAGCCGCCGACATGGCTGATGACATTTTACGCGCGGCAATAACAGCGGCACCACGCTTCTGTACGGTCTCTACAAAGTTACCTTGTAAGAAGGCAGCATCGTTGACAGCATCCCAAACGCGCTTGGAGCTACCGTCAACATCAACAATACCATTGCTAGGGTCGGGGAATTGTGTGGACGAGTGGTTACCCCAGATTACAACATTTTTAACGGCACTAATTGGCACGCCTAATTTAGCGGCGATCTGTGCGGTGGCACGATTCTGATCCAAACGGGTCATGGCTGTGAAATTCTCACGTGGAATTGAGGGAGCATAGTGCGAGCATACCAATGCATTGGTATTGGCTGGGTTACCAACAACCAAAACCTTAATATCCTTGCGTGCATGCTGGTCAATAGCTTGACCTTGTGCCTTAAAGATTTTCACATTGGCGGATAAGAGATCCTTACGTTCCATACCTTCTTTGCGTGGCATTGCGCCGACCAAAAAGGCAGCGGACACATCCTTAAAACCAACAGCGGGATCTGCGGTGGGGATAACTTGACGCAAGAGTGGCAGTGCGCAATCAGCCAACTCCATAACAACACCCTCTAGTACACCCATCATTGGTGGAATATCGAGTAAATGCAAAACTAAGGGTTGATCCTTGCCGAACACCTCGCCTCGTGCAATCATATACAGCAAGGAGTAGGCGATCTGACCGGCAGCGCCAGTGACAACAACACGAATTGGCTCAGCCTGGAAATAAGTAGGAAAAACGGTGAAATTAAATTTATTTATTAGGTATACACGTCTTATAATGCATTTTTGTTATGCATAGAAAGACAGACAATATAATGGGATGTATGAAGAGGCATTATATGTAATTGTTGTGAATTTGTTGTTTATGGTCTTGAAATATATCTGCATTCACAAATAAAGGAAAAATATTTGAAAATTCTCAACGATTCCCTTAAATATTTTTCACCATACAATCTGAAGCCTTTTCTTCAACCGTTGCTACATCAACAACTTGCTAATTATAGATATGAAATATGTTAGCAAAAGCGATGGTGGCGTGATAAACATGCTAATAAACCTAATGCTATTAATAGCCACATTCCCACTCAGGTGCTGTTTTGACACAGCTGACATACGCATCATTTGCCTTCAATAAAAACAATAATGCTTTTATAAAAAGTAGTTTTTTATTTATTTTATATAGTTTGCAATTAAACCAACACACCTGTTGGCTTTACAAAGGCAGCTATTGTTGTGGTGCCAAGAAAATGAAGAGGCATTTGTTTATCACATTACCTTCCGCAACTATTATTGCAATGTAACGTATGTAGCTTTATATGCCATTCAATGTATTTGCTCTCATTTTATCGATTGTGTATGTCCTTGATGATAGTCACACACTTCAACATACAAACTTAATTTAGTATAGATCCATAATGGCCACTCAATTGAAAACAGTATAGACCCATAATGGCTATTTAATTGTATCTCTATATATATGTAAATAGTTTACATTGAAATTGTGAATAATGTAGCTGGTCACAGTAAAACACTTTCTTGGTTTTTTATTTTACATTTTTAAATCGGAAATAAGCTACTTGTAAAAATAATATAATCATATAAATATCATTATCAACACTGAACTTTGTATGATAAGTTCAAAAAGTACAAATCTAATAAATTTACATATATGTATGTGTGTAGTTTGATCAAATAATCAAAAACAAAAATATTTATTTATAAAACATCACTTGGCCTGACAACAAAACTAATGTCAAACAGACGAGCCCCCGTGGCACGTATTCGTGCAATAACAATTGCTTTACGAAATAGTGTGCATTAGTTTATAACTTGTTTTCTATGAAATATTAATACATTTTATTTCAAGCATATATGTATGTATGCAAATTCTTCCAAAGATTAATCTAAAAAGTAGTAAACAAGTTCACAAATGCTCTATTTTATATGTGGCTAGCATTATTTTAAATGTTATCGCAAACTAGAAATTAATGTGTGCACAAGTCTAGAGCCACAGGCACGAATCTACTTATTTGCAGCAGTTGCTGATGGCCATAATAATGTTATCCGTTTATTGAGATGAATTATAATATAGAAATATGGCATAGAAAAGGTTGTGCTTCAATCAATCAATTGTTATATAATTAACAATATACCATTACATGATCTTTCCCCTTGATAAGCATATTTTATGGCATATAACAAATTAATAGACCAATAACTACGCGTATACATACATTTTCAATTTATGTATGTAGTTACCGGCCGGTTCGCTGTGTATTCCTAATCGAAAGCGCAAATAGATAAGACTTCAAGGTCATCTTTTTTGCTCAATTAAACTGCCTCATCTCATACAATTTATATGTAAATTCTTGTATTTGTGCTATTACGCACAACTAGTACAAACGGAAACGTTGCTTTTTGTTGTTGGATACGCTATTTTGCCAGCAGTATGTGTTTGCAATCAAGTGTGTCCACTTAAAGCAAAGTCCCCTTAAAGCAAAACGAACCGAATATTTCGAGTTTATTTTTGCTGACGTACTGGATTTGGCAGATATATTCTATATTCAGTTTAATACCGTTCCATTTGCATTATTTATGTTCACTTCAATACATAGAGAAAAGGTCAAATGAATGTTAGAAAGTATTTACTATGTGGCTGATACAATTTTTCTTACATAAAACACAATTGTTGAAAAGTGGAAGGGCTTATGATTTTAAGTACATTTACTTATTACTTATTCCAAAAATGTTTATATGCTGTCAAACTTACCATTTTTCCTTAGTTCCTTAAAAACGTGTGCGAAAACAAGAGATTAAAAATAAATCAAATGAATATTAAAATTCAGTAGGATGAAGAATTTTAAAGATATTTTTCACTTTGTACCACTCGAATGGATGGAGAAATGGAGAATAATCAGCTGAAATGTCAAAATTCATATTTTGCTTGGAATGACGATGGCGAACTACAGGGTTGCACGAGGCGCACAATGTTGCGTTTTTATTTAAGGTCAGTACATTATAGAAGTGTGATGTTTAACCAACAATTAGTTTAATTTCTTATTTTGAAGAATAATTTTGAATTCTTTATTTGAATTAAAAACAAGTTCATTATCTTACAATATAAGTACATTCTCAAAATATCAGTTACTTGTATTATTCACATATATTAAGTCTACAACTTTGCTTCCGCCGTTTTCCAATAGATGTCTCTAGGGTCAAGCACTGGTCGATTAAATCAAAATATTTGTAGAGATCTGTTTGCCTTCCAAATTTATTCTCAACTGAAAATGTCACTTTTTGAGCCGAATTCTCGACATTTGCGGGAAATTTTGCTTTTCTTTTTTAATTCCAAGAAAAGTGCGGCTGAGGGTCATCGACTGCTTTCGGAGACGTACAGTGAGGCTGTCCTAAGTGAAAGAACATGTAGCGAATGGTTTCAACGTTTTAAGAATGGTGATTATGAAGTCGAAGACCGACCACCACCATGAAGGGAGAAGATTTTCGAATAGGCTGAATTGGAAGCAGTACTCGGCCAAGATGCGTTTCTATAACCAAGATATAACCAAGAAGAATTGGCCGATTCGTTGCAAGTAACACAGCAAGCCGTATCAAAACGCCTCAAAGCCATGGGGATGATACTCTCATTCTCCAGCATGACAATGCTCGGCCTCACGTTGCAAAGGTGGTCAAAAAATATTTGGATACGCTGAAATGGGAGATCTTACCCCACTCGCCGTATTCTCCAGACGTTGCTCCATCTGAATACCACTTGTTCCGATCGATGGCACACGATCTAGCTAACGAGCACTTCAGTTCTTATGAAGAAGTCAAAAATTGATACTTGGATCGACTCGAAAGATGAGGAGTTCTTTCGTCACGGAATACTCATGCTGCCAGAAAGATGGCCAAAAAATAACATTTTTGTAACCGTTTTTATAAAATAAAGCCTTAAATTAAAAAAAAAAAAAACGGCGGAAGCAAAGTTGAAGACTAATATAATAGTCGTTCTCACGACAGTCGGTTCGACGTAACCGGAACGGACCCGGAAATTTATCCTGTCAAGGACTGTCAAATCGGCAGCATTCCTCAAAATTATTTGGGGAATGTTTTATGCAGCTACGACAACAACAACACCTAATATAATAGAATGTGTCTGTCGAAATAAACTTATTATAATACTTTTAAGGACAAACAGACTAACTTTTTATAAAGATTATTGACGACATATTTTTGAAAATGACTGTCAGTAATGTTTCAAATATAAATGATGGGAAATAAAGCGATCACCTTCTTGAAATCTGTAGCCAAGGGAATTATTTTATCGGGTATGCACCAATTTTAATACAACCTTTACATAGTAGCGTATTATAAATATATTTGACAATAAATTGTGTTAAATAAAATTTATTGGATGTGGAAATAGAAATGACCAGATTCTTTTAAACTGTAAGCAAGGGAATTATATTATCCGTTATAGACCAATACATTTTTAATAACGGATTTCAAATATTTAAAATTATCTATATGTGAGCAATTTTTCAAGGAAAACCCAATTTCAATTTAAAACTTATTAAACTATCGAAGGACAGGCTCAACGCACTGCTTAGTATAATTTATTATAAGCTACGGATAATATAAAGCAAAATCCATTCACATATACCTTATAAATTCAAATACATATTCATATTTTATAGCCATTATGAGAAAAAAACGTAAAGATAGATTAAATTGTTTGATCGATTCACAACAATGCTGTCTATTCAGCTTGAATACTTTGATAAAATCTTGGTTTAACTGTTTGTTGCTTCAGCGATCTCTATTTGTGTTTGTTCGTTTAAAAACGCTGGTGCATAGAAGTGACGCCAAATATTAAAATCCGCAGCAAAGAAACCGCATGCCCCTTCATATGTACATCATTTCAGCCATTGTTGACATCTTCTTCGGTATGTGCACAAATGTGTCGAAATAGCAGGCAAGTTCATCGATCGTTACATCGTCACTGGTGCCATTGCTATTTGCAATTCCGGCAGCACTGCTTCCTGCTTGTTGTGAGCACGACGTACTTGCATTTGAACGGGTATTACTTCCAACATTTCTTTCCGGCGAACAAGCTTGGTTACCATTATTTGTGAAACTATTTCTTTCTTTGTTACTAAAAAGACCGCGTGGTAGCGTAGTTGACTGCATAGTTGTAAAATTTTTTGAAACACGTTGATCTGGACTCACTAAGCCAAATCGTCCTTTAACATCGTTTTCTAAATTTAATAAGTTTTCACATTCGTGAATTAAATCACGAAAATCACATATCCCTCTACTCGACGCTGTTGATACTAAATTCTTATTTATTGGCGAAATTATAACATTTCCCATTGCAGATGTTGAGGCTTGTTCGTTATCAACTTTAGGCAATGTGTGCAGAAGCTTCTGTATATTTTGAAGTTTACGCAGAACTGGTGGTCGCAAAATACTGCGTCGATGTTTTAAGGATTGTCTTTGAACTCCTAATAAAGTATGTGTTCCACAGGAATCATCGGAAGTATCTGTAAACAGGACCGTGGCTGCGGATTTGTAAGCATCTGCACTACTTTCAGAACGACGACGCAATCTGCAACGTCGACAACCTTGATGGTTTCTTTGCATTTGTGGCGGACTCGACACAGTCTCTCCATCTTCAAATTTTAAGTCATTCGAATTCGTTTCACCTTCATAAAAAGGATTCAAGTTTAATGGTAACTGTGTAGAATCAATAAGATTAATCACCCCTATGTGGGCTGGATCTGTTGAAGTGATTTCCAATTTATGGAGGTCGCTCGCAATTTCTTCCGACATTTTGGAGCTTGATTAAATGATGTACAAAATTGGATTTGCACAAATTTTGAATTCCTTGATTTTACATGGACCTATATCGTTGGTTATTTTCGATAATAAATACGGATCTATTAACAAAATTTTTGGCTAAAATTTTGATATTTTCACTTCCACAACTTTTTTTTTCGTCTCGCTTGTTTTCAAGTCTTATTTGTTATTGTTTATACGACTTGATTATTCACAGTGCTATGTTCTTTTTGTACAATTTTCTTTTTTGATCTATAAAGATGATTAACTTTATATAGATGCGTAATTTTGTTATTCCGCCAATATATTGGGTTTATGTTGATATTTAACACAAAAATTTTCTTTCTATTGTGGGTGATTTGCTAAATCTTCTTTTCTTTATTTTTTCTCTACCATACGTGGTACGTTCAGTACAAGATATTGTTCGGATAAAATATTTGGGATTGATAATTTTCGAAAACTCATTTTCCCCGATTGATCTAGAAAAATCAACGAAAGGATCAAAGGATATTGTAATTAATTTGTAATAAAAATAATTTCGTTATTCAAAGACTGTTATTATATTAATAATGCAATAATCTAAATACATATAAAACATTAGGGAGCAGCAAGATTAATAGCATTTAATATTATTAAGATTTAATACTAATAAATTCGTATTCGTATGAAAATTATGTGATACATATTTTTGCTATAAATCAATTATCCTTAAAGTTTGGAAGCTTTATTATTGTTGTATAATAATCGTAAAATACTTTTCACGGAATATAGCAGTGATTAAAAGCAGTCTAATCAAGAGGAGGAATTTCTTGTCTTGTCTTCATTTATTATAAAATTTTTCTTCAGTATGGCATCATTCATTAAGTCGTATCAGTTTGTGTGTCATACTTTTTGCTGCGAAATTTTGCTCAGCTCAAATTGTGGGACGAAGATCTAAATAATTCAAAATATTGTTCGTAAAGTAAAAAATAAAATCGTTTTGTTTATTTGGTGCACAAAGAAGTGTAATTATTATACAGGCGCAAGTTTTGTAGCAAAAAGCAATTACAGTCATATTGTGAAACTCATGTCGAATATTTCTTTTTGCTCGAATTTTTTTTTGTCATAAAAGAGTTGCCAATTAAAAATTAGAAGAGTGTGTATGGAAAAGAAGGTGATAACTGTCAATACTTTGTTGTAGTCTGGTAACGCTGATCGTCCGACGAATTTTTAGCAGGCCACAGAAACGGGAAAACAACGAAAATGACGGAGTAGTTTAATAAGTGGTGAGTGAATGTGATTGCTTTTCATGTGTTAGACTTTTATAACTGATATTGTTTATTTCTAAAGCACTAATTACAATTAAGTATTTGTAAGATATTAGCTAATGTGTTATATTTGTGGTAAAGACTTGTGAATTTTGAAAAACTTACGAAACGATAGTGAAAATTCGTCCATTTGCGTTTCTCATTTTGCATCTCGGATATTGTGCTCCTCTATTTTGCCCTTCAGTCAAACCAATTTTTCTAGCATTTATTTGCCTCCCTCCCTTCGCACATCAGACCAATAAATTGTAAAAGCTACAACCTAATTCCCTTGCACATTCACATTAAAATTGATTTCTTTTTTTTTAACGAAAGTAATATCGTATTCATCCTCATTATACGGAATTTAAGGAATTAAATATTTTATTGCTGAGCTTGAGTGAGTACATATGAATATATATATCTAATAGTTTTGGACTAAAGAAAAAAAATTGCTGAATGACGGCAGCTAAGTAAAGTTAATGAAAAAGACGTGTGTGCCTTTGTTCCAAGATTTGTGCCATCGTTTTCACTATCTGCTTTGTCCGTCGCGTGTCTTTAGTTGTGTATTCACAAGAGTCATTAGCTCATGTGTGTTCATCTTTTGGAAAAGTTGTGCAAATCATTTCTTACATATGTATGGCATATGCATGTGCATATTAAAATTTGTTGTGCTGAAGTGATTGTTGAGCTTGTAGATGTCATACAATATGTGAATAAATAAGATCGAAGAAAATATTTGCATCTCTTCGAGAAGTTTGTACGCATTTATATACATATGTATGTGTTTAGAAGTATGTACCTTATCAAGTTGAGTGCCTTTACCTATGTATACGTTTTTGGGATATTAACCTCATTGGAATTTACTTGATAAAACACAAAGCAAAGATTTGTAATACTTGAACAAGTGCATTATTATTATTTTTTTATTTTTTCTATTAGAGTTTACCGTTTGACAGAAAAGCGGTAAAGGTACCGTTTTACTTTGTATATTATGTTGTTATAATTAAATATAATATGAAATATAAACTTAAAAGTTTATATCTGAATTTTTATGGATTTTTTTCTTCTTGCAGATTTAACTCAGTAAAAACATAATCGATAAAACGAGTCATCAAAAACTGGAAGAATAACACAGTAAATTCGAAGGTACGTAAAATAAAACATTTTAATTTATATGTTATTATATTTCAGTGGCATGACTTATCTGAACGTGTCTTGTCCGTAGGTCTATGACATATTACTAAAATAAATAACAATATATTTCAACTTTTTCATCTATTATATACAAGTATGTGCGTATCAGAAAAAGTACTTTATAATTGTTTATTAATAACGTATGTATATATATAATTAAATCTATTTTCTAATCTCAGACAATTTCCGTTCAAAACACGATTCATTCTGTTATGGCTCACATAAATCATTAATTGAACGAGGCAACAAATTATATGTTTTTTCTTTTCAATATTTATTTATTTACTTAATCTGTTCTTTATAGGGTAACAATAAATTATAATACTTAAATCTATTTAAAATCGAGATCGGAACAAAAATATGCTGTCGATTTATTATATATTTTATATTTTATTTAATACTATATGTGTATCTATAATTTTATAATTTTGTTTTTGTCTACTACTTTTAAATTATCTAATAAATAAGTATGCACAAACATTTCAACTCTAGTGGCAGTAAATACAAATTTTATTAAAAATCAAAAAGCAATTGTTTATATAAATAAATTTTCTAACTTCAATTTAACAAAACTTCAAAATTTCAATACAAAATTATTTTTTTTTTACCTAATCAATTGCAGATGGGGGACGTTGATCCAGAAACACTGTTAGAATGGCTGTCCATGGGTCAGGGGGATGAACGCGACATGCAATTGATCGCCTTGGAGCAACTTTGTATGCTCTTGCTTATGTCCGATAATGTAGATCGTTGCTTTGAAAGGTAAGATTTACTTCATTTACTGAATAATATGGCTATTATAATATTTCTTATGCATAAATTAATAATTTTATATTTTTTAAACATAATTTTGCAACAGTTGCCCACCACGCACATTCTTACCAGCGCTTTGTAAGATCTTTTTGGATGACCTCGCACCAGAAAATGTACTCGAGGTTACCGCACGCGCTATTACGTATTATCTAGACGTTTCAGCTGAATGCACCCGCCGCATTGTGGCTATAGATGGTGCCATTAAAGCGATTTGCAATCGTTTGGTTGTCGCCGATTTGTCATCTCGCACCTCGCGCGATTTAGCCGAGCAATGCATCAAGGTATTGGAATTGATTTGTACCCGAGAAGCGGGTGCTGTATTCGATGGTGGTGGCCTAAATTGTGTACTCACCTTCATACGCGATTGTGGTTCACAAGTACATAAGGATACTTTGCACTCCGCTATGGCGGTGGTGTCACGTCTCTGCACCAAAGTCGAACCGAATGCACCCTGCATTCAAAATTGTGTAGAAAGTCTAAGCACACTGCTGCAACATGAGGATCCAATGGTAGCAGATGGTGCACTGAAATGCTTCGCTTCAGTTGCCGATCGCTATACACGCAAATGGGTCGATCCAGCCCCATTGGCTGAGTACGGACTTGTAGAAGAACTGTTGAAACGTTTGGGCAATGCTGCCGGACCGGTTAATAATACATCAACATCGACCGCTGCCAGCCCAGGTGCCACTACTGGCGCCTCAACATCGGCCACTACCACAGGCAGTAGTGGCAATAATGATAGCATAAGTAGCGTTACTACCACAACAACAACTACGCAGAATAAACCAACTCAAACAAATGATACCTCAAGGACATCACAATCGATTTCAACAACCATTTCTTTGTTGTCCACCTTATGTCGTGGCTCACCGTCTATAACACACGATTTATTGCGCTCGCAATTGCCAGATGCAATTGAACGCGCATTGAAGGGTGATGAACGCTGTGTGTTAGATTGTATGCGCTTGGCCGATTTACTTTTATTATTACTATTCGAGGGACGTCAAGCCTTGAATCGTGTGGGCACAGCCGGTGGCGCTCAGGGTCAGCTGGCAGCACGTGTACGACGTAATGATTCAAGCGCCGAACGTACACATCGTCAGTTGATTGACTGCATACGTTCCAAGGACACAGAAGCACTGCAAGAAGCTATCGAATCAGGTGGCATCGATGTCAACTGCATGGATGATGTTGGTCAAACCTTACTCAATTGGGCCTCTGCCTTTGGCACACTCGAGATGGTCGAGTATTTGTGCGAAAAAGGCGCCGATGTCAATAAAGGGCAACGCAGCTCATCTTTACATTATGCCGCTTGCTTCGGCCGACCCAGTATAGCAAAAGTGCTATTAAAATATGGCGCCTATCCAGATTTGCGCGATGAGGATGGTAAAACACCGCTAGATAAAGCACGTGAGCGCGCCGATGATGGACATCGTGAGGTGGCTGCCATATTGCAATCGCCAGGCGAATGGATGGCAGCTGGCAATTTGGCGGCCAACAAAGATGGTGCCGACGATAATGGCACTCTAGAACCGCGTGGTGATCCAGAAATGGCACCGATTTATTTGAAATTATTTTTGCCCGTTTTCTGTCGCACCTTCCAGGGCACAATGTTGGGCAGCGTTAGGCGTGCAAGTCTTGGTCTCATCAAGAAAATGGTGCAGTATGCGCAATCGGGTGTTTTGAAAGGTCTGTGCCAACCACAACTCGAGGCAGTAACGGGAACGAACGCGCAAAATTTGGGTACTTTGTTGGTGGAAGTGGTGGCTAGCGTCTTGGACAATGAGGTTTGTAGCAGTTTTCGCCTAATTTAGTTATACATAAACTCTGCTCTCATTGAAAAAGTAAAAATGAAATGACAAAACAACACAACTCGTCATGCCGCCTAAACGTGAAAAATTAACTTTACGTGAGAAAATTAACATTTTAGATAGTTTAAAGCGGGTATCGCGAAACACGAGAACTGATTTCCCCCCACTCATTTAATACCCCTTTTTCTAACATCCCTTTCATAAAAATATAATTTAGGATGACGATGACGGCCACCTGGTGGTGCTCAACATTATCGAAGAACTGATGAGTAAAACCCAGGATGAATTTTTAGATCATTTTGCACGCCTTGGTGTGTTTTCGAAAGTACAGGCTCTAATGGAGCCAGAAAATGAAGTGAATGATGCCACAGCAACAGCAACAGTTAATACGGTGCACGTTGGGGCTAATGCTATTACCGCAACCACAGTCGAGGATCAGCTAAATCAAAGTAGCAGCAGTGGCATTACCAGTTCTACACAGTTACAACCGCAAACAACTGCAGCAACAGGTAATATATAGTAAATGAATACATGCATAATTACAATTTTATTAAATTTTTATATTATATTTTTAATGTCATAATTGTTTTTTTTTTTTCGCTTGTACAGATGATGCCATGGAAGATGCTAAAGAAATTCTCCAAGGCAAAGCATATCACTGGCATGAGTGGAGTATTTGCCGCGGACGTGATTGCTTGTATGTGTGGTCCGATTCGGCGGCATTAGAGCTTTCGAATGGTTCGAATGGCTGGTTCCGCTTCATACTCGACGGCAAGTTGGCTACAATGTATTCTAGTGGCAGTCCTGAGAATGGCAATGACAGTTCAGGTAATTAAATATGACAAGCCAACAGTACAGTTTATATCCAAATAGTCAAAAATAGCATAAAAAGATTATTTTTGTTTCTGTTTTACGAAATACATGCGTTTAGAGTAAGCACGGTTACAATCAAAAGTTTACCCAAAACAAAAGAAAAGTGACTAGAAAATACCCAAATCTCTTGCATGGTCCTAATTGTTATCTAATATACCTTCAATATAATTTTTTATGGTATTCAAGTGTTCCCTACCATTTGCTTTGTTTTTTTTTCACTGCTTCTAAATGCCAAACCAATGAATTACTAAAATCTTAAAATTTTCTGTAGCAACTTTACGGCTTTAGCTTTAGCTTTTAGCCGTACTGAAAATTGAACTTTTTTATAACACTAGGCTGTATACTATTATCATTTGTTTTCAATTCATTAAAAAAACAATACACCTGTTTTTACGTCGTAGGAAGGGGTCGTGGCATGGATTCTGTTACTAGTGAAGGTGAGAGAACTTTTACCTTAAGTTTTTTTGTTTTTCATTTGTTTACGTTCCTCAATTCATGTTTAGCTTTGTTGTTGTTGATTTTGTTTAATTGATTACACGTTTCGTTGCTTATGTGCTTTTGTTAAACTATATTTGAAGACGCGTCAATTCATTTGTATCGCTTTAAGTTTTTCATTAAAATTTTTAACTTTTTGGTAACTAATTTCCATTAATTTGTATTTATAATAAAATACAGCAGCAGTTGTACACAATAATATTAACTTACAGCGTCCATTGTTCACAATACTAATCAATAATAAATTAGCTAACCTATTTATTCATTTTATACAATAAATTCATTTAATACTAAATCGTATACCTACATATGTATTTATATTCATGTGTACTGAATAGAGAACGAACCTTAGAGGGCTCTTCAAACTTCATTCATATATTAATTATAGTATCAAGTAATTAATATTCATTTACAATTTGGTTAAAAAATAAAAGTGCAAACACCAAAAAAAAGATCAAATCATATACACATAAAAATGAGAGTTCAAAGGTGTCCGCTCTTTATATAGTTGTTCACTGCACCATAACCTAAAGATACTTCTACAAAAACCATAAATGCCACGCATCAACGTCGTTTTGATCCGAAAATTTATTGAAACTTTAGATTCACTTTCAATAATATTTGTTCCAATATCCAAAAAAAAAAAAAAACTATATTTGTACATATAAATTGAAGGAACGTACCAAATAATATATTTAATATGCTAAAAGCCATAATTAAATTCAATAATTATATTTTTAATTACTTCATAACAATAGAAGAAATCTAAAAATTGTTTTTAACACATCGTTAAACGTTATTTCAGATCAATACTACATTATAACATTCGGAAAAAATATAGCTTTCTGAAATTAATATCTATGAAATGCACCGGGAAAATGCTTTCAATCTTCCAAGAACAAGAACGTCTTGAATTGAAATTTCTCATGTAAATCTTACGACAACTTCAAAAATAGTCCCTTCTGGACGCCGAGACAGCTTGCTCATACCTACTGTTTAATGAATTCCATGACAATAGACATAATTTTCCCTAAAAAGTATTGTACATAACCTTAAAACAATAACAACAAGATCTGTTCTACAACAATAACTAAAAATGAAATGGTTCAAGTTTTATGGTTGTGGATCAACCACACAAACCAACGAGTTAAATATAAAAAATAGAGAATTAGAAACTAAACACGATGTTAAGTAAAAATAAAAAATAAAGTGTGTGTCAGTTTAAGCTCAACACACATGGGATTACTCAAAAACGTATTTGACTAATAGACACCAAAACGTATTTTACTCTAACCCACACCAAGCGAGCACGCGTTTTTGTCTCGTCTTGTTCGGTGTGGGTTGTGACATTAAGCTATGGGATGTTGTCGTATTAGACAAGAAAATCCGTCTTGACTAATCCAGTGTGGATTGATACTTATATCCAAAAATAGTTTGACTGAGCGGCGATTTGTTCTTGTATTTATTTATATTTACCATTTACTCCACATTCTTAAAAAAAAATGTATTTTCGTAAGAATATCACTTTAACTGCTACTATATATGCCTATATTGGCGTTTCTTTCTGAAATCAATAAATGCTTTAAGTCCATCAATTACCTCCCTGAATAAAATGTCGATAGCAAAACAAAATTGATTCACACAGACCAAATTTTCATTTCACTCGTATGTCAAGTAGATTGTAATAACCTAAAATAAAATTTTTAAATATATCTAATAGAATACTGTATTAGTGGACCCAATGTACACACCACTGTTATTTTAGTTTTTTTATATTGTTTAATTTATTTGATTTGCTTGTATTCTGTAACCTAAATTACTAAGCATACCACATTTTAAGCGTTTTTTTATAATTTTTAAATTATGTATCTAATAAGAGTTAAAAGCACTTGCATGTTGGCAGCAGCAATTTGTCAATGAGTGTCAGAATTTTATTGAATTATTGTAAATTAATATCACATTGGATGAGACGAGCTATCAAAATTCGTGAATTTGTTTTGAATTCTAATGAAAATTTGTTTTGAACATTATGGTTTTTTTGGATTTAAATTCGTGTTTCCAGATGACTATAGACTTCCACAGCTTGTGATAATATAATATGTACGTATATATTTATATGTATGTATATATGTATGTAATATAATATTCATCCAATATGTGCTCTCCTCTTCTCTTGATTCAGAAACATTAAAATAAATTATAAAATTTGAAATCATTATAATTTTCAAATAATATTTTGGAAACAAAAATATCATTTAATTTTGAACAACATTTCCATAAAATAGTATTTTCTTCAAATATTATTTTATATATTTTTTCAGTTATTTCTGCAGTGTAATATTTTCATTTTCTTTTCGAATCAAAAATATGCATTGTCTATCTCGCAGCATAAAAATTGTGTTGTATTGAACAAAAAAAGTTGTCTTAAAGTACCTAGCGTTCGTCAAATCCTTATATCCACACCCACCTAAATCGAACCTAACCTAACATTTAACACCATGAAATTGTCGATTGTCATTGTTACTTATACACCTCAAAAACAATTAATCAGTAATAATTACATTTGCTCGTACGCTGTAATATTAGTTTAGAAGAAAAAAAGTACAATTTTCGCACTTTTATCAAAGCTTTAGTATTTTTTGTACACTTCTAAATGTGCATATTATACACTTTACTATTACAGAAAATCGTGGTGAGTTTCTCGAGAAATTGTTACGCGCACGCTCCGCCGTGCGCCCCGGCGCACCCTCACAACCCATATTGCCGACTGTAAGCGTTTTGCGTTTGGTTGTCGGCAATTGGGTGCTACAATCACAGAAACCCAATCAACTGCAAGTACACAACACCGAAGGTCATCAAGTGACCATACTACAGGATGAGCTGCCCGGTTTTATATTCGAGAGCAATCGTGGCACCAAACACACCTTTACCGCCGAGCATACACTCGGTCCCGACTTTGCATCCGGTTGGTCCACTGGCAAGAAGAAGAAAATCAAAACCAAGACTGAAGTGCAGAAGACACAAGTCAAGAATTTGGCGCGTGATCTTTATAACAAATACTTCAAGGCAGCACAAGCCGTGCCGCGCGGTGCCGTCGCCAAGCTAACCTCAATTGTGAAACAAATCGAAGTCGCTTTGGAGGAGCAACGTTTGTCGCCACATTCGAATTGGCAGGAAAAATTACGCGCATCACTGAATGAGTTGGCACAGCTCTTGCACGAAGACGGTGTTGTTAGTGCCTATGAGATGCATTCGTCCGGGCTCGTACAGGCCTTGGTGGCGGTACTCTCGAAGAACTATTGGGATAACGGCTTGTCGCGCAACAAAACCAATAAAATGCTAAAGCAGCGCATTAATATTTTCAAACAGTGCATCTTTGATGCCAAGCTGCCCAGCGGCGATATGCGTAACACCACAGCCAGCATATTGGTGCAGAAGTTGGTGGCCGTTTTGGAGAGCACCGAAAAGTTGCCCATCTATATGTACGATGCACCCGGCGCTAGTTATGGATTGCAGATTTTAACTAAACGTTTGCGTTTCCGCTTGGAGCGTGCCGCCTGTGAGACTACGCTTTTCGATCGTACGGGTCGTACTTTGAAGATGGAACCTCTAGCTACAGTGGATCAGTTGGCTAAGTACCTGCTGAAAATGGTTGCTAAACAATGGTATGATATGGACCGTTCTACGTATCATTATCTAAAGAAATTGCGCGAACATCGTCAGGGTATGGTCTTCAAGCATCACTACGATTTCGATGAAGAGGGTCTTATGTACTATATCGGCTCAAATGGTGGCACCTGTGATTGGGTGAATCCTGCACAGTACGGTTTGGTGCAGGTGACCAGCTCTGAAGGCAAGACACTGCCTTATGGTAAATTAGAGGACATACTCTCGCGTGATAGCGTTTCGGTGAACTGTCACACAAAAGACAATAAGAAAGCCTGGTTCGCAATTGATCTCGGTGTCTACTTAATACCCAATGCATACACTTTGCGTCACGCACGCGGCTATGGACGTTCCGCACTACGTAATTGGATGCTGCAAGGCTCGAAGGATGGTGTCACATGGACTACACTGGTTACACACACGGACGACAAGAGTTTGGTGGAGCCCGGCAGCACTGCGACTTGGCCCATAGTCTGTGCACCCGATGAGATGCACGGTTTCCGTCACATACGCGTGCAGCAGAATGGGCGCAATGCCTCCGGTCAGACACATTATCTGAGTCTTAGCGGTTTCGAGATTTATGGACGCGTGGTGAGCATCTGCGATGACATTGGCAAAGGCGCCAAGGAAGCAGAGGCTAAAATACGTAAGGAGCGTCGTCAGATACGCGCACAACTCAAACATATAACGACGGGCGCACGTGTAGTGCGTGGCGTTGACTGGCATTGGGATGATCAGGACGGTTGCTGTGAGGGTACGGTTACCGGTGAGATACATAACGGTTGGATTGATGTAAAGTGGGATCATGGCGGGCGTAATTCTTATCGTATGGGTGCGGAAGGCAAATATGATTTGAAGCTGGCGAACTGCGACAATTTATCCATGTTCGAGGGTGGCACATCAATTGCACCGGTGGCTGCAGTAACAGCCGCAGGCCAAACAGCAGTTGCAGCTGGTGGCAAGAAATACGAAAAGGCTGGTACGCTTACTTCGCGCAAGTCCAGCTCGACGCCTTCACTGCCCGAGGCCACTGAAATCAATCGAAATACGGAAGTGCCTTCAGATCAGGCAGCATCCGCTGATAACTTGGCTTGGAAGCAAGCTGTTGAGGCTATTACGGAGAGTGTCTTTAGCTCGGCCAAGACACAAATGCTCAATTCCACAGCCGGAAATAGTGGTGATGATGGCGAGAGCAGCGGTATGGGTAGTTCGGCCACAACTGGTGGCAGTGGAGTTACCTTGTTGCGTGAACGCGAAAATATTGCCGATCTCTCAGCTATTAACAACTCCATGCAGGCTATTAATGCGAATGTTGTTTCCGATTTGGCTACAATCACCGAAAATTTGGTGTTGACTGAGGCGAACACACCCAATGTCAGCGGCTGCACTGTGAGCTCTTCAACTGGTTACGGTGGGAGTGGAGGCAGTAGTAGCCGCAATGCACTCGCCGCTATTTTTGGCAACGCCGGTGTGGTTGGCACACAGGCAACGGGTGCCGTTTCAAGCACATCAACAGCACCATCAAACACTACCGCTCCACTGCTGCGTAGTGTATCGTTGCAACAAAGCGACGAACTGAAATCCACAAATATTGAAGCCAACAATAAGATGAATGCAAATAATTCAGCAAGCGCCAGCGGCAGTATGGGCAAGGGACTTTTAGTTAACCTACGCGCGAATACATCGGCTGGGCAACGTGTGTCACAGTTCTCTTCGGAGGCTTTGGAGATGATCGATAAAATGCGCGATGGTGTCGATATGATACGCAACAACACCAATAACATACTCTCTTCGGATATATTGTCACTATCGGCTGCAAATCTGATGACATCAGCGGTTAAGTTCTCAAATGTTACCGGTAAGCCTGAGAGCGGCAATGAACAGCTCAACACCGGTTCAACAGATACTTCGGGTACTTCGGTGGTGGTCGATTGCAGCGCTACCGCAGCGGAGAAGTCTGTACGCACGCCCGCTTTGAAGGTCGACACAGAAAAACGTAGTAACATTGAAATGGCGGAGTATAAAAATCTTTCTGGTATGCCAGGTACTACATTGACCACCAATAGATCGACTAACGTTAGCGAGCAACAAGTACAACAGTTGCAACCACCGCCACCACCTATTGAAGTAGATCAACAACATGCCGGGGATTTACAGTCTGTTGACACCACACAACAATTGGGCGGCTCCGCCGATAATGTTAATGTTTCCGTATCGAACCAAATGAGCGTTAGCGTACCTAATTTGACTACGACATCTGTTTCGGAAACCACCTCACAATCTGAGGTGACCAGTCATACTGGTCTCTTGGAGACTTTTGCCGCCATGGCACGTCGTCGCACCTCGCAAGGCACAACTAACCTACAAAACAACCAAATGATCAGCTCCAACTCGAATTCGAATGAGCGCAATAACCAGAGTGTTGGCACCAGTTCGTTCTTCCCACGTGGACCGAATTCGGTGACGAGCCTAGTAAAATTGGCCTTATCGAGCAATTTCCACTCGGGTCTATTGAGCACCGCTCAAAGTTATCCAAGTCTCTCGTCTAATAATGCCGGTATGTCGAGTTATGCACGAATTAAATATCTATGTAGAAATATAATTATTATTAATTTTTATAAATGTATATAATAGGCAACAGTGGTGGTTCAAATACTGGCACCGCTGGTAATGGCAACTCCTCTACCGGTCAACAAGTTCAAACATCTATAAATCCAGCACTAACGATGAGTCTCACCTCGACTTCAAGCGATAGTGAACAAGTTTCATTGGAAGATTTCTTGGAGAGTTGTCGTGCACCAGCTTTACTTGGCGATATGGACGATGACGACGAAATGGACGAAGACAATGACGATGAAGAGAACGAAGACGAATACGAAGAAGTTGGAGTAAGTCGATTGGTAATTTTGTTGCAATCTTAATGCACTTTTTTACTTTATTATTTATGTGCTTTCCATGTATGTATGTGTCTACTTTTTTGCATATATGTATGTATATGAACGAAAAGTATTCAAGAGTGACGGAGTACTTCGAATTGTTTAAATTTTTTTATCTTATTTATTTGTGATAACCTCTTTTTTTATATAATTCAAACAGCTATACTAGAATTCTTTTGAAAACTAAAATTTGTGGTAAAATCTTATTAATTATTATAAAAACCAAAAACTATATGTTTTAACCGTCAACTTCGCCAAATAATCAATGTCTTCTTAAAGCTTTGCGTGTTTAGTTACTAAAAATTTGTGAAACAATCTTCAACTACATAAATATCTTTATCTACATTGTTTTCGCCCTCTAGAACACATTGCTGCAAGTAATGGTATCGCGCAATCTGCTAACTTTCATGGATGACGAGACTCTAGAGAATCGTTTGGCCGGCGTGAGCAAGCGCAAATCTTGGGATGATGAATTCGTGCTGAAACGCCAATTCTCCGCACTGATACCAGCCTTCGATCCCCGCCCTGGACGTACTAATGTCAACCAGACCTCTGACTTGGAGATACCAGCACCAGGCACCAGTGCCGAATCGTTGCGTCAAGACGAGCACGTACCATTACCACAGCCAGTACTGTCGTTGGTGTTGCGTGGCCCCAGCATAGGCGGTGTACCGGATGTCGAGATCGAATTGAGTAATAGCGAGTGGACGATATTCCGTGCCGTACAGGAGCTTTTGCAAGTTTCACAATTGAATAAGACAGATAAGTTCCGCAAAGCCTGGGAACCCACATACACCATTGTCTATCGCGAGGTGACGCCACAAGAGTGTGTTAGCGCTGGCATTAGTGGCACTGTAATGGAATGTGATGATGGTCCAAATACCCCTGTGGTATCGTCAAAAAGTGGCGCATCAACGCTCTCACCTAACTCACCCATACGCGGTGAATTCACAACATCTGAGAATGTTACCTGCTCTGTGGATGATGTTTTGCAACTGCTCAGCCAATTGAATGCGCTCAATCAAAAGGAGAGCGTCACAGAAGCAACAAACACAACAACCGTTAGCGCTGACACAAATACAACAGCTGGCGGCAATTTGCCGCACGAAATTTTCATGAGTAAGAAAATCACCAATAAACTACAACAGCAGATACAGGATCCTTTGGTGTTGGCCAGCAACTCTTTACCCAATTGGTGTGAAGATCTCAATCAGGCTTGCCCCTTCCTGTTTCCATTCGAAACACGTCAGCTGTATTTCAATTTCACTGCATTTGGCGCTTCGCGTAGTATTGTTTGTCTACAGTCGCAGCGTGATGTAACATTGGAGCGTCAACGCATGCCCGGACTCAGTCCAAGGCGTGATGATCAGCACGAGTTCCGTGTTGGCCGCTTGAAGCATGAGCGCGTCAAAGTGCCACGCAACGAGAATCTACTCGAGTGGGCCATGCAGGTGATGAAGGTGCACTGCAATCGTAAGTCTGTGCTGGAGGTGGAATTTGTGGGCGAACAGGGTACTGGTTTGGGACCCACATTGGAGTTCTTTGCATTGGTATGTTTAACGAAATAAATATACGGTTTACAAATAATAATCGTATGAAATAAATGTTTGCTTGTTTTAGGTCGCAGCCGAATTGCAACGCACCGATCTCTGTATGTGGCTGTGTGATGATGCCGATCTGGAGTTGCACGAGAAAACCAGCGATCAAACAAAACATCTTATCGCCAACGATGACGTTAAACCAATCGGTTATTATGTAAATCGTCGCGAGCATGGTCTTTTCCCAGCGCCATTACCGCAAAATTCTGAGATTTGCGATCGTGTATCGAAATACTTTTGGTTCCTTGGTGTATTTTTAGCTAAAGTGCTGCAAGATATGCGTTTAGTGGATTTACCACTTTCGAATTCGTTCCTAAAACTGTTATGTCACAATAAAGTGCTTTCACGTGGTGTACATCAAATTCAATCGAATCCCGTCTCTGAAGATCCAATGACCTCTTCAGTAGTATCAGAGGATTCTGAATTGGCCGAAACTTGCTCGAAACTATTAAGTGGTGTTGGCGGTAATGCTAACGCAGAATATAACAACACCACACCTACTAGTTGGTATGATGGCATTTTGGCGTATGAAAATCTCGCGGAAATCGATCCGATACGTTATGAGTTTATAAGGGAACTGCAGGAATTGGTTGCACGCAAACAGGCCGTGGAGAGTGATGCCACGCTGACGCCCGAACAGAGACGTGAACATTTGGCCGCACTAAAATTGCGTACCAAACGAAATGAGGAAATCGATTTGGAGGATTTAGCCTTGACATTTACATATTTACCCAGTTCTTCTGTTTACGGTTATCCGTATGCTGAACTGGTACCAAATGGCGCCAATATTGATGTTACGCTTAACAATTTGGAAGAATATTGCGATCTGTTGATAAGTTACGTGCTGCAAGATGGTATTGCCAAACAGTTGGAAGCATTTCATCGTGGTTTCTGTGAGGTCTTCCCACTCAAAAAATTGGCCGCATTCAGTCCGGCCGAGGCGCGTATGATGATTTGCGGTGAGCAACATCCGCAATGGACACGTGAAGATCTCATCAACTACACAGAGCCCAAACTTGGTTACTCCAAAGATAGGTAAGTGTTTGCAGTCGGAATCGAGGTTATATATTAGTCATTAATGGTTCTTGTTCATTTCGGGGAGAGTAATAGTGTTGTTATGACCAAACTTTCTTTAAGTCCTTAGTGTGTTCTATAATGTTAAAGAAAAAGCTGTGGTGATTTGTCTGAGTTCGTTAAGTTCGTTGTCACATTGTGTAATCTTTGTAGCATTGGATTACGGCTCACTAATAATCGGTTTCACTGATCTTGGATGAATATAAATACGTATGCGTCAAATAGTGAATTGTAGAAGATATATTAAATGTTTCCTTTATAACTTAAATTGTTTCGTTTGCAAGATTCAACCGTGTTTTTGGTCTTTTTGCTGACGGCTTAGCCTCTTCAGCTGACCTTTTCGCTTCTTCGCTGCTACTGGCGGTTCCATTTTAAAGTCGGGTAGAACCCGTTTTGAGCAATCAATGGTTTCCTATAGCTCCACCTTGGTTGCCTGTTGCAGATATACCCTTCTTAATAAGAATGAAACACAACGCTTCTCCGCTTGTTGTTTTTGTTTTCCTTTGTTTACTGGTATTAATTTTTGAACCACGAGTGTAGGGGAAAGCAGTTCCACGTGCGCATAGCCCCCCGCTACACAAGTAAGGCTATCTTATTACGGAGGGCGTCAGGTATACGTAAACTCCGTTTGAGACTGGGCTATTAAAGGGGTCACATGACACCTTGATCCAGCCCTTCTTTGTTCTCCTTACCATAGTAAGACTTCATCGTTGAATGTTGTGTTACTGAGGAACAACGAACACTCGACGATAAAGCCAGACCTTAGCTAGAACTCACTGGACTGCAATAATACGGACTGTTCTATGCTGTTACTGCTGCAGTCTCCTCACTGTGCTTGTTGTTATTGTAAAGGTTACCCAAATCCGCTAGAAGCGGCAAATGTAAATTAATTGTCATCGAAGTCGTTTAATGGGAGGCCCAGGAAACGAACTGTTTCGATAGGGTCGAACCAGAGAGGAAAGATTAGATGAGTGGGGTTTAGGGGGTATGCAAAGAAGTGATTAGTGTCATGCGGAGACTCTGCATGCGGGACATATGCTGAGTATGTGGTATCTATATCCAGTCACACCCTCGGGGTGGGTTCAGCAGAGAATTTCTTCCGACTCGATATGCTTAGTAGAGCAAGTTCTTTGGAAACGTCGTTTAGGGTTGTGCACTCTCAGATCCATGCAATGCCAGAGAGAGGGGATATATGTAAATACTTTTGATAATAGTTATTATATAATTACTAATTATTTATTTGCTCACACATGTGTCTATATATTAAATATATTTTTTAGTACGATATTAATATTAATTTTCAATTTGCAGCCCTGGCTTCTTGCGTTTTGTCAATGTACTAATGAGTATGACAGGACCCGAGCGCAAGGCGTTCCTACAATTCACCACCGGCTGCAGTAGTCTACCACCAGGCGGTCTAGCCAATTTGCATCCACGCTTAACAGTCGTACGTAAAGTAGACGCCGGCGATGGTAGCTATCCATCGGTGAACACATGCGTACATTACCTTAAGCTGCCCGATTACCAAACCGAGGAGATAATGAAAGAGCGTTTACTGACTGCAACAAAAGAGAAAGGATTCCATTTGAATTAATCTGCATACATACATACAATATGTGTTTAAATAATTTACTTACATACGTCTCTATACATTATTAATCTTAAGCATTTGCCGAAATTTCAAATTGGGCGTTAACATTGTTAGGCGTTTCTACGAGAACAATTTTCAGTTGATGGTGATAAAATTGTTTTATCTTTTATCTTTTTTCTGCTGAGTTTATTACTACTACTACTATTATTCTTATAATTATAATAATTATTTTTTTTTGATGTATAAAATTAGGAAGTGTAACTTACATATATATGCTATATATTAAAAAAAACAGGAAATTTTCTTAAAATAGCACACGAAAGAAAAAGTCAACGAAACGACATGATCATTTTTTGTTTTGTTCCCCGAGTGGTAATGTGTAAAAAAAATAGGCAAAAACAACAACTAAAACTGTGTGTGTATGTAATAAAAGAAGAAAACCCAAATCTAAGTAGAAAAAAAATCCAAACTATAAGTAGTGCACCAACAAAAAGCAAAAGCTGCATGAATGAATTGCGCTTCAATTATTTCCTAAAACTAGCTGCTGCAACATTATTACACAAATACATAGTTAAATAGAAGCGATGAATTGTGAAAATCGAAGAACCGGAAAATGCGCGGCAAATAGCAAATTTAAATTTACCGATATCACTAGCTTATAATGTGTATATATATGTTTTTTCATTAAAAATTAATTACTTGTTGATGACTACCTAACTTACGCGTATATACAATATTCATACATATATATAAAATCAACAACAATACAATATTTCAATATTCACACAATTATATACTGGTGTATTATTAAAGCAGACCCTCCAGACCCTCCTCTATCTACTACACAAATATTGAATTGATCGATAACAACAAAGTAATATTGTAAGTGAAATTGGCAAAACGGACTTGTTAGAACAATTTGAAATTTGTTACACTTTATTGCTTTATTGTTTTGTAGTTTGGCATATTTAGCTTTTGAGATATAATATTATTTGGTAAAAACCACAGCAGCAACAAGAACAACGGCGCCTTCATTTGACACACTTGTCCAGCAAACAGTTGGAAGGATTTTTTATTTGAGAAATATTGAAATTAATTTTCGCCGCAAACATGGTCTACACACGATTTTTGGTTTGAAGCAAATCCAGCAGCAGAGTTTAAAGCGAAACTTAAATTTTTCAAAACCATTTGGATGTTTGCTGATTTTTAAGCTTATATAAATAAAGAATTGAAAAATTAATACTAATTTAGAAAAAAAAAAAACAAGAAATATCAATACTGCAGTGTACCCACAATTTGATAACCACCAAATCATTATACCATATACTAGTGCATACTATTTATAAACGTATATACATATGCTAAAAGTAAAAATAAATTAGCAAAAATCCAAAATAAAAACAAAAAACTAAAAATTAGAGAGCTTTTTTATAGCTAAAGAGAGCACTACAGAGCGAGCGAGTTGGTAAGAGTAAGTTAAATGAGCGCAAGTAAACCGGATGTGTGCGAATGTTTAATATACAATTTACATAAACTAAACATATATGTATGTAGCCCCCAATCAAAACAAAAATAAAAACGTAGTTAAGGCAAAGGATATTGCAGATACATCGGGGTAAACATGTAATGTCAATGTATCTGGTGGGTAATTACAATAGCAAGTAATGTATGTTTGTATAATGTTTCACCTACATAGTTACACACAGTGCTTAAAAATGAAAATCATGTTTTTTATGTAAGTGGAAAATGTGTGCAAAGTTAAGTTGCTATGAATAAGTATGTGTCTGCCGCTGCTGCAAACGACAACAATAAAAATGACACAAATGCTATGCTTAAAAGAATTAAATATTTGATCACACACACACAATGTTATTAGACATTTTTTCTGACTAATTTTAACGGTTACTCTCTTAAAGCAAATAAAATCTTATCGGTAGTAAAAAGTATGTAACAGTGTCTTTATTTATACATTGTATTTTGAGGGACATCAATTTTTAATAAGCAAAAATGTGTTGTGGTTTAAAAACATAATGTGGTTTAAAAACATAATGTATCCACAAACCGGGACGGCCTGGTTATTATATTTGATCAAATACTGTCAATGCTTTGATGTCATTTTTGCGTTTTCGTAATCTCTTTTAAAGCTGGAACAGTTTAAATATTTGTGATGCGTTCTTTTGGTATGTTAAGAGGTTCAGTTGGGCCCCGATCAACTTGCTTTTATTTTCTTCCAAAATTATATAGAGTACTTTTTGATGAGAATAGCTAGATGTATGCACTTCTCTTTGGAGCGATTCACCGTGGCACAAACCAGTAGAATCGATGAAAAATGTATACGAATTGTGATTTGAATAACGTTCTGCATAGCTTGGGTTATGTAGTCTGTGAAGTCGTTGTGTAATACGGTAGCGGTACGAATAGGTTGAGTGTTGTTGTTTCAACGATTATCCAGAACTGCTAAAACGGAAAGAATACGTCTAGTTGTTATCGAGGTCATTTAATGGTAGGACTAGTAAACGTGCCGTCTCGACAGTGTTGGACCAAAGGGAGTGGGGTGTCATATATTCTGTAAGTCGAGGTTCAGTCTGGATAAATTTAACCTGCTGCAATATACATAACGAAGTTGCGCAAGGGTCACTCTGGTTTCTCGTGACAACTCGAGCTCATCGTCTGCTATGGGTGGTGGTTAGACTCCAAGGACGTCATTCACTGGGAGGGAGGCAAGGAAGGTGTAAACGGCTCCGCCAGGATACATAACATGTAGTTTATAGCATATCTAAATCTGTCTGCTTCCGCAGTGTGGTCGGTGCATTGCGTTATGTCGTCGACGTATTTTAGGAGTGATCTCTTGTGAAGTCGCACGATAGTGAGTCACCTTGTCTGAAACCTCGTTTGGTATCGAACGGCTCGGAGAGGTCCTTCCCAATCATGACGCGAAGTACATTCTCGTATATGGTACTTTTAAATGAAATTAACGAGATGAGATGGACGTCCGATGTTATTCCTAACAAAAAAGCAACACATACTGTAAGAGGACGAAGGGTAATAGGAGAGTAATAAGATCGCGTAAATTGGTATACGTACGGATTTAAGACAACAGATGGTACATGTACCGGTTTAACGGGACCAAACCTCAAGTTATCTGTGCCCATGGGACAATTCCCACCATCTTTCAAGCTGTGATCTATGTCATTAGCAAGTGTGCTGAGGTCATATTAGACAGAAACCCCCATTGTGTATAGTCATCATTAGTGATAGTCAAGCGGCTCTCAAGGCAAAATCATCCTTTGAAATAAATCCGGAACTGGTTCTGGACTGTATCGAAAAGTTCAATAGGGTTAAACTATTGATCGCGATAATAAGAAACAAACTAAAACAAATAGTGGCACTATATATTGTGCACTGCAGACTAAGGAGCCATTTGCACAAACTAGGAATCTGCTCGTCGGATCAAAATCGATTCTGTGATCTAAAGCGGAAACACCTGATCATCTACTCGTTGACTGTCCTGCAATCGCGAAGAAATGGAGTAAAGTAATGGGGGTCCTGTATTCCCAAAGAGATAGTATCATGTCAGCCCTGGAACACTATTAAGCTTTCTTTACGCTTTGGGGTTAAATGAGCAATAGAACATATGTAGGTTGCAGTGCGATCGCTCAATATCTTAATCTAATCTAAGCGGACGAAGACTCTCCTATCGACAGGAAAGGTGAAGTACACCGGTTTTTTGGATTCATAAGGTGTGATCTACATTGACTACTTGTAAAAGTGTTGAATTATTGCTCTGAATCGATGCTGAATTGCAAAAAATAGCGGTTCATTTGGGGACGAAGAACATAAGGTTCCACCATGACAACGCAGTCAACATGCCTCAATTGGTCGATTTACGCAACGATTATTCGTATTCTCCAGGCTTGGCCACTTCGACTTTTTCCAAACATATAAAAGTCACTGATTAGGTTATCTGCGCCACCGTTGCGAGCATTGCAAGAAATGTATTTATCAGAAGGGTTAAAGAAGTTCCAGCATCGTTGGACCAAGCGTATCGAGCTGAAATAGGTGATTAATGTCCGGGTGGTGTCCGTGAACCAGAGCCCCACAGGTAGGTTTTGGATCGTTGTCTTTTTGAAAGGAAGTCCCGTACACTCTGCTTCAAATTGTTTGCTAATATAAACGGTAATAATTAGACCCATTACTTTTGGCAGGTTTCTACATTAGACAGATGTTTTCCGAACTATATTAGTTTATCTATATATAATTTCTAGTGAAAGAGAAATGATCTCCAATATTCTTCAATGAAATAAAGAGCTATCTGTGAGCTATGCCCCCATTAGAGAGTATTATAGTTTTGTTCACATAACGGTTGTTTGTAAGTCATAAAACTAAACCAGTTAGATATAAGGCTATGTATATCAAAATGATCAGGGTGACGAGACGAGTCAAAATCCGAATGTCTGTCTGTCCGTCCGTCCGTCCGTGCAACGGATAACTTGAGTAAAAATTGGGATATATTGATGGAACTTGGAACACACGTTCCTTGGGACCGTGAGAGGATTGCATTCGAAAATGGGCAAAATCGGACCACTGCCAGCCCATAAAATGGCGAAAAGAGAAAACACATAAAGTGTCATAACTAAGCCATAAATAAAGTTATAAAAGTGAAATTTGGAACAAAGGATCGCACTAAGGGGCATATTTGGATAAATTTTTTTTGAGGAAGTGGGCGTGGCCCCGCCCCCAAATCGGTTATTTGTATATATCTCGCAAACCAATAAATCTAAATAAACCAAACTTTATGCAGTCGGTTCTCTTACGTACCCCACCACACACCATGAAATAAGTTGAAATTGGATAATAACCACACACACCGCCCATACAAAGGTTAGGTTGAAAATTACTAAAAGTGGGAAAGTGGGTTAACTCACTAACGAAAAACGTCAGAAACACTAAATTTCACATAAGAAATGGCAGATGGAAGCTGCACTCAGATTTTTTTTACAAAATGGAAAATGGGCGTGGCGTCGCCCACTTATGGGTCAAAAACCAGATCTCAGGAACTACTCGACCGATTTCAATGAAACTTGGTTTGTAATAGTTTCCTTACATCCCAATGATATGTTGTGAAAATAGACCAAATCGCTTCACAACCACGCCTATTTCCTATATACCAGAACTTTGAAGACGATCTGAATCGTTTACTTTACAATATATAAAGTAAGCACTAGTGAAGATATCGGTGCAGAACTTTGCACAAATACTACATTTATAGTGTGGCAGCCTCATTCTAAAAATCGCCGAAATCGGACCATAGGTTTTTAAGGCCCCATATATCGAACACGAGGACCTCGGTGCTTCTAACCTAATATTATGGTTTCCAATTTTCAATGGACTTTATACAATATATATGACGAATATGTGGGTCAAATTGTGTATTATATAATATAAATAAAGTTAAATAAATAAATAAATTGCGAAAGTATAAAATGTTCGGTTACACCCGAACTTAGCCATTCCTTACTTGTTACAAAATGGAAAATGGACGTGGCATCGCCCACTTATGGGTCAAAAACCATATCTCAGGAACTACTCGACCGATTCGAATGAAATTCGGTATATAATATTTTCTTAACACCCCGAGGACACGTGTGGAAAATGGATGAAATTGGTTCACAACCACGACAACTTCCGATGTAACTCAATTTTAAACTCCATCGTATTCCTTCACTTTATAATATATAATAAGGAACAAATGAAAATAGCGAAATAAAACTTTACACAAATACTGTATATGATCTGTGGCATCAGTTGTGAAAAAATTGTCGAAATCGGACTACAACTTTTCAAAGCCCCGAATATCGAATATGAAGAATTCAGTGCCCCATGGTAATTTTACACCGAAAATTTCGGTAAATCTCTCAGATATTTTAATTTAATTTAGAGGAAATATTTTTCTTCTAATATTGTAACTTCTCATATACCTAATTATAGGATATTCAAATTGTGTGTTATCTTAATAAAAATATATCAATAAATTGCGAGAGTATAAAATATTCGGTTGCACCTTAACTTAGCCTTTCCTTACTTGTTCTAATTCATCTTGTCGTACAGTTGTTGCAAGACTTTTCTCTCCATTCTTCCAGAACGAGGTTGTGAGGCAAACAAGGTAATGCTCGAGAATTCTGCGAAAAGATGCGGCGACCTTCAGAGGTGATCTAGCGATTGATGCCCACAGTACATATACTGAATTTGTGTAGTGAACACTTCTCCAGACTGATGAATGACAATGAAAGTACAACACCAGGAAATGACGAATCCGATTCATGAAGAAATTTGAATAGCAATTCCCCGCTTGAAGAACAACAAAGTGGCAGGGTCCAATGGATTGCCGGTCGAGCTATTCAAATATGAATAATGAAACCACTCCAGCTTTGAAAGTGTTCGATGCAGTACCCGCTGGTGGAAGCAGAGGAAGAGAAAGACCTCCATTCCATTGGAAAGACCAGGTGGAGAGAAGAACCTGGCTGCACTAGGTATCACCAATTGGCGCCAAATAGCGAGAAGGAAGAACGAATGACGCGTTGTTGTAAACGCGACTATAACCGCGTTAGCGTTGTCTACTCCAATAAAGAATAAAATATGTACTTACTAATGGTATTTCCTTCTTGAAGTGAGTGAAACACTTCCGTATATTTTCTTTTTTATCTGCTTTAGATCTTTTATTTTATTGATTGAAGTAAATTAACATCAAAAAGATTAAAATACAATGCAATACATACAATACCGTACAGTAATCGAATAGTAGATAATAAACTACAGTGTGTCTGTTATGTAAGTGTACAATTGTCACATTTGTTTTTGTTTTTGTTTTTTTTATCGATTTTCAATTATTAATATTTTGAAAGACATACCACTAAATTATCTAAAAATTATTACAGAGAATAAAGTACGCTTGATGCTTAATTGTTAAATTATAATTCTCCATATTTCATACATGTATTTAAACCCATATCAATTAATTTCGCATACCACAGCGGTATAATATGTAAGTTATCTATTTATTAGCGATATATGTATACAGTATATATATTTTTATTAACTAAAATCTAATAATTTTATCATCGCGCTTATAGAATTTTAAGGATATTGCTAAATTTGTTAGATATAAATTTTTAGAAGGGCACACTTAAGTGATTCAATTTCCTATTGTTAGAATTTGTATATACATATGCATTTATTTGTTTAATTTATAATTCTTCGTGCATATAGTACATATATGTACGCCGATCAGTAAGCATGTGACTAATACTTTGTTTTTACTGTAAGACATAAGACATTTTAAATTTTTTCGAAATGAATTTAGCAAATTAAAGAAACAGCAGTTCAGAACTTTTTTAGATTATGGTAACTGTGCTGACACTACCCAATTTTTATTATGAGCGTTCATATATTCTTTAAACCTGCCTTCGGTGGCAGGTCGGTCTACAGTGGCTTCGAAAAAGTCCGTACATTTACTAAACCGTTATTGCAAAATGATCTATTTTTCATAATTTTAGGAATATTAATTTATTCTATATGAGATATTAAACGAAAATACCATGATTGGCAGACATACATTTAAATAATGAACAAATCTAGTAAATGACAATGCAATCGTAGACATTCTTTTGGCATGCAGTGTTAACACTCGGCACTGAACGGGTTGAACACATATTCCCTAAGAAACCGTAGAAAAGTATTCTCTATTAAAGTTCAGTACAATAATATGAGATCATTAGTGTTTGCGCGTCATTTGTTCCAATTGCATAAGCTTGCTTCCTCATCTTCATTTAAAAAAATTAAAAAAGATATTCCTAAACATTTACTTTTCTGTGGCACCATACAATTTTTAAATCTCTTTCAAAAGACTGGCGGCTTTTCCGAATATCTTATGTGATCAGCGGTTCTATTTTCTCATTCAAAGAGTATTCATGTATTTTGGAACAACAACAAAAAAGGAAACGTAAGGACTTGACTAGAAAAATGTGGGTCGAGCTGCACTTTGAAGCGGTTGGTATAAAAAAGTAATACAGTTGGATTTATCATAACCTCAAATTACTTTGAATAAAAATTTCCCAAAAAAATCCGCTAATTTATAGCTTTTTTTATAAATTAATTACACTGTACAACACACGGCTGGGTATTGGACCAAACTAATGAGGAGTCAAAGATTGAACTTTGAAGAAAAAAATGTATATGGAAAAATACTGGACTACATCTGTCATATAAGCTTGACCGAAAAGTCAAAAGATTATATTTATATTTTGGATTTTTTTGTAGTCATGTATATCCTGTAACTATTTTTTTTAAGTCCTTTTTTCGAACTTCGAATCAAAATATTTCGATTTTGGAGGCCAACTTCGAAAATCGAAAAATACAATTTTTTCATTATGACTCAATCTCCTGGAAAAAACTCGTTTGGACCAATACCCAAAAAAAAAGTCGATTATGTTGTATTGTGTGAATGATAGCTGCCATATGTGAAATTATTATTTAATATTTGCAATTAGTAATCACATAAAAAACCTTTGAAACTTGTCTGGGTAAATATAAATAATTTTAATTTTCAAGATGTGTAATAAATGTTAATAAAAAATAAACAAAAATTTTGTGTTGTTTTAGGCGAAAAAATATGAGTTTAAATATTTTTATTCTTTGTTGTTTTTGCTTGATTTTGGCGCAACATGTCTTACGTATCGCAATATGTACATATATTTCCAAATTACAGTTGAAAATGTGTCCAGTTTCTACCACTATTTTTTAGATATTTAGCAATTAAAAATTTAAATACATAAAATATATATCAATATGTATATATATAAATGTTTGCATTCAATAATATTATAATAATATGTAAAACTAGAAACTGTAAGCAAAGTGGCAATTATAATAAAATCTTTAAATGAATATATGTATTAAATTTAATGTATACACGTAAAACGCGTTGTATGCATGTATATATATATTTAAATTAAAGCAAAATATTTAAATATGCATATATTATACATAAATATGTATATATCTATATGTATTTAAGGTATACTCAAATATTATAGTACATACGCACGTCACCAAATATTTGTGTGAATGTACATATATACGTTTATAAGTATGCATATATGTATGTATGTATTTTCTTTTGTGTTTTTTTTAAATGTATTAATGTAAATGCCTACAACCTACATGTAGCACATAAATACATCGGATTCTTAAAACATGACATGTATTCTTTAATGTATTTAATTATATACGCAAATTTACTTTAAAGTGATTCATTACTTGATCGCATATACAGAAAAATATATTTATATACGACTCGTATGTATATGTACAGCGACGAAAACCACAGGCGCATCCACCACATACAGACAACAAAATTCGTTATAAAGTGACACTCAGGCAATTAAGAAAAAAATAAATTTAAACACAAAATAAGAAAAGACAAATGCGAGCAATTACTTGCAGCGCGCACATCAATTAGGTACTTAGGCAAACAGCAACAATAACGCTAATGCAATATATACCGTTATACATGTAAGCATGTATATTTGACTCTACGCAAATTTGTGAAACATGTTCTTTTTTACAGCAATGTGTTTCATACTTCTGAGATCTGATTAGATTTCATATAATTATTACAAAATAATAACACGTACCTTTGTATATATGTACATATATGTATGTTACCTCAAGTACAATACACGTTAAAACTACAAATACAATACAATGATAGTGTGCAGAATAATGCCTAAAAAACTTAGTTAAAAACACTGCACTTGGTTGCAAAAGCGCCTTTAATTCATTTTTGAAACAGTTCCATGCTGTTTTTATTTGCAAATGTAGATACTACATACATAATTACATACAACGGTAAAAATATAAAAATCATATTATGGTGTAAAAGCTGGTAGCGACTCACAATTGTTCAAAAATTTTAATTTTATAATTAAAATCATTTAAACTGTTTCTTACAATAAAACAATGATTTTACAATAAGCACCACTTTCTACGTACATTTAAATATAAAACTATTTTATTTAAAAACTTGAAATTACTTTAGCAACAGCATTTCTGAGTTTCTGACATAAATGTTATTTTTGTTAGAAATGGTTACAATTTTGTTATAATGCAAGTAAAGTACAGCAGAAATTCAAACTGATTTATGTATATAAAAAATGAGAGGCTTAACAATATGCACATTTAAACGCTTATTTTTGAAGAAAGCCTTCAATACTGTTGCGCCAACTATTAGTTACGGTAGTGTTACGATTTAAAACTTTCAACCGTACAAGCATCATCAATCAAAATTCATTTAAAGCGCTATTGAAATATTCTTAGACATTCGAACACTTTTATAGAAATAAATTAATAAATAAACTTATTTCAACCGTTTATGCATGTAATTTATGTATATGTCATCCATGTTGCGGTGTTTGCTACAGCTTCAAATGGTATTAAAAGAAACAATGTATAGCTTATATTAACATATTTATGTGTCCAAAAAACCATTGCATATAATTGATTGATTTTTGTCTTTATTTTACACACTACATTTTAACGCATATCAAATGATGTGTATGCCTTTTGCGTTCACTCTTATCCTACTACCTAAAAGCAATCTTTATTTGCTGTCTTTTCGCGTTTTTTGTTTGCATTTTAAGTATTTTTGCATTTGCATTGTCTTCATGCATTCGTGTACTTATTTTTTGCTTTGTTTTTATTTATTTCTTTACTCTTTTTTGTTATTGTTTACTGGATTTGCCATTTCAGTTTCATTTCACTATTTTGGTTTCTTCAAGATTTTTTTTTTTATTATTTTAACGCTAAAATATAAATATTTGAACAAATTTAGCGAAAAAAATGTAATACGTAAATTCTACTAGACGACAAAAACGTTCGCATTTTTTTATTTATTCACATTTTTCATAATCGTGTGTTTCTTCTCGTGCATTTGTTGCTCGTAATTATGCTATTTTTTGTAACGCCTTTTACTATTTAAATTTGTTGTATTAATTTTTTGGCTAACTTCAAATCCACTTCTTATTATACTTTATTTATTTATTTTTTGTTTAATTAATTCAAATTAATATGGTTATTAGATTTATTTTCGCCGGCACTCAACAATTTCGACGAATATAACGGAAAAGACTATTTCACTTTCAATATTTTCCTTTATGTTTGTTTTATTATTATTTTTCTCTTTTATGCATAGAATTTGCTAATGAAGAAACAACTTTTTAAATGGTAAATGGAATTTTGATATAAAATTTACGTACTTTTGTAACTACTTATGCTTGTTTTACTTCATTTGCTGAATGCTCGTAAGTTTTAGTTATTTACTATTGTATGTAAGAACAATGTTTACAACACAGGAAAACATTTAAAATACTTGATTTATCTTATTAGTTTAGAAAATAATTTTACATGACGACCACGACCACGATCACGACGAAGATGAAGAGTGCAATTTATATATGTATATGTAACGAGAATCACAATGAAAAATATGCCAAAAATAACGGCAACGTGCTTGAGAGTTAGTTAATTTGAATGTTTAATTGATTGACTGACTGTGTGCACTAAGAGTTCTCAATAAGTTGATTACGAATGTCTGACTCAACGATTATCCACGATATTGCGTATTTAGCTCAATCTTGCTGGCTGACTGGATGACTGGTGAAATGGCTTTGTTTTACATTTTTTTCCAGTTTTTTTTTGTTACGTAAATGCACTATGTCTTAAGCGCCATCGAAAACTATACACACTAATATATATTTATACCGCTTGATCTGGTTGCCGTTCTTTAAATTTAAGAGTTTCCTGAAAAATTAATGTTTTTAAGGTTTCTTTTGGAAGATCGTCCAGCTCCATGTCGATGCTGAAAGGCACCTCCGCAACAGGCTAAAAGAAAGTAAATTATTATGAGGAGTTATATTAAAACAGGTTAAAATGTTTTACGCACCTCATCGCCCGGATCATAATACTGTTCTAGATAAGGATGGGCCAATGCCTGTTCAACGGGTATTCGATTGTGCGGATTAAACGTCAACATTTTGCCTAATAAATCCAATGCTAGTGGATCCGCATTTGGGAACAATCGTGACCACGGTACTTTTGGTTTGAAAGTTAACGATTCCAAATAATTACGAGCCTGATCACATTTAAGAAATAAAATATGTAAATTATTGCAAATAAAAAGTATGTAAATAAAATACGCACCTTCTCATTTATAATACATTCTAAATCTTCTTTTGATGGTGAACCTAATACGCCTAAAATATGGTTCAATTGATCCAGATAATGTTTGCCTGGAAATATAGGACGATTGCTAAGCATTTCCGCCAATATGCACCCAACCGACCATATATCGATTGACTTTGTATAACCCTTTGAATTAAGCATTATCTCGGGAGCTCGATACCATCTTGTTGCAACGTATTCTGTCAAAAAGCCGGTATGATCGTGCTCCGGATCGGCAACACGCGCCAAACCAAAATCGCAAATCTGTGAAATTTAAGAAAAATAAATAAAATTGTTTATATAAAACATAATATACATCTGTGTGTAATATAAATGTAATCAGATTCGAAAAAGCCAAAACTGTTTGCTTTCAAAAAATAAATAAATATTTTTTTGGAAAATGCTAATTTCCTTAAAAATACCGGAAATAAATAACATAAATTTTTTCAAATCAATTTTTTGTTTTTTCGAATTTTTTGCGCTTTTTTAATTCGGTTAAAACAGTACAATTTTCAGCAATGAAGCTAATTTCTTTTGGAAATGATTTTAGACCAGTCTGTTAAAGTACAACTCATAATTATATCACAACGTCTTGAATTATTCTCACAATAATTAAATTAAAAATTTAGGTCAATTAACAATACTTACTTTAAGATCACAAGTGGTATTCAGCAATAAATTACTTGGCTTTAAATCACGATGTAATACATTCGCCGAATGAATGTACTTTAATCCTCGTAATATTTGGTAAAGGAAATAACAAATATGATCATTGCTAAGCCTCTGCAAATAAAAATTATAAATATTTAGTGATGCTTAAAATATGTTGTAACATTTTATACGTACCTGAGTTTTAAGTAGTTTGTAAAGATCAGTCTCCATTAAACACTGTACAATATATACATCTCTCATCTGTTCTATGCTATCTACTCGCAATATATCCCGAATATCAATTATCTACAAAACAACAAAAAAGAAAAAAAATAGCATACAAACGAGTGATTAGTAATCATTTTACAAATAAAGTTGTGAGGTGAGCCATTATCGGTAGAAATAACAGTTTGGGACTGCTTACTCACATTTTCATGTTTAAAGCGGGTTAAAATTTTGATTTCTCTCAATGTGCGCTGACAATAGGTTTGATGCTCAAATGGCGAAATTTTTTTTATAGCAACTTTAATATTTGTTAATGTATCCAGTGCCGACCTGTATAGATAATAAAACATGTTATAGCTAAAAGGTTTATAATCAAAGCGAAAGTAAACAAAATATGCAAATATATGCTGTGACAGCTTGGGCCTGTTGAACTTGATACAACTTTGTAAGTGTTTTTGCTTTTGCATTAGCCACACCCTGTGCCTTCACAGGGATTTTGGGTATGAGGCTATTGCAGTGAAGAATTATTGAATTATTTAGGGAAATGTTAATACTGGTTATACTTACACTACCATACCGTAGGCACCTTCGCCAATATAAGTTAAGTCCCGATAGCGTGGTCCAACTTCGAATAGCTGTGAGCGTATGACTTCCGCATTGGGATTCGTGGTGGCATTCACTGCAGTCGACGCTGCATTACTATTGGTATTGCCAGGGACCGTTGCAGCAGTGTTCTTTGCAGCCGGAACTCCACCATTGTTTCCACCGATTGGACCGGTGGTGGACTGTGTGCCACTTGCCGCCTCCGCCATAGACGAGCTTGTTCCGGTGCGATTTATCAAAAAAGCGTAAAATTCACAAAAATTATGCGACGCAGTGCGCTACTATACGTATGTATACGCACAATTATGTGTATTGAAAAAATGTTAAGCGAAATTCGTCACCACCAGTTGGCAGGTTCGGTCTGATTTTCTTAACATACTTTTCATACAACCATTCATTTTTCACCACATGCTTTGGTAAAATTCGTAAACAGGGTTGTATCGGGGAAATATAAAGTTTGTAAAAACCAAACATATGCATATCATTCTGCAATTATAGTATTTTTAGCAATATATTTTATTAATGTGCCTATGTACACATTATAAATAAATATTGTGAAATCACTAGAAGGATTTTACTATATATCTAATTTTATACATATATTTTCGTGCCAGCATGCGCCTAAAATGGTGTAATGATATATATATTTAATATTGCAGTAGTATTCACCAATATATGCGGAATTTTTTCTCTAAAGAAGAATATAATATTTTAAAAATTTATTCTTATAATATTAACCTTTTCCATGTGGTCGCCATGTTATGTTTACACACGAATTTTCAACGTCGTCAATTAAAAACAAATAGCCTCGAAATGTTTCAAAACAGCTGTTTATTGGCCTTACTCATCAATGACGTGAATTTTCTGTTTTTATTATCATAAATCCATGATAAGGTAAATAAAACAATTTAAAAGTAATGTGACGAGCGGATATTTGTCATTTACAAGACAATAACAATAGTGACCGCAGTAGACAATAGTGAAGTGAGTAAATTTGGAAAAATACATTTAGTGCAATTAATTAAATTAATATGGGTTTCCCCTTTTTATAATAATCGTATTATTCAACCAAATTAATTTTATTCTCTTTGTAATTGTCCGAACCACTATTTCTTCGTTTTCAACTGATTTCGTTTTCTCCTTTTCATTTTTTATTTGAAAAAATTTGTCTCAATTTTAGTTGTACACCAGTTAACTTATTGAAATTATCTAAAACTTAAAACATGGATCAGAAACCACAAATCTACTCCAAATATGCCATCTTGACACGTACAACTGAGTTGCGAATGCATACTTCCGCTGAAGTACCGTGTGATCGTTCTACTGAGGTGCAAACATTTACAATGGTGGGTGGTACACTCATAAAAATGTTTCAAACGAAAGTACCCGTAGAAATTGCCGGCTCTAGAAATATGAGCACAGTGCAAATACTTGACCTGGTGCATCACAAACCGATATATGAAAATCTTTATGAATGTCCACAAGACAATTTGTTGAAAGTGAGTGAGACGTTGTGGCCATATGTAATTGCCATAATGGAACCAGAACGGCGATTACAGTTGGTAAAGAAGATTGAACATTGTAAATGGATAATCTACCTGAAAATTAATGATTTAGTTCGCGTCTCGGGTGCAGCGTTTGGTAAAAAATCGATTTATTACGACTGCATCATACGATACATCGGCAACGTTGCTGAACTTTATCCCGTTGGCTACGTCTTCGGTCTGGAGTTGCTGGTATGAAATGTGAATTTCATTGTGTGTTTAATTACACACAAAAGGAATTATATGATAGTAATTAAAATGATCTCTTTTAATGGTACATTTGGGCTATGATTTCAAATACTAACCTTTATATTTTAATTAAAAGAAAATATTTTTAACAATATTTAAATTAATTTATTCAATTAAAGAAATAATATAATAAAATTTACATATGTTGAAACGTTTTGTATATGAAAAAAAATACGAATATACTTAAATTATCATATAAAAATCGAATACTTCATTATAGCATTTAGACAACGGCTACTCACCCCAGTCAGAGGATATTCCTTTTTCAATAAATTACATGCAATGTGAGCCGAGTCTTTCCATATTCTCAACCGCCGATAATTTACTGCAGCTACCAAGCGATATTAAGAAGAAATTTTCTATGCAAAATCTTATAGGCGAGACGTTATACAAAGTAAAAACGGCTATTGTACCATCTACTTGTGGCAACGGCAGTGGTGGCGGCAGCAACACAAACTCCTTGCGCAGACCAAAGAAACAAAAAAAGAAGGTACCGACTTCACAATTTTATGCCGACACTAGTTCTCCACCTGCTGAGGACACTAAACAAGTTGTAAACAACAGTGTGCCTGATTACAGTCACGTGCTCGAAATGGATCGTGACAGTAACAAACAGAAGAGTACAGATGAGTTCGATAATGGTAATCAAATGATACCAATAGAAAGTGATGACTACAAGCAAAGTATTGAGAACTATGAACGTAGTCTAGAAAGACAGCGTGGCATTCCCCCTGCAACTACGACTGTAACAGCGCCGGTAGGCATATTAAAGCGACATACACCTACTGCTTTCGGCAGTGGAGATGTTGGTAACAATAAAGATGCTGTGAGTGGCACAGTACACCCACTGAATCTGATGAGTATGGAAGATCGCGATATAGTTGTGATTGATCGCGCTGATATACATGAGTCTACAAAAAATGAGTCGAATGTTATTGTGGTGGATAAAAATATGAAGCAAGACTATGATTTGGCGGATTTATTAGGTAGCAATTGGCCAAGCAATGCAGGAGGCGCCGCCTCTATACTAAATAACAAACAACCGATAAAACAACAGCATACAACTGCTAACGCTAATTACGATTTAGCACAAACAAAAGGGGCGCGTAATAAATCGCCCAACCCTTTAGCACACTTTGGTGGCAATAAGACCGCAGGAAATGCTGCTATGGATGGTTTTATTGGCGGCGAACTGGCAAGCGACGAACGAAATAGTAAGTATTCAGCACTACAATGGGCTCACGGTATTTGTTGTAATCAAATAATATTATATTCACTTTCCTTTGGCGGTATTATGACAAAGTATTTTTTAAGTAAATTTTTTAAAATAACAAGCACAACAATAAGCAAAAAATCTTCTGTTTATGTACGATAACATATTTGCATTTTCTTAGCTACAACAAACTTTCGGAAAACTAATCAAATGTCAAAATCTAAACAGAATTATACAAGATAAAAATCATTTATTATAACACTTCAATGGCTCCATAACCAAAAAGATATTTTATATTATTATATTGTTGATGCTAGTAACTGAATTCGCATTTAACTGCTGTTCTCCTTAAAAAACTTTATCAACAACTATTTGTAGTTTCAAAAGCAAATACATTGCTTATATATTTATAGTATATATTTATTTTGAAAGATTTTGTGCCTAGTGCTATTTATAGCGCAAACCATGTGGTTAGTGATGTAGTTTTATTCTAATGGCATAGAATTATTTGAGTGGTTAATTATATATATTTTTTAAATTTATTTCATTGAAAATTATAATAAATATTTATTATATATATTTTTAAATCGAAAAGTTAATTTTATTAAGCGATGGCCAAATAATTTTCTAAAACCGCTTTTGTACTTTTAATAATTCATTAAGACGTCGAGACATAAATTCATTCAAAGTATGTAATTCTAAACAAAGCTTCGTCCTTCTTCGTAACGCACTAATGTATTTTTCTGTTAAATGTACTACAAAAAAGTAATGAGACGATTTTCGTAATCACTACTTCTATTAATTTTAATATTACATTCTAATTTTTTACAACGTGAGTCCGTTTTTTTGTCTTCGTTCTGTTTTACATAAATAATGAATTTAAATATTTTCAAAATTATTAAAAACTAAAAATTATTAGATTTTATTTATTTATTTAGTTGAATTTAATATTTAATATAATTTAATTACATTTTATCTATAGATTTTAAGTTATTTTTATTAATCTTTGGATTAATTGAATATATTTTGAAATTGATGATTTTTTAAATATATTTTTAAATTAAATTTGGCTTGTTACGTAAATAGTAATAGTTTATAAACAACTTTATATACTTAAATAAATGTATATATTTGTTTAATATTAACTTTGAATTAAATTAAATTTTATTTTAAAATTTAATTAAAATGATTTTTTTTTGTTTTATATAATTTTATTTGGTTTATACATTTTTACTATTACTTTATATTGTAGTTTGTTTTCGTTAATTTTATTTTTTACTATTTGTATTATCATTTCTAATTAATTTTTAAAATCATTTTTAACATGTATGTATCATATGCCAAAAAACTATTAGGTTATTGGCGATTTTTGATATCTCTCAAATCATCCGAATACCAATAGTTTTGAATCGTTCGTCTTTACTCGCTACTCTGACATATTTATATTTATATCCATTCTAATACAGAGTGCACAACATTTGAAATTGCTTTTCAGATGATTGTGTGATTTGATTATAAATAGTACGTCTGGTAGTGGCAAGTGTTTACATTTCGGTGTTGTAGTTTTTTGTTTTAATCCACAATTAATATTGCTTAAATATGGAAACACAAAGTACCAGCTCATTAGCAACGAGTGACACTTCAATTTACAATAATATACCCTTAACTGTTTTGGAATTGTTCGCGTCTGGGCCAAGTGGGCTATACAACTATTCACCAAATGTCTCACCAGGTTGTTGGTCTCTTTCTTTCGAATTTGATTTATTTATAACTCACTGCTAGAGTTCAGAGTATTAGAGTTCAAATGTCTCTATTTTCTAACTTTCCATTTTTTCCTTTAATTTTGCAGAATATGCTAATTCGCGTGATTCACCGGTCTACGACAATTTGGTTGATATCGATACACCACCGGCTGAAGTGGAGTTGGTGAAATATACGCCCTTGCAAGATATACCCGACACCGCATTAGGCGTTGGTTCAATGGTGGAGGTATCCATACCGGAGGCGTCGGAGAATTTGTACGGCGTTATACGTTGGATAGGCACTGCGCAGGGACGTAAACAAATTATGGTTGGCGTGGAACTTGAAGAGGATCAGGACGATCGTACATTGCCGACCACTAATGGCATCTATAAATGCGTGCGGTATGTGTGTTGAAAATAAATGAATTTACTATGATATAAATGTTGCAATTATTATTTTGTCTTCACTCAATTTTACAGTTATTTCAAGTGTCATGACGGCCGCGCACTTTTCGTCACTTCAGATCGCTGCTGCACAGATCGCCGCTTCATTGAGTTGGATGGTAAGGCTGCTGCAAATATACCGACCGATTCGAAAATGTTCGGACAAGTTGATTGTCCGTCGGTGCCAGGCGCGGTTGCACCATTAAGTGAGTAAAATAACATTTGCAGTTGTCGAAATGTAGTTATCACATTTTTATAAAATAACTTGCAGAGATTAAAAGTTTGGAAGAGTTGGAGGAAAATTGTGGCAAGTTCAAAGGTATACAAGGACATCATAATTCCTGTTATCTGGATGCAACATTGTTTGCCATGTTCACTTTTACGCCGGTCTTCGATTCGTTGCTTTTCCGACCGCAGGAGGCTGATGTAAATACTTCATTGTAATTATTACTCCTTACTCTTATAATTATTACTCTCTCGCCGCAGGATATTCCCAGCTATATGGAGGTACAGAAGGTGTTGCGCGAAGAGATCGTCAATCCGCTGCGCAAAAATGTTTTTGTACGCGCCGATCGTGTCATGAAATTACGTCAGCTATTGGATAAACTAAGCTCCGTTAGTGGTTTGACCAGTGAAGAGAAAGATCCCGAGGAATTTCTCAATAGTTTGTTAGCGCAAATAATGCGCGTAGAACCGTTTTTGAAGGTAAAATAGAATTTACAAATAACAAAAAATTGGAAGTATTTCAATTTTAGCTATAATTATTAAATTTTTTTGATTTGTTTTCAGCTGAGTTCTGGTCAAGATGCCTATTTCTATCAGTTGTTCGTTGAAAAGGATGAGCGTTTGTGTTTCCCCACAGTACAACAACTATTCGAACAGAGTTTTCATTCATCCGATATCAAATTGAAGGAAGTGCCGTCATGCTTGATTATACAAATGCCGCGCTTCGGCAAAAATTTCAAAATGTATCCCAGAATTTTGCCCTCTCAACTGCTGGATGTCACCGATATCATTGAGGACTGTACGTGAGACATTTTACTTTATATTATTGATCAGTTAAATTTATAAAATTTAATTTTCTCTTTCTATTATTGTTCAAATTAAATTATATAACATAATTGTGCTCTTCCACTAGCTCCCCGCCAATGTTCTGTATGCGGCAAGTTAGCCGAGTATGAGTGCCGCGATTGCTACGGTGTTCTGCAAGGTGGTGTTGGTTTGGAGAGTACAGCATTTTGCCTTAAATGCCGCGATACTGTACATATGCATGCGCGCAGGTATTTTTTTCTTAAATTTCAATGTGTTCCCGCTTTTTAATTTTGGAATTATTTTTAGAACAAACCATACGCCAAAGAAATTGTCAGTGCCGCAAGATTTCCGTATAATGGCCGATCACATGACAGTTCCGCGCTTGTATATGGAATTATTTGCTGTCGTTTGCATAGAGACTTCGCATTATGTCGCGTTCGTTAAGGCCGGTTCGGGTCCCGATGCACCTTGGTGTTTTTTCGATTCCATGGCCGATCGTAAAGGTAAATGCAATAAATGTAAAATTTAAGTAGTCTGTGTAAATGAAAACTGCATTTTAGGCGAGAAGAATGGCTATAATATACCGGAGATGATAACGGTACCCGATTTACCGCTTTGGCTTTCGGAGGAGGGTGCGCGTGTGGTTAATGAGACATCGACGAATGACAAAATGTTGCCGGAACACGCGAAGCGACTTTTCTGTGATGCCTATATGTGCATGTATCAGAGCACCGATGTGATGATGTACCGCTAATGTAGAGAGAGAGTGCGCAATCATAGACACAGCTTTAAAAGTACACACTTAACTAAATTATAGTTTTATTCCTTTACATAAGCATATTTATACATATATATATAATATCATATGAATAATGTATTGTTTTGCATGAAATGACACCAACAACAAAAATTTATAATTAACAAAATCCATACATACAATTTAAATTAATAAAATGAAGTGAATATATTGTAGAAAATTGTATTATCGTTGTCGTAGTTTCAGAAAATATTCCACAAATAATTTAGTTGAACGTTCCCGAGTTGTCAGTGTTCCGACTGCCTCGAAAACGGAATACCGAATATTATTATTCGAATAATGCTATTTCCGGTTAATCCGGTTAGTCGATTAATCGTATACCAAGAGCTCTGGTATATAGTATTCCCAAATCTATAAAGAGACAGTAAGTGCTTGAACGAAAAACAATGTCGCTGGTTGTAGATGTTTCAATCTTTCTTCTGAGAATTCGACTTTGAAAATCCATCAGCCATTCAAAGTATCCTCCATATACCGAACGAAAACAGAAGCGACAGAAGAGGAGTGTAGTCTAGCCAAGTGCGATATGGGTGTTATAAATAGTTTATATAATCTTAACGAAAGTATGAAAGATTCAACATAATTAACAATTTTATTTGCTTTATGTGATTAAGCGTTACCTATGTATTGGCGTAGAAACCGTTTAGCCGGTTATAGCCGAAGCCACCAGAGCGCGCCATTCATTTCTCTGTTTTGCAGTTTGGTGCCATTTGGAAATTCCAAGTGCCGCCAGGTCACTTCCACTTGGTCTTTCTAGCGGGTACTGCATCGAACACTTTCAAAGTTGGAGTGTTTTCGTCCATTCGGACAACATGACCTAGCCAGCGTAGCCGCTGTCTTTTTATTCGCTCAACTATGTCAATGTCGTCGTATAACTCGTACAACTCATCGTTCCATCGTCTACGGTATTCGCGTTGGCAAAATTTTGCGCAAAATTTTCCTCTCGAAAACTTCTAGTGTCGTCTCATCGGATGTTGTCATCGTCCACGCTTCTGCACCATAATACAGGACGATGATAAGCGACTTGTAGAGTTTGATTTCGGTTCCTCGTGAGAGGACTTTACTTTTCAATCGCCTACTCAGTCCAAAGAAGAACCTGTTGGCAAGAGCGATTATGCCATTATCATTAACATCGGCGTATGTCAGCAGCTGTACACTCTTATAGAAAATTGTACTTTATCTATTTAGCTCTGCTGCTCATATTATTATACCCTGAACAGGGTATATATACCTATAAAATATCAGTATGTTGAACTGAGTCGATTTAGCCATGTCCGTCTGTCTGTCTGTCCGTCCGTCCGTCTGTCTGTATATATACGAACTAGTCCTTCAGTTTTTAAGATATCGTTTAGATGTTCGCAGATGTTATTTTCTCTTCAAGAAGCTGCTCATTTGACGGATCATATAGCTGCCATGCAAACTGATCGATCGGAATCAAGGGCTTGTATGGAAAACTTCCGCATTTTACTACATATCTTCACGAAATTTGGTGTGAGTTATTGTTCATAGAAATAATTTAATCTCCGAAAAAATGTTCAGATCGGTTCACTTTAGCATATAGCTGCCATACAAACCGAACGATCGGAATCAATGGCTTATATGGAAAATTTTCGCATTTGACGTGGTATCTTCACGAAATTTGACATGGATTACTGCTTAAGGTAATAATATAATCTCCGAAGAAATTGTTCAGATCGGTTAACTATATAACCTTAATGTTTCTAGCAAACTACCCGACTAAAAAGAATTAGTAAAATGTTTTCTTTTTTTTACTTACTTTTTCTTACGTCTTTAGATTTGCTTAAACACATAGTTACTAAAAGAAATACACCTGTGAAGGGTATATTAGCTTCGGTACAGCCGAAGATAACGTTTTTTCTTGTTTTTTTTTTCCAGCATCAAGTTAAAGAAGTCACACGATAGTGAGTCATCTTGTCTGAAACCTCCTTTGGTATCGAACGGCAGGCAGAGGTCCCTCCCGATCCTGACGGAGCTTTTGGTGTTGTTCAACGTCAGCTTAAACAGCCGTATTAGTTTTGCGCGGATACGAAATTCAGACATAGCGGCATAAAGGCAGCTTTTCGTGCTGTCGATAGAAGTGGGTAATTGCTATTCGAATTTCTTCATGGTCGGGTAATGGAACATCTGTTTCATCGCCATCTCCTGGTGTTGTACTTTCACTGCTATTCAGCAGGTCGGAGAAGTGTTCTCTCCATAATCCCAGTATGGACATCGGTGACCAGATTACCACCTTGGCCTCTACATGCGTTACCTATAGGTAATCTATTAAGTTCTTTTCACGCTAGTCAGCTTGATAGGAATATAAATAATTGTTCTTAAAACCTTCCTCAAACTTAGTGATTTGGTAAATACCGGAGTACCCGAATAGCTGAGTTCCTCTTCTATATTATAGCGAATTTGTCTTCAACGACAATATTTAACTTCCACTCTCTTCTTCAGATGTTTATTTTAATTAGAAAATGTTGTTCATTTATGCTAGTTTGGAGATAGAGAAGTCTTACTTTTTCGAATGAATAGCCGCCAATAGTACATAGTTCCCAAAACGAATGGAATCTTTTAGGTTAGGTTAAGTGGTGTCTGTCGACGCACCAAGGCTTTTGGAAGTCCCATTGTGACACCACCGGGACTGGGATACCCTCACACCATTAAACCCTCTTTGAACCACCCTGTAGTCTTGATAAAATGGTCGCATTCGCCACATCGCGTCTCCCAATTAGACATGCATACTAAAGTTCTTATGTCAAATTTTTCAATAGTCTCTTTCTTCCAAATTTTAATAGTGTCTTATTTTGGAAGTTTCGTTACTTTCCATTTGCTCCTCGGATTTTCTAAAAATCAAATGGGATGTGCGGGCATTGTTGACCCAAAGATCCTGTAGTTTTAAGATGATTTCTTCGCAGTAATTTGATAGAGATTTGGAGTTTTTATATTGGGAGACGTTGGAACATGGATCAAATCCGTCTGTTATTGTTACAGCTGCCCAGTTGACAGTGTTTGGACGGGTACTACTTATTTGTCTGTTGAAATTCACCCGTTTTCTGTACCCTGAAAAGATTTTGGACCTCAGTTTAGATATCTCCGCTGTGTTCATAAACTTAGGCAAAACCAAAAGATTTACGGGATTCTTGGAATGTCTAGGACAATATCGTATGATTTTTTGTTGTACCAGAATTCTTTATTTTCCATGTTTAGCCATTTCAAACCGAATCGAGAACTGAGAAAATCTCTCGAAATATGTGTTCAAAATTTTAAATATGAAAATACGTTAACAAATTAACTCCCACGCACAAATCAAAGCATCAAAGTAAAAGCGTCGCTCAAAAGAATGTTACTCATACGCACTGTATACCCACTCTCAACTCAACAACAATAATAGCAACACAATACAAAGCAGAAATGTAAACAACCATCTCGTCTATACAAATAAACACAAAAGAGCGAATTGCTGCATCTTCAACGGAGAGGCACACAATGGTAAGTGGGGAGTTTCACTTCTGGATTGATTGTAGCAACATGTAACTGGTTAGCTGGTTGTTGGTGATGGCAGGTACTTGAAGGACACAACAGTTAAGCGCCATGTTGTCTGTGGGCACCAATTACGGTACTGGTAAAGAGCAACTCCACCAAATGAGAAGCACAGCATGTGAGAGAGTGAGAGTAAAATGTTGAAATTTAATGCCAAAAACACATGTTTAAAAGCTTGCTATAGCAGATAGACTGAGCGACAAAGTGGCGTAAGGTGAGAGCCTATATGATTTTTGAAATTTGATGTGTTTAGGCAATATTTAGGAAAGGTAGCAATTGTTTGTGGTAAAATATAGTTCTTTTGAAAATAACTTTTTAGCTCACACTATTCAAGAAATTAATATCGTGTTGATAACTTATTTCGGCCAAGTCTCTTCTAAAATTTGAATGTGGTGTTTTACTTTGTTATTAAAAATTATCAAACTTGAACTCGCTAAATGAAATCTTTTGACTTTCAGACATAATTTTAACAATTTAAACGATGGTGTTTTTAATTGTGGACTTCGAGAACTTGAGAGGATTCAACATGATAATGTAGTAAACGATTTGATCTAGTTGAAGCTCTGCAGGGGTATAATAACCAATCGTCGACTGTTTGAATAATAATGAGTAGTATGTTTTCCTTTTAGAAGAGAAGACAGGACGTGGTTATAGTGTTATCTACAATGGTCTCTACCACAGACTACGATTATACCTTGTTTAATGAGCTCTTTAGGCTCTAACATGGACCATTATATTTGTTGTGTTTTAAATAGTTGACACACTGTCTCATAGCTTTTTCGCACAGGAATTAATTGATCAATTAACTGGTTTGCTCAATTAAAGCGCTGGTATAGATCGATTTACCAGACAAGAGAAAAATCTTATTATACTAGATTAATTTTTAATCGAATATAAATGGAGTTGAAACAGGAATGCAATGTTCTATGTTGTCCACGCTTTAAGTTTGTCTGTTTTAATAGATAAAATATGAGTAAAGTTACTCTGCGGCTTGTTGTCCACACTGTAAACTTGTCTGTATTTATTGATAAAATAACAATAAGCTGATGAAACTTCCTAACTCCTTATGAACAGGAAAATCAATAATTAATCGAGTAGTCGGCTGTGCGAAAAGCAAAAACTGGTTTCTCAATTACAATCTAAATGTATTAAATTAATTTGGCTGTGCGAAAAGGCTATAAGTCTATGCTTACAGAAATCAGCTCAAACAAATTTGCATGCACATTAAATATATTAAATAGTATACTTAAAGTTAGAAATATAAAATTAAGTTGGGGTATTGCTACGCTAATTTTATCGGCTGCTAAATTTTCTGTTTTCAAGATTCTCTGCTATTTCAATGTTCTCAAAGTGCCCTACATTTTATAATAGCTTTACAGTACGTTATTTTTGAGACGGATTTTTAATTACTACGATGATGATCAGTTTTGCTGGATGTTATAACCAAATAGCAGTTCATTCAAAAATGAGTCCAGAGTATCAACATATTTGGAGAGTAATCAGTTTCTTTGTACTTTGTTCTGTTTCTGGGCTTCAACAAACTTCTGTGATAGGTTATAAAGGTCGAAGAAAATTTAAAATTGAAAACCCAAAAAAACACAAGACTTTCTCCAAAGTCTAGACGATTTTATTTTTGTTGCAGTTGGTCGCGAAGGTAATATATCGGTTGTAAATATTTTCTTACATTTCGAATATTACCTCTTCATTTGGAGGAGGCTGAGGAGGCAGCAAGGCCATTTTTGTGGTCTGTGAACAGGGAAAGATCCGAGCCAGATTCGTATAATACGGTGGATTAAGTTTAGGCAATTTGAAGAAATTTCGCAGCCGTTTTAAAAGATTGGAGACCTGTAATATTAGTAAGTACTCGCCAAGAATGATAGAAATAATGATTATGACAATTTGGTCTCTCTGAATAGTTTGTGATTTATTGGTTAGTGAAGTCATACACGAAAAGAGGGAAAAGCCGACGTTCCATGAGGCAATCTTGACATACATATGTATTCAATTCAAATGCTCTCGCGATACAAACTTATCGGTCTGCTTGGTGTTATAAGTAAACCGGAAACAGATCTTTAGATCTTCAGAAATTTAATTTAAAGGTAGCGAGGTTAGTATCATTTTATGCGAACTTTTTTTTTCAAAATAATTATAAAATTTTACAAATAATAATCTACTCCTTTGTAAAATTAGAAATGTCGTCTACGCAAGTTTACCACCTGGTGGTTTTTGTCAAAAAATAAGGGCATCATACTCGCATAATTAAATAGGTATATGTCGTACATGTGGGTATGTATGGTGGATTTATTCACGCACTCGAGATTTGTCATACCCCGAACACAACGGCATCTAAGTGTTGTGCTTCATCAACTTAGCATCCTTTATTCCGTTTGTGTTGAGCATTTAGTGTTGATAACGATGTTATTACGTGAGAATAAAAGTTGTCCACTTTTTCATGTTCTTCCGCATGTGTTTATCTCGCGTTTTTTCTGGGCATACTTATGATATGCTGTGCGCGCACATGGTCCACAGTCAATGCAGTTAATAGTACCACCACCCACATATTAGTTGTGGCATAACAACAACATAGCGCCAAAGCCAGTCCAACAGCTGAAAAACTACCAATACAAAATTTGGGAAGGAAAATGTGAGTGATTAAACATTGAGAGAGTAGAGTGAGTGATGCTTGCTCTCTGAGTGACGCTTTTTTGCAACAATTTTCACCTTGCTTCTCTCGCTGGCTATCCCGTTCATTACACTCCTCTTAAAGAATTGGCAATTTTACACTTCACAGTGGGACAATTGGTTGAATGCATGCCATAGAAATTTATATATTTTGATTGCTTTGTATGTTCTTATTGTAGTATTTGTCATACGTTTACGATCATTTAATTTAGATTGAAAGTGGTTGCAATTTCTGTGGTTCTTTCAAAAGAGATAATCTCTTACTTTTTATATGTAATTCATTAATAACATTATACATTTTAAAAATTATTACAGTTAAAATTATTTTTGAAAGTTATTGCAAGAAAAAAACTCATAAAATATAGGTTAGGTTAGGTTAAGTTCGATGACTCTATTGAGGACAGAAATTTATCTTCAACCATAAGAACCACGTCGTCTGCATAGACGATCATTCGGCATTCGATTTCCTCAAGCTTCCCCAGAAGGTCGTCTAGCGTCGGACCATGATCTAGAGGATGGGTGAGAGAACTCCTCCCTGTTTACATCAGGGTGTACCTGTGCGGTGCCCCATTCCACCACGATCATTCTTTCGCAGATTTGTGTCTGTTAGCCTTCTTTATGCAGGTGACAACCATGTGTAAGGCTGTGTCCATTTATAGTAAACGTGTTTAGTATTAGAGAGACGTATTCAAGGTATCCTAACCCTTACGTATCGATCGATCAGTCTCTCTAGCGTTTTCAATACAATAGAATGCATCCAAGCCCCCGGAATGTTGCCCAGTCTAATGCAGTTTGCATATATGGGTACCAACCAGCTATATTATAGGCTGAAAGTCCGTTGTAGCTGCGCTGGTATGATACCATATGGTCCAGGGGACCTGAACGGTTTGAATGAATTAAATCTTTCAGAGGTGCCGGGAAGGCTAGAAGGTCTTTCAGAAGATCAATCTGTCTGTAGTGCTCCAAGTTGCACTTCTCCAGGGGAAGGATTACTTCGAAAGCGAGCGTCCAGACGCAATTTGAGAGTTTCCTTACAGCTCAGTCTGCACTTTTCATTCAAATGAGGTACCGCCAGAAGGTGGTTGGCTTTGTGAGCATGTGTCTAAATCTAGAAGATTCCTGTCAGTCATCAATCTTTCCGCAGAGAAAAAAAAACATTTGTTGTTTATAATCCAATAAACTTAAAAACAAATAAAATCGACGCAATTCTATCCCCTCATTTCTCACACTCGACCCACTATGCACGATTAGCCTTTGACAGCTGGCGGCTTTTAGTCTCTGTTGCTGCTGCTGCTCTGGGAATTTCTTGTGCTGCTTCACAAGATGCGACCACACACACACATATCCGCAGACAGCCAGACATACTATGAATAAGTAGGCAGGCATGTTGTTGCGCGTTTGGGCGCACAATCCGACGCTTGGTCGCAGTCTGTGGGGCGGGTGGGAACGGCTCGCTGCTCTCACGCTTTTTGCTTACGCTCCGAATTTGCAATTCGTGTTGCTGGCGCTGCTGCTGCTGCTTAGGCTTCTGTTGCCTGCTGTTTGGCGGCGTTTGTGCTTTTTGGCAATTGGCATTAGATAAGAGCTTTCAGTCCCGGATTGGCTGTTGCTGGGTAATGTTTCGAATCATATACACGCCATGGTCTTGCGTACGTTCGGTCGAGCATTAGCACACACATCCTGCTGTTGCGGTTGTAGCACCACTTAACACTGCTCTTCCTAACCAAATTCTAACCTAATAAATACTCAAAAAAAAAATTGCTTAAAAACTAGCTCGTAGCTGCAACGAAAAGTGTAAATGAAGTGCGTATTTTATAAGTGCTGGTTTGTGGCCGAAGTGGTAATGCAACTCAATTGGTTATTATTCAAATTGTGCAATTGTTTCGCGACGCGTTGCGCCTCCCACTCCAACGACAGCAGCAGCTGCATAAGTGTATAAATGTACCAATGTGCGTGTGTATGAGTGAGATTTTGATTTTTCATACATTTTGGTGACATTGGCTAGCGGAAAACATCGCATAAAAAGCAAAAAATTCTTTGCAGCCAACAGACGAAATTTAAAAAAAAATATGTAATAATGGAAATTACACACACATACATATACACACGTCCATAGTAGCTTATTAATATGTGTGTGCGTGAATTTTAAGGAGAATTGTGTAAGCGTTATGTGCGCTAGTGTGTAGCTGCAGGAGTTTTCGTTTATTTGCAAGGAGTTATGGCATAATTTCAATATTTTACACGTGTGCCATTGTATAAGCTTGATTGTGTATAAAGAATTATATAATAAAAATAAAATAAAAATAAAAAAAATAATTCAAATTAAAAACTTTTTCGCCTAAAGTGAGACGCTGTGTAATAAACGCGTACGAAAAGTTTCAAAAACTGTTATTTTTTTCAAATAAAATGTGAGTTCTTTTTCAACAAATATTTAATACTCCAAAAAGAAGAAGCAGCACCAAAAGAAGGCATAAAATAGCACAAGTAGAAGAAGAAGAAGAAGAAAGCAACAGAAACCACATTAAATTAAAAAGGAACACACAAAAAAATTGCAAAAAAATTGCACGTGTAATAGAATATTAAGCCCCGAAAATCTCTGGCGCTTTGTGTACGCTTCAAAGTCGGTCAAAAACTTGCAAAGACCTCTCTCCACACAAACCATAACCTCACACTTTACCACAAATATTACACGCTCACATACAGCATCAACTGGAGCTACAGCTTTGGCTGGCACAGTAGACGTAGTAGGCATAACGCAAAAACAACAACAACAACAACAACAAAAGCAAGAAAGGAGAAAAAAGCGAAAGAAGATAACAACAACAACGCTAGCGACAGCGGAAATTGGCAGCCTGGCATTTGGCAGCTGCGAACGCGGACGTGGAAACCAAAAAGGAAATCATTTTTGCCAACATTTTCGATTCCAAATTTACATACACACCCACACACACACATTGATATACAAAAACCGTTATAGCTCTTATTTGCACGCGGTTCAAATGTTGTGCCTTGCAGCGTTGCTGTCAGTCGGCTGCCGCTAGCGACAACGCATACAAACATACACCCTCGCACACAAACAAAGCAGGCGGCATAGCGCCAATAGCCAATACTATTTTCACATAAATAATCCTTTCCAATTATTTTCAAAGCCCTCAACTTTGTCTGTATGCATGTGCTTCTTGTGAGCTCGTAAAATTGTGGAATATTTTTTGGCAACTGCAGTTGCGACAGCACAGATGCGCACAGCCGTACCGAGACCAAGCAACCGACCAACCGACCCACCGACCGCAGCGGCACATAATAATTTGAGTAAATCAAAGTTGTCGAGACGTTTGTATAAAGCAGACCCAAGTAGTTGCATAGTGCATGCCTATAAGTCTAACGTGACTAGTCGAGGGTGTAGCCAAGAAAGTAACAAGTGTACGATGGATGTGGCCAAATTGTCGTTAAACGCAAATAAATTAGAATGCAATTTAATTAGTGTGAACAACTTTGAATTATAGTGGTTTTATAAGTTTACGAAGGGGAAATGTTGAATGGAAAGCACAATTAAAGAAGCAAAGAGGTGGTATATTAGGCGAGCGTGGCCGAACATAAGAAATTCTATCAAATAAATGAAATATATATTTTAAACTTTAGTAAAATTGGCAGAATTTATTATAACGAATGTGGTCCGATAAGCATATCAAGGTTTCAATATCGGCTTGTGTAGTATGAAGTTCTCAGGATATGAACCTTTTCGCGAACCTTCTTCTGCAACATTATCCTCTGTGCTAGACCGCGTTGAACCTCGTTAAACCAAGTTTTGGTAGTTACCATAGACAGCATCCGATCGATTCTTGATTAACTACACGATTTTCATTCCAAAAACAATTATCGAATCTTTGACCGATATTGCAATTTTTCTATTTTTTCGTAAGACGTCCGGATTTTAGCACTTATTTTTTTAAAACTATCTCTTTAAAATGTTGGCTGCGGCTACGTCTCAGATCCATTGAGTCCAATTTTCAATGACTCGTTCGAGTATTTCGACTGGTAACTGGCGAGTTACATGTGTGTTGTTGTGCTCCAAGGCCGAAGCGGGATTGTCCGTATAAACTTTAGAGTTTAAATATCCCAACAGGAAAAAGTCAAACGGTGTGATATCACACGATCTTCGTGGACAATCGACCGGCCCAAAACGTGAAATTATACGCTTACGAAGTGTTCTCCCAATAAATCCATTGATTGATAGGATTTGTGGGAAGTGCCGCCGTCTTGCTGAAACCAAATGTTGCCGAGATCACGAGCTCCAATTTCAGGCATCAAATAGTCGGTTATCAAGGCGCGATAACGGTCGCCATTGATGGTTACGTTCTCAATGGCATCATTTTTGAAGAAATATGGACCAATGATTCCAAGGCCCACAAGTTTATTTTTTGTTATTTTTTTCTGGATGAAATGGCATCACTTGAATCTCTTCAAGTTGCTCTTTGTCCCAAAGGTGACATAACCATTGGCCAGACATGGGCCTCAGAGCGTTCTCTTTCTCAATGGCATCATTTTTGAAGAAATATGGACCAATGATTCCACGGGCCCACAAGTTTATTATACTCTCGCAACAACAAAGTTGCTAGAGAGTATTATAGTTTTGTTCACATAACGGTTGTTTGTAACACCCAAAACTGAACGAGTTAGATATAGAGTCATATATACCAAAGTGATCAGGGTGACGAGTAGATTTGAAATCCGGATGTCTGTCCGTCCGTCCGTCTGTCTGTCTGTCCGTCTGTGCAAGCTGTAACTTGAGTAAAAATAAAGATATCTTGACGAAACTTGGCACAAATATTCCCTGGCACCATAAGAAGATCAAGTTCGAATGGGAAATCGGACCATTGCCACGCCCACAAAATGGCGAAAACCAAAAACACATAAAGGGTCATAACTAATCCATAAATGGAGTTATAAAAGTAAAATTTGGAATAAAGGATCACACTAGGAGGGGGCATATTTGGATGTAATTTTTTTGGGGAAGTGCGCGGGGCCCCGCCCACAAATTGGTTATTTGTATTTAACTCGCAAACCAATAAAGCTATATAAACCAAACTTTCTGCAGTCGGTTCTCTTATGTACCCCACCACACACCATGGAATAAGTTGAAATCGGATAATAACCACGCCCACCTCCCATACAAAGGTTAGGTTGAAAATTACTAAAAGCGGGTTAACTAACTAACGAAAAACGTCAGAAACATGGGCGTGGCATCGCCCACTTATGGGTCAAAAACCATATCTCAGGAACTACTCGACCGATTCGAATGAAATTCGGTATATAATTTTTTCTTGACACCCTGATAACACGGACAAAAAATGGGCGAAATCGGTTTACAACCACGACTACTTTCCTTATAACTCAATTTTTAATTCCATCTTATTCCTTCACTTTATAATGCAAACATAAGGAACCAATGAAGATAGCGGAATAAAACTTTACACAAATAGTGCATATCATCTCTGGCTTCACTTGCGAAAAAATTGTCGAAAACGGATCATAACTTTTCAATGCCCCAGATATCGAACATGTTGAACTCAGCGCCTAAGGATAAATTTAAACCGGAAATATGGGTAAATATCTCAGATATCTTAACTTAATTCAGAGGAAATTGGTTTCTTCTAATAGTGTGTCTCTTTTCCAAAAAATATTAAAATCGGGTCATAACATCTCCATATACCTCATTGTAGGTTTTTCAAAAGTATCTTCTCCTAGCTCCCATATACCTAATTATAGGTTTTTCAAAAATACGGTGAGCTTTATTCCGCATATATGTATTGGTTAATATGTGAGCTATCTTAGCAAAATTAAGTGAGGGTATCGTCTTGGATATAGTGTACCTTGCTGATAAAAATGAATGAAATCGGTTCAGGAATTACCTCAGCCCTCATATACTATATATGACGATTTTCGTTATTCTATTAAACTTTATGCCGAATTTATGGGTTAATTTGAATGTTATCTTCATAAAATTTCTTCAATAAATTGCGAAAGTATAAAATGTTCGGTTGCACCCGAACTTAGCCTTTCCTTACTTGTTTTTGTTATTTTTTTCTAGATGAAATGGCATCTCTTGAATCTCTTCAAGTTGCTCTTTGTCCCAAATGTGACATAACCATTGAGCCAGACATGGGCCTCAGAGCTGAAGAGAAGGTTATTGGACAGTGTGTACTATTGGCTTCTTTAAACGCTTTGCCAATCGATGACGGCTATTCGATAGCACGTTAGAGAGTTATAGGACTTTAAATAGTTAATGGATAAAACCACAATGTAAGAGTTGGGATAATAATTACTCGAATTGTTTCAAAATGTTTGCTGAAAAGCGAATCACTGATCTAATCACCGAAAAATATCTGAAATCAATTATGCTTTTGGATATCGAATATTTTTTTTGAAAATTTAGATAGGATGCACTAATTAATATTCACATAAAAGAAAAAGTTTGCGGAATGGATTTTTCTCTCACTTTCTCTGTGGGCTCAAAGACGAAGATATGTGTGGGTAAAGAACTCACTAATGAGGATTTTAGCTAAATAGCTGATATATTGTAGAAGCGTGTTTTTGAGATTTTCAATACATTACTTGAAAATTCTGAAGAGAAATGTTGAGAACCATTTGTATCACAAAGTCAAATGAAGGCGTTGTAGACTAAACTCTAAACTTAATAAAGAAAAGTGGTTACCACACGAAAAGCAAAAAAAGTTCTCATAAAATCCTCAAGAATTTTAAATGCTTCGGAGACATAAAATAAAAATGTGAACTATAGCTCTTGGTATTCGACTAAACGACTAACCGAATTAACCGGAGAGGACATTATTCAAATACATAACAATGTTCGGTATTAGAGTATCTTGATAGTCGTAAGTCGTCGACTATTCGATTAGCAGCTCACTTTTGACTAGTCGGTTAAGCATTCCTTGTCGACTATTCGAATACTACGAGTGCATTCATTTTCATATTTTTATTGAAAAAATGGAAACTCACGAAAAATGGTGCAGAAACTTCTTCAAACTTTATATACAGTGGAAGTTCCATAAATCGAACTTCTATAACTGGAAGTTCTCCATAAGTCGAACTTTTGTATTGGCTTTTGGAAATTACAGAATACATGTTTTAACGTATTTAAATAAAACGTTATGCGAAGTAAAGAACTAAAACTATGTATCAATCTATATTTTACAGCTTTATGAAAAGATTTATGTTTTATTGGAAATTTCTATAAGTCGAAGTATCTCTAACTCGAAGTCGCAATGTTACGACTATTCGAATAGTATTAGTCGGTTATTATTCATACGAACAGATATTCGTATAATCGGTTTCCCGGTTATTCCCTCATACAGTAGATGCTTAAATGATGCTGTTTTTTATCAATTTTATTTAATTAAAATGATCGAATATTGTTTGAATAAATTACATTTTCTAGAAAATGTCATTAATATTGTACTCTTTCTATTATAAAACAAGAGAACCCTATTTAATAACCGACATTAATCTTTATTCAATATGTTTTCTTTTATGTCCTCTTTGTAATATTTACTTAATTCGCGTGTAATTTTTGGGCGGTTGGTAACACTTCTCATTTTTTTTAATGTAAGCGTTTCTAAACCTCCAAGTTTGGATACCTAACCTTAAATGTAATTCGTTATTTTCTACATTTTACTATTTTAAAATTTTCGTATATATGGCAACCCTTTTCAATAAATATTTAAATTCTAAGTCCTAAACTTATAACCTTTTCGCAATTAATTGATCAATTAACCGGTCTTTGCTGGATTAAAGTGCTGATTAGATCGAGTTACCATACAAAAGAAAACTCCTTTTTTGCTACGTTAATTTTTAATCGAATACAAATGGAGTTGAAACAGAAAGGCAACTCTGCGTGTTGTTGTGTTTATTGCTAAAATAGCAATCAGCTGATGAAAGTTACCAACTTCTTATGAACATCAAAAACAAAAATGTATAACAGCTGAGCATTAATCGAGTAGCCGGCTGTGCGGAAGGAAAAACTGGATTCTCAATTATCATCTCAATGTTTTATAGTAATTTGGCTGTTCGAAAAGGCTTTTAATCATATTGATATCTTTAAATTTCTATTTCATACACTTAACAACCCTACTCAAAAATATTACTTATCGAAATATTTCTAACTTCTTTAAAATATATGTTCATAATGGAGTATTTCATTATATTTTCTTTTTTTTTTCTAAACTAATAAAACAAGTGTAAACATGTGACAAGCGTCGGCAAAACTACTACTATTTCTAGGCTTCAATTTCAATGCTTTATTGTAGGTATTTTATCACCAAGTCCAAATTTCACTACATAAAATCCTCGATGAACTACCATGTACTAGCGCTACTGTGTATAGTTGCTTACGTTTTCCGCAAAAGTGTACGCGCAAAACAATTAGTCAGTACGTCATTTATGCCAACAATAGAAGGCTGCTTGCCTATGAAATAGACGGCATTGAAGCCCAAAGCACAAATAAAATCAACGTTATAACGGACTGATTCTATATGCTACACCCCCTGGCTATTCGTAAATGTTGTTGCGAAACAGGAAACTACCGCACGAAGGAAGGAAACCGCGCCGCAACTACTGCACAAACAGCATAAAAGGTCAGACTTACGGGCATTGAGTTGTTCGATTGGCTGCAACTGGACTTTTAATTGTGTTACCGAGTTGATTTAAATTTATTGGGTAATTGTAGTTAAAAGCGTTTAATTTGTGGCAACCATAATCGGTATGTAGTATGTAAAATGGAATTAGTGCAAAGCTATTTGTAGACAATAAAGCGCATGTGTGCGCATGTGTATGTTTGCATAATTTAGAGCCTTTGTATAGAGTAGTTAGTTGAGACTCCATACAATCCATACACAACGGTCGCTAATGAATTGACTAAACAATACAACATTACAACAACAACGAACGCCATGTGGTTAGTGTGTGTAAGTTAGTGTTAGTGACAGACGGTCGGAACGTGTTGGCTGGGTTCGCAGTGCGATTATGGTTATGCGCATTTGTTGTTGTTGTTATTCGCGCCGTCACGGTCAGCGGTGCAAAAATGTATAGAACGACAAGCCGAAGTTACGCCGAGCGCACCGACTACTTTACAAACACTCACACACACAAGCATACACGTAAATCACGTTTTAACTTCCGGTTGAAATGGCGTTTCCTTTTGTGTTCGAGACGGAAGCAGCCGATATTTTATAGCGTTTAAACACTTACTTACTCACGAGCACATTGTGAATTTCGTATAGAATTGAAGGAGCGTGAATTTGCAAACACACACACACACACACATGTATATATATATTATATGTGTTTGTGTGTGTGTATTTTCATTTATATAATATAGCGGTTACATACCGATATGTATATATATAAAATGTTTGCTGGTACAAAACGCTTACTGCGTTGTTGTTGTCTAGTTTTTGTACATATATGTACATATGTTTGTGTGTCTTCTTATATGTGAATATGCGTGTGTGTGTGTGTTTTTCGCCATGCGTCAATGCGCTTTCTTCTTTACTTTACAGTCTTCCTCGCCATCGCGCTCGATTTTTGTGCTTTCTGCTTTCTGAACCGCAATACAATGAAATAACAACAACAACAACAATAAATGAAATAAAATTAAAATAAAGAAATAATAAGAAGAAAAGTGCTAAAACAAAAACAAAACTAAAAAAGTGCAGGAAACAAAAGAAGAAACACAAAAGAAACACCGACGAAAGGAAAGGAAAACGCAAAGAAAAGCCAAGCAAAGCAAACAAACAATATATTGCCGTTGTATCCTTGTGGGTTAAAGCTGTAGTGGGCGCTCGCGTACGCCGACGCGCGGTCCTCACTTGACAGCTTTGCGGTCGACGCTACGCTAACGTCGTCATTTGTTGTTTTTGTGTTACACGTACTTTGAATGCGTACGACCAGTGGCACACTATCATCTCGTAACGGTTTGTTTGTTGTTTGGTGCCCATACTCCAACACACACACACTTACACAAGTGGTACGAGTATTCGTCGCAAGCCCGTGTATGTGTGTGTGCGCCCGTTGTGTTTGCGTTGCGGTACGCGCGTGTGTGTGCCATTGCATTAGTAACGGTGATTCAACTGTGAAGCGTGACAACGAATATGATTAAAATTACACGTAAGCGGTTAAAGGCAACGCAAACGTACGTAACGAGTTGAATTGAGTTGAGTGTGTTTGTCAAATTGCACCGCATTGCAAGCGGCAAGTGGCGTTAGTGTGTGTGTATTATTGTTTATATATTGTATATGAGCGGTGCACAAACAAACTGTTATAAGGCAACACATTAAAGCATCTACTTAAAGGATATCCTAATTCTTCTATGATTACGCTCAACAAACAACAAAGTAAGTTTACAACCGCAAGCCGCATTATGTGTATTTAATACGTTAATAAGTTAATACAGATAAAAGCAATCTAATGTAAAACGTTAATGCAGATATATTAGGTCTTAATATATCGAAATGTTTATTTGTAAGATTTTGAAACCGAACTAAAAATGAATTTGTGACATAGATAAACCTTTATTTGGAAATCGTACATCCGACAGAAAGCAATTTCGCCTATTGGCTTTTCCCAAAAATTTATATAGTATGAAGGCCACGAATATACGATCCTTTTTTTCCAGAGTTTTTTCAATCTCAACTACTATTGAGTTAAGGGTTGTCTCCGTGGATTTACCTTCAGAGAACGCATGTTGCGAAACTGACAGTTTTTCCTGGACTATATTGTTGCTTATATTCATTTCTATTAGTTTCTTTTATCCTTTTTAAAAGGAATGAGGTATCCATTAATAGTATCCATTAACAGTCTCAATGTTGTGTTCGGACTTTACTAAGATTTTTCATAGACAAGATGATTCTTCCGTAGCCTCGATGTCATTGCAAAAAGTTTTCCAAAAATCTCTCTGGGATTTTCTTATTTCTTTTTTATATAGCTTTAGAAGATTATGCTATTTTTCCCAGTATTCATAGTTTTTTTTTAGTTTTCCTGCATTAAGTTGCCTCTGCAATCTTTTTGTTACGTGTTAGCGGACAGGGCAATTCCAATGCTTTTTTCGAGTGTGTGTTTAAGTCTTTTATATTCTTTGTTTGAAATAGAGGAGTCCATAGCAATATGTTTTCTTGGCTCATGTACATATGTGCCCTGGTTCTTTTTCTGTGATTTCTGAATTTTATAACCCTGCCTGTGTTTTAGTCCAGTATATACATTCAATATACCGGTGATCCGAAAAAAGTGCTCTTCCAGAACGCTCCATTTGGATACCTTAATTATGAGTTCCTCCGATATAAGTGTTATATCTAACACTTTCTGTCCTCAACCAACCCTTTTATCAGCTGCTTTGGTACCTGGACTTCGACAAAGCATATACATATTTTTATTGTTGGTGTGTATTCATTCCAGTCTGTACCATCGGGAGAGTTTGCCGACGAAAAATCATTTGCTGTTACAGAACTAAAATTTGTAGTTATTTAGTTTGTTTGTTTTATTTAGTATCATAGGACGCTGATCAGGAATAAGGATATTTAGGCAATTATTTAAAAAAAATAAGTAATTTATTCTTTCATCCTCCATAATTTTATGTATGTTGATATTATTCGTTTCATAGCTTTGGCTACTCTACTCGGCTATTTGATCGTAAGAGACTTCGATAATACGGTTTGTGTAACTACATTAGTACAAAATTCAATTGAAATCATAAGCAGTTTGGGATCACAGCGCCATCTGTCGACATGTGTTTTTTTTATACTCTCGCAACAAAGTTGCTAAGAGAGTATTATAGTTTTGTTCACATAACAGTTGTTTGTAACACCCAAAACTAAACGAGTTAGAAATAGGGTTATATATACCAAAGTGATCAGGGCGACGAGGCGAGTCAAAATCCGAATGTCTGTCTGTCCGTCCGTCTGTGCACGCTGTAACTTGAGTAAAAATTAAGATATCTTGATGTAACTTGGCACACTTATTTCTTGGCACTATAGGTAGGTTGCTTTTGGATGGACACAATCGGACCACTGCCACGTCCACAAAATGACGAAAACCGAAAACACATAAAGTGCCATAACTAAGCCATATATAAAGCTATGGAAATACAATTTGGTACAAAGGATCGCACTATGAAGGGGCATATTTGGATGTAATTTTTTGGGAGAAGTGGGCGTGGCCCCGCCCTCAAATAAGTTTTTTGTATACATATCGCAAACCAATAAAGCTATATAACCCAAACTTTCTGCAGTCGTTTCTTTTAGCCATTTCTTAATACAGTTCAAAAATGAAAGAAATCGGATCATAACCAAAGGTTAGGTTGAAAATTACTCAAAGTGCGTTAACGCTCTAACGAAAAACGCCAGAAACACTAAATTTCACTTAAGATATGGCAGATGGAAACTACACTCAGATTTTTTTTACAAAATGGAAAATAGGCATGGCATCGCCTACTTATGGGTCAAAAACCATATCTCAGGAACTATTCGACCGATTTCAATGAAACTTGGTTTGCAACAGTTTCCTTACATCCCAATGATATGTTGTGAAAATAGGTCAAATCGCTTCACAACCACGCCTACTTCCTATATACCAGAACTTTGAAGACGATCTGAATCGTTTACTTTACAATATATAAAGTCAGCACTGGTGATGATATCGATGCAGAACTTTGTACAAATACTACGTTTATAGTGTGGCAGCCCCATTCTAAAAATCGCCGAAATCGGACTATAGGTTTTCAAGGCCCCATATATCGATCATGAGGACCTCGGTGCTTCTAACCTAATATTATGGTTTCCAACTTTCAATGGAGTTTATACAATATAAATGACGAATATGTAGGTCAAATTGTGTATTATATAATATTAATAAAGTTAAATAAATAATATCGAGAGTATAAAATGTTCGGTTACACCCGAACTTAGCCTTTCCTTACTTGTTTAAATGACTTTAATACAGACATAAATAAATTTTAAATTTGAGCCTTTATTATTTTCAAGTTTTAACATTGTAAGACATATACAGTTGACCTTCCCTAACTCAAAGTCTTTGTTTATGTAATAAAAACATTTTACAATTATTGTAGTTAGCATAACTTATTCGCCAAACAATTGATGGTTTTTGTTTGTTAATGTTACTCATACGACATGGCATTTGCGAAGAAATTTTGCGTTTGCTAATGTATCAAAAAAGATAACTGTGGAGTAGGAGCTAATACGTTGTTTTTGGCTATTAAATTTTAAATAGTTGCTTACTGCTAGGATATTATTCATGAGTGTTACTCATACGACAAGGTAACCAAAAAGAAAGAATACATACATATATTCATGTACTATGGGGCCTGCTACACCTTCAATATTTATCGTGATATTTGGATCGCGATCTATATTGAATATATACTTCGCGACTGCTAGACGTTCAATGTATATAACGTCAATATTTATACGATGGTAGTGTTTTCACAAGATTTTTTTTAAGTATTTGTTTATTTTTTACATTTTTTTATAAATAGTCGGAAGAAAACCGAAGAAAATCATGTTTGGCTCTTGTTTTTGTGTCCACAGCAATTCATTATATGCATCCAATATTTGGACGTTATCAAAAAAACCGTTGACATATGAGTTGCATAGCTCTGGCAAAGATTCTACTGTAAACATTATAATTCATGTTCATTTTACTAGAATAAAGTTGATTTCAATATTTTGGCACTGTTGTCATTCACCAATTTGGACTTGTAAATCACAAAATATGCTACACGTTCAATATTTATCTCGCGATCCACGATCCGCGATCTGGATTTCAAAATATTTAAATATTTTGTGATATGGATCGTGATCCATCAACATTGCATGTTAAATGTTCAATAAATATCGCAATACAGGAAATTCCACGATAAATACTGAACATGTAGCAGGCGCCTATAAATAGTTATAAAAAATATGGAAATATGTGAATATTTTGTAATAACATATAGTTCGTATAAAAAGTATCTAGTTCGAGGTTCTTAGTGAAGAAATATACTGTTACTAAATCCACAACTTGTAGGATTAAAACGAAAAGACAAAGGATTTTAAAACTCGTACACGGTACTGAAAAAAGAAAAACCCTGTTCAAAATGGAGAAAGTCCTTTATCGTTGGTTTATCCGTATGCGAATGTGATTTTAAATATGTTAACATATACAATGGTACTTCTCTAACTCAAGTCACCATAATACACAAAAAAACTTCGAGTTAGAGAGACTTCGAGTTATAGAAATTTCATTAAAACATACAATTTTTTAAAAAGCTGTAAAATATAGATTTACAAATATACAGTTTTATTTATTTACTTCGCATAAAGTTTTATGTACATACGTTTTGTTAGATGATTTATGCAATCCATAAGTGTAATATCATATTTTTTGTTCGCCTCCATACGATATCGTTTAAAATTCAGCCCCGTTAGTAAAATTTTAAATTTGATCATTTCGCAAATATGAACTGCTCTGGTTTTAATTAGTTCACGTTTTCGAGCGTGCGCTGTAAATGTATATGTATGTATTGAATAAATTTTAATATAATAATTATTACAATAAAATAAAAGCCACCGTAAAGAAATATTTGAAAATAAAAACAATTATTTTGAATTGATAATGAAAAATACCACATTGACAATTTTTTTATTCGCTAATGTTACTCATACAACATGGTGACCTAATCTGAATACCATTGAATTAGCATTGGCCATGAATAATAATAATAAAAGGATCTCATAACAGTATTTTGGTTATAAAGTTTCTATTAGTTTGTTCACTAAACAATTTTATTAATTTGTATCAGTTACTAATATTACGTATACGTCAGGACATATAAGTAGTACATGTCGTATGAGTAACATTTTGATATGATTCGTATTAATTTCAAATTTATTCAAGCTACGGTCTGCTGAATATTCCTTTTATTTTGCTACATTAACTATAAGTAATTTAATTTGATCCAGCATTAACTTCCGATTCCAATTATTTCACTTCTTAGTACCATCGCATGTCAGCAGTTCTATCACACAGTATTATATAAAATCGTGTATCAATGTACGAAGCAGATTAAAGTGTAAGAAGCTGAAAGTTATACTCCATGTTATTCTAAATATCCATTTATTTCCAATTACCAAATCCAGACGCATCGTCATAAAAACGTCATATACCTTCTTTTGCTAGTGACGGGTCTTATAGATTAGATTAGAAAATACAGAACTAATTTCAATTCGCTGGTCTAAACTAATTTTCACAGATATTGAAACTTTTTGTAAATTGCAAGAATTATTTGTTGTCAGTTGGTCAGTAGAGTAGTATAGATTATCTGTTCTTCTTCTACTAGACCCTCTTTCCACTTACTTTTATTGCTTCCAAAATTAATAGAAGTGCAAATTTCGTTGAGGGAGGAACATCCAAACACTTCCTTATGGAACAGCCATAAAACATAACTCAAGGTCTATTAACAAAACAGGGAAATCCTGATATAGTAAAGATCTTTCACTAAGAAAATAAGGATAAAATGCATGCATTTTGGAAGCGAAACATGATTTCTTGAATATCTCGGGGTCTGATTTCTGAAGTACAAGACTGTCAAGTTGCTACCCAACGTGCGTCCGTTCAACTTATTGTACCAAATGTACCACTAAAACAGTCGCACAATTGGCTTCATAAACGGAAACTTCATTTGTAGACCCAATACGAATGATCAAAAAATCAAAATAAATATATTTGTGAATATAAGTTTTCATTCACACGAAATTTATGATAACTTTTCTTTCATGTGAAGTTTACAATAAGGCTGCTTATTAATAGGTCAAAAGCTGTAATAAATTAAAAAAAAACAGTTAATTAGAAATTATCCACTCATACGACCAGCTAGTAATAATAAATAATATAATTTTAAATATGTATAAATTGATTGTATTTAACAAAGCTAATTCAACAAAAAATATTTTTTATTATTCGCTTTTGTTACTCATACGGCATGTCGAACAGATGAATAATAAATAAATGTCGGCTTTTATTAAATATGTGTAATAGAAAGTGGTTATAACAACATTGAAATGTTAAATTTTCAAACAATTATGAATTTTAAAATCTCTTGTTCATCAAACAATTTTGTCAATTTCTATTGCTTACTAATGTTACTCATACGTCATGGTGGGTTGTTTGGATCATAATTCTGTAAGCATTAATTCTCGAGATAAACTTTTTAATTATCTCTTTTTTACGAAAAAAATATAATAATGTGATTTATTTTTATATAAAATAATTTCTTTGGATGATTTAAGAGTGAAAGCAAGATAACTTCATATTGAAATAGAATGATTTATCGAGAAGAAAGTTCAGAGATCATTCTATATCGCTTTTCAGACAACTTCTATAATCGGCAAGAGTTTAGACTTAGCACAACTACTATAAAACTTCTTAAACTTGAAATACGACGTACTCATCTTGGACCAGTAGAACTTTGTAATACGCATCCACTCTCAAACCCCCAAGAATGTTTAAATTTTAGAATATTTTTTTTAGAAACATACATATCTTGGCATATTTAAGAGTCTATAGTAGTTGGGTTGGGTATACTCGTAAAAGTATTCTCATTGTGGAGTAACTAAGTCCACCATATTATTTTGCCATTCTCCTACACATCGACTCGCATGCATCGATTATGTGCCCACACGCACACAAACGCTTACACATAAAAGCAAGTGAACAATTCTCCTCCGTTGCCCTCAAATCATTTTCATATTTATTTGCTTGCTTGCAGAAATGCAAAATGATACGAAAAGTGTTAAGTAATAGCTATCAGCGTTGAACATTATACAATATGCCACATATGTATGTACGTGGTGTATATTGTGTTGCATGCCACATATTCAATGTGCAGTACGAGTATGCTCGTTGACTACTTATTTGTATAAATGCGCCTTATTTCATTTCCTTGCTGGCACTGCACTGCGCCTCTCCTCTGCTTTATGAATTTGTCTTTGGTCTCGGTTTATTTGCATGAATGGTTCGCCAAAGGATTCAAGGTTGGCTAAGTACTGCATTCACTCAAGGAAATCTAATCCATTATATGATAAAATATAAACGCGCTTACACGTACATATATGTGCGCTATTTACATATCGACTATATACATACGAGTATGTATTAAATATATATGTGTTTGATTTGAATGGAGTCGCAGTGGCTTAAGGCAGTATTCTTTCAGTTCTTCCATATTAAATATACTTTTATATTCTTATTTTTGTTAGAAAGTATTTTTAGATATTGAATATTTTAAATACCTTGATTTATTCAAGAGGAGATTTATTGTCTAGAAGATACGCTTATTATTTCCTAATTCGATTTCATGAAGTGATATATGAGTATTTTGTTTTGTTTTGATAGGAGAACAAAGGTGTAGGAGGTTGCTCATGGCATAGAAGTGCCGGTCCGTTCGGGCTGAGTGGATCCGATTTTCACAGAAACCCCATTGATTTGGACTTGCGGAAATACAAAATAAGGTTTTAATACAATGCGCTGGAAAACTTTCGAAAATCGATGTTGTTGTTAGATATAATAGTTTGATTTTCGAATATTTAAATTTGGTCAATTTGCTATTGTACAAATGCTATTGTCTAAACTTCCCTGATAGAGCTTAGCTATGAGACAACTGTATAATTGTCCAAGCCTCCAGATGATTAATATGTGGCTTTTGGCTTTTAGTTAACTTTTTATAGAAACAATTAAAAAAGGATTTAATTCGGGTGTAACCGAACATTTTATACTCACCCAATTTATTTTCGTGATTTTATTAAGATTACGCAGAGCTGAAGAGGGAAGCGAGACGCATCTGCAGACACAAAAAGAAAGAGGCCGAAATGCGTGAGTACGAAGAGCTTGAGAAACTGGCAGACAGAGGTAATGCTCGAAAATTTTATGAAAAAATGAAGCGACTTAACGAAGGTTTCAAGACCGGAGCATCCTCATGTAGAGACCAAGGTGGTAATCTGGTAACCGATGTCCAGGGCATACTGGGATTGTGGAGGGAACACTTCTCCGACCTGCTGAATGGCAGTGAGAGTACAACACCAGGAGATGGCGAACCCGATCCCACAATCGATGACGATGGAACAGATGTTCCATTACCCGACCATGAAGAAATCCGAATAGCAATTACCCGCTTGAAGAACAACAAAGCAGCGGGGGCCGATATATTACCGGCAGAGCTATTCAAATACGGCGGTGAAGAACTGATAAGGTGCATGCATCAGCTTCTTTGCAGAAAATGGTCGGAAGAAAGCATGCCTGACGATTCGAATTTCAGTGTGCTCTGTCCAATCCATAAAAAGGGAGATCCCACAATCTGCGCCAATTACCGTGGGATCAGCCTCCTAAATATCGCATACAAGGTTCTATCGAGCGTACTGTGTGAAAGACTAAAGCCCACCGTCAACAAACTGATTGGACCTTATCAGTGTGGCTTTAGACCTGGAAAATCAACAACTGACCACATATTCACCATGTGCCAAATCTTGGAGAAGTCCCGTGAAAAGAGGATCGACACACGCCACCTTTTTGTCGAAAGCTGCTTTCGACAGCACGAAAAGGAGCTGCCTTTACGGCGCGATGTCTGAATTTGGTATCCCCGCAAAACTAATACGGCTGTGTAAATTGACGTTGAGCAACACCAAAAGCTCCGTCATGATTGGGAAGGACCTCTCCGAGCCGTTCGATACCAAACGAGGTTTCAAAAAAGGTGACTCACTATCGTGCGACTTCTTTAACCTGATGCTGGAAAAAATTATAAGAGCTGCGGAGCTAAACAGAGAGGGTACAATCTTCTACAAGAGTGTACAGCTCCTGGCGTACGCCGATGATATTGGTATCATCGGAAGCAACAACCGCACCGTTTGTTCTGCTTTTTCCCGCATGGATAAGGAGGCGAACCGAATGGGTCTGGAGGTGAATGAGGACAAGACGAAATATCTCCTGTCATCAAGCAAACAGTCGGCGCATTCGCGTCTTGGCTCCCACGTCACTGTTGACAGTCATAACTTCGAGGTCGTAGATAATTTCGTATACCTGGGAACCAGCATCAACAACACGAACAATGTCAGCCTCGAAATCCAGCGCAGAATAACTCTTGCCAACAGGTGCTACTTTGGACTGAGTAGGCAATTGAACAGTAAAGTCCTCTCTCGACGAACCAAAATCAAGCTCTACAAGTCGCTTATCATTCCCGTCCTGCTTTACGGTGCAGAAGCTTGGACGATGTCAACATCAGATGAGACGACACTATGAGTTTTCGAGAGGAAAATTTTGCGCAAGATTTATGGTCCTCAGAACATTGGCAACGGCGAATACCGCAGACGATGGAACGATGAGCTGTACGAGTTATACGACGACATTGACATAGTTCAGCGAATAAAAAGACAGCGGCTACGCTGGCTAGGTCATGTTGTCCGAATGGACGAAAACACTCCAGCCCTGAAAGTGTTCGATGCAGTACCCGCCGGAGGAAGCCGAGGAAGGGGAAGGCCTCCACTCCGTTGGAGGGACCAGGTGGAGAGCGACCTGGTTACACTTGGGATCTCCAACTGGCGCCGAACTGCGAAGGAGAGAGAGAGGTGGCGCACTATCGTCGATTCGGCTATAACCGGCTAAACGGTTGCAACGCCAATCACATACATACATACGCACAATTGTCGACCTAAAGTTCATTATAATAACGAAAAATGTTATATGTTATGTAAGAGGTCTGGGGTAATTCATGAAGCGATTTCACACATGTACGATATCTGGGGCCTTGAAAAGTTAAGGTCCGATTGGCGTGATTGTTAACCGATTTCACCTATTTTCCATCCGTAATATTAGAATTTCAAGCGAATATTTTGTTCCAAATTTTCTTGAAATTGTTCGAGTAATTCTGGAGATATGATTCTTTACCGTTAAGTGGAACCCGACACGTCCATTTTCCATTTGAATAAAAATCGCAGTGCAGCTCTTTCTGCTATTTCTTCTGTACAATTAGGGGTTTCTGAAGTTATTCGATAGTGAATTAACGATAGTGAATACCAAATCTCCTTACATGGTGCCAAGAAATATGTGTACCAAGTTTCATCAAGCTATCTAAATTGTTTCTTAAGTTTTCGCTGGTCGGACAGACAGACGGATATCAACTCTACTCGTGAGTTTACCTCACCATTTTGATATATATAACCACATATCTCTTCTAGTTTTACGTGACAAGCAACCGTTAAATGAACAAAACTATTATATTCTCTGTGCAACATTTTGCAAGAGTATAAATATTAACCTATTTTTAGGTTACTTCAATGAAATGTTGGTGTCAAAAATGGATAAAATGGATCCAGTACCTTCTCTAATTTACTTTATCATAGACGTTCGTACGTTCTTTCCGGAAAAATATTTACTATCTCACTCCAGAGCTTGAGACGGATTTCATTGCATAACTTTGGAGAGTCTGAGTTCTAAGGAAGTATATTGAGAATAACTACATATTTTCTGAAAGCATTAGACTCGAACACTCGTTACACCTTTGCCTTGTCTCTATTTCGAAAAACTGCACAAGCTGTGATTTGTAATTAAAATTTAGTTCAGTTTTACGCTCATTGTTACCACAAACAATTAACGAACGAAGAATGAAAGCATATTTTCGATACTTAAACTAACTGTATACCAAAAAAACTTGCAACTTAGACCTTCAATGCTCCGACCGACTTTTGGCATATACGAATTAACAGATCAAAATGATAAAGGTATCCTAGTTGCAATAATTGCACCGTTACCTCACAAGTAATTGGCAAACAGATTTACGACGAATGATGATGGCGTGCACAATACCATGAACCATATGTGGAAATATATACATTCATTTGTTCGTATGTATGTATGTGGTAATCCTGCAACAGAACCCAGCAACAATAATTCGTCAATTCGTATAACTTCAGATGTTGGTAGACAAATTTACTGAAACTTCTGCAAATATAGTGATTAGCTTAATGTCTATTCAGCTGATTATATATCTTCATGTTGACCTAAAAATGGTCTTGTTGAAAGATGAAAATAATTATATATGCTGATCCCTCGATATTACTTTTGTATTTGTTCTAACTTGAACAAACAGTAAATTCTTCTTATTGGAATCTGTACTGTTTAATACTTAGGATTTAAAGCTCAGTACAGGATTCCGATATCTACACTAGAAGTAGTAGTTTAAATTAATTTAATTATTAAAAAAAACTATGTGTACGTTTAAAAACTTTGGTCAAAAAGCCTTTTTTGACATATAACGTGAGTTGTCATGTTATTTTTGTTCAGTATTGTTTGGCATTTCATCATCAAGTTCTGTAAAGAATGTGTTTCGCGCGCTACCATCAAGTTATCGTCAACATAATCGGCCTACTGAGGGTACCTATCTCAAACTCAGCATTCATTATTGGATAATATTCGACGGAATTTATTAGAAATATATATTTTGAAGAAAATATAGCAGCCGTAGTTGAGGGTGTATACGAAGACCGTGGAGAGTCGATTAGGAGCCGTTCGCAGTAACTCGGACAGAAAAAACAACGATTTGGTTTGGTCCGTCAAAATCGACCTTAATCCCGCTAAAAACTGACTATACCTAAAATTGAAGGTCGTGACCACGGCGACATTTTGTTTCAACAAAACGGTGCCATTTCCCACACATCGCATCCATCAATGGACTCATTGAGAGAATACTTCGGTGCGCAGATAATTTCACGTTTTGGGCCGGTCGATTGGCCAAGAAGTTCGTGTGATATAACACCGTTAGACATTTTCCTGTTAGGATATGTAAAGTCTAAAGTCTATGCGGACAATTCCGCTTCGATTCAGGCCTTGTAGCAAAACATCACGCGTGTCATTCGCCAGTTACCAGTCGAAATGCTCGAACCACTCATCGAAAAAATGGACTCAGCGGATGAAACATAAATGGTTCTCCATTTAGTTCTGCACAAATTCGAGCTAATTTCTGCAATCAGACAACTTATTAAAATAATGTATAAACTTGTAGGTGCCTCTATTTATTCGTCAATGCCTCTAAAGGAGATACTCGTATAACTCGTATTTCTATATCAATCTAAATTATATTTAAACGTTAATCGTAGGTGTCTTATAACTTACACTCTAACCAAATAAGAATCGATCACTGTCACATTTTCCGCTGGGTACAAAAACAAACCGTGTCTTTTCTACTCTCACGTCTGTCTATGCAGTGCAGAGTGTGTTTTGTTTGTATGACCCGCAAAACCTGTGCGAGCAGGTGTAAAGAAAAAGAAACTTGATGGACTTTTGTTGATTTGCTTGATATAGGTGTGTAGGTATGTGCAGGGGGTACTGTGCGGTGGAATGTAATGCACTTTGTAACCATTACCGTTACGATTGCGTCATGACTGCACTCAATGCAATAAACGGATGACTTGGTTTGGACGACTGCGGCTAGGGATATAAGTACATTTGAAATATTGCCTACACATATCAATGCATACACACATACAAACATACGCTCAGGCATATACACACACATGCATATAGACGTTAGCTAAAACCAAGGGTTCGCAATAAATAACCGCTACTTGTGGCGCGAGTGGGTTTTGTGAATATATATATTTTTGTATAAGTATTATATATTGTATATGTTGGCATATGCTTGTTGGCATTGTTGCTGGCAGTGCGAACAGGTGTGCAATGCATAAGACTCTGGTGTAAATGTAGCCTTGAGCTTATCATCATCATTGAGTTTTGTTGTAAATGAAATGTTTTCACCATTGAAGAAAGTGCAAATTAGTGCAAAGCATATTATTTCAAAGCAGCTGCCATGCCATGAGTGTATTGTGCTCAGATACAAACATATGTATATACAAGCACACCTACATACGGACTATCACTATACATTCATATATACACCAATGAAATATGCAAATAAGTTACTAAGGTGTGTAGTTAAATTAAGTACATATGCTTGTGTGTTGGTTTGTACGAAAAAAAGGTGAACGAAGACGAAACCAGCAATTACGACCGAAAGTATGCCTGAATGCACTTATGATGGTTCATTCATATGGCGCTCCTTTGTGTTAGAATAATGAAGGTGTTACTATTTTTACACGGGTGCCTTCAAATGTTACAAGTTGCGTATACAAACACACACACGAACAGTACTTATTTCGATGAATGCATTAATTTCTATGAAATTGTGGTATTGATAGTATATAATTTCTTGGTTTGAGAATGCACTATGCACTACGAGTATATGTGCAGACCAATAAGGAAAGGAAACGTGCTTGAGGAACCGAGTTTTGCACAGATTTTAAGATGTTTTTCATTAGTAAGATATTTTATCAAATTGTATAATGATCTGGGCTTGAATTTGCAATTACAGGTAGACTGGAGGTCTGGAGGTTATGGCAAGACACCTACATAAATAGTCGGCAAGAGACAGATTTCATATATGTTTTTTTTGGCGCTTTAAAAATTATGTTAAAACGTAAGGTATTTTATTAAGCGTTAATTATAATATACTTAAATAATCGAACTATGAGCGCGATTCACAAGAGAAATTTATTACCTAAATCACAAACGAATTAATCTCGTAGTAACCGTGTGTAGAAGCGAAGGTGTCTGCGTCGAGTCGTGATTGTGGACGAACATGGATTCACTTGTACAAACCAAACACCAATGAACATTTAACCTTCATATGGTCTTTAAAATTATAGATGTTAAAGTCCTTCGTGTCAAATTTGACCCAGGCAGTAAATTTATGGTACATATAACAAGTAAGGAAGTGCTAAGTTCCGGTGTCACCGAACATTTTATACTCTCGCAATTTATTTATTTAATTTTATTAATATAACAATCAATTTGACTCACATATTCGGCATATACATATATGGTATAAATAATAATAATAAACCCAAACGATTACCCTCCTCCCGCCCAACCGATGCGTGGGCCGCAGTCCGCATACGAGCGGAATTTGCCGAGAGATTTTTAAGCGTCCGGTTCTCAAACTGCCCAGCAACAGAAAGAAACATTTCAACAGCTGAGATTTAAAAATTTATAAACACAAAAAGTTAAAAATTTCTGAATATAACTTATTAAGAGAAGACAAAATAGTTTTTTTGATGCTAAATATTGAGTCAAATGGATCAAATGTGCTGGAATGAGAATTAAAATCCTGACATATTCTGCGAAATGGTTCGTTTAATTCAAAATTTGTTCTAGAATTTTTTAGAAGTAATGGTCTAAACTGTCTAGATGAACGAAATGGGACATTAAATTTAATATCAGACAAAAGGAATAAACTACAAACTAAACCATTTAGAAGTTTTACTAGGAATATTATACCTAGCATTTCTCTGCGACTAGTGAGTGTGGGAAGATTTATAAGTTGTAAACGACTAGTATACGGGGGAAGATTCAATCTTGAATCCCAATGTAAGTGGCCTAAAGAAAAAGTAAACATTGTTTTTGAACGGACTCAAGCTTATCAGAATGGGATTGATAGCTAGGATTCCATACCACAGAACCATACTCCATTATAGGTCTTACCAATGTTGTAAAAAGAATTTTAGTAATATACGGATCACTAAATTCTTTAGACCAACGTTTAACAAAGCTAAGAGCACCTTTAGCTTTTAAGACAATTGAATTTACATGAGAATTAAAATTTAGTTTAGGGTCCATAGTAACTCCTAAATCAACAAAGCTAAAAACTTGCTCTAAACTGAAGTTATTTATTACATAGGGAGAGGGATCAACAGATCTACGGGAAAAGCACATCGTTTTACATTTTTTAAGATTCAGTGGCATATCATTTTTGTGTCACCATGTAACTAAGTTATTTAAATGCGATTGCAACTCAGTCTTTCGTTATGAGAAGTATATGATTTAAAAAGTTTTACATCATCCGCATATAATAAAATTTCTGAAAACTTAATTACAGAAGGTATATCATTGATGAACAACAACAAGAACAGAATACGACCGAGATGACTACCCTGTGGAACCACTGAAGTACACACATATTACTAGTTTTGATGGAATGTATTGTCGGAATAAGCATCTTCTTCTAATTACCACTAACAGATCGATTGGTGCTTGTCGGCTTCGAGTGTATCTATTCACAAACCTTATTTCGCTTGAGATCAGTTTGAAACTTTTCAATAACATGGTTGCTCTAAACATGTTAAAGGAGCCAAAGACTTTCGGTACTTTTAGTATTATACCAATCTACATTAGGGTTGACGATGCCAGTCCAATCATTATATAGTATAATTGAAAATTTTAAATCCATGGGCACTCTTCCATATCTTTTCGTTATCATTATCACTTGAAGTATTAGATGTAGATGTAAACCGATGGAATAGTACGAAAAGCAACAACGGAAAATAAATATATTGTTGCAAAAAACCCGAAAATTCGTCAGTATGATTATTTGGAAAAACATTCTGTCAAAAAAAAAACGAAATAATACTTTGTTTGCAATTGGTCAAAGTTGCGCCGAAGACTCTATAGGAAAAAAGTTATAACAACAAAATTCGAAAATATATGAGCCCAACATCATTAGTACCTTTTTGATTTCTAATATAAATAAATATCATAAAATATCTACCGAAAATGTTTTGAAGAAAAGTGTTTTTTCGTTAAAATGAGTCAAATTTGATCAGTAAACCTTATAAAGGTTAAGAGATTTGACCCAGTGAACCTGCTCCAAAGAAGGAGAAAACATTCCCGTTGAGCGTTTAATTTATGATCAATGGTGTTTTTGGGATTCCAACGGTGTGTTCTAAATTGAATACCGGCGGTTATATATGTACTACAACTCAAAGCCTTATACAAATTCCATTGCAAGTTCATTTATTAAGTTCGTATTGTGATTTTCCAAATTATGGTTACCTATAAATGTTTTGTACAACGTTCTTAAAAAATTTCCCGGCGAATTTTTCTTTTCTTCAAATGTCTTATTTGTGGACCTTAGAGGGAATATGTTCCCTCTTTAATTTTTGTCTCACAGAGTTTGGGAAATTTCTCTCCAAGATCTACAAATCTACTGTCATCTTTAAGCATATCGGATTAAATTTGTATATCAGTCAATATGTGCTTTACATTCAATTCAATAAAATTATAAAATATATATATTTTTCTATTGAATTATACATTTTCTTCGTAGTTCAGATTTTAATCAACTTCTGTCTTTTGCAGTTCGTATGAAAATATTTTAATTTAATTTTTTTGCTCTTGTTATAGACATTTTTTCATTATCGTCGTAAGAGCCACAAATACTTCATTGGCTCATTTAATTATAAATAAAGTGGACAACGCACTTGGCCTCTAGTTGCATTGCAGAAAATTTAAAAATTCTCAGTGTTGCAATCTCGAATATGCATACATTAATATACATAACTACAGTGTGATATTTTTGGAGCAATATAAGACATTTTCTTATTTTAGAAAAAATAATGGGCTTGGCAAATATTCAAATGTTGGATTAAGAATTTTTGTCTCTTTTTGCGAATAAGTACAAAAAGGGAAATGAAAAAAAAGGGAATGAATATTTGGTGATTTTTATACTCTCGCAACAAAGGTGCTAAGAGAGTATAATAGTTTTGTTCACACAACTATTGTTTGTAACACCCAAAACTAAACGAGTTAGATATAGAGTTAAGCATATTTTCCAAAGTGATCAGAGAGAAGAGTGAAGTTCAAATCCGGATGTCTGTCTGTCCGTCCGTCCGTCCGTCTGTGCAATCTGTAACTTGAGTAAAAATTAAGATATCTTGATGAAACTTGGTACACGTGTTTTTTGGCATCATAGGACGTAAAGGACATAAAGTGCCATAACTAAGCCATAAATAAAGCTATGTGAAGAAAAATTTGGTAGAAAGAATCGCACTATGAAGGGGTATATTTGGATGTAATTTTGCTTAGCTCCGGCCCTACTAAGTTTTTTGTACATATCTCGTAAACTACTAAAGCTATATCAACCAAACTCTCTAGAGTCGTTTTTGAGTCCAAAAATTGAGGAAATCCGATTATAACCATGCCCACCCCCCATACAAAGGTTATGTTAGTAAGGAAATACACTAGAAACCATAAATTTCATTAAGGTTTCCATCTTTCGATGGACTTTATGCCATATATATGACGAATATGTGGGCCAAATTGTGTGTTATAATAATAAAATTAAATAAATAAATTGCGATAGTATAAAATGTTCGGTTACACCCGAACTTAGCCCTTCCTTACTTGTTTTATTTAAATATACCGAAAACTCAGCCATTGGTACCTCATCTCCCATGATTATTGGATCATTATTGGATTATTTATTTATTTTAGATCCAAAAGTGTACGTGGATAAATCTCCTTAATGAACGAAGAAAAAAAGAAATAATTAAAATTTTTATTTTTTACTGACTTTTAATAAAAAATCTAAATTTTTTTGGTAAAATTTTTGCCAAATATTGGTTCGAAAAAATAGTTTTAATATGAAAACCCTTCGTTCATTAACTAGATAATGTTATTTAAAAGATGTGTACAGAATTTGAACAAAATCACTTTTCGAGATATCGTGTCCATCGACTTAGAAAACTGAGTTTTGAGTTAAACGGGTTTAAAGTTTTAAATTCGAACTGCGTTGGCTTGATGAGCGGAACTATGAATTATTATTATTATTATTAGAATTAACTCGTATTTATTTGAAATATTTGGATAATATGGTTTGAGTTTAAACATATTTTACTATTTAATAAATCAATTTTGTTTTCCAAAATGAAATTTTGAAACTCACCTAACCCCATAAGTAAAATTATATAAATTGTTTGCTTCGTCTTTAACTCTATTTATTTCTTTCTTACATAACTACTATTTATGGTTTAAGTATATTTTCATAAATTCTAGAGTATGGATACATATATTTATAGAGCTCCCTTTCAGAAAAACTGTCAATAAACTATTTCAATTAAGTGATCAATACTTCCAGTAGGGTCTAGTACAGAAAAGCGAAAAAATTTGAATTTGAAGAAAATAGCTTTTTCAACTATGAGTCAAAAGTGAAATAATTCAGAAATTAAAGAAATATATCTGCGCTTTGCAGTAGATTGCAGTACAGGGATCGATACGGTATTGCAATACATATCCTTCTAAAATATATGTATCTACTCTTTTATATAAATTTAAGTTTTAAGGGATTTCTTAACTAGCTTTTTATTAGATTTGTTTATTTTGGGATTTTTATATTGAAATATCATATGCCTAAATAAAAGGAAAACGCTTTCATTAGTAATGTGTTCAGTAAAAAGTTAACGTGAACGTCTAGGTGTAAGGATTCATAAAATTCTATTCTTAAGAAATATTTTGAAGTATTTAGGTCTAAATCAGGGAGAATAGCAACTGGAAACACTAAAACATAAAAAATAAGAGTTTAAAAAATTATCGTTACGAGCTTTCTTCGAATTTTTGAAAGTATTGTTGTATATACATATGTATAAGTACTATCAAGTACTATCGCATAAATCATAGTTTCTTTTTTTAATTTTTGAGCATTGTTTGTTGTATTTTCGAACACAATGCGTGATTTCGCACACCGGCACTTTGAGTGAATAGAGTATACATATATCTAGATCTAATGTGTGTGATAGCAATGTCAGCGACCATAGTTTGTTTATTTTTGTATTTATAAAATATGCACTTCTGATATACATAACTACATACATACACGATACACTTGAATGCCAATTTTATTATAGCATATATGCTTGCTGTGTTATTTTTATTCGACACTGCTGACAATTGTGCAACCGACAACATGTGTAATAGGCAGACTTTACATACATATATACATATACATATGTTCGTTTGAATATTTTCGCAGCGACACGCAAGTCTATGCGAAAATAAACAAAAAACAAAAACAATACAGAAAAGCAATTTCCAATGTCGAACTTGACTTTGCCACCACAATGCTATAAACTATGAAGATATTTTCTAATTTTACTATGAATAAAAATATATAAATACACTTACGTATGTATGTTTGAGCGTGTGTGTGTATGCACAAAACGTATTTTCGAAATATTTATATTAAAGAAATAAAAAAAAAATTGTTATGATCGCGCCAAGTGTCATCGTCGCCATCGAGAGACATTTTGTTTTGTATGAGTTTGCACGCTTTTGTTTGTTTGTGTGTACAAAACAGTTCATTTTGGTGAAATTGAGGCAGCACATAAATCAATTTTAAATGTTGTCACCTCAAGAGTGGAATAATTCTGCTGGTAAACCTATTTGCATAAAGGAATAAACAGAAATATGTATTTTGGCTGTTTTTTTTTTTTTTGCTTTAATTGTGTGTATGTTTGCATGTATGGGAATGCTATTTAACGGTAATCAGTTTGGAAATTCGATTGGAGCACAAAAACGTATACAAATAAATGGCACTAGTGTTCATAATATTACGGACACAGGGTCATTTATATAGGCTAATAATAAATAAATATCATATCCTTATAAAGAAAACAAATTTTAAACAAATTTCCAATTATTTTTCCAATTTTTATCATCATCGAGTGCGATTATAGTGATCTTTCAAGTCTTCATTTCTTTTCATTGATTTGTTATTCGGTGAATTGATCATGAGTTCGTGCTGCACAAACCACTTGATAAATATTGTACACTTTACAATATGTCAGAAAAGGAAATAGGAAAATATTTAGTTATATTTCGTATATGGACTTGAAAAGATTTCCACCATGTTTAGGCAATTCTTTTCCTATCACTTAATTGGTTTTTGATTTTTATAGAAAATTAATGAAAATTTTACACGGGTTAAACAAACCTTTCAAAAAACAAGTTTTTACACACTCTCCCATACATATGTATGTACTTTCCCGTTTCTTGCGTGGGTTCATTTTAAAAAAGTAAAATGAGGAATATTCCAACATGAAATTATATTTAATTGGCATGAACTAAAATTTGATTACGACCTCTAGTCTTTGGTGTTCGTTGTCTTTCTCTCTTATTATGAAGGCGTTGGGAACGTTCAGAGTTCGATACCCGAGCTTGTATATTTCTTATATTTTGTTCAGCAAGCAGCTGCGAGCGCTCTTTACTTGACTCTCTGGCACGCAATTGCGATACGAAGAGAATAACTTGCAAGACGATTTTCAGTTTCAGATTAAGATTCCATCCATCCATCACGTTGTCTTTTTGATACCCTCACCTGGGAACTATTTCCAGAAAAATGAGATTCTTGCAAAAAACATAGCCTATGTTACTCAGGGTGAATGTAGCATTCCAAAATTTTTTTGAAAACGGCACAGTAGTTTTTGATTTTTCATTACAAACATACATACAAATCTTTCCTCTTTATAATAGTAAAGCTCCGTCCGTTGGAACAAGCGATAACGACAGGGAGAGGGCAGATGACCCAATTAGAACCATTGCTACGCCTATACAGTGGAGTTAGGCGATAAGCTCGCCCGTCTAAACTACATACCACTAAAGAAAACCGCCAGAAGCACTAAATTTTACAGAAAAGATAGTAAAGATGGAGGTCTCAGGAATTACCCGACCAATAAATCATCATTTACGGTACCGGAATAAAACTCTTGCGCTAATACTCGATTGGAATACACCTTATCACCTCGATTGGAGGTGTGGGGTCACTCATCTATAAATTGGCGATATCGGACTATAACTTTTCAATATTTGAATAATTTATATTAATATAGAAATTAAAGAAAACTATTTTTCTTCTAATAATGTGTGTTTGTGCTAAAAATGGGGGAAATCGGGTAACCACATCTTCAAGTTCTCATACAGCTAACATTAGCATTTGTGTGAATGATATGGCTTGTTGGCGGAAATGAGAAAAATCGGTTAGGTTTTATCCCAGCACTCATAAATTATATATAATGATACAGTATAAATGTTGGTTTACATCTTATCCCGTAGTTTAACACTTCTTTCTAGTTATTTATTACTGAACATTTCCTTGTATAAAGAAATGATATAATATAAACTTTCTACTAAGTTTGTTTGAATACATACGAGGTCTGTTAAAAAATAGGTTAATTTTAATTTTTCTTAAAATATATTTATTTATTCATCAATTTCTATTTTGTCATCTTCAATGTAGTACCATTCTCAGATATAATACACTTGTCCCAGAGTTTTTTCCAATCCTTGATTCTGTTCTGTTAAACATTTTTTGGTATGCCCTTGAGCTTTCTCACCGATTTTTTTCAGTGTAGTCTTGCATCTCCTGGGCTCTTCTATTGGAACGATTAGACTTTGGTTTCGATGGTATAACTATATATTCATGATTCTTCATCTCTTAAGACCCTTTTAAGAAAAGCAGCGATCCAGTTGACGCTATTCAACAACTCCTGAGCGATGCTCATGCCACGGTTTTTTTTTTTGGTAAAAATTCAGCAATTTTAGGACGAACGTCGCTGCCCACGCTTCTGAAAATATTGCATGGCATAAGCCAATCCATCTTCAACAACTTCTCTAATAGTGATTCGGCGATTCTCCTCTATAAACATTTTCTTCACTTTCCCAACAATTTCATCGGTTGTTGATGTGCTGGAGCGCCTAGGCGAGCGTCATCATTCACATCTTCTTGACCTTCTTTGGAAAGCGTGTACCACTCACCGTATGCCACCTTCAACAATTCAAGTGTTTTGAGCACTTAATTGCATTTTCATACTACATTGAAATTTTGTGATCCATCGACAGCAGGAAACTGTGAACATAAAAAAATGTTTCTCCCTTTCTTTTAACAGACCACGTATTTTATGAGAAATCGAGGGTAATTGTATTATAAAAGTAAATTATAAAGATTAACTACAGTACTAACCTCTTCAGAGTGAAATAAGTACTAAGTTTCATCTAGTTATAAATTTTATTTTTATTAAAATTATCGCTTGGACGTGCAGACAAACATTTGCAAATCATGCCGTCTCGTCATCCGTATCTATTGTATGCAGTACTTTTCGCTTAATTGCTCATCAAAATTTGCACAAATTTTTGTTCAATTAACCGGGGAATCAATTAACAGATACCCGCTTAATTGAACAATTTGTTCAATCACAGGAATCACGCTTAATTGGACCACATAGTGAATTAAGGCGTTAGGTGGGTTTCAAAACTTGCAATATTAAAACATTATCAAACAAGTTATCAAATCGATCCGAATTAAATTTCAAGACACTTTGGAAGATCCGCCCATCAGGTCACCTGAATTTGAATGGAAAACTTTAAACGGTTTTATCTAAAAAATCAAATTTTGAAGTCAATGGACACAATTGTGTTTAAACAATTCTGTTCAAGTTTTCCACACATCTTTATTACAATTGAATTTTTTTGTTCAAAACTTGTCAAAAATACAAATTTTAATATTTTCTTTTTTCCTTCGTTCATTAAGAAGAGTTATCCATGTCCTATCGAAATATTTTTGGTTTGTTGATTTGGATGCTATCCAACAGCTGAGTTTTCGGAATTTGTAAATAAAAATTTCACAAAATACTGTTTAGATATCTCAGAATAGTTTAAATGAAATATATGACTGTACATATATATTAAAAAAAATTATAAAAATACTCATGTTTTCAACCTCTGAAACCCACCTAATTGCTTGAAGGAAAACTCATATGTATGTGCACTTAACTGCCTACAATTACATATACGGGGAAACAAATTAACCATAGGGTCAATTAAACGAAAAATACTGTATATACAACTCTACAAGTATCTCAATAAGATTTAAGTGCTACTAAGAACCATTAGATGAACAAAATTATTATTACTTATCAAACATCAATGATCATTGAGCAAATAATGAAACTGATAAACATGTGCGCTTTATCGTCAACCAATTAAGGATCAGGAATGTCCACTTAATTTTAGTTGAAAGTCTTCGTCTAAATTTTTAAAATCAATAGAAAAAATATATTGTGCATCACTTTTTGTTAGTAATTTGTCATTTGACTTATTCAAAATATTGAAACTGCTTTAAACTATGTAAGTAAAACAAAGCTTCCTAGCATTGGCCGCCATACCACTTTAATGACGTATCCTGACACGCGCTCTTGCATCGCGCACTTCTGCTAACATCTATTGTTGCTTTCAGAGCAGAGAAACGGCGAATCGAAGGTTATATTTACACTAAAACATGTTGTAAAAGCATGATTTGAAAATCGAAACTGCTTCATTGCCTATAAATCAGTTTCAACTAATGAAAAGGTCGCCATGTACTCGTATATCCACATAAACACGCGCGTGATTGCGTGAACTTCAAATATGCCCCAAAATATCATACATACACTTTGTCATACCTATATAGATGTACATACGAATCCGCCCACATATTTATTTGTATTCATTACTTTCTATTTGCGAAAGTTTCTACCTTCACTTTTACATTTGTAAATAGTTTTTGCTTGGTTTGGACACTGTTTCTGTTTGTTTGTTTGGATTTGCTATGACGCAGACGCTACCATGACGTAGCATATTTTTAGGTGTTTTAAGGGCATTTCGCAAGAATGCTGTTACGTCGCGCCAATATGCAAATTATGAGGCAAACAAACAGACAGAAAGCGTGGAGGGCATAGTGCTAAGGTTGGCAAACAATCAGCGTTTCATTTTGTTTTTTGTTTTTTCCCATTTTATTTTTGCTTAACGAAAATATATGGCAAGGGTGTGCTGTTATTTTTGTCACTGCCTGGCTGCTATGCGCATAAGCACAGTGGAAGCTATTATAACTGTAATTTATTAATGATGATATTTGTTCGCACAAAAAAAAAAAAACACTGGAACAATTAATTTTGTTTGGGCACAGAGTTTCTACACACTTTTTATTTTAGTTTACATGGTGTTCATCATGAAAAAATTTGTTTAAGGGGTTATCCTATGTGACGGCCTATATTTTAGGGATTTTTTAGAATTGTTTTTCTACGTTTTGAACACCCCCGCCTCGAAAAAATGAGCTGATTGGCTTATCGAAAATCACAAAAAATAGTGACGTTTTGATCTATAAGCTTAAATGTATGGAATGGACTCATGAGACCAAATGAATATATTAAAAATTGACTTTTGCTAGACATTCGAAAAAAAATTGTGAATTTTTTTGCTAATCCAAATTTTTTGTGAATTTGTTACATGTCATTGGATCAATCCGTTTTTGAGATACGATAGAGGAAAGTTTGAAAAACATAGTTTTTAGAAAAACTCGTTCATTGTTTCCAGCTTCCAACTCAGCGCTACGAAACAGTTTTGTCTTCAACTGCTATATCTTTAAAACGACTCCGAATTTTTTCACTTTACTACCATATTCTAAGAAAGCAATTTATGAAAAGAACAAAAAATCGATTTTTTGAGATCATCACATGGGATGACCCCTTTCAAAGTGGCAAATAGTATTAAAATTATATAAGTAAAAATAGTATATTTTTCGTTAATGTACACTGAAGCTTTTAATGCACAGAATTTTATCGAGTAAATTTTACCTCAGAAATCGGTTTAATACAAACCGTTAAAGTAATTTTAACTGATACCTGAAATTCTTTACCCGACCCTCTTTGTTTAGGTTTTCGAATTTGTCCATATTCATATTCCGCATTTTCTGAATATCACAAGCACATCTTATATTTTACCGCGGATAAATAAATAATAGATTTGTAATTCTAATATTTAAATTGAATTAATAATATTTAGACTTCCAACTCTTCGAATTCCATATATTTTTGGAAATATATTTAAAGTATCAAAAAGTGTCAGAATATTTTGTTGAAATAATTGAGTCTACCAGAATTTATTTCAATTTATAATCACCACCCTTTTCGAATGTAAGTTTTGCATACTATTTTTCCACTAACAGACCACTGTCAATTCGCTGCACTAATATATACATACATACTTATGCTCGCATTTGTGTACATTTCTATATCACTCACAAAATTTTTGACTTCGTTGTTTTTTCGTTTTTTTTTGGGGGTTTTTGAATAATTGTGGGGGTGTGTTCACAAACGAATGAGTAAGTGGTTTAGTTTAGCTTAGTTTAGTTTACTCCTGTTTTTGCATTGTGCGAGTACTACGCGATTGTTGTTGCTGTTATTGTCACATTGCTCGCCGGTGGCTTCATTACCCCAGCCCTTTGTTGCGCTTTAAGCTCTTACTTGGTACACATACACTGTTATAGTTGGTAAGCTAAAATTATTTAAGGATCGTTGCCGTGATTCATGCAAAGCGTGCGCGCACATTTCTGCAATATTTATTAAAAAACACACACACTTACACACCTAACGGTATTACAAACATAATAAAACGCTTGTTTTTTTTTGTTTGTTTGTTTCGTCTTACAAACTTCTTGTGTTTCCATTTCCGGAATAAATTTATGTGTGTAATCTTTTTATGGCGCGTGGCTAGCTTTTGTGTACAATGAGCGGGGCGGTGCATTGTGGTGACCTTTACTTTGGGTAGATCTGTGTGCATGTATGAATGTATAATTACAACAACAAATATTTCTAAATTAGGGAAGGTAATGTAATTATAATTATGTCTAAGCGCGTACTTTATTGCGTTGAAGTTGTTGTTGGCAATAAATTTTTATTTGGAATATTTTTAAATTAAATTTCTGTTTTTATTGAAGTCCATTTGAAATTATACTTTCAAGCGCATAAACTTTGAATTTTTTATCACGGTCTAAACATAAAAAACACTTTTAATATTTTAAAGGTGTATTTGCTTGTTTGTAACATCTGGTACCAGTAGGATCAATCCATTCATTTGAAAAAAGTGAAAATAAATTCGTCTTGCATCGAGTAAAATGAAAAATTTCAAATGACGAGAAATATGGATGACACCTTATATGTTGAACAAAGAAATCTATGGAATTTGGGTGATATGACTAGAGTGCGATTAATCGGCCATGGCATTGGCGTCGACCAGTATCGGCTATAAAATTCTTTCGAATATCACTTATATCAATGTTTTGTTTTTCACTTTTTTGATTTTGTAAATATTAGTTCTTCTGTTCACCTTATAAAACAATGTGGGATTCATATTTGACCGAACCAATCATAACTGGCGATAATAATTTAAAGTCTAGTATAAAGAAATTCACAATTTTTGCATTAAATGGATTTATTTTACATATTTACATAGTTTTGTTCAATAACTTTTTGGCAAAAAAAAAAAACTGACACCTGACCTGGATCTGAACAGGTAATAATCACTTGAATATTAGATGTTTGCAAAAGAACCTTCCAAACAAGCTTCCTAAGCTACTATCGAATCTATATCAATATGTGTTGCCAGTCGTTTTTCTAATTAAACACAACTCTTCGCTTTTTGGTAATTGCTTTCTTCAGACAGTCCCATTGGTGACATACAGGTTCCAATTAAGTTTAGCCCCTACAGCTAGCTCAAAATAAAGCATTCTCTGCCAAAACCACCAAACACATAGTTAAACTTTACTGACCGTCCATAATTGTTAAGCTACCGCTTATCGCAATTCCACTACGACCCTTTGCTTGGCGTTACTGAATCACTTTTCATCAACAGTAACCATCCATTTCAGAAATGTATCCATCCAGCAGCGAATCGCAGATTGACACGGGAAGGATATAAGATATATCCAAAATAAATAATGGTCTAACATCACCTCTGGCGATATCATTGATTGTATGGCTGATCTGTCACCTTTCAAGAGACGGACTATCAGCTTTGTCTGCTTCATGAGGAAATGCTACTCCGTTGGTCAACAGTTTACTTTATATATCCGTAATCTATACTAAGCATGTATCCAATAGATCATCCATCGGGATAAACAGCATTACAAATCATTTGTGGATTTATTTGCGGTTGCTATTTTATATAGCCCGCTTACTTATACAGGCCTTATAAAATAACTTGAACAGAAAGAGATTTTGCGAAGAACTCGGACAGCCACTTTTCGTTAGTCATGGACAGGGAGAGGTGGTAATCACTTGGCGCTATGTCCGGGCTATATCCGCTTTAAAAAAAGGTCTAATTCGCTCCTTTTCAGCAGCATATCGTAGGCATAACCTTTGGTCCAGAAGGTTTTTTTTTGCGTCAAATCATGCGGCACCCAAACATAAAGCTTTTCTGTGTATCCAGCCTTCTGCAGATGGTTTAAAATGGTTTGGTGACTAACTCCCATCTCCTGGGCGATATAACGAGATGCCACATGCCGGTCTAATTCAATGTTTTCCATTATTTGATCGGTATTCGTCGTCACAGGTCTTCCGCCAGCTGGCTTATCCATGGTGTCGTTTTCACCCGCTCTGAATCGTTGAAACCATTCCTCTGCAGTTCAAAGTGATAGATTACCAGCCTCCAAAACACCATTAATCTCATGGAATGTTTCTCTAGCGGATTTGCCTTTAACGAAGCAACACTTTAAAATATCGCGAATTTCGACGTGAGTGAACTCCATGTTTACACGTTTTGAACGCAATATCCAAACTAATCATGCATAGCGTCGTTTTGTAGGGCGTATCAAGACCTTTCAAAAATGTATAGTATTGCCAGATACGAGCTCAGTAACGCTTTATACATAGCCGCGAAATTCAAAAGACAAAAAGGCGGAACATTTAATTACAATTTAATAGAGATTCATAAGCTCCCGAAGGTCCGTTCTATATCGGGAAATCGCTTGAAAGCTTTAAACCTAAGGGTTTATTATGTATTGAATCTGAAAATATTTACATCCAATAGGAAATAGGAGGAGACCGTTCTGAAGCTCAATTTAGAAGCTAAGTCTAAGAACATAATTAATGGACCTTGTGGGCTATTAGTGGATGTATTTATAAATAGTTGTTTACAGCTTTTTGATCTTAGTTAGAGTTTTTGATTATTACTAGTTTAGTTGTGCGTAAGTTAAAGAATTAAATACCTGTAATGTGATGCGAAAAAAATGTTTAAAGAGTCAACCTCCCTGCCCCTGTCTTATGAAAATTTACCCTTTTGCGAAAAAAGTGCAGTAATGACTAACCATAATATTTAATTTACTCGCTGTTAATATTTTTCCACAGAGTGGTATTGAGTTGGCGCTCGTACCCTCATATCCTAAAAACCATTTGCATAAACGAATATCAGTGCGCTCGCAAGTACGTACCTACATTAGTGAGAAGTGCGAAATCAAATCATCATCAATCAAAAGTGCTGACCTTTGCATTCATTTAGCCACCAAATATGACGACTACAGTCATTTATTCTCACCGTTTGCTCTACTCTTTCGTCTGCAGCAAAGTGGGACGCCTTAATGACTTGGTGATTTCCACACCAATGACTTTAAGATTTCTATATGAAAAATTAGAAATCATTTGTTGCCACCTTTTTCCCTTATGATTCAAGAAAAATGTATTCTAGGTATGCATACATTACATAACATCGGCTTGGTTGGTGGCCGAGGATGAGTGGCAAGCGCCAATATGCCGCAAGTTGTGTAAGGTCGCCCTTATCGCTTGCTTGCTGCTGCACTACATAGTATTCGTAGTGCTTGCCGCCTCAGCGCTGCGCTGCGTTGCGTCACGAAGTGTTGAAGTGAACTCTCAGACGACCCCGATCATCGAATGGCAAAGCACAGAGCAGTAACATGCGCTTAAATGTTTATTAGGCTAGAAATTATGTAATTATGATAAAATCTCTAATGAATAGCCATTGAAAGGCATTGTGAGTTCTTTTGTTTCGGTCAAGGATGAGTTTCGCTTTGTGGCGTGTGCTTGTTGGGCCAGCGCTGAGATTTAGGATCATCGATTCCCCTTCTTCTAGTGCTTATTATTATTTCTATATAAATTTATATGAAATCATACTATTTGTACATACATATGTACATAGATATTTATAAGAAAGTGTGGGTGGCTACTATATTTAGGGCAACAAAAGGCTCGAAGACGTATTTGTTTAAAGCAAAACCGCGACAGAAAAGCCTTTTTATATTAAAACCCACTTGAGAAGTGTAAAAAATTACGTCAGTCGATATAAAAATATCTTAATATATATTTATTGACGAAAGTGCTAAATAATTTCCATCAACTCTCGATTTGGTCTCACCAGAAGAAGAGGTCTCAGGTGTCTAAACTCTATATATTACCTTGTTATTCATACGTAATTCTTTTGACGTTGGTCGATACAGATATTGATTCTAATTCTCCGTAATCGTTTTTGGTAGCCGGTCTTCTCACGCCAATAACGCCTAGAATGTTGGTTTCCAACAGGGCTATCAAAGCTGGTTTATTAGTATAGACTATTTAGGATAGGATTTAGGGACCAAAAATGTTATGATTCAACCCCAGAAAGTCAAACTTTTGAGTGTTTTATTTTTTCTTGAATCACCATCAATTCTTTTAATCAGAGATCAATCTTTTCAAAATTGTGTTCAGTTCATTGTAAGAAGAGATATTTCAAAAGCGATTCTTGAGGAATTTATATTCTTTCGTGGAACACCATTAATTAATTTAGCTGTGGATTATGTTAGATTTAATGAGCAACGCTATATAATGATACGTAACCACCTAAACTAAAGGGTGATCTATTTCGAGGTTCGCTACTTTTTTAAAGAAAAAGCTCAAAAATTCAAATTTAACGGGGAATATTTATTATCATTCGAAAGAACATTCTTTATTTTTAAAAGATTATCTCTGTCACATGATGACAGCGACTATGTCTCTGGTGGTCCATACGTTAAATCCAAAACGTAAAATTTCTGCTCACCAGAGTGTTCTTTCAATAAATCCATTGATTGATGCGATGTATGGAAAGTGGAGCCGTCTTATGGAAGCCAAATGTCGCGGTCATTGCGTACACTCTGATACGGCTAATAATGGTGGTGTGTTGCAAATAGTACGCTCAGTAGGCCGAATATGTTGACCATAAGTTTACCGAAGCGCGCATAAATGTAGCATCCGATCTAAATTCATGATTAATACTATCATGAAAATTATTACAGTTATAGTTAAGTATTAAGTAGCTCTGATAGATGATATTATCAGAACGGAGAAGTTTTTAAAATTTCAAACTTTATTTAAAATCAGATGTCTCCATCCCTACGGAAATTGTTATTTTATCCATTCTAATATTGGTGCATATGGAAATTGAATTATCTGGAGCTAGATTGCTAGATTAGATGATGAAACCATTAATTTAGAGTTGGCGAGGATTTTTAAGACAAAAATCCGTGTGCAACTTTCAATATCATATATGATTACATTTGGTTTGGTAATATCCAAGTGCTACTTCCATCACGAATTAGAATTTTGATTTCACATAGAGAATTCGTCTTTTAAAGAGTGTTCTTTAAAGAGTATTTAATCGAAATCTTTTAAGATTAAGTAAAATGGGTCGGGTTTATTGTGAACTTTTATTATTACTATCTGGATGATTGACAGTTCTTGATAGAAATACGACTTCGTTACCGTTACGTAGACCCGACTGAGTGTGAACGGTATATTAAGAACTTAGGCCACTATTACATTTTACTCCACAATTTAGTGGAATAGTTAGCGAAGAATATTCTCATAATTTATATAACGCAATTAATTAATTTATTTGAAGTAAATTTCAAATACCAAATATTTACATTTATTTCTTCTATTATTACAGCAGAACTTCCACTTTCCACTACACTTTTCGATGCCCATAAAAACGATTAAGATTAAGAGTAAATGATGTCCTGGATAGACGAATTAGAGATAATCACCACTTTCCAAAATCAACTGAACAACAAGTGCTTCTCAGCTTTGGTGCTTCCTTCCACAACGTTGTCTTCGAAATTACAAACTTCCGCTGGAAATGCAATTACGCGTATTTTACTGTTGTTGAATTGAATTCATCCTGCCAAACATATAGATAAATTGCAATGCATGCTAATGTCACATCGGATCGTGGTGGTGGTGGCGGTTCATGGCGTCTGCCACCTGATGAAACACTGCAAGTACAAGATCCCAAACAGAAGAATGACGATTTAGATTTGGATGAAGGTCACAATTGGCGTAGCATCATATTTTCGCTATTAGTTATTAGTTTTGTAATAGCCGGAATTATAACCGCAATTTATCTATTAGGGTGAGTGATATTCACATTCAATCCACAATTCACCACATTACAATTACACGATAATAACTCAACTCTATACTTGCAGTTATGTCGATGAATTACTGTATTGGTCGGGGCGTCGTATGATACTCGACGAGTACCTGCAGGGCGATTTGACGCCCAAACGTCTACAACCCGCTTGGGTTACAACGCGTAAGTATGTCTTCCAATCGGATGACGGCGGACTGGCCATTTTGGATACGACCAGCAATTCGGTTAGCACGCTCGTTACGAATCATACGCTACGACAGTTAAATGTGCGCGGCTATCAGTGCTCACACGATCTGCGATATGTTCTATTTAGGCATAATGTTAAGAAGGTATGTATGAGACATATTTTCTGCTTTTGATTTATGAAATTTATTAAAATACATCTCTGAAAATGGCTGAATACAATACAACACGCGGTGACCTTACAATAATCTTTAAATATAACCGGAAAAAATGGATAAGTAATATCACGTATTTTTAATATCGGCGTCAAATAGACATGGAATAATTATTTCCCTTTTCGAAAATTTCCCGGCTTTTATTTCCTGTTCCAAGTTCCTTTAAATCCTGAATCAAATATAAAGCTTTCTCGGGATTCAAATGTATCTTGTACTCTCAATTAGACCTCGAATAATAAATAGCGCGATTTTTTATCAGCTTGAAATTCAGAGAGCCTGTCCTTATAATCAAATTGAGTACTAGGACTGAATCGGACGAATTCGATTATATATAAGACAACCATATGTAAGAGGTACCGCTCCTTTGGTTTGAGTCACCTAAAACATAAATATTTTTCCGAGTATAGTGGAAGTATACTTCTCGTGAAAAGCCTACCATTCATTTGAGAGCGATTTAGAATAAAAAAAAACATGCTCGGGTGTACAATTCTCTAACCGTTTGTTTTCAGATTTTTCGAAAATCATTTACTGCATTTTATACAATCTACGACGTTGAAAACGATCACCATATGCCTGTAAAACTAAAAGATTCGCCGAAAGTGCAGCGTACGCGTCTACAATATGCCGCTTGGCTAGGCAATACTACCTCGTTGATCATCGTTGTCGACAACGATATTTATCTACGACAATCACCTACTGACGAGGAGGACATACGAATCACAAATACAGGGTATGAAAATTACATTTACAACGGTGTACCAGATTGGCTCTATCAGGGTGAGTACCAATAAGCAACAGATAATGTTAAAATTCCAAACTGAACTAAATTTGAAATTTTATAGAGGAAATATTCGAAAAACCCGAAGCGATATGGGCCTCACAAGACGGTACACACTTCATGTATGCCTCCTTCAATGACAGCAAAGTGAGTATGATGACATACCCGTGGCTGGCGTCGGGCGGTATTATCGCTGGCAGCGGCATGTCATCGGAAAGCTCATTTCCGGAAACGCGAAATGTTCGCTATCCAACGCCCGGCACCACCAATCCCGAGGTCACACTATGGGTGGTAGACATTAGCAATATGACAGACATACAATATTTTATATTGAAGCCGCCGCCTGCCTTGGATGGCCAGTGAGTATTGAATGCTTTATATTGAAGGATTTGCATTTACGAACTGCTGCTTTGCAGGGATTTCTATATAACATCGGCTGGCTGGATCTCGGAATTAAATCATCAAGTTTCTGTCGTCTACATGACACGCTCTCAAAATTATAGTATAATCGCCACTTGTCTTGCGGACACAAATTGGACATGTATAGAGGTAATCTAGAAATCCTGGTAGAAATTGGAAAAGTTTCTTATTTTATTGACAGAGAGCAGGTTTATTAAAAAATGTTAGAAGTTAACTTTGCTCTTATTTGTATACATTGTTTTACCGATAGTTAATCAAAGAATAATATAAAGGCATGGCGATACTCTTCTGCAGTTTTTAAGTTTTATGTATCTCCTAGCTCTATTATAAACTAAGTTCCGAAAGTTAAGTTCTAGTATATTTTTATCGGTGGTCGATTTTAGTTGAATCAATCAGACGATATAAAGATTTGTGTAATTGGGTAATACAAATAAATAGATCTTTGGAGTCAATGTAAAGAAGATAGTTTTTAGATGTAGGCATGTTTAAAATATATCGGGTGATCCAAGTAGAGGTACTTTTTTCAATAGCCGTTACTTGACAGATCACGAGTGAGTCGTCTCAAGCTGCCATACTACTTTTGTTCAGTATTATTTAAAGACATTGGAGAGTCGATTCGATGCAATTCGCAGAAACTCGGACTGACGTATGGAACGACTTTGTATGGGCTCTTGAAAAGTTTCAAGGAGATCCGACGTTTTCGAGCCAAATTCTGTTCAGCGATGAGATTCATTTCTGGATTAATGGGTACGTAAACGAGCAATATTGCCGCATTCGGCATGAAGAACAACCTGAAGAGATCCAAGAGCTGTAGAGTCGGACTTACATATATCCTAATAAAAATTTCAAGTTTGCTACAGAATGTATTATGAAATATTTTTTAATTTTCTTCTGCTTCACAGATACATGCAGAACGTGCACCCGAAGATGAGTGGCTCGATATACTACCACATCCTGTTTTCGCGCCGGATGGCAATAGTTTTCTAATATTGGCGAGTATACAGGAATTTGGTAATGAACATTTCACACACATCAAACATGTCACAATGACACAACAACGTATTGCCGTCATATCACATGGCCGCTACGAGGTGAGAAATCAAGAGAATTCAAACAAAAATAATTCCAATTTCTTAATTATTTATTTGCGCTCTCTTTTTAGGTGCTAAAAATCCTTTGCTGGGATACCGTCAATCATTTAGTGTACTATCTGGGTACACAAGACAAAAAGCCCGGTCAGCGGCATTTGTACATGGTGAAAGATCCGGTCAACGATGAGAGTAGAAAGTGAGTTCGTTTTGCGCTTTTTTAATTATTTAAAAAAAAATTAATATAATTTTCATAGAACTGAACCACAGTGCATTACCTGCGATTTGGGCGAGGCGCTTTGGAGCAGTCGCTATTATTATGTGAATTGTTCTCATTTCGATGCCTTCATGACACCAGTGTCTTCCATAGCAACTCAATATGGTATTGAATTTTACATATTAGAATGTCAGGGACCCGGCTTGCCGGTGTCGGGTGTGCATATGCAGAAATCGCATAGTTTGGTGAAAATACTTTACGACACCCGTCCGTTCTTTACGGAGCGTCTGCAAAAGTTGGCGCTACCGACACAACGTTCATTCGAGATACCATTGCCACATGGGAGTCGGGCACAAGTGCAATTACTTCTACCGCCTAGTTGGCGTGAAGAGCTTAGGGATGCCGCCTTTCCTGTGGTCGTCGAAGTGTAAGTGTTGAGTTTGTCAAAGCAAATTTATAGTTATTTCCATGTTTTCTCTTAAATTCCCACAGCAATGGCCGCCCAGGTTCCGAGTCTGTTTCGGAGAAATTTCAAATAGACTGGGGCACATATATGTCATCGCGTAACGATGTCATTTACATACGCTTAGATGTACGAGGCGCGAAGGGCCAAAGTAAAAAGCAGCTGTACCGACACTTAGGCGGCGTCGAAGTACAGGATCAGATTTCTGTTTTAAGGTTTGCTTGCTTTTAATTTATTTTTTGTTATTCTACTTAATCAATTAATTTTTTTACAGATATCTTCTGGATACAATTAGTTTTTTAGATGAAACGCGCGTGGGTATTTGGGGTTGGGGCTATGGGGGTTACGTAACCTCAATGGTGCTTGGCACACAACAGGATGTGTATAAATGTGGCATAGCCATATCGCCAATCGCCGACTGGCTCTACTACAGTAAGTAATGTACTATAAAATATGTATACTGATATATATATTATGTTGGGTATACAAAGAGCAGCAAGTAGGCATAGATATGTACCAATGGAGCTCTTAGAACAACGCCAAGTCAGGCACTAAACGTTATTCTTTACTTACCAGTGGAATTAAATCTTAATTCAGCTCTCAATATTGCCTTATGGTAGTTGTAAGCCTAAATATGCTTTTCTTGAATCTATTTAATCCTTGGTTGAATCTATTGGCCCTAGGTTCTTATCCTGTCATATTTAGGCCAAATATGCTTGATTATTTTGCATTTGGCTACCCATTTGCATCTTTCCGGATCAATTTGTTCATACTGGGTGTGAAGATCCTGCTTGATAGTGCCTGACGGGCCTGGTATTGGCTCCGCTTCGGATTCGTCCTGAGAAGCTCCTATCTTTGCCAACTCGTCGGTTTTTTCGTTTCTGAAAATGTTACTATGGCCGGGATGAAGAGGTGGCAGAAAGAGAGAGATGTCAATATCCTTGGAGTATGCCATCGTTTCCACACTGCAATCCATTTTAGCTCCGTCGGTATATATTGAGATGATATTCTCCTCTTCAACCATACCTTTTCTTCATACCCGTGTAGAGGGGTTCTTCACCTGGAAGTTACTATTGAGGATAAAGAGTTACTAACTATATTTCATTCGGTCAATTGATCCTAGGACTTACTCAAAATGCCTACACCTTGGCTTCTTATTGGCGTTCTGTTTTGGCTGAAATACGCTGTATTTATTTGGAAGCCTGAAGCTACTGTTAGTTAAGAGCTCGCGATGATCGATTTACATTCGAACTATCCTAACAATGTGATATAGATTATACACACAAGTTCTATCGTTTCCTTAAATTATCCATACATTTAAAGCATATGGGATAATAGTTTTTATTTCTCCACAGTTCGGTAGTATTATTGAGTTCATCTAGAATCTCATGAGTTCAAAACCACTACAAATTTTCAGCAAAATTTTCCTATTAAATTACAATGATTTCATCCAATCTTTTATCCACAGATTCCGCTTTCACAGAACGTATATTAGGCCTGCCGGCGGAGAACTACAAAGGCTATGTTGAAGCCGATGCCACTCAACGAGCGCGCCTCATCAAATCACACTCATTCTTCCTAATACACGGTTTAGCCGACTCAACCGCACCCTATATACATGGCATACAGTTGGCCAAATCGCTAACGGACGCCAACATCTTGTACAGATATCAGGTGGGTAACGTCCACAGTAAAAAGAAAAAGCGATAAATTTGAGCGGTCTTCTTTCTATTAATTTCAAGACATACGCGGATGAAGGTCATGAACTATCCGGGGTGCTCGAACACGTCTATCTCTCGATGGAGCATTACTTTGCCGATTGCTTAAGCTTGGATCCGGACGATACGAAACCCGATCTGGATCAAAAAATAGTGCCAGCTGAGTAAAGCGTAAAAGAGCGCGAGAGAGAGAGTAGTGGTTGCTGGCAAGCACAAGATATTACAACTAGCAACTAAGCGCGATTTAGTGATTTAAAAAATAATTAACTTTAGGCAAATATTACAATTAAGCACAAGTGCATTAAGAAAGAGTTACAAAGTGAAATGTAAAATGGACTATTGTAGAATAATGAGCAAAGCAACAAGGCAACAAGCAGTAGATATCAAACATACATACATACATACATACATATACAAGCATAAGGAGCGGAAAATAAACTAAAAGTTATAATACTGAAATATTGTACAATATTATGGATGAATAATAAAAGACAAACAATTAACAAAAAAAACAGCAACAACAACAAAGGATATTAAATTAAATATGCGATTCATGCGGCATTTATCTTCCAACTAGTTGCACTTTACGTAAGCGTATTTAAGCGTAAAAGTCAACACATTTAGTCTGTATGTGTGTGGGTAAGAAACTAGTGTTGCCAGCCGATGTACGATTTGTAAATGAATTGTAATGGAATTTTCGAAAATTTGGTTGCTCACTTACATTGGATAGCAGCCAAAACAAATGAAAAAATTCAAAATTATTGTATTTTAGTTAGTTAGGTAAATGCAATTGAAATTATAAAAAATACGAATGAATAAATAATGCGAGTACTTAAAAATCATTCAAAATGTATGTAAGTGTGAAGAAGCCTGTGCGCTTTGTAAGCGAGTGACGAAAGCACGTACAGCGCGGAAAAAATTTGGCTGAAGTTAATTGGAAACACTGGCAACACCGCAACTGATTTAATGTTTTAAGAGATTTTAAATTAAATACCGTTAATTGAAAACTGTTTATTATTATTTATATTTAATTTTCAATTTCTCTTAATTGTTTAATTAAGCGAATGTTCTTGTGTCACTCGCTTACAAAGGTACGACGCTAATGTAAATATAATCATATTTTGTGTAAATAATTAACTAAGTATGTAATGAAAATTATGCACAAAGACAGCAACGAGACAACGCATAATTTGAACGAACTTAACGCAATAAGTAATTCAACGCAGAACAGGCACAAAATCAATTTTATATATATAAATTGATAAATTTATATGAAAAGTTATATTATATTTACAACAATTTATTTAAATAATCTGCAAAAAAATCAAAATATTAAACGCAGTAATAAACCATGGGAACAAATAACAAAGGTCCATTTTACATGAATAGAACAAACTGAGTGGCATTATATCGAGTGTGAATCAAGCTATTTCCTAATGGGAATGTTTAATATCTTACAACCGTTTCACGTTAACTGTTTTTGAGGAAACCTTGAGCTGACTACTTTAAATAATGCATACAATTTTCGAAATCATTCTCGTTAAGTTGTTGTCTGTCAACACACCTAGGCCTTTGGGAGCCAGTAGTGTCACCACCGGGACTGGGATACCCTCACACTATTTTGTACTAAATATTTGAACCACCTTGTGGTCTTGGTAAAATGAGATAATACGCATAGTTCGATATGTTCCACCACATCATCTATGGAAACCGCTTCCGATAGTTACGATTATTTTCCTGTATAAGGACTTGCATTGACAAAGAAGATGTTCTACAGTCTCTTCTTCTTCTTGAGAGTTTCTGCAGTAAGCATTGAAAGGTATCCCAGTCTGCTAGCAGTCTGCAATGTCTCCCAATCAGAAAGTGTCCTGTTACCCCTACTAGGGATCTTATGATCCGGTAGCCGGTATGTATTATAATTTTGCTGAAAAGATACCACCTCCCACTCGGTTTTCTAGTTTTTATCCGTCCGTATTGATATTTATCTCTGAATCTTTGTTTCTTTGCCATTTCATGCCTGACTTAGCGTTATTCTGAAAGTTCCACTGATACATATGCTTGCTACATGACTTACACCTATAGGATTTATCAACCGTCGTAGAATACAAGTGATGCACAGTGCCGGGGTTGCATATAATCTATGCCCGAAAATAATAAGTGTGCTTAATTTTTGGTGTGTTTATTGTTGCTGTAGCGCCCTATTTAAACAATCACTAAACGTTTTAAATATTACTGGAATTCTCATCAGAAGAACGTACCACTTCTTCGAGAGATTAAAGAAATCATTGTAATCTATTTGATAGAAGGCCCACGGAAATATAAATATAATAAACTTTTCCATATGAATGAACATTAGGGAGGACCAATGTTTTGGGACTAATTCCATTTGGTTCGTATTATTTTATCTTCGACTTTACTTGCTTGGAATATAATGCTTAATGTAAAACTTCGGAATGAATCAGTTTGTCGATCAATTCACTGGTTTGAGATAACATTTTAGACGCCTACTTTTAAATGTAAATGTTCATGTAAATAACACTCTGAATTAGACTTACATGTATGTATGTGAGTATTATTATTCCAGCATATTAGATTGATTGATGACTAGAAGAAAGGTTAATTATTGATATCATGTACTCTTGTTTGAAAGTAGTTTGGTTCGCACTCAAAAATATGTATTAGTCAACTTTATTTCCTTATATTTTAGATGATTATTTGTAGAAATACGAGTGTAAACCTGAAGACAGTTTAGAGAAAACATAAATTTTTATTAAAATTATCGGTTGTTGATATTCGAAATACTAGTGACAGACAAATAGTTAGTACAGAAATCACCATTGAGACGAGTGCTGCTCTTCAAAGAGTTAAGAAAACGAAATTTAAGCTTCTCATTAAATAATTATTCTTTCCGCTAAACTTATAACCACTTTAATGCTATCTTCGCTGCTTTGGCGACAACAGAGGACAAGCAATTAAAAACTAGTATACTGTCGATTTTTGGAAAAAAATAATGTCAATTTTCCTTGAGTCTTCTTTTTGAACTTTCTCGAAGTGAGCTTATTTCAAACTACTACTAATGAGTAGAAAAGAGAAACTATTTTAAAAAGTACTCGTTTTTGTGCTTCGAGTTGTAAAGTCTTCCATCATTCAACTGTCTATTCTTCTAACTAAAATACCAGTTATTCTCAAGATTGTCTAATTACTATTGATAGTAAAATATATAAATCAGTCAAATGCTTGCTTTACCGTTAAATTATAAGCCAGCTATCATGGACGTATGAAGACTTATGTTCATATATGTAAAATATATGACTAATCGAAAATCCTTGTATATAGTGGGAAACAACAAATTTATTCGATCTCATTACTCTTACTCAAAAAACAGACATCGTACATACTCATACATACTTACATACTTACATCGATAGTTCCAATTTGCATTAACATATCATTCTGTGTATAAAAACGTTTATTGCATTAATTAAAAGAATATTGAAAGTACTCTCACATTAGATATAATTCAAACATTGTTAAACATTAAAATTAATACAAAAGCATTCATAAGCACATTTAAGTAAATCAACGTATTATATACTCATACATACTAAATATAAAGACGTGCTGTGGAGAGTTTTAAATATATATATATTATAATACATAGAACGTAATAATAGTATATAATATGTTAAGTTTATCGGTACATACACTTGTCTGTATGTATAGTATACGCTTTTGATTTCGATATACTGCTCCAAAGATTTTGTTAAAACATTATTTTTATTATTTGGTGTTATGTGAACTGAAGATATAACTTAGTTGGTAAGAGCCGATTATTTAAAATATTTTTATTGTGATTGGCGTGGAAACCGTTTTGCCGGTTATAGTCGAGACGATGATAGCGCGCCAATATTTTAAATATAATATAAATATTTTTATTACTCTTTTGCAATTAATTTAAAGTATTTGTTGAAAAATAATAACAATCAAGTGGTCCACTTTATTGGTCGCAAAAAAAATTAGATCTTTTTCAATACTCAGTACTCTTTCGAGCATGCCGAGTGATATGTCCATGATTTCGATAGTTATTTTGTGCTCATCAAACATCCAAAGATTGCTTTTGCAATCTTACCGCTTGGATTATAAAGCTATCAGATATGTTATATAGGAGAATAGAATAATTATGCACTTGAGTCTTGTATTGTTGTAACATCACAATAGGCGTTTTGCGTGGCGTATACCCCCTATCTGCAGCTAGTGCTCCTCCCTGTCTATCTTTTCCACCTTTCGGAATATATCCCTGATTGTGTGGGGTCTCAGTGCAACAAAATGGTTCTGGGCCTAGCAGTATTGTTGCTGCTGCCGATCGAGCTAACTCGTCGCCAAGTTAATTCCTGCTATCTCTTTGTGTCACGGCAACCAGATTAGATGTATTCTGTTATATGTTGATAGATTAGTAGTTTAGTAATAGTTTAATACACCTCTGCTTGGAAGATGCTTGGAAACGCACTCATTGAGACAGAAAGTTTAATGTACGGTCCTGCGATGCCTGCACCGATGCCTTCAAACGTTTTAGAGCCATTAGTGTTCCAGTGCAGGGAGCAACCCTTAATTAAGGCGTCGAATGGCGAACTGTCCCAGTCATCTATACTGCCTAAGGTGACTTCCTGGTGAAGTTTCTTTCGCTTGTGGATGTTATATAGTACAAGTTTTTTAAAAAGGTTTATTATTAAATTATTCCAATAATTTTATGTTACTTCGCATGGACTTCACAAATGTTAATCGTTCTGAATTTTTTTTAATCAATTCTATTCGCTTTTGTAATATTCTGAATTAGAAGCAGAAACATTGAAACCTAATTTATGAGCCTCCCAAGGTTTTAGTAATATATCGCGGTTTTCGCAGTTTCGTCTATTGTGTCTTACTTTCTTTGAAAATTTCTTAAAATACAATATATAGTTGATACATAGTTGAGTGTCTTTCTTGGTACTACGCTGCCAATACTGAACACCTATATTTACTTCGGATTGTCAACTCTTGTATTTGTCGGAAATATTATTTAGGCTTTTGCAAAAATTGGGCTTTAAAAGTATAAGGTTTTATAATGTTAATTTGGTTTAAGGAAAGATTCAGTAGCAAAAAATAAATTTATGAAATGAAATTCATCAAATTATAAAAATGTATATGAATCCTTTGGCGATAAGAGAAATATTCATAGAAGTTACCAAAAGGGATAGACATTTTAGCAATCGAAAAACGACTATTATTATCGAAGTCCAGTAGTAGGTTAACGGAAATCTGTTGGGTTGCATGTTTGTATGTATTACTGAAATTTTATGAAATAAAATACCACTGACACTTCCAACAATCCAATACAAAATTATATAATTCTAAAATTTACTAAAAATTTATGAAATGTTAACGGCAAGGTGACCACACTCAAGATTATTTACCTAAATTCACGTATGCTTAACACATGGGTTCGTTTTAAGTGTTTAATGAGAATAAATTTTACAGCTTCAAATGCAAATTTATATGTACATATATAAGCTGCGTATATTTTGTAATTTAGGTGTATATTCTTTTGTTGACTTAGCAAGCAATCATAGTTGAAATACATGTATTTACAGTTAATTTTAATATTTGGCAAAAAAAAATACTTTCAAAGTCTTCCCAAATTGTATTGTTATATAAGATGTAAGAAACTAATTGCTACGAGCCTCTTGCGCAAGTGTTCTCAAATAAAATAGATATCTGACAACATCTAGCTTGTTTAAGCCTAATGATAATCTAGAAAATCGAAATGATATAGTTAACCAAAGAAGTAAACTTCTAAAATTTTGCTTTTTAAAAAGTTAACAGAGATAACAATTGCTTTGGATTTTTCTTACTATATACCATGTTCCGTAATTGAAGAACTATTCGGAGATCACAAATTATTCAGCCAAAAGTGTCACTTTCAGAAATTTGATAACATTGCAAATCGGTAACGGTTTTATAACCTAATCTATAGTTCAATATTATAATACTTTATAATGATATTAAACACAGTTATGAAGCTTGACATCAATTGAATATTTAAACAAGTGATCTCCCAATCTCAATGTGGAAGGTTATTTACTCTATTCAATATTAAGTCATCTATTCAATAATTTTAAACTTCTTATTAATTGAATCTAGCCTTGGGTACTTTTCTTCAAACACTTTTTAATTTCTCTTTAATCAAATGACATTTTCATAACTTCTAAAAGCTTCCAAGCAACTTACTATTAAGAGCTTAGGTTTCCTCGTATTGAATTTACGAAAAATTCAATTTGGTACTATTTTCGCAACAATCACAAAAAATTAATAATTTTGAGAATTCGTAATTATCAAGATGCTTTTTTTATAAAATAAAAAAATAAATTTTGGTATAAAGTTGACTTGACAGTATTTTCTTGAGCTTAGGTTATTTTTTACTGAATATTCTTCTACTTCTTCTTGACTGGCGTAGCCTCCGCTTACGCGGTTATAGCCGAGTCCAAAACAGCGCGCCACGCATCTCTCCTTCTGGCAGTTTGGCGCCAATTGGTTATTCCAAGCGAAGCCAGGTCCCTCTCCACCTGGTCCTTCCATCGGAGTGGAGGTCTCCCTCTTCCTCTGCTTCCACCAGCGGGTACTGCATCGAATACAATGGTCGTCATCAAAATTGGGGTCCCTCATCCGAGGCTGTTTTTCATTGGGGGGTGTTTTTATGTGGTGGGTCCCAAACCCTACGCACAACCGCATAGGCGGGTTTCGCCTTCTCACTTTAGCTCGCCTCCAAACGGATGTCTGTTGGCTACCCAGAGGATACTTGGTTTAAGACCGGAAGTCGTGAGCTGCTTGAGCCACATGTAAAAGAATCGTTCCCAAGTAAATGACAGTCAGAAACTTTCCTCACTTACGTGAACTTCTACATAGACTCCATCCTCCAATATTGAATATTGGAAATATTAAAATACATTATTTTAGAAAAGCTTCCAATATAATAAGAAAATCATTTTGATAGTTGTTTAAAACTCTCAATCAAGTTGATAACTAAAGTTTTGGATTTGTCTACCAAATTTTGGATAAATTTATTTGGATGCTGATCATTAAAATTTAATTTAACTTAAAAGGCGCTAATGCGAGTTTCATAAGTATTTTCTCGAGCTTACGTTTTTTTTTACTAAAAGTTTAAAACATAAAAAAAAATTATGAGGGGTTAATTGAAAGGGTTAAAAAGAGAACAGTTTATTTTATATTCTTTAAAAATGGTCTCATTTTGAGCAGTAAACAGTGAAGCAAAGAGAGAATAAAATTCAACTTTGAGTTTTATTTAAAGACATTTTTTAACTTAATTGGTGTGTAGGTAAAGATGTATGTTGTGATTTTGAAATGTTCTAATGATACTTACAGTATATATATTGAATCGTGTAAAAAATACCGTTAACGTGTAGCGTAATTATAATTATTCTAGTCAAATGGTTGTGAAAATCGCAATTAGAGCTTAGGGTTCAAAAATTATAAGACACCAAATACATACATAGTAATGACAAAATTTCAATTGTGTAACACAAAATTTATTTACTTAATGTAAAAACGAAAAAAAAAACAAATTAATTTAAAAAAAAATTATTACAAAAATCTAAATATTTATGATTGTGGGTGTATATAAGAAAGCATAATTAACATTTGTAATTAAAAAAAAAATATTTTTTTTATAATAATTATATTTGCATGCTTTTAAAACACAAAAATTTGCTACAACAATTAACATAAAATGTCAGTGCAGGTTCGCAAATAATTTAAAAAAAAAAATTTATATTTAATAATTCATTTGCTGTGGAAACAATTAGTAAAAGTACTAAAGCAAGTAATGAAAAGAAAATGTAACAAAAATAAAAGTAATATTAAATAAAAATTAAATCATAAAAAATACTTTTTAAACAAATTTTAAAATTCAAAGCATAAAATATAATTAACAAAAAATTAAATTTTTAGCATTTTGTGTTAATTTTTGAAATATCAAATTTTTCGAGTTGTGCTAGTAAACATGCATTATTTGTAAAAATAATCGATAAATTATATATAAATCATACATACAAATGTATATTGCATATAAACTAGTTTGTGTAAAATAGTTATTAATAAAAGCCATATATGTATGTACAATTATTAATTAAAATATATATAAAATAAAAAACAAAAATTAAAAATAAAACTTAATGTATGTATGTATATCAATCAATCAATCAAACAATGCCTTGCTAGTTAGTATATACACATAAACAAATATTATTGTCAGCCAATTTGGATAACGGTGTATTCGTAAACATAAACGTAAATGTATTGTATTATTATATTATGTAGTAAACGTATAATTGTTGTAAGTAAAATTCGCTATGCTGCATGTATACATACATACATACATACAATACAATGCATAAAACATTGAATAAGTTTTAAGCTGATAAATCAAAAAATCAAAAAAATAAATATAAATCTATACATATATAAAGAAACAATAATAAAAACACACATATATCTAAATATATACGAATACTTGATATACGAGTACATATGTATGTATGGAATTATATATATATATGTGTAGGTGAAGTGCTGATTTTATCAACACCAGCAGAAAACTACGAGGTTGAATTGTCAAAATGTCATGTTACATTTGTAACGCTTAGTTAAACATAAACGCTTATTGGACGACCTGAAATTGAATTAATGTATTTAATAATATAAAATATATTCATTTTATATTTTTGACATTTAGTTTTTACATTGTATATATTTTTAGTTCTTTTAAAATTTGTGTAAGCATAATTTAGCAAATTTTTAATAATAATATTAATAATAATTGATATCTTTATAAAAATTATGTTTCCAAACATTAACGCCACTACAATAACTAATTATCGATTTAAACCGAGATAAATAAAAGTATAGTATAACCCAAGCCATGCAAACATTTTCGTTATTGACGTCTCACTGCACCATTTTTCTATCAAAATCAGTAACTCGACTAAACTGTAATTTCAAGGTTCCCTATTTTTTTTAAAGAAAAAACACAGAAATTCATTCAAAAAAATTCGTAAAATCATTCAAAATAACATTCTTTGGCATGAATTTTTTAAAGATTATCTCTTTCAAATGTTTGCCGCGGCTACGCCTCAGATGGTCCATCCGTTGAGTCCAATTTTCGATGACTCCTCCAAGCACTTATAAACTTTACATATGTATCTTTACAGGAAAATTTTAACGGTGTGATATCACACGACCTTGGTGGCAAATCGTCTGACCCAAAACACAAAATTATCTGCTCCCCGAAGTGTACTCTCAATAAATCCATTGATTGATGTAATGCGTACGAAGTGGCACCGTTTTATTGAAACCAAATGTTGGCGAGATCAGACATCAAATATTCGGTTACAATGGCGCGATAACGGTCATAATTTTTGAAAAAATATGGACCGATGATTCCACCGGCCCACAAACCACACCAAACTGTTTTTTTTTTTATGAAATGACAGCTCTTGAATCTCTTGAGGTTAGTCTTCTTCACAAATGCGGTATTTGTTTGTTTACATACCCATTGAGCCAGAAATGTGTCTCATCGCTGAACAGAATTTTGGTCGAAAAAGCCGGATCTTCTTGGAACTTTTCAAGAACCCATAGAGTGAAGTGATGTCGCTTGGGAAGGTCGAGCGTCTTCAGTTCTTGTACGAGATGTACGCTTTTAATTTAAGATCTCGAAGTAAAATGCGCCAAGTAGTTCCATACGTCAATCCAAGCAGCTGCGAAGGGCGCTAAATCGACTCTCCACGGTCTTCGTGTACAGTCTCAGCTACGACTGCTATATTTTCTTTACTACGTGCTGGACGTGGTCTATTCGGTCGAATATTATCCAATAATGAATGCTTGGTCTCAAGCTGGGTGATGGTGTTGCGAAGAGTACGCTCAGTAGGCCGATTATGTTGACCATAAGTTGTAATAATATCAATACTGAAGGAAAATAACATGTCAGCATGACACGATTCACGCGTGATATGTCCTTTATTTGGTACCTTGATATACTTGGATCACTCGTTAGTTATGATCTGGCAAATTGCTGGCTTTCATAATAGCGAAATATTACCAGATCGAAAAATGACGTGTGTCAAGAAAATGGCAGTTAGCTCATTCGGGGCTCTTATGACCTTACAAAAAGGAAATTTAAGAACTATTAACAAGATTTTAACATTTTTTTATGCAATGTCAATAATAATATTTGAATATTCTTTTCATTGCATTTTTCTCAATAAATGCTTTGTTAGGGGGCTAATATTTCTGTGCTTTCTTGGAAGCAAACCAACAATTATTACAATCAATTGACTTCGATCAATGCATTAAAATGAATTGTCAAAGTGCACACTCAATTTGCCGCATTTTACAGAATAATTTATAGCCAAAGTGAATGTGATATTTAGCTAGTCAATGCATTCAAAGAGTCAGCTATTAATATAATTCCTGGGCAATATATTACAGTTATTATGTTTTTATTTTCCTCATACATATGTGCGAAAACATTAAAATTTGGTTGTCACACTAGAAAATGATAGTTGTTTTTAAGGCAATGATTTTAGAATTTTCCATAAGACAGCAAAGTTTTAACTGTGGATCTTCACAGTCTCTAACTTATATGTACTTATATTTAAGTTTAGACAAAGGGTAAATGTAAACAGCAAGATGACTCGACATTTTGACAGCTTGTAGAAAGCAAAAATTCGCAGAATCCGTTACATCAGTCTCTCAGCTTGGTTGAGATTGCTTTTTCGCTGTATAGGCGATCAGTTACTTTTTGCTGAAGCATTCAACTTGAAGTGGCAAATTCTATATCAGCTATGCTATGGTAAATCGAGACATTATTTATTGGAATTTTACTAAGTAATTGCTATTTCGTACAATGGTTTTATATTTCATTTCATTAAATGTTTTTAGTGTCTTTTAAAACTATATTTTACTTATTTTTTGTTCATTAGTAATAAAAAAATTTTAATATTCTAAAAAAAATTTAATCGTGCTATTATAAAAGAATTTATCAATTAAAAAGAAATCTTTAGCAATAATTCTGTACCTACTCGTTATTTAAGAAGGATATGTGCAAAAAAATGTGTCATTAAAATAAGCAAAAATGGCAAACATTATTAAAAATATCAGAAAACTACCTTAGATCCAAACATTAAGATAAATATTTAAAAATCTCATCATTTCTTTATAAGCATTCTCCAAGCATCCTACTCATTGATATTGTAATCATTAATATTTTCGTTTGATATTTTTTTTTTGAAATTTAATACTTTTTAGTTATTGAAATATTTTAAGTAAGAAAAATTTAATTATTCCAAATATTTCATAAAAATTGTCAAAACTATTATTTCAAAATCAAAAAACAAAAAATATTTAATTATTTTGTCGTAGAATAGGCAATTTTTTGTCTTAAATAGTTTTTAAGTGAATAAAAATAAAAAAAATAATAATAATAAAAGGCAACATTTAAACTAATGTAATCGTATTGTAAATGCTTTAGTTTTAAAATGTGTAAACTAGAATTATTAGCATAAATAACACCAATTAATTATAGTTTATGAAATAAGTAATTGTTGTCTCCAATAACAATAAAAAAAAGTTTTTAAACAATCAATAAAAAAAAAACATTGCGCATGATAATTAAACAAGAACAAAATGTCTTCTTTATAAGTCAATAAAATTAAACATTAATTAACACATAAAACAGTTGGTATTAATTTTATACAATTTAGTTGGTGTTAAGAGTTCATGGAAACCGAATGTCATACATATATCGCGATTTGTTTTGAGAATATTATAAAATGCCATTTCAGGCCAAGATTGTTGCACTAAGAGAAAGCGCCAAGTGAGCTTATAGAGAAATTTCATAATTTCTTTTATGGTTAGCCAAGCGGCAAATTAGTCTAACCGCTGCGCTAACACGAAGTCTCGATTTAGACGGTGAGCGGACCACAAAACTTCTAAAAATATTTTAAGTTATATATTTTCTCCTTCCCTGTTCACTGCGGGTGAAATAACTTGCATGTCATACCTTCGGTGAGCCAGGGGAATTGGGTAGCTATTTTACACTACAGTAAACTCTGCGACAGAAACGTCGTGTCAGAACGGTGCACAAGCTCTCCGAACCGCTTAAAGTGTGGTACTCTCTCCTCTTCCCTTGATCCTAGTTGTCAATAATCTTTAAAAGGAGAATGAGAAACAAAGCCTATGCTGATGATGTCGCTTTCATTGTAAAAGGAAAATTCCTGGATACGGTGTATGGGATAACTCAAAGGTACCTGAACGTGGTAACCAGTCGGGCGACGAAGCGAAAGTAAAACCGAATTCGTTTTATTTACAAAGAGGAACAAAATCCCATTTGTCACTTTCCCTTCATTGGGGGGCTTTCTGCCTGATTCTGCTGACTAGGTGATGTATTTGGACCTAAAATAGCACTGAATGCAACGTGCACTTGAAAAGGTTCTTCTTGCCACAATAGTGGGAGTGCTCACCGGACACTGTGGAATAGGTATTACGCAATGAGGCTACGAATGCCGCACGCAAACTGTCATAGCTGTATGGTGGAAGGCGAGGTGGAAATACCAAGTCAATTTATTGGAAACTTATGGTGAACAATGCGAACTTGCCGGAATAGACTTTAGCCGATAAGCGTCTTTTTTGTGATCCATTCTCAGGAGTCTTTTGGCATCACAATAGACTGGTAACTTTAGCTGTCCAAGTGGTGGAATCCATCGCGACTCCTGTGATTTGAACATAACCTAACTTTCCAAGTGAGGTCGGTTCCATTATTTAAAACAAGAATAACTCCATTTTTTAATAATGATGTAAATATCACTCTCACAATATTTTCACATGATTACTACATCCTCTGTTAGTATATATTTGAGGAATTTTATAGAACCCACAATTTACTGACAAATCGCTTACTTTTTATTAAAAACTCTTATCAGCTGAAGGGTTACGTTTTTATCTCTAATTATTTTGTGTATTCTTTAATCTCATTAACAATTATAATCTTACAATTTCTTTCGAAAATTACTGCTTTAATTTTATAGAGTATTTTATACCAAGTGCCAATTGAGATCTTTAAGCTGTGAAATATTTGAAATCAATGCCTCGTGCAGAAAGTTTTTCGTCGATCCAATTGCGCAAGTATGGCACATTGGCGTAGACTCCCGGAACATTAACCTCACCGCAACCAACACCCCAAGCCACAATACCAGCTTGATAGTAACGTTTCGGGTTATTCGGATCAGGGCATACCAACGGTGAACCACCATCGCCTTTGCAAGTGTCCTTGCCAGGTTCGCCGCCAGCGCACATGAAACTTTTATCCAAATTGAAGAATTTACCGAGACGCGTTTTACGTAGATTTGCCTGGCAAGTATTATGTGGCACCGCTGGTAAATCGATCTTTTTCAAAATCAACTGGTAAGTACCGTCTTTACCGAACTTGTCTTTGCCCCAACCGGTGGCATAGCAACGTGAATTGTCGAAATTGGCGTCCGTTGGAGGCAAACAGATGGGACGTACATTTTCCTGCCAAGTGAAGGGTGTTTGCAAAATGAGCAGCGCGACATCGTTGTAAAGTGCGCCCTTGTTGTAGTTCTCATGACGAATGATCTCCTTGACACGTGCATCTTGATGTGGCAACACCTCCTGTTTGGTTTGTGTGTCCCACTCACCGGCGCGCGCAACCAATAAGTGTGGTTCGGCGTTAAGCACACAATGTGTGGCGGTCAAGACGACATTTGGCGCAATAACGGCACCACCGCATTCGTAAACGTTTAAGGTCTCGCCACCAATTACTTCATCACGCAAAATAGCGACCATCCAAGGGAATTCACCAAACTCTGACTCGCCTTCTTTGTCGCCAGTAATTCTGAAACCTACACCATTTGGATTGCGAAAACCACAACCTTCATGCGGGTCAATGGGTTTGATGGGTACATTCGGTTCCGTTAACTGTTGGAAAAACAATTGATAATGAAGAAATCCACCCTCAATAATAAAAGTAGTCTAACGGAGTATTTACCTTTTCGTCGGTATTACAGCAGACTTCCAAATAAGTACAGACATCATCACCATCGAAACGTATATCGATTAGGGTTTGACCATCCCTTATGACAGATCCGTCCTCACCACATAAGAAACGCGCAACGCACTCTTTATTCACGCCACAAGATTTGCCGCTACCGGGATCGGGTTGTTGTACTGGATCAGGTTGTAGTACAGTGGTTTTTGTGGGTTGTGGTTGGGGCGGTGTTGCCTCTGTTGTAAAGATTTTATTCAACAAATCATCGATATTTGGTGTTTGTGCTTGAGTTGTGCTTATCCATAGGGATAACAAGCAGACGGTCAGAACCGCCAATTTATAAGCCATCTTGTCAACAATGTCTGGAAGAATTATAAAAAATAAAAGCTGTATAAGTAATGCGAATGGTTTTTATTAATATTAAGCATATGAGTCCACATCTGTGCCTTCCAGGCGCTCGGACAACACATAATTTTTATTGAACAGAGTTCGAGGGAGTAATTAACTTCAATGGTTATGATGTATGGATTTCGACGAGTTACAGAATGCTACGTATTCTATAGTATGATGAAAGAATGTGATTCGATTTCTTGTCTCCATATTAATGCATCTACCCTCGATTTCAAGATCATCTTGAAAACTTCACGTTTTATCCTTCAAAACCTAAGTTTTGGAATATTTATCACTCACTTTTCGTGTGTGTTTTGCTGGTTGTTGCAAATAAACTGAATCGGAAGTTTAAGGAAAAATTTAACAGAAACATAATTGTTTGGAGAAATATTAGTTCGCAGCAAGTATGGGATTATTACCAACTCTTCCTTTAATTAGAGAACTTTAGTTAAAAACATTCGCTCCTCTATGTACAAATATTTGTAGATTTTCCATGATTAATTCTAAAGCTATACGATGTTTTTACCAAAGGTAGTTGATTTCGAACGAATGATAGATATAAAGATCACCACAGTTCGGCCCAGTTAATTTTTTGGGAGAATATTTGTCGAAAAAATATATTATTATCCCTTATTATAGTCCTTAGCTTTCATGTCGCTGGTCAAAAATACACTCGAAGAAGCTTCTACAAAGAACTTTCGGAATTTGCTCAGCAGGCACCGTTCGTCGGTTAAGCATTCGACTGCGGCACATGCATATACATTTCTTATAAATAAATTAGGTCACGATTCAAGGAAAATATTATTTACATGTTATTTATAAAATTAAGCTATGCCGATAACCCAGAAGCGCTAGAAAAACAAAACGCTGATTATTACTCGGTTTACACATTTGAGTAAATATTACTATCAGACTCCACAATATTGACCTACCACTTATATATTTCTAAGATGTACATATAATGTATATATAATAAGATGTAGAAGTAGAAAGTTTGCATTTATAATTTTGAAGATGTCTCTGTGAAAATTTGTTTAACCTTAATATAGAAGAGTGTATAGATTATGATACTTAATCCAAGTATATGCGTCTATTCATTTATTGAATTTGTAAAATATGTAAATAAGGCAATCGCGAGACAGTTGAACTCTGTAGTATCACATGTTGACGGCAGTAACTTTTTATGATTTTTGATTTATTACATTAAAAATTTTATATCTTCAAATGATATACCGTGCAACATGGTTCAACTAATTTATAATTTTTTTTCCACTGTAGGCAGCTAAACTCTTTAGCGGATATCGTTTCAAATGCGATACGGAGGCAAATGACGTCACTTCGTGGAGAGTTGTAAACTATGGAAAATATAAATACTAATGCTTATATGTACACCAAAGCTTTCTAAATTTTTGCACGCCATAATAAATAACAAATATTAAATAATGCGCGAGAAGAACACGTTCAAATTGTTAAACTAACAATATATAGCTTAAAACAATAGTCAAACAATCAATCAGGAGTATACTTTCGCATATTCTTAAAATTTCGTATAAAACCTGTTTCTAGAACATTTAATTCTACGTCTTTAAGTTAGATAATTCGAATAATTCTAAGTTAGTTGCTCGAAGATCGAATTGCTGTTTTATAGAAAAAATAATACCCTGAAATGAGACACTTCATATCATGTTTGTTATTAGATTGAGATGAAAAAAAAAAAATTAACTAAATTCGGTTTATGGTACTTTAACATAAAAATATCTGAAATTACATTTATGACTAGTAGGTGTCTAGTTTTTAAATTAATTCCGATCTTACAAATACTATTTTTCGCTGTACACCCTGATTATATTATCCGCTTTCTTCGAAATCTCTTGAAGGAGTCTATCTCCAGAGAATTACAGTTAATTTTGTTCAAATTCTAAATCACTAAAAAAGAGCTATTTACGAACCCAATACCTATGTCAACTATTTCAATGTTGTCCAAAATTAATCCAGATTTCCGTTGCACTGTTTTGAAAATCCGCAAAGTCGTGTGCGATCGAGCTTTTGAATGTCTACTAGTATAAGAACATCAAAATATTCTTTCCCGATTTTTTCAATTTAATTTGGAAACTGTTTTATATTATGTTATAACTATATACTAACATCTTCAAATAATAATTTAATTCATTTTATATCTTTTGAAGTTAATGAGAATATTTAAGACTATTAAATATCAGAAAAAATTTGCAGCACTTTTTTTACTTGAAAATATTAAAAAACCTAAAACAATAAATAATAATTAAAAGAAATTTAAATGATAGCCGTTTTCGATATTAATCTTTTACAACCGGTTTGACCAGCAATTAAATTTGATAATTTTTTGTGTTTTGCCAAGCCAATTTTTATATTTTGGCAACACACATACATACTTATACATATGTACGTACATATAAAATTGACTTCATAGCTACTAGTTTGACTTTTTATACTCTCGCAACAAAGTTGCTAGCAACAAAGTTGCTACGAGAGTATTATAGTTTTGTCCACATAACGGTTGGTTGTAAGTCCTAAAACTAAACAAGTTAGATATAGGGTTATATATATCAAAATGATCAGGGTGACGAGAAAAGTTCAAATCCGGATGTCTGTCTGTCTGTCCGTCCGTCTGTCCGTCCGTCCGTGCAAGCTGTAACTTGAGTAAAAATTGAGATATCTTGATGGAACTTGGAAGACGTATTTCTTGGCACCATAAGAAGGTTAAGTTCGAAAATGGGCGTAATCGGACCACTGCCACGCTCACAAAATGGCGAAAACCGAAAACACTTAAAGTGCCATAACTAAGCTATAAATAAAGCTATGGAAGTAAAATTTGGTATGAAGGATCGCACTATGAAGGGGCATATGTGAATGTAATTTTTTTGGGGAAGTGGGCGTGGCCCCGCCCCCTACTACGTTTTTTGTATATATCTCGCAAACTACTAAAGCTATATCAAGTAAACTTTCTAGAGTCTTTTATTTTAGGTACTACCTTATACAGTCCAAAAATGGAGAAAATCGGATTCTAACCACGCCCATCTCCCATACAAAGGTTAGGTCGAGAACTACTAAAAGTGGGTTAACTCACTAACGAAAAACGCTAGAAACTCTAAATTTCACAAAAGAAATGGCATATGGAAGCTACACTCAGATTTTTTTACAAAATGGAAAATGGGCGTAGCATCGCCCACTTATGGGTCAAAAACCATATCTCAGGAACTACTCGACCGATTTCAATGAAACTTGGTTTGCAATAGTTTCCTTACATCCCAATGATATGTTGTGAAAATAGGCTAAATCGCTTCACAACCTCTCCTACTTCCTATATATCAGAACTTTGAAGACAATCTGAATCGTTTACTTTACAATATATAAAGTAAGCAATAGTGAAGATATCGGTGCAGAATTTTGCACAAATACTACGTTTATAGTGTGGCAGCCCCATTCAAAAAATCGCCGAAATCGGACCATAGGTTTTCAAGGCCCCATATATCGAACATGAGGACCTCGGTGCTTCTAACCCAATATTAGGGTTTCCAACTTTCAATTGACTTTATACCATATATATGACGAATATGTGGGTCAAATTGTGCATTATATTAATAAAGTTAAATAAATAAATTGCGAGATTATAAAATGTTCGGTTACACCCGAACTTAGCCCTTCCTTAGTTGTTTTGTTTAGAAAAGTGTAATTTTTATAGCTATATAAATTTGTTTTAGTACTGTAATTGATTTGTAAATATATTTGATTGATGTGAGCTGATTTCCGGCGCTCGAATAACTGAAATCTGAAATTGCTGAAGTCCGTTAAAGTATGCAGCATAATATGTATGCATTTCAAAAGTTATTTAAGAAGTCTTGAGACATGTAAATAAATTTTAATTCAGCCTAGGGTTGCCACCTACACAAAAGAGTCAAACTGGAAATTTTACAGATTTTATGAGATACAAAACAAAATATCTGAAACATATTCGAGAAAATAATAAAATTTTATATTTTCATATTTCATATTTCATAGAGTTGCCAGAAACCGAAAAAAATGAAATATGAAAATATAAATTTGAATAATTTTTTTTCACGATTTTTTTTTTTTATTTAGGTGGACATTTGAAAATATATTGTAAGTTTGCTTAAATAAGGTCACTTCACTTAATTTAATTAAAAAATCAAATTTTACTTTCACAAATATTTTTGAGTACGCTTAACAAATTTTGAACTTATTGAAGTAATTAAATTGTGGAAATTAATTAAATATGAAGTATAATATTGTAGAATTTGGTTGTCAAAATAAATATGTTCAAAAATTTTTTTTTGTTAAAAATATATTTGAGTAGAGTTACCACGTTTAAAAAAATTATGTATCTAATTGCTAAAATAATTGCAGTGCTATAAATATTAAATATATATACCCATATTATTTAATATTTATAGCAAAGAAATATTTACAAAAATGTCGGCAAAATTTCAATATATACCGCGTCTAAGTTATCAGTTGCCAAACCTACTCTATCAATAATATTAAAAATCTATACTTATTTGTATGTACATATATCAAATATCTCTAATACGTATGCCGCTGCTTATTGAATACAATATTTGCTATGCGCTCAAGATATTATTACTTTTTTATATTACACTTGAACTTCCCTAACTCGAATCACCATAATCCACAAAAAAACTACGAGTTAGCGAGGCTTCAAGTTATGGAAAGTAATTTATTTGTATGCAATTTGACTTCTATTGTCAATTTAAAAGTTCGATTTATGAAGAACGTTGAGTTATGGAATTCCGGTTTATGGAAGTTCAATTCTTCTTAATTATATTATTTATTATTAATACAGATTTTAATATTTATATATAGTATTTGATGGAGTTAATTCTAATTTAAAAAAAAGACCTAAAAAAATCTATTTTTTACAAAAAAAAAATGTATTTTTTAATATGATTTGATGAAAATTTTCGGCTTTCAATTGCTTGCGCTAGTTCTATTCATTGTTGTATACATATATTTTCTTGCAGAAAAGAACCAAAAAAAAAACAAATCTTTAAAAAATCTCAAAAAATTCACAGTTAGAAAATACCCACTTTTTGGCACAACGCTTAGTAAATATTTAAACTTTTAATTTAGTACATACTAATGTACATATATATATTTATACAAATTAACTTTTTCTCAAACTTTTTATAATCTTTAAACTTGTTTCTAACACACCTACATACATATGTATACCACACAATCTAGTCGATAAGTCTTGAGTTCTTAATAAATATCAGCAACAATGTATATGGTAGGTATAATTATAAAGCAAACACAAAATATGACAATAACAATAATTATATGCTATAACTTTGCATTTACCAGTTAATTAGATTGATACGATTTGTCCAAAACCGATACGTACGCGACAACAGACAAAAACTGACTGATTGCAAATAGGCAGAATCTTCGCTACAAAACAGGAAAATCGATCAGAAACTTGTATTTTCGAGTGTTGTTGAATAGTGATGAGCACAAAGACATACATACAAACGAATACATACATATGTATATACCCGTGTAAATAAAGCTGTGATTCCCGCTCTGGCTTCTAGTTGAGAATCCAAGTGACGATAGCGAAGATGAGCTTTGTATATAGCACACAAATCTATACGCGCACAAACACTTACTTGCATATATACTTATGTACCTATTGAGCTGTTATGTGTTGCTCTCGCTTAAATCTATAAATTTTTATTTGTCATATTTTTTCTATAAATTATATGTACTATATGAATATATAGGAATATTGTTGCATTAATATTCATGCGCTTGCGTTTCTAAATACACACATACACACGCAAATTTTCAATTCTTTTTTGCATAAATATACACACGCGATCCGTAGAAGCTCGAAATTCCCGGCTTATTGTGCACTCGGCGCCTATATGTAACGCTTGAACAGGATTTGCTGTAATTAATTGCTTGTGCTAACAAAAGATAATGGTATGTAGATAACTGTACTAATAACGAGTCTATTGCAAGCTCACATAATATCATTATATATATCTATGCATGTGTATATATATATAAATTTGTTCTTTCAAAAACTTGTTTTAATTCAAGTTCGAGGCCATAAATACGGGGATAGTATGATATACAATTGATTTTTTGCATTCTTCCCGCGAAGCGCAAAATTAATTTAATATATGGCTGATTCTACGATAAGAGGTTTCAAGTGCATAGAGGATACGTCCAAAGAGAAACTTTTGATTTTTTTTTTCATAAAATCACTGTATTATGATTTTTATCCTTTTTATTCACCTTCTCACGTAAGGGCAAGTCACTTAATACATATTTTATTACTTGTTCGATGACCAGGGTAAATACATCGGCCAGGGAGAGACGTCAAGCTCAGGATAGATACTTATTTTACCAAAAGCAAAACATAAATTTAAATGAATGTTACAGATTAAAGATACTCTCTTTCCTAAACGAACAAACTATAAAATTAAAATAACAAAAAAATGTAAGTCACTCTCTAGTATAAATAAATTTTTTGACATGTTCATTAAAACACCCCCTTTTATAAACCTAATTATGAAAGGTATATTTTTCATTTTCACAGCATTTGTTCAAAATAGACCGATATTTAAAACAGAGCATATGAAGAGTAACTTACAAAGAAACAAGTAAGGAAAGGCTAAGTTCGGGTGTAACCGAACATTTTATACTCTTGCAATTTATTGATGTAATTTTATGAAGATAACACAATTCGACACATATATTCGGCATAAAGTTCAATAGAATAACGAAAATTATCATAAATAGTATATGGGGTCTGAGGTAATTCCTTAATCGATTTCACTCATTTTCACCACCAAGATACAATATATCGAAGACTATACGCCCACTTAATTTTATATTACCTATAATTAGGGTATTAGGTATTATTAGTGATCAAAGATACCTTCTATGAGCGCCTGGAACGTACCTATGAGCGCTGCCCCCGCCACGATGTCAAAATCGTGCTTGGCGATTTCAACGCTAGGGTGGGTAAAAAAGGTGTCTTTGGCACAACAGTCGGAAAATTCAGCCTCCATGACGAAACATCACCAAACGGTTTGAGGCTGATCGACTTCGCCGGGGCCCGAAATATGGTCGTCTGTAGTACTAGATTCCAGCATAAGAAAATCCATCAAGCTACTTGGCTGTCCCCGGATCGAATCACTCGCAACCAGATCGATCATGTTGTGATAGATGGACGACATGTCTCCAGTGTTTTGATGTGCGTACACTTCGTGGTCCCAACATCGACTCGGACCACTATCTTGTAGCAGCTAAGATACGCACCCGCCTCTGTGTAGAAAAGCGCACACGTCATCAAACACAAGGAAGGTTCGACATCGAGAAGCTGCAATCACAACCCATAGCCAAACGATTTTCTACTCGACTTGCACTCCTGCTCTCTGAGAGCACTCATCAGCATCTCGGTATAAGGGAGCTGTGGGACGGCATATCAAACTCCTTACAGCTGCAACCGAAACCATTGGTTTTCGGAAAAGTCAAAAAAACAGCTGGTATGATGAGGATTGTCGTCTCGCAGTGGAGAGAAAACAGACTGCCTACCTCGCAATGTTGCGATCGACCGCAACACGAGCGGGATGGGAAAGATACCGAGAGCTGAAGAGGGAAGCGAGACGCATTTGCAGACAAAAAAAGAAAGAGGCCGAAATGCGTGAGTATGAAGAGCATGACAAGCTGGCCGACAGGGGTAATGCTCGAAAATTTTCATGCGCCAAATTTTGGCTGTGTAAGCTGACGTTGAGCAACACCAAAAGATCCGTCAGGATCTGGAAGGACCTCTCCGAGCCGTTCGATACCAGACGAGGTTTCAGACAAGGTGACTCACTCTCGTGTGATTTCTTTAACCTGATGCTGGAGAAAATAATACGAGCTGCAGAGCTAAATAGAGAAGGTACAATCTTCTATAAGAGTGTACAGCTACTGGCGTACGCCGATGATATCGATATCATTGGAAACAACACCCGCGCCGTTAGTTCTGCTTTTTCCAGACTGGATAAGGAAGCGAAGCGAATGGGTCTGGAGGAGAATAAGGACAAGACGAAATATCTCCTGTCATCAAACAAACAGTCAGCGCATTCGCGTCTTGGCTCCCACGTCACTGTTGACAGTCATAACTTTGAGGTTGTAGATAGTTTCGTCTACCTGGGAACCAGCATTAACAGCAATAACAATGTCAGCCTGTAAATCTAACGCAGAATCACTCTTGCCAACAAGTGCTACTATGGACTAAGTAGGCCATTGAAAAGTAAAGTCCTCTCTCGACGAACAAAAACCAAACTCTACAAGTGTCTCATCATTCCCGTCCTACTTTACGGTGCAGAAGCGTGAACGATGTCAACATCCGATGAGACGGCGCTAGGTGTTTTCGAGAGAAAGGTTTTGCGGAAGATTTAAGGTCCCTTAAACATTGGCAACGGCGAATACCGCAGACGATGGAACGATGAGCTGTATGTGTTATTCGACGACATAGACATAATCGAGCGAATAAAAAAACAGCGGCTACGCTGGCTAGGTCATGTTGTTCGAATGGCTGAAAGTGCTCCAGCTCTGAAAGTATTCGATGCAGTACCCGCTGTTGGAAGCCGAGAAAGAGGGAGACCTCCACTCCGATGGAAGAACCAGGTGAAGAGGGACCTGGCTTCGTTTGGTATAACCAATTGGCGCCAAACTGCCAGAAGGAGGAATACGTGGCGCGCTGATTTGGACTCGGCTATAACCGCGTAAGCGGTGTCTACGCCAGTCAAGAAGAAGATAATTAGGTATATGGGATCTAGGGGAAGTTATGACCCGATTTTAACCTCTTTTGGTACATAGACAAACTGTAATAAGAAAAAAATTCAGACGAAATGAATTACATTAAAATATCTGAGAGATTTCAGGGGCCTTGAAAAGTCATGGTACGATTTTGACAATTTTTCCAAAAGTGATGTCACAGCTCAAATACAGTATTTGTGTAAAGTTTTATTCCGCTGTCTTCATTGGTTCTTAATGTATATTTTATAAAGTAAACAAATCAGATGGAATTCAAAATTGAGTTATATGAGAAATATGGGTAGTTGTGAACCGATTTCGCCCATATTCCACCCGTGTCATCAGGGTGTCAAGAAAGTGTTATATACCGAATTGAAATAGGTCGAGTAGTTCTTGAGATATGGTTTTTGACCCATAAGTGGGCGACGTCACGCCCATTTTCCATTTAGTAAAAAAATCTCAGTGCAGCTTCCTTCTGCCATTTCTTATGTAAAACTTGGTGTTTCGGACGTTTCTCGTTAGGGAGTTAACCCACTTTTAGTCATTTTCAACCTAACCCTTGTATGGAAGGTGGGCGTGGTTATTATCCGATTTCCTTAATTTTTGGACTGTATAAGGAAACGGCTAAAAGAAACGACTGCAGAATGTTTGGATTATATAACTTCATTGGTTTGCTATATATATACAAAAAACCCACTTTCCCAAAAAAATTACATCCAAATGTGCCCCTCCCTAATGCGATCCTATGTTCTGTCCACGGACAGATGGAAATCGGATAATAACCACGCCCACCTCCCATACAAAGGTTAGGTTGAAAATTACTAAAAGTGGGTGAACTCACTAACGAAAAACGTAAGATTCACTAAAATTTACAGAAAAAATAGTAGAAGGATGTTTCACTCAGACTTTTTTTTACAAAATGAAAAATGGGCGTGGCATCACCCACTTATGGGTCAAAAACCATATCTCAGGAACTACTTGACAGATTTCAATGAAAATCGGTATATAATATTTTCTTGACACCCTGACAACACTTTTAAAAAATGAGCGAAATCGGTTCACAACCACGACTACTTTCTTTATAACTCACTTCTGAATTCCATCTGATTCCTTCACTTTATAATATATACATTAGGAACCAATGAAGATAGCGAAATAAAACTTTACACAAATACTGTTTATGATCTGTGGCATCACTTGTGAAAAAATTGCGAAATCGGACTATAACTTTCCAATGCCCCGGATATCGAACATGTTGAACTCAGGGCCTAAGGTTAAATTTTAACCGAAAATATGGGTAAATCTCTCAGATAATTTAATGTAATTCAGATGAAATTATTTTCTTCCAATAGTGTGTCTCTGTTCCAAAAATTATTAAAATCGGATCTTAACATCTCCCATATACCTAATTATAGGTTTTTCAAAAATACGGTGGGTTTTATTCCGCATATATGTATTGGTTAATATGTGAGATGTTTTAGCCAAATTAATTGAGCGTATATTATATAGTGTACCTTGCTGGTGAAAATGAATGAAATCGGTTCAGGAATTACCTCAGCCCTCATATACTATATATGACTATTTTCGTTATTCTATTAAACTTTATGCCGAATTTATGGGTAAATTTGTGTGTTATCTTAATAAAATTTCTTCAATAAATTGCTAGAATATAAAATGTTCGGTTACACCCGAACTTAGCTTTCCTTACTTGTTAAAACATATTTCTATAAAATTCTGTCCCCTATTTATTTATAATTTTTCGCTCAGCTTTAAAATCGTGTTTTAAGTACCACCTTTACCGTTCGAATTTATGGTGCATGGTGGCATCTGATCTGGACTGTATTGGGACAAGAAACTTATTTCTGCTGGACCGATCACTCTCAGTTAAATTTATGGACTTTTTACTCCTGCTTCTATATAATTCTCTTGAGCTGGAGAGCTTTTACGATGAGAAGAATAAAGTGTGATTCTTAAAAGTGGTTCTATCGATAGCTATGTGGTGTTATCATTGAAGTAGTGGAACTGTTGAATATTTGATGATTTAGTTTGAATATGAAAACGGTTTGGTTGCCGTTATATGACTGACGTTTTTTAGCCGCTGTGGAAAACTCTGAGTGAGTGAGCAATAAAATTGGATTTACCAAAAAATTGTATATTTTTATGGTTTCCTTGAAATTTTCATAATTCCAAAAATATGTAATTCCTGCACTGAGTAGAAAAAAACCCATTTTTATTGCAAAAATAAATTTTCTGTACTGAGCGGTATTGATATTAATAATTAAAGCGGCACAATTGCTTCAAACTAATCAAAATATAATAAATAATAAGAGCATCTAGTATGTGGCTGTAGAAGTGCAACAGGTTGTATATATGTATGTACATATGTATGAAAATTCGAATGAAATTGCACAAAGGTACATACATATGTTTGTACATAAAAACTTGGCAAACTATTATTGCTCTCGGGGTATTCCCAATGCCGATCATTGACGCATGCGAACAAGAGAAAATATATACATATGTATGTGCATATGTGTTCGTATATGAACCGGCGGTTTGGGCCTTGAATAAGCGATGATCGAAGCAGTACCAAAACAAATTTGAGTATAACTTACGTAGTATGATTGTATGTATTATATTTAAATACGCTGTTTGAGTCATAAACACAATTTGATTCACAAAATTAACTAGAGTTACTTATTCCCATGTGTTCGTATATAAGAAAGAGTCACGCACGGGTCTCTTTATTGCTGATTAAGTTGAGCTACGCTCTTTACAATTTGACGTTTAGCAAAAACTGAGTTGCTTTGATGCAAGTTACGATAGGTTAGTTCACAATCATTGCCTGACTTTTGTCAGTTTGCTAAGATAGCTCACTTATTAACTGATATATACGGTGTAATGAATACCATAATATTAGGTACATACTCGTATATGGGAGCTAGAGGAAGTTATGACCCGATTTCACACATTTTTGTAAAAAAAATATCCATTACCACTTAGGTCTTCCTTTTCGATATCTGAGGCCTTAAAAATGTACATGACGACAATTTTTCCATGAGTGATACTACTACCCACATGCAGTATTGTGCAAGGGTTTGTTCTGTTATCTTCATTGGTTTCTAGATGCATTATAAAGCGGACGAATGAGATGGAATCCAAAATTGTGTAATATGGGAAGTAGGCGGGGCTGTCAACCAATTTCGCACCATGGTAACGTTTTGGTGTCAAGAAAATATTATGTACGAAATTTGATTGAAATCAGTCCAGTAGTTCTTGAGTATGGTTTTAGACCCATAATTGGCGACGCCAATTTTCCTTTTTTTATAAAAATCTAAGGGAAGATCTCTCACTCTTCTTACATTTCTTCATTAAAGTTAGTGTTTCTGACATTCTTTAGTGAGTTAACGCACTTTTAGTAGTTTTCAACATAACCTTAGGCGTGGTTATTATGGTATATACATACGTATATATGGTATGGTGGAGTACCAAAGGGAAATGTGCCCAGAAAGTTTCGTTTATATAGCTTCAGTTGTTTGTGAGATATATAAAAAAATCGTATTAGAGGGCGGGCCACGCCCACTTTTAAAAAAACACTACAAATATAAAGCATATTAACCATCTTATCTAAATCATACTAAAATTGCAATTGCGATGACCAATGCAAAAAAGTAGTCCACGCGAAAGTACTTAGCAATCCCTGATGTCGGATGGACCAGATGAGGCCGAGCGTTGTCATGGTAGAAACTATTGCCACATGTCTAGTCACAAATTCCGGACGTTTTTCTACAATCGGTCACTTTAATTTGATAAAGTTTATTCGGTAGTCATTCCTATTAATGGTTTCACTCGGTTTTAGAAGGTCATAATACAGCACGCTCTTCTGATACTACCAAATACAGAGCATTACCTTGGCGTCATGAATATTCAAATTTGTCATTATAACAAAATTCATCGAGTAATGCTTCCAGTGCCTCATCTTAAAATTTATTCCGCCTTCCAGGGTATGTTCGCTCCGCTAGTGTATGTTCATTTAACTTTCGGCTGAGGTTTTCTTCATATTAAACTAACCTGCCCTGTAAAAACATTCACCTCTTGAGGCACAAAATTTGACATATTCGAGTGAAAAAAATTATTGTTGTTTACGTTTCGGATGCTCATAGATGTTATGCTAATTTTTTTCGAAAATCAGAATCTTAGTAGTGGAAACTTATACATATTTATCCGTTCTACATATAGTTAAAGAAAAGTGTTTGCTGAGTTATTTACTTGACATACAAGGCATACGAGTTGACAACATAAAAAGTAATTTCCCATGTATCGGTTCTATAACAGCCTTAATAACTCCACACAACTTTCAAGTACACTGAGATTTATTTTCCTTGAAAGCGGATTCCATATTCTAACCATATTGAGCGAGTGCAATAAAATCCCTTTCTCTTTATCTATGAGCAGATTTTACAGTTGTTACTTTCTAAAGAGTAAGGTATACACGAACGCCCGAACTTAAAATGTTGACTTAAGGGAGATATCTTGTCAGAACCCAATAGAATAAGAGAACTACAAATATGCAATGAGACGTAGGTTCATTCGGAAAATTAATTCTCCTGGAGTTTCGTACTCATTGCCCTATTTCCAAACGGCTAAACTGCTGTTTTACTCAATGTATACAAAATTTTTTTATTGAACTGTTTATTTAGTTAATAATTGTCTATTAAGCAATATAAATCATTAATATATAATTTTATGGGTGTAATGTATTACAAATAGAATCCCCTCTCCCTGAGCTTCTCATTAATCCAAGGCCGTAAATACCATACATTCGCATATACGCCAGGCACATTGTCCGTATGACAACCAATACCCCAAGAGACAATACCAATTTGATAGTAACGTTCGGGATCATTTTCGTCGGCGCACACTAACGGTGAGCCACCATCGCCTGTGCACATATCTTTGCCTGCTTCACCACCGGCACATGTCAAACTCTGATCTAATTCGAAAAAGCGACCCAAACGGGTTTTACGTAGTTGAGCTTGACAAGTAGCGTGCGGCACAATGGACAACTCCATCTTCTTCAAAATATTCTGATAAACGCCATTTCTACCGAATTTATCATTACCCCAACCGCTGCTAACACAATTATTGGTATCGACAGCAATATTGCTTGTCGGCAAGCAGATGGGTTGTACATTCGGTGCCAAGGTGAATGGCGATCTTAGAATCAATAGCGCAATGTCATTATGTAATGATTGGGAATTGAAATTTTCATGACGTATGATCTCTTTAACCATCCTGTTTTGATGTATATATGGCTCGAATAGGCTTTCTATATCCCACTCGCCAGCACGCACCGACAGCATGTCCGGCCTATTGCCTAGCTTACAATGCGCCGTTGTCAGCACAACATTTGACGCGATCAACGAGCCGCCACAGATATACGAACCGTCATTGCCAGAAATTAACACCATCCAAGGAAATTCAGCAAATTCCGCTTCATTATGAAGGGATCCGGTAATTTCGTAGACTACACCATTCTTATTGCGATAACCGCAACCGTTGTTTTGTCTCGAATTTGATCCCATTGTGGATGTTGGCATATCTAAATGCAATGCAAAGGTAAGTGTTTAAATTTCAAAATATACATATTATATACATTAACCAAACCTGGTAACACATGACGTATGTGACAGCAGTGTTCCAAGTAACTACAGGGTGCGTCATATTCGATTCGTATGTCCAGTAAAGTTCTCCCATCTCTTATAATATTGCCATCGTTGCAGAGTATACGTTTAACGCATTCCTTACCCAAACCACAGACTTTGTTTGCATATTCTGTAGTTTGATCATTAGTATCTCTCGTTGGAAAGATGGAATTAAATAAACGGTCATAATTCTGTGAATTCTGGCATAGTATCGTATGTATGCGAAAAGACAGTAAGCATAGAGCAACAAGCTTCTGTGACTCGAACATTTGAACTGCTAAGATGAGAAAAATAAATAAAAAATAACAAAAATAATTAAAGAGCAAGTCGATTTTGGCAGCCGTTAAAGTGAAGGTGACGATGTTGTTCAATGTCTACCATTATTTTCCTTTATCCACTGATATTATATAATATTGGATGTTGGACATTAAGGAAATAATGAAAATACAGAAGTCCGCATTTTTTTAATTCCGAATCAGGAATTTTGGCTTTGTTAAATTTAGAACTCATCCGTCATTCCCAACTACACGAATAGACTTTTCAAGAAAGAGCTGGAACTGGTTGGCTAGTGAAGATGTAAGAAAAGATAAGATTGTAAAAATAGGCCTCTCCTACCGCATAGCGGTGAACTCGAAGTGAGTAAGGCAACAATTTATTATTTTATGGATGTCTGCTTGACACTGTATCATACCTAAGGCATTGGGACCCAGAATGATTGTCCTGAGCACGCATATTAGACAAAAGTGTACAGGATAATTAGAAAATGTACACAAAGTTCTGCTCAGAGCAAAAGGAGGCTCCTGCGATACTGTAGCCACAGTCAAATCCTTTACATGGGTGGTTATGGTAAAAATGTATGCAAAAAAGTCTACTACGACCAGCTTACCACTCAAATAAACGCTCCTTTTTAAAGCATTGTACACAAACAAACAAATAAAATACAAGAAACCACTAAAAATTATTTTTTTTTCATTTCTTCAGAATTCATGTTATCAGCGCAATAAATTTTATATTTCCAAAGAAATTTAAAAAAGATAAGAAACAATAAACTCGAAAACAATCAAGGACGGCAATATTATTTATGTCAAACAGGGGTGACTAATTTAGCTGTAATTATCCAACACGTAATTAGGGACACTGCTTTTTATTTTGACTTGAAATATTGGTATATTTTATAATTACTATCACTGCTTTCGGCAGCACGAAAAGGAGCTGCCTTTATGCCGCGATGTCTGAATTTGGTATCCCCGCAAAACTAAGACGGCTGTGTAAGCTGACGTTGAGCAACACCAAAAGCTCCGTCATGATTAGGAAGGACCATTCCGAGCCGTTCGATACCAAACGAGGCTTCAAACAAGGTGACTCTCTATCGTGTGACTTTTTCCAGACTGGATAAAGAAGCGAAGCGAATGGGTCTGGAGGTTATTTAAAGTTAGTATTTAGTGGGATAGCCTTTTAGTTCCAACACAGCTTTGTTTCTTCTGAGCAAAATACCGATTAAACGCATACTGCAACTGAGTGTTGAGTTGGCATACTCTGGCATTTTTCTTTGAGATTTTGATATAGTTCGTTAACATTTTTGTTTGTTTTCTGCTCCAAATCTCTTTTATAATAAAATAAACCCATAGATCACATGTTGCGTTTAGAGTTTTAGACAAGGAAATAATTTCTCACAAATTTACCTTACAGCTTAAGGGTCGTCACTTGTCGGAAAGCATTAAGACTCATCCAACACATCGCTTACTTTTGTTGCGATCATAAAAATTATAAACACTTATAAAATTGGTTTTACTTGTTGGACCTTGGCTTATCTTTGTAGCTCGTATGCAGTTAAGAATTAAAAAGGCTTTATAGTACGTTACAACGATATCTAAGTCGAATCAGTTTATGTTGACTTAAGTTATGATATGTGTTACAGATTCCTACTCTGAGATAAAGCAAGTAATTGAGTATCGTAGAAGTTTGTCACACCTTGTCCATATTCACTTATATTCCTTTTTATAATAATACATTTTTATATTAAAAACAAAAGTTATGTTCCTAAAATGGCTTAAGAACTTTTTTAATAATGAGTGAGGGATTTTCCGAAAAAAAAAAATTATATTTAATATTTCAGCCATAAATAACAGAAAGAACAAATTTAACAAACTTACTTAACCAACACCTTGAAACGATACTACAAATATGAAAGTCGAAATCACTGCAAATTCCAGAAAGCTACTGAAAGGTCAACCAAGAGTACTGTGCTTTTAAGAGCAAACTTGTGGTGATTTATATTATTAGGCTTATCAAGAACGAAGTATGTATACCCACGAATATATAGACTATTAACGAGGGTAGTGCGATAAGACAAGCAGTAGCTTATAGATTTTTCGCGTAAACTCTTCAATTATTTCCGTCAAGCTGGCCAGATATGAAGCTGTCAAATTTAGGACAGGTAGAGACCGCTTTTGGCAGCAGCAAACCTAATAACCCTTAATAATGTGAGTACAAAGTGGCATAAACAGAAAATACACCGAATTTCAGGATAAGACAATTAAAATACATCCAACGTGGACTTGACCGTAAGCATAACAAAGTGTCTATTTTAATAAAATATTTTGTCGCAAAATTAATAATTTGTTATACCATTTGATGGTGGTTGTAGAGGAATCTTCTATGGCAGCAAATTCTGAGAATTCTAAGCCCAATCCAGAGGTTGGTAATAAAGACTTTCCTTATTTCTAATAATATTTTATGGTAATTAAAAAATTTGAATGAGTCTTCAGTTTACCGGCTACACCATAAAAGTTGTTCCCAATTCGAGTTGTTAAATGGTGTACATATGGTTTTATTTAATGTATAATTTGTTACTTAATTAAAAATGTTTAAATACACGCTATCCTATCTCTTTTTGATTTATACCAGGCTGTTGCGCGACAAGTTTTAGAAAAAAAGAGCTGTCTATTAAACCCAATAAAAATTTTACTTTCGAAATTAAAGCTTTCTGAGTCATATCAGTTCACATATCTCGAAAATATAAGAAGAAAAGGGAATCTAAGGAGAAAGTTTTCATTATATGTAGATGCAATATATCCTAACAAGTAAGGAAGGGCTAAGTTCGGGTGTAACCGAACATTTTATACTCTCGCAATTTATTTATTTAACTTTATTTATATTATATAATAAACAATTTGACCTACATATTCGTCATTTATATTGTATAAACTCCATTGAAAGTTGGAAACCATAATATTAGGTTAGAAGCACCGAGGTCCTCGTGTTCGATATATGGGGCCTTAAAAACCTATGGTCCGATTTCGGCGATTTTTAGAATGGGGCTGCCACACTATTAACATATTATTTGTGCAAAGTTCTACACCGATATCTTCACTAGTACTTACTTTATATATTGTAAAGTAAACGATTCAGATTGTCTTCAAAGTTCTGATATATAGGAAGTAGGCGAGGTTGTGAAGCGATTTAGCCTATTTTCACAACATATCATTGGGATGTAAGGAAACTATTGCAAACCAAGTTTCATTGAAATCGGTCGAGTAGTTCCTGAGATATGGTTTTTGACCCATAAGTGGGCGATGCCACGCCCATTTTCCATTTTGTAAAAAAATCTGAGTGTAGCTTCCATATGCCATTTCTTATGTGAAATTTAGAGTTTCTAGCTTTTTTCGTTAGTGAGTTAACCCACTTTTAGTAGTTCTCGACATAACCTTTGTATGGGAGATGGGCGTGGTTACAATCCGATTTTCTCCATTTTTGGACTGTAAAATAAAAGACTCTAGAAAGTTTACTTGATAAAGCTTTAGTAGTTTGCGAGATATGTACAAAAAACCTAGTAGGGGGCGGGGCCACGCCCACTTCCCCAAAAAAATTACATTCACATATGCCCCTTCATAGTGCGATCCTTCATACCAAATTTTACTTCCATAGCTTTATTTATAGCTTAGTTATGGCACTTTAAGTGTTTTTGGTTTTCGCCATTTTGTGGCGTGGCAGTGGTCCCATTACGCCCATTTTCGAACTTAACCTTCTTATGGTGCCAAGAAATACGTCTTCCAAGTTTCATCAAGATATCTCAATTTTTACTCAAGTTACAGCTTGCACAGACGGACGGACGGACGGAGAGTATAAAAAAGTAACGAATTATGTTTCAAAATTGTAAGTACAGTACTAAGACCATTTTCGCATGGTTGATAACCTAGTAGCTTAACTTCCTCTTACGATGAAATTTATTAATAATATTATTAATCACAAAAACTATTGTTGCTTTAAAACTCACATAATGATAGTTATACATTTATATATTTGTATTTTTAAACTGTACAATTAAGCACATTTTTAAAAATATGGATGTATATTATTTCTTAAACCGTGAAATGCCTAAAGTTAACGCCTCGTACAGAAAGCTTTTCGTTGATCCAATTGCGGAGATACGGCACACTTGCATAGACTCCTGGCACATTTGCAGCACCACAACCAATACCCCAAGCCACAATACCAGCTTGATAGTAACGTTTCGGGTTATTCGGATCGGGGCACACCAATGGTGAGCCGCCATCACCTTTGCATGCATCCTTGCCTTCTTCGCCACCGGCACAAATGAAACTCTGATCTAAAAGGAAAAATCGTCCCACACGTGTTTTACGAAGATTTGCTTGGCAAGTAGCGCGTGGCACCACTGGTAAATCGATCTTTTTTAAAATAACCTGTGGTGTACCCTCTTTACCAAACTTGTCTCTGCCCCAACCAGAGACATAACAACGTGAATAGTCGAAATTGACGTCCGGTTCAGGCAAACAGATGGGACGTACATTTTCCTGCCAAATGAAAGGTGTTTCCAAAATGAATAGCGCTATGTCGTTGAAGAGTGTGCGCTTGTTGTAGTTCTCGTGACGGATGATCTCTTTGACACGTGCATCTTGATGTGGCAACACCTCCTGTTTGGTTTGTGTGTCCCACTCTCCGGCACGTGCTACTAATAGGTGAGGCTCAATATTTTGCGCACAATGTGCAGCTGTCAGGACAACATTTGGTGCAATTACAGATCCACCACATTCGTACACTTTTAACAACTCGCCCCCAATTACTTCATCACGCAGAATGCCCACCATCCAAGGGAATTCACCAAACTCTGACTCGCCGTCTTTGTCGCCAGTAATTCTGAAACCTACACCAGTTGGATTACGATAACCACAACCTTCGTGTCTGTCGGCTGGTTGGATTGGTATGTTCGGTTCCGTTATCTGAAAGAGAAACAAATGAGAGTGAGAAGAACTCGTATCGAAATTCCGAGTTGTCTACAAATACCTGATCGTCTATACTACAGCATACTTCCAAATAGTCACATGGATTTTCGAAATTCCCTCGTATATCGATGACGTTTTCACCACTTCTTACCACCGCCCCTTTTGCATCGCAAAGAAAACGCTCAATACACTCTTTATTTACACCACAAACTTTTCCACCACCAATTTTTTGATTCGGATTTAACGTGGTTGCTTTAGGTTGTGGTCGTGGTGTTGATGGTTGAGATTGTGAAAATATTTCATTTAACATATCATCAAAACTTTTTTCAGGTTGAGCTTGTGTTTTTGTAATCGAGAGGAGAAGCAAATAAATGCCGATAATCGTCAAATTGCGATTCATTTTGCAGCTATCTACCTGAAAATGGAAATTTTAATAAATTTTAATAAACAATTAAAGAAGATACATCTCGATGTTGTTTCCGCAAGTTGCGCAAGAAGCTAAGCGTTTCTACATTTTACCAAAGTTGTCAGAGTTTATAAAGTGAAACCATGAACATCTTCAAATAAATTATACAAATACATATACCGTAGTAAAAGATTAACTAGTAAACTACAGAAATAACTGTCAGCAGATGGTACTTTGGTGCATGTAGGTCTGTATTTCTCCGTTGATATACAGACTGAGACTATTTAAAAAAATATATATAACTCCGTAATGCCGACCGATCAATTCCGCAAAGTTAAAGCGAATGTTCCGACGATTGTTTATTTCAAACTTGGAAGCCAATTTAAGATCATTTGGGCTTTACATGTATATGAAAATACAATAATTGTTCTTATCATTTTCGAGCATTGGCTTTAAAAAACCAATCTTTAATTCCAAAGAAATGAGCTCACTCTGAGGTTATCAATGATTTAAAGAACGAGGACGTTCCGATAAGTACTTAGCTCCTAAAGAAAAACAAAAGCTTTTGGAAATTTACGATTTATTTCTTGCATTAAGAATGGGCATATTTGAATGTTTTTTTTTGTCTGGAAGGATCAACAAAACTCTCTAAGGTCGTTTCTTTTAGCAACTTAATTATACATTGTAAAAATGGAGGAATTCGGATAATAACCATGTCCACCTCCCATACAAATGTTATATTGAAAACTACTGAAATGATTTAAGTCAGAAAGGAAAAACACCAAAAACTTTAAATTTCTTGGTAACAACTAAGGAAAGGCTGCAACCGAATATTTTATACTATCGCAATTTATTGATGTAATTTTATTAAAATAACACGATTCGACCCATATATTCGGCATAAAGTTCATTAGAATAACGTAAATCATCATAAATAGTATATGGAAACTGAGGTAATTAATGAACCGATTTCACTCGTTTTCACCACCAAGATACAATATATCGAAGACTATACGCTCACTTAATTTTATATTACCTATAATTAGATATATGGGATCTAGGGGAAGTTATGACCCGATTTTGATCATTTTTGGTACAGAGACAAACTGTTATAAGAAAAAAATTCCCTCCCTCGATTTTGATCATTTTTGGTACAGAGACAAACTGTTATAAGAAAAAAATTCCCTCCGAATTACATTAAAATGTCTGAGACATTTATCTATATTTTCGGTGAAAAATTACCCTTAGGCACTGAGTTCCTCATGTTCGATATCTGGGGCCTTGAAAAGTCATGGTCCGATGTAGACAATTTTTCCAGCTCAAATACAGTATTTGCGTAAAGTTTTATTCCGCTATCTTCATTGGTTCTTAATGTATATATTATAAAGTGCACGAATCAGATGGAATTCAAAATTGAGTTATATGGGAAGTAGGCGTGGTTGTGAGCCGTTTTCGCCCATATTCAGGGTGTCAAGAAAACGTTATATACCGAATTTCATTGAAATTGGTCGAGTAGTTCCTGAGATATGGTTTTTGACCCATAAGTGGGTGACGCCACACCCATTTCTCATCCTGTAAAAAATGTGAGTGCAGCTTCCATATGACATTTCTTAGGTAAAATTTGGTGTTTCTGACGTTTTTCGTTAGTGATTTAACGCACTTTTAGTCATTTTCAACCTAACTTTTGTATGGGAGGTGGGCGTGGTTATTATCCGATTTCTTTAATTTTTGGACTGTATAAGGAAATGGATATAAAGAAACGACTGCAGAAAGTTTGGTTCATATAACTTTATTGGTTGTGAGATATATACAAAACGGGGTCACGCACACTTAAAAAAAAATACACTAAATGTGCCCCTCCCTAATGCGATCCTCAGTACCAAATTTTATTTTCATAACTTTATTTATGGCTTAGTTATGACACTTTGTAGGTTTTCGTTTTTCGCCATTTTGTGGGCATGGCAATGGTCCGATTTCGCCCATTTTCAATACCAACCTCCTCAGGGTGCCAAGAAATATGTGTTCCAAGTTTCATTAAGAATTTTTACTCAAGTTATCGGCACTGTTTTCTTCATGAGCGGGGAAGTTATAGTCCGATTTCGAAATTTTTTCACAGTGCTAAGGAATATGTGTACCAAGTTTCATTAAGATATCTCAATTTTTACTCAAGTTATCCGTGATTGCTCTAAGCATTTTCGATTGGAACCTTTGCATTATATCAATATTAGTTGCACAGGTCGTACCCCACAGTTGAATGCCACACATCCAAATCGGCTTTATGACCGCATTATAAAAAGCACTTTGTTGTCTAGGCTAAGTTTAGAGTTTTTATTTAAAAGCCAATTTAAATTTGCAGCTCTTATCTTCATGCAAGTTATTTTACTAGATAACGGGTGATTTTTTTGAGGTTAGGATTTTCATGCATTAGTATTTGACAGATCACGTGGGATTTCAGACATGGTGTCAAAGAGAAAGATGCTCAGTATGCTTTGACATTTCATCATGAATAGACTTACTAACGAGCAACGCTTGCAAATCATTGAATTTTATTACCAAAATCTGTGTTCGGTTCGAAATGTGAAATCCGCTTTTTTATCGACAAATTTTGTTCAGCGATGAGGCTCATTTCTGGTTGAATGGCTACGTAAATAAGCAAAATTGCCGCATTTGGGGTGAAGAGCAACCAGAAGCCGTTCAAGAACTGCCCATGCATCCCGAAAAATGCACTGTTTGGTGTGGTTTGTACGCTGGTGGAATCATTGGACCGTATTTTTTCAAAGATGCTGTTGGACGCAACGTTACGGTGAATGGCGATCGCTATCGTTCGATGCTAACAAACTTTTTGTTGCCAAAAATGGAAGAACTGAACTTGGTTGACATGTGGTTTCAACAAGATGGCGCTACATGCCACACAGCTCGCGATTCTATGGCCATTTTGAGGGAAAACTTCGGAGAACAATTCATCTCAAGAAATGGACCCGTAAGTTGGCCACCAAGATCATGCGATTTAACGCCTTTAGACTATTTTTTGTGGGGCTACGTCAAGTCTAAAGTCTACAGAAATAAGCCAGCAACTATTCCAGCTTTGGAAGACAACATTTCCGAAGAAATTCGGGCTATTCCGGCCGAAATGCTCGAAAAAGTTGCCCAAAATTGGACTTTCCGAATGGACCACCTAAGACGCAGCCGCGGTCAACATTTAAATGAAATTATCTTCAAAAAGTAAATGTCATGAACCAATCTAACGTTTCAAATAAAGAACCGATGAGATTTTGCAAATTATGCGTTTTTTTTTTTTTAAAAGTTATCAAGCTCTTAAAAAATCACCCTTTATATGTATGTGTTTTCCACGTGAGCCTTCTATCTAGGTGAATACCAATATAGGTTACATCATTCATTCAACACTGCCCTGAGGTACACCAGCCCTTATCTGTCGTTCAGCAGATATGAAATCATCTACTTTAACTATATATCGTCTATTTTTAAATACGACTCCAATATTTCATAAAATTCTAATTGTTTTTAATCTTATATAAAAGGCCTTCATACCACACCTTATCAAACGCCTAAGCTACGTCTAGAAATATTGCTGAGCAGTACTCTCTGTGCTCGATTGCTTTTCTTATTTCATGAGTAATTCTATTTACTTGTTCTATTGTGCTATGTTTTGCTCGAAATCCTAATTGGCGCGTTGGTATTACACTATTTTCATGGAGGAAAGGAGACATCTTTGATAGTAACACGTTTTCAAATATTTTAGAAAGGCAGGGTAGATGACTGATTGATCTGTATGAAGACTGTGTCAAGTCTTTCCCAGGTTTATCTATCAGGATAATCTGCGACTTTTTCCATGAAATTGGATAGCATCAAAAATTAATGATTGCATTGAAGAGCAAAGGGAGCAGCTCTACAGCAATATTTGCTAGCTCAATTAGCATTTTTAGGGTAATATTATCCTGTTCCGGCGATTTTTTTGGATTAAGTTCTTTGATTATGGTAATAATTTCAAAAGCTGAAGCCTTAAAAGACGCGATCGAATCGTTAGCTCTGTTTTGGATTGGCAGCTTAAAGCTGTCCTTTGGTCAATTAGGTTGAAATAACTTTTCTAGGTGATTTGCAAGACAATTAGCCTTTTCCTTGTTATTTCGAGCCCAATTTCCAACCAAGTCTCGTGTAAGCATGTTGGAGTCGACTGGTGGCTTCATGGACTTTTGGGCTTTAAGAGCTGTTTTTAATTTACGTACAGCCGATTTCAATTGAATCTGAGTGGATTTCTATTTCGCTATTACTGATTTTTCTGAGACCAAGTGGCTTGTAGTTTTTCTTTGGTGTTTATTTTGTACTCAATATTAATGTGGCTACTCACGTATTTTTTGTATCTTAGCCAGTTCGTTTTGTGAGATGTTAGGCCCACTTTCTTTTCAACAAATATGGGTTGTTCACATAACTTTATTAGTACAGGAGAGTGATCAGAAGATAGGTCAGTACATGTTTCTACTGTTATGTGCAATTTATCTATATTTTTGATTACAGCAAAATCAATAAAATCTGGTATTTTTTACGATCACTAGGCCAATGTGTCGGCTTATCAGGAGATATTATATCAAGATTATTGCGCCTATTTATAATAGTATGATACAGCTGTCGTCCTTTCGGATTAATAACATGGGTTTGGCATTGTAATCTCCACCTGCCAGAAATCTATGGCCTAGCGTTCGAAAGAAGTCTTTGAATTCGCTATTAGTAATTTTAAAACCAGGTGTTAAGTATATAGCCGACAGGTTTAAGTCCCCACAGTGATTTTTTATAGATATTGTTGTAGCTGGTAACTGCGCTGTAGCATGAGATTCAAATGCGTGGTGGCTTAAACGTTTTCTAACCAACGCTGCTTTTCCACCAAGGGCCTTTCCATCTGGACGAGTTTCTGAAAATAGCATCTATATTATTTAGATCCAGAAATCTAATAAGCTCCAATTTATGTTGGTTAACACCGTTAGCATTCCATATACAAATTTTGAGTAGGCTCATTATACCCTGAACACGGTATATTAAGTTTATCACGAAGTTTGTAAAACCCAGAAGGAAGCGTCTGAGGCCCTATAAAGTATATGTATATATAAATGATCAGTATGTTGAACTGAGTCTGTCCGTCTGTCTGTATATATACGAACTAGTCCTTCAGTTTTTAAGATATCGTTTTGAAATTTTGCAGATGTTATTTTCTCTTCAAGAAGCTGCTCATTTGTCGGAACTGCCGATATCGGACTACTATATTATATAGCTGCCACACAAACTGAACGATCGGAATCAAGGGCTTGTATGGAAAAATTCTGCATTTTACTACATATCTTCACGAAATTTGGTGTGAGTTATTGTTCATAGAAATAATTTAATCTCCGAAAAAATTGTTCAGATCGGTTCACTATAGCATATAGCTGCCATACAAACTGAACGATCAGAATCAAGGGCTCGTATGGAAAACTTCCGCATTTCACGTGGTATCTTCACGAAATTTGACATGGATTACTGCTTAAGGTAATAATATAATCTCCGAAGAAATTGTTCAGATCGATTAACTATATACCTTAATGTTTCTAGCAAACAACCCGACTAAAAGCAATTAGTAAAATGTTTTCTTTTTTTTACTTACTTTTTCTTACGTCTTAAGATTTGCTTAAACACATAGTTACCAAAAGGGTATATTAGCTTCGGTACAGCCGAAGTTAACGTTCTTTCTTGTTTTCTACTTAAAAAAGTTTCCAATATTTAGTTTTGTGCTTTGATGACTTCTTGAATCATATTTTGCATTCTTGCCATAAATTGTGTCATGCATTGGGTAAGGTTTAAAATCATTGTTTCAACGCTTCCATTTGGTTGGTTTTGGGGCAATTGTATTTGTGCAGTGGTTGCCTTTCACCACGTTTAGCATTATGACTTACAAACAACCGTTATGTGAATAAAACTATAATACTCTCTTAGCAACATTGTTGCGAGAGTATAAAAATTAACTCAAAAACGTCCAAAATCAGCTCATTTATTGCCTCTAAGGCGGAAGAAAATTCGCCGCCATGTCAGATAGTTGTACATATATAAAAATACTTGAAACCTAGAAAAAAGCTTATGTGGTTCTGAAAACAACGTAAGTCATTAATTATCTTTCGATTATCGGGTATTACCGATCACTTCGTTAGGTCATTGTCAACTGAGTACAAACTTCTGAAACTTTTGAACGAGTCATAGGAGTTAGCAGAGACTAGGATATTTTCATGAATCTATTAATTATTGATACCAAATTATGATGTCTACAAGAAAACATTCTCACCAACAAAGAAATCTGTGGTTAGTTGAGTTGTGATGCAAGTTGAGCAGTGATTATCGAGCGTACACTGTAGTTTTTGGTTTCTCCATGCGTAATCTTCATAATAGTTTGCTTACAAATATGAAATACTTATAAATGCAGGTGTATATGTATTAGAAGACATTTTAGATTAGAAAAAAGTATACTGTGGAAATATTATAATTTGTCATGCATTCTTCTGATTCCAAAAAGTATAATTAATTTTTTTTTGCAATTTTTGTTATTAAGAAATCGAAATTTTGGACAGTGTGGTGGCATACGAGGGTGATCTAATAAGTACTAAGGCAAACTACCCCATGGCGCCACTATCACAAGATAAATATGATGAAGTGTCTTCTCATAGGCGACTACCGTCAAAACTTTAGTTGAATCTGATAAATATGTAGTTACAATTTTGCCGCCGTGCCTTTTTAAAAGCATTTGATTACTGTCTGCGGCAACTCTTTGCCATCAAACAAAACAAAAAAGCGAGAGAGCCCAAAAAGCAAGACTGAGTGGGCCGTATTGTGAAACCTTGTTACGTCTTGACTTAAGAAGAATTAAGACTTGTGTACTTATATATAAACGCTATCGTACTCGTTAATCATTGAACACGTCGGACTGCGTGCTTTTCTATGGAAATTGTTTAATTCAAAGTAAAGATTGGCTATTTGGAATTAAAGCTGATAAGGACGACATATTTATAATTAATCTACAGTGATCTTAAATTTGCTCCTCCGTTTACCGGAACCAGTCGTTATTTATTGTTATCGAGACGAACATACACTCAGGTTGTTTGCTGCAAAATGAATCGCAATTTAACTGTTATTGCTATTTATCTACTACCACTCTCGATTTTCACTAAGCAAGCAAATCACAGTGATCGGATTTAGTACAAATATGCGCCGTTTCGTTCGATAATCTGCTTATCCATGGTGTCGTTTTCATCCGCTCTGAATCGTTGAAACCATTCCTTTGCAGTTCAAAGTGATAGAGTACCATCCCCCAAAACACCATTAATCTCACGGAACGTTTCTCTAGCGGATTTGCCTTTAACGAAGGAAAACTTTAAAATAGCGCCGTTAGTGAACTCCATGTTTACACGTCTATAACTGTTGAACGCAATATCCAAACCAATCATGCTCAGCGTTGTTTTGTGTGGTTGTGTCAAGACCTTTCAAAGATACTATACATCTTGCCAGATATGAGCTCTATAGCGCTTTATACATAGCCGCGAAATTCAAAGGACAAACAGGCGTAGGGGAGATATTTGCCAACCTAATATATTCAGTTAAAGAGCTATAACTAATCCATAAAAATTATGAAAGTAGTATTTGGTACAGAAGATCACACTAGGAAGGGGCATATTTGGATGTAATTTTTTTTAATCAGCGTGACCCCGCCCGTCCATTTAGTTTTTTGTATATATGTATCTCGCAAACTAATTAAGCTGTATAAACCAAAATTTCTGCTGTCGTTTCCCTTAAGTAGCCTATTACACATAAAAATATGTGAAATCGGTTAATAACCACGCCCACCTCCCATACAAAGTTTATTTTGAAAATGACTAAAAGTGACTTAACGCGGTAACGGAAAACACCAAAATCACTCAACTTTACAGAAGTAATGGTAGAAAGAAGCTGCACTCAGATTTAAAAGAAATGGAAAATGGATGTGGAGCCACTTATGGGTCAAAAACCATATCTCAGAAACTACTCGACCGATTTTAAAGAAATACGGCACAAAATATGTTTTTAAGACCCTGATCGGAATCGTTTCCTAGTTCCCATATATCTAATTATAGGTTTTTCAAAAATACCGTGGGCTGTATTCCGCGTATATCGGTTAATATGTGAGATATCTTAGCGAAATTAAGTGAGTGATTAACTTGTTCTACCATTTGGTGGTGGTTGTAGAGGAATCTCCTATGCGATATGAAAATATCAACATAGTCTCTATCAAGTACAAGATTAGGCAGCAAATTCTGAGCAACAGCCCGAGCTTGGTAATAAAAGATTTCTTTATTCCTAATATTATTTTATGGTAATTAAAAAATTTGAAGGAGTCTTAAGTTTACCGGCTACACCATAAGAGTTTTCAAGTCGAGTTGTTAAATCCAAAATACACCATTTTGTTTTATTCAATGAATTTAATAATTAATAAATTTATTAAAAAAGCGCGAAAATTATGGTAAGAGACACAAGCCACAGAGTAATAAAGAGCTGAGCTTGCGTGATAAAGCCCGAATTCGTAATGAACCCACCAAAAATTGGTCGACAGGTGCACAAATAAAAGATAAATGATGTCTTTATGTGACCAAACGACACCTTGCACATTTTTTAAGAGAAACCAGAGGCATAAAATGAATGAAAACGGTCGGGCATCCAAGTTTGTCGAAGTTGCACAAAGAGACGAGGTCGCCGGCGTTTGCTCAAAAGTATATGGAAGAAGGAGGAAATTCAGTCTTGATGGTCCTGATGGTTTGAGTTTCTCTTGAAAGGATACTGGCAAAAAACATGGCCGAAGAACGAGGCACAACTTAGGAGGGGGTTTTGTAAGTATATGGGGTGCCTTTATGTAACATAATAAGCTGACGATGTACACTGAAAAAAAACCCGCAGTTAAATCAAATACTTTTTGCAGTTAAAGTACAGTAAAACAAAAGTATTTGTTTCAACAGCAAAACTCTTGACGGAAATACTTTGCTCTTGATTCAAATACTTTTTTTAAATGCGGCACTTTTGAATTAAAAGCGGCTGTGCTTTTAAAAATCATCTTATTAAAATCTAAAAAAAAATAGTTGTTTTAAAGGTTTCGTATTTAATTTTCTTTGATTACAGTTTTTTAAATGTAAAAGTATTTGTCACAACCATTTCGCATTTAATTTTACTGTTTCTCCATACGATGACAGAGAAGTTGACGCTTACATTTTTCCATCGATCATTCTAACAGAAACACGTGTTGCGTGCGCAAACACTTTAATTTGGGTTTTATAGGTAAATATATGTGCTGAAAGTATTAATTTAAGTGAAAGTGATTACTTCAAGACATTTCGCGTTTAGTGAAGCTGCGCAAAAGGAGCTTATATAGTTTGCATTTGCATTAGTGTGCCTGCCGCATCGCCCGCTGCTTACGGAGGCTGTTTAAAAGGGACTTCCACAGATTTTTTTTATATAAAAGACGACATTTGCGAAAAGTCTACTCTGCAGGTATGTTATGGTTTATATACACATTTATTTCAACAAAAATATGTGTTTAAAAACAATTTTTGTGCATTTTAGTTTACACTATGAGTAAGGAGTTGATACCATCAACTGCGCTGTCGTTATTTGCCGAGCAATGTCCGTTGGGAGATGAGTCCCCTACAACGGAAAATGTCGACAATGAGTCCGTAGTAATTTTGGATAGTGATGAACAGTTAATTAATTTATTGTGTTCGTGGGATTTGTCGTCAAATGCATTGATACAGTTCAGTAGATGTGGTTTAAAGAGTGTAGAAATTTTGCAGATGATCCATTCCCATGACATTGACGAAATTTTTAATGCCAGAGAACTAATTGCGGACAAAATTAAGTTCCGGTACAACTTGCAAAAATGGTGTTTAGAAAATAATGTAAGCAAATCATTTTAAAAATTCGGCGTAACTTCCGTTTCAATTTTCACATTGAGGGTTTCGCACACATTTATAACACGCTTATAAATTATTTATATTAATGTCTTTCTAGTTCGATATGCTCACGTGCTGTAGTGGTGATAGAACTATATAGTATTACGACGCCATGCTTGGAGCACTTGTTGCAGGTAATGTCGATTTCTTCTATTGTGTGATTTTTGTTATTAATTTCAGGTTTTTTATTTAGATTGCAGGCATTATTATCTTATAAACTTACTACATGCAGTAATAACACTGCCGAGAGTAAATAAAAACATAAAGCCCTCCATTACAGATGCACAAATGGATATGATGGTGCATCTTATAAATATTAATAACTTCCAGCAAAAACTTGACGAGCTAAATGAAAGCGCTCACAACGAGGGATTAACACTGCAACCTAGAGTTTTTGTTGTTGGTGAGAGTCCTCAAAACTTGAAGGAATTCTATGTCTGTGTTGACAACATTAAATATAAAGTAGGTAGCTTAATTAGGGCTATAGATTTAGTTGTAAAAATGTCTTTTGTATTCAACATTGATTATTCCGTAAAGAGCAAATGTGTGTGGATTTTCCTTCAACGATATATTTATGATATTTCCTCTAAGGAAAAATTTCCCAAAATTGAAAATATTTTAAACAAGCTAAATAATGTTCAATAAAAATGCACTTGAAGAAAGACCCACACATACTTGCTCTATATGCGGAAATGAATTTATATTATTTGAAAATCTTTTTAACCATCTTAAGATTTTACATCGAACTCCAATTACTTTTAAGTATTCATGCCTTTATCAGAAATGAAATAGATATTTTCAAAACTTGTATAAGTTTCGAAATCACGCAAGCAAGCATGATTTTAATAGTAATCTTAATGAAAGCAGTAGTAGTAGTAGTTGTCACTTTTGTGAACTTTACTCTTTATATTCTCAAATAAAATATATTTTTTATGAAAAAAGTAAATGGATATTGAAATTTTGACTGTGCATAGGGAAGTGGGCGGAGAGAGGTGGGAGGGGGTGTTAAACACAACAATAAAACAAATACGATTACATTTGAATCAAGAGCAATTACTGTTAATCTCAAATACTTCTACTGTTAACATAAATGTATAAGTATTTGCTACAACAGTGCCCCGTATTTCGATCAAAAGTGTTCCACTGTTAATTTAAATACTTGACGCATTTACTTCAACAGTGCTCGCACTTTTAAAACAAATACTCAAAGTATTTGGGCACGTTTCTAATGCAAAAAGTATTTGTGGCAAATGCAGAATACTTTGGTTTTACTAGTTTTTTTTTCAGAGTACTTCATTACTATAAACTCATTACTCTAACTCTAAAAAGGATACAGAGTTGCTGGACGATGTATTAATTACATTCATACAAAAGAATATATTTTTCAACAAGACATTGGAGCCATACATGTGTCGAAGGATGCGAAAGGGTGGAAAGACAAAGGAATAAATTTATTGGTCTGGACCGCAATTAGTTTAGATTCCAATCAAAATGAAAATGTATGGGGGATACTGGCTATAAATTGCAAATTGTGTGCTATTTAAAACGGGTTCGGAGCATAAGGAACGAATAAACGCTTGTTGGAAGGAAATTGCTCCGTGCCCTTAGAAAATTAGTAAAGACAATGCCAAATAGATTTTTCAAACTCAAAACATTCAAAAGAAGTGTAATTAATTATTAAACCTCTGAATATACACCAGAAAAATTAATTTCCACTCTCATTCTTTACAAAAATGCGTTTAATCATTTTTAGGCTATTTTCCCCAAAAAATTATTTTGATCAAAATTTTTTGATAAAATAATTAAAAACTATATTTAAAATGATTTCTTAATTAATGCTAAGTGATAATGCAAAAATAATAATAATGAAAAATTTAAAATTTAAAAAATAATAACAAAAATGTAAGTGCGTTTAATCAAATGTCTATAACTGTATATTATTTATTAACAGGTTTTGTGGCTTTAAAACTCACATTTTTTGCATTTTTCAATTCTTAAATTAAGGAAATTTTCAACAAAATTGATGTATATTATTTCTTAAACCGTAAAGTGACTAAAATCAACGCCTCGTGCAGAAAGCTTTTCGTTGATCCAATTGCGGAGATACGCCACACTTGCATAGACTCCTGGCACATTTGCAGCACCACAACCAATACCCCAAGCCACAATACCAGCTTGATAGTAACGTTTCGGGTTATTCGGATCGGGGCACACCAATGGTGAGCCGCCATCACCTTTGCATGCATCCTTGCCTTCTTCGCCACCGGCACAAATGAAACTCTGATCTAAAAGGAAAAATCGTCCCACACGTGTTCTACGAAGATTTGCTTGGCAAGTAGCGCGTGGCACCACTGGTAAATCGATCTTTTTTAAAATAACCTGTGGTGTACCCTTTTTACCAAACTTGTCTTTGCCCCAACCCGAGACATAATAACGTGAATAGTCGAAATTGGCATCCGGTTCAGGCAAACAGATGGGACGTACATTTTCCTGCCAACTGAAAGGTGTTTCCAAAATGAATAGCGCTATGTCGTTGAAGAGTGTGCCTTTGTTGTAGTTCTCGTGACGGATGATCTCTTTGACACGTGCATCTTGATGTGGCAACATCTCCTGTTTGGTTTGTGTGTCCCACTCTCCGGCCCGTGCTACCAATAAGTGTGGCTCAATACTTCGCGCACAATGTGCAGCAGTCAGGACAACATTTGGTGCAATTACAGAACCACCACATTCGTAAATATCCAAGATCTCGCCACCAATTACCTCTTTATAAAAAATGGCAACCATCCAAGGGAATTCACCAAACTCTGACTCGCCGTCTTTGTCGCCAGTAATTCTGAAACCTACACCAATTGGATTGCGATAACCACAACCTTCGTGTCTATTGACTGTTTGGATGGGTATGTACGGTTCCGGTGGTGTCTGAAAGAGAAGCAAATGAGAGTAAGGAGAACTAGTATCGAGAGTCCAAGTTGTCTTTTATGGTATTTGTACCTGATCGTCTATACTACAGCATACTTCCAAATAGTCACATGGATTTTCGAAATTCCCTCGTATATCGATGATGTTTTCACCACTTCTTACCATCCCCCCGTTTGCATCGCAAAGAAAACGCTCAATACACTCTTTATTTACACCACAAACTTTTCCACCACCAACATCACGGTGTGGTACTGGAATTCTTTGATTCGGATTTAACAAGGTTGATGTAGGTTGTATTTGTTGTGCTGGTGGTCGATGTGTTGAAGGTTGAGGTTTTGAAAATATTTCATTTATCATCTCATCATCACTTTTCTTAGGTTGAGCTTGTGTTGTTATAACCGAGAGGAGAAGCGAATAAATGGCGATAACCGTTAAATTGTGATTCATTTTGCAGCAAACTACCTGAAAAATGGAGATTAAAAAAAAAAAACAATTAAAGATCTTCTCAATTTTATCAAAGTTTTCAGAGCTTAGAAAGTGCAACAATGAACGTCTTCAAATAATTATACAAATACATATACCGTAGTAAAAGATTAACTAGTAAACTACAGAAATAACTGTCAGCAGATGGTACTATTAGCAGGTAAGACTATTTAAAAAAAAATTATACAACTCACCAATGCCGACCGATCAGTAAGACAAATTTAAAGCGAATGATCCGGCAATTGTTTATTTCAAACTGAGAAGCCAATTTAAGATCATTTGGGCTTTATATGTATATGGAAATACAATAATTGTTGTTATCATTTTCGGGCATATACTTTAAAAACACCAATCTTTAATTTAAATCGCAAGTATTCTAAAGAAATGAGCTCACTCTGAGGTTATCAATGATTTAAAGTACGAGGATGTTTTGATGAGTACTTAGCTTCTAAAGAAAAACAAAGGTTTTACGATATTTACCATTTAGCTTTTGAATTAAGAATGGGCATATTTGAATGTATTTTTGTCTTTTGGAAAGAGGGCGTGGCCCAACCGCTTACTAAGTTTTATGTACATATCTCGTATACTACTAAAGCTATATCAACAAAACTCTTCAGGGCCGTTTCTCTTAGCAACTCTCTTATACAGTAAAATGGAAGAATTTGGATAATAACCACGCCCACCACCAATACAAATGTTATGTTGGACCTACTAAAATGATTTAATTCAGTAAGGAAAAACTCCTTTGAAAAAAAATACGCTCTTTCGGAATCTTACAATGCAAGATAGCTTGGTGGCAGATCTACTTAACCTTTAAGTGCATTAGGTCAACCCCCAATATGGCCGACCACTTCGTTAGGTCATTGTCAACTGAGTACAAACTTGTGAAAGCTGCGGTAATTTTTAAATAATAATTAGCATTTATAACGCCTGTTAGAAAACCAAATTGCGATACAGATGATTTTTATCGAATTACGAAGCATTTAATGTTTAAGAACCTCCGGAAATAATTAAATGTTTAATTGACAGACAATATTGCTAAACTCACATTTCGGCTTATACAAAAAATAATTTTGAACGAGTCATAGGAGTTAGGAGAGATTAGGATATTTTCATGAATCCATTCATTATTGATACCAAATTGATGTCCACAAGAAAACATTCTCACCAACAAAGAAATCTGTGGTTAGTCGAGTTGTGATGCAAGTTGAGCAGTGATTATCGAGCATACACTGTAGTTTCTCTATGCGTCATCTTTTTGATGGTTAGTTTTTCTAGGAAGGCAATGAAAGTGTTCCATTTAATAGGCGACTTACATATATGAAATACATATAAATGCAGGTGTATATGTATTAGAAGCTATTTTAGATTAGAAAAAAGTATACTGTGGAAATATTATAATTTCACATGCATTCTTCTGATTCCAAAAATTCTATTTAATTTTTTATACTCTCGCAACAAAAGTTGCTAAGAGAGTATTATAGTTTTGTTCACATAACGGAAGTTTGTGTCACCAAGAAACAAAAGAGTTAGATTTGGGGTTATATATGTATATATAAATGATCAGGATGACGAGTGGAGTTGAAATGGATGTCTGTCCGTCTGTCCGTAAAAGCGATAACTTGTGTAAAAATTGAGATATCTTAATGACATGAAGATATTAAATCGGACCATTGCCACACCCACAATAGGGCGAAAACCTAAAACCATACAGTGTCATAGCTATGCCATAAATAAAGTTATGAAAATAAAATTTGGTACAGAGGATCGCATTAGGGAAGGGCACATTTGGATGTAATTTTTTTTTAAGTGAACGTGACCCCAGCCCTAAATTGGTTTTTTGTATATATCTTGCAAACCAAAAAGGACTTTTTTTATAACAGTTTGTCTCTTTACCTAAAATTGTTAAAATCGGGTCATAACTTCCCCTAGATCCCATATACCTAATTATAGGTAATATAAAATTAAGTGAGCATATAGTCTTCAGTATATTGTATCTTAGTAGTGAAAACGAGTGAAATCGGTTCAGAAATTACCTCAGTCCCCATATACTATTTATGATAATTTACGTTATTCTATTGAACTTTATAACGAATATATGGGTCGAATTGTGTTATCTTTATAAAATTACATCAATAAATTGCGAGAGTATAAAATGGTCGGTTGCACCCGAACTTAGCCTTTCCTTACTTGTTTATTCCATGTGTTACGAATGCACATCCAAAAATAGTATATGTTATCTTTTTGTCACTCTTAACCAGTACTACAGATTAGTTAAATAAATAAATAACGAGTAAGGAAGGTCTAAGTTCAGGTTGTATATGAGGGCTAAGGTAATTCCTGAACCAATTATAGGTAATATAAAATTAAGTGAGCATATAGTCTTCAGTATATTGTATCTTAGTAGTGAAAACGAGTGAAATCGGTTCAGAAATTACCTCAGTCCCCATATACTATTTATGATGATTTACGTTATTCTATTGAACTTTGTAACGAATATATGGGTCGAATTGTGTTATCTTTATAAAATTACATCAATAAATTGCGAGAGTATAAAATGTTCGGTTACACCCGAACTTAGCCTTTCCTTACTTGTTTATTCCATGTGTTACGAATGCACATCCAAAAATAGTATATGTTATCTTTTTGTCACTCTTAACCAGTACTACAGATTAGTTAAATAAATAAATAACGAGTAAGGAAGGTCTAAGTTCAGGTTGTATATGAGGGCTAAGGTAATTCCTGAACCAATTTTACTTATTTTCACCACGAAGATACACCAAGATTATAAAAGCGTAAGCGTACTTACTTACTAAGGTATTTCATATATTAACCGATATATACGGACGGGAACTAGGGGAAGTTAAAACCATATTTTATCCCTTTTTGGTACAGAGACAAACTATTAGAAGAAAAAAATCCTCTGAATTACATTAAAATATCTGAGAGAATTACATATATTTTTCGTAAAAAATTACCCTAAGTCACTGAGTTCTTCATGTTCGATATATTTTATTCCGCTATCTTCATTGGTTCTTGATTTACATATATATTATAAAATCAACGAATCAGATAGAATTCAATATTGAGTTATATGGGAAGTAAACGTGGTTGTGAACCGATTTCGCTCATTTTCTATCGGTAATACCAGAATGCCAAAGCAATATTATGTACGGAATTTTATTGAAATTGGCCAAGTGGTTCTTGAGATATGGTCTTTGACCCAAAAGTGTGCGAGAAATTCGAAAATGATCATAATATTCATGCCACCATTCCGTGGTTGGATTTGGCTCATAACCGTATACGATTGTGTTGGTCCAAGAACTGAAATGAAGGAAGCCAAATACAATTTTCATCGATGGTCTTCTCAGATGAGTCCGGATTAGTGGAACGAGTCAAATCCTCGTGTGGATTTCGATATGAGGAATACCGAGAGTTATAACAAGATGTTGATCGACTTTCTTTTCCGGAAATTTTATGTAATCGACGCGGACCATAGTGTACCCTGGTGATGAAAATGAGTGAAATCAGTTCTGGAATTACCTCAGCCCTCATATACTATATATGCTGATTTCCGTTATTCTATTGAACTTTATGGGTCAAATTGTATTATAAAATTGCATCAATAAATTGCGAGTGTATAAAATGTTCGATTGCATCCGAACTTAGCCTTTACTTACATGTTTTAGGAATAAATTTGTGGCGATTTATATTATTATGCTTATCAAAGACGAAGTATACATACGAATATATAGACTTTCAACGAAGGTGGTCCGACAAGGCACACAACAGCTTATAGATTTCTCGTGTAACCTCTTATCAATTATTGTTGTCAAATTTAGGGAAGATAGAGATTGCTTTTGGCAGCAACAAACCTCATAAGTCTTAACTAATGTGGGAATATAGCGACATAAGCTGAAAATACACCGAATTTCAGGACACGCACAACGTGAACAAGTTTTTATACCATTTGGTGGTGGTTGTAGAGGAATCTTCTATACGATATGGAAATATCAATATATTCTCTATAAACTAAACGATTAGGCAGCAATTTTAAATCGATTTTAAAGCTGCCTTCGATAGCACGAAAAGGAGCTGCCTTTATGCCGCGATGTCTGAATTTGGTATCCCTGCAAAACTAATACGGCTATGTAAGCTGACGTTGAGCAACACCAAAAGCTCCGTCAGGATCGGGAAGGACCTCTCCGAGCCGTTCGATACCAAACGAGGCTTCAGACAGGGTGACTCACTATCGTGCGACTTCTTCAATCTATTGCTGGAAAAAATAATACGAGCTGCAGAACTAAATAGAGAGGGTACAATCTTCTACAAGAGTGTACAGCTCCTGGCGTATGCCGATGATATTGATATCATCGGTAGCAACAACCGCGCCGTTTGTTCTGCGTTTTCCAGACTAGATAAAGAAGCGAAGCGTATGGGTCTGGTGGTCAATGAGGACAAGACGAAATATCTCCTGTCATCAAACAAACAGTCAGCGCACTCGCGTCTTGGCTCCCACGTCACTGTTGACAGTCATAACTTTAAAGTTGTAGATAATTTCGTTTATCTGGGAACCAGCATTAACAACACCAACAATGTCAGCCTTGAAATCACTCTTGCCAACAGGTGCTACTTTGGACTGAGTAGGCAATTGAAAAGTAAAGTCCTCTCTCGACGAACCAAAATCAAACTCTATAAGTCGCTCATTATTCCCGTCCTGATGTATGGCGCTGAAGCGTGGACGATGACAACATCCGATGAGACGACTCTTGGGGTTTTCGAGAGAAAGGTTTTGCGTAAGATTTATGGTCCTCTAAACATTGGCAACGGCGAATACCGCAGACGATGGAACGATGAGCTGTACGATTTATACGACGACATTGACATAGTTCAGCGAATAAAAAGACAGCGGCTACGCTGGCTAGGTCATGTTGTACGGATGGAAGAAAACACTCCAGCTCTGAAAGTATTCGATGCAGTACCCGCTGGAGGAAGCCGCGGAAGAGGACGACCTCCACTCCGGTGGAAAGACCAAGTGCAAAGTGACCTGGCTTCACTTGGTGTTTCCAGTTGGCGCCAAAAAGCAAAAAGGAGGAATGAGTGGCGCGCTCTGGTGGATTCGGCTATAATCGCTTAAAGCGGTTCCTACGCCAAATATATATATAGGCAGCAAATCCTGAGAATTCTTAGCACCATCCCGAGCTTTATAAAAAAAACTTTCTTTATTATTAATATTATTTTATGGTAATTAAAAAATTTGAAGGAGTCTTCAGTTTACCGGCTACACCATAAAAGTGGCTACTGCCAAGTTTATCAAGTTGACTTATTAAATCCAAAATACACCATATCGTTGTATTCAATGTATAAAAAAAATTAAAAAATGTTTAAATATATGCTATCCTATCTCTTTTTGATTTATACCGGCCAGAGATATTCGGTATAGAGTGAAGTTTTGGTATCTTTTAATCAATAACAACGGTACATCGGGGGAAAAATTAGCTGTCTAATTAATACCAATAAAGAATCGCCAAATATATTTTACTTTCACCATCTTTAGATGTTAAATGGAAGAAATGTATTAAAGCTATCAGATTTACATCAGTTCACGTATCTCGAGAATATAAAAAGAAAAAGTAATATATGGGTGAAAGTTTTCGTTATATATTTTTTATTAACAAGAGATTCCAATAAAGTTTTGTTGCTTTAAAACTCACATTTTTTGTATTTTTCAACTGAACATTTTCAACAAAATTGATTATTTCTTAAACCGTGAAATGACTGAAATCAATGCCTCGTGCAGAAAGCTTTTCGTTGATCCAATTGCGAAGATACGCCACATTTGTGTAGACACCTGGCAAATTTGCAGCACCACAACCAATACCCCAAGCCACAATACCAGCTTGATAGTAACGTTTTGGGTTATTCGGATCGGGGCACACTAATGGAGAGCCGCCATCACCTTCGCATGTATCCTTGCCTTCTTCGCCACCGGCACAAATGAAACTCTGATCCAAACGGAAAAATCGTCCCAATCGTGTTTTACGTAGATTTGATTGGCAAGTATCATGTGGCACCATAGGTAAATCGATCTTTTTTAAAATAACCATCTTTACCGAACTTATCTTTGCCCCAACCAGAAGCATAACAACGTGAATGATCGAAATTGGCGTCCGGTTCAGGGAAACAGATGGGATGTACATTTTCCTGCCAAATGAAAGGTGTTTCCAAAATGAATAGCGCTATGTCGTTGAAGAGTGTGCGCTTGTTGTAGTTCTCGTGACGAATGATCTCTTTGACACGTGCATCTTGATGTTGCAACACCTCCTGTTTGGTTTGTGCGTCCCACTCTCCGGCCCGTGCTACCAATAAGTGTGGCTCAATGTTTTGCGCACAATGTGTAGCAGTCAGGACAGCATTTGGTGCAATTACAGAGCCACCACATTTGTAAATATTAAAGATCTCGCCATCAATTACCTTTTCACGAAAAATGGCAACCATCCAAGGGAATTCACCAAACTGTGACTCGCCGTATTTGTCGCCAGTAATTCTGAAACCTACACCGGTTGGATTACGATAACCACAACCTTCGTGTCTCTCGTCTGGTTGGATTGGTATGTTCGGTTCAGTTAACTGAAAGAGAAGAAAATGAGAGTGAAGAGAGCTCGTATCGAAATTTCAGGTTGTCTGCAATACCTTGTCTTCTGTACTACAGCAAACTTCCAAATATCCACATGGCTCTTCGAAATTCGCTCGTATATCGATGATGTTTTTTTTGATTCGGATTTAAAGTGGTTGCTGTAGGTTGTGGTCGTGGTGTTGATGGTTGAGGTTGTGAAAATATTTCATTTAATATATCAATTAAACTTTTTTCAGGTTGAGCTTGTGTTATTGTAATCGAGAGGAGAAGCAAATAAATGCCGATAATCGTCAAATTGCGATTCATTTTGCAGCTAACTACTTGATAATGGAAATTTAATAATTTAAATTAATGTTAAGCAATGAAGGAAGCTTCGCCACGATGTTGTTTCCACAGGTTGCGCAAGCTAAGCAAAGCTCCTCGAAATTTTACCAAAATATTTTCTTGTCCGTCTTGTTGAGATTGACAAATACCGTAGTAAAAGACTAACATGCAACACTAAGATGAGCATTAGATTAAGTAGTCCTATCAAACAAGTATATTTTACACAGATAATTGTCTGTAGATTATACTAAGTTGTCCCAATATCCATCTTTGTTCGTTCATGGTATCTATAGAAATTAGAACAAAAATATATAACTCACAAATGCAATCGCTCAATTAAAATTAAAGCTCACGATCCGACGAAGGTTTGTATTCAACTGAGAAGCCAATTTAGAATCTCTCTGGCTTTATTCTCAATATATTCTTCTTATCAGTTTCGAACTAATCGTAATAGCCAATCTTTTATTTAAAATGAAAGATTGACAACTAAAAATACTCAGTCCGAACTTATCCATGATACAGAGTACGTGGACGCTCCGATATGTACTTAGCCTACAAAAGAAAAACAAAACTTTGAAAAAAAAAAACAATAAGTAAGGGCTAAGTTCGGGTGTAACCGAACATTTAATACTCCCGCAATTTGCATAGCTCAAATACGTGGAAAAACTTTCGGGTATTGGTATTGGTATTCTTTGTATAAACAAGTAAGGCAGGGCTAAGTTGGAGTGTAATCGAACATTATATACTCTCGCAATTTATTTATGTAATTTAATTAACAGAACATACAATTTGATCTACATATTTGGCACTAAGTCCACTAGTGAAAAAAAAATAATCATACAAATATAGCATATTGGGACTGTGGTAATTCCTGAGCCTTTTTAGCTACATATTTTTTTGCCATCAATATCCAAGATTTTATGTGATGATAATTTTACTTAATTTTGTTGAGATATCTGACTTACTAACCTATATAGGGGTAATTCTACGATAACAGGTAACATGTGCGGCAATCAACTTAAAGTATTGCTTTTGTCCTTTATGTAGCTACTTTTTTAAATGAATCACATCATACTAATGTAGTGTATTAAATAACGTTACAATTTAATGCATACTTAAAACAATTTTTTTTGAAATTCCTTACAAAGTCTTAAAAAAGTCTCTCCCCTTGCTATTTTTTATTTAACTTTCGGACAATACATATATTTTTTGTATGAGATGCTAAACCTAAGCTAAGTTCATTCGGAAATAAAATAACACTGTCCAACAAATGAAGACTTTTTGAATGGAACAGAATAGCGATAATTCTGAAAGGGTATGTTGAGTAGATCATTTTTGTAGAACAAACTTATGGTCCAGCACGTCTGAGTTTTTTTTTTACAGTGGGTCAAAGTTTTCATTTTTTGGTCGAAGGGAGCATTATACTATATGAAAAAAATGTTGTAAGTTAATGTCTGAGAGAATTCTTATGGTCAGAGTTGTATTGTGGAATTGTATGAGGATTATTTTTGTGGAAGATCTTAACCCTCTAACTGGTTTCTTTATGGGTCAATTTGACCATTTATTCGAGTAAATCAAAAAATATCCTTTAAAAAAGGACATTTAAGGATTAAAATATTCTACGAAAATGTTTGGCGGAAAATTTCAGTGGGGGTCACCAAAGACACCATTGTTGTAAAAAAAGCTCTTTACGATTGATAAAAAAAATTATAAATTTGTTTTAATAGTGGTTTATTATAGTATGTTCATATTAATTTTTTTGCTTCGGCAGTAGTAGGACAATGGATTAAAGATTAAACTTAATATGTTCGATTCGGGTAGACTTGCCCTTGTTGTATTTCACGTGACGAATGATTTCCTTGACTCGTACATCTTGATTAGACTCCTGCATGAATGTACCCAAATTTAGCTTAACAGACCTGTACAGTAGTGTAGTGTTCTTAAAAATACTGCACTCATTCTTTTCTGTACAGTATGCCTCTTAGGGCAGCAGTAGGTAGCTCGGCATTTTTATTGTTCTCACTTACAGAGAGAGCTGTACATTAAGCGAAATTATAAGGACAGCTTGCCTGTGCTATTATACAACTGTGCAGATGAGTTCAGTATTATTCAACACGTGCATAAACATGGATGGTAAAGAAAACGACGCTCGTGCAATTAACGCACAAGAAAATGTATGTTTTTGTTGCAATACAATTATGTGTTACCATTATATTATATACAAACCTATTTCGTAACTAGAAATATCTGTTGTTTTATATGTTTGTGATTGTCTTTTGTATATTTGTGGTAATATAGTGTCCGAGCCCCAGGAAAAAACAGTGATTGTCGATTATATGAATGTATGTGAATGTTAATTATTACATATATTGAAACTAAATTGTTTAAAATCAGACTTTACATTTGGACAGATCAAATGAGTCTTCATTTAAGGAGTACGCTGCGTTTATAAAATCAAAATTATTAGCTGGTGAGCTTAAGCACACCGTTTCACGTGGTCGGAGCAAAGTGTGGGAGACCTTTTCCCGAGTAATTGATAAAAACGGCATAGAGACGACTGATGCAGTAGTGTGCAACACTTGTAAAAATGTGTATAAATTTGACAAAATCACATCTAATTTGGTCAAACACAAGTGCTACACAATGGCCAATAGCCGTCAGCGCAGTCTTCCTGCCGTTGATGTTGATATTGAAACAAAAAAGAAATGTATCAAACTTGCAACGGTGTGGATAGTTAAGAATGGTCGATCATTCAATATAATTGCGGATTCGGGATTAAAAAACTTGGCCCAGTTTTTTATTTCTCTTGGTGCGAAACTGGGAGAAAATATAAATATTGAGTCACTACTGCCGCATCCCACAAGTATATCGCGAAACATCGGTGCTCTCTACGATTTTCATTTTAATGAATTGAAATCCGAGATTCAAGAGCACAAAAAATATGGATATAGTATCACTTCGGATATATGGACGGACGACTTCTTCAAAGAATCCAACATATCACTGACGATGCATTACGTCAAAGAAGGCACACTTAAAAACCGCCTGCTAGCAGTGAAATCAATGGGTAGAGTCTCGTGTACTGATAAAAATTATAAAATGTTATTGGTTATATTGGAATCTGTATTTTATATCAACATTTCTTAGGCAATGAAATTAGAAATAAAATTAATAGAATTTTACGCGACTTTGGATGTGATTTGCTGATGGACGATCCAATCATTGTTACTGACCGGGGAGCCAATATGAAAGCCGCTTTCAACGAACTGAGCACATTACACTGTGTAAACCACTTGGTCCACAATGTGATTGCAAAGTTGTAAATGAGGTATCCGAATTGCTGGATCTAGTTAACCGTTGCAGCAAGCTTATTAAGTATTTTAAAAAATCTGGTCAAAACACGATATTGACAACAACTCTAAAAAGCTACTGTCCAACTCGTTGGAATACGATTTTTAACCTATTTAAGTCGGTCGAGTTAAACTGGATGGCAATTTCTCAGATTTTGATGGGAAAAAAGAAATATCTAGAATTCAAGATATTAATATAAATAACATTAGCGGACTGGTGAAACTTCTTGCTCCTTTTGAAGCTTGTTCGAAAAAGCTGGAGGGTAGCAATTATCCAACATTGCATTTGACTATTCCACACATTAATAACCTAAAAAAAAATAGCCACTCCGATAGACAATGACATCGAAATTGTATAAAAATGCAAGTTTTCACTTCTAAAATATTTAGATTCCATAGTTCATGCCAATTTAAAAAAATTTCATAACATTGCCCTATTTTTATTTCCACCCACAAATAAATTAACAAAATTCACAGATTTAGAAAAGGAACAGGTTGCCGAAGACATTGAAGAAATGATGATAGCTATTAATATAAATAGCCAAAATGATGATATTGAAAAATTAATTAAGCCCACACAGGAAATATATAATATTTTTGCAGATTATCCCCAACCTATTCAGAGTACTAACATTATATCCTATATTCAAGATGAAATTCAAACGTATAAAAATGTTAATAAAGCTTACAGTGAGGATTTTGATGTTCTGCAGTGGTGGTCAATTACCAAAGACCGTTTTCCGTTGCTCTACCAAATTAGCTGCAAGATATTAGCAGTGCAGCATCTGAAAGGGCTTTTTCTGTTGCAAATATTTAATCAGCGAAAAACGCTCAATATTTGCCACCACTGAAGACTTGGTAAACAAAATAATGTTTCTCTATTCCAATATTAATCGATTAAATATAGAATCTTTTGTAGGATAAAATAATTGATATAATTACTTTGAAATAAAATATTATTAGTTGCTAAGATGTATGTTTTATAATAAATACATTTTCAACGAAAAAATAAAACCAATGTTTTTTATATTATTCTTGCATATGACATACCAGTCATGAAGTTTCTCTCTCTGTACAGTAAGTAAACTGCACACCAAATTTGCTGTACTCATTAACAGCTGTACAACTATGGAGTGAGTGGAAACACTGCCTGTCAATACAGTCAATATTTCCATATTCACTCACATTCAATTATACTGTGCAGAAAAAGAAGTGTGCCCATTTCTAGAATAAGTAATTCATTTGCCGCTATGGGTGCATTCATGCAGAAGTCTAATCTTGATGTTGCAACACCTCCTGTTTGGTTCGTGTATACCACTCTCCGGCGCGTACTATCAATGTGGTTTGACGTTTGAAGCGCGCAATGTTCAGCTTTCAGGACAACAATTGGATTACGATAACCACAACCTTCGTGTCTCTCGGCTGGTTGGATTGGTATGTTGGGTTCCGTTAACTGAAAAAGAAGAAATTGAGAGTGAAGGGAACTCGTATCGAAATTCCAAGTTGTCTACAGATACCTTATCTTCTGTATTATAGCATACTTCCAAATAGCCACATGGATCTTCCCCAACCATGCGTATATCGATGATCTGTTGACCACTTTTAACCACCGCCCCTTCTGCGTCGAAAAATAACGTTCAACGCACTCTTTATTTAACACCACAAACTTTTCTACCACCAACAACAGCTTGTGGTTTAACTCACCAATGCTGATCAATTAACACAAAAAAGTTAGAGCTAACGATCCGACGATTGTTTGCTTTAACTGAGGAGCAAATTTAAGATCACTGTAGCTTTATTATAAAAATGTTGTCCTTATCAGTTTCGGATTTATATTTCTAGGAACCAACCTTGTTTGCTTTCACTGCATATCCTTAAAAATCCGCCTTCAAGTGGTCAAAATGTAACTACATATATCTCCGATTCGAATTTTGTCAGTAGCCTCCTACGAGAATATACTTCATCTTTGTTCACTTGTGATAGTGGTGCCATCGGGCAGAGAGGCTAAATACTTATCAGAGCACTCTCGTATGCCATCATAAAGCCCATAAATCACCGAAAGCAAGAAATTGATAAAATATATATTTGCACGCGAGATTTACTTAGAAAATTGGGAAGATCATATCGATCATATTTCATATACATCGATACCTATTAATTTGAAAACTTTCAACACGTTCCTAGGAGAACTATCCATTGAAAAGATGATGCATAGATAACTATCACCGCACAACTCGTATCACATCTCAACTAACAACAGATTACTTTGTTCGTGAGATATTTTAACGAAAATCAGTAAACATATCTTCTTATGAACTTCATAATTTGGTATCAAAAATTAATGGATTCATGAAAATGAATATGTTCACACTGTATATTACATCTCAACTAATAAAAATAAATGTTATCCTCAAATGATGATGAATGAATACCCATTCTAGACTAGATTGATTTAGCGTTAAATTGTATTTAACTGTCCGTAAATAGAGTAAAATAATTTGTTCTCTTGACCAGGCGCTCTCCGATAAGATTTTTCTTAAGGGGCTATAACGGTGTGAGATTTTCAAAAAATCGACTTTTTTATTTTTTGCTTATTCGATAGTTTATACTTTCAAAAATATCCTGTAAGATCGTATCTTGAATAGTATTTGAATGGTAGCGTTCGAAAGAGCGCCCGTTCGCTGGTATAAGCAGCTATAGTCGAAACTTTAAACGCGTTTTTCTCGAAACGACATTTCTCAAAATTGCTTACATCATAACTCAACGATACATTAACCGATCGACTCCAAATTTAAACTGAGTATTCTTGAATATATTTACTACACAATGACCTACGATATTTTTGATTGGTTGAAAATTGTCAATTTGGCATTAAAAAAATACCATTTTTTTTACCTAAAAAACGATTTTTTTCTTCAGAACTTCAGCCATTTTGTCAATTTTTGATATTTTTCAATCGTTAATAATTGTATAGGATATAGTTAAATATTAACTTTAATAACCTATTTGAATTTTTTTCGTTTCGGCAACTCATTCGGCCAGAATCATGTCAGCAGTTAGGGAACTTTTTTTTGACACCTACGAAGATAGCATATAACTCTGTTCTTTTTCAATATTTTTGTTAAGAAAAAATTTTGAAATATTGCTAAAAATATACCTTATTATGTGCAAAAAACTTCGAAACAATCGATCAAGTACTTTCTTTTAAAAAACTTCACGAAAATCGCTTAATTTTTCATGGGTTACACTGGTATAGCCCCATTCGTCCATTCGGTCAAGCGGTAATTTGAATTTTAATCTTGTTATCTTAATAAAACATGCGTACACGTTACAATTAGCAATATGAGATTGTATTGAAGATACGCAAAAACGGACAAATGCAAAATATAAACAAAAAAGAAGTTAAGACTTTTGTAATAGATATTCAGAGTATTTTACAATTTACATTTCTAGGTAAGTGGACGTGGTCACAGCTCAACATCCGTCTGTCCGGTCAAACAATTGGTCAAGCGATAATTTAGGTACGGAAGGGCATATGTGGTTAATTGAAGAGGCTATAATATAATGTTACGGTATCTAGGTTCTAGAATTGATCAGCTGATACCCGATAATCGAAATATAATTAATGGGTTACGTGGTTTTTAAAAGAACATATGTAACTTGTTTTCCAGGATTTATGAATTATTTATTTATGGAATAAATATAATAAAACGGAAAACCGAAATCAAAGGCCAATGAATATACAGAGGGTAGTCAAAATTATTTACACATCGGACGTTTTTTTACAAGTTTCACACAAAAAGCATTCGCTTGTTGTTGTTGTTGTCGCAGGGTAACTATGTTGTTGTAAACCTTGATCTATTCCCGAGCGAATGAAGTCGATTTGGTTACAGTAGCTAGAAATATGGCGGAGAAATAATCAAATTAACTGAAGACTCGCAGTAGTCAAAAGTATTTACACACGGCGATTTAGAATTTATCCTTGGATTTGGATTGAGAAAGAGTAGTGATTGTCCAGCGAATAAATGGACAGCGGCTACGCTGGTTAGGTCATCTTGTTCGAATGGACGAGCTGCAGCTCTGAAAGTGTTCGATGCAGTACCCGTTGGTAGAAGCCGAGGAAGAGGGAGACCTCCACTCCGACCAGGACCAGGTGGAGAAGGACTTAAGGCCACTTGGTATTACCAATTGGCGCCAAACTGCCAAAAAGAGAGATGAGTGGTGCGCTGTTGTGGACTCGGCTATAACCGCGTAAGATCGGAGACTGTTAGCAAGATTAAGACTAGTGTTTCGGCTTCGAAGTTAGTTACGATTTATAGTATTTCAATGAATACTGTTTATAATGTTAATAAAAAGAAGAAGACAAACAAATGCTAAAGGAGAATTTAAAGAGAACTTGGCGGAAACCGGTGATAACTCAAAGATAATGTAGAATATTAATAGAAACTATCATACAAAATCCGCAATAAATCCTGTTAATATTGCAACACAGCATATTGAATGAACAGTCATTGATGCTATTAATTGTTCAAAAATTAACAGGAACGCCTACGTTGTGCATTAAGTGGTAGAGCCCGACCAATTAATCGGACCAGTTCAGCCACAAATGTAAGCATCGGCATTGGCCGATTCTTTTTGACTTCAAAAGTCACCTAAATCAATGTTTTGTTTTTTACCTTTTTTGACTTATTCAAAGCTTGAAATATGAATTATTCTGTTCACCTTATACAGCATAATTCTATTCATATTTGACTGAATCAATCATTCCTCATGATAATAATATAAAGACTTCATTTGAAAACATATGTTTGAATTTGTGATATGCCCTCAATTAACCCTTTCATGCCAAATGTTGCCTATAGGCAACATTGTACTTACCGGCTTCTAACTCTCGTTATTTAAATATTTTTGACCAGCGGTTTTTTCAATTATGTAGACTTATGTGTTGTGCAAGCTTACAGTTACATTTTTTGTAATGAGCTGTGCACGTATTCATTCTGTTGGCCTTCTCCGCAGAGTGGAATTGTAAAAATCGGTTTCGCGAAAAAGTTATACTGAAGTGTTTATACAAAAAGTGCTCAAAAACATAAAAAAAAATTGTTTTATTTTAAAACAAAATGAACTATATAAATAAGTAAAGATAAGAGAGTTATTTAAAAAAAAATTTTCACGAGAAAAGTGTTTAGTTTTTTTATAATAATCTAATTTGTGCCTATAAGCAACATCCTGTAACTAATGAACCAGGATACATAGGACTTTGAAATTTTTATCACTTCATATTTGAGTTAAGGCTAATATATATCTGTCCTAAAAAAATGTTAGCTCCGCCCATTTTAATTCTGACATGAAAGGGTTAACGAACCACACCGCATGAACCGCATTTGTCGTGTCTACGCTGGACGTGACGATATAGAAACTCTCGTTGCTATTGTGACAGTCAATTTTAAAAAATTTCTCGAAGCTTCTACAGACAGAGTCTCCATCAATATGTATAGCCGGCCGATTATATGTACTTATACAACGCGAGATACAAATTACTTAGCCCATATCTTTGAAAAATAACGGATTTATTTTACTAGATCTACTATTTTCGACTAAAGTGAGAAGGCGAATCCCACTTAAAAAACACCCCAATGAAAATGAAAACGAAACAACAGTCTGGGATGAGAGACCCCAAATTTGTTGACGACCACTGTAAACGTATTAAGGAATACGATATAAGGGCATGCACCTGGAATGTCCGGACCCTTAATTGGGAAGGTGCGTCTGCCCAGCTGTTTGGTATCCTCGTAAGAGTAAAGGATAACATCACCACCATCCAAGAAATGCAATGAACGGGACAAGGACGGAAGAAGGTGGGTCCTTGTGACATCTACTACAGCGGTCAAATAAAGGAGCGCAGATTCGGTGTGGGATTCGTGAGAGACTCCGTCGTCGAGACCTAGCATTCACTCCGGGGGATGAACGCTAGCCACAATCTCTATCAACGCGATGTTCAACATATCGCAAATTTGCGCCCACGCCCCGACGGAAGAGAAGGACGTTCTGATCAAAAATACCTTCTATGAAAGCATAGAACGTACCTACGAGCGCTGCCCCCGTCACGATGTAGAAAACGTACTTGGTGATTTCAACGCTATGATGGTTAAAGAAGGTATCTTTGAAGAAGGTATCCATGATATAACATCACCAAATGGGCTTCGACTTTGCCGGGGCCTGATATGTGGTCGTCTATAACTTATCAACAAAAAAAAACAGAGCTTTGGAGATCAAATAATGTTGAAATGAAATGTCTTTTTGAGTATATTCAAACGCAACGGATAATATTGAACGTGTCTTAAACCATAAAATTGCAATTACAGAATTACAGAACCACCACATATGTAACCGTTTAAGGTTTATTCCATCACGCAGAATGGCCACCATCCAAGGGAATTCACCAAACTCTGACTCGCCTTCTTTGTCGCTAGTAATTCTGAAACCTACACCAGTTGGATTACGATAACCACAACCTTCGTGCCTCTCGGCTGATTGGATGGGTATGTTCGGTTCCGTTAACTGAAAGAGAAGCAAATGAGAGTGAAGAGAACTCGTATTGAATTCCCAAGTTGTTAACATATACCTTATCTTTTGTACTACAGCATACTTCCAAATAGCCACATGCATTTTCTTCATGTAAAAGTTGAGCTAACGATCCAACGACTGTTTGCGTTAAACTAAGAAGCAAATTTAAGATCACTGTAGCTTTATTATAAAAATGTTGTCCTTATCAGTTCCGAACTTATATTTCTAAGAACCAAACATTAATTTGAATTAAATAATTTCCATAGAAGAGCATACAGTCCGTCGTGTTCAATGATTAACTGACAATGGTGTCCATATAAGTACACAAGTATAAATACCGGCGAAAACCCAAGGTTTCACGAAGAGCTCTTTAACCAATTTTAATTGTCACCATCAAAGAGTCACCTCAGTCAGCAAAAATCGTTATGCTATCACTACATTGTCTTAATAATCCGCCTACACGTTGTCAAAATGTAACTACATATTTATCCGATTCGACTAAAATTTTGATTTCATCATAGTTCTCTTGTGATAGTGGTGCTATCGTACAGTGAGACTAAGTACAGATCACCCTCATATGATATCACAAGGAATATAAATCACCGAAAGCAAGAAGTTGGTAAAATATATACTTGCACGCGAGATTTACTTAGAAAATTTAGAAGATCATATCGGTCATATTTCATATACATTGCCTATTAATTTAAACTTTTGACACCTTCCTAGAAAAACAAAACATTATGAAGCTGATGCATGGGTAAACTACAGTTTACGCTCGATAATCACACCTCAACTTGCATCACAACTCAACTATCACAGAATACTTTGTTCGTGAGAATGTTTTATTGTGGACATCATAACTTGGTATCAAAAATTAAGGGATTCATGAAAATGAATCGGCACGCACCATCTCCTAGTCACTCCGGACTAATTCGACTGGCTTTTCTCTAGTCTTTGAATCTTGAAAAGCATGAGTAACACCAAAGAAAGTAAATAAGGTTTTATCATTTGTTATCGTTTGTGGACGAAGCTGATTATTAATCAACGTCCATACGGTTGGTTAAACCGCTAAATGAGGAGGCTATAACATAATGGTTGATCAGGTGGTACCCAATAATCGAAATATAATTAATGAATTATGGTATTTTCAGCAGAACATAAGTTTCTTCTATAAGCGCATATGTATATTAGTTAGTTAAAATAAAAAATAATTAGATTTTAGCGAATGACGTTTTTTTACAAATCTATAAACCTAAAGGTAAAATATAAAAAGAAATGACTTTCATAGTACTCCCGCAATTTACTTTTTCTAATTATACCCTGAACAGGGTTTGTCACGAAGTTTGTAACACCCAGAAGGAAGCGTCAGAGACCCTATAAAGTATATACATATATAAATGATCAGTATGTTGAACTGAGTCGATTTAGCCATGTCCGTCTGTCTGTATATATACGAACTAGTCCTTTAGTTTTTAAGATATCGTGTTGAAATTTTGCAGATGTTATTTTCTCTTCAAGAAGCTGCTCACTTGTCGGAACTATCGATATCGAACCACTATATCATATAGCTGCCATACAAACTGAACGATCGGAATCAAGGGCTTGTATGGAAAACTTCCGCATTTTACTACATATCTTCACGAAATTTGGTGTGAGTTATTGTTCATAGAAATAATTTAATCTCCGAAAAAATTGTTCAGATCGGTATACTATAGCATATAGCTGTTCAGATCGGTTTACTATAGCATATAGCTGCTATACGAACTGAACGATCGGAATCAATGGCTTATATGAAAAACTTCTGCATTTCACGTGGTATCTTCACGAAATTTGACATGGATTACTGCCTAAGGTAATAATATAATCTCCGAAGAAATTGTTCAGATCGGTTAACTATATAACCTTAATGTTTCTAGCAAACAACCCGGCTAAAAGCAATTAGTAAAATGTTTTCTTTTTTTTACTTACTTTTTCTTACGTCTTTAGATTTGCTTAAACACATAGTTACTAAAAGAAATGCACCTGTGAAGGGTATATTAGCTTCGGTACAGCCGAAGTTAACGTTTTTTTCTTGTTTTATTAATATAACACACATTTGAGCAACATACATATTCGGCATAGAGTCCATTAGAATAACGAAAATCATTATTTTTAGTATATAGAGCCTGGGGTAATTCCTGGACCGATTTCAACTATTTCTACTATCCTGATCACTTTGGTACATATCCATACTCCGTACACATATGAAAACTCATATAAGTACATATGAAATAACTTCATTACAGATGAAAATGTTCTCTTTGCTTGATGCTCCAAAAACAACACTAACTGATATTTCGCGCTATTTTACATGGAATGGCCGAATATGTTTCGTCTTGTCCTAATTCACCACCAGAGCCATTTGCACCTCTTCTTTGCATGGAGAAAGCAGAACTAACAGTGCGGTTATTAAGGCCAATGATATCCGCGTATGCCAGCGGCTGTACACTCTCTTAGAAGATTGTACCTATTCTATTTAGCTCTTAAGCTCGTATTATTTTCTCCAGCAATATATTGAATAAGTTGCATGATAATGAGTCACTCTGCTTGAGCGTTTTGTATTATCCAACATTAGTTTACATAGTCATATAAGCTATTCAGGCATAGAGGCAGTTCCTTGTCGTGTTATCGAAAGATACTTGGTCTAAGTCCAAAACTGAAGTCGTGAGCTGCTTGAGCCATATGCAAAATAAGCGGTTGTGGTCACCTTCAAGAGAAAGTAAGGATTTTTTCTCACTTGCGTGAACTTTTACACATGACACCATCACCTCATTAGTGGTTCATCTAAAATTTATAAACTTGGTATAATAATATTATTTCAAAACTTTTCGAAAAATCGTGTCAACCGACGTAAAATTTGATTTTTGAGATGAACAGGTTTAAAGTTTTAAATTACAACGGATATGGCCAGATGAGCGAAGTCAAAAAAATGCATCGATGTTTTTTTCCGATATGATGCATCGAATAAAATTACCAACAGATTCTTTCAATTAAAAAAATAAATACATACACTTTACACGCGGTTTTGTCGTCACACTTATCAAAATATTTCCAAACTTTAACGAAAATCTCAAATATGTATGAAAATGTTGTTCGTGTCATAAGAAAATCGAACAGAAATATAATTAAACGTTGCAATGAAAAGCTTCAATATACCATCCTACGATTCCAGGGTTAAAATGGGTATGGTTAGATAGAGGTAATTCTGCTTCTCCTCTGATTTGCTCTAAAAAATCATTTAACTTTTTAACACATTTTAGCGTTAGTGTATAATAAATTGATAATATAAATGAAAAATTTACTATAAATAGAAAGATCGCAAGAAAAAAATTGTCAATTTCCAACATAAAATGAGAATATATCTCAAAACTATAAATTTCCGGAGGTATGGTTTATTTAACCATACACATTTCAATTCTGAAATCGTGGGAGGGTATACTAAAGCCGACTTCGTTCTCACTCTTTTATTGAAATACTAACTTCTGTTATAAGCTCCTCAAATGAAATGTGCTCCTGCGGTATGAACACTATCAAATTTGTGTCGCGGTAGAAATCCTACAGTTTATTTTTCTCTAATTATAAATGGTCTGCATATCCTAGCGCGATCCTAGATATTAATATATTAAATGACGCTAGCTATAGCCCAGCAATCTGTTTAATGGGTCTATTGATAAAGTACAAGCAGTTATATTGGAGGATGGGATCATGTATAGAAGTTCACGTAAGTGAGGAAAGTTTTTGATTGTTTCACACATGGTTCAAGCAGCTCACGACTTCCGGTTTTTGACCAAATATCCTCTGGGTAGCCAACAAACAGCCGTTTGGAGGCGAGCTAAAGTGAGAAAGCGAACCCGCTTCTGAGGTTGTGCATAGGGTTTGGGAGCCATCACATAAAAACGAAGTACCAATCAAAAATCGACGACATACTTGGATGAGGAACCCCCCTTTTGATGACGACCCCTGCAAACGTTTTAAGGGCATGCACCTGGAATGTCCGGACCCTTAATTGGGAAGGTGCTTCTGCAAAGTTGACATCACCGCCATCCAAGAAATGCAATGGACGCCAAAAGGTCTGATGATGATCGACTTCGCTGGGGCCCGAAATATGGTTTCTGTAGTACCAGATTCCAGCACAATAAAATTCATCAAGCAACACGGCTGTCTCCTGATCGAAACACGCGTAATCATATCGATCATGTTGCGATAGATGGGAAGACATGTCACCAGTGTTTTAGACGTGCCTACGCTCCGACTACCAAATATAGACTCGGACCATTATCTGGTTGCAGCGAATATACGCACCCCGCAGCAAAGAACGCCCGTCAACAACCACAAGGAAGGTTCGACGTCGAAAAGTTGCAAACGCAGCAGACAGCCAAGAAATACTCTACTCGACTTGCACTCCTGCTTTCTGAGAACACTCATCAGTATCTCGGTATAAGGGAACTGTGGAATGGCATCTCAAACTCATTGTGTATCGCTGCAGCCGAAACAATTGGATTTCGGCAACGACAAAAAACGAGTTTGTACTTACAACAGCCTGCCTACCTCGCAACGTTGCAAACGACCACAACACGTGCGGGATGGGATAGATACCGAGAACTGAAGGGGGAAGCGAAACGCATGTACAGACAAAAAAGAAAGAGGCTGAAATGCGTGAGTATGAAGAGCTTGAGAAGGTGGCAGACATTACCTCCGTTTTGAAAAAATTTTGAAAAAATGAAGCGATTTAATGAAGGTTTTCAGACCGAAGCATCCTCATGTAGAGACCAAGATGGTAATCTGGTAACCGATGTCCAGGGCATACTGGAATTTTGGAGGGAACACTTCTCCGACCTGCTGAATGACAGTGATAGTAGAACACCAGGAAATGGCGAACCCGAAGAACAACAAAGCTGCGGGGGTCGATATATTACCGGCCGTGCTATTCAAATACGGCAGTGAAGAACATGACGATTGGAATCTCAGTTTGTCTGCCCAATCCATAAATAGGGAGATCCCACAATCTGTGACAATTACCGTGGGATAAGCCTCCTAAATATCGCCTATAAGTTTCTATCGAGAGTACTGTGTGAAAGACTAAAGCCCACCGTCAACAAACTGGTTGGACCTTACCAGTGTGGCTTTAGACCTGGAAAATCCACAACTGACCAGATATTCACCATGCGCCAAATCTTGGAGAAGACCCGTGAAAAGATGATCGACACACACCACCTTTTTGTCGGTTTTAAAGCCGCTTTCGAAGGCACGAAAAGGAGTTGCCTCTATGCCGCGATATCTGGATTTGGTATCCCCGAAAACTAATACGGCTTTGTAATTTGACGTTGAGCAACACCAAAAGCTCCGTCATGATTGGGAAGGACTTCTCCGAGCCGGTCAATACCAAACGAGGCTTCAAACAAGGTGACTCTCTATCGTGTGATTTCTTTAACTGGATGCTGGAAAAAATAATACGAGCTGCAGTGCTAAATAGAGAAGGCACAATCTTCTATAAGAGTGTACAGCTGCTGGCGTACGCCGATGCTATTGATATCATCGGAAGCCTGGATAAGGAAGCGTAGCGGATGGGTCTGGAGGTGAATGAGGACAAGGCGAAATATCTTCTGATGTTTAAGCGGAACTTCCAAGGCGTCTATCCGTTTACGTAAATATTCGATGATCGGGTGCATTATTCCGACTAAAGTTCGATGAATGCTGTCTTCGAGCTCCTCGAGAATGCTGGATGCCTAGAGAAAATAATCTAGAGGCTTTAAATCGCATGATTTTGGCGGCCATTTGACTGGCTCTGGCTCTCGAAATTATAGAGTCGTCAAATTTTGCACTCAATATGTCCATATTTAGATGAGAAACATGAGGTGGCACACCTCCGCGTTGGCCAACATCGTGTTATAACGCTCGCTATTCCTCAGCTCGAAAGAAATAATGTCGGCATACCATGCAATTGAGTTTCCTGAACCACACGAGGATATGCCTCGTCCCCAACCGTCGTCGGCTTCCATTATTTACAGTGTCCAATTGGGAAAGCGCTTCAAATGATCTGTCGGTTTCAGTTCTTGTTTCAACAAAATCTTATACGATTTCAGAGCCCAATCCAAGAGCAAAATGGTGACATCAATATTATGATCATTTTAGAATTCTATTTTCCTCCCACCTGAACGGTGTTTCCAAAATTAGCAGCGCTACGTCATTGAAGAGTGTGTCGTTGTATTTCTCATGACGAATGATCTCCTTGACACGTGCATCTTGATGTGGCAACACCTCCTGTTTGGTTCGTGTGTCCCACTCTCCGGCGCGTGCTACCAATAAGTGTGGCTCAATGTTTCGTGCACAATGTGTAGCAGTCAGGACAATATTTGGTGCAATTACAGATCCACCACATTCGTATATGTTTAACAACTCGCACCAAATTACTTCATCACGCAGAATGGCCACCATCCAAGGGAATTCACCAAACTCTGACTCGCCTCCTTTGTCTCCAGTGTTTATTAAAACTACACCATTTGGATTGCGATAACCACAACCTTCGTGTCTCTCGGCTGGTTGGATGATTATGTTCTGTTCCGATTGCGTTTTCTTAATGAAAATCGAGAGTGAAAGTAGATAAATAGCGAAAACCGTTAAATTGCGATTCATTTTGCAGCAAACTACCTGAAAGTGGAAATTTGAAAAACTAACTTAAAAACAATGAATGCTCGTATGGATGGTGTTTGTTCATATGGAAGTCAACCACAGGTTCTCGAGTTGTTAAACCCCTTGAAATTATAAAAGAATAAATAACTCACCAATGCTGAGATTATAAAAAAGAATAAATAACTCACCAATGCTGAGCAATTAGCACCAAAAATTAAGAGCTAACGATCCGACGACTGTTTGCGTTAAACTGAGGAGCAAATTTAAGATCCCTGTGGCTTTATTATAAACATTTTTTTCTTATCAGTTACGAAGTTATATTTCTAAGAACCAATCTTTAGTTTGAATTTAACAATTTCCAGAGAAAAGAACTCGACGTTATCAAGAGTAAGAGAACGATGTCATTCGTATACATACATACATACATCGGCTTATGAAGTACCATGGTTTCTTGCATGATACGCGAATTATTTTAATACTGGTTGGTTCAAATAAAAAATAATTCGATTTTAGCGAATGACGTTTTGTACAAATCTATAAACCTAAAGGTAAAAAATAAAACGAAATAACTTTTCTAGTACTCCCGCAATTTATTTTTTTAATTTTATTGAGATAACACACAATTTGGCCCGCATATTCAGCTTAAAGTTCATTAAAATATCGAAAATCAATATATATATTATATAGGGGCTGGGGTAATTCCTTGAGCGATTTCAACTATTTTTGCCACCCTGATCACTTTGGCATATATAACTCCATACTAGGGCTCTTAAAATTATTCGAATATCCGGTTTGTAACCGTTCATATGAATATCAATCGATTAATACAATTCGAATATTCGTAACATTTGCGACTATTGAAATCTAAGCGGCCTTTGATTTTTGCTTGTTTTTATTTCTGAAAATGTCAATTGTGCGCATTTTTCGTGAGTTTCACTTTTTACAATAAAAATTTAAATCTAATGAACTTGCCCTTGCTCGAATAGTGGACAACGAACGATTAACCGGATATTCGGAAATGAGCGGTTAATCGAATAGTCGATAACTTACGACCGGATACTGCAAACCGAATATTATTATTCGAATAATACCCTATCCGGCTAAATCGGTTAGTCGATTAGTCGAATATCAAGAGCTCTACTCCATACCCATATGAAAACTCATATACATATATAAGTATATATGAAAAAACTCCATTACAGATGAAAATGTTCTGCAAAGAGTGCTTGATGCTCCAAATACAACACTAACGAATGTAAAGCCATATTTTGCATGGCATAAATCGAATAAAAAATGGGAGCCACGGAAATAAAGAAAACCACTTCCTTTAACAGGCATATTCAAAGCTGGCACATCCAAAACAATGAGAAAGCTTTTATATTACGTTTGTTATTAATGAATATTCCTGGACCAACATCTTTTGAATTTTTTCAAACAGTTAATAACCGATTATTCAATATATACCAAGATGCATGTCGGGAATTGCAATTGTTCAAAGAATATAACCATTGGGACTTAACTCTTGTTGAAGCTGCGTTGACATCAATGTCGAATAACTTTAGTCAACTGTTTGTAAGTATTTTGACGATGTGACGATCCATCGCAATCATCGACTTTGTGGGAAAAATACAAAAACTGTTTGATGGAAAATGACATATTGCATCGAATTAGGCAAACAGACCAATGTCTAAACATAGATTACTCGGCTGAGATGTATAATGAAGACTCATTGTTAATCGCCGAATTCTGTATATAAATATGAAATTTACCACCAAATCATTGACTGCTTTTCTGACGACAGAAGAGGATTCGTATTGTCCAGATTCAACAACAACCGCAAATGGGGTTCACATCTTTGTTAAGCCTGGAGAAAGCAGAACTAACTGCGCTGTTATTAAGGCCATATCCGCGTACGCCAGCTGCGTCCAATCGGAAAAGCTATGGCGCTTCAAATGATTTGTCGGCTTCAGTTCTTTGCCAACACAATCTTACACGGTTGCAGAGCAAAATCCAACCGCAAAATGGTGACACACTCTAATGGATATTATGAAAAAAATTGTCGATAACTTTCCAAGACCCTGGATATAAAATATGGAGAATTCAGTGACGAAAATATCGGTAAATCTCTCAGATATTTTAATTTAATTCAGAGGGAGTTTCTTCTGTTGGTGTGTCTCTGAACCAAAAATTGTTGAAATATATGAAATATCTTATCTAAATTAAGTGAGCGTATAGTCTTCTTGAACTTATTCAAACGTAATGGATAATATTGAACATGTTACGTAAAGTGCGTAAAATCAATGCCTCGTGCATAAAGCTTTTCGTTGATCCAATTGCGCAGGTATGGCACATTGGCATAGACTCCCGGAACGTTTTCTTCACCACAACTCACGCCACCCGCTACAATTCCAGCTTGATAGTAACGTTTCGGATTATTTGGGTTGGGACATACTAATGGTGAGCCGCCATCACCTTTACACGTGCTCTTGCCTTCCTCGCCACCGGCACAAATTAAACTCTGATCCAAATGGAAAAATCGTCCCAAACGTGTTTTTCGTAGATTTGCTTTGCAAGTATCATGTGGCACCATGGGTAGATCAATCTTTTTCAAAATCACCGAATTAACTCCACCTTTGCCAAACTTATCTTTGCCCCAGCCGGAGGCATAGCAACGTGAATAGTCGAAATTGATGTTCGATCTGGGCAAACAGATGGGACGTACATTTTCCTCCCACGTGAAAGGTGTTTCCAAAATGAGCAGCGCTACATCGTTGGAGAGTGTGCCTCTGTTGTAGTACTCATGACGAATGATCTCCTTGACACGTGCATCTTGATGTGGCAACACCTCCTGTTTGGTTTGTGAGTCCCACTCACCGGCGCGTGCAACCAATACGTGTGGGTCAAGGTTTAGTACACAATGTGCAGCAGTCAGGACAACATTTGGTGCAATTACAGAACCACCACATACGTAACCGTTTAAGGTCTTGCCACCAATTACTCCATCATGCAGAATGGCGACCATCCAAGGGAATTCACCAAACTCTGACTCGCCTTCATTGCCGCCAGTAATTCTGAAACCTACACCAGTTGGATTGCGATAACCACAACCTTCGTGTCTCTCGGCTGGTTGGATGAGTATGTTCGGTTCCGTTAACTGAAAGAGAAGCCAATGAGAGTGAGGAGAACTCGTATCGAAAGTTCAAGCTGTCTATAAATACCTTATATTCTGTGCTACAGCATACTTCCAAATAGCCACATGGACCTTCTCTACTTATTCGTATATCGATGATGTTTTCACCACTTCTTACCACCGCCCCTTTTGCATCGCAAAGAAAACGTTCAACACACTCCTTATTTACACCACAAAATTTTCCACCGCCAACATTATCAATGCTTTTCGCTGGTTGTGCTTGCTTAATGAAAATCGAGAGTGAAAGTATATAAATGGCGATTACCGTTAAATTGCGATTCATTTTGCAACAAACCACCTGAAAGTGGAAATTTGAAAAAATAACATGAAAAACATTGTGTGGTCGTCTCGATGGTGCTTTTTTTCTTAAATCAACCACAGATTCTCGGGTAGTTAAGCCACATGAAATTAGAAAGAATAAATAACTCACCAATGCTGAGCAATTAGCACCAAAAATTAAGAGCTAACGATCCGTCGACTGTTTGCGTTAAACTGAGGAGCAAATTTAAGATCACTGTAGCTTTCTTATAAAAATGTTTTTCTTATCAGTTTCGAACTTATATTTCTAAGAACCAAACTTTAATTTGAATTTAACAATTTCCATAGAAAACCACGCCGTCCGACGTTATCAGTGATTAGGACTACTATGGCCTTCATATAAGCACACAAGTCTTAATCTACTTAAGTCAAGAAGTACAAAGTCCAAGACGATATGGTCCACTAGGTCATGCTGTTTGAGCTATCTTGCAACTGGGCGTGGCTTAATAAAAACCGACGCGTGATTACAGTGAAGCTCTTTAACCAATTTTTGATGGTCACCATCAAAGATTAAAACCTTTTTCATTCACTACGTTTTCTTACAAATCCGCCCTACACGTTGTCAAAATGTAACTACATATGTACCCGATTGGGTTAAAATTTTGACAGTAGTCGCCTACGAGAAGACACTTCTTCATAGTTTCACTATGAAAAGAGTGACGCTAAGGAGCAGTGAGCGTACGGACCACCCTCATATGTCGTCACAAGGCCCATAAATCAGCGAAAGCAAAAAGTACATGCGCGCGAGATTTACTAAAAAAATTTCGATTTCTTCGAACAGTATGCACAAAACCACTCATTTGGAAAATAAAAATTGCAAAAACAAAAAAATTTAATATAAATTGTTTGGAATCAGAAGAATGCGTGAGAAAGTAGCTTTCACGGTACACAACTTTATAATCTAAAAAAGTTCCTGCTACATATACACCAGCATTTTTAGGTATATAATATTTGTATGTCGCCTATTAATTCTAACACTTTCATCGCCTTCTTAGAAAAACAAACTATTTTGATATATATTATATATATTTACGCATAGAGAAACTAAAAACCACAGTGTACGCTTGATAATTAACGCTCAACTTCTATCACAATTCAACTAACAACAGATATCTTTGTTCATGAGATACTGTAACGAAAATCAGTAAACATGTTTTCTTATGAACATCATAATTTGGTATAAAAAAGGAATTAATTCATGAAAATGAATCGGTTCACACCTGAACACCTATTGAAAACTAGACTAAATTAGCAGAAAATAATATTAACTGTCCGTATATGGAGTATAATCATTATGCTCTCTTTGTCGGGGGTTCTCTGATAAGTTTCTCCTTAAGTTTATAAGATATTGGTATTTTGCTTGTCATATTTCTGAGACTTTCTATATTAATATATACAAATACATATATAATTTGATTGAAAGTTACGCTAAGAGTCCAGTGACACCTCAGTACCGACCCACGGGTATCCATTTGAAGGGTTTAACAGGCAACTGCTGATTATTATGGTGTAAAAAATTTGGTATCAATTCCTCTTGTCATAAGCTTCTCGATGATCCAATCGCGTAAATAAGCAACATTCGCGTATACACCAGGAACATTCTCCACACCACATTCGACACCCCAAGAAACGACACCAGCTTGAAGATAGCGTCCTGGATTATTCGGATCAGGGCACGACAATGGTGAACCGCCATCACCTTTGCACGTATCTTTACCGAGTTCACCGCCAGCGCATATGAAACTCTTGTCCAGCTGGAAAAATCGACTAAGCCGCGTGCGACGCAATTGTGCTTGACATGTAGCATGGGGCACAATGGGCAACTCGATCTTCTTCAAGATGTGCTGGTAAATGCCATTTCTACCGAACTTGTCTTGACCCCAACCGGAGGCAAAACAGCGCTTATTATCGAATGTTGTATGCGCGTCAGGCAAACAGATGGGCTGAACATTTGGTGCCCAAGTTAATGGTGTTTTCAATATCACTAAAGCGATGTCGTTAAATATTGTGCTGAGACTAAAATCCTCATGTCTAATGATTTCTGAAACTCGAGCATCTTGATGCAAAAACGGCTCCAGTGTGGTCTCAAAATCCCATTCGCCAGCACGGACCATCAATGAGGCAGACTGTAGGTTCCAGACACAATGTGCCGCCGTTAGAACGACGTTTGGTGCGAGAATCGAGCCACCACATTTGTAATCCTTCTTATTTGCCGATTTTGTGTAAATTGCTACTATCCAGGGAAATTCTGCGAATTCTGACTCATTATTTTTAGCTCCGGTAATTTTGAAAGATATGCCATTAGAATTGCGGTAACCGCAAGCATTTCTCTGTGGAACATCTTCTGCTTTTGGTTGCTGTAACTGCAAAGGGAAACACGCTTTCAATATGCTATACTACAGACGTGTCTATATTAGAAATATATATGTACTTACTTTACTGCTTACATCGCAGCAGAGTTCCAAATAAGTGCATGGACTTCCATTGTCCATGCGAAGATTGATCAAATCTTGTCCATAAATTTTGACAGTGCCATCTTTATTGCAGAGAATGCGTGGAACACATTCCTTGTTGAGTCCACAAATCCTAACTTGCGAATCTAAATTTGATTCCTGCTCCGGCTCTGTAGATTTGGTGTCAAATATGCTATTTAATGTTGAATTGGTGTCAAATATCTTTTCTAATAATTTTTCATAGTTGTCCGGTATTTGAGTTCGTACCGGATTGTACAAAACTCCTAGCAGGAAAACAGTAATAATTGTCGCACGCCTGGATATGCCATTTGCTAAGCTGTAATTGGAAAATAATAAAGTAAATGTTAAAGCAAACTATTTTACTTTATTTGGATCGATTACGATGTAATCAATAGGGACCGGTCGACACATTGGACACTTTCAAAATTCAACTCTTTGTATAAGCAGAAGTCGGCGCGGCTTTCAGCTCGCCAACTTTTTAACGACTTACATACATACATATCTATGTATATATATGTATAAGTGTATATTCCAAGCTGCACTACTTGAGCAGTAAAAAAATAAATGCTTGAGTAAAAAAAATCAATTTTGTAGAAACCATTTCCGGAAAAATATAGCACAAAAATTTCTTGCGCCAATTATCACTACCTAGTCAATAAATTTTAAACCCGTTTATTCGTTCTGATGCACATTTAATATTAATAATCTATATTTAATTATTCATACTATATATATTATTTACTCGTATGCTCTATCTACTCAAGTAATAATGAGGCAAATTTCTCAATAATTGATAAGCGCCATAATATATTAGTATAGACATATAATACATACATACAAGACACATAATACATACATATATGCATTGATCTATTGATCTTTGTGATTTCCCATACTAAATTTGAAGCGTTTACTAAGTACCTACTCAATGTATAGTTAAGAGCTCTACCCTCACTGATCAAAAACTACCTACAGATTTCCATACATACTTGTGCACTAAATATATCGAATACATAGAGTCATTGAACACAGTCTGCTTCCAACTGCTTCTGATCAGCTGTTACCTGATAATCAAACCACAATTAATGGGTTTCGTTGGTTTCAGAGGCACATAACTAACGAATTATTGATTTAAGTACTAAATTGTGGAAGCCAGGTTTTGGTTAAAAAAATAATTTGATTCTAATGAGTTTTTGCTGATATGGTAAGCCAACAACTCTCGGTCGTTCTCTCAGTATTGAGAAGCTTTGTCAGATCTGCGCTTTTGATACGAATCCTACGCTCAAGTGGTGCTGATAAGAGTTATATATAGGAAATAATAGTAGATGGGAAACAATTGTGTGTAACAATTGTAATAATATAGTAAGGAAGAGCTAATCGGGGAAACCGAACAACTAGGCTCATTGAATGTATGTATGTATATACATACGTATATTAAGTTATATGTATGTATTTATATAATTTTATGAAAATTTCAGGATAAGCAGAGTGTTCGTAAGAAATTTTTATTTCCTTCAACTTTTTTTTGGCAGTTTTGCCTATTTTTTAGCAAATAAAGTACATATACAATACAGTGACCCTCGTTAAAGTGCCTTTCCCGCTTAAATGCCTTTAATATTTAAGCCACAAATACGAAATTGTGTGCAATTTTCCTGTTTTAATATGTTTAACAGTGAATGCGCTGATTATTATTTTTTTCATATTCATTGTAATTTATAAGTATTTATGTTGTTAATAAAAATAAATGTGATTTTCATTCTAGATTTTATTAAAAATTTTATCGAAATATTTTAGAAAAAGCTTGGTAAGTATCTCGAGGCACTTAAGGGGGTTCTATTTAAGTGCCTTTTCCGCTTAAGTGTCTCAAAAGTCTTGCATGTTAAGAAGGGGCTCTTAAGCGAGGATTACAGTATTTCACAACATATACTCCTATATGGAGTACTTGCAAGTCTTCAAGGTACATTTCTACGCACAAATTTCACTTTTACACCATTTTTATTTCAAAATATATTAATTCTTTTATTCTTGATCTTAAAGATCTTAAAGTTACATATTCACACATGCATTTTGATGCAAATTCAATTCAACTCACTTAATCAAGTACATATCGGCGGCGTTTGTAATGAAAGCTCAGAAGCGCGCGACTATTTAAATTGCACTGAGAGGACGATAGAAGATTACTGCGTTTATAAATCTATCAAGAAAGTTGTTTGTACATTTCAACATGCTAATGACATCTGAGACTGACAAAAGAATTGCACAGATCATTTGTAATGCGCTATGACTTAAATACATACATATGTATGTATATGTATAAGTATATATTTCAAGCTGCAATACAGGTCTGGAGCATAGCTTGAGTAAATAAGTATATGTAGCGACTAGCATCTCTCCTTATTGTAATAGATAATTTAATAACTAATTTTCAATAACTAATATTGTATTTAACTCCTTTCTGGTAACACTGTATTCAGCAACTAAAATATTTAATCCCGTTACATTATTAATCACCTCATATTAATTTTTCTTATTCGTCCTATTCCTTTTGATCGTCTGAGGAGACGCAGTGGATCACGACGCTCAGCTTTAAATATATTCGTAACTATAACTATATATGGGTGATTCTACGATAAGAGGATTGCAAAGAGAAAACGGCCAAGAAAAACTTTGGATTGTTTTCATGAAACCTCTATATTTTGATTTTTGTCCCGTTTATTTATCTTCTCACGTAAGGGCAAGTCACTTAATACATATTTTATTACTTTTTCGACGACCAAGGTAAATACATCGCCAGGGGAGAGATGTAAAGTTTGTGTAATTATTTTACCAAACGCAAAAAATAAACCCTAAAATTAAAATAACAAATCAATAAATTCACTCTTTATCATAAATAAACGAAACAAATATTAAATATAAAATCTTAAGATCTTCCAAAAACATTTCTGACTTTTTAAAAACGTAATATATCCTCTGCCCTTTCAAAAGAAGTTTTGGCATGGGGAGAGTCTGGCCAACCTGATCTTATTTATATATACATCATATATATATATATATATATATTTGGCATATGCACCGTTTATGCGATTATAGGCGAATCTATTTGAACGCGCTAGTCATCTCTCCTTTTTGCTGTTTGGCACGAATTGGAAATACCAATATAAATCAGGTAACTTTTAACCTGGTTTTTCCTACGGAATGGAGGGCTTACTGTTCCACCAGCGGGTACTGCATCGAACACTTTCCAAGCTGAAGCGCTTTCGTCATTCGAACAACATGACCTAGCAAAGGACCATAAATCTTCCTCAAAACGTTTTTCTCGAAAACTCCTAGTGCCGTCTCATCGGATGTTGACATCGTCCATGCTTCTGCACCATACAGCAGAACGGAGATGATAAGGGACTTGTAGAGTTTGGTTTTGGTTCATCGAGAGAGGACTTTAACATTTAAATGTCCACTCAGTCCAAACTAGCATCTGTTGGTAAGAGCGATTCTGCGTTGGATTGCGAGGCTAATATTTTTAGTTTTGTTGGTGCTGGTGATGACTGGAGGTGGGTAAGGGGCCATGTTCAGAAGCTCACGCAAGAAAGTATCAAGACTCAAGCAGATCACGACTTCCGGTCAGGGTGTAATGATGAATAGTATCTCCCCTGGTTTCTAACTCCGGAAATACGACAGGGGAGAGACGTTTTCATGAAAAATTTAATTGTTTTAATTGATTGAATTATTTTTTGGGTTAATTATTTATTTCACTTTAATTATCGCAGTATTTTTTTTAACATAGGACAATAAAGGCAAATAAATTAAATTAATAGTATACGTTATATGAATTGCCAGGGGAGAGACAAAATCAGTTTTCGAATCCAGTACACCGCACTATCGGGCCGCAATAACTAAAAAAATACAGCGCTCAAATGGATTTCGCGATTAGTATTATTAACTTTAAGCTGATATATGCTCTTGAGCACTTTTTTCAATGCGACCGTCTTTGAATTTATGTACATACGGAACGTACATACGGAACAACATTTGGCAGGGTAGATACATAAAAAAATTGGGACAAAAGTTAATTTTAAAAATTATATGAAATAAACAAAATAATTTTGTTTTTTATTTAAGAATACTTAATTTTAATTATTTTACTTCCGATTGAACTTAGTTTAGGTTTAGCATCTCATACAAGAAAAAAAAAGTGAAACATTAAAACTAACAAAAAACTTGCTTTGAAATACAAAAAATAACAATGATTTCAATGGAACTATTAAGTAATGACAAAATAGTTTTTAACCATTTCAACTGGACGAATGTATTAAATCAATATTTTTCATAAACCGTCTATTTTGATATAAGAAAGTTAAAAGGTTCACATTTGTTGGGTGCAAGCAGCTTCTACATGGTGTCACAATGTTTCCAGCAATGGAGAACGTCCCCTCTGATTCTGATAAAGTGGCTGGAATGCGGAAACTTTAAAAAATCAAAGGTTGTTTGGATTACAAACAATTTTCATTTATTCGAATAGTGGCAGGATAACTATTCGAATAACCGCAGTAGAACGACTATTCGAATAGTTGTAACATTGCGACTAATCGAATAGTACTAACCGGTTAATATTCGTACGAACGATTACAAACCGGATATTTGAATAATCGGGTTTCAGGTTAATCGAATCATTTTAAGAGCCCTAATCTATATGGATATTTGGCGTTGGGCGCGCTTGCACGATTATAGCCGAAACATTAATTTCTCCTTTTTGTAATCAAATTGGACATATCAATCAAACCCAGGTCTTTGGTCATTTGCTTCCACCAGTGGGTATTGTATCGAACACAAACAAAGCTGGAGTGTTTTCGTACATTCGATGTGTTTCTGAGCAAAATATTGCATTCAAAGAAACGTTTATTAAAGTCAAGTTTACTATTATTCTCAAATTAAAATGCAGCTAATGAGGTCACATTCGCTTAATTACTCTCACCACATTCGCGTGGGTTCTTCTTCTCATGCCTTGTTTAACACAGTTTAAATAACTCAAACGTTTTAATCCAACTAGACCATCAACCACATTTGACAAAGAAAGAAAGTCAATGTATTTATTGTTGTTTTTTTACTTGCTATTATAAACAATTGAAATTTTTGCTTTTGTTTTTTTTTGTTTTCAATGAATCAGTTAAACGTGTGACATACTTAATTAAATAAAACAAATGTTTGGCATGTGTTTTTATAAAGCAAAGAAGCAATACCTCTCAAAGTAGAGATAATGCTTTGGACGTACTAACAGCAACAACATACTTACTTACGATACGTTTTTGCTTTGTTCCACTGAAATACGAGCCCAGCTTGATAATACATACTCATTTATATATGATACAAGTACATTGGGATTCCCTCTATTGAGTCTGATTGCAAAAATAACAATTTATACACACATACAACTAAAACTCAGTTTATTTAAATTAAATGTTTCAGTTGAAAAGTGATCAAGCGCCAGCAAATCGTTTCTATATATTTCATTCGTGCATATTTCATTCTTCGTTAGAAACAGAGAGATAACGTGAACTTTTTTAGTGTTCTTCGGAATAATTTATTTATAAACAGTGGTTTCGAAGAGCATTATATTAAGGATTACACTGGTGACCTGTGGTTTTACTGTTAAAAGAATCCGGTGAGACTTTATCGCCAGAAAACGCGCAAGAACAAATAAAGCAGATGGTCTATCGACCCATGAACATGCCACATATAATTGAACATGTAAACAACCTGAATATTTTAGATTTTTAGATTCAGACCACAAACTTCCACGGATTGACCTTGTCAGTTGTTAACGGTCATAGCGAATACAAGATGGGTCGGAAATTTAATACTTTTATACTCAAACGACATATCAGTAGAGATAAATGGGATCATCGGAATAAGAACTTCTTCACCTTCGAACTTGCCTTTAAGTATCATCGTAGTCCATGTTATTTAGCATTTTTTCTACCACCAAACGCGTTCCTTTGCACATTTTGAATTAATTTTAGTTTTCTAATCTTCGGTCGTAAATTGTGCGGTGGTAAGACGGGCACTGGATGGTGGGGGATTTTAAAAATTGTATCAATTGTATAGTAGATTGTTTCATCTTCATTTATACACAGTCAATAGATTTTAATGAATGAAGTGTACCAATGCTTTCATTCTGGATTATGTACATCTTTATTATCATCACGAAGACCGTGGCGAGTGGTTACGGTGCCGTTCGCAGTAATTCGTAGTGACGTATAGAACGACATGGCTCATTTTACGTCCAGATCTTAAATTGAAAGCGTACAAACGACATCGCTCTATGGGCTCTTGAAAAGTTCTTTAAACAAGTAAGGAAGGGCTAAGTTCGGGTGTCACCGAACATTAATTACTCTCGCAATTTATTTATTTAATTTTATTAATATAACAAACAATTTGACTCACATATTCGGCATATATATGGTATAAAGTCCATTGAAAGTTTGAAAACCCTAAGGTATAAGATATAAGGGAGCTAGAGGAAGTTATGACCCGATTTCACAAATTTTTGGCACGGAGACATATTATTAGAAGAAAAATATTCTCTACAAATTTCTTCAAAATATCAGAGAGACTTAACTATATTTTCGGTATAAAATTTGTTAGAAGCACTGAGGTCCTCATATTCGATATATAGGGTCTTGAAAACTCATGGACCGATTTCGGTGATTTATAGAAGGGCTATGCCACTTTTTAAATGCAATATTATTGCATATTTTTGTTTCGATATCTTCACTAGTGCTTACTTTATACATTGCAAAGTAAACGATTCAGATCGACTTCAAAGTTCTGGTATAAGGGAAGTCTAGAACCGATTTGAACTATTTTCACAACATATTGTTGGGATGCAAGGAACATATTACAAACCAAATTTCATTGATATTGGTCGAGTAGTTTCGGAGATATGGTTTTCGACCCATAAGTGGGCGGAACCACGCTTACCATCGTTATTATGAAATTTAAGGTTTCTGGTGGCTTTTCTTACTGCATTAAAACATTTTTAGTAGTTTTCAACATAAGCTTTGTATGGGAGGTGGGAGTGGCTATAATCCGATTTCCTCAATTTTTGGACTGTAAAATGTAGCACCTAAGAGAACCGAACTAGAAAGTTTGGTTGATATAGCTTTAGTAGTTTACGAGATATGTAAGAGCTTAATTTATGGCTTAGTTATGGCCCTTTTTCAGTTTTCACCATTTTGTGGGCGTGGTAGTGGCCAACTTCGAAAGCAACCTTCCTATGGTGCCAAGAAACACGTGTGCCATATCATTCATCACGATATCTTAATTTTTACTCAAGTTACAGCTTGCACAGACGGACGGACAGACAGACATCCGGATTTGAATTCCACTCTTCACCATGATCACTGATATATGTAACCCTATATCTAACTCGTTTAGTTTTGGGTGTTACAAACAACCGTTATATGAAATATATTATAATATATATATATATATATATATATATATATATATATATACTAAATGAAAACGTTAGCTCGTGCCAGAGTATAATTATAATCAATACTAATATAAAGGGTGTTCCATTGCGAGGTTCCCTACTAATACACAGACAATTCAAATTTAATGGGGAATGTTTATTATCATTCGAAAGAACATTCTTTGGCAGTTATTTTTATACTCTCGCAACAAAGTTGCTAAGAGAGTATAATAGTTTTGTAATATGAGGTAAATTGAAACATAACTACGAGTTTGACTACGGCACCATCTAACGGGCAACTTTTTTCAAACATAATTCCTTAGACGTGCTTAAAACGCATTTTCACACGTACGCGCCCATTTCTACTGGATTACAAATGCTTGTCTGCTATGCGTGCAACTGTTAATTGCTTATTAATATTTAAGTTTCGATTTCGTCTCGAACCAAAATATCATTGTATGTATGTATGTATATGAATACACAAACAAATTGACAAACAGACATAAATACATACAGACAGTTGATCGCATATGCAAAGTAGAAAGTTTTTAAATATTTGAGTTTGCAGAATGAATAACACGTTTGGTTCAATAATATATATTTTTATTGTATTTTTTTTCTCCACTTTCGTAACACTTTTTCAGCGCTTCCGCTTTTATTAAATGACATAATTAGAATTTTTTCACACTGGTGTGCTAAAAAATAGTTTTCGAATAGTTTTTTTTTACATATAGTCTTACACACTAAAGAACTACACTTAAATAAAATAAATAATTTAAATTAAACGTAATTTAATACAATATTTTTGGTCACTCTATCTTTCACTACGCGCACACTTGACCCACATACACACAGATATGCTGGTGTATATATGGAAATGTAAATCGCTTCGAAAGTCCAACTGTTACAACCACAGATAGCATACACCGCACATTCACCGTTCTGCGCACTGACCCACTGCGCTCTAGATGTCATCAAAGAGTGCACCGAAAGCGCCACCATCATCGTCATCGTCGTAACCGCCGAAACTGAAGAGCCCACCATCGGCATTCGGCGGCACAAAGGCACCATTGAAAGCATCCTCCAGTCGTTCTTCCAGCCCCATAGTCGAGGCGAGTCCGTAAATGAGCCGCATGACGACCAGGCGCACAAAGTCTGGTGGACTCGTCTCCTTGCCGCTGCCGAAGACAAATAATTGTTTGCTGTTATCTGCCAGCGGCGCTTGCGTCGTCTTTGCGCTAGTCGCACGACCCCAGGCAAGACCCACAATGCTCAGACTGAGCAGAATCACAACAAACTGATGCAACAATTTAGCCATAATTTGTGCGGAGACGTAAGTAGCGTAACTGATTGATTGTTTTTCTCCGGTTACTTAATGTTGGTCTTTGTTATTTCTGCTTATGCAACAATTCTTTTAACCGTTATAAGATTGGTAGCGCTTTAAGAATGTATCTCTTTACGTCTAAATGTTAACACAATTTTACTCGTGATTGATTTCTGCGCACGCGCACCGCTTCGCGTCTGTATGGATGGATGTAGCAAAACAAACTGAATATTTTTTGCACCTCAGCAGCGTGTAGCCGATGATGTTGCCGTTGCCGTTGCTATTGTTGTGTCGCTTTTGAAATTTCTCCATACACTGCCATTTACATTCCATTTTAGCACTTCTTCGTTTACCCAAAGTTAAGTGGCGCATGCGCACTTTACACATGTACAGTGTGCGCGAAATGTGCGTGTCTTAATGGGTGTGTGTATGAATTAGTGGCATTTTAATTGCGGGAAGTCAATAAATGCAGTCGCAAATGGTAGTGAGATAAGCTGGTGAGACAATGAAATATTTAACTGAGAAGTAGGTCGAGTCCGGATCACACATTAAGTAAAAGAAGTGTGCATTTTTAAATATTTTATTGCACGAAAACGATGAACATGTTTGTTTAATTGCATGTGATAATGACGATTACTCGTGTACGATTCGCCATTTTTCTGTTCGTTAAGTTTGAGCTGGTTTAAAACTGCACAAATAAAGAATAACGAATCGAAGACAGGACCGCTGACCTTTTCCGATAACCCTTTAAATGGTAGATTTAACACCTTTATTAGTCAAAAACAAACTTGTGCCGTTAGCGGGGTGCGACAAAATGTAATGGGGAATATTTATTATCATTCGAAAGAAAATTCTTTAGCATTTATTTTTTAATGATTATCTATTTCAAATGTTGGCTGCGGCTTCGTCTCAGATGGTCCATACATTGAGTCCAATTTTCGATTACTCATTCGAGCATTTCGATTGATAACTGGCGAATGACATGCGTGATTTTTTGCTCAAAGGTCTGAATCGAAGCGCGATTGTCCGCATAGACTTTACACTTTACATATCCAAACAGGAAAAAGTCTAATGGTGTGATATCACACGATTTTTGTTACCATCAACCCCCCTAAAACGTGAAATTATGTGCTCACCGAAGTGTTCTCTAAATAAATCCATGGATTGATGCATTGTGTGGGAAATGGCACCGTCTTCTTGACATCAAAGGTCGCCGAGATCACGAGCTTTAATTTCCGATATCAAATAGTCGGTTATCATGGTGCGAAAACGGTCGCCTCAACGGCATAATATTTGAAGAAATGTGGAATATCAGCTACGGATTCCATATATCTTCACAGCGTGCTGGATGTTGTCTATTCGTTCAAATATTATCCAATAATGAATGCTGGGTCTCAAGATGGGTGATGGTGTTGCGAATATTACGCTCAGTATGCCGATTATGTTAACCATAAATCGAGGGGAGCACGCGAAACACATGTACTAATCTTTCACTTGCAGTAAGGTTGACCTTTCTCGTTAAGACCAGTTTAGATTTATCACAATATCTAGACCGTAATTTTATCATTTGTTGTATTGCCAATATTATGCAGTCAACCTCAAGTCCTTCATATAAATATATATAAGTTAAAAGCTGAGTGGTTCCATTTGCTTATTCTTTGGATCTATACAAATTTGAACTTGAACGAATACTCTAATTTAGAAACAATTTAAATACAATACAATTCGTGTTTTCAAACATTCAAGGAAATACTTATTGTTATCAACAGCTTGAACTTGTTCAGTAAAAAAAAGTTCCGAAGTACAAAAACCGTTATTTTAATATAGTATTTTGAAGTATAGTTTTTGATATCTAGGTCGAAACACTGCCAACTCTCTAATAGTCTTTTTCGCACAGGAGTTAATTGAACAATTAACCTTTGCTCGATTAAAGCGCATATTTAGATCAATTTACCATACAAAATAAAAATCTCGTTTTTCTACATATAATGCAACTCTGGGGGCAACTCTGCCCACACTGCAAAAACAAAAATGTATAGTAGCTGATCGTTAATTGAATAATCGGCAGTGCGAAGGCAAAATTCGCAATTATAATCTTAATGTATTAAATTAATTTGGCTGTGCGAAAAGGCTATGACATAAAGAAGTTCTACAAATGTGGGGGCAGAAACCAGCTTCTTGTTGAAAATATGTTTGCAGATTGCGTTATTTTGGAAATTGTTAATTATTAGATTATCATTGTTAATTAATTAAAATCAAAATATTGCAAATTTACAATACCAATATTGTGTACAGAGCATTTATAAAATCTCTGTGGAATATAGAGACTTTTCTTTGTTGAACTAAAGAGACGTATACTATTGGCTACCAGTGTAAGCGCATGTCAAAGTCAAGCTCGGCGCTGCGATGGTGCGCACATGTGCTTTCTGAGTCAGCTGCGCCTGCGCACTTAGTTGCCTTACTTACTTTGCGCCGTGCTATATCAGTGCACCATTATTATGCTTTCTTCGGCTTTGGCCTTGCCCACCAACAACAACAACAACAAGCAACATGTAGCCAACAATAAGACAGAGAAAATTGAAAGAAATGAAAAAGCAAAAAAACTAAAAACAAAGCAAAAACAACATAAGAAAGCTTTCTGTTGAGACTTGTGGTCAGCAGCAACAAACAATCACACCTACACTCATGGTACACCTGTCCCGCGGCTCGCTTGCACAACTTTTAGGCTGTTGCATTGTTGTTGTTGATTGAGTGAGGGTCTGCCCTCTGCTGAATGACTGTGTGACTGTTTGGCATACTAATCGTTTTAATTTCTCTGCCGTTAATAAACGACACCAAACATGGCGTAAGCACCAAGCCATCAATGAAACAAATCAACCAAGCCAACATATTGACATTGTATGTAGGTATGTATGTATATATGTATGAATATACTGACATATGTACATACGCACATAATTGTAATCATTAGTTGATCTGAAAAATCAGCCAAGTGTGCCGTGATGATAGTAAAAGTTATTACGTGAGCGTCTCACTGTCAATGGGTGATGTGACATTGCACTTGCAAACGCTGCTGTCATCTATTCAGCTATATATGTTTGTATATACTATACATATACAGATGTACATATATATTTATTCAAATGTTGATATAATATAATTTCGGTTGATATCTAGTGCGCATGCATTTGGTAATTACGAAGGTAACTTTTAGCTAATTACTCGACCCAGCATGTCAACAGTTATGCAGGGCGCTCATCTGTGAATGGAATGTGTTTATCGAAGTCATCTATATTACTGAAAATAGTTTTTAAATCAACAAGTAAGCTTTCAAGCTGCACTTTTATAAATATTTCACTTCATTCTGAGCTTCAAAACCTAATAAGATGAAATTAATATGATTACAAATTATTTGATCTTGCCTCCAAGTGGCAGTCTTGATCAGTGCCGGATTAAAACATTGCCGGGGCCTGTAGCAAATATTATCAGGAGGCCCTTGGTTTTGCTATAAATTCTCAAGTTATTTGGGTATGTGATTGGCGTAGTCGGTTATAGTCGAATCTATTATAGCGCGCCACTCTTCTCTTTCCTTCGCTGTTCGGCGCCAGTTGGAGATCCCAAGTGTAACCAGGTCGCTCTCCACCTGGTCTCTCTAACGGTGGAGGCCTTGCCCTTCCTTGGCTTCCTCCGGCGGGTACTGCATCGAACACTTTCAGTGCTGGAGTGTTTTGGTCCATTCGGACAACATGACCTAGCCAGCGTAGCCGCTGTCTTTTTATTCGCTGAACTATGTCAATGTCGTCGTATAACTCGTACAGCTCATCGTTCCATCGTCTGCGGTATTCGCCGTTGCCAATGTTCTGGAGACCATAAATCTTGCGCAAAATTTTCCTCTCGAAAACTCCTATTGTCGTCTCTTCTGATGTTGACATCGTCCAAGCTTCTGCACCGTAGGGCAGGACGGGAATGATAAGCGACTTGTAGAGCTTGATTTTGGTTCGTCGAGATTACTGTTCAATTGCCTACTCAGTCCAAAGTAGCACCTGTTGGCAAGAGTGATTCTGCGCTGTATTTCGAAGCTGACATTGTTGGAGTTGTTGATACTGTTCCCAGGTATAGGAAATTATATACGACTTCGAAGTTATGACTGTCAACAGTGACGCGGGAGCCAAGACGCGAATGCGCCGACTGCCTGCTTGATGACAGGAGATGACAGGAGTCATGTCCTCATTCACCTCCAGACCCATTAGCTTCGCTTCCTTATCCAGACGGGAAAGAGCAGAACAAAAGGCTCAAGTTAAGGTTATTAATTAATGAGAGACCAGATCGAAAATGCGTAAGGCAATTTCTACGTTCAGGAAGTATGATTCTAAGGAATTAGTCACTAAAAGTTTATAAAAGTGCCATAGACATTCTCCCAAAGTTAGATTTCAAGAGTTACTTCCAAGTGAGGATACCCTACAGAGCATAGAGAAAGCTTGTGAAGCTCTATTGACTAACTAGGAATGAATACATAAAGCAATAATATACATATGTAGATAGCCAGACGGCACTTCTGGTCTTGTCGTCGCCAATGACTAATTCAAACATAGTCCATAATTGAGCTCACTCGGAAGACAAACTCCAACTAGACTTGTTCTGGGTTCCCGGACACAGGTACATTTTCAGTAGCGAATAAGCACGAGTTGGCAAAGTCTGGATAATTTCTAGTTGAAGCCGAGGCAGAGTTAATACCATGCCAGCTGGGATCGAGAGAGCTCAATTCACAATTATAACAACTAGGTGATAACAGATGGAAAATACAACCAAATGTAAAATAACTAAACAGCTATGGCCAAAATATGAGAAGACAAGAACTAGAATCTCATTAAATAGCTACAGGAAAACTATTTTCAGACTTCCTGCTACTATAACGAGGGATTAGCCATTTGGAGAACATGCGATGAAAATGGGTATGCCCTACAATAACATTTGCCACGGCTGTGGAAGGGAATAGGGAAAAAATGTTCCACATTATCTGTGAACGCCCAGCCCTATCGCAGATCCGACACAAAATACTTGGAATCTATCAGGCATCAAAAAAAGCACGGTTTGAACGAAAAGATGAGCGTGAGGTCAGCGAACTGCAGTTCATCGTCTAGGCTGTTCTCGAAATCATCTTCGTAATCACTGACCATACTTGAGGCGTTTTCCAAAATCTCTTATGTTTGTTCCAAAAACACTAGTAATTTTATGATAGTTTTAGTGATACGTTTATTTAAAGCAGACAATACGTTTTCAATAATGGCAATGAACACCTAAATTTCAAAATATTGTCCAGTTGTTTGATTCTCAACAAAGTTGTCGAGTGTAGTAGAGCCGGTGAAATGGTCGGTCTTTGTATTCTGCTTACTTCGCCTTGGAGTTTGTAATAATCTGATAATCTGCACAGCCGGTCACTTAAAGGAATTCCGCTTAAGAACTTCGAGGCAAAATTTTTCTCAAATATTTATATTTTGCTTACTGTTCACCAACCAAATAGAGCAAGCTACCAGAACGTGTAGAACCTTTTTGGAGGAATTAAGCATATACTAAAGCTCCCAATCATTATACCCGGACTTATCTCAACTCCAATTTTAAACAATTCTTTTGGAATTAGTTTTTCAATCTTGGTATCATGAGTCTCTTTTACTTTTAACACTGTTAACGAAAGCATTGTTTCATTGCTAAAACTCATCTCTCGCGCTTGACATCTATTGGAGTCGTCGTTGAATTTTCAAATATTTTTGATAATATCTTTTTTTGTTATGCAGTAAACTTATTTCCATATTATGAGCTCCTTCTTCCTTTAGTAATACTTTACAGAAACTTTTAATGCCCAAGACTTCCGCTGGTAAAATATATTAAAAAACTTTTATAGCAAAAAATTTAACGAAATATTTAGTTGTTAGCTTTTCGTAGCGTTAAGTGTAAGCTGAGAGCTTTTTAAGTTCATTGATGAAAGCTTTTCACCATACAATATTCTATAAAAAGAATTGTTTACTTTCAGATTGGCTTATCATCCCCTAAAATGAAAGTGGGTGATATGCGCTTACCAAGATGCTAGCGTTGCAATATTTGCAATGAGTTGAAGAATTTCCATATACATACACATGAATGAAGGATTTTACTATATCCCTGAGGTGGTGGTGAATAAAATATGTGAAACTAAATAAAATTCCTGCATATTTATACATATGTATATGTATATGGACATGTGTATATGCCTAACGGTATGCAAAAAACTCTTTAGTACTCAGTCCCTGAGCACAACTAAGAGAGTCCAGTCGTGGCAGGAAAAGGAATTGCATGAAAAAAAAGACAAACATAAACACGATTCTCACGCTGAACCGAAGTGTTGATGCGATAAATCGTAGACGAAACGAAAAGAAAACGGATTATTTTGCAATTAGTAATTTGTAAAGAAATATTTGTAAATTGTGAAGTGTGTGAGGAGATTAATTTGCAAACAAAAGTGTTATAGAATAATGTGAAAAGTCGCAATTTGCATTACCAGCCAAAGCTCAAAGAAAGAAACTGCAACGATTCAATAGAAAATTTGTGAAATCTGCGCTACGCCCCCACTCCTTGACACATTTCCAATACTAACGGTAACTGCTGTCAACCACCAAACGCTAAGCAAGTACACGAAGAAAAAATAGGAAAACAACTTTTTAACAAACTCCGCAACTCAAGTTGAGCATCTGGAAAATGCGTAGTCGCACAGAATTGGTGACCACGACTTTCGAAGACTCCGAGGAAGACTATAGCGAGGATGATGATGATTCCGAGGAGGATTGGCGTCCGGCCGCCTCATCGTCAGCCAATAAAAATGGCAAAAAGCAAAAGCACGGTCGTGTTGCTGGCGCTGCAACGGGTGGGGGTGGCACAAGCAGCATCAGTGGTGGCGGCAATGCCAAACGCGGTCGGAAGCGTAAAGGAGCTACGAATGCGGGTGGTGGTAAGCAGCAGACAGTGGTGGCTAAACGAAAAGTGCCCAGTGCTGCATACGAAGAAAGTGATGATGATGACGATGATGATGACAATGATGATGATATCGATGATGATGAAGAGGCTGCATTGAATGCGGAGTTGAGTGATGATGAGTTGGACGATTATGAGGATTATGAAGCGCAGCCAACGACTGGCACTGGTGCGGCGGCAACTGCAAAGAAGGCTGGTGGTGGCAGTGCTGCTGCTCCTGCAGGTAATAATCTTCCACCCAAAAAACAATTCACGGAAAAAACTGGCACGTCCGCAACGCCGGGCGCAAGTGCAGGATCTTCAGCATCCTCGGCACAGCATTCGCTCGAATTGCTACTGTACAAACGCGATCTGAATGAGGATTATTCCAAGAATAATCGTTTATGCTTGTGGCGCAAGGATGATAATAACCTATTGCAGAAGTACATACGGGTTAAGACCGCTCCAGAGGAGCTGCTCTTCACCTCCAGCTCTGTGGTGAGTATATAGGATTTTGAAGCGAAATTGATGTTTAATCAATGTTTGTTGTTAGCTGCTGGGATCGAACTCAGCCCAGCCGACACAGATTCTATATATCTTAGCATTATTAGAAATCCATTCTAAGTCTAGATACAACGTGTAGAGAGATCGTTTTTCTTTTCACAGTTCCTTTTAAAGCGTGATCCATTTCGAGAATCCCTACTTTTTAAAGAAAAAACACAGAAAATTCAAATTTAATGAGGAATGTTTATTAGCATTCGATAGACCAACCTTGGCATATATTTTTTAAAGATTACTTCTTTCAAATGTTGGCCGCGAATGCCCCACAGGAAGTATCTAAAAGACTAGCGGTGTGATATCACACGATCTTGATGGCCAATCGACTGGCCCAAAACTTGAAACTTACTCTCCGAAGTGTTCTCTCTATAAATCCATTGATTGATGCGATGATTATTGAAAAACGTTTGGAAAATCATAGAATTGTGTATAGAAGCAATATCTCAGTTTTATATAGACCTAAATACATTATTTAGTGTGTTACCGCAACGTTTTTATCTAATAAGTCTTTAATAATATTTATACTGAAATTGTTGTTTTGCTTAGTATTCCAGCTGGGATGACAAACGTTTGTCCGATTTTATAAGTATTAAAGTAAAATGCCTGGATCCGAATAATCGACGTGTTAAAATTATGGACACCGCCGAGCTAGGCAAACTAGCCAAAGAACAAACGAAAAATAACGCGCAACATAAGTTGAATAAACGAAAAGGCAATGGCGGTGACGACAGCGATGATGATGGTGCACTCGATAATGATGATAACGAAGAAGACGACGATGAGTTGGACACCGAGGACGAAGATGAGTTGGACTATGACGAAGCAACAGCATCGAAAACCAAAAAAGGCGCCAAAAAGCCACTGCAGAAAAAGGCGCCAACCAAAAGTGGTACGAAAACTTCAAAACGAAACGATAGCACTGATGAAAACGATAATGAGGAAGACGAAGAAATCGATGAAGACGACATTGACGACGACGAGGATGATGGCGACGAAGATGATGATGAGTAAACGTGTATGTGTAATCGAGCAATGTGTGAATTAATTAACGACATAAAATAATTAAGCGATTTTAATATTGAAGTTGTAGAGACTAGTATAGTGATGAAGGGAGATGCAAAAGTTGATGAAGTAAGACTACACTTAAGCATTTCAAGTTATTTATTACTAAATCTAAACGATTATATGGCATGTGTGTTAATTTTGAAATAATTAATAATAGTATTAGTAATATGATATAGTCGATGCAGCGCGCAATTCAGTTGTTCGGAGGGCTGTTTTGTGACACGTTCTTGGAACGGCTGCTTTTCGAACTTTGACTGCTATAAAAATAAACACGCATACTTACTATAAAGACGCGTATTTCTAAGTAAAATTCAAGCCAAATAAAAATTTAAATTTTAAAAAAAGTTTTATTAAATATGGAGCATAAGTAAAGGAGGCTAAATGTTAGACTAAGTTTTGTGTGATTAACCATTATAAATATTAGGACTTACCGAAATCAGTAGATACTTAATTTAAGTGTACGAGTTCGATTAGAAAAGACGAGACATTTTGCCAAAGTACCGAATAAAATAAATTTATATGCATGCATGTACTTACGACAAATGTTTTATTGTGGTTTTTTTGGGAGGTTCCTCAGGTATATTTATGGTAAGATTTTAGGCATACATGGCTTAGTTTCCTTGTGAACGACATTTCATCGTACTACTAGTATAATGAAGAAGGGGAGACTGTTCCATATGTTCCATATATGTATGTACATTTGTATGTATTGTACTTTCGCCAATAACCTAATTCAGACGTATTAAGAGTCGGAGGATGTAAAGGGGTTTTCAATAGGACGCTACGCAAATAGGGCAAGAAAACGACTTCATATTTTTCCCCGCTCTTGACATTTCTCTTCAGTAAGGTTTGACATTTCGTTTGTCATCATGGAAATATATACGATCCAACAACGAGTCGAAATTATTCAAATTTACTATCGAAATTCGGAGGCAGTGGCCTCAACTTTAAGAGCGCTACGTCCAAATCATAATTGTCCTATCAGATCGTCGTATATTCGTCAATTGGGCTGAGCAACAACTTGAAAAGGTCCGAATTTTCATCGAAAAATCATCTTCAGTGATGGGGCTCATTTCTGGCTGAATGGCTTCGTCAATAAGCAAAATACGCGTTATTGATCAGGCAGCAATCCACACGTACTCCATGAGTCATCATTGCGTCCCGAAAAAATTACGGTTTAATGCGGTTAATAGACCTGCGGCGTCATTGGGCTGTACTTCTTCCGTGATGATCAAGACCGGCACGTTACTGTGAATAGCAATCGCTACCGCTCAATGATAACCGAATATTTTTTACCCGAATTGGATGATATGGGCTTGGACAATATTTGGTTCGAACATTACGGCACACCAGCTATACTGCGAATATTTAGGTTATTTCCTGTGGGGTTACGTCAAGTCTAAGTCTATGTGAATCTTCTGGGCTGCATGAGCTGCAAAAAAATCCATATTTATAAGGAAAGTGTTTCTCTAATAGAAATTATTAAACCAAAACTTTAATTAAAAACACAATACTTTCCTCAAATCTTAAAACTCACACATTTATTTACCGCTTTATGAGCAAGTTTTTGGCAACTATTTCTATAAAAATATATAAACAAACGGTACATTGTTATTTACAGTAAGTAATTAAACCGCAACTTCCGATAAACGTGCCATTTAGCAACTTTCCAGTTCCTCCAATCTCTTCTCACTTATTTATCTAATTTAACAACAATTGTTTCCCAAGGTCCGATCTCGAAGTTGGAGAAGTAAACCTTCTCCTTGTGTTCTTCGTCCAGCATTTTTACGCCACTAAAATACATGGCTGTCATATCCATGGAGACACGCTTCTGACCGAAATTCGATACCGAAACAAACGAGTTGCGACGTGGATAGACGCGCTCAACAACCAAAATATCATCGTTGCTATTGCGTACCTCTGTATTGGATAGTGTCTTCTCTGGCTTGCAAATCGCATTCTTATACAGCGATGGTGAACGATTACGTAACTCGATCATTTTTATGACTGTTTGGAAATTCTCATGACTAAATTGCGCCGTCTGCGGTAACCAAGGCAAACTTTCACGATTCGTAAACTGTTTGGTGCTATTCAACCATTCCATGGTGGAGAGATGATGTAGATGTTTAGTTTCATTATGCTCATGCTGTGGATCAGAGATGGCCTCCAAGGCGATTTCATCGCCATAGAAAATATTGGGTGTACCCGGTAACATAAGTTGCATGACCGTAGCAGCCAAAGTAATATTCTTGCTTTGTCCGTAGCGTGTGAAGCGCTGTTGGTCTACACCACCGATTGACCAATGCAACCACGGACCCACTTCGACGGGTGCGAGTGGACCGTTGAGTAGTGTATTGAGATGCTGCACCAAATGTTTTGTGCCGTTTGAAACGTCCAAGTGCACATCGACTAGATCGATATGTTGTAGCGCCAATGAAGTCAGCGTTGGATGTAGCTCTTGGATTAATGCCTCATTAGCGATAAGTATGCGATTGGGTCCGACAAGTTGCTTCCACTCATTCAAGTTGGCCAGCAGACGATCGTCATCGACGAAACTTTCCAAACCTTTCAGATAGAAGCCATCCACACCGAATTGCAACCATTTCAGTATGGCCGCGCTCACCACATTACCAGCCGACGAGATCGGTAATTGTGGCACAGTTGTTGTTGAGGCAGTGTATTCTACATTTTCGGTTTCATTATTTGATTGTGTTGTAAGTCCCACTACTATTGTAGATTTCGTCGTCGTGGCCTCATCCAATCTTTTAATAAAAGCGCCAATCGGCAGATCAAGCAACAGCGAAATGTTATGCTCACGTAGTGTTCCAGCCAATAGTTGTAAATCTTGTGCCGTGCCAATTTCGCTGGCTACTTCAAGCAGCGACGTTGGATGCGAAAAGTCGTCGGGATAGTGATTTGCGGAAAATATCGAGTTGAGACGCACAGCTGAAACGCCAAGTGAGGCCAAGTAGTCGGCACGCTGTGCAATGCCGCGCAAATCCCCAATGCCGTTATCGTCGGAGTCCTGGAAACTGGCAGGAAAGATCTCATAGAAGACGCTGCCGCGATACCAAGCTGTTCTGTGTGTTGAAAAAGCCATAAATAAAGATTGTATCGAAGTCGTTTATTAGTTAATATTTATTTTTGTTCAAAATATTACTTACTTTGGGTTGCAGGTCTTCGGCAGGGTGACAATCATGGCCACCACTACGGCGCACATAGCCAATAAACTGGACATGAATACGAAGAATGTGCATTTACGAATCAGCGGCCAGTTCCAAGAGACGAAAGAAGGTGTGTCCTTTGAAAGTGTGCCGTTCGGGCCATTTGAATCCTAGTGGAGGAAGAAAAACCATTAGTAAGCAGAAAGTTGCCTAAAGGTTAAAAGGTTTATAATTTTTTTTTAACGTAGCTTCTAAATGAAGTCTGTATGAAGTGTATATATCTAATGTCCGTTTCTAGTATCTGCTTATGTTATAGCATATAGCTACTTCGGTCTTTTCTTTATACTAAAATTAATTAAGTGGAAATATATAATGTACTGAGATCTTTAGAATTTCAGTCGAATCTCTGGATTCTTTCGCGATATTCCATTATTTCGTCTTCAATCTGTTTCCACAGACCCTAGGTTTTTTACAGATATTCTTAAAAGATTCAGTAATCAGATTTTCTATTTCATCTCGCTTTAAAAGGTGGAACACACAACATTTTACTGAGATCTAAAGGGTGATCCATTTCGAGGTTCCCTACATTTTTTTTAAAGAAAAAACACAGAAAATTCATATTTAATGGAGAATGTATTATCATTCGAAAGAACATGGTTTGGCAATAATTTTTTTCAAGATTAACTCTTTCAAATGTTGACCGCGGCTACGTCTCAGATGGTCCATCCGTTGAATCCAATTTTCGATGACTCGTTCGAGCATTTCGACTGGTAACTGGCGAATTACACGCGTGATGTTTTGCTTCAAGGCCTGAATTGAAACGGGATTGTCCGCATAGGCTTTAGACTTTACATATCCCCACAGGAAGCGCTTTAATATCACACGATAAATTCATTGATTGATGCGATGTGTGGGAAATAGCGCCGTCTTGTTGAGATCACGAGCTTCAATTTCAGGCATAAAATAGTCGGTTATCGTGGCGCGATAACGGTCTCCATTGACGCTCTCAACGGCATCAAATATGGACCGATGATTGCACTGGCTCACAAACTACACCAAACCGTTGTTTTCTCTTCTTTGTCCCAAATGCCGTAATTTTGTTTGTACCCATACTCATTGAGCCAGATATGGGCCTCATCTGAACAGAATTTGGCTCGAAAACATTGGATCTTCTTGGAACTTTTCAAGAGCCTATAGAGCGAACCGATGTTGTTTGCGAAGGTCGAGCGGCTTCAGATCATGCACAAGCTGTATCAATTTTGTACGCTTTCAATTTAAAATCTGGACGTAAAATGCGTCAAGTCGTTCTATACGTCTGTCCGAGTTGCTACGAACGGCGTCGAATTGACTCTGCACGATCGTCTACACTCACAGCTACGACTGCCATATTTTCTTTACTGTGTTCTGGATGTGGTCTATTTTCTCGATTATCATCCAATAATCAATGATGGGTCTCAAGATGGGTGATGGTGTTGCGAATAGTACGTTCGGTAGGCTGATTATATTGACCATAAGTTGAGCGCGCAAAATTCATTCTTTACAGAACGTGAATCTTTGTAACAAAATTGAACAATTTGAAAACGTTGTTCAAGCGTACGTCTTTCCATGATGAAATGTCAAACAATACTGAACAAAAATAACATGACAGCTTGACACGACTTACGCGTGATCTGTCAAAATAGGCTATTGAAAAAAGTACCACTACTTGGATCACACGCTACAAGTTCATTAAGCTTTTCTTCGTTGTTTGATGTAACTTTATTTTCATCAAGAATACAGACTTCCTTCGTTGGTCACATTTCCGAAGCCTTATGTCTTCATCAAAATCTGGTTTCTATTAATGTCAAGTCCTATTTTTAGATTTCGCGTTGCTTTCTATATAAAAGATTATGTCCGGCGTGAATATTTTTAGAACTAACGTAAAATAACTTGAATTGTTTGATAGTATCCACCAGATTCTTCTTCAATTAATGATTTTTTTCCGGTTTCCCAACGCATAAAATAAATTGAAGTGTTCTCAAAACTTTTGATATTTTAGCGTAAAATGATTATGTGTTTACTTTTAACAAAAATCATTTGAATTGGGCAATACAATCAAAATAAAGCACTAAACGAGCCGCCCGCCATTCGTGAGCGACAACACGTACTCAATTATGACGACGCTCAATTATGGCTTAATGCGCTCCTAATTTGCTCTACAATTAATAAAGTGTTTGTGCAAAAATACTAAGCATGCCAATGCATAATCTAACTATAATTTACTATTTTAGTTACCTAATTGTTTAAACTATTTACACATTTCGATTTCACTCAACAATATTTAAAGTGCAAACATTTCACTTTTTGTACTTTTGTAACGTCATACGAACTGACTGTGTGACTCGTGTCGGGCAATACTGACATACATATATACATAGCTGTATGTATGTATGTACTATATGAATGAGTAAAAACAGTAACAAATAAAAATAACAAAATATTATATTATTGGGTTGAAATCCGAGTTATGTACGTGTGTATGATTATGACATATTAAGTGGGTTCACGTTAATAATTGTGGAGTCACGCGGGCACATAGAGGTGCTCGGCGGTGTGCAACATTTCTTCTAAGGGATTTTTTTACGAATATATGTATGTATGTATATGGGCATATAGAAAATAAACAGAAGTGGAAAATACACAGTAGTCAGCAAGTAAGACATGAATCACCTTAGAAAATTGGAGCGAAATTTATATGAAATTAATATAATATAATATGTAATACCGCTAACGGGAAATTTTCCATAAAAAAACAAATGTAACAAAAGTAAACACCAAGTAAATTAATAACTATAATTTCCGTCAAAGTGTATTAGCTCACCGCATAAATTTTTATACTCTCGCAACAAAAGTTGCTAAAGAGAGTATAATAGTTTTGTTCACATAACGGTTGTTTGTAACACCCAAAACTAAACGAGTTAGATATAGGGTTATATATACCAAAGTGATCAGGGTGAAGAGTGGAGTTCAAATCCGAATGTCTGTCTGTCCGTCCGTCCGTCTGTGCAAGCTGTAACTTGAGTAAAAATTAAGATATCTTGATGAAACTTGGCACACTTATTTCTTGGCACCATAGGAAGGTTGCTTTCGAGAATATTCAGATAAATTTCACTACTAATAAGATTATTATGAAGCTTCTGTAACAAAATGATTTCAAATCTCAATTGAAATTCACAAATATTGGTTTTGATCGAAAATCGTCTTGAGAAATTTGAATATGTCATCTCATAAAGTATGTAGTATGTGTTTAAGAAGGATCTGAACCTATAGTTGTCGGCCTTCTTTACTCGATTTATTTTGATCACATCTTTTTAATAATCAACAGACCAACATATTTGACCTAGTTGAGCTTTATTGTGATGATAAGTCTTTGAATTTTGCTTAAAATCTTCTAGATGGACAGCTGTCAAAGGTATTTCATGTGTTTGACATTTAAGTTTAGGATAAATGTGAAAAATTATTTCCCAAAGCAAAGCTTCTTTCCCAGCGAGTTAAAAATTTATTCTAAATAATCAATTTATATTGATGAACTCTTGGTAATTTACAGTGACTTTTAAGTTTTTTAAATATTTTTTTCTTTTATTATAAAATTATGATAATGAAGAATTAAAGACAACAAGTAATTTCAACAAACAACAATAAACAAAAGCAAGACCGAAACTAAATGTAAAATTTCTCAGTGTGATAAATTTTGTTACTTAATATAAACATGGTTAAAGGTTAATATTAGTACTTCTATGAGTCTGTAACGGCTTCTTCTTTACATACTACTACACAAATTTGCGCATGTTTCTGATAAAATAGAATACCACACCTGCTACACCTTAGGCCATAATTTGCTCAATGTGCCGTTTTCGCCTGCGACCGATTTTTATACTCTCGCAACAAAAGTTGCTAAGAGAGTATTATAGTTTTGTTCACATAACGGTTGTTTGTATGTCATAAAACTAAACGAGTTAGATATAGGGTTATATATATCAAAATGATCAGGGTACGAGACGAGCCAAAATCAGAATGTCTGTGGGAGGATTGCTTTCGTAAATGGGCAAAATCGGACCATTGCTACGCCCACAAAAGGCGTAGGGACATATTTGGTTGTAATTTTTTTGGGGAAGTGGGCGTGGCCCCGCCCCCTTATACTTTTTTTGTCGCAAACCAATAAAGCTATATAAATAAACTTTGTGCAGTCCGTCAGGTCATAACTTCCCATAGCTCTCATATAGCTAATTATAGGTTTTTCAAAAATACGATGGGCTTAATCTATACTTCTATACCAATATTCTAAAGAGGAAAGGTTTGATTTTTTGTTTGTTTGTCTCGAATAGGCTCCGAAACTACTGAACCGATTTGAAAAATTCTTTCACCGTTGGAAAGCTATACTATCCCTGAGTGACATAGGCTATATTTAGTTTAAAAAAATAGGATCCCTCACCAAAACTCCGATAATGTAAAAAAAAATACCAAAAAACTTTCTTTAATCGCGAATGCACTCTCTCTCACTCACTCAGTCGCGCGGTCGATTCCCCACTGAATGTTCCTGTGCGGAATTAAAAAAAAATGTCACTTGATAATAATATAATATAAAAATGAATTGCTTTTCGTTTGTGCCGCAAAAAAACGAGAATGACCAAACCGATCTGGCTAATTTTAGTCTTGAAATATTCGTGGAAGGCCAGAAAAAGATTAGAAAGTGAGTAAATATTGAAAAATTGCGAGGAAGAAATAATCAGAGAATTTTATTCGTGTTGACAAGAAAAATATAAAAAATAATATTTTGAAGGTTATCATTGTTGCTTTGTTAAAATATTTTTGTTATTGTTAAATTGTATAAGAATGTGTCGATAGCCCAAAACAATTTGTAACAAATAAGGAAAGGCTATGTTCGGGTCCAACCGAACATTTTATACTCTCGCAATTTATTGATGTAACTTTATTAAGATAACACACAATTTGACCTATATATTCGACATAAAGTCCAATAGAAAATCATCATATATAGTATATGAGACCTGATGTAATTACAGAACCAATTTCACTCATTTCCACCACCAGGTTTAACGGGAATAGGGGCAACTTGGCACCTGTTAGTAGGCAAACAAACGGCACTTTCGGCTTTGAAATTACTCCTAAATTGCAAATGAACGAAACACCAGTCGGCAAAATCTCCAAAAATAGCGCTATAACGAAGATTTTCCAAATATTCAAGAAGTCGCTGGACCAACTTAATTTAATGTATACTTTAGCCACAAAAACGTGTGGCCGGGTCTGCTAGTAGCTTATAAATCGGTTAATATGTGAAATTTCTTATCCAAATTAAGTGAGCATATTGTCGTAGATATAAGGTATGTTGGTGATGAAAATGAGTGATATCGGTTAACGAATTCAGCCTATATAGTATATATGATGATTTTCTTTTTTTATTGAACTTCATGCCGAATATATGGTATGCTATTATGTGTTATCTTAATAAAAATGAAGCAATAAATTACGAGAGTATAAAATGTTCGGTTGCACCCGAACTTAGCCTTTCCTTACTTGTTTAATATACCATATATGTGCTCGATAGAGTTTACGTACGGAGATTGTGGTGACCAATCTAGCGTACTAATGTTATTGTCCAAGAGCCACTTGGACTTGAAATTTGTAGGGTATACTCAGCACATGTAAACACATGGAATCAAAAATTAAAATCAATAAAAAATGCGAGCCCATTTTTTCGAGTCGGGGTCTGTTACTCATGTATATTTATAAATGATAATAAACTTAAAGCTCTATCTATTTAGTTGTCGAAGAAAATAAAAACAAAAATCCCTAACAGAATGATTTTCATAGAACACAGTTTCGGAGTTTTTTATGTCGGTAATAACGAAGTTCAGTTCTAATCGTAAATATCATAAAATTAAAGAACTGTTAACGAACCGAAATTTTGATGTTTTCATTAATTTTTAAATTTTCTGTGTTTTGTTGTAAAAAGTAAAATGTACAAACGATTAAAAACATCCTGTAAGTGTATTAGAAGGTTTACTGTAGCTTCATTTGTGGAACAAGGAGCATCATGAAACAATTTTTACTTTATTTTCGTTGTTGAATATTGCGACAAGCACCTGTTAACGGTATAACGAATACAAACAAACTTAGCTATAGCGGCTTTTTTTCTTAACGATATACTAATAGATATGCTAATAGATATATATATACATATATAACTACATATACAGCTGCAGTTATATGCTACAACGTGCATTGTTGCAAACAACTGTAAAAACAAGCACACACACACCAAGAGAAAATTCATTTCTCCTGTCAATTACGGTGCGTGGATTGCATTTGTGGATTTTGTCCCAATATTTTGCTTGAGATGAGCACACATTCCACTGACGTCAAACACTGAATTTTACCATATAACAATAATAATAATAGCAAAATGAAAAAAGATGAAAAGAAATTAAGAATAAAAAATAAAAAATAAAAATAATGCACTTGACGCTCAAACCGTTTCATTGACATTTCTGTGCCGTTATCTGCCTGTGCAGAGGCACGTACATTTTGTTGCAATATTTCCTCAACGTGCTGTCAAAGCAACATGACATTATCACCCACACACCACCCGCTCACCTAACCACCACAACCAAACATAACACAACACATATGTGGCGTAGCTGAGCACATGCCCCTCACCAGCACTACTTCAAACACTTTCACTCATTAATTGTTTATAGACAACTAATTTAGATAATTCTTCAAGCCTCACCTGCACTGCGCCGCCATTGTTGACCTGCAAATGCTGGTAGGCGTTTGATTTGTGGAACAGCGTTGTGGCCGCCGTATCAGTCGCATCCATGCCAATACCGGAGCTGCTGCCCGACGATGAACTTGTCTCGACCTTGGCATCCGCATCTTCATTACACAAGTTAGCCGAGGCTGTGCTGTCGTTGTCGATACAGGGTGTTAGCGGATGTGAGAAGGTAACCGGCGTCGATGTACCGTTTGTGGTGGACAATAGCGGACAGGTGGATGCCTCCTCCTCTGGCAGGAATGTCGACACTGATGGCGATTCAATAAGCGTGGCTGGCAATTCCACATCGAGTAGTGTGGGATCTGTTGAAATACCCATGGCGTTCATTGCTTTTTTATTTGTTTGCTGCTTTAATTTATTTCACTATTTTTCACGAATTTCAATATCTTTCACACACTTTGAAAATCATTGCTTAACTCTTCAACGCTAATTGGCAAGGCGTAATGTTTTGCTTACGTTGTGTACGCGTGTATATGTATGTATGTATGTATGTGAGCGCGTGTGTTTGTATGTGTTAATTTCAATATTGTTGAACGCGTAATATGAAAAATTCTGCTGACACTGACTTGGCGGCGCAATCTCTCGTCACAAACTGAATTCTTTTGCTATCCGCAATTATTTACACTGTGGTTTGTAGAACCCAATCCGATGAATAAGTGAACCAAATGTGATTGAGTTTATTTTTACCATATACAAAACATCTGCATACATACTTATGTATGTATCTATGCACGAATGGATGATTGAAAAGCGCAAGCAAAAACGAATTGGATACATTTCGATACGCGAAAAACAGTGGAACATGTACATATGTATGTACATATAGAAAGCACAAACGTTGTTGCCCTGTGGGAAAAATTTGAGTTAGTGAAATAATCAGATAATATTTGACATAAAAAATTCGAAATGGAATAAACTCATTTTACTTAAACGTAAATTGTAAGAATTATTTTGAAGCTTTTTTAAAGTTCCTGTTTAACGACATAAAAAAGAGGAACAATTAACTCAATTTGCATTTTTAAAATAATGTATAATTTTTTTTTAATAATCTAAACAGTAGAATAAGCAATTGGTATAAATCACAAAAACTGGTAAAAACAAAACAGAAATAGAATAACATGCATTTAAGGGGTAAGTTGGGTTTCTGAGACTGGAAACTGGGGTATTGTTTAATATCATAAATCATATATTTCATTTAAACAATTCAGCGTATCATAGATACGTATTGAGATAGTATTTTATGAAATTTTTATTGAAATATTCCGAAAACTCGGCCGTTGGTACCTCATTTCTCATGGCGTGTCGAAAAAAATGCTCTTGGCGCGGACATCATAGCTCATTATTCTTCTTCTTGACTTACGTATACACCGCTCACGCGGTTAAAGCAGAGTCCAAAACACCGCGCCACACATCTCTCATTTTGGCAGTTTGGCGCCAATTGGTAACACCAAGTAAAGACAGGTCCTTCTCCACCTGATCCTTCCATCGGAGTGGAGTCCTTCCTTACAGCTCATCATTCCACCGTAAATCTTCCGCAAAACCTTTCTCTCGAAAACTCCTAGTACCGTCTCATCGGATGTTGACATCGTCCACGCTTCTCCACCATAAAGTAGAATGGGAATGATGAGGGACTTGTAGAGTTTAGTTTTGTTCGTCGAGAGAGGACTTTACTTTTCAATTGCCTACTCCGTCCATAGTAGCACCTGTTGGCAAGATTGATTCTGCGTGGGATTTCAAGGCTGATATTATTCATAGCTCACTATTAGTTGATCAAAAATCAATAAACCAAAAATGTTTCGATAGTAAATGAATAAATCTAGTTAATAAAAGAAGGAAATAAATAAAATATTAAAATTTGAATTTTTCACATATTTTTAACCAAAAAACTCACTTTTTTGTTCAAATAATGTTATTCCAAAGATGTATGTAACGTTTGAACAAAATCACTTCATAAATTTTCGCGATATCGTGTCCACCGACTTTAAAAATTGTGTGTTTGAGATAAACGCGTTTAAAGTTTATATTGAAACCAACGTGTCTTGAGGGGCTGAACTTCCAAGGGGTCTATCTCTTAGGTTTTACTCGGATTGATTAGATATTTCTGGTTAATATTTTAAACATATTGAAACCTTAAGATGTTTCGATAGATATCTAAAATAACATATATTAATACAACAAAGAAGTGATAGCCGTCAAGTCTGGAAAGTATTTAGATAGAATATAGAACTGATATAAAACATATATGCTGGTATATTCAAATGAGATGGCTAGCCATTCTAACCATATACGTTCTCGTACTGAATTAGTTTCACAAGTAATTCTCGGTAGAGAGAGCAGAACAGAGTAATTGCTCATTATTGCTTACATTAATACATTTTTATTTCATTACCTTTGACTTAATTATGAACTAGGTCTCAGTATGATGCTGATGCTAAATTTTAGTGAATTACTATACAAATTACAACTCATGGCTTTAAATAAAACATCATATCGATTATCAACAAAAAAACACAAATTTCGAAGGCAATAGATTAAAATTAAAACCTCAATAATATTGAACAATAAATATAAAATGCCACAATTTAAATTTTTTTGACGCGTTTCATTTTATTATGAATCCCAAGCAGAATTGGAGATGATTTTGATTCAGACAAAAAAAAAATGTTTAGGTCTGAATTAACAAAACTGGCATTGGAAACGTACGTACCCATTGATTTGGAATGTGTTTCAGTCTCGGCGTTAATATTTATCTACTATTGCCAGTATTTTTTACTTTACATTTTAATACTTACGAAAACCTAAATTTTCTCTATAATTACGAATTTTTTCATAGTCAACATCTCAAAAAAAAAAAAGTCGAAAATTATATATTAATTGTTAAAGTAATAGTCTTCTAATGGACATTCATATTATATTTAAGAAATATATGTGGGTTTGTGGATTTGTTTATTTAAAACGTAAAGGTTTATTACCACATTTCTTTTAAAAGTTAAGAATAGTTCATTACAACGTTTATTTTAAAAGTTAAGAATAGTTTATTACAACGTTTATTTTAAAAATAGTTCATTACAACGTTTATTTTAAAAGTTAAGAATAGTTTATTACAACGTTTGTTTTAAAAATAGTTCATTACAACGTTTATTTTAAAAGTTAAGAATATTTGTTTAACAAGTTAAAAAGGTTACCAGTGCCGTGTGTTCGCGTCCGCGTCTATTCCAACTCTGAGATCGTTCGTTTTATCCTACCCGCTTGTTCTCGCTACTCTTCTCTACTCGTTATCTTTCAGAGTTGCATGTTATTGTACTACTCTACTCGCTATCTTTCAGGGCTGTATGTTGTTGTATGTGCGTCCACTTCTAGTAATGGGTCGCACTACCGTTCCCACACTCGGCCGTCCTGACATTCGTTCGTCCTCGAACGACACGCACCATTTTTTCATGAATTCGGCTACTGTTGTCGTTCGATTCGGTCCTTCATGTTCACCTACCTTCTCGACATCATACCGACCGTGGTTCAGCTTTTTAATAATTTTATACGGACCTAAGAACTTTTTCTTAATCTTTAATGTGGGACCGTATTGTGTACGCTTTATAGCTACTAATTCATTTTCTTCATACGTTTGTTCGGCTTTTCTAGTCGCATTATAGTTTTTCCGATTTTCTTCCTGTATTGCTTTAATATTTCTCTTAGCAGTCTCTCTAATCTGTTCACGTTCGGTTTCTAGCTCTTTTATTACTTCGTTTTCAATGTATTCGCTCAAGTCTACCTGATTTTCTAAACGCATGTTAAGTCCAGTTAATAGTTTAAATGGGGACACCTTTGTGCTACGATTTGGATAATTGTTTAAACATTTTTGTACATTGTCGACGTTTTTATACCATTGATCTGGATTGTTCAAAGACAGTTTCGTCAATATTGGGATTACCGTTCGGTGGATGCGCTCCACCTGTCCGTTTCCCCTCGGCACACCCGTCGCAATACATAGATGTTGTATTCCTTGCTCACTACAATAGTTTTTAAAAACTTGGGAGGTAAAGGCTGCACCTCTGTCCGTTATTATTCTTCTTGGGTTTCCAAAAATGGCTGCTTGTTTACCTAACCTATCAATCACTGCTAATGCACCAGTATCTTTTGTTGGGTACAACCAGACAAATTTAGAGAACGCATCTACAACTGATAAAATGTGGTTATAACGTTTTGCAGTAGCCGTCAAAGGTCCTAAGTGGTCTAAGTGGTAAGTGCCTAACGGTTGATCATCTTTAGGAATCGGGGTAAGGAACCCTTCTTTCTTACCCATTTTTGCATTTGCTACAATGCACTCTATACAACTGGCTACTATTCGAACAATCTTCTGTCCTAGCTGTGGAATATAATAAGATTTCTCTACTAACTCTTGTGTTTTACGTGCAGCAAAGTGATTCTGTCTATGCACTGTCCTTATTATGTCCTCTTCCATTGAACAAGGTACAACTACTAGTTCTTTAGAAGGATCTTTGCATAAAATTCCATGAGAGATATAGAAATCTTCAAAGTGACCCTTTTCCAATATTGTCCTAACAGCTTTTGTCCAATCATCATTCAACTGAGCTTGTAACAATCGATGTCTTAAAGTCTCTTCCATCTGTAGGCAATACATTCTGCTTAAAGCATCTACATGCCTCATCTGAGATCCGGACCTATGTACAATTTGGTAGTCAAATTCTTGTAAAAATAGAGCCCATCTTGCGACTCTGGGGGGTACGTCTTCTTTACGCATCGTAAGCGCGAAAGCGTTACAATCTGTAATTATTGTGAACTTTACTCCTTTTAGATAGATTCGCCATTTTTTTAACGCTGTAATGACTGCTAAGACTTCTAACTCATATGAGCTATAGTTTTCTTCTGTCTGACTTGTTTTTCTGCTTAAAAACTGTACTGGATGAAAATTCTGATCTTCACTACACTTTTGCATAAAAATTGCCCCATATCCAAATTTTGATGCATCTGTGTGGATCTCGGTTTCACCATGAGGGTTGTACAACCGAAGAACCGGTGATGTGGTTAAGGCATTCTTTAAAGTTTGAAAAGATGCTACCTGTTCTTTTCCTATTTTAAAAGTGCTGTCCTTCTTAAGTAAATCTGTTAAAGGCTTTGCTAGTGATGCGTACCCACTCACAAATCGTCTAAAGTAAGAAGTTAACCCGATAAATCGTTCAACAGTCTTTCTGTTACTTGGTATTGGGTAATTTTGAATAGCCTGAATCTTTTCTTTAGAAGGTTTAATTGTTCCCGCCTCAATAATGTATCCAAGGAAGTTAACTTTTCTCTCCAAAAATTGACACTTTTTCCATTTGATACGCACACCGTATCGTGATCCTATTTCTAAAACTCGTTTCAGTTTCATTATCCCTTCATCGTCGTCTTTGGAAGGAATAATGATGTCGTCCATATATATAGAAATCGTTCCGTCTTTTATGAGGTCTCTAAAAACATAGTTTATGAACCTACAAAATACAGCTGGCGAGTTACATATACCGAATGGAACGTATTTAAATTCGTAATGCCCATCTGGGGTCACGAATGCTGTATATTTTATCGAATCTTCGGCTACAGGTACATGGAAGAATCCATCTTCCAAGTCCAACGTTGTGAATATTTTTGCTTGCTGCAACCTATCTAAAACATCGTCGATCTGTGCCATCGGAAAATTATCTCGAATGATTTTCTTATTTAACAACCTGTAGTCACAACACAACCTTTTTGACCCATCTTTTTTGTTTACTATAACAATCGGAGATGCGTAATTTGAAAAACTTGGCTGTATGATGTCAGCTTCTAACCAATTTTCTACTTGCTGGTTTACGAAATTTTTGTCTTCTAAAGATAGTCTTCGTGGACGTTGAAATACAGGTACTTCGTCGCTTAAAACGATTTTCATTTTAGTTAGACATTTTTCAATACATTGGGGCTTATAACTATTTACCAATTCCCGAATAACTACGTTATCGCTATATTCTTCTACATTCAAACATAACTCCTCAAACTCATGTAGTAATTCCATTCTGTTTTCTTTACTTTTTCCTTCTACCTCTGGTTTAATATTGTTTCTCTTTACAAATTTCGCTCCTTCTGGCTTTATATTAATGTTGACTTTATCTAATACTGATGTGCCTATGAATACCGAATATGGAATAGCAGTTTCGCTGGTGATGTGAAACTGCTGTAAGAATTTTAAATCATCAACTTCCAATTCTGTAACGAAACTACCATACGTTGAAAATTCTTTTGCGCAGGCGCCATACAAAGTTCTTTTGTCATCGGTCACTTCACCATCAAAATTAATTTTATCGAAAACATCACGCCGAATTAAACACAAACAACATCCGGTATCAACCAGTGCATCAATTTTTAGCCCACCTACTTTCACTATTTTTACAGGTAAACTTATTTTTCCGGTAACATTTACAACATTAATTTTATCTGATTCCTTCTTTACTTTTATACTTTCAGCACTTTTGCACTCGAAAGACTTGTGTCCTATGCCATTACATTTGAAACATTTTGTTTGCTGACTGCTGCAGTCACGAATGAGATGTGTAGAGCTTCCACACTTAAAACACGATTTTGTATGTTTTTGATTGTAAGGAATATTGCCGGTATTCTGTATTGACCTAACTGGTTTACAATGAATTTTTTCGTAAATTTTAATTTTTTCTTTTAATTCTTCAATTGTTTTTGCTTCGTACAAAACCGCTTTGTTTAGTTTCGTGTCTGTTATACCTTCAATGAAATATGCTATTAAGCTCTCCGTATCAATGCTTAATGGTTTGCTAATTTCAGTAAGAACATACAAATACTCGCGAAACGTTTCGTTTACCCTCTTCTTACGACTTCTTAACTGATTATGTACTTCTGACGACGATAATTTTTTCCCAAACTCACTGATCAGTTCTTGCTTAAGGAGTTCCCAGCTCACTAAGCCTCGTTGGCTTCTAATGAATAATTTGGCGGCTCCCTTTAACAGTTGTTTGCTATAAATGAATTTTTGCACATTATTCCACCCTACTACTACTGCGCTTTCCTCAAATTCGCTTATCCATTGTCGGATATCAATATTATCATCTCCACTAAATTGTGTTAAACTTTCTTTTATATCGTTGAACGTAAAGGTGGATCTATTAATCGGTGTCACCGCGGTCGTAAAATTTGTGTCTTGTACATCTTCATAGGAACTAACTGATTCGTCATTTCTGTCGTCCGTAATTGTCTCATGTCCGTAGTGCAACAATAGTCTTTTTTGCAACTCCGCTTTACGTCCAGTAACGGAAATGTCTAGTTCACGGAGTGCTTGTTGCAGTTCCCTGACGTTAAACGTCAGTATCGTTTGTCTGTCCATATTTTGGGCACCACACAGTAATATTACGGTATCTGAATATTTCTGAACAAACTACTTTTGAATGGAATGTTTCTAAACAAATTACTCTTATAACGATATTTCTAAACAAATTACTCTTATTACAGTGTTTCTAAACAAACTACTTCTGAATGAAATGTTTCTCGCTGCTGCAAATACCTTTGCTTTTCCTTAAATCGCCGTTCTGCTCATTCATCACACATAAGCTTTGTACTTGTATTTTCGCCGAAACGCCTTCACGTTGTACACTCGCTCCGCTTTTGTTTCAGCTTGTGCTTTCTAGTTGATTTCGCCTTTCTGCTTACTCACCGCCGCTCACCAGCTGGCCTTCCTCAACGCACGTTCTGCTTATTCACTGACACCGACCAATATGTTCTTACTAGCTCACTCTCACCCGCAGCTTGAGTGATCTGCTAGCCTTCTTCAACGCACGCTCTGCTTATTCATTGACACCAACCAATATGTTCTTACTAGCTCACTCTCACCCGCAGCTTGAGTGATCTGCTAGCCTTCTTCAACGCACGCTCTGCTTATTCATTGACACCAACCAATATGTTCTTACTAGCTCACTCTCACCCGCAGCTTGAGTGATCTGCTAGTCTTCTTCAACGCACGTTCTGCTTATTCACTGACACCAACCAATATGTTCTTACTAGCTCACTCTCACCCGCAGCTTGAGTGATCTGCTAGTCTTCTCCAACGCACGTTCTGCTTATTCACTGACACCAACCAATATGTTCTTACTAGCTCACTCTCGCCCGCAGCTTGAGTGATCTGCTAGTCTTCTTCAATGAAAGTTAACGGAAAAAAATGTTGGGATATCGACGCTTACGGACGCTTTTACCGCTTCATGTACAGTCACCGATAAGTAAAACACGCATTAAAATTTTATCCACAATTTTTCCACGGTATGAGCCCCCAATTTGTGGGTTTGTGGATTTGTTTATTTAAAACGTAAAGGTTTATTACCACATTTCTTTTAAAAGTTAAGAATAGTTCATTACAACGTTTATTTTAAAAGTTAAGAATAGTTTATTACAACGTTTATTTTAAAAATAGTTCATTACAACGTTTATTTTAAAAGTTAAGAATAGTTTATTACAACGTTTGTTTTAAAAATAGTTCATTACAACGTTTATTTTAAAAGTTAAGAATATTTGTTTAACAAGTTAAAAAGGTTACCAGTGCCGTGTGTTCGCGTCCGCGTCTATTCCAACTCTGAGATCGTTCGTTTTATCCTACCCGCTTGTTCTCGCTACTCTTCTCTACTCGTTATCTTTCAGAGTTGCATGTTATTGTACTACTCTACTCGCTATCTTTCAGGGCTGTATGTTGTTGTATGTGCGTCCACTTCTAGTAATGGGTCGCACTACCGTTCCCACATATATTTTCTTTTTGATTGTTATTTTGACTGTAAAGCCATTATTGATTTGATATGAACAGAATTCAATGAATTAGAAATATTAACTCAGCTGTTTTACTGCTACTACTTGCTAAATTTTTCCTACAGGGTCTTAATATATTTTCTCAAACATTTTTTTTAGGCATTTTATCTTATCTTTTGGTATAAATATTAAATTTAATGATATTATTTTAAATGATAATTAACAGCGTTACGATAAAAAAACGAAAAAGTAATGAATGAATGAATGTCAAGGTTGAAAGAGCAAGAATTTTAATGCTCTAGTTGAGAAAAGAGAGAAACTCGGCACATAGTATAGAGCAAGTAATAACATAACTTGGGGGCATTTATATAATTTCTTGCTGAATACCTGCATATTTGTTCGATATTGAAGACAATATAAAAGGCTGGTGAGCTATCTACAGTAATTCATTCTAATCCGATTCCCCATCGATCATTCATTATCATTATTATTATCACAGTGCAAACCGGCCCTTTCTTTCCACTAAATTTTCGATTGTAATAGTAGTTTAACCATTTCAGCAGAGATTAAAAAAAAACGAAAAAATTTCAATTTGCACTCTATTTGAATAATATCTCTTTTTGGTTTGTTTAAGAATTATTCCAGATATTTTTTTTTTGGTTTCTGGGCACTTAACACAATTCAAATTCACTCAACTCTCTAGTAATTTGATTACAAAATATTTTAATAAATATATAAAAGAAATATAAATCGCGCTAAATTTCTAACAACTACAGTAAGTTTTTTTTATCCACTGGAATCATATTTAAATCATTTTATACTGCTTCGGTTTGAAGAGCTAACACGTTTCGATAACTACTCATAAAAATGAATTATACGAGTATATCTATATATCTGTCATCAGCAATTGAAGTATTAAAGTGCTGAATATACATACTTTCTGATCAATCTATCAAGCATGTATGGTACACAATAAAATAAGTTTAATAAATCTGTTGGTATGTATGGATGTGTGAAATTCGAAAACGACACTTCAATGAATTTGTCATGTCACATGCTCTTGTTTATTTTGTATACTTTAGACTCTGCTAACCATTAACCGCACTAAAACAAAAAATATTTTATATTTGTGATGCAGTTACCCTGTAGGAAGCTTGAAGTGAAACATAAAACTACTGCCAAAACTACCAAATCTTTTCGCGCAACAATTGAACTAGTCAAAAGCTTACAATAGAAATGAGGAGAACCCATACAAATTGGATTTCTTATCATCGCATATCATTCCGAAGAAATATAGGTATATCTATATCGGAACATTTTCGTAGGTCTTAATCGATTTTTTTTTCGTTTAAAGACGACCGTTACCTCCCAATTTACCTTAGACGTGAAAAAGTTTTCATAAAAGCTTTTAAGTATTGAAATACGGCCTTATAATCTCAGCCAAAAAGTGTGGAAAGTTCATAATTCCTCTTTATTCTCTAATTATCTTTCTGTTTCCAGAACCACTTTAATCTCACATCTAAAAAAAGCAGTTCATATGTGGCAAATATTGTAATTGATAGACAACGTTATTTGGAAACTCATTTGGAAATTACGAGTCTTTATGTTTGACTCCGAGTAAATGTGGCCATAAGTGAAGAATGAGAGATTAAAAAATTATCTATCATATCAATAACAAGTAAGGAAGGGCTAAGTTCGGATGTAACCGAACATTTTATACTCTCGCAATTTATTGAAGAAATTGTATTTACATAACACACAAATTTACCCATAAATTTGCATAAAGTTTAATAGAATAACGAAAATCGTTATATATAGTATATGAGGGCTGAGGTAATTCCTGAACCGATATCACTCAGCCAGAGTTGATATGCACTATTTTTGTAAAGTTTTCTTCCGCTATCTTCATCGGTTTCTTATGTATATATTATAAATTGAAGGAATAAGATGGAATTCAAAATTGAGTTCTAAGAAAAGTAGTCTTGTTTGTTAACCGATTTCGCCCATTTCTTGTCCGTGTTATCAGGGTGTCAAGAAAATATTATACACCGAATTTCATTGAAATCTGTCGAGTAGTTCCTGAGAAATGGTTTTTGACCCATAAGTAGGCGATGCTACGCGCATTTTCCATTTTGTAAAAAAATCTGAGTGCAGATTTCTTCTGCTACTTCTTCTGTAAAATTTAGTGTTTCTGACGTTTTTCGTTATTGCGTTAACTCACTTTTAGTCATTTTCAATCTAACCTTTGTATGGGAGGTGGGAGTGGTTATCATCCGATTTCAACTGTTTTCATGGTGTGTGGTGGAGTACGTAAGAGAATCGACTGCAGAAAGTTTGGTTTATATAGCTTCAGTGGTTTGCGAGATATATACAAATAACCGATTTGGCGACGGTGCACGACCACTTCCCAAAAAAGTTACATCCAAACATGGCCCTTCCTGGTGCGATCATTTATTCCAAATTTTACTGTTATAACACTTTATGTTTTTTTGTTCGCCATTTTGTCGGCGTGGCAATGGTCCGATTTTGCCCATTTTCGAAAGCAACCCTCTAACGGTCCCAAGGAACATGTGTTCCAAGTTTCATTAAGATGTCTCAATTTTTACTCAAGTTATCGCTTGCACGGGCAGACGGACGGATAGACATCCGGATTTCAACTCCACTCGTCATCCTGATCATTTATGTATATATAAGCCCATATCTACCTCTTTTATTTCTTGTTGACACAAACTACCGTTATGTGAACAAAACTATAATACTCTGTGCAACATGTTGCGAGAGTATAAAAAAGGTCATCTTTACATCGCTGTTGGAGAGCATGTGGGAAACTTTTTAGAAGACGTTCTATTGATTTTGAAGAGATATTAATGTAATCTTAAGCTATACGCTTTGTTGGTTATCAAAAAAAGAGAAATATAAATATTATTAACCTCCGTAAAAGTCAATTGATCTCTAAGATACGGAATTCCCACACGAACAGTATCAACCGATCTGGAGCCATTAATTTTTGGATTGCGAAAGGGTTGAAATAGTTATATTGTATTGTTTAACAGAGTATTGAAATATGATTCTACAACGAAATTTCTCAAATGCTTTGCAAAATTTCTCTACTTTGGAACTACTCAGCCAAGCTTGAATATCAAAATTGCTGAGCTGAAGATGCATTGGCGGTCCGACTTTGGCATCTCTACAGGGATAGTGCTATAAAATATATGTTGAAGCAGCGCTATATTGCGAAAATATCAGAACTTTGTTAGAATTAATATAAATATTTTTTTGTAATTTATTATTATTCTGCGCATATTTATTTAAATTTTCATTAAATGTAATACATATACATATACCAATTCGGTTTCAATTATTTTGTTTTTAAATAAAAATCACCAAAGCACTATATGTATATTTATATTTCAATGCATAGATATATTTATAAATTCCTATGCAAGTCCATGTTAGAACACATTTCCATGATTTTTGTGACACATTTTTCATTCGGCGGCTGCGCAGAACAACGCCGACTCTCTCTCAACTTCCACAATGTGTTCTAAGGCGCTTTAAGAGATTCACCGTCAAAATGAACCGGTGAATCGTTTGCTATTCATCCGACTGCATTTCTATTTCGTTCACTTTAAATTGCTTACACATGAATAATTATAAATAATGCTTTAAACAAATAAAAAAAAAATAAGTTTAACTTAATTTCGAATGTAGTGTTTTTTACAGTTTCTTTACAAATTGCCCTTATGAATGTTATATTTTCAAATAATCTTCAGGAAATATTAACGTATATAATTGTATCTCATAATGTTTTGCTTTACCGGAAGGAACCGGAAGTTGTGCATAGAAGCAGCCGCCAATGTGGGCAGATTAATAAATTATTCTCGAAAAATTTTTGTAATAGTAGTTTTCCTATTGGATATTACCTTTTGGTTGTTATCGAACGGAATATTAAATAATTTATACATTTATTAAAATTTTTCGAGCTATCAATAAAAATTGTAATAGATATTTAGGTATTTATCGATTTTGAGAGGGGTTACAAAGCAATTTTGAATGAAAATCTGGCAATCTCCATCTAAAATAATATATGTATTTGATGTATCCTCCTACACTTCGAGTTTCGAGGCCTTCAAAATAGGCATTTGTTACCATTTTGACCTCATTGGAGTGAGCTGTTTTTCCAGCGAGACAATTTTTGAATGCCACATCAGATTAATACTAGTTATATATGAGAGACTAGTTCATAGATTTAATTCTTCCGCTCGTCGGTATTAATTAATGTTCACGGCATCTACCGCGTGCAAACAATTTCCTTCCTGTAAAAATTATTGAATGCTTTAATTCAGTAAGGAAAAACACCAACAGCCTCAAATTTAATTATAAAGATGATACAGAAGGGCTGCACTCAAATTGGTATACAAAATTTAAATGGGTGTGGCTCCGCGCACCATATCTCAGAAACTACTCGACCAATTTCAATGAAATTCGATTCGTAATAGTTTCCTGGCATCCCAATGATATGTTATGAAAATAGGCTAAATCGGTTCATAACCACGACTCCTTCCTATATACAAGAACTGTGAAGTCAATCTGAATCGTTTACTCTATAATATATAATATAATGTAAGCACCAGTGTGGCATCGCGCTTCTAAAACCATAAGTATTCAAGGAACCATATATCGAACATCAGTGCTTCTAATAAATTTTTTGACGATTTATCAGATGAAATTCTCTGAAGTAATTCAGTGGGAATATTTTTATCCTAATAAAATGTCTCAATGCCAAAAACGAGTGAAATCGGGTCATAACTTCACCTAGCTCCCATATACCTAATATTAAGGTTTCCATCTTTCAAAGGACTTTATACCATTTAATGTGTTATCTTTTTAAAATTACATTAATAAATTGTGAGAGTATAAAATGTTCGGTTACACCCGAACATAGCTTGTTCGAATTGTCTTTTACTTCAAATTAGACTCAAGTCAATCTTTATTCACCATTTTTATTATGTCTAGAAAATATTATATACCGAATTTCATTGACATCTGTCGAGTAGTTCTTGAGATATGGTTTTTGACCCATAAGTGGGCGCAGCCAAGCCCATTTTCCATTTTGTTCAGTGCAGCTTCCTTCTGCCATTTCTCATATAAAATTTGGTGTTTCTGACGTTTCTCGTTAGTGAGTTAACGCACTTTTAGTCATTTTCAACCTAACCTTTGTATGGGAGGCGGGCGTGGTTATTATCCGATTTCTTTCATTTTTGGACTGTATAAGGAAACGGCTAAATAAACGACTGCAGAAAGTTTGGTTTATATAGCTTTATTGGTTTGCAAGATCTATACAGAAAACCTATTTAGGGGCGGGGTCACGCCCACTTTTCCAAATAAATTACATTAAAATGTGCCCCTCCCTAATGCGATCCTATGTTCCAAATTTTATTTTCATAACTTTATTTATGGCTTAGTTATAGCTCTTTATGTGTTTTTGGTTATCGCCATTTTGTGGGCGTGGCAGTGGTCCGATTCCGCCCATCTTCGAACTTAACCTTCTTATGGTGCCAAGGAACACGTGTTCCAAGTTTCATTAAGATATCTCAATTTTTACTCAAGTTACAGCTTGCACGGACGGACGGACAGACAGACATCCGGATTTGAACTTTACTCGTCACCCTGATCACTTTGGTATATATAACCCTATATCTAACTCGTTTAGTTTTAGGACTTACAAACAACCGTTATGTGAGCAAAACTATAATACTCTCTTAGCAACTTTTGTTGCGAGAGTATAAAAAAAATTCTGGAAAATATAGAAGCTGCACCTTTTGCTAAATCGTAAAAAGGGTTAATTATTCTACTCTGCCAATTATTGTGTTTCTACTGTAGTGTGCAGGTGTAAGCGCAATATATTCAACAGTCTTTAAGTAAGTAAGCGAAACCGCATTAGAACATTTTAATGCAAAATCTCTACTTTATAAAACGGAAAGCTTCGAAAACTGCACCGTAATCGTTCGATCAACTTATAAATTACCATGAATATGCACAATTATTTATAGAAATGTATATCATCTGTATAAGCTATTTTATATTCTTTATTCAGATTTGAAGTGGTTTAACTAGTATCTTGTTTGTAGGGTTGGCATAGGGTAGGGTTGTAGGGTAGCTTGAACTTGAAGTTTCAAAAACGACTTCCTCGAAATGAAGATTACAGCCTTTCCATATATTATTTGGCAGCATATAATTAAATAATATCTTTTAACATCATAAAAATATAAATAAGAAAACTAAAAAAAATCATTTAGAAAATACTCCCCACGAAACTTATATTACCAAATTTATGTAGTTTCTTCCTGTACAAAAGAAAACAATCTCGAAATAATTCCGCGCTGACCGTTTTTGGCGGAATAAAAATTATCGTTCATTTCGGGGAAGGTAGGCTGTGAGGGGAATGAATATTCATTTAAAGGATTCGTTGAAAACAGAATGAGGAAATCTCTGTAGGAATTTAAAGATTTTTAATCAATTTGATCTGTACATTTTTTAAAATAAACTGCAATCAAAACAAGTAAGGACTTAGCCCCGGTTGTGACATTTTATACTCTCGCAATTTATTTATTTAATATTATATAATAGACAATTTGACCCACATATTCGTCATATATATGGTATAAAGTCCATTGAAAGTTGGAAACCCTAATATTAGGTTAGAAGCACCGAGGTCCTCATGATCGTCGGTGATTTTTAGAAAGGGGCTGACAAACTATAAATGCAGTATATATGGAAAGTTCTGTTCCGATGTCTTCACTATTGCTTACTTTATATATTGTAAAGTTAACGATTTAGATCGTCTTCAAAGTTCTGATATATGGGAAGTAGGCGTGGTTGTGAACAGATTTGGCCTATTTTCACAACATATCATTGGGATGCAAGGAAAGGCATTTTTAGTCGTTTTCAACATAACCTTTGTATGGGTTGCCCACTTTCCCAAAAAAATTACATCCAAATATGCCCCTTCCTAGAACAATCCTTTGTACCAAATTTTATTTCCATAGCTTTATTTATGGCTTAGTTATGGCACTTTATGTGTTATCGGTTTTCGCCATTTTGTGGGCGTGGCAGTGGTCCGATTTTGCTCATCTTCGAAAGCAACCTTCCTATGGTGCCAAGAAACAAGTCTTCTAAGTTTCATCAAGATATCTTAATTTTGACGAGCTGTTTCGATAGGGTCTAATCATAGGGAGAGGGGTGTTGGATGAGTCGGGTTTGTTGGACATTGAACCCCTACAATTCAGTATGGACTTTTTGGAAGAATGGATGGTTTATTGGAACCCACCAATGTAGCTGAAATTGTCTTAACGAACTCCAACATAGTCGCACTTCTATAATGGATCACAGGGTTCTACTATGTCGAGCCATCGACATATTGTAAAAGAAACATTATTTGGCGAAGGCAAAAATACTCTTCCACCATGAAAATGCACCGGCTAACATCTCTGCCATCGCCGCGGCCGGCTACTACGAGTCTTTGCTCCATCCACCGTATTTTCCACATTTGTTGCGTGCGATTTCTTCCAAACTTTAAAAACTCACTCGGCGTGTGGAAGTTTGAGTCGAATGAGGTTGTTATGAGTGCTGCGGAATACTTTGTAGACTTCAAAAAAATTTATTCTTTTCAAAAGTTTAAAGAAGCACAGTTTGCTAGCTGAATTCTATAGGACTAAAATGAGACTGAGTTGAAAAATAATTAAATATATCTTCTTTTGTATGTTAATTACTTAATGAACCGTCCTCGTATATATAAGAATACAGAATACAGTTATAGCGCCTTCAAAGACCGCAATCACGTACGTTTATGGCACTATTATTATTATTTTTTTTCGAACAGAAATCAACACGCGTATATTGTGACATAACAGTTGTTCTTTATTAAATTATTCACACATTGCAAAAACAGAGTATAAAAATGATATCAATTTAATCACAGCCATGATATTCGCTAAGCTTGCTTGTGGCAACGATGATTAACAACAACATAGCCAGACTCACATATCGGCTCCAAGGTTAAAATACTTGGTATACGTATAACATGATATGGTTGTTTGAGATGCATTGAATATGCCTCAGCGCACAGCAATATAAGCACTAAACACCAAATAAAAGTACGCATCTTCAATTGTTTTTGGAGCTTTTGCAGAGAACGGAAGAACGAAGCGACGGCAGCTCTTGAAGAAGACGCACGAGCAACTCGACTGAACGACTAAGCTTCTAGACTAGAATAGCGGTCAGTGAGTTAACACAGTTAAATAGACAATTTTTGGGTTGCCACATTTTTATATTTTTATTGTGATTTTAAATATATATATTTTTTGAGGGAGTAAAAAAATTAAAAAAAAAAAATTATGTTTATATAATATAACTAGCAGACCCGGCCAAGGTATACATTAAATTAAGTTGGTCCAATCTTGGCTTCGGCGACGATATTGATTACTCGAGGTCGATTTATGTTACGCAGCATGATGACAACTCACACTACTTTTAATTGCAAAGTGAGTGGTGATAGTACAGGCAATTTTAAATAGTTTGGGATAATTGACTACGTCATCATGGTTTGTAGCTGATCATCGATATCTTTTTTTTTACCACCAATATAGGTCATTCAATCAGTCATTTATGGTTATCATATTGAGGTTTCATGTCAGGAAAACTTCTCTTTCAAGTCAATGAAGTGACAGAAATCTGTTGGAAATGCTATTAATCCATCGAGGTGTCAACTAACAAAACAAACAGAATCCTGGCTCCGCCAAAAACGTTTATCGACAATCAAGATCTTTGAAAGTCCTGTGCAGTACCTCCAGCGACTTCTTGAATATTTGGAAAATCTTCCTTATAGCGCTATTTTTGGCGATTTTGCCGACTGGTGTTTCGTTCATTTGCAATTTAGAAGTAATTTCAAAGCCGAAAGTGCCATTTGTTTGCCTACTAACAGGTGCCAAGTTACCCCTATTCCCGTTAATCTTTGTGGCGAAAATGAGTGAAATTGGTTCTGGAATCACATCAGCCCATATACATATTCTATATGTGATGATTTTCTATTGGACTTTATGTCGAATATATAGGTCAAATTGTGTGTTACCTTATTAAAATTACATCAATAAATTGCGAGAGTGTAAAATGTTCGGTTGGACGTGAACTTAGCCTTTCCTTATTTTTTACAAATTGTTTTGGGCTATCGACACACCTTATACAATTGAACAATAACAAAAATATTTTAACAAAGCAACAATGACAACCTTCAAAATATTATTTTTTTGTTTCTCTTTTTATATTTTTCTTGTCAACTCGAATAAAATTCTCTATTGATATTTTCCTCGCAATTTTTCCATATTTACTCACTTTCTAATATTTTTCTGGCCTTCCACGAATATTTCCAGACTAAAATTAGCCAGATCGGTTTGAACTTCAACAACCAATAACTTCCCGATTTTAGAAAATTTTTAATTTTCTTCGCGGAAAATTAAAAAAATTTAGCGGTGGACCACCCTTAACATTTACGAGGATGAAAAATAGATGTTGTCCGATTCTTCACCCTAGCCGATATGCACGCTAAGATTCACGAAAATCGGTCGAGCGGTTTCAGAGGAGTTCAATAACGTACACCGTGACACGAGAATTTTATATATTAGATTTTATTAAGATAACAGACAATTTGACCCATATATTCGGCATAAAGATCAATAGAATAATGAAAATCATCATATAGTATATGAGGGCTGAGGTAATGCCTGAACCGATTTCACTCATCTTCACCACTAAGGTGCACTATATCCAAGACTATACTATATGCTCACTTAATTTTGCTTAGATATCTCACATATTAACCGATATATGTGGTATAAAGCCCATCGGAAGTTTGATAATCCTTATATAAGGTATATGGGAGTTAGGGGAAATTATGACCAGATTTTAACCATTTTTGGTACAGAAAGACACTATTAGAAGAAAATGATTCCCTCTGCATTAAATTAAAATATCTGATAGATTTACACTGCGTTCTTCATGGTTTATATCCGGGGGCTCGAATAGTTATAGTCCGATTTCGACAGTTTTTCCACAAGTGGTGCCAAACCTCAAATACAGTATGTGTGTCAAGTTTTATTCCGCTATCTTTATTGGTACCTAATTTATATATTATAAAGTGAAGGAATTAGATGGAATTCAAAATTGTGGAGTAGGCGTGATTGTGAACCGATCCATTTTCCAAACGTGTCATCAGGATGACAAAAAAATATTATATACCGAATTTCATCGAAGTGATCAAAGATACCTTCTATGAGCGCCTAGAACGTACCTATGAGAGCTGCCCCCGCCACGATGTCAAAATCGTGCTTGGCGATTTCACCAAACGGTTTGAGGCTGATCGACTTCGCCGGAGCCCGAAATATGGTCGTCTGTAGTACTAGATTCCAGCATAAGAAAATCCATCCAGCTACTTGGCTATCCCCGGATCGAATCACTCGCAACCAGATCGATCATGTTGTGAAAGATGGACGACATGTCTCCAGTGTTTTTGATGTGCATACGCTTCGTGGTCCCAACATCGACTCGGACCACTATCTTGTAGCAGCTAAGATACGCACTCGCCTCTGTGTAGAAAAGCGCACACGTCAACAAACACAAGGAAGGTTCGATATCGAGAAGCTGCAATCACAAGCGACAGCCGAACGATTTTCTACTCGACTTGCACTGCTGCTCTCTGAGAGCACTCATCAGCATCTCGGTATAAGGGAACTGTGGGATGGCATATCAAACTCCTTACGTACAGCTGCAACCGAAACCATTGGCTTTCGGAAAAGTCAAAAAAACAGCTGGTATGATGTGGATTGTCGTCTCGCAGTGGAGAGAAAACAGACTGCCTACCTCGCAATGTTGCGATCGACCGCAACACGAGCGGGATTGGAAAGATACCGAGAGCTGAAGAGGGAAGCGAGACGCATTTGCAGACAAAAAAAGAAAGATGCCGAAATGCGTGAGTATGAAGAGATTGACAAGCTGGCCGACAGGGTCGAAAATTTTCGACAATAAGGCGGCGGGGCCGATGGATTACCGGCCGAGCTATTCAAATACGGCGGCGAAGAGCTGGTAAGGTGCATGCATCAGCTTCTTTGCACAATATGGTCGGAAGAAAGCATGCCTGACGATTGGAATCTCATTGTACTCTGCCCAATCCACAAAAAGGGAGACCCCACAATTTGCGGCAATTACCGAGGGATAAGCCTCCTCAACATCGCGTATAAGGATCTGTCGAGCGTACTGTGTGAAAGACTAAAACCCACCGTCAACAAACTGATTGGACCTTATCAGTGTGGCTTTAGACTTGGAAAATCAACAACAGACCAGATATTCACCATGGCCCAATTCTGGAGAAGACCCGCGAAAATAGGATCGACACACACCACCTTTTTGTCGATTTTAAAGCTGCTTTCGACAGCACGAAAAGGAGCTGCCTTTATGCCGCGATTTCTGAATTTGGTATCCCCGCAAAACTAATACGGCTGTGAAGGCTGACGTTGAGCAACACAAAAAGCTCCGTCAGGAACGGGAAGGACCTCTCCGAGCCGTTCGATACCAGACGAGGTTTTAGACAAGGTGACTCACTCTCGTGTGATTTTTTTAACCTGATGCTGGAGAAAATAATACGAGCTGCAGAGCTAAATAGAGAAGGTACAATCTTCTATAAGAGTGTACAGCTACTGGCGTACGCCGATGATATCGAAATCATTGAAAACAAAACCCGCGCCGTTAGTTCTGCTTTTTCCCGCCTGGATAAGGAAGCGAAGCGTATGGGTCTGGTAGTGAACGAGGACAAGACGAAATATCTCCTGTCGTCAAACAAACAGTCAGCGCATTCGCGTCTTGGCTCCCACGTCACTGTTGACAGTCATAACTTCGAAGTTGTAGATAATTTAGTCTACCTGGGAACCAGCATTAACAGCAATAACAATGTCAGCCTGGAAATCCAACGCAGAATCACTCTTGCCAACAGGTGCTACTATGGACTAAGTAGGAAATTGGAAAGTAAAGTCCTCTCTCGACGAACAAAAACCAAACTCTACAAGTCTCTCATCATTCCCGTCCTACTTTACGGTGCAGAAGCGTGGACATGTCAACATGAGACGGCACTTCTTTATTAAATTATTCACACATTGCAAAAACAGAGTATAAAAATGATATCAATTTAATCACAGCCATGATATTCGCTAAGCTTGCTTGTGGCAACGATGATTAACAACAACATAGCCAGACTCACATATCGGCTCCAAGGTTAAAATACTTGGTATACGTATAACATGATATGGTTGTTTGAGATGCATTGAATATGCCTCAGCGCACAGCAATATAAGCACTAAACACCAAATAAAAGTACGCATCTTCAATTGTTTTTGGAGCTTTTGCAGAGAACGGAAGAACGAAGCGACGGCAGCTCTTGAAGAAGACGCACGAGCAACTCGACTGAACGACTAAGCTTCTAGACTAGAATAGCGGTCAGTGAGTTAACACAGTTAAATAGACAATTTTTGGGTTGCCACATTTTTATATTTTTATTGTGATTTTAAATATATATATTTTTTGAGGGAGTAAAAAAATTAAAAAAAAAAAATTATGTTTATATAATATAACTAGCAGACCCGGCCAAGGTATACATTAAATTAAGTTGGTCCAATCTTGGCTTCGGCGACGATATTGATTACTCGAGGTCGATTTATGTTACGCAGCATGATGACAACTCACACTACTTTTAATTGCAAAGTGAGTGGTGATAGTACAGGCAATTTTAAATAGTTTGGGATAATTGACTACGTCATCATGGTTTGTAGCTGATCATCGATATCTTTTTTTTTACCACCAATATAGGTCATTCAATCAGTCATTTATGGTTATCATATTGAGGTTTCATGTCAGGAAAACTTCTCTTTCAAGTCAATGAAGTGACAGAAATCTGTTGGAAATGCTATTAATCCATCGAGGTGTCAACTAACAAAACAAACAGAATCCTGGCTCCGCCAAAAACGTTTATCGACAATCAAGATCTTTGAAAGTCCTGTGCAGTACCTCCAGCGACTTCTTGAATATTTGGAAAATCTTCCTTATAGCGCTATTTTTGGCGATTTTGCCGACTGGTGTTTCGTTCATTTGCAATTTAGAAGTAATTTCAAAGCCGAAAGTGCCATTTGTTTGCCTACTAACAGGTGCCAAGTTACCCCTATTCCCGTTAATCTTTGTGGCGAAAATGAGTGAAATTGGTTCTGGAATCACATCAGCCCATATACATATTCTATATGTGATGATTTTCTATTGGACTTTATGTCGAATATATAGGTCAAATTGTGTGTTACCTTATTAAAATTACATCAATAAATTGCGAGAGTGTAAAATGTTCGGTTGGACGTGAACTTAGCCTTTCCTTATTTTTTACAAATTGTTTTGGGCTATCGACACACCTTATACAATTGAACAATAACAAAAATATTTTAACAAAGCAACAATGACAACCTTCAAAATATTATTTTTTTGTTTCTCTTTTTATATTTTTCTTGTCAACTCGAATAAAATTCTCTATTGATATTTTCCTCGCAATTTTTCCATATTTACTCACTTTCTAATATTTTTCTGGCCTTCCACGAATATTTCCAGACTAAAATTAGCCAGATCGGTTTGAACTTCAACAACCAATAACTTCCCGATTTTAGAAAATTTTTAATTTTCTTCGCGGAAAATTAAAAAAATTTAGCGGTGGACCACCCTTAACATTTACGAGGATGAAAAATAGATGTTGTCCGATTCTTCACCCTAGCCGATATGCACGCTAAGATTCACGAAAATCGGTCGAGCGGTTTCAGAGGAGTTCAATAACGTACACCGTGACACGAGAATTTTATATATTAGATTTTATTAAGATAACAGACAATTTGACCCATATATTCGGCATAAAGATCAATAGAATAATGAAAATCATCATATAGTATATGAGGGCTGAGGTAATGCCTGAACCGATTTCACTCATCTTCACCACTAAGGTGCACTATATCCAAGACTATACTATATGCTCACTTAATTTTGCTTAGATATCTCACATATTAACCGATATATGTGGTATAAAGCCCATCGGAAGTTTGATAATCCTTATATAAGGTATATGGGAGTTAGGGGAAATTATGACCAGATTTTAACCATTTTTGGTACAGAAAGACACTATTAGAAGAAAATGATTCCCTCTGCATTAAATTAAAATATCTGATAGATTTACACTGCGTTCTTCATGGTTTATATCCGGGGGCTCGAATAGTTATAGTCCGATTTCGACAGTTTTTCCACAAGTGGTGCCAAACCTCAAATACAGTATGTGTGTCAAGTTTTATTCCGCTATCTTTATTGGTACCTAATTTATATATTATAAAGTGAAGGAATTAGATGGAATTCAAAATTGTGGAGTAGGCGTGATTGTGAACCGATCCATTTTCCAAACGTGTCATCAGGATGACAAAAAAATATTATATACCGAATTTCATCGAAGTGATCAAAGATACCTTCTATGAGCGCCTAGAACGTACCTATGAGAGCTGCCCCCGCCACGATGTCAAAATCGTGCTTGGCGATTTCACCAAACGGTTTGAGGCTGATCGACTTCGCCGGAGCCCGAAATATGGTCGTCTGTAGTACTAGATTCCAGCATAAGAAAATCCATCCAGCTACTTGGCTATCCCCGGATCGAATCACTCGCAACCAGATCGATCATGTTGTGAAAGATGGACGACATGTCTCCAGTGTTTTTGATGTGCATACGCTTCGTGGTCCCAACATCGACTCGGACCACTATCTTGTAGCAGCTAAGATACGCACTCGCCTCTGTGTAGAAAAGCGCACACGTCAACAAACACAAGGAAGGTTCGATATCGAGAAGCTGCAATCACAAGCGACAGCCGAACGATTTTCTACTCGACTTGCACTGCTGCTCTCTGAGAGCACTCATCAGCATCTCGGTATAAGGGAACTGTGGGATGGCATATCAAACTCCTTACGTACAGCTGCAACCGAAACCATTGGCTTTCGGAAAAGTCAAAAAAACAGCTGGTATGATGTGGATTGTCGTCTCGCAGTGGAGAGAAAACAGACTGCCTACCTCGCAATGTTGCGATCGACCGCAACACGAGCGGGATTGGAAAGATACCGAGAGCTGAAGAGGGAAGCGAGACGCATTTGCAGACAAAAAAAGAAAGATGCCGAAATGCGTGAGTATGAAGAGATTGACAAGCTGGCCGACAGGGTCGAAAATTTTCGACAATAAGGCGGCGGGGCCGATGGATTACCGGCCGAGCTATTCAAATACGGCGGCGAAGAGCTGGTAAGGTGCATGCATCAGCTTCTTTGCACAATATGGTCGGAAGAAAGCATGCCTGACGATTGGAATCTCATTGTACTCTGCCCAATCCACAAAAAGGGAGACCCCACAATTTGCGGCAATTACCGAGGGATAAGCCTCCTCAACATCGCGTATAAGGATCTGTCGAGCGTACTGTGTGAAAGACTAAAACCCACCGTCAACAAACTGATTGGACCTTATCAGTGTGGCTTTAGACTTGGAAAATCAACAACAGACCAGATATTCACCATGGCCCAATTCTGGAGAAGACCCGCGAAAATAGGATCGACACACACCACCTTTTTGTCGATTTTAAAGCTGCTTTCGACAGCACGAAAAGGAGCTGCCTTTATGCCGCGATTTCTGAATTTGGTATCCCCGCAAAACTAATACGGCTGTGAAGGCTGACGTTGAGCAACACAAAAAGCTCCGTCAGGAACGGGAAGGACCTCTCCGAGCCGTTCGATACCAGACGAGGTTTTAGACAAGGTGACTCACTCTCGTGTGATTTTTTTAACCTGATGCTGGAGAAAATAATACGAGCTGCAGAGCTAAATAGAGAAGGTACAATCTTCTATAAGAGTGTACAGCTACTGGCGTACGCCGATGATATCGAAATCATTGAAAACAAAACCCGCGCCGTTAGTTCTGCTTTTTCCCGCCTGGATAAGGAAGCGAAGCGTATGGGTCTGGTAGTGAACGAGGACAAGACGAAATATCTCCTGTCGTCAAACAAACAGTCAGCGCATTCGCGTCTTGGCTCCCACGTCACTGTTGACAGTCATAACTTCGAAGTTGTAGATAATTTAGTCTACCTGGGAACCAGCATTAACAGCAATAACAATGTCAGCCTGGAAATCCAACGCAGAATCACTCTTGCCAACAGGTGCTACTATGGACTAAGTAGGAAATTGGAAAGTAAAGTCCTCTCTCGACGAACAAAAACCAAACTCTACAAGTCTCTCATCATTCCCGTCCTACTTTACGGTGCAGAAGCGTGGACATGTCAACATGAGACGGCACTTCTTTATTAAATTATTCACACATTGCAAAAACAGAGTATAAAAATGATATCAATTTAATCACAGCCATGATATTCGCTAAGCTTGCTTGTGGCAACGATGATTAACAACAACATAGCCAGACTCACATATCGGCTCCAAGGTTAAAATACTTGGTATACGTATAACATGATATGGTTGTTTGAGATGCATTGAATATGCCTCAGCGCACAGCAATATAAGCACTAAACACCAAATAAAAGTACGCATCTTCAATTGTTTTTGGAGCTTTTGCAGAGAACGGAAGAACGAAGCGACGGCAGCTCTTGAAGAAGACGCACGAGCAACTCGACTGAACGACTAAGCTTCTAGACTAGAATAGCGGTCAGTGAGTTAACACAGTTAAATAGACAATTTTTGGGTTGCCACATTTTTATATTTTTATTGTGATTTTAAATATATATATTTTTTGAGGGAGTAAAAAAATTAAAAAAAAAAAATTATGTTTATATAATATAACTAGCAGACCCGGCCAAGGTATACATTAAATTAAGTTGGTCCAATCTTGGCTTCGGCGACGATATTGATTACTCGAGGTCGATTTATGTTACGCAGCATGATGACAACTCACACTACTTTTAATTGCAAAGTGAGTGGTGATAGTACAGGCAATTTTAAATAGTTTGGGATAATTGACTACGTCATCATGGTTTGTAGCTGATCATCGATATCTTTTTTTTTACCACCAATATAGGTCATTCAATCAGTCATTTATGGTTATCATATTGAGGTTTCATGTCAGGAAAACTTCTCTTTCAAGTCAATGAAGTGACAGAAATCTGTTGGAAATGCTATTAATCCATCGAGGTGTCAACTAACAAAACAAACAGAATCCTGGCTCCGCCAAAAACGTTTATCGACAATCAAGATCTTTGAAAGTCCTGTGCAGTACCTCCAGCGACTTCTTGAATATTTGGAAAATCTTCCTTATAGCGCTATTTTTGGCGATTTTGCCGACTGGTGTTTCGTTCATTTGCAATTTAGAAGTAATTTCAAAGCCGAAAGTGCCATTTGTTTGCCTACTAACAGGTGCCAAGTTACCCCTATTCCCGTTAATCTTGGTGGCGAAAATGAGTGAAATTGGTTCTGGAATCACATCAGCCCATATACATATTCTATATGTGATGATTTTCTATTGGACTTTATGTCGAATATATAGGTCAAATTGTGTGTTACCTTATTAAAATTACATCAATAAATTGCGAGAGTGTAAAATGTTCGGTTGGACGTGAACTTAGCCTTTCCTTATTTTTTACAAATTGTTTTGGGCTATCGACACACCTTATACAATTGAACAATAACAAAAATATTTTAACAAAGCAACAATGACAACCTTCAAAATATTATTTTTTTGTTTCTCTTTTTATATTTTTCTTGTCAACTCGAATAAAATTCTCTATTGATATTTTCCTCGCAATTTTTCCATATTTACTCACTTTCTAATATTTTTCTGGCCTTCCACGAATATTTCCAGACTAAAATTAGCCAGATCGGTTTGAACTTCAACAACCAATAACTTCCCGATTTTAGAAAATTTTTAATTTTCTTCGCGGAAAATTAAAAAAATTTAGCGGTGGACCACCCTTAACATTTACGAGGATGAAAAATAGATGTTGTCCGATTCTTCACCCTAGCCGATATGCACGCTAAGATTCACGAAAATCGGTCGAGCGGTTTCAGAGGAGTTCAATAACGTACACCGTGACACGAGAATTTTATATATTAGATTTTATTAAGATAACAGACAATTTGACCCATATATTCGGCATAAAGATCAATAGAATAATGAAAATCATCATATAGTATATGAGGGCTGAGGTAATGCCTGAACCGATTTCACTCATCTTCACCACTAAGGTGCACTATATCCAAGACTATACTGTATGCTCACTTAATTTTGCTTAGATATCTCACATATTAACCGATATATGTGGTATAAAGCCCATCGGAAGTTTGATAATCCTTATATAAGGTATATGGGAGTTAGGGGAAATTATGACCAGATTTTAACCATTTTTGGTACAGAAAGACACTATTAGAAGAAAATGATTCCCTCTGCATTAAATTAAAATATCTGATAGATTTACACTGCGTTCTTCATGGTTTATATCCGGGGGCTCGAATAGTTATAGTCCGATTTCGACAGTTTTTCCACAAGTGGTGCCAAACCTCAAATACAGTATGTGTGTCAAGTTTTATTCCGCTATCTTTATTGGTACCTAATTTATATATTATAAAGTGAAGGAATTAGATGGAATTCAAAATTGTGGAGTAGGCGTGATTGTGAACCGATCCATTTTCCAAACGTGTCATCAGGATGACAAAAAAATATTATATACCGAATTTCATCGAAGTGATCAAAGATACCTTCTATGAGCGCCTAGAACGTACCTATGAGAGCTGCCCCCGCCACGATGTCAAAATCGTGCTTGGCGATTTCACCAAACGGTTTGAGGCTGATCGACTTCGCCGGAGCCCGAAATATGGTCGTCTGTAGTACTAGATTCCAGCATAAGAAAATCCATCCAGCTACTTGGCTATCCCCGGATCGAATCACTCGCAACCAGATCGATCATGTTGTGAAAGATGGACGACATGTCTCCAGTGTTTTTGATGTGCATACGCTTCGTGGTCCCAACATCGACTCGGACCACTATCTTGTAGCAGCTAAGATACGCACTCGCCTCTGTGTAGAAAAGCGCACACGTCAACAAACACAAGGAAGGTTCGATATCGAGAAGCTGCAATCACAAGCGACAGCCGAACGATTTTCTACTCGACTTGCACTGCTGCTCTCTGAGAGCACTCATCAGCATCTCGGTATAAGGGAACTGTGGGATGGCATATCAAACTCCTTACGTACAGCTGCAACCGAAACCATTGGCTTTCGGAAAAGTCAAAAAAACAGCTGGTATGATGTGGATTGTCGTCTCGCAGTGGAGAGAAAACAGACTGCCTACCTCGCAATGTTGCGATCGACCGCAACACGAGCGGGATTGGAAAGATACCGAGAGCTGAAGAGGGAAGCGAGACGCATTTGCAGACAAAAAAAGAAAGATGCCGAAATGCGTGAGTATGAAGAGATTGACAAGCTGGCCGACAGGGTCGAAAATTTTCGACAATAAGGCGGCGGGGCCGATGGATTACCGGCCGAGCTATTCAAATACGGCGGCGAAGAGCTGGTAAGGTGCATGCATCAGCTTCTTTGCACAATATGGTCGGAAGAAAGCATGCCTGACGATTGGAATCTCATTGTACTCTGCCCAATCCACAAAAAGGGAGACCCCACAATTTGCGGCAATTACCGAGGGATAAGCCTCCTCAACATCGCGTATAAGGATCTGTCGAGCGTACTGTGTGAAAGACTAAAACCCACCGTCAACAAACTGATTGGACCTTATCAGTGTGGCTTTAGACTTGGAAAATCAACAACAGACCAGATATTCACCATGGCCCAATTCTGGAGAAGACCCGCGAAAATAGGATCGACACACACCACCTTTTTGTCGATTTTAAAGCTGCTTTCGACAGCACGAAAAGGAGCTGCCTTTATGCCGCGATTTCTGAATTTGGTATCCCCGCAAAACTAATACGGCTGTGAAGGCTGACGTTGAGCAACACAAAAAGCTCCGTCAGGAACGGGAAGGACCTCTCCGAGCCGTTCGATACCAGACGAGGTTTTAGACAAGGTGACTCACTCTCGTGTGATTTTTTTAACCTGATGCTGGAGAAAATAATACGAGCTGCAGAGCTAAATAGAGAAGGTACAATCTTCTATAAGAGTGTACAGCTACTGGCGTACGCCGATGATATCGAAATCATTGAAAACAAAACCCGCGCCGTTAGTTCTGCTTTTTCCCGCCTGGATAAGGAAGCGAAGCGTATGGGTCTGGTAGTGAACGAGGACAAGACGAAATATCTCCTGTCGTCAAACAAACAGTCAGCGCATTCGCGTCTTGGCTCCCACGTCACTGTTGACAGTCATAACTTCGAAGTTGTAGATAATTTAGTCTACCTGGGAACCAGCATTAACAGCAATAACAATGTCAGCCTGGAAATCCAACGCAGAATCACTCTTGCCAACAGGTGCTACTATGGACTAAGTAGGAAATTGGAAAGTAAAGTCCTCTCTCGACGAACAAAAACCAAACTCTACAAGTCTCTCATCATTCCCGTCCTACTTTACGGTGCAGAAGCGTGGACATGTCAACATGAGACGGCACTAGGAGTTTTCGAGAGAAAGGTTTTGCGGAAGATTTATGGTCCTTTAAACATTGGCAAATCATTGGCAACGGCGAATACAGCAGACGATGGAACGATGAGCTGTATGTGTTATTCGACGACATAGACATAGTCCAGCGAATAAAAAGACAGCGGCTACGCTGGCTAGGTCATGTTGTTCGAATGGATGAAAGTACTCCAGCTCTGAAAGTATTCGATGCAGTACCCGCTGGTGGAAGCCGAGGAAGAGGGAGAGCGAGTGGAGAGGGACCTGGCTTCGCTTGGTATAACCAATTGGCGCCAAACTGCCAGAAGGAGGGATACGTGGCGCGCTGTTTTGGACTCGGCTATAACCGCGTAAGCGGTGTCTACGCCAGTCAAGAAGAAGAAGAATTTCATTGAAATCGGTCGAGTAGTTCCTGAGGTATGGTTTTTTACCCATAAGTGGTCGACGCCATGCCTTTCTGCCATTTCTTCTGTAAAATTTCATGTTTCTTACGTTTTTCGTTAGTCAGCTAACTCACTTTTAGTAATTTTTATACTCTCGCAACAAAGTTGCTAAAGAGAGTATTATAGTTTTGTTCACATAACGGTTGTTTGTAACACCTAACCCTATATCTGGTTATATATACCAAAGTAATCAGGTTGAAGAGTGGATGTCTGTCTGTCCGTCCGTCCTTGGAACACTTGTTTCTTGGCACCATAGGAAGGTTGCCTTCGAAGATGAGCATTATAACCACTCCCACCTCCCATACAAAGTTATGTTGAAAACTACTAAAAATGTTTTAATTCAGTAAGGGAAAACACCAGAAACCTTAAATAGTAAAGATGGTACAGAGGGCACCACCCAAATTGATACACAAAATTTAAAGTGGGTGTAGCTCCGCCCACTTATGGGTCAAAAACCATATATCCGACACTACTAAATAAATAAATTGCGAGAGTATAAAATGTTCGGTCGCCTGTTAACATAACCTTTGTATAGGATGAGGGCGTGGTTATAATCAGTTTTCTTCCATTTTTCGACTGTATAAGGAAGTGACTAAAAAAACGACTGCAGAATGTTTGGTTTATAAAGCTTTATTGGTTTGCGAGATATAGCAGTCTGACAAGTTCTTATAGTATTTTTTGGAAAAATTCGTTTTTTTTTATTGAACATAGAGGTCAATTGTCTCTTTCGTATTGTCTTTTACTTCAAATTAGACTTAAATCTCGGCGAGAAGAGAGAGATATCTTCATTGCCATAACATTTTTCTTCAACAATAATTTTATAGGGGTTTAATAAATGAAGAGTCGCCGCAGGAAAATATGGTGTACAATTAAAGCTAAGAGGGTCTACAACAGTATTCCAAAATAAAAAAAATTCTGAAAATATAGAAGCTCCGCCTTTTACTAATTCTTAGAAAGGGTTAATTATTCTACTCTGCCAATTAACAGTGCGAAGAATTTCACACCACTTGAATTCATGACAATTGCGAGAGTATCTAATGTTCGGTTGTGCACGAAATCCTCACTTCCTTACTTGTTCAAACTTGTAGTGTGATTCTACTGTAGTGTGTGTAGAACACTCGAATGCAAAATCTCCATTTTATAAAACGGAAAGCTTTGAAAACTGCACCGTAATCGTTCGATCAACTTACAATTTACCATGAATATGCACAATTATTTATAGAAATGTATATCATCTGTATAACCTATTTTATATTCATTATTCAGATTTGAAGTGGTTTAACTAGTATCTTGTTTGTAGGGTTGGCATAGGTTAGGGTTGTAGGGTAGCTTGAACTTGAAGTTTCAAAAACGAATTCCTCGAAATAAAACTTACAGCCTTTCCATATATTATTTGGCAGCAAATAATTAAATAATATCTTTTAACATCATAAAAATATAAATAAGAAAACTAAAAAAAAATCATTTAGAAAATACTCCCCACGAAACTTATATTACTAAATTTATGTAGTTTCTTCCTGTACAAAAGAAAACAATCTCGAAATAATTCCGCGCTGACCGTTCATTCCGTGGTAGGTAGGCTGTGAGGGGAGTGAATATTCATTTAGAGGATTCGTTGAAAACAGAATGAGAAAAATAATAATCAAAAATAATTAAAATGGGGCAACCCAAAAAATTACTATTTAAATATGTAAACTCATAGCATAAAGCTTAATAGTAGAAGAACATTTAACAAAGTTACTTGTGGATTTTCAGTAGTTCTTTGCTCAAGCGCTGCGTTTCGTTTCATGTAGGTGATATATTCGGTATGCCAGAGTCTGGATAAGTACGAGTTTAACATGCTTCAATACCCAGAATGAAATGGTGTATTTTTTTCAGGTCATGGGACCGTAGAGGCCTTATGTTGGCCACTCCCTGAAGGTGGCGGCGCATTGCGCAAACAAGGGACAAATTGCACTCTCTGTAATTTTTAAGGCCAGAACGAGTCTTAAAATGATTCCATCCATGAATTGCACCTAAACGAAAATTTGGATGTAGCTTCTTAGTGCATACGCAGCAGACTCGATACCAGTTTGAAGTAAGATAATGTGGAGCAACCTTGCTGAAAAGAGTTGTTCCAGTGATGAACAACTTAAGCTAAAACTTGGCGATTAGGGTTAGATCGTCGAAATAACAACATAATAAAAGGAAAACTCCGGGTCAATTCCGGTGACATAGAACCGTCTGTTATGTGAATTATTGAAGGTTTCGTGTGGTTTATCAAAAAAAAAGTATTTGTGAACAGAATTGAACCCCTACATATCTCGAATCATTGAGCCGAATCATCATCATATTGCAAAAGAAACAACATCATTTGGCGAAGGCAAAAATACTCTTCCACTATGAAAACGCACCGGCTAGCATCACTGCCATCGCCCCGATTTTGCCCCATCCACCGTATTCTCCACATTTGTTGCGTGCGGTTTCTTCCAAACATGAAAAACTCACTCGGCGTGTGGAAGTTTGAGTTGAATATTTCATATAATTTTCAAAGGTTTAAAGAAGCTGACGCATTGCTTGCTGAAATCTATAGTTCTAAAACGAGACTGATTTCAAAAATAAGTAAATATATCTTCTTTTGTATGTTAATTACTTAATGAACCGTCCTCGTATATATAAAAGTACAGAATACAGTTATAACGCCTTCAAGACCGCAATCACGTTCGTTAATGGCACTGGAGACACTATTATTATTACTTTTTCCAACAGAAATAAACACCCTCAAATACGGATTAACATAAATATCTACGCGTATATTGTGACATAACTGTTGTTCTTTATTAAATTATTCACACATTGTAAAAACAGAGTATAAAAATGATATCAATTTAATCACAGCCATGATATTCGCTAAGCTTTCGGGTGGCAACGATGATTAATAACAACTTCGCCAGGCTTACATGTCGGGTCCAAGGGAAAAATACCTTGTGCTCTAGAATTCTGTTGTTGTTTTTGATACATTGAATATGCCTCAGCACACAGCAATATAAGCACTAAACACCAAATAAAATTACGCATCTTGTACATCTTGCAATTGTTTTTGAAGTTTTTGCAGGGAACGAAGCGACGGCAGCACTTGAAGAATATTGAAGATGCACGAGCAACTGAACGGGCCCCTCGACTAAACTGCTAAACTAGACTAGCGGTCAGCGAGTAAACAGAGTAAAATAGAAAATGTTTGGGTTGCCACATTTTAATATTTTTAATGAATTGTGGTGGATTTTTAAGTTTTTTTTGAGGGAGTAAAAACTTAAAATAAATAAATAATTATATTTCGATTACATTAGAAACAATTAGGAAAATGCTTTCATTAATTTAATTTTTTTTTGATGCTACAGCAAAAACATATAGAGTATTATTGAATCAGACATGCTTATATATATATATTTGGCGTAGAAACCGCATTAAGCGATTATAGCCCAATCCACCAGAGCGCGCCACTCGTTCCTCCTTTTTGCTTTTTGGCGCCAATTGGAAACACCAAGTGAAGCCAGGTCACTTTGCACTTGGTCTTTCCACCGGAGTGGAGGTCGTCCTCTTCCGCGGCTTCCTCCAGCGGGTACTGCATCGAACACTTTCAGAGCTGGAGTGTTTTCATACATTCGTACAACATGACCTAGCCAGAGTAGCCGCTGTTTTTTTATTCGCTGAACTATGTAAATGTCGTCGTATAAATCGTACAGCTCATCGTTCCATCGTCTGCGGTATTCGCCGTTGGCAATGTTCAGAGGACCATAAATCTTACGCGAAACCTTTCTCTCGAAAACCCCAAGAGTCGTCTCATCGGATGTTGTCATCGTCCACGCTTCGGCGCCATACATCAGGACGGGAATAATGAGCGACTTGTAGAGTTTGATTTTTGTTCGTCGAGAGAGGACTTTACTTTGCAAATTGCCTACTCAGTCCAAAGTAACACCTATTGGCAAGAGTGATTCTGTGTTGGATTTCAAGGCTGACATTGTTGGTGTTGTTAACGCTGGTTCCCAAGTATACGAAACTATCTACTACTTCAAAGGTATGACTGTCAACAGTGACGTGGAAGCCAAGACGCGAGTGCGCTGACTGTTTGTTTGATGACAGGAGATATTTCGTCTTGTCCTCGTTCACCACCAGACCCATTTGCTTCGCTTCCCTATTCAGGCGGGAAAAAGCAGAACTAACGGCGCGGGTGTTGTTTCCAATGATATCGATATCATCGGCGTACGCTAGTAGCTGTACACTCTTGTAGAAGATTGTACCTTCTCTAATTAGCTTTGCAGCTCGTATTATTTTTTCCAGTAATATATTGAAGAAGTCGCACGATAGTGAGTCACCCTGTCTGAAGCCTCGTTTGGTATCGAACGGCTCGGAGAGGTCCTTCCCGATCCTGACGGAGCTTTTGTTGTTGCTCAACGTCAGTTTACATAGCCGTATTAGTTTTGCAGGGATACCAAATTCAGACATCGCGGCATAAAGGCAGCTCCTTTTCGTGCTATCGAAGGCAGCTTTAAAATCGATGAAAAAGATGGTGAGTATCGATTCTTCTCTCTCGGGTCTTTTCCAAGATTTGGCGCATGGTGAATATCTGGTCCGTTGTCGATTTTCCAGGTCTAAAGCCTCACTGTTAAGGTCCAATCAGTTCGTAGGCTTTAGTCTTTCACACAACACGCTCGACAAAACCTTATATGCGATATTGAGGAGACTTATACCACGGTAATTGGCGCAGATTGTGGGATCTCTGTTTTTATGGATTGGGCAGAGCACACTGAGATTCCAATCGTCGGGCATGCTTTCTTCCGACCATATTCTACAAAGAAGCTGATGCATGCACCTTATCAGTTCTTCGCCGCCGTATTTGAATAGCTCGGCCGGTAGTCCATCGGCCCCCGCCGCTTTGTTGTTCTTCAAGCGGGTAATTGCTATTCGAATTTCTTCATGGTCGGGTAATGGAATATCTATTCCATCGTCATCGATTGGGGAATCGGGTTCGCCATCTCCTGGTGTTGTACTTTCACTGCCATTCAGTAGGTCGGAGAAGTGTTCCCTCCATAATCCCAGTACGCTCTGGACATCCGTTATCAGATTACCTCCTCGGTCCCTATATGATATTGCTCCGGTCTTGAAACCTTCTGTAAATCGCCTGATCTTTTCATAAAATTTTTGAGCATTACCCATGTCGGCCAGCTTTTCAAGCTTTTCAGACTCACGCATTTCACCCTCTTTCTTTTTACGTCTGCAAATGCGTCTCGCTTCCCTCTTCAGTTCTCGATATCTGTCCCACCCCGAACGTGTTGTGGTCTTTCGCAACGTTGCGAGGTAGGCAGTCCACTGCGGAGCTACAACTCTCATCGTTCCAACTGGTTTTTTGGCGTTGCCGGAGACCAATTGTTTCGGCTGCAGCGGTATGCAATGAGTTTGACATGCCGTTCCACAGCTCCCTTATATCGAGATGCTGATGAGTGCTCTCAGAGAGCAGAAGTGCAAGTCGAGTAGAAAATCGCTCGGCTGTCGGTTGTGATTGCAGCTTTTCGACGTCGAACCTTCCTTGTGTTTGTTGACGGGCGTTCTTTGCTGCACAGAGGCGATTGCGTATCTTTGCTGCTACTAGATAATGGTCCGAGTCAATATTTGGTCCTCGGAGCGTACGCACATCTAAAACCCAGGAGACATGTCTTCCGTCTATCACTACGTGATCGATTTGATTGCGCGTGTTTCGATCAGCGGACAGCCATGTTGCTTGATGAATTTTCTTGTGCTGGAATCTGGTACTACAGACAACCATATTTCGGGCCCCAGCGAAGTCGATCAGCCTCAGGCCGTTTGGCGATGTTTCGTCATGGAGGCTGAATTTTCCGACTGTTGTGCCAAAGACACCTTCTTTACCCACCCTGGCGTTAAAATCACCAAGCACGATTTTGACATCGTGGCGGGGCAGCACTCATAGGTACGTTCTAGGCGCTCATAGAAAGCATCTTTGGTCACATCGTCCTTCTCTTCCGATGGGGCGTGGGCGCAAATCAGCGATATCCTCGCTTTGATGCGGATTGTGGCGAGTCGTTCATCCACCGGGGTGAATGCCAGAACTCGGCGACGTAGTCTCTCTCCCACCACAAATCCAACACCAAATTTGCGCTCCTTTATATGGCCGCTGTAGTAGATGTCACAAGGACCCACCTACGTCCGTCCTTGTCCCGTCTATCGCACTTCTTGGATAGCGGTGATGTCAGCCTTTAGTTGTATGAGGACATCAACCAGCTGGGCAGAGACACCTTCCCAATTAAGGGTCCGGACATTCCAGGTGCATGCCCTCAAATCATGTTTCTTAAAATCAGTTGAAATGATGCTAAAAACCGGCTGCCAATAATTCCATTTGACGGTTCTTAGCTTCTCCCAACATTTATTTCAAGTTGTCTACTATCTCCGAATGGGAAGCTTTTTGATGATGGCATATGAGCGACAGATATTAGACAAAACTTATCTGATTGTATGCACAACTGATTTATTTTCTTATTATACTTGTATATACTATATATAATAACCAATTTATCATCACTCCATTTCAATTTTTTTTCGTTTTCCAACTCTGTAACTTTTAATATAAATTTTTTTGTATTTCGTAAGACATTTCTTTTTTCATTTGGTTTCTACTTTGAATTGTTTTCTTTTTATACTCTCGCAACAAAGTTGTATTATAGTTTTGTTCTCATAACGGTTGTTTGTAACACCCAAAACTAAACAAGTTAGATATAGGGTTATATATACCAAAGTGATCAGGTTGAAGAGTGGATGTCTGTCTGTCCGTCTGTCCGTCCGTCCGTCTGTGCAAGCTGTAACTTGAGTAACCGGACCACTTCCACTCCCACAAAATGTCAAAAACCGAAAACACATAAAGTGCCATAACTAAGCCATAAATAAAGCTATGGAAATAAAATTTGGTATAAAGGATCATACTATGAAGGGGCATATTTGGATGTAATTTGTACATATCTCGCAAACCAATAGAGCTATATAAACCAAACTTTCTGCAGTCGTTTTTTTTAGCCACTTCCTAATACAGTCCAAAAATGAAAGAAATCGGATCATAACCACGCCCACCTCCCATACAAAGGTTAGGTTGAAAATTACTAAAAGTGGGTTAACTCACTAACGAAAAACGTCAGAAACACTAAATTTCACATAAGAAATGGCAGATGGAAGCTGCACTCAGATTTTTTTACAAAATGGAAAATGGGCGTGGCGTCGCCCACTTATGGGTCAAAAACCATACCTCAGGAACTACTCGACCGATTTCAATGAAACTTGGCTTGTAATAGTTTCCTTACCTCCCAATAATATGTTGTGAAAATTGGCCAAATCGCTTCACAACCACGCCTACTTCCTATATACCAGAACTTTGAAGACGATCTGAATCGTTTACATGACAATATATAAAGTAAGCACTAGATATCGGTGCAGAACTTTGCACAAATACTATGTTAATAGTGTGGCAGCCCCATTCTAAAAATCGCCGAAATCGGACCATAGGTTTTTAAGGCCCCATATATCGAACACGAGGACCTCGGTGCTTCTAACCTAATATTATGGTTTCCAACTTTCAATGGACTTTATACAATATATATGACGAATATGTGGGTCAAATTGTGTATTATATAATATAAATAAAGTTAAATAAATAAATTGCGAGAGTATAAAATGTTCGGTTACACCCGAACTTAGCGCTTCCTTACTTGTTTGAAATCAACTGCAATCAAAATAAAGTAAGGAAGGGCTAAGTTCGGGTGTAACCGAACATTTTATACTCTCGCAATTTATTTATTTAAATTTATTAATATAACAAACAACTTATTCGGCATATATATGGTATAAAATCCATTGAAAGTCTGAAAATCCTAATATTAGGTATATAGGAGATAGATGAAGCTATGACCCGATGTAACTAATTTTTGGCACGGAGACATATTATTAGAAGAAACATATTCTCTCAAAATTTCTTCAAAATATCTGAGAGACTTAACTATAATTTCGGTAAAAAATTTGTTAGAAGTACTGAGGTCCTCATATTCGATATATATGGTCTTGAAAACTTATGGACCGATTTCGACGATTTTTAGAAGGGTAATGGCACTCTTTAAATACAGCATTTCAGCGAAGCTCTGTTCCGATATGTTCACTAGTACTAACTTTATATATTGTAAAGTAAACTATTCAGACCGACTTCAGAGTTCTGGTATTTGGGAAGTAGGCGTGGTTGTGAACCGATTTAGACTATTTTCCAAACATATCATTGGGAAGGTAGGAAAATATTATGAACCGAATTTCATTGAAATTGGTCGAGTAGTTTCGGAGATATGGTTTTTGACCCATAAGCGGGCGGAACCACGCCCATTTAGAATTTTGTATACCATTCTGAGTGCAGCTCTTCTGCACCTTCTTTATAATAAAATTTAAGGTTTCTGTTTCCTTACTGAATTAAAGCATTTTGAGTAGTTTTCAACACCTTTGTATGGGAGGTGGGCGTGGTTATAATGCGATTTCCTCCATTTTTGGACTGTGTAAGGAAATGCCTGAATAAAACGACTCCCGAAAGTTTCGTTGATATAGCTTTAGTAGTTTACGAGATATGTACAAAAAATTTAGTAGGGGCGGGGCCACGCCCACTACCCCAAAAAAATTACATCCACATATCCCCCTTCATAATGCGATCCTTCATACCAAATTTTACTTCCATAGCTTTATTTATAGCTTAATTATGGCACTTTATGTGTTATCGGTTTTTGACATTTTGTGGGCGTGGAAGTGGTCCGATATTTTTACTCAAGTTACAGCTTGCACGGACGAACGGACAGACGAACAGACAGACATTACTCTGAAGAATGTTGTTAATTCTAGTTGTCATCGAGGTCATCTAACCGGTGGCCCAGAAACGAGCTGTTTCGATAGGGTCGAATCATAGGGAGAGGGGTGTTGGATGAGTCGAGTTTGTTGAACATGCAAAGATATGGTTAGTATCATACGAGGATTCGAAATATTCAGTAAGTCGGGGTCTGTTCTAGATAAGTAGGAGTTTAACCTGCTACAATACACATAAAGAAGTTGCGTATTTTTTCATGTCCTGAGGGCTGTAGAGGTTTAAATTGGGCACTCCCTGACGGTGACGGCGCAAACTAGGAGCAATTACACTGCCGTCGAGGCTGTACTGACAACCTCCAGCAGTTTGAAGTAAGAGAATTAGGAGAAACCCTGTTGGAAGGAGTTGCTCCAGTGATTAAAACTAAATCTAAAACTTGCCTATCCAAGCCGGGTTGGATCGTCGAAATTCCGGTAAAATAGAATCGGCTGTTATGTGAATTTTGAAGATTACTTTCCTCTGGTTTATCAACAAAATTAAAGTATTTGTGAACAGAATTGAACCCCTACAAATCAGTATGGAATTTTTGGAAGAATGGATGGTATATTGGAACCCACCAATGTAGCTGATATTGTCTTAACGAACTCCAACATAGTCGCACTTCTATGATGGATCACAGGGTGCTATTATGTCGAGTCATCGTCATATTGTAAATGAAACACCATTTGGCGAAGGCAAAAATACTCTTCCACCATGAAAATGCACCGGCTAACATCTCTGCCATCGCCGCGGCCGGCTACTACGAGTAGACTACGAGTCTTTGCTCCATCCACCGTATTCTCCACATTTGTTGCGTGCGATTTCTTCCAAACTTTAAAAACTCACTCGGCGTGTGGAAGTTTGAGTCGAATGAGGTTGTTATGAGTGCTGCGGAATACTTTGTAGACTTCAAAAATATTTATTTTTTTCAAAAGTTTAAAGAAGCAAAGTTTGCTAGCTGAAATCTATAGTACAGTTATAACGCCTTCAAACACCGCAATCACGTTCGTTTTGAGAATATTGCACTCGTCTTAAACCCGTCAGGTAATACAAGTACTTCCACTCAAGAGACACTATTATTTTTTTCGAACAGAAATTAAACTCACTCAACTTCGGATTGACACAAATATCTACGCGTATATTGTGACATAACTGTTGTTCTTTATTAAATTATTCACACATTGTAAAAATAGAGTATAAAAATGCTATTAATTTAATCACAGCCATGATATTGGCTAAGCTTGTTTGTGGCAACGATGATTAACAACAACAAAGCCAGGCTCACATATCGGCTCCAAGGTTAAAATACTTTGTATAACATAATCTTGATGATCCTCCGACGCATTGGTAGATTTTTGTGGATGTAGTTGTAATGTTTGTTGCTGTTGTTGATGATGATTTTGTTGTTTGTGATGCATTGAATATGCCTCAGCACACAGCAATAGAAGCACTAAACACCAAATAAAAGTACGCATCTTCAATTGTTTTTGGAACTTTTGCAGAGAACGAAAGAACGAAGCGACGGCAGCGCTTGAAGAACTATGAAGACGCACGAGCAACTCGACTGAACGGCCCCCCACGACTAAGCTGCTATACTAGACTAGCGGTCAATGAGTTAACACAGTTAAATAGACAACTTTGGGTTGCCACATTTTAATATTTTTAATGAATTGTGGTGGATTTTAAATATTTTTTTGGATTTTGGTGGACTTTTAATTTTCTTTGAGGGAGTAAACATAAATAAATAAATACTTATATTTCATTAGAAACAATTAGGAAAATGCTTTCATTAATTTAATTTGTTTTTGATTCTACAGCAAAAACATATAGTTTTATTGAATTAGACATGCTTGCGATCAATAAAACTAAAAAAAAAAAAAAATGTACCAAAAAAATAAAAATAAATTTAAGTTTTTAATTAAAATCATCTCTGTTTCATTCAATAACAGTAATCATATGCTGTCAAATAAATAGGGATATTCTATATATTTTTTTAGATTTTTTTGTAAATACTACTTTATGGCAACTCTGTCAACAATATACTGGTTAAACCACTTGAAATCGTAGGTAAGAATATAAATTATACACATAGCGGAGGTGGATATTTTAGAAAATTATTTTCAATTTTGAGCAGAGTTTATCAAAACAACTAAAAGATGCTCTCAGTTGAAACCGGCTGCCAATAATTTCACTTGACGCTTCATAGCTTCTCCCAACATTTATTCCAAGTTGTCTACTATCTCCGAATGGGAGTTTTTTTTAGAGAAGCTTTTTAACTGTTGAAATGCGCTCGGATGTCTAATGAATAATGGCATACGAGCGACAGATATTAGACAAAGGGAAAACTTTAGTATAGCATCCCACGGTTTCGCGGATAAAATGTGTATGGTTGGATAGCGGAGATCCTCCAGATTAAGAATATATATAATTATAGCCGCAGGAGTAGTTTTCGAGATATTCGCGTTTAAAGTTTAAAAATTGTCTAATTTTAACACATAATTTCTCGCTATATAGGTTATTTTTCATTTATATTTTGCACTTATTATACACTTACACTTCACTACTTTCTTTCTATATATTTATTTTATATTAATTATTTAGAAATTTGCTTTAAATAAGCATTTTAATTTTTATTCAATTATATCAATTCACACAATAACAAAAGGGTTGCATGCTGACGAAAAAGAAGCATTGCCATATCTAAAAAATTGTAAAATGAATCAAAATATATAGAAAGGAGGTATTTTATCCCATATACAAGAACCACTATATTATGATTGGAAAAATAGTTCAGTATTTCTCTTACTTTGATAAACCCCGGTGTTGGATCGGCTAGTGTTATTTTTTTAAGCCCTGCCGAAGGCCGTCAATGCAGAAAGTAGTTCTACGCGAGAGAAATTGTGAACGCGAATATCTCGAAAACTATAAGTCTCCCGCGGCTTTAATTATATATATTCTTAATCTGGAGGATCTCCTCTATCCAACCATACAACCTTTATCCCCGAAATCGTGGGATGCTATACTAAATCCCAGCCTAGACAAATCTTATCTGATTATATGACTTATATATACTTTATATAATAACCATTTTATCATCACTCTATTTCAATTTTTTTTCGTATTCCAACTCTGTAACTTTTAATATAATTTTTTTTTATTTCGTAAGACATTTCTCTTTTCATTTGGTTTCTACTTTGAATTGTTTTCTTTTTATAAATAATATTATATTTCATTTTTCAGTGAATCATAAAAAATTTTGCTGTTCAATTATTAAACGGTAAAAACGGTTGGTTGTACTTCAAAATGGGGACAAATCCATCGCTCTGCAAAATTTACAATCTGAGGCAGGTGAGTTTCAACAAATCTCTTCGGGGGATATAAGATTATAGTTGAAGAGGTGGGAATTGTTCTGTAAAGAACTGTTTGTATGTATATCTATTTGTCAGCAATAAATTCGAAAGTGTCCGAAGCAATCTGTATCCGAAGCAGAATAATCCGAAGCAATCAATCAGCTATTCAGCAGTCATTTATTACTGATATTAGTCTTCGTACTCATACTTAAATAATAACATCTTCTTCTTCTTAACTGGCGTAGAAACCGCTTACGCGGTTATAGCCGAGTCCACAACAGTGCGCCACGCATCTCTCCTTTTGGCGGTTTGGCGCCAATTGGTAATACCAAGTGAAGACAGGTCCTTCTCCACCTGGTCCTTCCACCGGAGTGGAGGTCTCCCTCTTCCTCGGCTTCCACCAGCGGGTACTGCATCGAAAACTTTCAGAGCTGGGGCACTTTCATCCATTCGAACAACATGACCCAGCCAGCGTAGCCGCTGTCTTTTTATTCGCTGGACTATGTCTATGTCGTCGAACAACACATACAGCTCATCATTCCATCTTCTGCGGTATTCGCCGTTGCCAATGTTTAAGGGACCGTAAATCTTCCGCAAAACCTTTCTCTCGAAAACTCCTAGTGCCGTCTCATCGGATGTTGACACCGTCCACGCTTCTGCACCATAAAGTAGGACGGGAATGATGAGGGACTTGTAGAGTTTAGTTTTTGTTCGTCGAGAGAGGACTTTACTTTTCAATTGCCTACTCAGTCCATAGTAGCACCTGTTGGCAAGAGTGATTCTGCGTTGGATTTCAAGGCTGACATTATTATCGGTGTTAATGTTGGTTCCTAGGTATACGAAATTATCTACAACTTCAAAGTTATGACTGTCAACAGTGACGTGGGAGCCAAGACGCGAATGCGCTGACTGTTTGTTTGATGACAGGAGATATTTCGTCTTGTCCTCGTTCACCACCAGACCCATTCGCTTCGCTTCCTTATCCAGGCGGGAAAAAGCAGAACTAACGGCGCGGGTGTTGTTTCCGATGATATCAATATCATCGGCGTACGCCAGGAGCTGTACACTCTTGTAGAAGATTGTACCTTCTCTATTTAGCTCTGCAGCTCTTATAATTTTCTCCAGCATCAAGTTAAAGAAGTCGCACGATAGCGAGTCACCTTGTCTGAAACCTCGTTTGGTATCGAACGGCTCGGAGAGGTCCTTCCCGATCCTGACGGAGCTTTTGGTGTTGCTCAACGTCAACTTACACAGCCGTATTAGTTTTGCGGGGATACCAAATTCAGACATCGCGGCATAAAGGCAGCTCCTTTTCGTGCTGTCGAAAGCAGCTTTAAAGTCGACAAATAGATGGTGTGTGTCGATCCTTTTTTCACGGGTCTTCTCCAAGATTTGGCGCATGGTGAATATCTGGTCAGTTGTTGATTTTCCAGGTCTAAAGCCACACTGATAAGGTCCAATCAGTTTGTTGACGGTGGGCTTTAGTCTTTCACACAGTACGCTCGATAGAACCTTATAAGCGATGTTAAGGAGACTTATCCCACGATAGTTGGCGCAGATTGTGGGGTCTCCCTTTTTGTGGATTGGGCAGAGTACACTGAGATTCCAATCGTCGGGCATGCTTTCTTCCGACCATATTTCGCAAAGAAGCTGATGCATGCACCTTATCAGCTCTTCGCCGCCGTATTTGAATAGCTCGGCCGGCAATCCATCGGCCCCCGCCGCCTTGTTGTTCTTCAAGCGGGTAATTGCTATTCTAATTTCTTCACGGTCGGGCAATGGAACATCTGTTCCATCGTCGTCGATTGGGGAATCGGGTTCGCCATCTCCTGGTGTTGTACTTTCACTGCCATTCAGCAGGCTGGAGAAGTGTTCCCTCCACAAACACAGTATACTCTGGTCATCAACCACTAGATCACCGCTGGGGGTCCTACAGGAGTGTGCTCCGGTCTTGAAACCTTCAGTTAGTCGCCGGATCTTTTCGTAAAATTTTCGAGCATTACCCCTGTCGGCCAGCTTGTCAAGCTCTTCATACTCACGCATTTCTGCCTCTTTCTTTCTTTTTCTGCAAATGCGTCTCGCTTCCCTCTTCAGCTCTCGGTATCTTTCCCATCCCGCTCGTGTTGCGGTCGATCGCAACATTGCGAGGTAGGCAGTCTGTTTTCTCTCCACTGCGAGACGACAATCCTCATCATACCAGCTGTTTTTTTGGCTTTTCCGAAAGCCAATGGTTTCGGTTGCAGCTGTACGTAAGGAGTTTGATATGCCGTCCCACAGCTCCCTTATACCGAGATGCTGATGAGTGCTCTCAGAGAGCAGGGTAATAACATCTATAGAAACTATAATACTTCTAAGAAATTGACATCGAAGTGAGAGGACGAAATTCAACATTATAAAAATTCCTACAGGAGATACGCATTTTCGAAATATGAACTCCATTTGAAAGGACTGTAACATGAGATGATCTCTAACTCACAGGCAGTATTTTTAATGAGAGAGAGAGCCACTTCAATTTTACGCAAATACCATGTAGTCAGACCTATAGTTCAAAAGTTAAATTTCACATACAGTCGTTTCTGGAGCTATTGAATTTTGAGTGACACACGTTTTGGTATTTAAAAAACTGTTTAAAAATAATTCTGCGGTTTTGTAGGCGAAGCATCCATTCACGATTTGACTGTGAAATGAGATCGATCGATATACATAGGTACATAGCTGGCAACTGAATGCCGCAAGCGCAAACTTAATCAATGAAAACGATGCCGAATTTATAGTAGTAGTACTTACCGTTCCAAACAGGGTTAGATCGGTTAGATTATATGACGTCCTTGGAATCAAACTCTTTCCAATCCAGACTCAACCCCGACATACAGAATATATGTATGTCCTGCATGCAATGAGTCCTCGTATGGTACTAATCACCACTTTGCATGCCCAACGAATTCAACTCATCTAACACCCCTTTCCCTTTGGTTCGACTCCATCGAAACAACATGATTGTTGGGCCTCCCGTCAGGTGAAAATGTTTATTCGTCAATTTCATAGTTGTCCCCCTCAGATTTAATACACTTGTGCGAGCGTTTTTCAAATCCTCGGAGCAGTTCTGATATTCACTTTTGCCATAGCTATATACCCGTGATTCGACACCAATTATGATCCTTCCTTTAAGCAAATCTGGATATCCGTTAACGTCTTTCAACAATTCCTGAGCGATGATCATACGACGGTTTTCTTTGTGAAAACTTAGCAAATTTGGAACGAACTTCGCTACCACACGCTTCATGCCCAAAATTGCAGGAATAATTGCATGGCATGAGCCAACCGATATGCCGACATCTTCGGCAACTTCTTCAATAGTAATTCTCCATTACAATTTTCTTAACTTTCTAAACATTTTCAACGTTTGTTTTTGAGCTGGAGCGTCCAATGCAAACGTCGTCTTTTACTTCTTATCAATCTTCTATGAAAAGCTTGTACCACTTGTAAACAATTGTTTGACTTAGAGTGACAATATATGCGAAACGAGTTCACCAACATTACAAAATAAATAAATCGATACTCGATTGTACGTAACGCGTGAAATTTGAAAATTCATCTTATTTTTTTAACAGACCTCGTATGTAATCTACACATGTAGCTATAGCTTTGACATTCCAGCGGTGGTATTAAAAACATAGGAGCAAAACCTATATATTTGTTCTTATTTTTAGGTATTAACATATTTTTAGCACAAAATATAAGGAAGTGAGAAGAAATTTTCAAAATTAATGTCGAAAATTATACAGTCTATATTCCAGTTTAAAACCTTTATTACAATTTAATATAATATAATATTGAATTTTATTTTATGGACCTTGAGACATATCTACACTAAAACTCTTCAAATGTGATAGATTTCGTTTCATACGTTCAAGCTATGAAATTTCCTACTGGGTGCTACCGAATAGTTTTTACACAGTTTTTTTGCTAGTGTTCTTTCCCTAACAAAAATTGCATAATTTTAGGCGCGCATTCTTCTTCTTCTTAACTGGCGTAGAAACCGCTTACGCGGTTATAGCCGAGTCCACAACAGTGCGCCACGCATCTCTCCTTTTGGCGGTTTGGCGCCAATTGGTAATACCAAGTGAAGACAGGTCCTTCTCCACCTGGTCCTTCCAACGGAGTGGAGGTCTCCCTCTTCCTCGGCTTCCACCAGCGGGTACTGCATCGAAAACTTTCAGAGCTGGGGCACTTTCATCCATTCGAACAACATGACCCAGCCAGCGTAGCCGCTGTCTTTTTATTCGCTGGACTATGTCTATGTCGTCGAACAACACATACAGCTCATCATTCCATCTTCTGCGGTATTCGCCGTTGCCAATGTTTAAGGGACCGTAAATCTTCCGCAAAACCTTTCTCTCGAAAACTCCTAGTGCCGTCTCATCGGATGTTGACACCGTCCACGCTTCTGCACCATAAAGTAGGACGGGAATAATGAGGGACTTGTAGAGTTTAGTTTTTGTTCGTCGAGAGAGGACTTTACTTTTCAATTGCCTACTCAGTCCATAGTAGCACCTGTTGGCAAGAGTGATTCTGCGTTGGATTCCAAGGCTGACATTATTATCGGTGTTAATGTTGGTTCCTAGGTATACGAAATTATCTACAACTTCAAAGTTATGACTGTCAACAGTGACGTGGGAGCCAAGACGCGAATGCGCTGACTGTTTGTTTGATGACAGGAGATATTTCGTCTTGTCCTCGTTCACCACCAGACCCATTCGCTTCGCTTCCTTATCCAGGCGGGAAAAAGCAGAACTAACGGCGCGGGTGTTGTTTCCGATGATATCAATATCATCGGCGTACGCCAGGAGCTGTACACTCTTGTAGAAGATTGTACCTTCTCTATTTAGCTCTGCAGCTCTTATAATTTTCTCCAGCATCAAGTTAAAGAAGTCGCACGATAGCGAGTCACCTTGTCTGAAACCTCGTTTGGTATCGAACGGCTCGGAGAGGTCCTTCCCGATCCTGACGGAGCTTTTGGTGTTGCTCAACGTCAACTTACACAGCCGTATTAGTTTTGCGGGGATACCAAATTCAGACATCGCGGCATAAAGGCAGCTCCTTTTCGTGCTGTCGAAAGCAGCTTTAAAGTCGACAAATAGATGGTGTGTGTCGATCCTTTTTTCACGGGTCTTCTCCAAGATTTGGCGCATGGTGAATATCTGGTCAGTTGTTGATTTTCCAGGTCTAAAGCCACACTGATAAGGTCCAATCAGTTTGTTGACGGTGGGCTTTAGTCTTTCACACAGTACGCTCGATAGAACCTTATAAGCGATGTTAAGGAGGCTTATCCCACGATAGTTGGCGCAGATTGTGGGGTCTCCCTTTTTGTGGATTGGGCAGAGTACACTGAGATTCCAATCGTCGGGCATGCTTTCTTCCGACCATATTTCGCAAAGAAGCTGATGCATGCACCTTATCAGCTCTTCGCCGCCGTATTTGAATAGCTCGGCCGGTAATCCATCGGCCCCCGCCGCCTTGTTGTTCTTCAAGCGGGTAATTGCTATTCTAATTTCTTCACGGTCGGGAAATGGAACATCTGTTCCATCGTCGTCGATTGGGGAATCGGGTTCGCCATCTCCTGGTGTTGTACTTTCACTGCCATTCAGCAGGCTGGAGAAGTGTTCCCTCCACAAACACAGTATACTCTGGTCATCAACCACTAGATCACCGCTGGGGGTCCTACAGGAGTGTGCTCCGGTCTTGAAACCTTCAGTTAGACGCCGGATCTTTTCGTAAAATTTTCGAGCATTACCCCTGTCGGCCAGCTTGTCAAGCTCTTCATACTCACGCATTTCTGCCTCTTTCTTTCTTTTTCTGCAAATGCGTCTCGCTTCCCTCTTCAGCTCTCGGTATCTTTCCCATCCCGCTCGTGTTGCGGTCGATCGCAACATTGCGAGGTAGGCAGTCTGTTTTCTCTCCACTGCGAGACGACAATCCTCATCATACCAGCTGTTTTTTTGGCTTTTCCGAAAGCCAATGGTTTCGGTTGCAGCTGTACGTAAGGAGTTTGATATGCCGTCCCACAGCTCCCTTATACCGAGATGCTGATGAGTGCTCTCAGAGAGCAGGAGTGCAAGTCGAGTAGAAAATCGTTCGGCTGTCGGTTGTGATTGCAGCTTCTCGATGTCGAACCTTCCTTGTGTTTGTTGACGTGTGCGCTTTTCTACACAGAGGCGGGTGCGTATCTTAGCTGCTACAAGATAGTGGTCCGAGTCGATGTTGGGACCGCGAAGCGTACGCACATCAAAAACACTGGAGACATGTCGTCCATCTATCACAACATGATCGATCTGGTTGCGAGTGATTCGATCCGGGGACAGCCAAGTAGCTTGATGGATTTTCTTATGCTGGAATCTAGTGCTACAGATGACCATATTTCGGGCCCCGGCGAAGTCGATCAGCCTCAGACCGTTTGGTGATGTTTCGTCATGGAGGCTGAATTTTCCGACTGTTGTGCCAAAGACACCTTCTTTACCCACCCTAGCGTTGAAATCGCCAAGCACGATTTTGACATCGTGGCGGGGGCAGCGCTCATAGGTACGTTCTAGGCGCTCATAGAAGGTATCTTTGGTCACATCGTCCTTCTCTTCCGTCGGGGCGTGGGCGCAAATCAGCGATATGTTGAAGAACCTCGCTTTGATGCGGATTGTGGCTAGACGTTCATCCACCGGAGTGAATGCCAGGACTCGACGACGGAGTCTCTCTCCCACCATTAACTCAATCAAATCGCGCATTAACTCAATCAAAACAATACTAAGATTAGGGTCTTTAATGCTAAGCAGAACTGATAATAACTTATCTAGCTGTGTGCCATTTGATACAATACATATGAACATACTTTATAATTAGATTTTAAAAAAATTTGCGAATGAGATGGCTGTGCTACGACAAGTGGATGCTTTAAAGATTAGTTAAATCTCTTTTAACGGTTCATCTAGTTGAAATTGAAGCGCTGATTGGGTGCTGCGGAAAAAAGTTCATTTGTGCCTCTAGTGAATGTTTTTGTTACTTTAAATTTACCCATACATCAGGTTCAATAACTAATTACAAAGAAGGCTTTAAAGAAAATCAACTTCGTTACATGATGGAAAATATGACGTGGTTTTTAAATAATTATCCCTTTGGAGGAATTTCTTTAAGTGTGTGTATGTGTATAAAAATGTAAACTGCCATTTGTTGTTGGAAATTTTGTGGTTTCTTAAAACTTTAATAAACTAAAGACCTCATGATTTTTTAAAAGTGACATATACAAATATTCGTACAGAAATTATAATAGCGCTTCCAACGCTTCCAGGTTCCTAAGTTTAAGGTATGTATGTGTTTTAGAATTAGAATTGAAAAAAAAACTTGATTCCCATGTAATACTTCAAGCCTGTTTTGATTAAAAATATTTTAATAAAGGTATTTACTCAGAAGATCAGAACAAGCAATACTCTTGAACAAGAAAGACATTTCTACAAATCTTGGATATATAAAAATTATGTTCCCCGACTTCTTAACAGTTTTTTCTTATTAGCCTGATCTCAGAGTTATCGGTTTAGCAATGAGATAGATAAAGGTTGCTAAACTAGACACTGCGATAAGGTAAAAAGCTCCACATAGATTCATTTAATTATCTATTGAGAATTTGTTAGGTATACAAAACTCGGCTAACAGAATTTTCAATGGGCTTTTCAAGTAAATAATTGTAAGAATAACTCGTGAAAGTTTTATGAAATCTGCAATTAGAGTTACAAATGCTCATTAAATCACAAAAAACACCCATTTTTTGCTATTTTGACAGTTATAAAAATGAAAATATATCTGCCTAGTAAATGTGGATGTGCGGACTCATAAATACGCATTAGCGCTTTAAATACTCTTACGCATACACTTTCACTTGTTTGGGTGCAATAGAGCCTACGTATTTAAACAACAATTATACTCGTAAAATCTCTGCTATCTGTGAGGTCCATGAAGATCATTTTGAAAGATATGCTTCTGAGATTTAATTTAGTGTAAACAAAGCTGTTATTTATTTATGTATATATATTAATTTATATACATATATACATATAATTAGAGTTTACGTCCGTTTTGCGGCCAAATATCGAAACGCATTAGCCAACCTACTTTTCAAATTCAACATCCGATTTGCTTATAAATTTCGTATTTGAACGAACTAATATTTGGTTTTATATGTACATACATACATATAACAATTTTTCAAGTTTCCTAAGCATACGTAACAGGTTTCTATAAGCTAAAAAGTTTCCAAGACCTTTTTGAATTTATCCGATATTAACTGTGTCCATCTGGTGAAACAGAAATTATCCTAATTCGCAAGAGTTTGATATACAGTAAAAACTCTTTATTCGCGGGGTATATGTTCCATAAATATGCCGCGAATACAGAAACCGTGAATACGGGATGGTAATTTATTTGGGATTATAGGGGACATGTTCCTAGGTGACAAAAAAAAAACAAATAGGTATATAAAAAATGATTTAATTGAAGTTTTTGAACATTTGAACTAATTATCTTAAGGCTTAGGCAGAGATTTAAAGAATTTTGTAATTTTTTCTTGCTTAGCAATTTTCAAAAACTCCTTCAATTCAGACTGATACACAGCAGTCGTATTAGCAATTTGTCGCTTAAAAATTAGACTTCGTTCCATAGACGGATCAATGTTCATAAAGAAATCGCAGAGCTCATTTGCCATTCTTAAACCTTCACTAAGATTTTTCAAATTGAATATCACGTTTCCAGTGCTTGTTGAAGCCTCTTCTATATGGAAATATTACCAAAAGTTCAAAAATATTGCGAAAATATTGGAATATTTAACATTTTCTTGTAATAAGATCTATTTTACTTTTTTATTAGTCCATTTGACAGGAATATTGGGTTGGATACCTATTGGAATAATTTTATTATTATGTATGTGCTTATTAGATCCGTGAATAAAAAATTTTTTAGTCGCGAATATAGAAATTGGGTCTCCTTTTTTTAATCCGCGAATAGTGAAAACGCGAATAAAGGAAGCTCGAATAAGGAGCTTTTACTGTACATAAGTCGTTGGCATTCTTCTCTTGATTTTTCCAAAACCATAGTATTTTGTTCAGAAGGCTTATTCAGACCGCTGCGGCCAGGCCTTTGAGTTTTAAATATTCACCGCCTTGGTAGTCTCATTATAAATGTTGTAATCCATCTTTTCTGCTCATTTTCTTCTAGGATGGATGTCATGAGATGATAGTTTTAAAATTAAAATACCAACTCGATCTAAATCCAGACTTGTTGAAAAAAGTGTAGGTCGAATTTCAAGGCTGATATTGTTTGAGATATGTATGCTGGTTCTAAGATAGAGGAACACTAGTGACCTGTGAGTCAATATGCGAGACCGTTAATCATTCAGAAGGTATATTGTATTGTCTTATTAGTTCCTTCATTTTCTAGCAAATTTAAAGGAAACAGAACTAATGATCTCATCTATAGTTAAAAATCCATAATTAAATGGTAGATTTCATTTTTTTTAGATTCGTTATGAATGACAGGAGAATTGTAGGCATCATATGTCGAAGGTCACACTGATAAGACCTAATCAATTGCTTAACTCCTCACGGGTGATCCAAGTTGAGGTACTATTTTCAATAGCCTTTTTTTGACAGATCACGCTTAAGTCGTGTCAAATTTTGATTTTTTTGTTCAGTATTGTTTAGAATTTCCTCATGGAAAGACGTACGCCTGAACAACGTTTACAAATTGTTCAACTTTATAACAAAAATTTACGTTCTGTAAACAATTAGTTTCGCGCCAAGAATTCTGTTCAGCGATGAAATCTATTTCTGGCTCAATGGGTATGTAAACTAGCAAAATTGCCGCATTTGGGGCGAAGAGCAACCTGAAGAGATTCAAGAGATAACCGACTATTTGATACCTGAAATTGAAGCTCTTGGTCTCTGTGAGCAAAAAGTTTAACGTTTTGGGACGTTCGATTGGCCACCAAGATTATGTGATATCAAACTGTTAGACTTTTTCCTGTGGGATATGTAAAGTCTAAAGTCTATGTGGACAAACCCGTTTCGATTCAGGCCTGGCGAAATGCTTCAGGAGACCAGTCGAAATGTTCGAATGAGTCACTGAAAATTGGACTCAACGAATGGACCATCTGAGACGTAGCCGCGGCCAACATTTGAAATAGATACTCTTTAAAGTATATTCTTTCAAATGATAATAAACATTCAAATTTGAATTTTCTGTGTTTTTTATTTTCTTTAAAAAATTAGTTAACTTCGAAATGGATCACCCTTTACATATATTTCCCTCAATAATGAATAAAGTACCAAAATATATTGTTGTCTTGAAAAGAGCCTATTTATTTAGCACGTAACTCATGTGAACTTGCCTTCAGGCATTTTCCAGCGTAGTTCCTGCCACTAAGCTTCACCTCAGAATTTCCAATGTAGAAATAGATTCAATAACTCCAAGGTCATTTCTCTCTAAGTGGTATGCAAAGGCGTCTTCACTTGAAAATAAAATATATACCTTCTCTAAAGATAACCTGCTGGTTGCTAACAGCAGCTATGATAAATTTTTGGTTTATAAAAAAAGTGAAATTTTAAGAGCGTTAGAAAAATATTTTTTTATGTCAAACTTGCAATATAACCACATCCAGAAATACACACTAAATTGTTATTTACATGTAGATTTCTGGCGATCTACATATTGTACGAATATATGCGTTAGTGTTTGTATATGTATGTGTATTTCAAATGTCGTTGTTTTGTCACCAAAGCAACTTTGCGAATTTTAGCTACAAAAGGTTATCAGCAGCAACAGCAAACAACAGCAGATCTTCATTTTTACTAACGAAATTGTGAAGAGAAATGTGCTTATCAATTTTGATTGTACGTTTCAAACTTTTCTTTGGTATTTTCTATTATAAAGTCTACGTAGTGGGTGTCTCCGAAGCAAGTTACCTCTATTGAATAACAGATGGCATTATTTTTATTACTATAAAGAAAAAGCTGTAAAGAGCGCTCTAACTAAGCCACAAATTAAGGTTTGAAATCAAATTTTGTACAGGGGATCACACTAGGGAGGGGCATGCTTGCATGTAATTTTTTTTTTTTTTCAAAAAGTGGTAGTTGGTTAATATATAAATCAGATAATAACCACCCCACCCACTACAAAGGTTATATTGAAAACTACTAAAAGTGCGTTAAATTACTAACGAAAAACGTCAGAAACACTATTTTTTACAAAAGAAATGAGGATTGGCGTCGCCCACTTTTGGGTCAAAAAACATATCTCAGAAACTACTCGACCGATTTCAATGAAATTTGATATAGTATGTATTTTTTTCAAACCATGATATTACTGATACAAAATGGGCAAAATCGGTTAACAACCACGCTTACTTTCTTTACAACACAATGCAGAGGTCCATCTGATTCGTTCACTTTATAATATACTATACCTCAAGAACGAATGAAGATAACGGAACAAAGCATTACATATACATCGGAAATCGGACTATAACTTTTAAAGGCCCTAGATATAAAACAAGAAGAACTCAATGACTAGGGATAATTTTTTATCGAAAATATCGGTAAATCTCACAGATAATTTAATGATATACAGGGGAATATTCTTTTTTTTTCTAATAGTGTGTCTATGTGTGTAGATGTCTAATGTGTGTGATGTCTTAGCAAAATGAAATGAGCGTATACCCTCGTGTGTAGTGTACCTTGGTGGTGAAAATGAGTGAAATCGGTAGAATAAAGAATTACACCAATCCTCCTACACTAAATTTAATGATTTTTGTTTTGCAGGGGATTTTTTTCCGAATATGTGGTACAAATTGTGTGTTCTCTTAATAAAACTAAATAAATACATTTCATGAGTATAATATGTTCGGTTACACCTGAAGGACTAACTTCCTTTCTTGTTTTTTTTTTCAGTTTAAAAATTATTATTTTTTAAAATCTTACTTTGTGACCACCCTTTAACTCCTGCTCCATATTCCATATTTTAATGAATGTGTTTATGTTAATTTTAAAATAAGTGTATTTAGAAAGCTTCGGGTGTGCCTACATGTTTATGATCTTGTATATAACGAAAGTTGGAAGTTAAGTACTGAAGGCAGCCCAAAAATTTTAAGATATACATACATATACATATATTATATATTTTAATTTATTTTTTATACATACTCTTTAATTATTTATTATTTATACAGATATGTATATGTATGTATGATATGGCTTGGTACTTTTTATTTTATTATTTTTTTTTATTGTCGCTCACTCTTAAGACCTGATTTATTCCTTACTGGTCTGGTCTGGCACTGTGCTTCCACTGTTCTGCTTTGCTATGGTCCAAGGAGCGCTGCACCAAACACTTACACACATACCGACTCCGTCCATATTTTGTAATTTTCCACTATCAGTTTGTGGAAAAACAACGATCATTGATACTACCGCTGTCTGCTCACAAACATACTTCCATACAAACAATCATAAGTCGATCAAGTGAAGTGATCGTTGATGAAAATGGCTACACTGTGAGAAATTTGTGTAGAAAAATCGAACGAGTTCTACACAAAAGCGAAAATTAGTTTATGATATTTAAACTTTTTAGAAATTTTTTTTGAGAATATGAAATAAATTGAAAATAGAAGATAGTCCCAAATTCTACTGATCATTAGTAATACTCAGCAAATGGCACATGTAGTGCTCATTATTATATAATACCTCAGTCAGTAGGCATAGAAAGTGAAAATCGCTCAAATCACAGTCGTCGATAGAGATTTTCAAAGATTTTAATATAGAAAATATAAGTGTGTGTGTATATGCTGGGTCACTGATAACCTCAAAATTCGAACCGTGCATAAATTATGAACGCTTCAACAACACATACATATGTATGTACATATGTATATCATAACGGCATGCTAATTTCTATTTTTACGCGCTTTATTTTACTCCGTACGTTTTTCCTGTACTCCTCAATACGTTATCGGTGATAACGTCAAACCGCGAGAGCGAGTTCTTTCGTTCTAATTGAATTGTGCGCATCTTGGATTGGCATGGTTGTTGGGCTTTGCGATTAGCGCACAGGCTTTTAAGTACACCTAAAGCTTGAGTTCGCTTTCAGTGTTTCGCTACATACATATGTATATAGTAAATATATACTATCTCTAGTTGTACCCTGCACGAGTCGTGGCTTGGTCTCATATTCGTTCATCTCTCCCAAGCTGCTGTTGCGATTGTGTCCTCAAAGAAAATGAAACTAATGATTCCGAAACGAAATTAACAACAACTAAAAAGCAACAACAATTGCAGATAGTTTAATACAAATCATCTGTATTATCAGCTTTATGCGGAAAACAATTTGGTGATAATACGCCTTTTGAGTTCGGCTTTCTACAAATAGTTCGTTTTTTGCGTTTTTCGCCCAACGGAAACATTCGAAATCCGGCTTTGACGAAGAAAGGTTTAATTTTGAGCAATTCTATTATGACATTAACGGTTTTTGTGCACATGGGAATTACAGAAAGTACTTCAACTGTGATAAAATGGAAATTGTGCAAGTAGTTATGCGCAAATAAAGTAAAATAATAATAAATAATAAATAACAAATAATAAAATAAATAATATAAAACAAGCTAATAAAACATAAAAACAACAACAATAAATAACTACTTCTATTTTTTTTATAATAAATGCATAATTAAATATTTTTTAATAAAAAACTAAAAGTAACTAGTGGAAATTGAAAGGTAAAAAATGTGAACTGTTACTTAAACTAATATTAAGTGAAAGAAATTAAAAATTACAAACAATTAAAATAATATTAGCAAAATCAAAAAGATTGTTTGTCAAAAAATCAGTTTTACAAAAACAAATATTAAAAAAAAAATGAAACAATGAAAAAAATATTTAAAAAATTTTATTGAAAAAAAAACATTATTCAAAAGGTAACATTTTTTTTAACAAAAAAAATAATTTATTAGTTACAAATTATTATGGATAAAACAAAAAAAATTTTTTGTTTTTTATTGAAAAACAATTTGATTGTAAAATACTATTTTATAAAATCTTTATAATCATAATTAGTGAGCTACAATACAGAATAAAACTACAAGCAATACAAATAAAACTATTTCCAATAAAAAAAATCAGTAAATTTAAACTTAGACAAGCAGGAAAACTATTTTTTTTTTTTGTTAATTTTTAAATAAGGCGAGAAGACATTTTTTTATGTAAATATGTGCTTAAATATTAGTGGTGACATGATGCTGCAAAGCTTCTAAAACAATTTCGAAAAAGAAAAAAAATTGTAATCAACCGAAATTAAATTTCACGAATGAATCAAGTACGCACATGCCAAAGTTTGACATTTGACATGCGTTATTAAGTGATATATATATATATGTATGTATATATATACGAAAAGTATGCGTTATCAGGAATTGTGATCCCAAATGCGTCAAGTAAATAGTGATAACGACAATGTTTTACTAAGCAAATAAGCAATAGTTACATGTTTTTATTTGAAAATTAGCATTTCCGCCAACAGCCGAAAGCTCTAATCGGTATATTAAGGGTATTCACACCGAATATGTTCACGTTTGCATTTAATGTGTACGGTAATTTTTCGTTTACCGAATTATGGTATAACTGTTTGACAACAATATATATAATAGTATATATGTATATGAATTCGTATATTTACTCAAGCCGTTATCACCACCAATTGCATATGAACTTTAGAGAGTGGCGAAACGAATAAAAAACTTGTACAAAATCACTTATACTCATCATATGTACGACTTTAATAAAGTGTAAACGAGAGAGCATAACTCGAAGAAAAACAGCAAAGATGGAGAATGCTAGTATATTATACATATATTTTATTATAAGTACACCAAATATCTGAATAATCTAAACAGATTTTGAATTTGCTGATGTCAGTCAATTTTTTTTTACATATCGGTTTAAATATTCGTACATATCTGGGGCAAATCGAAACCATTAAGGTATTAATCAAATCGGCACTTGTATTTGTTTCAAGCAATGTGTCGATGCCTACTCAGTATCGGAAAGCTATCGAGTACTTTTGAGTAAAACTACATTTTTGTTCTGCATAAGACGATAAAAATTACGATGAGTTGTTTAAATTGTTTAATTATCATTGGTATAACTTTAGATAAACCCTAGTGAAACATTCAAATGGATTTAGAAGAATTATTATCTGTGTCTAAATTTCTATTTCTTCTCTCTTCTCCTGTAACCATATTCGTGCTAATAGAGCTATCTAAAAGTAATTCAGAAATAACTTTTCGCAATTCTATAAAGCGCTCAACCATATAAAACACTGTATTCCAGCGCGTGTATACATCGAGTACACATTTTTTTACGGATCCTTCAAAAATGTCTTCTTCTACCTGAATTTTTTTTTATCCACATAATAATGCTTCTTACTTTATAGAGAACAGTAGCACACATTCCTCTTAGCAACTTGTGTTGCGAGAGTATAAAAACTTGGCGATATCTCGAAGACTACATTATTTTTTATTTATATAAATAATATATGATAGTATATAATACTTGGTTGAAAAATACTGTAGCTAGCGGTATCTCAATCAATATAGTAGTCTAGAGTGGTCGACCTTGAACAGATAAAAATTTAAACAGCTTCGGTTATGGGGAGACGATGCGCCACATATTTGTATGTGAGTTTGTGAGAGGATAAAAACTATGGTTTATGTCTGATCCTATTTACTAGAATAATATAAGTTCAGTCTCATAAATTAATTGATATCAAAACGGAACCACCGGCTTCAATTGAAACCTTTTCATGTAAGATTTTTTTATAATAAAAGATACTCTATCTTTTAATCAAATTCTACATATACATAGGTACATATATTTACATATGTTTATATCTATAACTATATTACTGTACAACAACATAAAAAGTACTGTTATACATGCTTGTAAACCCACTTTCAGACTACTCCAGAGAGTGTCCGCCTACAGAATATAGTTCCTGTAAATAGCGAGCACATAATGGTCATGGCATTCGATTTTATAGCAGGCTGCCTCGGTGGTAAGTACACAATAAGTTTTAAATATATAAAATTATTATGATGAAGGTAGTAATAATAGCACCGTTCTCTCACCTTGGAGTTATAAATCAGTTTTCCACGAGTTTACTAAATATCCCCAATTCATGTATTCATCACGTATGACACCGTAAACTCGTCGAGAAAGTGTAATGAATTTCATGATTAATAGATTTCTAAAGTATCCATAAAAACGATGTAACTTTTTCAGATCTACTCCCTTGTTCCACGTTTCAGATTTGAGCAATTTCTCCAACAGACTCCAATTTTTACCTTCTTCTTCAGAGATAAGCTCTGGCAGTTAGTCCCATTACGTTTCAACATTTATCCGCCTTTATTTACTTTTAACTCATGTCTATAATTTCTTATTCAATTCCTCTTTCCAGGCTGTGCTGGTGTTTTGGTCGGTCATCCATTCGACACAGTGAAGGTCCATCTACAGATGCAAGATGTTAAGAACCCCGTATATCGTGGCACCTTCCATTGCATATCATCACTAGTGCGTACAGATGGTGCAAAAAGTTTATACCGCGGCATGTCCAGCCCACTGATGGGTATATCGGTTGTTAATGCTATTGTGTTCGGTGTATATGGCAATGTTCAGCGACAAATGGTGGACTCACATTCATTATATTCACATTTCATAGCCGGTTGCGTGTCGGGTTTTGCGCAAAGTATAGTGTGTTCACCAATGGAATTGGCAAAGACGCGTATGCAATTACAACATATGGATCCGAAAGCGCCGCAATTTAAAAGTCCCATTCAATGTATAAGACATATAATACAGACAGAAGGTTTTAAGGGCGGTTTTCGTGGTTTGGGAATGACAGCGCTCCGAGATGTACCAGGTAGGTGAATTGTATTTTTGAATCTATATAGTATATCTATGAGAATGGAGCAAGACTAATGTTGTTGCTGTAGAGGAAGTAAACAGCTCCAATTAATTTAGAAGATTTAATTTAAAAGTTAATTAATTGTTATCTACTCTTCTCCAGGTTTCGCCGCCTACTTCGTAAGCTACGAATGGTTCATGTCGCTAAAGGAAAAACCAAGCGTTCCACACGCTCTAACTGCCGGCGGCATAGCTGGCATTGCTTCATGGCTCGTCTGCTATCCCACAGATGTAATAAAGACGCTGTTGCAAGCAGACGGTATGAGTTCAGCACCAGTCTACAAAGGCGCTTGGGATTGTGCGGTCAAAAATTATAATAAAGATGGGCTACATTTCTTCTTCCGTGGTCTCAACTCAACCATTATACGCGCATTCCCCTCGAATGCTGCCTGCTTCTATGTGGTCGCCTGGATTTTGGGTATGGCAAATCGTGCTAATTTGGATGTGCAATTACAGACAACCGATCAGTTGGCGATATCCAGGGTACCGCTATCGGCGGAGATGCCGTTATCCTATCTGCATCGTTATGATAAAGAGCGACACGAAGTGCGCGAGAAGCGTTATACGATGGTGAAAATTTTACAAAACTTAGGTGCCTTCAATGAAGCCGTCTGCCACTCGGAAATCGAAGATTTAGCGCATGAATTTTATCCAGAGAAAGACAATGATTTTAAATATTATGTTTTCGAAGATGAACGCATAAAAATAAACGAACTTTGTGAGGATAATGATTGAGAAGTAACAAACAAGAAAGTCCGTTATAGCTGACTAGTTGCGTGTATGTACATATGTATGTATTGATGTATGTATGTATATATATTTAATGTACATATACTTATTTATATGCAGAAATATATATAGTGCTAAAGCATAAAATCATCGGTAGGTAGGAATTATGTAAATAAATTTGAAATAGATTAATGTTTTAAGATTTTACAAATGAACGCATTCACACTTTGAAGTTTTATAAATGAAAAAGGGAAAATAAAAGATTTTATTATGATAAACAGCAACAATAATGTGCCTACATTCTTGGCTTAAATACTTGTAAGGCAAAATAGCGAAACTCGTTTTTGTGAAGTTTTAAAGACAAGATTGATTTATGTGTTTCACTTTTAATCCAGTTTGTGCTTCCTGTTGGAAGCCGTATTGTTATACGGTACTAAAAGGTTCTCTCAAAGGGAATATTAAAGTTCTGAAACAGAAATTTAGCAACTGGTTCATCTGAAGGATACTCACTAACCCTTCTTATATGTTCTTCATAAAATAAAAAAAAAATAAATTTTCTTATGAGCCAATACAATCATTCCTATAATTTAAGCCCTTATCATAGGATTCGGCTGGGATAACAATAAAGTTTATAATGCAAATTTCCCCTTATGACCTCAAACGACTCCTTACAGGGACAAGGATGATTTGGCAAGTAAAATCAAGTGCTGGTCTCTCGTTAGCAGGCTAAAAAATCGGATATTCCGTCGATCAGGCAATCCTTACCCAAAAGATCAACCAATAAACTACATTCGATTAACTGCGCTCCCTAGAAGCAAACTGAGACATCTAGTGCCACTATACACTGGCCACTGCAGACTAAGGTGCCACCTGCAAATCTTCTTGTCGGATAATTGCCGATTCTGTGATGTAGTGGCGGAGACACCAGAGCACTTATTCCTTGACTGCCCGGCGATTGCAAAGAAAAGTGTACTGCTTTCTTCATTTGCAATAACTTTATATATCCGTTCCGTTCTTGAATGATATAGAGAGTAAATTTCACTCCAAACAAGTGTAAATGATGCAGTTAATGGATCTTTATCGAAACGTTTTCAATTACGCTAAGTCCCAAAGAATTTAGTGGCCAAATCATAATATTAACGTTTGGACTCGAAGTAAATGACTGTATTTATGGAGGGTTATGAATCGAAGCATTATCTGGTTGAATCCATGGGATAGGTCCGAAGAGATATTTTAATAATAGAAAAACTGAAAGTAAGGTTGTTTTGAAGCGTTCACTGTTAATTTTCAAAAACTGGTCACTGATCAATAAAAATTAAATAAATTGTTCTAAAAAACGCAAAGGCAGCATTACCCACTTATGATGAAGGCTTCTTCTCTGCGTAAATCATGAAAATAGTATTGAAAGCCATTGGGTCGATCTAAATTAAAATGTTTTCATCAGTCCATCATTGAGTCGAGTGTCTAAATGAACACTCCAAGTCATCTGTGTCTGATTGGCGTTGCAACCGTTTAGCCGGTTATAGCCGAATCGACGATAGTGCGCCACCTCTCTCTCTCCTTCGCAGTTCGGCGCCAGTTGGAGATCCCAAGTGTAACCAGGTCGCTCTCCATCTGGTCCCTCCAACGGAGTGGAGGCCTTCCCCTTCCTCGGCTTCCTCCGGCGGGTACTGCATCGAACACTTTCAGGGCTGGAGTGTTTTCGTCCATTCGGACAATATGACCTAGCCAGCGTAGCCGCTGTCTTTTTATTCGCTGAACTATGTCAATGTCGTCGTATAACTCGTACAGCTCATCGTTCCATCGTCTGCGGTATTCGCCGTTGCCAATGTTCTGAGGACCATAAATCTTACGCAAAATTTTCCTCTCGAAAACTCCTAGTGTCGTCTCATCTGATGTTGACATCGTCCAAGCTTCTGCACCGTAAAGCAGGACGGGAATGATAAACGACTTGTAGAGCTTGATTTTGGTTCGTCGAGAGAGGACTTTACTGTTCAATTGCCTACTCAGTCCAAAGTAGCACCTGTTGGCAAGAGTTATTCTGCGCTGGATTTCGAGGCTGACATTGTTCGTGTTGTTGATGCTGGTTCCCAGGTATACGAAATTATCTACGACCTCGAAGTTATGACTGTCAACAGTGACGTGGGAGACAAGACGCGAATGCGCCGACTGTTTGTTTGATGACAGGAGATATTTCGTCTTGTCCTCATTCACCTCCAGACCCATTCGCTTCGCCTCCTTATCCATGCGGGAAAAAGCAGAACAAACGGCGCGGTTGTTGCTTCCGATGATATCAATATCATCGGCGTACGCCAGGAGCTGTACACTCTTGTAGAAGATTGTACCTTCTCGGTTTAGCTCTGCAGCTCTTATAATTTTTTCCAGCATCAGGTTAAAGAAGTCGCACGATAGTGAGTCACCTTGTCTGAAACCTCGTTTGGTATCGAACGGCTCGGAGAGGTCCTTCCCAATCATGACGGAGCTTTTGGTGTTGCTCAACGTCAATTTACACAGCCGTATTAGTTTTGCGGGGATACCAAATTCAGACATCGCGGCGTAAAGGCAACTCCTTTTCGTGCTGTCGAAAGCAGCTTTAAAATCGACAAAAAGGTGATGTGTGTCGATCCTCTTTTCACGGGTCTTCTCCAAGATTTGGCGCATGGTGAATATCTGGTCAGTTGTCGATTTTCCAGGTCTAAAGCCACACTGATAAGGTCCAATCAGTTTGTTGACGGTGGGCTTGAGTCTTTCACACAGTACGCTCGATTGAACTTTGTATGCGATATTTAGGAGGCTGATCCCACGGTAATTGGCGCAGATTGTGGGATCTCCCTTTTTATGGATTGGGCAGAGCACACTGAGATTCCAATCGTCAAGCATGCTTTCTTCCGACCATATTCTGCAAAGAAGCTGATGCATGCACCTTATCAGTTCTTCGCCGCCGTATTTGAATAGTTTTGCCGGTAATCTATCGGCCCCCGCTGCTTTGTTGTTCTTCAAGCGGGTAATTGCTATTCGAATTTCTTCATGGTCGGGTAATGGAACATCTGTTCCATCGTCATCGATTGGGGGATCGGGTTCGCCATCTCCTGGTGTTGTACTCTCACTGCCATTCAGCAGGTCGGAGAAGTGTTCCCTCCATAATCCCAGTATGCCCTGGACATCGGTTACCAGATTACCACCTTGGTCTCTACATGAGGATGCTCCGGTCTTGAAACCTTCGTTAAGTCGCTTCATTTTTTTCATAAAATTTTCGAGCATTCCCTCTGTCTGCCAGCTTCTCAAGCTCTTCGTACTCACGCATTTCGGCCTCTTTCTTTTTTTGTCTGCAGATGCGTTTCGCTTCCCTCTTCAGCTCTCGGTATCTATCCCATCCCGCACGTGTAGTGGTCGTTTGCAACGTTGCGAGGTAGGCAGTCCGTTTTCTCTCCGCTGCGAGACGGCACTCCTCATCGTACCAGCTTGTTTTTTGTCGTTGCCGAAAACCAATTGTTTCGACTGCAGCGCTACGCAGTGAGTTTGAGATGCCGTTTTCCCACACACAGTTCCCTTATACCGAGATGCTGATGAGTGCTCTCAGAGAGCAGGAGTGCAAGTCGAGTAGAGTATTTCGTGGCTGTCTGTTGCGATTGCAGCTTTTCGACGTCGAACCTTCCTTGTGTTTGTTGACGGGCATTCTTCGCTGCACAGAGGCGGGAGCGTATCTTCGCTGCGACTAGATAATGGTCCGAGTCTATATTTGGTCCTCGGAGCGTACGCACGTCTAAAACACAGGATGTCTTCCGTCTATCACAACGTGATCGATTTGGTTCCGCGTGTTTCGATCATCGTCATCGTCCTTCTCTTCCGTTGGGGCGTGGGCGCAAATCAGCGATATGTTGAAGAACCTCGCTTTGATGCGGATTGTGGCTAGACGTTCATCCACCGGGGTGAATGCCAGGACTCTGCGACGGAGTCTCTCTCCCACCACAAATCCAACACTAAATTTGCGCTCCTTTATATGGCCGCTGTAGTAGATGTCACAAGGACCCACCTTCTTCCGTCCTTGTCCCGTCCATCGCACTTCTTGGATGGCGGTGATGTCAGCCTTGAGTCGTATGAGGACATCAACCAGCTGGGCAGAGGCACCTTCCCAATTAAGGGTCCGGACATTCCAGATGCATGCCCTTATATCATTATCCTTAAAACGTTTACAGGGGTCGTCATCAAAAGGGGGGTGTCTCATCCGAGGCTTTCGTAGATTTTTCATTGGTACTTCGTTTTTATGTGGTGGGTCCCAAGCCCTACGCACAACCGCATAAGCGGGCTTCGCCTTCTCACTTTAGCTCGCCTTCAAACGGATGTCTGTTGGCTACCCAGAGGATACTTGGTCTAAAACCGGAAGCCGTGAGCTGCTTGAACCATGTGGAGAAGAATCGTTTCTGGCCACTTCCAAGTGAATGACAATCAAAAACTTTCCTCATTTGCGTGAACTTCTACACATGATCCCATCCTCAATGAACACTCCAAGTCATCTACTCTACCGCAAATTGAAGCCGTTTTTTTGCGTTGGTCATTCAGAGGCCGTCATCACTTCGCTCTTCTGGCCATATCAGTTTTAATTTAAAACTTTAAACCCGTACATCTCAAAAATCACGATGACACGATTTTTCGAAAAGTTTTGAAATAATATTATAATACCAAGTTTATAAATTTTAGATGAACCACTAATGAGGTGATAGTGTCATGTGTAAAAGTTCACGCAAGTGAGAAAAAATCCTTACTTTGACTTGAAGGTGACCACAAACGCTTATTTTGCATATGGCGCAAGCAGCTCACGACTTCAGTTTTGAACTTAGACCAAGTATCTTTCGATAACACGAAAAGGAACTGCCTCTATGCCTGAATAGCTTATACGACTATGTAAACTAATGTTGGATAATACAAAACGCTCAAACAGAGTGACTCACTATCATGCAACTTATTCAATATATTGCTGGAGAAAATAATACGAGCTTAAGAGCTAAATAGAATAGGTACAATATTCTAAGAGAGTGTACAGCCGCTGACGTACGTGGATATCATTGGCCTTAATAACCTCACTGTTAGTTCTGCTTTCTCCATGCAAAGAAGAGAAGCAAATGGCTCTGGCGGTGAATTAGGACAAGACGAAACATATTCGGCCATTCCATGTAAAATAGCGCGAAATATCAGTTAGTGTTGTTTTTGGAGCATCAAGCAAAGAGCACATTTTCATTTGTAATGAAGCTATTTCATAAGTACTTATATGAGTTTTCATATGTGTATGGAGTTATATGTACCAAAGTGATCAGGGTAGCAATAGTTGAAATCGGTCCATGAATTACCCCAGGCCCTATATACTAAAAATAATGATTTTCGTTATTCTAATGGACTCTATGCCGAATATGTATGTTGCTCAAATGTGTGTTATATTAATAAAAAAGAAAAAACGTTAACTTCGGGTGTACCGAAGCTAATATACCCTTCACAGGTGCATTTCTTTTAGTAACAATGTGTTTAAGCAAATCTAAAGACGTAAGAAAAAGTAAGTAAAAACAAAGAAAACATTTTACTAATTCTTTTTAGCCGAGCTTTTTGCTAGAAACATTAAGGTTATATAGTTAATCGATCTGAACAATTTCTGCGGAGATTATATTATTACCTTAAGCAGTAATCCATGACAATTTCGTGAAGATACCACGTCAAATGCGGAAGTTTTCCATACAAGTCTTTGATTCCGATCGTTCAGTTTGTATGACAGCTATATGATATAGTGGGCCGATATCGGCAGTTCCGACAAATGAGCAGAGAAAATAACATCTGCAAAATTTCAAAACGATATCTTAAAAACTGAAGGACTAGTTCGTATATATACAGACAGACGAACAAGGCTAAATCGACCCAGTTCAATATACTGATCATTTATATATATACTTTATAAGGCCTCTGACACTTCCTTCTGGGTGTTACAAACTTCGTGACAAACCCTGTTCAGGGTATAATTAGAAAAAGTAAATTGCGGGAGTACTATGAAAGTTATTTCTTTTTATATTTTACCTTTAGGTTTATAGATTTGTAAAAAAACGTCATTCGCTAAAATCTAATTATTTTTTATTTTAACTAACTAGTATACATATGCGCTTATAGAAGAAACTTATGTTCTGCTGAAAATACCATAATTCATTAATTATATTTGGATTATTGGGTATCACCTGATCAATCATTATCCTAGATATAGTGCCATTATGTTATAGCCTCCTCATTTAGCGGTTTAACCAACCGTATGGACGTTGATTAATAATCAGCTTCGTCCACAAACGATAACAAATGATAAAACCTTATTTACTTTCTTTGGTGTTACTCATGCTTTTCAAGATTCAAAGACTAGAGAAAAGCCAGTCGAATTAGTCCGGAGAGACTAGGAGATGGTGCGTGCCGATTCATTTTCATGAATCCCTTAATTTTTGATACCAAGTTATGATGTCCACAATAAAACATTCTCACGAACAAAGTATTCTGTGATAGTTGAGTTGTGATGCAAGTTGAGGTGTGATTATCGAGCGTAAACTGTAGTTTACCCATGCATCAGCTTTATAATGTTTTGTTTTTCTAGGAAGGTGTCAAAAGTTTAAATTAATAGGCAATGTATATGAAATATGACCGATATGATCTTCTAAATTTTCTAAGTAAATCTCGCGTGCAAGTATATATTTTACCAACTTCTTGCTTTCGGTGATTTATGGGCCTTGTGATGTCATATGAGGGAGATCTGATAAGTACTTAGTCACTGTACGATAGCACCACTATCACAAGAGAACTATGATGAAATCAAAATTTTAGTCGAATCGGATAAATATGTAGGCGGATTATTAAGACAATGTAGTGATAGCATAACGTTTTTTGCTGATTGAGGTGACTCTTTGATGGTGACAATCAAAATTGGTTAAAGAGCAAGACCGCTTCGTGAAACCTTGGTTTTTCGCCGGTATTTATACTTGTGTACTTATATGGACACCATCGTACAGTTAATCATTGAACACGACGGACTGTATGCTCTTCTATGGAAATTATTTAAATCAAATTAATGTTTGGTTCTTAGAAATATAAGTTCGGAACTGATAACGACAACATTTTTATAATAAAGCTACAGTGATCTTAAATTTGCTTCTTAGTTTAACGCAAACAGTCGTCGAATCGTTAGCTCTTACTTTTTGGTGTTAATTGTTCAGCATTGGTGAGTTATTTATTCTTTCTAATTTCATGGAGCTTAACTGCTCTAGAATCTGTGGTTGATTAAAAAAAAAAGCATCATCGAGAAGAACATACACTCATTGTTTTTTAAGATATTTTTTCAAATTTCCACTTTCAGGTAGTTTGCTGCAAAATGAATCGCAATTTAACGGTAATCGCCATTTATATACTTTCACTCTCGATTTTCATTATGCAAGCACAACCAGCGAAAAGTATTTATAATGTTGGCGGTGGAAAAATTTGTGGTGTAAATTAGGAGTGTGTTGAACGTTTTCTTTGCGATGCAAAAGGAGCGGAGGTAGGAGGTTTTGAAAACTTCATCGATTTACAAATATATGTAGAAAATCCATGTGGCTATTCGGAAGTATGCTGTAGTACAGAAGATAAGGTATATGTTAACAACTTGGAATTCAATACGAGTTCTCTTCACTCTCGTTTGTTTCTCTTTCAGTTAACGGAACCGAACATACCCATCTAACCAGCAGAGAGGCACGAAGGTTGTGGTTATCGTAATCCAACCGGTGAAGGTTTCAGAATTACTAGCGACAAAGAAGGCGAGTCAGAGTTTGGTGAATTCCCTTGGATGGTGGCCATTCTGCGTGATGAACTAATTTGGGGCGAGTTGTTCAACATATACGAATGTGGTGGATCTGTAATTGCACCAAATGTTGTCCTGACAGCTGCACATTGTGCACGAAACGCTGAGCCACACCTATTGGTTGCACGCGCCGAAGAGTGGGACACACAAACCAAACAGGAGGTGTTGCCACATCAAGATGCACGTGTCAAAGAGATCATTCGGCACGAGAAATACAACAAGCGCACACTCTTCAACGACGTAGCGCTATTCATTTTGGAAACACCTTTCACGTGGGAGGAAAATGTACGTCCCATTTGTTTGCCTGAATCGGACGTCAACTTCGAATATTCACGTTGCTATGCCTCCGGTTGGGGCAAAGATAAGATAGGCGAAGATGGAGTTAATTCGGTGATTTTGAACAAGATCGATTTACCTATAGTGCCACATGATACTTGCCAAGCAAATCTACGTAAAACACGTCTGGGACGATTTTTCCATTTGGATCAGAGTTTCATTTGTGCAGGTGGCGAGGAAGGCAAGGATACATGCAAAGGTGATGGCGGCTCACCATTAGTTTGCCCCGATCCGAATAACCCGAATCGTTACTATCAAGCTGGTATTGTAGCTTGGGGTATCAAATGCGGGGTTAAGGATGTGCCAGGAGTCTACGCAAATGTGGCATATCTCCGCAATTGGATCAACAAAAAGCTTTCTGCACGAGGCATTAATTTTAAGCATTTTACGGTTTAAGACATTTTCTATATTATCCGTTGCGTTTGAATATACTCAAAAGGACATTTCATATGAACAAAATATAAAGATCAAATAAGATCTCCAAAGTTGTGTTTTTTTTTTGTTGATAAGTTAATAAATTTTTTTTATTACAATTGTAACTAGTATACAATGATTAAATACTAAGAAATTCGTTAGTTAGAGAAATTCATTTGGTTTTCTCGTTTAGCAGTACCCATGAGTCTGGATGCTTCTTCACTTCCATGCTGTATAAGCCTCATTTCGTGAGTCTTTGCAAGTTAGGTTATTTCGTTTACTACTGAATTAACACCAACATCACGGTGAAGGTCAGCAGATCTAACATATATAAGGTTTGACAAGAATTTTGTTGTTGTTCGATAGTCAGTAGCATCAAATGTATGTAGTTTGTAGGCACCGTTACTCAAAATCTTTAATAACAAGTAAGGAAGGGCTAAGTTTGGGTGTCACCGAACATTTTATACTCTCGCAATTTATTTATTTAAATTTATTAATATAACAAACAATTTGACTCATATATTCGGCATATATATGGTATACATAGAAAGTTTGAAAACCCTAATATTAAGTATATGGGAGATAGATGAAGTTATGACCCGATTTCGCTCATTGTTGGCACTTAGACATATTATTAGAAGAAACATATTCCCTCAAAATTTCTTCAAAATATCTGAGAGACGTAACTATAATTTAGGTAAAAAATGTGTTAAAAGTACTGAGGTCCTGATATTCGATATATAGGGTCTTGAAAAGTTATGGACTGATTTGGACGATTTTGAGAAGTGCGGTGCCACACTATAAATGTAGTACTAACTTTATATATTGTAAAGTAAACTATTCGGACCGACTTCAAAGTTCTGGTATATGGGAAGTAGGCGTGGTTGTGAACCGATTTGAACTATTTTTACGACATATCATTTGGAAGCTAGGAAGATATTACGAACCGACATTGAAATTGGTCGAGTAGTTTCGGAAATATGGTTTTTGACCCATAAGTGAGCGGAACCAGGGCCATTTAAAATTTGAGTGCAGCACCATCTTTATAATGAAATTTAAGGCTTCTGATGGTTTTCCTTACTGAATTAAAGCATTTTTAGTAGTTTTCAACATAACCTTTGTATGGGAGGTGGGCGTGGTTATAATCCGATTTTCTCCATTATTGGATTGTATAAGGCAGTACCTAAAAGAAACGACTCTAGTTTCCTTGATATAGCTGTAGTAGTTTACGAGATATGTACAAAAAACTTATGAGGGGGCGGGGCCACGCCCACTTCCACGTATGCCCCTTCTTAGTGCTATCCTTCATACCAAATTTTATGCTTAATGTATGGCTTTTTAAGTATTTTCGGTTATTACCATTTTGTGGGCGTGGCAGTGGTCCGATTACACCCATCTTCGAGCTTAACCTTCTTATGGTCCAAGTTTTATCAAGATATCTCAATTTTTACTCAAGTTACAGCTTGCACGGACGGACGGACAGACAGACATCCGGATTTGAACTTTACTCGTCCCCGTGATCATTTTGATAGATATAACCCTATATCTAACTCGTTTAGTTTTAGGACTTACAACCAACCGTTATGTGGACAAAACTATAATACTCTCGTTGGAACTTTGTTGCTAGAGTATAAAAAGTTGTTTTTTATTAGAGCGGTAACATCCGAATGTAATTTATTGAAATCTTTAGCATCGTTTATTATAATTGGTGGTGGTCGGTGAGTTTTGGTATCATTAATGGCCGCAATTTCTTAATTTTTATTTTCCAAAGATCTATTAATTGTTGGTCAACTATCAGTTTTACGTTTTTTTGAATAGCGCTTCTTTTTGAGTATCCACTCAGTTTCTTTAGCTAGTTCATCTTCATCCGTTTCGTATACTTCATCAACACTTACATTTGATGGTTTTGGTGCTGTACTCGCAGGCTTGCTTTTACAGGCTTTCAGTTCTTCATTTTCTTTTTTGAGTGCTATATTATCTTTGTGTAATTGATTACACATCTCTTCTAAAGTTTTAAGCCTTTCATTTACAAGAGAGTTAGACTTTTGTAACTCGTTAATTGTATTTACTCTAAACGTGCTTAGACTGTTTCTCGGCGTCACCTCATGTTGAGGTTGAGCCATTTTTTGTTTTTAGCGATTTCCCTACCTGCAAATTAAAAATTTTGAAAATACAAAAAAATTAAAAAAAATATTAAAAAATAAAAAAAACAAATGGATTAAATGTCTGCTACGTCCACGTCGTTAATCCTGGGTTACGCTAAATTCTGATAATAATAGTGCATAAATCAATGATTTTTCATCATGTTCTGAGTTGGTTTTTTATTTGTAGCTCATACAAATATTGCTGTCCCAAAATTCCCTTTGGAGGTTAAAAGGTGATGAAATAAGGAACATTTTAAGATATTTTCGAAAAAAATCGAAGGGGGCATAAGTTGTTAAAAATTCCAAAAAAAAAAAAATTTTTTATTTTTTGCTATGAAATATTAATTTTAAAAATTTTTACGATATACAGTTTCAAAGTTTGAGAAATTCTGTACAAAAAAGTCACATGGTGTTTTAAAATCTGTTCATTAGTTTTAAAGTTATGGCGGTTCGAAAATTTTTTTACAAAAAACTTTGGCCCCTTATAATATGGCAACCCCGCGTTACACAGACCTAAAACCATATGTTTTATTTTAGGTTTTACATGTACTATAAGATATATAATTGCCAAAGAAAATAAAGAACTTGTTTTTTCAAGTGGCTTTTTTTCCAGAGAATGCCCCATATGTATAATCATTTGCTTACGCACGTGTTTAGTACGGCTGCCCCCATCCACAATAACACATTGTTTTGTTTCTTTTTATCTCCCATCTCCTTTTTTCTACAAATTGTTTTTATAAATTTTCGGTTCACAATTTTGTTTTATTTTTTATAAGATTCCGCAAACCACAAAAGTGAAGACACATTCAATCTGCGACAGGACTCTGTGTCTTTATTTCATACACAAAAAATTCGGTTTCGCATTCAGTTTAACAATGTAATTTAGACTTTTCCACGGCACCGAAAATTGCACTTGCGTTCACTTCAACTGTTCACTGTATATGTTAGGAATAAGATGTAAGTTATGAATTGATGTATTTTATTATGCTGTAATACATTACTACAGACGATCATATTTCGGTACCCGGCGAAGTCGATCAGCCTCAGTTTGGCGATGTTTCATCATGAGGCTGAATTTTTTGACTATGGTACCAAAGATACCTTCTTTACCCACCCTAGCGTTGAAATCACCAAGTACGTTTTCTACATCGTGGCGGGGGCAGCGCTCATAGGTACGTTCTATGCGTTCATAGAAGGTATTTTTGATCAGAACGTCCTTCTCTTCTGTCGGGGTGTGGGCGCAAATTTGCGATATGTTGAAGAACATCGCTTTGATAGGGATTGTGACTAGACGGTCATCCCCCGGAGTGAATGCTAGGACTCGACGACGGAGTCTCTCACTCGCCACGAATCCCACACCGAATTTGCGCTCCTTTATATTACCGCTGTAGTAGATGCCACCTTCATTCATACTTGTCCCGTCCATCGCATTTCTTGGATGGCGGTGATGTCAGCCTTTAGTTGTATGAGGACATCAACCAGCTGGGCAGAGGCACCTTCCCAATTAAGGGTCCGGACATTCCAGGTGCATGCCTTTACAGTGGTCGTCATCATATTTCAAGCTTTGAAGAAGTCAAAAAAGGTAAAAAACAAAACATTGATTTAAGTGACATTTGAAATCAAAAAGAATCGGCCAATGCCGATGCCCATGCTTACATTTGTGGCTGATACTGGTCCGATTAATTGGTCGGACTCTACCACTTAATGCACAACGTAGGCGTTCGTGTTAATTTTTGTTCATTCAATATGCTGTGTTGCAATATTAACAGGATTTATTGCGGATTTTGTATGACAGTTTCTATTAATATTCTACATTATATTAGAGTTATAAACGGTTTACGCCCAGTTCTCTTTAAATTCTCCTTTAGCATTTATTTGCCTTCTTCTTTTTAATAACCGTTACGCGGTTATAGCCGAGTCCGCAACAGCGCATCTCTTTTCAAACAATTAACCACATATGTCCTTCCGTACCTAGATCATGTGTTCCGAATTTTATAGCTTAAATTGTAGCTTTGTTATATCTGTTTTTGTTTAACTACTATTTTTTAGTTGTTACAGAAGTCCAATTTTGGCCATCAAGAATACTAACCTTCTCATAGTATCAAGGTTTAAGTGTGAGCTAAGTTATATTAGGATATTCAGATCAAATTATCGCTTGACCAATTGTGTGACCGGACAGACGGATGTTGGGATGTGACCACGTCCACTTACCTAGAAATGTGAAAATTGTAAAATGCTGTGAATATCTATTACAAAAGTCTTAACTTCTTTTTTGTTATACTCTCGCAACAAAAGTTGCTAAGAGAGTATTATAGTTTTGTTCACATAACGGTTGTTTGTAAGTCATAAAACTAAATGAGTTAGATATAGGGTTATATATATCAAAATGACCAGGATGACGAGACGAGTTGCAATCCGGATGTCTGTCTGTCCGTCCGTTCGTCCGTCTGTCCGTGCAACGGATAACTTGAGTAAAAATTGAGATATCTTAACGAAACTTGGAACATGTATTCTCTGGCACCCTGAGGAGGTTGCTTTCGAAAATGGGCAAAATCAGACCATTGCCACGCCCACAAAATGGCGAAAACCAAAAACCTATAAAGTGTCATAACTAAGCCATAAATAAAGTTATGAAAGTAAAATTTGGAATAAAGGATCGCACTAGTAAGGGGGATATTTGGATGTAATTTTTTTTGGGGAAGTAGGCGTGGCCCCGCCCCCAAATCGGTTATTTGTTTATATCTCGCAAACCAATAAAGCTATATAAACCAAATTTTCTGCAGTCAGTTCTCCTACGTACCCCACCACACACCATGAAAATAGTTGAAATCGGATAATAACCACGCCCACCTGTCATACAAAGTTTAGGGTGAAGATTAATAAAAGGGGGTTAACTCACTAACGAAAAACGTCAGACGCACTAAATTTCACAGCAATAATAGCAGAAGGAAGCTTCACTGAGATTTTTTTATAAAATGGAAAATGAGCTTGGCATCGCCCACTTATGGGTCAAAATATCTCAGGAACTACGCGACAGATTTCAATGGAATTCGGTATATAATATTTTCTTGACACCCTGATGACACGTGTGGAAAATGGACGAAATCGGTTCACAACCACGACAACTTCCCATATAACTCACTTTTGAATTCCATCCACTTTATAATATATACATTAGGAACCAATGAAGATATCGAAATAAAACTTTGCACAAATGCTGTATATGATCTGTGGCATCACTTGTGAAAAATTTGTCGAAATCGGACTATAACTTTTCAATGCCCCGGTTATCGAATATGAAGAACTCAGTGCCCCATGGTAACTTTTCACTGAAAATTTCGGTAAATCTCTCAGGTATCTTAATTTAATTCAGAGGAAATATTTTTCTTCTAATAGTGTGCCTCTGTACCAGAAAAGGTTAAAATCGGGTATTAACTTCCCTTATATATGAATATATGAGAATACCTAACTATAGGATTTTCAATAAAACGATGAGTTAAATCGGTTAATATGTGAAATATATTTATGCCAAATATATGGGTCAAATTGTGTGTTATCTTAATAAAATTTCTTCAATAAATTGCGAGAGTATAAACTAAGAACTTAGCCTTTCCTTACTTGCTTTTATTAGTATTGAATTCCCTGGACGGATATCTTACTTACTTAAACTTAAACGTTTGAATCGGCAAACCTAAGTCTAAATATTTACTGTCAAATAACAGTCTTATTGGATAAATAAATAAATAAAATACTAAACCCTCGTACATGGTCTGGTGTGGTTAGCGAGTCGATGGTTTATAAAACTAAAATTGGAGCAAATGTTACCATCAAACTACTAGCCATAAGCTTGTTTATATTTTGCATTTGTCCGGTTTTGCCTATCTTCAATACGATCTCATATTGCTAATTGTAACCTGTACGCAGTTTTATTAAGATATCAAGGTTAAAATTCAAATTTTGGCTTGACCGAATGTCCGAATAGGGCTATAACGGTGTAACCAATTAAAAATATAGGCGATTTTCGTGAATTTTTTTAAAAGAAAGTACTCTATCGATTGTTTTGAAGTTTTTTGCACATAATAAGGTTTATTTTCAGCAATATTTCAAAATTTTTTCTTTACAAAAATATTGAAAAATAACATAGTTATATGCTGTCTTCGTAGGTGCCAAATAAAAAGTTCCCTAACTGCTGACATGATTCCGGCCGAATGAGTTGCCGAAACGAAAAAATTCAAAAAGGTTATTAAAGTTAATATTTAACTATGTATATCCTATACAATTACTAACGATTGAAAAATATCAAAAATTTACAAAATGGCTTAGTTCTGAAGAAAAAATTCGTTTTTTAGATAAAAAAAATGGTATTTTTTTAATGCCAAATTGACAATTTTCAACCAATCAAAAAGATCGTAGGTCATTGTGTAGTAAATATATTCAAGAATACTCAGTTTAAATTTGCAGTCGATCGGTTAATGTATCGTTGAGTTATGATGTAAGCAATTTTGAGAAATGTCGTTTCGAGAAAAACGCGTTTAAAGTTTCGACTATAGCTGCTTATACCAGCGAACGGGTGCTCTTTCGAACGCTACCATTCAAATACTATTCAAGATACGATCTAACAGGATATTTTTGAAAGTATAAACTATCGAATAAGCAAAAAATAAAAAAAGTCGATTTTTTGAAAATCTCACACCGGTATAGCCCCTTAAGAAAAATCTTATCGGAGAGCACCTGGTCAAGAGAACAAATTATTTTACTCTATTTACGGACAATTTAATACAATTTACCGCTAATTCAATCTAGTCTAGAATGGGTATTCATTCATCATCCTTTGCGGATAGCATTTATTTTTATTAGTTGAGATGTAATATACAGATGCCAGGAGAGACCAAGTGATGGTGTGAACATATTCATTTTCATGAATCCATTAATTATACTCTCGCAACAAAAGTTGCTAAGAGAGTATTATAGTTTTGTCCACATAACGGTTGTTTGTAAGTCACAAAACTAAACGAGTTAGATATAGGGTTATATATATCAAAGTGATCAGGGTGACGAGACGAGTCAAAATTCGAATGTCTGTCTGTCCATCCGTCCGTCCGTCCGTGCAACGGATAAATTCAGTAAAAATTGAGATCTTAATGAAACTTGGAACACATGTTCCTTGGAACCGTCAGAAGGTTGCTTTCGAAAACGGGCAAAATCGGACCCACAAAATGGCGAAAACCGAAAACACATAAAGTGTCATAACTAAGCCCCCAATTCGATTATTTGTATATATCTCGCATACCAATGAAGCTATATAAACCAAACCAAATCGGTTCTCTTACGTACCCCACCACACACCATGAAAATAGTTGAAATCGGATAATAACCACGCCCACCTCCCATACAAAGGTTAGGTTGAAAATTACTAAAAGTGGGTTAACTCACTGACGCGAAGCGCCAGAAACACTAAATTTTGCAGAAGAAATAGCAGAAGGGAGCTGTACTCAGATTTTTTTACAAAATGGAAAATGGGCGTGGCATCGCCCACTTATGAGTCAAAAACCATATCTCAGGAACTACTCGACCGATTCGAATGAAATATAATACTTTCTTGACACCCTGATGACACGTGTGGAAAATGGATGAAATCGGTTCACAATCACGACAACTTCCTATGTAACTCAATTTTGAATTCCATCTTATTCCTTCACTTTATAATATATACATTAGGAACCAATGAAGATATCGAAATAAAACTTTGCACAAATGCTTGTCGAAATCGGACTCTAATTTTTCAAAGCCCCAAATATCGAATATGAAGAATTCAGTGTCCCATGGTAATTTTTCACCGAAAATTTGGGTAAATCTCTCAGGTATTTTAATTTAAATAGAGATTTTAATAATGTAGAGGAAATCTTTTTCTTCTAATAGTGTGTCTATGTACAAGAAATGGTTAAAATCGGGTCATAACTTCAACTATATGTACCTAATTATAGAATTTTCAATTTGAGTCAAATTGTGTGTTATCTTAATAAAAATATATCAATAAATTGCGAGAGTATAAAATGTTCGGTTGCACCCGAACTTAGCCTTTCTTTACTTGTTTTTAAGTAATTTTTTCAAATTTCCACTTTCAGGTAGTTTGCTGAAAAATGAATCACAATTTAACGGTTTTCGCTATTTTTCTACTTTCACTGTCGATTTTCATTAAGAAAACGCAATCGGAACAGAACATAATCATCCAACCAGCCGAGAGATACGAAGGTTGTGTTTAACAAACACTGGAGGCAATGAAGGCGAGTCAGAGTTTGGTGAATTCCCTTGGATGGTGGCCATTCTGCGTGATGAAGTAATTTGGGGCGAGTTGTTCAACATATACGAATGTGGTGATTCTGTAATTGCACCAAATGTTGTCCTGACAGCTGCACATTGTGCACGAAACGCTGAGCCACACTTATTGGTAGCACGCGCCGGTGAGTGGGACGCACAAACCAAACAGGAGGTGTTGCCATATCAAGATGCACGTGTCAAGGAGATCATTCGTCATGAGAAATACAACGACACACACATCAACGACGTAGCGCTGCTAATTTTGGAAACACCTTTAAAATGTGGGAGGAAAATGTGCGTCCAATCTGTCTGCCCGAATCGAACGTCAATTTTGACCATTCACGTTGCTATATCTCCGGTTGGGGCAAAGATAAGTTAGGCGAAGATGGAGCATATTCGCTGATTTTGAAAAAAGTCGATTTACCTGTGGTGCCACATGAGACTTGTCAAGCAAATCTAAGTAAAACACGTCTCGGACGATTTTTCCATTTTGATCAGAGTTTAATTTGTGCAGGTGGCGAAGAAGGCAAGGGTGCGTGTAAAGGTGATGACGGCTCACCATTAGTGTGCCCCGATCCGAAGAACCCGAAACGTTACTATCAAGCTGGTATTGTGGCTTGGGGTATTGGTTGTGGTGCTGCAAATGTGCCAGGAGTCTATGCAAGTGTGGCGTATCTCCGCAATTGGATCAACGAAAAGTTTTCTGCACGAGGCATTGATTTTAAGCATTTTACGGTTTAAGACATTTTCTATATTATCCGTTACGTTTGAATAAAATTAAAATGAAATTTCATTTTTATCTATGAAAAGAAAATAATTTAATCTTTTAGAGCCAAGTTTTGAATTGGAGAGCAATTGTGGGATAACCCATTCATTGGTTCTTTATTTATCTTAATATATAAAAATCACGTGTCACATTGTTTGTTTAAATTTATTCTAAATTTAAGAAAAAATCACATACAATCCGTGAAATAAATAATGTACATATGTATGGTCAGACAAATAAGCAATGAACAGAGTTCAAAAAGCGTTTTAACTATTTCAAATAAAAATTGGGCGGGGCGAAGTTCGCCGGGTCAGCTAGTATATTATATTATAAAGTCAACGAATCAGGTGGAATTCAAAATTGTATTATATGGGAAGTAGGGGTGGTTGTGAACCGATTTCGCCCATTTTCGATCGGTAATATCAGAAGGTCAAAGATATTATGTACCTGTGGTTCAGGAAACTCAATTGCTTGGTATGGCGACATTATTTCATTCGAGATGAGGAATAGCGAGCGTTATAACACGATGTTAGCCAACGCGGAGATGTGCCACCTCATGTTTCTCATCTAAATATGGACATATTGAGTGCAAAATTTGACGACTCGTTAATTTCGAGAGTCAGAGCAAGTCAAATGGCCGCCAAAATCATGCGAAGGCTCTAGATTATTTTCTCTAGGCAACCAGCATTCTCGAGAAGCTCGAAAACAGCATTCATCGCACTTTAGTCGGAATAATGCACCCGATCATCGAATATTGACGTAAACGGATAGACGCCTTGGAAGTTCCGTTTAGGCATGCAGAAAAAACATCGATCCATCGGAAACATCAGAAGATATTTCGTCTTGTCTTCATTCACCTCCAGACCCATTCGCTTCGCTTCCTTATCCAGGCGGGAAAAAGCAGAACTAACGGCGCGGGTGTTGTTTCCAATGATATCGATATCATCGGCGTACGCCAGCAGCTATACACTCTTATAGAAGATTGTACCTTCCCTATTTAGCTCTGCAACTCGTAAAATTTTTTCCAGCATCAAGTTAAAGAAGTCATATGATAGTGAGTCACATTGAAACCTCGTTTGGTATTGACCGGCTCGGAGAAGTCCTTCCCAATCATGACGGAGCTTTTGGTGTTGCTCAACTTCAAATTACAAAGCCGTATTAGTTTTGCGGGGATACCAAATGCAGAGGCAACATAGAGGCAACACCTTTTCGTGCTGTCAAAAGCAACTTTAAAATCGACAAAAAGGTGGTGTGTGTCGATCCTCTTTTCACGGGTCTTCTCCAAGATTTGGCGCATAGTGAATATCTGGTCAGTTGTGGATTTTCCTAGTCTAAAGTCACACTGATCCAACCAGTTTGTTGACGGTGGCACACAGTATGCTCGATAGAACCCTATAAGCGATATTTAGGAGGCTTATCCCACGGTAATTGGCACAGGTTATGGCATCTCCCTTTTTATGGATTGGGCAGAGCACACAGAGATTCCAATCGTCATGCATACGACCATATTCTGCAAAGAAGCTGATGCATGCACCTAAACAGTTCTTCACTGCCGTATTTGAATAGCTCGGCCGGTAATCTATCGGCCCCCGCCGCTTTGTTGTTTTTCAAGCGGGTAATTGCTATTCGAATTTCTTCATGGTCGGGTAATGGAAAATCTGTTCAATCGTCATCGATTGGGAAATCGGGTTGGCCATCTCCTGTCTCCATTCAGCAGTTTGGAGAAGTGTTCCCTCCATAATCCCAGTATGCCCTGGACATCAGTTACCAGATTACCACCTTGGTCTCCACAAGAGGATGAGGTCTGAAAACCTTCATTAAGTCGCTTCATTTTTTCATAATTTTTTCGAGCATTACGTCTGCCAGCTTCTCAAGCTCTTCATACTCACGCATTTCAGCCTCTTTCTTTTTTTGTCTACAAATGCGTTTCGCTTCCCTCTTCAGTTCTCGGTATCTATCCCATCCCGCACGTGTTGTGGTCGTTTGCAACGTTGCGAGGTAGGCAGGCTGTTGTTCGTACAAGCTCGTTTTTTGTCGTTGCAGAAATCCAATTGTTTCGGTTGCAGCGATACGCAATGAGTTTGAGATGCCGTTCTACAGTTCCCTTATACCGAGATGCTGATGAGTGCTCTCAGAGAGCAGGAGTGCAAGTCGAGTAGAGTATTTCTCGGCTGTCTGTTGCGATTGCAACTCTTCGACGTCGAACCTTCCTTGTGTTTGTTGGCGGGCGATCTTTGCTGCACAGAGGCGGGTGCGTCTGCAACCACCCTTCCCAATTAAGGGTCCTGACATTCCAGGTGCATGCCTTTAAAACGTTTGCAGGGGTCGTCATTAAAAGGGGGGTTTCTTATCCGAGGCTTTCGTCGATTTTTCACTGGAACTTCGTTTTTATGTGGTGGGTCCCAAACCCTACGCGCAACCGCAGAAGCGGGTTCGCCTTCTCAGTTAAGCTCGCCTCCAAACGGCTGTTGGCAACTCAGAGGATATTTGATCAAAAACCGGAAGTCGTGAGCTGCTTGAACCATGTGGAGAAGAATCGTTTCTGGCCACTCCCATGTGAATGACAATCAAAAACTTTCCTCACTTACGTGAACTTCTACACATGATCCCATCCTCCAATATGTAACTACTTGCACTTTATCAACAGACCCATCAAACAGACTTATAGCCCAGCAAGCTTCAATGTATCAATATCTAGGATCGCGCTAGGATATGCAGACCATTTATAATTAGAGAAAAATAAACTGGAGGACTTCTAACGAGATACAAATTTGATAGTGTCCATACTTCAGGAGCATAATATGAATTTATTATACACTAACGCTTCGCTACATAACGCTTATGTTATGGAACTCTTTTGAGAATTGTGTAAAAAGTTAAATGCTTATTTAAAGCAAATCAGAAGAGAAGTAGAATTACCTCTATCTAACCATACCCATTTTAACCCTGGAATCGTAGGATGGTATATTAAAGCTTTCCATTGCAATGTTATTACTGCTCGATTTTCTTATGACGCGAGCAACATTTGCATACATACATATTTCAGATTTTCGTTAAAACCAATAATGAGGTGATGGTGTCATGTGTAAAAATTCACGCAAGTTAGGAATAATCCTTACTTTCAACTTGAACTTTCAAGGAACGATTCTTTTGCAAATGGCGCAAGCAATTCACGACTTCAGGATTTGGACTTAGTCCAGGTATCTTTCGATAACACGAAAAGAAACTGGCTCTATGCTTGAATTTGGTATCCCTGAATAGCTTATACGACTATCTAAACGAATGTTGGATAATACAAAACGCTCAGGCAGAGTGACTCACTATCATGCAACTTATTCAATATATTGCTGGAGAAAATAATACGAGCTTAAGAGCTAAATAGAATAGGTACAATCTTCTAAGAGAGTGTACAGCTGCTGGCGTACGCGGATATCATTGGCCTTAATAACCGCACTGTTAGTTCTGCTTTCTCCATGCAAAGAAGAGAAGCTAATGACTTTGGTGGTGAATTCTTCTTCTTCTTCTTGACGGGCCTAGACACCGCTTACGCGGTTATAGCCGAGTCCACAACAGCGCGCCACGCATCTCTCTTTTTGGCAGTTTGGCGCCAATTGGTTATACCAAGCGAAGCCAGATCCCTCTCCACCTGGTCCTTCCATCGGAGTGGAAGAGTGATTCTGCGTTGGATTTCAAGGCTGACATTATTATCGGTGTTAATGCTGGTTCCTAGGTATACGAAATTATCTACAACTTCAAAGTTATGACTGTCAACAGTGACGTGGGAGCCAAGACGCGAATGCGCTGCCTGTTTGTTTCATGACAGGAGATATTTCGTCTTGTCCTCGTTCACCACCAGACCCACTCGCTTCGCTTCCCTATCCAGGCGGGAAAAAGCAGAACTAACGGCGCGGGTGTTGTCTCCAATGATATCGATATCAACGGCGTACGCCAGTAGCTGTACACTCTTATAAAAAATTGTACCTTCTCTGTTTAGCTCTGCGGCTCGAACTATTTTTTCCAGCATCAGGTTAAAGAAGTCACACGATAGCGAGTCACCTTGTCTGAAACCTCGTTTGGTATCGAACGGCTCGGAGAGGTCCTTCCTAATCCTGACGGAGCTTTTGGTGTTGCTCAACGTCAAATTACAAAGCCGTATTAGTTTTGCGGGGATACCAAATTCAGACATCGCGGCATAAAGGCAGCTCCTTTTCGTGCTGTCGAAAGCAGCTTCGCTAAAATCGAATTATTTTTTATTTTAACCAACTAGTACATACGCATATAGAAAAAACTTATGTTCTGCTGAAAACACCATAATTCGTTAATTATATTTCGATCATTGGGTATCACCTGATCAACCATTATCCTAGATATGATGCCATTATGTTATAGCCTCCTCATTTAGCGGTTTAATCAACCGTATGGACGTTGATTAATAATCGGCTTTGTCCACAAACGATAACAAATGATAAAACCTTATTTACTTTCTTTGGAGTTACTCATGCTTTTCAAGATTCAAGGACTAGAAAAAAGCCAGTCGAATTAGTCCGGAGAGACTAGGAGATGGTGCGTGCCGATTCATTTTCATGAATCCCTTAATTTTTGATACCAAGTTTTGATGTCCACAATAAAACATTCTCACGAACAAAGAATTCTGTGATAGTTGAGTTGTGATGCAAGTTGAGGTGTGATTATGGAGCGTAAACTGTAGTTTACCCATGCATCAACTTTATAATGTATTGTTTTTCTAGGAATTGACACCCTTTTAAATTGAAAACATCATCGATATACGAGCGAATTTCGGAGATCCATGTGGCTATTTGGAAGTTTGCTGTAGTACAGAAGACAAGGGATTTGCAGACAACTTGAAATTACGATACGAGCTCTCTTCACTCTCATTTGCTTCTCTTTCAGTTAACGGAACCGAACATACCCATCCAACCAGCCGAGAGACACGAAGGTTGTGGTTATTGTAATCCAACCGGTGTAGGTTTCAGAATTACTAGCGACAAAGAAGGCGAGTCAGAGTTTGGTGAATTCCCTTGGATGGTGGCCATTCTACGTGATGGAGTAATTGGTGGCAAGACCTTAAACGGTTACGTATGTGGTGGTTCTGTAATTGCACCAAATGTTGTCCTGACTGCTGCACATTGTGTACTAAACGTTGACCCACACTTATTGGTTGCACGCGCCGGAGAGTGGGACACACAAACCAAACAGGAGGTGTTGCCACATCAAAATGCACGTGTCAAAGAGGTCATTCGTCACGAGAACTACAACAAGCGCACACTCTTCAACGACATAGCGCTATTCATTTTGGAAACACCTTTCACGTGGGAGGAAAATGTACGTCCCATCTGTTTGCCTGAACCGGACACCAATTTCGATCATTCACGTTGTTATACTTCTGGTTGGGGCAAAGATAAGTTCGGTAAAGATGGTATACCACACGTTATTTTAAAAAAGATCGATTTACCAGCGGTGCCACGTGCTACTTGCCAATCAAATCAACGTAAAACACGATTGGGACGATTTTTCCGTTTGGATCAGAGTCTCATTTGTGCCGGTGGCGAGGAAGGCAAGGATATATGCGAAGGTGATGGCGGCTCACCATTAGTTTGCCCCGATCCGAATAACCCGAATAGTTACTATCAAGCTGGTATTGTATCTTGGGGTATTAAATGCGGGGTTAAGGATGTGCCAGGAGTCTACGCAAATGTGGCATATCTCCGCAAATGGATCAACGGAAAGCTTTCTGCACGAGGCATTAATTTTAAGCATTTTACGGTTTAAGACACGTTGAATATTATCCGTTGCGTTTGAATATACTCAAAAAGACATTTCATTTCAACATTATTTGATCTCCAAAGCTCTGTTTTTTTTTGTTGATAAGTTATAGACGACCATATATCAGGCCCCGGCGAAGTCGAAGCCCATTTGGCGATGTCATATCATGGATACCTTCTTCAAAGATACCTTCTTTAACCATCCTAGCGTTGAAATCACCAAGTACGTTTTCTACATCGTGGGGGGGCAGCGCTCATAGGTACGTTCTATGCTTTCATAGAAGGTATTTTTGATCAGAACGTCCTTCTCTTCCGTCGGGGCGTGGGCGCAAATTTGCGATATGTTGAACATCGCTTTGATAGAGATTGTGGCTAGCGTTCATCCCCCGGAGTGAATGCTAGGTCTCGACGACGGAGTCTCTCACTCGCCACGAATACCACACCGAATTTGCGCTCCTTTATATTACCGCTGTAGTAGATGCCACCTTCATCCGTCCTTGTCCAGTCTATCGCATTTCTTGGATGGCGGTGATGTCAGCCTTTATTCTTACGAGGACATCAAACAGCTGGGCAGGCGCTTCTTCCCAATTAAGGGTTCGGACATTCTAGGTGTATGCCCTTAAATCGTACTCCTTAATACTGAGCTGCTTGAGCCAATCACACCAATCACATACATACATTCAGAGGCAGTTTCTTCATAACTTTTTGACGCTTGAGATGTTTTGCATTTGTGATTGCACACGGAACGGTTGAAAACTTGCGTTTACTCCGGATAATTCCCTAACCTTAGATGTCGACTTAGTTGAATTGCAGCAATTTTAACAATTTTATGATCCGATCGTGCTGGTTTTCGCCCTTGAAAGCTTTTAAATATCTATCAACAGTTCTGAAGCAGCACTTTATTTGTTTGACAATATTTCGATTCAATAGTGAGTGCAGAAAGTGTACTTTTAGGCTCCACACATTAGCTTTTCCTTTTTTTCAAAAATTGCTAAAGAAAACTATTGATTTCTTAATATTAATACATAAGGCAAAAAAAATAGAAGTGCGTATAATTCAATGACCAACTGCAATGAAACTGCAATGCCGATGAGCTTGCGCGTAAGGACACCTAAGCTGCAATCTCAACAGATTGGCAACAAGATGGTGCCCCACTATCCACATGCCTCTCCGCGTTGGTCGTCGTATGAACACGGTAGACGTTGGACAACAACCAGTACCTGTGCGACTGAGGTTATTCTGGCCTAAGGTGGATTGCAGAAGATCCACTGAGCTATTTGCTCTTAGTAAGTTTCAGCTAATAGTAATGATAGCAGTCGTTACTGTCCGCTGTCCGATGAGGTTTCAAGCCGTGAGATTAAATGTCCTGAAAAATGCATGGAAGGAGGAGAGACAGAGACATCGAGACATTTTCTCCTTCATTGTCCAACTTTCGCTAGACTGCGGCTGAAACATTTTGGCAAGAAAAACTCCGGGGTACCAGCTAAATTGTCCCTTTTACAAATAATTCGTGGGTGGCTCAAGGCGCTTTATCGTCACTTGAGTGTCTGGGCATCTATTTTGAGGAGTTTGCGGCATCACAAAGGACTGGCTTTAGCTGTCCAAGTGGGATCTCCTGTGGCACAGAGGATTGACCCCTTTAAGGCAATAGTCTGCTTTAGAAGCCGAAAAAAAGCGTTTTTTTTTTTTTAAGGGAAGGAAATGATTGCGGTAAACGGAATTTTAAGACGGTAGTGTACTATATTTAAGGCTTAAAAAACAATATTTATTATTAAAAAATATTGACATTTTTTCAAAGTTGTAAGTATTTTTCTGGAGCGCCTGGAGTCTGCACTTGTAAATCGGTGCCGGTGATGGAGGTCGTGCGATGCACCTGAAACAGTCGAACCAAATTTTTTTTTAATTTTTATAAATTTCTTTTCTTTATGAACTAAAATACTATGGAAGAAGTTATAAAATTCCAAATTTTTTCGAAGTTTGAAAAAAAATCACTTTTTTAAGAAAAAAAATTTACTTCAAGTTGCAAAACAAGTAGTTTAAATAATACTTTTGTAATATAAGATAATTTAATACTGAAGCTAGATACTTTGGTTTTTTTCGATCGGACATATATTCTTTTTGCTATCCCCGGCACCGTTTTCTAACACTTGTGAAAATGAAAACTCGAGAAAACGCGCTTTAAAGAGTCTGCCTGAGCATTCACACCTGCTTGACGCTCAGCCACTAAAACTGCTCTAGCTTCGAAAATATGTCGAATTGGCCTCTGGAATTTTAAAGACATATTCTTAGATAGTTTTGGAAGAGATTTAAAACAAAACAAAAAAATCGATTTTTTGAAGCCTGTAAAGCAGTAAAGCCTTAACCTAACCTAACCTATGACCAACAGTGTAATGGAATGAATACCTTCAGCTTACTTTATACAACTTAACTAATTCCAGTGACTTCATAGCAGAAACTCCATGAGAATACTCAATTTTCGGTAAGTAAATTTAAAAAATCCCGAACAGATATTTGAGGTGTGGCCGAACTATCTGTCAAGCACATACTAGAGTTGAAACTGCAAGCTGGATATGAATATTTAATAATTTAGACTAGAAGTGGATCTGTCAAATTTAATTTCTTATTATACACTCTCCAAATCTAATATTCTTTCGGTATGAAATTCAGATTACTACCAAGGGAGCGAAGAAGTTATCGTATTACGAGTATATCGTTAAATAAACAATGAATTAGCTATATTTCTGTGGTTTAAAAGCTTGTCGCACACGGTATGATGTACTTCACCGAACAGAACTTCACCCGCGAACCTTGAAGTAATCACATAACAACAAGAAATAACAAATAAATACAGGTGTAAACATACAAAAACACCGAAACACGCTCAAACCTCCACTTCCGGATCACACACAACTCGAGTGTTGTTCCATGGCAACGAGCAACTCACACTGGGTGCTGTTTATAAAATGAAAATATTGAAAATACTTTGAATCGAATCTCCAAAGCAACATACTGCAATATCAGTCGCTTTACAGAAACGAACGAGAAAATATATTTATCAAAACGCTTACAATTTGTGAAAACTATTAACGCTTACAAAATAATAATTAATATTTTATAGAAATCTACAACGAGGGAAGGAATCAAACCGATTGCCAATATGAGTGATGAAAATAAAACCGAAAACGCAGCACAACCGGTCTCGGGTGTTGATTCCGGGCCGGAGCCGCGTTCAGAATCCGAACAGGAGCGTGCAACAAATGACACGCACTCTGAGTGTGACTTCGCACGTCTACCGGAGGCGCCTCAGCCCCCCGAACCGGAGCCAGTACGCTTAGCTCTACTGCCACCAGACCACCCACTTTTGCAGAAGTTCCAAGCCAATCTAAAAGACTATCTGCTGCGCACGAAGGAACAGCTCAAGAATGAAATTGCCGAGATCAAATATCAACTGAAGCTTAAGGAGGCGGCACGCGAGGAGCAGGGCGCCAAACTATATGACTTGCAACAGGGCATTAATCGGCAAAATGAACAGCTAGAAGATTATGTACAGCAGATACAAACTAATATGCAGAAACGTGTCGAGATGGAGGGAGCTGTGACACAGCTCAAAGAGGAGTACGAACAACGTTTGCAAACGAAGAAGGAGCAAAAGCAGAAATACAACAAACGTATGGTCGAATTGGAGAATATGAACACGCTGGAGGGGCACATACGCAATTGGGCCGATGAGGTGAATGACGAAGTGAAGAACGCCAAACGTATTGTGAATCGCGATACGCAGTTGCAAAAACAACTGTCCGAGGATAAGAAGAAATCCGATATGCTCTTCTATCACCTGGATGTCGAGGTGAAGCGGAAGGAACACGAAGTCGAGGTTGTGCGCAGTGAGTTGCAAGATATGCGCGACATAACCGAAGTGCTCAAGACGAGCATCAATGATGCCAATACTGACTTGGAGGTACTGCAGACTGAGCATAAACGCTTAACGCAAGCTTGGAGTGAGGTCATTGTAGCCATACAGCATCGTGACAAAATACTCTATCAAGCACAACAGTCGATGGGGTAAGTAATAAGCATAGATATTTTTCATTCAATCGGATCCTTGTTGATCTATATTTAGCTCAAGTAAAAAAAAATTAGTAATTCTAAAAATTATCGGGGTTCTAATCAATAACACACTATATATAGTACTCACTCGATCCAAAGAAAGCTTTCAAAAACTCATATTATTTTTAATGATCTTTAAATACTGCAGGGAAAGCAAGGCACCATCAGGAAGGATTTGTTAATTTAACGTGTTTTGATTTTCCTTTGGTTCAATCCAGAAAATATATATAGGGATTCAGTCCTCCTTAGACCTCGCTTTTAAAAACTTTGGAGAACTAGGCTATATAAAGGATCCATTTCAAGATTCCCTACTTCTTTAAAGAAAAAACACAGAAAATTCAAATGTAATGGGGAATGTTTATTATCGTTCGAAATAACACTCTTTGCCATTTATTTTTTAAATATTATCTCGTACAAAAGTTGGTCGCGGCTACGTCTTAGTTGGTCCATCCGTTGAGTCCAATTTTCGACTACTCGTTCGAGCATTACTACTGGTAACTGATGAATGACACGCGTGATGTTTTGCTCCAAGGCCTAAATAGAAGCGGGATTCTCCGTATAGGCTTTTGTACATATCCCCACAGGATCTAACGATCTTGGTGGGCAATTGACCAAACAAAAACGTGAAATTATCTGCTCACCAAAGTGTTCTCTCAATAAATCCAAATGGCTTGCTGAAACCGAATATCGCCGAGATTACGAGCTTCAATTTCAGACATCAAATAATCGGTTGACATGTCGCGATAACGGTCGTCATAAAGGATTACGTTCTCATCGGCATCACTTTTGAAGAAATATGGACCGATGATGGACCGTCGATCCACAAACCACACCGTTGGTTTTCTGCTTGAAGTGGCAGCTCTTGAATCTCTCCAGGTTTTTCATTGCCCCAAATGGGCATTTTTGCATGTTTACGCTGAACAGAATATGTCTCGAGAGACGTCGGCTCGAATCGACACTGCACGGTCTTCCACCCTCTCAGCTACGGCTAATACACTTTCTTCACTGCCTGCTGGACGTGGTCTATTCGGTCGAATATTATTCAATAATGAATGTTGGATCTCAAGATGTTGTTGCGAATAGTGCACACAGTGGGCCGATTATGTTGACTATAAGTTGAGTAGAAGTTCACCTCCCCTATTATGGCAGAATTTTCAAAACTCGAAAGGTTTCTTAGATCGATTTCTGGTAGCAACACTGAACACTAAAGTCTTGTAGTTGGTGTTCCTACAAAACTTTTGATATGCTTCTGAAGCGCTTTTATTTCATGGTTTCATTAACTGAAACCTGGATTTGTAATATTTCCCGCGTTTATTGAAATGTCCACACTATTTTCAGCAAAGAACAGGAATCCATTACACTCAACACCATGAGTATTGAGTCCATTAAAAAACAGATAACGAAGGAGACAAAACAAAACGAAAAACTGGAATCGTTCAAATCGCGACTTTTAGCCGATTGTGGAAACCTTAAACGTGAATGTGAGTATAGAGCAATCAGTAGAAATATATGTCATTCGCCTTTTGAACCAACGCTGATGCCCCTTTGAAGGTCAAAAGCAAGCTGAAACACTATTGGGTTTGCAAGTAAAGCTCGATGAACTGCCGCTGTGGTTGCAACAGAACGAAAAGGATTTGATCGAAGCAAATCGTGAGGGCACAAATTTGGAAACCGAATTGCGCAGAATGCAATGGAAAAGCGATAAACTATATGAGAAGAAATATCAAATAGAAGAGAACATGCTCAAGTTGGCACAAGATCAACTAATCACCGACAAAGCCAGTCAATATCGCTTGAAACTCTTGCGCGAAGCACAAGAAACTCGCCGGGGTACCGAACTAAACTTGGCTATTGTACAAAGTCAACTCTCAGACACGCTGCTGGATACAGAGCGTTACCGTGGCGTATTGGTGAGGTTGAATCAAGATCACGATGATTTGGAAAAGAAAATGTATAGCGTAGATAACAATGCCGAACTGATTATAGCCGAGATGCATGCGCTGGAAACACAAATCGATATCAAATTGAAGAAGATTGATCGCTTATCAAGTCGCCTGGACGATATAAATCGCTTAGGCGAAGAAGCTGCTTACAGTGTGCAAACCAAGAAGGTACATGCATGACTAAATTAATGATTAAATGGATTTTTTAAGCAATTTGGTTTAATTGTAGATCAAGTTATTGGAGCGCGGTATAATAGCCACCGAACAGCAAATACGAGAGCTGCAACAATTTTGGTTGATGATGCAAAATCACTATGTAAATCTGTCGGAAAAACGCAGTACTCAACTTACCGAAATACAGGTCACACAAAAACGTAAGTAAAACTAGGACGAAGTAAATCTCGAAATTTTTATGTGGATATATAATGCACTGTTAGGTCAAGGGCTCATTCTAAATTTAAAATTAACTTGATAGTCATCATTGTTTCATTATTTTTGAAAGCTTGTCATATTGTATTCGGTAAATGGGGTCATCGTCTTCAAAGGACTTATCAGTTTAAAGAATAGCTTTTTCATACCAAATAGCTTGAGACACTCTAATATACTTTGCAAGTTCCCATCATTACGTAACATCATTGATTTTCGAAATCCGTCAGAAATTAAACCAAATTCGTCCTTTAATATTTCCTTTCCCACTCGAGAGGAGTGGAATAGGGGTGAGGTTGAAATACCGGGATAATCGATAGGGTGGAAGAGAGCTGCTCAAAATCTTTAATTTACTTTTCTCGATTTCTCCAGAACTCAGTGTAGTTAAGCAGAAAACGCTGAAAATCGATGTTGATCTACAAAAGCAGGAAGAGGCCTCAAAAGAACTCGATCACGATATACAAATCTTCTTGACCAAATTGGAACTCTTAAATAAGAAGATGTGCAATGCGCGTCACCAACATGATACAGAGGAGAACGAATGCCAGATGGAGCATAATGAGCTTGTACTCAAATTGAAGGTAAGTCACAGAAAAGATCAAATACTCAAAATCAATTAAAATTGTTTTACTGAGGCTTGATGAAAACCGATTCTAGGATCACGAAATGAATGTATTAAATATGGAGGCCGAAATTGATGAGCTGCAGGATGAAATCGATCATTACAAAGACTTGGTGCTGGACAAACATCGCGAATCATTGTCGTGGGAGACCAAATACAAGCTCATCGAAGAGACATTACGTTGGCGCAAAGATGAAACGAGCCTCACGAGCGAAATCGGCAATATGAAATCAGAGATACATCGCATGAAGATACGCTTTCAGCATTTGGCGCGCGCTCAAGAGAAGCTCGCACAAGATTTGCAGCACGGTGTGGCACATCGTGAACACATCTATATAGCCGCGTCCGCGAAGAAACTAGCCGAGGTGAAAGCGCAACGCATGAAGACTGGCATTTCGTCGCAACAGAAAGTTATCGACTTGCGTAATCGCTTGAAGAAAATTCAAAATGAGATTAGTGTTATTAGCGATGAACAACTGGTGAAGGTCACACGTGACAACGAACGTATAAGCGCCGATTTAACGCGTCTGTACGAGGATATTGAACGCGAGAAGGCACTTGATGTGGAACTACGTCAGAAGATCGATGAGAACCTATTGCTGAAACATTACAACTTAGAACGCATCGTGCGCAAACAAAATCGCGCGAAATCATATCGCCGTTTGGGTTTGGGCACGACTTCACCAAAAGTACGCTCTGAGACTACATTGAATCAGCTGGTACAAAAACAAATGGAAATAAATGATAATCTACTCGAGGTGGTACAAATTCTGAACACCGAGTTTCCGGAGAAGAAAAAATTCTTCGCCAAAGTCACACAAGTGCTGCGAGATTAATTTTGTGCAGACAAGTCTTGAGTTTCGCTATATTTGATATGATTTTTGTATGAGTTAATAATATTTGGAAATATATTTTGGTCATCATTACTAAAAAATTAATTCAGTAGTTTAAATTAAACCACGATTTCATAGAATACTCGTATATATAAATTTCTATACATCCACTGATAGCGCCTTTATGACAATTAAAACTTCGTCGAAAACTGGTTGGGATCTGAATTTACCTATAGATACTTACCTTTCCCTTTACAGAGGAGTGAAATAGGGGTGAGGCGGACAAACACGCAGAGATAAGTATCTACGGATACAAACTAGAAAACCGAATAGAAGGTGATATCTTTTCGGCAAAATCAGATACCAGAATTGTTTTTATATTAGCATATCACTGCAGTATATTTCAAGTGGAGAGGTTGTTTACAACAAAAATATATTTATATTTACAGACAGCCCAGATGCACTGAAATCACTAAAGTGTACATATAAGGGTTTCCTCAAAGATGGTGAAATAATGTGTCGAGCTGTGGAACTAGCTTCCAAATTCCCGATATACCTGCAATGAATCCCTGACACAGTGGCATTCCAGGTAACTGTGAAGCAGACTATCTAGATTAGGCACAACCTCTGGTCACATGTGGATACTTAATTGATAAATATCTCCTCCTCGAAGATGTATCGGAAGATGTGTGGCCTTATCAAGGCCACAGTGTGGTTTAATGAGAGCATGATAGTGCGAGGACATTCTAGTTCCGGTGGTCTCACGATAAGCCTCCTAAAGGCATATGTTCGTTGTACTACCTACCTACCTAGGACGTACCACTACAACACTTTCTCGCGATGGGTGTCCTTATGTTACAAAAAATATTTTGAGAGCATTCCCGTCAAATACTTTATTCGGAATTCGGACTTTACGAGAGAGCTTGGTATATTTGTCTTCAAGCAGTAATTTCACTTAAGTTAATACCATAATGGGTTTTTGGAATCGGAAGTGTTGCTGACAAACCGTGTTCTTGAATAAAGTACTTAGCTTATCAAAATTGGAGGATAGGGTCATGTGTAGAAGTTCGCGCAAGTGAGGAAAGTTTTTGACTGCCATATATTTTGCATATGGCTCAAGCAGCTCCCTACTTCCGGTTTTAGACCAATTATCCTATGGGTAGCCAACAAACGTAGGACTTGGGACCCCCCACATAAAAACTAAATCACCAATGAAAAATCAAACAGAGCCTCGGAAGAGAAACTACCCTTGCAAACGTTTTAAGGATAATGATTTGAGCGCATGTACCTGGAATTTCCTGACCCTTAATTGGGAAGGTGACTCTGTCCAGCTGGTTCCTATATCCTCACACCAGTAAGGCTAATATCACCGGTATCCAAGAAGTGCGTTGGACGGGTCACGGCGGAGGAAGGCGGGTCCTTGTGACATCTAGTACAGCGGCCATATAAAGAAGTGCAAATTTGGTGTGGGATTTGTGGTAGAGACTCCGTCACCGAGTCCTGGCATTCACCAGATAAACTGTGTAGGTCGCCCAGTATATAGTTGAAACAAACCATTTGATCAGGGTTTTAGAAGTCGCTTCAATTAATTTGCTGTGAAGTGTGTGGACTAACGTTAATTATAATTGTAAATATGCACTACATCCTTCCTCCATACATAGTCGAGTTACATATTTCCTGTGTTTGGTCGGATATAGTTACATATGCAGATGACGTCAAAATACTGCCTTTCTTGTTTTCTTGCTGTTCAAGAGCTGGTTGAGTCCACATTCCTCGCACAATGAAAACTCGTACTTTCTCAAAACTCTCACATATAAGGAAGGTTATATAACAACAACAAATCAAAGAATACTCTTACCAACAGTGAAATAAGTGAAATGGTTCAAATAACAAACTAATTACAATGCTTTTATGATTTCGTGCCGCGTGCCCACAGTAGACGTGTCGAAATAACCGGAATGGAAGTAAATATCTATTCGACCATTGACTCACAACTTGCAAAATTATGTTCGAGGATATTTCTGCCACTGCAACAACAATTATTTTAGGTCGTGCTCAATGGAAGACCTGTGCATCTATGATGTGCGAAAACAAATAAAACCAACAACAACATTGAAAAATTAAGTACATATAATATACACATGTGATATATTTTACCATTTTAATAGTATTAATACATATAATTTCCTTAGTTCTTCAACCATTTTCGTTTGCTATACATATACATTATAACTCTTCTACGCTCTCTTGCTCTCTCTCTCTCTTTATATATATATATATAACTCTCTCTCGCTTTCGCACTCGTTCGCTCACTTATGCGATTTATGCATTAACGCGTGGCCCTTTAAAATAACCACGAAAATACAAATCAAATGTAAAAATATACAAAAAAAATAAAATAAAATACATTTTATCATAGCTAAGTTAATAATAACTGCAAGCATTATAAACGTAATATATGTATGTATGTGGGTAAAACAGCTAGCTGGTTGTACACAATTAAAATACTAAATTTTTGTTATATGTATTCTGTATTTGTATGTATGCATGTTTTATAATGTTTTTGTTGTTTTTTTTTTTTTTAATTTTATAAAACTTATTTTAATTGTTTAAGTATTTACTTTTAGACGATTTTTGTTTTGCAATTCTTTCAAAAAGTACAAAAAACATTCTTAGCATAAATCATAATTAAAATAACAAAAAATTAACTAAGTGTGTGTGTGTGTGTGTATGTATGTATAAAATTTTAACTTACGTGCGATTGTAACTATGCAACTTAATGCGAATTGTATTTTATTTATTAACTATATTTCTAAAACATAATATAATGGCATAAAAAGTGTTGTTGTTGCTGTCGTCACTACTTGGTAATGTCGTGTGTGTTGGCGCTCGCTGGCGGACAGGAAGTTGAATTTAACGGTATACATTGTATGGAAATCATGATACATTGAAGATGCAGCAGCACAAGGTTGCGATTTTTGTTTATTTTTAGTATTTTATTTTTATTTTATTTTTTATTATTATTGTTTATTTTTTTTTATTTTAATATTATATTTTTTTTTATTTTCAATAATTAATTAATTTTTTTTTATGTTTTACTTTTATTTTACTTTTGAAATTTTTTTAATTTTCACGTTATTAATTTATTCTTTTATTTTATTAGTTTTTTAATTCAATTTTTTTTTAAATTCATTTTCTATTATTTCATTATTAATATTTTATTTTTATTTTGCAACATATTGTTGTTGCTGCCACCTGTTCAATGCGCTTTGTTGCAAATAAATAATTTATACACAAATAATATTTTAACAATGAAAGTGGAGCTTAAGGTGTGTGTATAGTTAAACGATTAAATTGCAAATTTGCATAACCAGAAAACGTTAAAGTAGAAAATGGCAAATGTTCACAAACATACACACATATGTATGTATGTACATAAACAAATTTCTGCAGTTTAACGCTTTGCGGTTTTTTTTTTTTTAATTTTAAAGCATTAGAATAAAAACTATGGCAATAAAGGACCAGTTTGTACGTTTGCTACAACAATTGCTTATGCATTTATATAATATTTCTTTACAATTAAATTTGGCCAACTTGTTTTGAGCTGCGAGCATGGCTTGCAATATTTTTTTCCTTTAAATAACAATCAAAATTTATTGTATGCATGATTTTTGTGACTTTTTCTAAACAAAATTTCACAAAAAAAAAAATTAATTTAAATTCAAAATACGCATGCGTATCTGCAATGCTTGAGCAAAACTATTGGCACTTTGTGTTGAAAATGCGAACTTTGGCGTATGGCAAACATTTATACAGTTAATTGCAGCCACTAAAGGCAATACAACAACAAATTTCGATGGTTATTTAGTGCATTGCGCAAGTGTATTGGGGCGGCGAAGACACAATAATGTTAAAAATTAACTCATCTCAGTTAGTGCATTTGAGCATACATTTGCATGTGTCTCCGACGCGGCAAACACTTTTCGCTTTGGCATTTCAATTTATTTAATATATAATTCATAGTTACACTATCCTGCGCGCTCGTCTTAACTGCAACAATTACCCAAACACTTGAACTATTGTTATACCGTTCTTTTACCGTTTTGTTATCAACATTCTCAACTTGTTTCGTTTATTTGTTTTTGTTTTGTGCGGTCTTAAAGGCTATATCATTAAATTTAAACCATTTTATATATTATTTATATATATTAATATTTATATATATATATACTCATAATAATTATTACATATGTATTTATGTACCTATGTTTATATGCAGCTAATAATTAAGTATTATTATTCTATGTATGTATATATGTAACTTCAATTTGTTTGTGTTTTTGTTTTTTATTTTTTACTTTATTTTCTTTTATTTAAGCCCATATCCATGCCGTCGTCGCTTCATACGCGTCACTTTATTTTATTTTACTTTTTTATTATATTACAAAACAGTTCTAGTACTTTTTTCATATATATATATATATATATATATGTATAATGCAACACACCGCTCGGTGACCGTCAAGGCAGCATTATTACTCACTTTGCGAAATTTAAAAATGTTATAAACTAAATTCTTTAGTTCTAACAGTCTACTGAAAATCTATTTACATACATATACGGCAAAACAAAATGGCGTTTGCGGAAATTTCAAACTTTCACAATTAAAGAAAAAATTAAATAAGTTAATTTTGGTCTAAAAATTAAAGTCTAGCTATATTATGATAAGTTGCACAGATGTATTAGCAATAATAAAAATAAATGTTAGCATGGTATAACCTAACTTTGCAGCAACAGTTGGAGTACACTGCTTTACTTTATTTTAGTCAACACGCCTCTAACGTACCCTCAAATGAAACGTTTTGATGCTTAATACGCTTAAGAAACGAAATTTTGTCATTAAATTCTTCTATGGCAGAATGTATTTGATTGTCAAGCGGGTTTTGTAAACCCCTATATAGATATATGCATTACTTTATATTGTTAAATTTGAGCTTAAACGATTTTTTAATTTAATTATAGGTGTCGACACTAACTTCAATAATCTTAAATTGAGCTTCAAACAAAAAAATGCACGAATTAAAATTAGCGATGGTGGAAGTGAGGTTAAGTCGTTAGCACAGAAAAATAAACTTGGCACTTCACTATTCCACAAATTTGCTATAGTTTTTAAACTTCAATTTTTTTTAGAAAGAAATTTACTAAACGTAAATATTATTAGGCGTTGCCAGCCGCATTTCGATTATTTTCAGCATTTTGAAACATTTTGAATACGAATTTAAATCAGAATGCTCAGTTTGAGTATATTAAGAGTTAGCTTGTCGCTATAATCAACATTCGCATTATGTGCAATAAACAATCTAGGTCCCAGCTTTTACTTTCATAAAATAAGTGGCAACATTATCTTTAACTGCTAACTTTACACTGTTATCTTCACCGAGCGTTTAGACTTTTTTCAGGAAATTATTAACATTACTGCTTAAAAAAATAATATTTAAGGTGTGGAGTGTGGGAATTGAACTTTGTCACTTGCATTTTAGCTTTTTTAAAAAAGTTTTTTTTTTCACCTAAAGCAACAACATACTCAAAAGCGAGTATAAAAAAATGTATGACAATGATTTGATTTATGCTGGATAATAAAACTATGCACAATTAAGTTTCAATAAACGGACGACAAACGAAGCGATACAAAATCTGCTTATCATTATACTACTTAATTTATAAAGGTATAGAAAAATATGGCTGTCGTATGTTCAAGTGTACATGATTTGTTGTTGTACGACAAGTAGAGAATGAAATAATAAAAAAAGTTGGTCATAAAAAATAGCTGGTTGATAAAATTCTAAACAAATCAACACACGGTATGTGTAAGTTTAAAAATAAATCACCACTAACTAAAAGAAAGCAATAAAGAGTAAGTAAAAAAAATATATGCGCCGCTCTTGTTAATTACAGAAAAGCATGGCGCATAGAATTAGCAGTGAAAACTAAAAGTTCTACATTCATATACAATATGTACATACATACATAGAAAGGTATGTATGTACGCACTATTTCTTACTGAATTATCAATTATATACAATTGTGACGCTACTTTGTGCGTGCCTTTGTGCTACCGTATGAGTGTGGTGTGGTATGGTGTGTTAGGGACGTGCATTATATGGTATGTGTAAGCGTACCACTACCAACGTACAACAACCAAACAACCGTACAACACTATTGTTATTCACCGGGAAAATTGCAATGAGGTCTGCCTGCCTACAGCTGCTGGTGCTGTGCATGTTGGGGTTGCAATTGCGCATGCGCATTGTTTCCACTGTGTTGTTGTTGTTGTAGATGTGGCGGCGGCGGTGGCGGCGGTGGATGCCTGCGCCGGAAAAGGTTACTCAATATTTGTTGCTCCAAATCGATGGCGTTGGCTGTGTTGACACTGTTGTGGCTGCTATTATTGATGGCCTCCTGTTGCTGCTGGGTACTGTAAGGTAATTGGGAAATGGGAGGTTCAGTCATGAGTGCCGTAGCTGCTGCTATTGCCGCTGCTGCCGCCTGCTATTGTTGTGGATGTTGCGGTTGATTGTGTTGCTGTAAATGTGGTGGCAATTGCACACCACTGCCTTGTGGTGGCGGAACAGGTAGGCCGGCGCCTGGCGGTACAGACACTTGTGGTAATGGCGGTTGTCCGTAGACACCACCGCCCGGTGGTTGCGGTAGCATATGATGCTGCGCGGCAAGTTTTGGCCCATCTTCGGCTTTTTCCTCTTCACGACGCTTCAAACACGCTGCTTTGGGATTCAGATTACGTTCCCGCACTTGTTGTTCCAGCGTCATTATCACCTCAACCGCCATATTTAGTATGCCGAGCTTGGTTTGAGGTTTGTCCGATTTTAGGTGTGTCATACACATCCGTCCCAGTTCTTTTAACGCTTCGTTTATGTCACGTATACGTATCCGTTCTCGCGCGTTATTCGCTTGACGTCGTTCTTTTTCGCGCATTGCTTTTACGGCAGGTTCTACGTCATCATCATCCTCTGCCGATGAGCAATACCGACGTGGTCGTTTTGAGCCCTTCCCTGACCCTCCTTGCTGATTGTTGTGTGTAGCCTCCATTGAGCTGGTTGGTTTGGTATCGGGTCCGTCAACAAGTCCGCCCATGGCACCGCTCATGGATGAGGTGGAGGCGCCTCCGCCAGAGTTGGCCGTTGCTGCTGACATCGCGGATGTTGCGGCGGCTGCTGCTGCCGCTTCTTTTCGTTTTTTCGATGACTTCGATGTGGCACCCGATGCACTTGATGTGGCCGTTGATGTTCTTTCCATTTTTATTTGTGGTCCTGTTGATTGGCTACCATTCAGGCCACCACCGACGGAATCAAGTGTTGGTCCGTTACCTGCCAGAACATCATGGGGTGAATGTAGATTTGAAACACCACTTGTACTGCCTACGCCTCCAACCATATGAGATGGCGGAGATGTTGGCACAAAACTAGATAAACCATCCATGTTATCCAAGGCAGAAAGAGCTGCGCCCACACCGCTCAGCAGTTCAGGCTCACAATGATTGCGTAACACATTGAGCGCGTCATCAAGACGTTCCTCCATGCGCGCACCCTGGAAGACAGCTGCCATTGTATGCAAACCGGATGGTCCAACGTCAGTAGCATAACTACCGCCAACACCAACTCCCATTCCTCCACCAACGGAATTTACACTACCCCCAGTGCTATTGAGGACTGCTCCCCATGGCGCTCCACCACCTGTGCTGCCAACAACTGATTTGTCGAGCAGTGATTGTGTTAAACCACTTTGCGTTAAAGGCGGCGGAGAGTTTACTGGCGTCGAAGGGTTTGAACTAAAACTGCTAATACTTTGATCGGCAGCGGCCGCAGCAGCTGCAGTCATATACATGTGTTGTCGTAAAGAGGCAGTCGAATTTCCCGCGGTTGCAGAAGGACCTTTCGGTCCTAGACCCAGCCCGCTGACACCAACGCCTACTCCAAAGGCATCAGATTGCACCGCTGGACTGTGCTGTTGGCTGTGATGGGATAGAGGATGATGTCCATGGGCGTTCGCCGTCGCTAAAGCGTTGTGTTGGGCATTGTGTTGTGGGGAATTGTAGAGCGCCGCTGGCGAATGCGCCGCAGGACCACTGATTTGTTGCATAGTATTGGTGCCACTACGAAATGAACTCATTGGCGGTAGAGATGTAGGCACTGGACTGTGCATGCCTACACTATCAATTGGTAGGCCTCCACCCATACCACTGCCACCAGCCATACCATGATGTTGTGGCTCAGAATTATGGTGTTGCTGTGGTGTTAAGTGATGAGGATCCAGCGGACCATTGTTTTGATATGAGTTTTGATTTCCATAGCCCCCTACAGTGGATGAGTACCAACCTCCACCAGGCCCGCCACCAGCACCTGGTGGCACACCACCGCCATTTCCAAGATTTGTGTCAAAATACTGATTTACTCCAGCTCCTCCATCGCCAAAACGATTACTTCCTCCTGCAGCGTCATGCATAGGATTGAAGTCATCATTGGGGTACATTCCATTTTCCATGCCAAGGCCACCATACGGTGATTGATAGCCGCCATTTCGTTCAGCGCCACCAGAGCTTGGTTGTTTGTTTGCTATTTTATTGAAACAATTTTGAAACACCTCATAAAGGTGCATGGGCTCGTCATCACTGGTTGCCATTGTTGATTTAAAAAGCGCGTTGTTTGTGTATTTCTTTGTAATAAGTGATTTCGCTAAACGGTTACCTGTAAAAATATTTTTCTTTAGTATTGCAAGATATATTATATTACGGTTAGGCTAGTCCCTTCTGTATTAAGTTCAAATATTTATATAAACTGTTTTAACTTTTTTATTAAATTATTTATTTTTAATTGAGAAAAATTTGACATTTTAACCAATAAAACCCGACAGACAATTTAATTATACTACTTCACTATAATATTTACCACATTTTTATAATTTAGCTGCGAATATAGATTTTTTTGTTTTGTCAAAAAACAATTTATTTTCGATATTTAAATGAAATCCATTCAACAACAACATTAAATCACGATTGGCACACATTAAAGGATACGTGGCCTATAAATCACTATAGTTTTGCCTCCTTTAAGTGCATTTTATAACTCATTAAAAATTTACGAGAGTTGTTATTGAACTACTAGGGACAGCCACCTCAAATATTTCACACCAAAAATCACATCTACTCACGTTTCAACTCCTTTGTTGGTTTTCTTTCCTATTGTCTTCGTAGTAGTTTATTTCTTTCCTCTGCTTCACCCTTATAATATCGTTAAACAGGTATGAACGAGCTAAGTTCGCAAGAGTAAAGTTCGAGGAAACTTCCTCGGTCTTTGAACGTGCACACAGTAACACAAACAACTTTTACACGGTGTAAGGGGTATGTTCTAGCATGGGGACTTACAGGGGATCTCGATAATTTTTAATTAGGCAGCATAGGCTGCGCACTGAGGTAGAGACCTCAATATTTAATCGTCACTATAATTTTTTCAATTAAACACTTTATGAAATAAAATGAGCTGGTGCAGCTTCAGGTTGCGATTTGGACGAATGTTGATGCTGCTGTTGCCGTTGGCCACAGCTCGGCTCGCTCGCACGCACGATTCTTATTCGATGGCTTTATTGGCCTCTTCGATGCGTCATTACATAATGCAAATAGCGTACGAGCATTTTTTCGATCACACACTTCACTTTTTACACGATTCTAAACAAAAAATTGTTTAAATCTATGGGAAAATTGTGCAATTTACCCCAATAAAACCCCACCAAAATTTTGATATTAGTAAACTATTGACATAGAAATGCACAAGAGAAAATGGCGGCGTATTTGTTCACTTCGTTCAGTTTGCTCGAGTTCATTCCGTTAAATATTTCGTTTATTTTTGAGTTTTCTTTCGTTCGGTTGGTATATGCTTGATTCATTTTTAACTTAATAGTGTTGCCTATTATCAATAAATTCATGTTAAAGTGAATTAAATATCAAAAATTACTATTCTTTAATAAAAAAACTGACAATAAACATTGAAAATTAACAACGAATACCATTTTATTTTTATTGATTTCTTAAGGAAATGAGTAGTAGCTTTTGCTTAAATCGTTTGAAATAATGTGAATTCTCAATCAAAATTTTTTAAGTCAATGTATCGAATATTCGATAAATATATAATATTCTTACATATTTAATATAAATATGTTTGCGGAGCTTTTTCATATAGAGATAATGTATAATAATATCTATGTTAGTTTTTTATATTTTTCTTTATCTGCTTATTAATATTAAATTTTTCTTACAAACATGCTAATAAATAGCAATTTTAGAATGGGTTATGTTTAAATATAAGTATTTGACAATTTATTTGCAATATTGCCCTGATTATCGTCCCTGTTGATAATAACAATGGTGGATTTCTAAGATATTGAAATATGCGCACGTGTTTGAAGCAACCCTGCAAAGACAGGTGGTGAAATCATAATAAATAAAAAAATATAAACAAATCAGAATTGTCTACAAGCAGGAATTTCAAAACAAAATAATCTTAACAAATGTCGCTGAAATTATTAAAACAAAGTTTAGATATTCTAGACGAAACGCCAACTCGTAATGAAAAAGGTATGTTTGGCGATGACGCATATAATAATTGCGCTGAATTACGTTTGCGACAGCAAAGTCCGAAATCACTAAATTTTTCAATTAATTTCAAATATTTTTTAGCTACACATAAAAACTTTGCAAAAAATGGCCACCCAATCAAATCTAATAGGAAGGAGACCAGTAATCAGAAAAGCAATTCGTTAAAACCCATAACTAAGGCGAAAAAGAATATAGAAGATGTGCGCAAGGAGTTGCTACCCGACAAAAATAAAACAAATACAAACCTGAAACGATTGTTAGCGCTATCGCAAAACACAATTACACCAAATGATGCTAATAAGGTAATAAATTATAATTAAGAATTGTAATTGTTTTTTTAATAAATAAAATTACAGATTATCAAGCGGAACAACAAAGGCAAACCAATGAAGAAACCAAAGAAACCTAAAGTGCTGAAGTCAATATTCACAGAGGAAGACTTTTTGGCGTTTGAGAAAGAATATTTTCCAACGAGTAGTTAAAAGTGTAACGGTTTATTTAGTGAACAAAATTATTTAGTATTTAACAAAATTCTGGTAAATAAACGTTGTTAATGTGAAATATTAGTTAATTTGTTTAGTTAATCGGGAGGACGTCCTCTTTCCAACGATGCCCTCAGATCGCGGCGCCAAAGTAATCGGAATCGTGCCATTAATTTCATTTCAAAAGCTATTTGCTACATTTTTAATACCATACTGACAATTCACAAGGATTTGTGTGACACGTTAAGTAAATATGTGAATTTATAATAAAAAATTTGTATTTTCCACACTTGACATATGTCACTAAGACGCACATGCGCATTTCGAAATTGAGGGTTGTAAGCCCAACCAGCGCCTTCAGTTGCAATGTGTCATTTTCGGAATATCCCTGCAAATACATAAACATCAAAGTCCGGGGCGGTAGTCGGTCTGGTTGTCACTTAGTGCCGATGGAAAACGAAAGTAAAAATCAATTATTCACATAGGGTGTGAGTTGTAAAAAAATTAAAATTCGTTTGTAAAATTAAACGAAAGCTTGTGTTATTAAATTAATATGCACATATAGTTTGCATAAAACAATTTGTGAGTACAAAACAGTAAATAAAAACGCTCTTTATTACACAAAAAAAAATATGACGCTGAAGAGATTGCAAACTTACATTGAACAAAGATGGTCAAACAAAACTATTATTCCGCTAAGTGCTGTTTATTGATTTTTTGAAGAAATTAACGTAAAATTACTTTAAGACGGTTTATGAATATAATATTTTTGTAAATAACCGAGTGAGTTGCAATATTTTATATAGGTGGTTAAAGAAATAGCAAATATGATTTTAATTACAGTTAATTACTGTTACTTTCTAACAGTTATTAATATTTTTGCAAGTAGTTTCAAAATTATGGATTTAAACGCAGTATATGCTTAATAAACATTAAATATGCAAATCGTAAAAATATACACATTACTGTTAGTAAATTTTGAAGCAATATATGTATATATTTGAGTGCTGTTGCTCACTAGTAGGCTTTCGTTTGTAAAATCGATTTGCATACAGGGACCTTGTTGCAGTGAAATATGCATGTATGTATGTATGTTTCAGTGAATTACTTTAGGTCTCCAATTACCTTTTTGACAACTTATGAGCAAAGCAAATTTGATAGTGGTTGTTAATTATATATGTATGCATATTATAACATAAAATAATAATGTTTTTCTTTACGAGTATCCTAGTCGGGAAATAATTAAAAATTACTTGTACATATGTATTTATATGCACGAAAATTATCCAGATATACGATTCATCATACTTTGTCACACCATTATGACTCAAAAGCAATTTTAGACGAGGAATTGAAACAAAAATCGGTATTTATATAGGCATCGTTTATATGAAAATTAACTTTGTATACAAGAAATGCTGTAGAAATATAAATAAATAATTTTCTTAATGAAGAAAGTAAATCTAAAGAGAATTTTAATTGACAATTACAAGCCTCAACCTACACGTTTATTTAGAAAATAGTTGAAATGTAATAAATGAAACTAAAAAAAAATAAAATTTCAATCTTTCGGCAGTTATTCCATAACACTGTCTAATTTAATTTTCCCAACTAAATTACTTTCCCCACACAGATCGCGAGCGTTATGCGAGTTCCCGACATCACGTTAACAGCTGGAAATGCTGCACAATTTACGCACAACACTAACAACGTTAGCAACTCAACTACACAACAACAACAACTGACAACAACCACAGAGGAGTCCTTACACTCCTTACAACCGGCACGTAAAGAGTTAAATAAGAATGCCAATTGGCCGGTGAATGAGTTGAATGCCACGTCTACTGGTTTCTTCGATTACCTACCCAACGCCCCGTTTAGTACCACCTCTGCGTACACCTCTTCGGCCGATGAGTTTGTGCAGCGTGCACTGAGCTCTTCCCTGGCCGTGCCATTTGAATATACGAGCACAAATCCGGCATTGGTCGGCAGTAGATATGAGGAGTATTTCCAACGACAACCGCAAACACAAACTTATCTAGAGAATTACGGTGGTAATAGCAATAGTGCCTATAAGGGATTCCAGGAGGTGTATGTAAATCGCGCTGCAATCGCTTTGGATGATTACGAAAAAATCAATGTTGGTTTTAGCGTTTACTTTTTTACATATAATTACATATTATATTTATTTTGAAAAATGAATTTTTTCAGCGTACAACAAAATTCGTCAACTATAAGTCCGTTACAAATACTGCAGCACAAGAATGCGATAATTTTACCACTCGCGCTGCCAGAGATGTGAGACACAGCGATTGTCACATCGATTATAACAACGAGATGAAAACGGAAGCAAACGTTACCGTTAATGAACCGAATTCAAATCAACAGCAACCAGTTAAGTCATTGTCGGACACAGAGGAGTTTGCTGCAGGAAATGTGAATGATTCTGAAAATGATTACAATGACCAGTCCATGTTGGATTTGTGCAACGATCGAAACCATAAATCAGAAGTGGAGCAGCACAACGATGAATTAGGTAAGGTACTAACTTAACCTATAAATGTTTAACTAAATGAAAATGCAGTGAATTTGAAGGAGATTTTTTTATTTTTAATTTTAAATTAAGAATGATGTATTAGTAAAGGTGGTGAATTTGTTTAGGATTTCAATAGCAAATTGATTTGCTTCGAATGTTCACAAAGCACATTCGAAGCAAATTGAAATTTAGAGATTCATGTTTGGAGATTTGGTGTACGTTTTTCGCCATATATCTCACGGCACAATGTTCAAGAAAGATTTATGTAGTTGTAGTTATGAGTCCTATTGGACCCATCACATGATTTCATATAACTGACTTTCCATCAATCTATTTCAGATGAATATCTAACATCACCAACGTCATCGAGTGTCTCTTTGAGCACACCACAACGGTCCTACTTTCCGCGAGGTATAATCAATCCGAATTATCCTGGATTCCAGCATTTAGCGCACACACTATCCGAACATTTCATCGGTTGCACACCATCCGATTCGTATGACAGTGACATGTCCGAGTGTGAAATGGAGTTGAGCGCCGATAGTTGTGAAGAGCTGCCCAGCGAGGAGCAGCAGGCCGAGTTGAATACGAAACTGAATATCTACAATAACAATAGCAACAGCAACAGCAATAGCAGCCATAAAAGCATACAAGTCGAGCATGAGGAATCAACAGAACAGCAAGAAGCTTACACTGATGCTAACAGCAATAATGCCACCACACGGAATATAAGCAGCGAAGAGCTGCAGCAGCAACAGCAGCATCAACAAAAGCAACACAGCAAATTGGGCGCACTCATTGCCAATGAATTGCATGACAACTTACGACAATTGCTCACATTGAATGTACCCGATAATTACTCCGATGCCTATATTATAAACTCTGCGGATAATTTTGCCTTTCGTTGTGATCAGAAGTGTCGCTTAGTCGCACAAATCTCCGATGAGCGACAACAGGTGTATGGCACCACGCCAGATATTTTATTGAAAAATTCCAACTTACGTTTAGAACAGCTTTCGAAGAAGGAGAATCGCCCGGATCTGCTACGTGGCGTGAGCCCACAACCACTGCGAAAACGGACCGAAGTTGCATTTGAAGAAATTAGAGAAGTTGCGTGTCTCGACAAATCGGTAGAAAAGCGGGAAACGGAAAGAAAAGACGCACAGAGGTTCGTAGCTGGCGAGCGTCGTAGCAATGCCACAACACCAGTGCGTTCCAATGATATCGGTAGAGAAGACGGTGTTGGCTTTGGCATTACACCAGTGGATATAATTGGTGACTTCGAACAAGAGGTGGAACGAGAGTTTGGGCTGTTAGTGAGCGGTTATAGGCGTTTAGTCGAAACCAATGATGAGGCAAACGAAGACGAAGATGATGTTGGACAGCCGCAACCAATTGAGAAGGTAATAAAGACTTATGAAAGAGAAATTACAGTTTAAGTTTTCCTCTCCATGCAAATAATGGACTAATGAACCAATGAGATCTTTCCAACCTTCTACACCTTTATAATGATTCCTTTCACTCTATTGCACACTCGGGTACTCTGTTCCCGATACTTTCTTTCTCTCTGATATTTTATGAACAAGAGTACATATAAACTGGAAGGGAGCAGAGCAGACAAACTATCTCTTTCCTCATTTCTCATTCATAATCCCTTGCCATGGGTACTCGTATTTACACCTTTAAACTTCTTCGGCATTTAGTAAAGAAACCCCTTTATTTACACAGGTGTCGGATGCGATGCTCTCGAGCGCAAAGGATCTCATTGACTCTGATAAATATGTTACGGCACTAAAACAAAATAAGCAAGATGATACCACCAAAATTGAAGCGAAAACAGAAGATGCTGACAAAAGTGAAGAACACGATCCAACAGCAATGGACTTTATGGAGGACAATAATGCTGTCGATTGGTCATATGGACGTTGCGGCGATTCCGAAGAAATAAATGCATGTCATGCCAAAGAGAGAGAGCATGACAGCCAAAGGGAGCGAGATGACGTAACTGACGCAAGCACCGTTAGCAATACAAGTAGCGCACAAATGCGACCCAAATACCAAAAAGCATCTTATGATGAACGTCAGCTACCCCCCGTAGCCATTGAGTATAAGCGTTGCCAGCAAAATGCACGAAACACGCGAAAATTGGCCGGACAAAATCATGAGAAATCGGAGAAGCCTACAAAAGCGGCGGGTGGCAGCAAAATTGGGCGTAATCACTCGAAGACGGGTTTCACCAGCCGTTTCTTCACTTCGAAGCGTACCAATATGGGCGGTGTTTCGAGAAATGGCGAAGAAAATGCCAATCGTCGACGTGAGGAAGCCGAAATGCATCAATATCAACAGCTGATTAACAACAAGGAGTTAATTTTGAGCAACAGTCGCTATACGAAAATGTCCGCGTGGGCGCAGTATTTGAAGAATTCGGTGAAAAATCAAGGCGGCAAGTGCACAAGCACTGATTTGGCTTCACCAAGTGCTTTGGGTAAATTTAAAGTTTGTAGAGCGATGAGCTTTCATGTGTACGCTCAAAGTCGAAACCGTTATATCACTGTATTTTTTACAGATTTGTTTGACGCTTATAAGATTGGTGGTGATTTCGATATGGAAACCTTGCAGCAACATCTTAAACTGGCTAAAGAGATAGAGAAGAAGGTGAGTATATATAATAGAAAATAAGATTCAAGACTTAAAAATGTAATTAAAAGGTAGAAGATTATTAGTTTAAGGGCGGCACAATTTAGCAAACTAAATAGATTTCGAAAAGCTAAGAGACGTCTTAACTTTTAGTACACTTATTTTTGATGATCTGTGTTGCCTGTATTCCCGGTCACCTATTTAAATTGATGCTAAATTGGTCAATTATGATTTAATATTATAGATAGGGAAACTTTCGAAGACAAATTTAACGGCTTCAACTTAGTTAACCCAAACTAGAACAAACAAAAATAAAGCTCTTTACTCTAAAACGGAATTCGATAACGTGTAGTTTACATTTGGTCAAAGAAAAGAAGCTAGAAAGTTAATAATAATATACAGAAAGAGATTACAAGGTGGTATCAAGTACCACCGGTCCTTAGAAAACTAAAGGATAGGTTAGGTTAAAGAGCAGATCTCTGGATCAGAAAGATCCTTAAGATTCGACAAAGCGATTGGAATCTATTACGAATTTCTTGAGTCGGCTAATGTCAATTCTAGTCAATTCGCTAGGTTCGCCGGAGGTGTGCCTGCTAAGGTGTTTCAACTTCAGTCGGGCAAATTAGAGGAGGAAATACTTAGATGATTCCAACTCGCCTTCCTCCAAACAGCTTTGGCAGCTTGGATTTGCCAGGATCCCTAGTCTCACCGCATGTGTACCTATCGGAGAGTAGCCAGTAAGCACATCTATGATAGCGCCGAGATGGACCTTGCTAAGAGCGAGCAGTTCGTATATCCTTTTACGTTCCACTGCAAGCCAAAAGGAACGAGCAACTGCACAGGTGCTGGTTGCGGTCCAGCGCTTGTCGAGCTCATGCGAAGTCTGTAAGTTCAGCGCTCGAGTACAAGTGGACCATGGGCTGCCAACTCGCACAAATTGCATTGTTAATGTTGCTAGAGTACATTCTCTTGCAAGCTCATCCGCTTTACAACTGCTTCCAACGATTCTGCAGTGACTGGGTACGCACACAAGGAAGTTAAACATTCCTTAACTAGCCTGGAGCGCACTGTCATCGATTTCAACGCTAGTATTGCTGTTCTGATATAGGACTGAATAGTAGTTCTTCAGGAGTATGGGTCACATTAAAATCCGGTTTCAGTGAAACCTTTAACCCTATATGACTAACCCCGCTTTCTTAATTTCTTGTAGCCGTGATAGTACGAAACCTAACGGAGTCAAGCTTCTTTTGCTTATAGACGGCCTTTATTATCGATTTCATGACTTTAACTCGGAAGATTGTTGTCATAAATCACGCACCCACTAATTTTTTGAATAACAAGAAAATGTTTCTACTAATAGCGGTGGCTTTTGGACAGGAAATACCAAATTCCCTAGATCACGTAAGCTATTAAAGCTGATCGGGTTTGAAAAATGTCTGTCTGTCGAAACGTGAACCAAACAACTTTTAAAATTTTTAGTAACAGGGGTTTCTAAAAGTAGATAGTATCCAATGGGTTGAAAATTACAAATATCAAAGAGTGTTTTGAGTGATAAAGCTCCAGAGGCGGATAAAGATTTATAATACCTTCATTTCGTTTAATAAAATCACGTTGTGGATGACAAATAGTAGGCGTAATTCAACCTCACACCTGATAAATTTTGTATATATAGACTGTTAATAAGTTCTCCGATTTGAGCCACTAATTTTTCTCAGTGTATTTTGCCAACACAGTACAAAACGCGAGTATCTGTCAAGTACATATAATATATTTTTAATTTTTAATAACGATTTACCTGTTCACATTTTTTTGTTTTTGTTTTTGTACGGTGACTTGTGCACATGATTTGCTTTCATTTGCGAAGCTGCTGGATGGCACAACGTGTATTGGCCGCGAGCCGCCAGTCTCTTGACTAGTCAGCAAAGTGGGCAAACTGGCGCTCAGTTAGTCAGACGGACAAGACAAAACAAGCGATCAACTAAACCATTCGCAACGACTCACTGCCGACGCTGACTCCAAATTTTAGTTAAATGTATACATACAATTATACATATATACATATTTACCAGTATGTATGTATATCGAAACATATAAATTTAAGCAAAAATTATTGCTTTAGCGAATGCAGCAACTGAATCGGTTAATGTGTTTTTGTTGATTCACTTTTGTGTGTTGCTTCTGCTAAATTGATTGCTGCTGCAATAGTTGCTCTCTAGCCATCCAGCTGGTGTACAGTGGCTTGGCGCACGGTTGTGGCATGGCAGCTTAACTTTCGCAACCCCACGGCAGTGTTAACTTTGGGTTCAAAACGTCGGTTTGTTGGGTCGGTCGCTTTAACCGCGCGCTCTGTAAACGCTAGTGTGCAAGTGGCTTAGACAGTTTGGCTGCGTTGCTGGCGTGAATCATAACTGTGCTTTAGACTAACTGTGAAGTGTTGGAAGCTGATTGAAATATAAATAAGAATAATATATGCAACGATAACAATAAAAACAACAAAAATGTGAAAATATTAAAAAAAATAATCGAAACAAGTGTCTCAGCACATTTTTATTAAAAACAAGTTAAATAAATAAATGTCAAGCCAAAAGAAAGCAAAATAACTGTTTTTTTAAGCGCAATTGAAAGTGAAAAAATTGGAAAAAAAATTTAAAACATTAATTTATTGCTAAAAACCTTGTACAACACGCTTTGGAGCCATGGATTTCGATGGCGATAATGATTTTTGCTCACTGCCAGTGCCACAAAAGCGTCGACACTATAAAAAGGATTCACGTTTTGTATTCGATTTGTATACGCTGTGTTATGACGAAAACGAGAGTGTCGACACCGTTGAACTGTTCACATCCATTGTAAATAACACAGCGGCGGATAATTGGTCTGAGAAGGTCTGTTGAATGCTAAAACAAAACAAAATACAGAAATATAATGTAAAAGAAGTGAGCAAAATGAAATTAAAATTAATTACAAAAGCAAAAACAACGCGCTGTAAAGCAAAAAACATACACAATATTGCACAAAGTAAAGTCATAATGGAAAAATTAATTGATATTTTCCGAGAATCGAAAGGTATATGGAATAAATAAGCATATAAAAGTAATAGTGAAGAGCTAAATTCGCGTTTAGCTGAATATGAACACTTCTGACAAGGCAAAGCCATGCGTTTTTAGGTTAGATTAATTTAGAAAATTAGAATATGCTCCCTGTTTCTTCTTAATACACGAGGAATGGAGAGTATTCTAAATTTGTTCCCCTAATGGTTGATGAGATCGTCGGATGACAATTATATTTTTTCGACCTAACCTAATCTAAACCCTCTAAATGATAATTACAGACTTAATCCAACGATCAGCGGTTCAATTGATTCCTTGGTAAGAAGCAGCATGATCTGCATGGTGTCCCTCTTCGTCTCCACACCAGGTTTCGCTGCAGATTCTTGGAAACTATATCGAATTTCCATCCCTCCATCCACAGATTAGGATTGCATGCACGTATGAGTTGCATTTTCTGGTCTGTCTGCGATGGTATAGCCCAGATCTAGACCCTAGACCTTAAACGGGTTGGGATGTCCTCCTTGTCGACCGCTACCAGCTTTACTCCGGTGCATACTTTGCCAACTTTGGCTGTAGCGGCTTTATATATGTAGTTGGGCGGTTACATCAGCGATCATACCCCGACATTTGTCTTTGGCCTTTTCGCTTACGTCTTAGCCTTTTTAGTAGACCTTTGTCTTTTTAACGCTGTTTCTGGCGGTTTATATTTAATTTGTGAGCTTCTCTTTGGTTGGCGGTGTAAAATGTACCATTCTAAGTAGGTATACTCCGTATACTTACCTTTTTCGGGTCCTCGACCTTAATAATAAGTCATTCTTTGACGAATGCACTTCCAGCTACTTCACCTATGAGATCTCCCTTCGCCTTTTCTTAGTAGCCTAATCCTGGCTACAAGGCTTGGCTCCGGTTGTGTGTTGGGGTGTTGTCGTTGGCTTCTTGGTGGTAGGTGTAGCTGCACCTCCTGTACCTTTGCCTCTATACCAAGCTTAGCGTCTGTCTTTAAGTTCTTCGTTCTAGAAATCGTTTTAAACGTTGCACTCTTCAGGTTTTTTGAAAACCGATTTTTTATTTAACCGAATTCATATATTCGATACACGAGTGTGGGGAAAGCAGGTCCGTTTGAACATAGCTCCCTCTACGCAAGAGGGCGCCAGGCATCTGTAAGCTTCGATCGAGACTGGGCTATTTAAGGACCAGGTTGAACCAGGCATCCGTAAGCTTCGATCGAGACTGGGCTGTTTAAGGACCCCCATCCAGGTTAAACATTGGCACGTATCGCACGACACCTTGATCTAGTCCTACTCCATGGTATGAATGCTGTGTTATTGAGGAGCAACTAACACTCAACGATACAGTAATACCTTGGCAAGAAACCGGCCGACTGCATCTTGGAGAACTGTTTCTAGTTCGCCCTGCTACTGTCGCGACACTGAGGCATCTATTACCAGTCGGCACCGTGGAGGCCGATTTTGCCGATCGTTAGGATACGTTACAAATTCTATATCTGAGGCACAATTAAAGCTGGGTTTTATTTCGTGATCTTTATTTATGCTAGATTTATAAATATGAAAGAAGCTCCTAAGCTTCCCAGCACGTCCATATATAAATAAAATGTATGCACAGATACGCTTTACATATATATATTTGGTCCTGTAACTCTTATAAGGATTATAGCAACACAATGAAACAATTCCTGTAACATGTCATACTGTTTAGTTTGCACCACTTGTTCCTGTTGATTTTAAGTCAGCCTTTTCAATATATGAGTTGCAGAATGAGCTTCTGTTCTGGCAGGTTCGAATCAAAAAATCGAACGAAATGCTGAATATTCCGTCTCCAACTTCCGAACAAAAATATTTATTGATTATCGCTTGTAAGTCTTTAATAAAGCTAATTTCTGATTAGGGCTTACTTACAATAGTATTTAGCTTAGATCGTTTATTTTGGATTCAATTAAATAGAATATTTAAAAGTTTCAACACTTTTTTTCAAACAATTTTTTATAGCAGTTTATATCAGTCTTTCCTTGGTCACCAGGTTAGACACACAGCAATTAATTTTGAAAATAAAATATTTACAATTTTATTTTTATTGGGTGTTTCTTATCTTCAATATGGTGGCCAAGTGCTAATATTAATATTTTGACTCGAAATAAATGGCTTAACTAATGGAGCGTTATGTCGAACATTATATCGATTGGGGACTATTTTGTAGACGCATGAATAAATTTTTTTTTCAAAAAACCAAAAAAACCGTTTTTTTGTTATTTTTTAACACACCTGATATGTACCTAGACAGACTCAGATAGTAAAGAGGGCAACATGTACTTCACGGTTTCTCGTTGATTTTAGTTTATTCGACAGTTCCCTTGTATAATCTAATCTTCGGAATGTGTATAGTTTATATTATTTTTTAATAAAATACCAGACGAGTCAAGAACTTCAAAATTAAAAAAATTTGCAATGATCATAATCGCTAGACGATTTGTTTATTCGATTCGCCACTCTCTGATATAAATAATAAAATATTAAAAGTTATGCTATCGATGAACAATTAAAAAAAAACAAGAGATTTCGTTTTTTACCTCACACAACTCTTCAATAGCGAAGCTAGTAGTAAATAGCTGATAACTGTAACATATGAGATTTATGTAGTGCTTCTTTTATAGCTATCTTCTTCGCAATTTTGAAGAGAGAAAACTTAATATTTTTTCAAATTTCCTTTTCAATTCGCAACGGTGAAATATTTGCAATAAAGTGCAACTTTCGTTCGGTAAATAAATAAATACACACATACTATGTACACGTATAAGAATGCTTGTCGTTTGTGGGTTAAGCCGACATTGAATTGGGAAGTCATGCTGAACGAAAAGTGTGCTAGCAACCGAACAAGTTCGTATGTATTTACAAAAGTAACAGTATTAAATATTTGTTGTTATTGTACATAAAAAAACTATATTTTTTTACTACCGCATGTAATTATGTATCTTTCATCAAGGTGAAGAGGAAAATCTATGCTTCTATGTATCTACAATATTCTTAAAAAAAATAAAAAAAAAATAGAATATTTTGAGATTACCTTTTGATTTATAATTAGTTCAAATTAATTACACTTGATGATTTATTCTTTTATTTTGTATGAAGTCGAAGTCTACCACATTTCAGGGTCAATAATTATGTTTTGTATTTCTACCAACTTGTCTCTGCACAGTGGGTCTGGCAAGACACAGCTTTACTCAAAAAATACCATTCTATTGCCTTTCGCTAATTAGTATTTTGAAGTACTAAGTAAGGAAAATGAAATAATAGTCGCTCCCTAACTTCTATTGCTAAATCATATTGCCGTTATTCCTTAACTAATAAGGATTTCATCATATTCATAGTCTTCTTCTTCTTTGGTACTACAAGCGTGAGTCGGTCTGGGCCGAGAACACAAAACTTCGCCCGTTGCCTCTAACCTTTTCGAATTCACGCCAGTTTTACATCCAAAATGCAGACAGGTCCCTATGCACTTAGTCCTTCTATTAAATGCGTGGGCGCCCTTGCTTCCGTTGTGTACCCATGGGTTCCGAATCGAATGATCTTTTCCCTGGAGCATCGTTTTCTATACGTTCAACATGACCTAACCAGCGCAATCGTTGTATTTTTTTATGCTTAAGTTGTCGGTCATAGATCTCATACAGTCCATCTTCTATCGAATGCTCCAAGTAACTTCTCATCGCGTGTTGTCATCACTTTATTTACACCCCTATATTCATAATAAATAATTTTAATATCAAGAGTTGAAAAATATCTAAAGGGGTTTTCAATAAGAGTGCTAAAACGTTTAAATAAAACCAAAACGGTTTAGGATATCAATGAAATTCTTTATTCCTGTGAAAGTAGATTCGATGCCATTATGTATGGATATCGATTTCTTTTGCATGGCCACCACGGTCAGAAGTAGAAGTCCAGACGCTGCTCCCAATATTCTACAGCGGCCCAAATATATTCGGTTACCATTGAGCGATAGCGATTCCCACTCACAGTAACGTGCCGGTCTTGATCATCACGGAAGAAGTACGGCCCAATGACTCTGTCTGCTCATAAACGGCAGATAATTTCCACTGAGGTAATCTGGCAAACCTTTTATGACTAAAGAAAGTTTTATAACAAAAGAAGCTACAAAGACTTTCTACGACTCATCACAGTTCAAAAGGAAGGAAGTAGAATCGGTTTCGATCTCTCGCTGAACTTACATGAAGATCGGTTTTTCAGAAATAGAAAGCGAGTAAACAAAAGATACTTATAGCTTCTCCGGTACAGAAAATCTTGATGATCATTTTCGAAGACTGATATTCTAATGTTTTATTTGGTTTATATAACAATACTATCTATCTCTCTCTTTTATATTTTTTACATTATTGGTCGGTTCGTTTGAACCATACTCCTTTTAATATAAAACTTATTTTATTTAATTACTAGCAGACCCGGCCACACGTTTTTGTGGTTAAGGCATACATTAAATTAGTAAATCTTTCAATGCATAGAAAAAATGCTTACTCATAAAGACGAAAACGTTATAACCGATAAATTTTAAAATGATTGATAGACATTATTGTAGATCTGTGTTAAGCGTAAATCATCATAATTAGTAAAACTTTGATTTTTTAATCGTATATTGGAGAAAGCAAATGACCAAATTTTATAGTTGGCTTTATCTTGGCTTTGGTGACGATATTGATTACCTTCTTCACAGACAGACTTGTTCTTTTGCAAAGTTTGATGTTGATTTATGTTACGCAGCATGATGACAACTCACACTACTTTTAATTGCAAGTGAGTGGGGATAGTCCAGCAATTTAAAATAGTCTGTGGGATAATTGACTACGTTATCCTGATTTGTAGCTGTGTCAACTCTCCTTTAACGACATTCTAAATTGTCGCATTAAGATCAAAGAGATTCTTGTTTTTTTTTACCACCAATATAGGTCAATCAATCAGCCATTTATGTTTATCATATTATGTTTCATGTCAGGAAAAACACGATGAATAAGCTCCTCTTTCGAGGCCATGAAGTGACAGAAACCCGTTAAAAATGTTATTAATCCATCGAGGTGTCAACTGCGTCGATACCATTTTCAACTATTTCTACAATCGCAGTATGATATTGTTGGAAAAACACTCGTATGTTATTTGTTAATTGGCGATTCTTTATGTGTCGCCACAAATGAGATGATTTTAGGAATGTGATTAGTTCGTCAGCAACAGTTGATCCAGGAATATTCTGGCAAAAATCACCTGCCCACAGAATCATGGCTTCACCAAAAATATTTTCGTTGTCGCGTAAATCTTTTAAAGTCCTGTGCAGTACCTCCAGCGACTTGAATATCTGGAAAATCTTCTTTATAGCTCTTTTTTTTGGCGATTTTGCAGACTGGTATTTCGTTGATTTGCAATTTAGGAGTAATTTCAAGGCCGAATTGCCGTTTGTCTGACTACTAACAGGTGCCAAGTTGACCCTATTCCCATTATAACTGGGCGTTGATGAGTGAAATCGGTTCAGGAATTACCTCAACCCTCATGTACAATATATGCTGATTTTCGTTATTCTATTGGACTTTATTTCAAATTGTGTGTATATGTCTCAATGTGTCAATAAATTGCGGGAGTATAAATGTTCGGTTGCCTTTCCCTACTTGTTTTGGGCTATCGACACAGCCTTATACAATTGAACAAAGCAACAATGACAACTTTCAAAATATTATTATTTTTTGTTTTTTTTTTTTTATAATTTTGTTGTCAATTCAAATAAAATCATATTCTTGTTATCTTCCTCACAATTTTTCGATATATACTTACTTTCTAATCCTTCCCTGACCTTCCATAAATATTTCAAAACTAAAATTAGCCAGATCGGTTTGGCCCTTCTCGACTTTTTTCGAAACTAACGACACAAATTGTTTGTATGGGGTTTGTATTGTGGATTTAAGACTTTTTCAGGCAATTTTTCTAATTTTTCTCTCCGTAAGAACCATCCCGGTACCTCTAAAAACATTCTAAACAAAGAATTTGCGAAATCGGTTCAGCGGTTCTCGAGTTATGCGCTTAGCAACACATTTTGCGATTCATTTTTATATAATAGAATAGTTATGTAACATATATACGTACATATATATATTTATATACATATTGTATGAATGTATATATATATGTACATATGTATATTTGAACAAGCCCTAAATCAAATTACTTAACTACCCTCAGAACCAGATGCTTATACACCTTCTCGTATACATACACACTTTCGATATTTCTTAAGAATATTGAGTACTTCCTTCTAGCTCTTTGCGCTAAGGAACTTAATAAAACGAAGGAAATCGCTTCGCGATCTTGATTGAAGAAATACAGTTACAAAGAAGAACATCTGTTCCAGGCGCACCCCTGGTGGCAACCTACCTGCATACATACTTGCATATGCCTATGCACTATGTTTGTTTGGCTGTGTGTTTGTAAGCATAAGATCGGGGTAGATTTCAGAAGAGCCTTTAGAGGAGAAGATTTCTGTCTCCATACACACATACACGCTCATATGAGTGCAACATCAAGTACCTGTATGAATGTGTTTGTACCGCAATGTAGATTTATATGTATGTGTGAACCTTCTTTTGGCAGGGGGTCTAGGCGGCATCGGCATGTGCACCAGTAAATAAATAAATCAGTATCAAAACGAATGTGTGCATGAACAGCAGGAAGATCCTTGCAAGCAAAACATTATAAAACGCTTCTTATTTTGTGTTCTCCGCTGTTTATTTCTTTAAATTAATTAGTGTTTTTGTTGTAAATTTTGCAAAAATGTTGGATAAATTAATATTTGGTATTAAGTGTAAATTTAACGGTTTTAAAAAATATCACAAATGCGCGCAAGCCGACAGTGACGTAGTGGATGGTGCCGCCTGGATGTTTCCGCGCGTTTATCGGCCCACAACAACAACGGCTACAAAGTTCATAGAACTCTCACAGTTTACCACACATATCGAGCCGGAGTTTCTCTTCGATGTGCTGGATAAATTTGGCCGAGTAACCGATCCAAATGTCGCCGAGTGCAAGCGCTATAGTGTAGGTTTATTGAAAGAACTTTGTATTTCCCTCGAAATAGCTTAGTTGTTGTGATTAATAGAAAGTAAGAATGTAGAGTGAGTCGTGGATATTATATGAGAATGGATAAACTAATAGAAAGTACAGATAGATATTTAAAATACATAAATTGAAACAAAGGCCCAAGGGTGCTCAAAGGAATGTGGAACTTTATATAATATTTTTAAAATATTTTTTCATATCTGCTAAAATTAAGCAACTTTACAAATGTCTTTATTCTCTCATCTCACATTTGTGCTTACTTGATCCATATACATATATATTACACATTCGTTCATTTCCGTTTATAAACAAATGACAGTTATTTATAACAGCTGATTGACGTTATATCTTTAAGCAAGTCAACTAGGGATTAAATCAAATGTTGGTCCTTTGTGCCAACCGAACACTCCTGGCGGATCTCAAAGATCCTATTGATTCGACAAAGCGTTTGTGCTCTATTATAAAGCTCTTAAGTCGGCTAATGTCGATTACATTCACTTCGTTGGGTTCGCCGAAGATGTGCCTACCGAGGTGTTTTAACCTTAGTCAGGTGAATGCAGGACATTGAAGGAGCAAGTGCTTGGATGATTCCGCATCGTCTTCCCCCAAGCAGCTTTGGTAACTAGCGTCTTAGGGAACAAATCAAAGATGAATTACCAGTGATTTCGGTGTCTTATATTCGACAAAACTACCCGCAACTTCCATTCCCTTCTTTACTCATAGCCATAGCTCTTAGTCTGTATGGACAACTTTTACATGTAGTTCTACATAGAGCAATACATAATTAAGAAAGACAAAAACGTTCTCTTAGAAATAAAGCTCTTGAAAATAATATCACTTATAAGCGAAGTTTCCTAACAAATTTGGAAACCCATACATTTCAGATATTTCCTTTTATTTTTACTTTGTTTCCGTCGAACTAATATATATTTGCTTCCAATTTCAGCGTCGCAGCGATCGCGAAGAAATACGCCGTCGTTTGGCCATGGGTTCGGAGGAACACAGTCAGGAAACAAAGGAACGAAATACTTGGAAGACGGGCATACAGTCAAGATTAGCAAGTAAGCAGATTTTTCATGCCAATTTCAATACCTTTTATTAACAACAAAATGAAATTACAGACGCACAGTTGGGTCGCTTAAATGATCCGTCGTCGGATACAGAAAGCCATAGCTCAGACTCAGAGACGTGCCCGAAGTTATCCAAAACCAAGCATGTCGACAATGTGAGTGCACTTAACATTTCGCTGGCCGATAAACCCACCTACCCATATGCTGGTAGTGGACATGCCTCGATTTCGTCACTCAGCTCTGCAGCAACGGCCAACAAATATCAAACACAACAACACATGCAACGGCCACCACAGAACAACAAACAACAGAGTTTCCAAACGAGACTGTCGGCATTCAGTAGCGAAGATTTGGAATGTGACTTCTTTACCAAGCAAGCCAAACTACAAATTGAAGCGCGTATGGCATTGGCGCAAGCCAAAGAGATGGCACACATGCAAATGGAGGTAAGTTGGGAGTTTAAGCTAATATAATATATAATTTATACTCATTGAGTGCCACTTTTATTGAAGATTGAGCGACAAAACCGACGCGTCTCACCGATTACCGATATCATACGCGTTTCGCTGCGTAAAGTGGGCGTGCAAATGACCGCCGATAAACGTCGGGTCTCACGACAAATGCTAACCGATATGAATATAGCGCAGCTCCAAATACTTGTCAATAGTCTGCATACACATATTGAAGAGCTTAATGAGTCACTAGTGCATAATCTAATGGAACGAGATGATCTGCATGTCTCACAAGACTCCATGTTGGTGGATATTGAAGAGCTTACGCGATATATGTAAGTAGTTGGTAGAAAGTATATGTTGAAGGGTTTATAACTGGAAGTAGAAGGCGACTGTCCTTGAACAGATAAAGGGGTTTTCAATAAGAGAGGTACAAAAGTTTGGGATATCAAGGAAATTATTTATTCCTGTAAAAGTACATTCGATGCCTTTCATTCCTGCGATTTCACGAGCTGCAATTTTGCGCAGTTCATCAATCGTCGCTGGCTTGTTGGCATATATCATAGACTTGACGTAGTCCCTCAGGAAATAGTCTAACGACGTCAAATCGAACGACCGAGGCGATCAATGACTGGGCGATTTCGTGAGATAACACGTTCACCAAACTTGGTTTTCAATACATCGATTGTGATATTCGCTGTGTGGCTTGTGGCGCCGTCCTGTTGGAACCACATATTATCCAAGTCCATATCATCCAATTCGGGCCAAAAATATTCGGTTATCATTTAGCGGTAGCGATTCCCATTCCCAATGACGCCGCCGGACCATAAACCGCACCAAATCGTAATTATTAACCATTCAGCCAGAAATGAGCCTCATCGCTGAAGACGATTTTTCGATGAAAATCCGGATCATTTTCAAGTTGTTGCTCAGCCCAATTCACGAACATACGACGATTCTGGTGGTCAAGCGGCTTCAGTTCTTGCGACTTTTAATAATTTCGACTCGTTGTTTGCACGTATATCTTTCCATGATGAAATGCCAAACCTTACTGAAGAGAAATGTCAAAAGAGCGGAAAAATTTGGCGTTGTTTGCTGTCCCTATCGGTCTTCTTTTGTAGCCTCAATTAAAAAAAAAACTTTAAATGAAATTACTATAAGTTGAGCTTGGATTTTCTTATGTCATTCCTATGAACTTTTTGTCTAATTTGAGGGTTCTTCCCTCCAATGAGTTAAGTACTCCCCACTAAACACTTTCCTTTTCCTTATTCCAGTTATATTCCCCAGTTTTAAACTTGTTGTTGAATTTTACTTAAATAACCTCAATTTTTCTTTACAGTGGAGCTAACGAGCATCTTGCACAACGGTATAAAAACCAAAATCCCTACAATCACAACTAAAGCCATAGACATACATACATACATACAAAGAAATAATCATAAATGTATACTAATATACTCATACTAGTGTGGTCTTGGAAAGCAATGGTTAGAAAACTAAAGATGAAACAAAGCAAATGATAAATAAATTAAAGTTATATTTAATTATATACTTATAGTTACATACACACATACCAACATACATACATACTTATATATAAATAATTAAATAAAAGGCAAATAAATACTCTCAAAATTTAATTGTATTATATTTGAAATATAAAAAAATATATTGAAACAAGTTCGAGGTTCAGAGTTGATATTTGAATTTAATAAAAATTATATGCATACACACACACTTATACACCCATACACCATACAAGAGAGGTTACAATTAAACGCAAATTCACACAACTGCATACATAACATTAGAAGAAATATATATATATATATATATATATATTTACAAACAGTTATTTAAAAAAATTATTTAACAACTTTTTCACCCCGAAAATACCGTTATATACCAAATTATAACAGTTATGTATTTGAACAATCCAAACAAACAAATATACATACAAACAAACATATGCTACATATCTTTACCAACTTCTTGTTACTGAATCTTAAAGGAATTTCTCAACTACTAAAACAACAACAACAGTTAAAAACAAATTTAAACTGCAATGAATGAATGAAAATTAAAATAAAAACTTTAATAAAATATTGCATACTACACATATTAACTAGAACCTGCATTAATGTTATGTAAGCATACGTACTACATACAAACATATAAACCTACATAGTTCACTTAATTTCACAATACGATAAAAAGGAGATAAATAAAAAAATAAAAAAAGTACATAAAAACCAAAACAATTTGCGGTGACAATTATTTAAATAATTTTTAGCATAGGAAACTCATCAAAGAGTGATGTATATTTCACGATCTCTCTTGTTACCGCGACGATTCCATGGTATTAATGGTCTTTGATTCATTAAAATTTGGAGTGTGTTGAATCGAACCGACAAATGGCATAATTCAAAGAAACTGGTATAATCAAAACGATACAACAAGCGGTTATTTCGCTTTAAGGAGTTAACAGAGGTATTGGCAAGTATTAAATTCTAAGGATTAACTTTGTTTAACAAGAGAACAGAGATTGTAGCTAAACAAATTTGTAGGCAATTCTCAAAGTCGGTTATTATATCTTTTAGCAATGAATCACTTGTATCATCTGTGGGATATTGAGTTTCTGTGATTATCGAGGGCGAATGATTCTGATTAAAGCTAAGGTTTTATATGTTACGGATTTACGAGATGACTATTATATCTTATATCTTATTTGTTAATATAAAAGATAATCTGTCTTATCCGAAATGAAAAGAAAGCAGCAATCGACTGATTAACTGTCTGTTATATAGAAGGAAAATTGTCTTAGCGTTCGACATTTGGCGTGGAATATCAAGCTTATAAGTGAATTTCTAATTTAAAAAACGCTAAGTAAAATCCACTTTAGAATATATATCGCACAGACTCTTAGAGATTTTAGTGCTACCGAAAAGTAAGATTTTAGAAAAAGAAGAAAAATATCCTCTTTGATATAATAAAATTGATTATTATATGTATGCTATTCTGAATGGGTCTGGAGGTGAATGAGGAGAAGACGAAACATCTCCTGTCATCAAACAAACAGTTAGCGCATTTGTGCCTTAGCTCTCACGTCACTGTTTACAGTCATAACTTAGAAGGTGTGCATAACTTCGTCTACCTTGGAACCAACATCAATGACACCAACGAGTAGGCAACTGAAAAGTCAAGTCCTCTTTCGACGAACAAAGATCAAATGTCATCTCTACAAGTGTCTCATTACTTCTGTCCTTTTTTATAATGCAGAAGCGAGGACGATTTCGACATCCGATGAGACGGTACTAGAAGTTTTATGGAAGGTTTATGGTAATTTGAACATTGGTAATGGCGAATACCGCTAACAACGATGAACTGTACGAGTTATTTGATGGCATTGACATAGTTCAGCGAAGACCTCCACTCAGTAGGGAAGCTCAGATGAAGAGCGACCTTGTTTTGCTTGGTACTTCCAATTGGCATCAAACCGCAAAAAAGGAAAACGAATGACGCGCTCTTACTGATCGCGTAAGCGGTGCCTACGTCATCTCTTATCTATTTCTATATTTTATGTTATTCCTACAACAAAGCTTAGCCTAACAAATTCTTCCGATATTTAAATAAACTTGACGTCTTCCATAATTCTACAAAATGTATTGTTTTAACCCGTACTTGGACGTGATTTCGGATTGTATACTATGGCTCCGCGGTGAAGCAGCGAGCTCCACCAACACTCTTCCATTTATTTTGATCATTGAGTTCTCCTCTTGATTTGATTCCAACTCTTTAGACCTTAGATATTTCGATGTTCAAATTACTTCCCCAGATCAAAGCGGGGCGGCCTTTCCGTCGGCTCCTTTTTGAATTTCTGTCGATAGTGTTCCTGATGATTGTGTCCGAATCTCGTTTCAAAACATACCTTAGCTATCCTAAATCTCTTTCGAGAATTTCGGCCCACAGGAATGTTTGGTTGGTGCGTTACCATAAGTGCGTATTGGAGACGCTGACTTGACCTTCACGTACTATATAGTAATTTAGTATCTAGCTGTGATTCCACGTTATTCAGTTAGCATTTAAACTGTTAACAGTCATAACTTTGAAGCTGTAAATAATTTCGTCTACTTGGGATCTAGCATTAACAGCAATAACAATGTCAGCCTGGAAATCCAACTGACTGAAGGCATAATCCAGCGAATAAAAATACAGCGGCTACGCTGGCTAGGTCATGTTGTTCGGATGGACGAAAGTGCTCCAGCTCTGAAAGTGTTCGATGCAGTACCCGCTGGTGGAAGCCGAGAAAGAGGGAGACCTCCACTCCGATTGATGGACCAGGTGGAGAGGGATCTGGCTTCGCTTGGTATAACCAATTGGCGCCAAACTGTCAGAAGGAGAGATGAGTGGCGCGCTGTTGTGGACTCGGCTATAACCGAGATATAACCGAAAATTTAAATTAGAAAAGAATTAGGGAGGTTATATAGTGGAACTTATGTAGTACGCCTACTACGAATATTTATTTATGTATTTTAAAATATTTTTAACGCAAATTTTAATTCAGAACAATAAGTGCTGTCATTTATTAAAAATATTTAATTAATACGTGGCAGATTAAGATTTTTTCACTGTCATCAGGCAATGGAGTCACACGACTATCTTCACTCGAAAACAATGTGAGTCACTGCTCTTCAAAAGACAACATTCTTCTTTAGTATATTGATAGATTATAGATCGATCATGCAAAATATGACAGAGTATTTGATTGCATTCCATACCCAATGCAGACTTCATCTATTAATAAGATGAACTACAAAAGGCACATCTATTGTTGGTATAAGAACTCTGTCCCATCCTGCAAAGTATTTCTACGTCTCACATGAACGCTCATTAGGATGGTTCTTGTGTGTGTTCATACTTGTGGCATACGATTATCATACGAGTTATGTAATTAATGGTGTTTATAAGAATTTTTAAACTGAAAAAATGTACTTGTATTTCTATAGTGCTTGAGGAAAGAACCCACAAAAGTTTTCAACAATAGAGAACAGAGGATAAGATCGCTAAGTGAAGTCTCTGCCACCCAAATTTTCCAGAGATCGGAACAAGTTATAGTCCGAAGGTGCCTAATCTGAAGAATATGGTGGTTGTGTTAGCACATACTATTCACACTGAATTTGCTTTTGGCGAATCATCAAGCTTTCATGAGGTCTCGCATTATCCTGGTGGAACACTACACATTTTCTATCAATCAATTCTGGCTATTCTGTTTGTAGATATTTATGTTGTCGGACAAAAGCTCAAAATAAACGATCCCTTTGAAATCTCACCAAATAGACAACGTAACCTTCTTTTGGTGACTACCCGCCTTCAATGGGGTTAAGTTGGTTCTTGGAAATAACCCACTTCACTTCTTTGACATATGATAAGCAAATCACAGTCGTTAATGCGACGAAGCAAATTACGTTCTGTAAGAACATAATGAATCCATAGGTATGTCTAGATTCGAAACTAATACTAGATGTTTCATATACTTGTCAACCCTCACGTTAGACAAATTTAATCGTCCGGCAATCTCTCCAGCTGCTATTCGACGATTTGCACCGGTTTCAATATGTCTTCCAGGGCTCGGTGGATTCAATATTTTCTTAAGCTACATTAATATTATATATACATATATTTGTTTTATTATTTTCGCTTTAATTATTTAGCTTCCACGAGTAACGAATTGGGTTGGCTTCAACATAACTGCTGAAACGATTTGCAATTTAGTCGTTTTAAATCGATGTGGGAACCAAAAGTACCGGATTATTTGCATATAGTACTATCTTTTAGCGATAAGATCGGTTTCTGAAGATTTCTGTCAGCAACAGCATCTGGAGAGTCTTTTCAGGATTTAATTATTTACGTATCCCTTAAGCAATCGATCATAGCTAAAGATAATTTGACGATAGAAAAGCAGAAATAAGTTTGCCATACAGAAAGCGAATTTTGGAAATATGTTTTCTCAATTTTTAGAAGTTATTTCTGTGAAAGGTTTCCATAGTTATTTGTCATCTGTATTGTAGTCAAACATTTTTCACAGAAGGTGCACCCTAATATACATAAAAGTATGGTATGCAGTTGCTGTTACACGAAGCCATCTGCATTGTAATGCTTTACTTGCGGCCTTCGTTCTGGCATTTCGTTGTTTCGCTTGAGACGACTTACTTTGACGATGTCAAAGACTTGTGCGCTTATCACTTCCAGCGGCTATTCGTGGTCAACTGGAAACATGTGTATGGGTGTATGTACTGTACGTAAACAACACAAATCAATTGATTGTTTGTGAGGTGCATTGATTTACTTGCTTGTGTTACTTGATAGCATATGTACATTTAAATAAACATAAAAATATGTACATATGTATGTATGTAAGTATGTATGAATGTGTCAATATGTTGTTATTAAAGAAATAAAGTGCATTTCTATAAGAATGGATGGCCGTTTATATAAGTAAATATATCAGTGCAAATACTTGATGTGGCCACCATCCAGCTACTTACCTAAGTAAGTAAATAATAAAATATATACAAAATACATAATAAGCAGATATTTATTTTGCAACGCGTGTATGTTTGAATTTGGTGCATCTCGCAGCAGCCCACGACTCAGAAGCGCTGCTTTTAGTACAAATTCGACGTTTAACTGGTATAGTATGGGCGCAACGGACCAGCAGACGGACATTATGCTTTCCTTTAATTTCATACGAGGAATGCTGTTATTGTTTAACCTATTGCTTTGGGTGAGTAAAAAGAGCGTGGAAAGAACTCTCATTAGAATTCCAACTTCTAATTATTATTATTTTTTTATTTTTTGTAAATTCTACAGTTCGCCGGTCTGCTGATTATCCTAACTGGCATTTGGTTGCAGACTGATTTTCAAAATTATTTGAAGATTAGTGGCGGTTACTCAATCTATGTGCCTTACCTGTTGCTCATCGTCGGCGGCATTTTGGTGTTCGCCGCCTCGCTCGCATGCTCGTGTACCGTGAAGGTGGATCCAGCGATGCTGGTCATTGTAAGTGTTGAGCGTGTGACAAATGCTTGTTTTTGTAATAATTTGTTATTGTTCATTTCACAGTATGGCGGCTTTCTTATCGCTGCTATGTTCACTTTGATCTTAATGTCCATCTATATATACGCCTATAAGGATAATGTGATCACTGCATTGCCAGCTGGTATTGAGCGGGAGGTAAACAACTACGGTGCCTCTAAAGATGACGTCTTTCGTGTGAATAATGTAACACTCATCGATTACGTACAAAATAATGTAAGTTTGACTGATCTTTTTATTAAAGTTTGATTACTGAATTTAGATTTACGGTGCGATTTATTTTTAACTAACGGTTGTTATTAATAGTGTTAAATTTCGGTACATCGACTTTGAATTTTTACTTGCGGAATATTGAAATAACCATAATGGAAAAAAATGTAAATGATTGACATTTAATTTTTATTTGTCAGAAGAGCAAAGCCTAAATATCCATTACTCTCAATCTAAAAATTAATAATTACTATTTTAATAGAATGATATTAACTATAAATTTATATGGCAAAATCGACCTTTTTTCTGGGTATTGGAGCAAACTAATTTTTTCAGGGAGATTGATTCATAAGTAAAAAAGTGCATTTTCCGATTTTCGAAGCTAGATTTCAAAAACGAAATATTTTCCTTCGAAGTTCTAAAAAATATATTTTTTTTAATAATTGTTATTAAGGATTTAGTTACTAAAAAGTTCGAAATATGAATAAAACAAAAATAAAGTGTATAAAATTCTTCGATCAAGCTTATAAGAAGCTATAAAAGTTTCGGTATTTTTCCTTATTTTTATTTTTTTCGAAAATCTAAATTCGACCCTTCATAGCATCTTGCTGTGAATACACTTTTTTACTTACGACTCACACGGAAAAAAATTATTTGCTCCTATGTATGTGATTGGCGTTGCAACCGTTTAGCCGGTTATAGCCGAATCGACGATAGTGCGCCACCTGTCTCTCTCCTTCGCAGTTCGGCGCCAGTTGGAGATCCCAAGTGTAACCAGGTCGCTCTCCACCTGGTCCCTCCAACGGAGTGGAGGCCTTCCCCTTCCTCGGCTTCCTCCGGCGGGTACTGCATCGAACACTTTCAGGGCTGGAGTGTTTTCGTCCATTCGGACAACATGACCTAGCCAGCGTAGCCGCTGTCTTTTTATTCGCTGAACTATGTCAATGTCGTCGTATAACTCGTACAGCTCATCGTTCCATCGTCTGCGGTATTCGCCGTTGCCAATGTTCTGAGGACCATAAATCTTGCGCAAAATTTTCCTCTCGAAAACTCCTAGTGTCGTCTCATCTGATGCTGACATCGTCCAAGCTTCTGCACCGTAAAGCAGGACGGGAATGATAAGCGACTTGTAGAGCTTGATTTTGGTTCGTCGAGAGAGGACTTTACTGTTCAATTGCCTACTCAGTCCAAAGTAGCACCTGTTGGCAAGAGTTATTCTGCGCTGGATTTCGAGGCTGACATTGTTCGTGTTGTTGATGCTGGTTCCCAGGTATACGAAATTATCTACGACCTCGAAGTTATGACTGTCAACAGTGACGTGGGAGCCAAGACGCGAATGCGCCGACTGTTTGTTTGATGACAGGAGATATTTCGTCTTGTCCTCATTCACCTCCAGACCCATTCGCTTCGCCTCCTTATCCATGCGGGAAAAAGCAGAACAAACGGCGCGGTTGTTGCTTCCGATGATATCAATATCATCGGCGTACGCCAGGAGCTGTACACTCTTGTAGAAGATTGTACCTTCTCGGTTTAGCTCTGCAGCTCTTTGCTCCTATACCCAGGCGATATTGAACGATGAAATATATAAGGATTTTACAATAAGAGCACTAGACTCTACGGATTCTTTATTCCTGTGAAAGTACATTCGATGCCATTATGTATGGAACTCGATTTCTTTTGCATGGCAACCACGGGCACACTTGCAGAAGTTCAGACGCTAAACCCAATTTTCGACGGTTTTCAAATCGGCCGATACTGTAGCAATTTCACGTTCGATATTAGTACGTAGTTCATAAATCGTCGCTGCTTTGTTGACATAGACCATAGACTTGACGTAACCGATTCGGGCTGGGCGATTTCGTGAGATAAGAACCTTCCAATTCGAGCCAAAAATATTCGGTTATCATTGAGCGGTAGCGATTTCCATTCACAGTAATTTGGCGGTCTTAATAATCACGTAAAAAGTACGGTCCAATGACTTCGCCGGCCCATAAACCAATTCACGAACATACGACGATTCTGGTGGTCAAGCGTCTTCAGTTCTTGCGTCAATTTGATCTTGTAGGGATGGAGGCCAAGAAAAATTCGCCAAAACACAGGCACGGGAACATTTTGTACTGTACTTGTGGATCCAAATTTTTCCACTAGATGATCAATTGTTGATCTGATAGGACGATTATGACGACCATAAATTGGATAATTTTTCAACGAAAAAATACCCTTACTCCCATCATAAGAAAACTACGTGAACACTTCAGAACTTGGTGATTTTCTGCAACAATATGGGGGAATAATCATATAATTCATATATATGCTGTGGCAAAATTGTAAAGTATCTGAAATTCTTCGGAGAACCGTATTTTGGTATGAGTAAAGACGTTAAAGGATGTTAATTAAATATTATTTTTAATTATGTTTTATAATATCTTAATAATTGATCTCATACCTACTCATCTATGAACTCTTCGTTGTTAAATATTTTTCAAATGTCTCTTGCTAGTCCATCCGCCATTTATCCTAAGTGCTTTTAATATTTTCGTACTCAGAAATAGACATTAGAATATGGAACCCATGCTATATGCTTCGAGGTTCCTATATTTACTTACCATAATGTTATTTCTTGTAACTTTACTTCACTATACATAAACATAACAACACATTCCTAATAAAATAACTTAAAACCTGAGGTATTCGATATGGTTGTCATCATTATCAACAAAGAATTATATAGTATATTAAACATTACAGAAATATACACAAAATAAAGGTCATGTTGAATCCGTCAACTTCACGCTATCTGCTGAGTTGTAACTAAATATAAATGCTTGCGGCTGAACCTCTACCTCCAATATGTAAATATAAAATATCAGTATAAATAAAGAAACATGAAGGAAGTAATATTCAGAATAAAGAAATGAGATACGATCTCTATATGTAAAGGAGAATGAAGTATGTTTACATAATGCGAAGTGACCCGTGCAAGTGACCGGCGTATTGATAGGCAGAGCTCGAAAATATTAAAAAGTTCTTCAGATTTCCAATTGTTTTATTTATTTTTTTTTTATTTGTGAAGTACTATTTTTCTTTGCTACGTGGACATATTTCATACAAGAATCACTGCACCAAATTTCGAAGATCAAGTATAGACGAAATATGGATTTGGCGAGATGAATTAAAATCCCATCAGACAAAGTGACCTATTTCTATCTCTCGTGAATATATTCGCGCAGAATTCATTTCTAACTTGTTCGATACAAACGTGCTTATCACTGAATGCTGAGTTTGTACACTCAAGTTCTCAGAAAAGCATACATTTTCAATATTGTTAGATGGACCCATGGTGGACATAAGTTCGAAAGTGAACTATCAATAAGCTCAATGTGTATATAGTGAAACCTCTCTTGGACGGACCCTCACCATCGAGCAATTTTCTTTCGCCCAAGAGAGGGTTATTCGTTCCAAAAATTTAATTTGGTGCATGAAAAAATATCCGCACAAGAGAGGTTGCGTCTAAAAGAGTTGTCCGTTAGGACAGGATTCTCTGTATATGGTACTAAGCTCATATACACAATAGAGTTGTCTACTCAGGGAGGTGTTTTATATTCATAAACACTTCATATATTTATCCAAAGAAAGTGAAAACGTAAACTATTTTAAATTAGTCTAAGAGACAGCAGCAGAGTTTCTTTTAAACACAAAGAGGTTGCGATTGATCGAGTTCTAATTACCTTTCAGCTTGAATGTTGTGGCAGCAAGAACCATCTGGATTGGCCGAAGGATTCACTACCGAACTCGTGTTGCTGGGACAGGGGCGAAAACAAAAATTGTACGGACTACCAATTGGGACAACTGCATGAAGTGGTAAGTAGTTGTAGGCAATTAATTCTTGTTAGTGAATATTGGTTCAATTATCATGGTACTACGCGGTACTAATCCAAAAATATATTAAATAGATATTAGATATATATTTCTGAATTCCTCAGTATAATAATACATTTAACCAACATTAAAATTATGAAAAAACATAGAATGTTAAATTGCCATTATACTTACCACACATTAATTTTAACGATTATGATACACCGAGGAAGTTTCAATTTGTATGTTGGTATTTTATTAAAACTATTTAAATATTTTAAATATTTTCTCAATGATTTTCAGGGCTGTTTGCCAAAATTAATACGACTGATTAACACGAATCTCACCAGCGTTGGCGTAATGCTTTCGGTGTTGGCTTTATTTCCGCTCTTTGCGATGGTCTTCTCCTATTCGCTGGCTTCGGCAAGTAGAAGGATTGGCTATCAACGTATTGGTTGAGTGCTGACGGCGATTTGGCTTGACCAATATAATTGTAATATAACTTTCATGTATTTTCCTTTATCATTTTCCTCCTAACGTCTAAGTCTGAATAAAATATACTCACGGAATTCAATATAAATTTAAATGTGGCTTTTAATGGTAAATAAATAAATAGCTTACAAACAAGAGTAACGCTAATGAAATAACATACATACACACACACACGCATACATAGGCATATGTATGTTTGTGCGCGCGAAAATTGCGAATCTGTTGTTCGTGCCAAAAAGCTATTTAGCACACCTCGAAAGCGTAAAAAACTTATATACAAATATTACATATATTACAAATACACAATACAAATACATTAATGAGTGGAAGGCGGTCGTACAACAAATGACTTATGCTAATTCTTTGCCGCATTACAAAGCAATGACAGATTGCCTTCGATGCCATTTAGGCGCGTCATCGAGAGACTCTGCGTCGCATAGGTGGACTGTGTGGCGCAGGTGGCTGGAGGTAGCGTTTTCAGGCTGTCATTGGAACGGAAGCCTATAAATTCAAAAAAGAGAGTGACAATTTAAAATATCACGTGTGATAAGCAAACAATAGATAATACAAACCTAATTTGAAGAGTATTGCATGCCAGATGCGCTTCTTGAAGACGAATATGAAGAAGACAAAAACACCCAAGAGCACATTGAACGAGTCGCTAACGACCCAAAAGAACATTTTCTTGCGATCATATAGCACAATGCTCAATATTTCCATGAACCACGTGATGCCCATAACAATGAAGAGTTTCGTATTCATTGCGAAACGCGCCTTATCCACGAAGAAACGTCGTCGCATAATCGGCTTTTCGACATTTGAACTTTGCATGCGGAAAATTTCACGTTTCACGCGATTACAATAACGTAGCGTCAGTAGGAAGAGCACAAAGTTGATGAGTGAAAGCACACCAATTGGTCCGGAGAAGAAGAGTAGATTAGCCGAAGCAAAAGTGCCATCTGTAATATACACTTTTTATTTCAAGAAATTGTGAAAGCAGAATTGCTATACTTACAGGTGAACCAGCAGCGTCCTTGCTTAAAGTTCGGACGTAAATTCTCGCTCAGAAAATCCGATTTGGCCAGTGACACTGTAATGGTCGTCATGAGTGTAGGTAGCCCCCAGCCGTAAAGTGAGTAGAGCAGAAAGCGTCCGGTATCCTTTGTCTGGAAACCGCGTTTCTTTTTTGCGGAACTAGAAAGGAAAATTTATAATATTTTATTACCCTTTTGGAGGCTTTTTATACTGGTATGGTTAAAAACATTTGTTCAAACAAAGTACATTTAATAAATTTCAAAATCTCTAATGTTCTATATCCTTTCAACTGGTTGCAGAACTATTTATCCATAAGCTCTAATTTGTCTATGGTTATGGGGACAGACATGCTCGTTTCTTTTATGATGGTGAGATTTTTTTGTTACTCCTGTCAATGCATTCATTCAAAACTTAATTACGCCCGCCATCATTACATATGCACATATATTATAGAATAGCGATTATCTCCGAATGAACACTCATATATAGGTACTAGAAGATTTAGTAAACCAAAGTTCCCTTTAATAAATGGATTTTAATGAAACACCCAGTATATTTCTTCTTCTTCTTTTTTGTTACAACAACCGGTCTGAGCCGAAAACGCAAAACTTCACCAGTTGCCTATATCCTTTGCGTAGTCACGCCAGTTGTACTTCCCAAGTATAGACAGGTCTCTACGCACTTGGTTCTTCCATCGCATCCGTTATTCACCCATGGGTCCCAAATGGAATGATATTTTCACTGGAGCATTATCTTCCATACGTCCGACAACCAACGCATTCTTTGGATTTTTACATTTCATACAGTTCATGGTTCCATAATCTTCGGCACTCCTCGCTCAGATGAATGCCTACGCAGAACTTGCGGACAACAGTTCTCTCAAATTCCCCGTTCCGTTTCCAGGGATAATTAATATTGAATGACAACTTAGTTTCCTTTGATTATCCTATAGCCATACATAATGTAAATTTTTGTATACTACCTAGCTACTGCTGTACTAGCCCTAGTAGTCACACACAACAGGAGTGTAAGCTCCATTAGCGGTGTTGTATGCATATAAAAATTACGCATGGCAATTCCCTTACTTAATTAAAAAATCGCTGCTTGATAAGTAGTTTTAAAAATAACGACTGTTATAAACGAACGAACGCAATATTTATTGAAGTACAGTAATAAATGGCGGGTTTATTACCAGAGCTCAATAAATATTCCCGTGTGTCAAATATACATGACTCTTCCTTCCGGCTGCCTTATAGCTACTTAAATAAGTAAGCACTGTAAACATTTTATTGCTAAAACGTATGTACGAGTATGTACATATATGTATATGTACATATATACATTGTTTAGTACATAGGGTGCTGCGCCCAAAATCCATCCCTCTGTTTCTATTTTGAAACACTTCAGTTTTTTTGCACATACTTATCAAATAATTGATTTTATGAATTATTGTCTCGTCAATATTTGCTATGCTTGCGTTGGAGTTTTATGATCAAATATATACGTAGACATATACATTTATTTATAAGCATTTAATATGCTCCTAAATATGTATACTTAACAGCTGGATACCTTGCTCACATATTTTATTTTAGGCACTAAATGATTAATTAATTGTTTGATTGTGACTAATGCTTTGGAATTGAGTGGCATTTGGGGCGAAAAATGTCAACAAACTGTTGCTTTGTGAAGTGTGTGGTGAATAAAACTTAACTATTTTGGTATTAAATTATGGCATTTATCATGAACAATAAATATTAAATATGTATTATTATATAGTCAGCCTCTTGCAACCACACCTTATGGTTGAAAAATGCTGTTCACTTAGGTCTTAACGGAATTATTGACCATATATGTCATATTAAAGGTTCCCGTTACCATAGTTCCGCACTAGAATTTCTGAAGTTTATTTATATTTATGTATGTATGTATACATATATCTTGCACAAATTTCGAATCCCGAATTCGTTCCTATCATAGCATATTTTGGAAAAATAAAAATAAATAATACGAAATTGATGATTTTCGACGTAAAACTTTCCCGATAAGCCTATACGTTACTATTTAGAAGTTAATTTTTAACACTATATTTGGAGATACAGTGATCTTGATAAATACCTCGAAGAACTTAAGCGGGATTTATTTAAGTGGCTTTCCCGTTTAAGTGTATCAAATGTCTTGCATGTTAAGAAGGGGCACTTAAGCGGGGATTACTGAACTTCCTGTTGTTGAAGGAGCGAAGCCGTCATATCGGAGCTGTTATATTATAAGCTTGAATCGTTGTTAAATGAAAAAGAGAGGATAGCGCCATTCGATTCTGTAACATGTAGGGTATTTAACTGGTCGATGCTGGCGCATCCTGTACCAAAACCCAAAAGGCATTCGATACACTTCATCAACATGTAATCTGGAATGCTTTAGTCTGTAGAAGGGTCTTCTGAAAACTAATAGATTTAATAAGAGCTTTATACTTTGATGCGGAAAATAATAATTTGTGTCTAAATAGGTGGCTTTAAGATTTAGACAATGCTGACGGCATATATTTAATGGTACCGACCATCACCAACTGTATAAAAAATGAAACATGAAATCTCACAGCCTCCGACATCCAAAAGCTGCAAGTTTTCACAAGCCGATGCCTTCGCAACAATTTCTGGCGCGTCACCGTCTCCAACACAGCACCGATACTCCACCGCGAGAGATAGGACTATATATATATTGTTAACATGGGAAGGTAATGTTGCCGTTGAACCTACTGTCGCGAGTATTCACATTTTCTAAGACTCTTTCAGATTTTCGTATATTCTAAATATGTAAATAATGGTGGTCATATTTAAGTGTTTCAACCCTTCGAGTATTTTTCTAAAAAAAAAAAATAGCTTCTGTCTCTCAGGTTCATTAGCTAACTGTCATTTTTTATTCTTTCTATAATTTATTATCTTTGTAATGCCAATAATGCATTACGATTGAATTGCGTGCAAATAAAGGTCAATTGCAGCGTAAACTCACCCAAACGTCTGCCATATATCGAAGCACATCACATTCATCCAAGCAAATGCAGCCATGAGGCAAAAATATATGAAATATCCTAAAACGATAAAAAGATAATGCCAGCATTATGCATTTTGCACTTTTGCGCATTGTATTTGCATCGTAAAATATACTTTTTATTATTACAACAACGCACATGAGTGTAATAATCATAAAGTAAATACTCCACGTTCGTTTCCACTCACCTGAGATGAAGCACATATTGTCGTTGTTGGTCGGTATAAGTTGACCCAATGCAATGCCCAAATAAGCCGCAAATAAATTACTCACTAAACAGATTAAAATTTTCCCCGGCAAATTGCGTAATCGCGAAATGGACATGTACACGCTCAGTGTTAGGGCATAGAACGAGCAGGAGATCAACAATCCGATGGGATACATTTTGAAGCGTATCTTCTCATTGCCAACCACTTTCGAGTCGAAACACAGGAATGTGTAGAGCTAATGGTGGGATGTAGAGAAATCAAATGCCAGCTAGATTTGGTTGTAATCCAATTTTTTGACTTCAACTCTCTTAATTACATACATACCTACCTTCTGTTCGCCAAATGTCGAATTCCGTATCTTCTCCACACAATATTGGTTGTTCGTGTAGTTCTTCGTGCTGGAGGCAACGTAAAGTGAACCATCATTCGAGTTAATAATGTGCGCATCGGAGCTATACAGGTCGGGATTTAGAAGGAAACGCTGACAATCCAAACCGCGTAGAATACCAAACACTTGAAATAAATTAATTTATTGTCTTTATTAGTATTTTTTATATAATACATATTTAAATTAATAAGAAGTGAATATTTATGAGGTCTTTCTAGAAAAGATGCTGCAGAATTAAATAAGCGCAGGAGCGACAGAAAGAATTCCCCAAATAATATTGAGAAAAGCCGCAGAGTTGTTACTCATTGGCCGGACATAAATCCGAGTCCATTCCGGTTACGAAGACTAGATTATCATGAGAACGAGGAGTTAAATATAATTATATATAAATACTAGCAGACCGTTCCGGCTTCGCACGGATTTAAAGAAATATTTCAAAAGTTATAAGTTTTTACACACCCTCCCATACATATGTATGTACTTTTCCGTTTCTTACGTGGGTTCATTTAAAAAAAGTAAAATGAGGAAAATTCTAACATGAAATTATATTTTTTTGTAATGAGCTAAAACTTGATTGCGACCTCTAGCCTTTGGTGTCCGTTGTCTTTCTCTCTGATTATGAAGGCGTTGGGAACGCTCAGAGTTCAACGCCCTAGTGCGAGCTTGTATATTTCTAATGTTTTGTTTTTCAAGCCGCTGCACACGCTCCTTACTCGACTCTCAAGCGCGTACTTGGGAGGTTTTGAAATCGTGTTCAGCAAAGCAGCTGCGAGTGCTCGTTACTCAACTCTCTTGAACGCGATTGCGATGCGAAGAGAATGACTTGCGAGACTATTTTCAATTTCAGATTAAGATTCTCCATCATGTAGTCTTTTTGATACCCTCATGTGGGAATTATTTCTAGAAAGATGAGATTCTATCAATAAATATAGCCTATGTTACTCGGGGTGAATATAGCTTTCCAATGGTAAAGAATTTTTGAAATCGGCATAGTAATTTTTGAGTTTATTCATTACCAACATATATACAAATATTTCCTCTTTATAATAGTAGTATTGATAATGATCATTATCACAAGACTAATAAATTTTCGGCTAAAAAATGAAATATCCTACTTCAACTGGACATTTTTAATATAATTTTTACAACTATACGGTTTACTTGAAGGTGGCTGTTCCCTAGATCGAATTACTAGAGTCTTTTGTGAAGTCAGGATCACCCGCTAGATTAAGTATTAAGTTTTGATAAAGCCCCCTGACCCTAGGAATTTTTGTCTTGATCTCGCAAAGGCGGTACATCCAATAAAATGTGATGAGAAGATTCTACCTCGTCCTCATCCAGGCAGATGATACATCTGGCATCAGCGACTCAGCTTTGGTCAGCAGGATCTGACGACGTCGCAAGTGCTAGTGACTGACCAACGCTTGCCCAACTCAGATGACCACAGCCTCACAGAAAGTAATAATGTTATTTCATTTAAATTTTGTATTGTTGTTGTAAGTAAGGAAGGTCTAAGTTCGGGTGCAACCGAACATTTTATACTCTCGCAATTTATTGAAGAAATTTTATTCACATAACACAAAAATGTACCCATATATTCGGCATAAAGTTCAATAGAATAATGAAAATCAGCATATAGTATATGAGGGCTGAGTTAATTCCTCAACCGATTTCATTCATTGTCACTTAATTTTGCTAACATATCTCACATATTAACCAATACATATATGCGGAATAAAGCCCACCGTATTTTTGAAAAACCTATAATTAGGTATATGGGAGCTAGGAGATGTTATGACCCGATTTTAATAATTTTTGGAACAGAGGCACACTATTAGAAGAAAATAATTTCCTCTGAATTACATTAAATTATCTGAGATCTTTACCCATATTTTCGGTTAAAATGTATCCTTAGGCGATGAGTTCAACATGTTCTATATCTGGGGCCTTGAAAATTTATAGTCCGTTTTCGACAATTTTTTCACAAATGAAGCCAGAGATGATATGCACTATTTGTGTAAAGTTTTACTCCGCTATCTTGATCGGTTCCTTATGTATATATTATAAACTGAAGGAATCAGATGGAATTCAAAATTGAGTTATAAGAGAAGTAGTCGTGGTTGTGAACCGATTGCCCCCATTTTTTATCCGTGTTATCAGGGTGTCAAGAAAATATTATATACCGAATTTCATTGAAATCTGTCGAGTAGTTCCTGAGAAATGGTTTTTGACCCATAAGTAGGCGATGCTACGCGCATTTTCCATTTTGTAAAAAAATCTGAGTGCAGATTTCTTCTGCGATCAATATATAGAGTAAGCACTAGTGAAGATATCGGTGCAGAACTTTGCACAAATACTACCTTTATAGTGTGGCAGCCCCATTCTAAAAATCATCGAACATGAGGACCTCGCTGTTTCTAACCTAATATTAGGGTTTCCAACTTTCAATGGACTTTATACAATATATATGACGAATATGTGGGTCAAATTGTGTATTATATAATATTAATAAAGTTAAATAAATAAGTTGCGAGAGTATAAAATGTTCGGTTACACCCGAACTTAGCCCTTCCTTACTTGTTTTAATATACATATGTATGTATATAACCCTATATTTCACTCGTTTAGTTTTATGACTTACAAACAACCGTTATGTGAACAAAACTATAATACTCTCTTAGCAACTTTTGTTGCGAGAGTATAAAAATTAAGAACGAGAAAATCCACATATATCTTAAACATAAAACAAAAATACGATTAAGTGAGAATGTTTTGGTACACAATAATTTATATACATATTGAAAATTATGTAAGTCCAACAAGCTCGTATAACAAAATGTAAAAGCCATCAACTATGACAAACTCCTTTACGAATGCTATAAGTAGGCTGTGATTTGAGTTCTATTGAGGTATTTCAATCATGGTGCGTATTATGAATTATAGGCGAGATTATAGATGCGTTGGAGCAAAAGCTTAATAAGCAGCTGGTATGGGAAGCTGATGACGAACATTATTATTTGTTTTAATCCTGCGCATAAAGTATTCTTATAAAAAAATATATATAGACATAGATATATATGCATAATAATTGATGAATACACTTTTCATAAGACTCCCTTCACTTATAATTGAAATATTGAAAGCAAACACACCTGGCTAAATAAATTCAAAATTCCTGATAATTTAATGCGACTGTTTACTCGAAGGCATGCAAAATAACTAAACATATACACATACTAATGATACGGTTTATACTCGTGCATTAAGATGGATCGATTGGGGAAACGACGCAATTTTTTTTAAGTAGTCTACAATTGTTGCTCCATTTAGACAATGACCGCGGTGAGGTATCAAATACGCATAATAACTAATGCTAATTTGTTCGAAGTAGGTAGCAAAAGAGATGAAATACTCTAACAAAATTTCAGATTGACTACTACTGAAATTCATCTTTGGCCTAGTTTTCAAAAAAATATATGTGATGTGGTATAAAATCACAACCACTTCGTTTCTCTCATTAAAACCGGAGACATCTGCTCTTTTGACTAAAAAAGAGTAATGGCGACCAAATACGACTTAGTATGATTGTTATCTGAAAATAAAGTTTTTCGAAACATAGGAGCTTTTTCAAAATATTCTCAAAGTTTTCATATTATCATCAAAATTTTTACTGTTGTCGGAAAGGTAGGGCTGTTATCAAACGATTCACAACATTTCAGTCAGCTGGCGTCATCAGTGCAGCAATCAAATAATAACCATAAGACAATCGCCACATCTATGGTCGCTAACATTGGACCCTCTTCCTTTGTAAAATGAGAGAACGGAAATTGAATTCATTTAAACTTATAAGCTCTCGGAGAAATCGAGCTCCAAGGAATAAGAAGTATATGTATTTCCTGTTGGGTTTCAACATATATTTGATATCGAGTCATACTAAGGCGACGGACGCCCTTCTCAAAAGTGTTCGACTTTCATAGGACAATTTGACCCTGATTAAACGCAATAAGAACGATTTGTAAGAATCGAAGAAACATGAAACATGGGTGGTTGTTGCCCGGTGAAAGTCGTTCAAAGCACCCGAGATAACGACATGCGATTTTTTTTAACCAGTTTTTTGTGAAACCATGGAACATAATTCCCTTTCGTCGACTAGATCAAACATGGTAAAATAAATAAATTCAATAAATATGTTGAATAATATCTATGATCTATCAAATATCAGTGTAATTATCACAAGAAATAGTTAAAAATACTTTTTTTTTTACTTCCGAGAAACAAATACCATTTAAAATGTATAAATCTTTTTATGATAAGGTTTTTGATATACATATTTGTACCATTAAATTTTATTTCTACTTTACTAACCGTGTTTGTGAGTATATGCGAAAAACACAATATGTTTTTAGGCGCCTACGAAGTGTTCTGAAAGAATAATTAAAACCACAAATGAGGTGCTGTCAAGCAGTGAAATATCGCCAATTGTGCGCTATTTATACATATATACATGTGTACATAGATACATATGTGTATTTACATACACACGTGAATAATTTAGAGCCAGCAGATGTTGGGATGCGTTTGATATAAATTTGTATTAAATTTTTGTACATTTACATATGATATGCATATGTCTTTATGTATATATACTAATAATACCCATATAGTATATTATATAATACAATATACTTGCTCTTAAAAACAAACAAATCATACAATAAGGCGAATACATGTGTCTTACAATTGTTTCTGCCCATCGGGTTTAGGGGCTTCGCCGTACAAAAGCCAGAACCTAAGGGATACCAGAAATTTCTCTACACGGTTCTAATTATGGAAGATAAAATGTAACAGCGCTTTTGCTATATTTGTAGCGTCTACGTACTTGAAAAATAATTTCAGAAAAACTAATATCAATTTTCCTCCAAAATAGTGTCTGTGAAGAGTTGGGCGCAATGAGACGCGAGGCATTTACTAGCAAAAATTATGAAATCAGTGTCGTTACTTAGAGCAACAGTGAGGGAGAAGTCACATTAAATCAACAGCTTATATCCGGAAACTAATAGTATTATTTTAGGAATTTGCAATGCATTTCAATATCAGATCGATCATTGTTTTCCTCCTATTTATCAGCTTACTAAAAAGGCCAGGAATAGAGATGGTGTGCTGCTTGCTCTGAAATAGATGTTTGATCCCGAAAAAAAAACAAAAAATGTAATAATTTACTTGACAGACCATAAAGTGAATGTGGCTATATATATATATATTTGGCGTAGGAACCGCTTTAAGCGATTGTAGCCGAATCCACCAGAGCGTGCCACTCATTCCTCCTTTTTGCTTTTTGCCGCCAACTGGAAGCACCAAGTGACGCCAGGTCACTTTCCACTCGGTCTTTCCATCGTAGCCGCTGTCTTTTTATTCGCTGAACTATGTCAATGTCGTTGTATAAATCGTACAGCTCATCGTTCCATCGTCTGCGGTATTTGCCGCAGACAATGTTAAGAGGACCATAAATCTTGCGCATAACCTTTCTCTCGAAAACTCCAACAGTCGTCTCATCGGATGTTGTCATCGTCCACGCTTCAGCGCCATACATCAGGACGGGAATAATGAGCGACTTGTAGAGTTCGATTTGGTCGAGAGATGAATTTACTTTTCAATTGCCTACTCAATCCAAAGTAGCACTTGTTGGCAAGAGTGATTCTGCGTTGGATTTCGAGGGTGGCGTTGTTGGTGTTGTTAATGATGGTTCCCAAGCAAACGAAACTATCTACAACTTCAAAGTTATGACTGTCAACAGTGACATGGGAACCAAGACGCGAGTGCGCTGACTGTTGTTGATGACAGGAGATATTTCGTCTTGTCCTCATTCACCATCAGACCCATTCGCTTCGCTTCCTTATCCAGGCGGGAAAAAGCAGAACTAACTTCCGATGATATCAATATCATCGGCGTACGCCAGCAGCTGTACACTCTTATAGAATATTGTACCTTCTCTATTTAGCTCTGCAGCTCGTATCAGGGGACAGTCACGTAGCATGATGAATTTTCTTGTGCTATAACCTGGTACCACAGACAATCATATTTCGGGCCACATAAGTCGATCAGCCTCAGGCCGTTTGGCGATGTTTCGTCATGGAGGCTGAATTTTCCGACTGTTGTTCCAAAGACACCTCTTTACCCACCCTAGCGTAAAAATTTCCAAGTACCATTTTGATATCGTGGCGGGGGTAACACTAATAGGTGCGTTCTAGGCGCTCATAGAAAGCATTTTTGATTACATCGTCCTTCTCTTCTGTTGTGGCGTGGGTGCAAATCAGCGATATGTTGTACAACTTCGCTTTAATGCGGATAGAGGCTAGACGTTCAAATCACCGGGGTGAACGCCACGATTCTCCTTTATATGGCCACTGTAGTAGATGTAACAAGGACCCACCTTCTTCCGTCCTTGTCCCGTCCATCGAACTTCTTGGATGGCGGTGATATCAGCCTTTAGTTGTATGAGGACATCAACCAGCTGGGCAGAGTCCCAGGGGTTAAGGGTCCCGACATTCCAAGTGCATGCTCCCAAATCGTGATCCTTAAAACGTTTGCAGGGGCCGTCATCAAAAGTGGGGATTCTCTTCCGAGGCTCTGTTTGGTCTTTCATTGGGGAGGTTTTTTTATGTAATGGGTCCCAAACACTAAACAAAACCACAGAAGCAGGCTGCGCCTTCTCACTTTAGCTCGCCTTCAAACGGATATCTGTTGGCTGCCCAGAGGATACTTGGTATTAAACCGGAAGTCGTGAGCTGCTTGAGTCATATGCAAAAGAATCGTTCCTGGCCACTCCCAAGTGAATGTGAAAGTGAACCAGAAACTTACCACATTTGCGTGAACTTTTACATATGACCCCATCCGCCCAGAAGTGAATGTGAATAGTAAGTCGTAAGATCATCATGATAAATTTAATTTCATATAACCCAAATTTTCACCGAATATTGTTGCTTCAACACAGATAAAAACAATACGAATAATTCTTTATTTTGTTGTTAGTTATTTTGCAGTTAGACTTTTCTCCAGAACGACTAATTATATGTTAAGTTCTGAGAACCGAACAATGTAAAACAAAATGTTTAAACTTTAATTCAATTGATTGTTTCTTCAGAGAATAAACCAGAAAGGGCCAGAATACAGCGACGGAATACTAGAGGTCAATCAGGCGCATATTCTTATAAAACTGACTTTCCAAAACCTTATATTGTTATTGATATTTAATTTTTATTATCATAATGATCACGTTATTTTGCCCAGACATTCGAAAGTAACAGTATCTACTTGTATAATAGGAAATCAGTTCTTCCAATAATTAAAAATATTATCAGTTAACGATATAAAGCTCTCATTATATTTACTCGCTATTTTACAAATAAGTATATACTAAATACATATAGCAATTGTAGATAAAGAATAATATTTTTCGCATTACATTTATCGGTCACATTTTCATTGTCAAGAACATTTGGGCTAATAACCATATGGGGTACTAACAATCTTATCTTCAGTGCTTTTGGCACTTCCAACCAATATAAATTGTGTTACAAATGAAATCGGCACATGGTGTATGATCGTGAAGGAATTCTGTTCAATTTAATTACATACGTGAGTGTGTTTTCGGAAATAGTTTAATTAAATGAAAACAGTACAATATCGATGTACTCGTCCAATATAAATATATATACATATGTATATATTTGGCGTAGGAACCTCTTTAAGCGATTATAGCCGAATCCACCAGAGCGCGCCACTCGTTCCTCCTTTTTGCTTTTTGGCGCCAACTGGAAACACCAAGTGAAGCGTGGTCACTTTCCATTTGGTCTTTCCAACGGAGTGGAGGTCATCCTCTTCTGCGGCTTCCTCCAGCGGGTACTGCATCGAAGACTTTCTGAGCTGTAGTGTTTTCGTCCATCCGTACAACATGACCTATCAATGTCGCTGGACCATGTCAATGTCGTCGTATAAATCGTACAGCTCATCGTTTCATCGTCTGCGGTATTCACTGTTGCCAATGTTTAGAGGACCATAAATCTTGCGCAAAACCTTTCTCTCGAAAACCCCAAGAGTCGTCTCATCGGATGTTGTCATCGTAAACGATTTAGCGAAATACATCAGGACGGGAATAATGAGCGACTTATAGTTGTGTTTTCAATTGCCCTCATTCACCACCAGACCCATACGCTTCGCTTCTTTATCTAGTCTGGAAAACGCATATCAATATCATCGGCATACGCCAGGAGCTGAACACTCTTGTAGAAGATTGTACCTTCTCTATTTAGCTCTGCAGCTCGTATTATTTTTTCCAGCAATAGATTGCAGAAGTCGCACGATAGTGAGTCACTCTGTCTGCAGCCTCGTTTGGTATCGAACGGCTCGGAGAGGTCCTTCCCGATCCTGACGGAGCTTTTGGTGTTGATCAACGTCAGTTTACATAGACGTATTAGTTTTGAGGGGATACCAAATTCAGACATCGCGGCTCCTTTTCGTGCTGTCGAAGGCAGTTTTAAAATCGATGTAGAAGAAGGTGTTGAATAAATAATGAGAATAATTATTATAATGTGATAAGCTGTCAAATTAAATGATGCTGACATTTCACAACAATTTTATTGGTTTGACAACATGTGCCATTTATTTTGACATACTGGAAACCACACATTATTGATAATGGTATTTAATTACGAAAAAAATGCTTATACAAAGTACATTTTTGTAAATGATCAGCTCCATTTCTTGTGGCCACTAAATTCTACAATTTTATGAAATTACAAATTCCAATTTCTGAAATCTCACGGTGTGAAGCGACATATAACAAATAAAAATATTTGTAACAGAAAGAGGCATGTGCCGCAATTGTATGTGCCTTGGATATTTCTTTTAAGTGGCGTCGAATATGGTATTTAATGAAATTGATAATTATTGAAACTATCTGGAGGTGATGGTATATTACCATTTGTTGGTCATGGAATTCATTTCTCATAATCTACTTAAGCAGGATGAAATCGTTGCTCAATTCTTGCTACTTTTTTCTACTTTTTATAGAAAAATTATATTTTCTAAAATTGCGTAAATCGTGTTTTTATTTACGATTAGTTATAAATGTTATAAATTAATTTTATTATTTGTTTCTATAATTTTTTTTTATATTAAACGTATTTTTCTTTTAGACTATTTGAAAAATTCTTGTTTGGTATATAAAATGTAAGCTTTCATTTACAATTTTTTATCAATTATTTAAAATTTTATTGCACTGTATATTTACAGTTATTTTGGTAAGGTGTTGAAATATTATTTTTGCAATTTCTCCATTTAAATACACATATTCATATATAGTATTTGCATTATATGTACATAATATATACATTTATATGTATGTAATACGCTTCAATTTAATACTATAGATCGTAATTACATTTTACAAAACAAAAATTCGCACATTACAGTACTTAGTGACACAATACGGACGGACTTGTTGTTAACATAATAATCATAAATTTCAAAGTTCTCAAAAATAATTGTTTTGCAATTAGCCAACCATCCACAAGTGGAAGTGCTCATTCACAGCCCCTCATTTGTAAATAAAAAATAATTACGCGTCTATGCACACATGCCTATTAATTTACAGTGGCGGCTAACGATATTGGGCGCTATTGAATTTGAGTAGTAAATATTTTATTTGAATTAATAATAAAATTGATTAGATACTGAAATTTTATAATATATGTATTATGGAACTAGCATCTATTGCATCAATTGATATCAATATCTACAACAATAACACTATACCGTAAAATTTCCTATTTTCTGCAAACTATTTTTTTGCGGGAGATTGAGTCATAAGTAAAAGAAGTGCATTCGCATATTTTCGTAGTTAGCCTTCAAAATCTAAATATTTGACTTCGAAGTTGAAAAAAGGATATACAAACAAGTAAGGAAGGGCTAAGTTCGGGTGTAACGGAACATTTTATACTCTCGCAATTTATTTATTTAACTTTATTTATATTATATAATACACAATTTGACCCACATATTCGTCATATATATTGTATAAAGTGCATTGAAAGTTGGAAACCATAAAATTAGGTTAGAAGCACTGAGGTCCTCGTGTTCGGTATATGGGGCCTGGAAAACCTATGGTCCGATTTCGGCGATTTTTAGAATGGGGCTGCCACACTATTAACATAGTATTTGTGCAAAGTTCTGCACCGATATCTTCACTAGTGCTTACTTTATATATTGTAAAGTAAACGATTCAGATTGTCTTCAAAGTTCTTGTATATAAGAAGTAAGCGTGGTTGTGAAGCGATTTGGCCTATTTTCACAACATATCATTGGGATGTAAAGAAACTATTACAAACCAAGTTTCATTGAAATCGGTCGAGTAGTTCCTGAGATATGGTTTTTGACCCATAAGTGGGCGACGCCACGCCCATTTTCCATTTTGTAAAAAAAATCTGAGTGCAGCTTTCATCTGCCATTTCTTATGTAAAATTTAGTGTTTCTGACGTTTTTTGTTAATTAGTTAACCCACTTTTAGTAATTTTCAACCTAACTTTTGTATGGTAGGTGGGCGTGGTTATGATCCGATTTCTTTCATTTTTGGACTGTATTAGGAAGTGGCTAAAAAACGACTGCAGAAAGTTTGGTTTATATAACTCTATTGGTTTGCGAGATATGTACAAAAAACTTAGTAGGGGGCGGGGCCACGCCCACTTCCCCAAAAAAATTACATCCAAATATGCCCCTTCATAGTGCGATCCTTCATACAAAATTTTATTTCCATAGCTTTATTTATGGCTTAGTTATGGCACTTTATGTGTTTTTGGTTTTCGCCATTTTGTGGGCGTGGCAGTGGTCCGATTTTGCTCATTTTCGAAAGCAACCTTCTAATATTACCTAATATTATTTTCGCATACGCGTCTTTCAATTCCGATAGTGATTTTTAAGACCTTTTCATTTAAATTTAAAAATAAATTTTTATTAAGTGATTTTGGCGTAAAATAAATCACGCCGTTGTTTGGTGGGATTTTGATATTAAATGCCAGTGTTTCTAAGCGCCACTATTTCTAACCTTAAATAGCTTCGTCACGTTCATTATGACTCGTTAAAATTGTTATTACCCTACTCATATATGTACATCTCAATACATTTAAGGCTAAATATTGTCAGAAAAGCTATTTATGTTTAAATTTTGCAATATGTATTTTATTAGACATATAAAATAAATGCCAGAAATAAAAAAATATTATTTTATGAACCATCACTGTATAAGTGCATATGGTGGGTGGTGGGCTGTCGGAATATCTATTTAAAATGTTTATATTTAAATATCGATGATCGTTGAATATCTTGAAATTGTTTCCATGTGTGCGGCTATTTGCTTTCCGTGGTTTAATTAGACAAATATAGCAGAGGTGGGCCAAAGGGCGGATTTGAGTATAAATAAAGTAAAAAAATAATATTTTTATTAATCTAAGGACTTGTAATACATATACATATATTTTAATTGAATTTGTTGACATTTTTATAAAATAAATAATTAAATTAATAGAGTGCTCTTCGGGAGTTGGTATATTTTTTGGATAGGGTTTAAATAAATATAGGACTCAAATAAATGGTATTAAAATTTTTATTTAAGCACCTTAAATAAAAATATTTTCACCAAATCCGACAAGCTTATTAAAATAACTTTTAACATTTTATACTCTCGCAATTTATAAGGCTCAAAGGAGAAAATTGCAGTTATTAGTAAAACTTCATATTAAAATCAGCCTTATTGCCCCAATTAGATATTAAGGCTGATTCTTCTGAAATCGCGAGGATTTTCAAAAAAGTGAGATCTAAGCAAATTTAGGCGTGGCATTCCGTAACGAAATAAAACTTTTGCAGCTAGCACCCGATAAAAATTTTAATTGGCACAATGACTACTACAAATAAGGAAAAATTAATGCGGGCGAAGAGTTTCCTAGACATCTTCCAATTTTTCTTGGGTCAAAAAGATTTTGCGACTCACCAGCGCTTGCTTAGCTCATATGAAACCCAACTGTACAGTAGAAAATCATAAGAGGATAGATAGTGCTCCTAATTGTTTTCATTATACTGTACTTAAGACTGGCGTGTCTAGACTTACCTCATTCCCTGAGATTCGTCCGTGTCCAGGCACCAAAAGTCTAATCGGGAAGATCTATTGGTATCGACTGAAAGTGAGGGTGAGAGTACTTCCTACCATAGCGAATCATTACTTCACTGAAGGATGCTACGCTTTGAAGCTATAGAACCGCTGATATTTTTCATTGTGGAAGAAACTTTTACTGAGCAAAACCACAAAATCTTCCAAAGATAGTTTGGTGGGAGGTCTTCTGTAAAAGCGTTCTTCACTTCTGTGAAAATAGGTTAAAACTGGGAAAAAGTTTGCACAAGGCAAAACCACCCAGCAGTGCCTTAAAGGTAATAGACAGAGTTGGAAAACATGGCCTGATGAATATCACACAGCAATTTGAAGAGTCTTAAAAAATATATAGTTCGAGCAGCGTCAATGGCCTAATAATATATTATATCAGAGAAATATCGAAATTTTGGAAAAATTCAGACATACATATAAAGGTGCTGAAGAGCTCATATTCGATATATGGGGCGTCAAAAAGTTATAGTACAATTTCGACCATATTTAGATGAGAAAGACCACACCTCCAATACACTATTTGTTTTATTTCATAAAGTGAATGAATCAAATAGAGTTTAAAATTATACTATATGGGAAGTTGACATGATTATGAATCGATTTCGCCTAATTTCAAACGGTGATGTCAAACCATAGGGAAATGTTTGGGATCACGAGATCATAATACAAGGATTGAAAGTGTCAAAAGTGGTACTTAGTAGTTCTAATCAAATGCTTATTAACAGTGACAATGACAGTAAAGGCAGTCGGCTAACAAAAAAACCAACTCTCTAATGGTTTGACACTGTAACTTTTCAACAAGCCAGCATTACCTTGAATTACGCCAGCAACTATACGGGAGCTCATCTGATCTCTCCAATCTAGCATTGGATAAGTATTTATTTCAATATTGATACTATTTTCTTTCGTTTAACACTTTTCGCTTTTACTTTGTTTACAACAATTATATATGTTTTTCGCAAGATTATGTTAAAATTCCGCAACAGCCCACAAATAAGATTTTTGAAATGTGTTTAAAATACGTGGAAGATCTACAAGTAAACAATCAAATCAATTTGAATAATAAACGTGTGAAGTGTTGCGATTTTAGCCCCTTGTGGTTGTTATTGTTTTTGTATTTTTGTTTTGGTTTTGTATCTAAATAAATGTGCACACACCACAAACCACAAATGCAAATATGTACATATGCATATGCCTATGATTATGGCTATGTGTAAGCGTATAAGTAGCATTATTAATGATAGGTGTGCGCTTAGTATTTACGAACTAAACAATTGATGCTTTTAAAGTAATTGTAATCTGAAAAGACGCAACAATTAACGGCAATTACTGTGATTTCCCTAAAATCATATTTAATCAATTGGTTAAGTGTTTGCCTCCATGTTATTTGCTAATAGATCGCTTAACTTAAAATAGTTTATCTTGAACTCGAGTTCAATCAATGTTGTCGTAGTAGATTTACGGAGACGGAATTAAAAGTAAAATTGGGTGTGTTTGTCAGCGAAATCTTGGAAAATCGAGTTCATAATCTTCAATCTATTGTAAAATCAGCTAATGCAATATGTTCCATAAATATGGAGTATGTTTGCTCTTATGAGAAAGCCTTTAAAATATATTGAGGCATCGTTATCAAGTCAAAAAACCTAGGCTATTCTTGCATTTTTCAACGTTTTTAGAGTTAAGTGCCTTCATTAATAAGAATTTATTAATTCATTTCTAAAAATTGACGGTATATTTGAAACAGAGCAGCTGAATTTTTACGGGATTAAGAAATTCTGTTTATAGAAGTCAAGAAAATATACCGAACTGTTAAAAACAATTCTAAAAGCGTAACAAGTAAGGAAGGGCTAAGTTCGGGTGTAACCGAACATTTTATACTCTCGCAATTTATTGACGTAATTCTATAAAGATAACACAATATATGGGTCGAATATTCGGTATAAAGTTCAATAGAATAACGAAAATCATCATAAATAGTATATGGGGAATGAGGTAATTCCTAAACCGATTTCACTCGTTTTCACCACCAAGATACAATGTATCGAAGACTATATGCTCACTTAATTTAATATTACTTATAATTAGGTATATGGGATCTGGGGGAAGTTATGACCCGATTTTTACCATTTCAGGTACAGAGAGAAACTGTTATAAGAAAAAAATTCAGAGGGAATGAATTTCATAAAATTATCTGAGGGATTTACCTATATTTTCGGTGAAAAATTACCCTCAGGCACTGAGTTCTTCATATTCGAAGTCATGGTTCGATTTTGACAATTTTTCCACAAAATACAGTATTGCGAGAGTATAAAAATCATAAAGTAGTACTCAACGTTTCTTCAATATTTTCGGTGATGGCGAAGGACTAGTGAATAGTTCACTATGTTAGGTTAGTCTGGAAGGCCAGAAAGCCACACAGATACCAGTTTTAGCCTTTGCTATACCAGATGGAGTGCCGTCACGTAGCCAATGGGATGCCTGCGCTTGAAGCGAATTTCAAAAGGTAATACAGTTTCACAAACGATATCACTTCCAGATTATCGTACTGTGTTTTGCGCCAAAATACTGAAGACGCTGCCTTGACAATGCAGGACATGCACACAAGAGCTTCTGCATTGTTTCTCTGGTACCTTGCTTTTGACAGTTCCAGCAGTTTTCCTCATCCCCATCTTGTAGGCGTGCGCCGCCGCCAGACTTTGACCAGTGACTACGCCGACCATTTCTATCTATCGAGCGTCAGTAGGAATTTCGCGCATTTCTGATTTACCGCTTTACACATAACTTTTGCGGTTTTGAAACCCGGTAGACTTTCCAGCCGCGCTTGGATCTTCCTTACCAAGTTCATGTCTAGATCATCATATAGGCAGTGCATGGGTATACCTACGTCGATCACGCTTTCAGATGACAGTTTTACACCACTCTTGGCAATCATCATTGGCAGTATATCCCCTCACCACTATTCACCAAATATTATGTAATTACATTTTGAAATGTCATTCACATTTGTCTATCATTGCTTTACGAGTGAAATTAAATACTTTAGTAGCTAAGTACACATAAATGTTGCTCATACGTCATGTTGAACAAATATACTTTCTGTTGTTGTTGTTCTAATCTATACTACTATTATAAAGAGAGATTATACAAATCGTGTTTGTAATGAATAAACTCAAAAACTACTGTGCCGATTTCAAAAATTCTTTCACCATTGGAAAGCTATATTCACTCCGGGTAACATAGGCTATTTTTTTTGCAACAATCTCAACTTTCTTGAAATAGTTCCCACATGAGGGTACCAAAAATACTACGAATCGGAATCTTAATCTGAAACTGAAAATCTTCATTATCTTCGCATCGCATTCGCGTGCCATAGACTAGAGGTCGTAATCAGGTTTTAGCTCATTACAAATAACGCTCATTACAAAAATATAATTTCATGTTTGAATTTTCCTCATTTTACTTTTTTTAAATGAACGATGCAAGAAACGGGAAAGTTCATACATATGTATGGGAGAGTGTGTATAAGTGTGAAATGTTTGTTTAATCCCGTGCGAAGCCGAAGTTTGTTTTTAAAAAAATGAATGCATAATGACTAAATTTCCTAGTTTATATTTTATTGATTAAATTTCTTGTTAATTTTCTTGTTTATGTGCTAAAATCTATGTAGAAGCTGAGTCTGAGAAAAAATCTTAGCTGATCGCTACTAATAGCCATTTTGTCCGACATTTGATCGAGTCGCTTCAGAGATTTCACATAGATAGTCGTGATGCAACCGCTATTAGAAAACATGATAACTAACTTTATAAGCAAATAAAAGCAATTTATAAACTCACACTGTGCTAATTCTATTAATAAATATTTTATATGTACATATGTATGTTTGCTTATATTGTAAAGTACAAATATTTATCAAACCACTTTATACTAGTTAAACGAATATGACGGCATGTGTAAAGGCGGATTCTACCTACTTTTGCACATTAACAATTTGGTTTTTGGGATCTTCAACTGTTAATTAATCGTTTGCCCGCAGGTAATTCCCATACACATTATCCAATTAATAATTAGCATATGCTAATCTGCGTCAGTTGTTCTACTAAGAACAAAATTATTAGCATGAATCACAAGCAAAAAGAATTAAAAGAAAGAATGTTTAAAAAGCATGCTCGTATATTTTTATATAAATATAGTACATATACATATGTATGTATATATTTGTGCACAATCATCTAAATACTTCTACGTAAACAGTTTTGGGGCTAGTTTTATTCATGTTTTCTTATTCAACAAAAAAAATGAAGAATAATCAAATGACCTTTGGGTAAACACTTCAGTATTTATTCAAATTTTGATACTTCCTCGTGAAGGCTTGGCTGACTGTAATGAATAAATGAAACTATTAGCAAATACAGTTGCTTGCACTTTTAGCTTTTTAAGAGGAATAAGAGAGGTGAGAGTCGCATTATTGCAAAAAATTATTATCAATGATTGTCTAAGAAACTAAATTTCAGATAAACATGAATTTTTTGAGTAATTTATTCCAATAAAACCATCAAATTCGCTGAAATGCATCAAAAACCTTAAAATTTTCGATAAATTAAACTTTGGTCTTGAATAACTTGTAAACTATTAGGTTTCTCAAAAAATTATAGGAGACCTATTTTGTAGAGCGTTCAATTCTCTACAAAGACAAGTGCAAGTCTCTTTTTTATAGTACATAACAGACTAGCAATAAAATTCAAAAAGTGCAGAGAATAATTTTTCCATGTTATTCTTACGGGAAATAGAAACACGCGATGCGGACAGTCTTAATATTAATTTTAAGGACTCAAATTTTAACTGACATCTTCTTACGTTGAATTGAAACTTTTAAGCCTGTTTGCAAGAAAAAAAAATTTTTTTTTTTTGAATCACCCTAGTATATATTTTACAGATCTTACAGATATATACAACTCAGCATGGGAATAAAAATTGGGTTCAACTACAAAGGTTTACCTACGTGCGCAAGCACAGTGCTACGAGTCAAATCAAGAAATTCATACACAACATCCAATAGCCTTATCACACAGGGGTTAATTGATCAATTAACCGGTCTTTGCTCGATTAAAGTGCTGATTTAAATCGTTTTACCAAACAAACGAAAAATTTCACATTTCAGTACATTAATTTGTAATCGAATACAAATCTAGTTAAAACTCGAATGCAACTGTCCACACTGTAAGTTTGCTGTGTTTATTGATAAAATAGCAATTGGCTGACAAATCCCGCCAACTTCTTATATGTCTTAAAACAGAAATGTGAAACAACTGAGCGTTAATCGAATAGCCGGCTGTCCGAAAGGTAAAAACTAGCTTCTCAATTATGAACTCAATGTACTAAATTTATTTAGCTGTGCGAAAATGCTATAATGAAGTCTGTGTCTACGTTATACGATCGACTTAACACTCATTCACGCCACCGTAGTAACATAAATCATATTTTTATAACAAATAAAGTACAGTTTGGTATAACCAATTCATAGAAGAATTATCGGAGAGGCTACAATACAAATTTTGAATTCGTATAAGATGAAGTTTATTTAAAACCTCTAAAACAAGTAATTAAGTACACACAGTCATCCAAGTAGAGGTAATTTTCTCAATAGCATTTTTTGACAGATCACGCGATAGTCGTATCATGTTATATTTGTTGAATATTGTTGGCATTTCATCATGGAAAGACTTACACCTGAGCAACATTTACAAATTGTTCAACTTTGTTACGAAAATTCACGTTCTGTAAATAATGAGTTTCGCGCGCTTCGCTCAATCGCTCATATTCGGCCTATTGAGCGTACTATTTGCGGAACTGCCATTTCATCCCGAAAATACAACCTTTTGGTATGATTTGTGGGCCTGAGAATCGTTGGTCCAAATTTCTTCAAAAATGATGCCGGTGAGAACTTAACCTTCAATGGTGACTGTTATCGCGCCATGATAACCGACTTTTTGAAGCGCGTGATCTGGGCGACATTTGGTTTCAACAAGACGGCGCCACTTCCCACACATCGCTTCAATCAATGCATTTATTGAGAGAACACTTCGGTGAGCAAATAATTTCACGTTTTAGGCCGGTCGATTGACCATCAAGATCGTGTGCTATCATACCGTTACACTTTTTCTACACAGTCGGAATGCTCGAACGAGTCAACGAAAATTGAACTCAATGTATGGACCATCAGAGACGTAGCCGCGGCCAACATTTGAAAGAGATACTGATTGAAAACTGTAAAGTGTTGTAACCAGGTAAAGGTGTTTGAATGGAAATAATGGATTCTCTTTACAGAAAAAGACGCTACTTTATCTGATAACGATTGCTTTATCAACATGAAGTGTTTCTCAGCGCATACTAAAAACCCTCAAAACCCAATGGACTAGAAAATCTAGATGGCACCTCCAATTAGCTCTATAATAATAATAAATTTTATTTTTCCTAAGAGCAAGCAGTTTTATAATTATGTAAGTTTCGATTCTACATTTCCCATTAAAAATAGAAAACTATTATTGAGTAGATATTATTAAATGGCTCGTAAATGTGCACATATAAATTTTTATTGCCAAACGTCTGCTTGCGTTTAATAAAAAGATCGCTTATACGCAAACATGTACAATCAAATTCATACAAATGGGCAATCGCAAAATTTCTCCATGAGTCACCAAGCATTCATTTCATTTCCACGCGTGTTACCAATCGCTAATGATTTAAATTAAAAATTTACCTGCGGGTTTTGTGAAGTTGCCAGTAATCTGCAGACTCTCGAAACTATGAAAACTAACATCCGACTCGTCGCGTTTGCAATAGGAAGTTCTATTGCCTTTCGTAAAGAATTCACCATCGGCACAACAGCGACGTATGCAGGCCAAGCCCTGACACACGCGTCGCGGCTGACACGTACGCACTATATACCGTTGCTCGGCGAAATCACTCCAATCGGCTGCATTCTCAATCACCTCCATGCAGTATTCGGACTGTTTGAATTTTTTCCACTCGCCGCGTATGGTAATGGCCACTTTGCCATCGATGAATTTCACTTCCTTGCCACTCAACTGATACTCCACCAGCACCATGTCTTGCGGACACGTCAACCTATCATCCACGAAGATCGCCCATTGTTGCAACAATATGCCGTAGCGTCCGAAATTCGCTGCGCCCACGCGCTTAACACATTTCTGTAAGCCAGCATCGTAAGCATAATGCAGCGGACAACACTTGTGCACCACGCTGAGCGTTTGCAGCGGTTCGCCGCGCGTTGGTGGACAATAGACCGCCGCCAAACGGCTATCGACACTTGTGAGACACGCGCTTGACGGCAACTCCACCTCGCAATCGCCCGTGAGGAAGGCGAATGTCTGTCGATTACATTGCGGCACCGCACCGCTATAATTGCCACCCTCATCCAAGGCGGGTGACTGTATGCGGTAACCGTACACCGGCGTGGTGCGTTCAAAAACGTCAACACTACTTTCACCTCTATTAGTGCCGTTGTCAGCAACGCCTTGCAGCAGATTGCGGCATTCGTAAATTTCGGGTCGAAAGAAGCCCATATTGATCTTGACTAGTGACCAAGCTAGCGGACAACATATTGGCGCGCTGTACAGTCGACGCTCAGCTGCTAGACGCGTCTCATTTTCTCCTTGCACGCTTGCGATATGTCTGCCGGCCGCGATGAGTAAGTAGAACACAAGCAAAGACATTAAACAGCGATCGTGTTCGTTGAGAGCGCCTTGGGTCTTAGTAATAAATGGCTTTTGAATGACTTATCTAATAGTTTACACTTTACACATTTTATCAGCGTGGAGCGAAATTTCAAAGCTGTCGTTATACTCGCAATAAAATCACTCGTTTTGTAAAGCAAAAGAAACACCAAGAATATTTATTATAATCGATCGCTTGAGGATCAGTGCCTTGTTTTAAGATAACACACACCGACGGCGTCAACAATTGAAATTTCACAACATAACACAACTGTGCTGCCAGCTACCAACGATCGTTTATCTAATCAATAATTTAGAGAATTTCAATTATAAACAAATATGAAATATGCGATTCTGCTTTCGCATTACTTTTTTCAAATTGCCATTTTACACCGATACAACGAAACAGCATTAAGCACAACAACAATAAAAACAGAAATATTCGCAATTTTTTTTACTGTTATTACTAAAAACAATCACGACCATTCAAATCGACCGGAAGCACTCGAAGACGTTCCGTTCCGCTTGTATACGTACTACCATACGACGAAGACACGGCCGGTCTATGTCTTTACACGTTCGCGACTCTCAATAAACTGACTGGCTCATTGTCTGCTCATTTGTACAGACTGCTTTTTCTTATGGCAATGACGCAACGTTGACTGCCGTATGGCCGGTGAAGAACAGATTGTTGAGTGGTGGTTGGGAGCGTGGCAGGCAGTAAATACGCGTAGCTAAGTGTTTGAGAAACCGCTTGAGGTGCGAAGTGCCTATTTAACTTGTGAGCACACGGTGTGTCCCCAACTGCCAACCCACGTGCGTAATGCCACTGCGGATTACGCTACTCCTATGCAAGCTAGAGTATTATGATATATGTATGTGTGGCATACGTGTAGTATTTGTTGTATATATTTGGAAGTATTAAATTTCCTTCGAGGAATTCCTTTCATAAATTAGCGCCCGCATAGTTTTCTAGCCTTGTCTGTACTTTGTTTAGAGTATACATTATGTACTACTAAATGGTATTTTTAGCGATTGGAAACCGTTCGTTCAGGATATCACAAACCATTGTATTTTTCAATGAAAAAAATAATAATAATAATGGAACGAAATTGTCATAATCTCTTTTTCCATCATCTCATATGGATTTAAAGTAAATATCTCACAGTAAAGGATCCGGAAGAGTAAAAAATATTTCGTTACGAAAAGAATGGACATCAAAGTATTAGGATATCCAAGAGCTTTGTAGAATTATAAGGATGTTTTGGATCTATAAGGAGTTTATTGGTATCAGCGCTTAAAACTGTCCAAGTGAGATCTTCCAGCATATGAGATCTGCCTACTAACCTAACCTAATTTGATATATGTTGATATCGCTGAAGATTGACAAAATAACGGGATGTTAGCACTGAAATATCTTATTATAACAGTGAAGACCACACCTGTTCTCAATAAATCATTCGTTTTATTGTTCAATATATCAGACTACAAAACTAATATTTTCAGCTTCCTGAAACGATTACGAACTGATAAAGAGTTCGGTAAACCACAAGTATGAGTTTCATTTTTTATTGTAAATAAGCTTGGCCGAATAAATTTATACACCCTTAAATCAAGAAGGAAATGTAGAATAAATCCATATTTTGGATTTTTTAGTGACTATATCCTGTAATTTAGATTAGGTTAAAGGGGCTGATCTCCTTTGCCACAGGACATCCCACTTGGAGAGCTAAAGCAAGTTCTTTGTGACGCCACAAACTTCTCCAAATGGATGCCCAAGACCTTCAAGTGATGACAAAGCGGAAAGGCTTTCCGAAGTTTGTCCAGCCAAGATGTTTTAGCCGCAGTCCAGAGAAAGCTGGGCAAAGAAGGTGAAAGTGCCTCGAAGTGTCTCAATCTCCCCTTCTGCCATACAACTTTGCCAATTTGCATCCGTCAGTTTCGTTTCCAGGCACGTAACCCCATCGGGCAGGAACCAATACGACCAGCTGAACCTTACTAAAAGCAAATAGCACAGTGGATCTCCTGCGATCTACCTCAGACCGGAATGATCTCGCAGTCGCACAGTAAACGTAATACTCCTACCGTATTCATTCGACGACCACTGATCCAATGCGGAGAGGCATGAGGTTAGTGGGGCACCATCTTGTTCCCAATCTGAGATTGCAGCTTGGGTGCCCTTACGCACAAGCTCATCGGCTTTGCATTTTTTCTTATGTCTTATCTCACGCGAAAAATTAGTTGTGTCCAATACTCAGCCGAGTGTTGTGCAGTGTACAGAATGGAGAAAATTCTAAAGGCGATGAATAGAAAATGAACAGGATCGAACTGCAAATCCCAATGATAGGGATATACGAGCAGCCATATGTGGTTTAATAAAGTAATACAAATCTATATTCAAATATATGAATAAAATTTAATTTACATTTACATTTTGTACAGTAGATGTACTGTAAAAATTTAAGAGTCGTTTTATGCTATTGTACTGTGGCTATTTCAACCACTGTCTTTTATCTTTTTTCTCAAGTGACACAATAGAACAGACGGATTATATTATATTACACTTCACAAAAAACTTGAAAGTGTACATAGCAGTCTTTAAAAGAATGAAGTGGGATTCGTAAGTAGGTTTGGATTATAGTATTCGGAATTTTACTAAATATACTAGTGTATTGAAATTTAGAGCTTTCTGGTTGGAAAGATATCAAACTTTATGAAGTAAAGAGTTCAAAAATGGTCCAATTCGGACTTACTTCCTTCACAAATAATTAGACGTATTGTATACATTATTTCCGGCAATCTAAATTTTTCGAGTTATATCCAAAGATACCTTTATAACTGCTATTAAATTTATATGACGACAGTTGAAAAGGTTTACGGAAAAGGTCTACGGTTAGTTCGGTTAGCTCATTTCAATTTATATAGTTACCGTCCCGTATCTTTGACAATCCCTCAAAAAGAAGGCTTCCTCTTGAAAGCTTGTCGTAAAAGTTCCAAACGTTGAAACATTTTAGGTGGATTAGACCCTGAGGTACGGTTTTTGATCTTTTAGTGGGCGGCGCGACGCCTACCGTCCATTTTTATAAAAATCCATCTTTGTCATAAAATTAAGGTGTTTTTTCTTACAGAATTAAAGCACTTTCAGTAGTTTTCCACATAACCTACTTTCCCAAAAAAGTTTCATCCAAATATACCCTTCTCTAATTTGGTCCTCTGACCAAGGTTTTCGGTTATCGCCAGTTTGAGAGCGTGGTATTGGTCCGATATCACCCATCCGCAATACCAACCCTCCCGTGGTGCCAAGGAATATGTGAACAAAGTTCCACTTAGATGTCTAAATATTTACTCAAGTTATAGCTTGTGCTGAAGGGCAGTCAGACATCCTAACATATAGTTAGACATATATAACTCTTTTAGTATTAGATGTTACAAACAGCATTTACGTGAACAAAACTATTATACTCTATGCAAGCTGTTGCGAAATTAAAACTAGGTTAGAGTAGAACATATGAGTCAAAATTATCAATATTCTAATGTACTCCGATAAAGCTGTTTGCTTCTGGTTGACTAATTTTTATATTATTAATTTTCCTTAATTTATATTTTGTTTTGATAGTGGATTAAATACGAGACTTATACTCATATTATTGCTACACACACATTTATTTAAAGTTGTTTCTATATTTTTCCCACTTTTTATTCTCTCTTTGCATATGTAAAATCCATTTACACAATAAATTACAAATATGAATTTACGCTTATAAAACCAATACGAAAACTAAATGAGATCTGGTCCCATTTGAAGTAGTTATCGCTTACAATTGGCCTTCTTAAAAATAATATAATAACAGTCAATCGGTGTGGCAACTGCGTGTTGTGCGCTGAATAACAGAGAACTCACATGGCGTTGAAAACTGGGATGTCAGCGAAAAACTGTCAAACGTTGTCAACGTGCGCCCAGCGTAAAGGGGGAGATTTCCATTATTATTTTTATTTTTAATAAAAAAGCTGCGTTAAATACTACAATGTATTTTGCATAATGCATTTTCCGTGAATTTGGGGAAGTTTAATAAATTTAAAATACGCACTTCGCAAAGTGCGTGCGTAAAGTGGTAGGAAATTCTCATTTTATAAACTCCAGACAAGGCTAATGTCGACGGGTATGGAGTCCAAATATTTGTTGACAAGCAAAACTCCGGTAAAGTCTCCGCATGGCGCCAGTGCGAAGACAAGTGTTAGCATATCAAGTTTTCCAATTAAACGCAAATTACAAAGTCCCGTGAATGGAATTGAAAATGTTATAATTAAAGCGCCTAAAATAAATAACGGAAGTGCAACAACTACCTCAAATGGAAAACCAAACGTCAATACGCCTACACCTAATGGTAGTTTTCTACATCTCAATGGCAAAGGTGTACCATCCAAACAACAATTGGAACAACAACGACAGGCGTTACCTGTATACAAAGTACGTCAGCGGTTAATACAAGAAGCGCGACGTTCCGAAACACTATTACTGATGGGTGAGACTGGTTCTGGTAAAACTACACAAATACCACAATTCCTGTACGAAAGTGGTTTTGCGCAAAAAGGTATGATTGGCATTACACAACCACGACGTGTGGCAGCAATAACTGTAGCACGCCGTGTTGCGCAAGAACAAGGTTGTCGTCTGGGCGAAACCGTAGGCTACACCGTACGTTTCGAGGATTGCACTTCACCGCAAACACGTATAAGATTCCTAACAGATGGTTGCTTACTACGTGAAGCCATTGCTGATCGTCTGCTGCGCCAATATACTGTTTTGGTATTAGATGAGGCGCACGAGCGTACGATAAACACTGACGTACTTTTCGGCATTGTGAAGGAGGCGCAAAAACAGCGTAGACAACGTGGGTTAACGCCACTTAAAATTATAGTTACTTCAGCCACCATGGATATCGATCATTTCGGAAAGTATTTTGGTGTGCGAGGCATGTACCTTGAGGGTAAAACCTATCCAGTTAAAGTGATGCATGCGAAAGAAAATCAACCAGATTACCTTAATGCTGCGCTTGTGACGCTATTCCAATACCATCGTACAGATCCAGTCAAGTAATAAAAACTCTTGAAGATTATGAAATTACCAAATATTTAAGATTTTTTCCTTATGTTATAGTCATGATGTGCTGATTTTCCTCACTGGACAAGAGGAAATCGAAGCTATGGCACACCAAATACGTCAAATTGCTAAGGTAAGCCGTTTTCCTCATGTATATTTTTCATCTCCTAACTTATATTAATTAATTGCAGACAAATGATGCTGAATTAAGTCCCGTACGTGTGTTCCCACTATATGCGCAGTTGCCACAGAACAAGCAGTTAGAGTGTTTTCTACCCGCGCACGCGAATTCACGCAAAATCGTATTAGCCACCAACATCGCTGAAACCTCCGTCACAATACCGGGCATAAGGTGTGTTATAGATTGCGGCTTTGTTAAACGACGTGTGTACAATCCAAGCAGCGGCTTAGATGCGCTGCGTATTGTACGTGTCTCACAAGCACAGGCGTGGCAACGCTGCGGTCGTGCCGGACGTGATGCGCCAGGCACTTGCTATCGCACTTATACGCAAGCTGAAATGGAATCCTTCGAAAATATGCCAAAGCCTGAAATATTGCGCAGCAATATTTGCTCCACTGTGCTGCAATTGTTGGCACTGGGCATCGATTGTCGTACCTTTGACTTTTTGGATCGGCCAACGCCCGAAGCGGTAGACGATGCCTATCGCAAATTGGAAGCGCTCGGTGCTGTAAGAAACTATAAAATCAAGCCAGAACTCACAACGTTGGGTCAGCAAATGTCACAATTTCCACTCGATCCACGTTACAGCAAGTTATTGCTGTCAGCATCATCCTTCGGTTGCATGGAAGAAATGCTCAGCTTAGTAGCCGTCTTGTCTGGCGAGAATGTGTTTGTTTCGAGTAATGAAAAGCGCGAGCTCGCCACACTTGCGCATGCGAAATTCACATCCAAACATGGTGACCACTTAACGCTGCTCAATGTCTTCAGTGCGTTTCTGAAGACCGAGAAAGTTAAGGTAATTTACAGAATATTAAAACTGAAGTTGAAAATTTCTAATTCTTCTTAAAATCTTTTGCAGCTCTGGTGCCATGACAATTTTCTTAATACAAGAAATCTTTCGTATGCGCGCGAGGTGCGTAAACAACTAGCAGAGATTGTTGAGCGCCTCGATTTGCCTTTAAATAGTTGTGGTAATAATCTAGATCAAGTGCGTAAGTGCCTGCTGATTGGTCTGTTCGATAATATAGCTGAACTGCAGCGCGACAATACCTACCTTACGATAGCGGGGCGTCAGCGTGCGCGCATACACCCGTCCAGTGTCTTCCATGGCAAATATCGACCGGAATACGTAATATTCACCGAAATAGTGCTGACCGAACGCAATTTTCTGCGTCAAGTCACCGAAATCAATCCCGATTGGATAGCTGATGTGCTGCCGAATTATGCGCATTTAAATAGAATTAAAAGCTCATTGAAATAACATTGATTGCATAGCTGCCTACGCATTATTTTACACTATTTTATACAGTAAAATTAAGTTATTTTCTGCGCGTAACTAAAGCAAGGAACTAATTGTAAAAAAGAAAATACCTTTTTGGATGCTGCTACTAGTGAAATGTAATATAATTAATTTTAAATCAATAAGTAGTAAACGTCGTTTATTTGCATATATGCATATGTATGCTAAGTAAAGTTTTAAACAGTTCCAGTTTTACCATATGAATACCCCAATGCATTTATTATTATTTAAATAGTGCGCTTTAGCTGAATATCTGTATATGCAATTTTAACTTTTTTAATTATATTGAATTTTTATTTTGACAGATCCAAGAAAAAACTGCTAAATATGCAATAAAATACATACAAATATGAACGCAAACATGTTTTGTTTGAAATGAATAAGCGCTTAGAGTTTTTAGTTCACTAGAAAGGCAGTCAACAAAAAAATATTATTTTAGTATTGTTTTATTTAATATACTCAAACACTTTTGCGCGTGGCGCGTATGAAAGGCAATCATGTATATAAATGCTTAACTTTATATTTTTAATTTAATAAACTTATGCAAAAGCGTTTGTTTGCATTCACAACATGGCCACAATGCTCCCAATACCATATATTTTACAAACGACTACACTCAATATACTTTTTTAGGTTTTTTTTATTTATTTATTTATTTTATTTTTTTATTTATTTATTTTATTTTTTTATTTATTTATTTTTTTAATTGGTTTTATATATTTTTTTGATTTTGTTTCTATTTTCTTTAAATTTTTTTTAATTTTTTTTTCCTTTTTTTAATTATATTATATTTTTTGTTTTGTTTTTTATATTTTTTAATGTTTTTTTTTAATTTTCCCTTTCTTTATTTTTTTCCATTTTTTGCTTAATTTTTTTTTTTTTTATTTAAACTTTTTTATTTTATTTTTTTTTTTGAATTATTTAAATTTTTTTTTATTTTTTTTTTTTTTTGAATTATTTAAATTTTTTTTTATTTTTTTTTTTTTTTGAATTATTTAAATTTTTTTTTATTTTTTTTTTTTTTTGAATTATTTAAATTTTTTTTTATTTTTTTTTTTTTTTTGAATTATTTAAATTTTTTTTTATTTTTTTTTTTAATTATTTAAACTTTTTTATTTTATTTTTTTTTTATTAAATTTTTTTTATTACATTTTTTTTTTTTATTAAATTTTTGTTTTATAATTTTTTTTTTTTACTTTTTTTATTACATTTTTTTATTTTTGTTTTATTTTTTTGCCAAAACATTTTTCACTGGTTATATAATAAAAAATGTACAGAGTTTTGTTAGAATAAGCTGACAATTATACTAAATGTTATTAGCATTAACTGTAAGTGAAGTTGATTGCAAATCAGCTGTTTACATACGCGATTGTCAAAATGTAAGAAATAATATACAAGTAAATATAGTAATATAGTAACAGTAAAGTGAAAGTTTTATTAATTCAGTTTTTACATAAATATACATATGCATAACATGCCGTATCAGTCTTTTTTGGTTTTCTAAATTAGTTTCACAAATTATAAAAATAATATAATATTTATAATATAATGGTCAAATATGAAGTTAATAAGCGCACATGCGAAAGTTGCTCGCACTTAATTTAAAATTTTATATAAAATTTCAAGCTTACTTCATGAAATAAGCCAAAAGTATGTAAGATAAAGCGCAGAACAACAATGCTGCTTTCACACCAACCGCTTTGCCGGCAGCACTCACACATGGCGGTAGCGTTGAACTTACTTCCGTACTGCTTGGCGACGTCGTAACTTCCGTGGTGGTTGTCAACACTGTTGCTGCCATTGTTGTTGTTGTTTCAATTAATGACGGCATCAACTCTATTTGTTGCAAACATTTGAAAATTATAAATTCACATCCAAAAACTAATTTATTTACCTGACGCATACGATGAGTACATAATAGCGCTATTAACATCTTGCTGATAAGGCGCTGAGTACATAAAGTCATTTTGATGCAAAGCTAACATTTCCTCACTCGCGATAATGCCATAAATCCAATCCACATGTGGCCCAACAGCGGTGAAAATCGCATTAAACGGCTGTTGCTCCTGTTGACAATTGTTGGTATTTTGGTTGGCTGTTGTTGTAGCAATTGTGTGCGAGAATAAGGCAACCAATTGACTGCGCACTATCAGACCTGTGCCATAATCGTTATTAAATGAGGGAAAATCGCTGGGGTACTGAAATTGTTTGCAACACACAAGTGAGGTTAGTTTACATAGTAGTGGAGTTACAAAAATGTAATGCTGCATTTAAAATAAAATAAGAAAGCGATTGCTTATACATATGTATAAGTATCTATGTACCTCACAATCCGGTCCGATCGCATATGGATATGTGTATGGATAACGCACGCAAATACTTTCATTGCCTAGTGCGGACGTCTGTGCGCATTGTTCGTTGGGTAATATTTGTACACCCTCTAATAGCATGGAGTTTGGGTCCACATTTAATGACTGTAAAGTGTGGAAAATAATGCAATTAAACTTACAACGCATAATTTTAACTAAAATGTGTTTAAATGTTTTAATGAATGCTTTTATGATGAGTATGACTTGCAATTTACTATAGTTTATATCATTTAGATAGAGATAGAGTTATCCAGCACGGGCGTATCAACTAGCACGTTTTAAAACTATTTGTAATGGTAGTTACGGGTTGTAAAACTTCTCTCGAATTGTTGTCATTTGATAAACATTAAATAAAGTAAAGAAATATTTACGTATGAGTTAGCCTGTTTTCTACAAGTTCGTTCTTATCACAATTCAATGACAATGTTTACGAAGATTGTGTGTGCATTATACCAGATTTCCAAGTGCACTGGCCAAATGCAAATGATGTATGGCTTGACTTTTAAACAAAATTGTTTTAAAACATATCTAGGTTATGTCCTTAAAAATTTATTCGCAGCGTCTTTAATTAAATTGATCGCAGTTTTCTGTATTCGCATTTTCATTCGCAAAAGACAAAGAAGCCAATTTGTTCATCCTTGGTTTTTATTAAAAGTGATTGTCAGCAAATGTTTTCTTACATAATTTGCGTTCAATCATGGTAATCTTATATTCCATCACTTTACAGCAACACTTTGACACTTCAAATAAGATTATCGCATATGTGCATACAAAATATTTATTATGAAACGCTTGCATTATTTATACTTTTGATCCGTAAATTTCGCAATTGACCGTTTCCATGTGATAAACAGCATTTTAAAAGCAAAGTCGAGCGTAACGGACGTACATATGTTGCTTACGTATTGCAAATATTTTCGAAGACAACTTCTCATAAATGACAGTCTTATTTGAGTTCCTGTCGTTTATTTGACCTACTATTATGCAGAACAAAGGCATTAATATCAACAATTGATCATATTATACGCACTCCTTTATCAGTGTCGGAATATTTAAAAAATAAAAAATGTAAATTATTTTCAATACAATAAATGCAAGTACATATACATAAGTATATACATATGTATGTATTTATATAGTAATCATAAATGATCTTTTTGATTTTATAAGCAATTTATGAAATTATGAATTTTACAGGGATCTTTCGGAGAGATAATATTTATGCCGTAAATAATGTTTTAAAATTTCATAAATTAAAGAAAAATGAACTGAACATATAATGTTAGCTCAATCAATAACAAAATAATTTGTTAAGCATCCAAAGATCTAGGAACGGTCAATTTTTATAACCTTAAGGAGTTAGGGGTAGTCAGGATTTTCAAAAAAGTTATTTTTTTATGCATTTTCGTTAAGTGTAATATCTAAAAATATTCTCTGAAAATTTGAAGTTGATCCGATAATTATTTACTTTTTGAGTTATTCGATAAATAACAAAGAGCGCTCGGGCACTACAAAATGCTAGTGTGAAACTTCAAATGCGTTTTTCTCAAAACTATGCTTTTTGAACTGGGGACAACTGTAACTTGAAAACCGCTCAGTAGATTTTAATGAAATTTTAATCGTTTTTAGAAAATCTAAAAAAAAAATTTCCTAAGGTCGCGATTTTTATTAAAAAAAGAAAAAAAAACAAAAAAACTTCGATCAGGCCCAGGATTATCTATTTATAAAAATAATTTCTCTTATCCGATTGATTTTAGATGAATCTCCTAGGACATATGATTGTCACCACAAGGACCTTTTTTTAGAACTGGGTCAACACAAACAGCTATAACTTTCGAAATTATATGTTTTTTTTTTAATTTTCGTGAAAATAACCTGATTTAATAGCAACAAAAAACTACTGAAAATTCTCATTTTTTCGTGTCTCTGATTAAAAACATAACACTTAAAAGCAATTAACTTTGAGATCACATAGTTGAACTTCTAAGATTGATAAGTAGAACTAAACATTTACAAAATCCCTTTGATCAGTCTCCCTCAGTTCAATTTTATAATGAGTTTTTAAATTTCTAAATTCGTTTAAATGATTAGCATAATCGCAGGACTATATTTTAGCAAAATGAGGAATCTATAAAAAACTATATTGATGATTGTTAGCTGATTATATATGACAACAATATCAATAAATTGATTAATTTAAATCCCAGTCAAGGTAAAAACTAAAATAATTAAATTTAAAAATTATAATTTTAGATAAATCCATCAGCCGATCGCACACGGATACCTTTAAAATGGTAATAAAAATGTTTGGAAAGATAATCCAAACAGTTAATACAGAATGAATGATATGAATATTAATATATTACTTCACCTCAAAAAGCATATACTAAAATCGATCAAATAGAACGATATGTTGTTTAACGGTAAAACTTATATAACAGAATACACACCGGAAATCCTGCCATGTATAAACCATTCTCCTCATAAACATAATCATCCATAATAATCCACTGGATATCAGCGCGTTGACCCAGTGGCAGTGTCGTATCCAGGCGCAGTATGGCCAAATTATTCGCCAATGTGGTGTAATTGAAACCGGGCGCAATATTAATCTCCAACACATCGAAGGTATTCAACATGTTGTAAGTGCCAGCAACGCCTGGCACCACAGTGATCTTTGACGATGGAATGCGCACCGGCGCGCCACTCTCCTCAACCACCGACGACTGATAGTACGTACAACTGGCGGCGGTCAGTATCAAGCTGCTCTGCACAATAACACCGTTACAATAGTGTATGGGCGGCGCGCGTGGATGCAGCGACACATACAGTGACACTTGATACGGCGGCTGCGATGCGCTGTAAGCGCCACTAAAGCAAAGCAACAATAATTGCAGGATAATTAATGGCACTCGAGTTTTGTGTGTTGGTGGCAACATTGTTTTTTTTTGTTTTATTTACACTTTTTCTTTTGTTAGTTTCACACTGCACTTACAGGACACTGATATCCGTTGTATTTGCTTGTAAAAAAATTATTATTTTTTTTTATTTTTTTAAGATTTTAAGCGCACTTCTGGCCGTTTCAACGTTCAATTGCCTATTGCCTTAATTCCTACCGCCACATGGCATAATATACGCACGATCACCGCTGGCTGTCTGGCTGGCCAGTCAAATTGATAAAAGTGCGCCCGTAATTTGTGTTGCATTTGTTTGTTCATATGGCTAGCGCTAGCGGTTTGCTATGAAGTAACCGTTAAGTAGCGCGAAAGCTCAACTTTTTTGTAGCTCTTTCTTATCTCAGTCACAAATTGATATATAAAATGTTAATATTTACATCCAAACTACATGTCGGCGCTAGCATACAGTCAAAAACCTGCATATATACATATGTACATATATAAATATATAGTATATTTCATGTGTATTAAACTCTTACTTTGATTTGCCACCGAATTGAGTGATAATTTAAGCGGTAGATCAACAAATGCCATGCGAAAATTCTGCGAATTTTTTTTAATAGTTTTAATTTAAAAAATTTATAGCGCGAATTTCGTGAAATACAATCAGTAAACTAAAAAATTCTAGTTAGTGTTTGTAATTTATTGGAGCGCAAGCGTAAATATAATAACTCAGCGATCACTCATATAAGCAGCAAGTATACGCCCGGGCATCCCATACAGCTGTACAGAAATACATATGTTTGTATGTATATTTCACATAAGATTTCCCATCAGCACCGCAATCGCGACATACACAGCAGCAGCAGATAAATATTTAAACTGACTAAAGAATAAAAATATTCCCTTCTTTCGCTCGCTACCAAAATGTGATGCGAGCAAATATTTCCCAGTTTCACAACTCATATATATACATATATATATACGAGTATACCTTAAGATATATATTTTAATATTCCAGACAAACAACAAACACCCTATATGTGTATGAATTTCTTGGAATTTGGCCCAATCTTTAAGCAATACATACATATATACACATATCGGTGTGTTGACAAATAATTTTTAGAAATTCTAACTAAATGTTTTTATCAAAAATATGCACTTATCTATTTTGCCAAGACCACCCTTGGAAACTGTGACTCAGTGAACTGAACTTCGAGCCCACACACCAATTGTAGTTGTTTGTCTTTTGTTTTTTACTCTTTTTCAGCCTGTCCGTTACTCCGTCCGGCCATATCTTCTTATTCTCTTAACTATCCAATAATTGCCACTCACTGCGTACCGCTGCAGCCGAAACAATTGGTTTTCGGCAACGACAAAAAACAAGCTGGTACGATGAGGAGTGCCGTCTCGCAGCGGAGAGAAAACAGACTGCCTACCTCGCAACATTGCAAACGACCACAACACGTGCGGGATGGGATAGATACCGAGAGCTGAAGAGGGAAGCGAGACGCATTTGCAGACAAAAAAAGAAAGAGGCCGAAATGCGTGAGTACGAAGAGCTTGAGAAGCTGGCAGACAGAGGGAATGCTCGAAAATTTTATGAAAAAATGAAGCGACTTAACGAAGGTTTCAAGACCGGAGCATCCTCATGTAGAGACCAAGGTGGTAATCTGGTAACCGATGTCCAGGGCATACTGGGATTATGGAGGGAACACTTCTCCGACCTGCTGAATGGCAGTGAGAGTACAACACCAGGAGATGGCGAACCCGATCCCCCAATCGATGACGATGGAACAGATGTTCCATTACCCGACCATGAAGAAATTCGAATAGCAATTACCCGCTTGAAGAACAACAAAGCAGCGGGGGCCGATAGATTACCGGCAGAACTATTCAAATACGGCGGCGAAGAACTGATAAGGTGCATGCATCAGCTTCTTTGCAGAATATGGTCGGAAGAAAGCATGCCTGACGATTGGAATCTCAGTGTGCTCTGCCCAATCCATAAAAAAGGGAGATCCCACAATCTGCGCCAATTACCGTGGGATCAGCCTCCTAAATATCGCATACAAGGTTCTATCGAGCGTATTGTGTGAAAGACTAAAGCCCACCGTCAACAAACTGATTGGACCTTATCAGTGTGGCTTTAGACCTGGAAAATCGACAACTGACCAGATATTCACCATGCGCCAAATCTTGGAAAAGACCCGAGAAAAGAGGATCGACACACACCACCTTTTTGTCGATTTTAAAGCTGCTTTCGACAGCACGAAAAGGAGCTGCCTTTACGCCGCGATGTCTGAATTTGGTATCCCCGCAAAACTAATACGGCTGTGTAAATTGACGTTGAGCAACACCAAAAGCTCCGTTATGATTGGGAAGGACCTCTCCGAGCCGTTCGATACCAAACGAGGTTTCAGACAAGGTGACTCACTATCGTGCGACTTCTTTAACCTGATGCTGGAAAAAATTATAAGAGCTGCAGAGCTAAACCGAGAAGGTACAATCTTCTACAAGAGTGTACAGCTCCTGGCGTACGCCGATGATATTGATATCATCGGAAGCAACAACCGCGCCGTTTGTTCTGCTTTTTCCCGCATGGATAAGGAGGCGAAGCGAATGAGTCTGGAGGTGAATGAGGACAAGACGAAATATCTCCTGTCATCAAACAAACAGTCGGCGCATTCGCGTCTTGGCTCCCACGTCACTGTTGACAGTCATAACTTCGAGGTCGTAGATAATTTCGTATACCTGGGAACCAGCATCAACAACACGAACAATGTCAGCCTCGAAATCCAGCGCAGAATAACTCTTGCCAACAGGTGCTACTTTGGACTGAGTAGGCAATTGAACAGTAAAGTCCTCTCTCGACGAACCAAAATCAAGCTCTACAAGTCGCTTATCATTCCCGTCCTGCTTTACGGTGCAGAAGCTTGGACGATGTCAACATCAGATGAGACGACACTAGGAGTTTTCGAGAGGAAAATTTTGCGCAAGATTTATGGTCCTCAGAACATTGGCAACGGCGAATACCGCAGACGATGGAACGATGAGCTGTACGAGTTATACGACGACATTGACATAGTTCAGCGAATAAAAAGACAGCGGCTACGCTGGCTAGGTCATGTTGTCCGAATGGACGAAAACACTCCAGCCCTGAAAGTGTTCGATGCAGTACCCGCCGGAGGAAGCCGAGGAAGGGGAAGGCCTCCACTCCGTTGGAGGGACCAGGTGGAGAGCGACCTGGTTACACTTGGGATCTCCAACTGGCGCCGAACTGCGAAGGAGAGAGACAGGTGGCGCACTATCGTCGATTCGGCTATAACCGGCTAAACGGTTGCAACGCCAATCACATACATACATCCAATAATTGCCGGGTTTAATTAATTTAGAATATAAATAAATTCGAGTTCGTTTTGACTTGGTAGACCCGATTGTTGTGCGAACGGTTCGATGAAGCTTTAACGAGCATAAAAACCCTGCTAACTTGGTGGAATAAGTAAGTCAGAGTTATAAAATTTTGTGAAATGGACGACATATATTTACTTCAGAATACCCTCCCGACCTATGATAGCACAGGTGTTACCGAAAATTACTCCACAAATGAAGTTTCGAAAACTGGGCTATATCGGCTTATATCTGCTTCAAGTCCCCGTGTATAAGTGTCTAATATACTATTCTCACCAAAATCTACTAGTCTCCATCCTTCACTCTCTCGTTTCACACAGTTAAAGCAGCTTCTTTTTTAGGCTCTTTTGTTGTTAAAACGGTTGGCGTAAACTTAGTTTTCATCCAAGCTGAGGCTTAGGAAACGAGCGATTTCGAAAGGATCGGGCCATAGAGAAAGTGGTGTTAGATGAGTCGGGTTTTGTTGGGCATGTAAAGATATGGTATTATGCATTAGTATTGTAGTTAGTATTATGCAGTGATTCGTTTCATGGAGGACATATATTCAGTATGCAGGTGCTTATTCTGGAAAAGTAGGTATTTAACCCGCTACAATACCCAGAGCGAAGTTGTACCAGGATGATTCTTGTTTACGAGGCAACTCGAGCTTGTTGTCTGCAATAGGCGGCGGTTTGACACCTAAAACTCCATTCCCTGACGTACGAAGTCTGGTCGGCGTACTATAGGAATGACTTCTTATTGCACTTGGGAGGCTTCCAGTAAATGACTACATGAGTGATTTCGACGAAAGCACCTTAGTAGAAATCGCTTGGTGAGCAATTCATTATGCTTCTTCACTACCTAGCAAGGCAGCTTCATTGTGTAAATGGAGCAGATTCGAGCCCTTGTTAGATTACTTCGAAGATAATTAATTTGATTGCCGTAACTTAAACGAGTATACAAAAGTGGCTTGTCTTTCGAGATTTATCAGATATTTTAGAGATCAGAAAGATATGCCTGAAGTCTTTGGATTTGTAAACTTTTATGAACGATTTATCTTGAATTAATTTATCTATCCAGCGTTAGCCAAGTAACCTGACGGAATTTACACTTGTTCATACCGTTGCAAGCTTTCGTTGGCACTACGAAAGCTTTCACTTAAACATGTTTCTCCGAATTTTCCTAGACTTTTTGTAAATCATATTATTAGAGGATACACTTGCTTTCATGTTAAAAATTAAAAAAGTAATGCACTAGACTTAACATGAAGAAAGTTAGTGCAAAGCTGTCAAGATAATGTGCGTCACACATTACAATTTTCCTTAGTAGTTTAAGAGCTGCCTTTAATTTTGTAGAGATGACTTTAGTAAACACCTGCATTACAATAATATTTGCTTAATAAATCCAGAGAATTTAAAATATGTGTGCCGTATATTTCGGAAGTTGTGGTATGTTCTAAACAAACTACTATAATACCATAAGATATATCCATGTTTGGGTTCATATGAATCAGCAATCAGGAAATGGGAAACTATTAAACAGAGACAGACAGAGGGCGGACCCTTTTCATCTCGAATTGGTTTAATTGATAAAAAATGTTTGACCTTTCAACATTACACAAGGAAATCTTAGAATTAAGTGAGAGTGAGCGTAGTTATTTTCACCCATTTCATACTGTATAACGAAGTCCTGAAGAGACATGTCTTATATCGATATACAAAAAGGCCTATTAGTGGGCGGGTTCATGCCCACTTTCCTCAATGTTTTTCTTTAACCACATATGTCCCGTTTTACATGGATCTTTTGAGCCCATTTTAATTATAGCCCCTATAGGTTTTCGCTTAACCGCATTTTGTGGTCGCGTTTCAAGTTTCATCAAGATATCTCAATTTTTACAATATCCGGAATTCAACTCATATTGTCATCCTTATCATTTAGAAATTTCTTTCTTTGAAATTTTATATATTTTGTGTTAAATTTAACTCATTATTTTTAAATTCTAATATTTCGGGAACATAATTTTGTATAGTTATCATTTAGTATGAATATCAATACATTCTTACACTGATCCAAAATCACACATTTTACGACAATGCATGTTGGTCTAGTCTCGAAAAATACGGAAATACCTCAGTTACATCTGTTTGTATGTATCTACTCATCCTTAAACTACACTCAGCAAGTTTATAAACCATTAACTGCACAGGTATGTCAGACAGGTAAAGGATATTTTGCATTTTGTATTTGCAATCCTCTATCAGGTAAACAATTTTTGAACTCTAAGTTCTCAATTCAGTTTTGCATTGTGTGTCAAGCAAGATTGTCTAAAATTACTATGGCGGTGTATAAATGCTTATTTTTGTTTTTAATAATATTGATTGTTGAATTTAAAGTAATCTCAACAGCGCCAAATGTGGCAAATACAAAGCAAAATGTCAGTTTAAGGTAAATAAAGATTTTGTTTTGAATTTTAATATTGTATGATTAAATATAATTTTGAAATTTACAGCATAACTGAAGATTATAAAGCGCTTCGTAACGATGCACAGTGGTTTTTCCAACATATTGAAATCATAGCTGACTCATTGGTGCAATTTTTACCGATAGTAAATAAGGAGGGCAGTAGATCCTTAACAGCGACTACAAATAATGCGTGAGTGTAAAAATTATATGTATATACATATATTTCAGAAAAATGTAAAATTATGCTTCTAATTATTAAATATTTTGAAGTGATTTGCATACGGCAAAATAATATGTAATATTCGTCTTTCATATACTTATGGGCATTGATATAAAAATTTAGAACTAATATTAAATAATTTCTTATTATAGCACCTTTGTGGAAAACACACGACTCACTTTACTGCTCGGACTACGTCATGTGCTGGTGGGCATTAAGGAAATTTCAGTCGCCTTCCAAAGTCGTTTAACTGGTGACCATGAGCAACAACTGCAACATTTGTAAGTGAAAATCACACACACACTTACCGCTTTATACTACTTTTAGACCATTTTAAATTTGTAAAATTTTCTCAAAATCATTACAGAAAAACAGTCGCCCAATTGCTGCAGGATGTCATACGCTTTGCTAAGCAATGGTTTTCGCTGCTTCGTAATAGTCTTGCGGAACTATTTCGCATTTACAACCGCTATATACCAGAAGTATTGCTTGGCAAATGCTTTGGAAAATACATTACAACTGCTTATCCAGATCGCAGTTTCTATGAGTACCCCTTCATACTGCTAAGTGAGGTTATCGACTTCGGCGCTACTTATCTACAGAGCATACCAATATATGATGTAGCCGATGAAAATGCTACTACGCCATTAGCTGTGGAAGATATTTCAGATGAACAAAACGAAATTTGGCCCAATGATATGGAAAAGTATTCAAGAAGTATTGGTGTGGCAATAGATGAGAGCGCGCAAACAACAAACACCCAACATCCATGGCAGAAATGCTTGAAAATGTACGCAGCGGATAGTATTTCGAGACAACTGAAATTATTTTTCATTGGTGATTAAATTTGTCACAATTTTTTACGAAATATTTATTTGTCAACAAATTTCATGTTGTCACATATTCATAATAAAAAAAAAAATAAAAACAAGAAATTATTTAGTTTGGAATTTATACTAAACGCGTATTTTATTCGTTTTTTTGTTTTGTTGTTTTCTTAATTATAATGAATTTTTTCATGCACAATATTCCTGGCTTAAGTTGAAAGTGAAAATACTTCCAGTGCTCTCGTTTACACATTTGTGTTATTTCGTTACAAATATTTAATGTTTGTTAAAAAAATAATTAAATGATAAATCTCAACTCTGCATACCACGTTAATAATTTAACTGGGTGTTAACAGTGGCAGTTTAATTTGATTGAGTGCTGGTAGAGAATAACGCCAAAGCACCACTAGCCAACCCAATGGAGAAAATATAATTTACCAAAGGTGAGGAGTTCTTCAACAGGAAAAAGCTAATGAAGATGATAATGGCCAAGAAGAGTGCATTGTTGTAGAAGATTGAGAAAGTGGTAGCTTCATAATCAGCAACTTCATTCTTTTTCCACAAAATGCGCTCATCCTTCTCCTTGCGTGTGACTTTCTTATCATCACCAATTTGACGGTTAATCTCCCGTGTTACGGCATCTTCGCGACGTACGGCGATTTTATGTTTAATCTGGAATTTAATGTTGCGATATGCCATAGCCATAAGATAGGTGCTAGCGCCAGTCAATAGCACAAAGAAAACTGCGCTCGACAACAAATCCATATTGTGCACACGCCAAAAGAGCCCTAAATAATAGACATAGAATTAGTATAAAGGAATTTCGAATGCAGTTGTCTTCTTTGGCAACCGGCTACGTGTCACCACACTCACATATAGGTAGCGCCGATACGATGAAGGCATTGCTGTAGAATAGCGCAGATGATTTGGTGCTCACATTACGGCTGAAATCTTGCAGCAGCAGTTCCTCTTCCTTGGTGAAGCCCGAAGATTGTACTTTTTGTTGCTTTGCTGAACCCATTTTATTTAAGTTACAACACGGTTGTTATCAAATTGAAAACACGTACACAAAACTTTTGAAGCAAATAACCAACTATAGCCAATTGGAAGAAGTGAAAGCAATGAAATGAACGAAGTGACGGTGGCACGAATAAACTCCGTGACGTGTTAAACTGTCAACGAATTGTTGACACTTCGGCAGTGAGGCGACATCTATGTGTGACAATTCATGCACAGTGTGCCATTTCTATTGAAATTAAATATTTCATTGCAGCATAATTAAATTAAATTAAATAAATAATTATTGAGGTAAATCTAAAAACACTATATTTGATGCATAAAAGTTATTAATTCCGAGATGTATATTTAAAAAAAAAATTAATACAAGTATATAATGCCTTCTTAAAGTTTTCAAACTAAAATAAGGTGTAGTTTATGTATAGTTTATGATATCTGACACAAAATTTAGTTTTGTTATATAATTTTCAAATTAACTGTTTGTTTTCAATATTCAAGATCTACTGTCGATAATTTAAAATTTTCCAACCGATATCATATAAATCGATAGTTAGTTAGTAAGCTGATATTCAAAAAATACACATCTCAAACTTTAAGTATTTTGTGGGAATCAATTGAAGTCGGAGATAAATTGATGTCATAAAGATCACTAAATAACAATAACATAAATCATGAATATAATCCGTTCTGTCCGTTTTAACGCATCCAAAACTATTCCAAAGAACTGTTGGTCAGTTGTACGGTCTTTATCTTCCACTGCGAATACCATACTTGAAGTAAATGATAAAACTGGTATTGCTACTCTTACTCTGAACCGATCACCGGTGAACAGCTTAAATCTTGAGTTGCTAACTGATATACGCAACTCTATTAAAGATGCTGAAAGTAACAAATGCAAGGGACTCATACTCACTTCGGTAATATTGTGTTTAAATAGCTGAAAATAAATATACATATAATTTCTACATTTAGTCCTCAAATAAAGTGTTTTCTGCCGGTCTGGACTTCATGGAGATGTATCAACCGAACGAAGAAAGACTAAAGAGTTTTTGGACAGCATTGCAAAGCACTTGGATGACACTATATGGCTCTAAACTACCTACAGCTGCTGCCATTAATGTGAGTTATAGAATTTTCATTGTCTAGGTCCAAAGTTCATTTCATTATTTACGTAGATAAACTTAGCAAAATATTAACGTATGTATGTATATGAAAATAAATCTGATTTCACGTATGTATGTTTAACGACAGGGTCATGCACCGGCAGGCGGATGTTTACTGGCCACATCTTGCGAATATCGTGTCATGTTACCTAATTTTACGATCGGTTTGAATGAAACCCTTGTTGGGATTGTAGCGCCCAGTTGGTTCATGGATTCATACCTTAATGTACTGCCACGACGCGTAGCCGAATTAGCGCTTACCCAAGGTAAAATGTTCACTACAGCTGAGGCTCAACAGGTGGGACTTATTGATGATGTTGTGAATACAAAAGAGGAAGCCATTGCTAAGTGTGAAGAATTTATTGGTTCATTCAATAAAGTTAATCCATATGCACGTGCCTTAACTAAGCAACAATTTCGCGTTAAGGAACTGCAAGAGCTCGAGCAACACCGTGAGCAAGATTTGCAAACATTTTTAGCTGTTGTAACTAAACCTAGCACGCAAGCGGCGATGGGTGCATATTTAGAGAAATTAAAAAATAAATCGAAGAAATAAAGCGCGTGGAAAAGTTCTACGCGGCCTTAATACATATACCCGTTTTTATAATATATAAGTGAATAGTGATTTGATAAAAATATATATTTATATACATACATATAAGTGAAATTTTCGGTGAAATTATAATACATAATGTTTTGTTAAAAAAATAAATTTTAAATTATATTCTTTATATTTTACGCTTCATCATTCATTATGGCTTCGCGAATTTCAGTGTGAAGTGAAGCCAGTGATTCGGACATTAGCTCGAGGAAGGAGTTGATTTCGAGTATCTTGGCTCTGTTGCGTTCCAACTCGGCACTGTAAATATTACATAAATAACGGTATATTAATGGCAATATGTTTATTCTTCGCCAGCTACTTACTTGTTCAATTCATCAATCATATTTTCGATGAAATCTCTGCTTCGTACCATCAAACGATCTTCACGCTCATCAATGCGCTGTATGTGTGCGTCTTTCATACCGGCTATCAGATTGAGTATAGCTTCACGATCTTCCATACAATGCAACAGTTCTGGTGGTACATCTTCAAAATCCTGCAATGCCAATTTGGTGTTGATGTAATGTGTGGACACTTCAGACATATTCTCCGAAAAGTGTATAGCGATATCGCGCAATTGGCCGAAATATGTTTGCACCTGCTCCACAAATTTTGCCATCATCTCTTGTATGCGCCGTTGAAAATTTACTGTAGATTCCTAATTGACAAAATCCAATTATTGGTTTAATATAATATAAAGCTGCAGAATGCTTCAATAAACTGTACCTCTATGCTTTCATGCAGATGCAGTTCTTGACTCATGAGCTGCTGCCATACGTCATTGATGGTATCATCAAATTGCATAGTAATTTTATCAAATTGATCCACTAGCTCTAAGCTCTCGGGCGATTCTTCATCTTCACCGTGTAGTGTACGCAGCTCCAGTGCTTTTAGTACAGCTGTTGCACGCTCAAATACAAGCTCCTTGTGACGTAGAAACTCTTCGATGACTTCTTGTCCCATTTGTTGTATTAGTAGTTGGCCTTCTTCCAAATTTTCTTTGAATTCATTAATTTCCAATTCACGTTCCTCAAAGCGTTCTAAGCCATACTTGTAAATCTCCTGCGTCACGTCATACATATCGTTATCATATTCCTCGGCTAAGTCAGTAGCGGGCTGACCAATTCGCAGCAGTGCATAGCCATCTTCATCGCCTTTCCACAAAGATTCGTACAACTGATGTTCATTGAGATATTCTACAAAACTGGAAGCCAAACGCTTTTCATCATATTCCTCCTTAGCCTTTGCGGCACGCGCTAGTATTTCCTTCTCCTCATTCGCTTCAATCTCGCGTAATTCACGACTGGAGAAAGAAAAATGGAATATGTTAGTCCACATAGTTTATAATGAAAGATTTGAGCACATAACTATATAAAACGGAAGTATGGATACTCCGTTAAAACTTTGTAAGGCATACTCACTAATATTTTTCGCGACCCTTGTGTCGCATCTCTTCTGTCACCGTTTTATATTCGTAATATTTAACATCAGGCAGCACGGCTGCTACATAAAGATCCATTTGAAAACGCGCTGATCTTGATATGGGGTTACCCTGCAGATTGAGCACGCGTAGATCTTTCAAAAACCGAAATCTTTCGATCTGCAATTTGCAAATAAAACACATTTCGTAAATAGTGTTGGTCCTGCCAATTCACTCACTCATTACCCCTTTGGTTGAGCCGATTTTATTGTTGCCCAAACTTAGTATCACCAGTTTCTCCAAAGTATCCAAATTTTGAATTTGCGTTATTTGATTATTGAAAAGTGAGAGTACTTCCAGATTAATAAGTTTTTCAATATTTTCAATACGTTCGATGTAATTGAAGCTTAAATCGAGTTCTTTCAGTGCAGTCAACATATCAATGTGTTCAATAACTTCGATTTTATTACAATTCAAAGAAAGCTTCGTTAAATTTGGCATGATCCATAGGTGGTCTATGCGTAAAATATCTGAAAACAAAAACAAATATTTATATATAAGACTATTTACAAACAACAAAGGTGAGGATTGATGAGACAATGAAGCAGCATAAAGCATTTCACTGATGTCCATGCGTCGGTGGCAAAACCACACATTTGTATCCAAAACTATTAGTCTTTGTCTTTGAAAATAGCTTAAAAAATTAAGCTTGAAGCTAGAAGTTTTCATATATCCCACATATCGACTGATACGAGTATATGGGTATGAAGTCATACGGAAGTTATTAAAATGTTATGGTGTCTAAAGAATTTATCAAATTAACTCTATCCAAATATAGTAGCAGTACACATTATCATCAGGAAAAGATGTCAGACCAAGAACATTAACTTGAGAATTGTTTTCGTGGTCATCTAACGTCAGAGGGGAGAGGGTGTTAGATGAGCCGTGTTGGTTTTTCGAACTCTCGGTCTTTTCCTATGTAAAACTATAATTTACTTTAATTGGTCGGTGTTTCTGGACATATCTATAGTAAAGTTTGTCAGACAGATATCATCAGAGATCATTCTCGAACTCTATTTTTTTAGAAAGAGAGCTTCATCTGAAATATTAAAACAAAATTGATGTCGTTATCGCAGATTAAATGCGTTGTAGACTCATTGTTTTCTTAGATACAATATAACAGTTCTTGCAGTACTTACTCTTAAACTCCAGTCTTAGCACAGAGATGCGCTCATACACCACTGGTTCCATTTGATGTAGACGTGCAGCTTCGCCTTGTTTACCATCTTCCAGGTAAGCTTTGTCTATCATCTGTTTACTTATTATGCCAGGTTCGATTTCTGGATAAATTATTTCATCCAGCGATTTCAGATTATCAAGTTTATTAGTTTCCGACATTACTAAGTTGTGACGCCTTGAAGAGTGCTAAGCCTGAAACTGAAGCACGATATGTCGGCATACAAATAATATTAATTTGATTATTTTACAAAATGTGTCTCAAATTTGTTTACAAGGGTTGGTGTCCCACCACCACTTTATACTGGACTAACAAAAAATTAACGAATTTTCGGTGAGCTTAATCGAACGTCTGACCCTTTCACCATTTCAACTGAATCCTAATTACTACTTATGTATATTATTCTACGACCAATTGTTTCTTCTATTTATTCTAATTTACAACATTTTGTATTTTCAGTATTGTTTTGGTACGACGTTGTCAGGACGACCAAGGCTTCGCCGTTACTAAGCATATGCAAACATTAAGCCGAACTACGATCGTGCAGTCATCTGGCAGACGAGTTTTGCCGGTCGGTCCCAGAGGGTTCGCATACCTAATGCCTCCGAGACGTCTACACCAACGTTACGCATTTGCCATTCACCTTTGACTCGTGTGTTGTCGTAGCCTTCGCGTGCACTTTCGTGTGTGCATACATTGCACTCGGTTAGTTCGTACACTTACATGGGGAGTTACTGCTTATGCGGTTCTGTTATTGTTGTTGTAAGCCTGGAACAGGTGCAAAAAGTTGCCGCTAACACTTCGTGGTGATACGGACTAGTTCGCGAGCGGGCTGCTTGGTAACTTCCTTAAAGTTGTGCGCTCCGTTATTTTCGGCAATTTATTGTTGTGCGCTGCTTGGTTGGCAGGCGTTTTAGTCTGTTTTTTTCGTTTGTTATTTTTTGAAGGGTTCGACTTCGCTGTCGCTGGTAATCGTCGGTTATTCGTGGTTAGCCTTAGAACATTTAACGTTGGCAACGTAAACGTTAGTTACGCTCGTGTTTATTGTGTATTATTGAAAATATAAAAAAGGTTTTTTGATACGATAGTGTAAAAAATACTAAAAAGAAGGTGCAAGATAATTCGAAATAAAAAGTTGGAAAATACAGTTTGAAAGAGAGTGTATATGAAAGTGAAAAGCAGTAGTGATCTGTAAACACTACTTTATGTGTGGAAAAAAGAAATTATGAAATTGCAGTGAAATTATATAAAAATTGTGCAACGGTGTGGACTTTGCTTTAATGTAGCATGGGAAATATTGTATAAGAATATCAATATCAAATATAAAATATATAATGCATATTCGTCAATAAATTATAAATGCGGGTTCATCAAAGTTAATTACAGTTAATCGATAAACTCGATGCAGTCATAAATCACAATGAAAGTGTGACAATTGCAAGTGATTAAAGATACATACATATATATACATATATATATGTAAAAAGCGTAAAAATTGTGAAAGCCTTTGTTTAGTGAACATAAAATAAATATTAAAAAAGTGAAAGTTTAATAACCAAGGAGAAACTAATAAAGGTAAATACGAACATATACAGAGATATGGCCTTTATGTACACATATACCCGTATTAGTATATAAATACATGTATGTGTGTGTATACAACTCATCAGTATTACATTTTGTCTGGAAATATATATATACATATATATATATATATATATATGTATATATATTGGTGGTTTTGAAAAGAAACACCGTTAACATTCAAAGCTTTCTTAACTCTTTACAGCCTAGTCGCAAATTACCAGTATAGTGTTTGTTCAACATTTTGTATAGTTGTGGGTCTATCAATTTTTTTTTTCAATTATTGAATTATTATCCCTTTAGAACAAACTGTTTTCTGTGGCCTTTCTAGCCGAGTGCGTTGACTGCGTGGGGGTTGTAATTTCAAATTCTGGTCAAGGCTAAAGTAAAATGTAAGAAACGGCTTAGCTTAGCTTGGGCGCTGCCGTACATTAGTGACTACTTTAGCGCTTTACAAATGTGCCATGTAGGATTTCGAAACGAAAATTTTATTTTAAATATATTGCTTATAAATTTAACATTTCTATTAAAATATTACACGACTCCACAATTAAAAACAAATATTCAGCCTTATTGTAAACTTCCTGTGAATAAATCAATTCTATGTATTTTAAATTTCATGCGAACGAATCGTTATATTCAAATTTTGATTATGCTTTTATAAACTATGGAAATCTGTCATACAAGTTTTTGTTTTGATTTTTTTGTTGATTCGTATTAAAGATATACTATCCAACAACGAGTCGAAATCATTAAAATTTACTATCGGTTTCGGAGTCATTGGCCTCAATTTTAAGCGCGCTACGTCGAATTTATGATCATAATAATCGTGCTATCAGATCAACAATTTAACGTTTAGTGAAACGATTTTAATCCACAAGAACTGATGCCGCTCTACCACCAGAATCGTCGAATGTTCGTGAGCAACAACTTGAAAATGATCCGGATTTACATCGAAAAATCATCTTCAGCGTTAAGGCTCATTTCTGGCTGAATGGCTTCGTCAATATGCAAAATATGCGTTATTGATCTGTCAGCAATCCACACGTACTCCATGTGTCACCATTTCATCCCGAAACAATTATGATTTGGTGTAATTTATGGACCGCCGGCGTCATTGGGCCGTACTTCTTCCTTGATGATCAAGACCGGCACGTTACTGTGAATGGGAATCGCTACCGCTCAATGATAACCATATATTTTTGGCCCGAATTGGAAGATATGGACTTGGATAATATGTGGTTCCAACAGGTCGGCGCCACAAGCCACACAGCGAATGTCACAATCGATTTATTGAAAACCAAGTATGGTGACAATTTTTAGTACCAAGTCACAAAATACAAGAAATATTTTTCACTGACTTAAGACATTTTAAACATTGGCCAATACATACATAAGCATACATACATACATACAAAGCGGAGGGGGCCAATAGATTACCAGGTGAGGTATTCAAATACGGCGGCGAATGAACTGATAAGCTGCATGCATCAGCTTCTTTGCAGAATATGGTCGGATGAAAGCCTGCCTGACGATTGGAATCTCAGTGTGCTCTGCCCATTCCATAAAAAGGGAGATCCCACAATCTGCGCCAACTACCGTGGGATAAGCCTCCTTAACATCGCTTACAAGGTTCTATCGAGTCTTTCACACAGACTAAAGCCCACCGTCAACAAACTAATTGGACCTTTTCAGTGTGGCTTTAGACCTGGAAAATCAACAACTGACCAGATATTCACCATGCTCCAAATCTTGGAGAAGGACCCGTGAAAAGAGGATCGACACACACCACCTTTTTGTCGATTTTAAAGCTGCTTTCAACAGCACTAAAAGGAGCTGCCTTTACGCCGCGATGTCTGAATTTGGTATCCCCTCAAAACTAATACGGCTGTGCAAGTTGACGCTGAGCAACATCAAAAGCTCCGTCATGATTGGGAAGGACCTCTCCGAGCCGTTCGATACCAAACGAGGTAACGAAGATGGATAAGGGGCGAGGCGAATGGGTCTGGAGGTGAATGAGGTCAAGACGAAATATCTCCTGTCATCAAGCTAACAGTCGGCGCATTCGCGTCTTGGCTCCCAAGTCACTGTTGACAGTCATAACTTCGAAGTCGTAGATAATTTCGTATACCTGGGAACCAGTATCAACAACACCAACAATGTCAGCCTCGAAATCCAGCGCAGAATCACTCTTGCCAATAGGTGCTACTTTGGACTGAGTAGGCAAATGAAAAGTAAAGTCCTCTCTCGGCGAACCAAAATCAAACTCTACAAGTCGCTTAGCAGCTTAGCGTGGACGATGTCAACATCAGACGAGACGACACTAGGAGTTTTCGAGAGGAAAATTTTGCGGAAGATTTATGGTCCCTTAAACATTGACAACGGCGAATACCGCAGACGATGGAACGATGAGCTGTACGAGCTATACGACGACATTGACATAGCTCAGCGAATAAAAAGACAGCGGCTACGCTGGCTAGGTCATGTTGTCCGAATGGACGAAAACACTCCAGCTCTGAAAGTGTGCGATGCAGTACCCGGCGGAGGAAGCCGAGGAAGGGGAAGGCTTCCACTCCGTTGGAGGGACCAGGTGGAGAGCGACCTGGTTACACTTGGGATCTCCAACTGGCGCCGAACTGCGAAGGAAAGTGACGAGTGGCGCGCTCTCATCGATTCGGCTATAACCGGCTAAACGGTTCAACGCCAATCACATACATATAATACATACATATATGAGGTTTAAGGTTAACCCGAAGGGAGAAAGAGCATTGAATAGCTCTAATGCAAGAAATACGCCTAATTTTAGTTAGGTAGTAGTAGTGGCATTATCTCATATTTTCGGTTGAGAATACATTTATTTACGAAATTCCATATTCTGGAGTAATTGCCATACTTTCCAAACCCAAATATTATAGATAACTTCTCTTTGCGTGAGAATGTTTTCTTGTGAACATCATAACTTGGCATCAAAATATTATGGATTAATGAAATCTGTATCTTACATCTTATAGCTTCTAACTTATTAAAGAGAAATGTTTTACCAAAGGATGATGAGTGAACACCTATTCTAGACTAGGCTGAGTTAGTTGAAAATAGTATTTAACTGTCCATAAATAGACTAAAATAATTAGCTCTCTTTACCATGCGGTCTCTGATAAGCTTTCCCTTAAGTTTATAAAAAATGGTATTCTATTAGTCATAGTTGTGAGACTTTATATATTAATATATACAAATATATATATAATTTGATTGAAAGTTACGCTAAAAATCCAGTGACAGGGTTTAACAGACAACTGCTGATTATTATGGTGTAAAAAACTTGGTATCAATTCCTCTTGTCACAAGCTTTCCGATGATCCAATCGCGTAAATAAGCAACATTCGCGTATACACCAGGAACATTCTCCACACCACATTCGACACCCCAGGAAACAACACCAGCTTGAATATAGCGTTCTGGATTATTCGGATCGGGGCACGATAATGGTGAACCGCCATCACCTTTGCACGTATCTTTACCGAGTTCACCGCCAGCGCATAGGAAACTCTTGTCCAGCTGGAAAAACCGACTAAGCCGCGTGCGACGCAATTGTGTTTGACATGTAGCATGCGGCACAATGGGTAACTCGATCTTCTTCAAGATGTGCTGGTAAACGCCATTTCTACCAAACTTGTCCTGACCCCAACCGGAAGCAAAACAGCGCTTATTATCGAATGTTGTACCCGCGTTAGGCAAACAGATGGGCTGGACATTTGGTGCCCAAGTTAATGGTGTTTTCAATGTCAGTAACGCGATGTCGTTAAATATTGTGCTGGGATTAAAATCCTCATGTCTAATGATTTCTGAAACTCCTGTGTCTTGATGCAAATACGGCTCCTGTGTGGTCTCCAAATCCCATTCGCCAGCACGGATCATCAACGAGGCGGACTGTAGGTTCCAGAGACAATGTGCCGCCGTTAGAACGACGTTTGGTGCGAGAATCGAGCCACCACATTTGTAATCCTTCTTATTTGCCGATTTTGTGAAAATTGCTACTATCCAGGGAAATTCTGCGAATTCTGACTCATTATTTTTAGCTCCGGTAATTTTGAAAGATATGCCATTAGAATTGCGGTAACCGCAAGCATTTCTCTGTGGAACATCGTCTTCTTTTGGTTGCTGTAACTGCAAGGGAAACACGCTTTCAATATGCTTTACTGTAGATGTGTCTATATTTGAAATATATACTTACTTTACTGCTTACATCGCAGCAGAGTTCCAAATAAGTGCATGGACTCCCAGTGTCCAAGCGAAGATTGATCAAATCTTGTCCATGAATTTTGACAGTGCCATCTTCATTGCAGAGACTGCGTGGAACACATTCCTTGTTGAGTCCACAAATCCTAACTTGCGAATCTAAATTTGATTCCTGCTCCGGCTCTGTAGATTTGGTGTCAAATATGCTATTTAATGTTGAATTGGTGTCAAATATCTTTTCTAATAATTTTTCATAGTTGTCCGGTCTTTGAGTTCGTACCGGATTGAACAAAACCCCTAGCAGGCATACAATAATAATCGTCAGATGCATGGACATGACATTTGTTAAGCTGTAATGAAAAAATATAAGTAAATGTAAAATAAGGAAGTACATGTTAAAGTAAACGATTTGACTTTATTTGGATCGACTACGATGTAATCAATAGGGATCTTATTGTTAGACGGATCGACTCATACTATGACTTGTTCAAAATTAAATTTTTTGTATAAGCCGAAGTCGGCGGGGCTTCCAGCTCGCAAATTATTCTATGCCATTAAGTTTCTGAGTGAAGCGATATTGTCAATACGTGGTCTGGCAATTAAACTATTCCCGGAGGTTTTTAATGGGTTGGAGTAGTCAGAGACACGAAAAAATTAGAATTTTCAGTATTTTTTTGCTATTAAATCATTTTATTTTACAAAAGCAATAATATGGCATTATTATACAATGATTTGACTTAAAGTCACGAAAATTTGAAAAAAAAATTATAATTTCGAAAGTTATAGCTGTCAGTGTTGACCAAGTTTCAAAAAAAAAGGTCCTTGCGCTGACAATCATAAGTCCTTGGAGATTCAACTAAAATCAATGGGATAAAAAAAATTAGTTTTATAAATAGATAATCCTGGACCTGATCCGAAGCTTTTTTAATTAACAAAATGGCGGTCTCAGGAATTAGTTTTTTAGATTTTCGGGAAAAAATCAACAGTTAATTGGTCTTAAAAAATCGAAATTTTTGAAAAAAAATCCTTCGGATCAGGCCTGAGTTTATTATGTATTCTAAAAGCTGTATGAATTTCATTAAAATCTACTGAGCGGTTATCGAGTTACAGTTGTCAGCAGTTCAAAAAACATAGTTTTGAGATAAACGCATTTAAAGTTTGACACCAGTGAGTTGGAGTGCCTGAGCGCTCTTTGTTATTTATCGAATAACTCGAAAAGTAATTATCGGATCAAAATCAAAATTGATTTTTTGAAAATCCTGACTACCACTAACCCATTAACGCATTGGGGTCTTACTATTATTTGACTCCTGGTTCATCAATGGTATCGATAATTATCTGATAACTTTCATTAGATGTGCTTTAATGCTTTGTTACCAGACTCTGAACACTAAAAATTCCTTGAAAAACATGGGTGACTACGTAGAAGGCAAATAAAGATTTTATCACTTTCGTTTGTGGACGAAGCCGATTATTCATCGTCATAATATAATGGTACGATATTTAGGTACAGATTGATCAGCTGATATTTGATAATCAACATATAATAACTGAGTTACGCTGTTTTCACAGGCATATAACTTGTTTACGCATTATTATTTTGTATGTAATAAATTGCGATAGATAGGTTGTGGTTAAAATAAACAAATAATTTGATTCTAGGGACTTTTTGCTGATATGGTACGTACATTCTACGCTCAAGTGGTACTGATAAGAACTATATATAGTAAATACAAGTATATGAAGAAAGGTTAATCACACTTTGAAATCAAAAAAATATTAAAAAAATTATGTGTTTAATAATATAGTATAAGTAAGGAAGAGTCAAGTTCGGGGAATCCGAACTCAATGCAAAAGGAATATATATATTTATATAATTTTATGCAAATAATTTTGTCGAAATCAGCAGTGTGTTCCTAAGAACTTTGAATATTTTTGGAAGGGTTGCCAACAAAATAAAATTTCCTTCACAGCTAAGTACATTATAGCTAAATGTGAGTTGCTTCTGAAACTTAAACAAGTTAAGTTAATTTATAAACCAGTTTTGCCAATTGTCTAAAAGAATAAAACCAGCAAATATTCTAATATGAACAGCACATATTCTAATATGAAGTATTTCCAAGTCTTCAAAGCACATTTTTACGCACAAATTTCACTTTTACACCATTTTTATTTGAATATATGTGTATTAATTATTTTTTTCTTGATCTTAAAGATCTTAAAGTTTCATATTCACACATGCATTTTGATGCAAAATCAATTCAACTCACTTAATCAAGAACATGTCAGCGGCGTTTGTATTGAATGTTCAGAAGCGCGCGACTATTTAAATTACACTGAGAGGACGATGTAAGATTACTGCATTTATAAACCTATCAAGAATGTTGTTTATACTTGGTAATGACATCTGAGAGTGGCAAAAGATTTGCACATCTCATTTGTAATGCGTTCTGACTGAAATACAGACATATGTATGTATATGTATAAGTATATATTTCAAGCGACAATACAGGTCTGGAGCATAGCTGGGGTACATAAGTATAGATCAATCTTAGTAGTATATAACATATTAAATTTTTACGCTTTCGAATGAAAATTGCGTTATCTAAGAAGTTACTGCTCCATTATTTTTGGGATATAGACGTAGGCTCCGCTTATGCGATTATAACCGAAACAATAAGAGCGCGGCATTCATTTCTTCTTCTTGGAATTAACCGCTAATTGGAAATATGAAGCGACACCAGGTCGCTCTCAGACCAGGTTTTTCCAACGGAGTGGAGGTCTTCCCCTTCCTCTGCTTCCACCGGTGTATACTGCATCGAACACTTTCAAATCTGGAGTGGTTTCGTCCATTTGGATAACATCTTCTTATTCGCTGAACAATGTCAATGTTGTCATATAACTCGTACAGCTTATCGTCCCATTGTCTGCGGCATTTGACCGTTGCCAACTATCAAAGGACAATAAATCTTCCGCAAAACCTTTGTTATATCCCTCGAAAACTCCTAGTGCAGTCTCATCGGTGGTTAACATCGTCCTTGCTACTGCATCATAAAACAGGTTCATTATTCACGACCGCGACTTGTAGAGTATGGCTTAAGTTAGTGGAGAGAGGACTTAACTTTTCACTTGCCTACTCAGTCTAATGCAGCAATTGTTGGCAAGAGCGATTCTGTGTTGGATTTCGAGATTGACATTGTTATTGGTTTTTAATGCTGGTTCTAAGGTAGACGAAAATATTAACAACTCAAAATTATGACTGTCAAGAGTGTCGTGAGAGCCAAATCGCGAATGCGCTGACTGTTTGTTTGAAGACAGGAGATATTTCGTCTTGTCTTCGTTCACCACCAGATCCATACGCTTCGCTTCCTTATCCACTCTGGAAAAGGCAGAACTAACAGCGCAATTGTTGAAGTCAACAATATCAATTTTATCGGCGTACGCCAGCATTTGGTCACTCTTGTCCCTTCTCTATTTAGCTCTGCAGCTCTTATTAGTTGAACGATAATAAGTCAACCTGTCTGACTCCTCCTTTCGTTTCGACAGCCGTACTTACTAGTTTTGAACGGATACCCATGAATTGTCAGGTACATGACAATCTACATATCTTAGTCATAGTCATTCCAAATAGTTTCATAAATCTTTTTAAACTTTTGTTCATAACAGCCTCTTCGTGATGATCGTCTTCGATGCTCATTTATATAACAAGTCCCTTCCCAACTCAAGATTTGTTTTCGAATTTGTGAATATAATGAAATGAGGTTCGGAATTAAGGACGCACCTAAGGTCATTAAACCAGGATTTAGTACTTGAGTGTTTCTGCGAAAATATTGAATTCAAAGAAAATTTTATTAAAGTTAAGTGTACCATTTTTCTTAAATCAACATGCAGATAATGAAGTCACATTCGCTTAATTACTCTCACCACATTCTGGGGTGTTTGTACTACACAATTTAAGTTCAAGCGTTTTAATCCAACATGACCATCAAGGGCATTTGATAAAGGAAAGTTGATGTATGTATTGTTGTTTTTTACTTGTTACGATATTATAAACAATTGACTTTTTGGCTGTTGTGATTTTCTTCAATGAATCACTTAAACGTCGACATACTTAATTAAATAAAAGAAATGTTTGGAATATTTATAGAAAATGTATAGATAATGCTATGGACGTACCAACAGCAACAACATACTTTATTACGCTTAAATACCGAGCACAGCTTGAAAATAAATACTCGTGTGTTTGTACATATATGCTACAAGCACATTGAGATTCCCTTTTACAATTTTATTGCGAAAATATGAATACATACACTACAACTCAAGCTTGGTTTATTTAAATTAAGTGTTTCAGTTGAAAAGAGAGCCAGCGATAGCAAATCGTTTCTTTGTATTTCATTCGTATAGATGATGAGAATTATCTTACAGTTCGCGAGAATTTAACTACCCATTTACATTAACTAAAAGTAGTTTTAGTGCTAAAACACTGAGATTTCCTTTGACATTGAATCTTACGTTTTTTCGATTCAGTACTATTTACCCTCCAACCGAGACAGTAGTTTTAAGCTGTGTGCAACCCATGAAAAGTTAGGCCTTTTTCGCGTATTTTGTTAAATGAGTACGATATAATGTTTTGAATTTTTAGACATGATAGGTATTTTTCTACTATATTTCAAAATTTTTTTTACAAAGATATTGAAAAATTAGGCAGTAAATTGCGGTCTCCGAAGTTGCCAGTAGCGCAACTAAATATGTGAAATATCAAAATTAAGTGAGCGTATAGCTGAAGAGGGAAGCGAGACGTATTTGCAGACAAAAAAAGAAAGAGGCCGAAATGCGTAAGTATGAAGAGCTTGAGAAGCTGGCCAACAGAGGTAATGCTCGAAGGTTTCAAGACCGGAGCATCCTCATGTAGAGACCAAGGTGGTAATCTGGTAACCGATGTCCAGGGCATACTGGGATTATGGAGGGAACACTTCTCCGACCTGGTGAATGGCAGTGAAAGTACAACACCAGGAGATGGCGAACCCGATTCCCCAATCGATTATGATGGAACAGATGTTCCATTACCCGACCATGAAGAAATTGGAATAGCAATTACCCGCCTGAAGGACAACAATGTGGCGGGGGACGATAGATTACCGGCCGAGCCATTCTAATACGGCGGCGAAGAACTGATAAAGTGCATGCATCAGCTTCTTTGCAGAATATGGTCGGAAAAAAGCATGTCTTACGACTGGAATCTCTGCTGTGTAAGTTGACGTTGATGATGTTGAAAAAATAATACGAGCTGGAGGTTAACGAGGGCAAGACGAAATATCTCCTGTCATCAAACAAACAGTTAGCGCTTTCGCGTCTTAATTTCGTTTACCTGGGAACCTGCATCAACAACACCAACAATGTCAGCCTCGAAATCCAGCGCAGCACTGAGTAGGCAATTAAAAAGTAAAGTCCTTTCTCGACGAACCAAAATCAAACTCTACAAATCCCTTATCATTCCCGTCCTGATTTATGGTGCAGAAGCGTGGACGATGTCAACATCAGATGAGACATCGACTAGGAGTTTTCGAGAGGAAAATTTTGCGCAAGATTTATGGTCCTCAGAACATTGGCATCGGCGTATACCGCAGACGATGGGACGATGAGCTATGCGACGACACTGACATAGTTCAGCGAAATAAAAGACAGAATGCGCTTCAGCTCTGAAAGTGTTCGATGCAGTATCCGCTGGAGGAAGCCGAGGAAGGGGAAGTAGTGGCGCGCTATCATCGATTCGGCTATAACCGGCTAAACGGCTTCCATGTCAAATCACATACATACATATATTGTTCTGGATACAGCCGTTAAGAACAATGTTGAGTTTTTGCCATTAGAGCCTATGATAGAAAGCTTTTTTTCATAAACTGAAGATATTGTTAGCATATATGGTTGTGAATGGATCGAAAAGTGATAAAGTCAGATCCAAGGAATTTTTGTCTCGATCTCGCAAAGGTAGAGCATTTCAAAAGGAAGTGTTGAGTTGATTATACTTCGTCTTCGTTCAAGCAACTTTATCTAATTCAATGCCTACAACTAAGGGAGAATTACCTTTCCTGAGAGTGAAGATCTCTTACAATTTATATTGAGTCGGATTATGCGACTAACTGACCAGTAATAAAGAAGATAGTTTCTACTTCTTTCCATTCTATAGTAGTTGACTGACTGACTTTATAAGCTTATCAGTTAAAAAATTTCTTGGGATTCCGCTATGGCCAGGCAACCAAACTAGTCTAATTGTGATGTAGTTTGATACCACTGAAAGTGAGGGTAGTGTAGCCTACATAGTCTCGAGCGCACAATTAGCAAGAACAACGTTAGTATCGCCGCTTTGCTACCAGAGGTAGTGTTAAAAGTTGTAAAATTTGTTCAATATTGATGGGATATGAAATCGAATCTGTACGAGTATATATTTCTCGCAATGGCTTTTAATAAAATTTCTCAAGTAGCTAATTATTTATTTACAGATGGCCCAACATTTTAAAATAACGGTAAAAAGTAGGAAATCAGGTTGACAATTTAAATATTAATAAATGTTTTTTTTTTTTGTAGCGTGAAATTAAATAAGGAGCGCTTATTTGCATTCGTTGAATGAATAATGAATGTGGAAATTAGGTGACATTCTTACAGCGTGAACAACCGGACATTCTGACACAGTTGTTCGAGCTTGTTATACGCTTTAGGTATTTCAATTGGGTCAACCTTACGACAACCATAATGACGCTCACTTTAATTGGCTTGTAGACACTTGTTAATAAATATGTACACAATGAAAGTTACAAACAGCGCTGATAATTATTAGTAAAGTCGAGTAATAAATTTCCAGGTGAACTGCTACTAAGACACTACTCTTCCTTGCGTGTAGCCACATGGGTACGAGTACATGCAAATATGTAACAAGCATGCAGTCAATATTGGTGGAGTCAAGACACTTTAATAATATTGATATTATCGTAGGAAAATGACGCCTTTGACCTTGGCTGAATGTGGAAAATGTGACACACGAGACTACTCGCGAGCGCTAACGTCGTCAAGGAGCAAAGTGAGGATCTATAAGTGAATGCACATGTATTTGAATATATTGATTTATTATACAATGTTGTATTAACATATACAACCCTGCATTCATATGTGCAGATGGTATGCATACATTGGTGGTAAACAACATTATCGTTGGATAGCAGTAAACCATTTCCGATTATTTAAATAGGAAATTTGCATATTCTTACAAACGGAAGATTTTGGAAGTGGGAAGTGAAATTTCTTTATGCAATAGTAAAATCAGCCAGCAGCAACAAATTTGTGTTGGGCAACTAAATTCCCTCTCGAGAACAGAGGAAGTCATAACACTATACGGCAAAATCTACTTTTTTGTGGGTATTGGATCAAACTGTCCCTTTCCGGCAGATAAGTCTCGTGCTTGAACGAAGGAAAGACAAAAAAAGTGAAAATTGGATTTTTGGCAAACATTTTTCCAAAAAATTAAAAACTTCGGTAAAATTTGGTTTTTTAAATAATTATAATTGGAAAAAAACAAGTAAGGAAGGGTGTAACCGAACATTTTATACTCTCGCAATTTATTTATTTAACTTTATTTATATTATATAATACACAATTTGACTCACATATTCGTCATATATATTGTATGAAGTCCATTGAAAGTTGGGAACCCTAATATTAGGTTAGAAGCACCGAGGTCCTCGTGTTCGATATATGGGGCCTTAAAAACCAATGGTCCGATTTCGACGATTTTTAGAATGGGGCTGCCACACTATAAACATAGTATTTGTGCCAAGTTCTGCACCGATATCTTCACTAGTGCTTACTTTATATATTGTAAAGTAAACGATTCAGATTGTCTTCAAAGTTCTGGTACATAGGAAGTAGGCGGGGTTGTGAACCGATTTGACCTATTTTTACAAAATATCATTGGGATGCAAAGAAAATATTACAAATCGAATTACACTGAAATTGGTCGAGTAGTTTCGGAGATATGGTTTTTGACCCATAAGTGGGCGGCGCCACGCCCCTTTTTCCATTTTGTAAAAAAATCTGAGTGCAGCTTTCATCTGCCATTTCTTATGTGAAATTTAGTGTTTCTCACGTGTTTCGTTAGTGAGTTAACCCACTTTTAGTAATTTTCAACCTAACCTTTGTATGGGAGGTGGGCGTGGTTACAATCCGATTGCCTGCATTTTTGGTCTGTATAAGGTAGTACCTAAAAGAAACGACTCTAGAAAGTTTCCTTGATATACCTTTAGTAGTTTGCGATCCTTCATGCCAAATTTTACTTCCATAGCTTTATTTATAGCACTTTAAGTGTTTTCGGTTTTAGCCATTTTGTGGGCGTGGCAGTGGTCCGATTACGCCCATTTTCGAACTTAACCTTCTTATGCGCGTTAAAAGTTTTGAGTAACAATAATACCTGACTTAGAGCGCACACCTTCCAAAGGCTGCATCTCCGAAACTATCCTAAATTTTCAAGGACAATATTCTTGAGATGTTGTAGAAATTTATAAGCCAAAAAACAAAAAATCGAAACCCATGTAACCCCTTAATTCAATGGTGTATGATAACATTTTTCTATCAAGCTTATATGACAGATGCTATAACGGGTCCCGTATATTTTGATATATAAAATTTTTATATTTTTCGTGGATCGAACTTTGACCCTGCATTTCTTGCAGTTAGTAGTTAATTGTAACATAATAGTATTATTATCTACATTCAATATCATGCACATGACTTTGAATATGACACGTAAATGTGTATGTAATTGTATGATACGGCGTGAAAAATATTGATCATTGTGTTTTATTTATAGCGACTAATAAACGAAAGACACACAAAGCGGCGACAATAAAAGAATAATTTATTATTATAACTATTAAATTGACACGCTTAGCACTAGATTTAGTAAATAGCATTTTATAGTTATTATATGCAGTGGAACTTCCATAACTCGAACTTTTATAATTCGGAGTTCTCCATAACTCGAACTCTTGAATTGGCAATAGAAGTCAAATTTCATACAAAATTTCTTCCATAAATCGAACTTTTCGACCAGAGCATAATATAAAATTTAAAATTTTACTATCAAGGCAGATCTTTAAAAAAGTCCCTCTATATCGTATGCCGGCGAACAAAATACAGTATACTCTCGAAAAGTAAATTCTCAGATAGTAAATAATCGCGGAAAAGTTAATCACCTTTAAGATTACACATGCACCTCGAAAAAGTAAATTTTTTAATTAACTTTTCAGAGAGTGTGATAAAAAATTCGAAACGAATTTCTTGTTTATCGCGTCTTTTTAGTAAATAAACTCTCCTACTTGATCCACTGGTTTAAAAATGAAAACGATGCAAATCAGGTGTCAGACTTTTTGAATTGTCGTACAAAAATGGTCAGAAAATATATTGCAAAAGAAAAAAAACAAAAGAATATTCAAGATTTTTTCTCTTCATAGTAAATACATATGTATGTATGTAAATGTAAATATGTTTTTCATGTAAATCCATATGTTTTATTGAAGCAAATAAATGAATGAATTTTTTAAGTTTAAAAATGCATTTAATATTATAAAAACAGATAATTTATGTATATATTTGGAAAAGTAAATTATTCGAAAAAGTAAATTACCCAAAATACCAATCGATTTACTTTTCGAGAGTATACTGTATATGATATTACGCTTATGGATTGTATAAATCATGTAACAAAGGCGTGGGATACAGACGTCAAGAGCCGAAAAAATAGCAAACTATACCAAACAAAATTAAAGAATACATGTTTTAACGTACATATGTACATAAAACTTTATATTTTACAGGATTTTGAAAAATTGAATGTTTTAATGAGAACTTTTAAAATTCGAAGTCTCTCTAACTCGATTTTTTTTGTGATTATGATGATTTGAGTTAGGGAAGTTCAACTGTATATGTATATATATGTACATGTATATACGTAAGTCTTTAATTATGCGTGACTTCTATTATACAATTCGATTTATTCTAAACACAAAAAAAATGTATTTTAGTAGTGTTTGCTGCTCAGCAGATAACGGTAAATAGTCTATTGTAGCTCTAGCACAGAAAAAAATACTGTAACTGCGTAAAAAGGTTATCTATGAGGGTCGAGCAATAGAAGTTCTTACGGTGTTCGAAAATATAGAAAAACTGAAACTTCTTTTGCTTTAAATTTCAAGGCATGGTTAAATTTACTAGCTTTGCGATTGTTGGACTAGCCTTGATAATTACATCTTGACCTCATGATGTCAAGGTCTAGAATAACCCTCATACAATATTTATAATATACAATAATTTATAATAATAATAGTTAAGATTAGGTATGACAAACTGTGATCAGAGCACGCTATACATCTTTCGAGAAGCTTTGTGAGAAAAGGTATATCAATCACTTAAAGGAAGACATATTAAGTATTGGGTTATCATCATTATATATTTCAGTTAAGTGACTATTAGTGAAATCGAATAGATGGTCGCTATTCGTGGCTACAATTCCTGTGGTGGTCTTCTTAGTGTTTTACGATCGGCATCAGGTACAGCGAGTCCGACAGTAACATACTGTTTAAATAATAACAAAAGTTGTATGTCAAGTTCCTTCCGTCTTGCTTCCTAAATCTAGTGATGACATAACAAAAGGCAACTCAAATTTTATTAACTGGTTCTGCTACTCTAATTTTGACGTGTTGAAATCTTCTTGCTTACGTAGAAGTTTTTACCAATTCTAACGAAGGTAACGGTGGTATTTTACAAACCAAAATAAGTTTTCGGGGGACATAAAATGCAAAAATAACGGCGCAAATAGAAGTTCTGTTCAGTTTTTAAAATAGATCTTTTCGCACAGCCAAATTAATTTAGTACCACATTTAAAATTATTATTGAAAACCCAGTTTTTGCCTTTCGCTCAGCCGGCTATTCGATTAACGATCAGCTTTTATACATTTTTATTTTTGATGTTCATAGAAAGTTGGTAATTTTCATCAGCTGATTGCTATTTTATCAATAAATACAGCCAAATTTACAGAGTGGAGAACAACCCCCAGAGTTGCATTCCATTTTCAATTCGATTAAATATTAAAGTAGTAAAATAAGATTTTTTGTATTGTAAATGATTTATATCGGCGCATTAATCGAGCAAAATCCGGTTAATTAAGTAATTAAGGGACAATTACTTCCTGAATTATGTTTTTTGTGGTTTGGTAGAACATAGTGCATTCAACTTTTAGAAAATAATATAAAGTCTGTTCCATCTACTCCAGCATAAAGTCCGATTTAGCAGCTTCCCAAGTAGCACAATGCTATTTTCTTACAGCAAATTTAAGAATAATAATGGCAATAATTTATATATACTTGGAACGTTTGCGAACAGGCCCCGGCTTAACAAAATCAGCTTCTGAATACTTCTGAATTCATTTTTTATATATTATATATAATCATTGCTATTTAACTTACATTTATAATCCCGTTTTCTTTTCAAATTTCAGCATAATGCCTTACTTCGCATCGACTGAATTATACTGATTGCGACAATTTCTACATACATATACGGGAGCTTCCCCGCTTCAGTATAATGAATCGTTATATTACCCTCTCACAATTGGGTGATGGCACATACGGTACAGTGGTATTAGCCCAACGCAAGGACACTGGCGAAAAGGTGGCTATAAAACGTATGAAACGAAAATATTACTCCTGGGAGGAGGCGATGAATTTGCGCGAAGTAAAGGTGAGGCTTTTGTTGCCTAAATACTTCTATATATATATTACTATTTATTATTATTTTGCAGTCGCTCAAGAAACTCTCTCACCCCAATATTGTTAAGCTGAAGGAAGTCATACGTGAGAATGACACGTTATATTTCGTTTTTGAATATATGAAAGAGAATTTGTACCAAATGATTAAGGACCGCGACACACATTTGCCAGAACCAACGCTTAAAAGTATACTTTTTCAGGTAAAATAATGTGCATATGTTTGTGAGAATATGCCACTATGCAGAGTCTGCGTACTATCTCAGTTTAAGACTGAGATCAAAAAACTAGCAATTTGTTCCTTCGCACTTATAACTCAATTATTGTTTTATATGTCTTACGGCCTCTTCACAAACAGGTCCTCACTGGCTTGGCGTTCATGCATCGCCATGGATTTTTCCATCGTGACTTGAAACCGGAGAATTTACTTTGCTCAGGACCGGAGCTTATAAAAATTGCAGATTTCGGCTTGGCGCGAGAGATACGCTCACGACCGCCGTTTACAGACTATGTGTCGACAAGATGGTGAGCGTAATTTGACTCTCTTTACTTGTAGTGGCAGTAACATATGTATTTCGAACAGGTATCGAGCACCGGAGGTGCTGCTACATTCCACAAACTATGCCAGTTCCATAGATTTGTGGGCAATGGGTTGCATCATGGCGGAGCTGTACACATTTCGACCACTCTTTCCGGGCAGCAGTGAAGTGGATCAACTGTTTAAGATTTGTTCTGTTTTAGGAACGCCTGAGAAGGTATGTATTCGTAATATCTATGAATTGTGGACTCACTGGCATTTTGTATTACCAGAGTGAATGGCCCGAAGGCTATAGACTCGCAGCGACTATACACTTTCGCTATCCGGAATGCATCAAGGTGCCGCTCAATACGATTGTGACACGTTGCAGTCAGGCGGGCTTGGATTTGTTGGAGGACATGTTGCACTACGATCCGGATAAGCGGCCCACGGCGCAGCAGAGCCTTAAATATGCCTACTTTCATGCGCTCAAGCGCATCTCACCCACGGCGGCGGCGAATGCCAATGTCAAACTTACGGCCAAATATGCGGCAGCGGCTGCTGTTGTAAATACAAATACAACAAACAATACGAATATGAGCATCAATGGCAGGAATGCGGGGCAATTGCCGAATCTATCGAATAATGTGCTTCCGGTGCAAGAGAAACTACAAGCGGTTACCGAGCTGATACAGCAAGGTAATCGGCAGCATAATAATAGCAATACTGTTAATGCCAATAATGCAGTAAATGCATCACTGAACAACAATAGTAATCGTGCATACAACAATATGTACGCGAGGCGTGCGATAATTCCCATAACACAGAACCCCAATCAAGTGCAAGCGCCAAAAATCAGTTTCTTGGCAATAAATGGTGGCGATGCGTCGCGCTCCACAGTGCCGTTACAATTGACAGCTGTTAATGCGCAACAGAATTCGCACACCAACAACGGCATGCCGCCGAATGCCATCAACAACGTAGCAAATCGGCAATTCCGTGAACAACTTGAAGATAACATTTCGATAAAGAGCGGCTACAATACCATACTCGCGCCAGCCAGTCACATATATCTGAACGGTGGCGGAGAGGCGGCACTCCACAAGCGTTCACAGGAAAATCTTGCCTTCACCGAGTCCATAAATGACATCTACTTGAATCGCAACACCGGTCAGCTGCAACCGCCACAGCCGCCAAATGTCTCCTTCAATCACAGCAGTAATCCTGTCGGTAATATTAAAGCCGGTGTAATCTATTTGGCGAATGGCCATCGGAATTATGCACTCTTTGAGACCGCTTCGAAGAATGCTAAAAATTCGGCGAAAATTAATGGCTACTACCTACAGACGCGTCCAAGCTTATTGAATCTCGATACAGTGGGTAAGGAAGCCAAGGTCTATAATATGTTCTCCAAGGTAGTGCCGAAACAAGCACCCACAGGCAATTTAATTATGCGGAATGCATTCGAGCAGAGTATGGACAGAAATGACTACACAAATAATGAACAAACCGTGGAGAAACCTCTTTACGAACGGCTGGGTGGCGACAAAAAATCTCTGCCGAACGGACAAAATGCAGAGTTGAGCAAGGACGATGAACTCGATCTTATATTGGGGTAGGTATAGGGGTGAATATATATAATTTTTATACTCTCGCAACAAATGTTGCTAAAGAGAGTATTATAGTTTTGTTCACATAACGGTTGTTTGTAACACCCAAAACTAAACGAGTTAGATATAGGGTTATATATACCAAAGTGATCAGGGTGAAGAGTGGAGTTCAAATCCGAATGTCTGTCTGTCCGTCCGTCCGTCCGTCCGTCTGTGCAAGCTGTAACTTGAGTAAAAATTAAGTTATCTTAATGAAACTTGGCACACTTATGAAGGGGCATATTTGGATGTAATTTTTTTTGGGGAAGTGGGCGTGGCCCCGCCCCCTACTAAGTTTTTTGTACATATCTCGCAAACCAATAGAGCTATATAAACCAAACTTTCTGCAATCGTTTTTTTTAGCCAATTCCTAATACAGGCCAAAAATGAAAGAAATCGGATCATAACCACGCCCACCTCCCATACAAAAGTTAGGTTGAAAATTACTAAAAGTGGGTTAACTTACTAAAGAAAAACGTCAGAAACACTAAATTTCACATAAGAAATGGCAGATTAAAGCTGCACTCAGATTTTTTTACAAAATGGAAAATAGGCGTGGCGTCGCCCACTTATGGGTCAAAAACCATATCTCAGGAACTACTCGACCGATTTCAATGAAACTTGGTTTGTAATAGTTTCTTTACATCCCAATGATATGTTGTGAAAATAGGCCAAATCGCTTCACAACCACGCCTACTTCCTATATACCAGAACTTTGAAGACGATCTGAATCGTTTACTTTAGAATATATAAAGTAAACACTAGTGAAGATATCGGTGCAGAACTTTGCACAAATATTATGTTAATAGTGTGGCAGCCCCATTCTAAAAATCGCCGAAATCGGACCATAGGTTTTTAAGACCCCATATATCGAACACGAGGACCTCGGTGCTTCTAACCTATTATTATGGTTTCCAACTTTCAATGGACTTTATACAATATATATGACGAATATGTGGGTCAAATTGTGTATAATATAATATTAATAGAGTTAAATAAATAAATTGCGAGAGTATAAAATGTTCGGTTACACCCGAACTTAGCCCTTCCTTACTTGTTACTTTCTCAACTTGTTGCAAATAGTATAATAGTTTGTTAAAAATTATCAGGATGACGAGATGAGTTGAAATCCTGTTTGTCTGTTCGTCTGTCCTTGCAAGTAATAACATGAGTAAAAAATTTTATATTTTGATTAGACTTAGTACACATGTCCTGTGCCACTTAGTTGGTCTTGCAAATGAGCGTAACCCTTGGCAACGGTCTACTAAACGTCGTTAAGAGTAAATTTTATAGCTAAGAGGATACACTCATATTGGTATAATAATACAACTGGTTATGATGGCCTCATTGCATAATGGAATCTTTTTTGAAATTATTGGCAAATGTCTGAGAAATTTTATAGGAATTCGGAGATAATCTCTTTCATTTAATAATGCGTCTCTGTGCCAAAAATGTTTAAAATCGGGTCATTACTTCTCCGAACCCATATACCCAAAATTACGATTATAAAATTTCGGTGGGATTTAGACCGTATAAAGCGGTTAATATATTGGATATTAAGGCAATGTAAATCTAATTTCGTGAAATCGGTCCATGAATTACCTCAGTCCCTATATATCATTCTAGTAATCTTTATGCCATATATGTGTTAGAGCTCTTGCTATTCGACTAATCGACTAACCGAATTAACCGGATAGGGCATTATTCGAATAATAATATTTGGTTTGCAGTATCCGGATAGTCGTAAGTTGCCTATTATGCGATTAACTGATAATTTCCGACTATTCGAATAGTGCAAGTTCATTACATTTCTATTTTTATTGAAATATGTGTCCTTCCAACCGAGTGGAGTGAAGGTCTGCGATGCGGGTACTGCATCGAACACTTTCAGAGCTGGATCATTTTCGTTCATGGAGCCAAGACGCGAATGCGCTGACTGTGTTTTTTTTTATGACAGGAGATATTTAGTCTTGTTGTCGTTCACCACCAGGCCCAAACGCTTCGCTTCCTTATCCAGTCTGGAAAAAGTAGAACTAACGGCGCGGGTGTTGTTTCCAATGATATCGATATCATCGGCGTACGCCAGTAGCTGTACACTCTTATAAAAGATTGTACCTTCTCTGTTTAGCTCTGCAGCCCGACATTCGAATAATCGGTTTTCAGGTTATTCGAATTATTTTAAGACCCCTAATATGATTACATACATATGGGGAAACAAATTTGTGTAATCTAAATGAAAGTAAGTTAAGAAATTGCGAGGGCGTTATAGTTGTTATAAATCGTACACCCGAACTTAGGCCTTCCTTACTTGTTTTTTAATAATAATATTTTATTCTTATGGGTGTCCGTACCGGGACAAATTACTGCCTTAAATTGTGTATATATTTTAAAACAAGTTAAAGTTAAAATTCTAGTTTGTGATAAAGACCATTAAAACCTTAGTGATACCTCTTGATGTTATCTCATATATAGGGTTTCTACAACCATTTCCCAAACTGCTGTTGATGATTGAAAATGTGTTTTAAAAGTCCAAAATTAATCAGAGGATTTCAAAAGTGATCCGAGTTGAGATCACTTTGTCCATATGATGAGGTTTTGTTGCTAATAAGAGCATATTCATTTCAGTATGTTTATTTTGAAGAACGTCGATTTTGTGTATGTTAGCTTCAACCGTATTTGGCAAATAGTCAAAATGAGTCTTAATAAATTGTAAAGTGCCAAATTAAGTGAAGATCTCCCAAACATAAAGAAAATACAGTGGAATTTCCATAACTCGAACTTCTATAAGTCGAAGATCTCCTTAACTCGAACTTTTGAATTGGCAATAGCGTTTAGAAATCAAATATCATACAAATTTCCTTCCACAACTCGAACTTCTATAACTCGAACTCTTGAATTGACAATAGAAGTCAAATTTTATACAAAATTTATTCCATAAATCGAACTTTTCGACCAGAGCATAATATAAAATTTCAAATTTACTATTGAGGCAGAATTTTAAGAGTCCCTCTACATCGTTTGGAGGCGAACAAAAAATATGATATTACACTTGTGGATTGCATAAATCATGTAACAAAGGCATGGGATACAGGCGTCAATATACAAAAAATAGCAAACTACAACCAACAAAATTACAGAATAAATTTTTTAATGTATTTTATGCGAAGTAAATAAATAAGACTATTTTTTATGTGGATTGTGGCGATTCGAGTTAGAGAAGTTCCACTGTAGTTCAAATTGAAATTCAAATTTATACACCAATGGAAATAGAAAAGTATGGCAGTGCAATTTTCGTCCTGGTATTTCTTTTCCAAATTGCAGGTTTTTTTTTAATTCCTACAGAATTTTTGTTTATTGATTTCAACTTTCTTAAAAAGTTCTTTTAAACCCTTGCATCTAAAATGGCTACTCTCAGATAGATATTGGTGTGTAGTTAATTTAAATAATTAAATATTATAATATATATTAATAATTATCTATATTCCTCCTCAGTTTTAGAAAATCCCATTATTAATATTCTTAATATTCTTAATATTATTATTATAATTATTTTTCTTTAGAGTGATGAATCTAATACATCAGTATATCCTTATGAAAATGTTAGAGAGAAAGTTTGTTGCTTAAGTCTTTTGTTTATCTAGATTTCTATTCATGTGTTCTTCAAATTTAATGATTACCAAAATAGAAAATATCGTTTTCCTGCTAAAAGAGCTAAATCAATTTTCTTTTATTTGAGACTTTGATCATGGACTTTCAAATATTTTATCAATACATATTTTTATCCGCTTTTAAAGCGATATTCTTCATTTCTTTAATAATGTACTTTAAAAAAGAAAACTCTGGAATAAATACTATCAAATACTTTCGATTTAACGATTAATATTTTGTATTGAAGAAATGATTAAATAATTGTATATTTTATTAATAATCGATACATTTTCTAATAAATTTAAGTAATTTTAAACTTATTTATGTATATTTCTGTTCATTTTTAACAGTTCTAAAATTAAAACATCAGCCAAACGACAACGTCAACGCAACGGTAAAGCAAATATTTTGCTCGAAGATCTCTTCGGTCATCTTTCGCTCGATTCGGATAGCGAAACCACAAAGTATCCAAATACAGTGCCATTAACGACACATCAACAACATACATTTTCGGAACGGAACTCCAGTTTGCCAAATGGTTATTCCAATGAGAATTCATTGATGGAGAAGAGTAAGATGCATATACCCAGTAGCATTGAAGTGAATAACGGTAGTTATGCTGATTCGCTGTCGACAAATGCGTAAGTGAGCCAGAAATTATAATAATATTTCATAGACGTGAATAAAATTGAGGGATATAAGATAATGCTTGGAGACTTCTTGGTTTATTCTTTTAAACTTTTCGAATATGGCTATGTAGTACAATTAAAGCAGAAGGATTGTTAAAATTTTAATTAATATAAAAAATAATTAAAAACAGCTTTAGGATATTCCATAAAGTAGATTACTCGATAAAGACAACTTCTTCGATACAGATAGTATAATCTCCTTTTCATCATCCTCATGAACAAAGCTGAGACTAGTTCTTCTTGTGAGGTACATAATTTACGCGTATTTGGTTACGTGAGCGTTGATTTGTCAAATACTAAATTCTATTCCTTCTAAAATCACTCCTTCAAGTAAAGATCAGAAATTATTGAATACAATAAGCCACCTTAAGTGTTTTTCCTTGATTAAATCGAATCATCTTTCATTTAAGTTTGCAATGGTGGTTGGACATCCGATCATTATTCATTATATCACCGATCCAATGGATACATTTTTATCATAGCAACTGCTGCTATACATACATTTTCATTATACAGTTTACTCAGTAGCCAAGTACAAAATATTGCAACAGCTCTCTTAAAGTCAAAAATCAAATTTTAAAATTTAATTTGAGTAATATTCAATCCAACTAATCAGTTTCTTTATTTTAAGTATAACATTATCAATTGCTGAATTTCTGACACGAAGTTCTAGTTTGAGCATTTCTGAATCTTCCACAATTAGATTAGATTACTATTTGAGGAATGGACTGTGACTTAAATTCTATTGTGCTCTCTCTTATTATCACAGTATACCAATTAAACCGTCGTGTTATGAAACATTAATAGTTGCACTGATCCGACGAGTAGATTCCTAGTTTGTGCAGATGGCACCTTAGTCTGTAGTGACCAGTGTAAAGTGAAACTAGTTGTCTCAGTTTTTTTCTTGGAAGCGCTATTAATTGTTAAAATGTTTCTTCTGTAGCTTCTGTAGCTTCTGTCCATGCAGTCAGCAGCGGTTCATACTTACCATTCCTCTTCCTGTAGACGACTTCTAGAACATGTTAACCAACTACAATAAGGGGCTCCAGCCTGGTAGCCACTGAATCTATTTAAAAGAATGATATTGTCTGTAGAGCCGCTTGACTAACTTGTTCACCGTGGTAGTTCCTGTTCAACATGACCTCTGCACATTTACTAATGGCAAAGACCGCAGCTTGAAAGATGCAGAAATATTGTCCCATGTGTACAGACAATTTGAGACGTAGTCCCATTAAGTTGACACCTATACCCGTTCGTGTACCATTATTGTATGCATCTGCTTATGAATTCCTTGATAGAGGAATCCTCCCATTCTCTCTTATTGCTCAGAACTGTTCTGAATCGTATCTCAAAGTGCACTCTTTTGATAATAATGTCCCATGGAAGATTTCCCCCATTGATTCCCAACTGTCGGGCACTTATCACCCTTGTTGTCTAGTCCTGGTCAAGGCCAGTAAAGTCTTATTGGATGTTCAGGATTGCCTACACAACTAGGCATCTTCCACAATACTTTTACTAGAGCCAGACGAAAATGTTTGTTAACGGATGCAGTTATCCATAAAAGAGCTACTGGGTATATCTTATAAAAGTGGTATCAAAGCCCGCTATTTAAGAGTATTAGATTAAACTAACTAGTTTATGTGATTTATACCAGTGTTCTGTTTGATTCAATGATTGATTTTGTCAAACGTTTATTATTTGTTTTGTCCCAATTCCTACGTAATGTTTTGTCTTTTGTATGTATTTCTATGTATGTATAATGCAATAATATGTTTGCCTTTATATGCTTAAAGCTTTTTAATAAATTTACCAAAAGAAGAAAGTTCTAAACATACAAATATGTATTTTATATGACAGTTCTAGTATATCTAAGGATTCACTTGACCCGCCCACAGATGATGAGTGCCAATTTTGGCCCATTAGGTAAAGATCTAGAACTTGCTTATATAAAAATTATGTCAAATTAATTTAATGTAGTTTAATTAGTAGTTAACGGTATTTATTTGATAATTAGGTAGTGGATCGTAGAAAATTAATATGACAAAATTTAATTACTAAGTAATATAATGTTGCATGGATTTTAGACAGGCATACGAGTATCCAAATTGGTTGTATTTCAGATGTCTCACTGGTTGCTGATACCATACCGCTTAGTACCACATAGCACATACAATCTACTTACAACTCGTAAGATCGAAAACTGTACTTAAATTTGGATTAAAGTGGTAAAGTGTTAATTTGTTGTTGTGCATTTTTGTTGCAATTGGCTGCCGTAGCATTTGTGTACTCCCCAAATTTGTATTGTTTATCAGACCTTAGTGCCATGTTGTTTATAGTAAATATAGTAAACACTTACATATGTGTTCCATTTGTGTAATTTCGTGACACATTACAGTAGTTGCTAATTGCCTTTGCATTTGTATGTAGCTATGTTGTCATTTGCTTTATGTAGTTTGTTTCTGTAACTTGTGCAATTTTCCAATTTCGCACAAACATTTCTTTAGTTCAAATATTTAAATGTAAACATTTTCTTCAAAATATATTGCAACACAACACTCAAAATGCAGTAAATTTACTGAAATTATTTTTTCAGAGTTGATCCACAGTCCGTTGCGCAGACAAAAGCCAAAATGCAACCGTGGGACGGTACGAATAAAACCGAAGATGAAAAATTGACGGCGTGGATGGTTGCCGAAAATGGTAGGTTCGGCAAATGCAAAATTTAAATAAGTAAAAGTGAATTAAAAAAAAAGAAAATGTGTCGATTTTTTATCAATTGACTACATTGATAGAAAGGAGTTTCTAACTATCTGCATCATGTGCAGAGCTCGTATTCCTAAATTTCGTAGCTCCAAAAATTTTTTAAATCAGTTTAATCGTTTTTAGTTACGTCTTCAAAAACTGTTGATTCTTTATATTACAACTAGCTTTTTACCCGCGGCTTCGCCCGCAGTGGAGGTATTAAATAAGTATGAGAGATAAAGGGTAAGGGTATAATAATAGAAATGAGTCAATATGATAACTAAATTTGATTGTTTGGCTGAGATCAACAATTTTTAAAAATTACTACAGACAGAAGTTTCAACACTTTAATATATGCTTAGTTTCAATTTAAGTTTATGTGACGGTACACCCGATAGTTCAAGTGAATTTAAAAACTCCACAGGATATGAACTACTTAGTTCCATAATTGTATCCATTGACAAATATTCCTTCATTTCTCCCTGAACCTCCTTTAAAATGTCAGTGTTGATCCTATTAACGATTTCATTTCTTGGTGCTAATATTGCTCTTGCACGCAACCACTGATCACTATACAAATGTTGTTGCTAAAAGCTTGCATTCTCGCAGCACTCTACCTCGTGAACTATTTTTACTAAAATTACAAATGGGCGAATCTTCCTATGACAAATTCAATGGTAATTTTAAAACGGAATGTGCCGAACGACCGCCGTTTAATAGCATCACGGCAATACCTGACGAAGCTACGGCAACTGCTACTTTTTGGTCTTTTCTGACGGACATTAATAATAAGTTAAGTAAAAACATTTTTCCAGTTACTCCTGGTGCATCGAGAAAGAAGAGTCCACCACTACCGATTGTTCTGGTGTTTCTATCGCTCTTCTAGTTGTCTGCAGTGCAGCTTGTCTTTCTAAACGAACTCGTGCCTGAAGAGGCGTTTCAGCTGCTCTCAAAACTCTTTGTCGCTCTGCTTGTTGTTGTCTTCTCAGCTCTGCGTGAGCCGAAGTTTCTTGATTTGAATGAATTTTTGGATAGACCAGATTTCCGCTTTCGAGGCATTTAAAAAAAAAGCAGAGTAAAAATTAACATCAGCGAGTAAGATCTAAAATAATAAAGTAACAGCTAACCACAAAAATTACGGATAACCTCAAAAATTGGAATAGTTTTATACTGCATGTAACGACAGAAGAAAGTCACAATAAATATAGAAATATTATAAACAGTTGAAACTATATTCAATTAAATTAGATATTTTCGTTACCGCCATACAATGGGACGGTATTACAGTATTCAGGGTTGAAACTTCATGACTGTAAAACTTCATTACTGAAGTAGCTACATTTGACCAAAGTGTATTCAACAAAGTGAACTAAGTATTTGACATACCCGCTTTTGACAATAAAATAGTAAACAATACATGTATTTGTTTACATTAACCCGCCTTTTTTAACTTTAACAATATAATATATATTGATAAAATTGTTTTCAATTTGTCAGTTGGAGCACAAAATCTTAGTAAATTGCTTCCATGAGTTGTTTTGCCTAAGCAGAAAGTATTCGGCATTTTCTTTTATTCATTTAAAAAATATTTTTTTTTGGTTTGAAATTTGTTTACTTTTGAATTTCGAAATTTGAATTTTTGAATAAATGTATGGGTTAAATCAATGGCAACAAACATGTCACATTCGGGTAAAAAATTGTGATATGTCATATACCTGGTTCACTTTGTTGAATACACTTTGCATTTGACGATTTTTTGAGAAACAATTGTTTTACCTTTCGTAATTTTTTTTTTAATATAAAGTACCCTATGTTGCTTCTAGTACCTTCAAGAGTATATGTACAAAGTTTCATGATGATCGGTTTAGTAGTTTTTGCGTGAAAGCGTAACAAACAAACTTACATTCGCATTTATAATATTAGTAGGGATTATAAACCTATCAAAATAAGTTCAAAGAGAGAAATAGTTTTATCTGTTGTCTATCTATGGGTTTCATAAGATTCATATTAATTTCGAACAATGTAAGGAATACACGAGGATCATGCAACGTAACAATAAGCGAGAGTTTTTCTAAAACATAACTTACATACTTATACATATATCAAATACAAAAATGTGGTACTGAAAGCATCTTTGCTCTGCTAAATGACAAATAATATAGAAAAAAGTTACAATGATATGGATAAAATCTGCAGAATTCTCTCAATGTTTCTGTTCATAGAAGAAATCATAAAAAAACAATATTTTCTTCTTAATTCATCGCTGAATACTAGATCGATATTAGGAATATCACAATATGCAATAATCTACCCTACCCTTCTGTGAATTTTTGGGAATTTATTCGTCAAAGCTATTTAAATAATTATATTTCAGTATTTCAAGGATAATATTCAAAGAATATAAAAATGTAACGAAATTGTGTTTTTCTATCATTTTCTTAAAGCGGTTAATGTTTTAAAGAAAAATAGCTTTATATTCTTATTGTTTTCCTTCTTCATAAACTTTCCATGAAGTTTCCAGCTCCAAACAATTTCAAATACTTTAAGATCCAGAGAATATATTAGCCAAGTCATAATATTAACGTTTTAACTCATTTGAGCATTATCTAATTTATCCATGGAATAGGTCCGAAAAGATCTATGCATAATAGAAAAACTGTTGTTTTGAAGCGCTCACCGCTCATTTTCTGATCATTAAACATAAAATCAATTGTAAAACGTGCTGGCATTCTGTACCATTAAGCACTTATGATGCCGGCTTAAACACACTTCTTCTTAGCATAAATCATGAAAGTAGTATTGAAAACTATCGGGTCTGTCTAAATTAAAACGTTTTTCATCAGTAAAAACAAGTAAATGCCAAGCATTGTGTCTAGTGTCAGATTGAACACTCCAAAGCATGTACTCTTCCGCACATTGAAACCGTTTTTCTTTGTGTATGACATTCAGAGGTGGTTTCTTCATAATTTGATGCTACTTAAAATTTGCGCTTACTGGGTATAATTCGCTGATCTTAGATGCCGACTTTGTAGAAATGGAAGCAATTCTAACAATTTTATGATTCGATCGTGCTGTTTCTCGCCCTTGAAAGCTTTTAAATATCCATCAAGAGTTGAAGTTCGAGTGTACAGTTATGTTTTCACATAACATACAACTATGTGCAGCTTTTTACCGAACATGGTGTGAACTTTCATAAGAAGAAGGTTTTTGTGAAGTAAAATAGGAAAAAAATGGTTATATCTAACCAATGACAAGCAATGTATTATGAAAATAGTTCGATCATATGAAACAAACTTTTATAGGCGCTTCTTAGAAGACAAAAAACTGTCTCACTGTCTTATTGTTGCATTTACAGCGATATAAAAAATTTCACACAAAGTCTTTACAGACTTTGAGTTACCTTTCGAACGAATTAAAGAAGTTGGACTATCGTTGCGTCAAGCGCATCGTACAGGAAAGATAAGCTAATTACCCTTTGGTGTTGAATACTTTGACAATTATCTCTAAAAAATACTAAAATATGCTTTCATATTCTTAATATAATCGCACCCGAACTTTGACTTATTTTCAAATTAATATTATAGCTAACAAGTAAGGAAAGGCTAAGTTCGGGTGCAACCGAACATTTTATACTCTCGCAATTTATTGAAGAAATTTTATTAAGATAACACTCAAATTTACATATAAATTCGGTGAGGTAATTCCTGAACCGATTTCATTCATTTTCACCAGCAAGGTACACTATATCCAAGACTATACACTCACCTAATTTTGCTAAGATATCTCACATATTAACCAATACATATATGCGGACTAAAACTCACCGTATTTTTGAAAAACCTACAATGAGGTATATGGAGATGTTATGATCCGATTTTAATAATTTTTTGAACAGAGACACACTATTAGAAGAAAACAATTTCCTCTGAATTACATTAAATTATCTGAGAGATTTATCCATATTTTCGGTTAAAATTTATCCTTAGGCGCTGAGTTCAACATGTTCGATATATGGGGCTTTGAAAAGTTATGGTCCGTTATCGACAATTTTTTCACAAGTGAAGCCAGAGATGATATGCACTATTTGTGAAAAGTGTTTCTTATATATACATAATAAAGTGAAGGAATCTGATGGAATTCAAAATTGAGTTATGGGGAAAGTAGTCGTCGTTGTGAACCGATTTCGCCCATTTTTTATCCGTGTTATCAAGGTGTCAAGAAAATATTATATACCGAATTTCATTGAAATCTGTCTGTTCCTGAGATATGGTTTTTGACCCATAAGTGGGCGATACCACGGCCATTTTTCATTTTGTAAAAAATCTGAGTGCAGCTTCCTCCTGCTATATCTTCTGTAAATTTTAGTGTTTCTGACGTTTTTCGTTAATGAATTAACGCACTTTTAGTAATTTTCAACCTAGCCTTTGTGTGGGAAGTGGGCGTGGTTATTATCCGATTTCAACTATTTTCATGGTGTGTGGTGGGGTACGTAGAAGAACCGATTGCAGAAAGTTTGGTTTATATAGCTTCAATGGTTTGCGAGAAATATAGAAATAACCGATTTGGGCACGCTCACTTCCCCAAAAATATTACATCCAAATATGACCCTTCCTAATGCGTTCCTTTAACACCAAATTATACTTTTATAGCTTTATTTATGGCTTAGTTACACTTTATAGGTTTTTGGTTTTCGCCATTTTGTGGGCGTGGTAATGGTCCGATTTTGCCCATCTTCGAAAGCAACCTCCTCAGGGTGCCAAGAAATACGTGTTCTAAGTTTCGTTAAGATATGAAGAAAGAGGAAAAAATCAAACAACATCGAACCAGAATTAAAAATAAAACTGGAAAAAATTCAAAAGAAATGTGCAAATTGAAAAAATGTTGAATTTTATAAAAAAGCTTAAAATTATTGATCAGCACCAAATAGAAGTATGAGTGTCAGAATTGGTCCATTTTGGAAGAATTTATTGGATTTGAATTGTTTTGTTATGGTTTTTCATTTTTTAACAAATAATTAATAAAACAATTTATTAAACTGCAATTTACGGATATTTAACTCATTTTTATTAAAAAGCATACCTCTAAGTGAGTACTCGAATTAACGAAAAATTCGATATAGCAAACAGGCCTGATAATTAATGTGTTCGTTATTTCGGAAAACTACTGTATCTAACTCGATTAGTTTTATGACTTACAAACAACCGTTATGTGAACAAAACTATAATACTCTCTTAGAAACTTTTGTTGCGAGAGTATTAAAATTATACTGATTAAATATTAAATAACACTACAAATAAATTTTTTCTTTTACTCACGTTTCTAGGCTCTTTGCTTGAGAAGAAAATACTAAATGGACTCAGCGATAAAAACAGTTCCGAATGGAATACAGCGTACCTTAACAATTAGGCATAAAGAAGAGAAGATTATTTAACAAAGAAATCTAAAAGAAAGTTAAAGAAAGCAACCAAAGCAGTAGCGGGAAAATGGCGAGGAATTGTATGAGCTAAATTGTCATACAAAAGTTTGTGCTGTGATAAACTAAATGAAAATTCTAAAGAGCAAGTAAAATAATGAATGTTCTCAAATTGCATTAGCACAGAACACACAGGCACATATGATAGGTATTTTTTCTAAATACATCAACAGCAAGAAATGTGTGTGAGACACTATGTACCATTTAAACTTGCAGTAAATTGTAAAATACCAAATAAACTAAATACTAGCATTACATTTGTACAAACTTACACGAAAAATCGGGTAACTCAATGAAAAAACTGTTAATGCAAATGAATTTATGTGCGCAAACAACAATAACAATAATTATATGTATGTATGTATTTGTAAATGTGTACTTAATTTAATTTCGAAAACTGTAAAATAATAAAAAATATTACAACAAAACTGTACAACAACAATTTGTTTTATTTAACCAACAAAAGCTGAAAGTGGAACAACGCACCGCGCACGAGAAAGGCTCACAAGCTTATAGATAAGTAAGTATAATTTCCTAATTCTCAGTTTTATTATCATTACATTTTATTTATGTGTTGAAGCCGCTGCATAGAAATGTGATATCATTAAGCCAATTCAACTGTTTTACTTTGACTTTTAAATTCCAAATTCAACGGCAATTGTTGTGAGTACTTGTCAAACCAGCTGATTACCAAGAGACCAATAGAGTTGCCGCTACTAACTCTTGACAGTTACCAGCTGACTGACTTTCGGATTTGTCAACGAATTTGATATCCCTCGACGATACTGTGCTCTATGGCATTTCCTTACAGTTTGCATTATACTTAGGTACATGTCTAATTTCCATACTATGCCCGGCAGACGGCCTAGCAACAACAGCATTCACTAATCTGTGTGTATTACACCTATATAAATAAACTTATTTGCATGCATAGTACTAGTATATTAGCAGACAATGGTACAAATATGTAATTTTTTCAAAATTGCATAATTTATGTACTAAAATATGCGTATATACAGCGCTGGCTTTTGAAATATGAACACTTTGAAAAGTAAGTAAGTAAAAGATGTAAAAGAGTTGTAAAAGTAAAATAAAACAAGTAAGGAAGGCCTATTTTATACTCTCGCAATTTATTTATTTAATTTTATTAATATAACACACAATTTGACTCACATATTCGTCATATATGCGGTATAAAGTCCATTGAAAGTTGGAAAGCCTAATATTAGGTATATGGGAGCTAGGTGAAGTTATGACCCGATTTCACCCATTTTCGGCATGTAGACATATTAAGGGGTTATATACAGTTAGACGGCCGAAAAAAAGTGAATTTTCCAGAATTTTTTCTGAGAAAACTTTTTAATTTATTGATCCAAAAATTTATACACATTTTATGGTATCTTTTAACTGTATTTTAAGACTTAGTTTTAGTAAAAATATTTATTTGAAAATGAGCTACAGCTGATCTCCAGGAGCTCCTCTCAAAAAAGACGTTTTGCGGTGACCACTATATCTCGGAACTGGATCATCCGAAATTAAAAAACCAAACAGATTTCGTTAAAATAATGTTGAATCTAGTAATTAATCGAAGGAATAAGCAAAATAAAATTTTTTGACAAAATGGCGGTTTCTAAAAAAAAAAAATCGATTTTTCACCGAAATTTCGGCCTTAAATTGTTTATAAAAAAAAAAATATATTTATCGGAGAGAAAAAATCTACGATTAATTACTAAAAAATATATTTAAGAAGGTCGTGTTAAAATTTGAGACTAATCGGTCTAGCCGTTTTCGAGTAATGTTGGTCACCGACTTTGAAAACACCATTTTGAGAAAAACGCGTTTAAAGTTTGGACCTTGTACTTAAAAGCACTCTGAAACGCCTTTTCAAATTTTTCATTTGCTTGTAACTTTGAAAATATTCACCGGAACGATATGAAATTTTCTGTGTGTATTCTTAAATATATGTACATTAAGAAAATGAAATAAAAAAAATAGATTTTTTGAAAATTCTAACTGTATATAATATTGAATTTCTTCAAAATATCTGAGAGACTTACCTATATTTTCGATAAAAAAAATTATTAGAAGCACTGGGGTCCTCATGTTCGATATATAGGGCCTTGAAAACCTCTGGTCCGATTTCGGGGATTTTTAGAAAAGGGCTGCCACACTATAAGCGCAGTATTTATGCAAAGTTCTATTCCGATATCTTCACTAGTGCTTAATTTGTATATTGTAAAGTTAACGTTTCAGATCGACTCAAAAGTTCTGGTATATAAGAAGTAGGCGTGGTTGTGAACCAATTTGGCCTATTTTCACAACATATCATTGGGAAGCCAGGAAGATATTATGAACCGAATTTTATGAAATTGGTCGAGTAGTTTCGATATTGTTTTTGATTCTATTACACCCCTCCATTACTTATTTATTATACATATAACAACCGATGAGAATTAATTTCGTAAGACAAGTTTGCTTAGAATGGGCTAAAAGGGTCATATTTTTTAAAACGTCGGTGTAAGGATAAAGATCACTTTTAACAAAATATTTGATTAGAGGATTTGTTGATGAGGCAAAAAATATTGATAGTACTTTTTCGGATAAAATCTCGGATCTCGTCCGGTTACATAGAACGGGCTATCAGGTGTGCTTTCCATCACAGAAGGGGATTCGTAGTGTACCCTTTCCCAAAATAGGTTTCCTGTTACAGAAAATTTTAGAATTATTTCTTTCTGCTAAGCAATCTTATTTCATAAATTATTGTTATAATAAATATAATATGTCTTCACTTTGTCACATTTCTATACCCTCCACTGTAAGTAAGTGAACGCCGAAAAGCGTATTAGTACAAATTTTAAGTTTATTTCCCTTTTTATGTGCTTTATATTTGATATTAAATTTTTTTTACTTTAATTTGCGTAATATTACCAAATCAAAAAGCATTGCAGGAGTACCGACCGGCAGTTGGATCCGGTGACAATTACGCGACAGCGCGTTGAATGCAGCTCAATAGGGCAGCAGCAACAACAATGCATGGTGTAGCATAAAGGGCGGCCAATGGCTATGCTACTAGTGTTGGGCGGAAGATGTCTTGCACATGCGCATGCGTATCATATTCATATGGCCGACTTCATGCGACAAGTGAGTATAAAAGCCACAACAGTCTGGGCAAACAGCATTAGAAACAGCGAGACAATTGAAGTAGCAGTAGCAGTACTGAAGAGTGATTAATTAAACAAAAGAAAACGAACACAAACAATATGAAAGCCATCGTTAGTAAAATATATTCCTTTAATGAAACTGTATAAATATAACTTACAACGGTTCTTTCCTTTGCAGCTTGCTCTCACTTTGCTCGCCGTCAGCTACTTTGCCACCAGCAGCGCAGGTCTAATTGGACATGGTGTTCCGATCCCCATCGAATTGGAGGAGCATACCCCACCGCAGTATGAGTTCCACTATTCCGTGCATGACACGCACACCGGCGATGTGAAGGATCAGTTCGAGCATCGTCACGGCGATTATGTAACAGGGCGTTACTCGCTGATTGAACCCGATGGTCAGCGTCGTGTTGTGGAATACAATGCCGATCCATTGTTGGGCTTCACCGCTCAAGTACATCGGGAAGTGCCAGTAATCCGTCAGTTGCCGTTACATCACTAAAAGTTGACTGCTGTTGGGCAGGAGTAGTGACACGCATTAATACATATATATTCTCGCATCCGCATACATTTTATTTATATAAACAATTCTGTAAAGCATCTGCATTTACATTCCACAACACATACACACACACGCGCATGTACATACATATTGAACCATATAGCAGAATTATACACACAGACTCTTACAATAAAATACATACTTACATACTCGATATAATGGCTCTGAGCCTCACTTTGATATTCATTGCTACACATACCAATTCAAAAACATTGAAAAATAAATGAAATTATTTATGCAAATTAAGTTTCTTATGGATAAAAACTACTCAGAGCTTTGAACCTTAAGTTTTCGAAGAGTTTCCAGCAGAGAGGTGATGCACAATGGATTTCTTAGTAGATGTTATATGAAAAGTTTTCGAAGTAATGTAATGAAAAAAACAGCAAAACCCTTTTAAAACTCACCATTATTCTATCTCAACCAAATTATTGATATTTAAAATGTTTTTAATACATGCTGAGTTTGAGCTTTTTCACAATATTCCATATTAAATTTTTTAGGATTAAAACAGCGTTTTCTCATTGATTTTCATGTCTTTTTTATTCGTTTACATCAATGATGTTGCCTTCAAAATAGTCTCTATTCCGTAATATGCACTTATGACAGCGCTTCTTCCAGTCGTCGAAATACTTCTCACACTCGAAAATTTCTCGGATGCTTATAAAAGGACGACTCTTTAAGGATCTCTTTATTTTTGGAAATAAGCAAATGTCACACGGAGTCATGTCTGGCAAACTTAAAAGACGCAAAAGTCTAAAAATCGTTAATTTAAAAAAAATATATGTTTAAAGTTGATATTTAAACTTTAACACAATTTTATTTAAAAGTATTTGTAACTTCTTTTTTCCTTTCCAAACGGCGACTCAGGATAATTTTTTTATTGCTGCCTTCGACACGAGTTTCCAAACTGCTCTATTTATCACTCATCAACCATTGATCCAAAACAAAAATTTTAAGTGTTTTTAAAGTGGTTTTTGGGATCTAATTAAACATATGCACATTTCGCCATGTCGAACGCGACAATCGCACACATTTCAACTAAAAAAAATTGTGAGGCAATATTAAAATGTTTTTGATGGTAAAATGTTGCGCATTGATGCCTTTAAAATTGGTATGAGTTTCATGCAAAAATATTTTTTTGTTTTTTTTTTTAATTAAATATTTATCACATTCGCACGGTACATTTTTTTCCATCATAATTTTTATGTTGATTTTGTTGTTATAATACGTAATTATTTAACAACAAGTCCAATAAAATTGCTTAAAAAAGTAGTAAATGTATTTATTTATTTTAACTAACATCCAACGATAAACACAACAAAAATTCTATATTATGAAATTAAAATATTATTGTATTATGAAATTATAGTGAAATACAGTTTTTATTTCAGAAAATGCTATTCTCGGATATAAAAAAATTTTGGATTTCGTTATCTGCCGGACATTCCAAACAAATTCTATTCTAATGAAGAGCCTTTTAATTATTTTATAAAATCAACCAGGCTTGAAAATATAAACTTCTTTTTAAATTGAGAGCAGTTATCTTCAAAAAAATGTATATTTTAGAAAAGCAACTAAAGGATTTCTTAATTTTAGTTTAGTTTAAGTTAGCTTGTCATTGTTAAAATGAGCACTCTTGTTTTGATTTGTAAGCCTATAATTTTCGCAAAAATCTATTAAAATAGCTATTTAGTTGAATTTAAAGTGCGGTTTTTGCTCATATGTAAATAATTAATTTAAATGTATCTATTTACATACTTGAGTTAATTTTAAAAGACAAAAAATAATTTTCAATTTTTGAACTCCACACTTGCGATGTCACACGTGACCTATTTTAAGTAGTTACCAAAATCACAAATCTTCAGATTTTTTAACAAGGCTTTTGTTATTTTAATTGCATACAAATTAACCGTTTGACTTAAAATTTTCAAAAAAACTTACAGTTATTTACAATCGCATGCCTTCTTATGCATGTTATTTTGCTCTTTGTACCCTTATAAAGGTTTTACACAAAGTAAAAATTAATACATGCTATGATTCTTTAAAAATCGAAATGAGAAAAGTAGCTCCTATGCGACTTGGCTTTCGTATATTCCGTAATTGGTTATTTAATTTAAAATTAATTTAATATAAATAAATTTAAATATTTTCCTCTGGAAATATGCAAAAACTTTGTAATTCTAATAATGTTTAATATTTTGTCTGTGGTGCTAAAATGCCCATATGTACATAAAATTCAATATAAAAAATCCTTTAAGAAAACTTTAAAAATAGTGGTCAATTTTTATTCTTCTCCTCAGTACATGATACGTGTATTTTCAGTTTATCGAAAGAAACATTGATTTTTTTTTTAATTTTGATTAATTTACCACACGTTTCACAAATGAAAAAGCCCGCGAAATGTTTAAGAAAATGTAAATTAATTATGTATTATTTTATTATATTTCAATAGTATTTTTACAAATTATTTCAAAAAATGAGCGAACAGAAGTAATTAAAAGACAATCTCCGAAATGTTGATAAGCGAATATATGGGCTGCGGTGAACGGCTTATGATCGCGATCACGAATACGTGAGAAAAAGGATATGGTCGGGTTGTTAATCCATTTTTGTTGATTGTTGTGAGTTCGTGATCGACTGTGTTGTGTTAACATGTGTGGTGTATTAATGTGGTGTCATCGTGTGTGGTTTTCTCAGCTGGGGTGAATGTGGTGTGTCAGTGTTGTGCTTCTCATGATGTGATGGATGTGGTGTGACAGTGTTGTGAGGTGTAGATTTTTGTGTATGAGTATATGTAATGTGCGGCTTATGCTTATTTAACATCCCAGCATCCCTAGGCGAATACCAAGCCCAGTAGATGATTCTTCGATTTGTTTCTGGGTGCTGTAGGAGTAAAAAGCGGTGTTGTTTTTTATTTTTTGCATATATGTACATAGAAAGATGCTAATGTTGTGGAACAAGTGAATTTTTTCATGGATTAGGTACCATACCATTTGTATTTCGCTGTGTAGCTTTTGAGTTTTTAATGAGTGTTTCTTAGCCGATTTCGGGACTTCGTGTTTTAACCAAGCTCGTGGCTCTTTTTGTATAAGCGCTTTTAATGTGAGCTCGAAAACGTGCAATAGTGAAGCATAGAATGGTGTCTTTTCCGGCAATAGACGCAATTATATTTGCTTTGGCAATCTTTAAGTGTATGCGCATGTGACAAGCAATTTATACAAAGCCTTTTTGCTCTTACAAAATTATTTCTTTCGATAATATTTAATTTTTTTAATTTTTTGCAAAATTTTAGTTTATGTACTTTTGCACAAAGTTCACATGACGTATATTTATGGCGTTCAGTTGTGAATGATTGTATTTTCAAAGAGCTTCTATTTCTACTTGCTTCTACTATTTGCGCTATTTCATATTGGGCAGTTAGAAAGTCTTTCATTTGTTGCCATGTTGGGCATTTTTTTCGTGAGGGGAGCGATTGCTCCCACAAAAGTATTGATTCTGCTGGTAATGCTGCGGTGCAGACATATACCAGTATAGGGTCCCAACTGTGTGTGGAAACATTTAGTGTCGACAGAATGAACAAACAATTAGTAACAGCGGAAAGAACTTTATTAAATTCTGCACTCGTTGTTTTTCGCATTCTAGGCAAGTTCAGTAATATCTTGACTTGTTTTTCGACCAATTCTCTTTCATTTCTGCATTTTGATTTTTGCGCTTCTTTGAATTGTATTTTTCTTATTTCTTTTTCCATTTGAGGCAAGTTATTTAATATCTCCATTTGTTTATCGGCTATAAATTTTTCATTTTCGCATTTTATATTCAGAGCTTCCCAAGCGAAATTGAAGTTTTCGTCATTTAATGCGAACGATTTGACTATTATGCCTGCTTGACCCTTAGTTTTGTATCGCAAGTGATACAGTTTTTGCGCTTGTGTTAATTTGGGATGGTTTATGTACTTGGTTGTAAACATGTCCCGGAAGGACGGCCATTGTTCATAACTTCCATCAAATATTTCTGTGTCACATGCTGGCACCTCGAAATGGATGCCTCTACTTGCCTCTGGCGCTTGTACTTGTGGCAACTCTACTCTCGGTTGGGGAGTAGGTGCACTTATATTTTTAAGTTGTAATTGATCGGAGATCATAGCTTTTGTCTCATTAAACAGGTCTAAACAACTCTCATATTTGACGTAAGTTGTTTTTAAATGTACTAGTGATATAGCGTCATATGCAGCTTGGAGACGTGTCCACAATTCGTGAAGACTTTCGTTTTTTACTTCTAATAACGATTTAGAGTGGTCTTCAATCGGTAAAGATGAAAATCGAGTGCAGTAGCTTATAAGAACGTCACTTTCAGAAATAAATTTGGAATATGAAATGCTTATTTGCTTTATAGCACCCTGTTTTGAGCATGTAGCTTCTGGTGTACATGGACTTGTTTCATCAGAAATCATTTTTGGTATTTTTTGAAGTTTAGTAGATTTATAAAAGATACTTTTGAAGCTGTGTTCATTTAGAAAATATGAAATTAGTAAAATATTTTTTACAGTGTACACTGATAATATCAGTCAACCGTACTCTTTTTGGTGAATATGGGATTTTTTATTTCCGAATAAATTTATAACAAGACGTAGTTATTCGTCTCGAAAAATATTTGCCAATGTGGATTTTGAATATACAATATATGTACAAGATATGTACAATATTTGTATTTTGTAATTAATACTGATATATTTATAAATAAGTACAACACCAGGAGATGGCGAACCCGATCCCCCAATCGATGACGATGGAATAGATGTTCCATTACCCGACCATGAAGAAATTCGAATAGCAATTACCCGCTTGAAGAACAACAAAGCAGCGGGGGCCGATAGATTACCGGCAGAACTATTCAAATACGGCGGCGAAGAACTGATAAGGTGCATGCATCAGCTTCTTTGCAGAATATGGTCGGAAGAGAGCATGCCTGACGATTGGAATCTCAGTGTGCTCTGCCCAATCCATAAAAAGGGAGATCCCACAATCTGCGCCAATTACCGTGGGATCAGCCTCCTAAATATCGCATACAAGGTTCTATCGAGCGTATTGTGTGAAAGACTAAAGCCCACCGTCAACAAACTGATTGGACCTTATCAGTGTGGCTTTAGACCTGGAAAATCGACAACTGACCAGATATTCACCATGCGCCAAATCTTGGAAAAGACCCGAGAAAAGAGGATCGACACACACCACCTTTTTGTCGATTTTAAAGCTGCTTTCGACAGCACGAAAAGGAGTTGCCTTTACGCCGCGATGTCTGAATTTGGTATCTCCGCAAAACTAATACGGCTGTGTAAATTGACGTTGAGCAACACCAAAAGCTCCGTCATGATTGGGAAGGACCTCTCCGAGCCGTTCGATACCAAACGAGGTTTCAGACAAGGTGACTCACTATCGTGCGACTTCTTTAACCTGATGCTGGAAAAAATTATAAGAGCTGCAGAGCTAAACCGAGAAGGTACAATCTTCTACAAGAGTGTACAGCTCCTGGCGTACGCCGATGATATTGATATCATCGGAAGCAACAACCGCGCCGTTTGTTCTGCTTTTTCCCGCATGGATAAGGAGGCGAAGCGAATGGGTCTGGAGGTGAATGAGGACAAGACGAAATATCTCCTGTCATCAAACAAACAGTCGGCGCATTCGCGTCTTGGCTCCCACGTCACTGTTGACAGTCATAACTTCGAGGTCGTAGATAATTTCGTATACCTGGGAACCAGCATCAACAACACGAACAATGTCAGCCTCGAAATCCAGCGCAGAATAACTCTTGCCAACAGGTGCTACTTTGGACTGAGTAGGCAATTGAACAGTAAAGTCCTCTCTCGACGAACCAAAATCAAGCTCTACAAGTCACTTATCATTCCCGTCCTGCTTTACGGTGCAGAAGCTTGGACGATGTCAACATCAGATGAGACGACACTAGGAGTTTTCGAGAGGAAAATTTTGCGCAAGATTTATGGTCCTCAGAACATTGGCAACGGCGAATACCGCAGACGATGGAACGATGAGCTGTACGAGTTATACGACGACATTGACATAGTTCAGCGAATAAAAAGACAGCGGCTACGCTGGCTAGGTCATGTTGTCCGAATGGACGAAAACACTCCAGCCCTGAAAGTGTTCGATGCAGTACCCGCCGGAGGAAGCCGAGGAAGGGGAAGGCCTCCACTCCAAGGATCTCCTACTGGCGCCGAACTGCAAAGGAGAGAGACAGGTGGCGCACTATCGTCGATTCGGCTATAACCGGCTAAACGGTTGCAACGCCAATCACATACATTTTGTCAATACACTGTTTGATATAGGTTTCAATTGTTATGTGTATCGTTTTTGTCACTGCACTTTTGTTTACAGCACTGTTTGTATGTATTTATTTCGTTAGTGTTTTTTTTATGGCTCGAAAGACCAATTTTTTTTTAATTTATCACAGTTTTCACAAATGAATAAGCCAGCTAAATAAAATTACAAAATATTTGCAAAAATGTGCGAACGATTGTAACGATCTCTATCACGAAGTCGTAAGAAAAAGGTAATGGTCGGGTTGTCAATCCACTTTTGTTGATTTGTCTGCGTTTCTGATCAGGTGTGTTATGTTATGCTGTGGGGTGTATTACTGAGGTGTTCTCATATGGGGTGAATGTGGTGTGTCAGTGTTGTGCTTTTATGCGTCTGTTATTTTGATGTGTCTGTTATGCTATGCTAATTTGCTATAGGTATGTAGGTTTGAAATTGTATACTAACGATAGCTTTGAAGCCCTAACAGAGAACACTTTAATACTTATTTTCAAAAGTATTAGTTGGAAAAAAGCATGGAAAACCACGGAGGTCCGCATGTCAGGTATCTGAGGCCTTAAAAAGTTATAGTTCGATTACTACATTTTTAGATAGTTAATACCGGACTTTCAATACAGTTATTAGCCTAAAGATCAATGCCCCGAATATCGAATATGAAGAACTCAGTGCCCCATGGTAACTTTTCACCGAAAATTTCGGTAAATTCTCAGTTATCTTAATTTAATTCAGAGAAAATATTTTTCTTCCAATAGTGTGTCTCTTTACCAGAATAGGTTAAAATCGAGTCATAACTTCCCTAATATATGAATATATGAGAATACCTAATTATAGGATTTTCAAAAATACGATGAGCTTAATAGTTTATAAATCGGTTAATATGTGAAATATATTTATAGTGTGTTTTCTTAATAAAAATATAGCAATAAATTGCGAGAGTATAAAATGTTCGGTTGCACCCGATCTTAGCCTTTCCTTACTTGTTTAAGATAAATATTTCAGCAATTCAATTTGGTTTAAATAGCTATGCCCTTATTATTTTACCAAAGTTGCCCTTCATACTAACTCCGTGGCTTAGTTATAGCCCTTTATAATTTTCAGCTTAATGCCATTTTGTGGGTGTCCGATTTCGCCCATCTGCATTACCAACCCATGCAAAATTTCAGGAAAAGATATTTTTGGTAAAAGCATAAGCCACCAAATCAACGTTGTAAACAAATGTGGCAGTTGACAACCAAATGTCACATCTTGCTCAAACTGCACAGTAATGTCAATAGAGGTTATGACCGAATCAGGAAAAGTTTAACGATTGAAGTAGGCCTAATATCACTTTGTTCAAATAGTAATCTACTTGAACCGCCACTGAAACCCTGAATTCCCTCGTAAGTAAAAATACTTAGTTTTATAATCGCATTTTAGTTTTATTTGAAAATGCATAAAGTGCTTTATATACAACAAATAGCAAATATTTTCATGCGTAAACATATTTGTAACAAATAATCATACAATGGCTTTACCGTTAAATGAGCTAAACGTGTATTAATGTCAATTTAAACAAAGTGTTAGAATAACGAAATAAAAAATACCAAATAACGAAAACACTACCGATGACCCACTAGTAGCCCAATATATCGCAGAAACAGGAGCGCAATCGAGCGCTTTTTAAGGCGTGAATCGAATAAAAAACTAAAAACTGTGCTGTGTATGAATGTATGAGTGGAATATGTTGAGTCTAGACCCCTTAGTGATGACCACATGGGTCACACCCGCTCCAGGGGTGATGATGTGTTTTCAAATAAAAAGAAATAAATTTTAATTATTCTGTGTATTTGTATGCAGTGTTTCGTGGTTGTCGTATGAGTATTAAAGTATTCAAAATGTGCTGAACTTAAAAGATCTATATATTACGTATATATGTATGCATATGTGTAAATGTAAGTTAAACTACCCGTAGTATCGATTTGATTAAGAAGTTGATGCATTGCTGAATGATTTCTCAATGATTTGGTTGTGTGACAAAGTGTTGGTTCAACAGCTAGATCAACCAACTAAACTGTTATGCGTTCCAATTCGCTTCGTTGTCGTCTATGCTCAGTACTTACTGGAAAGTCCCAAGGAGAGCAATGGCAATTTCGGTGCAATACCAATGGGTGCAAGTACTTTGGCAACAGGTGCTATGGCCTTAACCACCTTCTGGCCGAGTGGATCACGACGCACTATCGCATTGAAGCCATTGTGGGCATCGGATGTATAGTCCACGGTGCGTAGATAGCCATCGGCATCAATCAAAGAGTATTGTCCATGCACTACATCACCCTTACGCGATTCCGTCTGGCTCTTAATGTCACCAGTGTGGTCATCGCGCACCGAATAGGAGAAATCATAGTGAGCTGGTGCCTCGACTTCCACAGTCTTGACTAGCGCCGGCTTCAGCAAGAGTGGTGCATGTCCCAATTCAATGGCGGTGGTGGCACCCAAACCGATGATGAATAGACCGAATAACTGTAAAGAATGTGGAAATATTAGCCTCAATAGTAAGTGTTTGTATAATATTTCAGTTGTGAGTTGTACGCACAGTGAACATTTTGTATGTGTTTTCGAAGGACTTCAAGGACTGTAATTTAAGTTGACTGAACACAGACTTTTTCGTACTACTGTACTGTGGAATTCGATTTGTACTCGAGGAACAACTGCGCTGTACTATGATTCTACTCAATTAGCTGCCAACTTTTATATGTGTGGCCACCGTTGTCCGTTTGCTTGGAATTTTTGGCAGCAGTTCGAGTTGAGTGCAATAGCGGTAGGACAAGTGCGCAACTGAATCTAACAACAACAATATGCACTAGAGCATTCATATTCATCAATATACATATGTGTATCTGAAAAACACAACCCAACACCTTACCGTAATATTGCTCTCATATCTTATTTAGCATTTAAAGCTCTTGCAAAAATAAATCATACTTTTTAGTCATTTTAAGATTTTTATTTCTTTTAATTTCTTTTGTGCGAATTTTTAGTTTTTTTTTCACAGTTTTTGTTTCTATTATTGTACCTTCTTATATACTCGCAGTATATTTAGCAAAAATCTAGTTTTGTTTATCGATACGCATGTCTATTTATTTATCTCTCGTCTAGTTACCGATATTTTTCAAATTTTTTCTTAGAGTTTGGCGCGTGTCGCTGCAGCGAACTATTTAGCTTTTTGATACTGCGTACAGCGTTATTGCACTGGTCACCACAAATTTTGAAACTTCATAAACTTTTAAAGTATTTATAGCCCTATCGATGGAAGACCGCTGTAAAAATTACACATGGATCGAACTTAGCGAGAAGCTAAATACTGTTTCGTTTGTAATTCAGAAAAATATCACTCCTAATATTTTAACTCGTCAGTAGAATACAACTCAAGGTCTGGTCATAGGAAGAAGTATATCAAAATTATTAATCTAAGACGTTTGATTGTAGAAGAAGTGTCAAAAAGTGATTGGAGGAATCATCTCAACACAAAAAATGTCTTTTATGATTAGAATTTCGCTTTGATGCGGATTCTGGCTAGATGTTCATCCACCGGAGAGAATACCAGGACTCGGCGACGAAGTGGCTCTCCCACCACAAATCCCACACCAAATTTGCGCTCCTTTATATTGCCGCTGTAGTAGATTTCACAAGAACCCGTCCATTGCACTTCTTGGATGACGGCGATGCCAGCCTTTAGAGGCAGAAACACCTTCCTTTCAGGTGCATGCCCTCAAATCATGATCTTTAAAACGTTTGGTTTCGTCATCAAAAGGGATTTGGTAGGTCCCGGAACCATACGCACAACCATGAGGGTGGGGAATGGTTTCGCCTTCCCTCGCTGGCCTGCAAACGGATATTTGTAGTTACCCGGAGAAAACTTGGCCTAGAACCGGAAGTCGTGAGCTGCTTGAAACATGTGGAGATGAATCGGTCCTGGTAACTCACAAGTGAATGGCAATCAAACATTTTCCGTAATTGCGTGAACTTCTACACATGGTCCCATCCACCTATAAGGAATCATAAAATTGGCTTAGTCTGCTTTTAGTATACATTTTAAAGTTATATACACATTCGTATCGCAAATTAACATATTTGAGAAACCTCTTGCCCGAGCTCAATTATACCCATTTATCGCGTATGAAGTAATAACTAAGCATCCATTAGAGTAAATAAATTTGTTAACCAGTGTTGTCTTTGTGCTGGAAACTTAAATCCTACTTGCTCCAATTTCAACTTGAAACGCTTGTTTGGAGTCGCCAATTCTGCGTAGAAGCTGACGCAACTTGTCTCCAAATGACTCTTACGCATTTGCATGCGAGGCAGTGTGGATATACATATGTACGTACGTATGTATATGGGCGTGTCTATTCATTGCAGCAAACGTTCAGTTATTTACATATTTACCTGCACGAATTATGTTAATGAAGTTCGGAAATGAGCGATATATTGATAAGGATAAACATCGACACAAGATTTCAACATCAAATATAAATTAAAGATTTTTGTTAGCAATATTCTAATTTTGACTCAAAAGCATACAAATCAAATATGTACCAAATAGTACTGAAATGTATGAAGGGTGCGCGATAAATAACATGTGTTGTACAATTTTTACATGAGTACTTTTGAGTATGACATTTTGAACAATGACACAATTGCTTTGAGTAATTCATTTTAGAACCGCAGCCCAGTATTTTTAGAAAACCGAAAATTCATTTGAAGTGCGACCCGATCGCGATAACATTCGACAGGCTCTCTTGCAAACGGTTAGGAACATGTAATAAAGGATGAACCAATTCGAGGTTCCCTACCTTTTTAAAGAAAAAAACACAGAAAATTAAAATTTAATGCTGAATGTTTAAATATTATCACTCGAAAGAGTATTATTTTTTAAGTATTATCTCCTTCAAATGTTGGCCGCGGCTACGTCTCAGATGGTCGATCCGATGACTCTTTCTATAGTTTCGACTGGTAATTGGCGAATGACACGCGTGATGTTTTGCCCCAAGGCTTACATCGAAGCTGGATTATCCGCATAGACTTTAGACTTGACATATCCCCAATGGGAAAAGTCAAACGGTGTGATATCTCAAAAAATCCATTGATTGATGCGACGTGTGAGATGTGGCGCAGTCTTGTTGAAACTAAATGTCACCGAGATCTCAAGCTTCAATTTGAGGCATCGAATTGTCGGTTGTCATGGAGCGATAACGGTCGCCATTGACGGTTACGTTCTCACCGCCATCATTTTTGAAGAAATATGAACAGATGATTCCACCGGCCCATAACCCCCACCAAACCGTTGTTTTTCTGGATGAAATGGCAGCTCTTGAATCTCTTCAGGTTGTTCTTCTGTTCGCAAATGCTTGTTTGCATGCCCATAGAACCAGAAATGAACCATCGTCAGTCCGAGTTGCTGCAACCGGCGCCTAACCGACCCTCTCTGATCTTTGTGCAAACTCTCAGCTAGAGCTGCTATATTTTCTTTACTGCGAGCTGGATGTGGTCTGTTTGATCGAATATTATCCAATAATGAATGCTGTGTCATTGATGGATGATGTTATTGTGATTATTACGCTCAATAGGCTGATTATGTTGATCATAAATTGAGCAAAACGCGCGAAACACATTTTGTGCAGAACATGAATTTTCGTAATAAAGTTGAACAACAACAATACTGAACAAAAATACTATGATCACCCTTTATAATGATTTTCGTTATGTGTGCCGAGGTCGCACTATGAGCCCTCTAAGCCGTCTTAAATTCCTTTAGATTACCTAATAAAGTCAAAGGAAATACTGCAGGTCGAAGCGAATTCTAAAATTATAGAGTAGTAGTTATGGCTCTAGTTTCTTGGTTATCAATATGGAACCTCCGAACCTTTTGGCGTGAAAAAACTTCTCTATGGAGTTTTTGTTTTACTTCAGAGCTTACATTTCGGATATTTATTTTATAGAATACAATACAATAATTGAAACAAAATATGACTAATATTTTTATTGCTTTCGATAATGTTGTTAATAGTTTATGTTTTGACTTGCGCTGGTTTTATTGAAAACATGCGCTGCGTTTATACAGATGTCTGTCTGCAAATCTTTCAACCAGCACAATACTTTATTTTCATCATTTGTCGCAAGTTTTGGATCTTTCATTCCTGCTTTCGTGACGTTTGTCACGTTTCACGTTCAAATAACACTTAGAATACATTTCGGTGTTTCTTGTTGACTAACAGACGCATCAGTTGCAAGATGGCTTCAAATGTATTAGCATTAATTATTGCAACGGTATTTTTAATTAGTTTCGCTTGCGCAAGTGTAGACAACACTGATAAAGCATTTGCACAGGCCGAGTATGATATCATCAACGATACCGCGTCCTTTGCATGGCAGGACTTGCGCAATGAAATACATCAGGGTGATGCCATCACCTACGAACTCGGCACACCACAATATAAAATTTTGAACGCGGACGAACCGATAGAAATCATCACGCCCGATCAGCCGGGCTACTACCAAAGCCTTAAGCGGTATGTAGCTGCAGCAAAGCAAGAGGCGGAGAAAAAGCAACATGATGCTCCCACAACACCGCCAGAAGACACGAAGACGCTAACGAAAGTCCGTAAAGACAAGCAAGAAGCAAGCCAGCTGTCAATTGGGGAGAAGAAGATACGTTTCATCATACTGAATTCGAAGAAAAAGAGCAAAAACTCAAAAATCTATTTAGATTCGCCAAAAAGTTACCAGCAAGATGCTAAAACGGCTGAAACGCGCAAAACTAACAGTGAAAGGCCGACTATCATTAAACCTGTGCTGAGTGAAACCGAACCTTGGGCCCAACAAATTAGCGATGTTTCGGAGGTCGAAGCAAAAGGAGTGCAAGAAGAGCGAATTGCTTTGTCAAAAAGCGTCCAAGATAGCAAACAAAATGAAAGTATTTCACTAAAATCAAACGGCTCGAATGAGGTTGTAAAACCTTTAGAAGAAAACTATCTTATTACAAGCACAGAAAACATTATTATCAATAATTCGAGCACACAAGTTGATCAAAAGTTTGTCCAAGAGTTGCCGTCAATAGAATCTTTGCCTGCGAAGGCAATACCAGCAGAAGCTGCTCACCAATTACCGCCAATGTTTCTTACATACGATACTCCGTCCACTGAGGATACTTCAGCAGCTCTAAACTCCAAACCTAAAGAACCCAGCGCAACTGCTATGAGCTCGAACGCGCCCATATACGAAGCTCCACCCCATATCAGGGATTTTGAGTATTTATATCGCTCAGCGTTGGGTATAAGATAAGCCAAAATTTATATAAATATCTAAGTAACAAATATCTATGTATTATTTCATTAATTAAAACATGTTTATACATTTTCAGAGAGTATACTGTAATATATGTAGAAATAAAAATAATCATAGAATTAATAAATATTTAAGTTGTTATCCGAGGCTGTTGTTTCCTTTTCATTGGGAGGATTTTTTATGTGCTGTGCTCCAACCGCATAAGCGGGTTTCGCCTTCTCAGTTTAGCTCGCCTCTAAACGGATGTATGTTGGCTACCCAGAGGATACTTGGTCTAAAACCGGAAGTTGTGAGCTGCTTGGGACAAATGCAAAATAGGAACGGTTCTTTTTTCACTCCACAGTGAATGGTAGTCCAGAACTTTCCTCACTTACTTGAACGTCTACACATGATCCCATTCTCTGGAACCAGCATTAACACCAATAATAATGTAAGCCTTGAAATCCACTGTTGGATCACCCTTGTCAACAAGTACTACTAGATTGTGTAGGCTACTGAAAAGTCCTCTCTCGACAACAACCAAACTCTACAAGTCCCTTATCATCCCCCTTTTGCTATATGGTATATAAGCATGGACGATGTCAACATCCGATGAGACAATACGAGGAGTTTTCGACAGAAAGGTTTTGCGGAAGATTTATCCTTTGAACATTGGCAACGGAGAATACCGCAGACGATGGGACGACATTGACATAGTTCAACGAATAAAGAGACAGCGACTACGGCTAGGTCACGTTGTCCAAATGGACGAAAACACTACAGCTTTGAAAGTTTTTGATGCAGTACTCGCTGGTGGAAGCCGAAGAAGAGTAATACCCCCACTCCGTTGGAAAGACCAGGTGAAGAAGGACCTGGCTTCACTTGGTATCACCTGTTGGCGCCAAACAACCAAGAGGACGAACGAATGGCGCTGTTGTAAACTGAACTATAACAGCGTAAGCGGGGTCTATGCCAGTATAAGTTGTTATCACGAAATTGGGAAGAATTTTCTCTAGTATCTGGTCTTCTTATTATATAATTGGATTTATGGAATTTAAGGGGTTGGCAACGGGGAATAGTATATGAGAACGAAATTCGAACTGTATGGATTAGGCATTTTTATACTCTCGCAACAAAAGTTGCTAAAGAGAGTATTATAGTTTTGTTCACATAACGGTTGTTTGTAACACCTAAAACTAAAAGAGTTAGATATAGAGTCATATATACCAAAGTGATCAGGGTGACGAGTAGATTTGAAATACGGATGTCTGTCCGTCCGTCCGTCTGTCCGTCTGTGCAAGCTGTAACTTGAGTAAAAATTAAGATATCTTGACGAAACTTGCCACAAATATTCCTTGGTACCATAAGAAGAGTTCAAGTTCGAAAATGGGCAGAATCGGACCATTGCCACGCCCACAAAATGGCGAAAACCAAAAACACATAAAGTGTCATAACTAAGCCCTAAATGAAGATATAAAAGTAAAATTTGGAATAAATGATCGCACTAGGAGGGGGCATATTTGGATGTAATTTTTTTGGGGAAGTGGGCGTGGCTCCGCCCACAAATCGAACAGAAACACTAAATTTTGCAGAAGAAATAGCAGAAGGGAACTGTACTCAGATTTTTTTACAAAATGGAAAATGGGCGTGGAAACGCCCACTTATGGGTCAAAAACCATATCTCAGGAACTACTCGACCGATTGGAATGAAATTCGGTATATAATATTTTCTTGACACCCTGATAACGGACAAAAAATGGGCGAAATCGGTTCACAACCACGACTACTTTCCTTATAACTAAATTTTGAATTCCATCTTAATCATTCACTTTATAATGTAAACATAAGGAACCAATGAAGATAACGGAATAAAACTTTACACAATTAGTGCATATCATCTCTGGCTTCACTTGTAAAAAAATTGTCGAAAACGGACCATAACTTTTCAAGGCCCCAGATATCGAACATGTTGAACTCAGCGCCTAAGGATACATTTTAACCGAAAATATGGGTAAATCTCTCAGATATTTCAATTTAATTCAGAGGAAATTGCTTTCTCCTAATAGTGTGTCTCTGTTCCAAAAATTATTAAAATCGGGTCATAACATTTCCATATACCTCATTGTAGGTTTTTCAAAAGTATCTTCTCCTAGCTCCCATATACCTAATTATTCCGCATATATGTATTGGTTAAATTTCTTCAATAAATAGCGAGAGTATAAAATGTTCGGTTGCATCCGAACTTAGCCTTTCCTTACTTGTTTCCGTAGTTTTTAATCACTATGGAAACCTGAATTTTGCAAATTCAAACCCCAGCCACTGAAAGACAGGGAAAGATCCTCTGCTGGGGACTGACATAAAGTGGTTCTGGACACATAGCAATACAATTTATTCTGGCGTTAAATATTTATTATAATTATAAAACTTAAAACAACCCTAATGCTTTTACAAACGGTATCAATTTTATAGATCTAGAACCTCTCAAAATCTTGAAGGTTATGAAGATATAATATAGGAAATGTCTGCAATCCGATAACGTCACAGTTTACACGGGGTTTCGGGGAAATGATTTTTTATTTTGTAAATATATACATGCGGCAATAAAAACAATTTTGCTACATTTACCATTTCTCCGCTGTGCTTTTTCCGTTAAACGTGCCCTAAGCGAACATTTTTTGCCCGTCCAACCTTCGTTGGTGTATTTGTGAGTTGAGCAAACGCGTGCTGAGGCGGTGTTCAGCTGAAAATGGAATAATTCGACACCCATGCATTGCGCTGCTGCGCTAAAGAAGAGTAGCTTATAAAACTTAATGCAACAAAAAAAGTTTTTTAAGTTCCAATTGAAAATCGGCGACGAATGCCCGCACAAAGAATCTGCCGTTAAGTGAGTGCGCCGGTAGAGAAAAGCAGAAAATGCTGTTAAAGGTAAATTGACACTGACTAGGTCGCTGTGGCGATTTTAAGAAACGGTGCGCCACCACCACCGCCACCCGCTCGCTGCATAAGTGCCAAATGGACAATAACGGCAGTGACGATTATTTAATAAGACATAACGGCTTTGCCGACGTTGCTGTCGCCGTACTAACCCACTTAACGTAGTCCAATTCGCGGTCAATCACTTATTGTATCCCGTTTTTGCTTTTACACTCACATTCTTCACACACAATTTAATGCTTTCTCTTTCAATTTCAGTTCTGTTCGTTGAATTTGTTGCTGGTGCTGGTCTACGCCGTACTCATGTCACCCGCGTCTGCAACTCACTTTTTTCCACGCTGTGATGAGGAGATGTGGGAAGAGGTGCCGTGTGAGCAGATCGTCAGTCCAAGCAGCACAACCACAACAACTACTGCGAAACCAATACAACCCACTTATGCGCCCACCACACAGAAACCGTATACAACGACGCGTCCACCAGTTAAGAAGACGACAACAATACGAACACCAACTATACATACCACCTCGCCTGCACCACTAACCTCGACCACAACATCTACGGTTTACAACAATTGTTATTGTGAATGTAAAGTGGGCTGTAAGGAGTTTTGTCGCAAGGTAACTGGAAAAGATGCATCCCAAAAACAAATAACACAAATTACGAAGACAACACATCGCGTACCAAATGGTCAGCTCAATTCGGAGCATGTGCATCAGCACAGATTCGTGCCAGATCCACATGTCCCATACACACCATACGTACCGCCAACGAAGCCTACCATTCCGCACCCAGTTTATCCCATAGAACCGCCCAAGAAGGTGGTAAATCCGTATGTACATACAAATTTGGCGTACAAAATTCAACCACGGTTGCCACCATTACCTGCACCGCCCACACAACTGCCGCCAGTACACATCGTTTACCCTCAAAAGACACAAAATATTTATGAGGAAGACAAGGACACTAATATTTATCCGGATGCTTTATTAGAATCCAGTTATTCCGTTGATGAGTTGACGCGACTTTTGCAAATGGAAAGTCTCAATAAAGACGCCGGCAATAGCTACACACAGCCAGCCATCTACGGACCTTCATACACCGTACATGGTAACATACAACCCTCTGCACCAATTTATCACCCACCTCCAACGACTTATGGCCACTCAACGCCCGCAACACCTGCGGAGTACCCGAAACATGAAAATAATTCTTCGGCATCTCCATATACATCAGCCGTCTTAAGCTCTAGCTCACACCGCGATCCGTCATCGTTGGGGCCATCTGCAAATCCACCGTATGCAAATTATGTCAATAAAATCGGTTTAAGTGAGCCACAACTCTATGGTGCGGCATCTCCGCCTTCTCAAGCCAACAGCGATCAACAAAGCTCAGCTTCTTTGAGTTATCACACCGCACATAGCAATCCTAGCGCAGAATATCTGAATTCCATTCCTTATGGCTCATATTATGCGCCACCAGCAGCGGGTGGTTATGCTCCACAATCGGAGCCTTATGCGGCGCCTTATTGAATTTAGGCGACTAAATTGTGGTTAATGTAATGTTTTACTCGTAAACTATATTCTTTGCATAATAAATTATTAAAATATTTTAAATTAATTATTTGTTATATCTAAATAATAAAATTTTAATAAAACACAAAATTAAACGTAACTTTATATTACGACTCTATTCACTATTCTTTTAGTTTTCGAGCAACTTTGACGGGTTACAATATAGGACACCAACAAAAAGCAGAATTGGCGTCTGTGAAGTGGTTTCCTTCATGCCGAATAAAGTTTAACCGAGAAGTCGAATTCAGTACCTCAGTGTATCCTAAGACAGGATGATAAGTTAGTTTTCGCATTTCTTCATGTTTCTACTTCCGATTTGAAAATGTCAAAATCCTTGCTATTGTTTTTCGTAAGAGAATCAGAACTGTCCAACATGTGTGTGATATAAAATAGTTCATTGTTAGGGATGGAAGTCACATTATTTCCTATACATCATTCATCTCAACCCTTACATTTTTTATGAATATTGAAAATCATAAAGTTAACCGAAAACTTACAATTTCTAGTAAACTATGAAGTAAATTGAAGATTCCAACAAGATATAAGATAGATTAGAAAATCCGGTTCTATATTGATCATTTGCTTGTTTTGGATCCGCTACCTAATTGTTCTCCCATTCATGTTCGCTTCGTTTCCTTATTGGTTGTTATGTCCAATGATATCAATACCACCGACGTACGCCAGCAACTGAAAACTCTTATAGAAGATTGTAACTTCTCTACTTAGCTCAGCGCTCCTACTATTTTCTTCAGCAATAGATTGAAGACGTCGCATTATAGTGCGTTAACCTCTCGCAAACATCATTTGATATCGAACAACTCGGAGAGGTCCTTCCGGTTCCAGACGGAGCCTTTGGTGTTGCTCAACGTCAGTTTACACATCCTTATTAGTTTTGCAGGGATACCAAATTCAGACCACCTTTTCGATTATTTTCGTTTGGTGATTCACAGGTTTCGAAGATTTAGCGCATGGTGAATATCTGATCTATGGTGGATTTTCCAATCAGTTTGATGACGGTGGGCTTTAGTCTTTCACATAATACGCTAAATATGTCCTTCTGTTCCATCGTCATCCATTGGGGAATCGTGTTTTGTCATCTTCTTGGCTGCCATTCAGCAGGTCGCAGAAGTGTTCCCGCCATAACCCTGTGTGCCCTGGACATCAGTTACCAGATCACCTCCTCGGTCACTAAATGACAATGCTCGGGCCTTGAAACCTTCTATCGAGCACTACTCATGTCGGCCAGCTTTTCAAGCTCTTGATACTAACGCATTTCGGCCTCTTTCTTTTTATGTTTGCAAATGCGTCTCGCTTCCCTCTTCAGCTCTCGATATCTATCCCACCCGGGACATGTTGTGGTCGATGGCAACATAGCGAGGTAGGCAGTCTGCTTTCTCTCCTCTGCGGAATAACAGTCCTCATGGTACCAGCTCGTTTTTTGGCGCTGCCCAAATCAAATCAGTTTAAAAACAAATAATATCGCGAGAATGCGAAAATGGAAAGGGTACCATCCTAAAAAATGGGTCAACGCCACAGAAAACTTGTTGTTCTCTGTAATAGTTCAGTACCCAAACCTACCTACAATGCACTTCAATAACTTTCATCAATTTAGAAAGGTGTTGAAACTTACTCAGCCAACAATTGCAAAAATAATCTTTGTAGGGAATACACCGGAAATACTGTCTACGAGGTACAATATTGGGAATGAAATAGTCACCAACCTTTAGGATGTAATTAGGCATATGCAATATTTTAGGATATGGTTTGAGATGGAAAGGGTATCAAAACCTATTAACCTATTTTTTTTTAGCTTTTCAATCATATTGGGGTACTATTAATTTATCCTGTGACAATGTGAAAACAAAAGATAACAGTCCATTCCAGATCAAAGGAGTTTGAAGTAAGAGTGGGGAAAGATATGACTTTTTGTAAGTACTAAAAAGTAGAAAGCCTCGTATTACACTTAAAGGCGCTGAGAAATCTTTCATTGGCATAAATAAAATAACCTTTTATGGTGGATGAAAATATTGTCAATAATACGCAATGACCTTAATTCATCTCATTTTACAATGGTCTTAATCCCATGTTCGTTTTCGCTTCCGATTAACTTACAAAATACATTATTTTCTTTACATTGACGCATTTATATTTCAATATATGTATAGTATGTACATTTGCATGGCATATTTAATGGGTGATTGCAGTAATATTTACAAATATCATTATAATGAAATGGCACAGAAGGGATACTTTCACAATTTGACTTAAGAACTCCATTAAAACTTAGCTAATTATATAGAATTGATGACTTAAACATACAAATGCAAGTGTAAATATGAGTAAATGCAATGGGTTCCACAAATATGCATGATTGACGCCACGAAGCTTCGACATTCACACAAGACCGTCCTATCGGGGATTTCTATAATATTTAATATACGTGTATGGTGGTTTCATGTCACTCCTTTTGCGATGTTCTAATGATGATGCAGCAAAGCCGGTGCCAAAATCTTGGTGGCAACTAATTTATGATGCACTTCGGGAATTGGAATTTTGATGTTGGTCGGTTCACGCGAAACAACAGCCTCGAAGCCGCTATGATCATCGGCTTTGTAGTGTACGACACGATGGTGGCCATCGGAATCGATCAGTTCGTAAACACCCTCAACGCGATCATCCTTGCGTGACTCCTTCTGTGATTTAATATCGCCGGTGTGAGGATCGTGCACAGCATATTGGAAGTCATAAGCGACTGGACCATGTTCCTCATGTGGATTATGGAGCTCGACCAGGCCGTGCACGTGCAGAAGGGCGATGGCGAGAATGAACAACTAAATGGGAAGGAAAAAGGACAGTATTTTGAGTACATTTATAATCCTTGATTGAGATTGTCTAAGTGTAAGTAATTACCTTAAGAAACATCTTATTCGTTTTCAAAATGTTTGAACTGTGAAGTAAGCGCTGTAAATTGCAAGCTTGGATTAATTGACTATTGACATCCTGAGCGAGTATTTATACCTAACTATATCAGCTGAGCGTTCAGAGAAGCCGGTCGCAGCTTATGTTACGTAACAGCTTCTTCGGCATATTTTGTTTTCTATTTCTACTGATTTGCAGCCAATGTGTACTCGTATGTGTGCACGAGTAAAACTTCTTCACATATCCAGTTGGGTTGCGGAGAGTTCGATTTTCGTTTGAATACTTTAATTACCAGCAAATGTACTCGTACGCCTATGTGAACTACTTTAAGCGCGCTGCTTTATGCGTTGCGACACTGATCCACAAAAACTTATTGATTTGAGCGAAAAAAAACAACAACAATGGTATGGTTGTTGTGCGACTCGCAGCACCCAATGTGGCAACAACAAAGTGCGCACACAAACCCCACCACCACTCTGGGCGCGCATGCGTAAACGCATTATGCAAATGTATCGTCAAGTATATGCGTTACAATCAGCACACTAGTATCATTTACTAAGCGCGATAATTGCACTTGCGTCGCGCTTATTGCCAAACAAGATTGATTTATGCCGTCCTATGCCGTGCTGCCCGCACAACCCATAAGCGTTGAAGAAATGTTGAATTGTCGCACTTTTCATTTGAATATTAATCATTTAATCATTTGCCAGAAAGGAATTTCAATAGCGCTTTAAGCTGCGCCAGCTGTGGTGAATGTCGCTAAATAAAAATGCTCCAAATTAATGCGCGTCTAGGCGGCAATTAGACGCGTCCGACAAGCGTATTCAATCAATCCAGTTTAGCTATCTATCTATAACTATATTCAAAAAGACTAAAAAATCCCCATATAAAATGTAATGGATTTTATGTTAAGTCTATAGCTTCGATAATTGCCCATAGCTTATAATTTATTAGGGATCGAATCAATTAAGCGCTTAGCCGAGCCGGTTATATTTGTTAGTGCTCCTTAAGTTAGCTAAATTTCTATTGACCTTGGTATTTATTTGTAATTTTGCGCATTTATCTCAATAAATACTTTTAATCGCAAACATTTGTAGATGCTTTAATTAATTTAATTTATTATTGGATTTGGTATATAGAAGTCAAGGAGGTTCAGATAGTTAAAATTTTGCTTTTAATGCTGATTAAAATTTCTGATCTAATTCTTTTCTGAAAGTATATACATCGTATACATTATAACCAAAGCGTGTACAGCCAAGAAAACATGTCCCATATTAATTCATTGAAATATTACACATATTCCGGAATAAAGTCAACCATAATTTTAAAATCATAAAATTAGATAAATGGGAGCTAGGTGGCTAGGAGAAGTACTAAACCATTTGTATCCGATTTTTAGCTTTATACCATCTTAAAACAAGTAAGGAAAGGCTAAGTTCGGGTGTAACCGAACATTTTATACTCTCGCAAGTTATTGAAGAAATTTTATTAAGCTAACATACAAATTAACTCATAAATTCGGCATTAAGTTTAATAGAATAACGAAAATCTTCATATATAGTATATGAGGGCTGAGGTAATTCCTGAACCGATTTCATTCATTTTCACCAGCAAGATACACTATATCCAAGACTATACGCTCAATTAAGTATTTTGAAAAACCTATTATTGGAGCTAGGAGAAGATATTTTTGAAAAACCTATAATTAGATATATGGGAGCTAGGATATGTTATGACCCGATTTTAATAATTTTTGGAACAGAGACACACTTTTAGAACAAAACATTTTCCTCTGAATTACATTCAATTATCTGGGAGATTTACCCAAATTTATCCTTAGGCGGTGAGTTCAACATGTTCAATATCTGGGGCCTTGAAAAGTTATAGTCCGTTTTCGACAATTTTCTCACAAGTGAAGCCAGATATGATATGCACTATTTGTGTAAAGTTTAATTTCGCTATCTTTATTGGTTCCTTATGTATACATTATAAAGTGAAAGAATCAGAAGGATTCAAAATTGAGTTATAAGGAATGTAGTCGTGGTTGTGAACCGATTTCGCCCATTTTTTATCCGTGTTATCAGGGTGTCAAGGAAATATTATATACCGAATTTCATTGAAATCTGTCGAGTAGTTCCTGAGATATGGTTTTTGACCCATAAGTGGGCGATGCCAGGCCCATTTTCTTCTGTTATTATTTCTGTGAAACTTAGTGTTTCTGGCGTTTTTCGTTAGTGAGTTAACGCACTTTTAGTAATTTTCAACCTAACCTTTGTATGGCAGGTGGGCGTGGTTATTATCCGATTTCAACTATTTTCATGGTGTGTGGTGGTGTACGTAAGAGAACCGACTGCAGAGAGTATGATTTATATAGCTTTATTGCTTTGCAAGTTAAATACAAATAGCAGATTTTAGGGCAGGGCTACGCCCACTTCCCCAAAAAAATTACACCCACATATGCCCCTTCCTAGTGCGATCCTTTATTCCAAATTTTACTTTTATAACTTCGTTTATGGTTTAGTTATGACACTTTATGCGTTTTTGGTTTTCGCCATTTTGTGGGCGTGGTAATGGTGCGATCCCGCCCATTTTCGAAAGCAACCCTCTCACGGTCCGAAGGAATGTTTGTGGCAAGTTTCGTCAAAATATCTTAATTTTTACTCAAGTTACAGCTTGCACAGACGGACAGACAGACAGACGGACAGACATCCGGATTTCAAATCTACTCGTCACCCTGATCACTTTGGTATATATGACTCTAAGAGTGAGATAACTCTTTTAGTTTTAGGTGTTACAAACAAGCGTTATGTGAACAAAACTATAATATTCTCTTTAGCAACTTTTGTTGCGAGAGTATAAAAATGACTGAACTCTGGAACCGAACCTGCTCTTTTTATGGGCTTTCAACCGATCCACGAACAAAATCATAAGCATTGGCCCAACCACGCTTTCCTTGGGAACACCCACTTTTATCGGTTGCAAATTTGAGTATGCATCCTCTTGTTTTATGCGGCAGTATCTATCTTTTAGGTAGGAAGCAATTATTTCGCAATATTGTTTGGGTAACATGCATTTTAATTTCAGCAGTAGGCCCGAATGCCAAACTCTATCAAAAGCCTGAGACACGTCTAAGAAGGCCGCCGCACAAACGTTCGTTTTATCCATAGCATTTTCAACGAAATTAACGATTCGGTGCACCTGGTCAATTGTTGAATGGTGATCACGAAAGCCGAACTGATGTACTGGTATAAGGTGTTTTCAATCTGTTATTGATTCGAGCCTCTTTATGAGAACATTCTCGAAGACTTTCGATAGAGCACTGTTTACAATTTTTTTATACAATTCTTTGGCAGATTGCGTAATATTTCTCGGGTTAAAAAATTACAACTAAGAATAACAAAAATTACTAAACCTTAAGCACCTTAAATTACTACTAAAAAACGCAAGCATTACAAAATCACAGTACAGAAGAGATGCACTTGATTGAGTTGATTAATAAGGAACTACCAACATTTTCAAGGCCCAGATATCGAACATTAAGATTTCACTGACTATGGACATTTTTTTTACCGAAATAAAATCGATAAAAACTCTTATCTTTATAAAATGGTTGAAATCGGATCATTATTTATCCTAGCTCCCATGCATGTATTTAAAATAACAGACTTCCGGTGGTATTTATTCCGTATATGTATATCGGTTTATATGTGAGATATCTTAGCAAAATTAAATTGGAATCAATGTAGACAAGTGGTAAAATTGCAAATAGACTTTATGCTGAAAATATAGGTCAAATGGTGTGTTATCGTAATAAAATTAGATGGTTATTGAGTATAAACCTTTCCATAGCCAATATACCATATAGTGATGAAATCGGTCTAGAACATAGACTAGTTAGAGTATGGGGACATCTAGTATAACAAAGTTTAAATGTTCAGTAATACGCAAACATAGCCCTTCGTTACTTGTGAATTGTAATTTCATATACATATCTGTATCAGGGGGTCTTAAAAAGAAACAGTTTGGTTTCAAGCATTCTTGATTTGGAACAAGTAACAAAGAGCTAAGTTCGGGTGTAACCGAATATTTTATACTCTCCTAATTTATTTATTTAATTTTATTAAGACAACACACCATACGACCCACATACTCGGCATAAAATCCACAAGAACGAAAATCATTATATATAGGTTATGGAAACTTGGATAATTCCTGGAACGATATCAACTGTTTTGGGGACCAAACGACACTATATACAAGGTTGTACATTCCCTTATTTTTGCTAAGGACCTTCTTTCAGGAAATTTATATAATTTCGGTATAAATCTTCCAGGAACCTAAAAGTTTGACACAAAATTTTCAAAAATTGTGGCAGTATTTTTGGAAATATGATTTTTTTAAATCCTAAACAACATTGATAGAAGAAGAAAATGATGATTATGACCATATTTTTTTAACCTACATACCATATTTAATAATGGAGTTCCCAGTAAGCTAAATTTCGAAATTAGAATAAACAGAAAAAACAGAATAAACTACAAAACCAAAACTTAATTTGTAGATGTATGTAGTTATGGTAACGCAGTTATGCGATAGGGCTTTTTGGGGAGTTAACATTGCGGTAGAATTATTTGAAATTAATTGGAGTATAGTCATCGACTGATGCCTGAAGCGAACGGTTGTGTTTGGTGCTATTAGTGAGTTTCTTTTGCTCTTTCACTCCCTCTCTCTGAACTATATTTAAAGTGTCATATTTTTCATTTAAAACACGTGTTATAGAGTGCTAATATATAATCACTGTTTACTACAAGAAATATGCCCCAAGGGGGACACTCTCTTGGTGATAACAGGTTTGCCCTGTTATCATCAAGTCCCAAACCAAAAAGAAAAAAAACCCAATCATTTCCCATTAACGATTTCCCAAATCTCCCTCCAACAACAAAAGACAATCCGAAATACCTAGTGTTAAGTGCAATAAATTCACAAAAGCCGATAAGCAAATATTCGTGTTTTGCTGTACATAAAGCATTAAAGATCATTAGCAGTGAAATAATTAATATATCAGAACTAAGAGACGGGAATCTTCTATTATTAGTTAAAAACCAACAAATAGCCAGAAAATTCATAATTACAAAAACATTACATGGCATTTGCGATGTAGATATAAAACTCCACAATAACCTTAACTATACAAAAGGAACAATTTACGCACCATGCCTTAACGAAATTGCAGAAGATGAAATCATAGAACATTTAAAAGAACAGGGTGTGGTGTCAATTTTTAAATTCCCCAAGTATATTAACCAAAAGTCGGTTCCTAGTGGTGTTGTTCTACTCACTTTCGATAAATATCACCTACCGGAAAAGATCGAAGTGTCTTGGTACACAACCAAGGTAAGGCCATATTACCCAAATCCCATGAGGTGTAAAAGCTGTCAAGTTTTGGGCCACACAACCAAAAGATGCACTAAAGCCCCTGTTTGTGACACGTGTGCTCTCCCCCCTCACCAACCTATCGCTTGCTCTCGAACCTCTTGCGTTAATTGCTCAGGTAATCACCCCTCTTCTGACAAAACATGTCCCAAATTCTTACAAATGAAACAAATAATAACAATAAAAACAGACAAAAAATGTTCCATGCGTGAAGCAATAAAAATACATAAATCCTACTCATCTCCTCCTCTCTTTGAAAACTCCACTACATTTGCCAACATAACTAAAAATAATTCTAACAACTCTCAAGAAAACAACAAAAACACCCAAATAACCTCTACAGAACTCATTCACTCATTTACAAATAATGAAGGTATCACTAAAAATAATGAAAAAGAAACAAAAGAAACCAACGAAAACAATTACACCACAGCAAATGCTACAACAAACACAACAGCAGCATCAGTCGATGACTCTCAAACACAAGCAATGATCTCCTCGTTGCTCTCTCACCTTACATCTCCAGCACTAACATCTTCTGCAATTTTCACTCCACTACCTACAGTATTCTCCCCTCCGTCAACAAATAATGAAATGATAGAGTAAATTATGCGAATTTTGCAATGGAACATAAACGGTCTACTTAATAACTACCCTGATTTAAATATTCTTATTAATGAATTTGGACCAGAAATTATATCACTTCAAGAAACTCATATACCTATTCATAAAAAGATTTACCCTCCTCATAAATACTTTAGTTATTTTCACAATAGCTCTCAACATACATGCGCTAAACAAGGTATCGCAATATTTATTAAAAAATCAGTAAATCATAAGCAAATTCCTGTCAACAGCAACATCTCTTGCTTAGCCATAGAAATCGAAATCGGATTTAAATTCACTATTATTAACTGTTACATTCCACCTCAACAGAATTTTTCTTATATAGAACTTTCTAATATTTTAAATTCATACACTACACCAATTATTATTTTGGGAGATTTTAACGCATGGAGTCCACTTTGGGGATCCCATTCATCATTGAAGATATAATTCTTTCACATGACCTTATCGTTTTGAATGATGGGCTCCCAACACACTTCTCTACACATGGCACTTTTACCCATCCAGACATTATCCTAGCCTCATCCCTTATAGCGCCAAAACTTTCTTCACATACAATAGATGATCTTCACAATAGCGATCACTTTCCAATAGTCACTTCCCTCTCCATTCCTAAATCTTACAATATCAAACCAAGGTCTAAATTTTTGACTGATAAGGCTGACTGGACAAAGTTCTGTAATATTTCAACATATTTATCTAATACTAGGCGCCCTTGTGAAAATGTAAATGCTGAAGCATTTGCCATTAAAACAATTATTCGATCTGCAGCTCATTTTGCCATACCCTCAAATAACACCAAAATGTTCTCAACAAAGCTGCCTTATTGGACAAATATACTTTCAACTCTTAGAAACAAGAAAAAATATATGTGGAAAAAATTTAAACTTAACAGAACTGACCCTAATCTGATTGAATATAAAAAGGCTAACGCGATTTTTAGAAAGGAGTTAAAATTGGCTAAAAGGCAATCATTAGAAGAGTTAACAGCCAACATAAACCCAACTTCGAATCCTAAAAAAATATGGTCAGACATAAAAATGCTAACAGGGTCCTCACAAAAATTTAATATATCCCATATTAACACACAATTTGGACCTGTTTATATGTCTCAAGAAATCGCAGAAAAATTTGCAGAAACGTGGTCATCATACTCTTCCGATCCAAATTTCCCCCCTAACTTTAACTCATTGAAAGCTCAAAGCGAGAATGAAACATATACTAACCCAACACCTTCATCAAAAGCGCTTCAAATTGAAGCTGATATTACGCTTAATGAATTCGAAACTACAATCTCAACGCTAAGAGGAAAAACCCCTGGTTCTGATAAAATATCGTATCCCATCCTAAAAAATATCCCATACTCCCTTAAATATAGACTTGTCATACTATATAATAAAATACTAAACTCTGGTGTATACCCTCAACAATGGAAGATTTCCACAATCATTCCCGTTCCTAAACCCAATAAACCAAGTTCCTACATTGAGAATTACCGACCAATTTCCCTTTTACCTTGTATATCTAAGACTTTAGAAAAAATCATCTCTACCCGACTAATGTGGTTCGCTAAAGCAAATGGACTCATAAGCCAGCACCAATTCGGATTTCAAAAAGGGTTGGGAGTTATAGACCCCCTACTACATTTCGAACATTTCGTATCCACAAACTTGGCAACCCGTAACCACGCTTCGGTACTTAGCCTAGATTTCGAGAAAGCGTTTGATAGAGTCGGAGCTCACATGGTACTCAGTGAACTTAAGCGCTGGAAAATTGGCATCAAAATGTTTAACGTTGTAAAATCGTTTTTATATAATCGAAAATTTACCGTCTGTGTCAATAAATGCACTTCACAAGTTTTTAAATTATACAATGGTATACCTCAAGGTTCACCGCTCTCCGTTACGCTTTTCATAATAGCATTTAATAAAGTCAGCACCATTATAAGTTCCAACCCTCGAACGCATCACTTTATTTACGCAGACGATGTTGTGGTTTTTACAAAAATTAAAGATCTGAATCAAGTTAAACGTATATTTCTAAAGATACTAAATGATATCAATAAATGGTCCGAAATATCCGGCGCGAAGATATCATTAAACAAAAGCTCCACATTTCATATTTGTAGAAAACACAACTGCTCCTTCCCTATTCTATCAATGTCTAATATCCAAATCCCACATACCCAAAGTTTAAAAATACTAGGTATTATATTTGATAAAACTCTTTCTTATAAAGAACATTGTAAATATATCCGATCAAACTTATTTCTTAGACTAAATATCATTAAATTTTTATCATCGAAACATTGTTTATGTCACACAAACACGCTCATTAATGTCACAAGAGCCTTAATATTATCAAAAATTGACTATGGACTTGCTATTTACGGACACAGTGCCAAAACCAATATCAAACTCTTAAAAGCACCTTATCATGCAGCAGCTAGAAGGAGTATACGTGCTTTCCCAACATCACCGATCAAAGCAATTTTAGAAGAATCCGGATTACCAGATATATCCCAGAGAATCTCATATAACACTATGTTGCTCATCCCAAAGTTGCTTCTGTGTCGAAATGAGTTAATACTTAAGGACGTAAATAGCGCTATCCAAAGTTCACGCACGTACCACAAACCTTCAACCATCGTACGCTGTCTCATGACTTCTAAACAAATAGGATTATTTACGTACCCTTCATTGATTCAATCACCATTAACTCCACCATCGCTGACATTATCGTCGTGTCGCATTAACGACATACAACAGCACCAGAAGAATTCCACCAGCAACACCGAATATATACAACTATATAATGAAAGTATAGGACCATATAGCGATGAGTGGGATTTTATTTTTACAGACGGATCTAAAAGTGATACCTCTACCACGTTTGCTGTGACAAATAAGGTCGGTGCCACAATAGCTGCCTTTGTTTTGCCATCATACTGCTCAATATTCACAGCTGAAACAGCTGCCATATTAGAAGCTGTACTCTTTGCTTTGAATAGTGGAAATAAAACCATTATCTGCAGTGATAGTAAATCCGCCATAGATGCCATTTTCAACCAATTAAACGATTGCCCTATGGTCACTAAAATTCGAAACCTCATAAATAAATGTAATAACAAAATCAAAATTATGTGGGTTCCTGGACACGTTGGAATCAAAGGAAATGAAATGGCCGACATATGTGCAAAAGCAGCTAGCAAAGAACCACTACATACGTCACCTTCTTTTACCATGAAAGATATTAAGCAGTATGTCAAACAACACATCAACGACTGTTTTCAAAACGATTGGATAAGCTACAACCATCATTACAAACTTGCAAATCCATTAGGGAAAACACCACATTATTCAAATAACAACACGTGCAAGAATATAAAAACATTTATTCGCATCAGGATTGGACATACACTTGCCACACATGGACACCTTTTGAATGGTACAAACAAACCTAATTGCCCTTTATGTGGCTTTGGAGATTTCACAATAAACCATATCCTCGACAGATGCTCACCTCTACAACAGCTCAGAGTTCTGATTTTTGGCAACATGAAACCCTCGGACTTACTTAATCGTACAGACGACAATAACGTTAACCTTTTTGTAAAATTCTTAAAGTCTAGCAAGTTAAATATTTAAATTTTAAGTAATCGTATATATAATTCTTAACACACTATTAACTATTTGAATTGTAATCGTATTAATTTTATACCTTAGATTTATGATTATTCAAGCCGAAGACCTTGGCAGCCAGTGCTTTGTATATATAAGTGGAGTAATTATTTATAATTATTTCTCTTCTAAATAAATAAAAAAAAAAATAAAATAATTGGAGTATTATCAAAAAGCAAGGTCGACCAAATCGGCAAGTAAATGTTTTGGAAAATAATTCAGCCTTTGGAATATATTTTGAAATATATATATCACCATAATGCCTTCTCATTACTTTGGAGCGCCTAATGGCGGCAATTTGATGTTACGTAATTGAGAATTTATGTTCGGCTGCAATTACCAAATGCATATAATTAACATAGTATATTTACAGGTATGAAGTGATACTTATCTGGTAATTCACCTAATGATATTTGTTAATTCAGTTGGAGACAAATTTTCATTTGAAATGCAAATCAACTGTCGAATTCGTCGCAAAGCTTGATTAAGCAATTAAGACGGTAAAGTAATGTACGAGTACAAGTCTGTATGAGTAAGTAGGTCTAAGTGTGACAAAATTTGGAATTCATGCTGTCTGCGGGAGAGTTTAGTAACTTATAGACTTGTAGACTTGTAGACACCCAACACTGTGCAAATATTTAGCAACAATTTACTAACGAAGTCGACTAGCAGGCAACCCACACAGCGCTGTCTGTCTACGCATTATTTGGCACGAATAAGAATAAAAAGGATGTGAAGTAACAACTAGAGGACGCATGCCAGCCAACACGTGCCGGTAACGGTAAATGTGTGTTAATAAGTGTAAAATACGAGTACACCATACTAGTGACTCCCCACTTCGGTTCAGCCGGGTGACGGCAATGCCGGTAGCGTGCCGCAGCAATTTCGTGTTATCACTACATTTTTCCACCCATTTTATTGCCTCTTTTTGTGCTCTATGCGGTATTTATTTAAACTGCTTGGTAAAACTTAATCATTCAAATAATTTTATTAGCACGCTATGGTCTTGCAAAATTTAAGTGGAGTATCTTGTTTTTGTAGTTAATAACTTGTTCGAAATTGGGGCATCAATAGATTTTGAGAAAAAGAAAAAAGTAAAATTTTGTGCTTCGTGGGGGACAAAATTTGTGTGGGCATAATAAATTATACTTATTCAAATATCGATTGTGAACTCGGCGGAATTTCTTATCTGAAGAGCGTTTTATAGTTTTAAAGACCTACAACAGTTTCAAGAAGAAGATGGTTGCTATTAGATGATAGCAACAGTAAAGTATCAGACCAATAAATTAAAGGAAATGCCTTGCTTGACAAGTTTCTCAGTTGTTAAAGCTTTTCGGAGAAGTTATAAGTTTCTTATAGAGAGATCTTATTCACTTGAAGACGGATTAGAACCCGATAAGAGAATAAACTCATCCAAACAGCTTAAATATATGTAAGCCTATGCTTGTACTGAAATTGGTTCAAGAAGTCGGATGGTTCATAACTTTATGCAGATTCAGTAAACTTTATGCTAGTATAGGTTTCGAAAGCTATTTTAAATGAGTTTCAACCACCTAGTGAGTAATTTAAATGTCAATTAATTTCCAGAAAATCTAATGGGCTTGTGCAGAAATAGTTTTTAAGCAGCTTCTTAAAGGTATTTTTTAAGAAACTTTTTCGTGAGAAAAAATTTGTTTGAGTTTTGACACCGGCAGCTTTAGATACTACCTTGTTCTAGGGCGGAATCGTTGCAGTTATAGATGACCCTCTAAGGAAAACATGAGCCAGTAATCGAAATTCAATTGGTATAAAAATTAGAATGTGCGTGATACCGCCCACTTATGGTTAAAAAACTATAACTCGGGCACCACAGGACCGATTTCTACCAGATTTGAACAATCTGATGCTTAAATGACGCCGTCTTCTTCCCATATAACAAACAAACTTTACAATAACTAACAAGTAAGGAAAGGCTAAGTTCGGGTGCAACCGAACATTTTATACTCTCGCAATTTATTGAAGAAATTTTATTAAGATAACATACAAATTTACCCATAAATTCGTCATAAAGTCCAATAGAAAAACGAAAATCGTCACATATAGTATATGAGGGCTGAGGTAATTCCTGAACCGATTTCATTCATTATCACCAGCAATGTACACTATATCCAAGACTATTTTTGGAACAGAGACACACTATTAGAAGAAAACAATTTCCTCTGAATTACATTAAATTATCTGAGAGATTTACCCATATTTTCGGTTAAAATTTTCCTTTAGGCGCTGAGTTCAACATTTCGATATCCGGAGCCTTGAAAAGTCATGGTCGGATTTTGACAATTTTTTTCACAAGTAATGCCACGGTCATATACAGTATTTATGAAAACTTTTATTTCGCTTTCTTCATTGGTTTCTAATGTATATCTTATAAAGTGAAGGAATCAGATGGAAGTCAAAATTGAGTTTTAAGGAAAGTAGTCGTGGTTGTGAACCGATTTCGCCCATTTTTTTATCCGTGTTATCAGGGTGCCAAGAAAATATTATATACCGAATTTCATTGAAATCTGTCGAGTAGTTCCTGAGATATGGTTTTTGACCCATAAGTGGGCGATGCCAGGCCCATTTTCTTCTGTTATTATTTCTGTGAAATTTAGTGTTTCTGACGTTTTTCGTTAGTGAGTTAACGCACTTTTAGTAATTTTCAACCTAACCTTTGTATGGCAGGTGGGCGTGGTTATTATCCGATTTCAACTATTTTCATGGTGTGTGGTGGGGTACGTAAGAGAACCGACTGCAGAAAGTTTGGTTTATATGGCTAAATTGGTTTGCGAGAGATATACAAAAAACCTATTTGTGGGCGGGGCCACGCTACGTACGATCCTTTATTCCAAATTTTACTTTTATAGCTTCGTTTATGGCTTAGTTATGACACTTTATGTGTTTTTGGTTTGCGCCATTTTGTGGGCGTGGCAATGGTCCGATGTTCACGTTAGTGTTGAACTGTTTAGTCGAAGAGACCGAAACCCATATCGTCGTCTTCTTCCGAGTTTCTTCTGAGTTTCGTCAAGATATCTTAATTTTTACTCAAGTTACAGCTTACACAGGCGGGCAGACATCCGGATTTCAAATCTACTCGTCACCCTGATCCTAAAAAGGATGGTGTCACCAAATGCATATTCAATTTATTTTTCTTCTTATTTTACGGAATCGAATAAATATTTGCATATGTACATCACAACAAAAACAATTGAAAATCAGTAGAATTGTGTCTCACTTTGGCCGGCATCTGTTCTGTAGACGACATTTTAAGAGCTCCCGTCGCAATTGATTGCTTTCAGCTGCCGCATTTTCAAGCAACTGTGACAAAGTAATTTTCTTTAGAGAGAAATTTTGAGAGATATACAAATGTTTGTACTTACGTCGTGTGTCATGGCAGCTCGTTCAAGTGTTTCGTTGTCTGCGTCGTCATTGGGCAAAGACTCGTTGGAAGAAGAGGAGGCGTTGGGACGAATTAACATACTGCGTACATTTCTTGATATTCGTCTTGCTGGACCACTGGAATATCTGCATCCTGGTCCATCTGGGATATCTGCCGTATAAGCCGGTAAGGATTCATCCAGTTCCGTTGTCGGTATAGAGCTTGTTGTCGCACTCGTATATTCTTTTTGTTTGGACTTCAAGACAGTTAACTCGTTGCGCATATGTAACATTTCCTGCTCCATATAGTCGATCTGCAATAAAAAAGACAACAATACAGCCTTAAAATAACGTGTTAAAAGTTGTCTACAGCGTGAAGAAAAGCGAAATACATACACTTTCTAGTTCAAATTCAAGTTCATCAATTATGTCATAGGCCTCGTCCAACGCCGTCTGCAGTTTGGTCACCTGTTTTTCCAGATTTTCCGTTTGCGTCTTATCAGCCAACACTGTGGGGTTTATAATTGCTTCAATTATTTTTTTGCATGCTTTTTATGGGTGAGGCAAAATATGTTATTCATATACCCCACTTACCTTGAGCGCGTTGACTTAGCGCTGATTTCATCACCAAACCGGACAGCGTCTTTTGTCGCTTGAAAGTATCCTCCAGTGCTTTGCAACGCTGCACCTTCTCCAGATATGCAGCATGCAATTTGTTGTATTTTCTTTTCAATCTCTCCAAATTATCATACATTTGATCACGTTCATCTTCGAGACGCAAAGCGTTAATTTTTGCTTCCACATTAATGGCCGCTGCTGAGCGACTATCACCGCTGAGACGTGAGAGTTTTTGACGCAGTAAATTATTCTCTTCTTGTAGACGTGCATTTTGAGCGGTTACTAAAATAGAGAAATAGGGAATAATAATTTATCAGCAAACTAATGGTTTTAAAGGAATATTTTTTAATGGATCTATATCCGAAATTCGATGTAATTATTAATTGTTGCTTCCAACTTTTCGAAACTCGAAATTTTTAGTACGATTAGACTTATGGATCGGGGATTGTCTTCCAAGAAGTATTTTTTCGTGTTGAAAATATATGGATCTTGGTGCAATATATGTAGTACAATATTGTCTACCTTCTATTTTATTTGTGAAAAAGTATACTTTGCATATTTTGGCTTAAAACTTAGTAATCAGCATAAAGTCTGGGCACCTCACAAAGCCTGCGAACGATGTATCGAAGACCTTCCAAATTTGGTTTGTGTGCAAGAAAAATGTTTTCCGATATGAAATTCCAATTGTATGGCGCGGGCAAAAGAACACTAGTGCTGACCGTTACTTTTGTTCGTGTAGTGTAAAATTCTGTCAATTTCATACACAAATATGAAATCAGCTATTTGTCCCATTCCTCGTGGAATGGGTCCAAAGACTCTGATACCTTGGAAGACACTCCAAGTTCTTACGAAGATGGTGTTGTACCTGAACAGGCTGACAAGTAAAGTTTTGAGTTTGAAGATGACAGTAGTTCGAAAAGATTACAATAGACTTGAATCTTCCCAAAAACGCAGTGGACTTACTTGGATCAAGGCTTAAAAACTAAGAACTTAAAAAAACTTGCCTATGAAGACAAATTGGTTTATTGTAAGAATATTGAAGGTTTAATGGATACATTTAAGACCTCGTGCGACGCAGCACAATTTCTTATATGTATTCTTCAAAAAGAAGCCATACAGCAGTGCTGTGGTTTACAATAGGACTTTATGAAAGTAGACCGAGAGGGACAGCAAGCGATGCCAAATTTTTTTCCGATCTTTTGACATTTCTCTTCAGTAGGGTTCGCCATTTCATTATGGGAAGATATACGATCCAACAACGAGACAAAATTATTAAAATTTATTACCGAAATTCGCAGTCAGTGGCCTCAACTATAAGAGCGCTACGTCCAATTTAAGATCGTCATAATCGTCCTGTCAGAACAACAATTGAGCGTCTAGTGAATTTGAATCCACTGGCACAGTACAAAATGTTCCCGTGCCAGTGCGACAAAGAAGTGCCCGTAGTACCGAGAAAAAAAGATCTTGGCCGACATCCTTGCAAGATCAAATTGACGCAAGAACTCAAGACGCTTGACCACCAGAATCGTAATACGTTCGTGAATTGGACTGAGTAATAACTTGAAAATGATCCGAAATATCATCTGTGAATGGGAATCGCTACCACACAATGATAACCTAATATTTTTGGCCTGAATTGGACTGTGCAAACGTGCCCGTGGTGGACATGCAAAAGCAATCGAGTTCCATACATAATGGCATCGAACGTACTTTCACAGGAATAAGAATTTCATTGATATCCAAAACCGTTTTTGTTTAAAAAAAACTTTTGTACAACTCTTATTGAAAAATCATTACTTATTACCAAAGCTTCCAGGTCTCTTTGAGACAAAGTTGAGGGTAGGTGTTTTCGTTGCATCAGATATTCGACGACTTATGTCGGATTCACAGTTCATAATAACCATGGCGTATCTTCAAAGAGAATGATGGATTGTCATTTGAAGAGGTAATAGAGCGAAAGTAAGTTGTGAAAGGTACTCCCAAGCGCCCTAGTTCCATAATGTTTAGACGAAAGGCAAAAGACTTGCTCCTTGAAACATATATGAGATATTTATCAACATAGTTACAACAAAAAATTATATATGAACAAAAAAGTTGCGAATCGCAAAATATAATAATCTTCGATCTTCCACAATTGTTTACGCTGACATTTTCCAAAAATAAATAATTCTCTTAATTATTCCATAGTATTTTTTGAAGTATCGCTCCGTTTCACACATTTCATCAATTACTCACTCTGCGTATTTTAGTATGTACATTTGTACATACATATGTATATAAATATGTTTAAATAATTCCAAAGTCAATAAACGATTAGCCACTCACCAACTTCCAATTGCGCTCGCAAAAGCTGATCGCTGACAGTTTTACGCTGTTGCTCCGCCATTATTCCCCATTTAAAGTAAACGCCTTTCTATATTTTCATAGAAAATTGTCTAACTAAATTTGTACAAAATGTTTTCAATAAAATTTCTGAGATCTCTCTACCTTTAGCACTCTGTCTCCTTTGGCTTCTATTTGTTGTATACTTCGCTGGCATATATAAAAACACAATAGACCTAATTTTTTATGAGCAAGAAATATCGCTTATCGATTGAGCCAATTTCATACTGATAAGCACCAATGCAAGGGAAACTTTTGTGGTGGAGAATTGAGTGGGATCGCTTTTCCCGCTAGAGCGAAAGCTTTTACCATTTCACAATCACTGGAGTTTTATCATTACGAACTTTCGAAGTATCATCATGGAGATGTGTTGGTTAACAATATCAATGAAATTGCTATTATTCCGCTATTCATCTTAACAGCTTATTATTAGGGACTATTTAACTTTTTATTTACTATAGTATATATCTATGTACCAAAAGTGTATAGAGGAATTCAGAGATATCTATATATGTATACATATACTGATATATAATTTATCATAAAAATAGTTCAAAACCGGTCAAAACTTAGACCAAGTACAAATTGAATATCTTACTAATCATGTTTGGTTCATATACCAAGCGAAATGAGGTCGCTTTCCACCTGGTCTTTCCAGCGAATTTTGAAAGTTTTCTATCTTCCAAAACTGGAGTGCTTTCCATTCGGACAACATGACCTAACCAGCGGTATTCGCCTTTAGCAATGATAAATGAACCATAAATCATTCTCAAAACCTTTCTTATAAAAGTCCTAGTGTCGTCTCTTTGAATGTCGACATCGTCCACTCTTCTGAACTATGAAGCAAGACGGGAATAATGAGCGGCTTATAAAGTTTGCTTTTGGTACGTCGAGAGATGACTTTACTTTTCAATTGCCTACTCAGTCCAATGTAGCACCTGTTGGCAAGAATGTTTATGAATGACTATTTCAATGAAATCATATGAAGAACATTCATAGTGAGACCATTAACACCTTCATGAACTTACTTTCGGTGAATAGGTCCTCGGAGTCAAACCTTTTAGATGAGAGAATGAGTTCGAAAAGCCTTGCGGAACTAATGACGCACAACATTTTCAACATTTCGAAGTAACAAGTTTCTTGAGCCTACTGTTACATGACTTCGTTGACAATTAACTTACCTTTCCCTAAACAGAGTTGTAGATAAACGCTACACAAGCTATTTCAATGTCAAAGGCGTTATGGGGAATTGTAGACTTCGTCATGGTCGAAACGCTTTCAATGTTCAAAAAATAACAGGAATTTTTGTTTTTTGACAACAATTTTTATTCATTCGTCTACATTAATAATCCATTCGAAATAGTCCCCATTCAATATTATGCATTTATGCCAGCATTTCCCTCAATGGTCAAAATACTTCTCGAACCCGATTTTTGAGATAGCCTTTTGCTCTTTCATCCATATTTGCAAATCGGCGGACCTTTAAGATTCCCTTTATTATTGGAAATATACATATATATATATGGAGAATTGGAAATTTTAAAATCTCTGTTATTTTTTTAACACATATCATATGTATATAAATGTATCTTAAATACTTACAAAATCTCTCTCGAGCTCTAATTTAACTCTATCTCTTAGTTATTTTCTTCGAATTGCATTTTTATACTCTCGCAACAAAAGTTGCTAAGAGAGTATTATAGTTTTGTTCACATAACGGTTGTTTGTAAGTCATAAAACTAAGCGAGTTAGATATAGGGTTATATATATCAAAATGGTCAGGGTGACGAGACGAGTCATAATCCGAATGTCTGTCCGTCCGTCCGTCCGTCCGTGCAACGGATAACTTGAGTAAATATTGAGATATCTTGATGAAACTTGGAACACACGTTCCTTGGGACCGTGAGAGGGTTGCTTTCGAAAATGGGCAAAATCGGACCACTGCCACGCCCACAAAATGGCGAAAACCGAAAACACAAAAAGTGTCATAACTAAGCCATAAATAAAGTTATAAAAGTAAAATTTGGAACAGAGGATCGCACGAGGAAGGGGCATATTTGGATGTAATTTTTTTGGGAAAGTGGGCGTGGCCCCGCCCCCAAATCTGTTATTTGTATATATATCGCAAACCAATAAAGCTATATAAACCAAACTTTCTGCAGTTAGTTCTCTTACGTACCCCACCGCACACCATGAAATTAGTTGAAATCGGATAATAACCACGCCCACCTCCAATACAAAGGTTAGGTTGAAAATTACTAAAAGTGAGTTAACTCAGTAACAAAAAACGCCAGAAACACTAAATTTCACTTAAAAAATGGCAGATGGAAGCTGCACTCAGATTTTTTTACAAAATGAAAATGGGCGTGGCATCGCCCACTTATGGGTCAAAAACCATATCTCAGGAACTACTCGACCGATTTCAATGAAACTTTGTTTGTAATAGTTTCCTTACATCCCAATGATAAGTTGTGAAAATGGGCCAAATCGCTTCACAACCACGCCTACTTCCTATATACCAGAACTTTGAAGACGATATGAATCGTGAACTTTACAATAGATAAAGTAAGCACTAGTGAAGATATCGATGCAGAACTTTGCATAAATACTATGTTAATAGTGTGGCAGCCCCATTTTAAAAATCGCCGAAATCGGACCATAAGTTTTCAAGGCCCCATTAATCGAACATGAGGACCTCGGTGCTTCTAACCTAATATTATGGTTTCCAACTTTCAATGGACTTTATACAATATATATGACGAATATGTGGGTCAAATTTTGTGTTATACTAATAAAGTTAAATAAATAAATTGCAAGAGTATAAAAGAGGTTACACCCGAACTTAGCCCTTCTTTACTTGTTTCTTGTTGCAACCGACAATACTCACCACATTTTGATATGTCTGCACCTTATTAAATTGAAAAAATTTAATTCAATTTTCTTCACTCTTTTTATTGCATTTCTCTTAAATATTTATTGCATTATATTTGCAGATTTGCTAGGATCGGCTAAATATATATGTGTGTGTAAACTAAAACTCCATTTCGCTTTCTCTCTTACTCTCTTTGCAGCCGACGTGAGAGCACTTAAAGTACAGTTTCATAAACATTTATATAATATTTGTTTTTGTTTTTATTTTTGTTTAATAAACGTCAATACAAAAATGCACATCCGTTTACATATACATACAATTCATCAGTTTCATTTGTATGCATGTATTTCTCTATATTCCATAATTTAGGTTTTATTTTTAAAATCACATTTATTAAAACGACTTAGACGAATCTTTTCTTGTCCCTTCACTTTCAGTTATATATTTTTGTCATCAAATTGCAATTTGCCTTGGACTCAATTGTTTTTAGGTTTATCAGTGTATTATTGGATCTACTTGAATTGGATTTGGCCAAATGCAGCAGCGCTTAGTTATACATACAGGGTGTTGCATTATGTTATGCTATATGCATATGTGCATTTCTTTTATGAATGTGTCGCAGTTCTCTTTATAAAATAGTTATAGATATTTCTTTTAGTTTTAAGGCAATTTAATTGTTATTTATGCTCCCAACTCATTTGTAATTTATACACTTGCATATGTAATATTATACATATATATTCTTGTATATACTTGCTTATAAAAGCATATTATGTACTTAGATACATCAGTTGTGTATACTTATATGGTGCAATATATGCTACTTCAACTGACTTGCTTAAGCTACTCATTCACTGCTGATTTTGAAATGGATTTTCAAAATCATATTTAATATATACATATATGTATATTTATGTATATATGTATCTCAATTTATCACTATTTACTTCGCTATCATATAAAACTAAACTACAGCAACACATTTCTTATACATATTGTTATACTAAGTATTTAAATTATATTATTGGACCATGCATTGGACTCCATTGCCCACTTAATATTATTTAATTTTCAGTTTGTAGTCTTAAAGGGTCTTTCAAAAGTGATGTTCGAGACAGTTTTGATAAAAAAAGTAATTTAAATTTTCACATTTGTGCTATTTTTGGCGAACTTTTTCTGTTTTCTGGTTAGAAATACCAGTGAGTCTTTGACATTTAGTGACGTAGAGTGGTCGAACAATGAAAAGATTGCTACAATCAACTCAAATTTCAGATGCAAATCAGGCTTTTAAACATATTATTTAGTTATCTGTCTTGTTTAGGTGTGATTCAACTTTGTTGATTTCGACAGTTAGAGGGAGCGCCAATAACTGCAACTAGGGATGTCAATATTAATCAAATGATTAGCATTAATCGAGTAATTTTTTCAGAAAGCGATTTAAATGAACCGAATTTCCTGTTCTGATTAATCGAATCATTAATAGATTAATTACTAATAATTATATATACAGATGCAGAAGTATTGTAACTTGGTTTAAGCGCCAGGCTTAAACGTAACGAACGTAAAATCGACAAATTTATTCTAGATGTCAACTCAAGATGCTACTCAACATTCTAAATGATTGAACGTTTCATCAAGTTAATTTTATACGCAAGTAAAGTTTTATTAAATTTCCCCGACTTTCCGCCAATGAACACGTCAAAGGACAAAGGGGATAATCGAAATAGTCGCTTTATGAAGACCATAAGAAGCTAGAACAGTACAGGTAAGTGGCGAACACTAAGACAAATGAATCTTTGGAAAATGACACTTCATAAATCATTAATTCATAGCAAAAGATTAGTTCATAAAAAAGAGGGTATTTCATCAAGACGAGCTAAGATTTTATTTGAATTGCCATAGTTTAGACCTGAAACGAAACATTGACGAGACTTGGAAAGAAATGAAAACTGATTATCATAAACTTTATCTGCTTTCCCACAAATAGTCGCACTTGATTGGCACATTAGTATCCGCAGAACGTCTATTTTCGAAGGTAGAGGCAGTAGCTTCAGAAAAGCTAAATCGATGAATTATTTTAGATGCGGCTATTATCAATAAAACATTTTGATATTTAGTTATTTCATTATTTTAACATTGAAAACAAAAGTAATCGAAACGGCCGATAAGCCGAATACCTTGCAATTAATTTAAATTAATTTTTTTTTCTCTCAATTATTCATTTAATCGAGTAATACATTTTTGCCATCTCTGACTGCAACAGAACTCGCAGCCAATAATTTATATTTATTTGTAAATATGTCAAAGTTGTTAAAAAAAAACTTGAAAGTAATGAGCACAATAAGCCCTTACACAGAAGAAATTAAAAAGTTTTCTTAAAACAATACCGAGATATCTGTGATGAGAATATTTTTTTTCTATAAAAAATAAGCAATTATGATAAGTACAATAAAAGTGTATGCTTCCTTATTGAAAGACCCTTTATTAATATATTTATATCTATTTTAAATAATATATATTACGAAAAAATATTTCATTAAAATTAAACTTTTCAATCAATAAACAAATAAATATATTTTTTAAGCCACTACAAATTTAAAATAAAAATTTGATAAAATTTAATTAATGAAATTTCGAAAACAATACAAAATTAAATTCTTTGCTTTAAAATGTAGTATTTCTAATATTATGTCCCAAGAATTGCAAATGTAAATAAAAACTTTGAATGATAGAAATTACTAACTCACTCTTTTAAATTAAAGTATTCAATGTAAAAATTAGAAATAACCAAAATTTTTAGCATTCAAATTTTTATTCGAACAATATACAGTATCCTACAAAATGAAATGGATAACCCACCACATTTTTTACTATTATTTGAATATTTCTACCAAGAGTTCAGCAAAAAAATAATTGCAAATACAAAAAATTGGTAGATACTATTAGCTACCAAATAATAATGGCAAGATATTTACCGTTAGCTTTTGTTTCGCTTGCAGAATGAAGACTTCTTGAAGATTTACACACAACAAGAGTATGTATACCGCGGCAATATTTGCCATTTAAATAGGAAAAACTGGTATTAATCGAAGGCAAATGACGGGAGAGTCCTACGGAGTGATGCTGAGTACAAATTTAGAGCCCTCAGCACAAAAAATTTACATCTTCCAAGTCTTTATATACCAGCAGGATAATGAGCCCAAACACACAAGTTGGATATGGAAGAATGTTTCAATCAAAAATCGACGGAGATCTTACTATGGCCTGCCCAAGCCTCTGAATTAAATCTTATTAAGCATTTATAGCAATATTTAAATGATAAGCTCGACCGATTTATTGTCATCCCAATAAATGAGACATTTTCAATAGATTGAAGGAAACATACCAGAATCACTTTTTCTGAACTTGGTAGACAGCATTTCTGAAAGTATTTTGGCTGTAATTAACGCTAAAAATGCCAACACTAAATATTGAAGCTCTATTTATAAGCTAACCTTATAATACATGGGGGATACCCCCCTCTTTTGTCGTTGTTAAATATTTGCCTTTTTTTCAGATGATCGCGTGTTTTGCAACAAATAGTTCAAATTTTTTTAATGCAATATATCCATAAGCAAAATAGAAAAACAATCAAAGCTATAAATTTCACTGCTTAAAATATATAATCATTTTGTTGTTTACATTCATAGCGTATACATAATTTTGTCGGATACTGTATGTATACCCAATACATTTTTTAAGAAAATTTTAAACTAAAAAAATTCAATTTTATAACTAATATATTGTAATATTCGCAAAATACATATAGATTTCCAAAAAAAAATTAAGCTTTTACTCTTTTTAAATCAATCGATCAACCGAAAAATTTTTGGTTTTATGTTAAATATACATATATACTTTTTTTCAAAGAACTCGCCAAATTGATTTATTAATAATATTTTATGTATGTATATAGTTATTTGTTACTGATATGATACGCTATATAATTCGCTAGTGAGTCTACAGTTTACTTTCTTAACAAATAATTTATTTTCTTCAATTGCATAACTACATATAGTATATTTAATATAATATTGTTGAATGAATATGTGGCTCTTAACTGTCATTTTCTACAGCGCTTGCACTCAACATTTTGTTATTTTTATATTTAATAAAATATTGCTGGATTTTGCCATTGACTTGTATTTGTTTTAGTTTTTGTTCTGTTCTTTGTACCATCTGCTAATCGACTAAAACTGTTTCAATTGTATTTTCAAATTTTTCGCATTTTTGCTACGTTTTAAAATTTTGTTTGTATATATGTATGTATGTATGTATGTATATGCAGTGCTATGCAATAAAACAACAATAATAACACGCTTCTTTCACTTCGTAATTTCTACGTTACTTTTATTTTTGTTCTATACCACCACAAAATATTGTGATCTTTATAATGATTTTCTTTATATAGTATATTCTTTTTGTTAATCATAAAATTAATTACACATATGCTACAATAATTCATCCGCAGATCCATATTTCACAGCACAAATTTTCATTGACAAAGTATGCTTGCATTCCATTTAAGACTTTTCGAATTTTAATTGATTTCGGTAAATGTACATATGTATTTTTGTGAAGTGTGGTGTGTATGCATGTGTTTGTTAAATGAAGTATAAAGTAATTTATATTTCCAGCTAGAAGTCTAGACAAAAAGACACTCTATGTGATTCGGATATATTGAATTTAGACCGAATATTTAGTTAATAATCCACTCTGTAATATATTAATGGAATTGAAAGAATTAACATATAAGCTTAGGGATCACTTTTAAGATTTTACTCTAAGGACTTCTATTCTCAATTGCCTGAATATCATATCAGCAACATCTTAAGAAGTTCTACTCTCAAAATATTGACCCGCGCAAACTCAACACCTTATATTTGACTAAGATGAAAACTCGAAAACATAAAAAGAGATACTTTCTAAAGATTAATAATTAATTTTCATAAAAAAAAAACATTTCAAAAATTCTGCGAGCGGTATTTAGTCCTAATAGAATATATTTTACAAATATTTCACAGAATCCGAAAAATTTGCAAACAGTAAATACCAATTATAGTATATTCTCAAATGGTGAACTATATACCAAAAAGCATTTTTTCTACTAAAAATAGAAAATTGGTTAAGACACATAAGAAGAGACATTAGTTTAGGCACTAAATATAATAACAATAAATTTTAACACATTTTTTCCGCTCCAAATGAAAATATCTATTGGAAATTAAAGCGATTGCGCGGTTAGCCATACATATATATTTGCCTGTTGGGTTAATTATATACCTTGCGACTTGCCTCAACACAAAATAGTTCATTTATAAATTATTATATATTAATAAAAATTAGACCCCAGCTGGAATATTTTTTACATAAAATATATTATTTATTCATATAGATTTTTTTTTATATCGGATTAAAATATTCTTGTCAAAACTAAGCATAATACGTGAATATTGGACCTGATCATTGAATGCGTTTCGATGGAAAAATGGTTCGATACGATCCAAAAATTTTACGACGAAATCATTGAAACATATATTATCGAAAATAAAATTTACGATCACATTGAACGCACTTACCGATTCGAAAAAATACATTCCACGGCTAATAGATATCGCTAATTACGAAATCATTGAATCCACAAATTCGAAAAAAACTGGATGAAAGAAAATGTGTAAGGCATCACGTGTATATAATATGGGTTATTTATAGTGTGAAACTAATTTTAATGTTTAAAACAAAAAAATAACAAACACATAGAACGCATATCTAAAACAGAGGATGGGACATTCATTTAAGTAAATTTAAGTTCACTCGATGAGAAGATCAGTTTTAAAATTTTTTGAACGAAGCAATCATCAAATTTGTCGCATTTGTCGATAACGGTAAAACAATTTTACGTTCTCACTTTGTGGTAAAGCAGTTTATCTATGGAATGATTGATTGCATAAAAAATTTTGATCGAAAATCGAAATCGAATTCGCTGCGGATTCAATGATTAGGCCCATTATTTAGTTTCGTTTCATGATAATTCATTTGTTATTCTTATTAATATTCTAGTTATTTTTTTCTTTTTTATATAATTTTTCTTTAAATTAAAGTTTTTATTTTTATTCGTTTTATAATCTTTAAATTTATTATTTATTATATATTTTATTATTTCATTTTATTTTAAAGAGTTTTTTAAGAACTACTTTATTTATTCAATTTTATTTCATATTATGATATTTTAGTTCGTCCCATTAAATTAATTTGATTATATTTTTTGAAACAAATCTATTTTTAGTTAAAATAATTTTTATTATTTTAATTTATTTTTATTTTATTTTATTATATCTAATTTTATTTTAATTAATTTATTATTTTTTGGTTTATTTATTTTTAATTATTAATCATTTTTAATTATGCTCCACATTGACATTTCACTTCTTAAAGGGATTTATTTATATTTATTGAAATTAGTTTTTTTAATAAAATTTTGTTTTATTGAGACAAAAAATATTAAAAACAAAGTATTCAGTTTAAATAATTTTTTATCTGATATAATTAATTTTATGTAAATTTATTATTATTTTTTATTTTATTTCAACGTATTTAATTATATTTAATTCTGCTCCACATCTCGTCTATTACCACATTTAATTATTCACTTAATTTTCCAGCTTTTTAAAACATATAAAATGTATGTATGTATGTACATATGCATGTAGATATTTCATTAAAATTGTTTTTAGTTATAAATTGTTTTATTCAAATAATGTATGTTATGTATGTATGTGTGTGTGTAAACATGTTTATATGTCTGTGTAAATGTTGAAATATTTAAAATTACATACAGTTTTCTTTATCATTTATCATAATTGTAATTAAATTCATTTTATTCAGCAAATTGAAATTTTCATTTTTATATACATAAATCTATGTATATATTCATATGTAATTGCGTTTATGTTTAAACATTTGCATGTACATATATATGCATATCAATCACTTCAACACATTTACGAATATTCAAAATTAAATTAAAATCTAATACTGCCAATGCGGTCAATAGTGGTGGTATATTTTATTATACATGTTCGTTTTTAATGAAAAATATTGCTAATTAAATTTATTTAATTGGTTTAACAAAATATTGCAAAGTCATAATCGAAAAAAGCCACTAAAAGCAGCCTTTTTTTGCTATTTCCTTAGAAAGCATTTCCAAAAATTGCATTTAAAGTGAGAAAAAGACTCCCTTTGACTAAATGTGTCATTCTGGATTTAACACAAGTCCACTTATTAATAAATAAAAATATTTATTACTACGAACACATGCATAAGTCATGGGCTTTTAATCGTTGAAAGAATTATGAGAAATCAAATATTTTTAAATATAGTCTAAAGGCGTCCGATAACCGCAGTTTAACGTAACTAAGTAATCATACAAATACATCTAAATATATATGTATACGTTTATAGAAATAATAAATTTTATTTCTTCTAATTTTCTTTTGACGTTTACATTAAAATATGTGTAGCATAACATTGTTCTATGCACTATTTTTAATCTATATATACAAATACAAATAAGCTGTTGCGCAAATTATTATTAGTGTTGTTTTTGTTTTTTTTTTTTTCAAAATAAGATTTACAAACATTCTTCTCCTACGGGTTTATACAAGTAAATAAAAATGTGTTGAATTTCAATAAAAATCGCTTGGCGATACCTAAATACATTGAATAGTTAAAAATTGAAATTATTTATGTATGTATGTGTGTAGGCGTCCACTGTTGCACCAAAAATAGAATAATTTAAGTACGCTTTACGTCGACAACATTTTCGTGAAACAAAATTGAAATAAACCACTGCTTGAAGGGAATGACTTTTCCAAGACGCGCGAGCGCACGCGCCTTTGCGAACTTAAGCGATAAGTGCAGTTTCGTAGTTGTTTGTGTGTACATTTTGTGTTAAATTTGCGTTTTAGTGCGATCCTACCGCTCCTCAGGACTCTAGTGCATTCCTTGTAATATTAAAAGCTTCAGCGCGCGTCTGCAACAAATTAGCGCAATGCTTCTATATCTTTGCGATTTGTCGCACTGCTGGCATTTTGCGCCTCCTCTGCATTTGAGTCGTCCTCATCGTCGCGTGACGCACTGATCAACTCGTTGCGCTCATCGTCGATTTGTATCTTATGATGGGAGACCTTGCGCGCATGTGCATGCTTCAAATGCAAAGCGGCCGCCACGCCGCCACCACCACTGACATGCGCTGGCGTTGACGCATTGCTACTGCAAGCCGTGCTGCTGCCGTGCTCATTGCGCTCGTTGTTGGTGCAGAGCGTGTAATTCAAGTCTTTGGAGTTGGTGCGCCGATGGCGTAGTATACTTAAAGCCGCCTCAGCGACATTGTGCGCAGCGCCTACAACACCGCCGGCACTCACTCCCACCGGTGCTGTTGTATTGCTATTATTGCTGGCTGTTGTTGTTGCGGCGGCTGTGCGTACATTCAAGTCCTTGGAATTGTTGCGTGAGTGTCCGCGTGAACTGACCGCCGTTGCGGCCAGCGCCGCTGCTGCAGCTGCCTCTGTTTCATTCGAATTCTTCACACGTTGCTCCTCCCTGTTCATTACATTCTTCAACACATTCACATTCTTGTTCTTGTTGTTGTGATGATTGCGGAAGAAGTCCGCATCGAAGCGTATATTATTGGGCATATAAATCTGATCGTAGGAATGATTGCGTGCATGCTTCTTCACGAAGTGTCCACAACCAGTGGTTAGCTCATCATCGTCCTCTTCATCCTCCTGCGGTTTCAGCTGATTTTGTATGTAACGTATGTTGAGCGCGCCGGCGTCGTCGCGTGAATTTGTGCGCGAATGTGTGAGTTTATTACGGAAATCGCTATTTAAATCACTGGAATTATTGCGGGAATGCGTTTGAAACCGTTTTAAGCTCTTGATTTTAATGGGCTCATGCATGCCACCTTCCGTCGAGGCAGTGCCAGGCGCAATATTTTGCTCCTTCGAGAAGCTGCGTATCATTTTGACGTCACAAGATGCGCTGCGGAAATGCTTCTTCGATTTCGTTTGCGGTGTCGACAGACCCGTAGAGTTGACGGCATTATTGCACTTGTCATAGCTGCAGAGTGAGAGCGAGCGAGGAGAAATGTATGTCAGTACGAGCTTTTTAAAAGATAATATAAATATGTCAGTTAATACTAACCCATATTCTAACTGTATGTTGCGTGAATCATTTCGCGAGTGCCGCAGCACATCTGAAGTCAATATAATTTCACCATTGCTGCCATATTGCGGATTCGTCTCGTTGGTCATCAACTTTTCCTCAAATACTGTGTGGTATGTTAAAAATAATTAAAACCATTCCCTTATATTATAATGTTTTCAAAACCACTTACGTTTATCCAAACTGATAATGGAACCGATGATCGGATCGTTTGCGTTGATAGGCTTCAGTTTCTCCAATTGTTTCCTTCTTCTTACCAACCACCAATCGGCAATAAATATTACGAGTGCGACGATTTTAACTGTGGCGCAGAGTCCCACATATCTGAAATCAAAAAATCAATAGTTTTTTTGTAAATTGTTTTAGATTTTGGAATTTCATATAAAATAGACTATCAAAAAAGGCTTACTTGTATCTGAACTTCTCAATGTCATAGATCAAACAACGGCCACCCTTCTCGCCGCATGTCGATTTCCATAGTAAGCATGTCGAATCGATTAGGTTACCAAATAGAATGGGCGCCGGTATGTAACCGAACAAACGGAATATAACGAATTGCATGCCGAGCGCAAAGGAACGCTCCTCCTCCGACACGGAGCGCAAGACAATCATCAGCAGCGGCATTTGCGTCGATGCCACAATGAAAGTCATGAAGAAGAGCAATATGAGGAAAGGATAGATGGTGCGACAGGGCGTGGCGCATGGGCCGGCAGTGGCAACAGGAACCACAGTAACTTCGGCAAAATCTTCGTTGGCGTTTAACGCTTGAGCTTGACTGCCACCGGCGCCCATATAAATGCTGCTCGATATATTCGAGTGAACACCTGCGTAATGTCGAAAATAAACAATGAAAATTAAAGAGACTATAAACATAAACAGCTAGATAAAATACGCACAAGCACAGTTGGTGTAGTTGGATGTGGATGAGAAAGCGGTACAGCCTGCATGGCAGGGACTGAAGTAAGTCAGACCATTATTGCCACACACCGGTTCGACATCTGTGGTCAGGCATTCACAGCCGAAATTGCAGGCTGCCGTGAGATTGACTTGGAATGGTTCAATCACACCGTGTTTGGCGCTCCGGTAGTATGGTATTGTGGTGCCAGCCATTTTCAGATTATCGCAACCGAGGAAAAATAGCATTGCATAGAGCGCAAGGCAGATGGCGTTCGAGATGATGACAAACTGTACGGCGCCTTTGGGTTTCAACTGGAAACGTTTCAATATGCAGCCGCCTATGAAGATGCCAATACAAGCACCCGGTACGGCTATGGAACCAGTAAAAACACTCGCTTGACTTTTGCCCACACTAAATTGGGTCTCTAAGTATTTGGGTAGGAACACAACAAAGCCAGACACGATCCACAGTTCCATACAGGCACCCAAGCAAGTAACAATATACACGGGATTTGTGACGAGACGCAACATTGATTGTGGTATGTCTAGAAAATGTCGTATATATAAATAAAATGTTCATTATTTAAATAAAGTGTGAGCTAACCTTTGATGTCCTTGCCATAACCGGTATCCACACGCGGTTCGTCGTCTTCCTTCGCGCTCACAGCCACTATTTCTTTTTTTACTTTGCCTGCCGGATCGGTGCCACGTGGAAGACTATTGGAATTGTTAGGCACTGCTGGTTGCATAACAGAGCTCTTGCGTATTTTCTTCTTTTCGGTAGTGAGCACCTGTGGAATTTCAAGTAACATAAAGTTAGTACGATGTATTGACTATTGGTGGTACAGGTTTACTTTTGGAAAGGAGAAGAACGGCACGGCCACGATAAGCAGCAAAACCCCGCAAAGCAGGAAACCACCCCACCACATGCCAACCCAGCGACGATCACCTGGATCTACAAAAAATCGAAAAAGAATTAAGCAAATTTACTACAACTCTTACACCTCCTCACATACTTATCGATATAATTGTGGATGACAGTGAGTCCATGTGAAAGGACAGCAAGTAGGCGCCGAGTAAAAATCCCAGTACCGGTCCAAATGCGGCCATACTATACATACAACCTATGTACATTGATGAGCTCTCCGTTTTCACATGATCGTCCACATATGTGGTGCCGAGTGTGAAGAGTGGACTACCACCGCAACCGAGCAGCAACTGTGCTATGACAAACAATAGCACCGGCCCGAATGTTGACAACTTGCCTTCGAGACAGTTATCTTCGCGTAACGTATGCGGCGCCAATGGTGGATTGGAGAGTCCACTCGATAGTCTACCTAAGTCCATATCTTGATCACGTACCAATGCACTGCGACATATATTATCACTTGAATCATTCATAATTGTGACACCGGGATTCGGTTCGCCGGTAAAGTGTGGCACCATGAAAACCAATGAGCCAATGCCCATTATGGCGGCACCTGGAATTTATGAAATTATCGTAATACCTTTGTTAGTATAATGGCCGAGTATTAAGGCATAATATTATAATGATATGTCCAATTGACTGATAGGCCTCGAGACCTATCCAAATACACTATTAGAAACAATCTATACCTTTTTCTATTGGTTCCGCCTCAAACATCCTTTTTATTCGACCGATAGGGTGAACGGTTAGAAAGATATTAAAGAGAACGCATTCACTTTCTACCAGAACATGTGAAAAATAGTGTTTAAAATTCCCGATACACAGCCCCCAAAATATTCAAAACCTCTAGTATAACTAATGCTTGCAGGTATCTTAAAAAAAAATAGGTTAATGATGGATGACCTAAGAGCTTTCGATTTTTTCTGGTAAAAATCTAATTAAACAAGATAATAGTTATATTGTTATTGAGTGTTTCAAACTTATCTTCCATATGTTTTTCAGGTCGAGAATTCAATTGGATACCCGAAATTCGCTTTAGAAAGGTGACACATATTATAAAATACATTAAATCGATGGCTCAGATGTTAGGAAGCTTCCAATAAATTACTGCCGGAGCTCTGAATAGGTTCGGGAATGAATGTAACCTTAAGCATCTTGTTTCTTGTCTGCAATAAAACGATCGTGGCGGAGTAGCCTAGTGGGATAAATAAGAGGCTGCCAGGGGTTAGCCTATACAGACGACGTAACTCTTATAGTTGAGGGAAAGTTTGTAGGTACCGTGTATGATTTTACGCAAAGATATCTCGATGTCAGAACAAAATGGGCTTAAGAATTTGACCTTTCTGTAAATCTTAGAAAGACTGAACTAGTTCTATACACTAGGAGGTACAAAATAATGGGGGCGTCCTTGTCATCGATGGGGGAACTAGTATCAGTCCGGCGGACAGAGTTAAGAACTTAGGACGTATCCTGACCAAAAAGCTCTAATGGAAATCTAACATCGAAGAGAGAGAAAAGACGGCCTCGGTTGCCTGTTGTATTGCTGCAGAGGAGCCATCGATTCTCTGGCTATATGAAACTATATTTAAGCCTATAATGTTCTATGGGGTACAAGCGTGGTAGAGGTCAGTTGAAAAGGGGTCACTAGTGGAAAACCTAGTAAGCGTTCAAAGAGCGGCTCTCATAAGTATGATATCTCTCTTCCACAATCGGTAGTCAATCTATATTTCCGCGTTTGTTAAAGGAATAAAGGAATTTAATAAATTAAAATAAAGAATACTAACCTATACCAATCCATACGGGTATGTGACGTCGACTACCTAAATAGCTCACAAAAATTACAGTTATCACATTGCCAATCTCATAGCTGGACGCTATCAGGCCAGAATAACTTGAGGGTATCTCGAAGCGTTTCTCAATCGTTGTTATCACTGAATTTATATAACCGGAACTCAATGCCTGCTGTAGTGTGACTAAAATCGAAAGCAGCAGCACGAACACTTTGATGCGTGCAAATTTCTGTATACGACCCGGCCGATAATTGAGAATACCACAATCGCGTGACTGCAATTCGTCATCGTCATCATACTCCGATTCGTATAGCATGGCAGCCGGCGTCGTTGCATTATTATTAATGGCGGTGCCAACGACATTGCTTGCACCCACAGCAGCGCTAGCCGATGGCTGACGGCTGTGACTTTTCGCCAGAATCTCATTGCAACAACCGCTGCACACCGCCGGCTGTTGGCATTGGTTATGCGCGTGTGGGTGATGCAGATGATTGTTCTGATGTGTTGGTGGGTGATGATAATGCTGGTTGTGGCAGTTGCAGGTGGAGCGCGACGCTGCATTGGCGCACAGATTATTGACGCCAGGCGCCGCAGCGGCGCTGCAACTGACCAGTTCGCCCAAGTTGACCTGAGAGTCTTGTATGGCAGCGTCCACACTGCTGTCATCGCCGCTCGTATTCGTCTCGGAGTAAAGGCCCGTCATCTGGTACATGGACTCCTGGCGCCTGGAAGAGCAGAAGAAATCAATCGCTTAGATATATGTACATTTGTATGGAGCTAAACATGTGTATGGTGGGTGGGCGGTAGAAGTGTACAAAAAAGTATTGGTATTCATCGGAAACTAATCATTATACCGTTGCGTGCGATAATCCATTTTCGTTTTAATGTGCGGGTGTTTTTCGTAATTCCAATGGTGTTATGCGCATTTAGCCGGACATAAAAAACATTTGATTTCTATGCAAATTCGAGTATTGATTATTTTCTAAAAACACTTCAATGATTTTGAAACTTCAAAATGACATGTACAAGAATGTAATTGAGAGATGGGTTGTTTTACAGGGGTGCAGTATATAGGCACAAACCCACAAAACTATAGGGTATCGGTATCTTAAGTGCAGTTGTACTGACAGAAAATATTGTCAAGTTCTCACGGCAAACACGTGTGCCAGCCAGCTACTATTAGTCGGCCTGCCCGCATATTTACTTATTTATGTAAGTTCCACCTATAAGTATAAACCCCCCGTTCACTTAGTGCCGACTTCTTTTGTTTGGCAAAAAAACATGTGTTCGTTTGTCAGTACGTTGCCGTATTGGAAAACGATTACTGACAGGCCTTTGCTGAAGGATAATGACAAAAACAGAACTCTCTCCAAAAAACGGTTGTAAATAGAAAAGGCACGATACTTGAAAAAAAGGGGAAAGCCAAGCGTCGCTGAAGGACACGTGTGAACGTACCTGCTGTTTGTAGATTTATGAGTGCATTCGCTCGAGGCACAGTAACTCCAAAAATTAATCGGTTGATAATTTTTTTTTTTTGAAAATAATGAAAAAGGCAATACAAGTACTACATAAGGATACATTACGAAAGAACTCTCTCGAGAAAAATGAGTTACGAGAGTTGTTTATCGACAAAAAGTACCGCGAATGACGGTTGATATAGGTTTAATGCCTATCCAAGACAGTTCATTATAGAAAAACTTACGACTGATTAACGTTTTCAACGTACAGCACGCAGTGCCATTTCATCAAGAAAAAAATAACGGTTTTGTGTTATTTATGGCCCGGTGCAATCATCGGTCCTTGATAACCGACTTTCTTAAGCTCGTAATCTCGGCGACATTGGGTTTGGATTTCTCGATAGAGAACACTTCGGTGAGCAAATAATTTCACGTTTTGGACCAGCCGAATGGCCAACAAGATCGTGAAATGTCACACCGTTAGACTTTTCCTGTGGAGATATGTAAAATCTAAAGTCTTTGCGGACAATCACGCTTCGTTTCAGTCCTTGGAGCAAAACATCACGCGTGTAATTCGCCAGTTAACAGTCGAAATACTCGAACGAGTCATCGAAAATTGGACTCAACTGATGGGCCATCTGAGTCGTAGCCGCGGCCATTTTCTTCCATTATCTTTATGAGAGATTTCGAGACGAAAAGATTCAAACTCTACCGAAAAATTATGAGTGATTTACCGATTTGCCGTTTAAATATTAATAGGGGAAATATAGAAAAAATTCTGGTGATATAAATCGTATATTCAGATAGTGAGTAACACTAAAGCGGTTTTAGGATCACACCGCAGCACTCATCCTTTAGTACTTTAAAAACTAGTATGCTTTGCCCCCTTTAGAGTGATTGTTGTTATTTTTAGTTGGAAATTATTTGCAGTCACTGTTAGCGGTATGTATACATACAAATATACATTTCTACTGTGGTTGCATGTGTGCGGTAACTCCCCATGAGGTCAAACGTCATGTCAACCGAAGGCCAAAGTGTCAAGTTCAGTTCTTAACGCTTTCAGCAGTATGGCAATGGCATGACAACGGCATCCGTGATTCCATAACTATCAATGGATACGTTATGAAAACCAAAACACCAATGCATACACATAGACATTTACGAGTTCACATAGTTACACCATTATGTATTTGTCTCATTGATGTGCATTCACTTCAAACGCATTCACTCACTGACTAAATGACTTACTTGCACGATGCTCTAACATTTCAGCGTCCGCCGCAGTCGCATAGTCCCACTAACAGTTGGTCATCGTTAGCAACTTAAGCGCACTTATACGAAAAAATATAAACGGCCACATTTATGAACTCGCACTCAACAAAAACACAAAACACCATTTACAAATAACAACAACATAAAGTTAAAAAAAAAAACCATTAACCGCATATTTCAATTCCAACAACGTTTGAAAAATAAACAATTCCAAAAATATATATTTGTTTCGTGTTCTTTTCGAGCGGAGCCAACTTGGTAGCACGTGGAACTCTCGCAACTCGCACGGCCGATACTCATTTGCTAACTAAATCAATGAAGCGCTTCGAGTTGGCTCGCTGACTGCTTTGACTATAGTTGGTTGGTGTTGCTGAGTCGTCTACGTCGTTGGTCATACCACGCCTGCTCGCCTGTCTGCTAGTCGGCTAAAGGCTCGTCTGCCTGCTTGGTAGTATAGCCTCAATATACTGGCGTCCAAATCACCTGCCTTGCAGTTTTAGCACGTGTGGCATGTTTGTTCTACCTTCTCATCTTTTATTCACCATTTTCTTTGTTTCATTCAACCATGCATGGCATTCATGTAATTGGAGTTCGAATGTAGTAGCTTTAGTAGTCCAATGAGCTTTAATGCCGCATAGTGGGATATTGTGGTAAAAAACCTGAACAAATTTTCATTACAGAAAACAGTATAACAGTCAAACATTCGAAGGAAGGTGGTGTCTAAAATCGTCCTCAAAGAAATGTATATATTCCTATAGTCCCTAGATGGAGCCTCACAACCATGAGGCAAAAAAGGTTGTCATCGCTCCACTGTGATAACACAAAAACTAAGTGGTTTTGACGCCTTTCAGCTGACGGGTCCATCAATTCATACTGTAACTTTAAGAAACACATCGATAGGTAAGAAAATCATTGAAAATTTGAATTCGCAATTCACTACTTAATTTATAGCTCTTTACGTCATATTGGATCACTAAAATAATATAGCTTTACCACTTATCAAACTTTCTGGAGAGAATCTGCCAAATTTAAATTAGACTCGAGCAAAAAATGTTAATATGGCAACACCGAAATGGAAATCTATTCGACTATATTTTGGAGAGAGAACGCATTCAAATGTACTCTCACGATAGAAGAGTGCGTCTTCTTATCTGAATATCCAAAATATACATATTTGATTGGTTGGTTGCTCGAAGTCTGTGATATCTGCTTCGGACAGTTAGTCAGACCTTATTGATATCAAGTAAAAATTCCTGAGTATGATTTAAGAGACCATTATGTATCGACTAAGCACTTCGAGCTTAACGCAAATATTTTAATGCAATTGACTAATGATATGACTTTCAAAAAATTTTAACCTCTGTCAGGCGAAACTTGTGCAATCGAGGAAAAAAATTTATTTTATTTAAAATTTCAAAACAATTTTAACATTTGTAGTCTATGGAAACTACTAGCTTTCATCCTGGGAGCCTCATAGATATCTCACTATACCTAAAGATATCTAATGAAATACATTGATGGACAATTAGCTTCATCTAAAGCATTTTTTTGGACACATTATTTATTTAAAATAATCAAAAAAATTGAGCAGAAATTTGCATAAATTGCTCCACTGTTTATCGTGACGAGCGGTGTTCGTCATAAAATGGCAAACACTGTTCCTTTGGTGCTCTAAAGATGTAGGTAATAACACTGAAAAGCAACTAGCTATGTATATATGTATAAACATGTGTATATGAAGGCATGTGATTACTTTTGGAATGGTAATCGATGACTCTTACAAACTTAACTTAGTTGAAGTAAAAGCGAAAAGGCATTGGAATAATACGGAAATCGCGCTGCGCTTTACAACTGCTACATACATATGTTTCCCATGTATTCACATACATATATAATATACATTTATACATGTATCTCAATGAATATGTATGTAGTTACTTATAGATTTTTAAATCTACCGCATTCTGGTACGGGTAATTTCTTACAACGATGTGCTTACGCTGCATACGAATAACTACATAATTACATACACATATGTATAAGCTTATGTATGTATTCACATACAGATATATAAATAAGAGCTTACATACATACATACATATGTAGTATAAAAAACTTTCGCTCTCGTCTTGTCCATATCATTATTAAATGCTATTAAAGTCAAGTAAACTAATTTAATCGATATTTTCCTTACAAATGTGTTGTTGTTCTTGCCTTTCAATCAACTGTATGCAGAAATTTTATGAACAGTTAAATCACTGATTGGTACTTTGGACTGAATTATGAGATGATTGATGAGGGGAAATACATACAAACATGCATTTATTTAAAAAGTAAAACTTCCATTTTAAAGCGCTATAAATAAAAAATAATCCATAATCCCCAATTTAACTGAATTCAGGCTGCAGACCCATTTCTAAATGAATATCATAACTTTAGCGCGATTCGGAGTTGAAAATATAAGAAATTTACCCTTTAAAATCTAAAGTCTTCGTATCATTAACACTTTCGTGAAACATATTCGTTTGAAATGAGGTATCAATGCTAATGACGATGTAGTGGTACTTCATATGGATTAATTAAAAAATTTAATTATCACTCACTTTTAGTTTAAATTGCATATATAACAAATTACTCTATCAGTTGATATCACAATTACCAAGCATTATCAGTGTTCGATATCTAGGAAAAGAGATTAAAAAGTGAGATCCAAGAAATTTTTGATCTTGTTCTCGCAAATACGGGACATTCCATAACGAAGTGATGAGATGATTCCACCTCGTCCTATTCCAGAAAAATTCTACAGCTAGCACCAGCTAAGATTTTTAATGTAACACCGGGCATCCCGATGAAAGAAAGCCAGTTAGAACCCCCACAATTAAGAAGAGATCAACTTTGCTAAGGGTGAAAGCTCCGTAGACCTTATACATTCTTACTTAGGCCGGAATGATCTGGCGACTGCGCAAGTGTTAGGGACTAACCAGCGCTTGTTCAGCTCAGGCGACCCCAACCTTTTCATGTCCCTACCATTGACCGATACACACGATATAAATTCAAGTGGAAATTATAAAATTAATATATTAGGAGGAAGGGGCCAGTAACATCGTATATACTATTTCACTAATTTTCGCACTGTATAATAAAATACAAGGGAGAAATATTTCAGCAAATTATACAACATAAATTTTATAGCAATGGTCCGATTCTCGCCAATGAGTGCCGAGGAATTCGAGTACCAAGTTTCATTAACATATCTCAATTTTTACTCAAGTAATATCTTACATGGCAGCACTGGCAGAAAATCCGAAATTTCCTTCCCTAACACGGATTTCTATAACTCGAAGTTCTCCATAACTCGAACTCTTGAAGTGACAATAAAAGTAAAATTTCATAAAAATTTCCTTCTATAAATCGAACTTTTCTACCAGGACATTATCCAAAATTTAAAATTTTACTATGAGGGAACAATTTTAAAAGAGTCTTTCTATATCGTATGGGGACAAACAAAAAATATGGTTTTATACTTATAGATTTCCTAAATCGTGTAACAAAGGCATGAGATATAGAAGTCAAGATCTAAACAATAGCAAACTGGATCAAACAAAATTACAAAATACATGTTTTAATGTATTTAAATACAATTTATTGCGAAGTAAATAACTAAAACTGTGGGGAAATCTATATTTTACAGCTTTTTGGAAAATGTATGTTTTAATGAACATTTCTATAACTCGAAGTCTCTCTAACTCGAATTTTTTTGTGGATTATGGTGATTCGAGTTAAAGAAGTTCCACTGTATCTCAACTAGATTTTGGGTGCAAACAACCGTTATGTCTGAGAGAATAAGAAAAAAAAACAAAAAAAAAATATCCGACAATTTAATTTAAAAAAGTTTACAATTAAATAAGGTTTTGGTCTAACTCCGATGGGTTTACCAACATATAGCTTTTGCAATCACCAAATTATAAATTATCTTAATGAAATTAAATAACCAAGCAAATTTCCACTTCAATTTCCTGACCTTCCACACCTTCACATATCCACGTAAGTGTGAGAAACAAATAAATTACTTTTACATTTGACATTTTATCACGCCACTTTTCATGTCATTTCAATACTTCACAGCCACGCTTGGCCATCATTAAGCAAATGGTTAATTATTAGTTTGCGTGAAATTCCAGTTGACAAGCCTTATTTTGCCACGCATCTCTTTAATGACACACACATTCGCGCAACAATTTGCCAATTTTGGCCAAAATTCACTCACCTGTGACCACGGCGATGCGTCGTTGAGCTGGCGGTGCTGTGATTACGACACACACCCTCACCCACATGTGTGCAGCCGACCTCACCAGCGGCATTGGGTGCCGCCGTTGTGCCACCGTATCGGCTGGCGCAATGCTCTACTTCATCGTAGCCAGCGCTGGCGTTGCAAGCTAAAGTGTTCGTCGACGACGGCATATTGGCGCTAGTCGTGTTTGTTGGATTTGTTGTGTTTGTGTATTGTTGATGTGACTGTTGTTGCTGCTCCACCAACCTTTCCTCGGTTTGCGTTGCTGGTCGATTGGCTGTCATACTCGTACTCGTTGTTGTCGCCTTTGTTGAAATGTTGCATTCATCGAAAAACGTAGAAGTTGAGTGGAAAAAAATTCAAATGCGAAATGCGAAGCAGCCGGTTTTGTTGACTCTTTTCATTTACATTCTTCCCGTATACAGTCCAATTGCTGTACTCTGCTCACAATTGCATTATTCTGCGTCTGAAATGAATAGTTGAAGGGGAAAAAATAAGAAAAAAATTTTAGTGCAAATTGTAGGAAATGTTACAAATACAAATTACGATTAATCTGTGTCGCTTTTATTGAGTACGCCTTAATTTGTTTCAAGATTTACATGCATCTTGTTATTTTTTTATTTTTCTTCGCACTTATCTTATTGTGTTGAGGTTTGTAGGAGTTTATTGCCATGATTTACATAATATTTATCTCTTACTGTTGCTATACAGGGTTGTGATAGCCAATGCGGAGTTTTGCAAATATTTTATAGAAACTATCGTATTGTCTGAGAATCATAATTTCTCGCTCAAGTAGTAATTTCTTTTCATACCATCTTAACAAATCAAACTTAGGACACCAGAAAATACTGATGGAAACGTTCGCCCCTCTTTTTAGTCGTCTTATTGGAGGATGGGATCATGTGTAGAAGTTCACGCAAGTGAGGAAAGTTTTTGATTGTCACTCACTTGGGAGTGGCCAGAAACGATTCTTTTCCACATGGTTCAAGCAGCTCACGACTTCCGGTTTTAGACCAAGTATCCTCTGGGTAGCCAACAGACATCCGTTTGAAGGCGAGCTAAAGTGAGAAGGCGAAGCCCGCTTATGCGGTTGTGCGTAGGGTTTGGGACCCACCACATAAAAACACCCCCCAATGAAAAATCTACGAAAGCCTCGGATGAGACACCCCCCTTTTGATGACGACCCCTGCAAACGTTTTAAGGATAATGATATAAGGGCATGCACCTGGAATGTCCGGACCCTTAATTGGGAAGGTGCCTCTGCCCAGCTGGTTGATGTCCTCATACGACTTAAGGCTGACATCACCGCCATCCAAGAAGTGCGATGGACGGGACAAGGACGGAAGAAGGTGGGTCCTTGTGACATCTACTACAGCGGCCATATAAAGGAGCGCAAATTTGGTGTTGGATTTGTGGTGGGAGAGAGACTCCGTCGCAGAGTCCTGGCATTCACCCCGGTGGATGAACGTCTAGCCACAATCCGCATCAAAGCGAGGTTCTTCAACATATCGCTGATTTGCGCCCACGCCCCAACGGAAGAGAAGGACGATGTGACCAAAGATGCTTTCTATGAGCGCCTAGAACGCACCTATGAGCGCTGCCCCCGCCACGATGTAAAAGTCGTGCTTGGTGATTTTAACGCCAGGGTGGGTAAAGAAGGTGTCTTTGGCACAACAGTCGGAAAATTCAGCCTCCATGACGAAACATCGCCAAACGGCCTGAGGCTGATCGACTTCGCTGGGGCCCGAAATATGGTCGTCTGTAGTACCAGATTCCAGCATAAGAAAATACATCAAGCTACTTGGCTGTCTCCTGATCGAAACACGCGGAACCAAATCGATCACGTTGTGATAGACGGAAGACATGTCTCCTGTGTTTTAGACGTGCGTACGCTCCGAGGACCAAATATAGACTCGGACCATTATCTGGTCGCAGCGAAGATACGCACCCGCCTCTGTGCAGCAAAGAATGCCCGTCAACAAACACACGGAAGGTTCGACGTCGAAAAGCTGCAATCGCAACAGACAGCCACGAAATACTCTACTCGACTTGCACTCCTGCTCTCTGAGAGCACTCATCAGCATCTCGGTATAAGGGAACTGTGGAACGGCATCTCAAACTCACTGCGTACCGCTGCAGCCGAAACAATTGGTTTTCGGCAACGACAAAAAACAAGCTGGTACGATGAGGAGTCCCGTCTCGCAGCGGAGAGAAAACAGACTGCCTACCTCGCAACATTGCAAACGACCACAACACGTGCGGGATGGGATAGATACCGAGAGCTGAAGAGGGAAGCGAGACGCATTTGCAGACAAAAAAAGAAAGAGGCCGAAATGCGTGAGTACGAAGAGCTTGAGAAGCTGGCAGACAGAGGGAATGCTCGAAAATTTTATGAAAAAATGAAGCGACTTAACGAAGGTTTCAAGACCGGAGCATCCTCATGTAGAGACCAAGGTGGTAATCTGGTAACCGATGTCCAGGGCATACTGGGATTATGGAGGGAACACTTCTCCGACCTGCTGAATGGCAGTGAGAGTACAACACCAGGAGATGGCGAACCCGATCCCCCAATCGATGACGATGGAACAGATGTTCCATTACCCGACCATGAAGAAATTCGAATAGCAATTACCCGATTGAAGAACAACAAAGCAGCGGGGGCCGATAGATTACCGGCAGAACTATTCAAATACGGCGGCGAAGAACTGATAAGGTGCATGCATCAGCTTCTTTGCAGAATATGGTCGGAAGAAAGCATGCCTGACGATTGGATCAGCCTCCTAAATATCGCATACAAGGTTCTATCGAGCGTATTGTGTGAAAGACTAAAGCCCACCGTCAACAAACTGATTGGACCTTATCAGTGTGGCTTTAGACCTGGAAAATCGACAACTGACCAGATATTCACCATGCGCCAAATCTTGGAAAAGACCCGAGAAAAGAGGATCGACACACACCACCTTTTTGTCGATTTTAAAGCTGCTTTCGACAGCACGAAAAGGAGCTGCCTTTACGCCGCGATGTCTGAATTTGGTATCCCCGCAAAACTAATACGGCTGTGTAAATTGACGTTGAGCAACACCAAAAGCTCCGTCATGATTGGGAAGGACCTCTCCGAGCCGTTCGATACCAAACGAGGTTTCAGACAAGGTGACTCACTATCGTGCGACTTCTTTAACCTGATGCTGGAAAAAATTATAAGAGCTGCAGAGCTAAACCGAGAAGGTACAATCTTCTACAAGAGTGTACAGCTCCTGGCGTACGCCGATGATATTGATATCATCGGAAGCAACAACCGCGCCGTTTGTTCTGCTTTTTCCCGCATGGATAAGGAGGCGAAGCGAATGGGTCTGGAGGTGAATGAGGACAAGACGAAATATCTCCTGTCATCAAACAAACAGTCAGCGCATTCGCGTCTTGGCTCCCACGTCACTGTTGACAGTCATAACTTCGAGGTCGTAGATAATTTCGTATACCTGGGAACCAGCATCAACAACACGAACAATGTCAGCCTCGAAATCCAGCGCAGAATAACTCTTGCCAACAGGTGCTACTTTGGACTGAGTAGGCAATTGAACAGTAAAGTCCTCTCTCGACGAACCAAAATCAAGCTCTACAAGTCGCTTATCATTCCCGTCCTGCTTTACGGTGCAGAAGCTTGGACGATGTCAACATCAGATGAGACGACACTAGGAGTTTTCGAGAGGAAAATTTTGCGCAAGATTTATGGTCCTCAGAACATTGGCAACGGCGAATACCGCAGACGATGGAACGATGAGCTGTACGAGTTATACGACGATATTGACATAGTTCAGCGAATAAAAAGACAGCGGCTACGCTGGCTAGGTCATGTTGTCCGAATGGACGAAAACACTCCAGCCCTGAAAGTGTTCGATGCAGTACCCGCCGGAGGAAGCCGAGGAAGGGGAAGGCCTCCACTCCGTTGGAGGGACCAGGTGGAGAGCGACCTGGTTACACTTGGGATCTCCAACTGGCGCCGAACTGCGAAGGAGAGAGACAGGTGGCGCACTATCGTCGATTCGGCTATAACCGGCTAAACGGTTGCAACGCCAATCACATACATGAGTAGTAACTGTTTTCCTCTGACTTTATTTTATTAAAAATACAGATCCGATACATGAACTAAAGGGTGATCGATTTTGAGGTTCCCTACTTTTTTTAAGAAAAAAAATACAGAAAACCCAAATTGGACCAGAAATGGGCCTCATCGATAAATAGAATTTGGCTCGCAAACATCGAAAATTCTTGGAAGCGATGTAGTTTGGGAAGATCGAGCGGCTTCAAGCTGTATTTTGCTGTATTTTGTCTGCTTTCAATTTATGATCTCAACGTAAAATGCGTCAAGTCGTTTTATCGTTTACTATCAATCCTTGTTGCGAATAGTATGCTCAGTAGGCAAATAAGTTGATCATAAGTTGAGCGAAGTGCCCGAAACACATTCTTTACAGAATTGAATTGTCGTAATAAAGTTGAACAATTTTTAAACGTTGTTCAGGCGTAAGTCTTTTCATGATGAAATGCAAAACAATACTGAACAAAAATAGCATGACATGACACGACTCACGCGTGATCTATCAAAAATAGGCTATTGGAAAAAGTACTGGGATCACCCGATATAAACCAGATTCTAGTACTACAATTTTCTACACCAAATTTTAAGAATTACAAATGATAGTCTAAATTTTCCATTTTTCAATAATTTCGCTTAAGAAGCCCAAATGAAATTGTGATTAGATAATGAAACCTCGCAAAAGGCAAATAAAACAAAGAATTAATTTACGTGAGTTGTTTCAAATTTCATTGAACTTTCACCCGAACTAATCTATTTCATTGAACTCCATACAGTTTCTGCCATATGCAGTCGTCCATCTATCTCTGTTAACAACAACAACATTTTTTTACGAAAGTAAAATTTTTGCATTTGAGAAATATTAGAAGTTCTCAGGATCTATTAGGGATCGTCAATTTGGTCAATGTTTACAGAACTAATACCAATAGATCTGAACATTTTGCAACCATAACATTTTGTATAGATCGCAAAAGAGATAGTAAATGCCGATACGTAAAATGCGACCTTCGTCTAACAACTGGACCATTTCAGTCTATATGCCTCGTCGTGGGTATACATATGTATGGACAAAATGAAAATTTTTCGGGCCATATTAAAACAATTTTATTTTTTAACCAATTTAGATCTAAGTTCTAAACATATGTATAATTACGACATTAATTTATTGATTATATCTCTTTAACAAATTAAGATGAACTATTGAAATAATGTTAACGGCAACTCCCTTATCACCCTGTTCAGCGACATCTGAACTCATATGTAAATATTTGTATGCTGTTTGTATTACTATTTGCTTGTTTACTTGCGTAACTCTGTGCATGTTTTGTTATTTTATCATAAAAGTCTACATTTCCATTCATAAACAAATACGCAAAATCCAATGATTGTACAAAAACAAACTTTGTCTAACTTAGCTATCAACTCAAATAAAGAGATATACATATATATATTTACATGCTTATCTTTAGTTGTAACTTAGAATTTCGCAAATAAACGTGGAAGAATACTAGGCAGAGCAATTTAAAGGAAACAGTAATGGGATGCTTTAAATTAATTAAAAATATTGCGAGGTGCTATCGACAACACACCCAAGCAATTAGCGTACACTGCTGCTAATTACTAATTCGCATTATAACGGTTATTGTGTATATTACTAGTTAATGCCCCATAAATGTCAGAACCAAAGTAGACAAACTTCTCAGTATAGTATTCTGGCAGATTGATCGCCTGTCAGCGGTTTTCCATATTAATGAATTGTGTAATATTAATATTTTTTTAACTTAAGCAGTAACATTTTCTTCTATAATGATAAATACTAGCTTTAAATGTTTATAGTTAACTTTTAGTAAACATAATATATTCTGTAAGTGTTGTCCTACACATGTCTTCTAAGAAATATGTCTAACATTTTGGCCAAAATGGCTCTAACCAGCATTTCTGTGAGAAGTAGAAGTCCTGGTCGCCCCTGGAACTACCACTCCAAGCATCCGAGTGCATTTCAGACATAAATTAAGCTTCTCATGCCATCTATCAACTCTTTGAAAGTTTAAATTTGAAAAAGAAGATTTTTGGACCATTATTTTATCATAGTAAAATAATGCGTTCGTAATAGAAAGAAAAAAAGAAATGTCGTATAACTCATACAGCTCTTCGTTCCAACCTCTGCGGTATTCGCCGTTGCCAATGTTCAAATGACCATAAGTTTTTCGTAAAACCTTTCTTTCGAAAACAACTTTTGCCTTCTCGTTTCAGTTTAGTTTTTGTTCGTCGAGAGACGACTTTACTTTTCAATTGCCATGTTGCCAAGAGTGATCCTGCGTTGTTTCTCGAGGCTGTTGGTATTGTTAATGCTGGTTCCACGGTGGGCGAAATTATCTACTACTTCAAAGCTATGACTATCCGTAGTAATCTAAATGCATTATAAAGTGAACGAATCAGAGGGAATTCAAAAAAATCAGAAGGAATTCAAAAATTTAGTGCAGCTTATTGTTTTTGACGATTTTCGTTAATGAGTTAACGCACTTTTAGTAATTTTCAACCTAACCTTTGTAAAGGAAGTGGGAGTGGTTATTATCCGATTTCAACTATTTTCATGTTGTGTGGTGGGGTACGTAAGGGAACCGATTGCAGAAAGTCTAGTTTATATAGCTTTATTGGTTTGCGAGATATATACAAAAAACCTATTTGTCGACGGGGCCACGCCCACTTCCCCAAAAATATTACATCCAAATATGGCCCTCACTAGGCCGATCCTTTGTACTAAATTCTCCTTTTATAACTTTATTTATGGCTTAGTTATGACACTTTTTAGGTTTTTGGTTTTCGCCATTTTGTGGGCGTGGCAATAGTCCGATTTTGCCTCTTCAGGGTTCCAAGGAATATATGTATCAAGATATCTTAATTTTTACTCAAGTGATCCGTTGCACGGACGGGCGGACAGACAGACCTCCGGATTTCCTCTATCTAACTCGTTTAGTTTTATGACTTACAAACAACCGTTATGTGAACAAAACTATAATACTTTCTTAGCAACTTTTGTTGCGAAAGTGTAAAAATTTCCAGTTACATAAGGTAATTGGCATGAAAAGTTCGAGTTTTGGAAGTTCAACTGGAAGTTCAACTGTATATAGTATTCCATAATACGTTCAATTAAGTTAATTAGAGGGTCGTCTGCTTTAGATTTATCTCAATGAAAGTATAAATGTACTAAATATTTTCAGACGACCCCCAAACTAAGCCACTAGTCTATCAATAAATTAATACGACCATACATATGTTCATACGTATGTAAGTTATTGTTGGGAGACACTTTCCGCTTATTATGGCTGAGACGTTACATTTAATGCAATTTTAATATTTATAGGTACATATGTATATGTATATACTGTATTACGTTTTTTTACGCTTCTTACATAAATAATGTCTACATACGTTCATACATATGCCAAAATATATAGTATGTATGTATGTAAGTGAATAGTGTTTGCATGACAGTATGCAACATTATTGTGAAGTAGAGCGTCAATTTTGGATCATTTTACCAGCCATCTTGCCGTTGGTAGGTAAAAATGATTAGGCACTTATTTGTAATTTAAGCTACAGCGTTACAGTGCCAAGCTGCGTTGAGCGGAGGAGAGCTGATTAAAAATACTTATGGTATAACGAACTATGTACAGGCGGCAACGGTTGGAGGCAGTGAAATAGAAAATCAAGTGAAGGCATATTCATATACAGCAATACAGCATATGGGGGCTTATTAATGCTTACTTACATGAATTATGTGCGAGCACATGAGCACAGTGAGAGCACTTGGGAGGCATGGTAGACAGTTTAAAAATAACACCAATTGGCGCATGTTGCCACCTAGTACTGGAGTTGGTGTTCAGCACAGCACGCTAAATGCAATTTTAGACTCTGAGTATAATAAAATCATCAAAATTATGAATTTAAAATAGTCATCATAAAAAGAGCCATATTCGAGACGAAAGGGTTTTACAACAAAATTACGTTTTCCTTTAGGTTGAGCAATGTATATCATATGACTACTCGTATCTCAAACTTTTGTCATTTACTCATTATATTGTAGTTAAACTCTTTGACACCTTCACTGATTTATAACAGCTTGTGATTGACAGTTTGTTTTGCAAATATAATAAAATAAGTAAATGTAATTTCTACAAAATGTTTACGTAAATGATAACAGAATTCTAGAAAGAAAATCTTTATAAATACTAGTCGTATATTCAGTGAGACTCACATATGCATGAACACTAAAACGTGTTTTAATAATTTCGATTCTTTCTCAACGATCCTGATGATTTCGTTACATCGGCTGCCGAACTGCCACATGTTAACTCCATTCCTAGTATATTATATCAGTGGGATAATGTTCTCACAAAATTATAAAACTCGGAAATTCACGAAAATAATGTTGACATACATACGTATATAGTTTTCGAAGAATTTATTGAAGTATAAAAGATTTATGAAAACAATGAAATCTTTAGTTTAACAAACTTTAATTCGACTGCTTGGTTCGACAGATTATGCCGTTATGCTGAAGTTTGATGAGTATATCGGGCAAAAAAGTAGAGATCGAATTGACCGATGAGCTATTGAGGCGGCGAAGAAAACGCTCAGTCGGTTCGATATTTTTTCTATTTCTTAAATATATTATATTGCCACAAACGTATCGAAAATATTTTCTACTTCTTAGTTTAATATATAATGGCTAGAAACCGCTAGAAGGCCATCTCAAAACAATTGAAACTTCAAGTTTGACGAACTCATTAAGCTTGTAAAAACAACTCCCTTGAGCGGACATTTTTTCATGCACCAAGTTAAATTTTTAGAGCAAATGACGCTCTCTTAGGCGAATACCTCTCTTGGCAGGACAAAAAACGGTCGACGGTGAGTGTCCGTTCAAGAGAAGCTTTAGTGTATTCAATATCCCCGTGGTATTATAAATCCCAACATAACCAAGTGAGATTTCAGACAAGTTTGGATAAAATCGTCTCAGTAAAATCCAACAGCAACAATTACGACGAAGCGGACTGTTCCCCTTCCTAAGGTGAATTAATAGTAGACTAATTTGTTCTTAATAATTTTTTTTTTTGGGTTTTCCATGTAACCGACAGTCTAAAAATTCGTTTTAAAGAAAAATATTATCTTATCAAATTTCGTTTTATTTTTCAACATATATTGATACTATCGTCGGAGTTATACCCATAAGAGTGATATTCCAACTTATTTTGTAATACGTCTTTCTTTTGTATCAAATTTTGATACAGGCGGTTCCCTATTAGCGACCATTTTCGTAACTTCTGAAGAAAAGAAAGATTGCAGGAGTGGTCAAATCACAAGAATACGGTGGATTCGGAAGCATTACACGAATGAAAATACTTTCAGGACCTTTTATATCTTTACAGTGTCAGCTATATCGGTCAACCAAATTTCTGGCCATTTACAATTATTTGGTCATGGTCTGATACATCTCACAAGCCAATTGTCCAACAACTGTGCAATTTACGCACATTTCTTTTGAAGATTTAGTCTAGCTACAAAATATAGTATTCAGTTCTAATGCCTCCTTATACATCTACATATTTAGGTTTGGTTAAGTAAAATGTGTTGTTGTTACACGAATTACATAAAAGAAATGTGACGTATGTCTGCATGTATTTCATATTGACAAGTGCTTTAATTTAGTAAACACAGGCAATAAAGTATCTCTATGCATATTCATGTATTTCATATTCATTACACAAGGCTATTTACATAAGCATACATGGTATTTAAGTAGATATATAGAATATGTGAATGACATTCGGTCTTTGTAGGCGCGTTGAAGCCGAATCACACGTAAGGATGCACCATGAGTCTGAATAGTTTGCATGTAAACAAAGTACTAGTGAATGTAGAACTATCTTCATAAGTGCATAGATTTGTACATACATTTATATATGCTAAACGTATTTCAAGTCAGCTGCTACCGGCAAGTTAACTGATGAAGAAGTCCTTGGTGACGACTTTGCCATAATGCACTTCGGTCAAGTTCAACGAAGCAGACACTGTGAACACTGTGAAGGTGACTGAGAAGTTTCGACCAAGGACCTTACATATGAATGAACGAAACAGATTAAAAGTAAACAAGTTGGTAAGAAGAGAGTGAGAAAGAAAAAAGCTAGAAATTATAAGAATATACCAGACTCTATTGTTTTAGCGGTTTTATGTTTTGAGGTTGTCTGAAAATACTTAAAATATAGAAACAGTACTAAAGAGATCGGAAACTTAAGAGATGGACAATATTCGTATCTAAATTCTGAAAAAAACTTTGAGAGACCGAAAAGTTTTAGTTGGTTTCTACGGCTAATGGAAGCCATGGGGCTCAATTCAATTATATAAAGATGCAAGACGAATGGGACTGTAAAAACCGATAAGCTATCTAAAGTTAACCAGAAAGCGACCTCTAAATCTTCGTAATATTATATAAAAAATAATCTACCGTTAACCTCAGCAAATATTTGAAAATAAATAACAGTTTAGATTAATTGCATATGGAAACGATGAACAAATATCAAACGATCGATAAAGGATCATAGAATCATTACAGATAAAGTAATTTAAACATATTTTAGAACGTGTATCGCGCGTTTCGCTGAACTTATGGTACGAGCGAATAGACCACGTCCAGTACGCAGTGAAGAAAATAAAGCAACCGTAGCTGAGAGTGTACACGATGTCCGTGAAGAGTCGATTCGGCGCCGTTCACAGCAACAAAGCGTACAAAATACAACTTGTGCAAGTACTGAAGTCGGTCGACCTTCCCAAGTGACATCGATTCGCTCTATGGGTTCTTGAAAAGTTCCTAGAAGATCCTACGTTTTCTAGGCAAATTCTGTTCAGCGATGACGTGCATTTCTGGCTCAATGGGCATGTCAACAAGCAAAATTGCCGCATTTGGGACGAAGAGCAACCTGAAGAGATTCAGGAGCTGCCATTTCATCCAGAAAAAACAACGGTTTAGTGTGGTTTGTGGGCCGGTGGAATCATCGGTCCATATTTCTTCAAAAATGATGTCGGTGAGAACATAACCGTCAATGGCGACCATTATCTCGGCATGAAAACCGACTTTTTGAAGCTCATGATCTCGGTGGCATTTGGTTTCAACAAGACGGCCCCACTTCGCATCAATCAATGGAATTATTGAGAGAGCACTTCGGGGAACAGATAATTTCACGTTTGGGCCAAACGATTGGCCAAACAAGATAGATTTTTCCTGTGGAGATATGTAAAGTCCATGTGGACAATCCATCTTCGATTCATGCCTTGAGCCAAAAACATCACGAAGTGGATCACCCTTTAGTAGCATCAAGAGTTTTCGAAGAATTTTACATTGAACGACTTGAACTATAACACCTGTGCGCGTCAGCTTAAACGTCTCAAAATGGTATCAAAATTAATAAGTAACATTGACCTTTTTTAGAATTGAGGGAGGTGAAAGATATTTATTTTAGATATTTTATTTTACGTTACGCCAGCGCATACTTACTCAAACAGATTTCTATGTGTAGCGAGTGATAGGAAACCAATGTTTTCCAGCATTTTCAATGACCCAATTTATTACTCAAACTACACAGTAAATTGAAGAAAATATTGAATTGTAGGCCACCTACATCATCAGTATGTATGTATGTGCATAACTACTACAATATCTTACATAATGTGAATGACACGAAAAAACAGTAGCAATAGCGGTAAATGCCTCTTCACTAGAGGGCGTTGTAATAAACAACAACAACATAACTCAGCCATTGAACACCATTCAGCAATCAATTTATGAGTAGTGCGAGCATATTTCATAGAAATCCACTCAATTTAATTCAATTAAATTGATTGGCGATACCGGTAAAATGTACACGAATGTACATAAAAGTAAACTATTTGTAGACATAACTCGATGTACATAAGTCAATTTGTTTAGTAGCTACGTGCGAATGTATGTGCGAATCGCCCGATGAAGTGTATCGGCTGCATCTCGTTGTGCTGTGCAATTTATTATACGGAATTAGTTTGTGACTCGTGCCACAAGCCAACCGACGAACTTGTAGTCAACCAGACGCCTGCATGCGTAATTTCCTATTGTGGTCCACCGTTGGCAGTTGACAGCATGAGCGTTGTCACAGAGTAAATAAATTATGTATGGATCTGTATAAATAAATGTCTTGTGTAATTTGAAAGGTATGTATGTACATATTTATATGAACGCCTACGCAGCTGTAAACCGGTAATAAAACTGTAGTTTGCGGTTTATGCTTGGCCCACATCCTCCTGCAGTGACGAAGTAATATTTCTACGTATAATATACTCTATAATTATTCAGTAGTTTTCAAAAGCATGATATTATCACAATCTAACTATATTTAACTGGAAGATGGCCAATAGATGTGACGTTTGAGATCGCATTTTTTGAGGTCCATCTTTATTGAATTACAAACTTCTTTTTCTATGTTTAATAAACACTAGATTTCGTTAGAATTTATACCAAGAACCCAAGGTCGAACTAGCCTTGCAGAGGACCACTCTCGAGTCAAACCAAACTGAGCATGTTACACCATATTTTGTCATTTGGAGCAGGGTTGAAGATAATTTCAATCAATTTCTTCAAATAGTGGAGAGATACTTTCCATTATTATTCTTCGTGAGAAATAAAGGGTGATCCATATCGGGGTTCCCTACTTTTTAAAGAAAGAAAACACAGCAAATACAAATTTAATGGGAAATGTTTAGTATCATTCGAAAGAACATTATTTGAAATATATTTTTTTAAGATTATCTCTTTTCAATGTTGGCCGGGGCTACTTTTCAGTGGTCCATCCGTTGAGTCCAATTTTCGAACATTTCGACTGGTAACTGGCGAATAATATGCGTAATGTTTTGCTTGAATCGAAGCGGAATTGTCCGCATAGACTATAGATTCTACATATTCTCACAGGGAAAAGTCTAACAGTGTGATATCACACCAAGAGGCCAATCGACCGACCCAAAACGTGAAATTGTATACTCCCCGAATTGTCTCTCAATAAATCTATTGATTAATGCGATGTGTGGGAAGTGGCGCCGTCTTGTTGAAGCCAAATTTCGCCGTCATTTTTGAAGAAATATGGGCCGATGATTTTACCGGCGCACAAACTACACCATCTTAATCATTTGCTTATCTAAAAACCCTAAGTTCAGGTTATGACTAAATTCTGGTTTCGATAACCCAGGAAGAGAGTCTGCTAACTAAAACCAATACTTCAAGTATGCCAAGATAATAAAGTGTAGGACCGGAATATGTTTGAAGTGTTTAGATTTTATAGTTTATCAATTGCTATCTAGTATGTATTAAATTCTCAGACAAGCACTTAACGAGATAAGTCAGGCATATGTTTTTAGGAGTAGGATTAATACATCGGCCCAACAAACTAATATTGTTTTGACTTCCCTGGAAAGTATGTTTTTTTTTGCCCGATACTGCAAACTATAAAAAGTCTCTACTTACAATATCCAATTAAATATGAAGTGATTATGATATGCCGTTATTTTTATATCTAATGAAATTTGCCTTTAACACAATCAATAAATTGCGCATCTCACAACCCATTTAACTATAGCCACAAGCATTTATCTACTTTTATTTACACCCACTCTCTTACTTATTTACTCATCACTTAGTGTCATTTAAGTAAATCTATTACGTGACGTAAAATCTATAAACATATCAATTAACGGTATTAAATAATAATGAAGATACGAAATATCTATGTAGTTAGAATTACTGCGGACATTAAGGTCATATTATTCTAAATGTTAATAATTAGTTGGAACTTCTTCTTTCCAGGAAAGTTCTTTGAATACCTGAACATGTTTTCCTATCATCATACATAATCAATAATGCCTGAAAGAGAGAAATTCGATTCCATATTCCTTACTCCTCAATAAATTGTCAAAATAATGCCATTTTGAGGCCTATAGACTGGACTAACTACTTAAAGATACAAATATACTCGTCTAAAGAGTAGAAGAGGTTAGTTTTTCTGTTATTTATGACACTGTTGAGTTTATTTGGTCTTCACCTTCTTCTACGATGACTAAAAACAAAAAATTTAACCGATATCATGACCTGTTTTTCACATATTATTTACTCTTATAAATAATTGCCTTTTCGCAAAGGAGTTGATTAATCAAGCTGGTTTGTCATTTAAATCTTAATGTACTAAATTTATTTGGCTGTGCGAAAAGGCTATACGAATATTCCATAAAATTAAGAACAACCGTAATGCGCTTGTATGAAGTGATACTAAAATCTTTGAGCGCCCGAAAAAGCTTAACCAAAAATCGATTGTTTATTTATCAATAAATTACATAAATAAATCACATAAAAAAATCTCCCCAATGAAAACAAACACCGAGCCTCGGATGAGAAACCCCCCTTTTGATGACGACCCCTGCAAACGTACTAAGGATCATGATTTGAGGGCATGCACCTGGAATGTCCGAACTCTTAATTGGGAAGGTGCCTCTGCCCAGCTGGTTGATGTCCTCATACAACTAAAGGCTGACATCACCGCCGTCCAAGAAGTGCGATGGACGGGACAAGGACGGAAGAAGGTGGGTCCTTGTGACATCTACTACAGCGGCCATATAAAGGAGCGCAAATTCGGTGTTGGATTTGTGGTGGGAGAGAGACTACGTCGCCGAGTCCTGGCATTCACCCCGGTGGATGAACGTCTTGCCACAATCCGCATCAAAGCGAGGTTCTTCAACATATCGCTGATTTGCGCCCACGCCCCAACGGAAGAGAAGGACGATGTGACCAAAGATGCTTTCTATGAGCGCCTAGAACGCACCTATGAGCGCTGCCCCCGCCACGATGTCAAAATCGTGCTTGGCGATTTTAACGCCAGGGTGAGTAAAGAAGGTGTCTTTGGCACAACAGTCGGAAAATTCAGCCTCCATGACGAAACATCGCCAAACGGCCTGAGGCTGATCGACTTCGCTGGGGCCCGAAATATGGTTGTCTGTAGTACCAGATTCCAGCATAAAAAAATTCATCAAGCAACGTGGCTGTCCCCTGATCGAAACACGCGCAATCAAATCGATCACGTTGTGATAGACGGAAGACATGTCTCCAGTGTTTTAGACGTGCGTACTATTATCTAGTAGCAGCAAAGATACGCACTCGCCTCTGTGCAGCAAAGAACGCCCGTCAACAAACACAAGGAAGGTTCGACGTCGAAAAGCTGCAATCACAACCGACAGCCGAACGATTTTCTACTCGACTTGCACTCCTGCTCTCTGAGAGCACTCATCAGCATCTCGATATAAGGGAGCTGTGGAACGGCATCTCAAACTCATTGCATACCGCTGCAGCCGAAACAAGTGGTCTCCGGCAACGCCAAAAAACCAGTTGGTACGATGAGAATTGTCGTTCCGCAGTGGAGAGAAAACAGACTGCCTACCTCGCAACGTTGCGATCGACCACAACACGTTCGGGGTGGGATAGATATCGAGAACTGAAGAGGGAAGCGAGACGCATTTGCAGACGTAAAAAGAAAGAGGCCGAAATGCGTGAGTATGAAAAGCTTGAAAAGCTGGCCGACATGGGTAATGCTCGAAAATTTTATGAAAAGATGAGGCGATTAACAGAAGGTTTCAAGACCGGAGCATTATCATGTAGGGACCGAGAAGGTAATCTGGTAACGGATGTCCAGAGCACACTGGGATTATGGAGGGAACACTTCTCCGACCTGCTCAATGGCAGTGAAAGTACAACACCAGGAGATGGCGAACCCGATTTCCCAATCGATGACGATGGAATAGATGTTCCATTACCCGACCATGAAGAAATTCGAATAGCAATTACCCGCTTGAAGAACAACAAAGCGGCGGGGGCCGATGGATTACCGGCCGAGCTATTCAAATACGGCGGCGAAGAACTGATAAGGTGCATGCATCAGCTTCTTTGTAGAATATGGTCGGAAGAAAGCATGCCTGACGATTGGAATCTTAGTGTGCTCTGCCCAATCCATAAGAAGGGAGACCCCACAATCTGCGCCAACTACCGTGGTATAAGTCTCCTCAATATCGCATATAAGGTTTCGTCGAGCGTATTGTGTGAAAGACTAAAGCCCACCGTCAACGAACTGATTGGACCTTATCAGTGTGGCTTTAGACCTGGAAAATCCACAATGGACCAGATATTCACCATGCGCCAAATCTTGGAAAAGACCCGAGAGAGAAGAATCGATACTCACCATCTTTTTATCGATTTTAAAGCTGCCTTCGATAGCACGAAAAGGAGCTGCCTTTATGCCGCGATGTCTGAATTTGGTATCCCTGCAAAACTAATACGGCTATGTAAGCTGACGTTGAGCAACACCAAAAGCTCCGTCAGGATCGGGAAGGACCTCTCCGAGCCGTTCGATACCAAACGAGGCTTCAGACAGGGTGACTCACTATCGTGCGACTTCTTCAATCTATTGCTGGAAAAAATAATACGAGCTGCAGAACTAAATAGAGAGGGTACAATCTTCTACAAGAGTGTACAGCTCCTGGCGTATGCCGATGATATTGATATCATCGGAAGCAACAACCGCGCCGTTTGTTCTGCGTTTTCCAGACTGGATAAAGAAGCGAAGCGTATGGGTCTGGTGGTGAATGAGGACAAGACGAAATATCTCCTGTCATCAAACAAACAGTCAGCGCACTCGCGTCTTGTCTCCCACGTCACTGTTGACAGTCATAACTTTGAAGTTGTAGATAATTTCGTTTATCTGGGAACCAGCATTAACAACACCAACAATGTCAGCCTTGAAATCCAACGCAGAATCACTCTTGCCAACAGGTGCTACTTTGGACTGAGTAGGCAATTGAAAAGTAAAGTCCTCTCTCGACGAACCAAAATCAAACTCTATAAGTCGCTCATTATTCCCGTCCTGATGTATGGCGCTGAAGCGTGGACGATGACAACATCCGATGAGACGACTCTTGGGGTTTTCGAGAGAAAGGTTTTGCGCAAGATTTATGGTCCTCTAAACATTGGCAACGGCGAATACCGCAGACGATGGAACGATGAGCTGTACGATTTATACGACGACATTGACATAGTTCAGCGAATAAAAAGACAGCGGCTACGCTGGCTAGGTCATGTTGTACGGATGGAAGAAAACACTCCAGCTCTGAAAGTATTCGATGCAGTACCCGCTGGAGGAAGCCGCGGAAGAGGACGACCTCCACTCCGGTGGAAAGACCAAGTGCAAAGTGACCTGGCTTCACTTGGTGTTTCCAGTTGGCGCCAAAAAGCAAAAAGGAGGAATGAGTGGCGCGCTCTGGTGGATTCGGCTATAATCGCTTAAAGCGGTTCCTACGCCAAATATATATATATACATAATTTATTGCATTGAAACAGGAAATCGTTAACCAAATTTCAATTAAAATGTATATATACTTCTACCCACACTAACGGTGCATTTATGGATGCATTCTTACCCTTGCCGTTATCACATATGTATGTATGTTTTATGCATCTTCACGGAAGCAAACGATGCAGAATTAATTCAATTAACAAATTTCAGAGTCAACAAATGTTACAGAGTTTGCTGAACTTTGCTTATTTGATTAAGAAATACGCCATAAACCAAAAAAAAAGATGCAATGTCAGTGGGTAATAAAATTATTATGCATAGTAAGTGCTTACATTTCCATATGTGCCTATATGGATGCATATACATACATATATACAAAGGAAATATATTTAATTTCGCATGCTTCTGAGTAATCACAAAATGCATTTTTTGACGTTTCCGACCTCTAAACTTCTTCGAAAATATTAAGAAAAAATAATTATAATAAAAAATAATAATTATAATAAGCACTAAAGTTGAGACAAGGTAACCAATTCGCACTTTTTAACACCGAATGTTGGTTTTTGTTCCAAGTGAAACATTGAGTTACTGTTAGTTAGTACTGTTCGGAGTAATGTATATCTATTTTCAGAATCTAATAATTCTGAAAAGATACACCTGCAAGTCAACTATTGTGTCATAGTCTTATAAATCTGAGAAATTGAAATTGTAAATGGCTTCTCTTTCAAACAGGTGTAACCCTCTTTATGTAGATAAAAGACTGTTAAATAAGTTATCGGAAAGTTCCTAGTGAGTGATGGCCCGAGTACCAATCATTTCTCAGCTAACCCAATTCTGGTACCAAAGTATTTCAAATTTCAATAGAAAGTTTTGAAGTTTTTTTTAATTTATTTCATTTCAATTTATTTCATTTCATTTTATTTTAGAATTAAATTTTATTTTATTTCATTTCAATTCATTTCATTTTATTTTATTTTAGAATTAAATTTTATTTTATTTTATTTTATTTTTTATTTATTTTATTTTATTTTTATTAATTTGTTCGATACATCACGAATACACACATAAAGTGGAAATTTACTTAATTTATACAGGAATAATTAGCCTTAAATTACATACTTTAGAGTAAACGAGCTATCAAAGATGAGTGTTTGAGAAGCAGATGTAACGTCATCCAAAACTCATTAATGGGCACATTTTGGTGCTTTAAGCCAACGCAAATAATTTTTTTACATCTTAATTTTTTTCGGTTTTACGAATTGCTTTTTAACTTGTTTCTACTGTATTATTTGCGAGTGAGGTAAATGCAAAAATTCGGCTGTTGAAATGAAAAAAATGTGAGAAATTAACAAACGAAAGCGAAACAAATAGAAATAAAAGTATTTAACAACTGTTATAAAAATAAATGCGGAACGAACGAAAATGTAAATAGTGTGTGAAGCTTATTTATTGCCACAGCAAAATGCCAATCGACAATCAATACTTTGCTAATAAACGAGCGTAAATCTTGAAAGTGTGAGAAAAAACACGTGAAGAAATTGTAAAAAAATACGAAAATAAAAATAAAGAAAAAAGTTGCCTTATGAACACAAATTTTGCGCACTTCGCCACATGTGCATGCAAATTAGAGTTTAAGCCACTTTTCATATGCTAATCCGCTGGAGGCAAATACCTGCAGGAAAAATTCTTGAACCAAAATGCCTATAATATGTGTTTGGACACACATAATATGTATGTACATACATTCATATAATACAAAAATATTTTCTTATCCAAACAAATATGCATGCAAATGAGTTTATAATGAGAGGTCCGCACTTGCGAAAAAACACCAACACTCATACCTACCACTAAAACAATAAGAACAACACAAAGCGACAAGTCTTATTTGTTCAAGCACGACGGACTCATACATTTCTATGGCTCATTTGCAAAAATCTTATAAGTTTTCACATTTGAAAGGTTTCCTCACATGACAAAGCGTTCAGAGAAAAATATAAAACCCCAAGCAAAGAGGCTTGCAAGCCTGCTTTTAACTTATGCAAATACTAAATATTAGAAATACATAGGAGAAATGGAGCGTGCGAGACGCGCTGAAAATAACTATTGTAACAGCGAAATACGAGTTGCAACGTTAATTTTCAAAGCACTTAAGTTCGATGGCCCGATTGCTGGAGGACAACGTTACATGGATGGATGTACTTCACTGATAAGATGGACAATGAGTATCAATTAAAAATTCAAATGTAAATTGATAAATAGAAGGCAAAACTGACATATTCATAGTAAATGTATGTATACTTAAGTATACCCCTCTGAACATGCAAGACTTTTGAGACACTTAAGCGGGAAAGGCACTTAAATGAATCCCTCTTAAGTGCCTCGAGGTACTTACCAAGCTTTTTCTCAAATATTCCGATCTAATATTTTTTCTTTTAGAATGAAAATGACATTTTTTTCTTATTAACAACAAATATACTTATTAATAACAATAAATATGAGAAAAAAATTCCTTTTGACAATTCTCAGCGCATTAAATGTCAAAAATATGAAAAGCCACTTAAAAGAGAAAAATTGCAAACAAGTTTATATTTGTGGCTAAAATATTACAGGCATTTAAGCGGGAAAGGCACTTAAGCGGACGCTCTTAAGCGCGTAATTTTTATATGTAAATTTAGAGAAAAACAACGATGTCGCAAAATATGGTCACTTAATCGGGATAGGCACTTAAAGGGGGAGCACTTAAGCGGGGATCACTGTAATATAATTTTTTGCAATCAATAAATAAAAATAGTTTTAATTTAACACTTCTTACTATGATACTCTTTTTACATAAATATTTATTGAGGTTTATAATATGAAACCTCACTCTTCAATATATTCCATTTACTTTTCACTTTTATACTTGCGTTATACTAAAAATATTCGCAAAATTCCTACTAACCAGGACATTTAAGAACAGCATATACAATACAGAATATACAATTTCTTAAATGATGATAAAAATGAAAACAATAGAATTTCGTGCGTCATCATATTCACCAAGGAAACTAATATATGTGTGTATGGCTGTTATAAGAGTTCTTCTTCAAATATTCAAAAGTTGAATCATAAATTTAGGCTTCATTCAACTAATACACCAATAAAATTCTCTATCTGCTCACGGTTGTCCCATCTTGCCACTTTAACGGAAGATCTGAAATTTAGGCTGACAATGCTTGGTACTTCTATCTTAGTAATTTATACGAAGTGTAGCTGTGGAAATATGGTCTACAGGACCCAAACCATAATAATACATTCAGAGATTGTAGTTATGTCAGTTGATACTCGTATGCCACTTAGTTCTAGATGGATCAAAGTAATGAATTCATAGTTTCATTTCGAATAAAAAATGCTGTCACTGTAGAAATTGTGGTCTACATATTATACATTCATACATATGTTTAAGAAATAATAGTGGACCTAGAGATATAAAGTAGAAACGATAATAAAGAACAGCCTTATGTGGATAAAACGGACCTATTGATCTTTCCAGTATCTAGTCATACATAAATAGGACCTAAACTACAATTCAATGTCATATTCCAGTTGTAAACAATTGAATGTATCCGTATAAAGTAAATAAATGAAATAAGTATTTTAGAGATAGTTGGGGGTTTCACTAACCCGACATCACTTATAGAGATACAGTTGACGAAAATAGATATACCATCTATGCAGAATGTGCCTATTAGGATGAATTTTAAGGATTAACTATTGATGTTTACAAAAACGATTTTGCAAGGGGATAAAAAAAAATTAGTTCTTTAGAAGTATATCTCCCAGCCAACGGTGCCCTTTTAAAAGAAATTTTTTTTTTCATTTTTTCAACGGTCGGTGAAGGTAAAAAGTACGTTTTTAGCCCTAAAAATGCGCCATTTTGTGGCTGTAAAATCGAATAGAAGCAAAAAATAATAAAATAATAAAATGGGACCGCTGGCTGGGAGTCAATTCTATGTTGCACAAGTGTGCAAAATTTCAATACGATCGGTGCATAACTTTTTGAGTTATCGTGGACACCGACTTCAGAAAAGGCGTTTCGAGAAAAACGCGTTCAAAGTTTTGGGATTCGTCAAATCTTTTCACATATTCGTGAGCACTTGGGCCGGTGGTGACTTCCATCTTTCTCCGAATGAGCTGAAATTTTGAGACAACATTCTTCAATAGTTGTACATTCGATTTAACAAATAAAAAAAAAATGATTTTTTTTTAAATTTTATACCATACCCCCCCCCCCCCTTAAACCCTCAATCTCTGCCACACAATATGCCGGTGCTGCCATATTTTTACGTTACGAGAAGTATTAGTTAACCTCTACACTGTGAATAATGAGTACCAGTTAAACAATAGTAAACATTTTAGTTTACAAATGATTATCCAATAACTGTGAAATCAGTCTTAAATAGTACCACATTAATTCACATTTATTCATTAATTAATTTATAAATCAAATAAACGCTTCACGACATTTGCGTGAAAACAGCTGACTGAATGTCAAAATGTGACAATTGCAACTGTCAACAATATTTTTCGCATATAGATAATTTTAGTAATAAATCTCTTTAGATATGTATTTGATGAATATATTTAAATGATTCAACAATTTTCGCTAATAGAACAACAATGATCTTCACCGAATCTTTTCATATGTGAGTATAGTGTGATAATGATGATTATTGTATAGTATACTTGTATATGTAGTAAAGAGATTCTTTAAGCTGCGTCAAAATAAGACTAGAATTTACTTATAAAATGTATTCGCACACCTAAAAGGCACACAGAAGTCCTAAATCTGAACATGTATGAATGTACTTATGTATATAGAGATGTCCTCAATCAGGATGTAGGAAAGCTTAGCGAAAGCTTGTATACATGAATGTACGTAGATATATATTTATATATTTGCTGATAGTAGTTGTATGCGTACAGCGGCTAGAGTCGAGGTTAATACTCTCTGGGTCACATAAGAAATCAATAAATCAGTGGTCTATAGAAAATTTACCGCTTTAACAATATTGTATGTGTATAATATGTGTAAATACATACTTAGATATTTATGTATATATATATATATATGAAGTTTATAGCAATTTACATACACACCCACATCTATTCTTATGATGATAAATATATTTGCCATTTAGCATATAATATTTGTGGAATTGTACGGTAACCAAAATATTCCTCTATCTATCTGTCTATACAAATGCATTTACAATTCTACAAAGTATACACCGAAGTGACTTTTTGTGTTGTTGTCACACTGTTTGCACAGCTATTTGCACATTTATGTATTTGTTTGCACACGTACATATGTACATAGTGCGTCGCATCTATTCAAATCTTCTTCAATACTTTCGAATGCCCGCAACGTTATCAGTTGGTACTTTTATAAACTTCATACAATATTTATGTGCACACGTCGCAAGCAAACGCTCGCCGCAGCCAAAACAATGTCGCGTACCGAGAGTTGTTGTCGTAGTATTGAGGGCACAGGTCCGAAGTAAGGGTCCCAGCCGGCATGATACAATCAATTTCCATCATTGTTGGTGCTTGTCAATGCTGCGGCTGTTGGAGTCCATAGAAAAAAATGACTGGCGATTGCATGTATATAATATATACGCAATAATACGCATACATCGATACATACATATATGTATAGTATGTACGAACAGAAAATTGTTGTATTTGCTGCGTTGTTTGTAGAATCTGAAATAACATCCGCTTGTAGCGCTTATCAGTGAGTGCGCCTAATTTGAAATGAATAACGATTAAGATGGCCATTGTTACTATCTAGCAGAAGAGATGACGCTGAGAGCATAATATGAAACAACTAGAAAGAATTATGAAGTTTACTTGCTGAAGTCTCTCGTCTCGAGGGCTCCAAATAAAGCTACGGATGACCAAAACAGTGCAGAAAATGTTTCTCACGCAAGGATATGGGACATTATAGAGTAGTACGTTCCATTTTTAGATAATAAATGTATTCTTCTTCGTATGTGTAATAAGTCCTGAATATATTTTCAGAGCAAATTGTCACTTAATTTTGCTAAGGCATCTCACATATTAATCGATATATACCCTAAAAAGTCCACTAGAAGTTTGAAAATCCGAATATGAAGTACATACATGTATATGGGGGCTAGAGGAAATATTGACCTCATTTTTGCCACAGCTGCACACTGTTGGAATTTCTTTAGGATATCTGAGAGATCTACCGATCTAAAAATTAGCCGCAAACTTTGAGATCCTCATGTTTAATACCTGGAGCCTTGTCCTATTTCGATAATTCTTATACGGGTGTGGTATACCTCGCAATATGTAAGTTTTGTTCAACGTTTTGAACGATTCAAAAAGTGAATTACGAAGTTATCGACGTAACGAAAGTGACAAGTCAGGATCTATAAAAGGAATATCCAACTAAATATCAAGTAATTGTATTACTGCCTCTTCATTACTTTTCAAATTTAACAAATACTACTGCGAATTTCTCTCTCACAATTTGAATGTTACTTTTTATTGTTGAACTCTGTGAAGATTAACCTAAAGGTATCTTCTCGCAAATAAAATTTTGGAAAAAAAATGTGTTTCCGAGTTGTTGATTTGCTAATTTGCGTTATATAAATTGATGAATTTATAAACTAAGTTTGAAAGTTTTAAAACCAAAATAACGGATCTTGTCACATCGGAGACATAACTTTGTCCGGCGATTTTAATATAAGAAATTTAAACAGTTGTCCGATATATTATTGCACAATATTATTTCATCCAATTACTTAATATATTTACTCTTTGTTCATGTTTATCCACATTTTTTTCTGTCATTTCTATTACAGTAAACAATCGCAATGAACTCGTTTCGTTTGAGCCAAATTTTTAAGGCGATTACAAATACAATAGCAACAAAACATACGTTTCACTAGTACAATGGTAGTATGTCAATTCGTCACATGACGACCTTAATACAAAACATTCGGAAAAAATATTACCAAAAGAAGAGGCGAAAAATTGCAAAAAAAAACAACAACATACACACATGAAATTCGTGGATTTAACTCTAAAACGTGAAATGAGAATAAATCAAGAAACACAATTTAATTTATACGCTTATATGTATAATACAATATACTACTGTATATACACTTTGCAAAAACTTTATATATGTACTCGAAGTGCAAAAAATGGGATAGCAGCGTCAGCAACTTCAATTAGATGAAGTACTCGGCTAAAATACTTGAATACATGAGCATACACATTTATGTACCTCTGTACAAGTTTAATGGGAGTTGGCGAGCTTAATGTGACTTTCGGCAGCAACGCTGTCAGTCCCATTGATCAGTCTGCAGCTGAGTCAGCGGATCAACGATCAAGCAAATACATACAAAGGTATGCAAGAAGACAAAGAATAATCAAAACTGCGAAGTAAAAGCACAGTTCAAAGCAGCTTAAGAAAATATAAAAGCCAACTAGCGACGAACAAAACAGGTTTTGGGCGTTCAGTAAGCACCTGAACAAGGTAGGTTACTCGTGGGCAATTTCTTAAATGCTTTTTTTATGAAACTACGGATGTAACACAAAGTAAATTAATTCAGCGCTACTTTTGCAAAAGCTGGTAACGGTAAAATAAAATGATGATGAACAAAACTCTAGAATTTGATAATAGCAGAATTTTGAAAGAAAAAGAAAAGAAGATAAAAGAAGATTTGAAAGAAAGCAGAGAAAGGCTAAATTCACATTATAAAAGCTTGCTCATTGAATAAACCAGAGAAGACCCCTCATCTATGAGATTATGTATTTGAAACTCGCTTACCATATTTTAAGAGTTAATTCTTCCAGCATTGGAACGAGTAATAATTTTAAACCCAATCAAAACCTTATAACTTTGTTGAATGCGATCTAAACTAGAAGGTTCTGTCAAAAACAAGGCTGATGTAAGTTTCAAATTTTTCCAAAATGCTGATGAAGATTATGTCAAGCTTTTTGTCGTCGAATATACCCCATTATTTGAAGGAAGGACAAGGTGACAATAGAACACTTCCTTTAGATGTACTAGTCGAAAGCTTCGCAGGGAAAAGTATTTGTGAATCATAGGTAATGTTTCAGTATTTCCAAGGAGAATTTATTCTCTGAATACACAAAGAACCATCTGTTTAACGAAATAGTTTAAGGCTACCTAAGAGTGAAAAATTTAGAATCAGACCCTGTGTCACAAATTTGGAACATATGACACAGTTGTTTCAGTCCACAAAAATATTGAAGTCTTTAGAAAGTATTGAACATTATAATGCACAGTACAGTTTGTGGGATTATTCTATTATTTGTATAGATTATTCTGAGTGCACTTTACATTCAACTGAACTTTCCTGAAAGTAGACTCTAATATTAAAAATATTATCTTTAAGTCTTCTACGAAGCATTGAATGTGAAATTAATGTGACTAAAGGATCTGCGGAACTAGAAAATAAGTCAAACAAGAGGAGATTTTAGAAAATTTAATACAAAATGAATGATTCTGAATGATTACACCTTATTGAGGCTATGCTAATAATTTAGTTCTTTAAAATTAGTTTGCTAATTGACTAAATTTAATGAATGCCCGATCTTTAAAAAAGATACAGTAAAGGAGTCCTGTCAAACCAATGAAGCTTTAATTAATTAAAGAAACAATTCCAAGGTCTGTAACAGTTAATTGGCATAAAATACATATAAAAACTCGTTAACTTATCGAAGAATTTATAGCCTATTTCGCTGACTTAAATATGTGTAAGAACACAAGTGTCACTTATATGAAGACTGCTGCAGCGATTCTTTTAAACTCACTGAAGAGTCGCGAGTCAGCTCTAGTAGCAAATAATTGCTTATACATCTTTCAATAAACCCACACGTTGCAAAAAAAAACAAAGGTCTTGGAAACCGGAACGGTGAATGTTGCTACCAACTTTACACGCTTGGATGTTTTCATTATTTTATCCATTTTGTGGGCGCACAACAGCTGATGGATATCAAAAGTCAACTCACACGCCGCACTCGGACATGACCATGTGTCCGCTGACAAAACTCGTACAAGCAAATGATAAAATTGAAAGTCACTAAAGAAACAACAAAAATAAATGGCAACAAAGGCATTGAAATTCACATTTGTCTTAAGTTTTAACGACAACATATGGCTAAATACAGCAAAAAGCGCTGACAGCACACGTTAGACGCTAAACGCCAAATTAAATAAACGAGATGAGAGAAAACTAATAAAACCAAATCAGAAATAAATATGATATAAAGTTTTATGTGTCTAAGCAGCAAAATGCGACAAAGAAACGGAAGCCTTGACTTGTCTAATAGGCGGACGTTAAACGCTACTTTGTTGATTGTAATGAGAGATAAAAAATGTGATTAAATTTTTGAACTTTGCTCTGCTGACTTTTTTGTTTTTGTGCAAAAAATCTAATATTTATTTCAAAGTATTATAAAAATTTACTTTAAAGTTAATTTATGCTATAATTTAACTTCTAATAGAGAGATTAGTGATGCCAATAAATATTATTAATCGATTAATTGTTGTCGTTATTAATTCTAGTCAAAACCTCACTTATCAGAAATTTAAAAAAATATATACAGTGGAACTTCTCTAACTCGAAACACCATAATCCACAAAAAAACTTCGAGTTATAGAGACTTAGTTATATAATTTTCTTTAGAAAATAAAATGTTTTCAAAGTTGCTGCGAGAGTATTATAGTTTTGACCACATAACGGTTGGTTGTAAGACCTAAAACTAAACGAGTTAGATATAGGGTTATATATATCAAAATGATCAGGGTGACGAGAAAAGTTCAAATCCGGATGTCTGTCTGTCCGTCCGTCCGTGCAAGCTGTAACTAGAGTAAAAATTGAGATATCTTAATGAAACTTGGAACACGTGTTCCTTGGCACCAAAAGAACGTTAAGTTCGAAAAAAATTATAACAGTAAAATTTGGAATAAAGGGGCATATTTGGATGTAATTTTTTTGGGGAAGTGGGCGTCGTCCCGCCCCCAAATCGGTTATTTGTATATATCTCGCAAGCCAATGAAGCTATATAGCCCAAACTTTCTGCAGTCGTTTTTTTTAGCCACTTCCTATAATAACCACGCCCACCTCCCATACAAAGGTTAGGTTGAAAATTACTAAAAGTGGGTTATCTTACTAACGAAAAACGTCAGAAACACTAAATTTCACATAAGAAATGGCAGATGGAAGCTGCACTCAGATTTTTTTACAAAATGGAAAATGGGCGTGACGTCGCCCACTTATGGGTCAAAAACCATATCTCAGGAACTACTCGACCGATTTCAACGAAACTTGGTTTATAATAGTTTCCTTACCTCCCAATAATATGTTATGAAACTTGGCCAAATCGCTTCACAACCACGCCTACTTCCTTTATACCAGAACTTTGAAGACAATCTGAATCGTTTACTTTACAATATATAAAGTAAGCACTAGTGAAGATATCGGTGCAGAACTTTGCACAAATACTATGTTAATAGTGTGGCAGCCCCATTCTAGAAATCGCCGAAATCGGAGCATAAGTTTTCAAGGCCCCATATATCGAACACGAGGACCTCGGTGCTTCTAACCTAATATTATGGTTTCCAACTTTCAATGGACTTTATACAATATATATGACGAATATGTGAGTCAAATTGTGTATTATATAATATTAATTAAGTTAAATAAATAAATTGCGAGAGTATGAAATGTTCGGTTACACCCGAACTTAGCTCTCTTAATCTCTTAATGGAGATGGACTGGATCCGATGGAGAACTTAGTATTGTCTTTATTCGAGAATGCTAAAAATAAAAAAAAAACAGATAATTGGTCAATTAACCCGCCTTTGCTCGATTAAAGCGCTAATTTTGAACGATTTATCATACAAACGAAATTTTATTTTACTACATTAATTTTTAATCGAATACAAATCGAGTTGAAACTCGAATGCAACTCTGCGGGTTGTTGTCCACGTTATAAATTTGGCTGTGTTTAGTGATAAAATAGTAATAAGCTAATGGAACTTACCAACTTATCATAAACAGCAAAAACAGAAATGTGTAATAGCTGATCGTTAATCGACTAGCCGCATGACGAAGGGGAAAAACTGAGGTCTCAATTATAATCTTAATGTATTAAATTAATTTGTCTGTGCTTTTAAAATTAATCTATAAATTAAACGAATTTGGTAAAAGAGAGTTAAAAATCAAAAATATCTACAGTGGCACACAGCTTATTTCGTGTAAGCAACATTTTTGATAATACTGATATGAAATTAATATTTTTTGCTCTGAACTAAATGAACGAATGATGCAATTATATTGATAATTTAGTTTTAAATACAAAACACGTAAAAAAATTTACAAAAGTATTCAAATTCAATATTTTATTAAACAAAAACCAAAAACATTAATAATTCATGGGTCACAGCTTATTTCGTGTGGTATAAAAATTCTTACTAAAAAGTTGTAAAAAGTAAACCAAAATAAAATTTCAATATTTTGTGGAAAAGCCTTTTTGCTCGATTACAGCTTTCATACGGTTTTGCATTGATTCCACCAATTTTTTTGTATAATCTGGCGATATTTTACCCCACTCTTCCTTCAAAGCCGCTTTTAGAGTTTGGACGCTAGAAATGTGTTGTTTTCTAATATTAATTTCCAGAATGTGCCATACATTTTCAATAACGTTCAAATCTGGTGACTGTGCAGGTGTTTGGACGAGGTGTGGACAATTCCAAATGAGCCAAGTTTGTACAAGACCAGATTTATGTTTAGGGTCGTTGTCCTGGTAGAAGCGAAAAGTGTCACGTATACCCAGATCTTCTGCACTTTGAAGCAAATTTTGCTTCAGTAAGTCTAGGTACACTGCTTTATTCATAGTGGAGTCTATAAACTTTAATCGACCAACGCCTGCAGATGACATACACCCCCAAACCATTACATGACCGCCACCATGTTTTACTGTGGCGCGTAAATTTTTTGTTTGGAGCTCAGTATTTGGTTTCCGCCATACGTATGCTTTACCATCTGACGCAAAAAGATTAAACTTGCTCTCATCGGCGAAAATAACCGTATTCCAAAAAGCATTGTCCTTGTTTAAATGGTCATTTGCGAACTGTAAACGAGCTTTTTTATTTTTCTTCTCTATAAAAGGCTTATTCCGTGCTGTTCGCCCATGAAAATTGGAATCCCTTAATATTCTGCGCACAGTTTCTGGATGACATTTTTTGCCGAGAAACATTTCAACATCTTTGGTCACCGCTGGAGCACTTAACATTGGTTCTTTTTTAATCTTTTTTGAAATCCACCCCTCATCCGTTTCATTAAAAATTTTATTAGGAGCCTTTCGGCCCTTGTTATGCACGCGATTTTCACGTACAAAGCGCTGAATTATATATTGAACTGTAGATGAACTTAAATCAACTATTTCAGCAATTTGTTTTTGCGTTTTTCCACTTTGAAAATGTTTATTAACTAATTCGCGTTTTTCAATTGAAGTGTGTGGACCCATGGTGATATACCGCGTAATTGCAACTGATCTGCATTGTTTTTAGAACATAAACTGCTTCTTAAGTATTCATAGTTCACACTTTGATTTACCGTTAGTTTTCTGTATCCGTTATTTCCATGTATCACATGAACGAAAATCAACACACGAAATAAGCTGTGACCCATGAATTATGAGTGTTTTTGGTTTTTGTTTAATAAAATATTGAATTTGAATACTTTTGTAAATTTTTTTACATGTTTTGTATTTAAAACTAAATTATCAATATAATTGCATCATTCGTTCATTTAGTTCAGAACAAAAAATATTAATTTCATATCAGTATTACCAAAATTGTTGCTTACACGAAATAAGCTGTGAGCCACTGTATATGCAAACATATAGAAATTAATATAGATATATTTTTTAATTGTACTTGACGGTACTGCTTTCACCGAAATCACTAATGTCGAAAAATATCATAATGAAAAACTTACTTGTTCACATACATATGAACAAGCGTATTTAATTAATCTGTTATCATTGATATCTTTCCAAACTATTTGTAAATTTTTAATTTACAACAATTCGCCTCTTTTAATTGTTGCCCACTTGAGTAAATTACTCGCTTCTATTTAACTGTTGATAATTCTACGAAAATTATGGGAAAATCAGAAATTATTATTTCATAGAAAAAAACCACATCCAAATACATTTGTATACATACATTATGTACATAAGTATATAATTATTTAAAGGAAAATCATTTAAATTCAAATGAGTTCAATTTAAATACTTTTTTTGTACTTCAATTACTTTCTGACAGCCAACTTTTGAAGCAATCAATAAAATGTGTGCATATTGTGTAGAGCTCAGCAGCAAATGCATTTTATGTGCACATGAATGTACTTACATGTGTATGTATAAAATAGAACAATAAACAGCAAAGATAATCAAATGACAAATATTTTCCCGAAATAATATGCATGCAAATAATGAAATTGCAAATAATGAGCGTATATATATGCACAGGTAAATTTGTTTGTATACATATGTATGTACATATGTATATGTATATAAATTTTTTAAATTTGCGCGTGTGTATGAATGAAATTGCTTAATCGTCGTAAAAAGATTTCCAGGTTTACTTAATTAACAAACGAGCAAAAAATTTAGCGATAATAGCGATTCGTGTAGGTGTGTAAATGCCCAGTAGGAAAATTGAAAACTACTACTGTTTGAAAGAATAAAATCAGTTATAATAAAAAAAAATTAAATTTTTTAACATACAAAAATAAAAAATACAAAAATAAAATATTTATGATTTATAAATTTCATTCACTTATTTCTATAAAGACATTTAAGGGAGAAAGTAAGGCATTTTCACAGATTATTCAACTTGGATGCGAGTCTCTGAAGATTTGCTGTTATTTTTCTAACTAGTTTTGCAAAATAAGTCGAATATTCCCATGAATATTTTTTTATACTCAAATTGAGATGTGTTTCAGTATCAACCTTAACTTCAAATCATTTGTTCTCAAATGTATTTTAATCATAATCTCAAACATTTTCTCAAATATGAAACGATAAATGGTTTTTCTTAAATTGTAAAATGATGGAAACAAATTTGAGAAATAGCCTTTGAGAAACGTCTGAGAAAATGTTGTCTTTCAAATTGCATAAATGTTGAACTTCAAATTGACGTTTGAGAATTTCAATTCCAATGTTTGTTGGGTCTATACTAGAGCCCTTGGTATTCTGGAATAATAATATTCGGTTTGCAGTATCCGGATAGTCGTAAGTTGTCGACTATTCGATTAATCGTTCACTTCCGACTATCCGGTAACCGTTCGTCGTCGACTATTCGAATAGTGGAAGTTCATTAAATTTCTATTTATTGAAAAAACTGAAACTCACAAAAAATGTCCACAATTGACATTTTCACAAATGAAAACAAACAAAATCAAAAGCTGCTTGGATTTCAACAATTTTTATTTATTCAAAAACTCGCAGCAGAGTAACTATTCGAATAGTCGCACCAGAACAACTATTCGAATTATCGTAGTAGAACCAATATTCGAATAGTGGCAATGTTACATGAGTAATTGTCTTGAAATGATGAACAATCATACATAAAATTAAGTGTCGGAGCCGAGCTATGGGTACGTAGGTAGGAGTGCATCCCTTCTGGACCCAATTCACATTGAATGCCCATTTTGTTGCACTAATCGTAAACGTCTCTATATTACTCGTTTCATCGTTTCGTTCAAACTATTTTGTGCTTTCGATGAAACCCTTTGACATCCAATCAAGGTTTGATACCAGATGGATTCCAAGTGTTCTATCTCGCCTCATTTGCGTTGGACTGGGCGTTCACAGAGAAAGTGGAAATTTTTTCCTTATTCCCTACAATTTAGTACCCGCAAGAAAATATTGTTAATCGCATGTTCTCCAAATGGCCAAAGCCCCGTTATAGTAGCTACAAGTCTGAAAATACTTTTCATGAACCTACTTAATATGTCCCTAGATCTTGTATTGTTATTCTTTGGCTACATCTGTTTTGTTATTTTGCATTTGGTTGAATGTTTTCATCTGTCCTCAGCTAATTGCTTACGTTGTTTGTCGACCTCGGACTCGTCTAGAGGCTCCAGCCTTTGCCAACTCATCTGCTTTTTAGTTACCGAAAATGTTCCTGTGGCCGGGAACTCAGATCATGTCTAGGTGGAGTAATATTTTCCAGTGAGCTCAATGCCTTCTTGCAGTTATGAACTACGCTGGTATTAGTCATTGGCGACGACAAGGCCAGGTGTGCCGCCTGGCTATATGTGCATGGTTGTCTTATGTATCCTCTCATAGTTATTCAATAGATCTTCACAGGCCTTCTCTAAGCCCAGTACTTCCAGCCCAGTATTTGAAATGAAATAATTTGGTGAACATAAACATATTCTTTTATTTTATGCAAAAATATTTGGTACATATATGTATATAAATTATAAAAATACCAACAAATAAGTTAGTATTTCATTGATTACTCAACCATGGCAGTAATAGACGATACATATATTATTTACAACACATTAAATTTCCTACCGGGTTGCAATTACGACTTCACACATTAAAGCAAACATGCTGTTGTTCATATGTAAATACATTTGCACTTGTAAATTTTCTCGGCTGTTTTGCTGTCAGTCAGTTAAATAAGAAAGGTGATATTAACAGCAAAAACTACTTTTATAAATTAACATTTCAAAGCTTTATATCTTTTTTGTGCAAATAGAAGTGCAAATATTATATACAACGTAAACAACTATAAAAGCCCACAACAACAAAAATAATTTAATTAAATCATAAAAAATTGTATTTAGAATTTTGTAAACAAATTATTTCTCCGAAAATTCAACGTAAAAAGTATGAAAACAAAAAAATTAACAAACTTATTGCGTTCCTAAAATTCGGTGTAAAATATTTTTTAAAACAAATAACCAAAATATATTCATATGTAAATACAAATGTGAAAATGGAAATTAATGCGCGCTCGCAATCTACTCTAAATGTGTTTCTTATCAGGCGCTTATTTACGTTCAAGCTAGATTTTGAAATGTGCCGTCATTAGCTAATGTCTTACAGATAAGAATATATAAACCAAATTGTTATATTTATATTTCGAGGACTATTAGGCTGATAATAGAAATTAAAATTATTTTAATATTTTTTTGAATAGTGAAAGGCACTAAAAAAAAATTCAAAACTCACAAAATGAAAACATATGTACTCTGTGAGTGTCATAACTAAGCCATAAATAAAGTTATGATTGAAAAGAGGGGCATATTTTGATCCAAATTTTTAAGGGGGTGTGGTCCATACATAGGTTTTTTATATAAATCTCGCAAATCACTAAATCTATTTAAACCAAAATGAATATGGGTAGAATCGGATAATAACCACGCCCGCCACCACGCCTATGAATTCCATCTGATTCCTTTACTTTATAATATATACATTAGGAACCACTGAAGATAGCGGAATAACTTTAACTTTGCACAAATATTGTATTTGAGCTATGGCTTCATTTATGGAAAAATTGTCGATATCGGACTATAACTTATCAAGGCCCCGGATATCGAAAATGAAGAACTCAATATCTAAGGGTAATTTTTCACCGAAAATTTCGCTAAATCTTACAGATATTATTAATTAATTCAGAGGGAATCTTTTAATAATAACAATATCTTTTTATAAAGTGTCTCTGCACCAAAAATTATAAAAATCGGGTCATAACTTCCCCTAGCTCCCATACATATACCTAATTATAGGTTTTTCACAAATAGGTCGGGATTTATTCCGCATATCTCGGTTAATATCTAAGAGTGTATAGTCTTGGATATATCGTGCTACCTTGGAGATGAAATTTAGTGAAATCGGTTCATGAATTACCTCAGCCCTCAGACTTTATGCCAAATATATGTCAAATTGTGTATTATCTTAATAAAATTACATCAATACATGTTCGGCTGTACCCGAACTTAACCTTTCCTTACTTGTTTCATATTTTTCACATGCGAAGAATTTCTCTTATAACACCGTACAAAGAAATTTTTTTTTTTTAATTTTGAACATAGTTTAATACTTTGCCTCATATAAAAGTCAGAAACAAAAAAGTTTGACCTGAACTTGAAAAAAAAAATAATTCACACCAAATTAGTAACCGTAATTATTTTGAATATAAGAGCTGCTGCTCGGTGCAGATAATGCCGACATGGCAAAAATACGCACAAACTAATTTGCATAATTTCCCACATAAATACCCAACACTCATGCACACCCATAAGTAGTGATTTACCCCATTTCCAGAAATAATTTCACTTCACTTTTCACTGCCGCATAAGCGAGTACCTTCATAAATATGTACGTTTGTACTCACATACCAACTTATTTGGCACACGCACCTCTTTTTTTGGAAGTTCTAACACCGTTCGTCTAAATTTGGGCTCACTAATTTATTTCGTGGGTGAAAGTTAGAGTCGCTTAACATGGCAACAAAATATTATTCATGTGAAATAATTTCGGGTAATTTGATTTTGCCGACTTCTTTTGGCTGAGTTGAAATATTAGCGAATTTCCTATTCAAATTTGGCTGCTTTGTTTATGATGAGTCAGATGTACTTATGTTTAATTTGTTTGTGTATAATGCCACATGTGTGCAATGGAAATACGTAAATATTTGAAAAATGCTTTCTTTTCAGTGTTATGAAATATATTTTGAATGTATGTACATTTATCAATGTATAGTATAGTCTGCGGTCTCTGCGGTTTCTGAGATTATAGTGAATTCCCAACCACTAGTTCCCACTTTATTTCACTTAGTACATGGCCTATAGGAAACGAGAGTTAAAAGAACACTCACCTCAGATACAAGTTTCCCTGTAGGAAATTAATTATATATATATATGCACCTTCTCAGTTCTTTGCCGCCGTATTTGAATAGCTCGGCCGGTAATCCATCGGCCCCCGCCGCTTTGTTGTTCTTCAAGCGGGTAATTGCTATTCGAATTTCTTCATGGTCGGGTAATGGAACATCTATTCCATCGTCATCGATTGGGGAATCGGGTTCGCCATCTCCTGGTGTTGTACTTTCACTGCCATTGAGCAGGTCGGAGAAGTGTTCCCTCCATAATCCCAGTGTGCTCTGGACATCCGTTACCAGATTACCTCCTCGGTCCCTACATGATAATGCTCCGGTCTTGAAACCTTCTGTAAATCGCCTCATCTTTTCATAAAATTTTCGAGCATTACCCATGTCGGCCAGCTTTTCAAGCTTTTCATACTCACGCATTTCGGCCTCTTTCTTTTACGTCTGCAAATGCGTCTCGCTTCCCTCTTCAGTTCTCGATATCTATCCCACCCCGAACGTGTTGTGGTCGATCGCAACGTTGCGAGGTAGGCAGTCTGTTTTCTCTCCACTGCGGAACGACAATTCTCATCGTACCAACTGGTTTTTTGGCGTTGCCGGAGACCAATTGTTTCGGCTGCAGCGGTATGCAATGAGTTTGAGATGCCGTTCCACAGCTCCCTTATATCGAGATGCTGATGAGTGCTCTCAGAGAGCAGGAGTGCAAGTCGAGTAGAAAATCGTTCGGCTGTCGGTTGTGATTGCAGCTTTTCGAAGTCAAACCTTCCTTGTGTTTGTTGACGGGCGTTCTTTGCTGCACAGTGGCGAGCGCGTATCTTTGCTGCTACTAGATAATTGTCCGAGTCAATGTTTGGTCCTCGGAGCGTACGCACGTCTAAAACACTTTAGACATGTCTTCCGTCTATCACAACGTGATCGATTTGATTGCGCGTGTTTCGATCAGGGGACAGCCACGTTGCTTGATGAATTTTTTTATGCTGGAGTAGGAAATTAATTGCTCAGATGAAATTTCAGCTGTCAAAAATATCCGCCGTTTGTATGTTGTATCAAAGGCCTTTGGGAGATTTTGAATGCATTTGATGGGAAATTGCCCTAGTAGTACCTTTGGGCGTCAATGGTCCGATTTGGGCGATTTTTAGAAATGGGGTGCCACACTATAAATGCAGTATTTATACAAAGTTCTGTTCCTACTATCTTTACTAGGGCTTGCTTTACATATCGTAAAGTAAACGATTCAGATCGACTTCAAAGTTCTGGTACATAGGAAGTAGGCGGGGTTGTGAACCGATTTGACCTATTTTCACAAAATATCATTGGGATGCAAAGAAAATATTACAAACCGAATTACAGTGAAATTGGTCGAGTAGTTTCGGAGATATGGTTTTGACCCATAAGTGGGCGGAACCACGCCCATTTAAAATTTTTTATACTAATTTGAATGCAGCACTTCTGTACGAAATTCGAATTTTATAACTTTATTATTGACTTAGTTATGGCACTTTATATGTTTTCGGTTTCCGCCATTTTGTGAGCGTGGTAATGGTCCGTTCTGATTTGTGAAACATGTTGCGAGAGTATAAAAAAGTATAACAGCTGATCGGTTATCGAGTAGCCGGCAGTGTGAACGGCAAAAAAGGGTTTCTCAATGGAAATGTTGATTAATCAAATAATTTGGCTGTGTAAAAACGCTATTACACTGTACAATACTTAGCTGGGAAAAAGACTTTTTAAAATAATTATTATTCTTGAATCATTTTGTACTTAAATTGATTTCATGAAATCGAAGAAATTTCTTAGAAAAGCCATATTTCAGTGAACAGAAATTTTTAATCGTTATCATAAGCATTCCGTTTAATTTTTTATGATTCAAAATTTAACAAACGACATGGCAACGATGTGCTGAATACTATTGTACGTCAGTGTAAGTAAATTGGAAGTAAGAAGAGAGTGTGTCGATTAGTTTATTTTTGGTTTAGCTAACACAGATACGAAGCTAAAGTCTTGTGCATTTTTGACACACGCTGGTGGAGAACACGTTTTCGTGGTCTCCCGTGCATAGACAGGGCTTGTCAGGGCCGTAAATTTAAATGAAAGAAACAACTTGCAAAAGAAAACAAATATTTGTCGCTTTTGTTTTATAGTAACGGGTGATTTTTTTGAGGTTAGGATTTTCATGCATTAGTATTTGACAGATCACGTGGGATTTCAGACATGGTGTCAAAGAGAAAGATGCTCAGTATGCTTTGACATTTCATCATGAATAGACTTACTAACGAGCAACGCTTGCAAATCATTGAATTTTATTACCAAAATCAGTGTTCGGTTCGAAATGTGAAATCCGCTTTTTTATCGACAAATTTTGTTCAGCGATGAGGCTCATTTCTGGTTGAATGGCTACGTAAATAAGCAAAATTGCCGCATTTGGGGTGAAGAGCAACCAGAAGCCGTTCAAGAACTGCCCATGCATCCCGAAAAATGCACTGTTTGGTGTGGTTTGTACGCTGGTGGAATCATTGGACCGTATTTTTTCAAAGATGCTGTTGGACGCAACGTTACGGTGAATGGCGATCGCTATCGTTCGATGCTAACAAACTTTTTGTTGCCAAAAATGGAAGAACTGAACTTGGTTGACATGTGGTTTCAACAAGATGGCGCTACATGCCACACAGCTCGCGATTCTATGGCCATTTTGAGGGAAAACTTCGGAGAACAATTCATCTCAAGAAATGGACCCGTAAGTTGGCCACCAAGATCATGCGATTTAACGCCTTTAGACTATTTTTTGTGGGGCTACGTCAAGTCTAAAGTCTACAGAAATAAGCCAGCAACTATTCCAGCTTTGGAAGACAACATTTCCGAAGAAATTCGGGCTATTCCGGCCGAAATGCTCGAAAAAGTTGCCCAAAATTGGACTTTCCGAATGGACCACCTAAGACGCAGCCGCGGTCAACATTTAAATGAAATTATCTTCAAAAAGTAAATGTCATGAACCAATCTAACGTTTCAAATAAAGAACCGATGAGATTTTTTTTTTTTTTTAAAGTTATCAAGCTCTTAAAAAATCACCCTTTAGATATTTATAAATATTTCACATACACACACATGTATGTATATGTATGTGAGATTGTTAAAGTTAATCGGAGGAATTTTGGTTTGTTAACTAACTTATTGGAAGAGGCCAAGCATGGAGCTTGAATAAAAACTTGTTCTGCGCGCATAATTAATTTTACCAATGCCTGACTAATAGATGAGTGCATGCACACACATATATTGGTGAGTGTGTATGTGTTCATTTGCACTGTTTAGTTTCAATTTTAACACCTTTTGATTCTGCTATAAATTATGAATTATTAAAAGCAGGTGCTTAAGCGGATTTTGAATTTGTAAACAAATAATGAAAACATATGTAGATACAAACTGTATATATGTAAATGAAAGATGCTAGGAATAATGAAATTTGAAAAATTGAGAAACGTATGTATGTTTGTACATGCATACACACACATACATATGTACATAGTACTCAAAGAGCCACAAAATATGATCGATGTGCTAAGTACTGAATGAAAGCCACCATTTGGCCGAGAACATCGAAATGTTTATGGATTGTCCACACTGCAACGGTAGGTGGCGGAGTGTAGGTGCAAATAGAATAACCCTCAGGAAATACATGTGATTATCATGAGAAATATAAAGAAGTTTTAACTAGCGTTTTATAAAACTGATTTCAACATTTATTTAAAGTTTTATAAAATTTTTCGAAGTTCCGCCTGTAATTCAGGTTAATAAAACATGTATTTTTATTTTCGCAAATGTCTCTCGAATTTAAAGATAGACTATTTAGACACCATATTATGATAAAAAAATATGATAAAAATTGTAATAAAATTCTTTTGGAAAATGTTATTCTGTTTTGATTCAGCACTACTAAGATCAGATGAATTGTTCTGCTCTTTTGTCTAAATATGGAGACTAATTGCCTTTTCGCACAGCCAAACAAATTTTTTACATTAAGATTATAATTGAGAAACTATTTTTTGTCCTTCGCACTGCCGGTTACTTGATTAACTGTTATAATTTTTTGTTTATGCTGTTCATAAGAAGTTGATTAGTTTCATCAACTGATTGCAATTTTATCAAAAACCACAACGAAATTTACTGCGTAAACAACAACCCCCATAGTTCATTAGCATTCCAGTTTCAACTCGATTTGTATTCCATTAAAAACTAATGTAGTAAAATAAAATTTAAATTTTGTATGGTAAAGCGATCTAAATCAGCGCTTTGATATCCAAATTTTACACAATTTTATCGAAAATAATCTCAGATGTATTGACTTAGATACTTTCTACATATATCATTTCAAGTTAATGTATTCTATTACTAATGTAACCAAAGATTTAATGAACATTCTGAACTCATGATTTTCACATGACATAAAGGAAATCTTCTAAATAAAAGTCGTATCTGCGCTAAATGTTTATTTACTAATAACTAAATCACTTTAACCGATCTTGAGAGCATTGCATTTTCTACGGGATGTTAGTTGTAGCGGAGTCGATGTCGCAGTTAAAGTGAACTGTGGACCTTGCTCCCAAATCGGAGTGGTGGAAATTATGGATCATAATGAAAACATCATTAAACTGTGCTTAAAAATATAAATATTACATATAATAAACGGAAAACAAAGAAAATAAGAACACATGACATTGCATATTTCAAAAAGTTGTTGTTATGTAAATATGTATTCTGGTGACACGAACAACAATAATACAAGAATTTATCACAATGCGACCGCACGACTAAACACATTTGCTAATTCATACAAATAAGTACAGTATAGCTTTAAAGTGGTGAACACTATTTGTATAAATTAAGAAAATGAGAAAAATTGGATTCTTTTAGATTTTAAATTCAGTAGTTTTGAAAGAATGCTTTTTATTTATTTTTGATTTGAAATTAGGGTCGGAATTGAGTCGAAAATCAACCCATTTGCTTTGTCTGTTATTAGGTCTGAGTAACAAAAATTCTTCCGAGACCCCTCCGAACTCTTAATCTACATTAACTTACGGTTAAAATCAGATGCGGTTATTCAGAAGATACGAAGCTGGACATTATTTTTTAATATTATTTAGAAATTTTCGAGTAAAACGAGAAAATACGATGTTTAGTCTGAATCGAAACTCTTTATTGGGTGTTTGGCTTCCAAATTTTTTTAGTTAACAATTATTTTTTAGCCAAAAATTAACGCTAGAACTCATTAGCGTGCAATATATGTATGTACATAACACACTTGAATTTTGTTTTTGTTGGTTACGAAATTTCACGACGTTATCGAATTGTCCTCATATACATGTATCTCTATATATATGTATGTTCATATATACTTTGAATGATTATGTAAGACAATCATATTGGTTCTTCAGAGGACTGTATACTTTGTATCGCCACACTGTATAAATATTGCATGAATATAAATATGAAACACGCACTTATCTTGGTTTCGTGTGTGTACAGAAAAGTGAAGAAGTACTACAACTGCTACGACATTTTTTGAATGACATTTCACTCTGGTCTAGCATTTTGCTTTTAGAAACCACAGCAACCGCCATCACCGCTGCAACCGTGACAACGAAGTCTATTAGCAAAGCATATCAACAGTGAATGCGAAACAAATCAGAAACCGTACTTTGTACAAAACCATTTTAAAGCGAATAGAATAAAGTAAGGAATAAATAAGAGATATAAATATTTTAAATTGGGTCATACGCATAAACCCGCAGCATTTCAACATATCGTGTTGCATTATGGTTGGAAATATTTTAAGCTTTCCTAAAGATTAGCATAATAATAATAATAATAAGGCGCTTACAACTTTGCTAAGAATGTCTTCTTCTCCCACGTATCATGTTATACATGTAAAGGGGTTATAGAAATACAATAGGATCTTTAGTAAACTTAGTTGCTCAAACATAAGTTGTTTGTATGCATGAATGTAATTGACGTTGGAACCGTTATTTGATTATAGCCGAATCAATTATAGCACGCCAATCTTCTCTTTTTCTCACAATTCGGCTGCAATTGGAAATTTCAAGAGAAACCAGGTCGCTCTCCACCCGATCATTCCCACGGAGTGCATCGAACACTTTTAAAGCTGGAATGTTTTCGTCCAACTTGACCTAGCCAGCGTAGCCACTGTCTTTTTATTCGCCGAACTATGTCAATGTCGTCGTATAACTCGGACAGCTCATGTGGTATTCGTCATTGCAAATGGTCAAAGGACCTTACATCTTCCGCAAAACCTTTCTCTTCAAAACTACTAGTGCCGTCTCATCGGATGCCGACATCGTCCACTCTTCTGGACTATACATTAGGACGGAAATGATGAGCGACTTCTAAAGTTTGGTTCTACTTCGTTGAGAGAGGACTTTACTTTTCAATTGCCAACTCAGTTCAAAGTAGCACTGGTTTGTAATATTGATTCTGCGTTTTATTTCAAGACTTAAATTGTTGGTATTATTGATGTTGGTTCCAAGATAGATGAACTTTTCAACAACTTCAAAGTTATGTCGACAGTGAGGTGAAAGCCTACACGTGAATGCGCTGACTGTTTGTTTGATGACAGGAGATATTTCGTCTTGTACTCATTCACCACTAGACCCATTTGCTTCGCTTCCTTATGTAGTCTGGGAAAATCAGAACTAATTATGCGGTTGTTGATTCCAATGATATAAATATCATCGGGTAACCTATGGTCCCAAGACTTTTTGAATATTTTTAACATTGAGAACTGCTATTAGAGATGTAAGGTCAAAGGTCAACGGTCAACTATTTGGTTACCGACTACAGCAGCGCATATTTATTTAATCGTCTCAAGCTTTTTAGACCCTTTATGGATTTTTTAAGGTTGTTGTAAAAATTTACATAGGATCTTCAATAACAACTTCGTATTTCTAAATTTCTCGAGGCACTGGACTTGACTAATAATTAAAATTTTAAGCTTAGGCCCTGATGAATAATATATAATAGTATACAACGCAATATTTTCTTTTTAATTTTCAACAATTTTAATTGCCAAAACCACGGCCTAAAGGACGTAGAAGGTGCAACAATACTCAACGCAAAAGCAACTTCGTGATTTTATCGCATGGTTTGTTTTCCAAATTCAAGAATTTATCAGCTGATGTGATTGTTGTTATAATCGATTTTTTACAAATCTTACACAATGCTCAGCACATAACGGTTTCGCACAACCAAACCGAAAAACTGAATGAGTAAACTCAGACTTGCTAGGCATGAGATGCACAGTTGTTGACACACCAGTGCACGCGAATTGGAGGGATATTTGGTGCAGCAGGGGGCAACGAGGTGCTCGAGCTAAGCGATGACTGCACACGCAAACAAAATATACGGCACGCATGCCATACAATTTATTGCTGCGGCGTGTTTTTGTGTACGAGCGTGTGTGTGTGTGCACCTAAATTCATTAAACTCCAATAAACTGCCTTTGTTAGCCGATTCTGGAAATGGTTGACGAAACGAACCAACAATGAGATGAAAAGCATGCAATCAACAATATTCGAGCGTACAACTGTTACAATAGCACGACAACAACAAACAGTAACAGCAGCCAGACCATTGGTAAAATGCAGCAGAGTTGACATTTGATTCCGCGGTCGAAGCCGCAGCCGCAGCAGCAGCTATACTGATAGGGACTTTGTATAGACAAACATACAAATATGCTTACATCTGTTTATATATGCATGCGGCGCACACAGAATGGTACAAATGCTGTGCTGTGGTTGCTTTGTATTGTTGTCGGCTGCGTTCGCTGCGCCGCTGTGGGGGAGCAAAGAGACCAGCACACAGTCAGCAGTGTCTACAAAAAAAGGTATTGGCGTTTATAAGTGGGCGACGTGGCTGCGGTGGAAAACAAGTACCGAAACACGTTTAAGTGCTATTTGGCAAAGGCTATACACGCTTACATATAAATACATATGAAAGTACATATGTATGTATTCAAGCTTCTGAGTTCCTGCTGCTCTTAAGCCATTAAGTGTTACATACCAGAAAGGTCCATAAGCTTCTCTGCTGCTCTCTATATGCATTCTACTGCTATTGTGCTGGTGCAGCACATGAATGCAATTTTGTTTTGCGCTTTGTATTGTTTTTCGTCACTTTGCTATTTTGTTTTCACGTGCTATTCGTGTGTTTACTTTATATTACATATTATTTTCAACAATAAAGCACACACTCACCCATACACATATGTACATTTCTAGTGCACTACAATAAATTTGCTTATTTTTTCTCACTTAAATTTTATAACATAAACACTGCTTACTTTGTGATATTTGTTGTTGCTTTTATGCCACTTTTTGCTGCTTGCTTTTAACCTTTTCAACTACTTGCCAAATTTGGTTGACTGACCTTTTAGCCAATATCGGTTTATTATTATTTTAATGCTGTTTTTTTATTGCCAAATTTTTGCCAACATCACTCACACGCGTCTATGATTTCATAAACATTTTGCAACGTAACTATTTTTGTATATAAATATGTATCTGAAAATTCTTTTGTAAAAAAAGAAACACTTCTGCGCTTGTTCTTTTATATTGGTTTGTTGTTATTGCTTGGCATCCGTTTCCGCACTCTTGTCTCGCACAATATTCATTCACTGTATGGAACGCGCACACGAAACAACCATCACCGACACTTTGCAACACTAAACTAAAATCCACTAATATCACAAGCAGACCAAACGATGCTACGAACGTCGTCGAATTCGCCGCACTAAGCTTCACACTACCGTTTAGTTAACACTTGAAACACCCTGTCCTGGCATCATTCGGTAAAAAGTGTGAATCGTTGCACTGAATATTTGTCATATATGTATTCATTAAACGTTCGTAGTGTATTTAATAACTGTGCAATCAAATATGAAATTAATATATGGAATTAATAATCTTTACATATATAATAAAAAACTGTGTTATTTTATATTTCAAAATTCCGATTAGATTTCAATTCGCATCATTTTTCAGCTTCCTCTTCACAACCACATTCCGTTTTGTTTATTTTGCCACATGCGCACTGTGCACAATAATATTATACAGCGTTCAGAGTACGGCCACTAACAGCTGAGACAATGTGCAAGGGTGATTCACAACAGCTACTAATGTTGCATAGATTAGTGCAAACGAAATTATACACACCATATTGTAATCAATACATATTTGCATATATAGGCATTTGCGATTAAGAAAACGAGCAAAACAGATTAATACTTAAACAAGGTAGAGCAGAACCACATTAAGAGAAGAAAAATATAATTTTTGAATCTTTATAAAATAACTGACCGCTAATTTCTGCAATAAATTATCATTAGTCTCTGAGGTCCTAATTTTCGGTACCTATGGTATTGAAAATTTATAGTCCAATTTCAACAAATTATAATGCAAAGAAGTGTTAGTGCAAAGTTTTATTCCGATATCTTCATTGTTTCTTGATATATACAAATATTTTAAAGTGAAAGAATCAAATACAGTTATACGGAAAGTAGGCGTGGTTGTGAACCGATTTCACACTTCTCATCCGTAACATCTGAGTTATAATACTTTTAATAGTTGTCAACAAAATCATTGTAAGGTGTGAGCGCATAACATATAATAAAGAAGTAAGGAATTGCTAAGTTCGGGTTTAACCGAACATTTTATACTCTCGCATATTATGTATTTATTTTGGCATCAAGTTAGGTTAGATAAGGTCAGGGGGTAAATCTACGCATCTACAGAGAATCTCACTTAGATAGCATCGACTTACCTGTGTGAGACCCTTATGATTCGACAAAGCGCTATCCCACCGCTTCCAATCCGATGTCAATATTGCTAGGGTACCCTCTCTTGCAAGCTGGTCTGCTTTGCAGTTTCCAGCGATTTCGCGGGGACCGATTACACACACAAATCGAATTGCAAAGTAGGTAGGTAGGTAGGAGTGCTGCCCTGTTTTAGTTCGGGCTCAATTAGCACTATCTGTGCCATTTTGAGGCACTAGTCGTTGACCTTTTTTTTTATTTGCTGTCATCTTTAAGCTTCTCGTTCAAACCATTTTGTGGTTTCGATGAAGCTACTTAGATCCATTATGCTTTTTGTAGACATCCATTCGAGGTTTGTTGCTTGTTCTGTGACGGATCTGCGATAGGGCTGGGCATTCACAGAGGAAGTGGAAAATTGTTCTTGAAAATTCCGCTTGGAAGAAACTAGCCGAGTTTGGTAAACGGATAGAGAGAGAAATGTCTAGATCATCGGAAAATACTCCCGTGCCTACACCACAGTCCATTTTGGACCCGTCGGTATATACTGAGATGGTGTCTTCATCTCCTATTCTTCCCCTTCTCCTTTCTCGTCTAGAGGGAAGTTACAATTGAAATCCAGCTTTGGGAGAATATAGTCTGATTTATTGACTTGTGTTCTGAGTTTGTTTAGAATATCACTATGTCCATAGTTATTCTGGTTCCAACCTACTAATTCCTTTATTCTTATTGCAGAACATGCTGCTATTTTGTGAATATGAATGTCTATGGGTAGTTGATGCAGGATCACATTAAGCGCATCAGTCGGACATGACTTCATTGCTCCAGTTACTCCTGCACATGCCGCCCTTTGTATTCCATTCAGTTTTCTGATGTTATATTGTTTCTTCAGAGCTGGCCAAGTAGTTCGATAAAGATGTTATGGGAGGAGTGAGTACACACCTCTCTGAAGGAGGTCGCACACTGTCTACTGCTACCTTAACCTCATAAATCTCTACCTGAAAGACGATGCAATGGTCTGGCAGCCGAAAACTGGAGTTAATTGAGGGCTACCGAAAGAAGACTTCCCCTCTCACCTTCCTCCTGAGATTGGATGCATCCGTATAAAAGCTCACTGCGCCTCTTCTCCATCGGCTCTTAAATGGTAGGTGCGCAGTGAAGAAACCGCTGCGAGACGGTTCTGCGGTGCGGTTGATTCAGATCAGGGATGCACCCTCAGTGACGTAGGATTTCATAGCGTCCCTATTTCGAACCAGCCTGCTATGTCCATGGGTACTATGTGTAAAATGACATTTAAAGCCATGGTTGGCATAAAGTACTGTAAAGTAAAAATACATTTCTATTTAGTTAGCATGACTAATATCGTTTTCTAATATCAATATTCATATATGCGAAATTTCCTTCATATATGCGAATTGTTCGAACTTGCCTTTTTCTATGCTTTCGGCAAACGGATTGTAGGGAAGTCTTTTTAATACCCACTGGATGAAAGTGCCTACCGTTTGAGAATTTTCATCATTAAAACAGTGACCCTCGCTTAAATGCCTCCCCGTTTAAGTGCTTTCCCGCTTAATTGCCTATACATTTAAGCCAATAATTAAAAAATGTTTTCCATTTTCCACTTTTAAGTGCCTTTAAAAATGGAATGCATGGAATGAGTTGAGTATTGTCAACAAGAAAAAATTATTCATACGTCTGTAAATGTTTTTTGCATTTTTGTTATTAATAAGAAATAAATGTGATTTTCATCCTAAAATAATAGATCGAGGTATTAGCGAAAAAGTTTGGTTCAGTAATGAAAGTAGTTATAGATAAATACAACAATTTAACATATTCACAATAAAAAACTGTAATTAGTTCAGTAAAATCTTAAAATGCAAACTACCAAATGGCAAGCAAAGGCTATGTGTCAAACATTAATGTTTTTCTCTGTGTTGATTTGGGGTGAAAAAATTATGTGGTGTAAAAACGATTTGCAATTTACCTTGCCAAATGACCAATCGAAATTTCAAACGCACTCCCATTATACAATCAAATTTGGGTATTTTTACTAAATTATAAAATATATTCCATAAATTAATAGAATACAAAGAAAATACTTCAGTTTGCTCTTGGCAATATTAAGAGTTTTTAATGTATTCTTCTTTAAGGTTTGTTGTGGGTAATATTTCGACTTCCGAATGAATTGTGGCGCTGTGTGCCCATATGTGAACAGGCCTTTATGTATTTGCATTTTATCAGCTGTTCACCAATAGTTGTATTACAAGTGCAAGTAAAAAGCAATTGAAACTGATTTATAATAATATATACATATGTAATTATGTTTTGTGCAAAGTAAAATGAAGAAAATGCGTAAAACTGTAAGCAACACAAATTATAATTACACATAGTTCACACGTTAACCTTCGCATTGATACAACATCTACAATAATATAACAGATAAAATGGAAGATGCATGAGAATTATAAAATGTAAGTGAAATAAACGCTATTTTGGATTATAGTATGGATATTAACAAACTAAAAATGTTTTGCAACTTAGCAGTGCAAGTTGTCATAATGCAAAATGGTCGGGCATTGCAAGGTTGCAAAATTATTCATACTGTGACAGTGCTGCCATACTTAAATAATTTATATTTAATCAATTGCAACATTCACACCGCAGGATTTGCACTAATTAACTGGATATGGCAGTATTGCAAAATTTTCAATTATTTAGCATTTGTCATTGGCTGTTCTGCGTGCTGTGCGTGCTGTGGAATTAATCTGTTAAAAACATGAAAAGGAAATTACAACAAAAAAGAATAAAAAGATGGACACAAGATGAGATATGCAAAATTATTGACTATATAGCGGAATATGGAAATTTGGAGGTAATTATATTATTTGTAGACAAATAACTAAACCATAAATTTGCGTTTAGAAACCAACAGCACGGATATACTATGAAACATTTCTGCAAGTATCGCCGATCGATGCGACATGGGATTTAATAAAATGGAAGGTGCGTCATTTAAAAGCAATATTCGCAAAGGCGGAGCAATGGACCAGCTCTGCTGAAGCTAAGTCACTAAGTACTGATCGGTTTGTTGGTAAATACAAAATTTTTTAATTTTAATATGAATAAAAATACTAATGGAATTAATTACTTGAAGAACGATTGCAGAAAATGTGTCCATATTATCACCGTTTACGAAAGATATTTGGCGAAAAACAAGCGCAAATCGTGGAGATTCTTGAATCAAACGACTCATTTTCCGATTGTTATAATGACGAATTCGAAGATAATAATGACATGGCTGTGGATGTAAAAGTATTCGCCGACTTCAATGCATTGGAAAACTTTTATCCAGTTGAAACTGTGGAAAGCATAAATTTGGCAAATAAATCGTGCCCCGAAGTGGAAGTCACGCAAATGTCAACCAATTCGACACCAGCACTTGCTGATGTTCTAAATGAGCAGTTGATTGCAGAAACAGAGTGTGGAGTAACGGTGCGAGATGGCGCAAGAGACAGAATAAACGAGCAAATGGGTGCTAAGAAACAGAAAAAAGAATCGCTGCGTCATTCACTCTCCGCCTTAAGTCAGAGTCAAGAAAGTCGAAACGAAATGCACCGATTACGGCTCAAATTTGAAGAATATAAATTCGTGCAGGAATTTCAATTTGTCAAACAGAAATTTGAAGCAGAAATGGAGTTGAAAAAGCAAGAACTCGAGTTAAAGAAAATGGAAATCGAAAGTAATGAAAAGCTGAGGCTCATGGAAATTGAGAAAAGCGAACGTCTTGCTAAATATGAACTAAATTTGAAGTACAATTGTCACAATGATAGTTTGCATACCGATTAGGGGATTTGAGTTGAAGTGTATACATTTTTACATAATTTATGTTGCATTGAATGGTTATTGCATAACGAAATTTAAATAACTATTTTTTGTTGGAGTTAAATTTTCCTATAACAACTAAACATATATTTATATACTATATATATGTATATGATATTTCTTTATATATGTATGTATGTATGTGAAGATTTTAAATAATATTTGTTTTTGTGAACATTTGAAGTATAAATGTTTGTTGTTGCAGCAGTTAAAATTTCATTTGAGGATGATTTTGTTGCCACAACACACCGTTAGTATATCTAATTACATACATATGTGTATGTATTTCGTAACTAAACGGTGGAACGATACAGTTCATACCGCGAGTTCAATCAACAAATATTTTGTTATAATTAATTTAGAATTAAGTGATGTTTAATTAATTGATAATTAATTTAGAATCTAAGATTATCGATCGTGATATTAATGTTTTGAACGATGAAATTTTTACAAAAGTATTTGGATTTTTGTATGCATGAATAAATAGAAAATATTTTTAAATATGTGTATGGATATATTTTGAAATTAAAAATAATTATACTATATTATTATTTGTAAACTCTTGTTGTTGTTGTAATAGCAAAAGGATGATAACCGAAAATTACAAAGAGTTATACTCTTTGAAAGGAAGTCACAAGTAAAGTACTATAAATTTAGCACAGGAGATCACACTACGGATGGGCATATTAGGATGATTTTTTTTTTTGGCCCCGACCACTATTAACTGTTTTGTATATACCACAGAAACTACTAAAGCTATATAAACCAAACTTTATGAAGTCACTTCAATTAGAAATTTCATTACCCAGCATGAATATGGATGAAATCAGATTATAAACCACGCCTACCTTCCATACAAAGGTTCCCAGCAAGTCATGGGTGCTGAAACTCCAACACATTCAAAGAAATTTTAATAACACCACTACATACACACATATGCAACAAAGGGCGAAATGTGCATAAACATTTACCTCAACTATCCTTTCGTACATCACCCTGAATGATAAAATGAAACAACCAAAGTTCTCGTGTGTTTGAACAAGTTTTGTTTTGAACTATATCAGGCTGCTTGTAAAGTATTATTATATTTTGCGAGTTTTATTTAAATCAGTGATCTGCAGCCTAATTAAAGTTTAAATTAATGAGGCACGCATTTTTAAATAATTAAAACGTAAAATAAAAGTTTTCTAAAGCCATTGAAGAGGGTGATACAGTAATACTTCATTGCACTGTCAATTCGAAGCACGCAATAGAAGCTACGCCAACAATGGTCAACATCACCATTGAATACGTAAATAATTGTTGAATATAATAATATTATCTTGCCTTGAATTCTAAAATTTTCCATACAGATATTTCAAACCTCATACGGCGCGTTAGAGGTACGCAATCTAATTGGTGTCACTTATAGTAGCAGCCTTTTGGTCAATACAATGACGGGAAGAAGTTGAGCGACATGGTTTAGGTGCTTTTGTAACTGTTTATCATCGCGACGTGTGTCCACTAGGTTTTGCCAATGAGCTAGAGGGCAAAGCAGTTGCAATATTTTTGGACTTACTAAAACTCAGAAATTAAAGGGTACATTTAAGTGAATGTTTGTGATCATAGAAATTTGTCCGATAGCAAAAACTGTTCAGCTATTCAATACATTATTCATACATATGTATATAGTGTAGTACGATAATACATGTATAAAGTAAATATAATAATAACACCTAAATGGCATGATATTTTCAATAAATATGAAATATAATTAATGATTTTGTTATTAAATTCTTATTTGGGATTTTGGTAGAGCTAACCGAAAATAGCGGGTATAGTTTCTGGGCTTTTGTGGGTCGCAGTACTGAAAGTGCACGTACAGTTTTGGTTCGCAGTTTTGGGTCTTTCATCTGTGATAGTACCAAGAACAGTACTGGAAGTGCACATGTGGTTTTGGTTCGCAGTTTTGGGTCTTTCATCCGTGATTGTACCAATAACATTCCCCAAATTGTGCAAGAGGTATATATACATTGCTAAATGGTGAATGTAATGTGCAAGAAAGGGATGAATGATCACACGTACACAAGAGTTTCGTATACTTTTGTCAATTCTTGAGGTGCAATTCCTCAGTGCTTGTGGTTAATTTTGCCGAAAATATCGGTAAATTTCCAGATATTCTAGAGAAATTAAAAGGATGTGTAAAATATCCAGTGGACTTTATACCGTATATCTCGGGTAATATGTGAGATATCAAAGCAAAATTAAATGAACGTATAATCTTGGATATAATGTAGCTTGGTGACAAGAATAGTTTAAAGGGTTTATTAGAGTTAATCTCCAGTTATGTATACTTGACTTGACCTAGCCAGACGTGAGAACTGTCACATAGAGAATCTGTTGAATGGCTTTGCATGTATTGGATTACTTGACTTGACTTGAAAGTCTGTTGAATTTAGAACTCTACCCAGCAAGTCATGGGTACTGAAACTTCAACACATTTAAAGAAGTTTTAATATCACCACTACATGCACACATATGCAACAAAGGGCAAAATGTGCATAAACATTTACCTCGACTCTTCCCTCGTACAGCACCCTGAATGATAGAAAGAAACAACCAAAGTTAGTAATTTTGTTATTAAATTCTCATTTCGGGTTTTGGTAGAACTAATGGAAAATAGCGGGTATAGTTTCAGGTCTTTTGTGGGTCTCAGTACTGAAAGTGCACGTTGAGTTTTCGTTCGCAGTTTTGGGTCTTTCATCGGTGATTGTACTAAGATCATCAAGATCAAGAGGTATATATAATGTGCTAAATGATGAATGTAATATGCAAGAAAAAGATTAAAGATCAGACGTACATAACACGTACATAAGAGTTTCGGGTCCTTTTGTAAATTCCCCCCTAAGAATCGCATAGAAACTTTGATTGAAAGTGCTAGTAACGCTCCCTGGCTTCTCACCGAAGTATTCGCCGGTACCTGTCTTGCAGGGTTTTACCACGAATATGAAAATCAAACTTTTCGAACTAACTATACGTACTAGTTGAAAAAGGTATATTTTTATTAAGATAACACACAATTTGGCCCATACATTCGGCATAAAGTCCAATCGAAGAACGTAAATCATCATATATAGTACATCTTCTTCTTCTTCTTGACTGGCGTAGACACCGCTTACGCGGTTATAGCCGAGTCCAAAACAGCGCGCCACGTATCCCTCCTTCTGGCAGTTTGGCGCCAATTTGTTATACCAAGCGAAGCCAGGTCCCTCTCCACCTGGTCCTTCCATCGGAGTGGAGGTCTCCCTCTTCCTTGGCTTCCACCAGCGGGTACTACATCGAATACTTTCAGAGCTGGAGCACTTTCATCCATTCGAACAACATGGCCTAGCCAGCGTAGCCGCTTATTCGCTGGACTATGTCTATGTCGTCGAATAACATATACAGCTCATCGTTCCATCGTCTGCGGTATTTGCCGTTGCCAATGTTTAAGGGACCATAAATCTTCCGCAAAACCTTTCTCTCGAAAACTCGTAGTTCCGTCTCTTCGGATGTTGACATCGTCCACGCTTCTGCACCGTAAAGTAGGACGGGAATGATGATAGGCTGGTAGAGTTTGGTTTTTGTTCGTCGAGAGAGGACTTTACTTTTCAATTGCCTACATAGTCCATAGTAGCACCTGTTGGCAAGAGTGATTCTGCGTTGGATTTCCAGGCTGACATTGTTATTGCTGTTAATGCTGGTTCCCAGGTAGACGAAATTATCAACAGTGACGTGGGAGCCAAGACGCGAATGCGCTGACTGTTTGTTTGACGACAGGAGATATTTCGTCTTGTCCTCGTTCACCACCAGACCCATACGCTTCGCTTCCTTATCCAGTCTGGAAAAAGCAGAACTAACGGTATAGTATATAGGTTGAGGTAATTCCTGAATCGATTTCACTAATTTTCACCACCAACATACATCTAAGATTATATGCTCACTTAATTCGGCTAAGATATTTCACATATTAACCGATTTATAAGCCCATCGTATTTTTGCAAATCCTATAATTAACTGTATGAGAGCTGGGGGAACTTATGACCCGATTTTAACCATTTCTGGTACAGAGACACAGAAGAAAAAGATTTCCTCTGAATCAAATTGAGATATCTGAGAGATTTATCGATATTTTCGGTGAAAAATTACCATAAGGCTCTTCATATTCGATATCCGGGGAATTGAAAAGTTATAGTCCAATTTCGACAATTTTTTCACAAGTGATGCCAGAGATGATATACAATGTTTGTGTAAAGTTTTATTTCGCTATCTTCATTGGTTCTTTATGTACATATATATTATAAAGTGAAGGAATCAGATGGAATTCAAAATTGAGTTATAAGGAAAGTAGTCGTGGTTGTGAACCGATTTCATTCATTTTCCGCACGTGTCCTCATGGTGTCAAGAAAATATTATATACCGAATTTCATTGAAATTGGTGGAGTAGTTCCTGAGATATGGTTTTTGACCCATAAGTAGGCGATGCCACACCCATTTTGGATTTTGTAAAAAAATCTGAGTACACCTTCTTTCTGCCATAAATGTCTGTAAAATTTCATGTTTCTGGCGTTTTTCGTTAGGGACTCAACGCACTTTTAGTAATTTTCAACCTAACCTTTGTATGGGAGGTGAGCGTGGTTATTATCCGATTTCAACTATTTTCTTGGTTTGTGGTGGTGTACGTAAGGTAACCGACTGCGGAAAGTTTGGTTTATATAGCTTTATTGGTTTGCGAGATATATACAAAAAACCTCTTTGCGGGCGGGACCACGCCCACTTCCCCAAAAAAATTAAATCCAAATATGGCCCTCACTAAGGCAATCTTTTGTACTAAATTTTTTAATTTTATACTTTTTTTTACTTTTATAACTTTATTTCAGTTTTCTCCATTTTGTGGGCGAGGCAGTGGTCCGATTTTGCCCATCTTCGAAAGCAACCCTCTCACGGTCCCAAGGAACATGTGTACCAAGTATCGTCAAGATATCTCAATTTTTACTCAAGTTATTCGTTGGCAGGCATTCGGATTTTGACTCGTCTATACTATAATACTCTCTTAGATACTTTTTTTGCGAGGTTATAAAAATTGAATTTTAAAATTAGCTATCAAAATACTCGTATACAAAGCACAGCACAGAGTTTTATATATTTTTGAATTATATAAAATTGCAAACAATTTTAAGACGAATTGAAATGCAAAAGTGGAAAATATTTTTCGGGCTATGTTTATTAATAAAAATATTTTGATTTGCATATGTGGAAGATATTTTTTTTTACAAAAATGTGTGAAAATTATAGGGAGCAGTAAAATAGTAGTAAATTAAAGTGTTTTTGCAAGTTTCCTCTATACCCAATCTTAGTATGTACTTGGTAGCATGACCATGATTTTTGATGACAGCAATACAACGCCTCTATGCATTATATCCACGTATACATATCGGTCCATTATGTCATAAATCTTGTGAATTGGGCCAACACCTCTGTAAGAAAAACAACCCCAAACCATGATACTTGATCCACCACGCTTCAAAGTGGAATCTCGGGTCGTACTCTGTATTACATACTGATGGGATCCTTTTCCGCCGTATAGAACCACTTTCGACTCGGCGCTCCACAAGATGTTGCGCCATTTCTCAATAGGCCAAGTTAGGTGTTCTTTGGCGAATTTAAGACGTCGTACTACATGCTTTTTTTTAATAACGGTACTTTTCGATGACTACGGGCATATAAATTATGTTCACGTAGAAGTCTTCTCACTGTATGAACACCGCAGGTCAGGTTCAATTCGTCCCGAATCTCCACAGCTGTCATTGTAGGTCGAGTCTTAGCGCATCTTACGACTTTTCGTACACAATGCTCAGAAAGAATCTGCCTTGCTCCCCTTTTTTCCTTTTCTTTCTTAGAAATAATAGCATTGCGAATCATTGTGGCTGAACACCCTAAAAGTTTTTCCACTTCCTTGTAGGTTTTACCGGTGTTTACGAGAGATTGAATCCATTCTTGTTTTTCATCACTACAATATATACAGTCATATTTTTTTTTAATTTTCACTGAATAACAAATAAAAAACAGGAAACTTACTTTTCGACTAATAAAATAAAATAATTTTTAATAAAAATAAGGTTTTTGTATAAGCTCTCCATTCACTAATATTCTATTGCTCGCTCATAAAAACAGATATCGCAATATAATTAGCTGTAAAAAAGTAACGGTAAGTGTTTCACACTTGTTGTCGGGTATAACAGGACCATTGCACTTCAGAGAATATAACTAGAATAGTGATCGACGGCAATATCATAAAAGAAACAAAATTTAAAGCAAGATTATATTTGCCAATAGGCGGCACTACTATTTCAATGCTCTCAACTGTACATATTTACGCGAGGAACGCCTACTCCAGAATGATTTGTGCGAATGTTTAGTAATTCGCCCAATATTGACTTGCACAAGGCTCGTTTGACTTGATTTTGTGTGGTGTAGGGCCCTATAAGAATATCTCTACTTCTATCATCTTTGGATAATCCACTGTACGTCAGCCACCAATAAATCTAATTCTGCATTACGGACAGAGCACAAATCAAACAAAAATTAAAATATTGGAAAAATTACGATTTAACCAACGATGGATCAAACTGTTTAACCCGTCTAAAGGCGGTTAACTCCTTTCCAGCCGGTAGGACAGTCATCGAAGATGATGCCTTAATCACCGTATCGGCCTCTATGAAGCAATAGCATCGAATAAAGTAAAATTTACTAAAAATAAATGTGTTATTCTTTAAAAGGATACATACTTTTTAAGCCGCCTGTCCGTTTATTTAAAAGCCACCCTTTAAAAATAAGTTAATCATTTTCCACAAATATTTATTGATTATACAAATATTAGAAAACTACAAATACAAAATGACGCTTGCTTAACATTTAAGAAATCTAGAGAGTACACACTAAAATACATTAATACTGAAGCCTTAATTGTGGCCATGACTGTAATCAGCTGGCGGCACATATGATTCGACGCTCGTGTGGAAAGCGGGTGTTGTATGTGTGTGCGTGGGTCGTACCACCTGTTTTCTGTTTTGATGCGCTTTCGCTTTTGTTTACATATCCAGCTTCTGCCAGCGGGCAGAATGCAAGGGGATGCGTTTTTACGTTTTTGTTTTGAATTCTCCTTCTAAACACGAGCGTGTGCATACACACTTATACAAATATACGAATTTGAATGTACACATGTGAATGTGTTCAAATATTTTTGATTCGGTTGGCCTCGACCGTGGCCACCTTCGTTATGTCGACGCTGTTATTTACAGTCGGTGAGTTGTCGCTGTTAAGCGTTGACTTTTTGGGTGGTATGTAAAACCAAAGTGCACCAAAGAAAAACATAACGGACAGTGTTTTGCCCACCAATGCCAACAGCCACATGTACCTAGAATGAAGTTGTAAATTAGGCGATTTTCAACTATTTTTTACTAATTCCGCGTATTTCCACTCACTTGCTCATGTTGTAGTTGTCGTAGACCAAACAAGCACCCACACCGCTGCCGTCTTCATCGCAAGTCTCCTGCCAAAGTACGCAACTGTCATCGATGAGCTTACCAAAAATCATTGGCGCTGGTATGGTGCCGAAGAGTCGAACTTTTATCCACTGAATGCCCAGCGCAAAGGAACGTTGATCGTCGCGTACGCATCTGAAGTGGTTGTGATATATGAAATAATCATAAATATGCAGTGAAAGATGAGATAAATATATATGCATGTAAATAAAACAAGTAAGGAAGAGCTAAGTTCGGCTGTAACCGAATATTTACTAACTCTTGCAATTTACAAGGCTCAAAGATTTGGAAACATTTGCAGGTATTGGTGAAACTTTATTATAAAAAAAGTAAGGAAACTCGTCAAAGGTCTAAACCGATTTCATCACTATATTCGGTATTTTGTGGTATGGGAAGCAGAACCTCTAAGACATTTTATTATTGTTATTGGGTGTTATCTTAATAATATATAATATATATTCGGCATAAAGCCCACTTTAATAACGAAAATAATAATACGAGGTGTGTTCAGAAAATAATGGTAATTTTCGTTTTTTATACTATTTATTCATTTGTCTACAATTACATAGTCGCCTCCAAATATTCCCCATTCGATATTATGATCTTTTGACAGTTTGAAAAGTTCCCCTGTATGTCGAAAAAACTTTTAAATTTTTTATACTCTCGCAACATGTTGCACAGAGTATTATAGTTTTGTTCACATAACGGTTGTCTGTGTCACCAAGAAATAAAAGAGTTAGATAAAATCGGTTATTTCTATATAACTCGCAAACCAATAAAGCTATATAAACCAAAACCAATCATACAAAGGTTTGGTTGAAAATTACTACAAGTGGGTTAACTCACTAACGAAAAACGTCAGAACCACTAAATTTCACAGAAATAATAGCAGAAGGAAGCCGCACTGAGATTTTTTTTACAAAATGGAAAATGGGCGTGGCCTCGCCCACTTATGGGTCAAAAGCCATATCTCAAGAACTACTCGACAGATTTCAATGAAATTCGGTATATAATATTTTCTTGACACCCTGATAACACGGATAAAAAATGGGCGAAATCCGTTCACAACCACGACTACTTTCCTTATAACTCAATTTTGAATTCCATCTTATTCCTTCACTTTATAATATATACATAAGGAATAATAAAGATAGCGGAATAAAACTTTACACAAAATTGTCGAAAACGAACTATAACTTTTCAAGGCCCCAGATATCTATTAATTTGAACTTAGCGCCTAAGGGTAAATTTTAACCGAAAATATGGGTAAATCCCTCAGATAATTTAATGTAATTCTGAGGAAAGTGTTTTCTTCTAATAGTGTGTCTCTGTTTGTTAAAATCTGGTAATAACTTCCCCTAGCTCCCATATATCTAATTTTAGCCCAGCTGGTGAAAATGAATGAAATCGGTTCAGGAATGACCTCAGCCCTCATATACTATAGTAACGATTTTCGTTATTCTATTAAACTTTATGCCGAATTTAATAAATTTTCTTCAATAAATTGCGAGAGTATAAAATGTTCGGTTACACCCGAACTTAGCCTTTCCTTACTTGTTTTAATTTAGCAACTCACCAATCCCATTAATTTTGGTAATATATATGACACATACCTATATACCTGGTATACTCCGCCTTAAGAGTACAAAGTTCTGAGCCGTTTTATTAATTTTGCTTAGCACCAAGTATATTATTTTCAAGAAAAGATGTGACCTTATTTTCATTGAGATATCTTAAAAATGCTCTCATCCTTTCGGTAAAGAGTTAGTGGTAGGCTAGGTAAACAGACTGAGTTCAACCATCTTTAGAGATTGATTGTATTTGATTGACTATTAGATGAATTGTGTTTTTCGATATCTTTGCTAATGTCTCAATTATTTATCGATTAAAGAAGATGGCGAAATTTAATATAGAATTTATGAAAAGTAGAAACAAAATTTAAGATCAAGGTCTGTGGACGTTTTAATATTTCACACCGTTTATAACTTGTCTCATTATTCTGATAATTTTAAATTACCTTTGTATTAACCCTACATTTATCTCAATTAAACACTACATTTTTATCAATTAAATTAAAGATGTAGCAGACGACCGTTAGGTATACATTACAATTAAAAGCTTATACGACATCTTGCGACAGTATTTAAGATAATAAAGTATAGTTCTACTAATCACCTCAAAGTAGCCGACAGTGCCGGCATCGTGGACAGAAATGTGAAGAGCATCAGTACAAAGCACAATCCAACAAAATACGACAAATAATGACACGTGGATTCACACATAACATTAGTGGCGTCTGGTGCAACGCCAGCAACAAATGTTCCCTTATCGATGCACGAACAATTCGCGTAAGTTTTAACCTGGTTCATATTGTATTCCTCGTGACAACCGGCGAAGCATGGACTATAGTAGAGTATACCATCCGCGCCACAAATCGGTTCGTAATTCAATTTGCTGCAACCACATTCAGCATTACAACTCGCATGCAGCTCAGTGCCCAGATATGAGCGCTCAACGTTATCTGTCAAATTTGACATTCCTCTGAGTACTTCACCACGATACTGTGTAGTGACACCGGCAAACGCCAGATTCGGGCAGGAGAGTAAGAAGCAAGATGTGAAAAATGCCGAAATCGTCGTCATAATCAAACACATTTTTATAATTTTTGCGCAATTTAGTTTCCATTTCTTGATTAGATAACCACCGAGAAATGTGCCACCACCACCGGCGGGCACCGTAATGAGACCCATTAATAACGCCGACCAAACTGGTGAAATACTGAATTGATTCTCGATTTGTTTGGGCAAGAAAGCTGCGAACCCCGCGATTACTAGACCTTCTGTTGCGCCGGCCATATTTAGACAAAAGAATGTGGGGTTCTTCAGCAATGTTAGCAGTGCGCTTGGCATGTCTTTGAGTTTTGTGAATGACTGTTCAAATTTCTGTCCATCGGCATTGTAGGCTTCAGACACTTTTTGTTGCTGCAATTCCTTAGCTCCTGGCAGTGATGATGGATAACCGAAAATTGGTATGGCAAGTAGAAAGCAAGCGATGGCGGCAAAAATGAAACCAATCCACCAAGCACCAATCCAAACCTTGCTGGAACTCGTCAGGCCCAATCTATTAAAAATAATATTTTTTTATTAAAAAAGAGATTAATTTATTCAACTTTATAAAAGAAAAACTGATATAAGATATACAAGTAATTTTTGTTTTTGTTTTGCTTGAGATTTTCGGATAAACTTCCTTAACTGTCATAGAATTTTAAGGACCTCGTATTCGTACGTCGAACAAACTCATAATAATTTCATTTCGTCTTCTCTAAGCTAATCAGTTCTTGCGCCTTGAGGAAGAGTAATAAAGTGTTATTGCGTAACTTTGTTTATTTTTCTTGTAATCACAGTTATTCTTCTTCCTTGTTGGAGTAGACACCGCTTACGGGATTATAGCCGAGTCGGCAACAGCCCACCATTACCCCTCCTTTTGGCTGTTTAGTAGCGCCAATTAGAAATCTCAAGTGCAGTCAGGTGCCTTTCCACTTGGTCTTTCCCACGGAGTGGAGGTCTTTGCCTTCCTCGGCTTCCACCAGCGAGTACTACATTGAAAATTTTCAAAGCTGGAGTGTTGATGACCTAGCCAGCGAATCCGCTGTCTTCTTATCCGCAGAACTATATCTATGTCGGCGTATAACTCATACATCTCATCATTCCATCGTCTGCGGTGCTCGTCGTTGCCAATGTTCAAAGGATCATAAATCTTCCGCAAAAGATCCGATCCAATCATCGAATATTGACATCGTCCATGCTTCTGCACCATAAAGCAGGACGGGGATAATGAGGAACTTACAGAGTTTGGTTTATCTTCGTCGAGAGAGGACTTTACTTTTCGGATGCCTACTCAGTGCCCTAGTAGCACCTGTTGGCAAGAGTGATTCTGGAATCTAGTACTACAGGCAGCCATATTTCGGCCTCGGCGAGTTTACTAAATTATCTTAATTTCTCTCTGAAAAACTTACTAATTTGTCTGAACCTTTTCGGATTGTGTCCTCACTTAAATAACATCTCTTGTCAGTGACATGTCTCCAATTTTGTTTATCTTTTCAGACCATATCTTGAACAATATGATTAGTATGTACCTACCCACTTGCTTTTGAAATTGCTTCGGCGATTATGGTATTAGTCAAGCTCTGTCAGTATAAGCATGTACTAAAAAAACGCTAGGTACCACGCAATCAAATTAAACTGCTTAACAACAAACATTCGCAAAATAGACAAAGCTCCTACAAGACACCACTCATTCATATAATTTTACTAAGTACGTGGAAATAATTTCTTTTCAAAGAGCTAACGTGTGCGTTTTTCTATCAACATCACCTAGGTAATAAATAAGGGATGAGCCGCCAACAAGACAGGCACCCGCGCAGCATTTAACAGTTTCAGTCACACTTCCCCGACTTTGACAAGAGCAGAGCTTATGAACCTCCCCTCCCACTGCGATGTCAGCGCGGCATAAGCATAAACAACATTGATGACAGCAGAAAAATTTGTTTTATGAGTCCCTGGTGACAAAGTCGCAGCCACTGTATGCAGCAGAGCTTCAAAAAGGATTTATTATGACATGGAAACAACCTGGCTTGGCTTGTTGGCTGCTGGCAAAGCGTTCAACGCGCCAGCATCCGCTAATAGAAAACACCTGTAGCCAACCACCGTTACCCACTTCCAACAACAGCAGCTGGCAGTCAACAGTCCCGCACCGCAACATTTTCGCTTATCGCTGGTAACCACAGAAACAGACAAATAAACAAATGGTATTTCCTTCCGCAGTTATTTAATGTTGTTTTTTGTTGCTTTTTTCGCGCATTTACATGGGGTTTTCTTAACTTACTCTGAGGCATCCACAGTCATGAACTCGGTATAAATCAGCAAAAGCTGCCCGCCAAGCACATAGCCCACAGCAGGGCCAATTATCGCCATCGTGTAGAAGATACCTGAAATGAATTATTACAACAATTATTACGCTAAGCTTGCTAGGTCATTACAAATCTACTGGAGATGGAGGTGCTTATTTATCACCCATTTGGCTATAAAAATATAAAAGTAATTATAACAGAAAATAATATTTAGAAATATATTATAATTTTTTTAATAAACTGCGAGCTGTAAAATATTGTAAATGGAAAGATGGTATTCCAATGTAAGCAATATAACTCATTCGAGTTAATCTAGCAGTTAGCCACCGAATGCATTTCTGACATTTGAAAGAATTAAAAAAATCAACGGTCAGAGGCGACTTAATAATTGAAGACCGTTTGAAATATTCTAGGTTCAAATAATGTTAATAAAGTAACTGGGTTGTTTTACTCTCGCAACAAATGTTGCTAAAGAGAGTATTATAGTTTTGTTCACATAACGGTTGTTTGTAACACCAAAAAGTAAACGAGTTAGATATAGGGTTATATATACCAAAGTGTTCAGGGTGAAGAGTGGAGTTCAAATCCGAATGTCTGTCTGTCCGTCCGTCCGTCCGTCCGTCCGTCTGTCCAAGCTGTAACTTGAGTAAAAATTAAGATATCTTGATGAAACTTGGCACACTTATTTCTTGGCACCATAGGAAGGTTGCTATCGAAAATGAGCAAAATCGGACCACTGCCACGCCCACAAAATGGTGAAAACCGAAAACACATAAAGTGCCATAACTAAGCCATAAATAAAGCTATGGAAATAAAATTTGGTATGAAGGATCGCACTATGAAGGGGCATATTTGGATGTAATTTTTTTGGGGAAGTGGGCGTGGCCCCGCCCTCTACTAAGTTTTTTGTACATATCTCGCAAACCAATAGAGCTATATAAACCAAACTTTCTGCAGTCGTTTCTTTTGGCCACTTCCTAATGCAGTCCAAAAATTAAAGAAGTCGGATCATAACCACGCCCACCTCACGTACAAAAGTTAATTTGAAAATTACTAAAAGTGGGTTAACTCATTAACAAAAAACGTCAGAAACACTAAATTTCACATAAAAAATGGCAGATAGAAGCTGCACTCAGATTTTTTTACAAAATGGAAAATGGGCGTGGCGTCGCCCACTTATGGGTCAAAAACCATATCTCAGGAACTACTCGACCGATTTCAATGAAACTTGGTTTGTAATAGTTTCTTTACATCCCAATGATATGTTGTGAAAATAGGCCAAATCGCTTCACAACTACGTCTACTTCCTATATACTAGAACTTTGAAGACGATCTGAATCGTTTACTTTACAATATATAAAGTAAGTACTAGTGAAGATATCGATACAGAACTTTGCACAAATACTACGTTTATAGTGTGGCAGCCCCATTCTAAAAATCACCGAAACCGGGCCATAGGTTGACAAGGCCCCATATATCGAACATGAGGACCTCGGTGATTCTAACCTAATATTAGGGTTTCCAACTTTCAATGGACTTTATACAATATATATGACGAATATGTGGGTCAAATTGTGTATTATATAATATAAATAAAGTTAAATAAATAAATTGCGAGAGTATAAAATGTTCGGTTACACCCGAACTTAGCCCTTCCTTACTTGTATATTTTAGGTTTTACATGTACTATAAGATATATAATTGCCAAAGAAAATAAAGAACTTTTCTTTTTAAGTGGCTTTTTTTCTCCAAGATTTTACACTTTATATTGGAACCTATTCATGGTATCTGTAATACGATATATTGGTCCTACACCGTGAAAAGCACCCCATGTATCCAATTATTTGTCTTTCGGAGGGGGAACATTCCGTCTGGCATTATTCCCGAACAAATCAATTTTTATTTCGTGCCAGGTAAATTAGCTCATTGTGGCCTACGTCGGGTCCTTTGGGAAGATATTATGTTACCAATATCGGCTGAAATTATTCTTGAAGATATGAATGTGTTCTTTTCAACAAGAACGACGATATGGTTGACTGTTGTTATTGATGCCTTTTTTGTTCGGCATTATTTTTAACATTTAGGAAATTTTGGAAGTTTTTTTGCAGGCAAAGCTGTTATTCATCGCAACTCACTACTTCTGCCTGACCACGAATCTTTTAAGGTTACATATTTGTTTTCTATTTTGAGAAACCTAAAACTCCGATCTTGAAACGCGTCCGATAAATTACGTGCTTATATCATTGAAAAAGGATCTTAAGCTAAAAAATGTGAATAAAAAATGTGTATTAAATATATAAAATATTAATATACATAAGTATGTATTATGGCTGTAATAGATTGGTTACTACTATGCTCGCTAATTTTGGGCGCTGCTCGTCTGTCAAAAAATTTGATTAAATTAAACGTAAGGCATAGACGTAGCTTGAAACAAAGGGATAAAAAAAATATTTTTGTGCAGATTTAAGTATTTCTCCACCTAAGGAAATGGTGTGCTGCACACGCGCATGATTAAGAAGACATTTTCGCGCAGGCTTGCACCATAAGTGCCGCCTGTCAGTTTGAATTACCGGATAGTGCTTCTCTATAACACTTAGCCAATCGATGACAGCTAATATTGAAAAAGCGGCCAGTCACATTTCATATTTCTTTTTGATTCCAATTTTCTGCCTAGTTTTACTTTCAGCCCTAATGTAATTAAATAGGTACTACATCTACTTCGAACATGAATCATGTACTTGGAAAGCAAAAATTAAACAAAACACAAATATTGCCGAAAATAATTTGATAAAATAAATTCAGTTGCTTTGAGCCAGCCCGGCTATACATCTTTGACTTTCAGAAACTTTATTAAAACGTACGAACATTGCTCAATTAATGGCTTACCAATTGAGTCATGGAGCATATTTTATAATTTCTACATAAGATCTGGATCAACAAAGTGTCGCCAATAAATTTACCCACTATCTGGCGGATCGCAATGCACAATGTTGAAACTGTCGTCCATACCATGGGTGGTAGCTGCGAAACCGCGTCGGAAACCCGCACAATGAGACATGTTGGGTGAAATTTCCTGAATCAGCGTTTAGCAGAACTATTTATATATATGTATATATGTGTGTGTGTTGTCGGAAGTGGAGAAGTGCGTTCCTCCACCTAAAGTGGGTCACAGCGACACCATTCAAATTGCCACAATGGTAACAGGCATAGCGAAAGGGAAGCTCCAGCAAGTGCTCACATACTTCTGAGGACATGTTTGTTTGTTTGTATGCATGACCCCCTTGTTTTCCGCTCGCTAGCACAAATCGAAGAAAATGAAATCAAACGGCAACGGGAGGCATTGTTTGTCGCCGTGTGTGCGTAAACAAGAAAAGTCCTTTGTAGTTTCGTCTTTTTTGACGAGGCCAATAACGTAACAAATATGCGCTCACGCAAACAAACAACTATTTTTGAATTGATTGTCTGTCCGTTCGTTCGTTTGTCTGCAATCCACCAGCGCTCACACGCTCCGCTACTTTATTGGCGGCTTGTCTATTTATCAGCATATTTACTGATTGCCGGCTGGCTGTTTTCGCTGTATTTGTTGTTGTTGTGGTAGCCAAATTGCTTTGGGCCAATTTTGTTGTGGGGTATGCGAAGTCGGCAATGCAAAGCAGCCACATCAACCGCCGAAGTCGAGTCGAGTCGAGTACTCATGTGTGGCATAAAGTTTTCAATTTTTATTAAACAGTTTCAAAGATTTATTTGATTTGTATTCCTTTTTTCTTTATCTCTTTGCGTTGTTGCACTGTCAATAATGCAAGTTGACAACAAATAGCCACAACAGCAGTTTACTTACCCAAATACACAGAGGACATCTTCGTGGAGACATTCTCATCGATGTATGTGACACCGAGTGTGAAGAGCGGTGAAGCGCCGGCACCATGCAGCAACTGCGCCAAAAAGAATAACCAGACTGTCCATGAAAGATTCTCCTTCTCAGCAAAGATATCGGCTTCCGTATTGCAAGTCTATATAACGATATTTAGTTAACTTTTAAAATGTACAACAAATTGTGTTATAAGATAGAAAACTACTTAAATATTTCATTTCATATGTACACGAGGGCAGTTGAATAAGAAACTGACTTTGCTGTGTGGGTATCCAATTTCCATTATACAGAGATATTGTTCTTTTAGATCAGCTATTTTGAAAGTTTCCTACTAAGATGCCGAGCGCTTCATTAGGGATAACGAATTTGGACTTCAAGTCTATAGACATTTAGTCACATGAATAAATCATTATTTCGTTCGTCCATCTTAAGAATAATTTTTTTTTTTTTTTTTTTTTTTTATATAATTCTTTATTTATTGAATCTGCTCTTTGGAGCCTAACAATAAGTTATAAAATCTTAATTCTAATTAAAACTAGACAAGCTCAACCAATTGATTGAGTTGTTTTGGTGAAACGTTGCTCCTCAGTGTGCTGGCATATCTCTTCTTTTTAGACGTGATTGATTACAAGAATGTAATAAAGCATTAGCCAATGGGTTTGGGTGATCGCGGAGTTTGGACAAATATTTATTTCTGCTGTTCTCTACTTCTTTCTTTACCATGAGAATACCAAGATCTTTATGGATATTTTCATTACGCATGTACCATGGTGAGCACGTGATTGTTCTAAGCATTTTTGATTGGAATAATTAAAATAATTTCTTTAAGATATTTACATATGTCAAAATTATTTTGTCGATTTACATTAAGGACCTTCCGTTAACCCTTACTCTCCTAAACCGAGTCATTTCTTTAGTATTCTTATATGGAGGTAGTATTGAACGAAATATCTACTTGTGAAATACTCTTATGGCATCTACTAGTAGTTTTGTTAGTTAGAAGAAATTTTTTCGCTAAAGATTTCTTCAACGATATCAATGCCAGAATTTATTGATATTTCTGCATGTTGCATTCACCTCGAAATAGATTAGAGTTTAGTAAAAATGCTATTTAATTAGATATACTAAGTGACAGGTTGCGATCCCTATCCAATTTAAGCCACAAAACTAGGGTTTCATGCGCTAAATGCTCGCATTCCATCTCATGAAATAACACACAATCGTTCCCAAAATTAACTCTCTATGACGCAAGTTCAGCCTCTTTTGAAGTTTCCATTATCTATACTTCTGAGTAGAAAGTTCTGCGTTAATATTAATGTTCCCATAATGACCTATAGATGAATTTACTTTTAAATAGTCCATTCAGTTTAAATCAGGCGTTTGTGTAATCAGTTGATTCATTATATATGAAGGGTGATCCTTTTCGAGGTTCCCTAATTTTTAAATAAAAACACAGATAATTCAAATTTAATGGGAATGTTTTTTAATCATTCGAAAGAACATTCTTTGGCATTTATATTTTAAAGATTCTCTCTTTCAAATGTTTTCCCGGCTACCTCTCAGACGGTCCATCCATTGATTCCACTGGTAACTGGCGAATGACAAGGGTGATGTATGGCCTGAGTTGAAGCGGGATTGTCCGCATAGATTTAAGACTTTACATATCCCTACAGGAAAAAGTCTAATGGTATGGTATCACACAATTTTGGTGGCCAATCGACCGGCCCAAAAATTAAAATTATCTGCTCTCTAAAGTGTTCTCTTAATAAATCCGTTGATTGAAGCGATGTGTGGGAAGTGGCACCGTCTTGTTAAAACCAAATAACGCCGAGATCAAGAACTTAAATTTCATTAAAACATTTCATTTAATCATTTCATCATTAAACATCAAATAGTCGGTTATTTTGGCCCGATAACGGTTTTCTTACCGGTATCATTTTTGAAGAAATATGGAATGATGATTCCACCGGCCCCAAACCGTTGTTTTTCCTGAATGAAATGACAGCTCTTGAATCTCTTCAGGTTGCTTTTCGTCCCAAAAGCGGCATTTTCGCTTGTTTACATTCATACAATTTTTAAGAGCCCATTGGAACTTTCGCTTGGAAACGTCAAGCTGCTTTATTTCTTGTACAAACTGTAAGACAGCTTGACACGACTCACGTAACGACTCGTGATCTGTGAAAAAATGCCTATTGAAAAAAGTACCCTACTTAGATCACCCGTTATATATGAACATCTACGAGTTCAACTATGAAAAGTTAACTACTTCAACTACTCTCAATACAATTAGTCAGTTATCAGGATTTTCATTCAAGTTTTTGAAAATTCCTAATAACTTTAAAGTATAGTATATATATATATATATATTTATAATTTACCTCATAATGTGTCCCATTTGTTGTAGTGCTTTGACAAACATTACTGTCGCTCATTGTTGCACGATAACTACTGACTAGAAAATGTGGCAGCGCGAATGTCAACGATCCAATGCCCATTAAAATAACGCCCCATGCCAAAATTTTCGGTTTCGATGCACCCACACGTCCACCGAAATATGTGACGGGCACCAGGCAAACGAAAGAAGCGATGTCATAGCCGCTGGCGACAAGACCTGTTTGACGAGAGCGTAGTCCGAAACGTCGTTCGATAGTCGTAATGACGACATTAATAAACCCGTTCACAATAAGTCCTGAAAAAATAAAAGAGTTAATTTATTAGCTAATATTGGTTTATCGAAAGTATAAATCAAATATTTTCAACGATTTTCGAATTGTTTTAGATTGTGAATATAACAAATCAAATATGTAATCATGCAATTAACGACTTTAGGCTCTGGAGCTCATAACCTAGTGAACTTAAGAGAGGAGTAATTTAAAACACAGTAATAAACTTATATTGCTTTGTCTTCAACTTAAAGATGGTGATATATCGCGAGCGCCGGGTGATCTACCATAATGAGATCTGCTGTAAGAAGATCGTGTTGTTTTCTGGAGTCAAGCTGCCTATGGGCACATACAAGCTTCATAATTTAGAAATTATAAGACCTAATTCGACGTCAGTTCTATAGAAATCATTGTTCGGTGGCTGACTTTGTCTACGAACCTTTTACCCTCGATCGTATTGTGTGACCTTTTCACCGACTTTATAGCAAAGTGGCTGTGTTTTTACAAAGTGGTTTCAAATCACATCCAGTTCGGTTTCTTTTTCTTTTTTATTAATGCCACTTTACTCAGTTGCCCGCTGGTTGTCATAGGCTCTATTAAGCCAATGCTAATCAATAAGGACAATGATTTGTCTTGGTGGCATCTTCTACAGTTAAAACCATAGCTCAGTCACGTACGAGCACCTATACACGATTGTAGGGTTGCAAAAATATATACACATTTTAATAAATACCTTATTAAGTAGATATCTTCATACATACATATGTATATACGCTCAAACAGACACCTATCCACCCGATTGCGATGAACGAGGGCAGTTTTATAAACCAGTCACATTTTAAATAAATTTAAGTTAGATTAACTTTATACAGGCTATGATATGGTACAAGGCCTCATTTTGTTGTTCTTCTTAAATATAATTTTTGTACTTAAGATAAAGCGTAAGAAGGCTCACTAATGACCCACAAGCAGCGAGTACTTCAACTTTAGAAGTTCATTAAAAATTAATCTGTTGATCAATAACTAAGCCACACTAATATTCAAATATTCGTATTAGCTATATCTGCCGTTTGTCTGCAGATATAATACGGGCTATTTATTGGATGCGATAAAACTACCTATCGGAGCTCCCGTGGCTTTTGAAGAGTCATCAACGAAGTGTGTGATCTGGCAAATTCTGGACGCTTCTGTTCGAGCTCCTGCTTCAAGCGGTCCAGTTGTTCGCAGTATATGGTAGAATTAAGCGTCTAACCATTTGGGAGCAGCTCATAGTGGATGATTCTCTTTCAATCCCACCAAACACACAGCAAAACCTTCCTGGCTGTCAATCCCGGCTTGGCCACTGTTTGGGACGATTCACCGGTCTTCGACCACGACGGTTTCGCACGATATTGTCGTATGTGATCCATTTTTCGTCGCCATTCACCATTCGCTTCAAAAGTGGGTCGAGTTCGTTCCGTTTCAGAAGCATATCGCAGGCGTTGATTCGGTCCAGAAGGTTTTTTGCGTCAAATCATGCGGCACCAAAACATCAAGCTTTTTTGTGTATCCAGCCTTATGCAGATGGTTTAAAATGGTTTGGTGACTAACTCCCATCTCCTGGGCGATCGTCACAGGTCTTCCGCTGGCTGTCTTATCCATTGTGTCGTTTTCACGCGCTCTGAATCGTCGAAACCATTCCTCCGCAGTTCGAAGTGATAGAGTACCATCCCAAAAAGCACTATTAATTACACGGAACGTTTCTCTAGCGGATTTGTCTTTAACGAAGGAAAATAGCTAAAATTTTGAATAGATGAACGCAATATCCAAACTAATCATGCATAGCGTCCTTTTGTAGGTTATGTCAAGACCTTTCAAAGATGTATAGTACTGCCAGATACGAGCTCTGTAGCTATACAACGCTATAGAAATTCAAAAGACAAAAATGTGGACCAACAATCCAAAAATATCTAATTTGATGAATGCATCTCGGACCCTAAAAAACTTTCCGTTGTTCGAAAACTGATTTATCAAACTGTTCTCGTATATTCTTATATCCTTTATTTAGCATGATCAGAGAGCTCTTCAATCCGCAGGCCAATAAACTTCAGATGTTATTAATTACTTCGTAACTATGTTTACTATAGATACATACATGTACAATGTATATTTTAAAAGAGTTGCCATAAAAAAGCGACATAAAAGGTAAACTGGTTGCCTTTTAAAATAAGAAAGCATTGAGGTGAAACTTGCATTTCCTTGACACCTTAAAACTCGCAGCATTGTAAATGACAGGCACTGCCACCAAAACCGTCCATCACTCACATCCACTAATCGTCAAATGCTAAAAATATTCAATAATAAATATAATAACTAAATCCCATTATGAAAAGGTAGTTGGCGACTATCACAATCAGCATTGTTGGAAGTAAATTGAATTTCTTTTCAAAATTCACAAAATTGCATTTAAGTCCATTTCAGTCCATTTTCTGGCCCTACTGTCAACCAGCAGCAGGTACAGCATGACATAAAGTCAGCGAAAAGTCAACTAGCTGCTATGATTTCCTATGTCCACATACATCACTCACCGCTCATTCTAAGTGTTTAGATGTGAATATTGGTGGGTGTGTATGTACGCTCATAAAGTGTCCTGTTTGCATTGTGTTGGGTGGTGTGAAAAACCAATTTGTCGATTTTTCTACTTCCTTAACTGCCTGTTGGCTTGATTGGTTGAAGTGTGAACAGCACGCGCTTAATCGTATTTATCGAACGCTTTTCATATTTTCCATACGCACACACTGAGGCACGCATACACTTGGCATAATACGTGTTTTTCGTTGAAGACGTTCTACGCAACGATTTATGGAAACTACTGTAAATATGTTTTAAACGGTAGTGATGTAAAAATGTAGACGGTATTGTTGGTATGAAAATGAGAGGATTGGTACATAGAAACAGCCAATGACCAAGGAAGCAACAATAACTCTGATGTCCTCATTACTCAATCCAAGAAATTATAAATAATAACTTTGAGAATCTTATTAAGTATAAAAAATAAATTAAGGCTATATCGTCAAGTGTGGGCAGGGACCTAAAATCCCTAAACATACTCAAAGAACCCCTTATTAATCCTCATTTGGGTCCGAAGTTTTTATGTTTTACGTCCATCTTGGACCATTATTAAATTTTCTTGGCAAAACTTAGCAGGATGAGACCGTATTCCTTTTCAAAACAATCTTGACTTTTTGGGAGCTCAATTCATCCAAAACTGAATTCTATTTTTGACACTTTTACTTCTGTCGGAAAAGGAAAATAAGAAACCCTCCCGTTTACGTTTAAGTCGTGACATTACCTTTTCTAATATCATTTCTTCTTCTTTATTGGCGTAGACACCGCCTATGCGGTTCTAGCCGAATTAACAGCAGCGCATCATTCATTTCTTCCTTTGGCTGTTTGGCGCAAATTGGTGATACCAAGTGCTGGTCCTTCCAACTGAGTGCAGGCCTTCCACTTCCTCGACCTCCACCAGCGGGTACTACATTGAACACTTTCAAAGCTGGAGTATTTCGTCTATTCGGCCAATGTCGTCGAATAACTCGTAAATCTCATCATTCCATCGTCTGCGGTACAACCTTGCTCTCGCAAACTCCTAGTGCCATCTGATGTTGCACCATTAAGCAGGACGAGAATAATAAGCGACTTGTAAAGTTTGATTTTGATTCGGCGAGAGAGGACTTTACTTTTCAATTGCCTATTCAGTCCATAGTAGAACCTGTTGGCAAGAGTGATTCCGAGGCCCTACAAGAGTGTGGTCCGGTCTTGAAACTTTCTGCTTATCTACGAATATTTTAGTAGAATTTTCGAGCAATACCCCTTTTCAAGCTCTTCACACTCATGCATTTCGGTCCCTGGCCCCGCGCCTAATAAGTTTTTATATACATACAAATCGCAAAACGGAGAGATGAATGGCGCGCTCTGCTGGCTATAATCGCGTAAGCGGTTCATACGACTAATATATACATCTCTCATACTATTAAAGGTATATAAACCAAACTTTCCGAACATATTTCCTATTAGTACTCGACCATATACCTTGAAAATGGGTGAAGTCGGATAATAACCACCGGACTCCGCATTTTAACTTAGTCTACCTTAAATCTCTCTGTGAAAATGCTACCGAGTTAATAAACATCTGAATTTATGCTAGAAATCAGCTGCAGCATAGATTAGCAGCTTCAATAGATTAGCTCAATTAACTTTTTCTTAACAACACCACCAACAACAACAACAATAACATAGCCTAAAAGTAACTCAATCTCGTCGGCGTCACTATGTCTAAGGGCACTTATAATTATGCACACTGATTATACAAAGTACCGAGCACACCAACACCACCACCCTGTGCTCATAGTGATGGAATGCACGTGCTGCAGTTAATGTTGCGAGATGAGTAGAATATTTGGCATAACAAACACGACGCTGCTTTAAAATAGCGCCGAGCTAAATACTTAGCATACAACAACGGACAACAAGCGCGCTTAGTTGCAACTGGCAACAGCTTAGTCAATGGCAACTGAGCACATCTGTTGCTCCATTTGAGCGCGTGCAACGAAATGTTTACGGTTGCTGCATTCGTTGCCATTCGCTGCTGGTATCTGCGCCGTGGATGCAGGGTGCTAAGCTGGTGACTGGACGACATGCAACGTGCGGCAATAAATCTTCATAAATGATTTCATTACAGTTGTAGGCGCGCGCTGCGATGCGCGTTATGAGCCCACACTTGCCGTCAGGCACGTGACTCAAAATATTAATCAGCTAAAATGGCATTTACATGAATTATGGGCCGTCGAAAAATTTTCTGGGCTACTAACTACCCCAATTACACACATACATACATGCATACACATATGTAGCGATATTTCTACTTCATTTGCGGCGTGAATGTATTTAAAGTTCTATGTTATTTTTGCATTCGTAAAATTAATTTCGGCCAATTAACTATGTCGGTTAATCTGTGTGCTAAAGCCAGTATAAATTTTAAATATTGTACCCATATATCACTAAGAGACACAAAGGCAATTTAAACACAGAACCGACTACACATAGGCATTTGGATGAGCCGTTCAACTAAAGCGGAAACAGTCTAGTTGATCTTTATAGAGCGTTAAACGGGCGTGTTGTTCCCTCGGCAGTATTTTTGCTCCCTCGAAACCCAAAAAAATACGACCTTACATTCATATATCCCGCAAAGGATAGTCGCATTATCATTACCATTTTGGAATTTGAGTGAATATTTTTTGTTGCAAAACTGAATAAAAATTTGGCTTTACACCCCGAGTTTCCAGAAAAACGAAACACCACCTACCCTATATTTGTGAACAGTCGGTCGATGTCCTCGTCCGAATAGGAATTATCGTTATGAACTAGCTGATGTTTCACGAGCTCTCTGCTGCATAATTTGTATAAGATACTGCGTCAATTCAGCGTTCTCTATATCGTGCTCTAGGTAGGATTTCACTCATTTTCACAACCAAGCTACTACTCACGTATTAACCGGTATATACGGTATAAAGCCCATGGGATGTTTGAAAACCCTACTATTAGATACATGGGAGCTAGCAAAGTTATGACCCGATTTCACCTATTTTTGGCCCAGAGACACATTATTAGAAGAAAAAGATTGCCTCTGAATTTTAAATATCTGGGGGATTTACCGATATTTTAGTTTTTATCCATTGGCACTGAGGTCTTCATGTTCGATATCTTCAGCCTTTCGTTCTATTACGACAATTTTTCATTGGTTATTTATTTACATATAAATTGCAAACTAAACAAATCAGATTAAATTCGAAATTGAATTATATTGGAAATAGGCCTGGTTGTTAACCGATTTGTATATATAATCATATACTTATGTATCTAACTCTTTTTAGACCTACTTGTATTAAGACTTACAAATACCTTTAGGTGAACAAAATTATTATACTCTGTGGAACATATTGCAAGAGTATAACCTCTAGCAACACCTAATACTTTGAACTGAACAGTAAAGTCCACTGACGCCTAATGAAATCAAACAAATTAAACGCATATAATTTAAAGAAACTTGTTCCTTTTAAAGTTGATTTTTATTTAAAACGAAAGTTGGTGCAAAGTTGATTATTAAAATAGATATAAATATGATTTTGAAGTGTACACCAATGATCGTTACATTATTGAAAGAAACTACATTATGCGTTGGCTGTTTAATTTTGACAGGATTACCTTACACCAGGAAATTAGATTTTTTCAAAAATAAGTGTTTGGCATTATGTTTTAAAAATTATTTTCAACCATTTTTTGCATCAATTAGGGCCGTATATCAGCAATAAACGTTGTTCCGTTCATTATAAAATGGCAAGCCAAACATAGAATAAATCAAGTAACAGCGGGCAAGAAGACCAACTCCGAAAAAAATATTGCCTCATTGAAAACCACACGTCCAAAAAAAACAACCGTTAAATTTCTGACAAATCAGTAATTTAAGTAAATACTTGAAGGGACTGATATATATAAAATATATGTTCGGACCATCGACAGAAACTTTGCGGTATAAAAGTATTCAAAATGGGGCTTGTCTTACGAATAAATAAATGAGAAACTTTTAATAATACACATTTCATTATTGTTAGACATGTTTATACTCTCGCAACAAATGTTGCTAGCAACAAAGTTTCTAAGGGAGTATTATAGTTTTGTTCACATAACTGTTGTTTGTAAGTCATAAAACTAAACGAGTTAGATATGGGGTTATGTATATCAAAAGGATAGGGTGACGAGTAAAGTTCAAATCCGCATATCTGTCTGTCCGTCCGTGCAAGCTGTAACTTGAGTAAAAATTGAGATATCTTTATGAAACTTGGAAGAAGTATATCTTGGCACCATAGGAAAGTGAACGTAATCGGACCACTGCCACGCCCACAAAATGGCAATAGCCGAAAACATATAAAGACATATAATATATAATATATATTTGGCGTAGAAACCGCTATAAGCGATTATAGCCGAATCCATCAGAGCGCACCACTCGTTCCTCCTTTTTGCTTTTTGGCGCCAACTGGAAACACCAAGTGAAGCCAGGTCACTTTGCACTTGGTCTTTCCACCGGAGTGGAGGTCGTCCTCTTCCGCGGCTTCCTCCAGCGGGTGCTGCATCGAACACTTTCAGAGCTGGAGTGTTTTCATCCATTCGTACAACATGACCTAGCCAGCGTCCGCTGTCTTTTTATTCGCTGAACTATGTCAATGTCGTCGAATAACACATACAGCTCATCGTTCCATCGTCTGCGGTATTCGCCGTTGCCAATATTCAGAGGACCATAAATCTTACGCAAAATCTTTCTCTCGAAAACCCCAAGAGTCGTCTCATCGGATGTTGTCATCGTCCACGCTTCGGCGCCATACATCAGGACGGGAATAATGAGCGACTTGTAGAGTTTGATTTTTGTTCGTCGAGAGAGGACTTTACTTTGCAATTCATTCAATCGATTCAATCAAAGCGAGTTAAGAGTCGACTATGTTGAATCGTTCTTCATTAATCATTCTTGGAAGACTTAAAAGTTGTTCACCTCAAATGACGATAGAAACCCCGATCAAAAATATTACATAAATGTAAGCGTAAAATATTATTAAATAGCTTGGGAATTTATCTAACAACCCTCGTTTCATAAATGCCACAAATTAGGTCCTTTTTCTAGTCCTTTTAATGTAAAGAGTATAGTATAAAGTCAGTAACTTTACCTGTTGCACACTGCTTTATTTACATGAAATTTAAAGAAGTTCCTTATTTTGACTGCAACATTTAAGCTTATATGTATGTATGTGTGTGGTCTGCGCCACTCTTAACAAATTTCAACGCCCCTGTGGCACTGACCTGTTACTCATAGCAGGAGTTGCTGCTATTATTCTTTTGGTCTTGCAAACACTATGCAAATATTGCAGAATTCTCATTTGCCTTTAGCAATGGGTTATCCCTAAGCAAATACTAAATTGTTGATCATTATTATGCACTTTCAATTGCCCGTCTATTCAGCCGGTAAAGAGATGCGAAGTTATTTGCTCTAACTCTTTTGATAATAACTCATATTTAAAGTCACTATTTGAATGCACAGCGAGTGTATCAGGCAAAACGCCATCACGCCTGAATAGTTGGTATACCGTAAGCTGCTACATGTCTCATTATTTCAACCTGTTAAGAAGAGACTCTTACTAAACTTGTATTAAAGACTTCTCGGAAAATTCGGAATGCAGAAATTCCCAGCAATTTTGTGGCTCACACGAAGATTTTGCATACGCACATAGAAATGAAAAAAACCTCTCTTGCATGAGATGTGAGCAGATCTGCTATGGAACTATTCCCGAATTTTATTCAATTACTCCTGAGAGTAGACTCTTTTTATAAATACTAACTCAACATTTCACAGAGAATAATAGCCAAGTTCACATAACGTTTGTTTGTAAAACCTACAACAAAAATGATCAGAATAACAACTAAAATTGTGTTAAATTATGACAGTCATAAGAAACACAAAATATTTATAGAAGGGATTGTAGAGCATAGCTGCCCTCAGGTTGGCAGCAGAAAATTGTTATGACGTCGGCCACTTTTGGGTCAGAAACCATATCTCGAAAACTAATCGACCAATTTCAACGAAACTTGCTACACAATACTTTCGTGATACCGTTATATTACCGATGGAATACACTTCTCATATAATCCTGAACTAACTGAATACCAAACTTTTGAATTACATCTGATTCCTTCACTTAACAATATATAAATCAATAACCAATGAAGATTTCGAAATAAAACTTTGTACAAATACAGCATTGGAAGTATGGCATTGCTCTTTTAAAAATTATCGAAGTCGGACTATACCTTTTCTTAGCTCAAGATAGCAAGCATGAAGAACTCAGTGCCAACGAACAATTCGAAATCGAAAATATCGGTAAACATCTAAGAGTTGTATTTTACAGAAATTAAGGAACCAACTGGTAAAATGATATGTGATGACTATCATCGGAAAAACTTTATCTATAATATAATAATGAATCGCAAAATGTGTTGCTAAGCGCATAACTCGAGAATCGCTGAACCGATTTCGCAAATTCTTTGTTTAGAATGTTTTTAGAGGTACCAGGATGGTTCTTACGGAGAGAAAAATTAGAAAAATTGCCAGAAAAAGTCTTAAATCCACAATTTTCAAATCACCCATACAAACAATTTGTGTCGTTAGTTTCGAAAAAAGTCGAGAAGGGCCAAACCGATCTGACTAATTTTAGTTTTGAATAATTTATGGAAGGCCAGGGAAGGATTAGAAAGTAAGTATATATCGAAAAATTATGAGGAAGATAACAAGAAGATGATTTTATTTAAATTGACAACAAAAGTATATAAAAAAAAACAAAACAAAAAATTATAATATTTTGAAAGTTGTCATTGTTACTTTGTTAAAATATTTTGATCATTGTTCAATTGTATAAGGCTGTGTCGATAGCCCAAAACTTTCTCTCGCAATTTATTGATGTAATTTTATTACACACAATTTGAAATAAAGTCCAATAGAATAACGAAAATCAGCATATATAGTACATGAGGATTGAGGTAATTCCTGAACCGATTTCACTCATTTTCAACGCCCAGTTATAATGGGAATAGGGGAAACTTGGCACCTCTTAGTAGGCAGACAAACGGCAATTCGGCCTTGAAATTACTCCTAAATTGCAAATCCACGAAACACCAGACTGCAAAATAAAAAAAAAAGAGCTATAAAGAAGATTTAACAGATATTCAAGGCTTTTAGTGAAGCCATGATTCTGTTGGCAGGTGATTTTCGCCAGACTAATCCTGGATCAACTGTTGCTGCGAACTAATCACATTCCTAAAATTATCTAATTTGTGGCGACACATAAAGAATCGCCAATTAACAAATAACATACGAGTGTTTTTCCAACAATATCATACTGCGATTGTAGAAATAGATGAAAATGGTAGCGACGCAGTTGACACCTCGATGGATTATTAACATTTTTAACGGATTTCTGTCACTTCATGGCCTCGAAAGAGGAGCTTATTCATCGTGTTTTCCCTGACATGGAACCATAATATAATAAACATAAATGGCTGATTGAATGACCTACATTGGTGGTAAAAAACAATGATCCCTTTGATCTTAATGCGACAATTTAGAATTTCGTTAAAGGAGAGTTGACACAGCTAGAAACCAGGATGACGTATTAAATTAAAAATAGTGTGAGTTGTCATCATGCTGCGTAACATAAATCAACATCAAACTTTGCAAAAGAACAAGACTGGCTGTGAAGAAGGTAATCAATATCGTCACCAAAGCCAAGATAAACTACAACTATGAAATTTGGTTATTTGTTACTTTCTCCAATATATATAAATATATATAATATATATATATATATATATATATATATATATATTTGGCGTATGAACCGCTTTAAGCGATTATAGCCGAATCCACCAGAGCGCGCCACTCATTCCTCCTTTTTGCTTTTTGGCGCCAACTGGAAACACCAAGTGAAGCCAGGTCACTTTGCACTTGGTCTTTCCACCGGAGTGGAGGTCGTCCTCTTCCGCGGCTTCCTCCAGCGGGTACTGCATCGAATACTTTCAGAGCTGGAGTGTTTTCTTCCATCCGTACAACATGACCTCGCCAGCGTAGCCGCTGTCTTTTTATTCGCTGAACTATGTCAATGTCGTCGAATAACACATACAGTTCATCGTTCCATCGTCTGCGGTATTCGCCGTTGCCAATGTTTAGAGGACCATAAATCTTGCGCAAAACCTTTCTCTCGAAAACCCCAAGAGTCGTCTCATCGGATGTTGTCATCGTCCACGCTTCAGCGCCATACATCAGGACGGGAATAATGAGCGACTTATAGAGTTTGATTTTGGTTCGTCGAGAGAGGACTTTACTTTTCAATTGCCTACTCAGTCCAAAGTAGCACCTGTTGGCAAGAGTGATTCTGCGATGGATTTCAAGGCTGACATTGTTGGTGTTGTTAATGCTGGTTCCCAGATAAACGAAATTATCTACAACTTCAAAGTTATGACTGTCAACAGTGACGTGGGAGCCAAGACGCGAGTGCGCTGACTGTTTGTTTGATGACAGGAGATATTTAGTCTGGAAAACGCAGAACAAACGGCGCGGTTGTTGCTTCCGATGATATCAATATCATCGGCATACGCCAGGAGCTGTACACTCTTGTAGAAGATTGTACCCTCCCTATTTAGTTCTGCAGCTCGTATTATTTTTTCCAGCAATAGATTGAAGAAGTCGCACGATAGTGAGTCACCCTGTCTGAAGCCTCGTTTGGTATCGAACGGCTCGGAGAAGTCCTTCCCGATCCTGACGGAGCTTTTGGTATTGCTCAACGTCAGCTTACATAGCCGTATTAGTTTTGCAGGGATACCAAATCCAGACATCGCGGCATAAAGGCAGCTCCTTTTCGTGCTATCGAAGGCAGCTTTAAAATCGATAAAAAGATGGTGAGTATCGATTCTTATCTCTCGGGTCTTTTCCAAGATTTGGCGCATGGTGAATATCTGGTCCATTGTAGATTTTCCAGGTCTAAAGCCACACTGATAAGGTCCAATCAGTTCGTTGACGGTGGGCTTAAGTCTTTCACACAATACGCTCGACAAAACCTTATATGCGATATTGAGGAGACTTATCTTATACCACGGTAGTTGGCGCAGATTGTGGGGTCTCCCTTCTTATGGATTGGGCAGAGCACACTAAGATTCCAATCGTCAGGCATGCTTTCTTCCGACCAATATGCGATTAAAAAATCAAAGTTTTACAAATTATGATGATTTACGTTCAACACAGATCTACAATAATGTCTATTAATCATTTTCAAATTTATCGGCTATAACGTTTTCGTCTTTATGCGTAAGAATTTTTACTCTGCATTGAAAGATTTACTAATTTAATGTATACCTTAGCCACAAAAACGTGTGGCCGGGTCTGCTAGTATAATATACATATAAATTAATAACCCTATCATTGTCTGGTAGAGAATCCAATTTCATCGATTTCAAGTGCGTCAAACAAATCAAAGAACTTCATCTCGCTCATTTAAAAATAATTTTTAATATCGGGTTTATTTACAAGTTTTAGTGAATATTATTTTTAATTCCAGGTGTAACTATCTCTCATTGGACCATTATAGGGAATATGTGAAAAATCTTCAACGGAATTTTGAATTATTGTGCTTATCGAGTGGCCTAACTAAATCCTCATTTATTTCCAAGAATAATTAAACTTATGCCTACCAAATGTCAACAAAATGCGTTCGAATATAAAAATACTTTTTTTGCTTCACATTTGTTCTCTAGCTAATTGCATACAAGACCTGAAGATGCAAAAGAGAGACAATGCAATGTATTAACGGCAGTAATGTAATTGTTCAGTTATTTATCGCCCACTATCCTTTGCAAAAGATGTGGATTTGAATGCACCACACAACCCAATGTTTATGAACGTATGCGGAGTGTATGAGCTAAAGATCTTATTTATATTTTGAGTGTCTCATATGTCTCATGTGGGCAGACTTACTTATGTATGAGACTTACACTAGTTAACAAAAATTCTAACCCAAATTGCCTAATTTATGTTAAACTATAGAAAAAAGAAAAGCTATTGTTCATTGGAAATATTTAATTAATGGTTCTTTGAAAATTAATGTAATCGTTTTATTTTGTATACTCTCGCAACAAAGTTGCTAAAGAGAGAATAATAGTTTTGTCCACATAAAGGTTGTCCTAAAACTAAATGAATTAGATATTAGATATAATATATACCAAATGGATTTTGAAGAAATTCAAGGAGAATATGTTTCTTCTAACAATATGTCTCCGTGCCGAAAATGAGTGAAATCGAGTCATAACTTCCCCTAGCTCCCATACTAATATTAGGGTTTTCAAACTTTCAATGGACTTTATACCATATGTATGCCGAATATGTGAGTCAAATTGTTTGTTATTTTAATAAAACTAAATAAATAAATTGCGAGAGTATAAAAAGTTCGGTGACACCCGAACTTAGCCCTTCCATACATGTTTATTTTATTATTCATGGCATATTAACTAAACCGAGCCGTAGCTCTCACACCTTTTAAAGGACTAACAAAATAATTTTTTTTAAAACAACTTTCTCGAAGCTATAATTCTAATATTTTCGTTTTCTACGATTTCCTCGTTATACAAAATATTTTCGTTTCGCACTTGACCTCTATTGTCCAAGCTTTACTGCGAGCACATAATTTTGACATTTTAGAAACCTAATAAATAAGATTATTCGGCTACTAAATATCACAACTTATGTAAATGAATCAATAAAACTTAAATATGTAAAATATTTAACCATTAATTTTGCAATTGGGAATTTAAAATATTTGTAATTGTTGACCAGTGCTAACTTGTATTGCATATGGATACGGTATACATCTTATTTAATAAGTTTTACGAATTTATACATTCTCATAGTGAATTTCTTGGCGCGAAGAAAGTTCACATTCATTGTCTCGGTTCCGGCCTGCGACATTGAGACTTAAATTGAATTATTTTATTAATACAGCAACAGCCAACAAATTGATTTATGCGCACTGCTACTCTTATGAATAATAATTATTTAAACTTAGATAAACAAAATTACAAAATAAATACCGCCACACGATCATTTTGTTTGATCACCGAAGTAATCATGCAAGTTATCCAAACAAAGTCAATAAAACTATCAAAGCTTACCCTGCATAGCACCACCCCAACACAGCCAAAAGAGCGCCCATTTCGCATTGCAGAAGCGTTGTAGAAATTTCGGTTTAAAATTGTTCCAACCAAACAATTTGTCCGGTTCCTTATTGGACATGACGTCGGAGGACGCATGTGAAACACTTAAGTCTCCAGATGGCGATAATTCAATGAAGTTTGTATCGATTTGTGGTGAATTGTCACCATTTTGTTTTGCATTTGTCATTGCACTAATTGCAGTTAGATTGCTGATTGATAAGCCATTGTGGGTTTGATTGTTTAATGGCAATTCAGGAGCCATTATGAGTCTTATTTGAATTTAGTTATAAGAGGTCTATAACTTTAAACATAAATGTTGGGTTTTTGAACTTTAAATTTAAATAGTTTTGTTAAATAATAATTTAAGTATGTTGTTGTTTTTTTATTTATATATATTTTGTATTACATTTTGGGTTTTATTAAAAAGAATTAAAAATTATTAATAAATTAATAGTTATTAATTAATAGTTATTAGTTAAATTAATAATTATTTTTGCAAAACAAATTGTCACAAAAATATGATTTCATATTTTACGGAAACTTGCTTTTTAAAATTTCACACAATAATAAAATTTTTAAATTTAGTAATTTTTAATTAAAATTTAATTGTTTTGCTATTATATTATTTTATTTTTATTTGATATTTTATTTTTTTCTTGTTATTTTATCATTATTTTTCTATTTATTTAGTTTTCCATCAACTCATTTTCGTACTTTCGATTTACTTCAAGAAATTTTATAGTATAAAATTCAAAACTAATTAGAGTTAGTTTTAGAAACAAAAATATTTGTAATATTTTATTTTGGTTTTTAATCATTAGTTATTTTTAACTTTTTTAATACATTTTTCCAGTTGTTAAATCATGCTTTTATTTACTTTCATTTAATTTCATGGAATTTTATAATATAAAATTCAAAACAATAATAATATTATTTGTATTTAAAACCAAACTATTTTTAATAATTTATTTTTTTTTGTTTAAGTTTGCTTTAGTTTAATTTATTTGGTAATTTCCGTTTTACGTTTTTATTTAATTTTTTTAAATAAATTATCGCATAATTTTCACATTCTTCCATAACATTACATATTTCATTTATTGTTCCTAAATAATTTCATTCATTTAAAAAATTGTAATAAAACTTAATTGTAATATTATTTTACCATAAAAAAGTTCTCTTAAATAAAATTAAAACTTGTATTTAATTTTATATTTTTATTTTATTTCAATATTTTTAAAATTTCAAATTTAATTTATTGTATAATTTATTAAATATTTTTTCTAATTTTTTATTGCATTACTTTATCATTATTTCATGAATTAATTTATAAAGTCTTAAATTTGTCTTATATTTTTCTTACAACTTTTTTAAATTATATTTTAATTAATGTCCTCGTTTTTATTATTTAATTTTTCGTTCAATTTAAAATTTTTTAAAACACTACTACCACACATCTTACGCGCAACGCTTTCCCTAACACTTCGTTATGCAAAGTTTTCGCGCGCTTCAACCGCTTCAACGTCTACTTAAGAAGAGACACAAAATGCAACTAAACGCGAAGACTTTCACAACTTCACCGGTCGAGCATCACTAACCAACAATGGAGCTAACTACCAACGCTGTGTTAGCACATTCAACATAAACGTATTGGCAACTGTTAACATTCATTCAGGAAGCCGGAAGCTGCTGCGCATCTGCAGCAAAGCCATCAACTAAATAGAAGTCACCAATAAATACTCGTATGCTTACTTTAACAGCGTTATTTAAAGCGCGACTAACAGTCAATGAACAGTGGGTCGTTATCACTGAAACTGAGTGGAGAATATAAATAAAATAATAACATATTTCTAATGATATTGTAAGATTAAAAGACATTCGCTTCATCTTCAAATATGATTTATAATCCATTCTGTTGCACTACGAGCATAATTTAGAAATTATGACTCCTAGGCTATTTTTCCTACAACATAACATAATAGTAGTACTCATTTAACGTTACAATTATATAAAAATAGTAAATTTGCAATATGGCAACATAAGTTAGGTCTCGCATATTTGCAAGATTGTCGTAAAATAAAATTCATGTAAAAATTAACAGCTGTTTTACAATATTGTAATTGCGATGATGACATACGTTTACGACGTTAAATGAGTACCACTATTATATTCAGAATTAATTTTGTTTTAAAGACAAGTTGAAATTAGATTATTTTGAACATTCCCATGACATTATCATTAGCTCATGAGCGTTTCAAAACGCTTAATGAGATGTTAAACAAATGAAAATAAAAAAGAAATTTCGAAATTGAAACATGCTGAAATTACTGGAGCAGTGAAGGTGCTGTATTGGCTTTATGTTGAAAGTAATCTTTCATAATCGTAGACCAAAAGTTGTCTTCAGTAATATTTTTATTGTTAATCAAAAAAAAAAAAAGAAAAACCGATACTCTCGAAACGAAACAATACCATGGGATGAAGAAGAAGTCATGCGACTTGGTGAATTATACTACTGTGTGTCTACGAATGCATATCGAATCCGATTCAATAAAACTACCTTTTGCAGCGTTTTGTTCAAACGGAAGAATCTAAATTTTGTTGATCCTTGGCGAATAATTTTTTTTGATTTTTCTTCGTTGTATTTCAATTTTCACAAGTTGAAATAAAAAATAAGCTTTTAGGGGGAAAATATAATTCGAAATAAAGGAAGAAACAGTTTGATTAGTTACTATAATAATTTAATTACTTTCATAAATTCAATCAATAAACATATTCAAAATTTGTATATAGTTTCCTTTAACATATACTATATTATTGAATTGTAATCAGATATACACTCCTCGTCAATGGATTAGACGCACCCGTACTTATAATTATATTCAGCTTAGAAGTTTTATTTTGAATTCAATTTAATAAAAATAATTATGTATAAGCCTTGGTTGTTCAATGATATTTCAGGGATAATATACAATTATTTTAACTTTTGTTTTTAGTGAATGTAAATATTTGGCTTATTAGTATAAAATTAATAATATTTTCAGTAATGTGTACTGATATAACTTCATATATCCGGTCCGTCATTGAATGATAAAGGAAATATAAATAACTACCTGACTCCGCAGTCGTTGCACTGCGTGAAATTATTTGTTTGAAAACAAAGTTGAATTTGTATAGTGTTGAGAAACATTTATTTGCGCTTTTTCTAATTTTTTTTTTTTAATGTAATGCAGCTTAATAAACAACATTTTTTGTTTTCTGTTCCGGTGCGTAAATGTACAGAGAAGATGATTTTTCAACAACGTGAATGAAATTTATGCCACACACCTCCAGCGACTGTCTTTGAAACCTGTTGATTGTCATCCCAAATGCAAGTCTCATTGGAAACTGAATACGTTTGAACTGAAATGGCAAATCGTTGGAACTCAAAGAAATTCGTTGAATCAAGATTTCTTCCCCCTTGTAAGTCCCTTTAAAAAATTCTTGCAACTATTACATTATTCGATAGCTGCTTGAAGATTGCGAAGCATAATAAATGACAAAGAATTTAGAAATTTCACTGGATAATTCACAGCTTCGTCTTCATTTTCAACATGATCGATCGATGTGTATGAACACAAATATCCCGGAAGTTGACTTTAAGTCGTATAGATTAAGTCATCGACATCGGTATTTTTGACAGTTAAGAATCTGCGTGCACTCAACCAATCGTAGTTACGATAAATTTGGCTAATGTTCGGATTGATATTAAACCATTAGAAGTATTAACTGGAATGTGCCCAGTTCTTTGCAGATCTTCTGCGGTGCTATCCTGTTGCAGGAACACACGCATATTCATGGCCAATCATATGGTTTTCGCGTGCCGCCACAAGTACGATGACTTGACATATTTCTTGACTTTATTCCACAGATTTTTCATTGTTCTGTCAAGTGTTTCTAAAAAATTGCGCTCATTTCATATATGTTTCATAGATTTGCATGTTTAACTAAAGCTACAGTGTCGTATGTGCCGTTCTTCCAACTTCAAGTAGCGTTGCTGCAATTCCAGTAGATGCGAGAGCCAACGTAATGCCATTTTGAGATCAAATTGTTGCCAAAATCCCGTTTTTTACACATTTACCACTGTTTCTTCGCTCCTATTGGTCGTGATGCTATATAGCCTAGAGCCTTCCTCGATAAATGGACTATCCAACACAAAAAGAATTATTCAATTCGAACCAGTAGTTTCCGAGATTAGCGCGTTCAAACAAACAAACTCTTCAGCTTTATAATATTAGTATAGATTAGGCGAAGTTTAATTTCTGCAATTACTGACTTTTTTGTCATCGTATTGCTTTCATTCTTCATAAACTTCTTTTGAAAGCCAGCCCCAAACGTTACGTTAAGGTCCGGAGAATATGAAATGGTTCATAATATTAACGTTTTGTCTCAAAATAAATGACTTAACTAATCGAGTGTTATGAATCGAAGCTTTATCCTGTTGAAAAATTAATTGGACAGTTCTGAGGAGATAGTTTAATAATGGAAAAACTGAATCTAATGTTGTTTTGATGCGCTCATCGTTCATTTCCCGATAAATAAAAATAAAATAAATTGTTCATAAAATGTCTTGGAACACTGTACCATTACCTAACCTGTGACACACTTCTTCTTTCCGTAAATCATGAAAATGGTATTGTCTTAAATTAAAATGTGTTTCGTCAACAAACACAATTCAACGATTGATGTCCACTTAGTAAAATTGAAAACAATTCTAACAGTTTAATGATCCTATTGAGAAGTTAATGCTTTTTCGCACTTTAATTTTTTTTTTTCTTATGCCTCTGATCTCTTAAATCTGAACAGATGAGGTGCAGCGGTTTATTTGCGTATTTCGATTCAAGAGTCTATATGAGTGAAAGAAGTATATTTTTAGGAATTCCAATAGGAAAAAAAAACTAAAACTAATGAAAATATTAATCACTAGGAATTAGATTTATATTTTACATACATATGTATATTTTATCACCTTTTGAACACTGTGCGAGTTAACATAGTTTCTTCATATCCTGTTATAATACTGTTATTGACCGATAGATAACATAACAGTCTCAAAATATACGCCACCCACGCACTTAACCAAATGTGTGGATGTATGTACATATGTGCTATTTGGGAGTGTCGCATCGGTGTGAAGAAGTGTGAGCTCAAGAGTAAGCATCATTAATTGACATGATTGGGGTAGTAAAATGTAAACAAATAATACGAGCAGACATACAAGCGTGCCGGCATTCATTTGTAATTATGAAAAGAACAACAACAACAACACAAAATGCGTTGTCAACACGCTCATCGATGTGTGTCGCTCGTCCCGCACGCGAATGCCGATGGACATTTCATTGCGCTACAGCATCCTACCCTCCAACCATTATCTACTGGTCTTTCACATTTCCACATTTGTTTCTTTTTTTCGGCAGCGCTGTGTTGCATGCTTGTGAATCGGCATCAAACTGTTGCATACCACACCAGCGAAAACACGCAGTTTCCCACAATTTCTCGGCGACTCTGCGACTGTGCATTCACTCGATCGGCTTATCAGCGAATGCCTATGGCCGACAGCACTGACAGTGCTTTACACCAATATTTAACTCCTCGCATTTTGTACACAAATAAATAAAATTCCAATGTTGGAACGTGCACACGAATATTAATTTCTGTTTACCCCCTCCGCTTCGCATGCATTTTGCTTTTATTTCTTTAAATGTTATTGTTATTGTTATATTTATTTTCATTTTTAATTTATTTTTTCTTTTAATAACTTAAAATTTGAACTCAATGAAAGGCGATGTGTATTGACTGTCAGTCGGTCGGCACGTTAATGTGCATAATTAATGCCGGACACTGTTCATAATCGGGGTCTCTTGGTTGTATTAATGTACTCTTATGCCCATCGCTATTCAATGCGCTTTTCTATGGTCTGGATTTATGGAGTATCAGCATATAGTTTAACTGAGAATAAGTTTCAACAAAAATACAAGAAGCGCTATCGTAGAAAGCTCCTATATTAAAATTTCACCCGAATCGAACTCTTAATCTTATTAAAGTACAATCCGAACAAGTTTTCGCGTCGTTCGTGATCGTCAACGAAGCAGGAATGGGACAAGGTCAGACAGTCGACTCCACCCACCACACCAAAATAAATATCTTCAATAAAAATAAATATTTTCAAAAAGTACTTCTCAGACTACCCTCGTATTTATATATAATGTGTGTTCGAGGTTCCCTATTTTTTATAGAAAAAAAAACAGGAAATTAAAATTTATTGGAAAATGTTAAGAATCATTCGAAAGAATATTCTTTTGTATTTCTTTTTTAAAGATTATCTCTTTCAAATCATGGCCGCGGCTACGTCTCAGATAGTCCATCCGATGGGTCCAATTTTCGATGACTCTTTCGAGCATTTCGACTGATAACTGGCTAATGACATGCGTGATTTTTTGCTCCAAGCCCTGAATCGAATTGTCCGCATATAATTTAGACTTTACATATCCCCATATACAAGAAAACAAATCTATCAGTATGATATCACTCGATCTTGGTGGCCAATCGACAGTCCCAAAACGTGAAATTATCTGCTAACCGAAGTGTTCTCTCAATAAATCCATTGATTGATGCGATGTTTTATCAAGGCGCGATAACGGTCGCCATTGACGGTTACGTTCTCACCGGTATCGTTTTTGAAGAAGTATGGACCGATGATTCCACCGGCCCACAAAATCGGTTTAAAATCATGTCTACTTTCCATACGAGGGCTGCTATATATATTTCTGGCCTAGGCAACACTAAGTGTTGCCAGGTGCAATCTGACATTTCCATTGGAAAGTTTGACGTTTTTTAGCATAACATGACTCAGAACGTTTTGTCATTTAATCGTGAATTGTTTTATTTATTTAATTAAAAAATTCATCTTGGCCAAAAAAATGGAATTAACTCGTGAACATTTTCGTGCGATCATTTTTCACAACTTTCGACGTGGATTACCGCGACAAGAGTGCATCGATTAACTAAAATCTTTGTATGGCTATGAAGCACTAGTACAACGAATTCAATCGTGGCCGATGCTCGCTCAAAGACGAATTCCGTGAAGGTCGTCCAAAAACAGCCGTTGTGCCAGAAAACATCGATGCCGTACGTGAACTGATAATGCAAGACCGTCATGTAACATACCTTCAGATAGAGGCATGCCTATGCATTTCTCCCACCAGAATACATTCAACACCTGGCCGTAAAAAAGGTTTGTTCTCGTTGGATCCCGCACAATTTGACAATCGCTAAAAAAAAGGCTCAAAAAAAGTGCTTCGAAAATTGGTTTGAGCGCATGCAAAAGTATATAAATCTTGATGGAGAATATTTTGAAAAACAATAAAACCATTTTCGTTGATAAATATTCCTATTTTCATTATTAGGTCAGAAATATATATAGCAGCCCTCGTATAACGCATTTTGAGATTTCTTCTGACCAAATCGGACGAATATTTTTTTAAGATCACAGATACTGAAAATGAGGCCCTGTGCATGTTTTTTTTTACAGAAATTTAAAAAAAATTAGAGCCTACTGATATATTCTTTTGTAATAGTGTGCCGAAAATGGTTAAAGTCATTACTTCCTCAAGCTCCCTTTTTACCAAACTCTACAAATCGCTCATAATTCCCCTCCTACTTTATGGCGAAACGCGTTGGCGATGTCAACAACCGATGAGACGACACTAGAGCTTTTCGAGAGAAAGGTTTTGTGAAAGATTTATGGTGCTTTGTACATTGGCAAAGGCAAATACCGCAGACAATGGAAGGATAAGATGTACGGGTCATGCTTTGAAAGTGTTCGATGCAGTACATATGTATATGGTAATTGTAATCGGATTACACCTGAGAATTCAGTTTTATTGTTTACTATTTATTATACTCTCGCAACAAAAGTTGCTAAAGAGAGTATTATAGTTTTGTTCACATAACGGTTGTTTGTAACACCTAAAACTAATAGAGTTAGATATAGAGTCATATATACCAAAGTGATCAGGGTGACGAGTAGATTTTAAATCCGGATGTCTGTCCGTCCGTCCGTCTGTCCGCCTGTCCGTCTGTGCAAGCTGTAACTTGAGTAAAAATTAAGATATCTTGACGAAACTTGACACAAATAATTCTTGGCACCATAAGAAGGTTAAGTTCGAAAATGGGCGGAATCGGACCATTGCCACGGCCACAAAATGGCGAAAACCAAAAACACATAAAGTGTTATAACTAAGCCATAAATGAATCTATGAAAGTAAAATTTGGAATAAAGGATCGCACTAGGAAGGGGCATATTTGGATGTAATTTTTTTGGGGAAGTGGGCGTGGCCCCGCCCCCAAATCGGTTATTTGCATTTTACTTGCAAACCAATAAAGCTATATAAACCAAACTTTCTGCAGTCGGTTCTCTTACGTACACCACCACACACTATGAAAATAGTTGAAAAAGAAAGCTAAAAGTGGGTTAACTCACTAACGAAAAACGTCAGAAACATTAAATTTTACGGAAGAAATAGCAGAAGGAAGCTGCACTCAGATTTTTTTACAAAATGGAAAATGGGCGTGGCATCGCCCACTTATGGGTCAAAAACCATATCTCAGGAACTACTCGACCGATTCGAATGAAACTCGGTATATAATATTTCCTTGATACCCTGATAACGGACAAAAAATGGGCGAAATCGGTTCACAACCACGACTACTTTCCTTATAACAAATAGTGCATATCATCTCCGGCTTCACGTGTGAAAAAATTGTCGAAAACGGACCATAACTTTTCAAGGCCCCAGATATCGAACATGTTGAACTCAGCGCCTAAGGATAAATTTTAACCGAAAATAAGGGTAAATCTGTCAGATAATTTAATGTAATTCAGAGGAAATTGTTTTCTTCTAATAGTGTGTCTCTGTTCCAAAAATTATTAAAATCGGGCCATAACATGTCCATATACCTAATTATAGGTTTTTCAAAAATAAGGTGAGCTTTATTCCGCATATATGAATTGGTTAATATGTGAGCTATCTTAACAAAATTATGTATAGTCTTGGATATAGTGTACCTTGCTGATGAAAATGAATGAAATCGGTTCAGGAATTACCTCAGCCCTCATATACTATATATGACGATTTTCGTTATTCTATTAAACTTTATGATGAATTTATGGGTTAATTTGTATGTTATCTTAATAAAATTTCTTCAATAAATTGCGAGAGTATAAAATGTTCGGTTGCACTCGAACTTAGCCTTTCCTTACTGGTTATTTTAGTAGTATTTTGCTCTTATACACTTCTGTTAAATTTTATATCTTTTGGGCGTATTTTTTGCAATGTAGTCAATGCTGTAAGAATCACAGAAATTGTATTTAAGTTGTGAAATTCCGAAGTCATTCCCTTGGCCCTTGCTACCTTCAGCGTATAGCTGCGCAAATCTTCAGAATTCGAGGTACAGCAGGTGATCGGTTGATGGATTTAAAATGCCGCCAACAAGTATGAAAATGCTTTGTTTGATATACCGAAATATATTTTTAATCTATTTGAAAATATACAAAATAGAGGAACATAACAAATAAGAACATTTTAATTTTTAGGGTAATTCACAAGTGGAAGATCCAAAGGATTAGAACGATCTCTAATTAGCCACCGAATTAATGCGACAATCACACATTTGTCACACACATTTGAACAATGCTGCCAAGCCTAGAATACTGAGCCTAAAAGCCTACTGTAATATGAAATCTAGCTCCAGTAGCCTGGACAACTACACTGGCGACTATGCTCTAGTAGAGGTACACAATTGAGGTGTAAGTGAATGTATAATGTAGCTGGGTGCCGAAAAAAGAGAAATCAGACTATAAAATACCCAGCCCTCATACACTATATTTAATGATTTCATTTACTCTAGAGTCAAATTGTCTGTACTCCTAATAACATTAAATAAATAAAATCCGAGTATAAAATGTTCGGTTGCACCCGATCTTAGCCTTTCCTTACATGTTATGCATAAGATATTCTGAGACGAATTTGGTTCAACTTTTCCAATGTGTTGTTTTACTTTATTTTACAAGAGAGTAGAGTTTATCCATAGGAGCGAGTAATTAAGTGCCGAACCGACCTATGATATTTGTTAATCAAAGCCAGAACCTAATAGAAATAATAAATAAATATAATAATACAAAACTTTATTATCATTATGGGCATGTTTTACTTTATTCTGTTATTCTGTCATTTATATGTAGTTATTTGTGGTATTTTTGTGAAACTAATTCGAACATTTTTGTGTTTTATACCATATTGTGTTGCTTATACTTGTTGCTCTTCTTTTTTTCTATTTTTTTTTTTTTGTTTTGAGTATAATTAAATATACACCTCTTTAATTCATATAAGTAACATTTAGTATTATCAATTATACATATACATTATATGTTGTTGGTCTTGTTGTTACATATTATGATGTTTAATTAAAAAGTTATTTTAAGTATTTTATTTGATTAATTAATCAAGAACACTGAAATTGTTAAACACAATAAATAGTAATTTCGTTAGTAATAAGTACACATACATATATATTTTAATATATATTTTAGTTACAGTTAGACGAATTGCGAATACTTAATACAATATAATGTGTTTTTGCTTTTTTGTGTTTTTTTTTATTTATTTTCAATTTTATATTAGTAAATATATTTTTTCACCACACAAATTAAGTCAAAATTTGCATAAGTTTAAGTTGTGTTTCAGTTTCATTAAGTTTCTATAGAAATGAAATTCATAAAAAAATGTACAAAAAATTGTATTTAACTTATATTGGGTATATAGTATTTGTATATGCATGTATAAGTAGATGTGTTCAATTTGATGAAATAGTATAATAGCATTTGTAGAGAATGTATGTATGGTATAGTATTGTTTTCTGTTTGCAGAAAATACATTTCTGATTTATTTGTTTGTTCTTTTTTTCACATATATTGTCTTATTTACTTATGAGCACTGCACTATATATAATTATAATGCACATAAATTATACATATATAAAGCGAGAATTATTCAATTTTTTAACAGTTCGAAACAGGCACCCAAAAAACTATATTTGTTTTAATTTAAAATAGTCGTATGCCGGTAGTAGTAAGCCGGTGAATTATGTTCCTGAAAAATTGAAGGGTAATCAGACGCTTCTTTTTCTAGTATATGCCTTATATACTGACTAATGAAAGCAACCTTTTATGAAAAGAGTCTTTTCGGGCTACGAATTTTTTTAAACTTAACAAATTGTTTTTTATATTATTACTGATTTGTATTTATTTTGTATATAAATGTCATAATTTTAGAGCTGAATGCATGCTGGGGTCAGCCAATTTGCCATATAAGAGCTGTGCTGGTCCGTGAATGTCAGTTTATAGCTTATAAATTGGAGTCCCAGTTGATTAGGTCCTGGGTTCATATTTTTTTCTTATAGTTGACGAAGTATCAACAAGCAATGGTCAGCCTTCAAGTATTTTTCTGTCTCCAAATGGTTTTCCACGCTATCCATTAACCATTTGGAGCCGACTTTAAACTATAAAAGTCGAAGGAGAAAAAGTGGTGGTGTAAACTACCAAAGTTATTCAATATAAATATGGAGACTAATTTTCATTATTGTATAAAACACAACTAAACAACTAAACTTCACGTATCTAGCTTCGCCTTTAACAGCGGTCTTTAACGAAGATCATACTATAAAAGCGATAATAAGAACTCCATGTTGTAGAAATGCAAAATAGATTTGACAAGGCGGTTGTACTCGTAGTCAATCAATCACAACAATCTGATGTACATACATAATGTAGACAAGTGGACTCAGTGGTAAGAACTCTAGACACGCAAAGGTTTATGAATCGACCTCTTTTTTAATTAAAAAGAGAAAAACATCAGGTTTTCATTTGTATTAACTGCTTAATCTTCAAATTTCTTTAATAAAATCCTTGTAGAACTCTAAAAATATAGGAAAGTGCGTTTCTAAAGGATCCTGGGTTCAAGTACATTTCTCATATGAAAAAGGTAGTATTTCACACACATCAGCTGGCGAAAAACATCCACCACAATACTAGTATGCGTCGACAGAGAGTGAGAAAGAGATGAAATTAAAGTAGCTCATGAAGCAGAGTCATGGAATACAAGTCAAAATTTTAACTTTAAAGGAAGAAATAGAAACATATACAGATAGGTATTTTGAACTTAAAATGAGGTAATATATAATTTCTTAACATAAAATGAAGAGAATTACAAGAGACTGATAGTATTCAATTATTGAAGGGAATTTTTCACTTTACAAAACTAATACACGGTTCACCACTGTCAAATTGAAAGCCTTTGAAAACTATAGATTTAAATCTGGTACAGAACAAACTATGTCATTAGTAAAAAGATGCAAACGAACTCCTTTGACTTTAGATAATTTAAATGTAGTACAAAGACCGCTGAAAGAATCCAAGAATAATGATTTATCAAGTTTACTGAAATTAATAATTGCAAATACAAACTGTAGCCCTGAAGAACAGAAAAATAAAATAGAATATTTATTGCAAAAGTAAAGGGAATATTTACAAAAAAAAAGTACGCAATAAATGAGGATATTGTTAAAGTTTCTTTTCAAAAGGGAATATTCTGTATTTTTAAAATCGTGTCTTAATGGCTAGGTCCTATTTTTGTCAAATTGTGTAGTTAGAACAATGTAGTTCCTAAACACAAATACTATTTTTCTGTAAATCTGTAAGTATTTCCCATATAACATTTTCTTATTTTGTGAAAAAAAGTTGAGATGCAGAAAGACACTCCCCATTTGATGTAATTCCATAACGCACTTTTTTACATTAATTAATTGTATTTTTGCTCTGCATTTGCATCCAAATTAAAATTATAACTATCAAAATAATCTTTGTTTCTGATATCAATGGAAATTTTTTGATTCTGTCTTGGGTTGAAGGCCGAATATTTATCTAGGTCTAACGGATTCGAAGGTGAGATTATCCGTCGATCGGACTACAAAACTTCGATTAAGGAAAATAAATGAAAATTTAAGGCTTTAAAGACTTGTATAAATCGTGATTTTTTTCCCAATAATCATAACTGAAAGAAAACAAAAAACCAAAATTATAATTAAAATTAAAATTAAAATAAACGCATATTATTTATTTTGGAACTAAGCTAGTTTTTATTTGAAATAATGTTCAACTTAAAGATAAGAAAATCAACAAATAGTTTTTATTTTCAAATAAAATAAAATTGTATTTAAAATATGTTAAATTTTTTTCAGGGTTAGTATACCGCATATATGTAAAGTAAGGTTATGGCTTCTCCGCCACATTACTACTACATTTAAGTATTTACTTATTAACAATTATTTTTTTCATTTAATAATAAATAATGGTACTTCAAATTTATTTTCGTAATTTATAAGTTTATTGAGCGCACAACATTTATTTATGGTTGTTCCTGAGGCTTCACTGTCATCAAGTGACCGGGGAGATGATCGAAAAGAAGTTCATCGAGGAGCTGACGGAGTGCGGAACCGTAAGATATCACGCATTCGATTGGTGAGGAAGGAAACGGAGTTTGACGTAACCAAGCACGATCGAATACTAAACTACTTCGGGAGTGCAGATGTAAGCTGTTAGGCGTGATCGAATCGATCGGATTCAGATAAAGAGCGTATTGGCGGCTAATTTATAACTGTGAGATATATTAAAAGAATTGTAGAAGTGAACCCAGTGTCCTTAAGGATGTGAATAGAGGGAAGGAAGACTATTGCTAAGCACTATACCAAACCAATGAAGGAGTACAGAAGTGAGATCTCACGGGTGCTCGATTGTAGCGAGTACACCTTCATGATCCCGGAATGAGGCAAACCCGAAACTGTTAAGGCGAGTAGAGACATGTCTCTTTAGTTGATGTATAAATTTACAAGATACAGATGAGAAAGTCGTTTCAGGAAAGAGCCAGGCGGGCTGCCGTTGCAATTGTTGTGTGCAGCAATATCTGCTTCTAATTTGATAATTTTTATTATTTTTATAATAAATTCTATGTATATCTGTCAACTCAAATTAAATTTGGATTTGTATTTGTGACATTCTTATTTTAATGATAGTTGATTTGAGTGTATCTTAGTTTCAAATTGTGCGTCTCTAAGTTCAAGATTCATTAACAATTATTTTGATATTTAGGTGACCTTACTGAGTGGGAATTTCCTTGTACCTGTCATACATTGGCAAAAATCATAATAAAATGAAATATTATTTTAAATTTAAAAAATATAAAAAATTAAAATTTTAGATTATTTATAAATTCTATCAATACGAGTACTTTGGGAGATAAAATTTTACAAAATCAGTATATAAGCTTTCAGTATACTTATTTACGAAGATTTGTTTTAACATAGGAGCCGCACAAATAAAAACTTGATTTTCTTCAATTTTTTAATGACAAACGGCGAGCATAACCATGTCACATCTTAATAGAAAGTAATTACTTTCAAAAGAAATGACCTCTAGTATACAGTTAAAAGTATAGATATATGAGAAATTAAGATTTGATGTTTTCTTTTCTACAATAAAAAATAAATAAAAATTTATTTTCACATATTGTTAAAACTTTCTAAAAATGTATACTAGAAACAAGCACATAGTAATTTAAATAAAAAAATTTGGGAAAATAATTAAGGCACACTTTTTTGACTCTCAGATTGAAAATATAGCTTCGAAATATAAATGATGTGAATAAAAGCAAAAATTTAAATTTCTTTTCTGATGCTTAGCTCAAGTTTGTTTAGGCTAAATAATAGCATTTGTGCTGACTCTCGTTTAAAAATCGCACTTGGACAATCCAAAATAAGTATTTTATGATACCCGAAAATTCTTTAGTGTCGAAAAGATTATTAATTAAAATTTTAAAATAGTTAATAATAATAAAAATTTTAATCTAATTTTTTTTGAAAACGATGAACTAATGTAGAAAATAAGTACAATTTTTATGATTTTCCTTTAAAAATAACCCTTTTTAAACCTCACTTTTTGAAAAACAATTACAAATGAAATCTAAAAATAAAAATAAGTACAATATTTTTGAAATTTCGATTTTCAACTCATAAACTCCTATTTTGTTGCCTTTGCTAGCTGGTATGGCAAGAATCTTCAATAGAAGTCAAATTGCATACAAATTACCTTCCGTAACTCGGAAGTCTTTCTAACTCGAATTTTTTTTGTGGATTATGATGATTCGAGTTAGTGAAGTTCAACTGTGATTCTTTTCATAACCTACAATTATACGTTTATTACGACAACACTTCTATATAAAAGCGACATATGCACATTTGGCAACTTTCACTCCGCTTTCTGGCAATAATTAACTAAAACTGCATTTAATAGCCTCTCGTTTCTTCAAATATGTATTTTATAGCTAATAACAAAATGTGATAATAATAAAAAAATCGCTTAAATATAAGTGGCCTGTGCATATAAATATATAACTGTGGATTTCTTTTGACAAATTGGATTATCTTACATTAGAATATTTCACTTTGACAAACCAATTTTTTAAATCGATTTTGAGGAGTTTAGTTCCAGAAGAGAAAGTTTTTTAGTAATTTGTTAAAAATTAAAAAAAAAAATTATATTAAACTACACTTGAACTTTCCTTATACGAATCACCATAACTTCGACTTATGGAAGGATTTCTATGAAATTTGGCTTTTATTGCAAATTAAAGAGTTCGAGTTTATAGCTTGAGAGTTTAAAAATGTTACAAGTACTAAATCAAGATATATGATTTTGTCAAATTTCCACAGTTATATAACGCCAATCTGACATATACACCCACACAAATGTGTGCACTATTTTACAAAATCATAATAAACGTATAACTGCAGTTTGAATATATTCTACTACTTTTATTGTTATTATTATTGTATTCTTGATATTGCTTACATATTATGTGTAATATTATTGTAATTTTTCTATACTTCACTGTCATTTGCTTGAACTTAGCGGCGCAGATTGGATAATTTCGGATATTTTGCATTTTTATTCAAATTTTTTAATAATTTTTCATTAAAAAAATTTGCTGTGTTTCCGTAGAAAGAATTTTTTAAAGTATGTACGCATGTTTTTTATAACCCAAAAGGAGCACAATATATGCTTTATATAGTTTTTTGTAGTCTCAACGTTTACGCAATAAGTACAATTGGTGGCAAAAGTTAAAAAAAAAATTTAAATAATTTGGAGACTCTTTAACACAATTTTGGAGAACTCGTCTGTGGACCAACACCAACACAAATTTGCCACCGTTAAAAATTATTAGCAACAAATTCATAAATATTTAAGTAGCCTGTGTGTGTGTGTGATGGGTAGTCGGTATGTAGGTTTGTATGTGTTAGGTGGAAATCACACGTAAATATATATGTATAATTTAATGCATAAACTATGTATGCATTTGTATTGCCATTTGTTAAAAATCAGTGCTTTCATTTGCGAATTTAAGTAAAAATGTTTTTGAGTTATTTATTTATTTTTTTTTTTGCGTTTTTGGCTTGTTATTTTATAGAAAATTTTGCAAATTAATTTTTAATTGCATTTGCTTTGTGTTGTTTTGTAAAACTGCTAAATTTTTTTAGTTTGTCAGTTAGATTCTTGATTTTTCTTTTTTCATTTTATTTCTTTCAGTGTATTTGTATTACTGTGTAAAAATGATAGTTGGTGTCAGAAAACACAATTTTTTTTCACTTCGCCAATTGTTGATAACTAATTTGCCATACATTTACAACGCAAACTTTGCTCTTCCAGTTTCTTTAACTACTTTGCTTTATATAAAATGATTCTTATGCTGTGCATTGCCACAAAAAATAAAATTTTCTACCGTTTAGCACCATGTGCATACACAAAAAATTTTTTTTTTCAAACAACACCAATATTATTCCAAGTTTTTCTTTCCAAACATACATACAAACATTATTTGAAGCGCCTGTTTGAGTGGCGCACGCCAAACCTGCAAATTGCTTCTCATTCAATCAATGCAAGCGTATTAAACGCGCTACTTTTGTAGTCACATTCAATGCTTTAATTGCAAATCGATTTTATCAATTATTAAATCAAACAAATTAAAAGGGGCGGGACTTGGGAGAGCTATATGCAAAAACAGTAACAACAAAATAAAAGCTATTAACACAACTGCTATTGTACATAGTAGCGGTATACACGGCGTGTATTGAGGGTCGTTAACAACTACACTACATAGGTACTTGGCCAAAGCGGCGAAGGAAATTAGCATTTGTACAGTGCAAACATTATTCAAATATTAATATCACAACATGAGATCATTTGTAAACTTCCTGACGCATGCGCGCACACACTCAGTCACACACATCAAGCACGCCACTAAATTATACACACACAGGCGCACACATGTTCTCATACACACTGCTGAATTGTTTGTATAACAGTTTTTTACATTGATAACGTATTCCTTTTTACAAATATTTATTTATATATATAATATATTAATTTAAATTGTTATATATTTTTTAATGCTAGTGTGGTTAGTATAATTTGAAACAACAATAACAATAGTGTCACCTAAAACTTACGCAATGTTACAAGCAACAGAATGCAACACATATAATATAAGGGCGAAAAATAACTGCAATTGTAAGTAAATATTTGGGGCGCAGAGAGGGAGAGAGTTTGTTTTGTGGTATAAAACATTGTACATTTTGGCGTATGGTATTTAAAAATTACAACTGCGTGAACTCGTCTTAAACTAGATACAGTTGCAATGGAATGACACTGTAATTGTATACAAGCTAATTGAATAAAGCCCAACAAGACTAAAATAAAAACTAACAGAAAATAAAATAGAACAAATAAAAATATAAAATAAAACGTCATTAAAAAATATAATAAATATACCACGATTATAGTAATAATAATAGAATAATAATAATAACAAATAAAAAATATTATAAAAATATACCGATATAAAAATAAAAATGAATTATTATAAATAAAAAAAAAATATTTTAAAAACTTTCAGAATAAATAAATATTAAAATATATTACAAAAATATAATAATACAAAAAAAGCATATTTATTTATACAAATTTATCTAATTTTTATTATACCATTTTTTTTAATTGAAAAATATGTTTTATTTCTGAAAAAAGCAGATACATTTCTTTGCAAAAACGTTTCTAGAAATGGTTTAAAATTAATGTTTGAAAGAAATACATAAATATGTATTAAATATAAAACCAAAATAAATAAAAAAATAGTACTAATAAAACAAAAATAAGTAAAAAGTGATACTATTTTTAAAAATAAATAAAAATAGTATTATTTTTTACTAAATAAAAATAAAAAACAAAAATAAGTAAAAAGTGATACTATTTTTAAAAATAAATAAAAATAGTATTATTTTTTACTAATTTTTGTTTTTCTTTTTTTATATGTTTATTTTACAATTTCATTATATTTTTGATTTTCAAAATTAAAAAGTATGGAAACAATAATCAAATAATAAAATTAATTTAATAAAAAAAAATTATTTGAAAAAGGAAAAAATTAAATGTAAATGACTTGAATGCAGTAACTTTAATAAAAATAGTCTAAAAACCGAAAATATAAAAAATAAATAATTATAGTACTCACAAGTTGTCATAAAGTTAGAAGGTATTAATGAAAATGTTAAAAAGACGATGATTTGGAACACCTCGTTATAATTGTGTTGTGATAAATCTGAAAAAAAAAACTGACTGACTCAAAAACAAAAAATTCCAATATAGAACGAACAGGACACATAGCGCACTGAGTCGTAATTGTGAAATTTTATAAGCAACCCAACAACAATTTTTATGCTATTGTAAAAGATTAAAACTTCATGATTTTATGACACTTGAAAACAACTTGTGAGTACCCTAAATATGATGAAATTAATAAAATATAAAAATATTATATACATATATATATAAATGAAATCAAAAATGTAAAAACAAGTAAATAAACCTAAAAATTAAATTAAGTAATAAATAAATTAAAAAATAATAAAGTGAATATAAAATCATGAATAAACAAAATAAAATATTGAAATTTTTTAACAATAGCGTAAAATTGATTTAATTCATTGATTGATATACAGTCTCCTCAAAACTAATAAGGCTCTAACCACACCGGATTAGTCAAAAACGTCTGTGACTAATAAGACACAACAACGTATTTTGCTCTAAGGCACACGAAGCAAGCATGCGTGTTTGTCTCGTCTTGTTCGGTGTGCATTGTCGCATTTGAAGCTATGGGATGTTATCGTATCAGACAAGAAAAGACGTCTTGACCATCCATCCTCCAGTGTGGGTTGAGCCTAAATGTACGTATAAACTTAATACAATATATATTTAATGTCTATGCTAAAGCTAAGCATTTGTAAGTAAACCCAAAATTCATGGTTAATTTTGTTAAAATTATAGAAACTATAGAAACGAAATAAAAGTAGTAACAAAAGCAATTCAATTTTGTACTAAAAAATTAAAATAACTATTTTTCTGTATTTGTGTTTTTAAGTTTTAGAAAATTATTGCATTGTTGTTGTAGCAGCATAACAAACATTGTAGCAGGTCAATGGTCGGATATACTATGTACATAAACCCGAGTTCGTTCCGGTAGGCTAAAGTTTAAATAAAATATTAAATATTTTTATGCTTATACATATATATAGCGTAGAAATGCTTGTTGGGCTTTAATGATAATGATAGCAGACATTGTAATGTTTGATAAGCAATTTTCACATAAATACATGTATTATGTATTTGTGTACATAAAACAATAAAATATTGTATGCATGCATGTAAATAGTTAAACTATTTATCTTTAAATAACTGTCTATAGAGTAATGGCTTTTCTATAATGTATTGTCGGCTCATGCGCAAAAGCTTAGAAGCAGAGTTTGCTATTTCTACGCAATTCTGCCTTTCCGCAAACTAGTGTAAATTTATTTTGTGTAAATTGCGTAGAGTAGTTTAACTTAACACTAAAAGAATATAATTTCAGTAGCAGAAACAAATGTATACAAATTTCCATTTTGTAAATTTTTTCAATTTATAATATATATACAAATATCTGCAATTTATTGCAAAAAGCGCCTTCACCATTTTGAGCTCAATTTGCAATGATTTTTTATTTTTTAATTTTGAATTTTTTTTTTTACCTATAAACAATATAAAATTTTGTATGTTTACACTAATTTTCTACATTTAAGAGTGCAAAGAGCAAATAAAAAAAATTGATTGATTTTAATTTAACTTAAATGAAAGATTGGCGAAATTTACTTAACATTTAAGTACTTTTTATTTATTTTTTTCATATTACGTATTATTATTAGTATTGTATAATAACTGATGCCCCAAAAACTTTAAAAAACTTTAACTTTCTTTAAAAGGCAGCCAATTTGTGTATCTCAATCTTTAAAACACTTTTGAAGCATGCGGGTCTACTTAGCAAAGCAAAATTTAAAACACATATAATATTTTAAATATTATAATTGTGAGTTTAATAACAAAGGAAAACTTAATGTTTGTTCAAAATGTTTTTTTTTTTATAGAAACAACCATATTTTATTAATTTTAAGTTAAAAATTCAAGGAAAGACATTTTATGCCATTTTTTGTGACTTGTTGCATAAGCATTTATAAATAATTTTAATGTACATATTGCCGAATGTTTTTTTCTGCAATGAAAAAAAATATACATATTAAATAATTGTTTGTTGTGTAATTTCAATGTTATTATTTTTTTTTAATTCAATTAGAAATATTTTCCAAAAATAAAGAATCACATTAAGCTGAAACTTATAATTCTAAAATTAATATTTATGTACAACAACAAAACTATGTTTATTTATAAAATAATATTTAAAAATGTGTAAACAAATAAGTACACATTCATAATTTAGAATGGTTGCCTTAACGCGCGGTAATTTTTTTTGAATATGATATACAGTTGAACTTCCCAACTCGAATCCCCATAATCCACAAAAAAACTTCAAGTTAGAGTGTCTTCTGAGTTAAGGAAGGTAATTTGTATGAAATTTGACTTATATTATTCAAGTGTTCGAGTTATGGAAGTTCAACTGTAGTTGCTGGCAATTTTGTTGTTCTTCCCAACATCTATTAGGAAATGGTTAACAAAATCCAACTCTGCGCAATTTACACAATTAGTTGTGAATTCTACAAGTATTTTATGCATGTTCTACATATATGTATGTATGTTTCTTTTTTTTCTTATTTTAATAATTTTTTTTTGCTTTCATTTATTAAATTTGTGTTTTATTAATTTAAATTTTGTTTTGCATTACTTCACAACAACTCAAACCACTTGTTTGCCATACACCATCTTCAAAAAATTCAGCTGCAACTGCTCAGTAGTGTTAAAAGCATGTCGAGCTCTTCGCTTAATGAGTTTGCGCAAATACACATCAACTGAATTATCACCACAAAACACACCATTGCGTTTTTAAAATTAAATAAATATTTATATACATAATTATAGCATCATTTCGACATCAAATGCAACTCAACAAATCACACACCTGCTTAAACTTACTGCTTCGTTACATTACAACGAAATACATATTTACAGTTAGGCACTTACACACACACACACACGCGCGCATACACGCACACATATACACATACCAACATTGTTTTGTAAAAGAACAATAATAATAGACATTAATCCAACATTTACGCTCGCATTTGAAATCACATAATTATTCCTCAGTTGCAAAAGTTCAACGGAAATTATTGTAGCAGCACGCTTAACACCACAGCAATTGAGTTTGTATTAAAGCAAGCAATTTTAAAGACAGCACTTGACCGCTTCAATGTATGTATGTATAGAACTTGGGAGATAATTTAAGTGTTGTTTGAAAAAAATTCATTTAAGTACTAATAACTCTGTTTGCTAACGGCGCACACAGCATATTTCAACACTTTGCAACTTTTTGTAGTTGTTGTTGTCAAACATATATATACTGCCTAAGCGTAATTCGTAAAAAGGAGGGAGCGAAGAAAGCGCGTAATTACTTCTTAAAGCTAGCACAAAGATTAGAAAATCCACTAATTTTAAGTTACTTAAGTGCGTGATCGCCAAATATATATATATCTGTATATCTGTCTGTATAGATTAATATTATAAGTATACAACAATACAACTCCCAATTTTTAAATTAAAAAAATCTAAGTAAATATAAAAAAAATTAAATAATTTTTAAAGTTTACAGTTAGAAAGTAAAAAACCCGTTTAACTTAAGTGCTGGCAGCCACATTCGAAGCCGCACTGTTGACTGGCTCTTCTTTTTTGACTAAAGTCGGCGCCAGTGCAAGATTAGCTCCCTCGACAGCGTGCAAGCCACTAACCAGATTGGTGTTTCCACCAGTGGTCTTAGCATTGAAATCTTCAAGCACTGTCGATTTTTTAATAACCCCTGCAGCGTCCACATCCTCCAATAACGCTACCGCTCCCAGGGGTTGTTGCTCCTTTACACAACGCACCGCCTCCTCAATGCCGGTGAGCTTTTGTAAGCTTTGCAATGTCTCCTCATTGATTGTATGCTCCGGTGAGATGTTCTCTTTGATCTCTTGCTTAACTTCGGTGGGTATGAGCGCAATATCATGCTGCTCTGTTGGTAGTGTATTACTGCCACTTCCATCAGAGCCACCTGATAAAGCGTCATCTGCGTTGCTGCTGGCACCGGTTGTGTTACCGGTAAAAGTATTTGTTGTTAACGTTGCTGCTGTTGTTGTTGGGGCTGTAGCCTCATTTCCAAAAGAGAGATTTTGTCGAAAGACCTTACTTAACTGCTGCGAGGCATGGACGAATTTTTGCAGGAGCTGTTGTGAGGAGGCGTCACTCAAAGTACAGTCGCCAACGTTGAAAGCTGCAAAAGTAAGAGCAGAGAACGAATTAGTTGAAAGAACAAAAATATAAACAACTGTTATTGCAATAAAACGATTGAAGTTACCCTACAGCTCTATAAGAAAATGGTGTTCAAAATAAAAAGCAACCATCGCACCATATTTCCTATATTATATTACTAGCAGACCCGACCACACGTTTTCTTGGCTAAGGTATACATTAAATTAAGTTGGTCCAATCTTGGCTTCGGCGACGATATTGATTACTCGAGGTTGATTTATGTTACGCAGCATGATGACAACTCACACAACTTTTAATTGCAAAGTGAGTGGTGATAGTACAGGCAATTTTAAATAGTTTGGGATAATTGACTACGTCATCCTGGTTTGTAGCTGTGTCAACTCTCTTGGACCGAAATTCTAAATTGTCGCATTAAGATCATCGATATTTTTTTTTTTACCACCAATATAGGTCATTCAATCAGTCATTTATGGTTATCATATTGAGGTTTCATGTCAGCAAAACTTCTCTTTCGAGTCAATGAAGTGACAGAAATCTGTTGGAAATGCTATTAATACATCGAGGTGTCAACTGCCAACTGCTTCTACAATCGCAATTTGATATTGTTGCAAAAACACTCATATGTTAGTTGTTAATTGGCGATTCTTTTTGTGAAGCCCCAAATTAAATGATTTTAGGCATGCGATTAGCCCGTTGACCAGTTGATCCAGGAATAATTGGAAGAGTCTGGCGTAAATGACCTCCTAACAGAATCCTGGCTCCACCAAAAACGTTCGTCGACAATCAGGATCTTTTAAAGTCCTGTGCAGTACCTCCAGCGACTTCTTAAATATTTGGAAAATCTTCGTTATAGCTCTATTTTTGGCGATTTTGCCGACTGGTGTTTCGTTCATTTGCAATTTAGGAGTAATTTCAAGGCCGAATGTGCCGTTTGTTTGTCTACTAACAGGTGCCAAGTTACCCCTATTCCCGTTAACCTTGGTGGTGAAAATGAGTGAAATTGGTTATGGAATCACATCAGCCCTTATATACTATATATGATGATTTTCTATTGGACTTTATGTCGAATATATAGGTAAAATTGTGTGTTATCTTAATAAAATTACATCAATAAATTGTGAGAGTATAAAATGTTCGGTTGGACCCGATCTTAGCCTTTCCTTATTTGTTACAAATTGTTTTGGGCTATCGACACAACCTTATGCAATTGAACAATAACAAAAATATTTTAACAAAGTAACAATGATAACCTTCAAAATATTATTTTTTTGTTTTCTCTTTTTATATTTTTCTTATCAACTCGAATAAAATTCTCTTATTATTATCTTCCTCGCAATTTTTCCATATTCACTGACTTTCTAATCTTTTTCTGGCTTGCCACGAATATTTCAAGACTAAAATTAGCCAGAACGGTTTGGCCGTTCTCGTTCCCGAGTGACGCCTACAACTCTACAAAGCATAGTTAGCCGCCGAGCGGCTTTTCAAAATTTTTAATTCGTGATATCTTTTGAATGGAATGTCAGAATCTAATAATTCGAAAAGTTATATAAAGGTTTTGAAGCGATCTTAAATAATCATTTATTAAGGATTAATACTAAGGTATAAATAAAGTGCCTTTTCAAGTAGTGGTATTTTAATTAATTTTTATACTCTCGCAACAAAAGTTGCTAAAGAGAGTATTATAGTTTTGTCCACATAACGGTTGTTTATAAGTCCTAAAACTAAACGAGTTAGATATAGGGTTATATATACCAAAGTGATCAGGGTGACGAGTAAAGTTCAAATCCGGATGTCAGCCTGTCCGTCCATCAGTCCGTCTGTGCAAGCTGTAACTTGAGTAAAAATTGAGATATCTTAATGGAACTTGGAACATATGTTCCTTGGCACCATAAGAAGGTTAAGTTCGAAGATGGGCGGAATCGGACCACTGCCACGTGCTCAAAATGGCGATAACCAAAAACACATAAAGAGCTATAACTAAGCCGTAAATAAAGTTATGAAAATAAAATTTGGAACATAGAATCGCATTAGGGAGGGGCACATTTGAATGTAATTTTTTTGGAAAAGTGGGCGTGACCCCGCCCCCAAATATGTTTTTTGTATATATCTTGCAAACCAATAAAGCTATATAAACCAAACTTTCTGCAAACAGTCCAAAAATGAAAGAAATCGGATAATAACCACGCCCACCTCCCATACAAAGGTTAGGTTGAAAATGACTAAAAGTGCGTTAACTCACTAACGAGAAATGTCAGAAACACAAAATTTCACAGAAATGATAGCAGATGGAAGCTGCACTCAGATCTTTTTACAAAATGGAAAATGGGCGTGACATCGCCCACTTATGGGTCAAAAACCATATCTCAGGAACTACTCGTCAGATTTCAATGAAATTCGGTATATAATATTTTATTGACACCCTGATGACATGTGTGGAAAATGGATGAAATCGGTTCACAACCACGACTACTTTCTTTATAACTCAATTTTGAATTCCATCCGAATCCTTCACTTTATAATATACATATACATTAGGAACCAATGACGATAGCGAATAAAACTTTACACAAATACAGTATATGATCTCTGGCATCACTTGTGAAAAATTTGTCGAAAACGGACTATAACTCTTCAAGGCCCCAGATATCGAACATGTTGAACTCAGCGTCTAAGGTTAAATTTTAACCGAAAATATGGGTAAATCTCTCAGCTAATTTAATGTAATTCAGAGGAAATTGTTTTCTTCCAATAGTGTGTCTCTGTTTCAAAAATTATTAAAATCGGGTCACAACATCTCCTAGCTCCCATATACATAATTATAGGTTTTTCAAAAATTCGTTGGGCTTTAATCTGCATATATGTATGTATTGATTAATATGTGAGATACCTTAGCGAAATTAAGTGAGTGAATAGTCTTGGATATAGTGTACCTTGCTAGTGAAAATGAATGAAATCGGTTCAGGAATTTCCTCAGCCCCCATACACTATACATGACGATTTTCGTTATTCTATTAAACTTTATGCCGAATTTATGGGTAAATTTGTGCGTTATCTTAATAAAATTTCTTCAATAAATTGCGAGAGTATAAAATGTTCGGTTACACCCGAACTTAGCCTATCCTTACTTGTTTTATATAAAATCGCTTATAGTGACAAAACTATAATAGTTAGAGATATGATGTCGCGACGTTTTTTGTAGATAAGATAAGTTAAGTGTAGTACATCACTTTTAAACTAAATGTAGCCTATGTCCCTCAGGGATAGTATAGCTTTCCAACGGTGAAAGAATTTTTCAAATCGGTTCAGTAGTTTCGGAGCCTATTCGAGACAAACAAACAAAAAAACAAACATTTCCTCTTTATAATATTAGTATAGAAGTATAGATGAATTTTTGACTGCATAGTGAATACCTTGGTCAGAGAATGTAAAATCAACTCAATTTCAAATCTGATTAAAATTCAAAACTCATATATTTTTTTCATATTCATATTATTTTCTACGATAAAACTGTCGTGGCGGAGTTGGGTAGTGCACGCGCACTACGTAAGATAAATAGGGCCACCCCACGCAAGGTGGCGTCCTCTATTCTTTTCTTTGTGAAAAGATGGGGCCATCGCGCCAAAGGTTGTGGCTTGGCTTTACGAAACCGTAGTCAAGCCAATACTATTTTATTGAATACAAGTCTGGTAGAGGGCGCTCGGAAAGGCTACATTTGCTAAGAAGTTAGAACATGTAAAAAGAGCAGCTCCCATACGCATCTGCGGGCCACTAAAGACTACACCGACACTGGCACTCAATGTCATTCTATGTATAGCACATGTTGATATTTTCGGATAGGTGTATTGCCGCGAAGGTGGCTAATCGACTCAGAGAAGTTGGGTACATCAAAGGTACAAAAAGGAGACATTCTGAAATTCTCGGTCACTTGGACTGCATCCCTGGATTCCTGGCTCTTTCTCTGTCCGCATTCCTACGAAAGGGATTTGGGCTGGACGTAGCCAATGGAGAAGGAGCGCGGCGACCTTTTCCACGGATGGATCTAAGGTCAGAGGGAAAGTTGGAGGTGGAGTTTTCTGCAAGGACCGTGAAATCAAGTACAGCTTTAGGCTGACAGAAGCATCTGACTGGCTGCGATAAAAGCAGCATCTGATAGATTACTCAGAAGTCCTACATCTGGCAGGGAGGTGAGCATTCACTCGGATAGTAATCCTGGTCATATGCTCGGTGTCTGTCAAGAAGTGATTAGCCTATTTATCAATAGCGTCTGGCTTCTTTAATATAAGACTCCTTTGGGTCCCAGACGCGGTAACGCTGGAAACTGTAAAGCCGATGAGCTTGCGCGTAAGAGCAGCCAAGTTGCAATCTCATCAGATTGGGAACAAGCTGGTGCGCAGCTACCCACATGCCTCTCTGGGTTAGATCAGTGGTATGTGTTGGACAACGACAAGTACCTGTGCGACTGAGATATCATTCTGGCCTGAGGTGGATCGCAGAAGATACACTGAGCTTTTTGATCTTAGCAAGGTTCAGCTCGCTGTAAAGACTACATGCCGTGAGGCTAAATATCCTGACGGATGCAAATTGCCAAAGTTGTTTGGAAGAAGGGGAGATTGAGACATCGAGACACCTTCTTCTTCATTGTCCAGTTTTCATTAGACTGCGACTGAAACACCTTGGGAAGACTTACTTCGGAGAAACAATTGAACTTTCCCGATTACAAATTAGAAGCCTGTAGTAATTCATAAAAGGCTCAAATTGCTTTGTCGTCTCTTGAGTCTCGAGCATCAATTTTGAGGAGTTTGCGGCATCACAAAGGACTGGCTCTAGCTGTCCAAGTGGGATCTCCTGTTGCACAGGGATCCGCCCTTTAACCTAACCTTTAGGTTGTTTATATATGCCTCCTACTTCGCATATATCTAATATAAGAATTTTCGAACTTCAATATGTGAGATATCTTAGCAAAATGGTATGAACCTATAATATTTGTTATACTATAAAATTGCTAGAAAATAAATATTTGGCTTCAGCGGAATTTAGCACCTACTTACTTGTTTCATACAAATTTTAGCATTTTGATATACTTAACACTTTTCACAGAACCAGAATGTTTCGATTCCAACCCAACGTAGTTCATTCTTAAATAAATATTAATAAATGGACGATATAACATATAAATTTCTTTTGAAATAAAAGGAGTTGGTAAAGATATTACATCCCGAGATAGAGATATTGCCATCTAACACAAGAAATATATAAAACCCTGTGATTTGATAGAAAATTATAACTGAAGTATCCGTCATTAGCGGCTAAATCTCTCACCTGTAGCATTATTAATAGCAACTGTTGTGTTATTCATAGTAGAGGGGAGCATGGCTGTTGGATTTGTCTGTGGAGGCGTACTAGCCGCTGACGATGATTGTGTCTTATTCTCAGGTGATGAGCTACGCTGAAAGAAGAGTGAACGTAACTTGTCTACAGCGCCCGGATTCGCCATCCACGAGACTTTGCGTTGGCGTTGCTGCGATTCCTCCGTAGTCAACGGCGACGCAGAAGACGAGCTTAGATCGGTTGTTGAGTTCTTGGTGAGTGTAATGTCGTTATCATTATCATTGAAAACGGCAAGTGGGCAACGGGTGGTAGCGGCATTCAAGAGTTCATCGCGTAAACTGAGCTCCCCAATAGCACCATTATTTCCACCAATACCATCGGCGGAGTCACTGGAGCTGCTGGAAAAGATGGCCGACAGCGGTGAGGATGTCGATGTTGAAGAGGAATTCGAATGCAGCGACGCAGGCGATGTGGATGATGAAGAGGACGAAGAAGAACAGATGGGCGATAATGAAGTATTGTTAGAACTCTGTGTGGTAATGGTGGTGTTAGTGGTGGCGGTTGCTTCGCTATCGCCTACATTAGTGTTTGGCGGTGACAGTGGTGCTTGTTGTTGTATTTCACTTTGTTGCAGTGGTGTTTGCGCTACTGGTTGTGATATTTCTTCTTGTTGTTGTGTAGGCATCGGCGCTATTGTTTTTGTACTATCAACTTGTTTTGTATAAATATTCTGACTGAAATCCGGAATATTTGTGCTTGTGTTGCTACCGTTGATTTCGGCAATGGCGGGTGTTGGCGGTGTCACGATTAGTGTTGTAGGCTGTACAACAGCCTTGTCACCTTCGCCCCGTTTATGAGCGGTTGTGATTTTATCCTCTTGAGTTGCTGAGTTTTCACCGGCTGCTTTGGTATCGACTGCTGCTACTGTTGCTGTTTCTGCTGACTTCTCTTGCGCAGCAGAGTATACACTGAGTTTTTCCGGTGCATGTTTTGCGATTGGTGTGGGTGGCAAATGGATCGGTGGTGTAATTGGCGGTAATGAGCGACTCGACAATGGCACGCGTGGATCCTCGTAAATCTTTGAAACCAGAAAACGTGAGCGTTGCGACGATGAAAATCGCTTAATAGATTGCGTCGACGACGTAGCCATGGCCATTGAGGGTAGCGAACTGGACGTTGGGAGTGAGCTTGATGTCGTCGGCAATGCGCTCAACGAACTCTTGTATGGCATATCAGCCGGCATAGAAACTGTGCTGCCATTGCTGTTGGTGGCTAGCGATGATGTGGATGACGCGGTTGAAGGCGGTGTTTGAGCCAAGGGCGAAGTGACCGGGCTGTCTTCAGTGACACGAAACACCTGAAAACGGCTGCGATTTGGCGACGAGGATGGTGAAATTGTCGGTGGACTTGGCACCGGTGAGCGCAGGCGTGCACCAGTTTTTCGCTTCGCTTCTAACTTCGTATTGACCGCCGACGGTGCTGGGGTGCTGGCGGTCATCACAGTTGTAGTCTCGAAGAGTGGGCGTGTATGGCAAGTCAAAGAGATTTTGCGTGAGCCCATATAGTAGCCGCTGCGTCGTTTATTGGCCGCACCACATGTATGCAATTTGTCCGATTGTAATTGCGCCTGCGTCTTTTCATTACGCGAACACATTGAGCGCACATTTTCCAGAACGCGCGTATAATCCATGTGCGCCTCGCTGCCCACCTGGAAGGTAGATAGTGATGAAATGAAAGCAATGAGTTTACAGAAATATCAATGGAGGTGTAGACATGCGATTTTTAAGTAAATAAACTCGGAAGCAAGTAAGCAGCATTAAACTATTAATCGTTATTTTTCACTACTTATATAGAAAAATATATGTATATATAGTATAAGCGCCATTTAGCAAGCAGTAATTAAGCCATTCAGTCAGCCAGTAATTTGTGTATAACCTTAATGACATTACTTACACACTCCGCTGGTTTTGTCGACTGTTGATTGTATACGTCCGTGACATGAGGCACTATTTGTAATTTTTCAAACTTGAACGCAAAACATGCAAAGTACAAAATTATGTTCTTGATTTTTTTTTTGAGTTTTTTAATGAGTTTTCAAAGGCATGTTATATAATCAATGATTACAATGATACATTAATAAACTAGCAATCGAATTGGGAATTGCATAAAACAAAGAAGCGATCATGAAATCTAGCTAAGCAACAGTAGTTGTTTTAACGATTATCCAGCTCTGCTGAAACGGAAAGTATTAACCTAGTTGTCGTTGAAGTCATCTAATGCTAAAATCTTTCCTTAATTAGGATGAACTCGGAAATATTTCCTTTTTATTACAACTACAGAAAAAGTCTGCAAATAATGGGTAGAAGCGTTTCGAATTCTGAAGCAGGTTAAGCTTGCTCTCCAGAGAGAAAACCCTTACCAACTTCCCTCGTATTACTAGCCAATCCTACGAACCTTAATGATCATGATAAAATGCAATGCTTCATTTGACAAGCATAACCCAATCACTACTTTCTAGCTAAGGTTACTACAATATTGAAAATATTTCATGATCGCTTAATAAACTCAAGGCAACATTTTAAATAACACTAATGCTGAAACATTTCCAATAAGGAGTTCGTAACACAACTTCAAACAGTTACACTTTGCCATTTGTGAAGTTATACTTACCGACAAACGTTTCGGTTCATCATCGATATCGATTTGAGTGATGGTTGTATTGGATTTGAGCACTTCAGCGATTTTCGTTAGACTCTCCACTTCTAGCTTATTGTCGCGTATATCTAGACGTTGCAGTGTGCTATTGCCACCGAAAGTAAGTATTGAAGCCAACGTTTCGATGCCATTCGCACTCAGATGCGCGCTCTGCAGACCCAGTGTCGTCAGCGTCGTATTTCGCATGAGACTATCTTTAATTCGCGTTACGAAGTCATTTGATAGGCAATTTTTGCCGATGTTCAGTAGTTCCAGCGAATTGGTCTCCGCCAACAGATTCGCTATGTAGCGACCAGACTCTTTGCTCAAATTATTATTCCACAGTGCGAGCGCCTTCAAGCCACTAGGTGTCTTCACCGCTGGTTCGGCGCGTGCATCCGATTGTCGTTGTTGCCGCGTGAGTGTATCATTTTTGGTAAGTTTCTCATTTAGCTGTGATGAAGTGGAAAAATTCAGATCACTACTAATGCTGCCGTCCAGTGAATTGTCACTGCAGAGGCTATCCGAACTTTGCGATCGATGACGAGTGGCAGGCGTAATGAAGGTGACCGATGACTCTGTACGACGCATACCCTGACTAGCGCCGCCAGGCGAGGTTGACGGTGGCGGTGGTGTTGGTATTAAACGATTACCTTGCGCTTCCTTATCTTTCGTCGCCAAACTATCTGAAACGATAGTGACCTTCGGCATTGAAGGTAATTCATTCAGTACATTTTCCTGTGTACCTTCTGTAGGCGCCGCTGTAACTGTACACGTAGCAGGTTTTGTTGGGGTTTGCGTTGTCGCAGTTGATGTCTCTACTTCGCTCGACGTCTTCACCACACTGGCATATGTGTTGGCTGTGAAATCTGTATTTGGTGTTATTGTACGACAATTCGCATCTATATCATCGTCCAAAGCACTTAGTGAGACACCCAATTGTCGTGTATTCAACGGAGAAGGCGGTGTTGGTGTAGAAGTTGGCGTTACACCCGCGTCTGCCAAATACTCCGTAGACTCTGTAGCAATAGTACCCGTTTCAATGGCGACACCCTTTACAATATCATCCATGGGCGCACCGTCAAACGAAGACGATAGCCTACTATATTCTTCTGGCAAGTGCCTACTAATATCACCCTCGGAGGCACTTTCAAATGCAGAATCAGTACTGTGCGTATCGTCATAATCATCGGCCAGTTTTGTGTTCTTATTTACATCAACCGCTTTCGAAGCAGGCAATTGTTGCTGCAATAGCGTTGCTGTTTGATCCAGCGGCAAACGATCGCCATCAACGGGCGCTTCGGCAATCGTGCAATCACCTTCTCCGGCGGTTACTTCAAAAATATTAGCAACATTGGGCACATTCGCTTGTTGCCGTAAGAGTACATTCTGATTCTGATTATCCTGATCTTGCGTCGCTGGCCGGCCTAAGTCGTGATATTTCCTGCAAACGTCTTCGTCACTTCTGATGTCGGAAATTGTGCTGTTTGTTGTGTTATTGTTGCCATTGTTTTCATCATTACTTGATGGCGAAGCTGTCGATATCGATTCACTATGATTGTTGCTATTATTAGCGGTGCCTTCAGCACTACTACCATTGCTGCTGTTGTCAAGCGGTGTGCTGCGGGAATCTGTATCCGAAGACGTAATATCTGGAGAGTGAAATTGTATTTTAAAATATGTGTTAAACAATTATACCAATGTTAGGAGCACTACATAAATAAAATATTAATACCATAAGTTAATTGTAATTAAAACCCACCAATCAACACCATTTGCTCCACGCCTTTAGCTTGACAAAGCTTTAAGTCCGTACCACTTTCCACTCTCGCCGCTGCACTTGCCAATAAGTCGTTTGCCGCCTTCATGTTAGAGTTACTCTTATTCGTATCGTTCGATGCGCTTGCCGTCCCCGTCCCCGTTGCCGCGGACGTATCAAATATGTCATCACTTGTAATGCTGGCATCTTCAGAGCCACATGCCGCTATGGTATCTGTGGACAAATTTGAGGCACCCTCTTCGCTGCTGCTTTCGCTATTCATGGACAGCAGTTTATCCAACATTGATTGGCCAGTTGGGGTAAATGTACCGTTCTTATGATTGCTTGATTTAACTGTATCCTCCGTATCATCATCACCGTCCATTTCGTCCAAAGACGCAACATTTGACGCTGTGGTTAACGGACCTCCAGCGCCAACCGTAGATTTACCATTTGAAACTGTATTACCTTGTGACACTGTTACTTCCACCGCAGTGTTTGTGACTTTATCTGTAGCCTTTGGCGTGCTAAAAACGTCCATGGAGTTATCAGCAATGCTTACTTTTTGTTTACTCTCCAGCACTTTAACTTCGCTTTCAGTATGCTCAACGTTTTCCTCGACGCTGCTCTTACCGCTAGTATTGAACGAATCACTAGAGTCTAAGTCAGTTGTCTGTGATGCATCAATCGAAGACAAGCTATCATCGTCGTCGACTGCCGCAGAGCGATGCAACATCGAACGCCGTTCTAATTCATTTGATTGCAGTATCAATGCTTCGACGATGTAAAGCAGCCCCATATCTCTGATATTGTTGTTGCTTATATCAATCAGTTCGATGTAGTGATTGTACTTCAACAAAGAGCCAATAGCTTCAGCATCTTTACAATCTAAATCGTTATGTGCTAACCACAGCTCTTTAAGTACAGAATTTGAGCGCAATTTAAAACCTGCAATAGATAAAGTTTTGTTTTTGTTGCAGATTAATTTAAATATATTTAAACAAATATTACAAATGCCCCTTACATAAGCCATCGAGCGCACCCCTCAAACCACAATGTTCTAATTTTATGGTATGCAAATTCGATGCACTTATCGCCAGTCCCAAGCCGTCAGCACTTTGCTTCGAAATTGGATTGCCTTGTGCGATTAATACACGCAATTCTTCGCTATGCCTTACCATAGCCATGCAACCAGCCCAACCGCGCACGGTCATACCCTTGGAATTGGATGAGATGTCCAACTCATTGGTGGCCTCATAATACTCGATCATTTCAAAGAGTGCGCTTGTCGCCCACTCATCCAGGTCACATGATGAGAGATCTATAAATTTGTACTGTACCTGAAAGAGACACGGCAAGTACGAGAAAAATATATGTTTACAACAATATTTTTTCGCAATCCACCAGTATCGAAAATGTATCGATTACCCGTTTAAAAATTTCCTCCAATGCTTCGCAATCGCTGGCGGCCAATTTAATTGTTTTCAACGATAGCACTGGCTGACGTTGCTGTTTATTGAGTTCAACACCTTTCAAGTGATCCAATACAGTCTGTAAGGGTTTTGTTTTATGTTTGCGGCATGACATCACATAGAGTTCGGCAATTTCGGAAATGCTCTTAACCAAACATGCTAAATTAAATGATAAATAAGAACATTGTATATATGTATTTATGTTGTTCGAAAGTTTATTATTTATGTATGTATTTAATAAAATGAATAGGGAAACAAACTGAACGAAAGAACTGGAAAGTCCACTTAAAAATCTTACATGAGAATTTCAAAATTGATCTAGTAGTATATTTGAAATAAAATAAAATTTACGTACTAAAGTAAAAATGCCGTTCTTTCGTAAGTAGATATTGTCACCCCATCTCAATTAAACTTTTTCGTACACTTTATAATTCTTAAACAATGTATTTCTCATCCAGTCTCCTGTATTTAAAAAGTAGTGGCTGACTAAAGTCTACATACAACTCTTTCTTGCTCTAATTTATTCGCCAAAAGTTATGTTTTTAATATAATAAATAATGATGGATATATTATAACAAATAATGAATCTTCGCTAGTACGCAAAAACCCGGCATCGCTTGGAATTTGCCACAAAGTATGTATTTGTATACGGCTCTAGAAACATATTATATTTAAAAACATTGTAGGGAAACCTCTTTTATAGTGATGGTTATATGAGGAATGCCGGGTTTATTACACTCCACTTTAGTTTAATTCACGGCATGAAGTCCGAATGTGCATATAAACGAGCTTAGTTGCTGCTAACCTCTTTCCCTTAGAAACAGTGATAGATGCAAATGTTGGCATTACTAGTTTCTATCGTGTGATCCAAGTAGAGGGACTTTTTTCAATATTCCTTTTTTGACAGATCACGAGTGAGTCGTGTCAAGCTATATTATTTTTGTTCAGTTTTTTTTAGCATTTCATAATAGAAAGGCTTACGCCTGAACAACGTTTACAAATTATTCAACTTTATAACGAAAATTCACGTTCTGTAAAGAATATAATTCGCGAGCTCCGCTCAACTTATGGCCAACATACTCGCTCGACCTACCCAAGCGACATGACATTGCTCTATGGACTCTTGAAAAGTTCTAAGAAGATCCGACATTTTCGAGCCAAATTCTATTGAGCGATGAGGCACATTTCTGTCTCAATGGGTTTGTAAACAAGCAATGTTGAAGCAATTGGGACGAAGAGCAACTTGAAGAGATTCAAGAGACTGCAATTTTATTCAGAAAAAAAGCGGTTTGGGGTGGTTTGTCGGCCGGTGAAACCATTAGTTCATATTTCCTCAAAAATGATGCCGGTGAGAACGTAACCGTCAATGGCGACCGTTATTGCGCATATTACTATTTGATGTCTAAAATTAAAGCTCGTGATCTCGGTGACATTTGGTTTCAACAAGAAGGCGCCACTTCCCCCATATCACATCAATCAATAGATTTATTTGGAGAACACTTCGGTGAGCAGATAATTTGTGTCGATTGGTCACTTTTTCCTATGGGGCTATGTAACGTCTAAAGTCTATGCGGACAATCCCGCTTCGATTCAGAATTTGGAGCAAAGTAACGCGTGTAATTCGCAAGTTACCAGTCGAAATGCTCAAACGAGTTATCGAAAATTGACCTCAACGGATGGACCATCTGAAACGTAGCCGCGACCAACGTTTGGAAGAGATAAACTGCCTTGAGGACTCCACTCTGATGCCCACTCATTGTTTAGCCGCGACCAACGTTTGGAAGAGATAAACTGCCTTGAGGACTCCACTCTGATGCCCACTCATTGTTTATGAGATTTTTCACATAATCTTGCAGCCTTAAGGATTCTTATTAATCCTTAACATTTTTGTAAACGTAGTCCATAATTTCATTAATATTTTTATTATTAATTAGTAGGAACAGCCTTTTCAACTATGTACAGTATACTCTCGAAAAGTAAATTCTCAGAAAGTAAATAATCGCGGAAAAGTTAATCACCTTTAAGATTACACATGCACCTCGAAAATTTTTTTTAATTTACTCATTTTTTAATTTACTTTTCAGAGAGTGTGTGTTGCAAAAACACTTACTCTTGTTTAACGCGTCTTTTTAGTAAATAAACTCTCCTACTTGATCCACTGGTTTAAAAATGAAAACGATGCAAATCAGGTGTCAGACTTTTTGAATTGTCGTACAAAAATGGTCAGAAAATATATTGCAAAAGAAAAAAAAAACAAAAGAATATTCAAGATTTTTTCTCTTCATAGTAAATACATATGTATGTATGTAAATGTGAATATGTTTTTCATGTAAATCCATATGTTTTATTGAAGCTAATAAATGAATGAGTTTTTTAAGTTTAAAAATGCATTTAATATTATAAAAACAGATAATTTATGTATATATTTGGAAAAGTAAATTATTCGAAAAAGTAAATTACCCAAAATACCAATCGATTTACTTTTCGTGAGTATACTGTATTTTGAAGTTTGGAAAATTTTGTAACAAAACTTCATTCACATTTCCAGGGTGCAACTGGGGAAAAATTGTGGAACTACATACATGAAGAAGTTTTGATTTGCATCCGATCAAGAATTGTCATAACAGCAACATTTCAAAATTCTCAACAAATAAATCAATCTTAATATCATTGGATTTCCCAGAGGATAAAAAACCGTTTAATAAATAGAATAAGTGCATTTTAATTCAAAGCTTCTAATAATTGGCTGAAAGACAAAACGACTAGATTTGATATACCATACATATGAGATAATTAGAAAAGCAATCAAAGCGCTTATCGGTCATTTACATAAGCACAAATAAAAAAGGCTTTGATTAGATAACAATAAAGTATGTATATCTCAAACCAATTTTAAAAGTACACTTTGTAGACCAAACCAATTTGCTGCAAACTGAAAAGATTAATAACAAAATCTGTCAGATTATAAGGCAAATTCGTAGAAATCATCACGAAGCTAATATCAAAATAGGAAGCCAGTTACTCTACCGTCAATGTTTCTTTGTACAACAGTTCAAAAACTTAATACTTCACATATGTATGCATTTTATTTAAACGAATCTAAAGACGACGGACACATCCTTTTGCTGTTATTGTGAGGAATACTGCCAAGTTGACAGCCGTTGACAGAATAAGACCGAACCGGGTCAATTTTGCCTAACAGGAACGAAAGCCTAAAAAACAGAAAGGACATAGGTAATTACCAAATGTACTGAATAGATCGAACTTCTTCAATGATAATTGTTACCTAAACCTCCCATGACGAAACGGAAATGACCTCGTGATTGAATATACATATTGTTCTTCTATCTAAACAATTCTTGTTGGATTTTCGTCTCTACGTAACATTGCAATGCCCGAAGAAACCGCCGACCTATGAAAGCTATTTGATCCGAACTGATCTAATCTCTTTACTCATATCACTAAATTACTCTCGAGGCGTACGCATATGCTGCTGATAGTGCAGAAACTTTATTATACTCTCGCAACAAAAGTTGCTAAAGAGAGTATTATAGTTTTGTTCACATAACGGCTGTTTGTAACACCCAAAACTAAACGAGTTAGATATAGGGTTATACATATATACCAAAGTGATCAGGGTGAAGAGTGGAGTTCAAATCCGAATGTCTGTCTGTCCGTCCGTCCGTCTGTGCAAGCTGTAACTTGAGTCAAAATTAAGATATATTGATGAAACTTGGCACACTTATTTCTTGGCACCATAGGAAGGTTGAAAATTAGTAAAATCGGCAACTGCCACGCCCCCAAAATGGCGAAAACCGAAAACACATATGATGCCATAACTAAGCCATAAATAACGCTATAGAAATAAAATTTGGTATAAAGGATCGCACTATAAAGGGGCATATTTGGATGTTATTTTTTTGGGGAGGTGGGCGTGGCCCCGCCCCCAAATAGGTTTTTTGTACATATCTCGGAAACCAATAGAGCTATATAAACCAAACTTTCTGCAGTCGTTTTTTTAGCCACTTCCTAATACAGTCCAAAAATGAAAGAAATCGGATAATAACCACGCCCACCTCCCATACAAAAGTTAGGTAGAAAATTACTAAAAGTGGGTTAACTCACTAACGAAAAACGTCAGAAACACTAAATTTCACATAAGGAATGGCAGATGGAAGCTGCACTCATATTTTTTTACAAAATGGAAAATGGGCGTGGCGTCGCCCACTTATGGGTCAAAAACCATATCTCAGGAACTACTCGACCGATTTCAATGAAACTTGGTTTGTAATAATTTCCTTACATCCCAATGAAATGTTGTGAAAATAGGCCAAATCGCTTCACAACCACGCCTACTTCCTATATACCTTCTTCTAACCTAATATTAGGGTTTCCAACTTTCAATGGACTTAATTCAATATATATGTGCGTCAAATTGTGTATTATATTATATAAATAAAGTTAACTAAAGAAATTGCGAGAGTATAAAATGTTCGGTTACCCCGTTCTTTACTTGTTTTTTTTTTTTATTTTTATTCTAAAAACAACTGTTATGTAAAGACGTTATTGAAAAACACCTCTACAATTTATTCATCCAAATAGTTGAACCGGCTTGCCAAATAATAACAAAATTTAAGATAAATAATAGACAGCTCAACTATTATTGTAAATTCCGAGAAATATAAACAGTTTGTATTGTCTAAAAAATGTACTTCATTAAAAAACATTTTTCTATTTGTGCACTACTTTTCAAATTTGTAGGCAGCAAATAATTTGCAGTGTACAAAAACAAAGCCAAACACAAATTAGTGAAGACTGCAAAAACAACAGCTAAATCCAATGGCTTGTGGTGTGAAAAATTAAATAAATATTTAAGAGAAATATACATAAATGTTCACATTCATATTTTTAGATATCTGCCGGTGTTGTGCTTGGATGAATCACAAAGAATTACTTTGTATATATAGCAAAATTATTCCCGGCAACGATACGACAAACAAATAAACTAAGGAAAAAATAAAACAAAAACAAAAAAGCGACAAATAAAAGAAGAGTACTCAACGAACGACAGTAGACGGACTGGTGACATTGGCATAAACAAGTGCATATACAAGTACATGTGTATGTGTGTGTATGTGTGTATGTTTGCTAAGATGATGAACGTTGACGGGTGTCGTTGACTAGAGGCATAATGCGGGCATATTTGACGTTATTCGGTGATCGCGAGAAATTCTTAATTGATGTGCGGCACAAACCAAAAGGATGGAACTAATTAATGCCTTGTATTAAGAGTACCAACGCCAGCTACCGTTGTAATAAACAAATATATGCGTAGCACTATAATATTTACATTTGTATATAATTAATATAAATTTGTATGTATGGCATTATTTGTGAAAAACTACTATAGTTAACCACACACTCCCTTACTGCTTATTGAGTTATTGTGAACAAAACGATTAAAACCTCTTAAAATTTATTCTCGTTTCTCGTCGTTAACTTTTTCATTTTCTTATTTTTGGATTTTTTTGCTTTTAGCTACAAATTAAATACAAGTGTGGAACAAGACGGAATTACAAAACAAGAAAAAAAACGAAACAAAACAAAAAACACAAAACAAATACCATGAATTTATTAACATGAAATAAACAAAAGTTACACAAATACATACATACACACATGCATAAGTATATGCTTGAATAATAAAATCCAGTGATTATTTGCTCGTATGTGAGCTGTTTTGCTAATTAGGCAACTCAACATTTAGCGTACAAAGTGTTATTGGATTGTCAGTATCAACGACACCGATGCTTTATCACGTGTTCTATCGAATCATACAGTGGACACACATGCATACATACACACATATACATTAATACACACATACATCTGATACTCAAGCTAAGTCAGAATACTCAAAAGTAACGAAATGCGAAAAACTAAAACGAAAAGTTTTTTTTTCAAATGAACTCAAGCACATAAAGTGTCCGTCGATTGCCAGAGCAAAAAAAAATATAAATAAATGTACATACGTACATACATATGTACATAGTATTACACATGACACACTTGATTAATGTGCCCCCTATAATGGCAAACACCCACCCAGAATACAAAAAGTGCTTAATTGCAAACCGATTGACCGATCAACTCCCCTCCACAAGCAGCAGAGATTGCATACGGAATAATTACAATTATATTTGAAATTAAAAAAGAGTGAAAATCTAAATAATACCCGAGGTAAAAAACAATGACCAGCTAAGTGGGAACTATTTTTAAATTGATCATACAAATAGAGTGAGAAAAATATTAATGGTGGCCGCCACAAAACCAGTCGAAAGGAAGACACCTATTTACATACAAATAGATCTATAATTTTAATAGATGTATGTGTGTCATAAACTGATGGCAGAAATAATAGATACGAGCCCATCATCTAAAATCAAAGCGTCAAGGCGGTATTTATCAATTTGTTACACAAATTACATGGTAATTATAATAAAGCTAATAACAGTACTTTGGCAAAAATAAAGCTTAATAAAAACGTTTGTGTTTTCTCAATTATTTCGAGAATGCGATTTAGTTTCAATTGTCTGCGTTTTGAGTTTGCCAAAATATTAGAGACGCGCTCCGTAAATTTGATTAAAAAGTAAGGTATGAAAAAAAGGGTAGTTCCATAAATTTTCATTGAACGGATACATTAATGCTAAATAAATAAATAATTATTTTGGATTTGTACTTTGAAAATAAAGGAAGAAATGACAATAACAGCATACTCGAATTACAGGTACCCACTTGGTAGTCAGTAGATTATCTGGACAATCTCAGAACCGCGAGAAAACTATATGCCGAGGAAGAGATGCTATAAAATGAGCCTGCGTTTCCGTTAGGGAGATCTGTTGGGGTGTTCTATAGCGGTCTTTATGAGCTTTGAAGTGCACAAGAACTAAATTTGGAAAAATATTCAACAAGCTTGGTATAGCATTGCAACGTTGTCAGGATGTGATAAAAACGAAAGGTCCTACCACAAAATATAAAAAGTTATTAATTGTTGATTGTAAATATTGAATATCATAATTCTACTTTCCCTACTCCTATTTTTTGCCACTCTGAATTAAATATTTTAATTCTTTTATTTTGCTAACATTGCTTATATCGGTAAATTACAACAAGAATAGAAATAAGGTATAAAATGTCAAATAAAATATATAATAAATTTCAACCATCTACAAAGAGAAACGAAAAAATACCAAAAATATTTCAAAAATACTAGATACGTTCCTATTTTTTCTGCCACCACTGTATAGATTGTATATACATAAATACACATAAGTTCGTCAGTGAAGAACAAACTAAACAATTGCCAAAAATTACAGCAATAAATTAACGTGTTTACTGAGCAATCAGACATTTTATATACGTATGTATATATGTGTGTACATACATATGTACACATACATATAGGTGATATTTTTTTGGAATTTTCCAGTAAAACAATAATATTTAAAATTAATTCACAAGCATTTGATACAAGTAGAGAAGTATCTGAAGAGAACATAAAGAATCAAAAACATGTTTTTTTATTCATTATAATTTTTTTTATACATACATATACGCAACTCTCAAGTGATAAAATTTTCCATATCAGATATAGATAATAACTAGCGAGAGGACTGAGTACTTGACTTGAATTTGTTTTGGCGTATGCTCAAAATTTGGCCGCAGCAAAATCCAAAATTTCAGAAGAGATTTTTTTACGATAATAAATATAATGTTTATATACGTAGATTCAATAACCAAACTTATAAAAAACAAATAATGAAGGGCTAAGTTCGGGTATAACTGAACATTTTATAGTCTCGCAATTTACCGATGTAATTTTATTAAGATGACATACGATTTGACTCACATATTCGGCATAAAGGCCAGTAGAATAATAAAAATATTTGTATGTAGGTAATTCCTCAACCGATTTTACTCATTTTCACTACCCACCTATGTACATCATATCCAAGACTATACGCTCGCTTAATTTGGCTAAGATATTTCATATACGATTTATAAGGTTTATAAGGTATTAAGCCCACCGTATTTTTGAAAAACCCATAATTAGGTATATAGGAGCTAGGAGAAGTTATGACCCTATTTTAAAATTTTTTGGTACAGATTCACACTATTAGAGGGAACTTATCCTCTTTACATTTCTTTAGAATATCTGCGAGATTCGCAGATATTTTTGATGAAAAATCTCCCACTGCAGCCGGTTCTACTTCACCTGCATCGAGTCCAACCCAGGGCCTGAGGTATATTTCTGCTGCGCAAAAAAAAACAAAAGAAATTGAAAAATTTGCCTTAGGGATATCCGGTTGACCCATAACTAGGCGACGGCACGGCCATTTTTCTATTTTTTTAATGTGAGTGCATCTTCCGTCTGCCATTTCTTCTGTCAAATTTAGTGTTTCGGAAGTTTTTCGTTAGTGAGTTAAAGCATTTTAAGTAGATTTCAACATAAGTTTTGTATGAGAGGTGGGCGTGGTTATTATTTGATTTCAACTATTCAACTATTTTTATGGTGTGTAATGGGGTACGTAAGGAAAATGGCTGGTTTTGGTTTATATAGCTTTAGTGGTTTGAGAGATATATACAAAAAACTTATTTGGGGGCGGGACCACCGCCACTTTTCAAAAAAATTACTTTCTAATATACCTCTCCTTAGTGTAATCCTCTGTACCCAATACTACTTCCATAACTTTATTTACGTCTTAGTTTTGACACTTTATAGGTGTTCGGTTTTCGCCATTTTGTGGGCGGAGTAATGGTCCTATTTTGTCCATAGCAACCCAGATATCTTAATTTTTACTCAAGTTAAGCAATAAGTAAGTTGTTTAGGCTTTGTTCGGGACTATTTAGTAGTAGTAGTGTGAAGTTTGCACAAAATCGGGGCTTTTCTTTTATAATAACATATTGTTTGAATAAATGAATTTGATATTAAAATCATATTTTTTTTCATTTCATTTTATACATAGCGAAGCATGTATCGGGCCTCTAGTAAAATATATAAATATATATACAAATATATAAATATATACAAATATATAAATATATACAAATATATAAATATATGTACAAATATATAAATATATCTACAAATCCACAATGGTGTCCAAGATTTCCGGTTTATTCGGAAAACCATTATATACATTTTTCTTCAAACTGCATTTTTTTAAATTGGACGACAAATGTGTTCGGACTTTACTTTTAGTTTTCTAAATTAGACTTTTTTGTTGTTATTAAATTTTTTTAATAAACAATTGACAGCCAAAATCGGTAAAAGTTTTTACTTTAATACAAAGGCCTCATTACGCGAAAAATTAATTAAAATTATTATTACTTTCACATTAAAATGTCAATGTTAAATTCCATTCTTCAGAGTTATTATATATATCATATATTAAAGTAATAATACTGGCAATACAATATATTAAACATAAACAAATTCCACCGACAATGTTTATTGTGAGATATGGATGAATACACATTAAATATACGTCTCAGAGAAAACCCTTATCGTTTATATTTAGTGAAAAATTAGAAAACAAATAGCACCTTTATACTATTTTGCGCCAACTGATAAGCGCAATCATGCTCATGATCGTGTGCCGCCCGTACTTACATTTGTATGTGCATGCATTTGTGGCGACTAGATACGTACGTATGCAGGTATATGATAATTAAAGAAGTGCCAAATATAATGAAAATATTAATGTAAAAACAATACTTCGGTAAAGTTGGGTAAAGGGAAGTGAAACGAACAAAAAAGAGTTAAACACAGTGAAACAAAATATGCTCAATTCGAACCCACTACAACTACGATAACACGATCAATAATACGATAACATTTTAATGCAGAGTAATTAATTGATGATGGAGAAGTCTTTCTAAGCTTTATTAGCTTTGTTAAGCGAATAAATAATATACACAATAAACTGATAAACTAATTAAAATTAAACAGCAATAAACACACAGTTATTATAAACCCATTTGCGACTTATTATACAGAAATTTAATTTTGCAAATAACAAAGAAACGAACCAAACAGTAATAATAAATAAAAACTCTATTTTGATTGAAATGGAGATTACTTAATGAAAAATAGATAATAAATGTCATATGAAAAACAACACTATTCTATATTAACTCTTTTTTTCCTAATAAAATCCAAAAATATTTTAATCAATCTTTTCACTGCGAAATCTGAAAGCAGTTTTAAATGAAATCATTGTAGTTTGACACAATTTATTCGAAAAATTGAAAATTGTCCGTCTAATGACCTTGATATTTTCTTCATTGCCGATTTTTTGATAGCACAATTGGTTTATCCATAACCATCGCGTGTACGTTCATTTTCAAATTTTCAATAATACAAAAGCACTGCGAAAATCTTGATAATCACATCAATATCTTTAGATTCGCAAAATAACACGACACTGACTCGGACATATTGAAAAACAATGCAAACGCATGACATTGCCACATCATTGCATAAGTTTCAGTTCAAAGTCATTGAATTTGCACAGATTTATTTATTTAAGTGTTCTTTGCGTTCCTATAGCTTTAATACAGGCATATATATACATATGCAAATCTCTTATAATATTTTTCATTTTCATAAATATTAAAGGAAGCAGTCGGTAAACAAAAGCAGACCACGTTGTCTTTGTTCATAAATCACAATTTTACGGCTTTAATAAAAAATAAATAAAAATTATAATATAATTTTGCGTAATTAATCAAATTTTCGGGGTTTAATAAATACTTACCTTGTCCCCATGGGTTCGCCGGTTCCAGGTAGCCAGTAACCAGTTCATTGTCACTTTTTGGAAATGAAACTCGACGGGTTAATGAACTAATCGGATCGGATCCTTTGCGTAATGAGCACGGTGAAACTGTAACACTGTAAGCACCAGCCTTTGTAATAGCACCCGTGTGTCTTGACAACACTGTTGTTTTTGTGTTAATAGATGCTTTATCTATGCTTACACTACCGCTTGACCCGAGCACTGAATCTTTTGACCACATCGTCGTTTGCTTAGAATCATGATAACTTCTCATTTTTTGCTGCTGCTGATTCGGGCACATCTGTGACTGTCCGCTTAATGTGGGATCGCTAGACGTGTGCGTAAGATGTGTTACGCCGCTTTGTATTGGCATTGCTAAGATGGGCGATGTCGGTGAAGAGGGCGGCGTAGGCGGTATAGGTGGTCTAGATGTTATTGCTGGTACGATCATTGTCTTTGTAGTTGCAATTTCAGCGCATGTTTCTTTGGCAAAATGTGACAATTGTGTACCATCCCCCACCACATCTGCTTTTTCAACATCCGTTGCCTTAATCTCATTGTTCTTTGTAGCTATATTCTTACTACATAAATGATCGCTTGGTTGATATATATTTGCCTGATTTTTCGAAACTATGCTAGGCGGTATGGCAGCATGTTCCTCTTGTTTAATGACGTTTGTAATTGCCCTCCGCTCTTCATTTTCGCCTACAACATTTGCTATGCCTGCTAGTTCGCTATCATCACTACCCGCAAACATAGACTTACCAATTGCTGGCGCTAAATTTTCGGTCGCCTCATTGATTGTACGCCGAATTGGTAACTGAAAAACTTCACTTTGTTTTTCACTTTGGATGCACTTTTCATTTTCGCCTGCTGTATTTATATTTATTGAATCGTCTGCTAATGTCACTGCAGACGTTGATATTGTTGATTCTTCAAAAATGACTGGATTTTGTTTCTCATTTCCAATATTTTTATTATAACTCATATTCCCCCAACAGGTTTTGAAACTGAGTTTTTTCTAAATTTAATCTAGAAAATAAACACAATACTTTATTAAAAATTTAATATATTGATTTAAAATTTGATTTTTTTTATTTATGCCAAGTTGAAAAAAAAACATAAACATATCACATATCTGGTTTCAAACATTTTAAGTTTAATTGTACTATTTCGTTTTTTTCACATATTTTCTTAATTTTCCCGCAACAAGTTCGTTTGGAGATAATTACCTTTCAATTATATCCGTTTGTGTTCTTATAATGACTTATTGAGAAATTAAAATTATTTCATTCAATTAAAAATTAATTTATTTAAAATATGTTGTAGTCAGTATCTCCCGTTTAATGTTTTGCTTCGTATTTTGGTCTCTCGCTACACTCTTCAGTATGTTTTTGCACTTCCTCTTTTTGCCTTTCGTTTACTATATTTTTTATACTTCTGTATTTTTTTTATTTTGATGATTTTGATTATATATTTTCTTGTATTCTGGCGTCTTTATTCACCTTTCACTCAATTTAAATTTAAAACATTTGCTCAGAATATTGTACTTCTAATTTTTTTCCTTTGCACTCATGTGCCAATTTGACTTTTATCACATGTTATCATAGGCCTCTTTTTTGCAATAGTTTACTTTTATTTAACTTAGGTCCACCGATTTTACTTCAACAAAATAGTTGAACACATTTTTAAAGAATTCCAAGAGGTTTGTAGATTTTATAAAAGCACTATGTGGACTGCCAGAAATTAGTGGGAATTGGTAGTTAAAAACACTCTTTGTTGTCAACTTCGTGGTTACACAATGCTAACAGCGCACAATTCTTCTCATGCAAACTTCTTTTAAAAAGTTTCGGTGCCGCTTTAAACTTCACTAGCCTCTTTATATTTTCGCACAATTTTTCAAATTAGAATTTTTTATAAAAATTATCAATTTACTAGAGGCGCGTGCGAAAATGCTAATCAGAACAACCAACCACAATGACAGCGAAGATGCGAAAGACAGAATCGAAAATGAAAATCAAAAACATTAACCTACACATATCAGAATTCGAAGGGATGATATGGAATGTACTTCAATTTAAATTAGTTATTCTTTATAAAATTTCCGTATATAAAATATTTCATAAAATAGCTAAATTAATATAATAAAGCGAGTAAAAATTTTTTTTAATTTTTTGTTTCTAACTTAGCAAATTCGTAATGTAAAACAACTAAACACTGAAGATGTTTAATTTCAGAAAATGGTTTACTCTATCAACCCTGGTTTTCTTTGAAAATGATGTCAGAAATGCAGATAAAAAAATTGGAAAAGAAATTATATATATATATTTGGCGTAGGAACCGCTTTAAGCGATTATAGCCGAATCCACCAGAGCGCGCCACTCATTCCTCCTTTTTGCTTTTTGGCGCCAATTGGAAACACCAAGTGAAGCCAGGTCACTTTGCACTTGGTCTTTCCACCGGAGTGGAGGTCGTCCTCTTCCGCGGCTTCCTCCAGCGGGTACTGCATCGAATACTTTCAGAGCTGGAGTGTTTTCTTCCATCCGTACAACATGACCTAGCCAGCGTAGCCGCTGTCTTTTTATTCGCTGAACTATGTCAATGTCGTCGTATAAATCGTACAGCTCATCGTTCCATCGCCTGCGGTATTCGCCGTTGCCAATGTTTAGAGGACCAAAAATCTTGCGCAAAACCTTTCTCTCGAAAACCCCAAGAGTCGTCTCATCGGATGTTGTCATCGTCCACGCTTCAGCGCCATACATCAGGACGGGAATAATGAGCGACTTATAGAGTTTGATTTTGGTTCGTCGAGAGAGGACTTTACTTTTCAATTGCCTACTCAGTCCAAAGTAGCACCTGTTGGCAAGAGTGATTCTGCGTTGGATTTCAAGGCTGACATTGTTGGTGTTGTTAATGCTGGTTCCCAGATAAACGAAATTATCTACAACTTCAAAGTTATGACTGTCAACAGTGACGTGGGAGCCAAGACGCGAGTGCGCCGACTGTTTGTTTGATGACAGGAGATATTTCGTCTTGTCCTCATTCACCACCAGACCCATACGCTTCGCTTCTTTATCTAGTCTGGAAAACGCAGAACAAACGGCGCGGTTGTTGCTTCCGATGATATCAATATCATCGGCATACGCCAGGAGCTGTACACTCTTGTAGAAGATTGTACCCTCTCTATTTAGTTCTGCAGCTCGTATTATTTTTTCCAGCAATAGATTGAAGAAGTCGCACGATAGTGAGTCACCCTGTCTGAGGAAAAGAAATTACTAAATGGAAATACTTCTTTCCCGCTTATAACAAGTTTACACTTCATATATCGTTTGTTTTATTTGCATAGGTAATTATAACACTTATTATTATATTAAAACACTTATTACTTTTCCAGCGAATCTTCGACTGGTTTAGTAGCTGGATTCTTTTGATAGCGAATGTGTTCCTATACTGCCATAAGGTTCGCCAATTGAAACCACATTATTTGCAATTAATGTGTTTTACGATAACGGACAAAACATACACTGTCGTCCTTTTTACATAATATTAAAATATTAGCCTTGTATTAATTTTTTCACAGGATTATTACAGGATACAACTGCGTTCAATCTGAACTTATATCCAATCACACACTTATTAAAAGACGAAAATTATACTGACGAAAGACATGAATGTAAAGAATAGCAAAAGAAACACATGAATGAAGAAAACGCAAAACGCAACTGACTTTTGCAATGTTGCATTTTATTGCACTCTAACCAAATATATAACTAGCATACAATATATTTGAAACGTGTCATTTGTATAATTTTGTCAATTAAACTAAATTAAATACCTAATTGGAATTATTGTAAATTACTTCCCTATTCATAGTCCAATACTCCAATAAATATTTTTTGTTTCTTGAGTTATTACAAAGAATAGAATTTTCTTAAATACACAACCCTTTTTAATCAGCTGACTACAATTTTTTCCCCGATTGAACCAATTCATCTTTCTGTTTTTGCTTATATCAATTAACATTTTATTTTCAGCGAAGCAACCCCCACTGGATTTGACAATTATTTGTCGAGGTGAAACTAAAAATAGTGAAGATTTGTGATTTTTGTTTTACAAACCAAAAGGGTTTTATTTTACGCTATTTTATATTAAATAAAAATATTTGAATTGTAATGGCTGCGGCGGAGTTGAATCCCTTCGCCGCATTACTAAATGAACCGAAAGAAGATGAGGGCTTCAAACAAGACTTGCTGGAGCGTATTCTACTTTTCACATTGCGTAAAGGTTCAACATCTAGTGCTGCAAGAAGCTTCCCATTAATTTCTATGACTGATATTGTTGTGGCTGTCGATAATGACACAACCGTAAGCGAAGAACTGTTGGGTCATGCTATTTTTGAACGCTTAATGCTTAGCAATCCTCAAGATTATTTAGTTGCATCAACTGAAGGTGTTTGCGATGAGGACGCTAAAGAGACGCGTGCAATTTGCTATCTACACCGTGCATTTATTGCTTGCGAACGAGCAAAATCGGGATTATCTGAACAAAATGATGCTTGTGAAAAAATACGAAATATAATAATAACAAATGCCAGCACATGCACACGTCAGCCAGAATTATTCACAAATCAGAATTTATCCATACAATGGTTAGAAGTTCTGGAACACTCTGATCCAATCGATACCGCAACGCAAGAATTTTTTGTAGAAACAGTCATTAAAGTAATGGCTGAAGATGATCAGATCGAAGCGCTGGGCGCTTTAAAAGCAATATTTTACCCAATGCTGGCTGAAATACAAAAACAATTAGCAAACACCAATCTTATAACAATTAAGAAAAATACTTTTTGGACGCTTAGTTATTTCGTACGCGACAAACGTGTACCACAATTGGGTGAAGTGCTCATCGATTATGTTACACCCAATCCAAATGCCAAAGGTAAGTGAATTATACTACAGTTCGATAACATATTAGATGTAAGATGCATATATGTATATTTTTTACAGGCAGTGAGTATATGGATACATTACTTGGTCAATTACTTTGCCTATCTATTATGCCCAAAAAATCAAATGGTCCGTTTGAGTTTTTTGCGGAAATCAGTTTGGAGACACAACACTCCGATCCATCACTGTGGCAGCTTATGGCAGTACATCAAGATGCGCTGTTTACGCTTGTTAAGCAATTACTAGTATTGAGCGCAACCACCAAAAAGAAGACTTTACAATGGATTTCTAATTGCTTACACGCGAATACATCACGTGGCCATTTATGGAGTAATATTAATTTGCCATTTGAGCAAGTGATAAACCAAAATGCCAGCGATTCCTTTATGATTGGTTTAACAGCAGTTCTACTACGCCTTTGCGCTCCACTGTGCGAACCCACCATGAAAGTATGTACAGGCGAAATTCATATGATAATTTAATAATAATTTAATTTTTCATCAGGTTTTATTAGTCGACCCCACATACTGTGCTGTCGCCGAAGCTGACCGTCAAGCAAAACAAGTTAGCTTGCTAAAAGCTGCAGAAGAAACATGTCTTCTCCCTGTTGACGAGAATGAAACGCGGGTCGTTGCAGAAAAATTCAATTTCGTCACCGAATTATTCTATATGACACACAAAGCATTTGAACTAGGCTATCGCGCTTGCATTGAGCGTTACACCCGCATGACGCGTGAACTGCATAGTTTGCAAACAGCTTATCATGATGTGGCACAAACAAATCCCAACAACGATTTAGCTAAAAATCTATTACGTATGCTGAAGGAACAAATGCAGCAATACTTGTGTATGCGTAACGGCCTAATGGAACCCACAAACGATACGCATATACTTAAATTTTTCGAAGCAACCACCATTTGGTTAACGGAAATCGCGCTGGTTACCGAAGCTGAGTTTAAGGCTGCCGTTTTGAAGCAAGACTTTGCACCGCATACGCGTAAAGAACGTCAAATACCCGATAAATGTGAATTTATACCGCCATATTTGAATTCAGTACCGGAAAATGTTATTGACAATGTTGTTGCTTATCTAAGTTTTAGCCGACATTTTCCACCCGGCCAATTTATTGAGCTTTACCAGTCATCACATGATGCGCTATTCAAAATGATCGTTTTGTTTATGGGTAGTGCCGAACTCGTTAAAAATCCACATTTGCGTGCTAAACTGGCTGAAGCGCTGGAATTTCTACTACCCAAACAAATTTCCGGCAGTATGCGCAATTCTTTCATAACGCGTGTGTTCGATAGTAATGTGGATCGCCTCAAGGTGGTGCGCAGTTTATTAAATGTATTCGTAAGCATCGAAATGACAGGACAATCGGTACAATTTGAGCAGAAATTCAACTACCGCCGCCCCATGTATGCCATAATGGAGTACTTATGGACTAAAGAGGATCAGGTGCAATGTTTTAAGGACTTGGCTACGGAAGCAGAAGAAAATATGGAGGCTATTGAACCACCACTGTTTTTACGCTTCATTAATTTACTTATTAACGATGCAATTTTTTTGTTGGGTATGTTGTGTGATGTGAAATGATTGTTTAAGGTATATTAATGTCATATTATCTCTTTAGATGAATCGCTATCCAATTTGGAGCAAATACGCCAACTACAAGAAGCGCAGAGTCGTGGTGAATGGGATGCACTTTCACAGAACGATCGCCAGCAGCAGCTATCCAGTCTACATCACTTGGGTACGATGGCGCGCATCGACAATATACTGGGTCGTGATACGATCAACATACTAAAGCTGCTTACAACTGAGATTAAGAGCATTTTTTGCCACAATAGCATGGTTGATCGTATTGCATCAATGTTGAACTATTTCCTCTTGAATTTAGTCGGGCCACAAAAGGAGCGCTTCAAGGTGAAAGATAAGAAAGAATTCGAATTTGATCCAGCACAAACAGTGCTGGAAATTTGTCGCATCTACATTAATCTCAGCACCAGCGAAGAATTCTGTTTGGCCGTTTCACAAGATGGGCGCTCATATAGCTCACAACTATTCAATTATGCCGAAAATATACTGGTACGTATTGGTGGTGGACAATTAATTGGTGAGATAACTGACTTTGCAGCCAAAGTGCAACGTTTGGAGGTGCAATATCGTGAAGAACAAGAATTTATGGCTGACGCACCCGAGGAATACCTCGATCCGATTATGTCTACACTAATGACAGATCCGGTTATGCTGCCCAGTTCGAAAGTGACTGTCGACCGTTCGACTATAGCACGACATTTACTCAGTGATCAGACAGATCCTTTTAATCGTGCACCACTGACCATGGATAAGGTGCAGCCCAACAACGAACTGAAGCAGAAAATCGAAGCGTGGATGGCGGAAAAACGTGCCAGTGGACGTGCAGCAAAAAGTTGAATATGCTTTTGGTGCGAAAAATAGCCAAAAAATGTGAAATGTAGCTGTAAGTGGTGCGTTAAAAATGATCCATAGCCTTTTTGTTTTTTCGTTTGTTTTTTTTTTTTTTTCATTTAGAAAGTTCAGTTAAGTTTGGCTTGCGTCAGTAGTTATTTGCATGTATATAAATAAGTGTATACATAAAAGCATTAATTGAAATTGCTGAGTTTTACCCAACAATAATTTCACATTCCACAATTTCTTTCAATTCCTTGAGAATTCAAATTTTAATGAAAAGTTTAAAGCTCAAGTGGAAAATTATTTTAGCTTGGGCTTAAAATGGTGCTAGTTGCGGTCCTTGTATGTTCTTATTTTATTTTATTTGTATAATATGAAAAGATATGTGAACTTTTTTTTGGTAATAACTAAAAGTTAACAACTCCAACACTATTTGTTTATTCTTTTATTTTTGGTATTTAAAAGCAAAATATTCAAAATATTGCGATTTTACAGTAATTGTAAACGATCCCTTGAAAACATTGCTCCTAATTTTTCTAACGGATTTCGCTGCATTTCTATTTCCTTAAAAATTTAATTGTTGTTTGGTATTTCATTTTCTAAACTCATGAAAAAATAAAAAAATGTCTAAAACACTGTGAATGTAATATAAAAACTTTTTAGTGATAAGCTAATGCATCCGGTGGTGCTCAGGGACACTGCCAATTAGCTAACGGATGCTTTGCAATATTTCTGATAATCGTCTATACAGCTGTATGTATAGTACGAAGATATGTGTATATGAGTTCCAGCAATAAGTACGTATTTTTCATTTATATAAAATCAAAAAAAATTACACATATTGTTTCGTTTATTTAGTAATTTCGCAAAATATGTTAACTAATTTCATACTTGTTGTTTGTATAATCCACCAATATTTTGTATATATTATTTTGCGAATATTTTATGTGAAGGCCCATACAATTCCTTAAATATATAAAAATATATGTTTGAAAATGTTTGTGTTTTTTTAAATACGTAAAGTCCTACCAGCATTTCTAATTTCAACCACAGGCATAATGAAACTTTATTTCTGTTTAATGCCGAAAATGCAAATGTGAATATCGTTACTCCGCTCGATCTTTCCATTCTTACTTTCAAATATATATACGGGTCATTTATTTAATTCTTCACATCCGTCAGCATTGGGGAAATAACAGCCTTTGTTCGGATCCGAAAATCCGAGTCAATACCGGTATCGCAGAACCTGCTGTTGTGGGGAATGTACAACAAAACAACCAGAAGGAGTCTCAGTGACCTCTGTACGTCACCGATGATTGTACGATAATGACGTCGGGCAATGGAACCGATGACATGTGTTTGAAAGTAAACGGCTACCTCCTCTACTTTCTCCTACCTCTCTCCCCTACCAACTCCACAGCGACCCTATTTACCAATTGGACGAAAGAGTACAGTGTAGATCTGAACATTTCTGTCGATGACATCAAAATTCCGGCTGTTGTTACCAAGGTACAGAGCTGCAACAAAATTATCAAGTCGCTAGCTGGCAGCGCATAGGGTAAAGACAAAGAAACGTTGTCGGCAACTTACCAGGCTATCGGCCAGCCGGTCACAAACCACACAGCCCATATTGTCCTCCTCCTTGGCCCCTTGTCAATCACCGCTCACCGGACAGCCACAGGTTGCCTATTGATGTCTCGTGAAGCACGCCTACATAATGAGACCGTTACGCTTCCTGTAAAGGAACATAACGAATTGCTCATCAAGCAGTTTTTACTAGGGCGTTTTCATAGGAATCACCCATTAAGTCATTTGCTGGAAGCGGAACCCATGTGCTCACTCTTACAATATGTCGACGACCGACAGGACTTCGGATGCGACTGACTTTGGAGAAGCACTGAACGCCAATCACAGAAGAGTCATTAAAACTGTTCTGGATATTGTAGGAGGCTTATTCAGACTAGACCATGACATGCTCAACATAACTCCTGTTTCCAAAGACCACCACTTACATGCCTCCTAAACCCAACTCATCTAACATCCCTTGCCCTCTGGTACGACCCTATCGAAACAACTAGTTTCCTGGGCCTCCCGTTAGATGACTTCGGTAACAATTAATTTAGGCTTGCCGGTCCAGGCAGATTTGGGTAACCTTTACAACAACTAAAAGTCTGAAAGGCTTTTGCAATTTTTTGTTGTTGTAATCAGGTAAGTATTCCATAAATAGTTTTTAGGGTTGGTACTATTTATAATGGCAGTCCTCACACCAATGAAACGTAGGATCTGCCCTAAGCATAGAAATTCAAATTCCACAGAAACTGTTTGCTAGAGAGCAACACTATATAAATGAAAGAAATATAAGTGATATCTTCTCATAATTAATTATGATTATACCTGCAATAAATAAATTTATTTACGCCTAAAAGCAGACATTAGTAATACTACAAACAGCTGATGCTGCTTAAGGAATGAATTGCTGATCAGCGACCAGTTGTTTTTGATAACCAAAATATATGTATACATACATATATGTGCATATATAAGCAAGTATTTATATAAAATTAGTAGAATTGACAAGATGTTCACTCTGAAAACTTTATTAAAACGAGGTGCAAATACAACGTTTCGCACAATTACAACGGTGAGCAAATAGTGACTATACTTGTTGTACACAAATTACTATAATATCAACTCAATTTGTTATAGAGCAACAGTACATCCACAGCTGTGCGTATTGTCGAGGTTGGACCAAGAGATGGTCTACAGAATGAGCCGAAAATACTACCCGCCTCGGTTAAGATTTCACTAATCGACCAATTGTCCGAGACAGGTCTTCGCACAATCGAGGCCACCTCCTTCGTAAGTCCAAAATGGGTACCACAAATGGGCGACAATGCAGAAGTGTTGCGGAGCATACAAAAGAAAAGTGGAATTAGTTATCCAGTGCTGACACCTAATTTAAAAGGTTTCGAAAGCGCACTCAAAGCTGGCGCAACCGAAGTAGCCGTTTTTGGTGCGGCATCCGATTCCTTTTCAATGAAAAATATAAATTGCACCGCAGCCGAAAGTATAGAGCGCTTCCGACCGGTCATAGAGGCGGCACAAAAAGCTGATGTTAAAGTACGCGGCTACGTCTCAACTGTGGTTGGTTGTCCTTATGAGGGCGCAGTGAAACCAAGTGCTGTGGCAAAGATTGTGGACGCACTCTTTAGTATGGGTTGTTATGAGATATCATTGGGCGACACTATCGGCGTCGGTACGCCTGGTTCCATGCGTAGCATGTTGGATGAAGTGGTGAAAGTGGTGCCGCCAAATAAATTAGCTGTACACTGCCATGACACCTACGGACAAGCGTTAGCCAACATTCTTGTCTCATTAGAATATGGTAAGTTTAATGCATTAGGTATTTTTCATACATACGTGTACATAATTAAATATACAGACGTTGACAAATACTTAAGAACAATGTTGAGTTCCATTAGATAATATTTTTAAGAAAAACACTTGAAGGCCTGGAATAAAAAAGGCTTTAATACTCAATTTGTTCTTAGCAAAACGTAAATTTGTTTGACCAACACGGAATAGCTCTTATATAATATTGTCAACGCATCGTTATTAAGTATTTTTCAGCGGTTATATTTACATCATGGTTGTTTTAACGTATAATTGAAACGAATTCAGGAAATATGCAACTAAATAATGCGTCAAGCTTCATTTTTGCCAGCTTTAAACATTGTATTTTTGTTTATTTCTTTTTACAGGCATAGCAGTGGTTGATTCCTCCGTTTCGGGTCTCGGCGGTTGTCCATATGCGCGCGGCGCCTCTGGCAATGTGGCCACTGAAGATGTAGTTTATATGCTGCATGGTATGGGCATAGAAACAGGCGTAGATCTAGAGAAATTAATAGCGGTCGGCCGGTACATTTGCAATGAATTGGGACGTCAATCCGAGTCTAAAGTGAATCGTGCCTGGAAAGGCGCACAGCCACAAAAGAAATTGTAAATGAGAATTGTTAACAACGCAAAATAGTGGCATTAGCCTTTTAAATTGAAACCGAAACTGCGATAGTGTTGCATTTATCAAACTAGCTTTACTAGTCTATGCATTTATTTTAGTTGTAAAAATAAAGACAAACTTCAATTCAGTAAACAATTTCAAAGTTCAGTATAAGCAAACTATAACTATAATTAATATGTAAGTTTGAACCAACACAACACCGATACCACTGCTTGCAAAGCGACATTAAAACAAGCATATATGGTTGTAATACCGCCAGATTAAAATTTTCGCGCATCTTTCATTGTATACACAGATATATCGCCCGACATTAAGGATAAATTTGCCAAACTACCATTGTTACGTTGCGTTGTATTGCCAAAGCTGGCTTTGCTTGCTGCTTCTTTGCGGTTTACTTGGTTAGCCGACATTTTCATTTTACCTTCGTGTCGCACCACTGTGGGTAACATCGCATTTTCAAGATATTTCTGTATCTTCTTACCGCCAGGAATAGTGACTGGTGTGCGTTCGTCAACAATCTGTAAGTATGCAAAAACAAATAATGCTAATAGTTGAACTCAAAGCTTGCTAAATAGTTAACTTACGTGTTTGAATTCTGACGAAATATATGCCTTTTTTGGCAAACTAGATGTCTTTGTGCCCGTATTTCCCGCCAATGCAAATTTCGGTTGGAAAACTTTTGTTTCTTGCTCAAGTTCACGGAAAACGGTCGCATTATGTACATCAGGCCGATCCGTACGTTGTTTGAGATTTGTCATTAACGGTGTGGTAGCTGTCTTCTTCATATAAGCACCAACAGGACTGACAATATGCGAAAATTGTTTAGCACCAGTTGGCTCTCTAATACGCGTTGGTATAGCCGAGTTGGGCTTTTTAAATAATTCAAATTTGGGCATTGGGCGTAAATCCATTTCGAAACGTTTAGTTTTTTGTGCACTGCTTTGCGGTGTACGCCGTGGTGAAGACAAAAGCTGTTTTGCTGTAATGGAAATTAACCGTTAATGAGTTTTGTAAACCATCTAAGTTTGTCAAGCATACCTTTTGTACCCGTAACAATTGCTGTTGGTTTTACATTGAAAGCCTTTTTAGCAGGCGATGCATGCCGACTATTCTGCTTTTTAGGTGAATAGGTAAATGTTCTTTCCTTCTCTTTCAATGGTTTTACTGTCATTGTTGGTGGAACGACTTCAATTTTTTTCACAACAGGAGTTTGTATATTCAAGTCAACTTTTGATTCCGTAGAAGCCATATATTGCATGCCTTTTTTCATCATATATTCTACCTCTTCCATAGTGTCATTGAAATGTAATGATTGCTCGCCACTTTCATCGAAAGCTCCACCGCAATTCTCCTTATCATTTTCAAATGAGTTTTCCAAATCTACAAAATCGGTACGCTTCAAATCACTGGCAAATTGTTTACTTTTGTATATATCGTCGTCTGCTATATTATTGTGGTCCGTAACCAAATCAAACTCAGACTTTCTTTCAGCTTTAACTGCAATATTCGCATTTGTATGTGTTGCAATCACAACATCTGATTCATCATCGGATAGTAACTCAATAACGCCTACGGAATCATCAATTGATGAACTTGGCGACTGTTTCTCTATATTTTGTAGTATTTTGAGATCATCTTCGATACTAATATTGACTTCAGTTATTAACTGTTGCTGTGGTGCCTCTAGCGTCTTATCAAGGTGAATCAATTCCAGACTCTCATCTAAATACTCAGGCTCTTTCGACACGTATTTCTCGTGTGTATTGGAGAATTTACTAACAGCGCTGTTACCTGTAGTTTCGTGTGCTGTATCGTAGCAGCTTGTAGCTGAAGTCTCACTGCCTTTTACGGCACTTTTGAAACTTACATGCGATGAAACATCACCATCGACACACGAAGAGTTATTGAATTCATCTTCTTCACTACACTCCTCAATTATAGTGGATGGTCGCAAGAGACCCACCATCTTAACAGGTGATGTTTGTAAAGTGGTCTCTCCTAATATAGTTGAGTCCCATAATTTTGACGGCGCTTCTATATCGTCCAGTTGAGTGACGTCAATACCCTTGAGTGGCGTGTCTATTTCTAATTGTTTTTGCTCTTGTACACACAAATCGTGTAGTAAACGTTGAAGCGACTTTGCCTCCTCGTCGATTTCTTGAAGTTCTAAAAATAATTAAATTTAGTGAAATGTGCATCAGCAAAGCGCATATTTTCAAAAATTAATTGTAAATTACCTTTTTTACATGGCGTTTTGAAATCATTTCCACTACGTTTTTTCACATCCTCTACAATTAACTCCTTATCATCACTGTGTATATACTGAAACAAGGTACTGTTTGGATCAGAAGCCGTTTTATCACACATTTTTTCCAAAGCCATGAAACTATCATCGCATGAGCGCTGCCACTGATGCACCTGTTGCTTATCTTCTTCATACATACTCTCATCATATGAAGGCACTTTGGAAAAAGTTTTGTAATCGGTATACTTTGATTTATTGTGCTGAACGGACGGATTTGTATTGATTGGTTTGTTTTCATCATTCTCTATTTCGAACATTTTTTCTTCAGTATTTTGTGTTGAGTGATTGATGTTTTTTTCTGCACAAGAATTTGTCTTTTCTTCAACAAATACTTGTAAATCCTCAGATAGATCAAGACTAAATCTGTCAGACTGCACAGGAGTATTAGATTTTGGTGTTAACGTGCTATTTTTTGTGAAATGGAATTTTGATAAAATATAATTATTTTATTTATTAGAAGTTATAAGCAATGTTAATGTGATTATAAAAAATAAAGTAAAAAAGAGTATTGCATTTCTAAAGAGTCAAAGATTTGGAAAAATTTCAAATTCTATTTAATATACATATGCTAATCTACAGGTAAAATAGCAGATCATTTACTCCATGCTCTCCAATATTTATAAATACAAATTAAATTGACATGCATATATATGCAGTTACCGTTGCATGAAAAGTAATTTCTTGACTTTTGCACGCCAAGCGCTATTTGCTTGAAATTTTTCCAATCCAGACATTTGTAATTAGTAGAGTCGAAAAGAAAACGAACATCCAATATTTGTAGTTTTACAGACACTAACTTCTTTATGTTAGTCCCGGCTCAAAAATATATATTTTCACTGTAATTATTTTCAGCTTATTTACAACTCACAGATAAACTAACGAAATAAACAAAAATTGTTCAATATTTGTAACATTTAAAACATTTAAAATGCTAGCAAAATTACATGAACATGGGAAAGTGAACGTTGAATGAGTTTTGAAAAATGCGGCAACAGCAAATTCAGCGAAAATAGTGAAATGCTACCAACATTAGCATTTTATAATTAGAGTTGCATTTTAACCACTTCTTAGCCGATGCTTACAATTTATGATTAAAATATAATTTAAATATATTTTTAAATACTAAATAATTTTTTAAAATAGGTAATTGAAAAAGAATTTCATTAAATGAAAAGTATACCAATTCTAGAAATTGTAATGAAACTGTTTATCTATCATGCAATATATACCAATATTTTAATATGTGCTTGTCATACACGCTAAATATGGTAAGCTCACAAAAATGTATTTTTCAAATTATTATTTTAATTTATACGATATAAATTTGTTATATTAATCTAAGGAACATTTACATTTTAATTTTTTGTTTGAAGATTTTTTTGATAATTTTTAACGTAAGGTTATTGAGTTACGTTACGTAACATAAACTGTTACGTTGGTTTATATTGAACATATGGAACATACGCTCCACCGGCAATAACTTTTAAAACTTGAATACAATAAATTACACATTACAAATATTTTAACAAAGTCAAATGATAAGATAATAACAGTGTTATTAAAAATGCAGTTTTAAATATTGCATTAATTTGAAGAAGAATTTGAATATTTTAACGAAATTAAAAACAATCATTTGATTATCAAACATTTAAGAGACGAGTTCGTTCAACGATTACATTGCGTCAGTCACGTCGTCCACTAAAGCGCTTGCAACAATAAACTTTCTAGCATTCAGAAAAGTGCACTGTAAGTATTGAGTAAGAAAAATACTATTAAAGGAGGTTACAAAATAAAAATAAATGTAACATATTTATGTGAATAAGTACTTATTATTTTATTTTAGATTTTAACAATGGCTTTTGTAAAAAGCATAAGACAAGCATTGACCTCTATTGCCACCTACCAGACGGCACGTCGTACCAGCTGCCGACAGGTACGCTATTTAATCGTAGGTGTTGGCATTGCTACTACTGCTTCAATCTCCTTTGTGCATTTGGAAGCGGCTAGAAAACGCAAACTAAACACTTCCATTTATATGGCAGAACCAATAACGGATACTAATACGCTGCTTGAAAATGAGGATGATATGCGGTCTCGAATGGAGTTAATGATAATGAAAATTCAAGCAGACGTATGCCGTGCCTTAGAGGCCGAAGAATACGCAGGACAAAAATTTAAAGTCGATCGTTGGCATCGCACCGAAGGAGGCGGCGGCATTACATGCGTACTGCAAGATGGTGAGGTATTCGAGAAAGCAGGTGTTAATATTTCAGTTGTAACTGGCATGTTACCGCCCGGTGCTGTGCAACAAATGCGTACAAGGGGAAAGAATCTTGTAGAAGGCAAAAAATTGCCATTTTTTGCTGCTGGCGTAAGTGCTGTAATACATCCAAGAAATCCACATGTACCAACGATACATTTCAACTATCGTTATTTCGAAGTTGAAAGTAATGGCGAAAAACAATGGTGGTTCGGTGGTGGCACAGATTTAACGCCATATTATTTGAACGAAAAGGATGCGATACATTTTCACCAAACCCTAAAAGATGCATGCGACGAACATGATGCAAGTTATTATCCACGCTTCAAGAAATGGTGTGACGATTACTTCCGCATTACACATCGAAAGGAAAGTAGAGGCATTGGTGGTATATTTTTCGATGATTTGGACACACCCAGTCAGGAGGAGGCATTTAAATTTGTTACCGGTTGTGCGAACTCAGTAATCCCTTCATATGTACCACTTGTGCGCCAACATAAAAACGATGATTATGGAGATAACGAGCGTCAGTGGCAACTTTTACGCCGCGGTCGTTATGTGGAATTCAATTTAATCTATGACAGGGGCACAAAATTCGGTCTCTATACACCAGGTGCGCGTTATGAAAGTATACTAATGTCATTGCCGTTGACGGCGCGTTGGGAATACATGCACACTGTGCAACCAAACTCCAAGGAAGGAAAACTTTTAGAAGTGCTACAGAATCCCAAGGACTGGATTGCAAAAGCTCAATAGATTAAAAAAACAACAGAACTCTACAAAAAAAACCTGCGATAAACTATATCCTACTTGTTAGTGGCCTTCATTTACCTATCAAATTATGTAGAAACTACAATAGAAGTGTTTGTTACGTTTAATTTATATTATGGTGTAATTATTGAACCATATAATATAATATATAGTACGAGTATTTGTTGGTATATGAACAATAGAAGTTAATTGTATAGCTTTGTATGTATTTCAAAGAAAATAAAGTGCGCGTTTTGTAACATTGTAAATACATGTTTTTTCCATGAAGTTCCTATAATATACATATAGTTGGTTGCAGAATATAAAATAGCAGCATCGAAGAATAGGTAATATAGGTAATTCATTAAATCTAACCAAATTTTCTTCTAATTATTAACTATTCGCCAACAGTGGATTATTTTGAAATTTTACTAAATAAATTATCGAAAGCATACATTACCACAGCCAATAAACGAAAATTAAACAGACATTTATACATTTAAAAATTATATTTTTAGTATATGCTTTTGAATAAGGCACAATGAATCTTTAAAATAATCGAAACAATAAGTAGATATAAGAACTTACGAAAAACGAGTGGTCCTTCGAAAAAATCTGAAAATTTTGAAATGAACTGGCAAAGCAGTATTGCGAAAATGTGTGTTGAAAATACCATGAACCGTGGATGAGAACTATCGAGGGCTTCCGAACCTGGCTAATTTTTTTTTTAGATAAACACTTAATTACACTTGTGAAAAATATTATTTCAAGTTCTACCCTTAGTTTTGGCTAAATAGAACAATTTTGGAAACACACTTACTAATGTCGGCGAAATTAACTTACTGAAAGTAATAAATAGTAAAAATATATACACGTATATTTTTTTCACTACACAAATATGGAAAAATATTGAATTCTGGTGGGTACCTTTACAAATGTTGCCAAAACCCACAAAATTGAAATAATGAAATTAATGCTATAAGACCCAATACTACTTACAAGAACCAAATATAAATATTTGATCGAGAAATCTTAACGGTAATTTGCTACGTAAGAATCAACTATGATTACCAAGTCATAGCGATTACTTTAAAACGCCAGAAAAACATTAGCGAAGATAATCAAGGAACGACACGCGCGCTTACCAACGCACAAATTATTCGCATTACTCATTGTTTTATCAAACACTTATTGTCTATAGTGACCAACAAAATATTTGCAATATCATTAAAGGTACTTATTAACACAATGTTATTTAGATAAGATTTGAATTTACGACAAATAAATATTTTCATTTAGAACACTCCAACGGTGCAATATGTTTAAATTTGCGAGTTTTTATTGTTATTAGAGAGCGGAACATTATTTTGCATATACATTTTGTTAGCCACTATGTTGTTTTAACAAGTACCCTATTGACCAGCTGGAACTTTGTCACATGAAGTGACAGAAAATTTGCAACTCCACTTACTGAGATTACCATCTCATTTGAACTGGATTAACTTACATTATATCATACCTACATACATACATGGGGTCTCTAATTGTGCTAACCGCTTCCGCAAGCTTGGGGAGTCTTTGAACAAGGTGTACATTCGATCCCCTAAAATGGGAAAATCATTAGTATTTCTTGCATACTCAAATATTACCTTTGCCAGCAGTGTTTTTGATTTATGTTTTTCTTAACATGTCATTTTGAAATGATTATTATTATTTTTGTTTTTTGTAAATTTAAATTGAAAGAATTTAATCAATCTAAAATTTTACCCGTTCATTATATTACATACTTTCCCCTAATGCGTAAAGCATTAGCTTAAAAATTCTTAGTTTGGAATAAATTGTACTCAAACTGGAAGAAGAGAAAAGAGAATTAAAATGGCGAGTTACTTTCAATACTATTACGGAATGAACATAAATAGTATACAACAATGTAGGAAGTGGGCAATATAAAACAAAGAATTGCGTGTAAATTATTCAAATTAGTTGTCATTACTAGTTTGAATCAATCGTCCCATGTACCCGCATAGGAGTGACTAACTCGAAACAAATTACTCACTAACTCTCCAAACCTTACGTACATGAAGACGTCCGGAAGCGTTTTATTGCATATACACACAACCACAGCTCAGGTTTTGATCTGCACAGTATGGTTTCTCCCAAATGTGGTATTCCAAAACAATTGGATACGCGTTACCGCAAGTAAACACAATTCAGTCTCCAATTATTTTTTACTTACTCTTTGCATTTTGGTTGTTCATCCTTACATTAGGGTTGCGATTATTTTGTTTTATATGTTTAAATTACATATTAATATAAATTATTACAATTAAAGTAGCAAACAAAATTTTAAATTCAAATATCTAACAGTGTACCTGTCATTTTGCACACTAATCAAGAATATTTATATCTTATTTAAATTTTTAACATCCAAACATAGCACTTAATGGAAATTATGGATGTGTTTCTAGCGAAATAGAAATAGTTCGTATGAAACGTTACATTAAAAATCTCAAGAGTTTTTGACTAAAAATGGCTATTTTATACATAATGGGTAATAATATTTTCACTCAACAAGTACGAATTGCTACTGTGTATATTGGAATTTCAAATATTGTTTGCCTTGATATTTTTAAACTATTACGACTTAAGCGTTTGTACTATGTATAATTAATTAAAATCAGCAGAGTTTATCTTGTTTAGTTAGTGCCAACAAATAGATTCGCATTTACTGTCAATATTTAAAAATTTCTTTGAAAATCATGAATAATTATGAAGTTCAAACGCTAAATCGAAAGAGTTGTGTTCAAATATTGAAAGTGGAACAAAAAGTATACTATCCAGTTTGTAATATACAGTTTAACCTCAACGCCACCATGATTGCTGTCCATCATTGGGATTTTGTCCATTCTCACCGCCACCACGTCCAGTTAAAGAGGGAGGTGGAACGCTGAACATATCTTGTGGTGGCCGGAATTTTTCTTCATGCTCGTCATCATCGCTTTCTCGTTTTATACCAGTCGTTTGATAAGAATTCATGGGATAAGTTGGATAACCGTCGTCTATTGGTTCCTCCTTGATCTTTATGTCAATATCACGGAAATCAGGTTTACGTTCTTTAACATCACGATCTCCACGATCACGCTCCTTGTCACGACGTTCACGTTCACGTTTCTTATCACGCCTCTCCCTGGATGAATCTCGCTCCCTTGACTTTGAGCGTCTCTTCTTCTTATCCCTGTCGCGCTCACGCTCACGTTCACGTTCTTTTTCGCGTCTATCCCGTTTTTCGAATTCATCATATTCACGTTCACGACTACCTGCACGTCGTCGCCTACGCTCACGAGATTTGCTGCGCGAACGTCTTGAACGCTCCCTTTCACGTTCTCGGATTCTTTCTCTAGACCGTGAGCGTCGCCTTACGGCATCACCACCTCCGAAACGATTACGTTCGACAAGTCGTGCACTTTCGCGATCCTCACGTTCCCGCTCTAGACGATATCTTTCTCGTTCTCTTTCGTTATCCTCCCTACCAGAGTGCTTAATATTAACATCATTACCACCTCGTCGTGTTCCTCCTAAGCCACCACCTAAGCGTCGTGGCAACCATCCTTTTACAGTGCGTGCGCGCTCAACATCAACCAATACTCGTTTACCATCGATTTTCTTACCATCAGCATGTTTGTATGCAGCATGCATATCTCTTTCGTGTTCATATTCGATAAACGCATAACCTTTTGGTTTACTTGATTCCTGGTCAGATATCATAACTATTTTCTTAATGGGTCCATATATTTCAAACTCACGTCTCAGTTTCGATTCAGATGTATCATAATTTATACGTGCTATAAACAACGTACGAAAAGGATCCTCCGTCGAGTTTTTTATCTCTTGAGGATCCCATAGTGCGATCTCTCGTTCCAATTTATAGGCAACTTGTTCGGCCTTTTCTCTACGCCGACGGTCTAATCTTTCTTGGCGAGTCTCAACACGCTTTGCCGGCGGGGTATCTTTTGGATCTTCGAACTCACTAAGAAAACCTCCAATACCAAGGTAGCCACGAGACTTCTTTTCATGTGGTAACTTATCCACTGGCGGCATATATGGTATTGGATCACGTGCGGCAAATAGAGCCAAAAGATTCGGCGGTAGATATTGTGTCATTTTGTCTATTACCTTGTTTCGTAGTCCAACGAAGAGTCCAACAATACAAACCTAAATACGAAATGAGGTTAAAAAATTAATTTCGCTATTTTTAGCTATTAATGAGGAACCTTGCCTTAAACTTCCATGCAGTAAAATTAAAAACACAGTCGCAACGTTTTGCAATAACGATGTTATAAATCCACTTTTAATTTATCCTGTTTCCACAGATTTTATGAAATTCTGTACTAGATGGTATTTTTGCTTCAGCAGATTTTTTTAACAAATGGCGTACAACTGGAAGCTTGACGTTTACACCAAAGGGTTGCATTTTGAATGACTGCGTTACAATCAAGCATGCCGTATTTTCAATGCATCCCTCAGAAAAACCGTGTTCAAACATGCCAATTTTTATTTCGTCTAACAATACAGAGCAATAATATTGTTTAACCCTTAGTTTCAAATTCCGTCGCCCGCCTTAAGTTTCTTTTAATTAATAATAATTTATTTCAAATTATAAGCAATAAAAAATATATATTTTCATTGTCTTTTTTTTTGACAATAATTTGTCATTCCAGCTATTTTTACCATTGTGAATAGTAATACATACTTTGGTAGCACTAACTCAAGCGGCGATAGAATTTTTAACGAGGTATCCGCATACTCACTTGATCAGAGAATCAATCACTTGATTGCGAGAAATTCTCTATCCAAACATTCCCAATAAAATTAGATGTCGGTGAAAGTCGAGAAATACTATAAACCGCGCACTTAAACTTTATGGTAATTCCTTAGATTCGCGTAGGGTTCATGCCTTACGATTTATATAACGTACCATTTTTATGTCTTAATCTCTTTGAAAGGCATGACTTGCTGGGCAACAATTTATCATTTGAGCCATTCCAATTGTTTCATTGGAGATAGCGATTATACCGTTTAATGATAGTAGCTGTCATCGATTGGCTAACTGCTATAGACAAGCCAATCGAACAAACTTTCCTAATTTCCATACAAACTGGCAGCACTGAAATCGAATTGTATATACTTGGTCGCACTGAACTCTTCAACCACCGTCTATGTCTAACGTTTTCTACAACAAATTTAATTTTTATTAAAGTTTTTTATTCAATAAATTCAATACAAAAATACTGACGATTTATCTTCGCCTGCCCTTTTCAATTTCAAATTTGTGTACAACAATTTTCATTATTTTGACAGTAATTTGTCCTTTGAGCCGTTCACAATAGTAAAATGGTTCTAAAATGTGTAAAACAAAACTTGGTAGCACACAGCAAGCGACGATTGCAATTTTAATGAGGTATTCGCATACTCTCCAGCACGAATTCAACTAGATATCTTTGTTGTTGCTTTTTGACTTTTTGTAAAATTTTTGACAGGCGAGCAGCGCCCAAAGATAGCTAGTATCTAATTCCTCCCGCGTACAAAATTCAACTCTCTAACTTTGTTATTCCTTGAATATGTGTATATTTTGGCAAACTTGCAGCACCCGGAAAAAGCATGCAGAGAAAAGATGAATCGAATACGTCACTATTTTTGTTAATTTGTATTTCTAAGTTAAAAAAACTTTATATACGAATGCAGCGACAAATAAATTAATAAATTAATTTGAAATAATAATAATATGGTATGAAATATTAAATAAAATAGTATAAAATATTAATTAGGTTATTTAAACTGTATTGAACTACTTAATGGCCACACTTTTGAGTGTTGTAGCAGCACTTGAAATTGTAAATATGGGAATTTAACAGTTAAATTCCAATAAGAATGCGATCAACCTGCTGGCGCGGGATACAAAAGCAAAATCTGCGGCAACGGTATAATTGTAAATTCGCCTTGACGTTTCGTTTTGATGACGAACGGATTTTTTCTGGAAGCAGGAAAAACTGATGGATAAGTGATTTTTTGATCCTTTGTGCAATTTGCAGTTAAATAATTTTCTAAGTATTCATTTATTGTGATTTTTTTTTCAAATTTTATTATTGCTAAAGTTTTTTATGAGTTTATTTGTATTGAATAATACGTGACTAGTCTAAATTACATTTTGAATTGGTTACCATCGTTCTACATAATATATTACGATTGTTTAAGGTAAATACATTACATATATGAAAATAACGTTAATTCAAAGTCAAAATTGTTTAACTGTTTTTATAAGTATCTAGCAAAAGCTCATAGTAACAGCCATGACTGAGCCGTCATATATGGATACTCAAGTAACGCATGTTATGAACAAACTCGAAAACAATGACTCTGAATTTACGAAAAACGTTCCAGAGATTCATATTGTAGAAGAGACTACGGATGAAGTGCTGAAAGAATCCGTGGAAGTAGCAGAGGATACTGAAAATATTACTCATACTCCTGTAAGGAAAACCTTTGAAATCCCACCACCACCACCGCCAACACCAGTTCAAGAGAAGATCTCCACAAAATATGCTGAAGATGTAAAACACAATTCCGTATTGCAATTTAAAATTATGCAAGATGCAAAAGTTGCAATAAAAATATTGGAAGAAGATTGCGGAGAAGTAAGGGAAGCGAACGAAATTTGCGTAGTAGAGAAATTCTCTAGTGATGGCAGTAACGATGATATGTTGGCAGTGGGAAATACAAAAGAACTAGTAATTGATCATGAAGATGATCGAACGGTTTCTTCTAAGGTAAGAATATTTGATATAATTCAGCAGAATGCAATTTTTATTAGTTAGTATTAGCAATTATTGGGTATATTACTAGTTATTATAAACGTGTTTAAGTTAAAAGTAGTTTAATTAGTTTCTATTGACATTCAAAATATTTTTGGTATTAGTAAATTCATATTTTACTTTCACATTTTTACTTTTCTAAGCGTAGAAACAAAAAAATTTTGTTCACCGTAATCAAATTTGTTTTCACTACTAACATACGACTTTTTCTGTACGCAGTGTCACGAAAAAATTTTTAGAACATTTTTTGGCAATTATAAATTTAAATATAAATCCTTATTATACAGAGAAATATTGACATTTAGTGTAATTCTATACAGTGTAACAAAAATTTTAATTCACGTAACATGTATTTGTACAAATCACTTTTTCGCCATCAGATGCAACCGCTAGAAAAGGCCAACGAGGCAATGCCTCATTCAAGTATTTTAAAAGTATTAGCGGAAGCAGCTCCTTTGCCGAATGATGATGAAACCCTCAAAATTCCAATGATTCAAAGTGAATCAACGACTGCAACAGAAGCGCCACCACCGACCCTTGCTGTAGTTGAGTATCGATCGGCATTTGAAATGTGCGCCAAAGAACTTACCGTTACCGAAGCACGTTCTGCAAGAGTCCAACGTCTAGTTGATAAATGTATAAAACCTAATTCACCTGTTTATGCTACCGCAATACCCTTGCCACCACCTACAATTTCGAAAGAGCATTCAATTTCAACAGTAAATGTGACATTGCCTAATGATATTTGCGCTGGAAGTAAATCAAAGCGATTTTTCAAGTCTGACACACATAACTACAATCATCATCAGCACGATGATGAAGGAATCCCATTGCACATGGTACAAGCATGTTCCTCCACACCTTACAACCAACAGACCTTGTCTTGTTCGGTAGTCAGTTGTGATTTAGCACTCATTAGCGAACAGGTTAGTCCTTTGAGTGAAACTGACGATGAGAAAGAGCCATTAATAATGAAACAAAGACAACTAACTCCACAACCACAACGTAAACCCAAAATGCTTTCGATTTCTAAATCAGCACCCATAATTAGTCAACGTACGGATGATTCAAATCTCTGCAAATCAAAGTCGTTGGAAAAATCAAATTGTCCTCTACACTATAGTCGAGCAAATTTGCTTCATATACGCAATGATTTATCAAACATATTACACTCTCACAATAAGCATCCTTCAATAAAACACAGTGTGCCAAATATTGTGGATTGCGATGTTATCGAATTAGAGGCGCGTCTACGTAGACTCAATATTTGGAAGTCTATGAATCACGAGGAAAATACGAGTGGCCGAAAACAACAATGGGCGCGTGGTAATGACATGATGCCCGCATTTTTCAAAAATAAAAACATTTTGGATGAATCGATTATTAAAAGTCAACCACCACAGCCAGAACTTAAGGTAAGATGGCAACTTTTATTTGAGTATTATATATTACGAGCCAAAAAAATGAAATTTGTTTCTGTACTGTATTTTACTTGACTTGTATTTGTTTCACCGCTCATAGGATTCTGCTATAATTACAAATCAACGTCGTATTGGCAGTGGAAGATTACCCAAAGTTAAATGGGCAAATTCTGTTGCCTCCGACAATCCTCAGTCCTACGAAAAAGACGCCAACAATAATAAGCAATCTAACAATGATATTTCAAGTAAGCTTAGGCTCCTTAAGCTCTTTGAGACAAGTAAGGTTGATAATATACGCCATGATAAACCTGCAATTCGGCCGGCATTAACTGCACTAACAGGTCATAACAAGAATACGGATCGTGCAGCCACGTCGTCGGCCAATACCAATGGCAATGCCAATTATGTAAAGCGTTTAACATCAGGTTATTTGGTTGTTAAAAATTCTAAAGATCGCGTCAGAGAGGACAACGAACACCATCGTTACAAAAATGAGGAACCTGAATGGTTTAGTTGTGGACCTACTTCGCGTTTAGATACCATTGAATTATGCGGTTTTGATGATGATGAGGAACAGTTGGGCAATAAAACAGACCATAGCGACGATGAGCTTTTGAATGAGAATGATGAAGCCAAAGAGAATCGTAACGAAAATGCAAATATGGTGAGTTAAATGTGTATGACTAAACTATTATATAATTGATAAATTAAACAATCAACAGTATCGTTAAAATATTATAAACTCTGTTGTATACAATAATATATAAATTTTCAAAAATTTCGAAACATTCATTTTTGCCACTTTTTTGCTGTAATTAATCAATTATTTTAGGTTAATTATATGAAGCCAAATGCCAAAATTATTTCATGATTAATAGTCGCACACATATTTTCGTTGAACAGGGTATAAAGAACAAGAACAAGAGTGAATCGAACGGTGTTAAAGGCAATTCGCTAGACGGTGTTGATGCGCAAGAAGAACGAAAATCAATTTCCTTTCAGTATGATCAGTTCTCAGCAGGTTCAAACAAATCAATACAACAACAACAACAACAGCTGCAGCAACGTCAATACGGTGGCGGTAGTGAGAGTAATGGGCATAATTCAAGTGGTCGCTCAAGATTTATACCATTTTTTGCGCCAGGTGACAAAAAGTCGCACGAGCGTATTGAAAGAAATGGGTCATCAACATCGTTGAATGAGTTTTTCAAGCACGCCTTGAATGTACAGCAATCAACCGATCAGCACCAGCAGCAACAACAACAACAAAAACAGAAACAACAGCAAAAGGCAGCATTAAATACAAATGTCAATTTGGGCGATATCCCACTGGTGGATGAGTTGGAGGCGAAATGGCGCCGTAATTCCTTGACAGAACGCCCTCAAAATAACAGCAATATTCACGTGGAAAATAAAAACTATAAATACAAAAATTTCAGTCACAAACACAACCAAGATAATACGCAGGACGCAAATAATAATATATTATTACAAAATTCTGAAAATTTCAAACAATTGCTAGGTAAATTGCAAAGCAATAATAATAATAATAACAATAAAAATGTGCAAAACAAACAATCAACAACAAACACAATGAAGTTGAATGGCAAGGGGGATGGACAAAATTCAGCAATCAACCAACAACAAACGCAAAATCAATTTTGTAATGAGAATATTTCTAATTTTATATTTAAACAGCAGCAATATCAACAACAACAACTTTTGCTAGCAAATTTACACATGAAAGCTACCTTAAGCCGTCCCGAAGCTCAATATCTTTTACTGGGCTTAGCTAAAGGTAAGTTGCGATTTGAGAATTTTAATTCTTTATTGAGAGATTTTAAAACTTTTTATATACATCTTGCATTTTATTGTGCAAAGGAAAATTTTAAAATCCAGTTTTATATAAATTGTGCCCAATAATTTAAAATAATTAACGAAATTCTAAATATATAATTCCAAAACATTTATATATAACAAGTAAGGGAAGCCTAGCCTTTCCTTATTTGTTACAAATTGTTTTGGGCTATCGACACAACCTTATACAATTGAACCATAACAAAAATATTTTAACAAAGCAACAATAATAACCTTCAAAATATTATTTTTTTGTTTTCTCTTTTCTTATTTTTCTTGTCAACTCGAATAAAATTCTCTTATTATTATCTTCCTCGCAATTTTTCCATATTTACTCACTTTCTAATCTTTTTCTGGCCTTTCACGAATATTTCAAGACTCGGTTTGGCCGTTCTCGTTTTTGCGGCACAAGCGAACAGCAATTCATTTTTATATTATAATATTATCAAGCGACAATTTTTTTTAATTCCGCACAGGACCATTCAGTAGGGAATCAACCGCGCGAGTGATCTTAACCCCCTCCCGTACCTCCGTGCCTGATTGACCCTACAACTCTACAACGCAGCCGCCGAAAAATGTCAAAATTTTTAACTCGTGATATCTTTTGAATGGAATGTCAGAATCTAATAATTCAAAAAGTTATATAAAGGTTTTGAAGCGATCTTAATGATAAGTTCTACAAAATTGTAGTACATCACTTTGTTATATCTTCAATCGTTTTCGCAGCATTCGCGATTAAAGAAAGTTTTTTGGTATTTTTTTTACATTATCGGAGTTTTGGTAAGGAACCATTTTTTTTTTTAAATAAATGTAGCCTATGTCACTCAGGGATAGTATAGCTTTCCAACGGTGAAAGAATTTTTCAAATCGGTTCAGTAGTTTCGGAGCCTATTCGAGACAAACAAACAAAAAAACAAACATTTCCTCTTTATAATATTAGTATATGGGGGCTGAGGTAATTCCGGAACCAATGTCACTCATTTTTACCACCAAAGTACACTATATCACCTAATTTGGCCAAGATATTTCACATATTAACCGACTTATAAGCTATTAAGCTCATCGTATTTTTGAAAATTCTATAATTAGGTATATGGGAGCTAGACGAAGTTATGACCCTGGACACACTATTAGAAGAAAATGATTTCCTCTGAATTTCATTAAAATATCAGAGGTTTACCGATATTTTCGGTGAAAAATTACCCTTATTCACTGAGTTCTTCATGTTCGATATCCGGGGCCTTGAAAAGTTATAGTCGGATCCCGACAATTTTTCCACAAGTGATGTTACAAGTACAGCATTTGTGTAAAGTTTTATTCCGCTATCTTCATCGGTTCCTTATGTATACATTATAATGTGAAGGAATCAGATGGAATTCAAAATTGTGTTATATGGGAAGTAGGCTTAGTTGTGAACCGGTTTCGTCCATCTGTCTGTGTCATCAGGGTGTTAATAAAATATGATATACCGAATTTCACTGTAATCGGTCAAGCAGTTTCTGAGGTATGGTTTTTGACCCATAAGAGGGCGGCGCCACGCACATTTTCCATTTCTTCAGTATAACTAAGTGGTTCTGATGTTTTCCGTTAGTGAGTTACGCACTGTTAGTAATTTTAAACATACCCTTTGTATGAGAGGTGGGAGTGGTTATTATGCTATTTCACCTATTTCTATGGTTTGTGTAAAGGAGTACGTAAAGGAAGTGACTGTAAAAAGTTTGGTTTATATAGCTTTAGTAGTTTACGAGATATGTACATAAAACTTATTAGGGGGCGGGTCACGCCCACTTTCCTAAAACATGCCCCTTCCTAGGGCGATCTTTTATAACTATTTATTGGCTTGATTATGACGCTTTATAGGTTTTCGGTTTTAGTCATTTTGTGGGCGTGGTAATGGTCCGATTTAATTTTCAATAGCAATCCTCCCATGGTCCCAAGGAACCTGTGGAACAAGTCAATATATCTTAATTTGTACTGAAGTTATCTGTTGCACGAGGGACTGAAGAACAGACAGACTTCCGAATCCTGATCATTTTAATATAATTAATAATATGTAATTTATTAACTATATATACTATGATCGTTTCGCTTGTTCTGAACAATTAGAAAATAATATAGTTTCTCTAAATCGGAATAATTTGGAATAATACTATGGAAATTAGCCTAAATAAAATGTTCGAGAGTTTTTGTAATTTTAAACATTTAAGAATACACAAATTCCTCTATTGTACCCTAAGGTGCATACGCAATACGAAAAATCAGCAATGTAATGTTTTTTTTTATTTTAATTACAGGCGAAATCTCCAAGCACGGCCTACTTGTTCAGCTTTCTAATCCTCGTTTGCCTCAGCGTGATCGCGAAGCCATTACTGCAGTACTCACATTCACCTCGACACAGCAGACACATGGATTGCAAACGCAATTTCTGCATACTCAGAATCAGCAGCAGCCAACATTTAACAATTCCCAAATTCATCCATTTGATTCGTTTTCCAATAGCATGATGCTAAGTCAGTTGCAAAATTTGCAAAATTTGGCAATAGTGCAGCAAACCTTGGCGGCACAACAACAGCAGCAGCAGCAGCAGCAGCAGCAGCAGCAGCAACAACAACAACAACATAACAATAATAATCAACGTAACCCATTTGCATTGCAACCGATGACCACGGAAGAACTACAAAATCACACCAAATTAATAATGCAAAACGCATTGGCAAAGCGAAAATTTGAGGAGCAACAATCGAATATATTAGGAATGCAAAAGATATTGCAATTGAATGCAGTAGCTACGGCGGCTGCTGCTGCAGCTGCAGCTACAGTAAATAAGCAGCAACAGCATCAGCAGCAGCACTCACAGCTACCAAATCAAAATATGCGTATGCCGAGCGGTACAGCAGCAGCAGCTACCGCCAATAACGGTAGTAGTCATGCCAATCGTACAAGTGTCGGTAGTGGCAATCGCAGACTGCAAGCATTGCAAAATCTTTTCAACGATTCGAATGGCATGGTCGACGCTGTGGATGTTGTGTCATCTAAAAATGCCTTCACTAATGGTTTCCATCCATCCAAATCACAATCATATCATAATGGCGCTGGCGTCTATCGCAGTACGAGCTATGGTAATGCCAATAGCATGCAGGCGATTTCACGACGACGTTCCTTTCCGAGCAAATTTACGAATGGTGGAAATAATGTGCAATCAAGTTCCATGAAATCGAATAATTCAGACATTGATTTCCAACAACAACAACAACAATCTTCATCATCATTAGATGCGAATGACAATCACACAGGAAATCACGGTCAATATATTAATTACAATAATAATAAAAATCATTCAAACAATAATAGTCGAGTGGGATTGGAGAGTGCTTTTGGCGCACATCAGCCTCAGCAGCAACAGCAACAACAACAACCAACGGTGCTTTCGACTGGTGGTGGTAAGATTTTATAATTTCTTCCTATTGTACTAGTTCTATTTATATGTTTTCATTCACTCGATAACTCCTATATATAGAACAAAACCCTATTTACAGAATTATATTAGGTACGTTTGATTTTGCTGACATCTCTTGCACAGTGACTCAACTTACCTACTCATTATCTTATCAATCTTTATCATCCCTGAGCCCTTTTTAGCGTAGTATTATACTACGTTCTGACCGACATTGAAAACGTGTTTTCATTGGAAAAAAATGGGTTTTCGTTCGAAAACTTGTGTTTCCATCCATGCAAAATCTGTCAAACGAAATCACAGTTTTCGCTGAAAACTTCTTGAAAACTTACATTCCACTCATTATAATCGATGTCTGCTCTAGTTTAGTCGATATTATTGGAAGACATATTTTGCCAGCTCTAAATTGTAATTTGATATTGTAAATAAATTCTACTACTTTGTCAAAATAATGGAGAAACAGAAATAAAAATAAGATCGTGTGACCGAACATTTGAGACTCTCGCAATTTATTTGTTTATTGTTATTAAGAGCGTTTTCTATTATTTTCTCGAATGGTGACTTTTTATATTTCAACATTATATGTACACATGCTGCATTACCTTTTTGAATGTACTCCATTTGTTACATGATTAAAGAACAAAAAAATGTCACCCTATTATCTCATTGACATTTTGATAACTAGAGTACAGGGCAGAATAAATTCAAAAATTTTTTGAGAAAAAAGCGCTTTAAAATTACATGCAACTCGTCGTGTATTGGGCACAAAGTCCACTAGAAAACAAAAATCATTATATGAAATATGGTGTAATTCTTGAAGTTTCATTAATATATCTGAAATTTTACTCCAGTAAACACTTGTATGGACAGACGGATTTTAACTCGTCTCGTCATCCTGATGATTTTGATATTTATAACCCTATATCGTTTAGTTTTATGACTTACAAACAACATGAGAACAAAACTTTGATACTTTCTTAGCAACACGTTGCGGGAGTATAAAAATGCTCCAATGTAAACAAACAAATAAATTTGTGAATTGTCAATGAAAACGCATCGAAAACACAAAATGTCGGTCAGAACGACTTTGGTTCCACAATCCACTAATTGTGTTTTTAAGAGGTTTTCAATGTTGGGTCGAACGTAGTATTATACTACGTTTAGTAATACAATGCAACAACTTCCAAAATATTGGAGATGGTGATCTTAAGTTTGGAATCTGCCATATAAAATCATAAAAGAAACACATTTCCTTTGGATTTCTTTGGAATATCTGAGAGATTTACCGATAATTTCGACAAAAAATTAAACAAAGGCTCTGAGGTCATGAATTGTTTTTTATACTGGCTATGTTACACTAGAAATACACAGTATTTGTGCAAAGTTTTGTTCCGATATCTTCACTGGTGCTTAACTTATATATTGTAAAGTAAATTAATCAGTTGGACCTCAAAATTATGGTATATGGGAAGTAAACGTTGCTGTGAATCGATTTCGCCCATTTTCAAACTATAGAATTGGGTTGCCAAGAAAATGGTTCGAAACGAATTTCGTTGAAATTGGTCGAGTATTTTCTGGGTTTTGACCCACTTCAAATCTTGTAAACAAATTTCAATGTGACCCTTCTGTGCCGTCTTTACCATGATATTTAAAATTTTTGGTGATTTTCCTTACTTAACCCTCTCATGCCCAAATTAAAATGGGCGGAGGCAAAATTTTTTTAGTACAGATATACATAGATTAGACTCAAATATGATGTGATAAAAATTTCAAAGTCCTATGTATCCTGGTTCATTAATTACAGGATGTTGTTTATAGGCACAAATTAAATTATTATAAATAAACTAAGCACTTTTCTCATGAATTTTTTTTAATAACTCTTTTATCTTTACTTATTTATATAGTTCACTTTATTTTAAAATAAAACAATTATTTTTATGTTTTTGAACAATTTTTGTATAACCACTTTAGTATACATTTTTTTGAGAAACCGATATTGACAATTCCACTCTGCGGAGAACTGCGGAGACTTCCGGATTTCAACTTTACACGTCCTACTGATCACTTTGCTATATAGAACCCTATGTCTAACTCGTTTAGTTTTATGACTTACAACCAACCGTTATATAAACAAAACTAAACTACTCTCATTGCAACTTTTTGCGAGAGTATAAAAAATTAATTGTGCAGTTTCATTCCCATCAATTTTCCATCCGTATTCAATCGACGCCTCTCTTCTGGTTATCTTTGCTCTCTTGTTAAAAAATATACATAAGAATGCAATAATGTCGACAAAATCTTGTTATTGAACATGTAGAACTTTATCAATATTCGCCGAAATTTTGCTTGAGCCTTTGCTAATTTTGATAACCTTTCCTATGGCTTAACTTTGCCGTAGCATCTCACCTTTAGATGACGAAACAGTGTCTATATTGCAACAACAAAAGCAATATTTTGCATAGAATAATTAAAAATGAAATTTCGGACACTGCAAGATGTAATTACTTTTATATTTTAACATAAAACGAGATTTAGTATGATGTATATTTTCTATATATTTTTGGAATTATTTTCAACAATCTCATACATTTACATTTTTTATTTGCTCATCCATTGTACACACATTGGACCATTATTAAAACGAGTATCTACTTGTATTGCATTGGATTTACAACTTTGCCTATGCATACAATCCTATCCTTTTCCGCAATATAAAAAAGAAAAGGTCGATCTACATGGAATTTGACATACTTATTTGATCGAGTTTTACTATAGTCTTCCTCTACAGCTTCGCCGCTTCCGTTGAATTGAAGAGCTGTGAATTGGTAAAAGTTAGTTTTATTTGTTTCAACATTGAATGTTGTCGAAAAATCAACATCAAAGCGATGTTCAGAGATCTCTTGAATATGCTCTCTCATATTCATCATATAAGAAGTTCTGAATGTGGGCAATACTACATTCACACGCCGTTCTTCCATCATCCATTCGATACGCTTAAGCTGTTCGTAGCCGAGATTATTGATCATTTCGTTAACACCTTGTTTGGTATGCGGTAGAAGTATATACATTGAAAATCCATTACTGTAAGGTAATTCTAATATTTTAGCATCCAAAATTTGCGAATCGTGATATCTCAAATTTTCCGTCGTTTCCACCGCTGGTACTATTATACTATCCGGTCTGGTATAATACGTGATATTTAGTGTATATTTGAAATTTATCTGTAAAGTCTCCTTAAAACTGAATATATTTAAAACCAATACTTTCAAATTTTCTATGCCGTCGAAGCTTATAGTTATATCGTCCAAAGTTGAAATTAGCGGATTTTTGGTAGATTTCTCTTGAATTGAACAATTATAAAACATTTCTAAATAATCGATATTATTTAGGTTTTCTTTTGATTCGGTAAAAATTGCGTTTACTCCAACAAAGGGGTTTTTGTTTTCTGGTTGTCCTTCTTGTTCCTCCCCCATTCCAAATCGTAAACCAATGGCCTGAGGTCGCTGCAATAGTGCTTGTATATTGCTTGGCGAAACAATAATGTTATCTGTCGCATTTTGTAATATTTGCGTTGTGCTTAGAATATACCATGAGCAAACTTTGAAATCCACGCTTTGACAAAATTCAACATCTTGTCCGTAAGTCAATGTTGTAGAAACCAAAAGAAATAACACTTTCAATGGAAAGTGCCTTTCAAGTTTGTATGCTTTTTTCAATGCCTGCATTTTTCAAATGCATGTATTTAATACGATAACTTTTTTTTCTACTATATGTGCCACTATCAATTCAATATTTTCGTTTTTTGATTTTAATTCTAGTCTGTTTCACAAGTTTCGCGTATTCGAACTGATCACTACGAAGTGCACCGCGTCAATAATTTGTAGACTATTGCTGAGGTTATCTCTGGTGTCTTCGTTTTCCAAGTAATATATTTAAACGCTAAAAACCCATATATACATATGTACAGTGTGCGACAAAACTAAAGCACGGAATCCACCTTGTCGGTATTTATATGAATAAAATCATGAAAATGGGCATTGAATGATTTGATTTTTTTTTTTTCATTTTTAGACCAATTAGTCTTCTTTTTAAATTAGTAAACATTAAACGAATTAACTTGTTAAAAAATAAGATAAAATTTTTTATATGAAAAATTCCAACATTTTTGTGCGACAAACCAAAAGTACGAAATGGTTTTTATATTTTAATATTTGGTTGCGTATCCCTTATTTATCAATACAACTGCACATCGACGAGTAATGGACTCAATATATTAATTTAATATGTCGCTGGTAATACATTTTCATGCCTACTTTACTTGTATGAATATAGCGACCTTATTTTACAATTTTCACGATTAATTCTTGGATCTAAAACTTGCCATAGCTTTTTTATGTGATTTAGATTAGGCGCTAGTGCGAGCCACTTCAAAACCTCATTCTTGTTATCAACAAACCATTGTTTTTCACAAATAACATTGTGTTGCGGGTAGCTGTCGTGTGGATATATCCATTTTAGAGGCATTTCTTCTTCAGCATGCAGCACTATAATATATTAAATAATATTTTTATGCTTAAATCTGTCCATTATACCATTATTATGATGATTTGACCCTATTCCATGAAGAGAAAAACAGCCCCACACTTGTACACTGCGTATCATCGTGCCTGCTGTATAACGTAGATTGAGGCGTTGACCCTGCGGCTTGCGTACCAGCTTCCATCCGTCCGAACCTTTCATATTGAACTTGGATTTGTCAGAAAAAAGTATAGTCGACATTTTGTAATCGTGCAAATTATGTACATCCTCGCAAAATTCAGTCACGCTAGTCTGTTCTTTAAAGAAATTTACGGCAGATTTGGACTCCTGTAGCGTGAAAAGCCGCCGTGCACAGCTCGACCTTGTATGGATTTCTGTAATATATTTAACCGTAATTACCTTGCAATAGATGTTGCAGCTATAAAATGGTTGTTTTTTTATTGCTTGAATGCTCTAATTCGGTTATTTTCCACGCCATTCCACCTCTATGCAATGTAACTAAAGAGTCTGATGTGCAAAATCAGCTTAATATTCGGGAAAAATAATATGAATCATTCTAAATTCTTTTAGAATAGTCATAACCGATTCTCAGTTTAAAAAAAATTTAAAATATTTTTCTCTAAAATGAGCAGAATACTAATTTCGAGCCATTGAACAACTTTTCACTTTGGTATACAACCAACCTCATTAAATAACGAATTGCAACTTAAAATACACTATTTTTTTTCTATTTACCGAATAACAACACAATTCGAAAAGTTGCTATTCATTAAAAACAGTTAGCCAAAAAATTAATGAGTAAAATTAAAAATCACAGCCATGTGCTTTAGTTTTGTCGCACCAAAATTTTTGAATTTTTCATAAAAAAAATTGTATCTTCTGTTTTAAAAAGTTAATTTGTTTAATGTTTACTAATTTAAAAAGAAGACTAATTGGTCTAAAAATGAAAAAAAAAAAATTAAATCATTCAATGCCCATTCATATAAATACCGACAAGGTGGATTCCGTGATTTAGTTTTGTCGCACACTGTATGTGCATACAGACGAGTTCGAAATAATAAGAACAACCATAGGAAACATATAAATTCATTAACGTTTTTTATACTCTTGAAACTATGTTGCTAAGAGAGTATTATAGTTTTGTGCACATAACGGTACATATATCAAAATAATCCGGATGGCGTGGCGAGTTAAATGTCTGGATGTTTGTCTGTCCGTCCGGACAGATAAGGATAAGCAGGAACTACTCGACAAAGAAGAAATGGCAGATAGAAGCAGTTCTCAGATTTTTTTACAAAATGGAAAATTGGCGTGGCTTCGCCTATTTATGGGTCAAAACCCATACCTCAGGAACTACTCGACCAATGAAGATAGCAGAATAATACTGTACACAAATACTACATTTGAGCTGAGGTATCCCTTGTGGAAAAATTGTCGAGATCGGGCTATAACTTTTCAATGCCCCTGATATCGAACATGAAAAACTCAGCACTTCATCGTAATTTTGGGGAGATTTTAGTTTCTGGGGCGCCAAGATTTGAATTCACTTTTAGGTAAATTAGCCCAAAATAAACACTTTTTATTTTATAAAAAAAATTGATATCTCGCTCCGTTTACGAGATATCGAACGTTGAAGTTTGTGTTAACAGCAGCCGATGCGCGCACTTACATATGCATTGATGCAGGTGTTATGCGATTGATTTACATATGTGATTGATTTTATTTTCCAGTGCGGAAAGTAGTTGTACGCGAAACAACTTTCCATTTCCCTCTCTTTGATAACTCCCGGTGTTGGCTCGACCAGGGTTATTTTTTTGAAGCGCGGCCGAAGGCCGCCAATGCGGAAAGTAGTTGTACGCGAAAAAACTTTCCATTTCCCTCTCTTTGATAACTCCCGGTGTTGGCTCGATCAGGGTTATTTTTTTGAAGCGCGGTCGAAGGCCGCCAGTGCGGAAAGTAGTTATACGCGAAAAAACTTTCCATTTCCCTATCTTTGATAACTCCCGGTGTTGGCTCGACCAGGGTTATTTTTTTGAAGCGCGGCCGAAGGCTGCCAGTGCGGAAAGTAATTGTACGCGAAAAAACTTGTCAATCAATCACATATGTAAATCAATCACAAACACCTGCATCAATGCATATGTAAGTGCGCGCATCGGCTGCTGTTAACACAAACTTCAACGCTCGATATCTCGTAAACGGAGCGAGATATCAATTTTTTTTATTTAATAAAAAGTGTTTATTTTGGGCTAATTTACCTAAAAGTGAACTCTAATCTTGGCGCCCCAGGAACTAAAATCGTGCCGTAATTTTCACCGAAAATATTGGCAAATCTCTCAGATATGCACTAGCAACAATATAAATATGTATGTATGCAGTTTAACAGTCATGTCAATCGAATACAGCTTTAAATAGCCTACAATACTCCAATTGCGGCTTATTGCAGCTCAAAAATAAAAAAAAACAAATACTCCAAAAAAAACTCCTATATAATTCATGTGGCAACTACATGCAATAATTCTACTTCATAAACAGCTGTTCGAGTTGTCAAAATAACCTCAATTCTGTAACTAGCCATTGATGATATCAATGTGTGGAAATGATTATTTAACAAATTGTTTGTGCTTAATGTAATAGGGAATCCGAAATTCTTAGCAGAAAAGTGAATAATAGTGCAATGCGTATACGTCGTCCACGCGGTGTTACAGTGCCGCAATTGATGGTAGTTACTGCAATCGGTTTCTTAGGTGGTGTATATATTTGGAAACCACTCATACTTAAATATCGTGCCGAGGGCACACAATCGAAAGAAAGCGTTGATAATTTAAAAGAAACAATTGTGCCGCTAACTTCTAACGGTGTACCTGCAAATACAAATTCTAAATCAGTGGAATAAACAGAAAAAACAGAAGTAAGTCTTGGATGAGGTATTATTTTCGCATTTTCTCGTTAAGGTTAAGGATCGAATTACGCGTGTTTAAGTCGCTGAGGTTGGGCTTTTTGTCAGATTTCATTCGGGAGTCTCTTTAGTTCATGTGCTATCAACGGACTGAGGCGAATCTTTTTCAGTTGTTTCCAATAGCTCGCAGCAACGAATTGTTTTGTAATTATTTACTTGTGTTCCGGACGATTATAGTCATTTTGCACGCACTTGATTACAAAAAATAAAAAAACAGTGAACTCTTAGTATTTTTATGAGTGAAAACAAATTATTCCCACATCACACAACAGTTGTGGCGAAAAGTGGCCAGAATTTGAATGTTGATTCTTGCTTTGTTTAATTAGGAGTCAAGTTTTGAAAATATCTTATGCTAGGTTGGTCTGGTAGGTCTGCAGGCCACGTATAGACTAGTTATGGTCCTCTGCGATACCAGATGGAGTGCCTTCACGCCATGTGAAAATACCTTTACTAATATAGTGGAACTTCCATAACTCGAACTCCTATAAGTCGAAGATCTCCATAATTCGAACTTTTGAAATGGCAATAGAAGTCAAATTTTATACAAATTTCCTTCCATAAATCGAACTTTTCGACCAGGGCATAATACAAAATTTAAAATTTTACTATCAAGGAACAATTTTAAAGGAGGAGTCCTTATATTGGTATGGAGGCGAACAAAAAAATTGATATTGCACTTTTGGATTTTATGAAATCGTGTAAAAAAGGCATGAGATACAGACGTCAATAGCCAAAAAATAGCAAACTACAACAAACAAAATTGCAGAATATATGTTTTATGTTTATTACGTTTTTATGCGAAGTAAATAACTAAAACTGTGGGTAAACCTACATATATTATACCACTTTTTTTTTAATTTATGTTTTAATGAAAATTTCTATAACTCGAAGTCTCTCTAAATCGAAGTTTTTTTGTGGATTGTGGAGAAGTTCCACTGTACCTATTTTAAAATTTAGCTCTATAATTTTATGTAAACCCCACTAATTACCGTTTTTTCTATTCCAGATGAGTTTCACTAAACTTTATGTCGCGTTGAAAAATTCACCAGTTGGTATTATGGCTGCGGGTATATTCTCGACGTTTGCCATAATTGGCACATATCGTTTCGTCATTAAACCGAGACTGGATCGTCGACGTCGTGAAGAAGCCGAGGCATATGCCGATTATATATTTCAACAAGAGCGATCAAACGCAACAGCTTTCAAACAATAACTCAAACTAAAAACTAACAAAAAAAATCACAAAATATTCACAATAGTATAATTTTAGTAATTGTAAGTAAGGCATATAAACAATTTCCCATTGTTTTCAAATGCAAATTATATTACACGACCCACATACAAGCACACGCATCTTATAAATGCATGTTCAATATGCTGTAATTTATTTGCGTTTGCAGCCGTTGGGAATGTTGAAAGACTTTTTTTGGCTATGTTTAATTTAAATCTAACTTTAATGAATAGTAATTTTGCGAAGGTGTCACGGCAAAAAGCGAAAGAGAAAAAAATTGTAATCTATTATCGAGAAATTCAAAGAAAAAACAAAAACACATTAAAAACCTTAAAACGCTGAAAGTTGGAAAAACACTGTATCAGTGATAAGAAATGAAATTGATTTTGTTCTTTTTATTGTTAAAAATTTTAGTTTCTTACATATAATGAATTTTTGAAACACCATATGAATTCAGTAATAATTTTATATTTTTTACTTATTGAAATGAAATTAAAATGAATGAAACTAAGAGAAATGAAAATAATGTATCATTGAATTACTTGATTAAATAAAAATTGCAAAATTTATAACTTAGTCCATGATTAACAAAAAAATATTCTTGCGTTTTGTTTATATTGGCAATTATTTGATTTCAAATCACTTAAGTGGTTAGGTAGATTTCAGAGGCTAAAAACAAGGATATTTAGGAGTGTTGTGAAATCCAAGACAGATTTGCTGAATGTCAGAATGGCAATGGCCAATTCTTAACTTCAATGGTGTCACAGCGTCTGATTGGATTTCCATCTATTGGATTACGTCTTTAGCGTTCTTATTTTCTCTTTTAATAATAATTATATTTTTCCAAAGCGTTTTAATGGAAAATCAAAATAAATTTGAACAAAATATCTCAAATCTGTTAGCGCTGAAGGTCTTGGTTCCTAAAACCAATAAAATGTCTGATTCGAACATCAAACCAATAATATCAGAATTCATGACACGAACCAGAATTTTTGTCGGTTTGAATTCTGTTTCTTCATCAGATTTCACAATAATTCTGATTAAGATCTTAATATAACAACAACAGCTCCCCTGTTATTAAAATAGCATTAAATAGTTTTCAATATTTTCACTTGGTAGAAACAGCAACACTTTTCGGTGCAGTATTCCGATTGCGAAATAAATGAAATTAAAGCAAAATGTGTATTCTTTTATTTATTGCAAATCATTTATTGTAATTCATCAAAATTTCTAACAGCTGCACCATTACTAATTTGTAATTAATCAAGTATTAGATTTCGAAATATTGTAGCTCGAAATTATTTGGGTTAGCACTGCTTGGAGACTTTTCGGCGGTTTTCTGCGCTTTCTATTGTAACTAGTTCTATGGGCGTTCCCGCATGCAATTAAATATTCGGTTGTCCTTGAACTAAAATTACTTTGCGAACAATTTGGTTGACAGGAAGTTGAGATTTGAAAAATCGTTTTAATTATTATTTTTTGTTTGTTTTTAATTGCCTAGTTTTTATTAATCCAACGTATCTTTATTAATTTGTACAAAATTTGATTATCTTTTTAAGTATTCGTTTGTATGTGTATGATTAATATATATGTGTAAACATTAATCAATCGTCATGGTAGCTTAAAGCAAATTAAATTTTTTATTTTCTTGTTTTTACGTGGTATTTTTAAGCACAAAAATATTTATATTTCACATTTAGTGATATCATTTAGATTTTTATTTATTCAATTTTCATATTAAGCTATTAAAAATTGAAACAAACATATTATAGACATACAAATGTGTTTTCAGTTATTCTATAAATTCTTGCCGTAGAATCCTAATAGCCTAATGCGCGTCGAAACGGGGCTTTGCACATGCTCCATTATTTCCATCTGCATTTATATTTACCACGTTTATTCATATTTATTTTTATTTTTATTTTTTCAATTCAACGTTTTTAGTCGGTATGTACGGATATTATTATATATATGTGTATTTATTTATTTTATTGTATAATCAACAATTTAATTTGCACCGCATATTTAGAAATAAAAAAGAAAAAACGATATGATTAATTGCCGAGTATAAGTAATTGCATACTAGATTTTTAAAAAATATTTCTAAATATTGAATAAAATATTCTTAGTACTTGTACTTTCTTGTCTAACTTCTGGGTTTGTTAACTGTATTGCTTGTATGATAGTGTACGAGTATTGTTAGGAGGTTTGGTAAAAACAAAAACAAAAAAAATTAAAAAAAATTTATAAATTTCAAGCATGAAATGCGCAAAAATTGTTGGGAATTAGTGTTTACGCTATTCTTATGCTAACAAAATTTATATATTTTTTTTTTTTAATTTGCATGCTTTTGAACGCAAATTAATTAATTTAATATATTATAAAAATTATAATATGACTTTCTTTTTATATTAAAAATTACAAGTTTTATTGTTCTGATTACTCATTAAAATAGAAGTTAAAATTTCCAGCTATCAAAACAACAAAAAATGTCAAAAATACTTCTCTACATACTAAAATATTTTAATCTCAAAACACTTGTGGATAAAATTGATCGTTTTTATTGTATTGTTGTAATAATGAATAGAGAATATTGAAATAATCTTGAAGATTATACCATTTGTAACCAAAACGAAAATAGCTCTACTAATGCATACAGTTAATACCGGCTTAGTGAGAGTCATAATGGCGGGTGTTTGTATGAGTGAGATACTTGCAGTGCCGGATTAAGCCAGCGCGGAGCCTGTAGCTATTTGCTACAAGAGGCCAGAAGGTTATTAAAAAAATTATAGATAACACTTTCAATATCGATTTCTTTAAGCAAATGATTAAGGCCTTGGCCCATCGTGTTTCTCAATTCAATATTTATATTGGGAAACACAGTTCCAGAAACTCTTGTTTATTGGTTTCAATAATAGTAGCCATATTTGTTTTCAGCAGTTTAGTAAACTGCGCTAGTTCGTCGCCTAGGCGGTTCTTCAAATCATCTTCGTAAGCACTGACCACGCTTGAGGTGTTTTCCAAAATCTCCGCTGTTTTAAGGAATTTTAGCTGTCAAAGCTAAAGCTCCAAATAACCCAGTAACTTTATGATACAGGACGTTATCAATAATAACAATAAACCCCTGAATTTCAAAACGTTGTCCAGGTGTTTGATTCTCAGCATAGTCGTCGAGTGTAGCAGGTGCGTTGACAGTAGAACCGGTGAATGGTCGACCTTCGCATACCGTTTACTTCGTCTTGAAGTTTCTTGCGGATAATCCTCACAGCCGGTCAAATTCTTGGCTTTTGTCTCAATAATTGAAAATTTGGATCGTATTGCTTGGACGGAATCATGTCATGATTCATAAAGGGCGTAACCTGTATTAAGGCCTTTATAAGATGACTGCAGAGTTTCTCACTTATTCATCGTTGAAACTAGTATCTAGGCTTTATTATGGCACTCTGCTTCTTGTTCCACGTTATTCAAAATGTCTTCCAAAACTTGCTTAATAGCACCTGCGTAGCAACAGATCTGGCTGACCACTTAGTGTCCCATAACCTTATCAAAATCGAAATATTTGGAGTAGAATCTTTCAATGCTTTCGTAAGAAGACACCATCAGGTAGGAATCGAAAAAACGATTAGAGGTTTTCAAGGAATTCGAAGAAAAGTAAAGTAGTCTCCAGCTCACTTAGCAACCAAATTTAATGAATGTGTAAGACAGGAAATATATTCTGCGTACTTATTTATTGCATTGATTCGTGCTTGTATTTGCCACTCATGTGGCTGGCATTATCGTAGCTTTGTCCACGACAAACTTTGATATACATGCCACATTCACTTAAGAAATCTAGTAAATCTAGAGCAAGTTGTTCAGCAGTATGACCTTCCATGTCCAAGAACTTAACGAATCTTTCCACAATTCCATATAGTAGAACATAGCGCACTACCAGAGTCAGTTGGTCTACATGCGATATTACTGGAGTAGAATCCAATGTAACTGAGTAGTATTTGTATCTCTTAATTTCGCAAATATTTTGATACGGTATACTTCATGCATGTATACCGGCTAAACGGTTTAACGCCAATTACATACTTCATGCAATGAGATGAATGAATTCCTCAAAAGTTGTTTTTGATAAATATGTGCCTTTCCTTTAATAGCATGACTTTGAATATATTGTCTAATAAAAGCGTCAAATTGGGCTATTGATTTTAATAAGCCTAAATAATTCCCATTGTGGGAGGAACCAACGATTTCGTTACCACCCCGAAACGCAAGAGCTCGTTCTGCTAAAAACTTTATTACTGCAATGATTCGTTTCAGGAGTAGCTTTCAATTATTTTTTACCGTCGGACAGATGTTGGACCACGGGGCCCGTAGCATTTGCTACTCTTGCTACGTGGCTAATCCGGCACTGGATATCTTATCTAATAAATTGTGCATCTTATGCCACAAACTGCTTTAAATGAAAGCTTAATGACAGATTATGAGTGGACTTCTCCATTTTAAATGGGTAATATGTTTGAGGAGAAAAATAACCAATCAAAAAATAAACAACTAATTAAATTTTATCTTACTTTCGATAAATAATTTCCTAAACTCTTTAATTTAAGGATCTTGATAAAGATTAAACATTATTTAATATAAGCATCTTGAAAAAGATTGTTTTGTAAGACATTTTATCTAACAAATCTCCCTAAATTATATGTGTGAGTATATTGTGAATCACAAAGTTAGAAGCCCAAAAATGAATTTTAAAATCAACTGTTCAACATTTATTGCGAATTCTTTAAAGTTTTACGTGAAACCCACTTAAAATGTACTACAATGTTTTTTCTACTATTAAACAATTAAATTAAATTAGTTAAATAGAAACGAGCTAAGTGTAAATATATAAGTTTAAATTTAAATAAATCACAAGAACATAGTAATATGTAGGTAAGTAGTATGTAAATGTTAAAATATTACTTTACTTTTGAAATTGTCTTTCATACTTCTTTCCAAATTCTTTACGTGTATACCATATATATATGCATAAATATGTATGTAATTAATAACATCTTAATTATAAATAAATAGTAATAGGTGGATAAAATATTATAGCCAATCGATAATTAATTCGTTCCTAATTGAGTATAAATCTATAAATTTAATGTGGTGCTCGAGACAAATAAGTGCAGAAACCCAAATTCAAGCAAAACACATAAAATTTTGTTAAAACGCACAGCATATTTTGTACAAATATCTAATGGATTAGCAAATTGTTTTTTCACTCGCTTTTTATTTGTTGCTTTTAACAACAATATACGTTTTTGTTTTTATATGTGATGAGTACGGAGATCGTTCTCACTCTGCAAGTAAGAAAGAAAATAAACATTGAATAGAAAATTAATAAAAAAACTCAAAGAAAAAAAAAACACTTTTAAGCGCTTCGAACGTTTTGGAAAGTGTAAGTGAGGTTATTTCAAGTCCAAAGGTTAGTGGTAGTGAGAAAAAATTCGATTACCGAGATTAGTAGAAGAGAATATTTATTGCATATAGAAATTTATGCAATATAGTACCCAAAACCAGATTTAATAAAAATTATATTTTGATTAATTATAATTAAAAATAAGTATTTATGCCAAATGTTAGAAACTATACACAAATAAAACAACTCGGCTTGAGCTACATTTTCTTAAAAAAAAATATGCATACAAATACAATAACAAAGTAATCCACTTGAATCCAATATAAGAGAGTATACGGATAACTTACTAAATTGTTTTTCTAAGTAGGCCTTAAAGTATCCAAATTGCTATATATATACAAATTTTAATATTGTCTTTTAGTAAAAAATACAAAATAAGTCTCCCTTAACTACGGCCGTTTTCAACCAGGTATACTGTTATGTGGAAAATAATAAGGACAGGAATAAATAAAACCTTCAATACAATTCTACTATGGTATGGAAATTTAAGGGCAGTTAAGGGCATTTTCTTATCACTATTTTTTTATAAAAACAGATTCAGTTAGAAAAATGCAAAATTTTTGCATACATTTCCTAAACAGGCATTTTTCATTCAGCAAAGTCAATATATGGGTGTACGTTTTAATAAGGACAGCGTGTCTTTTCAATATAATAACGAAAGTAGTTTTAATAAAAGATAATGAAAGAATAATATTTTAAGTTTTAATATCAATCTATTAGAATCTGATTCTTCTTTTTATTGCACAAATATGGGAAGGGTAATCCATGTTATCCGAAAACTCGAGAACATTAAAAAATCATCATCATTGTCTGTCAAAAGTATATTTTTATTTGAGATAAGAATAATTCATTTATTCTCTCCAAATAAAATTTCCTCAATATGGTGTCGGAAAATTATGATTTGGGGATCGTTTTCATACAACGGTACAGGTCCGCGTCATAAGTTATAGAGCATTATAAAGTCAACCGTTTATGTTGCGATACTCCAAAAATATATGATTCAGTACTCTGAAAATAATATCGCACTTGGGTGGATACTTCATTAAGACAACGACCCAAAACACACGGCTAAGGGTACAAAAGTGTAGTTTGGGGTCAACAATTTCAAGATGGTGGAGTGACCACCTCAATCTCCGGATCTAAATTTTATGAAAAAATTGTCGAATACAGTGAAGTACAATGTGAGAAAAATTTGTGTTTCCGTCTGTAGTTTTTTTAGTAAAACTAGGGATGCCCTTATTATTTTTCACATGTTAAAAACGACAAATTATAAAAAAATTAAAAAATACAAGACTTTGCTAAATCTGAGTAAAACTAAAAAAAAAATTCATTTTAATATGTCACCAATAAATTTGCTTACTAAATTGTGTTTGATTCCCTCACATTTCTGGATGCACATTAACTTCATTAACTGCAGGCCACTGTCTTTATTATTTTTTACAAAGTTGTATATATTCAATCCACAAACGTTCCGAAAAATTCCTAACATTAATTAAACTCTATGCCTGTACATTATATTTCTTTATGATAATAACAGAAACCATATTTGGCATTCCGTCCAAAGCTAAGGAGCTCAGAATTTTGAGGATATTTTAACACCAAATTGTCCAATGAAAATAAGAAAACTCGACAAATAAGATGCGAGGCTTAATTTTGAAAAAAAAAAAAAATCTTTGTGGAGTGTCTATTTCTGTAGTACCAGGCCCGCTATAAAGTTTAGATTTTTATATTTGCATTAGGGTGGTTCTTATGTGTATAAATAAATATTTCTAAGAAAGGTGATACCTTTGAGTTTAGTATACAAATTTGTTATTTAACAACTATGCGAACTGCTTTAGTCGTCTTTAATTAGGACTAAATTTTATATGTGATACCTTTAACCATACTATTGGCGAATGATGTTTTGAGACTGACAAAAATATTGAATTTGAGTTTTTACAAAAAAGAAAATTATTTCAACATTTAAAACAAAAACTAAATAACGTTAAGAAATAAATGTGGAGACATGCACCTAGCAATTTATTAGAGTTTGTAGAACGTGTAGGATTTATGTATGTATATGTGTGTGTATGATGAAATGTGTGAATTTGAGTTTAAGAAAATTCTTAGTACAAGTACAAGGAATTTTACACAATTAAGCATTTGGTTATACGCCAAAAAATTAGTATGGTTTTTTTTTTTGTTTTTGATTCACATAAAGTTGTTAGTAACTAAACTAAGATCCGTTATTAATTGATTAGCTTCATTCAAGAAATTCGTTTGCTGTGTTGGACGAATTTTGCGATTTTTTTCGTGCGGATTTTGTGTTGCCGCAGTTACAGTTAAGTTATATAGAAATATATTTTTGTTGTTGTTGGTAGTATAAATAATCATAGTTAATTTAATAAATCATATATAAATATAATAATTAATATGTTAATTAAAATTGTTATTATTTTAGTATTTCAATTTTGTTTTTGTTACGGTTTGTTTTTTTTTAACAAAGTTTCCATATGTGTTGGGTTATTCGAAAGAAAAATACAGAAATACAGCAGATGAAAAAAAGAAAATTGTTTTTTAATCATAGTTGGGTTAATTTGTTTACATTTTATTTCACATGCAAAATATACATAATATTTTTTTTAATAATAAATAACAATAACGGCAACAATATTAACAGAATAATGTTAAGTAAGTACATAAGTTTTGTAGAGTGATAGTAAAGTCTGTTACGAGATTATTGCGAGTGAGCGTTTTACGCAAATAAAAATTGTTAATGTTAATGAAATTTATTTAAGAAAAAAAAACAACAAAAAATAATTGCATATACAAAATTAAAAAAAATACAAAAGTAAAAAATATAATTATAATAAAAAAGTAATTATTAAAAAAAAATGAGAGTAAAATTTTATTAATTAAATAAAACGTACAAAAATAATAAAATTCAGATTAATGAAATAAAAAGTGAAATTTTTTATAACCAACACAAAAAAAAAAATATAAAAAATTTGTAAAAATCTACGGTGTGCAAATGTGTGTCAATTGCGATGACCAAGTGTCAAAGCAAAGCATACATATTTTTTGATAATTTTTAATTTGTTCTCTGAGAATTTTGTTTCATTTTTATGTCAACGAATACCACAATGCAGTATACAGACGCCTTAACCTCTTTATTGTTAATGAAAAAAAAATAATACTAATTCATTTACTCCAATAAACCGCTATTATTCAAATAAATATTAATAAAATTTCAACTAATATACAAAACGGTTGTTCGTATTCATAAATTTCCGTTCAAGTTAACCTTTTCACTCAGTTAGTCTTAGTTACTACATACGTATGTATGCATGTAGTATGTGTCAGTACAAGTTACATATATTTACGTTGTTATGTAGGTATATATATGTATTTAAGTATTTACATAAGTACATAAGTAATTCAATCACGATTTTTGTAGCTAGCAAAGAGGCTGCGATCATCCGCGACAAAGCGTATACTTACACGATTGATCGAGTTGCGTCGTGGACCCATGCCGGATGAGCCGCCACTACCACCACTACCGCCGCCACCAGCCGCGCCATTTCCATTCGTTGAGGATGCACCGAAATTCTCATCATCAATGCAAATATCCGAATCCGAGTCGGAACGCCGCAAACCACCGCCGTCCTAAGGTGTTGGCGCATAGTAATTAGCAACATACACACACACAGACACACATAAAATTCACGTGTGTGGCAGTTGTTTGTATGTATATATGTTGGTGTTCACGTGACGAGTTATGAACCGTGCGCCAAATTTGCATGCAATGAGATGATAAGAAATGCAATGAGGTTGGGTAAAATGCAGTTGGGTTGTGCCAAAATTGGAAAGTAAACCAAAAATTCAAAATAGTAAAACTTTAAATGTGTCCCCTCAATTTTTTTTTTTCAAATATGTTAGTATGTATGTGTATGTCTGTATTCCAAAACGCATTTATTGCTATTTACACTCGTACCTGTGTAAGTTGCTCGGTTGTTGTCAGCAAGCGAGCCACTGGATTGCAGCACACTGGTAAAGTTTCGAGCAACGTTGGTCGTGAGTGCGTCAAAAGCGGTTTCATATATCTGAAAAATAAAGGAAAAAAATATTTCGTCAAAACTTGTTATACTTATTTTGAATTCAAAAAGAGTATATTATAAGATTCTAGAAAGCTAAGACATTTCTGCCCACATTAGCACCTTAAGGCTATAACTTCTTTGACCTTTAGAAAGATACCACTTAATGGCACTGGAACTAGAATTTCGAACACTGAGTGGCATTTTATAATAAACAATATATATAGGTTTTATAATAAAACAAGTAAGGGAGGGCTAAGTTCGGTTGTAACCAAACATTTTAAACTAATGTGGTAATTCCTAGACCGATTTCCACTTACTTGGTATCGAAATTTCCCCATATTCTTGCCAAAAACGCCTTCTCATTTCGTTTAACATTCATGGCTGTCTGTGTACCGGCATCACCAAGACCACCAGCACCCTCCACGTCGACGTCGACATCCTGCAAATATGCGTCAGACTAATTTTTAAATTCTAGTTAACTCTTCGGCAGAAATAATAAAGAAGCAAAACCACGAAGGAAATAAAAATAAGTGCAAAACATACATACATATATGTATATTGAAAAGTGTAACAAAAAAGAGGAGAAGAAGCGTAAAAAGTTCTATGCAACCGCAAAAAGCTAAAGCAAATACGAAGAATAATAATATAGATGCTATAGAAATGTAGAAATATACAAGAACACATATGAAATCTGAATAAAATGTGGGAAAAATTAAGGAATGTAAACAAATTTGAATTACTAAAAAATTTTTTGGAAAAAAAAATTAAATATTTTAGACATTAAATGACTTTGGACTGTTAAAAATTGAAAAGTATAAAACAATGTGATATGTGCCTTATAACGCGTTACAGACACCTATCCTTACCAAGGAACTGCGTCGACGCGACATAGGCAGCTGGCCCAAATTGAGTCCGGTATCGATTGACTGCGTGTGTAATGTACATGAAAACACAAAAATTACAAAATTTTCGAACTAGATTATACTCGACTACTTTTTAAATGTCAACAACTGAGCGAACTTATAGCAATTTTGAATTTAGAAACATTTAGTAAAATTTCTGTTGCATTAGTAGTTGTTAAGCCTATTGGAAAATCGTTAGCCTGTACTGAATGTTAACCTAAGTACACATTACGCCATGCATTATTGTGACATGATCGACATGGTTAATATAATTAATAATTGAATCGAGTACAAAAATATTAAGAAAGATGCATACATATATGCTAATGAGCCACACTTAAAGAGAAGTCTGGAATTTATTTTAAACCTACATAAAAAGATTTCTAGGTTAAGTTAACTTTACCAATTATATTTTAAATTTTTTCAGGAAATGATGAGCATGTTATTAAAAACTATACAATGAAGCTCCCCCGACAAATGCAAGCGTAACGAAAAAAATTGAATTGGATAAATATCGCTGGCGCCATATTAGTTCACGGAAATCTTCAAAAACTACATAGTTGATCAATCTTTTTGATTGGTTGAAAATTGACAATTTGGCATTAAAAAACGACCATCTTTATATCGAAAAACAGACAGTCGTAGGTCGTTGTATAGGAAATACCTTCAATTTTAATAACCTTTTTGAAATTTTTTGTTTCAGCTACTACTTCGGACGCAATCATTTCAGTAGTTGGGGCACTTTTTATGGCACCTCCGAAGACAGCACATAACTCGGTTATTTTTCAATATTATTTGACAAATATTATCATTTGTAAAACTTTGAAACATTCGACATTCGATGTACTTAATAAGTTAGGTGCGTTTCAAAATTCCCAAATTTGAAAAAAATCTGTCTTATTAAATAGTGCAATGTGTTTAAAATATTATCCAAAAATATCAAATCCATCCGAGTAAATTCGTCAATCATGCCATGTCAGTATGAATATTTAATAAAAAAAGTGAGTTTTTTTGGTTAAAAGTCTGACAAAAATTCAAATATCAATATTTTTTTTGTTCCATTGTTCATTAACTAGATTTATCCATTTAATATCGTAATATTTTTGGTTTCTTGTTTTAAGATGAACCAATCATGAGCTATGATGTCCACCTCAAGACCTTTTTTATTTTGGACATGTCATGGGAGATGAGGTGCCAACGGCTGAGTTTTTGTAATTTGTAAATTAAAACTTCACAAAATACTGTTTAAATGTGTATCCCTATCCTAAAAATCCGAATAATACATTAGACAAGATCATACTCAATATTATTTCACCTCATTGAACAATTGTTTACTACTTAATAGTCTTTTTGAGTTTTCTCTTAATTTCTTGTTGTTTCGAAATTTAAATTGAAAATCTTTTACACCAATTCCTTGCAACTTTTCCAACATTTCGCTCAGTCTCATTATATTAGTAATTGTGTAAACAAACGCATGTGAAAAGTGTAAGACAAAGTGAGCTTAAAATTATAACAGTGTTTTCGCAAGTGTGATGAAAGGTGTACAATTAAATGTTGATATTTATAAGTGCTAGAAATAACGACCAAGAGTTTCATCACAGATAAAATTGTGCTGTAAAAAATTAGTAACAAAAGTGAGTAGAAAATTGCTTCAAACAATAATACATAAACGAATAACTAAATCATTAAAAATTTTGAATTGTAAATATAAATATATACACATATATATTTTTTTTACTTATGCAGCTTATGAATGGTTAGAATGATTAGTGCACATACCGCAGCCGCTGTATTTTCCATTGAATTATAAACCTTTATTGGATTTAGTTATTTTCGATTTGGTGTATTTGCATTATTTAATTGCAGTTAATTGGATGTGTGGGATGATGCGGTAGTTAAAGTAGGCGATAGAAAAAAATATGAGAGTTGAAATTGCAATAAAGAAAATTAATCGATCAGGTATTAATAATTCACAAGTGTACATATAAAAATACTCAATACTTTATGGCTAAAGTTAGTAAGCTATGGTGCGTTTAAGCTGTTAATGGTACATTATATGTATGCTTTAATGAGAGTGACATATTTTTTACAGTTCAAAAATGTGTTACTTTCATAATAAACTATGCTTAGTAGTGTTTTTTATAATTTAATTACTTGATTAGTTGATTTTTTTTTTCAAACATATTTCGGAAAACACCTATGGAAAGTTTTCACAAATTCGTTTGCGCGATATAAAACTTTTTTAGATAGTTTTTTTAATTTAATTTTTAATAAACACGTTTAAACGCATGTTCTTTATATAGATTTTTAGCAAATATAGTATACATTGTATTCGATTTCAATTGTAAATTCTTATCGCCTGCCATATTACTATATATTAGCATTATAAATTCAAATAAATAATTATTTAATGGAAATTGTTGAAAATTTACAGGCGCATCAAAGCAAACAGCTGCAATTCATTTACACACACAATCAATTATGCTCGACAAATTAATTAAAACGGAACACAAAACCAATTGCAAAATTACTTTACATGAAAAAATGCAAAAAAGAAGCGTTGTACTCACACTGCGTACGCGATAATTATTTAGCTGTTCAGTCTCTTCATCAACACCGACACTACAGCGGAAGAATTGCAATTAAAGCAATCACATTTCACATTTCAACGCAAAAACTTACGGTATTTTAAGCCAATTTAGCAAGAAATTGGATGCGCCACCCTGTATGACGACCGTGAAAATCACAATTAATGAGGTTGCAGTCAACATTGTTTGACGTGCCTCCGAAACAGTATTGCGTATGGCCAAAGCAAAGGACATGGCACCACGCAAACCTACAAAAACACACATTTTGTTGTAAAAAAAATATAGTTATAAGCAGTACTAACGTTATAGTACCTGCAAAGAACAGCATGTGTTGGAAATTCGATGAAATTTTCGGTTTACGATTCAAATTTAACAGCCAAGATAGTGGATAGATGTTAACGGCGCGTCCAATAGCAGCGGTAACCTGCACAGAAAAAAATATAAATACAGTTATTTGCGAATAACAACAAACATTTAAGTAGCTTACAAAACCAGTTATGATGAAGACAGCATCGAAATGATGTTTCGGAAAGGTGAACATCGAAACGCCAATATATGAAAATATGAAATTCTCCGCCAAGAAATTCAATAATTCGAATATTTCCTTTGTGCGCGTCCGCGAATTCTCCGACAAATTATTATAGGTATAATGGGCTTGACAAATACCACAAAATAGCACAGCCACCACACCAGTCAATTCAGATGCCTCCGCAATCAGGAAAGTGCTGTACGACATCAGCACAAAGAGCGCTGACTCCAGTAAGGGGAACTCACGTACGCGTGTAAACTTGGTCAAGTGCAGTGGCAGTTAAGGATTTTTTTTTGAAAGTATATAAAACAATTTTAGAAATAACCAAAAAAAAAAAAAAATAATAACAATAAACTAAAAAAAATTAAGAATAAACAAAACAAAAATAATAACAAAAAAAAAACTTTAGAAATATACAAAAAAAAAAAAATAATTATAATAAACTAAATAAATTGAAAATAAAAAAAATTATATATATAAATGTACAAAAAAATGGTACATGATAACAAAGTCCAATATAATAACGAAAATCATCATATATAGTATATGAGGGCTGAGGTTAATCGTGAACCGATTTCACTCATTTTCATCACCAAGGAAAACTATATCCAAGACTATATGCTCATTTAATTTTGCGAGGATATCTCATATATTAACCGATATATGAAAAAAACCTATAATTAGGTATATAGGAGCTAGGGAAAGTTTTGGCCCGATTTTACTCATTTCTGGTACAGAGACACATTATTAGAAGAAAAATATGCCTTCTGAATTACATTAAAATATCTGAGAGATTTACCGATATTGTCGATAAAAAATTACCCTTAGGCACTGAGTTCTTAATGCTCGATATTTGGTTATCCGATATATTGTTAGCCGATTTCGTCATCCGTGTCACCAAGGTGTCAAGAAAATATTATATACCGAATTTCATTGAAATCAGTAGTTCCTGAGATATGGCTTTGACCCATAAGTGGGCGACGCCACGCCCAGCTTAAATTAAATTTATTTTAAAAAATCTGAGTGAAGCTTCCTTCTGCCATTTCTTCTGTAAAATTTAGTGTTCCTAATGTTTCGTCAAGATATCTTAATTTATACTCAAGTTATCCATTGCACGGACGAACGGACGGACAGACAACATCCGGATTTTAACTTGTCTCGTCATCATGATCATTTTGATATACATAACCTTGTATATAACTCGTTTAGTTTTATGACTTACAAACAACCGTTATGTGAACAAAACTATTATATTCTTTTTAGCAACTTTGCTGCGAGAGTAAAAAAATTGTGTAACTTTTGTTAAAAAGGATATCAATGCTGTAAAACAGCCCATTGTTGCGCCAATCAATAGTGACAACATAAAGATGCAGAAGAAATCGCTCAACGACCTGAAGAAAGCGTTTGTTTCGAAACCGCCTGTGCTCGAATAATGTTCGCCATAATTTTGTATAGCGCTAAAATATAAGTACACAATTATTGTTTAATTATTTGTATAATAATGAATCTACTTATTTGTATTATAATATTCTAATTACCCGCTAAGCACAATGGCTACTGCATCGTTGAGTACAGATTCACCAAAAACCAGCGCATACAAATTGACATCTACATGCAAATCATGGAATATTGCTAATATTGTCAGTGGATCTGTTGGTGATATCAAGGCTCCAAAATACAGCGTGTCCAGGAATGTGAAACTACTACTCAAATACTCTGGCATTAGTTTCACACAGCCGTACATAATAGCGCCGATTAGGAACGATGATAGGGTCGTGCCCAATATGGCGAACATCAAAATTGCGCCCAAATTGCGAAAGAAGTATTTCTAAAACGTTAAAAGAAATATGCAATAAATTGTAGCAAATTTTTCGAATTTGTTGCAATGAAGTTTCCACTTACTTTTTTGAGACTATAACCGGCATGAAATATGATTGGCGGTAGTATTATGTTGAAAAAGATTTCCGGATCGAATGTGGCTTTCAAATCGATTTCATTCTCATCGACATCATAGACAATGCCCCGAAAAACATATGCATATGTTTTGTTGGGTATGGGCTCTTTATCGGTGGTATTCGGTGTTAATTTGCCAGGGAACTATAATATAAAAAATAAGCAAATTGAACATAACGTTTATCTGTTTGCTGTTATTTTTTTGTTGCCCATACCTTCATCCATAATGTATCGGGTGGCAGGGATTGATTAAACTTTGGATCACCTGCTGGATCAACTTCCAAGTGCACAAGTGGTGTCGAGGTGCCGGCATAGCGTATAACAGCGCCAACAATCAGTCCTGTGAAAAGAGAGATTAACAAAATATATTTTTATATGTATGTATGTATTATGATATTGTTGTTGTTTTTATTATAAAATCATAAAGGTTCCTTATTACGATTTGAGAGATATTTTGGAGAGTTATTGAGTGTAAATATTTAAAATTAGTTCGGTTACGTGTACCAGACGGAGTTATGGAATATTTGTCAATTTTGGCACAGAAACACACTAGTAGAAGAAGCACATCTCCTTTCAATTTTTTCAGAATATCTGAGAGATATATCGATGATTTCAATAAAAAATTGGCCAAAAACTTTGAGTTCCACAGGTTCGATATCTGGGCCTTTTCGTTGCGGCGATTTTTATACGGGTTGTGCTACACTATAAATACAGTATTTCGGCAAAGTTTTGCTTCGTTATCTTCACTGGTGCTTCTTTTAGAGATTGCTAAGGAAACGAATCAGATGGGCCTCGAAAGTAAGTAAGCATGGTTGTGAACCGATTTATCCCACTTTCAAACTATGCTATTAGGATGCCAAGAAAATGATTCGGACCAAATTTCGTTTAAATTAGTAGAGTAGTTGCAGATATATGGCGGCAGGGCAGGCCACTTTCCCAAAAAAAAAAATAAATCCAAATACCAAATAACAGACAGTTTAGACTGTCATTTAGGAAGAAAACTGAAATCTAGTACTAATTTTAATAGTTTTTGATCGATGCGTATTTTATTCAATGCTAAGCCTTCTTTCTTCTAATTTGAAGTAATATTCTATAAAATTGCCAAATATATAGTACAGCAAAATATAATATTAAACTTATTATATATTGTGGATGAAATAGATATACATATGTATGTATGTACATATACTATAATTTAAAAAATTCAAAAATTAATTTTAATTAAATCCATGTATGTCAGCGGTGAGTGCAATTATAGTATTTTAGACAAAAAACAGTCAGTCTTCAAAATAAAAAATTCAAGAATGCGTTTCTCGGAATTCAGTTAGCATATCATTTTATTTCATGCGACCACATAATGATTTGTCTTATCATTTTAATGAAGCTCGAATCAAAGCGATTCTTTATTTTATAAAATAAATCTGCAACCACACAAATGTCTGTAGCGTAAATGCTAAATAAATAACTGTGTCTGATAGCACTTCTATGTCATGTACGCGTTTATTACAAAGCACAAATTAGTTTATTTGCGCACACAATTTAAATTTGTATATCTACAAATACTATGTATACATACAAATGCTTAAAACTTAGTTACTAAGTCAGTGATAACAAGTAAAGTTTCATATAAGCCACAAAATATATTCCAGTTGAAGAAGAAAATGTTACATTAGTCATAATGAGCAAAATAACTCGTTGAAGTAAATATGTACATATATACATACATACATATATACAATTGTATAGCAGTGAATTACTCGCTACGGAGTCATTAAATAAATTATAAATGTTATGCAGGCGACTTGTTTTATGCATTTAGCAAAATAACTAAAATTAGCATTTCTTTCCGATTCGTAATGCAGTTTTCATATAACACCAGACATGATTGAGGGTTTTAGTTTCTTTTTTTCTTGTTTGCATCTGTATAAATAATCAAATAATAATTAGGATTTATACAGCTGAACGTATATTTCGAGGAAACATATTAATTGCATGCAAATTTTTTTAAACCGTTTTATTTACTCAAATACAAACAAGATTTTTAAACATTTATATATATACATCGGTATGCATATCGTTGATGCATCGCAAATATTCATATTTAACACGAAAATGTAATATAATTGTTTATAGAGAAAAAATTTATTTAATAACGAAAACATGTTTTGATGCTATCTGAAGTTGAACGCTCATTTATTATTAATTTCAAAAGTAGATGCATGATTTATTAATACACAAACTTGTAGAAATTTGCCATTTACAAAATATATGTATGTATATACCTATCTACAGCACAAAATACAAGTATACATGCGGCTATCTAACACATTTCATATTATGAGACCGATTTTCAGTTAAAGCGTCTGCTTCGAACTCACAAAAAATTGTTTAGTTATTCATTACGTTTAACCAGTACCGAACAAATTTGGAACTAGTTCATTTATCTGCAGGTTACATGTACAAGAAATCATATATGTATGTATATGAGTATAACGCGCTAATTGAAGGTGGCTTAAATTATGTTATCAATGTCACGACGAGTATAGATGATTAGATTAACACTTTCTTTTGTGTTCTTTTATCAACATACGCACACTTATACACACAGGCATATTTGTTGTACGAATGTGTCATAACACTTTTATAGCTTGAAAATGAATCGTATTTTATTGACTATTGACTATTGCTACTAGTACCACTCTTGAATAGAAGGGGGTGTAATGCGTGCAATGAGTTCTATAAACAAAAACCCATGTCACAATTGATGAATCGATTTATTGTATTGCAGTTAAAAGCTTCGTTCATTTAATTACAATTAGAGGTGTGAGTTGGTTGGAAAGAGGTAATATTATAACATGTTGGCATATGGTACCATATAAACTTACCATAAATGACGGCAAGACCAGTTTCGTGTAACCAGGAAACACGGTGATGCTTGAACAGCCAAATAGTCAGTACAGTTAGTGTCAGCAAAAAGGTATATACTAACAAATTAAGACTATCAATTCTATGTGTTAGAGTGGCCTTTGCGTCCAGCGCAATGTCCGTTGCCGTTGCATTGGCGGTATGCGTTAATGCTGCTAATAGTAGAAACGTGCAAATTACAGTTGATAAGCGGCCATTAATAAACCATAAGAAACCGCCTCTCCCACCGCTATCAACATCAGCACTGCTGTCTTTGCTGCAACTATTTCCCAATGAGAAACTATGCCTTACAAAATTATTTCGATGTGTATTTTTTCTATGTAGCGGTGCTGTTGCGCCCTTAGCACACTTATTGTGGCATACTTTTTCCATTTTTATTGCCACAGGATTATATACTCTTTGACTATACGCCATAGTCAGCAATCGATTTTTTTCACTGCTTCTAGAGGTTTTGGATATGAGTCGACGAATTTCTGAATTTCGCCACCCACACCTAGCCCCCTTTGCACAATTTATGTAATTATATTTTACAAGCGTTTCTACTACACAATTGTTTGAAATTTTTAAGTATTCACAACAAATATCACAATTTTGTTTTCGCTTTTACGCGATTACTCAGTCGAATGTTCTACGCAAATCCAATTGAGAAATGAAATCCTTCGTTCTGGACATTCGTATGTGTCTTTTCTATTATGCTTTTGGCATTATTCTGAGCTTTGACAATGTCAGATTATTCTTTTGTTTTCACTAGAGTGAGAGGTTAGATGTAGCTTTCATTCTTGTTGTTTTCATATCGGAACAACAAAAATAATTGTTTTTGTCCGTATTTTGTTTTTAATTTCAATTCTAAACAAACTACTCTACACACAGGGTTGGTTAGGAGAGTATCAATTTTTTTAAAAAGTATTCGAGAAATTGTGCATTATTTTAATTTAGATTGTTTACATAACCTCATGGTGCTATAATAGTCAAAATACTATAAGAAATGGGTAATTGCAAATATTCTAAAGATTAGGTATAATTATTAAAGTTTTGTTGCAAAATAAATTAGCAGCCATTTACAAAATTTTACATAACTAATGACAATAAACTTAACAATGTTTTACAGTTCTAAAAATTGGAACTTATAATAGTGTCTATGTCTTATAGCGAGTTCACTATTTAAATATGTGTATAATTATGATTAATCAAATTAAGTTTATTGTTTTAAACTTTTAAGAGATTGGAACTGAGTATCTGTGTATTATATAGACTACATACTTGGAGGATGGGATCATGTGTAGAAGTTCACGCAAGTGAGGAAAGTTTTTGATTGTCACTCACTTGGGAGTGGCCAGAAACGATTCTTTTCCACATGGTTCAAGCAGCTCACGACTTCCGGTTTTAGACCAAGTATCCTCTGGGTAGCCAACAGACATCCGTTTGAAGGCGAGCTAAAGTGAGAAGGCGAAGCCCGCTTATGCGGTTGTGCGTAGGGTTTGGGACCCACCACATAAAAACACCCCCCAATGAAAAATCTACGAAAGCCTCGGATGAGACACCCCCCTTTTGATGACGACCCCTGCAAACGTTTTAAGGATAATGATATAAGGGCATGCACCTGGAATGTCCGGACCCTTAATTGGGAAGGTGCCTCTGCCCAGCTGGTTGATGTCCTCATACGACTTAAGGCTGACATCACCGCCATCCAAGAAGTGCGATGGACGGGACAAGGACGGAAGAAGGTGGGTCCTTGTGACATCTACTACAGCGGCCATATAAAGGAGCGCAAATTTGGTGTTGGATTTGTGGTGGGAGAGAGACTCCGTCGCAGAGTCCTGGCATTCACCCCGGTGGATGAACGTCTAGCCACAATCCGCATCAAAGCGAGGTTCTTCAACATATCGCTGATTTGCGCCCACGCCCCAACGGAAGAGAAGGACGATGTGACCAAAGATGCTTTCTATGAGCGCCTAGAACGCACCTATGAGCGCTGCCCCCGCCACGATGTAAAAGTCGTGCTTGGTGATTTTAACGCCAGGGTGGGTAAAGAAGGTGTCTTTGGCACAACAGTCGGAAAATTCAGCCTCCATGACGAAACATCGCCAAACGGCCTGAGGCTGATCGACTTCGCTGGGGCCCGAAATATGGTCGTCTGTAGTACCAGATTCCAGCATAAGAAAATACATCAAGCTACTTGGCTGTCTCCTGATCGAAACACGCGGAACCAAATCGATCACGTTGTGATAGACGGAAGACATGTCTCCTGTGTTTTAGACGTGCGTACGCTCCGAGGACCAAATATAGACTCGGACCATTATCTGGTCGCAGCGAAGATACGCACCCGCCTCTGTGCAGCAAAGAATGCCCGTCAACAAACACACGGAAGGTTCGACGTCGAAAAGCTGCAATCGCAACAGACAGCCACGAAATACTCTACTCGACTTGCACTCCTGCTCTCTGAGAGCACTCATCAGCATCTCGGTATAAGGGAACTGTGGAACGGCATCTCAAACTCACTGCGTACCGCTGCAGCCGAAACAATTGGTTTTCGGCAACGACAAAAAACAAGCTGGTACGATGAGGAGTGCCGTCTCGCAGCGGAGAGAAAACAGACTGCCTACCTCGCAACATTGCAAACGACCACAACACGTGCGGGATGGGATAGATACCGAGAGCTGAAGAGGGAAGCGAGACGCATTTGCAGACAAAAAAAGAAAGAGGCCGAAATGCGTGAGTACGAAGAGCTTGAGAAGCTGGCAGACAGAGGGAATGCTCGAAAATTTTATGAAAAAATGAAGCGACTTAACGAAGGTTTCAAGACCGGAGCATCCTCATGTAGAGACCAAGGTGGTAATCTGGTAACCGATGTCCAGGGCATACTGGGATTATGGAGGGAACACTTCTCCGACCTGCTGAATGGCAGTGAGAGTACAACACCAGGAGATGGCGAACCCGATCCCCCAATCGATGACGATGGAACAGATGTTCCATTACCCGACCATGAAGAAATTCGAATAGCAATTACCCGCTTGAAGAACAACAAAGCAGCGGGGGCCGATAGATTATCGGCAGAACTATTCAAATACGGCGGCGAAGAACTGATAAGGTGCATGCATCAGCTTCTTTGCAGAATATGGTCGGAAGAAAGCATGCCTGACGATTGGAATCTCAGTGTGCTCTGCCCAATCCATAAAAAGGGAGATCCCACAATCTGCGCCAATTACCGTGGGATCAGCCTCCTAAATATCGCATACAAGGTTCTATCGAGCGTATTGTGTGAAAGACTAAAGCCCACCGTCAACAAACTGATTGGACCTTATCAGTGTGGCTTTAGACCTGGAAAATCGACAACTGACCAGATATTCACCATGCGCCAAATCTTGGAAAAGACCCGAGAAAAGAGGATCGACACACACCACCTTTTTGTCGATTTTAAAGCTGCTTTCGACAGCACGAAAAGGAGCTGCCTTTACGCCGCGATGTCTGAATTTGGTATCCCCGCAAAACTAATACGGCTGTGTAAATTGACGTTGAGCAACACCAAAAGCTCCGTCATGATTGGGAAGGACCTCTCCGAGCCGTTCGATACCAAACGAGGTTTCAGACAAGGTGACTCACTATCGTGCGACTTCTTTAACCTGATGCTGGAAAAAATTATAAGAGCTGCAGAGCTAAACCGAGAAGGTACAATCTTCTACAAGAGTGTACAGCTCCTGGCGTACGCCGATGATATTGATATCATCGGAAGCAACAACCGCGCCGTTTGTTCTGCTTTTTCCCGCATGGATAAGGAGGCGAAGCGAATGGGTCTGGAGGTGAATGAGGACAAGACGAAATATCTCCTGTCATCAAACAAACAGTCGGCGCATTCGCGTCTTGGCTCCCACGTCACTGTTGACAGTCATAACTTCGAGGTCGTAGATAATTTCGTATACCTGGGAACCAGCATCAACAACACGAACAATGTCAGCCTCGAAATCCAGCGCAGAATAACTCTTGCCAACAGGTGCTACTTTGGACTGAGTAGGCAATTGAACAGTAAAGTCCTCTCTCGACGAACCAAAATCAAGCTCTACAAGTCGCTTATCATTCCCGTCCTGCTTTACGGTGCAGAAGCTTGGACGATGTCAACATCAGATGAGACGACACTAGGAGTTTTCGAGAGGAAAATTTTGCGCAAGATTTATGGTCCTCAGAACATTGGCAACGGCGAATACCGCAGACGATGGAACGATGAGCTGTACGAGTTATACGACGACATTGACATAGTTCAGCGAATAAAAAGACAGCGGCTACGCTGGCTAGGTCATGTTGTCCGAATGGACGAAAACACTCCAGCCCTGAAAGTGTTCGATGCAGTACCCGCCGGAGGAAGCCGAGGAAGGGGAAGGCCTCCACTCCGTTGGAGGGACCAGGTGGAGAGCGACCTGGTTACACTTGGGATCTCCAACTGGCGCCGAACTGCGAAGGAGAGAGACAGGTGGCGCACTATCGTCGATTCGGCTATAACCGGCTAAACGGTTGCAACGCCAATCACATACATACATACTATAAATATTATCTATTTTGAATTTTTTTCTGTCCCACATCCTTTATTCTTTCGTTTTAATTTTATGCATTAAACTTTTAATGAAATTTATGACGTAAGAACAAGTAATGTCTAATATAAGACGAATGTATATGACGTAATTGGTTAAGTTAACGTCACGTTGGTCTTAAATGCTAGTTTAATTTTATGCATTAAACTTTTAATGAAATTTATGACGTAAGAACAAGTAATGTCTAATATAAGACGAATGTATATGACGTAATTGGTTAAGTTAACGTCACGTTGGTCTTAAATGCTAGTTAAACCCTGTTAAAGTTAAATACTCTTAAAAAGTATTTGCTTTGTGAGTAATATTTTCAGTGAGTAAATGTTTAATGGCATTTGGTTGAAAATCCAATTTCTCTGAAGATATATTTATTATTTTACTACAGAAACATAACACAAATCTTTGTTCTGAATACGTCACGTTTTACGAACTGTGGCAAGCTGATTACTGTCAATTTTTAATTGGGGCGAATTGTCAAATGTCAGTGAACGATTTTACATTTTTTATTCAGCGATTCTTTTTGTAAAGTTATCACAAAATCATAAATTAATAACAAAAAGCAGAAAATTCTAAAATAAAATTCATAACAAAAGGAGCTTTGGATTTTCCATTCAGTAATGAAAAAATCGTAGCTGAAAGAAACAATATATCGGAGCTGATAATAGAGTGATAAAATAACGGAAGCGGAGGCAGCTTCAAGAGTAGGGGCTGAGCAGTGCTGTCAAAAGTGTACGATAAAAGACTGCTCGGAGCATAACAGCCAAAGTGGTGTTGGCCAATCATAGATCCATAGAAAAAATTTTTGAAAGCGCACCTCTTTTAACGTTAGCCATATAGCACATATAACAACCAAAGATGTCTAACATGTCTGTGGGGCAGATTATTATGGACGCACAGCGAATTGCCAGTCGCGTAAAAGATTTAGAGATGTTGGGTAATGCTTTACTCGTCGAAGCAGAGGGCAATAACCGCTTGGTGGAAAGTTTACGTCAATTTCAAGATGACATGGACTCGTTAAACCAAATTTCTAACAATAAATCGAATTCCGAAATGGTCAATCGCATACAACAGCAGAATGCCACAAGTTCAGAAATCTTAAAAGAAAATCGAGAACTGAAAATATGCATTGAAGATTATGAACGCACCTTGGAGTTTATAATGCAGAAATATCGTGAACATACAAGCAGTAAAATTCTCGAAAGTAAAATTAATTTTAAAGAAGTTTATAATGAAGAATTGTGGTTAATTATACGAGAACAAAGAGCTAAAATCAGGGAAATGGCAGTAGTTATGCAGCGTGCGGCCTCTGCAGACGATGATGCAGTCCATCGAGATATGGAAACTATGTCTAGACTGCGTAAGGAAAACCAAATTTTGCGTGAATTATTGCAAATTTCTAAGCAATTCGGCTCCGCTAGCCAACCGATACGTGCTAATGAGCATATGTTGGAGGAGAAAGGTGTACAAACAGATGGTGCTGATGATTCGGCTGATGAGTTATCATTGTCCGGTGCATCTATTGAGAATTTCAATAATAACTCGGTGATTTCACTGCTACCTAACGCTGTTGCTGTAGCTAATGCCATTGTCAATGCTACCTCCAGCAGTTCTAATGCTAACACTGCCGATAACATTAACACTAGCAAGGTAACGACGTCCCACACTCTTGGTGAAAATAATAATGGGCCTTTACCAGCTGATGAGACGGTGACGATTTCATTTATGCCTCCGATAAATCACCCGGATACTGTTAACACTACAACCAACGCCAACACGGGGAGTACTAGTGTTACTGAAGCTGTTGTTAATGCTTCTACAATAGGCTGCTCCATCCCAGCTGCGGGGAGCACAGCTAGTGCGACAGCTACAACAAATACAACCGGACCAGTTGAAGCACCAAAAGCTACAACATGATAGGGCGGGCAGTGTGGGCGACTACATCGATGTTGCCTATCTTTGGTTCTTTTTCATGAACAATTATACCTTAATTTTACATTTTCTTCTGTTCACATAATACCCATTCTAAAACTTTTTTTATTATATGAAATTATAATCATAAGCATTCACTACCACTAACTTATTAAATGATCATTACTACAACGCAAGGAAAATTGTATTTAGCACTTGAAACTGTTACTAATCTAACAAAACCAAGATCAACAACAAATGTGAGTCACATCGGCCTTTTGGGTGGATGTGGCGACCATCTTTACTCATATATATATATATAAATAAATATACATACATATATTTAAAACTTAAATAAATTAATATGTACAATACCTTTATTGTTGGTTTATTTCCGAATTCATTATTACTTTTATATTTTTTTCTCTCTTCAAAAAGCTTGATGACGCAAAATCGGTACGTGTCGTCAGAAATGGTAATTACAATTAAAATAATAAACATGTTTAAATTACTTTGGGAAAATCCATTGGAAATAGGAATAAAATCCTTTTTCGGTCGCATTGTATTGCCGAATGTGTGGTGATCGTAAACAAGACGGGTAGACAATGTAATTTGTTGCTATGTTAGATTAAGTATTATGACTTATCGGCGGAATCGGAAGATCACATTAGGATAATATAGATTTTGCTTTGTGGCGTCATTAACTTCCGAAGATGAATTAAATCCTTATACTTCGATTTGTGGAGCTCATAACAAACCAAAGACTGTCTCAAAATTGTTTGAGGAATATTGCCTGCCGCTACAAGAACATGATTCTACATCGAAATCTTTCAAACCACTAACACTGAGACTGAGTAAGGAACTGACCACTTGCCAGAAAGGCAGTCCGTTCTACAAAACCGGAACTCGCAAATCGGAAGCATTCCATAAATGTTTTATGCCGATACAACAATAACAACAACTGTGATCACACAATTATACAGGTTGACCAGGACGCATGAAGGTCATGTGAGGTTCAATCGGAGTTAAGATATCTGGATAAAACTTGGTACACATTTTCCTTGGCACTGTGGGAGTTTGTTGGTTATTGCTATTGCAAATGATCGAAATAGCACTATTGCCACGCCCACAAAATGGCGTTAACTATAAGATGTAATAACTCGGCCATAAATAAAGCTAAATCTTAAACATTGGGTTTGGCGCCACCAACTGATGGGTAAAAAACCATATCTTAGGAACTACTCGACCGATTCGAATGAAACAGTTTGTGTGCAACCATATGCTACAGTTTGAATATGGGCGATATCGGTTTAAAACCACGTCAACTTTTTACGCCACAATTTTGAAGTTATAGTGTGACATCACATCACATCACATCACCCATCTTAAAATCACCGAAATCAGACTATAAAATTACAAGGCCCCAGATATCGAACATGACGACCTCAGTGCTTGTGAGCAATTTTTGTTTCTGAAAATATATAAAAGTAAATCTCTCAGATATTCTAAAGAAATTCATAGGAGATGTGTTCCTTTTAATAGGGTGCTTCTGTACCAAAAAGTGGAATTTGTAAGTACTCGTAAGCAAAGCTACTTTATGCACTATCACTTTTCACTAAGTTGGAAGGTAGATCTTAGACGGTGTTCATCATAACAGCTACGTCATTTGCATCCGCCTGTAATTTTTCTCAAACGCTTCCAGCAGGTCTTTTATCTCATCCAGAGTCGGGACAAATACGCTCGATTTACAAAGCTCGTATTTACTTTTGTTGTGAGTTATTTATCTCTGTTGCGTTGTTTTCATTTCATCTTTTTCAAATGGAACACTTTTTCTGCGATTTCAGATTTCATACCTTCCATAAATACTAGGTCCTGTTGCAGGATTTTCGATGTTCAAGACAAATATAGACGTAATAATGTTGCCAGCAAAACAGCAGGCTTTCCATGATTTGCAATCGGTTCAGCGCAAGTGGTTGGATTTAGAAGCAAAATGATGAATCCATGTTAAATCCATTGTCACATATCAATGCAAAAATTACGGCTTTTAAAAGGGTTTTTCAATAAGAGCGCTGCAAAAGTTTTCTTCTAATTCTTTGCATGGCCACCACGGGCACGCTTGCTGAAGTCCAGATGCTGAACTCAATTTTCGACGGTTTTCAAGCATAAATCGGCAATTTCACGTTCGTTATTCGTACGAAGTTCATCAATCGTCACTAGCTTGTTGGCAAAGACCATAGACGTTACATAGATGCCTAACGCTTGAGAACGACGTGAGAGAAACTGATTTGGGTCTTCCTCAATCGATGCTCCAGCGGCAGCAATATTCTCGACACTAGGGCCATTTCTTTGTCCAACTGACACGGAAACACTTTGTACTGTGAATGTGGATGAATTGTGAATTGTTGATCTGACATGACGATTATGATGACCATAAATTGGACGTTGCGCTTTTGAATTTGAGGCCACTGACTCAGAGAATTGTCAAAAGAGCGAAATAAAATATGGCGTCGTCTACTTTTGTAGCGTCCCTTTTGAAAACCCCTTTACAACAATAGATTCTCCTCAGAATGCTCAATTCGCTAAATATTGATGATCCAACACTTTCCATTGATATCTTTAAAGGGACTGTACCTCGATTCAGTCGATGAAATTTTCAGTTTAAGTTTTCAACCGTTGTATTTACAACTTCAATCCCACTTTATTGGAAAATTCGTTCATTCCAGTGAACAACTCTAATTAACATCTGCGATGGGCGTCCCAGACTTGATTTCATCTAATTTACCACGATATTATTTGTTTGAAGCAGCCTGTCTTCACAGATATAACACTTCAGTTGGTTCTTTAATCAAATAGGTCATAGTAATTGCTGTGACTTTAACCTAACACAGCACGATTTCCGCACCTCGGGCGCTGCCACAAAGCAAGCACCAATTTAATTGGTTTTTACGAGTTCTTCGCCACTGTGCTCACCTACACCTAACACGTCCATAAAGCTCAATATGAGTTTCAATGTATGTGCATATATACTATATACAAATCGATGCAGCGACTAAAAAAGCTATTGAAAAACAAGAAAAAATAGTATAAGGTGGTCAGAGTCACATTCTTACTACTGGTAGTTATGCAGATGCTGGCGCGTGTGCCTCATAGCAACGTTAAATCCAATGATCAACGAAAAAACTGAAATAAAATGAAAACAGAGAGCGAGCGCTTGACTCTGAGAGAGGAAGCTTACATTCAGCTGTCGAGTGCAAGATTTTCAAAATTTTCACGATCTTCCGCTTTTCCGCTTACTTTCTGACTTTTCACGATTTTTCCGTGAACTTTTCGCAACACGAACATTCAGTTCTACGACGGACGTTCGAGAATCCACAACGATTTTCCTAATCCCGAGTCGCCACAAAACCGTTACGAGCGAACGTGCAAATACCACTGTCCACACTATTGGTGCGAAAGAGATGAATAGAGACAGTTATTTTTGAATTTTAGGAAAAATGAGCACTACGAAATATGTGTATTTATTCAAAGTGAAAGCTGCAGCGGAATACAACCAGTGAATTAGCACAAGTGAATGCGGTAATTCGAAAAAGAAAATTAGTTTGAATTGAAAAGAATTAATAAAAAATTCTAAAAAAAAGTGGAAAGTAATTTTGTGGAGAGCAGAGTTCAAACGATTTATGGTGTCTGCAGCAAATTGAAATCTTTAATGCGATCTACCGCATGTGTGTGTGCGTGTGTGTTGTCTGTGTACCGCCAGAAACTTTAAAAGTATGCGGCTATTTTTAAAACACAGCTAAACATTTCTGCTGCCTTTCGACGGCACTTTTATGTGAAAATTTCAATAAAGTAGTAAAATTTCGATAGAAAATAAATACAAAATAAAATATGGAAATCACTTATATACAGCTATATAGGCGTGCATATATATATTTTACTAACAGCTGGAGATGAGATGGTTATAAAAATTTTGCAAAAAAAATAAAAAAATTTCGAAATCATTTAGAAAATCGTTAAAAGTAATAAAAAAAAAATAAAAAAAATGAAAAGAAAATGAAAAATTAAGGAAAAAAAGAAAAAAAATAAAGAAGCAATTAAATTCGTTCTAATCGTGTATCTTGCATGTACCGTTATATGTTTGTATGTATGTATGTAAATAATTTTAGGGCAGTGCGTGCACACGTTCCAACGACACGAGTGGCCAACTTGTGCCTTTTACCTTTGTGACACTGTCAAAAAATAGTCAAAAAACGCAGCGTTCAGACATTTCCGTTTGGAATCTCAAGAATTCCCTACAACAAAAACAAAAAAAAAATTCAATACACAACGCGTGTGTATGTGTATGCGTGTAAATTGTGTATGAGCCGTTATAAGCATATTTTGAAAATTAAAAAAAAAAAAAACGATACACTGAGAAAAAGTGTTACGCAATTTTATAAAATTTTGCTTTGTGAATGAAAAACGTAGTTTCTACTAGACAGCAGCGGCAATAGCAGCAACAACAACAATTATCATAAACAATTGTGTCGTCAATGAGTAACCGAAAAGTCGAAGCTGTAGCCAAATTGGCAACAACGACGAAATAATTAGCAAAAAAAGGAAAAAAAGAGAAAAAAACAACAACAACAACAAACGCGTTGAAACAGTCATAAGAAATTTAAAGTTCAAATTAGTAAATTTAGTAACAAATACGCTCATTAAGTAGTGCAACAAGCCAAGGCAGCGGTTACAATCGCGGAACACGCTTACATATATACGCTTTATACATACATATATAACAGTAACTAAAAGTGACGTTATTTTAGTTAAATATCTATATTATCCTCAACAACATCACTAAGCATCTCGGTACTCTTGCTTCCGGAACTCCATGTCAGCCAGCAAAAGCGGAGAGTTGCTAGTAAAAATAAAAATAAAATAAGTTTAGCATAATACTAAAAATAAAAAAAAAAATCGTATATATTTTCAATAAATAAATTTCACACATTCTCCCACACCAGGAACCATAAATACCGAAAGTTTGACGGCATATCGCTAATAAAATAATTTGTACTGCTGCCGTCACCGTCACCATCACCAACCGCCATAAGCTTCAGCAACACCGTCAGCGCATTATACGCGCCCTCCACCCCACATATTCGGTGAGTATCCAGTGGCGCCAGTAATGATTGAGCATGCCATCATTAGTGCACATTCAATTCCTATTTCTATTGTGTTGCGTGTTCGCTGTGCGTCTTTTGTGTATTTTCCAAATGCGCTTACGTAGATTTCGGGATGAGCTGGCCAAAAATAGGTTACGAGGGAATGCAAACTGAAATTACACAAAAACCAAAAAAAAAAAGAAATTAAAAATAAAATTAATTTGGAGCAAACGTCTCTGCGCTCTCTGCTCTTGTAACTGTTAGTTCTCGCGCTGACATTTAAGCACTACCTACTCTCTCGTGCGTTTCCGCATTCAACGCAGCGAACGTTTAGACTCTTTTTTCACTTTCAGATTTCTTGGAATTATTTATGTTTTATAAAAAAACATGCGCGTTGGTTTTGAAACATCCCACTGCGCAAATATTTTGGTCAGAGATAAATATCCCTGTTTTGACTCTTCCTACCGAAGTACATTTTATGCTCATTTCGCTGGCATCTTTTACACTCGCTTTGTAAGCACTTTGCTCTCACTGCGAAATATTCCGCGCGATTGCCCACTTAATTGCCTAGTGTTTTTTAGCGATTTCGTAAACACTTTTGAAATCATTCGCCCCGATAGTTTGCGAAATACCACATGCTGTCTTTCGTGTATTTATGGCCGTGTGTTTATTTCTGTGTATTTCGAAATTCATAAATTACAATATCCAAATTATATTCACCTGTTGATTGATTTTATGCTAATTGGTTAATTGATTTTCGTCGCCGATTGTTTTATCTGAACTAATACTACACACGTGAACATAAAACAATTTTCAATTTTTTTTACGAGGTTTTGTTGTATGTATAATATATTTTGAAATGTTATCATTTATGAAATATTTTGTAAATTTGATTAACATGGATTATGGTTCTTGAGCGCTCTGAGTCGAAGCATTAATAATTAAATATACAGTTGAACTTCCATATCTGGAACTTCTAAAACTCGAAGTTCTCCATAACTCGAACTCTTGAATTGGCAATTTTATCAAAATATCCTACCATAAATCGAACTTTCCGACCTGGGCATAATACAAAATTTAAAATTTATAGATCAATATTTTACACCTTTTTGAAAAATTTTATGTTTTAATGAAAACTTCTATAACTTCTAGTCTCGAGTTAGGCCAAAATCAAAATCATTCGCAATAGAATAGTAATAGGGAGCAATCACTTGGTGCATATGAATATGCATAAGAACACCTAACCAAGCTTCCCGAACTTCTAGTTGTTGGAAAACAATTCTCCACCTATTGGCAGTTGCGTCTGCTCACAGCAATAGGACTAGCTCGTTTTCGCTTAACGTGGTCGTAAGAGACCTATTTTTTATCATTTCAGTAATCATCCACTTCAGAAATGGATCGTTTTTGTTGCGATTGAGCAGCGATTCTCAGATGGAAATTCAGTCCATGAGGATTGTTGCTTTGTAGCACTCATATGTACAGTGGCTTATTTCATGCAACTTATACTTTTGGTACTTTGCATGGTTTGTTTTTTGTTTGTATGTATGTGATTGGCGTTGCAACCGTTTAGCCGGTTATAGCCGAATCGACGATAGTGCGCCACCTGTCTCTCTCCTTCGCAGTTCGGCGCCAGTTGGAGATCCCAAGTGTAACCAGGTCGCTCTCCACCTGGTCCCTCCAACGGAGTGGAGGCCTTCCCCTTCCTCGGCTTCCTCCGGCGGGTACTGCATCGAACACTTTCAGGGCTGGAGTGTTTTCGTCCATTCGGACAACATGACCTAGCCAGCGTAGCCGCTGTCTTTTTATTCGCTGAACTATGTCAATGTCGTCGTATAACTCGTACAGCTCATCGTTCCATCGTCTGCGGTATTCGCCGTTGCCAATGTTCTGAGGACCATAAATCTTGCGCAAAATTTTCCTCTCGAAAACTCCTAGTGTCGTCTCATCTGATGTTGACATCGTCCAAGCTTCTGCACCGTAAAGCAGGACGGGAATGATAAGCGACTTGTAGAGCTTGATTTTGGTTCGTCGAGAGAGGACTTTACTGTTCCATTGCCTACTCAGTCCAAAGTAGCACCTGTTGGCAAGAGTTATTCTGCGCTGGATTTCGAGGCTGACATTGTTCGTGTTGTTGATGCTGGTTCCCAGGTATACGAAATTATCTACGACCTCGAAGTTATGACTGTCAACAGTGACGTGGGAGCCAAGACGCGAATGCGCCGACTGTTTGTTTGATGACAGGAGATATTTCGTCTTGTCCTCATTCACCTCCAGACCCATTCGCTTCGCCTCCTTATCCATGCGGGAAAAAGCAGAACAAACGGCGCGGTTGTTGCTTCCGATGATATCAATATCATCGGCGTACGCCAGGAGCTGTACACTCTTGTAGAAGATTGTACCTTCTCGGTTTAGCTCTGCAGCTCTTATAATTTTTTCCAGCATCAGGTTAAAGAAGTCGCACGATAGTGAGTCACCTTGTCTGAAACCTCGTTTGGTATCGAACGGCTCGGAGAGGTCCTTCCCAATCATGACGGAGCTTTTGGTGTTGCTCAACGTCAATTTACACAGCCGTATTAGTTTTGCGGGGTTTTTTGTTTAATGTCGCCTTTAATACGATTTTCCATTGAATCAACAAGTTTTATCCCACTCTTCGACCAACGCAGTTTTTAGTTCGTTCAGGTTATTAATTTGCCTTTTCCGTATCGCCAGGTGCAAACTTGCATATACATTTTCAATGTCGTTTAAGTCAGGAGATTGAAGAGGTGGATTCATGAGGTGTGTTCCAAATCAGGCATGATTGCACAATCGCCGAATTGTGTTCTGGTAATATCGAAAACTATTATGAACACACAAAGCTTAAAAATGACCACGTCACATATACAAGTTTGACCATTGTGCCGTCGACAAAAACTAGTTCGCCAGAAAGCAACTATGCAAGCCAAAACCATGACACTTCCTCCACCATGCTTAACAGTTGCCTTAAAATTTTTATTTTAATGTTCTGTATTGGGTTTGCGGCACACATAATTCATACCATTTGAACAAAAAACAGTGAATTTGGACTCATCGGTGAATGATATCTTCGAAATGAATTTGGCTTCTCCATATGGTCCTGAGCAAATTTAAGTCGACTTTGCTTATTTTGTTTCGAAATAAATAGTTTTTTTAGTACTACTCGACCATTGAAGTCATGTTCTCGCAGCATAAGACGTAAGGTTTCGGCACAGCAAATCTTACACATTTCATTCTCAACCTACTCCACCAATTTTGGAACTGATATTTTCAGATTTTCCTTAATTTGCCGAACAATATTCCTCTTGTCAGCATTTGCGAAAATTATAATTGGCGAATTTCTGCGCTGGTGGTGGATAGTACATTTTCGCTCACAAAACGGTGTATGATGCCAGCTCCTTACCTCAGCTATTTTTCGCCGGCTTTTTCATTTTATTTAAAGATTTAAAATTATTTCTCTCTTTTCTACGCTTGTTGTGGACTAATCTTTATAAATATATATATAAAGAATACTTAAAATGTTAGATGCATGTGTACACCCTAAATTACTTTTAAAAATGACTACACGAAATAACCTTTATCGATGGCAAACTGTAAAATATATTGCATATTTTCATCTATTGGAAAAACAATTAATTTATTTTACTTGACCTTGTATAAATATATACATACCAAACAGGACAAAGACTAACTTTTTGATCTCCTTTAAATACACTAAGTTTTACTGTGAAAATCCGTGTATTAAAGTTAGTTATCTTATGGCTCATCAGTTATCAGTAATTAATGCCTTTATTATCTAGTATTAAGGTGATCATTTTCCCATTTTTACTAAACGTCAGTGTGATTATCTTGCTCGCTCTCTCTCATTGCTTTGGCGCAAATTCTTCATATGTAGTAGTAGTTATTTGCTTAATTATCCATCTGTGAGAATCATTGATTGTTTCGTTATTTATTTAGTTAGTCATTGGTTATCCAAAAGTTCGATGTTGTACATCATATTAATCATCCGATGCATTGAAAAATATTTTTATTTGATTTGATAATTAAAATATAATATTAATATGATCGACATCTGCTTTCGTACGTCGTATAATCGACTTCTTTTGGTGTTTTTTGTAGAATAGTGCAATCGCATCTACCTACAGTGCCGTAATACTTTTTATACTCTCGCAACAAAGGAGAGTATTATAGTTTTGTTCACATAACGGTTGTTTGTGTCACCAAGAAATAAAAGAGTTAGATATGGGTTTATATATATGGGCATTTCTGCCATGTCGAACGTGACAATCGTACACCTTTCAACTAAAAAAAATATGAATTAAAATGATTTTTTTTTTTAATTTTGACAGTAGGATTTTTTAATAGCCCTTCATTAGCTCTACATTTAGTGTTAAGGTTGATTTTGGAACGGTTTTCATTTTCAAGATAATGGCAAAAAACCAAGGCATTCGCACGGGACAAAAAATGGAAGTCGTTTTTGGGGACAACGATTCAAACTGCGATTTCAGCGAATTGTGAGGCAATATTCAAAAGTTTTTGATTGTAGAGCATTGTGAATGGCCTTTAAAATTGATATGAATTTCACCCAAAAATAATTTATAGTTTTTCTTAATTAAATGTTTACCACATTCGCACGGGACATTTTTTTCCATCATAATATTTATGTTGATTTTGTTGTTATAATACGGAATTATTTAACAACAAGTCCAATAAAATGGCTTATAAAAGTATTAAATGTATTTATTTATTTATTTTAACTAACATCCAACGAAAAACAACAAAAATTCTATAGTATGAAAATAGTATTATGAATGTGAAATACAGTTTTTTTCAGAAAATGCCTCGGGTATAAAAATGTTTGGATTTCGTTATCTGCTAGACTTTCCTTTTGATAACTGTTATAATATTCTAATGAAGAGTATTTAGTATTTAATTATTTTATAAAATGAACCAGGCTTGATAATATAAATTTGATTTTAAACTGAGAGCAGTTACCTTAAATAAAATAAATATTATAGAAAAGCAACTAAAGGATTTCTTAATTTTAGTTAAGATATTTATCAAGAAAATAATATGTTATGCGTTAGCTTGTCACTTATGAAAGCACATGATTTTCTCCTGACAACCTTGTTAAAATGAGCACTCTTATTTTGATTTGTAAGCCTATAATTTTCGCCAAAATCTATTTAAATAGCTAGTTAGTGGAATTTAAAGTGCGGTTTTGCTCATATGTAAATAATTAATGTAAATGTATCTATTTACATACTTAAGTCAATTTTATAAGACAAAAATTAATTTTAAATTTTTAAATTCCACACCTACGATGTCGCACGTGACCAATTTTAAGTAGGTACCAAAACCACAAATCTTCTGATTTTTGAACAAGGTTTTTTTATTTTAATTGTATAAAAATTTACTGTTTATACCCAAAATTTGGCGAACTTGCTGCTTACATTTGCGATGCAGTGGGAACAAGTGTTGTTTTTTGATGTCGCACGGGTAGGGATGCAAACGATGTTTCAAAAACATCGATGTTAGCCAACGATGTCTCGAATCTAAAAACATCGATGCATCGATGTCACTTTCAACGATGTTTTATATAAAAATTTAACTTCACACCTTCACACTTTTTCGGGTATTAACTGGAAACCCTCTATTTGGATACGCTTTATTACATTGGAATTCGATTTTTGTAAAATACGGAGAATTCATTAAGGGAATGTGCGCTTGGACAATACTGCGGTTACTTTTATGATTTATTTATACAATTTAATTCTGGCGTTGGCTACTGTGTTAGATCAGAGATTCAAATTACTGCATTTTAAAGATGCTATGGCTAAAAGAAATACTTTTTTTTGTTTCATAAAAAATTCAAAGAATCGCGCTGATACAATGGAATCTTCGGATGAGTGTGAAACAGAATACTCGTTTGATATTTGGAACCAGAATAAACATTTGGTCCACCAAAAAGTGAAATGTAAGCTGCCAAATTTATCTATAATTACAGGGACGGAAGGTTGAAGAGAAAGTGTATCTCGGCTGTTACCCCTACTAATCAGAAGCCAATAGGGTTTGGGTTGACATGAATACTGTGTTTCCGGAGTTGTATAAATAGGCTTATTAATATTTACACATTGTGGTCACTTCAGTGCCGAGTAAACAACCGTTTTCTAAACCCAGGTCAACTATCACTCAGAAGTAAAATCGAAAAGAAATGACAGTGAAAACACTTTCCATGTCGTTGTTTTGAAATTCTGTTATTTATTGAGAAAAAAACTTTAACAGACATATAATGCTAAGTGAAATAAAAGGTATCAACTTAAGACGTACTACATTTCATTTATTTATGCTTCTGCTTCTGTATCCTTCAGCTTTTCACACTAAATTTTGTTTCGATGTATCGATGTTTTAATGGCCGATGTTTTTGATTTCGATTTAGAAGAAACATCGATACATCGAACCATCGATGTTTCATTTCACGAAGTTTGCATCACTACGCACGGGACATTAAAATATAGGGTAATAAGAGAGCAAAAACTTACAGTTATTTGCAATCGCGTTCTTCCTTATGCATTTTATTTTGCTCTTTGTACCCTTATAAAGGTTTTACAGAAAGCAAACAATTATACACGATATGTTTCTTTAACAATTTTGACAAAAAAACAAATGCAGTAGAAAAATCGAAATGAGAAAAGTAGCTCGTATTCGACATGGCTTTGGTATATCTCGTAATTGGTTATGAATTAATTTAAAATTAAATTAATATAAATAAATTTAAATATTTGCCTATGAAAATATGCAAAAACTTTGTAATTCTAATAATGTTTAATATTTTGTCTGTGGTGGACCTTCTAGCGGAAATGCCCATATATAAATGATCAGGATGACGAGTGTAGTTGAAATACGGATGTCTGTCCGTCCGTCTGTCCATGCAAGCGATAACTTGAGTAAAAATTGAGATATCTTCATGAAACTTGGAACACATGTTCCTTGGGACCGTGAGAGGGTTGCTTTCGAAAATGGGCGAAAACCAAAAACATATAAAGTGTCATAACTAAGTCATCAATAAAGTTATAACAGTAAAATTTGGAATAAAGGATCGCACTAGGAAGGGGCATATTTGGATTTAATTTTTTTGGGGACGTGGGCGTGACCCGGATAATAACCACGCCCACCTCCCATACAAAGGTTATGTTGAAAATTACTAAAAGTGAGTTAACTCACTAACTAAAAACGTCAGAAACACTAAATTTTACAGAAGAAATAGCAGAAGGAAGCTGCACTCAGATTTTTTACAAAATGGAAAATGGGCGTGGCATCACCCGGTAAAAACCATATCTCAGGAACTACTCGACAGATTTCAATGAAATTCGGTACTAAAAATTTTTTTATTCGCGGATATAATAAGTACATTCATAATAATAAAATTATTTCAATAGGCATTCAACTCAATGTTCTTGTCAAAGTGACTAATAAAAAAGTAAAATAGATCTTATTACAAGAAAATGTTAAATATTCCACTATTTTCGCAATATTTTTGAACTTTTGGTAATATTTCCATATAGAAGGGGCTCACAAGGAACTAAACTCTTGTTCTTCTTACCCATTTTTTAGAAAACTTTCAAAAAACACTTTACATTAAATGGAACCAATAAACTTTTCACTTTTTTAATAATTTTTTTACACAGATCGTGATTGCTAAGGTTTCGTTACATTGGCTTAATTATATGAGCACACCCGACTAGATCACCTGCGAATGAGCTCTGCGATTTCTTAATGAACATTGATCCGTCTAGTTTTTAAGAGGCAAATTGCTAATGCGACTGCTGTGTATCAGTCTGAATTGAAGGAACTTTTGAAAACTGCTAAGCAAGAAAAAATTACAAAATTCTTCAAACCATTGCCTAAGCCTTAAGATAATTAATTAAAATGTTCAAAAACTTCAATTAAATCATCTTTTTATACACCTATTTCTTTTTTTTTATCACCGAGGAACATATCCCCTATAATCCCATATAAACTACCATCCCGTATTCACGGTTTCTGTATTCGCGGCATATTTATGGAACATATACCCCGCGAATAAAGAGCTTTTACTGTAATTCAGAGGAAATTGTTTTCTTCTAATAATGTTATGTTCCAAAAATTATTAAAATCGGGTCATAACATCTCCTAGCTCCCATACACCTAATTATAGGTTTTTCAAAAATACGGTGGGCTTTATTCCGCATACATGTATTGGTTAATATGTGAGATATCTTAGCAAAATTAAGTGAGCGTATAGTCTTGGATATAGTGCACCTTGCTGGTGAAAATTAATGAAATCGAATTTATGGGTAAATTTGTGTGTTATCTTAATAAAATTTCTTCAATAAATTGCGAGAGTATAAAATGTTCGGTTACATCCGAACTTAGCCCTTCCTTACTTGTTTCTTTTTATCTTTTGAAACACATCGCACTCGTGGGGCCACTGCCTGATTTGCGAGGCATTTTTCGTAGCGGGTATTCATACCGTTTCACAAATCTGTTCTTAATCCAAATTGTTTGTTGGCATTTAAGACATTTGGACATTGTTGTTCCTGTCTTGCACAATCTACAGCGTCCTTTTTCGACAGATGCTACCCAATGTTATCAAAACGCTGTAAGTTTGTAGGATTCTGCTTTTTAACTGTTGTAAATAATGCTGGATGAGAATCTCAGGGTTACTGCAGAGCTTTCCCTTTCTAAATTGCATGGTCGTCCTCTCTTTTTTTTTAAGAAAGTAGTGGCAGTATATTCTAAAAGTTCACGAAATATTCTTATGTATCACTTTTTGAGCGATGGTTGACTTTATACATCAGTTCCATGGGCTTGTCTGTCAAATCTACTCCTTCCACACCCTTATTATAAGAAACAATAATTGTTGACATATTTCACCAGGTTGATGATCTTCTCACGATGATATAAGTAGAACTTATCGTCAAACATTTTTACACATACCAGATTATTACTGATTTCACATTTCACATCAAAATACTCACTTCAACGCTTTTTTAGTTCAAGATTCGAAAATTCAATTTCTATGTACAGTAACAGTTGCGAATGTTGCTATTTTTCCTTCAATGAAATCAGAATGCTTTCCGATGTAAACCAATTATCAAAATTTACTTTAAAATGCTTGTTCTTTGGAAGATCTTTCATCAAATAAAATACTATATACGAAACATAAGAAGGTCGAGTGTCTTCACCAACATAAAGTGTAAAATCGTAAACTAATCCTGATTCTCCAGCCCAAGTAAACATTTTTAAATTCCATTTGGGACTCTTATCTGGGTTGTTATACTCTCGCAACCTGTTGCACAGAGTATCATAGTTTTGTTCACATAACGGTTGTTTGTGTCACCAAGAAATATAAGAGTTAGATATGGGGTTATATATACATAAATGATCAGGATGACGAGTAGATTTGAAATCCGGATGTCTGTCCGTCCGTCTGTCCGTCTGTCCGTGCAAGCGATAACTTGAGTAAAAATTCAGATATCTTAATGAAACTTGGAACACATGTTCCTTGGCACCCTGAGGAGGTTGCTTTCGAAAATGGGCAAAATCGGTCCACTGCCACGCCCACAAAATGGAGGAAACCGAAAACCTATACAGTGTCATAACTAAGCCATAAATAAAGTTATGAAAATGAAATTTGGAACATAGGATCCCATTAGGGAGGGGCACATTTGGATGTAATTTTTTTTGAAAAGTGGGCGTGACCCCGCCCCCAAATAGGTTTTTTGTATATAACTCGCAAACCAATAAAGCTATATAAGCCAAACTTTCGGCAGTCGTTTCTTTTAGCCATTTCCTTATACAGTCCAAAAATGAAAGAAATCGGATAATAACCACGCCCACCTCCCATACAAAGGTTAGGTTGAAAATTACTAAAAGTGGGTTAACTCCCTAACGAAAAACGTCAGAAACACCAAATTTTACATAAGAAAAGGCAGGAGAAAGCTGCACTGAGATTTTTTTACAAAATGGAAAATGGGCGTGGCGTCGCCCACTTATGGGTCAAAAACCATATCTCAAGAACTATTCGACCGATTTCAATGAAATTCGGTACATAACACTTTCTTGACACCCTGATGACACGGGTGGAATATGGGCGAAATCGGTTCACAACTACGTCTACTTCCCATATAACCCAATTTTGAATTCCATCTGATTCGTTCACTTTATAATGTATTCATAAGGAACCAATGAAGCTAGCGGAATAAAACTTTACACAAATACTGTATTTGCGCTGTGACATCACTTGTGGAAAAATTGTCAAAATCGAACCATGACTTTTCAAGGCCCCTGATATCAAACATGAAGAACTCAGTGCCTAAGGTTAATTTTTCACCGAAAATATAGGTATATCCCTCAGATATTTTAATGTAATTCATTCCCTCTGAATTTTTTTCTTATAACAGTTTCTCTCTGTACCTGAAATGGTAAAAATTGGGTCATAACTTCCCCCAGATCCCATATACCTAATTATAAGTAATATTAAATGAAGTGAGCGTATAGTCTTCGATACGTTGTATCTTGGTGGTGAAAACGAGTGAAATCGGTTTAGGAATTACCTCAGTCCCCATATACTATTTATGATGATTTTCGTTATTCTATTGAACTTTATGCCGAATATATGGGTCGAATTGTGTTGTCTTTATAAAATTACATCAATAAATTGCGAGAGTATAAAATGTTCGGTTACACCCGAACTTAGCCCTTCCTTACTTGTTTTTCTTATAGTATGTACGATGTGTTAATCAGCACATTGATGCTCCTCTTGAGGTAACTTGCCAAATTTTTGATTAGATTAATTATTGTTCTCATTGAAGTGCAATCCTTGCTTAATTTTTTCAAACCTTCCGCGTGGTATTTATAATAAAACGAAGTTAATAATCATGCCAAAATCTTTATTTGTCGAGGGTTCTTTAGAGTAGACACTTAAGAGAACCGTCATTTCTAAGTATTCACAGATATAAACGAAACGAACGCTTACAACTTACCGTCAAACAAACGAAATTGCTCATAGACAATGATGGGTCGAAAAGAATAATACAAATAAGTAAGAAAGGGCTAAGTTCGGATGTAACCGAACATTATATACTTTCGCTATTTATTTATTTAATTTTATTTAGAAAACATACAATTTGACCCATATATTCGACATAAAGTCCACTAGAATAACGAATATCATCATATATAGTATAGAGAGCTGATGCAATTCTTGAACCGATTTCAACTAATTTTGCACCAAGCTACATTACAGGCAAGTTTTTCACATTTACTTAATGCTAGGATATCTGGCATACCAACCGATATATACAGTATAAAGTCCACCGGAAGCTTGAAAATCCGAATAAGAGATATACATATGTGGCTAGAGGAAATATTAACTTGAATTTGCCTATTTTTGTCACAGATGCACATTGTTACAAGGAACACAACTCCTTTGAATTTCTTTAGAATATCTGAGAGATTTATTTTCAATGAAAAATAGCCTCAAACTTGCTCATATTCGATATCTGGAGCCTTGAAAAAATATAGTCCGATTTCGCTGATTTTTATACGAGCTATGTGTAGCTAGAAAATTTGTTCCGAACTAGTGCTTAATTAATATATTGTAGGGTGAAGTAATCAGATGTGTACCAAGTTTCATCATGATACATATCACGATTTTTACTAAAGTTATGGCATGCACGGACGGGCAGACAGACATCCAGATTGCAACTCTACTCGTCACCTTGAACATTTTGGTATTTATCTTGATTAGTTTTAAGACTTACAAATAAGCATTATATGAAAAACCCGATACACCATGATTCAACGATGATACACATCTGATAAAAACGAGTTCTGTCAAGATGGTCTCTGCTTAAAATTCAGCCCACGAGAGATTTTTTCAATTTGAGAAACAATTCGGTTGAGGCTTCTTCTTCACCTTTTTTCTTCTCCCAAACATTGATAAATAGTGATGTAAAATGACCTCACGTTGTGCTTGTTATTCGATGTGCGAAAACGCCGCATCCGCTGATTTAATTAAATTTTATATACGCTTCTCCACTTTACTTCTTTAAGTTGTAAGAATACTAATTATTGTACACTTAATTTTATTTTATTTCATTTTACCAATATCGTAACTATCTCTCCTATAATATACATATTTCTTTTCATTTACAGTTATAAATTGAAAATTTTATTTTTCACGACGTTTTTTCCCTTAAATGCATCACCTGTATCCGTCGTTAAAAGGTGACCAATTATGTCCGCTGGGGTTTCATCCCCAGACCCGCTATCCGACACGCTGCAAACGTTGCTTTCGTGACTATAAGGAGCATGGCGGACGGCGGGGTATTGAAGATGTGGCCGTCTCATCGCCCAACTTAACGGACGGCGGCAATTCTAGGTAATTTACAAAAGATAACTCCATAACATGTACTGAAAAAGAAACTCTTCCGTTTAGACCTTCATCGCGCACATGGACCTCAACACAAAATCTGTCGAGTTTTAATGGCACGGGGAGTAACAATGATATTGGTATGCAATCGGGATTTATTTATTTATTTATTTATATAATTTCAATGAATTTAAAACTTTTTGAAGACAATATTATATTTTTTATATGAAGCTTGCAAATTTTGAATTTTGAGCCTGGCTGTAACACAAAGATCATGCCCACATTTCGGTTTCACATCCCCATGTAAATAATATCACGTAAATAATGTTACAAAATTCTTCATCCACACACACATTATATTTAGTTTATTTACCTACTAACTTTTGTATATTTCACTAATTCAACTGATAATTTTGATGTTGACCTATTTATTTTTCATAATAGTTCTTTGGGACTAGTTATACATTTGTGAGATGAATTTATTTCAGACTATTCAACTAATTAGTTTAAAACATTTATAGTTGAAGCCGATACGAGAAATTTGAATACTTTTTGACAGACCTAGATCAGTAATGTTTTAACCACCTCCACAGTCTCCGATTACTTTTTAAGTGAGAAGAATTCGATAGTAGATCTTTGTTATCCGTAAATTTGAGAGCCCATCTGAAAACGGGTGTTATTATGATAAATGACACACTTAATCAACCCAAAAACAATACTATATGTGAAAAAAAATATTGTAGATTCTGTACAAGAGTAATCGAGTCACATATCCCAAAGATACCGGAAACGAAAACCGAACTCATCCATGAGTTAAGCTAAAATAACAAAACCTACCATAGGTTTTCAAGTTTTCTCTCATACTGAATGTCAATTTAAGCTCTGCTGTTTATCCTTATTATCAATAAGTAGGCACTTTTATCATATTTTATTAGGTTTCCAGAAAAAAATGTTGCTATAAAAATGAAGTAGGCTTTATACTCGTTGACTCTAACAATTGGAATTTCTTCTATCTTTGATTGAGTTAATTCGAACGGATCTCATTGTTTGGTCCATGTGTTTGACAACCATCACCTAAAGCACCCTTATTTATCATAGTATATAATATTATTATTTAATTCTTTTCTTTTCATGGTATCAATTCACCAAAGTACATCTCGGAATTGACAGAATATTTTGACTTTTGAAAATCACCCTTCCAAAATCTTTAGCACATTTGTTTTTTTTTTAAGAATACCGCTCTATTATAACCTTAATTTGGGAAAGAGGAAATACCCTGTAATATGTTTTTGCCCTTGTTGAAAAGTTTAAATTTCTTTGAAACTTGATAGGATTCATTTCAATATTTTTAGTAGAGACCCACAAGATGAAGATCGCTATTAGGTTTGGGATTTGTAATCTGTTCGATCTTTGGAGAATTCTTCGTGTGACTGAGATGATAAAACAGCAATTGAGTGCCGTTAAGCTCTCATATGAAGAGCTCACTTGAACTACAACATATTTCGAGTAAAAAGAGTAAATTATCGCTGGAAAGCTTAATCTGAAATAAGCTACTTGACTAGATACCTTAAGGGGTCGATTTGGTGATCACAAATAGAAAAACGTTAATTTCACAAAATTTAAAAAAAAATCGGTTAGAATAAAAAATAGGTAATAGGACCAAGAAGGCTTTCGGTGCGTACGCCAATTATATTGTATATAGAACCAAGAAGAGGAACGTATTATGGTATTGGTGTCTCGTACTGAGTTTCGTTAGTTATTACTGTCGACAAAATCAGAGACCTGAAAGCTTTGTCTCTAAACCACGATAACAACTTTACTAATGTACTTTAAGGTTTGTCCTTAAAGTTTTCTTATTATATTTAAATCTAATAACTTTTATAGTAACACTTTTTCTTGAATCTAAAAACAGGGTGACTAAATTGAATAACATTGAAAATTATTGAAAAGTATTAAACTGAGATCCCAGAATTTATTAAATTTGAAATTTAAATTGACTTCCACAATTTTGTAGTAATCTACAAGAAACATGTACCAAAACACTTGCACTTCGAAATTTTTGATCCGTCAACCTTCAAATATTAACATTTTTTATGGGTGTCTCAAATTTGATCACCCTGTTATTGCATTTTGTATATAAAACTTAAAACATTTTGTCTATGGTATTTTTTTCATTCAATTCTCGAATATTTCACATAAATATTTTTGTATGTTGGCAAATTTCAACACACTAAAACACAAAATCAATCAAAACATTTTCGTCGCTGGTGAATGCGAACAACAACGACAACAACAACAACTGGTTCCTACTGTAATTTTATGGATACCAACTATTTTTGTACGAACACAAATTCAATAACATCTTACCGTAATCGTGCTCGTTAACGTAAACGTAATATGTGTTTGGCTAATCAAAACTCAATAACCAATCATCTACCAACTAAAATCAAACATCGTTAACGCACGTAATCGTGTAATTGCACCGTAAATGTGGACTCACCGCACGGCAACGCACTCAACTGCATACAATTGCACCGCACTGCACTGCATCGTACCGCATCGTATTGTATCGTAAAACTTGTCTAACATCGTAACATCAACGCCAAATGCATACAAAAAACAATATGTTGGTCATATCATACTAAATAGTTGTTCACTTCAATGTAGAACTAAAGAGACGTCCACAATCATGGGCTTCCACACCGGATATCGACGAGGCTGAAGAACAGACGAAGAGCAATTCGCGGCCCAGTGGTCGTGCGCAGGAAAACGATGTGGATGTGACGGTGAAGTTACCCGTGCCGCCACGTCGGCATACGACAGCGTTGGATATAAAGGAGGTAAATGTAACGCTACATAAATTAATCAATCAATGGGATCTTACCTGCGCTTAAGGCTAATATAAAAAAACTTTCGAACCAAGCTCAAGCAAATCCCTAGGGATACGAACAATTTTTTCTAACGGTTTCATTGTCTTATTTTTAAGTAACTTGGAGTTCCACGAACATTTGACTGACAAAAACTCCAAAAAGTTTTTCTCCATACTGAGATGGGTTTAGTAATTAAAAAGTCGTCAAGTTTACAACATTCATTAATTCGTTGATACTACAAATGAGTAGTAGGTGATGGCTTCTACAGTGACTGTAAAACGAGCCAAAGCTTGAGAAAATCGAGTTACTTCCGAGTGATCTTAAGAGGGGTCACCGTTCTCACAGTGAGATACTCTAAGGTAGCTGTTTTTAAATGTGTAGTCATTATTCAGATCCGACTTTCATCTCTCAAATTGCTTCTCCAATCAGAACAGCTATTTATTTTCTTTGGGTGAGCTAATATCCGTTAGTCTGCTGGATCAGACCTTTTAGTCCCATTAGCTGATAGTATGTGTGACATTACGACGACATTTTAGTTAAGAACATATTAACGGTAGCTGTTCAAGCTAATCTAACTTCTATATCGAAAATAGCCTAGATACATATATAAATGAAATACTCATATCTTCGAGGTTTTCGTGGTCCTCTTTACCGAGTTCACCGCTGTGCAAAACGTTTTCTTACACTTATTATTAAAATATAATTACGTGAGATTATTCTATATACAAACATATGTTAAATAATCATCCATAATAGGTGGAGGATTCCACATCGAAGGCAGCATCCTCATCGTCCACGCCATCACCCTCGCGTAATAGTATTCCGGAGGATCTAATCATCCTCTCCACAGACAGCCTCGCCGAACGGGTACGTAAAATGAATTTGTTGAAGAAGCAGCGCCAAAGTTCCCGAGAATCCAGTCGCGAACGTTCAATTCCCAAGAAGAGCGATGAGTAAGTTAACTAAAAACAATGTGTGCATTTGCCGCCGCTGTGTAGATATTGAATGTGCTAGTGCTTCATGTTTGGTTTTGTCCTCGCTTTTTGTTTGTTTTTCCCCCAAAAAAATATTTCGTTACTAAAGTAGTGATAACAATTCATCCAGCGATACTGAGAGCAAAGCGCCACCCGATCGACCAGAACGCAGCAAATCGAACACATCCATGGCAGAAGCTGCGGCCAAACGTAATTCGCTGCCGCCGAAGAAGATTTCCACTTCCAGCACAGCATCCACAACTTCCTCCACTTCTATGACAACTTCCACAGCAAGCGCAGGTATCACGCCGAAAGCGGTGAGTACAGCGTCGTCGGCAACAAATGGTGCGCGTACGAATTCCACAAGCACAACAGCCAAGTCAGCTGCAAGTACTTCAACCTCTACCGCAATGAAGCAACAAAAGGAAGAAGCGCGACGGTTGAAGTCTGCAGAAGATGTGGAGTTTATGCTGAAAATTAAAGATACCAAGTATGCGCATAAAAGACAATCACACGATACAAGTTCCCTTACGACGGAAACGACAGAAACCACACTGGTTGGTCCGAACGATAGAGAGCTGCAAGATGACCTAAAGCGGTTGCGTGCCGACTACGATGCGATGAAATTACGTGCTGAACGTGCCGAACGCGAGAAAAGTGATATTTTGTTGCGTCGGCTCGCCTCGATGGACACCGCCTCGAATCGGACCGCAGCCTCTGAGGCTTTAGCGTTGCAGCAAAAGGTTAACGAAATGAAGGAGCAATTGGAGAAAGTAAACGAAGAGAAACGTAAGCTGAATATACGGATGAAAGAGATCGAGAACAATCCGAAAGGTAACGAGTACGAGTTAAAACGTAAACTACAGGCAGCCGAGCAGCTGTGTGAAGAGCTGATGGAGGAGAATCAGGATGCAAAGAAGGAGATTATCAATTTGCAGGCTGAAATGGATGAGTTGCAAGACACCTATCGGGATGATGAGGTGAAGGCGAAAACAAATCTGCAAAAGGAGCTGGAGAAGATGACGAAGAACTGTCGAATACTCAATTTCAAGCTTAAGAAATACGAACGTAAGGTTGAGATAATGGAACAGGAAAAACAAAACAACTACAATACAGATTTATTGACCAAGGTCAATAAGCTTGAAGAAGAGCTGCGTTTTGCAAACGAACTAACGCGTAAATTACAAGTAAGTGATTTCAAAAACCTATTCGCATTTTAAGTTCTTAATATACATTTGTATATATTTTTATACCAGACTGAAGCTGAGGAGTTGCGCAATCCAGGCAAAAGAAAGACGCCTATGTTAGGCATTATTGGCAAGTCCACATCTGCGGACGCAAATCCACAACCTCCGCTGCAATTAATGCGCGACTTGCAAGATTCTGTGGAACGCGAATCGGATTTGAAGGACCAGCTGAAATTTGCAGAGGAAGAGGTAAGGGGTTTTGTGATATCTTAGAACATATTCAGAAAATTTCCATTGTTGATAAGCGTCAAAAGTTGCTTACGAAATTGAATGCTAGAGTTGGCATAAACGTTGGTACTCAGACATTGGAACTCACCGAGATTTTATGTTTTCCACGTGGCACTCAAACGCACAGACAGTCTTACGAGGATGCTGGCGTTGAAACCGATTCAGTTCTTACAAACGACACGGCGACTGAAGTGCTAGTGGATATATGCGATAACTTCACACAAATGGATGAAACGAAAAGCGTCGAAGTCGATACACAAACGCAAACTATTGAAACACGCGAAGTCTACATAGAGACTATTAGTAATATTTGCAATGCTTCCACTGAAACGGAACGTGTCGAGGTATTTGACGTCAGCACAGAAACAGAGAATAGAAAACCTTCCTTCGATGTGCAAAAATCTTTCTGTGATCGTGAATGTTCACCATTCGCGATGGTGTTTGCCTCGGTGGCGCCTAGGGCAACGCCAACATTACTCTTTCCAACCGCAATGTCGCAAGCACTCATGTCGGGCGCTAGTGCAGGTATATTCTAGTGAATGCCTAATAATATTTTTAAACTGTGTGTGTAGATTTCAGAACTGACAAAATGTTGTTGGTAGTACTTATTCGTTTTTTATTACTAATTCTGTTTTTATCATATAGGGATAACCTCCATTTGGACTCAGTTTTTTATCAGTATTTCATAATATTAATATCTTTCCTACAGAGCTAAGGGTCAACTCGAAAATTCTTTGAGATGCGTGAAAAGCGAAGTGACTTTTTTTGGAATTGGGAATGGGACATTAATATTTTACATGGTCGCATGTGAGAACTCGGTATGGTTTCAATGCTTCCAAAGTTGGAGTCAAGCATTAGTATTCAATGTAGGATGGAGCTAAAGTAATAATCCAATGTCGTTTAGAACTTCTAGCTATAGAGGCTATGTATCTAGCTCTTCTTCTTCTTTATTGGCCTAGACACCGCTAATGCGGTTATAACCGAGTAAACAACAGCGCGCAATTCATTTTTTCCTTTTGGTTGTTTGGCGCCAATTGGTGATACCGAGTGCATAAAGGTCCTTCTCCACCTGGTCTTTGTCATGCGTTGGATATCAAGGCGGACACTGTTATTGGTGTTAATGCTGGTTCCAAGATAGATGAAATTATCTACAATTTAAAAGTTATGACTGTCAACAGTGACGTGAGAGCCAAGTTGCGAATGCGCCGACTGTTTGCTTGATGGCAGGAGATATTTCGTATTGTACTCATTCACCACCATCACCAGATCCAATCGTTTCCTCCTTATCCAGTCTGAAGAAAAAACAGAACTAACGGCGCCAATACAGTACAGGATTGTACCTCCCCTATTTTTTTTCGGCATTAGGTTAAAGAAGTCACAGGATAGTCAATCAGCTTAAAACCTCGTTTGGAATCGAACATCTCGGAGAGGACCTTCCCGATCTTGACGGAGCTTTTGATGTTGCTCAATGTCAATTTACACAGCCGTGTGGCATAAAGGCAGCTCCTTTTCTCCAAGAAAGGTCAAATAAATAAATTTGATCATACGAGTTGGCGACTAGAACCTATTTTTAGCATTTATATTTTCACTGGAATAGTCGCTGTTTGTTTAAAGGAGACCGTTAAAAAAAGTGAGGAAGGTCCTAGGTTTTATGGATAAGTAAATGAGTAAAGCTCTCATTATATAATAAAATATTTATAATAGAGTATGATATAAGTTTGTTGCGAACTAATATTTATCCTCATAAATATCTAAGATATCCCTCTCTTTTCGGGAAGGTACATCTTAACTATACAAATCGTTCTGCAGCAACAAATAGTTTTGGAGAATGCTATTCCTGTGGTAGTTTTAATCTATGTTCTGTAGTATTCTTTAAACTTTGTGTATTGTATTTGTTTAAGGGCTAAAGATTTCTCTGGCTCTTTCGCCAAAACTTTGTTTAGCGAGTGATTCCAATAGTTTCAATTAATATTTTTTTCGCAAGTTCTCACATTGTGGTATCGGTTTCTTCGTGGAAATGAGATTTCACTTTCCGAATTATTGTGAGCGTTTTAATTGAAGAGAGTGCCGTTGCACTTTAAGATTCCAATGGATCACCAGATGAGTATATCGGAGGGATTTTTCAATCTTTCAGGACACTCACAAGGACTTTTAACCTAAGCCATCACCTATTTGGTATTTAAATTATAATATCACATTTTCTTGGGTTGCATTCTTTGCCTAAGGACTAAGAAGAGTTTGAAATCAAATACTTACGTCTATTAATGCACGATGAACTCTGTTAATATACTAATTCTCTGTCCTAATTGTACAATTGCAGGCTGAAAATTTGAGGAAAAAGGTTGCCCGTTACGAGGATGAGAATGATTCGCTAATGATGCAGTTGAAAAAAATGGCAACACGCTCCAGAAGTACGAATATATTCACATAAAAACAAAATTTTATATTTTTGTCATATTAATCAAATTATTCTTATAACCCTGCTAAATTTTCTTGTTCTATACAATAATAATTGGGCACATTATCGTTACGAAGAACACAGTTTACATTTATGTAAAATTCAGTTCTTATAAATTTACCAATTTGAACCAAACTAACCTAAATTTGATTTATAACTTGCTTCTTACCGCCAAGTACTTGCCATTTTTTACAGCTGCTTATCATCAGAAACTAACACATTTCAAATTGACTAACCATTATACGCTTTGAATGAGTTTTATTTCATCTAATCCCATCATCTTCAAGCTTTGCATGAGTTCTTTGATTGTCTAAAAAAAACATTTCTTCATAGAACTTAACACTTTTCCATCTTTGATTCTACAGCCACACGCAAGCTGAGCCCGATACCACATCGTCTGGCGCCCGAATCGGCGGCTGAACGTGACGAAGGTATATCTGATGAAGACGATCCCGCTGAATTACGCATACTTTTGGAACTGAACGAACAAGAGGCGGCGATTCTGCGTCAGCGTGTTGATGATTTGGAAAAGGAGAATCGGGAAACTAAAAAGCATGTCAGAGAGCTGCAGGAGAAAGTACATCAAGTTGAATCGGGTGACAAGAAGTCTTCTTTGCTCTCGTTCAACTCAACGCCTATAAATGCTGCCGATAAAAAATTGAAAGCGCTCACTGAGGAGCTTATGCAGTTACGCAAATCTCTCTCCGACAAAGATCGCACAATCGAACGCTTACAGTCGGAGATTGCGGCTAAAACTGGTTCCGCGCTGCCGCAAGATGCCAATGTAGATGCGAAGCGTCAACTGAAATTGGTCGAACAAGAGGCGGCGGTGTTGCGCACGAAAATTTCAACTTTGGAGAGTGAAAATGAAAAGTTGCTGAAGGATAACAAACGTATGCAATTGCAGGCACTACGCAAGAGCACGTCGCAGGATAAAAATGGCGCGAACGGCGAAGAGCTTACGAAATTAAAGGAATCGCTTGAAAAAATAGAACGTGAACGCAATGAGTTGGATGGTAAGTTGAAGTTAATACTACAGGAGGCCGAAGAGAAATTGCCCGCACGCACACCGAAACGTGTGACAGATCTGACGCCTAAGAATCATTTGAAGAAATGGGTCGAAGAGTTGGAGGATGAAATTCGCGAAATGCGTGTGATAGTATTGAATAGTGGTGGAGATAAAGTGAAGACGCTTGAGACTGAGAAGACGTCTCTGGAAGAGCAACTGCAGAAATCCAAGCAACGTTTGTCTGTCGCAGAGAGTGATATTGGTGAGTTCAAGAAATATTTGATTTCCAAAAGCTATAACAGTTAGCGCATTAATAGCGTGAGACTGAGTTAAAGTTACAGATTTCTAGTTTTCGTTGGAGAACTAAGCTGCAATTATCCGACTCTTTGAAGTATTAGGATCTAAATTTGTTGTTCTTGAGATTGGTGGTCCGAAGAAGTTGTTCCTGGAAGTGATGCAGGCTTTGCCGAAGTCTTATCTCGCCTAACTCTAGTACTAGTATATCTAGATACATCAGAGTTTTGTCTCATGAAATAGTCTTTTAAGGAATTGATGTATAGCTTGAAGGGTCACTACCCTTACTCTCTTTTGCGGATAGATTTAGAGAAAATGTTTCCTTTTTAGTAAGAAATTTTACATGTATTTAGATTTAGAATAGTCCGAAGCCCTGTGAGAATATGTTCGAAATCTAGTTTAAACTAGCCGATGTCTAACAGATATAGAATTAAATCTTGAATACAAATATAGATTTGATTTTAATCTGCAAAAGCCAAAAATGTAAAACACTGAATCCATATTAATTTTTCAACAGATCGTTTGAAGACACTTACAAGTTCTACACCGAAACTAAGTGAATTGGAGCAGAAGTTGAAAAAGTCCGACGACGAAGCTAAGAAATATAGTTCTAAAGTTAAGGAACTGGAAGATAAGATCAAGAAACAAGATAATCAGGTAATAAGTTAAAAATAATAATAATTTCCATGGTATGGAATCGCTAATCTACCAAATTTGTTTCACACGTAGATCAAGCAAATTGAAGCCGCAAAAGCCGCTTTGGAAACGCAGACCAAGCGTGACAAAGAAAAGCAAACCACACTGGAAAAGGACTACGAGAAGGAGCGCAAAGAGCGCGAGAAACTCGAGTCTAAACTTGCACAATTGGATGCCGATCTTGCAAGCGTTAAAAAATCAGCAGAAAAAACTAAAGCCACGCTTGAGAAGGAAGTGAAGGAACTCAAAACCAAGTCCTCGAAATCGGATTCCAAACAAGTGCAAGAACTCAAAAAACAAATTGAAGAGTTACAGAAAGAAGTAGCCGATGAAAATAAACGCTATAAGGATTTGAATACACATTGGGAAAAATTGTCGGAAGAAACGATACTTATGCGCGCACAACTAAGCACCGAGAAGGACAATATGCAAGTGGAGCTGAACTCGCTGCGACAGAAACTCAATGAAATGGATGAAATACGTATGGAACGTACAGAACTGACAAGAAAACTGAGTGAAATGAAGCGTAAACTACAAGAAGCCGAGTCGAAACAAATTAAAAACGGCGCATCTGAATATGAAAAGACATTGCTGAAGAACAAATTGGCTGAAAAGGAGCAAGAATATGATCGTCTACGACGTGAAAATGAGATGAATATAGATTTAGTATTTCAGTTACGTAAGGAAAATGATGACTTGAGCAGTAAACTAAATGACTTTAATCGCATTGAGCAAGCGCAGTATTCGATTAACGAGCACAGTAGTAGCTTGCAGGCCGAAATTAAAGCGCTGAAAACGAAGTGAGTAATATGATATAAATAGTAATGTTTGGTTTTTCTTAAAAAAATTCTTTTGATTACATAATTTTCTAGGCTACAGAATTCTGAGCTACAGATGAAGTCCGAGGTTGCATCTACAAGATTGCGTTATGAGCAACAAGTTAAAAATTTGAGTGCCGAACTCACTTCCATGCAGGTAAGTTGGATTGGATTTTGAAGAATCTCATCATCGAACGGTCATGTTGTATTCTCAATTATTATGGACATGGGCTTCAAACCTATTGGACCTATTCGAATATCACGGAAGATATTATTAATTGAGAAGAGATGAGGCCATTCTGCACTTTACATTACTGGATTCGATGCTTTCTCTGTAATCTAAGATATTTCCTAAACTGCGAAACGATAGAGCTATTTTAAAACCAGATTCCTATTTTCAAGCTGACTGACAAAAGTTCCTCTCATTCTTCATAAATCTTTATTACAGACTATTAAGTTAGGATTTCAACTCTTATTTTATTTCAGCGCCAATGTGAGAAGTTCAAAAAGGATCGTGATGCCTTCAAACAAATGTTGGAGTCTGCACAGAAAAAGATCGGTGATCTAAAAGCGAACAGCACAGGGCGTCAAAGTCGCAACTCAATGCATAGCAGTGATGATGATGACAAGAGTAAAATTGCCTATCTTGAACAACAGGTTTGCTACTATTTTCACTTAGTCTCGTTAATACCCACCTTAATTATAATGTTCGAACTTATTAGATTGGCTGCCTAGAGGATCAACTAGTCGAAGCACGTCTCGAGGTGAGCAAAGTAAAGACAGAGCTTGTATCAGAGCGCAGCGCAAATGAGATCAAAATATCCGAGATGCAATCTAAACTCAATGAATTCGAGGAAGAGCGTGTCATTGGCTCAGGACGCACAAAAATACCGGGCATGAAAACGAAACTGGAACTCTCGTGGCAGAAGGAGCGAGAAGATCAACAGCGTCTACTACAAGAAACTTCAACTTTGGCACGTGATTTACGACAGACACTTTTCGAAGTTGAACGCGAGCGCGACAAAGAGCGACTGGAGTCAAAGCGGCGTTTAGAGCAATTGAAACGTTCGACCGAAGAGGAGATGGAGGAAGGACGCAGAAAGATCGCCGAGTTGCAATGTGATTTGCTGGAATTGCGCGATGTGCACGCTAAACTGCGCACATCAAATGAAAAACTGCGACGCGAACGTGAACGTTATGAGAAGGAGTTGGTAAAGCGACGCATGGAGCAAGATGGTGGTGAGCGTAAAGTTGGCGCTTTGTTACAAACCGTCGATGAATTGGTAAAAATAGCACCAGATCTGAAGATGGCGACAGCAAGTAGTCGCTCCACATCGAGCAGTGGCAACACATTGCGACCGGATTCGGCGGGTACAGCGCGACAGCGCAGTCGCAGTCCATCGCCAAGCAGCGCGCTCAATAACTCACAAATAACAAATGTGTTGGCGCGTTTGGCAGAGGCATCTGAAGAGTTGCGCAAGTTCCAGCGTCTCAGTGAAGATGAGAACGAGCGCACACGCATGAGACGTAGCAATCTGCGGCGTGCAGCATCGCAAGAAAATGACCCACACGGCAGCCAGAGTTCGGTGGCTAGCGCTGCTGGTTCCACACGCAATGGTTCTAAGCTTTCGCGCTCAGGACATAATGGTAGTTTAATACGGAAGAGTCTGTCACTGGATCATTCAATACAGAAGGATCAGGTTGTTGTTTTGTTGAAGTGCAATAATTAATTTATAATTATTATGCGACTTTTTCTTCACAACAGAATATTTGGCGGCAGGATGACGGCAGCGTCTCATCAATGCAGTCTATTGATTCCGAATTGGGTGGCATGGTGCGTGATAGCAGCTTTGACTCACGACTGGACTCACGTTTATCGGGTGGCTCAACACAGAGTGACATACCACGCGGTCCGCGTAAGAAGAAGAAAAGCTTAATGGGAAAACTGCGTAGTCTAACGAAGAGTAGTCGTAATTCCGAGAGTGAAGTGTCGGTAAGCTTGGCGCGTGCCTCAGTTTAAACTTGTGTAACTTTATTTACGAAAATTCTTTTGGTTTTGACAGATTCAAGGATCTGACTCTGATATTAGTGTGGCCAGTGATATGCGAGCCAGCAAAAAAGACTTACGTGGTCGCCTATCGGGTATGTTTAAACGCGCGGGATCAACATCTCGTAGTGAGAGTACCGAACGTATGGCGTCCGAAAATCGTCCGGTCGCGGTAACAGTAGTGGGTGATGAGAATGGTCCACAGCCGCGTGATCCTCCGCCAGCGAATGCTGCCACAGCGAAACCAATTCGTGCTGCGGTGAGTTTAATGTGCCGGTAAATGGCCTTAAATCATAGTAATTTCATTTCCTTATCCTTGTAGATAAAACCACCGACGCCCACAACGCCGCTGACAAAACGACGTGCCGCCAAGTAGATGCGCCATTTTCTCTATATACATATTTTCTGTATTAGAAACTCGTTCCATGCCACGGTATTTCTATGTCCTACATCCATACATACATATTTTTTTCTTACATAGTACATACATACATATATGAAATGTTTTCATTATTTAATATGTTAGTAGAAAACGTGCTTATTTTTGCTGCATATAAGAGTTGGTGACAAAAACGGCGGAAAGGCGAATATAATATAATTTACATGGTTACAGGAGTTGCCTTCAGCCGCACAGTGTCTCACTCCTTTTTGAAAAAACTATAAAATTTATAAAAAAAAGTTTCTATTAATTTTATTTATTGCAAATATTCACTTTCTTAATGTATCATAATGTTTATGCCATAATACAAAATCATTATATTAGCCAATATGAAACCATAAATTTATTGCATTTTTATTTTACTGTGAGCTGCTGAGCTTTGATGAGGTAGTGCTTCAACTCTACTGCCGAAAAGCTTTGTAATATTGGAGTCAAGTAAGTACCTTGCATATTGGATCTAGCTTACGAATGCGTCCTTGAAAAAAGGACCAAAAACACCAAAAAATTGTTTACATTTCGTTGTGAGAAGTGAGGGTTTTAAATACATACAACTTTTTAATGGAGTATATGACGACCATCATATTTCAATGCCAGTAGTTTCCGGATGTCCCTACTCGGTTGCGAACCTGAATCTCACTCGGGACAAAATCTAAGTAACTTCTTATAAAACTCTGAAGCAATTTAAATATTCTAAGCCTATATTTTTATACTCTCACAACAAAAGTTGCTAGTATTATAGTTTTGTTCACATAACGGTGAAGAACCAATTACAAGCAGTGTCCCATGGTAATTTTTCACCGAAAATTTCGGTAAATCTCTCAGGTATCTTAATTCAATTCAGAGGAAATATTTTTCTTTTAATAGTGTGTCTCTGTACCAGAAATGGTTAAAATCGGGTCATAACTTCCCCTAGCTCTCATATACCTAATTATAGGATTTTGGGTCAAATTGTGTGTTATCTTACTAAAAATATATCAATAAATTGCGAGAGTATAAAATGTTCGGTTGCACCCGAATCTAGACTTTCCTTACTTGTTGTTAGTTATCTATAAGATGATACACATACATGTGGGTGAGTTCTGTTTCTTCAGTTTTTGTCTGGATACATTGAGTTTAGGAACTCAACCAATTATATACAAATATTTTCTTGGCAGCAACAGATGAGCGTATTGAAAAAAGCAATTAATTTCATAAATTTTGGAATCCTATTAATTCAGTTTTTCAAGACCTCTATAGTGGATACTAGCATGCTTGGAATATTTTGTTTGAAATTCGTTTAAGGCAACTGAGCTGTTAATACATTTTTCTATATTACTCGTTTTACCCGGACTTCAGTGCGCTGTTGATTTATAGACATAAGCCCTGTACGGAACTATAAAAAATCCTTTGTTAAGTTCTATATGAAATGTAAGAAACTCAAGTAATTTTAAAAAGTCGATGACTATTAGCTAGTACACGGTTACGAACGACTCATGGGAAACTCGAATATTTGATATTTGACTGAAGAGAATCAGCAAAACAAGCTTCCCCAGTAATCATCCTTTCTTGCTCAATTTTAAAGTTTGGTTAGTTGGTTGGTTGGTTGAAAAGAGAGGCGAAGAGAGTCTGACCGCAAGCGGCCGCACTTAGGCCATTATTAGGTCTATTGTGCTCCCCGAAGGTACCCTGATAAGCGTCACCTGAACAACTCGGTCGATTTAAGAAAGCGTCGGAGTTTATTCCATCCCTGCTGCCAAATTTCTCTCAGATTAGAGTAATGGCAGCCTTGGAAGGTATCTCTTAACCGACAGAAGGCCGTGTATTCGCAGAGATAATGCTCTAGTGTCATCTTCCCGTGTTGCACATGTTCCAGGACCTGAGATGTTCCCCTAGCATCCATTGCTTTAGGCAGCGCTTGAAAGAACTGAACCAGACCTTTCAAGGGAACTGCGTTCCCAGCTACTCCTGAGCGAGCCAACTCATTTGCCTTTTCGTTTCCTTCTATACCTATATGACCGGATACCCAGATAATTCTAACTGAGTTTTCTCCCGCTAGTCTATTAATTGATTTTTTAAAGAGCCAAGGCAAACTGTTTCATACGTTACGAAACGCTGCTGCTTGTTGGTCGAACGACAGTAATGCTAATTATATAAAAGGGTTTTAAAGCAATAGTTGAAAGCAAGCAGTGAAAAATTAGTAAAAGTCTGTCCAAAGAAAAAAAGATTTGCGATGAAAATAATGCAAAAATCTAGGTAGCTTGAGTCTGATTACCAAGCAGCAGCATTGCCGGGAAATTCTAACTGCTGTCCGTCTTCTTCGGTTATTTACAGTTAATATCAACAATTATCGCATTTAATGTTAATTTCTTTCATCTACAAAAAATCTTTGAGCGTTACAAATGTCTATTTAAGCGATATCTGGAATTTGTCATTTCATAACTGTAAATGCACACACACTCCCATAGCTACAAACTGATATACAACAACAATGCTTCATATTTATCTATTTTTTATCTCAATATATTTAACTGACAAATGTAGGGTATTATACATTTTGAGCAGCATCCGAACAGCTTCTTAGACCGTTAAAATTGTACATATTTCCGTTCTTGATATATTCTTAGCTTTCAAGTTATCTCGTTTAATTTCTTAGATGGGCTCCTTGCCAAATTTCGTTCAGTAAATACCTCGCAATGTTGCGATCGACCGCACGAGCGGGATGAGAAAGATACCGAGAGCTGAAGAGGGAAGCGAGACGCATTTGCAGACAAAAAAAGAAAGAGGCCGAAATGCGTGAGTATGAAGAGCTTGACAAGCTGGCCGACAGAGGTAATGCTCGAAAATTTTACGAAAAGATCCGGCGACTAACTGAAGGTTTCAAGACCGGAGCACACTCCTGTAGGACCCCCAGAGGTGATCTAGTTATTGATGACCAGAGTATACTGAGTTTGTGGAGGGAACACTTCTCCAGCCTGCTGAATGGCAGTGAAAGTACAACACCAGGAGATGGCGAACCCGATTCCCCAATCGACGACGATGGAGCAGATGTTCAATTGCCCGACCGTGAAGAAACTCGAATAGCAATTACCCGCTTGAAGAACAATAAGGCGGCGGGGGCCGATTGATTACCGGCCGAGCTATTCAAATGCGGCGGCGAAGAGCTGATAAGGTGCTTGCATCAGCTTCTTTGCAGAATATGGTCGGAAGAAAGCATGCCTGACGATTGGAATCTCAGTGTACTCTGCCCAATACACAAAAAGGGAAACCCTACAATTTGCGCCAATTACCGTGGGATAAGCCTCCTCAACATCGTGTATAAGGTTCTGTCGAGCGGACTGTGTGAAACACTAAAGCCCACCGTCAACAAACTGATTGGACCTTATCAGTGTGGCTTTAGACCTGAAAAATCAACAACAGACCAGATATTCACCATGCGCCAAATTTTGGAGAAGACCCGTGAAAATAGGATCGACACACACCATCTCTTTGTCGACTTTAAAACTGCTTTCGACAGCACGAAAAGGAGCTGCCCTTATGCCGCGATGTCTGAATTTGGTATCCCCGCAATACTAATACGGCTGTGTATGCTGACGTTGAGCAACAAAAAGCTCCGTCATGATCGGGAAGGACCTCTCCGAGCCGTTCGATACCAGACGAGGTTTCAGACAAGGTGACTCACTCTTTTTTCTTTAACCTGATGCTGGAGAAATAATACGAGCAGCAGAGCTAAATAGAGAAGGTACAATCTTCTATAAGAGTGTACAGCTATTGACGTACGCCGATGATATCGATATCATTGGAAACAACACCCGCGCCGTTAATTCTGCTTTTTCCAGACTGGATAAGGAAGCGAAGCGTACGGGTCTGGTGGTGAACGAGGACAAGACGAAATATCTCCTGTCGTCAAACAAACAGTCAGCGCATTCGCGTCTTGGCTCCCACGTCACTGTTGACAGTCATAACTTTGAAGTTGTAGATAATTTCGTCTACCTGGGAACCAGCCTTAACAGCAATAACAATGTAAGCCTCGAAATCCAACGCAGAATCACTCTTGCCAACAGATGCTACTTTGGACTAAGTAGGCAATTGAAAAGTAAAGTCCTCTCTCGACGAACAAAAACCAAACTCTACAAGTCTCTCATCATTCCCGTCCTACTTTACGGTGCAGAAGCGTGGACGATATCAAAATCCGATGAGACGGCACTAGGAGTTTTCGAGAGAAAGGTTTTGCGGAAGATTTATGGTCCCTTAAGAATTGGCAACGGCGAATACCGCAGACGATGGAACGATGAGCTGTATGTGTTATTCGACGACATAGACATAGTCCAGCGAATAAAAAACAGCGGCTACGCTGGCAAGGTCAAGTTGTTCGAATGGATGAAAGTGCTCCAGCTCTGAAAGTATTCGATGCAGTACCCGCTGGTGGAAGCCGAGGAAGAGGGAGACCTCCACTCCGATGGAAGGACCAGGTGGAGAGGGACCTGGCTTCGCTTGGTATAACCAATTGGGGGCAAACTGCCAGAAGGAGGGATACGTGGCGCGCTGTTTTGGACTCGGCTATAACCGCGTAAGCAGTGTCTACGCCAGTCAAGAAGAAGAAATATGAGGCAAAGGAGTGTAAATGTCCGCATAAATACCAGATATGAGCATGATAGTCATATAATTTTATGTTCCTTTCATTTCCACATTTCTCAGCTTGTGGTATTCCAGGAATACACAAAGACAATATTTGCTCAAATATAACACATATATGTGTACCAGAGAACGGCATTTGCTGAATGAAAAACATTCGTACGCGCTCAACAGCCGAATAATCACACTGTTCGGATCAGCCGATCAAACTTGCCTGCGCTCACATTTTCGTTGTTGATTTTAAATTCACTCGTGTGTTGCGAGTTTTTGTTTCACTCCGAGTTTGTTCGGCTCGTGTTCAATATAATAATTTCGGGCGCTTGCTCATTCGGTTCAACAATCATTGTTTTGAACAAGAACAAAACTCAACTCGCAAAAATCAACTCGTATGATTTTACTCATGCGCGCAGCAAGCGGCACTTTTTCTGCACAGATGAAATGTGAGAAGAAGAACAAGACAAGCTACAACAACAAACTGCATAGAAATTGTTACGGTACATGCAGTCGTAACGCTCATTTTATTGAACGCTGACTTTTGTTCAGTGAGTTGAATTGAGTGAGAAATTTTGAACCGAGGACTCAAAATCCAAAGAATGCTGTGTACGGCAAATTGAGTTGATTTTTAGTCATAACTCTGTTTTTTTCAGTGAGTTGAGTTGAATGAAAAAGTTCGCGTATGAGTAAATCAAGAAAATAGTGATTTTTGCAGTTCTCTGATGTGTACCGTATAATATTTACATACTGTAACGATTTTATATCTACATTTTGGTTAAAAACGTTCATTTTAATTTATCAAAAACTTTGACCCAAAGTACTCGTAGATAGAAGAACAGCTGAAACTTTGCGAGTATCTTCCTCTTCTTAACTGGCGTAGGAATCGCTTACGCGTTTATAGCCGAGTTTACAGCAGCAAGCCTCTTTTTGACTGTTTGGCGCCAATTGCAGATAACAAGTGCCGCCAGGTCCTTCTCCTCTTGAACTTTCCAACGAACTGAAGGTCTCCATCTTTCTACCATCATCGGTTACTGTATCGAACACTTTCAAAGCTGAAGCGCTATCGTCCATTCGAGCAACATGACCTAGCAAGCGTAGCCACTGTCTTTTTATTCGCTGAACTATGGCGATGTCGAATAACTCACACAGCTCATCGTTCCATCGTCTGCGGAATTCGCCGTTGCCACTGTTTAAGGGACCGTAAATCTTCTGCAAAACCTTTCTCTCGAACACTCTTAGTTTACCTTAGTCTGAAACCTCATTTGGTATCGAACGGCTCGGAGTGGTCCTGTCCGTTCCTGACGGAGCTCATACGAGGCAGTGGTTTCCTTTAATTGTGGAGGTTTTTTTTATGTGGTGGATTCAAATCCTACGCACAACCGCATAAGTGGGATTCGTCTTCTCACTTTAGCTCGCGTTCAAAAAATTGTCGGTTGGCTACCCAGAGGATACTTGGTCTAAGACCGGTAGTCATGAGGTGCTTGAGCCACGTTTCTGGCCACTCCCAAGTGAATGACAGCCAGGAGTTTCCCTTACAAACGTGAACTTCTACACATGACTCCATCTCCTTTGCGAGTATCACTCATTGAATGGACAGCTTGTATTTTGGCTCAAAAACCCGTTATGATTTCCATTCAGATCATTTCAATTTGTTTTGTTAAGTTTCGTCAGAAAAGCTGGGATTAAATAAATAAAAAAAAAAAATTGGAAATTATAAAGTTTAGGAGTAGAAGGTAGCTAAAAGATGCTGATTCTTTCTAATTAAAATAAGTAGATAATGTGGAAAATATTGGTTCGGATTTAACCTAATTTAGCCATTCTTTACTGGCTTAATGAAGAAACTAAATTTAAATTATTCTCTTTGAATTTTTCAAAGTAGGAAAATACTATTATCAGATGCTTGAAAATTTAAAAATTTCGACTGTTAACTAATTGCTTCCTACATACAAACACGTACATGCATACATACATGATGACGAGTGAAGGCCGAAATGTCTGAAAGCTACTGCGTATACGCAACGTCCAATGTGAATGTCGAAAATCAGCAAAGCGCCTGTTAACAGAAAATGCCAAATTGAAAATTGAGCTAGCGTAGGCAGGAAAAAAACAGAACAATTATATCCGCATGGAGGGAATTCGATAGCTGCGTCAAAGTGAAACCATACGACAGCGTTGAATTTTCATGCAAGCATAAGCTTAAACAATTTCACTGCTCTCCCATTTTTTTGATTTCGCCTAACAGCAGCAGCAGCTCTTTGCCAATAGTTCCACGGACCTGCGGATTTCAAATGCGTAAACACACGCACTCCATTGGTAAAAATCCGCTACAAGCATTTACATAAATATTTGTAAATTTAAATTGCTTTCAGCTCATGTCATGGAGTAAAGAGGTTTGCCAGTTTACCACTAAACCTTACTGTGTTGGCTTAGAAAAATTTCCTGCACAACATTTATTTGTGGTTTTCGGTTTTGTAGACTGTAACCAATGTGGTTGCATTTGCGTATGTTTGAGCCTACATATCTCCATAACATTCCTTCCTTGAAGTTTGGACCACTAGTTTCACTTTTCCACTATTGTATGTCAAACGCACCTAAATTTATCTCAGATTATATATGTATGTCGGGATGTGCCTTCTCAAAAGAACGACGAGGTTAAATGTTATTTTATATCATGGGTTGACATCCATAATAACTTTAAAATTGAACCTGAGACATAATCGTTTATGATGGTACAGTTAATAGGTTGCTCCACGCTGACTTTCTTCAAATATTTGATGTCTCTTTGGAAATGTTTTGGATATTCTTGAAACACCTATCGTCGACACCTTCTCTTAGTGGTACAAAAATACTTTTTAATTGCCTTTTGTTTTTATATGTTATTGGTAATCCACATTAACTAAAAGCCCCCATGATTTTGAATCTCGAAGGTGAACTGTCATAGTCTAATTCGTCACTTTCTGACCGATAAAACAGCACTCTTCTTCACAGCCAGTTAACCAGGTGAAGTTTTGTCTTTTCGGTTGTCTCTGGTGTGTACGAAGTGATTTCACAAAACTATATCTAGAGACTGTATAGAGTGTTCATATTTTTGTATTGCTATATTATACAATATTATTGATAGGGATTTCGGCACCAATATTTGTCATGAGCTAGCCAGTGCTTAAAAAGAAAACCAGTGCAGTGAAATGAAAGAAGGTGGTGTCTTTTCATAAAAATTCCGGCTACCGGATCACTGCTAAGCGGAGATTCCTGAAATTAAAGAGAGTCAAAAAGAGTGTTAACGTCCTGGAATATATTTATATTTGCAGATAGCCAAGGGCCTTTAAAATCACTAAAGCCTCATAGAATCTCGTCAAAGATAGCGAAAGAATGATTGGAGCTATTAGTGACACTAACATCTTATTACACGATAAACCGGCAATGGATTCCAGGACATAGTAATATTCCTGGAAACTGCGAAGCACACTAGTCAGTTAGAGAGAATTTGCATACCTCTGCCCACGTGTAGATATTTAATCGACAAATATGCTATAGATATAGCTGAGTCTCGGTGGAAACAATCGCTGAATTGTTCATCAAGCAAAGGTGGCCTGATTGGAATAAGAGCCGCACATGCCGACTATTGAAATTTTAAAGGAATGACATAAGAACCCTAGTAGTTTTGATAGGTCACTGTCTAATTGGAAGATATGCCAGAAGACTGGGGAAACGCATAATTTTCACAAAAAAAAAATGCACGCGGGTTCTAAACCTTCATTATGCTATGCAATTCCTGCAAATAACCGCATAAAAGAAATATGAAAATTCGATGAAATTGACATTCATGCAATTTCTGTCTTCAAGAATCGTATATGTATAGCACAAAATTTTCTGTCAATATACGATTATTCCAACTTCAATACATCACTTAAAAGCTCAAAAAAATAACTCCCACAATCAAAATTACGTCTACAAAATTACGTCTATTGAATCCATCTGGCAACACGTCAAACTGTGAAGTTTAATTTTTTCTCGGTTCTTGAATTTGTGCTTAAATTTATTAATATAATTAAAGAAAGTTTACTTTTAATAAGTGTAATCTAAAGCTAAGTATTTGTGCTAATTTGCTTTTGTGTTATATTTAAATTTTAATTGTATTTTAACTATTTTCTTAAATTCTGGTGCCAAGTCTTTTAAATCATTTGTTGTTGTTATCAATTATCAATTTTATTTCCTACTTTGCAATTGTTTGTGCGATTGCATATTGTTTTTGTTTTAATTTGCTCTTTTTCTTTTGATTCGTCTTTTTTTCTTTCATTTTTGCTCACAGCTGTTTGCGTGTTATTTTTAAGTGGCTCAGTGCTTCTCAAACTGCTCACTATTATATAGGTTGTGATCTCAGCTAATTCAGTATAACTATTATTGTTTTTCTATTTACTATTATATCATATTTTAATTTTTATTATTATTTACTATTCTGTTTTTTCCTTCAATTTAAATTTTTTTTTTTTTCATAATGACTTGCAATTTTCCGAATTGTACTATTAAAGGCGATTCTGATCGTTTTGTTTCTTGTTGGCTTTGTGACGGGCTTGCCCATCTTAAATGTGCTGGATTGACAGGTAGAATCTTAGATTCTATTCTCGATGGAAAGGGTCTGCGCTGGTCGTGCTTAAAGTGTAGACCGACAGATATTGAATTATTTAAAGTTTTTAAACAGGCGCGCAATAATTTTAAAGAAATCGGTCGAGAACTTCAAAACCTTACAGAAAAATTTAAGCATTATGAAGTGTTGTTTCAATCATTTAAATGCTTAAATGATCAAGATGATAATGCTAAGCCTTCATCAAAACGTAAACGTCCGTCTAATGAGGAACCTGCCACTTTGTCTGTGAAAAGTATGTCACCGGTGAAATTAGACCTTATTAATCTCTCATCTCCTTGCCCTCAAGGAGAGAAGCCTTCCTCTTCAAAAGTGCTTAATCCTCCGAAAACAATTAACGATAACCTTAAGCGGAAAACTATTCAGGATCCGCCTCCTATTAACTCTGAGTTTGTGGCAAAAAATTTGGTAGTAATACCTCAACGAAAATCTATTTTCGTTTCGAGATTCGCTTCGGATACCACAATCGAAGATATAAAGTTTTACATCTCGTCGAAATTAAAAATTAACGATATTGATATTGATGTGAGAAAATTTAACTTTAAATACGAAAGAAACATATCTTCTTTCAAGATTGGCGTTTCAGCTGTTAATTTTCAATTGCTACTTGATGAATCATTTTGGCCACCTGGTGCTTTCGTGCGCGAATTCGAGCAAAAGCAACAAAAACAAACTGTAATTGCTCATATTCCAAAAAATGCCGCGGATTCAAAAAACTAATTATAAAAAATTCATTACAAATTCACTATCAAAATGTAAGGGGTTTAAATACAAAATTAAAAGAATTGTATTTGAACAGCACTAATTGTAATTTTAAAGTCATCGCTTTTACTGAAACTTGGCTTAAACCTCATATCTTTGATAACGAAATATTAAATAGTGAATTTCAAATCTTTAGATGCGTTCGACTGAACAGAGTCGGGGGGGGGTGTACTATTTGCTGTGCATTCTTCAATTCCATCTGAAGAAGTAGAAGTTCCTCATGCGGACTTTATTGAATTTAAGTGCATACGAATTTGTATTAATAAATGTTCTATTTATCTAACTTTATCTTATATTCCGCCTCAATCGGACTTATCTGTATATACGCAGCATGTTTCTTTAATAAATAATGTTTTTTCAATTGCTAAGAATACTGATTACATAATTGTTCTAGGCGATTTCAATTTACCGTGTGTATCTTGGAAATCTGTTGACGATTGCATTACCCCTTTTTGCACTCGTTTAAGCTTTAATGAGTTTTTGGAAGAAATGTCTGGGATGGGTCTTAACCAAATTAACTTAATTCCGAACAAGTTTGGTAAATTCTTAGATTTGGTCTATGTTGATAATACTTCAACAGTTTCTGTGGTCCGATCTGATCCTTTAGTTTTGCCAGAGGACTCTTATCACCCTGCCTTGGAAATTAATATCGAAATCATAGACGAATTACTTGTATGCAACAAACAGGACCTTTGTTCTCGGTTCAACTTTGCGAAAGCTAACTTCAAAAAGATTAATTGTGAACTTTCTAAATTGACTTGGCCTGATTATAGTGGTAATATTGAATTAAATGTATCACATTTTAATGAAACAATTTTTAATATTTTTGAAAGATTTGTTCCGAAATGTTTTATTATCAAAAGAAAAAGTTCAAATTTGTGGTATTCGAATGAGCTATGTAAATTAAAAAATAAAAAAGCTCGTGCTTTTAAACTTTATAAAAGAACTGGAGCTCTTGTTGACTATTTAAAATATTCTAAATTGCGTCGTCAGTTTGAGGAACTTAACAAAAAATGTTATAAAAACTACATAATCAAAGTAAAAAATAATATTATTCGTAATCCGAAATTGTTTTATGGTTTCGTTAACTCCAAACGCAGGATTTCAAATTTTCCGTCCGCGATGAAATATAAATCAACAATGTCATGTGACAATTATATTATTTCTAATATGTTTGCAGAATTCTTCAAATCCAATTATTGTTCAAACTACCCTATGAATGTGCCATATCATCAAGTGTTATGTCCGAGTACTGTAATTAATACACCAATTATTTCTGAAACAGATGTCTTAAATTATTTAGTTACGTTAAAAGATTCGTTTAAATATGGCCCTGATATGATTCCCTCAAGCTTTCTTAAAAATTGCGCAAAATATATCTATCTGCCCTTAACTAAGCTTTTTAACCTATCTCTTAAACAAGGTATTTTTCCGTCAATGTGGAAAAACTCTTTTATATTACCTTTGCATAAAAGTGGAGTTAGATCATCTGTTGAGAACTATAGGGGGATAGCTAAAATGTCAGCTATACCCAAACTTTTTGAAGCTATTGTTACTGACCAAATAACTTTCTTAATCTCTCCTTTAATTTCATTCTCTCAGCATGGATTTTGTAAAGGGAAATCTACAGTAACTAACTTGCTTGAATTTGTAAACCATGTGTCAATGGGTTTTAGGGATAATAAGAATACTGATGTTATATATACAGACTTTAGTAAAGCATTCGATAGAGTAAACCACTCAATTCTTTTGCAAAAACTGAATCTTCTTGGTTTTCAACCAAGACTTCTTGAATGGGTATCCTCATATCTTACTAACAGAAAACAACAAGTTTTATTTAATAATACATTATCCGATTCAATTAGTGTCACTTCAGGGGTTCCACAGGGTAGTCATCTCGGCCCGATTCTGTTCTTGTTGTTCATCAATGATATACCTTCAGTAATTAAGTTTTCAGAAATTTTATTATATGCGGATGATGTAAAACTTTTTAAATCATATACTTCTCATAACGAAAGGACTGAGTTGCAATCGGATTTAAATAATTTAGTTTCTTGGTGTCACAAAAATGATATGCCACTGAATCTTAAAAAATGTAAAACGATGTGCTTTTCCCGTAGAACTGTTGATCTTTCCCCCTATGTAATAAATAACTTCAGTTTAGAGCAAGTTTTTAGCTTTGTTGATTTAGGAGTTAATATGGACCCTAAACTAAATTTTAATTCTCATGTAAATTCAATTGTCTTAAAAGCTAAAGGTGCTCTTAGCTTTGTTAAACGTTGGTCTAAAGAATTTAGTGATCCGTATATTACTAAAATTCTTTTTACAACATTGGTAAGGCCTATATTGGAGTATGGTTCTGTGGTATGGAATCCTAGCTATCAATCCCATTCTGATAAGCTTGAGTCCGTTCAAAAACAATTTTTACTTTTTGCTTTAGGCCACTTACATTGGGATTCAAGATTGAATCTTCCCCCGTATACTAGTCGTTTAAAACTTATAAATCTACCCACACTCACTAGTCGCAGAGAAATGCTAGGTATAATTTTTCTGGTAAAACTTCTGAATGGTTTAGTTTGTAGTTCATTCCTTTTGTCTGATATTAAGTTTAATGTCCCATTGCGTTCATCCAGGCAGTTTAGACCATTATTTCTAAAATCTTCTAGAACAAATTTTGAGTTAAATGAACCATTCTGCCGAATATGTCATGATTTTAATTCGCATTCCAGCACATTTGATCCATCTGACTCAATATTTAGCATCAAAAAAACTATTTTGTCTTCTCTTAATAAATAATATTCAGAAATTTTTAACTTTTTGTTTTTATAAATTTTTAAATCTCAGCTGTTGAAATGTTTCTTTCTGTAGCTGAGCAGTTTGAGAACCGGACGCTTAAAAATCTCTTGCCTTTCTAGACTCGGCAAATTCCGCTCGTATGCGGACTGCGCCCCACGCGTCGGTTGGGCGGGAGGAGGGTAATCGTTTGGGTTAATAAAAAAAAAAAAAAAAAACGATTTGCTCTTCATTAGTTTATAAAAGTGTAAATTTAGAAATTCGACCACAGGAAGAGAAAACATTGATGAAAATGTTTCCTCCATCACTTAAGTATAACGAGCGTCTTTAACCAAACGGTTTCTCCTGTTTGTACGAATTTGGAGAGCTCAGAGTTGCAAAGCGGAACCCAAACACTATATAAGTACTCACTCAGCCATCGGACAGCTCGTTGCACATATCCTTGTTTGAAAATCACATTTGTGAACACAAAAGTCATTAGGTATGTTTGAGAGTCTATGTTACTGTGGTTGCAGCTAAGTGTCTGGTGGAAAAAAGTTGGACAACGAGTCAACAACCGTAACGGTTATACCATATTTGTTTTGTCATTCAATATTTCTTATTCCATTTTTCCACTTTTCTCCTGTATATTTTTAGATGCAAGAATCATATGCTGCCAAACGAGGTGTACAACATCACACGCACCGAGGCGCACAAAGTTTATCGCTACCGCACCCACCACAAGTTGAGGCAGGACTTAGTTGTAAGCAGCAATATGGGCAAAATTCAATTGACTGGTAAGTTAACTGCAACAACAACAACACTTACATTATTTAGCATTTAGTGAGTTGATAGCTCAGTGTCCATATTTCAGTTGTATGTTCAACATATTAAGTGAAGTTAAGAAGTGCATAACTCAAGAATGAACTCAAGTTTTAAATCGTAATTTTTGCTTATTGAAAGTCATTCACCCAGAATTGAGCTTCTTCGGTGAAGATGATTTTTCGAAGAAAATCCGAATCATGACGATTCTGGTGGTCAAGCGCCTTCAGTTCTTTCACTTGAGAATGACGTGTGAGAGACTGTCTTCTTCAAATGATGCGCTAACAGGAACATTTTATACTGAACCTGTGGTTGAAATTTTTCCACTAGACGCTCAATTGTTGATCTGACAGGACGATTATGATGATCATGAATTAGACGCAACAAAGTTGCTACGAGAGTATAATAGTTTTGTTCACATAACGGTTGTTTGTAACACCTAAAACTAGACAAGTTAGATATAGAGTCATATATACCAAAGTGATCAGGGTGACGAGTAGATTTGAAATCCGGATTTATGTCCGTCCGTCCGTCTGTGCAAGCGATAACTTGAGTAAAAATTAAAATATCTTAATGAAACTTGGAACACATGTTCTTTGGGGCAGTGAGAGGGTTGCTTTCGAAAATGGGCAAAATCGGACCATTGCCACGCCCACAAAATGCCGAAAACCAAAAACACATAAAGTGTCATAACTAAGCCATAAATGAAGTTATAAAAGTAAAATTTGGAATAAGGGATCGCACTAGGAAAGGGCATATTTGGGTGTAGTTTTTTTGGGGAAGTGAGCGTGGCCCCGCCCTCAAATCGGTTATTTATATATAACTCGCAAACTAAGAAAGCTATATAAACCAAACTTTTTGCAGTCGGTTCTCTTACGTACCCCACTACACGCCATGAAAATAGTTGAAATCGGATAATAACCACGCCCACCTCCCATACAAATGTTAGATTGAAAATTATTAAAAGTGAGTTAACTTACTAAGGATAAACGACAGAAATACTAAATTTCACAGAAATAATAGTAGAAGGAAGTTGCACTCAGATTTTTTTACAAAATGAAAAATAGGCGTTGCATCGCCCACTTATAGGTCAAAAACCATATCTCAGGATCTACTCGACAGATTTCAATAAAATTCAGTATATAATATTTTCTTTACACCCTGATAACACAGATAAAAAATTTGAATTCCATCTGATTCCTTCACTTTATCATGTATACATAAGGAACCAATGAAGATAGCGGAATAAAGATTTACACAAATAGTGCATATCATCTGTCGAAAACGGACTATAACTTTTCAAGGCCCCAGATATCGAACATGTTGAACTCAGGTCTAAGGATAAATTTAAACCGAAAATTTGGGTAAATCTCTCAGATAATTTAATGTAATTCAGAGGAAATTGTTTTCTTCTAATAGTGTTCTGTAAAAACGATTAAAATCGGGTCATATATTTAATTATAGGATTTTCAAAAATACGGTGGGCTTTATTCCGCATATATGTATTGGTTAATATGTGAGCTATCTTAGCAAAATTAAGTGAGCGTATAGTCTTGGATATAGTGTACGCTGCTGGTGAAAATGAAAGAAATCGGTTCAGGAATTACCACAGCCCTCATATAGTATATATTACGATTTTCGTTATTCTATTAAACTTTATGCCGAATTTATGGGTAAATTTTGTATATTTGTAAGTTTCTTCAATAAATTGCGAGAGTATAAAATGTTCGGTTGCACCCGAACTTAGCCTTTCCTTACTTGTTTTCTCTATAAATAACAACGACATGGAACGTTTTTTCACTGTCATTTCTTTTCGATTTTATTTCTGCGTGATAGTTGCCCTGGGTTTAGAAAATGGTCGTTCACTCGGCACTGAAGTGGTCACAATGTGTAAATATTAATAAGCCTATTTATACAACTCCGGAAACACAGTATTCATGTCAACCCAAACTCTATTGGCATCTGATTGGTAGGGGTAACAGCCGAGATACACTTTCTCTTCAACCTTCCGTCCCTGTAATTGTAGATAAATTTGACAGCTTACATTTCACCTTTTGGTGGACCAAATGTTTATTCTGGTTCCAAATATCAAACGAGTATTCTGTTTCACACTCATCCGAAGATTCCATTGTATCAGCGCGATCCTAGCATCTTTAAAATGCAGTAATTTGAATCTCTGATCTAACGCAGTAGCCTACGCTGGAATTAAATTGTATAAATAATGCAATGTAGCAAAGTAAATAAAATATAAGGCTCTTTAAATGACGTTAAATAAAATATGTTGAAATGTATCGGGACTTCGTTAGTTTATGATAAGATCAAATTTTATTATTCAAAATCAAAATATTTCATATATATGAGTTTAAGTTTACATTAGGTTAAAGAGTTAAAGGTGAGGACAATAACTTCAGGAGTAAGCAGAGAAACAATTTAACACACATGACTGCTACAATGTTTGTAACGGAAATTTTTAAGAGCTGAAAAGAAAGAAGCACAAAACCTAAAATGCAGAACGGCATAAATAAAACAATAACCAAAATGAGGAAAGAGAAACAGGCGGGAAACTGGAAAATGAGAGCAAAGAGGAAATGAAATGCAATACAACAAAAACACAGCAAAAAATTGTGAGAAGCTGTAAGGCCTTATACTAGCGTTTCTGTGTAGCATGAAACCGGAACGAAACGCAGGCGACTGTGGAAATACTCAAGTACGTCGATCGCTCTGGGGACAGTCCAACCGTGGCCAACCCATGCAGTCAAATGAAATGAACGCCACGTTATGTCTACGCTGCACCATCGTGGCGCTGACACCACGCTGGCGTATACGTAATCTACCAAGAAGTTTGCGAGCCTGTTTTTGCTACATTTATTTCTTTGCAGCAAGTTTTTGCAGTTTGCGTTGTACATTCACCCACTTACATATTTACATATTTCAGTTGATATGCTCGAGTACATTGGCATGTAGGATTTTAATTTTAATATGCCTTGGCAACCAGACAGCATGACAACTTTTGCTACAACAACAAAAGACGGTAACAGTGACAAACACGAGTTGCAGTACGGATATTAATAGCTACACCGCAGATTATCACATCGCATAGCGGTCAGTTGTACATGAAATAACTGTTGACTTGAATAAGGTTGACTTTGGCATGTAGCGAACGGAACTCAATTAGATTTATGAGTTTAAAAGGTTTTTGACATTTATCTGTAATTTCATAAATAATTGTTAGTTTAAATTGGCGATTATCTAATTACAACTGCTGTCAATAGGTCCGATAGTCTTCTCGCTATCTAATGCCTGATTTTCATTAGGTCAAAATAATTTACATCAAAAAGTGCCTTAACGAACAGTAGTTCATTTGGTGTCAAGTGCGTTTTCATTGCATAACAAAAACTGACCAAATGTTGATATAGGTGTACATTTCAAAAACTGTCGTCAATTTTTGGTGTCAGAGGTTGACAGCTGTCAAACTGACAATGTAATTATTTTAAAAAAAGTTCGTGAAAGTGAAAAATTTAATAAAAATTAAAAAAATTTAACGACGTTAAGAGCATGGAATAAGAAGAGGACTCAGCAAAGAAAGTTTAAGCAGTGGTGGATTAGACCAGGATTAAGGAATCGTTCAACCAATGGATTTTACACCACAGTTCGATCAAAGCTGGTTTCTCAGGACCCAAAGTAGTTGAAGAACAGCCTGGCAATGACTGTGAAAGATTTCGACTTTTTAGGGTGGCGCTTAATCTCATATGTGAACAAAAGAAATACAAGATTCCGTGAAGTGATATCCAGAGAAAGAAATGTGTGTTTCTATTTTCTCTTTTACAAATACATATGTAATTCCATGATATAAGTTATTTTGTAAATACAAAATGTTATAATGTACTTGGAATATACATACATAGAGTATGTCGATATCGTTAAGAAAATTATTTATTGGCTTTAAAGTGTGGCCAATTCTAAGGCGAAGAAATTTCTTTATGTTATCGCAAGAGCAGTCACGGTATTCTGGTTTGTCTCCAGAGGGATTATGTTACTTGTAATAGTGTTGAAAATTTGATCAATCTCTCGACTCATGGAGTACTTTCTTTATCATGTTGCGAATGTCTTTACATGTATAGTGTGCATCATATATCGCAGCAGCTTCAGCTGTAAGTATAGAGCAGTACGTTGATAAACAACGACATTTATAGTTACACCTTGGTCGTTTGTCACATCAAACGAAGTGTGGGTATCTGATTTTGACCCGTCGGTGCAGATGGTTTTTCATTCTGGTTTGTACGTTTCTACTACGTCGTTAAATAGTTGGATATATTACTCTGCATTGGTATTTGTTTTATGATATTTGAAGAGTGTACTTATTATGGATGATTTCACCGTTCGCCAGTGCGGATGAGTGTTCTCTTTTATGAGTTGTGGTTTCGAAGTTATATCAAGCTGATTGATTATATTTATGCATTTTATGATCATAGATGGTTTGTTGGTAGAACAATTTGATTTCATTAGATTAAATAAGATCGAGTTTTTACACAGGAGAAACTTTGATATGAGCATCATTGTATTGTGTTTAGTTCTAAGATGAATATCAGGTAAACCTGCTTCTAAGAAATATATACACACTGAAATCGTTCAAAACTATTTTTAACTGCCATTGTAATTTACTGCTATATTCTGCTCAAATGTTTTCAATATCAAAACATGGCCATATAAAAACTTCCGGGGTCAGGTAATACTGAGTGTTCAGATTTCTGAACAGCTCTTAACGGCTACATTTATAGATAAGATATTTTTGTAAACTATACATATACAGATATCATATTATGAATATTTATGTGCATTATCGCTAAACATAGAAATGTATTTATCAATTGCCCATTTCTAACAACACTAGAAATACATGTTCGGGTATATTGAATAGATATTGTAGTACAATACAAATACTGCAATACGAATATTACACTCCTTATGGTAAAGGATCACAATTGATCCTAAACTAACTAACAGATAAGAGATTTTTATGTTATGCTGTCGCCGTTGAGAACACTTAAGATTAAGTTATGTGTACATAATGTAGTTATGTACAGTAGATTAGGATTAAGATATGTACATTAGAGCTCTTGGTATTCGACTAATCGACTAACCGAATTAACCGAATAGGGCATTATTCGAATAATAATATTCGGTTTGCACTATTCGGATAGTCGTCAGTCATCGACTATTCGATTAACCGCTCATTTTCGACTATTCGGTTAACCGTTCGTTGTCGACTATTCGAATAGTGCAAGTTCATTAATTTTCTTATTTTTATTCATTAAAACTAACAAAAAACTCGCTATTTTTTATGACTGTTATACCATCACTGTTGTTGTTTCACATGCAAAATTAAAATATGACTGATACTACACTGCGTGGTATATTTCTTGAGATCGATATTCTATACCCCTACCCACTTGCTGCCGAATTTTTTCGGTTTTTTGCGGCGTATGCCTAGTACTGCAGTAACCGGTTACTTTTTGGAACCGGTTTTTTTGGACACACTCGTAGCAGTGTGGGCGGTCGATGGGTGGGGCTTTGGGGCGTTTTGGGGCAAAACTTCGACGAGTGGGTAGCCGGTTTTCTGTGAAGAACCGGTTTTTTTGGGTCGGTCAGTGGTCGGTTTTGCTCGTGCCCTTCTGCCCGAACACTTCTCAACCGATTTATACCGCACATTGTATATATCTGGAAAATACGGACATATATCTGGTTTTGGCCTTAGCAAAAATCGCTGTTTTTTTCATTTATTCGAAAAGTGACAGTATAACAATTCGAATAACCGCAGTAGAACGACTATTCGAATAGTCGGAACATTGCGACTAACCGAATAGTGCTAACCGGTTAATATTCGTACGAACGGTTACAAACCGGATATTCGAATAATCGGTTTTCAGGTTAATCGAATAATTTTAAGAGCCCTAATGTACATGTATAATACAACTATGTGTGTGTGTCACATACATGAACTAGGCTAAGAATATTCTATAAATAAAGGAGCTCTGGGCAACCCGAGCTCGAGTACTATTTTGAAACCGAAACTGAACGCGTCTCATTAAACACTGAGAGTTTCGGATTCTAGTATTGGTGTAATCTTTAGGAAATTACATATACCTTGCAGCATTTCCCGTCCGAACAAGTTACGTAAGCTACTCCTTGCTCCACGGTCGACTTACGAGTAATTACTTTGCGTACTCCTACATACGTGCTTCCTTTTAATGCTCCAGATTATTCTCGTTGTTCTTGTTATTATTGAGGTTGCCGAAACAAGCGACGGGCGAGTATTTTGCATAACTCGAATATTGAGAGGGCATGAGAGGATACGCAAATTAAATTCATCGTCAGAGTTGTGTGCACTCGAATTCTCCCATGCATTAATCTTAAAACATTCTCTAACACATATGTTTGACATAACTTTGACAAAGCTATCAACGACTGTCAATCCTGGCGCTTATCGTGTGGCAAACCCATTCTGTTGCAACGTAGCGATTTGAACTGTGAAGTTGCAAGGAATACTGAAGATGTGACTGCTTTATTGATTGTGCTGGTAGCTTTGTTTGCGCTGTTGCTCTGGTGCTTTGCGTCCGTGCTCTTACAGCACGCTGGGATAAGATATGTAACAAGATTTGTAGAAAGTTCAACCAAAAATGTTGTTCTTGTTTTTGTAGATGACGGTTTCCATTGTATTTTAGCCAAGTTGTATTTGTATGTCTCTATACAAACAAGATTTCTTTCGTTTTATTCGTTAAATTATGTCTATTTCGTCGTATAATTCGTACAGCTTATCGTTTCATCGTCTGGGTATTCGCCGTTGCCAATGTTCAGAGGGCCATAAATCTTTCGAAAAACTTTTCTCTCGAAAACATCAAGTGCCGTCTCATCGGATGTTGTCGTCCTCCTCGCTTCTGCAACATAAAGCAGGACGGGAATGATGAGGAACTTGTAGAGTTTGGTCTTTGTTGGTCGAAAGCGGTCTTTGTCGTCAAAGGATTGTAGCCATCTGACTGTACTGTACTTTCTGTTGCGATAATATCAGGGAATGTACATATATCACAGAGAAAACTTCACATATACTTACTATTTTATTTTCAGAAAAAAAAATCATCGCAAATAGTTGTGGTGACTATAATATTATAATAAATATTTACACCGCCAATGGTTTCAATGTAGCGAAAGAACTAGATAAGTTGGAACTTTCTATAAAATGTTTATTGGCGATTTTTTCGACAAATAACTCTTTAGAACGTTCAATTCTCTAGTGTCCATCTTATGTATTTTTCTGTAGGTACTACCAACATCGGTCTGGACCGAGCACACAAAGCTTCGCCAGTTGCCTCTATCCTCTGCGAAATCACCAGTTGTACATACCATGCATGACAGGTCCTTATGAACTTGGTCCATCCATTGGAAGTCAGTTGTTTCAGTTTTCCACGGATCCACGTAGATGGATCTCGAAAAAGCTTTTTGCTGTAGCATCGTCTTCCATGCGTACGATATTGGCCAACGAGCATAGCCGATTAATTTCTATGCGCTTAACTATATCCATGTCATCATACAGCTTAAGTGTACGCGAACAGTTCTCTCGAAGGATTTTTATCTTGATTTGTTTCTGAGCCGTATAATAGGGCGGGAACGATGAGACTTTAATAGCGTAATTTTTTACGTCGAGTGAGGCATCTGCTTCTCAATTGCCTACTGGTCCTACTGTAGCACCTCCGCTTGATCTCCTTGGTGGTACGAGATAGACAAACTTATTTATTCACTTTGAAATATTACAAACGAGTTTTATGTTTTTTTATAATTTTTGGAATTATTGTTTGATGGTGTAAAGTATTTACATGTGAACTTAACCCTTTCTTACTTGTTATATTTATAACCCTTTATCTAACTCGTTTTGTTGTAGTTGACACAAACAACCGTTATGTGAACCAAACTTTATACTCTGTGCAACATGTGGCGAGAGTATGTTTAAGAATCCATATCATATAAGCATATCATTTCGAAGCAGCGACCGCATAACTGCAACTGCTGTTACCGCCATTTCCTGCCCAATTTCAGCCCCTACAAAAATAATGCGGCAGACAATTAGTCGAGCTTTTACTTCTACCGCTTTTATTTAAGTATATTTGTATTGCTGTCGTTAACTATGGCTGGTTGGTTCGCCGGCCAATCAGTTGGCTGTTGACGTATGCTCGCACCACCAATTAGCAGGGAATGGCAAAAAAGCAAAAACGACGATAAAACTATGCGACCACAGAGCGATTTGATTATAGTTAGAACAAAAATAACTTTATCTACGATAATGACCCGTTCCATATTCTGCGCAATAGTGATTGTCGAAAATTGAAATTTTAATTAAATTTTTAACCGGGAGGCGTGCGAGTAATTAGGCGTACAACGAGAGTAAAGTCATAGGTACCCCAGTAAGGATAAAGCCACCCAACTTCAGACATCCGAAGACTTAGGTTGCCAACTGCTTCCATGACAATCAGGCTTATATAATCAAAATACCGCTAAATTTTTTGGGTCGAGATTTGTCACCTCGGAAGTTTGTTTCAGAACTGTTTTAAGAACAAGCAGATTATCTAAAGCCACAGGCAACGTGAAATGACTTCGGTGGAGTTGATTACTGTAGTTATTTTTCAGAGAATTTCAAAATCACCATTTTTCCTGCCTGCCACTTCACATCAGTATACCATTTCATAATGAGCGTATTGCGAAATGGTAGTCGTAGCATGATTCCTTCCTCTAAAATTTCGCACTCATTATTACTTCCGGTGCATGCATACAGATGCATCTGTAATTGCATTCGCCGAAATGCAAGCATAATGTATAAATTTGGGCAAATTATAGAAAGCAGCAGATTTTTAAAATAAGCTATAATTAAGTGCCCAAAAAATATGGTTGACCCCCAAAAAAAAAAAACGAAAAAGACGTGGAAACATCAACGCAGATAGCATAAAAGTATTCTGAAATGTATATAAGTTCTATATTATAGTCTAAACGATAGCATTATTTATTTATTTTTTAGAATTTTAATATTTTTATGTATAACCAAGGTAGGTGTTTTCAGCTAAAAATGAAAACATTTTTGGAATATGCTAATGGAACACTTATTTAAAAAGCGACTCTTTGTGGTGCATAATTGAACCTTAGACCATATGCAACATATAAAAACCTCTCTACGTATTTGTTTTAACATTGATAATGATTTAAAATACTTTTAAGCCAGCAAGTTCCTCATTATTCCGAAGAATTACACATTGGTTCTCTTTTGCTTAACGATTTCCTTAAGAAATTATGCGATGGCAAAAATCACTAGTAAATATTTGAATAATCTGTATATTTCAAGTTTAAAAAATGTTTCTGTTATTAAATAGTTCACTATGTTTAAAATATTCTTTAAAATTTTCAAATCGATCCGAACAATATTCTAAGTGATACATCTTTTGAAAGTTCCGCCCATCAGACCACTTCAGTTTCAATTGAAAACTTTACACCCGTTTATTTCTAAACTCAAATTTTGAAGTCGGTGGCCACGATTTCTCTAAAAGTTATAAAGCGATTTTGTTCAAATTTTGCACACATCTTTGGATTAACATTTCAAGTTAATGAACGAAGCATCGAAGCATTATATATGTGTTACAACTATTTTTTCGAGCCAATATTTGGCGAAAATTTGAACAAAAAAGGAGTTTTTTCGTTAAAAAACTCTGTTCAAAAATTCAAATTTTAATATTATCTTTTTTTCCTTCGTTTATTAACTAGACCTATCCAAGTACTATCGAAATGTTTTTAGTTTATTGATTTTAGATGTACCAGTAATGAGTTTTTCTGTCCTCTGTCCACAGCAAGACCTTTTTTTGGACACGTCATGGGAGATGAGGTATCAACGGCTGAGTTTTTGTAATTTTTAAATAAATAATTCACAAAATACTGTTTACATATGTATATTTGATATGATAAATTGTTTAAATGAAATATAAATAAATATATATTAAAACAAAAACAAATCAATATCTTTGTTTTCAACCCACGAACTACAAATTGAAGCATATTTTCAGGTTATTATCAACGTTTGATAAGGACGTGCTGACCACAACAACCCATGCGGGATACTCAAATATGGGTATTATTATATCAAAATGGACATAATGCTACATACATACTATATACAAGTATACATATAGAGAGAAAAAGCATCAGAGCGAGTGTGAGTTGGATAGAGCAACATTTTCTTATTGAGCTGGTCAGTTACGAGAGAGTGCATATTAATTTTGAGCTTTGCGCAAACTCACCAATCGGAGAAATCGCAATCATTGAAGAGGCACTAGCCTCATTGAAGAAAGTCCTTTTTAATCAGAGAGGAGTATTCTAAGTAATCACTACAATATTGTTCATACTTATGTGTATATGTACAGGTGATTTGCCAGAAGGTCCCTCGCAGAGTTTCGATTGACTCTATTTACTCTTACCCTGTTTTATTCTCTCTAAGAATATTCAATTATTTTTACATTTAAAAGAGAGAGAGATAATGAGCGTTTTTGTAAACTCAATAGTAAACAAAGCTCCTATACCGTTATTATTATGAGTATACGAATGCTCGACATTGAAATATAATTTTGTATACAATGAAATACATAACTTGGATAAGCAAATGCCGATAATAAACACACACATGCGCGTTATAAATTAAGGTCATCGAAGAAGCACGTGTTTTATAATGACATACAAATATTATCTGCATATATATGTAATATATATACTAAGTATATTATATATGTGTATCTATTTATATATAAATGTGTTATTGCATTGCATACAAATAGGCGTTATGACGTGTAGAGTTATTTATAGAATGTTTGTCCCATATCAAATCAAAAGCTGCTCAAAACTTCGCATGGGCAATAGGTACTTTAAGTATAATATTAAGTTGAAAATGCTTAGAAAAAGGATTAGAGAATTTAGATAGTTCGATTAGCCACACACCTCCCATCTACTGGTTTACGTATATTAATATTTTTTTTATGGTTTATTTCGATATTTTGTATTATGTATTGGTTATCATAAGCTGAAAAGATTGAATTTTTTTACAAAGCAAAATGTCGGCAAAATTCCTGTGTAAATTCCTTGAGTAAAATATAAATATCTTAATGAAATTTGGGAAACGCTTTTCTTGGCAGCCCCAGGACGTTTCTATTGATTGCACACGCAAGGAGTGAAATAATAGTTAAAATAAATAATACATTTACATCTTCGAGCTTCCAGTACAGTTCTTCGACATAACAACAATATGTGCCTGTATGCAGACGCCTTAGATTAGATTAGATTATATATTGAGGATTGCACCGCGACCTAAGGTCTATTGTGCCCTCTCCAGTTATCACAGCACACCCTCCAACCCCGTCACGTTAAGAAACCTTAACAGTGTTGCAGAGCTGATGGATAATACCTCTTTGGGGATACAAAGCCCCAATTGTCTGTCCCTTTTCTTCGCGATCGCCGGGCAGACAAGGAGTAAGTGTTCTGGTATCTCCGCCTCCGAATCACAGAAACAGCAAAGATCCGACGAGTAGATTTCCAGTGTGTGGAGATGACACCGTAGTCTGCAGTGGGCGGTATAGAATGCCACTAGTTGTCTCAGTTTGTTCCTGGGGAGCGCCATTAACTGTTTGAATCTTTTCAGATTGTATCCTTCGAGGAACAGTTTGGATACAGTATGTATTTTAATAATACGTTCGGACCGACAATGAAAACATCTTGAAAACACAATTTGTGAATCAAAAATAGATCAAAAATATACAAGGTTCCTACTGGAGCTCGATAGAAAGGGCTGTAGGACCATGGTTGGCATTCTTACCGGTCACAGCATTGTAGCGGCGCATGCCTATAAAATGGGGCTGTCAGATCGGGAGGAATGCAGAAAATGTCAAGAGCAGGGCACCAAGGAAACAGTGGAGCATCTCTTGTGCGTTTGTCCTGCGTTAGCGAGACAGCGTTTTAGGTACTTAGGGGCCCCACAGTACGATAAGTTAGAGGAGATATCGTCAGTGAAGCCTCATAAACTATTAAAATTCACGACAGGCGCAGGCATCCTGAACGATGACTACTACTCAGGGAACACGTAAAGGCACTCCATTCTGGTATCGCAAAGGACCATAACTGGTCTATGCGTGGCCTGCAGGCCTACCAGACTAACCTAACCTAACCTTACATTTTGAGTAACGCAAATGGTAAGTTTTAGAAACTAATATTTGCTTATAATTATTATTAATGATAGTGTTTTATAGAATCAAGACAAGAAAATTTTAATAATGAAGGTATTGACTTTGAAAAGCTAGATAAATAACTATATATTGCGAACGAAATGGATCTGTGTTTTTTAAAGAAAAATTTCATTAATTTAATGAATTATGCGACATCCATCGCCTCTGCAAATTAATAAATTTCGGTCATTGTGAATGACACACTTTATTGCTGCAACTCCACGGCCATTTCCCCTAAAATGTGGCTATTTTTTCAGGGCCCGCGTAGAGCACACACCTTATTTTGCCACAATTCAATTAGGAGCCCTTCCTCCCTCTCACCTTACGTATTTCTTTTTTTATACTCTCGCAACAAAGTTCCTAGTAACAAAGTTGCTACGAGAGTATTATAGTTTTGTCCACATAACGGTTGGTTGTAAGTTATAAAACTAAACGAGTTAGATATAGGGTTATATGACGAGAAAAGTACAAATCCGGATGTCTGTCTGTCCGTCCGTCTGTCCGTCCGTCCGTGCAAGCTGTAACTTGAGTAAAAATTGAGATATCTTAATGAAACTTGGAACACGTATTTCTTGGCACCATAAGAAGGTTAAGTTAGAAAATGGGCGTAATCGGACCACTACCACGCCCACAAAATGGCGAAAACCGAAAACACATAAAGTGTCATAACTAAGCCATAAATAAAGCTATGGAAATAAAATTTGGTACAAAGGATCGCACTATGAAGGGGCATATTTGGATGTAATTCTTTTGGGGAAGTGGGCGTGGACCCGTCCTCAAATCGGTTATTTGTATATATCTCGCAAACCAACTAAGCTATATAAAGCAAACTTTCTGAATTCGGTTCTCTTACGTACCCCACCATATACCATGAAAATAGTTGAAATCGGATAATAACCACGCCCACCTCCCATACAAAGGTTAGGTTAAAAATTACTAAAAGTGGGTTATCTCACTAATGAAAAACGTCAAATACACTAAATTTCACATAAGAAATTGCAGATGGAAGGTGCACTGAGATTTTTTTACAAAATGGAAAATGGGCGTGGGGTCGCCTACTTATGGGTCAAAAACCATATCTCAGGATCTACTAGACCGATTTCAATAAAACTTGGTTTGTAATAGTTTCCTTACATCCCAATGATATGTTGTGAAAATAGGCCAAATCGGTTCACAGCCACGCCTACTTCCTATATACCAGAACTTTGAAGACGATCTGAATTGTTTACTTTACAATATATAAAGTACACACTAGTGAAGATATCGATGCAGAACTTTGCACAAATACTATGTTTATAGTGTGGCAGCCCCATTCTAAAAATCGCCGAAATCGGACCATAGGTTTTCAAGGCCCCATATATAGAACATGAGGACCTCGGTGCTTCTAACCTAATATTATGGTTTCCAACTTTCAATGGATTTTATACAATATATATGACGAATATGTGGGTCAAATTATGTGTTATATTAATAAAGTTAAATAAATAAATTGCGAGAGTATAAAATGTTCGGTTACACCCGAACTTAGCCTTTCCTTACTTGTTGTACATTGTTTTTTCGCCAATCTTTTGAAAATGTAAACAAATATTAACTGACAATTTGGGGATGGTAAAATATGTCTTCCAATTATATCGATTAAACTAGTGCAGGCATCGATTATAATGAGTGGAATGTAAGTTTTCAAGTAGCTTTTGGCGAAAACTGTGATTTCGTTAGACAGATATTGCGTGGATGAAAACACAACCCATTTTTGCTATGATTGATTCCGCTTCTACATATGTTCTAAAAACTAAAAAACAAACGAAGCACAAGTTCCTGACAAGAATTCTGAAAACTCAATATTGCGAGGAGTATTTCCGAATTACTAACCATTGGTAAAAAATTCTCACTTTGTAATTCAGCATGCGAGTATATATGTACATAAGCACAGTAGCTGTTAAAATTCAGTGAGCATATAACTTCAATGTAAAGATTATTTTGAATTCGCTTCATTGAATTTCGATCAAACCGATATATGTACGTATGTACATATATGTATACTAGAGTTGTGCAATGAAAAACCATTTGCAATCACCCAACACATACATTTGTATGAAAGTGAGTGAACGTGTAATTTTCATATGTAAACAATAATTCCCAGCGCGGAAATATTGAATGAGTTCAAAAAAAGAATTGAACAGTGAAAATACAAAATCATTGTATACTTCCTGTACGGCCGAGTACTGGCAACAACAAGCTAGTTGAAATATGCACAAAAACTAAAATAAGCGAAAAAAATTAAAAAGAAACGTAATATTTGCAAATTATGCAGTTGAAATTCATATTAGACAATTTTTTTTGCTGTTCTCTTCACTTTTTGTGGATTTTTCATTCGAATGCTTTCTAATGCATAACAACATCCATACACTTATATAAAAATGCTCGTTGGATGGGTTTGGCTGGAATATCCAGCGGGTTGGCCACTTTAAAATTTAAATATAGATGTATTTCCAGTTTGTGAGTACCTAATCCTTTGCAGTTTGACCCAACCACAATAAATCTGTGACTCGGAACATAACACTCAAGTAGAATGTCTTGTAAACAACTTTTTTTACAACTTTTTTCTACAATTTGTGTTTAATTTAATTATACAGCGTCTTGAAACTCTGCAGTTTGATGCTCATTTTGCAATATTGGTTTCATAGGAAATTTTCTCTACGATTTTTTTTAACCAAGTGGCAAGCTTATCTGACAATTATTTTCAAATGCAATCTTTCTTAAACGTTTCCAGTTTGTATTCAGTTTTTATACGATTTCGAGCTGGGATGAATTTGTCCAAACACTGTATTATTTTATTTTATGTATTATTTTATATAACCGTTATATACCTAAGTCACGGAGCATCTTAGTGATCAAACAAATTTATCACATATATTTGGATGTAATATTTTTGGAGAAGTGGGCATGGCCCCGCCACCTACTAAGTTTTTTGAACATATAAAACTCCATTAGCTATATCAACTAAACTTTCTATAATCGTTTCTTTTAGGTACAACCTTATACAGTCCAAAAATTGAGGGAATCGGATTATAAGCCACCTCCCATACAAAGGTTATGTTGAAAGCTACTAAAAATGCTTTAATTAAGTAAGGGAAAACACCAGAAACTTTAAATTTCATTATAAAGAAGGTAGAGAAGGGCTCCACCTAAATTCGTATACAAAAACCATATCTCCGAAACTGCTCTACCAATATCAATGAAAATTGGTTTGTATTATTTTCCTTGCATTTCAATGATATGTTGTGAAAATAGTCCAAATCGGTTCACAACCTCGCCTACTTCCTATATACCAGAACTTTGAAGTCGATCTGAATGGTTTACTTTACAATATGTCTAAAAATCGCCGAAATCGGACCATAGGTTTTAAGGCCCCATATATCGAACACGAGGACCTCGGTGCTTCTAACCTAATATTAGGGTTTCCAACTTTCAATGAACTTTATACAATATATATGACGAATATGTGGGTCAAATTGTGTATTATATAATATTAATAAAATAAAATAAATAAATTGCGAGAGTATAAAATGTTCGGTAACAACCAAACTTAGCCCTTCCTTACTTGTTTTATTATAATTTGTATAATACAATATTATAAGAGTGGAAAACGTAATAGTTAAATCGAGTTAATTTCAATGCTATTTATCCAACTACTAAAAATTCATCTTACTCACAACTCCGGTTTTCGCTGCAGGGTGTAGGAATTGCTCGCACAAAAACTTATTTTTTCATCGATAAAAGATGGCTCATACAAGTTGGTGAGTTTTTCAGAGACAGCTATTTTTGGACTTTACATTTTCATCGCTTTTCCTTCACATTTGTCTTTTCCTATTTTTCTTTTGCTATTGTATGCTTACTATTTTTTGGGTTTGATGGATCATGAAAGCTTTTGGCATGCTAGTGTGGAGAGTTAGTCAAATAACGGATTGCTTGGTGGTGTCCATTTATACATACACTGCGCGCCATCAGGATAGCGTCCCCCAAGCATGCTATGTCGATACCAAATATTTTCCATAGTATTTGGGTTAGAGCTTTTTTCTAACATACTAGAAAAAAGTTGCCTCAGAACAAGCTATAAATGGACACTATACGATTCTTTATAAAAATTTTAATGAATTAAAAACCAAAACAGTACAAAAATTTGCAAACGAAAATTGCCTCATCAGGATAGCGCCCTCAAATACAATCTTAATTATCTCGCAATCATACCAAAATCAACCAATCATGTTTGGGGGGCGCTATTCTGATGACGCGCAGTGTATACATATACGAGTATAGTATACGATGGCATGCATATCCTATCACGTCACACTGACGTTTGTTAAAATTTTGAAAGTAAACATCTTCCTAGCCATGCTATCAACAAAATAGGGAGGCGACGACAAAAACTTAAAAATTTCTCACTGAGCTTAATGCAAATTTCATAGAACACACGGATCGAATTTTCCACTGAAGCGTGTGTGGCATAACACTTTCGGTGGTTGCAGTGGCTTTAAAATGCCATAAATTTATTTTTCATCTGACACAGATGTTTCATAATTTTTATAGCCAATAATCGAATATCAAGTAGTAACACATTTGGTTGGTAAGAGCAAACGAGTAGAACTGATTCATAATCTTATAGCTAGTTGGGCGCATTGCTTAATGCTTGGCCAGGTAGTCCACATCTCGGCATTATTGATATGTCAGGGCCAAATAATGGAAATATTGTCCTTCAGAGTAAAGATCGATACCTCCACAGACTAATTATTTAGAGAGAATTTCACTGATGCTTGGTATATTCAGAACTGCTATATATAAGACGATACAAAGATCTCAACACATAAAGAAGTCTATATTACAAGTTAAATTACTATGAAAAAGTTCGCCTTAGATCCCTAGCTTTTATGGACTGATCATATCTGATTGAAAAAGAGCATTAGTGATGATGTATACTTAAGGGCAAGTTAATATTACAATATATTAGGTCTACAACTTTGCTTCCGCCGTTTTTTTTGTAAATTTAAGTCTTTTTTTCACTTAGTACAGCCTCGCCATACGTAGCCGAAAGCATTCGATGAGCCTCAGCCGCACTTTTCTTCGAATTAAAAAAGAAAAGCAAAATGTCCCGCAAATGTCGAGAATTCGGCTCATAAAGTGACATTTTCAGTTGAGAATAAGTTTGGGATGCAAACAAATCTCTACAAAATTTTGTTGGGTTAATATTGACGCAAATGTACAAGATCGAGATAAAAAAAATCGATTTAATCGACCAGTACTTGACCCTAGAGATATCTATTGGAAAACGGCGAAAGCAAAGTTGTAGACCAATATATTGGATGGGATATGGAAAAATCCATTCTACGCACAAATTACCTGACGAATTAGTTAAGCGATCTGCGGTCAAGCATGTTTGAATAAGAGTACGGATACTTGAACACGAAGGTATTTAAGTCCTCTATTCACATATGTATATGTACATTTATGAGTATTTTACTGACATCGATATCACTGACACAGCAATGCACAACAGAACCTCCAAAAAACAAATCGATTTACAAAAACAACAACAAAGAAATAACAGAATAACACTTAAATGTCATATTCCATGATTACAATATGAATTTTAAGGAAGCATGCAAGGATACCGAATGGTTTGCAAGAAATGCCGAAGTTCGCATCAAAAATACTCCCAGCCCCAACTTTTCACTCCACAGCACAAAATACATTTGTCCACAATGAAAACAAATGTACGGTTGCTGCGGAAATTCTCTCCTTTGTCAGAGATGTCGAGATGATAGCAGCAACGACAACAAAAACACTAAGCGTTGCCCTCAGTCTCAGTTTCAGCCCACTCACGCGCCGTCCCACTCGACGTTTTATCGGCACAACAAACAAACGCAATGCAAACAACCGATCGACTGGAGCAAAATGAAAACAACAGAACCATTTGCAAGACAGATGCTGAAATCTGCAACAACAACAGCAACAGTTGTTATTTTAGTTTTGCACTTTGAGTTAAGCCCACAGCAATGCATTTGTATAGGATGTTCCGTCTGGTTGCTACCTACCGTCCGTGGGCTGATGTTATCTTGGTGTAACGTTATATTGCATCTGAAACGGCTATCGATTTTTGTAAAGTCAAAAATTTCATGCAACGAGAACAAACCGGAAATGTGTGTGTTACTATATACATACGAGCATATGCATGCAAATTGACCATGACCATATCCAAACGGCGCAGTAGTTATTGAAGATATCGCTTTAAGTCGATCCAAAGTTCCTAAAAGTTCAAGGCTTCTGTGGCCAGATTTTACAGGGCCCATGTACTTAAACTTCCCTTTCCAGCGAAGGATTTTCTGTCATTGTACAAATTGACGTCCTCAGAGGTCTTTAATTTCTCAATATTTTACTAAACTAAGTGGCATAGCATCTCCTTTCTTACCTTCGATGGATATTTAACAGAGTTGACATCAGCTTGTCAGCAATACCTTTTCAATCTTTCAGTTGGTGACTTCAGGGGCGGGGTATTTTCAAACATAACATAGGTAGTATACTTTATCTCTACGGTTTCATTAAAATTCCATTTTTTTATCCTTCGTAATAAGACCCCATAGTTTACATAAACTCTTTTTCAAAATTGGAAGTTCGAGTGAGCAGATCATTAATGGCTTTCCACAATTTTGAAGACCATCTTTTATTACTTTTTAAATTACTTTTATTCAAACAATTTAAAATATTCAACATTTTAAAACTTGACCGGATGTATGTACTAACTTTTGTGTCAATGTTATTTGTACCACTCAAATTTCGAAAAAAACATAAGCGTACTGGACAAAAATCTTCGATAAATGAACGTCCAAATGGCATGTGATGATTTGCTCCAAATTAAAACGGAATTTGGTCTATAGTAACAACAACTTTTGAAAGGAGACTTAAATCTTAAATATGAATCCAAAGTGTCTCAACCGCACTAATTAGATCACCATAAAAACGCATGCACACTTTTTTCGAAAAATACAAGTTCTAAGAAGTAGAGTGTCAAAAGTTGATATTTAATTATGAGAAAACATTAAATAGAGATGGATCATAAGCATTGGAGGGATCTACGGCACCCTCGCCATACTTACTATAAGCGCAAACATGGCCGAGGATCTCTTATTATGTAGGCTGCTCATAGCGCCAAAGAGAAGTCTCCCATTTGCATTGTCCCGAGTCGTATGAAAGCAAAATATATATGGAATTGCTGGAATATCATGGCGACGTTTGCTAATGAATATCATGGCGACAACTGGGTGTTCCAGCAGGATAACGCGCTTATCCACATCGTAGGGTATACTAAAGCCCTTTTGAGTCGAGTACTATTCCCTAACTTCGGTGTCCGTCATTAAGTCCTTTGTTTTTGACATATTTAAAAGTTAATCTACATAAGTTATATAATTTCCCTACAAATATAATCACTATTCTATTAATAAACTACCTTTTAGTTACTTTAATTGTTGTAGTAAAAATCACTAAATTATTTTACGGTCCTCTTCGACCAATAAACTAATGAACAAACCTTTACGAACCCAAAACCCCCTATTTAAAATTGCAAATAATGTTTTAAAAATTTTAATTTTGCACAAATATCTATTCTTCTAACAATAGATAATAAATTGTTGGGATCATTAACAAATCTTTCAAATGAAACGTCTCTAAACCCACAGACATATGAAAGACGAGATGGTAGAGTGAGTGCGTCGGACTAACTAAGAATTCCAACACATATTGTTTCGATTTATTTCCATTTCGGAACTTCTGTTTACGCCACAGTAATAATTCCGTTGTTTGCAGGGTGTATGAAAACTTACATTTACGTAGAGCCTCCAATGTACGATTCCTTCAATGCTTGGCTTTGAGTTTTGGTGTGTTGAGTCAACTTGGTCATCGTCGTTGTTGTTGACAAGTTTGTTCAGCTACGTCTGTATGTATGCTCAAGTATTCTGTCCCATACGCAAACATGCTTCCGAAGTACCACACGTTTGCATTTGTTTCGATTTCAATTGTTGGACGTCTAGTAGATTTCTCTTCAGATGTCATGAAAATGTTGTTGCAGAACACATAACTTTACTTACTTAACATAGCATATTAACTTACTCTTTTTTTGCATAACTGTAAAAGTCATTCGTTATTCTAGTGTGCATTGTTGTGTTGAAGTAGTTGCCATGACCTTGGCAAACAATTTTCTGTAATTTTTTCCTGTTCTTCTATTTCTCTTGACATGGTCAAAAAGTTCATCATACGCCATGTCCAGCATATGTGATCACTGACAACTTATCAGAAGTAATTCGAACATAAATGACTTTCATTGCTATATAATTTTGCGTTGCAAGAATGGGTTTTTTCTATCTAACGCGGTGAACCATAACATACAATAGTTATCACTGACCTTAAGTTATACTGCTTGGTAGGAGACGCCAAATTTATTATTGGTATACTTATACATCAATAAACCTTGTGTAATTGCCAATGCGATGCCTACGCCAAATATATACAGTAAAAGCTCTTTATTCGCAGAGCATATGTTCCATAAATATGCCGCGAATACAGAAACCGTGAATACGGGATGATAATTTATATGGGATTATAGGGGATATGTTCCTAGGTGACAAAAAAAACAAATAGGTATATAAAAATTATTTTACATAAATTATTTAATTGAAGTTTTTGAACATTTTAATTAATTACCTTAAGGCTTAGGCAATGGTTTGAAGAATTTTGTAATTTTTTCTTGCTTAGTAGTTTTCAAAAGCTCCTTCAATTCAGACTGCTGTGTATCAGTTAGAATTCGCAATTTGTCTCTTAAAAATTAGACTTATTTCCATAGACGGATCAATGTTCATAAAGAAATCGCAGAGATCATTTGCCATGCTTAAACCTTCACTAAGATTTTTCAAATTGAATGTAAAAAAAGTGAAGAGTTTATTGGTTCCATTTAATTTAAAGTGTTTTTTGAAAGTTTTCTAAAAAATGGGTAAGAACAAGAGTTCAGTTCCATGTGAACCCCTTCTATATGGAAATATTACCAAAAGTTCAAAAATGTTGCGAAAATAGTAGAAGATTTAACATTTTCTTGTAATAATATCTATTTTACTTTTTTATTAGTCCATTTGACAAGAATATTGGGTTGGATACCTATTGGAATAATTTTATTATTATGTATGTACTTATTAGATCCGCGAATAAAAAAAATTTTAGTCGTGAATATAGAAATTGGGTCTCATTTTTTTAATCCGCGAATAGTTAAAACGCGAATAAGGAGCTTTTACTGTACTATATTTATATATATACTTATACAAAGACGTCTACTGAGTGCTTGTAAAATGTCTCGATCGAATCAGTTCCTTTGAGAGGTTCGGCATCGCTTCGATGAAAAGAATTTGAAAATCCTAATATTAGGTACAGTATACTCTCGAAAATTAAATTCTCAGAAAGTAAATAATCACGAAAAAGTTAATCACCTTTAAGATTACACATGCACCTCGAAAAAGTAATTTTTTAATTTACTTTTCAGAGAGTGTGATAAAAAATTCGAAACGAAGCAAGCAGCGTTTTTTACGATGTTGCAAAAACACTTACTCTCTTATTTATCGCGTCTTTTTAGTAAATAAACTCTCCTACTTGATCCACTGGTTTAAAAATGAAAACGATGCAAATCAGGTGCCAGACTTTTTGAATTGTCGTACAAAAATGGTCAGAAAATATATTGCAAAAGACAAAACAAAATAATATTCAAGATTTTTTCTCTTCATAGTAAATACATATGTATGTATGTAAATGTAAATATGTTTTTCATGTAAATCCATATATTTTATTGAAGCAAATAAATGAATGAATTTTTTAAGTTTAAAAATGCATTTAATATTATTAAAACAGATTATTTATGTATATATTTGGAAAAGTAAATTATTCGAAAAAGTAAATTACCCAAAATACCAATCGATTTACTTTTCAATACTGTATATGGAAATAGGCACATTATTACAAGGATACACATACACATAATTGGCGACTTTTAGTAGTTTTCAACTTAATACATGTATATGAGATGGATGTTGTTATAATCCGATTTTATCCATTTTCACTCCATAAGTTGAGGTGATACAGGAAAATGTTTCTAACAAAGTTGGATAATAAAGCTTCACTAGAAAGCTTCTCCTGGAGAACATTTAAATAGTTCCTTATTTGGATACACTCATAATGAAGCCAGAAATCGTGAATTGGCCAAAACTATTCAGCGTATTTTTTAGGAATTGATGAGAGCAAATCTGAAACTATTAAGTTAAGATTAAAAAAGAGGAATCTCTTGTATCCCGATTGCCAAATCATACAAAAATCTAAATATAGTGCAGATACCTACTTTGTAATACCATTATATATGTACAGTCGAACCTCCTTAACTCGAATCACGATAATCCACAAAAAAACATCGAGTTAGAGAGAAAGTTTCATTAAAACATACGTTTTTTTTCAAAAAGCTGTAAAATATAGATTTATAAACAGTTTTATTTATTTACTTCGCTTAAAGTTGTACATGTACATACATAAAACACGGAAAGAAATTTGTATGAAATTTGACTTCTATTGCCAATTCATGGGTTTGAGTTATGGAGAACTTCGAGTTAAAAATGTTCGAATTATGGAAGTTCAACTGTATGTTATACAAGTCGCGAGACTTGCAAGAGTCATTTCTATTGTTTTTTCTTACGAGTTTATTTTAATTTCGTTAATTGATTTTACAAAAATGGACAATGAGTACTAAAAACAATACAAAAACTGAGGGCTATTAATTTGGCAAACATGCTCTAGTGGGCAGCTACTCGTGTAGTCTGTACAAACTATATATAACTATGTAAGAGAGTGTATAGATATGTATGTAAATATTGCCGCTTCGAACATACTCGTACATGCTTGTTGATGCGCATGAATTCAGTAAATTCAATAAAATCCACAAAGTGTTAATATGAGAATATTTTCGCAGTTGAAAAAAATATATGAAAGTTCAAATAGTTCACAGCTACACTGCAAAGCGACTTTTAACCTTTTGACCTATTCTATTGGGAATTTGTATTATTGATATAGAATTTCTTAGACGGATGGCTGTACAATGATCTCTTAAAGTAAACAAATGAGTTTGACATTTTGAATTAAGATCTGAAGAGGCTTATACGGTTTTCTTATATCAGAAAAATATATTGTCTGGTATTGGTGGAGATAAAAGTAACGTTACGGTCAGTTGTGGGTCCAAAATTATGTATGTATGATACAATACTGAAAACCATAAAACCAGGAAAGCATATTGGGAGAACAGAACAAATGGTAGGCTATTCTGAACGGTAGTAGAGGGAGTGTTATCTTGTGGATCTTGAAAATAAAAACCAATTCTGGTCCATCGACATGTAGAACACTGCATCTCAACGGTCTCGATTAAACAATAGACGGTATTATTGAGTCAAAACCGCTTAAGTTACTATCCAAGTTTTGTAAGTCTGAATCAGTTTATAACAGTTAGATTCTGAACCAGCTTCGAAAGAAGTCAGCTTACATGATGGCTATATTTGTATTCAGATGTATTTGTTCTAGTTTCCTTCAACGCCTTTTAAAGCTGTACTTGTACTTATTTAAGAAGCTTCAATATGCACCTTGTTGACATAAACGCAGAGATGTTGGGCGCAGTAAGCCTCTGTTGGGTTGTGCACTACAACAAGATTTAGAATGTAGTTAAATCTGCCATGTACGACGACCCTTGTACGAAATTTCGGGTAAAAAAAATGTTCTTCTATAAAAAGTACATGTTGATTCATCCTGAAATACATATATTGTATTACTACTCGTTGATAAATAAACATTCTGCGGGCAAAACTAGACCCCAAAATTAGTTCTCTCTCAAAAGCTCGGTACAATTACATTGGTGGAGCAGCTGCAGAACTCTCTGCAATATATTGTTGCGTGTATACAAACATTCCAGTAGTCATAACAGTCATGTGGTATTCACATCAACTCTTTTTACTCGTATGTGGTTTGCGGGTAAGCGTACTATTTATAAATCATGGTTACGTGGCCACAGGCCGTTTGTTTGCCATGCCGGCGGCAACAACAATAATAATAGCCAGACAGTGGCATCAGTATTATATGGCAAGAGGCTAGTGTTTAGTGTTGTTGTTATCACGGTTATGGCAACAGTAGTTGCACCAAAGTGTACAGCAATTAAGCTGAGAGTCGTCGCTTTTGTGTTTCTGTCATGCACCGGTTGCTTTTCGTCACAGTGACCATAAATAAACATTTGTGGCGTAAAAATTCTTTCTAACATTTTACGAATGTGACAATCCTGAAGCAATCCCCCGAGTATATAATAGATAGGGAGACAACATTACATTTTCCCTTCTTCTGGGCGCATGTGGTGTTTTCCATATATTAAAAGGTTTTAAAAGGTTGCACAAGGCAATGGAAGGAATTGAATAGGAGGTTATAGGATTGCAATGGATTTTCAATCAACGAAATAGCCTCTAACAAACCCGTTACAGAAAAGGAATATAATATCAGTTGAGTTGACTTAAGGATCAATAATGGATTTCGCTTTGTTCGATACATTCGGTCGTTTGCACAGAACGATTTCATAAAATTAAATATTTGTGTCACTAATGAGTTCTGTACTTTGAAAATTAATACCAATATACACTGGAAGTCTTCTTTTGCTTCTGAACATTTTTCAATGTATACAGTTTTCACAAGATAATCTCCAAGATTGGGACCTGATATTCATAACATACTCATCACTTTTAAGGTACATCCCATAGTATTCCACAGATCGACGATTTCTGAAGTTAGGAAGAAAGGTTTTATTTGAACTTTCCGATTTCCTAGTGCTACGGTCACATTGCATCGTTTTAATTTTGCTGCTGGTTCATTGATATAGAACTTCTTAGATATAGTAGTAAAAATATCATTCGTTTTGAACTAAAATTTAATTGTCCAAAGTTAAGGAAACATTATAATACGGTGTCAACATTCAGGGACTTAAGAAATCTTACAGTTTAAAAATGTGCCTGAGCATGGTTGCAACCTAAATGTTTTCGTTTATAAATATGTGAATTTGTTGCACACAGTACATAGTGAGCACACCAAATTGGACCGCTTGAAATGTATTTATACGCAGTTTTAAGCATGCAACAGCATAGTGCTCATACAACAATTGCATGCATGCACCAAAAGGCAAAGTCGTCTGCACGAACAGACTATTCGTAGGCTTAGAGAGGAACTACTCGGCCGCCGTTTAGGAATACGATTTTGATAGGTATTTGTAGGTATATAGGTATGGTCTTATACTCACACTAATGTTCACAAAAAGGAATCCACACACAAATGCAATAGTCTACAGTTAGAGGTTTAGAGGTGATTATGTTATATGTTAGAACACTTTTGTAAAATCAAACAGTTAAAAATTTTATCCTCACCTTTATATATGTAGATGCCAGAGACCAAACAATACTCGTAATTTTGGGAAAATGAGTATTTAAATTTGTGAAGCGACTGATTTATGTTGTATTCTGACAAACGTCTTTCAATTATAGTTATCTGGAAGTTTTTTATTTATTATGAATCCTTATAAGGAGGAGTTTATAACAGTCGTCTTGATATATTTGTATGCTCTCGCAAACATATCTTACCAGTTGAAGTCAGTAGATCAATTACTAAAAGGTAATAATTGTCGTCTAGCTTATTGCAAAATTAAAAACAGTAACTGAAATTTAGTAAATGTTAGATAAACAAAATGTTACGTATACGCACTGGCGTTGGTACTATTATTTTGGCATTGACAAATTACGGATATCAGTGGATACATTCTAAGTACCTTAGATGTTTGAATATTATGCGGTAGATCGTGGGTTGGCATATGCAATGTTTTTAAATCTATTTTCTTTAATAAAGAATTCAAAGTCTGAAATTAGCGCATACGCATATCATCTTGCTTATCGCATCACAAATACTTTTGTTTTCGGCTCTCCAACTGCTGCTTGACTCTATTCAGATTCCTTTATTATTTTCAACTCGAATCATTAACATGCTTTTGGTAATTATTGTTTAACAGTTGTTTTCAAAGAATCGAAATGCTCTTAACAGACTTTACCGCTGATTATAATAGACAGCTTTTAGGTGAGATATGTAGAGATGCATATATAAACTCATATGAGTGAACTAACTTTACATCCAAGTGGGTAAACAATTGTGTTTCTTTTATTCGATTTAACACAATAAAGTATTGACTAATGCCATCTTGTGCATGCATATGTAGTTAGTCATTAAGGTTCATTTTCTCTTCCGTTTTCAACTTGTTCACCATCGTGTCGCTTCTTCAGCAGAAATTGACAAAACGATTCTTTAATAAGTATGCTTGAATCTTATCCATCTCGATTTCTTCTCACCGTATATTTTTACATACAGCACCACAGTATGCTTCAAAGCTTTAATCGTTAAAAGTGTTAATAATGGGTGGTACAGTATAATTCTGGAAATTAATGAATGGTTAGTATGCAACAGCTAATACTAAAAATTCCGCTTTAGGACATATTTGGATTCGACAAAAAGTCCACTAATTAAAAAATGGTAATTTCCTAAGAAATACTTTATCAGGCATTTGCTAAAATCAGAACAACTTTGGAGGATGATAATGACTGCATACCGTGGTAATTTGGGTATGTGGAAAATAGATGACACTGTTCAAATAAGGTACATAATTCAAATCGACACAACCATCTGATACATCTAACATTTCTTCGGTGTTGGTCTGTCTAATTACGATTGCTTTAAAAGTTTTGTAATGAAAATTTATAATGTTCGTAGACCTCGAGAAGTACTCTATATTCGTTCATGAATTGTGTTCGTTCCGTTATTGTTTGGGAACAGGTTTGCGGGAAACGATGTGTTGAGCTTCTATTTTCGCAATTGAGCCTACATTAATTTCCTTGCTCACTTGGTTCTTTCTAACTATGACAAAATCAATATCTTTTATTTTTCTTTTACATTTTTTATGCATCGGGAAAAATTCTACCTCCAATTTTGCAATACGAACACTCGTTTTTACACCTCTGTTAACGAATCAAAAATTCGAATTCAAATGAGAATTGATTTTATCGCTGTGTTGTTAGGATATTGTATGTCTTCTGATCGATGAATGTGCATACAGTGTTTGTACAGTTAGGGGAAAAAAAACATAACAAAATTAAAATAACTCACGGAAATAGAATGAGAAAACAGAAATTATTCAAAGTTTCATAAAAACTTAAATTAAATGCTTTTGTTCTTCAATTTCGAGAGCCTGTTTACATTGTTGATACATCGGTCTTATTTACATTGGTCATCATCATCGCATTGACAGTTGTCGAATATAAATCGAATATGTTGAACCGAATGTTTTGGGAACATATGTACATATGTGTGTACATACGCAAATATTTAAGACAACTATGGAAAATGAGTTCTTAACCTTGACTTCCTGCTTTTCACTACATTGGAATGCAAATAGTCATCAGAATGTCAATGATCCCCAGATAAGTTATCAAAATATATAGGGATTGCTTGAACAAGGTTTTCCTAAAAATATTTAACTATATCAAATTACTAGTTCTGCGCTAATAATTTGTATACATTACGAAACATCAAGTGTATCAAGTACTCGTATACAGATTTTTCCAATGTCCAAACTTAGTTTTTAGTAACTATGAATATCTCTTCGTATTAAAACGCCTGCACGACCTCATGGTTTCATTCGTTTTTAACATCATCACAGAGGTTCGATAAAGGTGATTACTATATAAACTTCTTTACGCTATATATCGTTTCTTTGTTTTTAAAAGAGACCACCTACAAAATGTGTACAAACTCCTTATAAACATGCTTCCATTTGTATTTAGGTTTAAGGCCCATCTTTATCTGTAATCTGTAAACCAGCTTTTAAATATTAATACTCCAATACTTCCAGATTGCAGCTAGAGCTGTGAGCATTTTATTCAAATGAATATTACATTTTCTTCCACAATTATGTTTGTTCTGGTAGCCGTGCGACTCAACACCTTAAACCTGTAAACAAGCCACCTAAAAATGAAATAATATGTACGTGAGGCTGTGTTAGCATCTAAATGTGTACATAATGTGCATGTGTGCGAGTACCGAAGGTAATAGCTAAAAAAGGGAGTTTAACCCAAAAACCTGATTAAAGCCGATGCTTGTACTGTATCGGCAAACAACCAGTATGTCTGCAAATATTTACATTTTTTGATTGACTGCCAATGAAAATGTAGGCAGCTGCGGGCGAGTGAGAGTGGCTGAATGGAAGTGGCAAAGGTTATCAACACACTTTTCGTAGCAACACCGAAATGGTAGTAAACAAATCAACCCAATTTCGGTAAATCCACAACGTTCGTCTATTTTACAATTGCCGAAAACTAATTATGTGCCCTGACAGGTGTTCTCCCATTGATAGTTTGCAATTTCTATTTGGACTATGTGAATAAAATTAGAGGTTTAGGTCGCACAAAATGCGTAAAGCTACGCGTCATAACTTAAGCAACGACATTGTCGAAAGTTTGAACGTAAAACAGTACTCATACTAGTACATTCGTAACACTTGTGGGTGTATGTATAAAATATAATCTTTAACAGAGCCAACAGCTAAGGAGACAATACCAAAAAAGCTGGCGTATAGAATGCAGAATGGAAACCATACCCAAAGTGGTGAACTGACGAAGTTTTTGAAACAGGTTTTGTTTAGCTAAGTTATATGGTTATGAAACCACTAACGAAGCTCTTCAAGCATGCCCTGTCCTTGTTGTTTTAGCAGATGCCGCCCATTTCTCAGAAGGGAACTTAATTGTCGCGCAACATTAATTTAGGTGTGCCCTTAGGCAGACTCAGAGGGCATACATGGGTACTTTAGGCATGCCAATGCTCTTTGCTTAGCATACGCCCCACTACTTTCATTTTACAACGAATTTCACAGTTCGTTTCTTGTTGTGGTGGCTATAGCGAGTGGGTTGTTGCCCCTACGGATGTTGTTACAGCGTTTGAAACATCGAGTAGGTAGGTAAGACAGCTGACAAAACAAATATTGCGTGGGCAGGCTATGTTATATGCCAACAGGGACGTGGGGCATCTTACCTTGCGTTTTAAGCACATGGCTTACAATTTAATGCTCCTAATAAATGAGTGATAGCCAAGAAATTATCTATCGTTTTTAAGTGAGTACTAGTATGCAGCAGCAAAAAGCCTTAAAGCATAGTTGTAATTTGATATTCAATTGCGCCATCATATGACGATTTCTGGTTACTTATATAAAAGTTACTTTGGTTTTAGTATTACACCAACATTTAAATCTTTAGGTAGCGAAAACCAAATTCGCTATTCGTCTTTTCGAGAAGTCATGTAGGAGGAATGATCAATTGAGCTCGTGAAGCCAACAGTATAAATTAATTGGACATAAAACATGGCATGGTATATCATGACGCATAAATTCTTCTTTATATAATTTCACTTCGCAGTTTGTCTATAACCCATGTAATATGAAATTTTTAATTGATTTTCGAGTCACTATTGAAATTTATGAGTATCTGTCTGTGATGCCGGGGCCTAATTTTCGGGGCCAAAAGCGTAGTAAGTCTTAACTAACACTTTGGATTTATAACATACTCAGATTAAATACATCAAACCCATTAATATCAACGCTAAGCAGATACTTTCCTCCAAAAATTTATGTAGCTATCGATCCATATATGACAGCTATTGCTGAAACGATAGACATATTTAAATGTGTTTGACTAACGTTCAATTTAGTGTCTCTTGAGTTGATCAGTGTTTGCTAAACTTTAATTAAAACAAGTAAGGAAGGGCAAAGTTCGGATGTAACCGAAAATTGTATACTCTCGCAATTTATTTACTTAATTTTATTAACACACAATTTGATCCACATATTCGGCATATATATGGTATAAATTCCACTGAGAGTTGGAAACTCTAATATTAGGTAATTGGGAGCTAGGTGAAGTTATGACCCGATTTCATCCATTTTTGGTACGGAGACATATTATTAAAAGAAAAATATTTGGTCTGAATTTCTTCAAAATAACTGAATCCTTACCTATATTTTCGATAAAAATTTATTACAAGCACTGAGGTCCTCATGTTTGATACATGGGGCTTTGTGTAGCCCTTCTGTACCATCTTTATAAAGAAATTTTCGGTTTCTGAATTAAAGCATTTTTAGTAGTTTGGTTTATACAGCTTTATTGGTATGCGAGATATATGCCAAAACCCTATTTAGGGGATGGGCCACGCCCCTTCCTAGTACGATCCTTTGTATCAAATTTTACTTTTATAACTATATTTTATTTATGGCTTAGTTATGACACTTTATTCGTTTTCGATTTTCACCATTTTGTGGTCGACTATGATTTCGCCCATTTTCAATAGCAACCCTCTCACCAAGTTTCGTCAAGATGTCTTAATTTTTACTCAAGTTATCCGTTGCACGGGTAGGCGGACGGACAGACAGACATCCAGATTTGAACTCCACTCGTCACCCTGATCACTTTCATATATATAACCCTATCTATCTAACTCGTTCAGTTTTATGACTTACAAATAACCATTATGTGAATAAAACTACAGTGGAACATCTCAAACTCGAATCACCATAATCCACAAAAAAACTTCCAGTTAGAGAGACTTCGAGTTATTTTCATTTAACCTTCACGAGGGCGGTATCCCATCTTTTGGCACGATTTAAGTTATCTCGTAAACTGTGGGAGATATCAATTTTTTTAGTGTTTATTTTAGGCTAATTAACATAAAAATGTCGTCAAATCTTGGCGCCCCAGTAACTAAAATCTCCCCCATTTCTTTGTTAGATGATTTATGAAATCCATAAATGTAATATGATAGTTTTTGTTCGCCTCCATAGGAATATAGGGACTCTTCTAAAATTCTGCGTCGATAGTAAAATTTTATTTTTTGTATTATGCCCTGGTCGAAAAGTATGGAAGGAAATTTCTCTGAAAATTGAAGTTCCACTGTATTATACATATATTATTTTGTTGCGAGAGTATAAATATTTATATAAGCACGTGAGCATTAGTCGATTATTTCTATTTATAGACGTGTTTAGGATTGAGTGCATATAATAAATACAATTGAATCCAACAGTAGGTAAATAATTTAAAATACAAAAATATGTAATGAATAATTTCGTGTTTTTAGTTGAATATGCCTAGTGGAACAAGTCTTTTAGAGTTTAAGCAGGAGCGAGCACCAGGTTTGCGTGAAAGTGGCATGGAAATAAAAGAAATTGCCAAATTACTAAACCAACATAAAAATACAATTAGCAATTTCCTAAAAAGACCCTTCCAAATATACTACTAATGTATGAAGTGGTGGAAAAACGAAAATCGAAGCTCGATGCAAACGTCATATTCGGCTCCATACACTCATTGAACAAATGAGTTGCTTATAAATAAAACTCTATTTGGATTTAGATGCAACAAATATGAGAATAAATCAAATTATAATCAAAATTCAAGCATAACACACCTTTCCATAGTACCACAACCAGAACTTTTTCCTCGACATATCAGCACTCATTTAGCATTTGCGATAAGTACTAATTTTTAAACGAAGAGTGGCGAAGTGTGGTATTCAGCTACAAGGAAAAGTTCAATTTCGATGGACCTGATGGCTATAAAAAGTATTGGCATCATACGCAAAACTTTCGTCGAATCTGTCGAGTACACGGCGGAGGTTCCATAATGGTATCGGCTGCCTTTTGTTATGCAGGAAAGACCCCAATATGCTATATTATTCATATTCATCAAAATATATGAAAAACTAACTATTTTTTTAACATGCACATATAAATATTTTCTATGAAACATATTTTTACTTCTTATTTCTTTCGCATGCACTAAAGGAATTTATGTTTTTTTGGCTATGTGATCTAACTATGAATACCAAAATTCCGTTAGAGCCTTTTATTTTAATTTTCTAATAGTTTGAAGTCATGCATGTATAATTTCTTTACTGAGTTAGAAAATGGTTGCGGTATTTTCAATTGTGTTCCAGCCAATGCTTACCTGCTTCTAACTACATGCTTTTTGTCCTTCATGGCCATTATCCTATGGTTATTCCTTATTTTTTTATTGTTTGTTGCGTCGCAGATGCCACTTGTTGCAGTTACTCATTCAGCTTTTTATTGTATTATTGTTATTCTCTGCGAACTTCTGCTGCCTTTGTTTCAATTTTTATTATCCATTTTACTTTTTATTTTATGTATACTTTTTATTTTATTTTTCTATGAGTGTGAAAGTGTGTGCATTCCAGGATTTATATTTTTATAACTGTTTTGATATTTATTATTTTTTATTTCTGTGCTATCACATTTTGTTGCCGACAGCACAAAACACAGTTATGCGCTTGTTATGTGAGCGAGTGTCCTTGGGGGAGGATACGAGTATAATTAAATGGCTGCATGGTTGTTCTTTGGTAATAATTGTACGTCTGTCATATAATTGCCTAAGGGACAATGACAAGTGGGACTTAATTAATTGTGCATATAAGAAAAACAAAAACATAATACAAATTTAAAAGAAGCAACATAACAAAACTAGCCATTGTTATTCAGTTCCCGGCAAAATAAAGCTAATCAAAGTGAAGTTGAATAGTGTATAGCAGTTCGAGGAAATTTTTTCTTTTGTCAAAACTACTTAACATTAAATTGACTCGTTCAAGTGCCTGCTTTATCGCTGAGTATTTAGAGTGTTTATGTGATAGATATGAAGAAGAAAGTTGCACCGATCAATGCTTATTTATTGATAGACTGGATTGTTCTTTAGTGAAATTGATTAATTACTATTATTACGACAACTTGTTATTCCCCTCAATCGTATTGAACAGTTGTTCTCGTGCAGCAAAATATCGCAGGAGTTATGAATCTGGAAGTTGATGCAGCAATGTACAACAAAAAATAAAGGTATCACTTGTGAAAAAATTGTCGAAATCGGACTATAACTTTTCAATGCCCCGGATATCGAATATGAAGAACTCAGTGCCGAAAATATCAGTAAACCTCTCAGATATCTCAATTTAATTTAGAGGAAATCGTTTTCTTCTAAAAGTGTGTCTCTGTACCAGAAATGGTTAAAATCGGGTCATAACTTTCCGTAGCTCTCATATAGCTAATTATAGGAAAATGCGACGGGCTTAATAGTTAATATGTGAAATATCTTAGCCAAATTAATTGAGCATATACTCTCAGATATAATGTATGTTGGTGATAAAAATGAGTGAAATCGATTTAGGAATTACCTCTGCCTATATACTATATATGATGATTTTCGTTTTTCTATTGGACTTTATGCCGAATATATGGGTAAAATTGTGTGCTATCTTTACACAAAAATATAGCAATAAATTGCGAGAGTATAAAAGGTTCGGCTGCAACCGAACTTACTTGTTCCTTTCCTTACTTGTTCAAAATTGCTGACATCAAAAAAATGTAAAAATTTAAACGATGGCGAAAAGAGTGCCAAGTTCAAATTTCTCCATCATTTGAGTCGGTTCAAGCGTTGCGAAAAGGTATTTCGTCGCAAAAGAGGTGCACATAACAAATAAGAAAACATTTTTTTTGTTTTTTGCATTTCTGTTTTACGTCAAGCGAAGTTAAGTTATTGGGCCCCATGCATATAACGTGAGCTTGAGCTCGAACTCGATTTTTTGAGTAAAAGGTGCTTGTCGTATGTATAATAATATTTGATGTGTTTGCTTTTACTCGCTGCTTCCGTTTGATCTCATCTTGCTCAGTTTGAACGAAGTTAGATCAGAGAACTTACAACATAGAGAAGGTGCAGGTTCGACTGGGAATGAAAGTCAAGTCTGAAAGAAGTGTACTAGGGAATTTACCACGTTACTGGGGAACTCACCACATGAAAAGTTAACAGCGAATTCAGTTTTAGCAGAAGGAAATCTGTAAAACGAGAATACGCTGGCACACGAAATAATCGTGTGATGTTTTTCAATTGTAATTAAATTTTTATTTCTTTTTATTTTTAATTTTTTTATACTACTTTCTAAATTAATATAATTACTAATTAAAATCTTATTTTTACAAAATTATTAATAAAATGAATGAAAAATTATGTTTATGATGAGCGTCGAACCTGTTGCCCTTTCTCAACTAGGGAATTCGATGGTTAGGCAAAATAGGAAAATATATGGGAATGGATGTATGATAATTCACTGATTCGATTGTGCGAAAATTTCTCAATTGATGGTAGGCAATTCTGAAAGTCATGTTTTATTAAATGTATTTATTATTCATAAATAATTGATATTTTTCATTTCATTGTTATAATATATGTTGTATTTATTTAATTTTTATTTATATCTGATTAAAAAGTTTGCCTTATGCTTTAATTAGTAAAATAAACTATATAATAATCTATAATATCATTATGGACTCGAACAATAATTGATTTGCCGTCGGCAAAATTCATAACAATATGTTCAAATATTTTTACTACCATACGCGTGCAGAAATATATATGTACATATGTACATGCGTATAAATGTGAACATACAAATCTACATTCCTCACATTTGTTACTTCGACACATCTTCAGAAAAACACTCGCCTACAACAAAACATTACAATAACATATTCATTCATAAACGCATGCGTATCAACAACAAAGCAAAGGGACTTCACTCATAAGCGCAAGCGTCGCGCACATCTCCGCGAAAACCGAAATACAGTTGATCTCCTTTTTACACGGTTTTTTTTTTGCACGATTTTTTTTTACACGGTGTTTTTGAACACTTCCCAGTTACCATTTTTACACGGTTTCACTTTTTTTACACGGATTTTTTATTTTAATTGTATACTTTTTTGCAATAAAATCAAAATTCCATACGTCACAAATCTATTGCTGTTAATAGAATTTAATAAATTCTAAATTAGGTTTAAACTAAAAAATACAAATCTTAGATTCGAAAGCCATTGAAAAGGTTGCAAAAAGTTCAATACGTAAACAAATAAATGAAGCTGTATGAAGAAGTAAGAGTAAAGAAGACACAGCGATTAATGACGGAACTTTGAAATGTATTATTTTTTTACCATTCCCAGAATAGTTGTTGTTTGTTCCTTCTAACAGTAATATGTACATATATATAAAACCGGAAAAGCCTATAACAACAACAACAGTGAAAATTCTCACTGTACGAATAGATAGATTTTCATGTAAAATTAGATCTTTTTTACACGTTTTCTATTTTTTGCACGATTTTTTTCATAAATTGGTCCCAATAGTGAGTTTTATATAAAAATTTGATTTTTTTTGCACGGTTTTTTTTACACGAGTAATTTAATGTCCCAGCTAACCGTGCAAAAAGGAGATCAACTGTGTTGAAATAAATTTTTATTTATTTTCCTACAAATTCTTTTAAATATTATTTATGAGCAGAAAAAATCCTATTAATCCGTTAAAATTTATAAAAAGTCAAAATAGTTTATCATATCAAAGCATGGGCATATCACATCAAAATGCCAATCATCACAAATGTTCATTCCCCGGCAGTCAATTCTGTTAAATAATAACGAGTAACGAGCGAATGGTGAATTCCCTACTAGCCAATTACAAACTCTGTAAATGACCGTATCGAACTTCATACAAAAATCAAAATGCACCTTCTCTATGTTGTAAGTTCTCTGGTCATCCTGGTTTGTAGCTGTGTCTTTGGCCGAAATTCTAAATTGTCGCATTAAGATCATTGATATCTTTTTTTTACCACCAATATAGATCATTCAATCAGTCATTTATGGTTATCATATTGCGGTTTCATGTTGCAAAAACACTCATATGTTAGTTGTTAATTGGCGATTCTTTATGTGTCGCCACAAATTAAATGATTTTAGGCATGCGATTAGCCCGTCAGTAACAGTTGATCCAGGAATAATTGGAAGAGTCTGGCGTAAATCACCTGCTAACAGAATCCTGGCTCCACCAAAAACGTTCATCGACAATCAAGATCTTTTAAAGTCCTGTGCAGTACCTCCAGCGACTTCTTGAATACAGTATACTCTCGAAAAGTAAATCGATTGGTATTTTGGGCAATTTACTTTTTCGAATAATTTACTTTTCCAAATATATACATAAATTATCTGTTTTTATAATATTAAATGCATTTTTAAACTTAAAAAATTCATTCATTTATTTGCTTCAATAAAACATATGGATTTACATGAAAAACATATTTACATTTACATACATACATATGTATTTACTATGAAGAGAAAAAATCTTGAATATTCTTTTGTTTTTTTTCTTTTGCAATATATTTTCTGACCATTTTTGTACGACAATTCTGATTTGCATCGTTTTCATTTTTAAACCAGTGGATCAAGTAGGAGAGTTTATTTACTAAAAAGACGCGATAAACAAGAGAGTAAGTGTTTTTGCAACATCATAAAAAACGCTGCTTGCTTCGTTTCAAATTTTTTATCACACTCTCTGAAAAGTAAATTAAAAGTAAATTAAAAAATTTACTTTTTCGAGGTGCATGTGTAATCTTAAAGGTGATTAACTTTTCCGCGATTATTTACTTTCTGAGAATTTACTTTCCGAGAGTATACTGTATTTGGAAAATCTTCATTATAGCGCTATTTTTGGCGATTTTGCCGACTGGTGTTTCGTTCATTTGCAATTTCAGGAGTAATTTCAAGGCCGAATGTGCCGTTTGTTTGCCTACTAACAGGTGCCAAGTTGCCCCTATTCCCGTTAACCTTGGTGGTGAAAATGAGTGAAATTGGTTCTGGAATTACATCAGTCCTCATATACTATATATTTTCTATTGGACTTTATGCCAATCAATAAATTGCGAGAGTATAAAATGTTCGGTTAGACCCGAACTTAGCCTTTCCTTATTTATTACAAATTGTTTTGAGCTATCGACACAACCTTATACAATTGAACTATAACAAAACTATTTTAACAAAGCAACAATGATAACCTTCAAAATATAATTTTTTTGTTTTCTCTTTTTATATTTTTCTTGTGAACTCGAATAAAAGTCTCTTATTATTATCTTCCTCGCAATTTTTCCATATTTACTCACTTTCTTGTCTTTTTCTGGCCTTCCACGAATATTTCAAGACTAAAATTAGCCAGATCGGTTTGGCCGTTCTCGTTTTTTTGCGGCACAAACGAACAGCAATTCATTTGTATATTATATTACTATCAAGCGACAATTTTTTTTAATTCCGCACACGACCATTCAGTAGGGTCGAGTGATCTTAACCCCCCTCCCGTACCTCCGTGCCCGAGTGACGCCTACAACTCTACAACGCATAGTTAGCCACCGAGCGGGTTTTCAAAATTTTTAACTCGTGATATCTTTTGAATGGAATGTCAGAATCTAAAAATTCAAAAAGTTATATGTATAAAGGTTTTGAAGCGATCTTAAACTAAAAAATCATTTATTTCGATAAGGATTAATACTAAGGTGTAAATAAAAAGCCTTTTCAAGTAGTGGTATTTTAATTAATTTTTTTATATAAAATCGCTATAATAGTTAGAGATATGACGTCGATGTTTGTTTTAGATAATGATAAGTTCTACAAACTTTGTTATATCTTCAATCGTTTTCGCAGCATTCGCGATTAAAGACAGTTTTTTGGTATTTTTTTACGTTATCGGAGTTTTGGTAGGGATCCCTATTTTTTTTTTAAACTAACTATAGCCTATGTCACTCAGGGATAGTATAGCTTTCCAAAGGTGAAAGAATTTTTCAAATCGGTTCAGTAGTTTCGGAGCCTATTCGAGACAAACAAACAAAAAAACAAACTTTTCCTCTTTATAATATTAGTATAAATATGTACATATGTATATTTATTTTCTTTGGTTATTAAAATTGAAATTATAATATACCAAAAGAATAAATGTTCGCGCATAATTTGTAATTGTAAACAAAATCGAAAGAACCATACGCATGATGTTTGTAAATTTGTTTACATGTATATGTGCGTAAATATGTGCCTCATAATTTGCTATATCAAAATTTACTAACCTTTACGATGAAATATCAGAAACAGAACTACTTTTAGAAATTGAGAAGACTTTTAAAAGCGGTTAATATTACTGTCTCTAATTGGGTGACGCTGGACTATTTGAAATTCATTGTGGAATGGGATTTTACAGCATCTCTTCTGAATCTAACGGTCGCACTAAAGTTATTTATGACAATATATGCATCAGTCGCTTCATGTGAGAGAAGTTTCAGCAAATTAAAATTAATTAAAAATTACTTGCGGTCTACAATGACTGAAACCGGATTAAACAATCTTGGTATTTTAATGATAGAACATGAAGCAACACAAAATATAAATTTTGAAGACAAGATTTCGGAGTTTGCAAGTGTCAAAGCTTGAAGGAAGAATTTTTAATTTTTTCACATTATATACTAATATTTGTAATACTCGTGTTTTAATAAAATGTAAATGATTATTACTTTTTTATTTTAAAAGTTTTGATTGAGGGTGACACCTTAAAAATCCCCCCGGGTGGTTATAACATTCGACCGATGGTAAGTAATTTTGACTTAGACCAAATAATTTATTCAAAGGTTTCAACTCCCAACCGTTGGATGGCTGATACCTGGAAATAAAGAATTATCATATTCCTTAAAAATTATTTATTCTGTTCACCTGTGTTAAAACACAGTTCGATTCATATTTCACTGAACCATTCATTCCTCGGCATAATAATATAAGGTCTAGTACAAATAAATAATTTTTTGCGTTAACTTGATGCAATTTTGAAGTCAATCTCAATATGTCACTCTTATTAAACCCCACTATGAGAAGGTTAGTATATGGTCAAAATCCGTTAAGCATTTTGAGAAAAAAAGGAATTAAACAAAACTAAGCAAAATTAAGTTATAAATTTCTTAAGGTAAATTGGCGAGACCTTAGCCCAAAAGAAAGTTGTCCAAAGCCGACAAAGAACTTCAAAAGAAGTAAATTTAATAGTAAAGATAGTTGAGAAAAACTTCACTCTGAAAATGGGCAATGACCGTGGCATTGAGTAGTGACTCTTTGGCGTTCTTGATCCAAATTGGGTGGAAATCTAACATAACTTTCTGTCATCACCAATAAAGATATGGGAATAAAGCTTTGTAAAATTTTTGCATGTTAATTTATCGGCGACGATAAAATTTTCAATGGCTACTGCCTGGTGATTAACGACAGTCTGTTTACAAAACAATAAATTTTATTGCGAATTGTTGAAACACTACAATACCGTACAACGTCAAATAAATCCACCTACACAAATATTGTCCGAAAAAATTGTTAGGGAACTGTAGAATAGAGCTACAACAAAATACGCAATGCCTTGAACTGCCAGAAAATTTCCAACTTATTGTTCACTAAAAAATTAATGAATTGAGGTAATTTGGTAATTTTCGGAGGATACAACATAATTACTTGAATCAAACTGAACTGTACTATTCTTCTGCAATTACCTCGCTTGGATTAGAGAAAGAAACAACCAAGTTCTCGTGTATTTAAACAAGTTTTGTTTTGAGCTATATCATGGCTGCTTGTGAAGTATTATTATATTTTGCGTGTTTAATTTAAATCAGTGATCTGCAGACTAATTGAAGTTTAAATTATTGAACCACGCAAAAGATGGAATTGAAGAGGGTGATACTGTAATACGAGAGCTGCTATATACATATATTTCTGGCCTAGGCAACACTAAGTGTTGCCAGGTGCAATCTGACATTTCCATTGGAAAGTTTGACATTTTTTAGCATAACATCACTCAGAACGTTTTGTCATTTAATCGTGAATTGTTTTATTTACAGGGAATTAAAAAATCTATCTCGGCCAAAAAATGGAATTAACTCGTGAACATTTTCGTGCGATCATTTTTCACAACTTTCGACGTGGATTATCGCGACAAGAGTGCATCGATGAACTAAAATCTTCGTATGGCTATGAAGCACTTAGTGTTGCCAGGTGCAATCTGACATTTCCATTGGAAAGTTTGACATTTTTTAGCATAACATCACTCAGAACGTTTTGTCATTTAATCGTGAATTGTTTTATTTACAGGGAATTAAAAAATCTATCTCGGCCAAAAAATGGAATTAACTCGTGAACATTTTCGTGCGATCATTTTTCACAACTTTCGACGTGGATTATCGCGACAAGAGTGCATCGATGAACTAAAATCTTCGTATGGCTATGAAGCACCATCCTATAGCACTGTGAAAAACTGGTACAACGAATTCAATCGTGGCTCAAAGACGAATTCCGTGAAGGTCGTTCAAAAACAGCCGTTGTGCCAGAAAACATCGATGCCGTACGTGAGCTGATAATGCAAGACCGTCATGTAACATACCTTCAGATAGAGGCATGCCTATGCATTTCTCCCACCAGCATACATTCGATATTGCATGAATACCTGGCCGTAAAAAAGCTTTGTTCTTGTTGGATCCCTCATAATTTGACAATCGCTCAAAAAAAGTGCTTCGAAAATTGGTTTGAGCGCATGCAAAAGTGTATAAATCTTGATGGAGAATATTTTGAAAAACAATAAAACCATTTTCGTTAATAAATATTCCTATTTTCATTATTAGGCCAGAAATATATACAGCAGCCCTCGTACTTCACTGTCAATTCGAAGCACGCAATAGAAGCGACGCCAACAATGGTCAACATCAAGGGCGAAACTATTGAATACGTAAAGAATTGTTGAATATAATAATATTGTCTTGCCTTAAATTCTAATTCATTTTCCATACAGATATTTCAAATCTCATACGGCGCGTTAAAGGTACGCAAACTTATTGGTGTCACTTATGATAGCAGCGTAGAACTTTCGAAGCATTGGAATATGTGCTGCAAGCAAATCCAGAATTATGGATGCAAACGCTGCTACATGGAACACAAATCATTTACACACCAGATATGTATGTATTAGGTTTAATGACACTTTTTTACGTCCAATTAAACCTTTTGGTCAACACAAGCACGAGAATTGGAACGACATGGTTTAGGTGATTTTGTAACCGTTTATCATCGCGACGTGTGTCAACTGGGTTTTGCCAATGAGCTAGAGGGCAAAGCAGTTTCAGTATCTTTGAGCTTACCGGCACTTGGCCGTGCCATTAGCAGCTAAAACACAGAAATTAAAGGGTAAATTTAAGTGAATGTTTGTGCTCATAGAAATTTAAAAACTTTTTGTATGTTTAATTAGGAGGACTTTTTTGATTCATTTTCACCTTGTATTGAGGAATCATAACGTTGTTGTATCGCTTTACAAGGACATAAATTCACCGAAATTAGTTCAATGGAAATACTACAGCAAGAGCATGGATGTTAAGACTTGAACGGAAACATAAGGTAATTATTACCAACATTTATTACAAACTTTATAAATATTCAAATTTTACTTTATATTTTATAGAAACCCTCCTCCCAGATGAATCTAGTACTAGTGAAATTAATGAAAGAACAGATCTTATAAAAACTCCGAAAGAAACCAAAAGAGTCTTCACATAATGTGCGCAGCTTACACTTCCAGGCCGCACGGGGTATTTGACATTTGCCACTCTTCCTCCAGCCTTTGTCAGATAGTAAAAATTGTTCAACTATTCAATACGTTTTACATATGTATATAGTATAGTACGATAATACATGTATAAATTAAATATAATAATAAACACCTAAATGGCATGATATCTATACTAATATTATAAAGCTGAAGAGTTTGTTTGTTTGTTTGTTTGAACGCGCTAATCTCCGAAACTAGTGGGGGGTTACTCTGTAAGGCGTTACGAATAGCAATGCGTTGCGAAAGTGAATTGCGTTGCGAAGGGCAATCGGTACTCTGTAACACTTTTGCATTGTAAACAGTGTTGCACTGTTGCTCCGAATTGAATAATTCTTTTTGTGTTGGATAGTCCATTTATCGAGGAAGGCTATAGGCTACATAGCATCAGGAGCGAAGAAACAGTGGTAAATGTGTAAAAAACGGGGGAAATTATTTATCTTTGAGGGCTTCCGTTCCTTACGCTGCGAAAGCGGTTCAAGATTAGATTTCAATCTTGATGAAATGTTCAGAGGTTGTTCGTTGTGGATCTTGGAAGGTTTAGTCGGAAAATTTTAAAATTCCAAAAAGAGACTTTTTTCCATACATTTTTTTTAATCTATCTATAAAAAAAACAATTCGGAAAAGTCGGAAATTGGCAAGTGGCAACAGAGAAATCAGAATTGCAAATGAACGGTGACATCTACAATGAAGCATTGAAATTCGTATGCCATCACCAAATCGTCAAATTAGAGATGTACTGAATCGTGCATACAACAGAATAACTTTGGAACAACAAGTATAAAGAAATGTTCTATTATTTAATGAGCAGCAAAAGACAACCTATGATGAATTGATTAAGGCTGTCCATGATGGAAATGGTGGACTTTTATTTCTTGATACGCACGGTGGAACTGGGAATCCTGATTGATTCTGATATCATTGATTTTGGCAACAATACTCAAAATGGCATTACGTTGGCTCTCGCATCTACTGGAATTGCAGCAACGCTACTAGAAGTTGGAAGAACGGCGCATTCGACACTGTAGCTTCAGTTAAACATGCAAATCTATGAAACATCTATGAGATGGGCGCAATTTTCTAGAAGCACTTGACAGAACAATAAAAGATCTGTGGAATAATAATCGTCGCTTTGGAGGCGTAATGATACTGTTATTGACAAACACATTTATTTCGAAATCAACAGCGACGGAGGAATTGAACGCATGTCTCAAGTCACTTGTGGCGGTACGCGAAAACCATATGATTGACCATGAATATGCGTGTGTTCCTGCAACAGGAAAGCACCGCAGAAGATCTGCAAAGAACTGGGCAAATTCTGGTTAATACTTCTAATGGTTTGATATCAATCCGAACATTAGCCAAATTTATCGTAACTACGATTGGTTGAGTGCACGCAGATTTTTAACTGCCAAAAATACCGATGTCGATGATTTAATCTATACGACTTAAAGTCAACTTCCGGGAGATTTGTGTTCATACACATCAATCGATCATGTTGAAAATGAAGACGAAGCTGTGAATTATCCGCATACAAGGTTCTATCGAGCGTACTGTGTGAAAGACTAAAGCCCACCGTCAACAAACTGATTGGACCTTATCAGTGTGGCTTTAGACCTGGAAAATCGACAACTGACCAGATATTCACCATGCGCCAAATTTTGGAGAAGACCCGTGAAAAGAGGATCGACACATACCACCTTTTTGTCGATTTTAAAGCTGCTTTCGACAGCACGAAAAGGAGCTGCCTTTTTGCCGCGATGTCTGAATTTGGTATCCCCGCAAAACTAATACGGCTGTGTAAATTGACGTTGAGCAACACCAAAAGCTCCGTCATGATTGGGAAGGACCTCTCCGAGTCGTTCGATACCAAACGAGGTTTCAGACAAGGTGACTCACTATCGTGCGACTTCTTTAACCTGATGCTGGAAAAAATTATAAGAGCTGCAGAGCTAAACAGAGAAGGTACAATTTTCTACAAGAGTGTACAGCTCCTGGCGTACGCCGATGATATTGATATCATCGGAAGCAACAACCGCGCCGTTTGTTCTGCTTTTTCTCGCATGGATAAGGAGGCGAAGTGAATGGGTCTGGAGGTGAATGAGGACAAGACGAAATATCTCCTGTCATCAAGCAAACAGTCGGCGCATTCGCGTCTTGGCTCCCACGTCACTGTTGACAGTCATAACTTCGAGGTCGTAGATAATTTCGTATACCTGGGAACCAACATCAACAACACGAACAATGTCAGCCTCGAAATCCAGCGTAGAATAACTCTTGCCAACAGGTGCTACTTTGGACTAAGTAGGCAATTGAACAGTAAAGTCCTCTCTCGACGAACCAAAATCAAGCTCTACAAGTCGCTTATCATTCCCGTCCTGTTTTACGGTTCAGAAGTTTGGACGATGTCAACATCAGATGAGACGACACTAGGAGTTTTCGAGAGGAAAATTTTGCGTAAGATTTATAGTCCTCAGAACATTGGCGACGGCGAATACCGCAGACGATGGAACGATGAGCTGTACGAGCTATACGACGACATTGACATAGTTCAGCGAATAAAAAGACAGCGGCTACGCTGGCTAGGTCATGTTGTCCGAATGGACGAAAACACTCCAGCCCTAAAAGTGTTCGATGCAGTACCCGCCGGAGGAAGCCGAGGAAGGGGAAGGCCTCCACTCCGTTAGAGGGACCAGGTGGAAAGCGACCTGGTTACACTTGGGATCTCCAACTGGCGCCGGACTGCGAAGGAGAGAGAGAGGTGGCGCACTATCGTCGATTCGGCTATAACCGGCTAAACGGTTGCAACACAAAATCACATACATACATACAATCTTCAAGCAGCTATCGAATAATGTAATAGTTGCCAGAATTTTTTAAAGGGACTTACAAGGGGGCAGAAGGCTTGTTCCACGAATTTCTTTGAGTTCCAACGATTTGCCATTTCAGTTCAAACGTATTCAGTTTCCAATGAGACTTGCATTTGGGATGACAATCAACAGGTCTCAAAGGCAGTCGCTGGAGGTGTGTGGCATAAATTTCATTCACGAGTTGAAAAATCATGTTCTCTGTACATTTACGTACAGGAACAGAAAACAAAAAATATTGTTTATTAAGCTGAGTTACATTGAAAAAAATTTAGAAAAATCGCAAATAAATGTTTTCCAACACTATACAAATTCAACTTTGTTTTCAAAACAAATAATTTCACGCAGTGCAACGACTGCGGAGTCAGCTAGTATGAAATATAATTAATGATTTTGTTATTAAATTCTTATTTACGATTTTGGTAGAACTAACCGAAAATAGTGGGTATAGTTTCTGAGCTTTTGTGGGTCGCAGTACTGAAAGTGCACGCGCAGTTTTGATTTGCAGTTTTGGGTCTTTCATCCGTGATTGTACCAAGATTATTCACAGAATTGTGCAAGAGGTATATATAAATTGCTAAATGATGAATGTAATTTGCAAGAAAAGGATGAAGGATCACACGTACACAATAGTTTCGGGTAGGTTTGTCAATTCGCCCTTAAGAATGGCATAGAAACTTTCATTGAAAGTGCTAGTACCGCTCCCTCGTATTTCACCGAAGAATTCGCCGGTACCTGTCTTGCAGGGTTGTATTTTAATATTTGACAGATGTCGCTAGTCGCTTGTCGTCTTCTATGTGTTCAGCACATCAATGATTTCATTGATTCAAATACACTAGTTTTGTCAGGCCTGTGTGTTACATTGACTTTTTCATTAATTCCAGTACTCACTTAGAGGTATGCTTTTCAATAAAAATGAGTTAAATATCCGTAAATTGCAGTTTAATAAATTGTTTTATTAATTATTTGTAACAATTAAAAATCCAATGAATTCATCCAAAGTGGACCAATTCTGACGCTTATACTTCTATTTGGTGCTGATCAATAATTTTAAGCTTTTCTTCATATGTCTTCTTCATGTTGTGCGTTAAACCGAGTACTTACAAATCACCGATGTTCGTTATTTAAGGTATTCAATGTAACAAATTTTCTGGTTCGTTATAAGCGATTTTCGTTAAAACGAATATTCGTTATTTTGGAAAACTACTGTATGTAGATCGTACAACCGTATAAAATAAAACAGTTTAAACTTATTATTAATATATCTGAATATATATATATTAACATTGTTGCCATCTATACCAACGTCAATATCTATCATTCACAATTTTCTAAAAATTCAAATTCTATACTATTTAAGTTCTCTTCTATTCCAAAATATAAAAATTCTCCTCCTGGTATAATTCCAACGCTATCTTTTTCTCTAGTTGTACCTAACAAACTTTTTAGCTGATAATGGCAAGCCTACTTCAAACTTTAGATAAAGTTGGTGTATTAAAGTACTTCAAACTTTAGATAAAGCAGGTTTATCATATCAAGTTTGAAGTAGCTCAGTAAGAGCATTGAAATATTATTCCTAATTGAAAGAAAAATTAAAGGCCTAACTAATATAAAGAAGAATGAACTAAAATTGAAAATAATAGAAATAAACTCTGTGTTCAAACTACAAATACCCTTTTAATAATATAATGTCACCGATGGTTTAGATTTAATTATTATATTATGTATGTATATGCATAATATACTTAATAGGTTATGTACATTATAACATTATATGTATTGTATGCACGAACATATAAGTCAATTGTAACTATTCAACTCTGCGATATCCATAAAAGAAGAAGTAGGTGCGTTAACGTTAATACGTAAGTATCATATTTTTCTATATATTTATTTTATCTTCTTATGTTTAGTACTTAAATTTTTTAAATATTTCCTATATAAAGATACAAATCAATTAATTTGAATAATTAAATTTTACCAAAAATTCTTACCTCTCCAAGCGCCAATTTTTTATAAAATGGCCATATTGCCGCTTCAATTTCCATTTTTCTATAATATATATTTTTTAATGTATTATCTGTCTAATTTTACCACGTTCTTATCGCTCATTTGCATGAATAGTGTCACAACTCAAAAAGTCGAATTTTTAGGAGAGCGGTTTAAAGTTTTCAATTGTCTTTTATTTAGCAAATATAGAAAAATGCCATCAGTTTATTGAGTAAACTAGTGGCCTGTAATATATTAAATAAAATGCTGAACATAAGTGGCCTAAATCGAGTGTACTAAAGCTTTTTCTTAGGCATAAACGTAATCCCTTTAGAATTATGTCGTTATTTGTGAAAAATATAAATCAATTTCGATGGCATAAGTTAAATGTGTCGTTATTCCTGAATAAAAGCAACATGAAAAATTTAATTACCTTTTCACAAATATCGTTGTAATACAAAATGTGTAGTTCTTTTTGAAAATAAAACCAAACCAAACCGTTGTAATACAAAATATGTCTTTCTTACCGAAAAAAAACTATGGCTAATTCTGGCAAAACTGAGATGTGTCGTTGTTGTGGTTAAAAAATAATGCAACATAACAAGTTGAATAACGTCACATTCTTATTTCACGATTTATTTTTATACGCATCAGAATGAAATTTTTGTACAATATGGACGATGAAATTGCGCACATTTCTGCATACTTAAATGAAAAATCGTGTTTTTTGAGTTATGACACTATTCATGTAAATGAGCGAAATGTAAATGTTGTAATTGTATGTGTAAGCAGCTAAAAAAGTTTAATTGTGTTTGTGCAGTTTGCTACCACCGTCTTGAAGGGAAGTGTTATAGTACAACGGGACCACTTATGCAAAATGTAATTGGATAGGAAAATTTGTACATGAGATTATATTTTATTTACAATGAGCTAAAACTTGATTACGACCTCTAGTCTTTGGTGTCCGATGTATTTCTCTCTGATTATGAGGACGTTGGAAACGCTCAGAGTTCGACGCCCTAGTGTGAGCTTGTATATTTCTAATATTTTGTTCTTCAAGCCGCTGCACACGCTCCGTTCTCGACTCTCAAGCACGTACTTGGCAGTTTTTGAAATTTTGTTCAGCAAACAGCTGCGAGCGCTCTTTACTCGACTCTCTGGCACGCGAGTTGCGATGCAAAGAGAAGGGCTTGCAAGACGATTTTCAGTTTCAGATTAAGATTCTCGATCAAATATAGCCTATGTTACTCGGGGTGAATGTAGCTTTCCAATGGTGAAAGAATTTTTGAAATCGGCACAGTAGTTTTTGAGTTTATTCATTACAAACGTACATACAAATCTTTTCTTTTCTAATAGTAGTATAGGAGTATATATTAATTATTTTTTTTTAAGAAATTTTACTAAAAGTCATAAAATTATCCGTCTTTTCTCGTTACTTTCAAAATATAGACAATAGATTGTGAAGCATTAAAATTCAGCTGTCATTATTTATGGAGACTTTTATTATTAAACCATGTTTAGAATTTATGAAAATAGTATGTAACGTACATTTTGATATTTAAACATACACTAGCTTTCAAGCTTTAACATGCGGATCTGACTGCAGGATTGTAAACGTATATCGGCAGGTGTCTGCATCCATGGTTCTCCATTTGATTGCAGACTTTACAACAATCTAAGGAATTAAATGCAAAGTATTTCATAGGCACATAGGTTATATAGTATTCATACTCGTATTTGCTTAGCTTGGACGATGTGAAGTGGCTTACCCACCGCATAATTTATAGCCAGCTCTCCATGAATCAATATTAAGGAATATAATTGATTGCAATTCTGGTAGTTCTACAATATGTCCATCCAAATATGGATCTAGTTTTTGTTCAATTCGTTCGCTGTCGCGTTTAACAATTTGTTGAGTCCCAAAGCCAAAATATATTAACTAACAAAAATAGTGGTAAATGAAGTTTAGTTTGTTATAGTCAATTTCTTTTGATTACCTTATTAAATATTCTACAACTTAACACGTAAAATCGAGATTCTCGAGTTTTGTGAATATTATAAGTGACCAGTGCATCCACTCCAATACTATAGTAATTGTAGATATGAATCGTTTTGATGGAATGTCGCTGGTATGGTAAGCGGTAATACAATTATTCAATTTGTAAATCGAAACGATCCAATTTTACTGACCGAGCGTTTTTTATCATTATTAAAATTTTAAAGGAATTAATATACTAAAAGTACATTATTTTCTAATAGTGAAATGTGATTGGCGTTGCAACCGTTTAGCCGGTTATAGCCGAATCGACGATAGTGCGCCACCTGTCTCTCTCCTTCGCAGTTCGGCGCCAGTTGGAGATCCCAAGTGTAACCAGGTCGCTCTCCACCTGGTCCCTCCAACGGAGTGGAGGCCTTCCCCTTCCTCGGCTTCCTCCGGCGGGTACTGCATCGAACACTTTCAGGGCTGGAGTGTTTTCGTCCATTCGGACAACATGACCTAGCCAGCGTAGCCGCTGTCTTTTTATTCGCTGAACTATGTCAATGTCGTCGTATAACTCGTACAGCTCATCGTTCCATCGTCTGCGGTATTCGCCGTTGCCAATGTTCTGAGGACCATAAATCTTGCGCAAAATTTTCCTCTCGAAAACTCCTAGTGTCGTCTCATCTGATGTTGACATCGTCCAAGCTTCTGCACCGTAAAGCAGGACGGGAATGATAAGCGACTTGTAGAGCTTGATTTTGGTTCGTCGAGAGAGGACTTTACTGTTCAATTGCCTACTCAGTCCAAAGTAGCACCTGTTGGCAAGAGTTATTCTGCGCTGGATTTCGAGGCTGACATTGTTCGTGTTGTTGATGCTGGTTCCCAGGTATACGAAATTATCTACGACCTCGAAGTTATGACTGTCAACAGTGACGTGGGAGCCAAGACGCGAATGCGCCGACTGTTTGTTTGATGACAGGAGATATTTCGTCTTGTCCTCATTCACCTCCAGACCCATTCGCTTCGCCTCCTTATCCATGCGGGAAAAAGCAGAACAAACGGCGCGGTTGTTGCTTCCGATGATATCAATATCATCGGCGTACGCCAGGAGCTGTACACTCTTGTAGAAGATTGTACCTTCTCGGTTTAGCTCTGCAGCTCTTATAATTTTTTCCAGCATCAGGTTAAAGAAGTCGCACGATAGTGAGTCACCTTGTCTGAAACCTCGTTTGGTATCGAACGGCTCGGAGAGGTCCTTCCCAATCATGACGGAGCTTTTGGTGTTGCTCAACGTCAATTTACACAGCCGTATTAGTTTTGCGGGGATACCAAATTCAGACATCGCGGCGTAAAGGCAACTCCTTTTCGTGCTGTCGAAAGCAGGGTCCAAAATATGCTACAGACTACATTTTCATAATTGAAATAAATCATATAGTATATTCACTTTAAACATACTACATTATTTTAAGCGCGTATATCACATTTAACACCCGTGCTACAGTTCCATCCCCACCTGCAACTAGGATACTGGCTTTTGCAGCCCATTGCATGGCATCTTGTAGTCTCCGACCACCCAACTCCATTATATGAAGTGGGTGCAGTTAACCCTCGAAGCAATGATACCACATGCGATCCGGTACTCGTAAAAAAGACCTTCCATTCGGATAATAATATTTCGCAATCGTTGCAATAACATGTCTACCTTTGATTTTATTATTAAAGTAAATGTTAATTTCGAATTCAAATTTTTGTACATGCATTTATGTTCTAACCTTCTATAGTATTTTGATAGACTTCCAGCTATGTTTAGTTTTTCCAGGAATACAAATAGCATCCTCTAGCAATAAAATAACGCGCATAATGAAAATAAAGATGCAATTAGTGCTTGGGAGCTCAATTCGAAACAGGCGAGTTCTATATTCGAGGTTATTTTTTACTCTTACAGCCTGTAATGAATCCACAAATTCAATAGTTGAAGATTATTTTAAATATTTCCATTCTATTGGTCTGACAATAATGCTAATTTCTCCTATTCATTAATTGGAATATGTCAATAAATTCTCACTTTTTAATATTGATATTCTTATAATCAAAAATAAAAATTAATAATTGGGGAAAATGTTTATCAATTAAAACGAAAACAAATTCTCTCTTCTTCTTTTCCCTTATCATACATTCACCATAGTAGTACAGCTGATTCCTGTATTGTCAAAATAAACGTATTACGCTGCCGTTACACTGGAAATAACTTGCTTTCAAGTTAATAACACGAACTAATTCTGAAAATTGACATAAATTGGCTTGAAAAAACTTGATATTCAATTATTGTTACAGAGATGCCGTCGTCAAGAAACTGCTTCCATTTATTGCCAAAATGGATTCATAAGATTCGTGTACTTTTAATATGCACTATTTGTGTACAATTTCATAAAAGCGTATAATTAATTCACTTATTTCAACTTTATTCGTCATAAATTTTACAATTTTAGTACTCTGCACTAAAACAGTTCTTCCTCGTAAAAATTGAAAGCAAGTTGGCTTTCAAGTTCGGAAAATGTGAATACATATGTAGTAAAAAAGTGTGATTGTGTGGTAACTTTAAAGCAATTTCTTGAACGTGTAACTTGCGGGTTATACGTTCTCTGCATATTTTGGTCAAGTGTCAAAAGTACTCTCTGCATATTGACTTCGTGACTTCACGTGTTATTCGTTAATACTAGTGAGAATTAAATTTGAATTTTTAGAAACAAATAAATTTTGCATTAATAATAATACAATGGGACGGAAAGCGGAATTTAGTGAGAAGCCAAAAAAAGGTCCTGGTCGGAAGGCTCGCAAGCAAAAGCCACCTACATTCCCGAAAAAATCGTTCGGTAAACCAACCACACGAATGCGTACAGTGCGTACAGAAGAGAATATTGCGTCTGTTTCTGAGAGTGTGGCTGAAGACCGTGAAATGTCGATTCGTCGCCGTTCGCAGCAATTGGGTTTGTGTTATTCGACCACATGGAAGATTTTACGCAAAGATCTTGGTGTAAAACCGTATAAAATACAGCTCGTGCAAGAACTGAAGCCGAACGATCTGCCACAACGTCGAATTTTCAGTGAATGGGCCCTAGAAAAGTTGGCAGAAAATCCGCTTTTTTATCGACAAATTTTGTTCAGCGATGAGGCTCATTTCTGGTTGAATGGCTACGTAAATAAGCAAAATTGCCGCATTTGGGGTGAAGAGCAACCAGAAGCCGTTCAAGAACTGCCCATGCATCCCGAAAAATGCACTGTTTGGTGTGGTTTGTACGCTGGTGGAATCATTGGACCGTATTTTTTCAAAGATGCTGTTGGACGCAACGTTACGGTGAATGGCGATCGCTATCGTTCGATGCTAACAAACTTTTTGTTGCCAAAAATGGAAGAACTGAACTTGGTTGACATGTGGTTTCAACAAGATGGCGCTACATGCCACACAGCTCGCGATTCTATGGCCATTTTGAGGGAAAACTTCGGAGAACAATTCATCTCAAGAAATGGACCCGTAAGTTGGCCACCAAGATCATGCGATTTAACGCCTTTAGACTATTTTTTGTGGGGCTACGTCAAGTCTAAAGTCTACAGAAATAAGCCAGCAACTATTCCAGCTTTGGAAGACAACATTTCCGAAGAAATTCGGGCTATTCCGGCCGAAATGCTCGAAAAAGTTGCCCAAAATTGGACTTTCCGAATGGACCACCTAAGACGCAGCCGCGGTCAACATTTAAATGAAATTATCTTCAAAAAGTAAATGTCATGAACCAATCTAACGTTTCAAATAAAGAACCGATGAGATTTTGCAAATTTTATGCGTTTTTTAAAAAAAGTTATCAAGCTCTTAAAAAATCACCCTTTAGTAGTATAGGAGTATATATTAATTATTTTTTTTTAAGAAATTTTACTAAAAGTCATAAAATTATCCATCTTTTCTCGTTACTTTCAAAATATAGACTATAGATTGTGAAGCATTAAAATTCAGCTGTCATTATTTATGGAGACTTTTATTATTAAACCATGTTTAGAATTTATGAAAATGGTATGTAACGTACATTTTGATATTTAAACATACACTAGCTTTCAAGCTTTAACATGCGGATCTGACTGCAGGATTGTAAACGTATATCGGCAGGTGTCTGCATCCATGGTTCTCCATTTGATTGCAGACTTTACAACAATCTAAGGAATTAAATGCAAAGTATTTCATAGACACATAGGTTATATAGTATTCATACTCGTATTTGCTTAGCTTGGACGATGTGAAGTGGCTTACCCACCGCATAATTTATAGCCAGCTCTCCATGAATCAATATTAAGGAATATAATTGATTGCAATTCTGGTAGTTCTACAATATGTCCATCCAAATATGGATCTAGTTTTTGTTCAATTCGTTCGCTGTCGCGTTCAACAATTTGTTGAGTCCCAAAGCCAAAATATATTAACTAACAAAAATAGTGGTAAATGAAGTTTAGTTTGTTATAGTCAATTTCTTTTGATTACCTTATTAAATATTCTACAACTTAACACGTAAAATCGAGATTCTCGAGTTTTGTGAATATTATAAGTGACCAGTGCATCCACTCCAATACTATAGTAATTGTAGATATGAATCGTTTTGATGGAATGTCGCTGGTATGGTAAACGGTAATACAATTATTCAATTTGTAAATCGAAACGATCCAATTTTACTGACCGAGCGTTTTTTATCATTATTAAAATTTTAAAGGAATTAATATACTAAAAGTACATTATTTTCTAATAGTGAAATAGGGTCCAAAATATGCTACAGACTACATTTTCATAATTGAAATAAATCATATAGTATATTCACTTTAAACATACTACATTATTTTAAGCGCGTATATCACATTTAACACCCGTGCTACAGTTCCATCCCCACCTGCAACTAGGATACTGGCTTTTGCAGCCCATTGCATGGCATCTTGTAGTCTCCGACCACCCAACTCCATTATATGAAGTGGGTGCAGTTAACCCTCGAAGCAATGATACCACATGCGATCCGGTACTCGTAAAAAAGACCTTCCATTCGGATAATAATATTTCGCAATCGTTGCAATAACATGTCTACCTTTGATTTTATTATTAAAGTAAATGTTAATTTCGAATTCAAATTTTTGTACATGCATTTATGTTCTAACCTTCTATAGTATTTTGATAGACTTCCAGCTATGTTTAGTTTTTCCAGGAATACAAATAGCATCCTCTAGCAATAAAATAACGCGCATAATGAAAATAAAGATGCAATTAGTGCTTGGGAGCTCAATTCGAAACAGGCGAGTTCTATATTCGAGGTTATTTTTTACTCTTACAGCCTGTAATGAATCCACAAATTCAATAGTTGAAGATTATTTTAAATATTTCCATTCTATTGGTCTGACAATAATGCTAATTTCTCCTATTCATTAATTGGAATATGTCAATAAATTCTCACTTTTTAATATTGATATTCTTATAATCAAAAATAAAAATTAATAATTGGGGAAAATGTTTATCAATTAAAACGAAAACAAATTCTCTCTTCTTCTTTTCCCTTATCATACATTCACCATAGTAGTACAGCTGATTCCTGTATTGTCAAAATAAACGTATTACGCTGCCGTTACACTGGAAATAACTTGGCTTGAAAAAACTTGATATTCAATTATTGTTACAGAGATGCCGTCGTCAAGAAACTGCTTCCATTTATTGCCAAAATGGATTCATAAGATTCGTGTACTTTTAATATGCACTATTTGTGTACAATTTCATAAAAGCGTATAATTAATTCACTTATTTCAACTTTGTTCGTCATAAATTTTACAATTTTAGTACTCTGCACTAAAACAGTTCTTCCTCGTAAAAATTGAAAGCAAGTTGGCTTTCAAGTTCGGAAAATGTGAATACATATGTAGTAAAAAAGTGTGATTGTGTGGTAACTTTAAAGCAAATTCTTGAACGTGTAACTTGCGGGTTATACGTTCTCTGCATATTTTGGTCAAGTGTCAAAAGTACTCTCTGCATATTGACTTCGTGACTTCACGTGTTATTCGTTAATACTAGTGAGAATTAAATTTGAATTTTTAGAAACAAATAAATTTTGCATTAATAATAATACAATGGGACGGAAAGCGGAATTTAGTGAGAAGCCAAAAAAAGGTCCTGGTCGGAAGGCTCGCAAGCAAAAGCCACCTACATTCCCGAAAAAATCGTTCGGTAAGATCTTTTATATCAATACCTAAATATTGTTTAATAACGTTTCATTTTACAGCACCTTTAGAGGATAAGGATGATAAAAAACTATCCCATCGCCAAAAGCAACGCTTGGTTAAGCGTGATCAGAAAAAAGATATCCAAAAAATAAAAAAACAAAAATTCAATATGAAGTTAAGCAAAGAAAATAATAGTAAATCTGAAGATCGGAAGAGGCAATATAGTGACGATGTCAAATATCAGAATAAATGTGACACTGAAGAACTATATGGAGAAGTAGGCATCCAGCAGGATTTAAAATCTCGGAAAAAAAAATTGTTGGGATTTACTGATGATAATCAAGATTGGCTGAAACCAAAGCATTCGAAAAAAATAAAGACATTAAAAAGTATAGAGGACCAAGAAATTAATGAAGCAGAGAACAATGGTAAAAACGAAAAAGATTTATGGGAAAGCCAAACAGAAAGCGAGGGGGAAGAGAGTGACGATAAGGATTCTAGTAAAGAAAATCTTAAAGTTGAAAATCTAGATGACATATCAGATTATGGTGATGAAAATGATAATTCAGATGACGACTTTGAATTATCAGATGAAGAGGGTAAAGATACTGATTCTACCAATACCGAATCCGATGATAATGAAGCTGATGACAGTTTATTACCGATTGAACGGGAAAATAAGAGGTTAAGGAAACTTGAAGCCAAAGAATCTAAAATGGCTACTCAGGAAATGCAAATGTCGATTGATCGGCAGGAGGTTTTCAAATTCCCAGAGAAAGATGATGAAACCCAAAAGGAAATAACACTTCAGGAAATACAACAACGTATTAAGGATATTACACTTGTATTATCTGATTTCAAAAAGTACCGCCAAGTAGATCGTTCTCGACAAGAATATTTAGATCTATTGCGACATGATCTTTGCATCTACTATAGCTATAATGATTTTCTTATGGGAAAATTGATGGATATTTTCCCATTGACAGAATTAATGGAGTATTTAGAAACATCAGAAGTGAGTAATAATAGTTTTAATTTTGTGACTTTCAAACTAAACAATTTTAAAACTTCAGGTTCCTCGCCCACTTACAATTCGTACGAATTCATTAAAAACACGTAGAAGAGATTTGGCGGCAGCATTAATTAACCGAGGCGTTAACTTAGATCCTCTGGGTAAATGGACTAAAGTCGGTTTAGTCGTTTATAATTCACAAGTTCCACTTGGTGCTACTCCCGAATACTTGGCTGGCCACTATATGATTCAGGGAGCATCCTCAATGCTACCGGTTATGGCTTTAGCACCGCAAGAGAATGAACGTATTTTAGATATGTGTTCTGCACCAGGCGGCAAGGGTTCACATATTGCTGCGATTATGAAGAATACAGGCGTTCTTTTTGCGAATGATGCCAATAGGGAGCGGATAAAAGCAGTAATGGCCAATTTCCATCGCCTTGGCGTTATTAATGCTATTATTAGCTGTGAAGATGGCTGCAAATTTCGTAATGTAATGTCCGGATTTGATCGTATTCTCTTGGATGCACCGTGCACAGGCACAGGTGTTGTGGCGAAAGACCCAAGCGTCAAATCAACAAAGAATGAGGTCGTTGTACAGCGTTGTTACAATCTTCAACGCAAGTTGTTGTTAACAGCCATCGATTGTGTAGATGCTAAATCTAAAACCGGTGGATACATAGTGTATTCAACATGTTCGGTATTACCGGAGGAGAATGAATGGGTTATAGACTATGCCCTCAAAAAACGAAATGTTAAGCTTGTTCCAACTGGTTTAGATTTTGGTGTTGAAGGTTTCACAAAATATCGTCAACATCGCTTCCATCCCAGTTTAAATTTGACTCGCCGTTATTATCCCCATGTACATAATATGGATGGATTTTATGTTGCAAAATTGAAAAAGTTCTCAAACACTATACCGATGACTAAGGAACAGCAAGATGCAGATGAAAAAGATTTGGATGACGCGATAGCTCATGCAAAATCAATGGAGAATGAGAATTCTAACATTAGTGAACAATTAGAATGTGAGGAGACGCAGCCGCGGAAACCACTCGGAAAACACGCTGGAAAGCCAAACTTGTCGGAGGTAGAATTGGACTTAAAGAAGAGAAAATTGCAACAGAATAAGAATAAATATATTGCTAATGTTTTTGAAAAACCATTAAAAGTAAATAAGAATGAAATGGAAAATACAATTAGTTAGTTAACAAAGATGGCTAAAAATTAATTTCAAAAATCGGAAAATAAAATATGTTTGTGTACGTTATTTTGAAATACATATACATATGTAACTTATTACATATTTTTATAAATTTAAGAAATGCTAAAGGTTTGAATAAAATAGGTTTTACATAATATATCGATTGTAATAAGGAATTATTCTATTTATTTGAAACTCTATCAAACGCTTATTGTCATGAAATTAAAATATAATTAAATATAATGCAGCGACACTTGTATGCATTTATACAAAGTTATAACAATTAATAGTTGGAACTAGTTCTAATTCAGTAAGTTCATACATACATTGTAATGGTGAGTTTAATTCACATCGTTTTGTAACTTTCCTTTCTATAAGAACTGTTATAAAACAGCAAAATAAAATGATGTTATTATAATAAAAACACTTACTAAAAGCATGTTTGAAAACGTTTTTAATTTTGTTGTTTTTCATTAAATACTTTTGATAAATTTCGGTACTATTATATGTATATAAAAAAGTTCCAAAGCACAAATTCGGAGTTGTGCCAAGTTTGGCTAATTTGGAGCTGTCCACATAGTACAACACCTGCTCCTGCCGCAGCTACATATGTATATTTTAAATGAGCTTTTTACTATTAAAGAAGAAACTGCTCAAAAGTTGGCAAACAATTATAACTGGAGATAATAATTGAAAGTTCTCTGTTGCCGGTTGAGGTTTCCATTATCTTTATACGGAAATTCATATAAAAAACAATTTTTTTTTATTCAAAGTTTATATGGCTTATAAATATGTTTTATTGCTACAATTACTTAAGAATCTTTATTTGCAATATTTTTCTTTCACACGTACTCTACACTACCAACTTCTACGAAACTTTCCGAGTTATTGTAGTTGTCCTTTACAAATAAACGTTTTAACACTAGCTGCTGGGTCTCGATTCGTTGGGTATATATACCGTCCTCTACCACAAAGGGGTTGTCTGGGTCGCTACGGTTCACTCGATGAGACTCAAACCCGTTTGCTTTCCAACAAAGCGTTCGAACAACGGTAGCTGACGCAACTTTTTTATTAACGGTACGAGCATTTTGGCTGCAGGTCGAATCCACGATCATTCCCAAAACCCCGTGGTCTTCCGCTCTTTTGCCTGAAATAAAACATATGTATATGTATACATATTATACATTGGGTCAGCGCGATCTTAGCGTATATACTATATACACTATGACCCGCTAGGGAGACTTCCATTGCAGATCCGTGCATGCGCCACAATTTCTTTGGTCAAATTAATCCTTGCTCTTCCGCAATGTTTATACATTGTTCCCTTGTAATTTATATCTCATTTGCATATTTCGCTACGCATATTTTTCAAAATATGCAATATAACAAATTTGCACTCATTTTCTTTCTTCTTCTTTGATTTTATATACATATGCATATATATAAATGTTTAATATAAATATTATTATGGATTAGTGACCGACCGGTTAATCGGCCTGGCATTGGCATCGACCAGTAACGGCCACAAAATTCAGCATCGGCATCGGTTTACATTAAGTCATTCCTCACGATGATGATATTAAGTCTAGTATAAAGAACTTCTTTTTCACTGTGTTTGAGGTTTCAGTAATCGGGTGTTGATGAAAGAATGGGTGATTAGTCCAGATTTCCTAGACCAGTGGTAGGGCTGCTACCCCTTTTGCATTGCAAATGGTAGGCATATGGACATGCCGTTGCTATCACATTTATATTGCGAGCCGCATTGATGCAAGACAAAAGCTCGTTGTGGCCGCCACTGACCTGTGGACAGACGCTACAATCTGGTTGTGTATTTTGTTTCTAGCTTCGGTGCTCCTCATCTACCCAACCGGCTTGCCCTACCGGTAGTTAGACTACCGCTGGCATCGCTCTCAGGATCATTGCACCTAATGATCCTCCTTATTGCGTCAAGATAACAATCCCCGGATTGGCCCTACGCTACAACTGGAGTTAAAGGAAATTATATGCATATACATATATAAAGAACTTTTCTATTATACTCTCGCCACTGCCACGCCCACAAAATGGCTAAAACCGAAAACACATAAACTGTCATAACTAAGCCATAAATAAAGTTATAAAAGTAAAATTTAGTACAAAGGATCTCCCAATAAGGGCCATATTTGGATGTAATTTTTTTGGAGAAGTGGGCGTAGCTCCGCCCCTTAATAGGATTTTTGTATATATCTCGGAAACCAATAAAGCTATATAAACCAAACTTTCTGCAGTCGTTTTGTTTAGCCACTTCTTAGTACAGTCCAAAAATGAAAGAAATCGGATAACAACCACGCCCATCCCCCATACAAAGGTTATGTAGAAAATGACTAAAAGTGCGTTAACTCACTAACGAAAAACGTCAGAAACACTAAATTTTACAGAAGAAAAAGCAGAAAGAAGCTGCACTCAGATTTTTATAATCATTGGAATTGCCTGGATTATCACCACTTAATTTTACATTTAAAAAAATTAACCTCGACTTTGTAATGAACTTTGTATCGTCATCGAAGCCAAGATTGATTGTATATCTTAGCCACAAAACGTGTGGCCGGGTCTGCTAGTAGCTTATAAATATTAACCGATTTATAAGATATGTGAGATATCTTAGCTCAATTAAGTGAGCATATAGTCTTGGATATAGCATAACTTGGTGGTGAAAATGAGTGAAATTGGTTCAGTAATTATCTCAGCCTATATACTATATATTATGATTTTCGCTTTTCTATTGGATTTTATGCCGAATATGTATATGGGTCAAATCGTGTGTTATCTAAAAAAAAACGTGTAGCAATAAATTGCAAGAGTATAAAATGTTCGGTTGCACCTGAACTTAGCCTTTCCTTACTTGTTATACTCTCGCAACAAAGTTGCTACGAGAGTATTATAGTTTTGTCCACATAACGGTTGGTTGTAAGTCCTAAAACTAAACGAGTTAGATGTAGGGTTATATATATCAAAATGATCAGGGTGACGAGAGAAGTTCAAATCCGGATATCTGTCTGTCCGTCCGTCCGTGCAAGCTGTAACTTGAATAAAAATTGAGATATCTTAATGAAACTTGGAACACGTGTTCCTTGACACCATAAGAAGGTTAAGTTCGAGCGTAATCGGACCACTGCCACGCCCACAAAATGGCGAAAACCGAAAACACTTAAAGTGCCATAACTAAGCTATAAATAAAGTTATGGAAGTAAAATTTGGTATGAAGGATCGCACTAGGAAGGGGCATATGTGGATGTAATTTTTTTGGGAAAGTGGGTGTGTCCCCTCCCCCTACTAGGTTTTTTGTACATATCTCGCAAACCAATAGAGCTATATAAACCAAACTTTTTGCAGTCTTTTTTTTAGCCACTTCCTAATACAGTCTAAAAATGAAAGAAATCGGATCATAACCACGCCCACCTCCCATACAAAAGTTAGGTTGAAAATTACTAAAAGTGGGTTAACTCACTAACGAAAAACGTCAGAAACACTAAATTTCACATAAGAAATGGCAGTTGGAAGCTACACTTAGATTTTTTTACAAAATGGAAAATGGGCGTGGCACCATACCATAACCATATCTCAGGAACTACTCGACCGATTTCAATGAAACTTGGTTTGTAATAGTTTCCTTACATCCCAATGATATGTTGTGAAAATAGGCCAAATCGCTTCACAACTACGCCTACTTCCTATATACCAGAATTTTAAGACTTTGCACAAATACTACGTTTATAGTGTGGCAGCCCAAGTGTGGCAAATTGTGTATTATATAATAGTAATAAAGTCAAATAAATAAATTGCGAGAGTATAAATTGTTCGGTTACACCCGAACTTAGCCCTTCCTTACTTGTTTTTGTTTTAAATTTATTATTACAGTATTTAGAATGATCCGATTTATTTCAAATATACACAGTTTTATTCAACATAATTTCATAACGTCGCTCTTATACCCCTGACAGACGGCGACGTTAATTCGGATTAACTGCTTTAATGGGGTTAATTTGAGAGTTACCTCACCTGACAAACGGCGGCGTTATTTCGGAATAACTGCTTTAATCGGGGTTAATTGGAGAGTTATCTCAGTTAACTTCGTTTGCTAACTCCTATTTAATCCTCAAAATTTTAGAGAGCTAGTGGGAGTTCGTGGCATTTTCGTTGGCAACATTGTTAAACATGGCCGCTTTTTATCTATTGTGAATGAAAATATGCAATACTGACAGCTGTTTTTCAATTAAATGTTAACAAAAACATACACATGCTAGTTTTTTCTAAAAGGGAAGTTCTAATAATAACGTATTTATGTCTATTTTTTTTAATAATTAGTGATTTTGTACTATTTGTGTGGCTAACAACCGCAATAATTGCTTTCTATCCAATTTTATTTCACCAAAATGGAAATATTATTGCCAATCAGCTGTTATGGGTGTTTATAACTCGCTTTGCTGCCGTCTGTCACCCACAAAATTGGAAATGATTAAAAGCGCAGTTAATCGGGAATAACTCTGCCGTCTGTCTAGCGTACTAATCCGTATTAACTGCTAACTGCTAATTAATTCTGGAGTTATCTCAGTTAACTCCGTTTAATAACACCCATTTAATCATCAAAATTTTATAGAGTTAGTGGCATTTTCGCTGGCAACATTGTTAAAAATGGCCGCTTTTAACCTATTGTGAATGAAAATAAGCAATACTGACAGCTGTTTTTTAATTAAATGTAAATAAAAACATACGCGTGCAATGAAATTGCTAAATTTTTCTAAAGTGAAAGTTCTAATTATAATTTATATAAAAATAAAAATAGCAATTAAATCTTTAATTTCAAATATCTAAGTTTGCGGCGGCTATAATTATATATATTCGTAATCTGGAGATCGTCCTATTTCCAACCATACCCATTTCATCTCTGAAATCGGGGAATACTATACTAAAGCCGACCCTTAACCTCGAAGTCGTGGGACGGTATACTTAAGCTGCCCAAAAAAGCCCAAAATAATATAAAAATAATACTATTTATGTATGTTTTTTGGTAATTAGTGATTTTCTACTAATTCTGCGGCTAACAACCGCAATACTTGCTTTCTATCCAACTTTATTTTACCAAACTGAATATATTATTGCCAATCAGCTGTTTATGGGAGTTTATAACTCGCTTTGCTGCCGTCTGTCTATGCAATTACTGATATAATTCTATATTTATAATAAATTTTCTCTTTACAGAGCGGTACTATGTAGCGTATTTTAAAGGAATATAATTGCAGAAAATGGTTCTGGGAAGGCAAAGCGAATTGCAACGCACATCTGGTGCGTACATGCAAGCACAAACATGCAAAACCAAAAATAGAAGCAGAACAAGGATTATACGACTGGAGGCAGATGGGTAAGTTGATAATATCAAACCTTACATATGAATATATAAAACATAAAATCTCTTCTTAGAATATACTTTTATGTAAAGCTTACTTTTATCTTTTTATTACTATTTTCAAATATTTGCAAACTTCGGAAAAAAAACTTAAGCTTAAGCTGGATACCCCCTTAGACAGTACTTTTAATAGTGACACAACGATAGTACAACATTAACGATTCCAGGCAGATGACTCATAGAAACAGATTTGATTGCATTAATATACAACAACATTGCAATAATAACAACGTAATGGATGCTTATGGTGATAACAATAAGCAGAATTCAAAGTAACAAAAATCATGAACCAGAAGTGCACACAAAATATACAAAAACAACAGGTATTGTTGAAATGCATTTAATTAAAACTAAAACACAACAATAATTTTGATATTCTTATTATTTAACAGAGTTGGTATTAATACTTCCCATGCTTATATTAATAATGGTGGATAATCGCCAGATAGTGTAACATGTGTATGCCTTCAACCAGCAAGTAATCACTACTCAGACAACCACACCGGCAGCAGCAGCAATAATTAATACATATTCAAATTTAGAATACAAGTCAAAATCGCACAACGCAACCGGCAAATAACAAGGTTTGTTCTACGAATATAGATATTGTAATTATTTCTAACCAACTACACATATTTTTTAGGCAAAATCAAAGCAAATGCCAAAGCAACCCTGATTTACACATTCGTTCAACAGCTGCTTCTACAACTGCAGGTAGCTAATTGGTATATTGATCCTAAAGACCGTTTTCACACGGGCAATTTTTGTCGCGGCAATTCTTAGTTTTATAGGAGAGGGGGCGACCAAGGGAAGCGAGAGAGAGAGAAATTCTCGTCTCTTCGTCGCCCCCTCTCCTATAAAACTAAGAATTGCCGCGACAAAAATTGCCTGTGTGAAAACGGTCAAAATAAACAGCTGCTACTGACGCTGTTACGGCGGCATTGTAATTCGACTAAAATTATTAAGATCACTCGGAATTATAACGCCGGTCATGACAGACCACGATGGCAAAAGGGAAGTGTGAGAACAAGTTAAGACAGTTGTAAGGAACCAGTAATAAGTGCGGTTGAAAAGTGATAAACACAAGAAATAAGTGAAATGTGAAGAATTGTACTATTTGGAATTATTATAACACCATTCTAAACGTTTTACTATGGTGTAAGTTAATTTTGCGCTATGAAACCAAATATTTTTGAACTAATGTACTTAAAATTAAGTAATTAAGATTATTTCAACGGGAATGCAAAACGAACACGAACAATCAGAATTTGTACCAGAGTGTTGTATAATTATTTGTGATCCGGCGATTGACGTAAATTAAATCGCAGAAATGAAAGTCTCGTCCGAGATGGCTCAAAGGCCAAATAAAAACTGTACGTGCATATCGGTGAGGCGGCCCAGAAGAGATTTTTTTATAGAAATAAAACGTGATTATTAGGACTCAGTCGAAGAGGTACTTTTCAATTTTAGATCCTTAAGACATACACGTGATGATTTGTACTCTTCAATAGGCCAAAAGTGACTTTTCTGAACAAAAACGTGTGCAGCTGAATGCAATGATATTTTTAAACATGATACGAAGATATTAATGTAAAAAGTGCAAACGGAGAAACCGTACTTGGAATTTTTGGTGACCGTTGGTCCGTTCCGTTAAGGCGTTAATATGTAACTTCAAGAAACTCCGGCAACAAAGAAGAGCCACCGAGTGATGATAGCAGCATTACAGCGGAAGGAATTGTATTGGAACATATACAATAAAGCGGAATATCGAAGCAGTGAAGCAATTAACGGCAACATTTATGTATTTAAGGCATATAAGCGGTCAACGTAAGAAGACATCAGGCATAACAGCGGTGAACGGTAGAGTTCAGCCATCAGACAGAGCAGCGAAGCAGAACAAGCAAGAGAAGTTTTTTGACACTATTTATGTAAACGAGCGATATGTATGTATGTATAATTATAGTTGCATGTACATACATAAAATTACATGTGTATACACCAGTGTTGTCCAATGCAATAGTATGTAGCTTTCACTTGTGTGCGTAAAGCGTTACTGCAAACTGTGTTGGCAGAAAAGTACACTGAATAAATAATGAGCAATTTTTTTTTATAATGTTAATGAAAATGATTTAAGTTCAATTTGTACAAATGTTGATCAGTGCAAATTTATTACAAATGAGGCAATGGGCTTCTCCCTCCATATTTTCAACAAAAAAAAAAATTTGTCTCCCATTCAATTTTAAACATTTTTATAAATTACGCAAGGGGGTATTTTCTGGCAGTGTAAAAAATTAAACTTGCGCATACGTGCTAGCTCACAGAATTCTGAAACGCTACTGAAATAATTAGCTTCGCCATACGCTGCTGCCGAACCAAGCTATTCGTATATGATAGGAGCAGTTTACTGGCTCTTTCGTTTTTTCTGAAGCTGGCAGAAGAGTATACGTGTGAGTATACGTGTTTGACGTCGCAGCAGCTAGCCTATGCCCCGGGCATAGGAAAAATGCGTTTTGGCCGACACTGGTATACACTATATTAAGAATTGGTACAGTACCAACTACGCCATTTTGAATTCAAATTTTAATTTTATACCAACGAAAATTTGTATTTAACTTATAGTATGTACATTATAATACCACATGTACTATAGATGTAATTAGAAGAAGTTTTTGAATTGCCTACAATTTAAAAAAAGTAGTAATGTATGTATGTAAGTGAAATATTTATATAATACAGTGAACTTCCATAACTCGAACTTCTATAACACGTAGTTCTCCATACTGCGAACTCTTGAATTGGTAATAGAAGTAAAATTTCATACAATTTACCTTCCACTCGAAGTTTTTTTTGTGGATTATGGTGTTCGAGATAGGGAAGTTCAACTGTATATTCTGAAAAATATGTACAGTACCTGGCCATCGAATTACGAACAATTACGAATTACAAAAAAAAAACTACGGTTACAATAATTGTCAGCCGATAACTATAAAGTAGGCAAGCTTATTCGAATATTATACCGTTAATTATACAGTAGAAATATAGGCAAAGGATGCCACCCAGGTTGTAATTTTGTAACTTTCACCATAAATTAAAAACATTGTCAAAAAAATTCGTTCGCAATTCGATGGCCAGCAGCTGTAGGATTATAAAAAACTTTGTAAGATAGACGTCGAAACCGTGACCCTGGACTTATACATATATATATATATATATATATATATATATATATATATATATATATACATGTGTGTATTTATTCAAGAAACGTAATTCCTTTGATGTTTTCACATACGTTGCATAGATTTGAATAATATTATTTGTTGTTCAAAGATGTTTCTCTTCTCGCAACCATTTGGGACCCTTCCACCATAGATCGAGTTCTATCAGTTTATTCGACAGTACGCCTGTTAAAATTGAGACGGGTATTGTTTCGGTTTGAAAATAGTACTCAAGCTCTGGTTGTCCAAAGCTCCTTTATTTGAGCCCCCTAAAGCACAAGTGGTATAACTCCACTGTTTCTTCTGTCGAGATATTAAAGGGTTTGCTAAAAGTTGTATATAAAAATCAATATTGAACTTTTGGACTACTTTTTTCAATAAAACTTCAGAAAAAGGTGTTATTTAACTTAAATTGATGTTTTTAAAACTTTTTGTCCACTAACTCTTGTTTTATCGAGTACCGAAAATAAATTATACCATTTGTGCTGTAAATGGTTTTAAGATTTCATTTAACTTATAAATAGTTTAAAATCTGTTTCGTTTTCTCATCTAATTTTTCATGTATTATCAATAAAACTTAAATTTATTTCATTATTGACAGTATAATAAGTGAAAAAATATTTTTTTATTCATCGTCACTTTCTTGAAATTCTTCCTGAAGTGGGCCAACATCTTCAGCAGTCTCACTAGTAACAAGCCCCTCGAAATAACTGTGGTGTACTGGAGGGATGTATGGCAGCAAGTCCATCATATCTTTCCTTTTTTCTTTTGAAATAGGCCGAACTCTTGTGTACAGCTTACCCTGATCAATGATGCAAACATTAACGGGTCGTCCTTTTTTTCCTGCTGGCTTGAAATCCAATGTTGAAAACGGCATATCTTCAGATAGAGTTTCCTTAAAAAGGATTTTAAATGGCTCACTTTTTGTGTAGCGTATCCATTGCATTTTCAGCCACGATACAGGTTGGCCTTCACAATCTTTTTTTCTTCTGGTGATTTTTTTTAGGATGTTTTCGACTGACAAAAAATTATCGATCGTCATAACTGTCACATGAAAGGCATTCTTTTTCCTTGACAACGCAATAGTTCTATACCAGTCGTCAGGTGTAAATATTTGTTGCGACTTACTAAAATTTTCAATAGATGCAAAGTCACAGTCATTGGGGAGGAATGAATGTCCACTTTGCATGAACTTTTGGTCCATCATTTCTACATTATTGTCTGGACTTTGGACATATTTCATCAACGTCATAGCGATTTTCCAGTTACGGTTTTGACCTGTGCATGTGTCGCTATACATAATGGGCGTGAAATTGCAGATTGAACTCGTTATTAAAAGTTCTTCGATATATATGCTCCCTAACAGGCTGAAGCCCTTGGCTTTCAACGTGCTCCTTGTACAGATTGTACATAAGTCGTATATTTAAGTTCTCGGCTAAATATTTCCTATTTGGGTTGTGTTTTCTTGTGTAGTGAGATTCGTATGAAGGAAAAGCTGAAATATGGGCTCTTACTTGTGCCATTTGTTCATCGGAGGTTTTGTTACCAGGCACCTTCTTACCCCGTTTATCGTCTCCTGGAGGATAGCCCATTTTGACCTTCTCCAAAGCTCGCGTCATTCTTCCATTTGAGATTTTCAATGTTTCTAAGAAGTACCTCTTGCAAACCTGTTTGGTTTCCCCAGCAACATTATGATAGAACCTATTTGAACTTGTTCGATTCTTCTCAGCGGTGGTTGGCCGACGACGTACCGGTAATATTGGTTTCAAAAGACCACAAATGAATGCATTTTGGGCAGAGAATGTCCCTATTTTCCAAAATGCTTCGAATATTTTTTTTCGTTCTTCTTCTTTTATTTTGTTAAAACACTTTTTGGTGCATTTGCAATCGAGATTGCTAAATTGCTTCGCTGGAATTGGCTTTCCTTTTCTAGTGACGTAAGAGTCTCCCGAATTTCGCTTCCTTTTCCTTTCTTCTCGCTTCCATTCCTTTCTCTGCCTTTTCCGGGCTCTCTTTGGCCTTCTTTCCGCATTTTCCTCTGCTTCACCACTTTCATGAGTACTGGGTCTCCCCTCCACATCAGTAGCTGCTTCATTGTCCCCTATGGAACCGGGATCATCAACGGCTGAAACCAAAGTTTACGTTCAATTATTTGAGAAAGTATAAACATTACGACATGAATTAGCATTTTCGATTAAGCACTAAATTGGGTTTTACAATAACAACAAACGAATGAAGAAATTTTGCCATTTTTCAGCTTAACACTTAATTCTTAATTTCACTACTGTTACCTTCACTTGAGTACATCTAAAGAAATTATTACAAAAAAACACTGAGAATAAGTCTTCCTCCCATGAAATTCACTGCACGAATGGTGAATTTGTCAATTATACCACTTGTGCTGTCAACGAATAGGCGGCAGCATTCACTGCACTAGTAATTTCTGCTTTTTATGAGGTTGCTGTGGGAACTAGAAGCTACCACGTTATTGCATTAAATAGAACACATTTTCCTCAATACAGTACCATAACTAACTCGAAAAAAAAAATGGAGTTATACCACTTGTGCTTTAAAGGGCTCATTTATAGAATAATCTTAGCCTATTTCATGTGTGTGACACACACACATAGTTGTGTTATACATGTACATATCTTAATCCTGATCTACTGTACATAACTGCATTATGTACGCATAGCTTAATCTTAAATGTTCTCAACGGCGACAGCATAACATAACAGTTTCTTATCTGTTAGTTAGTTGGGATCAATTGTGATCCCCTACAATAAGAAGTGCAATATTTGTATTGTACTACAATCTCTATTCAATATACCTGAACATGTATTTCTAGTGTTGATAGAAAAGGGTAATTGATAAATACATATCTATGCTTAAAAGTGCAATATATATGTTGGCGACAATGCACATAAATATTCGTAATATGATATCTGAATATCATATCTACAACTGTAGCCGTTAAGAACTGTTCAGAAATCTGAACACATGTTGTGTTTTTTCTTTTCTTTTATCCAAATATCTTGAATAAGACTAGCTGTGTCAAATACTTCTTACCGCTGGTGGGGGAAAATAATTGATAGTCTAGTCTTGGTGAGAATTTAATTCATTCTATAAGCTGATTCATCGGTGGTAGCTCTCAGCCTCTCTGGGTTATCATTAAATTGTTTGCGTGGGTTATCGTACCTACGTGTCATTAACTCCCATCGTAATTTGCATCTGACCCCGTTATCAGGTCACTAACTATAAGTCTGGCATCTCCTAACAGACATGATTTTAAATAGCTCAGTTTTTTTGAGTCACTAATGTTCTTATTATTATGGACATACTCCTCGAAGAGCTCTTTAAATGATTGCAATTCTCTAAATTCACCTGAAAATTTCTGTAATTACAATATATCTTTGGCTGTTCCCATTTTTCTTATGGTTTTTAGGTTGGTTTCCCTTTGTTTTTTTTTTTATATTCGCATAATGAATATAATACAATAACGCAGTGACTCAAACCGGTAATTCGTCTGCTTCGATACCATATATAATATTTATTTGCTTTTTCCTCTTCAATGATAGATCTAATTTTTTCTGATCTTTTTCAATTGCTTGCAACAACAAATTTTTTGCTATGTCTTCGGTTGAGCTATATGCTCTATCCCCTGTATCCATTGCTTTAGATGCTTGTTCTATTTTTGGCTGCTCTTGAGCTCGCTTCCTTACATTTGCGGCTTTGCATTTCAACCGCAAAGTTTGGTAAACATTACTGACGAAGTATTCGTGGTTCGGCGCTACTTTTCCTGCCAACTTTGCATGGTTGCTGACGAATTCGTTCCACGCCATTTCAATATTTTCTTAGTAGTCATCTTTTTGGCACCGTGCTGTAATTTCCTCTTGCAGCAGCTTTTGCCTCATTAATAAGATCCTCAGTGTTCGACATATTACAAAATGTTCTTATTCCTCAAAGAATTGGAGGTTATTTTTTGATCGCCTTGTTGATCTTGCAGTGCCTCGACTTAAAGCTGTTATAATTCTTTGAGTAACAGTTTTTTAACCATTGCGTATTGTTTTTTGTTAATACGTCTTATATGGTAATTTCAAGTTTCCAACAAATACTTTCACTAAGTAAAGTTTTTCTCCTTGCCTGTACTTTTAATAATAACAGGGCTTTAATATTTGGTAGAGCTCTTTTCTTAGGCTCGATTGGACCAAATGAATAAGACTAGTTGTGTCAAATACTTCTTACCACTGGTGGGGGAAAATAATTGATAGCATAGTCTTGGTGAGAATTTAATTCATTCTGATTTTATTTAGAGTTTGTGCATACATGTGTATAAATATGTTTGTATTATTAATACTTGAGTGCATGCATGTTGCATATATGTACATAGATGCATGCGAGTTACTTTGTATCGAGACTGAATGAATTAAAATATAATAGTTATATCCTTTTTTTAAATTAATATATTTATAATTTATTCGAATATTAAAAATAACACAAGCGGAAAAACTCTTCGGAGTTAATTTAATTATAATAATTAATAACACTCGATGTGTTTTCGCGGCGTCGCCAATCTTCAGACTGATGGATTGGTTATTAATACATATTTGAATATTCAATAGACTTAGCTTCTAGTGTGTGTAATTCTAATAAGTGTGGGTGGGATATGGAACAAAGCTTAGAGCTGTTTCAGACGTGTCAACTCCTGTTGCGACAATTCTTCGTTTATTGGAGAGGGGGTGACGAAGAGAAGAGAATTTCGCCTCGTCGTGTCGTGTTTACTTAGAGTCTGGTATATTACATGTAACTTGCGTACCTCATATGTATTATATATGTTATGTCTTTAATTATGTATGTACACAAACTAAATGCGGCCATTTGGCCCTAACATATGTACATGTTCATTTTTTAACATTTCATTTGAATATATTCCATTTCTCTTGAGTGGAGAGAGCTTGAAATTGATAACAATTAAATATATTGTATGGAGTATTACATCCCATTATGCATTTAAAAACTGCATTTTGAAAATGTTGCTGCTTCTAGTGCATTCCCTTCATGATTCAGAAATTATTGCAATGAATTTAAAGTCAGTATTTCTTTAGGATTTTTAAGGGAACTTTCATACCGAAGTCTTAAATTGTTGTCCAATTTTTGTACAAGCGTAAAGCAAGAGAGCGAGAGAGCCTACTTCGTTTAATCTTCGATATTCTTTTCAAATTCAATTAGTAAGAATTGAAGTAATCGAACTAAACCAGTATTTGAAAGAGATTTCATTTTCCTGGGAGTACTATTCTCTTGAACTAATTTTAACAATTCCGTTAATTTGGCATACGCTTTTTTATTTTTAGGATCGTTGTACAATACTAAATGGTTTCGTTGAAATTCCGACCATTTTTTTGTCCAAACATTCCTGGAGATTTGTTAAATTTATTAATTATTCATTTAGATCCTTACTCATGGCTCTAAAATGAAGTTTTTGCAGTTCTTCTTCTAATTTTAACTGATTCTACATTTTCAATAATAAGAAAATAAGATATAATATATTATACAAATTTATATTATGTAATTAGATAACAAAATATCGATATCATTTATTTCGATGATAAGAGAATTGGCTTGATCGTCGTTGAAGAGGTTCTCGAAGTAAGGACTCGCTGCTGAGAGTACCAGACGATGCGTGGGTAAAGTGTAAAAACAAAAACACAAAAATATAAACATAAATAAATATAATTTTATGTAAGATCCAAACTATGAAATAAGACTTTAGATTATAAAGTTTAAAAATCACAACAATTATCTATATCGATATTTTTCCTCGTCGAAGCAACATATTTTGTTCATTAATTTCTCCATGAAAAGTGGTTTCAACTCACTCGAATTGCGCTGTGAAGCAGTTGCTTGCGTAGATCTTGTGGCCATTTTTAGTTATTGGACTTTCCTGATGCGGTAATAAAATACTAAAGGGAAAGTAATTATTTTGAATACTTAAGTTCAACTTGAGCTTTGCTTTCTAGTTTCTTTTATTGAACTGACAGCTCCACTTGAAATGACGTGGATACATTCGTTCCATAACTGCGATAAATGATTTTACGTAGCTCAAATGTACCGTTTTCTATATCCAGTCGAGCACAGTCGTCTTGTAGAAATTTTGGTAGCGCGTTAAACTCTGAGCTTGACAATAAACTAACTACAATATGTTATTAACAGTAATCATAGCATTTAATCAAAAAGTCAAACAACTTCTAAGTGCAGAAATTCGATACTAAGGTGGAATAATATGCCTTAAGTCATTTTAAAAAAGATCTCTGACTATTATATTACTTTACAATACCCAATAACTGTGAAAAAAAAATATAAATATATCCGAAACTACGGACTCCAGTGCGTGATAGCGGCGGACAATCCAAATTCTTGTTTCAGTGTCCCAGTTATCCATTTTTGTTAAATATAGAAGTCAATCTGCAAAATAAAAAAACTTAACCAGATTCATTAAATAGAAAAAAAGTTATTTATTTTTTTTTTTTTGGTAGCGGATTTCTTTAGCCACCCTGTAAATCAATATATTTTTATGTAAGATCCAAACTGTGTAATATTTACAAAGCCTCTGGATTATAAAGTTTAAAAATCACATCAATTAGATCTCTTTCCTCGTAGAAGCAAAATTTTTTTGTTCATTAATTTCTCCATGAAATGAAGTTTCAACTCACTCGAATTATGCTGTGAAGCAATTGGTTGCTTAGAACTTGTGGCCATTGTTAAATATAGGACTTTTCTGTTGTTATGATAAAATACTAACAGCCGGTTTTACGAAACAAATTTAAGTGAAAAATAATTAATTTCAGTTTCACCATTTGACTTAATCTTTATTTAAATGATCACGCTTTGTCATTTAAATAATAATGAATTAAAACAGATATATCCTTTTTTTAAATGAATATATATATATTTTATTATCCGAATATTACAAATAACACAAGCGGAAAAACTCTTCGGAGTTAATTTCCGTATAATAATTAACATTCGATGTGTTTTCGCGGTCACGCCAATCTTCAGACTGATTGATTGGTTATTACATATGTAATACAGTGTTGCCACTGACAAAATATTTTATGTATCCAAAAGTGTAGCAAACCGAAACTTAATGTAGCCATACATTTTTTACACCTAAAAATTGTAAAAGACAGTTAGTTCATAGAATTTCTTTATTCATATAATTTTATTTAACTCAAAAAAATAACCACTTTGTGTTAACATTGTTTTTTATGTATTTAAAAATTATTATATTAAACTTAAAGGAACACATTTGGTGATAAATATTATAAATATATATATATATCGTTGTTATTATAAAAATAATAAAAAAAAAACAATTCTTGTGTTTAATTGACAAAGTTGTAAAAATAATGAAAATCTTTTTTTGCTGACCAAACAATATTTCTATTCGTTAGTTATTTACAGGTCATTATCGCATGTAAAGTACTTATTTCCAACTTCTTTCTAATGCTGGTTTTAATTAATTTAAGAGAAGAGAATGACAATAAATTAAATACAAAGCCACTGAGATCTGCAAATTTTACGTCGCCCACTCCATCTTTCATGGAAAATCTTTTTTTGCTGACCAAACAATATTTCTATTCGTTAGTTCTTTACAGGTCATTATCGCATGTAAAGTACTTACTTCCAACTTATTTCTAGTGCTGGTTTTAATTAATTTAAGAGAAGAGAATTTTCTCTCTGCCACTGCAGAACTGTGAGGCAATGACAATAAATTAAATACAAAGCCACTTAGATCTGGAAATTTTAAGTCGCCCAGTCCATCTTTCATGGAAGCGACTTTCTCCCAAAATAAGTCAATATCCAAATTACTATTTAAATTGTGATTACTTAATTTAAATAAAGTCCATTGGGTAATGATTTTATCACATTCACATTCAAATAAGTCTGCATATTCCAAAACTAAATCTAAAATATTATTGTCATTTGCTGACATCACCTCCTCAGGTGTTATTAATTTTAAAAGTTCTAAATCCTTCCTGGAGAAATCAAATCTTAATTTGATTTGATCTAAAAGCTCTATGTAAAATGCCAGAATGTTACCTTTCACTTCATTTATTTCATCAGCTGTTGCCTTTTTTTTTAATAGAACTTCTGCTTTTGTACCAATAAATATTTTTGGTAGTTCAATATGATTACAAGTGCTTTTATAGTTAATATTGACGTGAAGTTCTTTGTTCTTTGCAATAAAATTATTTAAAATTAACAAGAAATATGATTTCATACTCGAATAGAGATATGGAAGACGACTTTTTTCTGACTGAAACTCTTTGTTCAAATTGTTAATCAAAGGCAACGCATACGAAAGAAATAGGAAATAGGATTTTGTTTTATTATCTTCCATTTTTTCAGCCAATTGGTTTGATCGAATTGCATTGACTTCTAATTTTGCATAAATAAAAAAGAATTTTAAGGCGTCCCATTGCTCATTTATTCGGGAAACAACTCCCTCTAAAGACAGCCATCGTGTTTGACAAACACCTAATATTTTATGTGGTTTCACGGAGCAATACTCCTGAAATTCCTTAAAGTCATGAACTCGTTTAGGGCTATGCGAAAAGAAGCTATATATATTTCGACATAACCAATTGACATCTTCGGGTATTTTTTTAGTGGCATAACTCACACACAAATGCAAAGAATGGCAAGTACATTTCAAATAAAAAATATTTGTTTCTGACTCCAGTAACGCTTTTACGCCAGATAAATGGCCGGCCATGACACTTGCACCATCTGTTGCCATACCTATAATATTTTTTAGCGGAATATTGTTGTCTAACAAAAACTTTTTTACTGCTCCAAATACTGAAGCTGAATCACACTTTGGTAGCTCAATAAGTGCTAAAAATCGATCCTTTGCAATAAAGTTCACAACGTATCTCACGACCATTACCAGACATTTTTTAATTGAGATATCCGTGGTTTCGTCAATGATTATTGAAAACTTACAGTTCTTTAACGTTGAAACAAGCTCGGATGTTGTTTTGCTAGCAATTTCCTTGGTTATGTTTGTTGCTTTAGTTCTGGCAATTTGCAAACGTTTGGCCACTTCAGAGTCCGGGCAACATTCAGCTAACAGAGCAGGTAAAACATCCATTAATAAAAACGGCAAGTTGTGCGTTATAAGAAACATGACGAGTGTAAATTCTGCATATTGAACCTTTTTGCTCATCTGCTCTTTTTCGGTATCCAAAAATGTCTCCATCGATAATTGACTCTTTTTGGTTTCCATATTTTGTACATGAGAAGAACAACTGGCGTGTCTGTTAAGATGTGACAATATATTTAAAGAGTTCTTGTTGCACGCTTTGCAAAAAGCGAGACCATTTTTGTTTTCCAGCCACGGGAACTTTTTCAGCCACTCAGTTCTGAACTTTCTCGTTCTTTTGCTCTTTTTACTAAATAAACAAAACATTTTTAATAAAATTCTGGAAATGGCAAAATTCTAAACACATACGGCTCATTGTTATTTCCTTGGTCTTCTTCTTCAGTAATGTCTTCTTCAGTAAAGTTTTCTTCATTTTCCTTTTGTTTATCAATCCGTGACTTTTTTACTATAAATCTGAAATATAACATTTTTAATTATTCCTTCTTATAATTATTAACATTAAAATTAGCTTACCTATCCATCATCAATGTATCAGCAGCCAACAAACACTCAAAGCAAACTTCATCAAGCCACCATTTGCATGTAAATACTTTGTCACAGGGTTGGCAAACCATCGACGGCACTATCGATACTATCGATGGTTGCTCGTCACTAAAACTATCACCATCGATGGTTTGCCAACCCTACTTTTACATTTGTGACATTTACACCTACCATGCATATATATACAATGCAATTAAGGTATGATCACAATGTAATTGTCATATTTTCTTGTGGCATTGAGTAGTATGATGCGATAATTTAACAAAGAAGAAAAAAAAATTAAGTCAATTTGAAAATTTTAAGAAATAGTAGCCATTTAATAAGCAGTGTAGCTTTGTAGCCTTATATTTTAAATGTAGCCAAATGGCTACAAATGTAGCCACTATGGCAACACTGATGTAATAGCCCTGCAGAAAATGTGACTATCCTAGATCTAAGAACCCAATGAACATTTTTGTTGATTCTCAAATTGAGATGCGTTTGAGAATCAACCTTAATTTCAAATCTCAAACATTTGTTCTCTAAGTCATTTCAATTTGAAAACAAAGCCATTCTGAAACAAAAAGGCACATTTTTAATATGAAATTTTCCTTTGTTCTCAATTTGAGAATGTCAAAATCTCCAACATTGTCTCAAATATGAAACGAGAGGAATGGAACGAATTCCAATTACATTAATTGAAGTTGCCACTGATTTAAAAATAAGAACTGGTTGAAATTAAGTTTTGAAATTAATTTTTATTTCCCTGCAAGACGGGTAATTTTTAGCTAACATGTTACAGCTATGTTACTCTAAACATTAGCAAAAATTAATTTGTGTGTTACTTTTGTTCGAAGCGTGGGAAAGAAGTAACACTATGCCCCTACTCGTTCAACGGTTTTCTCACTCTATCCAATTACATTTTGCATAAGTGGTCTCGTTCTACGATAACACTTATACTTGTCTCCTATTGGTCAAGTTTTGACAACTAACAGTCTGTTAATGGCCTCATATATTTTCATATTTGGCATGTTATATATATGTTACCTCTGCTGAAGCAAATGTTAGCATATATGTTATCCCTATGTTATTCAGAACAGATGTATTTGTTACCGTACGGGTCATTATTTTGGTTAGCAGCTTGTTACCTATATTTGTTATCTTTTTCCGCTAACAGTTAAAAATAATTATTTTCGTTTTGTTTTTTATTTTATTTTATTACATTTTTAATTATTACAAAATCAAATATATAGATAATACAATCATATAAACTTAAACAGTTAAACTTATTATTAAATTTTTACATTTACAAGTTATTAATATAAAAATTACATTTATATATAAATTATTATATTTATGCAATTTATGTTCTAATTTAACAAATTCAAATGATATATAATCTTATTTTATTCTTATTTTAAATATATGTATATATTTTAACAATGTTGGGTGTGGACTGGATACACCTTACGCAAACCTGCTAACAACATATCAAGAAATTCCATCCCAGCATCCAGGCATATAACACCTAAAACAGAAAAACAAAACGAAGGATGAGTATATGTAAAATAGTACATAATAGAACTACACGCTATACAATGGCCACTAGTATTTACAAAGCTTTTAATATTTATTTTTCTTCTTATATTTAGCACTTTTCTTTTAATAATAATATTCTTTAATTTAGCACTTGAATTTTTATATATTTCTTTATATAGCTTTTAATATTAATTAATCAGTTTATATTTAACCATTGAGGTTAATATGTTCAGAATTCTGCAAACGAGCAGATACCCTGACATCCGAAAGCACTTATTTAAATGAGTTAGGTACCAACCGCTTGTTTACCCAATTCATTTATTTATTTTTTTTTTCACTTTTGAACTACACACTTTAAATATAATAATAATTAGGTATTAATTAAGATAATTTTAAAATAACTTACATTTTCTTTTGTATCAAGTCCCGGTCTTTGTGCGTTGATTTTGCCTGCAATTTCATTAAAGCTGTATTAGTAAAAACACACAAATTATTAGATAAACACAAATCACACTTACCTTTTTAATTGAATACTTTTATATATCTCCTGCATAAAAATTAAAATCAATTAATATTAATAATAAAATTTAACCAAAAATAACCTTACCTCTTCAAGCGACATTTTTTTTATAAAATGGCCAAATTGCGGCTTCAATTTCAGTTTTTCTTTTTTTAATGTCATATCTGTCTTCTTTTAGCATATTATTATATCAATATGCTTACAGTGGCAATATTTTTTCTCTTTCTAACGAAAGCTTTCTCCAATTCAATTCAAAGTTGTAAACAAATGTAAGTGTTGTAATTATATGAGTAAACATCTGAAAAAGTTTGATTGTGTTTGTGCAGTTTGTTACCTCCGTCTTGCAGGGTTATATAAGAATTTATAGAGGTATATTGTACGCAGTACATATACATATATACATAAATTTTATTAAACAATAAATAACATGGTAACGTAACAAAAATTCATTTTTTAATTTAAATTAACGAAAATAATGTACATCCTTAAGATAAGGAAACAAACGAAAAAGTTAATTTCAGTACAAAACTTAAAAATAATCCAATTACAACTTACAAATTAAAATTAATATTGCCGCGCAATAATATAAGAACTAATTAATTTACGATTACCGATGAAATATTCTTTTTGTTTTCGTATTCAATTCTTTTTTTATTCTGTTGCTGGCGTGTTGGAAAAAATTCAATGTAGTCCGCTCGAATTCCATATCCGTGGCAGCGGTAGGGAATTTTTGATGGTATGCCTCTATAATAGAAAAAAATTACAAATAAGAATAAAGCAATAAAATAAATATTACGCCTTAATGCTGTCGTCACACTAAGTGCTCTTGCCGGTTTTTTCGTCTTCGTTCCTTTCCAGCAGTATATCTGGGCAACATCGTCCGTAAAAACTTTTCGCCAAGCCATTTTAACAAATTTGTTCGAATTGGATGCTATTATCATTTGCAATTCAGCCACCTATAAAAATATATAGACAAATTATTGATGTAATAATATAAATGAGAATTTACCAAATCGTTAAATTTTGTTTCGGAAGATTGAATTTTGTCTTCAAAAGTAGCAAAATCATGCGCTTCTGCAAAAGGTTTTTGTGGCAAAATTTTATTTCTTTTTTTTGTAGCATTATGTGAGGTCGATTTAACTTCTTCCAATACTCTCTTCAGAAGCTTTTGAGTTGTATGATGTTCTGAAATTATCATATGCATATGTACAATAACTATATAAATATATGTATGTACCTTTTAACAAATCTTCTACCTTCTTATCCAGACTATCCAGTTTGCTATTTAAGTCGTCAAAATCTATGATTTAATTAAAATGTTAAAACCACTTCAAAAAAAACGATATTGTATTAACTACTTACTTGATTTAGTGGTTTGCTCACATCCAATCGATCTAAACGAGCTATTGAAATCCATCTAATTGTGAATAAGAGGAATAAATACATATTGACTACATTCAAAATTACTAAGCAAGATCATTTTTTGTGATATTTCTTCCGATAAATGCTGATAGACGCAACTTGAAAATTGTAAAGCAGAGCAATATCTTATATTAAAGTTTGATGATTTTATTGGTGTAATAAAGAAGTCATTCATATTGATAACTTCCACGGATGAAATTTTTGATACACCATTTTCCTGTGAAAAATATATGACTTTAAAAATCTTATTTTTTATGTTGTAAAAATTATCTGGCATTTTTAAGGATAAATAAAATGAATTTGTGTTTATTGATTTCATTGGCTGATTTTGCTTTACATTTGCAACCTCAAAATTATCATTACTGAACAAACTTTCCTCAACTAAACGATTATAAATTTGGGCAGCAATATGAGTTTTACTATTACATTTACGTTTAAGCTTGGACAAAAAGTTCTCGAACTTAAATGCGCTAATAGATTCTAATCCTCCATAATTTAATGCATCAGAATGTAAATATAGCTATTGCATCTGTTCTGTTAGGATAGATTTCACTACGGAAAATTATCCGATGTCCTACAGATTCACCTTTTTGAGTGCATTTTAAGCAACAAAAAAAGCCAGTATGTCCTTTAACACCTAATACATAGGATCTTGCTGGCGCATCACAAATAAAAGACCGGCAATAAATTGAAAAATGTTTACCATTGAAGTTTAAACCATGTTCTAATAAGTACAACAACTCATCCACAAATCTTTGCAAGAAGATGTTCGGGCAGAGTGCCTTACTATTTCCGCAATATGCTCCCACAACCATGACAACTGGTTCCCCATTTACATTTATTAAAATGGGCCAAGCTTGCAAATTTGAACTTTTTGCGAGTGGAAGGCCATCAATATTAATGTTGAGGTGAATTTCGGTGGAATCAAATGATTTCCTCAATAAAAAATCTGTCAGGGAGTCTTCTATGCCGTAGTGAATATACTCTCCTGTTAGGAATCTTAGGAGTACACTTTAAAGTTCGTGCATCCTTTGGAATATCTCGTATATATTATTGTAGAATTCCTAACAGACTACTAGTTGCAACGGTGGAAATATTAAATTTGACCGCCCACTCCGCTAGCTCTTTCCTAACTGAAGTGTTTGTCATTTAGGTTGGATTCCTCATATACGGAATCTTCACTTTCTATATCACTAAACTCATATTCCACCCTATTGGAAGTAGAAGGACTTTCCTCCATAGCCGCATCTACACCTGGGATCTCCAGGCTTTTATTTTTCCCTACTCCATCACTATCTGTGAGCACATCACTATCTTTTTATTTTCTTTGTAGTATGCATTTTCTGTTCGAAATATCACAATTATAACAAATATTTATAATATTATACTTCCTCTCACTTTTATTCTTCAAAATTGCTGCACATCACGATTACGTTTTTTTAATTATGAATACTTTTTGACAGATGATTGTTGAACGGAATGAAACGGTATGCCATATATTTGAGAAAATGATTTTTATCAAATTGTAAAATGTTGGAAACAAATTTGAGAAATAACCTTTGAGAAAATGTTGGCTTTCAAATTGTAAAATGTTGGAAACAGATTTGAGAAATAGACTTTGAGAAACGTTTGAGAAAATGTTGTCTTTCAAATTGCATAAATGTTGAACTTCAAATTGAAAATTAATATTTTCTCCAACGTTTGAGAATTTCAATTCCAGTGTTTGTTGGGAAAGAACTACCTATTTTAACGACAGTACTAGTTCTAGCTTAATACCTGTCCACTTTAAGGGGTTAGGGGTAGTCGGAAACATGAAAATATGAGAATTTTCAGTAATTTTTTTGCTATTAAATCATGTTATATTACAATATTTTAATATAAAGTCACGAAAATTAAAAAAAAAAATATAATTTCCAAAGTTATAGCTGTATGTGTTGACCCAGTTTCAAAAAAAGGTCATTGCGGTGACAATCATAAGTCCTTCGAGAGTAATCTAAAATCAATCGGATTAAAAAAATTTAAATTTTATAAATAGATAATCTTGGGACTGATCGAAGCTTTTTTTTCAAAATGGCGGCATCAGGAAATTTTTTTCTATATTTTCGGGAAAAAATCGTTGGTCTTAAAAAATCTAAATTTTGAAAAAAAAAAATACTTCGATCAGGCCTGATTTTATTATGTATTCTAAAAGCTGAGCGGTTATCTAGTTACAGTTGTCACCAGTTCAAAAAACATAGTTTTGAAATAAACGCACACTAGATTTACATACAGAAATACTAATCATTTAATCACTTACACGGAGTCATCAATTCCTGTGCCATATAAGTTCTTCAGCCATTGTGGAAGTTTCCAAAACATCAATTTGCTTAATTTTTTTCAATTTTCCGCATTAAAAACTAATTGCAATAAAACTCTTCCATAACGATTAATTTTGAATTCATTTTGGAATTTATTTATTTACGGAAAAACGTCATAGAAATATTTATACATGCAGGTATAAGTTTGTTGTTTTGAGTGAAAAAGTTATGTACATTACTTCAATTGAATAAGTATATGTTTTATATGAAAAAGGTTACATTACTTCAATTGAATAAGTACATGTTTTTATGAAAATGAATGAAAATTATAATCAAATTATGGAGTTTTTGAAAGGGACACCATTTTAACATTTCTATTTTTCTGCATCCTATGGGGGCACCCACTGACTCTTGACGAATTAATTTCTGCTGCGATACTTTTTGCTCAGCCAGAGCTTCCATTATGGCCTATTTTGCCTAAATTGAGATTCTGAAACAAACAACTATAACACATCTCTTTATAGATTATATAAATTATATTTAATACCTACCATTTTTCCTGTAAGTATATGAGACGCGTTCAGTTTCGGTTTGAATATAGCACTCAAGCTATGGTTACCCAGAGCTCCTTTATTTATAGAATATTCTTAGCCTAATTCATGTACATATCTTAATCCTAATCAGCATAACATAACAGTTTCTTATCTGTTTGTTAATTTAGGATCAATTGTGATCCTCTACAATAAGAAGTGCAATATTTGTATTGTACTACAATCTTGGTCACCCTGCGGGTGAGGGTGCAGAATAAACCCGAGGTAAGGTATGCCTGTCGTAAGAGGCGACTAAAATCCAAACCTGCACAAATAGATTTATATATATATATATTTCATTGCTTGAACTGAATTATATTACCTTTTTGATGTTTTTTTCCAAAGAAACGGCAATTCCTATCATTAAAGATAATTGTGTTCAAGCCACAATTGTCCACCAGTGTAGAGCATTATGGAAAGGCTCAACTGGTAGTAGCTTCGGCTACAAAGTCTTACCAGAGACTTTAACCTGGTACCATGGGGAGCAGGAGTCCAGGTAACTTCGCTTCTAACCTGCTCAATGGGTTAGACCTTCGGGGAGTTTCATGGTGGCTGTGGTTTCAAAACCTAAATGCAGGCAGAGGGCCTACTCGGCAGGTACTCACGTAAAGCAAACTCACTAGTTGTACTACAATCTCTATTCAATATACCCGAACATGTATTTCTAGTGTTGATAGAAATGGGTAATTGATAAATACATATATATGCTTAAAACTACAATGTACATATATGTTGGCGATAATGCACATAAATATTCATAATTTGAATATTTATAATTATTTTAATATTTAAAAAATATCTTATCTACAACTGTAGCCGTTGCAAAATGTTTGCAAAATCATCTCAAAGTGAGAGTTATCTATTCATAATTTATTTATTGATTTTATTTTACTAAACCTACTCTTTTCAAATATTGTCCTAAAAACTCATATTTGTATAATACTTAAAAGAAAAGTAAAAGTAAATAATAAATTGCCATCCTTTAGAGCTTATTCTTTTCTTATATTTTGCATTTGTCCCCAGCTTTATTATATTGCAGTACGCATGGGTTCTTCGCATTATGATTTGATTATATCAAAAATATATATTGTACATATGTACATTAATTAGAGATATTAAATTTTGAATAAAAAACGCTGTGAGTGCTTACCCTCCTGTAAAGTGCCAGCAATGTTTCCTGATCACAATATCCGGCACCGAGCCATACGCGTGGTTCTGTAAATCGGATATTTATCCTAGTCCGTGCTGAAGGCTTACTGATCCTGGAGGGGCAACAACTCACAGCCAGGTAATGACTGAATGTGCGTAAGCCGCAGGCAAGCGACTAAACGATGTAGGTGTTGTTGACGCACAGAAACATCGTGATTAAACCAACGAGTTATGGCACCATAGGCATCTTCCTCACAAGTTATTTTCAAATTGTCCGATTCTAGAAGGCATTGTAATTTCTCAACATCAAAATTGAGAAACTCGTCGCGTTGACTGATTTAGTATTGACAAAACGATATTTCCATTTCGCCATTGTGCCTCACTACGTGAAATATTAGAGCCACCTCCATGAAATTCTGTATTTCGTATTTGTCGATTTTCTGCTTCAGAAGTCCATATTGTGTTTCACGTTCTAGCGCATACACACAAGAGTATTGTCTTGATGGTCGTTGAAGAGGTTCTCGAAGTAAGGACTCGCTGCGCGGATACACTGTGGAAAAAAAATATAAATATAAATCAAAATAATTTTATGTAAGATCCAAAATATGAAATACTTACAAAGCCTCTGGATTATAAGCTTTAAAAATCACATCAATTAGATCTCTTTCCTCGTCGAAGCAACATATTTTGTTCATTAACTTATCCATGAAAAGTGGTTTCAACTCACTCGAATTGCGCTGTGGAGCAGATGCTTGCGTAGATCTTGTGTCCATTTTTAGTTATTGGACTTTTCTTTTGTGATGAAAAAATATTAAACAGAAAATAATTATTTTAAATAACGTAAATTCAACTTGAGCTTTGCTTTCTAGTTTAATTTATTGAACTGACAGCTCCACTTGAAATGACGTGGATACATTCGTTCCATTACTACGATTAACGGTTTCATGTAGCCCAAATATACAGTTTTCTATATCCGACTGAGCACAGTCGTCTTGTAGAAATTTTGGTAGCGCGTTAAACTCTGAGCTTGACGATAAACTAACTACAATGTGAAACTACACTACACTACAATCACTGAAAAAAAAATTATAAATATAAATCAATATAATGTTATATAAGATCCAAACTATGTAATACTGACAAAATCTCTGGATTATAAAGTTTAAGAATCACTTCAATTAGATCACTTTCCTCGTCGAAGCAACATAGTTTGTTCATTAACTTATCCATGAAAAGTGGTTTCAACTCACTCGAATTGCGCTGTGAAGCAGATGCTTGCGTAGATCTTGTGTCCATTTTTAGTTATTGGACTTTCCTTTTGTGATGATAAAATATTAAATAGAAAATAATTATTTTAAATAACGTAAATTCAACTTGAGCTTTACTTTCTAGTTTAATTTATTGAACTGACAGCTCCACTTGAAATGACGTGGATACATTCGTTCCATTACTACGATTAACGGTTTTACGTAGCCCAAATATACAGTTTTCTATATCCGACCGAGCACAGTCGTCTTGTAGAAATTTTGGTAGCGCGTTGAACTCTGAGCTTGATAATAAACTAACTACAATATGTTATTAACAGTAATCATAGCATTTAATCGAAAAGTCCAACAACTTATAAGTGCAGAAATTCGATACTAAAGTGTAATAATATGCTTTAAGTCATAAGAAAGATCTCTCACTATTATATTGAGTTACAATACCCAATCTCTATAGAAATATGATCACGGATATAGTTCTTTGACCCAAGATCTTCAAACTAAAATCCGTCCAATTTACACCCAAAATCATGGGTTTAGAAACTACCGTTTTTTGTATGATTGCCGTTATTCTATTATAATACATAAAAAAAGTATGTTAGTTGTACAATATTAATCACACTTTTATTATTTTTTTTACAGTTATCCCCCACCTTAAAAGCGTTTAAATTATGCAAAACTTTTTGAAATTTTGTTTTCCTTTATATATGTATGTATATTGTAACTGTATATTTTCATATTGAAATTCTATATAAGTTTTAATTATTTCTCTTTTGTTCTCATTAAAAATCTGCCAAATCAAAATAAATTTCGTCACTGTGGTAGCCATGTTTCTAATATTGCTAAGATTTACTCGCCCAATTTTGTTATCAGCAAATTGTATAGAACTATAGAACCATTAGTGAGCGGCTAAGTGTTTGTAAACAATAATAAAAATATTACAAAGTTGACACTCTGATCGATACAGCTGTTATTCGCTCTCAAATACTGACTCTCACTTAGCGCCGAACCGCTTGTTTTCGATTGAAAGAGTGGGTCTTCTACCGACTAGATGGTAAAACTTGCCAAATTTTAAATCAAGCTCATCCTAATTAATAGGTTATTTAAATAAATACATATGTACATCTTAATACGCACTAACTCAACATGCACATACATATACGCATTTATATTTACCATGTTATTTTCCATTCTTTTCTGCGTTGTTGTTGTTGTTATCTATTGCACCAATTCTAAATCCAAAAATCTGAAATTATTTAAAATTACTAATTTGTATTATGTATTAAAAATATATGAAACATACCTCCACCAATTTTGACTGTCACCTCCTTGCTCCTCCTTTGCTGTGCACACACGTATAACTACAATGAAATTATAAAATTCTATTATTAAATTATAAAAACAAATAACAAATGTAACACAAATAAATGCATTTATAAGTTCCATAAATGTCCAAAAACACTTAACAAAATACAAGAAATATTTAAAACGCACTTACATCCATTCACTTAAAATTTTAATTTCAAATGAACAGCGGCCATGGCGGCGATTTTTGAACGGTTCATTGTATATCTCTCTTACACATACAAAAATTACGAATAATGAATTTTGCTACTCTAACTACCGAGATTGCCACTTAACTACAAAATATTTGCAACGTGTATGTGTTGGTAAAAGCTGCAAAAATTTGCATGTGTAGTGGTGTATGAGCTTCGTCTTGTAGGGCGGTGATCTTCAGCTGCTGTCAGTTTGTAGGATGCAAGTGTCTTTGACGCCTTTCATGTTTCACACATGGAAGAGCTGCCATCGCTTTGCTTTGATCTGTACTGTGAGAGTTTACATTTGACTCTGTTTTTCTTTATTCAAATTTCTTTCAATACATATTATATTTCTAATACCATAAATAGGTACATATGTATGCTTAGTGTACATATGTGTTCATTCATTCAAAATATGAATTAAGTCCAAAGTTGTAAACTAAAAATTCGTTCGTTCTTCCATTATATTCATGTGGAATTACTATTAATTTGTATATTTCGTGATTTGTGTCACTAACATTTGAAATTGGATGGACGGTTTATAAAATCGGATTGATATTTGTGTTTGGATTTTAAAGGACTGTGAGTTGACTTCATCCAAATGTTAATGTATAATGTTTGCGGTAGAGTTAATTAAAGAGATTTGAGATTTTAATCTGTTCTTGATCTGATGTTGATTAGCAAGTAACGTTTTAAAATTACTTTCTATTACTTCTTGGTCATCTGTGTTCAAATAAATCCAACCCATTCTAATGCAACTTTTTATGTCTTTTATTATTTACAATCAAATCGTGATTGGGACTTAAATCTTCGTAGTTTTCTAGTGATAAGGATATGACTTTGTATGCCTCTTAAAACTCAGATAAATGCTGGCAATGATCTTTTATTCTAATAATGTAATTTGGCAACATATTATATTGTTCGAAATATGCATCAAGATCATAATATATGAGCAAAACCCAAGTAGATGTAATAATGTCCATTTTCCCTAGTGAGGCCTGGTAAATTATTGTATTTTTTAGGAATTTGGCTCACTGTTGCACTGCGTTAACTTTCCAAAAGGCCACTTAGTAGGCTGTGTATTTTATCTTTTACAATGACAATTTCTCCTTTAATATTGTTTGCCGGAATTTTACACTTATTTCTTTGTTGGAGTGTATATAAATATTCATCTTTTCACTGATTCCGAAAATCTCGATGACTTTTCTACGTTAATTTCCATTTATTTAACGAGGAAATGCTTACATCTGTACCCGAAGAGGGGGTTGATAGTATTGGTTTTCCTACCAAAAAGTGTCCTGGTGTTAACGTATCTATTCCATTATCAGCGTACAGTGTAATCCGGTTATTATGGACTCCACGGGACCATGTCAAATTGTCCATTATAACCGAGTGTCCATCTAATCGGAATATACAATTTTTAACTCAAAAAGTAAATTCAATGTGTTTTTTTATTAAAGCAATAAAGTTTATGAATAAAAATACAAAATTAAGAAAATAGGGTTAGTTCGTAAACGCAGTAACTTGGTTGCACTGCATATTTGCAGGGGCAACGCGTTCGTCAAAAAAACTGCGGCAATACTGCTCTTCGTCAAAAGTTCTTTAATGCATGCAGTTGGCAGCACTTCGGCAAATTGTCGCAGCCATTGCAGTAATTTTTTTTGAAACTGCGTAAAACCAAAGGCGAAATGGAAGAGTGAGTAAAATGATTTCTAATTCTATTTCCTCTGGATAGTTTTTTATTATATTCAGGTAATTGCTCACTTTTGGTACGGACCGCCTTTTCTTTTTTAAATAACTTTTTAGTAAAAGATATCTTCTCTTCACTTGTTTAATCCTTTTTTTCATTGTAATTCAATAAAATATTCTCACTCTGAGTTTCCCGGTTATTGTAGAAAATTCTTTAGAAGGCAGATCAATCGTAAAACCCTTTCCAGCAGGAACAAATAAAAATAAAAAACTTTGTTGCGGATATTCCAATGTTCTGTAGACACACGTGTTTATTGTTCCAAGTAACCAAGTAGAAGAAAGATAAAAGTAGGAAACAGTAAGTAAGATGACAAATAAATATCGATACTCGATAAATATATATACACTGTTTTTGCCCTTAGTGATGTGATATTTCCACACACCTCCTCAAAAACAGTATATATATATTCTTTATAGTTTACTTAAGATAAGAAGTGTCTGAACATGCTATAGTGGGAGTTGTACAATTCCAGTCCAACATTTGTTGCAAGGATTGGGAAAAACCCACAAAAACCCAATCAAACTGTATAAGGTATAAAATTATAATTTACGTTAAACAATTTCATTTCAAGTCATAAAAATAAATAAAAAAAAAGAACTTAAAGTTGAGACAGCCGCTTGATTTTCTATGAGATCCATTTCATTCCATTTTTCAATTTATCAAATTTATTTGATCTCGCAGATCACAAAAACGTTGCGCTGGTAATGGTTTAGGTAGCATATCTGCGATTTGTTTACCTGTGGGAATATAAACAACTTCAATTAGGTTCTTATCAACTTGTTCTCTTGTAAAATGATATTTTATATCAATGTGCTTTGAACGTTTATGACATGAGGGGTTATTGGCAATACTTATACATCCTTGGTTATCTTCATATAATCTAATTGGATTAATTACTTTTATTTTTAAGCTTGCTAATAACGAATTTAGCCACTTGGCTTCTCTAACTGCCTCAAATAAGGCCATATATTCTGCCTCTGTTGATGAGGCTGCTACCGAATTTTGCTTCCTCGTATTCCAACAAATTACATTAGAATCAAACATTTTAAATATGTACCCAGTAGTACTTTTTCTATCTAATTCACTACCACCCCAATCTGAATCCACATAGCCGACCAAAAACTCATTAAAATTTGAGTTTTTCTGAAAAGATAACTTTAAATCAACTGTGACCTTTAGGTACCTTAAAACTTTCTTCAGGCATTGCCAAAGTTCTGTGTTATTCTTTTCACAATAACGACTTAAAAAATTAACGGCTGTACTTAAATCAGGTCTTGTACATAACATAATATACATTAACCATCCTATTACGTTTCGACATGGGGCATCACACTTATCATCTGAGCTAAGAGCAATATGATTAAGTTTAGTTGGCAGAGGACAGTTAACAGGATTGCAATTTTCCATATTATATTTTAAAAGTATTGATTTTATGTAAACTGATTGACTAAGACTTATATGACCCTCACTTTTATCAACTTTTATACCTAAGAAAAATTTAATCTCACTTAAATCAACCATTCTAAATTTGTTCATTAGGTATAATTTAAAATCTTTCATTACTTGTTTATTTTTGGTAGAGATTACTAAATCATCTACATATAAAAGTATATATATATATATTAGAGAATATATCCCCTATGTCAAGAAGATATAAATTAATTCCCGTATCGCGGGAATTTATAAAAAAATATAATTTTCTATCTGCAAACGCGCAGAGAAATAAAATACGTCATATCGGTACGATTGCCGGAGACAAAATCTATCCTTTATTTTCAAGTTACTAATATTTATACATTTTCTTATTATTTACTTAGGGTTATTACATATTGAAGCTGAGTTGGAAACAAAGAAAGTGTCAATTTACATTAATATCATATTCAGCATTTTTAGGCAGAACGTTAAGTGTTCTGTTTTAATTTTATTATGCCTTCTTGTGAGGTCTACAAATATTGTTTGTATAAGAATGGATTATTCTTCTTCTTCTTAATTCTTAAATAAGCAAAGATTTTAATTTACGATCCCGCACAAGTACAAAGTGTAAAGATTCAATATTGTTTACAGTTATGTTCAAGTGGCTGTGTGGAGGCTGTCGTTAACTCCCCCCTTCCTAAGATGAATCGTCCCCGATTCACTATTATTTTGAGTTAATTTATATATTTGATCTAAAAGAGCATTATATGTGACTTCTAGTAGTTGCACATTTTCTATTGGTTTGGGAATTTCGCGAGATTTTTTTAATTTTAATATTATGTAAATTATGAAAAGTATTCCCAAGATTAAAATGATGTACCAAAAATATGAATAGACTTTGATATCCTTATTCCGTTCTGCTAAAATGTTTATATTATCTAATTTTAACAGTTTATTAGTTGTTTCAATATATTCTAAAATTTCAAAATTATTGATATGGTTGTTTTTAAAATAATTCAAGATTTTTGTTTCTATATTTTCATAAGTTTGATTATTAATCACTGTATTATTTTCAAATGTTATTAAATATGTTCCATTTAATGTTTGATTGTCTACAATATTTTTTCCTGAGATTAATATTGCTCCTGGTTTTATTTCTTCTATTTTCAAATTTTTCTCTTTTAATTTTTTACATTTTCCTTGTTTTTTATTTAATATTTCTGATAAACATGTACTTTTTTTATTTAATTTGCAATATGTTTTTGTAATTTCAGTTTTACAATTTTGTATATTAAAAAAATTATTATTACAATACGTTATGTTCTGATCAATTATAAGCTTACCATCTAATTGAGCTATGGCTCTTACATCATAGTATTTACATGTTAATTCTATTTTAGGGTATTTGATATAAAGTATAATTATATCTCCTTTTTGTGCTATTTTAAATTTTGAAATGTCCATTAAGTCTGTAATGGTCATTGTACCATGTTGGTAATATGTTATATTTTTTAATTCATCAAAATGTAAAATTGTTGGATTTAAAATTCCTATTTTCCCAAATGTTATTGTATTTATTATATTTTGTAGTTCATGTATAATGTATTGATTTCTTCTTCTTTTGATTTTTTTGGCTGTGTTATCACCTTTAATATTATTTATTGTATCAGTTAATTCTGTTATTACTTTAAAAATTTCTGAATTTGTAGTAAATTGTTTATTGTTATTTATTGTTAGATCATTTAATCTATCATTTATTTTTATGAAATCGTCATGGTCTGGAGTTCCTGCTATCCATTTCCAAAGTGTACCTAATTCATTTATTCCTCTTTTTTGTCTAATATGGTTTTGTTTTAACTGTCCTAATAAAGTTTCAATTAACAATATTTCTGATTCTGTTTCTTGAGTGGTAATTTCTAAATTATCATTATTATCTATTCTATACTTCATATTGTTATAAAAACTTCTTTTTTCCTCTGCTATTATATTTTCAAAGATTGTTAAATTAATGATGTGAAATATATCTCCATATTCTTCATAAATGGAAACGTCTCCATTTTCAATAAGTACGTAGTCCTGTCGGGTATAATCTATGATATCAGCTGTCGTTAAGCCAATTAATAATGTGAAAATTGAAAGGATCATTTTGAAAACCTATAAATAATTATGATTTTATGTTATCTTTATGTATAATTCTATTTCTATTATTTATTATTATCTTATTTCCCAAGTTTTCTTTAACTTGTTGTTTCTTATACCTAGGTTCTAATTTATTTCTTTCTCCTATTATTTTTTCATAAATAATTTGTCCAGGATGATATTGCTTATCTGTCCTATGTTTATTATGAGACATTAGCATTTTTTCTTGTGCTTGTTTTAAAGTGGTTGGTAAATTTTCATGGCTTACCTTATTATAAAGTACTTCATTTGGTTTAAATTTCGTTACTGAATGTATTGTTTTATTGTATTGTTGCGCTGCTCTAAGTACTGTTTCTAAATTACTGACAATATTGTATTCTTCTTTTATACATCTGGCTATTTCAATTATAGTTGAATGAACTCTTTCAACTTGTCCATTAGTTGTGCTATGACGTGGATCACAAAAGTAAATTTCAATATTTAACCTTTGCATTAAGGATTTAAATGTTGGTGTGGTAAAGCTTGGTTCATTATCTAAAGTAATTTGTTTTACATCTGTGAAGGTTTGTAGTAATTCTAAAACCTTTTCTTCGATATTTGACTTGTCTTCTATATGCTTCAATATTAAAAATTTTGAATAGGCGTCTACACATGTGATAAATTTTAGTTTTTGTGCGTAAAAAATGTCTAAGTGAAGCTGTTCTCCTTCTTTCTCTGGAATTGGGGCTTTACCTATTGGTATTTTCTTAGGATGGCGATCATATTTATTTTTATTGCATATCATACAATTTCGAATGTATTCTTTCATTCTTTTCCTCATTTCGGGCCAATAATACAATTTCTCTATTTGTTTAAGATTTTCATTATAGCTTCGATGAGCTCTATTATGGGTTTGTTCGATTAATCCGGACTGATCTTCTCTATTAATAATATCCATTGGAAAAAGTTTGGTAAATACAAATTTGTTTTGAAAGGTTTGTTTTAGAGCTTCTTGGATTTCGTGCAAGTCTTCAACAGTGCAGTGAATCGCCGTCACTAACTTTGGTTGAATATATTCTTTCAAAATCGTCATTAAATTTTCTATTGTATCATACTCTATTAAATGCCTTTTATTCCCAAATGTTTCGATTAACTCATGAATCGTGAACCTATTTTTACTTAGTACAATTTGCTGTTTAAACTGATTTAATGGTTTTTGTGTTTCCTTTATTTGATTGTTTTCACTACTCTGTGCTGAGTGTTCTGAATCTTCCGATTCGTTTGTTAAGTGGTTTAATTGAAGGCGGGAAAGTGCGTCTGCTACTACATTGGTTTTACCGGGTTGGTATACAAATTTAGGAGAGAATTCTTCTATAATTGCGTGCCATCTTTTCATTTTTGGATTCGGGTTACGGGGTGATAAAGCAAATGTTAATGGTTGATGATCAGTATGTATTTCCAAATTGGTTACACCGTAGAGGTAATTTCGTAGATTTTTTAGTGCCCAAACAATGGCATAAAGCTCCTTCTCATTAGTTGCGTAATTTCTTTCAGTTTTATTAAGAGTTTTTGAGATGAAGGTAATTGGTTTACCTCCTTGTGATAGTACCGCACCCATTGCAAAGTTAGATGCATCGGTAGTTAATACAAATATTTTTGAGTAATCAGGTTGTGTTAATTCCATTTCTGAAGCCAAATGATTCTTTAATTTATTTAATGCAGATATTCCTTCGTCATCTAGAGTTATTTCAAATTTTTTTGATTTATTTTTAGAAATCCTACCATTTTCTCCCGATAGGTATTTTGTCAAAGGTTTGGCTATCGCTGCATAGTCTTTAACAAATTTACGATAATATCCTGCAAGCCCTAAGAAACCTCTTAATTCCCGCAAGTTTCTTGGTATTGGATAATTTAATATTAATTTTATTTTATTTGGGTCTGTTTTGATAACATTTTTAGCTACTACATAACCCAAAAACTCTATTTCTTTCGCGAAAAATTTTGATTTTTCTAATGAAATTTTCATATTAGCATTTTTTAAAATTTCTGTAATTGTTTCCAAATCCTTTAAGTGTTGAGTTATATTTTTTGAAAAAATAATTATATCATCCATATAAACGTGACAAATTTTTCCAATATGTTCTCGCAATATGTCATCCATTGCTCTCTGAAAAATTCTAGGAGCATTTTTTAAACCAAAAGGCATTCTCAAAAATTCATATTTCCCATTATTAACGGAAAAGGCTGTTTTCTCAATATTGTCTTCTGAGTATAATTGTTTTCTCCAATGTTGTCCTGCACTTCTCACGTATTTTATTTTAACATTAATTATTATTTTTTGTTTACGCGGCACGACCCGTGTTATATTAAAGATTAAGTTAGTTTACGTGATATAGCACGTTTTGGTTTTAACTTTTTAATTTTTAATTTTTCTCACTTTTATTGTTATGCTTTTTTTGCATATTTATTACTTTTCTCACAAGGATTTTATTTTTTCGTTATTTGTCCTTTATAAGGATCTTTTATGTGTGAGTTCAATTTAATGACCACGATCACGTATCCTTTCCTAAGGATATTTTGTTTTTCGTGGCCCCACGTTGGGCGCCAATTAATTCCCGTATCGCGGGAATTTATAAAAAAATATAATTTTCTATCTGCAAACGCGCAGAGAAATAAAATACGTCATATCGGTACGATTGCCGGAGACAAAATCTATCCTTTATTTTCAAGTTACTAATATTTATACATTTTCTTATTATTTACTTAGGGTTATTACATATTGAAGCTGAGTTGGAAACAAAGAAAGTGTCAATTTACATTAATATCATATTCAGCATTTTTAGGCAGAACGTTAAGTGTTCTGTTTTAATTTTATTATGCCTTCTTGTGAGGTCTACAAATATTGTTTGTATAAGAATGGATTATTCTAATGCGAACGGAAAAAGTATATCGAATTCTTAAATAAGCAAAGATTTTAATTTACGATCCCGCACAAGTACAAAGTGTAAAGATTCAATATTGTTTACAGTTATGTTCAAGTGGCTGTGTGGAGGCTGTCGTTAACTTATATACAACGATCTACTGGTGAATTAACAAAGCTTATTTCTGTCAATGCTTTCTCGAATATTTCAAACCAACACCTTGCAGCTTGCTTGAGATCATAAATAGCTTTATGTAGTCTACAAACTTCATTTTCTCTACTTATTAGACCCTCAGGTATTTGCATATAGATTTCTTCTTTTAATATTCCATTCAAAAATGCTGTTTTAACGTCCATATGATGTACTAAAAGGTCATATTGATTTGCTATAGACATAATCAATCTAAAACTCGAGATTCTCGCTACAGGTGCAAATGTTTCATTATAATCAACTAATATTCTTGCGTAAAACCGCGAGCAACAAGTCTGGCTTTATATTTTATTGGTTCGCCGAATTCATTTTGTTTGATTGTAAAAACCCATTTACAATCAACTACATTTTTATTTTTAGGTTTTTGTACAATTGACCAAGTCTTATTTAATGAGTGTGAGTCCAGTTCTTCTTTAATAGCTTTCTCCCAATGTGTTCTATCTTTACTGTATTTAACCTCGACAAATTTATTTGGTATGGAATAGATTAAAGATTGAGTATGCATTACACAATTATTTATTAAATCTTGATAAGATACTTTTGGTTTATTCTTTATTCGATCACTTTTTCTAATATTTATCTGCGATTCCAAGTCTTCTTTTTCATAAAACTTTTCACCAGACATTTCTGGATCGGCATTCTCAAATTCTACCATATCACTAGGCTGTTTATCTGCTTGATCAGATTTCCCATTATTGTTGAGGACATCTTCATTATCAATATTTGATTGAATACTTTCACCATCTTCATTATTAAGATGCATTTCATCCTCAACCACAGCTCTAGATTTTACCATATTTGTTTCATCAACAACAACATCTCTTGCTGTTACAAATATTTCTTTTTCAACACACCACACTCTATACCCATTTGGTTCATACCCCACAAGTATGCCTTTCCATGACTTTTCGTCAAACTTTCTTTTGCCTGTTTTTCTTTATTATTCATATTTTCTTTCTCTTTCTTATACTTATAGCAATCCTTCTTTAAGTGCCCTATCTTGCCACAGTAAAAACATTTTTGTTTATTAAATTTGAATTTGGATTTACATTGGACTTTATCTTGAAACTTATTATTTTTATATTGAAACTGATTATTTTTATTTTGAAAATTGTTAACTTTATTTATTTTATTCACAGCTTGCAATACTTTTAAACTTGTATCTTTAGATTTTTGCTTTAACTTAATTTCATGATCAAGTAATCTATTTTTGACGAAAGCCAAAGTCAAATTCCTTCTGCGAGTGTTTCGATGGCGGTAATGACGCCGTCATACGAAACAGGTAGGGAAAGCAAAATATGGCTGACCTTGTCCATGTCATCTAATTTCGCGCCAGATGCAGAAAGTTCTGTTATTATATCATCAAATATATTAAAATGGTTTATCAAATCCATATCGCCTTTTAATTTTAGTGAAAGCAATTGTTTACGGACGGACAACTGTGTAGCCAAACTTTTGCGTTCATATATTGAATCTAAATTATGAAAAATTTCTTTAGCACTGCAATCATTTGTGACAATTTCATCAATTACTTTAATCGAATCATTTTCGCTTAAAAGCGCCCTAACTCGAAATTTCCAAATCGCATATTTTTCACCGTCGAACGGCCTTATATTTCTTTTTGATTTTTCCATGATAATTAAATGTAAATCACAAGTTATACTTATCTTCGATGGGGATCTGGGACCATAACCTGTAGAAAATTCTTTAGAAGGCAGATCAATCGTAAAACCCTTTCCAGCAGGAACAAAAAAAAAAATAAAACTTTGTTGCAGATATTCCAATGTTCTGTAGACACACGTGTTTATTGTTCCAAGTAACCAAGGAGAAGAAAGATAAAAGTAGGAAACAGTAAGTAAGATGACAAATAAATATCGATACTCGATAAATATATATACACTGTTTTGCCCTTAGTGATGTGATATTTTCACAGTTATCAATAATTACGTTAATTAAAAATTCCATTTCTCTGGCGTTCGTAAATGCGAAAAAATTCTTCGCAGCACAATCGCAATGGGAAGGCAGTAGAATCAGCTGATTGTGCAGTAGCAACCACAGCCGGCAAGAATGCAGCAGGGTTGCACAAAATTACTGCGTTTACGAACTAACCCATAATAAGTTTAATTAAGTCTTTTGAAAAAGTCGGTGATTTTCTTTTGGGTGAATGCCTTATTGGCATTTGTATTTGTAGTTTGTAGTTTGCTTTTGAGTTTATTGAGCAAATTGATTGCATCTGAACTATTATCTTTTTGTTGAAAATATAGCTTCAGTTTCCTAGAATAATTCATAGCGTCTTCTATTTTTATTTCTATTTTTATTATAGTTTCGGGCTGTGCTAAATCTTCATCCCCGGAGTCTTCTTCAAACAGCTCATGCAGAAAGTCTTGAATTAAGTCATTGTATGAGTGTTCTTCTGTGGCTATAATATTCTTGTCAATCCTTGAATATTCTTTAAACTTGCTTAAAACCCCTACGTTATTAATTTCGATAATTTTGCTTAAAGGATCATCGTCCTCCGGGTCGAAATCTAATCCATCAGGAATGTCTTTTACCAGACCAGCATGCCGAAAACAGTTTCTTATGGTTTCCTTAGAGACACTTTCCCATTTAAAGTCTCACTCAATATTTACATACGGAAATACTAATTATTTAATCATTTACACGGAGTCATCAATTCCTGGGCCATGTAACCAATTTGCTGTTGCCTACGAAGCATTCTGCCTTCCCGAGTGTTATCGTTGGCGCGCTGATCTGCCACTTTCACACGTGCAGCATCCATTTTTTCAGCATAGCGATGGGAATTAGACCCACAATTAAGTCTTAGGGTATTAATAATGAATGTATACCTTCATTAAACGAAAAGTACAGTATAACTTTGCAATTATAATTATGGGAGAGAGCCAGCCCAGTGGGTCAAATATTTGCGTAAGTTGAGAAAGAACACTCCTTTTTGTAATACTCTTAGAATTTTTTATATTAATTTTAAATTGGAATTGGTCCCAATGCAGTCCAAGTGTTTTTACAGCTTCATTTTCCTTTATTTATCTCCAGTATTAGAAATGTTTTAAGTGATGCTGTTATGATTTGATAACCATTTCCTGAGAGATGAAATCCAAACTCTTGAAGGTGTTTGCTCATATTTCGCTGGATATATTCACACGATTGTACTGAATCTGCTCCTGTCATAAGATCATCCATGTAAAAGTCTTCTTTTATTATTGTTTGTAATTTTTCATTAGGATACTTATTAGCGATTTCAATTAATGTACGAACAGCTAGATATGGTGCTGATGCGGTTCCGTGTGTTATTGCTGTTAGCTCATATTCATCAATTTTTTGCATATTATTTTCACGCCATACAATCCTGTGATAATCTTGATCTTTTTTGCTATTTTAATTTGCATGAACATTTTTTCTACGTCAGCAGTGATAACAATTTCCCAAAGTCTCCATTTGAGTATGATATCGAATATGTCTCTTTGTAGTTTGGGTCCTGTGCACATAATAGCATTAAGGCTTCAACTATTGGATGTTTTTGCTGGTGAATCAAATACTACTCGAAGTTTTGTTGTTATATTATTTTCTCTTATAAGCGCTTGATGAGGTAAATAATATTTACCTTTTTGATTCTCATCGACTTTTCTCATATGACCAAGGTCTATATATTCTTCGATGAATTTGTGGTATTCTTCTTTGAGTTTATTATTGCTTTTGAATTTGATATTAGACGCGCTACTGCTTGCTTACGCGATTCGCCTAGTTCTTTCTCTTTTTTGAAATGATTATTATTTATTAAAATCCATTTTTAAATTAAAAAGTTAGTTACAAGTTTAACAAAAGGTTTAAGTTATTAATTAGTTGAACAAATTTAAAGTTATGTTTAATAAGGAGAATTAATGCGCGTCGTCTTATATGCACATCTTATACGTGCCACGTCGTTTCGCGTCCGTCTTTAAACTCAAACTGTAACTGTTGCAAGCTCGTAAAGTTCTTCTTCTATCAAGGCGTCGGTGGATGGTGGATGTCGATGCTTCTTCTTATTTAGTGTGTTCGACGGCTGTCGTTTAACCCTTTATTACCCACATATATACTATGTCCTCTACATACTATGTATATATATACATACTATGTAATACATATACATATGTAAGTAACGCTTTTAATGCTATTTCTTATTAGATTGTTTAATGAAATTCGATCATTAAACATTCGTTTTTTAAACATAAAAATCACACTTCTATTTTTAATGTAATATATTTCTTTTTTATTAAATGATATAAACAATATAAAATGACAAATGATATACATAAATGCGACAATAGAAAGACTTTACTCGAAGGATGATGAAATATGAGTAATGTATGACAAACGCTATTGATCAAAACGGTGCCGCTTATTGTACGGGACCGCTGATTGGTAAAAATGCTGAGTAAAGTACATGTTGGCAATGATGTTGCGATGCTTTTGCTGAATAAAGGCAAAAGTCTCCAACGCAACATTAGGATATGTCACTTGTATGTACATATATTTTAAATAGAACAGAACAAACGTAATATATTATATATTAAGATTCGCCAGCCATATCGTATCAATATATTCTAAAATGGTTAGTTTTAAGTTAACTATTGTGAGTACATCATCCGGATTTTGGCTTAAATTTTGCTTCAGGGTTAATACCGATGGTATAACATAACACAATGATGGTACCTTTGTTAATTGAAGTTTTTTAAACAACTTCAACATTCTCGCAAACATCTACCAAGGATTTTACAATAGTTAAATTTGTGCTTAAAAGTCGTCGATTTTCGTCCTATGTTGCTAAAATTCTATTCATGTCCGCCCAGTTATCATGAATTGACTTAAGCATTCTATAATGGGAATTCCATCGAGTTGATTTTTGAAGGACGTTTGAAGAAGGTGTTGCAAATTTGCCTTTTTAAAATATTTTGTAATTCTTTTGCAAGCTTTCAAAGTCTGTGAAAGCTCTATGGATGCCGAAAAAGTTTTTGCATTATATTGGATAGTAAGTGGCTATTACAATTAATGCTTTATTAATATTAGTGCCCCTATCTGTTACAAATTTAATTGAGTCTATGTTGTCTACTCAAAATTCTTTAAATACTCTTTGGAGTTTCTTAATAATATTGCTACTAGTTGTCCTCTCGAAATCCAATGATTTCATTCCAAGAACAATAACATTAAATTTGTTCTCGATCATGTAGTGCAGAGGTGGGCACTCACACATATTGTTACATTTGTACACGCATACTATTACTATTTGTGTGTGAAGCAGCGAAAGCACGAAGTTGAGCATTTCCGTCCGCACAACAACAGTGTACACTGAGTCTTGCAAGTTAACATACAAATGTGCTATTCATGATTATTATTGATTGTTATTACTTTTTATTCTTATTATCTCATTATTATATTATTATCATTATTATATTATATTATTATCTTATTATTATTATTTAACTAGCTGACCCGGGGAACTTTGTTCCGCCTTAATGGCAATAAATAAGCCGTTTTTTTTTTTATTTTATTCGTAAAAATTCAAAATAAAATTAAATAACTACATTAATCATTCATTATTATTTCTGTATTTTAGTACATAGGTTGCTCTTCACTTAAGCACCTTGTGATACACGACATTTTTTGTTTTATTATCAGGCGCAAAAACAAACAACGCAGATGGTCTTCCGACCCGTGAACATGCCACGTATAATTGACCATGGGAAAAACATGAATGTTCTAGATTTAAACCACAAACTTTTAAGGATTGGCCTTGTGATTTGTTGATTGTCATTGCAAATGCAAGACGTATCGGAAATTGAAGTCTTTTAAATTCAAACGGCATATCGGTTGGGCTCATCGGGATCCTCGGAATGAGAACTTCCTCACCTTTGAATTTTCCTATCATTATCGTAGCGTAAATTACATTGTTCATCAATTTACTAACCACCAAACGCGTACCGTTGCACAGTTTTGGTTGGTTTATGTTTCGAAGCATGATTACTACGGAGCCAACCTTTAGGCGTAAATTGTGCGGTGGTAAGCCAGGCACGTCCAAAGAGTTTAAAAATTCAATTGGATAGTTGGTGGCTTCATCTTCATTTGTGACGCAGTCAATAGATTTGAATGAATGCATTGTTCCAATGATCTTATTTTGAATTATGTAGTTCAGGTCATCTACATCTTTATTCTTAGCCGCTAAAATTGCTCGCTCACTCAACCATTCATTATTTTTGTAGTTAGAAATAATATTTGGAAATACATTGTTGATAAGTTCGTCTTTTGATGAGACAAAATTACAGAAATTATTTGGAAATGATATTAATCCGCTCGATTCATCGACAGGTACTTGACCATTACCGATAGTCAGCAATTGCTCCGAGAAATCTTCAGCAGATGTATCATTAAGCAATGTAACTCTCATTTTTGTTGTCAGCTGCAGTTTCTTCACATAGCGCCATAGATTTGACGATTTGAGGCAAGCGTTTATTTCGTCGGCAACCGTAGATCTTGGAATTACTGGCAGTATTTGGCGGAAATCGCCAGACAGTAAAATCATTGCTCCTCCAAAACATCTCGAGTCATTGCGTAAATCTTTTAATGTTCGGTTAAGTGCTTCTAATGCACGTTTATGCGCCATTGTGCATTCGTCCCAGATGATGATTTTCGATGTCGCTAAAACTTTGGCCATTGCTGAGTGTTTTGCAATATTACACGTTGGTTCTTCAATAGTTTGAAGATTTAACGGTAATTTGAATGCTGAATGAGCCGTACGGCATCCTTCTAACAATGTGGCTGCTATTCCAGAAGAAGCAACTGCAACCGCTATGTTGGATCTCGCCCGAACAGTTGCTAAAACTAATGACATAAGGAATGTCTTGCAAGTTCCACCAGGGGCATCTAGGAAATATAAACCACCATCTTCATCAGCGATTGCCTTCATTAAAGTATCATAAACTTCCTTTTGTTGGTAATTCAACAGGGGTACATTCCTTTGAACTACTAAATCTAATTCCTGGTGATCATATTCACGTTCCCGTTCCAATTCTCGATTAAATGCGTCATTCATTTCACGATTTGGCGCTGGCATTCCTAACCTGATTAATAAATTACCGCATATGAGGTAACACATATCTTTGATCAAGAGTAAAGCACGATTATGTATCTCCTCATTCATCTCAATATCGTGATTTCTGGAACTGACACGACTTTGATGTAAAATATCTTCTGACATACTATCCTTGTATTTGTGCCACAGGTTACATGGGTTTGATGGAAAACATGTCGAAATTATGATAGCGAATAATGTGCGTATCTGACTTGGAGATGCAGAGATAATGGCTTCAGCGATTGTCGTATCCCAATGGGTATCGTTTTCTAATAAGTTCAATTCTTCACATGCAGCACGATATGTTGGGAATATTACACCATTAACAGTTCGTAGTGTCTCAAATGAAGTTGGCCCACGCACATTTACCAGCAACAACCGCAAATAGAAACATTCATCATTCTTTGGATGAACTGTATACATACGACCAAGAGCATCAGTAGAACGCACATCTGGATACCCAGAAACCGCATCACCTTGCTTCCGTCTTTGAAAATTCTTGGATGAAGCATTCCAAGTATAATAACGTGGCATCTCCGAGTAAAGCAAAGTTAGTGCAAACTGATCGCTTTGGCAGATTGCAAAAAAACTGGTCAATGTAGTTGCTGGAGGTGTTTCAGCACGTTGCGTAGCATTCGAAGCCGTGAAATATACTCGTTGACCATTCTCTAGATGCACCGCCAAATGTATAACAGTAGGATGACGTTCGTGAATGGGAAATGCGAATATACACCAAATCGCTTCATTACAGTTCACATAACGACCAACTTGATAGCGTGAAATTTCATCGTTGGTATTCGAGGATTGCAATCCAAAAACCGCCATATCACTGCCTTTCGTGACATATTTGCAAATATATTTTATGGACTTAACTGAATTGCAGTATTCAACGTTGCAATGTGTCTTGAACGTTTTAGAAATAAGTGGCGAATATGGAACAATCCAACTGTTGTCGACAACGAAATCCATTCTTTTCACTTTCGTTGTGACAGTTCGACCGTTGTCATCTGGTGATCGACGCCGATACAGCGGATACCCATCGTTGCCAGTGACAGTCTCCGCCGTTAATTTCCGTGGATATCGTTTAGAGCACTTTCCATCGACCATGCAAGGTGATTGGGGGTTGATGGCACCACACGGTCCATGAATCATATTAGTAGTAACAACATCATGTAGGTCTGGATCGACTTCATGATCAGGAATCTCGGCACATATGATATCATCTATTTGGTCAGGCTGAATTCTTTCCACTAACCAAATAAGAATGTGTGCGTGCGGCAGGCCTCGCTTTTGCCATTCGATTGAATACATCCAGCATCGAGTATCTCCAAAGACGCGTTGTTTAACAATAAAGTTCATCAGGGACCGAATTTTTTGCCTGAATATACGTGCTGTGATGTCGTGTCTATCATTTGATGTTTGTCCGGGAAGCAGCAATTGAGTAATTTCTATCCATTTTGGATTACAGGTAAAAGTAATAAAGAGATCTGGCCGGCCGTAATGACGAACATATGTCATTGCATCTTGTGCATATTCATGCATATGACGTGATCTACCAATGTACGTCGCCGGCAGAATAGTTAATCGACCAATATTAGCTGCATTTCCTTCAGTACTAACTGCATCACGTAAATGGATGTACTCCCCAGAACGCAGTTTGGCTTGGTTCAACCTAATAAATGTTAAACGTTCCGTTTCTATTTTTACATACATGTCAACGCAATACTGCTGAAACAATCGACGAAACCGCAGCAAATAGTTGTCAGCATTTTGACGAATCATCAAACGATATGCATAATAATTCATTGAGCTAACTTTCTTTGTAGTTTCTTCACCTGAAATTAAAAATTTGATAATTAACCATTTCAAAGGCAAATAATACAGACATTAACCATTATTAAGATACTGATACTTTACCATTCAATGGATTTATCATTTTAATATTAAAATAATATCCATCTTCTCCTTGCCAAAACATCAGTGGGTATTGCAATGCGTCATATGATCGATGAGTTTCCGATATTTGTTGCAGTTGCCCAGTATCGCGACGTGTAAGCACAATATCGCGTTTTTCCAATTGTTCACCAACAATCAGGATGGCAACTTCGTCTACTGTTGGAGCATTAAATGTGCGTTCGTGTGTTCCAGATGGTCGTTTATCTGCTTTGATGACAACTTTATAGTCATCATTTGGCATGCGCTCTAAAGCACTCTTAAACAACCTGACCAACGCATGATGTTCATGAAGCAGACACTACAAGTCTTGAAGAATTGCTCGCTTCATTCCTGCAATGATCCCTAGGCGTCGATCAAGTTGTTCTTCCATGTTGCCCATGAAATATATTTGTAAAAATTTATTCTGTGTATCTTCGAAAGGTAGTAATGATCCAATTCGATGGTGAATCTGTCCTTGTATCTACAAAATAAAAACCAGACAGTATAAACTGGGTTATAAACACTTTTTCTGTAGGAGAGTAGTATACATGTGTGATCGTGTAAAGGCCGCTATTGGAGTCGCTATTATTGTACTATCGTTTGTGTCACTGTGAAAAGTACTGTCTAAGGTGGTATCCAGCTTAAGGTTAAGTTTTTCTTCCGAAGTTTGCAATTATCTGAAAAGAGTAATAAAAAGATAAAAGTTAGCTTTATATAAAAATAATTCTATTAAGAGATTTTATGTTATAGTATAGTATATATTTGGTGGTGATGCGGTACTAGACGTTGTTGTAGTTGTCGTTGGCGATAGCGAATTAAAGAACGCGTGCGATTGGTTTGCTAACCTCTGACGAACTGTGTTTTATTTCAATGCTTATGCTTTTACATCCTTACACTGTTACGTTCGTTAAGTTTTAGGAGAAAATACATGTAATGCGAAACTTAAAAAGTAGAGTACGAATAAGTAATTATGTACAGTACAAATAAATAAATAAAGTAAATTGTTATGATAAATTATTATAATTAGTGTAGAGTGGTGATCTCCACATATACATATGTAAGGTTTGATATTATCAACTCACCCATCTGCCTCTAGTCGTATAATCCCTGTTCTGCTTCTATTTTTGGTTTTGCATGTACGCACCAGATGTGCGTTGCAGCTCGCTTTGTATTCCAATTATATTCCTTTAAAATACTCTGCAGCACCCAGTCAAACATAGTACCGCTCTGTAAAGAGAAAATTTACTATAAATGTGGGGTTCGACACTTTTCCGCTGACTTCTTTCTATCTCTTTTTCGCAATTAGTATTCTTGAGTTTATGATTTTCTTTATTTTAATTTTATTTCTCATTCTTCTCAATATTACAACCTTCAGGTTACAATACTAAGACTAAAGAACATTAGGTTTGCTTACAAACTGTTTGTACTATCGACAGAACATTCATGTTGTTCTGTTGTGTTCTTATTTTATGCTGATAAATATATTTGGATAAGTTCTTATCTGTTACTGATAATTACAATACATTATAATGTGTATATGTCACGATACATGTTTTTATGTTTACAGCTGATAAGGATTTGTTGATATATTTGGGGTCGTGAGTAAGATAAGGAATGTTATCTTCCTTAGCTCTCGCTTTGCTTTCCAATAACCATTTTTTGCAATTATATTCCTTTAAAATACTCTGCAACACCCAGTCAAACATAGTACCTCTCTGTAAAGAGGAAATTTAGTATAAATGTGGGGTTCGACACTTTTCGCCGACTTCTTTCTCTCTCCTTTTCCCAATTGGTATTCTTGAGTTTATTATTCTTAATTTCTTTCTTGCTGCGCGAATTAATTCATATACTTAAGAATGGTTAAAAAATATATATATTCTTTTGCAGAATATGATCTTTATTCTAGAAATTTACATACTTAATGAACATGTTTTCGTATTATCCTTTGGGTTAATTCCATTTTTTGGCCGAATTACCTATTCGGTAATATGTGCGCAAATGACTCGCACGAAAATGTTCACGAGTTAATTCCATTTTTTGGCCGAATTACCTTTTTGGTTATATGTACGCAAATGACTCGCACGAAAATGTTCACGAGTTAATTCCATTTTTGGCCGAATTACCTTTTTGTTTATATGTGCGCAAATGACTCGCACGAAAATGTTCACGAGTTAATTCCATTTTTGGCCGAATTACCTTTTTGGTTATATGTGCGCAAATGACTCGCACGAAAATGTTCACGAGTTAATTCCATTTTTGGCCGAATTACCTTTTTGTTTATATGTGCGCAAATGACTCGCACGAAAATGTTCACGAGTTAATTCCATTTTTGGCCGAATTACCTTTTTGGTTATATGTGCGCAAATGACTAGCACGAAAATGTTCACGAGTTAATTCCATTTTTTGGCCGAATTACCTTTTTGGTTATATGTGCGCAAATGACTCGCACGAAAATGTTCACGAGTTAATTCCATTTTTGGCCGAATTACCTTTTTGTTTATATGTGCGCAAATGACTCCCACGAAAATGTTCACGAGTTAATTCTATTTTTGGCCGAATTACCTTTTTGTTTATATGTGCGCAAATGACTCCCACGAAAATGTTCACGAGTTAATTCCATTTTTGGCCGAATTACCTTTTTGTTTATATGTGCGCAAATGACTCCCACGAAAATGTTCACGAGTTAATTCTATTTTTGGCCGAATTACCTTTTTGGTTATATGTGCGCAAATGACTCGCACGAAAATGTTCACGAGTTAATTCCATTTTTGGCCGAATTACCTTTTTGTTTATATGTGCGCAAATGACTCGCACGAAAATGTTCACGAGTTAATTCCATTTTTGGCCAAATTACCTTTTTGGTTATATGTGCGCAAATGACTCGCACGAAAATGTTCACGAGTTAATTCCATTTTTGGCCGAATTACATTTTTGGTTATATGTACGCAAATGACTCGCACGAAAATGTTCACGAGTTAATTCCATTTTTGGCCGAATTACCTTTTTGGTTATATGTGCGCAAATGACTCGCACGAAAATGTTCACGAGTTAATTCCATTTTTGGCCGAATTACCTTTTTGGTTATATGTGCGCAAATGACTCGCACGAAAATGTTCACGAGTTAATTCCATTTTTGGCCGAATTACATTTTTGGTTATATGTACGCAAATGACTCGCACGAAAATGTTCACGAGTTAATTCCATTTTTGGCCGAATTACCTTTTTGGTTATATGTGCGCAAATGACTCGCACGAAAATGTTCACGAGTTAATTCCATTTTTGGCCGAATTACATTTTTGATTATATGTGCGCAAATGACTCGCGTTTTTCAATATTTTTTTATTTCCCTTTATGGGATTTTTTTTGGCACCAATGACAATTAGGTTTTCTCTTTCACACTCATTTAATAAGAACAAGAAATGAGATAACTAGTTTTGTTCTGTTTGGGAAATTCGAAATGTATTAACCCTAGTATGATTAATTCGATATTTGAGGAACATATTTCTAGACACTTTCTTAAATTCACATTTTATAAATTTATTATGCACATTTTATAAACCAAAGTCCAAATCAATTATCATTTCTGGGTTCTGACGGATTGATATCTATAATATTTACAATTGATATTAGTTTCAAGAGCACAAGTTTAATGCACAAGGTGCATCTATTACGGACAATTGAAATATTCAAAAGAAACTTACCATCACATAACAAAAACGTTGATGGATCAACACACGAAGAAGGTCCAGCAATCGTTGATGGATCAATGCACGTAGAAGATCCACCAATCATTGATGAATCAACATTGATCGGAGGTCCAGCCATCTTTAATCTATGAACATGCGTTGAAGGCCCAGCAGTTATCGGTGAATTGACGATCGTTGATTCATCTGAAGTTAAAGATGCTCCCGCAGAGATTGATGGAACAGCAGACGTTGAATCTTTGTTAAGCGCTCGGTACTCTCTCTGATATTCCGCAGTTGTTTTCCACTTCCCCGATTAACTGCCAGCTATCATTTCCAATTTCTCCTTTTCCCGCTCGGCTGTCTTTCGTGCTCGGAATTCACGATAATGTTGTGCTCTTTTCCCTTCTCTTGAAACACGGGCTACACTGTCTTTTTCCGCTGTAAAATCAATTTAAAATCAAACCATTAAAAATGTTGCCAATCCAATTGATATTAGTTTCAAGAGCACAAGTTTAATCCACAAGGTGCATCTTTTACGGACAATTGAAATATTTAAGAGAAACTTACCATTACATAACGTATTAACACTGTCACTTATTTTTTGTTTGTTTGAATCATTTGAATCACTATTCACTGTGTACTAATACTACAAATAGGTCAATATTATATAGAAGACGAATTAATTAGTAAATAAACACTGTCTACAAAAATGATGCTGTGAAGTCTTACCTTTTCATCGGAGAGTATTTCAACCAAAAGCAGAGAATGTAGAATATAGAATGTGTGGCTAATAACCACACTGGACTCTGTAAAGCTCTATGTGTCGAAAAATTGATGGCCGACTGCGCGACGCTACTTTGCGTTGTTGGTAGAAAAACGGCTTGTTGTAAATATGTATGAATATGAAACATATCGACATAAATTTTTTGCGCTTGTTGTTTTTGTAGAACATTACTTTTGATTTTTGGTGGTTGACAAACTTACGTGCACGCATATACAAATGTAAGTTTGTGTGTTTGTTCAATGACATATAAACATGTACATAATGTTGCTGTTGCGCAATAACTCTCGCAACTGTTCCGAACTCGTATAAGAAGTATAACTTCAAAAATGCTTTTTAATTCTGTGGCTATATTTTGAGCAGTATGTGAGCCGAACACTTCTTTAGTTGCCAGGACTGCTGAGTTCATTTTGCTTTCCCAAATGAAATGACTAGTTACAGACAAAAAAGACTTCTGGCTGTCAGTAGTCCACATATCTATTGTTATAGAAAGGTGTGAAATATTTTGCAAAATGGCATGAAGCTTTTTCCGTGTATCGTTATATTTTGAAGGCAACATTGTGTTGGAAAGAAGTTTTCTGTTTGGGATTGAATACAAAGGCCTTCATTTTTAACAATAGAAAGTGGTTGCATATCTCTTGTAACCATTTTAATAAGATACTCATCTATACTTCTCTTTTCAGTTTCCGAAAGCTCAGATCGCGTGCTTGTAACAAATAATTTTGTTTGCATTGCCCTTCTTTTTAATGGTCCACCATCTGAAACATTTCTACTGGGTATTGTTGAAGAACTTGTAGTTTCTACGTTCACAGGAGGTACCAAAGAAGCACTACTTATCTCACTTTCAATAGTTTCCACTGTTAAGTTCACATCTCTTTGCGTTGAAGAACAGCTTGGTATATCTAAGTCACTTACAGCAGGTGCTCGTTCGACTATCGCCGAAGAAGTCTTCTCCACACTATGTGATGATGGATGCCTTCGTCGTAGGTGATCGTTCATATTTGATGTGTTACCAGCAAACTTTAAATTTTTTTACAAATATTGCAGTTGACGTTATTACCATTTTTAGTAAAAAAACTCCCACACGGCTGATCTCTTTAATCCAGGGCGCATTTTTGTATTATCTAATTATGTATAAAAACATTTTCAGCATTTTCTTTACAAAATACATAAATACATTTTATATTACCACAGAAAACACTGCAATTAAAAATCTAATACTAATATTTATATAAGTTGCGACCCAATTCAAATGTTTTACTATTGATGCTGCAAATAATACCAACAGTTAAAACGGTTAAGTGAATGTATATGTACATATGTAGCTACAATGTCGAATCGCAATACATAACCAAGTTGCCAACCTGCTTAATTCAAAGCCATTGGATTTTATCAAACCGACTAGAAACTGTCATTTAATCTTGCCAAATACCGATGACCATATGAATCTACTTTAGTCATCTTATTAATTTGGCGATGCCTCCTACATTATCGCTTTATAAGTCTATATTTATTATTATTAATACTTTTCACTTAAATCTATTTTAAGCATCTATTAACTTCTACCACTCATACATGCATTCAATTTAATTTCCATTATCACACATAATTCAACATAAATCATTCAACATAATTTTGAAATACACACAATTTAAGCATTATTCGTACATTTGCTGAATATAATACCATTTACTTGAAATGGAATAAATGAATTCATACAAAAAATCTTTGCTAGATATCTACTTGCATAAAATCATTCATTCGAAAAATCATTCAATAGCGAAAAAATACTAATGAATGAAAAAATAGTAATGAACGAAAAATTAGTAGCGAACAAAATATTCGTTTTGAACGAAATATTGGTATGAACGAAAAAATTCGAATGAACGAAAAATAGTAATGAACAAAAATTAGTATCGAACAAATTATTCGTTTTGAACGAAAAATTGGTATGAACGAAAAAATTCGAATGAACGAAAAAATAGTAATGAGTGATTTCTTGAAAACTACCGAATTAATGAAAATTGCTGAACTATCGAATAACTTGATTGTTTTTATTCGATAGTCCCTAACACTAGTTAGGCCTGGCTGGCTGGGAAGTGCTTATCATGCGGCCTATGCATGTCTTGCATTCGGATATTGTGTGGTGTGAGTTCAAAGTCTTGTTTTTGATACTCTTGTTTATTTGATTAGGGCATAGCTGGCTTTATCAGCGTTTCTCATATACTTGTGTTTTCGTATCGTTGATACCTGTATTAACTCGCGCGACGTGTCTTGTTAGCCCGGTGGCTACCTTCGGAACTCTGCTTGCTATTTTTCGGCAAAAATGGAAGCAACCCTCTCTATATGATTTAGTGTTGTCCCTTTTTGTCAGGGATGCCATCCCACATAAATATAATATAATATCAGTAACAAATTAATAATACGCACTTACATCCACTCACTTAAGATTTTCTTTTCAAATGAATCGCGTCCATGGCGGTGATTTTTGAACGTTTCATTATAGTACGTGCATCTCTCTCCAATTGTCTTTAAGTAGATATTGGTCTTCTTGGGATTGGGAACACTTAGTGTTGCCTAGGCCAGAAAATATTTATAGCAGCCCTCGTACTTCTGTTACTTCAACCAATTCATTTGGGTTTTCCTCAGATAATGAGAATTCATGGGCCACGTCCCATGATTCTTTTGTAATTTTACATCATTCTTCACGTGATTCGTCAGATTTGTTTTCTTCTTATTCTACTTTTCTTCTACCTTACCGCTGGTGGGGGAAAATAAATGATTGTCTTGTTTTGTTTGAGAAATATTTCATTTAAATTTTATTTTCCAGTTGTCATCCCTTATATACAATGTCTCTCATTTGCTAGAGAGAAACCAATGCAATTTTTTGAATTTCATCAAGTGTATTTTTGAGCTTTTTTGCTCGAAGTTGATATTTTCTTTCTGTCAGGTGGCTCCAACTAATTGGCTTGTTGCATAGATCCAATCAGTCACTTGATTGATTGGCAACATTTTGAGTTTTTAAATTCTGAATGGAATTTTCCATTATTTGAATTACATGCTCGTAGTGATTTTTATCAATGTAATCTTCTACTTCTTGAGTTGTCTAATCCATTCTTTTGTTATGATTAGCTGTAAATATCTTGGCCCATTATTACCATGAAGTATGTCTATCTTTATGTACATATGTACATATATGTTCAATACTGTCTCTGGATTGTCCAAGATAAGCCCGATGCTATACAACTTTGCTTCCGCCATTTTTTTTGTAACGTTAAGGCTTTGTTGTATATAAACCATCTTTCTGGCAGCAAGCGTATTCCGTGACGAAAGAACTCCTCATCTTTCGAGTTGATCCAAGTATCAATCCAATTTTTAACTTCTTCATAAGAACTGAAGTGCTCGTTAGCTAGACCGTGTGCCATCGATCGGAACAAGTTGTAGTCAGATAGAGCAACGTCTGGAGAATACGGCGGGTGGGGTAAGATCTCCCATTTCAGCGTCTCCAAATATTTTTTGACCACCTTTATGACGTGAGGGCGAACATTGTCATGCTGGAGAATGACTTTATCGTGACTTTCCTCGTACTGTGTCCATTTTTCTTTTAGTGCTCGGCTCAAACACATCAATTGCGTTCAGCATCGATCTCCTGTGATGGTTTCAGTCGAGTAATGCTTCCAATTCAGTATCTTCGAAAATCTTCTCCCTTCCAATTCCTTGGAATTAAAAAAGAAAAGCAAAATTCCCGCAAATGTCGAGAATTCGGCTCATAAAGTGACATTTTTAGTTGAGACTAAGTTTGGGATGCAAACACATCTCTACAAATGTTTTGTTGTGTTAATGTTGACACAAATGTGCTTAAGATCAATTACAGACTTAATTGACATTTTAAAAATTAAAATAGCCCCAAAAGGCAAAAGGCGATATAATTATACTTTATGCAAAATATCCTAGAATAAAATGAACATGTAAATACTATGATGTAATAGCCTCAATTATATGGTAAGCTTATAATAGACCAAAACATAACATATTGTAATAATACATACAAAATTGTAAAATTGAAAAATGGAAAATTACAAGAACCAATTGCAAAATAAATAAACAAAGTACATGGTTGTCAGAAATTTTAAATAATAAACAAGGAAAATGCAAAAAATTAAAAGAGAAAAATGTAAATAGAAGAAATAAAGTAAGCCATTTATTCTGAAATAAAAATATTGTAATTAATCAGACCTTAATAATAACATATCTAACAAGCTTTGGAATAAATAGTATGAAATAACATAACTTACGAAAATATTGAAAAATATTGGAATTATTTTTAAAATAGTCATATCAATAAATGTGAAATTTTATAATATATTGAATCAACTAATAAACTATTGAAATTTGAAAATACAGATTAAAACTAGGAGAACAGAACAATGATATCATAGTTAATTTGTTTTTTCGGTACATAATTTTGTTTTGGGAATAATTGTTATAACTTTGCTCTATATACAAATAATTCTTTATTTTAGAAATATCTTTAAGTAAATAAAAACTAAATGTATAAATAATAGAGAGTTGAAAATAAAGTTTTGATTTGTATTTATCAATCCAATAGTAGCACACATTTTCTTATTTTATTCGGGAGTTCGAGGATGTAAACTACATACTCATATCAGACATGATTGGAAAACTAATGAGAAAGGTTCCCGACGCATTTTAAGAGATCGCTCAAATCCCTCAGGTATTCCAGAGTCAGTGTAAGTGCAACTACATATGTATAAACTGTATGCCCAATGTTAATATGCAGCATCTGATTATTTACAGTGTACTCTGCCCAATACACAAAAAGGGAGACCCCACAATTTGCGCCAATTACCGTGGGATAAGCCTCTTCAACATCGCGTATAAGGTTCTGTCAAGCGTACTGTGTGAAAGACTAAAGCCCACCGTCAACAAACTGATTGGACCTTATCAGAGTGGCTTTAGACCTGGAAAATCAACAACAGACCAGATATTCACCATGCGCCAAATATTAGAGAAGACCCGTGAAAATAGGATCGACACACACCATCTCTTTGTCGACTTTAAAGCTGCTTTCGACAGCACGAAAAGGAGCTGCCTCTTCTGTATCTCGATTCGAATGTAAATTCTATTCGAATTTAATATTCGACTCGAATGTGTTTTAGCATTCTGTAACAAAATCGAATTAAGTTTATAAATATGCGAAAGTTGTACCACCCTGTGCCAGTATTTTCGAATCCTAAATGTCAAAATAAAATGAAATAAGTTTAAATTTATTTGAAAAATATGGAATCCGTTGCATTGTGGATGGAGGACGAGGAAATTATTGAGGAAAGGATTACGAGAAGATATATAAGAAATGAATTTAATATTATGGAATTATCGTAAAAAAGGTAATTTGTTATGTACATATGTATGTATGCATTATGTTCGGTTATAAACTGTTTTTGCATTTGGGATATAGCTTCATACAAAACTTTAGACTTTCTAAAGAAGCCTTTGATTATGTCTTAAGATGCATAACTGAAGAACTAACGGTACCTATAAGATCCACGGCAGTAAATCCAGCTATAAAACTTGCTGCTACTTTAAAATTCCTTGGTCGAGGCGGCTATCAACATCAAATAGGGCAAGACCGGTTTGCAGGGTTAGCACAGTCCACTACATCTAAATGTATTGCAGAAGTGTTGAATGCTATTGAAAAAACAATGTGTCCGAAACACATAAAATTTGAAATGAGCTCACAAGAAAAACGTGAAGCTAAGAATTATTTTTAATCAAAATTTGGATTACCAGGAATAATAGGTGCTTTTGATGGAACTCACATCCAGATGGTTAGACCAGTAAAAGATGAACATCTCTTTTTTAATCGAAAGCTAAAGCATAGCGTCAATGCTATGGTGGTAAGTTGATATTACGACGTTTTATTCAGACTTATTTATTATACTTTATAATTAGATTTGTGACCATAATATGTATATAAGAGCTGTAAATGGAGTTTATGGTGGAGCAGCACACTACGAAAATTGAGATAAATCTTCTAGGTTAATTGGTCGGTTATTTTATTCAAACAGTTTGTACTTGTATTTATAACGCTTACTAATTATTCATTATCTATCCTACTTAAGGTGATTCTGGATATCCATTAGAGCCATGGCTCCTTACGCCTTACCGCAATGCAGAAGAAAATTCACTTGAAAGCTTGTACAATGAAAAATCAAGATCAATAATCGAGCGTGTATTTGGAATTTAAAAAAATCGTTTTCGATGCCTGCTTGCTGGAAGAGAGCTTCACTATGCACCAAAAAAAGTTGTTAAAATTTTGAACGTTTGTTGTGCCCTGCATAACATTTGCCTCATATACAACGTTGAAGCACTAACAGTAATTGAAATTAATGAAGAACTATCTAATTTGGCTTTACCCAACGTAGTTCAAAACGGGTTTTCACAAATTGCGCAAACAATACGAGACCGAATTCAAATAAGCTTGCGCTCGTAATTTAAATAAAGTAACTAAAAAGCAATCCATTTATTTCAATTATTCATTAATTTCAATAACTAAAATTAACGGGTATTAACATTTAACATTTGTTCCTTGATTTTAAGTATATTGTTCCTCTCCCTGTCGCTTTTAATTTTGTACTCATGCTTTAACTTTGCAAACTTTAGTTTTTGTCTTTCTAGTTGTATTTTTTCTTCATTTTGTTCAAAAAGTTTCTTATTAGATTTAACTAAAGATTTTAAATTGTAATTCACGTCTTTTAAAATCTTGGTACAATCTTTGTGAAACTTTATTTGTCCGTCTACTTGCATTTTCAAGAGAAGCACGAAAAGGAGTTGTCTTTATGCCGCGATGGCTGAATTTGGTATCCCTGCAAAACTAATACGGCTATGTAAGCTGACGTTGAGCAACACCAAAAGCTCCGTCAGGATCGGGAAGGACCTCTCCGAGCCGTTCGATACCAAACGAGGCTTCCGACAGGGTGACTCACTATCGTGCGACTTCTTCAATCTATTGCTGGAAAAAATAATACGAGCTGCAGAACTAAATAGAGAAGGTACAATCTTCTACAAGAGTGTACAGCTCCTGGCGTATGCCAATATCATTGGAAGCAACAATCGCGCCGTTTGTTCTGCGTTTTCCAGACTAGATAAAGAAGCGAAGCGTATGGGTCTGGTGGTGAACGAGGACAAGACGAAATATCTCCTGTCGTCAAACAAACAGTCGGGGCATTCGCGTCTTGGCTCCCACGTCACTGTTGACAGTCATAACTTTGAAGTTGTAGATAATTTCGTCTACCTGGGAACCAGCATTAACAGCAAAAACAATGTCAGCCTGGAAATCCAACGCAGAATCACTATTGCCAACAGGTGCTACAATGGACTAAGTAGGCAATTGAAAAGTAAAGTCCTCTCTCGACGAACAAAAACCAAACTCTACAAGTCTCTCATCATTCCTGTCCTACTTTACTGTGCAGAAGACAGCGACTACGCTGGCTAGGTCATGCTGTTCGAATGGATGAAAGTGCTCCAGCTCTGAAAGTATTCGATGCAGTACCCGCTGGTGGAAGCCAAGGAAGAGGGAGACCTCCACTCCGATGGAAGGACCAGGTGGAGAGGGACCTGGCTTCGCTTGGTATAACCAATTGGCGCCAAACTGCCAGAAGGAGGCGTACGTGGCGCGCTGTTGTGGACTCGGCTATAACCGCGTAAGCGGTGTCTACGCCAGTCAAGAAGAAGAAGATTATTTACAGATTCATTTCGTTCTACAGGATAAATAAATAAGCATTTCAAAATATTATTTGTGATATGAGGCCACTAATAAAGCCAACGAACATAGCCGTTAGCTATCCGTGATGGCACAAAAGCATGATACTCGATTTTTACGGTTAATCTAATAACAATTTTGATTCTAGTTATACTCTCGCAACAAATTTGCTAAGCGTGTATATAGTTTTGTTCACATAACGGTTTTTTAAATATTTTTATTACTTAACAAGTAAGGAAAGGCTAGGTTCGGGAGCAACCGAACATTTCATACTCTCGCCATTTATTGATATAGTTTTTTTAAGATAACACACAATTTGGCCCATATATTCGACATAAAGTCCAATAGAATAACGAAAATCATCATATATAGTATAAGAGGGCTGAGGTAATTCCTGAACCGATTTCACTAAATAGCCCATCGTATTTTTGAAAAACCTATAATTAGGTATATGGGAGCTAGGGGAAGTTACGGAGACACACTATTATAAGAAAAATATTCCCTCCAAATTAAATTAAGATATCTGAGAGATTTACCGTCATTTTCGGTGAAAAATTTCCCGAAGGCACTGAATTCTTCATATTCGATATTCGGGTATCGAAAAGTTATAGTCCGATTTCTACATTTTTTCACAAGCTATGATCTGATACTGATAACATACAGTACTTGAGTAAAGTTTTATTACACTATCTTCATTGGTTCGTTATGTATATATTATAAAGAGAAGGAATGAGATGGAATTCAAAATTGAGTTATATGAAAAGTAGTCGAGGTTGTGAACCGTTCCCAGTTTCCATTTTGTAAAAAAAATCTGAGTACAGCTTCCTTCTGTCATTTCTTCTGCAAAATTTAGGGTTTATGACCCTTCCTAGTGCGATCCTTTGTACCAACTTTTACTTTTATAACGTTATTTATAGCTTAGTTATGACACTTTATTTGTTTTCGGTTTTCACCATTTTGTGGGCGTGGCAGTGGACCGATTTCGCCCGATTTCGAAAGCAACCCTCTCACGGTCCCAAAGAATATTTGTGCTAGGTTTCGTCAAGATATCTTAATTTTTACTCAAGTTACAGCTTGCACAGACGGACAGGACGGACAGACATCCGGATTTCAAATCTACTCGTCATCCTGATCACTTTGGTATACATGACTATATATCTAACTCTTTTAGTTTTAGGTGTTACAAACAACCGTTATGTGAACAAAACTATAACACTCACTTTAGCAACTTTTGTTGCGAGAGTATAATAAATAAAATTAGATAAATGTTCCTCATTTACATGAATAGTGTCGTAACTCAAAAACACGATTTTTAAGTTGAGTATGCACATATGTTCGCAATATCATTGTCCATATAGTGTAAAAAATGCATTCTGATGCGTAAAAAAATAAACAGTCGATATAAGAATGTGTCGTTATTCCACTTGTTATGTCGAATTATTTTTAAGCACAATAACAACACATCTAAGTTGTGCCAGAATTAGTCATGTTTTATTTCAGAAAGAAAAGAAAATTGGTGATTGTGTTTTTCAGCAATGATGATATATTTAACTTATGACAGCAAATTTGATATATATTTTTCACAAATAACGCCATAATTCGAAGCGGAAGAAGTTTATGTAAGTATAGTATTTTTCTATATTTGCTAAATAAGAGACAATAGAAAACAACAGAGTCATCACTAAGTAAAATTTCGATGAGCAACATGATGATACATATGATTGCTATCTTATCGATCTTTGTTTTCATCTTTGCAGTATGCGATAAACAAATTTAGATTACACATCTAAAAATACATAAGTGGAATTGTTTTTCTATTCAATTTCCATTCCACAACTATATCCTTATAATATTGCATTCAAAATGGACCATTTCTCAAAGTGATGATGGACCATGAGGGAAAAAATTACCAAATTTGGTCCAATTGGACCAAAACGGCAACCGTGCTCATGATTCTTTTATTAAAAAAAAATTAGGAATTAATAACTAAGATGTTTCCAAATATCACTTTTTTGTGAGCATTCAAAGAGTATGGACGGTGTTTTAATGCACTCTGTGATTTAATTGAATTAATCAAAAACAAATAACAAAACAACTGCGGAAAATCCAAATCAAAACATAAAAAAACAACAAGTAAGGAAAGGCTAAGTTCGAGTGCAATCGAACATTTTATACTCTCGCAATTTATTAATGTAATTATATAAAGATAACACAATTCGACCCATATATTCTGCATAAAATTCAAAAGAATAACGAAAATAATCATTCCTGAACCGATTTCACTCGTTGTCACCACCAAGATACAACATATCGAAGACTATACGCTCACTTAATTTTAGATTACCTATAATTAGGTATATGGGATCTGGGGGAGTTATGACCCGATTTTAACCACTTTTGGTACATAGACAAACTGTTAGAAGAAAAAAATTCAGAGGGAATGAATTACATTCAAATATCTGAGAGATTTACCTAAGTATATTTTCGGTGAAAAATTATACTTCGTCACCGAGTTCTTCATGTTCGATATCAGGGGCCTTGAAAATTCATGATCCGATTTCGACAATTTTTCCACAAGTGGTGTCACAGCTCAAATACAGTATTTTTGTAATTTTATTTTCTTTATGATTCATCATTCATTGAATTTCAATTCATTGAAATCTGTCGAGTAGTTCTTGAGATATGGTTTTTGACCCATAAGTGGGCGACGCCAAGCCCATTTTCCATTTGGTAAAAAAATCTCAGTGCAGCTTCTTTCTGATATTTCTTCTGTAAAATTTAGTGTTTCTGACGTTTTTCGTTAGTGAGTTAACCCACTTTTAGTAATTTTCAACCTAACCTTTGTATAGGAGGTGGGCGTGGTTATTATCCGATTTCTTTCATTTTCGGACTGTATTAAGATGTGGCTAAAAAAAAACGACTGCAGAAAGTTTAGTTTATATAGCTTTATTGGTTTGCAAGATATATACAAAAAACATATTTGGGGGCGGGGTCACGCCCACTTTTCCACCACTTTTCCAAAAAACTTACATTCAAATGTGCCCCTCCCTAATGCCATCCTATGTTCCAAATTTTATTTTCATAACTTTATTTGTGGCTTAGTTATAGCTCTTTATGTGTTTTTGGTTATCGCCATTTTGTGGGCGTGGCAGTAGTCCGATTCCGCCCATCTTAACCTTCTTATGGTGCCAAGGACCACGTGTTCCAAGTTTCATTAAGATATCTCAATTTTTACTCAAGTTACAGCTTGCACGGACGGACAGACGGACATCAGGATTTGAACTTTACTCCCCACCCTGATCACTTTGGTATATAAAGGGTGATTTTTTAAGAGCTTGATAACTTTTTTAAAAAAAAAAAACGCATAAAATTTGCAAAATCTCATCGGTTCTTTATTTGAAACGTTAGATTGGTTCATGACATTTACTTTTTGAAGATAATTTCATTTAAATGTTGACCGCGGCTGCGTCTTAGGTGGTCCATTCGGAAAGTCCAATTTTGGGCAACTTTTTCGAGCATTTCGGCCGGAATAGCCCGAATTTCTTCGGAAATGTTGTCTTCCAAAGCTGGAATAGTTGCTGGCTTATTTCTGTAGACTTTAGACTTGACGTAGCCCCACAAAAAATAGTCTAAAGGCGTTAAATCGCATGATCTTGGTGGCCAACTTACGGGTCCATTTCTTGAGATGAATTGTTCTCCGAAGTTTTCCCTCAAAATGGCCATAGAATCGCGAGCTGTGTGGCATGTAGCGCCATCTTGTTGAAACCACATGTCAACCAAGTTCAGTTCTTCCATTTTTGGCAACAAAAAGTTTGTTAGCATCGAACGATAGCGATCGCCATTCACCGTAACGTTGCGTCCAACAGCATCTTTGAAAAAATACGGTCCAATGATTCCACCAGCGTACAAACCACACCAAACAGTGCATTTTTCGGGATGCATGGGCAGTTCTTGAACGGCTTCTGGTTGCTCTTCACCCCAAATGCGGCAATTTTGCTTATTTACGTAGCCATTCAACCAGAAATGAGCCTCATCGCTGAACAAAATTTGTCGATAAAAAAGCGGATTTTCTGCCAACTTTTCTAGGGCCCATTCACTGAAAATTCGACGTTGTGGCAGATCGTTCGGCTTCAGTTCTTGCACGAGCTGTATTTTATACGGTTTTACACCAAGATCTTTGCGTAAAATCTTCCATGTGGTCGAATAACACAAACCCAATTGCTGCGAACGGCGACGAATCGACATTTCACGGTCTTCAGCCACACTCTCAGAAACAGACGCAATATTCTCTTCTGTACGCACTGTACGCATTCGTGTGGTTGGTTTAATGTCCAATAAAGTAAACTGAGTGCGAAACTTGGTCACAATCGCATTAATTGTTTGCTCACTTGGTCGATTATGTAGACCATAAATCGGACGTAAAGCGCGAAACACATTTCGAACCGAACACTGATTTTGGTAATAAAATTCAATGATTTGCAAGCGTTGCTCGTTAGTAAGTCTATTCATGATGAAATGTCAAAGCATACTGAGCATCTTTCTCTTTGACACCATGTCTGAAATCCCACGTGATCTGTCAAATACTAATGCATGAAAATCCTAACCTCAAAAAAATCACCCGTTATAACCTTATATCTAACTCGTTTAGTTTTAGGACTTACAAATAACCGTTATGTGGACAAAACTATAATACTCTCTTAGCAACTTTTGTTGCAAGAGTATAAAAATATAGATAGATCGCTTATAACAGCAGATAAATGTATTGACTTATCTACTGATCATTCTCCTATACTAATAAGGTTGTGGGAACCGCCCATAATATTTGAACCAAAGTTATATCTAACATCTAATAAAACTATCTGGTTGAAATATAGAAAATATATCAGTAGCCACATTAACATTGTTTTAAACATACATAAATACAGGAAGAGACATTGATGAAAGCATAACAGAATTTAATGATTTAATAACACTGGATTACAAATTTGAATTTGTTTTTTGTTCCACGGATGCCACTATTCAATTTGTATATGAAATAGCTCCCTGATTTCGAAAATCGAGTTAATTTTTTTTTTATGGATACGTTTTTGAGATATTTGCAATTTACCGTTATTCGACCAAAAAAACAGGTGTCTTCATTTAATCATGTATATCTCACTGACCAGTTGAGCAATCTTACTGCAAATTATAGAAAATAAAAGTGAATGAAATTTCCTAAAAATATTGCCTACTCCATTTTTCCATAGGCCTTATAATTTCTGAGAAATTGATTAATCACTTCGAGTTTTTAAATTTTTTTATGAAAAAATTAAAAAAAAATAAACTTTGGCAAGAAAAAAATTTTAAAACAAAAGATATTTTTTTATTTTATATGAAGTCCTGTTTCTTTATAAAAAATAAGCTACCAACGAACAAAATCCATGGATAAATAGGAAAGTTGTACATGATCAAATAAATATATCCAAGTCGTGCAAAGTCAATGTATACGTATATGCGTATGTAGTGTGTTAAGTAGGGTGGGATTGTTTTCGAATATCATTAGAATAAACTAAAAACGCTATTCGTTAAAAAAAAATCAAATAATATCTTGGTAAATATATCTTTGTAAATTCATCAATTTTTTTAAGGCCAACATCAACAGCAGGTAGTATATTTTTTTTTAATATGAAGGAACATTTTTGTTTAGGTAGGTTTTGCCTTTTTTTATTTTTTCGCGATCAAGCTATATATAAGGATAAATGCCCCTTGAAAGTTCATAATATCTGTAAGGCTCGCCGGTTCCAGTTTATAATTACAATATAAAAAACCGTGAGCTATTTTTAAAAATAAAATGAGTAAACGTACGCGAGAATTTGAGTGTACCAACGATCCGGATATGTTCTGTTACATATGCGGTGAATATACTCTTGTACGGCATCGGAGGCAGTTTAGAGATTTGATCCAATCTATATATTCAAAATATTTTGGTATTGATCCTAAAAATATTGATAAACCATGGACTCCGAATATTTTGTGTTCCTTGTGTCGAATAATATTGGTTCAATGGGAATCAGGATCAGCAAAGTACGTATTAAAATTATGAAACTATGCTTCTTTATATTTAATAGTAGTTTTTAATTTTTTTCTTTTTCAGGCGATAAATGAAATTTAATGTACCAATGATATGGCGAGAACCTACATGCCACTCAGAAGATTGTTATATTTGTATGACAAAAGTACTTGGCTTTGAAAAATCAAGAAAAGAGATTTATGCTAACGTACCTACCGTTTCATTGCCAGTTCCACATTCAGCTGAAGTTGCGTTGTCAACAGCAGTATCTGAAGGATCATCTGAATATGGGAAATCAAGTTGTAATGAATTTTTAATGGAAAACGAGAGAAACGTTCTATCACAAGCGCAACTAAACGATTGGATTAGAGATTTGGAATTATCCAAGGAAAAGCTGAGCTACATGTCTCTCGTATGCAACAATTTCAATTCGTGTCACCCCATGTTAAGGTGACATATTATAGAAATCGTCACGAACCATTTGCCAAACACTATACGAAGGAAGACAATGTATGCTATTGCAAAGACATTCCGGGATTATTCAAAGAGTTTGGTCAACCATAGGTTCATAGACAGCAATAAACTGAGCTTGAAGGCCGTATAACTGCATAATGCCAACAAAAAGCCCCCTCGATCCCGATCGCGCAGAATCGTTATCAAGGTTTCTGGGACGTCGGTATGATGGGTGACTACTGTTGGTTTCTCATAAGAGAAAACGATCCGAAACTAAATAAACGACAAAACAAAACACATAATCATTTCGACTATAATGTAAGAACATCAACTTAAGACAAAAATAACACATTGTTTTAATATATATTACTAATATATAAATAAATGAGTTTATAAAAACTAAAAACGACATGAAAATTGACTTTTTACTTAACAGAAACAGCGCATAGCCAGATATCCCACCCCTACTTTACACACTACATACGCATATACGTATACATTGACTTTCCGCGACTTGGATATATTTATTTGATCATGTACAACTTTCCTATTTATCCATGGATTTTGTTCGTTGGTAGCTTATTTTTTTATAAAGAAACAGGACTTCATATAAAATAAAAAAATTTAAAAAATATCTTTTGTTTTAAAATTTTTTTCTTGCCAAAGTTTATTTTTTTTTTAATTTTTTCATAAAAAAATTTAAAAACTCGAAGTGATTAATCAATTTCTCAGAAATTATAAGGCCTATGGAAAAATGGAGTAGGCAATATTTTTAGGAAATTTCATTCACTTTTATTTTCTCTAATTTGCAGTAAGATTGCTCAACTGGTCAGTGAGATATACATGATTAAATGAAGACACCTGTTTTTTGGTCGAATAACGGTAAATTGCAAATATCTCAAAAACGTTTCCATAAAAAAAAATTAACTCGATTTTCGAAATAAGCGAGCCATTTCACATACAAATTGGATAGTGGCGTTCATGGAACATTTTTGCTGTAAACCAGTGTAATTAATGCAGCTGTCTTGGCTACACCAAAACAAAAAATTAAACCAGTTGATTTTAAAAAGATCAATAATAATGAAATAGAAATGGTTGTAAATGAGAAAATGCGAGCTAGACTTGATTGGCAGCTAAGTCGCCATTCACAGCGCCCGAAATTAAAATTAAGGTGCATAATCTGTCGCAAAGATTTAGGTAATCAAATTTGCTAAAAATAGAGTATTTTTAATACATAAATATCATGTTTTACAGGAAGGAGAAAACCGCAGTCGGTCCAACTGGCGGCTCCTCCTCGCAGTGGCATTTATACCAGAAAATGAGCGCCGTACTATCACCATATGTTAGCTACAACAACGAGAGTTTAGTGGAAGAAAGCTTTTTTAGTAAGATACATGCGTTTTTTAATTCAGTGTATTATTTTTATTTAGATATGTATATACATTTTTAAATAGGTTCTACAAACTCCGAACCAATGCAAATTTCGGTGGAAACGGTTGCGACACCTTCATTTGTTGCTGAATCTCCATTGCCATCACCGGTTTGCGTAATTTCGCCCTCAGAGATCATGATGTCGCCAACCGAGCCTCATCATTCACCAAAAATAAATCATTTTCAGAGCTTAATGTTAAAAAATTTTAAAAAATTTAAAAACAGCGTGAAAAAGCAAATCAGGATTTCAACGAAACTAGTAAAAAAAAAATGATGAAAATAAAATCGGATAATAACCACGTCCACCTCCCATACAAAGGTTAGGTTGAAAATTACTAAAAGTGCGTTAACTCCCTAACGAAAAACGTCAGAAACACTAAATTTCACATAAGAAATGGCAGATGAAAGCTGCACTCAGATTTTTTTACAAAATGGAAAATGGGCGTGGCGTCGCCCACTTATGGGTCAAAAACCATATCTCAGGAACTACTCGACCGATTTCAAACTTGGTTTGTAATAGTTTCCTTACATCTCAATGATATGTTGTGAAAATAGAAAAATCGCCAAAATCGGGCCATACTTTTTCAAGGCCCCGTATATCGAACATGAGGACCTCGGTGCTTCTAACCTAATATTATGGTTTCCAACTTTCAATGGACTTTATACAATATATATGACGAATATGGTCAAATTGTGTATTATATAATATTAAATAAATAAATTGCGAGAGTATAAAATGTTCTGTTACACCCGAACTTAGCCCTTCCTTACTTGTTTTGCTTGCTCGTTCGCGTCATTTGATTTGCTCATTTCTGCGTCCATCGTAAAAGTAAACAAATTTTCGTCAATGACTTCGTCTTTCCAACTTCTAGTTTCACTCATACACCATTTGTTATACATATCTTTACCGCCATTTTAGCGTAGGCGACAAAAACCAAACTTTACAGGAGAAGGTTTTTTTTTAAATACTTTTACCATTAATGTGGTAGTAATTTAAAATTTCTCATACATTAATGCTTTTCAGACATTTACATATATAATTGAAAAAAAAAAATAAATTTAATAAGTATTTATGCTATTTACATTTTTACATTTACATATAAGTTTGCATTTACATTTACAAATAAGTCAGTAAATTTATTTGCACATGAGTTACCACATCTTTTATTCATACAAGGATTAGGTTGCACAGATTTCCCCACAGCAGCATTATGATTTTTTTTTTTGAAAAAAGGCGTTTCAGTAAAGGTTTTATTTTCCTGTATCCTCTTTTACCAACACTCGTTTCTTATTCCATTTTTTGAGCTGACTCAATTTCATCTGAATCACTGGAAGATGTTATGTCTACATAAGTATGACACTTTGTTAATGAAATGAAAAATACAACAAACACATGCGAGAGCTGTAGCGCACGAAAATTTTCATTAGCTCTGCTGTGCTACCGCTCCCAATTTTTTGCTACCGCTACGCCAGAGCATAGCGCAGAATTTAATTTTTTGCTCCCGTTCCAGCTATAGTTTTTTTATCTAACCAAACTCGAAGCAGAGTAGAGTACATACTTTTACATTGTTATGCTAAGGCTATGCTGTGGCTCTCGACAAAGTGAGAGCGGTAGCGATAGCATAGCAATAATTCTAGAAATTTTGCTGCTACGGAGTAGTAAATGAGAACCCTGCCTACAATTACATTCGGTGTTGCTGTTTGAACATCCCTAACTAGGTCGACAAGAATCTACAATCGATTAGCTAGGTGTCACGTATAGGGATGGCAAAAATTTTTTTTTAATCGATTAAATAATCAAATGATTAATTGAAAGATATAAAAAAATAATTGCAATTAATTGCAATTAATGTAAAAAAATCGATTAATCGATTAATTCCAATGTTTTCAAATAATACAAAATTGCATAAAGACCACCATCAGTTCCAGCGCCGAATCTTGTATTATAATGCTCTATCACAGAGTCCCAGACATATCCAAAAAGAGAAAATGGCCTACATTTGAAGTTAAGTAGCACAATGACATTAAATTTTTCAAAATATGCACAGCAATCTTAAAGTAAAACAATTGCCTCTTGCTTGAAAGGCTATGTTTTGCAACTTTGCGTAAAAATAAAACCAATAAAATATGTATGTATGTATGTGATTGGCGTTCAACCGTTTAGACGGTTATAGCCGAATCGATGAGAGCGCGCCACTCCTCTCTTTCCTTCGAAGTTCGGCGCCAGTTGGAGATTCCAAGTGTAACCAGGTCACTCTCCACCTGGTCCCTCCAACGGAGTGGAGGCCTTCTCCTTCCTCGACTTCCTCCAGCGGGTACTGCATCGAACACTTTCAGAGCTGGAGTGTTTTCGTCCGTTCGGACAACATGACCTAGCCAGCGTAGCCGCTGTCTTTTTATTCGCTGAACTCTTCCAATCGTCTGCAATGTTCTGAGGTCCGTAAATCTTGCGCAAAATTCCTCTCGAAAACTCCTAGTGTCGTCTCATCTGATGTTGACATCGTCCAAGCTTCTGCACCATAAAGCAGGACGGGAATGATAAGCGACTTGTAGAGTTTGATTTTGGTTCGTCGAGAGAGGACTTTACTTTTCAATTGCCTACTCAGTCCAAAGTAGCAGTAAATAGGAGACTATATTCTTATTTCAGACATTCAAATTGTGTTGGTATATACACAAAAACAAAAACGTAAATAAAATTAAAATATCGTATTAAAAATTCATTTGTCTTAAAAGGAAAATATATTCATGAAGTCAAGAAAATTTAGAAGTCTATTCAACCAAGTTTGAAGAAAAAGCAATTTCGATAAACGTTTTGTTGTCAAACGATTGCGTTTTTCGGTCGCAGTTGCACCCGCTTTTGATATTTGAGTTGATATTTCACGTAGTTATTGCTTATTTTTTTTTAAATTTCCATACTTCGCTTTTAACTGGCGCCATTGCACTTCAAACAACTGAACGTAAAATGCGTTTGACTTAACTGTAAATGCAGTGTTACCAGATATTCATTTTTTGATATTAAACTACGTTGACATATTAGAATTTAACTATGTTTACAACGTTTGCACTCATTAATGACTGATGTGACCAATTTCGACCCTTGTAAGTAGATGAATATAAAATGTATTAAATTTGAAAATGCTGTTTGCGATTATTTTGCAATTACTCGAGTAATAGTCGAGTAATTTGAAAAGGTGTTTCGATGCAATTAAATCGTAAATTAAATGAAAATAATCGATTAATTTAATCAAATGATTAATCGTTGCCATCCCTAGTCACGTAACAACTTTAGATGTGAACACCACAAACCTTTACGCTTACGTAAACAGATTTATCAACCGGTGGTCTATCTTGCACAGCTTTGTCGGCCACCTTATTGCCACTTTTCACTTTAATACAGGATTTGGCAAAATGCCCTTTTTCACAGCATTTAATACAACATTCGTTTCGGTCTTCTGCGTTAGTGCTCCTGCTCGCCACGTGACCATATTCCACCATATTTCTTCCTTGTAATCATTAACACTTCCTTTTTGCGCTCTCATTAGCCCAAGGAGGATCTCGCTTTTAGCTGTTTTTCGGATTCACGACAGGCTCTCTCCCTTTGTTGTAGAGTGTTGTCTTTCTTAACCGCTTTAATTATATCACTATCACGGATGCCGTTTGACTTTTTATTTATGGACAAAAAAATGGATCAAATTGTAAAATGGACCAAGCCTGATTCGACCCGAAGAGGACGGGGGAGTGTGTAAGCAACAAAAAAGATTTATATTTTTCCACAAAAAAAAAAAAGAAATATACATAAATTCTTGAGATATGGTTTTTGACAAATAAGTGGGCGACGCCACGCTCATTTTCCATTTTGTGTCTCAGTGTGTTCTCAGTGCAGATTCTTTCTGATATTTCTTCTGTAAAATTTAGTGTTTCTGATCATTTTCAACCTAACCTTTGTATGGGAGGTTAACAGACTTCTTTAATTTTTGGACTGTATAAGGAAATGGCTAAAAAAACGACTGCGGAAAGTTTGGTTAATACAGTTTTTTGGTTTGCAAGATATATACTAAACCTTTTTGGGGGCGGGGTCACGCCCACTTAAAAAAAAATTACATCCAATGTGTCCCTACCTAATGCAATCCTATGTTCCAAATTTTATTTTCATAACTTTATTTATGGCTTAGTTATGACATTGCATTGGTTTTCGGTTCAGGGTGCCAAGGAATATGTGTTCCAAGTACAATTAAGATATCTCATTTTTTACTCAAGTTATCGCTTGCACGGACGGACAGACATCCGGATTTCAAATCCACTCGTCATCCTTATCATTTATATATATATAACCCCATATCTAACTCTTTTATTTCTTCGTGACACAAACAATGTGAACAAAACTATAATACTTTGTGCAACATGTTGCGAAAGTATAAAAAAAGGATATTAATTGTTAAGTTTATTGTGGAAAAATTTGTAGAGTGAAGAAGTAGTGACAAAGCGCCAACAACAAAAACTTTATTTTAAGTTATGCCCCTGACTGACGGAGGCGTTAATCCGGTTTAATTTCTTTAATCGCGATTAATTCGAGAGCTATCTCAGTTGGCTTCGTTGCTAACTCCGATTTAATCCTCAAAATTTTAGAGAATTAGCGTGAGATAGTGGCATTTTCGTTGGCAACTTTGTTAAAAATGGCCGCTTTTAATCTATTGTGAATGAAAATAAGCAACACTGACAGCTGTTTTTCAATCTAATCCGTCCGTCAAGGCTATTATAATAAGCAAAATTGTATGATTTTCATTAAACTGAATTTGTTAATCGTTTCTATTTAGAAACCTTGGAGAAATGGTAGACAATTAGTCTTTTATTTTCTAATAATTTCGAATATTCACAATTTCGTACCGCATACTAGTCACAATCTTGAGGTACACAGATACAAGGGATGGCAGGTTGCATATTTTAACCTAAATAATAAGGAACACACCGCTGCGTATACGTAAAATTTTGCTTTACAAATCTTATTAATTTCGTTTCAAATGTCAAATCACGACTTCAAAGTAGTCTAAAGATTGAGATTAGTTAAATAATGGTGCAATATACCATTAATCAATACACCATTGAAAGCTCTTGGTTTGCCGTTTACATAATGTTCTTGGCGTGCAAAGATACAAAAAGAAATGTATATTTATAGTCTTTCGCATATCTCCAATTTCAAACAAGTATTAAATTGCGACAAGAATTCCACTCCATATACGATTTTATATGAAACAATTTATTGTTGAAATATTATTGCTTCTAAGTAATATATGTATGTATGAGGAATATATTAGGTTGGCAAATATCCGCCTTTTTGTCTTTTGCATTTCGCGGCTATGTATAAAGTGCTCGTATCTGCCAATACTATACATCTTTGAAAGGTCTTGACATAACCTACAAAACGACGCTATGCATGATTAGTTTGGATATTGCGTTCAACAGTAATAGACGTGTAAACATGTAGTTTATTAACGCTGAAATTCGCGCTATTTTAAAGTTTTCTTTCGTTAAAGGCAAATCCGCTAGAAAAACGTTCCGTGAGATTAATGGTGTTTTGGGGGATGCTACTCTATCACTTCGAACAGCAGAGGAATGGTTTAGGAAGGGAGGAAGGGAATTATCCACTATGAGCTGCTCCCATATGACCAGACGGTTAATTGTACCATCTACTGCGAACAACTGGCCCGCTTGATGCAGGCGATCGACCAGAAGCGTCCAGAATTGGCCAACAGGAAGGGTGTAGTGTTCCACCTGGACAACGTCAGACCACACACTTCGTTGATGAAGTTATAGAAGCTCGGATGGGAGGTTTTGTCGCATCCACCATATAGCCAGGTGACAGGTGGTAATCTTGTCCATGGCGAACGCCCTTGGTGGAGTAAAGTTGAACTTAAAGAGGCTTGTAAAAAGTGGCTGTCCGAGTTCTTCGTCGCTTCTACGAGGGGGTTTTCGTCTTATTCGCCGTTTCTTCTTTTATATTTTTCTGCATATGCGTGCGTTCTTTATGATTTTTTGTTTGTTTTATTATTTTGCTAACTTGTTTTGCTAGGCTATCAAATTTTTGCTGCCGATTGCACAAAGCACAGCTTTATTCTTAGTATTGTATTTTTCATGTCAGTGAGTATCCTTGTGGGAGGATATAATTAAATGGTTAAATGGTTGGTCTATGCTAATAATTGTATGTCTGCCGTATAATTGGTCGAGGGACATATACAAGAGGGACTTAATTAATTGTGTATACAACAAAAGCAAAAACGAGTGAAAATATAAGGGCAGGCCTCTCCAAATGAAGGGCGGAAGATGGATGAATTGTTATTTAGCTGCTGGCAAAACAAAGCTAATGAAAGTGAAGTTACATCATTTGCAACTTTCTCAATTTTGATATTGATGGTGACTTCTGATTGAAGGAAAACTCTCTTTTATTTTAGGTTGCAGTGTTTTTTATAATAAAGGCGATAGATAATATGTAAATATTATAAGAAAAAAACCAAGTTATGACAAAAAAATTATTTATTTTAAAAAATGAAAATAAAATTTTGTTTCAACACTCACCACCCTATCACTCACCTACACCATTTGAGGAGGCGAGAAATTACTTCAAAGTTTTCAAGCTTGACAAGAACAACAACGTGCTTCAGCTGTCGTTTTCGCGGATGATGCCCTACCTACTTAAGCACCATTGCTGCTTCTGTCCACTCAAAGCCACCGATTTATATAACGGGTGATTTTTTTGAGGTTAGGATTTTCATGCATTAGTATTTGACAGATCACGTGGGATTTCAGACATGGTGTCAAAGAGAAAGATGCTCAGTATGCTTTGACATTTCATCATGAATAGACTTACTAACGAGCAACGCTTGCAAATCATTGAATTTTATTACCAAAATCAGTGTTCGGTTCGAAATGTGTTTCGCGCTTTACGTCCGATTTATGGTCTACATAATCGACCAAGTGAGCAAACAATTAATGCGATTGTGACCAAGTTTCGCACTCAGTTTACTTTATTGGACATTAAACCAACCACACGAATGCGTACAGTGCGTACAGAAGAGAATATTGCGTCTGTTTCTGAGAGTGTGGCTGAAGACCGTGAAATGTCGATTCGTCGCCGTTCGCAGCAATTGGGTTTGTGTTATTCGACCACATGGAAGATTTTACGCAAAGATCTTGGTGTAAAACCGTATAAAATACAGCTCGTGCAAGAACTGAAGCCGAACGATCTGCCACAACGTCGAATTTTCAGTGAATGGGCCCTAGAAAAGTTGGCAGAAAATCCGCTTTTTTATCGACAAATTTTGTTCAGCGATGAGGCTCATTTCTGGTTGAATGGCTACGTAAATAAGCAAAATTGCCGCATTTGGGGTGAAGAGCAACCAGAAGCCGTTCAAGAACTGCCCATGCATCCCGAAAAATGCACTGTTTGGTGTGGTTTGTACGCTGGTGGAATCATTGGACCGTATTTTTTCAAAGATGCTGTTGGACGCAACGTTACGGTGAATGGCGATCGCTATCGTTCGATGCTAACAAACTTTTTGTTGCCAAAAATGGAAGAACTGAACTTGGTTGACATGTGGTTTCAACAAGATGGCGCTACATGCCACACAGCTCGCGATTCTATGGCCATTTTGAGGGAAAACTTCGGAGAACAATTCATCTCAAGAAATGGACCCGTAAGTTGGCCACCAAGATCATGCGATTTAACGCCTTTAGACTATTTTTTGTGGGGCTACATCAAGTCTAAAGTCTACAGAAATAAGCCAGCAACTATTCCAGCTTTGGAAGACAACATTTCCGAAGAAATTCGGGCTATTCCGGCCGAAATGCTCGAAAAAGTTGCCCAAAATTGGACTTTCCGAATGGACCACCTAAGACGCAGCCGCGGTCAACATTTAAATGAAATTATCTTCAAAAAGTAAATGTCATGAACCAATCTAACGTTTCAAATAAAGAACCGATGAGATTTTGCAAATTTTATGCGTTTTTTTTTTTTAAAAAGTTATCAAGCTCTTAAAAAATCACCCTTTACTTTTTTCTTTGCGATCTTTGGTAGTTTCATCAGGCAGGCATACTTATAAAACGTTTTTAATATATTTTGTGAGACGTGCAGCATAGTCTCATTTCCATTCACTTCTTGTTTGTTATGACATTTCTCCATTGGGAATGGGAAAGCGTTGTATTTAATAACACAATTCTCAGAGGTAAAAATACAAAACATAAAACATATTTCTGTGCTTGGTCTTGTTGGCCATCAAGCGGCGAAGTCGTCTATTTTATTCACCTTAAATACCGAACATTTTATACTCTCGCAATTAGTTGCTATATTTTTATTAAGATAACACACAATTTGACTCATATATTCGGAATAAAGTCCAATAGAGAAACGAAAATCATCATATCCATTAACCTCATTTTCATCACCAACATACATTATATCTAAGATTATATGCTCATTTAATTTGCCTAAGATATTTCATACATTACCCGATTTATAAGCTATTAAGGCCATCGTATTTTACCGATATTTTCGGTGAAAAATTACCATAAGGCACTGAGTTCTTCATATTCGATATCCGGGGCATTGAAAAGTTATAGTCCGATTTCGACAATTTTTTCACAAGTGATGCCACAGAATTATATGGAAAGTTGTCGTTGTGAACCGATTTCATACATTTTCCACACGTGCCATCAGGGTGCCAAGAAAATAATATGTACCGAATTTCAGTTTTTGACCCATAAGTGGGCGATGCCACGCCCATTTTAAATTTTGTAAAAAAAATCTGAGTACAGCTTCTTTCCGATATTTCTTCTGTAAAATTTAGTGTTTCTGACGTTTTTCGTTAGTGAGTTAACGCACTTTTAGCAATTTTCAACATAACTTTTGTATGGGAGGTGAGCCTGGTTATTATCCGATTTCTTTAATTTTTGGACTGTATAAGGAAATGGCTAAAAGAAACGACTGCAGATAGTTTGGTTTATATAGCTTTATTGGTTTGCCAAATATATACAAAAAACCTATTTGGGGCGGGGCCACACCCACTTCCCCAAAACAATTACATCCAAATATGACCCTGACTAGTTCGATCCTTCATACCAAATATCACTTTTATAACTTTTTTTTGACTTAGCTATGACACTTTTTGGATTTTCGGTTTTCGCCATTTTGTGGGCGTGGCAGTGGTTCGATTTTGCCCATTTTGGAAAGCTACCCTCTCACGGTCCTAAGGAACATGTGTGACAAGTTTCGTCAAGATATCTCAATTTTTACTCAAGTTATCCGTTGCACGGACGGATGATTGCTAATTACTCACATCCTTTGTTTTTAAATGAGATTACATGAGCATACTGCCATGCACTTATTCACTTATCAATTAATCATACGCCATGTTGTTACAGAACCGGAGCTGAAGCAACAATGGAAACAACAGCATCATCGATGAAACAATCATTTAATTCAGAAGTAAGATAGCAGAACATAATAGGTTCCATTACCTTATGGATTTACATGCCATCGATACATATGTCAGTCTGTAACAACCGACTTCCACGGTCCACGGGATTAAGTATTACTTATACTTATGTGTGTATACAGGCAAATGTGCATTGAGCTATATTCAATATCTCATAGGATCCACTGTAAACTTTGTGCGGGTATTTAAATTGTAATTTTTATACTCCCGCAGTATCTTGCTAGATGCTATACTTGGATGAACGGTTTTTGAGAAAGTGGGAGAGATTCCTAACCGTCCCGCCCCCTACTATATTCTTTGTAGATGTCTCATCACGACTAAAGTTATATCAACCAAACTTCCTCGAGTTCCATTAAACACACTCCATTATACGACGAATATGTGAGTTTGAGAATTGTTTGTTATCTTAATAAATAAAATGCGAGTGTATAAAATGTTCGGCTATACCCGAACATAGCCTTTCCTTACTTGTTACTAGAACTATATTCTTCAGTTTTATTAAAATCTCGAAATTTATAAGCAAGTGTTGAAAGCAGAATATACTTGTTCCAAAGTCATAAGATCACATTCTCAGTCGGAGCCTCAGTTTCAATTACATCTGCCATCAACACAAAAATAAAACTTTGCAGCCACAAAGCAAGTGCTGTGTGGAGCGAAAGCGCGCGTAATGGGCAGAGTAGAACAATTAAACTTACACAACTAGCGTAACAGCCCCAACCACTACATTTCTAGAACTGTTCAGAAAATTAAAGAGCAGAAAAATTAAAAACCAGTAGGCAAAATGCAACAAACGCGGAAAAAGCTGTAAGGTATCTGCTAAACACATATAGGTTAATATATTAAATATATGCATATATAAATATATACTGTATACCTCTCAGCTTCCATACCTATATTCAGTATTCAGTCATCGACTGATGCCTGAAGCGAACGGTTATGTTGGTGCGATTAGTGAGTTTCTTTTGCTCTTTCACTCCCTCTCTCTGAACTATATTTAAAGTGTCATATTTTTCATTCAAAACACGTGTTATAAATTTTCACTCCACTACCTACAGTATTCTCAACATTGAATCATCATCATTGAAGATATAATTCTTTCACATGACCTTATTGTTTTGAACGATGGGCTCCCAACACACTTCTCTACACATGGCACCTTTACCCATCCAGACATTATCCTAGCCTCATCCCTTCTAGCACCAAAACTTTCTACACATACAATAGATGCCCTTCAGAATAGCGATCACTTTCCAATAGTCACTTCCCTCGCCATTCTTAAATCTTACAATATCAAACCAAGGTCTAAATTTTTGACTGATAAGGTAGACTGGACAAAGTTCTGTAATATTTCAGCATATTTGAAAAATGGCTAACGCGATCTTTAGAAGGGAGTTAAAATTGGCTAAAAGGCAATCATTAGATGAGTTAACAGCCAATATAAACCCAACTTCGAATCCTCAACAAATATGGTCAGACATAAAAATGCTAACTGGGTCCTCACAAAGATTTAGTATATCCCATATTAACTCGAAATCGCGGAAAATTTGCAGAAAATTGGTCATCATACTCTTCTGATTCAAATTTCCCCCCATTTAACACATTGAAGCTCAAAGCGAGAATGAAACATATACTAACCCAACACCTTCATCAAAAGCGCTTCATATTGAAGCTGATATTACGCTTAATGAGTTCGAAACTACAATCTCAACGCTAGGAGGAAAAACCCTTGGTTCTGATAAAATGTTCTATCCCATCCTAAAAAATATCCCATACTCCCTTAAATTTAGACTTGTCATTCTATATAATAAAAGACTATACTCTGGTGTATACCCTCAGCAATGGAAGATTTCCACAATCATTCCCGTTCCTAAACCCAATAAACCAAGTTCCTACATTGAGAATTACCGACCAATCCCTTTTACCTTGTATATCTAAGAGCTGGAAAATTGAAGTCAGCACTATTATAAGTTCGAACACATCACGTTATTTACGCAGACGATGTTGTGGTTTTTACAAAAATTAAAGACCTGAACCAAGTTAAACGTTTATTTCTAATTTTCAATTTCAAATATCCAAATCCCACATACCCAAAGTTTAAAAATATTTGGTATTATATTTGATAAAACTTTTTCTTATAAAGAACATTGTAAATATATCCGATCAAACTTATTTCTTACCAGATATATCCCAGAGAATCTCATATAACACTATGTTGCTCATTCTGTGTCGAAACGAGTTAATACTTAAGGACGTAAATAGCACTATCCAAAGTTCACGCACGTACCACAAACCTTCAACCATCGTACGCTATCTCATGACTTCTAAACAACTAGGATTATTTACATGCCCTTCATTGATTCAATCACCATTTACTCCACCATCTCACGATTTTTTGTCAAAATGTATACAGATGTCTTCTAAATTGTCCAAACTTCATATTTACAAGCCGGGTTTTCCTAAAAATCTAACGGTACTTTCTAAAAACAGAGTTAAATGCATGAATACCTGTATTATTTTAAAGCACATCAAAATTTGTATAATCTCGCAACAAAGTTGCTACGAGAGTAAAATAGTTTTGTTCACATAACGGTTGTTTGTAACACCTAAAACTAGACGAGTTAGATGCAGTGTCATATATAGTGATCAGGGTGACGAGCGGATTTGAAATCCGGATGTCTGTCCGTCCGTCTGTGCAAGCTGTAACTTGGGTAAAAATTAAGATATCTTAATGAAACTTGGAACACATGTTCCTTGGGGCAGTGAGAGGGTTGCTTTCGAAATCGGACCATTGCCACGCCCAAAAATTGCGAAAACTAAAAACACATAAAGTGTCATAACTAAGCCTTTAATACAGATATAAAAGTAAAATTTGGAATAAGGGATCGCACTAGGAAAGGGTATATTTGGGTGTATTTTTTTTTGGGAAGTGGGCGTGGCCCCGCCCACAAATCGGTTATTTATATATAACTCGCAAACTAATAAAGCTATATAAACCAAACTTTCTGCAGTCGGTTCTCTTATGTACCCCACCACTCACCAAGAAAATAGTTGAAATCGGATAATAACCACGCCCACCTCCCATACAAAGGTTAGGTTGAAAATTACTAAAAGCGGGTTAACTAACTAACGAAAAACGTCAGAAACACTAAATTTTGCAGAAGAAATAGCAGAAGGGAGCTGCACTCAGATTTTTTTACAAAATAGAAAATGGGCGTGGCATCGCCCACTTATGGGTCAAAAACCATATCTCAGGAACTACTCGACAGATTCCAATGAAATTCGGTATATAATATTTTCTTGACACCCTGATAACACGGACAAAAAATGGGCGAAATCGGTTCACAACCACTACTACTTTCCTTATAACTCAATTTTGAAATCCATCTTATTCCTTCACTTTATAATGTAAACATAAGGAACTAATGCAGATAACGGAATAAAACTTTACACAATTAGTGCATATCATCTCTGGCTTCACTTGTGAAAAAATTGTCGAAAACGGACCATAACTTTTCAAGGCCCCAGATATCGAACATGTTGAACTCAGCGCCTAAGGATAAATTTTAACCGAAAATATGGGTAAATCTCTCAGATATCTCAATTTAATTCAGAGGAATTTTTTTCTTCTCATAGTGTGTCTCTGTTCGAAAAATTATTAGAATCGGGTCATAACATTTCCATATACTTCATTGTAGGTTTTCAAAAGTATCTTCTCCTAGCTCCCATATACCTAATTATAGGTTTTTCAAAAATACGGTGAGCTTTATTCCGCATATATGTACCGAACTTAGCCTTTCCTTACTTGTTTTATATGATATTATTCTTATAGGTTGAATGTGGGGTTGGATGGGGGAAACTAAAACGACAAATCATGTTCAGCTTATGTTTCGCTTTCTTAAATGTTTTTGCAAAGCCTTACTAAAAGTTTTGACGCTCCAACTATGACCATGAGAAGTATTTTTGCGTATCATTGCCTATAATATATAATATATTTTTCTAGATTTTTGGTGAAAATTTCATAGCGATATCTCAACGGGAAGTATTTATGACCGCGCCTTCATACAAGCCGAACCACTGTGCATCGCTGACATTATCGTCATGCCGCATTAACGCCATACAGTAGCACCAGAAGGATTCCACCAGCAACACCGAATATATTTATTAATATAATAAAGTATACGACCATATAGAGATGATTGGGAGTTTATTGTTACAGACGGATCTAAAAGTGATACCTCTACCACGTTTGTCATCGTACTGCTCAATATTCACAGCTGAAACAAAAGCTGAACTTTTTGCTTCGAATAGTGGAAATAAAACAATTATTTGCAGCGACAGTAAATCCGCAATAGATGCCATTTTCAACCAATTAAACGACTGCCCTATGATCACTAAAATTCGAAACCTCATAAACAAATGTAATAAGAGGATCATAATAATTATGTGGGTTCCTGGACACGTTGGAATCAAAGGAAATGAATGGCCGACATACGTGCAAAAGCAGCAAGCAAAGAACCACTACACACGTCGAGCTTATTTTACAACGAAAGATATTAAGCAGTATGTCAAACAACACACCTACTGTTTTCAAAACGATTGGATAAGCTACAACCATCATGACAAACTTGCAAACCCATTAGGGAAAACACCACATTATTCAAATAACAACACCTGCAAGAATATAAAAACATTTGTACGCATCAAGATTGGACATAAACTTGCCACACGTGGACACCTTTTGAATGGTACAAACAAACCTAAGTGTCCTTTATGTGGCTCGGGAGATTTCACAATAAACCATATTCTCGACAGGTGCTCACCTCTACAACAGCCCAGAGTTTTGATTTTTGGCAACACGAAACCCTCGGACTTACTTAATTGTACAGATGACAATAACGTTAACCTCTTTGAAAAATTGTAAATATGTAGCAAGTTAAATATTTAAATTTTAAGTAATTGTATATATTAATTCTTAACACACTATTAATTATTTGAATTGGAATCGTATTAATTTTACACTTTAGATCTATGATTATTCAAGCCGAAGGCCCTGGCAGCCAGTGCTTTGTACGGTATATATAAGTGGAGTAATTATTTATAATTATTTCTCTTCTAAATAAATAAATAAAAAAGTAAAAAATATTCAGTATTCGACCAAGCAATGAAATGAAATGCCAGATGAATTTCCACCACTATGGCTTTTATCTATTTGCGTGTTACCGTGGCGTATACGTAACATGCTGTGGAACATATGGATTTTTATCTAATCACATATGTGTATGTAAATATGTTGCGATTTTCCCAGGACCACGTTACATTTGATGCAGTTCAGTGCATTGACATGCTATAAAATAATTGTATATAACAATAATCAAACACAATGCCACCGCATTGTACACAGAAGGCAAAAATATTTCAATTATTTAATTTGATTCATTTTTACAACGTGTTTGGTGATAGTCTTGTGGTATGTTCTTTTAGTCTTTAAATCGCTTGTCGAAAGAAATGTTTAAATAAAACGAGTCCATTTTTCGCCAACTATTCTAGGTGTTCTTTCTATCCTTTCCTTCTTTATCTCTAATAGAATTTTCTAATGGAAATCGTGCTATTATTTGAGAAAACCACTTCCACATTAGCGACACATATTAATATGGGACTCAAACTGTTTAATATTTGTAAAGTAGTACCGAGATGGACATATTTGAAAACATTAATATCGTTCCACGCCAACTTTGTAAACCTTAAAATAAACAAGTAAGGAAAGGCTAAGTTCGGGTGCAACCGAACATTTTATACTCTCGCAATTTATTGAAGAAATTTAACCAATACATATATGCGGAATAAAGCTCACCGTATTTTTGAAAAACCTATAATTAGGTATATGGGAGCTAGGAGAAGATACTTTTGAAAAACCTACAATGAAACAGACAGAGACACACTATTAGAAGAAAACAATTTCCTCTGAATTAAATTGAGATATCTGAGAGATTTACCCTTTTTTTACGGTTAAAATTTATCCTTAGGCGCTGAGTTCAACATGTTCGATATCTGGGGCCTTGAAAAGTTGTGGTCCGTTTTCGACAATTTTTTCACAAGTGAAGCCAGAGATAATATGCACTAATTGTGTAAAGTTTTATTCCGTTATCTTCATTGGTTCCTTATGTTTACATTATAAAATGAAGGAATAAGATGGAATTCAAAATTGAGTTATAAGGAAAGTAGTAGTGGTTGTGAACCGATTTCGCCCATTTTTTGTCCGTGTTATTAGGGAGTCAAGAAAATATTATATACCGAATTTCATTCGAATCGGTCCAGTAGTTCCTGAGATATGGTTTTTGACCCATAAGTGGGCGATGCCACACCCATTTTCCATTTTGTAAAAAAATCTGAGTACAACTCCCTTCTGCTATTTCTTCTGCAAAATTTAGTGTTTCTGACGTTTTTCGTTAGTTAGTTAACCCACTTTTAGTAATTTTCAACCTAACCTTTGTATGGGAGGTGGGCGTGGTTATTATCCGATTTCAACTATTTTCATGGTGTGTGGTGGGGTATGCAAGAGGACCGACTGCAGAAAGTTTGGTTTATATAGCTTTATTAGTTTACGAGTTAAATACAAATAACCGATTTGTGGGCGGGGCCACGCCCACTTCCCCAAAAAGATGCCCCCTTCTACTGCGATCCCTTATTCCTAATTTTACTTTTATATCTTCATTTATGGCATAGTTATGACACTTAATGTGTTTTTGGTTTTCGCCATTTTGTGGGCGTGGCAATGGTCCAATTCTGCCCATTTTCGAACTTGATCTTCTTATGGTGCCAAGGAATATTTGTGCCAAGTTTCGTCAAAATATCTTAATTTTTACAGCTTGCACAGACGGACAGAGGGACAGACGGACGGACGGACAGACATCCGGATTTCAAATGTACTCGTCACCCTGATCACTTTGGTGTATATGACTCTATATCTAACTCTTTTAGTTTTAGGTGTTACAAACAACCGTTATGTGAACAAAACTATAATACTCGCGTAGCAACTTTTGTTGCGAGAGTATAAAAATTAAACTCTTGGTGCGTTTTGATTTAAAAGTCTGGTGAAATTTTCAATATTCTCAATAGTTGTTCAATCCTTCAGATAAGACAAACCATTGATATTATGTTTGGCATGCACATTTTTCCTTTGAATTAAAAGACTAACTGAGGCTGCCGGATCTCATCGAAATATACAACAAAAATATCTGAAGAATATCGTCAACAAATAAGAGAAGTCAAAAACGTCAAATCATCATATCGATGTCCTTGTTATAGTTTAAATAAAACCATCTTAAAATTAGTTAGTTCATATTTGTTGACGGAATTTAAATATTTGATGGTTTTCCTTGTAGATTGAGTAAAAATGGACAATGTAATAACGATGTCATTCGTCATGCATTCATGCGAGAATTGCTGATATGCTACGCTATTATATGTAAGTAAAATGATGTATGCAACAGAGTAACAGAATTCCTTGTACACTTTCAGCAATTCACATCGAAATAAATGCAACGGAGTTGTGCTTCGGATATCAGTCGGAATACATACAATAGTTGCAACTTAATAATACCTAAATACAAACGCACTTAAGAACACACTTGACAAAAACAACGACAATGAGCGAGTTGATGCAACACACAAAAACTGAAATATAGGCCCTTTGAATTGAAGGAAACTTACATCGGAGGCAATGCGTCAATGTCAGTTTGCATACACTCGGCAAACAACTAAATTATCACTGTCGCCACTAAAGCAGCAGCCGACATTAGGGAACTCGCATGCTCGTTCATTGTGGCGTAAACAAAAGTGGCGAAATAGAGATAAATCGAAAAAAGTTCTTGGAATTCTTAATTAGTCCGACGCACTCATTTAACCAAATCGCCTTTCGTAATCTTCAGGGTTTAGAAAGGTTCATTATTTAAGCCTGAAGACTCTTTTCCAGGCTTTGTAGACTTTCTCTGTTGTAAAGGTCCAGATTTGAAATTTTTAATAATTGAAAGGACTTGAAATCACTTTTATTCAAGTATTAAGAGATGTTGTTCAAATTGTATAATTGTGAAATTATCAGTAAAGGTAGAAAAAGAAAATGATGCAATTGCCAGATGTAAGCCAAACTATCAACAGTTTTTCTGTCTTCTAATTTAAAGGTTTCAAAACCTGAAGTTCAACCGATACAATTATAAATCTACTCTGGCAAACTCCAATGAGAGACCATACCTATGAAGTTTAGCCTTTACGGAAAGATCTATCGTAAATATGTTCAGTTAAAAAAAAAATGTTTTCTGTCAGCACAATTGACCCACTCATGACGACTCTAAGCAGAAATTTACAATAAGTTGATGTTGACCAAGACCTAATAAAGATCTATCGGTTTAATTTGATTCTAATTCCAATATCATTCATATTTTACTAACGCAAAACCAGGTTCTTTTGGCTGTATTAAGTTCTGTAGTATAGGACTGATATTGGAACAGGAACAGTTGGTACCATGGGAGGATTTCCTTCGCTCAAAGGGGAAGTTCAAGCTACCCATTACATTATGCTTGTAAAAACTTGCCATAGAAATCTTGTAATAACTATGGATCCAGATAAGGCAGGCACTTCAATAACACTTGAGGCCTATTGGATATGGTCATGGTCAAATTTATAACGCATATATGCGGGTGTTTTAGTATATTCTCCGTTCTTCGTGCTGAGTTTTTGCTTTAACAAAATTCGATAGTCGTTGTATACCAGATACTCCACATGCGATGTCATCACAGGCCGTTGCTGCATTCATACCAATATCAACAGATCACCGTAGCTATACGTATGTGCATATAAATTTACATGTTTCCATAAAATCATATTGGGATCTTAATGATCATGCTGAGTGACTTTAAATATACAATGGTTTGACAAATTGACCGAATACTTCGAGATCGAGATAAAGAAATAAAACAATCTGGAATTCGATTTAAAAAACTTTATTCAATAAAACTAAAAATCAAACCACTATTACAACATCAAAGAATAAAAGAAATATAAAAGAGTTGCAATCTGTAATACTTATATTAAGGAATCAGATACTCACAAACTTGGAATTAATTTAAAAATCATACAAATTGACATAAAATTTAATTTCTAACTTACTTTAACTCACTAGTGGCCAACACAGTAATCCAACGCATATGTTCTTAACATATGAATGTATGTATGCATGAGGAAGCATTTGAATGCACATTTGCATGGAAAACCCTCGAAATAAAGTAGAGAACAAAAAAATTGGACAGCATGAGTTTTAGTTGCAGCTGTTGTAGTTTGCTTTTTTTCGTTTTCAGTTATTTTAGTTGTTTTTGTTTGTCTACTGCTGGTACTCGGACGGCTTGGCGATCGGCATAGTCAAGAGGATTTTTCACGTTGCCACCTCCATTTTTTCTGCCCTGGGAATTGATGTTTTCAACACTGCGTATTTGTTGTTGTATTTTTCGTATTTCTAGCTTCCACGCATACGTCTATATGTATTTGTTATATTACATACATATCAGTTACGGGTGTTATTAAAGACTTTTGTTTTTCAATGATGTAAGATTGTTTTTCGGTGTTGGTCTTTTTACAGCATTACATTTTATTTATAATAAGTTTGGTTTCCCATTTCATAATGAATGAATTGTGGACGAAATAAAGGGTGATTTTTTAAGAGCTTGATAACTTTTTTTAAAAAAAAAACGCATAAAATTTGCAAAATCTCATCGGTTCTTTAATAATAAGATAATTTCATTTAAATGTTGACCGCGGCTGCGTCTTAGGTGGTCCATTCGGAAAGTCCAATTTTGGGCAACTTTTTCGAGCATTTCGGCCGGAATAGCCCGAATTTCTTCGGAAATGTTGTCTTCCAAAGCTGGAATAGTTGCTGGCTTATTTCTGTAGACTTTAGACTTGACGTAGCCCCACAAAAAATAGTCTAAAGGCGTTAAATCGCATGATCTTGGTGGCCAACTTACGGGTCCATTTCTTGAGATGAATTGTTCTTTCACGGTCTTCAGCCACACTCTCAGAAACAGACGCAATATTCTCTTCTGTACGCACTGTACGCATTCGTGTGGTTGGTTTAATGTCCAATAAAGTAAACTGAGTGCGAAACTTGGTCACAATCGCATTAATTGTTTGCTCACTTGGTCGATTATGTAGACCATAAATCGGACGTAAAGCGCGAAACACATTTCGAACCGAACACTGATTTTGGTAATAAAATTCAATGATTTGCAAGCGTTGCTCGTTAGTAAGTCTATTCATGATGAAATGTCAAAGCATACTGAGCATCTTTCTCTTTGACACCATGTCTGAAATCCCACGTGATCTGTCAAATACTAATGCATGAAAATCCTAACCTCAAAAAAATCACCCGTTATTAGCCACTCGGTTGAAAGATATTCGAGCCAGCTGCGGTGGTCACTCACTCGAAATCATTTTTACGACATAATAACAACCGCTAATATTTATAATAAACAACAACCCCTTATACCCATAACATTAGATTAAATGCATTTTATTTCTTCTTGAAAACCGCATTCCTAAAAAATCCCCCTTTTCTTTGAATCATTTCCAGCAGATGGATGCTGGAATTAATACACTTGTACATCCGAAATGTAGTACACGTACACGCATTTGCATTGACTGATTGGTTTTTCGAGCGTTGAACAGCTCTTGCATATCTGCCACTGATGGAATTTCTGTGAAGAAAATTTAAAAAAGTCATTACAATGAAGAGATATGCTTACTGATTTTCAACAGATACTATGCACGAGCAAATTTCCGAAGCGAAGATTTGTTTGTATTGAGTTTGCAAAATATTTGCGCATAAAAAGTGGTACGAATTATTTTCCCATTTTTTTCGTTTTCGTTTTAATACAATTTCTAAGCAAGTGCTATCAATTACATACAGCTACATACATATATACACACATATCTGCAAATTTACATACCCAGTTCGTCATCAGTTTTCACAGCATGCTGCAATGGGTAGGCCATTTTAAATTTTACCTCATTTCCTTCCAACATTCAAGAAATTTCTTATATACATACATAAGCTCATGCGTACATACACCCATCTGTACTTAAGCAAATTCACACTCGCTCCCTTCAACTCTCCTTACACTAGCTTTGGTCGCTGCTGTGGGTCTCAAGGCCTTTTCAAATCGTTTTTTGCACAGTTTTGTGGGCACTTCATCAGCAACGCTTTGAACAGTTTTGAAATCCTATTTTTTGTTTTATTGATCCATCATGCTCTTCGAATGCAGGATAGCACAGCAAGTCATCGGAAGCCACATATCGGCTTGCTCTTCACATTGTCTCACTTGCTTCCTGTTACAGGAGCTAGCAAGTTGACAAGCCTTTCGCTTTGACGGATGCGTACCTTAGAGTGAGGGGTGTGTGAAATGAAAACAACAGTGATAAATGAGAATAGGTAAATTAAACTTACATACAGACGCATATGGTTTCCATGACGAGGAAAAAAAACTCTCTGTATTTGCCAATTACTTCTACGATTTTTTGCAAGCTGCACAACATTATTGTATTCACAACTACATTACAAATACACATACGTTCGTAGTTCTTTATTGTCTCCTAATTTTAGTTTTTTTCATAGCTTCCTCTTTATATTTTTGCTATTCTCTTTTTTGCTCTTCTACCTCAAAGTGTGGGCTTAGCGCATATGCTCAAGTAGATCCCAGTTACATTAGATGGCGCTCAAACCTTCATAGTGCATGCGCAGGTTTATGACCGATGTCACATGTTTTCGCCCCCAAAAATAAATACCATATATAGGATTATAAGCTTACATTATTTTGTTAAAATATCTTACATTGTGGGTAATATATACGATGTAAAGTTATCCGGTAGTTTACAATTTTTTATGTTGGTTATATGGGGACTAAGGTTTCTGGTAAGTAACGTATATGTATTTAGTAGTTTTCGAGATACATATCTACAAGACAATTAATTGTCAAAAGAGTGTCAAAAATCCTACGGAGAACTTTTCATCGCTGTTCGTCATCACCCATGCTTCCATACCATACATTATATATATATATTTGGCGTAGGAACCGCTTTAAGCGATTATAGCCGAATCCACCAGAGCGCGCCACTCATTCCTCCTTTTTGCTTTTTGGCGCCAACTGGAAACACCAAGTGAAGCCAGGTCACTTTGCACTTGGTCTTTCCACCCATACGCTTCGCTTCTTTATCTAGTCTGGAAAACGCAGAACAAACGGCGCGATTGTTGCTTCCAATGATATTGATATCATCGGCATACGCCTGGAGCTATACACTCTTGTAGAAGATTGTACGTTCTCTATTTAGCTCTGCAGCTCGTATTATTTTTTCCAGCAATAGATTGAAGAAGTCGCACGATAGTGAGTCACCCTGTCGGAAGCCTCGTTTGGTATCGAACGGCTCGGAGAGGTCCTTCCCGATCCTGACGGAGCTTTTGGTGTTGCTCAACGTCAGCTTACATAGCCGTATTAGTTTTGCAGGGATACCAAATTCAGACATCGCGGCATAAAGGCAGCTCCTTTTCGTGCTATCGAAGGCAGCTTTAAAATCGATAAAAAGATGGTGAGAATCGATTCTTCTCTCTCGGGTCTTTTCCAAGATTTGGCGCATGGTGAATATCTGGTCCATTGTCGATTTTCCAGGTCTAAAGCCACACTGCAAGGTCCAATCAGTTCGTTGACGGTGGGCTTTAGTCTTTCACACAATACGCTCGACAAAACCTTATATGCGATATTGAGGAGACTTATACCACGGTAGTTGCCGCAGATTGTGGGGTCTCCCTTCTTATGGATTGGGCAGAGCACACTAAGATTCCAATCGTCAGGCATGCTTTCTTCCGACCATATTCTACAAAGAAGCTGATGCATACACCTTATCAGTTCTTCGCCGCCGTATTTGAATAGCTCGGACGGTAATCAATCGGCCCCCGCCACTTTGTTGTTCTTCAAGCGGGTAATTGCTATTCGAATTTCTTCATGGTCGGGTAATGGAACATCTGTTCCATCGTCATCGATTGGAGAATCGAATAGTTCGCCATCTCCTGGAGTTGTACTTTCACTGCCATTGAGCAGGTCGGAAAAGTGTTCCCTCCATAATCCCAGTATGCTCTGGACATCCGTTACCAGATTTCCTCCTCGGTCCCTTCTCCTCCGGTCTTGAAACCTTTTGTAAATCGCCTCATCTTTTCATACAATTTTAGAGCATTACCCATGTCGGCCAGCTTTTCAAGCTTTTCATACTCACGCATTTCGGCCTCTTTCTTTTTACGTCTGCAAATGCGTCTCGCTTCCCTCTTCAGTTCTCGATATCTATCCCACCCCGAACGTGTTGTGGTCGATCGCAACGTTGCGAGGTAGGCAGTCTGTTTTCTCTCCACTGCGGAACGACAATTCTCATCGTACCAACTGGTTTTTTGGCGTTGCCGGAGACCAATTGTTTCGGCTGCAGCGGTATGCAGTGAGTTTGAGATGCCGTTCCACAGCTCCTTTATATCGAGATGCTGATGAGTGCTCTCAGAGAGCAGGAGTGCAAGTCGAGTAGAAAATCGTTCGGCTGTCGGTTGTGATTGCAGCTTTTCGAAGTCGAACCTTCCTTGAGTTTGTTGACGGGCGTTCTTTGTTGCACAGAGGCGAGTGCGTATCTTTGCTGCTACTAGATAATGGTCCGAGTCAATGTTTGGCCCTCGGAGCGTACGCACGTCTAAAACACTGGAGACATGTCTTCCGTCTATCACAACGTGATCGATTTGATTGCGCGTGTTTCGATCAGGGGACAGCCACGTTGCTTGATGAATTTTTTTATGCTGGAATCTGTTACTACAGACAACCATATTTCGGGCCCCAGCGAAGTCGATCAGCCTCAGGCGATGTTTTGTCATGGAGGCTGAATTTTCCGACTGTTGTGCCAAAGACACCTTCTTTACCCACCCTGGCGTTAAAATCGCCAAGCACGATTTTGACATCGTGGCGGGGGCAGCCCTTATAGGTGCATTCTAGGCGCTCATAGGAAGCATCTTTGGTCACATCGTCCTTCTCTTCCGTTGGGGCGTGGGCGCAAATCAGCGATATGTTGAAGAACCTCGCTTTGATGCGGATTGTGGCAAGATGTTCATCCACCGTGGTGAATGCCAGTACTCGGCGACGGAGTCTCTCGCCCACCACAAATCCAGCACCAAATTTGCGCTCCTTTATATGGCCGCTGTAGTAGATGTCACAAGGACCCACCTTCTTCCGTCCTTGTCCCGTCCATCGCACTTCTTGAACGGCGGTGATGTCAGCCTTTAGTTGTATGAGGACATCAACCAGCTGGGCAGAGGCACCTTCCCAATTAAGGGTTCGGACATTCCAGGTGCATGCCCTTAAATCGTTATCCTTAAAACGTTTGCATAGGTCGTCATCAAAAGGGCGGTGTCTCATCCGAGGCTCTGTGTTTGCTTTCATTGGGGAGATTTTTTTATGTGGTGGGTCCCAAGCCCTACGCACAACCGCAGGATCGGGCTTCGCCTTCTCACTTTAGCTCGCCTCCAAACGGATGTCTGTTAGCTACCCAGGGGATACTTGGTCTAAAACCGGAAGTCGTGAGCTGCTTGAGTCATATGCAAAAGAATCGTTCCTGGCCACTCCCAAGTGAATGGCAATCAGAAACTTTCCTCACTTGCGTGAACTTCTACATATGACCCCATCCCCATACCATACATTAGGTCGGGTATATTAAGTGTCTTATAGCGCGTTAGTTTGGTTAGTTAGTTGCGTGAGAGGGTCCCCCTTTTTCAATTGCCTACTGCGCCTGTGATAGCAAGAAATTAATTTCTCAAGCTTTAGATTAAATAAATCCCTTGATACGGGATCGCCTTATCTGAAACCTCTTTTGGTATCGAAAGGTTCGGAGAAGTCCTTTCCTATTCCGACAAAGCTGGTGGTAGGGATCTACGTCATTTTACATAGCTGAATTAGTTTTGTACGTCTCCCAAATTAAGTCATTGAGGTATAAATGTACGCACCCTTTTGGTGCTATCGCAACCAGCTTTGAAATCTACAAGAAAATGGTGGGCGTTTATCTGTTTTTCTTGGGTCTCTTCCAGGAGTTAGCGTATCGTGAATATTTTATAGTTAGTTGATTTAAATTAACATAGTACGATTGAAGAACTTATACGCGATATTCAGAAGACTGATAGTTGGCACATATTGCGGGATCACCATATTTGTAGAGAGGACAGTGCATACCCGGTTTCAGTCATTGAGCATGCGTTCTCCTTGGCAGAGGAATTGAAGCATGCACACTATCAGTTATTCGCCGTTTTGTTTGAATAGCGGTACGCAGGATGGCCCTGTAAGCTACGTCTTTTCTAGAGCGACCTTCGTGAACGTAACAGCCTTTTCATAAAGTGGGCAGTGTGATTTCACTGCCAGCTTCATCGGGTCGAGGAATGCTACTAGCTAGTCGAGTCGAGTTTCGGAATCCTTGTCTGACTGTTATGAATGAAGCTTTCCGACGTCCAACTTTGGTTGTGTAACTTGGCGTACGCTTTTCGCTTCGCTGAGGCGTGTACGAACTTGACTGCAATAGATGTGGTCCAAATTGATGATGGCACGACGGATCGAGTGTACGTCAAGTACACTGGAAGTATGCCTTCCGTTTTTCACAATGTGATTAAAGTGATTTCTAATCATTTCATTGGCAGACAGAGTAGCCTGATGGATTTTTCGATGCTCAAATCGTATATCATATCAAATAATATATCGTGCCCCGGCGAATTATGCGACTGACGGACCAAATATACTCTCCTTGCATCTCGGTTAGGGTTTCTCACGTTAACTAGGGTGCTAGACGTGGACCAACCTGTAGCAATTGAGTATATAAGGTAAACTGTAACTGGTTATGCAGAGTAGCTATCAAACCCATTCTACATCCGATATTCATATGCATCTAATATAATTTAGAGTATCGCAAGTGTTGATAGTATTATTTGAAAGGGTTACCGGTTTTCGGTATTTTGTATTTGAGGCAACCTGACCTTTGCACGTTAGGACAGCATGATTCCATACTTCTAAAATAAAAAATTGGAAAATAAAGCGAGGTAATTATCCCCCTTAAAAATCTACTTATCCAACACCATTTAGCGGTAAGTAAACTATTAGAAATATCAATAACTACTAGAAATATATAAGTACAAATCGTATTTTACTTATAAATTCATTTGCACTTACCTGCCAATTTTCCGCAAATGTATTAACATCAATGCCTTCTATAATATAATATCCCCTAAAACAGCAATTGTAACAATACGTGCATACCATCTGGTCAGCCGTTTTGATCGATCGTCTGTTCTCTGTTTCGTATATTTATCCTTTTGGTTTTGGCGTTGTCAACAACCGAAAATATAAGCAAAGTTTTTAGCGACAGTGACTGAACACACATACTGACAGGTGTTCCCACCTATTTTCCTGCCAATGTAAGGCGCCTTGGAAATAGTTTAGGGCTTACACCAGAAAATCCTTTTAGGAGAAATTCTAATCTTATAAAAATGCACATAAAAATTCATAGCTGCTGGATAGACAAATAATTTTGAAATTGCTAACGAAGCAAATATAAGCTCAAAACTCTTCGGAAACTGTGCATATTTTTAGTCGGCTAAGTGGTACAATATTGGGGAAAAGAATACCTGGTCGAAGACACGTTAAACCAGCAATGCGCGAACCAGTCAACAGCATTACTTGCTGACAGATGTGAAAAAAATCGAAAATATGTACATCGAAAAAGACCATGGGTGAAAGAGCTACTCAAGTATCCTCTATCTTTAAACGTATAAATAACCCAAAAAGGCTACGGGAGGTATCAGTCACCCAAAAAAGTTAAAAAATTTCCAATTGGTTGCTTAACGCTGGAAATTTTGAATGTACTTTTGTGTCAGTCCTCCGATAAATGATAAATGAATAGAGACAAAATTATCTATAAGTTTGAAGCCGTTACTATCAGAACCAACATGACTATCCTCCGTTTACCACTAAAGAGAGAAAAAACTAAAATTTTGTGTACCAAATATTTTTCTGTTGATAATTTTCTGAATTTGAATAATTTGTGCCGAAAAACACACATGGATTTAGTGACAGTTTTAATTTTCGACAAAAACTATTGAGAATTGGGAGTTGGTCATTATTGTAGATCAGTGGCGAACGCAGGGAAAAAAAATTGGGGGGGGAGGGGGGGGGCGGTTTAGGTAGAAAGACAATGTTTCATTATTTTATTCACAAATTGAAGTCTAATCTTCTTTAATTTGGGGCCATAACATTTAAAATCTCTTCCTCCGTCACGTCTATATCTCTATGGATATTCAAGAGAGCCATTCCGTTCAGGCGTGCTTCTCCAGTTTTATTTCTTAAATATGTTTTAAGCCTGCGAAGTGAGGAAAACGAGCGTTCACTTGAAGCGACAGATATAGGGATTGATGCTCCAATCTTTAAAAAACGATGCACTGTTTTGAAAATTTTTGCATCGCAACAATTCAAAGCGTCTAAAAAAGTTTTGGATCTCTTTGTTTGATTTAACCAGTTCCTGAAAATATATTAAAATATTTTAGTTAGAAAATATAATCTGAAGAAAAGATTTTTAACATTTTCCACATTCTAAATTCAGCAACGAAATCATCGGGATCTTCTACATCAGCGGACCATTGCTTTTCTAAAACACGAACAGTCTCCTGCATCTCAATAACGTCAAGATTTATGCATTTATTTGGCAAAATGTTTTCAATTTTGGAAAGCAGCTCTCGATGTTTTAAAAATGGTTCATTGATTTGGTCCAAAAAATTATCTAAAAACGGTATATAAATTGATCTGCGGTAATATTCTACCGGTTCGCCTTCGAATGCAAAAATATAAGGAAAATGCAAAAACGGCACAAGAACAAAACACACGTACGCACATAATTCATTTGTTCTATTCTCATTCACGCTCTAATCATTAGTGACAAGTGTTGCCGCGAGCTAAAAAAATTAAGTATATGTGACCGAGCAAAAAAAGTATCAAAAAGTATCAAAAGCACAACCGTTGTTTCAAAAATTTTCATTTGAAAAACAAATAATAAGTAAAGTTGTATATCTAATTCAGACCAGTTTTTTCTGGTTGTTTTTATTAAAAATGTAGACATTTTAGTTAAGGCACTCAAGTATTTTTTTGCAATTAGCATAATTGTTTTAATTTAAATTTATTTCACAACAGTTTGCTCATGGAACGAAAACTGAAAGTCATAATAAATGAGTTTTTATTTTTTCTGTATTATGATTAACAATGAACTCTAAACAAATAATAGAAACCTTATTGGTGACTTTTTAGTTCAGAACTAATTTTCAAAAGAAGTCCATTTTCGACTCACAATTCCCCTTAAATCTAAAAAAATCCAGCTCAGCAGCCACAGAGTTATAAAGCAAACTCATTACTTTGAAGCAAATTAAAAAAATGTCTCTGTCCAGTTTATATTTTTCTGGGTTTTTTAATTGGCCTACATTCCCACAACTTTTTAATACTATCCAGATACAATAGGTTTGTTTTTAGTTTAACATTTTCATAGTTTCAAAAAATTAAATTCTATCAGCAGAAAAGTATCAAAATAGGCCGTTTATGAACAAAAAAGTATCAAATCACAAAATTTAGAAAAAAAAGTATCAAAAAAGTTACAATTGTATCAAAACGGCAACGCTGTTAGTGACTAATATATTCATTTATTTTACATATTCATACATCGTCGGCAGAAAGATTGCTTTGAAAACAACAAATTACAATTTTTCAAATGACTATGTAGAATTTAATTCTATTATTTAAAAATTCAATTACCTTGGGGGGGGGGGGGTTTAACACCCCAAAACCCCCCCTGCGTTCGCCCCTGTTGTAGATGAAGTTATTGTTGTTGTAACTCGGTTCGAGTCGCACTGTGGTTGCTTAACATTATTATATGATTTTGTTGTGTCTCACTCTGGAACTAATTGGTGGCGCGAACTTACGTCAACCAACCAACCGACCGGCCGGCAGACCAGCTAGCCAGAGTTAACAACAAAAACAACATAGTTTTTGAATAATAGTGGTGAAAGTAAAAGTTCGGTTAACTGTCAGCTGCATTGTTTTGGGCGGAATAGGTGAATGTTGTTATTGTGGATTTGTTACTGCTGTTGTTTCTACAGCAATTTGTGACATGAAATGGCGTTGACAGCAGTTATGCGGCCGCTTTTTTGGAATTAGTAGTGTGGTAGTGTGTAATCACATTAGGACAATGTTTTTATACTCTCGCAACAAATATATATGTATATACAAAATTATCAGGGTGACGAGTTGAAATCCGGATGTCTGTCAGTCCCACCGTGCATGCTGTAACTTAAGTAAAAATTGAGATATCTTAATGAAACTTGGTACACGAATTTCTTGACGATAACCGAAATCTTATAAAAAGCTATAACTAAGCCATAAATAAATTTATTTTGGTATAAGGGATCGTACTAGCAAGGGGCATATTTGAATGTAATTTGTTTGGGAAAGTGGGTGTGACTCCGTCCAAACTAAACCAATTTCTATGAAATTCGGAAACCAAAATTTATGAAATACTGAAAATAAGTCAAATCGGTTCACAACCACGCCTACTTTCCATATACTAGAACTTTGAAGTCCATCTGAATCGTTTGCTATACAACATAAAAAGTAAGCACTAGTGAAGATATCGGAAGAGAACTTTGCACAAATACTACATTTATAGTGTGGCATCGCCCTTCTAAAAATCGCCATAATTGGACTATAAGCATTCAAGGCCCCATATATCGAATATGAGAGCCCTAGAGCTTCGATACATTTCTTACCGAAAATATAAGAAGTCTCTCAGATACTTTAAAGAAATTTAGAGGGAATATTTTTCTTCTAATAATATTTCACCGTGCCAAAAACTAGAGAAATTTGGTCATAACATCCCCTAGCTTCCATATATGTGTTTTATTATTCATTTCGGTTCCTGCTATATACATATTTTTTGTATACTGTCTGTAAATTTTAAATGATAAACCAATCTCTTTAAGACACCTTTGAAGAGTTGATCAGGGTAGCTTACCGGACGGGCCGGTATCTTGATGAAACTTGGCACACTTATTTCTTGGCACCATAGGAAGGTTGTTTTCGAAAATGATAACTAAGCCATAAATAAAGCTATGGAAATAAAATTTGGTATGAAGGATCGCACTATGAAGGGGCATATTTGGATGTAATTTTTTTGGGGAAGTGGGCGTGGCCCCGCCCCCTACTAAGTTTTTTGTTCATATCTAGCAAACCAATAGAGCTACATAAACCAAACTTTCTGCAGTCGTTTTTTTAGCCACTTCCTAATACAGTCCAAAAATGAAAGAAATCGGATCGTAACCACGCCCCCCTCCCTTACAAATGTTGGGTTGAAAATTACTAAAGTGGGTTAACTCACTAACCAAAAACGTCAGAAACACTAAATTTCACATTAGAAATGGCAGATGGAAGCTACACTCAGATTTTTTTACAAAATGGAAAATGGGGGTGGCGTCGCCCACTTATGGGTCAAAAACCATATCTCAGGAACTATTCGACCGATTTCAATGAAACTTGGTTTGTAATAGTTTTCTTACATCCCAATGATATGTTGTGAAAATAGGCCAAATCGCTTCACAACAACGCCTACTTCCTATAAACGAGAACTTTGAAGACGATCTGAATAGTTTCGCACTAGTGAAAATATCGGTGCAGAACTTTGCACAAATACTATGTTAATAGTGTGGCAGCCCCATTCTAAAAATCGCCGTAATCGGACCATAGGTTTTTAAGAACACGAGGACCTCGGTGCTTCTAGTCTAATATTATGGTTTCCAACTTTCACTGGACTTTATACAATGTATATGACGAATATGTGGGTCAAATTGTGTATTATATAATATAAATAAAGTTAAATAAATAAATTGCGAGAGTATAAAATGTACGGTTACACCCGAACTTATTCCTTCCTTACTTGTTGATATTAGTATTAGTACTCATTTGCACCAATTTGTTTGGCTCACTAATTTCAACTCTATGTAGTATATACCCTGATCGTTGGGACGTTGCACATTCTCGATGAGTGGGGTGCCGTTCTGAACACACTGTCATATATTTGTTTGCAATCTGACGCCATCTGTAGTGGAAATGTGAACGTACATTCGTGAGTGAGTGGCGTAATAAAACAAAACATTCCCATTCGGAAATTTAAATGACGATTAAGTTGGTATGTTTTATGAGGAATTATTTTTTCTAAAAACAGTAACCAAGTTTAGTATAGGTCGAATAAAAAATTAACACCTTTAACTCTTTATTATATTTTATTTCAGTGAAAACAATAGTGATATCTTCGAAATGTGAAGAAACAATTAAATAAATCATCCTGAAAGCTTAAAGTAGAACTGCATATTGAGCTACTAAGTAATTTGCCAAAAGTATCAACAGTGCGAATTTGAGTTTTTGGTATTGCTAAATGATATCTTTTATATGACTCCTGGTCCTCAGGTTGTTCCAGATACCCCGCTCATCCTCGTGTTAATGGAGTCATTGAAAGTATCACAAATTTACTGAGACACTTAATATCGATTTGAGATAATTCATACGACTCGCGAATGGTATGAATATCAGAATGTTTTATTCTCAATTCAGTGAATGAAAAAGTGTCGAGCTGGTTCTATAGTCGACCGATATGGCCAATTTTTTTTAAGATATTTAAAATATTACAATATTTTTCTAGATTTTGGTGAAAAGTGCGTCACGATATCACGAAGTATTTATGGACGCGGCATACAAGTTCATACAAAAAAATACACGATTCATATCTAAATTTGGGGATCTTTTTCAAAACCTTAAAAAATCGTGGAAGAGGAAAAAAATATAGGCCATATGAGGTCCGATAAAAATGGTGGACGTTGGAAAGAACCTAATACCATCGTAAAAATTCCACAAAACCATTATGGATGACCGTAAAATGAGTTTAAGCCGGATAGCTCACATTCTATGGATATGAAATGAGCATGTTGAAGATGTATTTCAGCGCGAAGTCTCTATCGACTAAACAACAACAAGTTGATGATTCTTATCAATGATTGAATCTATTCAATTGTAATAAATCCAATTTTTTCGTCAACATGAGACATATGTTAAAACATGATGATTTTACTTAATCAACAATTATTTGATTTGATCCACTTAATGAATAGAAAACGAAACGATGAAAACTAAGGGGAAATTGTTTGAATTGGATTATGGAATACTTCCGCATCCACCGAATGTCTAGCACCAGTGACTTCTAGAAAATGATCCCTGAAAAGAAATTTAGGAACAATTATGGAGTAGTGAATCTTGAATCGAAAGACAAATCATATTATACATATGTTATCGTTGGAAAATCTAGACGACAATTGTGCTGAAATCTTCACCAGACCGCCTAAGGTATACGATTTATTAAACATAAAACATAATTTCAAAAATCTATCTTTGTAAAATATTTTTAATTCTTCGTCTTCACATATATGTTCTCGGTTTCTCCATTGAATGATCACAAGACCCTGATCACTTTGGTATATATAACCTTATGTCTACCTCGTTAATTTTAGGTGTTACAGACAACCGTTATGTGAACAAACCTATTATACTCTTTGCAACATGTTGCGAGAGTATAAAAATACTCGTATTTGGTATCCTTGTAGATTCAGATCCGTTCTATCTACAATTTTTATACAAAATCGTTCTTCTTTAATTGGATTTACAGACAAAACGTGTATATGTACGTAGAAGTATATCGATATGTCAGTGGAGAACAAATCAGGAATATAGTTAAATCTAGCCTTAATTTATAAATATTTAATTGTTTTGTAGCTTTAAAGTTTGCGCTCATTGTAATGCCAGAATAATGATAAACCAAACCACAAATATTGCTAGAATAATGTATTGAGGAAGCCATTGTCTAAGTCTAGCATTAAGAATACCGCAACTCGAACATTCCATCTTTCAATTATAAAGAGAGAAGCAGTTGCCTCTAGTATAGAAAATCAAATACAATAGCAGCAGCAGCAAAATGATAATAAAAGCAGCAATCACTTACGGCTGACCTGAAGGAAGTGCATGGAGTGGGGGCGCACAGGCAGCGTCAGTTTCGAACAAATTCCATCAATAAATACTTGATCCAAACTTGCGACATAGGCGGGTAGCTCGGATTATTTCGATATGGCAAGGACGATACAAGCTGTCGATGGGCGAACGGACGTGGAAGTAGTCGAGCGAGTGCCGTTAAATATTTAGCAAGCAGACTTTAAAAAGTGTGCTTTTATTGGTCAGGGGTTTAACGGGCGGTCAGACAATGTAGCAACTTCGCATTTTACTTCGCACAACAACAAATGTTACTCTTGAAGCATCCAGTACAATGCAGCAACGAGTAACGACAGAAGTCAATGCTCCACAACCGCCACTGATTGCAACATTGTGTCAATGGCAATGCACCCAGCAGTGGCGGATCTTCGGTGTCTGTGTCTGTGTGGGAGTCCTTGAAATTATTCGTGTCATTACATTAATTTTGCAATATATTTTACATATTTTTATTCTTCTCTATTTACTCACCTCTAATTCATTTCTCCCTATTTAAATTGTAATTAAAGAAATGAGAATTATAGTTTTTAGATTGATTGAAAGTTTTCACAAAATAAAATTGTATGTTGAAACTGTTTATAAAAAGGTCATTCTCTCTAAATGATTTCCGTTTTTTAAAAGAGTATAAATATGGCAACATGGTATGGGACCACATTTTCAAGCTTAAAAACTATTTGGATAATGCTTAATGTGGCTACGACATTAGCATCATCGCTTAGAGAACCTTCGACATGATAAAATGGTTTTGGAAATAAATAATATTTTTAATCTTTTGGAAGTGGAAAATAGGCGGTACCCGTCAATGGAATATATATAAAATGAATTTTTGTCGTGTTTATAGTCAAAACTCAATCTTTATTCTCTTATCGTAAGATTTTTCCATGAACCGTTATATGCTGGGTCTATATACATGCGTAGAAATATCATTCGAATTGGCCCACTTCTGGTATGCGCATTGACCGACAAATGTACGGTCGGTCTTACACTCCTTGAGCCATGACTTCGAAATACTTTTTAGACCTTTAAAGTAAAGTACAACAATAAAACACATTTAGATATCTACTTCTAGGAAATATTCTTCGCTTTCAAATTATCTATCCTTGCCAATTTCATTCAATAAAGAAAAAAAGTGTGAATTTCCGAATAAACACCAGAAATTCTTTCATGATAGTCATATAATTATACTCTTGCAACAAAGTTACTAAAGAGAGTATTATAGTTTTGTTCACATAACGATTGTTTGTAAGTCATTAAACTAAACGAGTTAGATATAATTTAATTTATTTGCCTTTATTGTCCTAAGTTACTAATACTGTGATAATTAAAGTGAAATCAATAATTAACCCAAAAAATAATTCAGTCGATTAAAACAATTTACTTTTTCATGAAAACGTCTCTCCCCTGCCGTATTTCCCCTGGCAAAATAACTGCCAGGGGAGAAAGTTAGAGACCAGGGAAGATACTATCCATCATTATACTCGGACCGGAAGTCGTGAGCTGCTGGAGTCTTAATACTTTCTTGTGTGAACTTCTGAACATGACCCCTTCCCCACCTCCAGGCATCACCAGTATTAACAAAACCAAAAATATTAGCCTCGCAATCCAACGCAGAATCGCTCTTACCAACAGTTGCTAGTTTGGACTGAGTGGACATTTAAATGTTAAAGTCCTCTCTGAATGAACAAAAACCAAACTCTACAAGTCCCTTATTATCCCCGTTCTGCTTTATGGTGCAGAAGCATGGACGATGTCAAAATCCAATGAGACGGCACTAGGAGTTTTCGAGAAAAATGTTTTGTGGAAGATTTATGGTCCTTTGAACATTGGCAAAAGCGAATGCCGCAGATGATAGAACGATGAGCTATACGATGACACTGACATATGTTGTTCAGCGAATAAAAAGACAGAGGCTACGACATGTTGTTCGAATGACGAAACCGCTTCAGCTTGGAAAGTGTTCGATGCAGTACCCGCTGGTGGAAGTACAGGAACAGTAAACCCTCCATTCCGTAGGAAAAACCAGGTTAAAAGTGACCTGGTTTCTATTGGTATTTCCAATTCGCGCCAAACAGCAAAACGGAGATGACTCGCGCGCTTAAATAGCTTCGCCTATAATCGCATAAGCGGTGCATACGCCAAATATCTATACATATGTGTATGTATATATAAATAAGATCAGGTTGGCCAGACTCTCCCCATGCCAAATCTTCTTTTGAAAGGGCACAGGATATATTACGTCCTTAAAAAGTCAGAAATGTGTTTGAAAGCTCTTAAGAGTTGTCGCTTAAGTTGTCGCTCTATCATTCAGTCGTTGTCGAACCAGCAACGAATGAACATAGCGCATGGCTGTGGCACTTTGCATAGGTGCCCTGCGCGAAATGCCTTACTTAAAGGCAGTAAAGTTAAGGTGTTTAAGATCAAATATATTTGAACACAAAGACGACGACACGACACGACGTACCGACGGCTGACCACAAATGTGACTTTGCGACAGTGACAACCGCTGATTTTATAGTTTGAAGTGTGTGAGAGTTTTAATTATTGAAATTTTGTGTTTTGAATCAAAATAAATATATTCAATATGAATGACGAATATGTAATAGATTTTGTGAGGATAATTGAAAATATTGCGCGCATTACAACTATTGCTAATGAATTATACATTGAGCTGCATGTAAGCAACTGAAGATGGTGGGTGCGTCCAGTCAACTTAACACGCCAAGAATAATGTTTTTTTAAAACGTGTATCAAACAACTCCAAGAAAAGGATGAAGAACATTTTTTTAAAGTGACTCGAATGAACGTTCCCAGTTTTAATTTATTGTTGTCGTTATTAAAACAACGAATGGAACGCTTTTCGAATAGAAAAGCAATTGATCCTGAAACGCGTTTGGCGGTAACCTTACTGTAAGTTAATTTTAAATATTAATTACATAGTTTACTTAAACGTTTTCTAATTTCAGTTTCTTGGCACAAGGATGTAATTTTAATGTGATTTCTTGGGCATATAAAATTGGAATCTCAACAGTTCGGAAAATTATATATGAAACATGTGACGCTATTTGGAACGAATTGCATGTTGTATATTTGTCACCACCAAACTTATCCGAATTGAAAGGCAAAGCAAACAAATTTTATGTGAAGACCGGCATGCCGAATTGCTTGGGAGCTATAGATGGGAAGCACATTCGTATAACAAGTCCTAGGAACAGCGGGTCCTTGTACTACAATTACAAGAAAACGTTTAGCATAGTATTAATGGCATTGTGTGATGCTAATTATGTATAATTACATATGTAGACGTCGGAGCACTCGGTGCCTTTGGAAGCAAATTATTGAATGGCACTCTAGAAGTTCCCTCCAATTCAAACTTACCGGGTACATCTACCAGCTTTCCGTATTATTACGTCGGTGACAGTGCGTTTCCACTGAAACCAAATTTAATGCGACCATATTCCGGCCGCCAGTTAGACGAAGATAAAGACAAATTTAACATAGTGTTATCTAAAGCCCGCGTGCATATAGAAAACGCATTTGGAATTTTAGCCAATCGATGGAGAGTTCTGCATACAACAATATCAGCTTTCCCAAAGAATGTAGATAAAATTGTTTTAGCTACAGTAGCACTTCATAACTTTTTAATGCTACAAAATGACATGAATTACTTCACCCTTGACCATGTTGACCACTCAGTAGGAAATCAAGAAATAAACGGCCGTTGGAGAGAAGAAGTACCTTCTCTTGAATCGTTTCACCCAAGAATTGTTAATCGTTCAACCACAAACGCTTTTCAGTTACGTGAAAACCTAAAAGAATTTATTTCAAGAACTACTTTGTAATTCTACTCATGAAATATTATATTTATAATTAAAACAAAATATTATAAAAAAAAATGTTTTATTCAAAATTTTAATTTAGTGAAATTCTAATATATAAAAATAAAAAAGGTATTTCAGTCTCACAGTTTACATAATTCAAAATTAAAAATTCATTTTAAAATATATTTACATACATGTATACATTTTGTAAAAAAAGGTATTTCAGTTTTACTGATTTACTTAAAAACTAATAAAGCTATTTACATATATACATTTTGTAAAAAAAGGTACTTCAGTCTATAAAGATTTACTTAAAAACTAAAAAATCTATTTACATTTAAAAAAAGAAAAATAAAAAAATTATAGTGTGTTGGTGGAATAAATTTTTTTAATTTCACCAAACACTAAATTTGATACCTTTTCTTCAATTTCATTTATTACGTTTTGTGGAAGACCAGATTCAATTATTTTTGCGGCCAATGACGAAAAGTGCAGGGTGGTGGAGTTTTGCTTCCTATTACTTTCAATAAAGCTAGCACAAGTTTCGGTAATGCTTCTTCCTGCCATGTCTAGAAATTGTTCAAATTTTGCGCAGTCCTTTTTCTGTGAACATAAATTATTAAGTAATTAGAATAATTATAAAAAATAATACAAACTATATATTTTTACCTTTCGTCTATTTACATCTGAATCTGTATTTCTTGTTTCTGGTACTGAGTTATCCTGGGAGTTGTCAATAATAACGATGTCACTATCCTCGAGATATTCCACTTCATAGCTTATATATATAATCATTGGTATATTACCTTACCGCCTGGAAGTTGTTGCACTCTCCAAAAACGACATCGCATCCAAGTATTTCCATTTTTTTCTATTCGCCTCGGCACCACTTCCAGAAGGGACCTGCTCCATTCGCCTGCAACTCTTGTAACAGTCACGAAGGCTCCTCCATCTTTTCTTGCACTCCAGTTCTATTAATGAATTATTAGAGAAAATTTTATGTAGTGTTTCTATAATTTACTTGTATGTATGTGATTGGCGTTGCAACCGTTTAGCCGGTTATAGCCGAATCGACGATAGTGCGCCACCTCTCTCTCTCCTTCGCAGTTCGGCGCCAGTTGGAGATCCCAAGTTTAACCAGGTCGCTCTCCACCTGCTCCCTCCAACGGAGTGGAGGCCTTCCCCTTCCCTTCCAGCATCAGGTTAAAGAAGTCGCACGATAGTGAGTCACCTTGTCTGAAACCTCGTTTGGTATCGAACGGCTCGGAGAGGTCCTTCCCAATCATGACGGAGCTTTTGGTGTTGCTCAGCGTCAATTTACACAGCCGTATTAGTTTTGCGGGGATACCAAATTCAGACATCGCGGCGTAAAGGCAGCTCCTTTTCGTGCTGTCGAAAGCAGCTTTAAAATCGACAAAAAGGTGGCGTGTGTCGATCCTCTTTTCACGGGTCTTCTCCAAAATTTGGCGCATGGTGAATATCTGGTCAGTTGTCGATTTTCCAGGTCTAAAGCCACACTAATAAGGTCCAATCAGTTTATTGACGGTGGGCTTTAGTCTTTCACATAGTACGCTCGATAGAACCTTGTATGCGATATTTAGGAGGCTGGTCCCACGGTAATTGGCGCAGATTGTGGGATCTCCCTTTTTATGGATTGGGCAGAGCACACTGAGATTCCAATCGTCAGGCATGCTTCCTTCCGACCATATTCTGCAAAGAAGCTGATGCATGCACCTTATCAGTTCTTCGCCGCCGTATTTGAATAGTTCTGCCGGTAATCTATCGGCCCCCGCTGCTTTGTTGTTCTTCAAGCGGGTAATTGCTATTCGAATTTCTTCATGGTCGGGTAATGGAACATCTGTTCCATCGTCATCGATTGGGGGATCGGGTTCGCCATCTCCTGGTGTTGTACTCTCACTGCCATTCAGCAGGTCGGAGAAGTGTTCCCTCCATAATCCCAGTATGCCCTGGACATCGGTTACCAGATTACCACCTTGGTCTCTACATGAGGATGCTCCGGTCTTGAAACCTTCGTTAAGTCGCTTCATTTTTTCATAAAATTTTCGAGCATTACCTCTGTCTGCCAGCTTCTCAAGCTCTTCGTACTCACGCATTTCGGCCTCTTTCTTTTTTTGTCTGCAGATGCGTCTCGCTTCTCTCTTCTGCTCTCGGTATCTATCCCATCCCGCACGTGTTGTGGTCGTTTGCAACGTTGCGAGGTAGGCAGTCTGTTTTCTCTCCGCTGCGAGACGCCACTCCTCATCGTACCAGCTTGTTTTTTGTCGTTGCCGAAAACCAATTGTTTCGGCTGCAGCGGTACGCAGTGAGTTTGAGATGCCGTTCCACAGTTCCCTTATACCGAGATGCTGATGAGTGCTCTCAGAGAGCAGGAGTGCAAGTCGAGTAGAGTATTTCGTGGCTGTCTGTTGCGATTGCAGCTTTTCGACGTCGAACCTTCCTTGTGTTTGTTGACGGGCAGTCTTTGCTGCACAGAGGCGGGTGCGTATCTTCGCTGCGACCAGATAATGGTCCGAGTCTATATTTGGTCCTCGGAGCGTACGCACGTCTAAAACACAGGAGACATTTCTTCCGTCTATCACAACGTGATCGATTTGGTTCCGCGTGTTTCGATCAGGAGACAGCCAAGTAGCTTGATGTATTTTCTTATGCTGGAATCTGGTACTACAGACGACCATATTTCGGGCCCCAGCGAAGTCGATCAGCCTCAGGCCGTTTGGCGATGTTTCGTCATGGAGGCTGAATTTTCCGACTGTTGTGCCAAAGACTCCTTCTTTACCCACCCTGGCGTTAAAATCGCCAAGCACGACTTTTACATCGTGGCGGGGGCAGCGCTCATAGGTACGTTCTAGGCGCTCATAGAAAGCATCTTTGGTCACATCGTCCTTCTCTTCCGTTGGGGCGTGGGCGCAAATCAGCGATATGTTGAAGAACCTCGCTTTGATGCGGATTGTGGCTAGACGTTCATCCACCGGGGTGAATGCCAGGACTCTGCGACGGAGTCTCTCTCCCACCACAAATCCAACACCAAATTTGCGCAATGTCACAAGGACCCACCTTCTTCCGTCCTTGTCCCGTCGTATGAGGACATCAACCAGCTGGGCAGAGGCACCTTCCCAATTAAGGGTCCGGACATTCCAGGTGCATGCCCTTATATCATTGTCCTTTAAACGTTTGCAGGGGTCGTCATCAAAAGGGGGGTGTCTCATCCGAGGCTTTCGTAGATTTTTCATTGGGGGGTGTTTTTATGTGGTGGGTCCCAAGCCCTACGCACAACCGAATAAGCGGGCTTCGCCTTCTCACTTTAGCTCGCCTTCAAACGGATGTCTGTTGGCTACCCAGAGGATACTTGGTCTAAAACCGGAAGTCGTGAGCTGCTTGAACCATGTGGAGAAGAATCGTTTCTGGCCACTCCCAAGTGAATGACAATCAAAAATTTTCCTCACTTGCGTGAACTTCTACACATGATCCATCCTCCTTTACTTCTTTACTTACCACTCAATTTTATACACACTCCGACTTCCTTCCACGCAAGATCCTTCTTTCTCAATTTTTTATAATCCCATGCCCAAGATCATATAAAAATGGGCGATGACGCACTTCTTCTATTAAAGCTTCATCGAAATCCATAATTAAATCTGAAATATAAAATTTTAATTGTAAACAAAGTAATTTAATAATTAAACTTAAAAATCTTACCAAATAAAAGTAATGCGCAGTGCTATATTATCTGTCCTAGCAGTCTCCTACGATGTTTATTTGTTTCGACAACAACTTTCAATTTTTGATGTACACAATTTCATTGTTGCCGTACTAACACCTTTTTCTTAAATAAAATTTAAATATTTTGAAAATTTAAATTTTTTGTATAAAACATTATAAATAAACCGAATTGTTTGTTTTAAATTATAAATAATGTATTATAAATAATATATCAAAGCTATTTTACGCTTCTGCTGGCAAAATATCGTCATACTTATTAAAATTTTTAATAATTTTACATTTCACATATTAGTGGCAGCTCTACAGCGGCCATTGTCGTCGCCAAAATTAGAAACATTTTTAATTTAGCGACAACGACAACTACAAGTCGGTTGTCGCGTAGTCGTGCTGTTGTCAAAAAATCTGTGCCCATAAGAACGCTTGTATTTTAATATTTGACAGATGTCGCTCGTCGCTTGTCGTCTTCTATGTGTTCAGCACATATCTGACTCTCTACCACACTGACTCTTACCTTTTCGTATATAAATGTATAGCTTTATGTCAGTGGTCGGCACTGCTCGGCACAATTGTGCCATCTTCACATCACACGTACGCTTACGCTCTATCATTCAGTCGTTGTCGAACCAGCATCGAATGAACATCGCGCATGACTGTGGCAATTTGTTTCAGTGCCCTGTGCGAAATGCCTTACTGTTCTAATGTTATGTATTATATTTAAGGTTTTAAGCTGTTTAAAGACAGTAAAGTTAAGACATTTTTGATTCAAACCTTGATGATAACTGGAAAATATGCTTCAATTAGTAGAGAGTATTATATACAATTTTACCATTTTATTGTGTAAGGTAGCGATTTAGAATATTTAAAATTGATTTAACTTCAGAATATGGTGTTTATATTTGAGTTTTGTTTGAAGTGAAAATGTACATACATAAATCGTTTTGAGAAAATGACAGAGATTCTCTGTCTTGACCATTAAATATATCTTCAAACAATAAATGCTCATATTCACTAGCAGGATCTAGCTGACATCTCTAATGTGTGAGAAATTTAGGAGGAACGAATCATGCTACGGCTAACATTTCCCATTATAATCATTAAGCTGATGTGAAGGGACCGACTGGAAAAACGGCTGCTTTCGAAATTGTATATGCAGCTCTCTGGAATCTAACTATGCTCTACCGAAATTATAACTACTGTTCAAAAATGAACATGTATGTTGAAGTCAAAAGGCCACACTTAGTTTTTATGTAGCAATACATATATATACATTTTTTTATTACTCTACATATTAAGAATATTAAATAAGAAAAATGTAATAACACATACAGTCCACTGAGCATAAATATGTATGTTCAAATATATTTAACGAGCATACATACATACATACATATAATACATACATTTATATATACAACGTACATATATTTATATGAGGCACGCATGCATCTATATGCAACATGCATGCACTCAACAAACACATTTATATGTATGCACAAGATAACCTATTGGTTATAAAAATACATTTGGGCAATTGCTTGTTTGCATTTGAAATAACCCCTTATCGTGCAACATATTAAATATACATATAGACATACACACATACATATATAATTAGTTCTTAAGATAATTCTAAAATTTGTATATAAGTAAGTAAAAAACCAAAATAAAATCAGAATGAAATAGTTCTCACTCAAGCTTGGTGTTTCAAATATTTTCCCCGACCCGCGGTAAGAGGTATTTGAAATCAGCTTGTTTTAAACATTTGGTCCTTCGAGCCGGATAGAGAGATCCGGAGCCGAAGAGAGATCCAATTAAGAAGGCCTGCTATTAGAATATAGAGGCACCTATTACAAAATTTGGTCTTTAGAGCAGAATGTGAGCTCAGACAAATAAAAAGACCTGTATAAATTAAACTTTGGATTTAGGAGCACGATGCACTAACCGCTACAAAGTCGTTATTCTTGCGGCTTCACAAAAGTATCACACACAAATGTTAATTAGGCATCGGTAACGACGAGGCGACGATTACAAACTGAGGTCATCTATCCAGGAGTCACTTTTGTCGCCCGGGAGAATGTTCAAAAATGAACATGTATGTTGAAGTCAAAAGGCCACACTTAGTTTTTATGTAGCAATACATATATATACATTTTTTTATTACTCTACATATTAAGAATATTAAATAAGAAAAATCACGATGCACTAACCGCTACAAAGTCGTTATTCTTGCGGCTTCACAAAAGTGACTCCTGGATAGATGACCTCAGTTTGTAATCGTCGCCTCGTCGTTACCGATGCCTAATTAACATTTGTGTGTGATACTTTTGTGAAGCCGCAAGAATAACGACTTTGTAGCGGTTAGTGCATCGTGCTCCTAAATCCAAAGTGGCCTTTAATGTAATGTTTAATAATTCCGTTTTATGTAGTCTCCATACCTGCTCCAACATAAGTTGCCATGGTATTAGTAACTCCCAAATGGTTGTTACTACATCCACTTTTCCAAACAAAATCTGTTGATTGTATTTCGCAAGTTCAAATGGTTCTCGACGTTTCCTTGTAGATTGTAATAATGTCTTCTTATCAATTTCCAACGCATTGGATCTTTTCTTCAGTAATGTTATCATATTTTTATATATTAATTTTTTCACATTGTGGTATTTCTTTTTCATTCGTGAATCAAGCATGTTATTTTTCCTCCTATATGTTGTATTGTTGTCTGGTATCTTCTTACCACGAATATCTCCACCAATCATCGTTGCCACAATCGGTGTTATTGTTATTCTCCAGCTCCTGCACGATTTGCTTCTGTATTGCTGGACATTTTTATCTTCAATATTTTCTTCGATTTGGTTACTTTCAGTAATAACTCCTTGTGTATATTTTTCTTCTTCTTCAACCAATTTATTTGTTTTTTCCTCAGATAAAAGAAATTCATGAGATTCTTCTGCTAAAGAACTTTCTGAAATAAGTTCTTCTTTCATGAACATTTTTTCTGACAGCATATAATGCGGAAACGAAATTTCGCTGTGAACAGTGATACGTTTTGAAGAAGTAGTAACATCTTCCTTCTGTGTTGCTACTTTTTTGACATGTAATGCATCTGCGTCGTCGTTTCTTTTCAGGTCCTTTGTAATTGGGTTATCACCATAAGGGTAGGTGACTTTCTCCAATGTGTATTTGTCATTAGTTGGTTGTTCATTACCGGCAAGTCTCTCCAGTGGCATATTTCCATCGTCATATGCCTTGGACCCAACTGTAGTAGCGGTGCCAAAAGTACTTCCACTATTAGCTTCCACCTTACCTTTGTTAGCTGGAGCCTTGAAAATTAGGCTCGAAAATTTATTTGATTGCATTTCTGGATCTGAGTCATATGTATTGGTTTGACCAAAGACACTATCCTTTGTATCAGCGTCAAAACCACTAGTAGCTGGAGCCTTAAAAGGTAGGCTCGAAAATTTAATGTTGAATAATTCCCTTTGCATTTTCAACATTCGTACAATTTCGGCGACTTCAATCAGTAATTCCTCTGCTTCAATATAAATAAATTTCTCGTCGTATTTATATGATAACTCATCCAAATTTTGCTCCACGAGGTTTTGAAAATGTTGTAATTGAATTTCATACCTTTCAAGTGCAGCTTCGTCAGCAATATATATATTTGCTTTTACCTCTGCAATTATAGATATAATTCTTTCTGATCTTTTTTCAATTGCTTGCAATAAATGGTCTGCCACCTTTTCGGTTGGGCTATACGCTCTTGCCGCTGTATCCATTCCTTTGGATGCTTGTTGTTGTCTCCCAACTCTACAATAAATGCGGTATACTTCCATATATTTTTTTTATATTAAAATTTTATAAAAAACAAACTGTTCTTTTTCTTCAAAGAATTTGAGGATTTTTGTTTCGATCGCCTTGTTGATCTTGCTGTGCCTCGACTCACAGCTGCTGTAATTCTTTGAATAACAGTTAACTAATGCGTATTGTCTCTCGCAAATACGTTTTACATACAATCTTTTCAATTGATTTTTTTTTTTTTTTTTTGTCTTTTGCCTAATTCATGTATAGGACTTTTTCTTGCCTGTATTTCTTCTATATACAGGTCTTTTTATTTGTCTGAGCTCACATTCTGCTCTAAAGACCAAATTTTGTAATAGGTGCCTCTATATTCTAATAGCAGGCCTTCTTAATTGGATCTCTCTTCGGCTCCGGATCTCTCTATCCGGCTCGAAGGACCAAATGTTTAAAACAAGCTGATTTCAAATACCTCTTACCGCGGGTCGGGGAAAATATTTGAAACACCAAGCTTGAGTGAGAACTATTTCATTCTGATTTTATTTTGGTTTTTTACTTACTTATATACAAATTTTAGAATTATCTTAAGAACTAATTATATATGTATGTGTGTATGTCTATATGTATATTTTATATGTTGCACGATAAGGGGTTATTTCAAATGCAAACAAGCAATTGCCCAAATGTATTTTTATAACCAATAGGTTATCTTGTGCATACATATAAATGTGTTTGTTGAGTGCATGCATGTTGCATATAGATGCATGCGTGCCTCATATAAATATATGTACGTTGTATATATAAATGTATGTATTATATGTATGTATGTATGTATGCTCGTTAAATATATTTGAACATACATATTTATGCTCAGTGGACTGTATGTGTTATTACATTTTTCTTATTTAATATTCTTAATATGTAGAGTAATAAAAAAATGTATATATATGTATTGCTACATAAAAACTAAGTGTGGCCTTTTGACTTCAACATACATGTTCATTTTTGAACAACTACTGCCATCCTTTTTTTCACGCTCGAGCCTAGGACATGTCTGTTTTCGAGATTATTCGTTATTCTTCACTATAAAAATACACAACTGAGTTTTTTGCTACCTTCCGAAACTGTATCAGTGTTTTGACTTTTAACACATTCTAGTTATAAATCCGTAAGTTTTCTGCTACCAAATATTTTTCCTACTGAGCATTTACTCTCATTATATGTCTATGTACACGGCTAACTGTCTGCTGCATGATATCTGGCAGAAATGTCTGTTGTTGTTATTATACCCTGAACAGACAGGGTATATTAAGTTTGTCACGATGTTTGTAACACCCAGAAGGAAGCGTCGGAGACCCTACAAAGTATATATATAAATGATCAGTATGTTGAGTTGAGTCGATTTAGCCATGTCCGTCTGTCCGTCCGTCTGTATATATACGAACTAGTCCTTCAGTTAAGATATCGTTTTGAAATTTTGCAGATGTTATTTTCTCTTCAAGAAGTTGCTCATTTGTCGGAACTGCCGATATCGGACCAATATATCATATAGCTGCCATACAAACTGAACGATCGGAATCAAGGGCTTGTATGGAAAACATCCGCATTTTACTACATATGTTCACGAAATTTGGTGTGAGTTATTGTTCATAGAAATAATTTAATCTCCGAAAAAATTGTTCAGATCGGTTCACTATAACATATAGCTGCCATACAAACTGAACGATCGGAATCAAGGGCTTGTATGGAAAACTTCCGCATTTTTCTACATATCTTCACGAAATTTGACATGGATTACTGCTTAAGGTAATAATATAATCTCCGAAGAAATCAGATTCAGATCGATTAACTATATAACCTTAATGTTTCTAGCAAACAACCCGACTAAAAAAAATTAGTAAAATGTTTTCTTTTTTTACTTACTTTTTCTTACGTCTTTAGATTTGCTTAAACACATAGTTACTAAAAGAAATGCACCTGTGAAGGGTATATTAGCTTCGGTACAGCAGAAGTTAACGTTTTTCCTGTTTTTTATTTGCTTTTGCTGTTGTTATTGCGGCAATTTGTGACAGGAAATGGCGTTGACAGCAGTTGCAGTTTTGTGGCCGCGGTTTTGAAATTAAATGCACTATTTTAGAAATATTATTGTGCGAATGCTCTTTATAGTGGATCTAGTTTGAAATTTATTTGGAAAAACAATTGTTGATTAATTAATCCGGTTGATGTTGTTAACGTTACAAATAATGACTGTTTTATTTACTCCTTTAAGAACATACTGCAGGTGCGGCAGATATTTTTGTATCGATCATCAAAACCACTAATTTTTTGTTAAGTAGCATCTTGAGTTTATTTGCTTCACCGAAAACTCTGAATGTCGTCTCATAGGATGTTGACATCGTCCCCGCTTCTGCACCATAAAGCAGAACGGGAATAATAGGGGACCTATTGATTCTTATTATTTAAAAGCTGTGTGTCATGAATATATGCTATTTTACTAAACTGAGCCGGCTTTTTTTAAATGTGTATTTTGTAACCTAATCATAATAATAAATGGAGATAAAATAAATTTTAAGCGGCTTGGGAATTGGATTAGAAATTATAAAAAACGTAATCTATTCGTTTCGAATGAGATTTTCACAAACGACCGCGGTAAGGTTTAACTAAACCCCATAATTATATTTGACGGTCTCCTCACCATATGTATGTATGTGATTGGCGTTGCAACCGTTTAGCCGGTTATAGCCGAATTGACGATAGTGCGCCACTTCTCTCTCTCCTTCGCAGTTCGGCGCCAGTTGGAGATCCCAAGTGTAACCAGGTCGCTCTCCACCTGGTCCCTCCAACGGAGTGGAGGCCTTCCCCTTCCTCGGCTTCCTCCGGCGGGTACTGCATCGAACACTTTCAGGACTGGAGTGTTTTCGTCCATTCGGACAACATGACCTAGCCAGCGTAGCCGCTATCTTTTTATTCGCTGAACTATGCCAATGTCGTCATATAACTCGTACAGCTCATCGTTCCATCGTCTGCGGTATTCGCCGTTGCAAATGTTCTAAGGACCATAAATCTTTTCCTCTCGAAAACTCCTGGTGTCGTCTCATCTGATGTTGACATCGTCCAAGCTTCTGCACCATAAAGCAGGACGGGAATGATAAGCCACTTGTAGAGTTTGATTTTGGTTCGTCGAAAGAGGAGTTTACTGTTAAATTGCTTACTCAGTCCAAAGTAGCACCTGTTGGCAAGAGTCATTCTGCGCTGGATTTCGAGGCTGACATTGTTCGTGTTGTTGATGCTGGTTCCCAGGTTTACGAAACTATCTACTACTTCAAAGTTATGGCTGTCAACAGTGACGTGGGAGCCAAGACGCGAGTGCGCTGACTGTTTGTTTGATGAGAGGAGATAGCGAGTCACCTTGTCTGAAAACTCGTTTGGTATCGAACGGCTCGTAGAGGTCCTTCCCAGTCATAACGGAGCTTGGTGTTGCTCAACGTAAACTTACACAGCCGTATTAGTTTTGCGGGGATACCAAATTCGGACATCACGGCGTAAATGCAGCTCCTTTTCGTGCAGTCGAAAGCAGCTTTAAAATCCACAAAAAGGTGATGTGTGTCGATCCTCTTTTCACGGGTCTTCTCCAAGATTTGACGCATAGTGAATATCTGGTCAGTTGTCGATTTTCCAGGTCTAAAGCCACACTGATAAGGTCCAATCAGTTTGTTGACTGTGGTCTTTAGTCTTTCACACAGTACGCTCGATAGAACCTTTTAGGCGATATTTAGGAGGCTTATCCCACGTAATTGGCGCAGATTGTGGGATCTCCCTTTTTATGGATTGGGCACAGCACACTGAGATTCCAATCGTCAGGCATGCTTTCTTCCGACCATATTCTGTAAAGAAGCTGATGCATGCACCTTATCAGTTCTTCGCCGCCGTATTTGAATAGCTCTGTCGGTATTCTATCGGCCCCCGCTGCTTTGTTGTTCTTCAAGCGGGTAATTGCTATTCGAATTTCTTCATGGTCGGGTAATGGAACATCTGTCGATTGGGAGATCGGGTTCGCCATCTCCTGGTGTTGTACTTTCACTGCCATTCAGCAGGTCGGAGAAGTGTTCCCTCCATAATCCTAGTATGCCCTGGACATCGGTTAACAGATTATTGCTCCGGTCTTGAAACCTTCGTTAAGTCGCTTAATTTTTTCATAAAATTTTCGAGCATTACCTCTGTCTGCGAGCTTCTCAAGCTCTTCGTACTCACGAATTTCGGCCTCTTTCTTTTTTTATCTTAAGATGCGTCTCGCTTCCCTCTTCAGCTCTCGGTATCTACCCCATCCCGCACGTGTTGTGGTCGTTTGCAACGTTGAGAGGTAGGCAGTCTGTTTTCTCTCCGCTGAGAGACGGCTTCCCCATCGTACCAGCTTGTTTTTTGTCATTGCCGAAATCCAATTGTTTCGGCTGCAGCGATACGCAGTGAGTTTGAGATGCCGTTCCACAATTTCCTTATACCGAGATGCTGATGGGTGCTCTCAGAGAGCAGGAGTGCAAGTCGAGTAGAGTATTTTGGGACTGTCTGTTGCGATTGCAGCTTTTCGACGTCGAACCTTCGCCGTGTTTGTTGACGGGCGTTCTTTGCAGCACAGAGGCGGGTGCGTATCTTCGCTGCAACCAGATAATGGTCCGAGTCTATATTTGGTCCTCGGAGCGTATGTACGTCTAAAACACTGGAGACATGTCTTCCGTCTATCACAGCGTGTCAGCGTCACAGCGATTTGGTTACGCGTGTTTCAATCAGGAGACAGACAAGTAGCTTGATGTATTTTCTTATGCTGGAATCTGGTACTACAGACGACCATATTTCGGACCCCAGCGAAGTCGATCAGCCTCAGGCCTTTTGTCGATGGTTCGTCATGGAGGCAGAATTTTTCGACTGTTGTGCCAAAGACACATTCTTTACCCACCCTGGCGTGAAAATCGCCAAGCACGATTTTTACAACGTGGCGGGGGCAGCGCTCATAGGTGCGTTCTAGGGGCTCATAGAAAGCATCTTTGGTCACATCGTCCTTCTCTTCCGTTGGGGCGTGGGCACAAATCAGCGATATGTTGAAGAACCTCGCTTTGATGTGGATTGTGGCAAGACGTTCATCCACCGGGGTGAATGCCAGGACTCGTCGACGGAGCCTCTCTCTCTCACCACAAATCCAACACCAAATTTGCGCTCCTTTATATGGCCGTTGTAGTAGATGTTACAAGGACTCACCTTCTTCCGTCCTTGTCCCGTCCATCGCAATTCTTGGATGGCGGTGATGTCAGCCTTTAGTCGTATAAGGACATCAACCAGCTGGGCAGCGGCACTTTTCCAATTAAGGGTCCGGACATTCTAAGTACAAGCCATTAAATCATTATCCTTAAAACGTTTGACGGGGTCGTCATCAAAAGGGGGGTGTCTCATCCGAGGCTTTCGTCGATTTTTCATTGGTACTTCCTTTTTATGTGGTAGGTCCCAAACCCTACGCACTACCGCAGAAGCGGGCTTTGCCTTCTCACTTGAGCTCGCCTTCAAACGGATGTCTATTGGCTACCCAGAGGATACTTAGTCTAAAACCGGAAGTCGTGGGCTGCTTGAACCATGTGGAGAAGAATCGTTTCTGGCCACTCCCAAGTGAATGACAATCAAAAACTTTCCTCACTTACGTGAACTTCTACACATGATCCCATCCTCCGCCCACCCCCACGACCGCGGTAAGATTTAACTAAGCCCCATAATTATGTTTGACGGTCTCCTCACCATATACTTCATTGATTTTCGCTATGATTTCTGGGGTTGCTGCCACTTGTGGCCTTCTTAAACGCCACGCCTCATTTGTACAGGAAGGTTATGACGAAATTCAGCCAATCAGTATTGAACATGGAAATGATGTGGCAGATTTGTCATAATACTGGCCAAGTAATTGCGAATTTGCACATTTTTTCGTCATAATTGTCAATAACTGGTCTTCTCTATGGAGGAATTAAATGGGTATTTGTATCTTGCTAGTGGGCTTAAGGGTCTTCTTCTTCTTGACTGGCGTAGACACCGCTTACGCGGTTATAGCCGAGTCCAAAACAGCGCGCCACGTATCCCACCTTCTGGCAGTTTGGCGCCAATTGGTTATTCCAAGCGAAGCCAGGTCCCTCTCCACCTGGTCCTTCCATCGGAGTGGAGGTCTCCCTCTTCCTATGCTTCCACCAGCGGGTACTGCATCGAATACTTTCAGAGCTGCAGCACCTTCATCCATTCGAACAACATGTCCTAGCCAGCGTAGCCGCTGTTTTTTTATTCGCTGGACTATGTCTATGTCGTCGAATAACACATACAGCTCATCGTTCCATCGTCTGCGGTATTCGCCGTTGCCAATTCTTAAGGGACCATAAATCTTCCGCAAAACCTTTCTCTCGAAAACTCCTAGTGCCGTCTCATCGGATGTTGACATCGTCCACGCTTCTGCACCGTAAAATAGGACGGGAATGATGAGAGACTTGTAGAGTTTGGTTTTTGTTCGTCGAGAGAGGACTTTACTTTTCAATTGCTTACTTAGTCCATAGTAGCACCTGTTGGCAAGAGTGATTCTGCGTTGGATTTCCAGGCTGACATTGTTATTGCTGTTAATGCTGGTTCCCAGGTAGACGAAAATATCTACAACTTCAAAGTTATGACTGTCAACAGTGACGTGGGAGCCAAGACGCGAATGCGCTGACTGTTTGTTTGACGACAGGAGATATTTCGCCTTGTCCTCGTTCACCACCAGACCCATACGTTTCGCTTCCTTATCCAGTCTGGAGAAAGCAGAACTAACGGCGCGGGTGTTGTTTCCAATGATATCGATATCATCGGCGTACTCCAGTAGCTGTACACTCTTATAGAAGATTGTACCTTCTCTGTTTAGCTCTGCAGCTCGTATTATTTTCTCCAGCATCGGGTTAAAGAAATCACACGGGAGTGAGTCACCTTGTCTGAAACCTCGTGCCAAAGTTGTTGTGCCAAAGACACCTTCTTTACCCACCCCGGCGTTAAAATCGCCAAGCACTATTTTGACATCGTGATGGGGGCAGCGCTCGTAGGTACTTTTTAGGCGCTCATAGAAAGCATATTTGGTCACATCGTCTTTCTCTTCCGTTGGGGCGTGGGCGCAAATAAGTGATATGTTAAAGAACCTCGCTTTTAAGCGGATTGTGGCTAGACGTTCATCCACCTGAGTGAATGCCAGGACTCGACGACGGAGTCTCTCTCCCACCACGAATCCCACACCGAATTTGCGCTCCTTTATATGGCCGCTGTAGTAGATGTCACAAGGACCCACCTTCTTCCGTCCTTGTCCCGTCCATCGCATTTCTTGGATTGCGGTGATGTCAGCTTTTACTCTTACGAGGACATCAACCAGCTGGGCAGAGGCACCTTCCCAATTAAGGGTCCGGACATTCCAGGTGCATGCCCTTATTTCGTAGTCCTTTAAACGTTTGCAGTGGTCGTCATCAAAATTGGGGTCTCTCATCCGAGGCTGTTTTTTCTTTTTCATTTGGGGGTGTTTTTATGTGGTGGGTCCCAAACCCTACGCACAACCGCATAGGCGGGTTTCGCCTTCTCACTTTAGCTCGCCTCCAAACGGATGTCTGTTGGCTACCCAGAGGATACTTGGTCTAAGACCGGAAGTCGTGAGCTGCTTGAGCCACGTGTAAAAGAATCGTTCCTGGCCACTCCCTCACTGAATGACAGTCAGAAACTTTCCTCACTTACGTGAACTTCTACATATGACTCCATCCTCCAGGGTCTTGCCTCATTTAAATTGATTAATTTCAAAAATATAGGTGTGTGTTTGATATATAACACAACAGCACACAGTAAAAGTGCAATATTTTTACGGGTTGCGGGCGATGAAATTCCTCTGATCGGTATGCTGCACCCTTCCGATGAGTAGGTGCTGTTCTGAACACGCCATCACGCCATCTGTAATCGAAAGGTGCACGGACATATGTGAGTGATTGGCGAAATAAAACAAAATCACGTACATTCATAAATTTAAATGAATATTAGGGTGGGAGGTTTTATGAGGACTAAATTATAGATATCTTCATTGAAAATGATTTTCCAAATAGCATAGCATCATAGCAGATGGGAACAGTGTTGACGCTTTAATAATTTATTCATAAAGATATTTTTTTTTTTAAATTGATGAATGGTGTTATCTAAATATTTGTTTGAGAATTGTTCTCCGATTATTGTTTCACAGAAATTCTTCATTTCTTCTTAAATCCCCGTAATAGTGTATCTGATGAATTTGGTGTTAGAGTTCCTTATCTTGCTATTGTAGTTCATCGGATTTGAAAATTTTATTTGAACACATTGTGGCCCACCATTGCATAGTCCCGAATTCAGTGTTCAAAATGCAATGGACTCGTTGAACGGTAATGCCCGCTGAAAGAAAATCTCATTTGGCAAGGTCCTACTCAGATTAAAAACAACCAATGATGGTTAGCGAAGTTCATACGAATATATGCACACATTTATGTGCGCTTGTGAATTAATAAATATGAACTTTGGTATGCACGTGCACCTTTGTCAATGATTGCGTGGTCGTTTGCACCTAACCGCCACAATGTTGCACCGCAGAGTTAAAGTAGCACTCATTTCATTTGATTGCACGAGTTGGTTACGGCTTGATTGTCTCCAGGCCAATCGGCATGCTTGAGTATCTACACTGTCGCTTGTATTTCGTTCCGGTTCCATGGCACACAGATTTACTAGCATACGGCCTCACAACTTCTCACATTTTCCAGATGTTTTTTTGGGATTGCATTTAATTTTTTTTCTCACAAGCTTCCTTTCTTTCTGTTGGTCGTCTTCTCTCACATTTTGTTATTGTTTTATTTCAACCGTACTGCTTTTTAGATTTTCTGCTTCGCTGGTGAAATGTGACGGGAAATTTGCAGCAGTCGTGTGTGTTAAATTATTTCTCTATGTTGAGTGAGTTTTGCGTCTTCTTCGATTTGGCTAAAATCACATTTGAACATTTCGGTACTTCCCAACTCAACCGCCCATGTATTGAAACCGCTAGTATTGACTAACGGTAGGTTAGGTTACTCTGGCAGGCTACAACGCCACACATAGACCAGTTTTGGTCCTTTGTGAAACCAGATGGAGTGCCATCACTTGGTTAATGAGGAGTAGTCATCCTTTAGGATGCCAGCGCTTGTTGCGAATTTCAAAAGGCTTTGTGGCTTTACCAACGAAGTCTCTTCCAGATTAACGTACTGTGCTGCCCCCAAATGCTGAAGCCGTTGTCTTGATAATGCAGGACATTCACAGAAGAGGTGCTCCATTGTTTCTCTGGTGCCTTGCTCTTGACATTTCCAGCAGCCTTCACGATCTATCAGCCCCATCTTGAAGGCGTGCGCCGCCACAAGACAGTGACCAGTGAGTATGCCGATCATATTCCTACATTTGCTTCTATCGAGCGCCAATAGAAATTTCGTGTACTTCTTATCTACCGCCTTGCACATAACTTTTGCGGTTTTGCATCCCGGTATGTTCTTCCAGCGCGTTTTGAACTTTTTTACCAAGTTTCTGTCTAGATAATCATATAGACAGTGTATAGGTCTATCAACGTTCATCATATGTTCGGATGACAGTTTCGCCTCGTTTGGCAATCTCGTCCACTATCTCGTTACCTTCTATGCCCTTGTGGCCTGGCACCCAGCAGAATTGAAGTCGCCTATTTCTGGCGACATCATCCACTGCTGTCCTACCACTTAAGACACTTTTGGCCGATATGCTGAAGGATGATATTGCCTTGATTGCCGCCTGACTGTCTACGTACGTGTGACGTGTGACTAACGGTAGCTCTCAAATATTATCAAAAGTAACACGTCTATGCTAATGTCCGATGCAGTTTTCATCAGTAGTGTTCCCTGTGTTTTTTCAACAGAAAATTTATTTGCGACTTGGCTTGACTTGACTTGACTTCATAGAACACACCAAGGCTCCTTACTACAGACTTTAGCGGCATGCCCCTTTTCTCCACATCAATAGCAAGAGTCGGTGAGATCTCCGGGGTTTTTGCAGATACGCAATATATACTCGAGACATTTGAAGCACAGCACCTAACCTATTTTTAACTTATTTACACTAAGGAGTTTGCATGAGATTTTCGCAGGTAGACTAATGAGTGCAGTTTGTGTCTTCGACAGGAAATTTATAATTTTTGGTCTTGCATACTTCTCCGGCTGTCGTTGCTACTCATTTCTGCTTAGTAAGTGATGCTCTGTTTTTTGGATTCCGACTTATTTCTTCACGCCTTGTTTTTATTGCTGGTCAAAACCCATTCGGGTGGCTGTGCTGTAGCCGGAAGATTGCTTACTTTTGTTTCAGGAGATACAACGCGGTCACCCGTTTTGTCTATTACTTTTCGTCGTCTGCTTATCACTTTCAAGATTAATCTTTGCTTGCATGGCGATCATAAGCCATGGCGAAGTTTGGGACATGTTTTCCTTCCTTTCACATTGGTTTGTTTTGGTAGCTCGTTCAGAGGCAACTAGTTCGTATAGGGCGGTTATCCGCCCAATGAAGTCCGCCATCGCTTGGTGAATAGATCTTCTTTTATCAACCTCGAGCATATATGTATACCAAGTTATCAATCTGTTCACCGAGTTGGAACATATCCAATAGTATTTTTCGTTGTCGAAGAAGTTGCATTTTCCTGGTTATATTTTCTAAAACTAGGTACCTAGCTTACTGCGATAATGTTATCTAGCCTGGTATGTAGTGGAAGTGCTGGCATTATGGTTGAGCTTCGCCTAAAGGCCATGGGGTTATTCTCGTTTTCAAACTCGTGTTAAGTTGTAGTGTTCATGCGGTTGGGACCCCCTTCAGGACCGTTACGTTGATGTGTGTCGTAAGGCCGCTCCCTGCTTACATACAGACGCTGTACTGTAAGCCACTCAATCTGAGTCAAACGCTCCCGAATTTCTTAGTTTGACACTTATAAGGACGGTATCAATTCGCATCTTCAAGGGGACTTCGTAGGGCAGATATAGTCTTTTAAGCTATACCTTCCATCTCTGCTGCTTTGGTCGGGCAATTTTTATTGGTTATTCGCAGTTAACCTACATATCTGGAGGCCTTGCAACTATCAGTCATCTGCTGACCCCTACAGTAGCCCACTAGCCATGAGTGTGTTTATGCATATACATATTGTCAACCAAACTAAAAGTCCATGGTATGCGAGCGAAAATTGGAAACAAAGAAAAATCTAAGAGTGAAGGTACATATAGATTACGTAGTCGTGGATACATGAATTTGTTGACTTTGAGCTGCTTCCATTTCCTGTGTAGTTCAGATCTAATTTTTTTGAAGTGATCTCAAAAAAGTGATCTTCTGATGCGTCGAGAAAAGCCAAACTTTGTGGTGTCAATATCTAAAAGCCTCCACTTTAGGTGAACAGTCGAAGGATTGGTGGAAAATCGTATTTCAGCGGAATATGGTCCGATATCATTTACTTGGGCATATGAGACTTCATTATCTGCTTCAGTTGCAGTAGTTGAATATTCCAAAAGCGTCGAAAAATTTCCATCTGTTTAAAAAAATACACAATTATTAAATACTAACATTTCCCTGATTTCCATTTTAGAATACTTACTCGCAAATTTCGCCATTTCGTGTTCTAATGTCCTTTTCTAAATATACAGAACAAATTATATATTAACTTATTTCAGGTATCTGTCAACAGGTATATCATTGAGAGAAATTGTTTTTTCATTCAGGATATCTAGTTATTGGTTTTGTTGTATGAATGCATCAGCTCCACTATTTGGTATATTGGCGAGTTTACGTTGAACACGTCGAAATTTCTCATCGACAGCCTATTCTAACTAAATATCGTGATATTTGCTAACTTGGAAAAATACAAGGAACGACTAATTAAATTTGAACAATGTTCATAATTATTATAATTCTCTTTTATGAAGAATATTTTAAGTACTTGTCAGTGAGGCTCTATCCTTCAATGTAATGTCGTCACTTCCATCCTCTATCATTCCCAGAACCCAGTGGCCTTTTACTCTCCTTCCTAAAATGGGAAAAAATTAATTAATTACATATGAAACATAACCAAAAATTTATTTAAATATAAATACACTTTGTTGTATTTTAGTTTACCGAATTTGCTTTCGTCGATTTGTATAATTTTACCATGGCCACCAATTTTACCCACCGCTACCTGTTGATCGACTTGGTATAATCCACTGCTACGCGACAGTTGTTATACCAGTCGCATATGACAGCGCTGGATATATTAGCTCCCTGATAATGCTGTTTTTATACACTTCATTATGGGATCAATACAATACGCCTACATCAGCTAAAACATCAGAGTTAATGACATTTTTACATTTTCAAACCGAGTTCCTTCCGCTCGCGACAATGATCGCATGACGGAAAATGGGCGTGGCGTCACCCACCCAATTCTCAGGACCTATTGGACCAATTTCAATGAAATTCGGTACATAATATTTTTGACATCCAGATATTACCGATGGAAAACGGACGAAAACGGTTCACAACCACGTCTATTTCCCATATAATACAATTTTTAATTCCATATGATTCGCTCAGATTATAATATATATGTACATGAGGAATAAATGAAGATATCCGAATAAAACCTTACAAAAATACTGTATTCGAAGTGTGACATAACTTATGTAGATATTGTAACAATCGGACTATACCTTTTCAAGACCCCAGATCGGAAATGAAAAACTCAGTGCCTAAGAGGAAATGTTTAACGAAAATATCGGTAATCTCTCAGATATTTTAACGTTATTCACACGAAATTTATCTAATATAGTAGTATAGTAGCTTCCTCTAGCTCCCATACACCTAATACCTTATAAATCGGCTAATATATCGGTTAAGATATGAAGATATAATAGATCTTCCTTACTTGTCCCTTTCTGTATTTAAATCATATAATTATGTTAATTTAATTTACTTTTTTCTTTTCATTATTATGACTTAATTGCTCCACTTTGTAACTCAACAATTTAAAACATGCATTTCGATGTCCCATGACATATTATTAATTGACAAATTGGCGCATTTTCCATAATATTTAATTTATTGTATGTATCACACACACATGTATTATATGATTATTTGAATCGGTTTAAAACAATCACTCAAATGTTAAAAATTCGCAATTAAAACTATAAAACAAATACCATTTTAATAGCAACAAAAGCAATAACGAGCATATTTGCCTAGTAAGAAATAATAATAAGGTTGCATACACAGCAACTTTCTTATCCGTCACGTGACGTCGTTTGATCGGCTTGTGGATGCCGGTAGGCAATATTAATATGTTCGTTTTGTACTTGCTGTATTTGTTGTTATCATTAATTATGCGTAACATGTGACTTCGCTGCCACGACCGATTGACCGAGTTATGGCTGCGTTGCTGTCAATATCATCAGATGCATCAACATTTGCCGCCAATTAACTTTGCGCGCATAAATTCACAAAAACTCAAGTGCGAAAATTACGTAATTTTACACAAAGACTCATACAATTAGTTTTAAATTTTTTTCATAATTTAATTTGTATATATCTATGTATGTTAGTATGTATATTTATTAGATATCCCGTTGGACTTACATTCACAGTTCCACCTCCGATTCCTGTGACATGGTGACAGGTGTGTCAGATTATATAATATTAAAGTAAAAGCAACTTTAAGAGTTATTAAATTATAATAAATTCTAGAAGGCGGCAGCTTATAGGTCGCGCTATAAACACCTACATACACATTACATTAGTAGGTGCTGCTGTTTTCAAAGTTATCTTTTATATTTCCTTTTGGTGAAATTATCAGTTGTGTTGTCAGCGCGACGATGATACCGTGGTCCTTCTCGTAACATGCTGAAGTCATGTGAATAAAAAGCAACAATAACAAAAAAGATGCTCATGGATACCAACTGTGGTGAATTTCCATTGAGTTTGCTCTGGGAGAAAATTCGTAAGCGAACAAAGGATTCTGTCAAAAGTGTTGAGTGTAATTGGATAAAACGTATTATTTCAGAGTGGAATGTGAAGAGCGAGAACAATAAAGAGAGCATGATTAGAGCAATAAGGAAACTTCGTATATACAACAGTATTTTTATACAATTTTTTTTTATAAATTAATTTTATTCAAATTTTTAATTTATTTGTAAATTTATCTTTGGGTTTATTATAAAATAAGATATTTAATTTCCATTAGTTTGGTTTCTCGTATTTCAAATGGTTTAATTTAACTGCCTGAGACAGAGTTACAAAATCCGAACATATAAAGCAGTGGCCAAAACATTCTTTCATGTTTCAGTATTTCGCATTCCAAGCGTCAGAATGAAGCCATCTACATATAATATATTCCGATATTTTTTATCATTATCCCTATATTCCTTATATAAACTGAAATATTGAAATTTCTATTCGTTTTTTCATTCATAATCCTTACATCTTATTTGAGTTACTGTTGTAGACTCACGCCCTACTGAGTCTAAATTAAAAGCGAGATCCATCTCATTCTCATTAAAAAACATTCAGAAAATAAATCAAATAGAAACACTTAATAATCTTAGTCTACCACGTGATGGCATTTTCCCGTTATCTATCACAGTCAGCGACCAGGTCGGCGTCACAACAAGTTCATTGCCTGAAGTAAAAGAAATACTACATACATTTAGGTGGTCGTATATATATATAGTTTTCGTCTCGTCGGTCGCGCACTAACAGCTGATGCGAACTCTCACATAAAAGCCGGTACCCGGCTTTTTACATGAGTTTATGAAAGAAATTGTATGTAATAATACTTGTAGACATTTATATATGTATATACTATAACGGTATGTATAAAATAAACGTCACAGCTGACCTTTCATCGCTCTCTTTTCAATCCACTCTGTTAAAGCAAGTATTGCACTATTAAGCACGTAAGCGTTTAGTACATAATATATAAGCCTATTTTCAGGCGTTGAACGTCAACCATCTGTTAAATGTTTATAGTAACGATCGGAGGACAACATCAACTACAATATACTTTTATTTAATAGCTGTGGAGTTTTCTATTTTTCGTTTTTTATTTGGTTTTATATCCAACTTTAGCGCGTAACTTCATCTTCGTTGTTCGTTCTTCCAAGTTAGACAATTTTGTTAGTATGTTATTGCTAGGACAGTTCGCTCGCCGTTAAAAGAGTAACACTCATTGAAAGTCCTTAAAAGCGGCAGCAATTTTTGCTGCTTTCTAGGTATTGTATTTTTCTTTATATACTGTTTCACGCATGCAGAAGAATTTCGAAATTCTTCTACGTTTTTTCCGTTTTTGTACACTCTTTTTCCTTCTTAGCACAATTTTAGGCGCTAAAACAAATAATTGACATTGACCTATATAAATTGCTTGCAAAGGCGCGGCATTTAAAGGTAAGTAATGTATTCTTTGTATTCTATACTTTGAAAAAATTATGTGCGAGTTCTGAAACAAAGTTTAGGTTAGCATTTTAAGCCAAACTAAACTATTTTGATAATCCCGGAGTATGTTGCATAGAGTATGAGAAGAGAATGGTTTTGTTCACATAACGGTTAGTTGTAACGCCTAAAACAAAACGAGTTCGATACATAGTTACAAAAAATATCAAAATCTGCTGATTTCGAGTTGAAATTCAAATGTCTGTCTAGCGATAACTACTCCACTAATCTCAATCAAATTTTATTTCTTGAAGTTACGATTTGAAAATGTTCCATAACCATACGTAATTATAATAGTTTAGATTCCAACTTCTTTGTTCACTTTATAATACATAAATCAAGCACCAGTGAAGATATTAGAATTAAACTTTGCTCACATAATTTGAGCATGACAGTCACTCAGTCAATCTATAATTTGAGCTCAATACGAGCGAAAAACTAAAATTTTCAACTAACTGTTATCTTTATTGCGATACGATTATTAAGCTTTCAATTATACTATTAAGTTGAGCAACACTCTCAACAATCTACCCAATCCTGAAACATTTAGTACTGCTGAAAGGATATGCTGATCAATTACAAAAATTAATAAGAGTCATATTTCTAATTGTGTTAATGCTATAGCCGCCTGTGTATACATATATGTACATAACCCCGTTTTACGACCGAAAGGTCTTAAAATTAAATTCTAGTATTTAACTTGTCGAAAGTTTTATTGAATGTTAGACTAAAAAAAGTGGAATTGACAATTGAAAATAAACGAGTTAGCAATCAACCGCGCCGCTAGACCACTGTCGTCTCACCCAAACGAAGAAATTTCAAACGACAGCAAGTACAATCAGACGAACACTGTTACATATCTACAACGAAGTACGTTTAGTTGCTCAACCTCATCCACGGCGAGTCAACTCTTTTACGTACATATATAAAAGGTTGAAAGCCGTGGAAGTCGTTAAAAGTGTTCAGTAATTGTTCGTTGAGCTTTCATAGCAACATCGTCAGCACAATATCCCCGCTCGTATTGTATGATTGCCACAGTTGCACATCACTGCCTTTACTGTCGCCAGCTAAACGATAAAAACATAAAAAACAACAAAAAATGAGCTTTATAAGAAATGTGCATGGCTGGATGGGTAGCCTCGTTAACAAGAAAGTATAAACGAGTTTTTGTAAAGTTGTCTATATTCAGTGATTGCAACGAATTTATTTTTGCACACTAAAACTAAAGTTAAAAAGCAAAGCTTCGAAATAGAAAGTTGTCTAATACAACGAAAGGATCAGTTATTAACTTAAACCTCACACTCAAAAATTTCTATATTCATCCGCATAAAGAAAGTGAGGTCGAATTAAAAAATAATGTCTACGAATTCAATTAGAGTGATTTCGTTAAAAACTGAAGAAAAATAGTATTTGACATTTTTGTAGAAATATGTATATGCATTTGAAATTATCGTATTGCATACAAAGCAAAAATTCTCCGGTGCTTAGGTTTTCGACTTAAAGAGCATGATATGATCTTCCTCGTACAGTGTTCCAATGGTAAATGTTAGCGTTGGCAAGGAGCTTCTCTATACCTAACCCATTAGATATGAGGAAATAATTATTTCCTTTCATCAAATCAAACGGGAATCTGTTTTCTTTTATTTTCAACTCAACTGATCAGATTATATAATACAAATCCTTAATAAATTACTTCTACTCATTACCTGAACGAATCAACAGAAATCGATACAAACGATTTTTATGATTATTTTCAGAAAAGGAGCTACAAAAAAAGAGAAAAGTGGGTATGAAATTGTGCGGTGGAGTTATATGACAGTAACGGAAATATGGGTAACAAAATAGAATCTTGGTTGGATGCAGACTTACGATTGTATTTAATTAACTTACAAACTCATGTGGCTGATGGTGGTTCATGCTTAGAGTAAAGTCTGGTGCTGTTTGAATGTTGTGGGAATGTACGGAAGTGTTTGTGCGCTGTGTGCATTGCTTGGTAGAGATCTCAGAAACCAACGAAGTAAAGTAGAAATTGCAAGAAATAAATTCCACGTAAACAGTGTCGTAATCAACCGAGAAGGGTTTAAAAGTCGTGTTGCAATTCCAAAGATACGTAACATCATAAAAGCACAGCACAAGACCAACAAGAGGCGAACACGAAGCGCAACAGTGGACAGCTAGGAATGGCACAGCATTCTAAACGACATTGAAGTTGATAATGATGATGTCCTCTGCTGCTATGGATGATGTGTGTCAGGGTGGAGTGCAAAATGCAGCGCAAATTGAAATAAATGCAAAAACCGTAATTGCTACGATTCAAAGATAAGCAAGCCCAAAGTAAATGCATCAGTACGAAAAGAACCCTAGCTGAAAGGCAAGACACCGAAGCAAAGTAGTGGTTAAAGGATTGCAAGTAAGCATAGCATGATGATGAAAGTAAAATATGTGACAGAAAAGAAGTCCAGCTGTTAAAGACGGAATAACAAAGATAATTAACCAAACCGAAAGACGTTGAGGTGGCTGATTATAAAATTGCATCGAGTTGATTTCACTTGTGTGCACACGCACACACATGTACTCGCACTTGAGTTCGCTGTCCGTTGTTCCGGATGCTGAGCTACGGCATACGTCATATAAGCAGGAAATAAATCAAATAAAAAGTGAACATATTGTAACGAAAATGGCACCAGAACAAACTAGAATTGACAATCGAAATCGATAACTTGCCATATCTATCTAGACATCGATATTCGTAGTTGTTCGAGTGACGATAACATGCTAGCAATCGGCTATATAAGGGCTGCCGGACTGACAGCAACACACAGTTCTAATAAGAGATGTGTCGAGTGCGGACAATTCTAAGGAGAGAGTTGTCGAGTAAAGTGTAAACAAGCTATAAGTTAGAGTTGTAAAGTAGAGTATTGTGTAATAAAGTGTTAAGTTATAACGAATTATAAATAAAGATTAGTGTGTAGCCATTAATGTGTGACTTTTATTTTACAATCCAATGATGGAACTCAGGGTAGAGTTTAAGAGTAAACGACAGATTTTGGAGATCCGTTACAATATGCTTGCAACGACTTGCGTGGCTAATATTTCTACCGTCATCAAGCACCGACATGTCGCTAGGCTCATTCTCATGTGCAATAAGCGTCTTCAAGACAAATTTCCACTCAATCACCTAAGAACTTCTAACTTAGCCCCTTAAACGACTGAAAACGTATTATAGTAAACATTCATTTATTTTTCGTAAAATTTTCTTAGACATTTGGAGTCTGCGTTTTTTGTTTCATATTTCGGTAGATTACACCTTTAAAAATAACATATAACAATTTAACAATTTAAAGAGCAGCCGGTCGATAACAGCAAATACGATCATTTTATCTTTAAACGCGTTTTTCTCGAAACATCATTTTCCGAATTTGCTGCAGTGATTACTCAAAAAGAAATGATCCGATCACTATCGAGTTTTTTTTACATGTTCTTTATATAGTTCTCCGTACAATGACCTATCGATTTTTGATCTGATCAAAAAATCGAATTTTGGCAGGCCAAACACGACCAAACTTTTGGGTAAAATTCGACTATTTAAAAAAAAACCGCCATATTGTCAATTTTTGATTTTTTTATCGTAGGTCATTGTACAGACAATATTATCTAGTTTAAAGAGAATTTTGTTTTTTTAGATTTCATCCACTTAAAATTTTGAAATACAATGGTGCTCCAGTATAACGAACGCCGATATAACGAATGTTCAATATAACGAACGCTGTTTTTCAATACATTGATGACTCTATATAACGAAAGCTGGAAATTGGATGAACTCGATATTACGAATGTATGGCGTTTGTATTTAGTTTTGGTTATATTATTATTGAGCTATTTTCTATATAAAGAATTCTATTTATTTTTTATGCACGCTTCATTGCGCGAAATATCAGTTGTGAGTTCAAAGTGGTAAAGTGAGGATAACGCATAAATTATTTAAAAATGTCTTAAATTTGAAAACGGCTTTACTTGGGTGACAAATTAAAAATAATTGACGACAATAAAAAGGGGAAACCCTGAAAGAAATCTCTTTGAAATATGGTATTCCAAAATCGAGTGTTTGCACAATTTTAAAAAATTGCCGGAAAGTGATAAGAAGTGTTAAAGGTACACATGCTGGCACATTGAGACGACAATCGCTAAAGAAAGACGAATATCATAGGATGGAAAATGCTTTATATAAGTGGTTTGTCTCCCAGCGTGAAAAGCACGTACCTATTAACAGCAATATTTTAAAAGCCAAAGCTGTGCAAATCCATAATACAAAATATCCCAATGCAAATTTTAAGGCAAGTAATGGTTGGTTTTGTAAATTTAAAAAACGGTTTGGGATCCGAATTTTAAAAAGAATCTGGCAAACTTAAATGAAATTATCGTAAAAAATGACATAAGTCTTGATGCAGTTTTCAACGCTGATGAAACTAGACTTTACTGGAAGATGTTTCCGAACCAAACTCTAGTTCACGCTAATGAAGACAGAGCACCTGGCCGAAAGATATCCAAGGAACGAGTAACAAATCTTGCCTGCTCAAATGCAACGGGAACAATGAAATTAAAGCCTCTTGTAATAGGAAAATCAAAAAACCCTCGTTCCTTTAAAAACAAAACACTTGCCGTGAACTATGCGCTCTCAAAATCCGCGTGGATGAATATCCAAATTTTTATACTCTCGCAACCTGTTGCACAGAGTATCATAGTTTTGTTCACATAACGGTTGTTTGTGTCACCAAGAAATATAAGAGTTAGATATGGGGTTATATATACATAAATGATCAGGATGACGAGTGAATTTGAAATCCGTCCGTCTGTCCGTCTGTCCGTGCAAGCGATAACTTGAGTAAAAATTAAGATATCTTAATGAAACTTGGAACACATGTTCCTTGGCACCCTGAGGAGGTTGCTTTCGAAGAAAGAAAGAAGCAAAATCGGTCCACTGCCACGCCCACAAAATGGTGGTAACCGAAAATCTATACAGTGTCATAACTAAGCCATAAATAAAGTTATGAAAATGAAATTTGGAACATAGGATCCCATTAGGGAGGGGCACATTTGGATGTAATTTTTTTGGAAAAGTGGGCGTGACCCCGCCCCCAAATAGGTTTTTTGTATATAACTCGCAAACCAATAAAGCTATATAAGTCAATCTTTCTGCAGTCGTTTCTTTTAGCCATTTCCTTATACAGTCCAAAAATGAAAGAAATCGGATAATAACCACGCCCACCTCCCATACAAAGGTTAGGTTGAAAATTACTAAAAGTGGGTTAACTCACTAACGAAAAACGTCAGAAACACCAAATTTTACATAAGAAATGGCAGAAGGAAGCTGCACTGAGATTTTTTTACAAAATGGAAAAAGGGCGTGGCGTCGCCCACTTATGAGTCAAAAACCATATCTCAAGAACTATTCGACCGATTTCAATGAAATTCGGTATATAACACTTTCTTGACACCCTGATGACACGGGTGGAATATGGGCTAAATCGGTTCACAACTACGTCTACTTCCCATATAACTCAATTTTGAATTCCATCTGATTCGTTCACTTTATAATACATATATACATTAGGAACAAATGAAGATAATATATATATCATCTGTGGCTCCAATTATAGAAACATTTTCGAAATCGGACTATAACTTTTCAAGGCCCCAGATATCTACAAGAAGAACTCAGTACCTAAGGTTAATTTTTCACCGAAAATATACTTAGGTAAATCCCTCAGATATTTTAATGTAATTCATTCCCTCTGAATTTTTTTCTTATAACATTATAACCATATACAACCTGAAATGGTAAAAATCGGGTCATAACTCCCTCAGATCCCATATACCTAATTATAAGTAATATTAAATTAAGTGAGCGTATAGTCTTCGATGTAGATTGGGATTTGGGATGTAGAGCGGGTCGCCTCCTAGTGGTGCATCCTGGGTAACGCTAAATGACCTGCGGCCTCCACGGCCTTTTGAAAGCTCCTCACGGACTACGACCCTGGACCGACACGGACTAAGATTTTTGAAATTTGTTTGGATTTGGTTATTACCTGGGCTGGTGGACTTGGTATTCTGCCACCTGAGTATGTAGGGGTGACACTCTACAGAAATGGCTGGTGGGTTGATGCCAAGGCTGCCTCCGTCCCGTTAAAACCCTGGCAGGCCTCGGAGTACGTTCCACTCCCGTCATCATTAAGTTGATGTGGTAGGTGCAGGTTGAGAAGACTCCCTCTTTACGCTGGTCGGCTCTGAACGCATTGCCCCATAAGGGCGTGCGTCAACCCTCGCCTTGGCCTCTTAACTGAGATAACCTTGGGACCACTTTAAAGGCGACTACCTTCCGGGAGATGGATAGCGGCTCTGAGTGGGGACCCTATTAAATCATGAATAGCAACAACTACAAAAAAACGGAAGTGGGAGATGGAAAGTCGAAATCGACTTTAAAAACGGACAGTGTCCCGGGAGGTTCACTGCCGGCGGCGACGGAATCGTCTACCGCGAAAGGCGGTGAAAATACAAAACCTCCGCAGGAGAGTTTACCCCCCGTAAAGGGCAAGATGTTAGGCGCTGTCGGCGGAAGCCTGCCGAAAACAGCGGTTAGTGTGGCGGGTGTGCGAGGCGAAGTCGCCAGCACTAGTAAAGGAGCCTCTGCTAAGCTCACAGGAGTTCCGGGGCCCGGAGCAAACGCTAGGAAACAGGTGTCGGCGTCCAAAAAGTTGAAGTCGGACCGCCGCATGGCAGCCAAGATCTTGGAACGCTACGGTGGCGAGCATGCTGAGCAGAAACCTGGGCAGCATGCTAGAACACTCGAGTGGGCTTGGAAGGTGTTTAGCGACGGTGGCGATGGTAAACCGGTGGGATTGGGTGGAACTCAATCGCAGGCTAAGCGACAAAGGTCGTTCGAGGGGGAATCCTCTCTTGGCAAGAAACCTCGGACTGGAGAGGCCCCGAAGTTTAGCGAAATCGCCAAACTTGCGGGGTCAATTGAGCTTGGGGTGTGCGACCGGAGCAGGGAAGATGGAGCCATCTCCCATGAGGAATGGAAGCGGGTCGCGGCGGCCATTTCCGCGGTTTTCATGAGGGTGATCAGAGGAAACCCTGGTCCCCCTCCAAGCTGCAAGGGCGCAGGATGGCACTACGGCATCCACAAGCTTGTCAGGTGCGCTGATGAAAGATCAGCATCCTTGTACAAGGAAGCGGTGTCCCTGGTGGGAGAGGTCTGGAAGGGGGCTAATCTCGAAGCGGTGGCTAAGGAAGAACTTCCACTACGCCCTCGTGCTCGGGTGTGGCTCCCCGCCGAACCCTCCACTCCGGGAGAGATCGAAGAAATCTTGTGGTACTGCAATCCTTCTCTTCCCGTTCAAGATTGGAAGGTCATTCGGTTAGAGAAAACTCAGGAGCCATATCGGCAAGCGCTGATACTTCTGAATAAGGAGTCCTTGGGTCCTCTCAGCGATGTAAAGGGGGTCATCAGCTATGGTTTCGAGATGGTGGTCCTTCGGGTCCTCCCCACCGATGCCAAAGCCGATGTCCCACTACCTCCAGGAACGGGAGAGGAGGGAATTGATGCCCAAACGGGTATGGATGTTGACACATCCCACTCGGACACGGCGAGTATTGGAGACGGATCCGTCTTCAATCTCGGCAAATTGTTCGAGGAGGATCGAGCCGAATGTATGGAGAGTGCGGAACTCGCACTGTTGGAGAAGAGTTTGGAGGATGAAGATCCTGCAAATTAATCTCCAACACGCAAAGGCGGCATCCGCCAACTTACTGCTTCGTCTAGGATTGGACGAGGCCGACGTCGTCCTGATCCAGGAGCCGTGGCTAAGCAGCAACGGTGTATCGGGTTTAAGGACGAAGAGCCTCAAGCTAATGACAGCCAGCGGCGCAGGTAAAATCAGAGCTTGCATGCTTGTCCGTAATGAACTTAACGTTTTCCTCTTACCCAATTACAGTAGCGGAGACGTTGTGACCACCAGATTGGAGAGTGATGCCGGAGAACTCTGGCTAATCTCGGCCTATATGCCGCACGACGACGAGGTGGAACCACCTCCCGTTATACTGCGTAAGGCTCTCTGGGAGGCCAGGCGTAGGAAAGTCAACGCCATCATTGGCTCGGATGCCAACGCAAGACATACTGTCTGGGGAAGCTCGGACATTAACGTTAGAGATGAGTCGCTCTTTGATTTCATAAGTAGTGTTGATTTATTTGTATGCAATAGGGGGAACTCCCCTACGTTCGTGACTGCGGGTAGGGAGGAAGTCCTCGACCTTACCATAGTAACTAGAGACGTCGTACCCTTGATCTCGGAATGGAAAGTTCTCAATGATCACTCCTTTTCGGACCATAGGTGTATCAGTTTCAACCTGGACAGAGCCTGTCCAGTACGCAAACCTTTTAGGAACCTTAAGAATACTAATTGGGTTCTTTATTGTAGGAAGCTTCGTTCAGCTCTTCCGGCAGCGCCCCCACGAGACTCAGTTCTCTCGGCCAATGCTATTGATGAGTGTGTCGAAGTTTTCAGCTCTGGGTGCAGGATAGCCCTTGAAAATTCTTGTCCTCTGAGATCTCAGAAAGGCAAAGGGAAACCTCTTTGGTGGACGCCGGAACTTTCGGAGCTCAGATCTTCAAGTCGAAGATTTTTCAATAAAGCCCGTAGAAGTGGTCTAGGTGACGATTGGGCTTTGTATAAGGTGGGACTTGAAATTTTTAAGTCGGAAATGAAGAAGGCCAAACGGTCTTCTTGGAGAGCCTACTGCGAAAGTGTGGAAGGCTGCCAGGAGTCCTCGAGATTTAGGCGTATTCTGTCCAAGAGCCCAACATCCGTGGGTTACTTGAGAAATGGTGCTGGTGAGTGGACCTCGAGCAGTGAGAAGTCACTAAAGCTACTTTTGGATGCTCATTTCCCAAAAAACCAATCAGCGGAAAGAGTATCCCTCGGAGAGCTTCAAGGGGGCGAAAGCGCCTTCGAAAACCTTCTGGATGACCGCCACCTAACTTGGTCGTTGAATTCTTTCAAACCTTACAAGTCCCCCGGACTAGATGGCATCATACCTGCGCAGCTACAGCGAGCGGCCAAGGTATCATGCAGCTGGCTGGCACCGATCTACGCGAACTGCGTCAGACTGGGTCATATTCCGGAGGCTTGGAGGCAGGTTAAGGTGTCTTTCATCCCAAAAGCAGGTAAAAGCTCTCATGTTACTGCAAAAGATTTCAGGCCTATTAGCCTCTCCTCGTTCCTCTTGAAGACGCTGGAGAGGCTCATGGATCTGTACATAAGGGACAAAATCCCTAGAAATAAGCTCATTAAAGCTCAACACGCCTACTGTAAGGGCAGGTCAGTGGACACCGCCTTACACTCGGTAGTGTCGTGGATAGAGGAAGCCCTCTTAAATAATGATTACGCGGTAGGTACCTTCCTCGATATCGAGGGGGCCTTTAACAATGTAAGACCGGAAGCGGTCATTGCCGCATTAGACGATTTTGGGGTAGAAGCGAACCTTAAGCACCTCATTTACAGTCTGCTCAGCGACAGAACTGTCTTTGCGGAGTGGGGAAGCGTTTATGCGCTCCGGACTGTAAATAGGGGTACCCCGCAAGGTGGCGTTCTCTCCCCTTTGCTCTGGATCCTGGTGGTGAACGACCTTCTGTGGGAACTTGAAAATCAAGGCTGTCGAGTGACGGCCTATGCTGATGATGTAGCCCTTTTGGTCAAAGGAAAATTCCTAAGCACCGTATATGAAATGACCCAAGGTTACCTAGAAGTGGTTATCCGCTGGGCGCATAGAAGTGGATTAACCATTAACCCGAGTAAAACGGAACTCGTCTTATTCACAAGAAGATATAAAATTCCAAACGCCACTCTCCCCTCATTAGGAGGCTCCAGTCTGCAACCTGCGGACAAGGTGAAATACCTGGGGCTTATTCTTGATAGGAAGCTCTCATGGAAGCCAAACATTGAGGAGAGGGTAAGAAAGGCTACGGTAGCTCTTTACTGCTGTAGAGGGGCTATTGGTAAAAGGTGGGGTCTCTCACCGAAAGTGGTTTTATGGTTGTATGAGACCATTATTAAACCTATAATGTTCTATGGCGTTGTCGTCTGGTGGAGGGCACTCGAGAAAGTCACACTAGCTAAGCAGCTGGAGCGTGTCCAAAGAGCGGCTCTCATTGGAATCAGCGGAGCGCTAAGAACTACACCTACAATGGCTCTAAATGCCATTTTAAACATCGCACCTGTTGATATCGCCGGTAGGTGTACTGCGGCAAAGGTCGCTGTTAGACTCAGAGACGCTGGGTACTTGATCGGTCCCAAGCAGGGGCATACTGAAATTCTCCGTCGGTTCGATTGCATCCCTGACTACTTGGACCACTGCACCGCGGAACCGTCCCCAAGAGGTTTCTTCTCTGCACATGTACCTACGAGGGATATGTGGGAAGGTAGAAGTCAATGGTGGAGAAGTGCAGTCAGCTTTTTCACGGATTGATCGAAGCTAAGGGGAAAGGTGGGAGGGGGAGTTTTCTGCAGAAAGCTCTCTATCAATACCAGCTTTAGGCTACCTGACCACTGTAGTGTCTTCCAAGCAGAGGTCGCAGCGATCAAAGTAGCAGTGGACGCACTGCTTCGTATGGTGACCTCTTTTAGAGAGGTATGTATTCACTCCGACAGTAGGGCGGCAATACTGGCATTGGAATCGATGACAGTACGCTCTGTGCTAGTTAAGGAGTGTCTTAGATCCTTATCAATAGCTTCTAGCTATTTTGCAATTCGACTAGTGTGGGTACCCGGTCACCGCGGGATCGCTGGTAACTGTATAGCGGACAAGCTTGCAAGGGAGGGTACCCTAGCTACTTTGACGTCGGAATGGGAGCGTATTGGTAGTCCTTGGTCCACCTGCGCAAGAGCGCTGGACATGCAGACTACGCATGAGCACGTCAAACGCTGGTCAACTACCAGTACTTGTGCAGTGGCGAGGTCCTTCTGGCCCTCTGTGGACCGTAAGCGGTCCTTTCAACTGCTTTCTCTGGGCAAGGTTCATCTCAGCGCCATTATGGGTGTACTTACTGGACATTGTCCAATGGGTGCCCATGCGGTTAGACTTGGGATCGCGGCAGATGCAAGTTGCCAAAGCTGTATGGAGGAAGGCGAGATGGAATCATCCAAGCATTTCCTACTGCACTGTCCAGCTTTTGCCAGACTGAGGTTGAAACATCTCGGAAAGCCCTTTTTCGGCGATCCTAGCGAATTGGCTAGAATCGATATTACCAGTCTTAAGAAATTTGTAACGGATTCCAAGCGGTTTGCTGAATCTTAAAGGTCTATGATCCACAGGGAGTTTTATTGGTACCACAATGGACAGCACCAGGCTGTATAAGTGAGATCTTCTGTCTTTGCAGAGATCTGCCTACAAACCTAACCTAACCTAACCTATAGTCTTCGATACATTGTACTTGGTGGTGAAAACGAGTGAAATCGGTTTAGAAATTACCTCAGTCCCCATATACTATTTATGATGATTTTCGTTATTCTATTGAACTTTATACCCAATATATGGATCGAATTGTGTTATCTTTATAAAATTATATCAATAAATTGCGAGAGCATAAAATGTTCGGTTACACCCGAACTTAGCCCTTCCTTACTTGTTAAAAACTGTTTTTTTTTTTAGTAAATTCGTGCTTCAGGTTTGTATATAACAACAATTTTCACTTCAATACTCCTTAATAATTCTTTTAATTATAGGTCGAAATCTACCAAAGCGAGCAATATTACTCCTGGATTACGCTCCTAGTCATCCACCAGAAAAAGATTTGGTGACTCCAGATGGAAAAATATGGACAGTGGTTATTCCACCGAATGTAACGGCTCTAATTCAACCGATGGACCAGAACGCGATTCGCCTCACCAAATTATTTTACCGAAATTCTTTACCGAGCAGTGTAATGCAAAAAAGAAAATATAAACACAGCGTTAAAGGACCTCACCCTTTTCAATGCAGTTCAACTTATTGCTGCAGCTTGGGAAAAAATTTCAGGGATTGTTCTGCAGAGGTGTTGGAAAAACATTTTAATTAATAAAACCACACCTGATGATGAAGATGATGAGGACAATATACATCTAGCAGATTTGCGATTCAGAGAAGACCTTTCTGTTATGGAGAGCACACTTTCTCTTATCCATACAATGTTTCCCCAGGTACGGTTTAACTTATGCATTTGTAGAAATAATTTAAATTAATATTCAAATAAAATTTTAGACAAACTTCAACACAGATGATTTGGAAGCATGGAACAGTGTAGACAATGTACTTGTAGAAGACAACCCGAACCCGAACATCAAAAGGGATCTCAGGATCTCAAAATTTCTCGCCCACAAAAGCAAATGAGTATAACAAATTTCTTTTCAGTTGAATAATGCTCATATTTTTGTTATAAAATTCAACTTTTATTAATATTATTGTATGCATTTTCCATTGTATTTATTTCAACCAATGCTTATGGATTCATGAATAAATAGTTATTTTTAAACATATATGTACCAATATTAATTTAGTTTTCGTTTCCGATATAACATATATATATATATAATATTTCAGTTTAACGAACGGTCCCAACATTATATCATTCGTTATATTGGAGTACCTCTGTAATTGATAAAGTAGTTTTTTTAATAAAAATTCCCAAAAATCACCTTTTTTTAGGCCATTACACTAGGTGTGTCCCTTAAACCATCTTTCTATGCCCCATTACAGAATTGCAAAGTAAATTGAACGGTATTAAGAGAATGATGTCAAAAATTTCGTACTACTCTAAATTATTTTAATTAAAGTTGATAACTGTGAAGCCTTAACTAACTTTATTGACCATACTTATCAAACTATCGTAATTAATGTTCCTTTGAAGCATTCTACAGTTTCGATTAAATCTAGATACAGTGGCTCACAGCTTATTTCGTGTAAGCAACAATTTTGATAATACTGATATGAAATTAATATTTTTTGCTCTGAACTAAATGAACGAATAATGCAATTATATTGATAACTTAGTTTTAAATACAAAACATGTAAACAAATTTTCGAAAGTATTCAAATTCAATATTTTATTAAACAAAAACCAAAAACACTCATAATTCATGGGTCACAGCTTATTTCGTGTGGTATAAAAATTCTTACTAAAAAGTAAACAAAAATAAAATTTCAATATTTTGTGGAAAAGCCTTTTTGCTCGATTACAGCTTTCATGCGGTTTTGCATTGATTCCACCAATTTTTTTGTATAATTTGGCGATATTTTACCCCACTCTTCCTTCAAAGCCGCTTTTAGAGTTTGGACGCTAGAAATGTGGTGTTTTCTAATATTAATTTCCAGAATGTGCCATACATTTTCAATAACGTTCAAATCTGGTGACTGTGCAGGTGTTTGGACGAGGTGTGGACAATTCCAAATGAGCCAAGTTTGTACAAGACCAGATTTATGTTTAGGGTCGTTGTCCTGGTAGAAGCGAAAAGTGTCACGTATACCCAGGTCTTCTGCACTTTGAAGGAAATTTTGCTTCGGTAAGTCTAGGTACACTTCTATTCATAGTAAGTAAGTCTAGGTACTTATTCATAGTGGAGTCTATAAACTCCAATCTACCAACGCCTGCAGATGACATACACCCCAAACCATTACATGACCGCCACCATGTTTTACTGTTGCGCGTAAATTTTTTGTTTGGAGCTCAGTATTTGGTTTCCGCCATACGTATGCTTTACCATCTGACGCAAAAAGATTAAACTTGCTCTCATCCGCGAAAATAACCGTATTCCAAAAAGCATTGTCCTTGTTTAAATGGTCTTTTGCGAACTGTAAACGGGCTTTTTTATTTTTCTTATTTATAAAAGGCTTATTCCGTGCTGTTCGCCCATGAAAATTGGAATCCCTTAATATTCTGCGCACAGTTCTGGATGACATTTTTTGCCGAGAAACATTTCAACATCTTTGGTCACCGCTGGAGCACTTAACATTGGTTCTTTTTTAATCTTTTTTAAAATCCACCTCTCATCCGTTTCATTCAAAATTTTATTAGGAGCCTTTCGACCATTGTTATGCACGCGATTTTCACGAACAAAGCGCTGAATTATATATTGAACTGTAGGTGAACTTAAATCAACCATTTCAGCAATTTGTTTTTGCGTTTTTCCACTTTGAAAATGTTTAATAACTAATTCGCGTTTTTCAATTGAAGTGCGTGGACCCATGTTGATATACCGCGTAATTGCAACTGATCTGCATTGCTTTTAGAACATAAACTGCTTCTTAAGTATTCATAGTTCACTCTTTGATTTACCGTTAGTTTTCTGCATCCGTTATTTGCATGTATCACATGAACGAAAATCGACACACGAAATAAGCTGTGACCCATGAATTATGAGTGTTTTTGGTTTTTGTTTAATAAAATATTGAATTTTAATACTTTCGAAAATTTGTTTACATGTTTTGTATTTAAAACTAAATTATCAATATAATTGCATCATTCGTTCATTTAGTTCAGAGCAAAAAATATTAATTTCATATCAGTATTATCAAAATTGTTGCTTACACGAAATATGTATATTTGTATTGTTATCGAATTGATATTTTCGAGAGGCAGAAGGTAGTATTTGAAAACATTCGAAGAATTAAACCAAATAAACTCTTCAGTAAATCTTTCTGTCAAGTCGGTTATTTGGATGGTCTTAGATTAAGTTCACTTCTCAAATGAGCTATTTTGTTATTTGTAGACGGATTGTTCGTTTAGTCTGCAAAGAGACATCATATCTGAAGACATGAATCTACGTTCGCTCAGTAATCATCCAAACCAGTCCATCAAATTTAAAAATATTTTTGGTAAAATTTTTTACACAACGATCTACCGTTGAACTGAAAGGTTACAGTTACAGACTCGACAACAGACTATATCTCCACCATATGTATGTATGTATGGAAGGACTACCGTCTCAACTAACGGGTTTTGTATAAGAGCGGGTGCAATGCATGCTATTGTGTAGGGATGGCAACGATTAATCATTTGATTAAATTAATCGATTATTTTCATTTAATTTACGATTTAATTGCATCGAAACACCTTTTCTAATTACTCGACTATTACTCGAGTAATTGCAAAATAATCGCAAACAGCATTTTCAAATTTAATACATTTTATGTTCATCTAAGTTAGCTTACAAGGGTCAAAATTGGTCACATCAGTCAATAATGACTGCAAACGGTGTAAACATAGCTAAATTCTAATATGTCAACGTAGTTTAATATCAAAAAATGAATATCTGGTAACACTGCATTTACAGTTAAGTCAAACGCATTTTACGTTCAGTTGTTTGGAGAGCAATGGCGCCAGTTAAAAGCGAAGTATGGAAACTTTTTAATAAAATAAGCAATAACTACGTTAAATATCAACTCAAATATCAAAAGCGGGTGCAACTGCGACCGAAAAACGCAATCGTTTGACAACAAAACGTTTATCGAAATTGCTTTTTCTTCAAACTTGGTTGAACAGACTCCTAAATTTTCTTGACTTCAATGAATATATTTTCCTTTATGCTAAGACAAATGAATTTTTAATAAGATATTTTAATTTTATTTCCGTTTTTGTTTTTGTGTATATTCCAACACAATTTGAATGTCTGAAATAAGAATATAGTCTCCTATTTACTGCTACTTTGGACTGAGTAGGCAATTGAACAGTAAAGTCCTCTCTCGACGAACCAAAATCAAACTCTTCAAGTCGCTTATCATTCCCGTCCTGCTTTATGGTGCAGAAGCTTGGACGATGTCAACATCAGATGAGACGACACTAGGAGTTTTCGAGAGGAAAATTTTGAGATTTTTTTTTCAAGATTTACGGACCTCAGAACATTTGCAACGGCGAATACCGCAGACGATGGAACGATGAGCTGTACGAGTTATACGACGACAATTACATAGTTCAGCGAATAAAAAGACAGCGGCTACGCTGGCTAGGTCATGTTGTCCGAATGGACGAAAACACTCCAGCCCTGAAAGTGTTCGATGCAGTACCCGCCGGAGGAAGCCGAGGAAGGGGAAGGCCTCCACTCCGTTGGAGGGACCAGGTGGAGAGCGACCTGGTTACACCTGGAATCTCCAACTGGCGCCGAACTGCGAAGAAAAGAGAGGAGTGGCGCACTCTCATCGATTCGGCTATAACCGGCTAAACGGTTGAACGCCAATCACATACATACATACATATTCTATTGGTTTTATTTTTACGCAAAGTTGCAAAACAAAACTTTAAGATTGCTGTGCATATTTTGAAAAATTTAATGTCATTGTGCTACTTAACTTTAAATGTAGGCCATTTTCTCTTTTTGGATGTGTCTGGGACTCTGGGACATTATAATACAAGATTCGGCGCTGAAACTGGTGGTGGTTTTTATGCAATTTAGTATTATTTGAAAACATTGGAATTAATCGATTAATCGATTTTTTTACATTAATTGCAATTATTTTTTTATATCTTTCAATTCATCATTTGATTATTTAATCGATTAAAAAAAATTGTTTGCCATCCCTACTATTGTGGCTAAGAATTACGTTGATGTTGTGTATGATTGGTGGTGGTGAAAGGCAACTGTCAGCATGCCCCTTGCAACATACGAGTATTATATGACATGCCACAAGCAACTATGCGACGTACCGCAACATGTAGGGGATACAGAAAATGACTATAAATTGTTTAAAAAGTGAACGATAAAAATAATGAAGCGAGAAGAATCAACATAGGCCAACAAAACAAATTCGAAGAAGGAAAACAACAACAACGTACAGCAATAGTAAAAACAAAGTGCTTAGAAAATTTGTGAATGCTGGAGGTCGAGTAAATTGGTATATCAAAAATTTGCATCTAATTCTTTTAGAGTATGTCGCAATGACTGTGACAACGTGCAACACGAACGACATTACACTTTGCGGTCTGTGCCATTATCGCGCAACAACATCAAATGCAGAGCAACGTGAGCACGGCGCAACCTATTGTCGGATAATTTTTTGTTTCCAAGAAATTGAAAATCTTTTAATTGTCGTTTTTATATTTACATCTCCGCAACACACATTTTTACCTCGCTCGTACCAAGAAGCATCATTTTACAGCACTAAGTCATGCGGCTAGCTATGCTATGGCAAGATATGCTGTTGTTTTAGGAGAGGTCGAAATAAAACGCAATCGGTATTTGATTACTTTTTGATGTTAGCTGTTATTGCGTTTATTTGATGACGTATTCACAAAATTAAGGGCAGCAAAGCATCTCAAAAATCGATGCCATGTGGTTCGAACCACTCAAAACAGAACAATTTAAGAAACGGGGTGTGAATTTTTCCCTCCGTGGTTCAGTTTAAATGAGTTAGTTTTTATACTCTCTGATAAATCTTAGACTCATTTAATCAAGATATATATGGATTCATACTCATATACCCTCTTAAAAACATGACTATCAGCGCACTTAATTCGTTTACGGCACATCCATATTTAAATTTTCTTTGAATTGTTTGTACATAATAATGTGTTGTTTCTGCTGTAACTAGATAGCTAGTTTCTTTAGAGAAGCTACGATGATGTGATAACTTTTGCTACATCCTTTACCCACGCTCAATCACCTGCTGCTGCCTCATGGTTGGCAGTCAATCAAAGTATGTAAATATTTGCAAAAACGCTGTCTGATTGCCATTGGAGTACATATTGCGCAGATACGTATATGTACAAGCATCGGCTCCAACCAGTGCCTTGAATTTTTGGGTTAGATTCCCTTTTCAAGCTATTGGCTTCGGTACTCGCACATATTTCAATTTTAGGCCCCTTGTTAACATGTTTGATGTGTTTAGTTGCACATCTACTATAATAAACATGAATTGGAATTTAATATTCATTTGCATAAAATGCTTCGATCTAGAAGTATTGGATTAATTAATATTTAAAACCTGGTTTACAAGTTATTTCCTTCGGTGTAGGTACTTGTATGTACAGAAATCCGAAACAAACTTCATATAAAAGGAAGCACAGGAATTCACATGTACATACATACCTACATATTGCACAATATACAGTAGCGGACATACAAACGGGACACTTACTTGCAGTGACTTTAAATCGATGTTAAATCGATATGTTATTCAGATACAAGAAAACGCTTTTATTTATTTTCCTGAGTGCACACGTCATTGCAAATAAAATAGAAAATACAAAAATACCAAAATTGAGTGATATTGATAAAACAGCAAGTTTGGCTTTGCGATATCAGAGCTAAATTTGTGAACAAATAAAATTTAGTCAGTTCCAGAGGACTACTGTCAAGGACGACCACCATATTAAGCGGATTAGAATTAGGAACAAATTCAAAACCGTTGAAGACATTAGAATCGAAGTTCGGAAACTGAATGGAACCGAAATCAGAACACGGCGCCTTCCAAAAGCCGGACTAACTGGCCATTGGTCATCCAAAAACCCACCTTTTTCAGTAAAAATGCAACAAAAACGCCTCCAGTGGGCTAAATTGCTCAAAATTTGGTCCAAGGAGTATTGGAGAAAAGTCATATTTTCAGATAAATCCAAAATTATCCATTTCGGTTCATACGATATGGTGAACGTTGCTATAATGCATGTGTGAGAAATACCTTTAGGCAGGGGGACCCTAATGATATGGGGGTGTTTTTGTTATCATGGTGCTGGAAAGTTGCTCTTAATTGATGGAAATGTTAACTCAATTAAATACCAACAGCTCTTACTGGAGAATATGGCTCCTTCAATTGAATATCATTTTTCCTATATGGACAATATTTCAGGATGATTCTGCACCATGCCATCGAATCAAATCGAAATATTAATTGAAGACATTTTGGTATCTCTATCATTATTATATAATCGAGTTTCTATTATATCGCGTTTAGTTTTAAGAATATTTTTAATAAAAACCATATTTGAAATTCAAATATCGGAAACATTTTATTTTTGTTTCTAATCGAAAATGAAAAGATTTATTTTTAACTAAAAATTGTATTTGTGTTGGAAATACTTATATAAATCTAGTTGCATAACAAATTTTATCATATAACTCTTTGTTTTTAAAGAAACTCAAAAAATCACAAATTTCTAGAGTGTCCACTTTTTTGTCCGCTACTGTATATTTACAGGTGTAAAAGAAAGCAATAGCCATCACAGATATTCTGTTGTTCTAATATCAATTGCGATATTAAAAATTAAAGAAACTATCAGGTCCTTAGAGCCTTTTTTAGGATGACGAGACGAGTTGGAATTGGATCTGTATCTAGATGGGATTAAATGGGTTCATTTTTTAATGTAAATGTATGGCAATGCGCGCATTACCTGATGTGTCTGTCAGATGGAGATGTGTCTATTAATATCAAATTCTTCCTGAAATATTAGCTTTGAGAAATAACTTACTTTTGTTAGTTTTCCAGTCATCATTTAATAATAAACATTATTCAAAACTAAATTTTAACTCAGTGTTGGGATGGTGAACATTGCAATATTTACTCAAAAAGCTGCACTTTGAGGATTAGCGTTAATTGTGACTCTCACCAGCTTTTCAGACGGCAACTTCTAAATACTCTACATACCTCATCTTTAATATTGATATATTACATGGACATTAAACATAGATATGATTTTGGCACTAATATTTGTCATGAGCTCGACAAGAAGAAACCGGTGGAGTAAATATAAGAATCTGGTAATCAGACTATTTTTGAAATAGGGCGTTTACAAAATCTTTGAGCTGGTTTAAATTTACTTGACATGTTTTTTAGTTGAAGGAGTTATGAAAAATTCAAAAGTTTTTTTTAATGATGAAAGCATGACAGCACAAAAACAAAGATCATGTCGACATACTTTTGGACATCCTTACATTGAAGAGTTTTAATCCATTAATTGGTGATCTTATTCCAAATTGATTCCCGTTTTTGATTTTTATTAAATCTCTAAAATTGGTTCCCTTATTTTACACGGGCCTGTACTGTACTGTACAGGTCTGCACTTTGAAAGTATTAATTATATTTTTCAATTCCGTCGTTAAAGAGGAATTTTGGAATTAATTTATGTGCCCCGAATTAGTTAGCAAATAATAAGAGTTCAGAAATACATACATATGTGTATATGTATATCTATACTTTTTCCAAAAATGTGCATTAGCACTTACTAATAAATAGTTCAATGTGTTGTTGCTGTAATTTGTGTAATTAATGCATTTACAATGTTTTTATTTTATTTCCATTCGGGATATTTCATTAGTAGCAATATATCAATTAAATGTAATATACCCACGTTTGTTATGTAGTATACAATGATAACATCATGGCTACAGGAACTGAGTTTCAATATATATCCATAGCTGGAAGGAGGTGAGTGGAAATTGCAAATTTACCTAATTGCAAGTACAGTAGTATCGAGATATGTTGTGCTTCGTGAAAAGGAAAAACAAATTGCAATGTGCAAATTATGGCACGAATTATAAAAAAATGCCTTATTTAGCGAAGTACTGTTCCACCATGAAAGAGTATTTGCTCATATCTCCATCGTCACCATGACAAAATCAGTCGAATTCCCATCATAAGAGAGTATTACCGAAACCGACTAATATTTTGCGGACCTCAGCATAAGTATGTATGTATATAGTAAACGTGATCTATACTAAACCTTGGTAAAGCACCTAATCCAACATGTAAGCTCTTACATCCAGAAAATTCACAGGAACCCTTGTATCTCCAAAGCATATTTCACTGCTGTACAGCGTAATATAGTTAATAGTTACATCATAAGCCAACGACTTTATCTGTGACACACGGTAACACAAAAGAGTAAAAATTTGGTGTTTGGTGTTGGTGTACAGTAATAGAATTTCCCCGCGCTTGTTGTCACCAGCACATTTGCATGTGACATTTTGTGGAGGAAACACCAGTAATGCACCAACTCACGTATACACTTTTACTAACACTCCCAGATGATCAGCTTTATATATTGTTATTGTGTGATGCACGAGAGATGATAAAATAATTAGAAACCACTGCACAGTATGTCCTATGAAGAGTTTGAGTATAGAAATATTTTCGAATTTCATTACCAACACTCAAACCTCTATACTGCTGGGCTTGGATGCGGGACAACATGAACACAGCATGAACATACATGCAAATATTTGCATATGAACACGCATTGCTTATACAGGTAGACACAGAATATTTTAACTTAAAGGCTTCGGGACCGTTGTCGAAATTGGAAATATAATTTTGAAATGTTCACTTGCCATGATTTTCCCGTAATTCAAAACTTTTTGGCTACGTGATCGATTCTTTTCGAGATTAGGTACAAACCAGACCTTGTGGAAGCTAAGTGATCATTCTCTTGATGCTGAATTTGAAATTGCTTCAAAATATTTTGTCATGGAGACGATAACAAAAACCATTGAAGTTAAGAAGTTAAGCTGATGAACTGGTAGAATTAGACCTGACTTTCTCTATTGGAAATACCCTAAAAAGGGTGCATATTTAATCAATTCTGTGCTCCGTAAGTTCTTGCTTAGATGTATAGACATTGAGATATTATTACAGACTCCTTTTTTTAGAATTTGAATTAGAATTCTTAATTATATTTTTGCATCAACAATATTAAATCTTAAAATCAGCACACCTCGTCTTTAGCATTGACCATTCATGCGAAACAGCTAATCTACAATTAACGTAAGATCGTGCTTGCTATTGCTCTTCACGCTTCACTTAAGTATTATGGCTTTGCATATGCACTCGCATTCTCCAATGAATCTTTCTTAAAACGAATGTACTGCAACCCTATAGCAACTGAGCTACACTCATACATACATATATTTGCCTCAATTTTACCAAAGCCATCGAAGCCTGTCAAGTCTGCCGCATAGAGTATGGCCCAACAATGCTACTACATCGATGCGTACCATTACATAACGATTTGAACTAGAAGTTGCAAGGAATGTTGAAGGTTGGTTGCGTCGTTGTACTGTTGCTCAGTCGCTTTGTGTCCATGTTCTTACGGTACCCTTAGCGACAACAAAAGCGGTTGTGTTAAGACAGCTTGAAAACTGCAAGTGGAAAGTTCAACCAATATTGTTGTTATTTTGTTGTAGATGATGGTTTCATTGTATCAGATATATGCTGCAGCAACACGAACAAAGAATGTAGCAAAACTTTGTCTTTGAAGAATTCCAAATAGTCTCCAAGCAATGCGAATTCAATTTCGTGCACAATAGTTGAAGAATTGACCAAATTTCATATAGGCAAGTGCTTTGCGTGCGCAACTGTCTGATTATGTTAGTGAGTGAACATTTTATACTCTCGCAATTTATTTATATAGTTTCATTAAGATAACACACAATTTGACCCATACATTCGACATGAAGTCCAATAGAATAACGAAAATCCTCATATATAGTATATAGGCTAAGGTAATTCCCGAACCGATTTCTCTCATTTTCACTCACCACATTATATCTAGGATTATATGCTCACTTAATTTGGCTAAGATATTTCACATGTTAACATTTATAAGGTTTAAGCCCATCGTATTTTTGAAAAACCTATAATGGGAGCTAGTGGCAGTTATGAACCGATATTAACCATTTTTGGTACAGAGACACTATTAGCCACTATTAGAAGCAAAATTTTTCCTCTGAATTAAATTAAGATATCTGAGAGATTTACGAAAAAAAAATTAACCGATGGCACTGAGTTCTTCAGATTTCCACTATTTTCGTGGTGTATGATGCCACTAAGCTTATATGTTACAGCAGTTTTGTTAAACTATTTTATATATTAACCGATATATACTGTTCGGTTTCAAAATCCTAAGGTTAGGCATAAGGGAGCTATAAGTAATTGTCTAGATGAATAATTCATGAAACAACTTAAAATTTAGAAGATGGAAGTGCTTGGAGATTACTTATTACAATTTATGGACTAATTCCTACGTCCTCTACAAATGTGAACAGTTACTTAATTGAGAGAAAAAGTAAAAAATAAAATAAGTAACTTTCATATATGGGATATGGAATATGAGGGTGTGCTTCTAACAAAGCCATGGGATGGCGTGGTTCTTGGAGCGTGCAATGGCTGAATGAATGAACATCCCGATAAATGGAGAGAGCTCCAATGTAATACCTCTAATTAAAGAATGTGTGAGGTTTTCTTTATAATTAAAAGTGCAAATGGATATTGGTTTTACATATATTAGACTCGAATGAGGGAATTACAGCTTCAACGTCGAAAAAGAAAGAACTTTTTTAAGAACAATTTATGTGGTAATAGTTCCAGAAATTCGAATACTAAGTCTTTTAGACACATTTCGAAAAACCAAATATTTTCAGCATTTCACTTTTAGACTTTATTTTAATTAGCTTGTTTTCTTTTCCGCGGAAAACTTAAACATTTAGTCTATTCTATGTTAGATGTTTTGAAAAACAAAATAAAAAAACAGAGTATTGAGTAATTAAACTGTTTCACCCCACTTATATCTTAATTTTTCTAATTCTAATGGAAAATAGTGTTTAAACTTTGATAGTAAAGCATGAAAAATACAGTAGAATTAATTATATGTACATATTAATGTATTTTCATCCAAATACAAATTATGTTTCTTTACACCGAATCGAAACTTAAAGTCTTCGATTGTTGCATAGATATATACTCAGTGAAAATGCATATTTACATATTAATGGAATGTATGGAAATTTAGTTTTTATTTAGGCACGTATTTTAAACTTTAAATACTTTATTTATTGATGTGCAGCGGTTTAGTAAATAGGTGAATAGTAAACAACTAAGGAAGGGTTAGGTTCGGGTAGAAGCAAAAGTAAGATAGTTCCAGATGACTTCATACATCTCACTTATTTTTCGAATACATATCTTGTATGGGTTATTATTTTTATGGTGTTAGAGAATGTTTGTTTCTACCGCCGTACTTATCGTATAAATGTATGTTGGATCATTGTCACTCATACGAAATTCAATAAAATTCCATAGCTAAGATATGTTACAAAACAACATTTTTTTAAGTGGGTGTGGAACCGCCCATATAGTGAATAGATTTTTTTTACTCGTATAGCTATCCTGAGTTATATTTATCACATTCAACGAAAAACACTGCAAGTGGAAATTGAAAACAAAAATTGAAACATTCTGTACTTCAATTAAATAATATGTATGTATATTTTCATTGAAGTTTTATTATATCAAAATTCTCACAATTTACGTCGGTATAGGTAAAAGTCACTCATACGCCCTATCAGATTGCGTAGAGTGTATGAATGACAGATTATATCATTTTCATATTTTGCTTTCGTTCATATACAGTTGTTGTCAGATAATTAGCAACACTTCCTTTTATAGGGTCTTGATGAGAATATTGATAAAATTCTTAAATTGTGAAGCATGTCCAATGTTTCAAAAAAGTTTGAAACATGGTGGTGAATGTGTGGGTTGCTTTTGATGGTATGGTTTTGTCCACCTAATGGAATTGATGGAATTTTATATATCGATATATTGAATAATGTCATATAGAACAAGTAAGGAAGGGCTAAGTTCGGTTGTGACCGAACATTTTATACTCTCGCAATTTATTTATTTAATATTATATAATAGACAATTTGACCCACATATTTGTCATCAATATGGTGTAAGGTCCATTGAAAGTTGGAAACCTTAATATTAGGTTAGAAGCACCGAGTCCTCAGGTTCGATATATGGGGCCTTGAAAACCTATGGTCCGATTTCGGCGATTTTTAGAAAGGGGCTGTCACTCTATACATGCTGTATTTATGCAAAGCTCTGCTCCGATATCTTCACTAGTGCTTACTTTATATGTATATTGTTAAGTAAACGATTCAGATCGACTTCAAAGTTTTCACAACACATTATTGAGATGCAAGGAAAAAATACAAACCCACTTAAAATTTTGTATACCAATTTGGGTGGAGCCCTTCTGTACCTTCTTTATAATGAAATTTAAGGTTTCTGGTGTTTTCCCGTGGGCGTGGTTATAATCCGATATCCTCCATTTTTGGGCTATATAAGGAAATGCCTAAAAAAAACGACTCCTGAGAATTTCGTTGATATAGCTATAGTAGTTTACGATATATGTATAAAAAACTTAGTAGGAGGCGGGGCAAAGCCCATTTTCCCAAAAAAATTACATCCAAATATGCCCCTTCCAAGAACAACCCTTTGTACCGAATTTGATTTATTTAAATTCGGTGTTCGAAAGCAACCTTCCTATGGTGCCAAGAAACAAGTGTTCCAAGTTTCATCAAGATATCTTAATTTTTACTCAAATTACAGCTTGCACAGACCCTGATCACCCTGATCACTTTGGTATATATAACCCTATATCTAACTCGTTTAGTTTTGGGTGTTACAAACAACCGTTATGTGAACAAAACTATAATACTCTCTTTCGCAACTTTGTTGCGAGAGTATAAAAATCTGCATGTTATGAGAAAATTTCAACAGGATTACAACAGAAAGCACAAGGCAAAGTTACAGAAAATGTTTTTCAACGAAAATTTCATCAATATTTTGAAGTAGCAATCATGTTTATTTAACTTGAGCACAATAATACATTTCGGGGAGACAAAGTCAGCCGTCAATTAGTATGCTTTTGATATAGTAAGAACGGCATGGAAATTCATATAAGTGATGTCCTGGACGAAATCAGAGTTCATTCGTCGAAATGTAAACAATATGTGTTAGGGTACCAACACATTTCTGAAAGGAAAGCAAAAAGGCTTCGATATCACTAAATAAATAAACAATGTGAGTATCAGGCCTATATATGGCTTCCGAAACTTTTGTTATGCAATTTTGCAACCGAAGAGCAGAAGTATCGCGAGAGACTACAACAAAACACAGGATTTGACAACTTTTAACAAAGTGCTGCGGATGAAGTAGCGGGAAGCTGTGAAAAAATAAAGCTTTGAAATGTCGTTCGAACTCAGAGCTTTGTTATTGGCTACTTCCCGGAAGTTGCATGTTTGTGTGAATGTAGAGTTGTCTGTTTGTACGGACATACATATATACCAATGTGTGTTTCTGACATGACCAAATAATTAGGTAAGAATTTAAAATGCCCCTCACAGTGGAAACATGCTGTGAAACGTGACTATTATTTACGCCTGTGAAGGTATGCATATTTTAATATGTAGATGATCCTTATTATTCTTATTCTGAAAACTTATGGAAAAAAAATAAAAAATAGAATTGGGGAAAACAGCCCTTTGCACTTTTATGCTTTAATAATCGAATTGCTAATCTCTGGTAAGAAAACAAATAATTGCTGTGTAGGCTTTCATATGACTACATATGTATGTGTGTGATTGGCGTTGCAACCGTTTAGCCGGTTATTGCCGAATCGACGATAGTGCGCCACTTCTCTCTCTCCTTCGCAGTTCGGCGCCAGTTGGAGATCCCAAGAGTAACCAGGTCGCTCTCCACCTGGTTCCTCCAACGGAGTGGAGGCCTTCCCCTTCCTCGGCTTCCTCCGGCGGGTACTGCATCGAACACTTTCAGGGCTGGAGTGTTTTCGTCCATTCGGACAGCATGACCTAGCCAGCGTAGCCGCTGTCTTTTTATTCGCTGAACTATGTCAATGTCGTCGTATAACTCGTACAGCTCATCGTTCCATCGTCTGCGGTATTCGCCGTTGCCAATGTTCCGAGGACCATAAATCTTGCGCAAAACCTTTCTCTCGAAAACTCCTAGTGCCGTCTCATCGGATGTTGACATCGTCCAAGCTTCTGCACCATAAAGCAGGACGAGAATGATAAGCGACTTGTAGAGTTTTTGGTTCGCCGAGAGAGGACTTTACTTTTCATTTGCCTACTCAGTCCAAAGTAGAACCTGTTGGCAAGAGTTATTCTGCGCTGGATTTCGAGGCTGACATTGTTGGTGTTGTTGATACTGGTTCCCAGGTAAACGAAATTATCTACGACTTCGAAGTTATGACTGTCTACAGTGACGTGGGAGCCAAGACGCGAATGCACCGACTGTTTGCTTGATTACAGGAGCTATTTCGTCTTGTCCTCATTCAGCTCCAGACCTCTTCGCTTCGCCTCCTTATCAATGCGGGAAAAAGCAGAACAAACGGCGCGGTTGTTGCTTCCGATGATATCAATACCATCGGCGTACGCCAGGAGCTGTACACTCTTGTAGAAGATTGTACCTTCTCTATTTAGCTCTGCAGCTCTTATAATTTTTTCCAGCATCAAGTTAAAGAAGTCGCACGATAGTGAGTCACCTTGTCTGAAATCATGACGGGGCTTTTGGTGTTGCTCAACGTCAGCTTACACAGTCGTATTAGTTGTGCGAGGATACCAAATTCAGATATCGCGGCACAAAGGCAGCTCCTTTTCGTGCTGCCGAAAGCAGCTTTAAAGTCGACAAATAGATGGTGTGTGTCGATGGTCTTTTCACGGGTCTTCTCCAAAATTTGGCGCATGGTGAATATCTGGTCAGTTGTCGATTTTCCAGGTCTAAAGCCACACTGATAAGGTCCAATCAGTTTATTGACGGTGGGCTTTCACACAGTACGCTCGATAAAACCTTGTATGCGATATTTATGAGGGTTATCCCACGGTAATTGGCGCAGATTGCGGGATCTCCCTTTTATGGATGTATGTATGTAGTCAAACTATATTCCTCGAACTTATTGGTAATTATTTAATGTTTATAATTTGTATAGATGGCTACTGTCTGCATTATTTATTTCCTTTATTAATTTTCGGATTTTTTTATAAATTTTATTTATTTAGAAATGTAAGGAATATTTGTCTTAGTGCTTATATACTATATGTATATGGTATGAGACATAGTCAGGTGGTTCCCATGTCAGACTAGGACGAAAAGGAATAAAAAAACAATCAAACTTGCTTTTTGCACCTTTTGTTTAGTCTCACTTTTCGACGAGCGACTTTTTTTCTGTGTTAGTGTTTATTGCGAAATTTGTGTATGCACATGGCTATGCAACTGAGTCTCACAGTTATGCCATATTATATTATAGCATGTCAATGCACTCAACCGTATCAAATGTAATGTGGACCCGAGAGAATTTGTCCCTATAAATTGAGTACATTTGCATACAAGTGTATATGCGAACACAACTACGTACCTTAAGGTATATAATAAAACGCACATCTGTATTCATACGTCCACACCATTTTACGTATACGCCATGGTCGCACGCATAATGCTAAAAGGCATTGTAGTGGGAATTCAGCTGGCACTTCATATCAGTGGTTGGTGAAATATGGTATATATTTATGTCTGTTTGTGCTTTCCTTTGCCTCGTTTTTTTATGCTCTTTCATTAATACTATTGTTATGACTTTTCTCTTCTTTTTGCCGTTCTGGGTTTTAGTTTTTCTGCTCTTTAATTTTGTGAATAAGCCCAAAGCTGTAGTGGCTGGGGCTGCTATCAGCCATGTGAGTTTAATTGTTCAGCTCTTCACATTGCTTTCTTTTGGCCCTTTGTAGGCATACGGGTACCTTCGTTTGCATAGTGAAAATACAAAAATTACAGAAGCGATGATTGTGACGGCTGTGATATTATGATTGAAGAATATACTGTATACTGCTCTAAAATTTTTTCTTGAAATTTCGAGAATTTAAGACAACCAAAGAATGCATTTTGTACTATCTTAATTACGATTCAATCTATATAAGATATAGATAATTTATGAGCAACGCCTATTGAACTGTTGACTTCGGTGTGTGTTATGATGTAATTTAGTAGAAATTGAACTCTTTTGTCAGTGAAATAATGGAGACAGAGGAATATTTTTTCTCCTGCCTCTTGCAGCGTACTTTTTCCACTTAACCATTAAATGTTTGAGTTCAGCCCCAAAATAGAGACTTTCGACCATTTCGTTAGGTCACTTCAACAGAGTATAAACTTCGGAAAACTGCGGTAATTTTTTGAATGACCGTTATCATTTATGACGCTTACTGTGAGTAAACCAACCTGCGATGCAGATTAATTTGATCGAATTACGAAGCTTTAATTGTCTTAAATCGCATGTAACATATATGGTAAGTCATCCATTTAAGAGTTAATATATATATTTTTAAAATGGAAAAGGAACGTCCGTGGCTTTGTGTTACAGCGTTATAAACTTACATCCCTCCAAGAACTGTTCATATCCATAAAACAACCATAACTACTAGATTGGAAAGGAATACTAGCAGGAAAAAAAATAGATTTTAGGTATAAGAAATTAAGTAATATTTGTTATATCTATTTATGAAAATCTAAGGTATCCTTAAATAGAAACCAATGGAAGATCCAGATGATTAGTTTTAATTTGGATAGTAAATTAACATAATCATTATGAAGAGCTAGTGGCCCAGAGTGCAGAGTTTGTTTTGGTATATTCTTCAGTGGCTTTCTTTATAAACTGACCGATTTCTTTCCAAAAACTTAAGCATGCTTACAACTTTCTACCGTGGACTCACGTGCAGAATATGTAAATAATATGAAATGACATGTGTGGCACATAGGTTCGCGTAGTTATTTCCAATGTAGTCATGACAAAACGGAAATTTATGGCCGACTTCGTAGCCTCTTACAACCTGCCTATAGGCTTGTGTGTGAGGATTGTCAGCTAACACAGATTGTATGATTAATTGACATATGAACATGGATAAATGTGCATAATTGAAAACCGGTCTTTTTTTAGCCCTAGTTACATACAATTGTATTTGTAGATATTTTACGGTAAATGTGACTGTTTTCTGATTCCACATGTGGGCATTTCAAGAAGAGTTATTCACAGCGGAATAAAGTGTGTGGAAAGTTGTATCCATTAAGGGGTTATATACAGTTAGAATTTTCAAAAAATAGATTTTTGTTTTATTTCATTTTCTTAATGTACATATATTTAAGAATACACACAGAAAATTTCATATCGTTCCGGTGAATATTTTCAAAGTTACAAGCAAATGAAAAAATTGAAAAGGCGTTTCAGAGTGCTTGGAAGTACAAGGTCCAAACTTTAAACGCGTTTTTCTCAAAATGGTGTTTTCAAAGTCGGTGACCAACATTACTCGAAAACGGCTAGACCGATTAGTCTCAAATTTAACACGACCTTCTTAAATATATTTTATATTATTAATCGAAATTTTTTCTCTCCGATAAATATTTTTTCTTTTTATAAACAATTTAAGGCCGAAATTTCGGTGAAGAATCGATTTTTTTTTTTGAGAAACCGCCATTTTGACAAAAAATTTATTTTGCTTATTCCTTCGATTAATTACTAGATTTAACATTATTTTAACGAAATCTGTTTGGTTTTTTTAATTTCAAATGATCCAGTTCCGAGATATAGTGGTCACCGCAAAACATCTTTTTTGAGAGGAGCTCCTGGAGATCAGCTGTAGCTCTTTTTCAAATAAATATTTTTATTAGTACTAAGTCTTAAAATACAGTTAAAATATACCATAATATGTGTATAAATTTTTGGATCAATAAATTAAAAAGTTTTCTCAGAAAAAATTCTGGAAAATTCACTTTTTTTCGGCCGTCTAACTGTATATATGCTATTGAATTAATGTGGCACGGAGCACTGATTGAACTGGAATATATTAAATCATAACATAATTAACGAATTTAGTGCTGGAATTGCCTTGCTTACAATTGCTATTCCTAATTGGACCTCAAGTTAAGGAGTATTTGGGGCATTGTATTAATCTAACAAATTATCTATAAAAATAAGAACGGAAGTGATTGAATTGAATGAATTATAAATGTGTCCTTAATAATCTTATAAAAGTCGGAGCGAATATCAACATCATTTAATAAATGCATACCACACAAGTTGATAAGTCAAGTGTTAAAATATCGATTTATCAAAAAGGACATCAAATATAGTAGTGCTGGTTTGCTTATGAGAATCGATTTGTATTGTTTCTTTTGATCGGATCTTTGGGGAAAGCAGAAATTAGACAGGATCAGGATTGATAATAGGTTATTCAAACAAGAGATTTGCAACAACTGAAGAAACATTAAATATTTGAAGCCGAAGGCCCTTGTTGCTAGCGCTGCTAAATATTCATTTGTCAAATAATTTATTATTGTACAAATTTCTTAAAAATAAAAAAAATAAATAAAAAAAATTAAATATTTGCTCAACGTACAATCGACTATTCATATCCGTATTGTTGAACTTGCAAGTACTGCCACTTTACTATCACTAGCTTTGTTTTGACTGCGAGTAATAACAATCCATTCGTCTTCCTTCCTTTTTAGCCGAGCTTTGTTGTTGTTCTATTTTCTATTATGATTTTTTTTTTGTTTTTATGGTACGCACAATTAATTAAGTCCGTCTTGTCAATGCCCCTTGGCCAATTATATAGCAGACATACAATTATTACCAAAGACCAACCGCACAGACATTTAATTATCCTGAAAATTACTAAAAGTGCGTTAACCTACTAACGAAAAACGCCAGAAACACTAAATTTTACAGAAGAAATACCAGAAAGAAGCTACAGTGAGATTTTTTTTACAAAATGGGAAATGGGCGTGGCGTCGCCCACTAATGGGTCAAAAACCATATGTCAAGAACTACTCGACCGATTCCAATGAAATTCGGTATATAACACTTTCTTGATACTCTGATGACAATTTTGAATTATATCTGATTCCTTCACTTTATAATATATACATTTGGAACCAATGAAGATAGCGGAATAAAACTTTACACAAATAGTGCATATCATCTCTGGCTTCACTTGTGAAAAAATTGTCTAATACGGACTATAACTTTTCAAGGCCCCAGATGTGGTTGCGAGATATATACAGATAACCGATTTGGGGGCGGGGCCACGCCCACTTTCCCAAAAGAATTACATCCAAATATGACCCTTCCTAGTGCGATAGCGCGAATTGTAAAATTTCAGAGTTTTAGAGAGACCAATGTTGAAATTTTCAGCTGCACCGAATTTTGCTTACTTTGTCTGTAGAACACGCTAAGATTAGACGTGTTTTTATGAACGTGGGGTTTTGCGGTTGCTTATTAATCAATTCTTGGTCTAAAACAATACTCTAACGATGCTCCAGTCTCCATATTCAAAACTTCATATACATTTCTTCGCAGCTAAAGTAGGCCATCCACAGTTGAATTTGAACTGTTTGTTAAAATATAGGCAAACAAAAGTTTTCCGGAAAGTGGTTAAGAACAGGTAGTGTTGAAAACAGTTTGGTAAAGAATTGTAACAATTTTTGTTTGGTAAAAATATACAAACCAAAAGAACATCTCTATCTTATTTAAATAAATCTGAATAGGTTTCAGAAAGGTAAGAGATACAACCACTTATAAGGAGTGCTGCCACGTATTTAAAAAAAACTGGTAATATTTATTATACTCTCGCAACAAAGTTGCTAAAGAGAGTATTATAGTTTTGTTCACATAACGGTTGTTTGTAAGCCCTAAAACTAAACGAGTGAGATATAGGGTTATATACACCAAAGTGATCAGGTTCACGAGCAGAGTTAAGTCCTAAAACTAAACGAGTGAGATATAGAGTTAAAACAGCAGAGTGGAAAGACATCTGTCCGTCCGTGCAAGATGTAACTTGAGTAAAAATTGAGATATCTTGATGAAACTTGGTACACATGTTCCATGGGACCGTGAGAGCTTTGAAGATGGGCAAAATCGGTAAACTACCACGCCCACAAAATGGCAAATACCGAAAACCTATAAAAAGCTATTACTAAGCCATAAATTAAGCTAAAAAAGTTAAATTTGGTATAAAGCATACCACCATATTTCAATGATATTCGATTCATAATATTTTCCTGACATCTCAATGATGTGTTAAGAAAATAATCCAAATCGGTTCACAACCACGCCTATTTCCTATATACCAGAACTTTGAATTCGATCTGAGTAGTTTACTTTACAATATATAAGTTAACCGGTGAAGATATCGGAACAGAACTGTGCAAAAATACTGCAGTTAAAGATTGGCATCGCCCTTCTAAATCGCCGAAATCGGTCCATAAGTTTTCAAGACCCTATATATCGAATATGAGGAACTCAGTGCTTCTAAGTTTTTACCTAAAATATAGTTAAGTCTCTCAGATATTTTGAAGAAAGTCAGAGGGAAACGTTTCTTCTGATAATATGTCTCCGTGCCAAAAATTACTGAAATCGGGGCATAACTTCCCTATACCATATATATGCCGAATATGTGAGTCAAATTGTGTGTTTTATTAATAAAATTAAATAAACATATTGCAATAGTGTAAAATGTTCGGTGACACCCGAACTTAGGACTCCCTTACTTGTTTTACAGATGAAAAAAAAACACACTGTACACTGTTTTCTTCTTAAATATGCTGAAATTGGTGGTTGTCGCTGCGATAATGGTTTAAATGTGAAATGTGTAAATTTATCTAGTATGCATCAGAAAATAAAAACAATAACTAAAAAATGTTAGATAAATCGAAATGTTATGATACGCAGTGGATTTCTTTATACAAATACATATTATTTTGTCATCTCACATAGACAAATTATTGAACTAGTTCTTGACTCTATTCAGATTACGAAAGCAACTCAAACCATCAATATGCCTTTAGTGATTAATTTTTAGCTGACAATTTCAAAATATCGAATTGTTTTTAACAGCCTTACTAGTGATTGCAATAGACAAATTTCAGGCAAGGTTTGCAGAGAAGCACTCAAATAAGTATACATATTAATTTACATCCAAGTGGGTAAACAACTGAGTTTTCTCTATTCGATTTATTACAATGGTTATTTTTCGTTCGCGTGTATATGTACTATTATTACTACATATTATGTAGTAGTAAAGTAAAGTATTTTCACCGGCGTTTTGTCACTGTGTATGAGTAGTGGCAGTGTTAATGTGGCAAATAAATACGGTGAGATGTGCTTATGTATATATATCAGCACGTATAACACTCAATTCAAAGTTTCATAAGTATGTACAGGTTTACGGGAAGCGCTGTGTTGAGCTAAAGTTTTGCCCTTCCTTTTTCGTGCTTGAACCAGAATGCATTCCCTCTTTCACTTTGTGGGACACATTACTAATACAACACACTACTACAATACTACACAATCAACATATTTTTTTCACACTTTTTCTACATCGACAAAAATTCTACCTACAGTTTTGCAACACAAAAACACAACACTAAATTCTATTACTTTTTTAAACTTCTGTTAACGAACCAAAAATTCGAATTCAAAAGAGAATCGAGTTTATCGCTACGTTGATACGCTATTGCGTGCCTTCTGTATGTATATTATGTATACTTATGTATATTTGAATGTGTCTCCTATTGTATAATAAAATTAAAATAGCTGCAGAAAATAGAACCAGAAACAAAAAAATATTCAGAGTTTCAGTAAAACTTAATTTTAAATAATTTTGTTTTTTAATTTCGAGAGCCTTTCCTTTCCTATTCAACTTATATTATACATTGGTTATTTCGTCAAATTTTTAAAACAATTCACATACTTTCTCTAAAACTTTTGTGACCCTGTATAAATAGGAGGTAACTTCTCGGCAGTCACATCTTTGTTGTTTTATATAAATGCTACTACATTTCTTCGTGTTCATGAATTTCGATACCTGTTATCTTCGTTCCATAAATGAGAGATGTATTTTTTGGTGATGGAAGCCCTTTGAATTCTTCCGAACTCGGTAGTTGACTTTTAGAATGGTTTAGATGATTCTAAGAAAATGGGTGCCATCCATCTTCTAATTTGTTATCCTATGCCAAGTTCATATAGAAAAGTAAATATTTTGGTTACATTGGTGGCTGTTTAATCACACGCAACCGTAAAAATTACGGCGAATGTTTTCATTATTTTTGGCACAACCATGAAATTTATTTTTAGTAGCTTTGTTTCTTAATTTTTTGGTGTTATACTTTTTGCACCTACTCCTCCCTTATATACATCTGTATGTAATTCTGTTCAAGGACATATTTTGTTAGTAGAGCTTTGCGGCGTTGTTCATTTACATGATGGCTTCGATTAATTTCAAAAACTACATCACAAAAAAATACGCAAATACAATTTTTCAACAAATTCCAGTTTCGAATGGGCAGTTAATTACACAAAGTGTTGAGCCCGAAACCTATAGTTTTTTACCTGGAGCGCATGAACATGAGATGTGAGAAACAGTTTTGGTAAAAATAAAATTAAGTGAATGTGTGGTTCATTACTGAGAGTGAGTGAGTTTTTGTAAATATTTACATACCTTGATTAACTGCCATGATGATGAAGGCGGGCAACTGAGGGTGCTTGAATTGAGGTAGCAAAAGGTTATCAACAGAATTTATGTTCGAAGGGCAAGATTTGTAGGTATGTGTGAGTAGTTGACTAGCTAGAACAGAAAGAACATATTGTTAAGAACAATAACAAAACCGAGTGGGTACCAAACAAAGCAAACCAATTTCGGTAAATCCACAACAAAGCTTATTTTCTCTTTTCAACTTTATTGCAATTTCAACTTTGGATTTAAGGAAAACGAATTGTATGCTCCGACAGGTGCAATAATCAGGTTCGTATTGATTGATATTGAAACTTCAAGTACTATTCTAACATTATCTTTGGAAATAAAAACGTTTTACTAAAAATACTTTCGTTATTATATTGACACGACAGACTGTCTTTATTAAAACGCATAACCAAATTTGACCTTGTTGAGCAAAAAATGGCTGGTTACGAAATGTGTGCAAAAACTTTAAAATTTTCTAACGGAATTTGTATTTATAAATATTGAGTGATAAAAAAAGCCCCATAGCTGGCGAAAATTTCCATGCTTTAGTACAATTGAAGTTTACTTTTTATTCATCGCTGTCCTTATTATTTTTCACGTAACTGTATCTTAACAAAGGAACCTTCCTATGTTGCCATCAAATAAAAAAATTTTAAATATAAATGATCTATATAGACTTATATTTCTACCCTTGAAAACATTTAGTATTCATTCAATAGTTGCATTGAACTATACATATTCTAACATAAACAAGTGAACTTCGGTAATTTCGACACAGATTAACGAGTTAGGAATGCAACAACTTACAATAAATCGTTACAATGGTAATTTTTATATAAATAACATAAAGAACAAATTTTGTATTAAATAGTCCATCATCAAAGTAAGTTTTGAATGTATGTAAGTAGGAAGAAAAAAATTTAAATTTAGAATTTGTAAATTTGTATAAATAAGTAGGAGGATGGAGTCATTTGTAGAAGTTCACGTAAGTGAGGAAAGTTTCTGACTGCCATTCACTTGGGAGTGGCCAGGAACGATTCTTTTACATGTGGCTCAAGCAGCTCACAACTTCCGGTCTTAGACCAAGTATCCTCTGGGTAGCCAACAGACAACCGTCTGGAAGCGAGCTAAAGTGAGAAGGCGAATCCCGCTTATGCGGTTGTGCGTAAGGCTTGGGACCCACCACATAAAAACGAATAACCAGTGAATAAGAAACACAGGCCTCGGATGAGAAACCCCCCTTTTGATGACGACCACGGCAAACGTATAAAGGACTATGATTTAAGGGCATGCACCTGGAATGTCCGGACCCTTAATTGGGAAGGTGCCTCTTCCCAGCTGGTTGATGTCCTCGTAAGAGTAAAGGCTGACATCACCGCAATCCAAGAAATGCGATGGACGGGACAAGGACGGAAGAAGGTGGGTCCTTGTGACATCTACTACAGCGGCCATATAAAGGAGCGCAAATTCGGTGTGGGATTCGTGGTGGGAGAGAGACTCCGTCGTCGAGTCCTGGCATTCACTCCGGTGGATGAACGTCTAGCCACAATCCGCATCAAAGCGAGGTTCTTCAACATATCGCTGATTTGCGCCCACGCCCCGACGGAAGAGAAGGACGAAGTGATCAAAGATACCTTCTATGAGCGCCTAGAACGTACCTATGAGCGCTGCCCCCGCCGCGATGTCAAAATCGTGCTTGGCGATTTCAACGCTAGGGTGGGTAAAGAAGGTGTCTTTGGCACAACAGTCGGAAAATTCAGCCTCCATGACGAAACATCACCAAACGGTCTGAGGCTGATCGACTTCGCCGGGGCCCGAAATATGGTCATCTGTAGTACTAGATTCCAGCATAAGAAAATCCATCAAGCTACTTGGCTGTCCCCGGATCGAATCACTCGCAACCAGATCGATCATGTTGTGATAGATGGACGACATGTCTCCAGTGTTTTTGATGTGCGTACGCTTCGTGGTCCCAACATCGACTCGGACCACTATCTTGTAACAGCTAAGATACGCACCCGCCTCTGTGTAGAAAAGCGCACACGTCAACAAACACAAGGAAGGATCGACATCGAGAAGCTGCAATCACAACCGACAGCCGAACGATTTTCTACTCGACTTGCACTCCTGCTCTCTGAGAGCACTCATCAGCATCTCGGTATAAGGGAGCTGTGGGACGGCATATCAAACTCCTTACGTACAGCTGCAACCGAAACCATTGGCTTTCGGAAAAGCCAAAAAAACAGCTGGTATGATGAGGATTGTCGTCTCGCAGTGGAGAGAAAACAGACTGCCTACCTCGCAATGTTGCGATCGACCGCAACACGAGCGGGATGGGAAAGATACCGAGAGCTGAAGAGGGAAGCGAGACGCATTTGCAGAAAAAGAAAGAAAGAGGCAGAAATGCGTGAGTATGAAGAGCTTGACAAGCTGGCCGACAGGGGTAATGCTCGAAAATTTTACGAAAAGATCCGGCGACTAACTGAAGGTTTCAAGACCGGAGCACACTCCTGTAGGACCCCCAGCGGTGATCTAGTGGTTGATGACTAGAGTATACTGTGTTTGTGAAGGGAACACTTCTCCAGCCTGCTGAATGGCAGTGAAAGTACAACACCAGGAGATGGCGAACCCGATTCCCCAATCGACGACGATGGAGCAGATGTTCCATTGCCCGACCGTGAAGAAATTCGAATAGCAATTACCCGCTTGAAGAACAACAAGGCGGCGGGGGCCGATGGATTGCCGACCGAGCTATTCAAATACGGCGGCAAAGAGCTGATAAGGTGCATGCATCAGCTTATTTGCAGAATATGGTAGGAAGAAGGCATGCCTGACGATTGGAATCTCAGTGTGCTCTGCCCAATCCACAAAAAGGGAGACCCCACAATCTGCGCCAACTATCGTGGGATAAGCCTCCTTAACATCGCTTATAAGGTTCTATCGAGCATACTGTGTGAAAGACTAAAGCCCACCGTCAACAAACTGATTGGACCTTATCAGTGTGGCTTTAGACCTGGAAAATCAACAACTGACCAGATATTCACCATGCGCCAAATCTTGGAGAAGACCCGTGAAAAAAGGATCGACACACACCATCTATTTGTCGACTTTAAAGCTGCTTTCGACAGCACGAAAAGGAGCTGCCTTTATGCCGCGATGTCTGAATTTGGTATCCCCGCAAAACTAATACGGCTGTGTAAGTTGACGTTGAGCAACACCAAAAGCTCCGTCAGGATCGGGAAGGACCTCTCCGAGCCGCTCGATACCAAACGAGGTTTCAGACAAGGTGACTCGCTATCGTGCGACTTCTTTAACTTGATGCTGGAGAAAATTATAAGAGCTGCAGAGCTAAATAGAGAAGGTACAATCTTCTATAAGAGTGTACAGCTACTGGCGTACGCCGATGATATCGATATCATTGGAAACAACACCCGCGCCGTTAGTTCTGCTTTTTCCCGCCTGGATAAGCGAATGGGTCTGGTGGTGAACGAGGACAAGACGAAATATCTCCTGTCATCAAACAAACAGTCAGGGCATTCGCGTCTTGGCTCCCACGTCACTGTTGACAGTCATAACTTTGAAGTTGTAGATAATTTCGTATACCTAGGAACCAACATTAACACCGATAATTATGTCAGCCTTGAAATCCAACGCAGAATCACTCTTGCCAACAGGTGCTACTATGGACTGAGTAGGCAATTGAAAAGTAAAGTCCTCTCTCGACGAACAAAAACTAAACTCTACAAGTCCCTCATCATTCCCGTCCTACTTTATGGTGCAGAAGCGTGGACGGTGTAAACATCCGATGAGATGGCACTAGGAGTTTTCGAGAGAAAGGTTTTGCGGAAGATTTACGGTCCCTTAAACATTGGCAACGGCGAATACCGCAGAAGATGGAATGATGAGCTGTATGTGTTGTTCGACGACATAGACATAGTCCAGCGAATAAAAAGACAGCGGCTACGCTGGCTGGGTCATGTTGTTCGAATGGATGAAAGTGCCCCAGCTCTGAAAGTTTTCGATGCAGTACCCGCTGGTGGAAGCCGAGGAAGAGGGAGACCTCCACTCCGGTGGAAGGACCAGGTGGAGAAGGACCTGTCTTCACTTGGTATTACCAATTGGCGCCAAACCGTCAAAAGGAGAGATGCGTGGCGCACTGTTGTGGACTCGGCTATACCCGCGTAAGCGGTTTCTACGCCAGTTAAGAAGAAGAAGAAGTTTTTACCAAGATAACGTAAATTAGTTGAGAGCATTAAAGCTTAACAGAACAGAATTTTTTCCAACAGGGTCCTTGGGGATTTTTGTTGTTTAAAAAACTTACAGATGTTTATAGCACATCTGAAAACGCATTGAACACTTAATCAGAGATTAATGAAATGCGTATTGCGGTTTATCTCGATATCTCTCCTCAGACACCAGGTTAGTTTGTCCTTGAAAAATCAGTGGGTAAGGACAAAACGATGATTTTTGTGCTGAAATTTGCTGTGCCACAATCTGCTGTGTTAATTTCAACACTTTTTTCAATAACAACAACTTGTTAAATTGTCTGTGTAGTCTGTGCGTGAGTCAATTGTTCGGCGTGCAGTATTCATTAAATGCTTTCATCTTCCCTAAGTTATCTGCATGATTTAGTTCTACCGCATGTTGCTTCTTTTCAGATGAGCGTCCTCCAGCAAAAGTATGACTGTACAACAGTCAATTAAAAGCTTTTCAATTTCAACAAAAAGTCACCCGACATTATGTTGCGCTCAGCTCATGCTTGTTGTGCACAAATTGCAACACCGTTCGTGTTGCACTTCGCCGTCGTAATACTACGTTCGGACCGACATTGATAACATCTTGAACACAATTTGTGGATTGTGGAAACAAAGTCGTTCTGTACGACATCATGTGTTTTTGATGAATTTTCATTGACAGTTCACAAATTTATTTGTTTCTTTAAATTTTGAGCAACGATAATTGTATGTTTTAGAATATTTAATGTTTGCTTATAATTATTATTAATGATATTGTTTTATAGAATCACGACAAGAATATTTTAATAATGATAGTATTGGCTTTGAAAAGCTAGATAAATATCTTGCGCAATGATGATATTTTCAAGATAATTGATCGAGACTGCAGCACAAACAAACAACGTTTATTCCTATTTGGTATAATAAAGGAACTTGGGACGCCGATTAAATCATGTTGGACAAAAGTTTGTATAGGTTTTCACTGATGCAAAAATTTTCAATTAAATATCATTATTCCAGCAACGTAAGATTTAGACACCTTGTTGCTGTAACTCCACTTCCATTTCCTCTAAAATATAGCTATAGCCCGGGTAGAGCACACACCTCATTTTGCCACAATTCAATTAGGAGTGCTTCCTCCCTCTCACCCCACGAATTCCTTTTATTGTACTTTTGTTTTTTCTCCAATCTTTTGAAAATGTAAACAAATATTAACGGACAATTTGGGGATGGCAAAATATGTCTTCCAATAATATCGACTAAAATAGAGCAGGCATCGATTATAATGAATGGAATGTAAGTTTTCAAGTAGGTTTCAGCGAAAACTGTGATTTCATTTTTGCTATGAAAACGATTTTTCAATGTTGGTCCGAACATAGTATAGCGGTTATTTGCTACCACCCTTTAGATTAATAAAACTTAAATGCAAGCGCATGATATACTAATTTCATCTACCCCCATCATCCATATACTCTTCTTTCACCTTGCTTTGCTATATTGTTTCTGTTGCTGCATTTTTGCATACTTTCTGTTGTCTTCTCACTTGATAAATTTTATCGTTCGCTTTTTAAACAAATTGATGCTAAAGCAAAATTCAGCAATTAGGTAGGTCTTTTAAAAACGGCTTTACAGTTTTTCAAAAACGGTGATTGAACGGATTTGTGGGACATATTATAAAATTCAATTTGTTCGTTGTTGGGTTGGAATGACAGTTCGTCTTGATGACGTTTTTAAAATTAAATAGATACCATTTGTAAGTTTCATCATGTGATGATCCTATATCGTTACCCACATTGGCGCTACTGCCATTTAAAAAATTGTTTTCTCAATTGCTTGGCCACTTTTCTCGTTTCTTGCAAATTTTTTTCCTGATCTTAATCGTAAATAATTATTAACATATTATCAATGATTTCTTTTGAACCATTCAGGCAATGAGTGGAAAGTGGTAGTTTAAGATTCGTTTGACATGAAAATTAATAACAAATCGGATCAGACTTATCTTCAGTTTATGTACAGTGAAGCTCCCAAGGTTATATGTCAGAAATGCTCACAGTAACATTCATCAATGAGGTGCAGTAAAGTTGACTACTTTCAGATCTTAAGAATCCATTATAAATTTTGAGTAAATATTTTCTCTACCTTTCGCGTTTTCCTTCTCCGACAATTTTAAAAATTCTATATAGTATAATGTACAAATACGATTTCCGTCTAAGCCTAAGGATGACTATCATGTTTATAGATTGCGAAAAAATTATGTTACAACTAAATATACCAGGGACCGTAACCAGGGACTTTTATCAAAAAAATAAAAAAAAGAGTTATTTTTGATTTTTATATATTTAGATCAAAAATAAGAGTTATTTTTGATTCTTATTTTTTTAAATCAATAATGAAAATCAATTCAAAATTTGTATACTCTCGCAACAAAAGTTGCTAAAGAGAGTATTATAGTTTTGTCCACATAACGGTTGTTTGTAATTCCTAAAACTAAACGAGTTAGATATAGGGTTATATATACCAAATTGATCAGGGTGACGAGTAAAGTTCAAATCCGGACGTCTGTCTGTCCGTCCGTCTGTCCGTCCGTGCAAGCTGTAACTTGAGTAAAAATTGAGATATCTTAATGAAACTTGGAACACGTATTCCTTGGCACCATAAGAAGGTTAAGTTCGAAAATGAGCGGAATTGGACCACTGCCACGCCCAAAAAATGGATAACATAAAACACATAAAGAGCTATAACTAAGCCATAAATAAAGTTATGATAATAAAATTTGGAACATAGGATCGCATTAGGAAGAGGCATATTTGGATGTAATTTTTTTGGAAAAGTGGGCGTGACCCCGCCCTCAAATTGGTTTTTTGTATATATCTTGCAAACGAATAAACCTATATAAACCAAACTTTCTGAATTCCTTTCTTTTAGCCGTTTCCTTATACAATGCACAAATGAAAGAAATAGGATAATAACCACGCCCACCTCCCAAACAAAGGTTAGGTTGAAAATGACTAAAAGTGTGTTAACTCACTAACGAGAAACGTCAGAAACACCAAATTTTACATAAGAAATGGCAGAAGGAAGCTGCACTGAGATTTTTTTACAAAATGAAAATGGGCGTGGCGTCGCCCACTTATGGGTCAAAAACCATATCTCAAGAACTACTCGACAGATTTCAATGAAATTCGGTATATAACACTTTCTTGACACCCTGATGACACGGCTGAAATATGGGCGAAATTGGTTCACAACTACGTCTACTTCCCATATAACTCAATTTTGAATTCTTTTGATTTGTTCACATACATATAATACATATATACATTAGGAACAAATGAAGATAGCAGAATAAAACATTACACAAATACTGTATTTGAGCTGTGACATCACTTGTGGAAAAATTGTCAAAATCGAACCATGACTTTTCAAGGTCCCTGATATCGAACATGAAAAACGTAGTGCCGAAAGGTAATTTTTCACCGAAAATATAGTTATATATATAACAGTAACAGTTTCTCTCTGTACCTGAAATGGTAAAAATCGGGTAATAACTTCCCCCAGATCCCATATACCTAATTATACGTAATATTAAATTAAGTGAGCGTATAGTCTTCGATACATTGTATCTTGGTGGTGAAAACGAGTGAAATCGGTTTAGGAATTACCTCAGTCCCCATATATTATTTATGATGATTTTCGTTATTCTATTGAACTTTATACCGAATATATGGGTCGAATTGTGTTATCTTTATAAAATTACATCAATAAATTGCGGAACTTAGCCCTTCCTTATTTGTTTTTATTAAAAATTGTGAAATAACTCTTATTTCCGGTCCCCGAAATATACATATTGACCTTGTAAAGTTGATTCAAAATAAATAGTGGGAAAGAACTTTTAATTTGTAAAAATTCGTAAATGATATGATTTCTTAATGGTTATGATGTTAACAAACTCACTCACGGTTTCCCAACACTATTTCACTTTTTTGTTGTTTCAGATATTAATCAAACGATTTAAATTCCCATTACGAACATCATTTCGCCAACTTACCATTAAGTTAAGCAATTAATTAGACTAATCATATAGTGAAATCAACTCACAGCTTATGGTTAATACTAATGCCAAGCTAATGTAGCATTGTGTCCGCAATTAGCGGTATTCTTAATCTCTCAACGCAATTAAATGAATTTATTTTTAAGATCTTTTTTTTTCATTTATCCACACACCGATTTTACTAAATCAAGGGAGCACGCTGATGTAAAAGTGAAATTAAACTGTTTCCAACTGCACAGCGCCATATGACATCGCTCTTGACGCTGAATTGTGGTCCCTAACTGTAATGCTCACCAACCAACATACACTTACACATAAGTATATATTCTAATGTACATTTATCATTTGTCCATTGCATTTAGTTGCCTTATGCCCTAACTTCTTTGGCGGGTCCAACTGAGCAAGCGAACAACCAAGCTTAAGGCATCAACCGTGCAACATATGTTTGTTGGTGCACGTTTATGTAGAATTTTTACTTGGCGAGCTTCCAACGCAGTGACTTTTTGCCCTTTGATTGCTTTCCTACTAATTCTTGGAGTTTGGTTTTTGCCCGCCGAGTAGTTATGTCATGGTATTTTGTACTGAATAGCACTAGTTCATAACTTATCCTGTAGTCAGAATTAATGCAGGACAAATCCTTCTAACTACCTACAATTTCTTTTTCATGTGTGTCATTGAGCATAACATTAGTTTCAATAGTTCTTCAATTTTCTTGATTATTTTCTATTTTCTTGATTCTTGACTAATAATATAAGAAATAATCCTGCTTAATTAAAATGTAAACTTCAGGATGTGTAAAAAATCGGAATAAATGGTATAAAATCTGTCAGCAAAAGACAAGCGTTCAGAATAATTATTTTGTAATCTTATGTTCGTCTTGAGCATACAAATTTAACTTAACTTCGCTTGACATAAAAGAGAAATGCAAAAAAAAAAAATGTTTCGTAAGCATAAAGTGCCTTGGAGACGATCAAATAATTGCGTCAAACACTTTAAGTGTGTTGGTATCGTCGGCTCTCGTCGGCTACACGTACGCTACACCGACCTGTTGTCGGCTCTGTTTGATGAAAATCAAAAATTTTTGATATTTCTATTTGACGGACGATAATTTGACAAGCATGAGCTCATTTGCAGGGAAGATTTCACGCTGAGAGGACATAGAAAAGTGAAGTAAAGCGAAGCGGAAAAAATAAAATAAAATAAAAATAAAATAAATAAATGAAATTAAATTAAAAAAAATATAATAAGTTAAAATAAAAAAAAAAATGAAATGAAATGAAATGAAATGAAATGAAATGAAATGAAATTAAATAAAATAAAATAAAATAAAATGAAATGAAATGAAATGAAATGAAATGAAATGAAATGAAATGAAATGAAATGAAATGAAATGAAATGAAATGAAATGAAATGAAATGAAATGAAATGAAATGAAATGAAATGAAATGAAATGAAATGAAATGAAATGAAATGAAATGAAATGAAATGAAATGAAATGAAATGAAATGAAATGAAATGAAATGAAATGAAATGAAATGAAATGAAATGAAATGAAATGAAATGAAATGAAATGAAATGAAATGAAATGAAATGAAATGAAATGAAATGAAATGAAATGAAATGAAATGAAATGAAATGAAATGAAATGAAATGAAATGAAATGAAATGAAATGAAATGCAGCACATGCCATTAATAGATCATCATCATCCGACGATGACATGATGACCGTTCGTTACGAGCTCAAAACTAAACTGATGTTTGACGTGTTAATTTGAACGTTTGCGGGCAACACACGATTGAACATCACTAACACATATGCACTGTTTGACGCAATTATTTGAATATTTTAAGGATGGTAATTTGGTATTCCATTGCTGATTGACTAGTAGGGAACTATTGGTCGAAATGTATATTGTACATTCAGTACGATGCGAACAAATCAGCCAAATCCTCATCGTATCTACAATGGAAAGCGCTATAGTCTTTGTGGTTTATTGCTGAGCTCAAGAGTTGCTTCAACAGCGAGCTTCATAACTGCCTATGATCCTTGCTTCAATAAACGTTGCTTTATTGAATGAAAAATTAAATGAAAAAGCAAACTTAGTATAAATTAAGTAAAAGCAGTCAAAAAGTCTAACTCCGATAAAAGTATGGCCCCACGCACTTCTAAAAACCAAGTTATAAATTTTCATTGAAATGGTTCAAATTGTTATAGTTTATTCAAAAAGGTTGGAATATAAGAATTAAATACATGTTTATAGAGCAAGGTCTCTCGGGAACCCCTAGTATCAGTATACATTATTTATACAACTATAGTTTTCAACAAATTCCTGCCAGGCTTTTGTTATTTTACGATTATAGAACTCAAAGATCTCCCAAATGCCTTTATGACTTTAATGGCAGCACTTTGCAATTAACCAGCAGACGAGCTCTATGTGTGACATTTCGCTTTCGGATAATATTGAAATGATTGACAAGTTGAGGACTGAAATATATTTAAAGTAAATACAGTCATCTGCACTGGCTGTTATAAAATTGGCCCCACATTAATTTTGAAGGACGTTGAACTGATATTTGTGATTGTCCAGCATATTTTTGGCAGTACTTAGTGTTTTACGATCGGGTTAGGTTAGGTTGTAAGGCTGTTTCCCAAAGGGAAACATACCTAGACTTTAAAATATGAATTCGCCTACATTCGCAAATTAGGAGTCCCGAAAGCGCCCAGAACCTACTACAAATATGCAGAGATTTTTAACTTCTATATTCGCTGTTTCGCGAGCATGCTCTAAAAAGTGAGATCCAAGAAATCTATTTCTTGATCTCGCAAAGTCGGTTCATTCCAGAAGAAAGTTATGAGACGATTCCACCTCATCCTCCTCCATGCAGCTTCTACAGCTAGCGTTCGGAAAGATTTTTAACCTTACAGCGTGGATCCCAATGGGACAATGGCCAGTAAAAACCCCTACGACTAAGGAGAGGACGAAAAGTTCGGTTGACCTACCGCGGTTTACCTTAGGCCAGAAGGATATTACAGCTGCGCATGTGTTGGTAACGCCTACCCAGCTCAGCCGAGGCCCATCTGTCCATTAGCAAACCGCAATAGGACAACGGTGCTCCTACATGCTCACATGCGTCTAATAGTGAATCCGTCATTCCTTGCAAGCTCATTAGCCTTTCCACAGTGGACAGGAACCCAGACTAATCTAATTGAAAATTAATTAATCGATGACACCGACAGTGAGCGCATGGTCAGTGAACTCAGGGCTAGTATCGCCGCTCTACTATCCGAGTGATCGTCACCTCCTTAAAGGTTGATGCGCTTTGAAGCAATATATCCATCACGGCCTTAATAGCAGCCACTTCCGCTTGAAAAACGCTGCAAGCGGGAAACTAAAGTTGATGCGAAGCTCCCGACAATAAACTCCCCCGCCAACTTCGACCCATCCGTGAAGAAGCTCACCGCGCCTCTCCTCCAACGGCTCCATCCCGCCCAAACGTCCCTTGAGGGAATAAGAGCAGAGACGTTGTTGTTGTTGATGAAGTCAAAATGTGCGAGGATACTTAAGTGCCCAGGCACGAGTATCCCATAGAAATTAATCGGCTTAACTATAGTTTCATATAGCCAGAGAACCACCTTAGGTGAGAGACTCCATCTTTTTCCTATGGCTCCTTTACAGAATTATAAGGCAACCGAGGCCTTCTTAGCTCTCTCCTCTATATTGGGTTTTCATGAGCTTTTTATCCAGGATGAGCCCTAGGTAGAGCCCTAAGTTCCGCCCATCAAAGCCACCGGTATTTTGTACCGTCTTGTGAACAGAGTTTCAGTTTTGCTTACGACGTCGAGGTAACTTTGTGTAAGTTCATACACAGTACCTAGGAATTTCGCCTCAACCATGAGAACCACGTCGTCAGCGTAGGCTACAAGCAGCCCCTCTCTGCAAGCTACTCTAGCAGTTCGTTAACGACCATGATCCAGAGAAGAGGCGAGAGAACTCCTTCTTGTATATTTAGCGGTATTCAAATATTGTTTAGAATAGTATTTAAGGAACAGAATAATGCAATAAAGTCAGTTTACAGTGTCATTACCCTGCGCTTTATTAATTTCTTCGTAGCTCCAACTTATGCGTTTCGCTTTTTGTAAATTTGCGCGGTTATAAAAAAGCGTTGTAGCCCTTCATTATTGACGATCATTCTTTACACGTTCCAAGAAGAAGCGAAAACTTACTCTGTTCAACTTTTTTACATTCCACGTGGAAACAAATCTATCACAATGTAATATTTGCAAGTTAAATTTATCGGGAAATTATGTGTGTAATTTGAGTCGGATTTGGAAGCAAAGTAACGATGACAAACTTGTCGATAAAAAAGTGATGTTTTCAGTGACGATGGGGAAAGAGGAAGCAAAAAATGCGGGTGACAGTGGAAAAACTCCCTCTCGCCGTACTTGATTCGAAAAGCTTTAAGACGCTAACTACAAAATTTTTTAGCGACTTAGATATGCCGGCTATAACATCGAGAAGCAATATGTGCTGGGTCGACGAAAAATTAAATTCCATTAAAATTGAAATAAATTCTTCTTTGGAAAACCAAATTATTACCTTAAAAATGGATACTGCTACCAGGTTAAATCGTGGACTTCTCGGCGTTATTGTGCAACAAAAATGTTAGGACTGAGTCACATTACGCAAAATTTTAGCAGTGAAATTAAAACTCATTTCTAAGAGTTCAGTTCACGCAAAGAACAAATATTCACCATTACCACGGATAACGGCAGAAACATGGCAAAGATAGTTGAAATAATGAATAGAAGTCTCTGATTTGGACAACGGCGTTATTGTAGCCGTGTGCTGCCCACACCCTTCAGTTTGCGGTGAAAGACTTTATGCAAAGCTTGGAATCCGTTTAAGTTATTGAAAAAGCGAGGAAAATCGTAAAGCTCTTACGGACACCATCATATAGGTAAGTTTTCAGCTAATTATTATTATGAAAATTAATATATTATTAATGGCATATGCATTTAATAGCAGATTAATCGTTACCACAGCCAGTACTCGACGTTCACACACCACCACCGTGTTGTTGAAAAAGCTCCAAACTTTTGTTTTTGTGAGAAGTCTCTCAAATCTTCGTTAAAGCTCACTTCGAGTGATTGGGATGAAATAGAAGAATTCAAAGAGACTTTGGTGACGGTGTTCATAGTAACAAATGAAAAATTTTGCTCGCTTTTAAAAGAGTTTTTTATTAATATTGAGGTTTTTTCTAGTCCGACTTTGACAATTATACCCGAAAGACCGTGAGTTTAAGTAAAAATATAATGCAATATTGGAAAGAAAAACAATATCAATACCATCATCTGTACCAGTTAGCCAATGTTGTGCACTCTGTACCTGCATCATAAGTAAGCGTTGAAAGATAATTTTCTGCTTTTAACTTGATATTGACAGACTAAAGGTGTAACGTTTCAAGCGAGTCATTGTCAATATTACTTTTTGTAAAATTGAATAATAATTAAAAATAAAAACCTTTTCCTTTGTATTGAATAAATATCATTTATTAAACGAAATTTGTTAAAGGCGGAAGGACAGAGGCAGAATACTGAGGTAAACTTACAAATAATTGTATTCGTTGAGGCTGCATCTGAATATGCCAACAGATATCTAGCGCGAAACGACCATTAAATCATACCCAGTTTATATGAATAAAATTAAGAGTTATAAAAAAATCGGATATTAGCAACAAAAGAATATAACAGAAATATTTAGAAATATAAAGAGTATGATTTATAATTTTACTCAGTTTAAAATAATCATAGAAAATAATGATTTTGACTTTGTTGCATTACAAATTGAAAATTATAATACATATAACTGTATGTCAAACTCATCTAGAGCTGGAGGAGTTACATTGTATAATCAAAAACTTGGCAACATGTAAAAATATCAGAAAAATTGTTATGTCAAAAATATCTTAATTATAATAAATAACATCTACCAACATGTTGCTGGTTCGACAACGACTGAATGATAGAGTGTAAAGGTACATACGTGTGTTGTGGGTTAGCACAATTGTGCCAAGCAGTACCGACACAGGTTTAAATCAAATAAATTATTTGAAATAATGCTAGATATGTTTGTACATGAATAACTATTTATTCAAGAACAATTACTGATTATGTGAAATCAAATATAATTAATATAATAACTCAGGTTGAACAAAATTTAAAGATATCAGATTACGAAACCATTAAAATAGAACTCTCAACTAAAATAAAAAATGCGCAATAAAAGCAAACGAATATCTACCGAATTCAAATTCAAATACGGCGGCGAAGAGCTGATAAGGTGCATGCTTCAGCTTCTTTGCGGAATATGGTCGGAAGAAAGCATGCCCGTCGACTGGAATCTCAGTGTATTCTGCCCAATCCACAAAAAGGGAGACCCACAATCTGCGCCAATTACCGTGGGATAAGCCTCCTCAACATTGCATACAAGGTCCTGTCGAGCGTATTGTGTGAAAGACTAAAGCCCATCGTCAACGAACTTATTGGGCCTTACCTTATCAGTGTGGCTTTAGACCTGGAAAATCCACAACTGACCAGATATCCACCATGCGCCAAATCTTGGAAAAGACCCGAGAGAGAAGAATCGACACTCACCACCTTTTCATCGATTTTAAATCTGCCTTCGACAGCACGAAAAGGAGATGCATCTATGCCGCGATGTCTGAATTTGGTATCCCCTCAAAACGAATACAGCAATGTCAACTGACGTTGAACAACACCAAAAGCTCCGACAGGATCGGGAAGGACCTCTCTGAGCCGTTCGATACCAAACGAGGTTTCAGACGGGGTAATTGACTATCGTGCGATTTCTGCAATCTATTTTTGGAAAAAATAATACGAACTGCAGAGCTATGTAAATAGAGAAGGTACAATCTTCTATAAGAGTATACAGCTGCTGACGTACACCAATGATATTGATATCATCTGAAGCAACAACCGCGCCGTTTGTTCTGCTTTTTCCAGACTTGATAAGGAAGCGAAGCGTATGAGTCTGGAGGTGAAGGAGGACAAGACGAAATATCTCCTGTCCCTAAAAAAACAGTCAGCGTACTCGCGGCTTGGCTCCCACGTCACTGTTGACACTCATAACTTTGAAGTAGTAGATAGTTTCGTCTACCTGGGAACCAACAATGTCAGCCTCGAAATCCAACGCAGAATCACTCTTGCCAACAGGTGCTACTGTGGACTGAGTGGGCAATTGAAAAGTAAAGTCCTCTCTCGACGAACCAAAATCAAACTCTACAAATCGCTCATTACTCCCGTCCTGATGTATGGCGCTGAAGTGTGGACGATGACAACATCCGATGAGACAACTCTTGGGGTTTTAGAGAGAAAGGTTTTGCGCAAGATTTATGGTCCTCTAAACATTGTCAACGGCGAATACCGCAGACGATGGAACGATGAGCTGTACGATTTATACGACGACATTGACATAGTTCAGCGATAAAAAAAACAGCGGCTACGCTGGCGAGGTCATGTTGTACGGATAGATGAGAACACTCCAACTCTGAAAGTGTTCGATGCAGTACCCGATGGAGGAAGCCGCGGAAGAGAACGACCTCCACTCCGTTGGAGAGACCAAGTGGAAAGTGACCTGGTTTCACTTGGTGTTTCCAGTTGGCGCCAAAAAGCAAAAAAAGAGAAACGAGTGGCGCGCTGTTGTGGATTTGGTTCCTACGCCAAATATATATATGTATATATTATTAATTGGACCCTAGCAGTATAATATGCCGTGTATATAATATGCGATTTGAACACAAACAGCAGACTATCATTAAACAAAAAACAATTGTATATTAGAAATTTCATACTTAAAATTAATAACTCATTTCGAAATAAAAAGAGTTAACAAAAGTTTTTACAACGTAATAACTGAAACAGATGAAGGTGCTTTTGCAAAAGTTATGGAAGCAGAAAAAACCAATATTGGATGATAAAGATGCAGAGTGTTGGATGCGGTCAATATAAGGAGGTGCTATAAGTGTAACGGGTTTAACCATAAAGTCGGTGAATGCAAAACTGAAGAAATGTGATTGAATTGCCATGGGAAACATCATACAAAAACATGTACCGCAGAAAATATAAAAATATTCCGTTTGTCAAGAAACAGTTTACACATTGAAAATAAATGCACTTTTTCACATTCCGCAGCAGAATATATTATTTTTTACTTCAGTTCAACATTTTTTTTAACCAGTGATGGTTACATACAGTATTTAAAGAGAATTGATGCAAAAAACTGCGAAAGCAATGCAAAAACATACCAAGAACAACAAAAAATAAAAATCATTCAATTTTGTTAATGTCAAAACACACTTTACACACTTCGCTTTTTTTTACTTGTTTAGCACGTGATACACAGTTAACCATACTTTACCGTTACCTATTCTTCGTAAAGATATTTGCAAAGAATTTTTCACTTTTTTTACTTTTTATACGAGTTCGGAAAAGTTGCGATAATTGTTGCGTAACAGCAACATTATGCATAAACATACAACATGTTGCGCAACACATTGCTCTGTATGCATAAACATACATACATATGTACATGTTTATATGTCATTGAACAAACACACAAACTTACATTTGTATATGCGTGCACGTAAGTTTGTCAACCACCAAAAATCAAAAGCAATGTTCTACAAAAACAACAAGCGCCAAAAATTTGTGTCGATATGTTTACATGCTCATATGTACATATTCATACATATTTACGACAAGCCGATTTTCTACCAACAACGCAATGTAGCGTCGCGCAGGCGGCCATCAATTTTTCGACACATCGAATTTTACAGAGTCGTTTCAAGTGATCCCTCAGTAATTATAAACGCGCAAAATATGTACTGGATAGTATTGACTACTATTAGCAAATATAAATATTTAAATGTATTTAAATATTCTACTAATATATGATGCCAAATATTAATGTACTACAATTGATTTTAGTAAGAATCAAGACATAAAACAATCCATAATAATATGAGTTGGGGACATGAACCTCTTTGCCTGCGAAAACGCGACACTGATTACAAGTCTGTGACAAAAAAATTACTATTTGCGGTCATTCGTTGTCCGTGGCAACGAAGATTTTACAAGAAATGTACTACAAAACATACATATATACATGTTTATATGTCATTAAACAAACACACAAACTTACATTTTTATATGCGTGCACGTAAGTTTGTCAACCACCAAATTTACATTATCCCAGTGAACAAACAGAAAAAATTTTATCATGGCTTTGGAAGCAATGACAGGTCATGTCGCGCTTTGCAAGATGAAATGATAAAATTACGTCGAAATCCAATTGCCACCTTAGAAAAAGAATTATTCGAGTTTCTTAGTACAAGAAAATGTTTATCAATAATATCATTCAATTGTCAAAGTCTTCGTGCTCAAGTTGATGATTTCTCAGATAGAGTGTTTAAACAGTCAAACATCGTGATGTTATCAGAAACATTTATAAACGACAACGAGGCTCCTGTATCCGTACCAAATTTTGATTTCGTTGTAAGATTTCAACGAAATGAAACAAGAAATTCAGGCGTTGCTATTTATCACAATGAACAAGACAAATGTCATATTCTCACTCCTCATTTAGATATAAAGGCTCCGAACGCGAGTGATGCTGATGTGACGATATCAACATCAACAAGAATTGGAGATTTGTGTGCGGTAGAATGCAAAATGAACCCTAGCGATAATCATAATAATAAAAAAATTAATTTAATTGTCATTTATATATCACCAAATTCATCGATGAGAGATATAAAATTGTTCATCGTTAAAGCTTTATTACCGTTGTCAACTGCAGCTTCGCAAGCTTTTGCAGATATTATCGGAGAACCAGTAGAGTATAGCGAACAACCGGTACTCCTTGCGGGAGATTTTAATGTAAATTTCTCATTGCCAGAAGCTGAACCATCACTGGCATTCCTCAGAGAGAAATTTTCATTAGAAATGATCAATGGAAAAAATGATCCTACGACAAAAGGAAGTACGACTATTGATGCGGTATTCGCGAGAAATATAGATAAAATAGATGTAAGACATTTCATATCGTATTTTAGTTATCATAATCCAATTGTAAATATTATAGATATCGATCCGTCAGAACCCAGAAATGATAATTGATTTGGACTTTGGTTTATAAAATGTGCATAATAAATTTATAAAATGTGAATTTAACCCTAGAAGGTCAACGCTATTTTTATAACGTAGAGGTCATCCCTTGTCGATTCGACGACGGCATTACTCAAAGTCCTTAATATATTATCCTACCTGTCAAAACCTACTAAAATCAATATATTCACATTACCTGGTTTATATATCTTCTAAATAAAACAATATCAAACAGTTTTTCTTAAATGTTTTATTAATTAAATGAAATTTTCACAGCTCTGATTCATTCGGCTTTTGTACCAAATACAAACTAAGAAACTTAAAAAAACTAAACAATTTAATAACATATTTTCACTGAATAGTATTTTTTCATAAAGATAATTCTATTAACTGAAAACATGAAATACTTTACGGCATGAAAGTTCTCATTTTGTACAAGAGGCACAAAGTTCTATATTATGATCCCCACAAAGACTTTTTTTACATTTTGCACAAAATGATTTCATCATCCGTCTCTTAGCAGGCGGACAAATTGCGCAATTTCTCTTTTTTGTTACATTTTTTTGCCGGGTAGTATCTGTGGCATTTTCATCAAAAGAAACACAACTTTCAATATTTGATCGCAACGACGTAGACAATGCTGGTACTTCAAGTATGTTTGTCAAATTACTTTGAATAAGGGCAGAATGCAATTTTTTCATAAAAGCAGAACGACTGAGAGGTTTTTTATTTGTTTGAAATACGTTGTGTGAATAAATAATGTAGTTGTTAATAAAAGCCATGTTCAATATACCAAAAAATTGACACATTGGCCATCGGTTGGTTTTGCGTGAACAGCTCATGACACTACACATTTGGTCAAAGGTATCAACGCCTCCTTTCGTATTGTTGTAAAATTCGATCAAGTAGGGTTTATTTGATTTGGGGTTTACTGCTCCTTCCTCATTACAGGATGATAATAAATATACATATTACCTTACTCGGCTTCGGCTTATATGATAGAAGCGTCAGCTCATTATCATAGCAAAACATTGACCTTTTACATTTTTACATTGACCTATTTACATTTTTCATTTCACTCGGAATTAGAGCTTATTAGAACGTAGAGTTCCAACCATTGTCAGCTTATATGGTTCACATAACAGTGATTTAGCAAGAGGAATAGATCTAAACCAGTTGTCCATTGTAACGTTTCTATTTGAACCATGTACAGTTTTAGTCAACTCTTTTACGTAGTACTCACCAAGTGGAAAGGTGGTTTTGTTTGATCCTTTCCCAAATACGGCATAGCATCAACCATGTACTTTGTACCGCTATCACATATCATGACCATTTTGAGTCCATATTTTGCTGGCTTGTTTGGAATGTACATCCGGAAGCTACATTTTTCCCTGAACGCCAGTAGTTGCTCGTTAATCGTAAGGTAGTATAAGCGTATAATTTTCCTGCCACTTTTGAATGAACATCTCCCAAATTTTTCTAATGAGGGCATTTATCGTCGAATCGAAGACACGACATAAGAATATTGAACCTTGCTTTTGTAATTATCGAAATAGATGTTATTCCACCATAAGATCTGTCGAACAATTCATCTGCAGACTGGTGCTGATCTTTCTTGACTGCTGTTAGTACTAAGAGTCCAATTAAGGCAGAAATTTCATTTGAAGAAGTTACTTTTCGTTGAGCTTCATCTATAGTTGCAAGTAAGATGGACTGCCGATTAGCAATTTCAATGTTTGTCCATTGAACAATTTCTTCCACGATCTCTGGTGTAATGAACATTTGGAAGCATTTCAGTCGGTCTGTTATATTTTTGCAGTGGCGTGTTGGTCCTCGAGCTTTATGTACTACATTTAGACCATAACGATAAGATTTTCCCTTTTTTGTTGACCACTTATGTTTATTTTTGCCCCGTAAAATAGTTTTATTAAAATTAATTATATTTGACTTGGCTCTCAATAAATGTAAAGGTATGTTATCTTCATCTAGGTCAGTTGATTCTTCTGAAGAACTTGCATCTCCTAAGCTTTCGTTTTCTTCGATTTCTGCATCAGATTCTATTTAGTTCGCTGTTTGCAAGCTGTTTGCTCATTGCAAGAAATTTTTCAATTTCTTCATCAATATAAATTTTGCTGCCACTCATCTTGTATTACAACTGTACAAACCAAACAGATAAATAAACAAGAAAAATATCTTCGGAACGAAAAACTCACATAAAGTTCATCGTTCGTCTTTTCGACTACGCCTGTTTAAAAAATAGATACTTACACAGATCGTACGCGACTAACGCTGTAAAAAAAGAGGCACTGTACAAACAATTGAACAGTGCGATAACGGTAAATAAACACTCGCGTCGTCGAAACGACGAGGCATGACTTTCCAGGGTTAAGAAAATGTTTCTCGCTAGTTTTCATTCATACAAAATGATATGCATTTCTTGGAATATCACTAAGAAGTATAACTTCATCCGCGCGTAGGGACTTCACGCACTCTTTTTTTTTATTAAAATACAATCTATTCAGAATAATATTGGCTTATTTGAGGAAGTAATAACTTTCACAATGGCTTTAAACAAAAAACTAAAATTATATGCCTATTAGTGATTGCGGAATGAATAGTTTGTTGTGCGAGTTGGATAAAAAGAATTGCGGTACAACAACAATCCCATCCGACGTATTTGACTAAGAAAAATAATAAAATATTTCTTCCGAATAACTTTTCGACGTATGTTTATATTAAAACTGAATCACTCTAATGTGCAATCGCAAAATAATAATTCTAAAAGAGCTCTTCTATTTCAAATCAAGACCGCAAACTCCAACTGCTGTCAACGACATTTCCTGTCGTAAATTGCTGCAGCAACAACGGTATAAACAACGACATTTCCTGTCGTAAATTGCTGCAGCAACAACGGTATAAACAGTAAAATAATTCAAATGCTTTGGTATTGTTGTTGCCAACTCGAGCTAGCTGGTTTGTCAATAAGGACCACAGTGACAAAAAACGATCATAAAACCAAGATACAAAAAAAATTTAAGTACAATAATGGCCCGCTTAAACTATTGCACAAAAGTGTTGAAAATTAAAATTTTAATTAAATCTTTAACCGGAGTATATAATCTAAAAACGGATGTAAATTAATACCCCAGTAGGAAGAATAATCGCTCTTAAAACATTTACTGACTTACTGTTTCATTAGCTTATATTTTTTTTTTTTTTTTCATTTATTGTTTTATTATTACGAAGAGGTATGATCATCAAATTTATATTTGGTGGTTTCTTCACTCGATTGAGATAAATGCTAAAACTTTGAACCAGAAAGGGTTTAAATGGTTTTTTTGAGCGATCCATATAAAGGTCAAAATCAAATTTTCCAATCATTAATCCTTATATATGCGAAATAGCTTTCGAATCTTATCTTCGACAGTATAAAACCATAGCATCTCAATTTTGAGTGGTTGTTTTAAAGTCGGATGGCTAATAATGCTTCATCGCGGTTATTCCTAAGTGAATAATAATGTAGGATCAGTATTGATGTAAGAAGATGATATATAATTTTTATTTCTCACTATTTTTTGAGTTGAGACCGTCGAAGGATACGATCGTACTTGTGAGTGCTCGTGAATAAAGTAAATATAATAAAGTGAATATGATATAAATAATGAAATATAGACAGTGTATAATTTACAAAACAAAATAAGCTAACATGGAAATGGTGAAAAATATTTAAAACTAAACAAATTGTGTAATAACAAGTAAGGAAGGGCTAATTTCGGGTGTAACCGAATATTTTATACACTCGCAATTTACTTTTTTTATCTTTATTAATATTATATAATTCACAATTTGACCCACATATTCGTCATATATATTGTATAAAGTCCATTGAAAGTTGGAAACCATAATATTAGGTTAGAAGCACCGAGGTCCTCGTGTTCGATATATGGGGCCTTAAAAACCTATGGTCCGATTTCGGTGATTTTTAGAATGGGGCTGCCACACTATAAACATAGTATTTGTGCAAAGTTCTGCACCGATATCTTCACTAGTGCTTACTTTATATATTGTAATGTAAACGATTCAGATCGTCTTCAAAGTTCTGGTATATAGGAAGTAGGCGTGGTTGTGAAGCGATTTGGCATTCATTCATCATATCATTGGGGTGTAAGGAAACTATTACAAACCAAGTTTCATTGAAATCGGTCGAACGACGGGCGACAGGCGACGCCACGCCCATTTTCCATTTTGTAAAAAAATCTGAGTGCAGCTTCTATCTGCCATTTCTCATGTGAAATTTAGTGTTTCTGCCGTTTTTAGTTAGTGAGTTAACCCACTTTTAGTCATTTTCAACCTATCCTTTGTATGGGAGGTGGGCGGGGTTATTATCCGATTTCATTCATTTTTGGACTGTATAAGGAAATGGCTAAAAAAACGACTGCAGAAAGTTTGGTTTATATAGCTTTATTGGTTTCTGAGATATGTACAAAACAGCTATTTGGGGGCGGGGCCACGCCCACCTCCACAAAAAAATTACATCCAAATATGCCCCTTCATAGTGCGATCCTTCATACCAAATTTTATTTCCATAGCTTTATTTATGGCTTAGTTATGGCACTTTATGTGTTTTCGGCTTTCGCCATTTAGTGGGCGTGGCAGTGGACCGGTTTTGCTCATTTTCTTATATCATATCATATCTTAATTTTTACTCAAGTTACAGCTTGCACGGTGGACGGACAGACGGACGGTCAGACAGACATCCGGATTTGAACTTTACTCGTCAACCTGATCACTTTGGTATATATGACTCCATATCTAACTCGTTTAGTTTTAGGACTTACAAACAACCGTTATGTGGACAAAACTATAATACTCTCTTAGCAACTTTTGTTGCGAGAGTATAAAAATAATACTTGCGAATACAAAAAAAGATTGGGACGCACGCGAAAACTTAATGAGAGAGATGAACGGGCTGTTGTGGATATGGTACGAAAAAATGCTCGTGTAAGCAGTTCGGAAATATGCATTAAAATAGAAAGATCTTCGGGAAAATGTGTAAGCAAGTCTACAATTTAGAGAACATTACGACGTAACGGATATTCTTCACGAACAGCGCGTCGAAAGCCGCTTATATCTGAAACAAACAGACAAAAACGCCTAACTTTTGCAAATGAGCACTTAAAGAAGGGTTTTCACTTTTGGCAGACAGTGATTTTTCAGACGAAAGCAAATTCCATATTTTCGGATATGATGGACCTTCAAAAGTTTAGAGAAAGTGGGGCACAGCACTTCAAACAAAGACTTTGCGATGTACGGTTAAACATGGTGGAGGCAGCGGGATGGTTTGGGGGTGTATGGCGGCTTCAGGAGTAGGAAAGTTGGTGTTTATTAACGGAAAAATGGACAAGCTACAATATTTGGAAATTTTGAAGCAGTCAGTTGAAAAATTAGGTTTACCAGATAATTTTATCTTTCAACAAGACAACGACCTAAAGCATACTGCATATTTGGTTCGCGAGTGGCTGCTGTAAAATACGCGAAAACAGCTTCACGCTCCCCCACAAAGACCGGACCTCAACCCGATTGAACACGTGTGGGATTATTTGAAAAAGAAATTTCAAAAACATAAAATTTCGTCAGTGATTACTTTAAAAGAGGCCTTAATAGAAGAGTGAAACAAATTACCCACTATATTTACAGCAAAACTCATCGCTTCGATGCCAAATAGAATGCAAGAGGTAGTAACTCTAAAAGGTGGACCCATAAGATACTAGATTTTAAGTTTCAAAACAAATGTATCGTGTATAATATAATAATAATAGATTTTATTACATAATTGTGTAGCGTACGGTGAAATATGACGCGCAAATTTTGTCCATTTTATGCTATTTTCGATATCTCATTTTTATTTTGAAATATATTTAATCAATTGCATATGAAATATATTTTTTACAAGCTTTCTTTTATTTACGGAAGAACTTTTTTCATTTGAGTGGCTTGAAAACTGAAAAACTGATTTTAGGGTGCCGTACGATGAAATATGACGCTGACTGTATATGTATACAGTGTGTCACACAGTGAAAAAATAAAATTAATAATTAAAATAATATAAGAGCGGTGACTGTGCATCGCTACATACATAGACGGTGACAGTATATCATGTATCTATATACGCTACACACAGTGGTGAGCAAAATCGACGCAGTGTATGGAGTTTAGTTATTTTTTCGTTTTTTTATGTTTTCGGATTAACTGTAATAAATTGTTTTAAAATCAATGTAAAACAAATCGGAAATCAAATCAAATAAAGTATTAAACGCTAAAATATATAAAAATCAATAAAAAATAAATCATTTAAGACAAGAGAATAAAACTAATGCGAAAGTTTTTTGTGTTCGCATAATGGACTGTGACAAATTCAAGGGCATTGTAAAATGTGAAGCTGTATGTAAGAAGGTACATATATCACCAAGGATATTCAAGATAGGGTAAAAAAGTAATAATTACTTAATAGAATACAAAAGAAGATTCCAAAAAACATTAGATAAAATGAAAATAAACTTAAACAATTGTTGGAATCAGTAGAAGCCAGATTTGTAAATAGGATGGATGAACTAAACGAAGACAAGCAATGTGCAGAACAACAATGAATGAAGTGAAAAAAATATACGAAGAAGCAGAGTTAAAGGCCTGAAAATTTACTTACAGATGATTCTTCATTGCATATGTGTATGTATGTGAGTATATGATTCCTTAAAGGTTGACACAACTCTAATAAATATGTATGTGACTCTGACCATAATACTAATGAAGAATATCTAATGTACATACATGTGGTAACTCTTCTACGAATATTTTTAGAAACTTCAACCTTATCTCAAACAATTTTTGCAAATTAAATTTTTCTTGATTTTCAGCTTGTGTTACTTCTTTATCTTATCATTGTTTTTGACCAAGAAATGAAAAACACTTAAAAAATAAATTTTGAGTCGATCTCCAAATTCTTGATCTAAGCAAACTGTCGAACCACTGTATATATAAAATCATTCAATATGGTCTTGTTTGAGGTTTATTTGATATAGCCGTTAAATTCATATGTAAATATATATCTCCAGCACGGAGCCTTTTAGCGATCAAAAACTAATTCAAGATGAAATTTATTAAGTATGCATCCAAGCCTATTTGAGCTAATTGGTCTGACGTAAATTTATCAGAGCCACTGGACTATAGTTTGTTGAATTATTTGAATCTTTATTCAGAGATGTGCCAAGCAACCAACGTTTGAGCTTAATTAGCATTCTGATAGAGCGGCTCAACACTTGTTTATAAAAATGTTTTGAATCATTTGTTTTTTCGAAGAACGCCGTTTTCATTAATAGAAATTGCGTCGAAGACCTATTAAGTATGAGAGCATACAGCTTAGTGAAATGATTGTTGAGTTAGCTCCCAGCTCCACTTTTCCCTATAGGGTTTAATTAACTGCTTGCACGAAAACTTATTTCAACATTCGTACTGGGCTTAGTTCAGATATTTGGTGAGTTTTTCAGCGACAGCAATTTTTATACTCTCGTAACATGTTGCACAGAGTATCATAATTTTGTTCACATAACGGTTGTTTGTGTCACCAAGAAATAAAAGAGTCAGATATGGGGTTATATATATATAAATGGTCAGGATGACGAGTGCATTTGAAATCCGGATGTCTGTCCGTCCGTCTGTCTGTCTGTCCGTTTGTCCGTGCAAGCGATAACTTGAGTAAAAATTAAGATATCTTAATGAAACTTGGAACACATATTCCTTGGCACCCTGAGGAGGCTTTCGAAAATGGACAAAATCGGACCACTGCCACGCCCACAAAATGGCGGAAACCAAAAACCTATACAGTGTCATAACTAAGCCATAAATAAAAATATTAAAATAAAATTTGGAACACAGGATCGCATTGAGGAGGGGCACATTTGGATGTAATTTTTTTGGAGTAATCAATAAAGCTATATAAACCAAATTTTCTGCAGTCATTTCTTTTAGCTACTTCTTAATGCAGTCCAAAATGAAAGAAATCGGATAATAATCACGCCCAGCTCCCATACAAAGGTTAGGTTGAAAATAAGTAAAAGTGCGTTAACTCGCTAAGAAAAAACGTCAAAAACACTAAATTTCACATAAGCAATGGCAGATAGAAGCTGCACTCAGATTTTTTTACAAAATGGAAAATGGTAGTGGCATCGCCCACTTATGGGTCAAAAACCATATCTCAGGAACTTCTCGACAGATTTCAATGAAACTTGGTTTGTAATAGTTTCCTTACATCCCAATGATATGTTGTGAAAATAGGCCAAATCGGTTCACAACCACGCCTACTTCCTTTGAAGACGATCTGAATCGTTTACTTTACACTATACATATAAAGTAAGCACTAGTGAAGATATCGGTGCAGAACTTTGCACATATACTACGTGTATAGTGTGGCAGCCCCATTCTAAAAATCGGCGAAATCGGACCATAGGTTTTCAAGAGTTTCCAACTTTCAATGGACTTTATACAATATATAATATTAACAAAGTTAAAGAAATTGCGAGAGTATAAAATGTTCGGTTACACTCGAACTTAGCCCTTCCTTACTTGTTTGGTTTCATATTTTTTTTGTTTTTCCTCCACTTTTGCCAGTTACTATTTTACATTCCTCTTTTGTTTGCTCACTATTCTTCACGTTTGATGGATCATGAAAGCTTTTGGTGAGCGATGCATGCTTTGAGTGGTCAGCTCTGTAATCGAAATGTGGAGAGATAGTCAAATAACGGTTTGCCTAGTCATATCCATATTTGTACATATGTGTATGTATGACCAAAGAACGTTGGACAGTGAGCGATGGCGTTGGCAAATCAATTTCATCAACAATGCGATGCAATGTGAAGAGTGTGACGTTCGCTAAAATTTTGAATACAAATACCTTCACAGCCATGGTATCAACAAAATAGAAAAGCGACATCGCACTGAGCTTAATGAAAATTCTATGCAATGCACAGATCGATTTTTCTATTGAAGTATGTATGGCTTAACTCATTTTTCAGTGGTTGCAGTAGCTTTAAAATGGCATAGATTTATATGTCATCTAATTAATATGCTCGTATTCCATAATTTTTATAAGGATACTAAAAAATACTAAAAGTCTTATATAACATTTAGTTGGTGAGAGCAAACTGGGAGAACTGATTCTGGAACTTATAGGTGGGGGTCGCATTGCTTAATGCTTTTCCAATTTGATAACATCAGGGTGTTTTTGGTATAGTAGATTAATGATAGGTACTTCCAACGACCAATTATATATGATGCTTAATTACTGTGAGTAAGATAGCATTAGATCCCCTAGCTTCTAAAAAGTGAGGTATAGATTATATCACAATGAGAGAGAGGCATTAGGGAACTGTTGATAATCATACTCGTAACTTTGAAGTCGTAGATAATTTCGTATATGTACTTAGGAACCAGCATTAACAACAACAACAATGCCAGTCTCGAAATCCAACTCAGAATCACTCTTGCCAACAGGTGCTCTTTGGACTGAGTAGGCAATTGAAAAGTAAAGTCCTCTATCGACGAACAAAAACCAAACTCTACAAGTCTACCGCAGACGTTGGAACGATGAGCTGTACGAATTATACGACGACATTGTTCAGCGAATAAAAAGACAGCGGCTACGCTGGGAAGATCATGTTGTCCGAATGGACGAATACACGCCAGCTTTGAAAGTGTCAGATGCAGTACCCGCTGGTAAAAGCAGCGTAGAGGTAGACCTCCACTATGTTGGAAAGACCAAGTGGAAAGTGATCTGGCAACACTTGGAATCTCTAAATGTTAAGCGAGCTGCGGTCAAGCGTGTTTAAATATGAAAATGCATTCCTGCAGACGAATGGTTTGTATATATGTATGTTAGTGGCGTCAGTATCAGAGCCACTTCAATGCATAACAGCACCACTAACTGATGGAATTACAAAAAGAACAATAAAGAAATAACTAACAATTAAAATTTCATATTTCTTGATTACAATATGAATTTTAAGGAATCGTGTGCATGTATGACATCGAAATGGTTTGAATGCCGAAATAGTTATATACCAAAAATACTCCCAGGCCCAGATTTTCGTTCAACAGCACAAAAGCCATTTGTCCGAAATGAAAACAAATGTGCGGTCTCTGCGCCAATTTTCTCGTTTGCCAGAGATGTCTGGGTGACGACAGCAATGACAACGACAACCAAACCACCAATGAGAGAGGCTACATCTCAGCCCAATCACACACTGTCCCACTCGATGGTCCATCGGCAGAACAAACAAAATATAGTAAAATGAAAACAACAGAATATATTGCTGGACAAATGTTGAAATTTTTGTTGTTGATATTTTGGTAGTGCACTTTGAGTTAAGCCCACAGAATCTCATTTGGTAAGCAGCTGCTGATGTTGTTGTTGATGTTGGTGTGATCTAGCAACGGCCTGTGTTGGGTGTATATGGAGCTTGTGCATTTATCGCATAAGCAAAAGGTTTTGTAAAGTCAGAAACTTCATGCTAAGAGTCGAGAACAAACTGGAAATGTAATGTGTACCTTAATTAATTAAGACGATGTCCAATAAACCACAGAAGTTATTGGAGAGATCGCTTTAACTGTATCCATATTTACTACAAGTTCAAGGCTTCTGTGGTCAGTTTTTACATGAACCGTTTTTACAGTACAATTTTTGAAAGGTATTTTTAACAAGTAAGGAAGGGTTAAGTTCGGGTGTCACCGAACATTTTATACTCACGCAATTTATTTATTTAATTTTATTAATATAACACACAATTTGACCCATATATTCGTCATATAGTATATGGTCCATAGTATATAGTAAGTCCATTGACAGTTTGAAAACCCTAATATTAGGTATATGAGAGCTAAATTGCACTAATTTTTTCCCTCTGAATTTCATACTTAACTATACTTTCGGTAAAAAATTTGTTAGAAGCACTGAGGTCCTCATATTCGATACATAGGGGAATGAAATCTGATGGACCTATTTCGGCGATTTTTAGACGCAGTATTTTTGCAAAGTTTTGCTCCGATATCTTCTGTAGTGCTTACTTTACATATATATTGTAAAGTAAACGATTCAGATCGACTTCAAAGTTCTGGTATATGGTAAGTAGGCGAGGTTGTTGTTGTTAGAACTATTTTTACAGCATATCATTAGGATGCCAAGAAAATATTATGAACCGAATTTCATTGAAATTGGTCGAGTAGTTTTGGAGATATGGTTTTTGACCCATAAGTGGGCGGAGCCACGCCCAATGTATATACCAGTGCAGCCTTTTTGTTTAAGGTTTTTGGTGTTTTTCCTAACTGAATTAAAGCATTTTTAGTAGTTTTCAACATAACCTTTGTATGGAAGGTGGGCGTGATTATTATCCGATTTCTTCCCTTTTCGGACTGTATAAGGAAGTGCCTGAAAAAACGACTACTGAGATTTTCGTTAATATGGCTTTAGTAGTTTACGAGATATGTACAAGAAACATAATATACCCCTTCCCAGAACAATCCTTTGTATCAAATTTCATAGCTTAATTTATGGCTTAGTTATAACTGTTTATAGGTTTTCGGTTATCGCCACTTTGTGGGCGTGGAAGTGGTCCGATTTCGCTCATCTTCGAACTTAACCTTCTTATGATGCCAAGAAACACGTGTACCAAGTTTCATCAAGATTCTCAATTTTTAACCGTTATGTGAACAAAACTATTATACTCTCTTTAGCGACATTGTTGCGAGAGTATAAAAAATACGAAAACACATCCCACAGTATAGGACTTATATCTATAAACGATGAATCGATATTAGTTCGCACAATAACTTGCCTGGGATCATTACCTAGCGTGAATAACTGTTCTTTCCTTGTTCTAATCGTCAAATACCATCAGCCTTTCGTTATCCCATTTCCTTGCACACGTCTTTAAACTCACTATCTTACAGAGGACGAGTTAGTAAAGTGAATGCATCGGGTTAAATATGCATTCTAACAAATATTGTTTCGACTTGTTTCCATTTCGCAACTTTTGTTTACGTCCCAACGTTCGAGTATGCGAGGTTCATAACGTTAGTGATGACAGTAATAATTCAGCTGTTTGCCGAGTGCATGAAAACTGACACTAACGCATTGCCTCCGACGTACGTTTCCCTCACTTCAAGGCACTGATATTTCACTTCCAGTGCATTGCGTCAACATGCTCTTTGAGGTTGTTGTTGACAAGTTTGCTCTTAAGCCCCCTCATTCAATCAAGTACGTCTGTAGGTATGCTCAAGGAATACTTGCAATTTTATGCAACTTCCGAAGCACCACTCGATTGGATTTGTTTCTGTTGTTGCAGAATACAGCACTTTACTTACATGGCATAGCATAATAACATTACATAGCGTATCAACTTATTGTTGCATGACTGTATAAGTCATTCGTTATTCTTGTGTGCATTGTTGTTATTAGAGCTGCCATGAACTTGGGAAAACAATCTATCTAAATTTTTTTTTTGTTTTTCTGTTTTTCTCTGTTCCAGTGTGAATGATGAATCAATTAATGACGAAGGCAAGCATTGTCCAAAATGTGCCCAATCTGCCAAGGAAAAACAAAAGAACTCCGGCGGATCCAAAGCCAGCAAGTTATTTAAAGTATTTCAAAGTCATCGATGCGATTCCAGTTATAGATCAGTCTCAGCTTTGTCCTTATCTCATAATTCATTGGATTTGCATATATATATGAATACATCGTCAACAAATAACAAAAATTACTTACTGTCTGTGGTCGTCTGTCTCATCATGACATTTGCTTTAAATTTATTTGGCCTCTTTTTCTTTCTGCCTGCTATGCAAGATTTTTTTATATTCATTTTTAATGTCAATGTACATTCACACTTATGCTTATTCCTTCGGCGAGGTATTTTCCTATCATTAATTGTTTTCCCCAAGGATAGAATATTGTGTCTTTAAACAGTTTGAGTCTCCGAAATGTTTGGCACGATCAAAATGTTCATCACACGCCATGACCAACATCTATTGCTTTAATGATCGGCCTTAGGATTGGATAAATTTTTGAGAGGTTATGTAAAGCATTAGTTCGATGACTCCTATAATTATATAGTGAAGAAGCGTGGGCAAAAACAAAATTCGATGAGGGTTTATTAAGGTGTTGGTTTTACATGTAATACGTACTACCATCTACAGAAAATATCTGAATTTGTATGAGAGATTTTGTATTGTTTTTTGTAATGACGGCAGAGTCTAATATTGAGATTCTGTGCAGTCACTTGCTTGGTATGGTAGGTGACTCTTCTGAAAATGGGTCTGACATTGTAAATAAAAAACATTAAATTATTTTCAACTACACTACTGCTATAGTAAATTTCTTGCTTACTTTCAGGATGATATCAAAGAAGTGGAAAAATTAAAATCTATTTGATTTAGTAATTTTTTCAGTTTTTTCGAAAATCTTCTATCGTGCAGTTTAATGAACGTTGGCACATAATCATTATTAAAATTGTCGTGGTATATAGGAGTATGTCCTGCCATGTCTTTCAATGTTTCTGCTTTGCTTCTTAACGAGCACCTTCTTCGGTGCTTACACATTGCTTAAAGGACAACCTTTTTTGTTAATGTAATTGTTGTTCTTTTATATATATTTTTCCTTTTGATGGCGATATTATAGGAAGTGCTGTGTAACTGTGGAAAAGAACAAAACGAGCGGAGATTCTGCGCAAACGATGGTGGTTCGAACGGTTACTGAACAATTACTGGAAACATTTAATGACATCCATAGCATTCAACCCTTTATAAATGTGTCGTCATGACGAGGCGATGGTTTGGGTGCAGATGTGTTTGTGTACGCGGTCGTTTGCTTTTCACTATTCTTTTGGATCGACAGCATTTTGACGGGATTCTATTTTATTGATTCGTTTATTTCTATAATACAATTGTCTGTTCCACATTTTTGCTAGTCTTCCATTCTATGAAAACTTTTACGAGCTATTTTTGGGTCGCTTTTACCCAAACTGAAATACTAAAATTTTCATTTTAAAAATTCAGCTTCATTGATCTATAGTGTTAAACAAGTTTCCGCTCGGCTTGTCTCATTTTACTACTGCAAATTAATACCAACATAAGTGACTACAAAACGCCTTTTATGACCTCTTAATTCCAGTAGTTAGCAATTACGCAGCATGTGGGCTCTGTATAAGTGAGCTAGTGCTTTCCATTAATATATTGCAATTTAATTTTAAGTCCTTTTGGTCGTTAAAGATAAATACAAACATACGGGAATACAGACACTGGTGGTATTAAAATTAGCACAACATGAAGAATGAAGAAAATCGCGCTCTCATCATTTCCATCCTGCCCCGGTGTAAATGGATGATGTCAACTTCTTATGAGACGGCACCAGAAGTTTTCGAGAGAAATGTTTTGCACAAGATTTATGGTCCTTTGAATACTGGCAAGGCGAATACCTCACACATTGGAACATTGAGCTGTACGAGTTATACGATTTTATTGCCATAGTCACACACATACATAAAGTCAAAAAAAGCGGCACAACGGGATCAATTTCTCCAAGTAGAAATTACAAAATCGCTAGAATATGCCAAATATCGTATAGACAGGCAGTAAATTTAGTGTGGATGTGCCAGAAAATGAATAAAATTGTATTTGCGAAAATATTTATTTTTACGACGACCCTTAAACGAGTTTTCATGTTGTGCTCATATTACTTGTATAGTTGCAGCCGCTGTTAAGGACTTTCAAAGACTGTTACCTATAAAGCCTTCAAACGTCAAGCGGCCTACGCTTGTACCTATACACACGCAAGCAAGATTCTTTAACATTGAAAGTCGACCGACGAAGACGAAGGTGCGCACAGAGTTTTAATGCAAAAACAAAAAAAAGATAATATAAAAATTCATCAGCTATTAACTGAAAGTGAACGGTAATTGTTGTTGTTCATGAGGACAGGGGTCAGGTGTTTGCTTAAGCAGCCAACAAAAATTCATTGAAAGCGCGCCCATTTGACTATTAAGCGCTTCATTTGAGCATGAGGTTGAGTACAACGTGCACCAAAAATATATTTATATTCTATATACTTAGCGGCTACGTGCTTACTTGTGTAAGATTTGTTGTAACAGAGTATAATAAACCGAGAGCGGTGAAAGCTCATAGGGTGGCTGCACTGTTTGTTATATATACTCATATACCGTTAGCATATATACATATATACATTTCACACTTATGTTTATATGCAACTACTTTCATAAACTCGTATTAAACACCCGGTATTTACAGTGGCGCGGACGTGATTGAGCATCAGCTGTTGACGCGCTCCAGCTCGTCGCAAAATTTACTTGTAATGAAATGAATATAGTGCTAATTTTGCTTCAGGCAATGAGCTTGTTGTGGCGGTAAAAAGCGCGCGCATGCCAACCTTACCGCTGGCTATGACAGATAACTGGATAAGGTCATCCCGTAGTAGACTAATGGTTTTTATGTATGTATATACATGAAGATTTTCAAGGGTACTATCAACAATTGTTTACTATTAAAATTATTTAATGAAATGGTATAGCGCTCTTCGTATTCAGATTCAATAGTGTTCAAGTTCTCAACAGTTATTCCTCAGTATAGTTAAGTAACTTAATTAGAGTTTTACGAAATGGTGTGTGGGTTCGGATCTTACTAAAGCAGAGACACTTTTTTAATTCTTTTAACCATTTTTGTTTTAGCAAATTTAGCTAATCTCAAGATCTAGAGCTACTTACTGATCGAAACTTCGGAAAAAGAAGGAATCTTTAATTATATTAAGCGGCAAAGAAGTGTAATACAAATGCACAGTGCAACCACGAAATAACAATATATCAATGTATAGTAGGAATATCTGGTTAATGATAAAAGAGCTCTGTATATCGAACGTAATAACTTCACTGTCACTAAGGGAGTCCGGAAGACTGTATCATGAAAAACTGCCAAGGTCTGATTGTGGAACTTTACCTCAGTCGGATCATTTTGCTCATCGTCAAGAGAAACTAAACGATTGGAAATTATGATGATTTTATTTAATAAAATAGTTAAAAAGAGAACTAAGAATAAATAAAAAGTTGTATAAAATTAATATAATAAGATGTGTTAAGTACTAAATTATGTAAATATATACAAATATACAAACTATCAGTAAATACGCGAAGCTTTCTTATCACTTAAAACTGTTCACTTCATTGCTTTCGCCTTCAACATTTCGCTCTTTACCAAAATCACTCTGAAATAATTTGGTTTCTCCAATTACTCTCAGCTGTTTCATAACATCCTTTGCCTGCTCACCAGTTTTCTCTCAGAGCAATCTCTGAAGAAATTCACCACACTTGCTTTCTAAGAGCAAATTTTTTGTTGTTTTATTGTTCCACGTGTTTCACGTAGCTCGAGCCTGCTGTCAGCGGGATGGCTCACTGCATCATGCAGTCTTCGTCGCGCTATCAACACAACACAATTCATAAAAACGACACCGCATATTAGGTGTGTGTAGGTCTTTATAGTGCATTTTTAGGATGTCTGTAAATAAAAACAAGTAAGGAAAGGCTAAGTTCGGGTTCAACCGAACATTTTATACTCTCGCAATTTATTGAAGAAAAATACAAACATTCAAAATTTACCCATAAATTCGGCATAAAGTTTAATAGAATAACGAAAATCGTAATATATACTATATGAGGGCAGAGGTAATTCTTTCATTTTCACCAGCAGGGTACACTATATCCAAGACTATACGCTCACTTAATTTAGCTAAGATATCTCACATATTAACCAATACACATATGCGGAATAAAGCCCACCGTATTTTTGAGAAACCTATAATTAGGTATATGGAAGCTAGGAGATGTTGTGACCCAATTTTAATAATTTTTTTAACAGAACACTATTAGAAGAAAACAATTTCCTCTGAATTACATTAAATTATCTGAGAGATTTACCCAAATTTTCGGTTAAAATTTACCCTTAGGTGCTGAGTTCAACATGTTCGATATCTGGGGCCTTGAAATGTTATAGTCCGTTTTCGACAATTTTTTCAGAAGTGAAGTCAGAGAAGATATGTACAATTTGTGTAAAGTTTTATTCCGCTATCTTCATTGGTTCCTTATGTATACATGATAAAGTGAAGGATTCAGATGGAATTAAAAATTGAGTTATATGGGAAGTAGGCGTAACCGATTTCGCCCATATTTCACCCGTGTCATCAAGGTGTCAAGAAAGTGTTATATATCAAATTTCATAAAAATCTGTAGAGTAGTTCCTGAGATATGGGTTTTAACCCATAAGTGGGCGATGCCACGCCCATTTTTCATTTCGTAAAAAATCTGAGTGCAGCTTCCTTCTACTATTATTTCTGTGAAATTTAGTGTTTCTGACGTTTTTCGTTAGTGAGTTAACTCACTTTTAGTAATTTTCAACCTAACCTTTGTATGGGAGATGGGCGTGGTTATTATCCAAATTCTTTCATTTTTGGACTTATTAAGAAGTGTCTAAAAAACCAACTGCAGAAAGTTTGGTTTATATAGCTCTATTGGTTTCCGAGATATATACAAAAAACCTATTTGGGGGCGGGGCCACGCCCTAAAAATTACATCCAAATATGCCCCTTCATATTGCGATCCTTCATACCAAATTTTATTTCGATAGCTTCATTTATGACTTAGTTATGGCACTTTATGTGTTTTCGGTTTTCGCCATTTTGTAGGCGTGGCAGTGGTCCGATTTTGCTCATTTGCAAAGCAACCTTCCTATGGTGCCAAGAAATAAGTGTGCCAAGTTTCATTAAGATATCTTAATTTTTACGCAAGTTACAGCTTGCACAGACGGACGGACGGACAGACAGACGTTCGGATTTGAACTCCACTCTTCACCCTGATCATTTTGGTGTATATAACCCTATATCTAACCCTATATCTAACTCGTTTAGTTTTGGGTGTTACAAACAACCTTATGTGAACAAAACTATAATACTCTCTAGCAACTTGTTTGCTACCACCTTTTTTGCGAGAGTTTAAAAAGTATATCAGTAAGTTAAACATATAAACAACAAAAAAGTTCTATTATGTTTCTGCCCTGACTGTCAGCTTGTCAATGAGACTGGCGAGTAGGTCAACAGCTGCCTCTCTGTGAGCTAAAGAGCTGCTAATTGCTTTTGCATATCTTTGCTTTGACATTTTTCACTGATGGCAAGTATTAGTGAAACGACAGTAATAACAACAAAAATGAATAATATTATAGTAAAAATGTATCGAAAATACAACAAATATAACAAAAAAATAAACACACTTGCTCGAATTTAATATGCTGTCAAAGATGCTGCTGCCCTCCAACTGTTAACTGATGCGCTTAATTATCGCATCGAAACACGTTCATTAAATAACGGCTCAAATGGCTTTCATTTTGGCACTTTATCATATGTGAAACATATCAGAAAATGTTGGGAAAAATAAAACTATAATTCCATATGTGTGGATGTGAAATTACTTAATTTTTGCTCTTGTAAGTTATGCTCAATTATGCACGTAAAGTTAAATGGCGGCACATGTTGATGCATCTGATGATATTGACAGCAACGTAGCCATAACTCGGTCAGTCGGTCGTGGCAGCGAAGTCACATGTTACACATAATTAATGAGCAAAACAAATACGAGAAACAAGCTAACAAACCCACACAAACATAATAATATTGCCTGCTGACAGCCGCAGGGTGTTCAAGCGATATTACGTGACTGGTAGAAAATGAAAGCAACAGCGCCTTTGAGTCTGCGCTTCCTGTTGTGTATGCAACTGTATTATTAATTATTATTGTTTAAATATACTCGGTATTTGTTACGTTTTTATTCAACTGGTATTTGTTTTATAGTTTTAATTGTGAATATTTAACAATTGAGTGATTTTAAACCGATTTAAATAATCACATAATACATACATATGTAAATGTGTGTGCGGTACATGCAATAAATTAAATATCATGGATAATGTCAAAATCATAGTGCCATTGTTGATTTACATATGTGTAGAAGTCATATCAGCATATGTTTTAAAATATCAATTACAGTAACTCGACAAGTAAAGTGGGTCGAGTGTTACATAATACGTAATTGAAGGAATGAATCGAGTCATAATTATTATAATTTACTTCCGAAATTTGGGGTCAGTGGACTCAACTTTATGAGCGCTACGTTCTACATAGCGATGAGGGTCATTTGTCAATAAGCAAAACATGCGAATTGGATCATATGGATTTGGACAATATGTGGTTCCAACAGGACGGCGTCACAACCCATACAGCGATGTCCCTATCGATTTATTGAAATTTGAAAGTTTGGTGATCGTGTTATTTCACGAAATGGCCCAGTCAAATTGGGGCTACGTCAACTCTATGGTCTACGCCAATAAGCCAGCGACGATTAATGAATTTCGTACGAATATCGAACGAATTGCAGTAGTATCGGGCGATTTATGCTTGAAAACAGTTTAAAACTGGGTTCGGCGTCTAGACTACTGCAAGCGTGCCGTGGTGGCAATGCAAAAGAAATCAAGTTCCATACATAGTATAATTTTAATCATTCTTTTTAGCATTCTTACTGAAAAACCCTTTGTATAGTTTGTTGACATACCAAATGAAATACAGTTGAACTTCAAATTCCATACGATATTCCTTTCATAAATCGAACTTTTTGATCAGGCCAAAATACAAAATAAAAAAAAAAAATGTGTTTGAGTTGAAATCGTAACTTTTGGCATCTCAATAGAGATTGGGAATATCTAAGGGAAGAAAATCATAGGAAACCCGATAACTAAAACTAATACAAATATTAAAATTTAAATTCAAAAGATATCTGGTGTGCGAAAAGTTTATAAAATTTATGTAATCCGTTGCATTATCGTGGTACAAAAGCAATGAATTGTTTTTACACAAATCCTGACACTTTTCAGATTCCTTCACGAAATGACGTTGAACTTGTAGGTGGTACTCCTTATTTACCGCTTGACCTTGTGGCAAGAATTCATGATGCACTTTGCCATTAAAGTCAAAGAATACAGTAATCGAAGGTTATGACCACACGTTCGAACACACTTGTCGAACCTTTTACGGTCTTTGTCGAGCCAGAGTGCTCCACTGAGATGATTAAGCCTTACTTGAAACGTCATATCCGTAATCCATTGTCACCTGTTATATCACGTTTCAGTTTCAGTTTTGCATTGTCGTTGAATTCATTAGAATTAAATTACTGAGCAAATTCCATTAGCTGCTGTTTTTGTTCAAAATTCAAAAGTAATTTTCATAACTATTATTCGATTATAAACTATTAAATACACTTCCCATTGGTCTCATATACCTACTTATTGGCTTTTCGGTTAATATCTGATAAATTTAAATGAGCGTATAAACTTGGATGTAATATGAAATCGGTCCAGAAATTTTTTAAAGAAATCTAATGTTTTCGTAGAAACATAGAAAGTCACTGTCCTGGATTGTAGTATTGGTAATTGAATTGCTGACAACATACTGTTTGAAATATTCCACAGGTGAGGTAATATCTGCGTCGTTTCTTTTTTTTTAAATTAAATTGGAAGCTTCTTCAGAATACGCATATGAGTATGTACGCATTTGGCACGTGGATTTAAAATCAACTTAGTCTTCAAACACATAAATATTCTCGATTGTCCTAACACAAAGCAACACAAATACGCATATATCCAAACACACACTATACATATGAATGAAGTTCTATGTGATTTTGGTGTAAATTACCTTTCTGTACTTTCAGTTTAGCTGCCGTTTACATGCAAAACAGCCTTTGAAAGCTAAAAAGAAAACACACATTGCTGTTCCCAACCTCGCTGTTTAGCCCTCCTTTGGTAAAATTTAATATGAAGAATCCTGCCGTGCCTGGCTTTGTTAGACTTCAAACGAAGACACACATTGGGATCACAAATGAAAGTAAGTTAGTGAGCGGCTATTGCTCACAGCATTCATTTTTCATTATAGATATTCCGTAGTTCACATTTCCATATGTCGTGCTGAAGTCTACTTATACCCACTGTTTTCGTTGGTGTGGAAGAACACCAGCTTTTTAGTAAAATGTGTTGATACAGTAGTTCTAATCACAATAAATAAAATAAATATCTTCTTTTTTAAATATAGATATTAAACAAGTTTTGAAACAAAAACTCGAAACTTCCGTGTACAAAAGTCCACATACATTAACGAAATAATTTAAACTCTTAAAACTGGTTATATGGTTTTTGTATATGTTTGAATCTTAAAGCCTTGGCCATGATAATATGAGTGCGTAACCAAGAGTTCTCAACATGATAATAAGTAATCGCAATGCAATTCGTCATCCTCTTTATAATACTACCAAACTGCTAGAAATTGGCAGAATCTCAGTTTTTGCCTTATCGCTGAACTGCTCTCTTGGTACAGATACTGGAGCGGTAATAATTTTCTTTAAATCCCATATGGCCTCAAATTATTAGTTACTGGGAGATATAGACGTTTGTTCGACGGAATAGAAAGGCTTCGTATGTAAAAAGCCGAATGATTAGCTTGAGTTTATAAATTATGAAACTATTAATAATGAAGAGTAACGAATAGCATTCCATAAATGCTATCTTCGCCTATTCTCCTGAACTGACACTTTCTTGGGGTCATGGTATCAACAAAAGTGTAGCAATCTTAATAGGCTGTGCAACTTCGTCATTTCTTAAGCGCATGTGTCTCCAATAAATACTTATATGTGATGAGTCTTCATATTAATTTTTATGCCACCAAACTCTGACACACACACTTCAATCCGTCGCCGCCAAACAAACACTTATCCGGGCATTTTTCCAATCCAACAAACAATTAAACAAAACGACTCAGGCAGAACAAAGACAAACCCTGTCAATCTCGGCTGCTTGCTTGAGGTTTTTAAAAGGTCCTCCTAGAGCAACAGTAGCAACGATAGCGCCTATGTATATATTGCTGATACGATTAAAAAGGACTCGGCAAAAGTGTGCTGCTCATAAAGGAGGTTTTCTAAAGAGTCATGACAAACAGACTGAGAGGTCGCCAATCGTTGCTGCTAATGCTTGTAACCCGAGCAACAGTAATGCAAAGCATATAAAAAGGCCTTAAGCAAACAGTTGAAAGCAAGCATCGAAAAAGGAATAAAAGTCTGTATAAATAAAAAAGATTTGCGATAAGAGGAATGCAAAAATCTAGGTGGTATGCGTATGATTGCTGTCTGGGTACTAAGCATTTAGGTGGAGCATTGCCGGAGGATTGTAACAGCTGTCCGTCTTCTTCAGTTATCTACGGTTAGCATCAGCAATCATCGTATTTAACGTTAATTTCTTTCATGTACACATAAAATTTTGAGTGATATAAATGTTATCTGTAATTTGCCATCTTGTAACTGTAAATGCACATACAAATTTATATACTACACAACGATTCATATTATATATATGTATTTATCTAGTTTTTATGTCATGATATTTCTTTTCTATGTTGTTTTGCAGATGAATTCAACTATTTTGACACTCAAGGGCGCAATTTCTCGCATGAGCCGCTATCGCGCATCGAATTCATCGACATTGCCGGCAGCCATGCCGATTACACAGCACACGGCAATCCGCCGCCAAATGCCGTAGATTGGGATAAGGACAATAATCCATCACCACCATAGCAAAGGTAAGGTTTAATCCCTCCCATTTAGATCACAGCTACATTTAGCAATAAATGCTTACCTTACAAAGCTTACATAACTTCCTGTATATGTTAACTTTCTTAGGTTTTATTCCAGTATTTCGGTTGTAAAAGTTTTCTTCTGCTTGTTTTAAGTAATTTACAAAACTTTCGCAAACTGATTCCTTGAATTCCTTTAGAATAACGGTTTAGTAAATTTTAATAAACTTCGAAGTTTTATCGATGAGATGTATGTGATGTGTTCGAAGACGTGAAAATGGTTTATTCAGTCGTTATTATACTCTCGCAACAAAAGTTGCTAAGAGAGTATTATGGTTTTGTTCACATAACGGTTGTTTGTAAGTCATAAAACTAAACGAGTTAGATATAGGGTTATAAATATATATAAATGATCAGGATGACGAGGCGAGTCAAAATCCGAATGTCTGTCTGTCCGTCCGTCTGTGCAACGGATAACTTGGAACACATGTTCCTTGGGACCGTGAGAAGGTTGCTTTCGAAAATGGGCAAAATCGGACCACTGCCACGCCCACAAAAAGGCGAAAACAAAAAAAAAGCCATAAATAAAGTTATAAAAGTAAAATTTGGAACAAACGATCGCACTATGACGGGACATATGTGAATGTTTTTTGGGGAAGTGGGCGCGGCCCCGCCTCCAAATCGGTTATTTGTTTATATGAGGCATTCTCTGGATAAAAAGCCACTTAAAAAAAAAGTTCTTTATTTTCTTTGGCAATGATATATCTTATAGTATAAGTAAAACCTAAAATAAAACATATGGTGTTAGGTCTGTGTAACGCAGGGTTGCCATACTGTAAGGGACCAAAGTTTTTTGAAAAAAAATTTTCGAACCGCCATAACTTTAAAACTAATGAACAGATTTTAAAACACCATTTGACTTTTTTGTACAGAATTTCTCAAACTTTGAAACTGCGTATCGTAAAAATTTTTAAAATTAATATTTCATAGCAAAAAATGAAAAAAAAAAATTTTTTTTTGAATTTTTAACCCTTTATGCCCCCTTCGATTTTTTTCGAAAATATCTTAAAATGTTCCTTAATTTCATCACCTTTTTACACCCTAAAGGGAATTTTGGGACAGCAATATTTGTATGAGCTACAAATAAAAAACCAACTCAGAAAATGATGAAAAATCATTGATTTATGCACTATTATTATCTGCATTTAGCGTAACCCAGGATTAACGACGTGGACGTAGCTGACATTTGAGGGGCCATCCATAAATTAAGTCACACGAATTTAAGGACTTTTTAACTCCTCCCCCCTCCTTGTCACAAGTTGTCACATTTTGAACTCACCCCCCCTCCTGACGTGACGTCACCCATTTTCCAATTTTATGGATTTATCATAAAATAAAAAAAAACAGGTTATTCTATTTATTCTTATATTTATTGAATAATCTTTAATGAAATCAACATTTAGTTAAATATTAAAGTATAGAGACAACGAATGACTAGTCAAGAAATAATATATACTTAATTATGCTAATTAAAAATACTTCAGAATACTACGACTTAGAAATTTATGACTGTTACACGGCAGAAGACAATTGTCAAGTAAACAATGGGATCGAATAGAAGTCACTGCGCCGGCGCGAAGCATGTGCGACGGCACTTGTCAGTCTTGCAAACAACAACAAGCACGCATACGCAGCGGTAAAACCACGCCACCGCCGACAGAAGTAGCCGCGCGTGATCGGCGTGGTACAAAGCAGCCAGTCGTCTAGCACCCAGGAACGCAGCAGAGCGGGAAACGATATTGCCCTAAATTTTGAAATGTGATGTCACAAAGCTTTTGACCCCCCCCTGCCCCTTGTCACACAATGTCACTTCTGAATTGAATGATACCTTTTTTTTACGATACACAGTTTTAAATTTTGATAAATTCTGTACAAAAAAGTCAAATGGTGTTTTAAAATCTGTTCATTAGTTTTAAAGTTATGGCGGTTCGAAAATTTTTTTACAGACCTAACACCATATGTTTTATTTTAGGTTTTACATATACTATAAGATATATCATTGCCAAAGCAAATAAGGACCTTTTTTTCAAGTGACTTTTTTCCAGAGAATGCCTCATATTTCGCATACCAATGAAGCTATATAAACCAAACTTTCTGTAGTCAGTTCTCTTACGTACCCCACCACACACCATGAAATTAGTTGAAATCGGATAATAACCACGCCCACCTCCCATACATAGGTTAGGTGGAAATTTACTAAAAGTGAGTTATCTCACTAATCAAAAACGCCAGAAACACTAAATTTTACATAAGAAATACCAGAAAGAAACTTCACTGAGATTTTTTTACAAAATGGAAAATGGGTGTGGCGTCGCCCACTTATGGGTTAAAAACCATATCTCAAGAACTACTCGATCGATTTCAATGAAATTACGGTACATAACGCTTACTTGACAACCTGATGACCCGTGTGGAATATGGGCGAAATCGGGTCACAATCACGCCTACTTCCCATATAATTGATTCGTTCACTTTATAATATATACATTAAAAACCAAGGAAGATAGCGGAATAAAACTTTACACGATATAGAGTCATATACACCAAAGTGATCAGGGTGACAAGTAGATTTGAAATCCGAATGTCTGTCCGTCCGTCCGTCTGTCCGTCCGTCTGTCCGTCTGTGCAAGCTGTAACTTGAGTAAAAATTAAGATATCTTAATGAAACTTGGAACACATGTTTCTTGGGGCAGTGAGAGGGTTGGGCGAAATTGCACCATTGCCACGGCCACAAAATGGCGAAAATCAAAAACACATAAAGTGTCATAACTAAGCCATAAATAAAGTTATAAAAGTAAAATAAGGGATTGCACTAGGAAGCGGCATATTTGGGTGTAGTTTTGTTTGGGGAAGTGGGGGTGGCCCCGCCCACAAATCGGTTATTTATATATAACTCGCAAACCAATAAAGCTATATAAACCAAACTTTCTGCAGTCGGTTCTCTTACGTACCCCACCACACACTATGAAAATAGTTGAAATCGGATAATAACCACGTCCACCTCCCATACAAAGTTTAGGTTGAAAATTACTAAAAGCGGGTTAACTCACTAACGAAAAACGACAGAAACACTAAATTTGACAGAAATAATAGTAGAAGGAAGCTGCACTCAGATTTTTTTACAAAATCAAAAATGGGCGTGGCATCGCTCACTTATGGGTCAAAAACCATATCTCGCTTCACAACCACTACTACTATTTTTATAACTCAAATTAGAACCATCTGATTCCTTCACTTTATCATGTATACATAAGGAACCAATGAATATAGTGGAATAAAACTTTACACAAATAGTACATATCATCTCTGACTTCAATTGTGAAAAAATTGTCGAAAACGGACTATAAATTTTCAAGTCCCCAGTTCATCAAAAATATGGAACATTTTGAACTCAGCGCCTAAGGGTAAATTTTAACCGAAAATTTGGGTAAATCTCTCAGATAATTTAATGTAATTCAGAGGAAATTTATTTCTTCTAATAGTGTTCTGTTAAAAAAGTTATTAAAATTGGGTCATAACATCTCCCAGCTCCCATATACCTAATTATTTATTTTCCAAAAATACGGTCCGCATATATATATATTGGTTAATATGTGAGATATCTTAGCAAAATTAAGTGAGTGTATAGTCTTGGATATAGTGTACCCTGCTGGTGAAAATGAAAGAATATAGTATATATTATGATTTTCGTTATTCTATTAAACTTTATGCATAATTTATGGGAAAGTTTGTATGTTATCTTAATAAAATTTCTTCAATTAATTGCGAGAGTATAAAATGTTCGGTTGCACCCGAACTTAGCCTTTTCTTACTGGTTATTATTATGTTATAATGATCTTCATTCGTACAACGTTATTCTGGATCGACTAGTATAATTAGAATACGGAACTATATATGTATATACATATATGTCTGATTTTAAAACATTTCATCTCATAAGTTTCTGAACTATCTTAAATTTATTCACTATAGTATTCTAGAACAAAAGCAACTACTGTAATATTTAACACATTCGATTTAAAATCTGTTTATAAATTCGGTCTTCTTTAATGAAATTTACAAACTAAATTTATATAACTACATGTACTTAAGTCCATAAATCCAATTGTTTATGGAGAAAAAATATGGGATACACTTATAGGCCGTCTTATTTTATAAATATTTATTTGTGTTGTTCCTTCAAAGTTTGTGCACAATTTAATGGCAGATGAATGATAATCCAATCCACCACCATGGTAAGAACAAAACGAGTCGCTGGTTGGCGATAGCACTGGAGACATGAATCGCAACTCGAACAATGTATATTTCAGTAACAAAATGTGAAACGACTACCACCACTATTGAAAATCAAATACAAAAGCAGCACCAGCAAACCAGCAAAGTAAAGGCAACAACAACTTACCGTTGATCTATAGGAAGCGAACGCAGATGCGACGCAATGGCAAAGCCAGTTTCAATCAAATTCAATCAATAAACACTTGAACCAAACTTCCGAGTTTGGCGGCTAGTCTGGGTTATATCGCTATGGCAACGACGATATGACGATACAAGCTATCGATGGGTGAGCGGATGTGGGTGTAGTCGAGCGAGTGTGCCAAACGGGAGAAAATAGCAAGTAGACAAATATTGTGAAAAATTGTGCTGATGGCCACAAAGATTAACGGGTGGTCAGACAATGTAACAACTTCTTATTTTATTTGGTACAACAATAAAAGCTGAACTTGAAGCGTCAATTGCAATGCAGCAACGAGGAAGAAGAGGAGTCAATGCCTCACAGCCTTCGTTGTTACAATCGGTACAACAAAATTTCAATGCCAATGCATCCAGTATTGATGGGCCTCGGCTCTCAGTGGCTGTAAGAGAGTCCTTAAGGCTATACGGAATGTTTTCAGCAGACGAATTTCTTTGGACTTTCATTTCGATCGCTCCCCGTCCTTTTGATGCGGTGTCTCTGTACTTTTGCTGCTATAGCCGATAATTTTTCTAAAATAATTAGTTCAAAATCATTTGAACATAATTTTAATTTTTTAATTTTAGTTTACATTACTTTAATATTTTCCATTACATTGTATAAATTTTTTGCATTTCTATCTCATTCCATTCTTTACTCATGATTAATCCACTTGCTTCGATTTTCTTAAATTTCTTTAGCAGGTTCGTCATATCTTCACCAACGGCTCACTTCATTTCCATTGCCATTCGAACCGGAAGAATTCCGCCAAGATGTCCCGCCATCTACAATAGTACAGTACCAAGTTCAAGAAGGCAACTCACACACACCCCACTCACAAAGCTGCATAGAAGCGCGCAAGAAATGAAGCATATATACCAGCGCTTTAGTCGAATGCTACATTTTAACCCATTTTAAATGGCTCAATTGCTATTTGTTGTTGTATTTTGTGTCTCTTGCATTCCAAAGTCAACTTTTGACAGTTTTTCTTGTTGCTAATTTGCTATTTTACGATTGTTTGTTTGCAGATTTTCTTGCTATAAACCCGGCTTATAAAACGGTTTGCTTTACGCCGTTGTTGAAATATCTGAGTTGTTGGCTTTAATATCTTACGTAATGCTGCTTCGGAGTTACCAAACTCTTGTTACGAACAACACAATGGGCAATTTCAAAAAAAACAACAAATAGCCAACTGGTTGACCAACCTAAAATCGCCAGAATTCATACCGCAATTTTTACGTATGAAACTTTTTCATACTGCTTATAATAAGTTTAAGCCGATCTCTGCCTATTTTGTCTGTTATCACTAACACAGGCAAGAATATTCAATAAGGTTGCAAACTTAAATTCGCAAATACTCACATAAAAAATTCAAGTACATTTTTATACTCTTGCAACAAAAGTTGCTAAGAGAGTATTATTGTTTTGTTCACATAACGGTTGTTTGTAAGTCATAAAACTAAACGAGTTAGATATAGGGTTATATATATCAAAACAAGTAAGGAAGGGCTAAGTTCGGATGTAACCGAACATTTTATACTCTCGCAATTTATTGAAGAAATTTTATTTACATAGCACACAAATTTACCCATAAATTCGGCATAAAGTTGACTAGAATAACGAAAATCGTCATATATAGTATATGAGGGCTGAGGTAATTCCTGAACCGATTTCATTAATTTTCACCAGCAAGGTGAATAATATCCAAGGCTATACTACGCTCACTTAATTTTGCTAAGATATCTCACATATTAATCAATACATATATGCGGAATAAAGCCCAACGAATTTTTGAAAACCTATAATTAGGTATAAGGGAGCTATGAGATGTTATGATCCTATTTTAATAATTTTTGGAACAGAACACTATTAGAAGTAAACAATTTCCTCTGAGTTATATTAAATTATCTAAGAGATTTACCCATATTTTCGGTTAAAATTTATCCTTAGGCGCTGAGTTCAACATGTTCGATATCTGGGGCCTTGAAAAGTTATAGTCCGTTCGACAATTTTTTCACAAATGAAGCAAGAGATGATATACACTATTTGTGTAAAGCTTTATTCCGCTATATTCATTGGTTTCTTATATATATATTATAACGTGAAGAAATAAGATGGAATTCAAAATTGAGTTACATGGGAAGTTGTCGTTGTTGTGAACCGATTTCTTGTCAAGGTGTCAAGAAAATATTATATACCGAATTTCATTCGAATCAGTCGAGTAGTTCCTGAGGTATGGTGTTTGACCCATAAGTGGGCTATGCCACGCCTATTTTCCATTTTGTAAGAAAATCTGAGTGCAGCCCCCTTCTGCCATTGTTACAGATATCCGGATTTCAAATCCACTCGTCACCCTGATAACTGTGGTATATATGACTGTATATCTAACTCTTTTAGTTTTAGGTGTTACACGTAACCGTTATGTGAACAAAACTATAATACTCTCTTAGCAACTTTTGTTGCGAGAGTATAAAAAGAACGATTGTTCGGCGGCCTTCTTAGACGTGTCTCAGGCTTTTGATGGAGTTTGGCATTCGGGTCTACTGCTAAAATTGAAATGCATGTTACCCAAACAATATTGCGAAATAATTGCACATGACACAGCCCTGTTAGCAGCAGGAGAGTCAACCTCAATATCTACCCTTCGAGTGCAAGCAGCCGTCAATGCAATTACTAAATGGGCTTCCAAGTGGCGCATTAAATTAAATGCTTATTTAAATGGTACTCCTATACCACATCACAATAATGCTAAGTACCCAGGAATCACCCTGGATGCTAAGCTTCGCTGGAAAGAGCATGTCAATAAAAAAAGGTGTGAGCTTGATTTAAAATTTGCTACGTTTTACCATCTAGTCGGTAGGAGATCCACGCTTTCAATCGCAAACAAGCTGTTTATATATAATCAAGTACTAAAGCCAATTTGGGCCTATGGAGCTCAACTATGCTCAAGTCAAGACTGTATTGCCTGCATTTAGCGCTTCCAAAATAAGGTACTAAGAAGTATAGTTAATACTCCTTGGTATGTTAGATCTGCTGACCTTCACCGTGATCTTGGTGTGAATTCAGTAGCAAACGAAATAACCAAACTTGCAAAGACTCACGAAATGAGGCATCCAGACTCATCGGTACTGCTGAACGAGAAAATCGACTGAAACGTAGGAGGTCTTCAGTCTTAGCAAAGCAACTGTAGCAGCAAATGAATTTCTCTAACATTTAGCTTTTAATTATTATTTTTAACTTATTAGCATTGAATTGTTGTTAGCATTTAATCGTTGTATACTAGGTGCAATTGTAATAAAAAAAAAAATAAAAAAATAAAAATTTTTTGTTATAACTTTTTGCACTCAATTTGATAGATTTAATAGATTTTTCAAAAATAGTTGAGAAAAAGTTTCTTGCTACAGGAGGAAACATGCGAAGAGAGCTGGTGCCAAGTTAAAAACTAAGAGTCCTCTTAGAGAATTCCTGTGCTGGTTGAGCTAAAAGTTTTATTTGTACAAGGTTCTCTCGTCCTAGATGTAGATGTTCTGATCGGTTTTTGCGGGTTCTAAACATTTTCACGGATGCTATTTGTCGAAGTTGTCTTTGGGAAGGCGAAGTATAATCATGCTGTTACTTCCTTATGAATCATTGATCTATCGCAGGGCTAAAATCCTCCAATGACCTTGGCGAATTAGCTGAAATTAAAATAATTCTTCTAGTCATATTTGTAACGGACTCAAGCATTGTAGGTATACGAGGGCTGCTATATATATTTCTGGCCTAATAATGAAAATAGGAATATTTATCAACGAAAATGGTTTTATTGTTTTTCAAAATATTCTCCATCAAGATTTATACACTTTTGCATGCGCTCAAACCAATTTTCGAAGCACTTTGTTTGAGCCTTTTTTTGAGCGACAACACTCAGTGTTGCCTAGGCCAGAAATATATATAGCAGCCCTCGTAAGAAGGACCCAACTTTACGACATTTTAGTGTTATAAATTAAGTAAATAAATAATGTTATATTAAATATGTCTATGTCTATAATAAATATATGTAATGGACTACTACTATTTAATAAAGAGCTTAAAACATCAAGACATGATTCAGTAACTTATTACTTTACATATAAATACACAAATCAGAAACGTGGAAATTACACAAATAGCACATTGCTGTGCACTTCCTACATACATACATATATTTATATACATAATTATGCAGGTAGGTCGAAATGTCTGTAACCCACTGCGTATACGCAACATCCAATGTGAAAGACGAAAAACAATGTGCGCAGAGCGGCTGATACCGGTAAATGCCAAATTGAAAATTGAGCTGGCGTAGGCGCGAGAAACAGGAAAGTTACATATGCCCGTACGGGGCCAATTCCAGATTTTCCATACTGTGGCAGCTCAACATACACGCAAGCAAGGGTGCTCTCAGGCAACACCTCCATCACTCGATGAGTGCAAATGAAAATGGCAAAGCTGACAGCGTTGAATTTTAACCCACGCATAGACTCGTACAATCTATACCCACACATACATACCTTACCTAGTTACCTAGTTTGCTGCTGTTTGGTGGCAATTACGCTGTTCTCCGATGTTTTTAATTTCGCATTGCGACATCAGCAGCAGGAGTATCTTTCCGAATAGTTTTACAGGTATGTTGGTCGCTCGAATTTGCATACGTTATTGTGTTCTGCTCATGTCATGGATTATTGTGGTTTGCGCGAGCACCAATTTATGCAACATATTATTGCTTAGACTTTACTCCATTGGCTTAGCAAAATATCATGCATAATATTTATTTAACTCACATATAATTTTGGAATCTTAGCTCAATACAGTTGAACCAGAGAAGCCCCAACTTCCTTGATATGTTTTCTTAAGCTCTGAAGGTAGATCTCCTAGATAGTCCATGCAAATCCCAAATCGTGAATAGCAGAAAACAACGGGTATCACTGGGCATGGGTCGATGAGACAATATTTGTCTTTTACGTAGCTGATCAGTCGGGGGGAGTTTCGTATTTTCTTTAGTATCTGGTGTGTACGAACCGATACTTGTAATTCGCGGACAGTCTGCTCCTATATTCGGTCAAAAGAAAACCACGAGTCCGACTTAACTAAGTCCATCTGTCTTTCTCTTATGATACATACATAGTTGCATAATCGGGCCATGAGGCTAACTACTTGTCCTACCGCCTTCGTATAAACCATCGTCACCAGAACGAGAGGACGTTTTTGCATGCTTATCTGCTAGTTAGCGGAAAGCAGGTCGAAAGTTCAACCGAAGTTGACAGAATTCCATGCATCAAGCGTTGTCGTTTCGACCTTTTCATTATTTTTCGTGGTTGTCGTTCCAGTTGTGCTTCTGTTTCCCGTTTTTTGCAGCTTGAAGCATTACTTGTTGTTATTTTAGTTGTGTGTTTGCTGTTTTTATTGTCTGCACTGCTGCAGTTGACGAGGCAAAAATTCAAATTACCAGCAAAGAGATTCGAGTCTGTTTGTGATTATATACCCGCAGATATGCGGTTGATTGAAAAGAAATCAAGTCCGAAATAGTGATTATAAAAATTTTGGCGAATGTCTTTAAATTTCTTCCGATGAAGAAGCGCTACATATACGATCTTTTTTCCGTATTTAATATGTGCTGTTATGTTACTACTTCGCACCCCTACGTCCTTTCAGTTCCAATAAAGGAGGTAACCTTTAAGGGGCTATACCAGTGTAACCCGTCGTTTTTTAGGTAAAAAAATGGTATTTTTTTAATGCCAAAAAAAGTGTCTTCAAATTTAGTTTTTCTATTTGCGGAAATTTCTTATGTGATAATAGTAAAAGTGTATATTTAGTGGGTTTCCAATGCACTTACACACACTCACCCACAGTTGATAATAAATTCAGTTTTATAATTTGCAGTTGGGTGATGGACGCATTAGAAACCACTTTATAGTGGTATGTGCCATACAGTTGTAGAGATGGGTTTGAACAAAGAAATGTTTGCATTTTTTTTTTTTTTTGAATTTTATTGTGTACCAACTCTCAAACCTCTACACTGCTGCATTCAGGCGCGGGATGATATGAACACAGCTAAATATATGAAAATATTTGCGTATGCCCACATTTACTTGTATGCGCGAACGTGGTATTAGAGTAAATATGTATTGTGATCAACCAATGACTCAAAAAATGGAATAATTGCAGTTCTCTGATATACACCGCGTGTATTCGTGCCCTCGCGACAGACAAGATTGAAAGTTTTTTTATATTTATTTTATAAATGAATATTAAATGGAAAATTTATTTATTTAAATATTTCATTTGACATTTATTGATTTAATTTCTACCAAAAAAAGGGGTTATCTTTTTTTCATTCAATTGTCAAAGCTTACGACGAGTTGATGCTCTTGTTGAGAAAATGTGTGTGTTAATATTATCAGAAACTCATGTGAGTAACGAAGAAACCATTGACATTCCAAATTTCAACTTTATAGCAAGTTTCAAAAGAGACAATCGTCCAGCATGTGGGGTGGCATCGGTCCGATGATACTATGGCCACATTTTCTACAGATCATATGGAAGTGCATGCGAGATATACCAGTATGTTTAGCACTAATGTTTCGAATATTGGTGATATATGTATTTCCCAATGCCATTCTAATGGACAAACAATAATAATGGCTGCCGTTTATATTTCTTGTGTTATAGTATTTGATGAAAATCCTGATAATAATGATGAAAATGCTGATAATGATGATTTTATGGATGAGAATTGATAAATTTGGTATTTACTATTCACTATTATTTAATCATTTAAATAAAACCACTTCCTTCGAATATAGTTTCTATATTATTATACTTCATGTCCATTCAAAAAGTGCCCACATTGCTTTGATAAACTTGATTTTTTTTTATGTACAATTTCTCATGTCGCGAGCGCACCTAAAAATGCTCACCCAAAAAAGTGCCCAACGCGCCATAAGTTCAAGTTTTCTCTTCCGCCTGCACTCCCGGAGTGCAAACCCACATGTGTTTTTTTTGCAGTTCTATTGAAAAACATTACTCACATTCACTGCTTGCAGGTTAACACATGAAAAATAAATTTTTTAGGTAGTTTACTGTAGTTAAAATCAGATCTCACAATTGTTATAGCTAGGTCTGAAAGGGATAAAACCTTGAGAATGATTCATAGGTCATCAGTGATTAGAAATGGTGTTTAAGAGTACCACTTAAAGATTCTAGAGTAGTCGAAAATTGTACTATTATTTGTATTGTACTAAAATGATGTTATCTTGAATGTGCCAAGGCAATCTTGAGAACCATTACTTCTGAAGAGACGAGATCGAAAATTGAAATTGGTGTTTTCTACAGTTCTTCGCATGAAGTATCTTAAATATCAAAATATTACCACGTTAAAGCATCCGAGGCTACTTTTTTTTAAATAATTCTAAGAGATTATAGGGCGCTAGTATTTGCATTCTGTAGATTTCTTGAGCATTCCCCTTAAAACGAGCGCCATGCAGCCTTCGAACTGGAAGATGCATTCTTTAGCACATACAGCTAGTACAGTGCCACAAACGCCTGTCTAGTGTGGCGGGAAGCGTGTGGCTGTTGCAAGTATGCGAACCATTACATAAGGATTTGAACAAAGAAGTTGCGAGGAATGTTGAATATTGGTTGCTATGTCGCCGCAACAAAAGTGGTTGGGATAAAAAAATTTGAAAACTGCTACTGGAAAGTTTAACCAAAATGCTGTTATTGTTGTTGATTACGATGGTTTTTGTTGTAGTGTTAGTCATGTCCGGAGTAGTTGGTTTCAATGTTAGAAGACCTTGCAAACGAAATTCTCTTCCACTCAACGAGTTTTTGCATATTGTGTATAGTGCATGCAGCATTTGGCAAGTGATGATTTCGTGGTTTTTCTTATTTATCTAGAATGCTTATGCACACATAATGCGTCCATAAAGTATTGCAAAAACGTCCATATTCCATACGGGGACTGTTTTATAATCTCCTTCATATTGAATCAGCATCTCAGGATCCATGAACAACTAATTTCAAAATAGAGATCGCCCCTTTGAAGCGAAATTTCTATTCAACCTTTGTTAGGCTTTCAGAGAAAAACTTACATTTGACCTATTAACTTCACTGCTTCTCTAATATTTCTTTACATCAGATATTGAATTTATCAATCTCAAAGGTCATGTCATGTGATAACAACAATATTCAAGGAGGTAAATTTTTTCTGAGTTGTAGTAAAGGACAACAAATCTATGACAGAGTGTTTGATCAGGGAACCTACACTTGCATTGCCCACAACAAGTACAACTACACGGCGCAAGGAACAGTGGAGGTGTAAGTTTTGGACGAGTTAAAGTTAAAGTTGCGAATACAGTTGATGCAGCAAATATTTCGTTGATGTTGCTAGTATTGGTATTTCAATTTGCGTTCAATGTTGGATGCCTACAAATTCGGGACTTTTACCAGACTAATATTAATTTGTCTGGAGTAGTTAATGAAAAACCACGAAGTTTCGGAGCTTAAAAATACAAACAATGCAATCGCCAACGACAGCACCAAATACTACAGGTTAGAAGTCGCCGAATTAGATATTTGTGGGTTCTGAGTATTCAGTTTTTACCAAATAACTTGCGTTGTATGCGTAATTGTAATTGGAGAGGATTGTGGCCAAAGGTAGGGGCCATGATTTTTAAGGTTTGAGAGTTTTGAATTTTTTTGTGTTAAAATTTTACAAATTATTTTTAAACTTTCTGTAGATACGAATATTTAGATATTTTAAATTTTGGTTCTCTTATCAGAATATTTGAATTGTTTTACCATGAAAGTTTACAACAAAGTTAAAGCGGATAATTACCACTCAGGAACTACTTGACCAATTTCATCGAAATTTTAATCACATCATTTCCATTACTATTTTCATATTACATCAGCTGGTATTTAAAAATAAACAAATAAACAAAGTATTTATAAATTTATTTACTAACTTTCACAACAGTATGCAACAAAATATCATGCACAATAACAATTAATTTGAAGAATTTTCAGCAAACGTTACACAATAAAAGGTGATGAGAATTGCACATGACTGAAATACATAAATCAACTATAAAAATAAAAATAATATAAAACTGAATTTTCAGGCAATTGACAATAGCATTTTTTAATTTGCACTGAGTAATTTCGCATTTAAACTTCACGCTCTTTCAATTATCTATACAAATTTATTTGCCTGTTGAAAATAAATATACACAAACATTCTACAAAAACACGTGCACATGCTGGCATTCCGCTTGTACACTGCAATGGAAACAAATCACACAACTGCTAATACTATTTTAATTGTTCACCTGCGTTTTTCATGCTTTGCTTTGCTACTTTCCCTCTTATTTCTTCTATTTTCACAATTTTCACTACTGGTAGCTTTACATTTATCTCTTTCCCTTCCCTCTATGTTATTGCATTTCGTGCACATTTTGTTGTTGTGGTTGCTGTAATGCTAGAAATATTTTGCAATTTTGCTTGCAAATTTTGCAAGCGAACCAAAATACAAAACCGAAAATAATAAAGTACAATATTTTCGAATTTACATATCATTCGAATTACACATTGGAAACAAAGTGATGAAATGTTAAAATGCAATGATAAATTTTAATTAAGATTTTTTCACACACGGACATATTCATATACATGCAACAATATATTACGCATCGAATGACTTTTACAAATAAAATCCGTATAAAAAAGCTCTATACAAATAAATTAACATGAAAAAGATCGCATCAGTGTGAGGATACAGAAATACCGCCATTTTCACCGCACTTCAAAATTCAATACAATTCCTGTAGTTACAGTTAACGGTTGCATAAGCACATACTCATAAACCTTTCAATTCATATCCAATTCCGTTCGTAGTTATTTCAGCCATCTGTTCCTTTCATCAGCATACTTGTATTCCTACTAGCTTTACTGAAACACTTACACAAAACTTCCAAGGATAGATGGGGAGCTTCATAAGTTTATGCCCTTTTCTGTTCAGGTTACACAATTAATCTAGGTTAGGTTAGATGACTAATCGCCAGAATGTGGGTGACTTCGTATGAATTAGAAAGTCATTTTATTAACCCTACATTATTTATTCCGAAGTTATTCTGGTCATTCTTTATGACATTTTTCCAGTCAACTACTCGTGAAACTTTTATACCAGATAAAAAGTAGGCTTGTGTTAGCTTCGGTGCAGTCTAGACGCCCAAATTTTTTAGAAAAGGCTGACAGCTCAAATTAATTGAAATGCTTACTCTTTCCCAGATCATGCACAAGAATAATCCCTAATATGGTATTTATTAGTTACAAGCGATCCTATAACCTATCATTCAGGAACTTTGTTATGCACCCTTCGTATGAAACACCTTTACATCTGCAAATTCGATTTTAGCTAGCCATTATATTCAAATTTCAAGCATTATTCCAAACGCCATCGTGCACCCATATATAATGAAAACTAGTTTTCTTGCCCATAATTTTAAATACTTAATTATTTTCACACAACGATGAAAATTCGAATTTTAGTAAATATTAGATTTAACCTTAACACCCGGAATAGCAAGAATAGCAAATAATACTGTTTTTACCACCTCATCTACCCTTCCCTTCTTCCTCAGTGTACTTCCATTTGACCAGCACACCTACTTGCTTGCAATGCAAATTTACGCGATTCATCAGCATACAACACATGCACCACTAATTTTGCACAACATTAAGCACCAAATCGCTTACCACTAGCACCGCAGACACCTATCTTCTACAGCAGTGGTCGGCAAACTTATACAATCAAACAATTTATTTTGTGATATGCATGTGAGAGCTACTCAACTGACCAAGAGTTATGTTCTACTGGTCCCGAACTTTATTAGAACTAGTGAAATTAGGACCAATACTGGTTTCCTTACCATTGTTTTTATAGTGTACGTTAGTTTTACACATACAATCAATTGTTAATACTGCTTAGAAATGTGTATGAAAATTTTTGCAAAAAAAATCGGTAGTACTACTTCGAATTAACAACACAATTATTAATTATTATTAGCATTTTAAATGGCGAATGAAGTTGGAAAATTATTAGTAGTGTTTTTACGAACTGACTTGCAAAAATAATAAAAGAAATATCATTTAATAATCAAAATAGAAATAAAATAATATATAAAAACATTGTATTTGGTGTTGATACATGCATGCGGGAGGATGGGATCATGTGTAGAAGTTCACGCAAGTGAGGAAAGTTTTTGATTGTCATTCACTTGGGAGTGGCCAGAAACGATTCTTCTCCACATGGTTCAAGCAGCTCACGACTTCCGGTTTTAGACCAAGTATCCTCTGGGTAGCCAACAGACATCCGTTTGAAGGCGAGCTAAAGTGAGAAGGCGAAGCCCGCTTATTCGGTTGTGCGTAGGGCTTGGGACCCACCACATAAAAACACCCCCCAATGAAAAATCTACGAAAGCCTCGGATGAGACACCCCCCTTTTGATGACGACCCCTGCAAACGTTTAAAGGACAATGATATAAGGGCATGCACCTGGAATGTCCGGACCCTTAATTGGGAAGGTGCCTCTGCCCAGCTGGTTGATGTCCTCATACGACGGGACAAGGACGGAAGAAGGTGGGTCCTTGTGACATTGCGCAAATTTGGTGTTGGATTTGTGGTGGGAGAGAGACTCCGTCGCAGAGTCCTGGCATTCACCCCGGTGGATGAACGTCTAGCCACAATCCGCATCAAAGCGAGGTTCTTCAACATATCGCTGATTTGCGCCCACGCCCCAACGGAAGAGAAGGACGATGTGACCAAAGATGCTTTCTATGAGCGCCTAGAACGTACCTATGAGCGCTGCCCCCGCCACGATGTAAAAGTCGTGCTTGGCGATTTTAACGCCAGGGTGGGTAAAGAAGGAGTCTTTGGCACAACAGTCGGAAAATTCAGCCTCCATGACGAAACATCGCCAAACGGCCTGAGGCTGATCGACTTCGCTGGGGCCCGAAATATGGTCGTCTGTAGTACCAGATTCCAGCATAAGAAAATACATCAAGCTACTTGGCTGTCTCCTGATCGAAACACGCGGAACCAAATCGATCACGTTGTGATAGACGGAAGAAATGTCTCCTGTGTTTTAGACGTGCGTACGCTCCGAGGACCAAATATAGACTCGGACCATTATCTGGTCGCAGCGAAGATACGCACCCGCCTCTGTGCAGCAAAGACTGCCCGTCAACAAACACAAGGAAGGTTCGACGTCGAAAAGCTGCAATCGCAACAGACAGCCACGAAATACTCTACTCGACTTGCACTCCTGCTCTCTGAGAGCACTCATCAGCATCTCGGTATAAGGGAACTGTGGAACGGCATCTCAAACTCACTGCGTACCGCTGCAGCCGAAACAATTGGTTTTCGGCAACGACAAAAAACAAGCTGGTACGATGAGGAGTGGCGTCTCGCAGCGGAGAGAAAACAGACTGCCTACCTCGCAACGTTGCAAACGACCACAACACGTGCGGGATGGGATAGATACCGAGAGCAGAAGAGAGAAGCGAGACGCATCTGCAGACAAAAAAAGAAAGAGGCCGAAATGCGTGAGTACGAAGAGCTTGAGAAGCTGGCAGAATGAGGGAATGCTCGAAAATTTTATGAAAAAATGAAGCGACTTAACGAAGGTTTCAAGACCGGAGCATCCTCATGTAGAGACCAAGGTGGTAATCTGGTAACCGATGTCCAGGGCATACTGGGATTATGGAGGGAACACTTTTCCGACCTGCTGAATGGCAGTGAGAGTACAACACCAGGAGATGGCGAACCCGATCCCCCAATCGATGACGATGGAACAGATGTTCCATTACCCGACCATGAAGAAATTCGAATAGCAATTACCCGCTTGAAGAACAACAAAGCAGCGGGGGCCGATAGATTGCCGGCAGAACTATTCAAATACGGCGGCGAAGAACTGATAAGGTGCATGCATCAGCTTCTTTGCAGAATATGGTCGGAAGAAAGCATGCCTGACGATTGGAATCTCAGTGTGCTCTGCCCAATCCATAAAAAGGGAGATCCCACAATCTGCGCCAATTACCGTGGGATCAGCCTCCTAAATATCGCATACAAGGTTCTATCGAGCGTACTGTGTGAAAGACTAAAGTCCACCGTCAACAAACTGATTGGACCTTATCAGTGTGGCTTTAGACCTGGAAAATCGACAACTGACCAGATATTCACCATGCGCCAAATTTTGGAGAAGACCCGTGAAAAGAGGATCGACACACACCACCTCTGAATGGTCTGAATTTGGTATCCCCGCAAAACTAATACGGCTGTGTAAATTGACGCTGAGCAACACCAAAAGCTCCGTCATGATTGGGAAGGACCTCTCCGAGCCGTTCGATACCAAACGAGTTTTCAGACAAGGTGACTCACTATCGTGCGACTTCTTTAACCTGATGCTGGAAAAAATTATAAGAGCTGCAGAGCTAAACCGAGAAGGTACAATCTTCTACAAGAGTGTACAGCTCCTGGCGTACGCCGATGATATTGATATCATCGGAAGCAACAACCGCGCCGTTTGTTCTGCTTTTTCCCGCATGGATAAGGAGGCGAAGCGAATGGGTCTGGAGGTGAATGAGGACAAGACGAAATATCTCCTGTCATCAAGCAAACAGTCGGCGCATTCGCGTCTTGGCTCCCACGTCACTGTTGACAGTCATAACTTTGAGGTTGTAGATAATTTCGTATACCTGGGAACCAGCATCAACAACACGAACAATGTCAGCCTCGAAATCCAGCGCAGAATAACTCTTGCCAACAGGTGCTACTTTGGACTGAGTAGGCAATTGAACAGTAAAGTCCTCTCTCGACGAACCAAAATCAAGCTCTACAAGTCGCTTATCATTCCCGTCCTGCTCTACGGTGCAGAAGCTTGGACGATGTCAACATCAGATGAGACGGCACTAGGAGTTTTCGAGAGGAAAATTTTGCGCAAGATTTATGGTCCTCAGAACATTGGCAACGGCGAATACCGCAGACGATGGAACGATGAGCTGTACGAGTTATACGACGACATTGACATAGTTCAGCGAATAAAAAGACAGCGGCTACGCTGGCTAGGTCATGTTGTCCGAATGGACGAAAACACTCCAGCCCTGAAAGTGTTCGATGCAGTACCCGCCGGAGGAAGCCGAGGAAGGGGAAGGCCTCCACTCCGTTGGAGGGACCAGGTGGAGAGCGACCTGGTTACACTTGGGATCTCCAACTGGCGCCGAACTGCGAAGGAGAGAGAGAGGTGGCGCACTATCGTCGATTCGGCTATAACCGGCTAAACGGTTGCAACGCCAATCACATACATACATGGAGTTACAGGAGTTATATTCTGGCGCATAGCATCTAGAATAGGTTAAAAAGCATAAATAAAAAAATTTCTATAACTTTTATTTGTCAAAGTATCGTAATGTTTATCTATAATAAAAATCGTTTTGTCTAGTACTAGTAAACAGTTGGCTTCGGAGAGTTTGTACACAAATAAGGAAACTGCAGTATTTTTCGAATTGAATCGAAAAAGCACATAATTTAACTGTTATTATTTTTTGACCTTCACCACATGAACCGGTTTAATTAGTCAACCAATTATTTGCTCTAAGTAACCTTTATACGCTTAGAAAAACCAGAAAACAGAATCATCCTAATATGCTCATATACAACAGTATTTATAACATTTTGCATTTCATTTAAAAGCAGAAGCCGCATAACTGCAACTGCTGTCATCGCCATTTCCTGTAATTGCTGCACCAACAACAGCAAAAGCTAATACAAAATAACAACATTAACCATTTCCGCACAAAACGATGCTGCAGACAGTTAGCAGAACTTTTACTTCCACCGCTTCTATTCAAATGCATTGTCGAGTTGCTGATTATGGATTCGACTAAAATGGCTTTAATGGTTTTTGTGCCAATCAAAAAGAAGTGTTTGCACTAAATAATTGTTTAAAGTAATCCTTCTGTAGTTAATATTCAACTCCCGAGTATGTTTCTTGTGGATAAAACTTTGTCATAAAGTCATTTCTTGACTAATTTTCAACAACCAGTTCGCTTTTTCACATTAGCGCTTAAAATCAATTTCAATTTGAGCAATTTAAATGTTAGCTTTAGAACGTGCCAAACACAGCAAACAGTAAATATTGCGTCAACTACAACTGCGAAAAATCAAAGGCAAATCGAACTAACTAAACTCGCTTTTAAGGTAAGAAAGCAAACTCTAATGCTTTATTTGATTTAGTCAATCAAGCAAAATGGCGAAGGTTTCATGGATAATAAGAATACACGAAGCAATGACTGACAGCAGTGCATAGGATTCCATAAAATATCAACAGTCTTGAAAATGTCTGTGAGGTAGAGATCAATTCCTTAAACTTGTTTCTCTTTTGATTTCGTTAAATTTCAAACTCCATCTAGACATAAGATAAACCCACTCTTATTCCAACTCTTTCAAATTAGGAATTTGCTTAATGAATAGTAATAATTAATGAATTTGTTTTCAAACAAAATTTGATGAAATATGCATAAGATCTTAAAAATGAATTTGCCTATATATGCACCTCTTTTCTTACAAGCCTTGATGGATTCTAGATTCAGGGGATCAATTCCTATATAAGTTTACCATATATACCGAACCAGAGGTCAGTAAAAAAACTCGGTAGTAAGGGTATGTTTTTTGTGGAAACAGTACGATTCGTATTAAGTATTTTCAGAAATCAATCGAATACACCAAAATTAAATGTGCAACCGAATTCCCATTGCGCAATAGACAAGAGCCGTATATACGTAGTCGAAGACTGTCTTAGATTTTTACCATGCGTGTGTTCCAATCGTTATATTCCTTCAGCCTTTTATCACCGTCCACCAAATAGTGTTACATATCATATCTAGTTTAGGTCTTTATATCTACAAGTTTATTTACGAAAGTTTTTGGGAAACATTTGTTTTTGCATACCGACTTAGATACATAAGCAGGATAGCACTTGCCTTGGAAGTTAATTAAAAGAAGTGAAAAGGTACGGAAAATAAGTTTTTACCACTTTTACTTTTGTATTTCCAATCATTTGAAAAATTTTCAATTTCCAATCAACAACAAATAATTCTTACTTTGTACGCTTATACGCATATAACATATGTACATGTATATGTATGCATGCTATATCTGTTTAAATTCAGTGAGCATAATACTTCATTGTAACGAATTTTTTCAATTCGGTTCACTGAAATTCCATTAAATAGAGATATGCAACGTTCGAAAACCCCATCCTCGTATATGCAAAGAGTAGCTGATATTCATAGAATACAGCACATCCACATGTACAATGTATGGAATATGTACAAACTAGGAATGTAAAAACTACAAAAGTGTTGAAAATATCAATTTCGTGCGCAGAAATATAGAAATATTCCCAAAAAAGGGAGGGAGGCAGCAGTGAAAAAGCAATATATGTAATTGTATACTTCTCGCAGGCTAGGCTGATCGGCAAGCTGGTCGGCCGAATACCACCAACACAAATCTAGTTGGGATGTACACAAAAACCAAAATAAAAAAAAGAAAAAAATACAATTCCGCAAAAGCTGCAGCTAAAACTCATGTGTACACAATTTTTTACTGTTCTCTTCACTTTTGGGGCTTTTCCATTCACATGTGCATTAAAATGCTTTCTCTTGCAAAAAACGGAAAATACAAAAAATGGGTTTGATTGGTATATTGGTCATTAGTGAGTTAGAAACACCAAATTTTACAGAAGAAATAGCAGAAAGAAGCTGCACTCAATTTTTTTTACAAAATTGAAAATGGGTGTGGCATCGCCCACTTATGGGTCAAAAACCATATCTCAGGGACTACTCGACCGAATGAAATTCGGTTTATAATATTTTCTTGACATCCTGATGACACGTGTGGAAAATGGATGAAATCGTTTCACAACCACGACAACTTCCCATATAACTCAATTTGGAATTCCATCTGATTCCTTCACTTTATAAGATATACATTAGGAACCAATGAAGATAGCGAAATAAAGCTTTACACAAATACTTTATATGATCTGTGGCATCACTGGTAAAAAAATTATCGAAATCCACCCCGGTCAATGCCCCGAATATCGAATATGAAGAACTTTTCACCGAAAAAATCGGTAAATCTCTCAGATATCTCAATTTAATTCAGAGGATATCTTTTTCTTTTAATAGGGTGTTCTGTACCAGGAATGGTTAAAATCGGGTCAAAACTTTCCCTAGCTCTCATATAGCTAATTATAGGATTTTCAAAAATTCGATGGGCTTAATAGCTTATATATCGGTTAATCCCTTGATGTATTTCCACGAGTCTGGCTCGTGGTCCAATTTCTAGTGCCTAGCATGATTCTAACGAGTCTGACTCGTGGTGTGTAGAAGTGTACATTTGATGAAAAAATAATTTAAATTTTCCCGTTATTTCCGTGCACAACATCTAATGGAAAATAAAATAGTGCATTCATATTTCGTTTCGTGTTGCGACTGTTCGTAAGCATCGAAACTGATTTGTTTAGTGCAAGTAGCGTGCGAACAGTTGGAGGCGAATTCCGTTGAGCTAATTGATACGTCATAACCCCTTGACTGATTTGATTTGTAAAATATCTTAGCAAATTAAGTGAGCATATAATCTTAGATATAATGTATGTTGGTGATGAAAATGAGTGGAATCGGTTTAGGAATTATTATTAATGATTTTCGTTTTTCTATTGGACTTTATGCCGAATATATGGATCAAATTGTGTGTTATCTTAATAAAAACATATCAATAAATTGCGAGAGTATAAAATGTTCGGTTGCACCCGATCTTAGCCTTTACTTACTTGTTCCATATATTTTTTTTACGAGGCGTCATCTAACTTTTCTTATGCCTTTATGTTATCAATGCTTTGGAATAAAACAATATTTTAACCAATGCGTTTTCATGGCTGTAGTTGAAATTTCCAAAGAAAGAGTGAAACCGCTGGGGCATTTCAGCCAATTTTTATACTCTCGCAACAAAGTTGCTATGAGAGTATTATATTTTTGTCCACATAACGGCTGGTTGTTAGTCCTAAAACTAAACGAGTTAGATATAGAGTTATATATATTAAATGATCAGTGTGACGAGAAAAGTTCAAATCCGGTCTGTCTGCCCGTCCGTGCAAACTGTAACTTGAGTAAAAATTGAGATATCTTAATGAAACTTGGAACACGTGTTCCTTGGCACCATAAGAAGGTTAAGTTAGAAAATGGACTGCACTGTTAAGGATATGCACTGTTAAAGTCAGCTGTTGCAGCCCAAAAGCACGTGGTTGAGAAGAGGCAGTTTTTGGTTAGCTATTTTGAAAGTGCGATACTTAAAAGTTAAACAAGTAATTAATTCAATTTATGATGGAAAGCAATCATACTGGTTTGTATTATTTGTTGTGTGTACTAATATTTTGATATGTGCCTGTCTTACTAATATTTAGCCAATTTTAAAACAGGTCTAAAGGTAATTTTTTGGAAAAAAAAATTAACTTTATGTAGACTTACAAAAAATACATATCGTTGTAACAGTGTAAGTCCAGTATATGTCGTAGAGCCATTAATTATGAATAAAAGGCAATTTGTCTCAATGTGCACAAATGCGCACAATCTGCGAAATTTCGTTTTTTGTCAGGTATCTTCGAGTTTTCGAACGCGGAGATTTTTGAAGTATGGCGTAAGGAGACGGAGAACTCAAACCAAGAAAGATCAATTCTTGATTTTCTTTCGAGCAAAATAAGTAGAAACATTGATGTTGTAAAACACAACAACTATTAAAAAAAAAAAACAGTTTATTTTGCTTAAATATAAATGGTAAATGGAAGATATGCAAGAGAAACAAAAACTATTTTGAGAAGAAGTATGCAAATTGGCTGCAAAGTTTGTTTCTCTGCATCGAATCAAATCGAGAAACGTCAAATTGGACGCCCGAAATTGGCTTATTCGGTTAAAGGAGAAGAAGCACAGAGGAAAGAAGCTGCAGCTCTATCTAAATCACACGGATGCAACGTCTCCTTGTTAATTCAAATAACAAAATGGATATACAATGGAATACAAACAATGGAAACACGGCACGGCGAGCATTTACCAATTTTGAAACATTTGCAGAAATTACCGGAGTTGATTAAGAAATAATTCGGAACTTAAGAGTGATATTAATTTGCTTGTCTTGTCAACTGCCGATTGATTTGGAGAAATTTGAACAATTTTGTTTTAAAACTGGGGAACAAATTGTGGATTGTTATCCATGGTTGCCAATGACGGCAACCGTTCACAAAATAATTGTCCATTCAAGGCAAATTATGGAAAATACAATACTTCCCGTTGGATAATTCGGAGAAGAAGCGTCGGAAGCACGCAACAAAATTTATAAAGCAGTCGTGTTAATAATTTCATGGATGTTTTCAACAGAGCCTTATTTATTTCTGATCCTGTCATTTCTTTAACAAACCTTATGAAGCGAATTCGGAAGCATAAAAGTATGGAACATCCTTCAGAAGTTTTAAGTCTTTTATTGTGCAATTTTGAAGGCCAGGATCAAATTGAGGAAATTGGAGATGAAATTGACAATTTTTATTTTATGTCTGACGAAGACCTTGAGAATGAAAATATTTTATAAACTTATTATTGTATTATTTGGTTGTCACTTTATCAACTTTTCTATTTGAAATAAAAAAAAAATTTTCTCGTCCTGGGAGGGCGGAACCACGCCCATTTATACAACAACTATTTCCAACAGAGTCCATATCAATAATAAAAAAACCGTTTTGCAAAATCTTATTTATTTAAAAAGTTTTTGATTAATTTATCCAAATGAGAGGGCGGAACCACGCCCATTTTACCAAAAACTATTTCCAACGATCTCCATAAGACTAATATAAAAAACCGTTTCGAAAAATGAAATCGGCCAAATTTCTCATAGTGCAGTGGGTAGTAAGAGCACTTCTAAAGTTCAGGTATTTGGAGAGATCTTTTCCCAGTCTGCTGGCGTGTCTCCCAATCAGACAGTGGCCTGGTAAAACTCCTACTAGGGTTCTCATGCCCTCATCCAGAACCAGGATAATGCGGTTTCGGATTACGTCCGTAAACTGACGGTTAGCCTCTTCAGCTGACCTTTGCTTTCGCGCAATCAATGGATTCTTGAGTTCCTTTGTGAGCTCCTCATTGGTTGGTTGCTGCAGTTGTACCCTTCTGAGTAGGTAAGCAAAGCGACGCTTCTCCGCATACTTCGTTTTCGATGGAATCCTAAAAGTAGGCCATTCTTTGGCAGATGCGCCAATATCTTCATTCCTGGTATCTACCTTCGCTTTCTGATCCCGACTCTGGTTAGAAGATCTGCCGTTGTTGCTATTCTTAGCTGGAGCTCCAGCATTGGTGCCAGCCTTTGCATTTAGACCAAGCATAGCTCCTGCCTTCATGTTGGTTGTCGTAGCTCTTTGAGAACGCTGCTGTTTTCTGGAAACAACTGGTTCTATTTGGCTCTCTATGAAGGAGAGCTGGGCCAAGGGCCAAGGGTTTTAATGTCGTCCATGCAACAGTCGCGACAATTGTGGTATCTAACTATTGCCAGCCCGCATATTCGGGAAGGGTTCAGCGGGGGATTCTTTGCCAACCAGATGCAGGTCTGTTACTGCGCCATAATATTTTGTAATGGGTAACGATCTGATCTTGAGTGACACTTAAACTTAAATTTCATTTCGTGATTACAAAATTAATTTTAAGTAAGCATGTTAGTATACATATACATAAGTGAAGTGTTTTGCCAGTAATTCCGAAGTATACACTAAAAATGCGCCCAGTCCCAACGAACAGCACAAAAGGCATTTGCCCGCAATGAAAACAAAGTGTGTGGTCTTTGCCGAAATTTTTCACGTTTGACAGAGCTGTCGAGACCATGGTAGCAAGGACAACGACAACATAAACTCCAGCCGCAGCATATCAGGACTCTCACGAGCTGCCCCACTCGACAGTCTATCAGTGGAACAAACTAAAACAATGAATTGCAGCAATGCAACTTGTAAAATGAAAATAATCCATTGCTGGAGAAATGCTGAAATTTGCGCTATTGTTGTTTCGTTGCGCACTTTGAGGTAAGCCAACAGCATTTCATTTGCATAGCATGTTCCGCACGGACTGCACTACCTACCGTTGATAGGTTGTTGATATTGTGTTGCTGTTTCATTGATGGAGCAGTGAGTGACCTGTGATGGCATCGCATATGGGGCTTCTGGATTTATTGCAGTATTGCATCTGGAATGGCTATCGATTTTGTAAAGTCCAACGAATATACGAGTATGTGTATTTAACTAAATATATATTACTATAGATTTTAACATTATAAAATAAAAAAAAATAAAAAACGACAAGTTCAAGGTTTCTGTCACCGGTTTTTATAGGAACTATGTACTAGACAGTTTCAACTTCATCATCGAGCGAAGGATATGGTATACTCAACTCAAAAAAAATGTTCGAAAATCTATAACTTTAATATTAATCGCTCTGACGTTAGATGATTTTAGAGGAACTTCAGTGCTTCAAATTCGATGGTTTTTAATATACCTAAACGAACGTAGTTTCATGGTCACCCGAATAACTGATTCATCTTTCTACGTCCATATTTGAAAACGTCATCTCTGATGAATATGCCTCTCTGAATATTTTCCAATACAAATTTTGTACCGCAAGATAAAGGGATGATAGAATGATTGGGAAAAAGTGACTGTTCGCATGTACATAGCGCGTGACGTATTCAGGTGGATTGCATGCCAGACATCGTAAAGCCATTCCACACACAACCTAGATTTGCTCCACACTCATTTTGTATAGATGCACTTTTCGACGAGCGATTGAAAGACTGAAACGACGTTGTAAGGCGCTCTTACGACAAATATGTTATAATAAATCCAATTTACAACCAAACTGTCATTCTAAAAAGAAATAAAATATTTGGAGTATTTTTTATCTTCTTTGCACATTGCGGCGGTGAGTAGGTGCGTGTTACTAGGTGTATGGTTCAGAAATTGTTTTACACAATTGTTATGCAATATTTTTTATAGTATGTCAATGCCCTCAACGGACCGAATGTAATGTGGACCCGAGGTAGTGCGACTACAAACCTAAATATATTTATACGCTTCACAGCCTGTTACGTATACGCCCTGGTCATACGCAAATTGGTAAAGGACATAGTAGTGAGAATACGGCTGCCATTTCATTGCAATGCTGAGTTGAATACAGCATACATGTGTATACATGCGTTTGAGCTTTGCTGTATTTTGCACATTTCGCACATTGTCGCTCCTTGCTAAAAAGCCTGCGATGATGATAGGAACGACAGTTGGAGATGGTGAGAAACTTCTCTGTTGATACGCTTGTTCTTATGACAGATGTACCAGAAACTGAGGCTCTGAATTTGAGTCAGACTACAACGGCTTTGATCTATGTCCCTAGTACAACTTTTTGAAACTTAGTTATTCTCAAAATTTGACTATAACTTTTCAAGGTCTGATCTAAGTATAGTATCTATGGATAATTTTTACAGAATATATTGGATTTTTGATTTGGTGGCATTCATATTGGAATATCGGTTAATATGTGAGATATCTTGACGAAATTAGGAAAACGTATTAACTAGCATAAAGTATATAATTTTTAAAACTACAAAAAAGTTCATAATTAAGCTCGTAGTTACCCACTGAAAGGTCTACCGAGAAATCTAGTCAAAATGTGAAAGACTATTAAGATTACTAGTTGTTAGTCTTGAAATAGTTTTGATCCCTAAATATATCATTGAATGTTTTATACTAAATCTGCAAAATTTGGTTATTTCCTAGACAATAACACAATAGAATGATGGGTCCGTAATCAATAACGTTCGAGGCCGATGTGAGCGGACTATGGCCAGCATAAAAGCGAACTTTGTATTCTTAAAACTGGGGAATTTACTTAGCATAAAAATGAACATTGTAAAAATAAGTCAAATAGTTAAAGTATTTTGGTTTTCTGTCCACATTGCTGCGACCTTATGTTTCCGTATGTTGATGGTTATGTAACTTGATTTCACAGTTGCTATGCCATATTATTTTATAGCATGTCAATGCACTCAGCCGTAACAAACGTGAATGTAGACCCCAGAGAATGGCAACACATCTACATACAAGAAAGGCCTTTAATATTAACGCGTATCTGTATTCATACGTATCGCAGCATGTTACGTATACGTCATGTCCGCACGCAAAATATAACTCTACTGAATATACTTTTTTGCTTTGCGTTGGCTCAGAGTTGAGGTGGTTGGTGCTGCTACAAGCCATATGAGTTTAATTGTTTTGCTCTTCACATTGCGCACTTGTCGCTCTACGCAGCGTTTACTACGAGGCTGCTAAGTTTTGCCTTTGCTGCTTTATGGACATACGTATTTCTTCATATGTGCCTGCGTAAAATGCCTGCGAAGATGACAGAGGTGGCTCTGACTGCAGCGGCTCTGACGTTATGACGACTTTAAACATTTGTCCGAAAATTTAAATTTTCGAGAATTTTAAGAAAACTGAAGCATTTATTTAACTGTGTGGTGCAACCTGGGCAATTAATATTGATATAACATTCTAAACCGTCGGCTTATTCCTGCAAAGTTATTTTGAAAGAAAGAAATCTACCAGCCCACTAAAAAACAACGTACCAATATCGCTAAGCGCCTTAGAACACTTCTGTTTTTGTGTCAAGGATATATTTAATAATAGCTGAGTTTGGTGTATGTCGTATATTAACAAATTTATTAGACCAGAACATTTCATTTGTTAGGCAGTCGCCTGATGTCGATTAATTGCAGAACATCGACGTAGTATTCGAAGTACTATACTACGGAGGAAGGGATCATGTGTAGAAGTTCACGTAAGTGAGGAAAGTTTTTGATTGTCATTCACTTGGGAGTGGCCAGAAACGATTCTTCTCCACATGGTTCAAGCAGCTCACGACTTCTGGTTTTAGACCAAGTATCCTCTGGGTAGCCAACAAACAACCGTTTGGAGGCGGGCTAAAGTGAGAAGGTGAAGCCCGCTTCTGCAGTTGTGCGTAGGGTTTGGGACCCATCACAAAAAAACGAAGTACAAATGAAAAATCGACGAAAGCCTCGGATGAGACACCCCCCTTTAAGGATAATGATTTAATAGATTTCGTGGTTGGCGATTTCAACGCTAAGGTGGGTAACGAAGGTGTCTTTGGCACAACTGTCGGAAAATTCAGCCTCCATGACGAAACATCGCCACCCCGCCTGAGGCTGAGCGACTTCGCTGGGGCCCGAAATATGGTCGACTGTAGTACCAGATTCCAGCACAAAATAATCCACCAAGCTACATGGCTGTCTCCTGATCGAAACACGCGAAACCAAATCGATCATGTTGTGATAGACGGCAGATATGTCTCCAGTGTTTTAACCGTGCGTACGCTCCGAGGACCAAATATAGACTCGGACCATTATCTGGTTGCAGCGAAGGTACGCACCCGCCTCTGTGCAGCAAAGGAAGGTTTGACAGAAGGAGGTTTGCAATCGCAACAGACAGCCACGAAATACTCTACTCGACTTGTACTCCTGCTCTCTGAGAGCACTCATCAGCATCTCTGTATAAGGGAACTGTGGAACGGCATCTCAAACTCACTGCATACTGCTGCAGCCGAAACAATTGGATTTCGGCAACGACAAAAAACAAGCGGGTACGATGAGGATTGCCGTCTCGCAGCGGAGAGGAAACAGACTGCCTACCTTGCAATGTTGCAAACGACCACAACACGTGCGGGATGGGATAGATACCGAAAGCTGAAGAGGAAAGCGAGACGCATCTGCAGACAAAAAAAGAAAGAGGCCGAAATGTGTGAGTACGAAGACCTTGAGAAGCTAGCAGACATAGGAAATGTTCCGTTCCCACGACATGTCGCGACAGTCGGTTCTACGTAACCGAAACGGACCCGGATTTTTATCCGGCCAAGGACTGTCAAATCGGCAGCATTCCTCAAAATTATTTTGGGAATGTTTTATGCCGCTACAACAACAACAACAACCGATGTCCAGGGCATACTGGGATTATGGAAGGAACACTTCTCCAACCTGCTGAATGGCAGTGAAAGTACAACACCAGGAGATGGCGAACCCGATTCCCGATGACGATGGGTCAGATGTTCCATTACCCGACCATGATGAGAGAACAACAAAGCAGCCGGGACCGACAGATTACCGGCCGGGCTATTCAAATACGGCGGCGAAGAACTGATAAGATGCATGCATCAGCTTCTTTGCAGAATATGGTCGGAAGAAAGCATGCACGATTGGAATCTCAGTGTGCTCTGCCCAATCCATAAAAAGAGAGATGCCACAATTGTGCCAATTACTGTGGGATAAGCCTCCTAAATATCGCGTTCTATCGAGCGTACTGTGTGCAAGACACTATGGCTTTAGACCTGGGAAATCCACAACTGACCAGATATTCACCATCCGCCAATCTTGGAGAAGACCCGTGAAAAGAGGATCGACACACACCACCTTTTTGTCGATTTTAAAGCTGCTTTCGACAGCACGAAAAGGAGCTGCATTTATGCCGCGATGACTGAATTTGGTATCCCCGCAAAACTAATACGGCTGTGTCAGTTGACATTGAGCAACACCAAAAGCTCCGTCATGATTGGGAAGGACCTCTCCGAGCCGTTCGATACCAGGCGAGGTTTCAGACAAGATGACTCACTATCGTGCGACTTCTTTAACTTGATGCTGGAAAAAATAATATGAGCTGCAGAGATAAATAGAGAAGGTACAATCTTCTACAAGAGTGTACTGCTCCTGGCGTTCTGCTTTTTCCAGACTGGATAAGGAAGAGAAGCGAATGGGTCTGGAGGTGAATGAGGACAAGACGAAATATCTCCTGTCATCAAACAAACAGTCAGCGCATTCGCGTCTTGGCTCACACGTCACTGTTGACAGTCATAATTTTGAAGTAGTAGTCGTATACCAGAATCACTCTTGCCAACAGGTGCATCTTTGGACTGAGTAGACAATTGAAAAGTAAAGTCCTCTCTCGACGAACCAAAATCAAGCCCTACAAGTCACTTATCATTCCTATCCTGCGTTATGGTGCAGAAGCTTGGACGATGTCAACATCAGATGAGACGACACTAGGAGTTTTCGAGAGGAAATTTTTTATTTTTTAGTTATACGACGACATTGACATAGTTCAGCGAATAAAAAGACAGCGGCTACGCTGGCTAGGTCATGTTGGCCGAATGGACGAAACCACTCCAGCTCTGAAGGTGTTCGATGCAGTGCCAGGCGGAGGAAGCCGAGGAAGGGGAAGGCCTCCTCTCCGTTAGAGGGACCAGGTGGAGAGCGACCTGGTTACACTTGGGATCTTCAACTGGCGCCGAACTGCGAAAGAAAGAGAGAAGTGGCGCATTATCATCGACTCGGCTATAACCGGCTAAACGGTTGCAACGCCAATCACAAACATACATACTTCGATATTTCATTTGAATTAAATCTGCGCATTATTTTATAAACTGTTTCATTACGCCGTTTTCACGGTTCTTCAACATACTAAATGAAAGTTTTAGAAATCCTACTTTTTTTGTTTGTATAACTTCTTCCTCTGCTTTCTCTCTGAGATGGGTACTCTCATCCATCTGGACAACATGACCTAGCTAGCGTAGCTGAATTTGAATTTGATTCGCTGAACTATGTCAATGTCGTCGTATATTTCGTAAAGCTCATCGGTCCCTAGTTTGATATATTCGTAGTCGCCAATGCGCAAAGAACCATAAATCTACAGGAGAACCTTTCCCTTAAAAACTCGTGATGCCAACACATATGATGTGGTTATTATCTAAGCCTCTGCACTATATAGCAGGAAGGGATTAATAAGGGACCTCTAGAGTCTGTGTTCGGGTTTGCAGTTGCCTACTCAGTCCAAAATAGCTCCTTCTGGCAAGTATGATACTACGTTAGCTTTCAAATTTAATAATAATTTAATATCTCGGGATGCTGAAGTGTTTTTGTTCAACGGTTATTCGTGGATTACCCATTGCTTATTTTTACATTTGCGCTAAAAATTAATTTTCATACTCTAACAAAAGATGTTGCCTTTTTAACGCATATTACGTACATACATACGCCATTTTACCCACAATTACGGGAAATCAAAGACAATTTGAATTAACTAAAAATCACAATTGAGATAGGGAAGCATACGTCATAGTGTAACCAAAGAAACCAAGCAAAATGGCGACATTTTCGTAGAGGAGAAAATTATGCAAAAAACAATGACTGACAGAAGTGCAGTGGAATTAATGTAATAACAAGTATTCGAAAAGCAAATATAAGTACCATAAAGATGTGCAGCGCATCAACAATAAATTCGAAACGATGCCTATCATTGAGCACGTTGGAGGTAGTTGCGCGGTGCTAACAAAAAATAAACCAATTTACAAACGCCTACCAAACTCCCAACATCGTAAACAGACCACTGCTCTATATACATATATGCAATTTGTATGTATTCATGCTTTGGAGAAGTTCTGTCGACGTGGCAAAAGCCGGCAATAGTATTGGAAACATTTTGTGAAAATGTTTACACACTTTAATTGAAGAATTTTCAATTTGCTCTGAACACACACATACAAACATCATTACTATGTAAATATTGTTAGGATATTAGAAATGAATTGTAAAAAAATATTCGATATCGATCCCGTAGTCTAACAATATGAAAATCAATTTGCGTATTCTCGTTTATTCTATTTTATTTTATATTTCTGCTCTAGTTATAGAAGAGACTAAGGACACCACATCGAAGTAACAGTTGCTTTTATTGCTGACTATCAAACTCGGAACATAACGGAATTCGGAGAACGTAAGAAATCGCTGGGTACGATCTTAAAAATTACTTGTTCTATTCGGTTCAAGACAAGTGATATTTCATGGATGCATCCTATCACTCGGTGTTCGACCCTTCGCTATCTCCTGTCCAAAGTTACAGGTTCTAGTTAAAAAGATCGTTTACGTGATAGTTTACACGATACTTGAACTCAAAAAAAAAATGTCACATTTTTATATTAAGTTTGACAGTTAGTTACACAACTATTCTCCTAGGAAATTCTGTACCTCAACATAACAATGTTATTCATTCTAGCTGTACGCAAATAGTATTCCATTTATCCTGAAATTTGCTTACTATTACTGAAATGAGTCACAAAACTGCATAACCGTTATATAATATGTAGGGAGACCAGTAAAAGAAATAGGTGCGTTTTTTCCGATTTTATTTGAATTTCGTGAATTGATTTCACAAAAATGGCGAATAAATTGTAAAAAAGACAAAAACAAACCAAAAATGTGGCAGCAAAAATGGGGTAAAAAAAAATCATGAATATACTCTGATGGAGTGTCGAACATGCTTGTGTACATGGAGTGGATATGCCTGTGTATAAATCTGCATTAATTAAATTCAATAAAATTCATAGAGTGCTAATATGAGAATATTTTCGCAGCTGAAATTGTATATGAGTTTCCAAAAGTGTTTACAAATAATATGCAGTTACTGCGAAGCGACTTTTAACCTTTTGACCTAAATAATACATGTTTTCTTTTTTATGAGTAAAAATGTTGTTTAAGGTATTGGGGTACTCACAAGTTGTTGTAAAGTGGCGAAAAATAATAATGTTTGAAACTTTTACATTTGTTTAATAAAATTGTTGTTGGATTGCTTAAAAATAAATTTACACAATTACGACTCAGTGTGCTACGTGTTCTGTTCGTTGGATATTGAAATTTTTTTGTTTTTCAGTCAATCAGCTTTTTTTTGGATTTATCACAACAAAATTATAACGATGTGCTCACAACCATCGTATTTTTTAAATTTTCAATTTTCAAAATGACAACTTGTGAGTACCCCAAGTGTTTTTTTTTTCTGAAAATTCGCTTGGTGTCAAATTTTGCATTCAACCAATCAATCGTTTACAACTGATCTCGTTGCGTGCTCTGCTTCAAGTTTATGATAAATTATTTCTCGCCTTACTTGATCAACAACAAAATGGGGACTTTTTGATACATGTATAATTACCCTGCCTTTAATATACCTTTTCATGAAATTTAAGGTGTATGACAATTAAATAAAATAAACCGAGTTCCCTCAAGAACAAACGAATTGTTAATAATCTAAAGAAACAGTCAGAGTAGAAGCAAAAGGTCAATCAAATTCTGGTTGTTTGTATCACCCTTAAAACATTCAACGACCGGAAAAAAAGTAAAGATTTTCTCGAATCACAAACCACTATCAAAGTCCAAATTGAAAAAAAAAATTAACATTTGCAAGCGATGCCACTTCACTTTCATTAGCTTTGTCTTGCCGACAACTAAATAAAAATTCATTCGTCTTCCGTCCTTCATTTGATGAACCTGATCCTTTCATTTTATTTTGTTTTTGTTATATGCGCAATAATTTAAGACCCTTTTGTCAATGTCCCTCGACCAATTATACGGCAGACATACAATTATTAGCAACGACCAACCTTACAACCATTTCATTATATCCTACCACAAGGATACTCACTTGCATAAAAAGAAATATTATTGAGAAGAAAAATGCGCTTTGTACAGTCGGCATCAAAATATTTAGGAGATAAGTCGACGAACAAAAATTACGACAACAAAAAGTTATAAAAAAAATTTAAGCAGTCATAAAAACGAACGCACACACGAAAATATAAAATATAATGAAACGAAGAATACAAGTTGAAACAATGACAATGGTAGCTCGTAGAGAATAAAAATAAAAAACCGAATAAGCGATTGCAACATCCGGTCTTTGTGATGAAATATGAAAGTTGGTAATGTGTACGAAAAATACTCATAAACCTATTAGGTTTAAAAATCACTATAAATAGTACCTAAATATATTATTTAAAAATATGATTGAAATTTAGTTATAGTATATGGTTTTTCAATATGAGCGCTACAAAAGCCTTTTTTTTAAAACAAAAACGGTTTGGGATATCATCTTTATTCGATGCCAATATGTATAGATTTCATCTGCATGGCCACCACGGGCACGCTTGCAGAAGTCCAGATGCTGTACCCAATTTTCGATGGTTCGCAGGCATAAATCGGCCTATACTGTTGCAATTTCACTTCGATATTCGTACGAAGTTCATCAATTGTCAAAGGCTTGTTGGCATAGACCATAGACTTGTCGTAGACCTACAGGAAATAGTCTAACGGCGCCAAATCGCACAATCTAAGCGGCCAATTTATTCGGCCAAGTTCACCAAACTAGGTTTTCAATACATCGATTTTTATATTCGCTGTGTGGCTTGTGGCGACGTCCTGTTAGAACCATTATAGCGGTAGCGATTCCAATTCACAGTAACGTGTCGGTCTGGATTCTCACGGAAGATGTATAGCCCAATTACAACTGGCTCTTCTTTGTCTCACTGACACGGGAACATCTTATATTGTGCCTGTGGATTCAAATTTCCCCACTAGATGCTCAATTGTTGATCTGACAAGACGCTTATGACGACCTTAAATTTGACGGTGCGATCTTAAAGTTGAAACCACTGACTCCGAACTTCGGTAGTGAATTTTAATAATTTCGACTCGTTGTTGGATCGTATCTTCCCATGATGAAATGACAAGAGAAATGTCAAAAGAGCGGGAAAAATATGGCGTCGCTGTCCCCATCGGTACTTTTGTAGCGTCCCTTTTGATAAACAACAAAAAAGAAATTGATTAACTGCAAAAAGCTTATGTTGTGAAAACTGGAACATGTATATTTTTTTGTCGAATAAGTACAAGTTTTTCTATAAAAAAAAACTGTTTTTACAGGTATAAAAGCATTTTTTATCGAACCATCATTGTCGTTTGTACTCTTGAGCATAGTTTATTGTTGTTTGTTACACCTGTAGTATTGGTTCTTTGTCTAATTTTATTTTTCACGACTGATGCAATTTTTACGCCACAATACACTACATTGCGTCGTGTGTTGGCTGTAAGCGTATTTACCGTTCTGGCATACAAAGGCGAGAGATATGCGTATACGAGTATATAAATATACGTAAATAGCGTACTATTGAAAGCTGTGAAAATATGCGGGCTATGCGGGTTACCGCGTGTTGTATCAAAGCCTTTCGCTTCTTTTTAAGTGATTGAGTCTAACATCAACAATACATTTCATCGAACACAATGCTTCACTCCTCCCCCTACTTCTCCAATCAATGTTTACTTTTTCCTATGCCACAATCATTCTTCTTTTTCATAGTTTTTGTGTTTCGAAAAATTTCTATCTCCAGTTTTGCATCCCAAAAAAGAGAAAAAATCTAATATTTTTATAATTCTGTTAACGAACCAACAATTCAAATTCCAAAGAGAATCGAGGCTGTCGGTATGCCAGTGCATGGTTTCTGATCAGCAAATTTGCGTACAGTGTTTGTACAGTTATGAAAGTCTGCATTTGAATGAATATTACGCAAATATATTTTTGTATTGAAAAAACAACAAAAATTTCGAGCTTCATAAAAATGACAATTATAATAATGTATATTATTTTTCAATTTCAGGTATATATAAATCGGATACAAATCGAGCTCCATTCCGAATAAGCAGACCCGTTTGTTTTCGGAACGGAAATAAATTTTGTAAAAACAAATTTGAAACTATCAGTAAAATGTAGACTTAATCCACTATATGTAGATCTACAGCATAAACGCACAATTGAACACTTGGAGTCTTTAGCTATTCAGCTGGAGTTCCAGCAAGTAAAATGTTCTGATTTACTTATGAGGCTATTCGTGAGTATGTGGAGGGATTAATATGAACATGGGATATACATATGTATTTATTTTTATAATATTTCAGCATCTAATTAGAGACAGCAGAGCGGACTAACCCGACGTCCAAAGACCAAAGATATTCTTGTCATAGGCGCAAATGATCAGTACATGTGGACTCATAACAGATCGTAACTTAATTATTTAGTTTCTACCATCAAATTATTTTCTTTAACATTAGATAAGGTAAATGGGCCTTTACTGATAGTTGATACAATTCGCTCGATAGTATTTATTGTGTTTAGATGGATGATTCCACGAAAATATAGATATACAGATATGATTTCGTCTGATTTTGTAAGATAGTTTTTGCGTTAATTTTGGCTATCACTCTGATGTTTCGTTTCATAATTTATTTATACTGCTCTACGAACTGTACTACCGTACAAATACTGCGCTTCATAAGGTTTTTTCCAATATAATTTCACCGCACCTTTTATTCAATTTAATTTTATAATTTTATTCGAAAGCAAAAGAAGAATTAATTTAAATTTGGTGATGTAGGCACATATCCGATTCCTGTAATTTTGTGAAACGTTTTTATATAAGTATATTTGTTAACCTTATATGTATAATACGTATGTATATTAATTAATTAAAATCCTTTGTTGAAAATATCTTCAAAGATACGATTGGGTAGCGATTCATATGATTTGATATAATTTCAGGAAATTAATGACCGAGGCTTTTTAATGACTTCAAATAATTCTTCATTAGTGGAAGAAGACTGATAAATTGATGTTTTGTTGTTTCAATTCAAGTCTTAATCAACCGTGCAGTTTGAATTGGTGCATTATCGTGGTGAAAACATTATAGCAAATTTACAAACAAACTTGGAAAATTTAGAATATTTTCCAGTATGTTTTTATACATGTAGTTTTAAAATTTTGGAATTTAACATAATATAGAAGAAGATGATCCATATTAAAGAAAATAGAGCATTTGGGCAGGACAAAAAATTTGGAATCAGTGTCATGTACTGTCCAAAGATAAATTATAATCAAATTGTGTCAACCTGATGACGCAAAATTAAACTTATGGAGCGCTCCCATAACCAGAGACTGTTCATAGCACATAACAATCAAAAAATAATAATATACTTGCCTCAAGTTAATAAAAAAAAAACAGATGCATTTATATTAAACGGATGATGGTGTACTAACTTGGTGCCGCACAGTGTATGTATGCAGGTATGTTTATAAGCCGTATTTAGGTGGTACAACTTTTGGGCGTTGTCCGTATACACTATGGCTTCCATTAATTTCAAAAATGGAGGAACAAAAAAAAAAAAACAAAAAAGTGACGCAAACACAATTTTCTTTTTAAATTTTAAGCTTTGATTATGCTCAGTTTCAAGCACTCAATGTTACTTAATATAGGTAGGTGTATTGTTGAGAAGGTTGCTATTAGACTCAGGGAAGCTGCGTACCATACATCTGGTTCAAGATATGGACAACTTGGAATTTTTCATAGCTTCGTCTACATTCTTGATACTGGTCCTAATAGTTTATTCTTTGATTTTCTGATCTTCTTCAGACCTCTTCACTGTGCTTCATATACATAGCAGTGGGCACAGTAGCATATATTGACATAATAACGCGCTCGAGATAAGTTAGTGAGTGTTTGGTTTATCAATTGTGTCAAGTAAGTTCTTGGTTAGACTTGTTTTCGTGCCTGGTCATTAAGGTCATCTCAAGAAATAAAATACAACCAGCAATTGCCGAGCAGCGGGAACATTTTGGGTTATTTTGTCCCAATTGAATTTCTAATTGTACACCGAACAACAAGCATAAATTCGGCGAGGAATATAAACTGTTCAACCTCCGTAACTATAGAAATAAATAAATTCTATTGAACATTGAATTGAAAACCATAGGTAATTAATTACCTAATTGAAGTTTAATATGCAGCTAATCTGTTAATGGGTCTGAGGTAGCGAATAACACTGGTCGACACAAAAAATGATTCAAAGATCAGACAATGATATTCTTATAGGATTTTCATCGCTGAACACGAATATGACCTCCCAAAGTGCCCATCACGTAGAGATTTTGAGCAAAATGGACTCAAAGTCTCAAAAAACCTTGTTTTTGGCCGTTTTTGATCACGTGTAGAAGCTTAAACTGTCAACTATGTATAAGAACCAAAGCTTAACTTTTTCGGGATAAGTAAAGCAAAGCATAAGCGGGATTCGCCTTCTCACTTTAGCTCGCTTCCAGACGGATGTCTGTTGGCTACCTAGAGGATACTTGGTCTAAGACCGGAAGTCGTGAGCTGCTTGAGCCACATGCAAAAGAGTCGTTCCTGGCCACTCCCAAGTGAATGGCAGTTAGAAACTTTCCTCACTTACGTGAACTTCTACATATGAATCCATCCTCCACTCGGATTTCGTAGTAATTTTAAATAGTGGGACCGTGGAACAGCGGTTTACATGTATATAAAATTGCGTTATATTAAAATCACCATCAACAAAATTAATTGTGTTAAAATGTTAAGTTAAGTATGTTAAGTTTTTATTTATTTTTTTTTTTGTTTGCTTTGCTCCATGAAGGATGCACTGCTTTAACTCTGAAATATGAATATCCGTAAGGACTTATTTGGTTGTTATTTTTGTACAAGTCAACCAACGTTATCTTTCTTTCGCCACAACATCCTTAGTTACACAAACGCAACCCGCCAACTATACTCAACCCCTGATATTTTACCAGACGGTGAGCATTTCTCAGTAGGAAAGTTAATTGTCGCGCAATACTTCGCCTCTTAGGCACTATTTGTAGAAGCAAAACGGTACTTACGACGATTCGAATGCTGTTAGCTTAGCATACGCCTCAATACTTAAATTTCACAACTCGTTTCTTGTTGCGCTGCGCCTCGGGGTCAACAGTGCGATATTGTAATTACGGATGCTGTTACAACGTTGGAAGCTTCAAGTAGACGGGTAAGGTAAAATTATTATGTACCGTATGCTGTGAACTCCGCGGGTACGAGAGGATTGATTGCGCTTTGAGTGTTTGGCTTATAATCTAATACTTTCAATATAGATTTATACATTTTTTGAAAATACTGTAACAATATAAACGGGTTTGTCATGTAATAAAAAGTTGTATCAATGTCTAAGTATATTTATAACAATTTGACTATTCGATGCATGCGAGTATGCGTATACTATGGGTCAAGTGTACTGATTCTAAAAGACTATGTTTAAGTTGAAGGCGCATATAAAGAGTAAGACATAATTTAATTACATTTAAAACAATTCGACTTTTCGGATCGAATGAATATTTAAATTTATGAGCAACATCTAGATGACGTGGAAAATGAATTCGGCCCTCTAATATCCTAAACTTTCAGAAAGTGGATCTTTACATTTTATTGCAAACAATTAAAAGCGGATCTTAGGACCTGATGGTTTCTTTTGTTTTTAATATCGTCATTGCTATTAGAATATTAGAAGGTTGACTAGTACTATTTCGCACTTCCTTACGATATATTTCCAAAGTTTTTGTAAGATACCACCTATAAGTATAAAAGTGCTCCTAAATATGTGTGTATGAACCTCTTATATATGCTTGTTAGCTTCCTTTTGTATTCAGTATATTACCAATCTCTCTACAGTATCAATGCCGAAGGAAATACCCTGAAAACTAACTTTTAAATACTAATTAATCCAATAATTCTAAATTGAAGCTCGATTGTTGCACTTTATTCAAATGAATATTAAATTTTGTTTTACAACCATAAGTATGTTTGTTTTCTTAGCTGTGCAACCCAACACCTCAAATTTGTAAATAACCGACCTAAAAATGAATAATATGTTCTTGAGTCGGTGTGAGCATCTATATGTGTACATTTTGTGCATGTGCGGGTTTGTGAGTAAGTAGGTTTTCGTGAGTAACGAAGGCAATATGTAAAAGGAAGTCTAGCCAAAAAACGTGATTGGAGCCGATGTTTTTACCTATATCTGTATAACATGTCCTGTACCGACAAGCAGCCATCGTTTCTGCAAATATTTGCGTATCTTGATTGACTACCAATGATGATGTAGGCAGCTGCGGGCGACCGAATGTGGTAAGACTAGTAGTAAAGGTTACCAACACAATTTTCGTAACAACACCGAACTCATACCACATAATTCAACCCAATTTCGGTAAATCCACAGTAAAGATTACTTTTCATATCTTTTGGCATTTCACCTAAGGATTTGTCGATTTCCGAATTAGGTGGTCTGAAAAGTGTGTATGTGTAAATTGATGTTTTAGGTCGCACAAAATTCGTAAGGACATGTGTCATAACTTAAGCAACCACATTGTTGAGAGCCTTGTAGACACAACAGTACACACACTAGCCCGTAACATTTCTGTTTACGTATATACAGATTTGTTTTTACGCATAATTAACAAAAGCTCTATAAAGAAACCAATTCCAAAGTGATTGACGCATAAGAGGGCATTCAACTTTGGAAAGTATGGGAATACAATTTAGTGAACAGCAGAAAACATAATTCATTCTCAAAGTTGGTACACATGTCCCTTGGGACCGTGACAGGGTTGCTATTGAAAATGGCAATCGTAATCGGACCACTGTCAGGGCCACAAAATGATGCAAACCGAAAACACATAAAGTGTCATAACTAAGCCATTAAAAATTTATAACAGAAAAAAAAATATTGTATGAAATACCGCAATAAGAATGGGCAAATTGGTACAATCGAATAATAACCACGCCCACCTTCCGAACAAAGGTTAGGTTGAAAATTACTAAAAGAGCGTTAACTCACTAATGAAAAACATCAGAAACACTAAATTTTACAAAATAAATGGCAGAAAGAAGCTGCCCTAGCTCCCATATAACTTATATTCGGATTATCAAACTGGCTTTATAACACATATATAGGCTAATATGTGAGATATCTTGGCAACATTTAGTGAAAATATAGTTTTGGTTATAGTGTACTTTGGTGTTGAAAAGGAGTGAAATCGATTCAGGGATTATTTTATTTTCATTATTCCGAATATATGGGTCACACTGTATGTTATCTTAATAAAACTATATCTATAAATTGATAGAGTATATAATGTTCGGTTGCTCCCGAACTTAGTCTTTCCTTACTTGTTATAATGATGAGGATATTCGTTATCCTAATGGGCTTTATGCCGAATATTATGTGTGATCTCAATAAAATTCCGTAAAACCGGAGTTTGAGAACAGGAAACATTTTTTAAATCATCGGTTGCGCTTGAACTTAGCTCTTCCTTACTAGTTATTGTTTCTTAAAGTGCTGAACACAAAGACGTCGCTTTGAAGCCAGCGTCTTGAACATTTTGAAGACGGCAGCGAAATATCAAACAGCAATTTCATTGTTGCCGTACTAACATCTTTCATTTCAATAAAATTTACATATTTAGTTTAAAGTGAAATTATTTACGCAAAAAATGTAAAAATAGGTGGATTTATTTGTTTTAAATAATCGATTGTTATTATAAATAATATATCAAAGCTATTTTACGTTTCTACTGGCAAACTTTGAATAATTTTACATTTCACATGTTAGTGGCAGCTCTACAGCGGCCATTGTCGTCGACAAAATTAGAAACATTTCTAATTTGGCGACAACGACAACTACAAGCCTGTTGTCGCGTAGTCGTGCTGTTGTCAAAAAATCTGTGCCTGTAAGAAAGCGTGTATTTTAATATTTGGCAGATGTCGCTTGTCGCTTGTCGTCTTCTATGTGTTCAGCACATAAGTCCGTATCTGTTTGCGTGCAATTGGTTGTTATTGCCGCAAAACTATTTTTCATTAACGTTATTTAGTAATAGCGACCACTTCATTGGGGTTGCATGCCTATCTCTGCTATTTTATCTGACACTGCGCATTTATCATGAAACTTAATTGTCGCGAAACATTAATTTAAGTTTTCCTCTTCGGCAGCATCTGCGGACGTACATCGGTACTTACGAGAACGACAATACTCACTGTTTAACATACGCTTCAACACTTTCATTTCCTAGCGAATTTCATACTTCGTTTCATGTTGTGCTGTGCCTCGGGGTTGTCATTGTGAATGGAATGTTGTCGTTGAGGATGTTATTACAGTGTTTGAAGCTGCGAGTAGGTGGATAGGACCGCGGCCAAACCAAATATTACGCGCGGTAGGTTCTTCTAAAAATTGTTGGATTGCTATCTTATTTGGAGGAACGCGAAGATCGTATGATAATTGATAAATTTTAAATTCACTACAGAATAAAATAATAAATATAATATAAATAAATAGTATTACAGCAACGGACGTTTCAATTCGTGAAGCGGACAGTATTAATTAGTTGGGTTTAGAGCAAATTATACATAGCCCATTATTCCTTCTATATATAATTTTATTTCATTTGTTATACCGTAGCTCTATGGACATTTATGAGTTCTTGTCTGTTTGGAATGTCGGCAATCTATTTTTCGGTTAAAAAGCACCAGCAAAAAAGTAAAAAAAAAAGGGTGTTAAGTATTAAAAGTGCACAAGATGGATGAGACAGAGCCACAAAAGAACACGCAGATATGATCGTGCATGAAATATTGAACATTACAAAAACCACTGACCCAATTGGCAAAAAAGGGATAGAAGAGCCCTTGAGAACGCACCTTCATTATTACCATGATCATATTGGTAGAATTAGAAATCTACATCCTTCAATAACTTTCGTTCCTCTTCGGTAGGCTAAGCACTTATGGGATCACCCTTATACTCTGTTAACACTATTAGAATTTCTGAAAATCCATTCCGTTACAGTAACAAACTGTTCAAATTATATGAAATAAAACACTTATAAATATTCAAAGCACAGTTGAATACGCATTGAACACTTAATCAGCGAATAATCAAATATGAATTGTGGTTTATCTCGATCTCTCGTCTCACACAATAGCGAGAATAGTGGATAAAGACAAAACGATGATTTTATATGGCAGATGTGTCGATGTAGTGTCGCTGTATAACCGTCAATGGAATGCTTTTAATTTTTTTTTATGAAAAATCATCTGAGAATATGATGTGGACGCTCTAGATCTGATGTTGTTGTACGATAATGGCATAGAGCACGAAGCGCAATGTCGCCGTCGTCGCAGTCATTGGTTACGCAACCTACACTCTAACTTGTTAAAAATTTATGTAAATGCATGATATACCAATTTACTCTACCTCCATCCTTCGTATACTTTCCGTGAACTTTTACTGCAGCTGTTAGTTATTTGCATTTTCGAATCCTTTTTGTTATACGCTGTTGATCCTTCTCACTTCATTAATTTTATCGTTCGCTTTTTAAACAATTTAATGTAATTTGTAGCCTGCTCACACCTCCTTGTGATATTTTAGCTACGTTCGGCATAACAAGGAATAAGTTCCATGGTGACAGTTGCCTTTCACCACATCCAACCATTATCTTCATCACCACAATTCTTAACCACATATATAATACATAGCATGCGCTAACTAGAAGTGAGTGAGTAATAGTATATACGATATGTACATACATACATAGGATAATAATATAAACCGTAAATACTTCAGACGAGTTTCTGCGACTGCAATCTTACACTGTGGGTAGTTGCTATATAAATTTTTGCTAAAACGTTTGCTTAAGTTTTCAGAAACGGCATGCATTTACTTCTTCTATTTTGTATCACAGCCGACCATTAACCTCAGAAGAACCAACTAGTTAATAAAGGATATGAGAGTATACTAATACTGTCCAGAGAAATAATCGGTTTCATATCGATATTCGACTACGGTTAAAATTTTTCATAGATCACTAAACATGGCCTTCTTTGTCTATTATTATTTAGAGCGGTGTTACCGTCCTAAAATATAGCTCCAAAGCTTTCCTTAAATACTTAAGTGGAACATAGTTGTTTTATGAGGGTTACCACTTACTTTTTTTCTATAAGGAAGTTTACTAGTTTTATAATAACACTAATACCAAATGATATTTCAGAAATATTTGATCTTGGAAGGTTTTTACACGAACCAGCAATTTATTGGTCGCACATGAGATGCTAAAAGCCTATGGATAATTCCCAAATTGTAAATATCAAAATATGGAATAATGACAACTTTATTTCTTTTCTGATATATACATTTTTTATACTCTCGCAACAAAGTTGCTAAGAGAGTATTATAGTTTTGTTCACATAACGAATGTTTGTAACACCCAAAACTAAACGAGTTAGATATAGGGTTATATATACCAAAGCGATCAGGGTGACGAGACGAGTCAAAATCCGAACGTCTGTCTGTCCGTCCGTCTGTGCAAGCTGTAACTTGAGTAAAAATTAAGATATCTTGATGAAACTTGGCACACTTGTTTCTTCGCGCCATAGGAAGGAAATGGACAAAATCGGACCACTGCTACGCACACAAAATGGCGAAAACCGAAAATAAATAAAGTGCCATAACTAAGCCATAAATAAAGCTATGGAAGTATAATTTGGTATGAAGGATCGCACTATGAAGGGGCATATTTGGATGTAATTTTTTTTGGAGAAAATAGGTTTTTTGTACATATCTCGCAAACCAATAGTGCTATATAAACCAAACTTTCTGCAGCCGTTTTTAGCCGCTTTTTAATCCAAAAATGAAATAAATCGGATAATAACCACGCCCACCTCCCATACAAAGGAAACGAAACACGTCAGAAACACTAAATTTTACAGAATAAATACCAGAAAGAAGCTGCACTCAGATTTTTTTACAAAATGGAAAATGGGCGTGGCATCTCCCACTTATGGGTCAAAAACCATATCTCAGGAACTACTCAACAGAATTCAATGAAATTTGGTATATAATATTCTTGACACGTGTGGAAAATGGATGATATCGGTTCACAACAACGACAACTTCACATATGTATAACTCACTTTTGAATTCCATCTGATTCCTTCACTTTATAAGATATACATCGGGAACCAATGAAGATAGCGAAATAAAAGTTTACATAAATACTGTATATGATCCGTGGCATCATTTGTGAAAAAATTGTCAAAATCGGACTATAACTTTTCAAGGCCCCAGATATCGAATTTGAAGAACTCAGTGCCTTATGGTAATTTTTCACCGAGCCAAATCTCTCAGATAACTTAATTTAATTCAGAGGAAATCTTTTACTTCTAATAGTGTGTCTCTGTATCAGAAATGGTTAAAATCAGGTCATAACTTCCCCTAGCTCTCATATAGCTAATTATAGGATTTTCAAAAATACGATGGGCTTAATAGCTAATAAATCGGGTAATATATGAAATTTCTTAGCCAAATTAAATGAGCATATAATCTTAGATATAATGTATGCTGGTGATGAAAATGAGTTTTAACGGCTCAGGAATTACCTCAGCCTATATACCGTATATGATGATTTTCATTTTTCTATTGGACTTTATACCGAATATATGGGGGATATTGTGCGTTAATAAAAATAACGGGAGTATAAAATGTACGGTTACACTCGAACTTAGCCTTTCCTTACTTGTTTAATAGAGGTTTACTTTTAATTCAAGTACTCATGCATAATCAACCACTGTGCGTAACTGAAGAGAACCTACTCTTCAGCAACTTCACATCAAAATGCTTTTCGCGCTAACGCTGAAGCATCGACTTTGATGCCATTACATCAAAATGACGGGTTTGGATTTGCTGTTACCACGTTTTCCGGCGTTTAAATGGCTTTTGGGTTGGAAGTTGTTCGGTGGTTGAGTGGAAGTTCGTCTTGATGACGCTTGCAAAAGATGTGAATGAGCGCATGAGAAGGGTTGAATCGCGTGTTAGTACTTGATGACGGTGCAAATATTAAACACGCAATTTGTCGCACAAGCCGTAGAACGGTTGGAGTGGTTAAAGAACACACGTGTAATCTCAAACAATAAAGTGGAGAGAAGGAGTCATGAAAGCAAACACAAAAGCAGTGCGCATGCAATTCCGCTGCGCTGATACGGCTACAGCTAAAGAATGGCTCAGCGCACATTTAAACAACAAACACACACAAGTGCAGTGCATATGCACACTTCTTACTTCATTTCTGTTTCCTTTTCGTCTATCGTTTAATGCATACTCGCATGTGACGTGTGTCGCTGCCACTGCTTCTTATGCCGGCACAAAGGACAGCCAACTCAAGCACAAGCAGTGCTTTCAGTGCGGTCTCCGAGGTGTGCATTTGTGTGTATACGCCTTCAAGTGTAATCAATTTCAGCGCTCGATGGGCCATGCAATTTCGTCATCAGCAACCTCATCCTCTTTTGTCTCTGTTGATTTTCTTTGTCTCCATTTTCCCGCAGTCTCTTAACTTCCTTTTATGTCACATATTTTACTCGTATTCAGCCATCGGATGGTGCAAAAATAATCAGAAATTAACTTAACCGTTACTTTGTTCTACACCTTATCTTTTATGCTGGGCTTCGTTCCACAAACTTCTCTTTCCTTTGCACTTGCTTATCGCTGAACCGTAGCACTTATGTCGTTTGCATTTATTTCAATTTGCCTTGCATTTTCAACTCCACCCCCATTGTGGCACAGTAGTCGTACACGTTGCGTCGTCATTATCTGCTTCAGTGTTCTTTAGAAAGCTCCTCTGACGGTTATCGCTGTCCACTGCTTCTCTTCGTTCCCGCCTATTGCTTGTCTTGCGCTTTTGTGCCGCTACGTATCCTTACAGTTGCAACATGATGGCATTGTTTACGTTGAATTTAACTTTGCAATTTCTACTTTGTTTTGCTGGTATTTTGGTACAACTCTTTTATCAGGTCCCACCAAAACACCCGACAGCTCCTGACTGTCGATATTGAAGCTACTGTCATTTAACACCGCAGCAATTTGTTTTCTCAATTGCTTATCCGCTTTTTTTGTTTCTTCTTTTCGTTCTCAATTGAAAATAATTATTAAAATATTTCTTTTGATCGATTCAGGTAATGAGTGGAAATCATTTGTTAAGAATGTGTTAGACATGAAAATTAATAACAAATCACATCAGTTTAGTTAAAGATAAAATAAACCAGATTCTCTCCTAGTGTGGAGAGAGAAAACAAATATTTCTTCATATTTTATAGGTTATCCTCAGATTAAGTACAGTGAAACTCATAAGGGTTCAGTTCATCTTCCACACTGTAACATTCTCCGTTAACAATGGCGGATGAAGATAAGAACATGCTAAGCATGCAAAACAAGTTCGTTACTTCCAGATCTGAAGGAATGGGTGTAAACTTCAAGGAACTCAAATGCCTGTAGAGTAAAAAAAAGCTTTTGTTGTTGTAACTACTTACAGATTCTTATTGGTAGGTAATAAAACCTACATTTTTTAATGTAGCAAAAAACAAGTAAGGAAAGGCTAAATTCGGGTGCAATCAAACATTTTATACTTTCGCAATTTATTGATGTAGTTTTATTAAGATAACACACAAATTGACCCATATATTCCGCATAAAGTCCAATAGAATAACGAAGATCAACATATATAGTGTATGAGGGCTGAGGTAGTTCCTGAACCGGGTTCACTCATTTTCACCACCAAGGTACACTACATATATCCGAGATTATATCAGTTTTTATAGTTTGTAATGGGGTCCGTAAGAAAAATGACTGCAGAAAGTTTGATTGATATACCTTTATTGGTTTGCGAGATATTCACATTAAACTTCCTTTATAGGTTTTCGGTTTTCGCCATTCCTCACCGTCCCAAGGAACATGTGTACCAAGTTTCGTCAAGTTATCTTAATTTTTGCTCAAGTTATCCGTGGCACGGACGGACCGACAGACATCTGGTTTTTGACTCGTCTCGTCATCCTGATAATTTTGATATATAGAACCCTAAATCAAACTCGTTTAGTTATATGACTTACAAACAACCGTTATGTGAAAAAAACTAGAATACTCTCTTAGCAAGTTTTGTTGCGAGAGTATAATAACTTTGTAAATTTTATATTTAATGCGAACTTATGGGCATACTCCTCGCATTAAACGGTCCCCCAACTCAATTTCACTTTTTTATCGTAACTATCGGACTAAATGTATCTATGTTGTGGTTTAATAAGTGTTCTACAGAATTCGTAGAACTATTACAAAGTCGACATCCAGGTGTTGTTGTATTGCGTTCCAGAGTATGCTGGTGTGTAAAAATACAATGTCCTAAACGAAGTCGAGTGAAAATTTTAATTTCCGGTATGCTACAGGAAGTAGGGTATACTGCTTTAGTGCGCTCAGGATTTGTGAGTCGATAATAGTTGTTATATGTAGACCAGGCAACCTTTAGTTGAATATACGTATACTTTTTAATAAACTTTGAAATATCTTTGTTTTCATAAGTTTTAACATAAATACACGGGCAACGTATGGTGTTTTTTGCTTCTTTGTCGGCGAGTTCATTGCCCTTTATTTCACAATGTCCTGCTACCCACATCAGTTTAATCTTTCTTTTACCATCAATCAAATTGTCCCGAATTTCTTTAATTATAGTATTGCTGTTGGTTGGGTTTTGTACAGCAGATATTGTGGAAAGACTATCCGTACAGATTACATATTTACCTTTCGAAGACATGATCCATTGCGTTGCAACTTTTATGGCATATGCTTCAGCGGTAAAAACAGAACATGGAGGTAAAAGTAGACCTTTTGTGATGATTTTTGAGTTCTCGGATACCACTGCGTATGCAGTATTTTGATCGCTTTTGGATCCATCAGTATAAATGAATTTCCATCCTTCTAATTTCAGCTCACTTTCTCGTTGCATAAAGAGTTGTTTAAATACCTCTTTGTTGGTAGAGGTTTTGTCAAAGCTCACTAATTTGTCTTCTATAACAGAAGAGTTTAGAGCCCACGTAGGGGTAAAATGGGTTTAAATTTTTTAATGGGTGTGAACGACTGAGTTCCAATTACTATCGTCAGCGGGAAATGATCACTTCCGTGAAGGTCTCTACAGACTTTCCAAGTACATAATGGTAAACTATTGGAGGAACATGTTGTGACATCTACATGTGTAAACGAATGATGAGTGGAGAAGTGTGTAGGACTGCCGTCATTTAAGATTACAAGGTTAGTGCATAATAAGGCATCCTCAATTTTTGTACCTCTATCATTTGATTGTGGTGAGCCCCAAATTGGGCTCCAAGAATTAAAATCGCCTAACCAGAAGATAGTGTTTTGGGATTTATTTAAAATCTGTAGAATATCTGTAGAGGAGAAGTGCTGTTTAGGTGGGATGTAGGTATTGATTAACGTAAATTTTGGATTTATTAGTATCTCAATGGCAATAGTGAGTAGGGAGTCATCGGTAAACAGGATTTTATGTGGTATGTTTTTGGTTACCAATATTGCAACACCTTGTTTGCTGTATTGGTGTTGTGCGGAATTAAAGAAGTACCCATTGTAGCCATGTGGAGGTGTTGGGTCAAAATTGTGTCGTATATGTGTTTCTTGTAAACATATGACCGAAGGTTTTAGGTCTTTAATTAGTAACTGCAATTCGTGATAATTATTAAAATATCCGTGAATATTCCATTGCAGTATTGTAAACATTTAATTTAGTTTAAGTTAATTTGGATAAATTATGTTAATGTATGTATAGATATGTATTATTATTGTGGATCTTGGGGTTCTATTGTTAATGAATGTATGTTGTTTATATGGAAAGAAGGACTAGTGAGAGCAGAGGTGAATGATTCAATTGGGTTTTGCGTTCTTTCTCTTTCCTCGTGTTCCATTATTGTAGGCAGATCTATTATACGAAATGTTGTTGGTTTCTGTTGGATTGTTGTTTTGCGAAGGAATTTCATTATTTTCTTGCGCAGGTAGAAGATTCTGATATTAGGTGATACGTTGTGAGAAGAATTCAAACAATGCTTTATCACTGTTTGCGTTTTGTGGAGAGGGAATTGTGTTTAAGGTTTGATTTTGTTGCAGACTAGTAGTTTGCTCAAAACTGGTTTTTTGTTTTATGCTTTCTGTTGTTTGTAATGAATTTTAATTTTGGCTACTATTTATGATGGGATTTTTAGTAATTGAAAAGAAAGAAGGACCCCCAACAATTGATGACGTTTGTTGTTTATAGAAGTTTATCGCTTCTTTCATTGAACATCTGTTTTGAACTTGTAATTTTAATATCTCTTTTGATTGTAAAAACTTTGGACAAGATTTGTCATATGATGCGTGCTCTCCTGCACAGTTTGCACACATTGTACGTGTGCATATATCGGGGTTGTGGGGGGGTAGATTGCAGTGTTGACACATTTTCGGGTTTTTACAGCGTTTAGCTGTATGATTAAGTTTACCACAATTTTGCATAGCATGGGGTTGGGGAAATATGGTCTGACCATGAATGAATGCCACGTGATGTCCATGCGATTAGGAAGGGAATATTTGTAAAAAGTAAGGAGGCAGACTCCGGTATGTTTTGGTTTACCATCTATGACCTTTGAAAATTTGTAAACCCCTACAACTCCTTGATCAGATAAGTTTTTAATTATTTCTTCTTCACTAAGGTCGATTAAGCATGGGGCATATATTGTGCTTTGTGTAATTAAGTTTTTCATGGTATTTCGCGTTCACTTCACAGATACCGTGTAAAAATGTAGTACGAATGAATTTTTCCGCGGTTGGTTTGTCTTTTAGAAATAAACATAAACTCCCGTCACGTAATTCAGTGATTTTGATAATTTCTTTGCATACTAATTTTAGTGCAGAATGTAATGCGAAACAGTTATACTTATTTAGAGGTTTATTTGCATCGATTGATGATAACACTACATATTTAGGGTTTTTCAATTCGACTTCTGGAAGTTTGGAGAAAGGTTCAAGACTTTTTTTTAAATTTTTTTCGTTTTGGTTGGGGTTCAGATCCCAGTAAGGCGATTCTGTTATCCCCTAAATTGGGGGGCCCTGGGGCCATATTGTCTTTAATTTAGCACACTCCGAAATTAAATATTTAATATATGCACAAAAAAGATGAATTAGCTAACTAAATTAGCGAAACTAATGAAAATAAATTAAACAAAAGAAGAACCGTAAATTATACTCAGGCGAGAAAATGTACACTATGAACACGTCTGCTCGACACGAGTGATAGTCGGTGACTGCAAATCAACCTTATTTTCCACTTTGTATATGTATTAGAGCCTTATAGTTTCAACATTTTCTATGACTCCGCCTACTGACAACAAGCGTTCAGAATAATTATTTTGTAATCCTATGTTCGTCTTAAGCATAAAAATAGAACTTTACTTCGCTTGACATAAAACAGAAATAAGTTCGCATAAGTATTTGCCATGTGCAACTCTTTTACGACGAAAATATTTTTCGTAACGCTTGAACCGGCGTAAATGATGGAGAAAATTAAATTTGGTACCCTTTTCGACACCCTCTTTAATTTTGGTTACTTATTTCCCCTTTCACATGCCATTTATTCTCATTTGTCTTTTTTAATTGGATAATCCGAGGAATGTACATAAATACATTTAAAATTCAATGTCTTGGAAAAAACAATTGAAACCCTTCCTGTTAAATTTTTAGTTACAATTTTCTTTTGGATCAAGTTTTATTCAGATAGAAATTAACAACCAACGAACAAAATAAAATGAAATAACGCAGAAATAGTAGCTTATACTCTATAGTATCCAAATAAAAAAGTATACGTATTTCATTTCCTTGCCTTCTGACCTTAGTTGTCGAATTGATCCCATTGAACTTTTGAATTAACACGTCACAACCGAGCGGGCGACCAATGCATCTGCAGCTTTGCGTGCTAGACAAGTGATTTAAATGTGAAAAGAGAATATAAAATTAATCGCAAAATTTCTACCTGCTACAATCCCCCAACACTAAAATGGAAAGTGCTGTAATTTGTGTCATCCTTCATACGCGACATAAATTGTACATTGCGATTAAGGACATTACAAATTTGTGTGGTTTATATAATGCAATTTAAAACTTAAACGAAATAATGAAAATTCGACCGTTGAGATTAAAAAAACAAGTAAGGAAGGGTTCACCGGATTATAACCTCCCATACAAAGGTTACGTTGAAAACTACTAAAAATGCTTTAATTCAGTAAGGAAAACCACCAGAAACCTTAAATTTCATTACAAAGATGGTTCTCTGATGACAGGAGATATTTCGTCTTATCCTCGTTCAACACCAGACCCATACGCTTCGCTTCCTTATCCAGCCTGCAAAAAGCAGAACTAACGGCGCGGGTGTTGTGTCCAATGATATCGATACCATCGGCTTACTCCAGCAGCCGTACACTCTTATATAAAATTATACTTTCTCTATTTAGCTCTGCAGCTCGTATTATTTTCTCCAGCATCAGGTTAAAGAAGTCACACGATAGTGTGCCACCTTATCTGAAACCTCGTTTGATAGCGCCTAAAATTATGCTTAAAAGTAGAAAGACTATAAAAAACGGCAGTCAACACAGAAAAGGACAAAAATTTCGAAATTATTTTGCATACACGTGAAATGGTATGTATAGTAAAAAATAATGCCTTGAAAGCAATACAAATACAATAATATTCACATACATAGTCAACCAACGCCGGCACAACGGACATTATTGCAGCAAGCAAAAATTACAACAATTCTAAAATATGCCAAAGATGCTATAGACGGGTCTTAAATTAAGTGTGAATGTGTCAGAAAAAAATTTCCAGGCGAATGTTTCTGTTTTAATGTTGTTGTTGTTTTATCTACTGCGGCTTTTAAAGAATGTTACCTATAAACTCTTTTAATGACTTACAAAAAAAATTCCTTAAACCTCGAAAACGACCGACGGGGACGAACGTGCGTGATACGTTTGAATAAAAAAAAAACCAAACTAAAAACTTTAAATGAAAAAACTTAGCTATTAAATATAAGTATAATGTAATGTTATTGTTCTTCGGGTGTTCCTATAGACTTTATAAAGCTAGTTGATGCAGCGTGAGCATAAGGTTTTGCTGATATGATTGTTTAAGAAGCCAACAAAAGTTCAAATGTCCAATATGCCTTGAAATTGTAACTAAAAGAGACCGATGAAAGCTTAACTGTGACCTTGAGTATGTATATACCGTTAACACTTAGACATATACACTATGCTACATGCGTTTACATTCATAAACTAGTGCCAAATGCACGAAATAATACACATTAGCGGGTATGAGGGGTCGCATTAGATGTTGGCGCACGACCGGCTAGCCGGAAAATATTAGCAGCTTAAGTTCTCTAATACATAGCTAAATATATACTTATATATTTTAATTCAGTACATAAACTTGTTGTTGCAGCAAAAAGCGCGCGCATGCAGACCTTGCCGCTGGCCGTTGCAGAAAACTGAAAGGCCATCTCATAGTAGACTCATGATTATTGAATTGTGTACATTTACATATGTGCTAAAGGTTATTATCGACCAATTATTTCTGAATATTTTTTAAGGAAGAGACAGCTCTCAGTATTCACATTTTATAGTGCGTGAGCCAACAACAGTTACCATACCGTATATTTAACGAATAAATAGGAAAAACTGGAGTTATTAAAGGAGAATGGAACTAAAAGATAGTAAATGAGATAAGCTCAAATACAACTTGCATTTAATAATACTATGGAATTTTACGAAATATACTGGGGATGCAACATTGCACTTTTGTGAAGAACCGTGGAGAGTTTTCTCATTCACTAGTCTGATTTGTGGGTCCACTGAAATTATAATTTGATGGCAACTGTTCCGCAAGTTCGACAGTCAGCAGGGCCTTTATACAATGAGCTAATTTAATTCCATTTAGAACTAATGATTAAGAATCCGATAACTAATGAATATCAGAATAAAAATAATAAAATATCGGGATATGGATAATTTCTCTCTCACTCAGGAATGCGAAAGATTGAAATATGCAATAATGATTTGGTTGCTACTTTCAATAGTCAAGACTTGATTGTGAAATTATGTTCCATCAATTATAGGAAAAGAGAGATTAGGAGCTATGTTACATGGATTAATTGACCATTTTGAATATGAGGAAACAAATGGAAATTGTGGTGTCTTATTTCATAATAGAACTAAAGATAATTGTTGCATAAGTCTAAATAAAAATTTTTGTATAAAAAGAAATGCTTTGTTATGGGCTACATTGTACATATGTACATATACTACTAAATATAAACACAATATATACAAGCAAAGTAAAATAAATATAAAAATTTATATAAATAAGATCCAGGTGGTTTTTTACATGTGAAGCTTTCTTATCACTTAAGGCTGCTCTCTTCATTACTCTCGCTCTCCACATTTCACTATCGGAATTAATGTGCTTTATACTCAGCTGTTTCACAGCATCCTTTGCGCGCTCACGAGTTTTCTCTCAGAGCAATCTCAATAGAAATTCACCACGATTGTGCTCCAATAGCAATGTTTTTGTAGCGCCTAGATAGACCACTGCGTCATTCAGTTACCATCGCGCATTCAACACAACTAGTAACTTTATCGGAATGATATACAAAGGACACATTTTAATACAACAACACCTACTACAGTAGTGTATGTGTCTATAGAGAATTTTTAGAGTGTGTGTGTATACATATATTTCCATAGGATATGCTGTGGTAACCGAATTTGAGGAACTCTTTCAACCTTTTCTGAATGTTGTGGGGAAGCTGGTAAAATAGAAAAACCAAAATTTATAAAAAATACATATTAAACATGTACTACAAATGTGCATTAAAAAATATTTCAAAAGTTTAGTTTATAATATTTATTGCTGTCTTTAATGTTAGCTTGCCAATGCATTGCAATGTGACAAGCGAGTAGGTCGCCAGCCGCTTCACTGTGAGCTAAAGCGATGCTAATTGGTTGTGACATATTTTGCATTGGCTGTGACATTTTCCACTGACAGAAATGTTATTGAAATGACATCAACAACAACAAATATTATTATTGAAATAACTATGTATCGAAAAGTCAATAAAAATAACAAAAACGTAAACTCACACGTCCGTACCCAATGTGCTACTAAAAAATGTCTGCGCCTACCTTTTAGCAGCAATCTGCCGCTTACTTGCATTATAACAGAATATAATATGGTAACCGGAAACTCAGGTGAAACTATGCATGTGATATACTAAAATATATAAAAGAAAAGTAACGAAAAAAGCTAACCGCTAATTGCATGTGTGGATGTGAAAAGGTTTACTTTTGCGCAATTATATTTGTGAATTTTCTCGCGGAAAGTTAATTGGCTGCAAATGTTGTTGACAGCAACGCAGCCATAACTCGGTCAGTCGGTCGTTGTTGCGAAGTCACATGCTACGCATAATTAATGATAAAAACAAATACGACAGACAAGCTAACACACACGCGAATATATTAATACTGCCTGCCGACAGCCGCAGGGCGTTTAAGCGCGTTAAGTGACTGGTAGGAAAGGATGGCTGCAGTGCATTTGACTTTGTGCAACCGTATTATTATTGTGTAAATATGCTCGCATGGGTTTTGTTCTTTTGGTTCAAGTGTTATTTGTTTTGCCGTTTTAATTGAGAGTACTTAACGTTTGAGGAATTTTTTTAAACCGATTCAAATAATTGTAAAACACATTTTTGTACGGCGCATACAATTAATTTAATATTATGGAAAATGTGAAGATTTGTCATTTAATTGTCGTCCAAGAATGTTCAGAAATACAATAACACAGAGTTGTTTAACTTGCTGCTGGAAATATCCAGTTCAAATTCAACCAAAAAGTTAGAAAGCATTATAAAATATGTTCCATACTGTTTTAATTCAATAAGAGCGACGGTAATAATTTTATTAAGTATGGAGAACCAAGCTACTAAGCTACTATGGTTTATGAAAGACGAAATTTTCTTCATAAATTTGGCTAAGGCTACCACCGTTATTTTCATGACCACTTAGACCCCTTGTTATATGTTATTAGTTTATATATTTACTTATAAATAATAAATTTGTTATTATTGTTTTTTGATTTTAAAAGTTTCACCGAAAATATATCATAGTATTCAAAAACTCATTGAACAAAACTACGACTTCTTTTTTCGTAAAATAGCGGTAAAGCAACGGAATGGAGAGGCCGTGAACAACATTATACCGTTATGTACATATAGTACTAATGTACAGAGGTAGTCAAAATTATTTACACATCGGACGTTTTTTTACATGTTTCACAGAAAAAGCTTTCGCTTGTTGTTGTTGTTGTCTCAGGGTAACAAAATGATATGTTGTTGTAAACCTTGATCTTTTACCGAGCGAATGAGGTCGGTTTGGCTAGAATAGCTAGAAATATGGTGGAAAAATAAGCAAATGAACTGAAGACTCGGAGTAGTCAAAAGTATTTACACACATTTTTTTGCGTCGAAAGTATTTACACACGGCGATTTAGCCTTTATCCTGGATTTGGTTTGAGCAAAAGTAGCAATTTGATTCTATTGCATTCTTAACAACCTAACTCAGCCTTAAAATATAAAAATTGGTAAATAAAATATCCAAAACAAAGGAATTATCGATTATAACTAGATTGAAGACTATTACTAAGTTTAAGACTCGGGTTTAGGCTTCGGAGTTAGTTAAAATTGATAGAATTTGATGGAATACTGTTTATAATGTTATTAAAAAGAAGGAAACGAAGTGTTGCAAGGACAGTTTAAAGATAATTGGGCGGAAACCTGTGATAACTCAAAGAGAATGCAGAAGATTAGTAGGAACTGTCTTACAAAATCCCACAATTAGTCCTCTTAATATTGCAGCATCATCGAATCAGCATATTGCATGAACAGCCAATGATGCTACACTGCTAAGGACATTTAAAAATAGTAACATAAATACATACGTTGTGCATAAAGTTGACCACTTCCGAAACCAAAAAAGCGATATGCCTCTCATTTGCCTTAAAATGCATCCTAAAGCCTGTCGTGGACAGATAAGGCTGATTTTTTGTTCCAGGGCTTCTTTAGTAAACGCTTTATGCATTTACCACGTGAGAATAAGAATAATGCAGCTTAGAAGCTAAATAGAGTCGGGAGTGATGATTTGTGACTTTTTTTGATTCTTTGGGGAAATTTTCCTTACTTCTGTTTTGAAGATTTGGTACTAATTTAGTGACCCTAAATCATCCGGATATATCAGAATTCACATGACCATGCCATTGTAGTGGCCCGTCGGCCTTTTCCAACTATTGACTACATTTTACAACAGGATAATGCTCCATTTCATGAAGGATCTTTACCTTCAAAAGTTTTAAATGAAGCAAATCAAGTTGACCTCCGCACAGCCCTGACCAAAACTTTAGTCAAAATGATTGGTCTTTCGTTAAATATCAGAGGACAATTGATATAATAACCGAAATCGCCGAAATTACCGACATTTGGTCTAAATTAACTGTTCACTTAGCGCACAATTGTGTTGAATCAATTCGGACCATAAAGCAGGCTCGTATTGACGCCAATGGTAATGTAACCCATTATGAATTTATCGCCTTAGAATAGGAATTTATACTGAACATTAAAATGTTATATTTATCATTAAATAAGAACAGGATAATAGAGTTTATGTTGTGTGTAAATACTTTTGACTACTCCGAGTCTTCAGTTCATTTGCTTATTTTTCCACCATATTTCTAGCCAAACCGACTTCATTCTCTCGGGAATAGATCAAGGTTTACAACAACATAGCATTTTGTTACCCTGCGACAACAACAACAACAAGCGAAAGCTTTTTCTGTGAAACATGTAAAAAAAAACGTCCGATGTGTAAATAATTTTGACTACCTCTGTATATGCAGCAGCAGTTTTTAAGATAATCTAAAATGGAGATTCGCTCTCCACGACAATTTAAATATATTTAGTGAAATGCGGCCTCACTGATCTCTGCATGTTTTCCGAAGAGATGGATGATAAGCGAGCGATAGATAAAATTTTTAAAAGGCGAAAAACGTTAATTAACATTTTGCGATCAAACGTAGTTATGCCGCCGGTGCAACTACACCGCACTATGTTATCGCGGCTTATCGGTAGTGGCGGCCCTTATCGTCATCGCTCCAATCAGCTCAGGTGTTTATATATGTATTTGCGGTTGCAGCGGCACACGGATCAATATTTAGCATGTGGTAGCAACTATGGAAACACAACATTAGTGTGGTACACAATTAGCAAATAAATTGGAAATAGTTTTCTAAAGCACCTCATTTTAACTAGGAAATTCGATTTGAATTTAGGTTGTGTCGATCATTATTCGGAGCAATTTGTCTGGAAACAAATTCATAGATTTTGTTCATTGTATTACTCGATGTCATCTTACTGTCAGGTATTATAAGTTCATCATTTCCCACAAATCGCTGAAATACTTTCTAAGATCAAGAACTTTTAGGACATTAGTTTTAAATAGGTAAAAATTGGTTACTGATCATTAGTTAAAATTATTAGAACAATTTCTTTCTAAAGCAATCATATATGTAGTTCAGTGCTTTTGTTATTAATACATCGAGTAGTAGGACCACATTAAGATTGACACGAACATTTGGAGACTAAACATATGAATACTGGTATACGCATTACGTATTGTTAACAAAACTGTTTTAAAGTTTAATTATTATTAATTAGTACTATTGGGTAATAATCCAAAATGCCATTTCTATCGTTTTTAATTTTCAAAATGGATGAACCACCCTAGTATGCCCCTACCAATACAACAACTCGCAAATTACATGTTTATGTAACGGTGTAATCATTTTAAGCATTGGTTAATCGGTATTATTTTATTAATGAATGATGCCACAAGTTTATTTTAAAATATCTTAATTTTAATAGTAATTCATACAAATTATGTGTGTATAAAAAAATAATGAATAAATAATGATTATTACAAGCTGCTAATTAGGTTAACATTGCATTATTGCAATTGAAAAATATTATACAACCAATAAATATTGTTCATAGTATACTCAATCAACTGTAGCTTAATTTTGTACATGAATACTTGATATTCAAATGGTTGGATTGGAAATATCTGCTGATACCTAATTATAATATAATACATTTTTGAATTCCACCTGAGTCCTTCACTTTACAATATATAAAGGAAGCATCAGTGAAAACATCGGAATCGAGCTTTGCACAAATACTGCATTGAAGTATTGCTCAATGGAAATCGGACTATAACTTTTCAAAACTCCATATATGTAACATGAGGACTTCAGTGGCTAATTTCTTTTTTTTCCACAAATCGATAAATCTTTAATATATTTTATAGAAAGTCAAACACAATCATTTCCTTATAATAATTCCTTATAATTTGTGCCAAAACTAAGGTAATTACTCTCTCTAGCTCCCATATATCTAATATTATTTATATCTTATATTTATACTCTTGCAACATGTTACACGGAGTATAATGGTTAGATAGAGGGCTATACATAATACCAACGTGATCCGGGTGTCTGCCTGTACGTCCGTCTGTGCAAGCTGTAACTTTAGTAAAAATTTAGATATCTCAATGAAACTTGGTACACGTGTCAAGGTACCAGATATGGAATATAAGGACATCAAAGTCTGTGGCTAAGATTTTACTGAAAATATCGGTATATCTCTTAGGTTTTCTAAAGAAATTCAGAGGGTATGTTTTCCCTGTACAGTGTGTCTCTGTGCCGAAAATGGGCAAAATCGGATCAATACTTTCGCTAGCTCCCATATACTTCACATAATGAACTTCCAGTGGACTTCATACCATGTATATCGCTTAATATGTAAGATATCTTAGAACACGTAAGGAAAGGCTAACTTTGAGTGCAACCGAACATTTTATACTCTCGCATTTTATTAAGATATCGCATAATTTCACCCTCATAAGACGTAAAGTCAAATATAATAACGAAAATCATCATATATAGTATATGAGGGCTGAGGTAATTCCTGAACCGATTTCACTCATTTTCAACACCAAGGTACACTATATCGAATACACTCTTACTTTCTTGCTAAGCAAATTTGTTACGAGAGTACACAAATTAAGTGAACGTAACATCTTTAATATAGTGCAGCTTTGTGGGTAATATGGTTGAAATCGGCCCAGGAATTATACCAGATTTCTTTTACTATATATAAGTCGGAAGCAACAACCGCGCCGTTAATTCTGCTTTTTCCAGATTGGATAAGGAAGCGAATGGGCTTGGTGGTGAATGAGGATGAGACGAAATATCTCCTGCTATCAAACAAACAGTCAGCGCATTCGCGTCTTGGCTCATCCGTCACTGTTGGCGGTCATAGATAGTTTAGAAGTCGTAGATAATTTCCTCTATTTAGGAACCAGCATAAACAACAACAACAACAACAATGTCATCCTCGAAATTCAACACAGAATAACTCCTGCCAACAGGTGCTACTTTGGACTGAGTAGGTAATAAAGTAATAAATAAAATAAAAAGTAAAGTCTTCTCTTGACGAACGAAAATCAAACTCTACAAGTCGCTCATTATTCCCGTCCTGATGTATGGCGCTGAAGCGTGACGATGCCAACATCCGATGAGACGACGCGTGGAGTTTTCGAGAGAAAGGTTTTGCGAAAGACTTATGGTCCTACTTACATTGGCAACAGCGAATACCGCAGACGATGGAACGATGAACTGTACGAGTTATTCGACGACATAAACATAACAAAATTTATTTTTCTCATCGCTCTTCAATTCGTTCTAATCTTCATTGAACGAATGAACTTTTCAAAATGGTCATAATCTCAGTTCGTAAAGAAAGAGGGAATGTTACTTAGGAGAAACAAGAGTTGTTGTGAAGAATTATAAATATACGACTGTCCTTAAACATAAGTGATCAATGTAGTATTTAAGAGTATACCCACGATCTAGTAAAGGAGGTAAAGAATTGTGCGAATCATTATTTTGGAATCGCAAAATATTTATTCTTATATCTACGCTACCATTACGAGTGAAATACTTTATAATAAAAAATTCTTTGCTTAAATTATATAGCCAGACATCTTGTTTGGTGGCATTTATAATATGCAGTTTTTAAATATTTCTTACAATTGTATTACCATTACCGCAGTACTAATTACATATATATGTGTATAGTAAGTAAAACAACTACACATACTCGATCTGCAAGTGTTACCTGCATCTATGTTCCTACATTCCAGTCTTCATGGTATCAACATTCGATAAGTGTAACAAACTTAAACTCAATGGTCTGTGCATCATTGCATTTCCATCCGTGTTGTCACACTTGACTTCCGCACAATATTTTCTTCTCTATTTTTATTTGATTCAAAGCAACTTCCCCATTAACATCTTCATCACCATCACCAACGTCGATGTCCATGCAATCTGCCAACCCCTACACTTGCAACGAACCGAATAAAGAGTAGGGAACAAATGTGTAATAGGAAGAAAGATGACGTTGGAACGGGAAAGCACATGAAGCGCGCTGAGCAGAGTTTTTACTGTTTCTTATGCCCCGAAAGTTTCTCAAGCGCAGCAATTCTTCTTGGTTTCAGTTTAATTTCCCCTTCATCTTACTTTTGTTTTTCAAAATTCTTTTTTTTTTTTTTTTGTTTTCCGACTAGGGTTTACATGCAGATAAAGAATTATGTCAGTAACCATACTGTTTAGCCCTGATTTACCCATTCAATACGCTGCATAATGTATAACGGCTTAGTTGAGATATCTCACCAAAAGACGGCTCGCTGAAATGGCAGTGAAAAATTACGTGATAGACTGATACCAAAAATGTTCTTACTCAATACGTGACCACGTGTACACTTCATACAATCAATTATATATTTTTTCACTGCTGTAGATTCCTTTCAGATTAATGTACCGCCAGTGTAAAATATACATACATTAATCGTTGGAATACTTGAATTTATAATAATTTGTTGAATAGGAGTTAGGGTTACAGATGCATCCGACTTCTTTTATGTGTTTGGATGGGTGTGTTGGCATAGGCTTACGGCTTATACTGGAATTGCACTTCAGATTTGTAAAGGATGTGTATGAATCCATTTCGGTTTGTAGCAAATGTCTTCAGCAATTATGTGTGCCGAGTCTACATATCAAGTTTCTGTCACCAACCATTCTCACACGCCGGCACACCATAGCAGTTAACAATCCAACAAACAAGTAACCTAAGCGACTTCAGGAGAGATTTCTAAAGCAACTGCAATGACGCTAGCGTCTACAGAGTTATAAAGTGAGCTTACCAGTAGCAGGAGGATTTTCAAGAGCCAAAATAAACTGCCTGAGACGTCGCGAAGCGCTACAGCTATGCTTATAACCAGAGCGATAGTAATGCAAAGCAAATGTAAATGGGTTATAAGCAAGCAGTTGAAAGTAACTAGCGAAAAACCAGTAAAAATATGATAACGGAAAAAAGACTGAAAAAAAGAACGCGAAAATATAGGTGGTTTGAGTATAATTGCTTTCTGGTTTCTAAGCATTTAACCACAGCATTACCGTCCGGTTTCTTCCGTTATCTAGATTTAGCATCAGCAATCATCTCATTCAACGTTAATATCTTTCACCTTCAAATAAAATCTTTGAGTGCTACAAATGTAATCTATAACTTGCCATCTTGTAACTGTAAATGATCACACACTCGCAGTGCAAGAAATTGATACAGTACACAACGCTTTCCATTTATCTCATGTTATTATAATATTTTCTGTATTATTTTTGCAGATACATCCAATTAGTTTGACACTCAAGGGTCTAATGAACCCCAATGCGCACCAAATTCGGCAGGCGCCGAAAGCATAATGGCTGTATAAGGACAATAATCAAAGGTAAGTCTTTCTCTCTCCTAAACTTCGTTATGCATGATTATATAAACTTTGTTATTTGTTAACTTTCTTACGTTTTACTCCCGTATTCCGGCTATAAAAGTCTTTGTTTGTTTTTGTGAACTTCGAACTTTTATGGGCTGGAAGTATTTGAGGTGACCGAGGGGCACAAAGTATAATTTTTCAATTGCTATTTAAGTTTGAAGTACCAAATTACTGACCAAACCGATTAAGCAATGCCTAGCTTTCATTTTTACTGACATTTCATAAGTTTATTTTAACTTAAATCGACAAGTATACAAACAAAAAGGAATGACAAAGACACAATCTAGCTGGAAAGTTCGGAGCACTTCCATGAGATGACGTCACTAGCAAACAATCCATTTCATTTGTTGTAAGAAAACGTTTCCATTTTGACACCAACAAGTAGCTGGATCAAAGTTATACGTGCATTTTGTATGGCGAAACTATGATATGAATTAAAATGAAATGAAATGGTGAAAATGTTCTGAGATTCTATGAATGCAATTAATGTCAAAAGGAAACTATTACGGATAACTACAAAGAGGGGTCAGTGTTGGTAATATCTTAATGATTATGTTTATGCGAATTGTTAATCGACCAAAAAATAACGAGGTAAAGATTCTTTTAAACTACCTTGGAAAGAGAAAACATATCCAGTTTCCGTGACATTTGAATAAGAAATTATAAAAAATACCCATTTGATGAAAAACAATGTGCTGTTTCATGAAGGCTATGTACTCCAATGAAGTGTCAGTACAAAGGTTTGTTCCGATGTCTTCATTATAAAGCGAACGACTGCAAGAGAATTTCAAATTGTGGAATATGGGAAGTATGCGTGGTTGTACACCGATTTTTTCCTTTCCTATTCGTAGCATGGGAGCGTCAAGAAAGATTCCATACCAAATGTCATTGAAATTGGTGAAATAGTTTATGAGCTATGGTTTTTTAATAAAAAGTGGGCAACGTCACGTCCATTTTAAATTTTTTTGTACCAATCTGAGTGCAACTCTTGCATACCATATTTTCCATTAAATTTAGGGTTTCTGGTTTTTCCTTACTGAATTACAGCATTTTAGTAGTTTCAAGCAACCTTTGTATGACAAGTAAGCGTGATCGATTTCACACATTATCCAATATTATATTATCCGACGTCCCTGCCTACTGCCTCTGTATCAAACTTCATAGCTTTATTTATGGCACTTTATAGCTTTTCGGTTAACAATGTATGAATACACATGTATGAATAAACAATAGAATATCTTCTAGACCAGGACAACGAGCACACACACATACATGGCCATAACGCACAACTCATTCATACTACTGCAAAAACAAACGCACAAGATATAAAAAGCATATATAGAGGCGCTTTAGCCTAATCCTACATCTTAACACATTTTTAACGGCTCAAGTGCTATTTGTTGTTGTTGTTGTTATTTCAGTTTATGATCCGCATTCCAACGTTAACTTTCAGTTCTTTTTCTTATTGTTTATTTACTATTTGCTATTTTTGCTTTACCAGCTGCTAAATATTTAGCTTTATTGGCCAAACTACGTACCAGGTTCTAGCTCGCCTTCCTTAAATAATGTTGCTGAGGAGCTGCCCAATAGCCCAATCTCAAACCATTCAAATGCCTAACTGGATTTTTAACTATGAAACTTTTTCAATGGCCTCAGGCCAGAGGCTGAGCTGAGCTAAATTTTTAATTTTATGCAATGATCTCCTGCCTTAGTTGCAGGTGTTCCAATAAGTAATGTCGAATTAGAAACATGCTGCTACTTGCTTCTGAACTCCTTCGTAATCAAAAGCAAGATGCAGAAACAGATATTTTGTCTCCAACCATCTTGGAGAATTAGCTTGTATTAAAATTATTTCCTAGATAGGTTTATGATGGGCTCAAACATTGCGAGTATAAAGGCAAATATTTAGAATTTGAAGGCTAACTTAGAAAAACGGAGAATATACTGTTTTTCATATGACTCAATCTCCTGAATTAACTACTTTTTTCAGTTACAGTGTTATGGTAAAATATCTATTTCTATGGAACCTTCAACACAAAGGGCACAGTCCTAAAAACTAAATAGGGTTTCTCTAAACCAAATGCTATAACTATCGATAACAGCAGTTCTAAATCGCATGTCTAATTTATTAAGTAAAAGTATATGATATATATATAAATGGTGAATGTCAGAGTTTTTAAAACAAAAATATGTTAACTGCAGTTTAATTATACTGTCCAACAAATGAAGACAGAATAGCGACCCCATAATTCTGAAAGGGTATGTTGAGTAGATAATTTTTGTAGAACAAACTAATGGTCCAGCACGTCTGAGTTTTTCTTTACAGTGGGTCAAAGTTTTCATTTTTTGGTCGAAGGGAGCATTATACTATATGAAAAAAATGTTGTTAGTTAATGTCTGAGAGAATTCTTATGGCCAGAATTGTATTGTGGAATTGTATGAGAATTATTTTTGTGGAAGATTTGACACTTTTTTCGAAAAAAATCAAAAAATATCCTTTAAAAAAGGACATTTGAGGATTAAAATATTCTACGAAAATGTTTGACGGAAAATTTCAGTTGGGGTCACCAAAGACACCATTGTTGAAAATAAAGCTCTTTACGATTAATTGGCAAAATTACACGCCAACATATACAAAGTAGGTGAAAACGTCGTCAAGTTCGGCCGGGACAAACACTGAGTTCTCGCGTCTAGTCAGCTGTGACTTACAAATCGGGTGTGATAAAATTAAGCATAATTGACTTACTAAGCAGTACATATCGGGTGTGATTTTTACTAAAATTAATATAAAAAAAGAACAATTAAAGCTGAAATAAGCATGGCGGATTCTGTTTGCAAATTAAGAGATTGGTTTTGTTTTATTTGTGGACATTTTACGCACCTTTAAAGCAGAAGAAAGATATTCCTTACAATTGAAGAACCATATTTTCTTTTCTTTGGAATACGATGTTTATGTGAAACTTGGATACTGTATGTACTACTTGCGAAAGTGGTCTTTTGACCTGGTACAAAGGCGGTACTAAGGCGCTGCCATTTTCTGCGCCTATTTTATGGATTCAACCTAAAAATCACAAATCAGATACATGCTATTTCTGCGTAAATTACAAATTTGGTAGAAGCCAAAGGCATGTCTGAGAGAATTCTTATGGTCGCACGTCGTAACCAAATATTACATACACCCCGTAATGAAATTATAGATATCACAGACCACATTACAAAACCCGGTATACTTAAAAATACTGCAGTACAAGGGAGCTATGCCAATGTTGTAAAAGGCAACACGGTACAAATGCAACTACCGCAAAATCCACCAACAGGAGGTATTGAAACCATGATTATAAATCTTACGCAATGTATGACACAATTTATGTATACTATGCAAAGCATGATCCAAGATTTAATAAAATCACAAAACCAAATGCTGCAAACTTTATTAAGTAAAAAATGAGCGTACTAAATATCTGTATATGGAATGCTAATGGTATTAACCAACATAAATTAGAGATTATTAAATTTCTGTCTGAAAAAATATAGATGTAATGCTAATATCAGAGACTCATCTGACAAACAAAAACAATTTTAAAATACCGGGATTTAGACTGTATGTTACAAATCACCCGGATGGAAAAGCACACGGTGGAACGGCAGTGTTGGTTAGAAATCCGTTAAACCACTATGCTCGGGAATCTCATGCTACAGCCCACTTACAAGCTACAACAATATCGTTAAAAAATCGGAATTGTGATTTAAATCTAACGGCTATATACTGCCCACCTCGTTTTAAAATTACAGATAGAGAATTTAAAGACTTTTTTGGTACGCTAGGTCATAGATTTCTAGCAGGTGGAGATTATAATGCAAAACACATGTACTGGGGTTCACGTCTTATTAATCCGAAAGGACGCCAGCTGTACAACACTATTATGAATAAGTATAATAATCTTGATATAATATCTCCTGGCAAGCCAACATACTGGCCCAGTGATCGTAACAAAATACCAGATCTAATTGATTTCGCTGTAATCAAAAATATAGATAGATCGCTTATGACAGCTGATACATGTACTGATCTATCTTCTGATCATTCGCCTGTACTAATAAAGTTATGTGAACAACCCATATTTGTTGAAACGAAAGTGGGCCTAACATCTCATAAAACGAACTGGCTAAAATACAAAAAATACGTAAGTAGCCACATTAATATTGATCTAAAAACAAACACAGAATGTGACATTGACGAAGGCATAAGAGAACTCAATGATATAATAACTAATGCAGCAGTCTTAGCAACACCAAATAAGAATTATAAGCCTCTTGGTCGCCGAAAAATCACTAATAGCGAAATTGAAAAGCTTGTAAATGAAAAAGGCGAGCTAGACGTGAATGGCAAATAAATCGTTCCCCTTCTACTCAGCTCCAACTGAAATCTGCTGTGCGTAAACTAAAAAAAGCACTTAAAAGCGAGGAAGAATATAACACTCAAAATTATATAACGAAACTGTGTCCAAATTCAAGTAAACGAAACTCCCTTTGGAAAGCCCAAAAGTCTACGAAGCCTCCAGTCGACTCCAACATGCCTTTAAGAGGCTTGGGTGGAAAATGGGAACGAAGTGACGAAGATAAGGCAAATTGTTTTGCAAATCACCTAGGAAAGGTATTTCAATCAAATTGCCCAAAGAACAATTTTAAGTTGCCAATCATCCACAATACCGCAAACGAGTCGCTTGGGTCTATTAAGACTTCAACTACTGAAATTGTTAGTATCATAAAAGAGCTTAACCCAAAAAAATCGTCAGGCCACGATAATATTACTCCAAAAATGCTAATTGAGTTACCAAATATTGCTTTAACAGTGCTCTCCTTGCTCTTTAATGCAATTTTTAATTTCGGATACTATCCTATTTCATGAAAAAAGTCGCAGATAATCATGATAGATAAACCGGGGAAAGACCTGACACAGCCGTCTTCATACAGACCAATCAGTCTCCTACCCTGTCTTTCTAAAATATTTGAAAAAGTGTTACTATCAAAGATGTCTCCTTTCCTTCATGAAAATAATGTTATACCAACGCACCAATTCGGTTTTCGTGCAAAACATGGCACTGTAGAGCAAGTAAATAGAATTACTAACGAAATTAGGACGGCATTCGAACATAGAGAGTACTGTTCTGCTATATTTCTAGATGTGGCTCAGGCGTTTGATAAAGTGTGGCATGAAGGACTTTTGTATAAGATTAAAAAAAGTTTACCTTTCCAATTGCATAAAACCTTGGAGTCCTATTTAAAAAATAGAAAATTTGCTGTAAAAGTAGGTGATTTTATATCTGATGAACGTTCAATAAGGGCTGGAGTACCACAGGGCAGTGTTTTAGGCCCAACTCTTTACATCATATATACAGCTGATCTTCCAACTGCTAATAATGTTTTGACATCAACTTTTGCGGATGACACAGCTTTAGTGAGTCGTAACAAATGTCCCATTATAGCATCAAGAATATTAGCAAAGCACTTAAGTTCTGTCGAAGAATGGCTAGCAAACTGGCGTATAAATGTAAATGAACAAAAGTGCAAGCATGTTACATTTTCCCTAAGACCAAAAACGTGCCCGGCAGTAAAAATGAACAATATTCTAGTGCCTCAAGCGAATGAAGTTACCTATCTTGGTATTCACCTAGATAGAAGGCTTACGTGGAGAAAACATATATCTAGTAAAATAACGTGCATGAAGATAAGAGCTGCAAATTTAAATTGGCTTCTAAATAAAAACTCTAAACTTAGCTTAGACAACAAAGTGCTTTTATACAATGCGGTCATAAAGCCAATTTGGATGTATGGCAGTCAACTGTGAGGTACGTCCTGTGCAACTAATATTGATATAATACAAAGGTTCCAATCGAAGTTGCTTAGATCAATCACGTGCTCACCATGGTACATGCGCAATGAAAATATCCATAAAGATCTTGGTATCCCTATGGTAAAGAAAGAAGTAGAGGACAGCAGATTGAAATATTTATCTAAACTCCGTGATCACCCAAACCCATTGGCTAATGCTTTAGTACATTCCTGCGATCAAACACGCCTAAAAAGAAGGGATATGCCTGCGAACTAAAGAGCAACGTTTCACCAATACAGCTCAATCACTTGGTTGAGCTTGTCTAGTTTTTAAATAGATTTAAGATTTTATAACTTGTTGTTAGGCTTAAAGTAAAACCAGATTCAATAAATAAGGAAATATTGAAAAAAAAGAGTTGTATTGTGGAATTGTATGAGGATTATTTTTGTGGAAGATCTTAACCCTCTAACCGGTTTCTATATGGGTCAATTTGACCCTTTTTTCGAGAAAATCAAAAAATATCCTTTAAAAAAGGACATTTAAGGATTAAAATATTGTACGAAAATGTTTGGCGGAAAATTTCAGTGGGAGTCACCAAAGACACCATTGTTGTAAATAAAGCTCTTTACGATTAATTGGCAAAATTACACGTCAACATATACAAAGTAGGTGAAAACGTCGTCAAGTTCGGCCGGGCCAAACACTGAGTTCTCACGCCTAGTCTGCTGTGACTTACAAATCGGGTGTGATAAAATTAAGCATAATTGACTTACTAAGCAGTACATATCGGGTGTGATTTTTACTAAAATTAATATAAAAAAAGAACAATTAAAGCTGAAATAAGCATGGCGGATTCTGTTTGCAAATTAAGAGATTGGTTTTGTTTTATTTGTGGACATTTTACGCACCTTTAAAGCAGAAGAAAGATATTCCTTACAATTGAAGAACCATATTTTCTTTTCTTTGGAATACGATTTTTATGTGAAGCTTGGATACTAAAAACTGTATGTACTACTTGCGAAAGTGGTCTTTTGACCTGGTACAAAGGCGGTACTAAGGCGCTGCCATTTTCTGCGCCTATTATATGGATTGAACCTGAAAATCACAACTCAGACATGCTACATGCTATTTCTGCGTAAATTACAAATTTGGTAGAAGCCAAAGGCACTACGCGATAATGACATACGAAGCAACAAATAATGTCATTTTACCAGAAGTGCGCTGTGAAGGTGTTCCTCAACCGCCTACACATACATTTTCGGCCAATATGGCATACGCCAATACAGAAATAACTGCGACCGTTGAAAACTTATCAGATATAAGTTATTTGCCTCCTGGTAGTTTAAACATATGTCCTAATTTGATAGACCAAGCTTATTTTGAAGATCTTATAAGAGATTTAGGACTAACAAAAGAGAAAGCTGAAATATTATGTTCCAGACTGAAAAACAGGAATTTGATAAAAGCCGATGTAAAAGTTACATAATAAAGACACGCCGATTTGGAAAGTTATTTTAAAAAATCAGAAGAACTTGTATACTGTTGCAGTATTGAAGAGGTTCTAAAATATCTAAAGCTTCCACTGGACTCTTCCGCTTGGCGACTATTTATAGATAGTTCAAAACACAGCTTAAAAGCAGTTTTACTGCACAATGGAAATCAGTATCCATCAATACCGGTTGCGTATTCCACAAAAAGAAGGAAACATACGCAAATATTTCAAATCTCTTAAATAAAATTGAATACTATAAATATAAATGGGAAGTATGCGCAGACTTCAACATGATTGCAATATTGACTGGAATGCAAACAGGATACACAAAATATATGTGCTTTATTTGTAAATGGGATTCACGTGCTATCAGCAGCCATTATCATATTAAATATTTCGAAGAACGTAAAGAAAATATTATTGGTGACTTAAATGTAATCCATGAATCTCTTGTCCCAAAAAATAAGGTCATACTTCCACCGCTGCATATTAAGTTGGTGGTGAAAAATTTTATTAAAAGCTTAAATACACAAGGATATGCTTTCAAACGCATTCAAACAATTTTCCCCAGATTATCTGCAGCAAAATTAAAAGAAGATAAAATACGGTTTTAAGAAATAATTTATTTGATTTAATGTAAACTACCTTTTCTAGGAATGCTCGTTGGACCCGATATAAGCAAATTATTACAAGATGAAGAATTTTATGGTCATCTGTCGGATATGCAAAAGACAGCATTTGACTTTATTTAAGTTGGGCGTGGTGAAAAATTTTATTAAAAGCTGAAATACACAAGGATATGCTTTCAAACGCATTCAAACAATTTTCCCCAGATTATCTGCAGCAAAATTAAAAGAAGATAAAATACGGTTTTAAGAAATAATTTATTTGATTTAATGTAAACTACCTTTTCTAGGAATGCTCGTTGGACCCGATATAAGCAAATTATTACAAGATGAAGAATTTTATGGTCATCTGTCGGATATGCAAAAGACAGCATTTGATTTTATGCAGCTGGTTATATCAGAATTCCTTGGAAACTCAAAAGCACAAAACTATGCAGAAAATATTGGAAGCATGCTAATCGGTTAACAATATTGGCGTTAAGATGTCACTAAAGCTGCATTTTTTGCACTCTCATATCAATTTTGTTAAAGAAAACTTTGGAGCGGTTTCAGATGAACACGGTGAAAGGTTTCATCAGGATATAAAGGTATTGGAAGAAAGATTCAAAGGGAAATCCCAAACTGTAATGCTTGCTGAATACGTATGGGGCTTGTACAGAAACCTTGATACATCGGAACATTCAAGTCAACCTAAATACAGGAAAGCATATTAAGTTTAATCTTTAATCCATTGTCCTACTACTGCTGAAGCAAAAAAAAAATATGTACATACTATAATAAACCACTCTTAAAACAAAATTATAATTCTTTTATCAATCGTAAAGAGCTTTATTTACAACAATGGTGTCTTTGGTGACCCCCACTGAAATTTTCCGCCAAACATTTTCGTAGAATGTTTTAATCCTTAAATGTCCTTTTTTAAAGGATATTTTTTGAATTTCTCGAAAAAAGGGTCAAATTGACCAAAAAATGAAAACTTTGACCCACTGTAAAAAAAAACTCAGACGTGCTGGACCATAAGTTTGTTCTACAAAAATGATCTACTTAACATACCCTTTCAGAATTATAGGTATTCTGTTCCAAAAATGCTGTTGGACAGTGTTATATAATTAACTCCCTTAAAAAACTATAACAATACTAAGTCTACAAAAAAGGAGTAACCTTAATATATTTACATATAAATTCACACATATTATATTTGCTACACACATACATAGACATTCGTTTATGAGAGTGCTGATATTTAGGTTGCTCTTTGTTATTTTGCTTGCGCTTAAAACTTTTCCAGTTTTTCGTGTGCATAAATAAAAAGAATTTCACAACTTTGACAGAGGACATAATCATATAATCTTAATGTGATTTCATTGTGCATTTCAATGCTGGCTAGCTAAATTTGGGTAGATTTGGAATACTTTAAAAATGTATCTAAAACGATAGCGCGCATAATTAAAAGGCGCTTCTGATGGACTCAAAGAGATGTGAGAAATGTACATGTTTTCAATGATAACTGTCACGGTTAGTGTCAATTCATATTATAATAGTTTTGTTCATTTGAATTCTAGATGCCTGTCCGGCTATGAGAAAAATAACGATTTTTTCCCTTCCTTATGCCCTAGGGATGAAGATTAAAATTTAATAAAATACCTAATAAATGGATTTTAACAAAATGAAGTGGCCTTGAACGGTCCAGAACCGCCTTGTCGCATGTACCCAATATTTTGATTTCCGCCCCTCTGGCTATCTTTAATAAGATAATGGCTGTCCCATGTGTTAGAGGGGTTATGAATATGTGAATAACTATTTTAAAAAGATCATTATTTGGTAAATATATTATACACTCTTTTATAAAGCTTCTTGTTAACGAAACGATAACGGAAAGAAAGTCATTAAATTGGTATAAAACTTCCATATATACAATTCGAAAGCCTCCATAAAAATAATTAACATGTGTTGGCCCGTTTGTTTGAAATAATAATTCACACCATGAACAATTAGAGAGATATTAAATTAAAATTTAATTAAATAGGCCTACGTCGTCCCTTTAAGGAAGTTTGCAGTTTTTATCTCAATTGGTTTACACTTATATGTACAAATATTCGGAATAATAAGTGAGATACCTTAGTTTGTCCCTTCTTTTAACAATATAACAAAGCTTATTGAAAAAAAAATATTGTGACATAAAAATTCTTCCCTTTGTGATTGCATTCCCAAAACAAATAAACACCATGAACAAGCAAATAAACAAACATCTGTAAACGGTAATTAGAAGCTTGGAAATTACACAAATCGTTGTGCACTTCCTATACACAAACACATACATATATACCTCGCATGTTGATGAAGTTATGTCGAAAAGTCTGTAAGCCATTGCGTATACGCAACTTCCAATGTGAATGCTGTAAACAGTGTAAAACATCAATTACGCACTGTGGGCTGATAACGATAAATACCAAGCTTAAAATTGAGCTGGCGTAGGCTGGAAAAACTGAAAATTTGTGCCACACTATAATTGCGTCAAAGTGAAACTTTACTGTTGCAGCTTTATCCACACACATACACGGAAGCATGGAAGCTTTCATGAAACATTTCAATCACTCGATGCAAATGAAAATGGGAAAGCTGACAGCACTGTATTTAAATGCACGCATACACTCACTCAGTATATACCCACATACAGTTACATACATAAATGCTAATGTTTGCAGTTACATATTTTGTTGCTGTTTTGGTTTGGTAGCATGTATACTGCTCTTCGATTTTATTAATTTCGCGTAACGCCAGTTGCAACAGCAATATCGATGCGAATAGTTTTACAGATCTATTGGTCGCAAAATACAATTGCATACATTCTTGTGTTTTGCTCATGCCATGGAGCGTATTGGTTTGCCAGACCACCTATTTGAGCCACATTGTATTGCCTGGGCTTACAGCGTTGGCTTAGCAAAATTTCCACCTGTTTATTTATTTGGGCGATTTCAGTTAGAGACCAGTGCAGTCCGAGAAGTACTTAGCATACAAATCAAAATCGAAAATGTTTGGAACCTTAGCTCGATACAATTGAACGAGCGAAGCTTCAACTTCCTTGATACAGTTTTTAAAAGTCTGCAAATTCGCATTTTGCTTTTTGTACGCTTATCCACAACCTTGCTGCGATGTGCTTGCTGTGGCGGCGGTGCTGGTGGTCAAGCGGGCGGTTGACAGAATGCAATGCACCAGGCGTTGTCGGTGCGTCCTTTTTATTGCTTTTCGAGGTTGTCGTTCCCGTTGTGTTCTTGTTTTCCATTTTTTGCAGTTTTACATCTTGCTGTTTGTTGTTTTAGTTGTGCGTGCGCAGTTTTTAGTGCCTGCAATGCTGCAGATGGCGAGTCAAAAATTCAAATTACGAGCGAGAAATGAAAGTTTGCCTGCCATATCGTTTGGTTGATCGGTTGGCCGCCTCAAAACGTGCAGGTATGCAATAGATTCGAATATGATTGTGTTCATATGCTCACATGTGCACATATTTACATGCATACGTATGTATGTATACAAACATGCAATTATGTATGTATATGTATTTGTGTGGATAAGGAAGCGAAGCGTATGGGTCTGGTGGTGAACGAGGACAAGACGAAATATCTCCTGTCATCAAACAAACAGTCAGCGCACTCGCGTCTTGGCTCCCACGTCACTGTTGACAGTCATAACTTTGAAGTTGTACATAATTTCGTCTACCTGGGAACCAGCATTAACAGCAATAACAATGTCAGCCTGAAAATCCAACGCAGTAAAATAAAGTCCTCTCTCGACGAACAAAAACCAAACTCTACAAGTCCCTCATCATTCCCGTCCCACTTTACGTTGCAGAAGCGTGGACGATGTCAACATCCGATGAGACGGCACTAGGAGTTTTCGAGAGAAAGGTTTTGCGGAAGATTTATGGTCCCTTAAACATTGGCAATGGCGAATACCGCAGACGATGGAACGATGAGCTGTATGTGTTATTCGACGACATAGACGTAGTCCAGCGAATAAAAAAACAGCGGCTACGCTGGCTAGGTCATGTTGTTCGAATAGATGAAAGTGCTCCAGCTCTGAAAGTATTTGATACAGTACCCGCTGGTGGAAGCCGAGGAAGAGGGAGACCTCCACTCCGATGGAAGGACCAGGTGGAGAGGGACCTGGCTTCGCTTGAAATAACCAATTGGCGCCAAACTGCCAGAAGGAGGGATACGTGGCGCGCTGTTTTGGACTCGGCTATAACCGCGTAAGCGGTGTCTACGCCAGTCAAGAAGAAGAATGTATTTGCGTGGCTTTGTATTTGTATTAATTCTAACAGGACAGCAAGACTTGCTGGGCTTGTTTGTTATTCCAAACAGCAGCCCGAATGTACTAACTGATTGCTGCCAAAGTTGATGCCGCTGCTGTTGTTGAATTTACTGTCTTGCTACATGGTTTTCCAAAGCTGCATGCCATCAGCATTGTAGACTGTAGGGGACCGATGGAAAGAAAACAAGTTGGGAATAACTAAAGTAAGGGTTTCTGAAAGCCTCAATTAAGTTCATAATTGGTTTGTTTACGTAATTACGGAGTAAAGACGTTCCACGATCCATTGCCATAGCAAGCATATGGTATATTAATCATTTTACGTGAACTGTGATGTTAGTATTCACTATATACACACGCATATTAAGAAATACACAAATAAATTCCGCGCCTTAGTATATCTGAGATAGAATATCAAGGGAATGCCGCGCATATTTGTGTACAAGTTTGACAACACATCAAGTCAAACCTAGCTGGGACAAAGCGAAATGGATCAGCATTAGAAGCGATTGGCGGATACGGTAGCGAAGAGTGAGGCCAACAATGTCAGCAGTAAGCAGGGAAATAATTTCACGCTCATTACAGCTGTCACTATACACGCCACATTCCACGACCGAAAATGGCAAACGCACCTCAAAGAAATTTTTTTAAAGAACAGAAAATTAAGAAGAAGAAAAAGAAAAAAATGGATTTAGGAAATGTGAGAAGTTGTGAGGGCATTTACGAGTGAGTTTGGAAACGCAGACGGTAGTGGATTGGTCTGCCGCCATGCAGTGTTTAATTCGGGAAGACAAATGTGGTATGCTGCAGCATTGTGGCGGTAAGGGGCGCGCTGGCATATGTAATAAACCGATATGTTGTGAGTGTTAACAAAGTGTCAACCCAAGAAAATTCCTAGAGCGTCTAAATCAGAATAAGCGACACGTTACTGGAAAAACGTCTGTCTCCAAGTTAAGAGTAGCTTAACTAATCACCTTACAGTACACAAACATGTACAGGGTGACTGGTGATCAACGACAAAGCTGAAAAAAAAGATTATAAAAAATTAAAATAAGAGCAATTAATTAACTCCCCAACTTTTGTAACTGCGGGTAGAGAGGAGGTCCTCGATCTCACCTTAGTCTCTAACTCGATTGCACATTTGATCTCAGACTGGAAGGTCCTAGAGGACCACTCCTTTTCTGATCATAGGTGCAACGGGTTTAGTCTGGACGAAACACGTCCATCCAACAAATATTATAGGAACTTTAGGAAAACAAACTGGAACCTTTACTTCAAAAGGCTCCGTTTTGCTCTCCAAGACCGGAGGAGAAATCCTTGCTTACAACTAAAGCGGTGGAGAATTATGTAGAAATCTTCATCTCCGCGTGCAACTATGCCCTGGAGAGCTCGTGTCCATTAACGAAGCCGAAGGGCAGAGGGAGACCGATCTGGTGGACTTTGGAGCTCTCTGAAATAAGGGCATCTGTCAGAAGACTTTTTAACAATGCTCGTAGAAGCGGGTCAGCTAATGACTGGACGTTGTACAGGGTGGGACTCGCCGTGTACAAGTCCGAGATAAGGAGGGCTAAGAGGTCGTCCTGGAAAACTTTCTGCGAAAAAGTAGAGGGATGTCAAGAAGCGTCTAGATTTAGGCACATTCTCGCAAAGAGACCCACGTCCTCCGTATACCTCAAGGACGTGAATGGAAATTGGACACTGAGTAGTGAGGAAACCCTCTAATTGCTCCTGGACACTCACTTTCCGAGCAATCCTTCCCCTGGAGGAGTGCAACTTGGAGCACTTCAGACAGACTATGTGGCCTTCCCGGACCTTCTGAACTAGAGACTTCTGGTATGGACGATCAATTCATTCAAACCGTTCAAGTCCCCTGGACCGGATGGTATCATACCGGCGCAGCTGCAGCGGGCCCTCAGCCTTTCGTGTAGTTGGTTGTTACCAATATATGCAAACTGCATCATACTTGGTCACATTCCGGGGGCTTGGAAGCAGGTCAGAGTGACGTTTATACCCAAGGCCGGAAAGAGCTCGCACATCGCGGCCAAAAACTTCAGGCCTATCAGTCTCTCCTCTTTTCTCCGCCGACAGTGTAAAGTACCTAGGTGTTGTCTTGGACAGAAAGCTTTCTTGGAAAGCCAACATTGCGGAAAGAGCAAAAAAGGCATCGGTTGCCCTGTATTGTTGTAGGGGAGCCATTGGTAGTAGATGGGGCCTCTCACCAAAAGTAGTTCATTGGCTATATGAAACCATAGTCAAGCCTATAATGTTTTACGGGGTTCACGTATGGTGGGAGGCGCTTGAAAAGACTTCACTAGCTAAAAAGTTAGTGAGTGTGCAACGGGCGGCTCTCATAGCCATGTGCGGTGCGCTACGGACCACACCGACTTTGGCACTGAATTCCTTACTTCATATAGCATCCGTGAACATAGCCGGAAGGTGTATGGCCGCGAAAACCGCTATCAGGCTGAGGGAGGCTGGGTACTTAACAGAGTGCGCGCCTGGGCACTCTAGTATCCTCAGGCGCTTCGACTTCATTCCGAGGTTACTGGACTACTTCATGTCGATGAGCCCTTCCCTGGCGGCATATTCTCTGCTCTTATACCTTCAAGAGAGGGTTGAGTGGGTAGAAGTCGCTGGAGGAGAGACGGTAAGCTTCTTTACGGATGGGTCGGAGTTAGCGGGGAAAGTTGGAGGAGGAGTTTATAGTCCGGAACTTCTCATTAATTACAGCTTTAGGCTTCCGGACCATTGCAGCGTGTTCCAAGCGGAAGTGGCGGCCATGCAGCAGCTTTCAAAAAGGTAACGATCCACTCTGATAGTAGGGCGGCAATATTAGCCTTAAGCTCAATGCCTGTGCGCTCCAGGCTGATTAAGGATTGCCAGTCCTCGCTATCAGTTGCATCGGAGCACTTTGCTATCATACTAGTTTGGGTGCCTGGCCACAGCGGAATCGCAGGAAACTGCAAGGCTGATGAGCTTGCTAGGACAGGTACTTCTGTTGCACTTACAGTGGAATGGGAACAAACAGGAGCACCGCTGTCCTCTTGCAACTTGCTTCTGGATGAATGGGTCGAACTGAGCAGGCGTTGGACAGTCACTAGCACCTGTTCTGTCGCAAGATCATTCTGGCCCAAAGTAAATCGCAAGAGGTCAAGGGAACTCTTTGCACTAAACAAGATCAATCTTTCCCAAGTTATAGGTGTTCTAACTGGCCATTGTCCCATTGGGACTCACGCGGTCAAATAGAGAATTTTTTTCGGATGCTAGCTGCAAAAGCTGCCTAGAAGAAGGTGAGGTAGAATCCTCCCAGCATTTCCTTTTGGAATGTCACGCCTTTGCGAGATCTAGACAAAAAATCCTTGGATTTCACTTTTTTGGGCACCCCAGCGAACTAGCGGACACAGAAGTTAAAAACCTCTGCAGATTTGTGGTAGGGTCCAAGCGCTTTGTCGATTCATAAATAATTGAGGGGGTTGAATTTTTACGGCATCACAAAGGACTGCTCTCGATAGTCTAAGTGGGTTTCCCCCTATAGGGAAACAGCCTTCGTACCTAACCTAATTAATAAAAAACAGAATTTGCACGTAGTTCATACTAACTATTATACTATTTTTCAATTGAACTGGTAAAAAATATTTTCGAATTTAAACATCACGCTTTTTCTATTAACTATAAAAGGTCTGCGAAGAGGTTACATTTTGCAAACACACACAAGCACTTGATAGAATTTCCATTTCCACTCACTACACTGTTCTCCCTCTATGTGCTGTTATTGTTTTTACTTAAATTTCTTCTTTATTTGACCAAATTTTTTGAAAATATTTCTCAGACACATATACATTTAAACCCACATCCAATAACAAAGCTAATATAGCACTATATTTTCGAAACTACAAAACGTTCGCACTGGAGAGAAACTGATGAAATGTTAAAATGCAATGATAAATGTTAATTAAAATTTTACACGCACACATTTATATGTTTCGGATCGAATGAAATTCACAAATAACTTTCGTACAAAAAATCTCTGTACAAAGAAATTAAGTTTAAAAATATCGCATCAACATGAATCTATAAAAATAACGGAATTTTTACTGCATATCAAAAAGCAATAAAATTCCTGTAGTCAGCAGCTAATGGTTATATAAGTACATACACATACATATACACTACAACATGCTATATGAATTCGTTAGGTAACACGTAACATATACCTACATACGTACATATTGGGACTGTTTTCACCAGCTCCCACTTTTTTGGTCCTTAAACTGCAACGAGTACGAGAGGTGGTTGATAATTTTCCACCTTTAATTGTTCATGTTACAAAATTAGGCTGTGTGGTTTCACTTTTGCAAATTAATCATAATTACAATGAACTCCTTTTGGAGTTTTCGTACATTAATTTATTATTTTCTTTCCAGCACTAATGTGAGAAGTTCAAAAAGGATTGTGATACCAGTGAGCAATTTATAGAAGAACACAAGCTGTCGCTCCAAATCGAGCAGTAGCTAGCTACATTGCCAATAAATGTAGTCGATAACATACCAATAACACTGCGTTTACTACTTTAAAACTGAATATTTGGATTCTGACTCCAAAGCTGTATTGTATAAATGCACTCTATAGATCTTGACGACATGGTGCGTGATATCACCTACAATTCGCATTTGGATTCAGCATCACAATTCACAATGCAACTCAATGCACTTAACGCAAGATAGCCCGATGGGAGAACGCAATTTGTAACAGTTACGGAATTGTCTTTGAAAATAAAATAAAATTTAAAAAATGTTAAAAAATAGTTTTATATACTAGAGAATCGTAATGTTTATACCATAATAAAGATTCATTAAATCATTCAATATGAACCCATTAAGTTATTGTAATTTAATTTCTCTGTGTTATATATCTCAAATTAAACAACTTAATTGAGGTAACAGTGAGAATAATTAAGAGCAAGAATATTAGCTCAGTGAGTGCCGAATCTTGAGCCGGTTGAATTGAGTTGTCTTCCATGGATTTCAATGTGGTACCTTAGATTAAAAACGAATTAACCAAATTCAATGAGTTTAAAATGATGTACCAAAATACCAAAGTTTTGATGAAATGTAATTCTTTTTGACTTACAAACTATTTTCACCCATTGATGATAATATTCCATTCAGGATAATATTGGTTTATTTGAGAAGACTTTGAATTCAGTTTCTGTGATAGCGGATACTGCTGGCATATCTTTAATATCTTGCTTGATGTATCGCTTAATAAATATTTAGCATTAGACATGAAATATTGGTTTCGAAGTGAACATCCTCGTTACACTCTGCGATTATGTATGTCGTGTAGTTTGTTAAACAAAAAATCATTTATTATGAGAATAAAGCATTTACCGTTGACCAAAATCAATATAATTCAAAACTGAGAAAATGAAAAAAGTCAAGTAAACTGTCATTATTTGTAATCTTGACAAAATCAACCAGCTAAATTAATGAATAACTTGTTTTCCACATAATTTTGAAACATACGGAAAACCTGGGTCACCCTAATGCGGATACTCACAATATTATTTCGAAAATATATTTAAATAATTAAAATAATGTTTTTAATTTCAAAGCTGCATCCCTTTATGTGCAACTGCTGTCATCGACATTTCCTGTGATAAATAGATACCACAGAACCAAAAACAAATGCTAAATAACAGCATTAACCATCTCCGTAAAAAAAAATGTAAGCCGACAATTTGCCAACCTTTCATTCAAATTTATTGGTGTTGTTATTGATAACTTTATCTGGCTGGTTTGCCGGTCACTCGGACGGCTGGCAGTTGACGTATGCTCGTGCCATCAATTAGGACTAAAGTATAAAAAAAGCAGAAACGATGATAGAACTATAAAACCACAGTGCAACTCGACCCAAGTTACAATAATAATAACTTTATTTATATTAATGACCCGCTCCAGATTGAACTCATAATGTTTTTTTGAAAATTCAAAGTTTAATTAAATCTTTAGCACCGGAAGGAATGCGTGTATCTAATAAAGCTGGCGTAATTTTGTACATTTACCAGATTATTGTTTAATTAACTTACTTTTTATACCCTGAACAGGGTATTTTAAGTTTGTCACGATGTTTGTAACACCCGGAAGGAAGCGTAGGGGTCCCTATAAAGTATATATATAAATGATCAGTATGTTGAACTGAGTCGATTTAGCCATGTCCGTCCGTCCGTCTGTCTGTATATATACGAACTAGTCCCTCAGTTTTTATGATATCGTTTTGAAATTTTACAGATTTTATTTTCTCTTCAAGAAGCTGCTCATTTGTCCAAACTGCCGATAACGGAGCACTATATCATATAGCTGCCATACAAACTGAACGATCGGAATCAATGGCTTGTATGGAAAACTTCCCCATTTTACTACATATTTTCACGAAATTTGGTGTGAGTTATTGTTCATAGAAATAATTTAATATCCGAAAAATTTGTTCAGATCGGTTCACTGTAGCATATAGCTGCCACACAAACCGAACGATCGGAATCAATGGCTTGTATGGAAAATTTTCGCATTTGACGTGGTATCTTAACGAAATTTGACATGGATTACTACTTAAAGTAATAATATCATCTCCGAAGAAATTGTTCAGATCGGTTACCTATATAACCCTAATGTTTCTAGCAAACAACCCGGCTAAAAATAATTAGTTAGCGTGATTCTTTAATCTTAAATTCTGGTCTCATTATTGCTGATGCTGCATGCATACAGATATGTTTGTAATTGCATTAGCCAAAATGTAATTATAAATGTTTTCATATATGTAATGTGATTGCGGAAAGTGCGAAAAACTCATTCATGCTCAAAATCGCAATACATTTTGCGAAGTCATAAAAACAACTGGGTTTTCAGCTTTATATCTGGTAAGCCACTAAAGCCTATGAAAAACGTCGTGCGAAAAACACCCAAAACTAAAAGAGTTAGATATAGGATTATATATATCAAAGTGATCAGGGCGAAGAGGCGAGTCAAAATCCGAATATCTGTCTGCCCGTCCATCCGTCCCTCCGTCTGTGCAAGCTGTAACATGAGTAAAAATTAAGATATCTTAATGAAATTTGGCACACTTATTTCTTGGCACCATAGGAAGGTTGCTTGAAAATGGGAAAAATCGGCCCACTTCCACGCCCACAAAATGGCAAAAACCGAAAACACATAAAGTGCCATAACTAAGCCATAAATAAAGCTATGGAAATAAAATTTGATATGAAGGATCGCACTATGAAGGGGCATATTTGGATGTAATTTTTGGGAGAAGTGGGCGTGGACCGGCCCCCAAATAGGTTTTTTGTACATATCTCGCAAACCAATAGAGCTATATAAACCAAACTTTATGCAGTCGTTTTTTTTAGCCACTTCCTAATATAGTCTAAAAATGAAAGAAATCTGTTAATAACAACACCCACCTCCCATACAAAGGTTAGGTTGAAAATTACGAAAAGTGAGTTAACTCACTAATGAAAAACGTCAGAAACACTAAATTTTACATAGGAAATACCAGAAAGACGCTTCACTCAGATTTTTTTACAAAATGGAAAATGTGGGTGGCATCGCCCACTTATGGGTCAAAAACCATATCTCAGCAACTACTTGACCTATTTCAATGAAATTCGGTATATAATATTTTCTTGACATCCTGATGACACGAGTGGAATATGGGCGAAATCGGTTCACAACTGCGACAACTTTCCATATAACTCAAATTTGAACTCCATCTGATTCCTTCACTTTATAAGATATACATAAGGAACCAATGAAGATAGCGAAATAAAAGTTTACACAAATACTGTATATGATCCGTGGCATCACTTGTGAAAATTGTCGAAATCTGACTATAACTTTTCAAGGCACCGGATATAGAATTTGAAGAAGTCAGTGCCTTATGGCAATTTTTCACCGAAAACATCGGTAAATTTTTCTTCTAATAGTGTGTCTGTGTATCAGAAATGGTTAAAATCATGTCGTAACTTCTTCTAGTTCTCATATAGCTAATTATAGGATTTTCAAAAATACGATGGGCCTAATAGGTTATAAATCCGGTAATATATGAAATATCTGAGCCAAATTAAATAAGCATATATATATCTTAGATATAATGTATGTTGGTGATGAAAATGAGTTTAATCGGTGTATGTATATATGCAGATGCGGGAAGTAATATCTTCAGCGGTACAATTGAAGTATGAGTATATATTATTTCTCGCAGTATATACAAGAATAACATGTTCTTTTTTTGTAGTTGTAAGGAAAAAGACACGAAGAATGTGTAAATTAGTAGAGAGAGGAAGAGGGGGATCATGCGCATATAAAATGTTGCACCTGGATTTACAATCAACTTAATATGCAAACACATACATGTTCTCGCTTGTCCTAACACAAAGCAGAACAAATACGCAAATCTCTAAGTACACATACACAATTCACAGGAATGATTTTTGTGTAAAATGCTTTTCGCATATTTTCAATTCACCTGCCGTTTACATACAAACGTGCTACCTACGTAGCACTCTTATGTGGATATTTCAAATGAAGAAACCTACTGTGCTTGGCTTTATGTAAGGCAATTTTAAAATGTGGTTGGAGCTTTGAATGCGTTTGTTGTAAGACTTTTTTCGTTTTTTTAGTGCTTCTGTGCAAGGCAAATACTAGTGTGTAAATGATTCTGGTGGGTGTTGGTGGTTGAAAGTGTATGAGAGTGCTGAAATATGGTTTATGTACTCGTATGCGGCAAATGGGTTATAAAAAGAGAGCATTTATTGCTTATTTGGTGCAATAATTTTACAATATTCTTTTTTCATTACTTCAACGTGCACGTGTTTGATTTTTCAGTTTCGCACCTTGAACATTTCGCACTACAAGTCCTTCATGTGCGCACTTTATTCATTTTTTTGCTGTAAAGATTATTATTATTTTAATTTACAATTATGGGATCATTTTTATTTGTAGCTGCTTTGTGCTTTCAAATCCAAAAATATTCATACGATAAGTGTCATTAACTCGGTTAAAATTAGGTTACGGGACAACATCCCTTACAGCCGGTTTCACGAAACAAAATTAAGTGAAAAATAATTATAATAATAATAATGGAATTTAATTTTCAATTAAAAAATTTTGTGAAACCGACTGTTAGACTTCAAAAGAATCCTAACATTGGGATAGCACTATTTCGATATTTATTCGTCGAATGTGGACTCTCAAATGCTAGAATTTACTATATCTCTAATGAAAACAATCTCATTTAAAACAATAAATAATAAAAAAACTTTTGCTTGCACTTTTGTTAAGGACTATTTGTAAAAGATATTTCTACAAATAATCAGTTATCTTTATGAATGATCAAATAGGTCACTGATCCCTAATATTATAGTAATACTCAAGTCAGACCGCAATACATTTTATTGTGTTGGATAAATGTGTGTGGGGACTTTGTCTGAAAAGTCTGAAAATTCAAGCAAATTCTAATGGTTTCTAACAAAAAGTTCCAATATCAGATTGTATATCGAGAACTTATTTAATATATTATATGTGATCTTGTTTATGATATACTTCACCTCTCCTGTAATATAAATTTGGCAGTCAGCTTGTGACAGAATTCCAGGAAATGTATGGATATTAAGTTTTGGCTATCAGGAAGTAATATTAACGGAAATATTGCATCACGAACATCCCCAATCAACGTAAGCATTATTTAGGACAAAACCTAGAAAATGTTTTCAGACTTTACTAGTGACTGCGTCTCAAAACTACATCGTTTCAATACATAAACAGCAAATTATTTTTTACGGAAATAAGTCAGCAGAACTCGAAAGTTAGTGGACGTTGTTAAAAGCAAGAAAAGCCATCCCCAAATAAAGAGTAAAATTTGTAAACGATGCTCCCAAATAAATTCAGCTACGCAACGACACTTACGTGGTTGGGATCATTAACTTGTACGAGTATTTTGATATTGTCCGGTAGAAGGAAGCATCAGATCATCTTCCATTTCCAAAGAAAATTTTTCATGGATAAAGCAATATTCAATTGGCGTAGACCACTGGTAGTGTCCCCTAGTAAGCACTACTTCGAATTACTATATTAATCTTGGTAAGTCTAATAGGGGATAAACAGATAAAACCACTGATCTAATTTCCTGAAGGTAATCTTTTGACGTTCTGCTAAGCTTTCCAGGTGAACTGGCCCTCAATGCAATATAATTTTGAAATTATCATACATAGTAGTCGCAATGTAGATACATTAACCAAGCTATATTTTTTGTGCTATAATTGATTGTAAATAAAAAGTAAAGCGTTTAAATGTAAACATGTTTGCATAGATATATTAACACATATTATAATTCCCACTTTATTAATACATATTAACATTTCCTTTCCTCGGTCTATTGCATTTTAACATTGACCTCGCACTGCAATGAGTCGGCGATTTAATTGATACTCTCATTGATAATGTCAATAGCAGACATCCAACGCTAATTATCTAGACACACTTTTAGGTGGCTAAACTTAAAGTAAATTACAACAAAGCCAATATATCACCAAACCAGCATACGAAACGGCTATTGTAAAAATAAATCAAATAAATGAATTATTTTTGTATTCTTTACACAGTATGGCGGCATTGTGTTTGTGGTATTGTTTGGATATACGCATTGTTTTGCAAATGGGTCTCACAGTTGTTATTCATATAATTTTAATATAAACGTGCATCTGTATTCATACGTTTCGCAGCATGTCACGTATACGCCATGGACGCTCGAAAAATGCTAAACGTTATAGCAGTGGAAATTCAGCTGCCATTTCATTTCACTGCTTGGGTGAATATGTATACAATATACATCTATATATACTTTTGCTATATCCTTTTTTTTTATTTTCGCCGTTCTGTTTTTTAGTTTTTCTCCTCTTTAATTTTGTGAAAAACCCCTTAATTTAAGTGGATGAAGCTGATACAAGCCATATGGGTTTAATTCACTCTTGCTCTTCACTTTCCGAACATTGCCGCTCCCTTCAGTGTTTGATATGGGTCAGCAAAGTTTGTTTTTGTTGTTTTGTAGAAGTGTAGATTCCTTCGTATATGTAGTGAAAAGCCTGAGAAGAGCGGCGGTAGTTGAAGGTGGTGAAACACTTGCTGCCTGATGTGACTCAAGCTGAGACTCTGACTTTCTCTGAGACCGTCACGCTTGTGATATTCTGTCTTTAGTACAACTTTTGTATCCATTTGCCTTTAACTTTTTAAAATTTTAATACAACTTAAGAATATAGTTTGTGCATCTACAAAGCATGGAAGGAGTCGAATGGGAACAAGTAAGGAAGGGCTAAGTTCGGGTGTAACCGAACATTTTATACTCTCGCAATTTATTTATTTAACTTAATTAATATTATATAATACACAAACCATAATATTAGGTTAGAAGCACCGAGGTCCTCGTGTTCGATATATGGGGCCTTAAAAACCTATATTTCGATTTCGGCTATTTTTAGAATGGGGCTGCCACACTATAAGCGTAGTACTTCAGCAAAGTTCTGCACCGATATCTTCACTAGTGCTTACTTTATATATTGTTAAGTAAACGATTCAGATCGTCTTCAAAGTTCATTGGGATGTAAGGAAACTATTACAAACCAAGTTTCATTGAAATCGGTCGAGTAGTTCCTGAGATATGGTTTTTGATCCATAAGTGGGCGACGCCACGCCCATTTTCCATTTTGTAAAAAAATATCAGTGCAGCTTCCTTCTGCCATTTCTTATGTGAAATTTAGTGTATATGACGTTTTTCGTTAGTGAGTTAACGCACTTTTAGTAATTTTCACCTAACCTTTGTATGGGAGGTGGGCGTGGTTATTATCCGATTTCTTTCATTTTTGGACTGTATTAAGAAGTTGCTAAAGAAAACGACTGCAGAAAGTTTAGTTTATATAGCTCTATTAGTTTGCGAGATATATACAAAAAACCTATTAAAGGGCGGGGCCAACCCCACCTTTCCAAAAAATTACATCCAAATATGCCCCTTCATAGTGCGATCCTTTGTACCAAATTTTATTTCCATAGCTTTATTTATGGCTTAGTTATGGCACTTTATGTGTTTTCGGCAGGGACCGGAAATAAGAGTAATTTTACAATTTTTTATAAAAAAAATCATACATAAAGGAACATCGTAGAAAAGTTTTGATTACACCATCATGGTTTTTAGGTGAACTATATGCGAAATATTGTATGATTATGACTAAGGTGTACGGTTATAATAACAACAAAATGTTATGCCCCTGAACTTGAAATAACGCTATTACTTGTTGTTTCATTTTTGTTCTTGTTATTATAAGCGTACATCTTAGTTTTACTTTAAACCTTAACAGAGATTAAGAAACATATTATGTCACAAATTTTGAATTGATTTTTATTATTGATTTAAAAATATAAATATCAAAAATAATCCTTATTTTTTTATCTAAAAAATAAAAATCAAAAATAACTGTTATTTTTGATCTAAATATATAAAAATCAAAAATAATTTTTATTTTTGATCTAAATATATAAAAATCAAAAATTACTCTAATTTTTTGATTTTTTTGATAAAAGTCATAAGAGTTACGAGAGAGAGCACAAAAACATAGTTAGTGTAGCTCTTTTAAAAAATGCAAATTTTGTTAAGTTTTTTCTAATGGTTAGTTTGCTCAGAACGTTGTCTTTGCTTAAGTTTTTTACTATTACAAGATGTCACTTAATGTATAATTATCAAAGGGTAAATTAAAATATTGACGAAACGTGAGGGAAAAAACATAAAAAAAGGATTAAATTTCAGTTTTTTCGATATATTGACTATAAGGACACAAAAAACATTGATTTTGGGGTTTACAGTCATATAAGAACTTAACGACGGACTTATTCTGAGAAGCTTTGCCAAAGAAAGTTTACCAAAAAAGTCAACATTAAAAAAGTTGGAGACCGAAGAAAAAAGTGCCTTTCTCTTACAATGGGCCACTTTAATGAAAAACTTCAACAAAAATTTTTGTATGAAACCATGATTGTAACTCAAAAAAGTAATGATACAGTTCGATTCGTAGGACCCGAAAGAGGGGGAAACCGTCGAATTTGGTCTTGTCTTTTTTTTTTTTTTGAAAAAAAAACTATCACAGTGTTATTACCCCATATACCAACTATTGTAATGATTTCCATTATTCTATTGGACTTTATGCCGAATATTGGGTTTGATATTATTAAAAATCCGTGGAAACAAGAATTCGGTTGCAACATTTTTTTTAATGTTCGGTTACACCTGGACTAATTCCTTTCCGATTCAGTATTGTTATCTTGCCTGTTTACGTACATTTCTTTGTTATTGCCGCAAAAGTAATTGTCATTATGTAACGTTATTTATTAGTAGCGACCACATCATTGGGGTTGCATGCCCGCGAAGCATGCCCTATCTACGCTATTTTATCAGGCGCTGTGCATTTAATTGTCGCGACACATTAATTCATGTTTCCTCAAAGGCAGCATCTGTGGGCGAACATCGGCACTTACGAAAACGCCAATATGAAGCATACGCTTCAACACTTTCGTTTCCTAGTGAATTTCACAGCTCGTTTCATGTTGTGCTGTGCCTCGAGGTCGACATTGCAATGTCATCGTCAAACATGTTGTTACAGCGTTTGCAGATTTGCGATAGGTATATGTTTCGCGCTGGCAGGGTGCAGGAAAGGTTTTGGCGAGATAGGATTGTAAGAGATTGTATTGCGTTTTTTGATCGTAAATTTGTTTGTCCGAATGCCTATTTATCTTTAAAAAATTATAACATAATTGATTTATAAAAAAAATAATGACAAAAGCCTCAATTCAGTTCATTTGACTGAAACCTATTCGATTTAGTGTCTGTTGAGTTGCTTCGCTTTCGCTAAACTTAATATAAACATAAATGATGGATTTTTCTTCATTGCTTTTTATGATTATTTCCCAATTCAATTGTTCGCCGTTACAGTAACAAACTGTTAAAATCTAATGAAATAATCAACTTACAAATATTTAAGTACATTGGAAAACGTATTGAACACTTTATCAGCGAGTAATCAGATACGGATTGCAGTTTATCTCGTTTTCTCGCCTAACACAGTAGCAAAAAATGACGATCTATGTGGCAGACGTGTCGCAAATGTATATCGTGTTTCAATACTTTTTTCCTTTTTTTCAATAACACCAACTTTATAATTTATCTGAGTATATACGTCTGAACGTGAGTGCGTCAATTGTTCGGGAGTGCAAGTATTCGTTAATTGATTTGTATCTTCCAAGCACATATTTAACTGCATGCTTTGTCACTGCAAAATTTTGCTTATTGCCAAATAAGGTTCTCCACAAAAAATTAACCGTGCGACCTTGAAAACAAAAAATCAACGCGTAATACGATTGCACGATAATGGCATGTCGTCGCTTCAGCTATTGCTTTTGCTACCTACCCTCTAGATTTTTAAAATTTAGATGCAAATACATGATATACCAATTTACTCTACCCCATCCTCGTACCATCGTATAATTTGCACTTTGCTGCAGCAGTTGTTGTTTTGCATTTTCAAATGCTTTTTGTTGTGCGCTGTTGTTCCTTCTCACTTCATTAATTTTAACGCTCGCTTTTTAAACAATTTAATGTAGATTGTAGCCTCTTCATATCGCGGTGCTTCGCACACCTGCTTACTGCCGCTACGTTCGGCATGACAAATAATATATTACATGTTAACAGTTAACTTTCACTACAAGCAACCACATAGCACCTGTTTACTAGTAGTGAGACGGTAGAATTTAGCTATGAGTACATAAATATATACTTACGTATGGTAAGAATATCAAACAGTAAACCATTCAGTCAGGTTTCTGTAACTGAAACTTACACTGTGGGTAGTTGCTACATAAATTATTGCCAAAAATGTTGCTTAAGTTGTCTGGAACGACTGGCGGTCCGAAGGATTATTCTCAGAAAAACGAACGAGACTATAATAATACTGGCCAGAGAAATTACCAGTTCGATATCAACATTATACTGGAACATTATACTGGAAGTTCGTCTTGATAACGCTTGCAAAAGATGTGAGTGAGCGCATGAGAAGGGTTGAAGCGCGTGTTGGTACTTTATGACGGTGCAAATATTAAACACGCAATTTGTCGCACAAGGCGTAGAACGGTTAGAGTGGTTCAAGAACACACGCGTAATCTCAAACAAAAAAGTGGAGAGAAGGAGTCATGAAAGCAAACACAAAAGCAGTGCGCATGCAATACAGCTACAGAATGGCTCAGCGCACATTTAAACAACAAACACTCTCAAGTAACAGTGTATACGCGCACTCCTTACTTCATTTCTGTTTCCTTTTTGTCTTTCGTTTAATGCATACTCGTATGTGGTGTGTGTCGCTGCCACTGCTTCTTATGCCGGCGTAAAGGATAGCCAACTCAAGCACAATCGTCTTTCTGTGCGGTCTTCGAGGTGTGCATTTGTGTGTATGCGCCTACAAGTGTAATCAATTTCAACGCTCGATTGGCCATGCAATTTTGTCATCAGCCACCTCAACCTATATATTTGTATATGACAACAGCTGGAAAATCAGTCGCATCTGTTTGTAAATAAAAGTACATGCAAATTGTTGCTTCCTTTACCTTTATAAACCTTAAGTAAATATTTTTTCTAACATTCGCGCGCCTATCATTTTAGAGATTTTTCTTCAAAATCCGCTTAGCAGCTCTAAAATCATATGTGGGGCTAACGTCCGTAATTAGCAGGGTTCTTAATTTCTACAACGTACGTAAATTTATTTATTTTTAAGTTTTCTCAAATGTGGGAAAAATTTAATTTCTCACACTTTTCGCCAACGCTTTATTTGTTAATTATATTATTGTTCTTTTCAAACACCATTTATACACTTTTTATCTTTTTTAATTAAAAAATTCGAGAAACTTGAATATATTTCAATTTTAGTGCCCAACGTCTCTGTTATCCTGGAGGGAATGGAATATTTTATGAAATTAATTGTAAATAATTGTTTCGATTGAATCCCTTTGATAGTGACTCATCTCTGATAGGGAGTTAAATAAACCTTCATATGCTCAGTCGACCAAGTCCACTGAATGGTTAAATAAGTTAACGCAAAGGAGATTATTGTATAAAGTATTCAAAACATAAATATTTAAAACCAGTGGTCGGCACGAGTGGAATTGTGACTGTATAGGTGAGCACCAAATAATGAATACCCAGTGAGAACTCTGTAGCCTAACATTTTAAGAATGTTTTTAATTTTTTCATAAAACATGAATTTTGGTGCTCATTGTAGTTATTTTATTATTTAAACAAATATATTAGAACACAAAAGCATTAACTTTTCTGTCTTTAAATAGCTTAAAACCATAAATATAATACATAACACAAAACGACATTCATAAAAGTAGGTATTTCGCGCAGGGCACTTATGCAAAGTGCCATAGCAATGCGCGATTTTTACTCGTTGCTGGTTCGACAACGACTGAATGATAGAGCGTAAGCGTACGTGTGACTTGAGTCGGCTGTGTAAAACTGAGTTTAAATATGGGGCATTCTCTGGAAAAAAGCCACTTGAAAACTAACTACTATCTTATAGTACATGTAAAACCTAAAATAAAACATATGGTTTTAGGTCTGTGTAACGCGGGGTTGACATATTATAAGGGGCCAAAGTTTTTTGTAAAAAAATTTTCGAACCGCCATAACTTTAAAACTAATGAACAGATTTTAAAACACCATGTGACTTTTTTGTGCAGATTTTCTCAAACTTTAAAACTGTATATCGTAAAAATTTTTAAAATTAATATTTCATAGCAAAAAATTAAAATTTTTTTTTTTGAATTGTTAACCCTTTGCCCCCTTCGATTTTTTTCGAAAATATCTTAAAATGTTCCTTATTTCATCACCTTTTTCCCCCCCAAAGGGAATTTTGGGAAAGCAATATTTGTATGAGCTACAAATAAAAAACCATCTCAGAACATTGTGAAAAATTATTAAAATGAACTGGAGACTGCAGTAGTCAAAAGTATTTACACAATTTTTTTTTGCGTCAAAAGTACGAGTATTTACATACAACATGAACTCTATTATCCTGTTCTTATTTAATGATAACTATAAAATTGTAATGTTTTGTCAAAGTTAATAAATTAGTCTAAGTTAAGGCGATAAATTCAAAATTGGTTACATCGTTACATGGTCCGAATTGATTCAACACAATTGTACGCTAGGTTAACTGTTAAACCCCAAATCGTTTCAATAAAGTTTAGGTCGGGGCACTGCGAAGGTCAACTTGATTTTCTTCATTTAAAAAATTGTTAGTAACGATCCTTTCTGAAATGGAGCATTGTCCTATTGTAAAATGTAGTCAATAGTTGGAAAAGGCCGACTAACCACTACAATGGCATGGCCTTGTGAATTCTGATAAATCCGGATGATTTAGGGTCCCTAAATTAGTACCAAATCTCCAAAACTTAAGTAAGTAAAACTTCCCCAAAAAATCATAATGTCACCTCCGACTCTGTTCAGCGACTGTCCTGCATATTTCTTATCCTCATGTGGTAAATGCATAACGCGTTCACTAAAGAAGTCCTGGAACTAATGTTTTTTAATGACCTGAACAGTGTGGCATCATTGACTGTTCATGCGGTATGCTAATTCGCTGGTGCTGCAATATTAAGAGTACTTATTGTGGGATTTTGTATAACAGTTCCTACTAATCTTCTACATTATCTTGGAGTTATCACAGGTTTCTGCCCAGTTCTCTTGCAATTGTTTATCATTATAAACAGTATTCCATCAAATTCTATAAATTTTTAATAACTCCGAAGCCGAAACACCAGTCTTGAACTTAGTAACAGGCTCCAATCTAGTTATAATCCATAATTCCTTTGGTTTCGGCATTTTATTTACCAAGTTGTATATTTTAAGGCTGAGTTAGTTTATTATGAATGCAATAGAATCCAATTATTACTATTGCTCAAGCCAAACCCAAGGATGAAGGCTAAATCGCGGTGTGTAAATACTTTTGACTACTGCGAGTCTTCAGTTCATTTGCGTATTTCTCCGCCATATTTCCAGCTATTCTTGCCAAACCGACTTCATTCGCTCAGGAATAGATCAAGGTTTACAACAACATAACATTTTGTTACCCTGCGACAACAACAACAACAAGAGAAAGCTTTTTGTGTGAAACTTGATAAAAAAACGTTCGATGTGTAAATAATTTTGAAAACCTCTGTATATATGTATTCTTTAAGTGTATATCAAAGATTTATTTATAATATACCTATGTGTGGTCTATGTTCATTTTAGCTAATCTAATGTGGATACCCGCTCTTTACAACTATCTATACATATTTATTAAAACTCGATCTTTCTGACATTATATAGATATGTTCTCTTTCTTCTCTTAAATTTCGCAGGTTTTGTTTGAGCTTTTAACTAATAAATCTCGTCCTCCGTGGACCCACCAAAGCTGTTCACTTGTTATACAAACGTTCGGCGCTTAACATATTTATGCATGCCTTCCGAAGAGATGGATAATAAGCGAGCGATTGGAAAAACGAGTAAACGGCGGAAAACTTCATATAATTACCCAGCAACCAATAGTCGGTAGGAAACGGTACACAGTCTACCAGTCGCCGGTGTAACGACAGCGTAGAATGCTGTCATATAATTTTTACTGTCTATTCTTGCCGTAATCGTACAGGTGAGTCGAGTCGAGATATATGTGTTATCCAATTATACATACATACAAAATATATTGTACATGTGTATGAATGTGAAAAATTACCACGATGGCAATTAACATTGAAGTTGATAATTGAAATGGGAGTATTTGCGGTTCCAACGACGCACAATTCGGTGTAAAGCATGTGGTAGCAGATAAGGAAACACAGCATTAGGCTCGTACACAATCGATAAATCAAAAATAGTATATGCTTTTTTCGAATATTTTTTGGTTTGAATACCGATTGTTGATTCGAATAAAATTATTTTCGTTTGGCATGTACGGTCTTATAAATGTAAAATATGAGAGCTGGAAACTACTTCTAGAAGGTTTCAACATAACCTGTTTAGGGTGAACGTGGTTATATATATATATATATATATATATATATATATATATATATATATATGGCGTAGAAACCGCTTAAGCGATTATAGCCGAATCCACCAGAGCGCGCCACTCGTTCCTCCTTTTTGCTTTTTGGCACCAACTGGAAACACCAAGTGAAGCCAGGTCACTTTGCACTTGGTCTTTCCACCGGAGTGGAGGTCGTCCTCTTCAGCGGCTTCCTCCAGCGGGTACTGCATCGAACACTTTCAGAGCTGGAGTGTTTTCATCCATTCGTACAACATGACCTAGACAGCGTAGCCGCTGTCTTTTTATTCGCTGAACTATGTCAATGTCGTCGTATAAATCGTACAGCTCATCGTTCCATCGTCTGCGGTATTCGCCGTTGCCAATGTTCAGAGGACCATAAATCTTACGCAAAACCTTTCTGTCGAAAACCCCAAGAGTCGTCTCATCGGATGTTGTCATCGTCCACGCTTCAGCGCCATACATCAGGACGGGAGTAATGAGCGACTTGTAGAGTTTGATTTTTGTTCGTCGAGAGAGGACTTTACTTTGCAATTGCCTACTCAGTCCAAAGTAACACCTGTTGGCAAGAGTGATTCTGCGTTGGATTTCAAGGCTGACATTGTTGGTGTTGTTAACGTTGTGTTATTCCCAAGTAGACGAAGCTATCTACTACTTCAAAGGTATGACTGTCCACAGTGACGTGGGAGCCAAGACGCAAGTGCGCTGACTGTTTGTTTGATGACAGGAGATATTTCGTCTTGTCTTCATTCACCACCAGACCCATACGCTTCGCTTCTTTATCTAGTCTGGAAAAAGCAGAACAAACGGCGCGGTTGTTACTACCGATAATATCAATATCATCGGCATACGCCAGCAGCTATACACGTGGTTATTTATCCCATTTTCATTGTTTATGATGCGGTTCTAAAGTGAAATATGTCTAGTAAGTGTTGTCTTTATAGCTTTAGTATCCTGCGAGATATGTGCAAAAAATATAGAAGGGGCGGAGTTAAGGTTCCCATAACAATTCCAGCCAAATATGTCCCATAATGTGGTGATCTACTGTACCGAATTTCACTTTCCCAGCTTAATTTTTGGATTAGTTATAACATTTTATAATTTTTACTTAACGGCATTTTGAGAGCGTGTTAATGATTTCACCCATCTGCTGTCAATCGAAAACTAATTTTTATACTCTCGCAACAAAGTTGCTAAAGAGAGTATTCTAGTTTTGTTCACATAACGGTTGTTTGTAACACCCAAAACTAAACGAGTTAGATATAGGGTTATATATATATAAATGATCAGGGTGAAGAGTGGAGTTCAAATCCGTATGTCCGTCCGTCCATCTGTGCAAGCTGTAACTTGAGTAAAAATTAAGATATCTTGATGAAACTTGGCACACTTATTTCTTGGCACCATAGGAAGGTTGCTTTCGAAAATGAGCAAAATAGCAAAATCACCCACTGCTACGCCCACAAAATGGCGAAAACCGAAAACACATAAAGTGCCATAACTAAGCCATAAATAAAGTTATGGAAATAAAATTTGGTATGAAGGATCGCACTATGAAGGGGCATATTTGGATGTAATTTTTTTGGGGAAGTGGGCGTGGCCCCGCCACCAAATAGGTTTTTTGTACATATCTCGCAAACCAATAGAGCTATATAAACCAAACTTTCTGCAGTCGTTTTTTAGCCACTTCTTCATACAGTCCAGAAAGAAATCGGATAATAACCACGCCCACCTCCCATACAAAGGTTAGGTTGAAAATTACTAAAAGTGGGTTAACTCATTAACGAAAAACGTCAGAAATACTAAATTTCACATAAGAAATGACAGATGGAAGCTGCACTCCGATTTTTTTTTACAAAATGGAAAATGGGCGTGGAGTCGCCCACTTATGGGTCATAAACCATATCTCAGGAACTACTATACCGATTTCAATGAAACTTGGTTTATAATAGTTTCCTTACATCCCAATGATATTTTGTAAAAATAGGCCAAATCGCTTCACAACCACGCCTACTTCCTATATACCAGAACTTTGAAGACAATCTGAATCGTTTACTTTACAATATATAAAGTAAGCACTCGTGAAGATATCGGTGCAGAACTTTGCACAAATACTATGTTAATAGTGTGGCAGCCCCATTCTAAAAATCGCCGAAATCCGACCATAGGTTTTTTTCTAACTTAATAGTATGTTTTCCAACTTCCAATGAACTTGATACAATATATATGACGAATAATTATTATATTATAGTATTATATAATATTAATTAAGTTAAATAAATAAATTGCGAGAGTATAAAATGTTCGGTTACACCCGAACATAGCCCTTCTTTACTTGTTATCGATGTATTTTATTGTGATTTTAAACATATTAACGTTTGACATAAAATAACTTTTCTAACTGACAATGCCAATGTCGTTTGGAGCGATATTCATACCATGGTGATTGCACTTAGCTCAGCAAAATGTCACCAAACATTTTATACTCTCCCAATTTACTTATTTAATTTTATTAATATAACAAACAATTTGACTCACATATTCGGCATATATGTATATGGTTTAAAATCCATTGAAATCCATTCCCTCCGAATTTCTTCAAAATATCTGAGAGACTTACCTATATTTTCGGTAAAAAAATTTGTTAGAAGCGCTGAAGTCCTTTTAGCACAACAGCCTACTTTCACAACATATCATTGAGATGCAATGAAAATATTAGAAACCGAGTTTCATTGAAATTCGTTGAGTAGTTTCGGAGATATGGTTTTTGTCCCAAAAGTGGGCGGAACCACACCCATTTAAAATTTTGTATACCATTTTTAGTGCCATCTTTATAATGAAATTTAAGGTTTCTGGTGGTTGCATTTACAAATATTACATTTATAGTGTGGCATCGCCCTTTTAAAAGTCGTCGATATCGGACCATACATTTTCAAGGCTCTATGTATCAAACATGGGGACCTCATGGCTTCTAATTATTTTTTTACCGAAAATATAGGCAAGTCTCTCAGATATTTTTAAGAAATTCGGAGGGAATATCTTTCTTTTAATAATATGTCTCCGTGCCTAAAATACATGAAATCGGGCCATAACTTCACCTAACTCCCATATACCTAATATTAGGGTTTCCAACATTCAATGGACTGTATACCATATATATGCCGAATATGTGGGTCAAATTATTTATTATATTAATAATATTAAATAAATAAATTGCGAGAGTAAAAAATGTTCAGTTATTCCTTACTTGTTTTATTTAACTTTTTTGCCTCTGACACACAACCCTCAATGCGTCGCCGCCAATAAACACTCATCCGAGCATTTTTACAATGGGAAAATTTATAGTTATAATCTAAATAAAACTTTCAAATATGGATCAAACTATGCTTTATAAGGTGGACAGAAGAATTCATATTTTAAGCTTCAAAAAAAATCAAAAAAGTAAAAGACAAAACCTGATTAAAGTGTATATTTCTAATTTATTCTATATAAACTATATATAAAATCTGTGGCTACCCTAAATTTATTCAAAGAAGTGTTCTGTAACAAAAGCTAATCTATAATATTCACCAAAGTAAAGTTAAAAGCTCTCGTATACAAAACCGTTTTTCATTAATTAAATTTACAAACAAAACGTATATATACTTTAGTATATCCATTACGTCTGCGAAATATAAATATTGAATGCACTTTAATCTTGTCTTATTTTGTAAATATTTAATAGTGGTTTTGTTTTAAATTTTATTCACAGTCTAACGCCAGAAGAATGAGAATCCAATCCATTAACATGGCTTGAACAAAGCACTGAAGGGGTCCTGAACCGATGTAACCAATTCTAAACTGTAAACCTGAGTCGCAATCCGAACAATGCATATTTAAATAACAAAAACCGTAACTACTGCCACCAACATAGAACATTAAATACAAAAACAGCAGTAGCAAAATGACAATAAAAGCAACAATGACTTATAGTTGACCAGAAAGGAAAGCGCCGAATCGAGGTGCACGGCCAGAGTCAGTTTCGAACAAATTCAATCAACAAACACTTGAACCAAACATCCGACAATGGTAGTTAGCCCGGGTTATTTCGATATGGCAACAGCGAGATAGCCAGTCGACGGAAGAACGAACGTGGGTGGAGTCAAGCTAGTATCGTTAAACATACGTACAAGGCAAAGAGACAGTCGGCCTCATTCGGAAGCAGACAAATATTGTGAAAACGGGTGCTGTCAGTTAGGAGGATTACTGGGCGGTCAGAAAATGTAGCAACAGTCAGAGAATGTAGCAAGTTTTCAGAATCAGAAACTTGTAGTGACAACAGCCGACAATTTTCTCAATTTTTTTAGTTCCATAACAGCGCACTGTTCACCGCTTTCAGAAAAAACTCGGGGTGTAAATTTTTCAAGGCGGAAGAATTCCGACGATATATGTCCATTTTTTGATGTATCATTGTGTAGCCAGCAATCATGTCCGCACAAAATTCAGATAAGGATCTCCAAGGCCAGCAGATATGTATATTCAGTGATTCCTTGTGCTTTTCCCAATTTTCAAACTGACTCAGAAATGAGTCAACTAGACAAAGATGAATACATAAATACAGCCAGATGACGTTAATTGTAAGGATTGAAAACAGTTCCTACAGCAATATTGGCGAGTAGATTACTTGCTTATTTTATGACTTTTTTGGAAAATAAGCGGCTCATGTATTTTGCAAGATATTTAAATTTTGAGCAGCGATTTCTCGATTATTTTGTAAATTTATTGCACCCCATAGAAACCCAACTTTTTCGTAGTCGGAAAAACTTGCAGTTGTGCACCCGATTACTGTAACTTTATCTAAGTGATTGGGCTCAACCTTAAAGAAATGGGATGGCCTAAATCAATCTCTAATAAGTGGAGTAAATATTTTTTTATCTAATTTAAAGTGGAAAGTTGGTCTTAATTAACTTTGATCGTAGGATTTTTCCGTTATATAATAAATAGTCTCCTAATTAAAGAAATACACATATTTTACAGCCTGTATTCTTGTATATGTACTTATATAATAATATATATTAAGATTGAAGTTAACCGACAATTGGAAAGTTTTACACGCATTACCCAATTCCGAACGTCTTTTATGTATACCAAGTATATACTTATATATTTAGGTCAAACAGTTTAAAACGAATTTTGAGAAGTCATATTTAGAAACACAGAAAGTAGAAACTACAATTTTATATATGCGCAAACATATCTACCTTCTTCAAATGAACTTAGCTTTCAAATTATCTCACACAATCAAATTTCATTCAATAAAAATTAAATTAAAGCTTAAAAATATAAATACTCACACATCACACTCACATAGAAGTAAAATAAGCATATAAGCCGGCGCTTTAGCCGAGTGCTACATTTTAACCTAATTTAAATGGTTGAAATGATATTTGTGGTTGTTATTGTTGTTAATTTTCTGTCTCTTGAATTTCAACGTCTACTTTTTTGTTGTTGCTTATTTGCTATTTTAAAGTTTTTTCTTTGCAGATTTTTTTGGTTATAATTCCAAACAATAATGAGTTGATAGTAATAGTTCCAAGTGTTGTTGGAATTTGAGTAATTAATGCATTTACAATGTTTTTCTTTTATTTTCATTTTATTTGTAGTTGTTAATCAACGTTATGAGTCGGAAGTGCAAAATCCAGTAGGTTTCATTGGTAGCAATGTATCAATTAAAAGGAATATGCTCTCGTTCGTTAATTAGTATGTAACGGTAATATCATGGTTACATGAACCGAATTTTAATATACATACATCCTTTGCTGGATTCTACATTTACGTAATTAGAAATACAGTAGTGTCGTCATAAGTTGTTCTTCCTTCGGGGACAGTTGGGTAACCCTCATCGTCCGATTAAGTAATATTATATTAAAATTATTCTTCACAGTCATGCCGAATTGCAGAAAAAATAGCCTATTTAGCGAAATACTGTCCACCATGACAGCGCATCGGCTCGCACCACTGCCGTCACCATGGCAAAATCTATCTTATTAGGCTACGAAACGTCCCATTATGAAGAAGTTATTGTCGCAACCGAAAACTATTTTGCGGACCTTCTGAAAACGTATAACGTTTTTTAGCAAAGTTAATAAAGTTGTAGTGTCGCTAGGTCAAGTGTATCGAGCGATAAGAAGACTATTCCGTGCTTTGGAGTGCTATTCGTTCGTAATATCAGCTGAGAACATCACCATGGTTACGCCGCAATAAATTTTGGACCCACATATTAATTGGTGGATACCAATGGCCTTGTCTATTGCACACCATAACACAAAGGTTCTAAAATTTCCAAAATTTCGGATTTCCCAAAAAAGACACTCAACAACAGTAAAATTTACTTCTACGCAACTATTTGCTTTTCATTAGTCTATAAAAGTGTAAATTGAGTGATATAACAACTGGAAGTGAAAAACGCCGAACCAAAAATGCCATCCATCATCAAACTACATCGAGCGAAAGACAGTCAACTGCCGGTTCGTTAACCAAACAATACTTCCTGTGACATTACCGGTGCTACGAGCTTAAAGAGTTCAGTGTATCATGGGAACACCCGCACCAACCTGGTGCTTACTCGGCCATCCACCTTCGCACGGTGTACATATCCGTTTATTATTATTATTTTCCACAACCGGCCAAAGCTATTTAAATACCGGGCACATGTCTGAGCACCAGATTAGGTGGCGTGAATTCATGAGTGTCCGCGGTTGTAGTTAAGTATCTAGTGGAAAAAAGTTAGACAACGAAACAACGACAAAATGCTGAACTGAAATAAAACAAGCAAGTAAATTACATATGGCGTTTGCGCTGAGGCGTAACGAGTTTGCCAATTTTGTTTTATCGCTTTTTGTATTCGATTTTTTTACATGTACTTCATTTTGTTTGTGCGCATCGGTGCGAGTTGTACACCAGATGTACTTCTCTCCTGTACGTTTTTAGATGGTAAAAACCACAATCTGCTGACCGGCAAATTCCTGTTGTACAACATCACTCCCACCGATGCGCACGAAGTTTATCGCTGCCGCCCTCACGACAAGTTAATGCAGGACTCAGTTATGTGCAGCAATATGGGCGGGGAAACTTTAGTATACTATCCCAGGCTTTCGGTAATAAAATGGGTATCGTTGGAAAGAGGAGGTTCTCCAGATTAAGAATATATAGAGCTGCAGCTGACTTATAGTTTTCGAGATATTCGCACTTAAAGTTGAAAAAAGTGCTACTTTTATCTTGAATTTTCACAATATATACTGAATATTTTATTAATATTATGCACTTATTTTACACTTACACTTCACCACATTGTTTCTGCGTATTTATTTTATAAAATTTATCACCTAAATAGCTGTAAATAAGTATTTAACATTTAATACAAATCTCTTAATTTCAACAATAACAAAAAGGGTTGCAGCTTGACAAGTAATAAGTGTTGCCATATCAGATATTTTGCAAACGAATGAGAAGAACCAAAATAAATAAATACCCCAAATGCAGAAAACAAATGCCCTATAACAAGATTATATAAAGATAATATAAGAAAGTTTATGATATTCACTCTATGTACTATAAGTAAGGGAAATGAAAAGTTCTTTCGTGTAGAAATACTTTCCGCATTGGCGGCCTTCGGCCGCGCTTCAAAAAAATAACCCTGGTCGGGCAATCACCGGGGGTTATCAAAGGAAAGGTAATACCGAAAGACTTTGCATTAGTCATAACACCATTATGGTTTGGTTTGGGGTATAATCCTTCTTTTTTCTGTTTATTTTTATTCTTTTGATTTTTTCGAAATATTTGATGTGGCAACACTGATTACTTGTCAACCTGCAACCCTTTTTGCTTTTTAAACGAAGATTTGTGTAAAATGTTAAATATTTATTTACAGCCATTTTCGTCATAATTTTTATAAAATGAATATGCAGAAACAATGTGGTGAAGTGTAAGTGTAAAATAAGTGCAGAATATTAATAAAATATTCAGTATATATTGTGAAAATTCAAGATAAAAAAGCACTTTTTTCAATTTTAAGTGCGAATATCTCGAAAACTATAAGTCAGCTGCAGCTATATGTATATATATTCTTAATCTGGAGAACCTCCTCTTTCCAACGATACCCATTTTATTACCGAAAGCCTGGGATACTAAAGCCGACCCATATGGGCAAAATTCAATAGACAGGTAAGTAAACTACAAGAAAAACACTAACATTACATAGTGACTATGTAGCATTGCAAAAGTTTTGTATGCCTGACCTAACACACGGCGTTTGCCACAAGAAAGGCACAAGTAAGGAAAGGCTAAGTTCGGGTGCAACCGAACATTTTATTCTATCGCAATTTATTGATGTATTTTTATTAAGATAATACATCTATCTTTTTGGTTCCTTGTGTACATATTATACAGTGAAGGAATGAGATGTAATTCAAAATTGAGTTATATTGAAAGTAGTACTGGTTGTGAACCGACCACGGATGAAGGTCAATGTGTCAACAGGGTGTCAAGAAAATATTATATACCGAATTTCATTAAAATCGGTCAAATAGTTCCTGAGATATGGTTTTTGACCCACAAGTGGGTGATGCCACGCCAATCTGAGTGCAGCTTCTTTCTGCTATTTCTTCTGTAAAATTTATTGTTTCTGATGTTTTTCGTTGGTGAATTAACTCACTTTTAGTAATTTTCAACCTAACCGTTATATGGGTGGTGGGCGTGGTTATTATCCGCTTTCTTTAATTTTTGGACTATATTAAGAAGTGGCTAAGAAACGACTGCAAAAAGTTTGGTTTATATAGCTTTATTGCGAGATATATACAAATAACCGATTTGGGGGCGGAGCCACGCCCACTAATCCAAAAAAATATCCTCCAAATATGCCCCTTACTAGTGCGATCCTTTATTCCTAATTTTACTTCTGTAACTTTATTTATGGCTTAGTTATAACACTTTATGGGCTTTATGTTTTCGTCATTTTGTGGGCGTGGCAGTGGTCCGATTTTGTCCATCTTCGAAAGCCACCCTCTCACCGTCCCAAGGAACATGTGTACCAAGTTTCATCAAGATATCTCAATTTTTACTCAAGTTATCCGTTGCAGGGACAAACGGACGGACAGACAGACATTCGGATTTTGACTCGTCACCCTGATCATTTTGAAAAATATAACCCTAAATCAAACCGGTTAGTTTTTATGCCTTACAAACAACCGTTATGTGAACAAAACTATAATACTCTTTTTAGCAACTTTGTTGCGAGAGTATGAAAAATATACAGTTTTAGATATGTTTTGTTTTTTAAATGACATATTAACAAATAAAATCTTCGCCTTATAACTACGTTTTAAAAAGATACTGCTTAAATTTAAAATCGCCTACTATTTTTTACAAGAATAATTGAGAATGATAAACAGAAGTAATATTGTCCATAAGAATTTTAGATTACTTAATCAGAAATTTGTTGAGCACTGTAGTACGAGTATTGGTTCTTGATAATTCGTCCGCCACCTGAGGGTATGACATCCGAAATGTTTCAACCTTCGTCGTACAAAGCTGTCGAAGAGAAGGTGTTATATATCTCACCTGTTTTATGTGCGACAATTAGTATTCATCAAGTTAATTTTCGTCTTATTAGACGATTTGCAAGAGACTAGAACATTAGATTAGCGATATAATATTGAAATGGAAATAATTTGAGTCCTTCACGTATATAATCATCAAAGGAATTGAAAAGGTCCTCGGACGCACAATCGAGACCAAAACTACTGTATGGAATGTTGAGGGAGCGAGTGTGATGTGAAGTTGTTGGTACTTTGTGTCACCGATATGACCGAGAAAATGAGGTAAAAATTCAAAATGTCTTACAGAGTGACTGGGTATATAAATGTGTAGATATTTAGATGCTTAGAAATTTAATTAAACACAGAACCGAAAAAATGCAAACAAGAAAGCAAATACCACTTTTTATGCGCAACAATTTTGCAAGTTCAATACCTGGAATATTTTCGAATTTTCGATCATTGGTAAACAATTGCCCTGCAGAGCGGCTTAGGGATGCGATAGAATCATAACGTGCATGTATAAATTTGTGTGTGTATAGTATCAGCATATAGCATATTACTTCTTTTTAATGCATTTTTCAAATTCGCTTGACGAAAATTCTATCAATTGGTGATATGCCATAGCTATGTAACATATACACACATAGCGCAAAAATATATATAAAATTGCCAGAAAAATGGTGGCAACAGTAAAAATGCAATCTCATTGTTTACTTTAAGCTGGCTAGGCCTTTCACCGCGCCGAACGAGCTCTAGCAACAACGAGCTAGTTGAAATGTGCACAAAGGACTTTTCCTTGCGCATATTTGTTCAAATGCTTCCCCAGGTTAATCAACATATACACGCTCATGTAAATATTTATACGCCTTTGATTGGTGTATTGGCCACGAGTGAGTTAAAGGCCTTAGAATTTACATATAAATGAGTTTACATTTAATACACGTCTGTATCTACATTTGTATATATATATGTTGTATGTAGAATAATCTGCCATCGGGCATAATAATCTACTGTTTTCCGGGATTCGATTAAAGGAAAGAGACTCGTCCTTTCCGAAACATTGACTTAACGTTAATAATAAAGTTAAAGGACTTATGAAATACTTATAAACGACTGTATGTTACCGCGCACGCGGTATAAAAGCGAGTGATCGACTCTCTTCTATGTACATATGTAACTCATCTTAAAAACTATGATAGTGTAATATAAACTTCGTATATGTCTGTAAATGAAAATTAAATTTTTCCTGAGTTTTTGTGGTTTTGAAATAGATTTCCAGTTTATAAGCAGCTGATCCTTTATAGTTTGAAAAAAGAATATCTTTTAGAATGAGGAATATATTTTTTATAGTTGATAACTTTTCTACAAACTCTTCGTATTGATACTAATTTTGTAATATTGGTTTGAGTTTTAGTTTTATCGTATAATATTTTTAGACAGGGTGTATCCTTACTGGAAAAATATTTTCAAATGCAAGCTTTTTTAAATGTATTTAGTTTGTACGAGAAACTTTTTAGCACACAGCCTTAGTCTTTTATATAGCGTCTTTGTTTGTTCACTACTCCTCCCGTTTGTTGAATCATGGAAGCTTTTTGTGAACGAATCGTGCTTTGAATGGTCAGCACTGCAATCGAATCATGGAGAGATAGAAAAATGCATACGCATATACATATGTATGTGGATGAACATAGAGTGGCGAGCAAAACCGTTCGGATGTTCGCCACTTCTGCACTTCCAGTTCTCTAACTTAATCGTTTCCAATCAGATGATAACCCATACTATTGGTGTTGCCCTTCAACGATATCATATACGATATACTGCATAACATGATGGAGGCAGTATCATGGTATAGAGGTGCTTCACTTTGGTCGATTAGTCAAAATCTCTGGAATTATGAAAAAAGAAGACTACTAGCATATTTTACTGTCAAATTTTTCAGATTTTATGGATAATTGTCTTATCCAAAGGAAGATATCATTTTCCAACAGGGTACCGATTCGAAGGACACTGCCATAATTGTTACTCGCTGCCTCCACAACGATTTCAACTCATCCAATACTCAGCATAAGGTCCTGACCCAAATCCGATTGAGAATTTGTAGGAAGTAAAGAGGAGTTTGTGCAATTACCGAACAGAGCAGAGCAATAATTTACTCTTTTTTTTGTTTTAGCGTGGCATCGCCCACTTATATCTCTACTCGACCGATTCGAATGAAATTCGGTATATAATATTTTCTTGACACCCTGATGACAGGTGTGGAAAATGGATGAAATCGGTTCACAACCACGTCAACTTCCCATTTTGAACTTCATCTTATTCCTTCACTTTATAATATATACATAAGCAACAAATGCAAATAGCGAAATAAAACTTTACACAAATACTGTATATGACCTGTGGCATCACTTCTGAAAAAATTGTCGAAATCGAACTATAACTTTTCACAGACCCGAATATCGAATATGAAGAACTCAGTGCCCCATGGTAATTTTTCACCGAAAATTAAATTGCGAGAGTATAAAATGTTCGGTTGCACCCGAACTGAGCCTTCCTTACTTGTTTTATTAAGATAACACACAATTTGACCCATATACTCGGTCATAAAGTCCAGTAGAAAAACGAAAATCATCATATATAGTATATAGGCTGAGGTAATACCTGAACCGATTTCATGCATTTTCACCATCAAGGTACATTATATCCTCACTCACTCACTTAATTTTGTTAAGATATCTCAAATATTAACCGATATATGCGGAATAAAGCCCACCGTATTTTTGAAAAACCTATAATTAGGTATATGGGAGCTAGAAGATGTTATGACCCGATTTTAATAATTTTTGGAATAGAGATACACTATTAGAAGAAAACAATTGCCTCTGAATTACATTAAATTATCTGAGAGATTTACCAAAATTTTCGATTAAAATTTACCCTTAGGCGCTGAGTTCAACATATTCGATATCTTGGGCATTGAAAAGTTATAGTCCGTTTGCGACAATTTTTTCACAAGGAAAGCCATAAAGTTTTATTCCGCTATCTTCATTGGATCCTTATGTTTACATTATAAAGGAATCGTCTTCGCCCATTTTTTCCGTGTTATCAGGGTGTCAAGAAGATGTTATATACCGAATTTCATTCCATCTATTCCATCTATTCCATCGCGATTCCACGCCCGTTTTCAATTTAGTAAAGAAATCTGAGTGCAGCTTCCTTCTGCTATTTCGTCTGTAAAATTTAGTGTTTCTGACGTTTTTCGTTAGTGAGTTAACCCACTTTTAGTAATATTCGACCTAATCATTGTATGGAAGGTGGGTGTTGTTATTATCCAATTTCAACTATTTTCATCGTGTGTGGTAGGCTACATAAGAGAACCGATTGCAGAAAGTTTGGTTTATATAGCTTTATTGGTTTGCGAGTTATATACAAATAACCGATTTGTGGGCGGGGCCACGCTCACTTTACCAAAACGATTACACCCAAATATGCCCCTTCGTAATGCCTTTATTCCAAATTAGTTATGACACTTATAGGTTTTTGCTTTTCGCCATTTTTTGGGCCTGGCAATGTTCCGATTTCGCCCATTTTCGAAAGCAACCCTATCACAGTGCCAAGGAATATTTGTGCCAAGTTTCGTCAAGATATCTTAATTTTTACTCAAGTTACACCTTGCACAGGCGGACAGACGGATGGACGAACAGACATCCGGATTTCAAATCTACTCGTCACCTGATCCCTTTGGTATATATGACTCTATATCAAACTCTTTTAGTTTTTGGTGTTACAAGCAACCGTTATGTGAAAAAACTGTAATACTCTCTTAGCAACTTTTGCTGCGAGAGTATAAAAAAATTCAACACAATTAGTTAACAAGAAAAGCAGGACCGGTACAGAAAACATACCTTAATGCTGGGTCCAGCTTTGGCCTGAAAAGTAGTGCGTTACCTCTAACATCCAGAAATTTGGAGAGAGGACGCAACGGTTACCAGGAATGGCGAAGTATACATCAACAAGTAAGGAAAGGCTAAGTTCGGGTGCAACCGATAATTTTATACTCACACGATTTATTGATATATTTTTATTAAGACAACACACAATTTGACTCAATTTGAAAATCCTATAAATAGGTATATGAGAGCTAGGGGAAGTTATGACCCGATTTAAACCATTTCAGCTACAGAGACCCACTATTAGAAGAAAATTATTTTCCTCTAAATAAAATTATTGGATTTCAACCATTTTCCACTTGTGTCATTTGGGTGTCAAGCAAATATTATATAACGAATTTCATTCGAATCGGTCGAGTAGTTCCTGAGATATGGTTTTTGACCCATGAGTTAGCGATGCCACGCCCATTTTCCATTTTGTAAAAAAATATGAGTGCAGCTTCGCTCTGAAATTATTTCTGTAAACTTTAGTGTTCCTGACGTTTTTCTCTAATGAGTTAACCCACGTTTAGTAATTTTCAACCAAACCTTTGTATGGGAGGTGGGCGATCCTTTATTCCAAATTTTACTTTTCTAATTTTATTTATGGCTTAGTTATGACACTTTATGTGTTTTCGGCTGTCGCTATTTTTTCATTTTGATATACATATATAACCCTATACCTAACTCGTTTAGTTTTATGACTTAGAAACAATCGTTATGTGAACAAAACTACAGCTGCTGGCCATCGAATTACAAACGAATTTTTTTGACAATGTTTTTAATTTATGGTGAAAGTTACAAAATTACAACCTGGGTGGCATCCTTTGCCTATATTTCTACTGTATAATTAACGGTATAATATTCGAATAAGCTTGCCTACTTAATAGTTATCGGCTGACAATTATTGTAACCATAGTTTTTTTTTGTAATTCGTAATTGTTCGTAATTCGATGGCCAGGTACTGTATAATACTCTCTAAGCAACTTTTGTTGCGAGAGTATAAAAATACTCTCAGTCCCATCTTTTCGCTCAAAAGGACAATAGACATTTGATCTCAAATTTTCTCATTTGCTGAAGATGTTGATGTGACGTCAGCAACGAAAACGCTAACAAAAACACCAAGTTCATATCAAAGACTTTCACGCGCTGTCGCACCGATAGGGATGGCAAAAAATTTTTTTTAATCGATTAAATAATCAAATGATTAATTGCAAGATATAAAAAAATAATTGCAATTAATTGCAATTCATGTAAATAAATCGATTAATTCCAATGTTTGCAACTTTGCGTAAAAATAAAACCAATAAAATATAGGAGACTATATTCTTATTTCAGACATTCAAATTGTGTTCGTATATACACAAAAACCAAAACGGAAATAAAATTAAAATATCGTATTAAAAATTCATTTGTCTTAGCATAAAGGAAAATATATTCATTGAAGTCGAGAAAATTTAGAAGTCTGTTCAACCAAGTTTGAAGAAAAAGCAATTTCGATAAACGTTTTGTTGTCAAACGATTGCGGTTTTCGGTCGCAGTTGCACCCGCTTTTGAGAAAAGCCGCTCAGCTGGTACTGAGCAGAGAACGGCATTTGCTGAATGAAAAACATTCGTACGCGCTCAACAGCCGAATAATCACACTGTTCGGATCAGCCGATCAAACTTGCCTGAGCTCACATTTTCGTTGTTGATTTTAAATTCACTCGTGTGTGTGCGATTTTTTGTTTCACTCCGAGTTTGTTCGGCTCGTGTTCAATATAATGATTTCGGGCGCTTGCTCATTCGGTTCAACAATCATTGTTTTGAACAAGAATAACACTCAACTCGCAAAAATCAACTCGTATGATTTTACTCATGCGCGCAGCAAGCGGCACTTTTTCTGCACAGATGAAATGTGAGAAGAAGAACAAGACAAGCTACAACAACAAACTGCATAGAAATTGTTACGGTACATGCAGTCGTAACGCTCACATCGTGCCGTCTTGTCGCCAATCGTTTACTCATAATCGATCAACTCAAATTGAACAGAATGATGCTTTCGTCAACATATGTTCATTTTATTGAACGCTGACTTTTGTTCAGTGAGTTGAATTGAGTGAGAAATTTTGAACCGAGGACTCAAAATCTTCGGAATGATGTGTACGGCAAAATGAGTTGATTTTTACTCATCACTCTGTTTTTTTCAGTGAGTTGAAGTGAATGAAGAATTTCGCGTATGAGTAAATCAAGAAAATAGTGATTTTTGCAGTTCTCTGGTACTGAGGTACCAAGTAGATGACAATACTTGTTTGAAAATCCGTACAGTTTGGGTAAACGGTTTTCATTTCTTCCCAAGCCTAAATAGTGTTTCGACTTAGTTCTAATACCTGACAATTCAAATAAAAGCTCAATTCATCTTGTGGAGATGTAAAATCGTTGTCCTTTCTCCTTCTTTTGTGCACTAGAGTGCACAAAATGGTGTCAGTGTCATCATCACTTAGGGAAACATTGTCTTTACTCCTAGATTGCAGAGTCTAATTTATACACATATATTTATATATGGATGGGATCATGTGTAGAAGTTCACGCAAGTGAGGAAAGTTTTTGATTGTCATTCACTTGGGAGTGGCCAGAAACGATTCTTCTCCACATGGTTCAAGCAGCTCACGACTTCCGGTTTTAGACCAAGTATCCTCTGGGTAGCCAATAGACATCCGTTTGAAGGCGAGCTAAAGTGAGAAGGCGAAGCCCGCTTATGCGGTTGTGCGTAGGGCTTGGGACCCACCACCCCTTTTGATGACGACCCCTGCAAACGTTTTAAGGATAATGATATAAGGGCATGCACCTGGAATGTCCGGACCCTTAATTGGGAAGATGCCTCTGCCCAGCTGTTGATGTCCTCATACGACTCAAGGCTGACATCACCGCCATCCAAGAAGTGCGATGGACGGAACAAGGACGGAAGAAGGTGGGTCCTTGTGACATCTAGTACAGCGGCCATATAAAGGAGCGCAAATTTGGTGTTGGATTTGTGGTGGGAGAGAGACTCCGTCGCAGAGTCCTGGCATTCACCACGGTGGATGAACGTCTTGCCACAATCCGCATCAAAGCGAGGTTCTTCAACATATCGCTGATTTGCGCCCACGCCCCAACGGAAGAGAAGGACGATGTGACCAAAGATGCTTTCTATGAGCGCCTAGAACGCACCTATGAGCGCTGCCCCCGCCACGATGTAAAAGTCGTGCTTGGCGATTTTAACGCCAGGGTGGGTAAAGAAGGTGTCTTTGGCACAACAGTCGGAAAATTCAGCCTCCATGACGAAACATCGCCAAACGGCCTGAGGCTGATCGACTTCGCTGGGGCCCGAAATATGGTCGTCTGTAGTACCAGATTCCAGCATAAGAAAATACATCAAGCTACTTGGCTGTCTCCTGATCGAAACACGCGGAACCAAATCGATCACGTTGTGATAGACGGAAGATATGTCTCCACGAAATACTCTACTCGACTTGCACTCCTGCTCTCTGAGAGCACTCATCAGCATCTCGGTATAAGGGAACTGTGGGACGGCATCTCAAACTCACTGCGTACCGCTGCAGCCGAAACAATTGGTTTTCGGCAACGACAAAAAACAAGGTGGTACGATGAGGAGTGCCGTCTCGCAGCGGAGAGAAAACAGACTGCCTACCTCGCAACGTTGCAAACGACCACAACACGTGCGGGATGGGATAGATACCGTGAGCTGAAGAGGGAAGCGAGACGCATCTGCAGACAAAAAAAGAAAGAGGCCGAAATGCGTGAGTACGAAGAGCTTGAGAAGCTGGCAGAATGAGGGAATGCTCGAAAATTTTATGAAAAAATGAAGCGACTTAACGAAGGTTTCAAGACCGGAGCATCCTCATGTAGAGACCAAGGTGGTAATCTGGTAACCGATGTCCAGGGCATACTGGGATTATGGAGGGAACACTTTTCCGACCTGCTGAATGGCAGTGAGAGTACAACACCAGGAGATGGCGAACCCGATCCCCCAATCGATGACGATGGAACAGATGTTCCATTACCCGACCATGAAGAAATTCGAATAGCAATTACCCGCTTGAAGAACAACAAAGCAGCGGGGGCCGATAGATTGCCGGCAGAACTATTCAAATACGGCGGCGAAGAACTGATAAGGTGCATGCATCAGCTTCTTTGCAGAATATGGTCGGAAGAAAGCATGCCTGACGATTGGAATCTTAGTGTGCTCTGCCCAATCCATAAAAAGGGAGATCCCACAATCTGCGCCAATTACCGTGGGATCAGCCTCCTAAATATCGCATACAAGGTTCTATCGAGCGTACTGTGTAAAAGACTAAAGCCCACCGTCAACGAACTGATTGGACCTTATCAGTGTGGCTTTAGACCTGGAAAATCGACAACTGACCAGATATTCACCATGCGCCAAATCTTGGAGAAGACCCGTGAAAAGAGGATCGACACACACCACCTTTTTGTCGATTTTAAAGCTGCTTTCGACAGCACGAAAAGGAGTTGCCTTTACGCCGCGATGTCTGAATTTGGTATCCCCGCAAAACTAATACGGCTGTGTAAATTGACGTTGAGCAACACCTGGCGTACGCCGATGATATTGATATCATCGGAAGCAACAACCGCGCCGTTTGTTCTGCTTTTTCCCGCATGGATAAGGAGGCGAAGCGAATGGGTCTGGAGGTGAATGAGGACAAGACGAAATATATCCTGTCATCAAACAAACAGTCGGCGCATTCGCGTCTAGGCTCCCACGTCACTGTTGACAGTCATAACTTCGAGGTCGTAGATAATTTCGTATACCTGGGAACCAGCATCAACAACACGAACAATGTCAGCCTCGAAATCCAGCGCAGAATAACTCTTGCCAACAGGTGCTACTTTGGACTGAGTAGGCAATTGAACAGTAAAGTCCTCTCTCGACGAACCAAAATCAAGCTCTACAAGTCGTTTATCATTCCCGTCCTGCTTTACGGTGCAGAAGCTTGGACGATGTCAACATCAGATGAGACGACACTAGGAGTTTTCGAGAGGAAAATTTTGCGCAAGATTTATGGTCCTCAGAACATTGGCAACGGCGAATACCGCAGACGATGGAACGATGAGCTGTACGAGTTATACGACGACATTGACATAGTTCAGCGAATAAAAAGACAGCGGCTACGCTGGCTAGGTCATGTTGTCCGAATGGACGAAAACCCTCCAGCCCTGAAAGTGTTCGATGCAGTACCCGCCGGAGGAAGCCGAGGAAGGGGAAGGCCTCCACTCTGTTGGAGGGACCAGGTGGAGAGCGACCTGGTTACACTTGGGATCTCCAACTGGCGCCGAACTGCGAAGGAGAGAGAGGTGGCGCACTATCGTCGATTCGGCTATAACCGGCTAAACGGTTGCAACGCCAATCACATTTATATATAACTAGAAGAAATTTAAAATGTAATACCGATTGCTCCAACTTAACCCTGGAAGGTCATCGTTATTTTTAAAAAGTAGAGGTCATCTCTCGTCGATTCGACGACGGCATTACTCAAAGTTCTTAATATATTATCCTACCTATCAAAACCTACTAAAATCAATATATTCACATTACCTGGTTTGTATATCTTCTAAATAAAACAATATCAAACAGTTTTTCTTAAATCTTTTATTAAATAAATAAAATTTTCACAGCCCTGATTCATTCGGCTTTTGTACAAAATAAACACTCGCGTCGTCGAAACAACGCGGCATGACTTTCCAGGGTTAATTTTAAATGCTGCAACATATTGTTTTTAGAAAATTTTAAATTTTTGCAGCAAAGTTGACATTTAACGTAGTTATTGCTTATTTTATTAAAAAAAATGTCCACACTTCGCTTTTAACTGGCGTCATTGCTCTTCAAACAACTGAACGTAAAATGCGTTTGACTTAACTGTAAATGCAGTGTTACCAGACATTCATTTGTTGATATTAAACTACGTTGACATATTAGAATTTAACTATGTTTACACCGTTTGCAATTTCGACTCTTGTAGCTAACTTAGATGAACATAAAATGTATTAAATCTCAAAATGCTGTTTGCGATTATTTTGCAATTACTCGAGTAATAGTCGAGTAATTAGAAAAGGTGTTTCGAAGCAATTAAATCGTAAATTGAATGAAAATAATCGATTAATTTAATGAAATGATTAATCGTTGCCATCCCTACGCACCGATCTATCAGCAGAACAAACAAAAAGAATGAGATATAGTAATAAACCGTTCGGTCAGCAAGGGTAAAATGAAAAACAACAAAACCCAAGGCTGAAATTTCTGTAGTTATTTTAGTAGTGCACTCATTTACTCATTTAGACCACTTTCAGACTGGGCAAATCCTGTTGCTAATTCTCGGGCGATTCTCTTTTGATGTCGCCCATTGCGTTCACATGAGGAATTTGTTTCGACAACTCTGTTCGTGTTTTTCTGTCATTCTCTTTCATATTATTTTCTCAAATTTTTGTGCTGTACGGCTACGCTACACTTAATGCCTGTTGCATAGTTATTTGAATATTGAAGCGTGAGGGTGTTAATTTACAGTGTTTATGAAATTTTACAAAGTGATGAGTTGAATAAATAAATTTTTATATTTTTTAAATTGTCTGTGTAATAATATGCGATTATTTTATATAAATATGGTGGAAAAAATAAAGTGGACTCAAGAGCAAATTGAAAAATTAATATATTTGGTAGAAGCCAAGGAATATACATGTATATAATATTAAGTCACCGGTATATTTGGACCGTAATGCGAAAGCCGAAGCTTTCAACAAACTATGCGAGGAGATAAATATATCAAATATAAATGTGTTTGAAATAAAAAAAAATGGAAAAATTTAAAAACTCAATATTTGAGGGAAATTCGTGAAGTGCGTAATTCACGAAAAAGCATAGCTGGTATCAACGATTTATAATCTCCATAATTATAGTGCTTCTCGCTACCACAAACGAGGTAATACTTAAATTTTATTTTATTAATGTTTGTTAAATCAACTCAAACAATTATTATACTTTAGGATCCAAGCGCGTCGGGAAGTCAGGAAAGTGGAAATAATTTATATCCAACCAATTGTGGCAGAAGAAATCGTTAATATAATAAATTTTTCATATATATGTATGTGTATAAAACAAATAAGTTTAAGCTTTATAATTATCTACATTTATAGATAACTGAAAGAATGAATGGTCTAGAAGAAAGACAGAGGAATAGGCGAAAGGTATTATAATTTTAATTTAGTAAATTAAAGAATTTACTTATTTATTTTCTTATAATATTTTTTTAGAGCACTGCATTGACTAAAGTGAGGCAGGATTTTGCAGCTGTAAGAGAAAAAATTGCTGAAAGACGCAATAGACCATATAGTTAGCTAGGCAATTTGGTCTCGGCGAAAATGAAAGAGTAGTTCCTCACCTGCAAGAAGACGCTGTATGGGAGGTCCAATGCATTATGCGCCGTTTAGTGCAAGAGTCTAATAGGCATCGTGATTCACAGTTACAATCCCCTCAAAACGATTTACTTCAGAATGCCATGAGTGGGATTTTTGATTATCAAGATTTTGAAAATTTGTAAGTTTTTTTTATTTACTGATTTTTGAAGTACAAATAATGTAGATGTTTTTATATAGTTATAAAATATATTTTTAATTTAAACCTGAAATGTGATTTATTTGACAAAGCCTAAGGCCTTCTATTTAGTGCCTTAGTTTTGAATAAATACTATTTATTTTGTATTTAGTTGTAAGTTGTATGAAATATAAATTAAAACCAATGAATAAAATATGATATGAATTAAACAAAAAAGTGTTTATATTCAACAAAAAGCTGTTGGACATTTTCATATATATATTACATTTCATAATGGAAAATAACATCATAGAATTACTGCCCCCCATATGGTAGACATCTATTACTACCTATAGTTGAATTCGTTGGTAATCCTCTCTCTTCTCGTAGTACCAAAGCAAGTTCACTTTGAAGGAATACTCCTGCATCGTTACATCCACCATCCACGTAAATAAAATGCAATTTGCATCAACCAAGGTCAACAAAATTATACTATTTGTTCCTTTGGCCTAAAGGTGATATGTTTACCATCCAATGCGCCCAGACAATTTGGAAATTGCCATCGTATTGCAAATTCATTTGCTTCATTGCTGATACCGAAATTTTTTAAGCAAAATTTAAGCTTTGAAATGTTTTACCTATAAAATATTTAAAAAAAATATATTAATTTCCTTAATTTTGTAGTTTAGAATACGAAAAAGTTTCATTTCAAACTTACCTTTGCAAGAAAACGGAGGGTCAGTGACAGTTTTTCCTTTTTATCAAAAGGCAATTGTTCCTTCATTAAAAATGAATGTGGGCCTGTTTGCGACTTGGTTGTTCTCCTTACTTTAACCCATTGTCGTTTCTTTTTCCTTATAGTTATTTGGGCCACTCTATCGAAAATATTAATCAGTTCTATCAATTAATAAATACATTTTATTTATAATTCAAAATTAAAACAAAGATTTTATAACATACCTTCACACATATCACTCTTTTCACTATCGTCTGAAGCAATTTGTATGGCTTCCTCCATACATTCCACAATATCTGTAATTAATTCAATTTTTTCGCCATACTCCATTTTCTAAAATATTTATATTATATTATGCATATTTGTATAGATATTTGCAAATTATCACCAAAATATGAAATTAAATTTTATAAATATACTCAAAATATTAAATTAAAAAAATAAGTGGAAATGCAGCTACATACATACATATATACGATTGAAGTAAGAATACGAATGGCGAAAAACGTCGCAGCGAACTGTTACGAATGAAAACACAAAGCGTGTTGCCCGAACACAGCAGACTCGGCGCGATTCTCCTCTCTTCGTCACCCCCTCTCCTATAAACTGGGAATTGCCGCAAGAGGAGTTGATATGTGTGAAAGAGCTCTTATACATTTAAATATATAGTCAAAGAATCCCAAGATCGCCTTAACTTGACACATATTTTTCTGCAGTCCTGACATAACTATACATCTTTGGCACCCAATCACGACTGTAAGTAATTCGGCCCTATTCCCGTTGTCGTTGTCGTTTTAATAGTCGCTTCTAAGTCGTTGTCGTTCTTGTCGTCGTTTCGTTCCTAAATTGGTATTCTTGAAGTATATCTTTCATATCTTAAATATATTCTTAGATATAAAAATGCAATTTTATTAATGCCAACAATTTCCGACGAGAGATGGCGGTGGAATGGATTTATTATTATTATTTTTTTTTTTTGAGAAAAAAATATCCCTCCCAAAAAATCGAAATTTAAAGGATTTATCCCTTTTCTAAAGTCTTTGGCATAAGCAGGATATTTTTCCATTTCAGAAATTAAAATTTCAAACTGTTTCCGATTTGGAATTTTCATCTTCACTTCAAATATTCCTTCAAACAACCGCGTCGTTTCTATGTCGCTCACAATTATAGCAACGACAAAAAACGACTGTTTCTATGTCGTTTCAAATTGGGGAATCTCAATTTATTTTCGATAAATGTCGTTAACGCCAACAGGAATGAAAAATAGGCGTTCTTAAGTCGTTTTAAAACGATAACGACAATGGGAATAGGGGCGATTATTCAATTTTTCCAGTCAAGTATTTAGGTGCGTTTTCATTTTTCATTTAATAAATTGTTTGTGTTTAATATTGAGTTCAAATCTTTCTTCAATACTAAGCCATTTTAAAGTTTTATATCTTATTCTGGCACTCCTCATTTTCCCCTTCTGCATATAGTAGAGTGTCATCTGCATTTACAGTGACGAGCAATGACGGATTAATGTTTGTCACTTTTACACTTAACTGCTCATAAAATCCGTTCTAATGAGCAATTTTAACCAATTTTTAATTATTTAATGCATTATTCAATAGAATCAAAAAACAATAGATTTTGTTTATATATTTATTTTTAGCTTTATAGTTTGATGTTACGCTGTAAACAGTACTGCTAAAAGGCGAAATCTCAAAATTTATAATTAGGCAGTATTCAATTTTTACGCAGGACCTTCCTGTTACTCATTGGCTTTTATAGAGATGCTTTGGAAAATATGACCATGCATACATATGTTCTTCCAATTATAAGCCCAGCTTTGCAATTACAAACCTAAATTTTATTACCTAAAAGCCAATGGTTTTTATACAAATATTATTTCTCTTGGTGTGCTTTTATTTTTACCCAGCAGATTTTAGGATGTTCGTTTGCGACCTCCTGGATTAATCCTTTAGGAGATATCGCATACTCCCTATTACTCCTAATACTCGTGTGTAAATACACGTAAAATTGTATACTCGTTTTTAACATTGCATGTCATTGGAACGCGAGTACTCCTTTTAACGTCCTAATGGAGATCTCTAGGATTAATCCCAATGGTTATCTCTATGATTACTGATATAGGAGATCTCTATGATTAATCCCAAAGGAGATCTCTATGATTACTACTATAGGAGATCTCTATGATAAATCCTATATTATTTTCAACCTGCAATTATTTTAACAAAAACAAATTTTTATAATTTTATTTTATATTAAAGAATGTACATGAAATCTATTATTTTTTTATATTACAAGTGTTCCTGTAGAACTGAGCCTTACATTTGAGAAACGCCTTTTTGATCTTTGCCTCAAAATCAGGGTATGAGTAATCATCTTTTAAGGCCTCTAAAAATTAAACTTGTTAAAAAAATAGATAATAGACATGAATTGAAATTATGTATTACCGTAAAGAAATTTATTGAAAAGTGGATAATTCTTCAATGTAACTTTTTTTTTGGCTCCATCCCAATTCACTTTTAAGAGCAGGGACTCCGCAATCACTTCATCCAAAATTTTTGATAGGGGTCTTTTTGAAAAATTTTGCTTCAGATACGCCACCTATAATAAACTCAAACTGTTTAGTAACATCTTATCAAATGTATTTTATCATACTCACAATTTCTGCCTCAGGCTTATTCAAAAGCAAGGATTCTGTAGATGCTAAATCACTCATGTTTTTTATAGGAAATATTATTAATTCAATCTTCATCGGTGGAAATATGTCAATAATCCGCTCCAGGAGTATAGTGTTCTGCGCCGATATTTCCTCTCGCTTCCGTATTCTTTGTTCCATGTTTCTTTCTTTCCACATCATTTTCACTTTCACTTTGCACATCATTTTCATTTTGTGTATTATTATTTTGTTTTTTTTTTATATAAATTATTTAATTTTTTATTCACTAGGCGTTTTAAATGCCTTTTAGAGTACATTTAATTATCAATTTAAAAATTTAATACTCAATAGATATAAAACACTTACGTCTGCACGCTTTAAAAAACACAGTTGAAATGAACAATTGCTTGAAGACAAAAATTAACAGTTATTATTTCCCGTTAAATTGTAATTTTTGAATCAAAAGTACGATTTTTAAGCTACGACAATTAAAAAATCTCTTTATTTCTCCTAAAGGAGGACTAAAGGAGACCAATACTGAAATGAAGTAAAAAAAATCACAATAGAAGTATAAAATCTAATTTTTTGCTCCTAAAAGATAACAAAGGGAGGTCAACACAAAAATAAAATATTAAAAAAAAACACAATATAAGAAAAAATTAAAAAAATCTCCCTTACTGCTCCTAAAAGAAGTCAGTAGGAGGACTCCTTCATTCCACCTTTCAGGAGATCTCGCTTTTAAATCTGCTAGGTACATTATGTTATCATACATTTTTGTTAAGTGCGTCTTTGCATTTTAAATTCCCCGCTACCCAAGTATACATAGCTTTTCTATAAAAGTATACTTTCATTATGGATATTTATTTATATACATGTACATATGTTGCATACTTTTAAGCGCATCTTTTTGCTGAGATGATCGCCTACTTGCAGTGAAAAAAGTTACAAACATACAAGTGAAGCTAATAAGCGCGTATTAAAAATCAAGAAAAAGTGCAATAATTTTATTATTTGTTCTCTTTGTTTTCCATTCATCTATGATATAATCTATGGAAACCCGATTGGAATTATGAAAGAAGCACACTCTGTGTTGTTGTGGAAACTGACAGTTGTCGGAATCAGAATTCAAACCGACAAAAATTCTGGTTCGTGTCATGAATGTTCGAATCAGAAATTCTATTAGTTTTAGGTGTCATAGAACCCAATTTTAACGGTTTCACTATCAGAAACAAACCAAGAGCTTCAGGGCTCACAGATTTGAGACATTTTGTTCAAATTTATTTTGATTTGCCGTTAAAACACTTTGGAAAAAATATAATTATTATTAAAAAATAAGATAAGAACGCTAAATGACGTAATTATTGAATTCAAAAAAAAAAAAATAAAATATTCTAAGAATTTTACAAAATAAGTAATTCAGATTAGATCATGGAAATATCTAACTTTTTATATAAAAGTTAAACAATGTACAGTGGAACTTCCATAACTCGAAGATCTCCATTACTTGAACTTTTAAATTGGCAATAGCGTTTAAAAATCAAATTTCCTTCCATAACTCGAAGTTCTCCATAACTCGAACTGTTGAAGTGGCATTGAAAGGCAATTTCATACAAATTTCCTCAAATTTTTTATGGCTTATGGAGATTTAAGTTAGAGAAGTTCCACTGTATATATACACTTTAATATGTACATTTTTACATAAAAATAATTACTATTTTTGACTTCTATTGAGCATAAAGTGAATTCCTTAAAACTTTAATTTTTTCGCGCTACTTTCGTTGCCAAATAAAATAAAAGCTGAAATAATTTTTCATTTTAACTATATTTTTTGGGTTTAATTAATATTTTGAACTAATTATATGATTGCCATTCTAAAAACATGTCTTGTTAATTTTTCCCCATGAATAAATAGCAGAAGAAGCATTGAATTGGTTCGATATTTTTTCACAGTCACTACATTCAACTCCCTGAAATATAACTGTATTTCTTACGAATTTTTCTTTACATAGAAATAATTCTTTAATAATTTTCCACATTTGTTTTCGGCTTTGAGAACTTAGTATACTGCTACTTATAGAAGTATTTTTCACATTATTTATTTCTATCTTGTATTAATTTGTATTTTTAAATTTAGTTGTTTGACGCATAAATTTTTTGTGTTTTCAGTATGTTTAAATATTTATTGAACCATGTTACGGTATTTATCTATTTTACATTTTGTATTAATTGCAATTATATCTTTAAATGTTGTTTCTATTTTATTTTAATTGTGTTCGATAGAACTACTACTTCGTACTCAATAATTAATGCTATGCTCTTTTTAAAGATTGCTTAATCATACCTATAATAATAAATTGTTATTCCTCTTTGTAAATTGCAAAATTTTTTTGTTTTGTTGGGAGTTCTTTAGATTTTGATGAACTCGAGTTATTAAACTGAATGTATTTGATATTACGTAATCAATAATTGTTCTTGAATGGTTTGTTATTCTTGTGAGTTCTTGCATTTTTTGTTTTTGACCAATCTCATTCAAAATACTTCGAATTTGATTTTTATAAAATTCATCACTACTCCAGTCTAATTTGAAATCTCCTAATATTGTAATTGGGTTCCTACTTCCGTTACTCTTCCACATTTTCTTTAAAGAATTCATAAAATTCGTATTTTGAACTAGTGACCTATACAATATTATCACTATTACCATATTGTCTCCATCATTACATTTATACATATGTTGACCACCATACTTAAGATATAACAAATTTTTCTGATATTTTTACAACTTTCCAGTTTGTGAGTTTGACATAAAGTTAAAATACATATATGTATTATAATTTTCAAGAGAAATTTCGTTATCAAAGTTATTTTCATTATCAAATGTGTTTCTGTTAACGCAATAAAGTCAAAGTCATTATTTTCTATGATAGTTTGAAACTGAGTAAAATACCTTGTATATTTGTATATATTCCTGTTACATTCTTTTGTTGCTAATATCCAATTTTCTTTTTATTAATTTCAATTTTATTCAAATATACAGGGCATGATTTATTAGTTGTTACATGATGAATATCTAATTCTAATTTTAATCGTTCATTTATTTTAATTCAATTTATACATTTATTTATACTTTCTTCTACACAAATTTTTGTTTTGTGTTTCCCGTGACATTTCAAGCAGGGTTCTTCATTTCTGGATTCACCGGCTTTGTGTTTAAACCCATTACATTTACAGCATCTCCTTCCATCGACCGCATCCAACACTCGGCACCTTTCCCATCCTATACTAATTTTTTCTGCTTCAATCACTTTTGTAAATGTATCTTCATCTGTTTCTATTATTGCGTTGTAGTACGTTTTGTTTCCACGTTTTACTTCGAAGAAAGTTATTAACTTTAAATTTGAATGTTCTAGAATGCGGTCATGTTTTTTTGATTCTTCCAATGCTAGTGTTCTCTGAGTGTTTGAATCGCATATTATATACGCGGAATTTTGGGAGAATTTTGTCCGGAATTTCTATTTCATAGTTTTTATCCAAGTTTCGTTCTTTAGCTTTCTTTATTTTATTTCGTTCATTATCATATTCGCTGTTTATGATTTTAAATCCGTTACTTCCGTTTTTAATGTTCCCTATATTTAAGATACTTGGTTCAACTTTTTCGTTTAATTCGTTTTGAGATTTATCATTTGTTTGTTTTTCTTTAGGTTTCACATTCAAAGGCATTTCTTTTCTAAATTTAGGTACTTCTTTTAATTTTTCGTTTTAGTTGAAATTGTCTCTTTGCTTGTTCAAATTCTCTGCCTCTTCGTATACTTTTTTCACTTCACTCATAGTTGTTCTGCACATTTCTTGCACTTGATTCAGTACATCCACCCTATTTACAAATCTAGTTTCCACTGCTTCCAACAATTGTTTTAATTTATTTTAATATTTTTCTTATGTTTTTTGAGATTACATTTTTTATTCCCTTTAGTAGTTATTACTTTTTATTACTCTGTCTTGTATTTCTTTCATTGCAGTGTTTGTATTATGTACATACCCAGCAGATTTTAGGATGATCGTTTGAGACCTCCTGGATTAATCCTTTAGGAGATATCCTATACTCCCTATTACTCCTAATACTCGTGTGTAAATACACGTAAAATTGTATACTCGTTTTTAACATTGCATGTCATTGGAACGCGAGTACTCCTTTTAACCTCCTAATGGAGATCTCTATGATTACTGCTATAGGAGATCTCTATGATTAATCCCAAAGGAGATCTCTATGATTACTACTATAGGATATCTCTATGATTACTACTATAGGAGATCTCTATGATAAATCCTACATTATTTTCAACCTGCAATTATTTTAACAAAAACAAATTTTTATAATTTTCTTTTTTTATTAAAGTTTTTTTAATTAAATGAATGTACAAGAAATCTATTATTTTTTTATATTATAAGTGTTCCTATAGAACTGAGCCTTACATTTGAGAAACGCCTTTTTGATCTTTGCCTCAAAATCAGGGTATGAGTAATCATCTCTTAAGGCCTCTAAAAATTAAACTTGTTAAAAAAATAGATGACACGAATTGAAATTATGTATTACCGTAAAGAAATTTATTGAAAAGTGCATAATTCTTCAATGCAACTTTTTTTTGGCTCCATCCCAATTCACTTTTAAGAGCAGGGACTCCGCAATCACTTCATCCAAAATTTTTGATAGGGGTCTCTTTGAAAATTTTTGCTTCAGATACGCCACCTATAATAAACTCAAAACATACTCACAATTTCTGCCTCAGGCTTATTCAAAAGCAAGGATTCTGTAGATCCTAAATCATTAATGTTTCTAATAGAAAATATCATTAATTCAATCTTCATCGGTGGAAATATGTCAATAAACCGCTCCAGGAGTATAGTGTTCTGCGCCGATATTTCCTCTAGCTGGGCTTCGACTTTATCTTCGTCCGCGTCAATTTCTGTTATCAAAGAACTTCTGCGTAAATTATATTTATACTCTCGCAACAAAAGTTGCTAAGAGAGTATTATAGTTTTGTTCACCTAACGGTTGTGTGTAAGTCATAAAACTAAACGAGTTAGATATAGGGTTATATATATCAAAATGATCAGGGTGACGAGACAAGTCAAAATCTGAACGTCTGTCTGTGCGTCCGTCCGTCTGTCCGTGCAACGCATAACTTGAGTAAAAATTGAGATATCTTAACGAAACGAAAATGGGCAAAATGGACCATTGCCACGCCCACAAAATGGCGAAAACCAAAAACTTATAAAGTGTCATAACTAAGCCATGAATAAAGTTATGAAAATAAAATTTGAAACATAGGATCGTATTAGGATGAAATTTTTTTTGCAAAAATTGGCGTGACCCCGCCCTCAATTAGGTTTTTGGTATATAACTCGCAAATCAATAAAGCAATATAAACCAAACTTTCTGCAGTTATTTCTTTTAGCCGTTTCCTTATACAGTCCAAAAATGAAAGAAATCGGATAATAACCACGCCCACCTCCCATACAAAGGTTAGGTTTAAAATGACTAAAAGTGGATTAGCTCTCTAACGAGAAACGTCAGAAACACTAAATTTTACAGAAGAAATAGCAGAAGGAAGCTGCACTCAGATTTTTTTACAAAATGAAAAATGGGCGTGGCGTCTCCCACTTATGGGTCAAAAACCATATCTCAGGAACTACTCGACCGATTTCAATGAAATTCGGTATATAATACTTTCTTGACCCTGATGACTCAGGTGAAAAATGGATGAAATCGATTCATAACCACGACAACTTCCCATATATTGGATTCAATATTGAATTCCATCTGATTCCTTCACTTTATAAGATATATGTACATAAGGAATCAATTAAGATAGCGGAATAAAACTTTACACAAATAGTACATATCATCTCTGGCTTCACTTGAGAAAAAATTGCCGAAAATGGACTATAAATTTTCAAGGCCCCTGTTATCGAACATGATGAACTCCGCGCCTAAGGGTAAATTTTAACCGAAAATATGGATAAAACTCTCTGATAATTTAATGTAATTCAGAGGAAACTGTTTTCTTCTAATAGTGAGTCTCTGTTTCAAAAATTACGAATATCGGGTCATAAAATCTCCTAGCTCCCATATACCTAATTATAGGTTTTTCAAAAATAACGTGAGCTTTATTCCGCATATATGTATTGGTTAATATGTGAGGTAGCTTAGCGAAATTAAGTGAGTGTATACCCTGCAGTACGGCTGGTATGAATTGGTGAATTGCACTAGTGAATTCTTGTGTTACAAGTAACTAGAGAATTCACAACAACGAGGTAATGCAGAGAAGCAATAGTACTTGAGAGAGAAGAGAGCATTATCTAGAAAACGTTGTGCTCAATATGTACTCTCAGTAGAATATTAGCGACAAATAAGGGTGGGAATGCAATGATCGAAGCAAAAATAACGCAGAATAATAACGGCAGAGCATCTCGTACAGTAAGTACAAGTTGCAAATAATTATTGGATTATTATAGTATTTACGTACAAGTTGGTCATTGAAAGCACGATTTACTGTAGTAGAAAGAAAGGCATCAGCGTTTTCTTTGTAATTCTGATATACAATTGATCTCGCGTCGCGGGTTCTAATACGTTTATTGTTTATTAAAAGTGTTATTAAAAGGTGAATAATTAAATGAAATAATAGTGATCAAAAACAAAGAAAACATAAATATTTTATATGTAAATATGTATGCAAAAAAATGTATTGCCCTGCACAATGAAAAGAGGTAAGAATTCCAACATAGCTGTATAATTATATGCTTTGTTTGGAAGTGTTTGCACGTATTTTTGAACGCATAAATATCCTTGTATGTACATTTGTTTAAATTTTTAAAAGCTTACTTATACTTACATATATAGTATACTTGTTTCGAATTATTTTACTCATTTAAGATCAACACCAAATTTTAATGGAACTCCTAGAAATGTGGCTTGGGGATATATAGTGGCTCGCAGCTTATTTCGTGTAAGCAACATTTTTGATAATACTGATATGAAATTAATATTTTTTGCTCTGAACTAAATGAACGAATGATGCAATTATATTGATAATTTAGTTTTAAATACAAAACATGTAAAAAAATTTACAAAAGTATTCAAATTCCATATTTTATTAAACAAAAACCAAAAACACTCATAATTCATGGGTCACAGCTTATTTCGTGTGGTATAAAAATTCTTACTAAAAAGTTATAAAAAGTAAACCAAAATAAAATTTCAATATTTTGTGGAAAAGCCTTTTTGCTCGATTACAGCTTTCATGCGGTTTTGCATTGATTCCACCAATTTTTTTGTATAGTCTGGCGATATTTTACCCCACTCTTCCTTCACAGCCGCTTTTAGAGTTTGGACGCTAGAAATGTGGTGTTTTCTAATATTAATTTCGAGAATGTGCCATACATTTTCAATAACGTTCAAATCTGGTGACTGTGCAGGTGTTTGGACTAGGTGTGGACAATTCCAAATGAGCCAAGTTTGTGCAAGACCAGATTTATGTTTAGGGTCGTTGTCCTGGTAGAAGTGAAAAGTGTCACGTATACCCAGGTCTTCTGCACTTTGAAGCAAATTTTGCTTCAGTAACTCTAGGTACACTTCTTTATTCATAGTGGAGTCTATAAACTCCAATCGACCAACGCCTGCAGATGACATACACCCCCAAACCATTACATGACCGCCACCATGTTTTACTGTTGCGCGTAAATTTTTTGTTTGGAGCTCAGTATTTGGTTTCCGCCATAAGTATGCTTTACCATCTGACGCAAAAAGATTAAACTTGCTCTCATCGGCGAAAATAACCGTATTCCAAAAAGCATTGTCCTTGTTTAAATGGTCATTTGCGAACTGTAAACGAGCTTTTTTATTTTTCTTCTCTATAAAAGGCTTATTCCGTGCTGTTCGCCCATGAAAATTGGAATCCCTTAATATTCTGCGCACAGTTTCTGGATGACATTTTTTGCCGAGAAACATTTCAACATCTTTGGTCACCGCTGGAGCACTTAACATTGGTTCTTTTTTAATCCTTTTTAAAATCCACCTCTCACCCGTTTCATTAAAAATTTTATTAGGAGCCTTTCGACCATTGTTATGCACGCGATTTTCACGAACAAAGCGCTGAATTATATATTGAACTGTAGGTGAACTTAAATCAACCATTTCAGCAATTTGTTTTTGCGTTTTTCCACTTTGAAAATGTTTAATAACTAATTCGCGTTTTTCAATTGAAGTGCGTGGACCCATGTTGATATACCGCGTAATTGTAACTGATCTGCATTGCTTTCCATGCATCCGTTATTTCCATGTATCACATGAACGAAAATCAACACACGAAATAAGCTGTGACCCATGAATTATGAGTGTTTTTGGTTTTTGTTTAATAAAATATTGAATTTGAATACTTTTGTAAATTTTTTTACATGTTTTGTATTTAAAACTAAATTATCAATATAATTGCATCATTCGTTCATTTAGTTCAGAGCAAAAAAATATTAATTTCATATCAGTATTGTCAAAATTGTTGCTTACACGAAATAAGCTGTGAGCCACTGTAAGTGCAGTGATAAATATGGTATGTAATTTGTAATACAATTTTAATATCAACTAGATTTCTTTTTAATTATTTTCTTTCTTTATCACATGTTCAACGAAGTCGCTTTTGAATCCAGCCGAAGTGCACAAAAATTTTCACTGATATTAACCGACTCTGTTGTTCAGTTGGTAAATATAATTGTAAACAAAGAAATTTTAAATAAAAATTAATATTGTTAATTATATAAAATTTAAATAAAATTTGTGTTTAATTATGTTTGGAATATACTAGCTAGGTTGAGAGGTAGTGAAGAAAGTAGTGAAATTTAATAGTCGGTAAGTTGTGAGGTAACTAATGATATATAGTCAGTGATATGTGGTGAAGTAGCTAGTGAAGTATAGGCGGTGAAATCACTCGTGAATAGTGTTAATCGGTTACCGCCAATGACATCGCCGTGTTAAAGTCATGAGTGAATTGCATTGCCGGTATTATGGTGGGTAACCAGTGGTGGTTACCAGTAAGTAGTGAACTCACTAGTGTTTCACTAATGAGCCGAACTGAAGGGTAGTATTGGATATAGTGTACCTTGCTAGTGAAAATGAATGAAATCGGTTCAGGAATTTCCTCAGCCCTAATACACTATATAGGACGATTTTCGTTATTCTATGAAACTTTGTGCCGAATTTATAGGTAAATTTGGGTGTTATCTTAATAAAATTTCTTCAATAAATTGCGAGAGTATAAAATGTTCCTTACTTGTTTTTGTTTTATTTTCTAGTGGCAGAAGAACATATTGATTTTCTCCGCAACCTGATCTTGACAACGCGACATATATATACATGTGAAAAGCAGTCTTGGCATAAATCGATTCCCACGTGTTTAAATGTTTGCCCCTGCGATTTAGTAATTGTAACGGTTTGTAACGAAAGATAGCTTAAGGGGAAATTGAATTATTTTAAAATTAAAAGGTATATCATTTGGGATCATCGGGATGCGAGGTATAAGTACTGTTAGATAGCTTAAGGGGAAATTGAATTATTTTAAAATTAAAAGGTATATCATTTGGGATCATCGGGATGCGAGGTATAAGTACTGTTTGACCAACTGCTGGACCAGTCAAAACCATTGCAACGATCACGTTATTGCGAAGAAATTTGACTTGAAGTCGAGTCCCGTTGCATAAATTAGGTGGTTTCGGATTTCTGAGTAAAATTATTGATGTGTATGTGACTATATTTCCTTCAAGTTTATTTAAAATTATGTCATTCACTTCGTCCACGCTACTGTTTCTCGCCGCCAATATTGCCCTTTGACACATCCATTGGTGATCTTTATTTTCTATTTCGCTGATGTCAGAGTAGACTTTTAATATTAAATCCTACCTTAATATGTAATATGTTACCTACTCTTACTCCTAAATCGCGGTCAATTCTAATTTTATTTTGAAAATGAGGTATTTTCCCGTCTCCTACTAAAAGTAATTTTGAAGGGAAAGTTATACTACCTCCCCCCAAATGGGCTCTCATATTTGTCGATAAATTTAAAATATTTACAAACTTCCATAATGGAGAACTTTTAAGGCAAAACTTTACTATTTTCTAGTTCCCCTTACTATTGCGGGTAAAGTTTGTCGAAAGTCCCCACCAAACATAACAGTAATCCCACCCATGATTTTATCACAGCTTCTAAGATCTCTAAGAGTTCTATCTAGAACTTCTACGTGAGCTCTATGAATCATGGTACATTCGTCCCAGATTATTAAACTGACATCTTGTAAAACTTTTCCCAAAGGGCCTTTTTTACGTATAGAGCACACGCTATCTTTCTCTAAAGAAACAGTTAGGTGCAGTTTAAAAGTGGAATGAGCTGTGCGTCCACCTGCTAATAAAGTTGCAGCGATACCTGACGACGCTACTGCTAAGGCTAGCTCCCCCTGAGACCTTACTTTTGCTAATATAAGATTAGTAATGAAGGTCTTGCCGGTCCCACCGGGAGCATCCAAAAAAAAAATTCTTCCTTCATTGAAACGAACACTTTGCAGAACACCTTTATACGCTGTCACCTGTAGCCTTTCTCGATAAATGGACTATCCAACACAAAAAGAATTATTCAATTCGAACCAGTAGTTTCGGAGGTTAGCGCGTTCAAACAAACAAACTCTTCAGCTTTATAATATTAGTATAGATTTAATTTTTTATTCACCAGGCGTTTTAAATGATTTTTTAGAGTACATTTAATTATCAATTTAAAATATTTAATACTCAATAGGTATAAAACACTTACGTCTGCACGCTTTAAAAAACAGAGTTGAAATGAACAATTGCTTGAAAACAAAAATTAACAGTTATTATTTCCCGTTAAATTGTAATTTTTGAATCAAAAGTACGATTTTTAAGCTATGAAAAATTAAAAAATTCCTTTATTGCTCCTAAAGGAGGACAAAAGGAGATCAATACTGAAATGAAGTAAAAAAAATCACAATAGAAGTATAAAATCTCATTTTTTTGCTCCTAAAAGATGACAAAAGGAGGTCAACACTAAAATAAAAAATAAAAAAACACAATATAAGAACAAAATTAAAAAATCTCCCTTACTGCTCCTAATAGAAGTCAATAGGAGGACTTCTTCATTCCACCTTTCAGGAGATCTCGCTTTTAAATCTGCTGGGTATGTATGTATGTCAGACAATCATCACATATGAATCGTACCATATATGTATACCTTCATTACTGTGCGAAGATAAATAACACATTTTCTCTTGTTCTGAAATGTTTTATTTTTTTTTGATTTATATATATTTTATCTTCTAACGTTTTATTTCACTTTGTTCTGATTTCTTGATTACATTGATTGTTTCTTTTTGCTCCCCACTGTGTGTAGCGTATGTGATATACAGTCAGTATTTCATTTTGTTACTGTTTATTTTACACTAATTTTGAGTAAACCAAAAGCTCCGTCATGATTGGGAAGGACCTCTCCGAGCCGTTCGATACCAACTAGTGTGACTTCTTTAACTTGATGATGAAAAAAATTATACGAGCTGTAGAGCTAAATAGAGAAGGTCGAATCTTCTATAAGACTGTACAGCTGCTGGAGTACGCCAATGATATCAATATCATTGGAAACAACAACCGCACAGTTAGTTCTGTTTTTTCCAGACTGGATAAGGAAGCGAAGCGTATGGGTCTCGCGTCTCCCACGTCACTGTTGACAGTCATAACTTCGAAGTCGTAGATAATTTCGTATACCTGGGAACCAGCATCAACAACACGAACAATGTCAGCCTCGAAATCCAGCGCAGAATCACTCTTGCCAACAGGTGCTACTTTGGACTAAGTAGGTAATTGAACAGTAAAGTCCTCTCTCGACGAACCAAAATCAAACTCTACAAGTCACTTATCATTCCCGTCCTGCTTTATGGTGCAGAAGTTTGGACGACGTCAACATCAGATGAGACAACACTAGGAGTTTTCGAGAGGAAAATTTTGCGCAAGCTTTATGGTCCCTTAAACATTGGCAACGGCGAATACCGGCGAATATGGAATGATGAGCTGTACGAGTTATACGACGACATTGACATAGTTCAGCGAATAAAAAGACAGCGGCTACGCTGGATAGGTCATGTTGTCCGAATGGACGGAAACACTCCAGCTCTGAAAGTGTTCGATGCAGTACACGCCGGAGGAAGCCGAGGAAGGGGAAGGCCTCCACTCCGTTGGAGGGACCAGGTGGAGACTACATATGTACTTCTATACGAAAAGTTTTATAACATAAATGCATTTTATTTCAACTATTTTTTTGTATAATAGTAAGCCGCTACAAGCTATTCTTATCGCAGTTTCATTACTTTTAGTCTGTTTATTATTTAATTATATCACTATTGTTTTTAACGTTTTTTAAGGGTTTTTTTAATATTTAACTTTATTTTACAATTAATTTAAAGTCTTTTATTCAAAGAATACTGATTTTCACCATCTCATAAAAGTAACTCTGCAGTCTTTGCTGTTCTATTTTACATTCTAACGTTTGTTTTCTTGCTTTTCTTCACTTTGTTCCTGTTTATTTGACACTGATATTGCTGTACTCCTAATTAGACAAGAGAGCACAATAATTTAAAGATCGCTGCTTATCTTATGTTTGTTGCTGTTTTTATGTATATCTGGCGTGTGTATGTAATAAATGTTACAACGACCGCTATTCGGCTGTTAAAAGCTGATTTTATGTGGAAATTTATTCTTATTGGATATTAATTTTATTATTTTTCCACTTTCTTATTCGTTCCTTTGGTTATTTGAAACGAAAAACGTGGTGTCGAAGCAGAAACGGGAGTGGTTGGGCTTACGGAGTCGTTTTCCGTCAATAACACAGACGATGATTGTGTAGAAGTTGGTGTATTATATTAAATTTGAGAAATGCAAAAATTCTTTATACAATGTAAGTCATCTGGCTGCATGTTTATAGCAGGAGGGTACAAAAAGCATGCAGCTTTATGCCATATACTTAAATTGGCGACCCATACTTCCTCAATTTTTTGTTTAATGTTCGCTTTTAACATCGATATTGCAGCTATGTCATCACTACTCGGTTCGCAAATATTATTTATTTTTAAAATAGATGGAAAAACATAACACAAGTGCACAAAATTTGACAATATGAATGTAATCGGCAGTCATGCTATTGTTGCGTAGTGATTATCAACGATTAGTGGTTTTATTTGTTTTGTTTACTTTTTATTTTATTATATATTATTTATTTCTATTATTTATTACTTTGTTTTCCTGAAATTTGTGATTAAAAAAAAATCAAAATATTTAAGTGCAATGAAATGTTTATTTTTTTATTTATGATTTTTTAATTAATAAATGAAATACATTTTGGGTGAATTCTATTCTTAAATTGAATTATTCTTTTTTAATACATATGTATGTACTACGTACGTTTAATATTTAAATTATTCAAATTAATTCAAAGGAAGCTAAGACAGAACGCGACATCCCGACGCCCTGTATGTTTATCCTGTATGTTTCTATTATCTTTGGTCTTCAAGTGCCACTCGAGTGTGTCGATCACAATCAACATGTGTACGACACACCCGAAAATATAATATACACATAATCCGACTTTTCCTGCTTGAACTCGAAGATAGGAGCGTCGTGATTGTTCGTTCGCGTTATTTTCGATTCGGGTTCCAAACTCAATCGAACACATTTTTAAAGAGTGTTCCGACACATTCGTACCGAATTCAAGCTATTGTGATTGAACAGACTCGAACATACACGACGCTGCTCTCTGATATGTATATATAGCAAATAACAACCGTTATTGGACTGACGGGACTGTATGCTTTGTTAAATAATATTTAAGTTTATATTAAGAAATTTAATTTATTTTTATATTTAAATTATCTTAGTATTGACAGCCCTTTATTTCAACTTGTTTGTTTTTTCTATAATTTCACTTATTAATTCGTATATATGTACACAATACACTTGTTTATATGTATATATACATATGTATGTGTATACATAGGCATAATCGCCTCTACAAGTCCGTTATACTGGAAATTACTGTATTATTGAGTGTCTTTGCACTATTTTATTTCTGATTCACTTTTAATTTTTATAACAAAAAATATTTAGTTTTCAATGTTTTTCGCTTATCGAAGTTATTTGTTTTGTAAATTGTACACTGTCTATAATTCATCACTAATACCATATTTAACTTTATTAAATTTTACGACCATATAAGTACGTGCGTATCCTTCGACGGTCACATACATATAGAATATGACATACATAGACAAACTACGTAGGCCAAATATCTATTGTAAGAGTTGATGAATGTATTTATTTATTATAAAATTTACAAATATTTACACTAATGTTATTGCCAGCCGACATTCTGCTGGTATTGGGCGTCGTATATGGAATCGTTTTGTTATACGCGTTTTAATTGAGTTTAGAAGTAGATTAAATTGTTACACTTGCATTCGTGTAGCCTTTTGGAACTGAGAGGAGTCATTGTTTTTTATATGGGTATATAAATTCTTGAACAATCCATTCAGTTCTCTTTCATTTTCCGTATATATGGGAATTGTCCATACCCGTGTTTTATGACTTAATGCGCACAAACTTAAAATATTATTTCATTAATTTTTGGCTACTAGAATTAAAAGCAATTGTTGCAATCTTTTTTCCTTTCCACTTCCATTTTCCAATTTCAATTTCAACTATTTACTGCAATCAGCTGATTGGCAATTACTGCACATGTATTTTGGCTTGAAAAAATCGTTCAGTAGTTCTCGAACCAGCAATGAATGAACATTGCTCATCGATGTGGCACTTTGCATAAGTGCCCTGCGCGAAATGCCTTAGTGTGATGAATTTTGTTTAATGTTATCTATTACATTTAACCCTTCTGCTATGTTTGCAATTTGACCCAATTTTCAAGAAAACTCGTCGAAATTTGCGTGTTAGTGTAGTCGTATTGTATTGATTCTTCTTCTATTTGTTAACTGCAGTAAAAGGAATAGATAAATGTGAAAATTAAAATAATATCTGTTTTTTATGTTGCTGGAGGATGCCAAATGTAATTTCATTACACTTATTACGTTGTTGGGTCAATTTGACCCACTTAGTATTTTGAAACATTTTGCCGTTTATTATTACATCACTCGATCAAAAACGCCGACAAAGAAAGCTAGTTATCGGAAATCGAGTATATTTTGCACAGCTCTATTTTTATATATATATGAATCCACCAAAAAACGACGAAGAAATATTCAGCTGTTTGTAGTATGTGCCAAAAATTTGTTTGCAAGGAACACAGCTATTATTTACAAATATTTTCTACAATTAACATACACTCAATAAAATAGTGTTATCAGTGGATTTTTTATAAGTGGGTCAAATTGACCCAAAACACTATACGTGTAATTATCTATCACCAAATCAGGATTTATTCTAAAAACAAATCAAATAATTGTGTTTGTGGCAATGTTTGAGTACGTATATGGTTATGCAACTGAGTCTCACAGTTGTTATGTGAAATTATTTTATAACATGTCAATGTACTCAACCATATAAACTGCTATGTACCCGAGAGAATCACAAAATATCTAAGTAAATGCGTAGAATAAAACGCACATCTGTATTCATACGTTTCACATCATGTTACGTATACGCCATGGTCACTCGTCAAATGCTAATGTACGGCATACATGTGTATGTGTTGTATATACTTCTGAGTTTTCCTTTGTCTTGCGTTTTCTGCCCTTTTTACTTTGGTTATGACTTTTGTTTTATTCTCTTTAATTTTGTGCTACAAGCCCTGTGAGTTTAATTGTTGTGCTCTTCACAACGCGCACATTGCCACTTCACACAGCGGTTGCTATGGTGCTGGTATGCTTTGTTTTTGTCGTTTTGTAGACATACGGGTTCCTTGGTTTGAATAATGAAAAGTCTCCTAAGATGACAGCAGCGGTGACTGCGACGGCTGTGATCTTTTGACTTTGGTACAAGTTTTAGTACGCAGTTTCCAGAATTTGCTTTTAAATTTCCATAATTTAAAGAAAACTAAATAATACAGTTTGCGCTTGAACCCATTGGGAGGTGAAAAAATGAAGTTTAATAAAACATTCCTCATATTTTTTTTACAAGTAAGGAAAGACTAAGTTCGGGTGCAACCGAACATTTTATACTTTCGCAATTTATTGATATACTTTTATTAAGATATCACACAATTTGACCCACATATTCGTCATAGTATATACGCTATAAAGTCCATTCAAAACTGGAAACCGTAATATTAGGTATATGGAAGCTAAGTGAAGTTATGACCCGATTTCACTCATTTTTGGCAGGGAGACATATCATTAGAAGAAAAATATTCCCTACAAATTTCATCAAAATATCTGAGAGACTTACCATTATTTTCGGTAAAAAAAATGATTAGAAGCACTGAGGTCTTCATGTTAGATATATGGGCCTTGAAAACCTGTGGTCCGATTTCGGAGATTTTTAGAAAAGGGCTGCCACACTATAAATGCAGTATTTATGCAAAGTTCTGTTTTGATATCTTCCATAATGCTTACTTTCTATATGGTAAAGTAAACGATTCAGATCGACTTCAAAGTTCTGGTATATAGGAAGTAAGCGTGGTTGTGAACCGATTTGGCCTATTTTTACAACATATCATTGGGATGCAAGAAAATTATTAAGAACCGAATTCCACTGAAATTGGTCGAATAGTTTCGGATATATGTTTTTTGACCGATAAGTGGGCGGAGCCACGCCCATTTAAAATTTTGTATACCAATTTAAATGAATCCCTTCTGAACCTTCTTTATGATGAAATTTAAGGTTTCTGGTGTTTTTCCTATCTGAATTAAAGCATTTTTAGTGGTTTTTAACATAACCTTTGTATGGGAGGTGGACGTGGTTAATATCCGATTTCTACTATTTTTATGGTTTGTGGCGGGGTACGTAAGGGAACCGACTGCAGAAAGTTTGGTTTATATAGCTTTATTGGTTTGCGAGATATATACAAAAAACCTATTTGTGGGAGGGGCCACGCCCGCTTCCCCAAAAAAGTGACACCAAAATATGACCCTCTCTAATGTGATCCTCTGTATCAAACTTTACTTTCATTACTTTATTTATGGCTTAGTTAAGACACTTTATAGGGCAGTCGAGCGATTTCTCCCATTTTCAATACCAACCTCCTCAGTGCCAAGGAACATGTGTACCAAGTTTTGTCAAAATATCTTAATTTTTACTCAATTTATCCATTTTCACGTATGCACAGACGGACAGACGGACGGATTTTAGCTTGTTTCGTCATCCTGATCATTTTGATATATATAACCATATATCTATCTAACTCGTTAAGTTTTAAGACTTACGAACAACCGTTATGTGAACAACTTTTCGCAACTTTTGTTTCACATCCACACTTTGTAATGAATAAAAAAATAATTCTGAAGAAGTTTTGTTTGTATGTATTTCGTTTACTGTTTACCATTTCTGTTTACCAAAGTTGTCAAGTGATATCAGTTTTGGCAAAGCGGAACATTCTAAACAAAACCGCACATTTATTCTCATGTTTGTGAGAATGCTTTTTGAGGTTTCAAGAAAAATGTTGAAATTTGCGCAGCTCGGTTTAACTCTGTCATTCCTGGTTGACTTTTCCGAAGGAAGAGCAAATATTTACTAAATGTTTTTGCTTGATGTTTTACACTCTAACTCAGATAAACGAAGGTTGAGTGGTTTTTTTGGCGTCCCATTGGTTGAAGTTGTCATGCGTTTTGCTATTAAGCAGATTTTATTAGAAATATTGTACTCTATATATGTATAAGTTAACTCAAATAGTTCATCCACTTTTAGTTATAAATTGTAGCTCATAAGATGCAGCAGTAGCTCACCAAATTATTATAAAATAAATAACTGAAATAATAAGAATTGTTTAACTTATTTAACTTATATACTCTAACTGTTCCTTGTAATCAGCCCAATTATTATTCGAATAACCACAAGACGATGTTTTATTGAAAAATATAAATATATTTATCTATACGAATATTATAAAGAGGAAAGATTTGATTGTTTATTTGCATTCAATAGGCTCCGAAACAATTTGACAGATTTGAAAAAAAAAAACATAGGCTATATTAAATTTTCAAAAAAGTTAGCGATCCATACTAAAACTCCAATAATGTAACGTAAGATGTGAAAGAATTACCAAAAAACCTTCATAAATTACGGGCGCTGCGAAAACAATTGATTATAGAAAAAATTAATGTATTACAAATAATAATAACTATTACAGTTTTGTCACAATAAGTGTCTATATCATTTTAAAAAATATTAAGCAAATAATTTAGTACTTTGTACAAAGACAGTTAAATTTGTTTTAATTTTAAAAAAGCACAATTGATTTACATATATCTCAACTTTCTGAAAATATCAAAAAGATGCCGTGATGGAGTATCTTCACCAGAAACTGAAAATCCTCTTGCAAGTCGAAGAGAATACACATTGCAATGGCACAGAGAGTCGATTAACGAGCACTCGCTTTAAGCACTTCTTAAGCACATGCACGAGCATCGAGTACGAAACGTGTGTAGCGGCTTGAAGAACAAAATATTAGCTCGTCTTAGGGAATCGAACTCTCAGCGTTCCCAACGCCTTCATGATTGAAGAGAAATGTGCTGAACACATAGAAGACGACAAGCGACGAGCGACATCTGTCAAATATTAAAATACACGAGTTCTTATGGGCACAGATTTTTTGACAACAGCACGACTTCACAACAAAAGGGTTGAAGTCTTCGCTGTCGCCAAATTAGAAATGTTTCTAATTTTGCCGACGACAATGGCCGCTGTAGAGCTGCCACTTACATGTGAAATGTAAAATTATTCAAAGTTCTCACAAGTATGACGTTATTTTGTCAGTAGAAACGTAAAACAATCGATTATTTAAAACAAATAAATCGCAAATTTTTACATTTTTTGCGTAAGTGAAAGATGTTAGTACGGCAACAATGAAATTGCTGTTTGATATGTCGCTGCCGTGTTCAAAATGCTCAAGACGCTGGGTTCAAACCGGCATTTGTGGTCAGCCGTCGCTACGTCGTGTAGTGTCGTCGTCTTTGTGTTCAGCACTAAAGACAACAGACATCAAAGACTAGAAGTCGTAATCAAGTTTTTGTTCATTGCAAAAATTATAATTTAGTCATTCGTGGAATGCGTTTTGAGGAATTAATCCCCAATTCGTTTTTAGCGCTTAAAATTAACTAACATTAAGAGAATATGTTGGCGTTAGAACACACCAAAAAGAACAAGCAATATTGCGCTATTACACCCTTACACAATCTTATTGCATATGTACATATATATAGTATGGGAATTAGAAACGAGTATACACAAAATATTGGATCCTAATCCCGAAATCGTTAAACAGTTTAAAAGTAAATTTGTATCTATTATCTGCGATTTTGCTCAAATTCTAATAGTTCATAGTTCTTTTCACTGAGTATTAAACTCAATATATTTACGCAATTTTGAGAGCGAGAAAAATCGCTGGGTACGATGTAAAATGTCACTAGTTCCACCCGGCTGAAAAGTTGTACAGTTTCCTGGTCAAAAGATCTTTCCACGTGACAAGACACTCGATAGAGGTAATGGTAAAAATTTGCTTCACAAAAGAGAAAATATCAACCGAAATACATATAAATAAGTGAATAAAATTAAGGTTTGTCCAATGTAATTGAGCTTTAGAATCGATCGATCTTTGCTTTACTGAGCTCCTGTTTCAAGAGATTCGTCGCAATTATCTCTAAACATTTCTAAATGGAAGTGGAATAAGTCAGGTACCACATACTTAATTACGCACTTCTACTAACTCTTTACAAGCGCACATGAGGATGATTGACAATTTAGAAAAAAACGCGTCGCAGCTAAAGTGCTGCGGGAAATATATGGCAATTCATTCTTGTTTCTTCCTTTTTCGCCGAGCTTTGTTGCTTTTTATATTTTCTATAATGATTTTGTTTTCGTTTATGTTGCACGCGCAATTAATTAAGTCCCGCTTGAAAATCTTCCCTGGGCAATTATATTGCAGACATACAATTATTACCAAAGACCAACCACACAGCCATTTAATTATATCAAGGACACTCGCTACCAACTGTGCTTTTTGAAGTCGGCAAAAAATGTGATCGCACAGCGAAGTAATAAAAAATATAAAAAAAAATAAAAATCTTAATCCTGGAATACATACACGTTCGTACACACAGGAAAATAAAAAAAATTTAACTGTGAATTGAAGTACAGACAATGGAAGCTCGCAGAGAATAATAATACAAATCGAATAATCAACGGCACCGGCTGGCCTTTGTAATGAAATAAATATAAAAACAAGTAAGGAAAGGCTAAGTTCGGGTGCAACCGAACATTTTATACGTTCGCAAATTATTGCTATATTTTTATTAAGATAACACACAATTTGACCTATGTATTCAGTATAAAGTCCAATAGAAAAACGAAAATCAACATATATGGTATATAGGCTGAGGTAATTCCTGAGCCGATTAAACTCATTTTCATCACCAACATACATTATATGCTTATTTAATTTGGCTAAGAAATTTCATATATTACCCGATTTCTAAGCTATTAAGCCCATCGTATTTTTGAAAATCCTATAATTAGCTATATGAGAGCTAGGGAAAGTTATGACCTGATTTTAACCATTTCTGGTACAGAGACACACTACTAGAAGAAAAGTAGTTCTTGTGAATTAAATCAAGATATCTGAGATATTTACCGATGTTTTCGGTGAAAAATTACCATACGGCACTGAGTTCTTCAAATTCGATATCCGGGGCATTGGAAAGTTATAGTCCGATTTCGAAAATTTTTTCAAGTGATGCTACGGATCATATACAGTATTTATGTAAACTTTTATTTCGCTATCTTTATTGGTTCCATATGTATATATTATAAAGAGATAGAATCAGATGGAATTCAAAATTGAGTTATATGGGAAGGTGTCGTAGTTGTGAACCGATTTCATCCATTTTTCATACGTGTCATCGGAAAGAAGAAAATATTATATACCAAATCACATTGAATTCTGTTGAGTAGTACCTGAGATATGGTTTTTGACCCATAAGTGGGCAAAGCCACGCCCATTTTCCATTTTGTAAAAAAATCTGAGTGCAGCTTCCTTCTGCTATTATTTATGTGAAATTTAGTGTTTCTGACGTTTTTCGTTAGTAAGTTAACTCACTTTTAGTAATTTTCAACCTAATCTTTGTATGAGAGGTGGGCGTGGTTATTATCCCATTTCAATTATTTTCATGGTGTGTGGTGGGGTACGTAGGAGAACCGTCTGCAGAAAGTTTGGTTTATATAGCTTTATTGGTTTGCGAGTTATATACAAATAACCGATTTGGGGCGGGGCCACGCCCACTTCCCTAAATAATTTACATCCAAATATGCCCCTTCCTAGTGCGATCCTTTATTCCAAATTTTACTTTTATAACTTTATTTATGCCTTAGTTATGACACTTTATAGGTTTTTGGTTTTCGCCAATTTGTGTTCGTGGCAATGGTCCGATTTTGCCCATTTTCGAAAGCAACCTCCTCAGGGTGCCAAAGAATACGTGTGCCAAGTTTCATTAAGATATCATAATTTTTACTCAAGTTACAGCTTGCACAGGCGGACGGACGGACGGACGGACAGACAGACATTCGGATTTGAACTCCACTCTTCACCCTCTTCACTTTGGTATATATATCTAGCTCGTTTAGTTTTGGGTGTTAGAAACAAACGTTATGTGAACAAAACTATAATACTCTCTTAGCAACTTTGTTGCGAGACTATAATAAGGAATAAGTGCAGGAGGGAAGACCGAAATCATGTAGGGTGTGAGTTTGGAAAATAAAGCATACTTAGGTAAGCATCGGTTGGAAGATCACAATTGAATATACTTTAACCATTTCAGGAGTGAACATTTTTTGAGTTTCAAATTCTACAATTGATTTAAGCGCAGATATCAAAGATACATAAACACGTCTACGATTAATTTTCCTATCAGTTTAAACTTCACATATAATTTTCACATGTAATTTTTCACAGAAAATATCGATAAATCTCTCTTTTTCTTCTAATAGTGTACTTCTGTACCAAAAATGGCTCCCATATACTTAATTATAGGTTTTTCAAAAATACGGTGGGCCTTATACCGCATGTATCGTTTAATATGTGAGATATACTACCAAAATTATTTCAGCGTATAGTCGTGGTGTTTTAATCGAATAATATTAAATTTATTTTCACAGCCTCTTTAATTATCAATAAAAAGTTACGTATACGCCATGAAGACCATTTGATTCGTTTATATCATTATATATATTTTTAAACTCTTAGAAATTATCATTTAGTGATTATTTAATGCTTTTTGTAATTGTGACTAAATTTCGTTGATGTTGCTCATATTCCTTATACTATTTGTTTTTTCTCCTCACTACTAACTACTTACTACACTACTCACTCCTCACTACCCTTTTGATGACGACCGCTGCAAACGTTTTAAGGATAATGATTTAAGGGCATGCACCTGGAATGTTCGGACCCTTAATTGGGAAAGTGCCTCTGCCCAGCTGGTTGATGTCCTCATACGACTATAGGCTGACATCACCGCCATCCAAGAAGTGCGATGGACGCGACAAGGACGGAAGAAGGTGGGTCCTTGTGACATCTACTAGCGCAAATTTGGTGTTGGATTTGTGGTGGGAGAGAGACTCCGTCGCCGAGTCCTGGCATTCACCCCGGTGGATGAACGTCTAGCCACAATCCGCTTAAAAGCGAGGTTCTTTAACATATCACTTATTTGCGCCCACGCCCCAACGGAAGAGAAGGACGATGTGACCAAATATGCTTTCTATGAGCGCCTAAAAAGTACTTACGAGCGCTGCCCCCACCACGATGTCGAAATAGTGCTTGGCGATTTTAACGCCGGGGTGGGTAAAGAAGGTGTCTTTGGCACAACAGTCGGAAAATTCAGCCTCCATGACGAAACATCGCCAAACGGTCTGAGGCTGATCGACTTCGCTGGGGCCCGAAATATGGTCGTCTGTGGTACCAGATTCCAGCATAAGAAAATACACCAAGCTACTTGGCTGTCTCCCGATCGAAAGACGCGTAACCAAATCGATCACGTTGTGATCGACGGAAGACATGTCTCCAGTCTTTAAGACGTGCGTACGCTCCGAGGACGAAATATAGACTCGGACCATTATCTGGTAGCAGCGAAGATACGCACCCGCCTCTGTGCAGCAAAGAACGCCCGTCAACAAACACAAGGAAGGTTCGACGTCGAAAAGCTGCAATCGCAACAGACAGCCACGAAATACTCTACTCGACTTGCACTCCTGCTCTCTGAGAGCACTCATCAGCATCTCGGTATAAGGGAACTGTGGAACGCCATCTCAAACTCACTGCGTACCGCTGCAGCCGAAACAATTGGATTTCGGCGACGTCAAAAAACAAGCTGGTACGATGAGGAATGCCGTCTGGCAGCGGAGAGAAAACAGACTGCCTACCTCGCAACGTTGCAAACAACCACAACACGTGCGGGATGGGATAGATACCGAGAGCTGAAGAGGGAAGCGAGACACATCTGCAGACAAAAAAAGAAAAAGGCCGAAATGCGTGAGTACGAAGAGCTTGAGAAGCTGGCAGACCGAGGTAATGCTCGAAAATTTTACGTAAAGATCCGGCGACTTAACGAAGGTTTCAAGACCGGAGCATCCTCATGTAGAGACCAAGATGGTAATCTGGTAACCGACCTGTTGAATGGCAGTGAAAGTACAACACCAGGAGATGGTGAACCCGATTCCCCAATCGATGACGATGGAATAGATATTCCATTACCCGACCATAAAGAAATTCGAATAGCAATTACCCGCCTGAAGAACAACAAAGCGGCAGAGGCTGATAGATTACCGGCTGAGCTATTCAAATACGGTAGCGAAGAACTGATAAGTTGCATGCATCAGCTTCTTTGCAAAATATGATCGGAAGAAAGCATGCCCGACGATCGGAATCTCAGTGTGCTCTGCCCAATCCATAAAAAGGGAGATCCCACAAACTGTGCCAATTACCGTTGGATAAGCCTCCTAAATATCGCCTATAAGGTTCTATCGAGCGTACTGTGTGAAAGACTTAAGCCCACCGTCAACAAACTGATCGGACCTTATCAGTGTGGCTTTAGACCTTGAAAACCAACAACCGACCAGATATTCACCATGCGCCAAATCTTGGAAAAGACCCGTGAAAATAGGATCGACACACACCACCTTTTTGTCGATTTTAAAGCTGCTTTCGACAGCACTAAAAAGGAGCTGCCGTTATGCCGCGATGTCTGAATTTGGTATCCCCGCAAAACTAATACGGCTATGTAAGTTGACGTTGAGCAACACCAAAAGCTCCGTCATGATTGGGAAGGACCTCTCCGAGCCGTGCGATACCAAACGAGGGTTCAGACAAGGTGACTCACTATTGAGCGACTTCTTTAACTTGATGTTGGAAAAAATAATACGAGCTGCAAAGCTAAATAGAGAAGATACAATATTCTACAAGAGTGTACAGCTCCTGGCGTACGCCGATGATATTGATATCATCGGAAGCAAGAACCGCGCCGTTTGTTCTGCTTTTTCCCGCATGGATAAGGAGGCGAAGCGAATGGGTCTGGAGGTGAATGAGGACAAGACGAAATATCTCCTGTCATCAAGCTAACAGTCAGCGCACTCGCGTCTTGGCTCCCACGTCACTGTTGACAGTCATAACTTCGAAGTCGTAGATAATTTCGTTTACCTGGGAACCAGTATCAACAACACCAACAATGTCAGCCTCGAAATCCAGCGCAGATTCACTCTTGCCAACAGGTGCTACTTTGGACTGAGTAGGCAATTGAACAGTAAAGTCCTCTCTCGACGAACCAAAATCAAACTCGACAAGTCGCTTATCATTCCCGTCCTGCTTTATGGTGGAGAAGATTAGACGATGTCAACATCAGATGAGACAACACTAGGAGTTTTCGAGAGGAAAATTTTGCGTAAGATTTATGGTCCTCAGAACATTGGCAACGGCGAATACCGCAGACGATGGACCGATGAGCTGTAGGATTTATACGACGACATTGACATAGTTCAGCGAATAAAAAGACAGCGGCTACGCTGGCTAGGTCATGTTGTCCGAATGGACGAAAACACTACAGCCCTGAAAGTGTTCGATGCAATGCCCGCCGGAGGAAACCGAGGAAGGGGAGGACCAGGTCCCGTTGGAGGGACGAGGTGGAGAGCGACCTGGTTACACTTGGGATCTGCTACTGGCGCCGAACTGCGAAGGAAAGAGGAGAGTGGCGCGCTTTAATCGATTCGGCTATAACCGGCTAAACGGTTGAACGCAAAAAAGAGGTCGCCCCTTATAAGCAACATTAATAGAATCTCCATATAATTGATCCTAGTAACTCAACAAGCAGTCTGCAAGTTTATTCCTACACAAGCTGATGCTGACGCTGCGATCAAAATGTGTTTGGTGAAAAAGGAAGTTGCAGACTATGCCAAACTGGGTCTGAATTGACTAAATGATGGAAAAACAACTAAAACTATTTTTTTTTTAATTTTTCACACATAAATAATAATATTATATTTTAAAGTTTTTTAACTCTTCGTACATATAACAACCATACATAAAACCATTTAAGTAAAGCCTTTTTTCATGAAATCAAAATCTTCGTTTTATGATTTTTGTATTCCACTATGGCCCAATGTTGCTCACAAGCAACCGTCTGTAGCGCCTATAATAAAAGACGATTTGGAATTCTTTTATGGTCTCAGTGGAGAAAAGCAATTTTAAAACCACAGGAAAAAGTCGGGCCCGAAAGGGTTAAGTAGATCAATTTCAGTCAACCAAGTATCAATATGGTGTATAACTGTATAGTCTTCCTGTTAAATACGATTTTAACTCTTACACCCCTATTGCTGGTGTCCACTACTGAGCGATTGTCACCTAAAGGTGCTATTGTAAGTGTCGATCAGTCGCTCAACCCTCGAATGCTTTTCAATCGCTTATTTGTCTACACAATTTTTTCAATCGTTATAAACACAATGCGTCATCTACGATTGCTGTTATTCAATACATCGACACCGACATCCTTCTTATCGCCAAGCTTGCATCGAAAACTGCTAGACCAGCATATACGCGGCCAATTTATATCCATACCATACACTCCACTATTCAGAATGGAATACCCGCGAAACGAAAATATGTATTTAAGACCATTGATATTGTGCTGAATCAAGTTGAAGTTCTCACCTATCCAACTGAATTATTTGATTCTCTTGTTTGGGTTGTATACCCGTTGTCTCTTGCTTTACTATTGAAAGTTGACGTACCCATCATCTTCTTCGAAGCATAACTCCACCACCACTTTGTAACGGGACCAAACTCTCAATCAAGAAAATAATGAACAATGTTATAGGGGCAAAAATTTTAACTGGAAATTGCATAGGTGAAAACGTACTGGTGTTTTTTTTAGAACTTTTTCGAACCAGTCGCGGCGGTCACTTGTCCGAAAAAATTTTTGAAGCATAATGGCAAAACCTTTTCTTTATAATAAGTCTTGTCCGCAAAACTTTGCTATTACTTGGAATATTGAAACTTGAACTCATTTATAACTAATAAATGTTTTTATCTGCCTATTTAATCAAGGTAAACATTCAATGAGCCTATAAAGTACCGAACTGAACGGGATGAATACTTCAACTAATAATACAAATCTGGATGACACGTTTGGAAAACAGATTTACTTCCATCAAGCCTCCATTAATTTTGATTTCATATGTTTGCATCATTACATAGATACTTCGTACTTCAAGGAGACAGTGGCTCACAGCCACATTAGGTATTATCCTCTAACGGCCATAACGTTATTTTGTTACTTCGATGCATGTCGTGGTCTTCCATTTCTAATTGGTCGATAGTATGAAACATCCTTTCTTTCTTTCTGTTTAATGTCGCCATTGCTGTTAGATCAACAGAATATCGATATTCTATATGAGTCTATTGTTCACTTCTTTCCGTTATATTTAAACTGTTTTTATAAGGAACTACGTATAAGTATATATTTTATATGCGTATGTAACTATGATTGTATGAACCTTTTATAAACATATTAGCTTGCTTTTGTATTCAGTATGCTGCAAATCTAAAAGGAGTTGCCTTTACGCCGCGATGTCTGAATTTGGTATCCCCGCAAAACTAATACGGCTGTGTAAATTGACGTTGAGCAACACCAAAGGCTCCGTCATGATTGGGAAGGACCTCTCCGAGCCGTTCGATACCAGACGAGGTTTCAGACATTATCGTGCGACTTCTTTAACCTGATGCTGGAAAAAATTATAAGAGCTGCAGAGCTAAACCGAGAAGGTGCAATCTTCTACAAGAGTGTACAGCTCCTGGCGTACGCCGATGATATTGATATCATCGGAAGCAACAACCGCGCCGTTTGTTCTGCGTTTTCCCGCATGGATAAGGAGGCGAAGCGAATGGGTCTGGAGGTGAATGAGGACAAGACGAAATATCTCCTGTCATCAAACAAACAGTCGGCGCATTCGCGTCTTGGCTCCCACGTCACTGTTGACAGTCATAACTTCGAGGTCGTAGATAATTTCGTATACCTGGGAACCAGCATCAACAACACGAACAATGTCAGCCTCGAAATCCAGCGCAGAATAACTCTTGCCAACAGGTGCTACTTTGGACTGAGTAGGCAATTGAACAGTAAAGTCCTCTCTCGACGAACCAAAATCAAGCTCTACAAGTCGCTTATCATTCCCGTCCTGCTTTACGGTGCAGAAGATTAGACGATGTCAACATCAGATGAGACAACACTAGGAGTTTTCGAGAGGAAAATTTTGCGTAAGATTTATGGTCCTCAGAACATTGGCAACGGCGAATACCGCAGACGATGGACCGATGAGCTGTAGGATTTATACGACGACATTGACATAGTTCAGCGAATAAAAAGACAGCGGCTACGCTGGCTAGGTCATGTTGTCCGAATGGACGAAAACCCTCCAGCCCTGAAAGTGTTCGATGCAATACCCGCCGGAGGAAGCCGAGGAAGGGGAAGGCCTCCACTCCGTTGGAGGGACCAAGTGGAGAGCGACCTGGTTACACTTGGATCTCCAACTGGCGCCGAACTGCGAAGGAGAGAGAGAGGTGACGCACTATCGTCGATTCGGCTATAACCGGCTAAACGGTTGCAACGCCAATCACATACATGCTGCAAATCTCTGTGAGTACAAGTATTTAAACAAATTTTAGACTGAATTTTGGGGATTTGATTCAAATGAATATTAAATTTTCTTCCACAACTACGAGGGCTGCTATATATATTTCTGGCCTAGGCAACACTAAGTGTTGCCAGGTGCAACCTGACATTTCCATTGGAAAGTTTGACATTTTTTAGCATAACATCACTCAGAACATTTTGTCATTTAATCGTGAATTGTTTTATTTACAGGGAATTAAAAAATTCATCTCGGCCAAAAAATGGAATTAACTCGTGCACATTTTCGTGCGATCATTTTTCACAACTTTCGACGTGGATTATCGCGACAAGAGTGAATCGATGAACTAAAATCCTTGTATGGATATGAAACACCATCATATAGCACTGTGAAAAACTGACGCTTAAAGACGAATTCCATGAAGGTCGTCCAAAAACAGCCGTTGTGCCAGAAAACATCGATGCCGTACGACACTCGCGCAAGAGGCTTGTGTGGAGTGCTTCGAAAATTGGTTTGAGCGCATGCAAAAGTGTAAAAATCTTGATGGAGAATATTTTGAAAAACAATAAAACCATTTTCGTCGATAAATATTCCTATTTTCATTATTAGCCCAGAAATATATATAGCAGCCCTCGTAGTAGGTGTGCGCTATTAGCTTTTCGACACAGCGTCTTAACCCTGTAAACAAAAAGCAAAATAAAGTAAATTCTTGAGAATGTATACGTATGTTTGAATGCGATTATGTGTGCAGCGAATGTAATAACTGAAAAAGGGTATACAACCCAAAAAACGTAAGACATTTAAGAGCTCAAGAAGACACTGATTAGAGCCCATGCCTGTATCCCTGTATGTATATGCACTATAATGGGAAGGCAGAGTTTTTAGAAATATTTACATCCCTTGATTGAGCGTCATAATAAAGAAGGCAGCTGCTGATAAAGTGAGCGCCTCAGGGTGACTGAAAAGAGGTAGTACTGTTTATCCACAGAATTTATTATACTCTCGCAACAAAGTTGCTAGAGAGTATTATAGTTTTGTTCACATAACGGTTGTTTGTAATACCCAAAACTAAACGAGTTAGATATAGGGTTATATATACCAAAGTGATCAGGGTGAAGAGTGGAGTTCAAATCCGAATGTCTGTCTGTCCGTCCGTCCGTCTGTGCAAGCTGTAACTTGAGTAAAAATTAAGATATCTTAATGAAACTTGGCACACTTATTTCTTGGCACCATAGGAAGGTTGCTTTCGAAAATGAAAAAAAAATCGGACAACTGCCACGCCCACAAAATGGCGAAAACCGAAAACACATAAAGTGCCATAACCAAACCATAAATAAAGCTATGGAAATAAAATTTGGTATGAAGGATCGCACTATGAAGGGGCATATTTGGATGTAATTTTTTTGGGGAAGTGGGCGTGGCCCCGCCCCCTACTAAGTTTTTTGTACATATCTCGCAAACCAATAGAGCTAAATAAACCAAACTTTCTGCATTCGTTTTTTTTAGCCACTTCCTAATACAGTCTAAAAATGAAAGAAATCGGATAATAACCACGCCCACCTCCCATACAAAGGTTAGGTTGGGCGTCGCCCACTCATGGGTCAAAAACCATATCTCAGGAACTACTCCATCGATTTCAATGAAACTTGGTTTGTAATAGTTTCCTTAAATCCCAATGATTTGTTGTGGAAATAGGCCAAATCGCTTCACAACCATGCCTACTTCCTATATACCAGAACTTTGAAGACGATCTGAATCGTTTACTTTATAATACATAAAGTAAGCACTAGTGAAGGTATCGATGCAGAACTTTGCACAAATACTACGTTTATAGTGTGGCAGCCGCAAAATCGGACCATAGGTTTTTAAGGCCCCATATATCGAACACGAGGACCTCGGTGCTTCTAACCTAATATTATGGTTTCCAACTTTCAATGGACTTTATTCAATATATATGACAAATATGTGGGTCAAATTGTGTATTATATAATATAAATAAAGTTAAATAAATAAATTGCGAGAGTATAAAATGTTCGGTTACACCCGAACTTAGCCCTTCCTTACTTGTTTTTATAAAATCAAATTCGATAAAACCTCAGCAAAGCTTAGTTTTCCTTTTCAACTAGTTTGCAATTTCATTTAGGGATTTTGCAGAAACGAATTAGATACTCTGACAGGCTGTTTGTGTGAATATGTGTTTGTACGTATGCAGATTTTGAGGATTTTCAATGATTTATTGATGTGAAAAATACGAGCATATAAACTTGCGTACAACTTAAGCAACCACATTGTTGGAAGCCTTGAAAGGTATTTAAACAAACACAAACAATAAACGTAGTATGTGTGTATATATCTAAAACAAAGATTTTTTGACATAATTAATAAAATCTCAGTTAAGAAACAAGTCCAAAAGGAACTGACGCATAAGAGTTCATAAGACATTCAGAGGTAAACTTACCCAATGTGGCGAACAACCGAAAACATAATTCATTTTGAAATATGTCAAAGCAAAGGGACTTTCTTACATTGTATATGACTTGTAGGAAAACATGGATTAAAATAAAAATAAGAAGTAAGCAAGGTCTCAGTTCGAGTGTAATTTTCGACATAACATTTGTATCGAATGTGTGTGGTTAGAATTCGATTTTTCACGCTGTATATTACGGGGTTCTTATTGAAAATGACTCCAGAGTGTTGTTTTGATATAGCTTTAGTATTTTATATATCAATCAGAGTACCAAATACGTTTTTGAAAGAATAAAGTTATCACGTCTACTGAGTAAGTCAAAGTTCAAAGTACTTGTCCCAGTTTAAAGCCACACTTTCCCGCATAACTTGTTCAAATCCAATTTTTCATCCATATTTAGGAAAAGTAGAAGTCACCAGTATATATATGTAGATCCGAATGCCAAAAATTTACCTTATAGGAGTACCCTTATTGGTAGTAACCATGTTGTCAGGACTAAACAGTTTTAAAGAATTATCTACAATTTCTGGACTTTAAAACCATGGCACATTTAGTTACTACATGGGTTCATACGTTTATAATTTTGTAGATATGCACTTGAGGCTTTTGCAGCAGTCTCAAAGTGAAATATGCGTCGATTGAAGGACATTTACTTATCTTAACGCCTATCGCAGTACGCATTCATCATTTCGGTGAGCTAAAAGTTCTGAGGAAAAGCAGAACAATAACAACGTTTATTTCATTTTCAAGTTTATGACACAGCCTTAAAAATTGTGCCTGCAGCGTAAACAATTGGGAACTTTTCTCTCTCTCGCTAATTTCGACCCAATATATGTACTATATACACATAGCCAATAAAGTCTGCGTTCACCTGACACATTTTTCTAAGTGAAGCAAAAACAATAAGTGATTAAGTTTAAAAATCAAAATACAACTACAAAAGTCAGACTTCCTATTTAAACTTTCGAGATAACGGGATTTAAGTATAACGACATGCAAACAGAGGTACTATAAAATCTACCTTTATTTCAGAAATGGAAAATTCGAATTTTCTCCAAGGACAAATGAAACCCTAATACCAAAATCATTTACCTCGATAAGCTATAAATAAACATTTATATAATCCAAAAGCACAAAAACGAAATAAATAAAAAAATATATGATTTATGATTTCCAAACCATGTCATTACCGTCCGACAACTTGCAATGCATAGGAACTTGAGTGTAGCGCAACTTACATGCGGGTGACTTTGTCTTTACCAGAAACTGAACTTTTCTTTTATCAATTAAGGACGTAGTAGAATCTGAGTCGATTAAGCATATGATCGTTTAAAGATACTAGAGGAAGATAGTAGATTTCAATCCCATAATTGGTACTTTTGTACCATTATAATTATTATGGTTTAGGCAATTACGTCTAAATGAACTTGTCGTATTGTTAAATGGATTTGGATTTTTGAGACGATTACTATAGTCGCGTTTGTTCTGTATTTCCTTGTCTAAAATTCGACTTTGGGCGTTCATTGTTATGCCTAATAACTATACCTATTCATTACACAGAGCGGAGCCCTGTGGGAGTGTGGTGGGAACGCGGTGGGCGCTTGATGGCGGTGCAAATATTAAACGCGCAATGTAGAAGGTGTTGGTCGTTTTAAGTGTTACATATACACACGCTAAGGCACAAGCAAACAAGTGGAGATAGGATAAAAGGAATGGACTTGCAATACCGTTATGTTGGAATCACTATCTAACCGTTCAGTGAGCAATTAAACAAAAAACACACCAACACATCTATATACTCTTTGGCTTTGGTTTAATGCCTGCATATGTGACATGTGTCGCCGTCGCTGCATCTTATACCGGACGGAGAGCTAACCCAAGCGCAAGCGTCTTGGCACTCGATGGCCCATGTAATTTTGTCATCAGTCACCTCACCGCCTTTCGTCTTTGCTGATTTTCTTTGTCTCTGCTTTCGGGCGGCGTTACCTCAGCAACTCAAATACTTTATTCCCACACATTTTACTCGCATTTAACCGTGATGTGTCGCTGGAATCGTTGGAAATACGCTGCATAGCTTACACGGAATCCCCCTACCGTTACCTTGCTTCGGTGTCTTGCTTTTTCTGCAAGGGTTCGCTTCCTCTTTTTGCATTCTCTTGATACTTGCTTATCGCTGAACCGTAGCAATTATGTCTTTTGCATTTATTTCAATTTGCGCTACATTTTGTACTCCACCCACCAAGTGGCACCCATCATCACAGTCATACGCCGAGTAGTCAACAATCGCGTAGCAGACGACATCGTCATTATCATCTTCAATGTTGTTTAGAGGGCCCCTCTGTCTGCTGGCCGTACAACGCTGTCCGCTGCTTTGTTTCGTGTTCGTCTGTTGTTGATGTCGTGCTGTGTTTTTGTGCTGTTACGTATCCTTGGAATTGCAGCATGACTTTTAGCCCTTTCTCGGTTGACAACGTCACTGTTTACGTGGAATTTATTTCTTGCAATTACTACTTGGCTTTGCTGGTATCAAATATCTGTCACACACCAGGTACCGAACCCACAAACACTTCCGTCAGCACTCTCAGCGTTATAGCGCCCCACAGCCGCGTCTTGACTTTAAGTATTCACAGCAATCATAGCATGAGTTTGTGCGTTAAACAGATATCATCCGCAAGAGTACATCCAAAAATGTTTCTATCTATTTTATGCCTCTACTGTCATTCTACTCCATAGTAATTTGTTTTCTCAATTGTTTACCATTTTTTTCTTGCCTCTTGCAGCTTCCTTTTCTCTTTTAATCGCAAATAACCAATTAGATTTTTGCAACGATTCCTTTTGATCCGTTAAAGTAATGTGTGGAAATATATTGTTAAGGATCTGAAAGACTAAAAAATTAGTAACAAATCTAGTCAGTTGAGTAGAAGATAAAAGAAACCAGATTCCAGCCTGATGTGGTGAGTAAAAACAATTATTTCATGGAAAAGGAGGTTTGGTAAAGGAGCGAATCAAGTTCATCAATTCCACATTTCAAGGAATCCAAGCCTATTTATAATACTCAGATGCCTGTAAAGTATAAAAAGAATACTTGCCGGAACGCACGGAGGTACAGCAGTTTGAAATTATAATATGAAGTTTACGCTTCTTAAACAAGTCTGTTCCTCACGGAGTGTTGGGTAAGTTAGTGATGGACATAAGCCCGACTCTACAAATCTTCAGTGATGAAATCAAACACGTTATTTTGATGAACAAAACGATAATCCGTCATGAATAATCACCCAGCGTCTTGTTGCAGCTGTGAAAGGATGGATAAACCTAAAAATATTAAAAAAATTTATCTTTCTACAGTTTTCAGATTTTTATCAAGTAATACATTTTTTGGTATTCTAAAATAAAAAGCTTCAGTATGCATAGCTTTTCCCCATACCCCATTCCCCATAATAACACTGTCCAACAAATGAAGACTTTTTGAATGGAACAGAATAGTGACCCTATAATTCTGAAAGGGTATGTTGAGTAGATCATTTTTGTAAAACAAACTTATGGTCCAGCACGTCTGAGTTTTTTTACAATAGGTCAAAGTTTTCATTTTTTGGTCGAAGGGAGCATTATATATATATATGTATATATATATTTGGCGTAGGAACCGCTTTAAGCGATTATAGCCGAATCCACCAGAGCGCGCCACTCATTCCTCCTTTTTGCTTTTTGGCGCCAACTGGAAACACCAAGTGAAGCCAGGTCACTTAGCACTTGGTCTTTCCACCGGAGTGGAGGTCGTCCTCTTCCGCGGCTTCCTCCAGCGGGTACTGCATCGAATACTTTCAGAGCTGGAGTGTTTTCTTCCATCCGTACAACATGACCTAGCCAGCGTAGCCGCTGTCTTTTTATTCGCTGAACTATGTCAATGTCGTCGTATAAATCGTACAGCTCATCGTTCCATCGTCTGCGGTATTCGCCGTTGCCAATGTTTAGAGGACCATAAATCTTGCGCAAAACCTTTCTCTCGAAAACCCCAAGAGTCGTCTCATCGGATGTTGTCATCGTCCACGCTTCAGCGCCATACATCAGGACGGGAATAATGAGCGACTTATAGAGTTTGATTTTGGTTCGTCGAGAGAGGACTTTACTTTTCAATTGCCTACTCAGTCCAAAGTAGCACCTGTTGGCAAGAGTGATTCTGCGTTGGATTTCAAGGCTGACATTGTTGGTGTTGTTAATGCTGGTTCCCAGATAAACGAAATTATCTACAACTTCAAAGTTATGACTGTCAACAGTGACGTGGGAGCCAAGACGCGAGTGCGCTGACTGTTTGTTTGATGACAGGAGATATTTCGTCTTGTCCTCATTCACTACCAGACCCATACGCTTCGCTTCTTTATCTAGTCTGGAAAACGCAGAACAAACGGCGCGGTTGTTGCTTCCGATGATATCAATATCATCGGCATACACCAGGAGCTGTACACTCTTGTAGAAGATTGTACCCTCTCTATTTAGTTCTGCAGCTCGTATTATTTTTTCCAGCAATAGATTGAAGAAGTCGCACGATAGTGAGTCACCCTGTCTGAAGCACCGTTTGGTATCGAACGGCTCGGAGAGGTCCTTCCCGATCCTGACGGAGCTTTTGGTGTTGCTCAACGTCTGCTTACATAGCCGTATTAGTTTTGCAGGGATACCAAATTCAGACATCGCGGCATAAAGGCAGCTCCTTTTCGTGCTATCGAAGGCTGCTTTAAAATCGATAAAAATATGGTGAGTATCGATTCTTCTCTCTCGGGTCTTTTCCAAGATTTGGCGCATGGTGAATATCTGGTCCATTGTGGCTTTTCCAGGTCTAAAGCCACACTGATAAGGTCCAATCAGTTCGTTGACGGTGGGCTTTAGTCTTTCTTGGCATGCTTTCTTCCGACCATATTCTACAAAGAAGCTGATGCATGCACCTTATCAGTTCTTCGCCGCCGTATTTGAATAGCTCGGCCGGTAATCCATCGGCCCCCGCCGCTTTGTTGTTCTTCAAGCGGGTAATTGCTATTCGAATTTCTTCATGGTCGGGTAATGGAACATCTATTCCATCGTCATCGATTGGGGAATCGGGTTCGCCATCTCCTGGTGTTGTACTTTCACTGCCATTGAGCAGGTCGGAGAAGTGTTCCCTCCATAATCCAAGTGTGCTCTGGACATCCGTTACCAGATTACTTTCTCGGTCCCTACATGATAATGCTCCGGTCTTGAAACCTTCTGTTAATCGCCTCATCTTTTCATAAAATTTTCGAGCATTACCCATGTCGGCCAGCTTTTCAAGCTTTTCATACTCACGCATTTCGGCCTCTTTCTTTTTTTCGATCGCAACGTTGCGAGGTAGGCAGTCTGTTTTCTCTCCACTGCGGAACGACAATTCTCATCGTACCAACTGGAGATTCTCATCTCGTACCGGAGACCAATTGTTTCGGCTGCAGCGGTATGCAATGAGTTTGAGATGCCGTTCCACAGCTCCCTTATATCGAGATGCGGATGAGTGCTCTCAGAGAGCAGGAGTGCAAGTCGAGTAGAAAATCGTTCGTCTGTCGGTTGTGATTGCAGCTTTTCGACGTCGAACCTTCCTTGTGTTTGTTGACGGGCGTTCTTTGCTGCACAGAGGCGAGTGCGTATCTTTGCTGCTACTAGATAATGGTCCGAGTCAATGTGTGTCGGAGCGTACGCACGTCTAAAACACTGGAGACATGTCTTCCGTCTATCACAACGTGATCGATTTGATTGCGCGTGTTTCGATCAGGGGACAGCCACGTTGCTTGATGAATTTTTTTATGCTGGAATCTGGTACTACAGACAACCATATTTCGGGCCCCAGCGAAGTCGATCAGCCTCAGATCGTTTGGCGATGTTTCGTCATGGAGGCTGAATTTTCCGACTGTTGTGCCAAAGACACCTTCTTTACCCACCCTGGCGTTAAAATCGCCAAGCACGATTTTGACATCGTGGCGGGGGCAGAGCTCATAGGTGCGTTCTAGGCGCTCATAGAAAGCATCTTTGGTCACATCGTCCTTCTCTTCCGTTGGGGCGTGGGCGCAAATCAGCGATATGTTGAAGAACCTCGCTTTGATGCGGATTGTGGCTAGACGTTCATCCACCGGGGTGAATGCCAGGACTCGGCGACGTAGTCTCTCTCCCACCACAAATCCAACACCGAATTTGCGCTCCTTTATATGGCCGCTGTAGTAGATGTCACAAGGACCCACCTTCTTCCGTCCTTGTCCCGTCCATCGCACTTCTTGGACGGCGGTGATGTCAGCCTTTAGTTGTATGAAGACATCAACCAACTGGGCAGAGGCACCTTCCCAATTAAGAGTCCGGACATTCCAGGTGCATGCCCTCAAATCATGATCCTTAGTACGTTTGCAGGGGTCGTCATCAAAAGGGGGGTTTCTCATCCGAGGCTCGGTGTTTGTTTTCATTGGGGAGATTTTTTTTATGTGGTGGGTCCCAAGCCCTACGCACAACCGCACAAGCGGGCTTCGCCTTCTCACTTTAGCTCGCCTCCAAACGGATGTCTGTTAGCTACCCAGGGGATACTTGGTCTAAAACCGGAAGTCGTGAGCTGCTTGAGTCATATGCAAAAGAATCGTTCCTGGCCACTCCCAAGTGAATGGCAATCAGAAACTTTCCTCACTTGCGTGAACTTCTACATATGACCCCATCCCCCAGTGATGCAGTGATGAAATCAAACACGTCATTTTGTTGAACAAAACGATAATCCGTCATGAATAATCACCCAGCGTCTTGTTGCAGCTGTGAAAGGATGGATAAACCTAAAAATATTAAAAAAATTTCTCTTTCTACAGTTTTCAGATTTTTATCAAGTAATACATTTTTTGGTATTCTAAAATAAAAAGCTTCAGTATGCATAGCTTTTCCCCATACCCCATTCCCCATAATAACACTGTCCAACAAATGAAGACTTTTTGAATGGAACAGAATAGCGACCCTATAATTCTGAAAGGGTATGTTGAGTAGATCATTTTTGTAAAACAATTTTTTGTATTACAATAGGTCAAAGTTTTCATTTTTTGGTCGAAGGGAGCATTATACTATATGAAAAAAATGTTGTAAGTTAATGTCTGAGAGAATTCTTATGGTCAGCGTTGTATTGTGGAATTGTATGAGGATTATTTTTGTGGAAGATCTTAACCCTCTAACTGGTTTCTTTATGGGTCAGTTTGACCCTTTTTTCGAGAAAATCAAAAAATATCCTTTAAAAAAGGACATTTAAGGATTAAAATATTCTACGAAAATGTTTAGCGGAAAATTTCAGTGCGGGTCACCAAAGACACCATTGTTGTAAATAAAGATCTTTACGATTAATTGGCAAAATTACACGCCAACATATACATACAAAGTAGGTGAAAACGTCGTCAACACTGAGTTCTCGCGTCTAGTTAGCTGTGACTTACAAATCGGGTGTGATAAAATTAAGCATAATTGACTTACTAAGCAGTGCATATCGGGTGTAATTTTTACTAAAATTAATATAAAAAAGAACAATTAAAGCTTAAATAAACATGGCGGATTCTGTTTGCAAATTAAGAGATTGATTTTGTTTTATTTGTGGACATTTTACGCACCTTCAAAGCAGAAGAAAGATATTCCCTACAATTGAAGAACCATATTTTCTTTTCTTTGGAATACGATTTTTATGTGAAGCTTGGATACTAAAAACTGTATGTACTACTTGCGAAAGTGGTCTTTTGACCTGGTACAAAGGCGGTACTAAGGCGCTGCCATTTTCTGCGCCTATTATATGGATTGAACCTGAAAATCACAAATCAGATACATGCTATTTCTGCGTAAATTACAAATTTGGTAGAAGCCAAAGGCACTACGCGATAATGACATACGAAGCAACAAATAATGTCATTTTACCAGAAGTGCGCTGTGAAGGTGTTCCGGTGCCTCAACCGCCTAAACATACATTTTCGGCCAATATGACATACGCCAATACAGAAATAACAGCAGCGGTTGAAAACATATCAGATATAAGTTACTTTCCTCCTGGTGGTTTAAACATATGTCCTAATTTGATAGACCAAGCTTATTTTGAAGATCTTGTAAGAGATTTAGGACTAACAAAAGAGAAAGCTGAAATATTATGTTCCAGATTGAAAAACAGGAATTTGATAAAAGCCGATGTAAAAGTTACATCGCCAAGAAAAAGACACGCCGATTTGGAAAGTTATTTTAAAAAATCAGAAGAACTTGTATACTATTGCAGTATTGAAGAGGTTCTAAAATATCTAAAGCTTCCACTGGACTCTTCCGCTTGGCGACTGTTTATAGATAGTTCAAAATACAGCTTAAAAGCAGTTTTACTGCACAATGGAAATCAGTATCCATCAATACCGGTTGCGTATTCCACAAAAAAGGAGGAAACATACGCAAATATTTCAAATCTGTTAAATAAAATTGAATACTATAAATATAAATGGGAAGTATGTGCAGACTTCAAAATGATTGCAATATTGACTGGAATGCAAACAGGATACACAAAATATATGTGCTTTCTTTATGGGATTCACGTGCTACCAGCAGCCATTATCGTATTAATTATTTCGAAGAACGTAAAGAAAATATTATTGGTGACTTAAATGTAATCCATGAATCTCTTGTCCCAAAAGAGTCATACTTCCACCGCTGCATATTAAGTTGGGCGTGGTGAAAAATTTTATTAAAAGCTTAAATACACAAGGATATGCTTTCAAACGCATTCAAACTATTTTCCCCAGATTATCTGCAGCAAAATTAAAAGAAGATAAAATACGGTTTTAAGAAATAATTTATTTGATTTAATGTAAACTACCTTTTCTAGGAATGCTCGTTGGACCCGATATAAGCAAATTATTACAAGATGAAGAATTTTATGGTCATCTGTCGGATGTGCAAAAGACAGCATTTGACTTTATGCAGCTGGTTATATCAGAATTCCTTGGAAACTCAAAAGCACAAAACTTTGCAGAAAATATTAAAAGCATGCTAATCGGTTAACAATATTGGCGTTAAGATGTCACTAAAGCTGCATTTTCTGCACTCTCATCTCAATTTTTTTAAAGAAAACCTTGGAGCGGTTTCAGATGAACACGGTGAAAGGTTTCATCAGGATATAAAGGTATTGGAAGAAAGATTCAAAGGGAAATCCCAAACTGTAATGCTTGCTGAATACGTATGGGGCTTGTACAGAAACCTTGACACATCGGAACATTCACGTCAAGCTAAATACAGGAAAGCATAATAAGTTTAATCTTTAATCCATTGTCTTACTACTTCTGAAGCAAAAAAAATAAATATGTACATACTATAATTGTCTTTGGTGACCCCCACTGAAATTTTCCGCCAAACATTTTCGTAGAATATTTTAATCCTTAAATGTCCTTTTTTAAGGATATTTTTTGATTTACTCGAAAAAAGGGTCAAATTGACCCATAAAGAAACCAGTTAGAGGGTTAAGATCTTCCACAAAAATAATCCTCATACAATTCCACAATACAACGCTGACCATAAGAATTCTCTCAGACATTAACTTACAACATTTTTTTCATATAGTATAATGCTCCCTTCGACCAAAAAATGAAAACTTTGACCTATTATAAAAAAAAACTCAAACGTGCTGGACCATAAGTTTGTTCTACAAAAATGATCTACTCAACATACCCTTTCAGAATTATAGGGTCGCTATTCTGTTCCAAAAATGCTGTTGGACAGTGTAATGTAAAGAGAAACATATGATTTCTGTACAGTTACATACATATATTGGAATTGAATTGAAAAATTTAATTGAATTATTCTATAACGTAAGTTTTCACATGCATTTCAATATTTGTTGCAAAATAGTTAATAATTTAACTTCAATTTCAAATCATTTGTTCTTGGGCTAGACGTGAAGTTTCTGCTCCGAATCTGGCCATATTTTTCCTGCTAAAAGTTGTTATTTGGATGAGTGTTTGTTTTTACCGAGTCTTCTATATTGTGGCTTTGTGGATAAGTTTGGTGTAAGATTGACCGGTTATCAGTCTACCTATCCGATTCTTTATATTATATTTGGAATGCAATTTTGATGACTTAATAAAAGTCTTCTATAGCAACAAATTCACTTGCGCAACTATGCACATCGAGATATTTTATGTGTTAAGAGCACTGTCCAGAGCATTTGACTTCTTAATGCGAAATCTATTGACTTTGTAAAGTTATACATTCGAATTATAAGAAAACTGAAGTTTTATGAAATTCTGAAGCTATCTCCCCTTAATGAACCTACCTTTCAGGTTGAATTGAAATTAATAATATGCGGGATGTCATTCCCTGAGAAGAACGATTATTTCTTGTTTAGATCTTGTATTGCCTCATGTTACATCTGAGAGGCTATACAAACATTAACACAATTTTACTCTACAAAACTTCTACGCTTTCATCCCCGACAAATGTTTTAATACCTCTCCCTAAGTCTTAGGTTATAAAACAAATATTCTTTGCGGTTACAGCCAATCTACACGTTTTTACATTTTATATCGTTTTAGATATCAATTCCATAGAAAAAAACAACCGTTACGAAAAGCATTCCGCCTACTTGTACTAAGTGTACTGTGACAATTCTGCGCACACGTGTACTTGTGGCTTAGTAGAGCTCAAATCATATGAGGCTAGGAATGTTTTCAAAGTTCCTTGCGAATTGCTATTAAACGAAGCAATTAATTAGACTTATTATTTAATCGAATCAAAACTTGTAGTTAGAGAATAATTAGTAGAGAACTTCAATGCAATTAACTTATATTTAAGATTTTTAAAATTTTGCCAACCACTGGCTTTACTAAAAAGGGGGAGCATGCCGACATATATAATATAATAGTTACATATATAACATAATAGTTACATTCCTTCTTAATAATAAATGCTTATGAATTTGAACGTTTAAAGTGATATTTGTGTTAAATATTCTGGTCTGGGTGTGTTTAATAGTTTTATGTTTGTGTGAGCATGTAATTGCACTCATTTATAGGACTTTTTAATGCAAATTTCTTGAAATGCCACATGACTTCGCTCCCGTCGCTGAGTTGTGATCCGCAACTGTGATGCCCACCAATAAACCTACATACATTTGCCATTTGTTCATTTTATTTAGTTGTTTTATGCCCCTACTAGTGGCTTATTTGGCGGGTCCAACTGAGCAAGCCATTCAAGCAACCAACCGTGCGACATACATACATATGTTTACTCGAGCATATAATGCAGAATGTTTCCCTTGGGTGAAGTGCAAAGCAGCGCCCTTTTGCCCTTTTGTGTTGTTTTTCTCCTGCCAACTACGCAATTTCTTGTGGTTTCATTTTATACCCTGCAAATAGTTAGGTGAGGTATTTTGTATCGGTAATTGGCACTTGGTTTTGGAAATTAGCGTCAGGTATTTTAACCGGAACTAGTGCAAGCCTAGGTGCTTTTGAGAACACCATTCCTCTAAATAGGGCTTTCCAAATAAATTTCACTAAACATTCGACAACGTCAATTTGTGTTTCAGAAGACCAAAAATAAGAATATTAATAATAATTATTTATATATTATTATAAAGGGTTTTTCAATAAGAGCGCTACAATTTTTTTTAAATTAAAGTCTTTATTCCTGTGAAAGTACATTCGATGGCATTATGCAGGAACTCGATTTCTGTTGTATGGCCATCCCGAGCTTGCTTGCAGAAGTCCGAACCCAATTTTCGACGGTTTTCAAGCATTATCCGGCCGATACTGCTGCAAGTCAACGTTCGATATTGGTAGGAAGTTCATCAATCGTCGCTGACTTGTTGGCATAGTGTTTGGCCTAAAAATCGAGAAGATCTATTTTACTTTGTTGCTGTGTTCATTGCTTATTTTGTCTGTAGCAGCCATTAGGGTTTGATGTGTTGTTATGAGCTGTGCGATTTTCGTTTGTTGAAGGATTGCATTTCGTTGTTTGTTCGTGAATTATTGGACAAAAACAATACCGTAACTATGCTCCAGCCCCCTCTTTACCAAATATGTTTCCATGTGATATTTTCTGTTTCGATCCCAGAAATCGGGTTTGAGAAGTGTTTTGACAATTGAAAGAAGCGCTGGCATAAGTGCATACATGAAAAGTGGACTATTTTAAAGACGAGAACATTAATGTAGACCAATGAATAATATATATAACATAGATATTCTTACTTACAAAGAATATGTATATGAAAGCACAGTCTTCATGTTCAAGTAAAAAAATGTGAAAACAAGTAAGGAAAGTCTTCTGTAACTTTTCATTAGTGAGTTAACTCACTTTTAGTAATTTTCAATTTAACCTTTGTATGGGAGGTGGGCGTGGTTATTATCCGATTTCTTTCATTTTTGGATTGTATTAGGAAGCTTCTAAAAGAAACGACTGCAGAAAGTTTGGTTTATGTAGCTTTATTGGTTTGCGAAATATATACAAAAAACCTATTTGGAAGCGGGCCACGCCCACTTTCCCTTTTATAACTTTATTTATGGCTTAGTTATGACACTTTACGTGTTTTCGGTTTTCGCCATTTTGTGGGCGTGGCAGTGGGCATTTTCGATTTTGCCCATTTTTGAAAGCAACCCTCTCACGGTCATGTGTTCCACGTTTCATTAAGATATCTCAATTTTTACTCAAGTTATACGTTGCACGGACGGACGGACAGACATATATTCGGATTTTGACTCGTCTCGTCACACTGATCAATTTGATATATATAACCCTATATCTAAATCTATTAGTTTTATGACTTACAAACAACCATTATGTGAACAAAACTATAATATCGCTTAGCAACTTATGTTGCGAGAGTATACAAATTATCGTATGATATTCTTAGATTTACAGCCGGTTTCACGAAACAAATTTAAGTGAAAAATAATAAATTTCAGTTTCACCATTTGATTTAATTTTTATTTAAACGGTCACGCTTTGCCATTTAAATATTATTTAAATAGTGTCATATGTAACCATGGTTACGCTTTTCTATCAGCTGAATTCCCATTTGTTTACCATTTTGACAAAGAAATTCAACTTATTTGTTTACATAAATCAGCTGTTATTCTTACTAACATCCCTGCCTTTTAATTTTTTGGATGCCAAATGTCAATAATGGTGAAACGCAGGAAATTTAAGTGCAAAGTTAAATAAAAATTAAAATTAAAACCAAATGGAACTTAATTTTCCATTAAAAACTTTCGTGAAACCGGCTGTTAATATACTTTTAGCAAGTACTGCTATTTAGTTGCTAACAAGTATACGCGAACAACGTCATGCAACTGAAATGGTCACATGTTATGTGAATTTAAGTGCTGAGCACACAACTCTATGTCTGTATGTATTTCAGCCTTATAGCTTCAACTGTTCATCAGCATTTCTATGACACCGCCTGCCGTCGACAAGCGTTCAGAATAATTATTTGGTGAGCTTATGCTTAACCCTTTCATGCCGAATGTGTAACATTACAGTTACATTTTTGTTATGAGTGTTCAAAAACATAAAAATAATTATTTAATTTTAAAACATTTATATAAATAAGTAAAGATAAGAGAGTTGTTTAAAAAAAAATTCATGAAAAAAGTGTTTAGTTTATTTATAATAATTTAATTTGTGCCTATAAGCAGCATCCTGTAACTAATAAACCAGGATACAAAGGACTTTGAAATTTTTATCACTTCATATTTGTGTTGACACTAATATATATCTGTCCTAAAAAAATGTTAGCTCCGCCCATTTTAATTCGGGCATGAGAGGGTTAAGCATAAACATTAAATTTTACTCCGTTTGACATAAAACTGGAATGCAAAGAAACGAAATAATTTTGCATTATTATTTGCCATGCGCAACTCTTTTGCGGCGAAATACTTTTTAGCAACGCTTGAACCGGCTCTAATGATCAAGAAATTTTAATTTAGTACCCTTTCTCCCGCCCTTTGAAAGAGATATATTACAGATTTTTGTGGCTTAAAAAATTGTCCTTTATATCTTTTTGTGTAAAATCGTCAGAATGTAAACACTTACGAATGCTTTTAAAACAATTCTGGGCAACAAACACAATTTAAATCACAGCCTTGGAATGCCGTTGTTTTACTAACACTGCTCACTTTCATGCCTACCTATATATGTAGGTCGGTGAATTCTTTGTTTCATCGCCTAAAAGTACGCTACGAAAACGATAGAAAAGGCCAACAATTTCAGAATACGTAAGGAAAAAAGAAATATAATAAGAAATTACAAAAGTGCTAAAATATGCTAAAACTGCTACAGACAGCATGCATAAAATGTCGGTCTTATGTCGTAGTATAAAAGTACCCTCTTACTTGTAGTATTGTTGTTACTCATTTCTGTTGTTGCTATTGATACCTATACACACACATGTAAAAATGTTTAACATTGAAAGCAGCCGACGAAGATGCACGTGCGCTCAAAGTTTGAATACCTTTACAAAAAACGAAAAACCACAAAAATGAAAAGTGTTCAGCTATAAAGTAAAAGTATACTGTATTTGTTGTTCTTTGAATGGGGGGAATAGTAAAAGCTCAGCTGTGACGTTTATTATAAATACAACTACTTCAATAAGCACGTGCTTAATACACCAAATGTCGCACACTAGCGTTTGCGTGGGTGTGAGAGTTGCCAACAGCTGATTACACATCACAGGCGAGACGAAAAATATTGACATCATAAGCTCAATAAAACATGCATATTTATATATTATATACTTGTGGCAGCAAAAAGCACGCGCACGCCAATATTGCCGCTAGCTGTTAAATTGTATACATATGTATATGTGCTCAAGGTTATTATGAACATCCCTTAAAGCTTGTTTATTGAAAAAAAAAACTGAAGAAAATATTAAGTAATCATTAAAGAAATAGGGGAAGAAATGTGATGAATTAGTTCAGATTTCACCAAACCAGAGAATCTCTTAAGTTTTTAGGTGGTGGAGGAGTTCTACACTAACCGCTCCAAATTATCTCTTAGATTAGAAAAAAATCCTGAATCAAAATAGGTGATCTCGACCACTTAGGATAGTACGAAAAGTTTAAAAAAATGCACTTTACAATAGAGAGTTTAAGCAGAATGTTTGCAGGTAGTTTGGTTGATATAGTTCTAGTAGATTACGAGATATGTGCACTTATAACTTTATTTATGGCTTGGTTATACAACTGTCATTTTATGCGCGTTGTAGTTGTCCGATTTCGCCCATCTACAATACCAGCTGTCATGGTGCCAATGAATATGAGTACTTAGATATCTGAATTTTTATTCAAGTTATCACTTGTACAGAGTATAAAAAGTAATATTATGTTAGGTACTATATTATACTAATCTTATATACAACACATAAATATGTACAAGAAAAGTATGTTAATATTTATATATGTATGTAAATAAGTAGCAGGTGTATATAAATAATATAAACACGAAGCTCACAATCCTGCTCTCTTCATTTCTCTTGCGACTCACATTTTACTCTTCAACAATACTAGTCCGAAATTATAGAATTCTCAAATTACTCTTAATAGTATCATCCTTTGCTCTCTCACAACTTTTATTCCATTGTTATCATTTAGTATTCGTCGCAACGAATTTACTAATCATAAAGTCCACCAGAATAACGAAAATCATTATATATAGCATATGAAGGTCTGGATCATTGTAACAATTTTTGCCACCAAGCAAAATTATTTCCAAGACTATATGCCCACTAAATTTTGCTAAGATATCTCACATATTAACATATAAACGGATAGACAGTAATCCTGATTTCAACTCAACTCGTCATCGTGATCAGTTTGGTATATATCTAACTCGCTTAGTTTTAGGACTTACAAACAACAGTTATGTGAACAAAACTATTATTCATGTAACATGTTGCGAGAGTATAATAAAATAGTGGAAAAGCAACCCGTTAATTGCAAAATACTTGCACAGAGTATAATAGTTTTGTTCACCTAACGGTTGTTTGTGTCACCAAGAAATATAAGAGTTAGATATGGGGTTATATATACATACATGATCAGGATGACGAGTAGATTTGAAATCCGGATGTCTGTCCGTCCGTCTGTCCGTCTGTCCGTGCAAGCGATAACTTGAGTAAAAATTAAGATATCTTAATGAAACTTGGAACACATGTTCCTTGGCACCCTGAGGAGGTTGCTTTCGAAAATGGGCAAAATCGGTCCACTGCCACGCCCACAAAATGGTGGAAACCGAAAACTTATACAGTGTCATAACTAAGCCATAAATAAAGTTATGAAAATGAAATTTGGAACATAGGATCCCATTAGGGAGTGCACATTTGGATGTAATTTTTTTGGAAAAGTGGGCGTGACCCCCAAATAGGTTTTTTGTATATAACTCACAAACCAATAAAGTTATATAAGCCAAACTTTCTGCAGTCATTTCTTTTAGCCATTTCCTTATACAGTCCAAAAATGAAAGAAATCGGATAATAACCACGCCCACCTCCCATATAAAGGTTAGGTTGAAAATTACTAAAAGTGAGTTAACTCAGTAACGAAAAACGCCAGAAACACTAAATTTCACATAAGAAATGGCAGATAGAAGCTGCACTCAGATTTTTTTACAAAATGGAAAATGGGCAAAAACCATATCTCAGGAACTACTCGACCGATTTCAATGAAACTTGGTTTGTAATAGTTTTCTTACATCCCAATGATATGTTGTGAAAATAGGCCAAATCGCTTCACAACCACGCCAACTTCCTATATACCAGAACTTTGAAGACGATCTGAATCGTTAACTTTACAATATATAAAGGAAGCACTAGTGAAGATATCGATGCAGAACTTTGCACAAATACTACCTTTATAGTGTGGAAGCCCCATTCTAAAAATCGCCGAAATCGGACCCTAGGTTTCCAAGGCCCCATGTATCGAACATGAGGACCTCGGTGCTTCTAACCTAATATTAGGGTTTCCAACTTTCCATGGACTTTATACAATATATATGATGAATATGTGGGTCAAATTGTGTATTATATAATATAAATAAAGTTAATTAAATACATAGCGAGAGTATAAAATGTTCGGTTACACCCGAACTTAGCCTTTCCTTACTTGTTGATGATGATATTGACAGCAACGCGGCCATAACTCGGTCAGTCGGTCGTGGCTGCGAAGGCACATGTTACGCATAATTAATGATAAAAACAAATACGGTAAACAACATAACACATATGTATACATATTTACAAATACATATATATGTACGATTGCATATTTTTGCCGGTAGCCGCAGGGCGTTCAAGCGACATCACGTGTCTGGTAGAAAATGAAAGCAGCATCGCCTTTGAGTCTACATTTCCTGGTGAGCGAGCAACCGTATTATTAATTATTATTGTGTAAATATGCTTTTAACTGTTTTAATTGCGAATACTTATCGTTTGATTGATTGTTTTTAATCGATTCAAATACATAAATAAACGTACATACTCGTACAATAAATTAAACAAAATGGGAAATGTGAAAATTTGTCAATTAATATGTAATCGGAGAAATGGAAAATTCATGTTGCAAATTGATTTGCAAATATGGAGCAATTAAGATCTCTCAAAAAATGTTTTAAAACATTAATTATAATAACTCGACAAATGAAGTGCGATACAGACAAAATAACATGCAAATAAAACATAATTTTTAAATTAAAGGAAAAACAAATGCTGAACAAAATGTTGATATACTCAATTTAATATTTGTTTATTCATTCGTACCAAGTGCGCTATTTCGCTTAAATTATGGAAACTTTCTCTGTGTGTATAAAAACCGAATACCGCAGGCAAACATATGAATGTTTTGTCGAAATATTCGATCGAGTACTTTCTTTAAAAAAACCGTTATGTGAAGAAAACTATAATACTCTCTTATCAACATGTTGTGAGAGTATAAAAACATTCAGATTAACTAGTTTTGTAATATTTCAAATTCACGCTATATCTATATCCGTTAGCACGATGTTACCATTTCCACAGGACTAATTCAATATCTCAGTGTCTAGTAAGATAAGCCACAGCCACTTAACCCAACTCAACACTTAAACTCAAACTCAATGGGCTGTGCAACATACCAGTCATTGCCGTAGGCGCTGTCACACTTGACTCCCGCACAATATTTTCATGTCTCTTTTCACTCGATTCCCTGACTTCAGCATTAACATCTTCATCAGCATCACCAAGGTCGATGTCGATGTAATCTGTCCAAATCTATCCAAATAAGGAGCAGGGGACAAATGTGTAATAGGAAGCATGACGACGTTGGAGCGAGAATGCACAGGAAGCGCGTTGAGCAGAGCTTTTACTGTTTCATATACCTTTGCAATTTATCAACCGTCGTAGTAATTACATCTTCTTGGTTTCAGTTTTATTTCGCCTTCATCTCTACAAAATCAAAGCAAAAACTCACTTGATTAATTTCTTTTTTTTAAACTCTTTTTTTTTGTTCTTCTACTTGGGCTTAGTGTAAGTGTACTACCGCAAGGTGTTTGTTGTACACCTACCCAACATGTTGCGTGCGGTATAACGGCTTAGTTTAGATTTCTAAAATAGAAAAACAAATGTCAACATATCAGGCCTAACTTCAGCTTAGAATGTCCTACAAATATCAGATTTTGTAATTTTGTAATATATGTATGTAATATTTTATATGTTAGCTGTCCGGTTCAAATCGACAACTAATATTCCAAAAATTTTGATGGCCTTTTAGTAGTACGCTTTCTCATTTGTGGTTTCGCGCGAACCGAGACCCGTCTTATTTCGTATTTATGTTCCGCCCACATACAATTCTGCATTCTGTCATACATCCTGCGTATATTGCATGTTACAATCTAACAAACAAATAACAAAAGCAAGTCTGAGGCAGAGCAAAGACAACCCCTGCCAAACTCGGCAACTGTTTGCTTAGGACTTTTTAAAGGTCTTTCTGTTAAGATTATAAAGAGTTGTCGAAAGTGTGATGCTGGTGACGGAGATTTTCTAATGGCAAACTGTCAGAGATGTCGCGCAGCTAATGCTTGTAACCTGAGCGACAGTAATGTAAAGAGTTTTAAGCAAACAGTTGAAAGATTTGCAAAATCTTGGTGGCTTGAGTATGATTGCTTTCAGGTTTCTAAGCGTTTAATGACAACATTTGTGGTGGATTGTAACAGGTGTCCAGCTTTTGCGGCTGTCTACAGTTAGCATTAGCAATCATCGCATTTAGCGTTAATTTCTTTCATCTACAAGTAAAATCTTTGAGTGCTACAAATATTATTTGTATTTGCCATCTTGAAATTTTAAACGCACGCAGACTCGCAGGGCGACACATTTTTATTTCCATGCTATTTGTTTTCTGTGTTGTTTTTGTAGATGCACCACACTACTTTGACACTCAAAGCCTAATTCCTTGCATTGTCCCTATCTCACTTATCATCAACACCGGCAGTATTACTGATTGATAATCCCATCACCTCAATATCAAAAGCAAGTCTCACTCACTCCTAAACATGGTTATTGCTTTTAAAAGTTGTCTACTTTAATTGAATTTAAAAACAAGAGATATACATAAATATGTACCTAAATATATCAATACGTCTGCGGACACAAAGTAAGAAATGTACTTACATGTCTTCTGATTTTATAAATATTTAATTGTGTTGTTGATTTAACATTTTCGCACACTTTAATGCCAGAAGAATGGTAATATAATGTACCAGCATGGCTAGAACAAAACATTGAGGAAACACTGGTTAGGGATAGCACCAACTCTAAACTGGAAACATGAGGCGCAACTCGAACAATGTATACTTCAGTAACAAAAGGAGAATCGACTGCTTCCAGTCTGGAAAACAAATACAAAACCATGGACAGCAAAATGACAATAAAACCAGCAATCACTTACCGTTCATCTAAAGGAAGCGCCCGGAGTTGAGATGCACGGTCAGAGTCAGTTTCGAACAAATTGAATCAATAACCACTTGAACTAAAGTTCCGCCGTTGGCGGCTAGCCTGTGTTATTTCGATTTGGCAAGGACGATGCAAGCTGTCGATGGAAGAGCGGACGTGGGTTTAGTCGAGCGAGTGCCGTTAAACATTTAGCAAGCAGACAAATACTGTGAAAAAGTGTACTGTTGGTCTGGAGGAACGGGCGTTCGGACAATGTAGCAACTTCGCATTTTATTTCGCACAACAACAAATATAACACTTGGATGTACTAGTACAATGTAGAAACGAGTAACAAGAGAAGTCAATGCTTCGCAGCCATCATTGCAATGTGTACAACAATGTGGCAATAGCAATGCACTCAGTAGTGACGAACTTTGGGTGTGAGTGTTTGTGTGGGAGTACTTGATACTATATATGAGATACTTTGATGGAAGTATGGATTTCAGAATTTTTTTCACTTTTTTGCAGAAATATCGGACATTTTTCAAATTATTATTTTTATCAAATGTCATTTCAAAGTTTAAATTTTCTGATTTTTGTTTATTATCTCATGATATAGCGAAAATTTCAATTGAACATTAGGTCACATAATTCTTAGCTCAATCTCCCGCAATTATAGCCTGCCTTCATCCTTAAGTGAAGGCAACTTATTATTTTGGTTATAAGGAAAACGGGATACAAAATATGGTTGACATATAAAGAAAGGATAATTCGATTATTGCCTGTATTACAATCTCTGAAACAATAACAGTTCTAGGTCCATCGCTAGATACTACCTTGTTATTATTGATCGTGAGATCCCTGAGCAGCTCTTTGGGTACTCAACGATTTTGAGAATGATGCACAGAATTTCCGTTGTGTACCTGTATACGATTTGTAGGTGTTGTCATTTTATTCAATCGATGTTCTCAGAAAGCAGTTAAAATAATTAATATCTCTATTTTACCTTAGCGAAATTTTCCATACAAGCCATTGATTCCGATCGTTCGTTTTGTATGGCAGCTATATGCTATTGTGAACCGATCTGAACAATTTTTTCGGATATTAAGTTATTTCTATGAACAATAACTCACACCAAATTTCGTGAAGATATGTAGTAAAATGCGTAAGTTTTCCATACAAGCCCTTGATTCCGATCGTTCAGTTTGTATGGCAGCTATATGATATAGTGGTCCGATATCGGCAGTTCCGGCAAATGAGCAGCTTCTTTAAGCGAAAATAACATCTGCAAAATTTCAAAACGATAACTTAAAAACTGAAGGACTAGTACAGACAGACGGACGGACGGACAGACAGACAGACGGACATGGCTAAATCGACTCAGCTCAACATACTGATCATTCATATATATACTTTATAGGGCCTCCGACGCTTCCTTCTGGGTGTTACAATCTTCGTGACAAACTTAATATACCCTGTTCAGGGTATAATTATGTTATGATAATGCGTAAAATCTTTGTACAAATCTAATATAATTTAGCTTTCCTTACTTGCTTAATGAAAAGGACAGATGAGAACATTTGAATTGTAGAAGTCATAACTATGTTAAAATTAAAAGAAAACTATTTCTTTCAGGCAGGCCGAATTGTATGTAAAGCACTGCGTATAGGCAACATCTAATATGAATAACAAAAACTACACATAACAGGCCCATAAAGGTGCAGGCAGGAAAAACAGAAAAATCATGCTCACTGGGAGGCAATTCGATATTTTCATCAAAGGGAAACCCTTCATTTGCTGCTTCACCTACACACATACACGTAAGCATGAGAGCTTTCAACAACACTTCAATCACTCGATGCGTGTAGCGATTTCGATTATGAGAATTATGGTCAACATAACTGCAGTTGCGTATTTTTTAACCCACGTACTTCCAGAACATTATTTCCACTCACGACGTTTGAACCTTCAGTACCACTTTTCTACTATTCTACTATATGTGAAACCCACTGACAATTATCTAAGATCATGTATCTCTGTATTTGCCTTCGTAAAACGACCGTATTTATCTGAATTAAAGATGCAGAGTAAAGTTAAAATTTAACCTGACTTATCAACCGTTTAAACAACGTAACGGACGCCTAAAAGGATGACCATTAATGATAAAAATATCCTCCTACACACCACAGTCCCCTAATTTATTCCGCATTACCTACACTCTTAGGTTTTCCATCCTTCAGCACGAAAATTATACGACACGGCACCCACTGGCGGCCGATGGAGAAAAGACGACCGAAACTCAGGTGAAAAGATGAAGTGTTTTATTTCCGCTACCCACATAAAAGTCATTTTAAAATAAGTTTAATATGTGTGACTTTATACTTTGTTGAAATAATGTGTTGATAGTAATAGTTGCAAGTGTTGTTGTAATTTGTGTAATTAATGCATTTGCATTTTTTCCTTTATTTTCATTTTATTTGCAGTTGTAAATAAACCCATGAGCCGGAAGTGCAGGAGATTTCATTGCATAGCAATGTATTAATTAAATGCAATATGCCCTCGTTTGTTAATGAGTATGTAACCGTAACATCATGGCTACAGAAAACGAATTTCAATATATACGAATCCATCGCGGAAGAAGGTGAGTAGATTACATTTAATGATTATAATTACAGTAGTGTCGAAGGAAAACCGAATTCCAGTGTGTATTGTGTAGTTGAAATTTTAACATGAATGAGGTAATGGTCCTTACTTATAAGTCATATGAAAAGTGTGTTTAAAAACTATTTGAAGATATATCTCTCCTATAGTCTTTTTAAATATTAATGGAGGGCATTCGCTGAAGTTGAACTCTAGGGAAAGCAAAACTGGCTCCATTTTCATTGGCGGATGCTTATATTATTAATTTTTGGTAAAATCCCATGTAATGAACGAAACGAACTAATGACCTTAACGATGACACACGATCACACAAAAATTTCCGGTTTCCAACAAAAAGTCACCCAACCCCAGTCAAAATTACATCCACACAACTATTTCATTTCTGTAGTCTATAAAAGTGTAAATTTTGTGATACAACAACTGGAAGTGAAAAACGCCGAACCAAAAATGCCATCCATCATCAAAGTACAACGAGCGAATGACGGTCAATGGCCGGTTCGTTAACCAAACAGTTCTTCCTGCGCGCTATACTTTCAGAACTCCTCCATTTTTGGCACTATGAGTTTAAAGCCATCAGAGTTTCATCGGAACACCCGTACTAACCGTGTTTTTATTATTATTTTCCACAACCGACCAAAGTTATTTAAATTAGAAAGATTGATTAGAAAGACGTGAATGTATGAGCGTCTGTGTGTCTGCGGTTGTAGTTAAGTATCTAATTTATTAAGCATGACATTTGCAATAATCGTATGCTACCAACCGGCGAAATGCGCAACACGCATTTCAACCAAATTTGGTACTATATAACATTTTCTTGATGTTACGAATCGCAATCACACGCCTAATTTCCATAAAATTCAATTTTATTCGTTCACTTTGGAATATATGAATCGAGATTCAATGAAAATTTCGAAATAAAACTTTGTTCAAATACTGATTTGGAGGTGCAAGATCGCTCTTTAAAAATTATCGCACTTTATGTAAAATGTATGGGTCAAATTGTGTGGCATCTTAATAGAATTAATTAAATAAATAAATTACCAGAGTATAAAATGTTCGTTACATCCGAAATAGTTGCAGCTTCAGTTCTTGTTTGATCCATAATGTTATGCATAAGATGTTTAGATGCCTTAATCAGAAATCTATGAACTAAACCCAATTAATATATATTATAAATGGTACAATGGCCTAGAGTTGCAAATATTTTCACAACACTGTCTGATAGTGACTGCAAACTTCGCCAACCGTATGTAGGTTCTGTAATGATGCGGTGCGCTAATTACATAGTCAAATTAATTAGTGATAGCTTCGAAGCCAAATACCAAAAGCAAAGTAGACGTGAACACTTACGGTAAGCGAGCACTTAAAATGCATGAAAAGCACTTATGAGCGTGTACGTTCGCAAATATGCGACCGAACGCACACATATGTAAATAAGCAACTTTTACTTATTGTTATACTCTCGCAACAAAGTTGCTACGAGAGTATTATAGTTTTGTCCACATAACGGTTGGTTATAAGTCCTAAAACTAAACGAGTTAGATATAGGGTTATATGTATCAAAATGATCAGGGTGACAAGAAAAGTTCAAATCCGGATGTCTGTCTGTCCGTCCGTCCGTGCAAGCTGTAACTTGAGTAAAAATTAAGATATCTTGATGAAACTTGGAAGACGTATTTTTTGGCACCATAAGAAGGTTAAGTTCGAAAATGGGCGTAATCGGATCACTGCCACGCCCACAAAATGGTGAAAACCGAAAACACATAAAGTGCCATAACTAAGCTATAAATAAAGCTATTGAAGTAAAATTTGGTATGAAGGATCGCACTATGATGGGGCATATGTGGATGTAATTTTTTTGGGGAAGCGGCCGTGGCCCCGCCCCCTACATATTTTTTTGTACATATCTCTCAAACTACTAAAGGTATATTAATGAAACTAGAGTCGTTTCTTTTAGGTACTTCCTTATACAGTCCAAAAATGGAGAAAATCGGATTGTAATCACGCCCACCTCCCATACAAAGGTTATGTTGAAAACTTCTAAAAGTGGGTTAACTCAATAACGAAAAACGCCAGAAACACTAAATTTCACATAAGAAATGGCAAATGGAAGCTGCACTCAGATTTTTTTACAAAATGGAAAATGGGCGTGGCATCGCCCACTTATGGGCCAAAAACCATATCTCAGGAACTACTCGACCGATTTCAATGAAACTTGGTTTGTAATAGTTTCCTTACATCCCAATGATATGTTGTGAAAATAGACCAAATCGGTTCACAACCACGCCTATTTCCTATATACCAGAACTTTGAAGACAATCTGAATCGTTTACTTTACAATATATAAAGTAGGCACTAGTAAAGATATCGATGCAGAACTTTGCACAAATACTTCGTTTACAGTGTGTCAGCCCCATTCTAAAAATCACCGAAATCGGACCATAGGTTGTCAAGGCCCCATATATCGAACATGGGGACTTCGGTGCTTCTAACCTAATATTAGGGTTTCCAACTTTCAATGAACTTTATACAATATATATGACGAATATGTGGGTCAAATTGTGTATTATATAATATTAATAAAGTTAAATAAATAAATTGCGAGAGTATAAAATGTTCGGTTACACCCGAACTTAGCCCTTCCTTACTTGTTATTATTGTTTTTGTTGGTAAAACATACATAGATATATTCGTAATTGCCGTTAATAACTTGTAATTTCAGTTTCATTTGCATTAAGTTCATTTTTTCAACTACTCTGTACGTATGAGTAAATATATTCTTGCATATTCCGTTATATCAATAATGTAAAAAAATTCTTATTCTCTCTCTTTCTCTTTATATTCAACAGAGTTCGTGCCGCCTATTATAATTATATATTATAAATGAGAAGGCCACAAGCGTGGTGGCACGTCTGGGCTATCCGATTGTAGTGCCATGTGTGGCTTGTTGCAACCAAAAGCCGGGCTATCGGTAATTATCGCACATTTTCATTTTGCGCTAGTTGTTTTTCTCATTTCTGAAACGCATAATGCACCACAAAGAATGCGTTGATTGTAAATATTTTATGAACAGTTATTGAGGTTGTGTGAGTATTCACGTTGTAATCGTTGTTCCACTAATGATATTCTCCAGGTGAAAATTTTGAATGTATATAGTAAATGTATTACAGAGCGGGTATTACAGATTACAGTATTATAGAAACCCATAAATTGATAGCTAGCTCAATGCGATTAATATAACAGAATTATGCTGAAGTCGTATAGTTTTAATGCTTCGTTAGTAGCCCTCTTAATCATTGTAAACTCACTTAAAAAAATATAAAGAACTTTTTGCAATTCGAACCTAAACACTAGTTTTATATTAATTTATTATTTTAATTTCAATTAATTAACATTTAGTTCCGAGAATTAAAAAAAATACTTTACACTCTACCCTCTTATGCGATTATGCCGATCTTTTAGCAGCTTTTGCCTATTTATTCCTTCTTTGCTAAATGATCTTCTGATTGCTCCCGTTTCTCCAAATCGACCAATCAGAGTTCGCCACGATAGCAAAATGAATGTAATTAGGCCATACGTAAGTAATTAGGAAAAACGTAAATAATTAGGATTACGTTAACGATGCTGCCATATCGTTCGTAACACTCACCCTGTCACATCACATCTGCGATGAACTGTGTGAGAGAGAATGTTGTCCATATTTGCGTACAAGCTTGCCGCGACATCAAATTAAGCCAGCTAAAGCAAAGCGAAATGGACCACCCTTAGCAGCAAGTGGCAGAGAGGTGACAAAAACTGAGGCCAATAACGTCAGTTGTAAGCAAGGAAAAAATTTAACACACATATTCCACCACCGAGCGTGGTATCACAAAGGGAACCAAAAACCAGAAAACCTAAAATGCACAACGGCATAAATAAAATAATAAAGAGAAAGAAAGGAAGCTGGCGAGCAAAAAAAAAAAAAATTAAAAGCAATGCAACAAATAAACAACTAGAAAATGTCAAAAGTTGTAAGGACACGAGTGAGTCTGTGTGCCATGGAATCGGAACTAAACGTAGGCGATAGTGGAAATGCAGATTGGTCTGCCCTCATGACGTTGCCAACGCGTACAGTCAAATGAGAAGACCATTAGGCAATTTCTCAAATGTAGCGGTTAGGTGACAACCACCATTTTTGAGATACTTTTTGTTCTATCTCAATAGAATGGAAAATTTTGTTCGAAAACAGCTGATCCAATTTTATTTAAGAGTGTAAATGCCTCGAGAAAGTGCAAAATCAGAAATGTTAAGTAGTTTAATTGAAAATTATGTGGAGAACATCAATTTTATTACTGGTAAGTAGTACTTAAACTCGATGTGCAGAGGAGTATGGAGCTAACAGTATAATTATTTCAAGACGTATTCAGTAAGGATGAAGATTTGTTGGAGGAAACCATTGAAGAACCATTCATGATTTACTCATTCCATTAAACTGTCGTAGAGGTATATAAAATATTGTTCCAAATTCAATTCGGTGGTGCGATGATATTTTAACCACAATGGATGACAATCAGTTCCGTTAAATGCTTCGTGTAGACCGAACTCAATTTGGTCACTTATTGGCCCTCATAGCAAGTGAGGAAGTTTTACAAAAAATGTGTGGCAAGCAATTCCCAATTGATATACAACTAGCAGTCGTTCTATATAGATTGTATATATGTACATATATTGATTGTATACAATATACTACTTGATAGCAGTGAAAATAAGAATTTAAACGAGTGTACACAAGAAGACTTTTATGAAGAACAATGGAGGAAATTACCTTAAATAGCTTTGAATTAAAAAGACTGCAAGACATCACATTTACAGGCATTTGTACATGCAATAAAAAAATTAAATATAAAAGTAATAATTAAATATTATTATTCATTATATTTAAATTTTAGTTCAATCATTACCAGTCTTTCTTTTTGCTTTAGCTCTAGTTTTAATATTTCAACACTTTTTTAAATTTTTCTCTCTCCAATTCTATCTTTAACAAATTTCCATCAATTTTGGTTATATAAATTAACTTTTTATAGTATACCTGGGTGTTTAGCTTATTAAATAAACAATTACCACATTTTTTCAAATTTTCCAGCAAATTAATTTCCTTCTCATTCCATTTTTTTAGCTTCGCTCTTGTGCGAATTTTCCATTGAGTTTCCAATAAAATGGAAAGATTTGTTGAAGAAATACTTACTTTTGCAAAAAAGTTTGATATATTAGCTTGTAGTGAGTAGGAAATGTATTTTTTCGTTAAGAACTTTGTATTGATTGAAGAATGATTTCTCTTCAATTAGACTTCCTAGTATAGGGAGGTCTCTCAATTTCTCTGTAATTTAATAAAAATTTGTTGGTTCAATAACTTCGTCTTTCCTATACATTTTCTACACACTTAATGACAAATTCGTCGAACAGACGTTACATACGGGACCATCCGTCTCTCTGAAGCGCATCACCAGTGGCAGTCCAACATTACCTGTTATTTTGAGTGATTTCCGTTACCAAATGTAAGTGTAGCAATTCTACATGCATATTAACGTAACTTATAAATTCGTTTCCATTGAAATGACAAATGTTGACTCAGGTCAATAAAAGTGTATGCATTTTAGACCCCATGCGAACAAATTCTGCATTAAGACAACTTGCCCCTATCTCGGAAGCTTTTCGCAACTAAACTTCATTACCAAAGGATAAGCAAATAGAGAGAAAATAGAAAGAGAGAGAGAAATAGAAATATTACTAACATGATTACTCAGCTGTCAGTCAAGTTGCTGTATTGGGGACGAAAAGTCTTCATATTTCAAATTCAATTTTTCCATTTGCGGAAATTGCATATATTAAAATATACGTGCATACTTTTATAAGGAAGTTTGTGTGAATAGTGGCTTTCAGCGAAGCATTAACGCGAGTTTGCTGTCAGCATCATCTTTTGAATATGACATATTGTGGAGGGAACAAGTCATGCACCAACTCACTTCAACACACTCTTACTAAGACCCACAGTTGATAGTGAAGTCAGCTTTATATTTTGTAGTTGGGTGACGGACGAGAGGTATGGTAAAAGCATTATTACCCACAGTAGTAGTATGTCCCACACGTTTGTGGAGATGGGTTTGAGCAAAGAAATGTTTGAAATATTTCCGAATTTCATTACCAACTCTCAAAGCTCTACACTGCTGCACTCAGGCGCGGGATGTTATAAACACAGCCACATGAAAATATTTGCGTATGACCATGCGAGTGAATCTGAATTGTCAGACTCCGGGGATTGTGATTTAGGATTGGGTTCGTAAAAGCTAACATGTAAATATACAATTTTGAATTGACAGTAACTTAAAATTCGTTGACTGACGGCCATTCTGGAACTTGTCGTATGGCCGGGTGTATGACAAATCTTTACTGAAACGATTTTTCCTAAAGTTAACTAAAATTTTGTGAATAAGTAATCTAAATGTCCTTAGGACATCTGGTAGCGGTGATGTTGTTTAAGATTACCACTTTAAGGTCCTTCAGTAATTGAACGATTTACTATTATAAATATATATTATATATCTGTAAATAAAGCTTTTTTATGAAGTAAGACTTTTTCTAATGTTTCCCCATGTAATCTCACTTTTAAAAGTGTTATTCTTGACCACTCCTGAATTCTTATGACTAGATGTTGTCGACTAAAATATTAACTAAACTGTTGTAGCCATGAATGTGCCAAGGCAATCTTAAAAACCATTATCTCTAAACCAATTGATAATGGTCGGTCCAACAAATCCTCAAAGCAGCGTAAAGCCATGCTCTAATATCAAGATTATATTATGCTAGTATTTGCTTTCTAGAGAACATATCTCGTCTTAAGCATTGATTATACTCAAAACTTACGTAAGCTGCTGTTTGCTATTGCTCTTCACGCTTCACTTAAGCGTCACTGCTCTGCATATACACTTTTTTTAAATGCTGGAGTTTAAACGACGGGCGAGTATTTTGCATAGCTTGCATTTTGGTGTTATGCACGACAGGATACGCAAATTAAAGTCATCGTCAGAGTTGTGCGCACTCGAATTATCGACTGCATACATCTTAAAACGAACGCCAGTAGAGACATACAAACACATATGTTTGCCGCAACTTTACCAAAGCCATCAACGCCTGTCAAGTCTTGCTCGTAGCGTGTGGTACACCAATACCATTGCAACAGTATTCACCATTACATACCGATTTGAACTGTGAAGTTGCAAGGAATGATAAAGGTTGGTTGCTGCATTGCACTGTTGTTCAGTTGCTTTGTGTCCATGCTCTTACGGTGCTCTTGGCGGCAACAAAAGTTGGGATAAGACAGCTTGAAAATTCTATGATAATTCATATTCAAAATTGCGTAGCTAGATTTCACACATGTTTATGCTAAATAATGATAATGAGTGAAATGTTTAAATCAAAGTTGGACTGGTTTTCGATGTAATATGATGATATGTTCAGAAAACATCCATACCATGAAATTATATATTTTCACATAATACCATTTTGTGGGCGGTCTCAACTTTTGTTTATTACACACCTATGCATGCCTAAACATTTTTCATATCAGGTAGGTCCGAAGAGCGGTAGTAAGCTATTTTTCATACCCATATCTTTTTCTTTTTTTAAAATCATACATATCAAATCTTACTTGCACAAAGGCATGTCCCATAGATTTCTCCAACGATATGATCACATGGTCGGGATCGTATTCTGCACGCCTGAATATCTACGGTGTGAGGAACTAGTATTAATAGAAATGTGTACAAATAGAAATATTAATAACAAGGAAGGAAGAACTAAGTTCGGGTGTCTCCGAACATTTTATACTCTCGCAATTTATTTATTTAATTTTATTAATATAACAAACAATTTGATTCTGGTGGTTTTCCTTACTGAATAAAAGCATTTTTAGTAGTTTTCAACATAACCTTTGTATGGGAGGTGGGCGTAGTTATAATCCGATTTCCTCCATTTTGGAAAGTATAAGGTAGTACCTAAAAGAAACGACTCTAGAAAGTTTCCTTGATATAGCTTTAGTATTTTACGAGATATGTACAAAAAACTTAGTAGGGGCGGGGCCACGATTACTTCCCCAAAATAATTAGATCCACATATGCTCTTCATAGTGCGATATTTCATACGAAATTTTACTTCAATAGCTAAAATTATGGCTTAGTTATAGCTCTTTATATGTTTTCTGTTATTGCCATTTTGTGGGCGTGGTAGTGGTCCTGTCCTATTCGACAGCATCGTCAATGATAATGGTAAGCAGGCATACGCAATTACATATTTATTAATTTGAAAGTGCACACAAATAGGGACATACACATACATATATGTGTAGGAATTTTGCTGATAGCTCAATGCAGCGATGCCATCCTCGGTCGGTTTCGATGTGGGGACGACCTTGCAAATGAAATTCTCTTCCTGCGGTCATTTCCGCTCAACGAGTTTTTGCATATCCTAGAGACTCGAGTGCATGGATATGCATGGTTTTGCATATTTAGCTAGAACGCTTATGTGCACATAACTCTGATCCATATAATATTTCAGTTTGAAATATCTGTTAGAACTCGTATATTGACTGTAAAAAATATGAGAAATGAAATTTCAACACTAGGTATTCGATATATTTACGGTAATCCAACTAATATAGAATAAATGAGTTAATACAAACTCAAGGTTCGCAGTTTTTTAATAAATATAGTCTAAAATGTGTCGAAATCAACATAAACAAAACCAAGTAGTCATGGTGATGTTAATTTTAGTCCTTGCAAGTTTAGACGGAACGGACATCAGTTTTGTAGATTTTTATAGTAGCTGTAAAAGGTCCTATTGATCTATTTATCTTGGAGACACAGTATTCCTCTTTTGGTAATGCTTTTGTCAGTCACCGCTAGGCATTACGATTTCGGAAATATGAGTTGAAGTAACCAACATACACAAATTTTTCAAATATGTTGGATAAGTTTTCACAGAAAAACTTGCATTTATTTAACGGGCGGTGGAGGTAAAAGTTTTGGGAGAGTTAAAGAGAGAAGTTGCGAATGCAGTTGACGCGAAACATTTTTCGTTGATGTTGCTAGTATTGGTATTTCAATTTGCGGTTTATGTTGGGCGCCAACAAATTCGGGAATTTCACCAGACTAATTCTTATTTTTTTTGGAGTAGTTAATGAAAAACCGCAAAACAATGGGCTATACATGAGTAAATTTAGGAGCTAAAAAATACAAACGTTGCAACCGCTCTAGCCAGCGGTAAATACTGCTAGTTAGGAATCGCCGAATTTTATTTTTGTGAGTACTGGGTTACAAAATAACTTATACAATACAAATATGGTAGAGTTTTTAATTTTTATGGTTTCAGGGGTTTGAAGTCTTTGTGATAAAATATCTAAAATTAGTTTTACATTTTTTAATTTCGCATCTTTTAATAGAATTTTCAACTCAGTAATAACTTTTTAATGCCCCTTACACCCATAAGATAGCTTCCTATACTGACTCTCAAATATTTTAATCTAATCAAGAGAACACTATTTCCTGAAATTAATCCTGTGCTCTGGTGAAAACATTAATACTATTGAAATGATAAAAATAGATGAATACTTCTACTAGTTCCCATAACTATACTAATCTATACTAGTCTATACTAATATTATAAAGAGGAAAGGTTTGTTTTTTTGTTTGTTTGTCTCGAATAGGCTCCGAAACTACTGAACCGATTTGAAAAGTTCTTTCACCGTTGGAAAGCTATACTATCCCTGAGTGACATAGGCTATATTTAGTTTAAAAAATAGGGTTCCTTACCAAAACTCCGATAATGTAAAAAATACCAAAAAACTTTCTTTCTTTCGATTTAAAAATTTTTAAAATTTTTGAATGGTCCTGTGCGGAATTAAAAATAATTGTCGCTTGATAATAATACGATATAAAAATGAATTGCTGTTCGTTTGTGCCGCAAACAAACGAGAACGGCCACACCGATCTGGCTAATTTTAGTCTTGAAATATTCGTGGACGGCCATAAAAAGATTAGAAAGTGAGTAAATATGAATGGGGTCATATGTAGAAGTTCACGCAAGTGAGGAAAGTTTCTGATTGCCATTCACTTGGGAGTGGCCAGAAACGATTCTTTTGCATATGACTCAAGCAGCTCACGACTTCCGGTTTTAGACCAAGTATCCTCTGGGTAGCTAACAGACATCCGTTTGGAGGCGAGCTAAAGTGAGAAGGCGAAGCCCGCTTCTGCGGTTGTGCGTAGGGCTTGGGAACCACCACATAAAAAAATCTCCCCAATGAAAACAAACACCGAGCCTCGGATGAGAAACCCCCCTTTTGATGACGACCCCTGCAAACGTACTAAGGATCATGATTTGAGGGCATGCACCTGGAATGTCCGGACTCTTAATTGGGAAGGTGCCCCTGCCCAGCTGGTTGATGTCCTCATACAACTAAAGGCTGACATCACCGCCGTCCAAGAAGTGCGATGGACGGGACAAGGACGAAAGAAGGTGGGTCCTTGTGACATCTACTACAGCGGCCATATAAAGGAGCGCAAATTTGGTGTTGGATTTGTGGTGGGAGAGAGACTACGTCGCTGAGTCCTGGCATTCACCCCGGTGGATGAACGTCTTGCCACAATCCGCCTCAAAGCGAGGTTCTTCAACATATCGCTGATTTGCGCCCACGCCCCAACGGAAGAGAAGGACGATGTGACCAAAGATGCTTTCTATGAGCGCCTAGAACGCACCTATGAGCTCTGCCCCCGCCACGATGTCAAAATCGTGCTTGGCGATTTTAACGCCAGGGTGGGTAAAGAAGGTGTCTTTGGCACAACACTCGGAAAATTCAGCCTCCATGACGAAACATCGCCAAACGGTCTGAGGCTGATCGACTTCGCTGGGGCCCGAAATATGGTCGTCTGTAGTACCAGATTCCAGCATAAGAAAATACATCAAGCTACTTGGCTGTCTCCTGATCGAAACACGCGGAACCAAATCGATCACGTTGTGATAGACGGAAGACATGTCTCCAGTGTTTTAAACGTGCGTACGCTCCGAGGACCAAACATTGACGCCCGTCAACAAACACAAGGAAGGTTCGACGTCGAAAAGCTGCAATCGCAACAGACAGCCACGATATACTCTACTCGACTTGCACTCCTGCTCTCTGAGAGCACTCATCAGCATCTCGGTATAAGGGAACTGTGGAACGTCATCTCAAACTCACTGCGTACCGCTGCAGCCGAAACAATTGGTTTTCGGCAACGACAAAAAACAAGCTGGTACGATGAGAATTGTCGTTCCGCAGTGGAGAGAAAACAGACTGCCTACCTCGCAACGTTGCGATCGACCACAACACGTTCGGGGTGGGATAGATATCGAGAACTGAAGAGGGAAGCGAGACGCATTTGCAGACGTAAAAAGAAAGAGGCCGAAATGCGTGAGTGTGAAAAGCTTGAAAAGCTGGCCGACATGGGTAATGCTCGAAAATTTTATGAAAAGATGAGGCGATTTACAGAAGGTTTCAAGACCGGAGTATTATCATGTAGGGACCGAGGAGGTAATCTGGTAACGGATGTCCAGAGCATACTGGGATTATGGAGGGAACACTTCTCCGACCTGTTCAATGACAGTGAAAGTACAACACCAGGAGATGGCGAACCCGATACCCCAATCGATGACGATGGAATAGATGTTCCATTACCCGACCATGAAGAAATTCGAATAGCAATTACCCGCTTGAAGAACAACAAAGCGTCGGGGGCCGATGGATTACCGGCCGAGCTATTCAAAGGTGTATGCATCAGCTTCTTTGCAGAATATGGTCGGAAGAAAGCATGCCTGACGATTGGAATCTTAGTGTGCTCTGCCCAATCCATAAGAAGGGAGACCCCACAATCTGCGCCAACTACCGTGGTATAAGTCTCCTCAATATCGCATATAAGGTTTTGTCGAGCGTATTGTGTGAAAGACTAAAGCCCACCGTCAACGAACTGATTGGACCTTATCAGTGTGGCTTTAGACCTGGAAAATCTACAATGGACCAGATATTCACCATGCGCTAAATCTTGGAAAAGACCCGAGAGAGAAAAATCGATACTCACCATCTTTTTATCGATTTTAAAGCTGCCTTCAATAGCACGAAAAGGAGCTGCCTTTATGCCGCGATGTCTGAATTTGGTATCCCTGCAAAACTAATACGGCTATGTAAGTTCACGTTGAGCAACACCAAAAGCTCCGTCAGGATCGGGAAGGACCTCTCCGAGCCGTTCGATACCAAACGAGGCTTCAGACAGGGTGACTCACTATCGTGCGACTTCTTCAATCTATTGCTGGAAAAAATAATACGAGCTGCAGAGTTAAATAGAGAGGGTACAATCTTTTACAAGAGTGTACAGCTCCTGGCGTATGCCGATGATATTGATATCATCGGAAGCAACAACTGCGTCGTTTGTTCTGCGTTTTCCAGACAGGATAAAGAAGCGAAGCGTATGGGTCTGGTGGTGAATGAGGACAAGACGAAATATCTCCTGTCATCAAACAAACAGTCAGCGCACTCGCGTCTTGGCTCCCACGTCACTCTTGACAGTCATAACTTTGAAGTTGTAGATAATTTCGTTTATCTGGGAACCAGCATTAACAACACCAACAATGTCAGCCTTGAAATCCAACCCTGAATCACTCTTGCCAACAGGTGCTACTTTGGACTGAGTAGGCAATTGAAAAGTAAAGTCCTCTCTCGACGAACCAAAATCAAACTCTATAAGTCGCTCATTATTACCGTCCTGATGTATGGCGCTGAAGCGTGGACGATGACAACATCCGATGAGACGACTCTTGGGGTTTTCGAGAGAAAGGTTTTGCGCAAGATTTATGGTCCTCTAAACATTGGCAACGGCGAATACCGCAGATGATGGAACGATGAGCTGTACGATTTATACGACGACATTGACATAGTTCAGCGAATAAAAAGACAGCGGCTACGCTGGCTAGGTCATGTTGTACGGATGGAAGAAAACACTCCAGCTCTGAAAGTATTCGATGCAGTACCCGCTGGAGGAAGCCGCGGAAGAGGACGACCTCCACTCCGGTGGAAAGACCAAGTGCAAAGTGACCTGGCTTCACTTGGTGTTTCTAGTTGGCGCCAAAAAGCAAAAAGGAGGAATGAGTGGCGCGCTTTGGTGGATTCGGCTATAATCGCTTAAAGCGGTTCCTACGCCAAATATATATATATTTATATAAATATGGAAAAATTGCGAGGAAGATAATAATAAGAGAATTTTATTCGAGTTGAGAAGAAAAATATAAAAAGAGAAAACAAAACAATAATATTTTGAAGGTTATCATTGTTGCTTTGTTAAAATATTTTTGTTATTGTTCAATTGTATAAGATTGTGTCGATAGCCCAAAACAATTTGTAACAAATAAGGAAAGGCTAAGTTCGGGTCCAACCGAACATTTTATACTCTCGCAATTTATTGATGTAATTTTATTAAGATAACACACAATTTGACCTATATATTCGGCATAAAGTCCAATAGAAAATCATCGTATATAGTATATTAGGGCTGATGTAATTCCAGAACCAATTTAACTCATTTTTACCACCAAGGTTAACGGGAATAGGGGTAACTTGGCACCTGTTAATAGGCAAACAAACGGCACATTCGGCCTTGAAATTACTCCAGTCGGCAAAATCGCCAAAAATAGCGCTATAGCGAAGTTTTTCCAAATATTCAAGAAGTCGCTGGAAGTACTGCACAGGACTTTAAAAGATCTTTATTGTCGATCAACGTTTTCGGTGGAGCCAGGATTCTGTTAACAGGTGATTTACGCCAGACTCTTCCAATTATTCCTGGATCAACTGTTACTGACGGGCTAATCGGATGCCTAAAATCATTTAATTTGTGGCGACACATAAAGAATCGCCAATTAACAACTAACATATGAGTGTTTTTGCAACAATATCAAATTGCGATTGTAGAAGCAGTTGGCAGTTGACACCTCGATGGATTAATAGCATTTCCAACAGATTTCTGTCACTTCATTGACTCGAAAGAGAAGTTTTCCTGACATGAAACCTCAATATGATAAAAATAAATGACTGATTGAATGACCTATATTGGTGGTAAAAAAAAAGATATCGATGATCTTAATGCGACAATTTAGAATTTCGGTCCAAGAGAGTTGACACAGCTACAAACCAGGATTACGTAGTCAATTATCCCAAACTTATTATAATTGCATGTACATTTACCACTCACTTTGCACTTAAAAGTAGTGTGAGTTGTCATCATGCTGCGTAACATAAATCAACCTCGAGTAATCAATATCGTCGCCGAAGCCAAGATTGGACCAAATTAATTTAATGTATACCTTAGCCACAAAAACGTGTGGCCGGGTCTGCTAGTATTATAAAAAGGAAAGATTTGATTGCAGTCGTTCTATGTAGATTGTATATATGTACTAGCAGACCCGGCGAACTTCGTACCGCCTTAGCGTAAATTTGGTGCACTACTTTATTTTGTATAGCTGACCTATCTTATGTATGCGTACCTATTCAATTTGAACTGGAATCTATAATATCCTCCATATAAAAATGAATACTTATTACAAATTGTTTGTATGGGAGATTAGAAAGGTGTGAATTTTAGGCATTTTTTTCTCTCCGTAAGAAACATCCTCAAACCCCCTGGAATACACACAAAAAAGAATCAGCCAAATCGGTCAAGCCGGTTTCATGCTATGTCGTGACAACGGAAAACGGGTTTAATTTTTCGTTTTTGTGGCTAAGGTATACATTAAATTTGTAAATTTTTCAATGCAGAGAAAAAATTCTTACGCATAAAGACGAAAACGTTATACCTTCTTCAAAGTCGAGGTTGATTTATGTTAAGCAGCATGATAACAACTAACACTACTTTTAATTGCAAGTGAGTGGGCATAATCCAGCAATTTTAAATAGTCTGTGAGATAATTGAATACGTCATCCTGGTTTGTAGCTGTGTCAACTCTCCTGAAATTCTAAACTGTCGCATTAATATAGAAGAGATTCTTGTTTTTTTACCACCAATATATGTAGGTCATTCAAGCAGTCATTTATGGTTATCATATTGTGGTTTCATGTCAGGAAAAACACGATGAATAAGCTTCTTCTTTGAGTCAATGAAGTGACAGAAATATGTTGGAAATGTTATTAATCCATTGAGGTGTAAACTGGGACCCTACCATTTCCAACTGCTTCTACAATCGCAATTTGATATTGTTGCAAAATTAGTGGTATGTTAGTTGTTTATTGGCGAATCTTTATGTGTCGTCATAAAGTAGATGATTTTAATCATGAGATTATCCAGGAATAATTGGAAGAGTCTGGCGTAAATTATCTGCTAACAGAATCATGGCTCCACCAAAAAAGTTTTGGTTGTCGCGTAAATCTTTTGAAGTCCTTCGCAGTGCCTCCAGCGACTTCATGAATATCTGGAAAATCTTCGCTATAGCGCTACTTTTGACGATTTTGCAGACTGGTGTTTCTTCGATTTGCAATTTAGGAATAATTTCAAGGCCGAATGTGACGTTGGTTGGCATACTAACAGTTGCCAAGTTGCCCCTATTCCCGTTAACATTAGTGGTGAAAATGAGAGAAATTGGTTCAGGAATTACATCAGCCCTCATATACTATATATGATGATTTTATATTGGACTTTATGCCGAATATATGGGTCAAATTGTGTGTTTTCTTAAAAAAATTAATGTTAATTTCTAAACCTTTCCTGCCCTTCCCCGAATATTTCAAGACTTCAATTAGCCAGATCGGTTTGGCCGTTCTCGACTTTTTGCGAGACTAACGAACAGCAATTCATTTTTATATCTATAGATTAGACATTGTTTGTATGAGAATTTAAAAAAGTTTGGATTTTAGACTTTTTCAGGACCTTGTACTTCAAGGAATATTGCAAAAAAAGAATTAGCAAAATCGGTTCAGCTGTTCTCGAGATATGCGCTTAGCAACACATTTTGCGATTCATTTTTAATTAATTTTTCTTAAATGCGTTTTTTAATACTTCACTATTTAATTTTTTATAATTTTCCAACATACAAACCTTGTCCTAACAATAAAGAATTCATAAAACCAAGAATCATCGGATTTGGTGCAATCTTTCGAAAGTTATGGGCGTACATACATTTCGAAGATCCATTTTTATTTATATAGAAGAAGAAGATAGATGTGTTTTGTTAGAAAAAAGTACAAAGACAATAAGAAAAGCAATTCAAGCAACGGTGCGTTGCTGCAAAATAAGTAACTGTAAAACAGAGGAAATATAGTTGACATAAATATAGTTATCTACATACATGCATACATTCGGCAATTTATGCGAGCATTTGATTGTGCTGTTTAGCGTTATTTCACTTGTTCTGCGATCATTTATATATGCAAACTTTTTTGCTTTGTACTTTACTTCAATAAGTTATGTAGTAAAAGATGCGAGAGATGGAAGAGAGAGAGTGCATACATATGTATGTACTTTACTTCATTACATTATGCTGGAAAAGATGTGCAGAGATGGAAGAGAGAGAGTGCGTGCCGCAAACGATAAAGAGCACACGCACACACAAAGCGCGCTTCGCTGTAGACTGCGTTTGGTGAACGAAAAACCTTATGCTTGCAATATTTTTGATTTTTCAAAAACTTCAATCCGAAAGAAAAAGGATTTGATTTCGGAAAATTAAAAAAATAAGTATGCCACTCGCGAGCCTAGAGCAAATGCTTTATTTAAAAAAAAAATTTATAAAAATCGCTTCAGAACTTTAGGAGATTAGCCGTTACAAACATTTTTCATATAAGCGATTTTACATAATTAGTATAGATATTGATTGTAGCTGTATTCTTCACAATTTACTACTTGATAGCAGTGAAAATAAGAATTTAAACGAGAGTACACAAGAAGACTTTTATGAAGAAGAAATGGAGGAAACTACCTCAAATAGCTTTGAATTAAAAGTACTTCAATACATCACATTTACAAGGATTTGTACATTCAATAGAAAGTAATAATTAAAGATTATTATTCATTATGTTTATATTTTAAGTCAATCATTGCTAATCTTTTTTTTTTTGCTCTAGCTCCAATTTTAATATTTCAAACTCTTTTTCTAATTTTTCTCTTTCAAATTCTATCTTGAACTTTTTCAAATTTCCATCAATTTTGGTTATATCAATTGACTTTTTATAGTAACCTGGGCGTTTAGCTTCTATAAAAAAATGTATTAAACTGTTCATGTAAGCTTATTAAATAAATAATTACCTCATTTTTCAAATCCTCCAGCAAATTATTTTCCTCCTCATTCCATTTTTTTTAGCTTTGCTCTAGTGCGAATTTTCATTGAGTTTCCAATAAAATCAAATGTAAAGATTTGTTGAAGAACTACTTACTTTTGCAAAAAAATTTGAAAAATTAGCTTGTCTACTAGTTCCCGTATCTATACTAACATTATAAAAAGGAAAGATTTGGTTTTTTGTTTGTATTGAATAGGCTCCGAAACTACTTGACCAATTTGAAAAATTCTTATAAAATTCCTTCTTCTGGTGAACATAGGCTATATTACATATATTAAATATTAATTTTCAACTGTGAAAACTAGACGACAAAAATTGTCGCGACAGCATATGTCTAACTATTATAGTTTTGTCACCGCTATAAAATATTTATATTTTGGAATTAACCCTTATTAAAAAAAAAAATATTTAATATTTAAGTGTGCTTCAATACCATTATATAGCTTTGAAATTATTCAATTTGGACATTCGAAAGATATCACATGTTTAAATGTGTAAGTTATTTGAAAAATGTTTGTATGTAAGCAATGGCAAAAGTTTATAGTAAACTAATAAAAACAATAAATTATACATAGCTGAATTTGCACGCAATTGACAATAACCTGCCTAGAGAAGAAGGGTGCTTCATAAATTTCCGCCATTGACTGTCCAGGTTATAAAATTATAGGTTCATAGGTCCCACCTTTCGCTACAGCACAAGAGTTCAACGGAACCAAGGCTTGTTCTCAGCATGATGAAACAGGACGACGACTTCCGACTTCCTTGGGTCTAATAGTAGCATTTGCTTCAACGCACCTGTCAACGATTTCTGTTGGCTATTGTTAGCGTTCTCCAAAATGCTCCACAGATGCTAATGAGAACCCACTTTGAATATGTTCCAGCTTTCTAGTTAGTGAAGTCTTTTTGAACGTCCTCCTTCAGAAAAATACCCCTAACAAGTCAGGAAAGGATAAGTTCGGGTGCGACCGAACATTTTGTACTCTCGCAATTTATTTACTTACTCCGATTTCACTAATTTCCCAAGACTATTTGCTCACTTAATTTTGCTTAGATATCTCACATATTAACCGATATATGCGGAATAAAGCCCGCACTAATTAAGTATATAAGAAGTTCTGATCCGCCCTGATTCTGATTACCCTTAGGCACTGAGTTCTTCATGTAGATATCCGGGCCTTGAAAAGTTATAGTCCGATTTCGAAAAATGTTCCACAAGTAATGCCACAGTTCAAATACAGTATTTGTGTAAAGTTTTATTCCGCTATCTTCATTGGTTCGAAATGTTTTATACTCTCGCAATTTATTGAAGAAACTTACAAATATACAAAATTTACTCATAAATTCGGCATAAAGTTTAATAGAATAACGAAAATCGTAATACTATATGAGGGCTGAGGTAATTCCTGATCCGATTTCTTCATTTTCACCAGCAGGGTACACTATATCCAAGATAATACGCTCACTTAATTTTGCTAAGATATCTCACATATTAACCAATACATATACAATACAATACCGGAATAAAGCCCACCGTATTTTTGAAAAACCTATAATTAGGTATATGGGAGCTAGGAGATCTTATGACCCGATTTTAAAAATTTTTGGTACACAGACACACTATTAGAAAAAAACAATTTCCTCTGAATTACATTAAATTATCTGAGAGATTTATCCAAATTTTCGGTTTAAATTTACCCTTAGGCGCTGAGTTCAACATGTTCGATATCTGTGGCCTTGAAAAGTTATCGATTTCGACAATTTTTTCACAAGTGATGACAGATATGATATGCACTATTTGTGTAAAGTTTTATTCCGCTATCTTCATTGGTTCTTTGTGTATACATGATAAAGTGAAGGAATCAGATGGAATTCAAATTTGAGTTATAAAGAGTTTATTCGTGTTATCAGGGTGTAAAGAAAATGTTATATACCGAATTTAATTGAAATCTGTCGAGTAGTTCCTGAGATATTGTTTTTGTCCCATAAGTGGGCGATGCCACACCCATTTTTCATTTTGTAAAAAAATCTGAGTGCAGCTTCCTTCTACTATTATTTCTGTGAAATTTAGTGTTTCTGACGTTTTTCGTTAGTGAGTTAACCCACTTTTAGTAATCTTCAACTTAACCTTTGTATGGGAGGTGGACGTGGTTATTATCCGATTTCAACTATTTTCATAGTGTGTGGTGGGGTACGAAAGAGAATCGACTGCAGAAGGTTTGGTTTATATAGCTTCATTGGTTTGTGAGATATATACAAATAACCGATTTGGGGGCGGGGCCACGCCCACTTCCCAACTACTACACCCAAATATGCCTCTTCCTAGTTTTACTTTTAAATTTTACTTTTAGAACTTCATTTATGGCTTAGTTATGACACTTTATGTGTTTTTGGTTTTCGCCATTTTGTGGGCGGGGCAATGATGCAATTTCGCCCATTTTCGAAAGCAAACCTCTCACAGCCCCAAGGAACATGTGTTCCAAGTTTCATTAAGATATTTTAATTTTTACTCAAGTTACAGCTTGCACAGACGGACGGACGGACTTCAAATCAACTCGTCACCCTGATCACTTAGGTATATCTAACTCGTCTAGTTTTAGATGTTACAAACAACCGTTAAGTGAACAAAACGATTATACTCTCGTAGCAACTTTGTAGCGAGAGTATAAAAATGAACGAATCAGGTGGAATTCGGAATTGAATTATACGGGAAGTTGGCGTGCTTGTGAATCGATTTCGCCCATTTTCAGGGTGTCAAGAAAATATTATATACCGAATTTCATTGAAATCGTTCGACATATGGCACATAAAGTGTCATAAATAAAGTTATGAGAGTAAAATTTGGTACAAAGGATCGCGAAGTGGGCGTGGCCCCGCCCCCAAATAAGTTTTTTGTATATATCTTGCAAACCAATTAAGCTATATAAACCAGTCGTTTCTTTTAGTCATTTCCTTATAGAGTCCAAAAATGAAAGATATCGGATAACAGCCACGTCCACCCCCCATACAAAGGTTAGGTTGAAAATTACTAAAAGTGGGTTAACTCACTAACGAAAAACGTCAGAAACATAAGAAATGGCAGATGGAAGCTGCACTCAGATTTTTTACAAAATGGAAAATGGGCGTGGCGTCGCCCACTTATAGTTCAAAAACCATAGCTCAGGAACTACTCGACCGATTTCAATGAAACTTGGTTTGTAATAGTTTCCTTACACCCCAATGATATGTTGTGAAAATAACCCAAATCGCTTCACAACCACGCCTACTTTCTATATACCAGAACTTTGAAGACGATCTGAATCGTTTATATTACAATATATAAAGTAAGTACTAGTGAAGATATCGGTGCAGAACTTTGCACAAATACTATGTTTATAGTGTGTCAACCCCATTCTAAAAATCGCCGAAATCGGACCATAAGTTTTTAAGGCCCCATATATCGAACACGAGGACCTCGGTGCTTCTAACCTAATATTATGGTTTCCAACTTTCAATGGACTTTATACAATATATATGACGAATATGTGGGTCAAATTGTGTATTAGATCATATAAATAAAGTCAAATAAATAAATTGCGAGAGTATAAAATGTTCGGTTACACCCGAACTTAGCCCTTCCTTACTAGTTTTTTGTATATTTTAGTGTTTCTGACGTTTTCTGACGATTTCAACTATTTGCATAGTGTGTGATGGGGTATTTAAGAGAAACGACTGCAGAAAGTTTTGTTTATATAACTTTATTGGTTTGCGAGATATTCACTAAAAACTTATTTATGGGAGGGCCACGCCCAATTTTCAAAATAATTTACATATGCCCGTTCCTAGTACGATCCTTTATTCCAAATTTTAGCTTTATTTATGGCTTAGTTATGACACTTTACAGGTTTTCGGTTTTCGCCATTTTGTGGGCGTGGGAATGGTTCGATTTCGTCCATTTCCATTTTCAATAGCAACTCTCCTACGATCCCAAGGAATATGTGTACCAAGTTTCGTCAAGATATCGTAATTTTTGCTCAAGTTAGGCATTACACGGACAGTCGGACAGACGGACGGACAGACATTCAGATTTTGGCTCGTTTCGTCACCCTGATCATTTTGATATACATAAACGTATATCTAACTCGTTTAGTTTTATGACTTACAAACAACAGTTATGTGAACAAAAATATAATACTCTCTTTAGCAACTTTTGTTGCGAGAGAATAAAAAAAAGAAAAGTGTTTAGTTTATTTATAATAATTTAATTTGTGATAATAAGCAACATCATGTAACTAATGAACCAGGATACATAGGACCTTGAAATTTTTATCACTTCATATTTGAGTTAAGACTAATATATATCTATCCTAAAAAAATGTAAGCTCCGCCCATTTTGATTCGGACATGAGAGGGTTAAAGAAAAATCTATAATTACTAGAATAGCTTTGTTCGTCTGTGGTCGTTCCAGAGAAAGCAATCGCAATTTTACGAACGAATTTCAATCACCAAGACATAGAAAACTTAAAAAATAGTATATATTTATATATTGGGAATTTTTAAGACAAGAAATCAGAACCTGACTATTGCCTGCTTGCCATTGTCTCACTAGAAAAAAGCTTAATGTTTGTATTCGAAAACTTTGAAAGGCTCAACTTACAAGTGCTGTGTAGCGGTAAGGAGCTGACAATTTGGTACAAAACAATTCACTTATAATAATTAAATACTTACATACATACACCGCGTTTGCAACCGAAATTTTCATTATAAAACCTGGAAGAGTACGTTTTACAACTTTTCACCACCACACTTATTCTTTCCATCTCTCCTTCTTCAGTGCACTTGCACTTGATCAGCATGCGGCACACGCACCACCAATTTTTCACAACATTAGGCACCAAATTACTCACCATCAAGCACCGCAGACACCTACGAGTCATGCTCGGCGCACTTTAAGCTCAAATTTCTACTACATACACTTTTGATTTAAATATTTATTATTTGACTTTCAGCTAGGCATATGATCTCGCTCTCTTAAATAACTATTAAAATCACGCCCGCTATAATGCACTGATTTATTTCGCACTTTTTTTAATTTCTTCAACCTTTTAATAATAAATTCTAACGTTCTCCTTTTTATTATGCTTTCTTTGAATTTCTAATTTAATTTTTTTATTGTTTGTGTTCTGTTTGTGTGCACGCCATGATTTGAATTTTTCACAATTTCTACATTTCTGCATTTTAAATTGCTTGAATTTGGACGCAAGAGGAAGGCAGAATCTTAATTACGGTACATGAGTGGTGTATTGTGGCGTTTGGTGTATTTGTATGCTGATGTATCCCGAAATGTTTGTTGGACCAAAGGTCAAGCACATTAAAAAGATACCGGTATTTCTCATTTTTAAGAAGTGTTTTCTTTGCTAATCATTATCAATGAAGACGTCAGAACAAAACTTTGCTCAACTACTGCATTTCTAGTGTGATATTGTCCATCTAAATATCGGAGAAATCGGACTTTAACTTTTCAAGTTCCCAGATATCAAACATGAGAACTTCAGTGCTTGCGGTTAGTTTTTTGCGGGAAATATCGTTAAATCCCTCAGATAATCTAAAGTAATTCAGAGGAAATATTAATAGTGTACCTCTGTGCAAAAATTGGACAAAATCACACTTTCACTACCATACCTCCTCCACTGATTTTAAAACTTTTGGTGTCATTTACACAAAATTAAATGAAAGTATAAACTTGGATATATGACAAAATTGGACAACATCAATCGAGAGATTAAGGAAGAAAATAATTACAGAATAAAGAAGAAACAACCATGAACAACCTAAAAATTTGGGATAATTAGAACCTATATATATCTGTAAGTATAGATGTGCCCCCAAATATGCAGTGCATTTTGCAAAAACAAATCGAAAAAATAATTGGAGAAAAAATAAATTTAAATCAAACTGAGCTCTCAGCTCAAATACGTTAAACTTACATAATGTCATTTAACAATGTGCTCCTATTCATTTCATACACAACCAATCTCAGCAAATAGGCCTGCCAACTTACTAGCTTCTGTTTCAGTAACCAAAGGAGATAAAGTGAACAACAAACCGTTACATGGCTTCCTATGCTTTGTTGGGCTTTATTGCATTCGAAGAGAATATATTATGTTGAAAGGATACAAAAAAAGCTGAATTTCAAAAACTTTTTACAAAACACTGACTCTGAGTACCCACAATAATCGTGTAAAAAACGCTTTGAAAAACCTTCGGACCTACAGATGAGAACCAGAGCTGCTCTATGGAGGGTTAGAGAAAGCGAGAATTATTTATGTATAGATGTGGCTTCGTGGGTGCTGCTTTTGTATTATATAAACTGAGTATGTCCATACATATGTAAATAAGAAAAATACGAAAATCATGTTCTTATTCGCACTAGCAAAACATCTTATCTCGAAAATTATTTTTTTAATATTACTAAGGCAATTTAAGGCAATACATAATTCGACCTATATATGTATTTGACTTAAAGTTCACTAGAACAACGAAAATCGAAACGAAAATACAAAAATGGGTGCTGAGGTAATTCCTGGGTCGATTTCAAGAATTTTCGGCGCCAAGCTGCATAGTATCCAAGATTATACGTTCACTTAATTTTACTAAGAGATCTTACTTATTTGCCGACATATACGATATAAATTCACTGGTTTTTCATTTATAAATTATAAAGTGAACAAATTAGATGAAATTCAAAATTGAGTTATATAAAAGTAGGCGTGGTCGTGAACCGATTTCGCCCATTTTCAAACTTTGCATTTGGATGTCAAAAAAGTGATATTGCATATTTAAAGTCATCCCATATTGACTACGCTGGGGTGGATATTTTATAATCTGGATCTTTATGCAGAGATGTCCCGTGGTATCTTGTTTTACATCGAAAAAAGATTTACGGCACTGTGGCTAGTTCAGATATATGGTGAGTTTTTTGATGACTACTATTTTTATACTCTCGCAACAAAAGTTGCTAAGAGAGTATTATAGTTTTGTCCACATAACGGTTGTTTGTAAGTCCTAAAACTAAACGAGTTAGATATAGGGTTATATATACGAAAGTGATCAGGGTGACGAGTAAAGTTCAAATCCGGATGTCTGTCTGTCCGTCCGTCCGTCTGTCCGTCTGTCCGTCCGTGCAAGCTGTAACTTGAGTTAAAATTGAGATATTTTGATGAAACTTGGAACACGTGTTCCTTGGCACCATAAGAAGGTTAAGTTCGAAGATGGGCGGAATCGGACTACTGCCACGCCCTCAAAATGGCCATAACCAAAAACACATAAAGAGCTATAACTAAGCCATAAATAATGTTATGAAAATAAAATTTGGAACATAGGCTCGCATTAGGGAGGGGTACATTTGAATGTAATTTTTTTGGAAAAGTGGGCGTGACCGCCTTCAAATAGGTTTTTTGTATATATCTTGCAAACCAATAAAGCTATATAAACCAAACTTTCTGCAGTCGTTTCTTTTAGCCGTTTCCTTATACAGTCCAAAAATGAAAGAAATCGAATAATAACCACGTCCATCTCCTATATAAAGGTTAGGTTGAAAACTACTAGAAGTGGGTTAACTCACTAACGAGAAACGTCAGAAACACCAAATTTTACATAAGAAATGGCAGAAGAAAGCTGCACTGAGATTTTTTTACAAAAGGTAAAATGGGCGTGGCGTCGCCCACTTATGGGTCAAAAACCATATCTCAAGAACTACTCGACAGATTTCAATGAAATTCGGTATATAACACTTTCTTGACACCCTGATGACACTGGTGAAATATGGGCGAAATCGGTTCACAACTACGTCTACTTCCCATATAACTCAATTTTGAATCCTTCTGATTCGTTCACTTTATAATGTATACATAAGGAACCGATAAAGATAGCAAAATAAAACTTTACACAAATACTGTATTTGAGCTGTGACATCACTTGTGGAAAAATTGTCAAAATCGAACCATGACTTTTCAAGGCCCCTGATATCAAACATGAAGAACTCAGTGCCTAAGGGTAATTTTTCACCGAAAATATAGGTAAATCTCTAAATAAATTGCGAGAGTATAAAATGTTCGGTTGCACCCGAACTTAGCCTTTCCTTACTTATTTGATTTTAGATTGTTTTAGTTTTTTCTTAATTTTTCCATTTTCTATTTTCCACACCGCCTTTGTTTGCTAACTACTATTCGCGTTTGATGAATCATGGAAGCTTTTCGTGGACGAATTAGGCTTTGTGTGGTCAGCACTGCAATCGAAGTATGGAGAGATAGGAAATAACAGATTGCCTGGCCATACTCATATACATATATAGACGTACATGTATTGTTGAACAAAGGGCGATGACGTTAGTATGCAGATCCCACCAACGATACGACGCTATGAATGTGTGACGTTCGTTAAAATTTGGCATACACCTTCATAGCCGTGGTATCAACAAAATAGGAAAGCGACAACCAAACAGAAAAATACCATATTCCACTGAGCTTAATGAAAATTCAATAGAACAGGCAGATCGAATTTTCCATTGAAGCATTAAGGCTTAACGCTTTTTCCGATGGTTGCAGTGGTTAAAAATGGCATAGATTTTGTTTTCATCTGACACACATTTTTTATCATTTCTATAGCCAAAAATGCAAAAATACCGAGCAGTTTGAAAGGAGATGAAAAAACAACAAAAGTTTTTTAACACATTTAGTTGACAAAAATAAGCTGTCAGAAATGAGTCCGAAACGTATTTCTTAATTTTAGGCCGAGCTTGGTTCTGTTTACCCGTTTAGATTCTGAGACTATCCGATAAATAAGGAGATATGCGATCCTCTAAACAACTGATGAATTTTAAAAGCCTTGTTTTCAGCGGAAAGACTAACTAAGTTTAACAGTATGGCTTTCTGGTTGATCAGATGTAACTATTGTTCTGAAGAGTAGTGCGGTACCACTAAAATCCACATATTTGGGGAGATCTCAATTGGTAATTGATATTTTCATGGCTGATTTCACTATGCAACATGTTGTGAGTTTATAATAATTTTCGAATGTTTTCTTCTAGTAATTTTCATGATCCCTTGTTACGGAGAGGTAAAAAATCCCGTTTGGTAGATGAACAATCGTTAAAAGCACAGGAAAACTATACTCTGCTTTATGAAACAAACATGAATCTCGCAATTATATGAGGAATAAAACTATCGAAAAAAACTGAGGCAATGTATGGTATAAAGCGTAATCGTAAGACTCTTAAGATCACAATATTATATTTACGAATATGTGTGCGTACCCCACTGCAATACGTATCAATGCTAATGGGATTACAAAAACAACCTTAATAACATTTAATTTTCATAATTCTTGATTACAGTATGAATTTTTAGGAAGCATATAAGTATGTATGTATGCATGTACGACGGAGAAATGGTGTGCCAGAAATGCTGAAGTATAGACCGAAATACTACCAGTCCCCACTTTTCGTTCAGCTGCACAAAAGACATTTGTCCGAAATTAAAACAAATGTGTGGTCTCTACGGAAATTTTCTCGTTTGCCAGCGATGTTGTGGTGACCGCAGCAACGACAACGATACCAACGGTCTCACACACAGACACACTCGATCGTCTATCAGCAGAGCAAGGACAAGGAGTTGCAGCAATGCAAACAGCCGATCGACTATAGTAAGATGAAAACAAAACAAACCCCTTTGCTTGCCGTGTTATTTTAGAGTTGTGCACTTTGAAAGGCCTCTGCATTTCATTTGCGTAGCATATTCCGCCTGGTAGGTAGCACGGTTGCTGTGCTGTTCATGTTGGTGTAATCGACCAGCAGCCTGAGTTGACATTTCATGTGGAGAATGAATTTATCGCAACGCTGTATCTGTAATTCCATCGGCGAAGAATGCATAGTAAACTGAAAATGTGAATGTAACAATATATACACGCGGATATACATATATTTGGAGGTCGGTAGGTTAAAGCTCTTTGCTTATGTCGTGCGATTAATGTGGACGTATGATTTATTTACATCCTTTAGATATCCGATAAACCCCAACATCAACAAAACATGACACATATTTAGCTATATTCAATACATTCTGATCGGCATTATATGTACACAAAGGGTTGAATTTGGAATTTATTTTTTTTTTGTTAGAAGGCGGGAGTCGATCAATTGTACTGACGGAAGAAAGCTTTTTTTGTGAGCATAATATTGCCGAGAGATCTTTACGTAAAGAAAGAAAGGAGCGGTGCTGAATTTAACAGGTATGTATGGTCTCGCCTCGAAATTTATTGGGATCATTACTTAACGCGAGTTAAAGTTCTATACCACAGCACAATAAAATGTTTATGAGTATATTGAACGAAAGGTCCAGAACTTGTGAATATGATGTGTTAAATGCTAGCGAACAGCGGAAAAAACAACTAAGTGAGAACTTTCTACTGTTAAATGTTGAAAAATTATTTAATTGTTTCTTAGCCTAAAAAGTTAGTCTGGTGATTTCTACCGTAACACGATTCTGAATCAACAATAAGTTTCCCAATACTGTAAGATCTTCACTATGATATTTGATGCTCAATAATTCTTCAAAAACCCCATATTTTAAATAAGTTTTATAGATCAATATATCGCAGGCTCACAATCGGAAAGACTTTAAATACTAATAACTATTTTCTACAACAACAAGTTTGAAAACTTGGGACTCAATTTATTTATGTTTCATCCAAGATTATTAATCGTTTTCAGGTTAGGTAGTTTTAGGGCAACTTCTCACATTGTCATTGCGAGGGCGTAAGTAACATGAGCATCCAAACTCCATATCAAACGAAGAGTATGCACTTTTGGCATTCTGTTTGTGGCAATGTTTGAGTCTTTCACATTGCAATTAGGTCTCACAGTTATATTATATTATTTCATAACAAGTCAATGCATTCAACAGTATGAAATGTAATGAGGACCGATGGGATAACACCAAACGTTTGCAACACTTGTACATACTAGTATATGTACAAAAACATCTATGCATTGAAATGGGTATAAACTCGCACTCTGCATTTCAAAGCATGTAACGTATACACCATGTTCGCACGCAAAATCCTATAAGTCAAAAAGGCATAGTAGTGGGCTTTCAGCCGCCATTTCATTTTACTGCTTGGTTGAATACGACATATTTATCGGTACATGCATACATCATGTATCTATGTATATGTGTTTAGTACATGCCCTTTAAAGTTCTTTTGTCTCGCTTTTTTGCGCTTTCATTAATGCTCATGTTACGCCATTTGTTTTATGTTTGCAGTTCTGGTATTTAGTTTTTATGCCCTTTAATTTTGTGGAGCTACCACCAGCCATGTGAGTTTAATTGCTCTGCTCTTCACATTGCCGCTTCACTCGTCGTTTGCTATGTCAGCCACATAAAGTGCTGTTTTTTTGTTGCTTTGTAGACATACGGATGCATTCGTTTCTCTAGTTTTCCGCGCTGATACTCTTGCGTTGATGGCAGATGTTACTGAAACTGAGACTTTGACTATGACTGTGACTGCGACGGCTGTGACCTTATGACTTTAGTAAATCTTTTTATATACAGCTTTAAAGATTTCGCCTTTAAATTACGAGAATTTTTAGAAAACTGACAAATACAGCTTGTGCTTCCAGTTGGTTGCAAATTTTCTTTATTACGATTTCCTGCCTAAAGATATAGATAATTTAATAAATAAAATTCGTTTTATTGACCGGTAGTTGGAGCATCCATTAAAAGAATTATAGATCATGCCATTGGTACAGCTGGTTACGAAAGCTTAGTTTCTATGTTGCCATTTATTTTAGAACGCCATTGTACTGATTACCGATTGTATTCTGAGCTAAAAGTTATATATTTTTTTCACGGTAAACGAAAAACGTTACGTGGTACACTTATTCATTGCGAAATCTTATTTACCTTATTTGGAACACTAAAATATATTCTTCAGAGAACGGCCCATAAAAGCATTTCGCTAACAGAACTAAAAATTAATTTCTTCATTCAAACAATAGTGGAATTTTGCACTCAAGGTATTGTGATTTTGTTGTTGCTGTCAGATATAACAATATGTTTCTTGTTGTGCATTTACATATGTATTTATGTTGGCATTGGTGGTTGATATACATATTTAACAGAACATAATATGTCTGCCATCTCATTTCTAAATGATTGATTTCACCCATGCTGTTGTTGTCTTCTGTGACACCATGGTGTATGGATGTGTGAATACGTGGAATAGGCATACAAAAATATGCTCAATTCAATACAATGGATGTTTATGGGCATTTTCATATTTTGTACTACTTTGGTACCTGTGTATAGGGGATCATTTAATATTTTACTAAATGCTATTGGTTTATGATTCAACTCGTGGTCATTCCAAAATAAGTGGGTAACCGATAGTACATTTACAAGATGATCAAGTTTGGGAAATGAGATCAACCACTCTATCAACGGAATTTGTTTACCGATATCAGAATTCTATACTCGCGTTTTCCGAACATTTCATACTTTTGGATTTTATTTATTTAATTTTATTTAGAATGTACATAATTTGACACGTATGCATATTCGGAATTAACTGCACGAGGTATATGTGAACTAGGGAAAGTAAGATTTTATTCTTATCAGAAATGTTATTACATTACAAATATTTCTTCTAATGTGTTGAAAATGTAAGTAACCGTTATATTTCCAGAAATATTTTTGCTGGACTCTATTCTCTCCTACATAATTTTTTCTACAGTATTTATTTGGAATTTTTAACATAAATGTATTTATGTAGTTTATTTGCTAAATATTTTGCAGATATGTCCAGGGTTACATGCAAAGCAAGCAAACAGCCACTTGTATCAACTTTCGTGGCATCTATCCAAACCAACGTCGTCACATAGCACTAACATAGGATAGGAGCTTTGAAAAAACGTATTTTTAGCTTCATTCAAATAAATTCAATAAAATTCACAAGATGTTGATATTAAAATATTTTGGCAGCTGAAATTAACCAAGTAAACATGTCAGCGTTTTCATTCACATGCGATATTCGTGCGAACACTGCCATCCATTGTCGAATAAGTTAATTTCTATTTCATCGAACAAAAAATTTGAATACGAACAGTTTGAGTTTGATATTTATGAAGTACAGAAAAATCTTATCAGGGCTTATTAGGTTCCCTTATGTATATCATATCGCTCATTTACTTGAATAGTGTCACGGTTTAATGTTTTAAATTGTCTCTAAATATAGAAAAACACTAGTAAGTTAATTGAATTAACTAGTGGCATACAAATATTAAATAAAATCCTGAGCATAAATGGGCTAAATAGAATGTGCTGCAGATTTTCACCAATATCGTTGTAACATAATATATGTTGTTTTTTCTGAAAAAGAAACCAACTTCACCTTCACAATATGTGTTGTAACACAAAATATGTCGCTGTTTCGAAAAAAATACAGTAGAATCCGGATATAACGACCTTCAAGGGACCGGCGATATTATGTCGTACTAACCGGTTGACGTATAAAACGGATATTTACATATGTATGTATGTAATTATGTATTATAAGTGCGAAAGTTTGATTTTCCTATTTTGGTAAATAAAACATGTTGTAGGAATCAGTTACATATGTTTATTTTAATTATATATATGTACACAAATAAGTAGTACATACCAAATTACAAACATAGGTACGTAATGTACTGTAATACTGTCACTAACTTAGGAAATCTGTTATTTGGGTTTGTTTTTGACAGACATTTGTTCGGTAGTAAGAACTTCGGACAGCATTGTGAATTCGTGACATCATTATCGTCATATGGTCATTATCAAAGTTAGTCTGAACAAATACATTAAACGTTTCCGCAGCCTTCAGAGCTTCAGATACACTCAAGGTTGGATTAAACACTGGTTCGTCATCTTCACCGTCGCTATCTTTGCTATTCGCGTCGTCGGCGATGATATTATCCACAATGTTTTCATCAGACGGCTCTTCACAAGTGGCGACAGTATCTTCGACACGCGCGTTTTGTTAAAAGTCCTCGTTTGATATGGGTAACTGATGCTTATCAATAGCCTTTGCCCAAATGCTCAGCGGTACGTCGTCTTCTTCATTAAAATCATCTGATGTTATGGTACATTCTACATTGCTTCGGACAAAACCAGCATGTTTGTAACAGTTAAAAATTGTTCCTTGCTTGAGTTGAGTCCAGGCATCTTGAATCATTAGAATAGCATCAAGAACAGTGATCTTCGGGCACTCAACACTACTGCATCCGCCATCTAGAAACTGGATGATTTTTAAAATAAGGTTTTTACGAAAATGTGCTTTCAAAGCTCGAATGATCCCTTGATCCATGGGTTGCAAGAAATACTAGAGTTATGCTTTTCAAGTCTGCAATATGCAGGACAGTTGTCAACTAACAGCAGGATTTTCTTATTCTTTTTCGTAAGTTCACGATCCCATGCGCGTGCCCATTTGGTAAAAATGTCACCAGTCATCCAGGCTTTTCGATTGCTCTCATAATCCACTGGCAAATGCCGTACATTTTTAAAACATCTGGGACGTTGAGATTTCCCGATTACGAGAAGTTTTTTTAGCTGTGCCACTCATGTTGGCTGCCACCATCACTGTTATTCGCTACTTTGATAATTGTCCTCCTGTACATTTTTCACCTTTAAATTTCAACGTCTTGTCTGGGGTTAATTTATAAAACAACCCGATCTCATCTGCATTAAAAATTTCATCATCACTAAATTGAGCACGTAGAGTAGGCCAAACTTTTTCCAACCAATCGTGTACATCACTCTGTTGTACTGACAAAGACTCGCAAACAATCTTTCCACTGACGATGTTGTGTCTTACTTTAAAACGGGTTATCCAACTCATGGAACATATGATATCTTGCATGTCTAACTGTCTAGCAAAAAAATTTGCTTTCTCTTGTAGCAGAGGTATTAAGAGGTATTCCCCGGTCACGCTGAAGCTTAAAGAGTTTGCATTTCAAAACATTGGTATTAAATAGGCTCGATCTTGTATTTATTCTTTATTGTTGATATTGTAGAATGAGAAACGCCAAATTCCTTTGCGAGGGTCGCGTTTGATTCGCCAGCTTCTAATCTGTGTAATATTGCACTCTTTTCTTCAATTGTAAAACACTTTCTCTTCCCAGAACTCATTTTATGGCGCTTTATGAACTTGTCATAACAAGTGACAAACACTAACTGTGATTTACGCGCGCCAATAAGGAGAATTGAACGGTGAAGCGCGTCGTTTTAAACGGACGAATTATCGTAAAAAATGTCGCTATAAACGGTTTGTCGCTCAAACCGGAGTCGCACTAAATTACATTTTCTCAGTATCTAACTATTAAACCGAACTTGAGTAAATAATATCGACGCTAAAAACGGTTCGTCGTTATAAGCGACGTCGTTATAAATGAATTCTACTGTACATCACAAATTCTGACACAACTGAGAAGTGTCGTTATTGTGGTTAAAAATAATGCTTGTTAGTCAGTGGATAGCGACACATTCTTATCTCGACTGTTGATTTTTCAATGTATCAGTATGCAATTTTTACACAATATTGCTCAGATTTCTGCATACTCAATTAAAAATCGTGCTTTTTTAGTTATGACACTATTCATGTAAATGAGCGATATGATTCCTGATATTTTTCTTAAAGGTGAAGATAAAATCAACGTTTTATTTAGTTGTGGGTCCAAAATTCTGTCCAAATACTAAATACCATAAAATCTGCTAATATTGATAACTTTCTTATTTTTACATGTTTTATTTAAATCCGACGAATGTGATCGATTGAAGAAAAACTTCTTTACTGATTAAGTTTAAAAACTCGTTTTATTCTATTCCGTTCCGTGTTCATCGATTTCTAGAAGACGGTCCCTCATACGATTAATATAGTATGATATTATGAGAGAAAACTAATTATGTTACTATTCTTTCAATCACTAACGTCTAATAGCTATATGAGCAGTGTTCGAACTCCCTGCAAGGTATCGCTGCGTCTATACAAACAGTCCCAACAGGTATAATAGTCGTGAATATTTACATTCTATATACTTGAAAATGAGAAGAATCGATACTCACCATCTTTTTATCGATTTTAAAGCTGCCTTCGATAGCACGAAAAGGAGCTGCCTTTATGCCGCGATGTCTGAATTTGGTATCCCTGCAAAACTAATACGGCTATGTAAGCTGACATTGAGCAACACCAAAAGCTCCGTCAGGATCGGGAAGGACCTCTCCGGGCCGTTCGATACCAAACGAGGCTTCAGACAGGGTGACTCACTATCGTGCGACTTCTTCAATCTATTGCTGGAAAAAATAATACGAGCTGCAGAACTAAATAGAGAGGGTACAATCTTCTACAAGAGTGTACAGCTCCTGGCGTATGCCGATGATATTGATATCATCGGAAGCAACAACCGCGCCGTTTGTTCTGCATTTTCCAGACTAGATAAAGAAGCGAAGCGTATGGGTCTGGTGGTGAATGAGGACAAGACGAAATATCTCCTGTCATCAAACAAACAGTCAGCGTACTCGCGTCTTGGCTCCCACGTCACTCTTGACAGTCATAACTTTGAAGTTGTAGATAATTTCGTTTATCTGGGAACCAGCATTAACAACACCAACAATGTCAGCCTTGAAATCCAACGCAGAATCACTCTTGCCAACAGGTGCTACTTTGGACTGAGTAGGCAATTGAAAAGTAAAGTCCTCTCTCGACGAACCAAAATCAAACTCTATAAGTCGCTCATTATTCCCGTTCTGATGTATGGCGCTGAAGCGTGGACGATGACAACATCCGATGAGACGACTCTTGGGGTTTTCGAGAGAAAGGTTTTGCGCAAGATTTATGGTCCTCTAAACATTGGCAACGGCGAATACCGCAGACGATGGAACGATGAGCTGTACGATTTATACGACGACATTGACATAGTTCAGCGAATAAAAAGACAGCGGCTACGCTGGCTAGGTCATGTTGTACGGATGGAAGAAAACACTCCAGCTCTGAAAGTATTCGATGCAGTACCCGCTGGAGGAAGCCGCGGAAGAGGACGACCTCCACTCCGGTGGAAAGACCAAGTGCAAAGTGACCTGGCTTCACTTGGTGTTTCCAGTTGGCGCCAAAAAGCAAAAAGGAGGAATGAGTTGCGCGCTCTGGTGGATTCGGCTATAATCGCTTAAAGCGGTTCCTACGCCAAATATATATATATATATACTTGAAATTTTATAATGAGTATTTATGTGAATATGTTCCTCGGCGACAAACGAGCCCCTTATAAATCGCGGTTACGTGGTCACAGACCATTTGTGTTTTGTTCTGCTTTCCCGGTGGCAACAACAATAATAACAGCGAACCATTTTATGGCAAGGTACTAGTATTTAGGTATCTAGTGTTGTTGTTATCGTAGATTTACAGCAGTTGCAGTAAAGTGCACAGCAATTAACCGAAAGTCATCGTTTTTTATTTTTGTTAGCCACCGGATGTTTTTGGTCACAGTGACCAGAGTTTTGAACTTGTACCCACGCAAGTATCTCTACGTTTATGCCAATACCAAAGGTTTTCGGTACCAATTGTATAAATACTGGTATCCGTCAAAAATATTTAAAGTGAATAGCCTAAAAAAAGCCTAAAAGATTTTAAAGATGCGAAAAATAAATTTGAAGGTTTAGCATTCCTCTCCGAGGGACGATTAATATTATTGATCGGAAACTGAGATCTCAAACATTCTCAAAGTAATAGCATTTCAAACACACAATTACAAATAATTCGATCCAGGCAAATCAGTTATTCAGTTGGAAACAAATATTACCATGTATGTGGTTACCAAAAATTTTTTTGGTACCGCAGCCTTTCCATTAAAACTATTTTATTCAATATTTGAACAAACAAATAGTAGTACATAAGGGGCATCAAACTTAAAATGTATTAGAAATATCTCAATTGGCTATAATTCTCAATTACCTTCTGTTTGAAGGTTTTAAAAACCTTTGTAAGGTAGGAAAAATAGCACAATAGTGGCATCAAGACGTTTAGGCTTCCTGCCCGCAGTATAGTTTATAATTCTCTAATATTTGCTAGATTTAGAAGGATTTACGCCTATGAAACGCTTGCCACCAAATAATGTGGTCAATAATTGATATTATTACTCAATAAAGTCTTTTTGTATGAATATTATCGATGATTCAAAGAAGTTGAAATAATTATCCTTTTTTACATCAATTCTTCTTTTCCACTGTAAAATGTTTCGTTTATAAATAGTATGTGATTTTATTGCAGTACATACACTCATGGTAAAAATAATAGGTGTAAAATATATTTTTCCATTATAAATAAAAACAAAAAATTTTAGTTTGGTCTATGGGTTTTTAATAACCAGTATATCATCCATGGTTTACACCAATTTTCCGATCCTATTCGGCATGGATCGTATAAATTTTTGGAAGAATTTTAATGGGCTAGTCTCTTTGCTGTCAGACACTTTTGCTTATAATTTACAAATGGAATGTCTGCCAATCTTCTTTTAAGGCCACTCCACAAGTTCTCAGTCAAGTTTAGATCAGATGTTTGGATAGGTCATTACAACAGGTCACAAATGCATCCGTGAACCACTCAGATACCAGCAATGATCCGTGTTTCAGGTTGTTAATTTGTTGATAACACCATCTCAGGGGCATGTAACTTTCAGAACATGACAGGATGAGATTTTGCAAAATATTCCTGAACTCAATGACGATCATGTGACCTTTATCCAAAATAACGGACCAACACTTTGACGGGTGAAACAACCCCACACCATTATTTTTCCGCCCCCATGTATAATTTTTTTTTGTGGTGTTTCTACAATCATATTTTTTGTCGTTTGGCCGACAAACGGTCCTTTTACAATCATTTCCATAATTTCTCTTCTGTATATCGACTTTCCGTAGAAGTATATTTTTTTCATTTTGAGTGTTTGTATTCCCTAATGGATGCCAAATTGTCCGCGATCTAATTTTTAGTCCAATTTGTCGTCAAGTCACAAAAGGGCCTTTCTTGCTATTAGAAGAATACGGGGATCATCAATCATCTCTGTTTTTCTTGGACGACTAGGGACTTCTTTTTAATTTTTTTTTCTTTACAGCATTAGTTGTAAAGTTTTACGATCGCCCCAACATACTGACAGTAAATGTGTGCGTTTTTCATACATAACATTTTTTTTACCAATCGATGCCCTATATTGGTGCAGTGGCTTGTTAAACACACATGTCCCTCCTGCAACAGCAGTGTGCGATGTGCAACATGTTAGAGAGAAACCCTCCATTTCAGACAACGATTTGCACACAAAAGTACGTGGGTAGTTGTACAGTTAGGTATAAACGGTCTTATACCCTTAACACTAGTGTATATATGTATGCCTATCTATGTAGATATGTATGAATCCTATGTTTGTCATAACTTGCCCTAGCTCCCATATACCTAATAAGCGTTTTTCAAACATTCGGTGAATCTAATTCAACCCGTATATTCCTAACTAATATCTGTGTATATTGCGTTTCATGTTTAGGCTAAAGAACTGTTCTCCTTACTAGATGTATGTTGTGACTACTTTTGACTAAAAATCCACATCCACAGAAAATAAATAAAATAAAAGTCTGAATGAACAACCGCTACGTATGGCCTTTGTGACGCAACAAACAATACGGACATGACAAGCAATTATAGCAAAGCAAGTAGAATGTGTTTGTTTGCAATAAAAAATATTATTAACATTAAATACCGTTATCAAAAAAATTTAGAGAATACAAATCTTTGGAGGTCTAAGCATATCCCAATAGAAATTCTTTGTTATTGTTTTCTTATATTTTACCTCACTGAATTAAAGCATTTGTAGTAGTTTTCAACATAATCATTGTTATTATCCAATTTCATACGTTTTAATGCAGGAACGATTCCATGCGTCTTACTTAAATAAGAAACTTTTTGGTTTGGATTTGGTTGAATAGAAAATATATAGTTTACTTCCTCAACATAAAAGGAATGGACGGTGAAATTATTATCACAGCATTGGGTTTTGATGTTACGTATACGACGTGAAGATCCTTATAGTCCGGAATATTATTTTGAAAATGTTTGTCATACTGTTGCACTTAAATAAAACCGGTAATTCCAGCTGATAAAGGCAGTCGTCTTCCGTATTACGCTGCATAAAGGAAGGGCTAAGTTCGGGTGTAACCGAACATTTTATACTCTCGAAATTTATTTATTTAATTTTATTAATATAATACACAATTTGACCCACATATTCGTCATATATATGGTATAAACACCATTGAAAGTTTCAAACCCCTAACATTAGGTTAATGGGAGCTAGGAGTAGTTATGACCCGATTTCACTCATTGCACGGATACATATTATTAGAAGAAAAATATTCCCTCTGAATTTCTTCAAAATATCTGAGAGACTCATCTATATTTTCGTTAAAAAATGTATTCGAAGCTCTGAGGTCCTCATTTTCGATATATGACGCCCTGAATACTTATGGTCTGATTTTGGCGATTTTCAGAAGAGCGATGACACACTATAAATGCAGTATTTGTGCAAAGTTCTGTTCCGATATCTTCACTAGTGCTTACTTTATGTATTGTAAAGTAAACGATTCAGATCGTCTTCAAAGTTCTAGTATATAGGAAGTAGGCGGTGGTTGTAAACAGATTTGGCTTATTGTCACATATCATTGTGATGCAAGGAATATTTTCCCTTGCATTTCATTGAAATTGGTCGAGTAGTTTCGGAGATATGGTTTTTGACCCATAAGTGGGCGGAACCACGCCCATTTAAAATTTTGTATACCAATTTGAGTGCAGCTCTTCTGTGCCTTCTTTATAATGAAATTTAAGGTGTCTGTTGGTTTTCCTTAGTGAATTATAGCATTTTTAGTAGTTTTCAACGTAATCTTTGTATGGGAGGTGGGCATGGTTATAATCCAATAACCTCCACCATTTGTGGACTATATAAGAAAATGCCTCAAAAAATGACTACTGAGAGTTTCGTTGATACAACTTTAGTTGTTTATGAGAAATATACAAAACACTTTCCCAAAAAAATTACATCCAAATATGCCTCTTCCTAGAACAATCCTTTGTACCAAATTGCACTTTCATAGCTTAATTTATGGTTATAGTTATAGCTCTTTATGTGTTTTCGGTTAACGCCATTTTGTGGGCGTGGCAATAGTCCGATTCCACCCATCTTCGAACTTAACCTTCTTATGGTGTCAAGAAATATCTAAATTTTTACTCAAGTTACAGCTTGCACGGACGGACAGACAGACATCCGGATTTGAATTTACTGTCATCCTGATAATTTTGGTATATATAACCCTATATCCAACTCGTTTAGTTTTAGGACTTACAAACAACCGTTATGTGAACAAAACTATTATACTCTCTTTAGCAACTTTGTTGCGAGAGTATAATTATGTACTCCTGATATATGATAGAAGTGAGAAGATCTATTGCTAAAAAATAATAATTGTTGAGAAAGGTTTGATACAGCAAGATGTTACGTATTCGCAGTGGTGTTCTTATCATTAACTTTCACCGTCGATGCATCCGACTATGTTAGATTTCTGATTATCATGCTATAGATCGTGTGTTTAAAACTAAACAGAAAAAGCTACTATTTTCTACTATTTTCTTCAAAGCAGAATTCAAAATCTGAAATATGCTCATACTGATCACAAGACAAATATTTTGTATTCCGCTCACCTAATGCTGTTCGACTTAATTAAGATTATTTTATTTTTTTTCGAAAGCAACTCAAACAATATGCCTTTGAAGATTATTTTTTATCAGGGCTTTTCTAACTATCGCATTGATTTCAATAGACTTTCATACTGATTACAATAGATAAAATTCAGGTAAGATTTGAATAGAAGCAGTTGCTTCCATTGCTCTACTTTACATCCAAGTGGGTAAACAATTGAGTTTTCTTTCTTCGATTTATCACAATGAAGTATTGGGAAGTGCTATTCTTCATACGCATACATATGCACTAGATATTGAGATTTCTTTTCTTCTCTATTTACTGCTTGTTCTCAGGCTTTTTGCTTCTTCACATTATATTTTACTAGAAATTCGCAAAAGGAAATCATTTTTAATTAATATGAGTGTGCTTGATATCTCAACCATCTATGTGGATTTCTACTTGCCGCATAGTTCTACACACATAAGTTAAGCATGCAGATATTGCAACTTGCTTTTGTAATGTTAATTGGTGGTACCATGTCATTAATGATTTTAAATTGTAGTGGTAGTGTGATATGATTGAATAGTATCCAAAAATCAACACTTCAGCTACGCACTACTTTAGCCACACAAAAAATGGTTATTTGTAAGTCCTTAAACTAAACTAGACAGATGTGGAGTTATATATACCAAAGTGATGACTACATCAACAACATTGTATTGTAAATTGGTTCACAACCACGCCTACTTTCCTTGTACCACAATATTGAAGTATATGTAAATCGAAAACCAATGAAGATATCGCCCGTCTATAAGTCGGGTAAATCGGACGTATCCTAAAAAAATTCAACAAAGATATGTTTCTTCAAAAGTGTAACTCTGTGCCAAAAAGGGGCAATGTCGGATTTTCAAACTTCCGGTAGACTTTATACCTTATATATCGTTTAATATGTGAGATACCTTAGCAAAATTAAGTGAACTTCAAATCTTGAATATAATGCAGCTTGGTGGTGAAAAGGAGTGAAATTGGTTCATGAATTACCTCACTCCTCATATACTACATATGTTGTTTTCGTTATTCTAGTTGGCTTTATGCTGAATATACAAATCGAATTGTGTGTTATCTTAATTACAATACAGCCAAAATTAGTAACTGATACTTTGGTTACTACATATGTATACTATAACTTCAAGAAATTTCGCACCTTTTTATAATCGTACACGTAATGAAATTGGAAATATTTAACTTAACGATTAGAATACATTAAATTCTGTAGTGTTTCTCAGATCTCAGCACCCTGTAACAGCTAATATAACAGCATTTTTAATGGTTACATCCTTGATCGTTCAACTTTCAGATATTTTTGTTGTTATTCGTTACTCAAGTGGTAACAATTCTTTAATCATTATACTCTTGCAACGTGTTGCACAGAGTTGGGAAGATATTGTATGGAACACATAAGTTAATAAAGTTTTGTAGTGTATGGTGGAGAATGTTGGGAAAGTTTACTCTCGCTAAGCATTTGCGAACTCAAATATAATATATTTATATTTAAATATCCCATTTTACAAGTAGTGCCCGTAACCAATGCCGGTAGGTGTATTGCCGAGAAGGTTGCTATTAAAAAGCTTACATGTATGATTCCGCATTTGTAATAATTTGTTCACTGCGTCGCTGGTTCTACTTCTAATAATTTCTTCTCTGATTTACTACTACTTCTAATAATTTCTTCTCGGTATTATATTAAGTACAGTCTCCTCTGTTTCTAAACTAGTTCAGAAATATTTGGTTTCATTATCAATTGTAACAAGTAACTTCCTCTTTGAACGAATTTTCATGCCTTATCATAAAGTTCACCTCGTCAGGCTGAGAATGCGTCGGTGCCCCATTATCCGCCTGCCTTCTAGTACCAGATGTATCCAAAACTCAAACTTTTGAGCTTGTTGAACGCCTTTCTACAATGATTTTTCAATTGTATCCAGCTATTTAGTAACATTAGAATATATTATAAATTTGTATCTAGTAGTGTATGAACCTCTTATAAATAAATTAGTTTATCATTGAATTAAGAAGTTTGCCCATCTCTGTACATGCAAGTATCTACGCCGACGGCAATGACCTATAAACCTTTTAAATATTAATTATTCCAATACTTCTAGATTGAAGCGCAATTGTGAGCATTTTATTCAAATGAATATTAAATTTTCTTTCACAAATGTTTGTTTAGTTAGCTGTGCGACTCAATGACTTAAATCTGCAGACAAGCGGCATTAAAATAAGACGTATAATACATATGTATGTACGTGAGTATATATTATAAGAAGGTGTATGTGCTAGTAATGAAGGCAATAGCTGAAAAGGGGAATTTAACCCAAAAACTTAAAATATTTGAGCGTTCAAAAGAACACATCGTCTTTGCAAATAATTACATACTTTGATTGACAGGCAATGATGAAGAAGACAGTTTGAGGGCGACTGATGGTGTTAGAGAGAGAGAGAGATTAGCAAAGGTTAACAGCAGAATGTTTATTGGATTCGATAGCACCGCTACTTGATGGCTATAAAAGCAATATCAACGTCCGACTCGGTTTCGGCAGTTCTACAGCGAAGCTCCTTTTCCTTTTGGTGTTTTAGGTCGCACAAAATGCGGTAAGAATTGCGTCGTAACTATAGAAACCACATTGTTGGAACTTTGAACTAAGAAACACACACATTTAGACAATGTATGTGTGTATACATGTATGAAACAAAGATTTTATTCTCGGCATAATTAACAAAAGCTCTTTTAAGAAGACAAACGCAAAGGGATTGGCGCATAACAGCGCTTAGAACATGAAATGTCGGCATTCGCAATTTAGCGAACAGCCGAAAACATAATTCATTTTGAAATATGTCACCGGAAAGGAACGTGCATACAGTGGAAATCTTGTACATTCCCTGTTGGAAAGCATTTGTAGAGTAAGCAAAAATATTTTATATGTATATATTTGAACTATCAAAGTATATCATCAAAATAAGTTCTCAAAGTATTAATAGAGTTGAACGAATTTTTATTTTCCAAGATAATGCAAAGTCCAGCTCTGAAAGTATTCGATGCAGTACCCGCTGGTGGAAGCAGAGGAAGAGGGAGACCTCCACTCCGATGGAAGGACCAGGTGGAGAGGGACCTGGCTTCGCTTGGAATAACCAATTGGCGCCAAACTGCCAGAAGGCGGGATACGTGGCGCGCTGTTTTGGACTCGGCTATAACCGCGTAAGCGTGTCTACGCCAGTCAAGAAGAAGAAGAAGAATGCAAAGTCGAGCAAGTTTTAAAATTTCTCTCATAAAAAGAGTTTATTTTATGAAAGACGTATTTGTCATATTAGTCGGTATTAATCGGTTAAGAATTTGCCAAAAAATATCTCGATGCTGATACCTAGCTGATGCCGAATGGCATTAAAAGTGTAAACAGTTTGAAAAGCGGATAATGAAAAGGGGGAGTGATATCAGCGATGTTATGAACGGATCCAGTGTTTGGGAAGAAAAAATTCTATAGTCTTTAATATTTTACTGAACAATAGAAAAGTTATACCTTGTTAGAGTGTTATTCATTAAGATATAGAAACCACACATATTTCATAAAGGTTTCTTAAGTTTATGCTCTTTCAGACGTACACATGAAATCATTGCGCACTTTTGCTGCACTGTCAAAGTGAAATATGCGCAGAGTGAAAGGAATTTATTTCTCATAACCTCTTATCAAAGAAAGCATATATCATTTCGGTGACCAAAAGATTCTTGGAGCAACAAAACAATAACAACGTTACTTACGGTTTAAAATGTACATATATCATAAAATTAATTCTTTGGTTTTGATTTCCGTATTTCAGGTCTGCCACTAGGCTGAACTAATTTTTTGGAAAGGAAAGGAAGAAAGATACTCGCTGGAAAATAGTATAAAATCGAAATTCAACGCGGAATTACTCTCACCAACAGATGTTGCATGCATTTAGTAGGAGCTGGTAAAGAAAGAAGGAATCATTAACCAAATAGAACAGTATATTTTCTTACTTAGCGAGTTCTAATGAGCAATCACTCACTCTTGTTATACTCTCGCAACAAAAGTTGCTAAAAGAGTATTATAGTTTTGTCCACATAACGGTCGTTTGTAAGTCCTAAAACTAAACGAGTTAGATATAGGGTTATATATACCAAAGTGATCTGGGTGACGACAAAAGTTCAAATCCGGATGTCTGTCTGTCCGTCCGTCCGTCCGTGCAAGCTGTAACTTGAGTAAAAATTGAGATATCTTAATGAAACTTGGAACACGTGTTCCTTGGCACCATAAGAAGGTTAAGATGGGCGGAATCGGACTACTGCCACGCCCACAAAATGGCGATAACCACAAACACATAAAGAGCTATAACTAAGCCATAAATAAAGTTATGAAAATAAAATGTGGAACATAAGATCGCATTAGGGAGGGACACATTTGAATGGAATTTGTTTGGAAAAGTGGGCGTGGCCCCGGCCCCAAATAGGTTTTTTGTATATATCTTGCAAACCAATAAAGCTATATAAACCAAACTTTCTGCAGTCGTTTCTTTTAGCGGTTTTCTTATACACTCCAAAAATGAAAGAAATTGGATAATAACCACGCCCACCTCCCATACAAAGGCTAGGTTGAAAATTACTAAAAGTGGGTTAACTCACTAACGGGAAACGTCAGAAACACCAAATTTTACATAAGAAATGGCAGAAGGAAGCTGCACTGAAATTTTTTTACAAAATGGAAAATGGGCGTGGCGCCTCCCACTTATGGGTCAAAAACCATATCTCAAGAACTACTCGACAGATTTCAATGAAATTCGGTATATAATATTTTCTTGACACCCTGATGACACTAGTGGAATATGGGCGAAATCGGTTCACAACTACGCCTACTTCCGATATAACTCAATTTTGAATCCTTCTGATTCGTTCACTTTATAATGTATACATAAGGAACCGATAAAGATAGCGAAATAAAACTTTACACAAATACTGTATTTGAGCTGTGATATCACTTGTGGAAAAATTGTCAAAATCGAACCATGACTTTTCAACGCCACTGATATCAAACATGAAGAACTCAGTGCCTAATGGTAATTTTTCACCGAAAATATAGGTAAATCTCTAAATAAATTGCTAGAGTATAAAATGTTCGGTTGCACCCGAACTTAGCCTTTCCTTACTTGTTTAAATTTTAAAAATTAAATGCTGCCAAACAAAAATCTTCCAGAAACACCTTCAACGAAATAAGTTTTGCGCAATGCGTCTGCTGCTATTGCTGGCGTCTCTACGCCTACTTAAGCGTTAAACGTTTTTATACTCTGACAACATGTTGCATAAAGTATAATAGTTTTGTTCTTATACATTTGTTTATACTAATGCCTAATACTAGGCGAATATGCAGTTTTATTATCAGGGTAGCGAGACTAGTCAAATTCTGGATGTCTGTCTGTTCTTCCATGCAAATGATAACTTCAGTAAAAGTACATATTTCGATTAAGTTTGGTACTCATAGTTCCTTTTATCCGATTATACACCATGAAAATTAAAATTGAATTTGTCAAAGATGACAAAATTAAACAAATACCATTCACGCCGAATAACGAATTCTGGCATCGTTTGTAAAAATGTTTAATAGAAAGGATAGCCATCTCATGGACATGTTTCTTGGCCTTTGATCCGTGCAAGTTTTGAGTTCACTCCGTTTAGCCCTTCTTTACTCGTTATATTTTCTAACATCTTTTCTTGGCATCTCTCATTGTCTGTGTGTGCTCATTTGGTTGCCTCAAAGCACATTTATATTATGGAACTTTATGTAGACACCACGACCACATCAACACAATGCCCTATCGGAGCTATTTTAGACGCTGTACATTAATATGAAACTTAATTGCCGCACATTATTAATTTAGGTTTGCCCTCAGGCAGTCACGGTGGACGTACATTGGTACTTGGAAGAACGCTAATGCTATTAGTTTAGCATACGCCTCAACACTTTCAATTCCTTGTGAATTTCACAGCTCGTTTTTGTTGTGCTGCGCCTAGGGGTCGCCATTGCGATTGAAATGTTGTCATTACGGATGTTGTTACAGGGTTTGAAGTTTTGAGTCCTGGTCTATGTTATGCGCTGGGATTAATAGGAATGGATTTGGTACGCTTATATTAGTACTAATATATATGATTTTTATATACATACATACATATAATTAAGCTATCAGCTTAAAACTATGCACCTTATACCTCCGTCCTCGTCATGGCCAAATTGGTAGAATTTAACTATAAACGACTATATTCAACAGTAATGGGCAGATTTGCCCCTTATATTGAGTGAAGTATAGATTTGATTTCATCAAATATTACTGATATCTGGCAACACTATGATAATCACTGTAAAGGAAAACTTACTTAGCGTATAAACCAAGCTTTTTGCAGTCGTTTCTTTTAGCCGTTTCCTTATACGGTCCAAAAATGAAAGAAATCGGATAATAACCACGCCCACCTCCCATACAAAGGTTAGGTTGAAAATGACAAAAAGTGCGTTAACTCACTAACGAGAAAAGTCAGAAACACCAAATTTTACATAAGAAATGGCAGAAGGAAGCTGCACTGAGATTTTTTTACAAAATGGAAAATGGGCGTGGCGTCGCCCACTTATGGGTCAAAAACCATATCTCAAGAACTACTCGACAGATTTCAATGAAATTTGGTACATAATATTTTCTTGCCACCCTAATGACATTGGTATGGGCGAAATCGGTTCACAACTACGCCTACTTCCCATATAACTCAATTTTGAATCCTTCTGACTCGTTCACTTTATAATGTATACATACATAAGGAACCGATAAAGATAGTGAAATAAAAATTTACACAAATACTGTATTTGAGCTGTGACATCACTTGTGGAAAAATTGTCAAAACCAAACCATGACTTTTCAAGGCCCCTGATATCAAACATGAAGAACTCAGTGCCTAAGGGTAATTTTTCACCGAAAATATAGGTAAATCTCTAAATAAATTGCGAGAGTATAAAATGTTCGGTTGCACCCGAACTTAGACTTTCCTTATTTGTTGCTTTTACAGATGTTGTAAGTTGTTGTTGTATTTAATGTTTTTGCATCTTCGAATCCTTTTTTACTGTGTACCTTCTCACTTCATTAATTGTATAGTTTTTAATTTACTGTAGCGCTACACCTTCCGGTAACTCGCATATCTGCTCAACATTCTTTCGATGTGTTCTTACCGCGGCGTGTGGCATGTCAAATAATATGTTGCATGATGACAGTTGCCAAATAACTTTCTAAAACAGGAATACTTTCATACATGCATGCTTATCATATCATATATTTAGCTGTAAACACTTCAGTCGAGTTTCTGTGGCAGAAATCTAGCACAGTGGGTAATTGGTATTTAAATCGGGGTCAAAATAGGTATTTATAGTCCTAAGGACGAAGTACTTAATAGACGATATGATTTGTAATAAAACTGTCCCGGAGCTATAATATCATAAAAGCGTGAAAAGATCTATTTGCTTCCCATCTTCTACTGTTCTACTACTGGCATTCTAAGTCAAAGGTCCCAAATTGTCAATTATTATATAGCCAGAGTCATGTTGCCAACCGAAAACAAGGGTTCTTACAGCTTTTCGAAAAGGGTAATACGAAACGACTGTCCATAAGTGTATAAGCGGCGTAGAACCTTGAGAATTTAAATTTCGACCTTTTTCAAATATTGAATATAAACGGAATAGTGGTAAATATATATGTATATATATATATGTAATTACGAAAGAAACTGGAAGTGAAAACTACAAGTTTTAAGACAGTTGCCAAGTTTTTTCTCAACTTCATTGCTAAAAATAATAAAATATTACTATAAGAACATCCGACAGACGCGGTAATATTTCTACTTCCAATATTTTGAGAAGGTTTGGTAATTGCTAACTCCTATAAATACTAATATCAAATGGTAATTCAGAACTTTTTAAATCGAATCCATAAACGACCCCTGTGCGTACCTCAAAAAACGCGCTCTTCGACACCTTCATATAAAAATGCCTTAACGGCTTAACGCTAAATCATTGCCTTTGTTGCCATAACTTCAACATAAGGAGTTATGTTTTTTTCCACCGCATTTTCCAGCGTTTATATAGCTATTGGGTTGGAAGTTGTTCAGTGGTGGAGTTTAAGTTTGCCTTGATGACGCTTGCAGCAGATGTGAATGAGCGCAGTGCCAGAAATGATTGTAGCGCGTGTGTGTGCTTGATGACGGTGCAAATATTAAATACGCAATTTGTCATACAAGTTGTAGGGCGTTTTGAATGTTACAAGAACACTCGCTCCATCATAAACAAATAAGTGAACAGAAACGACTACTGAAGGGCTCAGTGCTAACAGATATACTAGTCTATACATACTGTGTTGTCTTTGGCTTAATACCTCAGTAGATGACTTGTGCCGCTGTCGATGTATCTTATGCCGGAACAACGAACAGCTTACTCATGTATTCAACTTCTTTACGGAATGAGCCAAGCTATTTTGTCATCAGCCACCTCATCGCCTCTCTCTTGATTTTATTTATCACTTAACAGTTATGTTGCTTCGATTTCTTCCATTTTATGCTGGAATTCTTTTCTGTTTTTGTATATTCTTTGCGCTGGTCCGTAGCCATTATATCTTTCATATTTATTTCAATTTACGCAGCATTTTGTACTCCACCTTCGACGCTGCACACATCATCCGTACCAACACGCGTCGCGATGTCAGCAATCGCCCCAGCGGAGGACATCGTCATTATCATCTTCAGTGCTGTTTAGGAAGCTCTCCTGGCGGTTGGCCATTTCAAGCTGCAGTGTCGCTGTTCATGCCCGCCTCTTGTCGCTCTCGTACTGTGCTTTTATGCCCTTACGTATGCTTACAGCTGCAGCAGATTATTTAACCCTTTATCTGTTTTTGATGGCACTGTTTACGTTTTATTTGTCTTTTGCAATTTCTACTTTGCGTAGCTGGTATTTGGTGCAGTACCCGCCGGTAAACCATTCGTTCACCCCACAATTCCTAACTCCTATTCCTGTTCAGTTGAGTTGAAGACAAATGAAACCAAATTCCGGTCGGGTGTGGTGAATTAAAACAATTTTTCAAGTACAGTTTAGAAAAGAAAAATATATTTTTGATCAACGAAACAAAAAGTCTCATTGGGCATACAGTCATTTAGATTAGCAATAAGCATACTTTTTAGAACTTAGTTCGCCTGTTATTATTCTCAGATTCTTATTAGCAGAAAATGAAGCAGTAATTATATAAACCTTAAACAACTTTCCGAATTTTATATTTCAGGAGAACGGTCTCCCAACAAAATTCCACGTTTTCATATATTTAGATCTCAATTATTCTTCTTCACTGACGTGGGCACCGTTTACGCCGGTGAACGCTTCCGTCCATTCGAACAACGTGACCTAGCCAACTTATGCGGACCCACCACATAGAAAACATCCCCAATGAAAAGGAAGCAACAGCCTTAGATATCAATTACAAGAATAAAATATCCGTTATGAAAGGATTACACATAAACTATATTATCAAAACGACCTTTCCAAATCCGCTCGTTCTAGTGACTTAGTAGCGCTTATGTCATATGAGTATTGGTATTGTTTTCGAAGCCCATTTTGGATTGTCTTAAGTGAAGCAATTAATTAGACAAATCATATTATCCAGTAACCCCACAGCTTATAGTTAATATTACGCAAACATAATTACAGTAATTAGAGGAGATTTTTAGCTTTTCAACGTACTTAGATTAAATTATTTTTATACTCTCGCGACAAAGTTGCTAAAGATCGTATTATAATTTTGTTCACATAACGTTTGTTTGTAAGTCATAAAACTAAACGAGTAAGATAAAGGGTTATATATACCAAAGTGAAGAGGGTGAAAAGTGGAGTTCAAATCCGAATGTCTGTCTGTCCGTCCGTCCGTCTGTGCAAGCTGTAACTTGAGTAAAAATTAAGATATCTTGATGAAACAGTGGCACACTTATTTCTTGGCACCATAGGAAGGTTGCTTTCGAAAATCGGACCACTGCCACGCCCACAAAATGGCGAAAACCGAAATAGCAGAAAGAAGCTGCTCTCAGATCTTTTTACAGAATGGAAAATGGGCGAGATTTCTGATTGGTGTGAAAAATGGATGAAATCGGTTCATAACAACGACAACTTCCCATATAACTCAATTTTGAAGTCCATCTGATTCCTTCACTTTATAAGATATACATAAGGAACCAATGAAGATAGCGAAATAAAAGTTTACTCTAATAATGTATATGATCCGTGGCATCACTTGTTAAAAAATTGTCGAAATCGGACTATAACTTTTCAATGCCCCGGATATCGAATATGAAGAACTCAGTGCCTTATGGTAATTTTTCACCGAATATATCGGTATAGTAAATCTCTCAAATATCTCAATTTCATTCTGAGGAAATCGTTTTCTTCTAATAGTGTATCTCAGTACCAGAAATGGTTAAAATCGGGTCATAACTTCCCCTAGCTCTCACATAGCTAATTACAGGATTTTCAAAAATACGATGGCTTAGTAGCTTATAAGTCCGTTAATATGTGAAATATCTTAGCCAAATTAAGTGAGCCTATACTCTCAGATATAATATATGTTGGTGATGAAAATTAGTGAAATCGATTCAGGAATTACCTCAGCCTATATACTATATATGATGATTTTCGTTTTTCTATTGGACTTTATGCCGAATATATGAGTCATATTGTGTGTGATCTTAATAAAAATATAGCAATAAATTGCGAGAGTATAAAATGTTCGGTTGCACCCGAACTTAGCCTTTCCTCCCTTTTTTAATTTTTCTTTCTTTCTCCACACACTGACTTTAACTAAGAATGGGGGAGCGATGTTTACATAAAAACTGTGTCTATTCTTTCTTTAATACGTTTGTATACATAGGTAGGTTTAAAGGAACTTTGTGCTTAAGTATGAGGGACTGTTTGTGTTTGATAGTTTTATGTTTAAGTGCACATGTCACTGCACTCTTTATATTAAAGACTTTATATGACCGCGATGTCTGAATTTGGTATCCCCGCAAAACTAATACGGCTGTGTAAATTGACGTTGAGCAACACCAAAAGCTCCGCCATGATTGGGAAGGACCTCTTCGAGCCGTTCGATACCAAACGAGGTTTCAGACAAGGTGACTCACTATCGTGCGACTTCTTTAACTTGATGCTGGAAAAAATAATTCGAGCTGCGGAGCTAAATAGAGAAGATACAATATTCTACAAGAGTGTACAACTGCTGGCGTACGCCGATGATATTGATATCATCGGAAGCAAGAACCGCGCCGTTTGTTCTGCTTTTTCCCGCATGGATAAGGAGGCGAAGCAAATGGGTCTGGAGGTGAATGAGGACAAGATGAATTATCTCCTGTCATCAAGCAAACAGTCGGCGCACTCGCGTCTTGGCTCCCACGTCACTGTTGACAGTCATAACTTTGAAGTAGTAGATAATTTCGTATACCTGGGAACCAGTATCAACAACACCAACAATGTCAGCCTCGAAATCCAGCACAGAAGCACTCTTGCCAACAGGTGCTACTTTGGATTGAGTACCAAAATCAAACTCTACAAGTCGCTTATCATTCCCGTCCTGCTTTATGGTGCAGAAGCTTGGACGATGTCAACATCAGATGAGACGACACTAGGAGTTTTCGAGAGGAAAATTTTGCACAAGATTTATGGACCTTGGCAACGGCGAATACCGCAGACGATGGAACGATGAGCTGTACGAGTTGTACGACGACATTGACATAGTTCAGCGAATAAAAAGACAGCGGCTACGCTGGCTAGGTCATGTTGTCCGAATGGACGAAAACACTCCAGCTCTGAAAGTGTTCGATGCAGTACCCGCCGGATTAAGCCGATGAAGGGGAAGGCCTCCACTCCGTAGGAGGGACCAGGTGGAGAGCGACATGGTTACACTTGGAATCTCCAACTGGCGCCGAACTGCGAAGGAAAGAGAGGAGTGGCGCGCTCTCATCGATTAGGCTATAACCGGCTAAACGGTTGAACGCCAATCACGTACATACATTGTATGACTTTAAAGCCAACTCCCTCCAAGAGCCCAGTACCACATGACTTTGCTTCTGTCGTTAAACTGTCGTCCTCAACTCTGATGCACATTTGCTATTTGTTCATTTAAATTAGTTGCTTTATGCCCCTGTTAGTGATTTTTTTGGCGGCTCCAACTAAGCAGGCGAACAACCACCCAACCATGTTTGTTTGCATTTCTATGCAGAATTTTATTTCTGGCTGGAGTCCAGTACAGCAACTCCTACTCTTTCCTGATGTTTTCCATTTTTCTAACTGCGCTAAGTATTGTGGTTCATTTTATACCAGGAGGGAAGAAATTGGGATTAGTTTGCAGAACTACAAAAGAGTGCTTCCTTTTAATCAGTACTTTCTTTTATTAAGATAACACACAATATGACAATAATACAATATACAATATATTTGGCATAAAGTTCACTAGAATAACGAAAATCGTAAAATATTTTGGGCCATGATATGAGGGCATCTTATCAAAGCGAACTAATTAAACAAAATTTTCAACCTACATTTTCTTAACATATTTTCTACATTGTGCGCAATATTATTATTTGGACCACTCGTGCTCGTACTTTCATAAAAAGTATGTTCAAATAAAATTGTTATATGCTGCTCGAAACTTCATTTCCTTTCTGCAGGCACTGTTATTTAGTTACTCACACAAGGGCAAAAGCTCCTCATGCAACTGAAATGGTCACATTTGATGTGAATTTAAGCGCTGAGCCCACAAGTCTAATTAATTTCCATATTATGTGTCTGTACGAATTTGAGCCTTATAGCTTAAACAGTTTTTCCACATTTTCTATGACTGTTTCTGCCGACGACAAGCGTTCATAATAATTGTTTTGTAAGCTTACGTTCGTTTTAAGCATAAACATTCATTTTTACTTCGTTTGACATAAAACAGAATTGCAAAAAAAAAAACGAAATAAGTTCGCATTATTATTTGCCATGTGCAACTCTTTCGTGGCGAAATACCTTTTCGCTACGCTTGAACCGGCTCTAATGATGGAGAAAGTTAAAAACATAAGACCAAGGAGCTTACTAAGATTGTTGTTTAAAAATATATACAAGTTCCTCTAAAATATTTTAGGACATCCCTGTTTAAACCATTATAGAGTTATGTTTTTATCAGCCACGGTTTTTTATCGCGTTTGCCTAATAATTCGGAATAATATAGTAGTTTAAATGAAAAATACATTAAAGTTTACGATTCACAAACCAGCGAACCAGGCCGACAGTAAATGAGGATTGTCAATGAAATCAAATCCATTAATCAAAATATGCTAAATGTCCTTACCTTAATAAAGAAGGTACGGAAGAGCTGCACTCAAATTGGTATACAAAATTTTAAATGGGTGTGGCTCAGCCTACTTATGGAAACCATAGCTCCGTAACTACTCGACCAATTTCAATGAAATTTGGTTTGTGAAATTTTCCTCGCATCACAATGATACGTTGTGAAAATAGGCCAAATATGTTCACAATCACGCCTACTTCCTATATACCAGAACTTTGAAGTCCATCTGAATCGTTTACTTTACAATATATAGAGTAAGCCCTAGTGAATTTATCGGAACACAACTTTCCATAAATACTGTATTTATAGTCTGGCATCGTTCTTCTAAAAATCGTCGAAATCGGACCATACGTTTTCAAGGACCCATGTATCGAATATGAGGACCTCAGTGCTTCTATTTTTTTCCGAAATTATAAGTAAGCTTCTAATACAGACGGCGGCGTTAACCCGGATTAACTGCTTTAATCGGGATTGATTCGGGAGTTATTTCAGTTAACTCCGTTTGCTAACTCCCATTTTCTGCCGTCTGTCACTTACAAATTTGGAACTTATTAAAAGCGCAGTTTATCGGAGTTAACTTTGTCGTCTGTATAGGCTATAAGATATTTTGAAGAAATTCCGAGGGAATAACTCCCATATACGTAATATTAGGGTTATTAAAAGCGCAGTTTATCGGAGTTAACTCTACGCCAACTTTAGCAGGAATTCGGATTGTTGCAAGACTTCGTTTTGCCGCTTCCTCATCACCTCTAAAATTGAAAGCGCTGTAATTTTTGTCAGCGTTCAATTTTTGTTCCGTTCCTAACAATTGTTCAATGCGATTAAAACCAGTAACAAATTGGCGCACCTTAGTGACCGCATAGTCGCTTTCTTTCTCGAAAGTGAATACAGAACAGTGGAAATTAAACTCGAGATGTGGAAAAAAAATTTAAGATTGCGGTTTATACAATATTCTTGCGGACGTCATCGCAATTCTCTTTGCCGTTTTTTTGACAGCTGAGACTGATTTTGGTAAGCCTTTGCACTTTTTTGTTGTGTTTTCTGTTCTTTTGGCTGAGTTGAGAGGGTCTTACGCAAAGCTACACTTAAAAGTTTCCCTGGAGACGGCAAAGAGCCGGTAACAGTTTTGCGAAAGAAAGTAGCAAAGAACAAGTTAGGAAGGTTGAAAAATTCAACCATTTACGAAATTGTCTCCAAGGCCAAGCTTTAGAAACTGTAAATGCGTTTCAAGTGACAAATAAAACTAGCCAAAGCTGTTAGAACTATTGAAGGTACGGTATGACAACAAAACGCTAAGTTTCTTAGAAGGAATGAATTCGATAATTGATTTACCAGCAATTGTGAAATCAAATGGCATTCAGCTAAGAAGTTTGATTGATAAAGCTTCTGCTATTTATGGTTCTTTGACATCACTAGGGAGGGACAGGTAAAGTTCTGAAGCTATGCTAATTTATTCAATATTGCAGAAGTTGGATTATCAGACCAACAAAAAGTGGAACGAGTAGCTAGACTTCAAAACGCTACCGTCGTGGGGAGATTGTATCGCAGTTTTGGAAAGACACTGTCAATATCTGGAGCTACTCGACAACACGCCAGGTAGTACAAGGTGGTAACAAACACTCCATTCCGGCATCAAGTAGTCAACCAAGAGATTACACATTTTCCTGCTCCAGCATATCGTGTCAATTCTGTTTAATAACAACCATAAGATTTGTAATTGTGAACAATTTAAGTCGCTAAACATCACGCAACGTTTCAATCATGCGTAGAAAATTGGACTTTGCATCAATTGCCTATTAAAGGGACATCAAGTCGCCAATTGTCCATCATCACACAAGAGCAAGGTTTGTGCACGACAGCACAATAGTTTACTTCACTGTGGTTCAACTCCAGGCCAACAAAACAGCTACTCAACTATTTACTACACAAGAGGCAGCCGTACATACACACATGAATAATTCATCATTGGATAATATAATCCTTGGAACAGCAAAAGTTTTCTTTTGAGATTCAACGGGGAGCTATAGATTATAGCTATAGATATACAGCCCTGCTAGATTTTTTGCAAAAGTTGTTGCTGGCTACAATCAAACATAGAAATTCATAGCATCGGCTTGTCATCAACAAATATTAAATTCAAAACTTCAACTAACATCAAGTCGCAAAACACCGGTTTCGAACTTCCATTAACCTTTTGTATCACAACGCACATTGCTTATAACACAGATAATGAAATCTACGTGTTGCTAGCTTTATTCAGTCTTCTATCTGTAGGACAAATCCATCTTGGTACTAATTTACCCATCTTACAAAAAACGCTCTTAGGTTGGATTATTTCGTGACGCTATAAGACCGGGCCATCAACATCTTCACAATTTTCATCTTTGTAACAACAAAAGTATAATATCTTCCATTGCAACAAATTGATTTTCACAACTATCCATATCCAGATATTTTATTTCTTCCGCAATAATTATAAATTCTTCCCTTGTGTTTCATTTTTCAAAAACTTTGGTAATATTCAATATATTTGTTCTATACATTGCCTGAAAAAGCAATGCAATTAAAACTCGTGTTGTTCTATTTACAAAATTTGTGTGTCCTTTCGATTTGAGTTTCGCTGAAAATGCCAAAATCCTTACAAAACATGTTTCAATTCAAAAAATCATAAATATCTTATCTATTTTGTTAATTTATTGAATTGAAAATTAAAATATAAAACAATAATTGAAAAACAAATAAAATATAATCTAACGCCTAAGTACGTTGTTTTTTTTAATTTTTCTGAGGAATTAGGCATCAGGTAGTTATTGTTTTCAGTTTGCGACCGCAGCATTTTAATTTTATTTTCATCTATGGTTGTCCGTTTTTGTAGACATTTTATAAAACACTACCTGAAGGCCGCAACGTCACCAGTTCTCCTACTCCAAAGCTACTGCTACTTTCCTGTCCTCTGCAGTGGCCCGAAATTATTTATTTCGCTTGCAAAGCTGTTCCATTTTTCCCTCACCAGCTATTTACTCTTTTGGAATTTTCGCGTTCCTTCTGCAATTTCCGAGTGGGTTCACAACTACATGAGACGCACCACAGGCAAGTGAAAAGGTCATCTTACAATCAAATATGGTGTGACGAGTGTGTAACACGTGTTGTTAAGTGGTTAATGGACTTCATCTCTGACCTTCGATCTTTAATAGGCAATGTGCCAATGACATATTGGACACATTTGCCTATTAGTTATAATTACAAAATATACTTGGTGGTATTAACTTGTACTTTGAGCATATGCCAACAATTATGCATTTACATAATATTTTCCAGCCTACCTACTTATCGTTAGAGTTGTTGTTTTCAATCTTACAACGCTAAATTCAATTACAACGTGTTCTCAACAGAACTAAATCCCTCTTCTTTTAATTTTTTCTGTAAATAATATATTGTAACTTTTAACTTTCGAAACAGCTTAGCAACTCGAGTAGTTCTTATAATTTTTCAATTAAATTTTTATAGCTGCTAAGCAATTAATTTAGTACAAAGATGCTACAAAGACACTTTAATTTTTTTTTTAAATCCTCAAAAGATCTAGATCTCCACTTTGTGGAAATATTTCCCAGGAGGGTATCAAAAAGGCGCCGTGATGGAGAATCATCATCAGAAACTGAATAGAATACACATCGCAGTCGCGTGCCAGAGAGTCGAGTAACGAGCGCTACCAGAGGCTTGCTGACAAAAATTTTTAGAACCTTCCAAGTACGCGATCGAGAATAGAGTACGGAGCGTGTGCAGCGGCTTGAAGAGTAAAATATTTGAAATATACACGCTCGTCACTCTAAACGTTTCCAACACCTTCATGATCAGAGAGAAAGGCAACGGACAAAAAAACATCACGTTTTTTTTTTCATTTCACTATTTTTAAACGAGAAAGTACGCACATAGGTATTGGAGAATGAGCATGTGTGTGTAAAAATTGAAATGTTTTTTTATACCCGTGCGAAGCCGAAACGAGCTGCTAGTCTATAATATATACGCATTAGTGGTGTGAGGCTATACCAAAAGGCGAATTTTTATGCGTTGATATATAATCATATATTGATACGTCGAGGTTCGTAATTGAAAGCGTACTTGATAAAAATAATCTACTTTAATCCATGTGGGGTTCTAGGATCCTTTACAATAGCTAGAGCAACCAAAAAGCTTTAAAATGCCATAAATGAAGCTATAGAAATTAAATTTGGTCGGAGGATTACATCATGGAGGGGCATATTAGAATGGAATTTATTTGCAAAAGCGCCACTTACTAAGTTTTTTGTACGTATCTGCAACTGAATTAATGCAATTTGTACCACTCATTTTGGAGTCAAAAGAAAATTCTAACTCTCAAATAATTTAATGTTATTCATACGTGACCTTTTTTTTAATAGCGTGTCCTTGCGATGGACTTTATATCTCATTAATAGGCAAATATGTGCGATACCTTAACAAAATTAAATTAAATTAAGGGATCGAACCATATTAGAATATTGTGTATTGAGAATATTAGTATTGATGTTGAAAATTAGTGAAATCAGTCCAGAGACTATATAGATTCTATAAGACTATAAAATGTTTGGTTACAGTCGTACTTATCACTTCCTTACCTTTCTTACTTATTTCTACTACACTATATATTAAAGGCTTTCCCACCCTGGGATTTTCCTTAGACCCCTTTCACACGGGCAATTTTTGTCGCGGCAATTCTTAGTTTTATAGGAGAGGGGGCGACAAGGAGAGGAGAATCGTGCCGAGTCTGCTGTGTTCAGGCAACACGCTTTGTGTTTCTTATTCGTAACAGTTCGCTGCTACGTAACAGTGCTGCATTTGCACACATTTTAAAATTAATGTTTACAATATATTTGAAAATTTGAATTTAATCATTTAATTTTGTATGTAATTTGCAAATACGTATAGAAATATGCATAATATAATTAAAATGTGCTAGAAAATTGAGAATAACGATAAAAATTACTAATGAAATATATTTTTTTGCTTGGAAACGATGCGTAGAAGAAGTTGAGAAAATTATATGAAAGAGAATGACAGAAAAACACGAACAGAGTTGTCGAACAAGAATTGCTCGTGTGAACGCAAGGGGCGACAGCAAAAGAGAATCGCCCGAGAATTAGCAACAAAAGTTGCCCGTGTGAAAGTGGACTTAATATGGTTAGAAATATCTTTCCACCAAGAACATTAACTAAATTGTGCAAGACGTACATACAGACATATGTATGTATACATTACTAAATGATGAATGTCATATGCACGAAAGGGATGAGCAATCATACGTACACTAGAGTTTCGGAGACTTAGCATAAATAAGCGAAAAAAAGAACGAAAAGAACAAAATCAAAGCAACCCTGATTTACACATTTGTTCAACAGCTGTTTCTACATCCGCAGGTAGCTAACTGATATAATGCTTCTAAAACAGCTGATTACTGTTACTGCTACTGACGCTGTTACTGCGGCATTGTAATTCGGCTAAAATTGTTAAGATCACTCGGAATTGTAACGCCGGTCGTGTCGGACCATGGTGTAAGGAAGGACCAGTTGTAAGGAACCAGTAATAAGTGCGGTTGAAAAAAGAAAAACACAAGAAATAAGTGAAATGTGAAGAATTGTACTATTTGGAATTATCATAACACCAATCTCAACAATTTGCTATGGTGTAAGATAATTTTGCGCTATGAAACCAAATACTTTTGAACTAATGTACTTAAAATTAAGTAACTAAGATTATTTAATATTTAAACGGGAATGAATAAACGAAAATGAATAATAACAATTTGAACGAGAGTGTGGTATAATAATTTGTGAACCGGCGATTGGCGTAAACAAAATCGTAAAAATGGGGGTCTCTCCAAGATGGCTTAAGGGTCAAATAAACCCAGTAGTGTTTTTTTAAAGAAATAAAACGTGATTTAAACGTTAAATGGTACTTTTAAACACTGTGCATATTGGAGAAATTTCGAGGTCGTGATTTTTTAGGCACAAAAGTGACTTTTCTGAAGAGATAAATTTTGCGGATTATTGCAAAGATATTTTTAAACATGATACGATGATATTAATGTACAAAGGACACTCTGCGAACTGTACGTGGAATTTTTGAGTGACCGTAGTTCGGTTACGTTCAGACGCAAATATGTAACGGCAAAAAACAAGGTCGACAGCAAAGCAGAGCTATCAAGTGGTAAAAAGCAGCATTACAGCGAAGCGATCAACGGCAACAGTTGTGTATTGAAGGCGTATAAGCGGTTAACGTAAGAGGACATTAGATATAGCAGCGGTGAACGGTAGCGGTCAGACATCAGGTATAGCAACGAAGCAGAACAAGCAAGATAAGTTTTTTGATATGTGTACATGCAAATCGCTCACTTACATGAATAGTGTCATAACTCAAAAAACACGATTTTTGAGTGGAGTATACAGAAATATGCGCAGTATCATCGTCCATAGTGTATAAAAATTGCATTATTCAGTGGACTAGGAATATGAATGTGACACAACTTTTTATGTAGCCTTATTTTTTAACCATAACAACGACACATTTCAGTTGTGTCGGAAATAGGCATGTTTTTTCAGTTTTTTTTGTTACAACGATATTTGTGAAAAGGTAATTAAATTTTTCATGTTGCTTTTTTTCAGCCATAACGACACATTTAATTTATGAGAGCGAAATTTGTTTACATATATTTTTCACAAATAACGATATAATTCAAATGGAAGACGTTTATGCCAAAGAAAATGCTTTAGTACATTCCCTTTAGCCCTCTTATGCTCAGCATTTAATTTAATATATTACATGCCACTAGTTTATTCAACAAATTTATGGCGTTTTTCGATATTTGCTAAATAAGAGACAATTAGAAACTTTAAACCGCTTCTCTGAAAAATCGATTTTTTTAAGTTGTGACACTATTCTTGTAAATGAGCGATATGTCGATTTGAAGGAATGTATGTATAATTATAGTTGTATGTACATACAAAGGTACATATGTATACACTAATATATTTAGAATTGGTACAGTACCAACTATACCTTTTTTATACCAACGAAAATTTGTATTTAACTTATAGTATATAATGTACATACTAATAACACATGTACTAAAGATATAATTAGAATACGTTTGTGAATAATTTACATTTGAATTTCCTACAATTTAAATATGTAATCATGCATGTATATGAAATATATAATTCAGTTGAACTTCCATCACTCGAACTTTTGAATTGATAATAGAAGTCAAATATCATACAAATTACCTTAAGTAACTCGGAAGTCGCTCTAACTTTGTTCGTTTTTGTGGATTATGGTGATTCGAGATAGGGAAGTTCAACTGTATATTCCGAAAATTATGTAAGATTATAAAAAACTTTGTAAGATTGACGCCCAGACTGTGACCGTGGACATGTTAAGGGAAAAAATATATAAGTGTGTGTATTGGTGAACATATTTGTAAATATGTATTATAGTCTTTAATGCATACTTGATATTCTTAAGAACTAAATTTAATATAAGATCTTACAGCTATTTTTACTAGTGAAATGCGGCTGCTGTTATCTGCTTGCAACTTTTTTGTTGTTGCTCGATATCTGTCATCTTGCTATCAATTGTTTGTTATTGTTGAGATGCGGAGGTGGTTATCGCAGTGGATTATTCCTTTGTCAGATGTTTGTTGTTTACATGTTGAGAAAGCATTTCTAGATAATGCATGTTTGGTTGTTATTGTAATAATAGTTCATTTCTATTGTTCGTATGATAGTGCATGTCAAAGCAAGTTCTATCGGTTTGATGTTGTTTACATGGTTCATCTTTGTTTAGGATGTATATTAACAGATAGGATATATGTATGTGAATGTTTGTGTGTGACCTGGAGTGTTGCTATGTCGTTAACTCCCCTCCTTCTTAAAACGGAGCGTCCTCGCTATGCTGCTACAATTTGTTTTTGTTGAAGATGACTCATTTCGATTTCGTATAATTCGTCAATTTGCCTTTGTCTTTGAAGTATTCTTCTATTTACGTGATATCGGCAGAGGTGTACCTACCGTAAGGAATCTCATTATGATGAAGAACGTAAAATGTACTGGATTTTCTTCAATAGGTATCAAAAATGTTGAAAGTGTTTGGATATTGCTGAATTTGTAGATTGAGTTTGAAGAAAGGATACGGAGTACTTCAAGTTTTTCGTTATCTTGACTGTGTATTATTTCTTTGAGTTGTCGTTGATGATTGTAATACGTCATGTTATCGATGTTCGTGGATTCAATTTAGGGCCTGATATATTCATGTTGTTCCAAGTATGCTAGTAATCTATCAAAAAATTTCCATTCTTTAGGATGCGAATTGGAGTATTATTTTCATGGGTTGTTCATCATTGGGCTGTTTTGTCTTCTAATATTTTTAAAGTACAATTGTCAGTGGGTTCTGATTTACAAATAAAGTTACCCATATATTATAATTTCTACATTTAGATATTATTTGATAATCGTTACACTTTGCGATCTTAGGGTCTAAATTAATTTTACCTAAAGAATGTACATTAAATAAGCTACATTTAGTTTCAAGGATAGGATATTTGTGTATTGTTATGTATTGTTCTTGTTGTAGGTACAGATATGAATGTCGGCATATTCTAATATACTAATTATTGGAAGATCTAACCTTTCATGGTTAATTAAACCGTACACGTTTTTCAAATGCCAGAGTAGAAAATATTATTTTTTGCAAAATTGATAGTGTTAGTTATTGATTTGAGTTCATTATAAACTTCTGATATAACAAGGTTTTCGGTTATTGCTTTAAGATCAAGGTTTTCGAGTATTCTTTCGAACTGTGAATTAATTAATTTTTGCTTATTATTATTTTCTATTAGCAAATTAAGTGAAGTTTTGATTTCCACAAGGTCATCGTGGTCTGGTGTGCCAGTGATGAATTTTAACATGTAACCAAGAAAGTTAAGTGATCTTTGGGGTCTATAAATATTAGGAATGAGTTGAGTTTTCAGAGTTTCGATTTTGTTTACTAAAATTTGAGATTGGTGTTGGTCTTCTAGATTGAATGATGATTTCATTATACTTTCGTATGGCGCCAATATTTTTGAGATATTGGATATGTGATAAATGAAAGCTGAATTCTTCAACCATTTTATTTGTTTTTTCCTCAGATAAAAGAAATTCATAAGATTCTTCTGCTAAAGAACTTTCTGAAATAAGTTCTTCTTTCATGAACATTTTTTCTGACAGCATATCACGCGGAAACGAAATTTCGCTGGGAACAGTGATATGTTTTGAAGAAGTAGTAAAATCTTCCTTCTGTGTTACTACTTTTTTGAATGCATCTACGTCGTCGTTTCTTTTCAGGTACTTTGTAATTGGGTTATCACCATAAGGGTAGGTGACTTTCTCCAATATGTATTTTTCATTAGTTGGTTGTTCATTACCGGCAAGTCTCTCCAGTGGCATATTTCCATCGTCATATGCCTTGGACCCAACTGTAGTAGCGATGCCAAAGTACTTCCACCATTAGCTTCCACCTTACCTTTGTTAGCTGGAGCATTGAAAATTAGGCTCGAAAATTTAATTGATAGTATTTCTGGATCTGAGTCATATGTATTGGTTTGACCAAAGACACTATCCTTTGTATCAGTGTCAAACCCACTAGTAGCTGGAGCCTTAAAAGATAGGCTGGAAAATTTAATGTTGAATAATTCCCTTTGCATTTTCAACATTCGCACAATTTCAGCGACTTCAACCAGTAATTCCTCTGCTTCAATATAAATAAATTTCTCGTCGTATTTATATGATAACTCATCCAAATTTTGCTCCACGATATTTTGAAAATGTTGTAATCGATTTTCATACCTTTCGAGTGCAGCTTCGTCAGCAATATTATATTTGCTTTTACCTCTGCAATTGTAGATCTAATTCTTTCCGATCTTTTTTCAATTGCTTGCAATAAATGATCTGCCACCTTTTCTGTTGGGTTATACGCTCTTGCCCCTGTATCCATTCCTTTGAATGCTTGTTGTATTTTGAGCTGCTCTTTAGCTCCTTTCCTCTTTTTTTGTGCGGCATCGCATTGCTGCCGTAATCGCTTTTCGGTTTCTTCATTTTGTTTTCTTAACTGGTAGGTAAAACGCAAACCAGTCTCACATTGTTCGCATATATGTTTCGATAAGAAGTATTTTTTCCATATTGTTATGTTCGCGCAAACTCTTAGCAATTCCGTCAATTGTTCATTCTCTAGAAAACATTTGAGTCTCCCAACTCTACAACAAATGCGGCATACTTCCATATTTTCTTTATATTAAAATTTTATAAAAAACAAACTTTTCTTTTTCATCAAAGAATTTGAGGATTTTTGTTTCGATCGTCTTGTTGATCTTGCTGTGCCTCGGCTCACAGCTGCTGTAATTCTTTGGATAACAGTTAACTAATGCGTATTATCTCTCGCAAATACGTTTCACATACAATCTTTTAAATTGATTTTTTTTGTCTTTTGCCTAATTCATGTATAGGACCTTTTCCTGCCTGTATTTGTTCTCTATACAGGTCTTTTTATTTGTCTGAGCTCACAGTCTGCTCTAACGACCAAATTTTGTAACAGGTGCCTCTATATTCTAATAGCAGGTCTTCTTAATTGGATCTCTCTTCGGCTCCGGATCTCTCTATCCGGCTCGAAGGACCAATTGTTTAAAACAAGCTTTTACCGCGGGTTGGGGAGAACTATTGAGTGAGAACTATTTCATTCTCAAAATGTATACAACAATGTAGTTTCTAATAAACCTTACCGCTGGTGGGGGGCAATGAAAGACTTGCATTGAGTGAGAATTTAATTCATTCATTTTATTTTGGGTTTTCACTTATTTATATACAAATTTTAGAATTATCTTAACTATCTAAATATATATGTTTGTGTGTATGTTTATATATATATTATATATGCTGCACGATAAGAGGTTGTCCAAATGTATTTTTAGAACCAATAGGTTATCTTGTGCATACATATAAATGTGTTGGTTGAGTGCATGCATGTTGCATATTGATGCATACGTGCCTCATATAAATGTATGTGTGTTGCATATAAATGTATGTGTTATATGTATATGTTATGTCTTTAATTATGTATGTATGCTCGTTCAATATATTTGGACATACATATTTATGAGTAGTGGACTGTATCTGTTCTTACATATTTCTATTCTTATTCTTTATATGTAGTATAATAAAAAACTGAATATATAGATGCGTATTGAAAGTGATGCCCTTTGGCATCAACGCACATGTTCATTTTTGAACACGGACTTTAAGTCTAGAGTTGAAAATACTTTTGCCTTTCCTAAATTCTGTATGGTCATAGCCACATCGGGGATGGGGTATCTATCTGTAACCATTCTGCGCTTAGGGTTCCCTTGTTCATCGGTACATTTTTTGCGACTGTCCAAATGGGAGTGTTATACGGACTTTTGCTGGAATTATTTCATTTTCTAAAAGTTTGTTTATTTCTTTGTTAATGAAATCGCTATCCGACATAGGGTACGGATATTGCTTGGTCCAAATAGGATTGTTTAAGACAAGCTGATTTCAAATACCTCTTACCGCGGGTCGAGGAAAATATTTAAAACACCAAGCTTGACTGAGAACTATTTCATTCTAGTTTTATTTACATTTTGTCACTGCTTAAATACAATTTTTGAATACATCTTAAGAACTAATTATTTGTGTATGTGTGTATTAATGTAATGTTAATGTAATAAATCATTCATGTTCATATATTTATGAACATTCTGCCAGGGGCCAAAGTTGTATACATATTTATGTTTTATATCCCCTCGGCTTTGCTAAGACTTAAAAGAATGGATGTTCAATGATATTCGAACATATTGCCGAGGGAAAGAAATTATTATTCAAAAATAGTGGACTGTATCAAGTGTATAAATGTTGAATATTTTAAATAAGTACTATAAGAATTTTACATATTAAATCCGTTCCGATTAAGTGGCACCAACGTACACCATCATTTTCCTGGGCGGCAAAGTGACATCTTTAAAGCTGAAAATCCATGTAGTTACCTTAAAGCGTTCTGCCAAGTATATCGATTTCGTTGTATGTTGTTTCATCACTCTAGGAAAGTTCTCAGGTTAGTTGATCTATCCCAGGCTGTCATGGTATAAGGAATTCCCAAATGGTTGTAAATGGATAAATTTTCCCCATTGTCTTTAAGTAAATATTCATCTTTATGGAAAGTTTGTTTACTATTGCACCTTGAAAAGTATAAGTGTGCGTATCTCTAACTCTAGCCTTCTTCTTCTTTCTTCTAAATGTGGATCTTCCGGAGGAAAAAAATGCCAGGTTATTTGCTCATTGGCGAGCATATTGTTTTCGACTTCTTGACCTCCAGTTTCAGCTTTTTCCATGTGGCCCATTTCTGAATATTCTATCATAAATTGCACATATTGTTGTTTTAACTCGTCATTTGTACCGAACAAGATTAGAAACTTCTCCACCCAATCACCCAATTCTTTTTCCTGTTTAGGTAGATTAACGACAAATCGATTATTTTCATCTCTCACTGTTGTTTTTTTTTTAATTTTAGGCATTCATCATCATCTGCTGTATCTGCTGGAGTTGTGGTGTCTTCTATTTCCCAAAATTTCTCCAATGTTGTAGTAACCGCTGCTATAATTGTATTGTTTTTTCTCGGTTGTTGTAAAACTCCCGACAATATCCAGCCCAATTTCGTGGCTTGAACTAGTATGTGATCCTTTTTAAATATGCCTTCTTCCAGTATGTCGGCATATATGTCACTTCCAATGACAATATCGATTCGATCCGATTTATTGAAAATTGGATCAGCTAAAGTGTAGTTTTTCAATTGTTCTACATCCCATTTAATTGTTTTGTCTGGTTGAGCACTCGCTAATTTCGGCAAAATTAGTGCTTCGACATTGTACGCCTCGTTGCTTAGGAATCTCGGCTTGATTTTAATGTTGATTTTGAATTTGGACACTCCCACTGTGGTATTTCCTAAACCTTGTAGTAAATGAAGTATTTGAGCTGCTTCTTCGGAAATATTAGTCTCTGTTGCTAGGAATTTCGCCGTTTCCGAATGTTTCGTCATCATTATGGAAGATGTTTTTGTGACATTTTCTTCACTTCCTCCTTTTCCTTTTTGGAATTCATTGAAATGCAATAAATTATGATGATTTCTTTCACACTTATTGTACTTCTTTGGTGGTATCTAACAGCTGCTTCATGCTTGCTGCACTTTCTCCATTTACTGTCGGTTGATCAAGTAGTCTGTCTACTTGTGCTGTGAATTGTAGCCTTCTATTCTCATATCTCATGCACCAAACTTTTAAAAACATCGTGGAATGACGACCATTGTTTCATTTCTCCATAAAACATCGGAATTTTAATTTCCTGCAGTTTAATATTAGAACACATTGTTTGTGTTGTTTTGTAATTTTTTAATTTCTCCGTTATTCTTGCGGTGATAATTTTATAATATTGACGAAATTTATCTATTTGTTCCTCGATAGTCTTCAGTTGTTTCCACTAATTTGATATTTTGAGTTTCAAAATATGCTTCTTCACATTCTCAAATTGTATTTCAAGCTTGATTTTGAATTCTCTCATTTGCTCGAAAGAATTCAATTAATTTTCTTGAATTTCATCAAGTGTGTTCTTGAGCTTTTTTGCTCGACGTTGATATTTTCTTTCAACGCCAGAAGCAGCTTCAGGTGGTTCGGCCTGAATAGTTTGTGGCATAGATTATATTTGCCCCTTGCTGCTCACTGCTGACAGACTTTCGGCAGTGCTTTGAATTCTTAAATTCTGAATAGAATTCTCCATAGTTTGCATTACATGCTCGTAGTAATTCTTCGCAATGTATTCCTCTGCTTCTTGACTTTTCTTAGCCATTATTTTGCTATGATTTGCAGTATCTCTATGTCCTTGTACCTCAAAACTTTTGGTGGAGAAACATTTAAACTCAACGCGTAAAAATTAGCTTGCACCTGCCTAATCTGTTCAGATACGCGCTGTTCCAGCTGATTCGCTACAGCTGTAGTGATTTGAGTAACCAAATCGGTAATGGCTTCTGCGGTTAACGACATTTTACACCAATTTTTTCGCTTGTCACAAATATTGTTTATTTTCACAAAACTTGGCAAAACTGGATATTATTCCTAGCGTACAATTTCAATTCTCTTAGATAATAGGTATGCTTACATTAAGTACAGCTTCATGTCCCGTTGTCCTGGCGTGGAATTGTTGACTTCTTTTTTTTCTTCCCGATTGTCCTTGGCGTGGGATTGTTGACCTCTTTTTTCTTGCCGATGCACGATTTTTCGACTTCACTTGATTTTTTTTTGTTTTTTTTTAGGGTGTTCTTCTGCTGTTCTATTATCCTGACATAAGGATTTTGGGAACAGACTTACAAAAACTCGTTGGGCGCCAATTAAATAAATGGTTAGACACTGTGCTCTGCGCTCAGTGGTCAATTTATTCTGATTCTTCTTTTTCAAACTACTTCAATTTATACTTATGCTAGTACCGACGCGCAGGTCAGTTGTTTTCCAAATTTTATGTGTACCTATCTACTTCTAACAAAGGAAGGGAAATATTTATGGTTTTGGGACTATTTGTATTTACATTCTATTGTTCTGATTTTTACTGATAATCATAAGTATTTGTACACATGTGTGACTATCTATAACTAGTACTTATAACTATATATAAACATTTATGTTTTCTCAGCTGCACTTAGGTTGTAAACAATGTATCTGTAAACATGTACATATAACCAAATACATGTGTAACTGTCTATAACTCATTCTCTAAATTCACCAGATAATTTCTGCAATTCTATCTATGGCAGTTCTCATTTTTTTTATTATTCGCACAATTTCAGTCACTTCAACCGTTAATTCGTCTGCTTCGGTACTAATAAACGTCACGCCGTATTTATAGGATAATTCATCCATATTTTTCTCCACGCAGTTCCATAAATTTTTTATCCCGTCTTCATACCTTTCCAGTTCAGCTTCGTCGACAATATACATATTTGCTTTTGCCTCTTCGATGACAGATCTAATTTTTTCTGATATTTTCTCAATTGCTTGCAACAACAGACTTTTAGCAATATCCTCGGTTGGGCTATATGCTCTTGGCCCTATATCCATTCCTTTGGATGCTTGCTCTATTTTGAGCTGCTCTTGAGCTCGCTTTCTTTCATTTGCGGCTTTGCATTCCAGCCGCAAATTTTCAAAAACATTTCTGGCTAAGTATTCGTGGTTCGGCGCTACTTTTCCTGCCAACTTTGCATGGTTGCACGTTCCACGCCAATTCAATGTTTTCTAAATCGCCATTTAGTTGGGTTTTCTTCAGTTATACAGAGTTCATGATGGCATGTGACGCAAATTTTGAAATTTTATTTTCTGCTAAAGAACCTTCTGAAATTAGTTCTTATTTCCTGATAAATTCTTCTTTCTTTACATCGCTAGATTCTATTTCAGTAATATGTTTTGATGAAGCAACAAAATCTCCCTCCAGTGTTGCTAGTTTGGTGGGATGTAAGACATCTACATATGTCGTCGTTTCGTCGAAACCGGTTGTAACGTATTTTTCCAATTTCTCCGTTATTCTTTACAGTGTTATTTTATATTGATCTTGAAAGTCCTCCATTTTTTCTTCAGTTTTGAATTCCCTCATTTGCTCGACACAATCAAATTGATTTTGTTTAATTTCCTCCAATAAACTTTTGAGCTTTTTTGCTCGACGTTGATATCTTCATATAGAAGCATCTTCATATGGCTCGAATTGATTAGCTTGCAGTACAGCAAGATCTCCCAACCCCTGTTGTCGTCTTAGCAAATTTTTCAAATTTTGCATATTTGCTTCTTTTTGGTGGTTCTGGTTGATTTATTAATTATTTATATACTGTTTCGCTTTTACTTTTGCGAAAAGTATGTACATATTGTATATTGTATATGTATAATATAATATTATAGTTGCAGGACTTTTTATTTGGCTAAACGCCACATCCAGCTCCAAGGACCAAAATGTACAGAAAAACACTTTGTTTTGATCTGTACTGTACATTTCTTAATTCTAATCTCTTAACTAGGTACAAATTAAACATTCGAGCTTTATTCGGGGAAGTCTCTTGGCAGAATTACCAATTAACTTCCCGAACGGAATGTCGTGTAGTAGAAACTACATTTTTTGGGTGTGATAGTTGAGTCATCCAAAGGACTGACAGAATATTCTTTGTTTTACCTTCTTTTTATATGTACACATTCTAATCCTTAAGACTAAACACACATATTCTTACAATCTAATATTAATCTTATAAACATATGTTCCACTTGAGACGCATCGCAGGTGGTAAGTGTTAAGGTTCTTCTTACATTCTAATGTGTGTGACAAATGTCCACTTGAAAATGTTTATCTTACAATATAATATGGTAATATGTGTACTGACATTGGACACATTTGTCTATTACAATATATGGTGGTATTAACTTACATACACATGTACATGAGCGTATGCTTAGTGTACATATGTATGTGTAAATATGTAATATATTTAATTGTATGCTTCAGATACCAACGCTGTTAAGACTAGCTGTGTCAAATATTTCTTAACGCTGGTGGGGAAAATAATTGATAGTCTAGCCTTAGTGAGAATTTATTTCATTCTAGTTTTACTTTGTCATCGCTTAAATACAATTTTTGAATATATCTTAAGTAAATATACATATAAATATGTTTGTTTATCAATAGTTGAGTGCATACGTGTTGTATACAGATGCATGCGTGCCTCATATAAATGTATGTGTGCTACATATAAATGTATGCTTGTTGCATGTTAATGCATATATCTTATCTGTTTATTTATATATAGGTAGAATCCTCTGGTATAGGATTCACTGTTCTTATTATTTTTTTACTTTAAAACTGATCAATTACAGCAAAAACACTTTTGAGTTTATTGCTCTTAAGAAAATCTCACTAAATAGCACACACAGCGGGTTCTGTTCGCTTTCATGTCACTTCACCAACTGATCAACTTATCAACCACTAATAAGATGCAACATCCCTTTATTTCAATTCGTTCTTTCAACAATACTCAAAGTACATAACGGTTCCTGCATATTTCTTCACTCTCAAAGCGAACACACCTCACTCAGTAACAGTTATTTTTCATTTCTGTTACAATGTGCGCATTTACAAATCAAAATACCGCAATTTCCCGGGATGCAAAGTGACATCTTTAAAGCTGAAAATCCATGTAGTTACCTCAAAGCGTTCTGCCAAGTATATCGATTCCGTTGTATATTTTTTCATCATTCTGGTAGAAAGTTCTCAGGTTGGTTGATCTATCCCAGGCTGCCATGGTATAAGGAATTCCCAAATGGTTGTAAATGGATAAATTTTCCCCATTGTCTTTAAGTAAATATTCGTCTTCATGGAAAGTTTGTTTACTATTACACCTTGTGTTAAATGAGACACGTTCAGTTTCGGTTTCAAAATAGTACTCGAGCTCTGGTTGCCCAGAGCTCCTTTATTTATAGAATATTCTTAGCCTAGTTCATGTATGTGACACACACACATAGTTGTATTATACATGTACATATCTTAGTCCTAATCTACTGTACATAACTGCATTATGTACACATAACTTAATCTTAAGCGTTCTCAACGGCGACAGCATAACATAACAAATCTCTTATCTGTTAGTTAGTTTAGGATAATTTGTGATCATTTACAATAAGCAGTGTAATATTCGTATTGCAGTATTTGTATTGTACTACAATCTCTATGCAATATACCCGAACATGTATTTCTAGTGTTGTTAGAAATGGGCAATTAATAAATACATTTCTATGTTTAGCGATAATGCACATAAATATTCATAATATGATATCTGTATATGTATAGTTCACAAAAATATCTTATCTATAACTGTAGCCGTTAAGAACTGTTTTGAAATCTGAACACCTTGAAAAGTATAAGTGTGCGTATCTCTAACTCTAGCCTTCCACATTTCTTCTAAATGTGGATCTGCCGGAGGAGAAAAATTCCAGGTTATTTGCTAATTGGCGAGCATATTGTCTTTGATGCTTTGATTTTCTGTTTCAGCTTTCTTATTTTTAATTCTATGTATGTTTACTTCTGAGGTTTCAACCATTTCAGTTGGTTTTTCCTTAGTATTAGGATGTTCAGCAGTCTCTTTTTTCAATTTTATTTCCTTCCTCTTGTGATTTTTCAAATTTGTTTTCTTTCCTTTCCTCCTCTTATTCTTCTTCTACATTTGTATTTTTAAATAATTCATTTGCAGAATATAGACAGAATTTTGGAACGATTATAAAATCTTCTCCTTCTACTTTCTTATCTTCAACTAATTTAGTAGGTCTCTTCTTAGTTTTAGAAAATATATTGAGATTTGGAACGATTATAAATTCTTCTTCTTCTGAATCACTTGTGTTAACAACTTTTGTTAAATTTGAAATATTTATTAATTCCTCTTTTTCTTTTTGTATTGGTTTTGTTTTAACCAGCTTTGCTGTGGTAGATGAAGAGAATTTTGGAATTATTATAAATTCTTCTTTATCCAAATTACTTCTATAAGTATTTTTTTGCTCTTCTTTTTGTAACTGTCGATCAAAATTACAAAACTCTTGAAACAATTATTCACCTAATTGTTCATATATCATTTCAATTTCTTCATTGAAATCTAATTTGCTTTTCATATTCTGAATATCATTGTATAATGATTGCAAATATCTTAGTTGATATTTCTTTATCGTTACTTCCAAACTTAGATATGCCATTTTTCTTTTGAAAGTTTCAAATTTCCTCATGATCATGGACGTTTTTCGATCCAGATCTTGGTATTTAGGTTCAGTCTTCCACATTTTGGAGAACCTTATTATTATACTCTCGCAACAAAAATTGGGGTTTTTATATTGTTAATATGCGGGAATATGCACCCGTCTTACAATTATTATTTTATTTTGCCTGAATGACTAACAGGTCTTTAATGTTGCCTGTGTAAATAACAGGGCTTTTTATTTAGCCTGTATTAAATTCACGGCTTTTGTTTTGGCTGAGCACTTTCATAGGCTCGGTAGGACCAAATGGAAAAACATCTGAATACCAACTTTTATAAAACAATGTCCCACCGCTGGTGGGGGGCAATGAAAGACTTGCATTGAGTGAGAATTTAATTCATTCTAGTTTTATTTTTATTTTGTCATCGCTTAAATACAATTTTTGAATATATCTTAAGCAACTAATTATGTATGTATATGTGTATGTTTATTTATAAGTTGTATGATAAGGGATTATTTTAAATGCAAATTAATCATTCGAGGTTTGTTCGGGGAAGTCTCTTGGCAGAATTACCAATTAACTTCCCGAACTCAACCGGAATGTCATGTAGTAGAAACTACATTTTTTGGGTGTTATGGTTGAGTCAGCCAAAGGACGGACTCGCTTTGAGTCCTCCAAAGGACTGACCCGCTTTGAGTCATCCAAAGGACTGACTGACTATTCTTTATTTTAGCTTCTTTTTATACATATTCTAATCCTTAAGACTAAATGCAAATACTCTTACAATATAATATTCATCTTTTAAACATATGTTCCACGTTAGACTCGCTACATGTGGTAAATAAAAGGTTCATCTTACAATCTAATGTGTGTGACGAATGTCCACTTAAGACCACGTGTGGTAAGTGAAAAGATCATCTTACAATCTAATGTGAACAACGAGTGTGTAACACGATTCTTAATAGTAGACGTGCCAATGACATATTGGACACATTTGTTTAGTAGTTCAAATTGCAATATCTTATCGGTGGTGTTGATTCCCTCACCTCTAAATTGAATCGTCCCGATTCAATGAAATATATTCCTTGATTTTTTTTGTTTGTGCTCATTGACGTGGGTAACTTCACTCGTGTGATGTACCTTGCTGTGTTGTTCTTGATCCTTTCATTGCTGATCGACTTCCCTCGTGTGCTATACTTTGCTGCAGAGTCCTTCGTTGGGAATGCTTCAGATTAGCTTGCAATAATTCTATTTATTTTTTTTATAAACTCCAGTAAGTCCTTCGCATAAGGTTTTGCATACTGAATTTTTTCTTTTTTTTTAAGACTTTTCATCTCTTATTATGTATTTTTATATCTTTTCTCCGATTTCACGGATACTTGAAAGTTTTTGTTTAATAACCGGAGATTTTTGCTTCCTTTTCTGGTTATAAACGAATTTATTATAAAATTATCATCTTTTACAATGATATTTTATTTTGTTTGATTTTTGGTCCAGCGGAGATTATTTCAGCTCCTGGAGAGTTTTCTCTCTCCTGGAGATTATTCATTCATAAAAGGTTTTTAACAAATAAAAAACGAGTATTTAGTCAAGCGACCGAAAAACGTCGTAGTCTTGGAAACGACTGCCATTTTATCTTTTATTTATTTTATGTTTTTCAATTGTTTCTTTCACTGTTAAATATATTTTCCTTTATTACCTACAATTTAGGTTTATTAAATATTTATTGTTTTGATCCTTTCTGGGAAAGGATACTCTTTTATTCTGGAGGGCCTCCCTTGCGGTGGTGAATCGCGGTTTCAAAATATTTTGTTATTCGGCTGGTCGAGCCTTGAATTATGTATTTATTTTGTATATATATATATGTTGTCTATGTATATAATATACTTAATAACTTAAATACTAGTTATTTGTTGTCTTGTCTTTATATATTATATATATATGATATCAATGATGTTTAATAAGACGCGTTCGATTTCGTTTTCAAAATAGTACTCGAGCTCTGGTTGCCCAGAGCTCATTTATTTATAGAATATCGCTAGCCTAATTCATGTATGTAGCACACACACATAATTGTGTTATACATGTATATATCTTAATCCTAATCTACTATACATAACTGCATTATGTACACATAACTTAATCTTAAGTGTTCTCAACGGCGACAGCATAACATAACAAATCTCTTATCTGTTCGTTAGTTTAGGATCATTTGTGATCATTTACAATAAGCAGTGTAATGTTTGTATTACAGTATTTGTATTGTACTACAATCTCTATTCAATATACCCGAACATGTATTTCTAGTGTTGATAGAAATGGGCAATTGATAAATACATTTCTATGTTAAGCGATAATGTACATAAATATTCGTATAATGATATCTCTATGCGTATAATTTACAAAAATATCTTATCTACAACTGTAGCCGTTAAGAACTGTTCAGAAATCTGAACAAATGATATAATATTGTTTTCTTCACTTTGTTTTCTTTTTTCTTATGTACGGGCACTTGTGAGTTTCATGGTTGTTATTATTACAATACTCATAGTACAAGAGCTTTTCGTACTTGATACTAGAGGAATTATTTCCCATGTAATTTGTAAATGTATAATTATTACTTACAGCTAACTTATTGTTATTGCGGTTGTTCTTGTTGAAGATGTTGTCTCTGTTACTGATCTGTCGCTTGTTTGCTGTTAACTTGTTTTTGTTGAGGTTGTTGTCTCCGTGATTGCTCTGCCGCTTGTTTACTGCTATTTTGTCTTCAATTGAATCCTCAGATTAAATGCTCCAGTTAAATTAACACCGTATTTTTGTTATGTTGTTTGTTAATTTGTTTTTGCTCGCTTTCTTAATAATGTTGTTAATTTTCAATAACTTCTTCCACTGTCTATATTTTTACGATTACACGTACATATATATTTCTTGAAAGTGTTTTAGTTCTACACAAAATATTTGGATTGTTTGAAATATGCGCACTTATTGATTTGTTTGGGTGCGTGTCGCACTACTTTGCGTTCGGAACAAAAATTTTATTTGTGGTTTTACTTTTCTCGCGATTCGCGATACTTGATTGCGTTGGTCCTTAGGAGTTTTTTGTAGCTCCTGGCAGGATCGCCAATTAATCATTCGGGCTTTGTTCGGGGAAGTCTCTTGGCATAATTACCAATTAACTTCCCGAACTCGACCGGAATGTCGTGCAGTAGAAACTACATTTTTTGGGTGTTATAGTTGAGTTAGCCAAATGACTGACGCGCTTTGAGTCATCCAAATGACTGACTGACTATTCTTTATTTTAGCTTCATTTTGTACGTATTCTAATCCTTAAGACTAAATGCAAATACTCTTACAATATAATATTCATCTTTTAAACATATGTTCCACGTTAGACTCGCTACATGTGGTAAATGAAAGGTTGATGTTACAATCTAATGTGTGTGACGAATGTCCACTTAAGACCACGTGTGGTAAGTGAAAAGATCATCTTACAATGTAATGTGTACAACGAGTGTGTAACACGATTCTTAATAGTAGATGTGCCAAGGACATCGGACATGTTTGACTATTAAAATATATTGGTGGTGGTATTAACTTGTATGTGTGCCTCATAAAAATGTATGCTTGTTGCATGTTAATGCATATATCTTATCTGTTTATTTATATATATATATATTTATGTTTCATAGCTCCTCGGCTTTGCTAAGACTAAAAATAATGCATGTTCAATGATATTTGAACAAACGCATTGATATTTTACAACTCTTTAGATTAGTGTATCTAACGCACTTATACACGTACGTACACACTGTTGATAGTTTCTTATTGGTTGCTGCTTGTGTGCTTCACTGATGATGATGCAATGATTTTTACATTTTTAGGAGCAAGTCTCATATTCTAATTTTGTTTCTTACCATTGCACTTGATATATTGGACTGTATACTATTTTGCTAAACTTAATGTAATACAAATGTAATGTTCACATATTTATAACAATTACTTTAATTTATTTAATAGTAATTTAATTGTGAGGGGTTTAAGTTATCAATTTTAACATTACAATTTTCAAATCTTATTAAATAATTACCGTTAATAGTAAAGTTGTTAGAATTACAGTTATGATAAATGGTTTTATTTTTTACAATAATTACATAAATATGGTTTGTATCCATTTCAATTACTTTTGATTGGTTATTATACTTATATTTACAATTCTTGTTCTTGTTCATTTATGTTCTTCTAATTCTTTTTTGACGGAATTCTTTTTATATGCAACATCATTTTGACATAAATTTCCTTTTTCTTGTATATTTAATTCTGCTTCTTTTATATTTGGTATAAGTTAAATGTATACTGATTTAGTAAAATTAAACTCTTTAGTAAAACTAGGTATCTTCACTAAAAGTTCAATATTTTCGTTTTGAGTGACAATTACAATTTTGATCTTACTCAATTTTTCAAGTTATATTCCAATTTAAACTAAGTTCATATATGTGTATGTGTGTTTGTTTGTATGTATGCTGCATATACTTATAGACTTGGGGTGTAAGTCTATTTAACAACTCCAATTCAAAATAAAAGACTTTGTACTCTTTTACGTTATAAATCGTGGTTTTATTCAAAGAGCTGCAAGGGAGAATAAAGTAGTTCTATGTTAGGTAATACTTATCGTCCTATAGGCTTCTTCCTGTAGTCATAGATTGTCGTCCTGGATTCCTTCTGGGATTTCACACGTTTTATTCACAAACTCACCAGTTGAAGACAAACTTTGCACAACTGAACCCCTTCTGATACTTTTCTATGCCTTTTATACATTTAGGATTTGATTATGTTAAGTCTATCGGTAAGGTGTCAAATATCATATCACCAGTTCTTCGGTCTGTGTCCAATTAAAGTATTAGGATTTCTTTGATGTTTGTTTACATTCAAAGAGGTCAATTTCTATTGTTTTGTATACGTGTGTCGTTGCCACAATTAGATGTCAAGATTCTATGTTATGATTTCTAATTGTAATGTATGTACGTATGTACGTCTGTGCGTATGTACCAGAGAGCTTGTTCTGAACTCGATCGAACACGTGTTTGAAGAGTGTTACGACACACTCGTACCGAATTTAAGCTAATGTGATTGAACACACTCGAACATACCCGAAGTCTCTGGTGTCAACTCGGCACTCTGTTAAAACAAGCATATATGCTTGTGTTTCGAGTGTCGCGAAAGGCTCGTTCGTTTTGAACATGTCTCCAAGCGATCAATACGTGTATTCATACCGAAAAGTTTAATCAAACAAAATCAGAGTGGACATTCGAGTGTGCACGAAAATGATATATCCGTTGCAGCTCTCTGGTTGACACTCGTTTGTGAACGAGCTGGCACTCTAACCCGATCGTATTGAACTGCACGACACACCCGAAAATATAATATACATAAAATCCGAGTTTGCTGCTTGCACTCGAAGATAGGACCGTCTTGATTGTTCGTTTGCGTTATTTTCGCTTCGGGTTCTAAACTCGATCGAACACGTGTTTGAAGAGTGTTACGACACACTCGTACCGAATTTATGCTAGTGTGATTGAACACACTCGAACATACCCGAAGCTGCTCTCTGGTATGTACGTCTCTTATCAACTTGGTGTCGAATTATGCAGCGATGTGTTTATGTTTATTCAATAGGTTATCTTAAGTAGATATGTTTGTATTTTTGAGTGCATGTGTATTGCATATCAATGCATTCGTACGTGCCTCATATAATTGTATGTGTGTTGCATATAAATGCATATATGTTTATTTGCCTATGTATGAATGTATGCCTCTTCAAAATTTTTGAACATACATATTTAAGAGTAGTGGACTGTATCTGTTCTTACATATTTCTATTATTATTCTTTATATGTAGTATAATAAAAAACTAAATATATACGCACATGTTCATTTTTGAACATTCTCCCGGGCGACAAAAGTGACTCCTGTTAATTTTTGAACATTCTCCCGGGCGATAATAGTGACTCCTGGATAGATGACCTCTGATTACAATCGCAGCCTCGTCATTACCGATGCCCAAATTAGCATCTGTGTGTAATAGTTTCGTTAAACCGTGAGAATAACATCTTTGTAGCGCCCAGTGTATCGTTCTCCTATCTTCAATGTAATGTTGAATAATACGTTGTTTTGTAGTCTCCATATATGCTCCAACATAAGCTGCCATAGTATTAGTAACTCCCAAATTGTTGTTACTACATACAGCTTTTCAAATAAAATGTAACTGTATCTTATTAGTTCAAATGATTCTCGTCGTTTCCTTGTTTTGTAGTAATGCCTTCTTATCAATTTCCAACGCATTGGATTTTTTCTTGAGTAATGTTATCATCTTTTCATATATTCATTTTTTCACATAGTGATATTTCTTTTTCATTCGTGAATCAAGTATGTTATTTTTTGTCATATATGTTGTACTGTTGTCTGGTATCTTCTTAACACAAACGTCTCCATCAGTCAACTTTTGCCGGAATCGGTGTTATGGTTATTCCCCTGTTTTTGCACGATTTGCTCTTGTATTGCTGGAATCTTTTATCTTCCTTCCTTCCTTCTTTCATATAAAATTGTTCGGTCTGAATGTTTTCTTCGATTCCGTTACTTTTGTTGTCCATTTCTTTTTTGATTTTGCGATCCTTGGTATCACGTTGAAACGGAGTTCCGTTTGTAACTTTTTCTCCGTCTTCAACCAATTCAGTTGGTCTTTCCTCAGCTAAAAAGAATTCATGAGCCACGTCACATGATTCTTTTGTAACTTTATTGTCTGCTAAAGAAATTTCTGCAATAAGTTCTTTTATCACCAAATAATGAAATGCCATTGGGACCACTCCAATAAAACATTTTATGTAATTTGGAATATATTTGACCACAAAAACTCGGTTGATTCTCTCCGAAATGAGGCTTAACCTCACACAAGTTTGAATGATCTTTTGTATTCGCATCAAAACCACTAGTAGCTGTAGTTTTGAAAGGTTTACTCGAAAATTTAATCGATTGAATTCTTGGATCTAAGTCATAGGTATTGGCTTGACCAAAGACACTATCCTTTGTATCTGCTTCAAAACCAGTGGTAGATGGAGTCTTGAAAGGTATGCTCGGAAATGTAATTAATTGTATTCTTGGGTCTAAGTCATATGTGTTGACTTGACCCAAAACACGATCACCAAATACATTCTTATTGAATATATTGTCTCTCACAAATACTTTATCTTCTTCTTGATTTGCGTAGGAACCGCTTACGCGGTTATAACAGTGCGCCATTCGCTTCTCCTTTTGGCAGTTTGGTTTTATATGTCTTAATATATTTTTTCTTTTATTCAAATATACAATTTTTTATTGTCTGTATTTTCAATAATACTTTAAGATTTGGTTGAGCTCTATCCTGTTCTAATTATCTCTCTTCAACTCCGGATCTCTATCATATCAAATGATCTCTCTTCAAGTCCGGCTCTTTCTGTCCGACTCGAACTATCAAATGATCTCTCTTCGAATCGGGCACTCTCTGTCCGACAAGTGCACATGCACATTTGTATTCAATTGCCTAAATGTATATCTTAGGTCAATAGGTTATCTTAAGTAGATATGTTTGTATTTTTGAGTGCATGTGTATTGCATATCAATGCATGCGTACGTGCCTCATATAATTGTATGTGTGTTGCATATAAATGCATATATGTTTATTTGCCTATTCATGTATGTATGTATGCCTCTTCAATATATTTGAACATACATATTTAAGAGTAGTGGACTGTATCTGTTCTTACATATTTCTCATCTTACATATTTCTATTATTATTCATAGAATTTACAAGTAATTTGTTCATCCTCGTGTTGGCTTATAAATTCAAGCACTGTATCACGAGTTTTTTTCTAAAACTCTCTCAATGCTATCTAGAGAGCCTATTTCGTTTATTTCGCAGTCTTCAATATTATTTTCTAATTCTATTAGTAAGAATTAAAGCCTGCGAACTAAACCAGGATTTGAAAAAGATTCCATTTTCCTGGGAGCACTATTGTCTTGAACTATTTTTACCAATTCCGTTAATTTGGCATACGCTGTTAAATAAAGCGTGCTTACCGCCTCTTCAACATCACTTTTAAAATAGTTTTCTTTTTATTTTTAGGATCGTTGGACAATACTAAATGGTTTCGTTGAAATTCCGACCATTTTTTGTCCAAACTATCCTGGAGATTCGTTAAATTTATTAATTCTTCATTTAGATCCATACTCATGGCTCTAAAATGAAGTTTCTGCATTTCTTCTGCTAATTTTAGTTGATTCTCCTTAATAATAATAATATAATAAAAAAGGGGTTAATGGTATGTAATTAAATAAATGTATTAAAAAAATAGAATATTAGTTAATTAAACAATGTCTTACCTTACTTTGAAGATATATATGTAAAGATGATTGTCACTTTCCTTTAATTTTGCTTAATTTTTTATTATTATTTTTTTTTTTACTTCACAAACACAAACACTTTTTTTCACTCGCGAGTTATCACGTCGGGGTCACCAAAATGTTTAATGAGACGCGTTCAGTTTCGGTTTCAAAATAGTACTCGAGCTCTGGTTGCCCAGAGCTCCTTTATTTATAGAAAATTCTTAGCCTAATATCATAACTGCATTATGTACACATAACTTAATCTTAAGCGTTCTCAACGGCGACAGCATAACATAACAATCTCTTATCTGTTCGTTAGTTTAGGATCAATTGTGATCATTTACAATAAGCAGTGTAATATTCGTATTGCACTATTTGTATTGTACTACAATCTCTATTCAATATACCCGAACATGTATTCTAGTGTTGTTAGAAATGGGCAATTGATAAATACATTTCTATGTTTAGCGATAATGCACATAAATATTCATAATATGATATTTGTATATGTATAGTTTACAAAAATATCTTATCCATAACTGTAGCCGTTAAGAACTGTTCAGAAATCTGAACAATATCCGCCAATCTTCGTTGCCATCGCTGTTTGCATTAGTAAAAATATGCAAGATCTTGTGTCTGAATGGATACTACTCTCACTATTCCATCAGATCCTTTATGCGTTTAAATAATTTTTCCCATCGGCCATTTCGCTGGATGAGAAGTCTCGTTTTTTAGCAACACAATTTGTCCCTCTTTTATATTGCTCATCGGTTGTTTCCATTTATATCTTTGTTGTAAAGTATGCAAATATTCCTCTTTCCAATTCTTCCAAAATTGGTATTTCATTTTTTGCAGAAGACTCCATCTATCCAACGTTGTCAATTTAGTTTCTTTAAACGGTTCTGGCGCACTCAGCAATGTCCTTCCAATTAAAAAATATCCTGGAGTGAGTATGTTGTGATCTTCGCAATCTTCTCCAGTTGTGTAAAGCGGACATGAATTTAAAACTGTCTCAATTTGTGTTAAAAGCGTAGTTAACTCTTCATATGTGAGAGTACTATCATCTATAATAAGCGGGTGATATTTCATAGATTTATCTGCCTCCCAAATTCCTTCAAAGTGAGGACTTGCCGTGCCATTATCTGAATACATATTAGCACTTTTTCCTCTTCTCGCAAAGAAATGACGTAATGCAGCCAAAAATGCTTCTGTTTTTAAATCGCTTACGGCTTCCAGATGAATTGCCTTCGTCACCATGCATACAAAGACAGCAATATATCCTTTGTATGATTTTTGGCATCTACCTTTTGAACAACGTATTTGAAATGGCCCTGCATAATCCACTCCTATATTATTAAATGGATGACTGGGAATAACTCGGCATAATGGCAAATTTCCCATTAATTGTGTCACTACTTCTTGATTATATCGAATGCATCGCTCAGATTTTCTCACATACTGCTTTAGTTGACTTTTTATGCGAATGATCCAGAACTCTCTCCTGTTGTGTGTCCGCATTAAATTAATGCCTACATGTAATGTTGTTTTATGTGCTTCCTGTATTATCAAATTCGCTAGTTCACCATTATTGAGTATGATTGGATGTTTAGTGGCATACAAGATTTCAGAAATTTGTAGTTTTCCTCCTACTCTTAAAATGCCATCTTTATCCACAAAAGGATATAATGTTGATAGTTGGTTTTTGCTATTCAACAGCTTGCCATTTTTTAATTGCCGTATTTCATCATAGAAATCCAAATTTTGTTGCATTTTAATTATATTCTTCTTTGCTAATTGCATCTCGTCTACTGTTAAATAACCAGCTTTTATTGTTTTTCTTCGAAGTGTTTTTCATGTCCTGCCATTTGGCAGCAATTACAATTCTGTCGAGAACTTATCTTTCCTTCTTGTTTGTTTGTTTCATTTGGAGAATTATATATTTTTTTTTGTTGTTGCCAGTTTATACCTCGATATAAATATTTACTAGATTCCTGCATTGAATTCTGGGTACTGTATTGGTGCTCCAGAAATGAGATTGTATCCGACAAATTTTGTGTTTCAGTCGGTTTTCGTACTATATTTTCGTATTCTCGAAGTAGTTGTCTTGAAAGTTTGCTTAACACTAATTGTGCTAGAACGTCTTCTAGCGTTCCTTTTTTCTTGATTAAATTGATGCATTCATTTACAGCATCCAAGAATTTTTTCATTTTATACGCTGACTCATACGTCAGCGGTGGTAGCTCTATCAGCCTCTCCAGATTATCATTAAATTGTTTGCGTGCGTTATCGTACCTGCTTGTCATTAACTCCTAATGTCCTTATTGTTATGGACATACTCATTGAAGAGCTCTTTATATGATTGCCATTCTCTAAATTCACCTGAGAATTTCTGTAATTCTATCTTTGGCAGTTCCCATTTTTCTTCAGTTTTTTTCTAAGTTGGTTTCCTTTTGTTTTTTTATTATTCGCACAATTTCAGTCACTTCAATCGGTAATTCGTCTGCTTCGATACTAATAAACGTCACGCCGTATTTATAGAATAATTCGTCCATATTTTTGTCCACACAGTTCCATAAATTTTTTATCCGGTCTTCATACCTTTCAAGTTCAGCTTCGTCGACTATATACATATCCTCGGTTGGGCTATATGCTCTTGCCCCTATATCCATTCCTTTGGATGCTTGCTCTATTTTGAGCTGCTCTTGAGCTCGTTTCCTTTCATTTGCGGCTTTGCGTTCCAGCCGCAAAGTTTCATACACATTTCTGGCAAAGTATTCGTGATTCGGCGCTACCTTTCCTGCCAACTTTGCATGGTTGCTGACGAATTCGTTCCACACGAATTCAATGTTTTCTAAATCGTCATCATTTTGGCACCGTGCTGTAATTTCCTCTTGCAGCACCTGTTGCCTCATCAATAAGTCCGCAGTGTTCGACATATTGTAAACTGTTCTTATTCCTCAAAGAATTGGAGGTTATTTTTTTTTTTTTGATCGCGTTGTTGATCTTGCTGTGCCTCGACTCACAGCTGTTAAAATTCTTTGAGTAACAGTTTTTTAACCAATGCGTATTGTATCTTGCTAATACGTCTTATATGATAATTTCAATTTCCAAAAAATAATTTCACTAAGTAAAGTTTTTTTTCTCCTTGCCTGTATTTTTAATAATAACAGGGCTTTAATATTTGGTAGAGCTTCTTTATTAGGCTCGATTGGACCAAGTGTTTAAAACAAACTGATTTCAAATACCTCTTACCGCGGGTCGGGAAAAATATTGAAACACCAAGCTTGAGTGAGAACTATTTCATTCTCAAAATGTATAAAACAATGTAGTTTCTAACAAACCTTATCGCTGGTGGGGGGCAATGAAAGACTTGCATTGAGTGAGAATTTAATTCATTCTGATTTTATTTTGGTTTTTCTTTTATTTATATACAAATTTTAGAATTATCTTAACTATCTAAATATATATGTTTGTGTATATGGTTATATATATATTATACTAGTAAACCCGGCAACGCTTTGCTGTGAATAATTCATATACATATATTTATACATATATTTTTTATTTTTTAATACATTTAAATTATTACCTAGGAATACAGTTATAAAATGTATAGTTTGTATTAAAATTCATATATTTATATGATATTCGTCCTGTCCTTGTCAAAATATTAGAGGATATTGAAGTGTGTCAAATGAGCGATGTAGATCTGAAATAATGCTGAGAGTATTGTCCTGCTGTGTGATTTTTATTGATCGATTTTCAACAGGATCACTAACCATAATAACGAAACAAATTACGTCACACAAAAAACATTTGCTCAAACAAATTTTTTTCCACAAAAACAAATTCAAATTTCAAAAAATACAATCAACTACACGTATATAAACAAACACCTGCCGCAATGTAAAAATTTTCAAAAGCCAGCTATGATATGCACCCACAAACCAACTAATGAGAAAATATACATACAATCGTAAATATATTCAAACATTTGCGGTAATGTAAAAATATACAAAGCCAACTACAGAAAAAGTATACACGTATGTACTGACAAATTTTATCTACACACACAATCGAAAATATATTGAAAATGAAATATTTTTATGAAAAAAACACACATATATACACACACGTATAAATGAATATACAGTATACTCTCGAAAAGTAAATTCTCAGAAAGTAAATAATCGCGGAAAAGTTAATCACCTTTAAGATTACACATGCACCTCGAAAAAGTAAATTTTTTAATTTACTTTTCAGAGAGTGTGATAAAAAATTCGAAACGAAGCAAGCAGCGTTTTTTACGATGTTGCAAAAACACTTACTCTCTTGCTTATCCCGTATTTGTAGTAAATAAACTCTCCTACTTGATCCACTGGTTTAAAAATGAAAACGATGCAAATCAGGTGTCAGACTTTTTGAATTGTCGTACAAAAATGGTCAGAAAATATATTGCAAAAGAAAAAAAACCACAGGAATAGATTTTTTCTCTTTATAGTAAATACATATGTATGTATGTAAATGTAAATATGTTTTTCATGTAAATCCATATGTTTTATTGAAGCAAATAATTGAATGATTTTTTTAAGTTTAAAAATGCATTTAATATTATAAAAACAGATCATTTATGTACATATTTGGAAAAAAAAATGCATAAATATGTATCCAAAAGCGCTAGAAAACTACGACAAACCACAAACTAACGTACAGATATTCAAATGAATGTACTCACATACAAATAATATAAACTTCAAACAATGAAACAATGAATGTAGCGCCATCTACTGTAACATAGCGCACTTAGCGCCACCAACTGGTGGATAGCTCTTTGCTAATAATAAACAAATAATTTGCAATAAATAAATAATGCGACTATAAGGAGAGTTATAAACTATCCTATCTTTCAAGTTGGACCAAACTGCACACAGTGTTAAAAATTTCATTAAAATCGGTTCAGTAGTTTAGGAGTCCATCGAAAACAAACAACGTGACACGTGATTTTTGTATATTAAGATATGCTGCACGATAAGAGGTTATTTCAAATGCACAGAAGCAATTGCCCAAATATATTTTTAGAACCAGTAGGTTATCATGTGCACACATATAAATGTGTTTGTTGAGTGCATGCATGTTGCATATACATAGATGCAAATTAATTTCTTGACCTTATGTAAAAGGTTTTTAATAAATAAAAAACGAGTGTTTAGTCAAGCGACCGAAAAACGTCCGAGTCTTGGAAGAGACTGTGTGTTTTATCTTTATTTTACTTACTTTTATACAATCCTGTTCTTAAGGCTAAGTACAAATATTCTTACAATCTAATAGTCATCTTTTAAACATATGTTCCACTTTAGATGCGCTACATGTGGTAAATGAAAGGTTCATCTTACAATCTAATGTGTGTGACGAATGTCCACTTAAGACCACGTGTGGTAAGTGAAAAGATCATCTTACAATCTAATGTGTACAACGAGTGTGTAACACGATTCTTAATAGTAGATGTGCCAATGACATATTGGACACATTTGTTTCGTAGTTCAAATTGTAAATATCTTATCGGTGGTGTTAACTCCCCCACCTCTAAATTGAAGCGTCCCGATTCAAAGAGGAATAGTACTTGATCCTTTCCATCATTTGATCAATAGGTTGGGCTTGCTCTTGCATTGGAATTTGTTCAATGTTAACTTTAACTTGTGTGCTCTTATTTTTTTTGTATTTACGGGTTATCAATATTACTACTATAAGGCCCACAATTGTTATCAGACAGTAATTTATCATTTTACTTTTTTTTGCCTCATGTCTGAGTTCTGTTATTTCTTGAATATTTTTAATGTTTTGAAAATGTATTTCTTCCATACTTAAATTCTTTGTGATTGTAATATTAATTACCTTAACTGGATTTGGTAATAATTTCATAGTGAGAGGTTTACGATGTCTATAGACTAAATTATCAATTTTAACATTACAATTTTCAAATCTTATTAAATAATTACCGTTAATAGTAAAGTTATTAGAATTACAGTTATGATAAATGGTTTTATTTTTTGCATTGATTACATAAATATGGTTTGTATCCATTTCTATTACTTTTGATTGGTTATTATACTTATATTTACAATTCATTTTAGTTTGACTCCTAAATAAATATTCGATACATTCGTCTCTATATTTTACTAATTCTTTTTTGATGGAAGTCTTTTTATATGTAACATCATTTAGACATAAAATTTCCTTTTCTTGTATATATAATTCTGCTTCATTTATAAAGGGTGATTTTTTAAGAGCTTGATAACTTTTTTTAAAAAAACAACGCATAAAATTTGCAAAATCTCATCGGTTCTTTATTTGAAACGTTAGATTGGTTCATGACATTTACTTTTTGAAGATAATTTCATTTAAATGTTGACCGCGGCTGCGTCTTAGGTGGTCCATTCGGAAAGTCCAATTTTGGGCAACTTTTTCAAGCATTTCGGCCGGAATAGCCCGAATTTCTTCGGAAATGTTGTCTTCCAAAGCTGGAATAGTTGCTGGCTTATTTCTGTAGACTTTAGACTTGACGTAGCCCCACAAAAAATAGTCTAAAGGCGTTAAATCGCATGATCTTGGTGGCCAACTTACGGGTCCATTTCTTGAGATGAATTGTTCTCCGAAGTTTTCCCTCAAAATGGCCATAGAATCGCGAGCTGTGTGGCATGTAGCGCCATCTTGTTGAAACCACATGTCAACCAAGTTCAGTTCTTCCATTTTTGGCAACAAAAAGTTTGTTAGCATCGAACGATAGCGATCGCCATTCACCGTAACGTTGCGTCCAACAGCATCTTTGAAAAAATACGGTCCAATGATTCCACCAGCGTACAAACCACACCAAACAGTGCATTTTTCGGGATGCATGGGCAGTTCTTGAACGGCTTCTGGTTGCTCTTCACCCCAAATGCGGCAATTTTGCTTATTTACGTAGCCATTCAACCAGAAATGAGCCTCATCGCTGAACAAAATTTGTCGATAAAAAAGCGGATTTTCTGCCAACTTTTCTAGGGCCCATTCACTGAAAATTCGACGTTGTGGCAGATCGTTCGGCTTCAGTTCTTGCACGAGCTGTATTTTATACGGTTTTACACCAAGATCTTTGCGTAAAATCTTCCATGTGGTCGAATAACACAAACCCAATTGCTGCGAACGGCGACGAATCGACATTTCACGGTCTTCAGCCACACTCTCAGAAACAGACGCAATATTCTCTTCTGTACGCACTGTACGCATTCGTGTGGTTGGTTTAATGTCCAATAAAGTAAACTGAGTGCGAAACTTGGTCACAATCGCATTAATTGTTTGCTCACTTGGTCGATTATGTAGACCATAAATCGGACGTAAAGCGCGAAACACATTTCGAACCGAACACTGATTTTGGTAATAAAATTCAATGATTTGCAAGCGTTGCTCGTTAGTAAGTCTATTCATGATGAAATGTCAAAGCATACTGAGCATCTTTCTCTTTGACACCATGTCTGAAATCCCACGTGATCTGTCAAATACTAATGCATGAAAATCCTAACCTCAAAAAAATCACCCGTTATTTGGTATAGGTTGAATGTATATTGATTGATAGATCTCCTTAGTAAAACTAGGGATCTTTACTAAAATTACAATATTTTCGTTTTGAGTGACAATTACAATTTTGATCTTACTCAATTTTTAAAAGTTATATTCAAATTTAAACTATCTTCATCTGAAATGATATCTCTACTTAAGAGGTTATTTTGGCTTGTCATTAAGATCTCTTTTATTCTTACGATATTAGTCTCAATATACATTAAATTTCCCAACAGTTTATTTGTCCACCTTTCTTTTGATAATTTATTTAATTCTGAGCTGACTGCGTTAATATTTTGATACAATTCTTTATAATGATTGTTCAGGTTATCACTAATAGCTTTAATTTGGTAGTTAAATTTATCATTAATGCTTTTCTGAACATTGATTTGCTCAATTGCATTGTGGGCATTTATTGTGTTTATTTCTAATTTGCCTTCTATTTCTTGACGGTCTTCGTCGTCCATAATACCATAAATATATTTAAGACCTGTCCCTATTATATTAACTAATCCTCTTTTTTCAATTCTATGATGTGGTGTGAGTGTGTATATTTGAGTTCTAATATGTTTAATTTTAGCCATTACAAGTGGATTCGGTTCTTTTTCTTTAAGTGCTATCGCCTCTAAATTGTTAACAATTTCTGTGTACATTGTTGTATTGATAAGGTATGTAATTCTGTCATATCTTTCAACTAACTTTACCTTTTCTAGGTTCAGAAGAGAATATCCATTCCCATGATTGAGATCCATGATTTCGATTTGAGCGGTGATGAATGTAATCGCCGTACAAATTATAGTGATGGTTAACATTTTGAGCTTGTTGTTGTTGAAGTTGTTGTTATTGCTCTGCCTTTGGGGGTTGGAGCTGCTCCTTCAATTGCCAACTTATTTCTATGAGTTGACTTTATATCTTACGCACTTTAAAAATATGTTGTTGTTCTTTTTATTAAAATTAAATTATTTATTTATCCACTTGATTTTGTAAATGGATTGTTCCAAGAAACTGTGTGATGTATCACTTTTTTAAAACAATTTAGTTGCAAATTTAAATATTTCGTTTTGTTTGCTGTTTTTTTCGAAAATGGATTGATTGTGTTTTTTTTTCACGTTGCTTTAGTCACAAATCTTGTCTGGCTTATAACTTTATAACTTGCGCACTTTAAAAATATGTTGTTGTTGTTCTTTTTATTAAAATTTAATTATTTATTTATCCACTTCATTTTGTAAATGGATTGTTCCAAGAAACTGTGTGTGATGTATCACTTTTTTAAAACAATTTAGTTGCAAATTTAAATATTTCGTTTTTTTGCTGTTTTTTTTTTCGAAAATTGATTGATTGTGTTTTTTTTTTATTTTTTTTTTCTTTTCTCGCGATTTCGCAATACTTGTTTGCGTTTGATTGTTTTTAAACCGAACCGTTTAAAACATTTTGGTCCATAGGAGTTTTTTATTCCTCCTGGCAGGATCGCCAATTTATTTCTTGACCTTATGTAAAAGGTTTTTAATAAATAAAAAACGAGTGTTTAGTCAAGCGACCGAAAAACGTCCGAGTCTTGGAAGAGACTGTGTGTTTTATCTTTATTTTACTTACTTTTATACAATCCTGTTCTTAAGGCTAAGTACAAATATTCTTACAATCTAATAGTCATCTTTTAAACATATGTTCCACTTTAGATGCGCTACATGTGGTAAATGAAAGGTTCATCTTACAATCTAATGTGTGTGACGAATGTCCACTTAAGACCACGTGTGGTAAGTCAAAAGATCATCTTACAATCTAATGTGTACAACGAGTGTGTAACACGATTCTTAATAGTAGATGTGCCAATGACATATTGGACACATTTGTTTCGTAGTTCAAATTGTAAATATCTTATCGGTGGTGTTAACTTGCATGCGTGCCTCATATAAATGTATGTGTGTTGCATATAAATGTATGTATTATATGTATATGTTATGTCTTTAATTATGTATGTATGTATGCTCGTTCAATATGTGTTCTTGTTATTCTTATTCTTTATATGTAGAATAATAAAAAAAACTAAATATATTAACGCGTACTGAAAGTGATGCCCTGTGGCATCAACGCACATGTTCATTTTTGAACATCACCAAATACACGTACACCAAAATGTTAAGTAATACGCGTTCAGGTTCGGTTTCCAAATAGTAATCTAGCTCTGGTTTCCCAAAGCTCCTTTATTTATAGAATATTCTTAGCCTAATTCATGTATGTGACAAACACACATAGTTGTTGGAAGCTCTTCAAAATATTCTTAATTTATTTGATCGTATAAGACTTCAATTTCTTCATTGAAATCAAATTTGTTTTTTATATTCTGAATATCAGTGAATAATGATTCTAAATATCTTATATGATGGTTGTTGATCATTAATTCCGAACTTAGATCTTCCATTTTTCTTCCGAAGTTCTCTAAGTTCCTCATGAGCGTAGAAGTTTTTCGATCTTAATCTTGGTACTTCGCTTAAACTTCTTTAATTGGTTTACCTTTTTCTATTAAAGACATGTACCCATTTAGGCTTCTGTACAGAAAAACACTTTGTTTTAATCCGTACTGTGAGAGTTCACGTTTGACTCTGATTTTCTTTATTCAAATTTCGTCAATACATTTCTTAATTCTAATCTCTTAACTAGGTACATATGTATATGTGTGTATGCTTAGTGTACATGCACATGTGTAAATATGTATTTTATTTTTATTGCATTCTTCAGATACCAACGCATTGATATTTTACATCTTTTTAGATTAGTGCATCTAACTTTATACTCATCTTCATTCTTATCTGTTGCTTGTGTGTATTAATATTTGGAGTATGTATGTTTTGTACATTAATATTAGTATTTGTATACTCTAATTTATGAGTGTTCTTTTATATGCAATGATTTTAACATTATGAGTAAGTTTCATATTACTATTTTGTTTCTTAACATTGCACTTGACATTTAGTGGACTGTATATTAATTTGTTTAAGTTATTCTAATACAAATTTCATGTTCATATATTTATGAACAACTTCTTTAATGAAGAAGTCTTCCATTCCAATGCCATCTGCAATCAGTTTTTTATGATTGGGCTTCAAAAATCTTTTTCCTATTTATCCCTATTTTGAGTATTTTTCTGCTTTTCCTATATTGGTAACTGCTTAGCTCTCCAAAGAAATTGTTGGAGGAATATTGATTTGGTCACCTTGTTGACCTTGCTGTGCCTCGATTCACAGCCGTTGAATATTTCTTTGGATGGCAGTTAGATCACTGCGTTTAGTTTCTTGCTAATAATGGTTAGGTGATCAGTTTAATATGCGGGAATACGCGTCTTACAATTATTATTTTTATGTTGACTTTTATAGGCTCAAACTACCAAAATGTTATAAAACAATGTAGCTTCTAACAAACCTTACCTTGTGATAGTCTAGTCTTGCTTGCACAATATTTCATTATAATTTATAATTTTCTTGAATGTATTGTTAAGGTTTTTTGGTTGACGTTGACATTTTCTTTCAACGCCAGAAGCAGATTCAGGTGGCTCGACTTGCTTAACAAAATCGCCATGTTAATTTGCTAATTTTGGTTGATTTATTTATTTACTGTACTTGTTGTTATAACCACAAGGAAGCTTTTAACACTTTTTCGCTTCTACTTTTACGAAAAGTGTGTACATGTATTGTACAGAATAAAACTTTTTTGTACTGCACTTTGAGAGTTTACGTTTGACTCTCAATTTCTTTATTAAAATTTCTTTCGCCATTCTTGCGATGATAATTTTACATTCTTGCCGAAATTCCTCTATATGTTCTTCTATAGATTCTTTAATTATTTCTTTTGATATGATTCTTTTTTATTTATTTTGATCCTTTCTGGGAAAGGCTACATGAAGCGCTTTGTTTGAATTTGCCCAAAAATATGCTTAAGGTTTTTTGTTTCACTTTTCCCGCGAGTTCGCTATACTTGTTTGCGTTTTTAAACCGAACCGTTTAAAATATCTTGGTCCATCACGACCATGACTTATGTCTTTGTTTATGTACATATATATGATTAATACTGTCTCGGGATTGTCCAAGATAGGCCTGTTAAGACTAGCTGTGTCAAATATTTCTAACCGCTGGTGGGGGAAAATAAGTGATAGTCTAGCCTTATTGAGAATTTATTTCATTCTAGTTTTATTTTCATTTTGTCATCGCTTAAATACAATTTTTAAATATATCTTAAGTAGCTAATTATATATGTATGTGTGTATGTCTATATGTATATTTTATATGTATCACGATAAGGGGCTATTTCAAATGCACTGTTTAATGAGTCGCGTTCAGTTTCGGTTTCAAAATAGTACTCGAGCTCTGGTTGCCCAGAGCTCCTTTATTTATAGAATATGCTTAGCCTAATTCATGTATGTAACACACACACATAATTGTGTTATATATGTATATATCTTAATCCTTATCTACTGTACATAACTGCATTATGTACACATAACTTAATCTTAAGCGTTCTCAACGGCGACAGCATACCATAACAAATCTCTTATCTGTTCGTTAGTTTAGGATCATTTGTGATCCTTTACAATAAGCAGTGTAATGTTTGTATTACAGTATTTGTATTGTGAAATGGGCACTTGATAAATACATTTCTATGTTAAGCGATAATGTACATAAATATTCGTAATATGATATCTCTATGCGTATAATTTACAAAAATATCTTATCTACAACTGTAGCCGTTAAGAACTGTTCCGAATTCTGAACATGCACACAAGCAATTGCCCAAATGTATTTTTATAATCAATAGGTTGTCTTGTGCATACATATAAATATGCTTGTTTATTAGTAGTTCAGCGCATGCGTGCCTCATATAAATGTATGTGTGTTGCATGTATGCATGCCACATATAAATGTATGTTTGTTGCATGTTAATGAATATATGTTATCTGTTTATTTATATATACATATTTATGTTTCATAGCTCCTCGACTTTGCTAAGACTAAAAAGAATGCATGTTCAGTGATATTTGAACATATTGCCGAGGGAAAGAAATTGTAATTTAAGATTAGTGGACTGTATAAATTTTATAAATATTGAATAATATTAATTTTAGTACGTTGTTGCTGATCTTCTCAATGCCTTCTCGCAGCTTTTTCTGCTTTTCTTTGTCGTCTATTTTGCTTATTTGAAGAGTAGTTAGTTGGTCTTCTGATATTTCCTTTATAGTTGTTACGATCGGTTTCAGCTTCGGATTGATGTCGCTCTGCATTTTATATATTTGTATGTCGATTAAAGTGATGTCTTCGAATCTTGTAGTACAGTAGTTGGTATCGCCGCAGTTTAATAACGTTGAAAGTTTGTATGTTTGATCTGTAACTCCAGCTTTCCACATTTCTCCAGAGGAGAAAAATGCCAGGTTATTTGCTCATTGGCGAGCATATTGTTTTCGACTTCTTGACCTCCAGTTTCAGCTTTTTCATTTTTAATTCTGTGTATGTCGACATCTGAGGTTTCAACCACATCAGTTGGTTTTTCCTCAGGAGTATGGTGCTCAGTAGTCTCTTCTTTTCCAATTTTATTTCCTTCATTTTGTGATTTTTCAAATTTGTTTTCTTTCCTTTCCTTCTCTTCTTCTTCTTCTACTTTAGTTTTTTTAACTAATTCATTTGCTGAAGATAGAGAGAATTTTGGAAATATTATAAAAACTTCTTTTTCTACTTTCTTATCTTCAACTAATTTAGTTGGTCTCTTCTTAGTTTTAGAAAATAGATTGAGATTTGGAACAATTATAAATTCTTCTTCGTCTGAATCACTTGTTTTAACAAATTTAGTTCGTTCAACTTCAGAAGATAGGTTTGGAAAATGTATTAATTTATTTTTTAAATTTGGAATATTTATCAATTCCTCTTTTTCTTTTTGTATTGGTTTTGTTTTAACCAACTTTGTTGTGGTAGGTGAAGAGAATTTTGGAATTATTATAAATTCTTCTTTATCCAAATTACTTCCACAAGTATTTTTTGGCTCTTCTCGATTAAAATTACAAAGCTCTTGAAAAAATTCTTCACCTGTTTGCTCATATATGATTTCAATTTCTTCATTGAAATCTAATTTGTTTTTCATATTCTGAATATCATTGTATAATGATTGCAAATATCTTAGTTGATATTTCTTTATCGTTACTTCCAAACTTAGATATGCCATTTTTCTTTTGAAGGTTTCAATTTTCCTCATGATCATGGACGTTTTTCGATCCAGATCTTGGTATTTAGGTTCAGTCTACCACATTTTGGAGAATCATACCATTATTGTTATACTCTCGCAACAAAAATTGTTGTTTTTATATTGTTAATATGCGGGAATATGCACCCGTCTTACAATTATTATTTTATTTTGCCTGAATTATTAATAGGGCTTTAATGTTGCCTGTGTAAATAACAGGACTTTTTATATTGCCTGTATGACTAACAGGGCTTTTTATGGTGCCTGTATAAATATCAGGACTTTTTAGTTTGCATATGTGATTAACAGGGCTTATTATGTTGCCTGTATGACTAACATTGCTTATATTTTGCCTGTATTAAATTCAGGGCTTTTGTTTTGACTGAGCTCTTTCATAGGCTCGATAGGACCAATGTAAAAAACATCCGGCCTACCAATTTTTATAAAACAATGTAGTTTCTAACAAACCTTACCGCTGGTGGGGGGCAATGAAAGACTTGCATTGAGTGAGAATTTATTCATTCTAGTTTTATTTTCATTTTGTCATCGCTTAAATACAATTTTCAAATATATCTTAAGTAGCTAATTATATATGTATGTGTGTATGTCTATATGTATATTTTATATGTTGCACGATAATGGGTTATTTCAAATGCACACAAGCAATTGCCCAAATGTATTTTTATAACCAATAGGTTATCTTGTGCATACATATAAATATGCTTGTTTATTAATAGTTGAGCGCATGCGTGCCTCATATAAATGTATGTATGTGTGTTGCATGTATGCATGCCACATATAAATGTATGTTTGTTGCATGTTAATGCATATATGTTATCTGTTAATTTGCTTAGACTAAAAAGAATGCATGTTCAATGATATTTGAACAAGCCTGTTATATATATTTGTAAATATTGCCGAGGGAAAATAGTAATAATTTAATATGAGTGGACTGTATGTGTTTGGTATAAATATTGAATATTCTTAGTAAGTATTATAAGAATTATAAAAATTAAATCCGAACTGATTGAGTAGCACCTACACACATGTTAATTTTGGAACATATTACAGAGATGGTACGATCACAATTACAGACTTAAAAATTAAAATAGCCCAAAATCCTAAAATATCCTAGAATAAAATTAACATGTAAGCACTATGATGTAATAGCCACAGCTCAATTAGATGGTAAGCTTATAATTGATCAGAACATAATATATGTAATATATATGTAATAATAGTTTTTTTACATTAAAAAATTTAAAACAGCAAAATTGTAAAATTACAAGAAAAAATTGCAAATTAAATAAACAAAGCACATGGTTATCAGAAATTTTAAATAGAAAACCAGGAAAATACAAAAAATAGAAAGAAAACAGTTGTAAATAGAAGAAATAAATACTAAGCCATTTATTTCTAAAAAAATATTGCAATTAATCAGAAATTAATAGGAACATGTCTAATCACATCTGAAAATTTAGTAATAAATAACAAAACTTATTGAAAAAAATTGGAATTATTTTTAAAATAATCATATCAATAATTGTGAAATTTTATAATATATTCAATCAACTAATAAACTATTAAAACTATAAAATATAAATATTTTAGGATAACGGAACATTTCATTCGTTTTTTCGGTACAAAATTTTAATTTGGAAATAATTGTTATTACTTTGCTCTAGATTTAAAGATGTATTTCTTTGTTTTGGATTTAATAACTAGCTGATGTTGACGCTTCAGCTTGATTGTGAAATAGCCTTAAGTAAATAAGAATTAATTGTATAAATAATAGAAAGTTGAAAATAAAGTTTTGATTTGTATTTATCAATCCAATAGAAGTACACATTTTTTTATTTTATCCGCGAATTCGAGGATGTAAAATACATACACATATCAGACATGTGCTGAAAGTCGAAATTTAGAATCGCACAAATTGATTTAAGGGCGATGGAATCGATTTTGTTCTGCTTCGAACATAAATTCGTAACGTTAACAATTTTGTGGGAAATATTTTTGTTGATAAGAGTGTTTTCATTGTTTCTGCTTATTTAATATACCGAAATGATCGGCAAAATAATGAGAAAGAGCCCCGTCGCATTTTAAGAGACCACTCAAATCCCTTAGGTATTTCAGAGTCAGTGTAAGTACAATTACATACGTATAAGCTGTTTGCTCAATGTTAGCACGCAGCATCTGATTATTTACAGATTCATTTCATTCGATTCTTGCGGAAGGTGGATTTCAGAAGTCCATTCGAAAATATATCCATAACGCGCTTGACAGTTCGACTGTATCGACAGTTGACAGCTTTGGAACGGACACTATGTCGTACATGGATAAAGTTCCGAAGGTCTCAAAATGAATATAGCCAGATATAATAGAGGTAATCACGGTTAATCGAAGCAAACAATTTGAAAACGATGCAATCAAAAACCTATAGACAGATGATCACGGTATGATCACGGTAAATCCGGGTTCCCGGTTGTTTGTAAGTCATAAAACTAAACGAGTTAGATATAGGGTTATATATATAAAAAAATGATCAGGATGACCAGACGAGTTGAAATCCGGATGTCTGTCTGTCCGTGTGTCCGTCTGTCCGTGAAACGGATAACTTGAGTAAAAATTTAGATATCTTAACGAAACTTGGAACACGTATTCCTCGGCACCCTGAGGAGGTTGCTTTCGAAGATGGGCAAAATCGGACCATTGCCACGCCCACAAAATGGCAAAAACCAAAAACCTATAAAGTGTCATAACTAAGCCATAAATGAAGAAGCCTGGAACTTTAAATGGCAACAGATTTGCCTTATTAAGCAATAGATCGCTTATAACAGCAGATACATGTACTGACTTATCTTCTGATCATTCTCCTATACTAATAAGGTGATGGGAACATCATGGAAATTTTTGTTAATTTTGAACATCTAAAATCTAATAAAACTAACTGGTTGAAATATAGAAAATATATCAGTAGCCGCATTAATATTGATTTAAAAATAAATACAGGTAGAGATATTGATGAAAGCATAACAGAATTTAATGATTTAATAACCAATTTGTATGTCTTGGCAACAAAGTCTTTTAAGCCACCAGTAGATTCCAACATGCCCATAAGACAGTCGAATGGTAATTGGGCACGTAGTGATGAGGAAAAGACAAATTGCTTTGCAAATCACCTAGAAAAGGTATTTCAACCTTATTGACCAAAGAACAATTTTAAGTTAGCAACATTGCCCAAAACCGCTAACGAGTCAAGTGTGTCTATTAGGACGTCTACTTCTGAAATTACTCATCATTACTTAGGATCATAAAAGAGATAAATGCGAAAAGGGCTTCAGGACTCAGGATAATATTACTCCAAAAATGTTAATTGAGTTACCAATTGCTCTCCTTTCTCTTTAATGCAATTCTTGGTTTCGGGTACTATCCGACACTTTCGTGGGAAAAGTCGCAGATCATCATGATAGATAAACTTTGGAAATACTTAACACAGCCGTCTTCCTACAGATCAATAAGTCTTTTACCTTGTCTTTCCAAAATATTCGAAACAGTTTTACTCACGTGGCAGAAACATATAGCGAGTAAAATAACTTGCATGATGTTAAGGGCAGCAAATTTAAATTAAACACATTTTTAATCTTAGCCTAGACAACAAAGTTACAAAGTTAAAGCAATCATTAAATTCGTAAAAAAATATCCATATAGATCTTGATATTCATAGGGTAAAGAAGGAGATAGAGGACAGCAGAAAGAAATATATGTATATCTAAACGTCGTGAGCATCCAAACACATTCACATCCAGCCAATTCTGAATGTTATATCTGAAATCAAACACGTTTAAACAGAAAAGACCAGCCTATACGTACATAGAGTGCAACGTTCCGCCAGAACAGCTCAACCACATTCTTGAGTTTCCTTAGTTGTAAATTGATTTCAGATTTCAATACTTATTGTTAGGCTTTAAACAATGCAGATTCAATGAATATATAGATATTGATTAAAAAAAAAAATTATCTCAAATTTTAATAATCATAATTTCATCATCACTCTTCATTTAATAATCTATACTAGTTTTTACGTTGCTTCATAGCCTACTTTCCTTTTTTAATTCCAAGCATTTCTACTTTTATTTCAATTCCTCTTTCAGTTATTCTTTCTAAAGTTGCATGATGCGCTCGAACAATTTTATTGTACTCCGCTGCTAATCTGTTTTGATTGGCAATAAGGGTACATAAATTCCCTATGTTATCATTAGCTTCTTTTAAAGTATTCGAAGTTTCTCTGAAACTTTTGAGGATATGCCTCAATGTCTCAGACAACTCTTCAACCGCAACTGCCTCCTTTACGATGTGCTGCCTTATGTAATATTGCATGAGTCTTGCCGAAGTCGTACTCGGTATTTTCTTTATCCGAGGAATCAGAGTTTTCATTTACACCGAATAAAAAATTTTGGGAAATTCCAAGTATGACGACAAGTTCAGCAATGTTATTGATATCGTAACTTTTGCCAATAGAAGTCTTTTATTTTGACTAGGTCCACCAATGATAGCGTGTATTCGGGTTAAGGCCATGTTCACTCACGCTGCTTTTCCGCAAGCTTGCTCAACATTTGTTTTAAAGTTTAGTCCTGAGTCTATCATTATGCGTAAATTACCGTAATGATGACTGTGTCATAATATTATACCCGACTATTTTAAGTGTAATTACTTCTGTCTTCTTTCAACTTATTTAGTTATTAAAACTACATCTGTTTTTGTCCACCCAGTTTCAACTTCACTGCTGTTAGCCAATTCTTTGTTCTCTGGGCAACAATGATGCACATGTTCTCAATTTGGTTTAGTTATTTTGCCACGATTGTCACTTCAATATCGATGATTTGTACTTCTTTCGGTGTTGGAAGGCGAAGAATTCCATTAGACAGTATATTTTACAGGAGTGGACCCTTATGGTACTCCACCGGTCATTTTGTTAGAGTCGGTAGTCTTTGAAATATGTAGGTTCAGCACGACGAATTGAAAGCATTTTTTACATCCAAAGTAACGACTGCGCAGTATTCCTTGTATCCGTACATCCACCTAATGACCTCGATGGCTTTGTCTGCAACCTCTGTCAGCTTTTTATCGCGTCAATTGTCGAGCATCTGCTGCGAAAACCGTAATGTTCGCCTGATAAGCCTTCCACTTCTTCAAGGTGTTTTTCTAACCGATCACATTATATTCGATCGAATATTTTACCAGAAGTATCGATCATACATAGTGACCTGTAAAAGCTTGGTTCACCTGGCGGGTTATTTGGTTTTGTTAAGACTGCTTAATAGGCTCCACCCCATTGATTTTCAGAGTTCTTTAAAGCATGCTGATTTACTATTTCTGATCACAATTTTGAGTTCTTTTCGTCTTTTTTTGAAACTTTCTCGTAGAAGTGCAGTTTCCACGGTATTTCTATTCCTTTGTTATTTCCGCCTGGCTTCATGGTAGCTACTTCTTAAAGCTGCGATTTCACTGTTCCACCAATATACTGGCTTTCGGCGGCCGTTGCGCTTTTCTCTAATCGTGGCAGCATTGCAAGCTCTGCTAACATGATCAATCAATAGTTTTGCTTGCTCGTTTGCGTCATTTATGTTGCTCATTTCTGCGTCCATCATGAACGTAAACAAATCTTCGTCTATGGTTTCGTCTTTCCAACCTCTAGTTTGCGATGTTATCGCCCGCTCACCTCTCCTTTTCCTGAGACACCATATGTCAATTCTGGAGCCATATCCATTCTTTTCAAACGTTCTTGTTCTTGGTTCACGTGTTCAGCAGTACCACTTCAAGTATAGAAAATGATTTAGCATGTCCATGTTTATTTGCATTCGAAGACACAGGCGTTGAAGTCACCTCGCAAACCTATATTGCAAAATTTCCAGTTTAATCAGAAAACTATGTTTGGTAGTTTGTATTTGCATTTTCAGCGATTTTGCAGGATATACAGAAAATTTATTTAATACAGGATTTGGCAAAGTGCCATTTTTCACCATTTAATACAACATTCTCTTCGGTCTTCTGAGTTAGTGCACCTGGTCACCACGTGACCATATTACAGGCATTTAAAACATTTTTTAATCCTAATCTTAATATTGCCTGCGTCTAAAAGATACCTTGTTTGTCGTTAAAGAAGACTTAAAATTACGGCTTGTTTTCCCGCATTAATCTAACCTTCAATGAATTTGAATTGTTCGAAGTGCGAACAAATAGCTTGGGTTATATCTTCCTTTGTTGTAACTTCATCTATGTAAATCACGAATTTCAATCACTTTCTCGTGTGTTAAGACTTTATTTCCCGCCTTATTGCCAAGAATTTTGCATATTTCTTGCTTGTAATCAATAACACTTCCTTTTTGAAGAAGATCTCGCCCTTAAGTGTTTTTCTGATTCGCGACACGTTCTCGTCCAGTAGAGGGTTGTTTTTCTTAAGTATATTCTTTTTTTTTCAGAGCATATTCTTACTATTTTGTTTTGTTGCCTTCCCTTTGTATTTGATCCAATTTGCGTCCTTTGGGGTACCCTCCTTTTAACTTAGGATGGGCTCACTCCCGATATTTTCCCGCGTCCGTGTGGATAAGAAAACGATTATTTCTATACGGCATATGTGCAACTCGTACAGCTCATCGATCTACGGTATTTACCGTTGCCAATATTCAAAGGACCATAAAACTTATCTAAGGTATAGGACAGCATATATTTCCTCTTGTCCTCATTCACGACCAGACCCATTCGCTTCGCTTCCTTATCCAGTCCGGAAAAAGCAGAACTAACAGCGCGGTTGTTGCTTCCAATGATATCAATACCGTCGGCGTACGTCGGCAGCTGTACCTGTTATACCTCCTCTATTCAGCTCGTATTATTTTTTCCAGCATCAGGTAGAAGAAGTCACATGTTGGTGAGTCACTCTTTTTGAGTTCATTTAGGAGGCTTTTCCCTCGGTAATTGGCGCAGATTGTGGGTCTCCATTTTTATGGATTGGGCACCTTATTAGTTTTTCACGACCATATTTGCTATTCGAATTTCTTCATGATCGGGCAATAGAACATCTGTTCCATCCTCATCGATTGGGGAATATGGTTCGTCATCTCCTGGTGTTGTGCTTTCACTGCCAGCAGACCGGAGAAGTGTTCCCTCCATAATCCCAGATACCCTGAACATCAGTAACCAGATTACCACCTGGCCTCTCGTGTTGTATCCCATCCCGCACGTGTTGTGGTCGTTTGTATCGTCCGAGGTAGGCAGTCTGATTTCTCTACACTGCACAATGGCAACCAACCTACTGTTTGTGGGGAAAATAAATCAGCGATATGTTGAAGAACAACGCTTTGCTGAAAGGCTAAAACCCTGACTGGCCTCAGGTACGTTCCTCTCCCGTCAACATTCAGTTGATGTGGTAGATGTAGGTTGAGAGGGCTCCCTCGTTGCGCTGGTTGGATCTGAACACATTGCGTCATAGGGGTGTGCGTCAACCTTCCGGGAGGTGGATAGCGCTATTACAATGAACAGCAAGTGTAAAACGGACGTGTGGGAAAATGAGTCTAAACCGACTTCGAAAATGAATAGTGCCGGGCGAGTCCCTGCCAGAGGTGACGCACCATAAAAGGCGATGCGAAGTGGAATCACCACGACGAGCAGAGGAGCCTCTGCTAGATTTTAGGACAAAACGCTATATAAAATTTTATAGAGGCAAAGCCACGCTCACTCCAACTATTTCACCCAAATATCTCTTCGTCTTTGCTGATCGTCACCTCAGCAGCTTCACTACTTGACTGCCTCGGATTTTACTCGCATTCACTCAATAGAAATTCGCCACGAAGCATGCATGCAATCTTTCTGTTACGTTACTTTGACACCTTTATGATGGGGTCCGCTTCACCGCTTCTTCTTTGCATTTATCTATTTTGCGTTTGCTTATATCTTCTGCATTTTTTCCAAGTTCTACATTTTGCACTTCACCCACTAACACACATCAACCACAGCCACATGTCAAGCCATTAACCAGTGCAAAGCAGACGACATCGTCATGATCATTTTTAATGATGTCCCCTCTGATGGCTGGTGGTCAAAGCTAACCGCAACATTGTATTCGTCTCTTGCCGGTCTCATGCTGTGCTTTCATGTTCTTACGTATCCTTGCATGACTTTTTAGCCCTTTCTCGGTCGCTGATGATAATGCTTCTTCTCCTCCTACCGACATTGCCGCTACTGCCATTACTCCGCAGCATTTTGTTGAATTGCATACCCACTTTTCGTGCGTCTGTAGCTTCCCTACAGTTCTGAGTGGAAATTATACGTGATGGATTCGTATGACATGAAAATTAATAACAAATCTGATTGGTTGAGTTGAAAATAAATGAAACCAGAGCCCCGCCTGGTGTGGTTGGAGAAAATAATTAATTCTCCATATCTAATGAGTTATCTTCAGTTTAAATACAGTGGGACTCACAGGGTTGCTCTTGAAACGGAAATCTAAACACTGTAGAATATTTTCGTATTATCAGTAGATAAGTAATTGAAATGGGTGAATTTTAAATGAACTTAATGGGAAAGTAACCTTTAGAATGGTTAAAATCTATTACAATTTCGGCACGGAGGTACACTATTTTAAGAAACACATTTCCTTTTAATCTCTTTAGAATATTTGAGCTATGTAAAAAATTGGCCACAAGCACTAAGGTCCTCTCAAAATTTTGTAAGGAAAGTAGGCGTGTTCGATAAAATTGGGCCAAGAGGCTAAAGAAATGTTAAGAACCAAATCAAATCAATTTGGACGGGTAGTTCCTGTGGTATGGGTTTGGACCTATAATTAGGCATGGTCACGCGCATTTTCCATTTTTATACCAAAACGTGTACAGCGCTTCTATACAAGCATTACCATAATGTTTAGAGTTTGGTGTATTTCCTTACTGTATGGATGGTATGCCTCCAGAAAGTTTGGTTGATATAGTTTTGGTAGTTTCTATACAAAATATATTATTATAATATAAACAAGAATAGAGCTGTGAAATTTGTTAGGAAAAGAAAGTGTTTAGGCGTATGCTAAGCTGAATTGGAAACCATATTTTATCATTCGAGAAAAGAAATTTTACACTTTTGTTGTTCAAATTGCCGAAATTGGGTTGATTTGCTTTGAGTCAGTTTAGTGCTGTCCCTAATAATATTTTTTGCTGTTTTAACTAGTCAGATACTATACTAATCTCTATGTAATCTAACGAAAATGTTGTTTTGATAACCTCTGCTATCGCCTAACCGGCGACCTCAGTCGCCCGCAGCTGCCTTCTTCATCTTTGGAAGTCAATTATGTTAAGTAAATATTTGCAAAAAACGTAGCTTAATTACGTGTTTGCCGTTAAGGTGCATATTGTACAGTTACCGGGACAACCAGCGGGACCAATCAGTGTTTACACTTTCTCGAACTAATTGCGAAGCGAAAAAATTATAATTAAAGCAGGCAATATCTAAGTTTGAACTGACCCCTAATATGTTTGGAACCGCACTTTGAATAGATCTCGATGGTCGATAGTGGATATTACATTAAAATATCACGGGTGGTCGGGAGTGGATATTACGAGGGCTGCTATATATATTTCTGGCCTAGGCAACACTAAGTGTTGCTAGGTGCAATCTGACATTTCCATTGGAAAGTTTGACAAAAAATGGAATTAACTCGTGAACATTTTCGTGCGATCATTTTTCACAACTTTCGACGTGGATTACCGCGACAAGAGTGCATCGATGAACTAAAATCTTTGTATGGCTATGAAGCACCATCCTATAGCACTGTGAAAAACTGGTACAACGAATTCAATCGTGGCCGACGCTCGCTCAAAGATGAATTCCGTGAAGGTCGTCCAAAAACAGCCGTTGTGCCAGAAAATATCGATGCCGTACGTGAACTGATAATGCAAGACCGTCATGTAACATACCTTCAGATAGAGGCATGCCTATGCATTTCTCCCACCAGCATACATTCGATATTGCATGAACACCTGGCCGTAAAAAAGGTTTGTTCTCGTTGGATCCCGCACAATTTGACAATCGCTCAAAAAAAGTGCTTCGAAAATTGGTTTGAGCGCATGCAAAAGTGTATAAATCTTGATGGAGAATATTTTGAAAAACAATAAAACCATTTTCGTTGATATACATATATTCCTATTTTCATTATTAGGCCAGAAATATATGTGGCACCGCTATATTCGCTACATATAAGCAACCCTTTACTATATTTATTATATTATGCTTAAGCAACTCTGTACTACTATTTTTACCTTAGTTGTAAGCAACCCGCTTTTCTGAATCCTTCCATTCTATCCTTTTTCCTGAAACCATCGAAGCGATCGGACGTGCCATCGGAGAAATAAACAACTAGTATAAGCATTTTTGTAATTGTTAACCAAACTTTTAATAAAGCTTAGCTACATAAAACTGGTGGCTAAATATATATAGCAGCCCTCATACATTAAAATATCACAGATATTTTGATAAATGCTTATATTTCTAAATTTTCACAATATTGCACAATATTTAGTTGTGGAATCGTACACATGGGAACGTTTGCTGTTGCTGAAATCAGTGCCGATTGTTGAAGTGAGTCTATAGGTGTATATAGTATTGAACACGTTTGTATTTAAGTCCATAAGTTTGGTGCCAACGACATATGAAGCACTTATGAATGTACAACTTGAGAGTGCGTCAAATACAACAAATATTGTTAACGTATTCTTGAAATGCTAACGTTGTAAAAAAACTAACCTTTGTCTACTTTGAATATACTGTTTATGAAAGATCATTGGGATCATCTAAAAGCTCGAAGGGTTTACATTACATATCAATAAAAATTCCATGGTGTATAATCGGATACTAAACGGAAATTATCCACTAAGTTAGGTTAATATAGCTGAAGTAATTTTGGAGATACAACTATTTCAGGGGAGGACATGTCCACTTTTCGAAAAAAATTACATCCAAGTATCCCCTTCCCTATTATTGTCCCTTGTATACAAATTATTTTTAATTTTTTTAATTGTGGTTTAGTTATCGCACTATATAGCTTTTCGGTTTACGCCATTTTGTGGACGTGACAATGGTTCTGAGAAACACGTGGCAAGTTTCATTAAGATATCTCAAGTTATTGCTGGCACAGACGGACAGACAGCCTTCCGGGTTTCAACTTTATCGTAACCCTGATAATTTTAGTATATGTATATAACCCAATATCTAGCTCGTTTAATTTAGGACTTACAGACAACCGGAAATTAAGCCTAGCGATATCGTTAATTCTAATACTCTCTTCCCTTAAGTTATATCATTCTTCATGATTGACTGACGTTGAAGTAATAGTAATTGCTTTTAACCTCAAATATTTATCACTAACTTACACTTTTCCTACAGGCTACAAACAATGCATTTGGAAATTATGTACACATTCAGACCCATTAACACAAATTGGCTTTTCAACTAATCTTGTTTGCAAAATTCTCCAGAGCTACATATTAAATTTCAATTCTGTAATTAATTACATATGTAGGTAGGTAGGTAGTCTGATATATGATATTTCAAATTATAAGCAAATAATTTGACTTAAAAATCAAAACTCTCTTAATACCTGAGATGGACATGTAGTACATATTGTAGTATGCTTCAGAAACCATATGTGTATCACCGGTGTTCCGAATTTGGTTTGAAAGCAAATGGTGTACAATACAGTTCTAGAAATCATTGAAGAATTAGTGACAGAGCGCCAACAACAAAGACTTTATTTTGAGTTATACCCCTGATTGACGGAGGCGTTAATCCGGTTCAACTTCTTTAATCAGGATTAATTCGAGAGTTATCTCATTTAACTCCGTTGCTAACTCCGATTTACTCCTCAAAATTTTGAAGAATTAGTGTGAGTTAGTAGCGTTTTCTTTGGCAACATTGTTAAAAATGGCCGCTTTTAATCTATAGTGAATGAAAACAAGCAATACTGACATTCAATTATATGTAAACAAAATCATACGCATGCAATGAAATAGCTAAATATTTCTGAAGTGGAAGTTCTAATAATGACGTACTTATGTATATTTTTTAATAATCAGTGATTTTGTAGCAATTGTGCGTCTAAAGCCCCACATATTTGACTTCTATACAATTTTATTTTACCGAACTGAAAATATGATTGCAACCTGTTTAAGAGAGAACCTAAAGAATAAGGAACACACCACTGCGTATACATTTTGCCTTACAAATCTTATTAATTTCGTTTCAAATGTCAAATGACGACGAAAGCAGTCCTAAGCTTGGCATTAGTTAAATAAGGGTGAATAAATATAATTAAACATTGCACAATTAAAAGCTCGTGGTTTGTCGGATACTTGGCCTGCAAAGATGCAAAAAGAAATGTATATTTAAAGTCTTTCGCATATCCCCAATGGAAAGCTGCATACATAAAAAGTCGCTTATTTTTTTATTACGGCTTAAAATTTTCCAATCACGATATTTCTTCAAAACTCAACGACGCTTGAATCAATTACAAAATGCGAAAATGTTCACTTTTGAAATTGAGCTATTAAATTTAAGTACTTACAATTCTTTCCAGCCGACGTTTACACGCATAGAATTCTCTTCTCGCACTCACACGCGAGTAGCTTTCGAAATCTTTTTGCCCCACCCTGTCTTACTTGCAATATTCATACTATTTGTTGCATCACAAAGACCATATGTTGCGGTTGCTCATTCGGATTTTTATTTGTATTCTTTACGGGCTTTCATTGTCATTGTTTCAATTTGTATTCTCCATTTATTCTTTTATATTTTTCTGTACATGCGTGCGTTCTTTGTGACTTTTTTGTTTTATGTCTTTGTCAGCTTTTTTTTGCTAGACTATTATATTTTGTTGCCTATAGCACAAATCCAAGCTTTATTCTTAGTATTGTATTTTTCATGCCAGTGAGTATCCTTGTGGGAGGATAAAATTAAATGGTTATATGGTTGGTCTATGCTAATAATTGTATGTCTGCCGTATAATTGGTTGAGGGACATAGACAAGAGGGACTTAATTAATTGTGTATACAACAAAAGCAAAAAGAGAAATTATAAGGACAGACCTCTCCAAATGAAGGATGGAAGATTTGTTATTTAGCTGCCGGCAAAACAAAGCTAATGAAAGTGAAGTGACATCACTTGCAACTTTTTCTGATAGTGATTTTTGTTTGAAAGAAAACTTTATTTTCTTTTCGGTTGGTATATTTTTATAATAAAGCCGATAATGAAAGATGCACCTACCTGTGTAAATATTATAAGAAAAAAATAAGTTCTGACAAAAAATTATTGACAGCTCAACTTTATCAAATAGTTTAATGCTTTAACTTTCTTTTAACTTTAACAGATTATTGTGTTCAATAACCAACAAATCCAAATTATGACTGACTTTTTCTATTTTCACAGTACTTCCCGATTAAACAGATATTTTTACTTGGATAAGTCTTATAAACCCATCTAACCAAAAATTTCTAAATAAGACTAAGACTAAGGCACAAGTAAATCATATAATGAACTTATGAAAATATGGGCATTGACACCACATTTTCAACAGCGGACAACATTCAAGTCTTTATTCCATTTTTGTTTCATTTTAATTGCGTCATCGTCAAGAGACAAACATCAAAGTAATAACCATATTTTTATTGTAGTCACTCACCTACAATATTTGAAGAGACGAGCAATCACTTCAAAGTTTTCGCATTTGTATCCGTTAAGTAAGCGGACTGTCAATCACAGCGCTGATTTGACTTTAATTCGAATGATGCTCTCGCCAGACAGCAACGACGTGCATCAGCTGTCGTTTTCGTGGATGATTTTAAGCACCATTGCTGCTTCTGTGTTGACTCAAAGCTACCGTTTTATATAATTTTTTCTTCGCGATCTTTGGTAGTTCCATCAGGCAAACATACTTATAAAACGTTTTTAATATATTTTGTGAGTCTATGCTGCACCATTTCCATTCTTCTTGTTTGTTATGACATTTCTCCATTGGGAATGAGAAAGCGTGGTATTTAATAACACAATTCTCAGAGAGAAAAAATGACAAGAAATAAAGCGTGGTCTGCTTGGCCTTGTTGGACATCATTTTTATTTGGATTTGTTGGACGTCTATTTTATTCACCTTCATTTTAATAACAGCAAATGATATCACAGTCACTACCTTTGGGGGTAGATTTGATAACAACATTTTACTTTCGTTGTGTATTTTGTACTCAATAGTTAACTTACTTATTGGTTCTAGATTTTTGGCTTTGTGATTGAAAAAAAATTTATTGATATACAAATCAATCTCCCATTTATCAAAATTTTGAAGCCTGGGTGTGGTATAGTCTGAATAACTTCAAATGGTAACTTAACAAAACTAAACTTATTGAGTAAGTACCTACTCTGAAATCGTTTTCCGTATAATTGCCTGATTCTATATGCGTTTCTTTGGAGTAATGATTGTGGCCCAATGATGATGGTTGTTAATCTATTTGTGGATTTCGAATTTTTTTTTTTTTTTTTTTGCTTATACGATAGTTAATATTTTCAAAAATATCCTATGAAATCGCCAAGGTCGTATCTTCAATAGTTTTTGAATGGCAGCATTCTAATGAGCGATAGTTCGCAGATATATTTAAGCTATTTTACATCATAACTCTACGAGAAACTGACGGAACGAAGACTTCAAATTTAAACTGAGTATTCTTGAACATATTTACTATACAATGAATGAATGACCTACGCATTTTCAATAAGCGTAAGTCATTTTATAGTAAATACTTTCAACTATCATAACCTTTTTGAATTTTTTTGTTGGCAGTTGGGGTTGGTTTTTGGCATCTTCGAAGACAGCTCATAACTCTATTATATTTCAATATTTTTGTAAAACAAATCTTAAAATATAGCTGAAATTATACCTTATTATGTCCAAAAAACATCAAAACATTCGATAGAGAACTTTCATTAAAAGAATTACGAAAATCGCCGAATTTTGCATGGGTTAAACTGGTATATCACCTTCAGTTTTAAATTTTTAGATAAAAGCCCCAGACCCAGGAGACCTAGTATTATTGAAACCTCAATCGATTTAGAACGTTAATATGATATGTATTTGTAGAAAAACTTATGGCTCTACGGCAAAATATACGTATTCCAGATGGACTTTTTTCTTTGGGACAAAGATTTTTAGTCATTTTTAATGTTAGTCTTTATCGTGATCTCCTGAATTTCCCCGACAAGTTATCTTTTAAAGAATAATTGTTTACATAATTTCAAATTACTTGAGACCTTAATGCTGTTGTTTTTTCTCTTAAAGCGTAGTTTTTCCTTCTAATAGGCTCTCACATAACTATTGAATCAGTATTAATACAATTTCAGTCAGGAAACCCTTTTGTGTTTCAAATACTTAGAATGAACTGCATTTTCACACTTCTCACCGAGGGAGTTTAATTTTTAGGTGTTTATGACACACTCTAAAATTGAAAAAAAAAAATATTTCCAACACTTCCATCTAGGTAAGTAAACACATATGAATGAGAGAGTGGTCGCATTTAAGCGCTACATATAAAATTCCGGGTCATTACAATGGGGTTGTCCCCCTTGAACCTCGCCACGGTATTGATACCGTTGGGACCAAAAACAATTTTGTTACTTGCAAAGAATCGGTCCACAAACGGTCTGTGACCACGTAACCACGATTTATATGGGGCTCTTTTGTCGGCCGAGAAATTTACTCACATATGTACATAGTACAAACGCATTATGAGAGTTTATGTAAATGCATACGCATGAGTATTATGTTTGCTGGAACGGTTTACAATCACGATGCAATACCTTGTAAGAAAATCGGACGCAGCTCCATCGATGTCATTATATTACATTTATTATTTCTAATAAGGAACCCAACAGCATTTTTGGATGGATATATGAATCGTAACATTGTAATCCTTGGTCGAAAATATATCAATTCTAAAAATAGAAGCAGGCGTCAAATTTAATTTTTTTAAGCTTAGGTCTGATGATGTAGAGCTCGATAGTTTATTGAACTATTAACTACCGACGTAACACTGATTGACCTTCACTTTTGTTAAGTATATTGATATCTTCAAAATTGAAAGATCTATGATTAACATCTTTGGCTACAAGAAGCTATTAAAATCATGTGATATTGACCCATAAGTGGGCGACGCCACGCCAATTTTCCATTTTGTAAAAAAATCTGAGTGCAGCTTCCATCTGCCATTTTTTATGTAAAATTTTGTGTTTCTGACGTTTTTCGTTAATGAGTTAACCCACTTTTAGTAATTTTGAACCTAACTTTTGTATGGGAGGTGGGCGTGGTTATGATCCGATTTCTTTCATTTTTGGACTGTATTAGGAAGTGGCTACAAAAAACGACTGCAGAAAGTTTAGTTTATATATCTTTATTGGTTTCCGAGATATGTACAAAAAACCTATTTGGGGGCGGGCCACGCCCACCTCCCCAAAAAAATTACATCCAAATATGCCCCTTCATAGTGTGATCCTTCATACCAAATTTTATTTCCATAGCTTTATTTATGGCTTAGTTATGGCACTTTATGTGTTTTCGGTTTTCGCCATTTTGTGGGCGTGGCAGTGGCCCGATTTTGCTCATTTTCGAAAGTCTTCCAAGAAATAAGTGTGCCAAGTTTCATCAAGATATCTTAATTTTTACTCAAGTTACAGCGTGCACAGACGGACGGACGGACGGACAGACAGACATTCGGATTTGAACTCCACTCTTCACCCTGATGACTTTGGTATATGTAACCCTATATCTAACTCGTTTAGTTTTGGGTGTTACAAACAACCGTTATGTGAACAAAACTATAATACTCTCTTTAGCAACATTTGTTGCGAGAGTATAACGAGCAGGGTACAAGTTTGAGCTGTTTTAAATGACTTTCTGTCGTAGTTGGTCATGGTACCTCACACACTATGTTGATATGAATAGTGCATTCTACCACAACTATTCCTTATCTCTCGGTCTAAAATTTTTTAGAGAATTTTCTAACGAAAATCATGCACTTATTACTTGAGTAAACCACTCTCACATAAACTCTTCGAACTAATGACTTTCATAGCCTAAGCTATATATGGGTGGGATAAGTACATAACGGCTAGTCTATATAGTGATGCCAAAATAATATTGCTTTGATGACCACAGATATTCTCAGCTAGAAATAAGAACAGCAGCATATATTAAAGAAATGTGATCAGTGATTTTATCCCTGAGCGACACCTATTCATAGGGGATTCACCCAGTTTAATATTATGTAAAATAGTTCCGAGATGGACATATTTGGGAAGATTACTATCGGTCCACGCCAACTTTGTAAACCATAAAATAGAAAAAAACGAGTCCAGTGAAATTTTCAATATTCTCAATAGTAGTTTCATCCTTCAGATAAGGACAGACCTATGATATTATAATATGTTTGGCATGCACCTTTTCCTTTGCAATGGAAACTTCTGATGCTGTGAGTACTTTCTTTACCGGACATCATCTTCGTCATTGATTGATACATCATTCTAGATAAACAGAAAACGGAACAGAAAAATTAAAATAGATGGTTTTGTCAGCTCCATGGCAATTGAAACAACCACAATGCACGCTATAATAACGAATGACATTTGCAGTCATGTAACATTAAGTTGATATGCTATGCCACGCTATGTACGTAAGTTCTGTATGCACCAACATCATTTGCATACCAACGAAGAAGTGTAACAAATTCCTTGTACACTTCCAGCAATTCACTTCGAAACAAATGCAACCGAGTTCTGCTTTGGTAGCATTTGGTGCGCATCGGTCGGAATACATAGACTTGTGGTAACTTAATAATACCTACATACGCACTTGATTGAGTGGGCGCACTTAAGAGAACACTTGGTAACAACAACGACAATGAGCGAGTTGACAAAACTGTAAGATCGGCTCTTTGAATTGAAGGAAACTTACAGCGGAGGCAATCCGTCAATGTCCGTTTACATGCACTCGGCAAACAACTAAATTATAACTGTCATTACCGAAGCACGAACAAACGTTAGGAAACTCGCATACTCGTACATTGTAGCGTAAATAGAAGTGGCGAAATAGAAATAGATTGAAAAAAGTTGTTGCAATTTTTAGTTAGTCCGACACACACATTTAACCAAATCGCCTTTCGTAATCATGAGGGTTTAGAGACTTACATATGTTCATTATTCAAGTCTGAAAACAATTTTCTTTGTAGACTTTGGAGTTATACCGGTGCAATTATAAACCTACTCTGCTAACAACATCCAGAGACCATACCTATGAAGTTTAGCCCTTACCTCCACTCTTTCTTTACGAAAAGATATGTCCGACAAAAAAAAGTTCCCAAAAACAAGTTTTCTGTCAGCACAATTGACCCACTCATGATCTCTAACCAGAAATTTATATTAATTTGATGCTGATTGAAGCCAAATATAGAGATATCGGTTTAATTTGAAAATAATTTCAATATCATTAATACTTGACAACGTAAAGCCACGTAAATGTATTAAGTTCCGTAGTACATTGTCAGGATCTCCTTCGATCAAAGAAGAAGTTGAAACTACCCAGTACATTGTCCTTGTAAAAACTTGCCATGGAAGCCTTGAACTTGTAGTAACTATGGATCCAGATAAGGCCATCTCTTCAATAACTCTTGCGGCCTATTGAGTATTGTTTTGGTAAAATTTATAGGCCATATCTACATATGTATGTATGTAGTTACATCCACATTTCCAGTTTGTTCTCCACACTTCTTGTGAAGTTTTTGTTTTTATAACATGCGATGCCATCACAGACCGTTGCTGCATCATACCAACACTTACCACCGAACATGCTATGCACATGAAATGCTGTGGGCTTAACTCAAATTTAATCGTTCTGAAACTCATTGTTTTTGCTTGATCTGAAGATAGACCAGCGAGTGTGTCGCCGCATGCGTCGGGTGAAAGGAAGCCCGCAGTTGTTTTGATGTCGTTGTCGGTGCTGTCGTCGAGGATAGCTCTGGCAAACGAGAATATTTCCACAGAGACGCACATTTGTTTTCATTTCGGACAAATGTGTTTTGTGCTGTTGAGCGATAAAATGGAACTGAGAATATGTTGATCTACATTTTGGTATTCCTGGCAAACTGCTTTGCCGACGTACTTATATGCATGTAAATTTACATATTTCCATAAAATCATATTGGGATCATAATGATCAACCAAATCAAATTAACCTTAGACCGAGTACTTCCAGATAAATAAATAAAAAAGCTGGAAGTCTATTCAAAGAATCTAGTACAATAAAACTAAAAAACAAACCACTAATTAAGGAATAAGATACTCACAAACTTAATTTCATAATCATACAAACTCACATAAAATTTAAATTCCAATTTACAGACAAATAGAAAGTATTACACATGCGCGTACATGCTATGAAAATGAATCGATATATGAATTTTAAAGCCTTTAACTTACCAGTGGCCAACACAGTAATCCAACGCATATGTTCGTATGTACATACATATGAATGTATGTATGCATGAGGGAGCATTTGAATACATATGTGCAAGGAAAATCCTCAAAATAGTGTAGAGAACAAAATAAATGTGGACAACATGAGTTTTAGCTGGAGCTTTTGTAGAATGTTTTTTTCGTTTTCAGTAATTTTTATTTGATTATTTTTGTTTACTGCTGTAATCGGACGGGTTGGCGATCACCATAGTCAATATGATTTTTCGCTTTGCCAGCTCCAATTTTTGGTCTTTTTCTATACGTCTGCTCTGAGAATTGATGTTTTCAACACGTCGTAAATGTTGTTGTATATTTCGTATTTCTAGCTTCCATACATACGTCTATATAAATATATTTGTTATATTGCATGTATATCGTTATAAAGGGTGTTCGATAGACGTGTGCTTTCAATGAGGCAAGTTTTTTGTCGGCGAGGGTCTTTTTGATAGCTGTTACTAGATTTATAATAAATTCGGCTTGCCATTTCAATATATAATAGCAATAATAACAACAATCCCTTATACCCATAACATTAAATTAAATGCATTTTACTTGAAAACCATAAGCTCATACGTACATACACACATCTGTACTTACACTAATTCACACTCGCTCCTTTCAACTCTCCATACACTAGCTTTGGTCGCAGCTGTGGGTCCCAAGGCCTTTTCAAATTGTTTTTTGTACAGTTTTTTGTTTTATTCATTCATCATGCCCTTCGAATGCGGGTTAGCACAGCAAGTCATCGGAAGCCACATATCGACTTGCTCTTCACATTGTCTCACTTGCTTACTATTACAGAAGCTAGCAATTGACAGGCCTATCGCTTTGACGGATGTATACCTTATAGTGAGGGGTGTGTGCAACGAAATAGACCACAGTGATAAATGATAATAGGTAAATTAAAGATGCATACAGACGCAATGGCGATAAAAAAACTCTGCGTTTTTGCCAATTACTTCTACGAGTTTTAGTAAGTTGCACAACTCGATTGTATACGCAACATTTACAAATTCGCATATGTATTTATAGTTTCTTATTGTTTCCTATTCTTTGTTATTCCATAGCTTCCTATTTATATATTTTCTATTCCCTTTTTTGCTCTCTACATCAGTTCAATAATCGTTTGCCCAAGTAGATCGCAATTAAATTAGATGGCGCTCGAACCTTCATAGTGCGTGTGCATGTTCCAGCGCCATAATTTTTGACCGATATCACATATTTTCGCCCCCAAAAATAAATACCATATCTGGGATTATAATTGTACATAATTTTGTTAAGATATCTTACATTGTTGGTAATATATACGATGTAAAGTTATCCGGTATTTTTTTTTTATATTAGTTATATGGGGACTAGGGGATCCAATTATATTCATGTTTTTAGCAGAGCATAGCAGTAATTTAAGGAAAAGATGTCCATCCAACGTATATGTATTTAGTAGTTTACGAGATACATATGTACAAAACAATTAATTGCAGGATGCTTCTCTTTATCAAAGAACGTAGAGTGTCAAAAATCCTACGGAGAACTTTTCATCGCTGTTCGTCATCACCCATGCTTCCATACCATACATTAGGTCGGATATGATGAGTTACTTATAGCGCGTTAGTTTGGTTAGTTAGTTGCGTGAGAGGGTCCTCATCTTGAAATGCCTACTGCGCCTGTGATAGCAGCTATGGACAAGACGGATTCTCCACTTGATTTCCAGATTACCAGATCCATGTGTCCATTCTTTTTCCACGCTGAGAATGCTGCACACACGGCACTGTTTTGGCGGCCGACTTTATCAATATCGTCGGCATAGGCCAATAACTGGTTATTCTTGAAAAGATAGTGCCAGTACGATTAACATCTATAGCGTGAATTACCTTCTCAAGCTTTCGATTAAATAAATCGCTTGCCTTATCTTAAACCTCTTTTGGTATCGAAAGGTTCGAAGAAGTCCTTTCCTATTCTGACAAAGCTGGTGGTAGGGATCAACGTAATTTTATATAATATATAATTATATATTTATGATTGACGCTTTTCGACGTCCAGCTTTGGTTGAGTAACTTGCCGTATGCTTTTCGCTGCGCTGAGGCGTGTGCGAACTTGACTGCAACACGTGTGGTCCGACGGATTGAGCGTACGTCAAGTACACTGAAAGTATGCCTTCCGGTTTTCACAACGTGATTAATATGGTTTCTAGTCATTTGATTAGCAGACAGCCAAGTAGCCTGATGGATTTTTCGATGCCCAAATCGTACTATCATTTACCGTGCCGCGGCGAAGTCGCTGAGTTATGCGACTGACGGACCAAATATACTTTCCTTGCATCTCGCTCAGGGTTTTTCACGTTGACCAGGGTGCTAGACGTGGACCAACCAGTAAGAATTGGACGTATAAGGTAAACTGTAACTTGTTATACAGAGTAGCTACCATTCTACATCCGATATTCATACGCATAATAATTATATTAGAGTATCGCAAGTGTTGAGAGCACAGAGCAGAGTACAAATTGTATTTTACTTACAACTTAATTTGCACTTACCTGCTTATTTTCCGCAAATGTATTAACATCAACGCTTTCTATAATATGATTTCTCCTAAAACCCGCAATTGCAACAAAACGTGAGCACCATCTGGTTAGTCATTTTGTTTTGATCGATCACTTGTTCTCCTTTTCGTCTTTTTGTCCTTTTGATTTTGGCGTTGCTAACCAAAATAGTTTTGGGCTTACACCAGAAAATTTTGGTAGGAGAAATTCTAATCTCATAAGAACGTACCCCAATGGCAAACTTAGATATTCACCGCTGCTGGACCGAAAAAAATTGTGAAATTGTTAACGAAGCAAATAAAATCTAAAATATTCGAGGGAGTAATGGCTGGTCGAAGTCACGTTAAACGAGTACCAGTCGCCATGATACTAACGAAAAAGGATAGTGTATCGAATGTAGCCTTTAAGAATTGGGTTCACCGTAATTCAAATTCGAAAGACTCTCAAGATCTATTGATCGCACCTAAGAATCAGTAGAAAAACCAGTCGAAACTTTCAAAACCGCCATATAGGTAGTCGTTGGAGAAATTACAGTGGTATAGTTCACAACGTCACGATTTTGTGCAAATACCTAGACGTAATAGCGACTAATGAAGAAATGTCAGAGGCATTGAAAAAAAGAGTGTGAGATTTAAAACATGGGGAAAATAAATATTATAAGTATGCGAAGTAACCGAGTGGAACCCAAACAGTAAATGTGTACCTGCGTGCGCAAGGGTGGAAAATCCTAAAACTAAACGAGTTAGATATAGGGTTATATATATCAAAATGATCAGGATGACGAGAAAAGTTCTGTCTGTCCGTCTGTCCGTCCGTCCGTGCAAGCTGTAACTAGAGTAAAAATTGAGATATCTTGATGAAACTTGGAAGACGTATTTCTTGGTACCATAAGAAGATTTCGTTCGAAAATAGGCGTAATCGGACCACTGCCACGCCCACAAAATGTCGAAAACCGAAAACACTTAAACTGCCATAACTAAGCTATAAATAAAGCTATAGAAGTAAACTTTGGTATGAAGGATCGTACTATGAAGGGGCATATGTCGATGAAATTTTTTTGGGGAAGTGGGCGTGGCCCCGCCCCTACTAAGTTTTTTGTACATATCTCGCAAACTGCTAAAGCAATATCAAGGAATCTTTCTAGAGTCGTTTATTTTAGGTACTACCTTATACAGTCCAAAAATGAAAGAAATTGGATAATAACCACGCCCACCTCCCATACAAAGGTTAGGTTGAAAATTACTAAAAGTGGCTTAACTCACTAACGAAAAACGTTAGAAACACTAAATTTCACATAAGAAATGGCAGATGGAAGCTGCACTCAGATTGTTTTACAAAATGGAAAATGGGCGTGGCGTCGCCCACTTATGGGTCAAAAACCATATCTCAGGAACTACTTGGCCGATTTCAATGAAACTTGGTTTGTAATAGTTTCCTTACATCCCCATGATATGTTGTGAAAATAGACCAAATCGTTTCACAACCACGCCTACTTCCTATATACCAGAACTGTGAAGATGATCTGAATAGTTTACTTTACAATATATAAAGTAAGTACTAATGAAGATATCGGTGCAGAACTTTGCACAAATGTTACGTTTATAATATAGGACCATAGGCTTTCAAGGCCCCATATATCGTACATGAGGACCTCGGTGCTTCTAAACTAATATTAATGTTTCCAATTTTCAATATTTTATAATATTAATAAAGTTAAATAAATAAATTGCGAGAGTATAAAATGTTCGGTACACCCGAACTTAGCCCTTCCTTCCTTGTTTATTTTTTGTTTGTTGAACGCTGTAAAATTTGACTCTACTTACGTGGCAGTCCTCCGATAAATGGTAAGCTGCTATAATATAGACAAAATTGTATACAAATCTGTCGTGACTATTAGCAGATTAGTGAATCCCTCGTTTACCACCAAAGAAAATGAGGACAGATATTTAAATAAAGGGATTAGTTGAATGTAACTAAACCAACGGTTAGTGAATTTGTAATGGCTATTTTTTGCCTTTAAAATACACCAGAGAAGCCCTCTTAAACTGTATCTTAACTGTAACTGTTTTTGGTTTTCAGAGTCGAGTTAAGAAATCACAACTTATAAATACTTTGGACGTAAGAATCGAATATTTAATGTAAATTCCTTAAAAATTCTGTATCTGCTGAAAAAAACAAAACTAATGCAATAATGATAAATTTTGTGGACCAAATATTATCTCTGTTGAGAATTACTTAATTTACTCTCGTTTTATGCCTAAATACACGAATGCATCTGGTTAAAGATTCAATTAAAATTTTTATTTTCGACAAAAATTGTTGAGAATTGGGAGTTGGTCATTATTGTAGATGAAGTTATTGTTGTTGTAACTCGGTTCGAGTCGCTCTGTGGTTGCACAATTTTATTATCGTTTTTGTTGTTTCTCACTATGACACTAATTGGTGGAGCGAACATACGTCAGCCAGCCAACCGACCGGCGGCCAAACCATTCAGCCTGAGTTAAAAACAACAAGTAAGGAAAGGCTACGTTAGGGGCCAACCGAACATTTTATACTCTGGCACTTTATTGCTATATTTTTATTAAGATAACACACAATTTGACCCATATATTTGGCATAAAGTCCAATACAAAAACGAAAATCATTACTTATAGTACTTGCAGACCGCTCCAGCTTCGCACCGTTTTAAACAAACATTTTAAAAGTAATAAGTTTATACACACTCTCACATATGTACATACGTTTGGCTGTACATTGCCGTTTCTTGCGTGAGCCCATTTTAAAAACGTAAATTCGAACATGAAATTATATTTTATTTGCAATGAACTAAAAATTGATTACGACGTTCAGTCTTTGGTATTCGTTGTCTTTCTCCCTGATTATGAAGGCGTGGGGAGTTACTCAGGGTGAATGTAGCTTTCCAATGGTGAAAAACATTTGGAAATCGGCACAGTAGTTTTTGAGTTTATTCATCACAAACATACATACAAATCTTTCCTCTTTATAATAGTAGTATAGATATAAGCTGAATTCCTAAACCGATTTCACTCATTTTCATCACCAACATACATTATATCTAAGATTATATGCTCCCCCTTAGTATCAATTGGCGCAACGAAATTCGCTTCCAACTGTTCGCACACAACTTGAACAAACCAGTTTTAGTCTTCCTTGCTTGTTTATTCACGTTTTATTTGTGAATGTCATGCGATGTGTTATATGATATATGTATGTTAAAATATCTTTTTTAACTTTTTTCATAGCATTTCAACATTTCATCAGTTTCTTTACAGTGCGATATGTCAAAGTGGGTGAAAATATTCTGCTTTATTTCATTTGTTTTTGCTTTTGGGTTTAAATGTATTTATGTATGTATATGTCTGAGTTTGGGTTGTGTGAAAAAATAATTGCAAAAAATTTCGTATGCTGATAGTATTCAGACCAATAAAGAAGAAATTTCAGCAACAACAATAAAATGCGCACGAAATGTAAATACATAGAGGGGAGAAAAGAGGTAACGGTAAAAAACAGGTACAGTTTAAAACACCAGTAGGGAAAATTGTAAAAAAACGGAGTAGCTAGTAGCGCAGAGCATTGGAAAACGCTGGTGAACAATTAAAATAGGTGTAGTATGTGTATTGGTGTTTTGTGTTTTTCTTTCATTTGAACGCTTTTTCGTATGTCTGTTTCCATAGCAGTGGGTGGAAGGACAAATGCCAGCATGTTTTTTTCAGTTGTATTTGTATGTATGTGTTTATTATTTTTTAGCAGGCTTCGAAAAATGCATTTTCATTGATAATTGAAATAGAGTGAAGCTTATATGCGAACATATTTTTTATGAGTTGCAAATTAATCAGTGCAAATTAAAAAGCGTAAGTTATTGTGAATTGCGTGCAAATTCGGTTTTATTTTATTGCTTTTTACTTTCTCGTTGTATACATTCCAGACATGTGCAATTGCTGTCACCTTCTATTGGGTGACGTTTGCTGAAAATTCTTCAAATTAATTGTCATAAGTTAAGGGGCTAGGGGTAGTCAGAGACACAAAAAAATGACAATTTACACTAATTTATTTTTGCTATTAAATCATGTTATTTCACAGAAGTAATAATATGTCATGAATAGTAATGAAAGAAGTCACGAAAATTTGAAACAAAAATGTAATTTCCAAAGTTATAGCTGTTTGTATTGACCCAGTTCCAAAAAAGGGTCCTTGCGGTGATAATCATAATTCCTTGTAGATTCATCTCAAATCAATCGGATAAGAAAAATTAGTTTTATAAATAGATAATCCTGGGCCGGATCGAAGCTTTTTTTCCTTTTGTTCAAAATTTAACAAAATGACAGCCTGAGGAAATTTTTTTCTAGATTTTCGTGTAAAAATATTGAAAAAAAACCTTGATCCGGCCCAGGATAATTATTTCATTAAAATCTACTGAGCGGTTTTTGAGTTACAGCGCTCTTTGTTATTTGTTTGTTTTTAAATACCGGCTGATGCAATATAAATGCTATGATTATTAAGATTTAAATAAAAAAAATATAGAGAGAAAAACATCAAATATTTTAATTCTGTTAGAAGAAATAAAAAAATGTAATTATATATCCCGAATTTACAGGCGCCCAATATGGACCGCATATTGCAATACCAAAATGAGCTACATCATCACCGCATCAACTGCAATCGTCAACTTCAAACCAAAACTATGGTTATGAATGATACGGGCGATGCAAGTGTATATACGTACAGTGAGCAAAAAGAGTATACGTACAAATCGTTTTCCAACATTCATGACCTGAAAATCCAACTATAACAAATCCTAATCCCAAATTTTCCATACAATATTCAACGATACGATTAGGGTGGTAGGATTAGGTCCAAAAACATTGACCAGGTTTAGTATAGGTCGAATAAAAAAATTAACTTCTTTAACTATATATTATTTTTGATTTCAGTGAAAACTGCTTTTTCTTTTCCAGATTATCAAACATTTGAGTTGTATAGTAATTCAACTGCTAATGTTGAGTTATTAAGTCGAAGAGACCCTATTGATATCCTCGAAATGTGAAGAAACAACTAACCTTTCAAGCCCAATGCTGCTTAGGGGCCATCCATAAATTACGTCACACCTTGAAGGGGGGGAGGGTATCACTCAGAAGTGACATTGTGTGACAAGGGGCAGTGGGGTCAAAAGCTTTGTGACATCACATTTCAAAATTTAGGGCAATATCGTTTCCCGCTCTGCTGCGCTCTTGTGTGCTAGACGACTGACTGCTCTGTACCACGCCGATTACTTACTGGTGTACTATTAAAACATTATGCTATTGGGTTACATCTTGATTCAATTAATCGAACTACTGATTTAAATCTAGAAAAACGAAACTTCGAAAGTGCGGGCAAGATGTTGACTGAGATTTGGAGCAAGTTAGTCATTGATAGTTGTCCAGTCGTTGCTGAATATGTTGCACCAACTGTTACTGGACTGGATATTGAACAGGCTATGATGTTGAAAAATAATGCAACTTGGTATGCTAAACATGTACGTGAGTCACAATATTTTTTACAAATAGTTAAATGTGAAACTATTGCATGTTGCGGTGTAAGACGTTCTAGTTTTTGGTAATTATTATTATTAGAAAGATTTTTCCCACCACCTGTATTAATTAAAAAGATATCAGAAGGTTATGGAGTCACAGGGAGTGATGACAACGACGCTAAGTTTGCTCCATTATTACTACAGATATTATTAAATCTCCAAGCATCATCCCATCTAAACAAGTTCCATATGATAGTTATTGCCCTAGTGTCGAGTCATACTTATTTAAAAGATCGTGTAGCATATGTGGCCTATATTTTTCTTCATATAAAGCCACCAATCAACACAAACAATCACATAAAAAACAAGAGCTGTTACCTATCGCGAAAATTCGTCCTCAAAGAATTGCAGCTAGACATGCCCGAGAGATTCTCTGTTTAATGAATGATGACGATGCTTTATGGATGGAAGAAGAAGATGTTGATGCGAAAGATGTTCCTGACATCCAAATTCAGAATGAAAATGAAATGCCTGATTTACCAATAATAAATGATATAAAGGAGTGGGTCAAAAGTCCATGGACACAAGATATTTAAGTTTTGTATTTTTAATTAGCATAATTAAGTATCTATTATTTCTTGACTAGTCATCCGTTGTCTCTGTACTTTAATATTTAACTCAATGTTGATTTTATTAAAGATTATAAAATAAATATAAGAATCAATAGAATAACCTGTTTTTTTATTTTATGATAAATACATAAAATTGGAAAATGGGTGACGTCACGTCAGGGGGGGGTCAATTCAAAATGTGACAACTTGTGACAAGGAGGGGGGAGGGGTTAAAAAGTCCTTAAATTCGTTTGACGTAATTTATGGATGGCCCCTTATAGGCAGCATTGTACTTACCGGCTTCTAATTCTCGTTATTTAAATTTTTTTGACCAGTGGTCAATTATGTAGACTTATGTGTTGTGCAAACTTACTTTATTTTTTCTGTTATGAGCTGTGCACGTGTTCAAAACAAAAACAAAAACAAAAGGCTTGAAAACGCAATATTCCATTCAGACTAAATTTTTCAATGTATGATAACTATAAAATCATTTAACGACCTACTCTAACTATCCACACATACACGTAAAATAGTTTACCATTGAAAGGTGCCGAGGAGCTAGGTTTGAGTACAAGAACGAAACGTGAAATGGGAAAATATATGTTGGGTGGGGGATATGGGTAGGCTAAAACACGCCTATCTCCCATATAATGGTTATTTTAAAAACTTCCAAAAATGCTTTAATTCAGTAGTGAAAGCAGAAACCTTAAATTTCATGGTAAGGATGCACGCAAGGGCTATACTCAAATGCGTGGGCGTGTCTCCGCCCACTTATGAGGCAAAAACCATATCTCAGAAACAACTTTAGTGTGGCATAGGCCGTATAACATTAACCGAAACCGGACTATAACTTTTCAAGGCCCCAGATATCGAACGCGGGGATCTCGAAGTTTGCGGCTTATCATTTATTTAAAATATCGGTAAATATCTCAGATATTCTAAGAAAATTCAAAGGAGGTATGTTCATTCTAACAATATGCGTCTGTGCCAAAACTTTTCAAATTCAGGTCAATATTTCCTCTAGCCCCCATATACCTCATATACGGATTTTCAAACAACCGGTGGACTTTATATCTGTTAATTTGTGAGATATCAAAACAATATTAACAGAACGTAAAATCTTGGATATGATGTAGTTTGGTGGCGAAAATAGCTGAGAAGGGTCCAGGAATTACCTCAGCGCCTACAATTGTTTTCGTTATTCACATAAAATATATGGGTCAAATTAATAAAATTACAAAAATAAATTGCGAGACTTTAAAATGTTCCGTTACACCCGCTAAGATTACACTTTGTGATCTTATTATTTACACGGTTACTGAACTAAGGAAGAAGAGCAATATAAAGAGCCCGATGGCATGAAGAAACTAAAAATAGTAAACAATCGGAAACTTTGTGTATGTATTTGTAAATGTAGTTGTGTATACAATCATGCAACTTGCAAAAAATCGTAGAAGTAATTGGCAAAATACACAGAGTTTTTTATCGTCATTGATTCGAGCTCACAGTTCAGGGAATGCATGTAGGTCTGTATGAACGTTAAATTTACCTATTGTCATTTATCAATGTTTCCTATTGATTTCACACATCCCTCACTCTAAGGTATACATCCGTCAAAGCAAATGGGCCTGCCAACTTTCTAGCATCCGTATCAGTAATCAAATGAGACAATATGGTGGGAAAGCCAGTATGTAGCTTCCGACAACTTGTTGTGTTATCCCTCATTCGAAGAGCATGGTGAAAGAATAAAACAAAAATCTTTACAAAGTGTTTCTGTTGTGAAACTTGAAAAGGTCCTCGGACGCACATCAGCTCCAAAAGTTATTGTATGGCCTAGACTATTTTGACCTAACCATAATAAAACTGTGATTCAGAATGTGATACTCATGAAATAAATCATTTTTGAAAGTCTACAGAAACGAATTACAAAAAAGAAGATAATCGTTTAGATTTGTAAAATGTTTGTTGTTGGATCGGGAGTTTTACGTATATGACACTACAAAATCTTTCGCACATAAAAAATGTGTATATTTCACATTAGATCCTCTAGCTCCTAATGTTTGAGTCACAGATCATATCCGAATAGTAGTAGGGTCATTAGTGTACCTCAAGGGTAAGTTAATATAACAATACATTATACATGAGAGCTTTCTACTGTTTGACCAAATCGCTAAGCACATAAAAACGCGTATTAAAGGCTGCTACAGAGAAAGCAAGCAAATAAATCAGGTCAAAATTATCTAAAAAATTAAAAAAAAAAGTAAGGAAGGGCTAAGTTCGGGTGTAACCGAAAATTTTATACTCTCGCAATTTATTTATTTAACTTTATTTATAGTATATAATACACAATTTGACCCACATATTCGTCATATATATTGAATAAAGTCCATTGAAAGTTGGAAACCATAATATTAGGTTAGAAGCACCGAGGTCCTCGTGTTCGATATATGGGGCCTTAAAAACCTATGGTCCGATTTCGGCGATTTTTAGAATGGGGCTGCCACACTATAAACTTAGTATTTGTGCAAAGTTCTGCACCGACATCTTCACTAGTACTTATTTTATATATTGTAAAGTAAACGATTCAGATCGTCTTCAAAGTTCTGGTATATAGGAAGTAGGCGTGGTTGTGAAGCGATTTGGCCTATTTTCACAACATATAATTGGGATGTAAGGAAACTATTACAAACCAAGTTTCATTGAAATCGGTCAAGTAGTTCCTGAGATATGGTTTTTGACCCATAAGTGAGCGACGCCACGCCCATTTTCCATTTTGTAAAAAAATCTGAGTGCAGCTTTCATCTGCCATTTCTTATATGAAATTTAGTGTTTTTGACGTTTTTCGTTAGTGAGTTAAACCACTTTTAGTAATTTTCAACCTAACTTTTGTATGGGAGGTGGGCGTGGTTATGATCCGATTTCTTTCATTTTTGGACTGCATTAGGAAGTGGCTAAAAAAACGACTGCAGAAAGTTTGGTTTATATAGCTCTATTGGTTTGCGAGATATGTACAAAAAACTTAGTAGGAATTACATCCAAATATGCCCCTTCATAGTGCCATCCTTCGTACCAAATTTTATTTCCATAGCTTTATTTATGGCTTAGTTACGGCACTTTATGTGTTTTCGGTTTTCGCCATTTTGTGGGCGTGGCAGTGGTCCGATTTTGCTCGAAAGCAACCTTCCTATGGTGCCTAGAAATAAGTGTGCCAAGTTTCATCAAGATATTTTAATTTTTACTCAAATTACAGCTTGCACAGACGGATGGACGGACGGACAGACAGACATTCGGATTTGAACTCCACTCTTCACCCTGATCACTTTGGTATATATAACCCTATATCTAACTCGATTAGTTTTGGGTGTTACAAACAACCGTTGTGTGAACAAAACTATAATACTCTCTTTAGCAACATTTGTTGCGAGAGTATAAAAATATTTATTAAATTTAAAGTATGGTCTCTCAAGGAGCTGATCTTTCAGTTTTAGTGTGTTGCCTTAACTGGGCAAAAAACATTTCTCAATACTATATATACTCTCTCAACATGTTACACGCTACAATTTTTTCTTTTATTTTGTTTCCCACAAATTCGCCCCTTTATATGGCAGCTGTAGTAAATGCCACACGGACTTTCTCATCTCAGTCCTTGTCCTGTCCATCACTTTTGCAGGGCTCGTCATCAAAATTGGTGTCTCTCACCCGAGGCTTTTCATTGGGGTTGGTTTCTAAGTGGCGGGTCCCAAACACAGCGGGTCGCCTGTTGTAAGTCCAACGCCCGGTCACAGCCATATCTCATGTGAACAGACGCTGCTATTAAACCTCAATGTACCTTAACCAAATATGTCGGAAACCGCCCCCTTCTCTCCCCCTGAAGCTTTCTCTATTTTAGCCATGACACAACACTCCACACGGGTTGGTAATCGCAGAAGCATGGTTACACCCCATTACGTCCCAATTTATATAAATTATATCAAATTACTTAAGTCAGAGTAGAAAACAAAAAACTGCTAATCATTGAGAAAACTAACAGCATATTAGGATGTTCTCAACAGTAAGTATGATTGCTGCTCAATCAACTGTTTACAACCACAGAGTCATAAGTCTAGCATAAACAAGGATATTCAACAATTTGCCAAAACAACGATAAAGGGAAAAGTTTAGCCACCAAACATCTTTATTGTAGCTATATAAATGAACCAACTAATATCCACTCGCCACCTACACTAATGCTCAAAGCACCGTTAAACATATTGTTTGTATGTATTTCCCTTGGAGCATTGCGTTATTAAATATAACGCTGAGCGAGTCCCAAGGGTGAAATGTCATAACAAGCAAGAAGTAAGTAAAAATGATACTCACCAAATACATCCAAAAAACGTGTAAATGTGGCTGCTTGATAAAATTATCCAACTCGCAACACGTTGAAAAGGGCGACGGCGTCAAGCGGGCGACACTTGCTACATCTCATTAAATGGACACAAATGGAGAAAAAATCTTCATGTAATCGCACATGACTTCCAATATTTCGACGTACGTACGTACGTGACGTACTTTAACGAGTTTATAAAGATATTACTTAAAATTATTGAAAATCTCGGTATGGGAAGATGTCACATATACGCAGCTCCCGATATTACTGGCCTTAAATTGGCTACAATGTGGCATATGGTGTGCTCGGGCAAGTTCTGTTGTAACCGAACATTTTATACTCTCTACTTTATAAGGCAATTTAACGACTTTTTCGGACCGTTAGGACATATTTCTCTAGCCAAAGCTGTAAACCGGTTTTGCACCGAGCTACGCAACCATCCGTTTTTATTTAAAATGCGAAAACAAAAAAAAAAAGGAAAATTAGATTCGGTTTAAAATGAAAATCTCCAAAAAGATTTTTTTCGGCTGACCTGAACGCAATCGCGGTTCAGATATTCTGAAAACCGATTCTTGAACCGCTCCATTAGATATTGATGAAAGAATCATTTAATTTAATTATATATTAACTAATGCATCTGCCTTAACAACACCAAACAAAACCAGTCAGGCTCTTGGTTTCACAAAAAAAAAAAAATGAGGAAATAAAAAAGCTTGAACCTGATAAATGACGATCTAAATATGAATGACAGATAACTGCTGTACGTAAATTAAAAAAGCGCATATAAACAAGTGGAAAATTTCTTTCCTTTTGAAAAGCCCAAAAGAACAATAAGCCACTAATAGTTACCAACCAGAGACATGAGAGGTAACTGTACACGAAGAGGAGAAGAAAAAGCCAACTGCTTAACAAATTACCTATAAAAGGTATGTCAACATAACTAACCTAACCTCCAAAAATAACTTTAAGCTGCCAATTTTGTCTAACATCGTTAACGAATACTTTGTAAAATATTTGAAAATGTGTTACAAGCTCACAACGCGCCAATTCGGGTTTTAAATAAAAAAAATATAGAGAGAAAAACATCAAATATTTTAATTCTGTTAGAAGAAATAAAAAAATGTAATTATATATCCCGAATTTACAGGCGCCCAATATGGACCGCATATTGCAATACCAAAATGAGCTACATCATCACCGCATCAACTGCAATCGTCAACTTCAAACCAAAACTATGGTTATGAATGATACGGGCGATGCAAGTGTATATACGTACAGTGAGCAAAAAGAGTATACGTACAAATCGTTTTCCAACATTCATGACCTGAAAATCCAACTATAACAAATCCTAATCCCAAATTTTCCATACAATATTCAACGATACGATTAGGGTGGTAGGATTAGGTCCAAAAACATTGACCAGGTTTAGTATAGGTCGAATAAAAAAATTAACTTCTTTAACTATATATTATTTTTGATTTCAGTGAAAACTGCTTTTTCTTTTCCAGATTATCAAACATTTGAGTTGTATAGTAATTCAACTGCTAATGTTGAGTTATTAAGTCGAAGAGACCCTATTGATATCCTCGAAATGTGAAGAAACAACTAACCTTTCAAGCCCAATGCTGCTTAGGGGCCATCCATAAATTACGTCACACCTTGAAGGGGGGGAGGGTATCACTCAGAAGTGACATTGTGTGACAAGGGGCAGTGGGGTCAAAAGCTTTGTGACATCACATTTCAAAATTTAGGGCAATATCGTTTCCCGCTCTGCTGCGCTCTTGTGTGCTAGACGACTGACTGCTCTGTACCACGCCGATTACTTACTGGTGTACTATTAAAACATTATGCTATTGGGTTACATCTTGATTCAATTAATCGAACTACTGATTTAAATCTAGAAAAACGAAACTTCGAAAGTGCGGGCAAGATGTTGACTGAGATTTGGAGCAAGTTAGTCATTGATAGTTGTCCAGTCGTTGCTGAATATGTTGCACCAACTGTTACTGGACTGGATATTGAACAGGCTATGATGTTGAAAAATAATGCAACTTGGTATGCTAAACATGTACGTGAGTCACAATATTTTTTACAAATAGTTAAATGTGAAACTATTGCATGTTGCGGTGTAAGACGTTCTAGTTTTTGGTAATTATTATTATTAGAAAGATTTTTCCCACCACCTGTATTAATTAAAAAGATATCAGAAGGTTATGGAGTCACAGGGAGTGATGACAACGACGCTAAGTTTGCTCCATTATTACTACAGATATTATTAAATCTCCAAGCATCATCCCATCTAAACAAGTTCCATATGATAGTTATTGCCCTAGTGTCGAGTCATACTTATTTAAAAGATCGTGTAGCATATGTGGCCTATATTTTTCTTCATATAAAGCCACCAATCAACACAAACAATCACATAAAAAACAAGAGCTGTTACCTATCGCGAAAATTCGTCCTCAAAGAATTGCAGCTAGACATGCCCGAGAGATTCTCTGTTTAATGAATGATGACGATGCTTTATGGATGGAAGAAGAAGATGTTGATGCGAAAGATGTTCCTGACATCCAAATTCAGAATGAAAATGAAATGCCTGATTTACCAATAATAAATGATATAAAGGAGTGGGTCAAAAGTCCATGGACACAAGATATTTAAGTTTTGTATTTTTAATTAGCATAATTAAGTATCTATTATTTCTTGACTAGTCATCCGTTGTCTCTGTACTTTAATATTTAACTCAATGTTGATTTTATTAAAGATTATAAAATAAATATAAGAATCAATAGAATAACCTGTTTTTTTATTTTATGATAAATACATAAAATTGGAAAATGGGTGACGTCACGTCAGGGGGGGGTCAATTCAAAATGTGACAACTTGTGACAAGGAGGGGGGAGGGGTTAAAAAGTCCTTAAATTCGTTTGACGTAATTTATGGATGGCCCCTTATAGGCAGCATTGTACTTACCGGCTTCTAATTCTCGTTATTTAAATTTTTTTGACCAGTGGTCAATTATGTAGACTTATGTGTTGTGCAAACTTACTTTATTTTTTCTGTTATGAGCTGTGCACGTGTTCAAAACAAAAACAAAAACAAAAGGCTTGAAAACGCAATATTCCATTCAGACTAAATTTTTCAATGTATGATAACTATAAAATCATTTAACGACCTACTCTAACTATCCACACATACACGTAAAATAGTTTACCATTGAAAGGTGCCGAGGAGCTAGGTTTGAGTACAAGAACGAAACGTGAAATGGGAAAATATATGTTGGGTGGGGGATATGGGTAGGCTAAAACACGCCTATCTCCCATATAATGGTTATTTTAAAAACTTCCAAAAATGCTTTAATTCAGTAGTGAAAGCAGAAACCTTAAATTTCATGGTAAGGATGCACGCAAGGGCTATACTCAAATGCGTGGGCGTGTCTCCGCCCACTTATGAGGCAAAAACCATATCTCAGAAACAACTTTAGTGTGGCATAGGCCGTATAACATTAACCGAAACCGGACTATAACTTTTCAAGGCCCCAGATATCGAACGCGGGGATCTCGAAGTTTGCGGCTTATCATTTATTTAAAATATCGGTAAATATCTCAGATATTCTAAGAAAATTCAAAGGAGGTATGTTCATTCTAACAATATGCGTCTGTGCCAAAACTTTTCAAATTCAGGTCAATATTTCCTCTAGCCCCCATATACCTCATATACGGATTTTCAAACAACCGGTGGACTTTATATCTGTTAATTTGTGAGATATCAAAACAATATTAACAGAACGTAAAATCTTGGATATGATGTAGTTTGGTGGCGAAAATAGCTGAGAAGGGTCCAGGAATTACCTCAGCGCCTACAATTGTTTTCGTTATTCACATAAAATATATGGGTCAAATTAATAAAATTACAAAAATAAATTGCGAGACTTTAAAATGTTCCGTTACACCCGCTAAGATTACACTTTGTGATCTTATTATTTACACGGTTACTGAACTAAGGAAGAAGAGCAATATAAAGAGCCCGATGGCATGAAGAAACTAAAAATAGTAAACAATCGGAAACTTTGTGTATGTATTTGTAAATGTAGTTGTGTATACAATCATGCAACTTGCAAAAAATCGTAGAAGTAATTGGCAAAATACACAGAGTTTTTTATCGTCATTGATTCGAGCTCACAGTTCAGGGAATGCATGTAGGTCTGTATGAACGTTAAATTTACCTATTGTCATTTATCAATGTTTCCTATTGATTTCACACATCCCTCACTCTAAGGTATACATCCGTCAAAGCAAATGGGCCTGCCAACTTTCTAGCATCCGTATCAGTAATCAAATGAGACAATATGGTGGGAAAGCCAGTATGTAGCTTCCGACAACTTGTTGTGTTATCCCTCATTCGAAGAGCATGGTGAAAGAATAAAACAAAAATCTTTACAAAGTGTTTCTGTTGTGAAACTTGAAAAGGTCCTCGGACGCACATCAGCTCCAAAAGTTATTGTATGGCCTAGACTATTTTGACCTAACCATAATAAAACTGTGATTCAGAATGTGATACTCATGAAATAAATCATTTTTGAAAGTCTACAGAAACGAATTACAAAAAAGAAGATAATCGTTTAGATTTGTAAAATGTTTGTTGTTGGATCGGGAGTTTTACGTATATGACACTACAAAATCTTTCGCACATAAAAAATGTGTATATTTCACATTAGATCCTCTAGCTCCTAATGTTTGAGTCACAGATCATATCCGAATAGTAGTAGGGTCATTAGTGTACCTCAAGGGTAAGTTAATATAACAATACATTATACATGAGAGCTTTCTACTGTTTGACCAAATCGCTAAGCACATAAAAACGCGTATTAAAGGCTGCTACAGAGAAAGCAAGCAAATAAATCAGGTCAAAATTATCTAAAAAATTAAAAAAAAAAGTAAGGAAGGGCTAAGTTCGGGTGTAACCGAAAATTTTATACTCTCGCAATTTATTTATTTAACTTTATTTATAGTATATAATACACAATTTGACCCACATATTCGTCATATATATTGAATAAAGTCCATTGAAAGTTGGAAACCATAATATTAGGTTAGAAGCACCGAGGTCCTCGTGTTCGATATATGGGGCCTTAAAAACCTATGGTCCGATTTCGGCGATTTTTAGAATGGGGCTGCCACACTATAAACTTAGTATTTGTGCAAAGTTCTGCACCGACATCTTCACTAGTACTTATTTTATATATTGTAAAGTAAACGATTCAGATCGTCTTCAAAGTTCTGGTATATAGGAAGTAGGCGTGGTTGTGAAGCGATTTGGCCTATTTTCACAACATATAATTGGGATGTAAGGAAACTATTACAAACCAAGTTTCATTGAAATCGGTCAAGTAGTTCCTGAGATATGGTTTTTGACCCATAAGTGAGCGACGCCACGCCCATTTTCCATTTTGTAAAAAAATCTGAGTGCAGCTTTCATCTGCCATTTCTTATATGAAATTTAGTGTTTTTGACGTTTTTCGTTAGTGAGTTAAACCACTTTTAGTAATTTTCAACCTAACTTTTGTATGGGAGGTGGGCGTGGTTATGATCCGATTTCTTTCATTTTTGGACTGCATTAGGAAGTGGCTAAAAAAACGACTGCAGAAAGTTTGGTTTATATAGCTCTATTGGTTTGCGAGATATGTACAAAAAACTTAGTAGGAATTACATCCAAATATGCCCCTTCATAGTGCCATCCTTCGTACCAAATTTTATTTCCATAGCTTTATTTATGGCTTAGTTACGGCACTTTATGTGCTTTCGGTTTTCGCCATTTTGTGGGCGTGGCAGTGGTCCGATTTTGCTCGAAAGCAACCTTCCTATGGTGCCTAGAAATAAGTGTGCCAAGTTTCATCAAGATATTTTAATTTTTACTCAAATTACAGCTTGCACAGACGGATGGACGGACGGACAGACAGACATTCGGATTTGAACTCCACTCTTCACCCTGATCACTTTGGTATATATAACCCTATATCTAACTCGATTAGTTTTGGGTGTTACAAACAACCGTTGTGTGAACAAAACTATAATACTCTCTTTAGCAACATTTGTTGCGAGAGTATAAAAATATTTATTAAATTTAAAGTATGGTCTCTCAAGGAGCTGATCTTTCAGTTTTAGTGTGTTGCCTTAACTGGGCAAAAAACATTTCTCAATACTATATATACTCTCTCAACATGTTACACGCTACAATTTTTTCTTTTATTTTGTTTCCCACAAATTCGCCCCTTTATATGGCAGCTGTAGTAAATGCCACACGGACTTTCTCATCTCAGTCCTTGTCCTGTCCATCACTTTTGCAGGGCTCGTCATCAAAATTGGTGTCTCTCACCCGAGGCTTTTCATTGGGGTTGGTTTCTAAGTGGCGGGTCCCAAACACAGCGGGTCGCCTGTTGTAAGTCCAACGCCCGGTCACAGCCATATCTCATGTGAACAGACGCTGCTATTAAACCTCAATGTACCTTAACCAAATATGTCGGAAACCGCCCCCTTCTCTCCCCCTGAAGCTTTCTCTATTTTAGCCATGACACAACACTCCACACGGGTTGGTAATCGCAGAAGCATGGTTACACCCCATTACGTCCCAATTTATATAAATTATATCAAATTACTTAAGTCAGAGTAGAAAACAAAAAACTGCTAATCATTGAGAAAACTAACAGCATATTAGGATGTTCTCAACAGTAAGTATGATTGCTGCTCAATCAACTGTTTACAACCACAGAGTCATAAGTCTAGCATAAACAAGGATATTCAACAATTTGCCAAAACAACGATAAAGGGAAAAGTTTAGCCACCAAACATCTTTATTGTAGCTATATAAATGAACCAACTAATATCCACTCGCCACCTACACTAATGCTCAAAGCACCGTTAAACATATTGTTTGTATGTATTTCCCTTGGAGCATTGCGTTATTAAATATAACGCTGAGCGAGTCCCAAGGGTGAAATGTCATAACAAGCAAGAAGTAAGTAAAAATGATACTCACCAAATACATCCAAAAAACGTGTAAATGTGGCTGCTTGATAAAATTATCCAACTCGCAACACGTTGAAAAGGGCGACGGCGTCAAGCGGGCGACACTTGCTACATCTCATTAAATGGACACAAATGGAGAAAAAATCTTCATGTAATCGCACATGACTTCCAATATTTCGACGTACGTACGTACGTGACGTACTTTAACGAGTTTATAAAGATATTACTTAAAATTATTGAAAATCTCGGTATGGGAAGATGTCACATATACGCAGCTCCCGATATTACTGGCCTTAAATTGGCTACAATGTGGCATATGGTGTGCTCGGGCAAGTTCTGTTGTAACCGAACATTTTATACTCTCTACTTTATAAGGCAATTTAACGACTTTTTCGGACCGTTAGGACATATTTCTCTAGCCAAAGCTGTAAACCGGTTTTGCACCGAGCTACGCAACCATCCGTTTTTATTTAAAATGCGAAAACAAAAAAAAAAAGGAAAATTAGATTCGGTTTAAAATGAAAATCTCCAAAAAGATTTTTTTCGGCTGACCTGAACGCAATCGCGGTTCAGATATTCTGAAAACCGATTCTTGAACCGCTCCATTAGATATTGATGAAAGAATCATTTAATTTAATTATATATTAACTAATGCATCTGCCTTAACAACACCAAACAAAACCAGTCAGGCTCTTGGTTTCACAAAAAAAAAAAAATGAGGAAATAAAAAAGCTTGAACCTGATAAATGACGATCTAAATATGAATGACAGATAACTGCTGTACGTAAATTAAAAAAGCGCATATAAACAAGTGGAAAATTTCTTTCCTTTTGAAAAGCCCAAAAGAACAATAAGCCACTAATAGTTACCAACCAGAGACATGAGAGGTAACTGTACACGAAGAGGAGAAGAAAAAGCCAACTGCTTAACAAATTACCTATAAAAGGTATGTCAACATAACTAACCTAACCTCCAAAAATAACTTTAAGCTGCCAATTTTGTCTAACATCGTTAACGAATACTTTGTAAAATATTTGAAAATGTGTTACAAGCTCACAACGCGCCAATTCGGGTTTCGGCCAAACTTCCTGATACTGTAGACGAAGTAAATAGAACTACTAACGAAATCATGAAAGCATTCGAACACATAGAGCTGCACGATGTATTTATAGATGTACATAAAGCAATGCATATCTTAACTCCGTCAACATCAATGGGTAAAGCCATTCCAGTGATCAAACCCGCTAAAAAAGAAGATAGCTACCAGCAAAACAAAAGATCAACCGCATCCTTGAACATGTTTGCTTCAATAAAAATGTATGATTTTATTTTAAGATTCTTGCCTGGATCCATTCAAAACAACATTTTATAACATTTTAACATTTTATACTCTCGCAATTTATTTATTTAACTTTATTAATATTATATAATACACAATTTGACACACATATTCGTCATATATATTGTATAAAGTCCATTGAAAGTTGGAAACCCTAATATTAGGTTAGAAGTACCGAGGTCCTCATGTTCGATATATGGGGCCTTGACAACCTATGGTCCGATTTCGGCGATTTTTAGAATGGGGCTGCCACACTATAAATACAGTATTTGTGCAAAGTTTTGCACCGATATCTTCACTAGTGCTTACTATATATATTGTAAAGTAAACGATTCAGATCGTCTTCTAAGTTCTGGTATATAGGAAGTAGGCGTGGTTGTGAAGCGATTTGGCCAACATATTATTGGGAGGTAAGGAAACTATTACAAACCAAGTTTCATTGAAATCGGTAGTTCCTGAGATATGTTTTTTGACCCATAAGTGGGCAACGGCCACGCCCACTTCCCCAAAAAAATTACATCCACATATGCCCCTTCCTAGTGCGATCCTTCATACCAAATTTTACTTCCATAGCTTTATTTATAGCTAAGTTATGGCACTTTAAGTATTATCGGTTTTCGCCATTTTGTGGGCGTGGCAGTGGCCCGATTACGCTCATTTTCGAACTTATGGTGCCACGGCTAGCACGGACGGACAGGATGTATAAAAGGTATTTCTTCAGACCAACCCAGAGCACACTTAAAAAAATCCTCATGGTAAATTTTAAATTCTTTATGTTAAGATCAAGCTCCAGCTCGGAGCCTTCTCCAGCTCGGAGCCTTCTCAAATTAATTAATTAAATGTGGGCAATGTAAGGAAAATGAAAAAAAGAAACAGAAAACCTAAAAAGCAGAACGACATAAATAAAACAATAACCCAAATGAGGAGAAAAAACGATCCAGGCGAGAAACGGAAAGGAAGCTGGTAAGCAGAAAGAAAAAAAGAAAATACAGTGCAATGTGAGAAGTCGTAAGGACATTTAAGAGTAAGTCTGTGTGGCATGAAACAGGCGACAGTGAGAATACGCAAGCATGCCGATTGCTCTCGGGATAGTCTTGCCGTGGCCAACTCGAGCAGTGAAATGAAAGGCCTACGCTGCAGTATTGTGTCGGTTAGGTGCCAATAGAGACCGACCGATTAATCGGCCTTGGTATCGACATCGGCCAATATCGGCCACAAAATTCAGCATCGGCATCGGTATCGGCATCGGCCATATTTGGCCGATTCTTAGCCGATTCTTTCTACTTCTTTCGGATCACACTAAAATACATTTTTTTTTTACTTTTTTGATTTCTTTAAAGCATAAAATTTGAATTCTTCTGTTTACCATATAAAACACAGTTTAAGTCTAGTATAAAGAAATTCAATAATTTTGCATTAAATTGAAGGTTTTATTTAGCACTTCTAGAAAGATTCGATTCGATTCAGTTTTTTTAACAACTTATTGAGATTTTGAATATAATTATAGAAGCATTCGTAACTAGGAGAGTCTATTTTTAAAAGTTCTCCATACACAGGATCATGTAATAATCACTTGGTGCTGGCCAGGACTATAAGGTGCATGCAAAAGAACATCCCAAACAAGTTTCCGAAGTTTCTATCATGACACTATCCCCATGTGACGCCTTTCACAATGCGAGATATACATGACAAAAGCCATCCCTTTGAAAATATCGGATTCTTTTTACTAGACCTACTATTTTCGATTATATATATTTCGATCATATTTGTCCTTAAAGTAAAAAGTTATATTACTGATTCGCTTTGAGAAAACGCGAATAATTTATTTTTTCTATCAACATACAGGGGAACTTCCATAACTCGAACTTCTATAACTCGAAGATCTCCATAACTCGAATAATTGAATAGGCAATAGCGTTTAGAAGCCAAATTTCATACAAATTTCCTTCCCTAACTCGAAGTTCTCCATAACTCGAACTTTTGAAGTGGCAATAGAAGGCAATTTTCATACAAATTTTCTTCCATAAATCGAACTTTTTGGTCAGGGCATAATACAAAATTTAAAACTTTTATATCGAGGTAGAATTTAAGAAGAGTCCCTATATATCTTATGGAGGCTGTTCACATGACATGTTCATATGGCCTTGCGACATCAACCACGCATCACATCACATTACATCATATCACATCTCAACACAACAGATACAACCCACACCACTACACACGCACGCATTATACACAGAATCTAACACCGCTCATCGTACGACACAACAACCACACGATCATCAACGAGTCGAGTGTGGTATTCACCATCCAAATCATTAAAAGGGATTGATCCCAACGGGATCACTCTCATTTCGATTTCATCCGTGAACCAGAAGGTTTGGTAACTTTTCGAGTTCGACATCCTTTACGTTTCTACATATCGTGTTACCAACTCGCAGTCGTAGTCCTACCTGGAGCAATCTTTTCGCGCGCTGTGTGTGTGTGTGGTTAACCATCCCAACATTTACTTATTCATTTTAAAATTGTAATAAACGAATTATCCTCCATCAAGGAGAAGTGCAACTTATTAAATTTTTTCGAAATATTGTGTATTTGCCCTTTTTAAAGTCTGGTGATAATTCCATAAGTAAGTATACCAGTGCTTCAACTGAACAAATGTGCTTCAATTAGACAGAGGCGAACAAAAAATATGATATTACACTTATGAATTGTATAAATCATGTAACAAAGGCATGAGATACAAACGTCAAGAACCAAACAATTGCAAAATGTCTCAATTTTACTGCCTTTTGAAAAATTATATTTTTTAATGAAAATTCTATAACTCGAAGTCTCTCTAACTCAAAGTTTTTTTGTGGATTATGATGATTCGAGTTAGAGAAGTTCCACTGTATATCTTATCATAATAATTTATTTAGTTTTGAATATTAATTAAATGAATCATCATATGAACTGAGTTGTTTACTTATTTTGTGATGTTATTTGTCTTTGTTTTTCATTTGTTACTTTACTAATTTACTAAATAAAGTTGTTGATGAAAGAATCGGCATCGGCATCGGCATCGGCCGATTCTTTGCCAACTGGCCGATTAATCGGTATCGGTATCGGCATCGGCCAAAAATTTGGTATCGGTCGGACACTAGGTGCCAACGACCCCGCTGGCGTATACGTAACATACCTAGAAGTTTGCGTGCATACAAACATGCGTTATATTTGTATACTCTCTCAACTAAAGTTGCTAAGAGAGTATTATAGTTTTGTTCACATAACGGTTGTTCGTAAGTCAAAAAACTAAGATAGATATAGGGTTATATATATCAAAATGATCAGGGTGACGATACGAGTCGAAATCCGAATGTCTCTCTGTCAGTACGTCCGTCCGTCCGTGCAACGGATAACTTGAGTAAAAATTGAGATATCTTAATGACAAACCAATGAAGATAGCGAAATACAACTTTGCACAAATACCGTATATGATCTGTAGCATCACTTGTGAAAAAAAACTGTCAAAATCGGACTATGACTTTTCAATGCCCCGGATATCGAATATGAAGAACTCAGTGTCCCATGTTAATTTTTCACCGAATATTTCGGTAAATCTCTCAGACATCTTAATTTAGTTCAGAGGAAATCTTTTTCTTCTAATAGTGTGTCTGTGTACCCAAAATGGTTAAAGTCAGGTCATAGCTTCCCCTAGTTTCCATATACCTAATTATACGTGTTTCAAAAGTACGATGGGCTTAATACCTTATAAATCGTTTAAATTGCGAGAGTATAAAATGTTCGGCTGCACCCGAACTTCGCCTTTCCTTACTTGTTTTCACTAAATTAAGTTTGCCTTGCACACGCACCAACATGTGACATTTTGTTATTGATATGCTCGAGTACGTTGAATGCTGTATTTTAACACGTTGGCTGCCAATGTATCACCTGTGATCACAACAAAAAACTACCCCCAGGTGCCAGTGTATCACCGGTGATCACAGCAAAAAACTACTCCCAGGTGCCAATGTATCACCGGTGATACACGCCTAGGCCTCTAGAATTTAGGGGCTGGGGCCTTAACGGAAGGAGTTTTAAGAAAGACGTAAGTTAATTTTAAAAGAAAAAATATTTAATTTCATAGTAAACAAAAAAAATTATATAAATTCAATGTATTTGCTGAAAATGGTTGAGGCATAAGAATGGAGACCGAGGACATTGTCCGCAATATGTGGATACAAGTTTGGCCTTCTTCCTTACAGCTGACGAAGAGGTTGCAGTCTTCAGTTCAGAATAGCAGCCTCCGCAGCGATATCTCTTTCGCCTTCCGTCCTTTGTTACTTCCACTGATGTCGTCAAAATGTGCTTTCCTTGAGGAGGTGTTCGCGAAATTGAAGCGCTATCTCTTCAACATTATCATGTTGCGAATCATAGGGTAGACTTATGCATCCCTCAACTTTCAAAGTCGATCCGGTGGCAGGCGAATCCTATTCTGTCGTAGTTCCCGTCTGATGTGCATCTACGATATTACTAAAACTCACATCTTGGTCTTCTAGGAAACTGGCATCACTCGATGTATCACTGCTGGAATCTGGGATGTACGATTCTTCTCCGGACTAAAATCTTGTCCACTATCACTGGAATCTTCTGCTGATTCCAACACCTCCCGTATTTCCTCGGAATTCATAACTTCACAACTTCACTTCACTTTCTCACTGAATACTTGAACTGTTTGCTATGAACTCTAGCTTTACACTGATTTCCATTTCGCAATGTGATCACTGGTGATACACATTGCAAAAAATAAATAACAGTTAAAAACAAGTAAGGAAAGGCTAAGTTCGGGTGCAACCGAACATTTTATACTCTCGCAATTTATTGATGTATTTTTATAAAGATAACACAATTCGACCCACATATTCGGTATAAAGTTCAATAGAATAAAGAAAATCATCATAAATAGTATATGGGGACTGAGGTAATTCCTGAACCGTTTTCAGAACCAAGCTATAATATATCGAAGACTATACGCCCACTTAATTTTATATTATATATAATTAGGTATATGGGATCTGGGGGAAGTTATGATCCGATTTTAGCCACTTTTGGTACATAGACAAAATGTGATAAGAAAAAAATTCAGAGGGAATGAATTACATTAAAATATCTGAGAGATTTACCTATATTTTCGGCGAAAAATTATTCTTAGGCACCGAGTTCTTCATGTTCGATATCAGGGGCCTTGAAAAGTCATGGTTCGATTTTGACAATTCTTTCACAAGTGATGTCACAGCTCAAATACAGTACTTGTGTAAAGTTTTATTCCGATATCTTCATTGGTTCTTAATGTATATTTGTATTATAAAGTGAATGAATCCAAAGAATTCAAAATTGAGTTATATGGGAAGTAGGCGTGGTTGTGAACCGATTTATTCCACCCGTGTCACCAGGGTGTCAATAAAGTGTTATTTAATAAAAAAATCTGAGTGTAGCTTCCATCTGCTATTTCTTATGTTAAATTTAGTGTTTCTGACGTTTTTCATTATTGAGTTAACCCACTTCTAGTAGTTTTTAACCTAACCTTTGTATGGGAGGTGGGCGTGGTTATTATCCGATTTCTTTCATTTTTGGACTGTATAAGGAAATTGCTAAAAGAAACGACTGCAGAAAGTTTGGTTTATATAGTTTTTTTGGTTTGCAAGAGATATACACAAAACCTATTTGGGGGCGGCGTCACGCCCACTTAAATAAAAAATACAGCCAAATGTGCCCCTCCCTAATGCGATCCCATGTTCCAAATTTTGTTTTCATATCTTAATTTATGGCTTAGTTGTGACACTGTATAGGTTTTCGGTTTCGCCATTTTGTGGCCGTGGCAGTGGGCCGATTTTGCCCATTTTCGAAAGCAACCTCGTCAGGGTGTCAAGGAATATGTGTTCCAAATTTCATTATGATATCTTAATTTTTACTCTAGTTATCGCTTGCACGGACAGACGGACAGACAGACAGACGGATTTCAAATCCACTTGTCATCCTGATCATTTATATATATATGTGGCAACCTCCTACAATTACTACGGCGCTATCTTTACTACAGCGCAACACTCTAAATTACAACCCTAGCTTTTAATCCTTTATTCCTTTTACTATGATATTCATGTTTGTACTTAAGCAAGAATTAGCAATAAACACACTCTCTCTAATTTTGGACGTCAAGCAGTAAGCATCTTTTATTTATTCTCGCGCCTACTCGTACCTACGCATTCACATTGGTACATACTGGCATACCGCTATACACGACTACCGATCCCCACGCCTGGTGACTTCTACATCTGGTGACCCGTCAGGTAAATTGAACACAACAACAAAGCTGAAGCGATAAAGCTACACATTCGAATGGCGTTAAACGACAGCCATGTGGTTTCTGGAAACCGCTACTCCGATGTCAGTATTTTGGATAATCCAAACTCTACTCCACGATTGCCATTACCAACGATGACAGAGGACAATATCGAAGCATATTTTTATTCCCTGGATTTTTGGTTTAGCGCTTCTTCGATAAACAGCGACAATAAGAAATACGACATCGTTCTCGCTAGTGTGCCGCCTAAGAAGTTAATGGAGCTTCGCTGCATAGTGGACGCAGCACCGACTAATTTTAAATACAAGTACATCCAGGAGAAAATAATCGAACATTTTTCGGACAGTCAACAGCGTCGGCTGCAACGAGTTCTTAAGGATATGGTTCTGGGCGATCGACGCCCCAGCGAACTATTCAACGAGATGAAAAGCGCAGCCGGGACGACTCTGAGTGACAGCATTTTGCACGATCTGTGGGTAAGCCGACTTCCTCCATACGTACAAGCAGCAATAATAGCCACAAACGTCGCTATGGTGGAAAAGCTCAAAATCGCCGATTCCATCATCGAAAGCATCGGGATTCGCAACAACAACGCTCAAGAGGTACTTACGCTCAGTGAAGTTTCTAACCTCAAACTCGAAATAGTGGAACTAACCAGGCAAGTGCATAAACTTTTTAGTAGAAAGGGATCAAGCATTCGATCGCGATCACGGTCTAGGTCACGTGGACCCCATACTCCGTTAAATAAACCGAATAATACATTTTGTTGGTATCACAACATATTCGGCGAGAAGGCAACTAAATGCAGAGAGCCCTGTAATTTTTTATCAACCAAGAAATCATCGTAGGCCAGCTCGGCTGCTACAGTTTTAGATTTAGGCAAGCAATCTAAAACTGCTCAAACATACCGTTTACGCATATACGACACGTCAGCAAAAATGCATTTTTTAATAGATACCGGTGCGGACGTCTCCGTTATACCTAAGTGCGCTAACACAGCCCGAGCTTCACCTAACGGTATAAAACTGTTTGCCGCAAACGGTTCGCCCATCTCTGTATACGGTGAGGCGATCCTCAAACTTAACCTCAATTTACGACGCGAATTTTTATGGAATTTTCTAATTGCTGATGTTTCTCAAGCAATTATTGGTGCTGATTTTCTAGCACATTTCGAACTTTTAGTCGACCTAAAAAATAGATGTCTACTCGATCGCAAAACCGAATTGAAGACGGTTTGCGAAATAGACAAAACTCGTATACTCAGTATTAAATCATTTAACGCAAATTCAACTTTTTCAAATATTCTCGAGGAATACGGTGACATCACTCGCTCGCGACCGCTTAATACAGCAACGAAATCGTCAATAGAGCATCGGATAATCACCACCGGTCAACCAGTATTCGCACGACCACGACGCCTCTCACCCGAAAAGCTGAAAGCTGCTAAAGAAGAATTCGATTCTTTACTGAAACTGGGCATTTGCCGTCCATCCAGTAGTAATTGGGCAAGCCCATTGCATATGGTACAGAAAACTGATGGGACATGGAGGCCATGCGGAGATTACAGAGCGCTAAACGCAATAACAGTTCCGGATCGATACCCGCTACATTTCTACACGACTTCTCCAACATCTTGGCCGGAAAACGCGTCTTTTCGAAAATCGATTTAAAGAAAGCCTTTCATCAAGTACCCATTAATAAAGAAGACATCTGTAAAACGGCTATAACAACCCTCTTCGGACTCTACGAATTTAAAGGGTGATTTTTTAAGAGAGAGATCTTGATAACTTTAAAAAAAAAAAAAACGCATAAAATTTGCAAAATCTCATCGGTTCTTTATTTGAAACGTTAGATTGGTTCATGACATTTACTTTTTGAAGATAATTTCATTTAAATGTTGACCGCGGCTGCGTCTTAGGTGGTCCATTCGGAAAGTCCAATTTTGGGCAACTTTTTCGAGCATTTCGGCCGGAATAGCCCGAATTTCTTCGGAAATGTTGTCTTCCAAAGCTGGAATAGTTGCTGGCTTATTTCTGTAGACTTTAGACTTGACGTAGCCCCACAAAAAATAGTCTAAAGGCGTTAAATCGCATGATCTTGGTGGCCAACTTACGGGTCCATTTCTTGAGATGAATTGTTCTCCGAAGTTTTCCCTCAAAATGGCCATAGAATCGCGAGCTGTGTGGCATGTAGCGCCATCTTGTTGAAACCACATGTCAACCAAGTTCAGTTCTTCCATTTTTGGCAACAAAAAGTTTGTTAGCATCGAACGATAGCGATCGCCATTCACCGTAACGTTGCGTCCAACAGCATCTTTGAAAAAATACGGTCCAATGATTCCACCAGCGTACAAACCACACCAAACAGTGCATTTTTCGGGATGCATGGGCAGTTCTTGAACGGCTTCTGGTTGCTCTTCACCCCAAATGCGGCAATTTTGCTTATTTACGTAGCCATTCAACCAGAAATGAGCCTCATCGCTGAACAAAATTTGTCGATAAAAAAGCGGATTTCACATTTCGAACCGAACACTGATTTTGGTAATAAAATTCAATGATTTGCAAGCGTTGCTCGTTAGTAAGTCTATTCATGATGAAATGTCAAAGCATACTGAGCATCTTTCTCTTTGACACCATGTCTGAAATCCCACGTGATCTGTCAAATACTAATGCATGAAAATCCTAACCTCAAAAAAATCACCCGTTACCTATGACCTTCGGTTTGCGCAATGCAGCACAAACTTTTCAAAGGTAATAAATGAAGTTCTTCGTGGTTTAAACTTCGTCTTCGTTTATCTCGATGATGTGGATGCAATACATCGGAAGAAGATCATCAAAATCACCTTCGTCAAGTTTTTCAACGATTAAGGGAGAACAACCTAACTATCAATGTTAGCAAATCCGAACTCGGCGTCTCGGAACTACGATTCCTCGGACACTCAATTACGAAAGATGGTATTCGACCATTACCAGAACGAGTTGAGGCATTACGAAATTTTAAACAACCGAAAATTGTCAAGGAATTGAAGCGTTTTCTATCAATGCTCAATTTCTATCGTCGCTTCATACCGAACGCACTGAAGAACCAAGGCCCACTTTTCGACATGGTACGTAGCAATCGTCGAAACGACACCACACCGCTTACTTGGTCAGCAGAAACACTGGACAGCTTCACAGCATGTAAGGAGCAACTAGCCAACTGTACATTACTCGCTCATCCACTACACAATACCGAACTTTCCTTATGGGTAGACGCGTCAGATTTCGCTGCTGGCGCTGTATTAAATCAAATCGTGGATGGTGCCCTACAACCTTTAGGATTTTTCTCTCGTAAATTCACTAGTGCTGAAAAAAGATATAGCACTTACGACAGGGAGCTGACAGCCGCATACCTAGCACTACGACATTTTAGATACATGGTCGATGGTCGCCGATGTCATATTTATACCGATCACAAGCCGCTTATTTACGCTTTTCAACAGAAGTTTGACCGAGCTTCTAATCGACTGATCCGTCAACTCGACTTCATAGCACAGATCACCACCGACATTCGTCATGTAAGTGGTGAAGATAACGTTACAGCAGACCTGCTTTCACGCATAAATGCTCTTTCCGCCGAATCTTTAAATTATGACGATTTGGCTGACGATCAATCCAACGATGAGGAGCTTCGGAAACTCTTAAGTGGTAACATAAATCATTCACTTAATCTACAAAGTTTCGTTCTACCTTTCAGCTCCAAAAGTTTATACTGCGATACCTCAACTGGACGCATCCGACCGTTTATAACCAAAAAGTTTAGAGATACATTTCTACGATCAATTCACAATCTGTCTCACCCAGGCATAAAAGGCACAACTCGATTAGCAACTGAACGCTTCGTTTGGCCGGGTATCCAACGAGATAGCAGACATTTTGCTCGTTGCTGTCTGCAGTGTCAACGGAATAAAACTATTCGACATAACCGTAGTCTTTTCCAACGTCAGAAATCTCCGACTCAACGTTTTACACACATTCACATCGACTTAGTTGGACCATTTCCACCTTCAGACGGAAATCGTTATTGTCTCACTATATTGGATAGGTTTACACGCTGGCCAGAAGCGTTGCCTATTCCAGATATAACTGCACAAACCGTCGCCAAAGCACTGTTAAATGGTTGGATCTCACGATTTGGTGTACCTGTAACCATCACATCCGATTTAGGACGCCAGTTTGAAAGCGCTCTGTTTCAACAGCTACTACAACTAGTAGGCACTCGTCATTTTCGTACTACGCCATACCACCCACAAGCAAATGGACTCGTCGAAAGATGGCATCGTACTTTAAAAGCAGCACTCCTATGTCACAACACTAATCAATGGACTTCGTATTTACCACTTATATTATTGGGATTACGATCCACGTACAAAAACGACTTAGATGCATCACCAGCCGATCTAGTTTATGGAGAGAATCTCCGATTACCCTCAGAATTTTTCACAGATACAAAACCAACGATCAACGAAACAGACATGGTCAAAGAACTACGCAAATGTATGAGAGATCTACGACCAGTGGACACCGCTTGGCACACAAAGCAAAAAGTATTCGTTCACTCAGGACTGAAAACCTGCGAACAAGTTTTTATTCGAGATGATCTAATACGACCATCGCTATCGCCACCATACAAAGGACCATACAAAGTCATTCAACGACTTCCTAAATATTTTTCAATAGACGTGAACGGCAGCATAGTTAAAGTTTCAATCGATCGATTGAAACCAGCCTTTATCGCCACTTCCCAAAGTGTCTAGGAGGGGAGTACTGTGGCAACCTCCTACAATTACTACGGCGCTATCTTTACACTACAGCGCAACACTCTAAATTACAACCCTAGCTTTTAATCCTTTATTCCTTTTACTATGATATTCATGTTTGTACTTAAGCAAGAATTAGCAACAAACACACTCTCTCTAATTTTGGACGTCAAGCAGTAAGCATCTTTTATTTATTCTCGCGCCTACTCCTACCTACGCATTCACATTGGTACATACTGGCATACCGCTATACACGACTACCGATCCCCACGCCTGGTGACTTCTACATATATAACCCCATATCTAACTCTTTTATTTCTTGATGACACAAACAACCGTTATGTGAACAAAACTATAATACTCTGTGCAACAGGTTGCGAGCGTATAAAAATATCGTCATTTGGTTTTACAATTTTATCACTGGTATAGACTAATGTTACTTTATTATGTTTTTCCATAAGTATTAGTATTCTCAGAACTGTACTATTCATGTATCTCTTAATGTAAGTTTTTGCAATTTATGGTTTCGACATAATCTGTTTGAAATAGAAGTGACTGAAATATCTTCTCGAGTAAAGAATTAATATTAATTTTAGTGTCTTTTGGACAATGCACTTGCAGTTTCCGTGCTTTTGAATTAGATTTGTTGTAAAGTACATATAATTTGTCGGAAAAATAACATTGAATAAGTTTATTTGTGCAACAACACCGAACACTTTTACCAGCATAGCCCTCCTTAATCTAGTGGACTTTATGCCGAATAGATGCGTCAAATTGTGTGATATCTTTATAAAATGATATAAATAAATTGTGGGGATATAAATTTTCGATTACGCAGGCATTATTTACCCCTTCTTTAATTGTTTTCGAACAAAAAATGGAACACAAAATTTTAATGCGGAATGCAACACCACCGACGAATATTTCGTATATAATATTCGACCACTTAATTAAAACACTGAAGACTATTTGGGTTCCTAGCTCTGACATTCTGGTAAAATAAAAGACAAGCAATATTATGTACTGATGCCTGAACACGTATAGCCTATCATAGGAATTATTCTTATATTCGGTGATTATATCAATTCAGTACACGTCAGAGTTCACAGTATTACATATACTTTGTGGTCAAAGTTAGTATACAATAGAGACAAGGGAGATATGACCCCTTATAACATGAACTTATTGTTTCAACGCAATGAAAGCCATTTACGTTCGAATATTCAGTGTCAACAGATGTCGGACAATGCGTATGATGAACATTGTGACCATGTCTGCTACTACATACACTCACATTGTCAGAATAAGAAAATTTCTCGCTAAAGCAATAAGCATAAATTTGCATAAACAAAGAAATTGAAAAAGAAAAAGAGTTTTCCTTTCTATTTATTATTGAAATATAAAGATTTAAAAAGCTAATGTTCTACTATTCCGCCAACTACAACAAGAGACCATACCTATTAAATTAAGCGCTCACTTACACTTTTTCTTTATTGAAAGATCTATCGGCAAAATAAAGTTCACGAAAATTGATTTCAAGAATATAAAATTACTAGCAGACCGCTCTGGCTTCGCACGGGTTTAAACAAACATGTCAAAAGTTATAAGTTTTTACACACTCTCCCATACATACATATGTATGTACTTTCCCGTTTCTTGCGTGGGTTCATTTTAAAAAAGTAAAATCATGAAAATTCGAGCATGAAATTAAATTTTATTTGCAATGTGCTAAAACGTGATTACGACCTCTAGTCTTTCGTGTCCGTTATCTTTCTCTCTGATTATGAAGGTGTTGGAAACGCTCAGAGCTCGACGCCCTAGTGCGTTCAGCAAGTAGCTGCGAGCGCTCGTTACTCGACTCTCTGGCATGCGATTGCGATGCGAAGATAATGAGTTGCAAGGTTAACGTATTGAAAATTTCTATGTATATATGTGAGTGTGTCACATATATACCATATATATATTTACATGCACATTTCCAATTTGCTGTGCATTCTTAGAATGAAAGTTTTTTTTCGGCATATCTACTTACTTAAAATTCATTTTGTAAACAAGAAATATCAAATCTAAGTGTTATTCATCAGTTTTTATACTTACATCACTTGGCGGTACTGATGCACATTGTAGTATCAGTAATACCAACGCCACCTTTATACTCATCGTGCGGAGACTCCTAACTCGCTTATTTGATATTAAGGTAGATTTATGGGTATGTCGTGTGTATACTAGAACCTATATTTTTATACCAACTTGACTTTGAGTACACTACTTCCCTAATGTCACTGTTTTAATTAGCAAAGCTCGAAGACAAGTTATATTCTTCAGATAATAGAGTATTTTAAATTCATTTCATTAAGCAGACTATACTTTACCCGGAGTTATTGCGATTGTTGAGCTCTCGAATAGGATTTATAGCTTGTGCTTTTCTACTACATGTTTTAAAAAAGTATGTTATTTTTAATCTCCATTCAAACTACTCTATATATTTACATATTCTTTATTAAAATCGTGATATATGAGTGTCAGATGAAAAGTGTATATATGCCACCGTAACCACAGAAAAAGAAGTAAGCCATACACGCTGCAATAGAAAATACTATCCGCGCGTTCCTTTGAACTTTCATTAATCTTAGTGGGACGCTTTTTTAGCTTAATTTTAACGAAAGAATTTATATGCCAACGTCATCGCTCACTATTGTCCACAGACGAGTACGCTTATATACTTTATACATATATGTACATTAGGGTGGCCCTTATTTTCCAAAGTATTCCGATTCTCGATCGCACCCCCTAGAAATATGAGAATAGCCAAACAACTAGTATATACAAAGTTTTAGGTCAATCAAAAAAGATTTAGAGGTTGCGCAAGAAGCTTGAAATCCTGAAAAATTAAGAATTTTTGCGATTTTTATATCTCAGACTTCCATATTTCAAAGCCACACTATCCCTTACTGATTTTCCATACCGTAATAAGATAATAAGAATAACATTAGAACCGTTATAACGGTATATCACGAGCATGCGACGCTTGAGAATGCACGTGCAACACATTTAATTTACTTTCATATTTGTATTTCTGTAACTCTATCATCAATCGACCGATTCTTAAGATTGTGGTAATTTTGGAAAAGTAATAAAATGCAGATCTTATTACGGTATGGAAACCAGATAGTGTGGCTTTGAAATATGGAAGTCTGAGACATAAAAATGGCAAAAACTCTTAATTTTTCAGCATTTCAAGCTCCTTGCGCAACCTCTAAACCTTTTTTGATTGACTCAAAACTTTGTATATACTAGTATTCGCATATTTCTAGGGGGTGCGATCGAGAATCCAGAAACTTTTTTTATCCTCCATACAACTAAGGGCCACCCTAATGTACATATATGTATATGGATATGAGCAGGCAATCCGTTATTTGACTATGCCTGCATACTGTCTATTCTAGCCTAAGCTGACCATTCAAAGCATGCATTGATCACTGAACATGAGTGTTGCGCTGAGGGCCAGTTTCATGTATTATGTTTAGGTTAGACTTTAAAAGATCACATTCGCACAAACTTAGAAATAATTTCAAAACGCTACAAACTCACGTATAATTTAATTCTCATTGCACATATGTACATACACATCTACAAAAATACAGACATACACATGTATGTGTATGCAATTAAGCCTTATCTTATATAATATATAACTTTTAAGATCATCACTTCACTGGTCGCCAATCCATCAAACCAGACGCTCAAAAATACATACAACATATGTAACCTCAATTATTCGTGATCCGGTTAACCAGTAACCCCGATTAATATTATAATATTAGTTCTAATCATTTTTAGTGACATATAATTTTTTATTTCCATAAAATTTTCAGAGTGGCAATATGTGCGAAAATCCCGTCGGATAATCCATGCGTCTGATGTTTGCATGTTTTTTGGGTTAATTGTATTTTAGCGATGTGAGATTCAAATCAAAAACTCTAAAAATATGTAGGTAGGTGAGTGTGAGCGGCGACCACGCGACAATTTTCAAATAACTTATATTTTTAAACTCGTTACATTTCGAATGGATGAATACCGAAATCTAAATAAAGGAGCTTTTAAAAGGGTGGTATTTACATATATTTTTTATGAAAAAAACCTTATTGTGACATAACTATAATAGTTAGACATATGCTGTGGTGATATTTTTTGTAGATATTGGTATGTTATTTAATATTGTTGAACATACTTTTGTTCTATCATTAATAGTTTCAGCAGCGCATGCGACGATATATGTTTTAGTGCGCTTTTTTTACTCCTTGCTTTTTCACTTTATCAGGACCACAGGGTGGTTCAATGAGGACTCGATAGTGTGAGGGATCTCAGTCCCAGTGGTATCACAATGGGCCTCCCAAAGGCCTAGGCGCGTCGTTTGACAGCCACTTAACCTAACCTAACCTAACCTAAATGGAAAATCGAAAATACTCTACAAAGTATTGAGTTTGCATAACTTTTGGGCATAAAACGTAGTAAGATCTTGTTGTTCATACTTTTCCAATTCTCCTTTCAATTAAATTTCTAGGCAAGTGGTTGGCTGCTTATTGATATAATCATACTGAAGTTTTATTCCGATATCTTCATTAGTTCTAGATGTATAACTATTTTAAAGTAACCTAATCAGATAGAATTCAAAAATATGTTATACTAGCTCACTCCGCAGTCGTTGCACTGCGTGAAATTATTTGTTTTGAAAACAAAGTTGAATTTGTATAGTGTTGGAAAACATTTATTTGCGATTTTTCTAATTTTTTTTTTCAATGTAACGCAGCTTAATAAACAACATTTTTTGTTTTCTGTTCCGGTGCGTAAATGTACAGAGAAGATGATTTTTCAACTCGTGAATGAAATTTAGCCACACACCTCCAGCGACTGTCTTTGAGACCTGTTGATTGTCATCCCAAAGTCTCATTGGAAACTGAATACGTTTGAACTGAAATGGCAAATCGTTGGAACTCAAAGAAATTCGTGGAATCAAGCATTCTGCCCCCTTGTAAGTCCCTTTAAAAAATTCTTGCAACTATTACATTATTCGATAGCTGCTTGAAGATTGCGAAGCATAATAAATGACAAAGCATTATAATGACAAAGAATTTAGAAATTTCACTGGATAATTCACAGCTTCGTCTTCATTTTCAACATGATCGATCGATGTGTATAAACACAAATATCCCGGAAGTTGACTTTAAGTCGTATAGATTAAGTCATCATCATCGGTATTTTTGACTGTTAAAAATCTGCGTGCACTCAACCAATCGTAGTTACGATAAATTTGGCTAATGTTCGGATTGATATCAAACCATTAGAAGTATTAACCGGAATTTTCCCAGTTCTTTGCAGATCTTCTGCGGTGCTATCCTGTTGCAGGAACACACGCATATTCATGGTCAATCAAATGGTTTTCGCGTTTTTTACACATTTACCACTGTTTCTTCGCTCCTATTGGTCATGATGCTATATAGCTTATAGCCTTCCTCGATAAATGGACTATCCAACACAAAAAGAATTATTCAATTCGAACCAGTAGTTTCGGAGATTAGCGCGTTTAAACAAACAAACTCTTCAGCTTTATAATATTAGTATAGATATGGCTTTTAACCTATTTCGCACCTTTTACATAAGTAACATCAGGATGTCATGAAAATTTTAAGTACCACATTTCATTGATATTAGTCGAGCATTTCCTGAGATATGAACTTTGACTAGAAAGTGGGCGGCGCCACTTGTATATTAAAATCATATGTAATTCTTTTAAAGAGTTTCATTATAATCTTGGTCATGTTGTGATTCGGTATGAGGCAATCACCCAAAAAACAGTTCCTCGTAATTGTGCAACAAATATATATAAAAGCTTGTCCTTGCTACAAGTTGCATGAATACTTATGTATGGCATATCGTCTACTTACATATACATATACAATAAAATAACTCATATATAGATATATATCAAACAGTCAGAATATATTATATACATATGTATCTTATTTTTATATGTATCAAAAAATATCTATGTCAAACACGTGCTTCTTATGACACGCATGTGCGTATTATTGTTTACATTTCTCTATAAAGTTATTTCAATATACTCACTCTATGTCTCCCATTTGTATATAACAATAATTTACTAACCGTTATCATAGTAAATACTTACATATACATATGTATGTATATAAAGTACCTCTCTCTGATTAAAAATCATTTCGCTCAGTGAATCTAGTTTCTCTTCAATATGGCTGATTGGCGATTTTGCGCAAAACTTCGACAAACTTGAGAGCACTTATGTATATGTAACTAATATGAATTTTATCGTAACTGACCAGCTCAAGTTGTAAATATTGCTCTCTATCTGACTCTCTACCACACTGACTCCTTCCTTTTCGTATATATATTCATATAATTATATTTGAGTTCACCATGATGTGTTATTGTTTTCATGGCTTCTTTAGCAAACCTTGATGATAATCGGAAAATATGCTTCAATTAGTAGGGAGTATTATATACAATTTTACCGTTTTATTGTGTAAGGTAGCGATTTAGAATATTTAAAAGAGGTTCACTCTCTTCAGTCAGAATATGGTGTTTATATTTACATAAATCGTTTTGAGAAAATGACAGAGATTCTCTGTCTTGACCATTAAATATATCTCCAAATAATAAATGCTCATATTCACTAGCAGGATCTAGCAGACATCTCTAAGGCTGACATTTAATTATTCATCACAAAGACTTTTCAAAATAAAATAGTTATTAGCGGCTTAAGAAAAGCATAGAACTAAAGGCGCTTGACTCCGGACTACCGCTTACATACATTTTAATGCGTGTCACGTATTAATCGATCATACAGCATTACTAAATCTGTTTATGTTTCGATGTCATTTTCGTTGTTTTTGTGGCGGCCAACCTAAAAACCAGCTGGTTTCTATAATTTGATAAAATTTTGTGGATTTATGCTTTGACGAGTTGCTCACATTTCACATTTACAAAGCATTTGTATGCATGCACCGGATGCATTAATGAGTGAGAAATTTAGGAGGAAGGAATCATGCTACGGCTAACATTTTGCATTATGCCCATTAAGCTGAAGTGAAGGGACCGTCTGGAAAAACTGCTGCTTTCGAAATTGTATATGCAGCTTTCTGAAATCTAACTTATGCTCTACCGAAATTATAACTACTGCCATCCTTTTTTTCACGCTCACATGTCTGTTTTCGAGATTATCCGTTATTCTTCATTTTAAAAATACACTACAGATTATTTTACAGCCTTTTGACACATTCTAATTGAGAAACCACAATACATAAATCGGGTGATCATTTGTGGTCATAATAATAAAATATTTAATATTATTTCAGTAAACCGGTAAATTTTGAGTTGCCAAATATTTTCCTATTGGGAATTTACTGAATTGACTTTACTTGTATGCCAATACACACGGCTAACTGTCTGTTGCATGATATCAGACAGAAATGGTCGATGTTGTTATTTTTAATTTGTTTTTGCTGTTGTTACTACGGTAATTTGGGACAGGAAATGGCGTTGATAGCAATTGCAGCTTCATGGTCGCGGTTTTGAAATTGTATGCACTGTTTTAGAAATATTATTGTGCGAATGCTCTTTAGAGTGATTTAGTTTGAAATTTATTTGAAACAAACTATTGTTGATTAATTAAACCAGTTGATGTTGTTAACGTTACAAATAATGACTGTTTTATTTACTCCTTTAAGAACATACTGCAGGTGCGGCAAATATTTTTGTATCGATCTAGCTCATCAAAACCACTAATTTTTTATTAAGGGCCATCTTGAGATTATTTGCTTCACCGAAAACTCATAGTGTCGTCTCATTGAATGTTGACATCGTCCACGTTTTTGCACCATAAAGCAGAACGGGAATAATGGGGTACTTGTAGAATTTGGACTTTGACCATGGAGGGAGGACTTTACTTTTCAGTTGCCTACTTAGTCCAAAGTAGCACCTATTGATTCGTATTATTTACAAGTTGTGTGTCATGATTATATGCTATTTTACTAAACTGAGCCGGCTTTTTTCATGTGTATTTTGTAATCTAAGCATATAATAAATGGAGATACAATAAATTTTAGGCGGCCTGGGAATTGGATAAGAAATTATAAAAAACGAAATCTATTCGTATCGAATGAGATTTTCACCCACGACCGCGGTAAGATTTAACTAAGCCCCATAATTATGTTTGACGGTCTCAGCAAATCAGTATTGAACATTTAAATGATGTGGCAGATTTGTCATAATTCTGACCAAATAATTGTGAATTTGCACATTTATTAGTCACCATTGTCAATAACTAGTCTTCTCTATGGAGGAATTAAATGGGTATTTGTATTTTGCTGGTGGGCTTAAGGGCCTTGCCTCATTTAAATTGATTGATTTCAAAAATATAGAGATATGTTTCATATCTAACACAACAGCACACAGTAATATAAAAGTGCAATATTTTTACGGGTTGCGGGCGATGAAATTCATCCGAACGGTACGCTGCACCTTTCCGATGAGTAGGTGCTGTTCTGAACACGCCATCATACGAGTATATTTGTTGGCGACTTGACGCCATCTGTAATCGAAAGCTGCTCGTACATATGTGAGTGATTGCCGAAATAAAACAAAACAATCACGTACATTCATAAATTTAATTGAATATTAGGGTGGGAGGTTTTATGAGGACTAAATTACAGATACCTTCATTGAAAACGATTTTCCAAAAAGCATAGCATCATATCCGATGGGAAGAGTGTTGACACTTTAATAATTTATTCATAAAGATATTTTTTCTTCATTTCTTCTTAAATCCTCGTAAAGGTGTATCTAATTTGGTGTAAGAGTTCCTTATCTTGCTATTGTAGTTCGTCGGATTTACGAAATTTATTTGAATACTTTGTGGACCACCGTTGCACAGTCCCGAATGCATTGTTTGTCATGTGCTGTGTACTCTCATCTTCTGTACAATATTCAATGAACTCGTTGAGCGGAAATGCCCGCTGAAAGAGAATTTCATTGGTAAAGTCCTACTCAGGTTAAAAACAACCAATGATTGTTAGCGAAGTTCATACGAATATATGCACACATTTATGTGCGCGTGTGAATTAATAAATATGAACTTTGGTATGCATGTGCACCTTTGTCAATGATTGCGTGGTCGTTGGCACCTAACCGCCACAATGTTGCACCGCAGACTTAAAGTAGCACTCATTTCATTTGATTGCACGGGTTGGTAACGGCTTGACTGTCTCCAAGCCAATCGGGATGCTTGAATATTTACACTGTCATTTGCATTTCGTTTCGGTTCCATGACACACAGATTCACTAGCATACGGCCTCACAAAGCGAGTACAAACACTAGCCAGCCTAAAAAAACACTTAAACAAGGTCGAAACGCTGGATGAGAAAATCTTTGAAATCATGTTGAGCGAGGGCCCAGGTAGTTCAAACGATGTAGATAAACGATGATGTAAACGAGAACCCAAGGGGAGATGCATATAAAATAGTCATGTCGAAGATTAGAAGGAGTAGAAGTCAAGCACCAACCTGTCCTATCCTCCTAGAAAAGGTGATGAAAACGCTTTTCCCTGCGCAAGAGTTGCAATCGAGCAGAAGGATACCTGCGATGGTGGAAGCTTTAGTCATTGACGAGAAGGAGATTATTGAAGTGGCGGAGTATTTCGGAAACGCAAAGGCGCCCGGACTGGACGGCATCCCAAACAAGGCACTGGAAATCGCTATAAAACATAACGATAAAAAATTTATCGAGCTTTATACACGCTGTCTAAATGAAGGAGTTTTTCCCAAGATATGGAAGAAACAGCGCCTGGCTCTTCTTCATAAGCCGAACAAACCGGCAGGAGAACCGAGTGCATACAGACCAATCTGCATGATCGACACAATGGCCAAAATCTTAGAGAAGTTAATCTGCAAACGCCTGGAGTAACACCTAGAAAATGAGCCTTCTGGACTATCCGAAAACCAATTTGGCTTCGGAAGAAACCGACCCATTATAGACGCAATTGGAAAAGTGACTGGAATTGCGGCGAAAGCCATAGCGGACACCAGATGGATGTTCGGTGAAAAAGAATACTGTGCAGTTGTCACACTTGATGTTAAAAACGCTTTTAACTCGGCATACTGGCCTCACATTATAAAGGCACTGGAGGCGAGAAATATACCAAAGTATCTGTTGCGTATAATTAGTAGCTATCTGTCTGACAGACGTAGGATACCGATGCAGGCCCAAAGAAATAAAGGGTGATTTTTTAAGAGCTTGATAACTTTTTAAAAAAAAAAAACGCATAAAATTTGCAAAATCTCATCGGTTCTTTATTTGAAACGTTAGATTGGTTCATGACATTTACTTTTTGAAGATAATTTCATTTAAATGTTGACCGCGGCTGCGTCTTAGGTGGTCCATTCGGAAAGTCCAATTTTGGGCAACTTTTTCGAGCATTTCGGCCGGAATAGCCCGAATTTCTTCGGAAATGTTGTCTTCCAAAGCTGGAATAGTTGCTGGCTTATTTCTGTAGACTTTAGACTTGACGTAGCCCCACAAAAAATAGTCTAAAGGCGTTAAATCGCATGATCTTGGTGGCCAACTTACGGGTCCATTTCTTGAAATGAATTGTTCTCCGAAGTTTTCCCTCAAAATGGCCATAGAATCGCGAGCTGTGTGGCATGTAGCGCCATCTTGTTGAAACCACATGTCAACCAAGTTCAGTTCTTCCATTTTTGGCAACAAAAAGTTTGTTAGCATCGAACGATAGCGATCGCCATTCACCGTAACGTTGCGTCCAACAGCATCTTTGAAAAAATACGGTCCAATGATTCCACCAGCGTACAAACCACACCAAACAGTGCATTTTTCGGGATGCATGGGCAGTTCTTGAACGGCTTCTGGTTGCTCTTCACCCCAAATGCGGCAATTTTGCTTATTTACGTAGCCATTCAACCAGAAATGAGCCTCATCGCTGAACAAAATTTGTCGATAAAAAAGCGGATTTTTTTTTTTTTTTTTTTTTTTTTTTTTTTTTTCTTTTCGTAAAATTTTCGAGCATTACCCCTGTCGGCCAGCTTGTCAAGCTCGTCATACTCACGCATTTCTGCCTCTTTCTTTCTTTTTCTGCAAATGCGTCTCGCTTCCCTCTTCAGCTCTCGGTATCTTTCCCATCCCGCTCGTGTTGCGGTCGATCGCAACATTGCGAGGTAGGCAGTCTGTTTTCTCTCCACTGCGAGACGACAATCCTCATCATACCAGCTGTTTTTTTTGGCTTTTCCGAAATCCAATTGTTTCGGTTGCAGCTGTACGTAAGGAGTTTGATATGCCGTCCCACAGCTCCCTTATACCGAGATTCTGATGAGTGTTCTCAGAGAGCAGGAGTGCAAGTCGAGTAGAAAATCGTTCGGCTGTCGGTTGTGATTGCAGCTTCTCGATGTCGAACCTTCCTTGTGTTTGTTGACGTGTGCGCTTTTCTACACAGAGGCGGGTGCGTATCTTAGCTGCTACAAGATAGTGGTCGGAGTCGATGTTGGGACCACGAAGCGTACGCACATCAAAAACACTGGAGACATGTCGTCCATCTATCACAACATGATCGATCTGGTTGCGAGTGATTCGATCCGGGGACAGCCAAGTAGCTTGATGGATTTTCTTATGCTGGAATCTAGTGCTACAGATGACCATATTTCGGGCCCCGGCGAAGTCGATCAGCCTCAGACCGTTTGGTGATGTTTCGTCATGGAGGCTGAATTTTCCGACTGTTGTGCCAAAGACACCTTCTTTACCCACCCTAGCGTTGAAATCGCCAAGCACGATTTTGACATCGTGGCGGGGGCAGCGCTCATAGGTACGTTCTAGGCGCTCATAGAAGGTATCTTTGGTCACATCGTCCTTCTCTTCCGTCGGGGCGTGGGCGCAAATCAGCGATATGTTGAAGAACCTCGCTTTGATGCGGATTGTGGCTAGACGTTCATCCACCGGAGTGAATGCCAGGACTCGACGACGGAGTCTCTCTCCCACCACGAATCCCACACCGAATTTGCGCTCCTTTATATGACCGCTGTAGTAGATGTCACAAGGACCCACCTTCTTCCGTCCTTGTCCCGTCCATCGCATTTCTTGGATTGCGGTGATGTCAGCCTTTACTCTTACGAGGACATCAACCAGCTGGGCAGAGGCACCTTCCCAATTAAGGGTCCGGACATTCCAGGTGCATGCCCTTAAATCATAGTCCTTTATACGTTTGCCGTGGTCGTCATCAAAAGGGGGGTTTCTCATCAGAGGCCTGTGTTTCTTATTCACTGGTTATTCGTTTTTATGTGGTGGGTCCCAAGCCCTACGCACAACCGCATAAGCGGGATTCGCCTTCTCACTTTAGCTCGCTTCCAGACGGATGTCTGTTGGCTACCCAGAGGATACTTGGTCTAAGACCGGAAGTTGTGAGCTGCTTGAGCCACATGTAAAAGAATCGTTCGTGGCCACTCCCAACTGAATGGCAGTCAGAAACTTTCCTCACTTACGTGAACTTCTACATATGACTCCATCCTCCTCTGTTCACCTAGTTGGAACATATCCAATAATATTTTTCTTTGTCAAAGAAGTTGCATTTTCCTGGTTGAAATCACGCAAGGTTTGACGTGGGCCTTTGTGTGTGCCTACGTTCTGTCCCAATTAGCGTTAATCAATGGCGGCAAGCACCGAACGTAATCTGATGCCTTCCGCTCCTGTTACTGAAGTGGCCGAATGTCACATCTGCCAACATCAATGTTTAAATTCCAAAAATTGTTTCCACTAAGATCTTACCAGAGAGTTACCGGGCTCAGGCATCCGTTTCGTTAAACGTTTGCCATTCCACCTTAGCCATTGATCACCAGTCAACTTGTACGTTCATGTGTGCCGTAAGGTGATCAGTTCGGCCGCGCCTAACCTAGATACAGACGCTCTCCTGTAACCCACTCAATCTGAGTCAAACGCTCCGATTTTCTTAGTTTGACACTTAGGAATCGACGGTATCAATTCGCATCATCAGGGGGACTATAGCCTTTAAGCTATACACTTCAACTCTGCTGCTTTGGTCACAGAATTTTTATTGGCTATTCGCAGCTAACCTACATATCTGGAGGCCTTGCAACTATCGGCTATATGCTGACCACCACAGTAGCCCACTTGCCCTGAGTGTGTTTATGCATGTATGCATGTGCACATGTGGTATATAAACACGAATAGACTGGAATCTAATTGTATCCGGGTTAGGGATGCAAACGATGTATCGGTGTTTTTGAAACATCGATTTTTTCGACAAAAAGCTCGAAACTAAAAACATCGATGCATCGATGTCACTTTCAACGATGTTTTATGTCGATGTTTTATATAAAAATTTGACTTCACACTTTTTGGGGTATTAACTCGAAACCCTCTATTTCGATACGCTTTATTACATTGGAATTCGATTTTTGTAAAATACGGAGAATTCGTTAAGGGAATGTGCGCTTGGACAATACTGCGGTTACTTTTATGATTTATTTATAAAATTTAATTATGGCGCAGGCTACTGCGTTAGATCAGAGATTCAAATTACTGCTTTTTAAAGATGCTATGGCTAAAAGAAATAATTTTTTTTCATAACAAAATCAAAGAATCGCGCTGATACAACTGAATCTTCGGATGAGTGTGAAACAGAATACTCGTTTGATATTTGGAACCAGAATAAACATTTGGTCCACCAAAAGGTGAAATATAAGCTGTCAAATTTATCTACAATTACAGGGACGGAAGGTTGAAGAGAAAGTGTATCTCGGCTGTAACCCCTACCAATCAGAAGCCAATAGAGTTTGGGTTGACATGAATACTGTGTTTCCGGAGTTGTATAGATAAAATCGAAAAGAAATGACAGTGAAAAAACTTTCCATGTTTGTTTTGAAATTCTGTTATTTATTGAGAAAAACTTTAACAGACATATAATGCTAAGTGAAATAAAAGGTATCAACTTAAGACGTACTACATTTCATTTATTTATGCTTCTGTTTCAGTATCCCTTTGTTTTTCACACGAAATTTAAAATAAATTAAAAAGTTCAAAAATACATCCATATTTCGATGTATCGATGTTTAATGGCCGATGTTTTTGATTTCGATGGGTTTTGAAGAAACATCGATACATCGATTTGCATCCCTAATCCGGGTACTTTCGAGGCGGCCTACCGAGTGCCACAATAGACTTTAGGTCGCTGTGCAATCCTCAATATGTAATCTAATCTAATATATGTTATTAGTGCCGGTTTTCTTTAAAAACGTGACGAGAATATGTTTTCAGATTTAAGCTTAATAGTTATATAGAGGACAAAGGAGTTATTTTATAATATTCTTCTGGAACTTGTAGCACATACTTAGATCTAACCTAACATATAGTTTCAATAGGTGAATGGCATGCTGATATGTCAGAAAAACTAGATGACATAGTCGCGGATGCGGGAATTTGTTGACTTTGAGCTGCTTCCATTTCCTGTCTTATTCGGTTCTAATTTTTTCATAAATTAATGATGTGATCTCAAAGAAGTTATTTTTCATCTTCTGATGCTTCGAGAAAAGCCAAGCTTTGTGGTATCAATATCTAAAAGCTTCCCCGTCATTTACATCTTTATGAATCCTCTTTCACTTTAGATGAAAAGGCGAAGGCATATGACACTTCACTATCTGCTTCAGTTACAGTAGTTGAATATTCCAAATGCGTCGACAAATTTCCATCTGTTGAAGAAAATACAGGATTATTAAATACTACCATTTCCCATTTTATTGGATATGTATGTATATTGCTGATTGGTCACGCGCAGTCCCTGATTTCCATTTTGAAATACTTTTCAATTCTTAAATGAATCGCTCTAACAACTTTCGCCACTTCTTCTCCTAGTACAGTCTTTCCCAAAGTGGGCACTGCAGGTGTCAAGGGGGGCGGTAAAAGACTCAAAAAGAAAATGCGGGCGTTGTGTAGAGGCCTGGAGGTGATTTAAAATTTTATTTAGCTAGGAGGCCTCTTAGGCAACGACTGCATCAGCTCTCGACTCTCAAAAACAACTTGTGAACATCAACTAATATGAATTAAAAGATTGCTCAAACTCGATCTATATTTCTATCCGCGTAGTTCCCACTTTATTGAATATAGAAAAAATTAAAATCACGTCAATCGGTCGCTCCGTTTCATAATGAAAGTAGACACAAACAAACAAATAACAAGTAAAGAAGGCTAAGTTCGGGTGTAACCGAACATTTTATACTCTCGCAATTTATTTTTTTAACTTTATTAATATTATATAATACACAATTTGACCCACATATTCGTCATAAATATTGTATAAAGTCCATTGAAAGCTGCAGACCCTAATATTTAGTTAGAAGCACCGAGGTCCTCATGTTCGATATATGGGGCCTTGAAAACCTATGGTCCGATTTCGGCGATTTTTAGAATGGGGAGTGTAGCAACTTTGTTGCGAGAGTATAAAAAGACAACAGACACACTTTCGCATTTTAATAGTTATTAGTACTCGTAGATATCTATCATGTTTTAACAAGTTTTTGTTAATTAACCCAAATTGTTCATTCCTGTATCAATCGGTTGGTTCATTGAATACTTGTTCGGACTTGTTGTGTACGATTAAGCGTCGAATGAGATAAACGAGTTTATGCATGTTTGTTTTATCCTGTCGGTGTGTGCTGCTTAAGCATTCCTATATAAACAATGTAATATTTATTTTATTTTCATTTGTGGTTTTGCGCGCAATAGATGAGTAGTACTTACGCTTCCTTTACACTACTCGCGAAGTTGAACGGAGAAGAGTTAATATTGCCAGCAATAAATGAAGTAGTAACTACTGTGCTTTATAAACCGGCCGAACGCATTATCCGAAAAATTCCTTTGAGTAATAATTCTGTGCAAAGACGCATTAATGAAATGACTGAAAACATTGAAGAATCATTTTGCAATCACCTGAGGACAAGTCAATTCTCAATTCAGCTCGATTAGTCCACTTTACCAACTAATGAAACATTGTTGTTGTCTTACGTGAGGAGAAAGAGATTCCTTTGAAAAATATTATTTCAGTTGCTACGGATGGCGCTCCGGCTATGACAGGGTGCCATAAAGGATTCATAGCGTACTTAAAAAATAAAATTCCAGATGTCCTTGGTGTACATTGCGTTATTCATAGACAACACTTAGTTGCTAGAAACTGAAAAACTATTTCAATCACTGCAATATGTCATCAAAGCGGTCAATAAAATCCGCAACAGCTTTTTGAATGATGGATTATTTCATCAGCTTTGTGTTACTAATGACGGAGATTTCAACCGTTTGTTGTTTCATACTGATGTTCGTAGGCTATCAAGAGGCAATTGTCTGACTCGATTTTAACTGTTTGACTCTGTTATAGAGTTCTTGGAAACTAAATATACAGTATGTCAAGAAACAGTTTACACATAGAAAATAAATACACTTTTTCACTTTCCGCAGCCAAATTTTTTACTTTTTACTTCAGTTCATCATATTTTTGAATCAGGGATGGTTACTTACAGTATTTCAAGAGATGTGATGCAAAAAAAGCTGCGAAAGCAATGCAAAAACCAACCAAGAACAACAAAAAACAAAAATCATTCAATTTTGTTAGTGTCAAGAAAAACTTTACACACTTCGATTATTTGACTTGTTAAGCACGTGTTATACAGTTAACCGTACTTCACCGTTACCTATTCTTCGTAAAGGCATTTACAATGAATTTGTCAATTAGTTAGTGATTAATTTTTGCTTTTTTCATATCTGAATTACCCATTACTGTCTTTTTAATATTCCATGCAAAGGGTTTAGTTTGAAGAGGTCCAACTATTGCCCCATAATCCCCAATGGGGTAAAAACGTTTGAGATCTAACAGCAATGTTTTCTTTAACCCTCTAAATAGTGTAAAATGGCTAAAATTGGTCGGAAAATATGGAAATACAAGAACGAAAGCCAGAAAAAGGCCCTAAATTATAAATAAGTGGACATGTACAGTGCTTAATGTCTCGAAAACTTGACCAAATTCCAAAAATTTCGATCAGTGTTCTTACGAAAGAGTTCTAGGAAGAGTGCAACATTCAGATTTCTCATGAAACTGCGCGACAAAACTTGCTACGACATGAATACATATGTATCAAGATGTGCTATAAAAATAATCGAAATGATGTTGTGTCTTTCTAATGAAAATAATGCCTTGTGTCGTACTCTAGTTAGCCAATTGTTGAAATATAACATCTTCAGCCAAACTGCTTCTACACAAAAAGAATCTGGGCAGACGTGAGTTTCACAATTTTTTTTCACAGTAACGACGAATTGTTTGCCTACTGCCAACATTTGGAAAACCTCCACATTGACTTCACCGAACGATACCAGGACATTTTGAACTTGGAAATACCAGACAGGGTGTTGGATCCGTTTTCAAATGTCAACACAGCAATGTCACCTCAAGAACTTATAGAATATGGAAGAAGAACTTATAGAATTGACAACAAACGAGGAAATAAAAATCAAGTTCAAAAATGGTTACCAAGAATTTTGGCTACACAAACCGATACCGCAATTGTACCCTGGATTGTGGTCTATCGTTCAACGATTCTTGATAGCATTCCCATCGTCATATTTGTGTGAACGTGGATTTAGTGCTGTGACAATACTGCTTACTAAAAAGAGAAATCATTTGCTTGTTACCGAACGTGGCGACTTGCGACTGTTCTTGAGTAAATTGGAACCTGATATTAACAAACTTATTATAAAGCATCAGATTCATCCTTCCCATTAGTTTTTATATAAGGATCGATTATTTTAGTTTTATTTTTAATAAAAGATTATCTGTTTTAATACTATAAAGTAGTGTTTCAATAATCATTCTTATTGGCATTTGGAGCCCGTATGAGTTAACTTGAGACCTAAGCGCCGTTGTATGTTACCTACTGCGCCCAGGGTTTCAAGTTGTGGGTTATAGTAAAAGTTTCGTTTAGAATTCTCCGTTAATCTACATATATAATGGTTTTTAAATAGGTGAAAAAATGGGAGCGCTAAAAATATTCATTCTCAAAGTGGGCAGTAGACAAAATAAGTTTGGGAACTACTGTCTTCTAAAAAGACAAAAAAAAATTAAAAATAAATTTTTTCAGGTGTCTGTCAACAGGAATATCATTTAGACAAATTGCTTTTTCATTCAGGATATCGTAGTTATTGGTTTTGTTGTATGAATGCATCAGTGCCACTATTTGGTATATTAGCGTATTTACGTTAAACACGTTTAAACGTTTACATTTCTCAGCGACAGCCTATTCTAACTAAATATCGTGATATTTGATAACTTGGCAAAAAATATAAAGGAACGACTAATTAAATTTGAACAATATTCATGATTGTTTTACATAATTATCTTTTATGAAGAATATTTTAATTACCAGTCACTGAGGCTCTATCCTTCAATGTAATGTCGTCACTTTCATCCTCTATCACACCAGAACCCAGTGAAAAAAAAACAATTATTACATATGATACAAAACGAAAAATATAAATACACTTTGTTGTATTTTAGTATACCGAATTTACTTTCGTCGATTTGTATAATTTTACCATGGCCACCAATTTAACACATCGCTACCTGTTGATCGACTTGGTATAATACCACTGCTTCGCGACAGTTGTTATACCAGTCGCATATGACAGCGCTGGATATATTAGCTCTCTGATAAGGCTGTTTTTTTATGACTGTGTGAAAGAATCAGATTTCTTGATTCCAAGGAAATGTTACAAACCAAATTTTGTTGAAATTGGTCTAGTAGTTTCAGAGAAGAAGAACTCAGTGCCTAAGGATAATTTTTTAACGAAAATATCGGTAAATATCGCAAATATTTTAATTCTATTCACAGAGAATTATTTCTCTCTGTACTAAAAATGGGTAAAATCAAGTTACAACTTCTTCTAGCCTAATTATAGGTTTTTCAAAAATATGGTGGGCTTTATACCTTGTAAATCAGTTAATATGTGAAATATCTTAACCAAATTAAGTGAGCTTGGATATAGTGTACCTTCGTGCTGAAAATGCGTGATTTTCGTAATTCTATTGGACTTTATGCTGATATTGTGTGTTACCTAAATAAAATTACTGAATAAATTACAATAGTATAAAATGTTCGGTTACACCCGAACTTAGTTCTGCCTTGCCTGTTAAATATACCAAAAATTATGTAATTATGTTAATTTAAGGTTTTTATACTTTCGCAACAAAAGTTGCTAAGAGAGTATTCTAGTTTTGTCCACATAACGGTTGTTTATAAGTCCTGAAACTAAACGAGTTAGATATAAGATTATATATACCAAAGTGATCAGGGTGACGAGTAAAGTTCAAATCCGGATGTCTGTCTGTCCGTCCGTCCGTGCAACGGATAACTTGAGTAAAAATTGAGATATCTTGATGAAACTTGGAACACGTGTTCCTTGGGACCATTAGAAGGTTAAGTTCGAAGAATCGGACCACTGCCAGGCCCACAAAATGGCGATATCCGAAAACACATAAAGAGCTATAAATAAACCATTAATTAAGCTATGAAATTGAAATTTGGTACAAAGGACTGTTCTGAGGGGGGGGATGTAATTTTTTTTTGGAAAGTGGATATGGCCCCGCCCCCTGCTAAGTTTTTTGTATATATCTCGTAAACTATTAAAGCTACATCAACGAAACTCTCAGGGATCGTTTCAGGCATCTCCTTATATAGTCCAAAAATGTATAAAATCGGATTATAACCACGCCCACCTCCCATACAAAGGTTACGTTGAAAACTACTAAAAATGCTTTAATTCAGTAATGAAACCAACAGAAACCTTTTATTTCATTTTAAAGAAGGTCCAGAAGACCTGCACTCGAAATGCTAAACAAAATTTTGAATGGGCGTGGTTTCGCCCACTTATGGGTCAAAAACACTTTCTCAGAAACTACTCGACAAATAGCAATGAAATTTGGTTTGTAATATTTTCCTTGCATTTCAATGATATGTTGTGAAAATAGTCCAAAACGGAATCCAACCACGCCTACTTCCTATATACCAGAACTTTAAAGTCGATATGTGAAGATATCGGAATAGAACTTTGATTAAATACTGCATTTTTAGTGTGGCAGTCCCAGAGGTTTTCAAGGCCCCTATATATATCGTACATGAGGACCTCGGTGCTTGTAACATAATATTAGAGTTTCCAACTCTCAATGGACTTTATACCATATATATGACGTATATGTGGGTGCTCCACTTTCTAACTCAACAATTTATAACATGAATGTCGCCATTCCTCACATGACAAATTAATTGACAAAATTTCACATTTTCGATAATAGGATGTATCGCAAACATGTGTATTATATGATTATTTGAATAGGGTTAAACGATCACTCAAACGTTAAATATTCGCCATTAAAACTATAAAGAGTTAATAACAACAGTTGAATAACAACAAAAGCAATAGCGTGCATATTGGCACAATAATAATTAATAGTACGGTTGCACACAGCAGGAAGCGTAGATCAAAGGCATTGATTGCTACTTTTCTTTCCTATCCGTCACGTTACTTCGGTTGAACATGCTGTGGATGCGGGCTGGCAATGTTAATATGTTCGTATGTTTGTGTGTTAGTTTGTTTGCCGTATTTGTTTCTATCATTAATTACTTACATGTGACTTCGCTGCCACGACCGACTGATCGAGTTATGGAAATTCGCACAAACACATGCGCAATTAGTGGTCCAATTTTTTTTCATATTTTATATTTTATTTTTGTATGTATGTTATTATACACATATATTTATTAGTATTCGATATACCGTTGGTCTTACATGTACAGTTCCACCTCCGATTTCTGTGACACGTACAACACTTCTGCCATATTATATTATTTTAAAATAAAAGCAACTTGAACAGTCATTTAATTAACGTATTTTACTACCTAATAAGCTTAATTATACTTTCGCAATAAAGTTACTGGGCGTGGCCCCGCCCCCAGATAAGTTTTTATACATACATACCAATAAAGCTATATGAACCAAACTTTCTGCAGTCGTTTCCCTTTCGTACCCCATCACACACCATTAAAATAAATGAAATCGGATAATAATCACGCCCACCTCCCATACAAAGGTTAGGTTGAATTACTAGAACTAATTACTAGAACTAAGTTAACGCACTAACGAATAACATTTTACAGAAGAAATGGCAGAAGGAAGTTGGTCTCAGATTTGTTTACAAAATGAAAAATGGGCGTAGCGTCGCCCGCTTATGGGTCAAAAAACATATCTCAGGAACTACCCCACCGATTTCAATGAAATTCGGTACATAATATTTTCTTGACACCCTGATAACACGTGTGGAAAATGGGCGGACTTGGTTCACAACCACGCATACTTCCCATCACTTAATAATATATAGTGTACCTTGGTGGTGAAAATTAATGAAATTGGAAAAGATGATGCCGCTCTTGGTAACACTTGCTACCAATGGAAAATGTCACAACAAATGCGAAATATGTCACAAGCAATTAGTAACTCTTTGGTTCGCAGAGAGACCACAAATAAAACTTGTTTATTGCACAGTCAAGTGCTGTTTCCTTTTACTCAGCATTTTTATATAAGAGAGTGATATATACTATGTAGGTAAAAACCTTTTGTTTCATTTTTACTACAAAATTCGGGAGAAATTAAGAATAAAAATGCCAAAAATTCATTCAAGTTCCGCTACCACAGCATTTTGTAAGTATGTACTATATAAATACATGTTCACGTATATGTACACTCACAGATTCATATTTATGTACATTTGCGCGCCTTTCACTACAAAATACACAAACGCTATAAACAGCTACATACACACTACTTTAGTAGATGTTCCTGTGTTCAAAGTTTTATATTTCCTTTCAATGAAATTATCAGTTGTGTTGATAGCGCGACGATGACTGAATGATACCGTGGTCCATCGCGTAGCATGCTAAAAGCGTGTGAAACACAACAACAATAACAAACAAGTTGCTCATGGATGGTAATTGTGGTGAATTTCCATTCTCCCAGAGAAAACTCATGAGCGAGAAAAGGAACTGTGCGTGTTATTGGAGGAAGCATATTATTTCAGATTGGTATTGACAAAGAGTGGAATAGGGAGAGCATGAACAATAAAGAGAACATGCTTGATTGATAAGGAAACTTCTCGTGTTCCGAATGACCAAAGAGTTCCATAATCAGAATTTTTAGAATGAAGCTATCTATATTACGATAGTTTTTAGAACAACTAATCTTAGATATAATTTGGAGCGATTTTTGTAACACAACGAAAACACATAAGAAAATTTAAGATTCCTTAGCTTACCGAAGTATCGTTCAATACTGAATTCTCATGTTTCGGGTATAGCTACATTTGCTAATCCAAGTGAGCTTAATTTAACCTGACCTCATTATATACTTTTTGCGCAGTTCTCTAAATCATCATTTCAAATAAACAAATTTTGACAGAGGGTAATACTTAAGCTCTTATTGCTTGGATGTGTTTGCTTAGGAAACTCTCATTAAATACTACCTGAATTAGAAGGGAGATGCATCCTTTCCTCATTCGGAAAATAATTTAATTAAATACAATTGCTGATAATAATCTTACAGCCGGTTTCACGAAACAAATTTAAGTGAAAAATTATTCATTTCAGTTTCACCATTTGACTTAATTTTTATTTAAATGGTCACGCTTTGCCATTTAAATATTATTTAAATACTGTCATGTGTAACCATGGTTACGCTTTTCTATCAGCTGAATTCCCATTTGTTTACCATTTTGACAAAGAAATACAATTTATTTGTTTACATAAATCAGCTGTTATTCTTACTAATATCCCTGCCTTTTAATTTTTTGGATGCCAAATGTCAATAATGGTGAAACGCAGGAAACTTAAGTGCAAAGTTAAATAAAAATAAAAATTAAATGGAACTTAATTTTCATTTATAAATTTCGTGAAACCGGCTGTTAATCTACTCCGTGATGGCATTTTCCCGTGCCCGTCACAAAAAATTCATTGCCTGAAGTAAAAGAAATACTACATATACATTTAGCAACAAGTACATAATATTTAACTATGTGTGTATTAGTGTCCTTAACCAATATTTTTCGCTTCGCCGGTCGCGTTCTAACAGCTGATGCGAACTCTCTATAAAAGCCGGTGTCTGGTATTTGACACGAGTTTATGAAAGAAATTGTAAGTAAACGCATTTAGCAATGTATATACGCTAACGGTATATATAAAATAAACGTCACAGCTGAGCTTTCATCGCTCTCTTTTCATTCGTTTTAACGAAAACCGCTTATAACCAACAAGCAAATCGGAATCGGGGATTAGTAAGTACTCGATTTAACGTACAATATGAAGAATACATATGTTGAAAGAGATAAAAATCTAATAAAATCGTGGTAAAAACAGTTTAAAAAAAGATCTTGAAAAAATTCAAAACGAGAAAAATATTGCATTTAATAGAAAACCTCAAAATTATTGATCAGTTTCGACTATATTGGTAAAACTTTCGGAAAATATTAGCTTCTGGTACAAAAAGAAACAACCCGTAGTGGTGAATTTGCTGAATTGGTCCATTTTGGAAGAATTTAACTGATAACATACATATATGTATACTCTGCAGAGTGCTATAGAAAATTATCCAAGGAAGGAGTGACTGTTAATTTAAGTGGCACAAAGGAGAACAATATCAGGAAGAAGCCATCAAATATAATCTTCGTATTCCAACGAAGCGAACGACGATTAATCAAGTTTTTAAATAGCTATAGAAATTTATGAGTATTATTAATGAAAAAATATTTTTATCTCGTGGAATCAGAATTTGCTTTTTAAGCACATTACTACTTAAGGAAACATTAGAATTGCTCTGTTATGGTTTTTCTTTTTTGAACAAATATATTTAACTTATTTTCATTGAAAAAGATAAGTCTAAGTGAGTACTCGAATTAACGAAAAATTCGATGTACCGAACAGGTCTGACAATTAATGTGTTCGTTATTTCGGAAAGCTCCTGTATTGCATTAGCAAGCACGTAAGCGTTTAGTACATAATATATAAGCATACTTTCAGGCGTTGAACGTCAACCATCTGTTAAAAGTTTATAAATAGTAACGTTCGGGGAATTACAACAATTACAATATACTTTTATTTAATAGCTGAGGAGTTTTCTATTTTAGGATTTCTATTTGTTTTTATATCCAAATTGAGCGCGTAAGCTCATCTCCGTTGTTCGTTCTTAGACATACTCACAAATGTTATTGCCTTATTAGCGCCAGTTACAATAGCAACAAAAATAATAGCAACTCAGAAAATCAGTAACAACATTGTATTTTTGCTGCTTTCTAGGTATTGTATTTTTCTATATATACTTAGGCAATTCACAAGCTTTGTTGTATGTCTTATGTCATATTTTAATATTCTTAAAAAATACGAGACTTGTGAGCACCCTTAACTGTTGTATGTCATATTTTGTCATATTTCTACACTTAATCATAGCGATTTTTGCTGAGGCCAAAACCAGATATATGTCCGTATTTTCCAGATATATACAATGTGCGGTATAAATCGGTTGAGAAGTGTTCGGGCAGAAAGGCACGAGCATAACCGACCACTGACCGACCCATAAAAAACCGGTTCTTCACAGAAAACCGACTACCCACTCGTCGAAGTTTTGCCCCAAAGCCCTACCCACCGACCGCCCACACTGCCACGAGTGTGTCCCAAAAAAACCGTTACCAAAAAGTAACCGGTAACTGCAGTACTAGGCATATGCCGCAAAAAACCGAAAAAGTTCGGCTGCAAGTGGGTAGGGGTATAGAATAGCGAACTCAAGAAACATACCACACAGTGTTGTATAACTCATATTTTAATTTTGCATGTGAAACAACAACAGTGTTGATATGACAGTCATAAAAAAATATGACAATATGACGATATGACACAATATGACACCTTGTGAATACCCTAACTGTTTCACGCATACAAAAAATTTCGAAATTTTTCAACGTTTTTTAGTTTTTGTACAGTCTTTTTCCTTCTAATCTAATATAATAATATATGTAATAATCTAATACACATAACGGTTGTTTATAACGCCTAAAACAAAACTTGTTAAATAAAGAGTTATATGTATATTAAAATATGTTGATGATGAGTTAAAATCTGAATGTCTTAACTAATTCCAACCAAATTTTAATTTTTTCAATATCTTGATGTTACGATTTGAAAATCTTTCATAACCACTTAATTCCCATACTTTAGATTCCAACTGATTTGTTCACATTACGATACATAAATCAAGAAGATATTAGAATTAAACTTTGCTCACATACTTTGATCTTGATAATCACTTAGTCAATGTATAGTTTGAGCTCAATCTGAGAGAAAAACTAAAATTTTCTAGAAGCTGTTATATTTATTGCAATTTTAAGCCTTCTATCATACTTTTGAGTTGAACAATACTGAAACACTTAGTACTGCTCAAAGCATATGGTAAACAATAAAAAAATAAATGAAAGACGATTTTTTGAGTGAATGCTATGGCAGCTAGCTATACATACATATATAAACCGGCATGCGTGTATTTTAGTTTTACGACCGAAAGGCCATAAAATTAAATTCCAGTATTTAACTTGTAGAAAGTTTTACAGAATGTTATATTAGAAAAAAGTGGAATAGACAATTGAAAATAAACGAGTTAAGCAATCAACCGCGCCGCTAGACTACTGTCATATCACCAAAACGGAGAAATTTCAAACGAGAGCCCGCACAATCATACGAACACTGTTACATATCTACAACAACGTTTAGTTTCTCAACCTCACCCACGGCGAGTCAACTCTTTTACGTACATATATAAACGGTTAAAGGCCGTGGAAGTCGTTAAATGTTTTCAGTAATTGTTCGTTGAGCTTTCATACCAACATCGTCAGCAGCATATCCCTGCTCGTATTGTACTATTGCCACAGTTGCACATCACTTCCTTTACTATCTCCAGCAAAACAATAAAAACAAGAAAAAATGAGCTCTATAAGAAATGTGAATGACCGGATTGGTAGCCCCGTTAGCAAGAAAGTATAAACTAGTTTTTGTAAAGTTGCATATAGTCAATGATTGCAACGAATTTATTTTTGCACACTAAAACTAAAGTTGAAAAGCAAAGCTTCGAAATGAAAAGTAGACTAATACAACTAAAGGATCACCTATTAACTTAAACCGACACTGACCTGAACTTTTCGAAATTTTTGAAAGTATAAACTATCGAATAAGCAAAAAATAAAAAATCGATTTTATGAAAATGTCACACTGGTATAGCCCCTTAATGTCGAGCTACATAGGAGAAATTATAGTCAAAGGAAAACAAGCAAAATTCCAGAAACGCAAATAGCCCTAGATGTCGGAGTAGACATTCAGATGTCCCTATATATGTATAATTTGTGACTTAATAGCACTTCACTTAATCCTATTTGGTGGACGTGGTAATGGTCCGATTTCTCCTATATGTAATACCAACCTTCTTATGGTATCAATAAACTAACACAAAAATGTATATTCATCCGCATAAAGAAAGTGAGGTTGAAAACTTAAGGAGCACACCTAGTGTGAAATTTCAAAACAATCGAATTATTTTAATATTTCGGTAGATTACACAAATCGATATCTCAAATAGTTTTTGAGTTATAGCAATTTAAAGAGCAACCGCTCGGCAGCTAGAGAGCTTCATTAGCTACGAGACGTACCTGAGGTATTGTTCAGAGTCTACTGTCCCTTCCAGCCCCTATAACACGATTCCGGTTTCTATTGTTGGCTCTCAGGTATACTAAAATATATCATTATATTAATTTCTAGACATTTTTCACTATCCACTTATAACAGTGAAAACGATCATTTTATATTTAAACGCGTTTTTCTCGAAACAGCATTTTCCGAATTTGCTGCAGTGATTACTCAAAAACAAATAATCCGATCACTATCGAATTTTTTTTACATGTTCTATATATAGTTCTCCGTACAATGACCTATCGATTTTTGATCTGATCAAAAAATCAAATTTTGGCTGGCCAAAAATTACCAAAATTTTGGATAAAATTCGACTATTTTTTTTTTTAAACGCCGCCATATTGTCAATTTTTGATTTTTTTTATCGTAGGTCATTGTATGTACAGACAATATTATCTAGTTTAACGAGAATTTTTTTTTTAGATTTCATCCACGGAGAAGGCCGGAATCACTTCATCAACGACTACAACTTAAAAAATATTTAATTTTTTTCTTCAAAAATTTCACTGTACATATATTCTTGAAACATGTCCAAATATATTCTTAGCATTTTGAAATACAGTAGTTTTCCGAAATAACGAACACATTAATTGTCAGGCCTATTCGTTATATCGAATTTTTGGTTAATTCGAGTACTCACTTAGAGGTATGTTTTTCAATAAAAATGAGTTAAATATCCATAAATTGCAGTTTAATAAATTGTTTTATTAATTATTTGTTAAAAAATGAAAAACCATAACAAAACAATTCAAATCCAATAAATTCTTCTAAAATGGACCAATTCTGTCACCTATACTTCTATTTGGTGCTGATCAATATTTTTTTTTATAAATTTCAAAATTTTATCAATTTGCACATTTCTTTTGATTTTTTTTCAAGTTTTATTTTTAATTCTAGTTCGATGTTATTTGATTTTTTCTCTTTCTTCATATGTCTTCTTCATGTTGTTCGTTAAATCGAGTACTTATAAATCCCCGATGTTCGTTATTTAAGATACTCAATGTAACAAATTTGCTTGTTCGTTATAAGCGGTTTTCGTTAAAACGAATATTCGTTGTTTCGGAAAACTACTGTAATTGATAAAGTATTTTTTTTAATAAAACTTCCCAAAAAACACCTTTTTTAGGCCATTACACTAGGTATGCCCCTTAAGAAAAATAGTGTTTGACATTTTCGCAGAAATATGTATTTGCATTTGAAATTATATTAATTTAATAAAGTAAGTGGTTTGCAATATTTTAAAATAATGTACATAATTCAAAGCAGGAACTAACTTAATATGTATGTGGTATGTAATATGATCTTCTTCATACAGTGTTCCAATGGTAAATGTTAGCGTTGGCAAGGAGCTTCACTATACCTACCCCATTAGATTTGAGGAAATAATTATTTCCTTTCATCACACTAGACGGGAATCTGTTTTCAACTCAACTGATCAGATTATATAACGCAAATTATTAATAAATTACTTCTACCAAGGATATTTATAACTTACAAACTCTTGCGGCTGATGGTGGTTCATGCTTAGAGCCAAGCCTGGAGCCTTTTGAATGTTGTGGGAATATATGGTAGATGAGTGCTAACGGAAGTGTTTGTGCGTTGTGTGCATTGCTTGGTAGAGATCTCAGAAACCAACGAAGTAAAGTAGAAATTGCAAGAAATAAATTCCACGTAAACACTGACATTATCAACCGAGAAGGGGTTAAAAGTCCAACTCCAAAGATGGTACGTAATAACATAAAAGCACAGCATGAGACCAACAAGAGTCGAACAAGAAGCGCAACAGTGGACAGCTAGGAACGGCCACTGTATACACCTGCATTCTAAACGACATTGAAGTTGATGTCGTCTGCTGCTCGATTGTTGACTATTCGTTATACGAATGTGGATGATATGTGCCAGGGTGGAGTGTAAAATGCAGCGCAAATTGAAATAAATGCATAAACCCTAATTGCTACGATTCAAAGATAAGCAAGCGCAAAGTAAGTGTATCAGTACGAAAAGAACCCTAGCTGAAAGGCAAGACACCGAAGCAAAGTAGTGGTTAAAGGATTGCATATAAGCTTGGCATGATGGGTACATGAAAGTAAAATATGTGGCAGAAAAGAAGTCCAGTTTGAAGGCGAGCTAAAGTGAGAAGGCGAAGTCCGCTTCTGCGGTTGTGCGTCGGGTTTGGGCCCACCACATAAAAACGAGGTACCAATGAAAAATCGACGAAAGTCTCGGATGAGACACCCCCCTTTTGATGACGACCCCTGCAAACGTTTTAAGGATAATGATTTAAGGGCATGCACTTGGAATGTCCGGACCCTTAATTGGGAAAGTGCCTCTGCCCAGAGAGAGACTCCGAGTCCTGGCATTCACCCTGCAATCACAATCGACAGCCGAACGATTTTATACTCGACTTGCACTCCTACTCTCTGAAAGCACTCATCAGAATCTCGATATAAGGGAGCTGTGGAACGGCATCTCAAACTCATTGTATACTGTTGCAGCCGAAACAATTGGTCTCCGACAACGAAAAAAAATCCAGTTGGTACGATGAGAGTTGTCGTTCCGCAGACTGCCTACCTCGCAACGTTGCGATTGACCACAACACGTTCGGGGTGGGATAGATATCGAGAACTGAAGAGGGAAGCGAGACACATTTGCAGACGTAAAAAGAAAGAGGCCGAAATGCGTGGGTATGAAAAGCTTGAAAAGATATTCCATTACCCGACCATGAAGAAATTCGAAAGCAATTACCCGCTTGGAGAACAACAAAGCGGCGGGGGCCGATGGATTACCGGCCGAGCTAGCGGTACACATTTGCAGACGTAAAAAGAAAGAGGCCGAAATGCGTGAGTATGAAAAGTTTGAAAAGCTGGCCGACATTTTCGAATTCGTAACAAATTCGAAACCGTTGAAGACATTAGAATCGAAGTTCGGAAAGTGAATGGAATTGAAATCAGAACACGGCGCCTCCAAAAAGCCGGACTAACTGGCAGTGGGCTAAATTGCACAAAATTTGGACCAAGGAGTATTGAGAAAAGTCATATTTTCACATAAGTCCAAAATTATCCACTTCTGTTCATACAATATGTCGCATATTCGCAGAAAAGTTGGTGAACATTCATATAATGCATGTGTGAGAAATACCTTTAGGCAGGCCCAGACCTAATGATCTGGGGTGTTTTTGTTATCATGGTGCTGGAAACTTTCCCTTAATTGATTGAAATGTTAACTCAATTAAATACCAACAACTCTTACTGGAGAACATGGCCCCTTCAATTGAAGAGCACTTTTCCTATATGCTCAATGTCACTTTGATGAGTTGAATGATTCTGCCATCGACCCAAATCGAAATATTAAATGAAGACATTTTGGTATCTCTTATCATTATTACCATTAAAAAAAAATCGGAAATATTTTATTTTCGCTTCTAATCGAAAATGAAAAGATTTATTTTTAACTGAAAATTGTATTTATGTTGGAAATACTCATATAACAAATTTTATCATATAACTCTTTGCTTTTAAAGAAAATCCAAAAAACACACATTTCTAGAGTGTCCACTTTTTTTTGACGGCTACCGTATATTTACAGGTGTACAAGTGAGCAATTGCCATGAAGATGGGTCTATTAATATCCAATTCTTCCTGAAATATTAACTTTGAGAAATAACTTACTTTGGTTAGTTTTCCAGTAATCATTTAATAATAAACATTATTCAAAACTAAATTTTAAATTGTTGGTTTCACTGCGTCATTTCCAGCAGCATACACATATTAGCATCATCGGATGAGAATGTAATCCGTGTTGCAAAACTTCAAAATAAAACAAAACAAAAACAAGTAAGGAAAAGCTAAGTTCGGGTGTAACCGAACATTTTATACTCTCGCAATTTATTTATTTAACTTTATTAATATATATATTGTAAAGTAAACGATTCAGATCGTCTTCAAAGATCTGATATATAGGAAGTAGGCGTAGTTGTAAACCGATTTGGCCTATTTTCACAACATTTCATTGGGATGTAAGGAAACTATTACAAACCAAGTTTCATTGATGCTTCCATCTGCCATTCCTTATGTAAAAGTTAGTGTTTCTGACGTTTTTCGTTAGTGAGTTAACCCACTATTAGTAATATTCAACCTAACCTTTGTATGGGAGGGGGGCGTGGTTATTATCCGATTTCTGTCAGTTTTGGATTGTATAAGGAAATGGCTAAAAAAATGACTGCAGAAAGTTTGGTTTATATGGCTCTATTGGTTTGTGAGATATGTAGATAATAACCGATTTGGGGGCGGGGCCACACCCACTTCCCCAAAAAACATTACATCCAAATATGCCCCTTAATAGTGCGATCCTTTGTACCAAATTTTATTTCCATAGCTTTATTTATGGCTTATATTTATTTATTTATGGCTTAGTTATGGCACTTTATGTGTTTTCGGTTTTCGCCATTTTGTGGGCGTGGTAGTGGTCCGATTACGCCCATTTTCGAACTTAACCTTCTTATAGTGCCAAGAAATACGTCTTCCACGTTTCATTAAGATATCTCAATTTTTACTCAAGTTACAGCTTGCACGGACGGACGGACAGACAGACATCCGGATTTGAACTTTTCTCGTCACCCTGATCATTTTGATATATATAACCCTATATCTAACTCGTTTAGTTTTAGGACTTACAACCAACCGTTATGTCGAAAAAACTATAATACTCTCGTAGCAACTTTGTAGCGAGAGTATAAAAACTATAATTATGTTCGACTCTGAATTAAAGAAACTTGAAAAACTTAAAAGGGAAATTATGGAAATGTAATAAGTGCACTTAAGTATGTATGTATTGTGAAACCAGAGCAGGATTATTGTAATTTACTAAAAACATAGTAGTGGTTGTTTAATATAAGCCCTTTCATCCCCTGCATTCTAAACGGCTTGCATGAGTTAAACATTGAACAGTTCGGTGAACGTTACAATATTTACTAAAAAAGCTGCACTTTGAGGATTAGTGTTAATTGTGACTCTCACCAGCTTTTCAGAAGGCAACTTCTAAATACTATGCAGACCTCATCTTTTATATTGATATATTACATGGACATTAAATATAGATATGATTTTGGCACTAATATTTGTCATGAGCTCGTCAAGAAGAAACCGGTGGAGTAAATATAAGAATCTGGTAACCAGTCTCTTTTTTAAATAGGGCGTACATAATCTTTGAGCTGTTTTAAATTTACTTGACATGTTTTTTTTGTCTAAGTCGAGCATAACGTGCTAATTGTGAGTTGAGAATAATTTTCTCGAGTATAAGAAAGTAACATCAGACGTAACGAATTAGCACATCTTGAAATATAATGTTAAAAATAAAATCTTATATCAAATATTAGAACAAAATTGCATAGGAAACCTTAGCATGTAATGCATATATAGGCAGGTCTCAATTAAGTTGGTGTTTAATTTGTATTTGTGGAGATTTACATCCGACTTCAAAATGTGTCCTAAATAAAGAGGATTTAAACAAAAAATGCAGCAATTGTGGAGGAAGTCACACTGCCAACTACAATTGTGCAACAATGTACAAATGCAACCACCTCAAAATCCTCCAAATGGTGGTATTGAAACCATGATTATAAATCTTACGCAATGTATGAAGCAATTTATGTCTACTATGCAAAATATGATACAAGATTTAATAAAATCACAAAACCAAATGCTGCAAACTTTATTAAGTAAAAAATGAGCGTACTAAATATCTGTATATGGAATGCTAATGGTATTAACCAACATAAATTGGAGCATATTATATTTCTGTCTAAAAAAAAAATACATATAATGCTAATATCAGAGACTCATCTAGCAAACAAAAACAATTTCAAAATGCTGGGACTTAGACTGTATGTAACAAATTTCCCGGATGGAAAAGCACATGGCGGAACGGCAGTGTTGGTTAGAAATAGGTTAAACCACTATGCTCGGGAATATCATGCTACAGCCTAGTTACAAGCTACAACAATATCCTTAAAAAATCGGAATTGTGATTTGAATCTAACGGCTATATACTGCCCACCTCGTTTTAAAATTACAGATAGCGAATTTAAAGACTTTTTTGGAACACTAGGTCATAGATTTCTAGCAGGTGGAGATTATAATGCAAAACACATGTACTGGGGTTCACGTCTTATTAATCCGAAAGGACACCAGCTGTACCAAAGCATTATGAACCACAATAGCATTATAGTAACATATAGTATCTCCTGGCAAGCCCACATACTTGGCCAGCGATCACAACAAAATACCAGATTTAATTGATTCCGCTGTAACCAAAAATATAGATAGATCACTTGCGACAGTTACATGCACAGACTTATCTCCTGATCATTCACCTGTACTAATAAAGTTGTGTGAACAACCCATATTCGTTGAGCCAAAAGGGGGGTCTAACATCTCACAAAACGAAAGACATATTGATGAAAGTATAAGAGAATTTAATGATGTAATATCAAATGCAGCCGTCGTAGCAACACCAAACAGAAATAATAAACCATTTAGCCGAAGAAAAATCACTAATAATGAAATATAAAAGCTTGTAAATGAAAAAAGGCGAGCTAGACGTGAATGGCAGTTAAATCGCTCCCCTTCTACTTAGCTGCAACTAAAATATGCTGTACGAAAACTAAAAACAGCGCTTAAACGTGAGGAAGAATAGCACACTCACAATTATATAAAGAAACTGTGTCCAAATTCAAACAAACGAAATTCTCTTTGGAAAGCCCAAAAGTCAATAAAGCCTCCAGTCGACTCCAACTTGCCTATAAGAGGCTTGGGTGGAAACTGGACACGAAGTGACGAGGATAAGGCAAATTATTTTGCAAATGACCTAGAAAAAGTATTTCAATGTAATTTTCAAAAGAACAGCATTAAGCTGCCAACCAAGCTCCAATAGCGCTAACGAGTCGCTTGGGTCTATTCAAACGTCATCTTTTGAAATTATTAAAATCATAAAAGAGCTGAATCCAAAAAAGTAGGCAGGACACGATAAAATTACTCCAAAAATGCTAATTGAGTTCCCAAATATTGCTTTAACAGTGCTCTCCTTGCCCTTTAACGCTATTCTCAGTTTCAGGTACTAACCAATTTCATGGAAAAAGTCGCAGATCATCATGATAGATAAACCAGGTAATGACTTGACACAGCCGTCTTCATACAGACCAAACAGTCTTCTACCCTGTCTTTCTAAGATACTTGAAAAGATGTTACTATCAAAGATGTCTCCTTTCCTCCATGAAAATAATGTAATACCAACGCACCAATTTGGTTTTCGTGCAAAACATGGCACTGTGGAACAAGTAAATAGAATTACTAACGAAATCAGAAGGGCGTTGGAGTATAGAGAGTACTGTTCTGCTATATTTCTAGATGTGGCTCAGGCGTTCGATAAAGCGTGGCATGACGGGCTTTTATATAAGATTAAACAAGTAAGGAAAGGCTAAGTTCGGGTGTAACCGAACATTTTATACTCTCCCAATTTATTAAAGAAATTTTATTAAGATAACGCACAAATTTACCCATAGATTCGGCATAAAGTTTAATAGAATAACGAAAATCGTCAATATAGATATGAGGGCTGAGGTAATCCCTGAACCGATTTCATTCAATTTCACCATCAAGGTACACTATATCCATTACTATACGCTCACTTAATTTTGCTAAGATATATCACATATTAACCAATACACATATGCGTATTAAAGCCCAACGAATTTTTGAAAAACCTATAATTAGGTATATGGGAGCTAGGAGATGTTGTGACCCGATTTTAATAATTTTTGGAATAGACACACATTATTGGAAGAAAACAATTTCCTCTGAATTACATTAAATTAGCTGAGAGATTTACCCATATTTTCGGTTAAAATTTAACCTTAGGCGCTGAGTTCAACATGTTCGATATCTGGGGCCTTGAAAAGTTATAGTCCGTTTTCGACAATGTTTTCACGAGTGATGCCAGAGATCATACCAGATAACCATTGGTTCCTAATGTATATATTATAAAGTGAAGGATTCAGATGGAATTCAAAATTGAGTTATAAAGAAAGTAGTCGTGGTTGTGAACCGATTTTATCCATTTACCACACATATCATCAGGGTGTCAATAAAATATTATATACCGAATTTCATTGAAATCTGTCGAGTAGTTCCCGAGATATGGTTTTTGACCCATAAGTGGGCTATGCCACGCCAATTTTCCATTTTGTAAAAAGATCTGAGTGCAGCATCCTTCTGCTATCATGTCTGTGAAATTTTGTGTTTCTGACATTTCTCGTTAGTGAGTTAACGCACTTTTAGTCATTTTCAACCTAACCTTTGTATGGGAGGTGGGTGTGATTAATATCCGATTTCTTTCATTTTTGGATTGTATAAGGAAACGACTGCAGAAAGTTTGGTTTATATAGCTTTATTGGTTTGCAAGATATATACAAAAAACATATTTGGGGGCGGGGTCACGCCCACTTTTCCAAAAAAATTACAGGCAAATGTGCCCCTCCCTAATGCGATTCTAAGTTCCAAATTTTATTTTCATAACTTTATTTATGGCTTAGTTATAGCTCTTTATGTGTTTTTGGTTATCGCCATTTTGTAGGCGTGGCAGTGGTCCGATCCCGCCCATCTTCGAACTTAACCTTCTTATGGTGCCAAGGAACACGTGTTCCAAGTTTCATTAAGATATCTCAATTCTTACTCAAGTTACAGCTTGCACGGACGGACAGACGGACAGACGGACGGACGGACAGACAGACATCCGGATTTGAACTTTATTCGTCACCCTGATCACTTTGGTATATATAACCCTATATCTAACTCGTTTAGTTTTAGGACTTACAAACATCCGTTATGTGGACAAAACTATAATACTCACTTTAGCAACTTTTGTTGCGAGACTATAAAAAAGCTTACCACTCGAAATGCATAAAACCTTGGAGTCTTATTTAAAAAATAGAAAGTTTACTGTCAAAGTAGGAGACTTCATATCTGAAAAACGACCAATAAGAGGTGTACCGCAGAGGTGTTTTAGGGCCAACTCTATACATAATATATACAGCAGACCTTCCAACCGCTAGTAATGTTTTGACAATAACTTTTGCGGATAACACAGCTTTAGTGAGCCGAAACAAATGCCCAATTATAGCATCAAGAGTATTAGAAGAGCATTTGATTTTGTAGAAGAATGGTTAGCCAACTGGCGTATAAATATAAATAAACAGTAGTACAAGCATGTTACATTTTCCTAAAACGTGCCCGTCAGTTAAAATTAACAATATTTTAGTACCACAAGCGACTGAAGTAACATATCTTGGTATTCACTTGGATAGAAGGCTCATGTGGAGAAAACACATATCGAGCAAAATAACCTGCATGAAGATAAGAGCTGCAAACTTAAATTGGCTTCTAAACAAGAATTCAAAACTTAGCCTAGACAACAAAATTCTGTTATATAACGCGGTCATAAAGCCGATTTGGATGTACGGCGTTCAACTGTGTCAACTGTGTCAACCTGTGCTACCAATATCGATATAATTCAGAGATTCCAATCAAAAATGCTTAGAACATTCATGTGCTCACCATGGTACATGCGTAATGAAAATATCCAATTGGTATTTTCATGGTAAAGAAAGAAGTAGAGAACAGCAGAAACAAATATTTATCCAAACTCCGAGATCACCCAAACCCATTGGCTTATGCTTTAGTACATTCGTGTAATCAATCACGTCTAAAAAGAAGAGATTGACTCGACGACGTGAATAGTTGAAGGAGTTTTCAAAAATTCAAAAGATTTATTTTTAATGATGGAAGCATGACAGCACCAAAAACAAAGATCATGTCGACATACTTTTGGACATCCTTACATTGAAGAGTTTTAATCCATTAATTGCTGCTCCTTTATCATGTCTTACTCCAAATTGATTCCAGTTTTTGATTTTTATTAGATCTCTAAAATTGTTTCCATTATTTTACACAGGCCTGTACATAAAATATTGGTAATAATTATTTAACTATTCTGCACTTTGAAAGTATTAATTATATTTTTCAATTCCGTCATTAAAGAGGAATTTTGGAATTAATTTATGTGCCCGAATTAGTTAGCAAATAATAAGCGTTCAGAAATACAACATATGTGTATATGTATATCTATACTTTTTCCAATAATGTGTATTAGCTCTTACTAATAAATAGTTCAATGTGTTGTTGCTGTAATTTGTGTAATTAATGCATTTACAATGTTTTTATTTTATTTCCATTCGGGATACATCATTAGTAGCAATATATCAATTAAATGTAATACACCCACGTTTGTTATGTAGTATGCAATGATAACATCTTGGCTACAGGAACTGAGTTTCAATATATATCCATATATGGAAGGAGGTGAGTGGAAATTGAAAATTTACCTAATTACAAGTACAGTAGTATCGTGATAAGTTGTACTTCGTGAAAAGGAAAAACAAATTGCAATGTGCGTATTGCCTCATATCCCCATCGTCACCATGGCAAAATCAGTCGAATTCCCATCATAAGACGGTATTGCCGAAACCGACTACTATTTTGCGGACCTCAGAAGACGTATGTATATAATAAACGTGATCTATACTAAACCTTGGTAAGGGACCTAATCCAACATGTAAGCTCTTACATCCTTAAAACTCAAAGGAACCGTTGTATCTCCAAAGCATATTTCACGCTTGCACTGCGTAATTAGCAAATAGTTAATCATAAGCCAACGACTTTATCGGTAACACAAAAGTTCAAAAATTTTAGCAAAAAACAAGTAATCCCAGGCACAAACAAAATCACTTTCACACTACTATTTGCTTTTCCATTAGTCTGTAAAAGTGTAAATTTAGTGATTCAAAAACTGGATTTAGGATTTAAAAAACCGAATCAAATGTGCCATCCATTATCAAAACACAACGATCAACTGCTGGTTCGTTATACATACGGTTCGTCCTGCGCAATATACTCTCAGACCTCAGTTGCTGGCGCTACGAGTTAAAAGGTTGAACGTTTCAACAGAATACCCGCATCAACCAAATGTTTACTAGGCCATCGACCGTCAAGCAGCACGTTGCACATATATTTGTTGAAAACTTTATTAATATTATTTTCCACAACCGACCAAAGTCAATTACTATACAGCGAGTCATGTGTGACAGCACCAAAGTGATTGGGTAAGCGTGAATTTGAATGTGTCTGTTTGTCTGCGGTTGAAGTTAAATATCTAGTGGCAAGAAGTTAGACAAGGAATCAACAACTTAAAACTGAATTAAAATAAAACAAATAAGTGAATTTATTACGCACGGCATTTGCGTTTCGCCAATTTTGTTTTATCGCTTTTTATATGCGATATTTTACATATACTTCCCTTTTCTCTTCTGTATATTTTTAGAAGGCAAAAACTATGTGCAGCCAAACTGCGAACTTTTGGTGTACGCATAAAGTTTAGCGGTTTTGCGCATCCACCGCAAGTTAAAGCAAGGACTTCGTTGTAAGCGGCAATACGGGCAAAATTCAATTGATTGGTAACGTCTATGTAGCATCGTAGCCTTACCAAAGGGCGTTTAGTGACTTCAGAGCTCAAACCTGCAGCTCAAAACAAATGACCGATTTGTAAAGTGTCATTGCTTCTACATACAGTGTTGAACAAAATTGTGTAAATTTAATGATATTTTTTAACAAAATGGCGTTACTTAGGCTCTCTGCGGCCTACAACTAGGAGAACGTTTTTAGAAGATATCTTTGCAACATTTTTGATTTCTTTAAGGTTTAAATCGCCTACTATATTCTCTACAAGTGATTGAGGATTATGACCAGAAGTAAGGTAAGTTTAGTAAAGTCCGTTAGATCTTTTACTCTAATTATTTATTATAATTGTCCTGTCTTTAATTCTTATAACTAAACACCTTAAACTTCATTCGTACCAACATTAAGAAAGTAAGATACAATTTTCCAAAGACAAAGGCTACAGTGGAAAGGTTAACCATGAAATCGATTAGCAGTCCAGAGACGGCTTAATGCTCACTTTAGTTTATGTTATCAGTATAACTTTGAGAATTTTTCAAATTCAATTTTTATACTCTCGCAACCTGTTGCACAGAGTATCATAGTTTTGTTCACATAACGGTTGTTTGTGTCACCAAGAAATAAAAGAGTTAGATATGGGGTTATATATATATATAAATGATCAGGATGACGAGTGGATTAGAAATCCGGATGTCTGTCCGTCCGTCCGTCCGTCCGTGCAAGCTGTAACTTGAGTAAAAATTGAGATATCTTAATGAAACTTGGAACACATGTTCCTTGGGACCGTGAGAGGTTGGGCGAAATCGGTCCACTGCCACGCCCACAAAATGGCGAAAACCGAAAACACATAAAGTACCATAACTAAGCCATAAATAAAGTTATAATAGTAATATTTGGAATAAAGGATCGCACCGGGAAGGGGTATATTTGGATGTAATTTTTTTGGGGAAGTGGGCGTGGTCCCGCCCCCAAATTGGTTATTTATATATATCTCGCAAACCGATGAAGCTATATAAACCAAACTTTCTGCAGTCGTTTTTTTTAGCCACTTCTTAATATAGTTCTAAAATAAAAGAAATCGGATAATAACCATGCCCACCTCCCATACAAAGGTTAGGTTGAAAATTACTAAAAGTGGGTTAACTCACTAACGAAAAACGTCAGAAACACTATATTTCACATAAGAAATGGCAGATGGAAGCTGCACTCAGATTTTTTTACAAAATGGAAAATGGGCGTGGCGTCGCCCACTTATGGGTCAAAAACCATATCTCAGGAACTACTCGACCGATTTCAATGAAACTTGGTTTGTAATAGTTTCCTCCCAATAATATGTTGTGAAAATTGGCCAAATCGGATCACAACCACGCCTACTTCCTATATACCAGAACTTAGAAGATGATCTGAATCGTTTACTTTACAATATATAAAGTAAGCACTAGTGAAGATATCGGTGCACAACTTTGCACAAATACTGTATTTATTGTGTGACAGCCCATTTCTAAAAATCGCCGAAATCGGACCATAGGTTTTCAAGGCCCCATATATCGAACATGAGGACCTCGGTGCTTCTAACCTTATATTAGGGTTTCCAACTTTCAATGGACTTTATACAATATATATGACGAATATGTAGGTCAAATTGTGTATTATATAATATTAATTAAGTTAAATAAATAAATTGCGAGAGTATAAAATGTTCGGTTACACCCGAACTTAGCCCTTCCTTACTTGTTTTACGTGTTTTTTTCTTTTTACTGAACTGTTAAATGTTGACTCAAGTTATTGTATGCACTTAAGAATCTGTGCGAACAAAAGTTAACAACAAGAGAGCTTGCCATTAACTCATGAGCTGTCTACCTTGTTTATGCCAATGGGTATAAGTTGATTGCATTAAGCGCCACAATTAAATCGTATGCATCGAAATAATCGCATTCTAAAAGTACTACAGTCTCGATAGATTTCAGCAACAACAATTCATTAGCACAGGAGAGCAAAAAGAGCCAAAATAGTGAGAAATATTACAAACTCGATTACCCACCTGTCAGTCAAGATACTGCATTGAAGACGAAATATCAGCGTATTTTGTTGTCAATGCAAACGTCTTCATGATTCAAATTCAATTTTCGAATTTGCGAAAATTGTATATGGGTGATTCTACGATAAGAAGTAACTTGTGCGGCAATCAGCTTAAAGTATTGTTTTTGTCCTTTATGTTGCTATTTATTTAAATGAATCACATCATATTAATGTAATGTATTAAATAACATTACAACTTACTGCATAATTAACGCAATTTTTTCTGAAATTCCTTACAAAGTCTAAAAAAGTATCATCCCTGGCTTGTCCCATTGCTACTTTTCATTTAACTTTCGGACAATACATATATTTTTTGTATGATATACTAAACCTAAACTAAGTTCAATCGGAAGTAGAATAATTAAAATTAAGTATTCTTCAATAAAAATCAAAATTATTTTGTTTATTTCATATAATTTTTAAAACTAACTTTTGTCCGGATTTTTTTATGTATCTACCCTGTCAAGTTAAAAAAAATTAAATTCAAAGACGATTGCATTGAAAAAAGAGCTAATGGCCTCATTTCAGCCTGAAGTTAACAATACCAATCGCGAAATCCGCCTGAGCGCTGTAGTTTTTTAGTTATTGCGGCCCGATCGTGCGGTGTACTGGATTCGAAAACTGATTTTGTCTCTCCCCTGGCAATTCATATAACGTATGTATACTATTAATTTGATTTATTTTCCTTTATTGTCCTAAATTACTAATGCTGTGATAATTAAAGTGAAATAAATAATTAACCAAACAAATAATTCAGTCAATTAAACCAATTAAATTATTCATGTAAACGTCTCTCCCCTGCCGTATTTCCCCTGGCAAAATAACTGACAGGGGAGAGAGTTAGAGACCAGGGGAATTACTATTCATCATGACACCCGGACCGGAACTCGTGAGCTGCTTGATCCTTGACGCTGGAATCTTGTGTGAGCTTTTGAACATGACCCCTTCCCCACCCCCAGTCATCACCAGCATCAACAAAACCAAAAATATTAGCTGCGCAATCCAACGCAGAATCGCTCTTACAAATGCTAGTTGGACTGAGTGGACATTTAAATGCTAAAGTCCTCTCTGGATGAACCAAAACCAAACTCTACAAGTCCCTTATTATCCCGTTCTGATTTATGGTGCAGAAGCATGGACGATGTCAACATCCGATGCGACGGCACTAGGAGTTTTCTAGAAAAAGGTTTTGTGGAAGATTTATGGTCCTTTGAACATTGGCAAAAGCGAATACCGCAGATGATGGAACGATGAGCTACACGACGCCACTGACATAGTTCAGCGAATAAAATGACAGAGGCTACGTTAGCTAGGTCATGTTGTTCGAATGACGAATGCGCTCCAGCTCTGAAATTGTTCGATGCAATACCCGCTGGTGGAAGCAGAGGAACAGTAAACCCTCCATTCCGTTGGAAAAACCAGATAAAAAGCCAGACAGCAAAAAGGAGAGAAAACTAGCGCAAAACTAGTTTCGCCTAAAATAGCATAAGCGGTGCATACGCCAAATATGTACATATGTATATACATATAAATAAGATCAGGTTGGCCAGACTCTCCCCATCCCAAATCTTCTTTTGAAAGAGGATATATTACGTCTTTAAAAAGTCAGACATGTTTTTGAAATATATTAAGATTTTATATTTAATATTTGTTTCGTTTATTTGTGATAAATAATGAATTCATTGATTTGTTATTTTAATTTTATGGTTTATTCATCTAGGAAAGTGAGTACCTTTAATTTGTAATACTATTTTAAATTAATTTTTTGCTTTTGGTAAAATAATTATCTACCATAAACTTTACGTCTCTCCCCGTGTCGATGTATTTACCCTGGTCGTCGAAAAAGTAATAAAATATGTATTAAGTGACTTGCCCTTACGTGAGAAGATAAATAATAGGGGCAAAAATCATAATATAGAGGTTTCATGAAAAAAATTGAAAGTTTTTCTTTGGCCGTTTTCTCTATGCAATTGAAACCTCTTATCGTAGAATCACCCATATATGAAAACAGTCGTACACACATTTTTATATAAATAAGTGTTTGTGTACAGTAACAGAATTAAGGCGCTTTTGCTGTCATCAGCACATTTATATATGATATATTGTGGAGGAAACACTAGTCATGCACCAACTCATGTATACACTTTTACTAAACACCCACAGATGATCAGCTTTATATATTGTTTTTGTGTGATCCACGAGAGATGATAAAAGAATTAGAAACCACTGAACGGTATGTCCTATGAAGAGTTTGAGTATAGAAATACTTAAAATATTTTCGAATTTCATTACCAACTCTCAAACCTCTATACTGCTGTGCATGGATGCGAGACAATATGAACACAGCTACATGCAAATGATGCACTGTTGAAGTAGATAGTCCTAGGAAATTTTAATGTTAATGCTGGAATCGTGATTCTGAGATGCCATGATTGTCCGGAATTCAAAACTTTTTGGCTACGTGATCGATTCATTTCGAGATTAGGTACAAACCAGACCTTGTGGAAGCTAATTGATCCTTCTCTTGATGCTGAATTTGAAATTGCTTCAACATATTTTTTCATGGAGACGACAACAAACACCATTGAAGTTAAGAAGTTACGCTGATGAACTGGTAGAATTAGACCTGACTTTGTCTATTGGAAATACCCTAAAAAGGGTGCATATTTTATCGATTCTGTGTCTCCGTAAGTTCTTGCTTAGATGTATAGACATTGAGATATTATTATAGACTCCCTTTTTTAGAATTTGAATTAGAATTCTTAATTATATTTTCGCAACGGCATGCGAAAAAGCTAATCTACAAATGACGTAAGATCGTGTTTGCTATTGCTCTTCACGTTTCACTTAAGTATTATTGCTTTGCATATGCACTCACATTCTCCGAAACGAATGCACTGCAACCCTATAGCAACTGAGCTACACTCATACATACATACATTTGCCTCAATTTTATCAAAGCCATCAATGCCTGTCAAGTCTGGCGCGTAGAGTCTGGACCAATCCTTGACGTGATTATTTGATCGTCTCCAAGGGCCTTTAGCCAGATGTATTTGGGCATCTACCAAGCTTTGTGCAAAATCTCTAATCATCCATATTGAAGAGACAAAAGTCTTGATGAGCAAAGTGGTTTTTAATCAGAGAGAAGCACTTTTGATAATCCCTACAATATTGTACGTTCTTATATGTATGTAGGTGCGAAAAACTTATTGGATGAATAAAAATGTCATATTTACTATTACTCTGTTGACTCTCCCTCTAGAAATATATGTATATAGAAGTATGAGGGTATACTTTGATAACAAATATAATAAACATATAGATATTCTCTTAAAATACTTAGTAAATTTTATCTCATTAAATTGAGAGTAAGAGCGTTTATTTGAAAACTCAATAGTAAACAAAGATCATTTACTATTGTTCACGTGCACGCGCTATATGAAATCGCATACAAATATAATTATATATATATATATATATTGTACATCGAAATAACTGTAGTTAAATATATTAGATAAACAAATGTAAACAATAATACACGCATGCGCGTTACATATCAAGGTCAATTAAGAAGCACGTGTTTGGTAATGACATACAAATATTGTCTGCATATACATATTCATATATACTAAATATGTTAACTTTAATATGTACATATCTATAAATGCCTTTTTATAATACATCGAAATACAAGTTATGGTCGTTCACCCCGAATCGAAACTTCAAAACCTTGTTTGCATAGATACATGTATATTCATTGGACATGCTGATAAAAGGTGCATATTTACATAAAATTTAATTTTTATTTAGGCAAGTATTTTCAATATTTTTATACTCTCGCAACAAAGATGCTACGAGAGTATTATAGTTTTGTCCACATAACGGTTGGTTGTAAGTCCTAAAACTAAACGAGTTAGATATAGGGTTATATATATCAAAATGATCAGGGTGACGAGAAAAGTTCAAATCCGGATGTCTGTCTGTCCTTCTGTCCGTCCGTCCGTGTTCCTTGGCACCATAAAAAGGTTAAGTTCGAAAATGGGCGTAATCGGACTACTGCAAGGCCCACAAAATGGCGAAAACCGAAAACACTTAAAGTGCCATAACTAAGCTATAAATAAAGCTATGGAAGTAAAACTTGGTATGAAGGATCGCACTAGGAAGGGGCATATGTGGATGTAATTTTTTGAGGAAGTGGGCGTGGCCCCTCCCCCTACCAAGTTTTTTGTACATTTCTCGTAAACTACTAAAGGTTTCTTTTAGGTACTACCTTATACAGTCCAAAAATGGAGGAAATCGGATAATAACAAAAAACGCCAGAAACACTAAATTTCACATAAGAAATGGCAGATGGAAGCTGCACTCAGATTTTTTTACAAAATGGAAAATGGGCGTGGCATAGCCCACTTATGGGTCAAAAGCCATATCTCAGAAACTACTCGACCGATTTCAATGAAACTTGGTTTGTAGTAGTTTCTTTACATCCCAATGATATGTTGAAAATAGGCCAAATCGCTTCACAACCACACCTACTTCCTATATACCAGAATTTTAAGACGATCTGAATCGTTTACTTTACAATAAATAAAGTAAGCACTTGTAAAGATATCGATGAAGAATTTTGCACAAATACTACGTTTATAGTGTGGTAGCCCCATTCTAAAAATCACCGAAATCGGACCATAGGTTGTCAAGGCCCCATATATCGAACATGAGGACCTCGGTACTTCTAACCTAATATTAGGGTTTCCAACTTTCAATGGACTTTATACAATACATATGACGAATATGTGGGTCAAATTGTGTATTATATAATATAAATAAATTTAAATAAATAAATTGCGAGAGTATAAAATGTTCGGTTACACCCGAACTTAGCCCTTCCTTACTTGTTTTTTTTTTTTTTTGATACGCAACGGTTATGTATTAGATGAATAGAAAATAACTAAGGGAAGTTCAAGTAAAAATTCTTTCAATTTAAATGGGTATAGATAAAAGTCACTCATACGCTCTGTCAACTTGCGCAGAGTGTATAAACGACTAAAGGATAAATATTTAAGCGTACACATATATAATTACGCTACGCTGGCTAGGTCATGTTGTCCGAATGGACGAAAACACTCCAGCCCTGAAAGTGTTCGATGCAGTACCCGCCGGAGGAAGCCGAGGAAGGGGAAGGCCTCCACTCCGTTGGAGGGACCAGGTGGAGAGCGACCTGGTTACACTTGGGATCTCCAACTGGCGCCGAACTGCGAAGGAGAGAGACAGGTGGCGCACTATCGTCGATTCGGCTATAACCGGCTAAACGGTTGCAAAGCCAATCACATACATACATATATAATTATACATTAAAATATTATTATATTGGAACTACGAACCTTAGAAAGGAATGTAAATTTTTTAAAGGGAATCGACACCACTTATAGAGAATATTTTGGTGAGAATATTTACAAAATCCTTAAATTTGTCGTAATATTGTTCGATTTTTTCGTTTTGTGATGTCAAATATTAAAAAAAGTCGTTAATTTCTTAAAAAATATCGAAAATTTTACAACTGTTGCCAATTTTGAACATACGGCCCTTAGAATAGACCATGTGATTATCTTCCAAAAAGGCCCAAAAAAGTTCCACTGTCGTTTGACGAAAAATTCGGAATGCTTTTAATGTCAAAATAATACTATGTATAAATAATTATTTTTGTTATACTGTACACTTTATGCTGAATAGAGAGGTCAAATTGAGTATTACTTTAATACAATTGTTAGGTTACACCCGAATTTAGAAATTAAGTAAGAATTTAAAATGGCCCTCACAGTGGAAACACGAAACGTAACTATCGGTTTAGTTAAATACGCATATGTAGATGATCCTTATTATTTTTATTCTGAAAACTTATGGAGCTTAATATTGAAATGCATGAAGTTTTAATTAAAAATAGAATAGGAAAAATCACGAAAAACAGTCGTTATCACTTTTATACTTTAACAATCGAATTGCTTATCTTTGGCAAGAGCACAAACAATTACTTTGTAGGCTTTCATATGACTACATATATATGGACTGGACATATACCTCAGTAAAATTAATATTTGTGTAATTTCTTTTTGTAATTCTCAAAAGAAAAAACAATAGTTTAATTCTGAGTATGCAGTTATATTTATTAATGCTTTATTTCTGTTTGCCGTCCAAAAAATAGATGGGAACACTTTGCTCAGTACCGTTAGTAAAAGTCCACTATGCAAATCGGGTCGCTCCATGGAAAATAGTTATGTTTGCAATATGATTTATTTGTTTTTTGGATGTCGCGGTGTCGACATCTTGACTATTGGACTTATTAAAACAACTAACCAGGATGTAAGCAATAATTGAAAAATAATTATGTGTATATAAAAACAACAACTAACTGTCATTTCAGCTAAAAATGCCACTTGGAACGGAATTTCGTCTGAGGAACAGATCAAGACTGAGAATATGAATAAAGATGGTTTAAGAATATATATAATTACTACTGAAGTAATATGGCATCGAAATAATAAGAAACTTTTTAGAAACCCCAACGAATACAAAAAAATAAGCGGACTAGACCAAAATCTTCAATAAATTAACGTACCAAATGGCATATTCGCAAGTTGACAACGCAGACCATGATTAGTTGCTCCTAATTAAATGGGAATTTCGTCTATGTGTGCCAAGACAACGTTTACAGCAAATTTTGAACGGAGATCTAAATCTTAAATATGAATCCAAAGTGTCTAAACCGTGCTTCTAAGATCGCCATAAAAACGATGAAACCATTTTAGAAAAATACAATTCTAAGAAGTAGAGTTTCAAAATTTGATATTTAGTGATGAGGAAACATTAAATTAAGATGGATCATAAGTATTGAAGGAATCTACGACACCTTCGCCATACTCACTATAAGCGCAAACATGGCGGTGGATCTCTAATGATGTCGGCTGCTCTTATCGCCAAAGAGAAGTCTCCTATTTGCCTTGTCCCCAGTCATATGAAAGCAAAATACTTATGGAGTTGCTGAAGGGTGGACTGATCACGTTTGCTAAGGCATATCATGGAGACAAAAGGGTGTTCCAACAGGATAACGGGCTTATCCACATCGTATGGTTTACTAAACCCTTTTTTGAGTTGCGTCCGTCATTAAGTCCTGATATGAATTCAATAGACGATTTATGGGACACACTTTCCACAACATTATTTAGCAGAACAAAGCAGTATGACAACTAAAACAAGCCATTGAGGAGGAATGGGCGAAGATAAACGATTCAGTACTGTAAAAGTTGGCCAATTTTATGACAAATTGGCTAAAACTTTGGAAAAACAAGAATGGGGGCCCAATTTCATATTAATAAATCGAAAACATTGTATTCAAATTATTTACCTATTTAAAAGTTAATACTTAACTAAAAAATTGGATTATACACAAATAGCAATTTTCTATGGTGTAAATTGAAATTTTATTAATTTGGTTACTTTTTCTTTTAGCACAGTTTTTGTTTCTTTAAATACTATTTACTAACACAAAAATCAAACATGAATAAAATATGCAAAGGCTAAGTTCGGGTGCAACCGAACATTTTATACTCTCGCAATTTATTGAAGAAATTTTATTAAGATAACATTCAAATTAACCCATAAATTCGGAATAAAGTTTAATAGAATAACGAAAATCGTCATATATAGTATATGAGGGCTGAGGTAATTCCTGAACCGATTTCATTCAGATTCATCAGCAAGGTACACTACAACCAAGACTATACGCTCACTTAATTTTGCTAAGATATCTCACATATTAACCTATACATATATGCGGAATAAAGCCCACCGTTTTTTGAAAAAACCTATTATTAGGTATATGAGTGCTAGGAGAAGATATTTTTGAAAAACCTATAATTAGATATATGGTGCTAGGGTATGTTATGACCCGATGTTAATAATTTTTGGAACAGAGACACACTTTTAGAAGAAAACATTTTCCTCTGAATTACATTATATTATCTGAGAGATTTACCCATATTTTCGGTTAAAATTTATCCTTAGGCGCTGAGTTCAATATGTTCGATATCTGGGGCCTTGAAATGTTATGGTCCGTTTTCGACATTTTTTTCAGAAGTGAAGTCAGAGATGATATCCACTATTTGTGTAAAGTTTTATTCCGCTATCTTCATGGTTCCTTATGTACATATTATAAAGTGAAGGAATGAGATGGAATTCGAAATTGAGTTATATGGGAAGTTGTCGTGGTTGTGAACCGATTTCGCCCATTTTTTGTCCGTGTTATTAGGGTGTCAGTAAAATATTGTATACCGAATTTCATTCGAATCGGTCGAGTAGTTCCTGAGATATAGTTTTTGACCCATAAGTGGGCGAGCCATGCCCATTTTCCATTTTGTAAAAAAATCTGAGTACAGCTCCCTTCTGCTATTTCTTCTGCAAAATTTAGTATTTCTGACGTTTTCGTTAGTTAGTTAACCCACTTTTAGTAATTTTTAACCTAACCTTTGTATGGGAGGTGGGCGTGGTTATTATCCGATGTCTACTATTTTCATGGTGTGTGGACGACTGCAGAAAGTTTGGTTTATATAGCTTTTTTGGTTTGCAAGTTAAATACAAATAACCGATTTGTGGGCGGGGCCACGCCCACTTCTCCAAAAAAAGTACATCCAAATATGCCCCCTCCTAGTGCAATCCCTTATTCAAAATTTTGCTTTTATAACTTCATTTATGGCTTAGTTATGATACTTTATGTGTTTTCGGTTTTCGCCATTTTGTGGGCGTGGCAATGGTCCGATTCCGCCCATTTTCGAACTTAACCTTCTTATGAGAAGGAATATTTTTGCCAAGTTTCGTCAAGATATCTTAATTTTTACTCAAGTTACAGCTTGCACAGACGGACAGACGGACGGACGGACAGTATGAAGGATCGCACTAGGAAGGGTCATATGTGGATGTAATTTTTTTGGGGAAGTGGGCGTGGCCCCTCCCCCTAATAAGTTTTTTGTACATATCTCGCAAACTACTAAAGGTATATCAAGGAAACTTTCTAGAGTCGTTTCTATTAGGTACTACCTTATACAGTCCAAAAATGCAGGAAATCGGAATGTAATCACGCCCACCTCAAATACAAAGGTTATGTTGAAAACTACGAAAAGTGGGTTAACTCAATAACGAAAAACGCCAGAAACACTAAGTTTCACATAAGTAAAAATTGAGATATCTTAATGAAATTTGGAACACGTGTTCCTTGGCACCATAAGAAAGTTAAGTTCGAAGATGGGCGGAATTGGACTACTGCACGCCCACAAAATGGCGAAAACCGAAAACACATAAAGTGCCATAACTAAGCTATAACTAAAGCTATGGAAATAAAATTTGGTATGAAGGATCGTACTATGAAGGGGCATATTGGGATGTAATTTTTTTGGAGAAGTGGGCGTGGCCCCTCCCTCAAATCGGTTTTTGGTATATATCTCGCAAACCAATAAAGCTATATAAACCAAACTTTCTGCAGTCGTTTTTTTTTAGCCACTTCCTAATACAGTCCAAAAATGAAAGAAATCGGATCATAACCACGCCCACCTCCCATACAAAAGTTAGGTTGACAAGTAAGGAAGGGCTAAGTTCGGGTGTAACCGAACATTTTATACTCTCGCAATTTATTTATTTGAATTTATTTATATTATGTAATACACAATTTGACCCACATATTCGTCATATATATTGTATAAAGTATATTGAAAGTTGGAAACCATAATATTAGACTAGAAGCACCGAGGTCCTCGTGTTCGATATATGGGGCCTTAAAAACCTATGGTCCGATTTCGGCGATTTTTAGAATGGGGCGGCCACACTATAAACATAGTATTTGTGCAAAGTTCTGCACCGATATCTTCACTAGTGCTTACTTTATATATTGTAATGTAAACGATTCAGATCCACTTCAAAGTTCTGGTATATAGGAAGTAGGCGTGGTTGTGAACCAATTTGGCCTATTTTCACAACATATCATTGAGATGTAAGGAAACTATTACAAACCAAGTTTCATTGAAATCGGTCGAGTAGTTCCTGAGATATGGTGTTTGACCCATAAGTGGGCGACGTCACGCCTATTTTCCATTTTGTAAAAAAATCTGAGTGCAGCTTCCATTTGCCTTACGTGAAATTTAGTGTTTCTGCCGTTTTTCGTTAGTAACTTTCCACTAACCACTTTTAGTAATTTTTAACCTAACCTTTGTATGGGAGGTGGGTGTGGTTATTATCCGATTTCTTTAATTTTTGGACTGTACTAAGAAGTGGCTAAACAAAACGACTGCAGAAAGTTTGGTTTATATAGCTCTATTGGTTTCCGAGATATGTACAAAAAAACAATTTGAGGGCGGGACCACGCCCACCTCCCCAAAAAAATTACATCCAAATGTGCCCCTCCCTAATGGGATCCTATGTTCCAAATTTCATTTTCATAACTTTATTTATGGCTTAGTTATGATACTGTATAGGTTTTCGGTTTCCGCCATTTTGTGGGCGTGGCAGTGGACCGATTTTGCCCATTTTCGAAAGCAACCTCCTCAGGGTGCCAAGGAACATGTGTTCCAAGTTTTATTAAGATATCTTAATTTTTACTCAAGTTATCGCTTGCACGGACAGACGGACGGACAGACATCCGGATTTCAAATCCACTCGTCGTCCTGATCATTTATGTATATATAACCCCATATCTAACTCTTATATTTCTTGGTGACACAAACAACCGTTATGTGAGCAAAACTATTATACTCTGTGCAATAGGTTGCGAGAGTATAAAAATTACTAAAACTGGGTTAACTCACTAACGAAAAACGTCAGAAACACTAAATTTCACATAAGAAATGGCAGATGAAAACTGCACTCAGATTTTTTACAAAATGGAGAATGGGCGTGACATCGCCCACTTATGAGTCAAAAACCATATCTCAGGAACTACTCGACCGATTTCAATGAAACTTTGTTTGTAATAGTTTCTTTACATCCCAATGATATGTTGTGAAAATAGGCCAAATCGCTTCACAACCACGCCTACTTCTTATATACCAGAATTTTAAGACGATCTGAATCATTTACTTTACAATATATGTATAAAGCAAGCACTAGTAAAGATATCGATGTTTGTTTTATATGTGATTGTATTTGTCTCTTTAAAGAATGTTTTGTTTTTCTCCTCAGTTTGACCGATAAATTGATCAATTACGAAGCAGTGGCAAAATTGTACTCAAACCACCAAGAAAATCCATAAAACTTTGCTTTCTGCCAAAAAAAATTGAATTTACTAATTAAACTATTTCAAATGCATCGATATGAGCCCAGTTAGTGATCAGTCTTGGTCTTGAATTGACGATTGTGACTTCTCTAACTTCAGTCTATTGTATGTTAACATTGACCTCAAACTATATTGCGAGGCTATATAACCCGAACTTATTGGTACTCTCCATGATGTTGTCAATATCATTTAATGTTTATAATTTCTATATATGGTTAATTTTTCTGAGTTTAAGCGATTTTAGAGAATGTGCTTCATGTAAACTTCGAATTTTTGTAATAATGAATTCGTAATATTGTGTACCGAAAGATGAGAGAAAATTAAATTTTTATTTAGCATCACTTTTCGACGAGCTGAATTTGTTCTTCCGTGCTTGAGTTTGTTGTAAAGTTTGAGCATGTGCATGGCTATGCTAATTGGTCTCACAGTTCTGTCATATTATATTATAACATGTCAATGCACTCAACCGTATCAAATGTAATGTGGACTCGAGAGAATTTGTCACTACAAACTCAGTTCATTAGTATACAAATGTGTATGCAAACACAACTACATACCTAAATGTGTATAATAAAACGTACATATGTATTCACACGTCTCCAACATGTTACGTATACGCCATGGTCGCACGCAAAATGCTAAAAGGCATAGTAGTGGGAATTCTGCTGGCATTTCATATCACTGGTTGGTTAAATACGGCATATATTTATGTGGTTGTGCTTTCCCTTGCCTCGATTTTATCTGCTATTGTTAGGACTTTTGCTTTATTTTTGTCGTTCTGGTTTTTAGTTTTTCTGCTCTTTAATTTTGTGAAAAGCCCAAAGCTGTAGTGGCTGGGCTGCTAACAGCCATGTGGGTTTAATTGTTCTGCTCTTCACATTGCGCACAATGTCGCTCCGAAAAGTGCTTGCTATGTGGCTGGTATGTTTTCTTTTGGTCCTTTGTAGGCATACGGGTGCCTTCGTCTGCATAGTTAATATACAAATATGACAGAAGCGATGACTGCGACGGTTGTGATGTATAATTTTTTGTATACTGCTTTGAAAATTTTCCTTGAAATTTCGAGAATTTAAGACAACCATAGAATGTATTTTGGGCTACCTAAATTACGATTTCATCTATTTAAGATATAGACAATTTAAAAATAGTCTTAAAATAATTTTTAGTGACTAGTAGTTTGGTGAAACATAAGAATAACTATTGAACTGTTGACCTCGGTATGTGTTATGATATAGTTTAATACAGTAGATTTTGAACTCTTTTGCCAGTGTAATAATGAATTTGAATAGGACAGTCCTCTATGAATACCAACCGTACACCACTAACATTTTTGATAGAGGCAGATGAATATTTTCTCTTCTGCCTCTTGCAGCGTACTTTTTCCTCTTAACCCCTAAATTCATGAGTTCAGCCCCAAAATAGAGCCTTCCGACCACTTTCTTAGGTCACTGTCAACTGAGTATAAACTTCTGAAAGCAGCGGTAGTTTTTGAATAAATATTAGCAGGGAAAAGACCTGATTATAGGAATACGAAATGAAGTAATATTTGTTATAACTGTTTATGAAAATCTAAGGTATCTTAAATTGAAACCAATGGAATATCCAGATGATGAGTTTTTGATTAAAAATGGTAGAAAAGGGTTAGGGTTTCGTATAGTAAGTTAACATAATAATTATGAAGAGTATTGACTTTGTTTTGACATACTCTTTAGTTGCCTAAATAAATAACGGTTTCTTCAGAAAGTGACCGATTTCTTTTCAAAAACATTATAAGCATGCTTATAAATTTATGACTTTTAACCCTTTCAACCCCGACTTTTTTCCTGTGGTTTTAAAATTTTTTTTATCCATTGGGACCATAAAAGAATGCCAAAAAGAGATTACAAACAAACTTTTACCTAGCCACGCATTCTATTAATGGCGCTACAGAAGGTTGCTTGTGAGTAACATTGGAGCACGATGGTATACAAAATCATAAAGCGAAGATTTTGAATTCATGAAAAAATGCTATAATACATTTCGAACAAAAATGCATACTCATTTTTTCATTGAATTAAATTATTATAATAATTGGATCGATTCTAACAAACGTTTGCAAATTTTCGTTCACAAATTATCAACGACTTTAATGCACTATGTTAAAAAAAACTATAAGAATAAAGATAAAGAATGTTGTTAAGTGTTTTGATTTTCATTTTTAATATATTAATCTTCAAGTAGCCACTTAAATCAAGTTAAAACATTGAACGCAGCTTTTGCTTTAAGTCATAAAACTGGTGAAATTGCTCACAGGCATCGTCGGGGTCGAAAGGGTTAATTAAAACGATGTCGGCGCGATAACTTCGACTCCAGTATGTGTCTTTCATTATATCAAAGGTAAAGGCCAAATCCACTTTGTGGTCAGTGAAATTCCATTTGTGCAACAGTGAACTCAAGTGCAGAATATGTGAATTGAATGAAATCGCATGGTGTTAGTTATTTCACATATAGTCATGACAAATCGGAAATTTAAGGCCGACTTTGTGGCCTCTTACAAACTGCATGCAGGCTTTATCAAAGTGTCTGTGATTTCGTGGCTTTCGGCAATCGAATGCAATGCTTTGCTTGTTGCTTTTATTGTTGTTGGTCCCTATGCCATCTGTGGCATCATGCTATGTATATGATTAATTTATATATGAACTTGGTTGAATGTGCATAATTGAAATCTGGTATTTTGGCTCTAGTTCAGTGTTGTCCAACGTGACTGTGTGCACGTTATGCTTGTGTTTGTTATTAGCGTACATTCGGAAAGCTACGAGCAGACAACACGAATACGGAACAGTGCGTACAAATAAGTAAACGTACTTTTTAAAAATTACGGTCAACTAAATTATCTATATTTATTTCTTTATTATATTGCTTAATTCTAATGAGATCAGAAATGTGATTGTTTGATAGTATAGCTGAGAATTTAATTGTAAATAAAATTTTCTTTTGTAATTATCAAGAAGACTTTTTCGGGCGTCTCCCTCGATATTTACAAGATTTTTGTGACAACGTTCATAATGTCTTTTTATACCATGTTTGCTACAACGCTTTATTTTTTATAACATATTAAGCATTCTGCATGCTTTTCATGTTCTCAATAGAAAAATAACATATTTCCCAAATTTGTTGGAACATTTTTAGTGCGTTCTGTTTTCTAGCGTCAACTGATCGCAAAATTCTGCTTTGCTTGCCTACGAAGTTGAATACAGTAGCACAATCGTGCTTTCACAGACACTTGTTGCGACATGTTGGTGTGAGGTGTCTGGCTTGTCCGTGCGCTATTGTGCGCATAGGCCGTGGACAACGCTGCTCTAGTTTCATACAGTTATGTTTGTAGCTATTTTAAGGTAAATGTGACTGTTTTCAGATTCAACTTGTGGGCATTTCAAGAGAGGCGGGTATTTTATGACAAATAAAGTGCCTTGGAGACGATCAAATAATTGCGTCAAACACTTTAAGTGTGTTGGTGTCGTTGGCTCTCGTCGGCTACACGTACGCTACACCGACCTGTTGTCGGCTCTGTTTGATGAAAATCAAAAATTTTTGATATTTCTATTTGACGGACGATAATTTGATCGTCTCCACCCATGTTTGACAAGCATGAGCTCATTTGCAGGGAAGATTTCAAGCTGAGAGGACATAGAAAAGTGAAGTAAAGCGAAGCGGAAAAAAATTAAATAAAATAAAAAACTAAAATAAATAAATTAAATTAAATTAAAAAAATAAAATAAGTTAAAAAAAAATAAATAAAATAAAATAAAAAAAAAAATAAAATAAAATAAATAAAATAAAATAATAAAATAAAATTAAAAAAAAATAAAATAAAATAAAATAAGTTAAAATAAAAAAAAAAAATAAAATAAATAAAATAAAATAAAATTAAATTAAATTAAATTAAATTAAATAAATTAAAAAAATAAATTAAATTAAATTAAATAAAATTAAAAAAATAAAATAAATAAATAAAATAAATAAAAATAAAATTAAAAAAATAAAATAAATAAATAAAATAAATAAAAATAAATACATAAAATAAAATAAAATAAAATAAAATAAAATGAAATGAAATGAAATGAAATGAAATGAAATAAATAAATAAAGTAAAGTAAAATCAAATATAATAAAATAAACTAAATAATATAAAATAATACAAAAATGGAGAATTTTTTTTTTTCATAAGAATTGCAGCACATGCCATTAATAGATCATCATCATCCAACGATGACATGATGACCGTTCGTTACGAGCTCAAAACTAAACTGATGTTTGACGTGTTAATTTGAACGTTTGCGGGCAACACACGATTGAACATCACTAACACATATATACTGTTTGACGCAATTATTTGATCGTCTCCAGGGCACTTAACAGAGTTATTCACAGAGAGATAAAGTGTGTTGAAAGATGTATCCATTAATTGAGCTCCCTTAAACTTTCTTTAAATAAGAGAGGAACATGTCCAGTCCCAATAACTTAAATATAAAATTTTACAAATTCTTTACAATCGCAGAGCCATAAGTCGTGCAACAATAAAGATGTTTACTACTTTAGAAAAATCCCCACACAGGTAATAAATCATAGTTAATGTGTTTAAGTCCTGGAAATTATTGTGGAATCAAAGTTAACATTGTCTTTATTATTGTTATTTATAGTTATTGATTAAAACCGAATGGAAGAATGATATCCAACAATTCTAAGCACTAAGACTATTGTTTGTATGTATTTCTCTTTAAGCTTTATTAAATACGATGTTGTGCGAGTCTAAATAGGGAAATGTAATAACAAGCAAGAAATGAATGGAAATTACAGTATTTGTTTGACAAAACTCTCCCAGGTAGGGAAAAACAAATAATATGCCGTTCAAACGACGATTCATTAAATGGACACAAATGCAACAAACGTTGAAGTAGTCGCTGAGCTCTTCAAATATTTTGAGCACTTTGGGGATTGTATATGATGGAGTGGGGAAAACACTTCAATGCTATTGGCTTAATGTGGAAGTTACACGGAGCACTCATCAAACTGGATGGAATAAATATACGAATTTGGCATTATTGCTTAAATACAATTTTAAAAAATCTTTAAGTATGGATTGATTAGCAAGGAATCAAATAAAGTAGTGCTGGTTTGCTTATAAGAATCGAAGTGTATTGTTCCTATTGATATGGACTATGGGGTAGGCGATATCTTAAGCAAAACCTTGCGAGCTCAGAGCTTAGGAAACAATTGAATTCAGTCTCGACTTGTGAATTCATTATAGTTGGTATTTATGTTCATATATCCAAAAAGTACCAGTGCGACAAAATTCCGGAATAACCATCATCTGGATGGATATGAGGTTACTCAAAATATTTTGTTAGCAATTAGACGAACCGTGTCTCAACTTCGCGCTAAACACTTTAAAATTCTAATAGAATTTGTGGCGTCTTTCTGATCGGTGCATAAAATACTAAATTAAGCTTAATATTCCAAATTATGTATTAAATGGGTTTCTTTCTTCTTTAGATCTTATTAAAAATATATTTGCAACACTATGCCATTATGTAGCAGCTACATAGTCGAGATCATGACAAAAAAATAATAGTAATTTAGCAAACACAGGAGTCAATGATGCATAACCATACGTGTTTTTCACTAGAGATTTAAATCAACTGAAAAGACATTATTTATTTCCTAAAAGTACAATACACTATTCAAATCCCTTTTGCAGAACTTGCAAAGTACTGCCACTTCACTTTCATTAGCTTTGTTTTGCTTGCGACTAAATAACAATTCATTCATCTTCCCTCCTTTTTAGACGGGCTTCGTTGCTTTTCATATTTTCTATTATGATTATGATTTTGTTTTTGTAGTACGCACAATTAATTAAGTCCCTCTTGTCTATGACTCTTGGCCAATTATATGGCAGGCATACATACAGTTATTACCAAGGACCCACCACACGGCCATTTATTTATCCTCCCCCAAGGGCACACGCTTACATAACAAACGCATTACTGAGAAGGAAGCTGTGCATTGTGCAATCGGCAACAAACCACAAAAATAACACAGACAAAAATATATAAATACAACGCGAATTGTAAAATTTCAGAGTTTTAGAGAGACCAATGTTAAAATTTTCAGCTGCACCGAATTTTGCTTACTTTGTCTGTAGCAGCCGCTAAGGTTAGACGTGCTTTTATGAACATGGCGGTTTTTAAACAATTAATCAATTCTTGGTCAAAAACAATACTCTAACGTTGCTCCAGTCTCCATATTCTCCAAACATCACAAGGTGTAGACATGTGACAATATAGATTAAAAAAATATAATTTCGGTTATTTTTTGAACACACCTCGTACAGAGAAAAATTAAAAATTTATCGGAGAATTGAAACAAAGACGATGTAAGCACGCAGAGAATAACAATAAAAATACGAATGAGCAACTGCAACATCTGGCCTTTGTGCTGCAACAAACAATAGACAAATATAGAATAAGTACAGTTCGGTGGCAAGAAGGATGCAAAGTGAATCCATAATAGTGCGTAGTTGGGAGCAGGTAAACCGGACGATGCTACGATGTACACTATTGAAAATACCTCAACCATTTCAGTAGTAAATTATTTTTAAGTTTCACATTCTATAATTGATTTAAACACCGGTGGCAAAACTTCGTAAACATTTCTTCGCAGCTAAAGTAGGTCATCTACAGTTGATTTTGAACTGTTTGTTAAAATATAGGCAAACAAAAATTTTCCGCAAAATTGTTAAGAATAGGAAGTGTTGAAAACAGTTTGGTAAAAAATGTTAACAATTTTTGTTTGGTAAAAGTATACAAACCAAACGAACATATCTATCTTATTTGAATAAATCTGAATAGGTTTCAGAAAGGTAAGAGATACAATTACTTTATAAGGAGTGCTGCCACGTATTTAAAAAACTGGTAATATTTATTATACTTTCGCAACAAAATTATTAAAGAGAGTATTATAGTTTTGTTGTTTGTAAGTCCTAAGACTAAACGAGTTAGATATAGGGTTATTACAGCAGAGTTGAAAAACATCTGTCCGTCTGTGTAAGATGTAATTGAGTAAAAATTGATATATCTTGATGAAACTTGGTACACATGTTCCTTGGGACCGCAAAATCGGTAAACTGCTACGCCCAATACTACTAAGCCATACATTAAGCTAAAAAAGTTAAATTTGGTATAAAGCATCGCACCATATTTCAATGAAATTCGATTCATAATATTTTTCTGACATCTCAATGATGTGTTAAGAAAATAGTCCAAATCGGTTCACAACCACGCCTATTTCCTATATACCAGAACTTTGAAGTCGATCTGAATAGTTTTCTTTACAATATATAAATTAAGATATCGGAACAGAACTGTGCAAAAATACTGCAGTTAAAGAGTGGCATCGGCCTTCTAAATCGCCGAAATCCATAAGCCCATAAGTTTTCAAGACCGTATATATCGAACATGAGGACCTCAGTTGCTCAGTCGATCCGGCATGATAATCAGAAATTTATATAGTGGTCTAGTCAGACAGCTAAGGTACTCAGATCTTAGACGTCTAATAATCATGCGGTAGATCGTGGCATTAAATTTAAAACCTAAGCAGAAAACGCAAGGACGCTAGGAGAGAACCTCGTCTTTCAGATACTCATATAATTTTTCTTATTCATTGCATCGCAAATGTTTTGGTTGTCGCTTTCCCACTAGTAGACTCTATTCAGATTACGAAAACAACTCAAACCATCGATTTTCCTTTAGTGATTAATTAGTCTTGGAAACAAAACTATATCTATTAGTTCTAGAGGATTCAGGATACATGCACCGATACCGAAATATTAAAATCGAGTAGATTTTTTACATTAATTAGTTTTTTGCATGAAATTCAGGTATTTAATATTATTCCATTACTTATATATTGAATATATTTTGGGAATTTAAAAAAAGTGGCCTAAAAATAAGAAAGTATGTACTTGAGTATTTACTTGGCATCTGCATGTGTATAGCTGAAAAAGGGAATCTAAAACTGAAGACACTGATTGGATCAGACGTTTGTACATATCCATACATATCTGTGTGATATGCTCGAATGGCAAGCAGCCAGGCTGGCAGCGTTTTTGCAAATATTTACCTACCTTGATTAATTGCTATGATGATGAAGGCGGGCAACTGATGGTGTTTAAAATGAGGTAGCAAAGGTTATCAACAGAATTTAAGTTAGAAGAGCAAGATTTGTAGGTATGTGTGAGTAGTTGAGTAGCTAGAAAAGCAAGCACTTATTGTTAAGAGCAATAACAACACCGAAGGGGTACTAAACAAATCCAACCAATTTCGGTAAATCCACAGCAAAGCTTATTTTTCCTTTTCGACTTTATTGCAATTTCACCTCTGGATTTAATGAAAACGAATCGTATCCTCCGACAGGCTTGTTAGTGTAAGTGAATACATGTATGTGAATTTGGTATCCCCGCAAAACTAATACGGCTGTGTAAGCTGACGTTGAGCAACACCAAAAGCTCCGTCAGGATCGGGAAGGACCTCTCCGAGCCGTTCGATACCAAACGAGGCTTCAGACAGGGTGACTCACTATCGTTCGACTTCTTCAATCTATTACTAGAAAAAATACTACGAGCTGTAGAGCTAAATAGAGAAGGTACAATCTTCTATAAGAGTGTACAGCTACTGGCGTACACCGATGATATCGACATCATTGGAAACAACACCCGCGCCGTTAGTTCTGCTTTTTCCAGACTGGATAAGGAAGCGAAGCGTATGGGTCAGGTGGTGAACGCGGACAAGACGAAATATCTCCTGTCGTCAAACAAACAGTCAGCGCATTCGCGTCTGGGCTCGCATGTCCTCATGTTGTTCGAATGGATGAAAGTGCTCCAGCTCTGAAAGTATTCGATGCAGTACCCGCTGGTGGAAGCCGAGGAAGAGGGAGACCTCCACTCCGATGGAAGGACCAGGTGGAGAAGGACCTGGTTTCGCTAGGTATAACCAATTGGCGCCAAACTGCCAGAAGGAGGGATACGTGGCGCGCTGTTTTGGACTCGGCTATAACCGCGTAAGCAGTGTCTACGCAAGTCAAGAAGAAGAAGTATATGTATGTTAGTATATGCGAGCGTTAATTTTTCGAGCGTTCACTATTAATTAAATGGTTTTATCTTCCCTCGGTCATCTGCATGTTGCTTATTTTTAGATGAGTGTCCCTCAGCAAAATTGTAACTGTATAACCGTCAATTAAAAGCTTTTCAATTTCTTGGAAACAAAAAGTCACAAGATATAATATTATGTCGCGCTGAGTTCATGCTTGTTGTGCACCAACCAACCATTATATACCAATTGCATCTCCTCACTCGTCAGTATACTTTCATTCACTTTGCTTTTACTAACTTGTTTATGTTGTTGCATTTTGAAATCCTTTTTATTGGGCACTTTTGATCCTTTTCACTTCATTAATTTTATCGTTCGCTTTTTAAATAAATTAATGCGAAAGAAAATTTCAGCAATTAGGTAGCTCTTTTAAAAACGGTGATTGAACGGATTTGTGTGACATATTATAAAATTCAATTTGTGGGCGTTTAAAAGGTTGTTGTGTTGGAAGTTGTTCGGTGGTTGAATAACAGTTCGACTTGGTGACGTTATCAGCAGACGTGAACGAGCGCAGTGCCGAGAAGGGTTACTGAGCGTGTGGGTGTTTGATGACGATGCAAATATTAAGACGTAATTTGTAGCACTCAGCCTCAAGTTAACAATCGTAGAGACGGAGACAAAACCAATGCATTTGCAATGCCGCGGCACTGTAATGAGTACTGCATCGCTCAGTGGTAGCTTAACGGTGGAAAATTTGACTGCACTTATGTGTCAGTCCTCCAAAAAATGGAAAGCTGTTAGCGAAGCGGCAGCTTTAATCATGACAGAACTGAGACATATTCAACAGATTAGGCGTCAGTCAGTCCGCGCTATAGAGGAGACTTAAAAGTCTTGTCACTCCCACGAAGTAATACTTTATCCGGTGGTCCCGTGGGAGGGTCCTGTGTTGGGAGTAGGTTAGGTTTAGCGGATTAAAGTTCCGCACTCCGGCTTTCGATGCTTCCCCCTACTATAAAAAAAAAAAAAAAAAAAAAAAAAAAATCGCTCAGTGTGTATTTAAACAACAACAACACACACATGCATCAGTAAAAACGTGCACTTCTTACTTTATGATGCGCAAACAAGTAAAATCAACTTCAGCACTCCATAGTCCTGCAATTTTTTACTCAGCCATCTCACCGATTTTCGTATTTGTGGATTTTTTTTGTGTCCGCCTGTCCGCGCCTCATCAGCAGCTCAATCAGTGGCACAGATTTTACCCGCATTTATCACACGGTTTAAGAATCATCAGAAATTCGCTACGCTGCTTATATGCATTTCATTAACCGTTACGTTACTTCGATATCTTATATTTTATTGCTGGGGTTCATTTGATGTACCCCACACCTGTTCAAGTGGCCCATAGCCCATTGCTTGCCTGTAAGTATTCACGACAATACGAAGAACCGCTTGAGGTTGTAAATTATATAGATACAATTTGTCAGTCTACATCACATGATGATCCTCTTCCGTTACCCACATTGCCGCTACTGCCTTTTAACGCCGCAGCACATTCTTTCTTCAATTGCTTAACCACTTTTCTCGTTTCTTGCAATTTTCTTTCTTTTCTTAAGGGGATATACCAGTGTGACAGTTTAAAAAACTCGAATTTTTTCTTTTGCTTATTCAAATGTATATATACTTTCAAAATTATTCTGTGAAATCGGCAAGGTATCTTGAATTGTTTTTGAATGGCAGCGTTCTAAAGATCGACCGTTCGTAAGTATAAACCTCTATAGTTGAAACTTTAAAACGCGTTTTTCTCGAAACGATATTTTTCAAAATTGCGATTGACTTCAAATTGAAACTGAGTATTCTTGAATATATTTCCTATGCAATGACCTACGTTATTTTTAATTGGTTAAAAATTGTCAATTTGTAATTAAAAAATACTATTTTTATCTAAGAAAACGACTCTTTTGAGGTATAACATTACGTTTGAAATATTCTACCAAGTACGTTCTTTGTAAACAATTCACGAAAATCGTCTAATTTTTCATGTGTTACACTGGTATAGCCCTTAATCGCACATAATCATTAACCTATTATCAACAATTCATTTTAATACATTCAGCTAATAAGTGCAAATCAATTGTGAAAGATTTGTAAATCAAAAGGGACCAGGTTTATGTGTTGGAGGGTGAAAATCAGAATATGATTTTGAAGTCGGAGGTGCAGTAAAACAGCGAAACAAGTTCGCTACTCCCAGATTTGAACAATCCAAGTTATAGCCTTACCCAAGAACCATATAACATAAAGCTTACACTTCTTAAACATTTGTAGCATACTGGGAGTTTCCCATCTCCGACAATTTTCAAAATTATACATATAATATACAAATACGATTTCCGTAGCCTAATGATGACTATCGAATTTATAGATTGTGAAAAAATTATATTACAACTAAATATACATTATTGAAATATTTTTATTGGATTTGATATTTACCATATTGACCTTGTAAAATCGAATAAAAATAAATAGTGGGAAAAAACTTTTAATTTGTAAAAATTCGTAAATGATATGATTTATGCGTTCTTAATGGTTCTGATGTTAACTAGAGTGAAATATGATTTTAACAAGAAGTGAAATAGTGTTGGGAAACCATCTTTGTTGTTTCAGATATTAATCAAACGATTTAAATTCCCATTACGAACAGCATTTCGCCCTCATATACTACTGTTCTAAGATAAACACTTAAAAATCGCACGTGGTAGTGGCTTAAATCATATAAGGATTAGTATTGTGTTCAAAGCCCCTTGTGGATTCCTATTAAGTGAAGCAATTAATTTGAGTTATAACATTGTGCAATCAACACACAGCTTATAGTTACTACTAATGCCAAGCTAATGTGGCATTGAGTCCGCAATTAGCGGGGTTCTTAATCTCTCAACGCAATTAAATGAATTTATTTTTAAGATTTTTTTTCATTTATCCACACACCGATTTTACTAAAACGGGGGAGCACGCTGATGTTCATATAATAGCTTTCCTTCCTTCCTTGAATTCCTTCCTAATTCCTTCTTGATAATAAATGTTTATAAATTTCTACGTTTAATGTGAAGTTAAATTTGCGGGCTGGGATAGTTTTATATTTGTACGTGCATCTCATTGCACTCATTATATTATGGACTTTATATGACTTTTTAATGGCAACTGCTGCCAATAGCACAGCGCCACATAACTCCGCTCTTGTCGCTGAATTGTGGTCCCTAACTGTGATGCTCACCAACCAACTTAGACATAGTAACTTAAAAATAATATTCTAATGCACTTTTATAATTTGTCCATTTCATTTAGTTGCCTTGTGCCCTTGTTAATAACTTATTTGGCGGGTCCAACTAAGCAAGCGAACAACAAAACTTAAAGCAGACATATGTTTATTCGAGCACAACATTATGTAGACTTTTAGCTTGGCGAACTGCCAATGCAGTGACTTTTTGCTCTTTTAGGTTGCTTTCCTCATTCTTGTTGCTTCGCTTGTACCCGGCGAGTAGTTATGTTGGGGTATTTTTATCCGAATAGCACCTCGTCCTAGAAGTAGTTCTAAACTTATGGAGCAGGCTTCAAGTATTTAAAGGGGAGTAGTTAGAGTTAATGCAGGACAAAGTCTGTCTATTAGAGTCTGTCGAAGAGTTCCTAAAAAATTTAAATAACGAACCTATTCGAAGACTTAACCAATATAATTACTTAAAACTATATTTATCTTGAAGTGTTGTTAAAAATCTACTTGTTAGTCTAAGACGATTATTTCACAATGGGGTAAATTCATTTATTTTCATAGTTATGTATGTCGTGCGTTGCCTTTAACTTGTCTAAATAAATAATTATCTCAGCATATCTGCGATGACAAGCTTACAGAATCATTATTTAGTAATCTTGGTGGATGGGATCATGTGTAGTTAAAAAAGTTTTTGATTGCTATTCACTTGGGAGTGGCCAGATAAAAACGAAGTACCAATGAAAAACCGACGAATGCCTCGGAAAAGAAACCCCGCTTTTGATGACGACCTCGGCAAACGTTTTAAGGATTATGATTTTAGGGCATGCTGGAATGTCCGGACCCTTAATTGGGAAGGTGTCTCTGCTCAGCTGGTTGATGTCCTCATACGACTAAATGCTGACGTCACCGCCATCCAAGAAGTGCGATGTACCGTATAAGGACAAGGCGTGTCCTTGTGACATCTACTACAGTGGCCATATAAAGGAGCGAAAATTTGGTGTTGGATTAGTGGTGAAAGGGAGACTCCGTCGCCGAGTCCTGACATTCACCCCGGTGGATGAACGTCTTGCCACAATCCGCATAAAAGCGAGGTTCTTCAACATATCGTTTATTTACTCCAACGCCCCAACCACGCCCCTGCAACGATGTCAAAATCGTGCTAGGCGATTTCAACGCTAGGGTGGGTAAAGATGGTGTCTTTGGCACAACAGTCAGAAAATTCAGTCTCCATGACGAAACATCGCTAAATGGCCTGAGGCTGATCGACTTGGCTGGAGCCCGAAATATGGTCGTCTGTAGGACTAGATTCCAGCATAAGAAAATATATCAAGCTACATGGCTGTCCCCTGCTCGAAACACGCGCAATCAAATCGATCATGTTGTGATGGACGGAAGAAAACTCTCCTGAGTTTTAAACGTGCATACGCTCCGAGGACGAAATATTGACTCTAAGATACGCACCCGCCTCTGTGCAGCAAAGAACGCCCGTACAAACACAAGGAAGGCTCTACTCTACTCGACTTGCACTCCTGCTCTCTGAGAGCACTCATCAGCATCTCGGTATAATGGAACTGTGGAACGGTATCTCAAACTCACTACGTACCGCTGCAGCCGAAAAAATTGGATTTCGGTAACGACAATACGATGAGGATTGCCAGCGAATGAGATTGACAGCGGAGAGAAAGCAAACTGCCTACCTCTCAAAGTTGAAAACGACCACAACACAACCGGGATGGGATAGATACCGAGAGCTGAAGAGGGAAGCGAGACGCATTTGCAGACAAAAAAGAAAGAGGCTGAAATGAGTGAGTACGAAGTGCTTGAAAATTTTATAAAACAATGAAGCGACTTAACGAATCATCATGTAGAGACCGAGGTCGTAATGTGGTAACCGATGTTCAGGGCAGACTGGGATCATGGAGGGAACACTTCTCCGACCTGCTGAATGGCAGTGAAAGTACAACACCAGGAGATGACGAACCTGATTCCCTAATCGATGACGATGGAGCAGATGTTCCATTGCCCGACCATGAAGAAATTCGAATAGCAATTACCAGCCTGAAGAACAAAAAAGCGGCAGGGGCCCATAGATTACCGGCTGAGCTATTCAAATACGGCGGCGAAGAACTGGTAGGATGCACGCATCTGCTTCTTTGCAAAATATGGTCGGAAGAAAGCATGCCTGACGATTGGAATCTCAGTGTGCTCTGCCCAATACACAAAAAGGGAGACCCCACAATTTGCGCCAATTACCGTGGGATAAGCCTCCTCAACATCGCGTATAAGGTTCTGTCGAGCGTACTGTGTAAATACTAAAGCCTACCATCGACAAACTGATTGGGCCTTATCAGTGTGGCTTTAAACCTGGAAAATCTACATCTGACCAGATATTCACCATGCGTCAAATCTTGGAGAAGACCCGTGAAAAGAGGATCGACACACAACATCTCTTTGTGGATTTTAAAGCTGTTCGATAGCACGAAAAGGAGCTGCCTTTATGCCGCGATGTCTGAATTTGGTATCCCCGCAAAACTAATACGGCTGTGTAAGTTGACGTTGAGCAACACCAAAAGCTCCGTCAGGATCGGGAAGGACCTCTCCGAGCCGTCCGAGGAGTTTTCGATAGAAAGGTTTTGTGGAAGATTTATGGTCGCTTAAGAATTGGCAACGGCGAATACCGCAGACGATGGAACGATGATCTGTATGTGTTATTCGACGACATAGACATAGTCCAGCGAATAAAAAAACAGCGGCTACGCTGGCTAGGTCATGTTTTTCGAATGGATGAAAGTGCTCCAGCTCTGAAAGTGTTCGATGCAGTACCCGCTGGTGGAAGCCGAGGAAGAGGGAGACCTCCACTCCGATGGAAGGACCAGGTGGAGAGGGACCTGGCTTCGCTTGGAATAACCAATTGGCGCCAAACTGCCAGAAGGAGTGATACGTGGCGCGCTGTTTTGGACTCGGCTATAACCGCTTAAGCGGTGTTTACGCCAGTCAAGAAAAAGAAGAAGTGTAAGCTGACGTTAAGCAACACCAAAAGTTCCGTCAGGATCGGGAAGGACCTCTCCGAACCGTTCGATACCAAACGAGGTTTCAGACAAAGTGACTCACTATCGTGTGACTTCTTTAACCTGATGCTAGAGAAAATAGTACGAGCTGCAGAACTAAATAGAGAAGGTACAATCTTCTATAAGTGTGTGCAACCGCTGGCGTACGCTGGTGATACTGATATCATTGGAAACAATACCCGCGACGTTTGTTCTGCTTTTTCCAGACTGGATAGGGAAGCGAAGCGTATGGGTCTGGTGAGCGATGACAAGACGAAATATCTCCTGTCGTCAAATAAACAGTCAGCGCATTACCGTCAGTCAGTCATAACTTCGAAGTCGTAGATATTTTAGTATACCTGGGAACCAGCATCAACACCGATAATAGTGTCAGCCTGGAAAACCAGCAGAATCACTCTTGCCAACAGGTGCTACTTTGAACTGAGTAGGCAATTGAAAAGTAAAGTCCTCTCTCGACCAACCAAAACCAAACTCTAGAAGTCACTTATAATTCCCGTCCTGATTTGTGGTGTAGAAGCGTGGACGATGTTAATATCAGATGAGACAACACCATGAGTTTTCGAGAGGAAAATGTTGCGCAAGATCCTCAGAATGAAAAGAAAGGTGATCCTTAGAATACCGCTGACGATGGAACGATGAGCTGTACGAGTTATACGACGACATTGACATAGTTCAGCGACTAAAAAGACAGCGGCTAGGTCATGTTGCCCGAATGGACGAAAACACTCCACCTCTGAGAGTGTTCGATGCAGTACCTGCCGGAGGAATTACGCAATTACGGAACTTTTTTTTTTGCACCTCCGAAGACCGTATATAACTCCGTTGTTTTTCAATATTTTTGTAAAGAAAAAAAAATAGGCATGAAACGACGAACTTATTGTTTAATAATGTCTTTGTATGTTTGTTTACAGAAGTTAATATAAGTTTCCGAATAGATTTTGTTAATTGATGACTTGATTCATTTACTATTTTTTTCTGTCGAAATTTGGAGCTTAAGCCATTGGGCGTAAAAACTTCTGTAATGAAGATGTTCCTCTTGAAATTTTTTAATTGTCAGTCAGTCAGTTCAGTTTTTGTAGACAAAGTGACAGCGCCGACTTATGGTTCGAAAACCATATCTCAGGAACTATTGAACCAATTTCAACGAAATTCGTTCACCTTGCAATATATTAAACAAGAACCAGTGAAAATATCGGAATAAAATTTACTATAACTTTTCAATACCCCAGATATTGAACATGAGATCATCATTGTGTGCTTACACTAGTACTGGGCATAATAAGAGCCGTTAGTGCGATTGTTATTTTGGTGACGCTGGACTACGGCCGGACATTGTTTTGCTTCATTTTGTACTTGCACATTTTTAGTCGAGCATTAATTCTTGGATATTGACGATCATTCTTTACGCGGGCTAAAAAGGGCCCAAGCGAAACCTTACCCTGTGCAATTTTTTTACATTCCACGTGGAAACAAAAGTTTCACAATGTAATATTTGCAAGGCGTCATTTGGAAACAAAACATAAAAATGAATATGAAGCTGCAATGCAATAAATGCGTTTAATTTAACGACGGCCAAGTTGTCAATAAAAAAGTGAAGTTTTCAATGACGATAGGGAAATATGAAGCCAAAAATGCGGTTGACTGTGGAAAAACTTTCTCTAGCCGACCTTGATTCGAAAAGCTTCAACACGCTAACTGCCCAAATTTTTAGATATGCCCGCTATAACAGCGAGGGACATAATTGCCTCGGTCGACGAAAAATTCAATTCCATTAAAATTGAAATAAAAGCTGCTTTAGAAAACCAAATTATTTCCTTTAAAATTGATACTGTGCAAAAATTTGAAAAAATCTCCCCGCAAAATCTTTCTGGGGAAATTAAAACACTTTTTAATGTAGTAGTGCAGTTTAAATAATGAATAGATGCGAAGTTTCTGATTTGGATGACGGCGATAGCCGAAGAAATGAATGATGAAGAACTAATAATAAATTGAATACAATCGATTAGTACCATCAAATGTGCTCCCCACACCCTTTAGCTTGCTGTCAAAGACTTTATGCAAAGCTTAGAATCCATTGGTTATTGAAAAAGCGAGGAAAATCGTAAAACTCTTACGGCTTATTATTTATATATGAAAAATAATATATTATTAATGTCGTAGGTGGAGCGGCCAATTTATCATGTGTGATTTTTATAAGCTATGGTTAGAGAGTAAGCTTACGATAACGCTTCTAAAACCTCACACAGCCCAGCCTTAAGCCAATCCATCGAGGATAAGGAAGACAGCTTGTTAACAATCAATGCTGTACTTTGTAGCATTTACTTGGATCCACGTTTTGGAGAGTGACATTTATAGCTCAAAGACCGTGGGTTTAAGTAAAAATATAATAGAATATAGGAAAAATAAACAATGTCAATATCCTCATCTATAGTAGTTAGCCAACGTTGTGTATTCTGTACCTGCAACACAAGTAACCGTTTAAAGATTATTTTCTGGCAATATTGATTTTTGTAAAATTTTAATTAAAAATAAAAATTATTTACTTTGTATTGAATAAACATCCATTACTAAACGAAACTTTTTCAAGGCGGAAGGGCTGATGCAGAATTCTAAGGTATACTTACAAATAATTGTATCCGTTGCGGCTGCATCTGAATTTTCCTACAAATAATCTCTTAGGAAAATTTGACGCCCTAGCTCAAAAATAATGCCTATATGCATTTATTTTTTCCATTATAATACATATCCAATTCATCTAGAACTGGAAGAATTATATTGTATAAAAATATTTGGTAACATATAAAGATATCAGAAAAATTGTTATGTCAAAATTATCTTAAATGTAATACATATCATCAACCAACATTCATAACAGTAGGGCAATTCGCAAAGTGGCATAGCCATACCCGAATCTCATTCGTTGCTGGTTCGACAACGACTGAATGATAGAGCGTAAACGTACGTGAGATGTGGGTTTGCACAATTGTGTCAAGCAGTACAGACCACAGGTTTAAAATTTAAAACAAATAAATTATTTGAAATAATGCAAGAATATATATGTATTTGTACAAGAATAACAAATTATTCGAGAACGATTATTGATTGTGTGAAATCAAATATAATTAATATAATAACTCAGGTTGAACAAAATCTAAAGATATCAGATTACGAAACAATTAAAATAGAACTCTCAACTAAAATAAAAAATGCGCAATAAAAGCAAACCAATAACTACCAAAAAGAATACAAAAGGGATTTTCAAAAAACATTACAAAAAATAACTAAAATAACTGTTGGAAGCAGTGGAAAGTAGGTTTATAAATATAATGGTGGAACTCAACCAATTACAACAAATGTATAGAACATTGTTTAAATGAGCACCAACCTTCCTCAGCATAACACAACCACACAACGTTTCAACACCCCACACTGACAGACAAAATCATCCCAAACGCACAACACTGCCATGGCCCAACTACCAAGCTCACCACTCATCACCACATCCGAGGATACTACACCACAAACCATAGCCCAACAACTTTAGCAAAAGGGATGGCCAATACGATCCGTTTTTTTTCTTCGTTATTATTCTCGTACGAGTCAAGATAAAGACACACGTGTGCACGCTTAACGCCGCATCTCTTGTCTACGACCAACACTTTTTTCGATCTTTTCCGCCGCCGATTGGTGTATACGATCTTTTCGTAAAAGTGTTAAATAATAAAGTAATAAGAAAGAATTACAAATAAAATGAAATCATAACTTTGTGAATAAAAAAAAAAAAGGTTTTCTACGGACCCTCTGGTGAGTTTGCTAATCTCCAAACCAAACATCAATGAGTGAAGTTAAAAATATATACAAAGAGGCAGATAATTTCAGCAAAGCAAGGAAAGAATGTTATCAATAAAGGAAAGAAATAAAAATATGTATTATGATGTACATATGTATATATAATGTGACTTTAACTTTATAGTATCTGCAAAATCCCCAAAGAGAAGGCAAGACGTTTTATGTGAAAAAAATTGCGGATTCTGTGAAAGCAGCCGCAAGTTTCAGGAAAAAACATTGAATTATAAGAAAATAGGGAGCAGTGGGCAAAGCGCAAAAGAAGAGGAGGAAAAAGCAAGAGCTTCTAGAAAAAATTACTTGACAAATTTTTAATTGCATCGTGTTTTTAAGTTTATTTTTGATATTTTGAATGTAGTGTATATGTTGACATATTTTTATTGCACCATACTGTGATATATTTTTTAATACTGTGCTAATTATATGATATATTTTAATATTGCGATGAATTTTTTAATACTGTGATATATTTTATAGATACATTTTATATATCACATACAAATTATAAACAAAATTTACGAACTATAAAAATATATATTTATGAAAATACATATTTCTTCTAAAATTTGTAGTTATTTGAAAATATTCGTCAGTACATTCTTGTGGTCCCGAAACTACATTAACAGCAAACTCTAGATCGTCTCCGTTTTCAATGTTATGAAGAACACAACAAGCACGTATACAGTGACTCAACTTTTCTACACCCTTCAGCTAACAATAGTATAATTGTTTAAATCTGTGCTTCCAAATGCCAAATGTGTGTTCAATCGCAACTCGCCCCGAGTTCAATTTTATATTAAATCTTTTCCGATAATGTCTCATGTGCCCATTATCTCTGTAGGGTGTAACTACGCATGAAGTGCACGGATATGCAGAATCACCAGAAGGTGTTCGAATTTTTTTTTTGTCGCATTTGGCAATTTTATATATTGAGGACCTAAAGAGCTAATATACAATGTGACTCTTGTAATAATTCGACTTGCCATTCCAATAGCCACATCCAATCGGTCACAAACATCTCTTAAACTACATGCCTCATGACCAGCAAACCACAAAAAAATTTGCAGATGTATTTTTTCAGGAGTACGCTTGTCTTCACATAAATCTTTAAACCATAGATTTTCTGCAAATCCGTTACACAATTTTTCGTAGAGGCTTCTCGTTATTTTGAAATGCACTTTTATAGCAAATCAAACTAAAAAGTTAAAAATAATTCTTTGTATAAACTAACAATAATAATGAACGAAACATTATTGTATTACCGTGAAAATATATACAAAATGAAATATGACATGTTGTATTGTTAAAGTAAATCGATAATAAAGCAGTATTTAATGTCTACTCGTAACCTTTCATTGACTAATTGTTTTATTACCAAGTTCTATTGACGACTTTACGAATTATTACTTCTTAATCAAATCATTTTTTCTAAACCTTCACTGTTACATGGGGTTTCACCTATCAACTTTGAAGAGTCTAGTTCTTCTAATTCGAATACCGTCCAAAGGACTACAACGATTAAGTGCTACATGAGCTTGTCCAGCAGCAAACAGTCGAGAGCCCATATAAATTACTGTATAATCAGCTGTATAACCTTGCAATTTATGAACGGTCGACGGCCAACTCAGTATTATTGGCAACATTCGTCTCTCAGCAATTCCATAGCTGTAATTTGCAAGAAATTGTATCGATATTGGCTTAATTACGTTTTCACCATCTGAGCCGAAATTAATACGGACTGACGGGATGTCTTCCGCATCCTTACGGATTTTTGATGACAAGCATCTGATTTTTTTACTACAAAACTACTACTTCTATTATAAGCATTAATTTTACTAACTAAAAGTTTGATATTATTTCTATTGGTGTGTTGTTATATATATATCTATATAAATTATATTTTCTTTAAGGATATGTATTTTAGTATATACATACATATGATAATCAAATGCCAAATACCAAAAATAGTTGAAACTTTTATATAGATGTTGCATTCTTTTAAGCGCATATTTTTGGTGAGCTGCTTAAACTTATGATCGCCTTCCTACAATGTCACTAAAAATTATAGGTTTCAGTACCACAGAAAAAGGCTACAAACATACAAACAAACAACCATACATACATACATACAAGTGAAGCTAATAATATTAGCTTAAACAAGTAAGGAAAGGCTAAGTTCGGGTGCAACCGAACATTTTATACTCTCGAAATTTATTGATATATTTATATTAAGATAACACACAATTTGACCCAATTTGAAAATCCTATAATAAGGTATATGAGAGGTAGGGGAAGTTACACTATTAGAAGAAAAATATTTCCTCTAAATTAAATTAAGATACCTGAGATACCGAAATTTTCGGTGAAAAATTACCACGGGTCACTGAATTCTTCATATTCGGTATTCGGGGCTTTGAAAAGTTATAGTCCGATTACGACAATTTTTCCACAAGTGATGCCACAGATCATATAAAGTATTTGTGTAAAGTTTTATTTCGCTATCTTCATTGGTTCCTTATGTATTATAAAGTAAAGGAATAAGATAGAGTTCAAAATTGAGTTACATGGGAAGTTTTCGTGGTTGTGAACCGATTTCATCCATTTTCCACATATGTCATCAGGGTGCCAAGAAAATATTATATACCGAATTTCATTCGAATCGGTCTAGTAGTTCCTGAGGTATGGTTTTTGACCCATAAGTGGACGATGCCACGCCCATTTTCCATTTTGTAAAAAAATCTGCGTGATCCTTTTGCAATTTCTTCTGTAAAATTTAGTATTTCTGACGTTTTTCGTTAGTGAGATAACCCAAATTTTCAACCTAATCTTTGTATGGGAGGTGGGCGTGGTTATTATCCGATTTCTTTCATTTTTGGAGTGCATTAAGAAGTGGCTAAAAGAAACGACTGCACAAAGTTTGGTTTATATAGCTTTATTAATTTGCGAGACAAATACAAAAAACCTATTTGAGGGCGGAGCCACGCCCACTTCTTCAAAAAAATTACATCCAAATGTGGCCCTCCCTAATGCGATCCTTTGTTCCAAATTTTATTTTAAGAACTTTATTTATGGCTTAGTTATGAAACGTGGCAGTGAACCGATATTGCCCATTTTCGAAAGCCACGGAATATGTGTTCCAAGTTTCATTACGATATCTTAATTTTTACTCAAGTTATCGCTTGCACGGACAGACAGACATCCGGATTTCAAATCCACTCGTTATCCTGATCATTTATATACTATATATATAACCCCAAATCTAACTCTTTTATTTCTTGGTGACATAAACAAGCGTTATGTGAACAAAACTATGATACTCTGCGCAACATGTTGCGAGAGTATAAAAATAATTAATTTTAATTAAAATAAAACAAGAAATATGTTGAGTAGTTATGAATTATTTTTCATTAGTCAGAAAGAAAGGTCGAATGTTGCATTAATGCGACGGCAAATTAGAGATCGTTCCAATCCTTTGGATCTTCCACTTGTGAAGTAAGTTAAAGATTTTAATACTGTTGTTTGTTTGCTATATTTTGTATATAATCATATAGATTCAAAAGCTATTTCCGGATAACAAAATCAACATTTACATACAGAGTTATCTCCGCATTTTAAACCTAACTACCGGTCAACTGCTGATCCTCCAATTTTAAAGCTCTGCACAGCGATACGATTATTTGTAGAAGGTAGCTACCAGAAATGCCAAGGGAACGATTACAACATAGGAATATCACAACCCACAATGTCAATGATTCTGACAGGAGTGACCACCTTGATGCAACAAAAAATATGCCCAAAACATATAAAATTTGATATGAGTGAAGAAGTGCAAAACAATAGTAAAGTGAAATTCTATAATAAAACCTGATTTCCTGTTGTAATATGAAGTGTCGATGGGACACATGTGTACATTTCAGCACCTAAAAAGAACTACAACATCTATATATTAATAGAAAGGGTTATTACAGCATAAATGCGTTAACGGTACATACTAAGTGAAACTTTGACCGTTTTACAACTTCGATTGAATATTTTGAAATATGTTTGCGATTACAAAATGAATATAACTTTGGTCGATGCCAGATATCCTGGATACTCACACTATGCCTTTATTTGGAATAGCAGCACATTAAATCAATTTATTTCCAATAATGCAGATGAAAACACTTGGCTCGACTAGCTCAGAAAATTAGAAATAATTTAATGAATTTCTTTACCTAACAATATTTTAATATTATTGAACAGGAAATATATCCCTCAGTTTCAATTTTAAAAATCTATCGCATCCCTCATCCATTTTAGAGCCATTGCGGTACCCTTGCGCCAACCATCCTTTACTATGTTTACCTTAAACTCTCTTTCCCAGTTGTAGAATGGGACCAGATAGTCTGTGCCTGTCAGACTGCCCTTAGCAATCGAGCTGTGTCCGAAGGATCTGTATGTAAATTCTCATGTTGCCAGTAGTCGCGCCGCCGATTTCGCCGCGCAGTTTTCGACAAAGAAATCTATAGGTGGCAGGTTTAATATTTGTTCTAGAGCAGCCGTTGGGGTGGTTCTTAGGGCCGCCGTTATACAGAGCGCTGCAAGCAGCTAAAACATTGCAATCGGCTTCCGATACGTAGATTTCCTTGTACCCGTCCACCACACCAGAACACCGTAGAGCAGAATTGGTCTCACTATTACTGTGTAGCACCAGTGCATGAGAAAGGGAGAAAGCCCCCAGGTATTCCAAGCATCTTCCTGCATGCATACAGAGCATTACTGGCTTTCCTTACTCTCTTTCCACAGAAGTTTGGTGTCCAAGACTACCCCCAGGTATTTGATACGGTCCTTCAGCGGAAGTTCGCTCCCATTTAGTGAAGGCGGCCTCCATGCTGGTATTTTGTACCTCATAGTGAACAACAGAAGGTCAGGCTTTTCCGTATTGAGCCCCAGTCCCGCTAAAAAGCAATGAAGAAATCGGAATAAAACTTTAAACAAATATTTATTACCATGGGGGTGTGGCATTGCTCATTTATTTTGCTTCCGCCGTTTTTTTTGTAAATTTAAGTTTTTTTTTTGTATAAAAACGGTTACAAATGTCGATGAGCCTCAGCCGCACTTTTCTTGGAATTAAAAAATAAAATCAAAAAAAATAGTACGGAACACCATTTGCTTTCAAACAAAATTCGGAACAGCGGTGATACACATATAGTTTCTGAAGCATACAAAATAATATGGAACGAAGATCTTTTGTATGAATGAATGTTCAGAAATACATGTAATACCACAAAGCTGTTGTGCTGTATGAAATATCGAGTTCGAATTCAACAAAAAATATTAAGACCCTAATTCACTTAAAAATCCGAGCAACGGGAATACTTTTATTCAGTACAGAGGACTAAGGGTAGGATGTAGATATAACAAATGTACACAACGAAGTTGCCGAAATATAAACAATTTTGAGTTTGATTATTTGATATTAAGAGTGCAAAATTCTAGGAGTATTCGTAGCCCTTACTAAAGTTTTTATTTAAAACTCAAAAATTTAAGTATATGGACTGCTAAAAAAATCGTATACACTCTTAATTTCCGAAATCCAACAGGGAAATCGATAGTGAATAAAGCTAGATTGAATATGATTGACTTGATATAAGTGACCTTAAAAAGTTATAGACCGAAAGAAAGATTTATAGACGGGCGATGAAAGAAACAGTATTTCATCCGTCATCTGTCATCTGACTTTTTAATTTACGATATATATATATATATACATATATATATATGAATCAAGAAGCAATGAAGAAATCGGAATAAAACTTTAAACAAATATTTACTACCATGGGGGTGTGGCGTTGCACATTTATTTTGCTTCCGCCTTTTTTTGTAAATTTAAGTTTTTTTTTGTATAAAAACGGTTACAAATGTCGATGAGCCTAAAAATAAAAGCAAAATTTCCCGCAAATGTCGAGAATTCTGCTCAAAAAGTCACATTTTCAGTTGAGAATAAGTTTTTGATGCAAACAGATCTCTACAAATATTTTGTTGGGTTAATGTTGACACAAATGTCCAAGATCGATATAAAAAAATCGATTTAAGCGACCAGAGCTTGACCCCAGAGACACCTATTGGAAAACGGCGGAAGCAAATTTGTAGACCTAATATTATAAATCTCATAATTTTTTCTGAGATTAATTTTCAAGATGCAAATTTTCTTCATAAAGGTAGTATTGGTAATTGAATTGTTAACACCATACCGTTTGAAATTTTACACAGGTGATATATGCAAATGCGGGAGGTAATACGATTTTCAGCGTTTCTTTTGATTGTTTATGAAAGAGAATAGCACTTAGATGCTATTTTTCAAGGCTTTAATTTAAAATGGAAGCTTCTTCAGAAGACGTATGTCAGTATGTGTAGATATGATTTCACACTGTAAAAGCAAGCTACGCGTACAAGGATAACATGTCCTTTGTGTGCAGTTCCAAAAAAAAAAAAATACATGAAAATTATGAAGATAAGTAACGCTCAAAAGAAAGATGGTGGCACAGTTGGCTCGACAGCATACAGGATTTTGCACTGGATTTACAATCAACTTAATATGCAAACACATTCGTATACACGCTTGTCCTAACACAAAGCGCCACAAATACACATACGGGAGGTTGTATGTGATTTTGGTGTAAAACGGCTTTGTGTACTTTTAGTTGAGCTGCCGTTTACATGTAAAATAGCATTACATTCGTATACACGCTTGTCCTAACACAAAGCGCCACAAATACACATACGGGAGGTTGTATGTGATTTTGGTGTAAAACGGCTTTGTGTACTTTTAGTTGAGCTGCCGTTTACATGTAAAATAGCCTTTAAAAGGCAAAAAGAAAAAACCTTGCCGTTGCCTACACCGCTGATTGAGCACTCTTCTGTAAAGATCAGAAATGAAGAAACTTCCTGTGCCTTTGAGGGCCGAAGTGCTGTTAGGCAATTTTTCCGTTAAAAATGGAAATTTCATTCGGTTTCGGCTGTTCGCTTGCCGTTGATATTTTACATACAGTGCATAAACCAAAGATAAGTGTGTAAATGCTTATAGACATTAGTGTTTTAGGGGTTCAAAGTGTATGCGTTTTCTGAAATAACGATATACATATGTACTCATATGCGGTCAGACAGGTTATAAAAAGTGAGTATTTTATAGCTTTCACAATCTTCTTCCTATTTTCCTTGAAACACACACAAATACATATACAAATATATAAGTACATTCATGCCTTCACTTGAGTTTTCCGTACTTGTGAAATCCTCTGCAAATAAAATTCTCTCGACCACTTATTCTTGCCGCTTCGAAATCGGAACCTTGTGTCTTACAAGTCCTCTTTATACGCACTTAATTCACTTTGCTTGCTGTTTAGAATTTATGCATATTTTACTTACCAAAGTGGGATTATTTCTCGATTTGAATGGGCTTTGTGTTTAAAAATAATAAATAGTATTCAGAGGATTGCCATCCAAGTGTATATGGTTCTTACAAGATGTAATGATTGATGTCGAAACTATAATACATAAAAATGAGGTAATGTTAAGATGAAATGTTACACAAATAAAAGTAGATAGCCCTCTGTTGGAGGGACCAGGTGGAGAGCGACGTGGTTACATTTGGGATCTCCAACTGGCGCCGAACCGCGAGGGAAAGAGAGGAGTGGTGCGCTATCATCAATTCGGCTATAACCGGTTAAACAGTTTCTACGCTAATCACATACATACATAGGTTTATTATTACATTTATGTTATCTAAGAGCTAATGAGAATTAGAATAAAAGAGAATAACATCTCTTGAGTATTAACTGATTCAATGGGCTGGACAACTTTTTCTCTCGCCTCCCGTACAATATATTCTTCCTTTATGGCACTTGATTTCCTTAGTCAACAACAACTTCACCACCAACATCTTCATCAGCAGCATCATGGTGGATGTCAATGTAATCGGTACACTTATGACAAACCAAATAAGAAGCAGCCAAAGCAGGTGTTATAGAAACCATGGTGGAGCGGCAAAGCACAGGAAGCGCGCACAGAAGCAGACCTTAATCTCAAAATTTAACAAAACCCATATAAAATCAATTTCGAAGTTATGTGATATTCCACAAGTTTCGATGCACTTTGTAGTCCCACGCATTCTTAATTGCGAATTTGTACGAACTGAGCCCCGCCTTATATTGTATTTTTTTCAGCACCTGCAATACTTTTTGTGCTTTCTATCTCCTCCGTGTTTTCCACATTGCACTGTTGCACAGCGTAGCAACCGGATTTATTCCTTTGCAATTTCCTGTTTGCTCGTGTCGTTGTTAGGCCATTTTCGGAGTCGGAGTTAGAGTCACAGATATCCAAAGCGACGCCGAGGCGGAGCAAAGTCAGGCCCTGTCAATCTCGGCAAGTGGTTGGTTGGGGGTTTTAAAAAATCTTTTTTTTTTTAGAGCCCAGTCAAACCGCGTGAGACGTCGCGAAACGCTACAGCTAATGCTTGTAACCCGAGCGACAGTAATGCAAAGCATATGAAAGGATTTTAAGGAAATAGTTAAAAGTAAAAACTGCCGGTTGTGTGGCGTAGCAATCATATAGATGTGATAAATTCCGTTCAGGTTATATGAGATCTGATCAACACATAATTTCAGATAACCATAAACTGTTATTAGAGACATCTTGCACTCTAGAAATATCAAAGAAACGTGTTGTTTCTACACTGAAAAAAACCCCGCAGTTAAATCAAATACTTTTACAGTAAAACAAAAGTATTTGTTTCAACAGCAAAACTCTTGACGGAAATACTTTGCTCTTGATTCAAATCCTTTTTTTAATGCTGCACTTTTGAATCAAAAGCGGCTGTGCTTTTAAAAATCATCTTATTAAAATCTAATATAAAAATAGTTGTTTTAAAGGTTTCGTATTTAATTTTCTTTGATTACAGTTTTTTAAATGTGAAAGTATTTGTCACAACCATTTCGCTTTTAATTTTACTGTTTCTCCATACGATGACAGAGAAGTTGACGCTTACATTTTTCCATCGATCATTCTAACAGAAACACGTGTTGCGTGCGCAAATACTTTAATTTGGGTTTTATAGGTAAGTATATGTGCTGAAAGTATTAATTTAAGTGAAAGTGATTACTTCAAGACATTTCGCGTTTAGTGAAGCTGCGCAAAAGGAGCTTACATAGTTTGCATTTGCATTAGTGTGCCTGCCGCATCGCCCGCTGCTTACGGAGGCTGTTTAAAAGGGACTTCCACAGATTTTCTTTATATAAAAGACGACATTTGCGAAAAGTCTACTCTGCAGGTATGTTATGGTTTATGAACACATTTATTTCAACAAAAATATGTGTTTAAAAACAATTTTTGTGCATTTTAGTTTACACTATGAGGGAGGAGTTGATACCATCAACTGAGCTGTCGTTATTTGCCGAGCAATTTCCGTTGGGAGATGAGTCCTCTACAACGGAAAATGTCGACGATGAGTCCGTAGTAATTTTGGATAGTGATGAACAGTTAATTAATTTATTATGTTCGTGGGATTTGTCGTCAAATGCATTGATACAGTTCAATAGATGTGGTTTAAAGAGTGTAGCAATTTTGCAGATGATCCATTCCCACGACATTGACGAAATTTTTAATGCCAGAGAACTAATTGCGGACAAAATTAAGTTCCGGTACAACTTGCAAAAATGGCGTTTAGAAAATAATGTAAGCAAATCATTTTAAAAATTCGGCGTAACTTACGTTTAAATTTTCACATTGAGGGTTTCGCACACATTTATCACACGCTTATAAATTATTTATATTAATGTCTTTCTAGTTCGATATGCTCACGTGCTGTAGTGGTGATAGAACTATAACAAACCTTTCATCCATTCGAAGCTGGCTGAGCTCTGCAAGCACACCTTCAACATCCCCAAACAACGAACCCAACGTCGAAGAGGTTTTAAAAGAAACAGTAGCAGGTAACGACATAATAAAGAAGTACGAAAACTGTGGTTGCCTCCAAGAAAGTGACCAATCTGCAATAGTTCGCATTATTGTGGATAATGGCCCCGATCACCATGAAAACTGTTGCCGAACAGATTGTCAAACTGTTTTCTAAAGAACAAGAATCGGTGTATTACGTACCCAGGGCAAACAAAAAAAAAAACGCAACTGGGAAATTATATGATAGATACTTTAGCGTTTAACTATAGAAAACAATTATTTGCTTATGATCCATCTCACGTCAAAGGTTTAAGTAATCCTTTAACGAAGGCTCAAATTAAGACTAATAATATTAAAATGAACGCTTATGAAATGAAACTTTTTTTAAATACTATTTTGTTAATGAATGGGGACTTAATAGATGAATTTGATTCAGTATATAAATTTTTAATAACGTTTATTAAAATTGTTGATATTGTTATGTATGAGGAGTTCAGTGACGATATTTTGAATGAGCTACGTGCTTTAATTGTCGATCACCATACATTTTATACAACAGGCTTTAAAGAAAAATTAAAACCAAAACACCACTTTATGGTCCATTATGTCAATTGTATCAAAGAACTGGGCCCACTTAAATTTTTATGGTGTTTTAGATTCGAAGGAAAACACGCTGAATTCAAAAAATACGCAAATAATATAACATCCCGAAAAAATATTCCCCTTACTTTAGCTACTAAGTACTGTTTCCAATTCTGTTCTTATTTATTTGGAAATAGTTTTTTCCAAAATGATCTTGTGGATTGCAAAAATTTTTCACCAATAGATCTTTCAAAGCTTGAATTTTATCAGAACTTATGTACCAAATTTACAATCGGAAATGAAGTTTTAAGTATGAGATACAAAGGGGTACTGTATGAAAAGAATTACTATGTTAAATCAAAGAATACAGTACTGCTTATTTTAAAAATATTTTTTGATTTACATAATGAAATTTTTTTGATTTGTCAGGAATGCAAAACTTCTTTTTCGGAAAAATTTCAGTCTCACGAAGTTTTAGGTACCAATAACGCATATTATTTAAAAAAAATCGATCTCAAATCAGTACCTTCAAAATTGTATACTTTAAATGACGGCAAAAAAGTTGTACGATTTTTTTGACAAATATACACATTACCTTGTGATCAAAACCAAGTGGATGGTAATATTTTATATATTTAAAATATATTTTATACCAATTTACATTAAAGCTTTAAACTTTGTGTAATATTTATTAAAATAAAAATATATGTATGTATATGTGTACATACATGCATAGTAGTTGTCACTTTTGTAAACTTTACTCTGTATATTCTCAAATAAAATATATTTTTTATGAAAAAAGTAAATTGATATTGAAATTTTGACTGTGCATAGGGAAGTGGGCGGAGAGAGGTGGGAGTGGGTGTTAAACACAACAATAAAACAAATACGATTACATTTGAATCAAGAGCAATTACTGTTAATCTCAAATACTTCTACTGTTAACATAAATGTATAAGTATTTGCTACAACAGTGCCCCGTATTTCGATCAAAAGTGTTCCACTGTTAATTTAAATACTTGACGCATTTACTTCAACAGTGCTCGCACTTTTAAAACAAATACTCAAAGTATTTGGGCACGTTTCTAATGCAAAAAGTATTTGTGGCAAATGCAGAATACTTTGGTTTTACTATTTTTTTTTTTTCAGAGTATATATTTTTGCACGAATTCTTAATCGACCAGAAACGGAAATGTTTTCATCGCTATGTGGCAACTGATGAATCTTTGCTCCATCATTTCAGTTATTTAAGTTGATTCCCGGCGTTAAATCCAACGAATTGTTTTAAAAATAAATATATAAATGAAAACAACATTTTATTTAAGTTGATTCCCGGCGTTAAATCCAATGAATTGTTTTACCAATAAATATATAAATGAAAACAACATCTTGTGTTTATAGAACATTTGAAGGTCATTATTTCAGAAAAACTACCCCTTCATGAAGCCAAGGCTTGCTTAAGTTTATAAATTCTGCATTTTCATCTAACAGTATCTAGAACGCAAGACCGCTTATCTCAGCTGACTAATTGACATCCAACCGCATTATTTTTGGTTAATTAGTAGTCAAAGTTATTGTATCTGTGAATGGCGTATACCACTTTTTCCTTGCTAAGATTGAGTGAATCATAAGAAATACGAATTTTGATAGATTTGAAACTATCCTAATGTAATTCTAAGATAAGCTGATCTGTTCTCTTCTGTGCGAAAAATTATTTGTTCCACAAGAAAGAAATTACTATGATAATTATGTTTATCATAGCAAATATAAAGTCCATTATATACAAATCGGTTATTCTTTAATTAAATTAAACACAAAAGTAATATATACATAATATATATATTATATATATATATATATATATACTTAAGTTTGTGAAGAATAAATATTATTTTATAAGTATTTTTTATTGCTTTAATTTTTGCTTCATATTAATGCCAGAAGAGAAATACCACCAACATGGCTAGAACAAGACATTGATGGAGTCATGGGCTGGCGATAGCACCAACTCTAAACTGGAACAATGCATATTGGAAACGCGAACGATGCATATTTCAGTAATAAAATGTCGACTGCCACCAGTATAGAGAATCAAATACACAAGCAGCACTAGTAAAATGACAAAGAAGGACACGTGTCAGAACACATGGTAGTTTCAGTTTCGAGGAAATTCAATCAATAAACGCTTCAGCCAAACTTCCGACATTGGTGGCTAGCCTGGATTATTTCGATAAGGTAAAGACGAGATAACCTATCGGACGCGACACAGAGACAGACAGACGGGCGCATTCAACAAGCAGACAATTGCTATGCGAAAGGTTCTTGTTGGTCAGGAAGGTTACCGGGTAGTCAGACAATGTTGGAAGTGGACTTTTTATTTCGCACAACAACAAATATTATACTTTAAGAATTATAAGAAAGTAAAGAGTCAATGCTCCACCATTACAATGCCTACAACAATGCGCCAACAGTAATGCACCCAGCAGTGACGGTCCTTCGGTGTCGGTGTCTGTTTAAGAGCCCTTGGTAATACGTGTCTGTGTGATGCCGCTAATGTCAGTATACACTGTTCATACCGAACGCTCAGTACACCACACCTGGTCCATACGCAATGTAATATGCCGAACTGCGCAGCGGTACGCCTACGATTTATATACACTCTTAACTTCGTCAGCTTTATACATATCTACCTTGCAGGGCTACCGTAAAGTATTAATTCGGTATGCTTTTATGTGCCTCTCTTTGCACTTATTTTCTGTTCATGGCTCTGAATTTCTTAAAACATCTTAGAAGGGCTCCTTAGCAAATATAATTAATTATATTAATATAACTCAAACTCATTGCATACCGCTGCAGCCGAAACAATTGGTCTCCGGCAACGCCAAAAAACCAGTTGGTACGATGAGAATTGTCGTTCCGCAGTGGAGAGAAAACAGACTGCCTACCTCGCAACGTTGCGATCGACCACAACACGTTCGGGGTGGGATAGATATCGAGAACTGAAGAGGGAAGCGAGACGCATTTGCAGACGTAAAAAGAAAGAGGCCGAAATGCGTGAGTATGAAAAGCTTGAAAAGCTGGCCGACATGGGTAATGCTCGAAAATTTTATGAAAAGATGAAGCGATTAACAGAAGGTTTCAAGACCGGAGCATTATCATGTAGGGACCGAGAAGGTAATCTGGTAACGGATGTCCAGAGCACACTGGGATTATGGAGGGAACACTTCTCCGACCTGCTCAATGGCAGTGAAAGTACAACACCAGGAGATGGCGAACCCGATTCCCCAATCGATGACGATGGAATAGATGTTCCATTACCTGACCATGAAGAAATTCGAATAGCAATTACCCGCTTGAAGAACAACAAAGCGGCGGGGGCCGATGGATTACCGGCCGAGCTATTTAAATACGGCGGCGAAGAACTGATAAGGTGCATGCATCAGCTTCTTTGTAGAATATGGTCGGAAGAAAGCATGCCTGACGATTGGAATCTTAGTGTGCTCTGCCCAATCCACAAGAAGGGAGACCCCACAATCTGCGCCAACTACCGTCGTATAAGTCTCCTCAATATCGCATATAAGGTTTTGTCGAGCGTATTGTGTGAAAGACTAAAGCCCACCGTCAACGAACTGATTGGACCTTATCAGTGTGGCTTTAGACCTGGAAAATCCACAATGGACCAGATATTTACCATGCGCCAAATCTTGGAAAAGACCAGAGAGAGGAATCGATACTCACCATCTTTTTATCGATTTTAAAGCTGCCTTCGATAGCACGAAAAGGAGCTGCCTTTATGCCGCGATGTCTGAATTTGGTATCCCTGCAAAACTAATACGGCTATGTAAGCTGACGTTGAGCAACACCAAAAGCTCCGTCAGGATCGGGAAGGACCTCTCCGAGCCGTTCGATACCAAACGAGGCTTCAGACAGGGTGACTCACTATCGTGCGACTTCTTCAATCTATTGCTGGAAAAAATAATACGAGCTGCAGAACTAAATAGAGAGGGTACAATCTTCTACAAGAGTGTACAGCTCCTGGCGTATGCCGATGATATTGATATCATCGGAAGCAACAACCGCGCCGTTTGTTCTGCGTTTTCCAGACTGGATAAAGAAGCGAAGCGTATGGGTCTGGTGGTGAATGAGGACAAGACGAAATATCTCCTGTCATCAAACAAAGAGTCAGCGAACTCGCGTCTTGGCTCCCACGTCACTGTTGACAGTCATAACTTTGAAGTTGTAGATAATTTCGTTTATCTGGGAACCAGCATTAACAACACCAACAATGTCAGCCTTGAAATCCAACGCAGAATCACTCTTGCCAACAGGTGCTACTTTGGACTGAGTAGGCAATTGAAAAGTAAAGTCCTCTCTCGACGAACCAAAATCAAACTCTATAAGTCGCTCATTATTCCCGTCCTGATGTATGGCGCTGAAGCGTGGACGATGACAACATCCGATGAGACGACTCTTGGGGTTTTCGAGAGAAAGGTTTTGCGCAAGATTTATGGTCCTCTAAACATTGGCAACGGCGAATACCGCAGACGATGGAACGATGAGCTGTACGATTTATACGACGACATTGACATAGTTCAGCGAATAAAAAGACAGCGGCTACGCTGGCTAGGTCATGTTGTACGGATGGAAGAAAACACTCCAGCTCTGAAAGTATTCGATGCAGTACCCGCTGGAGGAAGCCACGGAAGAGGACGACCTCCACTCCGGTGGAAAGACCAAGTGCAAAGTGACCTGGCTTCACTTGGTGTTTCCAGTTGGCGCCAAAAAGCAAAAAGGAGGAATGAGTGGCGCGCTCTGGTGGATTCGGCTATAATCGCTTAAAGCGGTTCCTCCAAATATATATATATATATATAACTTTATGTACATTTCTGCTTCACTTTAGCTATGCGAGAGTTTTTTTACAAGGTTCACAGGCATTTTGGTTAAAATTTACATCTTAATTTACCAAAAACAAAAAATAAAATTAAATTAAATATCGTAGACTATGTGGGTTAGGCGGCAAATATTTGTACGGATATAATCTAATCAGGATTTCCTTTACTTACCTAATGGAAAAGGAATGTTGGACATCATTTGAAGAGTAGATGTCACAAGCCAGCAAACCGATGATGTTCCTGTGACAGTGGCGAACCGAAACCGTCTCTTAGAAATAGGTGTCCCCCTCAACATGCATGGGCAAACTACACGAAAACGAGACTACACGCACGCGCCCAAAGAGAGTTTAACAAAACCATAGAGCAAACGAAATGGCTCACTTAGAGTCACATCGGTGGATTCTACGCGAGCTGGAATCGTGTCATGTAGCGATATACTCAAAGCTGTCAAAAAGGAAGATGCCCTGCGAGAGCTCGAGGAGAATGTTTCCAGGAAAAGCGAGATCCTGTTTGAAATGAAGAAGGCGCAGATGTCTCCAGCACGAATTCAACTAGATATCTTTGCTTTCACATGTAAAATTTTTGAAAGTCGAGCCGAGAAGTGACTAATCGGTGGCAGCTATAATCTCAAAAAACTTAAGAGAGAATGCTCTCTAAATTGCTCTTGAGTTGAATGCTCAACAAAGTAACAAAGTGAAATAAGCCAAGAGCGGTGACTATATGTATGAACACGCTAAACACAGTGGGGAGCAAACGGAAGTAACGCACATTAAAGTTTTAAGTCTTTTGACTTAGTAGGGAATGTTTCTAAATTAATATAAAACAAAACAAATAAGAACAAAGTGATAGTGAAATCAGTGAAAACTAATAAGTGAAATAATCTAAGAGCGGTGACTTTATATCAAATATGCTACACTCATTGAAAAAATACAATTAATAATTAAAAAAACATAAGAGCGGTGACTGTTTATCACTACATACATAGCGGTGACTATATATCATATATCTATATACTCTACACACAGTGGTGAGCAAAATCAACGCACTGTATGGAGTTTAGTTATTTTTTCGTTTTTTATATTTTCGGATTAACTATGAAAAAATGAAAATGAACTTAAACAATTGTTGGAAGCAGTAGAAACCAGATTTGTAAATAGGATGGATGAACTAAACGAAGTACAAGCAATGTGCAGAACAATAATGAATGAAGTGAAAACCTAGCGGGGTTGCACTCCGGGAGTGCAGGTAGAAGTGAAAACTTGAACTTATGGCGCGTTGGGCACGTTTTTGGGTGAGCATTTTTAGGTGCGCTCGCGACATGAGAAATTGTACATAAAAAATCAAGTTTATCAAAGCAATGTGGGCACTTTTTGAATGGACAATAAGTATAATAATATAGAAACTATATTCGAAAGAAGTGTTTTTATTTAAATGAGTAAATATCAACTTCAAATTTTAAATGCAGCACCTTTTTAAACGCTAGCGCCTATCGTGTATTCTTGTAATGTAACTGTTGGTAAAACAGGAAGTTGTCTCCCTAGCCGAAGAAAGAGACAGCTGATATATACCTATGAGTATACTAATAGTATTGTATACTATTGTACACATATATGTACCCCACATGTTTCTCATTTTTTTAGATATTTTTATTTAATAACGTGTTGCATTTGTTTATGTACGTATCATGTACGTAAAAAAAATCACCAAATAAAATAATAATTTACTTACGTGATGACGAACAGCAGTTGTAATAATGTATACAAAATATAGTAACACTATAGTATACAAAAGAAAAAATTTTATTAATTCTATTAACACTTTAGATTTGTTTTTTTTTTTTTAACACAATACCTAGCAGCAACACTAGTCAAATGAAATATTTAAATAAATAAATTTTCCGTTTAATATTCATTTATAAAATAAATATAAAATCTCTCAATCTGGTCTGTCGCGAGGGCACGAACGAATGCCCATGCAAAGACTGCGTATAGCATGCAGCGCTCTCGCATACCTATACACTCTGAGTATACATATATGTACATATGTAGGTATATAATCTCGTCTGTCGCGAGAGCACGAACGAATGCCCATGCAAACAGCGCGTACCTATATTATAAGAATACACCCACAAAAGTGCCCAACGCGCCATAAGAAGTTTTCACTTCAAAAATATACGAAGAAGCAGAGTTAAAGGCCTTAAAATTTACTTATGATAATTTTTGTGTATGCATGTAAGTATATGATTCCTTAAAGGTTGACATAACCCTAATAAATATGCACATATGTAACTCTGACATTAATACTGATGAAGAATATCTAATATACATACATGTGGTAACTCTTCTACCAATATTTTTAGAAACTTCAACCTTATCTCACACAATTTTTTCAAATGAAAGTTTTCTTAAATGTTTTCAGCTTGTGTTACTTCTTTATCTTATCATTGTTTTTGACTAAGAAATGACAAAAATAAATTTTGAGTGGATCTCCAAATTCTCGATCTAAGCAAACTGTCGAACCACTGTATATATAAAGTCATTCAACATGGTCTTGGTTGAAATGGAGGATTATTTGATATAACCGATCAAAAACTAATTCAAGATGAAATTTATTAAGTATGCATCCAAGCCTATTTGAGCTAATTGATCTGACGTAAATTTATCAGAGCCACTGGACTATAGTTTGTTGAATTATTTGAATCTTTATTCAGAGATGTGCCAAGCAACCAACGTTTGAGCTTAATTAGCATTCTGATAGAGCGGCTCAACACTTTTTTATAAACATATTTTGAATCATTTGTTTTTTTCGAAGAACGCCGTTTTCATTAATAGAAATTTCGTCGAAGACCTATTAAGTATGAGAGCATACAGCTTAGTGAAATGAGAGAAAAGAAGAACTTAGACTAAAGAAATGAAATAGGATATATCATTAATGCTTTTAGAGGGGTGGGTGTTACTAGTCCAACTGCTAAGCAGTCTGTTAGCTCCCAGCTCAACTTTTCCCTGTAGGGTATAATTAACCACTTGCACGAAGACTTATTTCAACATTCGCACTGGGCTTAATTCAGATATTTGGTGAGTTTTTCAGCGACAGCTATTTTAAGGTTTTATATTTTTTTGTTTTTTACTTCACTTTCGACAGTTCCTATTTTACATTCTTGTTTTGTTTGCTTACTAATCTTCACGTTTGATGGATCATGAAAGCTTTTGGTGAGCGATGCGAGCTTTGAGTGGTCAGCACAGTAATCGAAATGTGGAGAGATAGTTAAATAACGGTTTGCCTAGTCATACCCATATGTTCATATGTGTATGGATGACCAAATAACGTTGGACAGTGAGCGATGGCGTTGGCAAATAAATTTCATCAACAATGCGATGCAATGTGAAGAGTGTGACGTTCGCTAAATATTTTGCATACAAACACCTTCATAGCCATGGTATCAACAAAATAGAAAAGCAACATAAAAATTTCGCTCTGAGCCTTATGAAAATCCAATATAAAACACAGATCGATTTTTCTATTGAAGTTTGACTTGACTCGTTTTTCAATGGTTGCAGTGGCTTTAAAATGGCATAGATTTATATGTCATCTGATAAATATGCTCGTATTCCATCATTTTTATAGCCAATAATGGAATACCAAGTAGGAAGGATACTAAAAAATAATAAAAGTTTTTTAAAAATTTTTGTTGGTGAGTGCAAACTGGAGGCGCATTGCATCATAGTTTTTGGTGTTGTAGATTACAACAATCAATTATCCTGAGACATTTCAATTCGTGTTTGATATTTTCAGCGCATTTAGGCATAAGACGATACCAAGCGCTCAATACATAAAAGAGTCTTTATATAATGATTAATTCATACTCGTATTATATCATATCAGAATGAGAGCGATTCATTAGGGAAGTAGTATACTTAAGGGCAAGTTAGTATTACAATGCGTATACGCCTGTGCACTACGTGAAGTCTTCCTGAGATAGGCAAAGATAAAGTCGAATTACCGAAGTCTTATAGGTCTTAAGCGAGCTGCGGTCAAGCATGTATGAATATGAATATGTTAGTGGCGTCGGTATCAGTGCCACTGCATTGCATAGCAGAACCACTAACTCATGGAATTACAAAAACAACAATAAAGAAATAACTGAATAACAATTAATATTTCATATATCTTGCTTACAATATGAATTTTAAGGAATCATGTGAATGTACGCCGTCGAAATGGTTTGCCAGGAATGCTGAAGTATACACCAAAAACACTTGAGTTAAGCCCATTTCATTTGCATAGCGTGTTCCGCCTGGTTGCTACTTACGGTCAGTGGGCTGCTGATATTGTTTTTGATTTTGGTGTGAAGAAGCAGCACCCGGTGCTGGGCGCAAGTGAAGCTTCTGAATTTATCGCAGAAGCGATAACCAAACCGATTTTTGTAAAGTCAGAAACTTCATGTTAAGAGTCGAAAGAGTCTGGAAATGTATTATGTACATTAATTAATCAAGACGATATAATCCACGGAAGTTATTGGAGAGATCGCCTTAACTGTATCCATATTTACTACAAGTGGTCAGTTTTTACAGGGACCGTTTTTACATAGCCTGCAGTTAATGCCCGTTGTTTGTGGAAACAGTACAATTTGTGAAACTTATTTATAGAAGATAGGAAAACACATCCCACAGCATGAGATTTAAATCTATAAACGATGAACCGATATAAGTTCGGACAATAACATGCCTGAGATAATTATCTAGCGCAAATAACTATTATATTCTAATCGTCATATACCGTCAGTCTTTGGTCGTTGTTACACTTCCGAGCACACGTCTTTAAACCCACTAATTTACGGAGGACGAGGTGGTAAAGTGAGTGCGTCGGGTTAAATAAGCACTCTAACAATTTGTGTTTCGACTTATTTCCATTTTGCAACTTTTGTTTACGTCACAACGTATGAGAGTTTCATAACGTTAGTTTGTGATTCAGTGATAAAAGTAATAATTCAGCTGTTTGTCGAGTGCATGCAAACTGACACTGACGCATTGCCTCCGACGTACGTTTCCCTCACTTCAAGGCACTGATATTTCACATCTAGTGCATTGCGTCAACTTGTTCATTGACGTTGTTGTTGACAAGTTTGCTCTTAAGCCCACCCACTCAATTAAGTACGTCTGTATGTATGCTCAAGTATTACGTTCCTTATGCAACAATGCTTCCGAAGCCCCACTCGGTCGCTTTGTTTCGATTTGAATTGTTGTTCGTCTAGAAAAAATTTGCTGCTGTTCCCGATGGTATTCAAATGTTGTAACAGAATGCAGCACCTTACTTATGGGGCATTCTCTGGAAAAAAACCACTTGAAAAAAAAGTTCTTTATTTTCTTTGGCAATTATATATCTTATAGTAAAATAAAACATATGGTTTTAGTTCTGTGTAACGCGGGGTTGCCATATTATAAGGGGCCAAAGTTTTTTGTAAAAAAAATTTCGAACCGCCATAACTTTAAAACTAATGAACAGATTTTAAAACACCATGTGACTTTTTTGTACAGAATTTCTCAAACTTTGAAACTGTATATCGTAAAAATTTTTAAAATTAATATTTCATAGCAAAAATTGAAAAAAAATTTTTTTTTGAATTTTTAACAACTTATGCCCCCTTTGATTTTTTTCGAAAATATCTTAAAATGTTCCTTATTTCATCACCTTTTTACCCCCCAAAGGGAATTTTGGGACAGCAATATTTGTATGAGCTACAAATAAAAAACCAACTCAGAACATGATGAAAAATCATTGATTTATGCACTATTATAATCAGAATTTAGCGTAACCCAGAATTAACGACGTGGACGTAGCAGACATTTAATCCCTTTTTGTTTTTTTTTTTATTATTTAATATTTTTTTAAATTTTTTTGTATTTTTCAAATTTTTAATATTTTTTTGTTTTTTTTTGGTTTTTGCCTTTTTTTTAATTATTACGTAGATTAGATTCAAGTTCGTGATAATTTTAAATAAAAAAACCAAAAGGGATTAAATGTCTGCTACGTCCACGTCGTAAATCCTGGGTTACGCTAAATTCTAATAATAATAGTGCATAAATCAATGATTTTTCATCATGTTCTGAGTTGGTTTTTTATTTGTAGCTCATACAAATATTGCTGTGGCTGCTTGCTGGTTCAAGTGGCTGTTTTTCCAGAGAATGCCCCTTATATGACATAGCAGAATACCATTACATAACGTATAAACTCATTGTTGCATGACTGTTAAAGTCACTCGTTATTCTTGTGTGCATTGTTGTTATTGCCGAACTGCGAAGGAGAGAGAGAGGTGGCGCACTATCGTCGATTCGGCTATAACCGGCTAAACGGTTGCAACGCCAATCACATACATACATTGTTGTTATTAGAACTGCCATGAACTTGGGAAAACAATAGATTTCTTTTTTTTTGTTTTTCTGATTTTCTCTGTTCCAGTGCGAATGATGAATCAATCAATGACGAAGGCAAGCATTGTCCAAATTGTGCTCAATCTGCCAAGGAAAAACAAAAGAACTCCCGCGGATCTAAAGCCAGCAAGTTATTTAAACTATTTCAAAGTCATCGAAGCGATTCCAGTTATAGATCAATCTCGGCCTTATATTAATTAACGTTTGTGGTTTGCGCATTCCAAACGGAGCATTATAGGTTTGCACTTATCTCATAATTCATTGATAGATATATGAACAAAAGTTGCTACGAGAGTATTATAGTTTTGCCCACATAGCGGTTGGTTGTAAGTCATAAAAAACTAAACGAGTTAGATATAGGGTTATATATATCAAAATGATCAGGGTGACGAGACGAGTCAAAATCCGAATGTCTGTCTGTCCGTCCGTCCGTGCAACGGATAACTTGAGTAAAAATTGAAATATCTTGATGAAACTTGGAAGACGTATTTCCTGGCACAATAAGGTTAAGGAGTAAACGGATCACTGCCACGCCCACAAAATGGCAATAACCGAAAACATATAAAAAGCTATAACTCAGCCTTAAACTAAGCTATTGAAGTAAAATTTGGTATGAAGGATGGCGCTATGAAGGGGCATATGTGGATGTAATTTTTTTGTGTGAGTGTCATCGGCCTTCCAAAAATCGCCGAAATTGTCCCATAAGTTTTCAAGACCCTATACTTCTAACAAATTTTTTACCGAAATTATAGCTAAATCTCTCAGATATTTTGAAGAAATAATGAGGGAATATGTTTCTTCTAATACTATATCTCCGTGCCAACAATGAGTGCAATCGGAACATATCTTCATATCTCCCATACACTTAATATTAGGGTTTTCAAACTTTCAATGAACTTTATACCATACATATGCTGAATATGTGAGTCAAATTGTTTGTTCTATTAATAAATTTAAATAAATAAATTGCGAGAGTATAAAATGTTCGGTGACACCCGAACTTAGCTCTTCCTTGCTTGTTATATTCATTTTTAATGTCACTGTACATTCACACTTATGCTTATTCCTTCGGCGAGGTATGTTCCTATCATGAATTGTTTTCCCCAATGATAGAATGATGTCTTTAAACAGTTTGAGTCTCCGAAATGTCTGGCACGATCAAAATGTTCATCATACGCCATGACCACCATCTATTGCTTTAATAATCGGCCTTAGGATTGGATTAATTTTTGAGAGGTTATGTAAAGCATTAGTTCGATGACTCTTATAATTATATAGTGAAGAAGCGTGGGCGAAAACAATATTCGATGAGGCTTTATTATGGTGTTGGTTTTACATGAAGCGATTTAGGTGTTTTCTATTAATAATACATACTAACATCTATAGAAAGATCTCTGAATTTGTATGAGAGATTTTGATTGTTTTTTGTAATGACGGCAGAGTCTTATATTGCACTTGCTTGGTACTGTAGCTGACTCTGCTGAAAATGGGTCTGACATTGTCTTCCAACAGGACAATATCCGAAACACACAGCAAGGACAACTCGCAAATGGCTCCAGAACAATAAAATTAGTACTTTAGATTGGCCTTCATAATCACCGTACTTAAACTCTATCGGGTATATTAATCGCCGGCGAAATCGGCGCAATGAGCGAATTATGGTCTAAGGTTCAGTACGTATGGGGTTTTATTTCATCAGAAACATGCGCAAATTTGTGTAGTAGTATATCAAGAAGAATCAAAGCCGTTATATACTCAAATATTAATTTTTAACCCCGTTTATATTAATTCACAAACTTGATCACACTGACAAATTTTATATTTAGTTTCGTTATTGTTTTTGTTTATTGTTTTTTTATGAAATATTACTTGTGTTTAATTCTACATTCTTATGCCATTATAATGCATAACAAAATAAAAAAAAATAAAAAAACATTAAATTATTTTCAACTACACTACTGCTACAGTAAATTTCTTGCTTACTTTTAGGATGATATCAAAGAAATGGAATAATTAAAATCTGTTTGATTTAGTATTTTTTTTAGTTTTTTCGAAAAGCTTCTATCGTGCAGTTTAATGAACGTTGGCACTTAATTATTATTAAAATTGCCGTGGTATTCCGGTATGTATGTTTGGAGATCGATATATAGGAGTATGTCCTGCCATGTCTTTCAATTTTTCAGCTTTGCTTCCTAACGATCACTTCCTTCGGTGCTTACACATTGCTTAAAGGACAACCTTTTTTGTTAATGTAATTATTGTTCTTTTACATATATTTTTCCTTTTGATGGCGATATTATAGGAAGTGCTGTGTAACTGGGGAAAAAGCAAAACGAGCGGAGATTCTGCGGAAAAGATGGTGGTTCGAACGATTACTGAACAATTACTGGAAACATTTAATGACATCCATAGCAGTCAACCGTTTATAAATGTGTCGCCATGACGAGGCGATGGTTTGGGAGCAGATGTTTTTGTGTACGCGCTCGTTTGCTTTTCACTATTCTGTTGGATCGACAGAATTTTGGCGGGGCTTTTAATTTATTGATTCGTTTATTTCTATAATACAATTATCTGTTCAACATTTTTGCTAGTCTTCTATTCTACGAAAGCTTAACGAGCTATTTTTTGGTCGCTTTTACCCAAATTGAATTAATAAAATTTTCATTTTAAAATACAGCTTCATTGAGCTTCATACACCTATAATTCTAAGCAAGTTTCCGCGCGGCTTGTATCAATTGATCAATTGTTCCAAGTAGAAATTACAAAATCGCTAGAACATGCCAAAAATCCTACAGACAGGCAGTAAATTTAGTGTGAATGTGCCTGTAAATTAATAAAATTGTATGTGCGAAACATTTATTTTTATGACGCTCCTTAAACAAGTTTTCATGTTGTGTTCACATTACTTGTATAGTTGATGGCGCTATTAAGGACCTTCAAAGACTGTTACCTATAAAGCCTTCAAACGTCAAGCAACCTACGCTTATATCTATACACACACAAGCAAGATTCTTTAACATTGAAAGTCGACCGACGAAGACGAAAGTGCATCCTGAGTTTCAACACAAAAACAAAAAAATATATAAAATGGAAAATTTATCAACTGTTAACTGAAAGTGAACTGTAATTGTTGTTGTTCGTGAGGACAGGGGTCAGCTGTTTGCTTAAGCAGCCAACAAAAATTCATTGAAAGCGCGCCTATTTGACTATTAAGCGCTTCATTTGAGCATGAGGTAGAGTACAACGTGCACACAAAAATATATTTATATTCTATATTCTGTAAGATTTGTTGTAACTGAGTATAATGAAAAGAGAGCGGTGAAAGCTCATAGGGTGGCTGTACTGTTTGTACTCGTATACCGTTTGCATATATATAGTACATATATACATTTCCACTTATATTTATATGCAACTACTTTCATAAACTTGTGTTAAACACCGAGCGCAAACAGTGGCGCGGACGTGATCGAACATCAGCTGTTGACGCGCTCCAACTCGTCGCAAAATTTACTTGTAATGAAATGAATATAGTGCTAATTTTGCTTCAGACAATGAACTTGTTGTGGCGGCAAAAAGCGCGCGCATGCCAAGTTGCCCAACCTCACTGTTGGCTATGACAGATAACTGAATAAGGCCATCGCGTAGTAGACTAATGGTTTTTAATGTATAAACAGGAAGGTTTTCAAGGTTACTATCAACAATTGTTTTTTATTAAAATTATTTAATGAAATGGTATAGCGCTCTTCGTATTCAGATTCAATAGTTCGTAAGTTCTCAACAGTTATTCCACAGTATAGTTAAATAACTTAATTAGAGTTTAATAATATGGTGCGTGGGTTCGGGACTTACTAAACCAGACACACCTTTCTTAATTCCTTTAACCATTTTTCGTAAAGCATCGAGATCTAGAGCTACTTACTGGTCTAAACATCAGTAATGAAAGGAATTATATTAAGCGTCAAGAAGTGTAATACAAATGGACAGTGCAACTAAGCAATATGCACACAAAACACTACTAACGTATAAAGTAGTAAATCGCATAAGCTCAAGCGCACCTCAAACTTAATAATATTGTCCTGGGGCAATAACCCAGGAGAGCGTTGGAAATACTCATCCGTTAATAAGCTTTTTGAATCCCCTAAAATTACCATTTAGGGACATCTGTTCCGCAGGTTCAACAATCTGGGGGGCAACAGCTACGGCTTTAAACGCGTTTTTCTCAGAACTACTTTTTTGAAGTCCGTGTTCACTGCCATTTGAAGACTACTCGACCGATTCATTTCAAACTTGGTACACATTTTCTTTACATTAAATACCTCCCCTCCTACGTTTAGTAATTTTTTTTTTTTAACATTAAGGGTGTTTCCCACCCTGAAAATGGCGGAAATTTTGGTCGAAAATAACGGTTCACACTTTAGATGACCGCCAAAAATGTTTAATGTAAGGAAAGGCTAAGTTCGGGTGCAACCGAACATTTTATACTCTCGCAATTTATTGAAGAAATTTTATTAAGATAACATTCAAATTAACCCATAAATTCGGCATAAAGTTTAATAGAATAACGAAAATCGTCATATATAGTATATGAGGACTGAGGTAATTCCTGAACCGATTTCATTCATTTTCATCAGCAAGGTACACTATATCCAAGACGATACCCTCACTTAATTTTGCTAAGATAGCTCACATATTAACCAATACATATATGCGGAATAAAGCTCACCGTATTTTTGAAAAACCTATAATTAGGTATATGGGAGCTAGGAGAAGATACTTTTGAAAAACCTATAATGAGGTATATGGAGATGTTATGACCCGATTTTAATATTTTTTGGAAAAGAGACACCCTATTAGAAGAAAACAATTTCCTCTGAATTAAGTTGAGATATCTGAGAGATTTACCCATATTTTCGGTTAAAATTTAGCCTTAGGCGCTGAGTTCAACATGTTCGATATCTGGGGCATTGAAAAGTTATGATCCGTTTTAGACAATTTTTTCGCAAGTGAAGCCAGAGATGATATGCACTATTTGTGTAAAGTTTTATTCCGCTATCTTCATTGGTTCCTTTATTTGCATTATAAAGTGAAGGAATAAGATGGACTTAAAAATTGAGTTATAAGGAAAGTAGTCGTGGTTGTAAACCGGGTTATCAGGGTGTCAAGAAAATATTATATACCGAATTTCATTCGAATCGGTCGAGTAGTTCCTGAGATATGGTTTTTGACCCATAAGTGGGCGATGCCACGCCCATTTTCCATTTTGTAAAAAAATCTGAGTACAGCTCCCTTCTGCTATTTCTTCTGCAAAATTTAATGTTTCTGACGTTTTTCGTTAGTTAGTTAACCCGCTTTTAGTAATTTTCAACCTAACCTTTGTATGGGAGGTGGGCGTGGTTATTATCCGATTTCAACTATTTTCTTGGTGAGTGGTGGGGTACATAAGAGAACCGACTGCAGAAAGTTCGGTTTATATAGCTTTATTGGTTTGCGAGTTAAATACAAATAACCAATTTGTGGGCGGGGCCACGCCCACTTCCCCAAAAAAATTACATAAAAATATGCCCCCTCCTAGTGTGATCCTTTATTCCAAATTTTACTTTTATAACTCCATTTATTGATTAGTTATGACCCTTTATGTGTTTTTGGTTTTCGCCATTTTGTGGGCGTGGCAATGGTCCGATTCTGCCCATTTTCGAACTTGATCTTCTTATGGTGCCAAGGAATATTTGTGCCAAGTTTCGTCAAGATATCTTTATTTTTACTCAAGTTACAGCTTGCACAGACGGACAGACGGACAGAAGGACGGACGGACAGACATCCGGATTTCAAATCTACTCGTCACCCTGATTACTTTGGTATATATGACTCTATATCTAACTCGTTTAGTTTTGGGTGTTACAAACAACCGTTATGTGAACAAAACTATAATACTCTCTAGCAACTTTGTTGTCGCGAGAGTATAAAAACAAATAATCAGAGAACGTTGGGGGGAAGATCTGTTTAATATTTAACTAAATTTTTATGTTTTTTTCATTTTCGGAAAATTTTCGGCCGAGTTACAGTGAACACCGCAAATTGTTTTTTTTTTCAAGACGTCCTAGGGGAAGCTCTGTCACGGGCTAATCGTTTAATATTTTTGCATGAAAAATTTACAGAACATAGTCAAAACTATGCTCAATAATGTATAGAAGGTTTGAATAAAATTGCTTAATAGATATTTGAGATAAGAAATCACGAAAAAAGTGTTTTTTTTGCGCTGAAATACAGACCCCTCCCTTAAGACCGCTCCAATTAGAACCAATATATCAATGTATAGTCGGAATATAGGGGTAATGATAAGAAGAGTTCCGTATATCGAACGTAATAACTTGACTGTCACCAAGGGAGTGTAGAACACTGTATCATGAAAAAATGCCGTGGTCGCTAATTTCAATTCTAGCCAAGGTCAGATTGAGGAACTTACCTCAGTCGGACCATTTTGCTCATCGTTAAAAGAAACTAAACGATTGAAAATTATGATGATTTTATTTTATAAAATAGCTAAAGATTGAACTAAGGATAAATATAAATTTTTATTAATTTAATATAACAAGATATGTTATGTTAAGTACTGAATTATGTAAATATATACAACAATATAAAAAAATTATTCACATAAAGTATATAAATATTTCAGGGACCGTAATCATTATAAGTTTTATTATAATCATCACAAAATAATGATTAAATATTGATTTCTATGATTTTCTTCACCGTTAATGATTAATTTTGAGTAATTTGTAAAAAATCCAAAATAATCATCATATTTGACCAAAAAAATAAATAAATAATCATTAGATATAATTTTTATTTTTTTGCTCAAAATAAAACTCACTTTTGGATTACAGGTTTATTATTAAGTTTTTTGATACTATTTTTTCATGTCCTTTTATAACATATCTGACGGATCAAATTCATGATATGATTTTGCTATGTATAAACACTACGAGTATGTACGCGAAGCTTTCTTATCACAAAAGAATGCTCACTTCATTGCTTTCGCCTTCATCATTACGCTCTTTACCAAAATCACTCTGAAATAATTTGGTTTCTCCAATTACTCTCAGCTGTTTCATAACATCATTTGCCTGCTCACCAGTTTTCTCTCAGAGCAGTCTCTGACGAAATTCACCACACTTGCTTTCAAAGAGCAACTTTTTTGTTGTTTTACTCATATTGTTTCACGTGTTTCACATGGCTCGAGCCTGCTATCAGCGGGATGGCTCACTGCATCATGCAGTCTTCGTCGCGCCATCAACACAACTGTTAAATTCATTCAATTCATGAAAACAACACCGCATATTAGGTGTGTGTAGGTCTTTATAGTGCATATTTAGGATGTCTGTAAATAAAAAAGTAAAAGAGTTATGATGACCAGAGTATACTTGTGGAGGGAACACTTCTCCAGCCTGCTGAATGGCAGTGAAAGTACAACACCATAAGATGGCGAATCCGATTCCCCAATAGACGACGATGGAGCAGATGTTCCATTGCCCGACCGTGAAGAAATTCGAATAGCAATTACCCGCTTGAAGAACAATAAGGCGGCGGGGGCCGATGGATTACCGGCCGAGCTATTAAAATACGGCGGCGAAGAGCTGATAAGGTGCATGCATCAGTTTCATTGCAGAATATGGTCGGAAGAAAGCATGCCTGACGATTGGAATCTCAGTGTACTCTGCCCAATACACAAAAAGGGAGACACCACAATTTGCGCCAATTACCGTGGGATAAGCCTCCTCAACATCGCGTACAAGGTTCTGTCGAGCGTATTGTGTGAAAGACTAAAGTCCACCGTCAACAATCTGATTGGACCTTATCAGTGTGGCTTTAGACCTGGAAAATCAACAACAGACCACATATTCACCATGCGCCAAATTTTGGAGAAGACCCGTGAAACTAGGATCGACACATACCATCTCTTTGTCGACTTAAAAGCTGCTTTCGACAGCACGAAAAGGAGCTGCCTTTATGCCGCGATGTCTGAATTTGGTATCCCCGCAAAACTAATACAGCTGTGTAAGCTGACGTTGAGCAACACCAAAAGCTCCGTCAGGATCGGGAAGGACCTCTCCGAGCCGTTCGATACCAGACGAGGTTTCAGACAAGGTGACTCACTCTCGTGTGATTTCTTTAACCTGATGCTGGAGAAAATAATACGAGCTGCAGAGCAAAATAGAGAAGGTACAATCTTCTATAAGAGTGTACAGCTACTGGCGTGCGCCGATGATATCCATATCATTGGAAACAGCACCCACGCCGTTAGTTCTGCTTTTTCCAGACTGGATAAGGAAGCGAAGCTTATGGGTCTGGTGGTGAACGAGGACAAGACGAAATATCTCCTGTCGTCAAACAAACAGTCAGCGCATTCGCGTCTTGGCTCCCACGTCACTGTTGACAGTCATAACTTTGAAGTTGTAGATAATTTCGTCTACCTGGGAACCAGCATTAACAGCAATAACAATGACAGCCTGGAAATCCAACGCAGAATTACTCTTGCCAACAGGTGCTACTATGGACTATGTAGGCAATTTAAAAGTAAAGTCCTCTCTCGACGAACAAAAACCAAACTCTACAAGTCTCTCATCATTCCCGTCCTACTTTATGGTGCAGAAGCGTGGACGATGTCAGCATCCGATGAGACGGCACTAGGAGTTTTCGAGAGAAAGGTTTTGCGGAAGATTTACGGTCCCTTAAACATTGGCAACGGCGAATACCGCAGAAGATGGAATGATGAGCTGTATGTGTTGTTCGACGACATAGACATAGTCCAGCGAATAAAAAAACAGCGGCTACGCTGGCTAGGTCATGTTGTTCGAATGGATGAAAGTGCTACAGCTCTGAAAGTATTCGATGCAGTACCCGCTGGTGGAAGCCGAGGAAGAGAGAGACCTCCACTCCGATGGAAGGACCAGGTGGAAAGGGACCTGCCTTCGCTTGGTATAACCAATTGGCGCCAAACTGCCAGAAGGAGGTATAAGTGGCGCGCTGTTTTGGACTCGGCTATAACCGCGTAAGCGGTGTCTACGCCAGTCAAGAAGAAGAAGAAAAGAGTTATATAGTCGCTCTCTTATATAAAGATGTATATTAAAAAGTATATCAGTAAGTTAAACGTATAAACAACAAAAAAGTTATATTTTGTTTCTGCCCTGACTGTCAGCTTGTCAATGAGACAGGCGAGTAGGTCAACAGCTGCCTCTCTGTGAGCTAAAGAGCTGCTAATTGCTTTTGCATATCTTTGCTTTGACATTTTCTACTGATAGCAAGTATTAGTGAAACGACAGTAATAACAACAAAAATGAATAATATTATAGTCAAAATGTATCGAAAATACAACAAATATAACCAAAACATAAACACACTTGCTGGCATTTAATATGCTGCCAAAGATGATGCTGCTTTTCAACTGTTAACTGATGCGCTTAATTATCGCATCGAAACACGTTCATTAAATAACGGCTCGAGTGGCTTTCATTTTGGCACCATATCATCGTATGTATATGTGAGACATAGATGAATATGTGGGAAAAGTAAAACGATATTTGTATGTGTGTGGATGTGAAATTACTTAATTTTTGCGCTTGTAAATTTGCGAAAATATGCAGGCAAAGTTAAAAGGCAGCAAATTTTGACGCCTCTGATGATGTTGACAGCAACGCACCCATTACTCGGTCTGTCGGTCGTGGCAGCGAAGTCACACGTTACGCATAATTAATGATAAAAACAAATACAACAAACAAGCTAACAAACTAACAAACACACACGAACATAATAATATTGCCTGCCGATAGCCACAGGGCGTTCAAGCGACATTACGTGAATGGAAGCAGCAGTGCCTTTGAGTCTGCGCTTCCTGTTGAGGGTGGAAGCGTATTATTAGTTATCATGAGCAAATATGCTAGCTATTGCTTTGTTTTTATTCAACTAATATTTGTTTTGTAATTTTAATTGCGAATATTTAACGTTTGAGTGATTTTAAACCGATTTAAATAATCATATGTGTGCAAATGTACATGCAATAAATTAAATATTATGGATAATGTGAAAATTTATCAATTAATATGTCAGCGGTGACATAAGTGGTCTATTTACATATGTGTAGAAGTCATATCAGCATATGTTTTAAAATATCAATTACAGTAACTCTACAAGTAAAATGGTGTCGAATGTTAAATAATACATAGATGAAGATGATAAAAAAATTTCAAGATAATGTTAAATAATATACTAATTATATATATTTTTGTATAGTTATATATAGGTATTTATATAATATGTTGATATACCAAATGTAATATTTATTTGTTAATTCGTAAATAGTGCGTTAGGAATAAAATAAAAAAAAACTGTTGGAGGAGAAATCTTAAATTTTTACATCGATCCTTATCGACCGCTTCACTGAGGCAAGGATTCATGGAGCACGATGCCATTAAAGTCGACGAACACAGTAAGCATAACTTTCACGTGCGAACGCACTAATCGAAACTTTTAAACCTTACTTTAAGCGTCATATCGCATTCGTATCGGTGCTCGGGCGTCCGAATTAGATATTGAATTATATATGTACATATGTATACCAATATAATGAGGATGGCGTGTAGAGTGGAAATTAGGAAGTATGTCTGTCCGTCCCTCCGTGCAAATAGTAAAAATTTAGATATATTAGTGAAACTTCGTATAAAGTTACTAGGCATCTTTAGTATTCAATTATAGACTATTAAATACACTTCCCCTTGGTCCCATATACCTACTTATATATGATTTTCAATTAATATCTGAAATTGCTTGAAAAAGTTAAATGAGCGTATAAACTTGGTTGTAATATGAAATCGTTCCAGAATTACTCCAGCGCTCATATACTTTTCGAAAGAAATGTACTGATTTGCGTAGTTAAACTGTTACTTCTACATATATAGTAAGCCACTAAAGCTTATGAAAAATGTCATGCGATATCAAAATCGCAAAAGTGTTATGTAATTTTTGTCAAGATGCACATTTTCTTAAAAAATTTCGTCCTTTTATTGTCACATAGAAAGCTATTGTACTCGATTGTAGTATTGGCAATTGAATTGTTGACACCATACTGTTTAAAATAATACACATATTATGTATGCAAATGCGGGAGGTAATATATTCAGCGTTTCCTTTTTTTTTCAGAATAAAAACAGCGTTCAGATGCGATTTGCAAGACTTTCTTTCGACTGCTGAAAATTAAAATGGAAGCTTCTTCAGAATACGCTTGTGAGTATATGCAGATATTATTTCACGCTTTAAAAGCAAACTACGCGTACAATCATAACATTTCTTTTGTTTGCAACTCAAAGGAAAGGCACAAAATTTGTGAGGATGAGTAGCGGAGAGGGGTGTCACACTTGGCAGCATACATAATTTTGCACGAGGATCAACTTAATATACAAACACATACATATAAACGCTTTTCCTAACACAAAGCGGCACAAATACGCTTGGGTGAGGTTGTACGAGTATGTGATTTTGATGTAAAATGTCTTTGTGCACCTTCAGTTCAGTTGCCATTTACATGCAAAATAGCCTTTAAGAGCTAAAAAGATGCACACTTTGCCGTTGCTTACACAGTTGATTGAGCACTCTTCTGTAAAGATTTTAAATGAAGAAACCTGTTGTACTGGCTTTGTGGCCAGAATGGCTCTTAGGCAATTTTAAATGTGTGATAGGAGCTTTTTATGGGTCTGTTGTGATACTTTTTCTCCGTTTTTGTATGATGTATTTTGGCACAACATATCACAATTTTGTTTTTTATATAAATATACAACTATTATATGTATACTAGTGGCCGGGCCACGCACTGTTGTGGATAAGGTAAATGTATGTTAAATTCTATTCCGGTTAACTATTTGATAAAGTGAAATTAATTTTATTACTTAAATTGTACCTTTGTTACATCCCTTTTTGTTTAACTACTATTTTTTAGTTGTGGCAGAAATCCGATTTTGGTCATTAAGAATACAAACCTTCTCATAGTATCAATGTTTAAGTTTGAGCTAAGTTATATAATATTAGGATATGCAGATCAAATTATCGCTTGACGGATGTTGAGCTGTGACCACATCATCTTTTGCAAAAGTCTTATTTTTTCCTCAACTCCTTTTTCTATGTTTTGCATTTGTCCGGTTTTGCCTATCTACAATACAAACTCATATTATATTATTAAGATATCTATATTTCAATTCAAATTATCTCTTGATCGAATGACCGAATGGGCAGGCGGATGGACATTGCAATTAAAATATGAAATATAAACTATCCTATCTTTTAAGTTGGACCAAACTGCAGGCGTGTGCAAAATTTCATTAAAATCGGTTCAGTAGTTTAGGCCCCAATCACGGAAAAATAACGTGACATGAAATTTTTATACTCTCGCAAAAGTTGCTAAGAGAGTATTATAGTTTTGTTCACATAACGGTTGTTTGTAAGTCATAAAACTAAACGAGTTAGATATAGGTTTATATATGTATATCAAAATGATCAGGATGACGAGACGAGTTGAAATCCGGATGTCAGTCTGTCCGTCCGTCCGTCTGTCCGTGCAACGGATAACTTGAGTAAAAATTGGGATATCTTAACGAAACTTGGAACACGTATTCCTTTCGAAAATGGACAAAATCGGTCCACTGCCACGCCAACAAAATGTCGAAAACCAAAAACCTATAAAGTGTCATAACTAAGCCATAAATAAAGTTATGAAAATAAAATTTGGAACATAGGATCGTATTAGGGAGGGGCACATTTGGATGTAATTTTTTTGGAAAAGTGGGAGTGACCCCGCCCTCAAATAGGTTTTTTATATAGAACTCGCAAACCAATACAGAAGAAAATCACAAAATTTTACAGAAGACCACTTATGGGTCAAAAACTATATCTCAGGAACTACTCGACAGATTTCAATGAAATTCGGTACATAATACCTTCTTGACACCCTGATGACGCATGTGAAAAATGGATGAAATCGGTTCATAACCACGACAACTTTCCATATAACTCAATTTTGAATTCCATCTGATTCCTTCACTTTATAATGTATACATAAGGAACCAATTAAGATAGCGGAATAAAACTTTACACAAATAGTGCATATCATCTCTGGCTTCACTTGAGAAAAAATTGTCGAAGACGGACTATAACTTTTCAAGATTCCAGATATCGGATATGTTGAACTCAGCGCCTAAGGGTAAATTTTGATCGAAAATATGGGTAAATCTCTTAGATAATTTAATGTAATTCAGAGGAAATTGTTTTCTTCTAATAGTGTGTCTCTGTTCCAAAACTTATTAAAATCGGATAATAACATCTCCTAGGTCCCATAAACTTTATGCCGAATTTATAGGTAAATTTGTGTGTTGTCTTTATAAAATTTCTTCAATAAATTGCGAGAGTATAAAATGTTCGGTTGCACCCGAACTTAGCCTTTCCATATATATAGATGTACACAGTGAAGTCTTCCGCTTCCTGAGCAAACGAAATTCTCTCGACCTCTGACTTATGCAACCATGTCAATCAAATAGTGTGCAATACAAGTCCTCTCTATGAGTACGTACATACGTCTTTTGCCATTGAGGCGTTCAGGCTTTTTCAGAACTTAGTATAAATGAAATTATGTTAATATAAAAGTTATGGGATGCTGTTAGACTTCAAAACAAGACTAACATTGAGATGAAAGTAACATAAGGTTTCGATTTATACGGTTATGTAATTGAAATGACAATATGAAATATTATAAGATGAACTACTAACACACTTTCAAAGAGTATATTAAACGATATATCTTAAGCCCTCAAAACCATAAATTAGTGATCGGCTATTGCACACAGCCTTCATTTTGCATTATAGATATTCCGTAGTTCACATTTCCATATGTCGTACTGAGGTATCTCACAACGATGTATGCACATTGGCCGACAGAATTCTACATACACCCACTGTTCGTTGGTGTGTAGTTCTAATCCCAATAATTAAAAAAAATATCTTTTTTTATAAAAATATTAAACAATTTATGAAACAAAAACTCGAAACTTCTGTGGACAAAAGTCGACATACAGTAAAGAAATAACTTAAACTCTTAAAACTGGTTATATGGTTTTTGTACATGTTTGAATTTCCAAGGCTTGGCCATGATAATATGAGCGCGTAACCAAGAGTTCTCAACAAGATAATAAGTCATCACAATGCAATTCGTCATCCTCTTTATAATACTACCGAACTGCTCAAAAATGTCAGAACATCAGGTTTCACCTTATCGCTGAACTGCTCTCTTAATACAAATACTGGAGCGGTAACAATTTTCTTGAAATCCCGTATGGTCTCAAATTCGTTGTGGTAGCTAGGCATTAGTTTCTGGGTGATATAAACGTTTGTTCGAAGTAATTCGAAGACTTCGCATGGAAAAGGCCGGATGACTAGCTTGAGTTTATACATTATGAAACTATTATTAACGAATAGTAACGAATAGCGTCTATTCCTCCTGAACTGACTCTTTCTTGGCTTCCTGGTACCAACAAAAGTGTCGCAATCTCAATAGGCGCTGTTACACTCAACTAAGTGAATGCGCTTGAACCCATTGCAATTTGTGGCGTGTGTCTCCAACATATATAACTGATGAGTCTTCATATCAATTTTTTGCTTCCAAAATCTAACACACACCCTTCAACCCGTCGCCGCCAAAGAAACACTCATCCGGGCATTTTTCCAAACCAACAAACAATTAAACAAAACGACTCAGAGGCAGAAAAAAGACAAACCCTGTCAATCTCGGCTGCTTACTTGGGGTTTTTAAAAGCTCTTTCTAGAGCAACAGTAGCAACTACAGCGCCTATATTGCTGATAAAATTGAAAAGGTCTCGACAAAAGTGTGCTGCTCGTAAGGGAGATTTTCTAAAGAGCCAAGACATACTGACTAAAAGTTCGCCAAGCAGTGCAGCTAATGCTTGTAACCCGAGCGACAGTAATGCAAGCATATAAAAGTGTTTTAAGAAAACAGTTGAAAACAAGCAGCGAAAAACGAACAAAAGTCTGTATAAATAAAAAAGATTTGCGATAATATGAATGCAAAAATCTAGGTGGCTTGCGTTTGCTTGCTGCCTGGTTTCTAAGCATTTAGGTGGAGCATTGCCGGACGATGGTAACAGTTGTCTGGCTTCTTCAGTTATCTTCAGTTAGCATCAGCAATCATCGTATTTAACGTTAATTTCTTTCATCTACACATAAAATCTTTGAGTGTTATAAATGTTATCTAATTTGTCATCTTGAAACTGTAAATGCACATACAAATTTCTTTACTACACAAAACTTCATAATATATGTATTTATCTAGTTTTTATGTCATGATATTTCTTTTCTGTGTTGTTTTGCAGATGAATTCAACTATTTTGACACTCAAGGGCGCAATTTCTCGCATGAGCCGCTATCGCGCATCGAATTCATCAACATTGCCGGCAGCCTTGCCGATTGCACAGCACACGGCAAACCGCCGCCGAATGCTGTAAGATTGGGATAAGGACAATAATCCATCACCACCATATCAAAGGTAAGGTTTACTCCCTCCTAAACTAAGTTTAGATCACAGTTACATTTAGCAAGGTAAGCATACATTAATATGTTAACTTTCTTATGTTTTCTTATTGTATTTCGGTGGTAAAAGTTTTCTTTTGCTTGTTTTAAGTAATTTACGAGACTTTCGAAAAATTATTCCTTGAATTCCATTAGAATAAGGTTTCTGTAAATTTTAATAAACTGTTTTTTTTTTTTTTAATAAATTCTATTGCCTTTTGTTCTTTTATATAAAATCGACAACATACATATGGAGAAGCAAGTTAAGTTGATAAGATATAATCCAACCATATAATCTATTCACTAATCTAGACCGTATTCACTGCCGTCTTCACTGCTGTTTTTTTGTGTGAACCTCATCTATTTTTGATTGTGAACCTCTTCTACATATTAAATTATATTAAATACGAGTATATAATAAAACCAGCGCAAAAGACTATCTAATACATCATAACTGAGTTAGGTAAGTTATTACTGAACTTTTATTTACTATAATTTATGTAGTCATAATAGATGAGTATCTGTATTTACATTGTACAAGTTCAAGACTTTATGTCCTTAGCCGAATCTTCTATACAAACGAGAGTATTTAAGCTTTACGCTCCTTATATCATGTTCCATCAAAAAATTGAGTTGATTACATTACTTTTAATCTATAAACCAATCTAGATTGTCCTCACTAATAAACACTCCTCGTGGCTGTCGTTCGGAACATGGTATCATAGTATACCTCAAGGATTATGTGCAGTAACCGGAAGTAAGTATCATCTGAAACCGCTTGTCGTTTATATATTTACCTTTGGTTTCAGCCAGAGCAGGGGCGGTTAGTTAAGGCTTGAAATAATTTTCTGAGGGGGGAGATGCGACTTCTAAAAATCTTTGTTGGGAATATGTATATGTATTTGTTGCCAAAGCCTTTCTAGATGTGAATATAATTGTTGGGTATATTTAAAAATAATATATAATAATTTAAAATCTGTTTATAAACTCGGTTTTTTTTAATAATATTTACAAACACAATTTACATATATAACTACACATACTTAAGTACATAAATCCAAATGTTTATGGACAAAAAATATGGCATATGCTTATTTGTCGTCTTATTTTATAAACATTTAATTATGCTGTTCTTTCAAAGTTTGAGCACAATTTGATGCTAGAAGTATGATAATCCAATCCACCAACTAGAACAAAACATTGAGTGAATCGCTGGTTGGCGATAGCACTGGAGACATGAATCGCAACTCGCACAATTTATATTCCAGTAACAAAATGTGAAACTACCACCAGCGCCAGCAAAATTACAATAAAAGCAACAATAACTTACCGTTGATTTAAAGAAAGCGAACGGAGTTGCGACGCAATGGCAAAGCCAGTTTCAATCAAATTCAATCAATAAACACTTGAACCAAACTTCCGAGTTTAGCGGCTAGTCTGGGTTATTTCGATATGGCAACGACGATACAAGCTGTCGATGGGCAAGCGGATGTGGGTGTACTCGATCGAGTGAGTCAAATGGGCGCATATTGCAAGCAGATAAATATTGTGAAAAATTGTACAGATGGTCACGAAGATTAACGGGCGGTTAGACAATGTAACAATTTCTCATTTTATGTGGTACAACAGTAAAAGATACACTTGAATTGTCAAGTGCAATGCAGCAAGTTGCAATGAGTACAACAATGTTTCATTGTCAGTGCATCCAGTAGTGATGGGCCTTGGTTCTCAGTGGCTGTGCGAGAGTCCTTGATTTGTATGTTTTTCAGCAGACGAATTTCTTTGTACTTTCAATCCGATCGCTGACCGTCCTTTTGATGCACTACTAATTTATGGATGTCACTGATATACTTATTTTTCTGACTTTTCGCAGTCCATGCAAGGAAATTGCGTTGGGTATCTTTCAAGTATGACAACACCGCGTCATTCACTGCATATAAAAGAAACGCTGGTATTATATAACACGTCTATTTTTTTACGTCTTCGAAAAATGAGATCAAAATCATTTCCACTTAATATTTGTTTCCTAATTTGAGTTTGCATTACTTTAAAATATTGCAATATATTGTATACATGTTTACACATTTCTATTCGTCTGTTCTCTACTCATCACTAATCAATTTGCTTCGATTTCTTCAACTTTCTTCCCAGGTTCGCCAACGGCTTCATTTAATTCCCGCCCTTCGAGGCTGAATTGTTTCTCTGATGTTGTTGTCAAAGCAGTGCAAGTCTATCGGCATTTGTTGCGTATTCATTGATGTTAACCGACAACACACTTTAAGCCGATCCTGAACGGCTTTTATAATCTAATAATTTTGTACAACAAACGTTAACGATATACCTAGTACAGAAAATATTCTAGATATACATATGACAATACACATCTGTATAAGTAATGTGTCCTTATATAAGGCAAATACAATTTAAAACGTCATAGAAGTCATATTTACATATTCCCAAAAAAGATCCTAAACAAATTAAAATTACACAGCTTTACATGCTCGTATATATCTGCTTTCTTCAAATTAACTTAGCTATCAAATTATTTCGCACAACCTCTTAGATGGGCTCATTCAATAAATATGCGGCAGGAAAGTGTAAATTTCCGAATAAATACAAGAAACGTTTTCATGATAGCCGTAAACTTTATATGAATTTCATCTCCCCATTTCTGAGCTTTTGGTTTGGTATATATTTAAATTATTTGCATTTACATTACTTTTGCATATTTTTTCGCAGTTAAAATACTTGGACCATTTTCATTGTGAGTCACTGTACATGCAACATAAATGCAAAAACCGGAAAAGAACGCCCCAAACCAGTTAAATGTCTAAAGTAATATTTTCAGCGATTTTTTTGGAATGAAATACAAATAAACGCAAAACCGCACAAATTTGTAGGTACATAAAAGCATCAACAATAGTACGCTGGCAAGTTCAATAAGCCAACTCACACACACCCTATTCACAAAGCTGCATAGAAACGTGTACAAGAAATGAAGCATATACATATGTATACGGGCGCTTTAGCTACATTGCCACATTTAAACCCATGCTATTTATTGTTGATTTTGTTGTTATTTCCTGTGTCTGCTCCATTTCAACGTCACCGGCTATATTTTGCTTTTTTCCAATATTTTTGCGCTTGCTCTACGCTATTGTTGTTAAAATATCTGAATTGTTGGCTTTAATGTCTTAAGTAATGGTGCTGCAAAACTTTTGCTCATAAACTCTTGCATATATTGTATAAGAAGGAGTATAATCATGCTGTTACTTCCTTCTGAAGTCCTCAACTATCGCAAGGCTAAAACAGAAACAGATATTTTGTCTCCAATAACCCGAATTAGTTAAAATTAATTCTAGGTCTCAAGCCACACCGATAAGGTTCAATCAGTGTGTTAATGGTGAATTTTAGTCTTTCACACAGAAAGCTCTATAGTACCTTATATGCGATATTGAGGAAACTTATACCACGGCAATCGGCACAGATTGTGGGGTCTCCCTTTTTGTGGATTGGGCAGAGCACACTGAGATTCCAATAGTTAAGCATGCTTTCTTCCTACCATATTCTACAAAGAAGCTAATGCATGCACCTTATCAGCTCTTCGCCGCCGTATTTGAATAGCTCGGCCGGTAAAGCGGGTAATTGTTATTCGAATTTCTATCTATTTCATCGTCATCGATTGGGGAATCGGGTTCGTCATCTCCTGGTGATGTGCTTTCACTGTCATTCAGCAAGTCGGAGAAATGTTCCCTCCATAACCCCAGCATGCTCTGGACATCCGTTACCAGATTACCTCCTCGGTCCCTACATGATAATGCTCCGGTCTTGAAACTTCTGTAAATCGCCTCATCTTTTCATAAAATTTTCGAGCTTTTCCCATGTCATCCAGCTTTTCAACGTAGTCTCTCTCCCATCACAAATCCAACACCAAATTTGCGCTCCTTTATATGGCCGCTGTATTTGAATGGCGCACTATGAGGACATCAACCAGCTGGACCAGTACCTTCCCAATTAAGGGTCCGGACATTCCAGGTGCATGCCCTCATATCGTGATCCTTAAAACGGTTGCAGGGGTCGTCATCAAAAGTTGGATTTCTTATCCGAGGGTCTGTTTGGTCTTTCGTTGGGCAGGTTTTCTTATGTGATGGGTTCCAAACCCTATCCACAACCGCAGAAGCGAGCTTCGATTTCTCACATTAGCTCGCCTCCAAACGGATGTCTGTTGGTTACCCAGGGAATACTGGTCTAAAACCGGAAGTCGTGTGCTGCTTGAGTCATGTGCAAAAGATTCGTTGCTGGCCATACCTAAGTGAATGGCAATCAGAAACTTTCCTCACTTACGTGTTCTTCTACATATGACTCCATCCCCATTAAATTGTAATAGACTTCGTTTATATTTAGTTTCATCAATTGATCTAATCGGCCAGATTTAATAACTAATTCTCACAATGAATGTATTTTATTCTAAATGTAGTAATTGAACAAATTACCAATCGAGATTACTTACCACTCGTTGTCATCGTTATTAGGAATTTATTAGCAATTCAATTTCATGAAGTGAATGAATAATGCACCGGTGAGAACTTCGATTTAAATAAATATGGAGCGGGTAATATCGATGGATTAGTACTCAATCTTAAAAACTAATTGGATATCTTGGATCCCCCGATCGATTGAATGGTAAAATATCGGTAACTTACAGTTTTAAAATCGCATTACGGAGATTGTATGAAGTAAAATGTAAAGGCAATATAGGCCATAAATATATAACTCAGTTACAAATCGATAATAATAAATTTAAAAAAAAATCAACCACCTTAATAATATGTTTATATATAAATACACATAAAAATACATTAATTTTTGGAGTGTGCTGTTATTTAAGTTGTTTTAAGTTACTCTTCTAGCGTTTAAAACGTTCACCAATTTTTCGTGTGCATAATTAAAAATAATTTTACGGATTTGACACAACATGTTAAAAAAGTATTTAAGAAATAATTTAAATAATATATGTTATAATTTTTATTAAATGCCTACAGTTTAGTTAAACAAGTAGAAGAATAGGGGCTGTTCACAGAACAAAAACAATAAACGCCATGAAGAAGCAGATAAGCAATCAGTTTTCCGCACACAATTATAAACGGTAATCAGAAACTTGGAAATTACACAAATTTGACTGATAGCAAATTACTGTGCACTTCCCACACATATGTATACTCATATTTACATGTTCATGCAGGTAGGTAATACCTGTAAGCCACTGCGTATACGCAACGTCGTATGTGAAAGACGAAAAGCAACAATTATGCGTAGGGCGGCTGATAACGGTAAAAGCCAAATTGAAAATTGAGCTGGAGTAGGCAGGAAAATCAGGAAAGTTATGTCCGTACGGAGGCAATTCGATATTTGCAATACTGTGGCAGCTTCACACGCAAGCAAGGAAGCTTTTATGCAACACGTCCTTCACTCGACGAGTGCAAATGAAAATGGCAAAACTGGCAGCGTTGAATTTTAATGCACGATTATACTCATACAATCTACACCCACACACACTTACAATTGGTGGAAATTACGCTGTTCTTCGATGTATTTAATTTCCCATTACGCTATCAGCAGCAGGAGTATCTTTGCGAAGAGTTTTGCAGGTATGTTGGCCGCTACACGAATTTGCATACGTTATTGTGTTCTGCTCATGTCATGGATCATAGTGGTTTGTGCGAGCCCCAACTTATGCAACATATTATTGCTTAGACTTTACTCCCCTTGCTTAGCAAAATTTCCTGAGTAATATTTATGTGGGTAAAAAATGTCTGCAAAGTAGATCTCCTAGATAGTCCATGCAAATCCCAAAGCGTGAATAGCAGAAAACAACGGGCATCACTTTCTGGTCGATAAGACAGCATTTGTCTTATATGTAGCTGGTCAGTCGGGGGAGTGTCGAATTTTCTTTAGTATCTGGTGTTTGCGAACCGATGGTAATTCGCGGACAGCCTGCTCCTATATTCGGTCAAAAGAAAACCACGAGTCCGACTCGACTAAGTTTATCTGTAATTCTCTTATGATACATACATAGTTGCACAATTGGGCCATGTGGCTAACTACTTATCTTACCACTTTCATATACATATACCACCACCATCACAACGAGAGGATTCTTTTTGCTTATCTGCTAGTTAAATGAAAGCAGGCCGAATTTTATGCGATTTGCTTGCTTGTGACGGCGGAGTTATTGGTCAAAAAACCATGCATCAGGCGTTGTCGGTTCATCCTTTTCATTATTTTTCGTGGCGCAAAACGGCGAAAACCAAAAACCTATAAAGTGTCATAACTAAGCCATAAATAAAGTTATAAAAGTAAAATTTGGAATAAAGGATCGCACTAAGAAGGGGCATATTTGGATGGAATTTTTTTGGGGAAGTGGTTATTTGTATGTATCTCGCAAACTAATAAAGCTATATAAACTAAACTTTCTGCAGTCGGTTCTCCTACGTACCCCACCACATAACATGAAAATAGTTGAAATCGGATAATAACCAGGCCCACCTCCCGTACAAAGGTTAGGTTGAAAATTACTAAAAGTGGGTTAACTCACTAACGAAAACGTCAGAAATACTAAATTTCACAGAAATAATTGCAGAAGGAATCTGCACTGAGATTTTTTTACAAAATGGAAAATGGTCGTGGCGGCGCCCACTTATGGGTCAAAAACCATATCTCAGGAAGTATTTGACAGATTTCTATGAAATTCGGTATATAATATTTTATTGACACCCTGATGACACGTTTGGAAAATAAACGAAATCGGTTCACAACCACGACAACTTCCCATATAACTCATTTTTGAATTCCATCTTATTCCTTCACTTTATAAGATATACATAAGCAACCAATGAAGATAGCGAAATAAAACTTTACACAAATCTGTATTTGATCTATGGTATCACTTGTTAAAAAACTGTCGAAATCGGACTATAAATTTTCAATGCCCCGGATATCGAATATGAAGACTCAGTGCACCACGGTAACTTTTCACCGACAATTTCGGTAAATTTCTCATATCTTATCTAATTTAATTCAGATTAATTTAATTCAGAGGAAATATTTTTCTTCTAATATTGTGTCTCTGTACCAGAAAAGGTTAAAATCGGGTCATAACTTCCCTTATATATGAATATATGAGAATACCTAATAATATTTTCAAAAATACGATGAGCTTAATATCTTATAAATCGGTTAATATGTGAAATATATTTATGCCGAATATATGGGTCAAATTGTGTGTTTTCTTAATAAAAATATAGCAATAAATTTCGATAGTATAAAACGTTCGGTTGCACCCGAACTTAGCCTTTCCTTACTTGTTCATTTTTAAGTTTGTGTATGTCTGCTTCTGAGTTTTCAACCATTTCAGTTGGTTTTTCCTCAGTAGTAGGGTGTCCAGGAATCTCTATTTTTCCAGTTTTATTTTTTTCTTGTAATTTTTCAAATTTGTTTTCTATCCTTTCTTTCTCTTCTGCTTTAGATTTTTTAACCAATTCATTTGCAGAAGATAGAGAGAATTTGGAAATTATTATAAAATCTTCTTCTCCTAATTTCTTATCTTCAACTAATTTAGTTGGTCTCTTCTTAGTTTTAGAAAATAGATTGAGATTTGGAACGATTATAAATTCTTCTTTATCCAAATTACTTCTATAAGTATTTTTTGGCTTTTCTTTTTGTAATTGTCGATCAAAATTACAAAGCTTTTGAAACAATTCTTCACCTAATTGTTCATAGATGATTTCATTTTTTTCATTGAAATCTAATTTGTTTTTCATATTCTGAATATCATTGTATAATGATTCCAAATATTTTAGTTGATGTTTCTTTATCGTTAATTCTAAACTTAGATTTTCCATTTTATTTTTGAATGTTTAAATTTTCCTCATTAACGTGGACGTTTTTCGATCCAGATCGTGGTATTTAGGTTCAGTCTTCCACATTTTGGAGAATTATACTCTCGCAACAAAAATTGTTTTTATATTGTTAATATGCTGGAATATGCACCCGTCTTACAACTATTATTTTTATTTTGCCTGTATTAAATTCAGGGCTTTTGTTTTGGTTGAGCTCTTTCATAGGCTCGATAGGACCAATTGTATAAAACATCCGGCTCAAAGAACCAAATGTTAATTCATCAGACTCGAAAGACCAAATTGTATAAAACAATGCAGTTTCTAACAAACCTTACCGCTGGTGGGGGCAATGAAAGACTTGCATTGAGTGAATTTAATTCATTCTAATTTTATTTTCATTTTGTTACTGCTTAAATACAATTTTTGAATACATCTTAAGAACTAATTATATTTTGTTTTTTTTTTTTTATAGTAGGGGGAAGCATCGAAAGCCGGAGTGCGGAACTTTAATCCGCTAAACCTAACCTACTCCCAACACAGGACTCTCCCACGGAACCACCGGATTAAGTATTACTTCGTGGGAGTGACCAGACTTTTACGTCTCCGCTATAGCACGGACTGACTGACGCCTAATCTGTTGCAAATGTTTTAGTTCTGTCATAATGAAGGCTGCCGCTTCGCTAACAGCTTTCCAATTATCGGAGGACTGACACATAAGTGCAGTCAAATTTTCCACCGTCAAACTCTGACCCATGGTTGTTTTCAACTGTTCCCTTATTTCTAAGAAGCGAGGGCAATAGAATAATACGTGCTCAGGATATTCTATGGACTCTGCACACACCGGACAATACGGACTAACGTCATGACGGAATTTATATAGGTAACTTCTAAAGCACCCATGACCACTTAATATTTGGGTCAGGTGGAAATCAAGGTCCCCATGCTTTCTATATATCCACGTGTGGATGTCAGGTATCAGTGTGTGGGTCCACCGTCCTTTGGTCGAGGTTTTCCACCGTTGCTGCCACATTGTGAAGCTCACTTTTCTCTGCTCTAGCTTTTCTGTATTTGTATGAGGCGCTGGTAATTCATGCAGTCGCGCAAATTCACTTCCCTGGATGGCTATGGGCGGCATACCAGCTAGTACTTCGGCTGCTTCGCTAGATATAGTTCGGAAAGCACGTATTACTCTTATAGCTGTGAGTCTATGTATAGTGTATATCGGCCTGGCATACGCTTTTATGTCTAGCGCCTGGATCCATATTGGCACCGCATACATGATTATGGAGCTCGTCGCCTTTGCAATTAACAATCTCCTACTGGAACGAACGCAGCCTATATTTGCCATCATTCTCGATAAGGAGTTGTACACCTTGTTTGCTTTACTTGAAGTGTACGATAGGTGCTGTTTGAATTTTAGTTTGGAATGCAATATTACCCCTAGGTACGTCAGCTGTGGCTGTGAGGTAATCTCACACTTCCCTATAGTGAGGCTTATTTTTTCTTCAATTTTTCTAGTGCTTATGAGCAATACCTCTGTTTTGTGCTCGGCCACTTCCAAACTCATGGAAGAGAACCATTGGAGCAGACTCGTCTAGGTGCTTAGCCACTGCTACTACTATTAGGTCGTCTGCATATGCTATTAATTTGACAGTTTTATGTTAAGGTATTTTTAGTACCCCGTCATACTCCACTTGAAATAGAGTGACTCTTTGTGCCTTCGTCCGTGTCGAATATCAGCTTTCTATTTTCAAAATAACTCATTAAGATCTTTATGGGGTATTGAGGGGCTCGTATATCGTAAAGGGCTTTGATTATGTTTGCCCATTTCGCTGAGTTAAAGGCATTCTTCACATCCAGGGTTATCAGCGCGCAATACTTTTTTGTGCCACCTTTCCATCGTTTTCCACTTACTGCGCTCCTTGCAGTGTCAACAACTTCCTTTAGTGCGTCGATAGTGGATCTCTGTTTTATGAAGCGGTATTGTCTCTCTGATAATCCGCCGGCTTCCTGGATTGCAAATTCCAAGCGGTTTCTTATTATGCTTTCGTACACTTTGCCCATTGTGTCAAGCATACACAGAGGTCGATACGATGAAGGTTCCTCTGGTGGCTTTTTTGGTTTTGGGATTAGTTCTAAACGTTGCACTTTCCAGGGGTCGGGAAATATTCCTTCTTTTATACACTTATTATACATTTTTAGGAACAGGGTGGGTTTCGCAATTATAGCTTCCTTTAGGGCTCTGTTTGGTATACCATCTAGTCTAGGCGCTTTATTGTTGTTGACTTTTTTCACAATGGCCATTAGTTCTTCTTCCGAAACGAGCTTGGGTGACTCATCATCTTCATTTTGGTGCTCAGCATATGAAATCAGGTCATGTGTCGGAAACAATGCTTCGACCACTTTCCTCATAAAAGATGCGCTTTTAGTTAGCTGCGTCTTATTTTTAAATTTTGACATGCAAATTTTGTAGGCTGTTCACCAGGGGTCTACATTTGCTTCTTCACAGAGCTTTCTAAAGCAGTTTTTCTTACTACAGATGATAGCTGACTTCAGGTCCTTCTTATGCCTTTTAAACGCTTCTCTGAGACTGTTTTCGTCTTCGCCACCCTGGTTGCGCTGTAGGCGTCGTCTGGATGAGTGGCAAAGCTTTGTGAGCATGGCTATTTCCTCAGTCCACCAATATACTGGCCTTCGTTTGGTGTGGTGTGTTGTCCTGCGCATAGTTGCGTCGCATGCTGCGACCAATTCTTTACGAACCGCGGATACCAGGTTGGCTGCGTCTTCGCATGGGGAATTTGCTGCGCGCCAGACTATCGCAAAAAGGTCGGTATCAAACTCTTTTTGTTTCCAATTTCTTTTATTTGACTTGTTCCTGCTGAGATGTTCCGACTCTCCACGTGGTGAGACTTCAGCAATAATAGCCATGTGGTCGCTATCCGTGTATATGTCCGTCACCATCCACTTAATGCGCCTTCCAAGTGCATCGCTCGCGAACATTAGGTCAATTATGGAGCCCTTGTTTCCTTTTTGGTAAGTGTTTTGCGTCTCATTATTCATAATAGTAAGGTTAGTTTGATTGAGAAATTCCAGTATCAAATGTCCACGATGATTTGTTCTCGTGCTGCCCCAAGCAGTCGACCTTGCGTTAAAATCACCCGCTATTATTACTGGCGATTTACCTCTAGTTTCTAAGGACAGCTCTAGGAGGGAGTCTTCAAATTGTGTGATTGATGCGCTGGGACGAGCGTAAGAACTTACAAAATATATCCCTTTCAAGTTTACCCATGTGAAACCATTTGATGCTACTTTAGCGCAGGACACAAATGGTTGTCCTTTACAAGACCATATTGCTGCCTTGCCAGTTTTGTCTGTCACCCAAGTGCTTTCCGAACGGTGTGAATATTGCTCACTTAGTAGTGCAACGTCAATGTTCTCTTCTACTATGGTTTGTTTTAGCAGTTCTTGTGCTGCTGCGCAGTGATTTAAGTTTAGCTGTAGTATCTTCATTTTTTTAGTGACTTCATCATCTACTGATATTTGGGGCAAATCGTGCTCAAGACTGAGTGTTCCCCTTTACATAGCACGCAACTAGGAGCGGTAGTGCATACCTTTGCCACGTGACCCGCGTTTCCACAGCGTGTGCATAAAGAAGACCTGTCGGTCGGGTTGCAACAATTTCGTGCCATGTGGCCCAGTTGAAAGCATCTGAAGCAGCGGGAAATAGGGCAATATTCCCGGAGCCGACAGACCGTCCAACCAATCTTTATCTTGCCCGACTTAAGTGCTGCATTAGCATCTTGGGCACGCAGGCACACAAGAGCTATTTGTGTACCGCTACGGGTTTTCCATATATGTTTGATGGTATCTTTACCCATATCGTGGATTCCAAACTCTTTTTTCAATGCCTCGGAAATTTCCTTTGGGGCCGTTATTTCGTTTTGGCTGTACCAATGCCATTTCTCCCACCACTCCCTCTAGGGCGCTTTTGAACGTTTCAGCTCTTTTGTCAATTTTTAAGTTCAAGTAATAAGTCTCCTTTGAGTGTTTGCGGATGTGGGTTACATTTGAACCCAATTCCTCCAGGCCGCTGTCACTCTTTATTTTCCGGAGAATATCTGCGTCGGACGCACCATCCTTTTTCGTTAGTATGATGGCGTCTGGTTTCGATCTTATTTTAATTACGTTCCGTCTCCTTTTTTTCTTAACATGCACCCACTTTTAATTTGCGCTGGGTTTAGCCGTAATATCGCCTGATATCATTTTCGCAGCCTCACTGTAAGTTTGTTGCACTTTTTCAACCACATTTTTTGGCTTTTTTGTTGGAGGTAGTTTTCCTGGTATCTCCCGCAGCCTTTTTGGAGTATTTATATCTTTAAAAATAGGGGATACTTGAGTAGCTCTCCCAACCATCGCCTTTTTTGAGGTATTCTCCCTGTTCTCGCATCTTTCATGAAGGCTCATGATGCCGCTGACTAGGTCACGCATTGCCTGGTTAACGTGCCTTTGGCCAGCCATCATTTGTTCCAACTCCTTTATCTTACCACCCAACTGGCTAAAAATATGCACTGTTTCCGTATTATTTCCTTGCTCGGCTAGTTTTGAGCTTTTGCTTACTTACTTAGCAATTTCACAACTTTTTGCTTCCAGCAGCGGTGCGGACCTCAGCTTTTCCATTAGGAGGCGTTCTTGTAATTTTAGAATTCCTCCTAAATGGATTTTCTGGTGTAAACCCGAAACTATTTTCAGAGGCTATACTTGGCAATAAAAATAGTAGGGAACACCTCTACTTATGTGTGTCGCTAAACCTAACTTATATATTCGGTAGTTGGCAACGCCAAAACGAAAAAAAACGAAAGCGAAAATGAAGACGAAAGCGAAAAGGGGAACAGCTGATCGAAACAAAACGGCAGACCAGCTGGGGTGCACGTTTTGTTAGAATTGCTGTTTTCTTTATTTTCTTAGGGGAAATTATATTATGGTAACAATTTAATAAAAATTTGCCAAAAAATAGGCAGGTAAGTGCAAAATGAATTTATATGAAAACTACAATTTGTACTTATCGTTTTCTATTTGTTGTGTCCACTTGATAGATCCCTTGAAAATTAAGCACAATAACACGGATCTTACAAAAAATACGTCCACCTCACTGAATGTTGAGTTGTAGTGATTATATGTGTATGTGTGTATGTCTACATGTATATTTTATATGTTGCACAATGAGGGGTTATTTCAAAAGCACACAAGCAATGGCCCAAATGTATTTTTATAACCAATAGGTTATCTTGTGCATACATATAAATATGCTTGTTTATTAATAGTTGAGTGCATGCGTGTTGCATATATATGCATGCGTGCCTCATATAAATGTATGTTTGTTGCATATATTTTTGTGTTTATTTATGAATACATATTTATGTTTTATAGCACCTCGGCGTTGCTAAGGCTTAAAAGAATGCATGTTGATATTTGAACACCCCATATGCACCAATTCACTTACACACTTGATATAAACCCAGTTTTATAATTTGTAGTTGGGTGATGGAAAATAGATGTGGTAAAAGCACCTGGAACCACTGTGTAGCCGCACACTTGTAGAGATGGGTTTGAGCAAAGAAATGTGTGAAATATTTTCGAATTTCATTACCAACTCTCAAACCTCTACACTACTGCTCACAGACAAGGGACGAACACAAACATGATCATATTTGCTTTTATGTAGCAACGTCGTTTGTCAGTAATTCTGTACATCGCGGTCGGTATTGTGATATAAGAGTGGATTTGGGATACCTAATGCTAACATGTATGTAAATATTGAATTGTCAGCATCTTAGACGTGCGTACGCTCCGAGGACCAAATATAGACTCGGACCATTATCTGGTCGCAGCGAAGATACGCACCCGGCTCTGCGCAGCAAAGAACGCCCGTCAACAAACACAAGGAAGGTACGACGTTGAAAAGCTGCAATCGCAACAGACAGCCACGAAATACTCTACTCGACTTGCACTCCTGCTCTCTGAGAGCACTCATCAGCATCTCGGTATAAGGGAACTGTGGAACGGTAATGCTCGAAAATTTTATGAAAAAATGAAGCGACTTAACGAAGGTTTCAAGACTAGAGCATCCTCATGTAGAGACCAAGGTGGTAATCTGGTAACCGATGTCCAGGGCATACTGGGATTATGGAGGGAACACTTCTCCGACCAGCTGAATGGCAGTGAGAGTACAACACCAGGAGATGGCGAACCCGATCCCCCAATCGATGACGATGGAACAGATGTTCCATTACCCGACCATGAAGAAATCCGAATAGCAATTACCCGCTTGAAGAACAACACAGCAGCGGGGCCGATAGATTACCGGCTGAGCTATTCAAATACGGCGGCGAAGAACTGATAAGGTGCATGCATCAGCTTCTTTGCAGAATATGGTCGGAAGAAAGCATGCCTGACGATTGGAATCTCAGTGTGCTCTGCCCAATCCATAAAAAGGGAGATCCCACAATCTGCGTCAATTACCGTGAGATCAGCCTCCTAAATATCGCATACAAGGTTCTGTCGAGCATACTGTGTGAAAGACTAAAGCCCACCGTCAACAAACTGATTGGACCTTATCAGTGTGGCTTTAGACCTGGAAAATCGACAACGGACCAAATATTCACCATGCGCCAAATTTTGGAGAAGACCCGTGAAAAGAGTATCGACACACACCACCTTTTTGTCGGTTTTAAAGCTGCAGCACGAAAAGGAGCTGCCTTTATACCGCGATGACTGAATTTGGTATCCCCGCAAAACTAATACGGCTGCGTAAGTTGAAGTTTAGCAACACCAAATGCTCCGTCATGATTGGGAAGGACCTCTCCGAGCCGTTCGATACCATACGAGGTTTCAGACAAGGTGATTCACTATCGTGCGACTTCTTTAACCTGATGCTGGAAAAAATTATAAAAGCTGCAGAGATAAACACAGAAGGTACAATCTTCTGCAAGAGTGTACAGCTCCTGGCGTACGCCGATGATATTGATATCATCGGAAGCAACAACCGCGCCGTTTGTTCTGCTTTTTCCCGCATGGATAAGGAGGCGAAGCGAATGGGTCTGGAGGTGAATGAGGACAAGACGAAATATCTCCAGTCATAACTTCGAGGTCGTAGATAATTTCGTATACCTGGGAACCAGCATCAACAACACGAACAATGTCAGCCTCGAAATCCAGCGCAGAATAACTCTTGCCAACAGGTGCTACTTTGGACTGAGTAGGCAATTGAACAGTAAAGTCCTCTCTCGACGAACCAAAATCAAGCTTTACAAGTCGCTTATCATTCCCGTTCTGCTTTACGGTGCAGAAGCTTGGACGATGTCAACATCAGATGAGGTGACACTAGGAGTTTTCGAGAGGAAAATTTTGCACAAGATTTATGGTCCTCAGAACATTGGCAACGGCGAATACCGCAGACGATGGAACGATGAGCTGTACGAGTTATACGACGACATTGACATAGTTCAGCGAATAAAAACACAGCGGCTACGGTGGCTAGGTCATGTTGTTCAAATGGACGAAAACGCTCCAGCCCTGAAAGTGTTCGATGCAGTACCCGCCGGAGGAAGCCGAGGAAGGGGAAGGCCTCCACTCCATTGGAGGGACCAGGTGGAGAGCGACCTGGTTACACTTGGGATCTCTAACTGGCGCCGAACTGCGAAGAAGAGAGAGAGGTGGCGCACTATCTCAATATCACTATCGATTCGGCTATAACCGGCTAAACGGTTGCAACGCCAATCACACACACAGCATCTTAGAACTCTTTGGTCAAGCGATCAGCAACAGACTGTCATTCTGTAACTTATCGTATTACCGCATGTGTGTCAAAACTGCACTGATATAAAACCTTGAAAATGATTACTCTGTACCCGTGAGTAGATGTTGTCAATCAAAATATTGACTAAACTGGGGTTGTCTCGAATATGCTAAGGCAATCTTCAGAGCCTTTACCTTGAAGAACTCGAATAGTGATAATGGTGACACCTACAGTACTTCACGGGGCGTAGAATATCTTATATATCAACACATTACCATATTAAAGCTTCCGATGCTATTTTGCTTTTATAAATAACTCTAATATTGATATTATAGGGTGCTAGTATTTACATTTTCTAGATCTCTAGTCTTTAGTATTGGCCATATTCACAAGTTACGTATTCGTAATCTGCTATTTGCTATTGCTTTGGACGCTTCACTTAAGCGTGGTTGATTTGCATATACGCGTTCGTTTCATGCATAAAATGTGACGATTAGTTTGCATATCTTGCATTTTGATGTTATGCGCAAGAGGATACGCAAAGTAAAATCATCGTCTGCGTTGTTCGAGTTCGAATTGCAATCCAATGCATCCATCCTAAAACGACCGCCTTGCAGACTTCGAACAGCTGGAAGATGCATTCTTTAGCACAAAAATATGTATGTATATGTGCCACAAACATCTGTCCAGTGTAGCGGGAAGCGTATGGCTGTTGCAAGTATGCGAACCATAACGTAATGATTTGAACAAAGAGGTTGCGAGGAATGTTGAAGGTTGGTTGCTACCTTGCATTTTAGTTCGGTTGCTTTGCGTCCATGCTCTTACGGTTCTCTTCGCGCCAAAAAAAGTGGTTGGGATAAAACAAGTTGAAAACTGCAACAGGAAAGTTTTACCAACATTGTTGTTATTGTTGTTGTAGACGATGGTTTTCATTGTAGTTTTACCATTTACGCATATGTGATCAGACATATGCGGCAAAAACACCAACAAATTAGCTGAAACCACTCATTTTGGTTTTGAAGAATTTCGAAGCACCTCAAAGCAATACTTCTATGAGAATTCAAATTCTTTCACAATAGTGACAAATCTAATACAGAATTTGTAGGAAGCTCATTGTGTGCGCAACTGTTAAATTGTAATATATGTAAATGTATGAAGGTTATTAAAAGAATTAATCAGTTTGGTCGGCCTAGTTAAAGTTGGACTTCTTAGATACCAAACTCCACTGTGTACCACTACAAATATCATGTGAGCCGGGCTCGTTATCACAATACTAACACTATATAACAAATATGGGATCTTAAATCCCTTTCTGATAAATAATTCTTTAGCTAACGTGTTTTATAAAAAGTAGATATCTCAAATATGAACCGATGTTAAATACTTATATTAGGTAGATGGTAGCAAGATGATGTGACCCCATTTACATGATTTTGGCAAAACGTAACATTGTTAGAGAAATATATTATTTCTGTATTTCTAAAAAAATGGAAATAGAATAGAAAAATTTTCCATAGGTGCTTGAGTTTTCAACTGATCATATTATCTAACAAGCTGAAGAAATGTTTCCAGCAAAGTTGGATTGATTTGCGAGATATGTACAAAATTTGTCCAATTTCGAAAACATTTTACAAAATTTCACATTTGCTACTTCTGCACAGAACGAACGCTCCATTATTGGCCAATATGTCAATGTTTGGCGGTGTTATCAGCCATGTCAACATATCTGCGGTGAAGTTGTGGCGGCGAATATGAGCGCAAAGTAATGCATTCAGCACGTCTAAAAATCTAAGGTGGATGGGGATAATATAAATACAAACGTGCGCAAATATAAATATTAATAAAAGCGCATATAAGCAAATACAGCTTGCACATACGTAGCCTGAATTACATCCCGCATTTCGCTAAATTTTGTATTTCTATCTTTTTTTATCGAATTTTTTACACACCTGCAAGTACATACATATTATCTTCAGGTATGTCGTAAATGCGCATGATGGCAAAACCATATGCTGTGGCGGGAAAAAACATGTTTCTCAAATGTCCTGTGGTATGATATCCCATCTACAGCATCATCATTGAGAAAGGTTACATACGCGTATACTTATGAACTTTGCTGATAGCTCAATGCAACGGTACTATCCTGAGTTGGATTCAATGTTAGGAGGACCTTGCGAAGGAAATTATCTTCCTGCAGTCATTTCCACTCAACGAGTTTTGGCAAATTGTATAGAGTGCAGGCAACATGTGGCAAGTGATGTTTTCTTGTTTTTCTTATTTATTTATCTTCTTGTTTTTCTTATTTATTTATCTACGGACACATAACGCTGGTCCATAAAATATTGCAAAAACATTCATATTTTATAAGGGGACTTTTTTATAATCTGCTTTATATTGAATCAGCATCTCAGGATCCAGGAACTAAATTCAAAACAGAGATTGCCCCTTTGAAGCGAAATTTCTATTCAACTTTTGTTAGGTTTTAGAGAAAAATTTACATTTGGCCAATTAACTTCATTGCTTCTCTAAGAATTAAATTTATCAATCTCAAAGGTCATGTCATGTGATATTAATATTTAAGGAAGTACATTTTTCTGATCAGTTGTAAAGGACAACAAATCTATGAGAGAGCGTTCAGAACGGCTTCCGATCAGGGAACCTACACTTGCATCCTCCACAACAAGTACAACTACACGGCGCAACGAACAGTGGAGGTGTAAGTTTTGGACGAGTTAAAGTAAATGTTGCGAATGCAGTTGATGCGGCAAATATTTCGTTGATGTTGCCAGTATTGGTATATCAATTTGCGTTCAATGTTGAACGCCTACAAATTCGGGACTTTCACCAGACTAATGTTAATTAGTCTAGAGTAGTTCATGAAAAACGACAAAGTAATTAAATGTGTGCGCTAAGCTCCACACGAGTGTTCGTAAAGTACGGAGCTAAAAATACAAACATTGTGCTGTAACCTCAGCTATTTTTTTTAAATAATTCTAATATCGAGATTATAGAGCGCTAGTATTTGCATTCTCTAGATCTCTTTAGCATTCCTCTTAAAACGAGCGCCCTGCAGCCTTCGAACTAGAAGATGCATTCTTTAGCACATACATGTGTATATGTGCCACAAACGCCTGTCTAGTGCGGCGGGAAGCGTGTGGCTGTTGCAAGTATGCGAACCATTACATAAGGATTTGAACAAAGAAGTTGCAAGGAATGTTGAATATTGGTTGCTATGTTGCACTGTTGCTCAGTTGCGTTGCGTCCATGCTCTTACGACACTCTTCGCCGCAACAAAAGTAGTTGGGATAAAATAACTTGAAAACTGTTACTGGAAAGTTTAACCAAAATTGCTGTTATTGTTGTTGATTACGGATATGTGATCAGACATATGCGGAAATTACACCCGCTAACTACTTGAAACCACCAACTTTGGTTTTGAAGAATTTCGAAAATTCTCAAAATAATATTTCTATGAGAATTCAAATTCTTTCACAATAGTGTCAAACTTAATACAGAACTTGTAGGAAGATCATTGTGTGCGCGACTGTTTGAATATGTAAATGTATGAAGGTTATTAAAAGAATTCATTGGTTTGGTCGGCCTAGTTAAAGTTGGACTTCTTAGATACCAAACTCCAAATATCATGTGGGCTGACATCATTATCACTATACTCGGACTAACTAATATGGGACTGGATCTCAATGACTTTCTGATAAATAATTCTTTAGGTAACGTGTATTTTAAACGTAGACATCTCACATATTAACCGACTTATATTAAGTAGATGGTAGCCTGAGGAGGTAATGACCCGATTTTATCCAATTTTGGCACAAAGGAACATTGTTAGCAGCAATAGATTATTTCTGAATTTCTAGAAAAATAGAAAAAGGAAGAGCTTATTTAAAATTATGACATTATCTAACCAGGTTATGAAGGAAAATGTTTCCAGCAAAGTTGGATTGATTTGCGAGAAAATTTGTCCAATTTCGAAAACATTGTACAAGATTTCACATTTGCTATTTCCGTACAGAATGAATGCTCCATTATTGGCCAATATGTCACAATGTTTGACAATGTTGTAAGCCATGTCAACATATCTGCGGTGAAGTCGGAGGATGGCAAAGCAAAGCAATATCGCATTCAGCACTTCCGAACATCTACGGTGAGTGGAGCTAATATAAATGTAATATAATTAGTGTCCGACCGATACCAAATTTTTGGCCGATGCCGATTAATCGGTCAGTTAGCAAAAAATCGGCCGATGCCGATGCCGATTCTTTCATCAACAACTTTATTTAGTAAATTAGTATAGTAACAAAAGAAAAACAAAGACATATAACAGTTCAGTTATATGAAGAAAATATGAAGTTGTTTATTCATTTAATTAATATTCAAAACTAAATAAATTATTATTATAAGATATATGTTGATAGAAAAAATTAGTTATTCGCGTTTTCTCAAAACTAATCAGCAATATAGCTTTTTTCTTTAAGGACAAATATGAGCATTAAAGCCAATATTCGAAAATAGTAGGTTTAGTAAAAATAATAAAAATAAAGACGTAATATCTCCAGTCATCAAACAAACAGTCAGCGCACTCACGACTTGGCTCCCGCGTCACTGTTGACAGTCATAACTTTTAAGTTGTAGATAATTTCGTTTATATGGGACCCAGCATCAACATCGACAATAATGTCAGCCTTGAAATCCAACACATAAGTCTTGCCAACGGGTGCTACTTTGGACTGAGTAGGCAATTGAAAAGTAAAGTCCTCTCTCGACGAACAAAAACTAAACAAGTCCCGTATCATTCCCGTCCTACGCTTCTGGTGCAGATGTGTGGATGATGTCAACTTCCGATGAGATGGCACTCGGAGTTTTCGAGAGAAAGGTTTTGCGGAAGATTTATGGTCTCTTAAACATTGACAACGCAGACGATGGAATGAAAAGACAGCGGCTACACTGGTTAGATCATGTTGTTCGAATAGACGAAAGTGTTTGATGCAATACCCGCTGGAGCAATCCGAGGAAGAGGGAGACCTCCACTCCGATGGGAGGACCAGGTGGAGAAGGAACTGTCTTCACTTGGTATTACCAATTTGCGTCAGCTGCCAAAAGGAGAGATGCGTGGCGCGCAGTTGTGGACTCGGCTATAACCACGTAAGCGGAGTCTTCGGAAACTTGTTTGGGAGGTTCTTTTGCATGCACCTTATAGTCCAGGCCAGCACGATGTGATTATCATCCTGTATATGGCGAACTTTAAAAAATAAACTCTCCTAGTTACGTATGCTTCTGAAATAGTGGCTTTATGACATTATTTCAAAATCTCAACAAGTTGTTAATCAAAACTGTGAATATTTGTCATAAATCGAATCTTTCTAGCAGTGCTTTAATGCAAAATTATTGAATTTCTTCATACTAGACTTAACTTATCATCGGGACGAATTATTAGTTTACTCAAATGTGAATCACTGTGTTTTATATGCTTAACAGAAGAATTCAAATTTTATGCTTTAAAGAAATCAAAAAAGTAAAAATAGTGTATTTTAGTAATCCGAAAGAAGTAGAAAGAATCGGCCAAATATGGCCGATGCCGATACCGATGCCGATGCTGAATTTTGTGGCCGATACTGGCCGATGCCGATACCAAGGCCGATTAATTGGTCGGTCTTTAAATATAATGTATTTTTATCTGTTTGTTTTTCGAATTTTTTACACACCTTCCCGCATATAAGAATTCTTAGATATTTTAAATTTTGGTTCTCCTAACAGAATTTTTAAATTGTTTTACCATTAAAGTTTACAACAAAGTTAAAGTGGATAATAACCACTCAGGAATTACTTGACCAATATCAACGAAATTTTAATCACATCATTTCCATTACTATTTTCATTTACATCAGCTGGTATTTAAAAATAAACAAATAAACGAAGTATTTATAAATTTATTTACTATCTTTCACAACAGAAGTATGCACCAATATATCATGCACAATAACAATTAATTTGAAAGAAATCAAAAAAGTAAAAATAGTGTATTTTAGTAATCCGAAAGAAGTAGAAAGAATCGGCTAAGAATCGGCCAAATATGGCCGATGCCGATACCGATGCCGATGCTGAATTTTGTGGCCGATACTGGCCGATGCCGATACCAAGGCCGATTAATTGGTCGGTCTTTAAATATAATGTATTTTTATCTGTTTGTTTTTCGAATTTTTTACACACCTTCCCGCATATAAGAATTCTTAGATATTTTAAATTTTGGTTCTCCTAACAGAATTTTTAAATTGTTTTACCATTAAAGTTTACAACAAAGTTAAAGTGGATAATAACCACTCAGGAATTACTTGACCAATATCAACGAAATTTTAATCACATCATTTCCATTACTATTTTCATTTAAATTTACATTTAAAGTTACATCAGCTGGTATTTAAAAATAAACAAATAAACGAAGTATTTATAAATTTATTTACTATCTTTCACAACAGAAGTATGCACCAATATATCATGCACAATAACAATTAATTTGAAGAATTTTCAGCAAACGTTACACAATAAAAGATGATAATAATTGCACATGTCAGAAATACATAAAACGACTATAAAAATAACAAGTAAGGAAGGGCTAAGTTGGGGTGTAACCGAACATTTTATTTTTATTATTTTATAATATAATTAATATTATATAATACACAATTTGACCCACATATTCGTCATATATATTGTATAAAGTCCATTGAAAGTTGGAAACCCTAATATTAGGTTAGAAGCACCGAGGTCCTCATGTTCGATATATGGGGCCTTGAAAACCTATGGTCCGATTTCGGCGATTTTTAGAAATGGGCTTCCACACTATAAATACAGTATTTGTGCAAAATTTTGCACCGATATCTTCACTAGTGCTTATTTTATATATTGTTAAGTAAACGATTCAGATTGTTTTCAAAGTTCTGGTATATAGGAAGTAGGCGTGGTTGAGAAGCGATTTGGCCAATTTTCTCAAAATATTATTGGGAGGTAAGAAAACTATTACAAACCAAGTTTCATTGAAATCGGTAGAGTACTTCCTGAGATATGGTTTCCATCTGCCATTTCTTATGTGAAATTTAGTGTTTCTGACGGTTTTCGTTAGTGAGTTAACCCACTTTTAGTAATTTTCAACCTAACCCTTGTATGGGAGGTGGGCGTGGTTATTATCCGATTTCTTTCATTTTTGGACTGTATTAAGAAGTGGCTAAAGAAAATGACTGCAGGAAGTTTGTTTTATATAGCTTCATTGGTTTGCGAGATATATACAAATATCCGATTTGGGGGCGGGACCACGCCCACTTCCCCAAAAAAATTACATAAAAATATGCCGCTTCCTGGTGCGATCCTTTATTCCAAATTTTACTGTTATAGCTTTATTTATGGCTTAGTTATGACACTTTATGTGTTTTTGGTTTTCGCCATTTTGTGGGCGTGGCAGTGGACCGATTTTGCCCATTTTCGAAAGCAACCCTTTCACGGTCCCAAGAAACATGTGTTCCTAGTTTCATTAAGATATCTCAATTTTTACTCAAGTTACAGCTTGCACGGACGGACGGACGGACAGACGGACAGACGGACAGACGGTCAGACGGACGGACAGACATCCGGATTTCAACTCCACTCGTCATCCTGATCATTTATATATATATAACCCCATATCTAACTCTTTTATTTCTTGAAAAACTCAAAAACTCAAATTCACACAAAACACATAACTTACAGTGAGAAGCAGAAATACACCAAATCCAACACAACCCAAGAAGAAGGAATCCACACAGAACACAGATCAACCAACACAGGGGAGTAAAACACCATACAACACAAAAAAAGGGAATAACTCAACCATAAAACAGGTCAATATTTTAAATATTCACTAACACTAAATTTATCTAATTACACATAAAACAATTAACAAATATTGTCAACCCACACACAACACCCATATAAATAAACTAAATGTATAAAGTTTAAAATCTTTTCTTCAACGGAATCGGCCACATCGTCAGCTTAACTCGACAGTCACGCTCTGCCTTTTAAATATTGCTTAAATACTGTCATATGTAACAATGGTTACGTTCTTCTATCAGTTATTTCCGGTTTGTTTTCCATTTTGACAAACAAATACAATTTATTTGTTTACATAAATCGACTGTTAGTCTTACTAACATCCCCAAAATGTCAATAATGGTGAAACGCAGGAAACTTAAGTGCAAAGTTAAATAAAAATAAAAATAGAAATTAAATGGAATTTAATTTTCAATTACAAAATTTCGTGAAACCGGCGGTTAAAGTATCGCAGCAACCATTTTAAATTTGTCCATCAACCTATTTGTACTTACAAACTTAGTGTTTTTTATTAAACATATCAAGTGGCCCCAATAAAAACAATCTGAAGCGTTAAGAACCAGGGAGATTTCAGTTTCCGAAAGTTTCGACCTCCAACCAAGCTCGTTAGGTGAGGTTTTATATGGAAACAGTACTATTCGTATTAAGTATTTTCATAAATCAATCGAATACACCAAAATTAAATTAGTAACCGAATTCCCACTGCCCAACAGAAAACAGCCGTATATAAGTATAAGTCGAAGATTGGCTGAGATTTTTACCTCGCGTGTGTTCCAATCGTTATATTCCTTCAGTCTTTTATCACCGTCTACACCCAAATTGTGTTACATATTTAGTTTAGATCTTTATAGTTTGTTTACGAAAGTTTTTTGGGAAACATTAGTTTGCATAAACTTACTTAGGTACATATGCAAGACAGCACTTGCTTTGAAATTTTATTAAATAGAATTGGAAAAGGTACGGAAAATAAGTTTTTACCACTTTTATTTTTGAATTTCTATTCATTTGAAAAATTTTGAATTTCCGATCAACAACAAAAAATACTTTGTAGACTCGCATACGCATATACGTACATAACATATGTACCTGTATCTGTATGCACACTATATCTGTTAAAATTCAGTGAGCATTCATTCATTCCTTCATTTATTGTAACGAGTTATTTGAATTCGGTTCACTGAAATTCCATTAAATAGAGATATCGAAACCCCATCTGTGTATATACAAAGAGTAGTTGATATTCATAACGGGTGATTTTTTTGAGGTTAGGATTTTCATGCATTAGTATTTGACAGATCACGTGGGATTTCAGACATGGTGTCAAAGAGAAAGATGCTCAGTATGCTTTGACATTTCATCATGAATAGACTTACTAACGAGCAACGCTTGCAAATCATTGAATTTTATTACCAAAATCAGTGTTCGGTTCGAAATGTGTTTATCGACAAATTTTGTTCAGCGATGAGGCTCATTTCTGGTTGAATGGCTACGTAAATAAGCAAAATTGCCGCATTTGGGGTGAAGAGCAACCAGAAGCCGTTCAAGAACTGCCCATGCATCCCGAAAAATGCACTGTTTGGTGTGGTTTGTACGCTGGTGGAATCATTGGACCGTATTTTTTCAAAGATGCTGTTGGACGCAACGTTACGGTGAATGGCGATCGCTATCGTTCGATGCTAACAAACTTTTTGTTGCCAAAAATGGAAGAACTGAACTTGGTTGACATGTGGTTTCAACAAGATGGCGCTACATGCCACACAGCTCGCGATTCTATGGCCATTTTGAGGGAAAACTTCGGAGAACAATTCATCTCAAGAAATGGACCCGTAAGTTGGCCACCAAGATCATGCGATTTAACGCCTTTAGACTATTTTTTGTGGGGCTACGTCAAGTCTAAAGTCTACAGAAATAAGCCAGCAACTATTCCAGCTTTGGAAGACAACATTTCCGAAGAAATTCGGGCTATTCCGGCCGAAATGCTCGAAAAAGTTGCCCAAAATTGGACTTTCCGAATGGACCACCTAAGACGCAGCCGCGGTCAACATTTAAATGAAATTATCTTCAAAAAGTAAATGTCATGAACCAATCTAACGTTTCAAATAAAGAACCGATGAGATTTTGCAAATTTTATGCGTTTTTTTTTTTAAAAGTTATCAAGCTCTTAAAAAATCACCCTTTATGTAGAGCAGGGGTTTGTTAAAGGACTTGGGTAGGCGCTTGCAATTTGGTTTATTTTTGCCAGCCCCTCACAACTTTCTCTAACTCACTCATTGGTTACGACTGCTCAGGTTTTAACGTTGAGCGTTTGCATGTTTTTCATTGCTTTTTAAATTTAGCGACATTTTCTTTATAATATTTGCTTCGTCACTCTGCCACTCAACATAAGCATCTCCAAGTGCCTTCAGTTTGTTATTTCATCAATTCCACTGCACTGTTGCCAGTGATTCCTTTGGGTCTTATTTTATCTTCTTTGAAACTGTTGCCATTTTGCTTGAATTCTGTCAAGAAGAAATATATATTGACTAGAGTGTAAATTACCGAGCAATATTTATTAAATATGGTAAGAGCTCTACTTTCCCAGAAAGCATACCAGAAATACCTGAGTTCAAGTGTGCCGCGCAAATATCAACATCATACTGCAAACCTCTAAAGGAATTGTCATCAAATGGAAATAAATGCGCGTTTTTTAAAAGCTCCTGCATCAAAGTTGGTGCCATGTGGAGACGCTGGTTTGGGTAGCTGCCACAATAGTTGATAGAAGGGGCTATTTTCTTGCTTTGCATGTAACCCTGAACATATCTGTAAAATATTTGGCAAACAAAATACATGTAAAACTTTTGAAAGCAAACTAATGCTTACTAACATATTAATAGAAAAGTGTGAGAGTGACTATTTTCGTATGTAAAAGTTATTTGGTTAACAATCTGCTATGGCTAAATGTCGATTTTTGGTTATAGTGATTGTGATTTGTCATTTTTATATCGGTTATTATGTGAGTTATCTTAGCAAAATTAAGTGAACATATAATCTTGAATATGATGTAGTGGGTGATGAATATGAGTAAAAACGGTCTAGTAATTATCCCAGCCCCCATATACTATATACATAAATAAATGTACTTACTCACTTATTTTGGAATGACCACGTGTTGAATCATAAACCAATCGCATTTAGTAAAATATTAAATAATGATTATTATATTCAGATGCCATTGCCACATGACAAATTATAAAAATGCTCACAAACACATTTAGATGAAAATATAGAGCCAAATACCGATTTCACTTCCATCGCATTGTATGCATTTGTATGCCTATTCATATGCACGCATACACATATCAATTAATCATACACCATGTTGTCACAGAAGACAACAACAGCATGGGTGAAATCAATCATTCAGAAATGAGATGGCAGACACATTATGTTCCGTTAAATATGTATATAAACCAGCAATGCAAACATAAACATATGCATAACAAGAAACATATTGTTGTATCTGACAGCAACAACAAAATCACAATGCATTGAAAGCAATTTTTATTGTTTGAATAAAGAAATAAATTTTTAGTTCTGTTAGCGAAATGCTTTTATGTGCCGTTCTCTGAAGAATATATATTAATATATTTCCAAATGAGGTAAATAAGATTTCCCAATGAATAAGTGTACCACGTAACGTTTTTCGTTTACCCTGAAAAAATTCTATAACTTTTAGCTCAGAATATAATCAGTAATCAGTAATCAGTACAATAGCGATCTAAAATAAATGGCAACATAGAAACTAAGCTTTCGTAACCAGCTGTACAATGTCATGATCTATAATTCTTCTAATGGATGCTCCGACTACCGGTCAATAAAACGAATTTTATTTCTTAAATTATCTATAACTTTAGGCAGGGAATCGTAATAAAGAAAATTTGCAACCAACTGGAAGCACAAACTGTATTTGTCAGTTTTCTTAAAATTCTTGTCATTTAAAGGCGAAATCTTGAAAGCTGAATATAAAAAGTTTTACGAAAGACATAAGGTCACAGTAGTCAAAGTCTCAGTTTCAGTAACATCTGCCATCAACACAAGAGTATCAGTGGGGAAAACTAGGGAAACGAATACATCCGTATATCTACAAAGCAACAAAAGCAAAACCAAACAGCCACATAGCAAACGACGAGTGAAGTGACAATGCAATGTGCGCAATGCAATTAAACCCATATGGCGGGTAGTATCTCCAACCACTTCAATTCTTTGCTTTGTCACAAAATTAAAGGGCATAAAAACTAAAAACCAGAACTGAAAAAATAAAACAAATGGCGTAACATGAGCATTAATGAAAGCGCGAAAAAAGCGAGACAAAAGAACGTTAAAAGGCATGTAACGGGTGATTTTTTTGAGGTTAGGATTTTCATGCATTAGTATTTGACAGATCACGTGGGATTTCAGACATGGTGTCAAAGAGAAAGATGCTCAGTATGCTTTGACATTTCATCATGAATAGACTTACTAACGAGCAACGCTTGCAAATCATTGAATTTTATTACCAAAATCAGTGTTCGGTTCGACAAATCGAAAAATCGACAAATCGACAAATTTTGTTCAGCGATGAGGCTCATTTCTGGTTGAATGGCTACGTAAATAAACAAAATTGCCGCATTTGGGGTGAAGAGCAACCAGAAGCCGTTCAAGAACTGCCCATGCATCCCGAAAAATGCACTGTTTGGTGTGGTTTGTACGCTGGTGGAATCATTGGACCGTATTTTTTCAAAGATGCTGTTGGACGCAACGTTACGGTGAATGGCGATCGCTATCGTTCGATGCTAACAAACTTTTTGTTGCCAAAAATGGAAGAACTGAACTTGGTTGACATGTGGTTTCAACAAGATGGCGCTACATGCCACACAGCTCGCGATTCTATGGCCATTTTGAGGGAAAACTTCGGAGAACAATTCATCTCAAGAAATGGACCCGTAAGTTGGCCACCAAGATCATGCGATTTAACGCCTTTAGACTATTTTTTGTGGGGCTACGTCAAGTCTAAAGTCTACAGAAATAAGCCAGCAACTATTCCAGCTTTGGAAGACAACATTTCCGAAGAAATTCGGGCTATTCCGGCCGAAATGCTCGAAAAAGTTGCCCAAAATTGGACTTTCCGAATGGACCACCTAAGACGCAGCCGCGGTCAACATTTAAATGAAATTATCTTCAAAAAGTAAATGTCATGAACCAATCTAACGTTTCAAATAAAGAAGATGAGATTTTGCAAATTTTATGCGTTTTTTTTTTAAAAAAAAGTTATCAAGCTCTTAAAAAATCACCCTTTAGAATACAGCACATACACATGTATAATGTACAATGTATGTGCGCACATGCAAACTAGGAATATAAAAAACACAACATCAACAACGTGTCGAAAATATCAATTCCCTGCGCAAAAATATAGAAATATTCCCCAAATAAGGAGGGAGGCAGGAAAGAAAAAGCAATATAATTGTGTAATTCTCGCCGCCTAAGCCGATCACCGAGCTGGTCGGCCGAATACTACCAATAAAAATACTGTTGGGATCTGCACAAAAACCAAAAAAAAAAATAGATACAACAAGTAAGGAAGGGCTAAGTTCGGGTGTAACCGATATACTCTCGCAATTTATATATTTAACTTTATTTATATTATATAATACACAATTTGACCAACATATTCGTCATATATATTGTATAAAGTCCATTGAAAGTTGGAAACCAGTTAGAAGCACCGAGGTTCCCGTGTTCGATATATGGGGCCTTAATATATGGTCCGATTTCGGCGATTTTTTAAATGGGGCTGCCACACTATTAACATAGTATTTGTGCAAAGTTCTGCACCGATATCTTCACTAGTGCTTACTTTATATATTGTAAAGTAAGCGATTCAGATCGTCTTCAAAGTTCTGGTATATAGGAAGTAGGCGCGGTTGTGAAGCGATTTGGCCTATTTTCACAACATATTATTGGGATGTAAGGAAACTATTACAAACCAAGTTTCATTGAAATCGGTCGAGTAGTTCCTGAGATATGGTTTTTGACACATAAGTGGACGACGCCACGCCCATTTTCCATTTTGTAAAAAAATCTGAGTGCAACTTTCATCTGCCATTTCTTATGTGAAATTTAGTGTTTCTGACGTTTTTCGTTAGTGAGTTAACCGACTTTTAGTAATTTTCAACCTAAATTTTGTATGGGAGGTGGGCGTGGGTATGATCCGATTTCTTTCATATTTGGACTGTATTAGGAAGTAGCTAAAAAAACGACTGCAGAAAGTTTGGTTTATATAGCTCTATTGGTTTGCGAGATATGTACATAAAACTTAGTAGAGGGCGGGGCCACGCCCACTTCCCAAAAAAAAATTACATCCAAATATGCCCCTTCATAGTGCGATCCTTGATACCAAATTATTTCCATAGCTTTATTTATGGCTTAGTTATGGCACTTTATGTGTTTTCGGTTTTCGCCATTTTGTGGGTGTGGCAGTGGTCCGATTTTGCTCATTTTCGAAAGCAACCTTCCTATGGTGCCAAGAAATAAGTGTGCCAAGTTTCATCAAGATATCTTAATTTTTACTCAATTTACAGCTTGCACAGACGGACGGACGGACGGACAGACAGACATTCGGATTTGAACTCCACTCTTCACCCTGATCACTTTGGTATATATAACCCTATATCTAACTCGTTTAGTTTTGGGTATTACAAACAACCGTTATATAAACAAAACTATAATACTTTCTTTAGCAACATTTGTTGCGAGAGTATAAATATACAAAAGCGGCTGCTAAAACTCACATTGCATACAGTTCTTTCCTATTCTCTCCACTTTTTGGGGCTTTTCCATTCATGTGCATTCAAATGATTTCTCTTGTGTACATATAGAAAAATGGGTTTGATTGGTGTATTGGCCACCAGTGAGTTAAAGGCCTTAGAATTTACATATAGATGAGGTTTCATTTATGTGTATAGCTATGTGTAGATGTGTAATACTTCCTATATGTCTGTAAAATAGATATTGAATTTTATGTGAATTCATTATGTTTTGAAATTAGTTTCGAGTATCTGGTATTTTATACTTTCACCTAACCATAATAACACAGCGGCTCAGAACATATAGTTGCTGAATTATTTGGATCTTTATTCGTGAGATTTGTGAAGCCAGTGTATGTGTATGTGATTGGTGTGGAAACCGTTTAGCCGGTTATAGCCGAATCGATGATAGTGCGCCACTCCTCTCTTTTCCTCCTTTCTTCACTGTTCGGCGTCAGTTGGAGATCCCAAGTGAAACCAGGACGCCCTCCACTTGGTCCCTCCAACAGAGTGGAGGCCTTCCTCTTCCTCGACTTCCACCAGAGGGTATTACATCGAACACTTTCAGAGCTGGAGCACTTTCGTTCATTCGGACAACATGACCATTGTTGGTGTTGTTAATGCTGGTTCCCAAGTAGACGCAAATGCGCTGACTGTTTGTTTGATGACTGGAGATATTTCGTCTTGTCGTTCACCTCCAGACCCATTCGCTTCGCTTCCTTATCCAGACGGGAAAATGCAGAACAAACGGCGCGGGTGTTGCTTCTGATGATATCAATATCATCGGCGTACGCCAGGAGCTGTACACTCTTGTAGAAGATTGTACCTTCTCTATTTAGCTTTGCAGCTCTTATAATTTTCTCCAGCATCAGGTTAAAGAAGTCCCACAATAGTGACTCACCTTGTCTGAGACCTCGGTCCGGAGAGGTGTTCCCAATCATAACGGAGCTTTTGGTGTTGCTCAACGTCATCTTACACAGCCGTATAAGTTTTGCAGGGCCAGTGACTTAACTTAATTCTCATTTAGAGAGAAGTGGATTGACCTTTTTTATTTTAAACCATTTATTTCTTTAGAAGAGCCAAGGCTCTTATAGTATCAACCAGGATTTCTTCTCTGCTAATTCACTGTTCTACTCATATTGGCCGCACAAAAACATTTAGCTAGTTCAGATATATCGTGTGTATTTCAGCGTCTCATTTTTTTAGTTTTATATATTTTTTCGTTTTTTCTTCATTTTTGCTAGTTCCTATTTTTGATATCTCTTTTCTTTACTTACTACTCTTCGCGTTTTGATGTATCATGAATAATGAGTCCTGAGATTTTGGTGAGCGATCCATGTTTTGTAAGCTCAGGAAAATAATTGAAGTATGGAGGAATGGTCAAATATTTGATTGAATCATACTCCGTATGCAATACACATGTGCAAGTACATACATGTGTATGTGAGCAATAGTAAAAAATTACAACGGCATGCAGATCCTATCCACGGTGTGATGCAATATGATGAGTGTGACCTTCGTTGAAGTTTCACACACAAAGAAAATTGTAGCCGTGGTAGAAGCAAAATTGGAAAATGAAAAAATAATAGAAGTATATCCCACTGAAATACCCCATTTGAATAAAATAGAACAGGCGGATCGATTTTTCAATTGAGCCGCAAATGGCTTAATTCGTTTTTTTGGTGGATGCAGTGGCATACATTTAGTTTTCATCTGATACACATATTTTATCATTTCTATAGCTAATAAAGGAATATCAGGTAGTTTGAATGGAGGCTTAACATTTCTTAATGATTGACCAAGTTTGTAGGGTCCTTTTTTGTGGCTTAGGATCTGGTGTTATCCAATAAATAGGAAGATACAAGAATTTAAGGCACGCCTCTTGAACTTTAGTAGAACCGCTTTTGCAATATCAATGGATTCTTGGAGTTCCTATGTTAGCTCCTCATTGGTTGGTGGCTGCAGTTGTACCCTTCTGAGTAAGTATACAATGCGACGCTTCTCCGCAAACTTTTTTTTCGATGGAACCCTAAAAGTAGACTATTCTTTGGCAGATGCACCAATATCTTCACTCCTGGTATCTCCCTTCGCTTTCTGCCTTAAATCCCGACTCTGGTTAGAAGATCTGCCGTTGTTGTTGTTGCCTTAATGGGGCTATTATTAGCTCCACCGTTGGTGTCAGCCTTTGCATTCATACCCTAGCCATACCCTAGCAAGCTACCGATTGCGACAAGGGCCAAGGGTTTTAATGTCGTCCATGCAACAGTCGCGACAGCTGTGGTATCGAATTATTATCAGCCCGCTCCCTCGGGAAGGGTTCAGCGGGGGATTTTATTGCCAACCAGATGCTACTTCGCCATCACTGTTTTGAAATGAGCAAAGATCTAATTGACATTTGCCCGCAATGAAAACAAAATTTGTGGTCTTTGCCGAAATTTTTCACGTTTGCCAGAGCTGTCGAGCCGAAGGCAGCAAGGACCACGATAAAAAAAACGCCAACCGCAGCATATCAGGACTCTCACGAGCTATTCCACTCGACGGTATATCAGTTGAACAAACTGAAACAATAAGTTGCAGCAATGCAAATTGTGAAATGAAAAGAACCTTTGCTAGAGAAATGCTGAAAATTGCGCTGTTGTTGTTTCGTACTGCACTTTGAATCTGAATTACATTAAAGTACCTGAGGGATTTACCGATATTTTCGGTAAAAATTTACCTTAGCCACTGAGTTCTTCATATTCGATATCCGGGGCTTGAAAAGTTATAGTCATATTTCGATAATTCTTTCACAAGTGTTGCTACGTACACGACACGACCATTTTCCATTTTGTAAAAAAATCTGAGTGCAAAAATCTGTATTTGCCATTTCTTATGTGAAATTTAGTGTTTCTGACGTTTTTCGTTAGTGAGTTAACTCACTTTTAGTAATTATGAACCTAACCTTTGTATGGGAGTTGGGCGTGGTTATTATCCGATTTCTTTCATTTTTGGACTGTATTAAGAAGTGGCTAAAAGAAACGACTGCAGAAGGTTTGGTTTATATAGCTTTTTTGGTTTGCGAGATATAAACAAAAACCTATTTGAGGGCGGGGCCACGCCCACTTCCCCAAAAAATTACATCCAAATATACCACTTCATAGTGCGATCCTTTGTACCAAATTTTATTTTCATAGCTTTATTGATGGCTTACTTATGGCACTTTATGTGTTTTCGGTTTTCGCCATTTTGTGGGCGTTGCAGTGGTCCGATTTTACCCGAAAGCAACCTTCCTATGGTGCCAAGGAATAAGTGTGTCAAGTTTCATAAAGATCAGCTTGCTCAGACGGACGGACTGACAGATAGACATTCGGATTTGAACTCCACTCTTCACCCTGATCACTTTGGTATATATAACCCTATATCTAACTCGTTTAGTTTTGGGTGTTACAAACAACTATTATGTGAACAAAACTTTAATACTCTCTTAGCAACTATGTTGCGAGAGTATAAAGAACTAATCAGTCTCATCAGCGGATTCTTCTGTTCTGCATCCGACACAGTAAGCCCTCGAGTGTTGCTGACAAATAATATTATGACACTTGAAGCATTTTGTTGGCAGGTTTTTATCGTTCTAGAACATGATGAAAACAGCGCCCGCGGTTACTGTCGATTGTTAAACCGTCTCCTCCACATCATGAACTTCAAGGAGCCGTTGTTGGTACAGCACGAAGTTGTATGCGACGTTTTTGGTGATCTGTCACAAGTGCTGCTGCTAATTGCTTCAAAAATATCCGCCTTATTTGCGTAATACCCTTATCAGTATTTGCTTTGTGTATGACAAACGAATTGATGCCGGATACGTTTACAAGATGAAAAAACCAATACAGCAATTACGCAGTTTATAAATACCTATACACAAAAAAAAAAATAATTAACAATATACAAATATAAACTAAAAGAAAACACAGTAGTTAAAACTTACCTCCTCCAAAATATGTGACGTAACTTCGCATGGGGTCAGCGCTCTAGAGAGCAGCGATACGTGCGTACGCGGTGGGCTTCTGGACGCGACTACTTTGCGTACCCCGCGCGGTGTGAATAAGCTAGAAAAAGTGCGAGCGCGATCTAACCACTGTAAAACCTTTTTTTTTTAATTTCAAGTGGCCCTGACCCCATGCGTCTAATTAAGGGTTAATATGGGAGCATTGGTTTATAGAAAGAAGTCGCCTGTTAGTGGGCATTGCACAAGGAAATAGTACAACTTGTGAAAACTAGAGTTTCGATTTGTTTCCATTTTGTAACTTTTGTTTAGGTCAAAACGTACGAGGATGTGAGTTTAATAAAGCTACTTGGTGCTTCAGTGATGGCAGTAATAATTCAGTTTTTGCCGAGCGTATGCAAACAGTGACGCATTGCCTCCGACGTACGTTTCCCTTATTTCAAGGCACTGGTGTGTTGCATCAACTTCTTCATTGTCGTTGTTGTTGACAAGTGTGCTCTTAAATCCGCCCACTCCATCAAGTTCGTTGGTTTGTTTGTCCAAGTCGCGCTACTACGTATTCCGAACGTGAAGCAACCATGTTTCCGAAGCATCACTCAGTTACATTTGTTTCGATTTGAATTGCTGGACATCTAGAAGAATTTTGCAGCTCTTTCCGATGACATGCAATTATTATTTACTTATACGTATGTATATCATAGCATATCAACTTATTGTTGCATGACTGAAAATGTTATTAGTTATTTTAGTATGCGTTGTTGTTGAAGTAGTTGCCATGGACTTGGCTAAACATTTGTTCTGTCGATTTTATCTGTTTCTATTTCTCAATGTTTCAGTTTGATTGTTGAATGAATCAATGATGAAGACAATCAGTGTTCAAATTATACTCAATCTCCAAAAATAAAACATACCAATCCGTCAAAAGAACATGAGGTAACTATAGTAAGTGGTATTTTCGCCCGACTCGAATTTGACACCAGTAACCACCTAAAGACTAATATTCTAAGTCAGTCCTTCGATAGTTGGCGCGGATAATAATATCCCGTAATATGTTCACTTCGAAATTACTTTACACAATATTAAACTGGATGAATTCAATATGAATATGTGTCGCTCTGGGATAAAAACCGCTGATATCATTTCTTTATGCTATTGATGTTCGGTCAAGATTCTCTCTGAAAGACCTGTAAGACCAGACAAAGTACTTATTACATTCTTTTATGAAATATATTTACCAAGCAACACGTTTGGTACTGAATGTCATCTGTTTCATTTGAAACAAAAAATAACCGCCTGGCGATTAACCCAGGCTTATTGTGTGTTACACTGATTGTTCGTATAAATATGCATGTCTACTGACTGCTTGTAAAAAGTGTAGATCGGATTATTCCCTGTGCGAGGTTATGATTTGTAAGACATTGATTCGAAGTTAGAGTAGTTTACTGAGTAAAATGTATAAATACAGAAAAATTGATGAAGATAAAATATTTATACATTCCTATAATGGCTTTAAATAAGCTATGTTGAGAAAGAACGTGGTTAAATAATATAATTATGTTCATTACAACTGAAAGTGTAACTCAAAAAAAAGTTTGAAAATCTTTAACTTAAACACTGTAATTTTAACAAAGTAACTTCAGTGCTCCATATTCCATGGTATTGTAAAGTACCTAAACAAACATAATTACAAGGTCAATCGAAAAGCTAATGCATCTTAGCCGCATTATATATTGGCAATAGATGTAATGTTATTAAATCTAAACAAAGAAATCGTAAAATAAAAAAGGTGTACCGAAAGACAAGGGAAAGATAAAATAATTGTGGAAAAACTGACTATTCATATCTATATAGTATGCGATGCACAATATAAATATTGCTCCATACGCGTTTTGTATTAGTACACTTTTCGACGAGCGATTGAAAGACTGAAAGGACGTTGTAAGGCGCTCTTACCACAAATATGTTATAATAAATCCAATTTACAACCAAACCTGTTTACAAAACTGTAATTCTAAAAAAAAATAATTGGAGTTTGTTTTTTCTTCCTTGCACACTGCGGCGGCGTGTAGGTGCGTGTTACTATGTGTATGGTTCAGATATTGTTTTGCACAATTGTTATGTAATATTTTTTATAGCATGTCAGTGAACTCAAGCGTTTCGAATGTAATGTGGACCCGAGAGAATGGCAACACATTTACAAACCTAAATGTATTTATACGCTTCATAGCATGTTACGTATACAACATGGTCACACGCAAAATGCTAAAAGTCTAGTAGTGATGATACGGCTGGCATTTCATTGCAATGTTTGTTTGAATACAGCTTATATGTAACGTTTGAGCTTTCCTGTATTTTACTTTTCTACCCTTTGCTTTATTTTTATAGTTCTCATTTTTAGTTTTTCTGCTTTTTAATTTTGAGAAAATCGCAGAATTTAAGTGGATGGGCTTGCTACCAGCCATGTGAGTTCAATTGTTTTGCTCTTCACATTGCGCACATATTCGTTCCATACTGTCTATGCTATGACTGGTACATGTCGTTTTTATTTTTATATAAAATTTCGTACTTCATTTTTATAGTGAAAAGCCTGCGCTAATGATAGGAACGACAGTTAGAGGTGGTGAAAAAAATTCTCTATTGAAACGCTTGTTCTTGTACATATCTCAAAAACGAACAAAGCATATATGTAAGTCACACTTAATATACACATTTTCCTTTGGTACCTCATCATCATACACCATTCAAATTGGAAAAATCGGATTATAACCACGCCCAGCTCCTATACAAAGATTATGTAGAAAACTTCAAAAGGTGCGTTAACTCACTAAAGTAAAATGGCAAAAACCCCAAATTTTATGTTAGACATAGTACAAAAGAGGTGCACACAGATTATATATCGAAATGAAAATTTACACTAATTGAGGGTGTGCCATTGTTCTTCTAAAAATTCTCAAAATTTGATTATAACTTTTCAAGTTCCCAGATATCGAACTTGAGGATTTATATATCTATGTAAAGTTTTTTACAGAATATATCTGTAAATCACTCAGATATTTTATAAAAAATCAGAGAGAGAGAGAGGACTATTACTTCGAATTCCTAATAAACGAATTTATAAGTATTTATACTGGTGGTATGTGATCGCATTCATTCTTTTTGCTTTGGCGAAGTATTTTCATATTACGAATTGTTTCCCTGCTATGTGTTACTATATATACTATGTTGTTTTACTCAATAGATAGCGGCAGCCACGGCCAAAAAGATCATCATGGACATGACATACCAACATCTGGTGTCAATAGTACGTAACCGCCTTTTGTTGTTTTGAAAACTTTGCTTTGCAAAAATACTTTCCTTTTATTTAATGATGTAAACTGTAGGCCTATTGTATGTTATCATTGATAAAAATAATGTTATGTAAAATAATAGTTCGAAGAGGTTGTGTGAGAGTGATTTACTGAAGTAAGAAATATAAAATTTTCACTAGGAAATAAAGTTGAAAATGAAGCTCGCATTTACCCACTGAAAGGTCTATGGAAAAATATAGACAAAATGGGGAAAAATATTAAGGCTGAGGCTCATCGAAATTTGTAACATCGACATTTGTAACCGTTTTTATACAAAAAAAACTTAAATTTACAAAAAAAAAAACGGCGAAAGCAAAGTTGTAGACCTAATATAATTGAGTTTTACATACTAAATCTCCTAAATTTGGTAATTTCTTGCTCTAGATATGGTCGGCATAAGGAGATCTTGGTACTCTTAAATGTTGGGAATTACTTACACAACACTGCCATTGTAAAAAAAATATAAATAAAGCATTTTTATCTTCTGTTCAAACTGCTGCGACCTTGTGTTTCTGGCAATATTTGACTTTGTTGATGGTTATGTAACTTTATTTCACAGTTGCTATGCCATATTATTTTATGCACTCGGCCGGAACAAACGTGACTGTGGACCCCAGAGAATAGCAACACATCTGCATACAAGAAAGGCCTTTAATATTAACGCGCATCTGTATTCATACGTTTCACAGCATGTTACGTATACGTCATGGGCGCACGCAAAATGCTAAAATTCGTAGAAGTGTGATTTCGTCTCCCGTTTCATATGTGTGTGTGCGGAACCTACCTTTTTCGCTTTTTCTGTGCTTTATGTTATACTTCGTTATGCCTTTTGTTTTATTTTTGCCGTTCTGCTTTTTATTTTTTCTGCGAAAAAGCCCAGAGTTGAGGCGGTTGGTGCTGCTACGAGCCATGTGAGTTTAATTGTTTTGCTCTTCACATTGCGCAATTGTCGCTTCACGCAGCGTTTGTTACGGGGCTGCTAAGTTATGCCTTTGCCTGCGAAGATGACAGAGGTGGTAGTTGAAGGTTAGGCAAAACTTCTCTGCTGATATGTTTGCGCTGATGAAAGATGTGATTGTAGCTGAAATTCTGACTACAACTGTAACTGCATCGGCTCTGATCTCATGACGTCTTTCAACATTTGTCTGAAAATTTAAATTTTCGAGAATTTTAAGAAAACTGAATCATTTTTTTACTGTTGGGTGCAACCTGGGCAACTTATATTGATAATATACTAATACAAAGGTTCAAATATGCGTAGAACAATCACGGGTTCGCCATTGCGCATGTGAAATGAAAATATCAATACAGATCTTGATATACCCACGGTATAGAAGGAGATATAGGACAGCAGGGGAAATATATATCTAAGCTGCGTGAACATCCTAACCCGTATGCAAATTCCTGCAAAGTAATTTTGAAAGAAAGAGATCTACCAGGCCACTAAAGAGCAACGAACCAATATCGCTAAGCGTCTTGGAACTCTTCTTGAGAACTGCTTTTGTGTCAAGGATATATTTAATAATAGCTGAGTTTGGCGTATGTCGTATATTAACAAATTTATTAGACCAGAAAATTTCATTTGTTAGGCACTCGTCTGATGTCGATTAATTGCAGAACATAGACGTAGTATTCGAAGTACTATACTTCGATATTTCATTTGAATTGAATCTGCGCACTGTTTTATAAAGTGTTTCTTTACGCCTTTTTCACGGTTCTTCAACATACTAAATGGAGGTAGTTGTGCGGTGCTGACAAAAAATAAACCAAATTACATACGCCTACCAAGCTCCCAACTTCGTAAACAGATCACTGCTCTATATACATGCATTTTGTATGTATTCATGCTTTGGAGAAGGTCTGTCGACGTGGCAAAAGCCGGCAATAGTATTGGAAACATTTTGTGAAAATGTTTACACACTTTAATTGAAGAATTTTCAATTTGCTCAGAACACACACATACAAACATCATTACTATGTAAATATTGGATATCGATCCCGAAGTCTAACAATATGAAAATAAATTTGCGTATTCTCTTTTATTCCATTTTATTTTATATTTCTGCTCTACTTCTAGAGACAACATCGAAGTTACAGTTACTTTTATTGTTTAGTATCAAACTCAGAACATAACGGAATTTGGAGAACGTAAGAAATCGCTGGGTACGATCTTAAAAATTACTTGTTCTGTTCGGTTCAAGACAAGTGATATTTGATGGATGCATCCAATTACAGGTCTAGTTAAAAAGATCGTTCACGTGATAATTTACTCCAGATTTGAACTGAACAAAAATGTCACATTTTTATATTAAGTTCGACAGTTAGTTTTACAACTATTCTTCTAGGAAATTCTGTACCGCAACATAACAATGTTATTCATTCTAGCTGTACGCAAGTATAATTCCATTTATCCTGAAATTTGCTTACTATTACTGAAATGAGTCACAAAACTGCATATACATACATATACATATATGTATATAAACCGTTATATGATATGTAGGGAGACCAGTAAAAGAAATGGGTGCTTTTTTCCGATTTTATTTGAATTTCGTGCATTCATTTCACAAAAATTGCGAATAAATTGTAAAAAAGACAAAAACAAACCAAAATTGTGGCAGCAAAAAATGGGGTCAATAAATTCATGAACATGCTCTGATGGAGTGTCGAACATGCTTGTGTACATGGAGTGGATATGCCTGTGTATGAATCTGCATTAATTAAATTCAATAAAATTCATAGAGTGCTAATATGAGACTATTTTCGCAGCTGAAATTTTATATGAATTTCCAAAAGTGTTTAAAAATAATATATAGACTTTTAACCTTTTGACCTAAATAATACATATTTTCTTTTTTATGAGTAAAACTGTTGTATAAGGTATTTGTTTTAGATAGAGTAAAGATTTCCTTAGAGGTTCCCTTAAAACAGGAAGCTATACTGCTGATATTTTCTTCAAATTTAAGATAAAGTAACGTTTTCAGTTGTTTGTGCAAAATTATGTTGCAATACTAGATACCATAAAACTTGTTATTACTGATAATTTTCTAATATCCTTATGTTTCATTTGAATTAAAGGTTATATACGCTTTCTCTTAAAAAAAAATAAGGCGAATTTTCAAATTTCGCGGGCTATGTACATTCGATTTTTGTTTTTTTGTTATGTTGATATACTTGACTCGAACATATGTTTCAGCGATATAGTATAGTTATTTTGCTTGTGAGAGGTAGTTTTGAGATTTCACGATTTTCAGCGGTCGAAAAATTGTATACTTTTTTGAACTAGAATAGACTTTGTTTTAGGTACGTGTGCAGAGCTTCTTGCTTTTGATGCACTTAATTGGGACTTTCCGAGGTCAATCAAATTCTGGTTGTTTGTATCACCCTTAAAAAATTCAACGACCGGAAAAAAATAAAGATTTCCTCGAATCCCAAACCACTATCAAAGACCAAATTGAAAACAAGTAAGGAAAGGCTAAGTTCGGGTGCAACCGAACATTTTATACTCTCGCAATTTATTGAAGAAATTTCACCAATACATATATGCGGAATAAAGCTCCCCGTATTTTTGAAAAACCTATAATTAGGTATATGGGAGTTAGGAGAAGATACTTTTGAAAAACCTACAATGAGGTATATGGAAATGTTATGACCCGATTTTAATAATTTTTGGACCAGAGACACACTCTTAGAAGAAAACAAATTCCTTTGAATTAAATTGAGATATCTGAGAGATTTACCCATATTTTCGGTTAAAATTTATCCTTAGGCGCTGAGTTCAACATGTTCGATATCTGGAGCTTTGAAAAGTTATGGTCCGTTTTCGACAATTTTTTCACACGTGAAGCCAGAGATGATATGCACTAATTGTGTAAAGTTTTATTCCGTTATCTTCATTGGTTCCTTATGTTTACATTATAAAGTGAAGGAGATGGATTTCAAAATTGAGTTATAAGGAAAGTAGTAGTGGTTGAGAACCGATTTCGCCCATTTTTTGTCCGTGTTATCAGGGTGACAAGAAAATATAATATACCGAATTTCATTCGAATAGGTCGAGTAGTTCCTGCGATATGGTTTTTGACCCATAAGTGGGCGATGCTACGCCCATTTTCCATTTTTCGTTGGGCAAAATCGGACCACTGCCACGCCCACAAAATGGCGAAAACCGAAAACACATAAAGTGCCATAACTAAGCCATACATAAAGCTATGGAAATAAAATTTGGTATAAAGGATCGCATTAGGAAGGGGCATAGTTGGATGTACTTTTTTTGGAGAAGTGGGCGTGGCCCCGCCCTCAAATAGGTTTTTTGTATATATCTCGCAAACCAATAAACCTATATTAACCAAACAAACACAGTATAAAACTTAAAGAAATCGAATAATAACCACGCCTACCTGCCATGCGGACGAAGCCGAGGAAGGGGAAGGCCTCCACTCCGTTGGAGGGACCAGGCAGGCTAAACGGTTGCAACGCCAATCACATACATACATACCTGCCATACAAAGGTTAGCTTGAAAATTACTAAAAGTGGGTCAACCCACTAACGAAAAACGCCAGAAACACTTAATTTCACATAAGAAATGGTAAATAGAAGCTGCACTCAGATTTTTTTACAAAATGGAATATGGGCGTGGCATCGCCCACTTATGGCTTAAAAACCATATCTCAGGAACTACTCGACCGATTTCAATGAAACTTGGTTTGTAATAGTTTCCTTACATCCCAATGATATGTTGTGAAAATAGACCAAATCGCTTCACAACCACGCCTACTTCCTATATACCAGAACTTTGAAGACGACCTGAATCGTTTACTTTACAATATATAAAGTAAGCACTAGTGAATATATAGATGCAGAACTTTGCACAAATACTACGTTTATAGTGTGGCAGCCCCATTCTAAAAATTGCCGAAATCGGACCATAGGTTTCGAGGCCCCATATATCGAACATGTGTATACAATATATATGACGAATATGTGGGTCAAATTGTGTATTATATAATATAAATAAAGTTAAATAAATAAATTGCGAGAGTACAAAATGTTCGGTTACACCCGAACTTAGCCTTTCCTTACTTGTTTTATTTTGTTTTTGTTATATGCACAATAATTTAAGACTCTTTTGTCAATGTCCCTCGATGAATTATATGGCAGACATACAATTATTAGCAACGACCAACCTTACAACCATTTAATTATTTCCTACCATAAGGATACCCACTTGCATAAAACGAAATATTATTGAGAAGAAAAATGCGCTTTGTACAGTCGGCATCAAAATATGATACATTAAGGAGATAAGTCGGCGAACAAATAAAACGACAACAAAAAGTTATAAAAAAAATTTAAGCAGTTACAAAAACGAACTCACACACGAAAATATATAATATAATGAAAGGAAGAATCTTCTTCGTGACTGGCGTAGACACCGCTTACGCGGTTATAGCCGAGTCCAAAACAGCGCACCACGTCTCTCTGCGTTGGATTTCCAGGCTGACATTGTTATTGCTGTTAATGCTGGTTCCCAGGTAGCCGAAATTATCTACAACTTCAAAGTTATGACTGTCAACAGTGACGTGGGAGCCAAGACGCGAATGCGCTGACTGTTTGTTTGACGACAGGAGATATTTCGTCTTGTCCTCGTTCACCACCAGACCCATACGCTTTGCTTCCTTATCCAGTCTGGAAAAAGCAGAACTAACGGCGCGGGGATGGTGTGTGTCGATCCTATTTTCACGGGTCTTCTCCAAAATTTGGCGCATGGTGAATATCTGGTCCATGGTGGATTTTCCAGGTCTAAGCCACACTGATAAGGTCCAATCAGTTTGTTGACGATGGGCTTTAGTCTTTCACACAATACGCTCGGCAGAACCTTATACGCGATGTAGAGGAGGCTTTTCCCTCGGTAATTGGCGCAAATTGTGGGGTCTCCCTTTTTGTGTATTGGGCAGAGTACACTGAGATTCCAATCGTCAGGCATGCTTTCTTCCGACCATATTCTGCAAAAAAGCTGATGCAAGCACCTTATCAGCTTTTCGCCGCCGTATTTGAATAGCTCGGCCGGAAGAATACAAGATGAAATAATGACAATTGTAGCTCGTAGAGAAATGATGATGAAATATGAAAGTTGTGATGAAATATGAAAGTTGCTTATGTGTGTGAGTTTAGACGAAAAATGCTCATGAACATATTTGATATAAAAATCACTAGAAATAGTACCTTAATATAATATTTAAAAATATGAGTGAAATTTAGTTATAATGCTTTTTCAATAAAAACACTACAAAAGCCTTTATTATAAAACAAAATCGGTTTGGGATATCATCTTTATTCCTGTGAAAGTACATTCGATGCCAATATGTATAGAACTCGATTTCATTTGCATGGCCACGGGCACGCTTGCAGAAGTCCAGATGCTGTACCCAATTTTCGATGGTTTGCAGGCATAAAGGCCGATACTGTTATAATTTCACCTTCGATATTCGGCCGAAGTTCATCAATTGTCAAAGGCTTGCTGGCATAGACCATAGACTTGTCGTAGACCAACAGGAAATAGTCTAAAGGCGCCATATCGCACTATCGAAGCGGCCAATTTATTCGGCCAAGTTCACCAAACTAGGTTTTCAATACATCGATTTTTACATTCGCTGTGTGGCTTGTGGCGATGTCCTGTTGGAATATAAATGTTCCATTATAGCGGTAGCGAATCCCATTCACAGTAACCTGTCGGTCTGGATTATCACGGAAGATGTACGGACCAATTACTCCACCGGGTTATAAACCACACCATACTGCAATATTCTCGACCCAACTGGCTCTTCTTTGTCTCACTGGCACGGGAACATCTTATATTGTGCCTGTGGATTCAAATTTCCCCACTATATGCTCAATTGTTAATCTGACAAGACGCTTATGACGACCATAAATTTGACGCTGCGATCTTAAAGTTGAAGCTCCGAACTTCGGTAGTGAATTTTAATAATTTCGACTCGTTGTTGGATCGTATATCTTGCCATGATGAAATGACAAGAGGAATGTCAAAAGAGAGGGAAAAAATATGGCGTCGCTGTCCCCATCGGTACTTTTGTAGCGTCCCTTTTGATAAACGAAAAAAAAAAAAGAAAATTGATTAACTGCAAAAAACTTATATTGTGAAAACTGGAACATGTAGAGTGTCGGACAAAACTCATTGGACTAAATCGAGTCTCAGACATATTCTGTCATAACTGCAACCATGTAGCATTAGAAGAATAATTTTTTTTTGCAAAAGAAAGATCGCATATTCTATATTAAGAAACAATTCAATTTTATTTTTCAACTTGTATGTACAATTTATAACTTATAACAGAAGGGAAAAAGTAAAAAATTCTCGCGACATAACTCATTGGACTTTAGCTGAATATGAAAATAAACTCGTTTTATAATAATATTTTATTGGGTAGCCATTATTTTTAATGATTGCAGCACATATTTTAGGCATAGATGAAATTAAATTAATAATATATGTATCATTTATTCCATTCCAGGCTTGTTTCAGGGCATCAAATAGCTTGTTTTTATTACCGTGGACCTGTTCCCTATTAATCTGCCTGTTGACAATTTCCCATAAGTTTTCAATCGGGTTTATATCAGCAGACTCGGCAGGCCATCTCATAACACAAACTTTTTCTTCCAAAAGCCAATCCTTCACAATTTTTGACGTGTGTTTGGGGTCATTAACATGTTGGAACTGCCAATCAGGCGGCATTTTTTGGATAGCGTGGGGTAACATTTGGGTTTGCAGTATATTTTTATATTGGAACCTATCCATGTTCCCTTCTATTTTGAAAATAAGTCCTACTCCCTGCCAGAGAAGCATCCCCACACCATTATGTTACCCCCACCATGCCTTACGGTACCCTGCAAGTATCGACGGTCTAAACGCTTTCCTGTTGGTCTTCGTACACGCGTCATTCCATCAAAGTTCTGCAAATTAGATTTGGAGCAATGGAAGTCAGTATTGTTTTCAGATGAGCAGCACAAAAAAATTGGAATCTGTGTCAGTACATGATCCAAAGATAAATTATAGTCAAATTGTGTTAACCTGATGACGCAAAATTAAACTTATGCAAATGACGCAAATACAATTTTGTTTTTTTAATTTTAAGCTTTAATTATGCTGTTAATTGTACTAAGGGCTGACCTCCAGGACCAAATTGTTTTAACCCTCTACCGCATACAACGCCATATATGGTTTTGGGATTTGTTGCATTTGGCTTTGCACTAGCAAAGTGATGTAGCGGAGCAAATTTGTAACGGTAGTTTTCTTTGGACAATTCTTTGTTGATATTTCATATCCTGTTTGATTTTGATAGGTTTTGCTTGTTGTTTTCATTTATTTTGTGAAGGTGTCTCACATGAGTAACGCTAAGTATATTTCGCGGTGTTTTGGACAAAATTTTTATCATAAAAATTAGGACTTTTCTCGGAGAAAAAATTATTATTTGAAGGAAAAACATAGTGTTCACACAATAAAAATACAAACCGATTTTAAGGTAAGTACTATAGGCACGCTTTTGTGAAAAATCGCACAAAGCCATATACAGTATACTCTCGAAAAGTAAATCGATTGGTATTTTGGGTAATTTACTTTTTCGAATAATTTACTTTTCCAAATATATATTAATATTTTTAAACTTAAAAAATTCATTCATTTATTTGCTTCAATAAAACATATGGATTTACATGAAAAACATATTTACATTTACATACATACATATGTATTTACTATGAAGAGAAAAAATCTTGAATATTCGTTTGTTTTTTTTTCTTTTGCAATATATTTGCTGACCATTTTTGTACGACAATTTAAAAAGTCTGACACCTGATTTGCATCGTTTTCATTTTTAAACCAGAGGATCAAGTAGGAGAGTTTATTTACTAAAAAGACGCTATAAACAAGGGAGTAAGTGTTTTTGCAACATCGTAAAAAACGCAGCTTGCTTCGATTCAAAATTTTTATCACACTCTCTGAAAAGTAAATTAAAAAATTTACTTTTTCGAGATGCATGTGTAATCTTAAAGGTGATTAACTTTTCCGCGATTATTTACTTTCTGAGAATTTACTTTTCGAGAGTAAACTGTATGTCCTTTCATGCAGTACATACTATTTTTGCAAAAACTGGCGAAGCCATATATGGCCTTTCATGCAGTACATACTATTTTGCCTTTCATGCATTTTAGTAACATTTTTTCAGAAAAGGATGCAAGATCTTTTTATGGAAATTTAAGATATGTAAATGTAGTAGATAATGGGCTTCAAAGCGTAAGATGCCGACGGAAAAGGAATTGAAAAAGTTGGGGAGAGGCAGCATGGTGGAGAAGGTAACTAAAATCGACGGGGTCAAACTTGGCCTCGTTTCTTGGTTTGACAATAAGGTAGTAAATATATATATACACCAAAAAGAGTAAGCGTCAAGACTTTCCTTTGAATTCTATACGTACCGACTGTATTGGACACTTGGATGAAAAATAGACAACTTTGTCAAAATGACTGCTCATTCCGTTCGTATACTTTTTGTGAGAAATGTAAAGTATCCTTGTGCTACAATGACAAACGGAACTGTTTCACACGCTTCCACACTGAGTAAAAGTAATACACTAGCAACTTTGTATGCATAGAGAGCCATATATGGCGGCTTTTATTTTCTGGTAAAATATGCTTTGTAAAATATTTTTTTCTACAAATATATGTAAAAGGATTCAAAATAAACGTATATTAGTGGAGTTTTATTTTTTTTTTCATAAAGAAGATGGCCATGCGGTAGAGGGTTAATTTGTAGGGCATGTAGAGTGGGATGTGTGAAAAGGTTTAACGCGAACATGTTGTAAGTTGCGTGACTGAACAGTATTTTAAAATTATTAGATAAAATAAATAAAGAAACTAAATATATTACACTCAACCAAATGATTGGGAAATTTCATTAATTTCCGGCACCCAACCACATTCTCTCTAAAGAAAATTTCAATTGTTCAATGACGATACAATTCCTGTCATAATAAAGTACATACTCAGTGCACACGATTGCACTTGCTCAGTTTTTAAGCACTCAATGTTACTTAATATATGTAGGTAGGTAGGTACCATACATCTGGTTCAAGATATGGACAACTTGGAATATTTCATACCTTCGTCTACATTCTTGATACTGGTCCTAATAGTTTATTCTTTGCTTTTCTGATCTTCAGGCCTCTTCACTGTACTTCATATACATAGCAGTGCGCACAGTAGCAGATATTGACATAATAACGCGCTCGAGATAAGTTAGTGAGTGTTTGGTTTATCAATTGTATCAAGTAACTTTTTGGTTAGACTTGTTTTCGTGCCTGGTTATTAAGGGCATCTCAAGAAATAAAATACAATCAGCAATTGCCGAGCAGCGGAAACATTTTGGGTATATTTTGCTCCAATTGAATTTCTAATTGTGCACCGCCCAACAAGCATAAATTCGGCGAGGAATATAAACTGTCCAACTTCCGTAACTATAGAAAAATTCTATTGAACAGCGAATTAAAAACCATGGGTAATTAATTACCTAATTGAAATTTAATATGCAGCTAATCTGTTAATGGGAATAATTTAATGCGAATAATTTACGAATGCATTGTGGTCTGTAAGAAAAGTGTAAGTTTGTGAAGTGTGCGTGTGATAAATACATACCTAAGGTTTCTAGCGAATAACTCATTATGATTGACGTTAAGCAGTCAATAAATTTTTCAACAAGATTTTAAATATTAAATAATCCAATACTTCTAGATTTAAGCTAGATTGTGGGCATTTTACTCAAATGAATATTAAATTTTCTTTCAAAACTACTCTTTCCCTTTACCTACACGACTCAACACCTCAGACCTGTGAACAAGCGACCTAAAATAAGATAATACGTACGTGAGTCTATGTGAGCTAATATATGTGTACATTTTGTGCATGTATCGTCTTGTAAGTAGGAAGGTGTGTGTGCCACTAACGAAGGCAATAGCTGGAAAAGAGAATCTAACCCAAAACCCTGATTGGTACCGATGTTTCTGCATGTAGCGTTGTAGCATCCCATGTGATGACAAAATGGCAGAGTTTTTGTAAATATTTACATATCTTCAAAGGCTTTAGATCATGATGTAGGACGGAATTAGGGTGGTCTGAAAATCGTGTTCATGTGGGTATGCATATGCATATGTAAGTAAGTGTGCAGATGTCTAGTTCAGGATTTGCTATTAAAATAAAGGAGTCCTGATTTATCATCATGTCGCATGATTGTTTGTTATGACTGTCAACAGTGATGTAGGAGCCAAGACGCGAGTGCGCTGACTGTAATTAGATGACAGGAGATCTTTCATCTTGTTCTCAGATTATACTTTCACTTAATTTTGCTAATATATCTAGCAGTGCAGAGGTATATTATTATAGATAAAATATTTCTTATGAATTTGAAATATTTTTTGAGATAGGTCTTCCCAATATAAGATATGGAATATAGATCGAAACCTTAAAAAAAATTATCGCTGTTAATGCCGTAATTTTAATGACCATTGTATCTTACTTCACGTATTTATTTTTAGTGGAGTTAATACGATATAGCATCATCGTTTGGTTTTTGATTAACTGCGAAAAATACCTGTGCTCGGTCGTCGCAGTTTAAAGTTCTTAAGAAAAGTTGGTTATTCCGAAGCCTAAGGTATTCGTTTAACAACTTCTTTAAAGGGTTTTTTTGTCTACTTTTCTTGGTGTTTTTTTAGGTATGAGGATAAGAGAATTTTGTCAAGAGGTGTTAATTTCACAGTCTGAAAAAATAGCATGTATGGAATACTTAGTTTAAAGAATCTCTTTTTCAAAAAAATATTATTCAACTAACTATCTATCTTCGCGTTGAACTTTAACTACTTCTGTTTTTTCTTTTTAGTAATACATTCTGAATCGTATTTATTTCCTACTGATTTTAAAGAGTGGGACCGTGTAACAGCGTTTTATATATAAAATTCCGATATATTAAAATTACATTCAACAAAAATAATTGTATGAAAACTATATATAAGTTACATTTTAATTTATGTTTTTGTTTGCTTTCCTCCATGAAGGCTTAACTGCTTTAACTCTGAAATATGAATATCCGTAAGGACGTATTTGGGTGTTATTTTTGTACAAGTTATTTTTGTTAACCAACGTTATCTTTCTTTCGCCACCACAAACTTAGTTACACGAACGCAGCCAGCCTACTATACTAAACCAGACGGTGCGCATTTCTCAGTAGGAAACGTAATTGTCGCGCAATATTTACTTAACTTTGCCTCTTAGGCACAATTTGTAGAAGCACAACGGTACTTACGACGATTCCAGTGCTGTTAGCAATACTTAAATTTCACAGCGCGTTCCTTGTTGCGTTGCGCCTCGGGGTAAACTGTGCTATATTGTAAATACGGATGTTGTTACAACGTTGGAAGCTTCAAGTAGACGAGTAAGGTAAAATTATTATGTGCTATATGCTGTGAACGCCGCGGGTACGAAAGAATTGATTGCGCTTTGAGTGTTTGGCTTATAATCTAATTCTTTTAATATAGAGTTATATTTTTTTAAAAATGTTTTATCAATATCTAAGTCATTACATGTACATTTATAACAATTCGACTATTCGATGCATGTGAGTATGCGTATACTATGGGTAATGTGTACTGATTCCAAACGACTATGTTTAAGTTGAATGCGCATATAAAGAGTAAGGCATAATTTAATTAAAGTTAACGACTCAGATGGATTTCAAAAATGTGGTATATTGGTAGTTGGCGTGGTTGGGAACCGATTTCGCCCATTTGCCAACTATACTGTTGGGATGTAAAAGAAATGTCATGAACGTAATTCCGCTGAAATTGGTGGAGTAGTTCCTGAGACATGGTATGTGATCCATAAGTGAGCAATGTCACGCCCACCGACCAATCTTAGTGCAATTTTTATGTTCATCTTTATCAGAAAATTTTGGGTTTCTGGTGTTTTCAACAAAACCTCTGTTTGAGAGGTAGGCGTGGTTATAATCCAATTTCCTCCATTTTCCTACTGCATAATAAAGTACACAAATAATTTACTCCAGTACATTTGGTTGATATAGGTTTAATAGTTTACGAGATATCCACAAAAAACGTTGTAGAAGACGGAGGGAGCCACGCCCACTTACCCAAAAAAAGTTACTCCACATATTCCCCTCCCTAGTGTGATCCTCTGTAACGAATTTTATTTTCATAGCAATACTCATAAGCTTTCAGTTATTGCCATTTTGTTGGTGCCAAAAAATTCGCTTGCACGGACGGTTGAACGTACAGACAGACATCCTAATTTGAATTTCACTCGTCACCCTGATCACTTTGGTATATATAACTCAATATCTAACTCGTTATGTGAACAAAACTAGTATCATCTTATAGCAACTTTGTTGCGAAACTATTGTACTCTCTTAGCAACTTACTTACTAACTTAGATGACAAAATATCAATCGTTAGTATGAATTATCACAAAATGGACAAAGCGATGACCCGGAAAGCCAATCAAATGCATTGTGCAGTTGTGGCCTGTGAGAAAAGTGGAAACTTTTGATGATTACATATTTTGGGTTATTTCAAACTATATAATTAGTAAAGAGTTAAATAATCGTTCATCAATTATCCATCTGGTGATCATGGACATTAATGTGCAGTCTTATTTATGAATACAATTTTAACTGGTCTGATCTTCCTAAATTTATCTGTGAAATTTTTTTTTGTGAATAGGGATCTTATGAAAATATTTGAGAACTTGTAAATCCATCTAAACTTACTACAGGGGAAGATGATAAGGTTAAAATATCACTCCTTGCTGACACCAGGAACTTCTTCGTGTACTTTATTAATTCTTCCGACAATCATTCACGTGTTAAGTGCCGTTCAAAAGTATACTTGTTGATGGGGTTATTTCATTTTAAAAGTTTCTAAGATAAATTTATCAAGTTGTTATTTGTCTTGGAAAGATTACGATGTGTAAAGGTATTTGATTGGTCAAAGCCCAGAGAGCAGCGTTGCTTATGATATTGGGCCAGAATATCCACATATTCTTGCGGAGAGAGCGTTTAAAAAAGGATTGCAATGTCTATAGGGCACATGATATTAGATTCCATGTTTCTTATCCACATAAAACTAATGATTTAACATTAGCGTCGAATTTTTTGAGCTTTTGTGGATCTAGATATGTGCGTTGCTCTCCATACCTTGTGTAGCGCCCCAATTGCGGCGCGTCCCCTAGATTGTTGATGTCCGCTGCTGACCCGCCGTCTTTTGATATAACCGAGATAGCAGAATTCATCCACTTCTTCCAACGGCGTCCCAGAGATGTAGAGAGCTTGCGCTTCAGTGGTATTGATGCACATGATCTTTGTTTTTCCAATGTTGATTCTGAAGTTGGCTTGTGCTGCAGCGTCACCTCCCGCTTGGAGTTTTGCTGATATATGTGAGTGTTCTTGTTACAGAAGACATATGTATGTCGTCAGCATAATTCAGGTCTTCAAAACGGTAAAGATTATTTTTCCTGGCACTTCTTTGCATGCGAGGGCTTTCAAAATTGCGTAGTGTTTTAGCTTTGCTTTTTCAAAATCGATGAAGCAGAGGTAAAGTGGCATGCGCCACTCTACCGACTGCACAACAATCACTCTCAATATATGTGGATTTATTTTACTTGCGTATTAGGAGCGTACAAATGTTTATATCTATATATGTTTAGTATATCGAGTACACACAAAGGGTTTTATGTAGATTCTACTGAGTACTATAATGAATTTTTAAGACTAAAAACTTTAAAGAAAATACTTTACCTCAACTCTTGACTTATTTGACATAAAGTATATTTCATTCATATCAAAGTGTATTCAACAAAGTGAACTAAGTATTTGACATACCCGCTATTGACAATAAAATAGTAAACAATTTATGTATTTGTTTACATTAACCCGTCTTTTTTAACTTTAACAATAATATATATATTGATAAAATTGTTTGCAATTTGTCAGTTGGAGCACAAAACCTTAGTAAATTGCTTCCATGAGTTGTTTTGCCTAAGCAGAAAGTATTCGGCATTTTCTTTTATTCATTTCAAAAATATTTTTTTTTTTGGTTCAAAATTTGAATTTTTGAATAAATGTATGGGTTAAATCAATGGCAACAAACATGTCAAATTCGGGTAAAAAAAATGAAATGTCATATACCTGGTTCACTTTGTTGAATACACTTTGATTCATATGAATGATTTTTGATATAAAAGCTTTCTTCTACCTAACGAATTTTGTTATACGCATTATTTATGGAGGTTGAATGAGTCTGTAATAAGCACCTAACCGGATCGAATGAATATTTCAATTTATGAGAAACATCTAGATGACGTGAAAAATAAATTCTCCTCATTCGGCCCTCTATTATCCTTGAATTTCAGATTTTGAATCTCAAAATTTTAATCCAATTAGTTAAGAAATGCTCTCACGACCAGATGGTTTCTTTTGTTTTTAATATCATCATTGCTATTAGAATATCAGAGGGTTGGCTATTAATATTTCACACTTCATTCAGTGCCAATCTCTGTACATAAAGGTAAATACGCCTAAGGAAATAACCTGTAAACCAGCTTTTAAATATTAATTATTCCAATACTTCTAGACTGAAGCTCGATTGTTGTCACTTTATTCAAATGAATATTAAATTTTCTTTCACAACAATAAGTATGTTTGTTTTCTTAGCTATGCGACTCAACACCTCAACCTTGTAAACAGCCAACCTAAACATGGAATAATATGTGCTTGAGTCGGTGTGAACATAGTAGATGTGTACGTTTTGTGCATGTGTGGGTTTGTGAGTAAGTAAGTTTTGGTGAGTAACGAAGGCAATATGTAAAAGGGAGTCGAGCCCAAAAACCTGATTGGAGCCGATGCTTGTACCTGTATCTGTGTAACATGTCCTGTAACGACAAGCAGCAATCGTTTCTGCGAATTTTTGCAAATCTTGATTGACTGCCAATGATGATGTAGGCTGCTGCGGGCGACTGAGGGTGGTAAGGTTATCAACACAATTTTCGTAAAAGCACCGAACTCATACTAAATAATTCAAACACATTTCGGTAAATCCAAAGTAAAGATTATTTTTCCTTTCAACTCGTTTGGAATTTCACCAAGGATTTGCCGATTTTCGAATTAGGTGGTAAATTAATGTTTTAGGATGCACAAATTTTCTAAGAATATGTGACATAGCTTAAGCAACCACATTGTTGAGAGCCTTGTATACACAAGAGTACTCACTCTAGTTAGTCCGTAACACTTCTGTGTATGTATGTATAAAACAAAGATTTGTTTTTACGCATAATTAACAAAAGTTCTATAAAGAAACCAATTCCAAAGGGCTTGACGCATTAAAGTGCATTTGTAACTTTGAAAAGTGGTGATATACAATTTAACGAACCGCTGAAAACATAATTAATTCTTAAAGTTGCTAAGAGAGTATAATAGTTTTGGCCTCAGGAACTACTCGACCGATTTTAATGAAATTACAAAATATCGGTAAATCGGTATCAGATATTATAATTTAATTCAAATGAAATCTCTTTCTTCTAATAGTGTATCCCTGTACCAAAGTGGTTAAAATCGGGTCATAACTTCCCCTAGCTCCCATATAACTTATACTCGGATTATCAAACTTCCGGTGGGCTTTATACCACATATATCGGTTAATATGTGAGATATATTGGCAAAATTTAGTGAGAATATAGTTTTGGTTATAGTGTACCTTGGTGGTAAAAATGAGTGAAATCGATTCAGGGATTGTCTGATTTTCGTTATTCTATTGGACTTTATACCGAATATATGGGTTAAACTGTATGTTATCTTAATAAAACTATAACTATAAATTGAGAGAGTATACAATGTTCGGTTGCTCCCGAACTTAGTCTTTCCTTACTTGTTATAATGATTTTCGTTATTCTAATGGGCTTTATGCCGAATATTATGTGTGATCTCAATAAAATTCCGTAAAACCGCAGTTTAAGAACAGGAAACATTCATCGGTTGCGCTTGAACTTAGCTCTTCCTTACTAATTATTTTTTCTTAAGTCCGTGTCTGTTTGCGTGCAATTGGTTGTTATTACCGCAAAACTAATTTCCATTGTGTAACGTTATTTAGTAATAGCGCCCACATCATTGGGGTTGCATGCCCTATCTCTGCTATTTTATCTGACGCTGTGGATTTAGCATGAAACTTAATTGTTGCGAAACGTTAATTTAAGTTTTCCTTTTAGGAAGCCTCTGTACGTCTTTACAACGGTACTTACAAAAACTCCAATGCTCACGGTTTAGCATACGCTTCAACACTTTAATTACTAGCGAATTTCACAGTTCGTTTCATGTTGTGCCGTGCCTCGGGGTCGACATTGTGATGTGAATGTTGTCGTTGACGATGTTATTACAGCGTTTGAAGCTTCGAACAGGTGGATAGGGCCGCGAGCAAACCAAATATTATCTGCGGTAGGTGTTTGGCGTGCTTTGCATAACTTAATGCATCTAAAAATTGTTGGATTTCTATCTTATTTGGAGGAACCCGAAGTTCGTATGATAATTGATAAATTTTAAATTCTCTACAGAATAAAATAATTAATATAATAGATATAAATAGTATTACTGGAATGAACGTTTCAATTCGTAAAGCGAACGGATAAAAAGCACCCTGCTGGTTAAGTTAAGTTTCAAAAGTGCACAATATACAACCTACTTGAAATATTGGGCATTTCAGAAACCACTGATCTACTTGACAAAACAGTGCTCTTGCATTTTGACAACGCACCTTCGCTGTAGCCATGGTCATATTGGTAGAATTAGAAAACAAAGATGTCGCACAACTTTCGTTCCTATTTGCTAGGCTTATCAATTCTAATATCTTCATTATATATGTTAACACTATTAGAATTACGGAAAAAACAAACTTACCTAACCTAACTAAAAATACTGTTAATTAATAAAAAGAAAGTAAAGCTTCTTAAGCCATCATTACTTGTTATGATTATTCGTCATTCCACTATTCACCGTTACAGTAACAAACTGTACAAATATTTTAAAATAAAAGACTTACAAATATTCAAAGCACATTTGGCTACGCATTGAACATTTAATCAGCGAGTGATCAAATATGAATTGCGTTTTATCACGATATCTCGTCTCACACAATAGCAAAAGTTTGTCCTACAAGAACAGCGGATAAGAATAAAACAAGATTTTATATGGCAGATGTGTCCCAGTAGTGTGGTGTATAACAGTCAATTGAAAGCTTTTCAATTTTTTTGAAATGAAAAATAATCTGATGCATGGAGCACAGAGTGCAATGTCGTTCGTGTCGAGCGAAGCTGTTGTCGCAGTCATTGCTTTCGCAACTTACACTTTAGCTTGTTAAAAATTTACAAGTACCTCCATCCTTCGTGTACTTTCTATACAGTTTTACTGCAGCTGTTTGTTGTTTGCATTGTCGAATCCTTTTTGTTATACGCTGTTGATGCTTCTCACTTCATTAATTTTATCGTTCGCTTTTTAAACAATTTAATGTAATTTGTAGCCTCTTCACACCTTCTAAACTGATATTTTTGTACCGCTAAGTTCGGCATGATAAAGAATATGTTGCATGATGACAGTGCCTTTCACCACTAGCTACCATAATCATCAACAGCACAATTCTTAACTACAAATATACTACATAGCACCCGCTAACTAGAAGTGAGTGAGTAGTAGTATATACGAGTGCATACATTCATACGTATGGTAAAAATATAAAGTCGGACGAGTTTCTGTGACACTGTGGGTAGTTGCTATATAAATTTTGGCAAAAAATTTTATTTATGTTGTCACAAACGACTGGATGAGCGAAGGGTCTTGCCTTTAACTCTTCGCTTTCGTGCCAAAGTCTACTATCAATCTTAGACGACCAAACTAATTAATACAGGATATGAGAGAATAATACTGTCCGGTTTGATATCAACATTCTACTCCTCCTCAGTACATTCAACATATTATAAACTGAATTTGAGTAAGAGTTGTAAAAGTTAGGTTGATTAAGCCTTTCTTCTATAAGAGATACTTGCGTAGTTGTGAGAGGGATATCCCAACATTAACAATTAAATATTTACTCTCCAGTCGCGACCCAACAAAAATTACCAAAAGCTCAAACTTCAGTGAATAAATCTACTTTCATCGGAGGATAATACTTTGGGTTGATAAGCACTCACATAAAAGCACAACTATTGAATCAACAATTCTTAAAATGTAATAATCTGAATATGGAACAAAGTCTTCTTTATTTCGTTCTTTTTGGAATTCAATGCTTTTTGCCACACATTTTTTTTAATAAGACGTTTTTTTATTCAAGTATACATGCACAATCGATCACAGTGCGTAGCTGAAATGAACCTACTCTTCAGCAACTTGATATCAAAATGCCTTATCGCGATGACGCTAAAGCATCGACTTTGCTATTACATCAACATGACGAGTTTGAATTTGTTGTTACCGCGTTTTCCGGCGTTTAAATGGCTGTTGGGTTGGAAGTTGTTCTGTGGTTGAGTGGAAGTTTGTCTTGATGACGCTTGCAGAAGATGTGAATGAGCGCATGAGCAGGTTGTAGCGCCTGTGTGTACTTGATGACGGTGCAAATATTAAACTCGCAATTTGTCGTACAAACCGTATAATGTTTAGAGTATTTCAAGAACACGCGCGTAATCTCAAACAAGCAAGTGGAGAGAAGGAGTAATGAAAACAATCACCAAAGCATTGCGCTTGCTATGCCGCTGTGCTGATACGACTACAACAACAAAATGGCGCACATTTAAACAACAAACACACACAAGTGGCAGTGCATACACGCATTTTTTACTTCATTTCTGTTTCCTTGTTGTATTTCGTTTAATGCATACTCGTATGTGACGTGTGTCGCCGCCACTGCATCTTACGCCGGAACAAAGGACAGCCAACTCAAGCATAAGCGTCTTCCAGTGCAGTCTCCACGGTGTGCATTTGTGTGTATGCGCCTACAAGTATAATCAATCTCAGCGCTCGATGGGCCATGCAATTTTGTCATCAGCCATTCCACCATCTTTCGCCTTTCCAGCAGCGTCTCAACTTCTTTCTGTCACACAATTTACTCGTATTCACCCATTACATGACCCAGAAATATTCAGAAATTAACTTCCGTTACTTTGTTCTACACCTTACCTTTTACTCTGGGATTCGCTTCACTCGCTTACCCTTCCTTTACTTGTTCTTTGCGTTTGCTAATCGCTGAACCGTAACAATTATGTCGTTTGCTTTTATTTTAATTTGCTTTGCATTTTGAACTCCGCCCATCGTGGGGCAGTAGTCGTATACTTACAGGTCACCACGATTTTTTTAAGCCCTTTTTCGGTTTTCGATGGTACTTTTTACGTTGAATTTATCTTTTGCAATATCTACTTTGCTAAGTTGGTATTTGGGGCTTGTGGCAAACAAAGCACAACTCTTTTGTCAGCTCCCGCCTATACACCTCACAGCTCCTGAATATGTAAGTGATAACAGCACTACAACTGATCGTCTGAGTTTGTAAGCTCATATAAAAGATTATAGAAAGTGCATTAAAAAGGTACACTTTATAAGGGCACCTCCCACAATGCTTCACAGAAATTTGTTTTCTCAATTGCATATAATCTTTTCTTGTTTTTTGTAGGTTCTCTTTCGTTCTCAATCGCAAAATAATCAATAAAATATTTATTTTGATACGTTCTGGTAATGTGTGGAAATCATTTGTGAAGGATGTGTATGACATGGAAATTAATAGTAAATCGCATTAGTTTAGTTGAAGATAAAAGGATAAAAAAAACCAGATTCTCGACTGGTGTGGAGATAGAAATTAATATATATATATATATATATATATATATATATATATATATATATATATATATATATATATATAAATATAGCAAATGATGCCTAACCGTTCTTAAATAAGTTGGTTACTCATGGTATATTGGATTCATTGGAAAAACGAAACCATTACTCTATAAAGAAAATAAAACATTTTGGTTAACAAAACGATAAGTCATCTTGAAATAAGTCATATAGAAATGATTTTCAAATTTCCATTTTGCAGTTACTACTTACAGATTCTTATTAGTAGATAATAAAGCCGCATTTTAAATGTACCGAAAACATTATATTTAATAAGAACTTACGCACCTCATCTTCGCTTTGAACGGTCTCCCAACACAATTTACGAAAATCATTCCATTAATTTGGACTAAATGTATCTATGGCCAACCCTTCATAATCCGTAAGTAATGGGTTATTAGCGCATCAAAGCGCATAAATTGCATGTGGGTTAGTTAAACAGTTAGTTAGACTATCCATATTAAGCAATGAACCCACTGCTTGTAGTTAATATATATTTACTTCAAATCACGTAAAATAGTTTATTTAAATTTTTTTTATTTTTGCACACACTGACTTAACCAAAAGAGAGAGAGAGCGCTGACGTTTACATATTAGTTGTGTTCCCTCTTGATAATAAATGTTTATAAATTTGTAGAATTAAAGAGGTATTTTTATTGCGCTACTTATATTAAATACTTTATAAAAATATATAATGCCAACTCCTTGAAACAGCACAGCGCCACATGACTTCGCTTCTGTGGCTGAATTATCGTCCTCAACTGTGATGATCCATATTTAGACATACTCATACTAGTAATAATGAACATTTCCCATTTATTAATGGGACTTTATGTCCCTGCTAGTTACTTGATGGGACCAACTAAACGAGTGAACAACCAACCAACCTTGCAACATATGTTTGCTAGAGCATTTCTATGCAGAGTTTTTGTCTTGTCTGGAGTGCAATGCAGCAACTTTTTACTCTATTCAGATGTATCCCTTCTTTCCAACAGCACTTATTATTTGTGATACATTTTATACCCGGCGTAAAGACATGCTTTGGCATTTGTCTGATGATATACTTAGTATAAAATAGTTTATGATAATATTTGAGTAGTACATTAACAAAAATAAATTACGAGCCATTCGAAGATATTAGCTGACCTCTTCAAAGCCCAAAAGAGAGATACCAAAAACTAAAAAATAGACGAATAGGGATTGAGTAGAGAATTTTTCGTAATTGTAATTGAAATCTTTCCTTCTCGACCTTGTAAATTGCTTCTAGAAAACCGGTTTAAAGTTTAATCAAGATCGGTTAAAAATTTCTCGAGAGACTTTGAAATCATAGTTTTGAGAAAAACGCTTTTAAAATTAATAACAATACATATTAACCAGGAGCGCGTAACAGTATCAAACAGTATCTCCAAAACTATTATTAGGATCTCCTGCTCTCTGAGAGCACTCATCAGCACCTCGGTATAAGGGAACTGTGGGATGGCATATCAAACCAATTGGGTTTCGAAAAAGTAAAAAAAACAGCTGGTATGATGAGGATTGTCGTCTCGCAGTGGAGAGAAAACAGACTGCCTACCTCGCAATGTTGCGATCAACACGAGCGGGATGGGAAAAATACCGAGAGCTGAAGAGGGAAGCGAGACGCATTTGCAGACAAAAAAAGAAAGAGGCCGAAATGCGTGAGTATGAAGAGCTTGACAAGCTGGCCGACGGGGGTAATGCTCGAAAATTTTACGAAAAGATCCGGCGACTAACTGAAGGTTTCAAGACCGGAGCACACTCCTGTAGGACCCCCAGAGGTGATCTAGTTATTGATAACCAGAGTATATTGAGTTTGTGGAAGGAACACTTCTCCAACCTCCTGAATGGCAGTGAAAGTACAACACCGAACTATTCAAATACGGCGGCTGATAAGGGGCATGCATCAGCTTCTTTGCAGAATATGGTCGGAAGAAAGCATGCCTGACGATTGGAATCTCAGTGTACTCTGCCCAATACACAAAAAGGGAGACCCCACAATTTGCGCCAATTATCGTGGGATAAGCCTCCTCAACATCGCGTATAAGGTTCTGTCGAGCGTTTTGTGTGGAAGACTAAAGCCCACCGTCAACAAACTGATTGGACCTTATCAGTGTGGCTTTAGACCTGGAAAACCAACAACAGACCAGATATTCACCATGCGCCAAATTTTGGAGAAGACCCGTGAAAATAGGATCGACACATTTTGTCGACTTTAAAGCTGCTTTCGACAGCACGAAAAGGAGATGCCTTTATGCCGCGATGTCTGAATTTGGTATCCCCGCAAAACTAATACGGCGGTTTAAGCTGACGTTGAGCAACACCAAAAGCTCCGTCAGGATCGGAAAAGACCTCTCCGAGCCGTTCGATACCAGACGAGGTTTCAGACAAGGTGACTCACTCTCGTGTGATTTCTTTATCCTGATTCTGGAGAAAATAATACGAGCTGCAGAGCTCTATAAGAGTGTACAGCTACTGGGGTACGCCGATGATATCGATATCATTGGAAACTACACCCCCGCCGTTAGTTCTGCTTTTTCCAGACTGGATAAGAAAGCGAAGCGTATGGGTCTGGTGGTGAACGAGGACAAGACGAAATATCTCCTGTCGTCAAACAAACAGTCAGCGCATCTCGACGAACAAAAACCAAACTCTACAAGTCTCTCATCATTCCCGTCCTACTTTATGGTGCAGAAGCGTGAACTATGTCAACATCCGATGAGACGGCACTAGGAGTTTTCGAGAGAAAGGTTTTTCCGGAAAATTTATGGTCCCTTAAACATTGGCAACGGCGAATACCGCAGACGATGGAACGATGAGCTGTATGTGTTATTCGACGACATAGACATAGTCCAGTGAATAAAAAAACAGCGGCTACGCTGGCTAGGTCCTGGCTTCGCTTGGTATAACCAATTGGCGCCAAACTGCCAGAAGGAGGGATACGTGGCGCGTTGTTGTGGACTCGGCTATAACCACGTAAGCGGTGTCTACGCCAGTCAAGAAGAATTAGAAATGTTTTTGGAACAGGTATATTGTATATTGTTGTTCAACTTTTTTTTCAATACTTCTTGCTCTCTAGTAGGCTGGTAGATCTCTTCTTTTTAAACGTGTTTGATTGCAGGAATGTTTGTTTAAAAGCCAAATTAAATTTGCTGCTCTTAACTTAATGTATGTTATTTTACTCGCTATATGTTTTCGCCACGTGAGCCTACGATCCAAATGATTCCCCAGATAAGTTATTCATTCGCTTGGGTTACTAGTACATTGTTTATTTTAACTGTCCGTCATGTTTCTGGTCTTAAAGAAAATGTAACATGCTTGCATTTTTGGTCATTATAATTTATACGCCAGTTGGCTAGTCATTCTTTGACAAAAGTTAAGTGTTCCTCTAATACTCTTGATGCTCTAATGGGGCATTTGTTACGGCGCACTAGAGCTGTGTCATCCGCAAAAGTGGATGTCAATACGTTATTTGCTCTTGGAATGTCTGCTGTATATATTATGTACAGAGTTGGGCCTAATGCACTACCCTGGGGTACCCCAGCTTTTATTGCTCGTTCTTCTGATATGTAATGAATTTATCGAACGCCTGTGTTGATAGACAATTTAGCCTATCCACGCATTCTCTGACTAAGCGGGACTTCGTTTCATATGAGGAAAGCGCTTTTAGAGCCGCTTAGCTATCGCTCATGATGACAATTCGCCCGTTATGATACCTACGCGGGATGTTTATTTCAGCGCATCGGTTTATTGCATAAACTTCAGTCTGGAAGATGCTAGGAAAATCACTCATTGGCACAGAAAGTTTAATACGAGGGGCTGCTATTCTCGCACCTATGCCTTCAGACGTCTTGGAACCGTCAGAGTACCAATGCAGCGAGTTGCTTTTCAATAAAGCCTCAAAGGCCTGACTGTCCCAGTCATCTATTTTGCCTAAGGTGATCGCAAATCTCGTAGTAAAATTTGTTTCCCTGATAGTATCATCTCTAGGGAGGAGTGCTAGAGGAAGCCTCTCGTCGATCTCCATCATGTTCCTGGATGATATTACATTTCCCTTTCATTAACCCTCCACTGTCATTTGCAGAACGGTTTGGTTGGCGCAGTGTTTGATCACTATGTGCAGTGGGGTGAGGTTCAGGATTACCTCCGCACACGCATACACAGGCTAACCTTTGTAGTTAGGCCACTACAGCAAGGGAAGCCTTATCAGCCACCGCTCCATATGTGATTTTTGGTCTTACTATCATGGTGTACATCAATTTCATAATGTATGGGCTGCAGCCCCAAGTCCTGCCAGCCAGAAGTTTGCACACCATAAGTGCCTTGGTTGCCTTCGCAACTCAACTCAATATCACTGCCGCTAAGTTTGATGGTCTTTAGAGCCGGCATGGTTCTCCGTTTAGTAAAAGGGACGATGGTTGTTTTGGCAGGGTTGATGCCTAGTCCGACCTTGTCGCACCAGCGTTTTTCTAGACTCTGTATAATAGTGCAGAGGGTACTTTCAAATTTGCACATAGTGCAACTTCTCCGTTCTCTAGAGATTACCCGATCTCAGTCGTTAGCTGGTACAGGGCGGTGTTGGTAGACCTACCAGCTCTGTACGCATGCTGATTTCCGTGCAAAAGATGCACTTTGAGTGCCTTTGTCCTAATCTCATTGTCGACTATTTTCTGCATGCTTTTCAGCATAAAGGACGTTAGACTAATTGACCTAAAAGATTTGGCCAAGGATTAATCCTTTCTACCTATTTTGGGTATAAAGATAGTCCCAGCTATCCTCCAGAAGAGCGGGATGTGTGCTAACGCAAGGCCCGATCTTATTCTGTGTTCTGCGCTTGTTGTATAAGATCCATTTGTGATTTTGATAGCTAACGTAGTATCGCTTTTCCCCCTGACTAGGGAGTTATCAAGAATGATAGAAGACAAGATTACGACATAGTGACGCGCTCACGACCCCCGAATGGGAATAGGCAACAGAAGAATTGTCAAATGGAAAACGGAAATGTAAAACATTGTGAACTAAATTGAATAATGTGCAGATAAAATATCACAATGAACGTGATTCTTAAAATCGTCATCTATAAAATGATCCATTATAATAATGTATATTTATAATTAAAATTATATGTTTTGTTACAAAAACTTCGCCATTTTGCCAACTTTTTTGTTGGATGGAAAAGTGAAAAAAAACTGTTTATATACGACTTTTTTGTACTATTGTTGTTCAATTCCGCCATTGCGGACTTCTTTTTCAAATTAATACATTTTTCACTTAGACTTTTAAATAATAATTAACCACTAGCCTTGACTTCAGCTCTTTGTTTTGGTTTTATTGTTTTGTACTACCGTGCAATTTGTCAATTTTTATTTCGTTTTTTGTTTTGATAGCGTGTTCGGGGGTCGTGAGTGCGTCACTCAACAGGAAATGAAAACCCAAAAAAGCTAACTGTAAATAAATGGCGTAATCTTGTCATCTATCATTCATGGGCCTTATACAGTCTTGCAGCCTCTGGCGTCGAGGAGACGCTCTCACAGAAATTCCTGAAGCTGTTTCTCTTTACCTGTCTGATCTCTTTGTTGTAGTTGGTCAGACTTATCTTATACTCCGTCCAGCAACCTGTGCATTTCGCTTTATTGAAAAGCTTGCGTACAGAGGTCCTGACTTTTGAGAGTTTGCTGTTCCATCATTTGCACGATTGCCTGCATGGTCTTAGTAAGAGGGCAGCTGTTATGGTAAGCGTCAATGACGTACTGGGTAATTACAGTTACCCTGCTTTGCAGTGACCCTACAGATCTGTCCCTAACATGCTGGTCAACCCTTTCTGGATTTAGATTAAGTATTGTCCTGGAGGTTACCCAATTTCTCTTCCTTGGGTTACGTTTTGGTGGAATACTCTTGGTTTGACTCCGAGTACAAACCTTATGATCCTATGATCTGACATGGATGGTTCCGAGGAACCCCTCCATTGAGAGATCAGGTTAGTCGCAAGGTCGTTACTCAGAGTGACGTCCAAGACTTTCTCCCTGGCCATGGTAATGAAGGTGGGCCTGCACCCAACATTTTCCACGTTCATATTATTACTAACAATAAATTCTAAAAGAGACTCACCCCTTAAATTGCAGTCTGGCTACCCCAATCCAAATGGTGCGCATTAGCATCGCAACCTAGAATAAGTGGGAGCTTATGTTCCCTGCAGTAGTCCATTAATTTTCAACCGTTGAGGAGGGCACAACGGTGGTCTCTCCTGGGAAGTGGGCTGACACTAGGAAAACTTCTTTGTCCTCATTGTCCCTTATTTGCACAGCCACCAGGTCCTGTGTTAAAAACTCTGAAATACAGAAGAAATCAATGTATTTCTTCAGAACAAAACAGGCTCTGGGTCTGTCACTAGATAGGTCCCAGATTATCTTTTTGTTGTCAGTATTTAAGTCTCTGACCTCCCCTCTGAAGACCCAGGGCTCCTGGGCTAAGATGATGCTCAGTTTATCCTTGTTGAACCTGCTGGCAATAACCGCCGATGCAGCTACTACATGGGGCAGGTTCATCTGAGCAACTTCTATGCGGGAGTCCATCACAGTATGGGCTCCATGAGGGAGAGGTCCTCCGAGTCGCTAGCTTTATCACCTCCAGCAACTAGCCCTTCCATCTCCTCCAAAAGTTCCTGAGTAGAGGGTACCTCCTCTACTGTCTTCTTGGGAAGCGCTTCGGTGGTGTCCATGACCCCGGCGGTTGAGTCCTGCACGGCGGGACCCAAGGGGGCGGTTTTGATACTTGTGTCCGCTCCACCTTGCACTTCTGCGCCTTTGTTTGCCTTTTCATCCACGGGCTTCGGCCGCTCAATTAAGTAATTTTGAGTAATATTATCATGTCCTGAACCCTTTTTCGGATTCAGCTCTTTTATGACTCAACTCGACTATGTTTGTGTCAGAATGATCCAAATTTTGGATAGGTATGAGCTCAAATTCCGGATTGACTAAGTGGTTGTCAAAGTTGAAGTCCATAGATAAATGATATTTTTGTAGTCCCGTAAATCCCGTAATAAATGATATTTTGGTCCCATGTTCCTTGGCACCCTGTGGAGGTTGATATTGCTACGCCCACAACATTTTGTTAAGTGAAATCCTCTAATCTATATCATGGAAAATTGGTTCAAAATTATAAGAACTACAACTAAGGATACGAGTTATTTTACTTTCGTGATCGTGACATAACATAGAATTCCCAAGCAGTAATTTTTTCACTTTTGGTGTACCTATTTTTATACGTTTATATAATGCTATTTAAAACTTAATTAAATAATGAAAATTCCGTACATTTAATGCGTTGTGGGCTCAGTTACAAACCTTTCGGTATATAGAACAATTAAAATCTTTATTAGAAAAATTCACTTTCAATTACGTGAATTACACACTTTTATTTAAAATAGCACCTTTTATGGCTGTTGAATTTTCACTGATTTATCACAACCTATATAGAGACCGTTGAGATAAAAAAAAATCTAATTATTTGAACATTTAATTACTGAGGAAAGAAAGTTTTGGCTTTGATATTTACAGTTAATAATTTGAACGCAACACTGCTGTTGTCAACTGTCATTTATTTAATCATAATGATTGTTTTTAATCGGATACATATATTTTAACCGAATAACCTTAATTTTCATTTGAAATCATGTTAGAATAAAAATTACCTTTTTAATTCACGATTATATGAAAAATAAAATAAACAATTCTATCACAAATTGGCTAAAACTCAAACATGAATGTTCAAATATCATTGAACATGCATTCTTTTATGCCTTAGCAAACCCGAGGAGCTACATATAAAACATAAATTTGTATACATAAATAAACACATAAACATATATGCATTAATATGCAACAAGCATACATTATATGTTGCACGCATACATGCAACACACATACATTTATATGAGGCACGAATGCATCTATATGCAACACGCATGCACTCAACTATTAATAAACAAACATATTTATATGTATGCACAAGATAACTTATTGGTTATAAAAATACATTTGGGCAATTGCTTGTGTGCATTTGAAATAACCCCTTATCGTGCAACATATAAAGTATACATATAGAAATACACACATACATATATAATTAGCTACATAAGATATATTTAAAAATTGTATTTAAGCGATGACAAAATGAAAATAAAACTAGAATGAAATAATTTCTCAATAAGGCTAGACTATCACTTATTTTTCCCCACCAGCGGTAAGAAATATTTGACATAGCTAGTTTTAACATTTGAGAATGAATTAAATTCTCACTCAATGCAAGTCTATCATTGCCCCCCACCAGCGGTAAGGTTTGTTAGAAACTACTTTGTTTTATAAAAATTGGTAGGCCGGATGTTTCTTACATTGGTCCTATCGAGCCTATGAAAGAGCTCAGCCAAAACAAAAGTCCTGAATTTAATACAGGCAAAATATAAGCCCTGTTAGTCATATAGGCAAAATAAAAAGTCCTGTTATTTATACAGGCACCATAAAAAGCCCTGTTAGTTAGACAGGCAAAATAAAAAGCCCTGGTATTTACACAGGCAAAATAAAAAGACCTGTTGTTTACACAGGCAACATTAAAGCCCTGTTTATAATTCAGGCAAAATAAAATAATAATTGTAAGACGGGTGCATGTTCCCGCATATTATCAATATAAAAACAACAATTTTTGTCGCGAGAATATAGCAATAAGGTTCTACAAAATGTGGAAGACTGAACCTAAATACCAATATCTGGATCGAAAAACGTCCATGATCATGAGGAAAATTGAAACCTTCAAAAATAAAATGGAAAATCTAAGTTTAGAATTAACGATAAAGAATTATCAACTAAGCTATTTGCAATCATTATACAATGATATTCAGAAGATGAAAAACGAATTAGATTTCAATGAAGAAATTGAAATCATATATGATCAAATAGGTGATGAATTTTTTCAAGAGCTTTGTTATTTTAATCGACAATCACAACAAGAAGAGCCAAAAAATACTTTTCGAAGTAATTTGGATAAAGAAGAATTTATAATAATTCCAAAATTCTCTTCATCTACCACAACAAAGCTGGTTAAAACAAAACCAATACAAAAATAAAAAGAGGAATTGATAAATATTCCAAATTTAAAAAATAAATTAAACCTATCTCCAAACCTATCTTCTGAAGTTGAACGAACTAAATTTGTTAAAACAAGTGATTCAGAAGAAGAAGAATTTATAATCGTTCCAAATCTCAATCTATTTTCTAAAACTAAGAAGAGACCAACTAAATTAGTTGAAGATAAGAAAGTAGTAGAAGAAGATTTTATAATAATTCCAAAATTCTCTCTATCTTCTGCAAATGAATTAGTTAAAAATATTAAAGTAGAAGAAGAAGAAGAGGAAGAAAGGAACGAAAACAAAATTACAGAATTACAAGAATAAGCAAATAAAATTGAAAAGGAAGAGACTACTGAACACCCTACTTCTGAGGAAAAATCAACTGATGCGGTTGAAACCTCAGATGTAGACATACATAAAATCAAAAATGAAAAAGCTGAAACTGGAGATCAAGAAGTCGAGAGCAATATTCTCGCCAATGAGCAAATAACCTGGTATTTTTCTCCTCCGGCAGACCCACATTTTGGAGAAATGTGGGAAGCTGGCGTTACCGATCAAACATGCAAACTTTCAACGTTATTAAAATGCGGGGACACCAACTACTGTACTACAACATTCGAAGACATCACTTCAATCAACAAACAAATATATAAAATGCAAAGCGACATCAATCCGAAGCTGGACCCGATCGTGAAAACCATAAAGGAAATTGCAGAAGACCAACTAACTACTCTTCAAATAAGTAAACTGGAGCAGAGAAAGCTGCGAGAAGGCCTTGAGAAGATCAGCAACAACGAACTAAAATTAATATTATTCAATATTTATAAAATTTATACAGTCCACTAATTTTATATAATAATTTCTTTTCCTCGGCAATATGTTCAAATATCATTGAACATGCATTCTTTTATGCCTTAGCAAATCCGAGGAGCTACATATAAAACATAAATTTGTATACATAAATAAACACATAAACATATATGCATTAATATGCAACAAGCATACATTATATGTTGCACGCATACATGCAACACACATACATTTATATGAGGCACGCATGCACTCAACTATTAATAAACAAACATATTTATATGTATGCACAAGATAACCTATTGGTTATAAAAATACATTTGGGCAATTGCTTGTGTGCATTTGAAATAACCCCTTATCGTGCAATAAAATATACATATAGACATACACACATACATATATAATTAGCTACTTAAGACATATTTAAAAATTGTATTTAAGCGATGACAAAATGAAAATAAAACTAGAATGAAATAATTCTCAATAAGGCTAGACTATCACTTATTTTCCCCCACCAGCGGTAAGAAATATTTGACATAGCTAGTTTTAACATTTGAGAATGAATTAAATTCTTACTCAATGCAAGTCTATCATTGCCCCCCACCAGCGGTAAGGTTTGTTAGAAACTACATTGTTTTATAAAAATTGGTAGGCCGGATGTTTCTTACAATGAATAAAATAGACAAAGGTTGAATTGAGAAATATAACAGGAGAAAGGCTATACAAAAACGGCATATTTTAGCATTGTTGTAATTTATGCTTGTTGGAAAAATGTCCGTTGGGCCGCCGTTGGTTGACTGCAATTCAGAAATAACATAAATTAACGTTAGCGCAGGAGTGAGGGGTCGCATCAGTTGTTGGCGCGCGACCGGCTAGCCGGAAAATATTGGTAGCTTAAGCTCTCTAATACGTAGCTAAATATATACTTATATATTTTAATTCTGTACATAAACTTGTTGTTGCAGCAAAAAGCGCGCCCATGCAGACCTTGCCGCTAGACGTTGCAGAAAACTGAAAGGCCATCTCGTAGTAGACTAATGATTATTGAATTATGTACATTTACATATGTCCTAAAGGTTATTATCAACCAAGTATTTGCCACGAAACATAATGGGGATGCAATATTGCACATATGTAATACGTAGCTAAATATATACTTATATATTTTAATTCTGTACATAAACTTGTTGTTGCAGCAAAAAGCGCGCCCATGCAGACCTTGCCGCTAGACGTTGCAGAAAACTGAAAGGCCATCTCGTAGTAGACTAATGATTATTGAATTATGTACATTTACATATGTCCTAAAGGTTATTATCAACCAAGTATTTGCCACGAAACATAATGGGGATGCAATATTGCACATATGTGAAGAACAATGGAGAGTTTTGGAAAAACTCTTTAACTAGTTTGATTTGTGGATCCACTGAAGTTACAAATTGATGGCAACTGTTCAGCAAGTTCGACTGTCAGCGGGACCTTTATATAGTGAGCTCATTTAATTCCATTTAGAACTAAGGATTAAGATTAGAAAAATAATGGATATCAGAATAAAAACGAGAAGATTTTCATAACAAAGCTACGATACTTATTTAAAAATCTAAATTTAATTTTTTTTTATAAAAATAAATACTATTTTAGGTACTATATTACACCACTACTAAGTATAATCAAAAATGTAAACAAGTATATACAAATACAAATTTATATAAATAAGATGCAGGTAAAATAACTATTATATACGTGAAGCTTCCTTATCACTTAAGCTGCTCTCTCGATTGCTATCGCTCTCCACATTTCGCTCTTCACCAATAAAAATTTAAATTAAATTAATTAATTTCTCCAATTACTCACAGCTGTTTCACGGCATCCTTTGCTGGCTCACGCAAACTCAATAGAAAATCACCACAATTGCGCTCTAACATCAACTTTTTTTGTTGCTATGTTTCACAAGGTTTCAGCTTCCTACCAACGAGATGGACCACTGTGTCTATCAGAAATCGTCACGCAGTCAACACAACTAATAAGTTTACCGGAAGGAAATACAAAGAATACGTTTCAATACAACAACACCTTCCACAGAGGTGTATGTGTAGGTCTTTATTGTGCATTTTAAGTGTATGTGTGTGATTTTGGAGCGAAAGGCGCGCAAATATGCATTGGCGTTTTTTTATATATGTATGTATATATGTATCTGTGGTTGCGTATACATATATTTCCATAGAATACGCTGTGGTATCGGAACTTGAGGAACTTTTTAAACTATTTCTGAATGTTGGGGTGAAAGTGATAAAATAGAAAAACGAAAAATTTTATAAAAATACATATTAAAAATGTACTACAAATTTGCGTTAAAAATATTTAAAAAGTTTAACCTCTAAAATTTATTTCAGTATTCGACAACAGTTTCACTGTCAGCTAATTGCTTGTGACATACCTTGCATTGGTTGTGACATGTTCCACTGACAATAAGTGTTAGTTAAATGACATCAACAACAACAAGTATTATTATTGTAATAGCTATGTATCGAAAATACAATAAAAATAACAAAAGCATAAACTCACACTCCTGCACTGCTGCTAAAGAACGTCTGCGTCTGCATTGTGAGCATCAAGCTGATTGTCAGCTTTTGGTTACTTGCTTTAAAACAGAATATAAACTGGTAACCGAAAACGCGGGTGGAAATGTGCACGTGATCGAAGATCGCCTTAACTCGAAGTCTTGAAATGGCAACAGAAGTAAAATTACATACAAAATTCATTCCATAAATGGAATTTTTCGACCAGGGCAATTTAAATTTAAATTTTAAATTTTACTATCAAGGAACAATTTTAAAGAAGTCCCTATATTCGTATGGAGGCGACCAGAAAATATGATATTACACTTATACAGCGGGAATAGTTTTATTACATACAGAGGACCAAGCTACTAAGCCACTAAAGTTTATGAAAGACGTCGTTTTCTTCATAAACTTGGCTAAAACTACCACCGTTATTTTCATAACTCCATAAAAACCTTGCAATCAAGCAGTATTGGTAATTGAGTTTTTGACAACTTGCTGTTTGAAACATTACACAGGTTATATACAGTATGCAAAACCCGTATTCGTAGATTATTTTTGTTTAATAACTTCGAGCAATCGCCCTTGCTTTAATTTCCCCAACTTTTTCGTAAGTTTTGGGGATAACTTCTTACATTTCTTTTGTAGGAGGCCCACATAAGAATTGACACGTTAATTTGGCTACAAAACAGATGTTTAAGTATATTTGCTAGACGTTTACTTAACAGCAATTTTTTATTATTTCCTTTTTGCAAACTTGTGGGATTTCCGTTTTTTTGGCGCACATTACGTATCGTAAGAAAAACTTTTTTAAAGTTTAATCGTTATTAATGAGTACTATTTGGTAAGATGATATTTAAAAACGCCATTCATTTCGCTTTTAATTTTGAAAATGGACGACACGCCCTAGTATGCTTCTACCAACACAAAACCTCGCAAATTACATGTGTATATAATGGTGTATGGCGATTATAAGTTAATTGGTATTATTGTATTAATATGATTTTTTGTAGGTGAAGAATGATGTCACGTGTTTAACTTTAAATATTGTACTTTAACAGTAAATCGTACTAAATGCTAATTATGTGTGTATAAAAAATGATGAACAAATAAGTAATGATTACTACAAGTTACTTAATTTAAGTTATTGCAATTGATTAAGCTATTAAGCTTAAAAGTAGTTATTACGCGGTATGTAAGCTTGCTTTTCTCTTGGTAATTCGGTTATATTTCAAAACTAAATAATCAATTTTCTGATTAATTTATGATAAAATATGATAAATTTGTATGCTTCTTAATTAAGGGGGGTTTTGTGAAAGTTAATAGAATTGAAAGTTAGACAAATATAATATATAAATCTGTGATAATAAGTAATAAAGACAAAATGGTATGTCAACTAACTCTTTTGAATTTTTTCTTCAATTTTATCGATTCGAGTACATGTATGTATATTTCTATTATTGACAGCTATGTGTAATGAAGTAGTATGAGTAATGAGTATTGTTCAAGTTTTAATTACTTGATTTTATAATTAAATTTGAAAGTAGAATACAAGTACTAGTATTTTATACTTTAAAATGTAACGCCATTCTTCACAGTAAGGACATTTAGAATTTTCCATTTTTTTAATATTCTCAATTTTATTCTCATAAACTGTTTTAATTTTTCCAAAATGAAAAAGATAGTTATTTATCTTAATTTAACATTATAGTTATTAATTTTAATATTAGTTTTAGAAAGTGGACGTGGTTTCGCCCCTAATAGGTTTTTTGTATAAACCTTTGCTAGAAACCTTTCCCTTCATCACGATGACCACGCAATTTAGTGCGAAAACACTAACTCAGTCGTGCACTTTCGAATTCGGATTACAACTCTTCAAGGCTGAAAAGTAAAATACTTTATTATAAAAAAATTTCGCAAATGAAATTATATAGCCAAACATTAGAATAAGCAGTTTTCGAATATTTCACATTGAGGATAGAGCTCGGATTAAAATGAATAAATATTTCCAGACAAAATGGACTACTAATAGTTCTTACAACTGTGTTACCATTACCCCAATACTATTTACATGTATCAGTGTCTATTAAGTAAGCAACTACACATACTCGATCAGCAAGTGTTACCTGCATGTAAGTTCTAACATTCTTGGCTTAATGATATCAACATACGATAAGTGTAACAAACTTAAACTCAATGGGCTGTGCATCATTGCATTACCATCAGTGTTGTCACACTTGACTTCCGCACAATATTTTCTTGTCTATTTTTACTTGATGCACTGATTTAACAGCAACTTCACCAATAACACCTTCATCAGCATCACCAACGTCGATGTCAATGTAATCTGCAAACCCCTACACTTGCAGCGAACCAAATCAAGAGTAGGGAACAAATGTGTAATAGGAAGACGTTGGAACGAGAAATCAGATGCCTTGAATGTTTCTCAAGCGTATCAATAATTACGTCTTCTTGGTTTCAGTTTAATTTCGCCTTCTTCTTCCTTTTTTCAAAATTATTTTTTTGTGTTTGTGTTTACATGCAGCCAAAATTGTGAGTCTGTATCCTTTCAGTTTAGCCCTGGTTTACCCATCCATCATGCTGCATAATGTAAAACGGTTTAGTTGTGATATCTGTCCAAAAGACGGTTCGCAGAAATGGCAGTGAAAAATTACTTGATAGACTGGTACCAAAAATGTTCTTACTCAATACGTGACCACGTGTAAACATCATACAATCAATTACGCTTTTTTTTTCACTGCTGTAGATTCCTTTCAGATTAAGGTACCGCAAGTGTAAAATATACATTAATCGTTGGAATACTTGAATTTATAATAAATTATTTTGAAGACTATTGTTGATTGTTTCTTAGCGGACCGATTCAAGTCGATGTCGGTGAAGTTTCCATGAATGTTGACTCTTCGTAGTTCTGCAAATTGCATTTCGCCCGAACTTAGCCTGGCCTTATATCAAAATTGCGGAGCTTAGCGCATTTATTCAGTTTGTTACTTGCAATTTCCTGTTTGCTCCTGCGCCATTAGGCCATTTGTTGAATAGAAGTTAAAGTTACAGATGCATCCAACTTCTTTTATGTGTTTCTATGGGTGTGTGGGCATAGACTTACAACTTACACTGGAATTGCACTTTAGATTTGTAAAGGATGAGTATGAATCCATTGCGGTTTGTAGCATTTGTCTTCAGCAAATACGTGTGCTAAGTCTACATATCAATTTTCTGCCACCAACCATTCTCACACACCGGCACACCATAGCAGTTAACAATCCAACAAACAAGTAATCTAAAACAAACTGAGACGTCGCAAAGCGCTACAGCTATGCTTGTAACCCGAGCGACAGTAATGCAAAGCAAACCCAAACGAGTGCAAGTGTTATAAGCAAACAGTTGAAGGCAAGCACCGAAAAATGAGTAAAAAAATGAAAACGAAAAAAAGACTGTCAAAGACAGATCGCGAAAATATGGTTTGAGTATAATTGCGTTTAACTACAGCATTACGGGGGATTGTAACAGCCGTCCAGTTTCTTCGGTTGTCTAAATTTAGCATCATTAATAATCGCATTCAACGTTAATATCTGTCATCTACAAATAAAAACTTTGAGTGCTACAAATGTTATCTATAATTTGCCATCTTGTAACTGTAAATGCATACACAATCGCAGTACAATAAATTGATATAGTACACAACTCTTCATATTTATCTAATTTTTATCTCATGTCATGTTTTATGTGTTATTTTTGCAGATAAATCCTATTAGTTTGACACTCAAGGGTCTAACTTCACGCATGAACCCCCATTGGGCATCAAATGCGGACGGCGTCGAAATCATAATGGCTGGATAAGGACAATATTCAAAGGTAAGTCTTTCTCTCTCCTAAATTTCCTTATGAATGAATTTATATAAACTGTTTTATTTGCTAACTTTCTTACGTTTTACTCCCGTATTCCGGCTGTAAAAGTCTTTGTTTGCACATTTTCACGTCATTTACCTTTTTTGCGAATATTTAAATTCCTCTAAAATAGGACTTTAGGAAATTTTTGTAAACTTCGAACTTTTATGGGGTACAAAGTAGTCAAAGTAGTTTTTCCAATTGCTATTTAAGTTTGAAGTACGAAATTACAGACCAAACCTATAAATCAATGCCTAGCTTTCGGTTTTACTGACGTTTCATAAGTTCATTTTATCTTAAAGCGACAATTATACGAACAAATAGGAATGACAAAGACAATTTTCAAAATGACACTAAATAGTAGCTGACACAAAGTTATACGGGCATTTAGTGTAGCGAAACTATCATATAAGTGTAAATTCCGTTCAGAGATTGAGATCCGATTAACGCAATTGATGGTAAAAGGAAACTATTTCGGATGAACCCAAAGTAGATGAACCCATTTCGTGGGTTTTGCAATGATCACGGTCAAGGGATGTATTTCAATGTCTCGTCATCCTGATAATTTGGTTTAAAAATATTGATTTTTTAAGAGCTATCTAAACTTTTAAATAAAAAGGTCACATAAAATTCAGAAAAATGCATGAAACTTTTATAATTATACATTTGAATATAATATTATATCATGCAGATGTTGGTTACGGTATACTTACACATCACATTTAGAAATCATATTACATATTCTCAAAAATAATTCTCAACAAACTACAAAACTATACATTCATAAACACTATGAATTAATGGTTTGCAACAAAGGTTGGAAAGAAACTCTAAAAGGATATTCACGGTTGATGGTAAATATTTGCAGTTGCACATTTTTGCAAACTCAGAAGATTCGAAATTGCCCTATTATGTATGTATGTTGATATTTTCGTGTTTATATATGCAGGTAATATCGAAACCACAAAACAGTCGCGGTTTCAGTATATTTAAATATATCTACCTATAACCAAGAATTATTGGCAACAAAAATGGCATATGTAACAACTTTTACGAAACTGTGTTAAAGAGTAGCGGAAAATAACCCCCATGGCGGTTAGACGGCTAAAGTAAACTCTTCGTCGACCTTTCCAGAACAGCAACCAAATATAGCACGTTTGCTAGACTTGGGCAACAATCACACATCCAAATTCAAGAGCATGACACACAACTCCTTCATACTACAGCAAAAACAGACACGAAATAAAACATATATGTATGTATACAGCCGCTTTAGCCTAATCCTACATCTTAACACATTTTAATGACTCAAGTGATATTTGTTATTGTTGTTTATATTTCAGTTTGTGACCCGTATTCCAACGTTACCTTTCAGTTCTTTTTGTTGTTGTCTATTTATTATTTGCAATTTTTTGCTTTACCATCTGTTATATATGTATTTTGCTTTATTGGCCAAACATCTTACCAGGTCCTAGCTCGCCTTGCTTAAATAATGTTGCTGGAGAGCTGCCTAACTCAAACTACCAATAACAACATGACGCGAGCCTCGTAAATAGCCAAGCGACCGACCTACATAACTCAAAGCATTCGAATGCTTAGCGCGATTTATAACTATCACACGTTTTGAATAGCAATCAAAAGCCCAAGACTACTTTGCGTTTTCTCTAAACTATCAAAATAAATAATAAACTTGCAGTTATAAATGGCATGTGCAATCTATTTTGATGGAATTTCTTAAAACCAAAAAAAAATATTAACTGCAGTTTAATTATATATTTATATCAGTTACAAAACTAAAACCACACTAAATCTACTAAAAAAGGAGTAACCTTGATATATTTACTTATAAACTCACACATATTTGCCACACACATACATACATAGACATTCGTTAATGAGTATGCCGCTATTTAGGTTATTTTTTGTTACTTTGCTTGCGTTTAAAACTTTATCCAGTTATTCACAACTTTGACAGAGCATATAATCTTAATGGGATTTCATTGTGTATTTTAATGCTGACTAGCTAGCTTGTGATGGACTCAAAAAGATGAGAGAAATGTACAAGGTTTCCACGAAGATTGTCAGGGTTAGTGTCAGTTCATATTATAATAGTTTTGTTCACTTGAATTCCGAATACCTATCTGGAAAAAGGACGGTTTTCCTTTCATTTTCTTCCCAATTATAAAATGACGTGGGGATGAAGATTAAAATTTAATAAAATACCTAATAAATGGACGGTCGACAAAAATCCTCTTAGCTATATCCTCCGCGCGGGTGTCGACTGGGCAATGGGTGGCGCTGCCTGCACTGTCGTGGACTCAAGCTGCCGCTTGGTTGGCTAAGGCATGACAGTGGTGGCAGGCGTCATCCAGGTCATCGAAGGCTGGCATAATTCTCCATTAATTTCCCTGAGGTGGACTGCTTTTAACGATTCCCTAGAGGGAGATGGACAGGGGAAGATGTCGGCCATTGCTATTGAGGTGCCTGGCGGTAGGTATAAAACGCTAGGGGTAGAGGACCCCGAACTCAAAAAATTCACAATGGAGAGCAAAATAAAGGATGAGAAGCGGGCTGGGATATCAGCCCAAACGTCGGTGGGAGATGAGGCTGCTACCACCGGCGGGCACAGCGAGAGCTGTGTCGCCAGCGGCCAAACCTCCACTGCAACGGGAGCAGGTTGCAGTGGTTGTAGTACTACTGCCAAACCAACTTTACAGCGCACTGATGCCACAGTCCTCGAAGACTCGGACCAAGAAAGCGCTGTAAGCATCAACGCGGAAAAGGAAGAAGAGCTTCTTCGTTCTCCTGAGCTGTCGACCGTGAGTACCAACTCTGGTAACAAGAGAGGGCCCAAGAAGAAGCCTAACAAGGAGGGGAGAAAACTTAAGGCCAGATACAAGGCGGCGGTCGGAATATGCAACCGACTCGAGGGCAAGTCCAACCTGAAGGAAGATGAGGTGCAACGGTTTGCTTGGGCCAGGGAGGAAGTGAGGACCGGCCGTGCTCATTTCGCAACACGGAACTGGTGCAATGCCTCGGATCCAGCATTTGCTAATCGGATTGAGGAGCAAATAGCTGAAAGGAGGCAGCGTTCGACGGCGAGCGAACCAAAGGCACCAGCGAAAAAGAGGAAGTGCAAGGACGCTGCTGAAAAGCAGCAAGTCAGGCACGCGGATGACAGACCAACGACATCCAAAGCAGCGGCGGCGGCCAGTGAGATTGCGAAACGACATCTGATCGTGGCACTCATTGACCGTAGTAACCCGCTGGGGCAGATGTCACAGGAGCGGTGGAAAATAGTGGAAATGAAGCTATTGGAAGCCCTCTTCGCGAGGATGGATGCTCAGCCAAGCGCGCCTATGCCCACATTTGATGGAGCTGGGTGGCTAAGCGGAGTTAAAATCCTGAAGTGTAAGGATGACCCGTCGCATACATGGGTAAAGGAAGCTGTAAGGACGCTTCCTAGCCTATGGGAGAATGGGAGACTGGAGGTGGTGGACCGCAATGATATTCCATCGGTGCCCAAGGCGAAGGTAATTATACCTCGGGTGGTGGACCCGGAATATGCTTTGCGGCTGCTACAACGGCAGAATCCGGACGTGCCGACTAGCGACTGGAGGGTGTTGAGCGTGGCAAAATCTTCAAATGAAGATGGAGGCCACAGCTACATCCTCCAGATCAATAAGGCGGCGGACGATATTCTGTACGCAAGGTTCGGGAAGATGGCGTGGGGCATTGGGAGTGTGTTCCTTCGCCTCAAGAAGCGCCACCCCGCACACAGCAACGTAAACACGCTCGAGAAAGGTAAAGTGGAGAAAGATCTCGGTCTAGAAGAGATCCTGGCGACTTCACTGAACCTACAGGAGGTGGAGAAGGCACCGACCCAGCACTCTGGATATGCAGAACCGAGAGCTGAGGGTAATACAGGTGAACCTCCACAAAAGTAGGATCGCCTCCGCCGAGCTCCTTCGCAACTGAGAGAAGGGCGGCTACGATGTGGCGTTAGTCCAAGAACCATGCATTGCATCGGGTAACGTGGTCGCTGGACTAAAGTCACATACACCCCGAGCGTTATTAACAAGGTAAGAACAGCCATATTTGAGAGCAATATTGATCTTAACCTCTCCACAGACGATCTGATGGTTGTGACGGTAAAGGATGTCAAGGATGAGCATATACTCCTTGCATCGTGTTACCTGCCACATGATGACGAGGCACCCACGGCGGAGGTCCATAGGCTGGTAGCGGCATCCAGAGGAAGGATGCAGGCGCTAGTTGTAGGAGCCGATGCCAACGCCCATCACACGATCTCAACTTCATTTTACAAAGTAGTCTAGTGATAGCTAACCGAGGAGAGGAGCCTACATATATAGGACCCACCTCAAAAAACGTCTTAGACATAACACTCAATACCGGTAGATGTGCAATGGTAGAGAACTGGAGAGTCCTAAGTACACCGTCCTTCTCTGACCACAGGTACATCTACTTCTCTATAACATCTGAACCAAAAATTAAGGTAGACGTTAGGAGAAATCCCACAAAGACAAACTGGGATCTCTATATTCAAATACTAGAGCACAAAAGACTAAGACCTTGCGTGTTCAATTCTCATGAATAAGTAGAAGCAGGCGTGAATCTATTCACAAATGCTCTCAATAAAGCATTTAATTCCGCGTGTCCGACTATACGAGTAAAGCGCAAGGAACAAGGAGCTCGGATTGCATAGGCGAATGGTACGTGATATGTTCCACTGGGCCAAACTAGCAGAAAGTGAGGACTGTTGGAACGAGTACAAGGATCTTTTAAGGGACTACAAAAAGTTGGTGCGCAGGACCAAACGACAGTCCTGGATAAACTTTTGTAGCAGCTTGGAAAAGACCAACGAGGTAGCGAGGCTCAGGAAGCTACTATCCAAAAACCCTGCCCCGCTTGGTCTAATTCGCAAAGAGGACGGGGAGTGGACGGATAACTGTAAGGATTCATTAGAAGACCTGTTCAATGTGCACTTCCCGGGCTACAAGAACACGGCTAGTCCCATTAACGAAGGGAACGGCTGTAAGTGTACCCGAAAATTTTATAACAGAACGGAGGATAGAATGGGCAATCCAGTCCTTCGACGCATTTAAATCACCCGGTACGGATTGAATTATTCCTGCCATGCTGCAAAAAGCTCAATGGTTGGTTGTGCCGTGGTTAAAAACGATTTTCAGGGGGTGCTTGAGGTTCGGCTATTCATGGAGAGAGGCTAGGGTTGTGTTTATACCAAAGGCAGGTAAAAACAACCCAACCTACTCGAAGGAATTCAGACCCATAAGCTTAACTTCCTTCCTCTTGAAAACGCTAGAGAAAATACTAGATGCGCATATCAGAGATGCAGCGCCTCCCGGCAGCTTGTCTAAAGCGCAACATGCATACACAAAAGGCAGATCCGTAGAGACTGCACTCCATTCGCTGGTACTCAGCATAGAAAAAGCCTTGGAATATAAGGAATATGCCCTCAAATCTTTCCTGGACATCTCCGGAGCTTTTAACAACGTGTCAACGGAAGTCATTCTGAACAGTATCAAGTCAATAGGCGTTGAGACTGCAATACAACGGTGGGTCAAAAGCCTCTTGACTTCAAGAAGGATAATAGCAGAATGGAATGATGCCAGAATGACCAAGGAGGTCCCCATAGGTACCCCACAAGGTGGGGTGTTATCTCCGCTCCTATGGACATTAGTCGTGAATAAACTATTAAGGAAGTTGGACGGCAAAGCCCCTAAGATAGTAGCATATGCGGACATTGCCATCTTAATAACGGGCAAGTGTCTACACACTATTAGCAACATCATGACAACCACTCTCAGTACTGTACTGAACTGGGCAACTCACGCAGGCTTGGGGTTGAATGCGGAGAAAACTGACTTGCTTGTTTTTACTAGGAAGTACAAAATCCCCTCATGGAGACACCCCTCGTTAAATGGGATAGAACTCCCTCTCAAGGACCGTACCAAGTACCTGGGGGTAGTCTTGGACAGCAAACTGCTGTGGAAGTACAATGTAGAGGAGAGAGTAAGAAAGGCCAGCAATGCTTTATATGCGTGCAGGCAAATGCTGGGTACAACCTGGGGGCTTTCTCCCTCTCTTATGCACTGGTGCTACACAGCAGTGGTTAGACCGATTCTGCTCTACGGTGCTCTAGTGTGGTGGACAGGCGCACGGAAATCAACGTATCGAAAGCCAATGGAAAGGGTTCAGCGGCTTGCGGCTATTTGCATAACGGGAGCACTAAGAACCACCCCAACGGCGGCTCTTGAAATAATACTAAACCTGCCGACTATAGATTTCTTCGCTGAAAACAGCGCGGCAAAATCGGCGGGGCGCCTTATGGCAGCAGGAGAATTTAAGTATAGAACCTTTGGGCATAGCTCAGTGGGTAATGGCAGTTTGGCGGACACCGACTACCTAAACCCATCTTTCAAATGGGAAAGAAGGTTCAAAGTGAACCTAGAAAGGGCATAGCACCTGCACGCAGCAATTTAAACATATTTACGGATGGCTCGCAAATGGAGCACGGAGTAGGCGCGGGGATATACTGCCCGGAGTTAGGTATAAGGCAACCATTCAAACTACCGGACCACTGCAGTATATTTCAAGCGGAGGTGTTTGCAATTAGAAAAGCCGCTGAGCTATCCTTAAGCGCACCAACAAGATATTCTAAAGTAAACATATACGTAGACAGTCAGGCGGCAATCAAGGCAATATCATCCTTCAGCATATCGGCCAAAAGTGTCTTAAGTGGTAGGATGGCAGTGGATGATGTCGCCAGAAATAGGCGACTTCAATTCTACTGGGTGCCAGGCCACAAGGGCATAGAAGGTAACGAGATAGTGGACGAGATTGCCAAACGAGGCGTAAAACTGTCATCCGAAAATATGATGAACGTTGATAGTCCTATACAATCATCTTGTTAACGAAATGATAAGGGAAAGAAAGTCATTAAATTGGTATAAAACTTTCATTCATACACTTACAAAGCCTCCATAAAAATAATACATAGGTGTTAGCCCGTTTGTTTGACATAATAATTCATACTTTAAACAATAAGAGAGATATATTATTGGAAGTTGATGTATATTTCCCCTAAAATTATTTAAATTGGCCCACGTCTTTCCTTACTCCCTTTAAAGAAGTTTGCAGTTTTTATCCCAATTGGTTTACATTTATATTTATATATGTCAACAATAAATTGTAAACGGTAATTAGAAGCTTGGAAATTTCACAAAATTCTGTGCACTACCTACCCACACACACATATATATATACATCTGCATGTTGAATAAGTTAGCCGAGTCTGTAAGCCATTGCGTATACGCAACATCCAATGTGAATGCCGAAAAACATCAATTACGCACTGTGGGCGGGAAAAACTGAAAAAAGTATGTCCATATGATATTTGCCTCAAAGTGAAACCTTACTGTTGCAGCTTTATCCACCTACATACACGCAAGCATGGAAGCTTTCATGCATGGGAAAGCTGATCGAATTGAATTTCAATGCACTTATATCCTCATACAATCAATACCCACACAGAATTACATATTTACATACTATGTTGCAGTTACACATTCGGTTGCTATTTTGGTTTGGTAGTAAGTATACTGCTCTTCGATTATATCAATTTTACATTAACGCCATTTGCAGCAGCAGTATTATTACGAATTGTTTTACAGGCATATTGGCCGATACACCCATTTTCATATATACTTGTGTTCTGCTTATGTCATGGAGCGTATTGGTTTGTCAGACCAACTATTTGAGCCACATAGTATTGCCGGTGATTAACTGCGTTGGCCTTGCAAAATTTCCTGTGCTTTATTAATTTGGGCGATTTCAGTTTTATAGATTATGGGCAGTGTGGGCAATATGGTTGCATTCGCGTACGTTTGAGCAAAGCATATTTCCTTAACAATCTAAAAATCGTCTAAAATCATTTCAGAACAAATATCTCTGTATTTTCCTTCTCTAAACTATTACTCACTACACATTCAGGCACAGCGAAAACTATAGAATTGTGTAGAGAAGTTTATGGAATGGACACACCGAGCACCGATCACTCCGCATTCGCGCTGGCTGCTGGTGCTATTGCCACTACTATTGGTGTAGTAGTGGAAACCTTCACCTTCCATGATATTGTTTCTGAAGGTCTGTAAAGTAGACCTCCGTGGTGTCACTTTTCCTAGACAGCTTCATTAAATTTTTGATACAAAATGCAGTCACATTAGAAATGTTTCTTGGAATTCGGCATCGAATTAAAGTAGTCCATGCAAATTACAAATTCTGTATCCCAGAATAAAAATCGTTCTACCGTCGATAAGGCAGTATCCATATTCTTCGTAGATGATGAGTCAGTGGAAGTTTTGTCGCTTTCTAGGTATACGGTGTGAACTAAGAGACCTAAATAAAACTCTGTTGTGTATTACGATCTATTAATGAGCGACCGATGTTACTATTTTAAAATTCGCGGACACGCCTGCTCCTGCATCCGGTCAAAACAAAACCACTAGTCCGACTCGACTGAAGTCAGCGTAACTCTCTCTTGTGTGTCCTATCACACCAGGCGGTATTGAAAGATAAATAAATAATGTAAAAGTATTCTAAATATATTGACTACTTTTTGGAACACAAGTACGCACTAATTTATCATATGCATATTTTAAGAACAATTAATTTGTAGAATTTTCAGCAAACGTTACACAATAAAAGGTGTTAATAATTGCAGATATCAGAAATCTATAAAACGATTGTAAAATAAAAAAAAACACATACAAGCACTGGAATGGAATTTCCATTTCCACCCACTACAATGTTCTCCCTCTATGTGTTGTACTTTTTCGTGCGCATTTTGTTATTGTTGTTGCTTAAATTTCTTCTTTATTTCACCAAACTTTTTGCAAATATTTTTCAGACACATATACATTCATACACACATCCAATAACAGAATTAATATAGCACCATATTATCGAAACTACAAAACGTCCGCTTTGACATAGCACTGGAGAGAAACTGATGAAATGTGAAAATGCAATGATAAATGTTAATTAAAATTGCTACACGCTCTCGTATACGTTACGCATCGAATGGAATTCACAAATAAAATTCATAAAAATTCGCATCAATATGAAGCTATAAAAATAACACATTTTTTACTGCAATAAAATTTCTGTTGTCAGCAGCTAACGGTTGTATAAGCACACACACATATACATTTACATAACTACAACATGTCATATGCTTACGTTGGGTGAACCGTCGCAGTCATATTATATGTTTATTCTGAAAAATTAAAACACGTAATAATATACATATGTACATATTGGAACTTTTTTGTCAAATGTATTATTCAATTATTTTACGCTACCTTTTAAATTATTTGTCGGACAACTATAAAATACTGAACATATATAGTTTATAATATACATATGTATTTATCATAAGTCCAAGCCTCTAGGCAAAGCTCTCCCCTTTAAAGGTACAGTCGTAATACCATTTTATTTTCATGGAAAAATTTGTAATTTTTATAATGAAAACCAAACTAAGCCTCTTTCCAAACATCCTGGTTCTTCCTCGTATTTTTTCGAATATCCTTTATTGTTTTGTGACGGGGTTTATTCACATCGGACAACCTTATCCCGTGTAGTTTCAGTTTTGCATATCAAACATTATTACAATGAACTTTTTTTTGAGTTTTCATACAATAATTTACTATTTTCTTTCTAGCGCTAATGTGAGAAGTTCAAAAAGGACTCTGATATCACTGAGCAATGTATAGCAGAACACAAGCTGTCGCTCCAAATCGAGCAGTAGCAACATATCACGACCGGATGCGGGGGCTATAGCGTGACAACCCATTGACAATAAAAGTAGTCTATAACTTACCAACAACAATGCGTTTACTACTTTAAAACATAATATTTGGATTCTGACTCCAAATCTGTGTTTTATAAATGCACTCCACAGATCCTGACGACACGATGCGTGATATCAGCTACAATTCGCATTTGGATTCAAAATGGCCCGTTGGTAGAATGCCGTTTGTAACAGTTACGGAATTCTCTTTTAAAATGAAATAAAATTTTAAAAGTGTTAAAAATTGTTTCTTATACTGGAGTATCGTAATGTTTATACCGTAATAAAGATTCATTAAAGCATTCAATAAGAACCCATTAAGTTATTGTATTTGAATTTCACTGTGTTCTGGTGAGCTATATACCGTACCCACTATATCTCAAATTAAACAACTTAATTGAGGTAGCAGTGAGGATAATTAAGAGCAAGAGCATTAGCTCAGCGAATACCGAATCTTGAGCCGGTTGAGTTGAGTTGTCTTCCATGGATTTCAATGTTGTACCTTAGATTAAAAACGAATTAACCGAATTCAATGAGTTTAAAATGTTGTACCAAAGTTTTGATTAAATGTAATACTTTCTGACTTACAAACTATTTTCCCCCATTGATGTTAATAACCCAAAAAATATGATCACAATTCATTCCATTCAAGATAATATTGGTTTATTTGAGAAGACTTTGAATTCAGTTTATTTGATAGCGGATACTGCTGGCATATCTTAAATATCTTTCTTGATGTATCGCTTAATAAATATTTAGCATTAGACATGAAATATTGGTTTCGAAGTGAACACCCTCGTTACACTCTGCGATTATGACATACGTGTAGTTTGTTAAACAAAAAAACTGAGAAAATAAAAAAAAGTCAAGTAAATTGTCATTATTTGTAATCTTGACAAAATCAACCGGCTTAATTAATGAATAATTTGTTTTCCCCATAATTTTGAGACGTACGGAAAACCTGGGTCACCCTAATGCGGATACTCACAATATTATTTCTAAAATATATTTTATTTCAAAGCTGTATCCCTATATGTGCAACTGCTGTCATCGCCATTTACTGTCATAAATTGATGCCACAGAAGCAAAAACAAATGCTAAATAACAACATTAACCATTTCCGTACAAAAAAAATAAGGCGACAATTAGCCAACCTTTTATTCAATTTTATTGGTGTTGTTGTTGATAACTTTATCTGGTTGATTTGCCGGTCAGTCGGACGGCTGGCAGTTGACGTATGCTCGTGCCATCAATTAGGAGCAAAGTATAAAAAGAGCAGAAACGATGATAAAACTATGCAACCACAGTGCAACTCGACCCATGTTGTAATTTTGTACATTTAGCGGTTTATTGTTTAATTAACCTACTTACGACGAAATATTTATTGGTTTTGCTTTCTTACTCAATCAACTCAACGTGATAAAAACTTAAAATTCTGCTCCACCTTCAGAGAGTACCGAATGTGTATCGTGTATTTTGAAGTGATAAAACAAAATGTAAATACGAAGCAGCAGTATTACCAATCGGCCGCTTCAAATCAGAATGATGAACATAATGCAAAAAGTTAGCACAAGCGTGATTCTGACGCTGCATGCATACAGATACGTTTGAAATTGCACTAGCCAAAATGCAATTATAAACGTTTTCATATATTGTGTGAACGCGGAAAGTGCGACAAACTCATTCATGTTCAAAATCGCAATAAATTTTGCCATAAGCCAGTCATAAAAACAGCTGGGTTTTAAGCTTTAATTAATACGCAAAGCTGCTAATGTCAAGTAAAACGTCTGATCGGAAAAAACAACGGTTGTTGTAAAATTAAAAATTCAAATTTATTTATTATTTTTATTTATTTTTTAATAACATGTTCTTTGTTTGCAGTTGTATTGAAAAAGACACGAAAAATATGTAGATTAGTAGATAGAGGAATAGGAAGGTCTTAGTTGGCTCAACAGCATATAAAATGTTGCACCTGGATTTACAATCAACTTAATATGCAAACACATACATATTCCTGCTTGTCCTAACACAAAGCGACACAAATACGCACATATATAAATACAGATACACAATTCACTGGAATGATTTTTTTGCCTTTCGCATATTTTCAGTTCACCTGTTGTTTACATACAAACCTGCTACCTACGTTACTGTTTGGCCACTCTTCTGTGGAGATTTCAAATGAAGAAACCTGCTGTGCTTGGCTTCGTATAAGGCAATTTTAAAATGTGGTTGGAGCTTTTAATGCGTTTGTTGTACGACCTTTTTCGTTTTTTTCGTGCTTCTGTGCAAGGCAAATACTAGTGTGTAAATGATTTTGGTGGGTGTTGATGGTTGAAAGTGTATGAGAGTGCTGAAATAACGTTTATGTTCTCGTATGCGGGCAAATGGGTTATGAAAAGAGAGCATTTATGGCTTATTTGGTGCAATAATTTCAGAATATTCTTTTTTCATTACTTGAACGTACACGCATTGCTTTTTCAGTTTCGCACCTTGAACATTTCGCACTACAAGTCCTTCGTGTGCGCACTTAATTCATGTTTTTTTTTTTTTTTGCTGTAAAGATTTTTTATTATTTTACTTTACAATTATGGGATCATTTTTAATTGCAGCTGATTTGTGCTTTAAAACCCAGAAATACTCATACAAGAAGTGTCATTGAAGTGTTTAGATTTCTTAGACTAAAGAATTATTACCCTCAAAACTCGGTTAAAATTAGGTTACGGGACAACATCCCTTAGACCTCAAATAATACTAACATTGGGATGGCACAATTTCGATATTTATTTGTCGATTGTGGAATATTCTTGGGCGAACTAGTAGCACACTCTCAAAAGCTAGAATATACGATATCTATAAAAAAACAATTTCCTTTAAAACAAAACATAATAACAAACTTTTGCTCGCACTTTTGTTGAGGACTGTGGTTAATTTTATTTATACCCAGTAATAGAAGTAGCAAATAATTTAAATACGTAGGTAATTTCACGGATTTTGTACATTTCACGCTATATTTTACAATTAGTCAAGTATAACGCTTATATTCCATCTTCCCTCTTAATATTACGAGAACATATTACAGAAGTCGTTAGTTGTCATCGAGCTTTTGATATATATAAAGATGGTCCTCGACTTGAATCCCTAGTTTCTCTAGACCAATCAAAGAAACCGATAGGCTTGTTGATATCACCGAGTTAGTTCACCCCCTGCAAACGTTTTAAGGATAATGATTCAAGGGCGTGCACTTGGAATGTCCGGACCCTTAATTGGGAAAGTGCCTCTGCCTCTGATGTCCTCATACGATTAAAGGCTGACATCACCGCCATCCAAGATGTGCGATGGACGGGATAAGGACGGAAGAAGGTGGGTCCTTGTGACATCTACTACGGCCATAGTCCTGGCATTCACCCCGGTGGATGAACGTCTTGCCACAATCCGCATCAAAGCGAGGTTCTTCAACATATCGCTTATTTGCTCCCACGCCCCAGCGGAAGAGAAGGACGATGTGACCAAAGATGCTTGCTGAGCGCCTAGAACGCAACAGTCGGATAATTCAGCCTCCATGACGAAACATCGCCAAACGGCCTGAGGCTGATCGACTTCGCTGGGGCCCGAAATATGGTCGTCTGTAGTACCAGATTCCTGCATAAGAAAATACATCAAGCTACTTGGCTGTCTCCTGATCGAAACACGCGTAACCAAATCGCTCACGTTGTGATAGACGGAAGACATGTCTCCTGTATTTTAGACGTGCGTATGCTCTGAGGACCAAATATAGACTCGGACCATTATCTGGTTGCAGCGAAGATACCTATCCGCCTCTGTGCAGCAAAGAACGCCCGTCAACAAACACAATGATGGTTCGACGTCGAAAATCTGCAATCGCAACAGACAGCCACGAAATACTCTACTCGACTTGCACATCTGCTCTCTGAGAGCACTCATCAGCATCTCGGTATAAGGGAACTGTGGAACGGCATCTCAAACTCACTTCGTACCGCTGCAACCGAAACAATTGGTTTTCGGCAACGACAAAAAACAAGCTGCGTGTCGCGATAATCCACGTCGAAAGTTGTGAAAAATGATCGCACGAAAATGTTCACGAGTTAATTCCATTTTTTGGCCGAGATGAATTTTTTAATTCCCTGTAAATAAAACAATTCTGATGTCTGAATTTGGAATCCCCGCAAAACTAATACGGCTGTGCAAGTTGACGTTGAGCAACACCAAAACCTCCGTCAGGATCGGGAAGGACCTCTCCGAGCCGTTCGATACCAGACGAGGTTTCAGAAAAGGTGACTCACTATCGTGCGACTTCTTTAACTTGTTGTTGGAAAAAATAATACGAGCTGCAGAGCTAAATAGAGAAGGTACAATCTTCTACAAGAGTGTACAGCTGAGTGATGATTTTGATATCATCGGAAGCAACAACCGCGCCATTTGTTCTGCTTTTTCCCGCATGGATAAGGAGGCGAAGCGAATGGGTCTGGTGGTGAATGAGAACAAGACGAAATATCTCCTGTCATCAAGCAAACAGTTTGCGCATTCGCGTCTTGGCTCCCACGTCACTGTTGACAGTCATAACTTTGATGTTGTAGATAGTTTCGTCTACCTGGGAACCAGCATTAACAGCAATAACAATGTCAGCCTGGAAATCCAATGCAGAATCACTCTTGCCAACAGGTGCTACTATGGACTAAGTAGGCAATTGAAAAGTAAAGTCCTCTTTCGACGAACAAAAGCCAAACTCTACAAGTCTCTCATCATTCCCGTCCTACTTTACGGTGCAGAAGCGTGGACGAGAGAAAGGTTTTGCGGAAGATTTATGGTCCCATAAACATTGGCAACGGCGAATACCGCAGACGATGGAACGATGAGCTGTATGTGTTATTCGACGACATAGACATAGTCCAGCGAATAAAAAAAACAGCGGCATCGAATGGATGAAAGTGCTCCAGCTCTAAAAGTATTCGATGCAGTTCCCGCTGGTGGAAGCCGAGGAAGAGGGATACCTCCACTCCGATGGAAGGACCAGGTGGAGAGGGACCTGGCTTCGCTTGGTATAACCAATTGGCACCAAACTGCCAGAAGGAGGGATACGTGGCGCGCTGTTTTGGACTCGGCTATAACCGCGTAAGCGGTGTCTACGCCAGTCAAGAAGAAGAAGAAATAAAAAAATTCACGATTAAATGACAAAACGTTCTGAGTGATGTTATGCTAAAGCATGTCAAACTTTCCAATGGAAATGTCAGATTGCACCTGGCAACACTTAGTGTTGCCTAGGCCAGAAATATATATAGCAGCCCTCGTACTCACACTTGCACGGTTTGTCTGTCTGTAATACGATACATATTAACCTTTGTTTTCCTCGGTCTATTGCATTTTAACATTGACCTCGCACTACAATGAGTCGGCGAACTTATTGATACTCTCATTGATAATGTCAATAGCAGACTTTCAACGCAAATTATGTATACACACTGTTAGGTGGCTAAACTTCAAGTAAATTACAACACAGCCAATTTATAACCAAACCAGCATACAAAATGGCTATTGTAACAAGTAAGGAAAGGCTAAGTTCGGGTGCAACCGAACATTTCATACTCTCACAATTTATTGATCTAATTTTATAAAGATAACACAATTCGAAACATATATACGGCATAAGGTTCAATAGAATAACGAAAATCATCATAAATAGTATATGAGAACTGAGGTAATTCCTGAACCGATTTCACTCGTTTTCACCATTAAGATACAATGCCTGCTTTATGGTCCGAATTGATTCAACACAATTGTGCGCTAAGTTAACAGTTAATTTAGACCAAATATTGGTAATTTCGGCGTTTTCGGTTGTTATATCAATTGTCCTCTGATATTTAACGAAAGACCAAATATTTTCTATAAATTTTTGGTCAGGGGTGTGCTGAGGTCAACTTGAATTGCTTCATTTAAAACTTTTGTAGGTAAAGATCCTTCATGAAATGGAGCATTGTCCTGTTGTAAAATGTAGTCAATAGTAGAAAAAGGCCGACTAACCACTATAATGGCATGATCATGTGAATTCAGATATATCCGGATGATTTAGAGTGAGTGCCAAATCTCGAAATCGTAAGTAAGGAAAACTTCCCCAAATTACTACTCTTGCTTAAACCAAATCCAAGGATAAAAGCTAAATCGCCGTGTATAAATAATTTTGACGCAAAAAAATGTGTGTAAATACTTTTGACTACTGCTAGTCTTCAGTTCATTTGCGCATTTCTCCGCCATATTTCTAGCTAATCTAACCAACCTGACTTCATTCGTTCAGGAAAAGATTAAGGTTTACAACAACATAGCATTTTGTTACCCTGCGACAACAACAACTACAAGCGAATGCTTTTTGTGTGAAACTTGTAAAAAACATCCGGTGTGTAAATAATTTTGACTACCTCTGTATATAACCCCATATCTAACTCTTTTATTTCTGGGTGATACAAACAACCGTTATATGAACAAAACTATAATACTATGTGCAACATGTTGCGAGAGTATAAAAAGAAATCAAATAAATGAATTATTTTTGTCTTCTATACACAGTATTGCATTGTGTTTGTGGTAATGTTTAGATATATGCAATGTTTTGCAAATGGGTCTCACAGTTGTTATTCATATAATTTTATAGCATGACAATGTACTAGACAGTATCAAACGTAATGTGGACCCCAGAGAATGGCAAGACATCTACATACCCAAAGACGTTTAATATAAACGTGCATCTGTATTCATACGTTTCACAGCATGTTACGTATACGCCATGGCCGCACGCAAAATGCTAAAAGTTATAGCAGTGGAAATTCAGCTGGCATTTCATTTCACTGCTTGGGTGAATACGTATACAATATATATATATTTATATATACATATATATTTATACTTTTGCTATGCTCTTTGTTTTATTTTCGCCGTTCTGGTTTTTAGTTTTTCTCCTCTTTAATTTTGTGAAAAATCCCTTAATTTAAGTGGATGAAACTGATGTAAGCCATGGGGGTTTAATTGTTCTGCTCTTCACTTTCCGAACATTGCCGCTCCCTTCAGCGTTTGCTATGGGACAGCAAAGTTTGTTTTTGTTGTTTTGTAGAAGTGTGCATTCCTTCGAATATGTAGTGAAAAGCCTGAGAAGAGCGGCGGTAGTTGAAGGTGGTGAAAAACTTGCTACCTGTTCTGACTTTCTCTGAGACTGTCACGCTTGTGATATTCTGTCTTTAGTACAACTTAAGAATAGAGTTTGTGCATCTACAAAGCATGGCAGGAGTCGAATGGGAAAAATACTGTATTTACGAAGCCCTCTAAATATATAGACGATTTAAAAAATACCTTGAAACATGTGGGTTCAATTGCTATTGGTGAGTCCAGACAATTATTAATTAATTTCTTTTCTAAATGTTCCACAAACTCTAATATCCAATAGTTTAAAATTTCTGCTCGTTGGCACGTCTTATATACTAGTATTCGGGGGTGGTAGTGTGTGTAGAGTCACCAATCGCCAATAAATGAGAATATTGTGCGGTTGACCAAATATCACCGATGCGAGTTTTATATATAAAATGTAAAGCTAGCGAAAATTATTAATTTTATTATTATAATTGTATCGACAATAGAAAATAATTATGTCTGTACATACAGTGAGTAGAAGAAATTTTTCATTCACTGATACACAGAAGGCCTACCAATACCAAATTAGTTTTTGGTTTAAGTGTACTGACTCTAGCCAGTTTATTATGCGTACAAAGTACGTACATTAGAGCGTTTGGTGAGTGACTGGGCTACCCAGCAAAATACAGTTGAAACAAAAGGCCTAAAATTTTGCAGCACATCTGGTGGTAAACCATCACAATGAACTTCTCGGCTTAGATATGCCTCATTCCATATTATGTAGAATGGTAAAACTAATTTTACCATTGGTCCACCAGTTTTCGATCTATAAAGAATCAATGTTTGACTAATTTATTCTACCCAAGGGTTGAATGTGAAAATAGGGGCCTCAGAAATTTTTAATTGTATTTGTTTTTTGTTAACAAAGCAAGCTATAGCCAATTCTATGAACTCTCGTGCTCCTAGTCTCCTCAAAACCGCACATTTGTTATCATGTTTTTGATAATTTATTTTGAGGTTTCCAGCAAGATGTTGATATTCGTGCTACTCGACATTTCTGGTACGTGATCGAATAACAGCAAAAATGTGTTAAACATTGTACTGTATGTCACAAGATATATACTTTTAACATTAACTATTACGACATTGCCGTTCCTCTGGTTGTAGACGCTGAACGTTTTGTCATTAAACAAATATTTTTAGAAATACTGCTATATTTAGAAATTCATTGGAAATGGGATGCTTACTATAACTGTTACAATAAAGTTCGAGTCAAATTGTTATCGAAATAATTACGAGAGAATTATTATTGTATGAGAAAAATAGCTTGCTGAAGAGGCCGCAAAAGAATTTTTGTTCTGCCAGATTAAAGTATCTAAGAATTATTCTTACGACAAAGTAGACAATTGGTAAAAAAAACATTACTGCAAAAAGCTAATAGATTTTTAGGTTGTATAGACAACCGGCTAGATACTTTACAATAAGCGATTTACCCTCAACTGTGGTAAATCAGAGACAATTCGAACTAACTAAATACTTGCACCTAACATAGAAGAAACGAAAAATTTAATTTAGACGTAAAAGAAACCGAGCAATATTGCGCCAGTTTCAAAGAGTAGCAAAGTAATAGTACAAAAGAAATTACTGACAGCAATGCAGTGGAATTGATGAAAAAACAAGTTGAAGACACTTAAAGATGATGATGATATGGGAACACTTCTTATATAAATTAAAACCGGAGCAATCGCTAACAATGCGAGAGGTGAATAAATTTGGGAAATTCTGTCAAAAATAAACCAAATTGCAAAAGCCTAGAAAACTCTCAACACCTTTATATACCGCTGCTCTGCATATACGAGTATACATACATATTGTATGAACGAGAAGTTACGCAAAAGCTGGCAATCGTATTGGTATCATTTGCTAAAATGTTTACACAATTTAATTGAATTTCAATTTCAATTTATTGACGCTGAAATAGAATTTTCAATTTACTCAAAATACACCAAAACACACGTCTTTACATACACATATGTATGTATATTTATCAGACTAGATATGCATATATAGTTTGGGATTTAGAAAAAAAAAAAATTTTGGATCCCTATTGCGGACTCGTTTAATAACTTTAAGGTGAAATTGCATATACTGACTGCGATATTTCTGATTTAATAGAAGTAAAGGCTACGGAAGTATTACAAGCATTGGATGAGCATCAAACCCAATACAATTACGCAATTTGGAGGATGTTCGATCTGAAACATTCCTAGTTCAACTATGGAATCCGATTGAAATAACGTGAGCACTTCTAATTACAAATTATCAAAGACGCAATTTGAGTGCAACTCCATACTAAAATCTTCAATTTCTAACGCTTTATTCAGCTTAAGTGAAGCTGTTAAAAAGCGACTGTATCAGTTTTTTGCCAATATCAACAAGGGTTTTATGAGAGTGGCCTTATGACCTTGTCTTCAAATACATTAAGTGAGCGAATAAAATTGTGCATATTTGACTAAAACTTGATCTTTCTAATTATGACAAAATAAAACCTTCAATTCAATTCAAAAGTAATATATAATTTTCATTACAAATCATTACATATCTTAAATTTAAGTTTCCTTAATTCGCTAAACATATTGTATTATGTTTACATAATGCAACTACAACTAAACCCTTTTTAATAATTATAAATAGTCGACACCTTTGTAAGCATTATTCCGCCATTAAAGGGCTGTTTGAATTAATTTATGTAGTCCTAATTAATCACAAATACATACGTACACGCTAATGTATATGCCGCCATATCCTTTTTCAATAACGTGCTAATGTTTTGTTGTGATTTGAGTAATTAATGCATTTTCAATGTTTTTATTTTATTTCTATTTTTCAAAACGGAGAATGTTAATACCGCCACCGAATACTTATTCACGAATCTCCCGAAAGCCTATATATTAAACATGACCCAGACTAACCCTAAGTAGTTCTTTCTAAACATTTTTAACACTAAACATTTCCTTTCACACAACTATTTGCTTTTTATTAGTCTACAAAAGTGTAAATTCAGTAGGCTCTCTATAATCTCATACTCATACATTTAGCCACCTTTGGTGGCACTACGATTAAAGTTTAGAGTTTCAGCTTAAAACAAATGTTTATTCGGTAATCGACCATCGAGCAGCTCGGTTTACATATCATTGTTCTAAACTTTGTTATAATTATTTTCTACAACCGACCAAAGTTATTTAAATACCGAGTGATTAGGTATGTCTGTATGCCTGTGTATTTAAGGTATGCCTGTGTATAAGGAAGATAAACGCTGTCAGCTTATCTGAAATTTTTTGAACCGGATAGTATTGATTTTTGCTGATTCGTCTACCTCACTGGTAGTACGACAATCGAAATGTCAGTACTGAGGAACCGTACAGAAGGTGTCAAGATATGTATTTCTATCTCACCTTTTTTCTGAGCTACAATTAGTAAGAACATATCTGTCTTATTTGATGAATTGAAACGGATTAAATGTCATACATTTGCGGCAGGATGGACAAAACAAGTGGTTCATTAGGAGCCACCACTATGTGTTAGAACGATCTCGCAGCGGGTGCGGATGTTATCCAACAAATACATAGAAGTCTATAGATATAGTGCTAGAACGCAAAAGGACTCGTCATAAGCGTAATGAATATTATTAAGGCGAAGAAGCATCCAAAAAAGTTTCATCACGTAGTACCCGATATGAGGTCAAATACAGGTCAAATAGTCAATGTTACAACTCTTCTATAGGGTGGAATGCGCATCTCTTTGAAGGGTACTGTACTTCTGAGAAGTGTATTTACTGATACCTCCCTAGTAACACTGCCTGAAGGTCACTTGAGTTGTCTGAACAATAGTACCATTCCCTAAATGTAAGAGGTGCTAACTTCTGCCGCAAGCATTGTACATACACTGGTTACCGCAAACTTCGCCAATGGTTTGTGGGTTCTGTGATGTTGCGGTGTGTTAATTATATCGTCAAATTAATTGGCGATATCTTCGAAGCCAAATACCAAAAACAAAATAGACGTAAACGCATGCAATAAACGTGCACTTAAAATGTTTGAAAAGCACTCATTAGCGAGTACGAGCACAAATAAGCGATCGAACGAACACATAAATAAATAACATTTACTTATTTGTACTTATTGTTTTTATTGAAAGCATATACATACATGTCACTGAAGAAAATCTACAAATGAAATTATTGAATGAGTATAATAAAGCTATTGCAGCGATAACATTTTCTGATCAGGACCGTGATCAGGATGACGAGTAGATTTGAAATCCGGAATCATTGAAAATGAGGTAGCACCACATATGGGTCAAAACCATATCTCAGAACTACTAGACTGATTTCAATGGTATTCATTATATAATACTTTCTTATGACACGGATGAAAAATGGCCGAAATCGGTTCAAAACAACGCCTACTTTCCATGTAACTCAATTTTGAATTCCATCTGATTCCTTCGTTTTACCTTAATATATAAAAATCCAGTGTCCGTGTGTGTGTTCCGAATAAACTCAAAAACGAGTCAACTGATATTCATGAAAGTTGGCCTATACATGTAATTTTGTCCAACTTTGATGTTAGGATAGTTATTATTGAGGGTTATCCACTGTATCGCCTCAGAAACGCTGATAATGGTGGTCATACATATAAAATGATAACTTCAAATTCTAACCAATTAGAAATTGACAGTCAAAGGGTAGTACCATACTCACCACTACTCTCCAAAACGTACAGACCTTCAAATTCTAACCAATTAGAAATTGACAATCAATGGGTAGTACCATACTCACCACTACTCTCCAAAACGTACAAGGAGTGGAGGATGGGATCATGTGTAGAAGTTCACGCAAGTGAGGAAAGTTTTTGATTGTCATTCACTTGGGAGTGGCCAGAAACGATTCTTCTCCACATGGTTCAAGCAGCTCACGACTTCCGGTTTTAGACCAAGTATCCTCTGGGTAGCCAACAGACATCCGTTTGAAGGCGAGCTAAAGTGAGAAGGCGAAGCCCGCTTATGCGGTTGTGCGTAAGGCTTGGGACCCACCACGTATAAACGAAGTACCAATGAAAAATCTACGAAAGCCTCGGATGAGACACCCCCCTTTTGATGACGACCCCTGCAAACGTTTTAAGGATAATGATATAAGGGCATGCACCTGGAATGTTCGGACCCTTAATTGGGAAGGTGCCTCTGCCCAGCTGGTTGATGTCCTCATACGACTCAAGGCTGACATCACCGCCATCCAAGAAGTGCGATGGACGTGACAAGGACGGAAGAAGGTGGGTCCTTGTGACATCTACTACAGCGGCCATATAAAGGAGCGCAAATTTGGTGTTGGATTTGTGGTGGGAGAGAGACTCCGTCGCAGAGTCCTGGCATTCACCCCGGTAAATGAACGTCTTGCCACAATTCGCATCAAAGCGAGGTTCTTCAACATATCGCTGATTTGCGCCCACGCCCCAACGGAAGAGAAGGACGATGTGACCAAAGATGCTTTCTATGAGCGCCTAGAACGCACCTATGAGCGCTGCCCCCGCCACGATGTAAAAGTCGTGCTTGGCGATTTTAACGCCAGGGTGGGTAAAGAAGGTGTCTTTGGCACAACAGTCGGAAAATTCAGCCGATCGAAACACGCGGAACCAAATCGATCACGTTGTGATAGACGGAAGACATGTCTCCTGTGTTTTAGATGTGCGTACGCTCCGAGGACCTAATATAGACTCGGACCATTATCCAAAGAATGCCCGTCAACAAACACAAGGAAGGTTCGACGTCGAAAAGCTGCAATCGCAAAAGACAGCCACGAAGTACTCTACTCGACTTGCACTCCTGCTCTCTGAGAGCACTCATCAGCATCTCGGTATAAGGGAACTGTGGAACGGCATCTCAAACTCACTGCGTACCGCTGCAGCCGAAACAATTGGTTTTCGGCAACGACAAAAAACAAGCTGGTACGATGAGGAGTGCCGTCTCGCAGCGGAGAGAAAACAGACTGCCTACCTCGCAACGTTGCAAACGACCACAACTCGTGCGGGATGGGATAGATACCGAGAGCTGAAGAGGGAAGCGAGACACATCTACAGACAAAAAAAGAAAGAGACCGAAATGCGTGAGAATGCAGACAGAGGGAATGCTCGAAAATTTTATGGAAAAATGAAGCGACATTGACATAGTTCAGCGAATAAAAACACAGCGGCTACGCTGGCTAGGTCATGTTGTGCGAATGGACGAAAACAGTCCAGCCCTGAAAGTGTTCGATGCAGTACCCGCCGGAGGAAGCCGAGGAAGGGGAAGGCCTCCACTCCGTTGGAGGGACCAGGTGGAGAGCGACCTGGTTACACTTGGGATCTCCAACTGGCGCCGAACTGCGAAGGAGAGAGAGAGGTTGCACACTATCGTCGATTCGGCTATAACCGGCTAAACGGTTGCAACGCCAATCACATACATACATAATAAAGCTATTGCAGCGATAACATTTTCTGATCAGGATCGTGATCAGGATGACGAGTAGATTTGAAATCCGGAATCATTGAAAATGAGGTAGCACCACATATGGGTCAAAACCATATCTCAGAACTACTAGCCTGATTTCAATGGTATTCATTATATAATATTTTCTTATGACACGGATGAAAAATGGCCGAAATCGGTTCAAAACAACGCCTACTTTCCATGTAACTCAATTTTGAATTCCATCTGATTCCTTCGTTTTATCTTAATATATAAAAATCCAGTGTCCGTGTGTGTGTTCCGAATAAACTCAAAAACGAGTCAACTGATATTCATGAAAGTTGGCCTATACATGTAATTTTGTCCAGCTTTGATGATAGGATAGTTATTATTGAGGGTTATCCATTGTACCGCCTCATAAACGCTGATAATGGTGGTCATACATATAAAATGATAACTTCAAATTCTAACCAATTAGAAATTGGCAATCAATGGGTAGTACCATACTCACCACTACTCTCCAAAACGTACAGAACTTCAAATTCTAACCAATTATAAATTGACAATCAATGGGTAGTACCATACACACCACTACTCTCCAAAACGTACAAGGCTCATATTAATGTTGAGCTTTGCAGTTCTGTCAAATCCATCAAGTATATTTATATATATATATATTTGGCGTAGAAACCGCTTAAGCGATTATAGCCGAATCCACCAGAGCGCGCACTCGTTCCTCCTTTTTGCTTTTTGGCGCCAACTGGAAACACCAAGTGAAGCCAGGTCACTTTGCACTTGGTCTTTCCACCGAAGTGGAGGTCGTCCTCTTCCCCGGCTTCCTCCAGCGGGTACTGCATCGAACACGTTCAGGGCTGGAGTGTTTTCGTCCATTCGGACAACATGACCTAGCCAGCGTAGCCGCTGTCTTTTTATTCGCTGAACTATGTCAATGTCGTCAAATCGTACAGCTCATCGTTCTATCGTCTGCGGTATTCGCCGTTGCCAATGATTCTGCGTTGGATTTCAAGGCTGACATTGTTGGTGTTGTTAACGCTGGTTCTCAAGTAGACGAAACTATCTACTACTTCAAAGGTATGACTGTCAACAGTGACGTGAGTGCACTGACGCGAGTGCGCTGACGCGAGTGCGCTGACTGTTTGTTTGATGACTGGAGATATTTCGTCTTGTCCTCATTCACCACCAGACCCATACGCTTCGCTTCTTCATCTAGTCTGAAAAAAGCAGAACAAACGGCGCTGTTGTTGCTTCCGTGATATCAATATCATCGGGATACGCCAGCAGCTGTACACTCTTGTAGAAGATTATACCTTCAAGTATATTTGCAAGTACGTTAATAAGGGCAGTGATTTGGCCGTATATGGAGTACAAAATATAGACGAAAATGATGAAATAGCACGCTACCAAATGGGTAGATACATTAGCAGCAATGAAGCTTTCTGGCGCATACTTAGCTTCCCCATACACCATAGAGAATCTGCTTTCCAAAATCTTGCAGTGCATCTTGGAAATAGACAATGTGTATTTCACGGAAGAAAATATTCTCCAAAGAGCATGTGAACCAACAAAAACGATACTAACCGACTTTTTCACTCTTTGTCCAAAAACTGATATGTATAGTAAATTCGCAAAAACACTATTATACACTGATATTCCATGCTATTTTACATGGAACACGTCAGCTAAAAAATGGGAACCACGTAAAAAGGGAAAACGACATCCTACAATTGCAGGCATATTTAAAGCTAAGACACTGGGACGACTTTATACTGTACATCCAAAACAACGTGAATGCTTTTTTCTGCGTTTATTGTTGGCAAATATTCCTGGACCAATCTCTTTTCAGTTTATACGAACAGTTAATGGTCAAGTGTTCAGTAAATATAAAGATGCATGTCACGCGTTGCAACTTTTAGGAGATGAGAGCCATTGAGATCTGACACTTGCTGATCCTGCTTTACGGTCCTAGCCGAGTAATATTCGTCAACTATTTGCCATTATTTTGACGACATGTATTCCAACACAGTAATCTACATTGTGGGAAAAATATAAGAACTACATGACTGAAGATATACTCTACCGACATAAACAAATAAACCACTCTACAAACTTAGACTTCACACAAGATATGTATAACGAAGCATTAATAATGATTGAAGATTTATGTATTATGATCTCAAGTTTACCACTTAGTCATTATGGTATTCCACCTCTTGATCGCCCAGCTACAGACTTAGTAAATAGTGATTTGCAGCGAGAAGAACAATTTAATAATCGTGATTTAAATACATTTGTTACTAACAATGAACCATTTTTAACTGAAGAGCAGAAGATAAGTTCTTCTCGAATTATCGAATCGAATTATGTTGGCTGTTGATGTCAAATAAGGCGGTTTTTTCTATTTAGATGCACCAGGTATAACATATTTGATATCTTTCATTCTTGCGAAACTACGGTCACAACATAAAATTGCATTAGCAGTTGCATCATCAGACATAGCTGTTACTTTGTTGGATGGTGGGCGGACAGCACATTCTGCTTTCAAGCTACCATTAGATATTCATAACAATCCAAATGCAATGTGTAATATCAAAAAAGAAGCGGAATGGCAGCAGTGTTACGGAAGACTTCGATCATAATTTGGAATGAGTGTACTATGGCTCATAAGCATTCACTCGAAGCATTAAATAGGACTATGCAGGATTTAAACAATAGTGACATACTTTTCGGTGGTGGTATTTTATTACTATCTAGTGATTTCTGGCAAACGTTGCCAGTTATTCCTCGCTCTACTTTTGCTGATGAAGTTATGTATGTCTAAAACAATCAATTTTATGGAGAAATGTTGAAACACTCAGACCGACAAAAAACATGTGAGTACAACTCTAAATATATTAAGATGTTATAAAAATATTATGTTAATTTGTGTTACATTTTGTCTTTCAAATCCTTTTTGAATCACTCAGCCACAGCAACGCGTGACCGGGTCTGCTAGTATACTATATATGATGATTTTCTATTGGACTTTATTCCGAATATATAGGTCAAATTGTGTGTTATCATAATAAAATTACATCAATAAATTGCGAGAGTATAAAATATTCGGTTGGACCCGAACTTAGCCTAAGTTGGACCAAATTACATGTATATGCCAACTTTCATGAATATCAGTTGACTCGTTTCTGAGTTCATTCGGAACATACACACGGACATTGGATTTATTTACTCTCGCAACCTGTTGCACAGAGTATCATAGTTTTGTTCACATAACGGTTGTTTGTGTCACCAAGAAATAAAAGAGTTAGATATGGGGTTATATATATATAAATGATCAGGATGACGAGTGGAGTCTGCCGTCTGTCAGTCTGTCCGTCCGTCCGTCCGTGCAAGCTGTAACTTGAGTAAAAATTTAGATATCTTAATGAAACTTGGAACACATGTTCCTTGGGACCGTGCTTTCGAAAATCGGTCCACTGCCACGCCCACAAAATGGCGAAAACCAAAAACACATAAAGTGTCATAACTAAGCCTTAAATAAAGTTATAATAGTAAAATTTGGAATAAAGGATCAATGAAACTTGGTTTGTAATAGTTTCCTTACCTCCCAATAATATGTTGTGAAAATTGTCCAAATCGGATCACAACCACGCCTACTTCCTATATACCAGAACTTAGAAGATGATCTGAATCGTTTACTTTACAATATATAAAGTAAGCACTACTGAAGATATCGGTGCCAAACTTTGCACAAATACTGTATTTATAGTGTGGCAGCCCATTTCTAAAAATCGCCGAAATCGGACCATAGGTTTTCAAGGCCCCTTATATCGAACATGAGGACCTCGGTGCTTCTAACCTAATATTAGGGTTTCCAACTTTCAATGGACTTTATACAATATATATGACGAATATGTAGGTCAAATTGTGTATTATATAATATTAATTATGTTAAATAAATAAATTGCGAAAGTATAAAATGTTCGGTTACACCCGAACTTAGTCCTTCCTTACTTGTTATATATTAAGATATATTAAGATATGGTACGAGAGTATAAAAACCGTTTGATATGTATTTTTTACATGAAAAATATTTCTGATAATGAAAAGTCTTTGGATATAATTTTACATTGATCTGGTGATGTTCTTCACACTATAATACAATAAACAAATTTGATATTAACCGTTGAGTCAGCCTGTGTTTACTATTCACTAAATTCCACATTTGATATTTTCCTACAGAATAAGCGCCTCATGACTAGCCAATATGTCACAACGTATGGCGTTGTTATAAGACATGTCAACATATCTGCTGTGAAGTCGGAAAGTGGCGGTGAATATTAGTGCAAAGCAATATCTCGCGCAGATGAAGCATCGCATTCGGCACGTTTGAACATTTGCGGTAAGTGGAGCTAATTTAAATACAAATGTGCGCACCTATAAATCTTAATAAAAGCGTATGTAGTATATAAAAAAATACAGCTTCCACGTACTTAGACTGAATGACAGGGTGCGCTATAATACTAAAATATTTCATCTGAAAAACACAACGAGTTTCACTGAATTTTGTATTTTTATCTATTTGTTTATTGAATTTTTTATTCACCTGCAAGGTTACTCATATACATATAATATATTCCTCTCGCACAGGTATGCCATACGCGCGCATGATGCTGAAACTATTTGCCGTGGCAAGTATGACCTTTTTTCTCAAATGTGGTCCTGTAGCAGAATACCGAATCTACAGCATCAGCATTGAGTAAGGTAAGCATGCATACATAAGTTCATATTTATTAATATGCAAACGTACCATCCTCAGTCGGTATCATCCTCAGTCGGTACCATCCTTAGTCGGTTTATGTGTGAGGAGAAACTTACGAACGAAATTCTCGTTCTGCGGGCATTTCCGCTCAACGAGTTTTTGCATATTGTCTAGAGTACGAGTGCATGCAACATGTGGCGAGTGATGCTTCCGTGGTTTTACTTATATATTTAGAATGCTTATGCACACATAATGCTGGTATAAAGTATTAAAAAAAATTTCATATTCCATAACTAGACTGTTTCATAAACACCATTTCTATAATCGAAATCGCAATACTTTCACAGAAGGTGATACTAAGGAATTTAACATTTAAATTTCACCTAGTTTAAATCTTCAGTCGATATTTTTGAGCTCTGTCGATCTTGTCATCATTGAATTAAGGTTTCAGTAGGCTGGATACAGCAATAAAGGGTCTAGATCAGGCAATGTATCCTTAATATAAATTATTTGAAGCTTAATGCCAAACAACTTCTAGCATCGTTAAACACACTACTTGTGTGTATTAACTTTCGAACATAACTTTATTAAACACGAGGCTGTTCGAGTCCCAAGAGGGTAATGTAATAACAAGGAAGAAGTGAGTGGAAAGTACATGTATGTGATTGGCGTTGCAACCATTTAGCCGGTTATAGCCGAATCGACGATAGTGCGCCACCTCTCTCTCTCCTTCGCAGTTCGGCGCCAGTTGGAGATCCCAAGTGTAACCAGGTCGCTCTCCACCTGGTCCCTCCAACGGAGTGGAGGCCTTCCCCTTCCTCGGCTTCCTCCGGCGGGTACTGCATCGAACACTTTCAGGGCTGGAGTGTTTTCGTCCATTCGGACAACATGACCTAGCCAGCGTAGCCGCTGTCTTTTTATTCGCTGAACTATGTCAATGTCGTCGTATAACTCGTACAGCTCATCGTTCCATCGTCTGCGGTATTCGCCGTTGCCAATGTTCTGAGGACCATAAATCTTACGCAAAATTTTCCTCTCGAAAACTCCTAGTGTCGTCTCATCTGATGTTGACATCGTCCAAGCTTCTGCACCGTAAAGCAGGACGGGAATGATAAGCGACTTGTAGAGCTTGATTTTGGTTCGTCGAGAGAAGACTTTACTGTTCAATTGCCTACTCAGTCCAAAGTAGCACCTGTTGGCAAGAGTTATTCTGCGCTGGATTTCGAGGCTGACATTTTTCGTGTTGTTGATGCTGGTTCCCAGGTAGACGAAATTATCTACGACCTCGAAGTTATGACTGTCAACAGTGACGTGGGAGCCAAGACGCGAATGCGCCGACTGTTTGTTTGATGACAGGAGATATTTCGTTATGTCCTCATTCACCTCCAGATCCATTCGCTTCGCCTCCTTATCCATGCGGGAAAAAGCAGAACAAACGGCGCGGTTGTTGCTTCCGATGATATCAATATCATCGGCGTACGCCAGGAGCTGTACACTCTTGTAGAAGATTGTACCTTCTCTATTTAGCTCTGCAGCTCGTATTATTTTTTCCAACATCAAGTTAAAGAAGTCGCACGATAGTGAGTCACCTTGTCTGAAACCTCGTTTGGTATCGAACGGCTCGGAGAGGTCCTTCCCAATCATGACGGAGCTTTTTGTGTTGCTCAACGTCAACTTACACAGCCGTATTAGTTTTGCGGGGATACCAAATTCAGACATCGCGGCGTAAAGGCAACTCCTTTTCGTGCTGTCGAAAGCAGCTTTAAAATCGACAAAAAGGTGGTGTGTGTCGATACTCTTTTCACGGGTCTTCTCCAAAATTTGGCGCATGGTGAATATCTGGTCAGTTGTCGATTTTCCAGGTCTAAAACCACACTGATAAGGTCCAATCAGTTTGTTGACGGTGGGCTTTAGTCTTTCACACAGTACGCTCGATAGAACCTTGTATGCGATATTTAGGAGGCTGATCTCACGGTAATTGGCGCAGATTGTGGGATCTCCCTTTTTATGTATTGGGCAGAGCACACTGAGATTCCAATCGTCAGGCATGCTTTCTTCCGACCATATTCTGCAAAGAAGCTGATGCATGCACCTTATCAGTTCTTCGCCGCCGTATTTGAATAGTTCTGCCGGTAATCTATCGGCCCCCGCTGCTTTGTTGTTCTTCAAGAGGGTAATTGCTATTCGAATTTCTTCATGGTCGGGTAATGGAACAGCTGTTCCATCGTCATCGATTGGAGGATCGGGTTCGCCATCTCCTGGTGTTGTACTTTCACTGCCATTCAGCAGCTCGGAGAAGTGTTCCCTCCATGATCCCAGTATGCCCTGGACATCGGTTACCAGATTACCACCTTGGTCTCTACATGAGGATGCTCCGGTCTTGAAACCTTCGTAAAGTCGCTTTATGTTTCATAAAATTTTCGAGCATTCCCTCTGTCTGCCAGCTTCTCAAGCTCTTCGTACTCACGCGTGCGTATCTTCGCTGCGACCAGATAGTGGTCCGAGTCTATATTATGTCCTCGGAGCGTACGCACGCCTAAAACACAGGAGACATGTCTTCCGTCTATCACAACGTGATCGATTTGGTTCCGCGTGTTTCGATCGGCTGAATTTTCCGACTGTTGTGCCAAAGACACCTTCTTTACCCACCCTGGCGTTAAAATCGCCAAGCACGACTTTTACATCGTGGCGGGGGCAGCGCTCATAGGTGCGTTCTAGGCGCTCATAGAAAGCATCTTTGGTCACATCGTCCTTCTCTTCCGTTGGGGCGTGGGCGCAAATCAGCGATATGTTGAAGAACCTCGCTTTGATGCGAATTGTGGCAAGACGTTCATTTACCGGGGTGAATGCCAGGGCTCTGCGACGGAGTCTCTCTCCCACCACAAATCCAACACCAAATTTGCGCTCCTTTATATGGCCGCTGTAGTAGATGTCACAAGGACCCACCTTCTTCCGTCCTTGTCACGTCCATCGCACTTCTTGGATGGCGGTGATGTCAGCCTTGAGTCGTATGAGGACATCAACCAGCTGGGCAGAGGCACCTTCCCAATTAAGGGTCCGGACATTCCAGGTGCATGCCCTTATATCATTATCCTTAAAACGTTTGCAGGGGTCGTCATCAAAATGGGTGTCTCATCCGAGGCTTTCGTAGATTTTTCATTGGTACTTCGTTTTTATGTGGTGGGTCCAAAGCCCTACGCACAACCGCATAAGCGGGCTTCGCCTTCTCACTTTAGCTCGCCTTCAAACGGATGTCTGTTGGCTACCCAGAGGATACTTGGTCTAAAACCGGAAGTCGTGAGCTGCTTGAACCATGTGGAGAAGAATCGTTTCTGGCCACTCCCAAGTGAATGACAATCAAAAACTTTCCTCACTTGCGTGAACTTCTACACATGATCCCATACTTATAAAAAAAAACACAATGTGTGAATATATAAGTCTGATATAACTATCAATGGTCACGAACTGATATAAATCAGTGGGGTCTAACACAAAGATATTGGACATTGGCACGAGATAGGGCACACTCTCCGCAGAAGTGAGTTGTTATTGTCACGAAAATACCCAATAGAGTATCCCAGGACTTGTGGCATTGTTATTAAAGGAATACCATGGGGATTTCGAATTTGAGCACTTGGGGGGTTGTGTATGATGAAATGCAATGTGGATGATGGCGGTGAGTGTCAAAACAATGCTTTACTTCGATTTTTATAACTTTTACTTTTTTAATTTTATTTATGGCTTAATTATGACACTTTATGTGTTTTTGCTTTTCGCCATTTTGTGGGCGTGGCAGGGTCAGCCGATTTGGCCCATTTTCGAAAGTAACGCTCTCACGGTCCCAAGGAACATGTGTCGTCAAGATATCTCAATTTTTACCGTTATCCGTTGCACGGACGGACAGACAGACATTCGGACTTTGACTGGTCTCGTCACCCTGATCATTTTGAAAAGGCCGAAAGCCAGTAGGTGGTGTGTGTTTAAAATAAACAAACGGTTGGATGGAGCCCAATTGAAAATAATTCAATAATCTAACAAATTGTTTGTATATCATACTTATTTAAGTGTCACTAAGTTCAGAAAAAAGAGTTTCAAGATACCAAAAAAAATTTAAATAAGCGGAAATGGCCGAATGGACAAACGGGTGAACATAATGACTAAAATGTTGAACGTCCATGATTGAATGTAGCATTCCCAAATCTGAATCGTTATTTCCATAAGCTTAATCAATTGTTATATCAAGTGGTTACTGCAACCGATAGAGCCACGATAAGATTCAACTTTCAAAGCTTATTTGTCGTGAAAAAGGTTTTCAGAAGATCAGCAAACCATTTTGAAGCAGCTTAAAACTAATAGCAGTCTTAATTTATCAGATACAATCGAGTAGGGGTAACGGTAAGTTTTCTTAAAATTTTGGAACCCCAGGAACGTGTTAATATGCATTTTGTTGAATGTTTGTCAGCAATGTATGTCTGTGTATATCTTATATATGTTCGCTTCCTTTAGCATTCAGTATATTGCCAATCTGTTTATATACTAGTTCTACGCCGATGGCAATAACCTGTAAACAAGCTTTTAAATATTAATTAATCCAATATTTATAAATTGAAGCTCGACTGTGGGCATTTTATTCAAATGAATATTAAATTTTCTTCCAATGTTTGTTCTCTCAGCTGTGCGACTCAGCACCTCTAACCTGTAAACAAACGACCTCACATTTTTATAATATAAACGTGAATCTGTGTGAGCATCTATTTGGGTACATTATGAGCATGTGTGGGTTTGTAAGTATGTAGGTTTGCGCCAGAGTAACGAAAGCAATAGTTGCAAAAGAGAATTTAGCCCAAAAACCTAATTGGGACGATGCTTGTACCAGATTCTGTGTACCATACACTGTAACGATAAATAGGCAGAGTTTCTGCAAATATTTACATATCTTGATTGACTGCAAATAATGATGTAGGCAACTGCGGGCCACTGAGGATGACTGAGAGTAGTAGCAAAGGTTATCAACACAATTTTCGAAGCAACACCGGGCTGGTACCTAGCAATTCAACCCAATTTCGGTAAATCCACAGCAAAGATTATTTTTCCTTTCGACTCTTTTGGAATTTCCCTTATGGATTGCCAATATTCAAATGAGGTGGTCTGAAAGGTATATTTATGTAAGTATGCATATTCTTGCATATGTATGTAGTAATGCAGTTATGGCTTTAAAGTGTTCAAGGATGAGCCAATAGTCTATGCATCCAGTTGATTTCAATACGCCGCCCAGTGGGCCAGAAGGTAGGCAAAAGCGGCCAAAACTAAAAAATTGATCAAATTCGTTCGAAAATTCTTACTCGGGAGTTTTCGGGGTCGCTGATTACGAATCTGAAGTTAGTTTTTAAAAATTCAAAATGGCGGATCCAATATGGCGGACAACTTTTTTAAAAAATCATCGAGTTCACTTGCAAATGGTAACTCGGGGGTTTTTGGGGTCGCTGATTACGAATCTGAAGTTAGTTTTTGAAAATTCAAAATGGCGGATCCAATATGGCGGACGAAAAATTAAAAATTCATTGGATTCGCTCGAAAATCGTTAGTCGGGGGTTTTGGGGTCGCTGAACACGAATCCGTGTTTTTCAAAATTCAAAATGGCGGATCCAATATGGCGGATGACTTTTGAAAAAACTTAACATATTCGTCTGAAAATAGTTACAAGGGGGTTTTCGGGGTCGCTGATTACTAATCTGAAGTTAGTTTCTAAAAATTCAAAATGGCGGATCCAATATGGCGTATCAAACAATAATAATTTGTAAAAGAATGTAATTGGAACACATATATACATGGGGTGCTTTTTGGTGTGAGTCCCCTTGCCTCTCACAAACAATGATAATTTGTAAAATAATATAATTGAAACATTTATTTACATGGGGTGCTTTTTGGTGAGTCCCCTTGCCTCTCACAAAATAAATACGATTTTTAAAAACGAAATTTTAAAATTCACTTTGAATATTCTCATATTCTTCATCCGTCAATTCAATTTCGTCTAATATTGAATAATCTTCGAACACACTTCTATTAATATGGTCTTCGCCATCATTATCATCATCATCATCGCTGTCTTGAGTGGTGGACACTGATTGTAATTCTTCGTCCTTGTTTGATTCTGGCGTTGCAAACAACGCTCTAACTTCTGCTGGAATAGTTAATACCTTCTTTTGATTATGTCGCATTTGAAGACTCATGCTAGATGTAATTACATCTGAAGTATCCATTACTCTATTAAATACATCAGTTAGATTCGATATTCTATCGTGTTTTCTACTGTGGCATTTTCTAAAATTTTTGTAATCCTTATTTCTAGCTTCAGATGCTTCTTCACCAAGAATTCCAATAGGTAATATACTTGTATTAATAACTTCAGCTCCGTGGACAACTATTTTATGTTGTTCAAGTTCAAGACACTCAGCCAATAATTCTGGGTTTTCGAAAGCTCTACGATCTTTCTTTGTAAACTCCGCCATTTTAAGTATTACAGTTTTACCTTTTTTTTAAATGATTAAATTTGGATATGATTAAATTTGAATATAAGTATTTTAGATTTTATTTTTTCAAACAACATAAGCAGAATATATGATTAGTATATTCGAAAAGACATGTTTTTCAAGTAAATTCAACTGGAAACCGACGGTGGCGCCATCTATCTGTTTGTAGCATATAAATATTATGAACACAATGCATCGAAAGACCAAATATTAATTTTGTCAGTCGAAAATTGACTATACGTAAATATATGTTACCACAAGCCAGTATCGAGCCTATATATGAGTGTTGAAAAATGTTAAGTGCGCGCACGCGAGTGTTTTGCAATATTTCTAATTGAAAAGTGAAAACGGGCAAAAGTGGGCAGGATAAACTTAAAGTATATGAAAAAATGAATCGATTAAAACCTCGGACTTTTTTATATACAGGGGAATCTCGGGGAATCTGCATTCGGCAGCGAGCATAGTCGAAAAATAATATGCACCGGTGAATAACAATCTTGTGTACTATGCTTTATATACAATTTTTTTAAATATTTTTTTCTTGCAACTTACTTCTTTTGCCATACAGACTAAGAAACTAATTCGAATTTTTATGAAATATTTATCAATTTTAAACTATATTCATTATTTTGCGCAAAAAACGTAATCAAATTTTACTGTCGAATTGAAATTCAAAGTACTGCGGAGTTAAAAATATTTTATTAAATGTAACAGAAATTGGCTAAAATCTACTTTGATATGTGTAGATTACTATAAACAAAACAAAAATTTAAAAAAAGATAGTCGAGTTTTGGCCGCTTTTGCCTTCCTTCTGGCCCACAGTGCGCCGGCGAGAACTAAACGGTTCCAAAGCTATTAGATACATTCACCAGAAGAAAAGTTGTTGGAACTGATGCCAACGTTCGTCATACGATCTGAACCATTACCGTCATCAATCAGAGAGATAAGTCTCTACGTAACTAGATCTACCTCAAGAAAATAACGCTTTATAATATGTAGTAGAAGTGCAATGGTAGAGAACTGAAAAGTGCTAAGAAGACGTTCATCATTATCCCTCCACAGGTAAATCTACTTCCCCGTTATTTCTGAATCAAAAAATATACAAGAAGTTGGGAGAAATTACAGAAATACAAACATGAACCTCTACAGGCACATACTGCTATACACGAGACTTAGACTTAACTCACAAGAAGAGTATGAGTGGGGCTTGAACGAAGTCACCTTAGTGACACAAGGAGCTCGAGCCATGCAGACGTAGGGTACGCTAATTTTTCAACTGGGCAAAGGGAATAGGGCTCTAAGCGTACTTGAATCCATTATCACTGAAGAGAATATAGAATGGACGTTCCGGTCCTTTAACCCATTTAAATATCCCAATGTAGGTGATATCTACATCTTGCAGAAACATCTTCAAAATAATACATATTTTTGTGGAAAATTCTCTGTTGTTGTCGCAGACGTGCAAGTGATAACTTAAAAAAAATAACAAGTAAGGAAGGGCTAAATTCGGGTGTAACCGAACGTTTTATACTCTCGAAATTTATTTATTTAACTTAATTAATATTATATAATACACAATTTGACCCACATATTCGTCATATATATTGTATAAAGTTCATTGAAAGTTGGAAACCCTAATATTAGGTTAGAAGCACCGAGGTCCTCATGTTCGACATATGGGGCCTTGAAAACCAATGGTCCGACTCTGGCGATTTTTAGAATGGGGCTGCCACACTATAAACGTAGTATTTCTTCAAAGTTCTGCACCGATATCTTCAATAGTGCTTACTTTATATATTGTAAAGTAAACGATTCAGATCGTCTTCAAAGTTCTGGTATATAGGAAGTAGGCGTGGTTGTGAAGTGATTTGGCCTATTTGCACAATATATCATTGGGATCTAAGGAAACTATTACAAACCAAGTTTCATTGAAATCGGTCGAGTAGTTCCTGAGATATGGTTTTTGACACATAAGTGGGCGACGCCACGCCCATTCTCTTATGTGAAGTTTAGTGTTTCTGACGTTTTTCGTTAGTGAGTTAATCCATCTTTAGTAATTTTCAAACTAACCTTTGTATGGGAGGTGGGCGTGGTTATTATCCGATTTCGTTCATTTTTGGACTGTATTAGGAAGTGGCAAAAGAAAACAACTGCAGAAGTTTGATTTATATCGGTTTATTGATTTGCGAGATATATACAAGAAACCTATTAGAGGACGGGGATTCTGCAAAAAAATTGCATCCAAATATGCCCCTTCATAGTGCGATCCTTTGTACTAAATTTTATTTCCATAGCTTTATTTATGGCTTAGTTATGGCACTTTATGTGTTTTCGGTTTTCGCCATTTTGTTGGCGTGGCAGTGGTCCAATTGTATCCTTCTTCGAAAGCAACCTTCCTATGGTGCCAAGAAATAAGTGTGCCAAATTTCATCAAGATATCTTAATTTTTACTCAAGTTACAGTTTGCATAGACGGACGAACGGTCGGACAGACAGACATTCGGATTTTGACTTGCCTCGTCGCCCTGATCACCCCATATCTAACTCGTTTAGTTTTGGGTGTTACAAACAACCGTTATGTGAACAAAACTATAATACTCTCTTAGCAACTTTGTTGCGAGAGTATAATAAAAATTGAGATATCTGTGAGATATCTTAGAAAAAGTAAGTGAACGTAAAATCTTGGGTATAATATACTTATTGGAAAAAATTGTTGAAATCAGTCCAATTATTACCCCATATACCAACTATTGTAATGATTTTCATTCTTCTAATGGACTTTATGCCGAATATTGGGTGTGATATTATTAAAAATCCGTGGAAACAGGAATTCGGTTGCAACATTTTTTTTAATGTTCGGTTACACCTGGACTAAGTCCTTTCTGATTCGGTATTGTTATCTTGACTGTTTACGTACATTTCTTTGTTATTGCCGCAAAAGTAATTGTCATTATGTAACGTTATTTATTAGTAGCGACCACATCATTGGGGTTGCATGCCCGCCAAGCATGCCATATCTACGCTATTTTATCAGGCGCTGTGCATTTAGCATGAAACTTAATTGTCGCGATACATTAATTTAACTTTCCTCTTAGGCAGCCTCTGTAGGCGAACATCGGTACTTACGAAAACGCCAATGTGAAGCATACGCTTCAACACTTTCATTTCCTAGCGAATTTCACAGCTCGTTTCATGTTGTGCTGTGCCTCTAGGTCGACATTGCAATTGGAATGTCATCGTTAAGGATGTTGTTATAACGTTTGCAGATTTGAGTAGGGTGGGTAGTAGCGCCGCGGGCAAACCAGATATTATGTGCGGTAGGTATATGTTTTGCGCTGGCAGGGTGCAGGAAAGGGTTTGACGCGCTGGGATTGTTAGAGATTGTATTGCGTTTTTTGATCGTAAATTTGTTTGTCCGAATGCCTATTTATCTTTAAAAAATTATAACATAATTGATTTATAAAAAAATAATGACAAAAGCCTCAATTCAGTTCATATATATTAATATAACTTAATATAAACATAAATTATAGATTTTTCTTCATTGCTTTTTATGATTATTGACGAATTCAATTGTTCGCCGTTACAGTAACAAACTGTTAAAATCTAATGAAATAATCAACTTACAAATATTTAAGCACATTGGAAAACGTATTGAACACTTTATCAGCGTGTAATCAGATACGGATTGCAGTTTATCTCGTTTTCTCGGCTTACACAGTAGCAAAAGTTTGTGCTTCAAGAACACCGGATAAGGACCGAAACGATGATTTTCTATGTGGCAGACGTGTCGCAAAAGTATATCGTGTTTCAATACTTTTTTCTCATTTTTTTCAATAACACCTACTTTATAATTTATCTGAGTAATACGTCTGAACGTGAGTGCGTCAATTGTTCGGGAGTGCAAGTATTCGTTAATTGATTTGTGTCTTCCAAGCACATATTTAAATGCATGCTTTGGCACTGCAAAATTTTGCTTCTTGCCAAATAAGCGTTCTCAACAAAAAATTAACCTTGCGGCAGGGGGGCTGTGCAAGCATTTCAATTTCTTGAAAACAAAAAAATCAACGCTAATACTATATTGCGTTGCGCACATGTTGCCCTGTATTTGCTGTTGTTGCACGATAATGGTATGTCGTCGCTTCAGCTATTTCTTTTGCTACCTACCCTCTAGATTGTTAAAATTTAGATGCAAATACTTGACATACCAATTTACTCTACCCCATCGCCCGTATACCTTACACTTTGCTGCAGCAGTTGTTATTTTGCATTTTCAAAAGCTTTTTGTTGTGCGCTGTTGTTCCTTCTCACTTCATTAATTTCAACGCTCGCTTTTTAAACAATTTAATGTAATTTGTAGCCTCTTCATATCGCGGTGCTTCGCACACCTGCTTGCTGCCGCTACTTTCGGCATGACAAATAATATATTACATGTTGACAGTAACTTTCACTACAAGCAACCACATAGCACCTGTATTCTAGTAGTGAGACGGTAGAATATACATAGCAATGAGTACATAAATACTTCCGTATGGTAAGAATATCAAACAGTAAACCCTTCAGTCAGGTTTCTGTGACTGAAACTTACACTGTGGGTAGTTGCTACATAAATTATTGCCAAAAATGTTGCTTAAGTTGTCTGGAACGACTGGCGGTCCGAAGGATTATTCTCAGAGAAACGTATAAGTACTTAGATGATATGAGAGTATAATAATACTGGCCAGAGAAATTACCAGTTCGATATCAACATTACACTACTCCCCGGTTTAATTCGATTCAAAAATGTGTTTCTTGTTTTTTTTATATACATATTTCTTTATTTATTGAATCTGCTTTGTTTAAAGCCTAACAACATGTAATAAAATCTTTACTCTATTTACATCTAAAAAAGCTCAGGAATGTGATTGAGCTGTTTTGGTAGAACGGTGCTCTCTAATAGGTTGGTAGATTTATGGATATTTTCGTTACGCATGTACCATGGTGAACCCGTGATTGTTCTAAGCATTTTAGATTTGAATCTCTGAATTATATCAATGTTGGTTGCACTGGTCGCACCCCACAGTTGAATACCATACATCCAAATCGGTTTTATGATTGCATTGTATAACAGGACTTTGTTGTCTAGGCTAAGTTTAGAATTTTTGTTTAAAAGCCAATTTAAATTTGCTGCTCTTAATTTCATGTTTCCGCCACGTGAGCCTTCGATCCAGGTGAATCCCAAGATAAGTTACTTCATTCCCTTGGGATACTAGTACATTGTTTATTTTAACTGTCCGGCATGTTTCCGATCTTACTGAGAATGTAACATGCTTGCATTTTTGCTCCTTAATATTTATTCGCCAGTTGGCTAGCCATTCTTTGACAAAACTTAAGTGCTCCTCTAATACTCTTGATGCTCTGATAAGGCATTTTTTACGGCTTACTAGAGCTGTATCATCCGCAAATGTGGATGTCAATACGTTATTAGCTGACATTCCAATGTCTGCAGTATATATTATGTATAGAGTTGGGCCTAATACACTGCCCTGAGGTACACCAGCCTTTATTGCTCGTTCTTCTGATAAGAAATCTGCTACTTTAACTGTGATATTTCAAAGATCACTTAACATACTTTTGTCAATTATCAAGGTGTTACGGTCCCACAATATAGCTCCAAAGCTTTCCCTAAATACTTTGCCAATAATGATTTTAACACATGACCCAAAAGCACACCACCAGTCCGTAGTTCCTTCAAAGGAGAAGTTTTACATCTTTTCGACGATATGAAACTACATCCATGAGTGTATTAGTTGTTATTATACTTATGAAATTATGTCTCAAAAGTCAAAATAGGCTTTTAAATACTGCAATCAAAACCTGTCAAACATTGTAAAATGTAGATTATTTGGTTAAGCATTTATTCTAAAAGATCTCAGTGCGTAGTTGTCTGAGGAGTCTCTGCCAATATAGTGTAGCCATCATTTTTCTGGAACTAATAGATATCCCTTAAATTACCAACCAAACATATTTTGTTTTTTAGTTCAGATATTTTGAGAAGGTTCGATTCACTAAAGTTATTTTAATATTATAAAACTAATATCAGATGATATTTCAGAAATATTTGGTTTAGATAGGTTATTATATTTACATGAATCAGCAGTTGTCCAATGCGATGTCCAATTTCTAAAATATAATAATCAGAATATGGAATAAAGACTACTTTATGTTGTCCCCTTTATAGAACTCAATATTTTTGATGCACACAATTTCTTTAATAAGATATTTACATTTTATTCAAGCATTCATGCACAATCGACACTGTGCGTAGCTGAAACGAACCTACTCTTCAGCAACTTCATCTCAAAATGCTTTTTTGATGATGCTAAAGCCTCGACTTTGATGCCATTACATCAATATGACGCGTTTGGATTTGTTGTTACTGCGTTTTGCGGCGTTTAAATGGCTGTTGGGTTGGAAGTTGTTCGGTGGTTGAGTGGAAGTTCGTCTTGATGACGCTTGCAAAAGATGTGAATGAGTGCATGAGATGCGCGTATGGGTACTTCATGATGGTGCAAATATTAAACACGCAATTTGTCGTACAAGCCGTACAACGTTTAGTGTGGTTCAAGAACACGCGCTCAAACAAATAGGTGGAGAGAAGGAGTAATGAAAGCAAACACAAAAGCAGAGGGCTTGCAATACAGCTGTGCTGACACGACTACAGAATGCCTCAGCGCACATTTAAACAAAAAACTCGCACAAGAGCTCCTTACTTTATTTCTGTTTCCCTTTTGTCTTTCGTTCAATGCATATGTGACGTATGCGAACATCGCGCTCAATGGGCCATGCAACTTTGTCATCAGCCACCTCACCATCTTTCGCTTTTGTTGATTTTTTTGTCTCCACTTTCCCGCAGCGTCTCAACTCGCATTCTAGCATCGAATGGTGCAGAAATCATAAAAAAATAACTTAACCATTACATTGCTCCCACACTTTACCATTTATGCCAGATTCGTATCACCAGCTTCTCATTTATTTGAATTTTACCCTCCTTCAGTTTATCTTTTGGAACATCTACTTCGTTTAGATGTATGTGTATGTGATTGGAGTTCAACCGTTTAGCCGGTTATAGCCGAATCGATGAGAGCGCGCCACCCCCTCTTTCCTTCGCTGTTCGGCGCCAGTTGGAGATTCCAAGTGTAACCAGGTCGCTTTCCACCTGGTCCCTCCAATGGAGTGGAGGCCTTCCCCTTCCTCGGCTTCCTCCGACGGGTACTGCATCGAACACTTTCAGAGCTGGAGTGTTTTCGTCCATTCGGACAACATGACCTAGCCAGCGTAGCCGCTGTCTTTTTATTCGCTGAACTATGTCAATGTCGTCGTTTAACTCGTACAGCTCATCGTTCCATCGTCTGCGGTATTCGCCGTTGCCAATATTCTGAGGTCCGTAAATCTTGCGCAAAATTTTCCTCTCGAAAACTCCTAGTGTCGTCTCATCTGATGTTGACATCGTCCAAGCTTCTGCACCATAAAACAGGGCGGGAATGATAAGCGACTTGTAGAGTTCAACTACCTACTCAGTCCAAAGTAGCACCCGTTGGCAAGACTTAGTCTGCGCTGGATTTCGAAGCTGACATTGTTGGTGTTGTTGATACTGGTTCCCAGGTATACGAAATTGTCTACAACTTCGAAGTTATGACTGTCAACAGTGACATGAGAGCCAAGACGCGAGTGCGCCGACTGTTTGCTTGATGACAGGAGATATTTCGTCTTGTTCTCATTCACCTCCAGACCCATTCGCTTCGCCTCCTTATCCATGCGGGAAAAAGCAGAACAAACGGCGCGGTTGTTGCTTCCGATGATATCAATATCATCGGCGTACGCCAGGAGCTGTACACTCTTGTAGAAGATTGTACCTTCTCTATTTAGCTCTGCAGCTCGTATTATTTTTTCCAACATCAAGTTAAAGAAGTCGCACGATAGTGAGTCACCTTGTCTGAAACCTCGTTTGGTATCGAACGGCTCGGAGAGGTCCTTCCCAATCATGACGGAGCTTTTTGTGTTGCTCAACGTCAACTTACACAGCCGTATTAGTTTTGTGGGGATACCAAATTCAGACATCGCGGCTTAAAGGCAGCTCCTTTTCGTGCTGTCGAAAGCAGCTTTGAAATCGACGAAAAGATGGTGTGTGTCGATCCTCTTTTCACGGGTCTTCTCCAAGATTTGGCGCATGGTGAATATCTGGTCCATGGTGGACTTTCCAGGTCTAAAGCCACACTGATAAGGTCCAATCAGTTTGTTGACGGTGGGCTTAAGTCTTTCACACAGTACGCTCGATAGAACCTTATAGGCGATATTTAGGAGGCTTATCCCACGGTAATTGGCACAGATTGTGGGATCTCCGTTTTTATGGATTGGGCAGAGCACACTGAGATTCCAATCGTCAGGCATGTGATCATATTTTGCAAAGAAGCTGATGCATGCACCTTATCAATTCTTCGCCGCCGTATTTGAATAGCTCGGTTGGTAATCTATCGGCCCCAGCCGCTTTGTTGTTCTTCAGGCGGGTAATTGCATTTCGGCCTCTTATTTTTTTTGTCTGCAGATGCGTCTCGCTTCCCTCTTCAGCTCTCGGTATCTATCCCATCCCGCACGTGTTGTGGTCGTTTGCAACGTTGCGAGGTAGGCAGTCTGTTTTCTCTCCGCTGCGAGACGGCATTCCTCATCGTACCAGCTGTTTTTTTTATTTTTCCGAAAGCCAATGGTTTCGGGTGCAGCGGTACGCAGTGAGTTTGAGATGCCGTCCCACAGTTCCCTTATACCGAGATGCTGATGAGTGCTCTCAGAGAGCAAGAGTGCAAGTCCAGTAGAGTATTTCGTGGCTGTCTGTTGTGTTTGCAGCTGTTTGACGTCGAACCTTCCTTGTGTTTGTTGACGGGCGTTCTTTGCTGCACAGAGGCGGGTGCATATCTTCGCTGCAACCAGATAATGGTCCGAGTCTATATTTGGTCCTCGGAGCGTACGCACGTCTAAAACACTGGATACATGTCTTCCGTCAATCACAACGTGATCGATTTGGTTACGCGTGTTTCGATCAGGAGACAGACAGTAGCTTGGTGTATTTTCTTATGCTGAAATCTGGTACTACAGACGACCATATTTAGGGCCCCAGCGAAGTCGATCACCCTCAGGCCGTTTGGCGATGTTTCGTCATGGAGGCTGAATTTTCCGACTGCCGTGCCAAAGACACTTTCTTTACCCACCCTGGCGTTAAAATCGCCAAGCACGATTTTGACATAGTGGCGGGGGCAGCGCTCATAGGTGCGTTCCAGGCGCTCATAGAAAGCATCTTTGGTCACATCGTCCTTCTCTTCCGTTGGGACGTGGGCGCAAATAAGCGATATGTTGAAGAACCTCGCTTTTATGCGGATTGTGGCTAGATGTTCATCCACCGGGGTGAATGCCAGGACTCTGCGACGGAGTCTCTCTCCCACCACAAATCCAACACCAAATTTGCGCTCCTTTATATGGCCGCTGTAGTAGATGTCACAAGGACCCACCTTCTTCCGTCCTTGTCCCGTCCATCGCACTTCTTGGATTGCGGTGATGTCAGCCTATGGTCGTATGAGGACATCAACCAGCTGTGCAGAGGCACCTTCCCAATTAAGGGTCCGGACATTCCAGGTGCATGCCCTTATATCATTATCCTTAAAACGTTTGCAGGGGTCGTCATCAAAAGGGAGGTGTCTCATCCGAGGCTTTATTTTTCGATTTTTCATTGGTACTCCGTTTTTATGTGGTGGGTCCCAAACCCTACACACAACCGCAGATGCGGGTTCGCCTTCTCACTTTAGCTCGCCTTCAAACGGATGTTTGTTAGCTACCCAGAGGATACTTGGTCTAAAACCGGAAGTCGTGAGCTGCTTCAATCATGTGGAGAAGAATCGTTTCTGGCCACTCCCAAGTGAATGACAATCAAAAACTTTCCTCACTTACGTGAACTTCTACACATGATCCCATCCTCCTATCATCCTTCGCTTAGCTGGTATTTAGTTTTTGTGTCAAACAAGCCAAGACAATGCTGCCGTCAGTTCCCCCATACACTAGTGATGAGCGATATTTCACTACCGGTGATTTTTTCACTGTGATTGAAGAATCACATATAACAACTGTGATAAATTTTTGTAAATATCAGTGATTTACATTCGCAATTTCAGTTCAGTAATTTGAGATCGATCATAGTAGCTATAGAGAAGTTCAGTGCTTTTGTTCAATCACATTACATATAAGAGTTCAGTAATTCTAATTCGATTACTGTAGCAATAACAATTCAGTAATTCTAATTCGATCATTGTAGGAATCTCGTTCAGTGCTTCTAATTCGAGCACTGTAACAATAATTTGTATATGACAACAGCTGGAAAATCAGTCGCGTCTGTTTATAAATAAAAGTACATGCAAATTTTTGCTTCCTTTACTTTTATAAACCTAAGTAAATATTTTTTCTAACATTCGAGCGTCTATCATTTTAGAGATTTTTCTTCAAAATCCGCTTAGAAGCTCTAAAATCATATGTGGGGCTAACGTCCGTAATTAGCAGGGTTCTTAATTTCTTCAACGTACGTAAATTAACATACGTAAACTAATGTTTTCATAGCAGGTAGAAGTGTTTTTTTCCTTTTTGATAATAAATGTTATTATAACAAAATTTACACTTTAAACGTACAATGATATGATGTGCATACATACCTGTCATTGAAATGTGATCCGCTACTGTGATGCCCTGCAATTCATGTTGTTGAAATTATTATTTGTTATGTGAATTTATTTGGTAAGGACCCTAATTCGTACTCTATATGTCTATATTTATTTGATTCATATATAATAGTTTCAACCGTCCTTCAACATTTTCTATGAATCCGTCTAAAGAATTGTTTCGATTGAATCCCTTTGAAAGTGACTCATCTCTGATAGGGAGTTAAATAAACCTTTATATGCTCAGTCGACCAAGTCCACTGAATGGTTAAATAAGTTAACGCAAATGAGATTATTGTATAAAGTATTCAAAACATAATATTTAAAACTGATTTTAAAAATATTGCCTACTTATTAAATGACATTAAATACAATTATTTTTGCAATAAAATGTTTACTGGGAAGAAAAATAGCGTCATCCTTAGGTATAATTATTATAACGACATCCCTCTGATTGAATAGCCACAATAGTCGTTTTTTTTGGAATGTGGATTACTTTGAAATATAGCCGCAAACGAAGTGAGAATACAATAAGGAAAATATAGACCACAACAATATAAAAAATAATTATAGTTAAGATACACTAACACCTAATTATAAATAATTACACCACAAACAATTACCTCAAGTTGTTAACTCGCAGTCACTTGTATACATCTACATGTACATATATTCTAGAGCTTTTCATCTATTCAAATACACGCAGCAGAGCAACTATTCGAATTTTTGGATCCATATTTGGATGTAATTTTTTTGGGAAAGACGGCGTGGCCCTGCCCCCAAATAGGCTTTTTGTATATATCTCGCAAACCAATAAGGTGCCATCTGTAGGATCAGGAAGAGTTTTTCCCGACCGCGGTATGACAACTATACAACAATTTAAATAAGAAGTTTGGGCTGTGCAATTAAACTGAAAATGCGAAACAAAGAAAGACACGCCGTCTTGGTGGTCAGCAATAGACTGTATTATTTAATGCAATAAAAATGTAATTAGGTATAATGATTTTACTTATGCTAATATTTGGCATGCATGGCTATGTACCTGTACATGCGAAAGAGTTGCGCAAAAGGAGATGACAAAAAGCACTCTCGCTATTATGTTGGTGCGTACATATGTACACATGCATACGTGTGTACATACAATGAGTGATGCAGGAGCATCCAAATTAACTTTAGTATGTACATATGTTTGTTAAAACAATTGAGAGTATGTATGCTCTTATAATGATATGAGTAGTTAAATATAAAGTAACTGAATAATAGATAATAAAGTACAGGGTTCAACTTTAGGTGACCCAACATCCCGGCCCCGTTGAAAGGACTTTCAAACAGGTAAAACTGCAATTTTGTGAATTGGGCGACGAATGATGCCTTTAGAGGTTTGCACATCAACTACTCTTACTCGTGCATCTTTTCCTGGAACAGCATCTATGACACGACCAATTTGCCATCGTTGCGGTGGTACGTTGTCCTCATGGATAAGAACCAATGCATTTTTACTGACATTTCCATGGTCAGTAGTCCATTTTGATCTCGCTTGAAGTTCGCTTATGTAGTCGTGTGACCAACGTCTCCAAAATATTTGTTTGATGGCGGTTATTTCATTCCATTTGTTGACTGGATTGACGTTGTCTGCTACTGCTCGCTCGGGAAGAGTCCTCAACGCACTACCAGTTAAGAAGTGACCTGGAGTCAAAGCTTCGTAGTCGCTGGGGTCAGAAGAAAGTGGTGATATAGGTCGAGAGTTTAGAACTGCTTCTATTTCGACCAAGGCTGTAGTTAGTTCCTCATACGTTAACTTAGTATTCATGAAGCTTCGATTTAAATGTCCTTTAGCTGATTTAACTGCGGCTTCCCAAAGCCCACCAAAATGAGGTGCCCTAGGAGGGATAAAATGAAAATTAACAAATTCATTAGCGCAATAATTTTTTATGACATCTTGGTTCTCGTTCTTAAAAAGAAAGGCTTTCAATTCAGCTAGTTTGCCGCAAGCGCCGACGAAATTAGTTGCGTTGTCGCAGAAAATATCTGATGGAAGACCTCTTCTTCCAATCATTCGTTTGAGGGATGCCAAAAATGCATCCGTGGACAAGTCTGAGACGACTTCGATGTGGACAGCCTTTGTCGCGAAACACACAAATATCGCAATATAAGCCTTATAGGGTACCTTGCCCCTAATACGAAGATATACGTTGACAGGTCCACAGAAGTCGACGCCACAACGAGAGAATGGGCGTGATGGGGTTAACCGCTCAACAGGAAGATTACCCATCATATGTTGAAGTAATTTTGGTTTGTAACGAACGCAATGAATACATGACCGGACAATACGTCTAGTAAGGTCACGGGCATTGACGATCCAAAAGTGTAAACGAATTAAAGCCACCAGCGCCTTAGGTCCAGCATGGTAGTTTTTAATATGTAGATATCGAACATACCGCGTAGCAAATCCACATTTACTCGGCAGCAAAATAGGATGTTTCTGGCTTTCTGGAAGATTTGTCAATTCAAGTCTTCCTCCAACCTTTAGTAGTTCAAATCCGTGAGTGGTTTCCAAGAACGGGTTTAAATTTCGTAGCATGCCATTTGTCATAGTGTTGCTTTGTAACGATCGAATATCTGCAGCGAAGTGTTGTTGTTGAACGTTCCAAACAATGCACAGCAAAGCGCGATGTAGTTCATCAGGAGTAATTGGTCCATTTGCAAATTCCGTATTAGATTTCTTAAGTCTAGTGTGAAAACGTAGCATCCATGAGACAATCCGTACTTCACGAGTATGAGTACTGTATCTGTCGAGTGCTTCAAGAATGTAATTATTGGTTACAATTATCTTAAATACTGATTTGCGCATTTCTGCATTAACAATTTCCATATCAACGTCGTTACTTTTTCCTTTAGGCCAATTTCCTTCATCTTCATATAGAAACTCAGGACCGTGGAGCCAAATTGAATTTGTGAGCTCAAATGGTGTACTTCCTCTGGAAACAATATCTGCTGGGTTGCTTTTCGTTGGCACATGTTTCCAACAAGCGTCCACAGTCGAATCCTGAATTTCTGATACTCTGTTCCCAACAAAGGCTGAAAGAGTACTTGAATGCATTTGAAGCCAATGAAGAACAATTTGCGAATCTGTCCAAAGAAAAGTATCGAAATTGTAATTAGAGAGTGTAGATTTAATTTTTACAAATAGTCGAGAAAGTAGTAGTGCACCGCAAAGTTCCAATTTTGGTAGTGACTGTCGTTTAGTTGGTGCTACACGTGATTTTGCTGTAAGTAGACGAACGCTAATATTACCATCATTGTCAACTGTGCGTGTATATATTCCGCAGCCGTAAGCACGTATCGAAGAATCACAAAATCCATGTATTTGTAAGGACTGCATGTTAGCATGTAGACAGTACCTTGGAATTTTAACTGAAGGTAGATCCGAGAAATTTTTGACGAATGCTTTCCACGCCGAAGCGATGTGTTGGGGAACCGATTCATCCCATTCAAGCTTCAGCAACCAAATCTCCTGAAGTAGAATTTTAGCGGTTACGATTACTGGTGCTAGTAGTCCGAGTGGGTCGAAGAGCGATGAAGCGATGGATAGTATTGCTCTTTTAGTGATATTTCCGTTTGTTGGATGCTTTGGTAAGAATGAAAACATGAAATGATCTTGAATTTGATTCCATTTAAGACCAAGAGCACTAGTAACAGAAGTGTCGAGATTTAAAGCCTTGTCAGTGTGATCAAGTCTAAAACATTGGTGGTTGGAATGCCATTTTGATATCTCAAGTCCACCTAGCTTTAGTAACTCTGTTACTTCATGTTTTATCCTGGATAACTCGGCAAGTGAGTCAGCTCCACACAGCAGGTCGTCGACGTAGAATGATGACTTGACAACATCTGACCCAACGACGAATTGCGACACATGCTGATCCGCGAGGTAATGTAGACTACGAACAGCAAGATATGGGGCGGCTGCCATTCCGTATGTGACAGTATTGAGTTGAAATGTTTGAATATCCTGATGAGGCGAACTCCTCCACAAAATATACTGGAACCTACGATGTTCCTCATTGATTAGTATCTGCCTATACATTTTAACGATGTCTGCAGTAAGAGCGAAGCGATGTAAACGAAAACGAAGCAAAGTAATTACAAGTTCGTTTTGAATTGTAGGTCCAACCATTTGAATGTCGTTTATCGATTTTTGCGTAGTTGTTCGACAAGATGCATCGAATACAACTCGCAATTTCGTCGTGGTGCTATTTGGTTTCAAAATGCAGTGATGAGGGATATAGTAATGAGGCTTTTCCAAGTTTGGGTTGGGCAATGCTTCCATGTGGCCTAGACTTTCATATTCTTCCATGAAGTCTACGTATTGTTTCCTGAGTATGGGTAACTGCTGTAACCGACGTTCTAGCGCATTGAATCGACGCAGAGCGGTGTTATAAGATTCACCCAAGCAGGAAGGATCATCCTTGAATGGGATGTTCACAATGATCCTACCATTTAGACTTCTAGATACGGTGTCATTATATAACTTTTCGCAGCTATGTTGTTCTCGTGTCCACACGTCCGGCTTTGTTGCAATTTCTTCAATGTGCCACAATTTTTCCAACTTTGAATCGATGGACTCCTCAGAGACAAACAAGCATTTGGTATTAAGCGCGTTAGTGTTCGTTCGATAGCGTCCCGAGACTACCCAACCTAGTAGCGTTTTCTGTAAAATTGGAAGATTATTACCAAGTTTAATTTGTCCTACGGAAAGTAAACTAAAGAAACTCTCCGTTCCCAGTAGTAAGTCAATTGTCTTTGATTTATTGAATTGATTATCAGCGAGTACTATATTTAGTGGAATGTGCCAAGTAGATGTATCTATCTCCGGTTCCGGATGATAAGCGATGTGCGAAGTAATACAAAACTCAAGAGGTAATTCGAAACTAGTCGCTTGCGATTTAATATTTGTGGAAGTTTTGTACCTTATATTGGTAGAGGACTTACCAATGCCTTGTATCTCAATGTTGTGTTTACTGCGTGGAAGCATCAACTTTTGTGAAAGCTCGTCAGTAATGAAATTGACTTGGGAGCAAGAGTCAAGCAAAGCGCGGCCAGGACGATAATTTCCAGTAGCGTCGCGAACTAGAACCTCCGCTGTGGCGAGGATGATGTTATCAAGCGATGACGAATTGTCCATGTGTGTGTGAACAGCAGATGTCGAAGTAGAATTTGATGAATCTGGCGTAATCTGACGATGTAACAAGGTATGATGGTGACGAAAGCATATCTTGCACTTATGCGTTGATGGGCAGTTCGATAACTGGTGTCCCTTTGCCAAACAGTTAATACAAAGGCCCAACTGTTTTACATGGTCAAAGCGTTGCGATACACTAAGCGCCTTGAAACGGTCGCAATTGTGTATTTTATGAATGTTGCTGGAACATACCGAACAAAGCGAGTTGGAGCAAGAAAATGAATAACCCTTACGAGAAGGTTTCGATCTGTGAGCGTTAGTAGTGCTTTGGTGTACGTATCCAACGGTGTGCGCGTTATCAATTGAGTCGAGGTACTGGCAATGTCTCTCCAAAACGTGAGTGCAATCCTTCCAACTTGGCAAAGTTTTAAAGTCCAATGACTCTTTCCATTTGCGATTGGTTTCTTCATCTGCCTTTTTTAAAACTAAATAAATGAGCATAGCTTGTGAAATTTGGCTTTCACTTCCTAATGACAACAATGAACCGTAAATTGCTGATGCTTTATCGAGTAAACTTCTCAACTGACCACCATTGGGCTTAGAAATGGACGAGAGTTCAAATAAAGACGAAATATTTTCTAAAAATATGAGAGTTGGGTTATCGTACCGAGTTTTAAGCCTTTCCAATGCCTTCGAATAATTTTCATTGGAGACTTGAAAAGCGTCAATAGTTTCTAATGCCGGTCCAGTGAGACAGTTGCGTAAATGATTAAACTTCTCTATATTAGATAAGCTATATTCTCGATCAATAATTTGCTGAAAGGATGTTATAAAGTTTTGATATTCAGAGTACTTGCCGTTGAATGAGGGAAGTTTAAGTTTGGGCAGCTTTGATCCCGCTTGCATTACACAAGTGGTGTCTGACAGTGTATTGTTGTGATCCTCGGTTACCTGTGACTGGATGATTAATTTTGTTGTAATATACAGCTCCTCAAGATCCATACGTCCGCAATCCTCTGAATCTATCCTTTCGATTTCCGTCTGTGTAGACAATACATTTTTGAAGTATGATTCAAGAATGCCAAGTCGACATTTATACTCGGCTGATGAAAGTAGTTTAGCACCTGGCCGTAGACTGGCCTCCACAATATTTTTTATGCGAGAAATGTTTTTCTTAATGTTAGCACGTTGCTGTTTAAGCTCTTCCAAAGACATTTTAAAAATGTTGTATAACTTACGAAAAATGCGACTTGTAATTGAATATTTATTTGAATTGGCGATATAACGACGAGTAATAAAAGTGAATATAATATTTGAATACTTGCGATTGGATTTCCTTTGGTCCAACGAAGCTATGACAAATGGCAGCACCGCGTTCAAATGGTTCGTTGGATATACGGATATAGCGATATGTATGTAGGTAAGCGAAGGTGTACACAAACAAATAACGAGTGCGTGTCAACGAAAAAACAGTAAGTGCAGCGGCAGAGATGAAGTGTGATGTGTGATCAGCTACAAGCGATGTATTAGCGTATCAAACGATATTGAAAGCTAAATAGCCAGCAGTAGCAGCGACAGCTAATCAAGCAGTGCGACAAATGTTTTCAGCGGCAGCGAGCAGCAACGATGGTAGCGAACAGCAACGATGGCAGCGAACAGCAACGATGGCAGCAAACAGCAACGATGGCAGCGAACAGAAACGATGGCAGCGAACAGCAACGATGGCAGCGAATTGGCAGAATAGCGGCAGCGAGAAAAACCGGTGCGGAACAGCGGTGTTCGAGGTCTCGTATAACTGATTTAGGTCCAACCATGAGGTATTACCGCAATGACCTTTATCCAAGATTCTGCAACAATCCAAATAGGTTTTCCAATGATGCGATCCTCTAGCGATAATGATGACGTAGACTAGTGTGGCGAGTGTTATGATGACCACCAAGAGCACAAATGACGTTAGATTTATTGTTAAATAGTCGCGTACAAAAATTTAAATTAAGTTAAATTCCACCCAATATTAAATTTTATCGCGAGCACTAAATTAATTTAAAAACACTGCCCCACGTTGGGCGCCAATAAATGTAGGATCAGGAAGAGTTTTTCCCGACCGCGGTATGACAACTATACAACAATTTAAATAAGAAGTTTGGGCTGTGCAATTAAACTGAAAATGCGAAACAAAGAAAGACACGCCGTCTTGGTGGTCAGCAATAGACTGTATTATTTAATGCAATAAAAATGTAATTAGGTATAATGATTTTACTTATGCTAATATTTGGCATGCATGGCTATGTACCTGTACATGCGAAAGAGTTGCGCAAAAGGAGATGACAAAAAGCACTCTCGCTATTATGTTGGTGCGTACATATGTACACATGCATACGTGTGTACATACAATGAGTGATGCAGGAGCATCCAAATTAACTTTAGTATGTACATATGTTTGTTAAAACAATTGAGAGTATGTATGCTCTTATAATGATATGAGTAGTTAAATATAAAGTAACTGAATAATAGATAATAAAGTACAGGGTTCAACTTTAGGTGACCCAACACCATCCATAAATTACGTCACAAATTGAAGGGGGGGGGGGAGGGGGGGGGAGGTATCATTCAGAAGTGACATTGTGTTACAAGGGGCAGGGGGGGTCAAAAGCTTTGTGACATTACATTTCAAAATTTAGGGCAATATCGTTTCCCGCTCTGCTGTGCTCCTGGGTGCTAGACGACTGGCTGCTCTGTACCACGCCGATCACGCGCGGCTACTTCTGCCGGCGGTGGCGTGGTTTTACCGCTGCGTATGCATGCTTGTTGTTGTTTGCAAGACTGATTGTCGCACATGCTTCGCGCCGGCGCAGTGACTTCTATTCGTTCCCATTGTTTACTTGACAATTGTCTTCTGCCGTGTAACAGTCATACATTTCTAAGTTGTAGTATTCTGAAGTATTTTTAATTAGCATAATGATAAATCAATAAAATTGGAAAATGGGTGACGTCACGCCAGGGGGGGTGAGTTTAAAATGTGACTACTTGTGACAAGGAGGGGGGGAGGTGTTAAAAAGTTCTTAAATTCATGTGACGTAATTTATGGATGACCCCTAAAGCCATATAAAACAAACTTTCTGCAGTCATTTCTTTTAGCCACTTCTTAATACAGTCCAAAACTGAAAGAAATCTGATAATAACCACGCCGACCGCCCATACAAAGGTTAGATTGAAAATTACAAAAAGTGCGTGAACTCACTAACGAAAAACGTCAGAAACACTAAATTTTACCGGAACTACTCGACAGATTTCAACGACATTCGGTACATAATATTTTCTTGACACGTGTAGAAAATGGATGAAATCAGTTCACAACCACGACAACTTCCATATAACACGATTTTGAATTCCATTTGATTCGTTCAATTTATAAGATATACATAAGGAACCAATGAAGATAAGGAAATAAAAGTATACACAAATACTATATCAAAGATTTATTTATAATATATGTGGTCTATGTTCATTTTAGCTAATCTAATGTGGATACCCGCTCTTCACAACTATTTATACTTATTTATTGAAACTCGATCTTTCTAAATTAAATTTTATTACTTAAACTTAAATTTCGCAGGCTTTGTTTGAGCTTTTAACTAATAAATCGTGTTCTCCGTCCAGACCAAAGCTGTTCACTTGTTATTCAAACGTTCGGCGCTTAACATATTTATGCATGCCTTCCGAAGAGATGGATAATAAGCGAGCGATTAGAAAAACGAGTAATCGGCGGAAAACTTCATATAATTACCCAGCGACCAATAGTCGGTAGGAAACGGCACACAGTCTACCACTCGCCGGTGTAACGACAGCGTAGGATGCTGTCATATAATTTTTACTGTCTATTCTTGCTGTAATCGTACAGGTGAGTCGAGTCGAGATAGATGTGTTATCCAATTATACATACATACAAAAGATATTGTACATGTGTATGAATGTGAAAAATTACCACGAATGCAATTAACATTGAAGTTGATAATTGAAATGGGAGTATTTGCGGTTCCAACGACGCACAAATCGGTGTAAAGCAGGTGGTAGCAGATAAGGAAACACAGCTTTAGGATGGTACACAATCTATAAATCAAAAATAGTATTTAATTTTTTCGAATACTTTTTGGTTTCTATACCGAATATTGATTCGAATAAAATTATTTTCGTTTGGCATGTACGGTCTTATAAATGTAAATTATTAGAGCTGGAAACAATTTTTAGAAGGTTTCAACATAACCTGTTTATGGAGGGTGAACGTGGTTATTTATCCCATTTTCATTGTGTAATAATGAAGAAACCTTAAATTTCATTTTAAAGAAGGCACAGAAAAGCTGCATTGAAAATTGTATACAAAATTTTAAATGGGCGTTCCGCCCACTTATGGGTCAAAACCCATATCTCCGAAACTACTCGACCAATTTCAATGATTCTCGGTTTGTAATATTTCCCTTACATCTCAATTATATGTTGTGAAAATAGACCAAATCGGTTCATAACCACACCTACTTCCCATATACCAGAACTTTGAAGTCGATCTGAACCGTTCACTTTACAATATATAAATAAAGCACTAGTGAAGATATCGGAACAGAACTTTGCACAAATATTACATTTATAGTGTGGCATCGCCCTTCCAAAAATCGTCGATATCGGACCAAACATTTTCAAGGCCCTATGTATCGAACATGAGGACCTCAGGGCTTCTAATTCTTTTTTTACCGGAAATATAGGTAAGTCTCTCAGATATTTTTAAGAAATTCTGAGTTAATATCTTTCTTTTAATAATATATCTCCGTGCTTAAAATACATGAAATCGTGTCATAACTTCACCTAACTCCCATATACCAAATATTAGGGTTTCCAACATTCAATGGACTGTATACCATATATATGCCGAATATGTGGGTGAAATGGTTTATTATATTAATAAAATTAAATAAATAAATTGCGAGAGTATAAAATGTTCGGTTACGCCCGAGCTTAGCTTTTACTTACTTGTTTTATTTAACTTTTTTGCCACCAAACTCTGACACACAACCTTCAATGCGTCGCCGCAAATAAACACTCGTCCGAGCATTTTTACAATGGGAAAATTTATAGTTAGAAGCTAAATAAAACATTCAAATATGGATCAAACTATGCTTTATAAGGTGAACAGAAGAATTCATATTTTAAGCTTAAAAAAATCAAAAAAGGAAAAGACAAAACCTGATTAAAGTGTATATTTCTAATTTATTCTATATAAAGTATATATACAAGCTGGGGCTACCCTAAATTTATTCATAGAAGTGTTCTGTAACAAAAGCTAATCTATAATATTCACCAAAGTAAAGTTAAAAGCTCTCGTATACAAAACCGTTTTACATTAATTAAATTTACAAACAAAACGTATATATACTTGAGTATATCCATTAAGTCTGCAGAATATAAATATTGAATGCACTTTAATCTTGTCTTATTTTGTAAATATTTAAATTTTATCCTGAGCTGGCGATATAACCAATTCTAAACTGTAAACCTGAGTCGCAACACGAACAATGCATATTTCAGTAACAAAAAGCGTAACTACTGCCACCAACATAGAACATTAAATACAAAAGCAGCAGTAGCAAAATGACAATAAAAGCAACAATGACTTATAGTTGACCAGAAAGGAGAGCGCCGAGTCGAGGTGCACGGCCAGAGTCAGTTTCGAACAAAATCAATCAATAAACACTTGAACCAAACTTCCGACAATGGTGGTTAGCCCGGGTTATTTCGATATGGCAGCAGCGAGAGCGAGCGAAGCTAGTATCGTTAAACATACGTACATGGCAAAGAGACAGACGGCCTCATTCAGGAAGCAGACAAATCTCTAATAAGTGAAGTAAATATTTTTTTATCTAATTTAAAGTGGAAAGTAGATCTTAATTAACTTTGATAGTAGGATTTTTCCGTTATATAATAAATAGTCTCCTAATTAAAGAAATACACATATTTTACAGCCTGTATTCTTGTATATGTACTTATATAATAATATATATTATGCTTGAAGTTAACCGACAATTGGAAAGTTTTACACGCATTACTCAATTCCGAAAGTCTTTTTATTTAAGGGGGACTAAATAAATCTCTAATAAGTGAAGTAAATATTTTTTTATCTAATTTAAAGTGGAAAGTAGATCTTAATTAACTTTGATAGTAGGATTTTTCCGTTATATAATAAATAGTCTCCTAATTAAAGAAATACACATATTTTACAGCCTGTATTCTTGTATATGTACTTATATAATAATATATATTATGCTTGAAGTTAACCGACAATTGGAAAGTTTTACACGCATTACTCAATTCCGAAAGTCTTTTTATGTATGCCAGTATATACTTATATATTTAGGCCAATGCGAATACAGTTTAAAACGAATTTTGAGAAGTCATATTTAGAAATACAGAAAGAAGAAACTACAAGCTTCATATATGGGGCATTCTCTGGAAAAAAGCCACTTGAAAAAAAAAAGTTCTTTATTTTCTTTGACAATTATATATCTTATAGTACATGTAAAACCAAAAATAAAACATATGGTTTTAGGTCTGTGTAACGCGGGGTTGCCATATTATAAGGGGCCAAAGTTTTTTGTAAAAAAATGTTCGAACCGCCATAACTTTAAAACTAATGAACAGATTTTAAAACACCATGCGACTTTTTTGTACAGAATTTCTCAAACTTTGAAACTGTGTATCGTAAAAATTTTAAAAATTAATATTTCATAGCAAAAAAAGAAAATTTTTTTTTTTATTTTTAACAACTTATGCCCCCTTCGATTTTTTTCGAAAATATCTTAAAATGTTCCTTATTTCATCACCTTTTTACCCCCCAAAGGGAATTTTGGGACAGCAATATTTGTATGAGCTACAAATAAAAAACCAACTCAGAACATGATGAAAAATCATTGATTTATGCACTATTATTATCAGAATTTAGCGTAACCCAGGATTAACGACGTGGTCGTAGCAGACATTTAATCCCTTTTTGTTTTTTTTTTTATTTTTTAATATTTTTGTATTTTTCAAATTTTTAATTTTTTTTTGTTTGTTTTTTTGGTTTTTGCTTTTTTTTTAATTATTACGTAGATTAGATTCAAGTACGTGATAATTTTAAATAAAAAACAAAAACAAAAAAAATTAAAAATTTGAAAAATGCAAAAAATTTAAAAATTTTTTTTTTTTTTCATTTTTTGCTATGAAATATTAATTTTAAAAATTTTTACGATATACAGTTTCAAAGTTTGAGAAATACTGTACAAAAAAGTCACATAGTGTTTCAAAATATGTTCATTAGTTTCAAAGTTATAGCGGTTCGAACATTTTTTTGCAAAAAATTTTGGCCCCTTATAATATGGCAACCCCGCGTTACACAGACCTAAAACCATATGTTTTATTTTAGGTTTTACATGTACTATAAGATATATAATTGTCAAAGAAAATAAAGAACTTTTTTTCACTTTTTACTTTCTTCAAATGAATTTAGCTTTCAAATTATCTCCCACAATCAAACTTCATTCAATAAAAATGCGACAGAAAAGTGTAAATTTCCACACCACAAACCCTTTCATGATAGCCATATACTTTTATTTTCATTTAATTTCCAAAATGTTTCAGCTTTTGGAATACCAGAAATACGTAGACATTAGTGAATTAAAATATAGATAAAAAGTGCACATTCATATAGACATCAACAATAGTACGCTGGTAAGCCCAAAAATATAAATACTCACACATCATACTCACACATCACACTCACACAGAAGTAAAATAAGCATATATACCGGCGCTTTAGCCGAGTGCTACATTTTAACCAAATTTAAATGGCTGAAGTGATATTTGTGGTTGTTATTGTTGTTAATTTTGTGTCTCTTGAATTTCAACGTCTACTTTTTTGTTGTTGCTTATTTGCTATTTTAAAGTTTTTTCTTTGCAGATTTTTTTTGGTTATAATTCCAAACCCCTTGCACACCTTCCTCTATCGGCTGCTATATATTTTAGTTTATTTGCCAATAATCTTGCGAGTTTCTCTCTCGACTGGCTTTACGCAGCTGTTGTTGAAATATCTGAATTGTTGACTATGCTGCTTCGGAGTACCAAAGTCTTGCTACCAACATAACGTGCACCTCGAAAAACAACAAATAGCCAAGCAGTCGCTCAACCTCAAATCGCTTGAACACTCAGTGTTATATATAATATGTTTAAGCCGATTTATTTACTCTGCTATCACTAACACGTACAATAAATGTTGCAAAATTACAGACGCAAATATTTACAGATACATTTATGTAAATATTAGGGTGGATCTTATTGCCCCTAAATTTGATAGACTTAATAGACTCTTCAAACATGGCTGAGAAGTTGACTGACAATAGAAGGAAACAACAGAAGAGAGCTGGTGCTAAGATTGAAACTAAGAGCTTTCAAAGATAATTTCTGTGCTGGTTAGGGGTAATTTGTTTCTTCATACTGTTTCCAAAACTAAGCTGTTCTAATCTAATCGGTTATTGTAGTGATTCTAAACAAATTAATGAACGCTAATTGTTGAAATTGTCTTTTGAAGGACTACGTAAAATCATGCTTCTACTGCGTTCAGAACTTTTATTTTAAGCCAGAAACTGATATCTTGTCTCTGTTGACCCAGCAAATCAGTCGAAATTAAAATAATTGTCCTGGACTGATTTGTCATAAGCTCAAAGCACATTGTCGGCATAAGAGAGATTTATCTTTACGTGCTTTTCGTGTTATAAATTTAGTTAATAAATATTAAATATTATATATAAATATAAAACTATTTTCGTGATATTCTGAACCTTTCCTTAAATAGTAATAGACTACGTTTAAATTTAACTGCATCAATTGAATAATGTGCCAAATTTAATGACTAAACGATCTCTCAACTATCAGTACTATAACTATTGATCATTTACAGTTATAAATTGTACGAAGTAAAATTATTGTGAGGTCTTAAATTTTAACGCCACTGTTAACCAGTAATGACTCAATAACGGTACAGTTACAAAACTAAAGTGATACTAAATCCATAGAGAAGCAACCATCTTAACATATTTATATAGAAACGCACTTATATTTGCTTTCGACATTCCTTTATTAGTGCGTTTCTATTTTAGATGTTTTACTATAAGAGCGTTTAGAACTTTTACCAGTTTTTTGTGTGCATAATTAAAAAAACTGTCAAACTGAGTAAATTGGAATAATTCTAAGGTGAACTTCTATGCAAAGCGACAACGCACATAAACTGAAGTCGCTTGGGATAGGCTAAAAAAGAAAAGTCACGTATCCGTATATTTATACTTCGTGTAACAAACAATACGAATAGCAGTATATACATGTATAATTCAAGTAGTTTTATGTAATTTAAGTATTCTTAAATTAAGTATATTTTTAAGCTTTTGTCAAATGGAAACATTAAGCCTCATCGACGGTGACATACAATTTTATGATGCTGAAAAGACTGTCGATGAAATCTTTAGAGACGCTTTCAGATTTTTTTATGTCAAATCGGCCACGCCGAAAAAATGGAGTTCACCGAAAAGCTTAAAGTCGTATAACTAAGCCACACAATAAAATTGGAAAGCAAAAGTACAGAGGATCACAATAGAGGGGGCATATTTGGATGAACATTTTTTGGAAAGTGTGTGTGGCCCCGCCCCCAAATAAGTTTTTGTATATATATCATAAACTATTAAAGCTGTATCACATCCACAACTGCCACTTCCTACACACAAACAGGTATATATATCCACATGTTGACGCAGATATGCGGAAATGTTAGTAAGCCACTGCGTATACGTAACATGACTACCGAGAAACTAGTGATGAGCGCTTAGCAATAAATTATTGAAATATTGAAAAAATCGCAAAATATCGTTCATACACTGTGTGAGAGAGTGATAACGTAAATGCCCAACTGAAAATTGAGCTGGAGAAGGCATGGCAAACAGAAAATGTATGCCCGCACACAGGCAATCCAATAGTTGGATCAAAGTGAAGCCTACTGTTCCAACTCTACACACATACATATGTACACGTAAGAATTGCTGTTTTCAAACAACGTTAAAACACTCTATGAATTCAAAGTGAGAGCCGTCTCGAAATGTGCAACGGTGCAATTCGATTCCTTTCTGTTTGTGTTTATATAACCACATGTGCACATACATACATGCATACATACATACATACATACATATGAATACAAACCAGCAATTATGTGAGTATGCGTATTTGTGTGACTTTATATTTGCTCTGCTTCTAACGGGATTGGCGCTAAAATTCTTCCCGAAAATAGCAACTGCCTAACACCAGAGTTGATGCCGCTGCTGTTGACCCTACAGTCATTGTCATATGATTTTAATAGGCGCTAGATGAAGAGAAAACTAGTTGAGAATAAATAAGGGTTTCGTTGAATCTCTCTAAAACCCTACTTGTTTTGGCACAACAGTCGGAAAATTCAGTATCCATGACGAACGGCCATCAAGCTAGGTAGGACTCAAAATATTGAGCAGACGCTGTTATCAAATATTAGAGTGTTATGCTTGCAGTCTTATTCGAATTATGCATTAATCTACATGATTCAGCTTGGAGAAAATACCAAAGTGTTGAAACTATCATAGAGCAATCTGTTCTTCTTTTCGTTTACAGCGCTCGCTCGAAAACATGAACGCTCTTAGACGTGAACACTTTTTTGTGCATTGGCTATTGGAAAACGAAAAACACTGCGTAATTCAGAGCTGCCCAAAGTTTAAAAATCTATTTATCGTTTATTTATCCATGTAGGAAATAAGAACTGTCAATAGAATGCTTTATTATTGAAAGGAAAAGTCAAAACTCTGCATTTAAATACATAATTACCTTATTTATTGTGTTTTCGAAAACATGAACGTCTAAATAACAACCAATTCCCCGTTATAGCCGACAGATTTTTAAACCAACAATATTTTGGATTCAATGCTGATATTTCTATAACTTGTGTAACTTTCTGCTGTTATAAAACATCATGGTTTAGATAATCTTTTAGTATACTACTGATAGCACAGAACTTGATGTAGCTCATACATATGTTGGCTCAACTCAACTGTTTAGTCCAAACAAATACTCCTCTGCATTACTCCTAAAATACTCCGAAAAGTAATAGAAAAACTACAGAGAACAAGTGAACAACACGAACCCAAACCAGCGTTAATAAAGTGAAGAAAAACACAAAACCTCGCGCTTTCGAAGTGACTCGAAACTCCTAAAACAAAAAGCCAAATTCACTAAAGGGCAAACGATAACACATAGCAATTTAAAGTAATAAACAGAGAACTCAATGCACCGAAACAGTTTCCAGTATTTTACATAGGATAATTATTTAATTTGTCGAAACTTTGCAAACACTTATTTTATATTCAGCTCCGCCATTTAAAGAGCTTTAAGAATTAGTTTATGTGGCCCTAATTAATTAACAAATAATAAACGTTCGGAAATACATAAAACACGAGAATGTGACTTAAATTTTGGAAATAATGAGCTGATAGTAATAGTTCCAAGTGTTGTTGCAATTTGAGTAATTAATGCAATTACAATGTTTTTCTTTTATTTTCATTTTATTTGTAGTTGTTAACCAACGTTATGAGTCGGAAGTGCAAAATCCAGTAGGTTTCATTGGTAGCAATGTATTATATACATATGTAGAGCGTATGTTGTGGTAGCCACGTCTTCACTCTACGAGTCTTTAAGAAGAAAAGGGGCGAGTCTCGTGTTTTATTATTTTTTTTTTTTTTCAATATTTCCTTATTTATTGAATCTGCTTATTTTTAAGCCTAACAACAAGTTATAAAATCTTAAATCTATTTAAAAACTAGACAAGCTCAACCAAGTGATTGAGCTGTATTGGTGAAACGTTACTATTTAGTACGCAGGCATATCCCTTCTTTTTAGGCGTGTTTGATCGCAGTAATGTACTAAAGCATTAGCCAATGGGTTTGGGTGATCACAGAGTTTAGATAAATATTTAAATCTGCTGTCCTCTACTTCTTTCTTTACCATAGGGATATCAAGATCTTTATGGATATTTTCATTGCGCATGTACCATGGTGAGCACGATATATCAATATTAGTTGCACAGGTCGTACCCCACAGTTGAATGCCATACATCCAAATCGGCTTTATGATCGCATTGTATAAAAGCACTTTGTTGTCTAAGCTAAGTTTAGAGTTTTTATTTAAAAGCCAATTTAAATTTGCAGCTCTTATCTTCATGCACGTTATTTTACTAGATATATGTTTTCTCCACGTAAGCCTTCTATCTAGGTGAATACCAAGATAGGTAACTTCATTCGCTTGAGGCACTAGAATATTGTTCATTTTTACTGCTGGGCACATTTTTGGTCTTAGGGAAAATGTAACATGCTTGCACTTTTGTTCATTTACATTTATACGCCAGTTTGCTAGCCATTCTTCGACAGAGCTTAAGTGCTTCGCTAATATTCTTGATGCTATAATGGGACATTTGTTACGACTCACTAAAGCTGTGTCATCCGCAAAAGTTGATGTCAAAACATTATTAGCAGTTGGAAGATCAGCTGTATATATGATGTACAGAGTTGGGCCTAAAACACTGCCCTGTGGTACTCCAGCCCTTATTGAACGTTCATAAAATATAAAATCACCTACTTTTACAGCAAATTTTATATTTTTTAAATAGGACTCCAAGGTTTTATGCAATTGGAAAGGTAAACTTTTTTAATCTTATACAAAAGTCATTCATGCCACACTTTATCAAACGCCTGAGCCACATCTAGAGATATAGCAGAACAGTACTCTCTATGTTCGAATGCCTTCCTAATTTTGTTAGTTAATCTATTTACTTGCTTTACAGTGCCATGTTTTGCACGAAAACCGAATTGGTGCGTGCTTTATTTGTCATTAAAGGAATGGAAAAGTGTACAAAGCAAACATGTCAAACTGGCAGGTAGAGTTACCATGCGTAATGTAATTATAATTAAATATTAATAACTCCGAAAAGAGTAACGGTGCTGCCACATATATATATATATATATTTGGCGTAGAAACCGCTTTAAGCGATTATAGCCGAATCCACCAGAGCGCGCCACTCGTTCGGTTTAGGACGGGAATAATGAGCGACTTGTAGAGTTTGATTTTTGTTCGTCGAGAGAGGACTTTACTTTGCAATTGCCTAACACCTGTTGGTAAGAGTGATTCTGCGTTGGATTTCAAGGCTGACATTGTTGGTTTTGTTAACGCTGGTTCCCAAGTAGACGAAACTATCTACTACTTCAAAGGTATGACTGTCAACAGTGACGTGATGACAGGAGATATTTCGTCTTGTCCTCATTCACCTCCAGAACCATTCGCTTCGCTTCCTTATCCATGCGGCCAAAAGCAGAACTAACGGCGCGGTTGTTGCTTCCGATGATATCAATATCATCGGCATACGCCAGCAGCTGTACACTCTTGTAGAAGATTGTACCTTCTCTATTTAGCTCTGCAGCAATGTATTAATTAAAAGGAATATGCTCTCGTTCGTTAATTAGTATGTAACGGTAATATCATGGTTACATGAACCGAATTTTAATATACATACATCCGTTGCTGGATTCTACATTTACGTAATTAGAAGTACAGTAGTGTCGCGATAAGTTGTTCTTCCTTCGTGGACAGTTGGGTAAGTACAAACCCTCATCGTCCGATTAAGTAATATTATATTAAATTTATTCTTCACAGTCATGCCGAATTGCAGAAAAAGTAGCCTATTTAGCGAAATACTGTCTACCATGACAGCGCATCGGCTCGCACCACCGCCGTCACCATGGCAAAATCTATCTTATTAGGCTACGAAACGTCCCATCATGAAGAAGTTATTGTCGCAACCGAAAACGTATAACGTTTTTTAGCAACGTTAATAAAGTTGTAGTGTCGCTAGGTCAAGTGTATCGAGCGATAAGAAGACTATTCCGTGCTTTGGAGTGCTATTCGTTCGTAATATCAGCTGAGAATATCACCATGGTTACGCCGCAATAAATTTTGGACCAAATATTAATTGGCGGATGCCAATGGCCTTGTCTATTGCACAAGATAACACAAAGGTTCTAAAATTTCCAAAATTTCAGATTTCCCAAAAAAGACACTCAACAACAGTAAAATTTACTTCTACGCAACTATTTGCTTTTCATTAGTCTATAAAAGTGTACATTTTGTGATATAACAACTGGAAGTGAAAAACGCCGAACCAAAAATGACATCCATCATCAAACTATATCGAGCGAAAGACAGTCAACTGCCGGTTCGTTAACCAAGCAATACTTCCTGTGACATATACCTTCAGACCAACTCCATTACCGGTGCTACGAGTTTAAAGAGTTCAGAGTTTCATCGGAACACCCGCACCAACCTAGTGCTTACTCGGCCATCCACCTTCGCACGGTGTACATATCCGTGTTGAAAACTTTATTATTATTATTTTCCACAACCGGCCAAAGCTATTTAAATACCGGGCACATGACGTAGCACCAGATTAGGTGGCGGTTGTAGTTAAGTATCTAGTGGAAAAAAGTTAGACAACGAAACAACGACTAAATGCTGAACTGAAATAAAACAAGCAAGTAAATTTATTACACATGGCGTTTGCGTTGAGGCGTAACGAGTTTGCCAATTTTGTTTTATCGCTTTTTGTTTTCGATTTTTTTAAATGTAAAGGGTGATTTTTTAAGAGCTTGATTTTTTAAAAAAAAAACGCATAAAATTTGCAAAATCTCATCGGTTCTTTATTTGAAACGTTAGATTGGTTCATGACATTTACTTTTTGAAGATAATTTCATTTAAATGTTGACCGCGGCTGCGTCTTAGGTGGTCCATTCGGAAAGTCCAATTTTGGGCAACTTTTTCGAGCATTTCGGCCGGAATAGCCCGAATTTCTTCGGAAATGTTGTCTTCCAAAGCTGGAATAGTTGCTGGCTTATTTCTGTAGACTTTAGACTTGACGTAGCCCCACAAAAAATAGTCTAAAGGCGTTAAATCGCATGATCTTGGTGGCCAACTTACGGGTCCATTTCTTGAGATGAATTGTTCTCCGAAGTTTTCCCTCAAAATGGCCATAGAATCGCGAGCTGTGTGGCATGTAGCGCCATCTTGTTGAAACCACATGTCAACCAAGTTCAGTTCTTCCATTTTTGGCAACAAAAAGTTTGTTAGCATCGAACGATAGCGATCGCCATTCACCGTAACGTTGCGTCCAACAGCATCTTTGAAAAAATACGGTCCAATGATTCCACCAGCGTACAAACCACACCAAACAGTGCATTTTTCGGGATGCATGGGCAGTTCTTGAACGGCTTCTGGTTGCTCTTCACCCCAAATGCGGCAATTTTGCTTATTTACGTAGCCATTCAACCAGAAATGAGCCTCATCGCTGAACAAAATTTGTCGATAAAAAAGCGGATTTTCTGCCAACTTTTCTAGGGCCCATTCACTGAAAATTCGACGTTGTGGCAGATCGTTCGGCTTCAGTTCTTGCACGAGCTGTATTTTATACGGTTTTACACCAAGATCTTTGCGTAAAATCTTCCATGTGGTCGAATAACACAAACCCAATTGCTGCGAACGGCGACGAATCGACATTTCACGGTCTTCAGCCACACTCTCAGAAACAGACGCAATATTCTCTTCTGTACGCACTGTACGCATTCGTGTGGTTGGTTTAATGTCCAATAAAGTAAACTGAGTGCGAAACTTGGTCACAATCGCATTAATTGTTTGCTCACTTGGTCGATTATGTAGACCATAAATCGGACGTAAAGCGCGAAACACATTTCGAACCGAACACTGATTTTGGTAATAAAATTCAATGATTTGCAAGCGTTGCTCGTTAGTAAGTCTATTCATGATGAAATGTCAAAGCATACTGAGCATCTTTCTCTTTGACACCATGTCTGAAATCCCACGTGATCTGTCAAATACTAATGCATGAAAATCCTAACCTCAAAAAAATCACCCTTTACTTCATTTTGTTCATTTTGTTTGTGCGCATCGATGCGAGTGATGTTGTACACCAGATGTACTTCACTCCTGTACGTTTTTAGATGGTAAAAACTATAATCTGCCGACCGGCGAACTTCTGGTGTACAACATCACTCTCACCGATGCGCACAAAGTTTATCGCTGCCGCCCTCACGACAAGTTGATGCAGGACTCAGTTGTGTGCAGGAATATGGGCAAAATTCAATTGACAGGTAAGTAAACTACAACAAAAACACTAATATTACATAGTGACTATGTACCATTGCAAAAGTTTTGTATGCCTGATCTAACACACGGCGTTTGCCACAAGAAAGGCATAACTCAAGAATGAACAAGTAAGGAAAGGCTAAGTTCGGGTGCAACCGAACATTTTATACTCTCGCAATTTATTGATGTATTTTTTATTAAGATAACACACAATTTGACCCATATATTACGCTATCTTTTTGGTTCCTTTTGTACATATTATACAGTGAAGGAATGAGATGGAATTCAAAATTGAGTTATATGGAAAGTAGTAATGGTTGTGAACCGATTTCATCCCTGGTCAACGTGTCATCAGGGTGTCAAGAAAATATTATATACCGAATTTCATTAAAACGGTCAAGTAGTTCCTGAGATATGTTTTTTGACCCACAAGTGGGTGATGCCTTCTTCTTTCTGCTATTTCTTCTGTAAAATTTATTGTTTTTGATGTTTTTCGTTAGTGAGTTAACTCACTTTAAGTAATTTCCAACCTAACCTTTATATGGGAGGTGGGCGTGGTTATTATCAGATTTCTTTAATTTTTGGACTTTATTAAGAAGTGGCTAAGAAACGACTGCAGAAAGTTTGGTTTATAAAGCTTTATTGCGAAATATATACAAATAACCGATTTGGGGGCGGAGCCACGCCGTTGCAGACGGACGGACAGACAGACATTCGGATTTTGACTGGTCACCCTGATCATTTTGAAAAAATATCACCCTAAATCAAACCGGTTAATTTTTATGACTTACAAACAACCGTTATGTGAACAAAACTATAATAATCTTTTTAGCAACTTTGTTGCGAGAGTATGAAAAATATACAGTTTTAGATATGTTTTGTTTTTTTAAATGACATATTGACAAATAAAATGTTCGCCTTATAACTACGTTTTAAGAAGATACTGTTTAAATTTAAAATCGCCTACTAGTTTCTAGAATAATGATTGAGAATGATAAACAGAAATAATATTGTCCATAGGAAGTTTAGATTACTTAACCAGAAATTTGTTGAGCACTGTAGTACGAGTATTGGTTCTTGATAATTCGTCCGCCACCTGAGGGTATGACATCCGAAATGTTTCAACCTTTGTCGTACAAAGCTGTCGAAGAGAAGGTGTCATATACCTCACCTGTTTTATGTGCGACAATTAGTATTCATCAAGATAATTTCCGTCTTATTGGACGATTTGGAAGAGACTAGAATATTAGCGATAAAATATTGAAATGGAAATAATTTGAGTCCTTCACGTATAGAATCATCAAAATAATTAACTGCCATATCACATGATTCTTTCAATTTACAATATATTGTAAATTAATCCACAACTGACAACTCCCACATCGGTATAAAACTTTGCACACCCATATACATACCTATTATAAGGATTTTCAAACTAGCAGTGAACTAATAATAATAATAATATGAAAAAATAGTGAACTGCACGTAGCAATAAATGTAGTTGTATATACATACATGTGCACAAATTCTGCAAATTGAATATTTAGTAAAAGATGCGGTTGAAACTCTTCTTACACCAATTTTTTGATGTTCCCTTCACTTTTTACGGCTTTTCCATGCGCATATTTGTTCAAATGCTTCCCCAGGTTAATCAACATATACACGCTCATGTAAATATTTATACGCGTTTGATTGGTGTATTGGCCACGAGTGAGTTAAAGGACTTAGAATTTACATATAAATGAACTTACATTTAATACACGTCTGTATCTACATTTGTATATGTATGTGTAATACAAACTTTGTATATGTCTGTAAATGAAAATTAAATTTTTATTTATAAGCAGCTGATCCTTTATAATTTGAAATAAGAATATCTTTTAGAATGAGGAATATATTTTATATAGTTGATAACTTTTCTACAAACTCTTCGTATTAATACTAATTTTGTAATATTGGTTTGAGTTTTAGTTTTCTCGTATAATATTTTTAGACAGGGTGTATCCTTACTGGAAAAATATTTTCAAATGCAAGCTTTTTTTAAATGTGTTTATTTGTACGAGAAACCTTTTAGCACACAGCCTTAGTCTTTCCTACAGAGTGTATTAATTGGTCGCAAAAAAGATTTACGGTACGCTGTTTCAGTGTCTTATATTTTTGGGTTTTATATTGTTTTCGTTCATTCTTAATTTTTGCAATTTTCCACGCCGTCTTTGTTTGTTCACTACTCGCCGCGTTTGATGAATCATGGAAGCTTTTTGTGAACGAATCGTGATTTGAATGGTTTGTAATCGAAGTATGGAGATATAGAAAAGTGCATACTTATATACATACATACATATGTGGATGAACATAGAGTGGCGAGCAAACCCGTTCGTATGTTCGCCACTTCTGCACTTCGTTCTCTAACTTAATCGTTTCCAATCAGATGGTAACCCATGCTATTGGGTGTTGCCCTTCAACGATATCACACACGATAGTCTGCATAACATGATAGAGGCAGTATCATGGTATAGAGGTGCTTCACTTTGGTCCATTAATCGAAATCTCTGGAATTATGAAAAAAGAAAACTACTTGAATATTTTACTGTCAAATTTATCTGATTTTATGGATAATTGTCTTATACAAAGGAAGATATCATTTTCCAACAGGGTACCGATTCGAAGGACACTTCCAGAATTGTTACTCGCTGCCTTCAATATCAACGATTTCAACTCATCCAATGCTCAGCATAATGTCCTGACCCTAATCCGATTGAGAATTTATAGGAAGTAAAGAGGAGTTTGTGCAGTTACTGAACAGAGCCGAGCAATATAAAATAGATTACAAGTCGAATGAAGAAACATACCAAAAAAACAAGTAAGGAAGGGCTAAGTTCGGGTGTAACCGAACATTTTATACTCTCGCAATTTATTTATTTAACTTTATTTATATTATATAATACACAATTTAACCCACTTATTCGTCATATATATATAAAATCCATTGAAAGTTGGAACCCATAATATTAGGTTAGAAGCACCGAGGTCCTCGTGTTCGATATATGGGGCCTTAAAAAACTATGGTCCGATTTCGGTGATTTTTAGAATGGGGCTGCCACACTATTAACATAGTATTTGTGTAAAGTTCTGCACCGATATCTTCACTAGTACTTACTTTATATATTGTAAAGTAAACGATTCAGGTCGTCTTCAAAGTTCTGGTATATAGGAAGTAGGCGTGGTTGTGAAGCGATTTGGCCTGTTTTCACAACATATCATTGGGATGTAAGAAAACTATTACAAACCAAGTTTCTTGAAATCGGTCGTGTAGTTCCTGAGATATGGTTTTTGACCCATAAGTGGGCGACGCCACGCCCATTTTCCATTTTTTAAAAAAATCTGAGTGCAGCTTTCTTCTGCCATTTCTTATGTGAAATTTAGTGTTTCTGACGTTTTTCGTTAGTTAGTTAACCCACTTTTAGTAATTTTCAACCCAACTTTTGTATGGGAGGTGAGCGTGGTTATAATCCGATTTCTTTCGTGGCTAAAAAAAACGACTGCAGAAAGTTTGGTTTATATAGCTCTTTTGGTTTGCGAGATATGTACAAAAAACTTAGTAGGGGCGGGGCCACGCCCACTTCCTCAAAAAAATTACATCCAAATATGCCCCTTCGTAGTACGATCCTTCATATTTAAATTTTATTTCCATAGCTTTATTTATGGCTTAGTTATGGCACTTTATGTGTTTTCGGTTTTCGCCATTTTGTGGGCGTGGCAGTGGTCCGATTTTGCTCATTTTCGAAAGCAACCTTCCTATGGTGCCAAGGAATATGTGTTCCAAGTTTCATCAAGATATCTTAATTTTTACTCAAGTTACAGCTTGCACAGGCGGACGGACAGACAGACATTCGGATTTGAACTCCACTCTTCGCCATGATCACATTGGTATATATCTAACTCGTTTAGTTTTGGGTGTTACAAACAACCGTTATGTGAACAAAACTCTAATACTCTCTTTAGCAACATTTGTTGCGAGAGTATAAAAATTGAATTGATTGATAAAAATTGAGATTTCTTGATGAAAATTGGAACACATGTTCCTGGGACCGTGAGAGGGTTGCTTTCGAAAATGGGCAAAATCGGACCACTGCCACGCCCACAAAATGACGAAAACCGAAAACATATAAAGTGTCTTAACTAAGCCATAAATAAAGTTATGAAAATAGTGGTTGTATAGAAGTGGGCGTGGCCCCGCCCCAAATCGGTTATTTGTATATAACTCGCAAAACAATTTTTTTACAAAATGGAAAATGGGCCTGCCATCGTCCACTTATGGGTCAAAAACCATATCTCTTCTACTCGACCGATTCGAATGAAATGAAATTCGGTATTCGGAAATCGGACTATAACATTTCACAGCCCCGAATTTTGAATATGAAGAACTCAGTGCCCCATGGTAATTTTTCACCGAAATTTTCGGTAAATCTCTCAAGTATCTTAATTTAATTTAGAGGAAATATTTTTCTTCTAATAGTGTAACTTCCCCTAGCTCTCATATACCTAATTATAGAATTTTCAAATTAGGTCAAATTGTGTGTTATCTTAATAAAAAATAAATCAATAAATTGCGAGAGTATAAAATGTTCGGTTGCACCCGAACTTAGCCTTTCCTTACTTGTTGATGTATACTTCGTCATTCCAGGTAACCGTTGCGTCCTCTCTCCAAATTTCTTGATGTTAGAAGTAACAAACTACTTTTTAGGCCAAAGCTGGACGCAGCAATAAGGTATATAAGCTATATAAACCAAACTTTCTGCAGTCGTTTTTTTTAGCTACTTCCTAATACAGTCCAAAAATGAAAGAAATCGAATCATAACCACGCCCACCTCCCATACAAAAGTTAGGTTGAAAATTACTAAAAGTGGGTTAACTCACTAACGAAAAACGTCAGGAACACTAAACACATAAGAAATGGCAGATGAAAGCTGCGCTCAGATTTTTTTACAAAATGGAAAATGGGCGTGGCGTCGCCCACTTATTGGTCAAAAACCATATCTCAGGAACTACTTGACCGATTTCAATGAAACTTGGTTTGCAATAGTTTCCTTACATCCCAATGATATGTTGTGAAAATAGGCCAAATCGCTTCACAACCACGCCTACTTCCTATATACCAGAACTTTGAAGACAATCTGAATCGTTTACTTTACAATATATAAAGTAAGTACTAGTGAAGATATCGGTGCAGAACTTTGCACAAATACTATGTTAATAGTGTGGCAGCCCCATTCTAAAAATCGCCGAAATCGGACCATATATTAAGGCCCCATATATCGAACACGAGAACCTCGGTGCTTCTAACTGGTTTCCAACTTTCAATGTACTTTATACAATATATATGACGAATATGTGGGTCAAATTGTGTATTATATAATAAAAATAAAGTTAAATAAATAAATTGCGAGAGTATAAAATGTTCGGTTACACCCGAACTTAGCGCTTCCTTACTTGTTATTGAACCATTTTGTGGTATTACTGTATTTATCTATTTTGTACTTTGTATTAATTGCAATTATATCTTTAAATTGTGTTGTGTCTATTATATTTATATTGTGTTCGATGAAACGCCCTTCTTCCTACTCAATGTTTGTTCTTTCTATGCTCCTTTTAAAGATTGCTTTATCATTCCTATAATAATAAATTTTTCTACCTCTCTGTGAATTTTTTTGCAAATTTTTTGTTTCTGTTGGGAGTTTTATTTTAATTGATTCATGATCCGATGTCTTTATATATTGATCAACTCGAGTTATTAAATTGAATATGTTTGATATTATGTAATCAATAATTGCTCTTGAATGGTTTGTTATTCTTGTGTGTTCTTGCATTTTTTGCATTATACCATTGCCATTCAAAATGCTTTGAATTTGATTCTCATAAACTTCATCACTACTCCAGTCTATTTTGAAATCTCCTATTATTATAATAGGGTTGCCTACTTTCGTTAACTCTTCCACATTTTCTTTAAAGAATTCACAAAATTCGTATTTTGAATTAGTTCTTGACTATGCTATCACTGTTACCATATTTCCATCATTACATTTACATGTTAACCACCATATTTTACATATAACAAAATTTTCTGATATTTTTACAACTTTCCAGTTTTTTTTCGAATACAATATGTATAACTCCTCCGGTTCAAGATGAGTTTGACATAAAGTTAAAATATATTATAATTTTCAAGAAAAATTTCGTTATCAAAGTTATTTTCATTGAAATGTATTTCTGTGAACGCAATAAAGTCAAAGTCCCTATTTTCTACGATAATTAGAAACTGAGTAAAACTATAAATCAGATTTTGTATATTTGTATATATTCCTGTAACAATATTTTGCTGCTTATATGCCATTTTCTTTTTATTAAGTTCAATTTTATTCAAATATAGAGGGGCATGATTTATTAGTTGTTACATGATAAATATCTACTTCTAATTTTAACCGTTCATTTATTTTAATACAATTTATACATTTATTTACACTTTCTTCTACACAACTTTTTGAAAATTTTTGGAATTTTTGGAATTTTTATTTCGTAGTTTTTAACCAAGTTTCGTTCTTTAGCTTTCTTTATTTTATTTCGTTCATTAATATTTTCGCTGTTTATGATTATTACACCGTTTCTTCCTTTTTGAATGTTCGCTATATTTAAGATACTTGGGTCAACTTTTTCGTTTAATTCACTTTGAGTTTTATCACTTATTTGTTTTTCTATAGGTTTCACATTCAAAGACATTTCTTTTCGAAACTGTGGTTAGTTGAAATTTTTTCTTTGCTTATTAAATTTCTCGCCTCTTCGTATACTTTTTCACTTTACTCATTGTTGTACTGCACATTCCTTGCACTTGGCTTAGTCCTATTTACAAATCTAATTTCCATTGGTTCCAATAATTGTTTTAATGCAGTGTCCATATTATGTATACCATATCGTACAAATCGTACCACGTGTTTCGTTTAGAAACGGGAAAGTACATACATTTGTATGGGAGAGTGTGTATGTGTGTGTGTAAAAAATTACAACTTTTGAACTGTTTATTTAAACCAGTGCGAAACCGGAGCGGTCTGCTATTATTTGTTTTTATAAATTTTAGCTTTTAAGACTTAAAATTCTGTTCTTTGTTCTGATTTGTTTTATATAAAGACTTAACTCTTTAATGTGCGTTGTTTCTTTTTGACCCCACTGTGTGTAGCGTATACGATATACAGTCACCGTTTTTAGCTTATTTCACTTTGTTTCTGTTTATTTGACACTGATCTTGATGTACTCCAAATTAGGCAAGAGAGCACAACAATTTAAAGATCCTTCATACTTTTATATTTTGTTGGTGTTTTTATGTATATGTGGCGGGTGTATGTAATAAATATTAGAACGACCGCCATTCGGCTGATAGAAGCCGATTTATATGTATGTACATATATTTTATGGATAGGATAGATACCGAGAGCTGAAGAGGGAAGCGAGACGCATCTGCAGACAAAAAAAGAAAGAAGCCGAAATGCGTGAGTACGAAGAGCTTGAGAAGCTGACAGACAGAGGGAATGCTCGAAAATATAATGAAAAAATGAAGCGACTTAACGAAGGTTTCAAGACCGGAGCATCCTCATGTAGAGACCAAGGTGGTAATCTGGTAACCGATGTCCAGGGCATACTGGGATTATGGAGGGAACACTTCTCCGACCTGCTGAATGGCAGTGAAAGTACAACACCAGGAGTTGGCGAACCCGATTCCCCAATCGATGACGATGGAATAGATGTTCCATTACCCGAACATGAAGAAATTCGAATAGCAATTACCCGCCTGAAGAACAACAAAGCGGCAGGGGCCGATAGATTACCGGCGGAGCTATTCAAATACGGCGGCGAAGAACTGATAAGGTGCATGCATCAGCTTCTTTGCAAAATATGGTCGGAAGAAAGCATGCCTGACGATTGGAATCTTAGTGTGCTCTGCCCAATCCATAAAAAGGGAGATCCCACAAACTGTGCCAATTACCGTGGGATAAGCCTCCTAAATATCGCCTATAGGGTTCTATCGAGCGTACTGTGTGAAAGACTTAAGCCCACCGTCAACAAACTGATTGGACCTTATCAGTGTGGCTTTAGACCTGGAAAGTCCACCATGGACCAGATATTCACCATGCGCCAAATCTTGGAGAAGACCCGTGAAAAGAGGATCGACACACACCACCTTTTTGTCGATTTTAAAGCTGCTTTCGACAGCACGAAAAGGAGCTGCCTTTATGCCGCGATGTCTGAATTTGGTATCCCCGCAAAACTAATACGGCTGTGTAAGTTGACGTTGAGCAACACCAAAAGCTCCGTCATGATTAGGAAGGACCTCTCCGAGCCGTTCGATACCAAACGAGGTTTCAGACAAGGTGACTCACTATCGTGCAACTTCTTTAACTTGATGCTGGAAAATATTATAAAAGCTGCAGAGCTAAATAGAGAAGGTACAATATTCTATAAGAGTGTACAGCTGCTGGCGTATATTGATATCATCGGAAGCAACAACCGCGCCGTTTGGTGGTAAATGAGGACAAGACGAAATATCTCCTGTCATCAAACAAACAAACAGCGCTGACTGATTCGCGTCTTGGCTCGTCTTGGAAAGGTTCTGCGCAAGATTTATGGTCCTCTGAACATTGGCAACGGTAAAATGGAAATCAGGAATACATGAGACCAATCAACAAGATAAATACATACATACATATGAAGTGGTAGTATAACAAAATCCTGCATTTCTTAAACAGATAGAAATTTGTCGACGCTTTTGGAATAATCAGCTACTGCAACTCCACAAATCCTCCTCCTGTCCATCTAAAGAGAAAGAGGATTAATCAAGACGTAAGTGATGTGGAGGGTAAGCTTTTAAATATTGAAACTCGAAGGATGTGAGTACATTTAATGGTCAGTCACAGGTTTGCCCTTATTTGATGCGTATAACCACTTGATAAATAGGTAACAATTAAACTGTATTCGGATTTTATTGGATTTCAGTTGGATAATTTGGCAGCAAATTCGGCTGTCCACAATCTAAGCTTTCTAAATATCGCATATAAGGTTCTATCAAACGTACTGTATGAAATACTAAAGCCCACCGTCAACAAACTGATTGGGCCTTTTGAGTGTGGCTTTAGAAAAATCCACAACTGACCAGATATTCGCCATGGGCCAAATCTTGGAAAAAATCCTTGAAAGGAGTATTGACACACACCAGCTTTTTGTCGATTTTAAAGCTGCTATCGATAGCACGAAAAGGAGCTGCCTTTATGCCACGCTGTCTGAATTTGAATATCAGATATTGCGTAGAATGGCAACCTACTTAATTAAAAATCGACATTCAACCAATGCAGATTCATATTTTTAACATTTACTCACAAAAAGTTTCACATCCACCCTTTGTACTGAATAAAAAAATAATTCTGAAGTTTTAACAAATTTTGTTTGTATTTAATTTACTTTTTAATATTTCTGTATTGCATGCTATCCAAACCAACGTTCTCAAGTGATATCAGTTTTGGCAAAGCGGAACATTCTGAACAAAACCGCACATTTATTCTCATGTTTGTGAGAATGCTTTTTGAGGTTTCGAGAACTATGTTGAAATTTGCGCAGCTCAGTTTAACTCTGACATTCCTGGTTGACTTTTCCGAAGAAAGAGCCAATATTTATTAAATGTTGCTTGGTGTTTTAGACTCTAACTAAGATAAATAAGTGGTTTTATGAGTTGGCCGTCACATTTTGTTTTAGATATTTTTGTTTGCAGATATTATTAGAAATAATGTATGTATTTAATATTTATTATAATAATTTTAGAGTTTGTAACGAAGGTCACTTTGGACTTTTACTTTGGTTCTTCTGAAACAGTAGTTTGGTAGTTTTTGAAACAATAAAAAATAAGATTATATAATACTTAGGTTAGGTTAGGTTAATCTGGTAGCCCAGAAAGCCACATATAGACCAATTTTGGTCCTTTGCGATACCAGATGAAATGCCGCCACGTAGTTAATTAGGAGTAATCATCCCATATGATACCAAATCAAATCATTAAGACAGGTGGAGAAGTAGCGAGGTGTTGGCAAAAATAAACCAAATTGCAAATGCCTATCAAACCACCAACACCTTAAATAGGCCATTGCTCACGCTTTGAAATGGGTCTGTTGGCATAGTAAAAGCCGGCAATCGTATTGGCAACGTTTTGTGAAAATGGTTACACACTTTGATTGAATTTTGTATGTTGGCATTGCAATAGAATTTTTAATTCGCTCAAAAAACACCCATACACAAACTGATTGTATATGTATATATAGTATGGGAATTAGAAATTAGCTGTATACAAAATATTGGATCCTTAACCCGAAATCGTTAAACAATTTGAAAGTTTATTTGCATCTATTATCTGCGATTTTGTTCAAATTCTAATAGAAGTTACGGATAGTACATTAAAGTAATAGTCCATAGTTCATTTGTTAGGTGGAGTATTATACTCAATATATTTACGCAATTTTTAGAGCGAGAAAAATCGCTGGGTACGATGTAAAAAATCTTTAATTCCACCCGATTGAAAAATTGTACAGCTTCCATGTCAAAAGATCTTTCCACGTGGCAAGACACTCGAAAAAGGTAATGATAAAAATTTGCTTCACAAAAGAGAAAACATCAACCGAAATATAAATAAGTGTGAATAAGATTAAGTTTTGTCCAATGTAACTGAGCTTTAGAATCTATCGATATTTTCTATACTGAGCTCCTTTTTCAAGAGGTTCGTCGCAATCATCTTTAAGCATTTCTAAATGGAAGTGGAATAAGTCAGGTACCACATACTTAATTACGCACTTCTACTAACTCTTTACAAGCGCATCGCCATAAGTCGAGCAACAATGCGGATGTTTGCCAAATTAGAAAAAACGTGTCGCTGCTAAAGTGCTGGCACCAATGCCACCCACATTGTGTTTATTTTTGTTATTTCAACGAAGAGAAAGAATATAAATGAATTCCAACAACTCCAATTATATTGTTTGTATATATTTCGCGAGCCAAGTACAAATGGATAGGTTGGTCTTCTAAATCTCCTCCGCTGTCGTGATGTCGCTGATGCAAATAGATACCTATGTCTAGTGATATTGTTAAGAGGAAAACAGCATGCGGATTTGGAAGTTGAAGCTAAATCTACGCTTTGACTGACATTTAGCTCATTGGAGCACGTCAAGGATTGTTGAATGGTAGAGCTCAAAGGAGGGCGGTGAGTTTTGAAACAAATTTATTTACATCAAACGACTTGGATGGGTCACTTCGGCGCAGCTGTGCCACAACATAGACATGAAATAGTGGTGATATTTATCTTCTGAGAACCACACAGCCATTTAATTATATCCTTCCCAAGGACACTCGGTCACAACTGTGCAAAAAATGTGATAGCACAGCGAATAAATAGAAAATATAACAAACAAGTAAGGAAGGGCTAAGTTCGGTTGTGACCGAACATTTTATACTCTCTCAATTTAATTGTTTAATTTTATTAATATTAAATAATACACAATTTGACCCACATATTCGTCATATATATGGAACAAAGTCCGTTCAAAGTTGGAAACACTAATATTAGGTTAAATACACCGAGTTCCTCATGAACGATATATCAGGTCTTGAAAACCTATGGTCCGATTTCGGGGATTTTTAGAAAGGGGCTGCAACTCTATAAATGCAGTATTTATTCAAAGTTCTTTTCCGATATCTTCACTAGTGCTTACTTTATATATTGTAAAGTAAACGATTCAGATCGACTTCAAAGTTCTGGTATATGGGAAGTAGGCGTGATTGTGAACCGATTTAGACTATTTTCACAACATACCCTTGGGAAGCTAGGAAGATATTACAAACCGAATTTCATTGAAATTGGTCGAGTAGTTCCTGAGATATGGTTTTTGACCCATAAGTGGGCGGAACCACGCCCATTTAAAATGTTGAATACCATTTTGAGTGCAACTCCTCTGTACCATCTTTACAATGAAATTTAAGGTTTCTGGTGGTTTTCCTTACTGAATTAAACCATTTTTAGTAGTTTTCAACATAACCTTTGTATGGGAGGTGGGCGTGGTTATGATCCGATTTCCTTAATTTTTGGACTGTATAAGGTAGTACCTAAAAGAAACGACTCTAGAAAGTTTCCTTCATATAATTTAGTAGTTTGCGTGATATGTACAAAAAACTTAGTGGGGGCGGGGCCACGCCCACTTCCCTAAAAAAATTACATCCACATATGCTCCTTCATAGTGCGATACCAAATTTTACTTCCATAGCTTTATTTATAGCTTAGTTATGGCACATTATGTGTTTTCGGTTTTCGACATTTTGTGGGCGTGGCAGTGGTCCGATTATGCCCATTTTAACTTAACCTTCTTATGGTGGCAAGAAATACGCCTTCCAAATTTCATAAAGATATCTCAATTTTTACTCAAGTTACAGCTTGCACGGACGGACGGACAGACAGACATCCGGATTTGACCTTTTTTCGTCACCCTGATCATTTTGATATATAAACCTTATATCTCACTCGTTTAGTTTTAGGACTTACAACCAACCGTTGTGTGGACAAAACTATAATACCGTCGTAGCAACTTTTTTGCGAGAGTATAAAAATTATAAAAATATTAATCCTGTAATACATACACGCTCGTACGCACAGGAAAATAAAAAAAATTAAACGGTGAATTGAAGTACAGACAATGGAAACTCGCACAGAATAACAATACAAATCCGAATAAGCAACTGCAACGGCTGGCCTTTATGATGAAATAAATATGAATAGGGAAGATAGGTAATAAGTACAGGGTGGAGGACCGAAATCATGAAGGGTGTGAGTTTGGAAAATAAAGCATGCTTAGGGTCAGGTAAGCATCGATTGGAAGATCATTAACTATTTCAGGAGTGAACATTTTTTGAGTTTCACATTCTATAATTGATCTAAGCGCAGATATCAAAGAAATATAAACAAGTCTACGATTAATTTTCCTCTCAGCTTAAGCTTTACATACATTCCTTCACAGCATAGAGAACACAAATCATAAGGAGTCTAAACATGTTTTCTCCTAAAACATTTCCCTTCATCACCTCGTCATATTGTGTGAAAATGGGTGAAATCGACTCTACAAATTTATGTTGAAAATCATAAAAAGTGTTGTATGCCACTATACTTTACCTTACTTGTTATACTCTCGCAACAAAAGCTGCTTAGAGAGTATTATAGTTTTTTTCAAATAACGGTTGTGTGTAAGTCATAAAACTAAAGGAGTTAGATATAGGGTTATGTATATCAAAATGATCAGGGTGACGAGACGAGTCAAAATCCGAATGTCTGTCTGTCCGTCCGTGCGACGGATAACTTGAGTAAAAATTGAGATATCTTAATGAAACTTGGAACACATGTTCCTTTTGACCGTGAGAGGGCAAAATCGGACCACTGCCACGCCCACAAAATGGCGAAAACCGAAAACACATAAAGTGTCATAACTAAGCCATACATAAAGTTAAAAAAGTAAAAATTGGAACAAAGGATCGCACCAGGAAGAGCATATTCGGATGGAATTTTTTTTGGCGTGGCCCCGCCCCAAATCGGTTATTTGTATATATCTCGCAAACCAATGAAGTTATATAAATCAAACTTTCTGCAGTCGGTTCCCTTACTTACCCCACCACACACCATGAAAATAGTTGAAATCGGATAATAACCACGCCCACCTCGCATACAAAGGTTAGGTTGAAAATTACCAAAAGTGGGTTATCTCACTAACGAAAAACGTCAGAAATACTAAATATTACAGAAATTTATTTGAAATTGCAGAAGGAAGCTGCTCTCAGATTTTTTTACAAAATGGAAAATGGGCGTGGCATCGCCCACATATGGGTCAAAAACCATATCTCAGGAACTACTCGACCGATTTCAATGAAATTCGGAATATAATATTTTCTTGACACCCTGATAACACGTCTGGAAAATGGATGAAATCAGTTCACAACCACGACAACTTCCCATGTAACTCAATTTTTAAGTTCATCTGATTCCTTCGCTTTATAAGAAAAATCGAATATGAAGGATTCAGTGTCCCATGTTAATTTTTCACCGAAAATTTAAATCTCTCAGTTATCTTAATTTAATTTAGAGGAAAGATTTTTCTTCTAATAGTGTGTCTCTGTACTAATTTCATTTTTTAATTCCGTCTATATGATATTGAGTTACCACCAGTTGAACGGTATTGTGTTGCTCCTTTGATGAAAATATAGGGCAACAAAATCTTTGTGGTGATGTCTGGAATATAGCTTAAGCCTGGAAGTGCATAAGGCTGCGTGCATGTCGGAGCTGCGATAAGCGATAAGAGAGTCGATAAGAGCGAAGCGTTGAAAATTGATACATGTAATTTAATACAAGTGTGCATGTCGGAGCAGCGCGCGAACTCACTGCTGGCTATCATCGATAAGAGCGAAAAAATTACTGACCTACAATTTCTACGCTCTTATCGATGATGGACACGGAAGACTTAATAAGTGCAGTATTTTTGAAACCAGCAATCTGGGATCAAAAAGATCCAAACCACCACAACAGGTTCGTTTTGGATAAATTGTGGTTAGAAATATCCACACAATTTAATACAAAAAGTAAGTGCAGTAATATGTTTTCATGTGTTTTATTGTAAACGAGCGTTTTGTCCCCTCAGTATTATGCATATGATAATATGCAGCAGTAGATGTCAACAACAAAATATTTTCTTCTTCAGAACACTCATTTTTTTAGCTGTTCACTATACAAAACTTAAATTGCAAATGCAATTTACGCTCTTATCGCAGCTCTGTTATGCACACCACACAAAACTATAACTCGATGCTATGCTCTTGTCGCTGCTCTTGTCGCTGCTCTTATCGACGCTCTTATCGCTTATCGCAGCTCCGACATGCACGCAGCCTTAGACGCCTTATTTTTAATTTTGTGAGTATACGACATCAGTGTCCCAAGAAATATAGATTCTTGACAAGCCACAAATTTATATGATCGATTGTGTAATCATTTTGCATACTCCAATATAATTAAGCTGAGCTGAAGTTGCGGATTAGCAACGAACTATTCGACTTCGATTGTAGAACGAAAATTTGAATGCATAAAGTCCACGAATGGTATTTTTACTTACAGCCGGTTTCACGAAAGTTTTTAATTGAAAATTAAGTTCCATTTAATATTAATTTTCATTTTTATTTAACTTTGCACTTAAGTTTTCTGCGTTTCACCATTATTGACATTTGGCATCCAAAAAATTAAAAGGCAGGGATGTTAGTAAGAAAAACAGCTGATTTGTGTAAACAAATAAATTGTATTTCTTTGTCAAAATGGTAAACAAATGGGAATTCAGCTGATAGAAAAGCGTAACCATGGTTACATATGACAGTATTTAAATAATATTTAAATGGCAAAGCGTGACCATTTAAATAAAAATTAAGTCAAATGGTGAAACTGAAATTAATTATTGTTCACTTAAATTTGTTTCGTGAAACCGGCTGTTAGCCAAAGACAAATGGTTTTCTAATTCTCGAAAATATCAGGCCAAAAGAAATTATAAAAACGAAAAACAGGACATCTAACATAATGTTGCCACCTATCACAGATATTAGAGTTAACAGGCGAGAACGAAATATCTATATATTTTTAACACATTCTACTGAAAAGAAAATACTGTCGTTGAGTTTTTGAGTTATTTTGTTAAATATTTAAAAAATTGGTAAAATTACTTTCCTAACAGCCGGTTTCACGAAAATTTTTAATTGAAAATTAAGTTCCATTTAATTTGAATTTTAATTTTTATTTAACTTTGCACTTAAGTTTTCTGCGTTTCACCATTATTGACATTTGGCATCCAAAAAATTAAAATGCAGGGATGTTAGTAAGAATAACAGCTGATTTATGTAAACAAATAAATTGTATTTCTTTGTCAAAATGGTAAACAAATGGGAATTCAGATGATAGAAAAGCGTAACCATGGTTACATATGACAGTATTTAAATAATATTTAAATGGCAAAGCGTGACCATTTAAATAAAAATTAAGTCAAATGGTGAAACTGAAATTAATTATTACACTCTCGCAACCTGTTGCACAGAGTATTATAGTTTTGTTCAAATAATGGTTGTTTGTGTCACCAAGAAATAAAAGAGTTAGATATGGGGTTATATATATATAAATGATCAGGATGACGAGTGGAGTTGAAATCCGGATGTCTGTCCGTCCGTCTGTCCGTCTATCCGTCCGTCCGACCGTGAAAGCTGTAACTTGAGTAAAAATTGAGATATCTTAATGAAACTTGGAACACATGTTCCTTGGGACCATGAGACGGTTGCTTTCGAATGAGCAAAATCGGTCCACTGCCACGCCCACAAAATGGCGAAAACCAAAAACACATAAAGTGTCATAACTAAGCCATAAATAAAGTTATAATAGTAAAATTTGGAATAAAGGATCGCACTAGGAAGGGGCATATTTGGATGTCATTTTTTTGGGGAAGTGGGCGTGGCCCGCCCCCAATTCGGTTATTTGTATATATCTCGCAAACCAATGAAGCTATATAAGCCAGTCTTTCTGCAGTCGATTCTCTTACATACCCCACCACACACCATGAAAATAGTTGAAATCGGATAATAACCACGCCTACCTCCCATACAAAGGTTAGGTTGAAAATTACTAAAAGTGGGTTAACTCACTAACGAAAATCGTCAGAAACACTAAATTTCACTTAAGAAATGGCAGATGGAAGCTGCACTCAGATTTTTTTACAAAATGAAAAATGGGCGTGGCGTCGCCCACTTATGGGTCAAAAACCATATCTCAGGAACTACTCGACCGATTTCAATGAAACTTGCTTTGTAATAGTTTCCTTACCTCCCAATAATATGTTGTGAAAATTGGCCAAATCGCTTCACAACCACGCCTACTTCCTATATACCAGAACTTTGAAGACAATCTGAATTGTTTACTTTACAATATATAAAGTAATCACTAGTGAAGATATTGGTGCAGAACTTTGCACAAATACTATGTTAATAGTGTGGCAGCCCCATTCTAAAAATCGCCGAAATCGGACCATATGTTTTCAAGGCCCCATATATCGAACATGAGGACCTCGGTGCTTCTAACCTAATATTAGGGTTTCCAACTTTCAATGGACTTTATATGACATATGTAACGAATATGTGGGTCAAATTGTGTATTATATAATAAAAATAAAGTTAAATAAATAAATAGCGAGAGCATAAAATGTTCGGTTACACCCGAACTTAGCCCTTCCTTACTTGTTATACTCTCGCAACAAATGTTGCTAAAGAGAGTATTATAGTTTTGTTCAAATAACGGTTATTTGTAACACCCAAAACTAAACGAGTTAGATATAGGGTTATATATAACAAAGTGATCAGGGTGAAGAGTGGAGTTCAAATCCGAATGTCTGTCTGCCCGTCCGTCTGTGCAAGCTGTAACTTGAGTAAAAATTAAGATATCTTGTTGAAACGTGGCACACTTATTTCTTGGCACCATAGGAAGTTTGCTTTCGAAAATGAGCAAAATCGAACCACTGCCACACCCACAAAATGGCGAAAACCGAAAACACATGAAGTGCCATAACTAAGCCATAAATAAAGCTATGGAAATAAAATTTGGTATTAAGGATCGCACTATGAAGGAGCATAGTTGGATGTAATTTTTTTGGGGAAGTGGGCGTGGCCCCGCCCCCTACTAAGTATCTCGCAAACCAATAGAGCTATATAAACCAAACTTTCTGCAGTCGTTTGTTTTACCCACTTCCTAATGCAGTCCAAAAATGAAAGAAATCGGATCATAACCACGCCCACCTCCCATACAAAAGTTAGGTTGAAAATTACTAAAAGTGGGTTAACTCATTAACGAAAAACGTCAGAAACACTAAATTTCACATAAGAAGTGGCAGATGAAAGCTGCACTCAGTTTTTTTTTACAAAATTGAAAATGGGCGTGGCGTCGCCCACTTATGGGTCAAAAACCATATCTCAGGAACTACTCGACCAATTTCAGTGAAACTTAGTTTGTAATAGTTTCCTTACATCCCAATGATATGTTGTGAAAATAGGCCAAATCGCTTCACAACCGCGCCTACTTCCTATATACCAGAACTTTGAAGACGACCTGAATCGTTTACTTTACAATATATAAAGTAAGTACTAGTGAAGATATCGGTGCAGCACTTTGCACAAATACTATGTTAATAGTGTGGCAGCTCCATTCTAAAAATCGCCGAAATCGGACCATAGGTTTTTAAGGCCCCATATATGGAACACGAGGACCTCGGTGCGTATAACCTAATATTATGGTTTCCAACTTTCAATGGACTTTATACAATATGTATGACGAATATGTGGGTCAAATTGTGTATTATATAATATAAATTAAGTTAAATATATAAATTGCGAGAGTATAAAATGTTCGGTTACACCCGAACTTAGTCCTTCCTTACTTGTTTTTCACTTAAATTTTTTTTCGTGAAACCGGCTGTAAGTGTTTTAATCGATTAATATTACATTTATTTTCACAGCATCTTGAACTGTTAACATTTGACTAGTTAATCTCATTTTATAATAGATTTTTAAACATTTAGATATAGCCCTTTAGTTAGATAATTTAATGCCGTTTGTAATCGTGTCAATCACTGTAAAGGAGTGTATAGAGTTAATAACGGTCGTTAGTAAAGTTATCTAGCATGCAGTAGAAAATAACAATAATGACAACAAGTAAGAAGGGCTAAGTTCGGTTGTGACCAAACATTTTATACTCTCGCAATTTATTCATTTAATTTTAATAATATAATACACAATTTAATCCACATATTCGTCATATATGTTTATGGTATAAAGTCCATTGAAAATTGGAAACCCTAAGATTAAGTATTTGGGAACTAGGTTATTAGAGGAAACATATACTCTGAATTTTCTCACAATATCTGAGAGGCTTACCTTTATTTTCGGAAAAAAATAGAAGCAATGAGGTCCTCATGTTATATGGGGCCTTGAAAACTTAGTTTTCAACGATTTTTAGAAGAGCGACGCCATACTATAAATGCAATATTTATGGAACCTTCTGTTCCGATATGTTCACTAGTGCTTACTTTATATATGGGGCATTCTCTGGAAAAATAAGCCACTTGAAAAAAAAAGTTCTTTATTTTCTTTGGCAATTATATATCTTATAGTACATGTAAAACCTAAAATAAAACATATGGTTTTAGGTCTGTGTAACGCGGGGTTGCCATATTATAAGGGGCCAAAGTTTTTTGTAAAAAAATTTTGAACCACCATAACTTTAAAACTAATGAACAGATTTTAAAACACCATGTGACTTTTTTGTACAGAATTTCTCAAACTTTGAAACTGTATACCGTAAAAATTTTTAAAATTAATATTTCATAGCAAAAAATGAAAAAAAAAAAATTTTGAATTTTTAATAACTTATGCCCCCTTCGATTTTTTTCGAAAATATCTTAAAATGTTCTTTATTTCATCACTTTTTTACCCCCCAAAGGGAATTTTGGGACAGCAATATTTGTATGAGCTACAAATAAAAAACCAACTCAGAACTTGATGAAAAATCATTGATTTATGCACTATTATTATCAGAATTTAGCGTAACCTAGGATTAACGACGTGCCTCGAAATCCAGCGCAGAATAACTCTTGCCAACAGGTGCTACTTTGGACTGAGTAGGCAATTGAACAGTAAAGTCCTCTCTCGACGAACCAAAATCAAGCTCTACAAGTCGCTTATCATTCCCGTCCTGCTTTACGGTGCAGAAGCTTGGACGATGTCAACATCAGATGAGACGACACTAGGAGTTTTCGAGAGGAAAATTTTGCGTAAGATTTATGGTCCTCAGAACATTGGCAACGGCGAATACCGCAGACGATGGAACGATGAGCTGTACGAGTTATACGACGACATTGACATAGTTCAGCGAATAAAAAGACAGCGGCTACGCTGGCTAGGTCATGTTGTTCGAATGGACGAAAACACTCCAGCCCTGAAAGTGTTCGATGCAGTACCCGCCGGAGGAAGCCGAGGAAGAGGAAGGCCTCCACTCCGTTGGAGGGACCAGGTGGAGAGCGACCTGGTTACACTTGGGATCTCCAACTGGCGCCGAACTGCGAAGGAGAGAGAGAGGTGGCGCACTATCGTCGATTCGGCTATAACCGGCTAAATGGTTGCAACGCCAATCACATACATACATACATGCCCAAGATCATATAAAAGTGGGCGACGCACTTCTTCTATTAAAGCTTCATCGAAATCCATAATTAAATCTGAAATATAAAATTTTAATTGCAAACAAAGTAATTTAATAATTAAACTTGAAAATCTTACCAAATAAAAGTAATGCGCAGTGCTATATTATCTGTCCTAGCAGTCTCCTACGATGTTTATTTGTTTCGACAACAACTTTCCATTTTTGATGTACACAATTTCATTGTTGCCGTACTAACATCTTTTTCTTAAATAAAATTTTGAATATTTGAAAATTGAAATTTTTTGTATAAAACATTATAAATAAACCGAATTGTTTGTTTTAAATTATAAATAATGTATTATAAAAAAGCTTTGATATGCTTTTTTACGCTTCTGCTGGAAAAATATGGTCATACTTATCAAAAATTTTAACAATTATACATTTCACATATTAGTGGCAGCTCTACAGCGGCCATTGTCGTCGTCAAAATTAGAAACATTTTTAATTTAGCGACAATTCTGTGCCCATAAGAACACGTGTATTTTAATATTTGACAAATGTTGCTCGTCGCTTGTCGTCTTCTATATGTTCAGCACATAAGCCAATAACACAGAAACACATTTTTAGACTGAATTGTGGGTATTTTATTCAAATGAACGCCTTAACGCCTGTTCGTCCCAACGCCTTAACCTTGTAAACAAAAAGCCAAAAATAAAGTAAATATACTTGAGAATGTGTATGGATATTTGGATGCGATTATGTGGGCAGTGAAGGTAATAACTGGAGGATGGAGTCATATGTAGAAGTTCACGTAAGTGAGGAAAGTTTCTGACTGCCATTCACTTGGGAGTGTCCAGGAACGATTCTTTTACATGTGGCTCAAGCAGCTCACAACTTCCGGTCTTAGACCAAGTATCCTCTGGGTAGCCAACAGACATCCGTCTGGAAGCGAGCTAAAGTGAGAAGGCGAATCCCGCTTATGCGGTTGTGCGTAGGGCTTGGGACCCACCACATAAAAACGAATAACCAGTGAATAAGAAACACAGGCCTCGGATGAGAAACCCCCCTTTTGATGACGACCACGGCAAACGTATAAAGGACTATGATTCAAGGGCATGCACCTGGAATGTCCGGACCCTTAATTGGGAAGGTGCCTCTGCCCAGCTGGTTGATGTCCTCGTAAGAGTAAAGGCTGACATCACCGCAATCCAAGAAATGCGATGGACGGGACAAGGACGGAAGAAGGTGGGTCCTTGTGACATCTACTACAGCGGCCATATAAAGGAGCGCAAATTCGGTGTGGGATTCGTGGTGGGAGAGAGACTCCGTCGTCGAGTCCTGGCATTCACTCCGGTGGATGAACGTCTAGCCACAATCCGCATCAAAGCGAGGTTCTTCAACATATCGCTGATTTGCGCCCACGCCCCGACGGAAGAGAAGGACGAAGTGATCAAAGATACCTTCTATGAGCGCTGCCCCCGCCACGATGTCAAAATCGTGCTTGGCGATTTCAACGCTAGGGTGGGTAAAGAATGTGTCTTTGGCACAACAGTCGGAAAATTCAGCCTCCATGACGAAACATCACCAAACGGTCTGAGGCTGATCGACTTCGCCGGGGCCCGAAATATGGTCATCTGTAGTACTAGATTCCAGAATAAGAAAATCCATCAAGCTACTTGGCTGTCCCCGGATCGAATCACTCGCAACCAGATCGATCATGTTGTGATAGATGGACGACATGTCTCCAGTGTTTTTGATGTGCGTACGCTTCGTGGGCCCAACATCGACTCGGACCACTATCTTGTAGCAGCTAAGATACGCACCCGCCTCTGTGTAGAAAAGCGCACACGTCAACAAACACAAGGAAGGTTCGACATCGAGAAGCTGCAATCACAACTGACAGCCGAACGATTTTCTACTCGACTTGCACTCCTGCTCTCTGAGAGCACTCATCAGCATCTCGGTATAAGGGAGCTGTGGGACGGCATATCAAACTCCTTACGTACAGCTGCAACCGAAACCATTGGCTTTCGGAAAAGCCAAAAAAACAGCTGGTATGATGAGGATTGTCGTCTCGCAGTGGAGAGAAAACAGACTGCCTACCTCGCAACGTTGCGATCGACCGCAACACGAGCGGGATGGGAAAGATACCGAGAGCTGAAGAGGGAAGCGAGACGCATTTGCAGAAAAAGAAAGAAAGAGGCAGAAATGCGTGAGTATGAAGAGCTTGACAAGCTGGCCGACAGGGGTAATGCTCGAAAATTTTACGAAAAGATCCGGCGACTAACTGAAGGTTTCAAGACCGGAGCACACTCCTGTAGGACCCCCAGCGGTGATCTAGTGGTTGATGACCAGAGTATACTGTGTTTGTGAAGGGAACACTTCTCCAGCCTGCTCAAAGGCAGTGAAAGTACAACACCAGGAGATGGCGAACCCGATTCCCCAATCGACGACGATGGAACAGATGTTCCATTGCCCGACCGTGAAGAAATTAGAATAGCAATTACCCGCTTGAAGAACAACAAGGGCCGATGGATTGCCGGCCGAGCTATTCAAATACGGCGGCGAAGAGCTGATAAGGTGCATGCATCAGCTTCTTTGCGAAATATGGTCGGAAGAAAGCATGCCCGACGATTGGAATCTCAGTGTACTCTGCCCAATCCACAAAAAGGGAGACCCCACAATCTGCGCCAACTATCGTGGGATAAGCCTCCTTGACATCGCGTATAAGGTTCTATCGAGCGTACTGTGTGAAAAACTAAAGCCCACCGTCAACAAACTGATTGGACCTTATCAGTGTGGCTTTAGACCTGGAAAATCAACAACTGACCAGATATTCACCATGCGCCAAATCTTGGAGAAGACCCGTGAAAAAAGGATCGACACACACCATCTATTTGTCGACTTTAAAGCTGCTTTCGACAGCACGAAAAGGAGCTGCCTTTATGCCGCGATGTCTGAATTTGGTATCCCCGCAAAACTAATACGGCTGTGTAAGTAGACGTTGAGCAACACCAAAAGCTCCGTCAGGATCGGGAAGGACCTCTCCGAGCCGTTCGATACCAAACGAGGTTTCAGACAAGGTGACTCGCTATCGTGCGACTTCTTTAACTTGATGCTGGAGAAAATTATAAGAGCTGCAGAGCTAAATAGAGAAGGTACAATCTTCTACAAGAGTGTACAGCTACTGGCGTACGCCGATGATACCGATATCATTGGAAACAACACCCGCGCCGTTAGTTCTGCTTTTTCCCGCCTGGATAAGGAAGCGAAGCGAATGGGTCTGGTGGTGAACGAGGAGAAGACGAAATATCTCCTGTCATCAAACAAACAGTCAGCGCATTCGCGTCTTGGCTCCCACGTCACTGTTGACAGTCATAACTTTGAAGTTGTAGATAATTTCGTGTACCTAGGAACCAACATTAACACCGATAATAATGTCAGCCTTGAAATCCAACGCAGAATCACTCTTGCCAACAGGTGCTACTATGGACTGAGTAGGCAATTGAAAAGTAAAGTCCTTTCTCGACGAACAAAAACTAAACTCTACAAGTCCCTCATCATTCCCGTCCTACTTTATGGTGCAGAAGCGTGGACGGTATCAACATCCGATGAGACGGCACTAGGAGTTTTTGAGAGAAAGGTTTTGCGGAAGATTTACGGTCCCTTAAACATTGGCAACGGCGAATACCGCAGAAGATGGAATGATGAGCTGTATATGTTGTTCGACGACATAGACATAGTCCAGCGAATAAAAAGACAGCGGCTACGCTGGCTGGGTCATGTTGTTCGAATGGATGAAAGTGCCCCAGCTCTGAAAGTTTTCGATGCAGTACCCGCTGGTGGAAGCCTAGGAAGAGGGAGACCTCCACTCCGGTGGAAGGACCAGGTGGAGAAGGACCTGTCTTCACTTGGTATTACCAATTGGCGCCAAACCGCCAAAAGGAGAGATGCGTGGCGCACTGTTGTGGACTCGGCTATAACCGCGTAAGCGGTTTCTACGCCAGTTAAGAAGAAGAAGGAAGGTAATAACTGAAAGAGGGTATACATCCCAAAAACGTAAGATATTTAAGAGCGCAAGAAGACACTGATTAGAGGGAATGGGCCTGTATATCTGTACGTATATGCACTATAATCGGAAGACAGTGTTTTTAGAAATATTTACATTCCTTTATTGACTGTCATAATAAAGAAGGCAGCTGCGGATAAAAGTGAGCTACTGAGGGTGAGACGTAGCACAGTTTATCCACAGAATTTATTTTAGAAGCGCAAGAGTTAAAGGTGTGTTTGAATAGTTGACTAGCTAGAACAGCAACAGCATATTGTTAGGGACAACAATAAAAACAACAGCACTAAAAAATTAACACAATTTCGGTAAAACCTCAGCCTTTTTTTTTTTTCAACTATTTTGCAATTTCTTTTTGGGATTATGCAGAAACGAATTAGATACTCTGACAGGCGAGGTTGTGTAATATATGTTTGAACGTATGCAGATTTTGAGGATTTTCAATGATTTATTGATGTGAAAAATACGAACATATAACCTTGCTTATCAACTTTAGCAACCACATTGTTGAAAGCCTCGGAATGTACACAAACAAACACACACAATAAATGTCGTATGTTTGTATAAAAAAGGGACTGACGCATAAGAGAGAGTAGGACATTCAAAGGTAATCTTACTCATTTATTTAATCATTTTGAAATATGTCAAAGCAAAGGAACTTTCTTACATTGTATATGAGTTGTAGGAAAACATGGATTAAAAAAAAAAGAAGTGAGGAAGGTCTCAGTTCGAGTGTAATTTTCGACATAACATTTGTATCGGATGTATGTGGTTATAAGTCGATTTTTCACGCTGTATAATGGAGTTCCTACTGAAAACGATTATATCCTATAGCTCCCATAGGAACGATCGGGACAAGTTATAATAATTTTGTTATTTTCGGTTTTAAACTTGTTCAATTTATTGTAATAACAGAGATATTAATATATGGAGGGAAAAAAGGCTTGGTTCACTCCCGCCCACCCACTTCTTTACATATATACTTATACAGATTCTTAATGGGACATACATACATATTCAGATTATTAATAACACATTATAATCAGATATTTAACAAAAAATGCTGCTATGTTCTGGGGCCTTGATAGATTATAGTCCGAGTGGCAAAAAAATTTTTGAAACGAATTTCGTTGGAATTGGTCGAGTAGTATGACAAGTTTAATGCAGTCCATACCATCTTTACGATAAAATTTAGGGTTTCTGGTGTTTTCCCTTACTGAATTAAAGCATTTTTAGTAGTTTTCAACATAACATTTGTATGGGAGGTGGGTTTGGTTATAATCCGATTTCCTCCATTTTCATGGGGTATAATCAAGTGCTTAAAGGAGATGACTCCAGAAAATTTGGTTGATATAGCTTTAGCAGTTTATGAGATATGCACAAAAAACATAAATGGGAACGGCCACGCTCACTTTCCCAAAAAAAACTATCCTAATATTCACCTGCCTAATGTGATCCTTTGTACCAATTTTTTTCATAATTTTATTTATGGCTTAGTTATAGCACTTTACGAGGCAAATTTGACCTTGAAGAAAAAAAGATGGCGTTAGTATATTGTATATTATGCATATATCTGCAAATTTCTACAACAAACATTAACTTTTATAATAACTTAAGACACCCACAAATAGACTGGACAAAAATGTCAAAGGAGGGGAGTGGGGGAACACAACTAAAACTTTAACTTAACATAGTAAAGACGCATACAAAATCTACAAAAAACAAGGTAAAGAAAAGCATTGATTTAAAAAAAATACAACACAAATTAGCTTTTATTATTATTGGAACATAAAATATAAACCTTTCACTTAAAAATACATTTAAAATCATTCAAATTCAGGAACGTAAATATTCGACAGACCTCTTTGAATTTCCCCTTTAGTTGATTTTTTGGAACGAACGAAGATTCATGCCTTTAGAAATGATGTCTCTTAATAGTCGAGACAAAGCCGACAAAGCCGACAAACCATATATTAATAATTTAAGAACTGATATGAAATGTGAGAGCTTAAAATAAGACTATACTGATAAACGACATGGCTACTGCTCACCTATGTCTTCTACCTTCCGAAAGTAGCCGTTCGATAATTATTTCTTGCAGGATGATCGACTGTATACCTATGTGCCAATACCTATACCTATTCATTACACAGAACCGAGCCCGAGATTGATTCAAAACAAGTAAACCTCACATCCCAAAAATATACATAGTTCCGCGATTACGCTAAAGTATCATCTTTGTTGTCATTACTTAAAATGTTGAGTTATGTTTGTTGTTTTTAAAACTCCTAATATTTGTTGCATTTTCCAGCATTTAAATGGCTTTCGAGTTGGAAGTTCTTCGGTGGTTTTATGACGCTGGCATAATATGTGAATGAGCGCAGGGCTGGGTTTTGGTGGGCGCTTGATAACGGTGAAAATATTAAACACGCAATGTAGAAGGTGTTGGTCGTTTTAAGTGTTACATATACACACGCTAAGTTACAAGCAAAGAAGTGGAGATAGAATAAAAGCAGTGCACTTGCAAGGCCGCTATGTTGGCATGACAAAATCTCTGCTTTCGCGCTGCGTTACATCAGTAACTCAACTACTTTACTTCCTGGAAATATGTTGTATAGCTTGCACGCAATCTCCCAACCGTTACCTTATGCTTGCTTATCACTGAACCGTAGCAATTATGTCTTTTGCATTTACTTCAATTTGCGCTGGATTTTATACTCCACTTGACAAGTGGCACTCATCATCCACATCCACATTTCGAGTCGTCAACAATCGCGCAGCAGAAGACATCGTCATTATCATCTTCAATGTTATTTAGAAGACCCCTATTTCTTCTGGCCGTACAACGCTGTCCGTTGCTTTGTTTCGTGTTCGTCTGTAGGTGATGTCGTGCTGTGTTTTTATGCTGTAACGTATCCTTGGAATTGCAGCTTGACTTTTAGCCCTTTCTCGGTTGATAACGTCACTGTTTACTTAGAATTTATTTCTTGCAATTACTACTTTGCTTTGCTGGTGTCAAATATCTGTCACACACCTGGTACCGAACCTACAAACACTTCCGTCAGTATTCTCAGCGTTATAGCGCCCCACAGCCGCTGGTTTGACTTTAAGTATTCACAGCAATCAGCCGCATAAGTTTGTGAGTTAAACAGATACCATCCGCAAGAATACATCCAACGATGCTTCTATTTTATACCTCTACTGTTATTCTACTTCATAGCAATTTATATTATCAATTGCTTAACATTTTTTATTGCCTCTTGCAGCTTCCTTTTCTCTTTTAATCGCAAATAACCATTAAGATTTTTGCAACGATTCCTTTCGATCCGTTAAAGTAATGAGTGAACATCATTTGTTAAGGATCTGAAAAACATAAAAATTATTAACAAATCTTGTGAGTTGAGTAGAAGATAAAAGAAACCAGATTCCTGCCTGCTGTGGTGAGTGAAACCAATTATTTCATGGAAAAGGAGGTTTGGTAAAAGAGCGAAGCAAGTTCGACAATTCCAAATTTCATGGGATCCAAGCAAATTTATAGAACTCAGATGCCTATCAAGTATAAAAAGAATACTTGTCGGAACGTACCGAGGTACAGCAGTCTGAAAATATAATATGAAGTTTACGGCTCTTAAACAAGTTTGTTTCTTAGTGAAATCAAACACGGCATTTTGATGAACAAAACGATAATTCGTTATGAACAAGAGAATGAAGAGTAGAAAGATCATATCGTCTTTTCGGTTTGATATATTGTTATAATGTGATGGATCTGCAGAATAATCATCCAGCGTCTTGTTGCAGCTGTAAAAGGATGGATAAACGTAAAAATATTTAAAAATTCGCATTTAACAGTTTTGACAAAAATGTATTAACTCGGTATATTCGATAGTAATAGCTTTTGATTTACAGCACGAGTAAATTTTGAAAACGTAGTTTCGAGATAACGCATTCAAAATGTCCATATGGCATATACCGACGGCCTGCTCTGACATTTGTGACAATAACTCTATATGTATTCACTATTTCGGATTTTTATGATATACACCTCTATTCTGTGCACTTGACAAACAAATTAAAAAACAAGTAAGGAAAGGCTAAGTTCGGGTGCAACCGAACATTTCATATTCTCGCAATTTATTGCTATATTTTTTATTAAGAAAATATACAATTTGACCCATATGTTCGTCATAAATATATTTCACATATTAACCGATTTATAAGCTATTAAGCTCATCGTATTTTTGAAAAACCTATATTTAGGTATTCTCATATATTCATATATAAGGGAAGTTATGACCCGATTTTAACTTTTTCTGGTACAGAGACACACTATTAGAAAAAAAGTATTTCCTCTGAATTAAATTAAGATTCCTGAGCGATTTACCGAAAGTTTCGGTGAAAAGTTACCATGGGGCACTGAGTTCTTCATATTCGATATCCGGGGCATTGAAAAGTTATAGTCCGATTTCGACAAAATTTTCACAAGTGATGCCACAGATCATATAAAGTATTTGTATAAATTTTATTCTGCTATCTTCATTGGTTCCTTATGTATATATTATAAAGTGAAGAAATACATAAGATGGAATTCCAAAATGAGTTAAATGGGAAGTTGTCGTGGTTGTGAACCGATTTCGTCCATTTTCCACACGTGTCATCAGGGTGTGAAGAAAATATTATATACCGAATTTCATTGAAATCTGTCGAATACTTCCTGGGATATGGTTTTTGACCCATAAGTGGGCGATGCCACGCCCATTATCCATTTTGTAAAAAAATCTCAGTGCAGCTTCTTTCTGCTATTATTTCTGTGAAATTTAGTGTTTCTGACGTTTTTCGTTAGTGAGTTAACCCACTTTTAGTAATTTTCAACCTAACCTTTGTATGGGAGGTGGGCGTGGTTATTATACGATTTCAACTATTTTCATGGTGTGTGGTGGGGTACGTAGGAGAGCCGACTGCAGAAAGTTTGGTTTATATAGCTTTATTGGTTTGCGAGATACATACAAATAACCGATTTGGGGCGGGGCCACTCCCACTTCCCCAAAAAACTTACATCCAAATATGTAATGTAAGTGCTATCCTTTATTCCAAATTTTACTTCTATAACTTTATATATGGCTTAGTTATGACACTTTATAGGTTTTTGGTTTTCGCCATTTTTTGGGTGTGGCAATGGTCCGATTTTGCCCATTTTCGTAAGCAACCTCCTCAGGGTGCCAAGGAATACGTGTTCCAAGTGAAACAGCACAGCGCCACATGACTTCGTTCCAGTCCCTAAGTTGTAATCTGGCATCACAGAATGCCCACCAAAAAACAAACACACATTTGGCGTTTGTCCCTGTTATTTAGTTGTTTTATGTCCCTGCTAGTGACTTCTTTGGCTGGTCCAACTAAGCAAGCCCTTCAAGCAACCAACCATGCGACATACACATGTTTACTCGAGCATATAATGCAGAATTTTTCCCTTGACTGAAGTGCAATGCAGCGCCCTTTTGTGTTGTTTTTCTCCTTCCAACTACGCAAATTCTTGTTGCTTCATTTTATACCCTGCGAATAGTTATGTGAGGTATTTTGTATCGGTAATTGGCACTTGGTTTTTTCAAATTACCGTCAGGTATTTTAACCGGAACTAGTGCATTCCTCTAACTTAGGCTTCTAGGTTTTTAAGCATAAATCGGTCGATACTGTTGCAATTCAACGTTCGATATTTGTAGGAAGTTCATCAATCGTCGCAGATTTGTTGGCATAGACAATAGACTTGACGTAGCCCCACAGGAAATAGTCTAAAAGCGTCAAATCGTCATAAATTAGACGTAGCGATCTTAAAGTTAGGGCAACTGCCTCCGAATTTCGGTAGCAAATTTTAATAATTTCGACTCCTTGTTGGTTCGTATATCTTTCCATCTTACAGAATATTCTTAAACAAATTTTATTTCGAGAGTTAAGCATAGGCCGCGAAAGTGCTTGGCCTAAAAATCGAGAAGATATATTTTGCTGTGTACATTTATTTATATGTTTGAAAGATAACGGGATTTTTTTTATGTACATGTATACATGCTCCGGAAGTACGATACAATTTTCATTGCTAATTTTGTCTGTAGCAGCCATTGGAGTTAGGTGTGTTTTCATGAGCTGGGCGATTTTCGTTTGTTGAAAGATTGCATTTCGTTGCTTGTTCGTGAATTATTGGTGAAAAAAATGCTGTAGCTATAACCCAGCCCTCCTATTCGCCAGATATTACTCCGTGTGACTTTTTCTGTTAAACATCTGTTTCGATCGCAAAAATTGAGTTTGAGAAGTGTTTCCACGATTGAAATAAGCACTGGCATAAATTCGTAGTATCGAATGGGGATTATTTTAAAGTCGATAACATTAATGGACACGATAAATATTTTTTCAAAACATGAAAATTTCCGTTATTTTTTAAACTCTCCTCGTACCTATGTGTTTGTTTCAATTTGTTGCGTTTGGAAGAGCCAAATACATAAATATTTCACCATTTCTGTTTACATGCGTTTAAAATAGCTAGAGTTGTATGTGTGACAGAGATATACTTACTTGCATAAAAAAGTATATGAAAGCAGAGTCCACATGTTCAAGTTACTAAATATAAAAAAAAAAAATCGTATGCTATTCGTAGACTTCATATCCTTTGAGCAAGTGTTTAGTTACTACACTCCTTATGCAACTGAAATTGTCACATGTTATCTGAATTTAAGAGCTAAACACACAACTCTAATTTATATGTATGTATGTATTTGATCCCGACTGCCAATGACAAGCGTTCAGAATAATTATTTTCGTCTTAAGCATAAACATTAAATTTTACTCCGTTTGACATAAAACAGGAAAGCAAAGAAACAATATAAGTTCGCATTATTATGTATTTGCCATGTGCAACTCTTTTGCGGCGAAATACTTTTTAACAACGCTTGAAACGACTCAAATGGTGGGAAAATTTGAATTCAGTACTTTTTATCACGCCCCTTTTGTTTTTAGTTTTTTTATTTTCATTTTTATATGCCGTTCATTTACGTTTTCTGTTTCTTAAATTGGATAATCCTATGAATTTAATTAGATAAACATTTTATTGACTTGGAAAAGACAACGTGTATATAATCATGTAGAGTAGTGAATATATGTTTTTATGATTGAACCCATTGGAAAAGCTATATTACAGATTTTTGTCGTTCATTTACGGGTTCTGTTAATTCCAGAGAACAAAAAATTATTCTTAGTATGCTCAGGTGACCAGTTGCATTGAATGGTTAAAGAAGATAAGGTGTAGATATTACCAATGCTTTTGTGGAAATTCTTCAGATAGTTGACACTTATGAATGCTTTTAAATCACTCTATTTGAATTTTTAATCACAATTGTTTATTGGAATCAGTTTTCAATCAGGTGAAAATTCAATAAAAATGCCATTAAAATAAATTAAATCACTTGCTTTGTAATTCCGTTGTTTTACCAAAACTTTTGACTTTCATGTCTATTTATATAGGTGGATGTGAATTTTATGTTTCATCACCTATGCTCAGCTGTGTCGTTAATTATATAACTACTTCAATAAACACGTATTAAATACACGAAATGTCGCACACTAGCGTTTGCATGGGTGTGAGAGCTCGCAACAGCTGATTACACACGGCTGGCGAGACGAAAAAAATGGACACCTTATAGTTATATATTATTTACTTGTGGAGGCAAAAAGCAGGCGCACGCCAACCTTGCCGCTAGCTGTGGCAGATAACAGGATAAGGACATCACGTAATATGCTAATGATTGTTAAATTGTGTACATTTATGTTCTCAAGGTCATTATGAACAAATTATTACATATTGTATTTTAAGAGGAATGACAGCTCTCTTCGCATTCAGAAATAGATGAAGAAATATAGGACTCTCGTGTGGGCTCACAAAAATAGAGAAAGAATCTATAAATCAAAAGAGGTGATCGCGACCACTTCGGACAGTTTGGATGGGGTTTGCCAGTAATGTTTCCATTTTCATGAGTGCCAAGTCTAAGATATCTGAACTTTTATTTTAGTTATCACTTGTACGGGCGGAGGGTCAAGAGGCATCCTAATTTGACCTCCTTTCATCTTACATTCATAAACATTTAGTTTGAGATGTTACAAATAACCGTAAAGTGCACAAAACTATTGCACTCTGTGCGATATGTTGTGAGAGTGTAAAAAGAAATATTGTGTTATGTACTATATTATGTACTACTATACAATACTCTTTTATAAAACACATAAATATATTTATATATGTAAATAAGTAGCAGGTGTATATAACTAATATATACACGAAGCTTCCCAACCATGCAATCCTACTCTCTTCATTTCGCTCGCGACTCACATTTTACTATTCACCAATACCATTCCGAAATTATAGATTTCTGAAATTACTCTCAATATTTATTAACTTTTTTTTCGTTGTTAGCATTTAGAATTCGTCGCACCGTCAACAAAAAAGATGCTGTTGCTACGGAATTTGCCGCCTTCGAAATTTTACTATTAGTTAAGCGATTTCGGTAGAAAAATACGTTCATTCAAAATCAGGACCTATTGTGCGTGTCACCCGAAACGGAAATGAAACTGTATAAATGAGATTTTCAACAACATATCGAATCTTCTGCTTCTAAATATATATAGTAACATTCAATTTTCAATTCAATTTATTTCACTTCAGCTTATAATACAAATGTTTACAGTGACTTATAATAATAAATGTTAAGAGTACAGGCGATATTACCTTTTCTGCTTAGAAAATAATTTACTTTGGGATATGAAATGTGATTATTAATAACTTAGTTTTTAATTTTTAGTAGGGAAAAATTTACAGAAAAACCCTTGAATAATAATGGCTTAATTTACTTACTTCTAACTTATTTCTAACTTAAAACTAATAGCTAAGATATCATTTGGTAGTGGTCATATTTTTAACTCATTAATATGTGAGTACGTTGAAAATACACAACGATCGTTAAACCTCTCATGTAGTCGGGCTAATCTAGTTGCGACTAACTCAACATTAGCCTTGTCATGTAACTTCACGGTAGAAAAATGCCATGGTAGATTAAAAATCATTTTTAGTATTTTATTTAAAGTCACTTGAAGTTTATGGATGTGGGAGTCTGCGATGTCTGCCCACACTGGTGCCCCATAAAAAACTACCGCCTGGAAAATAGACCTGAACAGATACATTTTATTAGCTATGCTAAGTTCTGATTTCCGGTTTATAAATGGATATAATGTCCGAACTAACATGTTAGTTTTCTTCGCAATATAAAGTACGTGGTCTTTAAAGGTCAGTCTAGGGTCTAGTATCAGTCCTAAATATTTCACACTCTTTTCCCAGTTGACGTCAATAGAATTAAGCGTAATGTGGCTTGCTGGGAGAAAAATGCTTTTACGTTTCCTTGTAAAGAAAATGGCTTGAGTTTTCTCAGTATTAACAAGAATTTTCCATTTGTTGAAATAAGAAGTGAGGGTTCTAAAGTTCTCTTGAAGTGAAATAGTGATATCAGCAGCAAGATAACCCGAGCAGAGAATTGCAGTGTCATCCGCGAAAATGGAAGCTGTGCAATTTTTTAGCGACGGAAAATCGGAAGTAAAAATGTTATACAATAGTGGAGACAGGCACGAGCCTTGGGAACAAACGGAATATATGTCAATTTTGTGAGACTGTGTCTTACCTAGATGGACTATAAATGATCGGTTCGTAAGAAAACTCTGTATAATTTTAATAAGAACAAGGGGAAAATGCAAGAGCTTCATTTTATAAAGAAGCCCATTGTGCCAAACAGAGTCGAATGCAGCTTTGATATCTAAAAGAATCATACCTGATTCTTTGAATTGGTAAAATTTGTTTTGACTATTCTTTTAATTCTAAGCAATGGGTGCATAGTATTATGTTCACGTCGAAAACCGAACTGTACTGGTGGAAGCACTTCATTATCTTCCATGAAGCTAGACAATTTTTCTTTAACGACTTTTTCAAGGATCTTGCATACTGACGATAACAGACTAATTGGGCGGTAGGACGCTGGGCATTTTGCCGGTTTGTTGGGTTTTAATATCGGTATAACTTTCGACAGTTTCCACCTGGTTGGAAAATAGCAAAAGCGAAGACATTCGTTTATAATTTTTCTGAGATACTTTAATCCAATTCGAGGAAGAGCCTTAAGACATATATTTTCTATGTCATCAAGACCTGGCGATTTTCTATTTTTAAGATTTTTAATAATTGAGGAAATCTCAGGGACATTTGTAAAGTATGACTCGTCGGAAATTGTTGTTTGTGAGCCTAAATCGCATATAAAGTTCGTAACTGCTGATATGGTTGCCTGATCGCTAAGATTGCTAAAGTGATTATGATTCATTATAAATGTATCTGCTAAAATGTTCGCTTTTTGTTCAGGCGTGGAATAACTTGTGCCTTAATGTTGGAATGCTGGGGTGTTTCTTCCTAATTATTTTAGATAATTTCCAAAATGGGGAAGAATTATCTTCCAGCGTCGCTAAAAGATTGTTCCAATTTTCATTTCTGAAAATAAACATCTTGCTCATAATGACTTGGCTCAGCCATCTAACAAGAACGAGATCGACCATATTACGGTATCTTAGCCAGTTCCGCCGGTGCCGATTCCTACGTTTTATTAGTGCTGTAATATTTTGGTGAAGAGGTTTAGTGTGGCTGTAGACACTTTTCTTGGGAATGCTACCCTCTTTGGCAACACAAATTGCTTCATTAAAGTTACATATTAATTTATCAATATCGTCTGTATTTTGCGCTGCAAAATCATCTATGCCAGTCACTTGAAAGCTAATAATTTTAGCAAACTTTGCCCAGTTGGCGTTTTTAAATACATATTTGAGCATTTTGACTGAACTGAAATTTGTGTAAAAAAAAGTCTGCACAGGTAAGTGGTCGGATCCTAAGTCGTTTATTGTTGTAGTGTTGGAAAACGCTTGAGGATTATTCGTTACAAAAAGATCTAGGTTAGAAGTGTTGCTGCGACTGTTAGCAGGCACGTAGGAATGTTCTATCGAATATAAAATACTTAAATCTCTTGATAAAGAATGGTCATACAGAATGTTACCCCAGATGTTCGCACGGTGACAACCCCATGAGCTATGGCGACAATTGAAATCCCCTCCTAATAGGTAATTTACTTTACCTTCAGTGAGCATTCTTAGGTCGATTTCAAAATTCCGTTTAACTTCAGGCCTTGAGCGACCTCCAGGAAAATAACAGCTGTGGATTGAGACGGGATTCCCTGTAGAGCTAAGTAGATTAATGCCTATAGTTTCTATAATTTTTGTGTTTGAAATGGGTAGTAGAGAATGGCGACTAGATTTTTTAATAATTATCGCTACCCATCCTCCTTTACTAGAAGTCCTGTCGTTTCTGTAGATATAATATGCATTATTTTTAATAGAAATTTTATCATTTAGCCATGTTTCGGTTAGAAGGCAGATATCGACGTTTTTATTAATGATGAAGTTAAAAAGCTCATCTTTTTTACTTCGGACACCTCTGGCATTCCACGTGACAATTAATAAGTGGCTTAACATTATTTAAGAAATTTACAAGCTAATGAAGTTATAATTTCAAACTGATCTGCTTTTGATTTGCAATTTTTTAGATTTGTAATTAACTCGAAAGTAAGGGACTTAATTTCCTCAATACTGAACAGTTCTTCACTGCTATTAGATGGATTTAGTTGTTGTGGATTTACCCAAGTTTGGTTTGCTGGCGGCTTAACTTGATTAAGTGAATTTGGAAACGAATTTATATCACTGAAGCGAGGAGCTTTGATGGCAGTGTTTGCGTGAGGTCTAGAACGATTCCTCTGTTGAGATCTTAAATTAAGATAAGATAATCTGCTCGGGCATTCGTAGAAGTTAGACTTATGCGGCCCGTTACAGTTGGCACATTTTATTGCTGATTCTTCTTTACAATCAGTAGTTTTGTGGTTTCCCGCACATATTGAACAGTATGCCTTTACTGCACAGCGGTTGGATCCGTGGCCAAACATTTGGCAGTTGTAACATTGTGTAAGTTGATTTCTATATCGTTTCTGGTGTTCCCATTTTACTCTCACGTAATTTATAACAGCGTGATTTTTTCTCAGAATATTCAGAGTTATAGATTTGTTGGTAAAATATAACACATATAAAATAAATGTGGAGTTATTGGGCCTTTTTCTCTTGACTAGCTTGACATCCAGGCATTGTAGTCTCATAGTAATGAGTTCGTTTTTAAGTACTGTGATGTTCGAGACCGATGAGAAGTGCTTTGTACGGCTTCTCATTTTTATTGGCATATGAAAAGTATTAAAATTTTGTTTGCATAAAATTACAGGCCGCTTCATAGTCTGATTTTTTCTCGCAGTGGAGCTTTATTCCAATTGAGATTTTTTTAATAGAGTACTTGGTATAATTTATTTCTTTGCAAATGTTATGCACTTGATCCACTGTGCGCTTAAGAACGGTAATAGGTGGGACATATGTTTTATTTTTGACAATTTGTTCACATTCATCATCACTATTATCAGCATTCTCTGCGTTGTCGAGAGTTTGCAGGGGAGAAAAGAAGTTTTGGTCAGTGACTATGCGCTGTCCAGTATCAGTTTTTAGTATTTTCTTATGCACACGCGGCGACATAACGGTGCCGCTTACATTCTTTCGTCTCTTAATTTTGTTTTGTTTGTTTTTGTACTTTTTCACTAATTAACTTCTTTGACACTTTTTCGATAATGCGTAAAGGGTAAAGGTACGTGCGTACAGCTCGAGTGCTCACACTTGACTGATATAGTAACATAAATAACAAAAAAACAAGAAAGGAAGGGCATTTTCGGCCTTTTATATTTCTGAATTTTTTATATAATTTTATTAAAATAACGCAGATATATAGCATATGAAGTTCAGGATCATTTTAACTATTTTTGCTACATTCTACCCAAGACTATATTCTCACTTAATTTTGCGGAGATATCTCACATATTAACCGATATAAACGGATAGACAGACATCCGGATTTCAACTCAACTCGTCGCCCTGATCAGTTTGGTATATAAGTTAACACATAATGCCCAATTTCCAGTTGGGTACGAATGTGGTGAGGCCAATACAACATCTTGCCTCATCAGAAGATTGTGTGGGCAACGACCGTCACTAAAGCAACCACATATCAGATTACATAAACAGTGTCAATAGCCGATTGCGTAAACAGTTGACCAGCGATTGTTGCTTGCACTATCACGAATTGTATGAAGCAGCGTAAGCACGACGCAGACGTCAAAGCCGGCAGCGTCGACTACTGAATATGCGTTCTTAGGGTTTAATGGTTAAGTTAGGTATTGGGTTAGTTCAGATTTAAGTTGAGCTTAAGCCGGAGTACACGTTCCTGGCCAATAAAGAGTACTTGCAAACATATACATAACTTGTATAATTATTGCCTGCTTCCGCCGACCCGCTCATACAGTAACTACAGCGTACATCTTTTACTTATATAACCCTATATTTAGCTCGTTTAGTTTTAGGACTTACAAACAACCGTTATATGAACAAAACTTTAGTACTCTTGGCAACATATTGCGAGAGTGTAATAAAATAGTGGAAAAAACAAGTCGTTAATTGCTTGTGTGTTTTTGTGAAAATACTTAATTTTTGATGATGATGTTGACAGCAACGCAGCCATAACTCGGTCAGTCGGTCGTGGCTGCGAAGTCACATGTTACGCATAATTAATGATAAAAACAAATACGGAATCAAGATAACACACACACTTACATGTATATACATACATATCATTATTGCCTGCCGACAGCCGCAGGGCGTTCAAGCGACATCACGTGACTGGTAGAAAATGAAAGCAGCAGCGCCTTTGAGTCTGCACTTCCTGCTGAGTTATAAACCGTATTATTAATTATTATTGTGTAAATATGCTTGATATTACTTCCCCAGTAAAAAATCTTTGGATTAATACCAAAATCGAGCAAAGAAGGACTAATGATTTGTTCATCCATTTCGAGCATTATGTGAGCAATAAAGGCATTTTCGTTAGTTTTTAAAAACATCGTTTGTTTCCTCGCTTTTTGATAAATTTTGGAGGGATAAATGAGCTTTATAAGAATAGAGGATAAAGCGTAAAGGCTGATCATAACTGTTTATTATTGTGAAATTCTTTTATATTCTATAAAAGCTTATTTTGTCAATTTAAATTAGTATGAATGTTGCAATCGACGAATGTTGCAAAAGAGCTTAAAGAATGCTCGGTTTGTCCTCCATTAGGAGTTCAAAAGGGGTGATCCCTCGTAAGGACATGCTATGTTAAAAAGGAGTAATAAATGCATGGGCCTCGGAGCATTGTGGAGTAATCCATTACTCGCAAATGAGCGTTCTAAGATTAATATTTGGATGATCGAATTTTTTACTGGGTCTGTTGTTATCCAATTGGTATTTGTTTAACCGTGTTAATTGCGGATACTTATCGTTTGATTGTTTTAAATTGAAACGCATACATACATACTCGTACATACAATAAATTAGACAAAATTGGAAATGTGAAGATTTGTCAAATAATATGTGATCGGAGAAATGCAAAATTCATGTTGCAAATTGATTTGCAAATATGGAGCAATTAAGTCCTATCAACATATGTTTTAAAACATTAATTACAATAACTCGACAAATGAAGTAGTATCGTCCGATACAAAGCAAACGAAATAACAAACAAATAAAACATTATTTTTAAAATAAAAAAATAAAAGAAATGCTGAACAAAATGTTGATATATATGGCAACATTCTCTATGTGGATGTCAACCGAAGGCTGTAGGCATTTTAATAACATAGCAATTGAGATATATAAAACATATGTATGTAGAAATATAGCTGAAAATATAATTTATTGTTTTTTGTACATAAACTTCGAAACATTCGATCGAGTACTTTCTTTTAAAAAAATCTCATTTTTAAATAAAATGGTATAGCCTCTTAAAAAACCGTTATGTGAATAAAACTATAATACTCTCTTAGCTTTGTTGCGAGAGTTTAAAAACATGCAGAATAACTAGTTTTGTAATATTTCATATATATTATTTAATTTATTTAATAATCACAAATCAAATCACGATGTTACCATTTCCACAGTACTAATTCCATATCTTAGAGTCTAGTAAGATAAGCCACAGCCACATAACCCAATCTGTAAATTCTACCTGCACATATCCTCCTGCTTGGTTTCATGGTATCGACATACGATAAGTGTAATAAACTCAAATTCAATGGGTTGTGCAGCTCCGTCATTACCGTAAGCGCTGTCTCACTTGACTCCCGCACAATATTTTCTTGTCTCTTTTCACTTGATTCCCTGATCATACATCTTCATCAGCATCACCAAAGTCGATGTCAATGTAATCTGCAAACCCGTACGTTTACAACGAAGCAAATAAATAGTAGGGGACAAGTATGTTATAGGAAGCATGACGTCGTTGGGGAGGAAATGCACAGGAAGCACGTTGAGCAGAGCTTTTACTGTTTCATATGCCTTTGCAATTTATCAACTGTCGTAGTAATTACATTTTCTTGGTTTCAGTTTAATTTCTCCTTTATCTCTACAAAACTTAAGCAAAGACTCACTTGATTCATTTTTTGTTCTTCATCTACTTCAGCTAATAGCCAGTGAGTGGTGTAAGTGAGGTTCCTTACCGCATGGTGTTTGTTCTACCACCTACCCAACATGTTGCCTGCGATATAATGGCTTAGTTTAGATTTCTAAGATAGAAAAGCAGTTACTTCAGTGTCATGCCTAACATCAGCTAAGAGCGCTTAACAAATATCAGATTTTGTAATTTAGTAATATATGTATGTAATATTTTATATGTTAGCTCTTCGGTTCAAATCGATGGCTAATATTCCACAAATGTTGATGGCCTTTTAGTAGTACGCTTTCTCATTTGTGATTTCGCGCGAACCGAGACACGCCTTATTTCGTATTTTTGTTCTGCACATACAATAGTTTCAATGCTTTCTGTCCTGCGCATATTGCATGTTGCACTGTTGCACAGAGTAGTGGTCTTATTGAGGTTGTTCCTCGCAATTTCCTGTTTGCTCGTATGGCTTTTAGGCCAGTTGTTGAATAGGAGTTAGAGTTAGAGATGCATCCGACGTATTTGTATATGTGTGTGAGCATAGGATTGGACTTACACGGAATTTCAAGAAAGGTTTGCAAAGGATGCATTTAAACTCTTTGCGGTTTGTAGCATTTGTCTTCAGCAAATATGTGTAATGAGTTTTCATATCACTTTTCTGCCACCAACCCCTGTCCAATAGTCAATACGTTGCCGCCAACGAATAGTCATCCGGGCATTTTCTGAATCCAACAAATAAGTAACCAAAGTAACTCTGAGGCAGAGCTAAAACTTCCCCTGCCAAACTCGGCAAGTGTTTGCTTGGGTGTCGGGGTTTGAGAGATATGAGATTGATGGATTGCAGAATCTTACATTTTTTGCACTTTTTTATAGATTAAGGCAATTGTTATTGTTGCCTCTCCAATGTATACAACCGCGCCATTCATTGCATTTAAAATACAATAAAGGCCATAATTATATTACGCGTACATTTGGAAATATCAACGGGCATATGGGACATTTTTATACTCTCGCAACAAAAGTTTCTAAGAGAGTAGTATAGTTTTGTTCACATTAAGATTGTTTGTAACACTCAAAACTAAACGAGTTAGATATAGGGTTATATATACCAAAGTGATCACGGTGAAGAGTGGAGTTCAAATCCGGATGTCTGTCTGTCCGTCCGTATGTGCAAGGTGTAACTTGAGTAAAAATTAAGATATCTTGATGAAACTTGGCACACTTATTTCTTGGGAAAATCGGACTACTGCCACGCCCACAAAATGGCGAAAACCGAAAACACATAAAGTGCCATAACTAAGCCATAAATAAAGCTACGGAAATAAAATTTGGTACAAAGGATCGCACTATGAAGGGACATATGTGGATGTAATTTTTTTGGAAAAGTGGGCGTGGCCCTGCCCAATATCGATGCAACTTGGTTGGTAATATTTTCCTTACATCCCAATAATATGTTGTGAAAATAGGTCAAATCGGTTCCCAACCTAAATTGCGAGAGTATAAAATGTTCGGTCACAACCGAACATAGCCCTTCCTTACTTGTTCTGAATTAATCTCGATTATGCAACGATTCACGTTTGGTCAACAAAAAGGACACCGACAATTGCAGAATGATATTGACTGCTATAATCGGGCCCGCTGCCACTTTTTCCAATGATACCGTCAGAATCTACGATACCCTTCAAGAGGCAACAGTTTCCAATACGTCAACAAAATATGGTTGACGTACATATAACATTTGATCAAATTCACGACTGCGAAGTTATCGACGGACCCAAGAGATGTTTAAACGAGTTAGATATAGAGTAATTTATATCAACCTGATCTGGGTGACGAGTAGAGTTCAAAACCGGATGTCTGTCTGTTCTTCCATGCGCACAAGCGATAACTTCAGTAAAAATTTAGAGATCTTAATGATTTTGGTACAATCTTTCTTCCTAATTTTTCTACCCTTGATTTGAATGTTACTCTTGCGATCCTCAAGAAGAGAGGGATGTAAACAAGCACTTTTCTACAAACAGTTATAAACGGTAATGAGAAACTTGGAAACACACATTTGAATGATAGATAATTGCTGTGCATTTCCTACACACATACATATATTTACATGTTGGTGCATTCATAAAAAAACGCAACTGAAGAAATGTTTTAGATGTCTAGAATATGGGCATGCGGCGAGAGCATGTAGCAATGTGGAAGACAGGAGCAAGTGCTGTGTTAAATGCGGTGAGGAAGTTCACTTTGTGAAAGTCTGTACTAACAAACCCTCGTGCAAGGCATGTAAAAATAGTGGAAGATCGAACACAGACCATCAAATAGGAAGCCGGAAATGTCCCATATATACAGCAGCACTCAAAAAACCTAGAAGGTGAAGATCCTGCAAATAAACCTGAACCACTGTTAAGCGGCTCAGGATCTCCTGACGCAAAACATATATGAAAATAAGATTGACGTGGCATTAATTTGTGAACAATACAAAAATAAAGACTCTGACACCTCAAAAAAGGTTGCAATATGGGCCTGTGGAAATAAGCAGATGCAAGACACACCATTAATCGACAAGGCTTACTTTACGAGAACCAAAATATGGGGGATTTACTTATACAGCTGCTATATACCGCCAAGTATACCACATGCTGAGTATGAAAAAATACTTGACGACCTGGTAAAAGAAGCGATGACAACTACACCGAATATAATTGCAGGTGGCTTTAATGCCTGGGCTCTAGAATGGGGCAGTAAAAACACAAATTCGAGAGGCAGTGCATTACTCAAAGCCTTTGTTGTGCTTGACGTGGTACTTCTTAATTCAGGAAGACAAAACACTTTCGAAAGAAATGGTCGAGGATCTATTATTGATATAGCTTTTGTCAGTAGGGTGCTACATATATCGATACATAGACTGGCGGATGTGCGACATATATACCCAGAGTGACCATTTGGCGATTATGATTAGTATCAGCAAGAGTATGCAACATCAAAATTCCTGCCACCAAAAGGTGCAGTCCAAGGGTTGGAGGACAGAAACCCTAGATGAGGAACTTTTTAAGTTAATGCTTGATGAAAACTTAAAAGTAAGTGTTGATGCAGACCTGCAGGCTAAACTATTGGTACAACACATTAGCAAAGCTTGTGATGCCGCTTTGAATAAAAAAAGGTTAACCGCACATAGAAAGCCAGCTAACTGGTGGAATCGAGAAATCGAATCGCTGAGAAGTGATAGTCACTAAGCGAGGCGCTGTTTTCAACGAAGCATAGGCCGCCTAGATGGCGACAGACTACGAGAAGTATTCAAGAAAAAACGCAATGAACTAAAAAAGACGATTAGAAAGAGCAAAATGTCATGTTTTAGAGAATTATGCGAAAAAGTGGACGAAAATCCATGGGGCGCAGCGTATAGAATTGTAATGTCGAGGATTAAAGGTGGCAAAAGACAAACGCCAACATGCCCCTCACTACTCCAAAATGTTGTTGAAACTCTATTTCCGCACCAAAGTAGTAGATCCGCCAGAAATCACCGAGCTGGAAGTCGCACTAGCTGCGGAGCGTTTTGAAAATAGCAAAGCACCAGGATTAGATGTTATCCCGAATAAGGCCCTCAAAATTGCAATCAAATACGATTCAAAGCCATTCGCGGATTTATACACACAGTGCCTACGCGAAGGAGTGTTTCCAAAAATCTGGAAAGTACAACGCCTAGTACTCTTGCAGAAGCCAAACAAACCGGCAGGAGAACCGAGCTCCTATCGACCACTCTGTATGATTGATACGATGGGCAAAATTCTGGAACGGATAATATGCACCCGTCTAGAAAATCACCTGGAAGGAGAAAGTGGCGGTCTCTCTGAAAACCAATATGGCTTTCGAAGAAAGCGATCAACTCTTGATGCAATCAAGAATGTTACAGATATAGCAGAAAAGGCTATTGAAGGAGATAGGTGGTTGTACGGGAACAAAGAATATTGTGCGGTAGTCACATTTGATGTGAAAAACGCCTTTAACTCGGCGCATTGGCCCCATATAATGAGTGCATTGGTGCTCAAGAAAACACCTAATTACTTGCTGAACATCATAAATAGCTATTTGTCTGAGAGAAACCTGCTCTAGAACACGGACGAAGGACCAAACAAGTATATGATAACGGGTGGTGTGCCACAAGGCTCCGTGCTCGGTCCACTTCTATGGAATACACTATATGATGGAATATTGTGCCTTTCTCTATCGAAATAAGTGCAAATAATCGGATACGCAGATGATATTGCAATGGCAATAGTAGCTAAAGAGCTCCACCAAATACAAAGTATATGTAGCGATACTGTACTCAAAATAAAACAGTGGCTAACGAGTTCAAGACTTGAACTTGCCGGACACAAAACGGAAGCAGTGCTTATCACTAGCAGAAAGAAACTCGAAAACATCTCGCTTAACATAGACGGGCACAACATTACAACACAACCTGCTGTGAAATACCTTGGTGTAACTATAGATGCGAGACTCAATTACAAAATGCATGTTGAAAAGGCGTGTGAAAAAGCCCGAAACAGAGCAGGAGAGCGCTTCTGGCTAAGGTCAGCCAGTCAATTTTAATGTATGCGGCGCCTGTATGTAGGGATGCAAACGATGTATCAATGTTTTTGAAACATCGATGTTTTCGTCAAAAAGCATCGATGTTAGCCATTGATGTCTCGAATATAAAAACAACGATGCATCGATGTTTTATGTCGATGTTTTATATACAAATTTGACTTCACACCTTCACACTTTTCGGGTATTAACTCAAAACCCTCTATTTGGATACGCTTTATTACATTGGAATTCTATTTTTTTAAAATACGGAGAATTCGTTAAGGGAATGTGCGCTTGGACAATACTGCGGTTACTTTTATGATTTATTTATACAATTTAATTCTGGCGTAGGCTACTGCGTTAGATCAGAGATTCAAATTTCTGCATTTTAAAGATGCTATGGTTAAAAGAAATACTTTTTTTGTGTCATAAAAAATTCAATGAATCGCGCTGATACAACGGAATCTTCGGATGAGTGTGAAACAGAATACTCGTTTGATATTTGGAACCAGAATACACATTTGGTCTATCAAAAGCTTTCCATGTCGTTGTTTTGAAATTCTGTTATTTATTGAGAAAAAACTTTAACAGACATATAATGCTAAGTGAAATAAAATGTATTAACTTAAGACGTACTACATTTCATTTATTTATGCTTCTGCTTCTGTATCCCTTAGCTTTTCAAACTAAATTTAAAATAATCGATGATAATAGAATCCTGCCAGAGAAATAGGTATGTGTATGTCATATTATAAGTATGTTTCTTAATTGCTAATAGCTCTTATATATATAGGGATGCAAACATCGTGAAATGATACCTCGATGTTTCGATGTATCGATGTTTTAATGGCCGATGTTTTTGATTTCGATGGGTTTTGAAGAAACATCGATACATCGAACCATCGATGTATCATTTCACGATGTTTGCATCCCTACCTGTATGGGGGCCGGCATTAATGCACAAAACTTATGCTGGTATGGCAAAATCTGTGTTCCGGATGAGTGCTATAAGAATAGCCAGTGCATTCCGCACGGTCTCTAATGAAGCTGTTGGTGTTTTAGCGGGAATTATGCCTCCAGACATATTGGCTCTCGAACTGAAGCGAATATATGAGAAAAGTAAAAGTGCAGGCCGGAAACTAACGGTGGCTGAGCGTAGAGAAGAAAGACAAGCCAGCTTAAACGAATGGCAAACACGCTGGGATACATCATGCAAGTGGAGATGGACACATCGATTAATTGGAAACATACAGGTATGGGTGGAACGAAAACATGGTGAAATAGATCATTTCATGGTACAGTTCCTAACCGGACATGGATGCTTCAGGGAGTACTTGTATAAGTACGGTCACGATGAGGGCGTATCTTGCTCTTTCTGTGGAAGTAGTAACGAGAACGCAGAACACATATTTTTCCACTGTCGGAAAAATACAAATGAGCGACTATCTTTGGAAAGGGAAATATCTGACCGAATAACACCAGAGAACATAGTGACTTATATGTTGCATTCAAGGAATGTGTGGAATATAATTGAGAAGATGTCAGTCAAGGTACTCCATGATTTGAGGAGAGCAGAACAGCAAAGAAGGAAAAATCATAGAGTAGCGAATAGCGCGTTAATGACGTGAGCCCACAGGCTAAGCTTGCCCTGCGATGAAATGCCTAACGGCGGTCCCACAGGGCCTCAGTAAAGCTACAGGAGACGGAGTTAGCGTTTAGTACGTAGGCGTACCATCTCGCAAGTCGAGAACAGTAGGTAATACTGACTGGGCGTGATCCCGAATGAGGTGTACCTATAGCGGGCAGTACGAATCGTGCATACTGCTATTGTAAAGTAGCAGTATCTATGTAAGATTCCCCCCTTCGACAACGAAAAAAAAAATGTTGGTGCATTCATGCCGAATTGTCTGTAATCCATTGCGTATACGCAACATGCAATATGAATGCCGCTAAAATTACACATAACGGTAAACGCCAAACTGAAAATTGAGCTGGCGCAGGCAGGAAAAACAGAAAAAATATGTCTACTGAGATATAATTCGATATTTTCGTCAAAGGGAAAAACTACATTTGCAGCTCCACCTACACTCATACACGTAAGTATGAAAGCTTTCATTCAACACTTTAATCACTCGATGAGTGTAGCGCAATATTTATGTGGGCGATTTCGATTTTTTGCAATATGGCCAATATAACTATCTCTGTATTTGCCTTCCTAAAACTACCGTATTAATCTGAATTAAAGATGCAGAATAAAGTTAAAATTGAATCTGACTTATTAACCGTGGTACTTATTATTAGAATATATTATTATTATTATATTATTATTCTAAATTATTATTAGACGATGTAACGGACGCTTAAAAGGATGAACATTAATAATGGAAAAATATGCTCCTACACACCACAGTCCCCTAATTTATTCTGCAGTACCTACACTCTTAGGCTTTCCTTCCTTTCCAATTGGCGCTCGCATACCATGTACAGAAATTTCACTTTAAGTCGACAATAATTTTGTAACAACAGCAATACGACACCACCACGACCAGGAGGAATTCATTGATCGTATGCGTCAGCGACAGGCTTACAGAGATAGCGTATTTTCTGCTGGCGGTTGCTGCCGAAACACTACACAATCAGGCCCAGCAAAAAGTGCAGAATTTTATTGTGAACTTTGTGGAAGATGGCCACAACGTTCACCGCTAACTCCGCGTAGGCGCTAGCATACTCGTATTTGTTTACACAATAATCGTTTCTGCTGGTACTATCAGGAGCCTTCACTTTGCTCACGTTCTGCACCTGCGCGTAGAAGCACTAACACACAATCGCTCCCATATATACCAGGGTAGACCGAGAAGTACTTAGCATAAGAATAATTGACTTTTTTTTGGAATCCTTGCTCGATAAAATTGAACAAACGAAGCTCCAACTTCTTTGAAATGTTTTCTGAATGTTTCAAAGGGGACCTCCGTCGTGGCAATAACCACTTCATTCTGGGCTGTGTGGCTTCATTTTATTTGGGAAACAAAAAAGGAGCATAACATGACGAATCCTATGAAATCAGACATTTTATTGATGGAAGAGCACTTTTTTCTGAATTCTGAATCACAGAAAACAACTGCCGTCAGTTATACAATCAGTCAATAATGCAGTATACGTCTTCATTATAGTTGGTTAGTCGGAGGAAGTTTTGTATTATCCATTTTCCAGGTCGCACGAATTTGATGCGATGTACTTGCTTGAGGCAGCGGTGCTGGTGGTCAACAGGGGGGTTGACAGAATTTCATGCATCAGGCGTTGTCGATGCGTCCTTTTCACTGCACTACTGCATTTGAAGAGCGAAAACTTCAAATTACCAACGAGAAATGAGAGTTTGCCAGGCATGTTCGATTGGCCGCCTGCAAACGTGGAAGGATGCAATTAGGTTCGATGCTGTTTGTGTTCACATCCATACATATACGAAATTATGTGTGTTTGTGTGGCTTTGTATTTGTTTTACTTCTAACGGGACTGGCGCTCTTGCAACTGTTATATGTTATTCCAGACTGCAACCCGAATGTAGCAACATACTACTGCTACATACTACTTGCCACATAGTTGTTCAAAGCTGTGTGCCATCAGCATTGTATATAGGCGCTAGATGGAAGTCTCGGAAGTTCGGGGAGTCACTTTAAGCAATCCCGATGAAAGTAAAAATCATATATTCGGCATAAAGGCTAGGAACACCATTATGTATAGTACATATATGGGGCTAGGATAAATGGTATAAAGGCCCCGGAAAATCCTAACAACCTAGGAGTTAGGGCAAATATTTACTGGATTTTACCCATTTTTGGTAAAGAGGGAGACGTTTATTTATTTGTTTAAATTTTGCTATAAAATAACCGATATCCACAATTTTAAGTTAAGCGATACCATACATCCAATGCTGTACTTATGCAATATTTTGTCCCGCCCATTTTTATAATGATCTGATAAAGCGCATGCATCAACTCCTCTACCAAATATGACGGAAGAACGCATGCCCAAAGACTGGAACTGGAGTGTGTTCTGCCCTATCCACAATAAAGATGTTATTGCAATCTGCTCCAACTATCGCGGAATCAGTCTTCTGAATAACTCGTATAAGGTCTTATCAAGCGTACTGTGTGAAAGCTCATCGTCAACAAATTGATTGGACCTTATCAGTGTATCTTTCGACCTGGTAAATCAACCATTGAACAATTATTCAAAACTAAGGGTCGTGTGTGCAGTTCTTTCAAGCCTGCAAAAAGAAGCGTAGCAAATGGGTCTAGTAATGAACGAGGGCAAAACGAAAATATTAATAATTGTTAATGAGTATGAAAATTTGTTAATGAGTATGTAACCGTAACATCATGGCTACAGAAAACGAATTTCAATATATACACATCCTTCGAGGAAAGAGGTGAGTATATTACATTTTAATGATTATAATTACAGTAATGTCGGAGGAAAACGAATTCCAGGAAAAGTGCGTTTAAAAACTATTTATTCGTGACAATACTATGCAGGGTTTATGCAAAGATCTGTTCCGATATCTTCACCTTTTTACCTCTTAGCTTGTAAGAAGTAGTACGCTAATAATGCTGAATTTGCAAATAAATAAATAATTAATAATTATAAAAATTGCCAAAAACGGAATGATTGTCGAGGGATCAAAGTTTAAAAGAAAGTGAAACAAAAATTAACAGGTGGCCTCATAATCATTGTAAACTCACTGTAAAAAACTATAAAGAACTTATTATTTTAATTTAAATTAATTAACATTTAGATCCGAGAATTAAAACAAGTAATGAAAGGCTAAGTTCGGGTGCAACCGAACATTTTATACTCTCGCAATTTTTTGCTATATTTTTATTAAGAAAACACACAATTTGACTCATATATTTGGCATAAATATATTTCGCATATTCACCGATTTATAAGCTATTAGTATTTTTGAAAATCCTATAATTAGGTATTCTCATATATTCATATATAAGGGAAGTTATGACCCGATTTTAAGCTTTTCTGGTACATAGACACACTATTAGAAGAAAAATATTTCCCTGAATTAAATTAAGATACCTAAGAGATTTACCGAAATGTTCGGTGAAAAGTTACCTTGGGGCACTGATTTCTTCATATTCGATATCCGGGGCTTTGAAAAGTTATAGTCCGATTTCGACAATTTTTTCACAAGTGATGCCACGGATCATATACAGTATTTGTGTAAAGTGTTATTTCGCTATCTTCATTGGTTCCTTATGTATATATTATAAAGTGAAGGAATAAGATGGAATTCAAAAATGAGTTATATGGGAAGTTGTCGTGGTTGTGAACCGATTTCGTCCATTTTTCCACACGTGTCATCAGGGTGTCAAGAATATATTATATACCGAATTTATTCGGATCGGTCGAGTAGTTCCTGATATATGGTTTTTTACCCATAAGTCGGCGATGCCACGCCCATTTTCCATTTTGTAAAAAAATCTCAGTGCAGCTTCCTTCTGCTATTATTTATGTGAAATTTACTCTTTCTGACGTATTTCGTTAGTAAGTTAACTCACTTTTAGTAATTTTCAACCTAACCTTTGTATGAGAGGTGGGCGATTTCAACTATTTTCATTGTGTGTGGTGGGGTACGTAGGAGAACCCAGAAAGTTTGGTTCATATAGCTTTATTGGTTTGCGAGATATATACAAATAACCGCTTTGGGGGCGGGGCCACGCCCATTTCCCCAAAAATGCGATCCTTAATTCCAAATTTTATTTCCATAGCTTTATTTATGGCTTAGTTATGGCACTTTATGTGTTTTCGGTTTTCGCCATTTTGTGGGCGTGGCAATGGTCCGATTTTGCCCATTTTCGAAAGCAACCTCCTCAGGGTGCCAAAGAATACGTTTTAATACTTTTTAATCGGACTAAAACTTTTCAAGTTCCCAGATATCAAACATGAGAACTTGAGTGCTTGCAGTTAGTTTTTTGCGGGAAATATCGTTAAATATCTCAGATAATCTAAAGTAATTCAGAGGAAATGTTAATAGTGCATTTATACCTGAGACGGACATGTAGTATATATTGTATGCTTCAGAAACCGTATGTGTATCACCGGTGTTCCGAATTTGGTTGGAAAGCAAATGGTGTTCCGTACTACAATACAGTTCTAGAAACCATTGAAATTTTGTGGTGTTATGAAATGTACTACACTGGATTCCATTGAACATACCGAATGCTTTAAGCTCTTCTACCAAAATCATATGTTTTCTGACATTTTGACATACAAAAATTAAATTAAATTCAAAATAAATCGAAATAAAAAAACAAGTAGAAGAGAAGTAGTCATTATAATGGAAAGTAATATTTTAAGATTGCTTGAAGTTATAACTAAGTCCGGATCAATTTTCGTGCCTGTTATTCATAATTACATTTTGCTTGAATTTATTTGTATCAGCTGATAGATGTAAACATAGTACAATACTACATGTGTGTCACTATACTGGTATATGGTTTCTTGAGCTTTTATTGTAGTACATATCGTAGTACAGAAACCATATGTCTGTCTTAGGCATTACACAAAATTATAATTAAATAAAAATAGTTAATATAGGATATATGGTAAGTTTGAAGGAGAAATTGGACAATATCAATCCAGAGATTAAGGAAGAAAATAACTACAGAGTAAAGAAGACACAACCATGAACAACCTAAAAATTTGGGATAATTAGAACCTATATGTATCTGTAAGTATGATGTGCCTCCAAATATGCAGCGCATATTGCAAAAACAAATCGTTTGAGAAAAGAAATAATTGGAGAAAAAATAAATTTAAATCAAATAAAATCAAAGCTCCTATTCATTTCATACACACCCAATCTCAGCAAATAGGCCTGCCAACTTACTAGCTTCTGTTTCAGTAACCAAAGGAGATACAGTGAACAGCAAACCGTTACATGGCTTCCAATGCTTTGTTGGGCTATATTGCATTCGAACAGAATATTGTATGGTGAAAGGATACAAAAAAAGCTGGAATTCAAAAACTTTTCACAAAACACTGACTCTGAAGTACCCACAATAATCGTGCTAAAAACGCTTTGAAAAAGCCTTCGTACCTACTGCTCTACGGAGGGTTGAAGAAAGCGAGTGTGAATTTACATATACATACATATATAGATGTGGCTTCGTGTGTGTACATATGTGATTCTAGTAAAATCTTGATGCTGCTTTGTATTATATAAACTGTGTATAAACATACATATGTAAATAAGAAAAATACAAAAATCATGTTCTTATTCGCACTAGCAAAACATCTTATCTCGAAAATTATTTTTTTAATATTATTAAGGTAATACATAATTTGACCCATATAGTATATGGGGGCTGGGGTAATTCCTGTGCCGATTTCAATAATTTTCGGCGCCAAGCTGCATAGTATCAAAGATTATACGTACACTTTATTTTACTAAGAGATATAAATTCACTGAATTTCTGATTTATAATTCACTGAATTCTGAATTTAAAAATTATAAAGTGAACAAATTAGATGAAATTCAAAATTGAGTTATATAAAAGTAGGCGTGGTCGTGAACCGATTTAAAATATTTAAAATCATTCCATATTGTCTACGTTAGGATGGATATTTGATTATCTAGATCTTTATTCAAAAATTTCCAGTGGTATTTGTGAAGACGTCGGTCTAACTTAATTAGCATTCTTTAGTCACCCAATACCATTTTATAAGAATCTTTTAAACCGGATGTTTTTAGATTATATATTTTTATGGCGTCATCCAAAAATTCATGAAAGCCCTAACACACAGCTCTAGTTTCTACGCCCCTGTAGGGTGTATTAATCCACACAAAAACTTGTTCTACATCGAAAAAAGATTTACGCAACTGTGGCTGGTTCAGATATATGGTGAGTTTTTCGGTTACTACTATTTTTTTTTGGTTTTAGGTTGTTTTCGTTTTGTCTTAATTTTTTCCATTTTCTATTTCCGCCTTTGTTTGCTCACTACTCTTCGCGTTTGATGAATCATGGAAGCCTTTAGTGAATGAATCATGCTTTGTGTGCTCAGCACAGCAATCGAAGTATGGAGAGATAGGAAATAACAGATTGCATGGCCATACTCATATACATATATAGACATGCATGTAGTGTTCAAAAAAGGATGATGACGTTGGTATGTAAATCCCATCAACGATACGACGTATATGAATGGGTGAGGTTCGTTAATATTTGGCATAAAACACTTTCACAGCCGTGGTTTCAACAAAATAGGAAAGCGACAACCATACAGAAAAATACCATATTCCACTGAGCTTAATGAAAATTCAATGGAACAGGCAGATCGAATTTTCCATTGAAGCATTAAGGCTTAACGCTTATTCCGATGGTTGCGGTGGTTTAAAATGGCATAGATTTAGTTTTCATCTGACACACATATTTTATCATTTCTATAGCCAAAAATGGAAAAATAACGAGCAGTTTGAAAGGAGATTAAAAGAACAACAAACGTTTTTTAACACATGTAGTTGACAAAAACAATCAGGCAGAACTTAGTCCGAAACATATTTCCTAATTCTAGGCCAAGCTTGGATCTGCTCTGTTTTGTGGTTTAGATTCTGATACTATCTCATAAATAGTGAGATATGCGAGCTTTAGTCAAGCCCCTGAACAACTGATGAATTTTAGAAGCATTGTTTTCCGCGGAGAGACTAACTTAGTTTAACATTATGGCTTTCTGGTTGATCAGATGTAACTATTGTCCTGAAGAGTAGTGCGGTACCACTAACGTCCACATATTCGGAGAGATCTCAATTGGTACTTGATATTTTCATGGCTTATTTCTCTACATATTCAACATGTTGCGAGATTATAATGATTTTAGAAAGTTTTCGTCTAGTAATTTTCATGATCCTTTATAACGGGGAAGTAATTCTTTGTTTTTATACATATTTCTTTATTTATTGAATCTGCTTTGTTTAAAGCCTAACAATAAGTAATAAAATCTTAAATCTATTTACAAATAAAAAAGCTCAGAAATGTGGTTGAGCTGTTTTGGTAGAACGGTGCTCTCTAATAGGCTGGTAGATCTCTCCTTTTTAAACGTGTTTGATTGCAGGAATATACCAAAGCATTAGCCAAAGGGTTTGGATCTTCACGAAGTTTAGAAATATATTCTAAACTGTCCTCTATCTCCTTCTTTACCATAGGTATATCAAGTTCTTTATGGATATTTTCGTTACGCATGTACCATGGTGAACCCGTGATTGTTCTAAGCATTTTAGATTAGAATCTCTGAATTATATCAATGTTGGTTGCACAGGTCGTACCCCACAGTTGAATACCATACATCCAAATGGGCTTTATGATTGCATTGTATAACGGGACTTTGTTGTCTAGACTAAGTTTAGAAATTTTGTTTAAAAGCCAATTTAAACTGCTGCTCTTAACTTCATGCATGTTATTTTACTCGCTATATGTTTCCGCCACGTGAGCCTTCGATCCAGGTGAATCCCAAGATAAGTTACTTCATTCGCTTGGGGTACTAGCACATTGTTTATTTTAACTGTCCGGCATGTTTCCGATCTTAGCGAGAATGTAACATGCTTGCATTTTTGCTCCTTAATATTTATACGCCAGTTGGCTAGCCATTCTTCGACACAAGTTAAGTGCTCCTCTAATACTCTTATGGCGCATTTGTTATGGCTTATTAGGGCTGTGTCATCCGCAAAAGTTGATGTCAGTACATTATTAGCTATTGGAATGTCTGCTGTATATATTATGTACAGAGTAGGGCCTAATACACTGCCCTGAGGTACACTAGCCCGTATTGCTCGTTCTTCTGATATGAAATCTGCTACTTTAACTGTAAATTTCCTATTTCTTAAATATGACTCCAATGTTTTATGCAATTCGTAAGGTAAAACGTTTTTGATTTTCCATAAAAGGCCTTCATGCCAGACCTTATCGAACGCCTGAGCTACATCGAGAAAAATAACTGAACAGTACTCTCTGTGCTCGAATGCCTTCCTGATTTCGTTTGTAATTCTATTCACTTGTTCTACTGTGTCATGTTTAGCACGAAACCCGAATTGGTGGGTTGGTATTATATTATTTTCGTGGAGGAAAGGAGCCATTTTTGATAGTAAAACTTTTTCGAATATTTTGGAAAGACATGGTAAGAGACTTATTGGTCTGTAGGAAGACGGTTGTGTTAAGTCTTTTCCAGGTTTATCTATCATGATTATCTGCGACATTTTCCACGAAATTGGATAGTACCCGAAACCGGATTTAGCTCATTTAGGATCTTGGTAATTTCATAAGTAAACGTCCTAAAAGACACGCTTGACTCGTTTGCAATATTGGGCAAAGTTGGCAACTTAAAGTTGTTTTTTGGGCCATTGGGTTGAAATACCTTTTCTAGGTGATTTGCAAAGCAAATTGCCTTTTCCTCATTACTACGCGCTCAATTACCATTCGACTGTCTTATAGGCATGTTGGAATCTACTGGTGGCTTAAAAGACTTTTGGACTTTCCAAAGGGAGTTTTTCTTGCTAGAATTTGGACACAGGTGCTTTATATAAGTTTCAGTATTGTATTCTTCATCGCGTTTAAGTGATTTTTTTAACTTACGTACAGCCGATTTCAGTTGACGCAGAGTTGAAGGGGAACGACTTAACTGCCATTCACGTCTCGCTTGCCTTTTCTCATTTACAAGCTTTTCTATTTCATTATTAGAGATGTTTCTAAACCTTAATGTTTCTTTTAGGTGTTGCCAAGACAGCTGCATTAGTTATTACATCATTGAATTCCATTATGCTTTCATCAATATCTCTTCCTGTATTTATTTTTAAATCGATATTAATGTGGCTACTGATATATTTCAACCAGTTATTTTTAAAAGATGTTACATATACTTTTGGCTCAACTATCATGGGCTGTTCGCATAACTTTATAAGTACAGGAGAATGATCAGAACATAAGTCAATACATGTATCTACTGTTATAAGCGATCTATCTATATTTTTGACTACAGCAAAATCTATTAAGTATGGTATTTTGTTTCTATTACTGGGCCAGTATGTCGGCTTACCAGGAGATATTATATCAAGGTTATTGTGCTTATTTAGAATAGTGTAGCACAGCTGTCGTCTTTCGGATTAATAAGACGTGAGCCCCAGTACATGTGTTTTGCATTGTAATCTCCAACTGCTAGAAATCTTGGACCTAGCGTTCCAAAAAAGTTTTAAAGTTCACAGTCTGTAATTTTAAAACGAGGTGGACTGTATATAGTCGTCAGATTGAGATCAGAACCTCGATTTTTCAATGATATTGTTGTAGCTTGTAACTGCGCTGTAGCATGCGGTTCTAAAGCATGGTGGTTTAGCCGATTTCTAACCAATACTGCTGTACCACCGTGCGCCTTTCCATCTGGATGATTTGTAACATAAAGTCTATATCCCGGTATAAAGAAATTGTTTTTATTTGTTAAATGAGTTTCTGACAGTAGCATAACATCTATGCTTTTTCAGTCAGAAATCGTATTAACTCCAGTTTGTGTGGTTTACACCGTTGGCATTCCATATACAGATATTTAGCATACTCATTTTTTAGATAATAAGGTTTGTAACATTTGGTTTTGAGATTTGATCAAATCTTGGATCATGTTTTGCATGGTAGACATGAATTGTGTCATACATTGAGTTAGATTTAGAATCATATTTTCAATACCTCCATTTGGTGGATTTTGCTGTTGTTGCATTTGCACAGCGTTGTCTTTTACCACATTTGCATAGCTTCCCTGGACAAGGATATTCTTAGAATTACCAGGTTTCGAACTCTGGTCTGCAATTTCTACATTTTCGTTACGAGGGATATTCATCATTTGGTTACGACGAGCTTGAATTCCCAGTGACAATTTTGATTTCAAGTCTTTATATACAGGGCAGCCCTGTAGTTTGTGATGTAGTGTGATTTTCTCCACAATTACTGCATTTTTTATTTCTATCCTATTTTTTAAGAGCACATTTTGAAGTTGGGTGTAAATCACCACATAACACACAAACACTGCGTAGAGTGCAATAAGATTCTTGGCAGTTAGTGCATTGTACCGGACCATTTCTTTTATGAGGTTCTTCAACGGTAATTCTACGATGGAGTAAATATTTTAAGTTATATATTGGGTGTGTTTCATTCTTTGTTAATGGATTAGAGTTTGCCAACAATTCGATTTTAAAAATTGGTTGTTGTACTTTATTTCTATTGAAGATATTTACCACATTTTTAATTCCAAAGCCGCATTCTTCAAGGGCTTCTTTGATATCATTAGATTCTACCGAAGACTCAATGCCTTTTACAACAACAACTAGGCCTTTCGAGCTCTTCAGTTGATAAGAATAATAATTATTGTTGTTATTTGATAAAAATTTCACTATATCCATAAAACTTGTATCAGTGTAGGACTGTATTTTAGTTTCATCTATATTGCCTTTTTTCAAAGGCACTATATGAAAATTATTAGTACCTACAACTTCACTTAATTTAGCAACAAGTGCATTCGAGCTGCGCTCACGCAAATATATTGGCGGCGGTTTGGCATTCACGACTGTGGTGGTACCATCGTCTTCCAATCCATTGCTTAGTAAAGCAAATCTGTTGCCATTTAAATTTCCAGGCTTATTTGTATTAAGCGAGGCGGGTTGAAATTTTTTGGAATTTACCGCTGTCTTGATAGGACTTAATTTTCTTTTTATGTTGACGTAGCGGTCAATTCCAAACTGGACAGACCTTTTCTTTGTAGTACATGCTCACCTCGCTTTGTGTTTGCCTTCGGTGTAACATTTGCTGGTACCTGCTTGCTAGTTGGTGTTTGCAGATTTGTTGTTGTGCACTTGTTTGTTTTTTCTCCTTCTGCTGATCCTCTCTGCTGTTCGGCTGAGCGCTTCGATGACTCATCAGCATCACCGTTGGCTCGTTTATTTGTTGGAGCAGATTTCGCAGGCTCAACAAAGCTGTAATTCATTTGACAGCTGAACAATCGTAATAAGCACAGGAAAACTATATTCTGCTTTATGAAACAAAGCTGAATCTGGCAATTATATGAGGAATAAAACTACCCAAAAATACTTAGGCAATGTAGGGTATAAAGCGTAATTGGCACACATCGCTTACGAGATAAGCGAGATATGAGTCTGACCACCATTGGTATGTAATACTCTCACTATATATTTACGAATATGTGTGCGTGTTCCACTGCAATACGTATCAGAGCCAATGGGATTTCAAAAACATCCTTAATAACACTTAATTTTCATAATTCTTGATTACAGTATGAATTTTTAGGAAGCATGTAAGTATGTATGCATGCATGTACGAGTGAGAAATGGTGTGCCAGGAATGCCGAAGTATCGACCGAAATACTACCAATCCCATCTTTTCGTTCAGCTGCACAAAAGATATTTGTCCGAAATTAAAACAATGGTGTGGTTTCTAAGGAAATTTTCTCGTTTTCCAGCGATGATGAGGTGACCGCAGCAACGACAACGATACTAAAAACACGAAGCGCACATCACAACGCTCTCACGCACTGACACACTCGACCGTCTATCAGCAGAATAAACAAAGACAAGGAGTTGCAGCAATGCAATGCAAGATGAAAACAAAACAAACCCCTTTGCTTGCCGGATGCTGAAATTTTTGCTGTTGTTATTTTAGAGTTGCGCACTTTGAAAGGCCACTGCATAGCATGTTCCGCCTGGTTGCTACATACGGTTGCTGTGCTGTTCATGTTGGTGTAATCGAGCAGCAGCCTGTGATGATATTGCATGTGGATAATGAATTTATCGCAACGCTGTATCTGTAATCCCATCGGCGAAGAATGCATAAAAACTGAAAATTTGTATGTAACAATATATACACGCGGATATACTTACATATATTGGGAGGTCGGTGGGTTAAAGCTCTTTGCTTATGACGTGCGATTAATGTGGACATATGATTTATTTACATCCTTTATATATCTTTAGATATCCGACAAACCCTAAGATCGCCATTTTGACATATATTTAGTGTCGAAACGAACACATTGGAATTATATTCAATACATTCTGATCGGCATTAAATGAACGCAACGAATTGAATTTTAATTTTAATTTCTTAGTAGCCGGTCAATTGCTTAAGGTCTTTCTACAAATTGCCAAGATATCTTTACGTAAAGAAAGAAATGAGCGGTGCTGAACTTAACAGGTATGTATGGTCTCTCGTTATAGTTGGCATATTAAATATAGAGTAGAATCTGTAAACCTCAGTTTAGCGGTGCGACAGACAATAACTCTGTATAATGGCCAAAATTGATTGGGATCATTTCTTAACGCATGTTAATGTTCTATACCCCAGCACAATGAAATGTTTTTGAGTATATTGAACGAACTCGTGAACTTGTGAATATGATGTGTTAAATGCTAGCGAACAGTGGACGACATGAGAAGAGGTGTGTACGAAAGTAAAACAACAAAGTGAGAACTTTGTACTGTTAATTCTTGAAAAATTATTTACTTCTTTCATAACCTAACATGTTAGTCTGGCTATTCTATCGTAACACGACTCTGAATCAACAATAAATTTCCCATTATTGTAAGATCTTCACTTTGATATTTGATGCTCAACAATTCTTCAAAATCCTCAAGTTTAAATAAGTTCTATAGATACGATCAATATATCTAAGGTCACAATCGGAAATACTTTAAATACTAATAACTGTTTCTACAACAAAAATTTTGAAAACTTGGGACTCAATTTATTTATGTTCCTTCCAAGATTATTAATCGATTTCAGATTAGAAGGTTTTAGAGCAACTTCTGCACATCTGTTCAACTCACATTGTTATTACGAGGGCGTAAGCACATATTGTCACATGATCGCCATAACTCCATATCAAACGAAGAGTATGCACTTTTGGCATTCTGTTTGTGGCAATGTTTGAGTCTTTCACATTGCAATTAGGTCTCACAGTTATATTATATTATTTCATAGCATGTCAATGCATTCAACAGTATGAAATGTAATGAGGACCGATGGGATAACGGCAAACCTTTGCAACACTTGTACATACTAGTCTATGTACAAAAACATCTATGCATTGAAATGGGTATAAACTCGCACTCTGCATTTCAAAGCATGTAACGTATACGCCATGTTCGCACGCAAAATCCTATAAGTCAAAAAGGCGTAGTAGTGGGCATTCAGCCGCCATTTCATTTTACTGCTTGGTTTAATACGACATATTTATCGGTACATGCATACATCATGTATCTATGTATATGTGTGTAGTAAAGGGTGATTTTTTAAGAGCTTGATAACTTTTTTTTAAAAAAAAAACGCATAAAATTTGCAAAATCTCATCTTCTTTATTTGAAACGTTAGATTGGTTCATGACATTTACTTTTTGAAGATAATTTCATTTAAATGTTGACCGCGGCTGCGTCTTAGGTGGTCCATTCGGAAAGTCCAATTTTGGGCAACTTTTTCGAGCATTTCGGCCGGAATAGCCCGAATTTCTTCGGAAATGTTGTCTTCCAAAGCTGGAATAGTTGCTGGCTTATTTCTGTAGACTTTAGACTTGACGTAGCCCCACAAAAAATAGTCTAAAGGCGTTAAATCGCATGATCTTGGTGGCCAACTTACGGGTCCATTTCTTGAGATGAATTGTTCTCCGAAGTTTTCCCTCAAAATGGCCATAGAATCGCGAGCTGTGTGGCATGTAGCGCCATCTTGTTGAAACCACATGTCAACCAAGTTCAGTTCTTCCATTTTTGGCAACAAAAAGTTTGTTAGCATCGAACGATAGCGATCGCCATTCACCGTAACGTTGCGTCCAACAGCATCTTTGAAAAAATACGGTCCAATGATTCCACCAGCGTACAAACCACACCAAACAGTGCATTTTTCGGGATGCATGGGCAGTTCTTGAACGGCTTCTGGTTGCTCTTCACCCCAAATGCGGCAATTTTGCTTATTTACGTAGCCATTCAACCAGAAATGAGCCTCATCGCTGAACAAAATTTGTCGATTTGTCGATTTTTCGATTTGTCGAACCGAACACTGATTTTGGTAATAAAATTCAATGATTTGCAAGCGTTGCTCGTTAGTAAGTCTATTCATGATGAAATGTCAAAGCATACTGAGCATCTTTCTCTTTGACACCATGTCTGAAATCCCACGTGATCTGTCAAATACTAATGCATGAAAATCCTAACCTCAAAAAAATCACCCGTTACATGCCTTTTAACGTTCTTTTGTCTCGCTTTTTTCGCGCTTTCATTAATGCTCATGTTACGCCATTTGTTTTATTTTTTCAGTTCTGGTTTTTAGTTTTTATGCCCTTTAATTTTGTGACAAAGCAAAGAATTGAAGTGGTTGGAGATACTACCCGCCATATGGGTTTAATTGCATTGCGCACATTGCATTGTCACTTCACTCGTCGTTTGCTATGTGGCTGTTTGGTTTTGCTTTTGTTGCTTTGTAGATATACGGATGTATTCGTTTCCCTAGTTTTCCCCACTGATACTCTTGTGTTGATGGCAGATGTTACTGAAACTGAGACTTTGACTACTGTGACCTTATGTCTTTCGTAAAACTTTTTATATTCAGCTTTCAAGATTTCGCCTTTAAATGACAAGAATTTTAAGAAAACTGACAAATACAGTTTGTGCTTCCAGTTGGTTGCAAATTTTCTTTATTACGATTCCCTGCCTAAAGTTATAGATAATTTAAGAAATAAAATTCGTTTTATTGACCGGTAGTCGGAGCATCCATTAGAAGAATTATAGATCATGACATTGTACAGCTGGTTACGAAAGCTTAGTTTCTATGTTGCCATTTATTTTAGATCGCTATTGTACTGATTACTGATTACTGATTATATTCTGAGCTAAAAGTTATAGAATTTTTTCAGGGTAAACGAAAAACGTTACGTGGTACACTTATTCATTGGGAAATCTTATTTACCTCATTTGGAAATATATTAATATATATTCTTCAGAGAACGGCACATAAAAGCATTTCGCTAACAGAACTAAAAATTTATTTCTTTATTCAAACAATAAAAATTGCTTTCAATGCATTGTGATTTTGTTGTTGCTGTCAGATACAACAATATGTTTCTTGTTATGCATATGTTTATGTTTGCATTGCTGGTTTATATACATATTTAACGGAACATAATGTGTCTGCCATCTCATTTCTGAATGATTGATTTCACCCATGCTGTTGTTGTCTTCTGTGACAACATGGTGTATGATTAATTGATATGTGTATGCGTGCATATGAATAGGCATACAAATGCATACAATGCGATGGAAGTGAAATCGGTATTTGGCTCTATATTTTCATCTAAATGTGTTTGTGAGCATTTTTATAATTTGTCATGTGGCAATGGCATCTGAATATAATAATCATTATTTAATATTTTACTAAATGCGATTGGTTTATGATTCAACACGTGGTCATTCCAAAATAAGTGAGTAAGTACATTTATTTATGTATATAGTATATGGGGGCTGGGATAATTACTAGACCGTTTTTACTCATATTCATCACCCACTACATCATATTCAAGATTATATGTTCACTTAATTTTGCTAAGATAACTCACATAATAACCGATATAAAAATGACAAATCACAATCACTATAACCAAAAATCGACATTTAGCCATAGCAGATTGTTAACCAAATAACTTTTACATACGAAAATAGTCACTCTCACACTTTTCTATTAATATGTTAGTAAGCATTAGTTTGCTTTCAAAAGTTTTACATGTATTTTGTTTGCCAAATATTTTACAGATATGTTCAGGGTTACATGCAAAGCAAGAAAATAGCCCCTTCTATCAACTATTGTGGCAGCTACCCAAACCAGCGTCTCCACATGGCACCAACTTTGATGCAGGAGCTTTTAAAAAACGCGCATTTATTTCCATTTGATGACAATTCCTTTAGAGGTTTGCAGTATGATGTTGATATTTGCGCGGCACACTTGAACTCAGGTATTTCTGGTATGCTTTCTGGGAAAGTAGAGCTCTTACCATATTTAATAAATATTGCTCGGTAATTTACACTCTAGTCAATATATATTTCTTCTTGACAGAATTCAAGCAAAATGGCAACAGTTTCAAAGAAGATAAAATAAGACCCAAAGGAATCACTGGCAACAGTGCAGTGGAATTGATGAAATAACAAACTGAAGGCACTTGGAGATGCTTATGTTGAGTGGCAGAGTGACGAAGCAAATATTATAAAGAAAATGTCGCTAAATTTAAAAAGCAATGAAAAACATGCAAACGCTCAACGTTAAAACCTGAGCAGTCGTAACCAATGAGTGAGTTAGAGAAAGTTGTGAGGGGCTGGCAAAAATAAACCAAATTGCAAGCGCCTACCCAAGTCCTTTAACAAACCCCTGCTCTACATAAAGGGTGATTTTTTAAGAGCTTGATAACTTTTTTAAAAAAAAAACGCATAAAATTTGCAAAATCTTTATTTGAAACGTTAGATTGGTTCATGACATTTACTTTTTGAAGATAATTTCATTTAAATGTTGACCGCGGCTGCGTCTTAGGTGGTCCATTCGGAAAGTCCAATTTTGGGCAACTTTTTCGAGCATTTCGGCCGGAATAGCCCGAATTTCTTCGGAAATGTTGTCTTCCAAAGCTGGAATAGTTGCTGGCTTATTTCTGTAGACTTTAGACTTGACGTAGCCCCACAAAAAATAGTCTAAAGGCGTTAAATCGCATGATCTTGGTGGCCAACTTACGGGTCCATTTCTTGAGATGAATTGTTCTCCGAAGTTTTCCCTCAAAATGGCCATAGAATCGCGAGCTGTGTGGCATGTAGCGCCATCTTGTTGAAACCACATGTCAACCAAGTTCAGTTCTTCCATTTTTGGCAACAAAAAGTTTGTTAGCATCGAACGATAGCGATCGCCATTCACCGTAACGTTGCGTCCAACAGCATCTTTGAAAAAATACGGTCCAATGATTCCACCAGCGTACAAACCACACCAAACAGTGCATTTTTCGGGATGCATGGGCAGTTCTTGAACGGCTTCTGGTTGCTCTTCACCCCAAATGCGGCAATTTTGCTTATTTACGTAGCCATTCAACCAGAAATGAGCCTCATCGCTGAACAAAATTTGTCGATAAAAAAGCGGATTTCACATTTCGAACCGAACACTGATTTTGGTAATAAAATTCAATGATTTGCAAGCGTTGCTCGTTAGTAAGTCTATTCATGATGAAATGTCAAAGCATACTGAGCATCTTTCTCTTTGACACCATGTCTGAAATCCCACGTGATCTGTCAAATACTAATGCATGAAAATCCTAACCTCAAAAAAATCACCCGTTACATACTACATTCATATTGTATGTATTCACGCTTTCAAAAAGAGTCTGTCTAAACCGTTTTGTGTAAATGTTTACATACTCTGATTGATTTTGGTATTTTTGCGTTGCAGTAGAATTTTCAATTCGCTCAAAAAAATCCCAAACACACGACATTACGTACATATACTTATATATATTTATCACACTATGGATGTAAATCTGGTATAGAAATTATAAATTATTTGTAAAATATGGGATACTGATCCCGAACACGTTTAATATTTGAAAGTAAATTTGCTATTTTCTGATAGAGTTTTGTTCTACCTCTAGTGGATGCTACGGATTCTACGTTAATGTAATAATATGTACATATAATTCCTTTGTTAGGTTTAGATTCAAGTTTAGAACATTTATACAATTTAATTGATTTGAGCTAAAATATCATTAGTACCATTTTGACACCATATGTGGTGGATGCACCTAATTACTCAGTATTCGAACCTGTGGAATTCCTCTGGCAAATATTGTACGGCTCTTAGTTAAAAAAATCTGTCCGCGCAACATTACACTCAAAATTTGAACTTGGAAGAAGAGTGCTAATCCCGAAATATGCTAACATTTGCTTAACACACAAAATTATATGTATGTACATATGTTATCACAGCCGCGAGAGCTGCAAGAGAAAATGAAGGTATTTGCGTTATATACGATTGTATTTGAATTTCGTAAATTAAAAAAATGGTGAAAAAAATCAAATGAAAAAACTAAGGGCTTTTAATTTGGTAAACATGCTCTGGCAAAGAGCTGCAGGTGCAGTCGGATACAAAGTGAAAATAATTAAATGCACTAAATTAATTAAATTCAATAAAATTCACAAGGTGTTGATAATAATATTTGTTTTGCAGCTGGAATTTTATATGATATTCCAAAATTGTAATAATTCACAGTTTCGGCAGAGCGACTTTAACCTTTTGACATAAGTAGAGTCGAAGATGTACTTTTCGTCGAACAAGAAACAAGAAATACATTTGCCCACTAACGTGTACGAACATTTCTTGCGAACACAATTTGTAGAAAAGAGTAAACATGTCAACGTTTGCATTCTAATAAAAATTTGCACATGTGATATTTGTGGGAAAACTGCCATCCATTATCGAATAAGTTAATTTCTATTTTATCGAACACAAAATGTGAATACGATCAGTTTGAGATTGATATTTATCAAGTACAGAATAATCTTATTAGTGCTTAATAGTGTTATAAAATATGTCGTTATTTCTGAAAAAGAAACCAAATTCACCTCATGACAATATCTATTGTAACACAAAATATGTCGTTGTTTCGATAAAAAATACATGATTAATTCTAGCACAACTTAAATGTGCAGTTGTTGTGGTTAAAAATAATGCGGCTGTTTATTTTTCAATGCACCAGCATGCAATTTTTACACAATATGGAAATCGTGTTTTTTGAGTTATGACGCTATTCATGTAAATAAGCGATATAATTTTTGGTATTTTTCTAAAAGTGAATATAAAAGTAACGTTTTCTTTAGTTGTGGGTCAAAAATTCTGTCCAAATACTAAATACCATAAAATTTGTTAATATTGATATTTTTCTTATTATACTCTCGCAACCTGTTGCACAGAGTATTATAGTTTTGTTCACATAACGGTTGTTTATGTCACCAAGAAATAAAAGGGTTAGATATGGGGTTATATATATATAAATGATCAGGATGACGAGTGGATTTGAAATCCGGATGTCTGTCTGTCCGTCTGTCCGTGCATGCGATAACTTGAGTAAAAATTAAGATGTCTTAATGAAACTTGGAACACATGTTCCTTGGCACCCTGAGGAGGATGCTTTCGAAGATGGGCAAAATCGATCCACTGCCACGCCCAAAAATGGCGAAAACCGAAAACCTATACGGTTGGAACATAGGATCGCATTAGGGAGGGGCACATTTGTATGTAATTTTCTATTTAAGTGGGCGTGACCCCGCCCCCAAATTGGTTTTTTGTCTATAACTCCCAAACCATTAAAGCTATATAAACCAAACTTTCTGTAGTCAATTCTCTTACGTACCCCACCACACCCCATGAAAATAGTTGAAATCGGATAATAACCACGCCCACCTCCCATACAAAGGTTAGGTTGAAAATTACTTAAAGTGGGTTAACTCACTAACGAAAAACGTCAGAAACACTAAATTTCACATAAGAAATGGCAGATGGAAGCTGCACTCAGGTTTTTTTACAAAATGGAAAACGGGCGTGGCGTCGCCTACTTATGGGTCAAAAACCATATCTCGACCGATTTCAATGAAACTTGGTTTGTAATAGTTTCCTTATCGAATATGAGGACCTCGGTGCTTCTAACCTAATATTAGGGTTTCTAACTTTCAATGGACTTTATACAATATATATGACGAATATGTGGGTCAAATTGTGTATTATATAATATTAATTAAGTTAAATAAATAAATTGCGAGAGTATAAAATGTTCGGTTACACCCGAACTTAGCCCTTCCTTACTTGTTTTTACATGTTTTATTTAAATCTGCCTAATGTGATCGATGCAAGATAAACTTCTTTACTGATTAAGTTTAGGATTGAGCTACACCATATAACATAACTTTAAAAACTTTAAATTTAAATACTCTTGCTATCTTTTAAAAATTCATGTCAATTTACATAGGAGATATACATAGGTAACTATACATTGATAATCGAGCATAACTAAATTCCGAGCTTTCTCATAAAACACGGTTAAGTACATCGATGGAGTATTGTTCGAACCCCTTCAAGGTATCGCTGCATGTATACAAACAGTTCCAGCAGGAATAATAATCGTGAATGTGAATACATATATGTACCTGAACTCTTATAATGAGAATGTACTAATGTACATATATGTACATATATACACAAGTGTTTGTTTATGTGAGTATGTTTCTCGGCCGACAAACAAGCCCCTTATAAATCGCGGTTACTTTAAATTTACCAACAGCAGTTGCAGTAAAGTGCACAGAAATTAAGCTGAGAGTCATCGCTTTTTTAGTTTTGTTAGCTACCGGATGTTTTGCATAGCGAATTTAAATAAAAGTTTTAGGTAAATCATATTTTCAAGTGGATTCTGTTTCTAGGTGATATTAGAAAGAAAATAAACGTAAAATGAAAAAAATCCACTTGGCGCTTTTTTTTGGCAGCGAAAATAAGATTTTTTGCTTCATTTTCAAACTTTGATCTATAGATTCTTCTGAAAAATAATATTATCACTCTAGCAATGCATTTTAAAACAAAAGTTTCCAGTATATTTTGGAAGTAGTAAATGTCAGCTGTCAAAAAAAGCTTGTTTGTGGTACAAAAATTATGTTTTTCTGAAAATTTAGAATTTAAATTGTAAAATTTGCAAAAGTTTTATCATTTTTCGACTTTTAGGACCAACTTAATCAAGAAAATGAATTATTAACAGAAATAATAAATTTTTTCTAGAAGACATAAACTATTTGTATTATGAACAAAATCTCTTAATTATCAATATTTTTCATTGAAGTGTTGTTTTCAATAAAATATAATGTAACGCAACTTAAAAGATAAAAATTGCAAACAAAGTTACATTATTTTTCACAAGTATTCACATATGAATCACAAGTTCAAACTATTGTAATCGCATTTTTTTGGAGTACTCAGGATGACTCTTTAGGACTTCATACCTTTCCCAAGTTTTACTGTAATCAGCGTGCACAGACTCACACGATTGTTCGCTAAAGTATCCTAATCCCTTACTGGTTTTCGTACAAAATTCTGATACATGGTAAAATATTGCATGAATCTTTGGTGTAACTGGAATTCCAAGGGATTCTTTTTAAAAGCATCGATATGCTTTTGAAAATTGATATCTAGTTCGATTGAAAAGCATCCGTCAACAACTTTTTTCAATTCTCGAAACGTATCAACATATGTTGCGCAACTCAAACATTTCATGCCATCTAATACTATCTATCTTATTTAACAAAGTTTTACACGCATTACCTGCAAAAGTCGGAGATCCATATGTACACTGACGTTCAACATTGCATTTTTTGGCCCATTGTAAACTGACCTTTTCGTTTTCCAACATCATATGTTTGAATAAAGTATTAACACCACCTAATAATAAGTGTAATTTTGGAGGAGGGATGACATGCAGCACTTCTTTATCGTCGTTCGCAAAAAAGAAAAACTTTGAAGTTTTTTTATTCTTTAGCGCCTTATCCACTGACAAAATTGCAAGTAAAACATATAATACTAGGAAATCTTTGATCTGAAAAATCAAACTGATCCAACACATTCTTTAGCTTAATTTTTTTCCAACAAAGCAGACATAATTTTGAACGATTTTCAGTGTGATTTTTAGATTTCTTATAATTCGGAAGGAACATTTTAAAGAAATGATATTTATATTAGTACATCATTATACGAAACTATTTTTCTAAACGTCCAGGTATTATAGTTAAGGACTGTACCGAAAAGAAACTGCACACTTTCAATTCAATATTTCTCACGAACTAGCCGTTTGATCACATTGTGGTAAGTACCGTTAGAAAGCGTGATCAGTTCTGCTTCTATTGTTTTTTCTTTCTCCATAATTTGTTATTTCATTTTCGCGATGGGTCGAATCAAAGAGCAAGAGCGTAAGCAAATTGTGCACAATTTACCAGATTTGTTCAAGCATCATCTATAAAAATCTTATTTTCGCTGCCATAAAAAAAGCGTCAAGTGGGTTTTTTTCATTTTACGTTTATTTTCTTTATAATATCACCTAGAAACAGAATCCACTTGAAAATTTTATTCACCTAAAAATTTCATTTAAATTCGCTCCAGAGCACCGTGTTTGGTCTTAGTGACCAGAGTTAAGAACTTGTACCCACGAAATTGTCACTACGTTTATGCCAATAACAAACGTTACTGGTATCCATCACAGATATTTAAAGTGAGTAGCCTCAAAAGGGCTAAAATATTTCGTTTAAAGATGCGAAAATTAAATTTTAAGGTATAACATTCCTCTCCGATGGACGATTTATATTATTGATCGGAAATTGAGATCTCAAACAGTTTACGTTATTACTTATTTTGTTTCCGAAAAATTTTCAACATAACCGTATATTCCGAACTAACGTCTACTTTTAACATTATCAAAGCATTAGCATCTCAAACACACAATTATAAATAATTAGTTGCAGGCAAATCAGTTTTATTTTTAGTAGCGTAGCCATTCCATTAAAACTATTTTATTCAATATGTGAACAAATAATTAGTAGTAGATAAGGGACATCAAACTAAATATGTATTAGAAATATCTCAATTTGCTATAACTCTCAGTTACCCTCTGTTTTAAGGTTTCAAAAACCTTTGTAAGATAGGAAAGATAGCACAATAGTGGCATCAAGAGGTTTAGGCTTCTGTCTGCAGTGTAGTTTATAATTCTCTAATATTTGCTAAATGTATTATGAAAGTTGTTTCGAAGTAGTTTTCAAATTTAAAAGGATTTCCACCTATGAAACGCTTTCCTCGAAATAAAGTGGTTAATAATTGATGTTATTATATATATATATATAAAGTCTTTTTGTATGAAATAGTATCGATTATTCAAAGAACTTTAAACGAGCAATGTGAACATACAACAATTGCATGCATGCAACAAACAACTGTCGTCTACACGCATGGGATTTTGGACTACGGTTTTTTTTGCACAAAAAAGTACGTGGGTAGTTGTACAGTTTGGTATAGACGGTCCTATACCCATAACATCAGTGTATATATGCCTATATACGTGTAGATATGTTTGAATCCAATGTTTGTCATAACTTGCCCTAGCTCCCCTATACCTAATAAGCGTTTTTCAAACATTCGGTGAATCTAATTCAACCCGTATATTCGTAACTAATATCTTCGTATATTGTGTTTCATGTTTAGGCTAAAGAACTTTTCTCCTTACTGGATGTAGATTGTGTATAATTTTGACTAAAAAATTACACCAACAGAAAATAAATTAAAGATTTCCTCAAACCACCAACCTTTATCTAAACATGAACTTGATGTCACTTTCTTTTGCTTTGTTTTGTCAGCAACTAAATGTCAATTTACTCGTCTTCCGTCAATTGTTTGGAGTCCTTAAAATTTCCTTTGTTCTTGTTATATGCACAATAAATTAAGTCCCACTTGAAAATATCCCTCAGTCAATTATATTGCAGACATACAATAATTAGCAAAGACCAACCATAAAACCATTTAAATATATCCTCCCTAAGGACACATAACCAACGAATTACAGTGAACAATATTGGCCTTATTGCAGTCGGCAACAAAATATCATAGCACAACGAAACAAAGTGGCAAATAAATAAAGGAGAAACAAAATTGCATTCGAAGTCACGCAAAGTCTAAAATGTATCGGAAAATAAAAATTGACAATGAAAGCTCGTAGAGAATTACAATAAAAATGAACAAACGTTACGTATGGCCTTTGTGACGCAACAAACAACACGGATATGACAAGCAATTATAGCAAAGCAAGTAGAATGTGTTTGTTTGCAATAAAATAATATTATTAACATCAAATACCGTTATCAAAAAAACTTAGAGAACACAAAGCTTTGGAGGAGAACACAAATCTTTCAACATAAAAGGAATGGACGGTGAAATTTTTATCACAGCATTGGGTTTTGAGGATACGTATACGACGTGAAGATGCTTATAGTCTGGAATATTATTTTGAAAATGTTTGTCATACTGTTGCACTTAAATAAAAGTTTCCGGTAATTCCAGCTGCAAAAGTGGCAGTTGTCTTCCGTATTACGCTGCGAAAAGGAAGGGCTAAGTTCGGGTGTAACAGAACATTTTATACTCTCGCAATTTTTTTATTTAATTTTATTAATATAAACACAATTTGACCCACATATTCGTCATATATATGGTATAAACACCATTGAAACCCCTAAGTTTGCTTTCGTAAAAGTTATAGTAATAATACTATATTTGGGGTTAATTAAGAGATAATACCAATGAACATAAAAGAAAAAGTAAAAGTGTGCACTTTTAAATTATTTTTTACTTTTTTGTAAGTTAATTTGATAGTAAAACTTTTAATGTGTCTTTAAGTGATTTTATTGTCAATTAAAAATTAAAACCACCTTTTTTAAAAAAATATCGTTAAAACGGTGTCCTAAATAAAAAAGCAAACTTTTTCATGGCATATATTTTTTTGTCTAATTAAGACTTAAACAATGGAAATTTACTGTTTTAAAGTTATGGTCAAATTTTGTGTTGACCCGTGTTATTAGAAGAAAAATATTCCCTCTGAATTTCTTTAAAAAAAATGAGAGACTCACCTATATTTTCGTTAAAAACTTTATTGGAAGCACTAAGGTCCTCATTTTCGATATATGACGCCTTGAATACTTATGGTCCGATTTTGGCGATTTTCAGAAGAGCGATGACACACTATAAATGCAGTATTTGTGCAAAGTTCTGTTCCGATATCTTCACTAGTGCTTACTTTATGTATTGTAAAGTAAACGATTCAGATCGACTTCAAAGTTCTGGTATATAGGAAGTAGGCGTGGTTGTGAACCGATTTGGCTTATTTTCACAACATATCATTGGGATGCGAGGGAAATATTACAAACCGAATTTCATTGAAATTGGTCGAGTAGTTTCGGAGATATGGTTTTTGACCCATAAGTGGGCGGAACCACGCCCATTTAAAATTTTGTATACCATTTTGAGTGCAGATCTTCCGTATCTCTCTGTTAAGGTCTCTGTTAGTTTTCCTTAGAGAATTAAAGCATTTTTCATTCATTTTACTGTCATCCCGATCATTTTGATATATATAACCCTATATCTAACTCGTTTAGTTTTAGGACTTACAAACACCCGTTATATGAACAAAACTATTATACTCTCTTTAGCAACTTTGTTGCGAGATTATAAATATGTACTCTTAATATATGCTAAAAGTGAGAAGATCTATTGCTAAAAAATAATAATTGGTGACAAAGGTTTGATACAGCAAGATTTTACGTATACGCAGTGGTGTTCTTATCATTAACTTTCAACGTCGATGTATCCGACTACCTTAGATGTCTGACTATCATGCTATAGATCGTGTGTTTAAAACTAAACAGAAAAAGCTACTTTTTCTCCTATTTTCTTCAAAGCAGAATTCAAAATCTGAAATATGCCCATACTCATCACAAGACAAATATTTTGTATTCCGCTCACCTACTGCTGTTCGACTTAATTAAGATTATTTTGTTTTTTTGCGAAAGCATCTCAAACAATATGCCTTTGAAGATTATTTTTTATCAGGGCTTTTCTAACTATCGCATTGATTTCAATAGACTTTCATACTGATTACAATAGACAAAATTCAGGTAAGATATGAATAGAAGCAGTTGCTTTCATAGCTCTACTTTACATCCAAGTGGGTAAACAATTGAGTTGTCTTTATTCGATTTATCGCAACGAAGTATTAGCAAGTGCTATTCTTCATACGCATACATATGCAGTAGATATTGAGGTTTCTTTTCTTCTCTATTTACTGCTTGTTCGGAAAATTACTAGAAATTCGCAAAAGGAAATCATTTTTAATTAGTATGAGTGTGCTTGATATCTCAACCATCTATGTGGATTTCTACTTGCCGCATAGTTCTACACACATAAGTTAAGCAACTTGCTTTTGTATTGTTAATTGGTGGTGCCATGTCATTAATGATTTTAAATTGTAGTGGTAGTTTGATATGATTGAATAGTATCCAAAAATCAACACTTCAGCTACGGACTACTTCAGCCACAAAAAAAAAACAGTTATTTGTAAGTGCTAAAACTAAACGAGTCAGATGTGGAGTTATATATACCAAAGTGATGACTACATCAACAACATTGTATTGGCATCATAAGGGTATAGTTTGAAAATGGGCGAAATTGGTTCACAACCACGCCTACTTTCCTTGTACCACAATATTGAAGTACATCTGATGCCTTTACTTTACGATATATATGTAAATCGAAAACCAATGAAGATATCGCCCGTCTATAAGTCGGGAAAATCGGACGTATCCTAAAAAAATTCAACGAAGATGTGTTTCTTTAAAAGTGTGCCTCTGTGCCAAAAAGGGGCAATGTCGGGTCAGCAATTCTTTTTGCCTCCTATACCTCTTATGCGGAACTTCCGTAAGACTTTATACCTTATATATCGTTTAATATGTGAGATATCTTAGCAAAATTAAGTGAACTTAAAATCTTGGATATAATGCATATAATGATATAATGCTTGGTGGTGAAAAGTAGTGAAATTGGTTCATTAATTCCCTCACTCCTCATATATATGTTGTTTTCGTTATTCTAGTTAGCTTTATGCTGAATATACAAATCGAATTGTGTGTTATCTTAATAACATCACAGCCAAAATTAGTAATGAAATTGGAAATATTTAACTTAACGATTAGAATACATTAAATTCTGTAGTGTTTCTCAGATCTCTGCACCCTGTAACTGCAAATATAACAGCATTTTTAATGGTTACATCATTGATGGTTCAACTTTCAGATATTTATTGTTGTTATTCGTTACTCAAGTGATAACGATTCTTTAATCATTATACTCTTGCAACATGTTGCACAGAGTTGAGAAGCTATTGTATGGAACACATAAGTTAATAAAGTTTATATTTATATTTAAATATCCCATTTTACAAGTAGTGCCTGTAACCAATGCCGGTAAGTGTATTGCCGAGAAGGTTGCTATTAAAAAGCTTACATTTATGATTCCGCATTTGTAATAATTTGTACACTGCGTCGCTGGTTCTACTTCTAATAATTTCTGCTCGGTATTATATTAAGTACAGTCTCCTCTGTTTCTTGACTAGTTCAGAAATATTTGGTCTCATTATCAATTGTAACAAGTAACTTCCTCTTTGAACGAATTTTCATGCCTTATCATAAAGTTCACCTCGTCAGGCTGAGAATGCGTCGGTACCCCGTTATCCGCCTGCATTCTAGTACCAGATGTATCCAAGACTCAAACTTTTGAGCTTGTTGAACGCTTTTCTACAATGATTTTGCAATTGTCTCCAGCTATTTAGTAACATTAGAATATATTTTAAATTTGTATGTAGTAGTGTATGAACCTCTTATAAATAAATTAGTTTATTATTGTATGAAGAATTGTGACCTATAAACCTTTTAAATATTAATTAATCCAATAGTTCTAGATTGAAGCGCAATTGTGAGCATTTTATTCAAACGAATATTAAATTTTCTTTCACAAATGTTCGTTTAGTTAGCTGTGCGACCCAATGCCTTAAATCTGCAGACAAGCGACATTAAAATAAGACATACGTACCAGAGAGCTGCAACGGATATATCATTTTCGTGCACACTCGAATGTCCACTCTGATTTTGTTTGATTAAACTTTTCAGTATGAATACACGTATTGATCGCTTCGAGACATGTTCAAAACGAACGAGCCTTTCGCGACACTCGAAACACAAGCATATATGCTTGTTTTAACAGAGTGCCGAGTTGACACTCGTTTGTGAACGAGCTGGCACTCTAACCCGATCGTATTGAATGTGATCGAGTCACACACGAGTGTGCACAAAATTTCAGAATATGTATGTATGTAATTGGCAGTCATGCTATTATTGCGTAGTGATTGTCAACGATTATTGGTTTTGTTTGTTTTGTTTACTTTTTATAATTCATAATGACAACGATAGAAAATTCGGGTTGTGAGAACATTTCCAATGGCACAAACACCTTATCTGGTCTACACCTGAAATTTGTGATTTAAGAAAAATTAAAATATTGAAGTGCAATGAAATGTTTTTTATTTATGATTTATGAATTAATAAATAAAATAAGTTTTGAGTGAATTCTATTCTTAAATTGAATTATTCTTTTATAATATGTACTATGTACGTCTAATATTCAAATTATTCAACCAAAAAAGCTAAGACAGAACGCGTCATCCCGACGCCAACATACATACATATGTGTGTACGTATGTTTATCTATTATTTTTTGGTCTTCGAGTGCCACTCGAGTGTGTCGATCACAATCAACACGTGCACGACACACCCGAAAATTTAATATACATAAAATCCGAGTTTGCTGCTTGCACTCGAAGATAGGACCGTCTTGATTGTTCGTTTGCGTTATTTTCGCTTCGGGTTCTAAACTCGATCGAACACGTGTTTGAAGAGTGTTACGACACACTCGTACCGAATTTAAGCTAGTGTGATTGAACACACTCGAACATACCCGAAGCTGCTCTCTGATACGTACATACGTATGTACGTGAGTATATATTATAAGTAGGTGTATGTGCGAGTAACGAAGGCATTAGCTGAAAAAGGGAATTTAAACCCAAAACTTAAAATATTTGAGCGTTCAAAAGAACACTGATTGGAGCTCTAACACTAACTGCAAGCAGGCAGCATCTTTGCAAATATTTACATACTTTGATTGACAGGCAATGATGAAGAAGATAGTTTGAGGGCGACTGATGGTGTTAGAGAGAGAGAGAGAGTTGCAAAGGTTAACAGCAGAATATTTATTGGATTCGATAAGGTCTCTGTTAGTTTTCCTTAGTGAATTAAAGCATTTTTAGTAGTTTTCAACGTAATCTTTGTATGGGTGGTGGACATGGTTATAATCCAATAACCTCCACCATTTGTGGACTGTATAAGGAAATTCCTAAAAAAAAACAACTACTGAGAGTTTCGTTGATACAACTTTAGTAGTTTATGTGATATGTACAAAACACTTTCCCAAAAAAATTACATCCAAATATGCCTCTTCCTAGAACAATCCTTTGTGCCAAATTACACTTTCATAGCTTAATTTATGGTTATATTTATAGCTTTTTTGGGAGGGGCAGACAGACATCCGGATTTGAATTTTACTGTCATCCTGATCATTTTGATATATATAACCCTATATCTAACTCGTTTAGTTTTAGGACTTACAAACAACCGTTATGTGAACAAAACTATTATACTCTCTTTAGCAACTTTGTTGCGAGAGTATAAATATGTACTCTTGATATATGATAAAAGTGAGAAGATCTATTGCTAAAAAATAATAATTGGTGACAAAGGTTTGATACAGCAAGATGTTACGTATACGCAGTGGTGTTCTTATCATTAACTTTCAACGTCGATGTATCCGACTACCTTAGATGTCTGACTATCATGCTATAGATCGTGTGTTTAAAACTAAACAGAAAAAGCTACTTTTTCTCCTATTTTCTTCAAAGCAGAATTCAAAATCTGAAATATGCCCATACTCATCACAAGACAAATATTTTGTATTCCGCTCACCTACTGCTGTTCGACTTAATTAAGATTATTTTGTTTTTTTGCGAAAGCATCTCAAACAATATGCCTTTGAAGATTATTTTTTATCAGGGCTTTTCTAACTATCGCATTGATTTCAATAGACTTTCATACTGATTACAATAGACAAAATTCAGGTAAGATATGAATAGAATCAGTTGCTTTCATAGCTCTACTTTACATCCAAGTGGGTAAACAATTGAGTTGTCTTTATTCGATTTATCGCAATGAAGTATTGGCAAGTGCTATTCTTCATACGCATACATATGCAGTAGATATTGAGGTTCCTTTTCTTCTCTGTTTACTGCTTGTTCGGAAAATTACTAGAAATTCGCAAAAGGAAATCATTTTTAATTAGTATGAGTGTGCTTGATATCTCAACCATCTATGTGGATTTCTACTTGCCGCATAGTTCTACACACATAAGTTAAGCAACTTGCTTTTGTATTGTTAATTGGTGGTGCCATGTCATTAATGATTTTAAATTGTAGTGGTAGTTTGATATGATTGAATAGTATCCAAAAATCAACACTTCAGCTACGGACTCTTCAGCCACAAAAAAAAAACGGTTATTTGTAAGTCCTAAAACTAAACGAGTCAGATGTGGAGTTATATATACCAAAGTGATGACTACATCAACAACATTGTATTGGCATCATAAGGGTATAGTTTGAAAATGGGCGAAATTGGTTCACAACCACGCCTACTTTCCTTGTACCACAATATTGAAGTACATCTGATGCCTTCACTTTACGATATATATGTAAATCGAAAACCAATGAAGATATCGCCCGTCTATAAGTCGGGAAAATTGGACGTATCCTAAAAAAATTCAACGAAGATGTGTTTCTTTAAAAGTGTGCCTCTGTGCCAAAAAGGGGCAATGTCGGGTCAGCAATTCTTTTTGCCTCCTATACCTCTTATGCGGAACTTCCGGTAGACTTTATACCTTATATATCGCTTAATATGTGAGATATCTTAGCAAAATTAAGTGAACTTAAAATCTTGGATATAATGCATATAATGATATAATGCTTGGTGGTGAAAAGTAGTGAAATTGGTTCATTAATTCCCTCACTCCTCATATATATGTTGTTTTCGTTATTCTAGTTAGCTTTATGCTGAATATACAAATCGAATTGTGTGTTATCTTAATAACATCACAGCCAAAATTAGTAATGAAATTGGAAATATTTAACTTAACGATTAGAATACATTAAATTCTGTAGTGTTTCTCAGATCTCTGCACCCTGTAACTGCAAATATAACAGCATTTTTAATGGTTACATCATTGATGGTTCAACTTTCAGATATTTATTGTTGTTATTCGTTACTCAAGTGATAACGATTCTTTAATCATTATACTCTTGCAACATGTTGCACAGAGTTGAGAAGCTATTGTATGGAACACATAAGTTAATAAAGTTTATATTTATATTTAAATATCCCATTTTACAAGTAGTGCCTGTAACCAATGCCGGTAAGTGTATTGCCGAGAAGGTTGCTATTAAAAAGCTTACATTTATGATTCCGCATTTGTAATAATTTGTACACTGCGTCGCTGGTTCTACTTCTAATAATTTCTGCTCGGTATTATATTAAGTACAGTCTCCTCTGTTTCTTGACTAGTTCAGAAATATTTGGTCTCATTATCAATTGTAACAAGTAACTTCCTCTTTGAACGAATTTTCATGCCTTATCATAAAGTTCACCTCGTCAGGCTGAGAATGCGTCGGTACCCCGTTATCCGCCTGCATTCTAGTACCAGATGTATCCAAGACTCAAACTTTTGAGCTTGTTGAACGCTTTTCTACAATGATTTTGCAATTGTCTCCAGCTATTTAGTAACATTAGAATATATTTTAAATTTGTATGTAGTAGTGTATGAACCTCTTATAAATAAATTAGTTTATTATTGTATGAAGAATTGTGACCTATAAACCTTTTAAATATTAATTAATCCAATAGTTCTAGATTGAAGCGCAATTGTGAGCATTTTATTCAAACGAATATTAAATTTTCTTTCACAAATGTTCGTTTAGTTAGCTGTGCGACCCAATGCCTTAAATCTGCAGACAAGCGACATTAAAATAAGACATACGTACCAGAGAGCTGCAACGGATATATCATTTTCGTGCACACTCGAATGTCCACTCTGATTTTGTTTGATTAAACTTTTCAGTATGAATACACGTATTGATCGCTTGGAGACATGTTCAAAACGAACGAGCCTTTCGCGACACTCGAAACACAAGCATATATGCTTGTTTTAACAGAGTGCCGAGTTGACACTCGTTTGTGAACGAGCTGGCACTCTAACCCGATCGTATTGAATGTGATCGAGTCACACACGAGTGTGCACAAAATTTCAGAATATGTATGTATGTAATTGGCAGTCATGCTATTATTGCGTAGTGATTGTCAACGATTATTGGTTTTGTTTGTTTTGTTTACTTTTTATAATTCATAATGACAACGATAGAAAATTCGGGTTGTGAGAACATTTCCAATGGCACAAACACCTTATCTGGTCTACACCTGAAATTTGTGATTTAAGAAAAATTAAAATATTGAAGTGCAATGAAATGTTTTTTATTTATGATTTATGAATTAATAAATAAAATAAGTTTTGAGTGAATTCTATTCTTAAATTGAATTATTCTTTTATAATATGTACTATGTACGTCTAATATTCAAATTATTCAACCAAAAAAGCTAAGACAGAACGCGTCATCCCGACGCCAACATACATACATATGTGTGTACGTATGTTTATCTATTATTTTTTGGTCTTCGAGTGCCACTCGAGTGTGTCGATCACAATCAACACGTGCACGACACACCCGAAAATTTAATATACATAAAATCCGAGTTTGCTGCTTGCACTCGAAGATAGGACCGTCTTGATTGTTCGTTTGCGTTATTTTCGCTTCGGGTTCTAAACTCGATCGAACACGTGTTTGAAGAGTGTTACGACACACTCGTACCGAATTTAAGCTAGTGTGATTGAACACACTCGAACATACCCGAAGCTGCTCTCTGATACGTACATACGTATGTACGTGAGTATATATTATAAGTAGGTGTATGTGCGAGTAACGAAGGCATTAGCTGAAAAAGGGAATTTAAACCCAAAACTTAAAATATTTGAGCGTTCAAAAGAACACTGATTGGAGCTCTAACACTAACTGCAAGCAGGCAGCATCTTTGCAAATATTTACATACTTTGATTGACAGGCAATGATGAAGAAGATAGTTTGAGGGCGACTGATGGTGTTAGAGAGAGAGAGAGAGTTGCAAAGGTTAACAGCAGAATATTTATTGGATTCGATATCACCGCTAGTTGATGGCCATCATCCGACTCGGTTTCGGCAGTTCTACAGCGAAGCTCCTTTTCCATTTGGTGTTTTAGGTCGCACAAAATGCGGTAAGAATTGCGTCATAACTATAGAAACCACATTGTTGGAACTTTGAACTAAGAAACACTCACATTTAGACAAAGTATGTGTGTATGTACTTGTATGAAACAAAGATTTTATTCTCGGCATAATTAACAAAAGCTCTTTTAAGAAGACAAACGCAAAGGGACTGGCGCATAACAGCGCATGGAACATGAAATGTCGGCATTCGCAATTTAGCGAACAGCCGAAAACATAATTCATTTTGAAATATGTCACAGCAAAAAAACCTGCTAACAGTGGAAAACTTGTACCTTCCCTGTTGGAAAGCATCTGTAGAGTAAGCAAAAATATTTAATATGTATATATTTGAACTATCAAAGCAAATATATAATCAAAATAAGTTCTCAAAGTATTAATAAAGTTGAACGAATTTTTATTGTCCAAGATAATGCAAAGTCGAGCAAGGAATTTATTCTCATAGCCGCTTATCACCGCAAGCATATATCATTTCTGAATAAAAAAAACTGTGGAACCTTATGTAAACATCACAACCACATCCACACAGCCCACCCACAATGACCTATCGGTGCTATTTTATGAGACGCCGTGTATTAATATGAAACTTAATTGTCGCGCGATATTAATTTAAGTTTTCCTCTAAGGCAGTCTCTGTGAACGTACATTGGTACTTGGGAGAACGCTAATGCTATTAGCATACGCCTCAACAGTTTCATTTCCTAGCGAATTTCACAGCTCGTTCTTGCCTTGTTGCACCTCGGGGTCGCCATTGCGATTGTCATTACGGATGTTGTTACAGATTTTGAAGTTTTGAGTAGGTAGGTAAGGCCGCTGGAAAACAAGTATTGAGTGCGGTAGGTCTATGTTATGCGCCAGTTGTGGTAAGTGTGTTCGAGTTGGGATAAGTAGGAAAGGGTTTGGTACTCTTATATTAGTACAAATGTATATGATATGTGGAATACGAAACACAATGCATACTTTATATATGAGTACGATATAATACTTAATTCTCGGTTCTCTTTTTGCCCCCGATTATATGTTCCTTTATTGCAGAAAAAAATCTTTCATTCGACGAAAAACTATGCACCTTATACCTCCGTCCTCGTCATGGCCAAATTGGTAGAATTCGACTATAACCGACTATAATATATTGAGTTAAGTATAGATTTGATTTCATCAAATATTACTTATATCTGGCAACACTATGGGAATTACTGCAAAGGTAATCTTACTTATCGTGACCAACAATATATTATGAGTTATGATTCAATAACCATAGACCAAAGATTAGATAATGACAAAACGATAATGTCTATGCTGCAATTGTCTTACAATGATGGTGTGTTAATTTCACACTTTTTCAATAACAACAACTTGGTAATTCGTGAGTGTATGTATTATCATTAAATGATTTTATCTCTCCAGCGCTTTGCTATCCGACAATTGAAAGCTTTAAAATTTCTTGGAAACAAAAAGGAACCAGTCAATATGTTGCGCTGCACTCAGAACGCCTGATATACCAATTTGCTCTACGCCACTCATCCGTATACTTTCAACCATCTTTGCTTTTACTGATGTTGTAAATTATTGTTATACTCTCGCAACAAAAATTGCTAAAGAGAGTATTATAGTTTTGTTCACATAACGGTTGTTTGTAACATCTAAAACTAAAAGAGTTAGATATAGAGTCATATATATCAAAGTGATCAGGGTGACGAGTAGATTTGAAATCCGGATGTCTGTCCGTCCGTCCGTCTGTCCGTCTGTGCAAGCTGTAACTTGAGTAAAAATTAAGTTATCTTGACGAAACTTGGCACAAATATTCCTTGGCACCATAAGAAGATCAAGTTCGAAAATGAGCAGAATCGGACCATTGCCACGCCCACAAAATGGCGAAAACCAAAAACACATAAAGTGTCTTAACTAAGCCATAAATGAAGATATAAAAATAAAGGATCGCACTAGAAGGGGTCATATTTGGATGTAATTTATTTAGGGAAGTGGGCGTGGCCCCGCCCACAAATCGGTTCTTTGTATTTAGCTCGCAAACTAATAAAGCTATATAAACCAAACTTTCTGCAGTCGGTTCTCTTACATACCCCACCATGAAAATAGTTGAAATCGGATAATAACCACGCCCACCTCCCATACAAAGGTTAGGTTGAAAATTACTAAAAGTGGGTTAACTAACTAACGAAAACAGTCAGAAACACTAAATTTTGCAGAAGAAATAGCAGAAGGGAGCTGTACTCTGATTTTTTTACAAAATGGTAAATGGGCGTGGCATCGCCCACTTATGGGTAAAAAACCATACCTCAGGAACTACTCGACCGATTTGAATGAAATTCGGTATATAATATTTTCTTGACACCCTGATAACACGGCAAAAAATGGGCGAAATCGGTTCACAATCTCTACTACTTTCCTTATAACTCAATTTTGAAATACATCTTATTCCTTCACATTATAAACATGAGGAGCCAATGAAGATAACGGAATAAAACTTTACACAATTAGTGCATATCATCTCTGGCTTCCCTTGTGAAAAAATTGTCGAAAACGGACCATAACTTTTCAAGGCCCCAGATATCGAACATGTTGAACTCAGCGCTTAAGGATAAATTTTAACCGAAAATATGGGTAAATCTCTCAGATATCTAAATTTAATTCAGAGGAAATTGTTTTCTTCTAATAGTGTGTCTCTGTTCCAAAAATTATTAAAATCGGGTCATAACATTTCCATACACCTCATTGTAGGTTTTTCAAAAGTATCTACTCCTAGCTCCCATATACCTAATTATAGGTTTTCAAAAATACGGTGAGCTTTATTCCGCATATATGTATTGGTTAAATTTCTTCAATAAATTGCGAGAGTATAAAATGTTCGGTTGCACCCGAACTTAGCCTTTCCTTACTTGTTGTATTTGATGTTTTTGCATCTTAGCCTTTCCTTACTTGTTGTATTTGATGTTTTTGCATCTTCGAATCCTTTTTTACTTTGTACCTTCTCACTTCATTAATTGTATAGCTTTAATTTTCTGTAGCGGTACACCTGCGGTAACTCGCATATCTGCTCAACATTATTTCGTGGTTTAATACCGCTGCGTGTGGCATGTCAAATAATATGTTGCATGATTACAGTTGCCAAATAGCATGTACCAGATCTAACTCACAACTCGCTGTTTAAGATGGGAATACTTTTATACATATATGTTGGTTACCCTATCATATATTTATATACATAGCTGTGAACACTTCAGTAGAGTAACAAAGTCCAGTAGAGAGCAAACTCCACCAGTTACTTCAAACAAGAGTTTTTACAATTTTTCGAAATAATACGAAACGACTGTCCATAAGTATAAGGGACGTAGAACCTTGAGAATTTAAATTTCGACCTTTTTCCAATCTTGAATATAAACGGGATAGTGGTAAATATATATACATGTTTTTACTAAAGAAGCTGGAAGTGGAAACTACAAATTTTAGGACAGTTGCCAAGTTTTTCTCAACTTCATTGCTAAAAATAATAAAATATTACTGTCGGATGCTCTTGGCAGACCGGGTATTATTTCTACTTCCAATATTTTGAGAAGGTTTGGTGATTGCTAACTGCTATAAATACTGATAACAAATGGTAATTCAGAACTTTTAAAATTGTATAAATAATCGACCACGTATCTCAAATAAACGCGCTTTTCGGCACCTTCATATCAAAATGCCTTAACGGAATGACGATAAAGTATTGGCTTTATTGCCATAATTTCAACACAAAGAATTATGTCTTCTCCACCGCATTTTTCTGCGTTCTGTTAGGTTGGAAGTTGTTCGGTGATTGAAGTCTGTTTTGATGACGCTTGCAGCAGATGTGAATGAGCGCAGCGCCAGAAATGATTGTAGCGCATGTGTGTGCTTGATGACGGTGCAAATATTAAATACGCAATTTGTCATACAAATTGTAGGGCGTTTTGAATGTTACAAGAACACTCGCTCCAACATAAACAAATAAGGGAAAAGAAACGACTACTGAAGGGCTCAGTGCTAACAGATATACTAGTCTATACATACTGTGTTGTCTTTGGCTTAATACCTCAGTAGATGACTTGTGCCGCTATCGATGTATCTTATGCCGGAACAACGAACAGCCTACTCATGTATTTAACGTCTTAACGCAATGAGCCAAGCTATTTTGTCATCAGCCACCTCACCGCCTCTCTCTTGATTTTATTTATCACTTAACAGTTATGTTGCTTCGATATCTTCCATTTTATGCTGGAATTCTTTTCTGTTTTTATATATTCTTTGCGCTGGTCCGTAGCCATTATATCTTTCATATTTATTTCAATTTACGCTGCATTTTGTACTCCACCTTCGACGCGGCACACATTATCCGTACCAACACGCGTCGTGATGTCAACAATCGCTCCAGCGGAGGACATCGTCATTATCATCTTCAGTGCTGTTTAGGAAGCTATTCTGGCGGTTGGCCATTTCAAGCTGCCCACTGCAGTGTTCGCTGTTCATGTCCGTCCCTTGTCGCTCTCGTACTGTGCTTTTATGCCCTTAGGTAACGTTGCTAACTCCTATTCCTGTTCAGTTGAGTTGAAGACAAATGAAACCAAATTCCGGTCGGGAGTGGTGAAATAAAACAATTTTTCAAGCCCAGTTTAGTGTTGGAAGAACAGAGCATGTCCCCTCACATCTGGAAAAGAAACTATATTATCAAAACGACTAATGCAAACCTTTCCCAATCCGCTCGTTCTAGTGACTTAGTAGCGCTAATGTCATATGAGTAGTGGTATAGTTTTCGAAGCCCATTTTGGATTGTCTTAAGTGAAGCAATTAATTAGACAAATCATATTATCCAGTAACCCCTCAGTAATTATAGGAGATTTTTAGATTTACAACGTACTTAGATTAAATTATTTTTATACTCTCGCAATAAATTTGCTAAAGAGAGTATTATAATTTTGTTCATATAACGGTTGTTTGTAAGTCATAAAACTAAACGAGTTAGATAAAGGGTTATAATATATCAAAATGATCAGGGCGACGAGACGAGTCAAAATCCGAATGTCTGTCTGTCCTTCCGTCCGCGCAACGGATAACTTGAGTAAAAATTGAGATATCTTGACGAAACTTGGCACACATGTTCCTTGGGACCGTGAGAGGGTTGCTTACGAAAAAAAATCGGACCACTGCCACGCCCACAAAATGGCGAAAACCGAAAACACATAAAGTGTCATAACTAAACAATAAATAAAGTTATAAAAGTAAAATTTGGAATAAAGGATCGCACTAGTAGGGCTATATTTGAATGTAATTTTTTTGGATAAGTGTGCGTGGTCCCGCCCCCAAATCGGTTATTTGCACATATAGTATATCGCAAAACAATAAAGCTATATAAACCTTTCTGCAGTCGTTTCTTTTAGACACTTCTTAACACAGTCTAAAAATGAAAGGAATCGGATAATAATCACGCCCACCTCCCATAAAAAGGTTAGGTTGAAAATTACTAAAAGTGCATTAACTCACTAACGAAAAACGTAAGAAACATTTAATTTTCAGAAGAAATATCAGAAAGAAGCTGCACTCAGATCTTTTTACAAAATGGAAAATGGGCGTGGTATCGCCCACTTATGGGTCAAAAACCATATCTCAGAAACTACTCGACAGATTTCAATGAAAATCGGTATATAATATTTTCTTGACACCCTGATTGGTGTGGAAAATGGATGAAATCGGTTCATAACAACGACAACTTCCCATATAACTCAATTTTGAAGTCCATCTGATTCCTTCACTTTATAAGATATACATTAGGAACCAATGAAGATAGCGAAATAAAAGTTTACACTAATACTGTATATGATCCGTGGCATCACTTGTTAAAAAATTGTCGAAATCGGACTATAACTTTTCAATGCCCCGGATATCGAATATGAAGAACTCAGTGCCTTATGGTCAATTTTCACCGAATATATCGGTATAGTAAATCTCTCAAATATCTCAATTTAATTCAGAGGAAATCGTTTTCTTCTAATAATGTGTCTCTGTACCAGAAATGGTTAAAATCGGGTCATAACTTCCCCTAGCTTTCATATAGCTAATTACAGGATTTTCAAAAATACGATGGCTTAGTAGCTTATAAGTCCGTTAATATGTGAAATATCTTAGCCAAATTAAGTGAGCCTATACTCTCAGATATAATGTATGTTGGTGATGAAAATGAGTGAAATCGATTCAGGAATTACCTCAGCCTATATACTATATATGATGATTTTCGTTTTTCTATTGGACTTCATGCCGAATATATGAGTCATATTGTGTGTGATCTTAATAAAAATATAGCAATAAATTGCGAGAGTATAAAATGTTCGGTTGCACCCGAACTTAGCCTTTCCTTCATTTTTTTAATTTTTTTCTTTCTCCACACACTGACTTTAACTAAGAATGGGGGAGCGATGTTTACATAAAAACTGTGTCTATTCTTTCTTTAATACATTTGTATACATAGGTACGTTTAAAGAAACTTTGTGCTTAAGTATGAGGGACTGTTTGTGTATGGTAGTTTTATGTTTAAGTGCACATATCACTACACTCTTTATATTAAAGACTTTTATGACTTTAAAGCCAACTCTCTCCAAGAGCCCAGTGCCACATGACTTTGCTTCTGTCGTTAAACTGTCGCCCTCAACTCTGATTCACATTTGCCATTTGTTCATTTAAATTAGTTGCTTTATGCCCCTATTAGTGATTTTTTTGGCGGCTCTAATTAAGCAGGCGAACAACCACCCAACCATGTTTGTTTGCATTTCTATGCAGAATTTTATTTCTGGCTGGAGTCCTGTACAGCAACTTCTACTCTTTTCTGATGTTTTCCATTTTTCTAACTGCGCTAAGTATTGTGGTACATTTTATACCAGGAGGGAAGAGATTGGGATTAGTTTGCAGAACTACAAAGGAGTGCTTCCTTTTAATCAGTACCTCCTTTTATTAAGATAACACACAATATGACCCGTATATTTGGCATAAAGTTCACTAGAATAACGAAAATCGTAAAATATAGTACTCAAGCCCCCCCAGGTTTTACTAATTCTCACCAAGCTACAATATATCCACGATTGTACGCTCACTTTCTTCTATTACGTAGAGATATCTTACATATTAATATTTATTAAATTAAATATCATTTTTATTTTTTTTGTCGTACATTTCGTTAAAATTCGATTTAAGAATTTTGGGCAATGATATGAGGGCAAGCACTATACATCCTATCAGAGCGAACTTTTCAACCTATATTTTCTTAACATATTTTCTACATTGTGCGCAATATTAATATTTGGACCACTCGTACTCGTACTTTCATAAAAAGTATGTTCAAATAAAATTGTTGTATGCTGCTCGAAACTTCATTTCCTTTCTGCAGGCACTGTTATTTAGTTACTCACTCAAGGGCTCAAATTTCAATGAAATTTGGTTTGTGATATTTTCCTCGCATCAATTTGATATGTTGTGAAAATAGGCTAAATATGTTCACAATCACTATATAGGAAGTAATACCAGAACTTTGAAGTCCATCTGAATCGTTTACTTTACAATATATAGAGTAAGCCCTAGTGAATTTATCGGAACAGAACTTTCCATAAATACTGTATTTATAGTCTGGCATCGCTCTTCTAAAAATCGTCGAAATCGGACCATACGTTTTCAAGGCCCCATGTATCGAATATGAGGACCTCAGTGCTTCTATTTTTTTCCGAAAATATCAGTAAGCCTCTAATACAGACGGCGGCGTTAATCCGGATTAACTGCTTTAATCGGAATTGATTCGGGAGTTATTTCAGTTAACTCCGTTTGCTAACTCCCATTTTCTGCCGTCTGTCACTTACAAATTTGGAACTTATTAAAAGCACAGTTTATCTTATAGCCTGCCGTATGTATAGGCTATAAGATATTTTGAAGAAATTCAGATGGAATAACTTTCTTTTAATAATATGTATCCGTGCCAAAAATGCAATGAAAGTCGGTTCTTAACTTCACCTAACTCCCATATACCGAATATCATATATATGTGGATAAAATTGTGTGTTATATTAAAAAAATTAAATAAAAAAAATGCGTGAGTATAAAATTTTCGGTTATTTATTGTTTGTCCATGAATTAATTGATAGATTTGATTTGGGCCCTAATGGGTTAAAATATCTTAGGTATCAGTGCAAACTTTATAGCTGAAATATTGGTATTTGAAATCAGTTAATCATTACTCCGTTATGCAGTCTGAGTTTTCCACTTTGCATTTCCTCATCACCGCTAAAATTGAAAGCGCTGTAATTTTTGTCAGAGTTCCTTGCTGCACGATAACAATTGTTCAATGCGATTAAAGCCAGTAACAAATTGGCGCACCTTAGTGACCGCATAGTCGCTTTCTTTCTTGAAAGTGAATACAGAACAGTGGAAATTAAACTCGAAACGTGGACAAAATTTTCAAAATTGCGGTTTATACAATATGCGTGCGGACGTCATCGCAATTCTCTTTGCCGTTTTTTTGACAGCTGAGACTGATTTTGGTAAGTCTTTACACTTTTGTTGTTTTGTTTTCTATTCTTTTGGCTGAGTTGAGCGGGTCTTACGCAAAGCTACACTTAAAAGTTTCCCCGGAGATGGCAAAGAGTAGGTAACAGTTTTGCGAAAGAAAGTAGCAAAGATCACTTGTTCTTGTGTTGAAAAATTCAACCATTTACGAAATTGTCCAAAAGGCCAAGCTTTAGAAACTGTAAATGCGTTTCATGTGACAAATGAAAACTAGCTAAAGCTGTTAGAACGACGGAAGGTACGGTATGACAGCAAAACGCTAATTTTCTTAGAAGGATAAATTGATGAACAGACCAACAAAAAGTGGAACGTTTCGAACATGCAAAGAAAATTTGACTTTGCATCAATTGCCTATTAAATGGACATCAAGTCGCCAATTGTCCATCATCACACAGGAGCAAGGTTTGTGCACGACAGCACAATAGTTTACTTCACCGTGGTTCAACTCCAGGCCAACAAACAGCTACTCAACTATTTACTACTCAAGAGGCAGCCGTACATACACACATGAATAATTCATCGTTGGATAATATAATCCTTGGAACAACAAAAGTTTTCTTTGGAGATTCATCGGAGAGCTATAGATTATAGCTATAGATATACAGCCCTGCTAGATTTTTCGCAAAAGTGTTGCTGGCTAGAAGCAAACAAAACATAGAAATTTAAAGCATCAGTTTGTCATCAACAAATATTAAATTCAAAACTTCATCTAACATCAAGTCGCAAATCATCGGTATCGAACTTCCATTAACCTTTTGTATCACAACGCACATTGCTTATCAACCAGATAATGAAATCTACATTTCAACATGTTACTAGGTACGGAAGCTTTATTCAGTCTTCTGTCTGTAGGTCAAATCCATCTTGGTACTAATTTACCCATCTTACAAAAAACGATCTAGGGTTGGATTATTTTGGAACGCTCTAAGACCGGCAGTAACAACATATCTAAACCATCTTGTATATTTGTAGCCAATGAATCTTTAGATGCCAAATTGGAAAAGTTGTAGAAATTGGAAGAAGTCACGACCATCCCAGATATATGCAAAAACTTCTGAATAACGCGGGCCATCACCATCTTCACAATTTTCATCTTTGTAACAACAAAAGTATAATATCTTCCATTGCAACAAATTAATTTACACAACTATCCATATCCAGATATTTCATTTGTAAAGAACACTGTCAGAGCATTTGGCTTCTTAACAAATTATTAAGAAAAGAGCTTTTTATTTTAGACTCAGAATACGAAATGCTTGGCGGTTTTAAACCAAACCATTCGGGAAGGGCGCTGTTCTTTCCGACAGCTCAACGTTCTCACCTTTACAGATTTGTGAATGCGACACAATTTCTTTCGTAAAACTAAACCGTGCTCTTCCGAAATAGTTATAAATTCTTCCCTTGTGTTTCATTTTTCAAAAACTTTGGTAATATTCCATATATTTGTTCCATACATTGCCTGAAAAAGCAATGCAATTAAAACTCCTGTTGTTCTATTTACAAAATTGGTGTGTCTTTTCAATTTGAGTTTCGTAGAAAATGTCAAAATCCTTACAAAACAAGTTTCACTTCAAAAAATCATAAATATCTTATCTATTTTGTTAATTTATTAAATTGAAAATTAAAATATAAAAAAAATAATTCAAAAATAAATAAAATATAATCTAACGCCTAAGTACGTTGTTTTTTTCATTTTTCTGAGGAATTAGGCATCAGGTAGTTATTGTTTTCAGTTTGCGACCGCCGCAGTTTTTAAATTTTATTTTCTTCTATGGTTGTCCATTTATGTAGACATTTTATAAAACACTACCTGAAGGTCGCAACTTTACCAGTTCCCCTACTCCAAAATTACTGCTACTTTCCAGTTCTATGCTGTGGCCCGAAATTATTTATTTCCAGCCTACCTACTAATCGTTAGAGTTGTTGTTTTCAATCTTACAACGCTAAATTCAGTTACAACGTGTTCTCAAGAGAACTAAATCCATCTTATTTTAATCTTTTCTGTAAATAATATATTGTAACTCTTAACTTTCCAAACAGCTTAGCAACTCGAGTAGTTCTTATAATTATACTCTCGCAACAAATGTTGCTAAAGAGAGTATTATAGTTTTGTTCACATAACGCTTGTTTGTAACACCCAAAACCAAACGAGTTAGATATAGGGTTATATATACCAAAGTGATCAGGGTGAAGAGTGGAGTTCAAATCCGAATGTCTGTCTGTCCGTCCGTCTGTGCAAGCTGTAACTTGAGTAAAAATTAAGATATCTTGATGAAACTTTACACACTTATTTGTTGGCACCATAGGAAGGTTGCTTTCGAAAATGAGCAAAATCGGACCACTGCCACGCCCACAAAATGGCTAAGCCATAAATAAAGCTATGGAAATAAAATTTGGTATGAAGGATCGCACTATGAAGGGGCATATTTGAATGTAATTTTTTTGGGGAAGTGGGCGTGGCCCCGCCCCTACTAAGTTTTTTGTACATATCTCGCAAACCAATAGAGCTATATAAACCAAACTTTCTGCAGTCGATTCTCTTACGTACCCCACCACACATCATGAAAATAGTTGAAATCGGATAATAACCACGCCCACCTCCCATACAAAGGTTAGGTTGAAAATTACTAAAAGTGGGTTAACTCACTAACGAAAAACGTCAGAAACACTAAATTTCACATAAGAAATGGCAGATGGAAGCTGCACTCAGATTTTTTTACAAAATAGAAAATGGGCGATATGTTGTGAAAATAGGCCAAATCGCTTCACAACCACGCTTACTTCCTATATACCAGAACTTTGAAGACAATCTGAATCGTTTACTTTACAATATATAAACTAAGTACTAGTGAAGATATCGGTGCAGAACTTTGCACAAATACTATGTTAATAGTGTGGCCGCCCCATTCTAAAAATCGCCGAAATCGGACCATAGGTTTTTAAGGCCCCATATATCGAACACGAGGACCTCGGTGCTTCTAACGTAATATTATGGTTTCCAACTCTCAATGGACTTTATACAATATATATGACGAATATGTGGGTCAAATTGTGTATTATATAATATAAATAAAGTTAAATAAAAAAATTGCGAGAGTATAAAATGTTCGGTTACACCCGAACTTAGCCCTTCCTTACTTGTTTTTCTATTACATTTTTATAGCTGCTAAGCAATTAATTTAGTACAAGATGCTACAAAGGCACTTTAATTTTTTTCATTTTAAAATGCTTAAAAGATCTAGATCTCCACTTTGTGGAAATAGTTCCCAGGCGAGGGTATCAAAAAGGCGCCGTGATGAAGAATCTTCATAAGAAACTGAATAGAATACACATCCCAATTGAGAGTAGAGTAACGAGCTCTTCCAGAAGCTTGCTGACAAAAATTTGAGAACCTCCCAAGTACGCGATCGAGAATAGAGTACGGAGCGTGTGCAGCGGCTTGAAGAGTAAAATATTTGAAATATATGCGCTCGCACTCTAAGCGTTCCCAACACCTTCATGATCAGAGAGAAAGTCAACGGACAAAAAAAACATCACGAATTTTCGTCATTTCACTATTTTTAAACGAGAAAGTACGCACATAGGTATGGGAGAGTGTGTATGTGTGTGTAAAAATTGAAATGTTTGCTTACACCCGTACAAAGCCGAAACGAGCTGCTAGTCTATAATAGAGCAACAAAAAAGCTTTAAAATGCCATAAATGAAGTTATAGAAATGAAATTTGGTACGAAGGATTACATCAAGGAGGATATTAGAAGGGAATTTATTTGCAAAAGCGCCACTTACTAAGTTTTTTGTACATATCTGCAACTGAACTTTTAGGAGTCAAAAGAAGAATCGGGTTATAACCACGCCCACGTCCTTTACAAATGTTATGTAGAAAGCTTTTTAATTCACACTTTACGCAAACTTGGAAACGGTATAGCAAGAAATGCTATTGTCTGGAACCTATCTGTAAAGATGATGGAGATGGCAGTTGGACGCTGACCTCAGACCCACAGGAAAAAGTTGGGCCGAAATAAAGCGTATACGTGACAGAAACTGTTAAACTGTTTTATTGTGGCACCTGCAGGAGTAACAGGAACTACTATGATAATATATCTCTTTTTGGAAAATTGTCTAAGTCAGACTAGCTCTCAAATAATTTAATGTTATTCATACGAGGCCTTTTTTTAATAGCGTGTCTCTGTACCAATAATGGTTAAAGTCGGGTCATACATAACTCGCCTTGCGATGGACTTTATATCTCATTAATAGGCAAATATGTGAGATACCTCAACAAAATTAAATTAAATTAAGGGATCGAACCATTTTAGAATATTGTGTATTGAGAATATTTAGTATTGATGTTGAAAATTAGTGAAATCGGTCCAGAGACTATATAGAGTCTATAAGAGTATAAAATGTTTGGTTACAGCCGTACTTATTCCTTCCTTACCTTTCTTACTTACTTCTACTACACTATATATTAAAGGCTTTCTCACACTGGGATTTTCCTTAACGGATAATATGGTTAGAAATATCTTTCCACCAAGAACATTCCCTAAATTGTGCAAGACGTACATACAGACATATGTATGTATTCATTACTAAATGATGAATGTCATATGAACGAAAGGGATGAGCAATCACACGTACACTAGAGTTTCGGAGACTTAGCATAAAGAAGCGAAAAAAAAGAAAAGAACAAAATAAAAGCAAGTGCCAAAGCAACCCTGATTTACACATTCGTTCAACAGCTGTTTCTAGATCCGCAGGTAACTAACTACTATAATGCTTCTAAAACAGCTGATTACTGTTACTGCTACTGACGCTGTTACTGCGGCATAGTAATTCGGCTAAAATTGTTAAGATCACTCGGAATTGTAACGCCGGTCGTTACAGACCACGATCGCAAAAGTGAAGTGCGAGAACAAGTTAAGACAGTTGTAAGGAACCAGTAATAAGTGCGAAGTGAAGAATTGTACTATTTGGAATTATCATAACACCAATCTCAACGATTTGCTATGGTGTAAGATAATTTTGCGCTATGAAACCAAATACTTTTGAACTAATGTATGTACTTAAAATTAAGTAACTAAGATTATTCAATATTTAAACGGGAATGAATAATCGAAAATGAATAATCACAATTTGAACGAGAGTGTGGTATAATTATTTGTGATCCGGCGATTGGCGTAAACAAAATCGTAAAAATGGGGGTCTGGTCCAAGTAGTGATTTTTTTCACGAAATAAAACTTGATTCAAACGTTAAATGGTACTTTTAAACACTCTGCATATTGTAGAAATTTCGAGATTGTGATTTTTAGGCATAAAAGTGATTATTTAGACTCCTAAACGGATATTTTTAAACATGATACGATGATATTAATGTACAAAGGACACTCTGTGAACTGTACGTGGAATTTTTGAGTGACCGTTGGTCGGTTACGTTAAAACGCAAATATGTAACGGCAAAAAACAAGGTAGACATCAAAGCAGAGCTACCAAGTGGTAAAAAGCAGCATTACAGCGAAGCCGTCAACGGCAACAGTTATGTATTGAAGGTGTATAAATGGTCAACGTAAGAGGACATTTGATATAACAGCGGTGAACGGTAGCGGTCAGACATCAGGCATAGCAGTGAAGCAGAACAAGTAAGATAAGTTTTTTGATATATGTACATTCATATCGCCCACTTACATGAATAGTGGCATAACTCAAAAAACACGATTTTTGAGTTGAGTATACAGAAATATGCGCAATATCATCGTCCATAGTGTATAAAAATTGCATTATTCAGTGGACTAGGAATATGAATGTGACACAACTTTTTATGTAGCCTTATTTTTTAACCATAACAACGACACATTTCAGTTGTGTCGCAATTAGGCATAGTTTTTTTCAGTTTTTTTGTTACAACGATATTTGTGAAAAGGTAATTAAATTTTTCATGTTGCTTTTGTCAGCCATAACAACACATTTAATTTATGACAGCGAAATTTATTTACATATATTTTTCACAAATAACGATATAATTCAAAGTGGAAGACGTTTATGCCTAAGAAAATCCTTTAGTACATTTCCTTTAGCCCTCTTATGCTCAGCATTTAATTTAATATATTACATGCCACTAGTTTATTCAACAAATTTATGCCGTTTTTAGATATTAGCTAAATAAGAGACAATTAGAAACTTTAAACCGCTTCTCTGAAAAATCGATTTTTCTTAGTTGTGACACTATTCTTGTAAATGAGCGATATGTCGATTTGTAGTAATGTATGTATAATTATAGTTGTATGTACAGACAAAGGTACATATGTATACACTAATGTATTTAGAATTGGTACAATACCAACTACACCATTTTTATACCAACGAAAATTTGTATTTAACTTATAGTATATAATGTACATACTAATATCACATGTACTAAAGATGTAATTTGAATATGTTTTTGAATAATTTACATTTGAGTTTCCTTCAATTTAAACATGTAATCATGTATGTATATGAAATATATAATTCAGTTGAACTTCCATCACTCGAATTTTGAATTGACAATAGAAGTCAAATTTCATACAAATTACCTTAAGTAACTCGGAAGTCTCTTCTCTTCTTTCTATTTGTTCGTTTTTGTGGATTATGGTGATTCGAGATAGGGAAGTTCAACTGTATATTCCGATAATTTGTAAGATTATAAAAAACTTTGTAAGATGGACGCCCAGACTGTGACCGTGGACATGTTAAGGGAAACAATATATAAGTGTGTGTATTTGTGTACATATTTGTAAATATGTATTATAATCTTTAATGCATAATCGCATTTGAGCAAGCGCTAAACAGTTTTCTTTTCTCATTACAGATTCATTTTGTTTCTTCTTCTTAATTTTAAAATTTTTCTTATTTCTTCTTTCGTTCTTTAAGTATAATATATTTTCACTTCGTTTTGTTTCTTCTTCTTAATTTGAAAATGTTTCTTATTTCCTCTTTAAGTATACATATTTTCACTTCTATAGATTACTTTATATAAACGTTTCCTTCTTTGTAAAAGTCTTGTTATATTAAATAACTTCGGTTCCTGGCTGAGTCTCCAATTTGTAGATTTCCCTCTGCCGTGGGTCCTCTATTCCGGCAACTTAGACTGTATTTTCCTATGTATTCCGTTTTAAAAAACAATACTTTTAAAAATCTTTAATAATCAGTGCAACTTTATTGGTTGAAATTTATTTAAAACAAAAATGTAATTTATATAAGCACACGAAGCGGTATGTTGCGCGAGTTAACATCGTTTACACGATATGAGTTTAAGAAAACTATTTTATTTCTACGCCGAAATGCGTGCCTTTATTGATATTCTTAAGAAATAAATTTAATATAAGATCTTACAGCTATTTATACTAGTGAAATGCGGTTGCTGTTATCTGCTTACTACTTTTTTTTGTTACTCGATATCTGATATCTTGCTATCATTTGTTTGTTATTGTTGAGATGCGGAGGTGGTTATCGAAATGGATTATTCCATTGTCAGATGTTTGTTGTTTACATGTTGAGAATGCATTTCTATTGCATGTTTGGTTATTATTGTAATAATAGTTCATTTCTATTGTTCGACTGATAGTGGAAATTAATCATTCGAGCTTTGTTCGGGGAAGTCTCTTGGCAGAATTACCAATTAACTTCCCGAACTCGACCGGGATATCGTGGAGTAGAAACTACAATTTTTGGGTGTTATGTTTGAGTCAGTCCTTTGGCTGTCCTTTGGCCAAAGGACTGACTCACTTTTAGTCATCCAAAGGACTGACCCACTTGTAGTTGCAAAGATATTTGTCAAGTGGCCTACTTCTCACATTACATCAACTGCATTCCCTCAAATGTTTATATGCACCGTTGTAATTGTTATGGTTTTGGTAAGTCCGTCTGAATGAGCTTGCTGTGTTATTACTTTGGTTTTGATTATTGAAACGATTACTGTTTAATCGTGTTTGTTCTATATTTCCTTGTATTGGATTCGTCCTTGTTCTTTCGTTGTTGAATTTATTGTTAGAATTGTTGAAATTATTAAACCTATTATTTGTTTGGTTATGACCCCCAGGTCTTTGATTGTTTCTTTCATTTCCTACTTGACCATATTGACTTCTATTAGTAAGTCCTGTTTCTTCTAGTACGTAAAATGCTTCCCTTAATGAGTTAATGTTCCTACCGTAAATTATTGCCGATAAATGAGGCGGAATATTATTTAAAAATGTTTTTAATATTAATGATTCGTTTGTCTTAGGAGAAAATTATGTCGGCTTATTTTCGTCTAAATTATACTTAGAGTTAAGCTTATCTAATATGTTTTTTAAATTGTAATAATAATGACTTACATTATACTGCCTGGTTGTGATGGCCTGGTGGAAGAGTTGGTGATAGCTTTCTCTTATTCCGAAGTTCCGTATCAGTTCTGTCTTCACTTCGTCCCACGATGAGTCGCTGAGTGTTCGTATTATCTGGAGCCCCTCTCCTTGGATCTTGGTCTTTATGTGTCTCTTCCACACATAATTTTTGGCCGTTTGGTTCTCGTTGAACAAGGGCAGGATCAGATCCACCTCTCTAATGAATGAAGAGATGTCATAGTTCCCGTCGCCTCTAAACTCTCAGATTTTCGCAGCTTCCTTAAGGAGGTCCGATGCTGATATCAGGTTTAGGTATTGGTTGTTGGTTGTTGGTTGCCATTGTTTTTGTTTTTGTTGTTGTTACTTCAATTTAAGCAAGTTTCTGTGTTGTTAAGCCAGTTGTGTTGTATTGTGTTTGCTTATTCAAAGTATACAGTTGTGTTTATGTGGCAATCAGTTTTTAGGTTAAAACTAATTATTCCTGTGGAAAGGAATTTGAGGCAATATGCAATGTCGACAAAACAATTTCTTGCTGTAAAAATGTAGCGAATAACGATTTAATTTTCGCCTTTGATTTCAATTTCGCAACACCAATTTTATTTTTTAAATATCCTTGCCTATCTCGTAGAAAATCGCCAATTAAATAAATTTAAATTCACCTTTTCTCAATTATTTCACTTGTTCGATTTAGCGTTTGAGTTAAAATTTTTTTTTTGTTTTTATTTTGTTTTCGCACTTTCACTTTTCCGATTTAGCGTGTGAGTTATTTTTCTTTGTCTAAGGACAAAGTTCCGTCGACTGCGCCAGTTGTGTTTTTGAACCCCGAGTTCATAAATTTAATATTTTATCCGTATATTGAACTTCGGTTCAATATTAGTTAAATTTATATTTAACTTAATATTTTATCCGTATATTGAACTTCGGTTCAATAATTCTTTTTCTACGTTAAACTTTAGTTTAACATTTGTAAATGCAAAGACGTGACTTTCCTGGTTGATAGTCGAAGTTCTTCTGATCTTTTATTTCCAATATTTTCTTAAGCTAAGTTCTATTTCCTAATACAAAATATATGAGTTCTTTTCTTATTATTATTGGCGCAACCACGCTCTAACCTAGAAAATATGGCCTCTAAATTTAAAACAGTGCCATGGTTTGTCAAGATGTCATTGGCATTGCCAACAATCTAGTTTCGTAGTATTGTTAGGGCTCCGAAATATCTCCTTCTATATAGAGACTCAAAGAATTTTTTGCAGCTTCTCTCCAGCTGACATACGATTTTCCAGAGAATTCTGGTAAAAACTTTATTATATCTAAATTTTCGTTGCATGATATGGAGTCCTTAATTTTCTGAGTTTCATACTTAGTTACTCTTCTTGCATTAGTTAATGCTTTTAATTGATTATTCAACTGATCTATCTCATTTCTTAAATTACTGGTTTGTGTAGCTATTATTCTAGCTATATCTTCTACTGTAAAATTATTGACTGCCATTTTATCTTTTATTTATTTTATTTTTTTCAATTGTTTCTTTCACTATTAAATATATTTTCCTTTATTACCTACAATTTCTGTTTATTAAATATTTATTGTTTTGAACGTTTCTGTGAAAGGATACTCTTTTATTCTGGAGGGTCTGGGGTTCAGAATTGCAGAATTGTGTTTATATTATAAACCGGAGGGTCCCCCTTGCGGTGGTGAATCGCGGTTTCAAAATGTTTTGTTATTCGGCTGGTCGAACCTTGGATTATGTTTTTATTTTTATAAAGCTTAAATACTAGTTGTTTGTTGTACTTTTTATATATTTAATGTATCAATAATATAATAATTAATATTGTTTTCTTTGTCTTATGTACGGTCACTTGTGCGTTTCATGGTTGTTATTAATACCATACTCACAGTACAAGAGCTTTTCGTAATTAATGCAAGAATGAAAATATGTATATACATATAATAATTACTACTAACTTGTTGTCGTTGAAGTTGTTGTTATTGCTCTGCCTGTGGGGGTTGGAGCTGCTCCTTCAATTGCCAACTGATTTCTATGAGTTGACTTTATAACTTGCGCACTTTAAAAATATGTTGTTGTTGTTCTTTTTATTAAAATTAAATTATTTATTTATCCACTTGATTTTGTGAATGGATTGTTCGATATTCCAAGAAACTGTGTGTGATGTATCACTTTTTTAATAACAATTTAATTGCAAATTTAAATATTTCGTTTGGTTTGCTGTTTTTTCGAAAATGGATTGATTGCGTGTGTTTTTTTCACGTTGCTTTAGTCACAAATCTTGTTTGGCTTATAACTTTATAACTTGCGCACTTTAAAAATACGTTGTTGTTATTCTGTTTATTAAAATTAAATTATTTATTTATCCACTTAATTTTGTAAATGGATTGTTCGATATTCCAAGAAACTGTGTGTGATGTAACACTTTTTTAATAACAATTTAGCTGCAAATTTAAATATTTCGGTTTGTTTTTTTTTTTGGTTGTGTTTATTTTATTTTTTTTGTTTCACTTTTATCGCGATTTCGCAATACTTGTTTGCGTTTGTTTGTTTTTAAACCGAACCGTTTAAAACATTTTGGTCCATAGGAGTTTTTTATTTCACCTGGCAGGATCGCCAATTAATTTTTCGAGCATTGTTCGGGGAAGTCTCTTGGCAGAATTACCAATTAAATTCCCGAACTCGAGCGGAATGTCGTGTAGTAGAAACTACTTTTTTTGGGTGTTATGGTTGAGTTAGCCAAAGGACTGACTCGCTTTGAGTCATCCAAAGTATAATTCATTAATTTCTTTTAAATTTTCTTCGTTTTTAAATACAAGGTAATAAAATCTTTGATTGGATGCTCATGTAGAGACCAAGATGTTTGGCGATATCCAGGGCATACTGGGATTATGGAGGGAACACCAGGAGATGGCGAACCCGATTCCCCAATCGATGACGATGGAATAGATATTCCATTACCCGACCATGAAGAAATTCGAATAGCAATTACCCGCCTGAAGAACAACAAAGCGGCAGGGGCCGATCGATTACCGGCTGAGCTATTCAAATACGGCGGCGAAGAACTGATAAGGTGCATGCAAATTAATCATTCGCGCTTTGTTCGGGGAAGTCTCTTGGCAGAAATAACTTCCCAAACTCGACCGGAATGTCGTGTAGTAGAAACTACATTTTTTGGGTGTTATGGCTGAGACAGCCAAAGGACTGACTGGCTATTCTTTATTTTAGCTTCTTTTTATACATATTCTAATCCTTAAGACTAAATACAAATACTCTTACAATCTAATATTCATCTTATAAACATATCTTCCACTTGAGACGCACCACATGTGGTAAGTGTTAAGGTTCTTCTTACATTCTAATGTGTGTGACAAATGTCCACTTGAAAAGGTTTATCTTATAATGTAATATGGTAACATGTGTACAACACGTGTGACCCTCGATCCTTAATAGTCACTGTGCCAAGGACATTGGACATATTTGTCTATTAAAATATATTGATGGTGGTATTAACTTGCATCAGCTTCTTTGCAAAATATGGTCGGAAGAAGGCATGCCTGACGATTGGAACCTCAGTGTGCTCTGCCCAATCCATAAAAAGGGAGATCCCACAAACTGTGCCAATTACCGTGGGATTAGCCTCCTAAATATCGTCTATAAGGTTCTATCGAGCGTGCTGTGTGAAAGATCAACAAACTGATTGGACCTTATCAGTGTGGCTTTAGACCTGGAAAGTCCACCATGGACCAGATATTCACCATGCGCCAAATTTTGGAGAAGACCCGTGAAAATAGGATCGACACACCACTTTTTGTCGATTTTAAAGCTGCTTTCGACAGCACGAAAAGGAGCTGCCTTTATGCCGCAATGTCTGAATTTGGTATCCCCGCGAAACTAATACGGCTGCGTAAGTTGACTTTGAGCAACACCGAAAGCTCCATCATGATTCGGAAGGACCTCTCCGAGCCGTTTGATACCAAACGAGGTTTCAGACAAGGTAACTCACTATCGTGCGACTTCTTTAACTTGATGTTGGAAAAAATAATACGAGCTGCAGAGCTAAATAGAGAAGGTACAATCTTCTACAAGAGTATAAAGCTCCTGGCGTACGCCGATGATATTGATATCATGGGAAGCAACAACCGCGCCGTTTGTTCTGCTTTTTCCCGCATGGATAAGGAGGCGAAGCGAATGGATCTGGAGGTGAATGAGGACAAGACGAAATATCTCCTGTCATCAAGCAAATAGCCGGCGCATTCGCGTCTTGGATCCCACTTCACTGTTGACAGTCATAACTTCGAAGTCGTAGATAATTTCGTATACCTGGGAACTAGTATCAACAACACCAACAATGTCAGTGTCGAAATCCAGCGCAGAATCACTCTTGCCAACAGGTGCTACTTTGGACTGAGTAGGCAATTGAACAGTAAAGTCCTCTCTCGACGAACAAAAATCAAACTGAAAGAGTCACTTATCATTCCCGTCCTGCTTTATGGTGCAGAAGATTGGACGATGTCAACATCAGATGAGACGACACTAGGAGGTTTCGAGAGGAAAATTTTGCGCAAGATTTATGGTCCTCAGAACATTGGCAACGGCGAATACCGCAGACGATGGAACGATGAGTTGTACGAGTTATACGACGACATTGACAAAGTTCAGCGAATAAAAAGACAGCGGCTACGCTGGCTAGGTCATGTTGTCCGAATGGACGAAAACACTCCAGCGTTAAAGTGTTCGATGCGGTACCCGCCGGAGGAAGCCGAGGAAGGGGAAGGCCTCCACTCCGTTGGAGGGACCAGGTGGAGAGCGACCTGGTTACACTTGGAATCTCCAACTGGCGCCGAACTGCGAAGGAAAGAGAAGAGTGGCGCGCTCTCATTGATTCGGCTATAACGGGCTAAACGGTTGAACGCCAATAACATACATATAACGGTTTAAAGGTTTCTAAAAAATTTATTTCATCATATTGATAAGTTTCATCTCTAATATTATTCGCTTCTAATTCGGCTGTACTTTGATATTCTAATTCCTCTAGAGCAGGTTTGCTTTTATTTCGTAAAAGATGATTTATTCTTTGTTGCTTTGGTAGCGTAAACCTTGCAGTACCTTGCAGTACATAAGGAGATAAACTTCTATTTGGTTTTTGTTCAGACTGTCTGATTCGGAATGAACCGTCAATGTCCATCGGTTAAGATGCATCTTGTTCTGGCAATGGTTTTCTATTTTGAGATTTTTGTCTGCCAAAAAATGGATTTTTAGGCAGTTGCACGTTTTTATAGTCTGAATCTTAACTCTTTTGTTGTCGATATTCATTTCGATGGGCTCTTTCTTCCAAGCTTTTTGCAAAATTTTTTGCGAATTTGGAACGTTCATGATTAGACTCAACTTCTTGAGCTAAGGCTAATGCTGATGGCAGGTCATTTGGGCGTGCCGCAAAAAGAATGTCACTAAAGGGTTTTTCCGTACCTGAAATAAATATCCTCAATGCATCTGTTCTGTATTTCTCGTTTAGAGAAGCAGCTAAGGTGCTTTCGTATGTAATTATAGTTTTATTAAAAAGGAGCGTTAACTTACGCTCGATTTCGTCATAGAACTGCATTATTGACAAGTTTCCTTGACACAGAGTCGATAACTCTTGTTCAATAAGATAAATAGGACGCTTGTCAGCGTATCTATAGTCTAGTCTATTAATTATTGCTTTAAAATTAAGTGGTATATCGCATCATATCAGCGGAGTCCCTTATTTTATTTCTAATAATGCCTAATGCCTGGTAGTGTTTAGAACTCCCCACATAAGTCTCAAAACTTTTATAGGCCATATGAGCAGCTTTGCGCCACGATTCATATGTCTCTTGTTTCCCTTCGAAGTCAGGTAGTGACATTATCATGTCTAATGTTTCATCGCTACGTATTCCTTGTACTATTTCAACATCTGTAAATACTTCTACCTCGGCTACGGTTAATGATACAAATTTATTTTCTATAGCTTTTATCTTTTTTTCGAAAATGTGAGCTTGATTTGCAAGCGCAGTGTTAACCGCAAGCTCGACAAGCGCTCTTATTTCAGATTCTCTGAGCGACATTTTATAAGGTCAATTTGGACACGCTAATTCACTGTTGCTCGAATATTTTTTTTAATATTTTATGAAAATTAATTAATCTTTCGCACAGATTCTATTAATAACTCTCTTGAAAGCAAAACATTTTTTTTTATTTATTTAGATTTTTTGTTGAATAAGCACTCTACTTACATGCTTCTTTATTTATTTATAGTAATTATGTTCCACTCCGTTTTTGTTGGGTTCCAATGCTATTGTTGGGTTCCAATCCTTCTTGTTGGGCGCCAGTTAAATACATAAGTTAAACAACACATTTTATTTTGTATTGTTTATTTTATTATAATTTGGTGAGCTCCTGCTGCACCTTATGAGCTACAATTTATAACTAAAATTTAAAGAAAAGTATATCTAGAGCCTATGTTTACTATTAGCTACGTGACTTTGCATTGTTGCACTATTAACAGTATAAGGCGACCAATGCAGTGGCTGACGTGAGATAACGAATTTCCTTATCCTCTCAATATCTTCTGCTGCACTAATAATAGCATTAAGCGACCAACGCATTGGCTGTGTGAGTTCTCCATCTGTGGATGAGCTACTTGAGTTAACTTCTATAAATTTTATTATAAGTTGGTCTACTTGTTTTTGTAACAATTTCATGCTGAATTTCATGAGTATGAGAAAGGTTTTTACCTTCTTGGAAAAATAAATCGCTATTTGCTTTTAGAATGTATTCTAATTTTTGCTTTTCTTCTTCATTCATGCCACTATTTCATAAAATGTCTAGCAAATTCTCTTTACATTCTATAAGTATATTAATATCTTTGTAATTGTAAGGGCATGACTTTATAAATTAAATTTTGTTGCCGTTTATTTCCACATACTCCTTTTCTAAATTAATTATTGCTTTAATAGGTTTTCAAATATTCTGTCCTATTATAGCATCAAAGTTATTATTTTTTATGTTGGTTAGTTTCCAATGTATATAACTTTTTTCATTGAATTCGTTTGGGGTTGGGGTGACTAACTCTTTATTTAGGGAAAAAATTTCCTTAATGGTGCTAAAGTGTATTGGTTTATCAAGCTTAATGCATTCATAATCTTTTAACACATTATATTTCAATAATGCTGTTGTAGACCCAGTGTCAATAAGACATTTAATTTTTGAATTTTTTATGGTCACTTCTATTATCGGTAACGATTGTTTCTCTCTAATGGTGCTTATATTTCAACTAATCACTACACTGCTTAAGTTTGGGCGTATCCCATTTAAAAATGTTTTTAGTATTAAACTTTCGTTGCTAATTGGAGAAAATTCTATAGGCTTTATCCTATCGAATTCATGTTTTAAATTTAGTTTATCTAAAATATCTTTTAAATTTTGAAAATATTGACTTACGTTATAGTTTCGTAGTGCAATCGCCTGATTGTAAAGGGTGTGGTACCACTCCTTTACTCCAAAATTCTTTATGAGTTCTTCTCTCATTTGCTGCCATGTTGGTGTAGATCCCAAAGGCCGGATGACACTTGCTGCTTCTCCTTTAATTTTTGTTTTGACTTGTCGCTGCGTTGCAAATTCCAACATTGATGGGTTGGGGTTGAATAAAGGAAGGATCCTGTCAACTTCCCTGATGAACAATGATAAATCTCTGCCGTCAAAATCCATGATTCTTGAAGTTTCCTTCAAAATTTGCGATCCTGTCATCTTAAGTGGTTGCTGCTCGCCTGGATTCATTGCTGATGTATCCTCTTTTAATACAACTGAACTTGTTGTTGTTGCTTTGTATGGTGCACTTCGCTCTTTCTGCGTCTTCTGTGTGTGGGGCATTAATCTTTAATCCCACTTTTCCTGGTAATGTTGATGGGCGGAATGAAGCTATTCTTCGCCTTCACAAATTGTAATCCTCGGAGTCGCTCTCCGACGTTCCAGATAACTTGTGTAGAAACTTAAGTTTCTTAAACTTGGCTATCCGTGCCGACCGACTTACATATATATTTATATATATATAAGATATCTTTTTAAAATGGGAGCTAATCTTAGGATTTGCTTCCCGTTGCTAAAGCTTACGAAACTTAAAAACTTCAGTTTTTAGTATCGCTCAACTTTGCAGTTTGTTTTTACTGACTGCGCCAGTTTTAGGTTTGTTCGAGCGGAGGAATAAAAATGTCGACGATGTTACTTCTATGACATTATATTTTATTTTTTTTCTTTTTCAAGTTATGTTCTGCTTATACATATAACTACTAAAGTGATTACAATTTTCTTAATCTATTTCTTTGTTTTGTTTATTTTCTTATGAAATACAATATTTGTAAAATGTAATCTTATTTTCTATTGAATGCAAACAAACATGATTGTGTGGTTTACCCGATAATGTCTGGGTTATCATTACAGTCAAACATAAGGACCAAAACATGTTTGTATGCATTTGCATTATGTTCTTTATCTCTACTTGTTAACTTATTTTTTTTGTAATGTTTACTTGTTTTTCTTTAATCTTTTATTTTGTCCAATTTACAATATTTTGTTGTGTGGTGTCTGGTTGGGATGATAGTGTACACATAACTCGCGTGTAGGGATGGCAACGATTAATCATTTGATTAAATTAATCGATTATTTTCATTCAATTTACGATTTAATTGCATCGAAACACTTTTCTAATTACTCGACTATTACTCGAGTAATTGGAAAATAATCGCAAACATCATTTTGAAATTTAATACATTTTATGTTCATCTAAGTTAGCTACAAGGGTCGAAATTGCAAACGGTGTAAACATAGTTAAATTCTAATATGTCAACGTAGTTTAATATCAACAAATGAATGTCTGGTAACACTGCATTTACAGTTAAGTCAAACACATTTTACGTTCAGTTGTTTGAAGAGCAATGGCGCCAGTTAAAAGCGAAGTGTGGACATTTTTTTAATAAAATAAGCAATAACTACGTTAAATGTCAACTTTGCTGCAAAAATTTAAAATTTTCTAATAACACTTCAAATATGTTGCAGCATTTAAAATTAAAGAATGCAACTGTAGCCTGCAAATTGGTGGTAAGTCGGAGCAATCGGTATTACATTTTAAATTTCTTCTAGTTATATATAAATATATGTGTACAAATTAGACTCTGCAATCTTGCAGTAAAGACAATGTTTCCCTTTTATTTGAGCTTTTATTTGAATTGTCAGGTATTAGAACTAAGTCGAAACACTATTTATGCTTGGGAAGAAATGAAAACCGTTTACCCAAACTGTACGGACTTTCAAAAAAGTATTGTCATCTACTTGGTACCTCAGTACCAGCTGAGCGGCTTTTCTCAAAAGCGGGTGCAACTGCGACCGAAAAACGCAATCGTTTGACAACAAAAAGTTTATCGAAATTGCTTTTTCTTCAAACTTGGTTGAACAGACTTCTAAATTTTCTGAACATATTCAATGAATATATTTTCCTTTATGCTAAGACAAATGAATTTTTGATATGATATTTTAATTTTATTTCCGTTTTTGTTTTTGTGTATATACGAACACAATTTGAATGTCTGAAATAAGAATATAGTCTCCTATATTTTATTGGTTTTATTTTTACGCAAAGTTGCAAACATTGAAATTCATCGATTAATCGATTTTTTACATTAATTGCAATTTTTTTTTTTGCAATTAATCATTTGATTATTTAATCGATTAAAAAAAATTTTATGCCATCCCTACTCGCGTGACACTCGATCCTTAATAGTCACTGTGCCAAGGACATCGGACATATTTGTGTATTTAAATATATTGAGGGTGGTATTAACTTGCATGTCAAAACAAGTTCTATCGGTTTACATAGTTCGTCTTTGTTTAGGATGTACATATATTAACAGATAAGATGTATGTGAGTGTGTGTGTGTGTGACCCGGATCGAGACTATGTCGTTAACTCCCCTCCTTCTTAAAACGGAGCGTCCTCGCTATGCTGCTACAGATTGTTGTTGTTGGAGACGATTCATTTCGACTTCGTATAATTCGTCAATTTGCCTTTGCCAGTGAAGCATTCTTCTATTTACGTGATATCGGCAGAGGTATACCATACCTTAAGTGTGACTACTAAAGTAAGGAATCCCATTATGATGAAGAACGTAAAACGTACTGAATTTTCTTCAATAGGTATCAAAAATGTTGAGAGTGTTTGGATATTGCAGAATTTGTAGATTGAGTTTGAAGAAAGGATACGGAGTACTTCAAGTTTTTCGTTGTGTTGATTGTGTATTATTTCTCTGAGTTGTCGTTGATGATTGTAATATGTAATGTTATCGATGTTCGTGGATTCATTGAAGTGTATCAATTTAGGGCCTGATATATGCAAATGTATCCATTCTCTAGGAAGCGAAGTGGAGCATTATTTTCATGAGTTGTTTCACATTGGGCTGTTTTGTCTTCTAATATTTTTATAGTACAATAGTCTGCGGGTTCTGATTTACATATAAAGTTACCCATATAATTACCCATATAAGTTACACATCAATATAATTTCAACATTTAGATATTCTCTGACAATCATTACACTTTGCGATCTTAGGGTCTAAAATAATTTTACCATGCTTATGTGCTAAAGGATATACATTACAAAAGCTACATTTAGTTTCAAGGATAGGATATTTGTATATTGTTATAATTGCTTGTTGTAGGTAACATATATGTATGAATGACGGCATATTCTAATATATTAATTATTGGAAGATCTAATTTTTCATGATTTAGTACATTGTACACGTCTTTCAAATTTAATGTGCCAGAGTAGAAATTATTATTTTTTGCAAAATTTATAGTGTTAGTTATTGATTTGAGTTCATTATAAACTTCTGATATAACAATGTATTCGGTTATTGCTTTAGGATCAAGGCTTTCGAGTATTCTTTCGAACTATGAATTAATTAATTTTTGCTTATTATTATTTTCTGTTAGCAAATTAAGTGAAGTTTTGATTTCCACAAGGTCATCGTGGTCTGGTGTGCCAGTGATGAATTTTAACAGTGATCTTTCGGGTCTATAAATATTGGGAATGAGTTAAGTTTTCAGAGTTTCGATTTTGTTTACTAAAATTTGAGTTTGGTGTTGGTCTTCTAGATTGAATGATGATTTCATTATACTTTCGTATGGCGCCAATATTTTTGAGGGATTGGATATGTGATAAAAGAAAGCTGAATCCTGATAAATGTAAACAGGATCAGTTTCTACTAGTACATATTTCCTATGGTTTAAATCTATAATATTGGTGCGATAGAGAAAAGTAAGGAAATACTATTCCGTACATGCTTTTGCTCTGATATTGTCTTTATGAGTTACTTTTTTTTGTTGAAGACCCTCTTTGATGGCAGGATATTCTCTTTGATTGAAAAACACGTCCTCGGGTTTGTGGTTGGTTACCGTATGGATTCTTTTGTTGTATTGTCGGACTGCTTCAAATATCTGTTCGTCAGGAGCCGAAGTGTGTTGATGCGCTAAATCTTTTGCGAGTTCGATAATTGTGCTATGCGTCCTTTCAACTTGACCGTTTGTTGTCGAATGATAGGCTGGAGTTTATGTATGCGTTATTTGTAATCGCTTGTATATTTGTTGTGCACATTGTCAGTAAATGTTGACTTGTCTAGGACTAGTCATTACAAACTTTGCGTTTGGGTATATTTGTGACAGTATCTCGTCAACATTTGTGTCTTTCTTTGATGGTATTTGTCTCAAATGGCAGAATTTGGAGTATTTGTCGGTTGAACTAATATACCTATTATTGCTCATAAAAAATAAGTCTAAGTGCATGTATTCGCCTACTTTGTTCGGTATCGGTGCTGATCCTATTGGTTGTTTATTTGGTCGGCGTTCATACTTGTTTGTGAGGCAGATTTCGCAGTCTTGTACTTCTTTTTTACAAGCGTCACGTATGTTTGGCCAGTAGTATCTGAGCGAGATTTCCTAAATTGTTGTTTATTTGCTGACAAGAAAGTGCATCAGCGACCACGTTCTGATGTCCGGGTTTGTAAACGATTTTTGCACCATATTCTTCAATGAAATTTTTGCATCCTTTTAATTTTGTATTGGGGTTTTTTCTGATATGGAGAGTATTAGAGATTGGTTATCAGTGTATATTGTTAAATGCTATACCATACAAGTAGTTACGTAGTTTCTGTAGTGACCACACAATTGCGAGTAACTCTTTCCCATTTGTGGAGTAATTCTGTTCTGTTTCACTGAGCGTTCGTGAAATAAATGTGGGTTCTTTATTAAAAAAAAACTCTTATTTGTTTATAACGGCGTAAGTTCACTTCTATAAAACATTAGTTTGGTTAACAATTAGTTTTATGAAATTTAACCTGCAGAAAATATAACTTAACTTGGTGGACTCTCAACTTCGACTGTCCTCGTCAGTTCGGCAGTAGTGGGTTGTCTATCTTATTTTGGTCAGGGTTGTATTATAGTAATTAGTACTTTGTACTGGACCTGGTTGAACGTACGGTCGAGTGTACCGATCCCACATAAATGATATGAGTTTTTGGTTTTGAGATAATATGCCTCCTATAGCTTAATTGCTAGCATATACGGTTAATTCGAAAGGTTTGTTAAAATTTGGTTCTTCTTTTATTATGTCCAGTGCTTTTAGTGCAGGTTCGTCTAAAGTGATTTTCATGTTTGCACTTTGATTCTTTGATACGCCACCGTTCTCTCCTTTGAGGAACGTAGTCAGTGGTTTGACGATGGCTGCAAAATTCTTTATAAATTTTTCTGTAGTAACTAACAGTCGAGGTCTTTCCCGGCCTTTCAGTTTCACCCACCTTTTCTACCTCATAGTTAACCCATGGTTAAGCTTCTTCACTACCCTATAGGGTCCTAACAATAACTCATATATATGCGTAAATGTATCAAAACTTCCAAAGCAAGCGCTATACAGTTTTCTTTTCTCATTACAAATTAATTTTGTTTCTTCTTCTTAATTTTAAAATTTTTCTTATTTCTTCTTTCGTTCTTTAAGTATAATATATTTTCACTTCGTTTTGTTTCTTCTTCTTAATTTGAAAATGTTTCTAATTTCTTCTTTAAGTATACATATTTTCACTTCTTAAAATTACTTTATATAAACGTTTTCCTTTTTTGTAGAATTCTTGTTATTTTAAATAACTTCGGTTGCTGACTGAGTCCCCAATTTAAAGATTTCCCTCTGCTGTGGGTCCTCTATTCCGGCAACTTAGACTGTATTTTCCTTTGTATTCCGTTTTAAAAAACAATATTTTTAAAAATCTTTAATAATCAGTGCAACTTTATTGGTTGTAATTTATTTAAAACAAAAATGAATTTATACAAGTGCATGAAGCGGTATGTTCCGCATAACTGTTCAGAATGAATTGTAGTCAAGCTGGAGAACACACTAGAACGATTTAATAATGTAAAGATTTTCTATTTTATTTTTACATTTTTATTAATAAACGGTCTTCTTACAACTCCCTCTTCTTACAACGATGCTTATAAGAGACTTAAGACTACTTATATAGTTGTGGTTTGCTGATAGGGATGTACTGCTGCATTCTTGATAAGTATGTTTCTATTGTTTTCCTGATAAAGATGTTTTTACTATTTTTCTGATAAAGATTAGCCGATGCAGCGGCACATCGGTTCGTCTAACCGATAGTGATGTTTGTTGAGGTGATAAGCATGTTTAACTATTGATATTTGATATTTGTATATATTCGTCTGTTTAGTTGATAAGAATTTTGGGTGAACGATGTTTAAAATGAAATGTCCTCATTTCAAGACGTCTGGGTAATTCGCTGAAGTTCGATATTGTATGTTTGTTCGAAGTTTTTGCGGCGTTTTGTTTTCTCGCGTAATTGTTGGCATGCGTATAATTTTATGCATATGTATGTAATTAAAATTAGAATTATGATTATTAAGACACAATGCAGATTAAATCGTATGGGATGTTCTTCTATTGGTATTAAAAACTTATACATTTGTTGAATATTATTGAATTTATAATTAGAATTGGAATTTAAAATATTCAATATTTCTACTTGGTCATTTTGATGAGCGTGTATTATATCTTTTATTTCTTGCTCGTGATTTATGTAAGTCTTATTGTCTATGATGGTATTATGATTATATTGAATTAAATGTGGACCATTTATTTTTAATCCATTCCATATATGTTCGTTATCTAATATTACATTAGCGTGATCCAAGATTTGTATTGAAGGATTATTTTCTTGAATTACATTACATAGAGCCTTTTGTTTAGTTAATAATCGGATAGTTCAATTGTCTTTCGGCTCTTCTTTGCAAATATTTGTTTCTATGTAATTTTTACAATTTGATATGTTAGTAAATTCGTTATTGCATTTTGCAACTCTTTTCTTAAGTTCATATTTTCCGTGTTTGAAAGCTTATGGTGTTAAATTATACATTTCGCATTTATTTTTTATTATTGGGTACTTATAAATTGTAATAATGGCGTTATTAAATATACGTTATTGGAATATCATAAATTTCGTTTTTTATGATTTCTTCTACTTCTTTAATATTAAGTGTTCCTGAATAAAAACTGCCTGTTTTTGCAAAATTGATTGTGCTTGTGATCGTTTCTAATTCTTTATATACTTCAGTAATAACTAAATCATCGGCTAGTGATTGTGGATCTAAAATCTAAAATCTTTTCGAATCGAGAATTAATTTGTTGTTGTTGGTTAGTATTCTCAATGAGTTGATTGAGTTCTGTCTTTATCTCTATTAGATCATCGTGATCTGGTGTTCCTGTTATAAATTTTAAAACTGAACCTAAAAAATTAATGGCACGTTTTGCACGATGTGCAGATGGTAGCAGTTGAGCTTTAAGAGTTTCTATTTTTCTTGAAAGTATGTTATCTACATGGTATTCTTTCGAATTATATTGGTTTTTCCTTAAGGGCTCGTAGGGTGCTAATATTTTAGATATGTTCGTTATGTGGTAGAGATAAGCAGAATTATTGTAAGTGTATACTGCATCTGTTTCAGTAAGTGCATATTTTTTGTTCATGAGATCTGTAATTTTATCGGAATTTCCGAATGAAATTACACAAGAAAATATTATTAGTCCTATGTTTGCGGGTTGCATTGTGTGCTTTGTTTACGAATACTGTTTTTATGTGTGACTTTCCCCCTCTCTGTTAAGATCGTGTCCCCACGGTCTTCTTTTACCTTGTGTTTGTTGTATTTCGCAGCAATTTTGTTACGGCGGTCTGTTCGACTGTATATTATATCGCCTGGTTGGTATGTTATAATTTGCCTATTTTTATTATGATATTGAAATAGTTTATATTGTTTTACTTCAAGTGTATTTTTTATGTCGGGATATTTTTCACGATTAAAAAAAACTTCTTCAGGTTTGTATCCTGTAGAGGAGTGTATTGTTCGACTATATTGGCGAACAGCGTTAAATATTTCTTCCCTCGGCGCGGTACTATTTTGGGCGGCTAAACTCTGACAGAGCTCGATGATTGTACCGTGCAACCGTCCGACTTGAGCATTGGAAGTTGAGTCATGCACTGGTGTTAATACATGTGTAATATGTAGTCGATTGTATACGCGTCTTGCAGTGTTTGCGTTAAATACATTTTCGTTATCAGTCATGAGATATTTGGCGTTCGGGTACACTTGTGTTAGTACTTCTTCTATGTATTCATGACAGTTTATCTTTGTGTCTAGTTTTCGTAAGAAACAATATTTAGAGTACCTATCTATAGAGCTAAGATACTGCGTGTTATTGATATGGATTATGTCCATTTGAATGTACTCTCCCGTTTGTGTTGGAATTGGTGTTTTTCCTATAGGTTGTCTATTTGGTTGTCGTTCTTACTTATGTTGTAGACATATCTCGCAGTCTATTGTTTCTCTTTTACACATTTATTTAATGTTAGGCCAGAAATGAGTTAATAGTATTTCCTGTGTATTATTTTTGTAATTTCTATGGGCACGTTTGTGTACTTGTGTAATTATTTCAATTTGCTCGTTTCTAGAAGTGACATCAATAAGCTGATTTTGAGCTAATCGCCCCTATTCCCGTTGTCGTTATCGTTTTAAAACGACTTAAGAACGCCTATTTGGTATTCCTGTTGGCGTTAACGACATTTATCGAAAATAAATTGAGATTCCCCAATTTGAATACAGAAGCATAGAAACAGTCGTTTTTTGTCGTTGCTATAATTGTGAGCGACATAGAAACGACGCGGTTGTTTGAAGGAATATTTGAAGTGAAGATGAAAATTCCAAATCGGAAACAGTTTGAAATTTTAATTTCTGAAATGGAAAAATATCCTGCATATGCCAAAGACTTTAGAAAAGGTATAAATCCTTTAAATTTCGATTTTTTGGGAGGGATATTTTTTTCTAAAAAAAAAAAAAATAAATCCATTTCACCGCCATCTCTCGTCGGAATTTGTTGGCATTAATAAAATTGCATTTTTATATCTAAGAATATATTTAAGATATGAAAGATCTTAAAATTCAAAACGAAGAAAAAAAAAATAGTACTCCAACAAGAGGAGGAGTTAATAAACAGATACCCATGTCTCCTTTGGCTGGACCACTAGTTAGAGTAGTCGGATTAGCCAGAAGCAAGGAGCATGAGACCACTACTTCTTTTAAAAAATCAAATAAAGATGGAAGACTAACATTGTTGTACGTAAGTACAATAATTACAGTGATAACGTTGTTTAGAGTCAATACAGAATAACTTCACTTTTTTAATCATATCGTTTGATGAACTTTTTTGTGAATGGTCTGAACAACTAGTGTTAGTATTAATTTGTTGCCTGGAAAGAGCATCGGCTACGATATTTTGGTGTCCTGGTTTGTAAACTAATTTTGCACCATATTCTTCAATCAAATTTTTCCACCTTTTTAATTTTGAGTTGGGATTTCTTTCGGAAATAGAAAAAATTAATGATTGATGGTCTGTATAAATGGTAATGTTTGCTATACCGTACAAATAGTTTCTGAGTTTTTGTAGGGACCATACTATTGCTAATAGTTCCCTTTCATTGGTACTATAGTTTTGTTTCATTGAATTCAATGTACGTGAGATGAATGCAATCGACTGACGGTTTTGTGATAAAACTGCTCCAATAGCAAAATTACTTGCATCAAAAATTCAACCTGTTCTTGCAATGCGTTTTTTATTTTATTTAAAGCTTCTATTGCAGCATCATCCATATTTATGAGTACTTTAGCGCTTTGATTTTTTTTTTACCATTCCTCTTAAATGAATTGTTTTACTATTCCTCTTAAATGAATTGTTAGTGGCTTCGTGAGTTTAGCAAAATTTTTCACAAATTTCCTGTAATAACTGGCAAGTCCTAGGAAAGATCTTAGTTCTTTAAAATTTTTTGGTTGAGGGTAGTTTTTTATAGTGTCGATTCTCTTAGGATCCACTGTTATTTTGTTATGTTTTATGATATGCCCAAGGTATTCGACTGAATCTTGAAAAAAGGTTGACTTTTTGTCAGAAATCTTCATGTTTGCATTATGTAATGCGTTAATTATTATTTTAATGTCTTCCATATGTTCTTCTGGTGTGGAAGAATATATTAATACGTCATCAATATAGACATATGCAAATTTACCAATGTATTCTCTAAGAATTTCGTCGACGCTTCGTTGAAATATGGATGCAGCATTCTTTAGACCGAATGGCATCGTAATGAATTCATTCTTTGCACCTTTGACAGAAAATGCTGTCTTTTCTCGATCAGATTGTTTAATTAAGATTTGGTGAAACCCAGATTCCAAATCAATTGTGGAAAAAGTTTTTGCTTTTCCCAAATTTTGTATTGTCATATTAATGTCTGGTATAGAATATCTGTCAGTAATCGTATGAGCATTAATTTTTTGGAAGTCAACAACCATTCGTTTCTTGGGTCTACGTTGGTCATCGGTGCCCTTTTTTGGAACAGTCCATATAGGTGAGTTATATGGGCTTTTGCTTGGTTGAATTATACCGTCATTTAACAGTTTCTCAATCTCTTTCCTGACAAAGTCGTGATCAGCCATAGGATATGGATATTGTTTTGTCCATATCGGATCTTCTGATTCTGTCCTAATTGATGCTTGAATGGTGGTTGTGAAGGGAAATGTTTCACTAATACAATTATTTCTTTTCATGAGTTTGCTACCTGGTCTTTGAATTGTTCATTATTAATAGTATAGTTAGTGTTTGTTCATTTTTTGAAAGTATCTTTTTTTGGTACTTTAGGCTATAATTGCATAAATTTATTTCTGCTTTCATTTGACGTAATCCTTGTTCCCCAAGAATCATGTCGAATTCGTTAAGCTCATTTATTTCAAAAAAGGTTAAATGGTGGCCATACATCGTGATTACTTTTTTAGAGTCTATGACGGAATAACCGTGCAATGTTTTAGTTTTAAATGGTTTAACTTTAATTGATTTCCCTATGTTACAAATTTTATTTATATAATTGTTTGTTGATCCTGTATCTACTAATAAGTTAACGAGCGTGCCCGTTAGGTCACATTTTGTTTGAATGCAGGGCAGCCCGTTTATTCGCCTAAAAAAGTGCTCCCTGATTCATATTGTTCTTCATATTTCGAGTAGTCTACAGATTCTAAATCTTCTTCCCTTTTGGTTTGATTTATTTTGTGTGTTGCATTTCCATTGCTAAATTCCTTTGTTCGTATTATGTCTATTATTATAGCTACGATTTACTACGTTCCCTGCAAGACGAGTAGAGTTACTTATCTTATGGAATATTGGTTACCGGTAAAGAAAGCTTGTATTATTATTTTGGTCTCTTTTGTTCTAGCAGCAGGAAAAAAGTTACCATTTCTCCTCTTTTAAGGCATGTCGGTGTGATTATCTTGCTCGCTCTCTCTCATTGATTTTGGTGCCAATGCTGCATATGTCTTTCTGCTCTAATTTTTCTTTGTTTTGGAAAGGCATATGTCACTCAGTGGGTATCAGAGCCCCCTGTAGTAGTTTTTTTTTTTTTAATCAGCCATCTATCAGTGGAGACTGTTCGATTTATCATTTTCAGGGTAACCCTTTAATCACAGGTATTGGTCATTTGTTGGGTCACCGTTTCGTTACTTAAATTTGGTTCATTGGTCTCCATTGGTCTTCATTCTATAGGTCATCTACTTTTCCGTTTAAAAATGAAAAATTGAAGTTGTTTTATTTTTATTTATTTATTATAATTGTATGATATATTTACATTTATAAATTAGTATTGTATAATATTTTAAATTTTTAATAATCATTATAGATTAATTTTTAAATATTAGAATTTCAGTACAAAGTGAACTTTTTACAAACGTTTTGGCAGCTTATTATACATTGATTTTTTACAAACGTTTTTGCATTGAATTTTTATACATTTATATTTATACATTGACAAAATTTACATATTTTAAAAATAAAGTTAGTATTAATTATTACATTTTTATTTTTTGTAGTTGTTGTTTTCCAATTCAAATAAAATTCCATTACTATTACGAAAGTTATTAGTATTCGAACATTCATTTTTATAATTTAATAATATTTTACATCTAAATTATGAAGTAGCAAATGAATAAATTAGTACTAAGCGCGAACGATTTCCTTATAACTATCCTGTAAGGATCCAACGAAATTAATCAACCAATATTGTTTGATGTCAATTCCACATAATTCTATCCCATATGTACATCATAAAATGGTTCAGCTCGTCGGAAAGAGGTTGTGCAACTGCTAATCTAAATGAATCCAATATCTGAAATGGATAATGAAAATATAAGTAATGTTAAAAAACAAATGTATATATATATATATCTACAGAGCTTAATGCTTGTAATAACAAAACAAAAAATAAACAACGTTTTGACATCAAAATAAAAATTATTATTATATTATAAATAAATAAATTAAAAAATGCAATTCTGATATTTACATATTTACAACTTAAAACTAATTATGTACATCTTAAAACTAAAATATTTACAACTTAAAACTATTTTTTTTTTAATTTGTATTTTTGCTGTTTTAGTCTGTTATGCCTTAACATAACATAATGTCTTATATCCCTTATTATTTGCTCCTTTGGAATTTCTGGAAATGCATCTGAAATAAATTAGTTAGTTATGTTATAACGAATTTTGTATATAAAATTTTATATATCTTACCAAAAAGGAGATCAATGCATTTAAGTCTTAATAAAGGCTGTTTTCCTCTTCTCCCCTCTAAATTGTAATCAATTACTTGGTACGTCGTCTGAAATACTTAAATCTACACTATTGCTACTACTTGACATATTTCCAATTTCTTTAGAAAGAACGCTAAGTTTACGAAATTTTGCTACCGAAGCTTCAAATTTCGCTTTTTCTTTACTCAAGAGATTGGATATTGTCTTTTTACTCATTTTGATATATCTATGTATGTATGTATTCAATATTTTAAAATTTTTAATTTAATGTTGCTATTTTTATAGAATGTTTCACTGCAAAGGTGTCTTGGAAAAATATACCACAAGAAAGAAAAATTTTCTTTATATATTATTAGCAGTATGCGGTAAACATATTTTGGGAACAATGCACCAGATACATACATACATGTTAAGTTTCACTAATCACATACCTAGCAAGGTTATTTACAAAATAATAACAATCCATTACTTTGGATATAATGCATCTAAACTAAAGTGGCTCACAGCTTATTTCGTGTAAGCAACAATTTTGATAATACTGATATGAAATTAATATTTTTTGCTCTGAACTAAATGAACGAATGATGCAATTATATTGATAATTTAGTTTTAAATACAAAACATGTAAACAAATTTACAAAAGTATTCAAATTCAATATTTTATTAAACAAAAACCAAAAACACTCATAATTCATGGGTCACAGCTTATTTCGTGTGTTGATTTTCGTTCATGTGATACATGCAAATAACGGATGCAGAAAACTAACGGTAAATCAAAGTGTGAACTATGAATACTTAAGAAGCAGTTTATGTTCTAAAAACAATGCAGATCAGTTGCAATTACGCGGAATATCAACATGGGTCCACGCACTTCAATTGAAAAACGCGAATTAGTTATTAAACATTTTCAAAGTGGAAAAATGCAAAAACAAATTGCTGAAATGGTTGATTTAAGTTCATCTACAGTTCAATATATAATTCAGCGCTTTGTACGTGACAATCGCGTGCATAACAAGGGTCGAAAGGCTCCTAATAAAATTTTTAATGAAACGGATGAGAGGTGGATTTTAAAAAAGATTAAAAAAGAACCAATGTTAAGTGCTCCAGCGGTGACCAAAGATGTTGAAATGTTTCTCGGCAAAAAATGTCATCCAGAAACTGTGCGCAGAATATTAAGGGATTCCAATTTTCATGGGCGAACAGCACGGAATAAGCCTTTTATAAATAAGAAAAATAAAAAAGCCCATTTACAGTTCGCAAAAGACCATTTAAACAAGGACAATGCTTTTTGGAGTACGGTTATTTTCGCCGATGAGAGCAAGTTTAATCTTTTTGCGTCAGATGATAAAGCATACGTATGGCGGAAACCAAATACTGAGCTCCAAACAAAAAATTTACGCACAACAGTAAAACATAGTGGCGGTCATGTAATGGTTTGGGGGTGTATGTCATCTGCAGGCGTTGGTCGATTGGAGTTTATAGACTCCACTATGAATAAAGAAGTGTACCTAGACTTACTGAAGCAAAATTTGCTTCAAAGTGCAGAAGACCTGGGTATACGTGACACTTTTCGCTTCTACCAGGACAACGACCCTAAACATAAATCTGGTCTTGTACAAACTTGGCTCATTTGGAATTGTCCACACCACGTCCAAACACCTGCACAGTCACCAGATTTGAACGTTATTGAAAATGTATGGCACATTCTGGAAATTAATATTAGAAAACACCACATTTCTAGCGTCCAAACTCTAAAAGCGGCTTTGAAGGAAGAGTGGGGTAAAATATCGCCAGATTATACAAAAAAATTGGTGGAATCAATGCAAAACCGCATGAAAGCTGTAATCGAGCAAAAAGGCTTTTCCACAAAATATTGAAATTTTAGTTTTGTTTACTTTTTAAAACTTTTTAGTAAGAATTTTTATACCACACGAAATAAGCTGTGACCCATGAATTATGAGTGTTTTTGGTTTTTGTTTAATAAAATATTGAATTTGAATACTTTTGTAAATTTGTTGACATGTTTTGTATTTAAAACTAAATTATCAATATAATTGCATCATTCGTTCATTTAGTTCATAGCAAAAAATATTAATTTCATATCAGTATTACCAAAAATGTTGCTTACACGAAATAAGCTGTGAGCCACTGTATGTACCTACTATGGTTATTTACAAAATAATAATAATCCATTATTTTGGACACATTAAATTTCACTAATCACGTATGTACATACCTACTGAGGTTATTTACATAAATACAATTATCCATTATTTTGGACATGTATGTATGTATGTATAAGAATGCCTTTGTTGCATTGTGTGTACATCTTAATAGGCACTAACTCATGCACATATACGCATTTATATTTACCATGTTATTATCCATTGTTTCTGCGTTTTTGTTATACTATATTGCACCAGTGCTAAATCCAAATACCTGAAATTATTTAAAATTACTAAATTTTATTATGTATTAAAAATATTTGAAACATACCACCACCAACCAGCGGCCATGGCGGCGATTTTTGAACGGTTCAATGTATCTCTCTCTTACACATACAAAAATTAGGGTTAATGAATTTTGCTACTCTAACTACCGAGATTGCCACTTAACTACAAAATGTTAGCAATGTGTATGTATTGGTAAAAGCTGAAAAAATTTGCATGTGTAGTGGTGTATGAGTTAGCTCTGTCTTGCAGGGTTATTTCTTGTTATACTTACAAATCGTCTGGAGCTGTCTATGTCCATTGGAACTGGTGCATGTTGCCATTGTTGAGGTTGATTGTTAATTTGCTGCATCCTGTAATTTGCTCGATATTGCTGCTGGTGACGATATGCAGATTGGTTATTGTTGAAGTGAGGATTATGGTTGATCTTGTAGTTGTGTCTTGATGGATCATCATATTCTGTCTTGTTTTGTGACACAAATTGTTGGTGACGTTGTGTGGGTTGAAAGCGAGGATTTTAGTTGTATCTCGGTGGAGTAGATTGTATCTCGAATTGCTGGCTTGCGTTGTCATGATGGATGGTACAAGCTATTGCATACGCTGCCTCCAATTTGTTGGATTGTTGGCATACAACGTTCTACTTGTGTATTTTGAATTTAAGCCCAGAATGAATGTCCTGACTGCTTCTTGGTTAGCATAGTCCTTCATATCCATACTATTATGTTTATTAGACATCTCAATTTTGGATAGTGCTGAATTGAGCGCTTTGGACACATTGCTGTGGAATTCTGCTGGGAATTTCCTTCCTTGTGTAATTTTTTTCATTTCATCCAATAAAACGTATAGGGGACGTTGGTCGGCAAAGGTATAGTCCAATCGGTTGATAATGGAGTAAAAATTCATCTTCGTGTTGTGGTTTGTCAAAATATCAGCCGCTTGTCCTACGATCTTCGTCTGCTAAATGGCTAAAGTTTTTTATGGCTTCCATGAATGTGCATACTTGTGACCTCCATGATCTGTATGCTGCCTGACTGCCATCAAATTTAGGCAGTGATTTGAAAAGTTCCAAATCAATTTCTTTTGAATCGAGGACGTTGAGTTTGATGTCCTCAAGTTCGATGAATGGTGTGACTTCTGGAATATGTTGTTGTTCCATTGCTATTAGTCGTTGTTTCAGTTCTTCTTGTTGCTGCTGCAGAGATGACATCAGTGACGCCATTTGTGCATGCATTTGAGCCATTTGTTCTTCCATTTCGGTTTGCGGTTTTATTTGTCTGTTGTCGTCAAATGTTTGTTTTTTATTGACATACGAAGTTTTTTAGTGCGTCCAGGTTTGCTAGTTAATTAGTGATGTATTGTCCGCTTTTTCAGGATCTATACTTCTGTTTTTTGTTAATTATTTTAGCACTTTTTCAAACATTTAGTGTTGGAAATCTTATTTCCCGTGGAATTTTTTGTATCTTTTCTCTCTTTCATTACTGTAGAGTAAAAAATGGCTTAATTGACCGGTTTGAGCCCCCAGTTAATAATGCAAAGATTTTCTATTTTATTTTTACATTTTTATTAATAAATCGTCTTCCTACAACTCCCTCTTCTTACAACGATGCTTATAATAGACTTAAGACTACTTATATATTTGTGGTTTGCTGATAGGGATGTACTGCTGCATTCTTGATAAGGATGTTTCTATTGTTTTCCTGATAAAGATGTTTTTACTATTTTTCTGATAAAGATTAGCCGATGTGCCGCTGTGGTTCGTCTAACCGATAGTGATGTTTGTTGAGGTGATAAGCATGTTTAACTATTGATATTTGATATTTGTATATATTTGTCTGTTTAGTTGATAAGAATTTTGGGTGGGCGATGTGTTCCTTAACTCGCGCTATGTGTAAAATCGGCTCGAATGATCAAATAAAAAATCATCCGCCTCGAAGGATCAAATGTTAATCCGGCTCGAAGGACCAATTGCTTAAAACAATGCAGTTTCTAAAAAACCATACCGCTGGTGGGGGCAATGTAAGACTTGCATTGAGTGAGAATTTAGTTCATTCTGGTAGAAAGTTTGCAGGTTGGTCGATCTATCCCAGGCTGCCATGGTATAAGGAATTTCCAAATGAATGTAAATGGATAAATATTTCCAATTGTCTTTAAGTAAGTATTCGTATTTTCAGTTTTGTTTGCTATTGCACTATAATAATAATTATAAATTATTCAATTCAATTATAAATTATTTTTCTTCTGATTCACTTGTTTTAACAAATGCAGTTCGTTCAACTTCAGAAGATAGGTTTGGAATATTTATTAATTTATTTTTTAAATTTGGAATTTTGATGGATTCCTCTTTTTCTTTTTGTACTAGTTTTGTCTTAACCAACTTTTTTGTGGTAGATGAAGAGAATTTTTTAATTATTATAAATTCTTCTTTTTCCAAATGACTTCTATAAGTATTTTTTGGCTCTTCTCTTTGTAATTGTCGTTCAAAATTACAAAGCTCTTTATAATATTCTTCACCTATTTGTTTATATAAGATTTCAACTTCTTCAATAAATTCTAATTTCATTTTTAGATTTTGAAGATCATCGAATAAAACTTCTAAATGTCTTATATGATATTTGTTGATCGCTAACTCCATACTTAGATCATACATTTTTCTTCTGAGATATTTAATTTTTCTCATGAAATTCGAAGTTTTTTGATCTAGATCTTGGTGTTTAGGTTCAGTCTTCCACATTTGAAAACTTACAATTATTGTTATACTCTCGCAACAAAAATCGTTGTTTTTATATTGTTAATATCCGAGAATATGCACACGTCTTACAATTATTATTATTATTTTGCCTGTATGATTAACATGGCTTGTATTTTGCCTGTATTAAAATCAGGTCTTTTTGTTTTGGCTGAGCTCTTTCATAGGCTCGATAGGACCAAATGTAAAATCGGCTCGAATGACCAAATGAAAAATCATTCGGCTCGAAGGACCAAATGTATAAGACTAGCTGTGTCAAATATTTCATACCGCTGGTGGGGGGAAATAATTGATAGTCTAGCCTTGGTGAACACTATGTTTGAATTTCCACAAAAATAAACTCAAGGTTTTTTGTTTCACTTTTCTCGCGATACTTGTTTGCGTTTGTCAACCGAACCGTTAAAAATATCTTGGTCCATCAGGACCATGACTTATGTCTTTATTTATGTACATAAATATATGTTTAATATTGCCTCGGCATTGTCCAAGATTAGCCTGTTCGATATATTTGTAAATATTGCCGATTGAAAATAGTAATTATTCAATATGAGTGGACTGTATGTGTTCGTTATAAATATTTAATATCCTTAATAAGTATTATACGAATTATAAAATTAAATCCGCACTGATTAAATGTCACCTACACACATATTCATTTTTGAAGATATTACAAACACGGTACGATGACAAATACAGACTTAATTGACATTTTTAAAATTGTACTTTATGCAAAATATGCTAGAATAAAATTAACATAAAAATACTATGATGTAATATCCACAGCTCAATTAGATGGTAAGCTCGTTTTTAACATACAAAATTGTGAAATTGCAAGAACCAATTGCAAATTAAATAAACTAAGTACATGTTTGTCAAAAATTTTAAATAAAAAACAAGGAAAATGCAAAAAACTAAAAGATAAAAATGTGTAAATAGAAGAAATAAATAGTAAGTAACATTGAAAAATAATTTAGTATTAAATAACATAACTTAGCAAAATATTGAAAAAAATTGGAATTATTTTTAAAATAAGCATATCAATAATTGTGAAATTTCATAATATATTGAACCAACTAATAAATTCTTAAATCAAGATAATATAAATATTTTAGGAGGACAGAACAATGATGCCATTGTTAATTCCTTTTTTCGGTACACAATTTTAATTTGTAAATAATTGTTATTACTTTGCTCTAGATTTAAATATTTATTTCTTTGTTTTAGATTTAATAATTAGCTGATGCTGATGCTTCAGCTTTATTGTGAAATAGCTTTAAGTAAATAAAAAACTAAATAAATAAATAAATAAATAATAGAGAGTTGAAAATAAAGTTTTGATTTGTATTTATCAATCCAATAGAAGCACACTCTTAATTTATTCACTCGTTCGAGGATATAAATCAATACACATATTTCAGTTTTCATTTTGATACAGAACTTAAATTCGAAACAGTTGACATTCAATAATAATTTTGTTAATGTGAGTTTTTTTCTTTTCATTTAATATACACAAATGATTGGAAAAATAATGAAATAAATAAACTGTAATTATAATAATTTAGGATTCCTGGAGTAATTGGTAGCGTCGACGGAAGCAATTTGATGCTAGAAAGGAAAGGAGTCTTTAGCATCAATGCAATGATAGTAAGTTAAATAATGACAAGTGAGTACATATAGATGTACTGAAAGTCATGATTCTTTAATTAAAAAAAAATTGGTATTAATAACTAAAATGCTTCACAATATCACTTTTTTGTGAGCATTCAAAGAGTACGGACAGAGTGTAATTGCCTATAGGCAACATTGTACTTACTGGCTTCTAATTCTCGTTATTTAAATTTTTTTGACCAGCGTTTTTTTTCAATTAAGATAAGTCTACTTTGCAAGCTAGTTACATTTTTATGCTCTCGCAACCTGTTGCACAGAGTATTATAGTTTTGTTCACATAACGGTTGTTTGTGTCACCAACAAACAAAAGAGTTAGATATGGGGTTATATATATATAAATGATCAGAATGACGAGCGGAGTTGAAATCCGGATGTCCGTCCGTCCGTCCGTGCAAGCTGTAACTTGAGTAAAATTAAGATATCTTAATGAAACTTGGAACAAATGTTCCTTGGGACCATGAGAGGGTTGCTTACGAAAATGAGCAAAATCGGTCCACTGCCACGCCCACAAAATGGCGGAAACCAAAAACCTATACGGTGTCATAACTAAGCCATAAATAAAGTTATGAAAATAAAATTTGGAAAATAGGATCGCATTAGGGAGGGGCACATTTGTATGTAATTTTCTTTTTAAGTGAGCGTGCCCAAATTGGTTTTTTGTCTATAACTCGCAAGCCAATAAAGCTATATAAATCTGCAGTCATTTCTTTTGGCCGTTTCCTTATACAGTTCAAAAATGAAAGAAATCGGATAATAACCACGCCCACCTCCCATACAAAGGTTAGGTTGAAAATGACTAAAAGTGCGTTAACTCACTAACGAGAAACTTCAGAAACACAAAATTTCACAGAAATGATAGCAGAAGGAAGCTGCACTCAGATCTTTTTACAAAATGGGAAGTGGGCGTGGCATCGCCCACTTATGGGTCAAAAACCATATCTCAGGAACTACTCCACAGATTTCAATGAAATTCGGTATATAATATTTAATTGACACCCTGATGACATGTGTGGAAAATGGATGAAATCGGTTCACAACCACGACTACTTTCTTTATAACTCACTTTTGAATTCCATCTGAATCCTTCACTTTATAACATATACATTAGGAACCAATGATGATAGCGAAATAAAACTTTACACAAATACAATATATGATCTGTGGCATCACTTGTGAAAAAATTGTTGAAAACGGACTATAATTTTTCAAGGCCCCAGATATCGAACATGTTGAACTCAGCGCCTAAGGTTAAATTTTAACCGAAAATATGGGTAAATCTCTCAACTAATTTAATTTAATTCAGAGGAAATTGTTTTCTTCCAATAGTGTGTCTCTGTTCCAAAAATTATTAAAATCGGGTCACAAAATCTCTTAGCTCCCATATACATAATTATAGGTTTTGCAAAAATATCATCCCCTAGCTCCCATATACCTAATTAAAGGTTTTTCAAAAATTCGTTGGGCTTTATTACGCATATATGTATTGGTTAATATGTGATATATCTTAGCAAAATTAAGTGAGCGTATAGTATTGGATATAGTGTCCCTTGCTGGTGAAATTGAATGAAATCGGTTCAGGAATTACCTCAGCCCTCATTCACTATATAGGACGATTTTCGTTATTCTATTAAACTTTATGCCGAATTTATGGGTAAATTTGTGCGTTATCTTAATAAAATTTCTTCAATAAATTGCGAGAGTATAAAATGTTCGGTTACACCCGAACTTAGCCTTTCCTTACTTGTTTTTGATTATTTTATATTTTATTCAATATGCAGCTGTAATATTAAAATAATGGTTTACTAGATATGACTATAGAATTAAAGCAATTCCAAAAAGTTCTTATTTAATATCGATGTCATCTGTATCTAAACTCTCATTGTAGTACTTCAATAACCTCCACTAACATCATCATCGTCATCGTCGACATCATCATTATCATCATCATCAAAATCTTCACTATCATCATCGCTATTTCCATACTCATCACGTATAATTTAATCGACAGCCTCTTCTGGTAAATTTTGTAAGTTCTTTTTTGGCAATCTTCGCATGCTTGAAATTTTTGGATCTGAGGTTAAAAAAAGAGAATTGAGAATATCTTGATTGGACTTTTTGCGGCTGCACTTTCTTGAATGGAATTCCCGATATTTTTTAAAATCTTTATTGCGTGCTTCTTGTGCTTCTTCTGATAATTGGCCAATAGGCAAAAGTGCGCTATCAATAATAGGTCCATGTATAAAGGATACAACTTAACAAAAAGTTTTTCTGATTTACGTGAAAAAACTCGAAATTTTTTGTTGTTTATTTCATACCCACTAGACACCACAATTAAAAGAATGTGCATTTGCTTTATCAAATTTAAATTTATAGAGGTTATTTCAGCAGACTTTTCTGCATTTTGAAAAAAAAGTCTGGCGGTATTACTGTCATTTGTGTTTCCAAAGCCAGGGTTTGGTTGGTCCACTATTAATCCTAAAGTTTCTTTAAATTGCTTCTGAATTCTTCGTTTCGTCTCAGGAACGATTTGTTTTTCTGAATCGGTTCTAGCTTGCCATTTTTGTATCGGTAATTTGTATGAAATATGTAGGAGACTTTCAAAAAATCTAATCCAGCCATGAATAATAGATAAGCCAAATTTCAAGTTTTCTGCATTTACAGGTCTTTCAATCATGTCTTCTATATTGTTAAAATCCTTAGTAGTTGCCCCACATAAATAGCACTTTTGTGTTGATGTAATTCCAGTTAAAGCATTGCACACCTTCCCATCAATCATTGTCAAAATTAATTTGTGATCCACATGAACATATCATTAACTAGTATAGTTGTACAAATTAAATTCCTAATTTCTTGTTCTATCCTTTCCTTTCCCGTAATCGCCACAGATTTGGTTTCCTTCACAAATTCAATTTTTAGGGGCCTACAAAATCTAGTTGATGATGGTCGAGGATTTTTCCAAATTACTTGTTCAGCCAACTTAAGTTTGAGAGGCACAATTGTGGTTACGGAGGAATCGATACCATCACATCCATGAAAAGCTTGCTTGTACGAACTGTGACCAGAGCTTCCATCAAATCCCCATTTAGTATACAGTTGGAGTTTTTGGTTAATTAACGAGTCAATACGGTTTTCATGAATTTGTATTAATCGTTCTGCTGTGTGGTTTAATAGTGCTTGTAAACTTACTTCAGCGGAAGTTTCGCTTATTGTAATGCACCGATATTCTGGATTGCACTTTTTTTCTCTTTTTGTCTAATTTTATATGATGGAAATGGAGCTTTAAGATTTGACATTTTTGTACTGACTACAAGTTTCTTTAAACTTTCGTTAAACCTTTTGGCTGTTGATGGTGAAAAATATACGATACTACGTATCGCTTTTAATTTTTCTACGGAGCCGGTAGTTTCTGCTGCATGAAGTAAAACTGGTAACTCTGTGGTGTCTCTTAAAAATTTAGTTTTTTTAATTTTCACGAATCACTAGAGTCATTAAATGAAATTTCTTTTCGACCTCTTTTAGATGCTTGACCTAGTGGAAATCCAATTGAGATTGTAGCCAATTCTTATTAATATCAGATAGAAATCTGTCTTTCCTTCTATGGGCCTTATTCCATTTTTTCTTAAACTCAAATACAATTTTTTTTATTCGTTCATTGAAAACTTGAGAGTTGTCTTCAGAATAATCCATTGTCCTACAGCTGACATAATTGAAAATATTGTACAAGCTGAGGCGAGTAAAAAAAACGACGTTTGAGCATGTTCCTGCAAAATTTAATCACATGACTCTTAAAATATGGTATATTAAAATAAAACAAAAAATAAAAATATAAAATAACAACAACAAAAGCAAATCCTACGAAACTCCAACAGTATAAAGTAAACAGTAAATGTAACAACAAAAAGACCATTAGGTGCACAAGCTGCAGTCCAGAAGCAAATTTAATTTATAAATTGCATAAGGAATATTATTACAAAAGCGAGCATATCTTCTGAGGCGCACTGATGCGCAAACTAAATTTCTCTAAAATAACACTTAATTGTTCAGGCTTTCCAATGGTGTTTAAATCTTATCTGAACTCAATTGAACTACCAACTTTTTGTCTGCTTAAACTAATAAAATTAATTTTTTTTTTTCACTTCATATATATAATCTCAAAAAAAAAAATACTTTTGCAATTATAACTTTACACACAATTTAGCAAACTAGTTCAATTATTACCTGAGTTTGATGGTTCATGGTTAAGTTTTACAAATTTTTAGAATTACTTGACAAAAACACAATTTACGTACAAAAGATCTGCGGCTTTTTAAAAAAATAGATTTTTGTTTCACAAATATCAAATTTGTAGCTTCACAACATAAGCACTATTACGACATTTATTTTTTTGCTTAGTGATGTAGAATTTTGTGTACTTCAAGCAAGTATACTTAGTTTTGAAGGATCTTCATATTTTGTCAATTAATCCGAGAAATGAGCTCCATTGGGCCCACTGTGGGGCGGTTTGGCAAGTACCGACTACTCGACCGCACTTATGAACTGGGAAAGAAGATTCCGACTGAACCTGGAAAAAGACGGCTGGCATAAGGGAATGCTAATCTCACGCAGCACATTGTATATCTACACGGATGATTCGAAAATTGAGGACGGGGTAGGTGCGGGAATATACTGTTCGGAGTTAGGTGTAAGGCAGCCTTTTAAACTTCCGAACCACTGTAGTATTTTCCAAGCGGAAGTGTTTGCTATTGGGAAAGCCGGTAAGAGCTAGCCCTCAATACTGCAGCCGGCTACTATAGACAGTCAAGCAGCAATCAAGGGAACAACCTCGGTTGTCATTTCGACCAAAAGTGTTTTGGACACCAGGGTGACAGTGGAGAGAGTTGCTAGGAACACGTGTCTTCACACTTATACTGGGTGCTATGACAGAAGTGCATTGAAGGCAACGAGATTGTGGATGAAATTGCCAAGAATGGTGTAAAACTGTCTTCCGGAAACGCAACCGACATTGGCAAACCCATGCACTGTCTATACGATGATCTGGACAGGGGTGTGACAAGAAAAATCCTAACACCTTAGACAAATATACCAGGGTGTAAAACCGCTAAAACCAAGTCAATTTTGAATAAGACATGATATGTATGTATAATTAACATGATCCTGAAAGTGTAACTATATACGTAAATATTACAATGTTCGTCGAACTGTCCAAAGTTTTACTCATTCAATCCGCTTAGCATACGGCGGATGAGAAGGTAGTAAGCCGTTTTCATACTCTCGCCACATGTTGCAGAGAGTTTAATAGTTTTATTCACCTAATTTTGGTAAAAAGTAAAGTCCTAAAAGTAAAGTTATGAAAGTAAAATTTAGTACAAAGGATCGCACCAGGGAGGGGTATATTTGGATGTATTTTTTTTGGGCAAGTGTCCTGCTTGCACTAACGGCAAGGTGTGGTTGTGGTTCTACCCCTATTGTGTTTTTATACATATCTCGTAAACTACTAAAGCTATATCAACAAAACTGTTCAGCTTTCGTTTCCCTTAGGCACTTCCTTATACAGTCTAAAAATGGAGGAAATCGGACTATAACCACGCCTACCTCCTATACAAAGGTTATGTAGAACTTATGTCATAAGGAAGGTACAGAAGTCTGCATTGAAATTGGTATACAATCTTTGAGTCCTCCCTCTTATGGGCCAAACATCATATGTCAGAAAACGCTCGACCAATTTCAACAAAATCCGATCCTTAGCAATCTTTAAATTAAGCACTAGTGAAGATATCGGCACAAAATCTTGCACAAATATTGCATTTCTAGTGTGGCATAACCCATTTTAAAATCTCCGATTTCGGACAAGGCGGCAGATAGAAAATCTACTTAAATCTCTCAGATATTTTAAAAAATTCAAAGGTAATTTTTTTTTCCACTAGTGTGCCTCTGTGCCAGAATTAGGCAAAGTCGTGTCAATACTTCCGGTAGCGTCCATATACCTACTACACGGATTTTCAAACTTTCGGTGGACTTTATACTGTATATATCGGTTAAGATGGGAAAAAAAACGCCCTAGGAATTATCCCAGCCCCTCTCTATACTACTATTATAAAGAGGAAAAATGTGTATGTATGTTTGTATTTAATAAACTGGAAAACTACTGTGCCGATTTCAAAAATTCTTTCACCATTGGAAAGCTACATTCACACCGAGTAACATAAGCTATATTTATTGCTAGAATCTCAACTTTCTGGAAATAGCTCTTAGGTGAGGGTATCAAAAAGACGCCGTGATGGAGAATGTTGATCTGAATCCTCTTGCAAGTCATTCTCGCGAGCCAGAGAGTTGAGCAACAAGCGCTCGCAGCTGCTTATTTAACAAAATTTCAAAACCTCACAAGTACTCGCTTGAGAGCTGAGTATAGAGCGTGTGCAGCGGCTTGAAGAACAAAATACAGTGGTACCTCGACATACGAGTGCCCCAACATACGAGCTTTTCGAGATACGAGCAAGTGAAGTGAAGTGAAATTCGAGATACGAATGCGGTTCGGTTCGGCTTCGGATGTATCTCTGGGGAAATCTCTGGGTCTAGAGGTGGAAGAGAGAAACGTGAACGAGCTCATCGAGGAGCACACCCAGGAACTGACGACTGAGGAGATACAAGAGTTACAGTCACAGCAGCATACTGTGGTTATGCAAGAAATTGGTTGTGAGGAGTCAGAGGAGGAGGTTATTTCTACATGTGAGATAAAGGAGATCTTAGGAATGTGGGAGAGAGTTTCACAGTTCGTGGAAAAAAACACTCAGAAAATGGTCGTGCATCTGACCTTTCTAATGACACTTGCTAACTCATTTCCGGAACATTCTGAGAGGGAGGAAGAAACAAACCTCCTTGGACATGTTTTTTTCTAAACGGCCTACAGGTGAAAGCGAGAAAAATTTAGCGAAAAAGGCAAAGACCAGTGAGGATATCTAATTTATTTTTTTACATTCTCTTTTTGTTTTTGTGTAATAAATATTTGATATTTATAAATACGTTTTTATTATTCAAAACCACGTAAAAAAATGACATTTTGGAGGTTGGAACGGATAAATGGTAGTTCAATTGTTTTGTATGGGGAAATTTGCTTCGAAATATCAGTAATTCAAGATACGAGCAAGGTTGCGGAACGAATTAAACTTGTATACAAGCTCGCACTAGGGAGTCGAACTCTGAGCGTTCCCAACGCCTTAATAATCAGAGAGAAAGACAACGGATATAACATGGGTGTGTCAAATCAATGTTTTGGGACGCTTCTTTTATTACGGTACAGGTCCGTTATATTGGAATTAATAAAACATGGATGCCAAATGTACGCGGAAATAATTGAGCTGACTATGCTACCATACGCTGATTTCAAAATCCGACAGAAAAGGGTCTATCAAGATGACAACTACCCTAAGAATGCCAATGTGTTTACTTCACATGGATTTAAGGTTATGGGTTACCTAGCTCAATCATCTGATCTTAATCCAAGTGAGAATCTTTGGGAAGAGGTTAAGTAAGCTGTAGAGAAAACAAGTAAGGAAAGGCTAAGTTTGGATGCAACCGAACATTTTATACTCTCGCAATTTATTGAAGAAATTTAACCAATATATATATGCGGAATAAAGCTTATCGTATTTTTGAAAAACCTACAATGAGGTATATGGAAATGTTATGACCCGATTTTAATAATTTTTGGAACAGAGTCACACTATTAGAAGAAAACAATTTCCTCTGAATTAAATTAAGATATATGAGAGATTTACCCATATTTTCGGTTAAAATTTACCCTTAGGCGCTGAGTTCAACATGTTCGATATCTGGGGCCATGAAAAGTTATAGTCCGCTTTCGACAATTTCTACACAAGTGAAGCCAGAGATGATATGCACTAATTGTGTGAAGTTTTATTCCGTTATCTTCATTGGTTCCTTATGTTTACCTTATAAAGTGAATTAATAAGATGGATTTCAAAATTGAGTTATAAGGAAGGTAGTAGTGATTGTGAACTGATTTCGCCCCTTTTTTGGCCGTGTTATCAGGGTGTCAAGAAAATATTATATTCCAAATTTCATTCGAATCGGTCGAGTAGTTCCTGAGATATGTTTTTTGACCCATAAGTGGGCGATGCCACGCCCAAATCTGAGTACAGCTCCCTTCTGCTATTTCTTCTGCAAAATTTATGTATATGACTCTATATCTAACTCTTTTAGTTTTAGGTGTTACAAACAACCGTTATGTGAACAAAACTATAATACTCTCTTTAGCAACTTTTGTTGCGAGAGTATAATAAGCAAAGATAAGAGAGTTATTTTAAATAAAAATTTCATGAGAAAAGTGTTTAGTTTATTTATAATAATTTAATTTGTGCCTATAAGCAACATCCTGTAACTAATGAACCAGGATACATAGGACTTTGCAATTTTTATTACTTCATATTTGAGTCTGTCCTAAAAACCATGTTAGCTTCGCCCATTTTAATTCGGGCATGAGAGTGTTAATACAAATAAGCCTGGAACTTTAAATTGAAACAGATTTGTCTTATTAAGCAATGGATTTTTAAAGATTAGATAAGACAGCAGATACATGTACTGACTTCTTCTTCTGATCATTCTTCTACACTAATAAAGTTATGGGAACCGCCCATGATATTTGAAAAACAAATATCTCTAACATCTAATAAAACTAGCTGGTTGAAGTATAAAAAACATATCAGTAGCCGCATTAACATTGATTTAAACATAAATACAGGAACATATATTGATGAAAGCATAACAGAATTTAATGATTTAATAATTAATGCAGCTGTCTTGGCAAAACGAAAAATTAAACCAGTTGATTTTAAAAATATCACTAATAATGAAAAGAAAAGCTTATAAATGAGAAAAGGCGAGCTAAACGTGAATGGCAGTTAAGTCGTTCCCTTTCAACTCTGCTTCAACTGAAATCTGCTGTACGTAAGTTAAAACAAGCGCTTAAAAATACAATACTGAAAATTATATAAAGAAAACTCCCTTTGGAAGCCCAAAAGTCTTTTAAGCCACCAGTAGATTCCAACATGCCTATAAAACAGTCGAATGCCAATTGGGCACGTAGTGATGAGGAAAAGGCAAATTGCTTTGCAAATCACCTAGAAAAGGTATTTCAACCTGATTGCCTAAATAACAATTTTAAGTTGGCAACATTGCCCAATACCGTTAACCGAGTCAAGCGTGTCTATTAGGACGTCTACTTCTGAAATTACTCATCATTACTCAGGATCATAAAAGAGATAAATCCGAAAAAGGCTTCAGTACACGATAATCTTACTCCAAAAATGTTAATTGAGTTACCAATTGCTCTCCTTGCTCTTTAATGCAATTCTTGGTTTCGGGTACTATCCGACATTCCTACAGACCAATAAGTCTTTTACCTTGTCTTTCCAAAATATTCGAAAAAGTTTTACTCACGTGGCAGAAACATAAAACGAGTAAAATAACTTGCATGAAGTTAAGGGCAGCAAATTTAAATTGGTTATTAAACACATTTTTAAACTTAGCCTAGACAACAATGTCACAAAGTCAAAGCAATCATAAAACCGATTTGGATGTATGTTATTCAACTGTGGGGTAAGTAAGACCTTTGTAAATATTGATTAAAAAATATATATCACACATTTTAAGAAACATAATTTCATCATCACTCTTCATTTAATAATCTATACTAGTTTTTTCGTTGCTCCATGGCCTACAACTTTTCTTTTTTAATTCGAAGCATTTCTACTTTTATGTAGTGATGCAAACGATGTATCGAAGTTTTTGAAACATCGATGTTTTCGTCAAAAAGCATCGATGTCAGCCATCGATGTCAGCCATCGATGTCTCGAATCTAAAAACATCGATGCATCGATGTCACTTTCAACGATGTTTTATGTCGATGTTTTATATAAAAATTTGACTTCACATCTTCACACTTTTTCGGATATTAACTCGAAACCCTCTATTTGGATACGCTTTATTACATTGAAATTCGATTTTTGTAAAATTCGAAAAATTCGTTAATTTTATGATTTATTTATACAATTTAATTCTGGCGTAGGCTACTGCGTAAGATCAGAGATTCAAATTACTGGATTTTAAAAATGCTATGGCTAAAAGAAATACTTTTTTTTGCTTCATAAAAAATTCAAATAATCGCGCTGATACAACGGAATCTTCGATGAGTGTGAAACACAATACTCGTTTGATATTTGGAACCAGAATAAACATTTGGTCCACAAAAAAGTGAAATGTAAGCTGTCAAATTTATCTACAATTACGGGTACCGAAGGTTGGTTGGAAATTGTATCTCGGCTGTTACCCCTACCAATCAGAAGCCAATAGAGTTTGGGTTGACATGAATACTGTGTTTCCGGAGTTGTATAAATAGGCTTATTAATATTTACACATTGTGGCCACTTCAGTGCCGAGTAAACGATCGTTTTCTAAACCCAGGGCAACCATCACGCAGAAGTAAAATCGAAAAGAAATAACAGTGAAAAAACTTTCCATGTCGTTGTTTTAAAATTCTGTTATTTATTGAGAAAAACCTTTAACAGACATATAATCCTAAGTGAAATAATATGTATCAACTTAAGACGTACTACATTTCATTTATTTATGCTTCTGCTTCTGTATCCCTTGGCTTTTCACACTAAATTTAAAATAAGTTAAAAAAGTTCAAAAATACATCGATGTTTCGATGTATCGATGTTTTAATGACAGATGTTTTTGATTTCGATGGGTTTTGAAGAAACATCGATACATCGAACCATCGATGTTTCATTTCACGATGTTTGCATCCTTACTTTTATGTCTGTTTTGATATGAGTTATCTTCAGTTTAAATACAGTGGGACTCACAGGGTTGCTCATGAAACGGAAATCTAAACACTGTAGAATATTTTCGTATTATCAGTAGATAAGTAATTGAAATGTGTGAATTTTAAATGAACTTAATGGGAAAGTAACCTTTAAAATGGTTAAAATCAATTACAATTTAGGCACGGAGGTACACTATTTTAAGAAACACATTTCCTTTTAATCTCTTTAGAATATTTGAGCCATGCAAAAAATTGCCAACAAGCACTAAAGTGCTCTTTTTCGATGGGGCCTTGAAAAGTTGTAGTTCCATTTTTGGTAATTTTAAGTCGGCGGCTGTCAAACTAGAATAACAATTGTACAAAGTTTAGAAAGAAAGTTTCGGTCCGCCATCTTCATTTGTACTTAATTTATATATTGTAAAGTGAACGAACGATTCAGATGGACTTCAAAATTGTGTAAGGAAAGTAGGCGTGTTCGATAATATTGGGCCAAGAGGCTAAAGAAATGTTATGAACCAAATCAAATCAATTTGGACGGGTAGTTCCTGAGGTGTGGTTTGACCCATATAATTAGGCATGGTCACGCGCATTTTCCATTTTTATACCAAAACGTGTACAGCGCTTCTATACAAGCATTACCATAATGTTTAGAGTTTGGTGTATTTCCTTACTGTATGGGTGGTAGGCGTGTTTATAATCCGATTTCATCCAATTCCATGCCTCCAGAAAATTTGGTTGATATAGTTTTGGTAGTTTCTATATAAAAAATATTATTATAATATATACAAGAATCGAGCTGTGAAATTTGCTAGGAAATGAAAGTGTTTAGGCGTAGCTAAGTTGACTATTCTGTGCCTTGCTGGGCGCATGGCTTCCAAATATGGCTGATTCAGTTATGACGCAAAAGCTTAACAAATTTTGAAAACACTACTTATTCATATAATCAAAATGGAACCCATATCTTATCATTCGAGAAAAGAAATCGTACACTTTTGTTGTTCAAATTAAAACGAAAATCCTTAATATCTCCCACTCATACAAATAACTAAGCTTTGCCGAAATTGGGTCAGTTTTTGCTGTTTTAACTAGTCAGATACTATACTAATCTCTATATAATCTAACGAAAATGTTGTTTTGATAACCTCTGCTATCGCCTAACCGGTCCCTCAGTCGCCCGCAGCTGCCTACTTCATCCTTAGAAGTCAATTATGTTAAGTAAATATTTGCAAAAACGTAGCCTAATTACGTGTTTGCCGTTAAGGTGTATATTGTACAGTTAGCGGAACAACCAGCGGCACCAATCAGTATCGAACTAATTGCGAAGCGAAAAAATTATAATTAAAGCAGGCAATATCTAAGTTTGAACAGACCACTAATATGTTTGGAACCGCACTTTCAATAGATCTCGATGGTCGAGAGTATTACATTAAGATATCACTGATGGTCGAGAGTGGATATTACATTAAAATATCACAGATATTTTGATAAATGCTGATATTATTAATGTAGTAATCCAAATGCTTAAAAGATCATGAGTTGAGATAATTTCCTTTCAAGTTTTTCGAATACTAGTTGGTATGTATGTTAATTCTTTTAATTATTTATGCCTGCAAAAATATTGCACAATATTTAATTGTGAAATCGTACACATGCAAACGTTTGCTGTTGCTGAAATCAGTGCCGATTATTGAAGTGAGTCTATAGGAGTATATAGTATTGTACACGTTTGTATTTAAGTACATAAGTTTAGTGCCAACGACATATGAAGCACTTATGAATGTACAACTTGAGAGTGTGTCAAACACAACAAACATTGTTAACGTATTCTTGAAATGCTAACGTTGTAAGAAAAAGTAACCTTTGTCTACTTTGAATATACTGTTTATGAAAGATCATTTGGATCATCTAAAAGCTCGAATACATATCAATAAAAATTCCATGGTGTATAATCGGATACTAAACGGAAATTATCCACTAAGTTAGGTTAATATAGCTAAAGTAATTTTGGAGATACAACTATTACGGGGCAGGTCATGTCTACTTTTCGAAAAAAATTACATCCAAATATTCCCTTCCCTATTATTGTCCTTTGTATACAAATTATTTTTCATTTTTTTAATTGTGGTTTAGTTATAGCACTATATAGCTTTTCGGTTTACGCCAACACGTGTGCCAAGTTTCATTAAGATATCTCAAGTTATTGCTGGCACAGACGGACAGACAGCCTTCCGGGTTTCAACTTTATCGTAAAGCTGATAATTTTAGTATATGTATATAACCCAATATCTAGCTTATTTAATTTAGGACTTACAGACAACCGGAAATTAAGCCTAGCGATATCGCTAATTCTAATACTCTCTTTCCCTAAGTTATATCTTTCGTCATGATTGACTGACGTTGAAGTGATAGTAATTGCTTTTAACCTCAAATATTTATCACTAACTTACTTTAATGTATGTTACACTTTTCCTACAGGCTACAAACAATGCATTTGGAAATTGTGTACACACTCAGACCCATTAACACAAATTGGCTTTTCAACTAATCTTGTTTGAAAAATTCTCCAGAGCTGCATATTAAATTTCAATTCTGTAATTAATTACATATGTAGGTAGGTTAGGTATTGGGTCATTGTATTCTAAAGGGTGATTTTTTAAGAGCTTGATAACTCATCTATCTCATCGGTTCTTTATTTGAAACGTTAGATTGGTTCATGACATTTACTTTTTGAAGATAATTTCATTTAAATGTTGACCGCGGCTGCGTCTTAGGTGGTCCATTCGGAAAGTCCAATTTTGGGCAACTTTTTCGAGCATTTCGGCCGGAATAGCCCGAATTTCTTCGGAAATGTTGTCTTCCAAAGCTGGAATAGTTGCTGGCTTATTTCTGTAGACTTTAGACTTGACGTAGCCCCACAAAAAATAGTCTAAAGGCGTTAAATCGCATGATCTTGGTGGCCAACTTACGGGTCCATTTCTTGAGATGAATTGTTCTCCGAAGTTTTCCCTCAAAATGGCCATAGAATCGCGAGCTGTGTGGCATGTAGCGCCATCTTGTTGAAACCACATGTCAACCAAGATTATAATTAAAGCAGGCAATCCATCCATTTTTGGCAACAAAAAGTTTGTTAGCATCGAACGATAGCGATCGCCATTCACCGTAACGTTGCGTCCAACAGCATCTTTGAAAAAATACGGTCCAATGATTCCACCAGCGTACAAACCACACCAAACAGTGCATTTTTCGGGATGCATGGGCAGTTCTTGAACGGCTTCTGGTTGCTCTTCACCCCAAATGCGGCAATTTTGCTTATTTACGTAGCCATTCAACCAGAAATGAGCCTCATCGCTGAACAAAATTTGTCGATAAAAAAGCGGATTTTCTGCCAACTTTTCTAGGGCCCATTCACTGAAAATTCGACGTTGTGGCAGATCGTTCGGCTTCAGTTCTTGCACGAGCTGTATTTTATACGGTTTTACACCAAGATCTTTGCGTAAAATCTTCCATGTGGTCGAATAACACAAACCCAATTGCTGCGAACGGCGACGAATCGACATTTCACGGTCTTCAGCCACACTCTCAGAAACAGACGCAATATTCTCTTCTGTACGCACTGTACGCATTCGTGTGGTTGGTTTAATGTCCAATAAAGTAAACTGAGTGCGAAACTTGGTCACAATCGCATTAATTGTTTGCTCACTTGGTCGATTATGTAGACCATAAATCGGACGTAAAGCGCGAAACACATTTCGAACCGAACACTGATTTTGGTAATAAAATTCAATGATTTGCAAGCGTTGCTCGTTAGTAAGTCTATTCATGATGAAATGTCAAAGCATACTGAGCATCTTTCTCTTTGACACCATGTCTGAAATCCCACGTGATCTGTCAAATACTAATGCATGAAAATCCTAACCTCAAAAAAATCACCCGTTATATGTAAGTCATTTGATATATGATATTTCAAATTTTAAGCAAATAATTTGACTTAAAAATCAAAACTCTCTTAATACCTGAGACGGACATGTAGTACATATTGTAGTATGCTTCAGAAACCATATGTGTATCACCGGTGTTCCGAATTTGGTTTTAAAGCAAATGGTGTTCCGTACTACAATACAGTTCTAGAAACCATTGAAGAATTAGTCACAGAACGCCAACATCAAAGACTTTATTTTGAGTTATACCCCTGATTGATGGAGGCGTTAATCCGGTTCAACTTCTTTAATCAGGATTAATTCAAGAGTTTTCTCATTTAACTCCGTTGCTAACTCCGATTTAATCCTCAAATTTTTAAAGAATTAGTGTGAGTTAGTAGCATTTTCGTTGGCAACATTGTTAAAACTTGCCGCTTTTAATCTATCGTGAATGAAAACAAGGAATACTGTCAGGTGTTTTTCAATTATATGTAAACAAAAACATACGCATGCAATGAAATAGTTAAATTTTTTTAAAGTGGAAGTTCTAATAATGACGTATTTATGTATATTTTTAATAACTAGTGATTTTGTACTAATTGTACAAAGTGCTTTGTACTGCTCAGTCTTAAGCTTGACATTAGTTAAATAATGGTGAAATATACCTTTAAACACTGCACCATTAAAAGCTCTTGGTTTGCCGGATACTTGGCCTGCAAAGATACAAAAAGAAATCATATATTTATAGTCTTTCGCATATCTCCAATGGAAAGCTGCTTATTTTTTGATTGCGGTTTAAATTTTTCAAATCACAATATTTCTTCAAAACTCAACGACGCTTGAATCAATTACAAAATGCGAAAACGTTCACTTTTGAAATTGAGTTATTAAATTTAAGTACTTAAAATTCTTTCCCGCATAGAATTCTCTTTTCGCACTCACACGCGAGTAGCTTTCGAAATCATTTTGCCCCACCCTGTCTTACTTGCAATATTCATATTATTTGTTGCATCACAAATACCAGATGTTGCAGTTGTTGCATTCGGATTTTTATACCCTGAACAGGGTAAGGTCACGAAGTTTGTAACACCTAGAAGGAAGCGTCGGAGTTCCTATAAAGTATATATATAAATTATCAGTATGTTGGACTGAGTCGATTTAGCCATGTCCGTATGTCTGTTTATATACGAACTAGTCCTTCAGTTTTTAAGATATCGTTTTGAAATTTTGCAGATGTTATTTTCTCTTCAAGAAGCTCATTTGTCGGAACTGCCGATATCGGCCCACTATATCATATAGCTGTCATACAAACTGAACGATCGGAATCAAAGGCTTGTATGGAAAACTTCAGCATTTTACTACATTTGTGAGTTATTGCTCACAGAAATAATTTAATCTCCAAAAAAATTATTCACATCGGTTCACTATAGCATATAGCTGCCACACAAACCGAACGATCGGAATCAATGGCTTGTATGGAAAATTTTCGCATTTGACGTGGTATCTTAACGAAATTTGACATGGATTACTGCTTAATGTAATAATATAATCTCCGAAGAAATTGTTAAGATCGGTTAACTATATAACCTTAATGTTTCTAGCAAACAACCCGGCTAAAAAGAATTAGTAAAATGTTTTCTTTTTATACTCTCGCAACAAAGTTGCTACGAGAGTATTATAGTTTTGTCCACATAATGGTTGGTTGTAAGTCCTAAAACTAAACGAGTTAGATATAGGGTTATATATATCAAAATGATCGGAGTGACGAGAAAAGTTCAAATCCGGATGTCTGTCTGTCCGTCCGTCTGTCCTTCCGTCCATGTAAGCTGTAACTTGAGTAAAAATTGAGATATCTTGATGAAACTTGGAAGACGTATTTCTTGGCACCAGTTCGAAAATGGGCGTAATCGGACCACTGCCACGCCCACAAAATGGCGAAGACCGAAAACACTTAAAATGCCATAACTAAGCTATAAATAAAGCTATGGAAGTAAAATTTGGTATGAAGGATCGCACTATGAAGGGGCATATTTGAATGTAATTTTTTTGGGGAAGTGGGTGTGGCCCCGCCCCCTACTAAGTTTTTTGTACATATCTCGCAAACCAATAGAGCTATATAAACCAAACTTTCTGCGGTCGTTTTTTTATCCACTTCCTAATACAGTCCAAAAATGAAAGAAATCGGATCATAACCACGCCCACCTCCCATACAAAAGTTAGGTTGAAAATTACTAAAAGTGGGTTAACTCATTAACAAAAAACGTCAGAAACACTAAATTTCACATAAGGAATGGCATATGGAAGCTGCACTCAGATTTTTTTGCAAAATGAAAAATGGGCGTAGCATCGCCCACTTATGGAACTACTCGACCGATCATAACGGGTGATTTTTTTGAGGTTAGGATTTTCATGCATTAGTATTTGACAGATCACGTGGGATTTCAGACATGGTGTCAAAGAGAAAGATGCTCAGTATGCTTTGACATTTCATCATGAATAGACTTACTAACGAGCAACGCTTGCAAATCATTGAATTTTATTACCAAAATCAGTGTTCGGTTCGAAATGTGTTTATCGACAAATTTTGTTCAGCGATGAGGCTCATTTCTGGTTGAATGGCTACGTAAATAAGCAAAATTGCCGCATTTGGGGTGAAGAGCAACCAGAAGCCGTTCAAGAACTGCCCATGCATCCCGAAAAATGCACTGTTTGGTGTGGTTTGTACGCTGGTGGAATCATTGGACCGTATTTTTTCAAAGATGCTGTTGGACGCAACGTTACGGTGAATGGCGATCGCTATCGTTCGATGCTAACAAACTTTTTGTTGCCAAAAATGGAAGAACTGAACTTGGTTGACATGTGGTTTCAACAAGATGGCGCTACATGCCACACAGCTCGCGATTCTATGGCCATTTTGAGGGAAAACTTCGGAGAACAATTCATCTCAAGAAATGGACCCGTAAGTTGGCCACCAAGATCATGCGATTTAACGCCTTTAGACTATTTTTTGTGGGGCTACGTCAAGTCTAAAGTCTACAGAAATAAGCCAGCAACTATTCCAGCTTTGGAAGACAACATTTCCGAAGAAATTCGGGCTATTCCGGCCGAAATGCTCGAAAAAGTTGCCCAAAATTGGACTTTCCGAATGGACCACCTAAGACGCAGCCGCGGTCAACATTTAAATGAAATTATCTTCAAAAAGTAAATGTCATGAACCAATCTAACGTTTCAAATAAAGAACCGATGAGATTTTGCAAATTTTATGCGTTTTTTTTTTAAAAAAAGTTATCAAGCTCTTAAAAAATCACCCTTTATCTCAGGAACTACTCGACCGATTTCAATGAAACTTGGTTTGTAATAGTGTCCTTACATCTTAATAATACGTTGTGAAAATAGGCCAAATCGCTTCACAACATAGGCGTGGTTCCTATATAAATAAATCAATTGCGAGAGTATAAAATGTTCGGTTACATGCGAACTTAGCCCTTCCTTACTTGTTTTTCTTATTTTTCCCTACGTCTTTAGATTTCTTTAAACACATAGTTACTAAAATAAATGCACCTGTGAAGGGTATATTAGCTTCGGTACAGCCGAAGTTAACGTTTTTTCTTGTTATTTGTATTCTTTACGAGCTTTCATTGTCATTGTTTCAATTTTTATTCTCCGTTTATTCTTTTATATTTTTCTGTACCTGCGTGCGTTCTTTATGACTTTTTTTATGTCTTTGCCCACTTTTTTTGCTAGACTATTATATTTTGTTACCTATAGCACAAATCCAAGCTTTACTCTTAGTATTGTATTCTTCATGCCAGTGAGTATCCTTGTGGGTGGATATAATTAAATGGTTATATGGTTTGTCTATGCTAATAATTCTATGTCTGCCGTATAATTGGTCGAGGGACATTGACAAGAGGGACTTAATTAATTGTGTATACAACAAAAGCAAAAACGAATTAATATATAAGGACAGGTCTTCTTCAGATGAAGGACGGTAGATGGAAGAATTGTTATTTAGCTGCTGGCAAAACAAAGCTAATGAAAGTGAAGTGACATCACTTGCAACTTTTACTGATAGTAATTTTTGATTGAAAGAAAACTTTATTTTCTTTTCGGTTGGTATATTTTTATAATAAAGGCGATAATGGAAGATGCACCTACCTGTGTAAATATTATAAGTAAAAAACTAAGTTCTGACAAAAAATTATTGACAGCTACACTCTGTCGAATAGTTTAATGCTTTAACTTTCACAGATTTTTGTTTTCAATAACCAACAAATCCAAATTATGACTGACTTTTTCTACTTTTACAGTACATCCCTATTAAACAGCATATGATAGGTGTACTCTTATAAAACCGTCTAAACAAAAATTTGTAAATAAGACTTGACACAATATCGAACTGATGGAAATATGGGCATAAAAACCTAATTTTCAACCGCAGAAAACATGCAAGAGACAACATCAAAGTCATAAACATATTTTTATTGTAGTCCCGCTGCACCGAACTGACCTGCCCAAGTCGTTTGTTGTAAATAAAAATGGAAGTAAAATTTTATTTCAACACTCACACCCTACCACTCACCTACAATATTTGAAGAGCCGAGCAATTACTTCAAAGTTTTCTCATTTGTAACCAATAAGTAAGCTGACTGTCAATAACAGCGTAGATTTGACTTTAATTCGAATGATGCTCTGCTTGACAACAACGACGCGCATCAGCTGTCGTTTTCGCGGATGATACCCTGCCTACTTAAGCACCATTCCTGCTTCTGTGTCAACTCAAAGCCACCGTTTTATATAATTTTTTCTTCGCGATCTTTGGTAGTTTCATCAGTGAAACATACTTATAAAACGTTTTTAATATATTTTGTGAGTCTATGCTGCCCTATTTCCATTCACTTCTTGTTTGTTATGGCATTTCTTCATTGGGAATGGGAAAGCGTGGTATTTAATAAACGACATTTTTTTAAATTGCTGACATTATAACTCTACGAGAAATTGACAGATCGATGACTTCAAATTTAAACTGAGTATTCTTAAAAATATTTACTATACAATGACCTACGATTTTTTTTATTGGTTAAAAATTGTTAATTTGGCATTAAAGAAAGACACTTATTAAAAAAACTAAATTTTAAATTTCAGAACAACGCCATTTTGTTAACATCAGAATCATGTCAGCAGTTGGGTAACTTTTTTTTTGGCACCTCCAAAGACAGTACATTACTTCGTTATGTTTAAATATTTTTGTAAAAAAATATAGTTGAAAATATAAATTATTATGTTCAAAAAACTTCGAAACTTCGAAAAAATCACCAAAATTGCCAAATTTTGCTAGTGTTAAACTGGTATAGCCCCTTCAGTTTTCTATTTTTGGATAAAAGCCCCAGATCCAGGAGACCCAGTATAAGCGAAATCTCAATCGATTAGAAAGTTAAAAAGATATGTATTTATAGACAAAGTAAGGTTCTACGGCAAAATATACGTATCCCATATGGATTTTTTCCTTAGGGACAAGGACTTTTAACCCTTTTTAATGTTCGTCTTTATCATGATCTCCTGAATTTCTTCGACAACTCATCGTTTAAAGAATAATTTTTACATAATTTCAAATTACTTGAGACCTTAATGCTGTTGATTTTTATACTCTCGCAACAAAAGTTGCTAAAGAGAGTATTATAGTTTTGTCCACATAACGGTTGTTTGTAAGTCCAAAAACTAAACGAGTTAGATATAGGGTTATATATATCAAAATGATCAGGGTGACGAGTAAAGTTCAAATCTGTCTGTCTGTCTGTCCGTCCGTCTGTCCGCCCGTCCGTGCAAGCTGTAACTTGAGTAAAAATTGAGATATCTTGATGAAACTTGGAAGACGTATTTCTTGGAACCATAAGAAGGTCAAGTTAGAAAATGGGCGTAATCGTACCACTGCCACGCCCACAATATGTCGAAAACCGAAAACACATAAAGTGCCATAACTAAGCTATAAATAAAGCTATGAAAGTAAAATTTGGTATGAAGGATCGCACTATGAAGCATATGTGGATGTAATCTTTTTTGGAAGGTGCGCATGGCCCCGCCCCCTACTAAGTTTTTTGTACATATCTCGCAAACTACTATAGCTACATATATCAAGGAAACTTTCTAGAGTCGTTTCTATTAGGTATACAGTCCAAAAATGGAGGAAATCGGATTATAACCACGCCCACCTCCCATACAAAAGTTATGTTGAAAACTACTAAAAATGCTTTAACTCAGTAAGGAAAACCAACAGAAACCTTAAATTTTATTATAAATAAGGTGCAGAAGAGGTGCACTCAAAATGGTATATAAAATTTTAAATGGGCGTGGTTCCGCCCACTTATGGGTCAAAAACCATATCTCCGAAACTGCTCGACCAATTTTAATGAAGGACCTCGATGCATTTAACCTAATATTCGGGTTTCCAACTATCAACGGTCTTTATTCCATATATATGACGAATATGTGGGTCAAATTGTGTATTATATAATATTAATAAAATTAAACAAATAAATTGCGAGAGTAAAAAATGTTCGGTCACAACCGAACTTAGCCCTACCTTACTTCATTTTGTAAAATAAATATTAAAATATACCTGAAATTATACCTAACCCAAACTGCAAAACATTCGATCGACTACTTTCTTTTAATAAATTCACTAGTGTGTCTTACACTGGTATAGCCCCTTAAATAAGTTAAACATGTTTTTACAAATATGTGTCAAACTAACAAATATGCTATTTTTGAAGAATATATAATTTATGTATTATTTATTTTACTGAATGAAATTTATAAACTATAATATTATAAATTGTAATAAAGTTTAGTGAAAATAATTGTTAATAACTCGCATACATTGTTTTTTATTGAGCTCATGCAACCATACGCATACTCTCATGGACTTATTCACTTATCAATTAATCATATGCCATGTTGTCACAGAACCGGAGCTAAAGCAACAATGGAAACAACAACAGCAGCATCGATGAAAAACCCATTCAGACGTAAGATAGCAGAACACAATACGTTCCATTACCTGATATATGTACATGCCATCGATACATATATACTGACAACCGCCAGCAATAAATTTGTTGAAGGAAAATGCGTGAAATTCAATCAAGGCGTTCTCCGGCTTATAAGAGGCCACGAATACGGACATAAATTTCTAGACCTAACTACACTTGAAATAACATTCGTCTAGATGGAATAATAAGTCGCAGACATTTCATCCAAGTCACAAACTCTACACGTGCATACATATTTAAATATTAGGGGGAAGCAGCGAAAGCCGTAATGCGGAACTTTAAACTGCTATGCCTTACCTACTCTCAACTCAAGACTCCCACGAAGCCACCGGAATAGGGATTACTTACTATTATGTGTGTATGCAGATAATCGAAAAACTAAATTCAATACCTCAAAGGATCCAATTTATCCACTGTAAGCTGTATAACTGCTATTATAAGGTTTATTTTAATTTTTATACTCTCGCAGTATTTTGCTATATGCTATATTTGGATGAACTAGTTTTAAGAAAGTGGGAGAGATAAACTTCCTCGAGTTCCTTTAAAAACCCCATTATACGACATGAAATTAGGAAAATCGGAATGTAACCACAATTTCATGGTAAAGATGGGACTAAAGTCTGGTACAAAATATGGACAATGAGCGTGGCGCCGTTCACTTATCAGTCATGTTTCTTACGCTACAATTCAAAGTTAGGAAAAATCAAAGCGCATACTTCCCATATAATCCGATCTGATTCGTTTAATTTAAAATATATACAATTACACAAGTGAAGACTTGCATTGCACAAATACTGCATTTATAGGGCGGTATAGCCCGTCTGTAAAACCGTCGAAATGGCCCTATAACGTTTCAAGGTCTCAGATACCGCACATGAGGACCTTAACGCTTGAGGCTAACTTTTAACCGAAAACTTAGATGAATCTCTCAGAGATGTTTTCTTAAACAGTGTACCTTTGTACCAAAATATGTAAAAACGGATTAATTCTCCCGGTTGACTTTATTCCGTTTACATCGCTGAATTTGTAATTGGTGGTGACCGATTATACTATATATAATTATTATCATTATTTATGCCGAATACAGAGAAAACTGTCCTAACGGACACTTCCCTTGAGTGGACATTTTTTCAAGCACAAAGTTAAATATTTAGAGCAAATGACCCTCTCTTATGCGGACACCTCTCATGTATCAAATTGTTTGTTATCAAGATAACAGTAAATAAATAAAATGCAAGAGTATTAAATTTTCGGTTCCACACAAACGTAGTCATTCCTTACAATGTATCCTTGACACAAACAAAGTTCTCAAAAAATTTGATATAGAACACAAAGACACTTAGCGATATTCGAAGAGAATTTTGAACATTGCAGGCACCATTCTCGAGTTATATTTCTTTTATGACTGCTCCAACTATCGGTCAATAAAACTTCAATCAAGGCATTTTTTTATTGTCTCTATGTCTACTAGAGAGGTATAATTATTATGATATTTTTCCTAACCACCTAGTAAGTCACATTCTACTCGTTCTCTGTTTCAAGAAGCAGAAAAACTAAAAACCAGAACGGCAAAAAGCTAAAAAGTTTGTTCTAAAAACATGTAAGTAAATATATTTAATATAAACATATATAAATATATACTGTATACCTCTCAAGCCTGCATACCTATATTCAGTATTCAACAATGAAATGTCAGCTGAATTTCCACCACTATGGCTTTTAGCTTCTTGCTTACTACCACGGCGTGTACGTAACATGCTGTGGAACATTTGATGCAGTTGAGAGCATTGACATGCTAAAAACATAATTTTACATAACAATAGTCAAACACAATGCCGCCGCAACAGAAGGCAAAAATAATAATTCAATTATTCGAATTGTTTTTAGAATGAGATTGGTGATGGTTAGTTGTTATCCTCTTAGTCTTTAAATCGCTTCTCGAAAAGTATGTCTAAATAAAACGAGCAGGGTACAAGTTTGAGCTATTTTGAATGCCTTTCTATCGTAGTCGGTCATGGTACTTCACACACTATGTAGATATGAATAGTGCATTCTACCACAACTATTCCTTACATTTCGGTCTAAACTTTTTTTTAGAGAATTTTCTAACGAAAATCATGCACTTATTACTTGAGTAAACCACTCTCACATAAACTCTTCGAACTAATGACTTTCATAGCCTGAGCTATATATGGGTGGGTAAATATAAGTACATAACGGCTAGTTTATATAGTGATGCCAAAATATTATTACTTTAATGACCACAGATATTCTCAGATAGAAATAAGCAGCAGCATATATTAAAGAAATGTGATCAGTGATTTTATCCCTGAGCGACACCTATTCATAGGGGATTCACCCAGTTTAATATTATGTAAAGTGGTTCCGAGATGGACATATGTGGGAAGATTACTATCGGTCCACGCCAACTTTGTAAATCATAAAACAAATTATTTGTACAATTCCAGCAATTCACTTCGAAACAAATGCAACCGAGTTCTGCTTTGGTAGCATTTGGTGCGCATCGGTCGGAATACATACACTTGTGGTAACTTAATAATACCTACATACGCACTTGATTGAGTGGGCGGATTTAAGAGCACACTTGGCAACAACAACGACAATGAGCGAGTTGACAAAACTGTAAGATCGGCTCTTTGAATTGAAGGAAACTTCTAGCGGAGGCAATCCGTCAATGTCCGTTTGCATGTACTCGGCAAACAACTGAATTATAACTGTTATCACCGAAGCATGAACAAACGCTAGGAAACTCGCATGCTCGTACATTGTAGCGTAAATAGAAGTGGCGAAATAGAAATGGATTGAAAAAAGTTGTTGCAATTTTTAGTTAGACCGACACACACATTTAACCAAATCGCCTTTCGTAATCTTGGAGGTTTAGAGACTTACATTTGTTCATTATTCAAGTCTAAAAACAATTTTCTTTGTAGACTTTGGAGTTATACCGGTGCAATTATAAACCTACTCTGCCAACAACATCCAGAGACCATACCTATGAAGTTTAGCCCTTACCTCCGCTCTTTCTTTACGGAAAGATATGTACGACATATGCTCAGTTCCCAAAAAAAAAATTTTTTGTCACCACAATTGACCCACTCATGAGGACTCTAACCAGAAATTTATATTAATTTGATGCTGATTAAGGCCTAATATAGATCTATCGGCTTAATTTGAATATAATTTCAATATCATTAATACTTGCCAACGTAAAGCCAGGTCTTGTTAAATGTATTAAGTTCCGTAGTACATTGTCAGGATCTCTTTCGATCAAAGAAGAAGTTGAAACTACCCAGTACATTGTCCTTGTAAAAACTTGCCATGGAAGCCTTGAACTTGTACGAGGGCTGCTATATATATTTCTGGCCTAGGCACCACTAAGTGTTGCCAGGTGCAATCTCACATTTCCATTGGAAAGTTTGACATTTTTTAGCATAACATCACTCAGAACGTTTTGATTATCGCGACAAGAGTGCATCGATGAACTAAAATCTTTGTATGGCTATGAAGCACCATCCTATAGCACTGTGAAAAACTGGTACAACGAATTCAATCGTGGCCGACGCTCGCTCAAAGACGAATTCCGTGAAGGTCGTCCAAAAACAGCCGTTGCGCCAGAAAACATCGATGCCATACGTGAACGGATAATTCAAGACCGTCATGTAACATACCTTAAGATAGAGGCATGCCTATGAATTTCTCCCACCAGCATACATTCGATATTGCATGAACACCTGGCCGTAAAAAAGGTTTGTTCTCGTTGGATCCCGCACAATTTGACAATCGCTCAAAAAATGGCTAAAAAAAAATGCTTCGAAAATTGGTTTGAGCGCATGCAAAAATGTATAAATCTTGATGAAGAATATTTTGAAAAACAATAAAACCATTTTTGTTGATAAATATTCCTATTTTCATTATTAGGCCAGAAATATATATAGCAGCCCTCGTAGTAACTATGGATCCAGATGAGGCAATCTCTTCAATAACTCTTGCGGCCTATTGGGTATTGTTTTGGTAAAATTTCATTTTTCATTTTTTCTCGAACGAGTCAAAATTGGAATAAAGGGTTCAGGAAAATTGTGCTAATTTGTGATTTTCAAGTGGTATTAATAGTAAATTGTGATCATAAATTGTGATTAAACTATGCATCAATAATGGCACTATTAACAATGGAAAAACATAATTTTCTAACAATTGACCAAAAAAAGGAAATCCTGAATAAATTAAAAAGAGGAAAATAATTTATTCAGCTTGCAAACGAGTATAATGTTGTCAAATGCACAATTTCCGACATAAAGTTGAATGGGTTAATTTTGAATAAGTTTGTGAAATTTATTTGTATTTTTCGCAGTTACATTGCTAATATAATATCAACGCACCAATTCGGGTTTCGGCCAAACTTCCTGATACTGTGAAGTAAATAGAACTATTAACGAAATTATGAAAACATTCGAACACATAGAGTACAAAAAAATACATATCTTAACTCCGTCAACATCCAAATTCATGGGTAAAGCCATTCCAGTGATCAAACCCGTTAAAAAAGAAGTTAGCTACCAGCATATAAAAGATCAACCACATCATTGAACGTGTTTGCTTCAATAAAGATTTATGATTTTATTTTAACATTCTTGACTGGATCCATTAAAAAAACATTGCTTTTTGCATTCCATATAGAGTAACCCGAACGTACTTATACATATTACTGGAGCTTTATTAAGCTAACATAGTAACACATTTAATTTCAATAATAATTGACTGATAAATTTCTAGCATCTCTACAAAAACAACAATTCAAAGTGCTATAATTCCATAATAAAACAAGTAAGGAAAGGCTAAGTTCGGGTGTAACCGAACATTTTACACTCTCGCAATTTATTGAAGAAATTTTATTAAGATAACGCACAAATTTACCCATAAATTCGGCATAAAGTTTAATAGAATAACGAAAATCGTCCTATATAGTGAATGAGGGCTGAGGTAATTCCTGAACCGATTTCATTCAATTTCACCAGCAAGGTACACTATATCCAAAACTATACGCTCACTTAATTTTGCTAAGATATATCACATATTAACCAATACATATATGCGTAATAAAGCCCAACGAATTTTTGAAAAACCTTTAATTAGGTATATGGGAGCTAGCGGATGATATTTTTGCGAAACCTATAATTTTGTATGTGGGAGGTAAGAGATTTTGTGACCCGATTTTAATAATTTTTGGAACAGAGACACACTATTGGAAGAAAACAATTTCCTCTTAATTACATTAAATTAGTTGAGAGATTTACCCATATTTTCGGTTAAAATTTAACCTTAGGCGCTGAGTTCAACATGTTCGATATCTGGGGCCTTGAAAAGTTATAGTCCGTTTTCGACAATTTTTTCACAAGTGATGCCACAGATCATATACTGTATTTCTGTAAAGTTTTATTTCGCTATCATCATTGGTTCCTAATATATATGTTATAAAGTGAAGGATTCAGATGGAATTCAAAAGTGAATTATAAAGAAAGTAGTCGTGGTTGTGAACCGATTTCATCCATTTTCCACACATGTCATCAGGGTGGGAATAAAATATTATATACCGAATTTCATTGAAATCTGTGGAGTAGTTCCTGAGATATGGTTTTTGACCCATAAGTGGGCGATGCCACGCCCATTTCCCATTTTGTAAAAAGATCTGAGTGCAGCTTCCTTCTGCTATCATTTCTGTGAAATTTTGTGTTTCTGACGATTCTCGTTAGTGAGTTAACGCACTTTTAGTCATTTTCAACCTAACCTTTGTATGGGAGGTGGGCGTGATTATTATCCGATTTCTTTCATTTTTGGACTGTATAAGGAAACGGCGAAAAGAAATGACTGCAGAAAGTTTGGTTTATATATCTTTATTGGTTTGCACAATATATATAAAAAACCTATTTGGGGGCGGGGTCACGCCCACTTTTCCAAAAAAATTACATTCAAATATGCCCCTCCCTAATGCGATCCTATGTTCCAAATTTTATTTTCGTAACTTTATTTATGGCTTAGTTATAGCTCTTTATGTGTTTTTGGTTATCGCCATTTTGTGGGCGTGGCAGTGGTCCGATTCCGCCCATTTTCGAACTTAGCCTTCTTATGGTGCCAAGGAACGCGTGCTCCAAGTTTCATTAAGATATCTCAATTTTTACTCAAGTTACAGCTTGCACGGGCGGACAGACGGACAGACGGACAGACGGACGGACGGACAGACAGACATCCGGATTTGAACTTTACTCGTCACCCTAATCACTTTGGTATATATAACCCTATATCTAACTCGTTTAGTTTTAGGACTTACAAACAACCGTTAGGTGAACAAAACTATAATACTCTCTTTAGCAACTTTTGTTGCGAGAGTATAAAAAGAGTCGGAATCATTAATACAAACATGATATTTGAATTTGTTAATTGAAAATTATTATTTTAATTAACATTAAATTCATCCAAATAATCAAATTTCATTATTACTGAAATTTTATTTAAATGCTTAATGCCTTTTATTAAGCTTCAAAGAATTTATTAAGTAAAGTACTTGAATAAAAGTACATAGTTTGACCGATTTGTGTTCGCTGTTTGATCAAGCTTCTGTGGTCTGCACGTATGTGGTTAATGTTGTAGTTGAAGGCAAATAGTATAAGCGTATGACTTTTTATTTTACTGAATAAAATGAATCATTTGTTTTTAAACTCTCTCGTCACGCAAACGATTCATCTCAACTTCGCCCATGACATACATTCTGCCATTAATCTCTAGCATACCGGCACTCCGTTCTACACCTACTTTGTGTGGCATGGCATAGCGTTGTTTATCCCAAAATCTAGGATCTCGCCAATCCAAATATGTGTACATATCCAAATAAGCCTTCAATTCTCTATCCAATAACTCACTATTAGTATGTTCACCATATTTAATCATAATTATGCGTGTACGACCTTCGTTCAACGAACACTGATGTGCTGTGCGGAACTCCATGCGTGCCCAATCCGACTCAATGAAGTGCTGCGAGAACACAATGATCGTACGACGCGACTGTTCGACTGATTCGATGATTTGTTCGGGTATGTAAGCGCCAGCCAGCCAATTGCGCTCGTACGTGCATATACGAAATGGGGGTTCGTCCTGTTCAAGTTGCGGTAGTAAAGTGTGGTTGACGAAGTCAGCATCCTGGTGTGCATATGAAATAAACGCATCGAATCTTTTATTTGTATCCAATTCACACTCTTTAATGCAAGAGGTCAATATGTTGTGGCCATATAACCAGACTTTCACTTCCAATTTGTATTTATAGTACAGCCCGATAATGAGAAGAAAAATAATAATGACTAATACTGCAGAAGTCACAATTGCAATCATATTCTGATAACGTTCAATATTAACGACAGTGTGGCATAATCGCCCACATTTGCGGTTAGGAGTGTAACATTATGTATATTCTCACAGTATAACTGCTCGACATCGGGTATGCGTTGGCGATAAGCACGAACGGTATATAACAGTTGCTGCGCAGCACAGTTGCAAGACCAACGATTTTCACTGAGATACAAAAACTGTAGTTTGGAGCTGCCATTCAGAAATGCACGCAAAATATTAGCACTTAGAGATTCTATGCGATTATGTCGTAGATCCAAGATAGTTAAATTGATTGGCAATTGAGAGATACTTATGTTCGTGATTTTAAACAGTAAAATGATTATTGCTGATATCGAGTATTGAACTCGTGAGTGCAACTTGTTCGGGACGTGGCAGCTGTTCAATGACGTTTAGTTGGTTACCACTGCAATTGATGATTAGCAACTCAGATTGTGTGTAACAATCGCAGTTTCTGGGTCAGAAAATCGGTTTCCAAGCACACAACTCATCGCGTTGAACCTTTGCAAAATCCGTCACTAGTTTCGTTGACGTCCGATTACACTGTAGACCACTAAAAAGAGTGCGATGGTTATCATTGTAAATCCAAGCTAATTTACAATCGCACATGACAGGATTGCCAGCCATTTTGATTTCGCGATCACAATCATCATATGTAGTTAGTCGATTTGATAAACCATATAGGTTTTCAATCGAATTGTGCTCTAAGTTTATTTCAAAAGGGCATATAACACCAGATTTAATTAACCAAACCATATTAAACTCCTTCAAAAGATTGCGACTTAAATCGATTATTGTAACATTAAATTCGTTTCCTACGTACCTTTCCGGTTGCAACTTACTGACATAAATCAGATCTTCCTGTAAAGCCAAAGGCATTTTGACGTTGAAAGTTGTATGGCATGTATTGGCATAAATTGCAGTGTTCCAAAAAGTTTGCAGCTGGTTATCGCTTAAATCTAACCAATGTAAATATTGTAATGGTTTCATATTTTCCATTAGGTTTGTGGTATCATGCAATCGATTGCCATTGAGTTTCAACTGCCAGAGCAGAGGAATTTGCGTAAAAACATCTGGCGTTAAATATGTCAATAAATTGTACTAAGATCCAGTATTATAAGTTGACGCTGACTTGAAAATAGATTTTGTGGCAATTTCTCGATTTCATTGCGACTTAAATTCAAACAACTTAATTGAGTAAGTGTTGCAAAAATATTTGTGTCCAATATTTTCATATAATTTCCTGCCAACTCCAGCTGCTTGAGCGCCGTAAGGTATTAAAAATATTCTTCCGTTAAATTTTGCAGCATTAGGTGCTTACTGGTCTTACTTTGTACGCTGAGCGTAAGCGTTGCAGTTCGTCATATATAGAACATGTTTAAATTTCAATTCAATACCATCTGCTGATTTTATAATTAATTGAAGGTGAAATATATTTACAAATCTAAAAACATCTTCTTTTGGTTTTACAACTTTGTCACTGGTATAGACTAATGTTATTTTATTCTGTTTTTCCATAAGTATTAGAATTCTCAGAACTGTACTATTCATGTATTCTTTATGTGTAAAGTTCTTGCAATTTATCGTTTCGATATAATCTGTTTGAAATAGAAGTGACTGAAATTTCTTCTCGAGTAAAGAATTAATGTTAATTTTTGTGTACTTTGTACAATTCACTTGCAGTTTCCGTGGTTTTGAATTAGATTTGTTGTAAAGTACATATAATTTGTCGGAAAAATAACATTGAACAAGCTTATCTGTGCAATAACACCGAACACTTTTATCGGCATGGCCTTCCTTACACCTAGTGTCTACTTGTGGAACCGTAGTTTCGATCAACTGGCTTTCGGTGGTGCGCACCAACACAAATTCGTTGTTTAAGATCAGCATACTTAGTATATAGGCGAGTATTATAAACATTTTTAACACTTTCAGATAATTTAAATTTATTTATTTGATGATTATATTTTTATAGTTTCTTCGCACTTGCATACCAACTCACACTTGCTGAAATACTAAACAACAAATACCAAGCTGGAGTTGGTTAAACCTTTTAAATTTTTATTTAGTTCCTTATCAATATTCGTGAAAACCGCAAATTGTCACAGTATCGTTTAATATGCGTTGTAGTTAATTTGCTATTGTGGTATTTATATTGTACCGTATGTATGTTTCTATATACACCCGTCGAAATAAATATAAAGGCAGCCACATTTTCTTTAAAAACAAATATTACGTTAATCTAGTGGATATTACGTTAATCTAGTGGACTTTATGCCGAATAGATGCGTCGATGTGATATCTCTATAAAATAACATAAATAAATTGTGGGGATATAAAATATTCGATTACGCCGGCATTATTTACCCCTTCCTTAATTGTTTTTGAACAAAAAATGGAACACAAAATTTTAATGTGGAATCCAACACCACCGACGAAAAGTTAGTATATAATATTCGACCACTTAACTAAAACACTGAAGACTATTTGGGTTCCTAGCCTATCATAGGAATTATTCTCATATTCGATGATTATATCAATTCAGTAAACGTCTGAGTTCACAGTATTACATATAAGTGGAAGCCAAAGTTAGCATACAATAGAGACAAGGGTATGAGCCCTTATAACATGAACTTATTGTTTCAACGCAATGAAAGCCATTTACGTTCGAATACTCAGTGACAACAGATGTCGGACAATGTGTATGATGAACATTGTGACCATGTCTGCTACTACATTCACTCACATTGTCAGATAAAGACACAAGTGGCGGAAAACAATTCCTGATAAGAAAATTTCTCGCTAAAGCAATAAGCGTAAATGTGCATAGACAAAGAAATTGAGATTGAAATTGAAAATGAAGAAATCGTTGGAGCAGCCAAAACAAAAACTTTGCCAAAGAAATGGAAGGCAAAGGTCACAACGAGGAAGTACATATTACATACATACAGACGGATCAATTATGGAGGAGGAATGGCCAGGTTTACTATTTGAAGAAAGTATAATGAAATCAATGGCGCAATGATTGTTACTCACGAGTCTGGACGAGATATGCATATATTATAACTAGACTCATTTCCATGGTGAAATTTTAATTTCAATATTCATTAGAGTGAAAAGCTTTCAAGAGTTTTCCTTTCTATGTATTATTGAAATATAAAGATTTAAAAAGCTAGGTGGTTATAAAACTATTCCGACAACTACAACAAGAGACCATACCTAATAAATTAAGCGCTCACTTGTTCTTTAATGAAAGATCTATCGGCAAAATAAAGTTAAAATTGCTTTCAAGAATATAAAATTACTAGCAGACCGCTCTGGCTTTGCACTGGTTTAAACAAACATGTCAAAAGTTATAAGTTTTTACACACTCTCCCATACATACATATGTATGTACTTTCCCGTATCTTGCATGGGTTCATTTTAAAAAAGTAACATTATAAAAATTCGAGCATGAAATTAAATTTTATTTGCAATGTGCTAAAACTTGATTACGACCTATAGTCTTTCGTATCCGTTATCTTTCTCTCTGATTATGAAGGTGTTGGGAACGCTCAGAGCTCGACTTCCTAGTGTGAGCTTGTATATCTATACCAATATTATAAAGAGGAAATGTTTGTTTTTTTGTTTGTTTGTGTCGAATAGGCTCCGAAACTACTGAACCGATTTGAAAAATTCTTTCACCGTTGGAAAGCTATACTATCCCTGAGTGACATAGGCTATATTTAGTTTAAAAAAAATAGGGTTCCTTACCAAAACTCCGATAATGTAAAAAAAATACCAAAAAACTTTCTTTAATCGCGAATGCTGCGAAAACGATTGAAGATATAACAAAGTGATGTACTACAATTTTGTAGAACTTATCATTATCTACAAAAAATGTCGCGACATCATATCTCTAACTATTATAGTTTTGTCACAATAAGCGATTTTATATAAAAAATTAATTAAAATACCACTACTTGAAAAGGCTCTTTATTTATACCTTAGTATTAATCCTTAAATGAAATAAATGATTTATTATTTAAGATCGCTTCAAAACCTTTATATAACTTTTTGAATTATTAGATTCTGACATACCATTCAAAAGATATCACGAGTTAAAAATTTTGAAATTTTTTAATGGTCCTGTGCGGAATTAAAAATAATTGTCGCTTGATAATAATATGATATAAAAATGAATTGCTGTTCGTTTGTGCCGCGAAAAAACGATAACGGCCAAACCGATCTGGCTAATTTTAGTCTTGAAATATTCGTGGAAGGCCAGAAAAAGATTAGAAAGTGAGTAAATATGAAAAAATTTCGAGGAAGATAATAATAAGAGAATTTTATTCGAGTTGACAAGAAAAATATAAAAGAGAAAACAAAAAATTATAATTTGAAGGATGTCATTGTTGCTTTGTTAAAATATTTTTGTTATTGTTCAATTGTATAATTTTTTGATGTAATTTTATTAAGATAACACACAATTTTACCTATATTTTCGACATAAAGTCCAATAGAAAATCATCATGTATAGTGTATGAGGGCTGATGTAATTCCAGAACCAATTTCACTCATTTTCACCACCAAGGTTAACGGGAATAGGGGCGACTTGGCACCTGTTAGTAGGCAAACATACGGCACATTCGGCCTTGAAATTACTCCCAGTCAGCAAAATCGTCAAAAATAGCGCTTTAACGAAAATTTTCCAAATATTCAAGAAGTCGTTGGAGGTTCTGCACAGGACTTTAAAAGATCTTGTTTGTCGATGAACGTTTTTGGTGGAGCCAGGATTCTGTTAGTAGGTGATTTACGCCAGACTCTTCCAATTATTCCTGGATCAACTGTTACTGATGGGCTAATCGCATGCCTAAAATCATTTAATTTTTGGCGACACATAAAGAATCGCCAATTAAAAACTAACATATGAGTGTTTTTGTAACAATACCAAATTGCGATTGTAGAAATAGTTGGCAGTTGACACCTCGATGGATTAATAGCATTTTCAACAGATTTTTTTCACTTCATTGACTCGAAAGAGAAGTTTTCCTGACATGAAACCTCAATATGATAACCATAAATGACTGATTGAATGACCTATATTGATGGTAAAAAAAAATATCGATGATCTTAATGCGACAATTTAGAATTTCGGTCCAAGAGAATTGACACAGCTACTAACCAGGATGACGTAGTCAATTATCCCAAACTATTTAAAATTGCCTGTACTTTGCAATTAAAAGTAGTGTGAGTTGTAATCATGCTGCGTAACATAAATGAACCTCGAGTAATCAATATCGTCGCCGAAGCCAAGATTGGACCAACTTAATTTAATGTATACCTTAGCCACAAAAACGTGTGGCCGGGTCTGCTAGTTTCTAATATAATATTTTGTTCTTCAAGCCGCTGCACACGCACCATACTCGACTCTCTGGCATGCGATTGCGATGCGAAGATAATGAGTTACAAGGTTAAGGTATTGAAAATGTCTATATGTATATATGCGAGTGTGTCATATGTATACCTTATATATATTTACATGCACATTTCCAATTTGCTGTGCATTCTTAGAATGAAAGTTTTTTTTCGGCATATCTAACGGGTGATTTTTTTGAGGTTAGGATTTTCATGCATTAGTATTTGACAGATCACGTGGGATTTCAGACATGGTGTCAAAGAGAAAGATGCTCAGTATGCTTTGACATTTCATCATGAATAGACTTACTAACGAGCAACGCTTGCAAATCATTGAATTTTATTACCAAAATCAGTGTTCGGTGTTCCGCTTTTTTATCGACAAATTTTGTTCAGCGATGAGGCTCATTTCTGGTTGAATGGCTACGTAAATAAGCAAAATTGCCGCATTTGGGGTGAAGAGCAACCAGAAGCCGTTCAAGAACTGCCCATGCATCCCGAAAAATGCACTGTTTGGTGTGGTTTGTACGCTGGTGGAATCATTGGACCGTATTTTTTCAAAGATGCTGTTGGACGCAACGTTACGGTGAATGGCGATCGCTATCGTTCGATGCTAACAAACTTTTTGTTGCCAAAAATGGAAGAACTGAACTTGGTTGACATGTGGTTTCAACAAGATGGCGCTACATGCCACACAGCTCGCGATTCTATGGCCATTTTGAGGGAAAACTTCGGAGAACAATTCATCTCAAGAAATGGACCCGTAAGTTGGCCACCAAGATCATGCGATTTAACGCCTTTAGACTATTTTTTGTGGGGCTACGTCAAGTCTAAAGTCTACAGAAATAAGCCAGCAACTATTCCAGCTTTGGAAGACAACATTTCCGAAGAAATTCGGGCTATTCCGGCCGAAATGCTCGAAAAAGTTGCCCAAAATTGGACTTTCCGAATGGACCACCTAAGACGCAGCCGCGGTCAACATTTAAATGAAATTATCTTCAAAAAGTAAATGTCATGAACCAATCTAACGTTTCAAATAAAGAACCGATGAGATTTTGCAAATTTTATGCGTTTTTTTTTTTTAAAAAGTTATCAAGCTCTTAAAAAATCACCCTTTACTTACTTAAAATTCATTTTGTAAACAAGAAATATCAAATATAAGTGTTATTCATCAGTTTTTATACTTACATCACTTGGCGGTTCTGATCCGAATTGTAGTGTCAGTAATACCAACGCCACTTTTATACCCATCGTGCGGAGACTCCTAGCTCGCTTATTTTAAATTAAGGTAGATTTATGCTTATTTCGTGTGTATACTAGAAATACCTACGTGACAACGGTAGACGGACCTATATTTTTATACCAACTTGACTTTGAGTACACTACTTCCTTAATGTCACTATTTTAATTAGCAAAGCTAGAAGACAAGTTATATTCTTCAGATAAGTGAGTATTTGAAATTAATTTCATTAAGCAGACTATACTTTACGCGGAGTTATTGCGATTGTTGAGCTCTCGAATGGGATTTATAGCTTGTGCTTTTCTACTAAATGTCTTAAAAAAGTATGTTATTTTTAATCTCCATTCAAACGACTATGTATATTTCAATATTCTTTATTAAAATCGTGATATATGAGTGTCCAATGAAAACTGTATATATGCCACTGTAACCACAGAAAAAGGAACTAAGCCATACACGCTGCAATAGAAAATTCTATCCACGTGTTCCATTGAACTTTCATTAAGCTCAGTGGGACGCTTTTTTAGCTAAATTTTAACGAACGTCACACTCTTCACAGTGCTTCGCATTGTTGCTGATATTTATGTGCCAACGTCATCGCTCACTATTGTCCACGTACTTCATATATATGGGTATGACCAGGAAACTGTTATTTGACTATGCCTGCAAATTATCTTTTCTACCAAAAAATAGCTGTCGCTGAAAAACTCACTATATGTAAATCTGAACTAGCCACAGGGTCCTAAATCATTTAACGAGGTAAAAATAAGTTTTTGTGCAAGTAATTAATATACCTAACAGGAAAAACAAGAGCTGTGAGTTAGCAAACTTAGCTACATTACATTTCATATTCAAATACAGTGGAACTTCTCTAACTCGAATCACCACAATCCACAAAAAAACTTCGAGTTAGAGAGACTTCGGGTTATAGAATTTTCATTAAAACATACAGTTTTCGCATTAAGTTTTATGTACATAGGTTAAAAATGTTTTCTGTAAGTTTGTTTGTTGCACTTTGCTATTGTTTGGCTCTTGACATGTTTGGATCTCATGATTTTGTTACATGATTTATGCTATCCATAAGTGTAATATTATATTTTGTGTTCGCCTCCATACAATATACAGGGACTCTTTTAAACTTCTGCGTCGATGGTAAAATTTAAATTTTGTATTATGAAAGCCATTTACGTTCGTTGTATTATGCCCTGGTCGAAAAGTTCGATATATGGAAGGAAATTTGTATGAAATCTATGGCCAATTCAAGAGTTCGAGTTGCGGAGACCTTCGAGTTATGGAAGTTCCACTGTAACTCGACATAACGATTTGGTTTTCCTCTAATTTAGTGTTATACAAATTCTAACCAATCAGAATAATGGGGTAAGCATGACAATCTTTAGTCAAACTTTATTCTCGTTCAATTGGCATATAAAACATAATGCAAATTTTTGTGAAAGCTTGCATTTGAAAATGTTTTTCAAATTTGTTGTCATCTATTTAAAATTATTTATAGATTGCAAAAGGAAATGAAAGTATTTGTAGAAGAGTTGTCAGCTGTGTAAAATATAGTATTCATGAGTGGTACGTTATGAGGTCCAGTTTAATGTATTATGATTAGGTCAAACTTCAAAAAATCGTTTTGGATTAATTTCAAAACTCTACAAACTCACGTTAAATTTTATTTTCACTTTACATACATATACATGCACAAAAATACATACAACATACATATGTAACACATCTACAGTCGGGCCTCGATTATCCGTGATAGTCGGGACTAGAAGCACATCTCTTTTTGTACTCGACCGGGTTAGCAACCGGCCTAGCCAACGGTCTGTTTACAATTACATTGCTTTTTCACTGCTGCCACTTTCTTTTTTTGACGTCACGCACTTACAAATGTGTGCGGTGATTCCAAATGTTTTTTCGACAATGCATAATTGTCTATGATGGCACTTTTGTGCAGCGAATTCAAAAAATTCATTAAAACGAACTAATTTGTTCACTGATTTTGAACAGATCCTTCGTACTCACTTATTCTCTTAAAATATATGTACGCATATGGAAGTCTGCAAAGCAACATTTTTATTACCAACTAGCAGACCCGGCCACACGTTTTTGTGGCTAAGGTATACATTAAATTAAGTTGGTCCAATCTTGGCTTCGGCGACGATATTGATTACTCGAGGTTGATTTATGTTACGCAGCATGATTACAACTCACACTACTTTTAATTGCAAAGTACAGGCAATTTTAAATAGTTTGGGATAATTGACTACGTCATCCTGGTTAGTAGCTGTGTCAACTCTCTTGGACCGAAATTCTAAATTGTCGCATTAAGATCATCGATATTTTTTTTTTACCACCAATTAGGTCATTCAATCAGTCATTTATGGTTATCATATTGAGGTTTCATGTCAGGAAAACTTCTCTTTCGAGTCAATGAAGTGAAAGAAATCTATTGGAAATGCTATTAATCCATCGAGGTGTCAACTGCCAACTATTTCTACAATCGCAATTTGGTATTGTTGCAAAAACACTCATATATTAGTTGTTAATTGGCGATTCTTTATGTGTCGCCACAAATTAAATAATTTTAGGCATGCGATTAGCCCGTCAGTAACAGTTGATCCAGGAATAATTGGAAGAGTCTGGCGTAAATCACCTACTAACAGAATCCTGGCTCCACCAAAAACGTTCGTCGACAATCAAGATCTTTTAAAGTCCTGTGCAGTACCTCCAACGACTTCTTGAATATTTGGAAAATTTTTGTTAAAGCGCTATTTTTGACGATTTTGCTGACTGGTGTTTCGTTCATTTGCAATTTAGGAGTAATTTCAAGGCCAAATGTGCCTATGTATGTTTGCCTACTAACAGGTGCCAAGTCGCCCCTATTCCCATTAACCTTGGTGGTAAAATGAGTGAAATTGGTTCCGGAATTACATCAGCCCTCATATACTATATATGATGATTTTCTATTGGACTTAATGTCGAATATGTAGGTAAAATTGTGTGTTATCTTAATAAAATTACATCAATAAATTGTGAGAGTATAAAATGTTCGGTTGGACCCGAACTTAACCTTTCCTTATTTGTTACAAATTGTTTTGGGCTATCGACACAACCTTATACAATTGAACAATTACAAAAATATTTTAACTAAGCAACAATGACATCCTTCAAATTATAATTTTTTGTTTTCTCTTTTATATTTTTCTTGTCAACTCGAATAAAATTCTCTTATTATTATCTTCCTCGAAATTTTTTCATATTTACTCACTTTCTAATCTTTTTCTGGCCTTCCACGAATATTTCAAGACTAAAATTAGCCAGATCGGTTTGGCCGTTATCGTTTTTTTGCGGCACAAACGAACAGCAATTCATTTTTATATCATATTATTATCAAGCGACAATTATTTTTAATTCCGCACAGGACCATTCAAAATTTTCAAAATTTTTAACTCGTGATATCTTTTGAATGGTATGTCAGAATCTAATAATTCAAAAAGTTAAATAAAGGTTTTGAAGCGATCTTAAATAATAAATCATTTTTTTCGATAAGGATTAATACTAAGGTGTAAATAAAGAGCCTTTTCAAGTAGTGGTATTTAATTAATTTTTTTATATAAAATCGCTTGTTGTGACAAAACTATAATAGTTAGAGATATGATGTCGCGACGTTTTTTGTAGATAATGATAAGTTCTACAAAATTGTAGTACATCACTTTTACTTATATCTTCAATCGTTTTCGCAGCATTCGCGATTAAAGAAAGTTTTTTGGAATTTTTTTTACATTATCGGAGTTTTTTTAAGAAACCCTATTTTTTTTTTAAACTAAATATAGCCTATGTCACTCAGGGATAGTATAGCTTTCCAACGGTGAAAGAATTTTTCAAATCGGTTCAGTAGTTTCGGAGCCTATTCGACACAAACAAACAAAAAAACAAACATTTCCTCTTTATAATATTAGTATAGATGAATGGAAATTTGAAAATACTCTACAAAGTATTGAGTTTGCATAAATTGTGGACGTAAAAGGTAATTCGTACTTTTTCAAATTTTCTTTTAATTAATTTCTAGGCAAATGGTTGCCTGTTTATTTATATACTCGCATCACATATTTACCGAAACCCCTAATACATATTAGGTATTTGGGATAATGTTTAAAAAATATATTTTTACATATCTGAGATGAAAAATCCGTAAGCACTCAGGTCTTCATATTCGATATTTGGGTCCTGGAAAAGTTATGGATCGTTACCAAGAATTTGTAAGAGAGCGATGCCACACCTTAAATAAAATATTTATGTGAAGCTCTATTCCGATATCTTCATTGGTTCCGATATTCTTATATACTTTAAAATGACCGAAATAGATAGATTTCAAAATTGTACTATTTGTTAACCGATTTCTCCTGTTTTCCATAGGTAAAACTAGGGTGTCAAGAAAAAATTAGTCGATCAGTTTATGAGGTATGATTTTAGACCCAAAACCGCATTTCTTTTAAAGAGTTTCATCTTAATATAATGTATATAGCTATGTGCTATATTCTTCACTAACGGTACGGTGTCTACCCGATTATAGCCGAATCGACGATAGTGCGCCACTTCTCTCTCTCCTTCGCTGTTCGGCGCCAGTAGCAGATCCCAAGTGTAACCTGGTCGCTCTCCACCTCGTCCCTACAACGGAGTGGAGGCCCTCCACTTCCTCGACTTCCTCCGGCGGGTACTGCATCGAACACTTTCAGGGCTGGAGTGTTTTCGTCCATTCGGACAACATGACCTAGCCAGCGTAGCCGCTGTCTTTTTATTCGCTGGAATATGTCTATGTCGTCGAATAACACATACAGCTCATCGTTCCATCGTCTGTGGTATTCGCCGTTGCCAATGTTTAAGGGACCATAAGTCTTCCGCAAAACCTTTCTCTCAAAAACTCCTAGTGCCGTCTCATCGGATGTTGACATCGTCCACGCTTCTGCACCGTAAAGTAGGATTGGAATGATGAGAGACTTGTAGAGTTTGGTTTTTGTTCGTCGAGAGAGGACTTTACTTTTCATTTGCCTACTTAGTCCAGTGCAGAGTGATTCTGCGTTTGGTTTCCAGGCTTACATTGTTATTGCTGTTAATGCTGGTAGACGAAATTATCTACAACTTCAAAGTTATGACTGTCAACAGTGACGTGGGACCAAAACGCGATTGCGCAAACTGTGTGTTTGACGACAGGAGATATTTCGTCGTGTTCTCGTTCACCACCAGACCCATACGCTTCGCTTCCTTATCGAGTCTGGTAAAGGCGCTGGTGTTGTTTCCAATGATATCGATATCATCGGCGTACGCCAGTAGCTGTACACTCTTATAGAAGATTGTACCTTCGCTATTTAGCTCTGCAGCTCGTATTATTTTCTCCAGCATCAGGTTAAAGAAATCACACGAGAGTGAGTCACCTTGTCTGAAACCTCGTCTGGTATCGAACGGCTCGGGGAGGTCCTTCCCGATCCTGACGGAGCTTTTGGTGTTGCTCAACGTTAGCTTACACAGCCGTATTAGTTTTGATGGTATACCAAATTCAGACGTCGCGGCATAAAGGCAGCTCCTTTTCGTGCTGTCGAAAGCAGCTTTAAAGTCGACAAAGAGATGGTGTGTGTCGATCCTATTTTCACGGGTCTTCTCCAAAATTTGGCGCATGGTGAATATCTGGTCCATGGTGGACTTTCCAGGTGTAAAGCCACACTGATAAGGTCCAATCAGTTTGTTGATCTTTCACACAGCACGCTCGATAGAACCTTATAGACGATATTTAGGAGGCTTATCCCACGGTAATTGGCGCAGATTGTGGGGTCTCCCTTTTTGTGTATTGGGCAGAGCACACTGAGATTTCAATCGTCAGGCATGCTTTCTTGCGACCATATTCTGCAAAGAAGCTGATGCATGCACCTTATCAGTTCTTCGCCGCCGTATTTGAATAGCTCGGCCGGTAATCCATCGGCCCCCGCCGCCGTATTGTTCTTCAAGCGGGTAATTGCTGTACTATTGCCTCACCGAAATCTTTGTCATTTTGTGATTTGGTACAATTTCTCGAAGTGTATACAAGTTGCATAAATACTTGTATATGGTATATCGCCTACTCATATGCAAAAAAATAACTAATATACAGATATATATTAAACAGTCAATATATATTATATATGAATCTTATTTTTATATGTATCAATAAATTTGTGTATATATGTAATATCTCTATGTCAAACACGTGCTTCTTAACTGACCTGAATTTATAAGCGCATGTGTGTATTATTGTTTACATTTCTCTATTAAAGTTATTTCAATATATACAAAATTATATTTCACAAATAAATGCTCTCACTCTGTCTCCCATTTGTATATAACAATAATTTACTAACCGTTCTCATAGTAAATACTCACACATACATATGTATGTATATAAAGTTACTCTTTCTGATTAAAAATAATTTCTCCGTGTAAAGTTGGTTTCTCTTTAATATGGCTGATTGGCGATTTTGCGCAAAACTTCGTAGAAAGTACTTATATGTAACTAATATGAATTTTATCATAACTGACCAGCTCAACTTGTAAATATTGCTCTCTGTCTGACTCTCTACCGCACTGACTCTTTCTTTTTCGTATATATATAGCTTTATGTCCATATTGATTTAATTATATTTGAGTGTACCATGGTGTGTTATTGTTTTCAAGGCTTCTTTAGCAAACCGGAAAATATGCTTCAATTAGTAAAGTCAGAACATGGTGTTTATATTTAAGAATTCTTTGAAGTGAAAATGTACATACATAAATATTTTTCGAGAAATTCATTTTGAGAAACTTACAGAGATTCTCTGTCTTGAACATTTATTCAAACAATAAATGATCATATTCACTAGCAGGATCTTGCAGACATCTCTAAGTCTAACGTTTAATTATCCATTACAAAGACTTTTCGAAATAAAACTTATTTATATAGTTATTTGCGGCTCAAGAAAAGTTGTAAATCCTTTTTTTTTTATTGTTTGAGTTTTAGAATTTCTAACTGATGTGCTAAATTCATCTAACACCTTTCTTAGATATACATACAACAGTTGTTAAGAACATAGAACTAAAGGCGACTGACTCCAGTATATCGCTTACATAAATTCCTATGGTGACATGCATTTCCTATGGTGACATTACATTAATCGATCATACTACTATCTCTGTTGATGTTTCGATGTCTTATCCATTACTTCGGCAATCACTTTTTCTATTGTTGACATTGTGTACGCTAAGACAGCACATCTACACACGTAATAATAAAATATTTAATGAGATTTCAATAAACTGGAAAATTTTGTGGCACCTATTTTTTCCCTACTGGGAATTTGCTCTCCTAACTGTCTGCTGCATGATATCTGACAGAAATGGTTGATGTAGTTAGTTTTCATTGCTTTTTGCTGTAACAACAGCGGCAATTTGTGACAGGAAATGGCTTTGACAGCAGTTGCAGTTTCGTGGTCGCGGTTTTGAAATTAAATGCACTATTTTAGAAATATTATTGTGCGTATGCTCTTTATAGTGATCTAGTTTGAAATTTATTTGGAAAAAACTATTGTTGATTAATTAAACCGGTTGATGTTGTCAACGTTACAAATAATGAGAGTTTTGTTTACTCCTTTAAAAACATACTGCAGGTGCGGCAGATATTTTTGTATAGAGCGAACTCATCAAAACCACTAATTTTTGTTAAGTGCCATCTTGAGATTATTTGCTTCACCAAAAACTCCAAGTGTCGTCTCATTGGATGTTGACATCGTCCACGTTTTTGCACCATAAAACAGAACGGGAATAATAGGGGCCTTGTAGAATTTGGTCTCTGACCGTCGAGGAAGGGCTTTCGTCTCTTACTCTTCGACGTTTCTTTATCACTTTTAAGCTTTCTTTTTACTGACATAGCTTTACTTGCTTGGGTCCCCCCTCAGGGTCGCTGTCTCTGCTCGCTATGTGCAATCGCTGTGTTGATTCCGTGATTATCTTTGCTTTGTAGGGAAGGCACGCAAGGGTTGATGTGGCCCTTTATGGGTGCCTACATTCAGCGCTAGCTTAATGGCGGCAAGCATCGAACCTACTCTGAGGCCTTGCCGGTGTTATTTGGGACGGGAGGCATCTGTAACGTTAACCGGCAAGCCATTTCAGCAAGATTTCACTCCGCTTACTGAAGTTGCCGAATGTCATGTCTGTCAGCGCCAATGTTTTCATTCCAAGAACCGTTTCCAGGAGGCTCTTATCAGAGTCTTACTGGGCTTAAACTCTGGCGACCGTTTCATAAAACATTTGCTATCCCAGCTTTGCCGTTATCCACCAGCCAACTTGCTGTGCTGTGAGGTGAACAGTTCGTCCACTCCTAACCTGGAGACAGAGGCTACCCTATAAGCCGCGCAATCTGAGTCAAACGCTTACGGTAGCCCTGAGCCCTGAGTGTGTTTATGCATGTATGTGCTCATGTGGGTTTATATACACAAACAGACTCGAATCTAATTACATCCGTGCACGTTTCGAGGCGGCCAACCGATCGATCAATCGACGTGGCAGATAAACTCTTATTTCTCGTTGGTAATATGAATTTTTAGCTCGTCAACTGCAGCAATGCACGCAACAAAAACAACACACACACAACTAAAACAACAAAAACCAAGGTTTAAACTGCAAAACATGGGGTACACATCGACAACCATAAAGCTAAAAGCAATGAAAATGAAGCGCCTGATGCATAAAATTCTGTCTTCCTCCCGGTTGAACAACAGGGCCGCCACCACAAGGAAACACATCATCTGAAATCCACCTGTATCTATGTACAAATATGTGTGCGTGTGGTGCCAAATGTAAACAAAGTGTAGGTTTTATTATACTGACACTAGCACCAGTAGCAACGATTTTTGTGTAAACAAATATTCCAGCATGTATACGGAGTGTTCGGTATGTTGGTTGGTGTGGCCATATTCCATAAACTTCTCTACAAAAAAACTGTTTGCTGTGACTGGATATGTACATAGGAAGCGTGATTTTCGGTATTAAAGTTACGAAAAATAAATAGAATCCGACAGCAGCAAGTACGCCTCGTCTATACATCTGCCGCTGATGCATACGATTAATGGAGTCCACACAGCCCAAGTTCTATTGCATTGTTGATGTAACATTATTTCTGTCTAAACTAAAAGGGATAAGCCTCCTCAACATCGCGTATAAGGTTCTGTCGAGCGTATTGTGGAAAGACTAAAGCCCACCGTCAACAAACTGATTGGACCTTATCAGTGTGGCTTTAGACCTGGAAAATCAACAACAGATCAGATATTCACCATGCGCCAAATTTTGGAGAAGACCCGTGAAAATAGGATCGACACACACCATCTCTTTGTCGACTTTAAAGCTGCTTTCGACAGCACGAAAAGGAGCTGCCTTTATGCCGCGATGTCTGAATTTGGTATCCCCGCAAAACTAATACGGCTGTGTAAGCTGACGTTGAGCAACAGCAAAAGCTCCGTCAGGATCGGAAAGGACCTCTCCGAGCCGTTCGATACCAGATGAGGTTTCAGACAAGGTGACTCACTATCGTGCGACTTCTTTAACTTGATGCTGGAAAAAATTATACGAGCTGCAGAGCTAAATAGAGAAGGTACAATCTTCTATAAGAGTGTACAGCTACTAGCGTACGCCGATGACGCCAAAGCGTATGGGTCTGGTGGTGAACGAGGACAAGACGAAATATCTCCTGTCAAACAAACAGTCAGCCCATTCGCGTCTTGGCTCCCACGTCACTGTTGACAGTCATAACTTTGAAGTTGTAGATAATTTCGTCTACCTGGGAACCAGCATTAACAGCAATAACAATGTCAGCCTGAAAATCCAACGCAGAATCACTCTTGCCAACAGGTGCTACTATGGACTAAGTAGGCAATTGAAAAGTAAAGTCCTCTCTCGACGAACCAAAATCAATCTCTACAAGTCGCTTATCATTCCTGTCCTGCTTTATGGTACAGAAGCTTGGACGATGTCAACATCAGATGAGACGACACTAGGAGTTTTCAAGAGGAAAATTTTGCGCAAGATTTATGGTCATCAGAACATTGGCAACGGCGAATACCGCAGACAATGGAACGATGAGCTGTACGAGTTATACGGCGACATAGACATAGTCTAGCGATACACAAAATGAAAATGATGTGGAAAGAAAGAAACATGGAACAAAGAATACGGAAGCTAGAGGAAATATCGACGCAGAACACTATACTCCTGGAGCGGATTATTGACATATTTCCACCGATGAAGATTGAATTAATGATATTTCATATTAAAAACATGAATGATTTAGCATCTACAGAATCCTTGCTTTTGAATAAGCCTAAGGCAGAAATTGTGAGTATGATAAAATACATTTGATAAGATGTTACTAAACAGTTTGAGTTTATTATAGGTGGCGTATCTGAAGCAAAAATTTTCAAAGAGACCCCTATCAAAAATTTTGGATTAAGTGACTGCTCTTAAAAGTGAATTGGGATGGAGCCAAAAAAAAAGTTGCATTGAAGAATTATGCAAAAAAAAAAATAATAGATTTCATGAACATTCATTTAATTAAAAAACTTTAATAAAAAATAAAATTATAAAAATTTGTTTTTGTTAAAATAATTGCAGGTTGAAAATAATATAGGATTTATCATAGAGATCTCCTGTAGTAGTAATCATAGAGATCTCCTTTGGGATTAATCATAGAGATCTCCTATATCAGTAATAATAGAGATCTCTATTAGGAGGTTAAAAGGAGTACTCGCGTTCCAATGACATGCAATGTTAAAAACGAGTATACAATTTTACGTGTATTTACACACGAATATTAGAAGTAATAGGAAGTATAGGATATCTCCTAAAGGATTAATCAAGGAGGTCTCAAACGATCATCCTAAAATCTGCTGGGATGCGATACTGAGGAGACTTATACCACGGTAATTGGCACAGATTGTGGGCTCTCCCTTTTTATGGATTGGGCAGAGCACTGAGATTCCAATCGTCAGGCATGCTTTTTTCCAGCCATATTCTACAAAGAAGCTGATGCATGTACCTTATTAGTTCTTCCCCGCCGTATTTGAATAGCTCGGCCGGTAATCTATCGGACCCCGCTGCTTTGTTGTCCTTCGAGCGGGTAATTGCTATTCGAATTTCCTCATGGTCGGTTAATGGAACATCTGTTCCATCGTCATCGATTGTAGTATCGGGTTCGCCATCTCCTGATGTTGTATTTTCACTGCCATTCAGCAGGTCGAAGAAGTGTTCCCTCCATAATCCCAGTATTCCCTGGACATTGGTTACCAGATTATGCGGTTATCTTCGTTAAGTCGCTTAATTTTTTCATAAAATTTTCGCTCATTTCCTCTGTCTGCCAACTTCTAAAGCGCTTCATACTCATATCTCCGAATGCGTCTCGCTTCCCTCTTCAGCTCTCGGTATCTACCCCATCCCGCACGTGTTGTGGTCGTTTGCAACGTTGCGAGGTAGGTAGTCTGTTTTCTCTCCGCTGCGAAAAGGGCAATCCTCATCGTACAAACTGGTATTTTGGCGTTGCCGGCGACCAATTGTTTCAGCTGCTGCGGTAAGTAATGAGTTTGAGATGCCGTTCCTCAGCTCCCTTATATCGATATGCTGATGAGTGCTCTCAGAGATCAGGAGTGCAAGTCGAGTAGAAAATTTCTTGACTATCTGTTGCGTAGTCAGATTTCATTTTAGTATTCTATCACATACCATAATAATACAGTGGAACTTCTCTAACTCGATTCACCATAATCCACACAAAACTTTGAGTTAGAGAGATTTCGAGTTATATAATTTTCATTAAAACATACTAATTTTCAAAAGGCCGAAAAATATAGATTTATGCACTGTTTTATTTATTTACTTCGCATAAAGTTTTATGTTCATATGTTAAAACATGTATTCTGTAATTTGGTTTGTTGCAGTTTGCTTTTGTTTGGCTCTTGACGTCTGTATCAATGCCTGTTTTACATGGTCGCCTTCATACGGTATAGAGGGACTCTTTTAAAATTCTGTCTCGATAGTTAATTTTTAATTTTGTATTATACCCTGATCAAATTTGTATAAAATTTGGCTTCTAAACGCTATTGCCAATTCAAGTGTACGAGTTATGGAGATCTTCGTGTTATAGAAGTTCGAGTTATGGAAGTTCCACTGTATGTGAACTTGGATAATAACGTCCACCATCCATACAAAGGTTATGCTGAAAATTACTAACAGTGCGTTAACTTATTAACGGACTACACCCAAAGCACTATATTTTACAGAACAATGACAGACGGAAGCTGCACTCATATTTTTATAAATGGAAAGTGGGCGTGGCGTCGCCCACTATATCTCAGGAACTACGCGACCAATTTCAAAGAAATTTAGTACATAACATTTTTGACATCCAGATATTACCATTGGAAAATAGTAATACAATTTTGTATTCCATATGATTCGTTCACATTATAATATGTATATACATAAGGAATAAATGAAAATATCGGAATAAAACCTTACAAAAATACTGTATCCGAGGTGTGGCATCACTTATGTAGAAATTATCACAATTGGACTATATATTTTCAAGACCACAGATTGAACAGGATAAGCTCAGTGGCTAAGAACAAAAATATCACTAAATCGTTCAGATATTTGAATGTTATTCACAAGAAGTTTATCTTATATGTATATCAAGCTCCCATATACCTAATAGCTTATATATTTCAATTATGTTATTATGTTAATTTAATTTAATTTTTTTTATACTCTCGCTACAAAAGTTGCTAATAGAGTATTCTAGTTTTGTTCACATAACGGTTGTTTGTAAGTCATAAAACTAAACGAGTTAGATATAGGTTTATATATATCAAAATGATCAGGATGACGAGACGAGTTGAAATCCGGATGTCTGTCTGTCCGTCCGTCTGTCCGTGCAATGGATAACTTGAGTAAAAATTGGGATATCTTAACGAAACTTGGAACACGTATTCCTTGGCACCCTGAGGAGGTTGGGCAAAATCGGACCATTGCCACGCCCACAAAATGGCGAAAACCAAAAACCTATAAAGTGTCATAACTAAGCCATAAATAAAGTTATGAAAATTTGGAACATAGGATCGTATTAGGGAGGGGCACATTTGGATGTAATTTTTTTGGAAAAGTGGGCGTGACCCCGCCCTCAAATAGGTTTTTTATATAGAACTCGCAAACCAATAAAGCTATATAAACCAAACTCTCTGCAGTCGTTTCTTTTAGAAATTTCCTTATACAGTCCAAAAATGAAAGAAATCGGATAATAACCGCGCACACCTCCCATACAAAGGTTAGGTTGAAAATGACTAAAAGTAGGTTAACTCACTAATGAAACAATAAATTTTCCAAAAAAAATAGTAGAAGGAAGCTGCACTCAGATTTTTTTACAATATCAAAAATGGGCGTGGCATAGCCCACTTATGGGTCAAAAACCATATCTCAGTAACTACTCGACAGATTTCAATGAAATTCGGTACATAATACCTTCTTGACATCCTGATTGCACATGTGAAAAATGGATGGAATAAAACTTTACAGAAATAGTGCATATCATCTCCGGCTTCACTTGAGAAAAAATTGTCGAAAACGGACTATAACTTTTCAAGATCCCAGATATCGGACATGTTGAACTCAGCGCCTAAGGGTAAATTTTAACCGAAAATAAGGGTAAGTATCTTAGATAATTTAATGTAATTCAAAGGAAATTGTTTTCTTCTAATAGTGTGTCTCTGTTCCAAAAATTATTAAAATCGGATAATAACATCTCCTAGCTCCCATATTCCTAATTATAGGTTTTTCAAAACTACGGCGGGCTTTAATCTGCATATATGTATTGGTTAACATGTGAGATATCTTTGCGAAATTAAGTGAGTGTATAGTTTTGGATATAGTGTACCGTGCTGGTGAAAATGAATGAAATCGGTTCAGGAATTACCTCAGCCCCCATACACTATATAGGACGATTTTCGTTATTCTATTAAACTTTTTGCCGAATTTATGGGTAAATTTGTGTGTTATCTTAGTAAAATTTCTTCAATAAATTGCGAGAGTATAAAATGTTCGGTTGCACCCGAACTTAGCCTTTCCTTACTTGTTTTCATTTCATATTATGCTGTACATTTGTTTATTTCATTCAATTATCTTTTTGTAACGCATGCTATCACTCCACTTGTCGAGTTATTTTAATTGATGTTTTAAAACATAAGTTACTATAACTTAATTGCTCCACTTTGTAACTCAACAATTTAAAATATGCATTTCGCGTTTGTCACAATTGACAAATTGGCACATTTTCCATAATATTTAATTGTATCGCACACATATGTATGTATTATATGATTATTTGAATCGGTTTAAAACAATCACTCAAATGTTAATTATTGGCAATTAAAACTGTAAAACAAATAGCAGTTAAATAATAACAAAAGCAATAACAAGCATATTTGCACAGTAATAATTAATAATAAGGTTGCATACACAGCAACTTGTCTTTCCTATCCGTCACGTGACGTCGTTTGATCGGCCTGTGGATGCCGGCCGGCAATATTAATATGTTCGTCTGTGTGTTTGCTGTATTTGTTGTTATCATCAATTATGCGTAACATGTGACTGCGCTGCAACGACCGATTGACCGAGTTAAGGTTGCGTTGCTGGCAACATCATTATCAACATTTGCCGCCAATTAACTTTGGGCGCATAAATTCACAAATACTCAAGTGCGAAAATTAGGTAATTTTACACAAAGACTCATACAATTAGTTTTCTAATTTTTTCATAGTTTAATTTGTGTATATGTATGTTAGTATGTCTATTTATTAGATATCCCGTTGGACTTACATTCACAGTTCCACCTCCGATTCCTGTAACATGGTGACAGGTGTGCCAGTTTATATTCTATTAAAATAAAAGCAAATTTAACAGTTATTAAATTATATTAAATTCTTATCTGTTGTGTTGACAGCGCGACGATGATACCGTGCTCGTAACATGCTGAAGTCATGTGAATAAAAAGCACCGAAAAAAGATGCTCATGGATACCAACTGTGGTGAATTTCCATTGAGTTTGCTCTGGGAGAAAATTCGTAAGCGAACAAAGGATGCTGTCAAAACTGTTGAGTGTAATTGGATAAAACGTATTATTTCAGAGTGGAATGTGAAGAGTGAGAACAATAAAGAGACCATGACTGGAGTAATAAGGAATTTTCGTATATAGAATAGTATTTTTACACAATTTTTTTTATAAATTAATTTTATTTCAATTTTTAATTTATTTGTATCTTTATATTTGGGTTTATTATAAAATAAGTTATTTAATTTCCATTTGTTTGGTTTCTCGTATTTCAAATGGTTTAATTTAACTGTCTGAGACAGAGTTACAAAATCCGAACATATAAAGCAGTGACCAAAACATTCTTTCATATTACAGTATTTCGCATTCCAAGCGTCAGAATAAAGCCATTTATATTCCGATATTTTTTATCACTATCCCGATATTCCGGATATAAACTGAAATATTGAAATTTCGATTAATTTTTTCATTCATAATCCTTACATCTTATTTGAGTCACACCCAACTGAGTCTAAATTAAAAGCGGGATCCATCTAATTCTCATAAAAAAAAAAACATTCAGAAAATAAATCAATTAAAAACAATTGCTGATAATAATCTTAGTCTACTACGTGGTGGCATTTTCCAATTATCTGTCGCAACCAGCGACAAAGTCTGCGTACACGCGCTTTTTGCCGTCACAACAAGTTCAGAGCCTGAAGTAAAAGAGATACTACATAGATTTAGCTACGAGTACATAGTATATAACAATGCGTGTCTTAGTGACCTTAAGTTGCCAATATTTTTCGCTTCGCCGGTCGCGCACTAACAGCTGATGCGAAAAGCCGGTGTATGGCTTTTGACACGAGTTTATGAAAGAAATTGTATGTAAACGCATGTAGCAATGTATATATGTATTTACGCTAACGGTATATATAAAATAAACGTCACAGCTGAGCTTTCATTGAGCTCTTTTCCTTACACTCTGTTAAAGCACTAGCAAGCACATAAGCGTTTAGTAAATAACATATATTTAAGCACACTTTCTCAACTATATATCCAACTCGTAACCCCCACGCCACATCAACACCCTGCTAAAAATTTATAGTAACGTTTGGAGAACAACAACAATTACAATATACTTTTATTTAATACCTGAAGAGTTTTCTATTTTACGTTTTTAATTTGGTTTTATATCCATATTAGGCGCGTAGGTTCATCTTCGTCGTTTGCTGTTCAATGTTCTTTGTGAGTGTGTTTGTATTATTGCTAAACTAGGTCGCTCGCAGTTAAAAGAGTTTATAGGTAACATTCTTTGAAAGTTCTTAATAGCGGCAAATGATTGTAAGTTTCTACTGTGTTTGTACACTCCTTTGCTTCTAAGCACAATTTTAGTTAAATACAAAATTGTATATGTTCAACTGTGTTCGAAATAATAGAAGCGGTATAACCAAAAATTATTTCAATGAAAAAAATAACGTAATTAATTTTTTTATAGTTCATTGTTATTTTATATTATTTGCCCATATTTAAGCTTACAAAAAATATGGTTTTCTTAGAAAATAACATAAATATCTTTTTATACTCTCGCAACATGCTGCACAGAATATAATAGCTTTGTTCACATAACGGTTGTTTGTGTCACACAGAAACAAAAAGTTAGATATGGGGTTATATATACATACATACAGCCCTATTCTGTGCAGTATACAAATTCAACAAATTTCTAATTTGTAAAAAAATGAAATTTATCAAGCATTTCGTATTCTGGGTCTGAAATAAAAAGCTCGTTTCTTTATAAGTTGTTAAGAAGTAAATATCTCGTTGTGGATAGTTGTGACAGTCAATTTGTTGCAATGGAGATATTTTACTTTTCTCGTTATTTCTATACAAAGAGGAAAAATATGATCATGTTGATGGCTCGCGTTATTGAGCCCTTTTTATATTAAGTAGTTAATTTTTCCCGTTTTTGTATAAAAAAATGAAAATAATGAGGGTAACTTTGAGGACATTGTTTTCTATGTATTACATGCGATTACAGCTTAGAAAATTTTTGCCAATAATGAACAAAGATTTCGTAGTCCCCAAGACCACCACCAACAACTAAATCAAAATTGCATTCCAAATATTTTGAAATATTTTATTAAGGACATATGTGCATATACGGGGGAGCAAACGATTAGGGAGGGATCTGGGTTGGTAAAGCGAATAGCCTCTGCCATCCGATTATCAATCAACCTCGTTTACGCGTGGCACTTCCTGTTTGGTTAGGGAGGCTAACGAGGCTCTGGCGACCGAGTAAAGACGGTATAACCTTATCATCTACATATATAGAGTAAATGAGGTTGTGAAACCAAACCAAATACTTTGCATCAGCTCTGGGAGGCTTCAGAAACTTGACATCTAGCCAAAGAGCAAAGGATTTATTCTGAAATTGAAGTTAAATTATTCACTATTTTGCAACAAATATTGAAATGCATGCGAAAACGTACGTTATAGAATAATTCAAATAAATTTTTCAATTCAATCCAATATAATTCGACAGAAATCAGTTGTTTCTGTTTACATTATTTTGTTTCCCACAGTGTGGGGAAAAGCTATGCATACGAAAGCTTTTTATTTTATCAAACTTGTCACAGAATACCAAAAAATTTCTTACTTGATAAAAGTTTCATTTTTTTTGTAATTTTGTCAAGTGCACAGAATAGGGCTGGTAATGTATATAAATGATCAGCATGTCGAGTGGAGTTGAAATCCGGATGATCCGGAAAATGGGAAAAAAATCGGACCATTGCCACGCTCACAAAATGGCGAAAACCGAAAACATATAAAGTGTCATAACTAAGTCTTAAATAAAGTTATAAAAGTTCGTACAAAGGATCGCACTAGGAGGGGACATATTTGGATGTAATTTTTTTGGGGAAGTAGGCGTGGCCCCGCCCACAAATCGGTTATTTGTATTTAACTAGCAAACCAATAAAGCTATATAAACCAAACTTTCTGCAGTCGGTTCTCTTACATACCTCACCACACACCATGAAAATAGTTGAAATCGGATAATAACCACGCCCACCTCCCATACAAAGGTTAGGTTGAAAATTACTAAAAGTGGGTTAACTAACTAACCAAAAATAACACGGACAAAAAATGGGCGAAATCGGTTTACAACCACTACTACTTTCCTTATAACTCAATTTTGAAATCCATCTTATTCCTTCACTTTATAATGTAAACATAAGGAATCAATGAAGCTAGCGGAATAAAACTTTACACAAATACTGTATTTGAGCTGTGACATCACTTGTGGAAAAATTGTCAAAATCGGACCATGACTTTTCAAGGCCCCTGATATCGAACATGAAGAACTCAGTGCCTAAGGATAAATTTTAACCGAAAATATGGGTAAATCTCTCAGATATCTCAATTTAATTCAGAGGAAATTGTTTTCTTCTAATAGTGTGTCCCTGTTCCAAAAATTATTAAAATCGGGTCATAACATTTCCATATACCTCATTGTAGGTTTTTCAAAAATACGGTGAGCTTTATTCCGCATATATATATTGGTTAAATTTCTTCATTAAATTGCGAGAGTATAAAATGTTCGGTTGCACCCAAACTTAGCCTTTCCTTACTTGTTTTCTCTCCAGCTTCCTTAACCTCTTCCCAAAGATTCTCACTTGGATTAAGGTCAGATGATTGAGCTAGGTAACCCATAACCTTAAATCCATGTGAAGTAAACACATTGGCATTCTTAGGGTAGTTGTCATCTTGATAGACCCGTTTCTGTCGGATTTTGAAATCAGCGTATGGTAGCATAGTCGGCTCAATTATTTCCGCGTACATTTGACATCCATGTTTTATTAATTCCAATATAACGGACCTGTACCGTAATAAAAGAAGCCTCCCAAAACATTGATTTGACACACCCATGTTATATCCGTTGTCTTTCTCTCTGATTATTAAGGCGTTGGGAACGCTCAGAGTTCGACTCCCTAGTGCGAGCTTGTATACAAGTTTAATTTCTTCCGCAACCTTGCTCGTATCTTGAATTACTGATATTTCGAAGCAAATTTCCCCATACAAAACAATTGAACTACCATTAATCCGTTCCAACCTCCAAAATGTCATTTTTTTACGTGGTTTTGAATAATAAAAACGTATTTATAAATATCAAATATTTATTACACAAAAACAAAAAAGAGAATGTAAAAAAATAAATTAGATATCCTCACTGGTCTTTGCCTTTTTCGCTAAATTTTTCTCGCTTTCACCTGTAGGCCGTTTAGAAAAAAACATGTCCAAGGAGGTTTGTTTCTTCCTCCCTCTCAGAATGTTCCGGAAATGAGTTAGCAAGTGTCATTAGAAAGGTCAGATGCACGACCATTTTCTGAGTGTTTTTTTTCCACGAACTGTGAAACTCTCTCCCACATTCCTAAGATCTCCTTTATCTCACATGTAGAAATAACCTCCTCCTCTGACTCCTCAAAACCAATTTCTTGCATAACCACAGTATGCTGCTGTGACTGTAACTCTTGTATCTCCTCAGTCGTCAGTTCCTGGGTGTGCTCCTCGATGAGCTCGTTCACGTTTCTCTCTTCCACCTCTAGACCCAGAGATTTCCCCAGAGATACATCCGAAGCCGAACCGAACCGCACTCGTATCTCGAATTTCACTTCACTTCACTTGCTCGTATCTCGAAAAGCTCGTATGTTGGGGCACTCGTATGTCGAGGTACCACTGTATTTTGTTCTTCAAGCCGCTGCACACGCTCTATACTCAGCTCTCAAGCGAGTACTTGTGAGGTTTTGAAATTTTGTTAAATAAGCAGCTGCGAGCGCTTGTTGCTCAACTCTCTGGCTCGCGAGAATGACTTGCAAGAGGATTCAGATCAACATTCTCCATCACGGCGGCTTTTTGATACCCTCACCTAAGAGCTATTTCCAGAAAGTTGAGATTCTAGCAATAAATATAGCTTATGTTACTCGGTGTGAATGTAGCTTTCCAATGGTGAAAGAATTTTTGAAATCGGCACAGTAGTTTTCCAGTTTATTAAATACAAACATACATACACATTTTTCCTCTTTATAATAGTAGTATAGAGAGGGGCTGGGATAATTCCTAGGGCGTTTTTTTCCCATCTTAACCGATATATACAGTATAAAGTCCACCGAAAGTTTGAAAATCCGTGTAGTAGGTATATGGACGCTACCGGAAGTATTGACACGACTTTGCCTAATTCTGGCACAGAGGCACATTAGTGGAAAAAAAAATTACCTTTGAATTTTTTAAAATATCTGAGAGATTTAAGTAGATTTTCTATCTGCCGCCTTGTCCGAAATCGGAGATTTTAAAATGGGTTATGCCACACTAGAAATGCAATATTTGTGCAAGATTTTGTGCCGATATCTTCACTAGTGCTTAATTTAAAGATTGCTAAGGATCGGATTTTGTTGAAATTGGTCGAGCGTTTTCTGACATATGATGTTTGACCCATAAGAGGGAGGACTCAAAGATTGTGTACCAATTTCAATGCAGCCCTTCTGTACCTTCCTTATGACATAAGTTCTACATAACCTTTGTATAGGAGGTAGGCGTGGTTATAGTCCGATTTCCTCCATTTTTAGACTGTATAAGGAAGTGCCTAAGGGAAACGAAAGCTGAACAGTTTTGTTGATATAGCTTTAGTAGTTTACGAGATATGTATAAAAACACAATAGGGGTAGAACCACACCCACACCTTGCCGTTAGTGCACGCAGGACACTTGCCCAAAAAAATACATCCAAATATACCCCTCCCTGGTGCGATCCTTTGTACTAAATTTTACTTTCATAACTTTACTTTTAGGACTTTACTTTTTACCAAAAGTTAGGTGAATAAAACTATTAAACTCTCTGCAACATGTGGCGAGAGTATGAAAACGGCTTACTACCTTCTCATCCGCCGTATGCTAAGCGGATTGAATGAGTTAAACTTTAGACAGTTCGACGAACATTGTAATATTTACGTATATAGTTACACTTTCATCCTGTCATCAAACAAACAGTCGGCGCATTCGCGTCTTGGCTCCCACGTCACTGTTGACAGTCATAACTTCGAGGTCGTAGATAATTTCGTATACCTGGGAACCAGCATCAACAACACGAACAATGTCAGCCTCGAAATCCAGCGCAGAATAACTCTTGCCAACAGGTGCTACTTTGGACTGAGTAGGCAATTGAACAGTAAAGTCCTCTCTCGACGAACCAAAATCAAGCTCTACAAGTCGCTTATCATTCCCGTCCTGCTTTACGGTGCAGAAGCTTGGACGATGTCAACATCAGATGAGACGACACTAGGAGTTTTCGAGAGGAAAATTTTGCGCAAGATTTATGGTCCTCAGAACATTGGCAACGGCGAATACCGCAGACGATGGAACGATGAGCTGTACGAGTTATACGACGACATTGATATAGTTCAGCGAATAAAAAGACAGCGGTTACGCTGGCTAGGTCATGTTGTCCGAATGGACGAAAACACTCCAGCCCTGAAAGTGTTCGATGCAGTACCCGCCGGAGGAAGCCGATGAAGGGGAAGGCCTCCACTCCGTTGGAGGGACCAGGTGGAGAGCGACCTGGTTACACTTGGGATCTCCAACTGGCGCCGAACTGCGAAGGAGAGAGACAGGTGGCGCACTATCGTCGATTCGGCTATAACCGGCTAAACGGTTGCAACGCCAATCACATACATACAGTTACACTTTCAGGATCATGTTAATTATACATACATATCATGTCTTATTCAAAATTGACTTGGTTTTAGCGGTTTTACACTCTGGTATATTTGTCTAAGGTGTTAGGATTTTTCTTGTCATGCCCCTGTCCAGATCATCGTATAGACAGTGCATGGGTTTGCCAATGTCGGTTGCGTTTCCGGAAGACAGTTTTACACCATTCTTGGCAATTTCATCCACAATCTCGTTGCCTTCAATGCACTTCTGTCATAGCACCCAGTATAAGTGTGAAGACACGTGTTCCTAGCAACTCTCTCCACTGTCACCCTGGTGTCCAAAACACTTTTGGTCGAAATGACAACCGAGGTTGTTCCCTTGATTGCTGCTTGACTGTCTATAGTAGCCGGCTGCAGTATTGAGGGCTAGCTCTTACCGGCTTTCCCAATAGCAAACACTTCCGCTTGGAAAATACTACAGTGGTTCGGAAGTTTAAAAGGCTGCCTTACACCTAACTCCGAACAGTATATTCCCGCACCTACCCCGTCCTCAATTTTCGAATCATCCGTGTAGATATTCAATGTGCTGCGTGAGATTAGCATTCCCTTATGCCAGCCGTCTTTTTCCAGGTTCACTCGGAATCTTCTTTCCCAGTTCATAAGTGCGGTCGAGTAGTCGGTACTTGCCAAACCGCCCCACAGTGGGGCCAATGGAGCTCATTTCTCGGATTAATTGACAAAATATGAAGATCCTTCAAAACTAAGTATACTTGCTTGAAGTACACAAAATTCTACATCACTAAGCAAAAAAATAAATGTCAAATACGTAATAGTGCTTATGTAGTGAAGCTAGAAATTTGATATTTGTGAAACAAAAATCTATTTTTTTAAAAAGCCGCAGATCTTTTGTACGTAAATTGTGTTTTTGTCAAGTAATTCTAAAAATTTGTAAAACTTAACCATGAACCATCAAACTCAGGTAATAATTGAACTAGTTTGCTAAATTGTGTGTAAAGTTATAATTGCAAAAGTATGTTTTTTTTTGAGATTATATATATGAAGTGAAAAAAAAAATTAATTTTATTAGTTTAAGTAGACAAAAGGTTGGTAGTTCAATTGAGTTCAGATAAGCACATTCTTGTGACAGATACCGAAGGATGACGACTGCTACTTGTGCGGACATATTAAATTTTCAATAAATATATCTTTCCAAGTGAATAAAATTGTAAAATCATAAAAAAAAAAGTGCAAAATAAACTTAATAGTGACATTAGACAATTGATTTGAAGTGGAAATTTGCAACAGTTTGCAGTTAAACTCAATAAAAAGAATTTCTCTAACACGCAAAAACAGACATCGAACACGTGTTGATTTCACATTTTGAGGTTAAGCATTGGTTGTGATCTTATACCAAGAATCGAATTTGCTATTCATGCGGGCATATTATATTTAAATAAATTTGATAATGACATTGTACAATTGAATTGAAGTGAAAATTCGCAATAGTTTGCAGTTAAACTCAATAAAAAGAAATTTTCAAATACACAAAAACAGACATCAACCACGTGCTAATTTCACATTTTAAGGTTAAGTGTCAGTACGAATAAAAATTTGATTTACAAAAAGGTTAAAATACCTTCCGTTAAATATATCATTGAATTCAATTCACCAGTGCAAATAAAACAAAATAAATAAGGTAACATTAAATTTTCTAAAATGAACAGAAAGGGCGGGGGGCGGGAATGTCCCTCAGCCTATAACTCCACCATCAGAAGCAGAAGCAGTAGCCGGAGAAGACAAGACTCACCACAGCAGGATGAACAAGAAGCACAATTATATATATTTGGCGTAAGAAGCACAATTAGCCATGAAAAATAACACAATTCAAAACAAACCTAATTACACATATAACTCTAACCATAAAGGCCCATTTATGGTATACGCAGATAAAATATCAAATAATGGTGAAAGACAACCTATCAACGCAATCAGCTTAAATAAATACATTATAAATAACAAAATTCCCGATATTACGGACATCAAAAAAATTGGATTTGGAAGATGCAGACTTCTATTCAAAAACGGCAACGCAGCCAACAAATTTTGCGAAACAATACACGGGGAATACGAAGGCAAAATATTTGCTCATTTTATCTCCAAAATTGGAATTATATTTGACATCCCAACTGAATTATCTGAAGACGAACTAATAAAGGACATAATTTCACCAGTGAATATTAAACAAATCATCAGAATAACGAGAAAAGTGAATGACGAATTCATCCCAACTCGTAGAATAAAGATCATATTTGAAGGTTTAGAAATACCAACTGAAATAACTTATTCATACACAAAAATTCAAGTCAAACCTTTCATTTCATTCGGACAATGCTACAATTGCTTCAGATTTAATCACTTTTCAAAACACTGCAAACAGCAGAAAAAAATATGCCCACAATGTGGCCAATCTCATGAACTCAACAACAAATGTAATACAATCTCCTGTACCAACTGTGAAGGAAATCACAGCGCAACAGACAAAAACTGCCCAGCCAGAATCAAAGCCTATACTATCAAAAAGATTATGACATTGGAAAACATCACTCAAATGGAAGCAAGACTAAAATATTCAAATATCTTCGGGAACAGATTTTCAATTTTAAAAGACAACACAACATTAGATACAGAATTTCCACAACTCCCAACTGGTCAAAAAAGAAAACTTTATAACAATGCAACTGAAGCGGCAAAACACATACACCAACAATACTCCTACGCGAAAGTAACAAAAATTAATACAAATAGAAATCGAGAAGAAAGTAATGCCAATAAAACTATGGCGGATTGGAAAAAACTTACACAGGAAAATATACACACAAATAAACATGCACAACTAGCTTTTCCCACAGAGATACAACAACTCATACAAAAACAAGATGACTTAGCAACAAAAATCAACCATTCTATATCCAACTTTTTAACAACAAACCCCAGCAACAAAAACACCAAAGACTATCATGATATGCTCATAAAAATCCAAAATGAATTTAGACAAATGAATGTCTACACAGACTTGTGGTAAATAAACAACGAAACACTGAATGATAATTTTACAATATAACATCCAAAGTTTAAAAAAACACAACAACAAAGAACTTTTAGAATTAACTCTAACAAACAAAAATATAGACATAGCCCTTCTCAACGAAACATGGCTAAATGATAACAGCTCAACATCACTGGCAAACTACAATTTTGTAGGTAAATTTCGAAGGGATGGCTACGGAGGAGTAGGCATTTATATCCGAAAGAACATTAAATTTTCATTAATAAAAATCACAACAAATGCGGAAATTATTGGTATAACAACTCTAAACCTAAAAACTAATATAAATATAATTACCATATACTGCCCACCAAATATGTCCAATGCAAACTTCAAAGAGGAATTATTCAAAACATTCTCTTTGGCTAAAAACTTAAAATTTAAAACAATAATAGGAGGAGACTTTAATTGTAAAGCAACACTTTGGGGAAGTGATAGCAACGACAACAAGGGCACCATACTGGAAAATATAGCATCAGACTGTGGATTTGATTGCTTAAATGAGGGTACTCCAACATACCGACAAAATGATCACACCTCCCATATAGACATCACTTTCTGCAACAAATAGCCAGTTAATATAGAATGGAAAGTCCTAAACACAAAAATCTCCAAAAGTAACCACTACCCTATCCTAATCAAACTTAACCAAACCTTCGACAAAAAACAACAAAATACACTCAAAATTCTACACAACAAAGTTATCACGGATATTTCAAAATTAAAAATCGGACATACATTACAAGAAGTAAACAGTTCTTTCAAATCACTAATTCAAAAAAACACAATTCATATTCATGACAACAACAAATATATTCCTAAAAAATGGTGGAATACAGAACTGGATAAACTATATAGACACCGCAACAACGCCAGAGCAGTATATGAAAACCTAAGATCTACAGAAAATCTTAACAAACTAACCGAGGCACAAAATAAACTAACAACAGAAATAAATAAACAAAAGAAAGAAAACTTTAATCAAATCTTAGAAGAAATTTCAAATAGTAATAACAGCAAACAAATATGGAGATCAATCAACAATATCAAAAAATATGGATGTAACAAGAGAATAAACAACAGCTGGAAACAAGAGGAAAAACAGAAATTTTTAGAATTAATAACAGGCTCTAACCAAAACCAAAATTTTTCAACAAATACATACCAAAACAATAATGATAAAGAACTACCAGAATTGACCTTTGAAAACTTAAACAAATTTTTAAGTCAACGCAATCCAGATTCAGCAAAAGGAATGGATGGCATATCTTATAGAATGCTATCTAATCTAACAGAAGAAGAGAAAAAAGGACTCCTTCAAATATTGAAAAATATTTGGATAAGTGGAGTAGTACCAGAAGAATGGAGAGACATAAAAATAATTCCAATACTTAAACCAAACAAAAACCCAGAAGACATCACAAGCTACAGACCAATAGCATTGCTATCAACAACACTCAAAATTATGGAAGGTTTCTTAAAAATAAATCTAGATAACTTTATTAAAATACACGATATTGTACCACCTAGGTCTTATGCTTTCCAAAGGAAAAAATCCACAACATTCTGTATCAATGATGTAATAAACACAGTTCTACTAAACAAAGCCAAAGGAATGCACGTTGCCGGATTATGTATTGATATCGAAAAAGCATACGATAACCTGAATATTACAAAATTAACAAACATTCTTTACAACAAAGGTATTTCACCGGTAATAACAAACTGGATAAAAAATTTCCTCAGCAAAAGAATCTTACATTTAGGAAATACCTCAACTACGAGCAACAATGGTTTATTACAAGGTAGCGGACTAAGCCCGCTTCTTTTTAATATCTACACTACAGAACTACACAATATCAACGATACAAATACTACCATATTCCAATTCGCCGATGATTTCTTCATTCTCACTTACGATCACAACTTCAACTATGTTAAACAACACCTATCAGCAAAATTAACAGAATTTAACAATATTTGCAATAAACTAGATTTAAAAATCAACTTAAATAAAACAAATTCAATACATTTTAACAATAATAAACAAACACTGAACATACAACTAAATAATACTGATATTAATCAAGTCGATTCAATAAAATACCTAGGAAGATACATAAACAAAAACAATTCAACGAATTTACATATAAACGAAATCATTGATAAAGTAAACAAACAATGTAAATTCCTAAACATACTAAGTGGTTGCAGATTCGGAATATCACCAACCAAAGCCTTATTATTTTACAAAGCATTTGCAAGATCAAAAATGGAATATGCTGCATCTTCTTTTGCGAACCTATCCAAGAAAGCACTAAACAAACTAAAAATCTGTGACAACAAAATTCTCAGAAAATGCTTGGGACTTATCAAATCAACTCCTACACACATTATACACCACATGGCAGCGGAACTACCGGGAGAATACAGGTTCCAATTGGCAACTGCAAAAGAAATATCTAAACTAATAGCGTATAATCTACCTTTAGCCGACTCATTAATCAACCAACCATTAACATACTCTACTAGCTATACAATGATTTTTACAGAATTTGAACCCATATTCAGAGAAATTGAAAAACTACCATCGAGCACTACAAATTCGAAAATTAAAATAGACATTGATTTCTTCAAAAACATTACGAAATCAAAAAAAGAAGCGAACGAGGAACAAATATACCAAATATTCAATAAAAAACTAAATGATTTAAAAGACAGAAATATAGAAATAATTTTCACTGATGGTTCGATTAAAGAGGACTCAACAAAAGCTGCTTTTTATCACAATAAATCTAATACCATCCGCTCCTTCCACACAAATAAACGAATGGCTTCAATGACTGCTGAATTAATAGCCTTTATTAAAGCAATAGACTTTGCCATAACACATCAAATAAATCGACTAGCCATCCTAACAGACAGCAAGTCAGGCGCAATGACATTAACCAACGAAGATTCAAACAATTATCTTACAATCGAAATCCGCAACAAAATTCAGAATAGTAATCTTGAAATAGTAGAATTTCATTTCATTCCAAGTCACAGTGGAATTCACCAAAACAACATAGTGGACAACGCAGCAAAAAATGCAGACCGCAATGGCGAATTTATACATTTAGGATGGACTATAGATGACGCCTGCAAAGAAATCGAAAGAAACCTCACGACAAAATGGCAAAGACACTACAGTATAATCAGCAACGATAAAGGAAAAAAATATTATCAAATGTTTCCAAAAATCTCCAAACAGCCCTGGTTCAAATTTTTAAATAATAAAATAGAAGCTAATCTAATCAAGCAAATGAATAGAACTCTAACCGGACACGCATTCTGCAATGAGACTTTGGCCAAATTTAAAATCATACAATCAAGCAATTGCGAAACATGTCAAGTTGATGAAACACCGGAACATATCATCTTCAAATGTACTAAATTTAACACAACAAGAAACTTATTTACAAAAATCCAAGAAGCCTCATCAATACAGGAATTTTACAAAAATAACCAAAAAACCTTTTATTATACGATAATAAACTTCCTTAAACAAATAAAAGCACAAATATAAAAAGTCATATCTCATCATCTAATATTCAACCATTATTACATAAATGAAAGAAATCACAATACCCAAAAACCCACAATCAACAGCAAAAAATATCAAATAGACACTCAACTTCCACAAACACAATTCACATCAAGCAACAAACATAGACGCATGTTTTAAATATGCAAAACTCATCATCTAATATTTAACCATATATATATATACAAATAAAAGAAGAAAACCCACAATCAACAACCACATCATGCAACAAACGCAGACCAAAAGACAATAACACGACCATTCATCAAATTAACAACATTCAACATCCACAAACACATCTTACTTCAAGCAACAATCACTAATTCATAAATCCAAACCACATCATTCAACATCCAACCATATACGCATACACAAATAGGAAAAATCATAACATATATAAAACCCACAAACGACAGTCCAAATGTCAAATATATAGTCAACATCCACAAACACATTTCACATCAAGTAATAAACACAAAATAAAATCAACCACACGATTATTCATCAATTTAAACAATATATTTACAATAGTGTTAAAATTACACAAAATCAGTCCTGGCGCTATAATCATTTGATTGGGCCAAATAATCCTCTCCAGCCGATTGAGTGCGAGAGTAACTTAAAACCCAAAAAAAAAAAAAAAAAAAGAGTTCAGATAAGATTTAAACACCATTGGAAAGCCTGAACAATTAAGTGTTATTTTAGAGAAATTTAGTTTGCGCATCAGTGCGCCTCAGAAGATATGCTCGCCTTTGTAATAATATTCCTTATGCAATTTATAAATTAAATTTGCTTCTGGACTGCAGCTTGTGCACCTAATGGTCTTTTTGTTGTTACATTTACTGTTTACTTTATACTGTTGGAGTTTCGTAGGATTTGCTTTTGTTGTTGTTATTTTATATTTTTATTTTTTGTTTTATTTTAATATACCATATTTTAAGAGTCATGTGATTAAATTTTGCAGGAACATGTTTTTTTTACTCGCCTCAGCTTGTACAATATTTTCAATTATGTCAGCTGTAGGACAATGGATTATTCTGAAGACAACTCTCAAGTTTTCAATAAACGAATAAAAAAAATTGTATTTGAGTTTAAGAAAAAATGGAATAAGGCCCATAGAAGGAAAGACAGATTTCTATCTGATATTAATAAGAATTGGCTACAATCTCAATTGGATTTCCACTAGGTCAAGCCTCTAAAAGAGGTCGAAAAGAAATTTCATTTAGGGACTCTAGTGATTCGTGTAAATTAAAAAAACTAAATTTTTAAGAGACACCACAGAGTTACCAGTTTTACTTCATGCAGCAGAAACTACCGGCTCCGTAGAAAAATTAAAAGCGATACGTAGTATCGTATATTTTTCACCATCAACAGCCAAAAGGTTTAACGAAAGTTTAAAGAAACTTGTAGTCAGTACAAAAATGTCAAATCTTAAAGCTCCATTTCCATCATATAGAATTATACAAAAAGAGAAAAAAAGTGCAATCCAGAATATCGGTGCATTACAATAAGCGAAACTTCCGCTGAAGTAAGTTTACAAGCACTATTAAACCACACAGCAGAACGATTAATACAAATTCATGAAAACCGTATTGACTCGTTAATTAACCAAAAACTCCAACTGTATACTAAATGGGGATTTGATGGAAGCTCTGGTCACAGTTCGTACAAGCAAGCTTTTCATGGATGTGATGGTATCGATTCCTCCGTAACCACAATTGCGCCTCTCAAACTTATGTTGGCTGATCAAGTAATTTGGAAAAATCCTCGACCATCATCAACTAGATTTTGTAGGCCCCTAAAAATTGAATTTGTGAAGGAAACCAAATCTGTGGCGATTACGGAAAAGGAAAGGATAGAACAAGAAATTAGGAATTTAATTTGTACAACTATACTAGTTAATGATATGTACATGTGGATCACAAATTAATTTTGACAATGATTGATGGGAAGGTGTGCAATGCTTTAACTGGAATTACATCAACACAAAAGTGCTATTTATGTGGGGCAACTACTAAGGATTTTAACAATATAGAAGACATGATTGAAAGACCTGTAAATGCAGAAAACTTGAAATTTGGCTTATCTATTATTCATGGCTGGATTAGATTTTTTGAAAGTCTCCTACATATTTCATACAAATTACCGATACAAAAATGGCAAGCTAGAACCGATTTAGATTTCCTGAGACGAAACGAAGAATTCAGAAGCAATTTAAAGAAACTTTAGGATTAATAGTGGACCAACCAAACCCTGGCTTTGGAAACACAAATGACAGTAATACCGCCAGACTTTTTTTTCAAAATGCAGAAAAGTCTGCTGAAATAACCTCTATAAATTTAAATTTGATAAAGCAAATGCACATTCTTTTAATTGTGGTGTCTAGTGGGTATGAAATAAACAACAAAAAATTTCGAGTTTTTTCACGTAAATCAGAAAAACTTTTTGTTAAGTTGTATCCTTTATACATGGACCTATTATTGATAGCGCACTTTTGCCTATTGGCCAATTATCAGAAGAAGCACAAGAAGCACGCAATAAAGATTTTAAAAAATATCGGGAATTCCATTCAAGAAAGTGCAGCCGCAAAAAGTCCAATCAAGATATTCTCAATTCTCTTTTTTTAACCTCAGATCCAAAAATTTCAAGCATGCGAAGATTGCCAAAAAAGAACTTACAAAATTTACCAGAAGAGGCTGTCGATTAAATTATACGTGATGAGTATGGAAATAGCGATGATGATAGTGAAGATTTTGATGATGATGATAATGATGATGTCGACGATGACGATGATGATGTTAGTGGAGGTTATTGAAGTACTACAATGAGAGTTTAGATACAGATGACATCGATATTAAATAAGAACTTTTTGGAATTGCTTTAATTCTATAGTCATATCTAGTAAACCATTATTTTAATATTACAGCTGCATATTGAATAAAATATAAAATAATCAAAAACAAGTAAGGAAAGGCTAAGTTCGGGTGTAACCGAACATTTTATACTCTCGCAATTTATTGAAGAAATTTTATTAAGATAACGCACAAATTTACCCATAAATTCGGCATAAAGTTTAATAGAATAACGAAAATCGTCCTATATAGTGAATGAGGGCTGAGGTAATTCCTGAACCGATTTCATTCAATTTCACCAGCAAGGGACACTATATCCAATACTATACGCTCACTTAATTTTGCTAAGATATATCACATATTAACCAATACATATATGCGTAATAAAGCCCAACGAATTTTTGAAAAACCTTTAATTAGGTATATGGGAGCTAGGGGATGATATTTTTGCAAAACCTATAATTATGTATATGGGAGCTAAGAGATTTTGTGACCCGATTTTAATAATTTTTGGAACAGAGACACACTATTGGAAGAAAACAATTTCCTCTGAATTAAATTAAATTAGTTGAGAGATTTACCCATATTTTCGGTTAAAATTTAACCTTAGGCGCTGAGTTCAACATGTTCGATATCTGGGGCCTTGAAAAATTATAGTCCGTTTTCAACAATTTTTTCACAAGTGATGCCACAGATCATATACTGTATTTGTGTAAAGTTTTATTTCGCTACCATCATTGGTTCCTAATGTATATGTTATAAAGTGAAGGATTCAGATGGAATTCAAAAGTGAGTTATAAAGAAAGTAGTCGTGGTTGTGAACCGATTTCATCCATTTTCCACACATGTCATCAGGGTGTCAATTAAATATTATATACCGAATTTCATTGAAATCTGTGGAGTAGTTCCTGAGATATGGTTTTTGACCCATAAGTGGGCGATGCCACGCCCACTTCCCATTTTGTAAAAAGATCTGAGTGCAGCTTCCTTCTGCTATCATTTCTGTGAAATTTTGTGTTTCTGAAGTTTCTCGTTAGTGAGTTAACGCACTTTTAGTCATTTTCAACCTAACCTTTGTATGGGAGGTGGGCGTGGTTATTATCCGATTTCTTTCATTTTTGAACTGTATAAGGAAACGGCCAAAAGAAATGACTGCAGAAAGTTTGGTTTATATAGCTTTATTGGTTTGGAAGATATATATAAAAAACCTATTTGGGGGCGGGGTCACGCCCACTTTTCCAAAAAAATTACATTCAAATATGCCCCTCCCTAATGCGATCCTATGTTCCAAATTTTATTTTCATAATTTTATTTATGGTTTAGTTATAGCTCTTTATGTGTTTTTGGTTATCGCCATTTTGTGGGCGTGGCAGTGGTCCGATTCCGCCCATTTTCGAACTTAACCTTCTTATGGTGCCAAGGAATCATTAAGATATCTCAATTTTTACTCAAGTTACAGCTTGCACGGGCGGACAGACGGACAGACGGACAAACGGACGGACGGACGGACAGACAGACATCCGGATTTGAACTTTTCTCGTCACCCTGATCATTTTGATATATACATAAGCCTATATCTAACTCGTATAGTTTTATGACTTACAACCAACCGTTATGTGGACAAAACTATAATACTCTCTTTAGCAACTTTTGTTGCGAGAGTATAATTATAAAAATAAAGCTTCAGTTAATTAATCCGAGAAATGAGCTCCATTGGCCCCACTGTGCGCCCCTACCCACTGAGATGTGCCCAAAAGTTCTATACGTAAATTCTCCTCCCACCAGTAGTCGCCTCGCCGATGTTGCCGCATAGGTTTCGGCAAAGAGATCTATCGGCGGCAGGTTAAGTATCCATTCAAGAGCTGTCGTAGGGGTGGTTCTTAGAGCTCCCGTTATCCAGAACACTGCGATTCACTGAACCCTTTCCATTGGCTTTCGGTAAGTTGATTTCTTTATGCCTGTCCACCACACAATAGCACCATAGAGCAGCATTGGTCTCACTATTGCTGTGTAGCCCCAGTGCATGAGAAAGGGAGAAAGCCCTCAGGTAGTAACGAGCAGCTGCCTGCACGCATATAGAGCATTACTGGCCTTTACCTAATTACAAGTACAGTAGTATCGTGATATGATGTGCTTCGTGAAAAGGAAAAACAAATTGCAATGAGTAATGTATAGCTGAATTCCCTAAGTGAATATGAAGAAGCATTACCTATTAGCCATGTGAAAATTGCTATTTGTTTGCGACACTATGATACATAGTAGATCACTTAAAAATTTAACCCTTTCGAGCTGGTATATTAGGGTCACAGAGCTCTACAATGCCAAAGTATGGCATTGGAATGGATGAATTACAGAAAAAATACCATATTTAGCAAAGTACTGTTCCACCATGAAAGCGCCTGAGGTCATATCCTCATCATCACCGTGGCAAAATCGGTCAAAACCCATCATAAGTACTACTATTTTGCGGACCTCAGAAGACGTATGTATATAGTAAACGTGTTCTAGACTAAACCTTGGTAGTCCTTCCGAAACCTTTTCAACAGCGAAAATTTTCGCTCATAAGAGACCTAATTCAATATGTAAGTTCTTACATGCAGAAAATTCACAAAAACCATTGTAACTCCAAACCATATTTTACTGTTGCACAGGGTTATTAACCAATAGTTAATCATAAGCCAACGACCTTATCTATGGCACACGGCCACACAAAAGTTCTAAAATTTTAGTAACTTTCGGTTTTAAAAAAATAAAGAAATAATACCAGCCACAAACAATTAAAAAAAAATGTTTGCACCAAATGTGCCATCCATCATCAAAGCACAACGAGCAAGCAACGATCAACTGCTGGTTCGTTAAACAAACGGTTCTTCCTGTGCAATATACTTTCAGACCTCATTTGCCGACCTACGAGTTAAAAGGTGCAGAGTTTCATCAGAACACCCGCATTAACCAAATGCTTATTCGGTCATCGACCATGGGGCAGCAAGCTGCACATATCTTTATTGAAAACTTTATTATTATTATTTTGCACAACCGACCAAAGACGATTAAATACCGAGTATTGTGTGACCGCCCTCTCTCTACAAATGATTGAGGATTATGGCCAGAAGTAAGGTAGGTGTTGTAAAGTCCGTTAGATCTTTTGCTCTCAATATTTCTTATAATTGTTTTGTCTTTAATTCTCATAACGAAACACCTAAATCCTAATTTACACCAACATTAAGAAAGTAAGCTACAATTTTCCAAAGACGAAGGCTACAGTGGAAAGGTTAAGGAAGGAAAGGTTGAAATCGATTAGCAACTCAAAAATAGTTAGAAATATTACTAACTCGATTACCCACCTGTTAGTCAAGATACTGCATTGAAGACGAAATGTCAGCGTATTTTGTTGTCAATGCAAACGTCTTCATGATTCAAATTCAATTTTTCAATTTGCGGAAATTGTATCGTACTCACATTGTTACATAACTAAGTGTTTGTGTACAGTTACAGAATTAGCGTGCGTCATGCACCAACTCACGTACACACTTTTACTAACACCACAGATGATCAGCTTTATATCTTGTTGTTGTGTGATGCAAGAGAGATGATGAAAGCATTAGCAACCATTGCACGGTATGTCCCATGAAGGATTTGAGCACAGAAATGATCAGAAACGATATATTATTACAGAGCTCCTTTTTAGAATTTGAATTTTTAATTATTATATTTTCCCAGGGACATATTGCATGACAAAAGCATGGAAGGAGCAAGTGACCTTCCTGTCATCAAAAATTCCCAAATTCTAATTCAAGATTGTGGGATGAAAATACTATTCCTAGACAGCACACATCGTCTGTAGCATTAGCCATTCATGCGACACATTTACTCTACAAATTACGTAAGATGGTGATTTCTATTGCTCTCCACGCTTCACTTAAGCATTATTGCTCTGCATATACGGTTTCTTTTGACGCTAAGGTTGCTAAAACAAACAATGGGCGAGTAATTTGCATAACTCGCATTTTGATGTTATGCACGAAAGGATACGCAAATTGAAGTCATCGTTAGAGTTTTGCGCACTCGCTTAAAACGAATGCCTACAAACGTTTGACATTACTTTACCAAAGCCATCAACGCCTGTCAAATCTGGCGCGTATGTCCCCACAATGCTATTGCACGGATGCGAACCATTGCATAGCGGTTTGAACTAGAAGTTGCAAGAAATGTTGAAGGTTGGTTGTCGCGTTGCACTGTTCCTCAGTTACTTAGCGCCAATGTTCTTACGGTACTGTTATCAGCAACAAAAGTGGTTGAAAATTGCAACTGGAAAGTTTAACCAATATTGTTGTTATTTTGTTGTAGATGATGGTTTCATTGTTTCAGATATATGTGGGTGCAACAGTGTTAAGAAGAAGTAACCAAACTTGATACAGAAAAACAGAAATGTATGGAAAATGTGCTTCTTATAATCATAGAATAAAGAAAATTTAATTTAATTATAAGCTACCTTATCTGTTATAGTAGTTTTGTTAAGCTATTTTATATATTAACCGCTATATCTAATATACGTATAAAAGGCAAAGGCATTTTCATTTTTATACTCTCGCAACAAATGTTGCTAAAGAGAGTATTATAGTTTTGTGCACATAACGGTTGTTTGTAACACCCAAAACTAAACGAGTTAGATATAGGGTTATATATACCAAAGTGATCAGGGTGAAGAGTGGAGTTCAAATCCGAATGTCTGACTGTCCGTCCGTCCGTCCGCCCGTCCGTCCGTCTGTGCAAGCTGTAACTTGAGTAAAAATTAAGATATCTTGATGAAACTTGGCACACTTATTTCTGAAAATGAGCAAAATCGGACCACTGCCACGCCCACAAAATGGCGAAAACCGAAATCAGATAAAGTGCCATAACTAAGCCATAAATAAAGCTATGGAAATAAAATTTGGTATGAAGGATCGCACTATAAAGGGGCATATTTGGTTGTAATTTTTTTGGGGAAGTGGGCGTGGCCCCGCCACCAAATAGGATTTTTGTATATGTCTCGCAAACCAATAGAGCTATATAAACCAAACTTTCTGCAGTCGCCTTTTTAAGCCACTTCCTAAAACAGTCGAAAAATGAAAGAAATCGGATCATAACCACGCCCACCTCCCATACAAAAGTTAGGTTGAAAATTACTAAAAGTGGGTTAACTCACTAACGAAAAACGTCGGAAACACTAAATTTCACATAAGAAATGGCAGATGAAAGCTGCACTCAGATCTTTTACAAAATGGGAAATGAGCGTGGCGTCGCCCACTTATGGGTCAAAAACCATATCTCAGGAACTACTCGACCGATTTCAATGAAACTTGGTTTGTGATAGTTTCCTTACATCCCAATGATATGTTGTGAAAATAGGCCAAATCGCTTCACAACCACGCCTACTTCCTATATACCAGAACTTTGAAGACAATCTGAATCGTTTACTTTACAATATATAAAGTAAGTAATAGTGAAGATATCGGTGCAGAACTTTATACAAATACTATGTTAATAGTGTGGCAGCCCCATTCTAAAAATCGCCGAAATCGGATCATAGTTTCTTAAGGCCCCATATATCGAACACGAGGACCTCGGTGCTTCTAACCTAATATTATGGTTTCCTACTTTCAATGGACTTTATACAATATATATGACGATTATGTGGGTCAAATTGTGTATTATATAATATAAATAAAGTTAAATATATAAATTGCGAGAGTATAAAATGTTCGGTTACACCCGAACTTAGCCCATCCTTACTTGTTCGTTGTAATTTTATAACTTAAGAACGGACCGATTCAAACTAAATGTTTAGGCTTTGTTCGGACTAATGAGTAGATGGTTTATGTGAAGTTTGAAAAAACAGCGGTTCTTCATTTATCTTTGTAGGTACATATGTGTATAAATATAGCTGTTCGTTAGTCTCGCTAAAACTCGAGAACGGCTGAACCAATTTGGATAATTTTGGTCTTGAAATATTCGTGGAGATCTAGGGAAGGTTGCCGGGAAAACCGATAAGTACGGTATAGAATCTATACGATGTTTGAGGGTTTAATTTTAGATATAAGGTGGCTTCAAAATTAGAGAAATCGGTCCAAGAATTACCCCAAGACCCAAGAAGAATAATTATTTACGTTATTCTAGTAGACATTATGTTGAATAGAGAGGTTAAATTGAGTATTACCTTAATACGAGTACATTTAAATAAATACATTGCGGGAGTATACAACTTTCAATTACACCCGAATTTAGCCTTTCCTTACTTATTTTCATAATTTTTATATATTTTACTCGAACTCAAGAATTTCATTAAATTATAAAAGTACATCCGGCGGGATGTTAACTAAAACGTCTAAAGATTATTTTTAATTTTGTATATCGGACACCTTCGAAATCATTCGTCAAAATGTAAACAATATTTGTCGGAGTTACCAATATTCATCTATTAATTTCACTTCACCACTTCCAACAATCTTGTCAATTACACTGTCCAACAGCATTTTTGGAACAGAATAGCGACCCTATAATTCTGAAAAGGTATGTTGAGTAGATCATTTTTGTAGAACAAACTTATGGTCCAGCACGTCTGAGTTTTTTTTTACAGTGGGTCAAAGTTTTCATTTTTTGGTCGAAGGGAGCATTATACTATATGAAAAAAATGTTGTAAGTTAATGTCTGAGAGAATTCTTATGGTCAGAGTTGTATTGTGGAATTGTATGAGGATTATTTTTGTGGAAGATCTTAACCCTCTAACTGGTTTCTTTATTGGTCAATTTGACCCTTTTTTCGAGAAAATCAAAAAATATCCTTTAAAAAAGGACATTTAAGGATTAAAATGTTCTACGAAAATGTTTGGCGGAAAATTTCAATGGGGGTCACCAAAGACACCATTGTTGTAAATAAAGCTCTTTACGATTGATAAAAAAATTATAATTTTGGTTTAATAGTGGTTTATTATAAATACATTTTTTTTTGCTTCAGCAGTAGTAGGACAATGGATTAAAGATTAAACTAAATATGCTTTCCTGTATTTAGCTTGACGTGAATGTTTCGATGTTTCAAGATTTCTGTACAAGCCCTTCATTTGTTGGACAGTGTTATTATTCAAATAAAATACCTGACCTTTTCATTTACACTACCAGAGTCAATGTAGTGGCAGCCACGGCCGAAAAGATCATCATCAGCCATGTCTAATATATGTTGTGATAATTTAATGTTTATAATTTCTATATATGGTTAATTTTTCTGAGTTTAGGCGATTTTAGAGAATGTGCTTCATGTAAACTTCGATGGGTTTGTAATAATGAACGAAGAAATCGTAAAATAAAGAATGTGTACCGAAAGATGAGAGAAAATTAATATCTACATAGTGAGCGACGTACTCAGGTGGGTTGCATCTCAGACTAAGATTTAAAGGCATTCAAACCATAACCAAAACTTATTTCTTGCACCTTTTGTTTAGCTTCACTTTTCGACAAGGGCTGAAATTTTTCATCCGTGCTTGTGTTTATTGCAAAGTTTGAGTATGTGCATGGCTATGCAACGGAGTTTCACAGTTATGTCTCATCTCATTTTAACATGTCAATGCACTCAACCGTATTAAATGTAATGTGGACCCGAGAGAATTTGTCCCTATAAACTCAGTACGCTTGCGTACAAGCGTGTAAGCAAACACAACTACATACCCAAATGCGTATAATAAAACGCGCATCTGTATTCACACCTCCACAACAAGTTAACAAAAATGCTAAAAGGCATTGTAGTGGGAATTCAGCTGGCATTTCATTTCACTGCTTGGTTAAATATGGTATATATATATATGTGTGTTTGTGCTTTCCTTTGCCTCGCTTTTTCTGCTCTTTCATTAATATTATTGTTATTACTTTTCTTTTATTTTTGCCGTTCTGGTTTTTAGTTTTTCTGCTCTTTAATTTTGTGAAAAAGCCCAAAGCTGTAGTGACTGGGGCTGTTACCAGCCATGTGAGTTTAATTGCTTTGCTCTTCACATTGCGCAAATTGTCGCTTCGCACAGCGCTTGCTATGTGGCTGGTATGTTTTCTTTTGGTCCTTTGTAGGCATACAAGTGCCCTCGTCTGCATAGTGGGTATACAAAGATGATAGAAACGATGACCTCGACGGTTGTGATGTATAACTTTTTGTATACAGCTTTGAAAATTTTCCTTGAAATTTCGAGAATTTAGGACAACCAAAGAATGTATTTTGTGCTACCTTAAATACGATTTCAATTTAAAAAATGTCTTGAAATAAATTTAGTGACTAGTAGTTTGAGCAAACTAAAGAAGAATTATTGAAGTTTTGACTTCGGAGTGTGTTATGATGTAGTTTAATAAAGTAAAACTTGATCTCTTTTGTCAGTGAAATAATGAACTTGAATAAGACAGCCCTCTGTGAATGCTAACCGTACACCACTAATATTTTTGATAAAGGCATAGGGATATTTTCTCTCCTGCCTCTATCAGCGTACTTTTCCTCTTAACTCTTAAATGCATGAGTTCAGTCCCAAAATAGAGTCTTCCGACCACTTCGATAGGTCACTATCAACTGAGTACAAACTTCTGAAAGCTGCGGTAATTTTTTAATAATCGTTAGCATTTATGATGCTTACTGTAAGTAAACCAAGCTGCGATGCAGATTAATTTGTTCGAATTACGAACCTTTAATTACCTTTAATCGCATACCATATATGGTACGCCATCCATGGATCCAGATGATGAGTTTGTAATTCGAAATGGTACAAAATAGTTAGGGTTTCGTATAGTAAGTTAACATAATCATTATGTACAGCTAGTGATCCAGAGTACTGAGTTTGTCTTGACATAGCATGCTTATAAATTTATGATTTTTCCACAAAACGATGTCTCCACGATAACTTCGACTCCAGTATTCATTATATCAAAGGTAAAGGCCAAATCCATTCGTGCAACAGTGAACTCAAGTGCAGAATAGTGCGGGTGCATTAATAGTCGTCTTCTACAGCAACATGTATGATTAATTGATATATGTACATTGATGAATCTGAATAATTGAAAACCGATATTTTGAATGCCCTAGTTTCATACAATTGTGTTTGAAGATATTTTCCGATAAATGTGATTTTTTCTGAGTCAACATGTGGACATTTCAATAAGGGTGGGTGTTTTATGACATATAACAGAGTTATTCACAGCAGAATAAAGTGTGTGGAAAGTTATATTTATTAATTGAAATCCTTTAAAATTATCTAAATGTGAAAAGAGTATGTCAGGTCTGTATTTATTTCCCTTTAAGCGACGTTGTGTGAGTCTCAGGAGGGAAATGTAATAACAAGCAAGAAATGCAAGTCGTTGTTGTCAAGTCGACGCTCAATTGAGTGGCCTATGTGTTGTTGCATTGTTGCGAAGGAAGCGAAGTTGAAGCTAAATGTACGCTTTGAGTGACATTCAGTTCATTAAATAAGTATCTTCTTCAATCTTCGAGTTTGCACTTATGAAATCCTCAGAAAACAAAATTCGCTCGACCACTTACTCTCGCCGTTTCGAAATCGGAACCTTGTGTCCTAGAAGTCCTCTGTATGCGCACTTAATTCACTTTGGTTGCTGTTAAGAATTTTGCATATTTTACTCGCCAAACGTGGGATTATTTTTCGAATATAAGGTGCTTTGTGTTTAAAAATAATAAATAGTATTCAGAGGATTGCCATTCAAGAGTTTATGGTTCTTAGAAGAAATAATGATTTACGTCAAAACTGTGGAAAAATTATGTTATGTTAAGATGACATGTTATACTTCAAGAGACGACACACCTTGAAAAAACTACAAATAAAAGTAGCTATAGGTTATTATTACATTTATGTTACCTAAGAGCTAATGAGAATTGGAATAAAAGAGAATAAAATCTCTTGAGTATTCACCGATTCAAAGGACTGGGCAACTTTATCTCTCGCCTCCCGTACAATAAATTCTTCCTTTCTAGCACTTGATTTCAATATTCAACATCAAGTGTTACTGTATCCATCAGTAATAGAAACCATGACGATGGTGGACCGGGACTTTGGTTTCGGTTTAATTTCGCCTTCATTTCAACGAAACTAATAGCAAAGACTAATTTGATTTTTTCTTTTCTTAAATTTTTTTTGTTTTCCAAATTGAGCTTACAAGCAGAGAGTTCTAAGTGAGTAACATCGCCATTTGCTCTTTGTTGTTATACCCACCCAACATGCTGCATAAGATATAACGGCTTAGTGAATAAGTGAAGTTGCCACGGTATTCCTAAAACTTTACTACAGCTGAGAGAGTCATAAAAATGTGGGATTTTTCAGTAGTAATATAACTATTGAATATCGATATTTTGAGAATGAAAATATTTAACATAATTGAAATTGAAATTGAAACATTTTATTGAAAAACATACATACTTTTACAGAAGGAATATAATAATTGTGACTTGCTTACTATGGTACCTCCTCGGTGTTTTTCTCGTTGCACTGTTGCACAGCGTAGCGAGTATGCAAAGTTAAAAGCAATTTTTGGTCTGTATAAAGAAATGCCTGAAGTAAATGACTCCTGAAAGTTTCGTTGATATAGCTTTAGTAGCTTATGAGCAAAAAAAGTAGTAGGGGCGGGCTCACGCCCACTTTCCCAAAAAATTGCATCCAAATATGCCTCTTCTTAGAACGATCCTTTGTACTATAAACTATTATACTCTCTTTAGCAACTTTGTTGCGAGAATACAAAAAGTCGACTGCCACCAGTATAAGGAATTAAATACAAAAGCAGCACCAGTAAAATGAGAAAAAACGGCACGTGTCAGAACACATGGTAATTTCAGTTTCGAGCAAATTCAATCAATAACATTTGAACCAAACTTCCGACATTGACGGATATCCTGGATGGAGCAAGGACTGTTAAACATACGGATGTGACACAGCGACAGGCGGGCGCATCATCAAGCAGACAATTGCCGTGCGAGAGGTTGTTGTTGGTCAGGAAGATTACCGGGCGGTCAGACAATGTAGGAAGTGAATTTTTTATTTCAGCCAGCAAACCGACAACGCCTCTTATAAATAGCTTTTCCCCTCTACATGCATGGGCATGTTGAGTAATACAAAAACCCAGGCGCGATGGACCCATAATGGGCGGCTTCTTGGTCAGCGTCTGTTCGCAATGTTAAGTGCGGCTGATTTAACAATCTGAACTGTACACTGCGCGGCGCACTGGGAGTCCCTGGAAGTCTCGACAGCGACGTCTCCGCTGATTAAAATAGTGATATGAGCTTTCTCTTCTGAGGAGTCACCCGCGTAGTGTATCAGTAAACAGCATTGGTCATGCAGTGTATATTGGACGCACGGCTAGTAGCCTGCGTTGCTCCTGGCGAGCGCCGGTCCGTCCGTGTTTTCCCGGACTGGTAAAGCGAAGGACAGGCTTCAGGGAACTGGTGTAGGAGTATTGTCTCCGAAGGAATGTCCGTTCCTGTCTATTTCGTCCCGCCCCCTACACAAGATGCGCTGAAAAAAAATCACAAGTAATGTAGAATGAACTGTATAACGATGAGGGATGGCTCTACGCCGAAAAGCATGTGCCAACAAGGCAAAGACAGTTTCCAGGCTAAGTGACATAAGAGTTGCCTGCGCGTTTTGAACGGTGCCACATGAAGCTGTTGGTATCATAGCTGGTCTTATGCCACCGGATATAATGAATTCGGAGCTTAGCAGTCTATCAAAAAAATGAATAGGCGCATAACGGACGATGAGCGCAAAGAGGAGAGACAGGTGAGTCTATAGAGGCGATGGTAGAGCGGATAATTAATGAAGTAATGACGCCTGATAACATAGTGAGTCACATACTGCAATCGCGGCTGGTGAGGGCTAAAATGAAGGAGTGGATTGCTATAGCTCTCCAAGCACATGGAGTAAAAGAACGACAGCTCAGAAGTGTAATACAAGACCCTGTGGGGAGTGGTGAAGTGGCATGGTGGCCCTGCGAAGCAGTGGTAAGTAGGCATACTGTTTTGTAAGTCCAAGTTGGGCGTGGTCCCGAATGAGTTTTAGAATGAATGAATTATGAATAGTGCATACTGGTAACATACATTAACAATATCTTTATTCAATTTTCTAAACCGCGTATACTCGCACTGCCATACTATTGTTTGCATTTGTAAACTGTGCCTGTTTTGGTTTGGTGGCAATTCTAATGCACTCTATTTTTTTTATTTTCTCATAAAGCCAGATGTAACAGTAATATTTTTGTGAATAATTTCACAGGCCTATGTTTATTTACTTACTTCTATATTGATATTATATTCCGCTCCTGTCATGAAGCATAGTGGTTTGCAAGAGCGCTTATTTAATCCACAAATCATAGGCTTTACTTTTTTGGCTTACCACAATTTCCAGTGCAATATTTATTTGAGAAATTTTGATTTTACAGAATGTGGGTAGTGTTGCTGCATATGAGTGCATTCCTTCCAATCACGAGGTTTGTATCATCAGTACCACTTTTATACTTTTATACCTCAAACGCACCGATAATAATCTAAGATTTCTAATAGTCGTTGTGTCAATCGAGGAGAAGAAGATATGGAAGAAGACACGTAAGATCTGGAAAATCCTGTAAATGTTGTTTCTGATATTTTGGATTTTACACTTTTTATTCGCTATAAAGAACGAATGATAAAGACAACAAGATGCTTCACATATTCATTTTATAATTTGAAAGGAAACCACCATACTTCATTTACTGTGTGCGTCCAGTACAGACGCTCAAAAAGGGCAGCAGCTGGCTGCTATTTTTCGAAGCTTTAGTACCGAAACTGACGCTTACTACACATGTAGGCACATCAAAAAGTGTGCAATTGTTTAGAGAGATGGTCATACCGAGGAGTTCATCGATCACTCCGCATACACGCTGGCATATCAGCCTTAACAAACATGAAACATGTACAACCCGATAAGTAGTTAGCATGTAGTTGCGTTCTTGATGTGATACGATAAGTATGTTAGAGTTCCTTCGCCAAAGAGATATAATGCAGCCATACCAGGGAATTAAGAAGAATAATACCATGCCAATAGACAAATTTTCTGGTGTTCTTCTGAAATATTAAAAATAAAAAAGTAAAATTATATGCTTAATAGTGAGTTGGATAATTAGAATTGAGGTACAAAAACACCAATCGCACCCGATGTATTTGCCGTTTACCGCAACTTTCAAACAAAAATCGAGAAAATTAAATTGTCATTATTTGTAACCTTGACAACAGCAACCGGTTAATTAATGAACAATTATTACCTCCGAATAACTACGTACGTGCGTAGTAAAACTTGATCACTCTAATGAGCATTCGAAAAATAATAGTTCTAAAATACTAGTTCTGTAATTTCGAGGCAGTGAACGCATAACTCCAACTGCTGTCAACGCCATTTCCTGTGGTAAATTGCTGCAGCAACAACGGTATAAACAGTAAAATTGTTCAAAAACAATGCATCAGACAGTTAGCCGAGCTTTCACCTCCTCCGTTTTTATTCAAATGCGTTGGTATTGTTGTTGTCAACTCGAGCTAGCTAGTTTGTCTGCGGGTCAGTTGACTGGCAGTTGACATATGCTCGCACCATCAATTAGGACTAAAGTGGGAAAAAAGCAAAAACGATGATATAACCAAGATACAAAAACAATTTAAGTACAATAAGGATCAGCTTAAACTACTGCTCCAAAGGGTTTGAAAATTAAAATTTTAATTAAAGATTTAACCGGAGGCATGTGTGTATTTAATTTAAAAACGGATGTAAATTAATACTAGAGTAGGAAGAATAATACTTGAAGGTATAAATTCTAAGGCACGTCCTAGTTAAGAAGCTTTATAGCCTCAAAGCTGAAATCGCAATATATGAAAGCCATACTCTATAGTTTAAATGACAGCAAGTGGCTCTAGTAGTTTTCTAGATTGTCAATAACTGTAGTATTATTATAACTCAGAAAGGGTTTAGAATGGATATTTTGAGCGATCCATATGAAACTATAATTTTCCAATCCATAATCCATATATATTCGAAATACCTTTCGAATCTTATCTTCGACAGTATATAACCATAGCATCTTAATTTTGAGTGTTTGTTTTACAGTCAGATTTAGCTAATAATGATTCATCGCAGTTATTCCTAAGTGAATAATAATGTAGGATATGTATTGATTTAAAATGTGGTATATAACAGGTGAGAGTAGGAGTATAATCTATATACAGGAATTATTCTCACACAAACAATAATGCACTCATGCGTACCATAAATTAAGGACAGTTAAAAAGAATGTGTTTGATAATCGCATACAAATATAGTCATAAATATATGACTGGATTTGCTTTTTTTGGAAAAGTGGGCACGGTTTCGCACCCTAATAGTTTTTTTGTAAATTTATCCTAAATTATCAAAGCAACATAAACCTCCCTTAATTAATTTTTTGGACACATTTTCCTTTAGTATCTCATCACGCATCATTAAAATGGATAAAATCGGATAATAACTACACCCACCCCCCATAAGAAGGTTATTTTGAAAACTAACATATAGGTATATTCAAAATAAAGATTTTCAAACTAACCGTTGGTTGGTCGGCCGATATCGTTGCATACTGTGCAACTTGCTAAAAATCGAATAAGTAATTGGCGAAAAGGCAGAGTTGTTACATCGAGTCGTAAAGCAGTGTCATTTATCAATATGTTCCTTTTCACATCACACAACCTAAGGTATATCACTACCAAAGCAAGTTGGCCTGACAACTCGCTGGCTTCCGTATCTGTAACCAAATGAGACAATGTGAAAAGCAAGCCGATGCCTTCCGATGCTTGCACTATGCACTGTTGATGAAATGCCCACAAAACTTTTGCAAAACAGATTTTGACTCCAAAGTTGCTGCTTGCAGAATTGAAATGTGCATATGTGAACTTATACATATGAGTACATATATGGATTTACATATGTACATATGTAAATTCTTGATTGCTTGTGCCATGTGTCACTGATATAAGGAAGAAAATAAGGTAAAAATTAAAAAAAAAAAATGATTTACGTCGTGGAAGTATGCCATGAATTTGCAGTTGAAAAATGGAAATATTTTTTTCTATATAACTACTTAGTACATAAGAAGAGAAGCATTCGCTTAGAAATTTAATTAAATCCTCAAAAATTATTTCTGGATATGCCAATTGCCAAGACAATCGAGTATTAGCAAAAACAAACAAAAAGTAAACTAACGAAGAAATGAGAATTGTAAAAAAGCTGCTGCCGAAACATATTGTTCATAAGTCTTTGCTTTTCTCTTCACTTTTTTTAGGCTTTCCCATTTACATGTGCATTGAAATGCTTCGTCATTCATACATATGTACATATGTGCGTACGAGTATATGCGTGTCATTGGTGTATTGGTCACTAGTGAGTAAAGGCCTTAAAATTTACTTATAGATGATTTTTCATTGCATATGTGTATGTATATGAGTATAAATAAGTATGCCGCTCTGATCATAATACTAATGAAGAATATCTAATACACAGGTGGCAACTCTTCTACCAATATTTTTAGAAACTTCAACTTTATCTCAAACAATATTTTCAAATGAAAGTTTTCTTAAAGGTTTTCAGTTTGTGTAACTTCTTTTTCTTATCACTGTTTTTGACTAAGAAATGACAAACACGTAAAAAATAAACTTGAGTCGATCTCGAATTTCTCGATCTAAGCAAGCTGTCGAACCACTGTATATTTAAAATCATTCAACATGGTCTTGGTTGATGTGGAGGTTTATTTGATATAGCCGTTATATATACATATGTAACGGGTGATTTTTTTGAGGTTAGGATTTTCATGCATTAGTATTTGACAGATCACGTGGGATTTCAGACATGGTGTCAAAGAGAAAGATGCTCAGTATGCTTTGACATTTCATCATGAATGATGAAACGATCTGCCACAACGTCGAATTTTCAGTGAATGGGCCCTAGAAAAGTTGGCAGAAAATCCGCTTTTTTATCGACAAATTTTGTTCAGCGATGAGGCTCATTTCTGGTTGAATGGCTACGTAAATAAGCAAAATTGCCGCATTTGGGGTGAAGAGCAACCAGAAGCCGTTCAAGAACTGCCCATGCATCCCGAAAAATGCACTGTTTGGTGTGGTTTGTACGCTGGTGGAATCATTGGACCGTATTTTTTCAAAGATGCTGTTGGACGCAACGTTACGGTGAATGGCGATCGCTATCGTTCGATGCTAACAAACTTTTTGTTGCCAAAAATGGAAGAACTGAACTTGGTTGACATGTGGTTTCAACAAGATGGCGCTACATGCCACACAGCTCGCGATTCTATGGCCATTTTGAGGGAAAACTTCGGAGAACAATTCATCTCAAGAAATGGACCCGTAAGTTGGCCACCAAGATCATGCGATTTAACGCCTTTAGACTATTTTTTGTGGGGCTACGTCAAGTCTAAAGTCTACAGAAATAAGCCAGCAACTATTCCAGCTTTGGAAGACAACATTTCCGAAGAAATTCGGGCTATTCCGGCCGAAATGCTCGAAAAAGTTGCCCAAAATTGGACTTTCCGAATGGACCACCTAAGACGCAGCCGCGGTCAACATTTAAATGAAATTATCTTCAAAAAGTAAATGTCATAAACCAATCTAACGTTTCAAATAAAGAACCGATGAGATTTTGCAAATTTTATGAGTTTAAAGTTATCAAGCTCTTAAAAAATCACCCTTTATATCTAATGCAAAAGGCTCTGTGCGATGAAAAAATAGTTTAAGATAAAATTTATTAATAATGCATTCTAGCCTTTTTAGTGCTGGACCATTTGAGCTAATAGAAATTTCGTCGAAGCCGTATTAAGTATGAAAAAATAGAAAATAAGAAAAATGGAAAATAAGGAAAATGGTACAAGCATATGTATATCATTAATGAGAACATTTTTATAATACTAAAATAGTTTACAATTGAAAACTCAAAAAATATTATTTAAAATCCGAAATAAAATTTGTTGTTACTAATCCAACTGCTAAGCAGTCTGTTGGCTCACAGCCCAAATTATTAACTCGTGAAAGTAGTTAACTTATTTCAACATTCGTACTGGACTTACTTCAGATATTTGGTGAGTTTTTTAGGTACAGTTATTTTTTGGTTTTACATACATATGTACATATATTTTTTTGTTTTTCTTCCACTTTTGCCAGTTCCTAGTTTATTTTGTCTGTTCACTAATCTTCACGCTTGATGGATCATGAAAGCTTTTGGTGAGCGATGCTTGCTTTGAGTGGTCAGCACTGTAATCGAAATATGGAGAGATAGTTAAATAACGGTTTGCCTAGTCATACCCATATGTGTACAAATGTGTATGGATGACCAAATAACGTTGGACAATGAGCGATAGCGGTGGCAAATAAAGTTCATCAACAATGCGATGCAATGTGAAGAGTGTGACGTTCGTTAAAATTTTGCATACAGATACCTTCATAGCCATGGTATCAACAAAATAGGAAAGCGCCATCGCACTGAGCTTAATGAAAATTCAATGGAACACATGATCGATTTTTCTATAGAAGTGTGTATGTATGACTTAACTCGTTTACCAGTGGTTCAGTGGCTTAAAATTGCATAGATTTAGATTTCATCTGATAAATATGCTCGTATTCCATCATTTTTATAAGGATACTAAAAAATACTACATAAAAGCGTATATATGTTTATATAATGCTTAATTACTGTGAACAAGTTCGCATTAGATCCTCTAGCTTCAAAGTTAGGTATAAATAATATCAGAATGAGAGAGAGGCATTAGGGAAGTAGTATACAAGTTAGAGTAACAATATGTACACATAAGCCAGTGCACTATGTGTACTTTTCCTAAGATAGGCAAAGATAAAGTCAAATTACCGAAATCTTATAGATCAGTTGTAGTTATAAAGTGAAGACATCAGATGAAATTCAAAATTGAGTTATGTGGGAAGTGGTCGTGGTTGTGAACCGATTTCGTCCTTTTTTTATCCGTCTTATCAGGAAAATATTATATACCGAATTTCATTCGAATCAGTCGAGTAGTTCCTGAGGTATGGTTTTTGTCCTATAAGTGAGTGACGCCACGCCCATTTTCCATTTTGTAAAAAAATCTGAATGCAGCTTCCTTCTGCAATTTCTTCTGTAAAATTTCGTGTTTCTGACGTTTTTCGTTAGAGAGGTAACTCACTTTTAGTAATTTTCAACATAACCTTTGTAAGGGAGGTGGGCGTGGTTATTATCTTTCATTTTTGGACTGTATTAAGAAGTAGCTAAAATAAACGACTGCAGAAAGTATGATTTATATAGCTTTTATTGGTTTTTATAATCCCAAAACTAATTGGGGCGTGCTTGGTATTTTCAGGGCTTCTATGTGTAAGACTATACAAAGATCTTAATACATATATGTATATAATGCTTAATTACTGTGAGCACGTTCGCATTAGATCCTCTAGGTTCTAAAAAGTGAGGTATAAATCATATCAGAATGAGAGAGAAGCATTAGGGAAGTAGTATACTTGAAACAAGTAAGGAAGGGCTAAGTTCGGGTGTAACCGAACATTTTATACTCTCGCAATTTATTTATTTAACTTTATATTATATAATACACAATTTGACCCACATATTCGTCATATATATTGTATAAAGTCCATTGAAAGTTGGAAACCATAATATTAGGTTAGAAGCACCGAGGTCCTCGTGTCCGATATATGGGGCCTTAAAAACCTATGGTCCGATTTCGGCGATTTTTAGAATGGGGCTGCCACAGTATAAACATAGTATTTGTGTAAAGTTCTGCACCGATATCTTCACTAGTGCTTACTTTATACATTGTAAAGTAAACGATTCAGATCGTCTTCAAAGTTCTGGTATATAGGAAGTAGGTGTGGTTGTGAAGCGAATTGGGCTATTTTTACAACATATCATTGGGATGTAAGAAAACTATTACAAACCAAGTTGCAGTGAAATCGGTTTTCGCCATTTTGTGGGCGTGGCAGTGGTCCGATTTTTCTCATTTTCGAAAGCAACCTTCATATGGTGCCAAGAAGTAAGTGTGCCAAATTTCATTAAGATATCTTAATTTTTACTCAAGTTACAGCTTGCACTATATCTAACTCGTTTAGTTTTGGGTGTTACAAACAACCGTTATGTGAACAAAACTATAATACTCTCTAGCAACTTTGTTGCCAGAGTATAATAAATAGAGAAGGTACAATCTTCTATAAGTCTGTACAGCTCCAGGCGTACGCCGATGATATTGATATCATCGGAAGCAACAACCGCGCCGTATGTTCTGATTTTTCCCAACTGGATAAGTAAACGAAGCGTTTGGGTCTGGTGGTGAATGAGGACAAGACGAAATATCTCCTGTCGTCAGACAAACAGTCAGCGCACTCGCGTCTTGGCTCACATGTCACTGTTGACGGTCATAACTTTGAAGTCGTAGATAGTTTCGTCTACTTGGGAACCAGCGTTAACAACACCAACGATGTCAGCCTCGAAATCCACCGCAGAATCATTCTTGCTAATAGCTGCTACTTTAGACTATGAAGGCAATTGAAAAGTAAAGTCCTCTCTCGACGAACCAAAATCAAACTCTTCAAATCGCTCATTATTTCCGTCCTGTTGTATGGCGCTGAAGGGCAAGTTAGTATTACAGTGTGTATAATCCTGTGAACTACGTGTACTTTTTCTGAGATTTACCGAAGTCTTATATGTAGGTCTTAATCGAGCTGCGATAAAGAGCTTCAAAATGGTTTACCAGGAATGCCGAAGTATAAAAAAAAAAAAAATCCCGGACCCAGCTTTTCGATCAACAACACAAAACCCAAATAAAAACAAATGTGCGGTCTCTGCGCCAATTTCGTTTTTCAGAGATGTCGAGGAGACGCCAGCAACGACAACGACAACCAAACCATGAAGCGTTGCATCTCAGCCCTCTCACATACTGTCCCACTCGACGGTCCATCGACAGAACAAACAAAATATATTAATATGAAAACAACAGAATATATGGCTGGACAAATGTTGTTGTAGTGCACTTTGAGTTAAGCCCACAGAATTTCATATGCGTAGAGTGTTCCGCCTGGTTGCTACTTACGGTCAGTGGGCTACTGATGTTGTTGTTGATGTTGGGGTGATGGAGCAGCGGTCAGTGCTGGAACCATGTGAAGCTTGTGGATTTATCGCATAAGCGATAATCAAAATGGTTTTTGTAAAGTCAGAAACTTTATGCTAAGAGTCGAAAACAAATTGGAAATGTATTGTGTATATGTGCGTATATACATACGAGCATATGCATTATATAATTGATCAAGGATATCCAACAAACCACAGGAGTTATTAGAGAGATCGCTGCAAAAACTGACCACAGAAGCATTGAAGTTATAGTAAATATGGATACAGATATTTGCTACAACTTCAATGCTTCTGTGGTCAGTTTTTACAGATACCCTTTTTACAGAGTCGACAGTTAGTGGGTGTTGTTTGAAGAAACAATACAATTTGTCAGCACAATTTTTGAAACATATTTATTTTAATAAGATAGGAAAACACCTCTCACAGTATGAGACTTAAATATTATATATAAACGATGAACCGATATAAATTCGCTTGCGCAGCAGACAATAACTTGCCTGAAATCATTATCTAGCGCGAATATCGAGTTGGTAAAGTATTTAAACCCACAATCCTACAGAGTTGGTTTAAAGTGAATACATCGGGTTAAATATGCATTCTAACAAATATTGTTTCGATTTATTATCATTTCGCAACTTTTGTTTACGTCGCAACGTTCGAGTATGAGAGTTTCATAACGTTAGTTTATGATTCAGTGATGATAGTAATAATTCAGTTGTTTGCCGAGTGCATGCAAACTGACATTGACGCATTGCCGTCCGACGGACGTTTCCCTCACTTCAAGGCACTGATATTTCACTTCTCGTGCATTGCGTCAACTTGCTCATTGGCGTTGTAGTTGAAAAGTTTGCTCTTAAGCCCACCTATTCAATCAAGTACGTCTGTATGTATGCTCAAGGAATACTTGCAACCTTATGCAGCTATGCTTTCGAAGCACCACTCGGTTGCGTTTGTTTTGGATTTGAATCGTTGTTCGTCTAGAAGAATTTTGCTGCTGTTATGCAAATGTTGTTGCAGAATATAGAATTTTACTTACATGGCGTAGTATAAAAGCATTTCATAACGATCAACTCATTGTTGCATGACTGTAAAGTCATTCGTTATTCTTGTGTTCATTGTTGTTGTTAGTGCTACCATGAACAATCTATTTCTTTTTTTTTTTTGTTTTTCTGGTTCTCTATGTTCCAGTTCGAATGATTAATCAATCTATGACGAAATCAAGCATTATCCAAATTGTGCTCAATATGCCAAGGAAAAACAAAAGAACTCCGGCGGATCCAATGCCACCAAGTTATTTAAACCATTTCAAAGTCATCGATGCGATTCCAGTTATAGATCAGTCTCGGCCATATATTATTAACGTTTGTGGTATGCGCATACCAAACGCAGTATTATAGGTTTGTCCTTATCTCATAATTCTTTGGATTTGCATACATATATATGTCGGAATACCATTGTCTTCGTTAGACATTGTTGTAGCGTAGCGGATTTCGGTTTCACACTTCACAATATTAATTTCCAACACGACTTCACGATATCAAATCCTCAAGACGACTTAAGTGCTGAACACATAGAAGACGACAATCGACGAGCGACATCTGTCAAATATTAAAATATACGCGTTCTTAGGAGCACAGATTTTTTGACAACAGCACGACTTCACGACAAAAGGGTTGAAGTCTTCGCTGTCGCCAAATTAGAAATGTTTCTAATTTTGCCTATTCTAACAAGTATGACGTTATTTTGCCAGCAGAAACGTAAAATAACTTTGATATATCATTTATAATAACAATCGATAATTTAAAACAAATAAATCGACCATTTTTACATTTTTTTCACAAATAATTTCACTTTAAACTAAATATGTAAATTTTATTGAAATGAAAGATGTTAGTACGGCAACAATGAAATTGCTATTTGATATGTCGCTGCCGTCTTCAATATGTTCAAGACGCTGGCTTCAAAGCGACATTTGTGATCAGCCGTCGCTACGTCGCACATAGGAGCATTTACCCTCAAAAACCGGACAAAATTGAAAATTACAAAATTCAACGATGGTACTCAAAATTGATTTTTTTTTGGTACCTAAATAACCGATCTACAATGAACCGACCTTCAGGCCGCTATATTGCCACACAAGTAGTCGAAACCTAGACTTCGTTCAGAATGCACATGATTATTCGCGAAACTCTCCATTGTTCTCGAGATTGTAAGTGGTTTTTTTATGCGTGAACGGAATTCTTGGAAATATTTGTTATGGATTCAGGACAGCATGGTATGTATTTAATATTAATAATATAAAAATTAATTTAGTTAATGTACTATCATGTTTTTTTCGAAAAAACAAGGAATCATTAAAAAAACTAATTTTTTTTTTTATTTTTTAGAAATTAGTGTTTTTGTTATAGTGTTGGGCAAAGTTGAGCTTTGATTTTTTTTCTTAGTAAACTACAGGGTTTCTACTTAACATATCAGCTTAAACATTTCCCCCGTCTTTCCCCCCCTGTAAATAAAACGCGTTGAAAAAAGTTGATCAGTTGCAAAAAATTAGTACTGCTTTATTATTTTTTTTTAATTGAATACTGAAATTCTGCTAAATTAGTTTAGACGAGTGGGAAGAGGGTATACATTTTTCGAGTAGTACCCAAAATTACTGGAATTGAAAATGTGCAAGAACTACGTTAGGAATTTGTTCTATTATTTCGTTTTTTCAGGTTCAAAATCAAAAGTTATAGAGATGTCTCGAAAAACATTATATATGCTTTGTAGGGAAAGCGCTGCGAGAAAATGGGAAGATGAAACGTCATATATGGAAAAAAAGCTTCAAGAAATTGTGAAGTGTCCAGAAGGCGAATTTCAAACTTTAAGTAATGATTTAAAGTATTTCATATGGGATTTAAAAAAGAAATGGGTATTGTCCAGTTATACTGAAGAAAGATTTGTCAAAAAATACGAAGAATGGCTTAACGCTTCCATTTTAGTACACAACTGGACGCCGAATACTAACTCTGGGCGCCCAAGCATACAATTCCTAGAGTTGTCTGATCGTAGTAAACGCCGGAAAACTAAAGACCTTCACGAGCAGATACCTGTCCAGGAGCTTACTTACGCAGCTAGCGTTAGTCAAAGGATGTCAGGTAATGCTGCTGCGTCTAAACTTATAATAGACGTAACTTCTACACCTACAAGAGCCATAAAATACAAAAAAATAATAGAAGCTCAGAAGCCAGAAATAAAAAAAGTACACACCTGCTGAAGCCTTACAAATCTTTGTTGAAGGTGATTTTACAAGAAAACAGTGGGAGTTATTACACGAATCAAACAAGGGTATTTTTCCTTGTTATACGCTTATTAGGGAAGCAAAGAAAAGCTGTTATCCAAAACATGATTCAATGATTTCGGTAATTCTAATTCGGGTAACACATCTCGAAGATTCTTCAGTGATCCAGATTTAGCTGCTGAAATTACAGGAATAAAAAAAGATTTCATAATCAAACTTAAGGTCATTTTAGAAGCAATGTCATCTGGCCATAAAATTGATGTAATGAAATTTCGAATCTTTTGCAAAGATACAGCAAAAATGTACGTGGAGAACTACTCCTGGCATCCAATGACGCCCACTCTTCATAAAATACTTGCACATGGTCCAACAATCATAAAACACGCTATCTTACCTATCGGTCAGCTATCAGAAGAGGCAGCGGAGGCTCGAAACAAGCATTATCGTCTATATCAACAAGACTTTGCAAGAAAATTTTCACGGGTTCAGTGCAACCAAGATGTTTTAAACAGGCTTCTTCTCACATCTGATCCATTTTTAAGTTGCCAGCGAAAACGTCAACGAAGCAAAAGCCAACCCTTCTTGAGTGAAACTAGAAAGCTCTTCGAGTCACAGGAACCAGAGGTCCACGTCGACACTGAAAAAGGGTTGCCTGAACATTCTGATGAATCAGAAGAGGCTTTGTAACAACACACACGGAGGAGTTCTTCTTTTTTTGTTATAATGTTATTTTATCATTTTATTTAAATATACATATATTCAATATAAAATGTTCGGTTGCACCCGAAATTAGCCCTTTTTACTTGTTTTATTTTACTATATTGCATTATTATATTCAATCATGCATTTTCATCCATAAAATCACTTAAAATAATTTTGTCCGGTTTTTGAGGGTAAATGCTCCTATGTGCGTCGTGTCGTGTCGTCGTCTTTGTGTTCAGCACTTGACTCTACGTCGTTTATTTCCTTTTGTTCTTACCACCGAACCACGCACGACGATAGCGACACTACGCTGTCGCCCCGCTAAAACGGTACTTCTTGAGGAGACGACATGAAGACAACCAATCATAGCATAATTAACGGCTGATGCAATAATGAGGAACTTAGTCTTCTAATGAAATTCCCTAAACTGTATACATATCCACTCACACACGCGTATCAATATCCACACACCATTAGGGTTTTTTTCTTTGTTTTTGTTGTGGAGGGGGAATCTTTCGCATATCGCATGTCAACCTTACCGCTGGCTATGTCATATAAGTGGATAAGGTCATAATATAGTATACAAATGATTATTAATGCATGTACATGTATGATTTCAAGGTTACTATCAACAATAGTTTTCTATTAAATTTATTTAATGAGGTAGTGTAGTTCACTTCGCACTCAGATTCAATAGGGTAGGGATAAGTTCCCAACATTTATTCCTCAGTATAGTTTAGCAACTTAATTAAAATGGTGCGTGGGTTCTGATTTTTCTAAACTAGAGACACTTTTCTTTATTCCTTTAGCCATTTTTGATATAGCAAATTTAGCTAATCTCAAGGTCTAGAGCTACTTACTAATCGAAATTCCGGAAAAAATAGGAATCTTTAATTATATTGGGCGGTCAAGAAGTGTAATAAAAATGGACAGTGCAGCAAAAGCAATATCTACACAAAACACAATTGACGTATAAAGTAGTAAATGGCTTACGCTCAAGAAGAGGTGTTACACTACATTATGAGTGTAGTTCAAGTTATTCAAGTTATTATTTGAGGACATTTGTTTCGTAAGTTCGACAATTAGGGGGACCTTTGAACTGTCAGCTCATTTACAAATTTTATCTCGCATCAAGACTTCTCCAATTAGAAATAAGGGTTATTCATTAAATAAATAATGGAAATTTCAATATTTTAATGTATAGTCGTAATATTGGGATAATGATAAGAAAATCAGCGAATGTCGAACGTAATAACTTCACTATCACTAAGTGAGTACGAAAGACTGAATATTGCAAAAATGCTTTGGTCGCTGATTTCAATTCTAGCTAAGATCAAATTGTGGATCTATACCTCAGTCGGACCATTTTGCTCTAGCTATAGAATTAATATAATAAGGTGTGTTATGTTGGGTACTAAATTATGTAAATATATAAAAATATATATACAGTGGAACTTCTCTAACTCGAATCACCATAATCCACAAAAAACTTCGAGTTAGAGAGACTCGAGTCATAGAAATTTTCATTAAGAGATAAATTTTTCAAAAATCTGCAAAATATAGATTTACCTACAGTTTTAATTATTTATTATACTTCGAAAAAAGTTTTACATAAATACATTGCAACATATATTCTGTAATTTTATTTGTTGCACTTTGCAATTTTTGGGTTCTTGACATCTGTATCCCATGCCTTTGTTACACGATTTATGAAATCTATAAGTGTAATATCATATTTTTTGTTCGCCTCCATACGATATATACTGCTTTAAAACTGTTAACTTTTGTAAAATCTTAAATTTTGTATTATGCCCTGGTCGAAAAGTTCGATTTATGGAAGGAAATTTGTATGAAATTTTACTTCTATTGCCAATTTAAGAGTTCCAGTTATGGAGAACTTCGAGTTAAGGAAGTTTGAATTATGGAAGGAAATGTGTATTTCTAAACGCTGTTGCCAATTCAATAGTTCGAGTTATGGAGATCTTCGACTTATAGAAGTTCGAGTTAAGGAAGTTTTACTGTATATTCAAATAAAGAATATAAATATTTCTATGATTAAGAAGCAAGTATGGATAAAGACTACGAGTATATACGTGAAGCTTTCTTAACACAAAAGACTAGCCATTTCATTGCTCCTTCAACATTTCGCTATTTACCAAAATCACTCTGAAATAATTTGGTTTCTCCAATTAGTTTCAGCTGTTTCACAACATCCTTTGTCTGCTCACGAATTTTCTCTCAGAGCAATCTCTGAAGTAATTCACCGCACTTGCTTTTTCGGCTTTTTTATACTCTCCCAACAAAAGTTGCTAAGAGAGTATTATAGTTTTGTAACACCTAAAACTAAAAGAGTTAGATATAGAGTCATCTTTACCAAAGTGATCAGGGCGACGAGTAGATTTGAAATCCGGATGTCTGTCCGTCCGTCCGTCTGTCCGTTTGTGCAAGCTGTATCTTAAGTAAAAATTAAGATATTTTGACGAAACTTGGCACAAATATTCCTTGGGACCGTGAGAGGGTTGCTTTCGAAAATGGTGAATAGCCTTCAACTCGGTTATTTGTATATAATCGGAAACCAATAAAGCTATATAAACCAAACTTTCTGCAGTCGGTTCTCTTATGTAGCCGAAAGTAGAAGGAAGCTGCTCTCAGATTTTTTTCAAAAAATGGAAAATTGGTGTGGCATCGCCCATTTATGGGTCAAAAACCATACCTCAGGAACTACTCGACCGATTCGAATGAAAGTCAGTATATAATATTTTGTTGACACCCTGATAACACGGCGAAAAATGGGCGAAATCGGTTCACAACCACGACTACTTTTATTATAAGTTATAACTCAATTTTGAATTCCATCTTATTCCTTCATTTTATAATATATACATAAGGAACCAATGAAGATAGCGGAATAAAACTTTACACAAATAGTGCATATCATTTCTAGCTTCAGTTGTGAAAAAATTGTAGAAAACGGACTATAACTTTTTAATTCCCCAGATATCGAACATGTTGAACTCAACGCATAAGGGTAAATTTTAACCGAAAAGGAAATTGTTTTCTTCTAATAGTGTGTCTCTGGTTCAAAAATTATTAATTATAGGTTTTTTAAAAGTACCGTGGGCTTTATTTCGCATATATGTATTGGTTAATATGTGAAATATCTTAGAAAAATTAAGTGAGCGTATAGTCCTGGATATAATGTACCTTGCTGGTGAAAATGAATGAAATAAGGAATTTCCTCAGCCCTCATATACTATATATGACGATTTTCGTTATTCTATTAAACTTTATGACGAATTTATGGGTAAATTTGTGTGTTATCTTAAAAAAAAATTCTTCAATAAATTGCGAGAGTATAAAATGTTCGGTTGCACCCGAACTTAGCCTTTCCTTACTTGTTGTTATTGTTTCACGTGTTTCACATACCATGAGCCTGCTGTTAAACTGTTACATTCATCCTAAGGAAATAAATTAAGATAACACACAATTTGACCCCATTAGTCCAATAGAATAACGAAAATCATCATATATGGTATATGAGGGCTGAGGTAATTTCTACCTCCGATATTTTCGGTGAAAAATTACCCTTAGGCACTGAGTTCTTCATTTAGATATTCGGGGCCTTGAAAAGTTATAGTCCAATTTCGAAAATGGTGGAGCATCAGATGATAAATATTTGTGTAAAGTTTTATTCCGCTATCTTCTTTGGTTCCTTATGTACATATATATCATCTGGCAACACGTCAAACTGTGAAGTTTAATTTTTTCTCGGTTCTTGAATTTGTGCTTAAATTTATCAATATAATTAAAGAAAGTTTACTTTTAATAAGTGTAATCTAAAGCTAAGTATTTGTGCTAATTTGCTTTTGTGTTATATTTAATTTTTAATTGTATTTTAACTATTTTCTTAAATTTTTATGCCGAGTCTTTTAAATCATTTGTTATCGTTATCAATTATCAATTTTCTTTCATACTTTGCAATTGTTTGTGCGATTGCATATTGTTTTTGTTTTAATTTGCTCTTTTTCTTTTGATTCGTTTTTTTTCTTTAGTTTTTGCTCACAGCTGTTTGCGTGTTATTTTTAAGTGTCTCAGTGCTTCTCAAACTGCTCACTATTATATTGGTTGTGATCTCGGCTAATTCAGTATAACTATCTTTGTTTTTCTATTTACTATTATATCATATTTTAATTTTTATTATTATTTACTATTTTGTTTTTTCCTTCAATTTAAATTTTTTCATAATGACTTGCAAATTTTCCGAATTGTACTATTAAAGGCGATTCTGATCGTTTTGTTTCTTGTTGGCTTTGTGACAAGCCCGTCTTAAATGTGCTGGATTGACAGGTAGAATCTTAGATTTTATTCTCGATGGAAAGGGTCTGCGCTGGTCGTGCTTAAAGTGTAGACCGACAGATATTGAATTATTTAAAGTTTTTAAACAGGCGCGCAATAATTTTAAAGAAATCGGTCGAGAACTTCAAAACCTTACAGAAAAATTTAAGCATTATGAAGTGTTGTTTCAATCATTTAAATGCCTAAATGATCAAGATGATAATGCTAAGCCCTCATCAAAACGTAAACGTCCGTCTAATGAAGAACCTGCCACTTTGTCCGTAAAAAGTATATCACCGGTGAAATTAGACCTTATTAATCTCTCATCTCCTTGCCCTCAAGGAGAGAAGCCTCTTCAAAAGTGCTTAATCCTCCGAAAATAATTAACGATAACCTTAACCGGAAAACTATTCAGGATCCGTCTCCTATTAACTCCGAGTTTGTGGCAAAAAATTTGGTAGTAATACCTTAACGAAAATCAATTTTCGTTTCGAGATTCGCTTCGGATACCACAATCGAAGATATAAAGTTTTACATCTCGTCGAAATTAAAAATGAACGATATTGATATTGATGTCAGAAAATGTACTATTTGCTGTGCATTCTTCAATTCCATCTGAAGAAGTAGAAGTTCCTCATGCGGACTTTATTGAATTTAAGTGCAAACGAATTTGTATTAATAAATGTTCTATTTACTTAACTTTATCTTTCAATTGCTAAGAATACTGATTACATAATTGTTCTAGGCGATTTCAATTTACCGTGTGTATCCTGGAAATCTGTCGATGATTGCTTTACCCATTTTTGCACTCGTTTAAGCTTTAATGAGTTTTTGGAAGAAATGTCTGGGATGGGTCTTAACCAAATTAACTTAATTCCGAACAAGTTTGGTAAATTCTTAGATTTGGTCTATATTGATAATACTTCAACAGTTTCTGTGGTCCGATCTGATCCTTTAGTTTTGCCAGAGGACTCTTATCACCCTGCCTTGGAAATTAATATCGAAATCATAGACGAATTACTTGTATACAACAAACAGGACCTTTGTTCTCGGTTCAACTTTGCGAAAGCTAACTTCAAAAAGATTAATTGTGAACTTTCTAAATTGACTTGACCTGATTACAGTGGTAATATTGAATTAAATGTATCACATTTTAATGAAACAATTTTTAATATTTTTGATAGATTTGTTCCGAAATGTTTTATTATCAAAAGAAAAAGTTCAAACTTGTGGTATTCGAATGAGCTATGTAAATTAAAAAATAAAAAAGCTCGTGCTTTTAAACTTTATAAAAAATCTGGAGCTCTTGTTGACTATTTAAAATATTCTAAATTGCGTCGACAGTTTGAGGAAGTTAACAAAAAATGTTATAAAAACTACATAAGCAAAGTAAAAAATAATATTATTCGTAATCCGAAACTGTTTTATGGTTTCGTTAACTCCAAACGCAGGATTTCCAATTTTCCGTCCGCGATGAAATATAAATCAACAATGTCATGTGACAATTATATTATTTCTAACATGTTTGCAGAATTCTTCAAATCCAATTATTGTTCAAACAACCCTATGAATGTGCCATATCATCAAGTGTTATGTCCGAGTACTGTAATTAATACACCAATTATTTCTGAAACAGATGTCTTAAATTATTTGGTTACGTTAAAATATTCGTTTAAATATGGCCCTGATATGATTCCCTCAAGCTTTCTTAAAAATTGTGCAAAATATATCTATCTGCCCTTAACTAAGCTTTTTAACCTATCTCTTAAACAAGGTATTTTTCCGTCAATATGGAAAAACTCTTTTATATTACCTTTGCATAAAAGTGGAGTTAGATCATCTGATGAGAACTATAGGGGGATAGCTAAAATGTCAGCTATACCCAAACTGTTTGAAGCTATTGTCACTGATTAAATAACTTTCTTAATCTCTCCTTTAATTTCATTTTCTCAGTTTGGATTTTGTAAAGGGAAATCTACTGTAACAAACTTGCTTGAATTTGTAAACCATGTGTCAATGGGTTTTACGGATAATAAGAATACTGATGTTATATATACAGACTTTAGTAAAGCATTCGATAGAGTAAACCACTCAATTCTTATGCAAAAACTGGATCTTTTTGGTTTTCAACCAAGACTTCTTGAATGGGTATCCTCATATCTTACTAACAGAAAACAACAAGTTTTATTTAATAATACATTATCCGATTCAATTAGTGTCACTTCAGGGGTTCCACAGGGTAAAATGATGTGCTTTTCCCGTAGAACTGTTGATCTTTCTCCCTATGTAATAAATAACTTCAGTTTAGAGCAAGTTTTGGCTTTGTTGATTTAGGAGTTACTATGGACCCTAAACTAAATTTTAATTCTCATGTAAATTCAACTGTCTTAAAAGCTAAAGGTGCTCTTAGCTTTGTTAAACGTTGGTCTAAAGAATTTAATGATCCGTATATTACTAAAATTCTTTTTACAACATTGGTAAGGCCTATATTGGAGTATGGTTCTGTGGTATAGAATCCGAGCTATCAATCCCATTCTGATAAGCTTGAGTCCGTTCAAAAACAATTTTTACTTTTTGCTTTAGGCCACTTACATTGGGATTCAAGTTTGAATCTTCCCCCGTATACTAGTCGTTTAAAACTTATAAATCTTCCCACACTCACTAGTCGCAGGTATAATATTCCAGGTAAAACTTCTGAATGGTTTAGTTTGTAGTTCATTCCTCTTGTCTGATATTAAGTTTAATGTCCCATTGCGTTCATCCAGGCAGTTTAGACCATTATTTCTAAAATCTTCTAGAACTAATTTTGAGTTAAATGAACCATTCCGCCGAGTATGTCATGATTTTAATTCGCATTGCAGCACATTTGATCCATCTGACTCAATATTTAGCATCAAAAAAACTATTTTGTCTTCTCTTAATAAGTAATATTCAGAAATTTTTAACTATTTGTTTTTATAAATTTTTAAATCTCAGCTGTTGAAATGTTTATTTCTGTAGCTGAGCAGTTTGAGAACCGGACGCTTAAAAATCTCTTGCCTTTCTAGACTCGGCAAATTCCGCTCGTATACGGTCTGCGCCCCACGCGTCGGTTGGCGAGAGGAGGGTAATCGTTTGGGTTAATAATAATATTATAAAATGAACGAATCAGAATTCATAATAAGTTGGAGTGCTTATAAACCCATTTTTCATCCGTGTTGTCAGGGTGTCAACAAAATAGTACATACCGAATTGCATTGAAATCGGTCGAGTACTTCCTGAGATATGGTTTTTGGCCTATAAGTGGGCGCCCATTTTCCATTTTGTAAAAAATCTGAGTGCAACTTCCATCTGTCATTTCTTATGTAAAATTTAGTGTTTCTCACGTTTTTCGTTAGTGAGTTAACTCACTTTTATTAATTTTCTACATAACCTTTGTATGGGAGGTGGGCATAGTTATTTTCCGGTTTCTTTCATTTTTGGTTTGGTTTACACAGTTTTTTTGTTTGCAAGATATATACAAAAAAAAAAAAACGTTTTTGGGGGCGGGGCCACGACCACTTAAAAAAAAATACGTCCAAATGTGCCCCTCCCTGATGCGATCCTTTGTACCAAATTTTACTTCCATAACTTTATTTATGGCTTAGTTATGACCATTTTGTGGGCGTGGCAGTGGACCGATTTTGCCCATCTTCGAAAGCAACCTCCTCAGGGTGCCAAGGAATATGTGTTCCAAGTTTTATAAAGATATCTTAATTTTTACTCAAGTTATCGCTTGCAAGGACAGACGGACAGACATCCGGATTTCAACTCCACTTTTAATGCTGATCATTCATATACATATAACCCCATCTAACTCTTTTATTTCTGTGTCACAAACAACCGTTATATGAACAAAACTATAATATTCTGTGGAACATGTGAGAGTATATAAATAGTCGCTCTCTTATATAAAGATGTATGTATATTAAAAGGCATATTAGTTATTTAAACATACGAGTATGTAATTAAAAAATATAAACAACAAAAAAGTTCCATTTTGCCCCTGCTCTGACTGTCACCTTATCAGTGCGACAGGCGAGTAGGTCAACAACCGCCTCTCTGTGAGCTGAAGAGTTAATTGCTTGTGACATATTTCGCATTTGCTTTAACATTTTCTATTGACGACAAATGTTAGTGAAACGACTGTAACAACAACCAAAATGGTTATTATTATAGTAAAAATGTATCGAAAATACAACAAATATAACAAAAAAAAACACTTACCCGCATTTAAAATGCTACTTCCGCCTTCGAACTATTCATTAAACGCTTCCGCTAGCAAAACATGTTCATTAAATAACGGCTCGTATAGCTTTCATTTTGTCACTATATCACCGTGAGTGTATGTAAGTCATACAAGAAAATATGAGAAAAGTAAAACGATAATTGCATGTGAAATTAGTTAATTTTTGCTCTAGTGTGTTTGTGAATTTATGCACGCAAAGTGAAATGGCGGCAAATGTTGATGTCTGTGATGCAACCCAGCCATAACAGGGTCAGTCGGTCATGGCAGCGAAGTAACATGTTATGCGTAATCACACACACACGAGAACATGTTAATTGCCTGCCGACAGCCGCAGGGCGTTCAAGCGACGTAACGTGATTGGTAGAAAATGAAAGTAGCAGTGCCTTTGAGTCTGCGCTTCCTGATGTGTGTGCAACCGTATTATTAATTATTCCTGTACAAATGTTCGACATTGTTTTTGTTGTAATTCAACTGGTATTTGTTTTATAGTTCTGATTGCGAATATATTTTGAGTGATTTTAAACCGATTCAAATAGTCATATGCGAGCGATACATGCAATAAATTAAATAATATGGAAAATGTGAAAATGTGTCAATTAATATGTCATCGGAGAAATTGTCGATTTATCACTTTTAAAATATCAATTAAAGAAACTCGGCAAGTGAAGTGGTATCGAGTGTTACATAATACGTAATTGAATAAAATATATATACACTAGCTGACCCGGCGAACTTCGCCCCGCCCAATTTTTATTTGAAATAGTTAAAACGCTTTTTGAACTCTGTTCAAGGCCATTTATTTGTATGGAATGTTAATATATTCAGGGAATAACGTCTCTGATCAATTTAAATATTTTTGGCGAAGTTCGTTCTTTGTTTTGTTGTGTAGTGTGTAAACCAACACGCCAACATGACACATACATACCTATGTATGTACATATGAAACTGTAAAATTTTGAACTTAAACGATAAATCGGTTTGAATCATTCGAATTCTCAGAATGAACATTTCCTCACTTTTAGATTTGCTGTGTTGTAGTAAACTATTCACTACAGTGAAATTATTATTTATGAATAAAGACGGAAACCTTAGTATTTATCTGGTATAAAAATCCACGGGATTGAGATTTGAACTTGAGGTCAAAATTTTTAAAATTATTGATGAAAATTTTCGTAGAGTTGATAATAAGCACAAATTTTCATAAAATAGTTCATTTTTGATTTTATATTCAAGTTTTTAACAAATAAGTTAATTACAAAATTGTTAGTTGATAACATGTAACATTTAATTTGGAAGGCTTAAGCAATGCTTAAATAACAGCTGATTTTTGTTTTGAATTTGCTTTGAATTTTCAGCGACATCTTTCGTAGCGTAGGGCAAGTGTCCGTTCGTTTGCACTCAATAACAGCTTATACTTTTCCTTCAGTTCCCATAGGTGCTCCGACTCGTTAGTTATGAAATTTGGGGTTCTTTTGTTGTTTTCATCAATTTTTGATATAATTTTCCTCGCAAATTTATGTATTGTCTGTTATAATTTAAATATTTCAAACATATCTTTATGAATGACATTTGTAAAATATATGTTGCCCATAACGTTGCCATATATCATAATAAATTTTTATAGAAATTAAGCATTGGCTGTGAAACGCAAACGACTACTCAGTTTGCAACAATACTTAGCTAAGATTTTATTTAGGCACAACTTAAGTATGGACTGTGAAACCGGGCATTAGCTTAAATGCAAATAAATGAATGTTTTTTTTGCATTTAGGAAATACATGCAGAAATCAACTCTGCGATTTCCTAAATTCCTCTGAAATCTTCCAAATTCGAGGAAGATTTACAGGAAAAGAGTGGCAGCATTGCTTATTTGTCTGACCATACATATGTACATAACTTTATTTATTTCACGGATTGTATGTGATTTTTTCTTAAATTTAGAATATTGGAAGTCATAGATTCGTATAACTTTACCACAAATAATATAAACTTCAAACAACGCATTTTCATTTAATGTTTTAGCAAGTGGCAGCTTTTGTTATGACAGCCTAAATCCATGAAAATTTAGAAAGAAATGTAGCGCCATCTACTGTAACATAGCGCACTTAGCGCCACCAACTGGTGGATAGCTCTTCGCTAATAATAAACAAATAATTTGCAATAAATAAATAATGCGACTATAAGGAGAGATAAACTATCCTATCTTTCAAGTTGGACCAAACTGCACACAGTGTTAAAAATTTCATTAAAATCGGTTCAGTAGTTTAGGAGTCCATCGAAAACAAACAACGTGACACGTGATTTTTATATATTAAGATATGTACCAGAACCCAAGTTTTCCCTGTTTTCCCTGAACTGTTCTCTTGATACAGATACTGGTAAGGTCGATCTCGGCTGCTGTTTGTTTGTGCTAAAGGGACTCGGCAAAAGTGTGCTGCTCGTAAGGGACAGCCAAGATAAACTGACTGAGAGGCCGCCAAGAGCTGCAGCTAATGCTTGTAACCCGAGCGACAGTAATGCAAAGCATATAAAAGGGTTTTAAGCAAACAGTTGAAAGCAAGCATCGAAAAAAGAATAAACGTCTTTACAAATAAAAAAACTTGCGATAAGAGGAATGCCAAAAATTGAGGTGGTATGCATATGATTGCTATCCGGTCTCTAAGTATTTAGCTGCAGCATTGCCGGGGGACTGTAACTACTCCGGTTTATTCAGTTATCTACAGTTAGCATCTGCAATCATCGTATTTAATGTTAATTTCCTCCATCTACACATAAAATCTTTGAGTGCTATAAGTTTTATCTGTAATTTGCCATCTTGTAACTTCTAAATGCACACACAAATTTATATACTACACAACGCTTCATATTATACATATGTATTTATCTAGGTTTTCTGTCATGTTATTTATTTTTTTATTCAATCCTTATCTAAGCTTACAGTACCAAATTACGGATCAAATTTATTAAACAATATTTTGCACCCAATTTTTTACCTAAAATCGACCACCAGATGGAATATGTATATACCATTAGGAGTAAAATGACAATAATGGCTGGAAAGTTCGTAGCATTTTGATTAGACCCCATCACTAGTATTCAATCCGTTTTGATTTAGTCTTTGGATGTATTTAAACATTTCAAAATGACACCAAAAAGAAGTATGGCAATTGCTATCCGGCCAGCGTTCGTTCAGTCAATATGAAATCCAGTGGGCGTCGAAAAGAAGCTATAACAGACATAAAGAAATCCACAATCTGTTTTGGTTATAGACATCTTAACCTCTAGAGAAAATAAATAAATGTCTTGGACATATATTTCACATATGTATATTTTCCCGAGAATTTTCAATATACTAAAAAGAATAACGGGTTATTGCTATTAAATTTGGAAACATCTGAATTTCAGCCAATGCACAGTGGTTCAGCTTGTATGGAGGCGCGGTCATAAATACTTCCCGTTGAGATATCGCTATGGAATTTTCACCAAAAATCTAGAAAAATATTTTAAATATATATTAAAAAAATTGGCCCCATCGGACTACTAGGTCCTATAGCTCCCATAGAAAAGTAATTGCCATTATATGGCAATGATGCGCAAAAATACTTCTTATGACCATGGTTGGAGCGTCAAAACTTTCAGTAAGGCTTTGGAAAAAAAATTAAGAAAGCGAGAAAAATGCTGAACATGATTTGTCGTTATAGTTTAACTCATCCAACTCCCATATTCCACCTATAAGAATAATATCATACAAAAAAATTAATGTAGGGAAAAGGCAAATTATCAACCAATTTAGTACAGTTCATTTTTTCACTGCCATTCAACAGCCATTATAATTAGAGCAAAAACTTATAATGTATCCTCTAGTAAACCGTACACAGATTGAAATAAAGACGATTTATCCTTCTTTCCAAGCTTCCTTAGCCCAATTATGATGAGTTTGAACCTTAAAATAGTTAATTCAAATGCCATTATTATTTTGACGATTGCAAATACATCCGCAACTTTCCGCACCTAACCCTAACACTTTTATTACCTTAAGACTCAGCTAAATACTATATAAAATACAATTAAAGGGGGATCGCGGGGGAACATAATTAAAACTTTATGTAAACACATTGAAGACGCAGAAAAAATATCCAAAAAAATATAGGTAATATAGTGAAAAATATAGGTTATATATATATATATATATATATATATATTTGGCGTAGGAACCGCTTTAAGCGATTATAGCCGAATCCACCAGAGCGCGCCACTCATTCCTCCTTTTTGCTTTTTGGCGCCAACTGGAAACACCAAGTGAAGCCAGGTCACTTTGCACTTGGTCTTTCCACCGGAGTGGAGGTCGTCCTCTTCCGCGGCTTCCTCCAGCGGGTACTGCATCGATTACTTTCAGAGCTGGAGTGTTTTCTTCCATCCGTACAACATGACCTAGCCAGCGTAGCCGCTGTCTTTTTATTCGCTGAACTATGTCAATGTCGTCGTATAACTCGTACAGCTCATCGTTCCATCGTCTGCGGTATTCGCCGTTGCCAATGTTTAGAGGACCATAAATCTTGCGCAAAACCTTTCTCTCGAAAACCCCAAGAGTCGTCTCATCGGATGTTGTCATCGTCCACGCTTCAGCGCCATACATCAGGACGGGAATAATGAGCGACTTATAGAGTTTGATTTTGGTTCGTCGAGAGAGGACTTTACTTTTCAATTGCCTACTCAGTCCAAATATGATGATATCAATATCATCGGCATACGCCAGGAGCTGTACACTCTTGTAGAAGATTTTACCCTCTCTATTTAGTTCTGCAGCTCGTATTATTTTTTCCAGCAATAGATTGAAGAAGTCGCACGATAGTGAGTCACCCTGTCTGAAGCCTCGTTTGGTATCGAACGGCTCGGAGAGGTCCTTCCCGATCCTGACGGAGCTTTTGGTGTTGCTCAACGTCAGCTTACATAGCCGTATTAGTTTTGCAGGGATACCAAATTCAGACATCGCGGCATAAAGGCAGCTCCTTTTCGTGCTATCGAAGGCAGCTTTAAAATCGATAAAAAGATGGTGAGTATCGATTCTTCTCTCTCGGGTCTTTTCCAAGATTTGGCGCATGGTGAATATCTGGTCCATTGTGGATTTTCCAGGTCTAAAGCCACACTGATAAGGTCCAATCAGTTCGTTGACGGTGGGCTTTAGTCTTTCACACAATACGCTCGACAAAACCTTATATGCGATATTGAGGAGACTTATACCACGGTAGTTGGCGCAGATTGTGGGGTCTCCCTTCTTATGGATTGGGCAGAGCACACTAAGATTCCAATCGTCAGGCATGCTTTCTTCCGACCATATTCTACAAAGAAGCTGATGCATGTACCTTATCAGTTCTTCGCTGCCGTATTTGAATAGCTCGGCCGGAAAAATATAGGTTAGTCTTAATTAATTTCACAAGTTAAAGTAAATACCTTTAGCTTCAAAATCCTTTAAAAATAATCTTGATTTTCACTCTACTACTACTTGATTCTCACTCTCTACTCTCACTCTCTACTCATTAAAGTATGTCATTGAAAAAATTTTATCAAAATCATTTTAACTTAATTATTTTCTTAATTTAAGTTTGCATTACTTTAAAATGTTCTAATATATTGTATATATTTTTATACATTTCTATTTCACTATTTTCTATTCATCACTAATCCATTTGCTTCGTTTTCTTTAAATTTCTTTACAGGTTTAATTTTCTTTACGGCTTATTTTATTTCCCGCTCTTCGAGGCAGAACTGTTTCTCGGGATGCTGTTGTCAAAGCAGGTACTGCGCTATTTTCGAAATAGAGATATGACAGTCACGGTTTTTCACATTTATTGAGCGAGTGGATCGGTTTTATACCATAGCATTAATGTTAACCGACAACATTCATATCATTACAATTCAATAAATATGCGGCAGGAAAGTGTAAATTTCCGAATAAATACAAGAAACCTTTTCATGATAGCCGTATAACTTTATATTAATTTCATTCCATATTTCTCAGCGTTTGGTTTGGTGGTTTGGTATATATTTGTGTATGCCTGTAAATATTTTTTCGCCTATTTTGTAAAATGCTTATTTTTAAGAAAAAATGCAATCGAAGTAATATTTTTAGCGAGCAAAGTAAGGCAACTCACATACACCCCATTCACAAAACTGCATAGAAACGTGCACAAGAAATGAATCATTGAATGAATCACTTCCACATTTAAACTCATGCTATTAGTTGTTGATCTTGCTGTTTTTTATATCTGTTGCATTCCAACGTCAACTTTTGGTATACTTTGTTGTTGCTAATTTGCTATTTTACGATTTTTTGTTTGCAGATTTTCTTGCTATAAACCAAAACTCTTTGTACACCTTCCTCCACGGGCTGCTATATATTTTGTTTTTTCCCCAATTATCTGCCGCTTGCTGTTGCTGTTGAAATATCTCAATATCCCAAAGCATTGTCGGTATAAGAATAACTTGAGTAAATAAGAAATGTTATAATAAATATTTTTTGATCAAAACATCAACCCTCATTAAATAATAGCTGATTATGTTTATATTTAGTTTCATCAATTGAACTAATCGGCCAGATTTAATAACTAATCCTCACAATGAATATATTTTATACTAAATGTAGTATTTGGCCGAAATTACCAACCGAGATTACTTACCAACCGTTGCCATCGCTATTGGGAATTTATTCTTCTTCTTCTTGACTGGCGTAGATACCGCTTACGCGGTTATAGCCGAGTCCAAAACAGCGCGCCACGTATCCCTCCTTCTGGCAGTTTGGCGCCAATTGGTTATACCAAGCGAAGCCAGGTCCCTCTCCACCTGGTCCTTCCATCGGAGTGGAGGTCTCCCTCTTCCTCGGCTTCCACCAGCGGGTACTGCATCGAATACTTTCAGAGCTGGAGCACTTTCATCCATTCGAACAACATGACCTAGCTAGCGTAGCCGCTGTCTTTTTATTCGCTGAACTATGTCAATGTCGTCGTATAACTCGAACAGCTCATCGTTCCATCGTCTGCGGTATTCGCCGTTGCCAATGTTTAAGGGACCATAAATCTTCCGCAAAACCTTTCTATCGAAAACTCCTAGTGCCGTCTCATCGGATGTTGACATCGTCCACGCTTCTGCACCGTAAAGTAGGACGGGAATGATGAGAGACTTGTAGAGTTTGGTTTTTGTTCGTCGAGAGAGAACTTTACTTTTCAATTGCCTACATAGTTCATAGTAGCACCTGTTGGCAAGAGTGATTCTGCGTTGGATTTCAAGGCTGACATTGTTATTGCTGTTAATGCTGGTTCCAGGTAGACGAAATTATCTACAACTTCAAAGTTATGACTGTCAACAGTGACGTGGGAGCCAAGACGCGAATGCGCTGACTGTTTGTTTGACGACAGGAGATATTTCGTCTTGTCCTCGTTCACCACCAGACCCATACACTTCGCTTCCTTATCCAGTCTGGAAAAAGCAGAACTAACGGCGCGGGTGTTGTTTCCAATGATATCGATATCATCGGCGTACGCCAGTAGCTGTACACTCTTATAGAAGATTGTACCTTCTCTATTTAGCTCTGCAGCTCGTATTATTTTCTCCAGCATCAGGTTAAAGAAATCACACGAGAGTGAGTCACCTTGTCTGAAACCTCGTCTGGTATCGAACGGCTCGGAGAGGTCCATCCCGATCCTGACGAAGCTTTTGGTGTTGCTCAACGTCAGCTTACACAGCCGTATTAGTTTTGCGGGGATACCAAATTCAGACATCGCGGCATAAAGGCAGCTCCTTTTCGTGCTGTCGAAAGCAGCTTTAAAGTCGACAAAGTGATGGTGTGTCCTAGTTTCACGGGTCTTCTCCAAAATTTGGCGCATGGTGAATATCTGGTCAATTATTGTTTTTCCAGGTCTAAAAAAATGGGAATTTATTAGCAATTCAATAACAGGAAGTGAAAGAATAATGCATCGGTGAGAACTTTGATTCAACTAAATAAGGAGCGAGAAATATCGGTGGATTAGTAAAGAACCTGGAGGATGGGATCATGTGTAGAAGTTCACGCAAGTGAGGAAAGTTTTTGATTGTCACTCACTTGGGAGTGGCCAGAAACGATTCTTCTCCACATGGTTCAAGCAGCTCACGACTTCCGGTTTAGACCAAGTATCCTCTGGGTAGCCAACAGACATCCGTTTGAAGGCGAGCTAAAGTGAGAAGGCGAAGCCCGCTTATGCGGTTGTGCGTAGGGTTTGGGACCCACCACATAAAAACACCCCCCAATGAAAAATCTACGAAAGCCTCGGATGAGACACCCCCCTTTTGATGACGACCCCTGCAAACGTTTTAAGGATAATGATATAAGGGCATGCACCTGGAATGTCCGGACCCTTAATTGGGAAGGTGCCTCTGCCCAGCTGGTTGATGTCCTCATACGACTTAAGGCTGACATCACCGCCATCCAAGAAGTGCGATGGACGGGACAAGGACGGAAGAAGGTGGGTCCTTGTGACATCTACTACAGCGGCCATATAAAGGAGCGCAAATTTGGTGTTGGATTTGTGGTGGGAGAGAGACTCCGTCGCAGAGTCCTGGCATTCACCCCGGTGGATGAACGTCTAGCCACAATCCGCATCAAAGCGAGGTTCTTCAACATATCGCTGATTTGCGCCCACGCCCCAACGGAAGAGAAGGACGATGTGACCAAAGATGCTTTCTATGAGCGCCTAGAACGCACCTATGAGCGCTGCCCCCGCCACGATGTAAAAGTCGTGCTTGGTGATTTTAACGCCAGGGTGGGTAAAGAAGGTGTCTTTGGCACAACAGTCGGAAAATTCAGCCTCCATGACGAAACATCGCCAAACGGCCTGAGGCTGATCGACTTCGCTGGGGCCCGAAATATGGTCGTCTGTAGTACCAGATTCCAGCATAAGAAAATACATCAAGCTACTTGGCTGTCTCCTGATCGAAACACGCGGAACCAAATCGATCACGTTGTGATAGACGGAAGACATGTCTCCTGTGTTTTAGACGTGCGTACGCTCCGAGGACCAAATATAGACTCGGACCATTATCTGGTCGCAGCGAAGATACGCACCCGCCTCTGTGCAGCAAAGAATGCCCGTCAACAAACACAAGGAAGGTTCGACGTCGAAAAGCTGCAATCGCAACAGACAGCCACGAAATACTCTACTCGACTTGCACTCCTGCTCTCTGAGAGCACTCATCAGCATCTCGGTATAAGGGAACTGTGGAACGGCATCTCAAACTCACTGCGTACCGCTGCAGCCGAAACAATTGGTTTTCGGCAACGACAAAAAACAAGCTGGTACGATGAGGAGTGCCGTCTCGCAGCGGAGAGAAAACAGACTGCCTACCTCGCAACATTGCAAACGACCACAACACGTGCGGGATGGGATAGATACCGAAAGCTGAAGAGGGAAGCGAGACGCATTTGCAGACAAAAAAAGAAAGAGGCCGAAATGCGTGAGTACGAAGAGCTTGAGAAGCTGGCAGACAGAGGGAATGCTCGAAAATTTTATGAAAAAATGAAGCGACTTAACGAAGGTTTCAAGACCGGAGCATCCTCATGTAGAGACCAAGGTGGTAATCTGGTAACCGATGTCCAGGGCATACTGGGATTATGGAGGGAACACTTCTCCGACCTGCTGAATGGCAGTCCCCAATCGATGACGATGGAACAGATGTTCCATTACCCGACCATGAAGAAATTCGAATAGCAATTACCCGCTTGAAGAACAACAAAGCAGCGGGGGCCGATAGATTACCGGCAGAACTATTCAAATACGGCGGCGAAGAACTGATAAGGTGCATGCATCAGCTTCTTTGCAGAATATGGTCGGAAGAAAGCATGCCTGACGATTGGAATCTCAGTGTGCTCTGCCCAATCCATAAAAAGGGAGATCCCACAATCTGCGCCAATTACCGTGGGATCAGCCTCCTAAATATCGCATACAAGGTTCTATCGAGCGTATTGTGTGAAAGACTAAAGCCCACCGTCAACAAACTGATTGGACCTTATCAGTGTGGCTTTAGACCTGGAAAATCGACAACTGACCAGATATTCACCATGCGCCAAATCTTGGAAAAAACCCGAGAAAAGAGGATCGACACACACCACCTTTTTGTCGATTTTAAAGCTGCTTTCGACAGCACGAAAAGGAGTTGCCTTTACGCCGCGATGTCTGAATTTGGTATCCCCGCAAAACTAATACGGCTGTGTAAATTGACGTTGAGCAACACCAAAAGCACCGTCATGATTGGGAAGGACCTCTCCGAGCCGTTCGATACCAAACGAGGTTTCAGACAAGGTGACTCACTATCGTGCGACTTCTTTAACCTGATGCTGGAAAAAATTATAAGAGCTGCAGAGCTAAACCGAGAAGGTACAATCTTCTACAAGAGTGTACAGCTCCTGGCGTACGCCGATGATATTGATATCATCGGAAGCAACAACCGCGCCGTTTGTTCTGCTTTTTCCCGCATGGATAAGGAGGCGAAGCGAATGGGTCTGGAGGTGAATGAGGACAAGACGAAATATCTCCTGTCATCAAACAAACAGTCGGCGCATTCGCGTCTTGGCTCCCACGTCACTGTTGACAGTCATAACTTCGAGGTCGTAGATAATTTCGTATACCTGGGAACCAGCATCAACAACACGAACAATGTCAGCCTCGAAATCCAGCGCAGAATAACTCTTGCCAACAGGTGCTACTTTGGACTGAGTAGGCAATTGAACAGTAAAGTCCTCTCTCGACGAACCAAAATCAAGCTCTACAAGTCGCTTATCATTCCCGTCCTGCTTTACGGTGCAGAAGCTTGGACGATGTCAACATCAGATGAGACGACACTAGGAGTTTTCGAGAGGAAAATTTTGCGCAAGATTTATGGTCCTCAGAACATTGGCAACGGCGAATACCGCAGACGATGGAACGATGAGCTGTACGAGTTATACGACGACATTGACATAGTTCAGCGAATAAAAAGACAGCGGCTACGCTGGCTAGGTCATGTTGTCCGAATGGACGAAAACACTCCAGCCCTGAAAGTGTTCGATGCAGTACCCGCCGGAGGAAGCCGAGGAAGGGGAAGGCCTCCACTCCGTTGGAGGGACCAGGTGGAGAGCGACCTGGTTACACTTGGGATCTCCAACTGGCGCCGAACTGCGAAGGAGAGAGACAGGTGGCGCACTATCGTCGATTCGGCTATAACCGGCTAAACGGTTGCAACGCCAATCACAATAGTAAAGAACCTTCAACACAAAGTGCTCAATGTTAAAAACTAATTGGATATCATGGATCCTCTAAACGATCGAATACTAAAATATCGATAACTTACAATTCTAAAATCGCATTATGGATATGATGAAGTATAATGTATGAAGTAAAATGGTTGTGAGACCTACAAATATTTTTAATGGTTCTTCTTTATATTTCGATATACATACATCATACACATATTGTTAATGTCAGACAAACAAATTTAAATTCTAATTGAACACAATATAGGCCATAAATGTATAACTCAATTACAAATCTATAATAATAAGTCTCCTAAAAAAGGAACCACCTTAATATATTTACATATTATATAAACACACACGTATACATTAATTTTTGGAGTGTGCTGCTATTTAAGTTGTTTTACGTTACTCTTCTAGCGTTTAAAACTTTTATCAATTTTTCGTGTGCATAATTAAAAAGAATTGTATGGCTTTGACACAACATATTAAAAAAGTATTTAAGAAATCATTTAAATAATATATGTTATAATTTTTATTGAATCCCTACAGTTTAGTTAAACAAGTAGAAGATTAGGGGCTGTTCACAGAACAAAAACAATAAACGCCATGAGGAAGCAAATAATCAAACAGTTTTCCACAAACAATTATAAATGGTAATCAGAAACTTGAAAATAATACAAATTTGACTGATAGCACATTGCTGTGCACTTCCTACACATATACTCACATGTTGATGCGAAAGGTAATGTCTGTAAGCCACTGCGTATACGCAACATCCAATGTGAAAGACGAAAAACAACAAATTTGCGCAGAGCGGCTGATAACGGTAAAAGTTCCGTGTCCGTGCGGAGGCAATTCGATATTTGCCATACTGTGGCAGCTTCACATACACGCAAGCAAAGAAGCTCTCATGCAACACGTCCATCACTCGACGAGTGCAAATGAAAATGGCAAAGCTGACAGCGTTGACTTGTAATGCACGCATACGCTTATACAATCTACACCCACACACACTTACATTTGTATATAGTTTGTTGTTTGTAATTTGACAAATCTAACTCTGACTAGGGTGTAAACTTCCTTCGCCATAGGGGAAATTATTTCTGAAATTCGGCATCGAATCTAGACAGTAATGTAAATCCAAAATTCTGAATCGCAGAAAACAACAAGCATCACTTTCCGGTCGAGGGCAGTCTTCTACGTAGCTGTTCAGTCGGGGAAGTTTCGTATTTTCTTTAATATCTGGTGTGTACGAATAGATCTGTGCATTACGATTCATTAAACACAGTCCGAAACTGCCCTTTAAAAAAAAGAAAACCAGGAATACGACTCGACTAAATGAATTCGTCTTTTTCTTATGATACATAGTGGCACAATTGGGCCATGAGGCTAACTACTGACTAAATCTGACCGCCTTCGTATATACAAGCGCCCCTAGAACGAAAGGACACTTTTAGCACGAGTTTCATCACTTGGGGTTTTCGAGAGAAAAGTTTTGTGTAAGATTTATGGTACCGACCTCGCTTCACTTTGTGTTTCCAGTTGGCGCCAAAAAGCAAAAAGGAGGAACGAGTGGCGCGCTCTGGTGGATTCGGCTATAATCGCTTAAAGCGGTTTCTACGCCAAATAAAATATATCTCTGCTAGTTAGCTAAAAGCAGGCCGAACAAATTTGATGCGATGTGCTTGCTTGTAGCGACAAAATTCCATGCTTCAGGCGTTGTCGGTTCCTCCTTTTAATTATTTTTCGTGGTCGTCTTTCGTTCCCGTTCTGCTTCTGTTTTCCGTTTTTGGCAGCTTGAAGTTTTACTTGTTGTTGTTTTAGTTGTGTGTTTGCTGTTTTTATTGCCTTCATTGCTGCAGTTAGCAAAAATTCAAATTACCAGCAAGAAATGAGATTTTGTTGCATCCCATATCGTTTGGTCACCCGGTTGGACGCTTCGAAACGTGCACGGATGCAATTATATTCGAGTCTGTTTGTGTTTATATACCCGTGTGTAATAATTACAAAGAAGAACTAAACCTGTTACGAAAAAAAGTTATTCACAAATTATTTTGAAATATTGTAGGAACTTCAGAAGCGATATCTAAAGACGATCTACTTTAACAAATTTTGTTCTATCGATATTTTTGTTTCATTTTAAATCGAAAGAAAATATTGAAAATCATATACTTCTAAAAGGCACATAGATATCGTGGGGATACTTAGATTGACAGCTAATTTAATTGGAGGATGTGTATAGTGAGGGAACCATTGAAACCCGAAAGCATGTTTTGCTGTTGCACAGTGTGATTAGCTAATATGTAATTAAGTATGCGCCAACGACCTTAACTGTAGCGGTCACAAAAAGTTCTACAACTTTAACATTTTTTGGACATCTAAAACAGGCAAAAATAGTGTTACACAACTAATTTGTATTAGACATTTGGACGTATATTCGCTACCAAATGTGAGTATGACAACATTGTCCGCATATCAAAGAAGTTACAAAAAACATCGTATTTACTGAACTGACAAATGTTGACTCAAATTAATAAAATGTGTGTGCATTTTAGTCTGTGTTAAGAGAGCTTGCCATTAACTCAATTGGTGTCTATATTGCTTAAGTACTCACATCCAAACGAGTGTATGTTGAGTGCAATTAGCGCCACAATTAAATATAATGAGTAACTTAAAAGAGAGCATTCTAAATGTGCTCCTATCTCGGTAGTTTTTCATAGCAACACTTCATTAGCAAAGGAGTAGCAAAAAGGGAAACTAGTGAGAACTATTACTAACTCGGTTAATCACCTGTCAGTCAAGTTGCCGCATTGAAGACGAGGTGTCTGCGCATTTTGCTGTCACTAAAAATGTCTTCAAATATTCAAATTCAGGTTTTCCATTTGCGGAAATTTCATATGCGAATACATACAAACATACATACATACATTAGTAAATGTGTATCTTTAGTGGCTTTGCAGCAACTTTGAACATGTCATATTGAGGATAAAATACTATTCATGCGCAAACTCACTTACCCACACTCACCGACAGTTGATAATAAATTCAGTTTTATAATGTGCCGTTGTATGATGGACGACAGATGTGGTAAACGCATTAGAAACCAATTTGTAGTGGTTTGTGCCATACGCAACTGTATCTCAACAAAGTTTGAGCAAAGAAATGTTTGAAACTTTTTCGAATTTCATTACCATCTCTCAAAACTCTACACTGATGCACTCAGGCGGGAGGATATGAACTAGGGCTCTTTAAATTATTCGATTAACCTGAAAACCGATTATTCGAATAACCGGTTTGTAACCGTTCGTACGAATATTAACCGTTTAGTACTATTCGATTAGTCGCAATGTTAGTCGTTCTACTGCGGTTATTCGAATAGTTATACTGTCACTATTCGAATAAATGAAAATTGTTTGAAATCCAAGTAGCCTTTGATTTCTATTTGTTTTTACTTGTGAAAATGTCAGTTGTGCGCATTTTTCCTGTATTTCACTTTTTTTAATAAAAATGGAAATTGAATGAACTTACATTATTCGAATAGTCGACAACGAACGGTTAACCGGATAGTCGGAAATGAGCGGTAAATCGAATAGTCGATGACTGACGACTATCCGAATAGTGCAAACCGAATCTTATTATTCGAAGAATACCCTATTCGGTTAATTCGGTTAGTCGATTAGTCGAATACCAAGAGCTCTAATATGAACACAACTATATGGAAATATTTGAGTGTGACCACATTTACTTGTATGCATCAACGTGGTATAAGAGTAAATATGTAAATACAGTATGCAAAATCCGTATTCGTACTCCCTATTTTTTCTAAGAAAATAGACATTTTCAAACAGATTTTGAAACCAAAATCTAGATTTGGATGAGAAATCTCTGCAAAATGTCAAATGTATTGATTTTTATTTAAAAGTAAATAAAATTTCCACAAAAACTAAAAATATAGCATAAACACATGCAAAATCGGTATTCGTACACTTCTAACTGATGCTTATAATCAATAGCATAAAATAAAATTAGTACTTAGTGAGATATAATTTTTGTTTAATAACTTATTGCAATCTCCTTTGCATTGATTTCCACAACTTTTGGGTAAGTTTTGGGGATAACTTCTGGCACTCCCTTTAAAAAGTTGTTCCCGTCCGTAATATTGTAAATTTTCAACACATTTTTAACGACAGACCATAAATTTTTGGGCTTTGCGGTGTTGTTTTTAGGTAAAATGGACTGTAGTAGATGATCCAAAGACGAGTATCGAGCGCTGTATGTTTGGGGTGATTATCTTGGTGAAACAGATATTGACCCTCAAACCCAAAATTATCTGCATTTTGATTAAATTTTATTCTTAAAATATCACTGAAATTCTTTGTATTTATTTTACCTTTGATTGGAGCAAGTTTTCCTACTCCAGCTGTAGAAAAACATCTCCAAAACATTACGGAAAGTCCACCGTGTTAAATGTGGGCTAAACCATTTGTAATGAAGACGATTATTATTATCGCGCCATACCTTTACCCTTCTATCACTATATTTAATATTAAATTTAGTTTAATCTGTGAATATTACACGTTACCAGAATCGAAAATCTTTAGTTTTGTACACTCTAGCTAATTTTAACCATTTCATTATGTTGCCCTCCAAAGCATGGTGGACTTTCCGTTATGTTTTGGGATGTTATGCTGCAGCTGGAGTAGGAAAACTTGCTCTAATCAATGGAATAATAAATACCAAGAATTTCAGTGATACTTTAAGAATAAAATTTAATCAAAATGCAGATAATTTTGGGTTTGCCAAAGCCAAGAAATACACTGATATTCTAAGAAAAAAATTTAACCAAAGTGGAGATAGACTTGGATTGGGGGTTGATATCTGTTTCACCAAGATAACATACTTCGCTGGATACTTGTCTTTAGATCTTGTACTACTGTCCATTTTACCTAAAAACAACACAGCAAAGCCCTGATATAAACCCAATTGAAATTTTATGGTCTATCGTTAAAAATGGGTTGAAAATTTACAGTGTTAGGGACGGGAACAACTTTGTAAATGAAGTGCCAGAAGTTATAACCACAACTTATAAAAAAGTTGTGGAAATCAATGCAAAGGCGATTGTACGAAGTTATCAAACTAAAATTATGACTCACTAAGTACTAGTTTTAGTTTAATTTTAGTTTTTGTGGAAATATTATTAACCTTTATATAAAAATCAATAGATTTGGCATTTTGCACGAATTTCTCATCCAAATCTAGATTTTGTTTTCAAAATTAGTTTGAAAATGTCTATTTTCTCTGAAAAAATAGGGTGTACGAATACGGATTTTGCATACTGCATGTGTTTAAAGGTACCACATAAACTTAAACTTAAACTATTATGTGTATTGTACTAAAATGATGTTGTATTGAATGTGCCAATGCAATCCGTTACCTCTGAAGAAAGTGATATTGGTGAAGTATCTTAAATATCAAAGTATTACCACATTAAAGCATCCGAGAATTTTTTTGTAAATAGCTCTAATATCGGGATTATAGGGTGCTAGTATTTACATTCTCTAGTTCTCTAGTCTTTAGCATTGGCGATATTCACAAGTTCCGTTACCGACAACTGTTGACTGCTATTGCTTTCAACGTTTCACTTAAGCGTCTTTTGTTTGCATTCTTTACATGTATAAAATGTGACAGGCGAGTATTTTGCATAACTCGCATTTTGATGTGGTGCACAAGAGAATACCCAAACTAAAATCATCGTCTGCGTTGTGCGCGTTCGAATTCTCCAATGCATTCACCTTAAAACGAGCGCCCTACACCCTTCGAACAGCTGGGAAGATGGATTCTTTAGCACATACATATGTATGTATATGCGAAACAAACGCCTGTCTAGTGTGGCGGGAATCGTTTGGCTGTTGCAAGTATGCGAACCATTACCTAATGATTTGAACAACGAGGTTGCGAGTAATGACTCGATTTACCTAATTTTGGCACAATGGAACATTATTAGAGAAATATATTATTTCTGAATTTCTAGAAAAAATTTAAATAGAATAGAGAAATTATCCACCAACTTGCGTTTTAAACTGATCATAATATCTAACGAGCTGAAGAAATGTTTCCAGCAAAGTTGGATTGGTTTGTGAGATATGCACAAAGTCTGTCCAATTTCGAAAACATTTTACAAAATTTCGCATTTGCTACTTCCCCACAGAACGAACGCTTCATTATTGGGCAATATCCCTGCCAGCCAGGCCTAACCACTTTCCCCTCATGTTTCTTCAATTACTAACACCAACGCACACGTTTGGGTTGTTTTGTTTTTGTATTCGTACGTGTGAGGGGAATAGTGGTTAAAAACTCACAAGCAGCTATGCTGGCCTATGGCAAACTCACCACTTTTTTACCACTTTTGTGGGTTTAAAAAACTTCGGTTTAACCAGCTTTTTCACCACCTTTGGCTGGCAGGGATGTCACAATGTTTGGCGCGTTATAAGCCATGTCAACATATCTGCGGTGAAGTCGAAGAATGTCGGCGAATATGAGTGCAAAGCAATATCGCGCGAAGGTTTATCGAATTTTTGACACACCTGCAAGGGTACTTATATAGTATATATGTACTATCTTCAGGTATGGCGTATGTGCGCATGATGGCAAAACCATATGCTGTGGCGGGAAAAAAACATGTTTCTCAAGTGTCCTGTGGCATGATACCCAATCTATAGCATCATCAGTGAGAAAGGTGAGCGAGCATACACAAGTTCATATTTATGACTACATACGCGTATATTTATGAACTTTGCTGATAGCTCAATGCAACGGTACCATCCTGAGTTGGTTTCAATGTTAGGAGGACCTTCTCTTCCTGCAGGTATTTCAAAAGGTTTTTGCATATTGTATAGAGTACATGAAACATGTAGCAAGTGATGATTTCGTGGTTTTTCTTATTTATTTATAAGAAATACTATGCACACATAACGCTGGTCCATAAAGTATTACAAAAACGTCCATATTACATACGGGGACAGTTTTATAATCTGCTTTATATTGAATCAGCATCTCAGGATCCATGAAACAATTTCAAAATAGAGATCGCCCCTTTGAATTGGAATTCTTATTCAAATTTTGTTAGACTTTCAGAGAAAAGCTTATATCCCCCAATTAACTTCACTGCTTTTCTAAAATTGCTCAACGTCAGAGTAAGAATTTATCTTTCTCAAAGCTATCTGTTTCTTCAAGTTTTAGATTATTTGGTCATGTCATGTGATATCAACAATATTTAAAATTCGTTTTTTCTGAGTGGTAGTAAAGGAAGCTTGGAGACTTTACGTATTGAAGCTTCTATGAGATCGAAGTATATGTATATCAAAGTGATGATAATCCCATCAGATAATGATGATGAAATGTGTGCGCTAAGCTCCACATTGAGTATTGTTTGTGTTTGTGGGGTGTGAGTTGTTATCAAAGTACATATGTATCTATGTTGTGTGCGTATTTGTAAGCAATTGAAGAGGTAGAGGCAGGTTTTTAAACTTCCTGCATATATTATTATTTAAATACCATTAATTTTCGTTCTCTTATTAGACTTTTTAAAATTCTTTACCAGGAAAGTTTACAACAAAGTTGTATTTAATTTTATAATTCAACTTACAATTTTGTTCTCAATATGACGAGATGTCTGTCCGACCGTCTGTTGAAGCGATATCTTGAGTAAAAAACAAGTAAGGAAGGGCTAAGTTCGGGTGCAACGAACATTTTTTACTTCGGCATATATATGGTATAAAGTCCATTGAAAGTTTGAAAATCCTAATATTAAGTATATGGGAGTTAGGTAAAGTTATGACCCGATTTAAACTTCTTATGGTACCAAGGAACACGTGTTCCAAGTTTTATTAAGATATCTAAATTTTTACTCAAGTTACAGCTTACACGGACGGACAGACAGACATCCGGATTTGAACTTTACTCGTCACCCTGATCCCTTTAGTATATATATCCTTATATCTAATTTGTTTCGTTTTAGGACTTACAAACAACCGTTATGTGAACAAAACTATAATACTGCAACTTTTGTTGCGAGACTATAATGAGATATCTTAACGAAACTTTGCACAGGTGTTTCTTCTCATGATGAGTTGGTTGATATGAGCGAAATCGGAATATTGACACGCCCACAAAATGGTATTAACCGAAATGTTAAATAACCACGCCCACCACTCATACAAAGGCTAGTTTCCAGCAAACGATGCACAATAAAAGGTGATATTAATTGCACATGTCAGATATACATATATAAAACTATAAAAAGTAAATTAAAAGAATATTATATAAAACTGAATTTTCAGGCAATTGACAATAGCATTTTTTAATTTGCACTGAGCAATTCGCAACTCGTAAAAAAAATTCGCAATTCAACTTCACGCTATTTCAACACGTGCACATACTGGCAATTCGCTTGTACACAATGCAATGAAAAGAAATATACGAAAATATGATCGAATTTAATAGCGTTCAATTGAAAGAAAAACTCAGAACCCACACATACACGTATTTCATACTAATACTATTTTAAATGTTCACCTGCGTTTTTACATGCTTTACTCTGCTATTCTTCCCTGTTTTCTGCTATCACAATTTTCGCTACTGGTTATTTTACATTTACCTATATGTCATTCCTTTGTTGCTGTTGCTGAAATGCTGGGAATTTTTGGCAATTGCAATTATTTTTCACACAAGTACAATATTTTCAAATTTATATATCATTCACTGGAAACAAAGTGATAAAATGTTAAAATGCAAAGATAAATGCTAATTCAGATTCTTTGACACACACATACATGCAGCTATATATTCTGCATCAAATGACTTTCACAAATGAAAGTCGTATAAAAAATGTCTGTACAAATAAATAAACTAACATTAAAAAGATCACATCGATGTGAAATTTGTCTCAACGAATTCCGTTCGAAGTTATTTCTGTCCATTTAGCACTTTCCTTTCATTATTTCAAGCTAATAACAAGGCTAAAGCTAGCTTCGGCGCACCCCATAAGCCCAAACTTTTTCGACAATTCAAATTAATTGGAAAGCTTACTCTGTTTAGGATCATGCACTTGAATACTCCCTAATATGGCTAACTTCTTAGTCACAAGCGATCCAATAACCTATAATTCACGTACCAAGGCTGCATGTATGAAGCACCTTTATATTTGCTCATTCGATATTAGCTAACCAAATCTCAAGTTCTATTTTATAAGTTTTATAGCTTTTTATATACATATCCTCTTCACCATCGTGCTCCCATATATATGTATACTGTTTATAGTTTTCTTGCGCACTATTTTAAAAACTTAACTATTTTCATACAACAATAAAATTTTGGAATATATGAGTTTTCATTATAACACCCGGAATACCAATTTATACAGCTTTTCACCACCTTATCTACGCTTCCCTCCTTCCTCAGTGCACTTTCACTTGCTTGCACTGAAAGTTTAGACGAATTATCAGCATGCAGCACACGCACCAACAATTTTGCACAATATTAAGCACCAAATCACTCCTCACTAAGCGCCGCAGGCACTTACTAGTCACTCCCGGCACTTTAACCTCGAACTTCTACAGCAGATACATTCAATTTACTTAAATATTTATTGTTAGACGTTCATCAAAGCATATGCTCCCGCTTGCTTAAATAACTATTAAAATCACGTCTATTGCAAAGAACAGATTTATTTCTCACAATTTTATTTATTTTTATACTCTCTCAACAAAGTCGCTAAAGAGAGTATTATAGTTTTGTTCACATAACGGTTGGTTGTAACACCTAAAACTTAACGAGTTAGATATAGGGTTATGTATATCAAAATGATCAGGGCGAAGAGTGGAGTTTAAATCCGGATGTCTGTCTGTCCGTCCGTCTGTCCATTTGTCCGTCCATAGTCGTACCTCCTTTTGTCGTACGATCATTTCTTCCATTGATCATTTCTAATGAAAATTTCTCTCTGAGGAATGCCAGTAGTGGTTCAGCTTCTGGCAATCAGAAATTTACATTGAAATCTCCCGCAAGGAGTACCGGTTGTTTGCTATACTCAACTGGTTCTCCGATAATATCTGCAAAAGCTTGCGAACCTGCAGTTGACATATTGAGGCATATTGTTGCTTTTACATTAACAAAATATACAGCGAATTTGCAATTGCAAATATGCAAGACCATTTGCACCAGATAGTGAATTGCCCTACTGTACTTATTGACTGCATTATTATATATAATTATTTGTATAAAACCTTGAAATTTATTCATTAAAATCACCACTCAAAATTGGTTTTATCCGTTGTAACCGAGCGATCATCGAAGAAACATCATTTCTAATATGCCACAAGACAAAATTAGAAATGAAGTTCATAAACCTCACGCTGTCAGATAAAACGATATATTTCCTAATCGCGGGTGCTAATACTTTCGATTTGCAAAGAAAGTAAATGAAGACTGACTACAGAAATGATCCTGTGAAGTATATTCCTAACTTTTCAACGGCCAACGCAGACTATTTGAACCAAAAGTCACACAAAATAGTTGAGAATTCGCAGAAATGAAACAGAAACGAAAGAAAAATAATGCGCTAGCATACAATCATACATGTGAATATGTCACTTACTAAAAATTTAAACATTGTTCTACAAAAACAAGAATTGCTCAAATAACATAAGCATGGCAAATGCTTTAAGTTCTCTGCTTTACTCTCACTCTCTCTCTCTCTCTCTCTTGCGTTAATTGTTCAACGCTATAGGTTGCGATAATTGTTTAACGCGTTAACCTTTCCCGAAATCGTATAAGAAGTATAACTTCAAAAAAAAAAAATCGGTTCTAACACATATCCTAGTATTGCGGCCGAATGCGAGACCACATAGTTGCAAACTATCAGTAAGAAACGCGTTCAATACTTACAGATGACGATGCAATTATTGGATTCTGACCACATTACCATTGCAGTCCATAATCTCCGAAATGACTCCAATTCTGGCCTTATGTTTGAAAAAAAAACTGGCGCTGAACTGCGAAGGAAAGAGAGGAGTGGCGCGTTCTCATCGATTCGGCTGTAACAGGCTAAACGGTTCAACGCCAATTACATACATACAAACCTTCTGTAGTTAAGATTCAACTCCCCAGTATGTTTCTAGTGGATAAAAATTTGTCATATAGAAATTTATTGACTACTTGTCAACAACCAGTTCGCTTCACATTTGCTCTTAAAATTAATTTGAATTTGAGCAATTTAAATGTTAGCTTTAGAACGTGCCAAACCCAATAAATAGTAAATATTGCGTCAACTACAACTACGAAAAATCAAAGGCAAATCGAACTAACTAAACTCGCTTTTAAGGTAAGAAAGCATACTCTAATGCTTTATTTGATTTAGTCTTCAAAGAAATCAAGCAAAATGGCGAAGGTTTCATGGAGAATAAGAATACACAAAGCAATGACTGACAACAGTGCAGAGGATTCAATAATATATTAACAGTCTTGAAAATGTCTGTGTGTCAGTTGGACCAAATGAGCGTTATAAAAGGACTGTCGCTGATGATGATTCGAAAAGCAATCAAAAGCAGTATACAAATGTGCAGCACATCAAAGGTAAAATCGAATCAGTATCTATCAATAAGAGAGCTGTAAAAGTGGCCAGGTGATGGGAAAAATTAACCAAGATGTGAACGCCTACTAAACTCCGAACACCTTAAACACTGTTCTGCGTAGATGCATATTGAATGAAGTCACATATTGAAGAGGGTCTGACGACGTGGCAAAAGCCGGCAATCCTAATGGAAACATTTTGTTCAAATGTTTACACACTTTAATTGATTGCTTTGTGTTAGCGGTAAATTAGAATTTTCAATTTGCTCAGAATACAGTTATATACATATATACAGCCTTACATACATATTTGTCAAAATATATATTTACTTTAAATTAGCAATAAACAAAATATTGGATACCGATACCGAACTCGTCTAACAATTTGAAAGTAGATTTGCATATTTTCTTGTATTTTATGATATGCTAAATTTCTGCTCAACTTCTAGTAGAGGCTTCGGATACAAGTACATCGAAGTTATGGTTCCTTTATTAAAATCAAAACATTTATAACATAATGCACCTAATCAGGTATCGGTATTCGAACCTCCTCTTCAAATTGTACATATTGTAGTTAAAAATATCGTTCAACGTCATAACATACTGGAGATTCGAACTGAACAAAAATCAAATTTGTATGTTAACTTTGACGGATGGTTTTAGTTAGTCGCTAGCCTCTTCAAACATTAGGAGCACAAGGGGGATGGCAGATCGCAAAGGAAGGAAGCCATTCTTATTTTCATAAAAAAGGCGAGTGGATAGGCCAGTTCGGAACAGCAGGGTCATAATACAGCCATGGTTGAGGCGGCGATAACTGTCCTGAGACTGACGTATTATATATATATAAATGGCTTAACTGTTGGAAATACGTTATTAATATTTTTTTTCAATACAAGGTTTTATCATGAGATTGACTATACAACTACGATTTTGAATTTCAATTAAAAAACAAACTAAATTGCGAAGAACCAGGGTATAGTAGAAATTATGGAGAATACGGAGGAAATTAAGGAGTGAATCGTTCACTCAGACTACTGGCTGCATAGTTCAGTATTTCCTTGTACAGTCTACTAGTGCGATGTAGAGATTTCAATAAGAATCTATTGGTTTTAAACTTAAATCGAGGTCCAGAGAAATTCCTTAAACTTGTTTATCTTTTGATTTCGTTACATTTCAAACTCCATCTAGGTATAAGATAAACCCACTCTTATTCCTACTCTTTCAAATTAGGAATTTGCTTAATGAATAACAATAATTAATGAATTTGTTTTTGAACAAAATGTGATGAAAAATGCAAAAGATCTTGAAAATCAATTTGCCAATATATGCATCCCTTTCCTTGCAAGCCTTAATGGAATCTAGAATCAAATGGGGACCAATTCCAATAGCTTTTGGAGATTTCATCAGGGGACATAACTAGCCATCCTTGCTAGGAACAAAATGATCCTGACATGTCACTAAAAATTTAAACATAAATAAAATTTGAGCATATTTGTAGAAAATACCAACGAAAAAACTTTCGATTGGAAATAAAAATCGCAACAGCGACTCAAAAAATGAATTAAAAATCAGACTCCAGAGGTCAGCAAACAAGCTCGGTAGTTAGGGTATGTTTTTTGTGGAAACAGTACGATTCGTATTAAGTATTTTAAGAAATCAATCGAATACACCAAAATTAAATTTGCAACCGAATTCCCACTGCGCAACAGACAAGAGCCTTATATACATAGTCTAATATTATGTTCCCACAGACGCTAATCACTGAGGTTTAGGCTGTTGAGACGTTTAACTCTGCTGCCGCTTTTCACTACAAACTGTAAAAAAATGTCACAGTTTCGGTTAACAGCTGCGAAGAGTGTTTGTTTACAGTTAGTAGGTGCTGGTTGCTGCTGGCTTTCAGAAGAAGAAGAGTACCAACCGTATTATATTTTTAAAATTTACCAATATAATATTAAATAAATTACTTGGGAAGATCTTTAAAACTAAAGCTCCAACAATAAAAATAATTATTTTTAATAATAACTCATAATTTGTGTTTTTATAGTTTCACTAGTTAACAGTACAGAAACACTCTTACGTATATGAGTCAAAAACAGCTGATTTGTAAATCTCCAACGGTAGTGAGAACGGGATAGTTTTGTGAAGCGTTTAAATGTAATCTAATCACTTCAAATTTTCTGTCGGAACATGATATAAGACTGGCTGAGATGTTTACCTTGCGTATGTTCCAATCGTTATTTTCCTTCTGCCTTCAGTTACCTTGAACAGTATGCAAACTCGCCGTATATGCGCGGTATAAATTCGATAGAGAGGACGGACGACTGTATTCTTTGACGTTTATTCAGTAAGTAAGTTACAATATGGACGCTTACATTGAAATGCAAGCGTAATTAGGATGTGTACAGAAAGGGTTAGGGTTGTTAGGGAAAAACCGATTACTTTTAACACTCTTCCTTAACACAACACTAGTAGGTCGTCTACATCATGATTGTTTAAAACCAAAAAGTTTTACAAATTTCTCATGCTTTAATTTACATAAATTCTTAGTTATAACATCAGCTATCATTTCATTAGTACATATATACTTCAATTGAATTATTCTCTTATTTAATATTTCTCTTACAAAATGATACTTAATGTCTATATGTTTGCTTATGGAATAGTATACTGGATTTTTCGCTAGCTGCTGTGCGCTTAGGTTGTCACCGTAAACTCTTATCGGATCATTGAATCCATTTATACAATGTCTTTCATTAAGCTCTGTAGATATACTGCTTTCTTCGCCGCTGATGATAATGCCATGTACTCGACTTCTGTACAGCTGAGCGCCACGCTACTTTGACGTTTACGTCCACGAGAATGCACTACCACCCAGGAAAACTACATATCCTGTGTATGATTTGCGGTCAATACTGTTACTGCCCCAATCGGCATCTACAAATCCTTCAATAGATTGGCCAGTATATACTAATTTGTAGTTCGCTGTCATGGATAGGTTATTAAAATATGCTTGATACCTGCTTCGTGTTCTTTATGAGGATCTTGATTCCTCTGAGCTAACTTCGCGACTGAATGTAGTATGTCAGGCCTCGTGCAAATAGCTAAGTACATTAATGCGCCTATTGCTGGCTGATATTTCTTCACGTTTACTTTGGTACACGATCCATTAGTGCACCCAATTTGAAAACCTATGTCTAATGGGGTTTTCGTCGTTCGATAATTTGTCATCTTATATTTTTCTATGATCTCTTTAACGTATAATTCTAAACCAATTTCAATGCTACCGGTTTCACCGTCTGAGATTGGACCCTTATCGACACATTCGAAATTGTTTGCAATTTTTGCTTTGATTGCAAGAAGGTCTTCTCTGGTTCGACAACTTGTTGCATGCTCTGAGCCAATTTCTTTTATGACTTCATCTAATTTCTGGTTCCATTCTCTTCCTGATTGTTTCAGCCCATATATTGCTTTATTGAGTTTCAATACTCGTCCAGGATATCTCTTGTCGATGAAATTTTTAGGTTGTTGCATGTACACGTGTATGCATCTTGAACTCTGCTGCTAATGCTAATGACATGCGTATAGTTGCATAACGCACTACTGGAGAAAATGTCTCAGTATAATTTACTCCAAATCTTTGGCTACATCCTTTTGCGACTAAACGTGCTTTAAATCGCTCTACTTCACCGTTCTTATCATGTTTGACTGTAAACACCCATTTGGACCCAATTGCTTTCTGGTTATCTGGTAAGTCAACTAAGTTCCACGTTTTATTTCATGCTAGGGCATTCATTGCTCGTATTCTGTCTTCATTGCTCTCACCTATTCATTTGCACATTTGCTACTTTTAGCTTTTCGACACTTTGGGGGATCTTCATCTCACAACAGAAATTTTGTAATATATTTATTGTATTAAACATCTTTCGTGGACGACCTGGTTTTCCACTATGTACTACTCTGGGTCTTCCTCGTCCTATTTGAGCAGGACTCTCTTCCTGAATCGGAGATTCACCAAGACTTTCTTGATAATCACTCTCAGGATCTGCCTCTAACGATTCTTCGATCGCTTCTTCAAACGTGTCATCACTGTCATCTGCTTCTTTGTTACTTTGTACCTCAGATGCTCTTTCTCCGTTCTCGACGATAGACATCATGTCCGAAAAATCGACTATCTCGTTTCTTTTGAATGGTAGAAACACTACATCGCGTTTCTCAACTACTATGCGTTGATCAGGATTAATAATAAGGATAATCTATATGCTTTCGATGTTTGCAAATAACCTACCATAATATATTTTTTGCATTTTGGTTGTAATTTGCTATTATTAACTTTACTTAGTGCAATACCTTCTGTACCGAATATTTTAAGAAATTTCACATATGGTTTTCTACCGGACCATGACTCATATGGTGTTATCTCGTTCAATGCTTTTATGGGGCACCTATTACGTAAAAACACTGCAGTGGCGACTGCTTCTGCCCAAAAAGATTCATTGAGTCTACTTTGTAACAACATGCTACGTGCCATTTCAAGAATTGTTCGATTTGCTCTTTCAGCAACACCATTATGCTGTGGAGTATAAGGGACCGTTAACTGTCTTTTTATGCCACACTTACTTAAAAGGTTATCAAATTATTTATTTACGAATCCATGACCATTATCACTGCGAATCGATTTAATTCTTCTTTCAGTTTGTCTCTGCACTCTGACTTGTAAATAATTTGAATTTATCTAGAACTTATTCTTTTGATTTTAGAAAATACACAAATACGCGTCTAGTTTTATCATCTATAAAACTTAAGAAATAACGCGAACCTCCTAAGGACTTTGTACGAAAGGGACCACACACATCTGTATGCACTAGCCCTAAAATGTCTTTGGCTCTATTTTCCGTACTCTTTGGAAATGGTTTTACGCTTATTTTGCATCCCGCATACACTGAAATGTTTTTAGCAAAATTCACTTTGTCTATACCACGGACCATGTCTTTATTTATCAATCCTTGTAGGATACTATAATTTAAATGTCCGTAACGTTCGTGCCATGACACCGCTTTTTTATTTGTATAATAAAAACACTTATTGTTTTCACACCGGAATATAAAAAGTTTATTTATCTTTCTTGCTTTCAAAATGGTATTGTTTCTTCACATTATTTTTGCATAATTTCTATCAAACATTACTTTAAGACCATTTTTAACAGCTATGGCAACCGATATAAAATTACTGTTCGTATTTGGTACAAACAAATCACTATTTAGAATAATGTCACATTCTTGTGATCGTATTCTCACTTCTCCAACACCTTCAGCGGTAATATATGTAATTACTTCCCGCCAATGAGATTCTCTCTTTATGCGTTTTTAACGAAATGAACAAAGTTCGATTACTGAATACATGTGCAGTTGCTCCACTATCGAGAAGCCAGGTTGTGTTGTCGAACTCCTTTGCGTCTGCTGCTGCTAGCATTGTGAAAGAATGTTCATCTCTTTTAGATGGTTTGTTGTCTCTCTTGTTGCACTTTGTATAACAATTGGTGGCGATATGACCGCGCTGCCTGTACTTAAAACATCTTATGTTTGTATATATATTTCCCTTATTGGAATTTTCACCTTTATTGGCCTATACCGCAAGAGCCTGCGATTCACCGTTCGATTCAACGGAACCTTTTTTCGTCAGTCGTTTTCTTTCGGATTCTTCGAGAAGCTTAATTTTTAGTACCGTTAAAGTTGGTAAACTATCTCGAGTCTCCATAGCCACGACGAAATGTTCATATCGCTTTGGAAGACTTGAAAGTAAAATAATGGTTATTAAGTCCCCTTTGATTTCGATATCGACTGTTAGTTATTCTACGATTGCTATGAAATCATTCAAATATTTTGACACGCTTTCATTTTCACTAAATCTCATGTTCAATAGTTTCTTATATAAGGAAACTTTGCTAATGCAGCTGTTCTAGAACTTTCCATTCTTCTATGGATGATCCACATTGATTTATGTGGTATATACACTCGTTTCAGTGTTATTTTGTAAAAGAAAAACGATGTATTTAATTTAGAGTGCGTCACACGCAATTATACTTTTATATTCGAAAAACTAATTAATGCGACACGCGCACTTCCTATAAAAAACTGAGTTACTGTTTTTATTCGAACAGTAATGTTGAATACATATACTATAACGTTTTAATGCGACACACGCATTCTCACAACGTTATGTTTTTTCTGAACTGTATTTTGGAACCTGGTCTCTGAGAGCACTCATCAGCATCTCGGTATAAGGGAACTGTGGAACGGCATCTCAAACTCACTGCATACCGCTGCAGCCGAAACAATTGGATTTCGGCAACGACAAAAACAAGCTGGTACGAAGAGGATTGCCGTCTCGCAGCGGAGAGAAAACAGACTGCCTACCTCGCAACGTTGCAAACGACCACAACACGTGCGGGATGGGATAGATACCGAGAGCTGAAGAGGGAAGCGAGACGCATCTGCAGACAAAAAAAGAAAGAGGCCGAAATGCGTGAGTACGAAGAGCTTGAGAAGCTGGCAGACAGAGGTAATGCTCGAAAATTTTATAAAAAAATTAAGCGACTTAACGAAGATTTCAAGACCGGAGCATCCTCATGTAGAGACCAAGGTGGTAATCTGGTAACCGATGTCCATGGCATACTGGGATCATGGAGGGAACACTTCTCCGACCTGCTGAATGGCAGTGCAAGTACAACACCAGGAGATGGCGAACCCGATCCTCCAATCGATGACGATGGAACAAATGTTCCATTACCTGACCATGAAGAAATTCGAATAGCAATTACCCACTTGAAGAACAACAAAGCAGCGGGGGCCGATAGATTACCGGCAGAGCTATTGAAATACGGCGGCGAAGAACTGATAAGGTGCATGCATTAGCTTCAGCATAAAAAGGGAGATCTCACAATCTGCGCTAATTGCCGTGGGATAAGCCTACTAAACATCGCATACAAGGTTCTATCGAGCGTACTGTGTGAAAGACTAAAGCCCACCGTCAACAAACTGATTGGACATTATCAGTGTGGCTTTACGCCTGGAAAATCGATAACTGACCAGATATTCACCGTGCGCCAAATCTTGGAGAAGACTCGTGAAAAGAGGATCGACACACACCACCTTTTTGTCGATTTTAAAGCTGCTTTCGACAGCACGAAAAGGAGCTGCCTTTATGCCGCGATGTCTGAATTTGGTGTCCAGGCAAAACTAATACAGCAGTGTAAGTTGACGTTGAGCAACACCAAAAGCTCCGTCATGATTGGGAAGGACCTCTCCGTGCCGTTCGATACCAAACGAGGTTTCTCACTATCGTGCGACTTCTTTAACTTGATGCTGGAAAAAATGATAAGAGCTGCAGAGCTAAACCGAGAAGGTACAATCTTCTACAAGAGTGTACAGCTCCTGGCGTACGCCGATGATATTGATATCATCGGAAGCAACAACCGCGCCGTTAGTTCTGCTTTTTCCCGCCTGGATAAGGAGACGAAGCCAATGGGTCTGGAGGTGAATGAGGACAAGACGAAATATCTCCTGTCATCAAACAAACAGCCAGCGCAGTCGCGTCTTGGCTCTCACGTGTTGACAGCCATAACTTTGAAGTAGTAGATAGTTTCGTATATCTGGGAACCAGCATCAACAACACGAACAATGTCAGCCTCGAAATCCAGCGCAGAATCACTCTTGTCAACAGGTGCTACTTTGGACTGAGTAGGCAATTGAACAGTAAAGTCCTCTCTCGACGAACCAAAATCAAACTCTACAAGTCGCTTATCATTCCCGTCCTGCTTTATGGTGCAGAAGCTTGGATGATGTCAACATCAGATGAGACGACACTAGGAGTTTTCGAGAGGAAAATTTTGCGCAAGATCGTCGATTCGGCTATAACCGGATAAACGGTTGCAACGCCAATGACACATCACATTCTGGAACCATATAACGTTTTAGTGCGACACACGCACTCTCACAACGTTATATTTTCGCGGGACATGAAGCTGTATAATGTTTTTATGCGACACACGCATTTGCATAACGATATGTTCCCGAAATCGTGAGCTGGGACGCAATGCCCTGGGTCCATAACCTATGTTGACAGATCTCCTCAAGAAGTGGAGTGGATGCTCCCGGTCACGATTGAGTAAGTCCCCTCTAGTCCACTGGCAGTTTCCTTGAACAGTATGCAAACTCCCCGTATATGCGCGTAATAATTCGATAGAGAGGACGGACGACTGTGTTCTTTGACGTTTATTCAGTAAGTAAGTTACAATATGGATGCTTACATTGAAAGGCAAGTGTAATTAGGATGTGTACAGAAAGGGCGTCTTGTTTAGAGTTGCTTTCTATAGTACGAATTAATCGTGTTGTTAGGGAAAACCGATTACTTTTAACAATATGTATAAGTTTATTTTCGAATGTTTTTGGGAAACATTTGTTTTTGCATACCTACTTAGACACATAAGCAGGACAGCACTTGCTTTGTTTATTATTAAGAATTAAATATTTAAGAATTAAAAGAATTGAAAAGGTACAGAAAATAAGTTTTTACCACTTTTTCAGTTGTATTTCCAATCATTTAAAAAATTTTGAACTTCCAATCAACAACAAATAATTCTTACTTTGTAGAGTCGCATACGCTTATACGCATATAACATATAACATATGTACCTGTATTTGTATGCATATTATATCTGTTAAAATTCAGTGAGCATAATACTTCATTGTAACGATTTTTTTCAATTCGGTACACATAAATTCCATTAAATAGAGATATGCAACGTTCGAAAACCCCATCCGCGTATATGCAAAGAGTAGCTGATATTCATAGAATACTAGGAATGTAAAAACAACAAAAGTGTTGAAAATATCAATTCGCTGCGCAGAAATATAGAAATATTCTCAAAAACGAGAGGGAGGCAGCAGTGAAAAAGCAAATCTAGTTGGGATGTACACAAAAACCAAAATTCAAAAAAAAAAATAAAATTCCTCAAAAGCTGCAGCTAAAACTCATATTGTACACATTTTTTTTACCATGCTCTTTTCTTTTTGGGACTTTTCCATTCACATGTGCATTCAAATGCTTCCTCATGCGTATATACAAAAAAAAAAGGTTTGATTGGTAATTGGCCACATGAGTGGCCACATATAGATGAATTTTCTTCTCATACATGGGTATATCTACTTGTAGATGTGAAATTCTTGTAAAATTGATATTAAATTTTATGTGAATTCGTAACATTTTGAAAATAATTTCCAGTTTGTGGGTATCTGGTATTTTACAATTGGAACTAACCATAATAACACTGTGACTAGATTTTAATTTAAGTACATATAAGCCGTCTTACACAAGTTTTGCACTTTGATGCTCCTTTTGTAATATTTATGTAATTTTAGTTTTTTATATTCTCGCAACAAAGTTGCTAAAGAGAGTATTATAGTTTTGTTCACATAACGGTTGTTTGTAACACCCAAAACTAAACGAATTAGATATAGGGTTATATATACCAAAGATATCAGGGTGAAAAGTGGAGTTCAAATCCGAATGTCTGTCCGCACGTCCGTCTTTGCAAGCTGTAACTTGAGTAAAAATTAAGATATCTAGATGAAGCTTGGTACACTTATTTCTTGGCACCATAGGAAGGTGGAGCAAAATTGGACCACTGCCACGCCCACAAAATTGCGAAAACCAAAAACACATAAAGTGCCATAACTAAGCCATAAATAAAGCTATGGAAATAAAATTTGGTATGAAGGATCGCACTATGAAGGGGCATATTTGGATGTAAATTTTTTGGGGAAGTGGGCGTAGCCCCGCCCACAAAAATCGATTTTTTGTACATATCTCGCAAACCAATAGAGCTATATAAACTTAACTTCCTGCAGTCGTTTTTTTAGCCACTTCTTAATACAATCCAATAAAGAAATCGGATAAAACCCACGCCCACCTCCCATACAAAGGTTAGGTTGAAAATTACTAAAAGTGAATTAACTCACTAAAACGTCAGAAACACTAAATTTCACATAAGAAATGGCAGATGGAAGCTGCACTCAGATTTTTTTTCACAACTGCGCCTACTACCATAACTTTGAAGACGATCTGAATCGTTTACTTTACAATATATAAAGTAAGCACTAGTGAAGATATCGGTGCATCGGGCTGGAGCATTTCAACCGATTTTTTCTTAATTTTTGCTTGCCTCTTTTGTCTACTTCGGGTTTGATGGATCATGAATCATGATAGTACATACATATGTATGTGGACAATAGTGAAAAATGATAATGGCATGTAAATCCTATCCACGGTGTTATGCAATATGAAGAGTGTGACGTTCGTAAAGTTTCACACACAAACAAAATCATCTGATCGATTTTTCAATTGAACCGTAAATGGCATAACTCGTGGGTTTGGTGGTTGAAGTGGCATACATTTAGTTTTCATCTGAAACACATAATTTATAATAAAGGAATATCAGGTAGTTTGAATGGAGGTTTAATATTTCTTAATGCTTGACCAAGGCACTCCTCTTAAGAACTGATCAATTTTAGTAGAATTCTTTTCGTTAGAGAGACGATCGAAGTTTCATTTCAAGTGTCCAGTGGGTAGTAATATCACCTCTAAAGCTCAAGTATTTGGAGAGATCTATTGCCAGTCTGCCTTTTTGGCCTAATTTGGCCGCTTTCTCAAAATCAATAGATTCTTGGAGTTTCTTTGTGAGCTATTCATTGGTTGGTGGCTGTAGTTGTACCCTTCTGAGTAAGTATGCAATGCGAAGCTTCTCCTAACACTTATTTTTCGATGGAATCATAAAAGTAGACTATTCTTTGGCAGATTCACCAATATCTTCACTTCTGGTATCTCCCTTCGCTTTTTGCCTTATATCCCGACTTTGGTTAGAAGATCTGCCGTTACAGTAAGGCAACAACTACGGCTATTCTTAGCTGGAGCTCCAGCGTTGGTGCCAGTCTTTGCATTTAGACCAACCATAGCTCCTGCCTTCATGTTGGTTGTCTTAGCTCGTTGAGAACGCTTCTCTTTTCTGGAAACTACTGGTTCCTTTGGCTTTTTATTAAGAAGAGCTGGGGTCCTCTGGTACTTTGTTAGTACATTCATATTTCGTAGGAGTACAGGGAAAATCAGATTAGTTTGCGCGTAGCCTCCGCTATGCATGTAAAGCTATCTTATTACAGAGGACACCCGATATCTGGTAAGACTTGAATGTTGAAGCCATACCGTAGCAAGCAACCTCCCAATTGTGACAAGGGCCAAGGGTTGTAATGTCGTCCATGCAACAGACGCGACAACTGTGGTATTGAACTATTACCAGCCCGCACCTTCGGGAAGGATTTAGCGGGGGATTTTATTACCAACCAGATGGTGGTATGTTACTCCGCCATAATTTATTTGTAATGGACAACGATCTAGTTGAACTAGTGCTGTAAGTATTTCAGAACCAATTGATGAAATTACAAAAACGACATTAAAGAAATAACTGAATAATACTTAAACTTAAATTTCATTTCTTGATTACAAAATTAATTTTAAGCAAACATGTTAGTATACATATATATCAGTGAAGTGTTTTGCCAGTAATTCCGAAGTATTCAACAAAAAGGTCATTTGCCCACCATGAAAACAAAATGTATGGTCTCTGCCGCAGCATATCGGGACTCGAGCTGTCTTACTCGACGGTCTATCAGTGGATTGTTTGAGTTGCAGCAATGCAAATTGTAAAATGAAATGAACCCTTTGCTGGAGAAATACTGAAATTTGCGCTGTTGTTGTTTCGTTGCGCACTTTGAGTTATAAAATACAAAAAATAAAAAAACGACAAGTTCAAGGTTTCTGTCACCACTTTCATCATCGGGCGAAGGAGATCCTGTCATTGTTCAATCTGAAAGCGTCAAAGGATTTTAATTTAACTACTTGGATTAGATATTTGACAGAGTTGATATCAGAATTGTATTATCGTTATTCGGTTTTTTAGCATTTAAGTTTAGTTTATAGAAAGAAGGCGACTGTTAGGGTGCGTTCCACAAGGAAACTGTACAACTTGTGAATTCTAGAGCTTCGTTTTGTTTCCATTTTGCAAGTTTTATTTAGGCCAAAACGTACGAGCATGTGAGTTTAATAACGTTACTTTTTGCTTCAGTGATGGCTGTAATAATTCAGTTGTTTGCCGAGTGTATGCAAACTGACAGTGACGCATTGCCTCCGACGTATGTTTCCCTCAATTCAAGGCACTGCTCTTTCAGCTTTAGTGTGCTACATCAACATCTCCATTGTCGTTGTTGTTGACAAGTGTGCTCTTAAATCCGCCCACTCAATCAAGTTCGTCTGTTTGTCCAAGTTGCGTCACAATGTATTCCGAACCTTACGCAACCATGCTTTCGAAGCATCACTCAGTTACATTTGTTTCGATTCGAATTCCTGGACATCTAGAAGAATTTTGCTGCTCTTCCCGATGAAATGCAAATGTTGTTGCAGAATATACATAGCACTTCACTTATAGTTACAAATAGCACAGCATATCAACTTATTGTTGCATGACTGCAAATGCCATTCGTTATTTTAGTGTGCGTTGTTGTTGAAGTAGTGTACTGTGTATTTTTTCTATTATTCTATTCCTCAATGCATCAGTTTGATTGTTGAATAAGTCAATGACGAAGACAAATTGTGCTCAATCCCTAAAGTAAAACATACTAATCCGTCAAAAAATATGAAGTAACTAATTGCAAGATGTTTTTATTCAAAATATTTCAAAGCCATCGAAATGAGGAGTTCAGTTAGTTGCCAGTATTGATCTTCTATTTATTGACATTTGGGACTTCGTTTTTATGAGCTCCTCTTGCATATCTACAATTGTAGAATTGTACGTCTACAATTTCAAAAGAAAAATGTGCATGCTTTTAATGCCTTTGTAATTCTCGTAAGACTCGAATTTGAGACCAGTAACCACCGAAAGACTAATACATATTCTACGTCGGTCCTTCGATAGTTGGCGCGGACTGTTAATAATATCCCGTAGTATATTCATTTCGAAATTACTTTACACAATATTAGACTGGATGAATTCAATATGAATATGTGTAGCTCTGGGATAAAAACCACTGATCTCATTTCTTTATGCTACTGATGTTCGGTCAAAATTTCTAGCTGAGAAGATCTGTAACCTTTAAAGTAATACAATTTTGAAATAGCCAGACAGACTACTCATTTCATTCTTTTATTAAATATATTATTTACCAAGCAACGCGTTTGGTACTGAATGTCATCTCTTTCATTTGAAAAAAAAACTAACCGCCTGGCAAATGTAAACTTGTGAGTATAAACATATTCGCATATTTCAAATATCTCGTCCATTAGTAACAATGTTCACTCCATTAATTATACTCTCGCAACTAAGTTGTTAAATATTATGTATATATAAATGAACACCGCGAGGAGGTTGGTATTGAAAATGGGTGAAATATTTGGCTTTTTTCTGTCCCTGTTTTATTATTACAGTTCTCGATGTTAGTTTTTCTGGCCTTTAATTTTGTGCAAAATCCCAGAATTGAACTGGCTTGGGCTGCTACCAGCCTTGTGAGTTTAATTGTTTTGCTCTTCACATTGTGCACATTGTCCCTCCATTCTGTCCATGCTATGATTGGTATGTCTTGTTTTGTTTTTTTTTATTTTTACTTCGTACTTCGATTTCATAGAGAAAAGCCTGCGATGATGATAGGAACGACAGGCAGGTGGTGAAAAACTTCTCTGTTGATACGCTTGTTCTTATGACAGATGTGACAGAAACTGAGGTTATGACTTTGACTGAGACTGCGACCTCTGTGTTCTTATGACTTTAGTACAATTTTTTGGTATGACCTCTTCCCCTATTATTTTTTTGTACATATCTCAAAAACTAACAAAGCTATATATGACTAACATAAACTTAATATACACATTTTCTTAATATACACATTTTCTTAATATACACATTACTTAATATACACATTTTCCTTTAGTATTTCATCATCATACACCATCGCATAAAGATTATGTTGAAAACTTCAAAAGGTGTGTTAACTCACTAAAGGAAAATGGCAGAAACCCCAAATTTTGTATAAATCGAAATGAAATTTTACACTAATTTAAGGTGTGTCATTATTATTCTAAAAATTCTCAAAATTTGATTTAAGCTGTTCAAGTTCCCAGATATCAAACTTGAGGATTTATATATCTATGGAACATTTTTTACAGAATATATCTGAAATTCTGAGTGATTTTATAAAAATCCAGAGAGAGAGAGTGGATTATTACTTCGTATTCTTCTTCATATGCCATGTCCAACATCTGGGGTCAATAGTACTTTACGTACATTTTATTTAACGCTGGAACTTTAGGCATATTGTATGTTATCATTGACCTAAAATTATATGTAATAACTAAGATGGCGCCGAATTTATTGGTACTATCACTGACAGTCATAACTTCGAAGTGGTAGATAATTTCGTATACCTGGGAACCAGTATCAACAACACCAACAATGTCAGCCTCGAAATCCAGCGCAGAATCACTCTTGCCAACAGGGGCTACTTTGGACTGAGTAGGCAATTGAACAGTAAAGTCCTCTCTCGACGAACCAAAATCAAACTCTACAAGTCGCTTATCATTCCTGTCCTGCTTTATGGTACAGAAGCTTGGACGATGTCAACATCAGATGAGACGACACTAGGAGTTTTCGAGAGGAAAATTTTGCGCAAGATTTATGGTCCTCAGAACATTGGCAACGGCGAATACCGCAGACGATGGAACGATGAGCTGTACGAGTTATACGACGACATTGACATAGTTCAGCGAATAAAAAAACAGCGGCTACGCTGGCTAGGTCATGTTGTTTGAATGGACGAAAACACTCCAGCCCTGAAAGTGTTCGATGCAGTACCCGCCGGAGGAAGCCGAGGAAGGGGAAGGCCTCCACTCCGTTGGAGGGACCAGGTGGAGAGCGACCTGGTTACACTTGGAATCTCCAACTGGCGCCGAACTGCGAAGGAAAGAGAAGAGTGGCGCGCTCTCATCGATTCGGCTATAACCGGCTAAACGGTTGAACGCCAATAACATACACACATACATCACTGATGGTGTCGACACCATTCAATATTTATTATTTTCATAGGTGATAACTGGCTGGTTGTAACAAGTCTTTAGATCGCATAAATTCCTCTAGAAGGTTGTGAAGGTATCCAAAATGTGGATATTTCCAGCACTAGACATTAGCACAAGAAAATATATATGAATATATAGATCGAGAAGTCCAGAACTCAATAAGCGTAAGAGGGCGATGTGCTTGATAAGCAAACGAAAAGAGGTCGGCATAAGGAGAACTTTGTACTCTTAAATCTTGGGAATTTACTTACACAAAACGGCCATTGTAAAAAGAAATAATATATTTGGAGTATCTTTTTTTTCTGTTCACATTGCGGAGACCTTGTGTTTCTGGCAATATTCGACTTTGTTAATGGTTATGTAACTGGATTTCAGAGTTGCTATGCCATATTTATTCTTGCATGTCAATGCATTCATCCGTGACAAACGTGAATATGGACCCCAGAGAATGTCAACAACGTTCATTTCATATTTTTTACAAAATGTTACGTATACGCTATGGCCACACGCAAAATGCTAGAATTCATACAAGTGTGATTTCGGCTGGCATTTCATTTCACTGCTCAGTTCAAAACCGAATACATGTGTGTCTGTTGAACCTTGAACCTTTCGATACACTCGTACATATACGAGCATACTTTTTGGCTTTACGTTGGCTCGCTTTTTCTGTGCTTTCATTTATACTTCGTTATGCCTTTTGTTTAATTTTTGCCGTTCTCGTTTTTAGTTGTTCTGCTTTTTAATTCTGTGAAAAGTCCAAAGTTAAAGTGGTTGGTGCTGCTACGAGCCATGTGAGTTTAATTATTTGCTGTTTACATAGCGCACATTGTCGCTCCGCGCAGCTACGCGGCTGCAAGCTTTGCTTTTGCTGCATTGAGGGCATACATATTTCTTCGTTTACATAGTAAACTGTCTGCGAAGATAACAGGGGTGGTAGTTGGAGGTTATGAAAAACGTATCTGCTGATACGTTTGTGCTAATGACAGATGTGATTGAAGCTCTGACTGCAGCGGCTATGATCTTATGACTTTGGAACAACCTTTTGTTTGCGGCTTGCAACATTTGTTTAAAAATTTGAGATATTTAAACAAAATTACTTAGAACAATCACGGATTCACCATAGTACATGTGTACTCCCGTAGCAACTTTGTTGCGAGAATATAATAATCTTTACACAAGAGGGTCTAGCCTAGCCAGTATCAATTAATCTACAAAAGCACTCAGAGTAGAAGCAAAACGTCAATCAAATTCTGGTTGTTTGTATCACCCTTAAAAAAATTTAGCAACTCCACTTTCATTAGCTTTGTCTTGCCGGCAACTAAATAACAATTCATTCGTCTTTTGTCCTCCATTTTTATATTTTTTACACTAATTTAAGACCCTTTTGTCAATGTCCTTTGACCAATTATACGGCAGACATACAATTATTAGCAACGACCAACCTTACAACCTTTTATGTATTTCCCACCACAAGGACACTCACTTGCATAAAACGAAATATTATTGCGAAGAAAGTTGCACTTTGTACAATCGGCATCAAAATATGATACCTTAAGGAGATAAGTAGGCGAAGAAATAAAACTATAACAAAAAGTTATAAAAAAGGTTAAAGATTAAAATGAAACGGAGATTAAAAAATGGAATTAAAATAAGCGACTGCAATTTCCGGTATTTGTGACGCAACAAACTGCATAAAAATAGCAAGCAAATACAAAGAACTGTCTGAAAGTTGCTTAAGTGTGTGTTCACGGGCATATTTGATTTAAAAAACACTAGAAATATTCCTTAGTACATTAATTACAAATATGATTGGAATTGATTAACTGCAACAAATTTATATAGTGGAACTATTAATGGCGAAACTATTGCCGGTCTGAATATTAGCTGGTTTAGTTGTACTGTTTCCTTGCTTGCAGTGAATTCTGTTAAAATATTTACATGTTAAAACTGCAACAAAGCGATATGAATTCGATACAAGAAAACCGCTAACGACGTCCTGCCGACGTCTACTAACCACGCGTCGGCCTAGATTCCCGCTGACAGACCTAGCACCAAGATCGAGAGCGGTGGCCTAATCAGTCGTCCATCTTAAAAACATATGATTGTAGAAGCCACAAACAGAACAAGTGAATAGAAGAATGATATTTGTCGTCATAGCATAAAGCATTAGATAGAATAAAGCATTCCACAAATTCATTTTAAATACTGCTAAGATGACGATACTCCGTGAATATATTTAAATACGTCTCTCACGATTCGCTACTGTCTTTTGAACGGTAAACTCGAAAGTCGCAGTGGATATATACATGTAGATATTTCACTAACAATTTGAGATTGCTGTTTCTCCGGGTACAAAAGCAATTTGTACGCCACAATATACTACATTGCGTCGTGTGCTGGCTGTAAGCGTTACCAATCTGCCATAAAAAGACGAGAGATATGCGTATACGAGTATATAAATATATGTAAATAACGTACTAAGCTGCTGTGCTGTGAAAATATGCGGGCTTTGCGGGTTACCGCGTGTTGTATCAAAGCCTTCTTTTAAAGTGATTGAGTCTAACATCAACAATACATTTCATCGAACACAATGCTTCACTCCTCTCCCAACTTCTCCAATCAATGTTTACTTTTTCCTATGCCACAATCAATATTCTTTTTCATAGTTTTTGTGTGTTCGAAAAATATCTGCCTCCAGTTTTGCATCCCAAAAAATAGAAAAATCTAATATTTTTATAGTTCTGTTAACGAACCAACAATTCAAATTCAAAAGAGAATCGAGGTTGTCGGTATGTCGTTGCGTTGATTCTGATCACCAAATTTGCGTAAAGTATAGGTACAGTTAGGAAAGGGCGCATTTGAGTGAATATTCTGTAAATATAGGGAAAATATCCCTATTATTTATATTCGGAGCTTCATAAAAGCTTCAATTACAATGCATTCATTCATTCTAAAAACCATAGTGTTCTTTACATTTTCTTCCCGGCTTGCCGCACGATGTCGTTAGCGGTTTTCTTATATCGAATTCATATCGCTTTGTTGTAGTTTTAACATGTAAATATTTTAACAGAATTCACTGCAAGCAAGGAAACAGTACAGCTAAACCAGCTAATATTCAGACCGGCAATAGTTTGGCTTAGTGGATACAATTCAAGAGCCATTTCGGGTACGCAAGCCGATTGTTTTCGGAACGGAAAGAACTTTCGTAATTACAAATTTGAAACAATCAGCAAAATATAGGCTTAAACCACTGAATTTTGATCTTCAGCATAGACACACAAGTCAGTAAACACTTTCAGAGTTAGGGTTTTTAGTTATTCAGCTTGAGTTCTAGCTAGTAAAATGTTCTGAATTACTTATGAAGTCATTCATGAATATGTGAACGGATTTATTTTTATAATCTCTCAGCATCTAATTAGAAACAGCATAGCGGACGCCGGATTGTTCAGACCAAGGATATTCTTGTCATAGGTACAAATGATCAGTGTATGTGGACTCATAACAGATTGTAACTGAATGATTTAGGTTCTACGATCAAATTATTTTCTTCAACATTAGATAAGGCATATTTATTTCACTGATAGTTTATACAAGTCACTCGATAGAATTTATTATGTTTAGAAGGATGATTCCACAAAAATATAGATCAACTGATATGATTTCATCTGATTTTGTATAACAGTTTTTGCGTTAATTTTGGCTATCACCCTGATGTTTCGTTCAACAATTTAATTGTACTTCTATACGAACCTTTGTTTTTCAATTTAATTTAATAATTTTATTCGAATGCAATAGAAGAATAAATTTAAATTTGGTCATCAGTTAAGCACATATCAAATTTCTGTAATTTTGTAAAACGTTTTTTATCAAGAATATATTTTTAACCGTATATGTTTGTATATTATTTAATTAAAATCCTTTGTTGAAAATAACCTCAAATATACGATTGGGTAGCGATTCATACAATTTGATATAATTTCAGGAAATTAATGACCAAGGCTTTTTAATAAATACAAATAATTCTTCATTACTGGAAGAAGACTCATAAATTGATGTTTTGTTGTGTCAATTCAATTATCACTGATGGTGTCGACACCATTCAATATTTATTATTTTCATAGGTGATAACTGGCTGGTTGTAACAAGTCTTTAGATCGCATAAATTCCTCTAGAAGGTTGTGAAGGTATCCAAAATGTGGATATTTCCAGCACTAGACATTAGCACAAGAAAATATATATGAATATATAGATCGAGAAGTCCAGAACTCAATAAGCGTAAGAGGGCGATGTGCTTGATAAGCAAACGAAAAGAGGTCGGCATAAGGAGAACTTTGTACTCTTAAATCTTGGGAATTTACTTACACAAAACGGCCATTGTAAAAAGAAATAATATATTTGGAGTATCTTTTTTTTCTGTTCACATTGCGGAGACCTTGTGTTTCTGGCAATATTCGACTTTGTTAATGGTTATGTAACTGGATTTCAGAGTTGCTATGTCATATTTATTCTTGCATGTCAATGCATTCATCCGTGACAAACGTGAATATGGACCCCAGAGAATGTCAACAACGTTCATTTCATATTTTTTACAAAATGTTACGTATACGCTATGGCCACACGCAAAATGCTAGAATTCATACAAGTGTGATTTCGGCTGGCATTTCATTTCACTGCTTAGTTCAAAACCGAATACATGTGTGTCTGTTGAACCTTGAACCTTTCGATACACTCGTACATATACGAGCATACTTTTTGGCTTTACGTTGGCTCGCTTTTTCTGTGCTTTCATTTATACTTCGTTATGCCTTTTGTTTAATTTTTGCCGTTCTCGTTTTTAGTTGTTCTGCTTTTTAATTCTGTGAAAAGTCCAAAGTTAAAGTGGTTGGTGCTGCTACGAGCCATGTGAGTTTAATTATTTGCTGTTTACATAGCGCACATTGTCGCTCCACGCAGCTACGCGGCTGCAAGCTTTGCTTTTGCTGCATTGAAGGCATACATATTTCTTCGTTTACATAGTAAACTGTCTGCGAAGATAACAGGGGTGGTAGTTGGAGGTTATGAAAAACGTATCTGCTGATACGTTTGTGCTAATGACAGATGTGATTGAAGCTCTGACTGCAGCAGCTATGATCTTATGACTTTGGAACAACCTTTTGTTTGCGGCTTGCAACATTTGTTTAAAAATTTGAGATATTTAAACAAAATTACTTAGAACAATCACGGATTCACCATAGTACATGTGTACTCCCGTAGCAACTTTGTTGCGAGAATATAATAATCTTTACACAAGAGGGTCTAGCCTAGCCAGTATCAATTAATCTACAAAAGCACTCAGAGTAGAAGCAAAACGTCAATCAAATTCTGGTTGTTTGTATCACCCTTAAAAAAATTTAGCAACTCCACTTTCATTAGCTTTGTCTTGCCGGCAACTAAATAACAATTCATTCGTCTTTTGTCCTCCATTTTTATATTTTTTACACTAATTTAAGACCCTTTTGTCAATGTCCTTTGACCAATTATACGGCAGACATACAATTATTAGCAACGACCAACCTTACAACCTTTTATGTATTTCCCACCACAAGGACACTCACTTGCATAAAACGAAATATTATTGCGAAGAAAGTTGCACTTTGTACAATCGGCATCAAAATATGATACCTTAAGGAGATAAGTAGGCGAAGAAATAAAACTATAACAAAAAGTTATAAAAAAGGTTAAAGATTAAAATGAAACGGAGATTAAAAAATGGAATTAAAATAAGCGACTGCAATTTCCGGTATTTGTGACGCAACAAACTGCATAAAAATAGCAAGCAAATACAAAGAACTGTCTGAAAGTTGCTTAAGTGTGTGTTCACGGGCATATTTGATTTAAAAAACACTAGAAATATTCCTTAGTACATTAATTACAAATATGATTGGAATTGATTAACTGCAACAAATTTATATAGTGGAACTATTAATGGCGAAACTATTGCCGGTCTGAATATTAGCTGGTTTAGTTGTACTGTTTCCTTGCTTGCAGTGAATTCTGTTAAAATATTTACATGTTAAAACTGCAACAAAGCGATATGAATTCGATACAAGAAAACCGCTAACGACGTCCTGCCGACGTCTACTAACCACGCGTCGGCCTAGATTCCCGCTGACAGACCTAGCACCAAGATCGAGAGCGGTGGCCTAATCAGTCGTCCATCTTAAAAACATATGATTGTAGAAGCCACAAACAGAACAAGTGAATAGAAGAATGTCGTCATAGCATAAAGCATTAGATAGAATAAAGCATTCCACAAATTCATTTTAAATACTGCTAAGATGACGATACTCCGTGAATATATTTAAATACGTCTCTCACGATTCGCTACTGTCTTTTGAACGGTAAACTCGAAAGTCGCAGTGGATATATACATGTAGATATTTCACTAACAATTTGAGATTGCTGTTTCTCCGGGTACAAAAGCAATTTGTACGCCACAATATACTACATTGCGTCGTGTGCTGGCTGTAAGCGTTACCAATCTGCCATAAAAAGACGAGAGATATGCGTATACGAGTATATAAATATATGTAAATAACGTACTAAGCTGCTGTGCTGTGAAAATATGCGGGCTTTGCGGGTTACCGCGTGTTGTATCAAAGCCTTCTTTTAAAGTGATTGAGTCTAACATCAACAATACATTTCATCGAACACAATGCTTCACTCCTCTCCCTACTTCTCCAATCAATGTTTACTTTTTCCTATGCCACAATCAATATTCTTTTTCATAGTTTTTGTGTGTTCGAAAAATATCTGCCTCCAGTTTTGCATCCCAAAAAATAGAAAAATCTAATATTTTTATAGTTCTGTTAACGAACCAACAATTCAAATTCAAAAGAGAATCGAGGTTGTCGGTATGTCGTTGCGTTGATTCTGATCACCAAATTTGCGTAAAGTATAGGTACAGTTAGGAAAGGGCGCATTTGAGTGAATATTCTGTAAATATAGGGAAAATATCCCTATTATTTATATTCGGAGCTTCATAAAAGCTTCAATTACAATGCATTCATTCATTCTAAAAACCATAGTGTTCTTTACATTTTCTTCCCGGCTTGCCGCACGATGTCGTTAGCGGTTTTCTTATATCGAATTCATATCGCTTTGTTGTAGTTTTAACATGTAAATATTTTAACAGAATTCACTGCAAGCAAGGAAACAGTACAGCTAAACCAGCTAATATTCAGACCGGCAATAGTTTGGCTTAGTGGATACAATTCAAGAGCCATTTCGGGTACGCAAGCCGATTGTTTTCGGAACGGAAAGAACTTTCGTAATTACAAATTTGAAACAATCAGCAAAATATAGGCTTAAACCACTGAATTTTGATCTTCAGCATAGACACACAAGTCAGTAAACACTTTCAGAGTTAGGGTTTTTAGTTATTCAGCTTGAGTTCTAGCTAGTAAAATGTTCTGAATTACTTATGAAGTCATTCATGAATATGTGAACGGATTTATTTTTATAATCTCTCAGCATCTAATTAGAAACAGCATAGCGGACGCCGGATTGTTCAGACCAAGGATATTCTTGTCATAGGTACAAATGATCAGTGTATGTGGACTCATAACAGATTGTAACTGAATGATTTAGGTTCTACGATCAAATTATTTTCTTCAACATTAGATAAGGCATATTTATTTCACTGATAGTTTATACAAGTCACTCGATAGAATTTATTATGTTTAGAAGGATGATTCCACAAAAATATAGATCAACTGATATGATTTCATCTGATTTTGTATAACAGTTTTTGCGTTAATTTTGGCTATCACCCTGATGTTTCGTTCAACAATTTAATTGTACTTCTATACGAACCTTTGTTTTTCAATTTAATTTAATAATTTTATTCGAATGCAATAGAAGAATAAATTTAAATTTGGTCATCAGTTAAGCACATATCAAATTTCTGTAATTTTGTAAAACGTTTTTTATCAAGAATATATTTTTAACCGTATATGTTTGTATATTATTTAATTAAAATCCTTTGTTGAAAATAACCTCAAATATACGATTGGGTAGCGATTCATACAATTTGATATAATTTCAGGAAATTAATGACCAAGGCTTTTTAATAAATACAAATAATTCTTCATTACTGGAAGAAGACTCATAAATTGATGTTTTGTTGTGTCAATTCAATTATCGAGGTGAAAACATTATAGCAAATTTACAAACAAATATAATAGTTTCCAGTATGTTTGTATACATGTTTGTTATATTAGTATTAAAAAATTTGGAATTGAATATGTAATATGTATAGTAGGAGATTACTCTTATTAAAAAAGATAAAGCATTTGAATCGCACCAAAAATATGGTATCAGTATTAGTACAAGTACACTAATTATAATTTGACAAATACAGAAGGACTATGTTGGGATGCAGCCAAACGTTATGTACTCTCGCAAAAGTGCACAAGATTTCACTTGCTCAGTTTTTGAGCACTCAATATTACTTAATGCAGGCAGGTTTATTGTTGAGAAGGTTGCTATCAGACTCAGGAAAGCTGCGTAGATGTATGGTTATAGAATTTTCCATAGCTTCGTCTACATTCTTGATACTGGTCCTAATAATTTATTTTTTGCTTTTCTGATCTTCTTCAGATCTCTTTACTGTACTTCATATAGCAGTGGGCGCAGTACCAGATATTGACATAATAACGCGCTCAAGATAAGTTAGTGAATGTTTGGTTTATCAATTGTATCAAGTAACTTCCTGGTTAGACTTATTTTCGTGTCTGGTCCATATTGCCTCAATTGAATTTTTAATTGTACTCCGCCCAATAAGTATACATGCAGCGAAGAATATAAACTTTTCAACCTCCGTAACTATAGAAAAATGAACACAAAACCATGTGTAATTAATTACATAACAGAAATTTAATATGTAGCTCTAGAGATTTTGGCGGACAAGAGTAGACTAAAAGCCAATCTGCGTTCAGAGGTTTGAGGAAGCGAATAAAGCGTAAGTAGGTGAAATGTGCTTGTGATAAATACTTAAGGTTTCAACCGAATAAGCCCATTATTATTTTATTTTTTTTTTATTACAATTGTACCTAGTATACAATGATTAAATACTAACAGCAATTCAATTCTAATAACTTAAAAATAACAATTAAAATCTAAATGTTAGAGAAATTCTTTTGCTGCAGTTGCCTTGCTAAGTCTGAAGGGCTCTTACGTTTCAGTCGGTTTTCTCGGTCAGCAGTACCGATGAGTCTGGATGTCTCTTCATTTACATGCTGTATAAGCCTCATTTCGTGAGTCTTTGCAAGTTTGGTTATTTCGTTTACTACTGCATTCACACCAAGATCACGGTGAAGGTCAGCAGATCTAACATACCAAGGAGCATTAACTATACTTCTTAGTACCTTATTTTGGAAGCGCTGAATGCAGGCAATACAATTTTGACTTGAGCAACCCCATAGTTGAGCTCCATAGGCCCAAATTGGTTTTAGTACTTGATTATATACATATAAACAGCTTGTTTGCTATTGAAAGCGTGGATCTCCTACCGACCAGACGGTAAAACTTAACAAATTTTAAATCAAGCTCGCACCTTTTTTTCTTGACATGCTCTTTCCAGCGAAGCTTAGCATCTAGGGTGATTCCTAAGTACTTAGCATTATTGTGAAGTGGTATAGGAGTACCATTTATATAAATGGGATGGTATGATGGTTTTTTTAAGTAAAGTTGCATTGATTTGGAATCGTTAATTTAAGGGGTTATATACAGTTAGACGGCCGAAAAAAGTTAATTTTCCAAAATTTTTTCTGAGAAAACTTTTTAATTTATTGATCCAAAAATTTATACACATATTATGGTATCTTTTAACTGTATTTTAAGACTTAGTACTAGTAAAAATATTTATTTGAAAAAGAGTTACATCTGATCTCCAGGAGCTCCTCTCAAAAAAGACGTTTTGCGGTGACCACCATATCTCGGAACTGGATCATCCGAAATTAAAAAACCAAACAGATTTCGTTAAAAGAATGTTAAATCTAGTAATTAATCGAAGGAATAAACAAAATAAAATTTTTTGTCAAAAAGGCCGTTTCTCAAAAAAAAAAAAAATCGATTCTTCACCGAAATTTCGGCCTTAAATTGTTTATAAAAAAAAATATTTATCGGAGAGAAAAAATCTTCTATTAATTACTAAAAAATATATTTAAGAAGGTCGTGTTAAAATTTGAGACTAATCGGTCTAGCCGTTTTCGAGTAATGTTGGTCACCGACTTTGAAAACACCATTTTGAGAAAAACGCGTTTAAAGTTTGGACCTTGTACTTCCAAGCACTCTGAAACGCATTTTCAAATTTTTCATTTGCTTGTAACTTTGAAAATATTCACTGGAACGATATGAAATTTTCTGTGTGTATTCTTAAATATATGTACATTAAGAAAATGAAATAAAAAAAATCGATTTTTTGAAAATTCTAACTGTATATAACCCCTTAATGCGCCACTTGGAAGCATTGACTGTTGTTTGCACTCGAAGGGTAGATATTGAGGTTGACTCTCCTGCTGCTAACAGGGCTTTGTCATCCACAAATGTCGCTGTCACATAGCTTGAGTCAGTGGGGATATCACTTGTAAAAAGCAAGTAAAGCATTGACCCAAGACGCTTCCCTGGGGAACACCCGATTCTATCGGTTGCAAGTTTGAGTATGCATCCTCTTGTTTTATGCGATAGTATCTATCTATTAGGTAGGAAGCAATTATTTCGCAATATTGTTGGGGTAACATGCATTTCAGTTTCAGCAGTAGACCCGAATGCCAAACTCTCTCTCAAAAGCCTGAGACACGTCTAAGAAGGCCGCAGAGCAAACGTTCTTTTTATCCATAGCATTTTCAACGAAATTAACGATTCGGTGTACCTGTTCAATTGTTGAATGATAATCACGAAAGCCGAACTGATTACCAGTACATCACGGTGTTTTCGATCTATTATTGATTTGAGCCTCTTTATGAGAACATTCTTGAAGACTTTCGATAGAGCTGGCAGCAGCGATATTAGCCTGTAAGATGTGACATCATGTAGTGGTTTACCCGGCTTAGGTATCATAATAACTTCAGATACTTTCCAAAGCGATGGAACGTATCTTAAGTATAATGCACTGTTAACAATGTTTACGATTCTTTTTATACAATTCTTTGATAGATGGCATTATATCCCTCCGGTTATTAAATCAAACCCAGGAGCTTTTTTGAGCCTTGCGTTCCTGACAAGAATTTTATTTTCTTTACAAGTAACTGGAGAAATGCTGACGAGTGGATCCAACCAACTATTTAGTTATTATTCAGTTTAGCTCATCTCCATCGTTAGGTGTAAATGTGTTTCTGAAATGATTTGCAAAGACTGCAGTTTTTAAACTGTCTAAGTTTTGTTCTTAGTTCCGCTGTACATCTATTAAGCTCTGTATTGAAAGCTTCCGACCTAGTTTGCTGCCATCTTCAACGAAGTTTGCGTTTTTTATGGAAACCATCTAAGATGAATTCTGGGAATTTGTTTCCACTTAGATTCACGCGAATATTCGGTATACTGTTCCACGCAGCATTTTGAATTACTTTTGTGAAAGATTCAACTTCACAATCTAAGTCGGCATGTGTCGATAAACGCTTTAGCTTAAAATCGACTTTATTCAGTATAGTCTCAAATTTATACCAATCAGTATATTTATTATATAAAGAACACATGCCAGACGAAATTACTGGTTTTTCACATAAAGTTAGTAACACTGGTGAATGATCAGAGCTTAAATCTGAGCTATCTTCAATACGTAAATTGATTTTCGATACTTTGTTGATGACAAAAAAGTCAAGTAGATTTGGTAATTTCCTCCTATCTGCAGGCCAATAAGTGGGTCTCCCTGTCGAAATGACATAGCATCTAGCTATCTTTCAGTAGTTTTCGACCTTTGGTTGTAGTTAAATGTGATCACCAATGAGTGTGTTTTGCATTAAAGTCACCACCCATGATATACCTTCCGTCATAGTTTTTTTAATAAACTCATATAAGTCTCAGTTTTGATTATATGCCTGGGCGGACTATATAGAGCCATTAAGTATAGTGACTAACTGTGCATTTCTACTGAAATTGCTGTAGCTTGAATTTCTTCAGTCTTAATCTGAGCTTCTTCGAAATGTTTAATAATACTTCTGATTAAAACCGCACTTTCTCCTCGTGCTGAAGTGTGTTATAAGTCATCATTTTTTAATTTTAAAAATGAATGGTTCGTAAAATGTGTTTCGGACTGCCGCCGCCACGATGTCAAAATCGAGCTTGGCGATTTTAACGCCAGGGTGAGTAAAGAAGGTGTCTTTGGCACAACAGTCGGAAAATTCAGCCTCCATGACGAAACATCGCCAAACGGCCTGAGGCTGATCGACTTCGCTGGGGCCCGAAATATGATTGTCTGTAGTACCAGATTCCAGCATAAGAAAATACATCAAGCAACATGGCTGTCCCCTGATCGAAACACGCGCAATCAAATCGATCACGTTGTGATAGACGGAAGACATGTCTCCAGTGTTTTAGACGTGCGTACGCTCCGAGGACCAAATATTGACTCGGACCATTATCTAGTAGCAGCAAGGATACGCACTCGCCTCTGTGCAGCAACGAACGCCCGTCAACAAACACAAGGAAGGTTCGACGTCGAAAAGCTGCAATCACAACCGACAGCCGAGCGATTTTCTACTCGACTTGCACTCCTGCTCTCTGAGAGCACTCATCAGCATCTCGATATAAGGGAGCTGTGGAACGGCATCTCAAACTCATTGCATACCGCTGCAGCCGAAACAATTGGTCCCCGCAACGGCAAAAAACCAGTTGGTACGATGAGAGTTGTCGTTCCGCAGTGGAGAGAAAACAGACTGCCTGCCTCGCAACGTTGCGAAAGACCACAACACGTGCGGGATGGGATAGATACCGACAGCTGAAGAGGGAAGCGAGACGCATTTCCAGACGTAAAAAGAAAGAGGCCGAATTGCGTGAGTACGAAGAGCTTGAGAAGCTGGCAGACAGAGGTAATGCTCGAAAATTTTATGAAAAAATGAAGCGACTTAACGAAGGTTTCAAGACCGGAGCATTCTCATGCAGAGACCAAGGTGATAATCTGGTAACCGATGTCCAGGGCATACTGGGATTATGGAGGGAACACTTCTCCGATCTGCTGAATGGCAGAGAAAGTGCAACACCAGGAGAAGGCGAATCCGATTCCCTAATCGATGACGATGGAACAGATGTTCCATTACCCGACCATAAAGAAATTCGAATAGCAATTACCCGCCTGAAGAACAACAAAGCGGCAGGGGCCGATAGATTACCGGCTGAGCTATTCAAATAAGGCGGCGAAGAACTGATAAGGTGCAACAACCACGCCGTTTGTTCTGCTTTTTCCCGCATGGATAAGGAGGCGAAGGGAATGGGTCTGTAGGTGAATGAGGACAAGACGAAATATCTCCTGTCATCAAGCAAACAGTCGACGCACTCGCGTCTTGGCTCCCACGTCACTGTTGACAGTCATAACTTCGAAGTTGTAGATAATTTCGTATACCTAGGAACCAGTATCAACAACACCAACAATGTCAGCCTCGAAATCCAGCGCAGAATTACTCTTGCCAACAGGTGCTACTTTGGACTGAGTAGGCAATTGAACAGTAAAGTCCTCTCTCGATGAATCAAAATCGAACTCTACCAGTCGCTTATCATTCCCGTCCTGCTTTATGGTGCAGAAGCTTGGACAATGTCAACATCAGATGAGACGACACTAGGAGTTTTCGAGAAGAAAATTTTGCGCATGATTTATGGTCCTCAGAACATTGGCAACGGCGAATACCGCAGACGATGGAACGATGAGTTGTACGAGTTATACGACGACATTGACATAGTTCAGCGAATAAAAAACAGCGGCTACGCTGGCTAGGTCATGTTGTCCGAATGGACGAAAACACTCCAGCTCTGAAAGTGTTCGATGCAGTACCCGCCGGAGGAAGCCGAGGAAGAGGAAGGCCTCCACTCCGTTGGAGGGACCAGGTGGAGAGCGACCTGGTTACACTTGGGATCTGTAACTGGCGCCGAACTGCGAAGGAGAGAGAGAGAAGTGGCGCACTATCGTCGATTCGGCTATAACCGGCTAAACGGTTGCAACGCCAATCACATACAAAGCGCGCCAAACACCTACCGCAGATAATATTTGGTTTTCCCGCGGCCCTTTCCACCTGCTCGAAGCTTCAAACGCTGTAATAGCATTCTTAACGACAACATTCCAATCACAAGGTCGACCCCGAGGCACCGCACAACATGAAACGAACTGTGAAATTCGCTAGTAATTGAAATGTTGAAGCGCATGCTAAGCTGTGAGCATTGTACCGTTCTCGTAAGTACCGATGTACAGATGTAATGTTTCGCGACAATTAAGTTTCATACTAAATGCACAGCGTCTGATAAAATAGCAAAGATAGGGCATATATCTTTATAACGTTACAAATTGCACGCAAACAGACGCGCGCTTAATAAACAATATCAAGTTAGGAAGAGCTAAGTTCGAGTGTAAGCGATGATTTGAGAAATGTTTCCTGTATTCAAACTCCGGTTTTACGGAATTTTATTGAGATCACATTAAATATTCGGCAGAAAGCCCATTAGAAAAACGAAAATCATTATAACAAGTAAGGAAAGGCTAAGTTCGGGAGCAACCGAACATTTTATACTCTCGGAATTTATAGATATAGTTTTATTAAAGTAATACACAATTTGACACATATATTCGACATAAAATCCAATAGAATAACGAAAATCATCTTATATAGAAGAATTTAATTTTGCTAAGATATCTCACATAATAACCGATATATGCGGTATAAAGCCCACCGGAAGATAGATAATCCGAATATAAGGTATATGGGAGCTATGGGAAGTTATGACCAGATTTTAATAATTTTTGGTACCGGTTTCGTCCCCAATTTTCAAAGTTATATGCACTCTTATGCGTCAGTCCCTTTTTAGTTGATTTCTTCATAGAACTTTTGTTAATTATGCGTAAAAAATCTTTGTTTTATACATGCATATATACGTACACAAAAGAAGTGTTACGGACTAGTGTGAGTACTGCTGTGTAAAGGCTCTCAAAAATGTAGTTGATTAAGTTATGACACATGTTTTTACGAATTATGTGCGACCTAAACATCAATTTCAGACCACCTAATTCGGAAATCGGCACATCCCTAGGTGAAATTCCAAAAGAGTTGAAAGGAAAAGTAATTTTTACTTTGGATTTACCGAAATTTGTTTGAATTATTTAGTATGAATTCGGTGCTGTTACGAAAATTGTGTTGATAACCTCACCACCCTCAGTCGCCCGCAGCTGCCTACATCATCATTGGCAGTCAATCAAGATATGCAAATATTTGCAGAAACACTGGCTACTTGTCGTTACAGGGCATGCTACACAGATACAGTTAAAAGCATCGGCTCCAATCAGGTTTTTGTGCTAGACTCCCATTTATATATTGCCTTAGTTACTCACTAAAACATATTTACATACAAGACCATATATGCATAAAATAAACACTCAAGTACATATTATTTGATTTTTAGGTCGGTTGTTTTGGGTGTTGAGTCGCATAGCTAAGAAAACAAACATACTTATTGCTGTGAAACATAATTTAATATTCAATTGAATAAAGTGCCCACAATTAAGCTTCAATATAAAAGTATTGGATTAATTAATATTTAAAAGCTGGTTTACAGGTTATTTCCTTCGGCGTAGATATTTGTATAGATAGAGATTTGCAATATACTGAATACAAAAAGAAGCTAACATACATATATGTATAAGAGTTTGGTACACACATATGTAGTAGTACTTTTATACTTATAAGTGGTCTCTTACAAATGCTTTGAAAATATATCTTAAGAAAGTGTCAAATAGTATTAGTCAACCTTATGATATTCTAATAGCAATGACGGTATAAAAAAACAAAAGAAACCATCAGGTCGTAATGCCGCTTTTAATCGTTTGCTTTAAAAAATAGAGATCCAAATTCTGAAGGTTTAGGATAATAGAAGGCCGATTTCATTTTCCGCGTCATCTAGATGTTGCTCATAAATTGAAATATTCATTCGATCCGAAAAGTCGAATTGTTATAAATGTAATTAAATTATGTCTTATTCTTTATATGCGCCTTCAACTTAAACATAGTCGTTTAGAATCAGTATACTAGACACATATGTAGTATACGCATACTCGCATGCATCGAATAGTCAAATTGTTATAAATGTACATGTAATAACTTAGATATTGATAAAACTTATTATTACATGACAACACCGTTTATATTGTTACAGTATTTTCAAAAAATGTATAAATCTATATTGAAAGTATTAGATTATAAGCCAAACACTCAAAGCGCAATCAATCCTTTCGTACCCGTGGTGTTCACAGCATATGGCACATAATAATTTTAACTTACCCATCTACTTGAAGCTTCCAACGTTGTAACAACATCCGTAGTTACAATATCGCACTGTTGACCCCGAGGGGCAGCGCAACAAGAAACGAGCTGTGAAATTTGAGTATTGAGGCGTATGCTAAGCCAACAACATTGGAATCGTCGTAAGTACCGCTGCGCTTCTACAAATAGTGCCTAATATGTTAAGTAAATGCGCGACAATTACGTTTCCTACTGAGAAATGCGCACCGTCTGATAAAATATCAGTGGTTGAGTATAGTTGGCGGGCTGCATTTGTGTAACTAAGGATGTGGTGGCGAAAGAAAGATAACGTTGGTTTACGAAAATATTAACCAAACACGTCTTTCCGGATATTCATATTTCAGAGTTAAAGCAGTTAAGCATTCATGGAGCAAAGCAAACACAAAACTAAAAAAATAAATCAACACGTAACTTAACAGAAGTAGTTCGTTCAACGCGAAGAAAGATAGTTAGTTGAATAATATCTTTTTGAACAAGAGGTTCTTTAAACTGAGTATTCCATACTTGCTATTTTTTCAGACAGTGAAATTAACATCTCATGACAAAGTTCTCTTATCCTCTTATCTAAAGAAACACCTAGAAAAGTAGCCAAAATATTACGCTTTAAAGAAGTAGTTAAACGAATACCTTAGACTTTGTGATAACTAACTTTTCTTAAGAACTTTAAACCGCGACTTCCGCGAATTGAGATTGCACAGGTATTTTTTGCAGTTAATCAAATACCAAACCATGTTGCAATATCGTATTAACTCCACTAAAAATAAATTCGTGAAGTAATACCACTGGCAGACGGCGGCGTTAATCCGGATTTGGTAGTTATCTCAGTTAACTCCGTTTGCTAATTCCCATTTAATCCTCAAAATTTTACAGAGTTAGTGGGAGTTCGTGGCATTTTCGTAGGCAACATTGTTCAACATGGCCGGTTTTAACCTATTGTGAATGAAAATATGCAATACTGACTGATTTATGTATATTTGTTTAGTAATTAGGGATTTTGTACTAATTGTGCGACTAACAAACGCAATATTTGCTTTCTATCCAATTTTATTTTACCAAAATGGAAATATTTTTGCAATCAGCTGTTTATGGGAATTTATAACTCGCTTTGCTGCCGTCTGTCACCTACATAATTGGAACTGATTAAAAGCGCAGTTAATCCGAATTAACTCTGCCGTCTGTCTAGGCTATAAGATTCAATGGCCATTAAAATTACGGTATTAACAGCGGCCATTTTTTTAGGTTTCGATCTATATTTCTTATCTCATATTGGGAAGACCTATCTCAAATATTCTAAAGAAAATCAGAAGAAATATTTTCCATATAACAATATACCTCTGCACTGCTAGATATATTAGCTAAATTGAGTGACGGAATAATCTGAGGAAAAGACAGCGGCTACGCTGGATAAAACACCCCAGCTCTGAAAGTGTTCATGCAGTACCCGCTGGAGGAAGCTGCGGAAGACGACGACCTCCACTCCATTGGAAAGACCAAGTGGAAAGTGATCTGGCAGCACTTGGAATTTCCAAACGGCGCCAAATTGCAAAACGGAGAGATGAATGGCGCGCTCTGATGGAACCGGCTATAATCGAGTAAGCGGTTCCAAATATACGTCTCTGATCAATTTAAATATTTTTTTTGCTGTGTAGCGTGTAAACAAATAAAGAAGATGGCTCTCCAACACGCTAACATGACACATACATACCTATGTATGTACATATGAAACTGTAAAATTTTGAACTTAAACGATAAATCGGTTTGAATCATTCGAATTCTCAGAATGAACATTGACTCACTTTTAGATTTGCTGTGTTGTAGTAAACTATTCACTACAGTGAAATTATTATTTATGAATAAAGACGGAAACCTTAGTATATATCTGGTATAAAAATCCACGGGATTGAGATTTGAACTTGAGGTCAAAATTTTTAAAATTATTGATGAAAATTTTCGTAGAGTTGATAATAAGCACAAATTTTCATAAAATAGTTCATTTTTGATTTTATATTCATGTTTTTAACAAATAAGTTAATTACAAAATTGTTAGTTGATAACATGTAACATTTAATTTGGGAGGCTTAAGCAATGCTTAAATAACAGCTGATTTTTGTTTTGAATTTGCTTTGAATTTTCAGCGACATCTTTCGTAGCGTAGGGCAAGTGTCCGTTCGTTTGCACTCAATAACAGCTTATACTTTTCCTTCAGTTCCAGTAGGTGCTCCGACTCGCTAGTGATGAAATTTGGGGTTCTTTTGTTGTTTTCATCAATTTTTGATATAATTTTCCTCGCAAATTTATGTATTGTCTGTTATAATTTAAATATTTCAAACATATTTTTATGAATGACATTTGTAAAACATATGTTGCCCATAACGTTGCCATATATCATAATAAAATTTTATAGAAATTAAGCATTGACTGTGAAACGCAAACGACTACTCAGTTTGCAACAATACTTAGCTAAGATTTGATTTAGGCACAACTTAAGTATGGGCTGTGAAACCGGGCATTAGCCATACAAAATTCTATACCCAAATGCAAATAAATGAATTTTTTTTTTTTGCATTTAGGAAATACATGCAGAAATCAACACTGCGATTTCCTAAATTCCTCTGAAATCTCCCAAATTCGAGGAAGATTTACTGGAAAAGAATGGCAGCATTGCTTATTTGTCTGACCATACATATGTACATAACTTTATTTATTTCACGGATTGTATGTGATTTTTTCTTAAATTTAGAATATGGAAGTCATAGATTCGTATAACTTTACCACAAATAATATAAACTTCAAAGAACGCATTTTCATTTAATGTTTTTAGCAAGTGGCAGCTTTTGTTATGCCAGCCTAAATCCATTAAAATTTAGAAAGAAATGTAGCGCCATCTACTGTAACATAGCGCACTTAGCGCCACCAACTGGTGGATAGCTCTTTGCTTATAATAAACAAATAATTTGCAATAAATAAATAATGCGACTATAAGGAGAGTTATAAACTATCCTATCTTTCAAGTTGGACTAAACTGCACATAGTGTTAAAAATTTCATTAAAATCGGTTCAGTAGTTTAGGAGTCCATCGAAAACAAACAACGTGACACGTAATTTTTATATATTAAGATATATACGTACATATATAGGTCACATTGTGTTATACATTTTCGTAGACACAGGTTCTTGGGCTTTCCAATCGTAATATAATGATACAATCATGATGAATAAATTGATTTGTGCTAGATATTGATATTGATTATTAAATATCACAGAAAATTATATTTTCTACAATGTTACGAACGAGACGTATGTATATCAAAATTATTAAAAAATATTAATTATATATTTAGCTGTTTGCCACATTTGCTATGTCTACTTTCTAAAAAACAATCATGCGAGATGATGATAAATCATGACTCCTGTATTTTAACAGCAAATCCTGGAACTAGACATCTGTATTTGTTTGATTTACCGAAATTGAGTTGAATTGTTTAGTACCAGTTCGGTGTTGTTACGAAAATTCTGTTGGTAACCTTTGTTGCCTCCTCTCAGCCTGCCTTAGTAACCCACAGTTGTCTACATCATGATCTAAAGCCTGTGAAGATATGTAAATATTTACAAAAACGCTGTCTTTTTGTCATTACAGGCTACATGCTACACCGATACATGCAGAAACATCGGTACCAATCAGGGTTTTGGGTTAGATTATCTTTAACAGCTATTGTCTTAGTTACAGGCACATACACCTTCCTACTTACAAGACGATACATGCACAAAATATAGACATATATGTATTAGCTCACATAGGCTCACGTACGTATTATCATATTTTAGATCGCTTGTTCACAGGTCTGAGGTGTTGAGCCTCGTAGATAAGAGCGCAAGCGTTGTTGTGCAAGAAAATTTAATATTCATTTAAATAAAATGCCCACAATCGAGCTTAAAAGATTGGATTATTTAATATTTATAAGCTGGTTTACAGTCTTCGGTGTAAATACTTATATATTCAGAGAAGGGGAATCTACTGAATACATTTATATATTTTTGCAGGTTAATTTTTCGTTTTTATTGATTAATTATTAGTCCTTTTAGCTTGAAACTGCTTCAAATTCTTGAACTAATCTTTTAAAAACTTTTTCCAGACAGATAACCACAATTATTTTCTATAATCTCTATTGAAATTTTTTAAATGAAAACACTTGATGATCAAACTATTTTTACACGAAATTTTTTAGAAAGTTAATTTAAAAACGTATTCAATACGAAGATTGTACGGTTTATTGCTTGTTTGTATGTATGTGATTGGCGTTGCAACCGTTTAGCCGGTTATAGCCGAATCGACGATAGTGCGCCTATTCTCTCTCTCCAGGGCGGCGCCAGTTCGGCGCCAGTTGCAGATCCCAAGTGTAATCAGGTCGCTCTCCACCTGGTCCCTCCAACGGAGTGGAGGCCTTCCCCTTCCTCGGCTTCCTCCGGCGGGTACTGCATCGAACACTTTCAGAGCTGGAGTGTTTTCGTCCATTCGGACAACATGACCTAGCCAGCGTAGCCGCTGTCTTTTTATTCGCTGAACTATGTGAATGTCGTCGTATAACTCGTACAGCTCATCGTTCCATCGTCTGCGGTATTCGCCAATGTTTTGAGGACCATAAATCTTGCACAAATTTTTCCTCTCGAAAACTCCTAGTGTCGTCTCATCTGATGTTGACATTGTCCAAGCTTCTGCACCATAAAGCAGGACGGGAATGATAAGCGACTGGTAGAGTTCGATGTTGGTTCATCGAGAGAGGACTTTACTGTTCAATTGCCTACTCAGTCCAAAGTAGCACCTGTTGGCAAGAGTAATTCTGAATTTCGAGGCTGACATTGTTGGTGTTGTTGATACTGGTTCCCAGGTATATGAAATTATCTACAACTTCGAAGTTATGACTGTCAATAGTGACGTGGGAGCCAAGACGCGAGTGCGCCGACTGTTTGCTTGATGACAGGAGATATTTCGTCTTGTCCTCGTTCACCTCCAGGCCCATTCGCTTCACCTCCTTATCCATGTGGGAAAAAGCAGAACAAACGGCGTGATATCAATATCATCGGCGTATGCCAGCAGCTGTACACTCTTGTAGAATATTGATATACGATAGTGAGTCACCTTGTCTGAAACCTCGTTTGGTATCGAACGGCTCGGAGAGGTCCTTCCCAATCATGACGGAGCTTTTGGTGTTGCTCAACGTCAACTTACACAGCCGAATTAGTTTTGCGGGGATACCAAATTCAGACATCGCGGAATAAAGGCAGCTCCTTTTCGTGCTGTCGAAAGCAGCTTTAAAATCGACAAAAAGGTGGTGTGTGTCGATCCGCTTTTCACGGGTCTTCTCCAAGATTTGGCGCACGGTGAATATCTAGTCCATGGTGGACTCTCCAGGTCTAAAGCCACACTGATAAGGTTCAATCAGTTTGTTGACGGTGGGCTTAAGTCTTTCACACAGTACGCTCGATTGAACCTTATAGGCGATATTTAGGAGTCTTATCCAACGGTTATTGGCACAGTTTGTGGGATCTCCCTTTTTATGGATTGGGCAGAGCACACTGAGATTCCAATCGTCAGGCATGTGATCATATTTAGCAAAGAAGCTGTTGCATGCACCTTATCAGTTCTTCGCCGCCGTATTTGAATAGCTCAGCCGGTAATCTATCGGCCTCTGCCGCTTTGTTGTTCTTCTGGCGGGTAATTGCTATTCGAATTTCTTCATGGTCGGGTAATGGAACATCTATTCCATCGTCATCGATTGGGGAATCGGGTTCGCCAACTTTTGGTGTTGTACTTACACTGCCATTCAGCAGGTCGTAGAAGTCTTCCCTCCATAATCCCAGTATGCCCTGGACATCGGTTACCAGATTACCACCTTGGTCTCTACATGAGGATGCTCCGGTCTTGAAACCTTCGTTAAGTCGCTTAATTTTTTCATAAAATTTTCGAGCATTCCCTCTGTCTGCCAGTTTCTAAAGCTTCTCGTACTCACGCATTTCGGCCTCTTTCTTTTTTTGTCTCCAGATGCGTCTCGCTTCCCTCTTCAGCTCTCGGTATCTATCCCATCCCGCACGTGTTGTGGTCGTTTGCAACGTTGCGAGGTAGGCAGTCTGACGCGCTTTGCTTATAACTTAATGTTTCTAAAATCATGCTTCAGTTGGATTGCTATCTTATTTTGAGGAACCCGAAGTTGATATTATAATTGATAAATTTTAAATTCACTACAGAATAAACTAATAAATATAATAGAAATAAATAGTATTACAGGAACGGACGTTTCAATTCGTGAAGCGAACGACAAAAAATTAGTTGGGTATAGAGCAGGCTTACACATAGTCCATTTTTCCTTCTAAGAGGGCTGCTATATATATTTCTGGCCTTTTTACACTTTTGCATGCGCTCAAACCTATTTTCGAAGCACTTTTTTTGAGCGATTGTCAAATTGTGCGGGATCCAACGAGAACAAACCTTTTTTACGGCCAGGTGTTCATGCAATATCGAATGTATGCTGGTGGGAGAAATGCATAGGCATGCCTCTATCTGAAGGTATGTTACATGACGGTCTCGCATTATCAGTTCACGTACGGCATCGATGTTTTCCGGCACAACGGCTGTTTTTGGACGACCTTCACGGAATTCGTCTTTGAGCGAGCGTCGGCCACGATTGAATTCGTTGTACCAGTTTTTCACAGTGCTATAGGATGGTGCTTCATAGCCATGCAAAGATTTTAGTTCATCGATGCACTCTTGTCGCGATACTCCACGTCGAAAGTTGTGAAAAATGATCGGACGAAAATGTTCACGAGTTAATTCCATTTTTTGGCCGAGATGAATTTTTTAATTCCCTGTAAATAAAACAATTCACGATTAAATGATAAAACGTTCTGAGTAATGTTATGCTAAAAAATGTCAAACTTTCCGATGGAAATGTCAGATTGCACCTGGCAACACTTAGTGTTGCCTAGGCCACAAATATATATAGCAGCCCTCATATATATAATTGGACTGCAATTGTTCTTTCGTAGCTCTATGAACATTTATCATTTTTTATCTTTTTGAGTTATCTGCAATCTAATTTTCGGATAAATAGCACCAGCGGGGTGTTAAGTATCAAAAGTGCACAATATACAAGAGACAGAGGCATCACAAAAGAACACGCAAATATGATCCTACATGAACTATTGGGCATTTCAGAAACCACTGACCTACTTGACGAAAAAGTGCTCTTGTATTTTAACAACGCACCTTCGCTGTTGCCATGGCCATATTGGTAGAATTAGAAAGCAAAAATGTCGCAAAATTTTCGTTCCTCTTTGCTAGGCTTATCAGTTCTAAGGTCATCATTATATCTGTTAACACTATTAGGATTACTGAAAAAACAAACTTACCTAGCCTAACGAAAAATACTGTTAATTAATAAAAAGAAGGTAAAGCTTCTTAAGCCATCATTACTTGTTATGATTATTCGTCATTCTACTATTCACCCTTACAGTAACAAACTGTTCAAATATTTTAAAATAAACTTACAAATATTCAAAGCACATTTGACTACGCATTGAACACTTAATCAGCGAGTGATCAAATATAAATTGCGGTTTATCACGATATCTCGTCTGATGGTGTAGTTGTACGATAATGACATGGAGCACAAAGGGCAATGTCGTTTGTATTGCGCGACGCCGTCGTCATTGGTTTCGCAACCTACACTCTAAGTTTTTAAAAATTTATGCAAATGCATGATATGCCAATTTACTCTACCTTCATCCTTCGTATACTTTCTATGCACTTTGCTGCAGCAGTTGTTGTTTTGCATTTTCGAATCCTTTTTGTTGTGCGCTGTTGATCCTTCTCACTTTATTAATTTTATCGTTCGCTTTTTAAACAATTTAATATAATTTGTAGCCTCTTCACACCGTTTTGTCATATTTTAGCAGCGCTACGTTCGGCGTAACAAAGAATATGTTGCATGGTGACAGTGACACCACAATGTAATACATAGCTCCCGCATACTAGTACATACATACTAGGTAGTTGCTATGTAAATGTTTGTAAAAAAGTTTGCTTAAGTTATCAAAAACAACCATCAATCTCAGAAGAACCAACTAGTTAATAGAGGATATGGGGGTGTAATAATACTGTGTTGAGGAATAACCGGTTTGATATCTACCGCTTTTACTCCTCGCTACATTCAACATATTACATTCATACATTCATGCATATCGAATCTGATTCCCATTAAGCCTTTCTTCTAAAAGAAATCCATGCGTAGTTGTGAGTTGAGTCTCTGCCAATATATTCTAGCCTATATTTTCCTGGAAATAGGTGATATTCACTACTTAAACAAAAGTGACCAAAAGCTCAAAGTTGTAAACTCAGCAGAAAAATATACTTTTATCAAATAAGGTGATTGATGTAAATGTTAAAGCTCGGAAGATAATGCCAGAAAGAACTCTACCTAAAAGCTCAACTACTGACTCAACAATTCTGAGAATGTAATCTGAATGTGGAATAAAGAGAACTTTATCTTGTTCCCTTTATAGAGCTCAATATTTTTAATGCACACAATTAATTTTAATAAGTTTACTTTAAATTCAAAAATTCATACCCAATCGACCACCGTGCGTAGACGAAACGAACCTACTCTTCAGCAACTTCTTCTCAAAATGCCTTTCGCGATGACGTTAAAACATCGACTTTGATGCCATTACATCAACATGGCGAGTTAAGATTTGTTGTTAACGCGTTTTCCGGCGTTTAAATGGCAGTTGGGTTGGAAGTTGTTTGATTGTTGAGTGGAAGTTTGTCTTGATGACGCTTGCAGATAATGTGAATAGCACAGCACCGAGAAGGATTGAAGAGCGTGTGGGTACTTGCTGACGGTGCAAATATTAAACACGCAATTTGTCGTACAAGCCGTAGAACGTTTAAAGTGGTTCAAGAACACGCGCGTAATCTCAAAGAAACAAGTGAAGAGAAGGAGTAATGAAAGCAAACAGAAAAGCAGAGCGCTTGCAATTCAGCTGCGCTGATACGGCTACAGCTACAGAATTGCTCAGCGCATATTTAAACAACAAACACACACAAGTGGAAGGGCACACGTGCACTGCTTACATTATTTCTATTTCCTTTTTGTCCTTCATTTGATGCATATTCGTATGTGACGTGTGTCCGCCACTGCATCTTATGCCAGACAAAGGACAGCCAACTCAAGCATAAGCGCTTTCAGTGCAGTCCCCGAGCTGTCCATTTGCATGTATGCGCCTACAAGTGTAATCAATTTCAACGCTCGATGGGCCATTCAATTTTGTCATCAGCTACTCTCTTTCGACACCCTCTTTCGCCTCTGTTGATTTTCTTAGTCACTAGTTTCCAGCAGCGTCTCAACTTCTTTTCTGTTACATAACCGTTACTTTGATCTACACCTTACTTTTTATGCAGGGATTCGCTACACTATGTTTCCTTTTCTTTGCACTTACTTTTCGCTGAATCGTAGCACTAATGTCGTTTGCATTTATTTCAATTTGCGTTGCATTTTGAACTCCACCCCCGACGTGGCACAATAATCGTACACGTCGCGGCGTCATTATCATCTTCAGTGTTGTTTAGAAGGCTCCTCTGACGGTTATCTTTTCAAGCTGTCCACTGCTTCTCTTCGTGTCGGCCTCTTGTCAGTCTCGTCTCGTTTTTTTTGCCGTTTCGTATCCTTACAGTTGCAACACGATTTTTTAAACCCTTATTCGGTTTTCGATGGCACTTTTACGTTGAATTTATCATTTGCAATTTCTACTTTGCTTAGTTTGTATTTGGTGTTTGTGGAAAAGAAGACACAACTCTTCTGTCAGCTCCACCCAAACACTGCACAGCTCCTCATAGAACAACAGCAAGCTCATAGAATAAATTACCGCTTTTCTTGTTTCTTGTATCTTCCCTCAATCAAAAATAATCATTAACACATTTCTTTTGATCCGTCCAGGTAATGAGTGGAAATCATTTGTTAAGGATGTGTATCACATAAAAATTAATAACAAATCGAATTAGTATAGTTAAAGATACAAGAAACCAGATTCTCGCCTGGTGTGGAGAGTGATAACAAATATTTCTTCATATTTTATAGGTTATCCTCAGTTTAAGTACAGTGGAATTCATAAGGGTACTCCGATGGAACAATGACGGATGAAGATCAGAACATGTTAAACATGCGAAACAGTTCGTTACACTTCCAGATCTGAAGGAATGCGTGTAAACTCCATGGAACTCAAATGCCTGTAGAGTACAAAAAAAGCTTTTGTTGCTTTATTAAACGGTCTCCCAACTCAATTTTACTTTTTATCGTTTACCTTTATCGTTTTTTCATCAACTGGGACTAAATGTATCTATGACAAACCTTTCAAAATCCGTAAGTACTAAGGCATAAATTACATGTGGGTTAGTCAAACAATTAGTTAGACTAACCATATTATGCAATCAAACCACTGCTTAGAGTTAATATTTGCTTCAACGCACTTAAACTAGATTATGTTTAAATTTTTTTCTTTATCCACACACTGACTTTACAAAATAGGGGAGAACATTGACGTTTACACAATAATGGTGTTTCTCCTTGATGATAAATGTTCATACATGTTGGATACGATTAAAGTAGTATTTGCACTCCTTATATTAAATACTTTATAAGACTTTTTAATGACAACTCCTTGAAACAGCACAGCGCTACTTGACTTCGCTTCCCCCGCTGCACAGTGTATCGTGTAATACAAGCTAGGGGGACAAAAATATTTTAGTTTGAAATTTAATTGTTTTGGTCGTGCTGATTAATGATTTTAAGTTTCATTGAAAAATTAATATATATTTTTTAGATTTACGAATAGAAAACAAAAAATTGTGTAAAAAATTATTTAATTATTTTTTTAAATTTCAGAACATACAATAACATTTACTTGAATGTATAAAATACGTACTAATACATAAGTCCATTACATTTCAACTAATGAAAAACGCGATGATTAGTAAGGGATTTTTTTACCAACAGACCTAATAATAACAATAACATAAAAATAACAATAACACACAACAACAAAATGTTTATTGCTACTGTATCATTACTCATTGAATGACTCATCATCACTGTTAGATTCATCAGATACTAGATAATCTTTATCGTCATGGTCACATGTTACCTGACGTGGTACTTTTGATGGTATTGAAGGCGGGACAATTAAATTTAGAACTTCCACCGGCAATTTATCTTTTCTCTTTCTAGGAACTTCTCTGAGTGAGTTGATTACCGGATCGGAAGTTATTAAAAGCATATGTAGTAAATCTATATTCGTGGCTATACGTGACTGCTTTCTGGTGTGGTGTTCGCGAAATCTACGGCAGTCCTTATTACGGGCCTCTTGAGACTCCTCCGAAAGTTGCCCGATTGGAAGAATACAAGTTTTAATTACCTCCGTACTATGTACCAGGATTTTGTGCACGGTGACTGGCATATGGTACCACGAATATAAATTAAGATAAAGGGTTCTGGTTTTGGAACAAAGATTTTCGAATTTATTGCAATCAATGTCGTAGCCGGAGGATAGCGTTCTCAATAAAATGCTAAAATTTTGAATTAGCTTAATATCCAATCCGGTAATCTGCCCACTCAATTCCGGATTCATAAAGAACCTGCGGGCCGTATTTCCATCATTAGAGTTCCCATATCCAGGTTTTGGTGTGTCTACTATAAGTCCCATCTGGTTTTTAAACTTTTGTCTTACTTCTTCCGCTGTTTTACACTAGCCTTTTCTATATCACTTTTAGCTTGCCACTTTTTTATGTCCAAACGATAACAAATGTGTAACATACATTCAAAGGAACGAATCCAGGCGTGCAAAGTAGACAAACCGAAACTGTAATGCTCTTTTTTAACCACTACGTCTTTTAATTCGCCATTCATCAGTTTGGGAGTAGCACCACTGATATAACATTTTTGTGAAGAAAGTGTACCAGTCAAAGCATTACATATTTTTCCGTCTGCCATTGTAAGTAAAAGATTATGTTTTACCGAAATTTGAGAACAGCGATTATCACAAAGTGTTAGAAGAAGTTGAGATACTTCTTCCAAAACCTTGTTAGTTTCTGATGTAGTAAAATCGGTTGTTTCCTTTGAAAAAATAAGCTTAATTGGGCGACAATATAGTGTGGACGAAGACCGCGGATTTTGCCATAAAATATTGTGGCTGGCATCGTCACTTAATCTCAATGGAACAATAGCAAAAACAAACAGATACTCATCAGTTGCATCGCAGTTTTCAAATTTCTGTTTATAAGCGCTATGGCCGGAGCTTCCGTCACATCCCCATTTGCTGATTAGTGTGAATGACGACTTAGAAGATATATTTTCTTTGAAAACTTCACTTTGTGCTTCAATTAAACGTTTAGCAGTTTTATCCAAAATGGCTTGAAGTTTAATTTCGGCGCGCGTTTCTGTTACCAAGATATGCTCATCTGCAGGGTAACACAAATTTTCAGACTTACATAAACTAAAATAGGATGGAAAAACTTTATGTCCCGCCTTCATTGACCATTTTCGCGTCTGTTTATAAGAGTAACTTGTACACTTAGAATCCACATAATAAGCTAATGCCTCATCACTTGTCAATTGCCTGCCTTCGCATGTAGTATCACCAGACTTCTTTTTTTCTGTAGATTTCAAACTTTCTTTAATCGAAGTAGCTATGTTTCTATTACCCTCCAAGCGATTTGCTACTTCAGCAGCTACGGTCAACTCGATGGCACTTCGCGATTCTAGTAAGTCTTCAACCCTTCGTTTTTTTGTTTTAAAAGACGACTCTTCAAAAAATTTTTTTGGTCTATCTTGAGGTCGATTGCTTCCAGTTCAGGGATGTTTAATTTGTAGGTGAAATTGTAAATCCGCCCCTTCTAACCAACTGCGATTTTTGTTTAAAAAACGTCATCATATTTGCTTCAGTCCATTTTTTGGGAAATTTTGACGAAACACTCGAAATTTTTAACTTTATCTCCTTCTTTGTATCAGGAGTTATATCTGTAGCACTAAATTTTGTCAAAACATAATTAACTAACCGGGAATTTCGTTCTATTTTAAATTTTCGCCATTCTTCAAATAACTCCATTTTTGAAATAGAGCAAACTCGATCTGGAAAAAAATAATTAAAAATAAAGGGGGAAAGATGTGGTATTCGATCAAAGGTCATTATATAGCTTAAGGTTGCCGTTATACAATATTCAAAGGGCTAAGTTCGGGTGTAACCGAACATTTTATACTCTCGCAATTTATTTATTTAACTTTATTAATATAATACACAATTTGACCCACATATTCGTCATATATATTGTATAAAGTCCATTGAAAGTTGGAAACCCTAATATTAGGTTAGAAGCACCGAGGTCCTCGTGTTCGATATATGAGGCCTTAAAAACCTATGGTCTGAGCTTCCATCTGCCATTTCTTATATGAAATTTAGTGTTTCTGGCGTTTTTCGTTAGTGAGTTAACCCACTTTTGGTAGTTTTCAACCCAACCTTTGTATGGGAGGTGGGCGTGGTTACAATCCGATTTCCTCCATTTTCGGACTGTATAAGGTAGTACCTAAAATAAACGACTCTTGAAAGTTTCCTTGATATAGCTTTAGAGTTTGCGAGATATGTACAAAAAACTTAGTAGGGGGCGGGGACGCGCCCACTTCCCCAAAAAAATTACAGCCACATATGCCCCTTCATAGTCCGATCCTTCATACCAAATTTTACTTCCATAGCTTTATTTATATCTTAGTTATGGCACTTTAAGTGTTTTCGGTTTTCGCCATTTTGTGGCGTGGCAGTGGTCCGATTATGCCCATTTTCGAACTTAACCTTCTTATGGTGCCAAGAAGTACGTCTTCCAATTTTCATCAAGATATCTAAATTTTTACTCAATTTACAGCTTGCACGGACGGACGGACGGACGGACAGACGGACATCCGGATTTGAACTTTTCTCGTCACCCTGATCATTTTGATATATATAACCCTATATCTAACTCGTTTAGTTTTAGGACTTACAACCAACCGTTATGTGGACTTATAGTTTTGTGAAAGAAATCATCATAATTTATTGCATTTCAATGAATTCCAAAAAGGAAAAGGACGAAGTGAAGAAAATGTGACAAAAACATCTTCCATAATGATGACGAAACATTCGGAAACGGCGATACTCCTAGCAACAGCACAGATCAGGGTGAAGGCAGCAAATGGAGAGTATGTGACATTGCGAGCTCTAATCGATCGAGGATCGCAAAAGACTACTATTTCCGAAGAAGCAGCTCAAATACTTCATTTACCAAGAAGAAGAGAAGTAACTGAACTACAAGGTTTAGGAAAAACCACAGTGGGAGTGTCCAAATTTAAAATCAACATTAAAATCAAGCACTAATTTTGCCGAAATTAGCGAGTGCTCAACCAGACAAAACATTTAAACGGGATGTAGAACAATTAAAAAACTACATTTTAGCTGATCCCAATTTTAATAAATCGGATCGAATCGATATTGTCATTGGAAGTGACATATATGCCGACACACTGGAAGAAGGCATATTTAAAAAGGATCGAATACTAGGTCAACCACGAAATTGGGCTGCATATTGTCGGGATTTTACAACAACCGAGAAAAAACAATACAATTTTAGCAGCGGTTACTACAACATTGGAGAAGTTTTGGGAAATAGAAGACACCACAACTCCAGCAGATGATGATGAATGCCTAAAATTTAAAAAAAAAAAAGCAACAGTGAGAGATGAAAATAATCGATTTGTCGTTAATCTACCTTTTAAACAAGAAAAAGAAATGGGCGATTCTCGCAAACAAGCCATGGCGAGGTTTCTTAATCTTGAGAAAATGTTCACTACAAATGACGAGTTAAAACAACAATATGTGCAATTTATGAAAGAATATTCAGAAATGGGCGACATGGAAAAAGCTGAAACTGGAGGTCAAGAAGTCGAAAACAATATGCTCGCCAATGAGCAAATAACCTGGCATTTTTCTCCTCCGGCAGATCCACATTTAGAAGAAATGTGGAAGGCTAGAGTTAGAGATACGCTCACTTATACTTTTCAAGGTGCAATAGTAATCAAACTTTCCAAGAAGACGAATATTTACTTAAAGACTATGGGGAAAATTTATCCATTTACAACCATTTGGAAATTCCTTATTCCATGGCAGCCTGGGATAGATCGACCAACCTGAGAACTTTCCTAGAGTGATGAAACAACATACAACGAAATCGATATACTTGGCAGAACGCTTTGAGGTAACTACATGGATTTTCGGCTTTAAAGATGTCACTTTGCCGCCCAAGAAAATGATGATGTGCGTTGGTGCCACTTAATCGGAACGGATTTAATATGTAAAAGTTTTATAATACTTATTTAAAATATTCAACATTTATACACTTGATACATCCACTAATTATACTCTCGCAACAAATGTTGCTAAAGAGAGTATTATAGTTTTGTTCACATAACGGTTGTTTGTAACACCCAAAACTAAACGAGTTAGATATAGTGTTATATATACCAAAGTGATCAGGGTGAAGAGTGGAGTTCAAATCCGAATGTCTGTCTGTCCGTCCGTCTGTGCAAGCTGTAACTTGAGTAAAAATTAAGATATCTTGATGAAACTTGGCACACTTATTTCTTGGCACCATAGGAAGGTTGCTTGTTGAGCAAAATCGGACTACTGCCACGCCCACAAAATGGCGAAAACCGAAAACACATAAAGTGTCATAACTAAGCCATAAATAAAGCTATGGAAATAAAATTTGGTATGAAGGATAGCGCTGTGAAGAGGCATATTTGGGTGTAATTTTTTTGGGGAGGTGGGCGTGGCCCTGCCCCCAAATCGGTTTTTGTACATATCTCGGAAAGCAATAGAGCTATTTAAACCAAACTTTCTGCAGTCGTGTTTTTTAGCCACTTCTTAATACAGTCCAAAAATTGAAATCAAAAATAAATCGGATAATAACCACGCCCACCTCCCATACAAAGGTTAGGTTGAAAATTACTAAAAGTGGGTTAACTCACTAACGAAAAACGTCAGAAACACTAAATTTCACATAAGAAATGGCAGATGGAAGCTGCACCCAGATTTTTTTACAAAACGGAAAATGGGCGTGGCGTCGCCCAATTATGGGTCAAAAACCATATCTCAGGAACTACTCGACCGATTTCAATGAAACTTGGTTTGTAATAGTTTACTTACATCCCAATGATGAATGAAAATAGTCCAAATCGGATCACAACCACGCCTACTTCCCATATACCAGAATTCTGAAGTCGATCTGAATCGTGTACTTTTCAATATATAAAGTAAGCACTAGTGAAGATATCGGTGCAGAACTTTGACCAAATACTATGTTTATAGTGTGGCAGCCCCATTCTAAAAATCGCCGAAATCGGACCATAGGTTTTTAAGGCCCCATATGTCGAACACGATGACTTCGGTGCTTCTAACCTAATATAAATAATAATTTAATAAAGTTAAATAAATAAATTGCGAGAGTATAAAATGTTCGGTTACACCCGAAATTAGCCTTCCTTACTTGTTTTTGTTTCCCTTTATTCCTACGGCACTTATTATTGGTGAATCATTTTATATCCGGCGTAAAGACATGCTTTGGCATTTGGTTTGAAGAACTATATAGTCTAGATTAGTTTATATATGATAGAGTTCGATGATTATATTGTTTTAATCAGAGGTTCGCAAACAAGTATAAATTATTCAATTCGGAAATACCCGCTAACTTCTTCGAAAGCTCAAAAGTGCGTTACAGACAGGAGTGCGTTCTTGACACTTCAAACTATATCTCCATCGGTATTCTCTGGATATATAGTATCATTCAAGAACGGGTTTCTGTTTCTAGACAATTCCATTGAGGTTTGCTGAAAAAATATTTAGAGACAATGAATAAGTTATCCCAAAGGCTTCGCTCTATTTTGAAGCAAATTCCAGTGTATTACTCTACTATTGTGAAAATAATATTAATTATCTTTAAAATTATTTCAACTTATCAGACCGACAGTTAATTTAGTTTTATCTGTGAAGTAATTCGAACAGGACCCAAAGGTCACTCAAATTCACAATGATTCCTAATCCTTGCCTGAAGCTATCGGTGAGATAAAAAGAGTACAATCCAAATCAATTATACTTATTATTAAAACTAATAATTTGTCGACGGTCTTTTTATACTCTCGCAACAAAGTTGCTAAGATAATGTGGCAGCCCCTTTCTAAATATCGCCGAAATCGGACCATAGGTTTTCAGGGCCCCATATATCGAACATATCGGTGCTTCTAATCTTTTTTTACAGAAGGTATAGGTAAGTCTCTCAGATATTTTGAAGAAATTCAGAGGGAATTGTTTTCTTCCCCTAGTTCCCATACACATAATATTAGGGTTTTCAAACTTTCAATGGACTTTAACCATATATATGCCGAATATGTGAGTCAAATTGCCAAAGTATAAAATGTTCGGTTACACCCGAACTCAGCTCTTCTTACTTGTTACTTGGTAACTCCATATTATTTTAAAATTTATTTGTGACACACACATATCTACTATATGTATACACATCGTATGCTGTTCTTAGGCTGCATTTCTTTTCTGCGTTCTCTTCTATTTTGATACTCGCCCATGAACACAAACTCCTCATGCAACTGTAATGGACACATGTTTTGTGCATTTAAGCCCGGAACACACAAATCATCCTTCTTTTCCACTTTGAATGTCTGTTTGACTATTATGGCTTATAGTTAGCCATATAAATAGATAACAAGCGTTCAGAGTAATTATTTTTTAATCCTATGTTCGTCTCAAGCATAAGAATAGAACCTTACTTCGCTTGACACAAAACAGAAATGCAAAAAAACGAAATAGGTTGGCATAATTATTTGCCATGTGCAACTCTTTTACGACGAAATTATTTCACGTAACACTTGAACCGGCACAAATGATGGAGAAAATTTAATTTGGTACCCTTTTCGATACCCTTTGTAATTTTGGTTACTTATTTCCCTTTTCACATGCCATTAATTCACGTTTCTTGTTTAATTGGTTAATCCGAGGAATTTAAAAACATTTAAATTTTAATGTGTTGGAAAAAACAATTGAAATCCTTCCGGCTAAATGTCTTTCTTGGATTTTCTTTTGGATCAAGTTTTAGTCAGATAGAAATTAACAACCAACAAACAAAATAAAATAACGCAAAAATCCTTAAATAAGACATCATCAAAATAATTTAGTTTGCGAAATCGTAGGTTGTACTCTATAGTATTCACATAGAAAAGTATATATATTTCATTTCCTTGTCTCCTGACCTTATTTGGCACAATGTCTGCTAAAGATACTCAAGCACTTTGGCGCCATTCATACTTCAGTCGAACTTCTTTGGCACCTAGTAACAGTAGAGTTGGGTTTAAACTAAAACAGTGATATATGTATTTTGAGACACAAGTGTTCCACTTTCGCAAACACTGCTACTTAGTTATGCTACGCCGCCGAAGCGAGCTATGGATCCTATTGAACTTTTGAATCAGCATGCCACAATCAAGTCAGCCAACCGAGCGGGAAACCATTACATCTGCTGCGTTGCGTGGAAAAAGAAAAACGATTAAAATGTGAACGGAGAATGAAAAAAATGAAAGCTTAAGCAAAAATTCATGACATAAAGTTCGGGTTATTGCTGTTGTCGCAAAATTTCGAACTACCGCGCTCCTCATCGCCACTAATATAGAAAGCGCTGTAATTTGTGTGTGAATGCGATTACAAATTCGTGTGGCTTCAGTGCCAGTGACGTCCAGTCTCTTTCTTTCCAAAAATGGATGCAAGACTATCGAATTAAAAGCACAACCACAGGAATTGCATCTATTTTATTAATAAAGAATAAATCCTTTCGAGGAGAGGTATGTATAGTGCGAAGGCAATGCCCTTATCCGTGGATGTACGTATGGTTTGGGACCTACCACATAAAAACTTGCCCAATGAAAAATAAGGATGGGATCATGTGTAGAAGTTCACGTAAGTGAGGAAAATTTTTGATTGTCATTCACTTGGGAGTGGCCAGAAACGATTCTTCTCCACATGATTCAAGCAGCTCACGACTTCCGGTTTTAGACCAAGTATCCTCTGGGTAGCTAGCAAACATCCGTTTGAAGGCGAGCTAAAGTGAGAAAGCGAATCCGCTTCTGCGGTTGTGCGTAGGGCTGGGGACCCACTACATAAAAGCAATGGAAAATCGAAAAAGAAAACCTCGGATGAGAAATCCCCCTTTTGATAAAGACCCTTGCAAACGTTTTAAGGATAATGATTTAAGGGCATGCACCTGGAATGTCCGGACCCTTAATTGGGAAAGTGCCTCTGCCCAGCTGGTTGCAAGAAGTGCGATGGACGGGACAAGGACGGAAGAAGGTGGGTCCTTGTGACATCTAATACAGCGGCCATATAAAGGAGCGCAAATTTGGTGTTGGATTTGTGGTGGGAGAGAGACTGCGTCGCCGAGTCCTGACATTCACCCAGGTGGATGAACGTCTTGCCTCAATCCGCATCAAAGCGAGGTTCTTCAACATATCGCTGATTTGCGCCCACGCCCCAACGGAAGAGAAGGACGATGTGACCAAAGATGCATTCTATGAGCGCCTAGAATGCACCTATGAGCGCTGCCCCGCCACGATGTCAAAATCGTGCTTGGCGATTTTAACGCCAGGGTGGGTAAAGAAGGTGTCTTTGGCACAACAGTCGGAAAATTCAGCCTCTATGACGAAACATCGCCAAACGGCCTGAGGCTGATCGACTTCGCTGGGGCCCGAAATATGGTTGTCTGTAGTACCAGATTCCAGCATAAAAAAATTCATCAAGCAACGTGGCTGTCCCCTGATCGAAACACGCGCAATCAAATCGATCACGTTGTGATAGACGGAAGACATGTCTCCAGTGTTTTAGACGTGCGTACGCTCCGAGGACCAAACATTGACTCGGACCATTATCTAGTAGCAGCAAAGATACGCACTAGCCTCTGTGCAGCAAAGAACGCCCGTCAACAAACAAAAGGAATGTTCGACGTCGAAAAGCTGCAATCACAACCGACAGCCGAACGATTTTCTACTCGACTTGCACTCCTGCTCTCTGAGAGCACTCGTCAGCATCTCGATATAAGGTAGCTATGGAATGGCATCTCAAACTCATTGCATATCGCTGCAGCCGAAACAATTGGTCTCGCTAAGCCAAAAAAACCATTTGGTACGATGAGAATTGTCGTTCCGCAGTGGAGAGAAAACAGACTTCCTACCTCGCTACGTTGCGATCGACCACAACACATTCGGGGTGTGATAGATATCGAGAACTGAAGAGGGAAGCGAGACGCATTTGCAGACGTAAAAAGAAAGAGGCCGAAATGCGTGAGTATGAAAAGCTTGAAAAGCTGGCCGACATGGGTAATGCTCGAAAATTTTATGAAAAGATGAGGCGATTTACAGAAGGTTTCAAGACCGGAGCATTATCATGTAGGGACCGAGGAGGTAATCTGTTAACGGATGTCCAGAGCATACTGGGATTATGGAGGGAACACTTCTCCGACCTGCTCAATGGCAGTGAAAGTACAACACCAGGAGATGGCGAACCCAATTCCCCAATCGATGACGATGGAATAGATGTTCCATTATCCGACCATGAAGAAATTCGAATAGCAATTACCCGCTTGAAGAACAACAAAGCGGCGGGGGCCGATGGATTACTGGCCGAGCTATTCAAATACGGCGATGAAGAACTGATAAGGTGCATGCATCAGCTTCTTTGTAGAATATGGTCGGAAGAAAGCATGCCTGACGATTGGAATCTTAGTGTGCTCTGCCCAATCCATAAGAAGAGAGACCCCACAATCTGCGCCAACTACCGTGGTATAAGTCTCCTCAATATCGCATATAAGATTTGTCGAGCGTATTGTGTGAAAGACTAAAGCCCACCGTCAACGAACTGATTGGACCTTATCAGTGTGGCTTTAGACCTGGCAAATCTACAATGGACCAGATATTCATCATCCGCCAAATCTTGGAAAAGACCCGAGAGAGAAGAATCGATACACACCATCTTTTTATCGATTTTAAAGCTGCCTTCGATAGCACGAAAAGGAGCTGCCTTTATGCAGCGATGTCTGAATTTGGTATCCCCGCAAAACTAATACGGCTATGTAAGCTGACGTTGAGCAACACCAAAAGCTCCATCAGGATCGGGAAGGACCTGTTGTTGGAAAAAATAATACGAGCTGCAGAGCTAAATAGAGATATCATCATAAGCAACAACCGCGCCGTTTGTTATGCGTTTTCCAGACTAGATAAAGAAGCGAAGCGTATGGGTCTGGTGGTGAATGAGGACAAGACGGAATATCTCCTTTCATCAAACAAACAGTCAGCGCACTCGCGTCTTGGCTCCCACGTCACTGTTGAGAGTCATAACTTTGAAATTGTAGATAATTTCGTTTATCTGGGAACCAGCATTAACAACACCAACAATGTCAGCCGTGAAATCCAACGCAGAATCGCTACTGTGGACTGAGTAGGCAATTGAAAAGTAAAGTACTCTCTCGACGAATAAAATCAAACCCTAAATGTCGCTCTTTATTTCCGTCCTGATGTATGGCGCTGAAGCGTGGACGATGACAACATCCGATGAGACGACTCTTGGGGTTTTCGATAGAAAGGTTTTGCGTAAGATTTATGGTCCTCAGAACATTGGCAACGGCGAATACCGCAGACGATGGAACGATGAGCTGTATGAGTTATAAGACGACATTGACATAGTTCAGCAAATAAAAAGACAACCGCTACGCTGGCTAGGTCATGTTGTCCGAATGGACGAAAACACTCCAGTTCTGAAAGTATTCGATGCAGTACCCGCTGGAGGAAGCCGCGGAAGAGGACGACCTCCACTCCGGTAGAAAGACCAAGTGCAAAGTGACCTGGCTTCACTTGGTGTTTCCAGTTGGCGCCAAAAAGCAAAAAGGAGGAATGAGTGGCGCGCTCTGGTGGATTCGGCTATAATCGCTTAAAGCGGTTCCTACGCCAAATGTATATATATATATTAAGAGATGCTTTGTTATGTACTTGTTATTGTTATTGTACTTATTGTACATATACTACTAAATATAAACACAATATATGCAAGCAAAGTAAAATAAATATAAAAATTTAAAGAAATAAGATGCAGGTGGATTTTTATATGTGAAGCTTCCTTATCAGTTAAGGCTGCTCTTTTCATCACTCTCGCTCTCCACATTTCACTATTCAACAATAAAAATCGTAATTAATATGCTTTATACTCAGCTGTTTCAAATCATCCTTTACGCGCTCACGAGTTTTCTCTCAGAGCAATCTCAATAGAAATTCACCACAATTGTGCTCTAACAGCAATATTTTTGTAGCGACGAGATAGACCACTGCGTCATTCAGTAACCGTCGCGCAGTCAACACAGCTAGTAACTTAATAGGAAGGAAATACAAAGGATACATTTAAACACAACAACACCTACTACAGTGGCGTATATGTATGTGTTTATAGTTCATTTTGGAGTGTGTTTGTGTATACATATATTTTCAGGATATGCTGCGGTACCCGAAGTTGAGAAACTTTTTCAGAATGCTGTGGTGAAACTGGTAAAATAGAAAATCCAAAATTTATAAAAAATACATATTAAAAATATACTACAAATGTGCAATAAAAATATTTAATTTGCTGTCTTTGCTGTCAGCTTGCCAATGTGACAGGCGAATAGGTCGCTAGTCGCTTCACTGTAAGCTAAAGAGTTACTAATTGCTTGTGACATATTTTGCATTTGTTGTGACATTTTCCACTGTCAGCAAAATAAAAATAACAAAAACATAAACTCACACGCCGGCACTCAATGTGCTGCTAAGGAATGTCTGCATCTGCCTTGTGAGCATCAATCTGATGCTTACTTGCATTGTAACAGAATATAATCTGGTAACCGGTAAACGCAGGTGAAACTGTACACGTGATAGACTAAAATATATAAAAGAAAAAATAATGGAAAAAGCCAACCGCTAATTGCATGTGTGTGGTTGTGAAATAGCTTACTTTTCACTTATGTGTTTGTGAATTTATGCGCACAAAGTTAATTGTCGGCAAATGTTGTTAGTAACGCAGCCATATCTCGGTTAGTCGGTCGTTGCTGCGAAGTCACATGTTACGCATAATTAATGATAAAAACAAATACGCCAAACAAGCTAACAAACACACACGAACATAATAATATTGCCTGCCGACAGCCACAGGGCATAAAAATGACAAAAATTCTTTATTTTTCAGGATTTCAAGCTCCTTGCGCAACCTCTAAATCTTTTTTGATTGACCTAAAACTTTGTATATACTAGTTTTTGGGCTATTCGCATATTTCTAGGGGGTGCGATCGAGAATCCAGAAACTTTTTTTATCCTCCATACAACTAAGGGCCACCCTAATGTACTATATGTGTGCAAATACAAAACGAAACAAAAATCAAAATGCGCGAGTAGGATTTATGTGATTTTGGTGTAAAATGCATTTGTGTACTCTCAGTTCAGCTGACGCTTACATGCAAACCAGCCTTTATAAGCTAAAAATTAGCAGGCCTTTCTGTTTCCTACGCCCCTGTTTTTACACTCTTCTATAAAGATTTGAGAGCTGTGCCTGACTTTGTAGGTGGAACAGAAGTAAAATAATTTTATAGTGGAGTGGGTAAGTCTTAAATGATTGGAACTTTTTATGCGTGTTTTTGTAAGGCATTTTCTTACTGTTTTTGTTTTGCATCTTATATGGCTTATTTGGTACACTATTTTTACCTTCTTTCCTTCTTTTGTACCTGCAAAGACATTTATACACACAAATACACATTCATACTCGTATACAAACAAACAGTATTGCACAAAACAAAAGCAGTCCCGTAGTGTGATTTTCTAAGCGACTGTTTCTATTTTATAGTTTTGTTCACATAACGGTTGTTTGTCAGTCATAAAACCAAACGATTTAGTATAGGGTTATATATATAGAAATGATCAGAGTGACGAGACGAGTCAAAATCCGAATGTATGTCTGTCCGTACGTCCGTCCGTCCGTGCAACGGATAGCTTGAGTAAGAATTGAGATATCTTAATGAAACTTGGAACACATGTTCCTTGGGACCGTGAGAGGGTTGAAAATGGGCAAAATCGGACCACTGCCACGCCCACAAAATGACGAAAACTGAAAAAACATAAATTGTTAATATTTGGATGTAATTTTTTTGGGAAATGAGCTTGGCCCCGCCCCCAAATCGGTTATTTCTATATATCTCGCTAACCAATAAAGCTATATAAATCAAACTTTCTGCAGTCGGTTCTCTTACGTTCCACCTCCCATACAAAGGTTAGGTTGAGAATTACTAAAAGTGGGTTAACTCACTAACGAAAAACGTCAGAAATACTTAATTTTACAGAAGAAATAGCAGAAAGAAGCTGCACTCAGATTTTTTTACAAAATGGAAAATGGGCGTGTCATCGTCCACTTATGAGTCAAAAACCATATCTCAGGAACTGCTCGACAGATTTCAATGAAATTCCGTTTCTAATATTTTCTTGACACCCTGATGACATGTGCGGAAAATGAATGAAATCGGTTCACAACCACGACTTCCCATATAACTCAATTTTGAATTCCATCTTATTCCTTCACTTTATAATGTATACATAAGGAACCAATGAAGATAGCGAAATAAAACTTTACAAAAATACTGTATATGATCTGTGGCATCACTTGTGAAAAAATTGTTGACATCGGACTAAAACTTTTCAAAGCCACGGATATCGAATATAAATAACTGAGTGCCAAGGGTAATTTTTCACCGAAAATATGGGTAAATCTCTCAGATATTTTAATGTAATTCATTCCTTTTGAATTTTTTTCTTATAACAGTTTGTCTCTGCACCAAAAAAGGTTAAAGTCGGGTCATAACTTCCCCAGATCCCATATACCTAATTATAGGTAATATAAATTAATTATAATTAATCGTACAGTCTTCGATATAGTGTAGCTTGGTGGGAAAAATTAGTGCAATCGGTTCAGGAATTACATCAGCCCTCTTATACCATATATGAGGATTTCCGTTATTATATTCTTCTTTATGAATATATGGGTCAGTATTGTTATATTAATAAAATTACATCGATAAATTCCGAGAGTATAAAATGTTCGGTTGCATCCGAACTTAGCCCTTCCTTACTTGTTTTTTTATTTTAATTTGATAAGGACCAAATGAAATTTTAATTTTAGCATCTAAACAAATGTAATCTGGTATAAAATTGTGATTCCCTTATATATAAGATCTTAGAGGCAACCAATATGTGAACGAAATCATTAAAACATTTTTGTTTTAAAGCGTTAAGAAAATAATGAAGAAAGCGTATAAATGAATTAAATACTACATTATAAATGTAGTAGACGGGACGCTGAAGCGAATGAGTGAAGAGGCTGTGAACAACCTTTTACCGTTATGTGTAGTCAATCTAAAATGGATATTCGCTCTCCACGACAATTTAAATATATTTAGGATATCCCACTGATCTGCTTTGTATTATCTATCTTTTTGCAGGCTTTATATGTACTTTTAACTAATAACTAGCGTCTTCCGTAGAGCCATCAATAGCATGCCTTCCAAAGAGCATGCCTTAAAAAGTGGAAAACTTCATTTAATCATCCAGTGATCAAATATAGTTATGATATGGCTCCAGGCTGCCGGAATACAATTAACATTGAAGTTGATAATTGAAATGTATGCATTTGCGGTTGCATGGTAGTAGCAAATATGGAAACACAACATTAGGTTGGCACATAATTGGTAAATAAATTGAAAATGGTTTTCTAAGGCATCCCATTTTAATAAGGGAATAGCGATTAGATTCAGGTTTCTCCTTTTGTTGCATACTTGTGTGCTTTCCGACTTCTTGGATCGTAAAGAAAACTTTTTAAGTTTAATCATTATTAATGAGTACTATTGGGTAATATGATATTTCAAAACGCCCTTAATTTCGTTTTTAATTTTTGAAACGGACGAACCACCCTAGTATGCACCTACCAATACAAAAACTCGCAAATTTAATATTTATATAACGGTGTAACCATTTTAAGCTTTGGTTAATCGATATTATTTATTAATTTGCATTATTGCCATATGTTTAACTTGAAGTATTGTAATACAGTAATTCGTAAATACAGCTAATTATGTGTGCATAAAAAAATAATAAGCTGACGCTACTATTAAGCTTAAAAATATCAACTGGTTGCTCTTAATCTAAATAATAAATTGTCTGATTTGTTTGGTAACAATTACGGATATATTTGTAAATGTTTCTTAATTATCGATTAGCCTCTATTTAAATTTTTATTATCCAGCAGTTAGAAATAGAACTTTTGTGAAAATTAATATAATTGATAGTTAGACTATTATAATATAATATAAATCTCAGTTTGATAGTAAAGTAGGGAAGACCACCAAAATGGGTAGTAAGTCAACATATGCTAACTATTTCAATTTTTTACTTCAATGGACATATTATGGGCAGCTATGTGTAATAGAGGAATATGATTAATGAGTACTGTTCAAGTTTTAATTAATAGATTTTGAAAGTATAATATATGTATATTGTATATAGTCTTTAATACTTTAAAATTTACCGATATCCCCGTTATTCACAGTAAGCACGTTTAGAATTTTCCTTTTTTAATATTCCCAATTTTATTCTCATAAACTGTTTTAATTCTTCCAACATGAAAAAGATGGTCATTTAACACAGTAAGTATGTATCTTTGTATATATCTCGAAAACTCATAAATTATCCTCTTTTGCTGGCAACACTTCTCTTTATAACCATCACCTCGAAGCATGGTGCGAAAACACTAACTCACTCAAGCACTCTTGAATTCGGACTACAACTCTTCAACTTTTTCACAAAGCTACATTCACCCAGAGTAAAATAGGCTATATTTATTGCTAAAATGTCAACGTTCTGGAAATAGTTTCCAGGTGAGGGTATCAAAAAGACTCCGTGATGGAGAATCTTAATCTGAAACTGAAATTCGTCCTGCAAGTTACTCTCTTCGCATCGCAATCGCGTGCCAAAGTGTCGAGTAACGAGTGCTCACAGCTGCTTACTGAACAAAATTTCAAAACCTGCCAAGTACGCGCTTGAGAGTCGAGTACGGAGCGTGTGCAGCGGCAGAACAAAATATTAGAAATATACAAGCTCGCACTAGGCCATCGAACCCTGAGCTTTCCCAACGCCTTTATAATCAGAGACAAAACGGACACAAAAGACTAGAGGTCGTAATCAAGTTTTAGCTTATTGCAAATAAAATATAATTGTATGTTCGAATTTTCTTCATTTTACTTTTTTAAAATGAACCCACACAAGACAAAGTACATACATACATATGTATGGAGAGTGTGTATAAGTGTGTTAAAACTTATAACTTTTGAAATGTTTGTTTAAGCCCGTGCGAAGCCGGAGTGGTCTGCTAGTTTTATATGAAGCCCGAGAGAATCTTTTCCTTATAATATTGTACCTTATTGCCAAAAATCGGTAAAATCTTCCACTCATATGACTCATTTTTTGAAGTTGAAGAAAAATGGTTTTTACGGTTTTGTGAATTTCTTTAAGTGTATACCCACGAGCTCGAATTTCGAATCACAAAACAAAAAAAAACTACGCTACCATTAAAAGTAAAATATTTTATTATAAAAAAATTTCGCTAAGGAAATTATATAGACAGATATCTTGTTCGGTGGCATTTAGAAAATGCAGTTTTCGAATATTTCAAATCGATGATAAAGCTCGGATTAAAATGCATAAATATTTCCAGACAAAACGGACTACTAACAGTTTTTACAACTGTATTACCATTACCACAGTATTAATTACATGTATCAGTGTCTATTAAGTAAAGCAACTACACATACTCGATCTGCAAGTGTTACCTGCATCTAAGTTCCTACATTCCTGGCTTCATAGTATCAACATTCAATAAGTGTTACAAACATAAACTCAATGGGCTGTGCATCATTACATTACCATCGGTGTTGTCACAATTGACTCCCGCACAATATTTTCTTGTATATTTTTACTTGATGCCCTTATTCAACAGCAACTTCACCATTGACATCTTCATCAGCATCACCAACGTCGATGTCAATGCAATCTGCCAACCCCTACACTTCCAACGAACCAAATAAAGAGTAGGGAACAAATGAGTTATAGGAAGCGAGAAGTCGTTGGAACGGGAAAGCACAGAAAGCGCGTTGAGCAGGTTTTTTACTGTTTCAAATGCCTTGAAAATTTCTCAACCGTAACAATAATTACATCTTCCTTATTTCAAAATTGTAATCCTCTTCTGTAGATTCCTTTCAGATTAAGGTTGAATACTTGAATTCACTAGTTAAAAATTTATTTTGAATACAATTCTGAGTTGATGGCATCTTATCGGACCGAATAAAGTCGATGTCGGTGGATTTTCTACAAATATTGACTCTTTGAAATACTTTGCGTGCTTCAATGAGTGTTGCAAGTTGCGCTGTTGCGGCTTTATTGAGTTTGTTCCTAGCAATTTCCTGTTTGCTTCTGCGCCATTAGGCCATTTGTTGAATAGGAGTTAGAGTTACAGGTGCATCCGACTTTTTTATGTGTTTGTATGAGTATGTGGGCATAGGCTTACGACTTACACTGGAATTGCACGTCATATTTGTAAAGGATGTACATGAATCTATTGCGGTTTGTAGCAATGTCTCCTGCAAATGTGTGTGCTGAGCCTTCATATCAATTTTCTGCCACCAGCCATTCTTACACATCGGCACACCATAGCCGTTAACATACGTGGGAATTTTTCCAATCCAATAGACACGTAACCAAAGCAACGTCAAGAGAGCGTTCTAAAGCAACTGTGCTGACGTTAGCGTCCACATACATACATAGCTGTTAGGACAATAAAGTGAGCTTACCAGTAGCAGGGAGATTTTCAAGAGCCAAAACAAACTGCCTAAGACGTTGCGAAGCGCTACAACTATGTTTGTAACCTCAGCGACAGTAAGGGAAAGCAAATGCAAACGAGTAAAAGGATTATAAGCAAACATTTGAAAGCAACCAGCCAAAAACGAGCAAAAATATGATAACGGAAAAAATGCTGACAAAGAAAGAACGCGAAAATATAGGTGGTTTGAGTATAATTGTCGTCCCGTTTCTTCGATTTACTAGAATAAGCATCAGCAATCACGGATTCAACGTTAATATCTTTCATCTTCAAATAAAATCTTTTTGAGTGCTACAAATGTTATCTATAATTTATCATCTTGTAACTGCAAATGCACACACACTCACAGACGTATTCCGGCTGTAAAAGTCTTTGTTTGCACTTTTTAAGTCATTTACCTTTTTTGCGAAGATTTAAATTCCTCTAAAATAGGTTAGGTTAGGTTAGGTTAGGTTAGTAGGCAGATCTCTGTAAAAACAGAAGATCTCACTTAGACAGCCTTGGCGCTGTCCATTGTGGTACCAATAAAACTCCCTGTGGATCAAAGACCTTTAGGATTCAGCAAAACGCTTGGAATCCGATACAAATTTCTTAAGACGGCTAATATCGATTCTAGCCAACTCGCTAGGATCGCCGAAAAACGGCCTTCCGAGGTGTTTCAACCTCAGTCTGGCAAAAGCTGGACAATGAAGAAGGAAATGCTTCGATGATTCCATCTCGCCTTCCTCCATACAGCTTTGGCAACTTGCATCTGTCACGATCCCAAGTCTCACCGCATGGGTACCCATTGGACAATGTCCAGTAAGTACACCCATGATGACGCTAAGATGGACCCTGTCCAGAGAAAGCACTTGAAAGGACCGCTTACGTTCCACAGAGGGCCAAAAGGACCTCGCCACTGCACAAGTACTGGTAGTTGACCAACGTTTGACGAGCTCATGCGTAGTCTGCATGTCCAGCGCTCTTGCGCAGGTGGACCATGGACTACCAATACGCTCCCATTCCGACGTCAATGTAGCTAGGGTACCCTCCCTTGCAAGCTTGTCCGCTATAAAGTTACCAACGATCCCGCGGTGTCCGGGTACCCACACTAGTCGGATCTCAAAATAGCTAGAAGCTATTGATAAGGATTTAAGGCACTCCTTAACTAGCATAGAGCGTACCGTCATCGAATCCAATGCCAGTATTGCCGCCCTGCTATCGGAGTGAATACATACCTCTCTAAAAGAGGTCACCATACGGAGCAGTGCGTCCACTGCCACTTTAATCGCAGCGACCTCTGCTTGGAAGACACAACAGTAGTCAGGTAGCCTAAAGCTGGTATTGATAGAGAGCTTTCTGCAGAAAACTCCCCCACCCACCTTTCCCCTTAGCCTCGATCCATCCGTGAAAAAGCTGACTGCACTTCTCCTCCATTGACTTCCTCCTTACCACATATCCCTCGTGGGTACATGTGCAGAGAAGAAGCCTCTCGGGGACGGTTCCGCGGTGCAGTGGTCAAAGTAGTCCGGGGTGCAATCGAACCGACGGAGAATTTCAGAATGCCCTTGCTTGGGACCGATCATGTACCCAGCGTCTCTGAGTCTGACAGCGACCTTTGCCGCAGTGCATCTACCGGCGATATCCACAGGTGCGACGCGTAAGATAGCATTCAGAGCCATAGTTGGTGTTGTTCTTAGCGCTCCGCTGATTCCAATGAGAGCCGCTCTTTGGACACGTTCCAGCTGTTTAGCTAGTATGACTTTCTCGAGTGCCCTCCACCAGACGACAACGCCATACAGCATTATAGGTTTAATAATGGTCTCATACAACCATAAAACCACTTTCGGTGAGAGGTACTCCCCCACTCTGCAAAGACAGTTCTGTCGCTGAGCAGACTGTAGATGAGAAAATAGGACTTTTGGAAATTTTTGTGAACTTCGCACTTTTATGGGAAGGAGGGACACAAAGTAGTGTTTTCAATTGCTATTTATGTTTGAAGCACCAAATTACAGACCAATTTTATAAAGCAACGCCTAGCTTTCAAATATATTGACATTTGATATGTTTTTTATCTAAAATCGATTATTTTACAAACAATAGAAATTTTAACACAATAAAGGCTGGGAAGTTCGCAGAATTTCTATAAAATGACGACACTATTAATTGAATCCATTTGATTTGAAACGTTTACATAATTTAATTTAGTTTTAAAATTACACCAACAAGTGGCTTGATTAATTTAATCCGGGCATTCTGCTATATACGTATTTTATTTTATTGGCGAAACATCTTACCAGTTCCTAACTCGCCTTGCTTAAGTAATGTTGTTGGGGAGCTGTCTAACTCAAACTACCAATACAACAATATGGCGCGTGTCTCGTAAAACAACAAATAGCCAAGCGACCAATGCTGCTATTTAGGTTGTTTTTTGTTACTTCGCTTGCTTTTAAAACTTTTACCAGTTATTCGTGTGCATAATTAAATTTACAGCTTTGACACATTATAATCATATAATCTTAATGGGGGTTTCATTGTGTATTTTAATGATGGCTAGCTAAATTAGGGTAGATTCGGAATACTTTAAATGCGACCTTTTATCGAAAACGACAGCGCACATAAATAAAATGCGCTTGTAATGGACTCAAATAGTTCAGATGGTTTCAACGAAGACTGTCAGAGTTAGTGTCAGCTCATATTATAATAGTTTTGTTCACTTGAATTCCGAATACTTATTTGAAAAAAGGCGGGTTTTCCCTTCCTTTTCTCCCCAATAATAGTATTCCCTGGGGATGAAGATTAAAATTTAATAAAATACATAATAAAGGAATTTTAAAGAAATGAAGTGGCCTTGTTTTCGTGAACGTAATGCGATGTTGTATTAAATAATATATAAAATTGGTCCAGAATGGCCTAGTCTCATGTACCCAATATATTGATTTCCGCCCCTCTGGTTATCTTTAGTAAGATAATGGTTGCCCCATTATAACTGGGCGTTGAAAATGAGTGAAATCGGTTCAGGAATTACCTCAACCCTCATGTACTATATATGCTGATTTTCGTTATTCTATTGGACTTTATTTCAAATTGTGTGTAATAAAATTACATCAATAAATTGCGATAGTATAAAATGTTCGGTTGCCTTTCCCTACTTTTTACAAATTGTTTTGGGCTATCGACACAGCCTTATACAATTGAACAATGATAAAAATATTTTAACAAAGCAACAATGACAACTTTCAAAATATTATTATTATTATTTTTTTTATAATTTTTTTGTCAATTCAAATAAAATAATCTTCTTGTTATCTTCCTCACAATTTTTCGATATATACTTACTTTCTAATTCTTCCCTGGCCTTTCATAAATATTTCAAAACTAAAATTAGCCAGATCGGTTTGGCCCTTCTCGACTTTTTTCGAGACTAACGACACAAATTGTTTGTATGGGTGATTAGAAAATTGTGGATTTAAGACATTTTCAGGCAATTTTTCTAATCCGTAAGAACCATCCCATTATGGCCACCTTTATTTCCGTTAAAGTGAAACCTTACTGTTGCAGCTTTATCCACACACATACATGCAAGAATGGAAACCTTCATACAACATTTCAATCACTCAAAGAGTGCAAATGAAAATGGGAAAGATAGTATTGAATTTCAATGCACGTATACCCAATGTATACCCTCATACAATCTATACCCACACAAAATTACATATTTACATACTATGTTGCAATTACACATTTGGTTGCTATTTTGGTTTAGTAGTTGGTATACTGCTCTTCAATTATATTAATTTTGCATAACGCCAGTTGCACCAGCAGTATTATTTCGAATAGTTTTACAGGCCTGTTGGTTGCAACATGCATTTGTATACATACTTGTAGATTGATATTTTGTTCTGCTCAAGGTATGAAGCGTATTGGATTGCCAGATCACCTATTTGAGCCATATATTATTGCTCGGATTTAGTAAAATTTCCAGAGCTTTATTTATTACTGCGATTTCGGTTTTATAGATTTATAGATTATGATCAGTGTGGCCATATGGGTGCCTTTGCGTACGTTTGGGCAAATCTACATATTCCATTAACATTCCTTCCAGCCACTGATCGTCAGTGGCTGACACACAGAAAAGGCGTACATGCTGCGGTTTGGTGCCTTGTTTTGAAACTTTAGTACCGAAATTACGCTACTACACTTGCAGGTACAGCAAAAAGTGTTGAATATTGTAAAGAAGTTTATGGAATTGGCTCACCGATCACTGATCACTCCGCCTATGCGTTGACAAATTTGTTTACACAATTATCGTTGCCGCTGGTTCTACTACCAGAGTAATAGTGGAAACCTTCGCTTTGTTCACATTCTGCACGAGCACAAGAACTAACAAATATATCAATATATATATTTCGCAAACCAATGAAGCTATATAAACCAAACTTTCTGCAGTCGTTTCATTTCGCCACTTCCTAATACAGTCTAAAAATTAAAGACATTGGATAATAACCACGCCCACCCCCCATGGAAAGGTTAGGTTGAAAATTACTAAAAGTGCGTTAACTCACTAACGGAAAATGTCAGAAACACTAAATTTTACAGAAGAAATAGCGGAATGAAGCTGCACTCAGATTTTTTTACAAAATGAAAAATATGCGTGTCATCGCCCACGTATGCACAGTTTTCGGCTTGAATGAAGGTACGGTCATAAATACTTCCCGTTGAGATATCGCTTTGAAATTTTCACCCAAAATCTAGAAAATTATTTTAAATATCTATAATATAACAAGTAAGGAAGGGCTAAGTTTGGGGTGTAACCGAACGTTTTAAACTCTCGCAATTTATTTATTTAACTTAATTAATATTATATAATACACAATTTGACACACATATTCGTCATATATATTGTATAAAGTCCATTGAAAGTTGGAAACCCTAATATTAGGTTAGAAGCACCGAGGTCCTCATGTTCGATATTAGGGGCCTTGAAAACCTATGGTCCGATTTCGGCGATTTTTAGAAATGGGCTGCCACACTATAAATACAATATTTGTGCAAAGTTTTGCACCGATATCTTCACTAGTGCTTACTTTATATATTGTAAAGTAAACGATTCAGATCATCTTCAAAGTTCTGGTATATAGGAAGTAGGCGTGCTTGTGAAGCGATTTGGCCTATTTACACAACATATCATTGGGATGTAAGGAAACTATTACAAACAAGTTTCATTGAAATCGGTCGAGTAGTTCCTGAGATATGGTTTTTGACCCATAACTGGGCGACGCCACGCCCATTTTCCGTTTTGTAAAAAACTCTGAGTGCAGCTTCTATCTGCCATTTCTTATGTGAAATTTAGTGTTTCTGACGTTTTTTGTTAATGAGTTAACCCACTTTTAGTAATTATACTCTCGCTACAAAAGTTGCTAAAGAGAGTATTATAGTTTTGTCCACATAACGGTTGTTTGTAACACCCAAAACTAAACGAGTTAGATATAGGGTTATATATACCAAAGCGATCAGGGTGAAGAGTGGAGTTCAAATCCGAGTGTCTGTCTGTCCGTCCGTCCGTCTGTCCGTCTGTCCGTCCGTGCAAGCTGTAACTTGAGTAAAAATTGAGATATCTTAATGAAACTTGGAACACGTGTTCCTTGGCACCATAAGAAGGTAAAGTTCGAAGATGGGCGGAATCGGACCACTGCCACGCCCACAAAATGTCGATAACCAAAAACACATAGAGACCTATAACTAAGTCATAAATAAAGTTATGAAAATAAAATTTGGAACATAGGATCGCAATAGGGAGGGGCACATTTGGATGTAATTTTTTTGGAAAAGTGGGCGTGACCATGCCCCCAAATATGTTTTTTGTATATATCTTCTAAACCAATAAAGCTATATAAACCAAACTTTCTGCAGTCATTTCTTTTACCCGTTTCCTTATACAGTCCAAAAATGAAAGAAATCGGATAATAACCACGCCTACCTCCCATACAAAGGTTAGGTTGAAAATGACTAAAAGTGCGTTAACTCACTAACGAGAAACGTCAGAAACACCAAATTTTACATAAGAAATGGCAGAAGGAAGCTGCACTGAGATTTTTTTTACAAAATGGAAAATGGGCGTGGCATCGCCCACTTATGGGTCAAAAACCGTATCTCAGGAACTACTTGACAGATTTCAATGAAATTCGGTATATAATATTTTATTGACACCCTGATGACATGTGTGGAAAATGGCTGAAATCGGTTCACAACCACGACTACTTTCTTTATAACTCACTTTTGAATTCCATCTAAATCCTTCACTTTATAATATATACATTAGGAACCAATGATGATAACGAAATAAAACTTTACACAAATACAGTATATGATCTGTGGCCTCACTTGTGAAAAGATTGTCGAAAACGGACTATAACTTTTCAAGGCCCCAGATATCGAACATGTTGAACTCAGCGCCAAAGGTTAAATTTTAACCGAACATATGGGTAAATCTCTCAGCTAATTTAATGTAATTCAGAGGAAATTGTTTTCTTCCAATAGTGTGTCTCTGTTCCAAAAATTATTAAAATCGGGTCACAACATCACAACCTATACCTAATTATAGGTTTTTCAAAAATTCGTTGGCCTCCAATCTGCATATATGTATTGATTAATATGTGAGATATCTTAGCGAAATTAAGTGAGTGTATAGTCTTGGATATAGTGTACCTTGCTGGTGAAAATGAATGAAATCGGTTCAGGAATTTCCGCAGCCCTCATACACTATATAGGACGATTTTCGTTATTCTATTAAACTTTATGCCGAATTTATTTGTGAGTTATCTTAATAAAATTTCTTCAATAAATTGTGAGAGTATAAAATGTTCGGTTACACCCGAACTTAGCCTTTCCTTACTTGTTATGTAATGATGTGTTTTGAGCAAAAAATTCATATTTAAAACTTTTTTTGCTATAATCAAATTAAAATAATTTATCTGAAGATTTCGATTATAATTCCTTTCAACTTTTTTGTTAGTTACAATACGTAAATACCTTTGATTCTGATCTCCCTCAAGTAATGACACATTTCTGCAATTAAATGCTTTTAACACAGTGCTCTACCGCACCAACCGGTATTGAAAGATAAACAAATAATGAAAAAGCATTCTAAATATATTGACTACTTTTTACAACACACACATTTCCATTTCCACCCACTACACTGTTCTGCCTCTATGTGTTGTACTTTTTTCGTGCACATTTTGTTATTGTTGTTTCTTAAATTTTTTCTTTATTTCTTCTTTATTTGACCAAATTTTTTTTTAATTTTCTTTTCAGGCACATATACAATAGCAAAATTGATATATCACCATATTTTCGATTCTACAAAACATTCGCTTTGACATATCGCACTAGAGAGTAGCTGATGATGGCTGATGGAATGTTAAATGTGAATTAAAATTTTTCACGCACATATTTATATGTTACGCATCGAATGAAATTCACAAATAAAATCCGTACAAAAAAGCTCTGTACAAATAAATTAAATTTAAAGATATCGCATCAATATTTAATAATTCGTCTTTGAGCGAGCGTCGGCCACGATTGAATTCGTTAACACGTAACATATGTATACATATCGGGACTTTTTTACCAGTTCCCACTTCTTTGGTCCTTAATCTGCCACGAGTACGAGAGGTGGCTGATAAGTTTCCGACTTTTATTCTTTATGTTAAAAAAATAAGCTAGGCTAGGTCCTATGACTGATGACTAGAATTGATATCACACTTGTAGGCTTTAATTTCTTCAATTATTTTTATACTCTCGCAAAAAGTTGCTAAGAGAGCATTATAGGTTTGTTTATATTTATAACGGTTGTTTGTAACACCCAAAACTAACCGAGTTAGATCTAGGGTTATATATGTGGGATCGACAGACGAACATAAGACGACTAGAAGTGGACGCAACTTTTAATACTTTTAATACTTACTCCTACTCAAACACGACACTGCAACCTGACGAAGAACAACATAAGAACTTGACGAAAATAACGCTCGGACTGTAGAACGTACGAGTACGAACGGAGAGTCGTTTTCCAGTCACCAAACGGAAAGGTCTACCATATTTTACCATCAACTAAAGTATCTATTAATTTTAATTTATTATTAAACTACATTATAAGTTGTATTGAATAAATTCGGTTTGTCATCAAACATACTCCGTCTTTGAATACAATTTATTTATTGAGTTCGTTATTTGTCATCAAACATACTACGACTCCACATTTGGGGGCTCATATCGGAATAAATTTTCGCCAACCGGAAAAAGCCCGTGGAAATAGCCGGCGTAAGAAAATATTTTTTCGAGAATCTTCTATGGGCAGCAGCATCAAACATTGGAAGTGCGAAAGTGAACGTAGTGACTGTAGCAGAGCGTCGCAGTTAAGAATAACAAGCAGAGGACCGTAGCGTCATAAGTAGCAGTTGAAAGTTCGCACAAGCAGAGCAGTATACGTCAACAGCGACAGCATAGCCGTTGCAACTTGAAATTCTGCTGAAAAAAGAGGAGTAGAAACTGAATGAAGACGAAACGAAGTTGAAGAGGGAGAAGTAAGAAGCAAGCCAAGAGACGAAGTAAAGAAACTAATGCACGAGAAGTAAGACAGAAAACCAAACGAAGACGAAAAGAAGTTATAGAAGGAGAAGACGGAAAATCTAATAAGAAAGAAACAAGAAGAAGTTAAGGTAAAGTTGTTGAACAAAAGCATACGTGAAATTACAAGAAAACCAAAGAGGAGTTAAACAAAGAGTGTAAATCGAAGATTAAAGTAAAGAAGTTTATTGTAGAAATTAAGCAATATAACAAAAAGAAGGACAAAGTGAATGTTAAAGAATATTAAAAATCTAATTGGAAAAATAGTACAAGCATATATAAGCATTCTGAAAACATATGCATTGAGAAAAATGAAATGAAAATTTGTGAATATACAACTGTTCTAAATTCTTAAAAAATATTTGCACGTTTAAATTGAAAACCGAATCCTGTGAAAGAATTAATTTGCATTAATAATATTTGTATTTGTGAGTAATTTTTTTCATGAAATTACGTGAATACGTTTTAATTGATTGAAGAAGTATTCAGAACTATATAATTTTGATGTAACTTGCATTTAAAAATTTAAATACTTGAAATTTAAATACTTTATCATAAGCACATATTTTATTACATTTTATTTTTAATTACTTTGTACGTATTTGTACTACTGTTAACATAAACATGGACAACGAAACCAATGCAGACGCTATTTTAAAAATGACAGTGACGACTTTAAAAAGTAAGTTGAGAGAACTGGGACTAGGAGTAAGTGGACGGAAACATGAACTGAGGGATAGACTTCTCCAACATTTAGGCCTGATTGACGACGGTGACGATGACGAAAATGAAGAAAGCGATTTTCAGTCCAATCATTCTGAATGCGATTTTGGCCAAAAACGAACTGAGCCACCTGCACCGAAAAGTTGTGCGCATTTCACACTGAAAGATATTGAAGAAAGTCTTTCAACTTTTGATGGAACAGATAGGTCCGATATACAGAAATGGATCAACCAGGTAGAAGAAAATGCTGAAATAGTAAATTGGAATGACGTACAAAAATTCGTTTATACAAAACAGCTTTTGAGGGGTGCTGCAAAACTTTACGTGGGTAGTCAAACTGGGTTGCGCGATTGGAATTCTCTAAAATTAGCACTAACTAATGAGTTCGGAAACAAGTTATCAGCAGCAGATGTGCATAAGTTGTTGGGAAAAAGACAGAAAAAGCAGTGGGGATCGTATCGTGAATACTTATATGCGTTGATGGAAATAGGCAAATCAATTCGCTTGGACGAAGAAAGTTTGTTAGAGTATTTTATAGATGGTATTCCGGGATCTAAGTTTAGTAAAGCTATTCTTTACCAAGCAAAAACTGTGACGGAACTTAAAGAACAGTTAGTAATTTATGAAAAAATCAAGCAGGAACCAAAAGTAGAAAATTTAAAGAAAGGGGATGTTTACAATAAAGTTAAACAAGATAATTCTTCGTTGCCAGTAAGAACCGATAAGAGATGTTATAAATGTGGTGAACCTTCCCACATAGCTAGAGATTGTCCGTCTAAGCAATTCAAATGCTTTAAGTGTCAGCAGATGGGGCATAGATCTTTTTAGTGTAAAGTAACAAAAGGTGGAAACACTGAACGAGAACATGGCCGTGTAAATGCAGTTGACGAACTTGCAAGATTTAATTTAAAATTTAAGAGGGTACAGATTTGTAATGTTGAAATAAGCGCCTTGATCGATACTGGTTGTAGCCTGTGTTTAATGAGATGCGACACATTTAATAAGTTGGACAGATGTATAAACCTAACATCGGAACAAAAGCAGTTATTTGGTATTGGTGCAGCGAAGATATCAACTATAGGAAGCTTTGATATAGATGTTCAAATTGACCGGAGAAATATTAACCTGACGTTTCATGTAGTAGGAACAAACGACATTAGCTACGAAGTGATTCTGGGTAATTTAATATTGAATCATTTTGATATGTTGGTTCGTGAAGATGGGGTTGAATTTAAAGAAAAAGTTAATGTGTCGGTTAATGATAATATGACAGTCGTAAAAGATGATACTGTACAAACGTATTCTAGTTCTGGTTTAATGACTAATATTTTTTCAAATTCTTGTTTTAACGTTGATATTGATGATCAAGACTATGATTTAACTCACCTTAATAAAAAATCAGCAAACGCGTTAGACCAAATGATCAAACAATATATACCAAAGAAAGATGAAAGCTCACTAGTGAATATGAAAATTATTCTTACCGATGAAGTTCCCGTTTACCAACCTCCACGTAGGGTATCTTATGAGGAGCAACAAATCATAGATAAGCAAGTCACACAGTGGTTAGATGAAGGTATAATACGTCCTAGTTGCTCGAACTACGCTTCGCCTATTGTACTCGTGTCTAAGAAAAATGGCACAAAACGACTTTGCTGTGATTATCGTAAGCTAAATTTGAAAATAGTACGGGACAATTTCCCAATGACCTTAATTGACGACGCACTCGAAAGGCTTAGGGAAGCAAATATATTTACGACGTTAGATTTAGCTAATGGTTTTCTACACGTACCAGTAGAGGAGAGTTCTCGCAAATACACAACATTTGTAACTCATAATGGTCAGTACGAATTTCAATATGTACCTTTTGGCATATGTAATTCACCAGCAGTATTCTGCCGATATATTCACGCGATATTAAAAGATTTTATTCGAGATGGAACTATCGTTGCATACATGGATGATTTAGTAATTCCAGCAAAAACCGAAGAAGAAGGTCTAGAGAAGTTAAGAAAAGTATTGAAGTTAGCTTCTGATAAGGGACTGAGGATAAAATGGGAGAAATGTCAATTTCTTAAGAAGAAAATACAATTTTTAGGCTATATTATAGAAAAGGGCACTATTAGACCGAGTGAAGACAAAACTAGAGCAGTGAAAAAATTTCCAATTCCACAGACTAAGAAGGCATTACAAAGATTCTTGGGGTTAATGTCTTATTTCCGTCGTTTTATTAAAAATTTCGCACTAATCGCAAAACCTTTATCAGACATATTAAAGAAAGACGCAGAGTTTAAAATGGGTGACGAACACTTAATTTCATTTCAACAGCTGAAGACAGCTCTTACTCAGGCACCAATTCTAGCAATATTTAATCCCAAAGCAATGACAGAGATTCATACAGACGCATCAATGTACGGTTACGGAGCTATTCTTCTCCAAAAGAACTCCGAAGATCAACAGTTTCACCCAGTTCAATTCATGAGCAGAAAAACAACACCTGCAGAACAGAAATATCATTCGTATGAGCTGGAAGTATTAGCCATAGTCGAAGCCCTTAAGAAGTGGCGTGTGTATGTGTTGGGATCCAAGTTTAAAATTATCACTGACTGTAACGCTTTTACGATGACTTTACAAAAAAGAGACGTACCTTTACGTGTAGCCCGATGGGCTATGACGAGGGACGCAAATGAAACATGTAGACGCTCTTAGCAGGATTTATTGTTTGATGATGGAGGATTCATTAAGGCATCGACTTAAAGAGGCACAAATAAGAGATATGTGGACGAAAGCGGTTCGAAAAATTTTGGAAGATAGAAGCTACGATGATTTCTACATTCATAACGATATTCTGTACAAAGATCCAGATCTGCAGCTGATTGTGGTGCCAGCACAGATGGAGAAAGAGATAATTGAGATTGCACATCGTCAAGGGCATTTTTCAGTAATGAAAACTAAGGATTGCATAGAGAAGGATTTTTACATTCCTCAACTAGAGAAGAAAGTTACGGAGGTTGTAAACAGTTGCATTGCATGCATTGTTGTAAATTCGAAATCCGGAACAAAAGATGGGTTCTTAGCACCAATAGATAAAGAGGATAAGCCACTATTGACATACCATATAGATCATGTTGGACCTCTTACGGCGACGCGAAAGCAATATAATTATATACTCGTAGTTGTAGATGCATTTTCGAAATTTGTGTGGCTCTATCCCACAAAAGATACTGGTACTGATGCGGTGATCGATCGATTGACGAAGCAAGAAACCACGTTTGGCAATCCTACAAGAATCATAACAGACAGAGGTTCTGCATTTACCTCACACGCTTTTGAGGATTATTGTACGAAAAATCATATCCAGCATTTACTCATTACTACTGGAGTACCAAGAGGAAATGGCCAAGTGGAGCGAATGCATAAGATAGTAATACCCATGTATCAAAGCTGTCGAAAGAAAACCCAGACCATTGGTACAAATTTATTGGCAAAGTTCAACAATACATAAATAACTCTCCTCCAAGAAGCACAAAGATAGCACCGTTCAAACTGTTGACAGGATGTGACATGAGACTTTCAGAATCACCACAATTAGACGAAATTATGGAAACGGAAGCGATTGAATCGATTGAAACCGATCGCAACGAAGCACGACAAATAGCAAAAAATAACATTTCTGCCATGCAAGAAGAAAATCGTCGAATTTATAAAGGTAAACGCGAGGAAAATGTTAATTACAATGTCAACGACCTAGTAGCTATAAAACGGACTCAATTTGGTTCGAATTTGAAATTGAAGGGAAAATACTTCGGACCGTATAAAATTATTGAGAAGTTACCACACGGTACAAAAACTCGATGAAGTTGAGGGACCTAATTTAACCTCGACAGTGGCGGAGTATATCAAACCATGGAGTTCAGAATTCGGGTCGAATCCTGAGTCAGGAGGGCCGAATGTGGGATCGACGGACGTACATAAGACGACTAGAAGTGGACGCAACTTTTAATACTTTTAATACTTACTCCTACTCAAACACGACACTGCAACCTGACGAACAACAACATAAGAACTTGACGAAAATAACGATCGGACTGTAGAACGTACGAGTACGAACGGAGAGTCGTTTTCCAGTCACCAAACGGAAAGGTCTACCATATTTTACCATCAACTAAAGTATCTATTAATTTTGAAATTATTATTAAACTACATTATAAGTTGTATTGAATAAATTCGGTTTGTCATCAAACATACTCCGTCTTTGAATACAATTTATTTATTGAGTTCGTTATTTGTCATCAAACATACTACGACTCCACATATATACCAAAGTGATCAGGGTGAAGAGTGGAGTTCAAATCCGAATGTCTGTCTGTCCGTCCGTCTGTGCAAGCTGTAACTTAAGTAAAAATTTAGATATATTGATGGAACTTGGCACACTTGTTTCTTGGCACCATGGGTTGCTGATGAAGGAAGATGGGCAAAATCGGACCACTGCCACGCTCACAAAATGGCGAAAACCGAAAACACATAAAGTGTCATAACTAAGCCATAAATAAAGCTATGGAAATACAATTTGGTACAAAGGAAGGGGCATATTTGGATGTAATTTTTTTGGAGAAGTGGGCGTGGCCCCGCCCCTACTAAAATATCATACACAACTTCTAGAATCGTTTCGTTTAGGTACTACCTTATACAGTCCCAAAATGGAGGATATCGTATTATAACTACGCCCACCTCCCATACAAAGGTTATGTTGAAAACTACTAAAAATGTTTTAATTCAGTAAGGGAAAACACCAGAAACCTTGAATTTCATTATGAAGAAGGTACAGAAAGGCTCCACCCAAATTGGTATACAAAATGTTTTCACTTATGTGTCAAAAACCATATCTCCGAAACTACTCGACCAATATCAATGAAACCTGGTTTTTAATATTTCCCTAGAATCCAAATGATATGTTGTGAAAATAGGCGCAATCGGTTCACAACCACACCTACTTCCTATATATCAGAACTTTGAAGTCGATCTGATTAGTTTACTTTACAATATGTAAAATAAGCACTAGTGAAGATATCTTAACAGAACTTTGCATAAATACTGCATTTATAGTGTGTCAGCCCCTTTCTAAAAATCGCCGAAATACCATAAATTTTCAAGGCCCCATATATCAAACATGAGGACCTCGGTGCTTCTAACTTAATATTAGGGTTTCCAAGTATTGCTGGAAAAAATAATACGAGCTGCAGAACTAAATAGATAGGGTACAATCTTCTACAAGAGTGTACAGCTCCTGGCGTATGCCGATGATATTGATATCATCGGAAGCAACAACCGCGCCGTTTGTTCTGCGTTTTCCAGACTAGATAAAGAAGCGAAGCGTATGGGTCTGGTGGTGAATGAGGACGAAATATCTCCTGTCATCAAATAAACAGTCAGCGCACTCGCGTCTTGGCTCCCATGTCACTGTTGACAGTCATAACTTTGAAGTTGTAGATAATTTCGTTTATCTGGGAACCAGCATTAAAAACACCAACAATGTCAGCCTTGAAATCCAACGCAGAATCACTCTTGCCAACAGGTGCTACTTTTGACTGAGTAGGCAATAGAAAAGTAAAGTCCTCTCTCGACGAACCAAAATCAAACTCTATAAGTCACTCATTATTCCCGTCCTGATGTATGGCGCTGAAGCGTGGACGATGACAACATCCGATGAGACGACTCTTGGGGTTTTCGAGAGAAAGGTTTTGCGCAAGATTTATGGTCCTCTAAACATTGGCAACGGCGAATACCGCAGACGATGGAACGATGAGCTGTACGATTTATACGACGACATTGACATAGTTCAGCAAATAAAAAGACAACGGCTACGCTGGCTAGGTCATGTTGTCCGAATGGATGAAAGTGCTCCAGCTCTGAAAGTATTCGATGCAGTACCCGCTGGAGGAAGCCGCGGAAGAGGACGACCTCCACTCCGGTGGAAAGACCAAGTGCAAAGTGACCTGGCTTCACTTGGTGTTTCCAGTTGGCGCCAAAAAGCAAAAAGGAGGAATGAGTGGCGCGCTCTGGTGGATTCGGCTATAATCGCTTAAAGCGGTTCCTAAGCCAAATATATATATATATTAGTTTCAATGGTCTTTATACCATATACATAACGAATATGTGTGTCAAATTCTGTATTATATAATAATAATAATATTAAATAAATAAAGTCTGAGAGTATAAAATGTTCGGTCACAACCGAATTTAGCCCTTCCTTACTTGTTTATAATAGATATTGATGTGATGTTCTTAGCCGAATGGGTTGATTATAAAAAGAAAAAAAAAAACAAGTAAGGAAGGGCTAAGTTCGGGTGTAACCGAACATTTTATACTCTCGCAATTTATGTATTTATTTAACTTTATTTATATTATATAATACACAATTTGACCCACATATTCGTCATATATATTGTATTAAGTCCATTGAAAGTTGAAAACCCTAATATTAGGTTAGAAGCACCGAGGTCCTCGTGTTCGTTATATGGGGCCTTAAAAACCTATGGTCCGATATCGGCGATTTTTAGAATGGGGCTGTCACACTATTAACATAGTATTTGTACAAAGTTCTGCACCGATATCTCCACTAGTACTTACTTTATATATTGTAAAGTGAACGATTCAGATTGTCTTCAAAGTTCTGGTATATAGGAAGTAGGCGTGTTTGTGAAGCGATTTGGCCTATTTTCACAACATATCATTGGGATGTAAGGAAACTATTACAAACCAAGTTTCATTGAAATCGGTCTAGTAGTTCCTGAGATATGGTTTTTGACCCATAATTGGGCGACGCCACGCCCATTTTCCATTTTGTAAAAAATCTGAGTGCAGCTTCCATCTGCCATTTCTTATGTGAAATTTAGTGTTTCTGACGTTTTTCGTTAGTGAGTTAACCCACTTTTAGTAATTTTCAACCTAACTTTTGTATGGGAGGTGGGCGTGGTTATGATCCGATTTCTTTCATTTTTGGACTGTATTAGGAAGTGGCTAAAAAAACGACTGCAGAAAGTTTGGTATATTGGTTTGCGAGATATATACAAAAAACTTAGTAGGCCCCTTCATAGTGCGATCCTTCATACCAAATTTTATTTCCATAGCTTTATTTATGGCTTAGTTATGGCACTTTATGTGTTTGCGGTTTTCGCCATTTTGTGGGCGTGGCAGTGGTCCGATTTTGCTCATTTTCGAAAGCAACCTTCCTATGGTGCCAAGAAATAAGTGTGCCAAGTTTCATCAAGATATCTTAATTTTTACTCAAGTTACAGTTTGCACAGACGGACGGACGGACGGACGGACGGACAGACAGACATTCGGATTTGAACTCCACTCTTCACCCTGATCACTTTGGTATATATAACCCTATATCTAACTCGTTTAGTTTTGGGTGTTACAAACAACCGTTATGTGAACAAAACTATAATACTCTCTTTAGCAACATTTGTTGCGAGAGTATAAAAACGAATAAAAACAGCAAAACATGCTGATTCTTACTCGTATTTTTTTGTGTATTTTTTATTGTGTTGTGACGTGTAGTTTCAGTTTTGCATATCAAACATTATTACAATGAACTCTTTTTTGGGTTTTCGTAAATTAATTTACTATTTTCTTTCCAGCACTAATGTGAGAAGTTCAAAAAGGATTGTGATACCTTTGAGCAATTTATAGAAGAACACAAGCTGTCGCTTCAAATCTAGCAGTGGCAACATATCAAGATGGGATGCGCCGGCTTTAGCGTGACAACATAGGGGCAACCCCAAATTTGGATTCAAAATGACCCGATGGGAGAATGCCGCTTGTATCAGTTACGGAATTCACTTTGAAAATAAAATAAAATTTTAAAAGTATTAAAAATAGTTTTATATACTGGAGAATCGTAATATTACCATAATAAAAATTCATTAAATCATTCAATATGAACCCATTAAGTTATTGTATTTTAATTTCACTGTGTTCTGGTGAGCAAATTAAACAACTTAATTGAGGATAATTAAGAGCAAGAATATTAGCTCAGCGAGTGCCGAATCTTGAGCCGGTTGAGTTGAGTTGTCTTCCATGGATTTCAATGTTGTACCTTTGATTAAAAACGAATTAACCAAATTCATGAGTTTAAAATGATGTACCAAAATACCAAAGTTTTGATTAAATGTAATACTTTTTGACTTACAAACTATTTATATCCATTGATGTTAGTAACGTAAAAATATGATTAGAAGTCATTCCATTCAGGATAATATTGACATATTTGCGAACACTTTGAATTAAGTTTCATTGATAGCGGATACTACTGGCATATCGTGAATATCTTGCTTGATGTATCGCTAATTCATTGTCGCACAATATGGATTTGTCTTTGCATTAACAGTAGACATGAAAAATTGGTTTCGAGGTGAACATCCTCGTTACCCCCGGCGATTGTAGTTGTTAACAAAAAGCATTATTATGAGAATGCAGCATTTACCGTTGGCCGAAATCTTCAAAACTGAGAAAATAAAAATTTAAAATAAAAGACAATTAAACTGTCATTATTTGTAGCCTTGGCAACATAGACCGGCTTAATTAATGAACATTTATTTTCTCCGCAAAATTTTTAAACGTTCAGAAAACCTGGGTCACTCTGAAGTGGTTACTCACAATATTATATCTCAAAAAAAATATATTTTTCAAACTGCTGTCAACGCCATCTCCTGTCATGAATTGATGCCACAACAACAAAAACAAATGATAAATAACAGCATTAACCATTTCCGCTCAAAACTATGCAGCCGACAATTAGCAGAGAATTTATTTCTATGTATTTGTATTGTTGCTGTTCACTCTATCTGGCCGGTTTGCCGGTCGGTCGGTTGGCTGACAGTTGCCGTATGTTCGCGCCATCAATTAGGGCCAAAGTGAAAAAAAAAACAGAAATGATTGTAGAGCTATGCAACCGCAGCGCAACTCGACCCAAGTTACAACAACAATAACTTTATCTACAATAATGACCCGCTCCAGATACAGCTCATAGTGTTTTGCGAAAATTAAAATTTTAATTAAATCTTAAGCACCGGAACGCATGCGTGTATGTAGGTAACAAAGCTAGAATAATTTCAGTACATTTGCCGGTTTATTGTTTAATTAACATACCTTTTTTTGTTAACATACATAAAATATTTTATTATTACGACGTGGTATTTATTGGCTTTGCTTTCTCACTCAATCAACTCAACGTGATAAAAACTTAAAATTCTGATCCAGCTTCAGAGAGTAACGAATGTGTAGATTTGCGTTATACTGGATATTTTAATATATTAACCCGTATAATTCTCATGAATTTTTTCTGAATGCTATAATTCAACATGTCATATACATGCAAATACAAACATCTGGTAAGCCACTAAAGGCTATGAAAAACGTCGTTCGAAATCATGCTCATATGTTATGATTTTTACCAAAATACTTTTTTTTATTAATTTTGCAAAATTCATATAATAATTCATGCGTTATTTTCATGGCCACATGGAATCCCGTACTGGATTGCAGTAGTGGTAAATGAATTATTGATTCCATACTGTTTGAAATATTACACAGGTAATACGTCTAAGTATGTAAATATGCAGATGCGGGAGATAATATCTTCAGCGTTAAAATTGAAGCTTTTTTAAATACATATGTGAGTATGAGTAGATATTATTTCTCGCTGTATAACATGCGTGTACAAGAATAGCATGTTCTTTGTTTGCAGTTGTAAGGAAAAATACAGGAAAAATATGTAGATTAGTAGAGAGAGGAAGAGGAGTATCATGCACAACAGCATACACAATTTTGCAACTGGATTTACAATCAACTTAATAATAAATTGTCCTAACACAAAGCGGCACGAATACGCATATCTCTAAGCACACAGTACAATACAAATGAATGAGGTTTTATATGATTTTGGTGTAAAATGTCTTTCGTGTTTAAGTTCACTTGCCGTTTACATGCAAACCTTCAGCCTACGCCGCTGTTTAACCAGTCTCCTGTGAAGATTTCAAATGAAGAAACCTGCTGCGCCTGGTTTTGTGGGCATAATGACAGTTAGGCAATTTTAAAATGTGGTTGGAGTTTTTAATGTGTTTGCTATAAGACGTTTTTCTTTTTTCCGCTGTTTTTGTTGTACCATTATGTTTCGTTTGTTCAACTGTTGTTGGTGTTTTACCCACATCGCGCTTCTCTGCAAGGTAAACAATAAACAGAAGTATAAATGATTGTAGGTGTGTGTTAGTGGCCGTTAAAAGTGTATGAGTGTGCTGAAATAACGTTTATGTACTCGTATGCGGTCAAATGGGTTGTAAAAAGAGAGATTTTATGGTTTATTTGACGCAATAATTTCACAATCTTAATTTTTCTTTACCTGAAAACGCACACGCATACTACACAATTGCACACACACGAAATTCTCTCGTCCACTTACTCTTATAGCTCCGAACCTTGAACATTGTGCATTACAAGTCCTTTGTGTTCGCACTAATTTCATTTCTTTCTTTTCTTACTTTACTTTACAAGAATGGAATTATTTTTTATTTGTAGCTGCTTCGATCCATACCATTAAAGTGTTTAGGCTTTTTAGAAGAATTAATGATTAACTTCAGAAATCGGTAAAAATTAGGTTAGAATAAGATGAAAGATAAGGGGCAGCACCCTTAGACCACAAAAAAAGACTCACATTGATATTGCGCATATAAAATTCCGATATTTTTTTTATCGATTGTGGAATGTTCTCAGTTGAACTAACAGCACATTCTGGAAAAGTAGATTATACAATATCTCTAAAGCTTGGTCTTTAAAACGATAATTAATGATAAACTTTTGCTCGCACTTTTGTAGAGAACTCTGGTTAATTTAACTATCACTGGCTTCTACCGTAATTGACAATAAAATCATGTCAGTTTTGTTAGTTCAGGAATTCCCAGAGTTCAAACAGTGATAAATAGGTACGAGTATGTCTCCAGGTTGGCAAAGTTTTTGCCACGCTTTAAACGATGTCTTCATTTTCAATTTCAATGCGTAAGCTTCTTGCTTTGACAAGATATTTTCAATTTACACTTTATTTTCCCCTATTTGGGTCTTTATCAATGATTGTGAATTGTTACTGTCAAAAAGTTTATCATACGCTATGTCCAACATCAGTTGTCAGTAGTAATTCGAACGAAAATGACCATCATTTTATTAAGTCTTCGGTATAATGAATGTTAACATTGGCCTCACACTAGAATGCGGCAACTTATTGGTACTCTCCTTGATTATGTCCATACCATTCAAAACGTATTGTATGTATAGATCCTCGAAAAAGTCTTTCGATGGGATGAAAACCTAGAGTGGCTATATAGGATATTAGTTGGATAAGTTTATGCAAGGATGATTTATTCAGTAACAAGTGCACGATTTTCGCTTTATAATAGCAACTACAAAATAAATATATAGGACATCTTCTCGAAACTACAAAAAATCATAATTGAGCTCGTATTTCAAAGTGTAAGCAAAAAGCTTGAAGTTAAATTTGAAGAAATATTAATAAAAAAATATACCTCTCGAGAATATAAGTTATAGCTGCGAAATGTGCTGCGGACTAGGACAAAGAGAAATTCAAAATCAACGCAAACTGCCACCTATCAAGCTTAGGTTAGCCACACTTTTTGGTGGCCAAATGAGAGTCTGAAAGGTGCTCCTACTTCAAGTATGTTCCAAAGCCAATATATCACCAAACCAGCACACAAAACGGCTATTAAAAATAAGAAATCTAATAAATGAATTTTGTTGTCTTCTATACACAGTATGGCGGTATTGCGTTTGTGGTAATGTGGGTCTCACAGTAGTTATGTCATATAATTTTATAGCATGTCAATGTACTCAAACACAATGTGGACCCGAGAGAATGGAAACACATCTACATATGTACAAGTACGTTTAATATAAACGTGCATCTGTATTCATACGTTTCACAGCATGTTACGTATGGCTGCACGCAAAATTCTAAAAGTTACAGAAGTAAGAATACGGCTGGGATTTCATTTCACTGCTTGGATGAATATGTACACATTCACGTCCGTTGCCTCGCTTTTTTCGCGTTCATTAATACTTGTAATATTCCCTTTGTTTAATTTTTGCCGTTCTGGTTTTTAGTTTTTCTGCTCTTTAATTTTGTGAAAAAGCCCTTAATTCAAGTGGTTGGGGCTGTTGCCTGCCCTGTGTGTTTAATTGTTATGCTCTTCACTTAGCGAACATTGTCGCTGCCTTCAGCGGTTGCTATGGGACAGCAAAGTATTATTGCAGGTGTGCTTAGTTTTTTATCTTTGGCAGAAGGACAGTCACTACATCTAGTATATTTTGTCGAACTTTTATTCGGAGGGTAAGTTTTCCATATTTTTCCTCACACGAAGATGGCCTTCAATCAGTGAAATACCGAGTTTTCTAAGCAAATCACGTCGGTTTGTTTTAGAGTCATTATTTTCACGAAAAATAATTACACTATTTATTGCAGCTACATTCATGACTGCATAAAATACTGTCATTGGCCAACGTTTAGAGTTTCGGGATACATCATAGGTAGCACAGAGTTAATCAACTACATCGACGCCAGCTTTCGTAGAATTATACAACTTGATGATCTCTGGTTTCCGTTTATTACCACTATCTGGATCAATGTTTTGGTCATGATGAAGGGAAGATAGTACCAGCACTACTTTAGACCGTTTAGGCACGTAGGAAATAAGCGTCATATCTTTCTGGAATGCAAACTGAGTGCTGTAATCTTCTTTTTCTCGCGTAGTTATAAAGTTTGGTGGGATTTCTTCTTCACTTCGCTCTGATATGTGGTCGACTTCATCTTCCTCCTCTGAACTGTATTCTTCATTGTCACTGCTAACTAGTTCAAACAGGGTCTGGAGTCGTCTTTGTTCGCTTTCGTAAGACAGGGTTCGTAAAACTGTATAAAACGATATACAATTCGTTATAAACAATAAAAAAATATCAGACTGCATCAGACATATATATATTACGTAGCCATTGTGGCCGGGTATAACTTACCCGCGCGCTTTATGCAGACGTCTATACTCAGTCGTAGCCGAAGCAATACTAAACCGATTATTTAAAACGCTCAAAGAAGTCAACGACCGCATCTACTGTAAGTGACTATAACCGTGGGTATTTTGTTTTAAAATGATTACGATTTTAAAATCAGGTTAAAGTGAGGTTGCAAAAGATTGCTATTTTTATGATTATTTTTATAAAGAATTGAAGCTCCTTAAGATGTAAGTAAGTTTTTGTAGTTTTGCAACAGGTTTTGTTTCAATATTTTATTTTAGTAACAATGCACAAACACTAACAGAAATTGGAGTGGATGAAAGAAAGATTATTTTAAAATTAAGTGACCAAACAGAAAGGGTTCGAACCTAAACATAATATTTGTTATTGTTATGAAACTGCAAGTTATCCTTATATGATCAAAGCTACAATTAAGCTAGTTCGAAGTTAGTATATTTGGCGACTAATTAAATAAAATGAATTAGTTATAAGTTTCAATTTTATCCAAGCTGCTATGTACCAGTAAGCGATAAGAATTCTTCACAGTCATCGACTAAACGTCGCCGTGTGCATACGTTTGCTCTCTTTCGCGGATCTCGTCTGATTTTCTCACCCGCTTCAGTGCAGTTATCTTTAATTATTTTTCTTTCGCGCTCTATCCCACGTGTTTCTTTTGTTTGTGCGTACAAAGGTATACTCTACCTAGTGACTAATTAACTAAAAGTGCATCATGCCCCCCGGGGCTACTAACCTAGGGGAAAACAGGTTTGCCCTGCTTTCCTCTAGTCCACTATCAAAAAGGAAAAAAGCCAACAAATCTGTTGAACAGTTTCCTGATCTCCCTCTTGTAAACATTACAAAGAACGACGATCCTAAGTTCATTGTATTAAAATCGTGTGACAGCAACAAGCCCCTATCACGTTTTTCATGTTTTTTGGTACATAAATCCCTTAACGCCATAAGTAAAGATGTGGAAATAACAGAGATGAGAGATGGAAACCTCTTGCTACTTGCAAAAAATAAAAAAATTGCCGAAAAGTTCATTAACATCAAAAACCTCTCAGACATCTGCCAAATCGAAGCAAAATACCATGAGCAACTCAATAGTGTCAAAGGCACAATTTTCGCTCCGTTCCTCAATCACGTCCCAGACAACGAAATTGTCGAAGGCTTAGAAGCATATGGTGTAACATCCATTTACAGATTTCAGAGAAAAACTGAAGGAGTTCTAACACCAACAGGTGCCTTACTTTTAACATTTGAAAGCTACAAACTTCCCGAAAAAATAGATGTTGCATGGAGGAAAATTTCTGTTCGCCCATATTTCCCCAACCCAATGCGTTGCAAATCTTGCCAAAAACTTGGCCATACTCTAAAGCATTGCAAAAATCTTCCATCATGCGTCAATTGCAATTTCCCTCCGCACGAAGAAGAAAAATGCTCAAGATTATTGTGCGCAAATTGTTCTGGTGAACATCCCGCGTCCTCAATAAGTTGCCCAAAATTCCAACAAGCGAAAGAAATATTAAAAATAAAAACGGAAGAATAGTGCAGTATGCGCGAAGCAGCAAAGAAATACAGAGCACAAGCTCCCTCCCCCACTCCTCTTCAATCATTCTCTGAAATTACTAAGCGACATGCTCCTATAGCAAACAACAATATCAATATACCCACTGAAAAAACTACAACAACAAACTATAATACAAACATCACTCCCATATCTCCTCCAATCTATTCACCATCCACCTCTTCATTGAAATCAAATACAATAAGCCTTACCGCTTCATCCCCATCCCCCCAAAGTTCTAATACCAATCTTCCCTCCTTTCTAAACTCTCAGCTCAGCGAAGCAATGCAATCCACCTTAGCAAGCGCTAAGTTAAATGACATTGCGCAATTCGCTAATAGCTCAAATCTTAAACATTCTTCTTCACGCGACTAGACGCGCTATGCCAAGCATAGTTCACTCATAGTTGCCAATATTCAATTTTCTCTCCCCACTCACCAGCTATTTATATTTCTCCCTTTTCTCTTTCTTGTCTTTACTTTTTTCGGTATGCTGTCGATCATACAATGGAATATGAACGGTTATGCCAACAACTATCACGAACTAGAAACTCTTATCAATTCTTACACTCCATCCATGATCTTCCTTAATGAAACTCATATTCCACATAATCAACCCGCTCACACGCCAAAATCCTACGTAGGCTATTTTAACAATCTCCCTCACGTAACAACAAAAAAACAAGGCGCTGCTATTTTAATAAGAAGAAGCTTACCCCACAAAGTACTACCTGTTCGTTCTAATCTCTCAGTAGTTGCCATTGAAATTAATGCACCAACAAAACTAGCAGCAGCTTGCATCTACATTCCACCCTCACAAGATTTTGCTTCTTCTGATATTCTGCAATTGATAAACCAATTAGATAAACCACTTATTTTAGGAGGAGATATAAACGCCTGGAGTACAATATGGGGATCTACGCACACAAACGCAAGAGGCGAAAAAGTTGAAGATGCGATACTTGCATCCAATATTATCTGTCTCAACGATGGATCCGCCACACATTTTTCCACCCACAACACCTTCTCCAATATTGATGTCACGTTTTGCTCCACTAATATAGCCCCCCAATGCACATGGCAAGTGCTAAATTCTTTGTTTGGCAGCGACCACTTCCCAATATTCATACAAACAAATTCGCGCAACAATCAAAATACGAGTACATTTAAATTCACATCTAAATTCAAAACTGATGAGGCTGATTGGAAAAAGTTCAGACAAATATGCAACAATCTTTGCGAGACCACGCAAGTTTCCTCCAACTCGAACCAGGAGTCTGCTAAAATTTCGAGAATCATACGTACCGCTTCTCACTTTTCCATCCCTCGAACGCTTCCCAACAAAAGTAGGAAAAATATTCCTTGGTGGAACGCTGACTTGTCCAGACTACGGCTCACAAAGCAGAATTTATGGTATGAATACAAGCGAACACGCTCAGCTGAAAACCTGCTCCTTTACAAAAAGGCTAATGCGTTATTCCGACGTTCTGCCAAACATTATAAAAAGAAAAAGTTTGAAGAACTCACTGAGACCATAAACCCCCGCACTAGCCCAAAGAAAATATGGCATGATATCAAAATGCTAACCGGATCTCCTAAACAGCCTCTTTTTTCATACATTCAAACTCAAAGCGGTCCATTAACGGCTCCTGTGGATATTGCCAACCATTTTGCTTCTTTCCTGTCACTCTCTTCTTCCGATGCTAGCTTCTCAGACACGTTCCGCAACCTTAAATCTCAACGAATAAGTTTTGAACCTCCTATTTTGTACCGTTTATCGCCTCCCGCTAAACAACTAGAGTCGGAAATTCTACTAACCGAACTCGAATTCGCCCTTTCGTCCGTTAAAGGCAAAACCCCTGGTCTTGACAAAATTACCTATCCAATCATTCAAAACTTGCCTATCCAGGCTAAGCATCGTTTACTCAACCTCTATAATAATATATTTGAAAGCGGATGCTATCCGCATGCCTGGAAAACTTCGTGTATAGTTCCTATCCTGAAGCCCAATAAGTCAGCGCTTGATGTCAACAGCTATAGGCCGATATCGCTCTTACCCTGTTTGGGAAAACTTCTTGAAAAAGTTATAGTTAACCGGCTGATGTGGTATGGCAACAAAAGAAAACTCATAAGCCCCAACCAAACCGCATACAGAAAGAATTACGGCACCATCGATGCTCTTTTGCATCTAGATCACTTTATATCAAGCGCTCTTTCCTCTAAAAACCATGTCTCAATTTTAGCAATAGATTTTCAGAAAGCATTCGACCGTGTTGGTGCCCATATCGTTCTGAGACAATTAGATAAGTGGAAACTAGGCCCTAAAATCAAGAAATTTGTCAAGAACTTCCTCAGTCACAGGCAATGCAAAGTAAAAATAAATGGTTTCCTATCCTCCATAGCTTCACTTGACAACGGTACCCCGCAAGGGTCTCCATTATCCGCCTTCCTTTTTATAATAGCTTTCGAAGAGATTACTCAACTCGCTTACAACCATCGCGGCATCGAGTGCCAGCTTTATGCTGACGATGTAATTTTCTACACAAAGAATGCGAACCTCACCAATACAGCCCAAATGTTTGAGAATATCTTATCCGAAATTTCGACATGGTCCCTATCATCAGGAACTACTATATCTTACGAAAAATCAAAAACTTTACACATTTGTAAAAAACGAACTTGCTCAGGTTTACTAACCTATTCTAACAATATTAATATTAGTATGGTAAATGAACTTAACGTCGTATCTAACGTCGAAAAAAAGTTTAATTCATCCATCAACGCTCATCAACGTCACCAAGGCTCTAGTGATTTCCAAGATCGACTACGCTCTACCTATCTTCGGCAACTCCCCGGTTTCTACAATGAAAATACTCTCCTCCCCTTACCATGTGGCGATGCGCAGAAGCATTAGAGCATTTCCAACAACTCCACTAAAGAATCTCTTTGCTGAAACTGGCCTGCCAACTATAATAGACAGGACTACTGACTGCACCAGACGTTTACTACCAAAGCTTCTGTTCACGACCAACACTATTCTCGCCAAAGACGTCCACAATGCTCTCTCGAGGAAACGGAAACCTAAGTACTTGTCAGCCATCACGCGTTGCGTTAACTTCGCCAGGCAACTTGAGTTACCTTCCTATAAATGTTCTCTTGTTAACAGAGATGAGAGATGGAAACCTCTTGCTACTTGCAAAAAATAAAAAAATTGCCGAAAAGTTCATTAACATCAAAAACCTCTCAGGCATCTGCCAAATCGAAGCAAAATACCATGAGCAACTCAATAGTGTCAAAGGCACAATTTTCGCTCCGTTCCTCAATCACGTCCCAGACAACGAAATTGTCGAAGGCTTAGAAGCATATGGTGTAACATCCATTTACAGATTTCAGAGAAAAACTGAAGGAGTTCTAACACCAACAGGTGCCTTACTTTTAACATTTGAAAGCTACAAACTTCCCGAAAAAATAGATGTTGCATGGAGGAAAATTTCTGTTCGCCCATATTTCCCCAACCCAATGCGTTGCAAATCTTGCCAAAAACTTGGCCATACTCTAAAGCATTGCAAAAATCTTCCATCATGCGTCAATTGCAATTTCCCTCCGCACGAAGAAGAAAAATGCTCAAGATTATTGTGCGCAAATTGTTCTGGTGAACATCCCGCGTCCTCAATAAGTTGCCCAAAATTCCAACAAGCGAAAGAAATATTAAAAATAAAAACGGAAGAATAGTGCAGTATGCGCGAAGCAGCAAAGAAATACAGAGCACAAGCTCCCTCCCCCACTCCTCTTCAATCATTCTCTGAAATTACTAAGCGACATGCTCCTATAGCAAACAACAATATCAATATACCCACTGAAAAAACTACAACAACAAACTATAATACAAACATCACTCCCATATCTCCTCCAATCTATTCACCATCCACCTCTTCATTGAAATCAAATACAATAAGCCTTACCGCTTCATCCCCATCCCCCCAAAGTTCTAATACCAATCTTCCCTCCTTTCTAAACTCTCAGCTCAGCGAAGCAATGCAATCCACCTTAGCAAGCGCTAAGTTAAATGACATTGCGCAATTCGCTAATAGCTCAAATCTTAAACATTCTTCTTCACGCGACTAGACGCGCTATGCCAAGCATAGTTCACTCATAGTTGCCAATATTCAATTTTCTCTCCCCACTCACCAGCTATTTATATTTCTCCCTTTTCTCTTTCTTGTCTTTACTTTTTTCGGTATGCTGTCGATCATACAATGGAATATGAACGGTTATGCCAACAACTATCACGAACTAGAAACTCTTATCAATTCTTACACTCCATCCATGATCTTCCTTAATGAAACTCATATTCCACATAATCAACCCGCTCACACGCCAAAATCCTACGTAGGCTATTTTAACAATCTCCCTCACGTAACAACAAAAAAACAAGGCGCTGCTATTTTAATAAGAAGAAGCTTACCCCACAAAGTACTACCTGTTCGTTCTAATCTCTCAGTAGTTGCCATTGAAATTAATGCACCAACAAAACTAGCAGCAGCTTGCATCTACATTCCACCCTCACAAGATTTTGCTTCTTCTGATATTCTGCAATTGATAAACCAATTAGATAAACCACTTATTTTAGGAGGAGATATAAACGCCTGGAGTACAATATGGGGATCTACGCACACAAACGCAAGAGGCGAAAAAGTTGAAGATGCGATACTTGCATCCAATATTATCTGTCTCAACGATGGATCCGCCACACATTTTTCCACCCACAACACCTTCTCCAATATTGATGTCACGTTTTGCTCCACTAATATAGCCCCCCAATGCACATGGCAAGTGCTAAATTCTTTGTTTGGCAGCGACCACTTCCCAATATTCATACAAACAAATTCGCGCAACAATCAAAATACGAGTACATTTAAATTCACATCTAAATTCAAAACTGATGAGGCTGATTGGAAAAAGTTCAGACAAATATGCAACAATCTTTGCGAGACCACGCAAGTTTCCTCCAACTCGAACCAGGAGTCTGCTAAAATTTCGAGAATCATACGTACCGCTTCTCACTTTTCCATCCCTCGAACGCTTCCCAACAAAAGTAGGAAAAATATTCCTTGGTGGAACGCTGACTTGTCCAGACTACGGCTCACAAAGCAGAATTTATGGTATGAATACAAGCGAACACGCTCAGCTGAAAACCTGCTCCTTTACAAAAAGGCTAATGCGTTATTCCGACGTTCTGCCAAACATTATAAAAAGAAAAAGTTTGAAGAACTCACTGAGACCATAAACCCCCGCACTAGCCCAAAGAAAATATGGCATGATATCAAAATGCTAACCGGATCTCCTAAACAGCCTCTTTTTTCATACATTCAAACTCAAAGCGGTCCATTAACGGCTCCTGTGGATATTGCCAACCATTTTGCTTCTTTCCTGTCACTCTCTTCTTCCGATGCTAGCTTCTCAGACACGTTCCGCAACCTTAAATCTCAACGAATAAGTTTTGAACCTCCTATTTTGTACCGTTTATCGCCTCCCGCTAAACAACTAGAGTCGGAAATTCTACTAACCGAACTCGAATTCGCCCTTTCGTCCGTTAAAGGCAAAACCCCTGGTCTTGACAAAATTACCTATCCAATCATTCAAAACTTGCCTATCCAGGCTAAGCATCGTTTACTCAACCTCTATAATAATATATTTGAAAGCGGATGCTATCCGCATGCCTGGAAAACTTCGTGTATAGTTCCTATCCTGAAGCCCAATAAGTCAGCGCTTGATGTCAACAGCTATAGGCCGATATCGCTCTTACCCTGTTTGGGAAAACTTCTTGAAAAAGTTATAGTTAACCGGCTGATGTGGTATGGCAACAAAAGAAAACTCATAAGCCCCAACCAAACCGCATACAGAAAGAATTACGGCACCATCGATGCTCTTTTGCATCTAGATCACTTTATATCAAGCGCTCTTTCCTCTAAAAACCATGTCTCAATTTTAGCAATAGATTTTCAGAAAGCATTCGACCGTGTTGGTGCCCATATCGTTCTGAGACAATTAGATAAGTGGAAACTAGGCCCTAAAATCAAGAAATTTGTCAAGAACTTCCTCAGTCACAGGCAATGCAAAGTAAAAATAAATGGTTTCCTATCCTCCATAGCTTCACTTGACAACGGTACCCCGCAAGGGTCTCCATTATCCGCCTTCCTTTTTATAATAGCTTTCGAAGAGATTACTCAACTCGCTTACAACCATCGCGGCATCGAGTGCCAGCTTTATGCTGACGATGTAATTTTCTACACAAAGAATGCGAATCTCACCAATACAGCCCAAATGTTTGAGAATATCTTATCCGAAATTTCGACATGGTCCCTATCATCAGGAACTACTATATCTTACGAAAAATCAAAAACTTTACACATTTGTAAAAAACGAACTTGCTCAGGTTTACTAACCTATTCTAACAATATTAATATTAGTATGGTAAATGAACTTAACGTCGTATCTAACGTCGAAAAAAAGTTTAATTCATCCATCAACGCTCATCAACGTCACCAAGGCTCTAGTGATTTCCAAGATCGACTACGCTCTACCTATCTTCGGCAACTCCCCGGTTTCTACAATGAAAATACTCTCCTCCCCTTACCATGTGGCGATGCGCAGAAGCATTAGAGCATTTCCAACAACTCCACTAAAGAATCTCTTTGCTGAAACTGGCCTGCCAACTATAATAGACAGGACTACTGACTGCACCAGACGTTTACTACCAAAGCTTCTGTTCACGACCAACACTATTCTCGCCAAAGACGTCCACAATGCTCTCTCGAGGAAACGGAAACCTAAGTACTTGTCAGCCATCACGCGTTGCGTTAACTTCGCCAGGCAACTTGAGTTACCTTCCTATAAATGTTCTCTTGGACCTGAAACTCGTCCACAATGGATGATAAAAAATACTTCCTTTGCTATTAAGACCCTGCAACTGCCGAAAGATAAGACCTCAAGCGAAAAATACAGGCAACTCTTCGCTTCGGAGAAGTCAAAATACTCCAGTTACGGTTGGAACTTTATATACACCGACGGCTCAAAAACAGCAAACAGCTCAACGTTCGCAGTCACAAAAGAAAATGGTGACTTGATTCGACACGGCTCTCTCCACACAATATGTTCCTCATTTACGGCCGAAGTCGTCGCTTTATTAGAAGCAGTTACTTATGTAAAGTACACCAGGGGAAAGTATATCGTATGCACCGATAGCTAATCTTGCATCGAAGCCATAGAATCCCCGGAAAATACACAAAATGAAATAGTCGCCATACGCAACAATCTTTTGAAATATCCAAACAAACTGAAACTGATGTGGATCCCGGGGCACACAGGGATATCCGGTAATGAAAAAGCAGACGCAGCTGCGAAAAATGCAGCAAATACACCAACCATAACTTTCGGTTATTTCACAAAACAAGACATTATAACTGAGATTACACGCCTAAGGAAAAAATCAGCAAAAGATATTTGGAGTGGATATATTCATCACTATTCTAAAATCAACCCGTTCAGAATTAAGCCTACCCACACTGCCGACATCACCTTACGCGCCATCAGGCCCTTTACTCGCTTACGTCTGGGACACACCATAATTACACACGCTTATTTATTGCAACGTGCCCCCCATGGAAACTGCCCATTCTGCGACGAAAACGCAACGTTAGAACACATATTGACCGCTTGCCCTATAACTGCAACAATTAGATATGAGATTTTTAATTCGGCCGATCCATTCCAGCTTCTGAATGAGCCCACCGCTAACAATGTGACAATGATTTATAATTTTCTTAAGGAAACAGACCTACTTCGACGAATATAAATATTTATAGCTACTCTAATTAACTCACTAACCCTACTTCCTAAGTACTAATCCATCCTTTCACTTCTGTTTTTAAGATTACATTAAGCATACATATGTATGTAGCATAACAGACAGCCGAAGGCCTCTGCTGCCAGTGCTGCTAGATATTTATTTGTAGAATATTAAGTATTGTACAAATAATTTATAAAATAAAAAAAATAAAAATAAAAAGAATTCTTCAATGGAGATTTTTCTTATCTGTGACTGGACATCTTATCGAGGTCATCAGATATCCATTTCGCTTTGGTATTCCTAACATTATCATGACATTTGTTGGGTCACCGATTGCGAACCACTGCATTTTTCGACCATATGTTCTTATACATTTCTTGCTATTTCGATTTCTTCTCATTTGCCTAATATTCAAGGATTTGAGTCATTCACCTCAATGCAGTTAATAATTGTATAAACAGCTTATTACAATGCTGCATTCCCATTTTACATTTCTCTTTTGATATCTAAATTTTATGTATATGAAGAAGAAATAGCGTGAAGTAGGTACTTAGTACATTAACCTTTACGAACTGTTAAAAGTACATGACATACTTATGTACATATAAATTAATATAAAGCGGAATTATGTATTAGCGGTATTGAAATTTTGTATAGAATAGTATTTAAAGAAAAGAATGTTGCAATAAAGTCATTCTAATAGCTGACCACCTTATAGTGTCATTACTCGGCCCTTTATTATTTCTTCATCGCTCCGTTTAAATTCCAATTGAAAATTCCATTTGCGCTCCCGCCACACCGTAAACATAGTAATTCAAGGTAAAAACGCCGTGAATTGATTTTTATATTTATTTCTTCTATTTTGGTTCAGCATATTTGTATGAAATGATTTCTTAGTTTGTGTGCGCTTTTGGTAGTTGTTGCCGGATCAATATATGTATGTTATGTATGCAGTACGTTTACTTTGGTGGCATGTATGCTATATAACTTCTGAATGATTGTTTTCATCAGTGATATTGTTGTTGTTGCCATGGTTACCTTCTGTGACAATATGGCGAATGATTAATTGATAAGTGAATATGTGGCAGCATGTCTATGAACACCATTTGACCCATATATTCTGCAAAAAGTCCAATAGAATAACGATAATCATCACACACATCTTGTGGTAAACCACCACAATGAATGAAAGTTAAAATCATCAAAACAAGGCCTACATTAACACTTCCGAAAAGCAACTGCAATAGGAAACTGGTTTTAATACGCTTTTCCACCTGAATTTTAAATTGTTGTAATTTTTTTTAGTGGTGCTTTGTATTATAGTTTTCACGATTTTTAACCAAAAATATAATTTTTTTATACTCTCGCAACAAAAGTTGCTAAAGAGAGTATTATAGTTTTGTTCACATAATGGTTGTTTGTAACACCTAAAACTAAAAGAGTTAGATATAGAGTCATATATACCAAAGTGATCAGGGTGACGAGTAGATTTGAAATCCGGATGTCTGTCCGTCCGTCCGTCTGTCCGTCTGTGCAAGCTGTAACTTGAGTAAAAATTAAGATATCATGATACCATAACAAGATCAAGTTCGAAAATGGGCAGAATCGGACCATTGCCACGCCCACAAAATGGCGAAAACCAAAAACACATAAGGTGTCATAACTAAGGCTGCGTGCATGTCGGAGCTGCTATAAGTGATAAGAGCGTCGATAAGAGCGAAGCGTAGAAAATTGATACATGTAATTTAATACAAGTGTGCATGTCGGAGGAGCGCGCGAACTCACTCTTTGCTGGCTATCATCGATAAGAGCGTAGAAATTGTAGGTCAGTAATTTCTTCGCTCTTATCGATGATGGACACGGAAGACTTAATAAGAATTAAGATGAAAATCTTTGTTTTTTTTTTAAGTTTATTGCCTCTTGTGAAAAATATGTCTTCATTGGATAAAATACTATACCGAATAAAGGTATTGCAGCTGACACATGAATGGATTAACCCAAAAATTTGGTAATTTCGCCAGCCTTGCTGCAGTCGATCCGAAATTTGAGACAGAATGTAATCGAATGTATCGCTTGTCATTCTCATGTATTCGAAAAACTTTTTTGGATCCTGTCTTAAGCTACAATAAAGATGATGAAATTCTACGAAATTTTGCGTTCCTTGATTTATAGGATGCGCCGAAAACGAGCGTTTTGTCCCCTCAGTATTATGCATTTGATAATATGCAGCAGTAGATGTCAACAACAAAATATTTTCTTCTTCAGAATCACTCATTTTTTAACTGTTCACTATACAAAACTTAAATTGCAAATGCAATTTACGCTCTTATCGCAGCTCTGTTATGCACACCATACAAAACTATAACTCGACGCTATGCTCTTGTCGCTGCTCTTATCGACGCTCTTATCGCTTATCGCAGCTCCGACATGCACGCAGCCTAAGCCATAAATGAAGATATAAAAGTAAAATTTGGAATAAGGGATCGCACTAGGAGGGGGCATATTTGGATGTAATTTTTTTGGGAAAGTGGGCGCGGCACCGCCCACAAATCGGTTATTTGTATTTAACTCGCAAACTAATAAAGCTATATAAACCAATCTTTCTTCGGTCGGTTCTGTTACATACCCCACCACACACCATGAAAATAGTTGAAATCGGATAATAACCACGCCCACCTCCCATAAAAAGGTTAGGTTGAAAATTACTAAAAGTGGGTTAACTAACTAACGAAAAACGTCAGAAACACTAAATTTTGAAGAAGAAATAGCAGAAGGGAGCTGTACTCAGATATTTGTACAAAATAGAAAATGGTCGTGGCATCGCCCACTTATGGGTCAAAAACCATATCTCAGGAACTACTCTACCGATTCGAATGAAATACGGTATATAATATTTTCTTGACACCCTGATAACACGGACAAAAAATGGGCGAAATCGGTTCACAACCACTACTACTTTCCTTATAACTCAATTTTTAACTCCATCTTATTCCTTCACTTTATAATGTAAACATAAGGAACCAATGAAGATAACGGAATAAAACTTTACACAATTAGTGCATATCATCTCTGGCTTGTGGAAAAATTGTCGAAAACGGACCATAACTTTTCAAGGCCCCAGATATCGAACATGTTGAACTCAGCGCCTAAGGGTAAATTTTAACCGAAAATATGGGTAAATCTCTCAGATAATTTAATGTAATTCAGAGGGAATTGTTTTCTTCTAATAGTGTGTCTCGGTTCCAAAAATTATTAAAATCGGGATAATAACATCTCCATGTACCTAATTATAGGTTTTTCAAAAATACGGTGGGCTCTATTCCGCATATTTTTTTTACAAAATTAAGTGAGCTTATAGTCTTGGACATAGTGTACCGTGCTGGTGAAAATGAATGAAATCGGTTCAGGAATTACCTCAGCCCTCATATACTATATATGACGATTTTCATTATCCTATTAAACTTTATGCCGAATTTATAGGTTAATTTGTATGTTATCTTAAAAAATTTCTTCAATAAATTGCGAGAGTATAAAATGTTCGGTTGCACCCGAACTTAGCCTTTCCTTACTTGTTTTAAACTATGTTTATTTGTTTATCAAGCCAGGGTCAAAGCAAGCAATAGCCATTTCTATGAACTCTCGTGGCTGATATCAAAATCAACGACATCACGTGACACAACTTTGCTGAGGGAGAATAGTCTCCACAAACCGCACATTTGTTATCATGTTTATGATAATTTATTTTGAGGTTTCCAGCAAGATGTTGATATTCGCGCCGCTCAGTGCAGCTCTGGCATTTCTAGTAAGCTCTGATAAAAGCAAGTATTTGCTAAATATTGTACGATATTTCACAAGATATATGAACTTTTAAGTGGTTTTACGATATTGCCGTCTCAATGGTTGAAGATACTGAACGGATAGGTACTAAGGAGGTATTAGAAACACTGCTAATTTGAGAAATTTCCTTACTAACTATAACTGCTACAATAAAGTTCAATTCAAATTGTTATCGAAATAACTGCGAGAGAATATTTATTGTATGAAAGAAATAGATTCATCACCTGAAGAGACCGTACAAGACTTAATGTGCTTCCAGGTTAAAGTATCTAAGTTAGAATTATCCTTACGACAATGTAGGCTAATGGTAAGAAAATATTACTGCAAAATGCTAATTGATTTTTAGGTTGTAAAAGCAGACGTCTAGATACTATACAATAAGTGCTTCATTTTACTCTCAATATGGTAAATCAGGTGCAGTTCTAAACTAACTAAACTCTCGCACTTAACATAAGAACGAAAACTTTTATTTAGACGTAAAAGAAACCAAGCAAAGTGGCGACAGATTCAAAGATGAGCAAATAAGGCACACAACATATGACTGACAGCAATGCAGTGGAATTGATGAAATAACAATTTGAAGACACTTGAAGATGACTGTGATGGGCCAAAGGTGCGAGCAATCGCTACCAATGCGAGAGGTGAATCAATTTGTGCAAAAGCCTAACAAACTGCCAACACCTTTATATACCGCTACTCTGCATACATAATATTGTACATGTATGTATATTCTAATTACAATTTATCAAAGATGCAGTTTCAGTGCAACTCCATGCTAAAATCTTCAAATTCCAGCAATATGTTAAAAACGAAAGATATTGATATCAGAAAATTTAACTAAAAAATTGTATTGTAATTTTAAAAATTTAAAAAATATTACATATTACATTATACCAGTTTGCACTCGTTTAAACTTTAATGAGTTTTTGGAAGAAATGTCTGAGTTGGGTCTTAACCAAATTAGTTTGATTCCTAACAAATTCGGTAAATTCTTAGATTTGGTCTATGTTGATAATACTTCAATATTTTCTGTTGTCCGATCTGATCCTTTAGTTTTGCCTGAGGACTTTTATCATCCTACATTGGAAATTAATATCGAAATCAAATCCGATCTGGTTTTCAATAAACAGGACCATTGTTTTAGTTTCAACTTTGCGAAAGCTAACTTTAAAAAGATTAATCTGGAACTCTCTAAATTGACTTGGCCCGATTATAGTGGTAATATTGAATTTATGTTTCACATTTTAATAAAACTATTTTTAATTTATTTGAAAGGTTAGTTCCGAAATGTTTTGTTACCCAAAGTAAAAACTCAAATGTGTGGTTTTCGAAAGAGCTATGTAAACTAAAAAATAGAAAAGCTCGTGCTTTTAAACTTTATAAAAAAACTGGAATGCTTAGTGAATATTTAAAATATTCTAAGTTACGACGAGAGTTTGCGGTAGTTAACAAAAAATGTTATAAAAACTACATAAATAAAGTTAAAAATAACATTATTCGCAATCCAAAATCTTCTTATGGTTTCGTTAACTCCAAACGCAGGATATCCAATTTTCCGTCCGCGATGAAATATAATTCAACCATGTCATGTGACAATTATGCTATTTCTAATATGTTTGCTGAATTCTTTAAGTCTAATTATTGTTCTACCTCCCCTACGAATGTGCCATATCAACATGTGTCTTGTCCGAGTACCATTATTAATGCACCTATAATTTCTGAATTAGATGTCTTAAACCATCTAGATACTTTAAAAAGTTCGTTTAAATATGGCCCCGATATGATTCCCTCATGCTTCCTTAAAAATTGTGCAAAATATATTTATCTACCCTTAAACCAAGCTTTTCAACTCATCTCTAAAACAAGGTATTTTTCCGTCAATGTGGAAAAACTCTTTTATAATACCTTTGCATAAAAACGGTGTTAGATCATCCGTTGAAAACTATAGGGGGATAGCAAAAATGTCAGCTATACCCAAACTTTTTGAAGCCATTATCACTGACCAAATTACATTCTCGATTTCTCCATTGATTTCATTTTCTCAGCATGGATTCTGTAAAGGGAAATCTACAGCAACAAACTTACTTGAATTCGTAAGCCATGTGTCAATGGGTTTTAGAGACAATAAAAATACCGATGTTATTTATACAGACTTTAGTAAAGCATTCGATAGAGTAAACCACTCTATTCTATTGCAAAAATTGGATTATCTTCGTTTTCAACCAAGACTTCTTAATTGGGTATCCTCATATCTTACTAACAGAAAACAACAAGTTATATTTAATAACACTTTATCCGATTCAATTATGGTCCCTTCAGGCGTTCCACAAGGTAGTCATCTCGGTCCGATTCTGTTCTTATTGTTTATTAATGATATACCTTCCGTAATTAAGTTTTCAAACATTTTATTATATGCGGATGATGTAAAACTTTTTAAATCATATACTTCTGATAATGATAGAACTGAGTTACAATCGGACTTAAATAATTTAGTTACTTGGTGTCACATAAATGATATGCCACTGAATCTTAAAAAATGTAAAACGATGTGCTTTTCCCGTAGATCTGCTGATCCTTCTCCTACGTAATAAATAACTTCAGTTTAGAGCAAGTATCTAGCTTTGTTGATTTAGGAGTTACTATGGACCCTAAACTAAATTTTAATTCTCATGTAAATTCAATTGTTTTAAAAGCTAAAGGTGTTCTTAGCTTTGTTAAACGTTGGTCTAAAGAATTTAGTGATCCGTATATTACTAAAACTCTTTTTACAACATTGGTAAGACCTATATTGGAGTATGGTTCTGTGGTATGGAATCCTAGCTACAATACCCATTCTGATAAGTTAGAGTCCGTTCAAAAACAGTATTTACTTTTTGCTTTAGGTCACTTACACTGGGATTCAAGATTGAATCTTTCTCCGTACACTAGTCGCTTAAAACTTATAAATCTACCTACACTCACTAGTCGTAGGGAAATGCTAGGTATAATATTTCTAGTAAAACTTCTGAATGGTTCTGTTTGTAGCTCTTTTCTTTTGTCTGATATCAAGTTTAATGTCCCATTTCGTTCATCTAGGCAGTTTAGACCATTACTTTTAAAATCTTCGAGAACAAATTATGAGTTAAACGAACCATTCTGTCAAATATGTTATGATTTTAATTCTCATTCCAGCACATTTGACCTGTCTGATTCGATCTTTAGCATTAAAAAAACTATTTTGTCTTCGCGCCCTACGCGTCGGTTGGGCGGGAGGTGGGTAATCGTTTGGGTTTATATATGTTAAGCTTAAGTGAAGCTGTTAAAAGTTAACTGTCTCAGTTTTTTTGCATATTAAATCAATTTAATTCAAAATTTCATTACAAATCATAACCTATGTTTTATTAATTCTCTAAACATATTGTATTATGTTACATAGGACTACTACTGCAACTTTTTTAATAAGCCATTAAAGGGCTTTTTGAATTAATTTATGTGGCCCTAATTAGTCATAAATACATTGTGCAGCCATATCATTTTTCAATAATGTGTTAATGTTAATAATGTAATGTTTTGTGGTGATTTGAGTAATTAACGCATTTTCAATGTTGTTATTTTATTTCCAATTTATTTTACATAAGTTGTTAATCGACGCTTTGAGACGGAAAAGCAAAATATAAAAGGTTTTATTCGAAAATGTGTTTAAAGATTATTTGTTCGCGACACTATTACTCAAAACGGAGAATGTTATTGCCGACACCGTATACTATAAAAGTGTAAATTCAGTATGGCCTTCTATAATCTTAGACTCATACTTTTAGCCACTACTTAGGTGGCACTACGATTATAGTTAGAGTTTCAGCTTAAAACAAATGGTTATTCGATCATCGACCATCGGGCACCTCGCTCTACATATCATTGTTCAAAACTTTGCGATAATTATTTTCTACAACCGACCAAAGCTATTTAAATACCGAGTCATATGAGAGAGAATCAGGGTGATTAGGTATGTCTTTATGTATGTGTAATTAAGTTTACGATTGTGCAAGGATGTACATGAGTATTTAGTGGAAAAAGTAAGACAACGAATTAAAAACTAAAGGGCGCTCTGAAATAAAACAAACAAGTGAATTTGCGCTGAAGTGTAAGGGTTATGCTAATTTTGTTTTATCGCTTTTTTAATTCAATATTTTTTACATTTTCTTCTTTTTTCTTTTCTGTCCTGCACATTTTTAGAATCATATACTATAATGACCGTGAACTTCCGGTGTACAACATCACTCGCCGATGCGCACGAAATTTATCTCGGCGGCACCTAGCACAAGTTAACCTAGGAGTCCGTTGTGAGCTGTAATATGAACAAAATTCAATTTACGGGTAAGTTAACTACAGCAAAAACAACACTAATTAACAATGTTGCATCGCAAAAATTGGACCTCACCACACGCTATTTACAGCGTTGATACACTTAATGATGATGAAGAAGTTCGTTATTTTGGCAAGTGGTATTGCTCTTATACACAGATATGGAATATCGGTACATATTATTGAGATTTTAAGAAAAAACATATAACATTACTATTTTGAGACACAGAAAGAGAAACTTCGGATTTTTTCTACATATGTCTTAAGAATATATTCATTCAAAATTCATGTATGTTAAAGATTAAAACGACCTATGATATGGTATAATTGAAGATGATGGACAAAAGTAAATTAAGTGTTCGTAGATTGTGCTTCATCATCGACTGTTGGTATATCTTACAATTTCCCATTTGATTTTTGATTCATTAGATTGGGTCTAGACTTATGTATTTAACAGATATAATAAGGAAGATAGGCGCTGTGAATGTATCAGAAATATTTACTTTCCGGATTGATTTTTGCTTTTTCGTCCACATCACTGATGGTATGACATTCAAAATGTTTCCATCTCAGTACTGTAAAAACTGTATAGGCAAGAAAGTGTCAGGAGATGAATTTCTATCTCCACTTTTTAAAAATAGAAATAAATACAAATCTCCACGTGAAATGATATTTATAGAAAATGTCATCGCTGTAATAGCATTATTATACTCATTCAATAATTTCATCTGTATATTATTTTCAATGGCATGTATGTGCTTCCAATAAAAACAATAAGTACAAATAAGTAAATGTTGCTTATTTATGTGTTCGTTCGATCGCTTATTTGTGCTCGTACACGCTAATGACTGCTTTTCAAACATTTTAAGAGCACGTTTACGTCTATTTTGTTTTTGGTATTTGGCTTCGAAGCTATCGCTAATTATTTTCACGATATAATTAACACACCGCAACATTACAGAACCCACAAACGATTGGCGAAGTTTGCGGTCACCAGTGTATGTACAATGTTGTGGCAGTAATTAGCAGCTCTTACATTTAGGGTATGATACTGTTGTAGTTTACGGATAGCAGACGACTCAAGTGTCCTTCAGGCAGAGGTGTTACTATGGAGGTATCAGTAAATACACTGCTAAGCAGTGCAGTCCCCTTCAAAGAGGTTAGAATTCCCTTCATCGCATCGGGTACTACGTGATGAAACTTGTTTGGAAGCTTCTTCGCCTTAATAATATTCCTTACGCATAGGACAAGTTCTTTTGCACACCGAAAATAATGGTCAGACTAGAATTAAGGAAAGTGCGCCCTTGTTTTAAAAAGCTCAAAATATACTTAAATATAGTAAAATTTACTCAAAGTATATAAAGTTCCTTTATTTTGAGTAAGTCGTACCCTTCAATTTTAGGACGATCGTACTCAAAATAAGAAAATCGATGTCGTATTTTAAGTTTATGGCATTTTCCTATATTTTAGTAAAATTGTACTGAAAACAAGTCATTTTTAGACTTTATAAGTGAAAGAAGTTCAATTTTACTTGGTTAAAGGACAATATTTGCTTAAACTTTCAACAAGTACAAATTTATTCAATTTAAGGATGACTCAACCTTATGCGAACCGACTATTTACTTAACTCAAACTTTGATATAAGGTCATGCTTCCTTAGTTTAAGTTCAAGCATACATGGATTGTTTCTCTTTACTCTAATGCAAGCAGACATGAATTCTTATTGAACATTGACAAGTGAGTGATGGAATTTCTTTATGTGCTATAAAATATGTCAAATACAAATATGGAAATTGTTTTCGAAGTGGACAAAGTGTACAAAATATTGGAATTAATTGATTTAATAGATTTGTACGATTTACTGAAAGGTAAGTGTGAAAATAATATTGTGAAATAGATACAAGTGCAAACATGTGCCTTTTGAAAATGCATATGTTCATATGTACATTAAATTTTTGTGCAGCATTACCAAAGTTAACTGTTAACTATACATATGCATGTATGTACATATGTATGTTTGAATATATTTCACAAGAAAAGAACGTTTTTGCTTTGTATTAAAATTGGTTTTTTTTTAAGAACACAACATTACGGAGGAAAGTTTAAAGTTTATGCAGAGCAGCCACATTAATGAATTATTCCCCAAAGAACTTTTGGGACGCAAAATTATTTTTGAACAAAGACTGAAGGAGTGGCAAATAGAACAAGGAGTGGTAATTATGAAATGAAAATCTAAATAATGAAATAACTAATCAAAACAAATTGCAGAGCGTTGAAATTTTATCTTTTTCATCAGAAAGCACAACGCCCGGATCAGGATCAACAGAATCCATTTCTTCTAGTTTTCTTGATGCGGTTAATGATTTAAATGAAGTAAGTAAGTATTTAAAGATACGTTGAAACCTAAACACCATTTTTTAATTCACTATTGTAAAATAATAAGAGAATCTGGACCATTGATAAATCTTTGGACGTTTTTGTTTGAGGGCAAACATAGACAATTAAAAACGTACGCAAAAAATACAACATCGAGAAAAAACATATTATTATCTTTGGCAAGGAAACTTATATTTTGTTTTTATGAATTTATACAAAATTTTGAAATTTTAGAATATAACTGCAGCAACCGACAATGCTCTTCGAAAACTTCAACATATTGCAATGAATTTAAAAAGCACTTCACAACTGATATTACAGATGAAATAATTTGTTATTCATTTGTAAAGCGATATGGCACAATATTTAAAAAAGATTTTATAATATTTTTTTATAAACCCCAATTTACAGCGTACAGAATTTGTGAAGTCTTTAAACTAGAAAATAATATAAATTTGCTATGCAATGAAATCAATATTAATAAATTTGAGAGCCATTTTCAGTCCTATTTAACAGGAGGAGAAGTGCAAAACTTTAATATATTTAATTAAAAAGATATTATTTTCACTATTATTAAGTATTATAATGTAAATAATACGTAATAAGTATTTAAGACCTAAGTTTAATTTTTAAGAACAATGAAATGAAATCAATGAAAACAATAAGTTTTAAAAACATAAGTTTAATTTTAAGAACAATGAAATGAAATAAATGTAAAAAAATAAGTTTTTGCATTGTTATTTAAGGCAATTCCATTAGTATTAAATGTAAAGATAGGGAGACTTAATTCTAGAGTCAAAGACCTTTTAATCTAAGGAAGTGGTTTTTATTTGATGGACTTATATTAAGAACGTCTTTACTTTAAATTAAAGACAACAATGTTCTTCGTTTAAGAAAATTTCCTTTAATTTAGGGCAATATCCTAAATCCTCTTTTTAAGGAAACCATATGTACTTAAAAGTAGAATTGTGTTTTCTTAACTTAAGGAAGGCATGTCTTTAGTGCTATTTTATTCCCATTTTTTCCTTAAAACAAGTAAATTTTCCATAGTTTTAGGACACATTTGTTTCAGTGCATTCTAGCACTATATCTATAGGCTTCGATGTACGAGGGCTGCTATATATATTTCTGGCCTAGGCAACACTAAGTGTTGCCAGGTGCAATCTGACATTTCCATTGGAAAGTTTGCCATTTTTTAGCATAACATCACTCAGAACGTTTTGTCATTTAATCGTGAATTGTTTTATTTACAGGGAATTAAAAAATTCATCTTGGCAAAAAATGGAATTAACTCGTGAATATTTTCGTGCGATAATTTTTCACAACTTTCGACGTGGATTATCGCGACAAGAGTGCATCGATTAACTAAAATCTTTGTATGGCTATGAAGCACCATCCTATAGCACTGCGAAAAACTGGTACAACGAATTCACTCGTGGCCGACGCTCGCTCAAAGACGAATTCCGTGAAGGTTGTCCAAAAACAGCCGTTGTGCAGAAAACATCGATGCCGTACGGGAACTGATAATGCAAGACCGTCATGTAACATATGTACCTTCAGATAGAGGCATGCCTATGCATTTCTCCGCTTCTAGATCCCTCTGTCACAGAGTGGTGGCTTCTAATGAACCACTTGCTTTGTCTATCTTGCCGCAAATGTATGAAATTTAATCCGTTCCAATTCATCGAATAGGACATATACATATCGCTCATTTACTTGAATAGTGTCACAACTAAAAAAACACGATTTTTGAGATGAGTATGCAGATACGTGCGCAATTTTAGCGTCCATATTGTATAAAAATTTCATTCCGATGTGCAAAAAAATAAGCGGTGAAATAAGAACTTGTGTTAAATTATTAAACTTGTTATGTTGCAATATTTTTTAACCACAACTTAACATTAAATTCAGCAAAAACGACACATTTAACTTATGACGGCGAAATTGATTTATATTTTTCACAAATAACGACATAATTCAAAATGGGTCATATTTATGCCCAAGGAAAAGCATTAGTACACTCTATTTGGTCCACTTCTGCTCAACAGTGTATTTAATGTATTACAGGCCACTAGATTTGTCAATAAACTGATGGCAGTTTTCAATATTTGCTAAATAAGAGACAATTGAAAACTTTAAACCGCTCTCCTGAGGGGCATATTTGGGTGTAATTTTTTTGCGGAAGTGGGCGTGGCCCCGCCCTCAAATCGGTTTTTTGTATATATCTCGCAAGCCAATAAATCTATATAAACCCAACTTTCTACAGTCGGTTCCCTTACGTATCCCACCACACACCATGAAAATAGTTGAAATCGGATAATAACCACGCCCACCTCCCATGAAAAAGTCAGGTTGAAAATTACTAAAAATGCGTTAACTCACTAACGAAATACGTCAGAAATACTAAATTTTACAGAAGAAAAAGCAGAAAGAAGTTGCACTCAGATTTTTTAACAAAATGGAAAATGGGCGTGGCGTCGCCCCTTATGGGTTAAAAACCATATCTCAGGAACTATTCGACCAATTTCAATGAAATTCGGTATATAATATTTTCTTAAAACCCTGATAACACACATTAAAAATGGGCAAAATCAGCTCACAACCACGACTACTTCCCATATATAATAACTCAATTTTGAAGTCCATCTCATTCCTTCACTTTATAATACAGAGAAACTTCCATAACTCGAACTTCTATAACTCGAAGGTCTCCATAACTCGAACTAGAATTAGAAATCAAATTTCATATAAATTTCCTTCCATAACTCAAATTTCCTTAACTTAAAATTTTAATATCGAGGCACAATTTTGAAAGAGTCTTTCTATATCGTATGGAGGAGAATTAAAAAATATGATATTGCTCTAATGGATTCCTGAAATCATGTTACAAAAGATTGGGATGCAGACGTTAAGAGCCAAACAATAACAAAGTGCAACAAACAAAATTACAGAATACATATTTTAACATCCCTACTAATATTATAAATGCAACTTTGTACATATACTCTTGAAGGTACTAGAAGCAACATAGGGTACTTTATATTAATACAAATTTTTTTACGAAAGATAAAACAATTGTTTGTCAAAAAATTTATTAGTTTAGTTCCTCAATTACTTCCAGAGCAAAATCATGTTTTCCATCAAGTTTTACGTAAAATAGACTCCGGTAGTGGTGGACTCTTCTTTCTCGATGCACCAGGAGAAACTGGAAAAAACGTTTTTACTAAACTTATTATTAATGTCCGTCAGAAAAGACCAAAAAATAGCAGTTGCCGTAGCTTCGTCAGGTATTGCCGCGACGCTATTAAACGGCGGTCGTACGCACATTCCGTTTTAAAATTACTATTGAATTTGGCACAGGAAGATTCGCCAATCTGTAATTTTAGTAAAAATAGTTCACGAGGTAGAATGCTGCGAGAATGCAAGCTTTTAGTGTGGGATGAAAGTACAATGTCTCACAAAAAGGCTATAGAAGCTTTAAACCGGACCCTCCAGGACTTGCGAGATAGTACAGATATAATGGGAGGCATGGTGGTTTTATTGGCTGGTGATTTCCGTCAAACCCTCCCAGTGATTCAGAGGGGGACACCAGCAGATGAAATTCAAGCGTGCATTAAATCGTCAAGCTTATGGTCGACAGTTGAAAATCTCCGCCTGTAAACGAATATGAGGGTGCATTTTCATAATGACGTGGACTTTACGCAGAAATGTTGTTGAAAATTGGTGATGGTTGTTTAGACGTTGACGCTGAAGGCTACATATCACTGTCAAGAGAATTTTGTAATTTAGTAAAAAGTGATGTGGATCTCATTGCTAATGTTTTTAAGGAATTAAAACAAAATTTGTGTAGTGATCAGTGGTTGTGTGCAAGAGCAATATTAGCACCAAGAAATGAAATTTTAAACGAGGTTCAGGGAGAAATGAAGGAATATTTGTCAATGGATACAATTATGGATACGGAACTAAGTACTTCACATCCTGTGGAGTTTTTAAATTCACTTGAACTATCGGGTGTACCGTCACATAAACTTCAATTGAAACTAAATGTACCAGTAATGCTTATGCGATATCTAGATGCTCCTAGGCTATGTAATGGAACAAAGCTTCGGATAACAAAATTGGGACAAAACATACTTGGTGCTACTATTTTAACAGGTGTCGGTAAAGGAAATAGTGTTATAATACCTCGGATACCAATTATTCCCACTGACTTTCCATTCCAATTTAAAAGGATTCAGTTTCCCGTCAAGCTTAGCTTTGCTGTTACTATAAACAAGGCCTAAGGACAAACATTACAGGTATCAGGAGTGCATTTAGAAAACCCATGCTTCTCTCATGGTCAGCTTTATGTAGCCTGTTCACGTGTATCTAATGCCAGGAATTTACACATATTTGCACGCGACAGGAAAACTTATAACATTGTCTCCAAAAATATCTTAAATTAATACTTTGTATTTTATTTTTTTAAATTGTTAGAATTCAGAATTATTTATTTGCGTGACGGTGAAATATATTTTAACATTTGTTGTTGCATTTCAATAGGCATATATTAAAGTGTTGAAACTTCTGTCTGTAGTAATTTTTAAAAATTGTTGATCTCAGCCAAACAATCAAATTTAGTTATCATATTGACTCATTTCTATTATTATACCCTTACCCTTTATCTCTCATACTTATTTAATGACTCCACTGCAGGCGAAGCCGCGGGTAAAAAGCTAGTATTTAAATAAAACGTTATGCGAATTAAATAATTAAAACTGTGGGTAAATCTATATTTTACAGCTTTTTGAAATATTTATGTTTTATTAAAAATTTCTATAACTCGAAGCCTCTCTAACTCAAAGTTTTTTGTGGATTACGGTGATTAGAGTTAGAGAAGTTCCACTGTATATACATAAGAAATTAATAAAGACAGTGTAAAAAAAAATTGCACAAATGATCTGTTGCACTACTTATGAAAAAATCCGAAATCGGACTATAACTTCTCAAAGTCCCGGATATTGAACATGACGAACTCTGAACCTGAATTATAGGTTTTTTCAAAAATACGGTGCTTTACTTTGCATATATCGGTTAATATGTGAAATACCAAATTAAGTGAGATATAATGTATGTTGGTGATAAAAATGAGTGAAATCGGTTTAGGAATTACCTCAGCTTATATATAGTATATATATAATTATTTCGTTATTCTAGTGGACTTTATGCCGAATATGTGGGTCAAATTGTGTGTTATCTTAGAGAGTATAAAATGTTCTGTTGTAGCCGAACTTAGCCTTTCCTTACTTGTTTTATGTTAGAAATTAATCCATATTTACAAGACTCGATTATTTATATGATTTAGAATTAGCTGATAACATAACTTTGTGCAACCCTATACTATCCCTCGTATATTCAAGTAAGTACGATTAATTTCATATTCAGTGAACAGATAAATTTTGTCTCAAGTTAACAAAAAAATGAATGGTTGTTAGTGTCCGGGTGAGCTAAAGTATACTTGATTTTATTTTGCGTTACAATTAAATAGAAAATGCGCCAACTCACTTACTCACTCTCTCTTACTGACACCCACAGATGATCCTGAATTCAGCTTTATATAACTTTGTTGGGTGATGGACGATAGATGTGGCGAAGTCATTAAAAACCATGGCTTGTATGCCTCACGAAGATTTTGCCCATAGAAAAGTTTGATAACATTGATATAAAATCTTAAAAATTATAACTTTTAATTCATTAGGTCATCAGACAGGGTTTAAAATTTCAACTTTAAGATTCTGCAGTGGCCAAAAGTTTTATAAACATATGTGTAAAGAAAGCGTTTTAATGAAGAAATAGTTTTTCCAATGTTAACCCTCATGTATTATTCTTGGCCAGTCCGGAATTCCCATGACTAAATTGTAGAATGCTAGTATTTGCATTCTTAGAGATCACATATCGCCTTTAACACTGGCTATACTCAGAAGTTACGTACTCGTAAACTGCTGTCATTGCTCTGCTCTCTTTTTTTCATGAACGAATTGCGACATGCGAGACTTTTGCGCAACTGACATTTTGATGTTATGCACGAGAAAATACGCCAATTAAAGTTATCTTCAGAATACTCGAATACTCAAATGCATCTATCGATTTTCTGACAATTGCATGATACATCCTCAGACACATATGTTTGCCACAACTTTACCAAAGCCATTAATGTCTGTGAAGTCTGGCGCGTAGAGTGTGGCCCACCTATGCCGTTGTGATAATGCATACCATTACATTAGCGATTTGTACTGCAAAGTTGCAGAAATGTTGATGATTGGTTGCAACAGAGCAACTTAGCAACATGTTCTGTTGCTCAGTTGTTTTGGCTCCATGCTCTTACGGTACTCTTAGCGGCAACAAAAGTGGTTGGGATAAGGCAGCTTGAAAACTGCAGCTGTAAAATGTGTTGTTGTAAATTATATTTTTATACTCTCGCAACATGTTGCACAGAGTATAATAGTTTTGTTCATATAACGGTTGTTTGTGTCACCAAGAAATAATGATCAGGATGACGAGTGGATTTGAAATCCGGATGTCTGTCCGTCTGTCCGTCCGTCTGTCCGTCTGTCCGTGCAAGCGATAACTTGAGAAAAAATATCTTAAATATCTTAATGAAACTTGGAACACATATTCCTTGGCACCCTGAGGAGGTTGCTTTCGAAAATGGGCAAAATCGGTCCACTGACACGCCCACAAAATGGCGGAAACCGAAAACCTATACGGTGTTATAACTCAGCCAAAAATAAAGTTATGAAAATAAAATTTGAAACATAGGATTACATTAAGAAGGGGCACATTTGGATGTAATTGTTTTTGAAAAGTGGGCGTGACCCCGCTCCAAATAGGTTTTTTGTATATAACTCGCAAACCAATAAAGCTATATAAATTTTCTGCAGTCGTTTCTTTTAGTCATTTCCTTATACAGTCCAAAACTGAAAGAAATCGGATAATAACCACGCCCACCTCCCATACGAAAATTAGGTTGAAAATTACTAAAAGTAGGTTAACTCACTAACGTCAGATACACCAAATTTTACAGAAGAAATAGCAGAAATTTTAAAAAAAATTTTTACAAAATGAAAAATGGGTGTGACATCGCCCACTTATGGGTCAAAAACCATATCTCAAGAACTACTCGACCGATTCGAATGAAATTCGGTATATAATATTTTCTTGACACCCTGACAACACGGTTAAATGAGCGAAATCGGTTCACAACCACGACTAATTTCTTTATAACTCAATTTTGAATTCCATCTGAATCTTTCTTTATGGTATATACATTAGGAACCAATGATGATAGCGAAATAAAACTTTACACAAATACTTTATATGATCTGTGGCATCACTTGTAAAAAATTGTCGAAAACGGACTATAACTTTTCAAGGCCCCAGATATCGAACATGTTGAACTCAGCGCCTAAGGTTAAATTTTAACCGAAAATATGGGTAAATCTCTCAGATAATTAAATGTAATTCAGAGGAAATAGTTTTCTTTTAATAGTATGTCTCTATTCCAAAAATTATTAAAATCGGATCACAACATCTCCTAACTCCCGTATACATAATTTAAGGTTTTCCAAAAATATGATCCCCTAGCTCTAATTATAGGTTTTTCACAAATTCGTTGGGCATTATTTCGCATATATGTATTGGTTAATATGTGATATAGCTTCAAATCAAAATTAAGTGGGCGTATAGTATTGGATATAGTGTACCTTGCTGGTGAAATTGAATGAAATTGGTTCAGGAATTATCTCAGCCCTCATATCTATATATGACGATTTTCATTATTCTATTAAACTTTATGCCGAATTTATGGGTAAATTTGTGTGTTATCTTAACATAATTTCTTCAATAAATTGCGAGAGTATAAAATGTTCGGTTACACCCTTACTTGTTTATTGTAGTTTTAGCCATTTTAAAAGTTTTATGTGGCAGCAACACCAATAAAGTATTGAAAATCCTAACTTTGTCTTTAAGGAATTTTGAATAGACAATATTCTAAGAGAATTAAAAATTTTCCACAAATAGTGTGAAATAAAAATGGCTAAATTTAATAGAAGGTCTTTGTGTGTGCAACTGTCTAATTACGTCCAAGTGAAAAGACTTAGGATATAATTTTACATTGATCTGGAAATGTTCTTCACAGTGTAATACAATAAATAAATTTGAAATTAAGCGTAGAGTCAACATTTGTTTACTATTCACGATGGCAAGCCTTGAAATAATTCACTAAATTACACATTTGATATTTCCCTACAGAACGACCGCCTCATGGCTGGCCAATATGTCACAATGTTTCGTCATGTTATAAGACATGTCAACATACCTGGAGCGGAGTCGGAGAATGGCAAAGCACTAACGCGAGCAGATTAAGCATCGCATTCGGCACGTTTGAACATTTGCGGTAAGTGGAGCTAATATAAATACAAATGTGCGATCTTATAAAAATTAATAAAAGCAAATAAACAAATACGGCTTCCACATACTTCGACTAAATGCGCTATATGCGTTCAAATACTAAAATATTTCGTCTGAAATGCACATCGCGTTTCACTGAATTTTGTATTTTTATCTCTTTGTTTAGTGAATTTTTTACACACCTGCAAGGTTACTCATATATGTACATATAATCTTTTCCTCTCGCATAGGTATGTCATATGTGCGCATGATGCTGAAACTATTTATTTGCTGTGTCAAGTAAGACGTTTTTTCTCAAATTCCTGTTACAGATTACCCACTCTACAGCATCAGTATTGAGAAAGGTGAGCATGCATATACAAGATCATATTTATTAATATACAAGCGTACATGAATATTTGCACATATTCGTATCACCCTCGCTCGGTTTATGTGTGAGGAGAACCTAGCGAACGTCATTGATTCTCGTTCTGCGGCCATTTCCGCTCAACAAGTTTTTGCATATTTTCTATGGTACGAGTGCATGCATGCAGCATGTGGCGAGTGATGCTTTCGTGGTTTTACTTATTTATCTAGAATGCTTATCCACACATAACGCTGGTCCATAAAATTTAAAAAAACTTTCATATTTCACAACTAGACTGTTTCATAATCTGCTTTATAGAGCCTCCACCATTCAATTCTACTCTTGGATCAGCGACCCATGAACAACTATTGTTTTGCAATTCCTCTCTTAACTTTCAATGAACTAAACAAGAGAATAAGAACTCAAGATTTAAACTTGTTTATGCCAAAAAAAGTGGTACATTTGAACAACACATCGAAAACAAAATCTTCATTATTTGAGTATTTCATTTAAAAAATGTTATATAGAATTTCCCAGAATTTCTAATACTGTTAAGAAGCGTGAGTTTTATCGAAAATAAAACTTGAAGAGAGCATAGACATTCGGATAAGTTTATTTACTCAAGCGATTTCAGAAAAATCAGTAAAGGTATCGATCAAAGCCAAATTTTTAAAATAAAGATCTTCTCTTTCCTTTAAACCTTTGCTAGGCTTTCAGAAAAAAAAAATATTAGACCAGTTAACTTCACAAGTTTAATGAAATTACTAATGAATGGATTTACTAATGAAAACTATATGTTTAGGTGGATATATATGTCCAAAACCGGAGTTTCACTTAGGAGTGGATTTTGCGATTCGAGTTTGATCCTTCCAGACACATGTTTTTGAGATTTTTAGGGAACAGTTTTCTCCTAGTGTATAAATAAGAAACGACCTTTTTTGGCTTCAAATTACACATCATGTGATGATAATTATAAATAATTCTTCATACAATCTACCACCCTAATCATTATTTAATGTTATGAATGCATATGATTTTTTTGATTTATTACACCACTCACTCACACATATATGTATGTTCACTTTTCCATTACAGAATGTGCTCAGAACGCCAGCCTCTTCATCGAGAATGTGCAGTGAACCACCAATCAGGATACTTACACTTCCATCGCCCGCAATAAGGTTAACCAAACGTCGCAAAGGACGGTGGAGGGGAAAGTTTTGGGAGAGCTAAGCTTGAAGTTGCGAAATTTTTTGGTTGTTGGTGGTATAAGTTCAAATGCAAATTCGAGAATTGCACCAGACTATTTCTAATTTGTTTGGAGTAGTTAATGAAAAACCGCAAAGCCGTAAGCTCCATATGAGTGTTCGTAAATTTCGCAACTTAAAACAGCACTAAATGCTGCTAGTTAGAAATCGCCAAATTTTATTTTTAACAGTTTTTACCAAACAATTTGTGTTTAAAGTAATTCAATTTAAATATACATATTAGTCTGGCCATTTTTGTAACATCATATGATATCAATAAGCGCCGGCCTAAAAAAATTTGCTTTTCATCTTAAAAAGTCACCTGCAAAGTTTGAAGTTGATCTGTGAGCAATAAATTCTATTTGGTGATGGTAACATTGATTAGAATTGCAAAAAAATTTCTGTTCGATATTGGAATCGTTTTCCTAAAGGATCGACTCGCTTTTCCAAATTGGAGTCAATTCCTGGATTGATCGCTTTAGAGAATCGTGTTCCAATCAACTATCACTATTTATGTCAAAAGACATTGTAAATTCGGGTATCCTCCGAAGTATTCGTGCACAATCGTAGAGATAAGAGTCATGGTTACCAAATACGAGTTTTTTGTTAAAGAATCTCGTATCACTATATCTCTCTTTCTTTTGTGATTAGATTTCGTGTTTAACTGATAATATATTCGAAATTGATGTTATCTAACTTTGAAAAACGCGAAAGCATTGGATTTGTCAGTAATTTCGGTGAAAACACGTAAAGCCGATGAAGAACAACGACAAATTACTTTTATTGGGCATGTATCATATCAAATTGTGGAAGCTAAGTTACCGTCAAATAGGCAAGTTTTGGAGGTGTTTTTCTACAATATGCGTTTTGTAAAACTAACCTCGAGAGAAAGTGCAAGACTAACGATTGACGCTGTTTTTATATTTTGGCAACAAGCTCGTATACCAACTCGAGATTCTCATAAATGTGCGGCAAAGCTACTTAAATTGTACGAAGATGGGAAAAACTTCAACAAAATGAGAGTGGAGAAAATGAAAGCCGGAATGAAACAAAAAAATGATGTTTTCATGGATACGTTAGACGATCTGTTTGATAATTCAGTTGTCGATGTTTTAACGATGATGTGGATTGAAGAATATAAGGAATTTTTGGGAAAAAACGACAAAAAGGCCGACCTGGCTCAATGTTAGGAATTGATATGAAAACAGCAGCAAAGAAGAAAGAACAAAATTGAAAAAAAGAAAAAGAAGAAGTACGAAAATTAAAACATTAGAATTTAAACAATCAGGTAAGAAGTTTGATTAGTGTTCTGTGGATTCTAATTACAGCTTTTTACAACTATTAAATTATTATATTTTTATTTACAATTCTACGCGTAGTTATTATTTGTAATCATCATCATGGCATTTGACACCCGAAACAGTAGAATTCGCATTTTTCGATCAAAGCGTTTCACTCCAAATCAAGCAAAAATGGTGAACCGTTTAACAACGAAGGCTCCTGCAATAAATTTTTTCAAATACCGTACATGTCCAAATTTGCTGGATTTGTCGACTTGTGACTTATCTGAATTGGTGTCGTATACAATTTTTTTTTTATCAATTTCAATTTCGAACTTCTGACTGACTGACTTCTTTGAATGAGACCCAGCTGTGTGGAAGGGCAATGAGGAATATCAAACTGCTTCGGAATTCCTTCAAAATTTATTTGTGGTTAATGATGTTGCAGAATGTGGAGTTAAATTTATGAAAGATTATAACCGAATTTTAACCCGCGATGAAGAAGAAGCTCTGTTCATATTGCAGATTATCGATTCTTACCGAAAAATATATCCATCACATACAAAATAATAATTGAATAAATAATCATAAAGCTTCTAATGTTTTCTAAACTTGAATTCAAATACCAAATTTACAATTCAAAAAATTGTGTGAAAATTCAAAATTCAAAAAATTAAAATAAAATCTTTTTTGTTCACCTTTAAGTAACTTTTGGGTCCATCAATTATTCTCAGATCAGCTTCAACTTTTTCAGTCATTTTATTTAGATAAAAAATAAACTGTTTTAATCCGGCGCTGATTGACTTAGAAATTTTGAAAATTTCATAAGTGATTTCCAAAGATTTTTTCACAGTAGATGTGATTGTAATGATTTGAGGGCTTTGAAGTTTTTTGTGTTAGAGTATTTGATTTAATTTTTTAAACTTTACTGCATATTAATATAAGCTATTATACTATATGCACTATGTTAATTTTTTTTTAATTTAAAATTTCGTTTTTATACTCTCGCAACAAATGTTGCTAAAGAGAGTATTATAGTTTTGTTCACATACTTCAGGTGAAGAGTGGATTTCAAATCCGAATGTCTGTCTGTCCGTCCGTCTGTGCAAGCTATAACTTGAGTAAAAATTAAGATATCTTGGCACACTTATTCCTTGGCACCATAGGAAGGTTGCTTTCGAAAATGAGCAAAATCGGACCACTGCCACGCCCACAAAATGGCGAAAACCAAAAACACTTAAAGTGCCATAACTAAGCCATAAATAAAGCTATGGAAATAAAATTTGGTATGAAGGATCGCACTATGAAGGGGCATATTTGGATGTAATTTTTTTGGGGAAGTGTGCGTGGCCCTGCCCCCTACTAAGTTTTTTGTACATATCTCGCAAACCAATAAAGCTACATAAACCAAACTTTCTGCTGTCGTTTTTTTTTAGCAACATCCTAATGCAGTCCAAAAATGAAAGAAGGATCATAACCACGCCCACCTCCCATACAAAGGTTGGGTTAAAAATTAATTAAAGTGGGTTAACTCGCTAACAAAAAACGTCAGAAACACTAAATTTCACATAAGCAATGGCAGAAAGAAGGTGCACTCATATTTTTTTACAAAATGGAAAATGGGCGTGGCGTCGCCCACTTATGGGTCAAAAACCATATCTCAGGAACTACTGGACCGATTTCAATGAAACTTGGTTTGTAATAGTTTCCTTACATCCCAATGATATATTGTGAAAATAGGCTAAATCGCTTCACAACCACGCCTACTTCCTATATACCAGAACTTTGAAGGCAATCTGAATCGTTTACTTTACAATATATAAAGTAAGTACTAGTGAAGATATCGGTGCAGCACTTTGCACAAATACTATGTTAATAGTGTGGCAGCCCCATTCTACAAATCGCCGAAATCGGACCATAGGTTTTTAAGGCCCCATATATCGAACACGAGGACCTCGGTGCTTCTAACCTAATATTATGGTTTCCAACTTTCAATGGACTTTATACAATATATATGACGAATATGTGGGTCAAATTGTGTTAAATATAAATAAAGTTAAATAAATAAATTGCGAGAGTATAAAATGTTCGGTTACACCCTTACTTGTTGTTATTGCTGTCGTAGGTCAATATATTTGAATTGGTGGCATGTACGTCAGCTAGTGGTGTTTTATGTGTTGTGTTCTACTTATCTATCTTCTATCTTACTTCTGAGTGATTGCTTTCATCGATTCTGCTGTTTTGTTGTTGTCATTACTGCTTTAGCTCCGGTAGATGAACAATTAATATGTGTATGACCGCCTTCTGTGACGACATGGTATACGATTCATTTAATGTGAATATGTGCTTGAGAGTATGCGTTGATGCCTGAGCTCAATTCAACACAATGGATGCGAGTTATTAGCAATCGGTTTGCTCCAGTTTCATCCAATTGTGTTTGTGGATATTTGTCACAGTAACATGAGTTTGTGAGTAATCTTCTTGTATCCAAAGTATGAATGCGATTTCTTGTTGATTAATTGTGGGCATTCCAAGATAAGTGAGTGTTTTAGATGATAGATAATGCTGTTATTAATAATCACTATAGTAAAGGTATATTTTCCTTAAACTGAATTCCAGCACTTAATTTATTCAATGAAATTAATTCTGTAAAATATAAGGAGGCAACACTGCTTAAAAATAGTATACTATTAATAATGTTGCGATTGCCATAATTCAATCCGATCTATTATATTACTTCCTGAGATTTTGGTAAATACCCGACAGGATCTCTCTTAATACATTAGATGAAATTAAATAATGTACTATAAAAATATTTGAACCATTAACAAAAACAAGTAAAAATGTCTGGACATTATGCGAGAAGAATGAACAAAACATTCATGTTTTATAATATAAGGACTAGATATGCAGGCTGACTTAGTTTGTACACATGTCTATCAGTAAATAGCTACAATGATTTTCGTAAAAATTAGAGTTAAATTAATTATCTACGAATACTCTAAAGTGATGGCCAAAGTTACTACTAAACAAGAAAAAACGTTAACTTCTGCTGTGCCGAAGCTAATATACCCTTTATAGGTACATTTCTTTTAGTAACTATTTGTTTAAGCAAATCTAAAGACGTATGGAAAAGTAAGTAAAAAAAAAATTACTAATTAACTAAAATTAAGTAAAAAAAATTTACTAATTCTTTTTAGCCGGGTTGTTTGCTAGAAACATTAAGGTTATATAGTTAACCGATCTCAACAATTTCTTCGGAGATTATATTATTACCTTAAGCAGTAATCCATGTCAAATTTCGTGAAGATACAACGTCAAATTGTCTATACAAGCCATTGATTCCGACCGTTCGGTTTGTATGGCAGCTATATGTTATAGTGAACCGATCTGAACAACTTTTTCGGAGATTAAATTATTTCTATGAACAATAACTCACACCAAATTTTGTGAAGATATGTAGTAAAATGCGGAAGTTTTCCATACAAGCCATTGATTCCGATCGTTCAGTTTGTATGGCAGCTATATGCTATAGTGGTCCGATATCGGCAGTTCCGACAAATGAGCAACTTCTTGAAGAGAAAATAACATTTGCAAAGGACTAGTTCGTATATATACAGACAGACAGACAGACGGACATGGCTAAATCGACTCAGTTCAACATACTGATCATTTATATATATACTTTATCGGGCCTCCGACGCTTCCTTCTAGGTGTTACAAATTTCGTGACAAACTTAATATACCCTGTTCAGGGTATAATAACTGCAAGCCAAATCAAATAAAGTTATCTGTTGGCATGGAGAAGGATATTCTCCTAACCATATAGAATACCTCAAGCGTATGCTGAGAGGAGAGGTTCTTGAGGCCAATGGACTAAGATGATTTATGATACTCGAGATTTGAACTAAAAAGAATAGCGTTTATCCCGAAATCTGCTAACTATTACTTAACAGAGTAAAAAAAAAAAATATTTATGTAAATATGTATACCGTCATAAGATACTCTTATATGTACCTCAGTCAAATAATTATATGTGCATGAACTTTTTGCAAAAAAAATAAAGATTACAAAATTGCAAAATATTTCTCAGTATGCAGGTTTGTTATTATTAATGCATACGATATAAAAAAACAAAAAATTAACAAATTTCAAAATATTTTTTAAACTATAAAACAGAATTGAAATTTAGGCTAATGGTAAATATTTATATGTGCATTTTACTATTTTTACCAGTAAAGCCTATACATAGGAGTTTAACTGAAAGAAATGTTTATTTTAATAGTCAGTAGAGTTGTCCTTATATTTTAAAACTAAATTAAGCCGCTTAATCAGAGAATTAACTACTGACTGTAGAATAGTTATGTAAATATTATCAAATTCTTGCTTTATGGCTAATTTAAGGTGACGTACTGTCTCAAACTGCTTTCCGTTGTGGAAAACAGGAGCAGAGAGGTTCCCCCAGAGATCCTCAATAGGATTTAGGTTCGAACTCAGTGCTGCACATTGTAATACCGGAATTTTCCGGTCGTTAAATATATTCTTCGCGTGGATTGAAGCGTTATCCTTTCGATATGTCCAGTTATATGCCATAAATATTACCAGCAAATTTTATTAACTCGCTGTCCAAAAGATCTACATTGATATTAGCATTCATTTGAGTGAATATAAAACATGTAGATAGCTTTCCACAGCAGCAAAATGCCTCCCATGTAATCAAGGTACCGCTTCCAAAACATAGCTTGTTGTAGGACCGTCGTTCCTGGCGCGAATCTCTCCAATATTTCTTCCAATGACCTGGGTAGACTAATTTTTTTTTTTCGTCACTAAAGATTGTATTCGCATTTATATATATCCGCACAGAATTGGTCTTTATTTGCAAACCTCAAATTTGCTTTATTGTGACTTTCTGTCGTAACTAGGTCCATATTTGATCGCTGCTTATCAAGTCCGCAACTACTAGCCGTCGAATCATCCTTTCGCACCGCTCATCAATGTTGTTTTTCGTCCGCTGCCTCGCACTAACCATAATTAGTGGGCTTTGTAAGAAATTTGGAGATACAGTTCCGATGTCGCTTTGGTCTAGAGCTATTTTGGAACCGCTTTTATGCATTCCTATGATTATTACTTGTTCCTCGACTGAGGCATTTTAGGCTTAAAGTTAAATAAATGTAATCAAAATTTTAATAATTCATTAAGTTAATGAACCTACAATAATTTTGAAAACAAATTTTAGCAAAAAAAAGTTTTTGCTGCGACACTATCAGTAAGAAAGATCCGCTAAGCCGATTTTGCACATATAAATATTTTCTATGAAATACCCAATTCACAAGCACATTCTTAATGTAACTTTACAACGAACGAGAAAAGTATGAAACAATTTTCGTTGCATAGTAACGGTAACATATCAACCTTTTATTCCACATTTACCGAAATCCAAAAAATAACAGTGAATAAGAAATAAAAAAAAAAAACGAAATGCACATATAATTATTTGACTGGGGTATATGTTATCACAGCAGCGAGAGAGTAAAAGAAAATTCCTACACTTGTGTTTGTTTTTTGTACGATTTTATTTATATTTAAATTTAAATATTTTATTATTTTTTATAGATATTTTTTTTATAATCTGGAAACAAATTTGCTAAGAAGTATATTGAACATGAGGACCTCGATGCTTCTAACCTAATATTAAGGTTTCCAACTTTCAATGGACTTAGACATATATAGTATATGACGAATATGTGGGTCAAATTGTGTATTAAATAATATTAAATAAATAAATTGCGAGAGTATAAATTGTTCGGTCACAACCGAATATAGCCCTTCCTTACTTGTTTTTATTTATATTTAAATATTTAAAAATATAAACAAAAATAGTATGCAAAAAACTGAGGGCAATTAATTTGGCACAAATGATCTGATGGAGAGCTACTCATGCTTTTGGACACAAAGTTATACAAATTTCGCGACTATGGTAACAACAGTGTGGACGAATGCAGCCGATTCGCACATGCCTACACAGCCATCTGTATTAATTAAATTCAATGAACTTCACAGGGTGTTAATACATATGAGAATATTTTCGAGAGTGCATTTTTATTTAGTACTAGCAGACCCGGCCACACATTTTGTGGCTAAGATATACAATCAATCTTGGCTTCGATGACGACACAAAGTTCATTACAAAGTCGAGGTTGATTTATGTTAGACAGCATGATGACAACTGATGCTACTTTTAAATGTAAAATTAAGTGGTGATAATCCAGGCAATTCCAATGATTATAAAAATTCTTGGGATAGTTGGCTACGTCATCCTAATTTGTATCTGTGTCAGCTCTCCTGTAACGAAATTCTAAATTGTCGCAACGCATGACATCGACGGCATCTTTATATTGTTGTTTTATGTCCGGAAAGAGACAGAAGAGACAGAAATGTGTTTGAAATGTTATTAATCCATCGAGGTGTCAACTGTGAGCTTACCAATTCCAATATCTAGCAACTTCTTCTATTTACAATCGCAGTTTGATCTTGTTGCAAAAACACTTGTATGTATAAATAAGCGATTTTTTATACGCCGTAATTCCCAAATTATCAGCTTGCATATCTGAAAAATTTTCACTATAGCGCTATTTTTGGCGATTTTGCAAACTGGTGTTTCGTTGATTTGCATTATAGGAGTAACTTCAATGCCGAATGCAGAGTTTGTGTGCCTACTAACAGGTTGCCAAGTTGCCAAGTTGAGTAAAATCGGTTCAGGAATTACTACGGTTCTCATATACAATATATGATGATTTTCGTTGTTCTATTCTTCTTTATGAATATATGGGTCAGTATTGAGTGTTATATCTTAATAAAATTACATCAATAAATTCCGAGAGTTTAGTCGGTTGCACCCAAACTTAGCCTTTCCTTACTTGTTACAAATTGTTTTGGGCTATCGACACAACCTTATACAATTGAACATTGACAAAAATATTTTAACAAAGCAACAATGACTACCTTCGAAAGATTATTATTTTTTGTTTTCTATTTTTTTTTTAATTTTGTTGTCAACTCATATGAAGTTCTGTTATTGCAATCTTCCGCGCAATTTTTCTATATTTACTTTTTTTCTAAACCTTTATTGGCCATGCTCGAATATTTCAAGACTAAAATTAGCCAGAATGGCGTGGCAGTTCTTGACTTTTTGCGAGACTAACGAACAGCAATTCGTTTTTATATCTATAGAATACAAATTGTTTGTATGGGAGTTTAGAAAAATGTGAATTTTAGACTTTTTCAAGCAATTTTTTTTTTTAATTTTTCTCTCCGTAAGAACTATCCTCAATCTTCCTGGAATACACACAAAAAAGAATCAGTGAAATCGGTCCTGCCGTTTTCATGCTATGTCGCGACAACGGAAAAAGGGTTTCTATTTTATATATTGCTTTGTCCCAGCCAACAAGGGGGAAATTTTTTTTTTTCGAATTTACTTACGCATACCCTCGATTTTTTTTACATTTTATCCTAATAACTCAAATAATAAATATTATTGCGATTGAATAACGATAACACGTGCCGACTTGACGTTAAACTTGAAATATGAAAGTTAGTATGGAAGCTTTGTAGGGATTGCGGATTAAAATATTTATATAGTCAATAATACACCGTTTTTATATTTATTGAGTATTTATAAATAACATTATATTATTATTTACTAAATTTTCTTTTCAAAGTTTTATTTTTACAATCCGAATATATCTGTCTGTGTTCTTGAACTCAACGTAACAAAAATTGCTTTGGTTCCTCGTCGACGGTGATTAAGCCATGAAAGTCTTGCATTAACTTAACCGCTCTTTCAGCGGTATCGTTAACTGCTCTCAGTGTGTAAACCTTCTCTTTAGCATATTGGAACGAAGCATTATTTGGCCATGTAGTTGGAGACTCATTAAGAAAGCTATCATCAACTATTTTAAGTCGATTGAATAAAGATTTGATTTTTATTGAAACAAAGTCATCGATGTTTTTCTCTGAAATAAAATGCGACAGTTAACATAAAATAAAACAAATAAAAACTAAAATTATTGACTCTCATACTAACCGTAAAGTGGACCACAAAGTTCGTCTTTCGATGGTATGTAGCGTTTCCCGTTGGCCGATGGATATTCTTTAGTTAAGTTAGCAACTATCTTTACTTTAGTTTCTTGGTCAACGTCATCGTCAAATAGAGACAAGAGAGACACTTCATCTGTCAAATACCATAAATGCTGGCAAAACTTTTGTAAAGCTGCCTTTGAGATATTTGTATCGATTATTTCGTAAGCCTTCATGGCTTTTAAAAAGCATAAGTCTTGGAATGGTGCTTTAACAGCTAAAATACATTGCAGCCAAGGCTTGACGTAGGATGTGACGATGAACAGGCAGACGTCTAACAAAGCTGACTTATCCTTATTTGAAATTCGTAATTGAGAGCTAAGTAATGAAATTTTTAATGAATAAATTGCTCTTGCCATCCATCGGGCTTGGTGCATTGCCCCTGGAGGCCGGATTCTAATTATTTTCTGTGTATCTCCGTCAAGAAATATTATTGAAAGCTCAATTAATTCTCGATAATCATCTTTAGCGATTTCTTTAGTCAATTCAGCTTGGTAAAATGCTAATAGTTTATCAATTTCTGATCTACTCAGGCATGATAACTTTTCAGTACTGACCTGTATTTTCTGGGAATCGATATTTTTCCAGTTTTCTCGAAACTTTTTGAATAAAGGTATATCGGGGCTTGTAGTTACCTGGGGAATTTTAGCTTCAAATACACCTTTTAATACCAATTCGTAGATATGATGACGGCAAGCAAAAATAAGCATCTCTCTGTCTAATTTCTGTTCTAGAAGCATACAGGCCCCATTAATACGACCTGTGTTTGAAGCCGTTGTATCACAACAAAGGATCTGCACTTTATCTTCAAGATTCCAGTCAATGATAGAATTCCAAACTGCCTGTGCCTGTTCGCATCCTGAAGAACTGTCCAATTTTGGCACAGCAATGAGTTGTTCTTTATTATTATACGAAATAACTATTGGGTGACGTTCTTCTTTAGATTTACGTGTATCTAAAGCCGGTAACAGTTTTCCATCCCAGTGAACAGTTACAGTATCCGGAACCTCGTTTTGAAAATAAACCTTAATAGCTTCTGCGCGCTCTTTTCGCTTTTCCTTGCGAATTCTTCGAATGGAAGACTTGCTAATAGGAAATTCGTCAATGTTATGTCCAAGTGCCTCAATAGTCGCTTCAATAATAAACACAGAATGTAGCATACTTAACTGACACCTATCTAATGCTGCCACTAATTTTGGAGTAATGAAATTTTTTCTTATATAAGTTTTACTAGTACCGGGCTGTGTCGTCTCAGTTGGAATGAACAGATTTTCTTGTAGATCAATTACTTCAGAATCGGAATATACATTTTCTTGTAGGGGCGCAGAAGATGATGTCGAAGAAGTTAATGATGAAACATATTTAGCCCGCCTCTTTTGCTCTTCAAGGTTTCTAAGACGTGACCTCTCCTCCTTTTCTGTAAATTTTTTGTCCACTCCAGCCAAGTGACCAAGTCGACCTGGTTGTCTCTGTTGCTGCAAGAAGACTCTATCTTCATTTATCTTTATTAACTGTAGCGCATCCGCGTGTGCAATATCAAACAAGTTATCTAAATTTGTAACAAACTCTTGTCGACGCTGCTCAAAGACTGCTTGTGTTTTGTTTGCATTTTTTTGTAAATCTCGCCAAACTTGGTACAAGGTTACCAATTTTTTAACACAGTTAGGAAATGATTTAATCGGTATACGTGCCTTTTCCCAATAGATAATACACTCACGAATAGTAAGGTTAGCACTTTCATTGACACTTAAATTCACTTCGCGAATATTATAGAACAAAACTGAAAGTACTTGTCCATTAGAGGGATGTTTTGACCCTGTTATTTGATGTTTGACATCTCCTATTAAAAATATTCCCTTTTTATCACTACGTAATTCCACTGACATGTTGACCGAACAAAGACAATGCGTTTACTAATAAAATAAACAAGCAATAACAAGCTCATCGATACATGAGCTCCAGCGTGCCTTAGTATTCAAGTACCGACATGTTTCGATGCAAGTCGGCACGCTTTACTGTAGTTCTAAATAGACGAAACTTTTTTTATAATTAATTATACATTATTTAAAAAAAAATAAGAGGGTATGCGTTGCAAAAATCCCAAAAAAAATGTTTTGGGACACTCTAATATAGATACTAAAAGTGTTTACACAGTTTTACGAAGCGACTTTTGTTCTAAATATTACATCTTACCTTTTTTATGAGGTGTGTAAAAGCATTTGTATAAGAGGTGTAGAATTTACTAGAGGGATGGCTGTAATATCAGCTCTCTAAGTAAGCAATAAGAAGTACGGAATATTCTGAAGATCTTATCAGGTCCCCTTATTCCAGAAAAACATTCCAGATGTATTTTTCTATAAATTCAGATAAAAGTAACGACATCACCTATGATACCAAAAATCAGTTCCAATATTCAAAGTTGTATGTAAAATATATGTTGTATTCCTTCACAAAACACCTTTTCTGTAATGATAAATCGCAAAATTTTCACAGAAGGTGATATTTAACATTTAAATTTCACCGTAGTTTAAATCTTCAGTCTGTCTACTGTCAACATTCTATTATTATTCTTCGTAATAATATTTAAAATTAATTTGTCATGTAGGTGGAGATTTATCTTTGCTTCTATTATCTATACTAATGTTATAAAGAGGAAAGGTTTGTTTTATTGTTTGTTTGTCTCGAATAGGCTCCGAAACTACTGAACCGATTTGAAAAATTCTTTCACCGTTGGAAAGCTATACTATCCCTGAGTGACATAGGCTATATTTAGTTTAAAAAAAAATAGGGTTCCTTACAAAAACTCCGATAATGTAAAAAATTCCAAAAAACTTTCTTTAATCGCGAATGCTGCGAAAACGATTGAAGATATAAGTAAAAGTGATGTACTACAATTTTGTAGAACTTATCATTATCTACAAAAAACGTCGCGACATCATACCTCTAACTATTATAGTTTTGTCACAATAAGCGATTTTATATAAAAAAATTAATTAAAATACCACTACTTGAAAAGGCTCTTTATTTATACCTTAGTATTAATCATTATCGAAATAAATGATTTATTATTTAAGATCGCTTCAAAGCCTTTATATAACTTTTTGAATTATTAGATTCTGACATTCCATTCAAAAGATATCACGGGTTAAAAATTTTGAAAAGCCGCTTGGCGGCTAACTAATATTTTGAAGGTTATCATTATTGCATTGTATAGTTTAATTGTATAAGGTTGTGTCGATAGCCCAAAACAATTTGTAACAAATAAGGAAAGGCTAAGTTCGGGTCCAACCGAACATTTTATACTCTCGCAATTTATTGCTCTATTTTTATTAAGATAACACACAATTTGACCTATATATTCGACATAAAGTCCAATAGAAAATCATCATATATAGTATATGAGGGCTGATGTAATTCCAGAACCAATTACACTCATTTTCACCACTAAGATTAACGGGAATAGGGGCAACTTGGCACCTGTTAGTAGGCAAACAAACGGCACATTCGGCCTTGAATTACTCCTAAATTGCAAATGAACGAAACACCAGTCGGCAAAATCGTCAAAAATAGCGCTTTAACGAAAATTTTCCATATATTCAAGAAGTCGCTGGAGGTACGGCACAGGACTTTAAAAGATCTTGATTGTCGATGAACGTTTTTGGTGGAGCCAGGATTCTGTTAGCAGGTGATTTACGCCAGACTCTTCCAATTATTCCTGGATCAACTGTTACTGACGGGCTAATCGCATGCCTAAAATCATTTAATTTGTGGCGACACATAAAGATTCGCCAATTAACAACTAACATAAGAGTGTTTTTGCAACCATATCAAATTGCGAATGTAGAAGTAGTTAGCAGTTGAAACCTTTATGGATTAATAGCATTTCCAACAGATTTCTGTTACTTCATTGACTCGAAAGAGAAGTTTTCCTGACATGAAACCTCAAAATGATAACCATAAATGACTGATTGAATGACCTATATTGGTGGTAAAAAAAAATATCGATGATCTTAAAGCGACAATTTAGAATTTCGGTCCAAGAGAGTTGACACAGCTACAAACCAGGATGACGTAGTCAATTATCCCAATCTATTTAAAATAGCCTGTACTATCACCACTCACTTTGCAATTAAAAGTAGTGTGAGTTGTCATCATGCAGCGTAACATAAATCAACCTCGAGTACTCAATATCGTCGCCGAAGCCAAGATTGGACCAACTTAATTTAATGTATACCTTAGCCACAAAAACGTGTGGCAGGGTCTGCTAGTACAAATATAAAATATGTAACAGCTACGATACGAATATAAATAAAAATCTGCTATCAAAATACCACAGCTACATCATGAGAAACATTTTCTGTTTGCTATGAAGGTAATTTCTGAACCTGTGAACTACTGGGATAATGTTACAGACCAAAAATATATTGTATTACAACAAAGGGCATACTAGAGTATTTCGCAAGGTATTATTTTATTGGAAAGGCGCAACATCCTTTTAACTGTTTTTATATTGGCCCTACTACTTACAGACCTCTTATGAACGAGTCTATACCCATCACAATCCCATTCCCTTCCGGAGTGCTGCTACGATGGAATATCTCCCACAGATCCGACTTAAGTTCGGTGTTCTGTCCGGCCAGCATCCTTACGGTGACGAGGATGTGAGTCTTAAGTAGAATAGGCAGCTCACATACCAGTCGTAACTTGCAGTTGCGGATGGATGGTAGTGCCACCGACAGTGTTGAAAGTCAGGCGAAAGACTACCTACTCGAGCCAGCCATATCAGTTTTATTGGAGGACGTCGATAGGATTACGTCCACTTTTTGGCACCTCAGAAGTTCGGAGTTTTTTCTTTACTCTGGAGGTTTTTTATTGGTTAGGAAGTTGGCCCCATAACCATTTGTTTTCCCTTGTAGAGTTAAATAATGGGCGATATTATGAAAGAAACCCCTCTTATGAAATTTTATATTTATTTATGTAGCGTTATATCATGAAACCCTTTGGACCGGTTTTGTGAGAAGTCAGCCCAAATGCAGGGTTTAGAAAGTACTTTTACATACAATGCGTATGTACTAATGAACATATGTATGTGAGTGAGTTGGTCTGCCGACAAACAGGTCCCATATAAATCGTGGTTACGTGGTCACAGGACGTTTGTGTTTTGTTATGCTATGCCGGCGGCAACAACAATAATAAAAGCAGTATATGGCAAGGGACAAGTGTATAGTGTTGTTATTATCGCGGTTGTGAAAACAGTAGTTGCACCAAAGTGCACAGCAATTAAGCCGGAAATCGTCGCTTTTATGTTTCTGTCAAAGTCATTCGCTTCTTTTTGTATGCTATAAATGGTTGCGTTGGCTGTGTTCCTATGGCCTATAATATCAATATCGCATACATGCCCCAGTAGCGTTGTCTTTAAAATAGATAGTGCCACTGCCGTTCCGATATCTAATCACTTAATACTGGAATTATATTGAAAAAGAAGAACCATATTTAATCTCCTTGCCTAAAACTCGCCTGGTTACTCTGGTGGATTTGACTACACTTGAATATTTAGAAGAGTTAAAATATTTACTATTTTTAAATTTTATTCTATTTCCATCCACTGTGAAATGTTTTCCTTTATAAATATATGAATTTATTGCATGTACATAATAAAATCAGCACACCAGAGTGGACTCATAGTAAAGTAGTTAAGCGATGCCACTTATGCAACAGCCTTATTCAACAAAAGTCGCAGTCGTTTGCGCGCAAAGCCGCTTTGTAGGCTTTGAAGAGCAACTACTCGGTCGCAATTTTGAAATACGGGTTTGCCTGGCTTTTGTAACAACAAAAGTATGGTAAGATATGTTATAACCCTTAGGAAAATGAAATAAATAAAAGTTCTATCCCCTCCTTTGAGTAGTTGCCCGACATCAAAAACTACTTGTCATTATAGGTATATTAATAATTTTAGCTTGTGAAGTATTTAGTTTGTGGGTTTGAAGGAAGGTGATTTGCAATACGTCGTCCTTATGCAATAAAATCTTCGAAAATATTGGGTCTCAGATGCGCTAGATGAGTCCTCAATGAGTATACATAATTACTATTAAGTTTATACTACGATAAATATCTAGATATCAAAATTACCAGCCCAATATTTTTGAGTTCTGTCGTGGCCGTTCGAGTCCCAAGAGGGAAATGTAATAACAAGGATACGCAATGGCGGTGACATATGTCTCTTGAGAATGACGCAATATTCGAACAATGAAAATGGGTATAATTGTCGAATATTATAAAATGTTAGTATTATATAATAATAGGATGTTGGAAATGAGAAATCATAATAAGATCGACTATTGGTACTTTTCAGTTAAAACTCGCAATTCGCAATAACTAATTGCACAATGCATTTGACAGAGGTATGTATTGGATTGTAAAAAATTTAACAACTGAGAATTGGAATGGGCTTATATACAATTACTATGCGAATTCGGAGGATGGGATCATGTGTAGAAGTTCACTTAAGTGAGGAAAGTTTTTGATTGTCATTCACTTGGGAGAGGCCAGAAACGATTCTTCTCCATATGGTTCAAGCAGCTCACGACTTCCAGTTTTAGACAACGTATCCTCTGGATAGCCAACAGACATCCGTTTGGAAGAGAGCTAATGTGAGAAGGCGAACCCGCTTTTGCAGTTGTGCGTAGGGTTTGGGACCCACCACATAAAAACCCTGTTTGTACACTCCGACGTCCAAATATATACTCGGCCCATTATCTGGTTGCAGCGCAGATACGCACCCGCCTCTGTGCAGCAAAGAAGGCCCATCAAGGAACGTTCGACGTCGAAAAGCTACAATAGCAACAGACAGCCACGAAATACTCTACTCGACATGCACTCCTGCTCTCTGAGAGCACTCATCAGCATCTCGGTATAAGGGAACTGTAGAGTGGCATCTCAAACTCACTGCGTACCGCTGCAGCCGAAAAATTGCATTTCGGCAACGACAAAAAACGAGCTGATACGTTGCAAACGACCAAAACACGTGCGGATGGGATATATACCGAGAATGAATAGGGAAGCGAGACGCATCTACAGACAAAAAAAGAAAGAGGTCGAAATGCGTGAATGCTTGAGAAGCTGGCAGACAGAGGTAATTCTCGAAAATTTTATGAAAAAATGAAGCGACTTAACGAAGGTTTCAAGAGCGGAGCATCCTCATGTAGAACCCAGGGTGATAATCTGGTAACCGATGTCTAGGGCATACTGGGATTATGAAGGGAGCACCTCTCCGACCTACTGAATGGCAGTGAAAGTACAACACCAGGAGATGGCGAACCCGATTCCCCAATCGATGACGATGGAATAGAAGAAATTCGAATAGCAATTACACTCCTGAAGAACAACAAAGCGGCAGAGGCCGATATATTACAGGCTGAGCTATTCAAATGCGGCGGCGAAGAACGGATGAAGTGCATGCATCAGCTTCTTTGTAGAATATGGTCGGAAGAAAGCGATGACGATTGACGATTGGAATCTCAGTGTGCTCTGCCCAATCCATAAAAAGGGAGATCCCACAATCTGTGCCAATTACCGTGGGATAAACCTCCTAAATATCGCATACAAGGCTCTATCGAGCGTAGTATCCTCAATATCGCATATAAGGTTTTGTCGAGCGTACTGTGTGAAAGACTAAGTCCCACCGTCAACAAACTGATTTAACCTTATAAGTGTGGTTTTAGACATGGAAAAGCCACAACTGAACAGATATTCACCATGCGCCAAATCTTGGAGAAGACCCGTGTAAAGAAGATCAACAAACACCACCTTTTTGTCGATTTTAAAGCTGCTTTCGACAGCACGAAAAGGAGTTGCCTTTATGCCGCGACGTCTGAATTTGGTATCCCCGCAAAACTAATACGGCTGTGTAATCTGACATTGAGCAACACCAAAAGCTCCGTCAGGATCGGGAAGAACGTCTCCGAACCGTTCGATACCAAACGAGGTTTCCGACAAGGTCACTCGTTATCGTGTGACTTCTTTAACCTCATGCTGGGAAAAATAGTTCGAGCCGCAGAGCTAAACAGAGAAGGTACAATTCTTTATAAAAGTGTACAGCTACTGACGTACGCCGATGATATCGATATCATTGGAAACAACACCCGCGCCGTGAACGAGGACAAGACGAAATATCTCCGGTCGTCAAAAAAATAGTCAGCGCACTCGCGTCTTGGCTCCCACGTCACTGTTGACAGTCATACTTTTGAAGTAGTAGATAGTTTCGTCTACTTGGGAACCAGCGTTAGCAACACTAACAATGCCATCTTTGAAATCCAACGCAGAATCACTTTTGCCAACAGTTGCTACTATGGACTGAGCAGGCAATTGAAAAGTAAAGTCCTCTCTCGACAGACAAAAACTAAACTCTACAAGTCCCTCATCATTCCCGTCCTACTTTATGGTGCAGAAGCGTGGACGGTGTCAACATCCGATGAGACGGCACTAAAATTGTTTTTTAAACGAATAAATATAAAATATTAATTTAATAATCTTACTTTCTTCTTGGTAGGATTAAGCACATCAAGGTTTTATTTAACTTAGTTATATTTCTCGAGTTGTAGTGGACTATATAATTCAGAGTTTACTTCCTCAATATCACAATATAATGTTACGTATACGCGGTGAATATCATTTGACTAGTTAGTCTCATAAGATTTTCTATGAATCACTTTAGTGCTGCAATTGAAGATACAAAATGGAAAATGGGCGTAGCGTCGAACCCACTTATGATACGAAAACCATACCTCAGGAAGTACTCGACCGATTTCAATAAAATTCGGTATATAATATTTTCTTGACACCCTGAAAACACGGACGAAAAATGCTTGTGAGCCACGACTACTTCCCGTATAACTCAATTCTGAATTCCATCTGATTCGTTCACTTTATAATATATAAATAAGGAACCGATGAAGATAGCGGAATAAAACTTTACATAAATACCGTATATAATCTGTGGCTTCACATATGGAAAATTTCGGAATCGGACTATAATTTTTCAAGGCCCCGGATATCTACACGAAGAACTCAGTGCCTAAGGGTATTTTTTCACCTAAAATATCGGCAAATCTTTCAGATATTTTAATTTTAAAGTAATTCAGAGGAAATTTTTTTCTCCTAATTGTGTCTCTCTATTCCAAAAATTATTAAAATCGGATCAGAATTTCCCCAGCTCTCATATATTTAATTATCTGCGGGCTTTATTCCGCGGTTAATATGTGAGATAGCTTTGCAAAATGAAGTGAGCATATAGTCTTGTATGTAGTGTAGCTTGGTGGGAAATTGCGAGAGTATAAACGAGAGTATGCCTTTGCTTACTTGTTTACTTCTGACTCAATCTTCCGGAAAAACTAAGTTTCATCTAATACCCATTAGAAATAGCTAAGTTTATTAGTTCTAGACCTTTTACAGTACGTGTGGCAATATTCGATTCTAATAGTATCAATTCTTCTCTTTTGTATTATTTGTTTTATTTACAAAATAAAAACTGATTTAATTATTTGTTTTCCAAAGGATGCTTAAATAATTACTTACAATTAAAATTATTCTCTTAATGCTAAAAATTTTTATATTTTCAAAATACCGATCGTTATTATTGATCGGAAGGGACAAAGTATTAACGGAATACGCAGAAATACAACACAAAAACGCCTGTAATTGGTTACATAACTGAAAATTTTGGGCCAGAAGCAAACAAGATCAATGGTAACAAGTAAGTAAGGGCTAATATCGGGTGCAACCGAACATTTTATACTCTCGCAATTTATATATTTATCTTTATTTATATTATATAATACACAATTTGACCCACATATTCGTCATATATATTGTATAAAATCCATTGAAAGTCGGAAACCATAATATTAGGTTAGAAGCACCCAGGTCCTCGTGTTCGATATATGGGGCCTTAAAAACCTATGGTCCGATTTCGGCGATTTTTAGAATGGGGCTGCCACACTATTAACATAGTATATGTGCAAAGTTCTGCACCGATATCTTCACTGGTACTTACTTTATATATTGTATTGTATTGTTACACGATTCAGATTGTCTTCAAAGTTCTGGTATATAGGAAGTAGGCGTGGTTGTGAAGCGATTTGGCCTATTTTCACAACATATCATTGGGATGTAAGGAAACTATTAAAAACCAAGTTTCATTGAAATCGGTCTAGTAGTTCCTGAGATATGGTTTTTGACCCATAAGTGGGCGACGCCACGCCCATTTTCCATTTTGTAAAAAAATCTCAGTGCAGCTTTCATCTGCCATTTCTTATGTGAAATTTAGTGATTTTGACGTTTTTCGTTAATGAGTTAACCCACTTTTAGTAATTTTCAACCTAACTTTTGTATGGGAGGTGGGCGTGGTTATTATCCGATTTCTTTCATTTTTGGACTGCATTAGGAAGTGGCTAAAGAAAACGACTGCAGAAAGTTTGGTTTATAGAGCTCTATTGGTTTGCGAGATATGTACAAAAAACTTAGTAGGCCCCTTCATAGTGCGATCCTTCATACCAAATTTTATTTCCATAGCTTTATTTATGGCTTAGTTATGGCACTTTATGTGTTTTCGGTTTTCGCCATTTTGTGGGCGTGGCAGTGGTCCGATTTTGCTCATTTTCGAAAGCAACCTTCCTATGTTGTCAAGAAATAAGTGTGCCAAGTTTCATTAAGATATCTTAATTTTTACTCAAGTTACAGCTTGCACAGGCGGACGAAGGGACGAACGGACGGACGGACGGACGGACCGACAGACATTCGGATTTGAACTCCACTCTTCACCCTGATCACTTTGGTATATATAACCCTATACCTAACTCGTTTAGTTTTGGGTGTTACAAACAACCGTTATGTGAACAAAACTATAATACTGTCTTTAGCAACATTTGTTGCGAGAGTATAAAAATGAATTGCTGTTTGTTTGTGCCGCAAAAAAACGAGAACGGCCAAACCGATCTGGCTAATTTTATTCTTGAAATATTCGTGGAAGGCCATAAAAAGATTAGAAAGTGAGTAAATATGGAAAAATTGCGAGGAAGATAATAATAAGAGAATTTTATTCGAGTTGACAAGAAAAATGTAAAAAGAGAAAACAAAAAAATAATATTTTGAAGGTTATCATTGTTGCTTTGTTAAAATATTTTTGTTATTGTTCAATTGTATAAGATTGTGTCGATAGCCCAAAACAATTTGTAACAAATAAGAAAAGGCTAAGTTCGGGTCCAACCGAACATTTTATACTCACGCAATTTATTGATGTAATTTTATTAAGATAACACACAATTTGACCTATATATTCGGCATAAAGTCCAGTAGAAAATCATCATATATAGTATATGAGGGCTGATGTAATTCCAGAACCAATTTCACTCGCCAATTTGTGGCCCCGCCCACAAATAGGTTTTTTGTACATATCTCGGAAACCAATAGAGTTATATAAACCAAACTTTCTGCAGTCGTTTTTTTAGCTACTTCTTAATACATTCCATAAATGAAAAAAATATGATCATCCGGATGTCTGTCCGTCTGTCCGTGCAAGCGATAACTTGAGTAAAAATTAAGATATCTTAATGAAACTTGGAACACATGTTCCTTGGCACCCTGAGGAGTTTGCAAAATCGGTCCACTGCCACGCCCACAAAATGGTGGAAACCGAAAACCTATACAGTCTCATAACTAAGCCATAAATACAGTTATGAAAATGAAATTTGGAACATAGGATCCCATTAGGGAGGGACACATTTGGATGTAATTTTGTTGGAAAAGTAGGCGTGACCCCGCCCCAAATAAGTTTTTTGTACATATCTCGCAAAACAATAAAGCTATATAAGCCAAACTTTACGCGGTCGTTTCTTTTAGCCATTTCCTTATACAGTCCAAAAATGAAAGAAATGGGATAATAACCACGCCCACCTCCCATACAATCGTTAGGTTGAAAATTACTAAAAGTGAGTTAACTCACTAACGAAAAACGTCAGAAACACAAAATTTCACTTAAAAAATGGTAGATGGAAGCTGCACTCAGATTTTTTTACAAAATGGAAAATGGGCGTGGCGTCGCCCAGTTATGGGTCAAAAAACATATCTCAGGAACTACTCTACCGATTTCAATGAAACTTGGTTTGTAATAGTTTCCTTGCATCCCAATGATAAGTTGTGAAAATAGGCCCAATCGCTTCACAACCACGCCTACTTCCTATATACTAGAACTTTGAAGACAATCTGAATCGTTTACTTTACAATATATATAGTAAGTACTAGTGAAGATATGGGTGCAGAACTTGGCACAGATACTATGTTAATAGTGTGGCAGCCCCATTCTAAAAATCGCCGAAATCGGACCATAGGTTTTTAAGGCCCCATATATCGAACACGAGGACCTGGGTGCTCCTAACCTAATATTATGGTTTCCAACTTTCAATGGGCTTTATACAATATATATGACGAATATGTGGGTCAAATTGTGTATTAGTTATAATATAAATAACGATAAATAAATAAATTGCGAGAGTATAAAATGTTCGGTTACACACGAACTTAGCCCTTCCTTACTTGTCGATAATATATAATAAATTTTTAATTTTTTTCGATAGTCAAACTTTGACCCTTCATAGCAATTATCACAAAACTTTATAGAAACAAGTAAGGGAAGGCTAAGTTCGAGTGCAACCGAACATTTTATACTCTCGCAATTTAAAAAAAAAAAGTATTCAGATAACACATAAATACCCATAAATTTGTCATAAAGTTTAATAGAATAACGAAAATCAGCATATATAGTATATGAGGGTTGATACATATATGACGAATAAAGCCCACCGTATTTAAAAAAAACTATAATTAAGTATATGGGGGTTAGGAGATGATATTTTTGAAAAACCTATAATTAGGTATATGGGAGTAGGAGATGTTATGACCCGATTTTAATAATTTTTGGAACAGAGACACATTATTATAAGAAAACAAGTAAGGAAGAGCTAAGTTCGGGTGTAACCGAACACTTTATACTCTCTCAATTTATTGATGTAATTTTATAAAGATAACACAATTCGACCCACATATTCTGATTAAAGTTCAATAGGATAACGAAAATCATCATAAATAGTATATGGGGACTGAGTTAATTCCTAAACCGATTTCACTCGTTTTCACTACCAAGATACAATGTATCGAATACTATACGCTCACTTAATTTAATATTCCTTATAATTAGGTATATGGCATCTGGGGGAAGTTATGACCCGATTTTTACCATTTCAGGTACAGAGAGAAACTGTTATAAGAAAAAATTCAGAGGCAATGAATTACATTAAAATATCTGAGGGATTTACCTAAGTATATTTTCGGGGAAAAATTACCCTTAAGCACTGAGTTCTTCATGTTTTTTTGACAATTTTTTCACAAGTGATGCAACAGATCATATACAGTGTTTGTGTAAAGTTTTTTTTCGCTATCTTCATTGGTTCCTAATGTATATATTATAAAGTGAAGGAATAAGATGAAATTCAGAAATGAGTTATATGGGAAGTTGTCGTGGTTGTGAACCAATTTCGTCCATTTTTCACACGTGTCCTCAGGGTGACAAGAAAATATTATATACCGAATTTCATTGAAATCTGTCTAGTAGTTCCTGAGATATGGTTTTTGACCCATAAGTGGGCGACGCCACGGCCATTTTCCATTTTGTAAAAAATTCCTTCTGCCATTTCTTATGTAAAATTTGGTGTTTCTGACGTTTTTCGTTAGTGAGTTAACGCACTTTTAGTAATTTTAAACCTAACCTTTGTATGGGAGGTGGGCGTGGTTATTATCCGATTTCAACTATTTTCATAGTGTGTGGTTAGGTACGTAGTAGAACCGTCTGCAGAGTGTTTGGTTTAAATTTGAGGGCGGGGCCACGCCCACTTCCCTAAAAAAATTACATCTAAATATGCCCCTAGTTCGATCCTTTATTCCAAATTTTATTTCTATAACTTTATTTATGACTTAGTTATGACACTTTAAAAGATCTTCCGGAAGTTAGGAAGTTAGTTTGGTCCAATACCCAGAAAAAAAAAGTCGATTATGCCGTATAGTGTTATACATCTGGTTAATATGGATACGATTGTGCAGTATTATAATGAATAGGATTCGATGTCTGATCTTCTTAAATCTCCTTATAGTTTCATTTCCGGATAATAGTGTCATATGGAGAAGACTGTCTTGTAATTTCTTCTCTGATGGCTTTATATCTTATGAAAATATTTGAGAACTTTTCAAGTGGGATTGCGACTATCAAAATTATTATGTAAATATTAAATTTTTAAACATAATGAAAGCGAATTGAACAAATAATTGAAAATACATACAAAATGAAATATGCTGGAGGAGTTTATTGTAGGTGTTCCAGCCCAAGATAAATTAAAGTCAAGTTGAATTGCGAAAATTATAATTGCACGTTTACAGATTTTACTTGTGCCTGCACTTGTACACTGCTTATGCACACTGATCTTGTTAGACTAAATGCTATTACATTGTAAGTAGGTATATATAAGCTTATGAGTATGTACATATGTATGTACGTACTTATGTCTAATGAGAAGGCAAGGTAAAAAGGAAAATACGATTAAACAGGACTTATGTACGGATAATAGAAAAGGGGAATATGTATGTATGTACGAATCATAGAAAACGGGAACAACATCTGTGCATATGCATAAGCATAAGCAATGCGGTAATAAAGGTGAATAACCTAATTCACGGTCACGATCATCCGATATTGCACAGTGTCATGCATCTGACCAAACATGCTCCCCCCATTGAAATGCTTGCATTTCAATAAGATATAGGTAATGGTGCAATTTTCTGGATGGCTCTCCGCACAATCCCTTTTGTAGTTTTGATGTCCACCACCCTCACTTTGCCGTCTGAACCTGGAGTGGTGTCGATAATTCTGCCAAGTAACCAATGCTGTGGAGGCAAGTTGGCTTCATGTATGATGACCATTTGTCCAATTTCGATGTTGTCGCTGCTTCAGATATGTCACCCGCTGCCATTGAGTTAAAGAAGAGACAGTGTTGACGTTGATGGTTTTTTCTGGCATCGATAATAATGAAGATCCAATCAAGAGATGAGCTGGGGTAACTGCTTCGCCGTCATTAGGGTCGCTTGAAATCGGTGTAAGCGGACGCGAATTTAAGATAGCTTCTACTTCAATCACGACGGTTTGCAGCTCTTCATATGTGAGATGTGCGCTTGACAAGTTTTTGAGTAAAATGGAGTTCATCGATTTTACTGCAGCTTCCCATAAGCCTCCAAAATGTGGAGCGCGAGGCGGAATGAAGCAAAACTCGAAACCAGTTTTGGTGCTATAACTAGTGATGTCATCAATAGCACATTTATTGAAGAATTGTTGATAAAGATCCTTAAATTTGGCGTGAGCACCGACAAAATTTGTGGCGTTGTCACAGTATATGCGTTGAGGGATCCCACGTCTTCCTATAAAACGTTTTAGACAGAGTATAAAGTTATTAGTAGATAAGTCGGATACTAATTCTGCATGTATGGCTTTAGACGCAAAGCATACGAATATGGCAAAGTATGTTTTGTATGGAGCTCTGCCACGAAGACGATATGTTGTACTGAAAGGGCCGCAAAAGTCAACGCCGCTAACGAGAAATGGACGTTGCATTTGCAAGCGTGTGGCAGGAAGATTTCCCATAATTTGACCCATTACTTTAGGTTTGTAATGGAAGCAAAGTACGCAACTTTGGACAATTTTCCGTACGATTTCGCGAGCGTTTATAACCCATACTCGTTCACGCAATAAACTTATTAAAACCTTTGGGCCGGCATGTAAGTTCTTGCGGTGTAGATATTCGATGTACAATGTTGTGAAGCGATGATCTTTCGGCAAAAGTGCTGGGAATTTTGCGTCGAAAGGTATTGGTGCTTTCGACAAACGACCTCCGACTCTAAGTATGGAAACTGTCACTCCGTTCAGTTTCATTTCATGTAGAAAAGGAGTCAGCTTCTGTATAGATGATTTAATTTGTTGTTGTTTTTGTAGATTTTCAATTTCTTCAGCGAATTCTGTCTGTTGAATAGATACGACAATTCTCCACCAAGTTTGCTGAAGTTCCTCTACTGGTAGATGAAGTATCATTGCTGGTGTAAGTTGATTGTTGATAGCAACTTTGTTAAAAATGCGAAAAATGTATGCAATTATTCGAAGTAATCGATAGTACGATGAACAATGGTTGATAATGGAATTGATGATATTTCCCTCGTTGCTGCTTTTGCTACACTTGAGGTTTATTCCTTTACGCCGCTCTAAGTCTTTGAGTCCAATATTAGCTTCCTTCTTCCTTACAGGCCATTCCGAAGAATCTTTTAATAGAAATTCTGGTCCCGAGAACCAAATTGTACTTTCCAGATCTTGGGCACTGGAGCCACGTGAAACGATATCGGCAGGATTGTGTATACTTGGTACATGTTTCCAATTAACGCCAGCTGAAATTTCTTGAATTTCTGAGACTCTATTGGCAACAAAGCAATTTAATGTAGACGAATGAGTGCTAAGCCATTTTAGGACTATTTCTGAGTCAGTCCAGAAATATATATTCGTGCTAAACTTTAATAATTTTTCCTTAATTTTGTGCCAAGTTCTACTCAAGAGCAGAGCTGCACATAGTTCCAAACGAGGAAGCGATTGGGCTTTAATAGGCGCTACTTTAGATTTTGCAATAATCAAAGTTGTTTTGTATGTACCACTTGTGATTGAACGTGCATAAATGCAGCATCCATATGCACGCGTTGAAGCGTCTGCGAATCCATGAAATTCACAGTCAACACTGGTTGTATGTACGTAGCGGGGTAATTCGATTTTGTTAATGTAGTGTAAATCGGATTTGATCTGAATCCAAATATTATGTAGATCTGGCGGTAAAGTCTCATCCCAATCCAATCGGCGAATCCAGATTTCTTGCATTAATATTTTTCCACGTATGATTACTGGACTCAATAGACCGAGGATATCAAGTATTTTTGAAATGATTGATAAAACCGATCGCTTTGTAACTGATTGCATATCAGGTACTACAAAATGAAAACAGAAAGTATCAGCTAAAGGTTTCCACGACATACCTAAAGCCTTCGTAATATTTTCTTCAGCTGTTTTAATTGGCACTTCATTACAAGTTGCGTCAGCTAACTGCGCAGAATTGGAGTGCCATTTAGTAAGCGAAAGTCCATGAGAGCGAAGAACTTCTATAAGTTCCCTTTTTAATTTTTCTAAATTTTCAATGCTTTCTGCACCAGTTAACAAATCGTCGACATAAAAGCTTTCACGAATAGCAGACGATGCTAGTGGATAAGTCTCTTGATTGACGTCAGCAATATGAAATAAGCTGCGAATAGCAAGAAATGGTGCAGAAGCTAAACCGTAAGTTACAGTTTTTAGTTGAAACAACTGCAATGGCTCATTGGTTTCGTTTCTCCATAAAATTAGTTGATAGCGTTGATCTTGTTTGTCAATTAAAAACTGCCGATACATCTTTGATACATCAGCGGTTAAAACGTAAGGATGCAAACGAAATGATAGTAATGTTATGATCAGATCTGGTTGAATTGTAGCACCAACCATGAGTATATCATTTAATGAACGGTTAGAAGTGGTGCGCGCAGAGGCGTCGAATACTACACGAAGCTTGGTCGTAGTACTTTGTGGACGAAGTATGCAATGATGTGGAATTATGTAATGTGAACTATTAAAATCGAAATTTGGTAAGGCAGTCATATGCCCAAGTTCGATGTATTCTTTCTTTAATGAAATCTGCATACATATCCTTTAATAAGTTATTGTTAGATAAACGCCTTTCAAGAGCGAGTAATCGCTTCTTGGCATTGTAAAACGAATCTCCTAATGTTGTAGGTGAAGCCTTAAATGGCAAGCGGACTTGTACACGTCCATCGTCTTTCACTTGAACGTTTTGAACGAAATGCTGTTCGCATAAACTTTCTTCCTCGGATAATGTTGACGTCTTTTTGGTAAAATTTTCGATTTCCCAAAAACGTTGAAGAATCAAATCGAGATTAGATGAGTTTGAGTTTAATGTGATATTACAAATAGATGGGCGAGAAGTTGAAAGTGTTTCAAAATTACCACCTACAATCCATCCTAGTTTGCTGTTTTGAAGGCCAGGTAAACCTTTGCCAAGTGACATTGTGCCGTCTTGAAGGCAATCAAAAAATATTTCTGCATTAAGCAGTAAATCTATCCGTTGAGGTTTGTAAAAATACGGATCTGCTAAATGAATATCTTCAGGAATATTCCATTTAGAGATGTTAATAAATTCACCAGGTATGTGTGTTGAAATTTGTTTAGTTATGGCGAATTGCGATACATAAGTAAAATCTCCTAGGCGAGATTTGATTGTAGCATTTACAGCATACTTTGATTTAGAACGAATATCTGAAATACCTGATATTTCCTGATGGTAGAAAAACCTTTTAAGCTGCAACCTCTTCGCTGTTTCCTCAGTGATGAAGTTTAATTCTGAACAAGAATCCAATAAAGCGCGAACTGGTTGCATTACTCCAAATTTATCTTGTATATAAATGAGAGCTGTAGGTAATATTGCTCGTCGGTGTGTGCGTGCGATGAGTGAAACTGATGGATTAGTAGTTGTATGATGAATGTTGAATTGATCATTTCGTTGTGGTTCTACTACTTGTTGAGATGGCGAGGTTGTCGTTGCAACTGAGGCAAAATGAAGATGAGAATGGTGAGCTTGGTGGCACACACGGCAACGAGATTTCGATGTGCACTTTGATACTGTATGACCTTTCCTTAAACAATTGATGCAAGCACCTGCTTGCTTGACCCAATCAGAACGCATCTTAGCTGATAACTGTAGAAATGATGGACAATTGTTTAGATTGTGCTCTGCATTGTTGCAATAAAAGCAACTTGATATTGAGTTGACGAAGGAATTTGCAGTTTTCTTACCGTATAGTTTACCATCTCGCTGTGTTACCTTTGTGTTTTCCCCTTTGGAAAGAGTCTCCAAGTACTGAGCGTGTCGATTCAACCACTTGTAGCATTCGTCCCATGATGGCAAGTTATCATACTCTTGCTTTTGGTTATAAACTGATTTCGAATCAGAATCAATTTTGGTTAAAACGATATGAATTAGTATTGAATTCATTATATCGCTTTCTGAGCCCAACGAGAGTAATGAGCCTCGGAGTGCTGCAACAGTGTCGATAATATTGCGTAGACTGGTTGCATCAGACTTTTTCATAGCAGGAATGTTGAAAAGAGATGTAATATAATCCTGAAAAATCAGTACATTGTTGTCGTACCGTTCCTTGAGCCGTTGTATAGCTTTCGGGTAATTTTCCTCGGTAACTTGAAAAGATTCGATTACGCTAAGCGCTGGTCCTGAAAGACAGTTTAAAAGATAATTAAATTTGTCCACTTTTGGCATTGTTGGATCATCATGCACCATGTTGCAAAAGGTGCGGAAAAAACGCTTGTACTCCGCATACTTTCCACTAAATTTTGGTAATTTAAGTGAAGGCAATCGATTATGGTAACTAGTATTTCCAAACGCTGTTGCGTTGAAAATGCTAGTGTTTAACTCAGAAACGCGGTTTCTGGGGTTAATTAACGAAAGTATTTTAGATTTGATTGAAATATATGTTTCTTCCATTTCTGCTCTCGATTTATCTAATGGCGCGAGAGTTTCAATATTGCTCTGAACGTCACAAATCTGTTGGAAATAAGATTCAACAATCTGTAATCGGCATTCGAGAACATGCGTATCAACATCGATTTCCTCAGAAGCAATTCGTTGCTTCAAACTATGTATGTTACGAAGAATTGTTGAACGTGTTTTAATTAGGGAGGATAAAGGCGTTTGCTCTTCCTCAGCCGTGTTAAGTACTTTACTTTCACTATTATTAGGCATTTTGAGGCGCAAAAATATAAAATACGAATACCTGAGTAATGACGAATATGATGTGTATTAAGTGTAGCAAAAGCAGATGTCCAGAATCCAACGAAGGTGTGTTGTAAAAGTCCAGAATTCGTGCAATGAAACGGTGACGAGTTGACGAACTGTCGGTAACTTCGACAGATGATGATGAAAAGAAGTAATCTCGAACGAACGTTAAAAAAGTTGAACTTGTAATGTGTGTAATTTGGATTACAGCGACAATTACGATGATATGTAGCAATAAATGCTATCTGCGCCTGCACTGAATGCTGCTCGGGTACAAGAAATCCAAATGATGCTTCGATTGTAGGTTACCGCTCATACAGCTTGACTTAAGCACATGTGTGCGCAAATTACGTGTGGTTAGATTAACGCAGAGCCATTTTTTGCCAAGATTTAAAACGAACTTTTAAACGTTGAACGAAAAACTTTAACTTTAATTTATGGCTTTCCTTGATCGAAAATATTTATGTAGAACAAACGTGTCCTGTCACGGTCGCCAAATTATGTTCCAGCCCAAGATAAATTAAAGTCAAGTTGAATTGCGAAAATTATAATTGCACGTTTACAGATTTTACTTGTGCCTGCACTTGTACACTGCTTATGCACACTGATCTTGTTAGACTAAATGCTATTACATTGTAAGTAGGTATATATAAGCTTATGAGTATGTACATATGTACGTACTTATGTCTAATGAGAAGGCAAGGTAAAAATGAAAATACGATTAAGCAGGACTTATGTACGGATAATAGAAAAGGGGAATATGTATGTATGTACGAATCATAGAAAACGGGAACAACATCTGTGCATATGCATAAGCATAAGCAATGCGGTAATAAAGGTGAATAACCTAATTCACGGTCACGATCATCCGATATTGCACAGTGTCATGCATCTGACCAAACAGTAGGCTTCACATTATCCCCGATAATTGGTTTAATAAAGAATTTATGTATGTGATTGGCGTTGCAACCGTTTAGCCGGTTATAGCCGAATCGACGATAGTGCGCCACCTGTCTCTCTCCTTCGCAGTTCGGCGCCAGTTGGAGATCCCAAGTGTAACCAGGTCGCTCTCCACCTGGTCCCTCCAACGGAGTGGAGGCCTTCCCCTTCCTCGGCTTCCTCCGGCGGGTACTGCATCGAACACTTTCAGGGCTGGAGTGTTTTCGTCCATTCGGACAACATGACCTAGCCAGCGTAGCCGCTGTCTTTTTATTCGCTGAACTATGTCAATGTCGTCGTATAACTCGTACAGCTCATCGTTCCATCGTCTGCGGTATTCGCCGTTGCCAATGTTCTGAGGACCATAAATCTTGCGCAAAATTTTCCTCTCGAAAACTCCTAGTGTCGTCTCATCTGATGTTGACATCGTCCAAGCTTCTGCACCGTAAAGCAGGACGGGAATGATAAGCGACTTGTAGAGCTTGATTTTGGTTCGTCGAGAGAGGACTTTACTGTTCAATTGCCTACTCAGTCCAAAGTAGCACCTGTTGGCAAGAGTTATTCTGCGCTGGATTTCGTGGCTGACATTGTTCGTGTTGTTGATGCTGGTTCCCAGGTATACGAAATTATCTACGACCTCGAAGTTATGACTGTCAACAGTGACGTGGGAGCCAAGACGCGAATGCGCCGACTGTTTGTTTGATGACAGGAGATATTTCGTCTTGTCCTCATTCACCTCCAGACCCATTCGCTTCGCCTCCTTATCCATGCGGGAAAAAGCAGAACAAACGGCGCGGTTGTTGCTTCCGATGATATCAATATCATCGGCGTACGCCAGGAGCTGTACACTCTTGTAGAAGATTGTACCTTCTCGGTTTAGCTCTGCAGCTCTTATAATTTTTTCCAGCATCAGGTTAAAGAAGTCGCACGATAGTGAGTCACCTTGTCTGAAACCTCGTTTGGTATCGAACGGCTCGGAGAGGTCCTTCCCAATCATGACGGAGCTTTTGGTGTTGCTCAACGTCAATTTACACAGCCGTATTAGTTTTGCGGGGATACCAAATTCAGACATCGCGGCGTAAAGGCAACTCCTTTTCGTGCTGTCGAAAGCAGCTTTAAAATCGACAAAAAGGTGGTGTGTGTCGATCCTCGATAAAGAATTTATAGTATGATAAAATTTGTGAAGCACTCTATTTCTCTGATTAGCTCTATTAGTGTTGAATATTCAACGGCAAGTTAAGTATATATCAGCTGAACTCTCCAAGTTTCATCATGAAATAGAAATGAACGTCCTCGATTGAATGTAGCATTCCCAAATCTGAATTTTTATTTCTATAAGCTTTATCAAGGATTATAACAGGTTGTTACTAAAGCCGTTAGAGCGTCGATAAGAAGCTTATTTGTCGTGAAAATTTTTTTCGGAAGATCAGCAAACCATTCTGAAGCAGCTTAACAGTAAGGCATATGAAGTTAATATTCATTTTGTTTATATTTGTCAGTAATGTGTATATCTTTTATATGTTCGCTTCCTTTAGTATTCCGTATATTGCCAAACTGTTGATATACGAGTATCTTCTTCGATGGCAATAACCTGTTAACAAGCTTTTAAATATTAATTAATCCAATACTTCTATATAGAAGCTCGATTGTGGGCATTTTATTCAAATGAATATTAAATTTTCCTCCAATGTTTGTTCCCTCAGCTATGCGACTCAACAATCAACACCTCAAACTTGTAAACAAGCCACCTAAAAATTGTGTAATGTGTACCTGAGTCTGTGTGAGTATAGTGCTATTTGAGTACATTATGAGCATGTGTGGGTTTGTAAGTAAGTAAGTTAGCGTACGAGTATCGAAGGCAATAGCTGCAAAATGGAATCTAGCCCAAAAACCTGATTGGGCCGATGCTTGTACCAGATTCTGTGTAACATACACTGTAACGACAAACAGGCAAAGTTTCTGCAAATATTTACATATCTTGATTGACTGCCAATGATGATGTAGGCAGCTGTGAGCGACTGAGGGTGGCGAAGAGTAGTAGCAACGCAATTTCGGTAAATCCACAGTAAAGCTTATATTTACTTTCGACTCGTTTTGAATTTCACCTACGTATTTGCCGGTTTCCAAATTAGGTGTCTGAAAAACATTTTCTTGCGAGTATGCACATATATGCTTATGAATGTATGTGTGAAAATGTCTCTTTTCAGGATTTGATTATTGGTCTAAACTGCAAATTCGAAAAAAAAATTATCTCAGATGTACCTTCCGCGGGTGTCGACCGGACAATGGGTGGCTCTGCATGTTCTGTTGTGATCTTAAGCTGTCTCTGGGCTAGCTAAGACTTCACAGTGCAGGCTGGCGTTATCGAGTAAATATCGGCGTATTTCTCTATGTATGCCCTTATGGTGGACTGTTGTATTTGCTACCCATGAAGGAGGGTAATGGAGAATATATCGGCCATTGGTAATAAGGTTTGCGGGGGGTAGAAACCTCTAAGTGTAGAGACCGCCAAAATTAAGAAAAAACTAATTATTGTGGTCAGAAAAAATTAAGACAGGGATATGACCTCAATCGCCGGGGAGAGGCGAGCATATCGATTCACCGCATAGGAACCTGCTCACTTCGGTATTATTGTACATTATCTGTAGGAAAGATTTTATGGTGTATGTTTATCGTGTTTAGAAGTGATAAACATTGTCTAAAGGTTTTTTGTCGTTGACTATTTTCATTTATTTTATCTTATACGAAGTCAGAACTATTTTATGTGTAAGCTTTAGTTCAGATGGAATATGAAAGGCACAATTATTATGATGATTTTCGTTATTCTAATGGACTTTATGCAGAATATTGTGTGTGATCTCAATAAAATTCAGTGAAAACAGGAATTCGGTTAAATGTTCGGTTAGACCTGGACTTTCTGATTTAGTAATGTTGCTTAAGTCCTTCTCTATTTGCGTGCATTTTGTTGTGATTTCCGCACAGCTAATTTTCGTTATGTAACGTTATTTAGTAATAGCGAACACACGATTGGGGTTACAAGCCCGCCAAGCAATTGACATGCTCTCTCTGCTATTTTATCAGGCCCTGTGCATTTAGCATGAAACTTAATTGTCGCGTAACGTTAATTTAAGTTTCCTCTTAGGCAGCCTCTGTGGGCGAACATCGGTACTTACGAAAATGCCAATATGAAGTATACGCTTCAACACATTCATTTCCTTGCGAATTTCACAGCTCGTTTCATGTTGTGCTATGCCTCGAGGTCGATATTGAAATTGAAATGTTGTCGTTAAGGATGTTATTACAGCGTTTGAAGATTTAAGTAGCCAGGTAGGGCCGGGGCAAACCATATAGTATTTGCGGTAGCAGGGGTGTATGTCGCCAGCAGGGGTGCAGAGAAGAGTGTGGCGCGCTTGGTTTGTAAGAGACTGCCATGAGATTGTATTGTGTTTTTTGATCGTAAATTTGTTTGTACTATGTCTATTTATCTTTAAAAAATTATAATATATTTGATTTGTAAAATATATAAAGACAAAAGTCTAAATTCAGTCTGTTTGGCTAAAACCTTTCCGATTTAGTGTCCGTTGAGTTTGCTCTCCTCATACAGTACCAAAAGTTTGTACACCACCATAGCGGATAAGGACAAAAACGATGATTTTCTATGTGACATACGTGTCGCAGATGTGTGTCGTGTTTCAATACTTTTTTTCAATAACACCTACTTGATAATTTATCTGAGTATATATGTCTATATGTGCGTGCGTCAATTGTTCGGGAGTGCAAGTATTCATTAATTGATTTGTATCTTCCAAGCGCATATGTATTTAACTGAGTGCTTTGGCGCTGCAAATTGTTGTTTCTTGCCAAATAACCGTTCTCCACAAAAAGTGAACTTTGCGGTACGGGTACGTGCATAACTGTCAATTGAAAGCTTTTCGATTTCTTGACAACGAAAAATCATCGGGTAATACTATATTTCCCTGCATTTGCTGTTGTTGCAGGATAATGGCATGGAGCGCAAAGTGCAATGTTGTTCGTTGTGCACGTTTCCAACGCTTCAGCTATTGTTCTTTCTATCTACCCCCTAGCTTGTTAAAATTTAGATGCAAATACATGATATGCCAATTTACTCTACCCCATCCCCCGTATACCATGCACTTTGCTGCAGCAGTTAGTTGTTATTTAGCATTTTCGAATCTCTTTTGTGCGCTGTTGCGTCTTCTCACTTCATTAATTTTATCGCTTGTTTTTTAAACAATTTAAAGTAATTTGTAGCCTCTTCACATCACGGTGCTTCGCATACTTGCTTGTAGTATTTTAGTACCGCTACGTTTGGCATGACAATTAATATGTTGCATGATGACAGTTACATTTCACTACAAGCAACCATGATCATCAGCAGCACAATTCTTAACCACAAATATAACCCGTTTTCTAGTAGTGAGACGGTATAATATAACTATGAGTACATAAATACATACGTGTGATAAGAATATAAACAGTAAACCCTTCAGTCAGGTTTCTGTGACTGAAACTTACACTGTAGGTAGTTGCTACATAAATTATTGCCAAAAATGTTGCTTTAGTTGTCAGGAACGACTGGAGGTGCGAAGGATCTTGCCTTAACCTTTAATTTTTTGTGTCAAAGTCCACTATCACTCTCAGAAAAATGAAAAAGTTCTTAGATGCTATGAGAGTATAACAATAGTGGCTTGAGAAATTTTCGGTTTGATATCAACATTATACTACTCCTAGGTTTAATTCGATTCAACAAAGTTTTTCTGATGTTTCAAAGATCACTTAACATACCTCTGTCAGTTATCGCGGTTTTACCGTCCTAAAATATAGTTTCAAATTTTTCCCTAAATACGTTGCCAATAATGGTTTTAGCACATGACCCAAAAGCAAACCACCAGCCCGTAGTTCCTTCAAAGGAGGGGTTTTACATCTTTTCGACGATATGAAAGTGTATTAGTTGATAGTATATTTATGAAATGATATCTCAGAAGTCAACACAGACTTTTAAATAATTCAATCAAAACCTGTCAAACATTGTAAAATGTAGATAATTTGGTTAAGCATTTCTTCTAAAAAAGCTCCGTGCGTAGTTGTGATATGAGTCTCTGCCAATATAGTGTGGCCATAAGTTTTCTGGAACTAATAGATAAACCCTACATCAACAACCAAATATATTTTATTTTTTTGTTCAGATATTTTGAGAAGGTCCGATTCGATAAAGTTATTTAAATATTATAAAAGTAATATCAAATGATATTTCAGAAATATTTGATTTACATATATTTACACGAACCAGCAGTTTTTCAATCCAATGTCCCATTCCTAAAATATAATAATCAGAATGTGGAATAAAGACAACTTTATATTGCTCCTTTTATAGAACTCAATATATTTGATGCACACAATGAAGTTTAATAAGAATTTTTCTTTTAATTCAAGTATTCATGCACAATCAACCACAGTGCGTAGCTGAAATGAACCGACTTTTCAGCAACTTGATATCAAAATGCCTTATCGCGATGACGTTAAAGCATCGGTTTTGATGCTATTACATCAACATGACGAGTTTGGATTTGTTATTACCGCGTTTTCCGGCGTTTAAATGGCTGTTGGGTTGGAAGTTGTTTGGTGGTTGAGTGGAAGTTTGTCTTGATGACGCTTGCAAACGATGTGAATGAGCGCATGAGAAGGGTTGAAGCGCGTGTGGGTACTTCATGACGGTGTAAATATTAAACACGCAATTTGTCGTAGAAGCCGTAGAACGTTTAGAGTGGTTCAAGTACACGCGCGCAATCTCAAACAAGCAAGTAAGGAGAAGGAGTAATGGAAGCAAATACAAAAGCAGAGGGCTTGCAATTCAGCTGTGCTGACGACACTACAGAATGCCTCAGCGCACCTTTAAACACAAAACATGCACAAGAATCCCTGCACCAGTGCACACGGGAGCTTCTTACTTTCTGTTTCCTTTTTGTCTTTCGTCCAATGCATTTGAGACGTATGTCGCCGCCGCTGCATCTTATGCCGGAACCACGCGCTCAATGGGCCATGCAATTTTGTCATCAGCCACCTAACCTTCTTTCGCTTTTGTTGATTTTCTTTGTCTCCACTTTCCCGCAGTGTCTCAACTTTCTTTTTTGGTCACACATTTTATTTGCATTCAAGTAACGCATGGTGCAGAAATCATCAAAAATTAACTTAACCGTTACATTGCTCCCACACTTTACCTTTTATGCTGGGATTTTTTTTTCGTAATCTTATGTTCCTCTTAAGGATAAAAGTTTAACTTAACTTCGCCTGACATAAAGAAGATATGCAAAGAAACCAAATATGTTCGCATAATTATTTTTTATACTCTCGCAACAAAGTTGCTAAAGAGAGTATTATAGTTCTGTTCACATAATGGTTGTTTGTGACACCCAGAAATAAAAGAGTTAGATATGGGGTTATATTTATATAAATGATCAGGATGACGAGTGGAGTTGAAATCTGGATGTCTGTCCATCCGTCTGTCCGTGCAAGCGATAACTTGAGTAAAAATTGAGATATCGTAATGAAACATGGATCACATATTCCTTGGCACCCTGAAGAGATTGGTATTGAATGGCGAAATCGGACTATTGCCACGCCCACAAAATGTCGAAAACCGAAAACACATAAAGTGTCATAACTAAGCCATAAAGAAAGTTACGGAAGTAAAATTTGGAATCTGTTCCAAGGAATCTGTTCCAGGATCACATTAGGGAGGGGCATAGTTGGGTGTAATTTTTTTGGAGAAGTGGGCGTGGCCCCGCCCACAAATAGGTTTTTGTATATATCTCGCAAACCAATAAAGCTATATAAACCAAACTTTCTACAGTCGGTTCCCTTACGTACCCCACCACACACCACATGAAAATATCGGATTATAACCACGCCTACCTCCCATACAAAAATTAGGTTGGAAGTAACTAAAAGTGCGCTAACTCCCTAACGGAAAACATCGCAAACACTAAATTTGACCGAGGAAATGGCAGAAAGAAGTTGCACTCAGATTTTTTTACAAAATGGAAAATGGGCGAGGAGTCGCCCACTTATGGGTCAAAATCCATATCTCAGGAACTACTCGACCAATTTCAATAAAATTCGATATATAATATTTTCATGACACCCTGATAACATGTAAATGGGCAAAATCGGCTCACATCTACGACTACTTCCCATATAACTCAATTTTGAATGCCATCTCATTCCCTCACTTTATAATATAAACATAAGAAACCAATGAAGAAGCGGAAAAACTGACAAATACTGTACACGATCTGTGGCACTACTTGTGAAAAAATTGCCGAAATCGGACTATAACATTTCATGCCCCCGGATATTGAATATATGTCGTTGTTCCAAAAATTATTCAAATCGGATTATAACTTCCCCTAGCTCCTATATACCTAATTATAGGTTTCTTCAAAAATGCTGTGGGCTTTATTCCGCATATATCGGTTAATTTTTGAAATATCTGAGCTAAGTTAGATGGGCATATAATCTTGGATATAATGTATGTTGGTGGTGAAAATGAGTGAAATTGGTTCAGGAATTACCTCAGCCCAAAATTCTTAAATGTAAGGACGACTCGCCGCAGACTTGGGTAAAAGAAGCAGTGAGTACGCTTCCAAACCTGTTGAAGGACGCGAAATTCGAGGTTGTGGATCTAAGCAGCATTCCGTCGGTTCCTCAATTAAGGTTGTGATACCTCGTTGGAGAGTAGATACCAGTGATGGAGATTACTGAGCGTAGCTAAAACTGAAAACGCAGCTGGAGGCCAGAGCTACATACTCCAAATTAATTAGGCGGCTGACGACATCTCATATGCCAGATGCGGGAAGATGGCGTGGGGAGTTGGGAGCGTATTCCTGCGCCTCAAAAAACGCCACCCTGCGGATGGCAATAAAAACACACTGGAGAAGGGTGAAGTCGAAAAAGATCTCGGAATTGAAGAGATAGTGGCGACTTCACTAGTCTTGCAGGAGGTGGAGGGGTCACCTGATCAGCACTCTGAGGTTAATGAACCAGGAGCTGACGGTACTTCAGGTGAACCTCCACAAAAGGAAGATCGCATCTGCCGGACTCCTTGTCAATCTAGAGAAGGGCGGCTACGACGTGGCTTTAGTCCAGTAACCATGGATAGCATGGGGTAACGTGGTCGCTGGACTAAAGTCACCAAACTACACAACTTATACCCCGAGCGTCACTAACAAGGTAAGAACGGCGATACTGGTAAACAAAAAGCTATTTTCCCATGCTAACTTAAACGTCTCCACAGGTGACCTGACGGTGGTGGCAATAAAGGATGGCAAGGATGAGCTCATACTCCTTGCATCCTGTTACCTGCCACATGACGGCGAGGCACCGACTGCAGAACTCTGGAGGCTGGCGGCTACATCCAGCAGAATGAAGCAGTCGCTGGTATTTGGACCTGACGCTAACGCGCACCACACGGTTTGGGAAAGCCACGATATTAATGCTAGAGATGAGTCCCTATTAAACTTTACATTAATAAGTAATCTAGTGTTAGCAAAGCGAGTGGAGGAACCAACCTATATTGACCAATCTCGAAAAACGTCCTAGACATTACACTTTACACCAGTAATGGTACAATAGTAGAGAACTGGAGGGTGCTAAGTACACCGTCATTCTCTGACCATAGATATATACGTTTCTCTATAAGAACTGAAGTTAAAGCTAGACTTGAGGCTAAAAGAAACCCCAGAATTACAAACTGGGTACGATACCGACAAATACTGTTTGGTAAAAGACTTAGACCGTGCGTGCTCAACTCTCCACAAGAGTTAAAGGAGGGTGTGAATCTCTTCTGCAGCGCTCTTATTAAGGCTTATCATTCCGCTTGTCCTATGCTGCGGACCAAACGCAAAACGAGACCCCCTCGGTGGAACAAGGAGCTCGAATCGTGTAGACGCAGTGTAAGAAAAATCTTCATCTTGGCTAAGCTGGCGGAGAGCGAGGAATGTTGCAATGAATATAAGGATCTGTTAAAAGACTACAAAAAGTTAGTGCGCAGGAGCAAACGACAGTCCTGGAAAAACTTTTGTAGCAGCTTTGAACAAACAAACGAGGTGGCAAAACTTAAAAAACTATTATCTAAAAGCCCCCCTCGCCAGGCCTAATTCGCAAAAATAACGGAGAGTGGACGGAGAATCGCAGGGACTCTTTAGAGGTTCTAGTTAGCGTACACTTTCCGGGATGCAAGAACTAACTCTACTCACGAAGGAAATACTGCTGTTATCCTGCCCGAGTGCATAATTACGGAGGATAAAATAGAATGGACAATCCGCTCCTTCGACTCATACAAATCGCCCGGTACGGATGGCATCTTTCCAGCCATGCTTCAAAACGCACTGCAGCTGGTCGTGCCGTGGTTACGAGTGATACTCAGAGAATGTCTAAGGTTTGGTTATGTACCGCACTCATGGAGAGGCGCTAGGGTGGTTTTCATACCGAAGGCAGGTAAAAACAATCCAACCTACTCGAAAGAGTTCAGGCCTATAAGTCTAACCTCTTTCCTTCTGAAGGCGCTGGAGAAAATGCTAGATGCGCTTATAAGGGACACAGCGCCTCCTGGCAGCTTGTCCAAATCACAACATGCGTACACAAAAGGCAGATCAGTGGAGACTGCACTCCATTCATTCGTATACAACATTGAAAAAGCTCTAGAATACAAGGAATATGCTCTAGGAGCATTCCTGGACATTTTGGGAGCATTCAATAATGTGACTACGGAATCCATCCTGCAAAGTATCGAGTCAATGGGTGTTGAGCCTGTCATGAAATGAAATTATGCCAGTGTGACCAAGGAAGTCTGTAGAGGTACTCCGCAAGGTGGAGAGACCAATTCTGCTCTACGGTGTTCTGGTGTGGTGGACGGGTACTAGGAAATCTACGTATCGGAAGCCGATGGAAAAGGTTCAGCGACTTGCAATGCTATGCATAAAGGGGGCCCTTAGAACCACCCCAACGGCTCTAGAACAAATATTAAACCTGACACCTATAGATCTCTTTGCCGAAAAGTGCGCGGCGAAATCGGCGGGTCGACTGATGGCAACAGATGAATTTACATATAGATCCTTCGGACACAGCTCGGTTGCTAAGGGCAGTCTGACAGGCACCGACTATCTGGTCCCATTCTACAACTGGAAAAGAGAGTTCACGGTAAACATGGAAAAGGAGGTATAAAAAATCCGTTCAAACTGTCGAACCACTGCAGTATATTTCAAGCAGAGGTCTTTGCTATTGGGAAGGCAGCAGAGCTTGCCTCCAACGCACAAGCTCAATACTCTAAAATTAATATCTACGTAGACAGCCAAGCAGCAATGAAGGTAGTAACCTCGTCTCGAATATCGGCCAAAAGTGTATTGGGCAGCAGGGCAGCGGTGGAGAGGGTCGCCAGGAATATGAGGCTACATTTCTACTGGGTGCCAGGCCATAAAGGCATCGAGGGCAACGAAATCGTAGACGGGATTGCCAAGAGTGGTGTACAGCTGCCACCAGGAAACATGATCAACATCGGTAAACCCATGCACATTTTATACGACCACATAGACAGGTGCGTAGCAAGAAAACTCATATCTCGCTGGAAGGATCTACCGGGGTGTAAAACTGCAAAGGTTATATGCAAAGCGGTAGATAAAAAATATACAAGGGACCTACTGGAGCTCGATAGAAAGGGCTGTAGGACCATGGTTGGCATTCTTACCGGTCATAGCCTAGTAGCGGCACATGCCTATAAACTGGGGCTGCCAGATCGGGGGGAATGCAGAAAATATCAAGAGCGGGGCACCAAGGAAACAGTGGAGCATCTATTGTGCGATTGTCCTGCGTTAGAGAGATAGCGTTTTAAGTACTTAGGGGCCCCACAATACGATAAGTTAGAGGAGATATCGTTAGTGAAGCCTCATAAACTATTAAAATTCACGTTAGGCGCAGGCATCCTAAACGATGACTACTACTCAGGGAACATGTGAAGGCACTCCATTCTGGTATCGCAAATGACCATAACTGGTCTATGCGTGGCCTGCAGGCCTACGAGACCAACCTAACCTAACCTACCTAAGCTATCATAAACCTTGTATGATGATTTTCGTTATTGTATTGCACTTTATGCCGAATATATGGACCAGATTGTGTAATATCTTAATGAAACTAAAGCAATAATTTAAGAGAGTATAAAATGTTCGGTTGCACCCGAACTTAGCCTTTCCTTACTTGTTTCTTTTTTGGTATTTGCCATGTGAAAAACTTTTTCGCTACGCTTGAAGTGGCTCAAATGGGGAAAATTGGATTCTGCACCTTTTTCGCCAACCCTTTATTTTATAATTATTATATTTCTCTTTTCGCACACCATTTATAGACGTTTTATCTATTTTAATTAAATAATTCGAGGAACTTGAAAATATTTAAATTTTAGTGACTTAGAAAAGACAAAATCTCATTGAAAATTTAATATTTTATGAACATATTTGTTAAAATTTTTTTTTCCTTTAAAATGAAGTTTACAATTACTTGTAAGTGATCCCTTAAAGAGAGGTAAATAAGCTTTCATATGCAAAAAAGTTAAGGCGAATGAGCCTATAAATATTATGGTGTAGAATCTGCAAAACATAGTTTAATAAAATTATTTACAAAATATTGCATAAAAAATAGCTAACTTCATTAAATGATTTTAACTACAAATATTTCTGCAAAAAAATGTCAAACTGACACTATGTTTTTATACTTTCGCAACAAAGTTGCTAAAGACAGAATTATAGTTTTGTTCACATAACGGTTGTTTGTAACACCCAAAACTGAATGAGTTAGATATAGGGTTATATATACCAAAGTGATCAGGGTGAAGAGTGGAGTTCAAATCTGAATGTCTGTCTGTCCGTCCGTCCGTCCGTCTGTGCAAGCTGTAACTTGAGTAAAAATTAAGATATCTTGATGAAACTTGGCACACTTATTTCTTGGCACCATAGGAAGGTGGCTTTGAGCAAAATCGGACCACTGCCACGCCCACAAAATGGCGAAAACCGAAAACACATAAAGTGCCATAACTAAGCCATAAATAAAGCTATGGAAATAAAATTTGGTATGAAGGATCGCACTATGAAGGGGCATATTTGGATGTAATTTTTTTGGGCTACCCAACAAAGGTTTTTGTACATATCTCTTAAGCTATATCAATTATATATATTTGGGGAAGGGCCACTTTTAAAACAGTCCAAAAATTAAAGAAATCGGATAATAACCACGCCCACCTCCCATATAAAGGTTAGGTTGAAAATTACTAAAAATGGGTTAACTCACTAAGGAAAAACTTCAGAAACACTAAATTTCACATAAGAAATGGCAGATGGAAGCTAAACTCAGATTTTTTTACAAAACGGAAAATGGGCGCGGCATCGCCCACTTATGGGTCAAAAGCCATATCTCAAGAACTACTCAACCGATTTCAATGAAACTTGGTTTGTAATAGTTTCCTTGCATCCCAATTATATGTTGCGAAAATAGGCCAAATCGCTTTACAACCACGCCTACTTCCTGTATACCAGAACTTTGAGGACGATCTGAATCGTTTACTTTAATATCGGTGCAGAACTTTGCACAAATACTATGTTTAGGTTTTTAAGGCCCCATATATCGAACACGAGGACCTCGGTGCTTCTAACCTAATATTATGATTTCCAACTTTCAATGGACTTTATACAATATATATAACGAATATGTGGGTCAAATTGTGTATTATATAATATAAATAAAGTTAAATAAATAAATTGCGAGAGTATAAAATGATCGGTTACACCCGAACTTAGCCCTTCCTTAGGATGACAAGTGGAGATGAAATCCGGATGTCTTTCCGTCCATCCGTCTGTCCGTGCAAGCGATAACTTGCGTAAAAATATCTTAATGAAACTTGGAACACATATTCCTTGGCACCCTGAGGAGATTGCTTTCGAAAATGGCCGAAATCGGACCATTGCCACGCCCACAAAATGGCGAAAACCGAAAACATATAAATTAAGCTATTGATGTAAAGTTTGGTATGAATGATCTCACTATGAAGGGGCATAAGTGGATTTAATTTTTTGGGCTCCCCAACAAAGGTTTTTGTACATATCTCGTAAACTACTTAAGCTATATCAACCAAAATTTCTAGAGTCGTTTCTTTTAGGCTCTTCCTTATACAGTTCAAAAATGGAGAAAATCGGATTAAAAGCACGCCCACCTCCCATACAAAAGTTATGTTTAAAACTACTAAAAACGCTTTAATTCACTAAGGAAAAGCACCAGAAACCTTAAATTTCATTACAAAGATGTTACATAAGGGCTGCACTCAAATTGGTATATACAAGTTGAAATGGGTGTGGCTCCGCCGATTTATGGATCAAAAACCATATCTCCGAAACTACTCGACCAATATCAATGAAACTTAGTTTGTAATATTTTCCTTGCATCCAAATGATATGTTGTGAAAATGGTTCACAACCACGCCTACCTCCCATTTATATAAAGTAAGCACTAACGAAGATATCGGAACAGAACTTTGCATAAATACTACATTTATAGTGTCGCCGAAAGCTGCGAGAGTATAAAATGTTCGATCACAACCGAACTTAGCCCTTCCTTACTTATTTTTAGAATTTGGTTTAATTCGAGTGCGTGCAGTCAGGTGAAAATTTCCAGAAAAACCTCAGTCGAATTGAAAATCCACCATACCCATACGCTTCGCTTCCTTATCCAGTCTGGAAAAAGCTGAACTAATGGCGCGGGTGTTATTTCCAATGATATTAATATAATACGCCAGCAACTGTACAGCTGTGAGCTTGATACGCCGTCCCACAGTTTGCTTATACTGAGTAGAAAATCATTCGGCTGTCGGTTGGGCTTGCAGCTTCTCGATGTCGAACCTTCCTTGTGTTTGTTGACGTGTGCGCTTTTCTACACAGAGGCGGGTGCGTGTCTTAGCTGCTACAAGATAGTGGTGCGAGTCGTCCATCTATCACAACATGATCGATGGGGTTGCGAGTGATTCGATCGGAAGACAGCCAAAGCTTGGATTCTTATGCTGGAATCTAGTACTACAGACCACAATATTTCTTTGATCTTTGATCACTTCGTCCTTCTCTTCCATCGGAGCGTGGGCGCAAATAAGCGATATGTTGAAGAACCTCGCTTTGATGCGGATTGTGGCTAGACGTTCATTCACCGGAGTGAATGTCATTGCTCGACGACGTAGTCTTTCTCCCGTACATCGCATTTCTTGGAAGACGATGATGTCAGCCTTTACTCTTACGAGGACTTCAACCAGCTGGGCAGAGGCACCTTCCCAATTAAGGGTCCGGACATTCCAGGTTCATGCCCTTAATTCGTAGTCCTTAATACGTTTGCTTTGGTCGTCATCAAAATTGGGGTTCCTTATCCGAGGCTGCTGCTTCCTATGTATTGGTTGATCGTATACGTCAGTGGTCGGCACAAGAGGAATTGTGACTGTGTAGGTGAGCACGAAATGAAAGATACCCAGTGAGAACTCTGGAACCTCACATTTAGAGATTGTTTTCCATTTTTTCATAAAACATGCATTTTGGTGCTCATTTTTTCATTTAAGTTATTTTGTTATTAAAACAAATATATTAGATCATAAAAGCCCTAACTTTATTGTCTTTAAAAAGCTTAAAACCTTAAATTTAATACGTAACATCAAACGACTTTCATAACAGTAAGGAATTTCGCCCAGGGCTCTTATGCAAAGTGCCGCAGGCATGCGCGATGTTCATTCGTGGCTGGTTCGACAACGACTGAACGATAGAGCGTAAGCGTACGTGTGATGTAAGTTCGTCACAATTGTGCCAAACAGTGCCGACCACTGGTATAAGTACACACACCGATTGGCACTAACACGCACGAGCGAAGAGTGTAAAGTCAAAAATGATAGAATACAAGATTACGACATTCGTTTACAGTTAGCTTTTTTGGGTTTTGATTTCCTGTTGAGTGACGTGGTCACGACGCCAGAACACGCCAGCAAAACAAAAAAACGAAAGAAAAAGTTACAAATTGCAGGGTGGTACAAAACAATAAAACCAAAACAAAGAGCTGAAGTCAAGGATAGTGCTTAATTATTGTTTAAAATTATAAGTGAAAAATGTATTAAATTGAAAAAGAAGTCCGCAATGGCGGAATTAAGCAACAATAGTACAAAAAAGTTTTATTTCACTTTTCCAACCAACAAAAAAGTTGGCAAAATGGCGAACTTTTTGTAACAAAACATATAATTTTAATTATAAATATGCATTATTATAATGGATCATTTTATAGATGAAGATTTTAAGAATTACGATCATTGTGATATTTTATCTGCACATTGTTCAATTTGGTTCACTATGTTTCAGATTTCCGTTTTCCATTTGACAATTCTTATGTTGCCTATTCCCTTTCGTGGGTCGTGAGAGTGTCACTCTCAATGCCGCCTATCCATGACACTAATTTCCACGGGTACTAAACATTATTCAATTAATTAATTCAATTATTACTCTTAAGGATCATGATTTGAGGGCATGTACCTGGAATGTCCGGACCCTTAATTGGGAAGGTGCGTCTGCCCAGCTGGTTGATGTCCTCATACAACTAAAGGCTGACATCACCGCCATTCAAGAAATGCGATGAACGGGACAAGGACCTAAGAAGGTGGGTTCTTGTGACATCTATTACAGCGGCCACATAAAGGAGCGCAAATTTGGTGTTGGATTTGTGGTGGGAGAGAAACTCCGTCGCCAAGTCCTGGCATTCGCCCCGGTGGATGAACGTCTAGCCACAATCCGCATCAAAGCGAGGTTCTTCAACATATCGCGGATTTGCGCCCATGCCCCAATGGAAGAGAAGGACGATGTGACCAAAGATGCTTTCTATGAGCGCCTAGAACGTACCTATGAGCGCTGCCCCCGCCACGATGTCAAAATCGTGCTTGGCGATTGTAACGCTAGGGTGGGTAAAGAAGGTGTCTTTGGCACAACAGTCGGAAAATTCAGCCTCCATGACGAAACATCGCCAAACGGCCTGAAGCTGATCGAATTCGCTGGGGCCCGAAATATGGTTGTCTGTAGTACCAGATTCCAGCACAAGAAAATTCATCAAGCAACATGGCTGTCCCCTGATCGAAACACGCCCAATCAAATCGATTACGTTGTGATAGACGGAAGATATGTCTCCTGTGTGTTAGACGTGCGTACGCTCCGAGGACCAATTATTACTCGGACCATTATCTAGTAGCAACAAAGATACGCACTCGCTTCTGTGCAGCAAAGAACGCCCGTCAACAAACACAACGACGTCGAAAAGCTCCGATCACAACCGACAGCCGAGTGATTTTCTACTCGACTTGCACTCCTGCTCTCTGAGAGCACTCATCAGCAGCTCGATAAAAGGGAACTGTGGAACGGCATTTTAAACTCATCACATACCGCTGCAGCCGAGACAATTGGTCTTCGGCAGCGCCAAAATCCAGTTGGTACGATGAGAGTTGTCGTTCCGCAGTGGAGAGAAAAAAGACCGCCTACCTCGCAACGTTGCGAAAGACCACAACACGTTCGGGGTGGAATAGATATCGAGATTGGAATATCAGTGTGCTCTGCCCAATCCATAAAAAGGGAGGCCCCACAATCTGCGCCAATTACAGTGATATAAGTCTCCTCAATATCGCATATAAGGTTTTGTCGAGCGTATTGTGTGAAAGACTAAAGCCCACCGTCAACGAACTGATTGGACCTTATCAGTGTGGCTTTAGACCTGGAAAATCGACAATCGACCAGATATTAACCATGCACCAAATCTTGGAAAAGACCCTAGAGAGAAGAATCGATACTCACCATCTTTTCATCGATTTTAAAGCTGCCTTTGATAGATGCCTTTATGCCGCGATGTCTGAATTTGGTATCCCTGCAAAACTAATACGGCTATGTAAACTGACGTTGAGCAACACCAAAAGCTCCGTCATAATCGGGAAGGACCTCTCCGAGCCGTTCGATACCAAACGAGGCTTCAGACAGGGTGACTCACTATCGTGCGACTTCTTCAATCTATTACTGGAAAAAATAATACGAGCTGCAGAGCTAAATAGAGAAGGTACAATCTTCTACAAGAGTGTACAGCAGAGAACTGCAAAACTCACTTTTTCCTTGAATCAGCTCATACGCAAAAGTTTCTATTCAATTCCAATCACTGAGCGAAACACAGCGTTGAGTAAAAATCAGCTCATGTTGCCGCACCGCTCATTTGCGTACAATGTGAGCCTTCGGTCCGAAATGCTTTGCTCACGTTTGCTCACTTCACGAAATGTTTAGCTCACGTTCGCTCACTTCACGAAATTTTTAGCTCACATTCGCTCAGTGATTGGAAGTGAATAGAGACTTTTGCGTATGAGCTGATTCAAGGAAGAAGTGAGTTTTGCAGTTCTCTGGTATGTATATTGTTTTTGTATGCTTTGTTCGCGATCAGCTTATGCGTCACATGCATTGCACTAAGAATTTGGTACACATTGTGTTCTATTGTTGAGTTTGCTCATACCCATTGACTTTGCTCATACCCATTGAGTTTGCTCATAGGCGTTGAGTTTGCTCTTTTGTGTTTTTGTTTTCATTCAACACGATCATTGTTGAGCCGAATGAGCGAACGCCTGAGTAGAGCTGTTTCAACACGAGCGTGAATAAACTCAGCAAGCAAACGAATTTACCGCAATTGAGCTGAATTTAGCTCAGTAACGAAAACATTCACGAATGCCAGTTTGAGCGCTTGAGCCGAATGGGCTGATAGTTCGGGTATTGTTGGTGCATGAACATTTTTGCGCTCAACGGAAGCCATTCTCTGGTGTACAGCTGCTGGTGCAAAGATGACATGATACGAAACTCATTATTCTGAGAGAGCGCTGTAAAAATCCACATTTTTTATAACATTTGACAATGATCCCACTATGTAAAAAAAAATAAATTGGGCATTTTAGAAATAACTTTTGGGTATTTTAACTTTTAGATATTATTTTTAAATGATCTGTTCCTATTAGACCTATATCATATATATACTAACTTCAATATACTTATGTACTAATTATAAATAATTAAGAAAATAAAAAATTGATTTTATATAAAATCATGCAACAAAATATATTAATTTATTAACATAAAATATATAATATATTAAATATAATGATGTCATTTGATATATTAGATGTCATTTGTAACAAATAATAGCAAAAAAAATAGTTTCACACAATTTAATATTATCAGTGTATTTCCCTAAAATTGTATTTCGCACCGATTTTGTCATATACTTTTACCGGTATTACTTCTGGCATCCCGCCTTTTCTGTCAAAAATTCCTTCAACTCGCATTGCTACCAACTTAAAATGAGAGATCAGGGAATTCGGTTTGAGGAAAAATTAGAGAGTTTCGTATCATGTCATCTTTGGCTGGTGTATGCCGATATCATCGGAAGCAAGCGCCGTTCTGCTTTCCCCCCTGGATAAAGAAGCAAAGCGAATGGGTCTGGTGGTGAATGAGGACAACACGAAATATCTCCTATCATCAAACAAACAGTCAGCGCACTCGCGTCTTGGCTCCCACGTCACTGTTGGCAGTCATACCTTTGAAGTAGTAGATAGTTTCGTCTACTTGGGAACCAGCATTAACAGCAATAACATGGTCAGCCTTGAAATCCAACGCAGAATCACTCTTGCCAACATGTGTTGCTTTGGACTGAGTAGGCAATTGCAAAGTAAAGTCCTCTCTCGACGAACAAAAATCAAACTCTACTAGTCGCTCATTATTCCCGTCCTGATGTATGGCGCCGAAACGTGGACGATGACAACATCCGATGAGACGACTCTTGGGGTTTTCGAGAGAAAGGTTTTTCGTAAGATTTATGGTCCTCTAAACATTGGCAACGGCGTATACCGCAGACGATGGAACGATGAGCTGTACGATTTATACGACGACATTGTTCAGCGAATAAAAAGACAGCGGCTACGCTGGCTAGGTCATGTTGTGCGAATGGATGAAAACACTCCAGGTCTGAAAGTGTTCGATCCAGTACCCGCTGGAGGAAGCCGCGGAAGAGGACGAGCTCCACTCCGGTGAAAAGACCAAGTGCAAAGTGACCTGGCATCACTTGGTGTTTTCAGTTGGCGCCAAAAATCAAAAAGGAGGAACGAGTGTCGCCCTCTGGTGGATTCGGCTATAATCGCGTAAAGCGGTTTCTACGCCAAATATATATATAACTTTTTATAATTTTCATTTAACGGTATTTTGTGGGCGTGGCAATAATTTCACCCATCTGCTCTCAATCGAACTCTAATTTTAATTGATGTATTTTATTGTGATTTTAAACATATTAACGTAAATATATACTTTTACACTTTTACACATGAAATACATTTTCTAAATGACAATGTCTAGAAGCATCTACATTTTCGGGACTCAGCTCAGCAACTATTTGTAAAACCATCAGTTATTGAATGACATACACACTACTTCAATGTGTGTTCATGCGCGAATCCGATAGCAAACAGCAACAAAATCACCAAGGACACAGAAAACTGGGGAAATCTTCTTATTGTCTCCGACTATCTGATTTATTGGTTTAAAATATTTAATATGATACAGGCAGACATATGTAAATGTATTATATATAAAAAGAACAATATACTTACAAATATGTACAAACTTATTGAACAATTGAATTTCCTTTATGATTTCTAATGTGGTCATTGAACAACTAAAAAGGATAAATTCGTTTAATAATTATATTTGTGCCTATTAACATAATATTGCCATTTTTACAGTACTGATTACACATCTCAGTTTCTAATAAGATAAGCCATCAACCAATCTAGTATTCAGTGCAAATACAATTTAGAACGACACCCAAACACATATACTTTCTTCAAATTAACTAAACTTTCACATTATCTCACACAATCAAATTCCATTCAATAAAGATGCGGCAGGAGAGTGTAAATTATTAATAATTAATAAAAATCAGAAACCCTTTCATTATAGCCATATACTTTTATGTTCATTTCAATTGCAAAATTTCTCAGCTTTTGGTATTCCAGCTTTTATACTCTCGCAACATGTTGCACAGAGTATTATAGTTTTGTTCGCATAACGGTTGTTTGTGGCACCCAGAAATAAAAGAGTTAGATATGGGGTTATCTATACTTCTATACTAATATTATAAAGAGGAAATGTTTGTTTTTTTGTTTGTTTGTCTCGAATAGGCTCCGAAACTACTGAACCGATTTGAAAAATTCTTTCACCGTTGGAAAGCTTTACTATCCCTGAGTGACATAGGCTATATTTAGTTTAAAAAAAAAATAGTGTTCCATACCAAAACTCCGATAATGTAAAAAAATACCAAAAAACTTTCTTTAATCGCGAATGCTGCGAAAACGATTGAAGATATAACAAAGTGATGTACTACAATTTTGTAGAACTTATCATTATCTACAGAAAACGTCGCGACATCATATCTCTAACTATTATATTTTTGTCACAATAAGCGAATTTATATAAAAAATTAATTAAAATATCACTACTTGAAAAGGCTGTTTATTTGTACCTTAGTATTAATCCTTATCGAAATAAATGATTTATTATTTAAGATCGCTTCAAAACCTTTATCCTATACCTTTTTGTATTATTAGATTCTGACATTCCATTCTAAAGATATCACGAGTTAAAAGTTTTGAACTATGCGTTGTAGAGTTGTAGGCGTCACTCGGGAACGAGGACGGCCAAACCGATCTGGCTAATTTTAGTCTTGAAATATTCGTGGAAAGCCAGAAAAAGATTAGAAAGTGAGTAAATATGGAAAAATTGCGAGGAAGATAATAATAAGAGAATTTTATTCGAGTTGACAAGAAAAATATAAAAAGAGAAAACAAAAAAATAATATTTTGAAGGTTATCATTGTTACTTTGTTAAAATATTTTTGTTATTGTTCAATTGCATAAGGTATTCCTGGATCAACTGTTACTGACGGGCTAATCGCATGCTTAAAATCATTTAATTTGTGGCGACACATAAAGAATCGCCAATTAACAACTGAGTGTTTTTGCAACAATATCAAATTGCGATTGTAGAAGCAGTTGGAAATGGCATGGCCGCAGTTGACACCTCGATGGATTAATAGCATTTCTAACAGATTTCTGTCACTTCATTGACATGAAAGGGAAGTTTTCCTGACATGAAACCTCAATATGATAACCATAAATGACTGAAAAAAAAGATATCGATGATCTTAATGCGAAAATTTAGAATTTCGGTCCAAATTTCACAGAAAAAGCTATTGTTTGTATGTAGTTGTTGCTGTAAACCTTGATCTATTCCTGAGTGAATGAAGTGGGTTTGGCAAGAATAGACTCGCAGTAGTCAGTAGTATTTACACACAACTTGAACTCTATTATCCTGGTACTGTTTTAATGAAATTTATTTTTAATATTACTGTTTATTCTAAGGCGGTAAATTCATAATTATTTATATCGCCTGCTTTATGGTCCGAAATGATTCAACCCAGTTGTGCGCTAATTTAACAGTTAATTTACCAATTTACCAAATGTCGGTAATTTCGGCGTTTTCGGTTATTTTATCAATTGATCGTTGATATTTAAAGAAAGATCAAACATTTTAACTACAGTTTTGGTCAGGGCTGTGCGGAGGTCAACTTGATTTACTTTATTTATAACTTTTGTAGGTAAAAATCCTTCATGATATGGAGCATTGTCTTGTAGTAAAAACCTGTCAATATTTGGTAAAGGCCAACTAACTACTATAATACCATAGTCATGTGAATTCAGATTTATTCAGATGATTTAGGGTCCCTAAATTAGTACCAAAACTCTAAAACTTAAGAAAGAAAACATCCTTAAAAAATCATAATGTCACCTCCTGTCAACTTTAGCACAACTGCATTATTCTTCTTCTCACGTGGTAATGTGCATAAAGCGTTTACTAAATAAGCCCACTACAGGCTTTAGTATGCAATTTAAAGCAAATGATAGGCATATCACTTTTTTGGTTTTGGAAATATTGACCACTTAATGCACAACGTAGGCATTTATATTAATATTTTTTTTAATGTCCTGAGCAGTGTACCATCATTAACTGTTCAATCAATATGCTGATTCGATGGTGCTGCAATATAAGAGGACTAATTGTGGGATTTTGTATGATAGTTCCTACAAATCTTCTACATTATCTTTGAGTTATCACAGGTTTCAGCGCAGTTCTCTTTAAATTATTCTTACAATTTTCTCCTTCTTTTTAATAACATTATAAACAGTATTCCTTTAAATTCTATAATTTTTTCCAAACTCCGAAGCCGAAACACCAGTCTTAAACTTAATAACAGTCTCCGATCAAGTTATAATCGATAATTCCTTTGCTTTCGGCATTTTATTTACCAAGTTTTATATTTTAAGTCTTTGTTAGTAAGTTATGAATGCAATAGATGCCAATCACTACTCTTGCTTCAACCAAATCTAAGAATTATGGCTAAATCGCGGTGTGTAAATACTTTTGACTACTGAGAGTCATCAGTTCTTTTGCCCATTTCTCTGTCATATATCCAGCTATTCTCATCAAACCGGCATCGTTCGCTTGGGAATAGATCAAGATTTACAACAACATAACATTTTGTGGCACTACCACAACAACAACAAGCGAATGATTTTCCTGTGAAATTTGTAAAAAACGTTCGATATGTAAATAATTTTTACTACCTCTGTTAGTCAATATTCATAACTGTAACGTTGCAGTTACACAACTAAAATCATACTGAGTCTATAAAAAGCAACCGCCTTAACATATTTATATAGAAACGCACTTATATTTGCCCTCGACATTTGTTTATGAGCGTTTAAAACTTTTACCAGTTTTTTGTGTGCAAAATTAAAAATAATTTTACAACTTTGACAAAGAATAATCAAATAATCTTAATGAGGGTTTAATTGTGTATTTGCTAGCTAATTTTGGGTAAATTTGGAATAATTATAAGGTGACCTTCTATGCAAAACGACAACACACATTAACTGAAGTCGCTTGGGATTCGTTAAAAAATATGTGAAAAGTCCCATATCAGTATATTTATACTACGTGTAACTAACAATACGAATAGCGGTATATACATGTATAATTCAAGTAATTTTATGTAATTTAAGTATTGTTAATTTAAGTAAATTCTTAAGCTTTTGCCAAATGAAAACATTAAGCCTCATCGACGGTGACATACAATTTTATGATGCTGAAAAGAATGTCGCTTTCAGAGTTTTTCATGTCAAATCGGTCACGCCGACAAAATGGAGTTCACCAAGAAGCTTAAAATCTTATAACTAAGGCACAAATTAAAATTGGAAAGTAGAAGTACAGAGGGATTTTTTGTATATATCTCATAAACTATTAAAGCTATTTCACATCCACAACTGCCACTTCCTACACACAAACAGGTATATATATCCACACATGTTGGCATGCCATGTTGGAAATGTCAGTAAGTCAGTGCGTATACGTAACATTTAATATGACTGCCGAGAAACTAGTGATGTGCTATATTGCTAAAATTATTGAAATCTTGAAAAAATCGCCGGTAGGGCATTATCGTTCATACATAGTGTGAAGGAGTGATAACGTAAATGCCCAACTGAAAATTGAGCTGGAAAAGGCATGGCAAACAGAAAATTTATAGTGAATCCTACTGTTCCAACTCTACACACATACATACATACTATGTACACGTAAGAATTGCTGTTTTCAAACAACGTTCAAACACTCTATGAATGCAAAATGAGAGTTTGCTAGTTATGTCGTTTGGTCGCTTGGTTGGCCGCCTCGAAATCTGCAAGAATGCAATTATACCTGAGACAGACATGTAGTACATATTGTAGTTTGCTTCAGAAACCATATGTGTATCACCGGTTTTCCGAATTTTGTTTGAAAGCAAATGGTGTTCCGTACTACAATAGAGTTCTAGAAACCATTGAAATTTTGTGGTGTTGTGAAATGTACTACAATGGATTGCATTGAACACACCGAAAGCTTTAAGCTCTTCTGCCACAATCATATGTTTTCTGACATTTTGACATACAGAAAATAAATTAAATTCAAAATTAATTGAAATCAAAAAACAAAATTTGAAAACAAATTATGTGAAAAATATGTAATATGTATGTAATAATATGTAATAATTATATTGGATAATAACATTTTAAGATTGCTTGCAGTTATAACTAAGTCAGGATCAATTTTCCTGCCTGTTATTCATAATTATATTTTGCTTGAATTTATTTGCATCAGCTGATGGATGTACATGTGTGTCACTATGCTGTTATATGGTTTCTTGAGCTTTTATTGTAGTACATATCGTAGTACAGAAACCATATGTATGTCTTAGGCATTAGATTCTTTTCCACATGTGCACATACATAAATGCATACATATGGGCATTTCCGCCAGAAGGTCCACCACAGACAAAATATTAAACATTATTAGAATTACAAGGTTTTTGCATATTATCATAGGAAAATATTTAAATTTATTTATATTTAATTAATTTTAAATTAATTCATAACCAATTACGAGATATACGAAAGCCAAGTCGCATAGTAGCTACTTTTCTCATTTCGATTTTTCTACTACATTAAATTTTTATGCAATTAAAATAAAAAAACTCTTGTTCAAAAATCAGAAGATTTGTGGTTTTGGTAACTGCTGAAAATTGATCCCGTGCGGCATCGTAGGTGTGAAATTTAAAAATTGAAAATTATTTTTGTTTTATAAAATTGACTTAAGTATGAAAATATATACATTTACATTAATTATTTACATATGAGCAAAAACCGCACTTTAAATTCCACTAACTAGCTATTTAAATAGATTTTGGTGAAAATTATAGGCTTACAAATCAAAATAAGAGTGCTCATTTTAACAATGTTGTCAGAAGAAAATCGTTTGCCTTTAAAAGTGACAAGTTAACGCACGACATATGTATTATTTTCTTGATAAATCTCTTAACTAAAATTAAGAAATCATTTAGTTGCTTTTCTAAAATATTTATTGTTTTAATGTAACTGCTCTCAGTTTAAAATCAAATTTATATTATCAAGCCTGATTGATTTTATAAAATAATTAAAATAGTCTTCATTAGAATATAATTTTTTTGCAAGGATCCGTCGATGGAGCGGGAGCAGTTATCAAACGAAAGGTCTTGCAGATAACGAAATCCAAAAATGTTTATTCCCGAGGACAACATTTTCTTAAAAAACTGTATTTCACATTCATAATACTATTTTCATTTCATACTATAGAATTTTTGTTGTCTCGTTGGATATTAGTTAAAATAAATAAATAAATACATTTACTACTTTTTTAAGCCATTTTATTGGACTTGTTGTTAAATAATTACGTATAATAACAACAAAATCAACATAAATATTATGATGGAAAAAAATGTCCCGTGCGACATGTCCCGCGCGAATGTGGTTAATAATTAATTAAAAAAACTATAAATTATTTTTGGATGAAACTCATACCATCTTTAAAGGCCATCAATGCGCAACATTTTACAATCAAAAACATTTGAATATTGCCTCACAATTCGCTGAAATCGATGTTTGAATCGTTGTCCCCAAAAACGACTTCCATTTTTTGTCCCTTGCGAATGCCTTGGATTTTGGCAATTATCTTGAAAATGAAAACCGTTCCAAATTCAACCTTAACACTAAATGTAGAGCTGATGAAGAGCTATTAAAAATTTAGTTCATATTTTATTTTAGTTGAAAGGTGTACGATTGTCCCGTTCGACATGGCGGAAATGCCCATATGCATAACGACCAGCAATTAGCTGGATTGGCGTTCTTGATGATCGTATTCGTATTCGTAGAATCTCTAAAACCCTGTCGAATGGCCATCAAGCTAGGTAGAACCCAAAATATTGAGCAGACGTTGTTATTAACAAATATTAGAGTATTATGTTTGCATTCTTATTCGAATTAATCGTTAATCTATATGAGTTGATTCAGCTTGGAAAAAATACTACAGTGCTAAACCAATCAGGAGCTCTTCTTTTCGTATACATATGAATACTAACCTTTTAGAATTGTACTGATAGCACATCACAGTGGCTCAACTCAACTGTTTAGTCCAAACAAATACACATCTGCATTACTCCTAATATACTCCGAAAAGTAATAGAACAAGTGTCTAATTTCTTTCACGCCCACTTACCTAAAAAAATTACATCCAAAAATGCACCTTACTAGTGCGATCCTTTATTACAAACTTTTATAACTGTATTTATGGCTTAGTTATGACAAATAATGTCTTTTATGTTTTCGGCATTTTGTGGTCGATTTTGCCCATCTTCGAAAGCCACCCTCTCACCGTCCCAAGGAACACGTGTATCAAGTTTCGTCAAGATATCTCAATTTTTACTCAAGTTATCCAGGACAGACGGACGGACGGACAGACTGGCATTCGGATTTTGACTCGTCACTCTGATAATTTTGAAATATATAACCCTAAATCAAACCGGTTAATTTTTATGACTTACAAGCAACCGTTATTTGAACAAAACCATAATACTATTTTTAGCAACTTTGTTGCGAGAGTATGAAAAATATACAGTTTTAGATATGTTTGGTTTTTAAATGACATATTGACAAATAAAATATTCGGCTTATAACTACGTTTTAATAAGATACTTTTTAAATTTAATATCGCCTATTAGTTTTTACAAGAATGTTTGGGGATGATAAAAAGAAGTAATATTGTCCATAAGAAGTTTAGATTACTTAATGAGAAATTTGTTGAGCACTGTAGTACGAGTATTGGTTCTTGATAATTCGTCCTCCACCTGTGGGAATGACATCAGAAATGTTTCAACCTTCGTCGTACAAAACTGTCGAAGAGAAGGTGTCATATACCTCTCCTGTTTTATGTGCGACAATTAGTATTCATCAAGTTAATTTCCGTCTTATTTGACGATTTGGAAGAGACTAGAACTCTTACATTATGAAATCATGAAAATAATTAACTTTAACTTTAACAACCACGCCTACTTCTGTATCTGCCATATCCCATGATTCATTCAATTTACAATATATTGTAATATACATACCTATTATAAGGATTTTCAAACTAGCAGTGAACTAATAATAATAATATGAATTATTAGTATGTGAACTGCACGTAGCTATAAATGTACTTGCATATACAATCATGTTATGCAACTTGGCAAAACCACAGAGTTTTTTATCGCTATTGAATTGGGTTCAAAACTCAGTTCTTCGACATGGACCCACGTGTGTCCGTATGTACGTTAAATTTACCTATTGTAATTTATCAATGTGGTCCATTTCACACAACCCTCACTCTCAGGCATACAACCGTCAATGTAGACAATGTAAAGAGCAAGCCGGTATGCATGTTCCGATACTTTATTATGTTTCAAAGAATGTTGAAGAGAGTGAATTTAAGTACAGATGTGCGTAAGTACGTACATATAAGTTTATGCATGGATGTAAAAATATTCTTGATTGTTGGTACTTTGTGTCACTGATATGAGCAAGAAAATGATGTAAAAATTCAAAATGAATGAGTGAAATCATGAAAATTGATTACGAACTGGGTATATAAATGTGTAGATAATTAGATGCTTAGAAATTTAATTAAAAAGAGAAATAAAAAAAGCAAAAAAGAAAGTTTTTATCACTTTTTATTCGCAAACATGTTGCAAGCTCAATACTTTGAAGAATATTTTTTCGATCATTAGTAAACAAACGCCCTACAGAGCGGCTTGGGGATACAAACATGCAGGCAATAGCTACATAACGTGCATGTATAAATTTGTTTCTATATACATAGTATCAACATAGAACATTACTTCTTTGTAATGAATTTTTCAAATTCGCTTCATGAAATTTACATCAATAGCAGATATGCCAGAGGAGTTCGGCGCTCGAAAAATCGTTTGCGTAAATGGATAGTACAAGAACACGTCCATACGTTTGTGTATGGGCGATAAGAGGTTTCAATTGCATAGATAAAACGGCCAAAGAAAAACTTTGGATTCATGAAACCTCTATATTATGATTTTTTTCTTTTTTATTTATCTTCTCACGTAAGGGCAAGTCACTTAATACATATTTTATTACTTTTTCGACGACCAGGGTAAATACATCGGCCAGGGGAGATACATAAAGTTTATGGTGGATAATTATTTTACCAAAAGCAAAAAATTAATTTAAAATAATATTACAAATTATAGGTACTCTCTTTCCTAGATGAATGAACCCTAAAATTATAATAACAAATCAATAAATTCACTCTCTATCCTAAATAAACGAAACAAATATTAAATATAAAATCTTAAGATCTTTCAAAAACATTTCTGACTTTTCAAAGACGTAATATATCCTCTGCCCTTTCAAAAGAAGATTTGGGATGGGACACTGGCCAACCTGATCTTATTTATATAAACATACATATATATAGAAATATATATATTGGCGTATGCACCGCTTATGCGATTATAGGCGAATCTATTTGAACGCTCTAGTCATATCTCCTTTTTGCTGTTTGGCGCGAATTGGAAATACCAATAGAAACCAGGTCACTTTTAATCAGGTTTTTCCTACGGAAAGGAGGGCTTACTGTTCCTCTGCTTCCACCAGCGGGTACTGCATCGAACACTTTCCAAGCTGAAGCGCTTTCGTTATTCGAACAACATGACGTAGCCTCTGTCTTTTTATTCGCTGAACTACATATGTCAGTGTCGTCGTATAGCTCATCGTTCTATCATCTGCGGTATTCGCCGTTGTCAATATTCAAAGGACCATAAATCTTCCACAAAACCTTTTTCTCAAAAACTCCTAGTGCCGTCTCATCGGATGTTTACATCGTCCATGCTTCTGCGCCATAAAGCAGAACGGGATGATAAGAGGTTTTGGTTCATCGAGAAAAGACTTTAACATTTAAATGTCCACTCAGTCCAAACTAGCATCCGTTGGTAAGAGCGATTCTGCGTTGGATTGCGAGGCTAATATTTTTGGTTTTGTTGATGCTGGTGATGGCTGGAGGTGGAGAAGGGGTAATGTTCAGAAGTTCACCCAAGAAAGTACCAAGACTCAAGCAGCTCACGACTTCCGGTCCGGGTGTCATGATGAATAGTATCTCCCCTGGTCTCTAACTTTCTCCCGTGGCAGTTATTTTGCCAGGAGAAATACAACAGGGGAGAGACGTTTTCATGAAAATTTTAATTGTTTTAATTGACTGAATTATATTTTGGGTTAATTACTTATTTCACTTAAATTATCACATTATTAGTAACTTAGGACAATAAAGGCAAATAAATTAAATTAATAGTATACGTTATACGAATTTTCAGGGGAGAGACAAAATCAGTTTTCGAAACCAGTACACCGCACGATCGGGGCGCAATAACTAAAAAACTACAGCACTCAAACGGATTTCGCGATTAGTATTGTTAACTTCAGGCTGAAATGAGCCCATGAGCACTTTTTTCAATGCGATCGTCTTTGAATTTATGTCGTACAAGCGGAACAAAATTTGGCAGGATAGATACATAAAAAAAACGGGACAAAAGTTAATTTTAAAAATTATATGAAATAAACAAAATAATTTGGTTTTTTTTTAACAATACTTAATTTTAATTATTTTACTTCCGATTGAACTTAGTTTTGGTTTAGCATCTCATACAAATAATATATATTGTCCGAAAGTTAAATAAATAGTAGCAACGGGACAAGTCAGGGGAGATACTTTTTTAGACTTTGTAAGGAATTCCAGAAAAAATTGTTTTAATTATGCAGTAAATTGTAATATTATTTAATACACTACATTAATATGATGTGATTCATTTTAAAAAATAGCAACATAAAGGACAAAAACATACTTTAAGCTGTTTGCCGCACAAGTTACCTCTTATCGTAGAATCACCCATATACATGTTTGTATTTATTTAATGAAGATGATTCAAAACACGGATATGCATGCAATGTAATTCGTGTATACTCGTACAGATACAGCGCAGAAATTTTAAAACGTTCCAGAAAAATGGTGGCAACAGTGAAAATGCAATCTCATAGTGTACTTTAATCTGGCTAGGCTGTTGGTCAAGCCCGGTGAGTACTAACAACAATAAGGTAGTTGAAATGTGCACAAATTCTGCAAAAGATGCGGTTGAAACTTATATTACACACACAAATGCTTCCTCAGGTTTACCAACATGTACACGCTCAAGTCAATATACGCGTTTGATTGTTGTATTGTATTAAGGCCTTAGAACTTACATATAAATGAGTTTTCATTTAATACGAGGGCTGCTATACATATTTCTGGCCTAGGCAACACTAAGTGTTGCCAGGTGCAATCTGACATTTCCATTGGAAAGTTTGACATTTTTTAGAATAACATCACTCAGAACGTTTTGTCATTTAATCGTGAATTGTTTTATTTACAGGGAATTAAAAAATGCATCTCGGCCAAAAAATGGAATTAACTCGTGAATATTTTCATGCGATAATTTTTCACAACTTTCGACGTGGATTATCCCGACAAGTGTGCATCGATGAACTAAAATCTTTGTATGGCTATGAAGCACCATCCTATAACACTGTGAAAAACTGGTGCAACGAATCGCGGCCGACGCTCGCTCAAAGACGAATTCCGTGAAGGTCGTCCAAAAACAGCCGTTGTGCCAGAAAACATCGATGCCGTACGTGAACTGATAATGCAAGACCGTCATGTAACATACTTTCAGATAGAGGCATGCCTATGCATTTCTCCCACCAGCATACATTCAATATTGCATGAACACCTGTCCGTAAAAAGGTTTGTTCTCATTGGATCCCGCACAATTTGACAATCGCTCAAAAAAGTGCTTCGAAAATTGGTTTGAGTGCATGCAAAAGTGTATAAATCTTGATGGAGAATATTTTGAAAAACAATAAAACCATTTTAGTTGATAAATTTTCCTATTTTCATTATTCGGCCAGAAATATATATAGCAGCCCTCGTACACGTGTATACCTTCATTTGTATATATGTGTGTGTAATATAAAGATCGTATATGTCTGTAAATTAAAATAAATTCTTTCCTGAGTTTTTATGGTTTTAAAATAGATTTCCAGTTTATAAGCAGCTGATCCTATAGAGTTTGACCTAAACTCTGACTCAAAGTAGAATATTTGTAACTATTCTGCAAATAGTTTTATGTATAAACGTTTTGCAACTCTGCATTTTGAGACTCATTTTAAATCTTGGCTTTAGTTTTAGTTTTATCGTATCATAATTTTTAACTAGGCGGTATCTTTACTGCAAAACTATTTTCATATACAAGCTTTCTTAAATGTCTTCAGTATTTATGATTTCTTTCTTTATTATTGTTTTTGACTAAAAAATGTCAAGAAAGTGGCCAACAAGATTATGACGTGAAGTTGCATTTGATATTTGAAATATAATTAAGGCGATCCCAAAAATCTCGATCTAAGCAATTTGTTAAACCACTGCGAATTTAAACCGTAATATAAAATATCTAACTCACGGAGTCTCTTGGCGTTCAAACAATATCTCAATATGAAATTTGTAAAAAAAATGCCTACAAGCCTTTTGTGCTGTGAAATTTTACCCAATTAGGCAAAAAAAAATCACCGGAGCCACTAGAGTATAGTAGTTATGTGAATTAACTGGATCATTATTCTAAGATGCCCCGTAGTATTTGTTAAGCCATTGGTTAAACTTAATTAGCATTCCAGTGACGCACTATACTTTTTTATTAGAGATGTTTTTATGACGTCAGTCAAAAATTCATGGAAAACCTAACACATGGCTCTAGTTTCCCCTGTAGGGTGTATTTATTGGTCGCGCAAAAACTTGATTTACATCGGAAAAAGATTTACGGAGCTGTGACTAGTTCAGATATATGGTGGTTTTTATTTTTGGGTTATAGATTGTTTTCGTTGTTTTATAATTTTTGCCATTTACCATTTTCCCTACCAACGTTGTTGGGTTTTTGGTGAATGAATCATGCTTTGTGTGGTCAGCAAGGCAATCGAAGTATGTAGAGTTAGAAAATAACGTATTGCCTGGCCATACTCATATATATACAAATGACGATGACGTTGGTATGTAAATCCCATCAACGATACGACGTATATGAACGTGTGACGTTCGTTAAAAATGCGGCATACAAACACCTTCATAGCCGTGATATCATGAAAATAGGAAAGCGACAACAAAACAGAAAAATACCATATTCCACTGAGCTTAATGAAAATTCAATAGAACAGGCGGATAAAATTTTACATTGAAGTGGTAAGGCTTAACGCTTTTTCCGATGGTTGCAGTGGTTTAAAATGACATAGATTCAGTTTTCATCTTACACACATATTTTATCATTTCTATGGTCAATGATGGATAATTGCCGACACAATTAACAAGAAAAGCAATACCGAATCAGAAAACATATCTCTAACATCCTGATATTTGGAGAGATGGCGCAATGGTTACTAGGATTGCCGAAGCATACACCAAATATACTCTCAGTCCCAACTTTTCGCTCAAAAGGACAAAAGACATTTGTTCTCCAATTTTCTCATTTGCCAAGACGCCAGCAACGAAAACACCAAGCTCATACCAAAGACTTTCACGCGCTGTCCCACCGATCTATCAGCAGAACAAGCAAAAACAACAAGTTGCAGTAATAAATCCGATCAGCAAGAGTAAATGCAAAACAACAAAACTCAATGCTGAAATTTCCGTTGTTATTTTAGTAGTGCACTCACAGTATTTCATTCGCATAGCATGTTTGGCGTGGTTGCTACCTGCCGTCTATGCGCTGTTGATATTGGTGACGTCATTGCATATGGAGAACGAATTTATCGCAACGCTGTATCTGCATTGGCAAGATATCGATTTTTGTAGCAAACTGGAAATGTGCTTGTAACTATATACTCGTATACACACGGAGGTACATATATTTGGAGGTCGGGCGTTACAGTTCTTTGGTTGTGGCATGTGATTTACTCATTTAGATCACTTTCAGACCGGTCAACTCCTGTTGCTAATTCTTGGGCGATTCTCTTTTGCTGTCGCCCATTGCGTTCACACGAGCAATTTGTGTCGACAATTTGTGTATTGAAGGGTGCGGATGTGTTTATGAAATTTTAAAAAGTGGTGAGTTGAATAAATTAATTTTTTAAATTGTCTGTGTAATAATATGCGATTTTTTGAGATTTTTCGGACTCAGGAGCAAATTGAAAAATTAGTATATTTGTTAGAAGCCAAGGAATGTATACATAATATTAAGTCACCGATATATTTGGACCATAATGCGAAAGCTGAAGCTTTTAACAAAATATGCGAGGAGATAAATATACCAAATATAAATGTCTTTGAAATAAAAAAATGGAAAAATTTAAGAACTCAATATTTGAGGAAAATTCGTGAAGTGCGTAATTCACGAAAAAGCGGAGCTGGTATCAACGATTTATATTCTCCAAAATTATAATGCTTCTCGCTACTAAAAACGAGGTAATACTTAAATTTTATTTCATTAATGTTTATTAAATCAATTCAAACAATTATTATACTTTAGGATCCAAGAGCGCCAGGAAGTCAGGAAAGTGGAAATAATTTATCTCCAACCAATTGTGGCAGAAGAAATCGTTGATATAGTAAATTTTTCATATATATGTATGTGTATAAAACAAATAAGTTTAAGCTTTATAATTATCTACATTAATAGGCAAAGGCGAAAGGTATTATAATTTTAATTTACTTATTTATTTTCTTATAATAATTTTTTAGAGCACTGCATTGATTAAAATGAGGCAGGATTTGGCAGCTGTAAGAGAAAAAATTGCTGAAAGACGCAATAGACCATATAATTGGATGGTCACTTTGGTCTCGGCGAAAATGGAAGAGGTAGTTCCTCACCTGCAAGAAGACCCTGCATGGGAGGTCCAATGCCTTACGCGCCGTTTAGTGCAAGAGTCTAATAGACATCGTGATTCGCAATTACAATCCCCTCAAAATTTTTGATTATCAAAATTTTGAAAATTTGTAAGTAATGCATATTTATCAAATTATTTTTTTACTGATTTAGTGTAGTACAAATAATATAGATATTTTTATATATTTGGTCTACAACTTTGCTTCCGCCGTTTTTTTGTAAAATTAAGGTTTTTTTTTACTTAGGACAGCCTCGCCGAACGTATCCGAAAGCATTCGATGAGCCTCAGCCGCACTTTTCTTGGAATTATAAAAGAAAAGCAAAATTTCCCGCAGTAGAGAATAAGTTTGGGATGTATACAGATCTCTACAAAATTTTGTTGGGTTAATGTTGCCACAAATGTCCAAGATCGATATAAAACGATTTAATCGACCAGCGCTTGACCCTAGAGGCATACCCGCAAATGTCAAAAAGTGACATTTTCAGTTGAGAATAAGTTTGGGTTTGTTAGGTTAATGTTGACACAAATGTCCAAGATCGCTATAAAAAAATCTATTTAATCGACTAGGGCTTGACCCTAGAGACATCTATTGGAAAACGGCGGAAGCAAAATTGTAGACCTAATAGTTATAAAATATATTTTTAATTTAAACCTGAAATGCGATTAATTTGACAAAGCCTAAGGTTTTGTATTTAGTGCCTTAGTTTTGAATAAATACTATTTATTTTTTATATAGTCTGTAAGTTGTGATGAATTATAAATTAAAACCAATGAATAAAATATGATATGAATTAAATAAAAAAATTTTTCTATTCAACAGAAAACTGTTGGACATTTACACATATATACATTACATTTCATAATGGAAAATAACATCATAGAATTACTGCCCCCACATATGGAAGACATCTATTACTACATATAGCTGAATTCGTTGGTAATCCTCTCTCTTCTCGTAGTACCAAAGCAAGTTCACTTTGGACGAACAATCCTGCATTGTTCCATCGTGCTTACATCCCTCATCCACGTAAATAAAATTGCAATTTGCATCAACAAAGGCCAACAGAACTATACTATTTGTTTCTTTATATATATATATATTTGGCGTAGGAACCGCTTTAAGCGATTATAGCCGAATCCACCAGAGCGCGCCACTCATTCCTCCTTTTTGCTTTTTGGCGCCAACTGGAAACACCAAGTGAAGCCAGGTCACTTTGCACTTGGTCTTTCCACCGGAGTGGAGGTCGTCCTCTTCCGCGGCTTCCTCCAGCGGGTACTGCATCGAATACTTTCAGAGCTGGAGTGTTTTCTTCCATCCGTACAACATGACCTAGCCAGCGTAGCCGCTGTCTTTTTATTCGCTGAACTATGTCAATGTCGTCGTATAAATCGTACAGCTCATCGTTCCATCGTCTGCGGCATTCGCCGTTGCCAATGTTTAGAGGACCATAAATCTTGCGCAAAACCTTTCTCTCGAAAACCCCAAGAGTCGTCTCATCGGATGTTGTCATCGTCCACGCTTCAGCGCCATACATCAGGACGGGAATAATGAGCGACTTATAGAGTTTGATTTTGGTTCGTCGAGAGAGGACTTTACTTTTCAATTGCCTACTCAGTCCAAAGTAGCACCTGTTGGCAAGAGTGATTCTGCGTTGGATTTCAAGGCTGACATTGTTGGTGTTGTTAATGCTGATTCCCAGATAAACGAAATTATCTACAACTTCAAAGTTATGACTGTCAACAGTGACATGGGAGCCAAGACGCGAGTGCGCTGACTGTTTGTTTGATGACAGGAGATATTTCGTCTTGTCCTCATTCACCATCAGACCCATACGCTTCCCTTCTTTATCTAGTCTGGAAAATGCAGAACAAACGACGCGGTTGTTGCTTCCGATGATATCAATATCATCGGCATACGCCAGGAGCTGTACACTCTTGTAGAAGATTGTACCCTCTCTATTTAGTTCTGCAGCTCGTATTATTTTTTCCAGCAATAGATTGAAGAAGTCGCACGATAGTGAGTCACCCTGTCTGAAGCCTCCTTTGATATCGAACGGCTCGGAGAGGTCCTTCCCGATCCTGACGGAGCTTTTGGTGTTGCTCAACGTCAGCTTACATAGCCGTATTAGTTTTGCAGGGATACCAAATTCAGACATCGCGGCATAAAGGCAGCTCCTTTTCGTGCTATCGAAGGCAGCTTTAAAATCGATAAATAGATGGTGAGTATCGATTCTTCTCTCTCGGATCTTTTCCAAGATTTGCGCATTGTGAATATCTGGTCAGTTGTCGATTTTCCAGGTCTAAAGCCACACTGATAAGGTCCAATCAGTTCGTTGACGGTGGGCTTTAGTCTTTCACACAATACGCTCGACAAAACCTTATATGCGATATTGAGGAGACTTATACCACGGTAGTTGGCGCAGATTGTGGGGTCTCCCTTCTTATGGATTGGGCAGAGCACACTAAGATTCCAATCGTCAGGCATGCTTTCTTCCGACCATATTCTACAAAGAAGCTGATGCATGCACCTTATCAGTTCTTCGCCGCCGTATTTGAATAGCTCGGCCGGTAATCCATCGGCCCCCGCCGCTTTGTTGTTCTTCAAGCGGGTAATTGCTATTCGAATTTCTTCATGGTCGGGTAATGGAACATCTATTCCATCGTGATCGATTGGGGAATCGGGTTCGCCATCTCCTGGTGTTGTACTTTCACTGCCATTGAGCAGGTCGGAGAAGTGTTCCCTCCATAATCCCAGTGTGCTCTGGACATCCGTTACCAGATTACCTCCTCGGTCCCTACATAATAATGCTCCGGTCTTGAAACCTTCTGTAAATCGCCTCATCTTTTCATAAAATTTTCGAGCATTACCCATGTCGGCCAGCTTTTCAAGCTTTTCATACTCACGCATTTCGGCCTCTTTCTTTTTAAGTCTGCAAATGCGTCTCGCTTCCCTCTTCAGTTCTCGATATCTATCCCACCCCGAACGTGTTGTGGTCGATCGCAATGTTGCGAAGTAGGCAGTCTGTTTTCTCTCCACTGCGGAACGACAATTCTCATCGTACCAACTGGTTTTTTGGCGTTGCCGGAGACCAATTGTTTCGGCTGCAGCGGTATGCAATGAGTTTGAGATGCCGTTCCACAGCTCCCTTATATCGAGATGCTGATGAGTGCTATCAGAGAGCAGGAGTGCAAGTCGAGTAGAAAATCGTTCGGCTGTCGGTTGTGATTGCAGCTTTTCGACGTCGAACCTTCCTTGTGTTTGTTGACGGGCGTTCTTTGCTGCACAGAGGCGAGTGCGTATCTTTGCTGCTACTAGATAATGGTCCGAGTCAATGTTTGGTCCTCGGAGCGTACGCACGTCTAAAACACTGGAGACATGTCTTCCGTCTATCACAACGTGATCGATTTGATTGCGCGTGTTTCGATCAGGGGACAGCCATGTTGCTTGATGCATTTTTTTATGCTGGAATCTGGTACTACAGACAACCATATTTCGGGCCCCAGCGAAGTCGATCAGCCTCAGGCCGTTTGGCGATGTTTCGTCATGGAGGCTGAATTTTCCGACTGTTGTGCCAAAGACACCTTCTTTACCCACCCTGGCGTTAAAATCGCCAAGCACGATTTTGACATCGTGGCGGGGGCAGCGCTCATAGGTGCGTTCTAGGCGCTCATAGAAAGCATCTTTGGTCACATCGTCCTTCTCTTCCGTTGGGGCGTGGGCGCAAATCAGCGATATGTTGAAGAACCTCGCTTTGGTGCGGATTGTGGCAAGACGTTCATCCACCGGGGTGAATGCCAGGACTCGGCGACGTAGTCTCCCTCCCACCACAAATCCAACACCGAATTTGCGCTCCTTTATATGGCCGCTGGACCCGTCCTTGTCCCGTCCATCGCACTTCTTGGATGGCGGTGATGTCAGCCTTTAGTTGTATGAGGACATCAACCAGCTGGGCAGAGGCACCTTCCCAATTAAGAGTCCGGACATTCCAGGTGCATGCCCTCAAATCATGATCCTTAGTACGTTTGCAGGGGTCGTCATCAAAAGGGGGGTTTCTCATCCGAGGCTCGGTGTTTGTTTTCATTGGGGAGATTTTTTTTTATGTGGTGGATCCCAAGCCCTACGCACAACCGCAGAAGCGGGCTTCGCCTTCTCACTTTAGCTCGCCTCCAAACGGATGTCTGTTAGCTACCCAGAGGATACTTAGTCTAAAACCGGAAGTCGTGAGCTGCTTGAGTCATATGCAAAAGAATCGTTCCTGGCCACTCCCAAGTGAATGGCAATCAGAAACTTTCCTCACTTGCGTGAACTTCTACATATGACCCCATCCCCCTGTTCCTTTATAGTTGTGGTAAAATGCACCAGCTTGTCGCGATGGCCTAAAGGTGATATGTTTACCATCCAATGCGCCCAGACAATTTGGAAATTGCCATCGCATTGCACTCTGATGAATTGCTTGGAAACTAGAATTGTGAAATTATGTATTTATTTATAACAAGAAAATTAATTATTTATATTTTCAAATATAACGCCTTCAGTCTTTTGTAAATAACATCACAGACTTCTGGAATTATTCCACTAATTGCTGATACCGAAAATTTTGAAGCAAAATTTAAGCTTTGAAATGTTTCATCTATAAAATATTAAAAAAATATATTAATTTCTTTAATTTTTTAGTTTAGAATACGAAAAGGTTTCATTTCAAACTTACCCGTTGCGAAAAACGGAGGTCAGTGACAGTTTGTCCGTTGCTGGAATTGCGGCTCGCATCCAAGTATCTTGCTTTATAATATCCTCCTGTATTGCGGGTAGTATGAAATTAAATTGCGCCTCTGACATTCTTAGATAATTTTTATATCCATTTTTATGTTTGCGACTTGGTTGTTCTCCATATTTTAACCCATTGTCGTTTCTTTTTCCTGGTATGTACCTTCACATACATATATCATCCTTTTCACAATCGTCTGAATCAATTTTTAATCCTCCAATTAATGATTAAAGATTTAATAAATATGAAAATATGACACATTTAGTTGATGTGTTTAAACGAATGTCAACCTCTTTTTTACCATATTATTAAAAGAATTGCGTTAAAAATAACAACAACAACGAAACTAGGTTTTTGCATTACGAAGAAACTCCCAGTTGCCTAGCAAGCAATATAACATAACTTGTTTTAATCAAGTTATTGATGAAAGAGAGAGAGAGGAAGTAAAATGAAAAATACGGCTGCGTTTACACGAATGTCTGTCACTGTATGCTCAAAATATTAAATTCAAAAAAATAAGTGCAAATGCAACTATGTACGATTGAATGTTACGAATGAAAACACAAAGCGTGTTGCCCGAGCACTGCAGACTCGTCGCGATTCTCCTCTCTTCGTCGCCCCCTCTCCTATAAACTAAGAATTGCCGCAACAGGAGTTGGCATGTGTGAAAGAGCTCTTTCATATAAATAGATAGTCAAAAAATCACAAGATCGCCTTAACTTGACACATCTTTTTTTCCGTTCTGACATAACTATACATCTTCGGCACCCAATCACGACTGTAAGTGATTTGAAAAAATAGTTCGATTTGTGAAAAGTATTTATTATTATTATTATTTTAACTTTATTAGTATAAAAAAATACTTTTTACATTTTATTTACATATTTACAAATTTAATTAATTGCTTAAATGCTACGATTCTTGTTTCATTTTTTTCCAATGGTAAATTATTAAGCATTTTGAAACCAGTTTAAAACATAGACGTTTGCGCTTTGGAACTTTGTTTATACTTATTTTCAGTTAAGTATTTCCATTTTTTATTTTACTTAATGTTATAAGAATATTAAGTTCGAATCCTTCTTTAATACTAAGCCATTTAAAGATTCTAAAATTTTATTGTTGATGTGTACTTATAACATTGTAAAATAGTTCTCATTCCTCCGTTTTGCAATTTTGTGAGTATTTCCATATGTTTTTGATTTGAACATGTATATGCAATATTCAAAATGTGGTTTTATGATAACATTGTATGTATTTATTGCTGTCATAAGATAAACTTTTTTACGAACCCTTCTAAAATATGCTAATTTTTTGCCATTTTTCTTACAAATATACTCTATATGATCATTGAATTTTAGTTCATTGTTTATAATAATACCTAGGTATTTAATGTTATTAGTTTTCTCAATACTTTCATCATTTATTGTCAAGTTAAAAGTCCCTCTGAAATTTATTTCCATAATTTTTGTTTTACTCACATTTAGTTTAAGTTTATTCATTTTTAACCATTTACTAACTTTATCAATATCTTTTAATATCTTATTCCTGCACTCCTCCTCATTTTCCCCTTCTGCATGTAGAGTGTCATCCGTACATAGAGTTATGTTACATGTTTTTAATACTAATTCCATGTCATTTATATATAATACAAATAATATCGGTCCAAGAATTGATCCCTGTGGTATCCCTGTGGTATTCCTTTGGAAACCCGATTGGAATTTTGAAAGCAGCATATTATCTTCTAGACTTTCCATTATTTTTTATTTCAGTACGATTCTAACAGTTTTTCGATTGTTTTTAATTATTAATTGACCTAAATTCTTCTTCTTTGTTTGTGTTATGTATTTTTTGAATTTGAGTTATCATAGATTCTTTTAGCGATTGTGGAAAGACCCCTTCTAATAAAAATAATAATCTGTAATAAAAAAAGATATTCCCAATTTGGTTTATGTGTTTTACTTTTTCAATTACTGTTTACGAAGTATTCATTGAATTGGTTCGATATTTTTTCACTGTCTCTACATTCAACTCCCTGAAATATAACTGCATTTATTCGATTTTTTCTTCACATAGAACTATTTCTTTAATAATTTTCTACATTTTGTTTTTGGCTTAGAGAATTTCGTATACAGCAACTTATATAACTATTTTGCACAATATTTACCTTGTGTTAATTTCTAATTTTGGTATATATTTTCCAACTATAATTTGTATTTTTAAATTTAACTGTTTGATACGCATTAATTTTTTCTGCTTTATCATATCTATAATAATATATTTTTCTATCTCTCTGTGATTTTTTTTCAAATTTTTTGTTTTTGTTGGGAGTTTTATTTTACTTGTTTCCTGATCCGGTATCTTTAGATTTTGATCAACTCGAGTTATTAAACTGAATGTGTTTGATATTACGAAATCAATAATGCATTTTTTTCTTTAGACCATTGTCATTCAAAATACTTTGTATTTGATTCTTATAAAATTCATCACTACTCCAGTCTATTTTGAAATCTCCTAATATTGTAATAGGATGGCCAACTTCCGTTAACTCTTCCAGATTATGTTTAAAGAATTCACAAAATTCGGAGTTGTTGACCTATACAATACTATCACTGTTACCATATTGCCTCCCTCATTGCATTTACATGTTAACCACCATATTTTGATATACAAATTTTCTGATATTTTTACAATATGAATACAATATAACTCCTCCGGTTGAAGATAAGTACGGCATACAGTCAAAATGTATTATAATTTTCAAGAGAAATTTCGTTATCAAAATTATCTTGCATTGGCAAGATATCGATTTTTGTAGCAAACTGGAAATGTGCTTGTAACTATATACTCGTATACACACGGAGGTACATATATTTGGAGGTCGGACGTTACAGTTCTTTGGTTGAGTCATGTGATTTACACATTTAGATCACTTTCAGACCGGTCAACTCCTGTTGCTAATTCTCGGGCGATTCTCTTTTGCTGTCGCCCATTGCGTTCACACGAGCATTTGTGTCGACAAATCTGTTCGTATATTTCTGTCATTCTCTTTCATATTATTTTCTCAAATTTTTATGCCGTACGGCTACGCTACACTTAATGCCTGTTCCATAGTCATTTGAATATCGTATTGAAGGGTGCGGATGTGTTTATGAAATTTTAAAAAGTGGTGAGTTGAATAAATTAATTTTTAATTTTTTAAATTGTCTGTGTAATAATATGCGATTATTTTAGATAAATATGGCAGAAAAAATAAAGTGGACTCAAGAGCAAATTGAAAAATTAATATATTTGGTAGAAGCTAAGGAATGTATATATAATATTAAGTCACCGATATATTTGGACCGTAATGCGAAAGCTGAAGCTTTTAACAAAATATGCGAGGAGATAAATAAACCAAATATAAATGTCTTTGAAATAAAAAAATGGAAAAATTTAAGAACACAATATTTGAGGAAAATTCGTGAAGTGCGTAAAGAAGAAATCGTTGATATAGTAAATTTTTCATATATATGTATGTGTATGTGTATAAAACAAATACGTTTAAGCTTTATAATTATCTACATTTATAGGCAAAGGCGAAAGGTATTTTAATTTTAATTTAGTAAATTAAACAATTTACTTATTTATTTTCTTATAATAATTTTAATTTTTTTTTGCTCTTTTAATTTAGAGCACTGCATTGACTAAAATGAGGCAGGATTTGGCAGCTGTAAGAGAAAAAATTGCTGAAAGACGCAATAGACCATATAGTTGGATGGGCAGTTTGGTCTCGGCGAAAATGGAAGAGGTAGTTCCTCACCTGCAAGAAGACCCTGCATGGGAGGTCCAATGCCTTCCGCGCCGTTTAGTGCAAGAATCTAATAGACATCGTGATTCGCAGTTACAATCCCCTCAAAACGATTTACTTCAGAATGCCAAGGGATTTTTGATTATCAAAATTTTGAAAATTTGTAAGTAATGCATATTTATCAAATTATTTTTTTACTGATTTAGTGTAGTACAAATAATATAGATATTTTTATATATTTGGTCTACAACTTTGCTTCTGCCGTTTTTTTTTTAAATTTAAGGTTTTTTTTACTTAGGACAGCCTCGCCGGACGTATCCGAAAGCATTCGATGAGCCTCAGCCGCACTTTTCTTGGAATTAAAAAAGAAAAGCAAAATTTCCCGCAGTTGAGAATAAGTTTGGGATGCAAACAGATCTCTACAAAATTTTGTTGGGTTAATGTTGCCACAAATGTCCAAGATCGATATAAAACGATTTAATCGCTTGACCCTAGAGACAGCTATTGGAAAACTAGAATTGTGAAATTATGTATTTATTTATAACATGAAAATTAATTATTTATATCTTCAGTCTTTTGTAAATAGCATCACAGACTTCTGGAATTATTCCACTAATTGCTGATACCGAAATTTTTGAAGCAAAATTTAAGCTTTGAAATGTTTCACCTATAAAATATTAAAAAAATATTAATTTCCTAAATTTTTTAGTTTAGAATACGAAAAAGAAAGGTCAGTGACAGTATTGCGGATAGTATGAAATTAAATTGCGCCTCTGACATTCTTAGATAATTTTTATATCCATTTTTATCAAAGGACAGTAGTTCCTTCTTTAAAAATTAATGTGAGCCTGTTTGCGACTTGGTTGTTCTCCATACTTTAACTCATTCTCGTTTCTGTTTCCTTATGGGTTTTTGGGCCACTTTATCGCGCATATTAATCAGTTCTATCAATTAATAAATTTATTTTTATTTCTAAATAAATAAATTAAAAATAAGACTTTATAACATACCTTCAAATAAGAACTTCACTTCTGAAGCAATTTGTTTGGCTTCCTCCATACATTAAATTTTTTCGTCATATTCCATTTCCTAAAATATTTATATTATATTATGCATATTTGTATATTTATTTGCTAATTACTCACCAAAATATGAAATTAAATTTTATAAATATACTCAAAATATTAAATTCAACTATATACGATTGAAGTAAGAATACGAATGCCGAAAAACGTCGCAGCGAACTGTTACGAATGAAAACACAAAGCGTGTTGCCCGAACACAGCAGATTCAGCGCGATTCTCTTCTCTTCGTCGCCCCTTCTTCTTTAAGCTAAGAATTGCCGCAACAGGAGTTGATAAGTGTGAACATTTACATTTAAATTAAAATTAAACATAAATCCCAAGATCGCCTTAACTTGACACATATGTTTCCGGCGTCCTGACATAACTATACATCTTCGGCACACAATCACGACTGTAAGTGTAAAAAAGTTTGAAAAATAGGTCGATTTGTGAAAAGTATTTATTGTTATCATTATTATTATTTTAACTTTATTAGTATAAAAAAATGAAAAATCTACGAAAGCCTCGGATGAGACACCCCCCTTTTGATGACGACCCCTGCAAACGTTTTAAGGATAATGATATAAGGGCATGCACCTGGAATGTCCGGACCCTTAATTGGGAAGGTGCCTCTGCCCAGCTGGTTGATGTCCTCATACGACTTAAGGCTGACATCACCGCCATCCAAGAAGTGCGATGGACGGGACAAGGACGGAAGAAGGTGGGTCCTTGTGACATCTACTACAGCGGCCATATAAAGGAGCGCAAATTTGGTGTTGGATTTGTGGTGGGAGAGAGACTCCGTCGCAGAGTCCTGGCATTCACCCCGGTGGATGAACGTCTAGCCACAATCCGCATCAAAGCGAGGTTCTTCAACATATCGCTGATTTGCGCCCACGCCCCAACGGAAGAGAAGGACGATGTGACCAAAGATGCTTTCTATGAGCGCCTAGAACGCACCTATGAGCGCTGCCCCCGCCACGATGTAAAAGTCGTGCTTGGTGATTTTAACGCCAGGGTGGGTAAAGAAGGTGTCTTTGGCACAACAGTCGGAAAATTCAGCCTCCATGACGAAACATCGCCAAACGGCCTGAGGCTGATCGACTTCGCTGGGGCCCGAAATATGGTCGTCTGTGGTACCAGATTCCAGCATAAGAAAATACATCAAGCTACTTGGCTGTCTCCTGATCGAAACACGCGGAACCAAATCGATCACGTTGTGATAGACGGAAGACATGTCTCCTGTGTTTTAGACGTGCGTACGCTCCGAGGACCAAATATAGACTCGGACCATTATCTGGTCGCAGCGAAGATACGCACCCGCCTCTGTGCAGCAAAGAATGCCCGTCAACAAACACAAGGAAGGTTCGACGTCGAAAAGCTGCAATCGCAACAGACAGCCACGAAATACTCTACTCGACTTGCACTCCTGCTCTCTGAGAGCACTCATCAGCATCTCGGTATAAGGAGACTGTGGAACGGCATCTCAAACTCACTGCGTACCGCTGCAGCCGAAACAATTGGTTTTCGGCAACGACAAAAAACAAGCTGGTACGATGAGGAGTGCCGTCTCGCAGCGGAGAGAAAACAGACTGCCTACCTCGCAACATTGCAAACGACCACAACACGTGCGGGATGGGATAGATACCGAGAGCTGAAGAGGGAAGCGAGACGCATTTGCAGACAAAAAAAGAAAGAGGCCGAAATGCGTGAGTACGAAGAGCTTGAGAAGCTGGCAGACAGAGGGAATGCTCGAAAATTTTATAAAAAAATGAAGCGACTTAACGAAGGTTTCAAGACCGGAGCATCCTCATGTAGAGACCAAGGTGGTAATCTGGTAACCGATGTCCAGGGCATACTGGAATTATGGAGGGAACACTTCTCCGACCTGCTGAATGGCAGTGAGAGTACAACACCAGGAGATGGCGAACCCGATCCCCCAATCGATGACGATGGAACAGATGTTCCATTACCCGACCATGAAGAAATTCGAATAGCAATTACCCGCTTGAAGAACAACAAAGCAGCGGGGGCCGATAGATTACCGGCAGAACTATTCAAATACGGCGGCGAAGAACTGATAAGGTGCATGCATCAGCTTCTTTGCAGAATATGGTCGGAAGAAAGCATGCCTGACGATTGGAATCTCAGTGTGCTCTGCCCAATCCATAAAAAGGGAGATCCCACAATCTGCGCCAATTACCGTGGGATCAGCCTCCTAAATATCGCATACAAGGTTCTATCGAGCGTATTGTGTGAAAGACTAAAGCCCACCGTCAACAAACTGATTGGACCTTATCAGTGTGGCTTTAGACCTGGAAAATCAACAACTGACCAGATATTCACCATGCGCCAAATCTTGGAAAAGACCCGAGAAAAGAGGATCGACACACACCACCTTTTTGTCGATTTTAAAGCTGCTTTCGACAGCACGAAAAGGAGTTGCCTTTACGCCGCGATGTCTGAATTTGGTATCCCCGCAAAACTAATACGGCTGTGTGAGTTGACGTTGAGCAACACCAAAAGCTCCGTCATGATTGGGAAGGACCTCTCCGAGCCGTTCGATACCAAACGAGGTTTCAGACAAGGTGACTCACTATCGTGCGACTTCTTTAACATGATGCTGGAAAAAGTTATAAGAGCTGCAGAGCTAAACCGAGAAGGTACAATCTTCTACAAGAGTGTACAGCTCCTGGCGTACGCCGATGATATTGATATCATCGGAAGCAACAACCGCGCCGTTTGTTCTGCTTTTTCCCGCATGGATAAGGAGGCGAAGCGAATGGGTCTGGAGGTGAATGAGGACAAGACGAAATATCTCCTGTCATCAAACAAACAGTCGGCGCATTCGCGTCTTGGCTCCCACGTCACTGTTGACAGTCATAACTTCGAGGTCGTAGATAATTTCGTATACCTGGGAACCAGCATCAACAACACGAACAATGTCAGCCTCGAAGTCCAGCGCAGAATAACTCTTGCCAACAGGTGCTACTTTGGACTGAGTAGGCAATTGAACAGTAAAGTCCTCTCTCGACGAACCAAAATCAAGCTCTACAAGTCGCTTATCATTCCCGTCCTGCTTTACGGTGCAGAAGCTTGGACGATGTCAACATCAGATGAGACGACACTAGGAGTTTTCGAGAGGAAAATTTTGCGCAAGATTTATGGTCCTCAGAACATTGGCAACGGCGAATACCGCAGACGATGGAACGATGAGCTGTACGAGTTATACGACGACATTGACATAGTTCAGCGAATAAAAAGACAGCGGCTACGCTGGCTAGGTCATGTTGTCCGAATGGACGAAAACACTCCAGCCCTGAAAGTGTTCGATGCAGTACCCGCCGGAGGAAGCCGAGGAAGGGGAAGGCCTCCACTCCGTTGGAGTGCGACCTGGTTACACTTGGGATCTCCAACTGGCGCCGAACTGCGAAGGAGAGAAACAGGTGGCGCACTATCGTCGATTCGGCTATAACCGGCTAAACGGTTGCAACGCCAATCACATACAGTATAAAAAAATAATTTTTACATTATATTTACATATATTAAAATTTAATAAATTTTTTGTCTTATTTCTGAAGAATTCTATGCACTTTTGCTTAAATGCAACGTTTCTTGTTTCATTTTTTATTTCCAATGTTTAATTATTATACATTTTGAATGTTTAATTATTATAATTTTATTCATTGAATTGGTTCGATATTTTTTCACTGTCTCTACATTCTACTCCCTGAAATATAACTGCATTTATTCGATTTTTTCTTCACATAGAACTATTTCTTTAATAATTTTCTACATTTTGTTTTTGGCTTAGAGAATTTCGTATACAGCAACTTATATAACTATTTTGCACAATATTAACCTTGTGTTAATTTCTAATTTTGGTATATATTTTCCAACTATAATTTGTATTTTTAAATTTAACTGTTTGATACGCATTAATTTTTTCTGCTTTATCATATCTATAATAATATATTTTTCTATCTCTCTGTGATTTTTTTTCAAATTTTTTGTTTTTGTTGGGAGTTTTATTTTACTTGTTTCCTGATCCGGTATCTTTAGATTTTGATCAACTCGAGTTATTAAACTGAATGTGTTTGATATTACGAAATCAATAATGCATTTTTTTCTTTAGACCATTGTCATTCAAAATACTTTGTATTTGATTCTTATAAAATTCATCACTACTCCAGTCTATTTTGAAATCTCCTAATATTGTAATAGGATGGCCAACTTCCGTTAACTCTTCCAGATTATGTTTAAAGAATTCACAAAATTCGGAGTTGTTGCATTCGGAGTTGTCATTGCATTTACATGTTAACCACCATATTTTGATATACAAATTTTCTGATATTTTTACTATATGAATACAATATAACTCCTCCGGTTGAAGATAAGTACGGCATACAGTCAAAATGTATTATAATTTTCAAGAGAAATTTCGTTATCAAAATTATCCTGCATTGGCAAGATATCGATTTTTGTAGCAAACTGGAAATGTGCTTGTAACTATATACTCGTATACACACGGAGGTACATATATTTGGAGGTCGGACGTTACAGTTCTTTGGTTGAGTCATGTGATTTACTCATTTAGATCACTTTCAGACCGGTCAACTCCTGTTGCTAATTCTCGGGCGATTCTCTTTTGCTGTCGCCCATTGCGTTCACACGAGCATTTGTGTCGACAAATCTGTTCGTATATTTCTGTCATTCTCTTTCATATTATTTTCTCAAATTTTTATGCCGTACGGCTACGCTACACTTAATGCCTGTTCCATAGTCATTTGAATATCGTATTGAAGGGTGCGGATGTGTTTATGAAATTTTAAAAAGTGGTGAGTTGAATAAATTAATTTTTAATTTTTTAAATTGTCTGTGTAATAATATGCGATTATTTTAGATAAATATGGCAGAAAAAATAAAGTGGACTCAAGAGCAAATTGAAAAATTAATATATTTGGTAGAAGCTAAGGAATGTATATATAATATTAAGTCACCGATATATTTGGACCGTAATGCGAAAGCTGAAGCTTTTAACAAAATATGCGAGGAGATAAATATACCAAATATAAATGTCTTTGAAATAAAAAAATGGAAAAATTTAAGAACACAATATTTGAGGAAAATTCGTGAAGTGCGTAAAGAAGAAATCGTTGATATAGTAAATTTTTCATATATATGTATGTGTATGTGTATAAAACAAATAAGTTTAGGCTTTATAATTATCTACATTTATAGGCGAAAGGTATTATAATTTTAATTTAGTAAATTAAACAATTTACTTATTTATTTTCTTATAATAATTTTTTAGAGCACTGCATTGACTAAAATGAGGCAGGATTTGGCAGCTGTAAGAGAAAAAATTGCTGAAAGACGCAATAGACCATATAGTTGGATGGGCAGTTTGGTCTCGGCGAAAATGGAAGAGGTAGTTCCTCACCTGCAAGAAGCCCCTGCATGGGAGGTCCAATGCCTTACGCGCCGTTTAGTGCAAGAATCTAATAGACATCGTGATTCGCAGTTACAATCCCCTCAAAACGATTTACTTCAGAATGCCAAGGGATTTTTGATTATCAAAATTTTGAAAATTTGTAAGTAATGCATATTTATCAAATTATTTTTTTACTGATTTAGTGTAGTACAAATAATATAGATATTTTTATATATTTGGTCTACAACTTTGCTTCTGCCGTTTTTTTTGTAAATTTAAGGTTTTTTTTACTTAGGACAGCCTCGCCGGACGTATCCGAAAGCATTCGATGAGCCTCAGCCGCACTTTTCTTGGAATTAAAAAAGAAAAGCAAAATTTCCCGCAGTTGAGAATAAGTTTGGGATGCAAACAGATCTCTACAAAATTTTGTTGGGTTAATGTTGCCACAAATGTCCAAGATCGATATAAAACGATTTAATCGCTTGACCCTAGAGACATCTATTGGAAAACTAGAATTGTGAAATTATGTATTTATTTATAACATGAAAATTAATTATTTATATCTTCAGTCTTTTGTAAATAGCATCACAGACTTCTGGAATTATTCCACTAATTGCTGATACCGAAATTTTTGAAGCAAAATTTAAGCTTTGAAATGTTTCACCTATAAAATATTAAAAAAATATTAATTTCCTAAATTTTTTAGTTTAGAATACGAAAAAGAAAGGTCAGTGACAGTATTGCGGATAGTATGAAATTAAATTGCGCCTCTGACATTCTTAGATAATTTGTATATCCATTTTTATCAAAGGACAGTAGTTCCTTCTTTAAAAATTAATGTGAGCCTGTTTGCGACTTGGTTGTTCTCCATACTTTAACTCATTCTCGTTTCTGTTTCCTTATGGGTTTTTGGGCCACTCTATCGCACATATTAATCAGTTCTATCAATTAATAAATTTATTTTTATTTCTAAATAAATAAATTAAAAATAAGACTTTATAACATACCTTCAAATAAGAACTTCACTTCTGAAGCAATTTGTTTGGCTTCCTCCATACATTAAATTTTTTCGTCATATTCCATTTCCTAAAATATTTATATTATATTATGCATATTTGTATATTTATTTGCTAATTACTCACCAAAATATGAAATTAAATTTTATAAATATACTCAAAATATTAAATTCAACTATATCCGATTGAAGTAAGAATACGAATGCCGAAAAACGTCGCAGCGAACTGTTACGAATGAAAACACAAAGCGTGTTGCTCGAACACAGCAGATTCAGCGCGATTCTCTTCTCTTCGTCGCCCCTTCTTCTTTAAGCTAAGAATTGCCGCAACAGGAGTTGATAAGTGTGAACATTTACATTTAAATTAAAATTAAACATAAATCCCAAGATCGCCTTAACTTGACACATATGTTTCCGGCGTCCTGACATAACTATACATCTTCGGCACACAATCACGACTGTAAGTGAAAAAAAGTTTGAAAAATAGGTCGATTTGTGAAAAGTATTTATTGTTATCATTATTATTATTTTAACTTTATTAGTATAAAAAAATAATTTTTACATTATATTTACATATATTAAAATTTAATAAATTTTTTGTCTTATTTCTGAAGAATTCTATGCACTTTTGCTTAAATGCAACGTTTCTTGTTTCATTTTTTATTTCCAATGTTTAATTATTATACATTTTGAAACCTGTGTAAAACATAGACTTATGTATATGTTTTGGGACTTTGTATGTACTTAATTTTAAAATCTTGGTTATTTCATAGATCGTATTTTTGGGTTTCCATTGCATATTCATATGTTTTAGTTAAGTATTTAGGTGCGTTTCCATTTTTTATTTAATTTTAATTTTTTTGTTTATATGAATATTGAGCTCAAATTTTTCTTTAATTCTAAGCCATTTTAAGGTTTCTAACATTGCTGAATGGCAGTGAAAGTACAACACCAGGAGATGGCGAACCCGACTCCCCAATCGACGACGATGGAACAGATGTTCCATTGCCCGACCGTGAAGAAATTAGAATAGCAATTACCCGCTTGAAGAACAACAAGGCGGCGGGGGCCGATGGATTGCCGGCCGAGCTATTCAAATACGGCGGCGAAGAGCTGATAAGGTGCATGCATCAGCTACTTTGCGAAATATGGTCGGAAGAAAGCATGCCCGACGATTGGAATCTCAGTGTACTCTGCCCAATCCACAAAAAGGGAGACCCCACAATCTGCGCCAACTATCGTGGGATAAGCCTCCTTAACATCGCTTATAAGGTTCTATCGAGCGTACTGTGTGAAAGACTAAAGCCCACCGTCAACAAACTGATTGGACCTTATCAGTGTGGCTTTAGACCTGGAAAATCAACAACTGACCAGATATTCACCATGCGCCAAATCTTGGAGAAGACCCGTGAAAAAAGGATCGACACACACCATCTATTTGTCGACTTTAAAGCTGCTTTCGACAGCACGAAAAGGAGCTGCCTTTATGCCGCGATGTCTGAATTTGGTATCCCCGCAAAACTAATACGGCTGTGTAAGTTGACGTTGAGCAACACCAAAAGCTCCGTCAGGATCGGGAAGGACCTCTCCGAGCCGTTCGATACCAAACGAGGTTTCAGACAAGGTGACTCGCTATCGTGCGACTTCTTTAACTTGATGCTGGAGAAAATTATAAGAGCTGCAGAGCTAAATAGAGTAGGTACAATCTTCTACAAGAGTGTACAGCTCCTGGCGTACGCCGATGATATTGATATCATCGGAAACAACACCCGCGCCGTTAGTTCTGCTTTTTCCCGCCTGGATAAGGAAGCGAAGCGAATGGGTCTGGTGGTGAACGAGGACAAGACGAAATATCTCCTGTCATCAAACAAACAGTCAGCGCATTCGCGTCTTGGCTCCCACGTCACTGTTGACAGTCATAACTTTGAAGTTGTAGATAATTTCGTATACCTAGGAACCAACATTAACACCGATAATAATGTCAGCCTTGAAATCCAACGCAGAATCACTCTTGCCAACAGGTGCTACTATGGACTGAGTAGGCAATTGAAAAGTAAAGTCCTCTCTCGACGAACAAAAACTAAACTCTACAAGTCCCTCATCATTCCCGTCCTACTTTATGGTGCAGAAGCGTGGACGGTGTCAACATCCGATGAGACGGCACTAGGAGTTTTCGAGAGAAAGGTTTTGCGGAAGATTTACGGTCCCTTAAACATTGGCAACGGCGAATACCGCAGAAGATGGAATGATGAGCTGTATGTGTTGTTCGACGACATAGACATAGTCCAGCGAATAAAAAGACAGCGGCTACGCTGGCTGGGTCATGTTGTTCGAATGGATGAAAGTGCCCCAGCTCTGAAAGTTTTCGATGCAGTACCCGCTGGTGGAAGCCGAGGAAGAGGGAGACCTCCACTCCGGTGGAAGGACCAGGTGGAGAAGGACCTGTCTTCACTTGGTATTACCAATTGGCGCCAAACCGCCAAAAGGAGAGATGCGTGGCGCACTGTTGTGGACTCGGCTATAACCGCGTAAGCGGTTTCTACGCCAGTTAAGAAGAAGAAGAAGAACATATTTTTTATGGATGTTTTCTTATTACATTGTAAAATAGTTCTCATTCCTCTGTTTTGCAATTCTTGTAGACTTTCCATATGTTCCCGATTTGAACATGTATATGTAATAGTGGAGCAATAATCAAAATGTGGTTCTTTGATCATATTGTATATTGTTGTCATAAGATTAACTTTTTACGAATCCTTCTAATATATGCTAATTTTTTGCCAATTGTATTATAATTATACTCTATATGATCATTGGATTTTAGTTCATTGTCTATAATAATACCTAGGTATTCAATATTTTTATCATTTATTGTCCCTCTGAAATTTATTTCCATAATTTTTGTTTTACTCTCATTTAGTTTAAGTTTATTCATTTTAAACCATAACTATAATAACTTGATCAATATCCTTTAATATCTTACCTCATTTTCCCCTTCTGCATATATGTAGTTCAGTGTCATCTGCATACAGTGCTATGATTTTATTACCGGTTCTATGTCATTTTATATAATACGAATAATATCGGTCCAAGAATTGATCCCTGTGGTATCCATTTCTCAACAATACGCCACTGTGATAGTTTTCCATTTTCTTTCATTCTTTGACATCTCCTTTTACTTTACTCCTTGAACCCCTTAATCATACATCTTATTTACAAGTATGTTTCTATCTATGGTTTCCTTTTAAAATCAAGAAAAACTACAATAATTTTGTTATTTGTTCCCTTTGTTTTCCATTCATCTATGATATAATTTATCGCTGTTTCAAATAAGTGATGCTTTCGGAAACCCGATTGGAAAGAAGCATATTATTTCAGGATAGTCCATTATTTGTTCTTACACTACGATTTCTAACAGTTTTTCGATCGTTTTTAATGTATTAATTCGCCTAAATACTTCTAATTTGTTTGTTTTTTGAATTGGAGTTATCAAATGTATATTCTTTTAGCGATTGTGGAAAGACCCCTTATAATAACGATTTATTAATTATTTTTAAGATACTATATCCAATTTATGTCTCTATTTATTTTATTAAAATCAGGTTTACTTTTCATATTTTACATATTTTACACAGTTCCCCACTTGTGATTTCCCTAAATTAATCTACTACTTATAATATTCCTAATTTGGTTTAAGTATTTTATTTTTACTTATTTCTTCAATACTGTTTATGAAGTATTCCTTGAATTGGTTTGATATTTTTTCACTGCCACTACATTCAACTGTCTGAAATATAACTGTTTTTATTTCTATTTTTTCTTCACATATAACTAATTCTTTAATCATTTTCCACATTTGTTTTTGGCTTTGATAATTTCGTATGCAGCTACTTAAATAATTATTTTTCACAGTATTTTTTTCTATTATGTATTTATTTCTAATTGTGGTATATATTTTCCAATTATCATTTGAATTTTTAAATTTAGCTGTTTGATACGCATTAATTTTTTCTGCTTTGAGTAAGTTTAATTTTTTATTGAAACATTTTGTTATTACTGTATTTATCTATTTTATTTTTTTTATTAATTGCAATTATATCTTTAAATTGTGTTGTTTCTATTTTATTTATATTGTGTTCGATGGAACTCCCTTCTTCCAACTCAATACTTGTTCTTTCTATGCTCTTTTTAAAGATTGCTTTATCATTCCTATTGTCGAGTTGCTCGACGTTGAGTTGCCGGTGTGCCAAATAAAATAAGATGATTAGTTTTGATATAATTTAAGTTTTGTGTATTTGGGTGAGTGGGGTATAAATGATATACAATTTGTGTGTGTTAGTTTACAAACGAGTGGGTGTGTGTGGGTTAGATTATAATTCAATCTTAGATTTAAGGTAATATTAAATGTATATTTATAACCTGTTGAATGGGTGGGTAATCCCGCGTTGGTTGGGTGTGTTATCTCCTGGTGCTCTAGGGGTGGTTGAATGATCCGCGGTGATCTCACTTGTTTTGGCGCCTTTTTGTCCGTCCGTGGATTCTTCTTCTCTTCTTGGGTTGTTATCTTATTGTTGTGTATATTCGCGGGTTATGTTGGCGCTGTTGTGCATTATTGCATTGCCCTTTAATTCGTATTATAGGACAATGCAGGGTTGTGTTCATCTGGCATGAACATCCCGGCCGCCTTGAAGGGTCTGCGAATAAAAATTATTAGTTAAGGGTCTTGATACGGGTTAATCAGTAATCTTGGGGTCTAAATCGCACAAGCACCGGTTAGAGTCCAACCGAGTGCGGTGTTTTGTGCGATCACGATAGAACTTTTCCTGGGTGTGTCCGTTCTTAGGGTCAAAGCGTTATATTCCTCCTTGAAGTACTTTCTTCGCGTTATAATATTTAGCTTCGTAAGGGTCGTGTTGTTTTTATATAACTTATCTTTGTGGTATTCTCGTTGGGGCACAATGGTTGTGCGTAAGCATGAGGGCTTGCAATTGTAGAGTCCGTCCAAAGTTGAGTGCGATACTGGGTGTTGTTTAATTAGGGTAGGGTCGCATCCACTAAATTTGCTAGAATAACGGCTCCGCTTTGTTTTTGGGTAATTGTGTGGGGTCATTTTATTAAAGAATGGCATTACCGTGGGTGAGATGGGTATTTCGGGAGTGGGTCCAGACAGAATCCAGCCGAATTCTGTTTCTTGGGCTAGTAGTGTCCCAAAAACATTCCTTTGTACTCCACTGAGTACAATTCGTGGGTACAAATCACTACCAATTATGATGTCCACGGGTCTGGGTTTGTAGAAGTATGGGTCCGCTAAACTAAAACCGAATTTTGCATTGACAATTGTTGAGTCGAGTGGGTAATTGGGTAAATTGTCGGTTAAAGTTTTTAAGATGAACGCGTGGGTTGTTATCGTAAACTCTTTATTTGTTGGTGATCGAAGGGTGAGCTGACAAGTTTTGCTAGCTGTTGCGGATACTGTGTTGTTTAATCCAATCACTTGCGCATTTCTATGGGTAGTGGGTATGTCCAATCTTCTTTGGAAATTTTCAGAAATTAATGTGGCTTCTGACCCGGAGTCTATGAATGCTCTGGCTGTGTATAATTTCCCTTTGTTGTACACTTGCACTATAGCAGTACCTAACAAAATCTGCTTCCTATTTGAGTTGAGTGGGTCTTGGGTTCTATTTTGAGTGGACTGTAATAGGGTTGTGTAGGCTTGCGGATTTGTATTGAGATTGCGGGTCTGGGAGGTGCTGCTTGGGTTTGAATCAAGAGCCGGGTTTGAGGCTCTTGGTCCTTGCGGGGAGAATGTGATCCGGGTGTGATCTCTCTATGCAGAAGGGTGTGGTGTTTTCCTCTGCATATTCTGCAAGAATATTTGCTCTTGCATTCCTTGAAACTGTGCGATAATGCGAGGCAATTAAAGCAGTATCCATTATTTTTTACGGTGGATATTCGGGTCTCCACATTCATGTGTAAAAATTTCGGGCATTCTCGAATGGAATGTTGTGTTCTACACAATTTACAACTTTCATTGTTTTGATATGTGTTTGATAAGCTGCTATCTCTTGTAGGGTTTTCAGTTGAGTAAAAATGAAGGGTCGAAATTCCAGAGACGTTTGGGTGAAAGCCACTAAGTTTTCTGTCCTTTCTGTAGGGTCCACTGTTGGATGGGGTAACTGGAGCGGGGTCAATCAGGTTTTCTACTGCTTCCATAGATTTGTATTTATGGGTGAGAAACGCATCGAATGTTTTCCATGATGGTATTTCTGAGTTGTCTTCTAGGGTGTTTTCAAACTGATGAAGTAGGGCCTTGGGTAGTTTCAATCCGCATAAGAATATTAAAATGGGGTCCCAGCTACTAGTGTCTATATACATATTATGCAGATTCGTAAGACAATTGTTGACGGTCCTCTGGAGGTGTTTGATCGCGTTTGCATTTTCTTGGGTTGCGTGGGGTAAATTGAACAATATTTTTAATTGCGCGTTAACTTGTACTCGTTTATTTTCGTATTGTAATACGAGGTCCCTCCAGGCCATCACGAAACCATCATTTGTTAAAGGGGCGTTTTTGACTATGTCTCTTGCTTCTCCTCGGGTTTTTTGAATAAGATGAAAGAGCCTTTCCACGTTACTAATTTTTTGATTGTGTATATATATGGCCGTAAACATGTCTCTGAATGAGGGCCATGTTTCGAAATCGCCATAAAATACATCTGTGTCACAAGGGGGTAGCTGCATTGAGGGTTCTGTGTTCATCGATGAGTTTTCTTCTGCAGCGGGTTCCTTTAGTGGTATTGGGGTCTTGAGATCATCAATAGTTTGATTGATTGATCCCAAACATTTGAGATATGATTTATGTCCTTTTTTAAATTCTTCTTTGACTTTAGCGAAGTCTATATCCTCGGGTTTGTGTGGGGCTCTGCGAAAAGCGTCATACGATTTGTTTGCCTTATCGTAAATGGCATTGAGTTCAACTCTTTTTATTTCAAGAGTATGGACTGACTCATCTTCGGGTAGGGTGTCGTAATGTTCCTCAATGTATTCGAACAAATCGGAAATACAAAATTTAAAGTCTTCCATTTTTTCTATTAAATTGGGTCGTAAGAATTGAAATAGAAATGAAACGATTTATATATTTAAACTTTATTTCTCTTTATTTAAATAGCAAAAAAGGCGAATTCCGAAATGTGGCGGGTAAAATTATTTTGTTTACTTTGTCCTCTGGGTGTTTGTGTCTTATATGTACACAATATTTGAGTTCGGGTCGTAAAAATTTTAAAGTTCCGATTAACGAAATATTTCCTAATGGGTCTTCGCAAATTTTTCCTACAGGGTATTTTGGCAGCAGTGCAGTTTATTGTGCGTGCACTAGCAATCTGCTCTGAGCAGAGCGGGTAATGCAAATATGTATATACGTGTGGGTATGTGTATGTATGTTTAGTTTTTTGAGAGGAGAGCTCTCGGAAAATATGTAAGTAAATATGTATATGCGTGTACGTATTATACAAAGCACAAAGCACAAAGCGGAATATGGTAAAAACGAATTTGCAAATATTTTGTATTTGTGTATGTGATTGGCGTTGCAACCGTTTAGCCGGTTATAGCCGAATCGACGATAGTGCGCCACCTGTCTCTCTCCTTCGCAGTTCGGCGCCAGTTGGAGATCCCAAGTGTAACCAGGTCGCTCTCCACCTGGTCCCTCCAACGGAGTGGAGGCCTTCCCCTTCCTCGGCTTTCTCCGGCGGGTACTGCATCGAACACTTTCAGGGCTGGAGTGTTTTCGTCCATTCGGACAACATGACCTAGCCAGTGTAGCCGCTGTCTTTTTATTCGCTGAACTATGTCAATGTCGTCGTATAACTCGTACAGCTCATCGTTCCATCGTCTGCGGTATTCGCCGTTGCCAATGTTCTGAGGACCATAAATCTTGCGCAAAATTTTCCTATCGAAAACTCCTAGTGTCGTCTCATCTGATGTTGACATCGTCCAAGCTTCTGCACCGTAAAGCAGGACGGGAATGATAAGCGACTTGTAGAGCTTGATTTTGGTTCGTCGAGAGAGGACTTTACTGTTCAATTGCCTACTCAGTCCAAAGTAGCACCTGTTGGCAAGAGTTATTCTGCGCTGTATTTCGAGGCTGACATTGTTCGTGTTGTTGATGCTGGTTCCCAGGTATACGAAATTATCTACGACCTCGAAGTTATGACTGTCAACAGTGACGTGGGAGCCAAGACGCGAATGCGCCGACTGTTTGTTTGATGACAGGAGATTTTTCGTCTTGTCCTCATTCACCTCCAGACCCATTCGCTTCGCCTCCTTATCCATGCGGGAAAAAGCAGAACAAACGGCGCGGTTGTTGCTTCCGATGATATCAATATCATCGGCGTACGCCAGGAGCTGTACACTCTTGTAGAAGATTGTACCTTCTCGGTTTAGCTCTGCAGCTCTTATAATTTTTTCCAGCATCAGGTTAAAGAAGTCGCACGATAGTGAGTCACCTTGTCTGAAACCTCGTTTGGTATCGAACGGCTCGGAGAGGTCCTTCCCAATCATGACGGAGCTTTTGGTGTTGCTCAACGTCAATTTACACAGCCGTATTAGTTTTGCGGGGATACCAAATTCAGACATCGCGGCGTAAAGGCAACTCCTTTTCGTGCTGTCGAAAGCAGCTTTAAAATCGACAAAAAGGTGGTGTGTGTCGATCCTCTTTTCTCGGGTCTTTTCCAAGATTTGGCGCATGGTGAATATCTGGTCAGTTGTCGATTTTCCAGGTCTAAAGCCACACTGATAAGGTCCAATCAGTTTGTTGACAGTGGGCTTTAGTCTTTCACACAATACGCTCGATAGAACCTTGTATGCGATATTTAGGAGGCTGATCCCACGGTAATTGGCGCAGATTGTGGGATCTCCCTTTTTATGGATTGGGCAGAGCACACTGAGATTCCAATCGTCAGGCATGCTTTCTTCCGACCATATTCTGCAAAGAAGCTGATGCATGCACCTTATCAGTTCTTCGCCACCGTATTTGAATAGTTCTGCCGGTAATCTATCGGCCCCCGCTGCTTTGTTGTTCTTCAAGCGGGTAATTGCTATTCGAATTTCTTCATGGTCGGGCAATGGAACATCTGTTCCATCGTCATCGATTGTGGGATCAGGTTCGCCATCTCCTGGTGTTGTACTCTCACTGCCATTCAGCAGGTCGGAGAAGTGTTCCCTCCATAATCCCAGTATGCCCTGGACATCGGTTACCAGATTACCACCTTGGTCTCTACATGAGGATGCTCCGGTCTTGAAACCTTCGTTAAGTCGCTTCATTTTTTCATAAAATTTTCGAGCATTCCCTCTGTCTGCCAGCTTCTCAAGCTCTTCGTACTCACGCATTTCGGCCTCTTTCTTTTTTTGTCTGCAAATGCGTCTCGCTTCCCTCTTCAGCTCTCGGTATCTATCCCATCCCGCACGTGTTGTGGTCGTTTGCAATGTTGCGAGGTAGGCAGTCTGTTTTCTCTCCGCTGCGAGACGGCACTCCTCATCGTACCAGCTTGTTTTTTGTCGTTGCCGAAAACCAATTGTTTCGGCTGCAGCGGTACGCAGTGAGTTTGAGATGCCGTTCCACAGTTCCCTTATACCGAGATGCTGATGAGTGCTCTCAGAGAGCAGGAGTGCAAGTCGAGTAGAGTATTTCGTGGCTGTCTGTTGCGATTGCAGCTTTTCGACGTCGAACCTTCCTTGTGTTTGTTGACGGGCATTCTTTGCTGCACAGAGGCGGGTGCGTATCTTCGCTGCGACCAGATAATGGTCCGAGCCTATATTTGGTCCTCGGAGCGTACGCACGTCTAAAACACAGGAGACATGTCTTCCGTCTATCACAACGTGATCGATTTGGTTCCGCGTGTTTCGATCAGGAGACAGCCAAGTAGCTTGATGTATTTTCTTATGCTGGAATCTGGTACTACAGACGACCATATTTCGGGCCCCAGCGAAGTCGATCAGCCTCAGGCCGTTTGGCGATGTTTCGTCATGGAGGCTGAATTTTCCGACTGTTGTGCCAAAGACACCTTCTTTACCCACCCTGGCGTTAAAATCACCAAGCACGACTTTTACATCGTGGCGGGGGCAGCGCTCATAGGTGCGTTCTAGGCGCTCATAGAAAGCATCTTTGGTCACATCGTCCTTCTCTTCCGTTGGGGCGTGGGCGCAAATCAGCGATATGTTGAAGAACCTCGCTTTGATGCGGATTGTGGCTAGACGTTCATCCACCGGGGTGAATGCCAGGACTCTGCGACGGAGTCTCTCTCCCACCACAAATCCAACACCAAATTTGCGCTCCTTTATATGGCCGCTGTAGTAGATGTCACAAGGACCCACCTTCTTCCGTCCTTGTCCCGTCCATCGCACTTCTTGGATGGCGGTGATGTCAGCCTTAAGTCGTATGAGGACATCAACCAGCTGGGCAGAGGCACCTTCCCAATTAAGGGTCCGGACATTCCAGGTGCATGCCCTTATATCATTATCCTTAAAACGTTTGCAGGGGTCGTCATCAAAAGGGGGGTGTCTCATCCGAGGCTTTCGTAGATTTTTCATTGGGGGGTGTTTTTATGTGGTGGGTCCCAAACCCTACGCACAACCGCATAAGCGGGCTTCGCCTTCTCACTTTAGCTCGCCTTCAAACGGATGTCTGTTGGCTACCCAGAGGATACTTGGTCTAAAACCGGAAGTCGTGAGCTGCTTGAACCATGTGGAGAAGAATCGTTTCTGGCCACTGCCAAGTGAGTGACAATCAAAAACTTTCCTCACTTGCGTGAACTTCTACACATGATCCCATCCTCCCGCGTTAAATGCAATATTTGCTTTTTTACACTTCTATTCCGTTTCGCACTTGTAAATTATATTTGGGTCACTTTACTTACAATATTTTCCACGTATGCTGAATTTATGAGTTCGTTGTGTTTCACCTGTGTTTGTTGTTGCGATAGGAATTTCAAGCGGGTTATTCCAACGATGCTATTTTTGTTGGTGGGTCGATGAAAATCCAAATCCTGAGTGTCCAAATGGTAGTTAATTGGGTGGGTTCTTAGTTTATCGGGCACTAATCCGGCTCGAATGGACCAAAATGTCGAGTTGCTCGACGTTGAGTTGCCGGTGTGCCAAATAAAATAAGATGATTAGTTTTGATATAATTTAAGTTTTGTGTATTTGGGTGAGTGGGGTATAAATGATATACAATTTGTGTGTGTTAGTTTACAAACGAGTGGGTGTGTGTGGGTTAGATTATAATTCAATCTTAGATTTAAGGTAATATTAAATGTATATTTATAACCTGTTGAATGGGTGGGTAATCCCGCGTTGGTTGGGTGTGTTATCTCCTGGTGCTCTAGGGGTGGTTGAATGATCCGCGGTGATCTCACTTGTTTTGGCGCCTTTTTGTCCGTCCGTGGATTCTTCTTCTCTTCTTGGGTTGTTATCTTATTGTTGTGTATATTCGCGGGTTATGTTGGCGCTGTTGTGCATTATTGCATTGCCCTTTAATTCGTATTATAGGACAATGCAGGGTTGTGTTCATCTGGCATGAACACCTATAATAATAAATTTTTCTACCTCTCTGTCAATTTTTTGCAATTTTTTTGTTTCTGTTGGGAGTTTTTTTAATTGATTCATGATCCGAAGTATTTATATTTTGATCAACTCGAGTTATTAAATTGAATATGTTTGATATTATGTAATCAATAATTGCTCTTGAATGGTTTGATATTCTTGTGTGTTCTTGCATTTTTTGCTTTAGAACATTATCATTCAAAATACTTTTAATTTGATTAACATAAACTTCATCACTGCTCCAGTCTATTTTGAAATCTCTTAATATTATAATAGGGTTGCCTACTTTCGTTAACTCTTCCACATTTTCTTTAAAGAATTCACAAAATTCGTATTTTGAATTAGTTCATGACCTATACAATACTATCACTGTTACCATATTGTCTCCATCATTACATTTACATGTTAACCACCATATTTTAGATATAACAAAATTTTCTGATATTTTTACAACTTTCCAGTTTTTTATAGAATACAATATAACTCCTCCGGTTCAAGATGAGTTTGACATAAAGTTAAAATATTAAATATTAAAAATTATAATTTTCAAGAGAAATTTCGTTATCAAAGTTATTTTCATTAAAATGTGTTTCTGTTAACGCAATAAAGTCAAGGTCTCTATTTTCTACGATAAATAGATACTTAGTAAAACTATAAATCAGTTTTTGTATATTTGTATATATTCCTGTAGCAATATTTTGCTGCTTATATCCCATTTTCTTTTTATTAATTTCAATTTTATTCAAATATACAGGGGCATGATTTATTAGTTGTTACATGATAAATATCTACTTCTAATTTTAACCGTTATTAGAATATATACAATTTATACATTTATTTATATTTTCTTCTACACAACTTTTGTTTGATGTTTCCCGTGACATTTCAAGCAGGGTTCTTCATTTCTGGATTCACCGGCTTTGTGGTTAAACCCGTTACAATTATTGCATCTCCTTACATCGACCTCAGCCAATACTCGGCACCTTTACCATACTATATTGATTTTTCTGCTTCAATAACTTTTGTAAATGTATCTTCATCAGTTTCTATTATTACTTTGTAGTACATTTTATTTTCAGATTTTACTTGGAAGTATGAAATTTTGTTTTTTAATTTTTTCAATGATAGTGTTCTTTGTGTGATCAGATCTCATATTATATACGAGGAATTTAGGAAGAATTTTGTCCGGAATTTTTATTTCGTAGTTTTTAAGTAAGTTTCGTTCTTTAGCTTTCTTTATTTTATTTCGTTCATTATTATTTTCGCTGTTTATGATTATTACACCGATTCTTCCTTTTTGAATGTTCGCTATATTTAAGATATTTGGGTCAACTTTTTCGTTTAATTCGTTTTGCGTTTTATCATTTGTTTGTTTTTCTTTAGGTTTCACATTCAAAGACATTTCTTTTCGAAACTGTTAGTTAAAATTGTTTCTTTGCTTATTAAATTTCTCTGCCTCTTCGTATACTTTTTCACTTCACTCATTGTTGTACTGCACATTCCTTGCACTTGGCTTAGTTTGTCCATCCTATTTACAAATCTAATTTCCATTGGTTCCAACAATTGTTTTAATGCAGTTTCCATATTATGTATACTATATATACAAATCGTACCATATTTGTTTCGTTTCGAATTTTAAGGCTATATTGGTCAATACGACAACTTCGCTTCTTAGTGATATACCTTCTTACTTAAGCCTTTAGATTTTAGACAGATTTCGCAACTTATGGTGCCCTTTCATTTGATATTATAACTTGATATTTGATATAATAACATTGTTAATGTGCGAACACAAATAACGTTGGTCTTAGCCTTTTCTCATGTTCTGAAATATAATATTTTTGTTGACTTTTATATATTTTATCTTCTAACGTTTTATTTCACTTTGTTTTGATTTGTTTTACATTTATTTTAAAACAATCCATAATTTATCAGAAAAAACTAAATAGCATACGGTGCGTTGTTTCTTTTTTGCTCTCCGCTGTATCTAGCGTATAGGATAAATAGTCACCTCTCTTAAGTTATTTCACTTATTAATTTTTCTCTTTTTCTGTAATATTTTATATGTTTTTATAAATTTTAGCTTTTAACACTTAAAATTCACTTTGTTCTGATTTGTTTTATATAAAGACTTAACACTTTAATGTGCGTTGTTTCTTTTTGACCCCACTGTGTGTAGCTTATATGATATACCGCTCTTAGCTTATTTCACTTTGTTCCTGTTTATTTGACACTGATCTTGATGTACTCCTAATTAGGCAAGAGAGCACAACAATTTAAAGATCCTTGATTCTTTTATATTTGTTGGTGTTTTTATGTATATGCGGCGTGTTAGAACGACTGCTATTCGGCTGATAGAAGCCGAATGCCTTTATGTGTATATTCGTATTGGATATTAATTGTTTTTGTTTTTCCACTTTCTTATTCGCTCCTTTGGTCTTTTATATGTACATATACATATTTCATGTAAATTATCTTAGTTTTGAAAGCATTTTATTTCAGCTTTTTTTGTTTTTTCTATAATTTTACTTATTAATTCGTAAGTCCGTTATACGGGAAATCGACTGGATTATTGAGTGTATTTGTACTATTTTATTTCTGATTCACTTTTAATTTTTATTGCAAAATTTAATTAGTTTTCAATGTTTTTTACTTATCGCATGTTAGTTTTTGTTTTGTAAATTTTACACTGTCTATAATTCATCACTTATACCATATTTAACTTTATTAAATTTCACGAGCACATAAGTACGTGCATATACTTCAACGGTCTCATACATATAAAATACAAAAAAAAACACAGCTCAAAATATGGGAGCTAAATCTGTACACTATGCACCGCTCGGGTTATGAAACATTCAGATTTTACACCATTATCGAGCTCGCGTCTTGTAATCGCCATATCCTGACAGTGTCTCGTCAGCATTCCACTTCAGAACTGAGTTACATAAGGAGCACATGTCTTAGAAACCCCCAAGCTAACCAATTCATTTTGGTTAAATCAGGCCAACTAAGTATTCTAAAAAATATATTTTTGTCTTATTTCCATTTTACAACTATTGTTTAGGCCACAACGTTAAAGCTTGCGAGTTAAATAATATTACATAGTTGGTGTTTCAGTGATGACAGTAAAAATTCAGTTGTTTGTCGAGTGCATGCAAACGGACACTGACGCATTGCCTGCGATGTGCATTTCCTTCATTTCCAATTCCTGGTCTTTCAGTTTTAGTGTGTTGCATCAACTCTCATTGTCGTTGTTGTTGCCAAATGCTCTCTTAAAGCCGCCCACTCAACCAAATGTGTCGGTTTGTATGCAAAAGTGTGTACTCTGACCCTTACGCAACAATGCTTAGGAAGCATTGACAAAGAAAAAACAATTTGAATAAATTAAAGTAACTAATTGGGGGGCATTTTTATTTAAACTATTTCGAAGGGATCAATGTGAGTACATTTAATTGTCACTCACAAGTTTGCCCTTATCTGAAACGTATAACCACTTGATAAATAGGTAACAACTAAACAGTATTCGGGTTTTATTGGATTTTAGTTGGATAATTTGGCGGCGAAGAACTGATAAGGTGCATGCATCAGCTTCTTTTCAAAATATGGTCAGTGTGCTCTGCCCAATCCATTAAAAGGGAAATCCCACAATCTAAGCTTTCTAAATATCGCATATAAGGTTCTATCGAGCGTACTGTGTGAAAGGCTAAAGCCCACCGACAGCAAACTGATTGGACCATTTGAGTGTGGCTTTAGACAAATCCACAACTGACCAGATATTCGCCATGCGCCAAATCTTGGAAAAAATCCAAGAAAAGAGTATTGACACACACCAGCATTTTGTCGATTTTGAAGCTGCTTTCGATAGCACGAAAAGGAGCTGCCATATGCCACGCTGTCTGAATTTGAATATTAGATATTGCGTGGAATGACAACCTACTTAATTAAAAATCGACATTTAACCAATGCAGATTCTTATTTTTAACATTTACTCACGAAAAGTTTCACATCCACACTTTGTAATGAATAAAAATATTAATTCTGAAGTTTTAACAAATTTTGTTTGTATTTAATTTACTTTTTAATATTTCTGTAGTGGCTGCTATCCAAACCAACGTTCTCAAGTGATATCAGTTTTGGCAAAGCGGAACATTCTAAACAAAACCGCACATTTATTCTCATGTTTGTGAGAATGCTTTTTGAGGTTTCGAGAACAATGTTGAAATTTGCGCAGCTCAGTTTAACTCTCGCATTCCTGGTTGACTTTTCCGAAGAAAGAGCAAATATTTACTAACTAAGATAAATAAGTTTTTTTATGAGTTGGCCGTCACATTTTGTGCATTTTGTTTTAGATATTTTTGTTTGCAGATATTATTAGAAATATTGTATGTATTTAATATTTATTATAATAATTTTAGAGTTTGTAACTTCTGAGACAGTAGTTTGGTAGTTTTTGAAACAATAAAAAATAAGATTATATAATACTTAGGTTAGGTTAGGTTAATCTGGTAGGCCAGAAAGCCACACATAGGCCAGTTTTGGTCCTTTGTGATACCAGATGGAGTGCCGTCCCGTAGTTAACGAGGAGTAATCATCCTATATGATACCAAAATGTCTAAAGAAAATCGCCTCTAGGTCAGATTGTACTCCTGCGTATATTAGTGGCATAAAACATGTTTCCATAAGAAAATATTAATCATTCGTGGAATGCGTTTCGAGGAATTAACCCTGAATTCGCTTTTTCACATTAGCGCTTAAAGTTAATTAGCATATTCGCAAATATAACAGAATATGTTGGCGCTTAAACGCACCAAAAAGAACAAGCAATATTGCACTATTTTACCCACAATTGCGAAAAATTTAAGGCGCTTGAAATTTACTGAATACTTGCATTTAAGATAGAAAAGCAAGTACGGCAAATAAGTTAATTTCAATTTGAAAGAAATCAAGTAAAATGCGACAGTTTGTGCCTAACAAAGCAATAACTGACAACAGGGTAGAGGAATTAATGAAATAACAAGTTGAAGACACTTGAAAAAGCCAATGGGCCAGAGGAACGAATAGAGCGTTTCAAAGAAAATGTCGTTGAATATGCTTTGAAAAGCTTCAGATGCGCGCATCAAAGGAAAATCAAATCAATAAGACAAGTGGAGAAGTAGCGAGGTGTTGGCAAAAATAAACCAAATTACAAACGCCTACCAAAACGGCCAACACCTTAAACAGACCACTGCTCACGCTTTGAAGTGGGTCTGTTGACGAAGTAAAAGCCGGCAATCGTATGGGCAACGTTTTATGAGAATTTTTACACACTTTAATTGAATTTTGTATGTTGGTATTGCAATAGAATTTTTAATTCGCTCAAAAAACACCCATACACAATCTTATTGTATATGTACGAGGTAGTCAAAATTATTTACACATCGGACGTTTTTTTACATGTTTCACAGAAAAAGCTTTCGCTTGTTGTTGTTGTTGTCGCAGGGTAACAAAATGCTATGTTGTTGTAAACCTTGATCTATTCCCGAGCAAATGACGTCGGTTTGGCAAGAATGGCTAGAAATATGGCGGAGAAAGAAGCAAATGAACTGAAGACTCACAGTAGTCAAAAGTATTTACACACATTTTTTTTGCGTCAAAAGTATTTACACACAACATAAACTCTATTATCCTGTGTCTATTTAATGATAACTTTAAAATTTTAATGTTCAGTATAAATTCCTATTCTAAAGCGCTAAATTCATAATTGGTTACATTACCATTGGCCTTAATACCAGCCAGCTTTATGGTCCGAATTGATTCAACCCAATTGTGCGCTAAGTTAACTGTTAATTTTGACCAAATGTCGGTAATTTCGGCGTTTTCGGTTATTATATCAATTGTCCTCTGATATTTAACGAAAGACCAAACATTTTGACTAAAGTTTTGGTCAGGGATGTGCGGAGGTCAACTTGATTTGCTTCATTTAAAACTTTTGTAGGTAATGATCCTTTATGAAATGGAGCATTGTCCTGTTTTAAAATGTAGTCAATAGTTGGAATAGGCCGACAGACCACTATAATGGTATGGTCATGTGAATTCTAATATATCCGGATGATTTAGGATCTCTAAATTAGTACCAAATCTCCAAAACAGAAGTAAAGAAAATTTCCACAAAAAATCATAAGGTCACTCCCGAATCTATTTAGCGTTTAAACCTCTTCTTTTAGCATCTTATTCCTCTTCTCACGTGGTAAAGGCATAAAGCGTATACTAAAGAAGCCCTGGAACTAAAATTCAGCCTTATCTGTCCACGACATGCTTTAGCATGCATTTTAAGGCAAATGAGAGGCATATCGCTTTTTTGGTTTCGGAAATAAAACTTTTTTGTTTTCGGAAGTGGTCAACTTTATGCACAACGTATGTATTTATGTTACTATTTTTAAATGTCCTTAACAGTGTAGCATCATTGGCTGTTCATGCAATATGCTGATTCGATGATGCTGCAATATTAAGAGGACTAATTTTGGGATTTTGTATGACAGTTCCTACCAATCTTCTGCATTCTCTTTGAGTTATCACAGGTTTCCGCTCAATTATCTTTAAATTGCCCTTGCAATACTTCGTTTCCTTCCTTTTAATAACATTATAAATAGTATTCCATCAAATTCTATAATCTTTAACTAACTCCGAAGCCTAAACTAGTTATAATCGATAATTCCTTTGTTTTCGACATTTTATTAATCAATTTTTATATTTTAAGGCTGAGTTAGGTTGTTAAGAATGCAATAGAATCAAACTACTACTTTTGCTCAAACCAAATCCAAGGATAAAGGGTAAATCGCCGTGTGTAAATACTTTTGACGCAAAAAAAAATGTGTGTAAATACTTTTGACTACTGCGAGTCTTCAGTTCATTTGCTTATATCTCCGCCATATTTCTAGCTATTCTAGCCAAACCGACTTCATTCGCTCGGGAATAGATCAAGGTTTACAACAACATAGCATGTTACCCTGCGACAACAACAACAACAAGCGAAAGCTTTTTCTGTGAAACATGTAAAAAAACGTCCGATGTGTAAATAATTTTGACTACCTCTGTATATAGTATGGAAATTAGAAATTAGATGTATACAAAATATTGGATCCTTATCCCGAAATCGTTGAACAATTTGGAAGTTAATTTGCGTCTATTATCTGCAATTTTGCTCAAATTCTAATAGAAGTTACGGATAGTACATTGTAGTTAGGTGGAGTATTAAACACAATACATTTACGCAATTTTAGGATCGAGAAAAATCGTTGGGTACGATGTAAAAAATATTTAGTTCCACACGGTTGAAAAAGTGTACAGCTTCCATGTTAAAAGAAGTGGATTAAGCCAGGTACCACATACTTAATTACGCACTTTTCTACCAACTCTTTACAAGCGCAAAGCCATAAGTCGAGCAACAATGAGGGTATTTAGAAAAAACGCGGCGCAAGTAAATGCTGGCGCCAATGCCACCCACAAAGGAAATTATTGTAGACTTAAGTTAACATTGTCTGTATTTTTGTTATTTCAATGAAGAGAAAGACTATAAATGAATTAAAACAACTCCAATTATATTGTTTGTATATATTTCGCGAGCCCAGCACAAAGTGATAGGTTGGTCTTCTCACCCTCTCCGTTAAGAGGAAAACGGCATGCGGGTTTGGAAGTTGAAGCTAAATCTACGCTTTGAGTGACATTCAGCTCATTAAATGGACACAAATGCGAAAAATGCTCAAGTAGTCACGTCAAAGATTGTTGAATGGTGGAGCTCAAAGGAGGGGGGTGAGTTTTGAAACGACTCAGATAGGTCACTTCGGCGCAGCTGTGTCACAATATAGACATGAAATAGCTGTGATATTAGTCTTCTGCGAATTTAATAAATAATTGAGAATAAAAACTATGTTGTTGACTTAATGTGAGAGTTCCACAGAGTAATGCTAGTTTGCTTATGAGAATCGAACTTTTATATGATATGTATTGTTCCTATTGGTAGGATTTGTGGGGTAAGCCGATATCAAATCCAAATTGAAGAACTTGCAAGCACCGCCACTTCACTTTTATGAGCTATTTTTTGTCGGGAAGTATGTAAATGAATTTGTGTTCCTTCCTTTTTTGCTGAGCTTTGTTGCTTTTTATATTTTCTATTGTGATTTTGTTTTCGTTTTTGTTGCCCGCACAATTAATTAAGACCCGCTTGACACTGTCCTCCGGGTAATTATATATTTTACAGACATACAATTATTATTAAAGACCAACTACACAGCCATTTAATTATATCCTTCCCAAGGACACTCGCTCATAATTGTGCTTCGTGCAGTCGGCAATAAAATATGACAGCACAGCAAAATAATAAAAGATATAAAAAAAATATAAATTTCTTAATCCTGGAATACATACACGTTCGTACACACAGGAAAATAAAAAAATTAAACGGTGAATTGAAGCCCAGACAATGGAAGCTCACAGAGGATAAAAATACAAATCCGAATAAGCAACTGCAACAGCTGGCCTTTGTGATGAAATATATATGAAAATAGGGAATAAGTGCAGGGTGGAGAACCGAAAGCATGTAGGTTGTGAGTTTGGAAAATAAAGCATACTTAGGATAAGGTAAGCATCGCTTCCAACCGCAATTGAATACACTTTAACCATGTCAGGAGTGATTTTTTGAGTTTCACATTCTACAATTGATTTAAACGCAGATATCAAAGAAATAAAGTCTACGATTAATTTTCCTCTCAGTTTAAATTTTACAAACATTCCTTCACAGCATATAGAGCACAAATTATGAGAAGTCTGAACATGTCTTCTCTGAAAACATTTCCCTTCGTCAACGCGTCATATTGAGAAAATGGGTGAAAACAAACCACCATTCATACAAATTCTATGTTGAAAACCATAAAAAGCACTAAACTTTACCTTACTTGTTTTTAATTAAGTTTTCTAATTCCGGCTATATGATATTGACAAATAGACACTTTGACATTACAACTTGAATTAATGTATTTTATATATTTAAGGAAAGTTGTTTAAAACTAAACAACAGGGGTTACCACCAGTTTAACGATGTTGCGTTGCCGCTTTTATTACAATCTAGGAAATTTAGATCCTTCACAAACTACAAATTTATATGATCGGTTGTGTAACATTTTTGCATCCTCTAAGTGAATAAAAGCGGAGCTGAAGTTGCGGATTAGCGAAGCAACTATTCGACTTCGATTGTAGAATGAAATGTTGTATGCATGAAAGTGCAAAACAAATTGTTTTCTAATTCGGATACAGCAATTAACTCGAAACAATCATCGTCTATATAGAATCTGTTGAAAAACCAAATTAATTTCTCAAAACAAAAAAAAAGCAGTTCTAACATAATGTGGTCACCTATCAGAAAGTATAATCAAAATATGGGATTTTAAGTTTTTATAGCAGATATCACAGATATTAGAATTAACAGGCGGGATCGAAATCTCTATATATTTTTATCATATTCTACTGAGATATTTTCTATAATCTTAGTAAATGGGTAAAATTATTTCCTAAACGTTTTATTCGAATAATATTAAATTTAGTTTCACAGCATCTTCAATTATCAACAAAAAGTTACCTATACGCCGTGGAGAACATTTGACTAGTTAATCTCATTATATATTTTTTAAACACTTAGATAATGCCCCTTAGTGATTATTTAATGCCATTTGTAACTGTGTCAAAACTCCGTTGATGTTGGTACTGCTATGCCAATTCCTTGTACTATTTTCTTCTACGATAGGCATTTGCGAAAATGATTTTAATGTGGCAGTGATTTCTCTCCCACCTGCGAAATAACATTATTTTAAATGACATATATAATGGTTTATGACTGAAAAGAACGATTTGTGGGACGGATTCTAGAAAGACTACATAAATATTGCGCATAGCTTCCTTAAAATGCTTTCCATACTTATTATATAACTTCTGTGGAGTGTATAATTTTAATAATTATTATAATTTAATATACACCCAATATCGCTTCATTGTATTTCAATACAATAGAGAGATGTTCATTCTCTCCTTTAACATATGCAGCAACTTCGTTATTAGACTTGCTTTCGTGCCGGTCATAAAGGGAGAATAGGTGACCAGTTGACCTCTTGCTCTGTAAGCGCCAGTAAGAGCAGAGCTTGAGCTGCGAGAGTGTTCAGGCAGGGGGTAAACGCGTGAGGTCCATTGAATTACTCGCAGGCAACAAAGTCCATCTTTCTCCAAATGATGAAGTTCTAACTGAACACAAAATTTCGCTGGAGGTAAATACATTTATTTGAGTGTTACATACTCCGCAATGCAGTTTTTCGTAAAACTTAGATACTGGAATAAAAGAAAGAAAGAAAAACTATGTCTATTGGTTCTAGAGGATTCAGGATACCTGTCGCAGTGTTCGAATTAAATATTTGTTAGTTATTTATTTTACGTAGGCTGTTTAAATAATTAATTTAAAGTAAATTTATTTGCCTAAGATTTGGCATATCAAAAATCAAAATTATATATTAATTACATATACATATATAATATAATACACGGACCCACAACTGGGGTATAACTGTACAGTATTCTTATTGAATACGATTTTAAATCTCTTAGATTTTCTGCAAAAAAGCGATGTGAACTGTTCGCGGGAACAATACAGAATGCTTCTATCTGAGATTGCTGTTATCCAATATACGTGGACCGGCATCCTTCCAATCCTGCTTATCGCCAAAGATGCCAGAAACTAAACCTAGAGTATTGTTCTCGCTTATGCATCGAATACTGCTTGACAAATGCAATTACGCGGCCAAAAACATCTATGTCATTACCATCAACTTTACTCGTCATAATGAAATACCCAGCGGAACGACAGTATATATGTAAGTCCATTGATACTGTAATGAATCAAGTCGAAGTTGTCAAATATCCAACTTAATTCTTGAATTCGCTTGCTTTGCCAGGCAAGTCACCGCATTTCTTACATTGAACGTACCCAATTGTAATTTCAATCCAGAAAATAATGAACAATGTTATCGGGGCAACAATTTTAACAGGAAATTTCATAGGTGAAAACGAACTGGTGTCTTTTTTTGGAACTTATTCGAACCAGCCGCGGCGGTCACTTGCCCGCAATAAGTTTTGAAGCATTATGGCCAAACCTTTTCTTTATAATAAGGCTCGTCCACAAAACTTTGCTATTACTTTGAATATTGAAGACAAAGAACGTTAAAATAAATACTTTGCCTTACTGTATATGATCTGTGGCATCATTTGTGAAAATATTGTAGAAATTGGACTATAACTTTTCAAAGCCCCGAATATCGAATATGAAGAATTCTGTGCCCCATGGTAATTTTTCACCGAAAATTTCGGTAAATCTCTCAGGTATCCTAATTTAATTAAGAGGAAATATTTTTCTTCTAATAGTGTAACTTCCTCTAGCTGTCATATACCTAATTATAGGACTTTCAAATTGGGTCAGATTGTGTGTTATCTTAATAAAAATATGTCAATAAATTGCGAGAGGATAAAATGTTCGATTGCACCCGAACTTAGCCTTTCCTTACTTGTTATTATATTAAATTTTCTTCCACAACTACTAGGTGTGCGCTCTTAGCTGTTCGACACAACGCCTTAACTTTGTAAACAAAAAGCCAAAAATAAAGTAAATGTACTTGAGAATGTGTATGGATGTTTGGATGCGATTATGTGTGCAGCGAAGGCAATAACTGAAAAAGGGTATACAAGCCAAAATCGTAAGGCATTTAAGAGCTCAATAAGACACTGATTAGATCCCATGCCTTTATCCCTGTGTGTATATGCACTATAATGGGAAGACAGTGTTTTTAGAAATATTTACATTCCTTGATTGACTGTCATAATAAAGAAGGAAGGTGCGGATAAAAGTGAGCTACTGAGGTTGACTGAAAAGAGGTAGCACAGTTTATCTACCGAATTTATTTTGGAAGCGCAAGAATTAAAGGTGTGTTTGAATACCTGATTAGCTAGAACAGCAACAGCAACAACAACAGCAACAGGGACAACAATAAAAACAACAGCACTAAAAAATAAAAACAATTTCGGTAAAACCTCAGCAAAGCTTATTTCATTTATAGATTTTGCAGCAACGAATTAGATATTCTGACAGTCGTGTTTGTGTGAATGTTTGTTTGTAAGTATGCAGGTTTCGAGGGTTTTCAATGATTTTTTGATGTAAAAAATACGAACATCCTTGCGTACCAACTTAAGCAACCACATTGTTGAAAGCCTTGAAAGGTACTCAAACAAACACACACAATAAACATAGTATGTGTGTATATATCTAAAACAAAGATTTTTTGATATATTTAACAAAATCTCAGTTAAGATACAAGCCCAAAAGGGACTGACGGATAAGATGCAGAGGACATTCAAAGGTAAACTTACCCAATGTGGCGAACAACCGAAAACATAATTTATTTTGAAATATGTCGAAACAAAGGAACTTTCTTACATTGTATATGACTTTTAGGAAAACATAGATTAAAATAAATACAAGAAGTAAGGAAGTTCTCAGTTCGAAACGACTCCAGAGTGTTGTGTTTATATAGCTTTAGTATTTTATATCAAACAATCAATCAGAGTACCAAATACGTTTTCGACTGAATAAAGTTATAATGTCTACTGAGTGAGACAAAGTTCGAAGTACTTCTTCAAAGTTCAAAGCAACACTTCCCCTCCTCATAATTTGTTCAAGTCCAATTTTTCATCCATATTTAGGAAAAGTAGTAGTCCCCAGTATATATATGTAGATCCGAGAGCAAAAAATTTATTTTATAGGAGTATCCTTATTGGTAGTAGCCATGTTGTCAGGACTAAACAATTTGGAAGAATTATCTACAATAAAGAGAGAGAGATATGATTTATATATGCATATATAAATGATCAGGATGACGAGTGGAATTGCTATTGAGGTAAAATTTTTGTTATGAAGGATTGCACTAGGAAGGGGCATAAGTGAATGCAATTTTTTGGGGAAGTGGGCGTGGCCACGCACGCTAATAAGGTTTTTGTACATATCTTGTAAACTGCTAATCCCTAAATCCCTAAACCCCAAAAACCTTAAATTTCATAACAAAGATGTTACAGAAGGGCTGCACTCAAATTAGTATACACAAGTTGAAATGGGCGTGGCTCCGCCCACTTATGTGTCAAAAACCTCCGAAACTACTCGACCAATATCAATGAAACTTGGTTTGTAATATTTTCCTTACATCCCAAGGATATGTTGTGAAAAACGGCCAAAACGGTACACAACCACGCCTACTTCCTATATACAGGAACTTTGAAGTCGACCTGAATAGTTTACTTTACAATATGTAAAGTAAGCACTAGTGAAGATATCGGAACAGAACTTTGCATAAATACTGCATTTATAGTGTGGCAGCCCTTTCTAAAAATCGCCGAAATCAGACCATAGGTTTTCAAGGCCCCATATATCGAACATGAGGACCTCGGTGCTTCTAACCTAATATTAGGGTTTCCAACTTTCAATGGACTTTATACCATATATATGACGAATATGTGGGTCAAATTGTGTATTATACTCGTATAATGTTAAATAAATAAATTGCGAGAGTATAAAATGTTCGCTCAAAACCGAACTTAGGCCTTCCTTACTTGTTTAGATATGCACTTGAGGCTTTTGTTCCGTTCTCAAAGTAGAATATGCGTCGAGTGAAGGAAATTTACTTATCTTAATCGCCTATCGCAGTACGCATTCAACATTTCGGTGAGCTAAAAATTCCTAAGAAAAGCAGAACAATAACAACGTTTCTTTCATTTACAAGTTTATGACACAGCCTAAAGAAATATGCCTGCATCGCAAACAATTGGGAACTTTTCTCTCTCTCTCGCTAATTTCGACCTAATATATGTACTACATATACATATCCAATAAAGTCTGCATTCACCTGAAACATTTTTCTAAGTGAAGCAAGTAATTAAGTTAAAATTTTTTCCATCTAATTTGCCTTTACATTCATATGATCAAAACACAAAAACAAAAGTCAGAGTTCCTATTTAAATTTTCAAGATAACGGTATTTAAGTATAACGACATGCAAACAGAGGCACCATAAAGTCTACCTTTATCTCAAATGAGCAAAATGCGAATTATAATTTATGCGAATAGGCCAATAGAATTTTCCCCGAGAACAAATGAATCTCTAATACCAAAAGCATTTTAAAACAGGTAAGGAAGGGCTAAGTTCGGGTGTAACCGAACATTTTATACTCTCGCAATTTATTTATTTAACTTAATTAATATTATATAATACACAATTTGACCCACATATTCGTCATATATATTGTATAAAGTACATTGAAATATTAGGTCCTCGTGTTCGATATACGGGGCCTTAAAAACCTATGGTCCGATTTCGGCGATTTTTAGAATGGGGCTGCCACACCACTATAAACATAGTATTTGTGAAAAGTTCTGCACCGATATCTTCACTAGTGCTTACTTTATATATTGTAAAGTAAACGATCCAGATCGTCTTCAAAGTTCTGGTATATAGGAATTAGGCGTGGTTGTGAAGCGATTTTCACAACATATTATTGGGAGGTAAGGAAACTATTACAAACCAAGTTTCATTGAAATCGGTCGAGTAGTTCCTGAGATATGGTTTTTGACCCATAAGTGGGCGACGCCACGCCATTTTGTAAAAAAATCTGAGTGCAGCTTTCATCTGCCATTTCTTATGTGAAATTTAGTGTTTCTGACGTTTTTCGTTAGTGAGTTAACCTACTTTAAGTAATTTTCAACCTAACCTTTGTATGGAAGGTGGGCGTGGTTATTATCCGATTTCAACTATTTTCATGGAGTGTGGTGAGGTACGTAAGAGAATCGACTAGAAAGTTTGGTTTATATAACTTTATTGGTTTGCGAGTTATATACAAAAAGCCTATTTGGAGGCGGGGTCACGCCCACTTAAAAAAAATTACATCCAAATGTGCCCCTCCCTAATGCGATCCTATGTTCCAAATTGTATTTTCATATTTTTATTTATGGCTTAGTTATGACACTGTATAAGTTTTCGGTTTTCGCCATTTTGTGGGCGTGGCAGTGGACCGATTTTGAAAGCAACCTCCTCAGGGTGCCAAGGAATGTGTGTTCCAAGTTTCATTAAGATATCTTAATTTATACTCAAGTTATCGCTTGCACGGACAGACGGACAGACGGACGGACAGACATCCGGATTTCATATCTACTCTTCATCCTGATCATTTAAATATATATAACCCCATATCTAACTCTTGCATTTATTGTTGACACAAACAACCGTTATGTGAACAAAACTATAATACTCTGTGCAACAGGTTGCGAGAGTATAATAATATACCACCACATCCATCATCAATAAGGTAAGAATATTACCTCGATAAGGGAAGCTTACTATGTGTCAGAAGAAACCGGAGTAACTATAAACATTCATATAATCCAAAAGCATAAATAGCCTAACACTTGAGGGTTATAACCCAACACTTAAGAGGTAAAAATTATATCAATTTTGGTATTTGGCATAACAACGAACGCCCAAGGTCGGATTTCAGACAAGGAAATACAGAACAATAGCGACTATAGTAATCGTTTAAATGATCCAAATCCATTTAATAATACGACAAGTTCATTTGGACTCAATTATAGTAATCGTTTCAATAATCCAAATCCATTTAATAATACGACAAGTTAATTTGGACGCAATTACCTAAACCATAATAATTATAATTATATCGGAATTATCAACTATCGGAATAAAATCTTAATGAAGAAGTAAATTTTCTCTGGGACTACATCAAAACTATCTTCCTCTAGTACAATTGATAATCAAAAATTAAAAGATTATATGCTTAGTCGACTCAAATTCTACCACGTCCTTAATTGATAAAAGAAAAGTTCAGTTTCCGGTAAAGACAAAGTCACTGCATTGGAAGTTGCCGCACGGTAATCACATGGTTTGGACATATATGATATACCAATTTGATCTACCGACATCGTAATATATCATTTACTGGTATTAGTTGTTGTTTTTGCATTTTCGGATCTTGTAAAACCGTTTTACTGCGTGCGGAATGACAAATAATATGTTTCATAGTGGAATAATCCAAATCATGTCGTTGCTGTATAAAATTTTACTAGAAATGTTGATTGATTTTCTGGAAACTACTAGGCGAACAAGGATTCCTGCCTTTAGAAATGATATCTTTTTACAGTCGAGACAAACCCGTATTTTCCAGCATTTAAATGGCTGTTGAGTTGGATGTTCTTCGGTGGTCTTGATGACGCTGGCATAATATGTGAATGAGCGCAGCGCTGGGTTTGGTGGGAATGCGTATGGGCGTTTGATGACGGTGCAAATATTAAACACGCAATGAAGAAGATGTTGGTCATTTTAAGTGTTACATATACACACGCTAAGTCACAAGCAAACAAGTGGAGATCAGATAAAAGCAGTGCCGCTACGCTGGTTTGACTACGGAATCGTTCAGTGAGCATTTAAACAAAAAACACACACCAACACATGCATGAGTGCCCTTCTTACTTTCTTTCTACATCCTCTTTGCCTTTGGTTTAATGCCTACATATGTGATGTGTGTAGCCGCCGCTGCATCTTATACCGAACGGACAACTAACTCAAGCGCAAGAGTGTTTCAGTGTAGCCTCTGAGTTGTGAATGTGTTTGCATGCTCGCACAAGTGTAATCAACTTCAGTACTCGATGGGCCATGCAATTTTGTCATCTGTCACCTCACCGGCTTTCGTCTTTGCTGATTTTCTTTGTCTCCGCTGTCGCGCGGCATGATCTCAACAACTCAACTACTTTACTTCCACATATTTTACTCGCATTTATCCGTGATGTGTCGCTGGATTCGTTGGCAATACGTTGCGTCGCTTATATGCAATCCTCCAAACGTTACCTTGGTTCGGGATCTTACTTTTACTGCAAGGGTGCGCTTCCTTTTTTTGCATTCTCTTGATGCTTGATTATCGCTGAACCGTAGCAATTATGTCTTTTGCATTTATTTCAATTTGCGCTGGATTTTATACTCCACCCACCAAGTGGCACTCATCATCCACAGCCACATGCCGAGTCGTCAACAATCAACAAGCGCAGCAGACGACATCGTCATTATCATCTTCAATGTTGTTCAGAAGGCCCCTGTGTCTGCTGGCCATACAACGCTGTCCGATTGTACGGCCACGATTTCCTGCTGCGTTTTTATCCTATTACGTATCATTGGAATTGCAGCATGACTTTTAGCCCTTTCTCGGTTGATAACGTCGCTGTTTACGTAGAATTTATTTCTTACAATTACTACTTTGCTTTGCTGGTATCAAATATCTGCACTCTCAGCATTATAGCGCCCCACGGCCGCTGGCTTGACTTTGAGTATTCACAGCAATCAGCAGCATGAGTTTGTGAGTTAAACAGATACCATCCGCAAGAGTACATCCAACGATTTTGTGCCTCTACTGTCATTCTACTCCATAGTAATTTCTTTTCTCAATTGCTTACCATTTTTTCCTTTCTCTTTTAATCGCAAATAACCATTTAGATTTTTGCAACGATTCCTTTTGATCCGTTAAAGTAATGAGTGGAAATCATTTGTTAAGGATCTGAAAAACATAAAAATTATTAACAAATATTGTGAGTTGAGTAGAAGATAAAAGAAACCAGATTCCTGCCTGATGTGGTGAGTAAAAACAATTATTTCATGGAAAAGTGGTTTGGTAAAAGAGCGAAGCAAGTTCGTCAGTTCCACATTTCATGGAATCCAAGCCAATTTATAGAACTCAGATGCCTGGCAAGTATAAACATAATATTTGTCGGAACGCACGGATGTACGGCATTCTGAAAATGAAATATGAAGTTAAAGCTTCTTAAACTAGTTTGTTTCTCACAGAGTGTTGGGTTCATCGAATATCTCTCTGAAGCACGTAAGTGCGACTCTACAAATCTGCATTGATGAAAACAATCTCATCATTTTGATGAACGAAACGATAATTCGTCATGAACAAGAGAATGCGGATTAGAGAGATCATATTGTCTTTTCTTTTTGATACATTGTTATAGTGTGGCGGCTCTGCAGAATAATCATCCAGCGTCTTATTGCATCTGTAAAAGGATGGATAAACCTAAAAATATTTAAAAATTCGCATTCTACAATTTTCACAAAAAATTATTAACTCGATATTTTTAAACTTTAAGGTATATTCGATAGTATTATAAATAGGAACCTCCTAAAATTTCATTCCTATGACCTATCTTTTGAGTTACAGCACGAGCAAATTTTGAATTTTGTTTCGAGATAACGCATTTAAAATTTCGATATAACATACACCGGCGGGCCCGGACATTTTTGACAATAACTCTATTTGTATTAAATATTTCGGTTTTTTATGATATACACCCCTATTCTGTGCACTTGGCAAACAAAATAAAAAAAATATAAATTTATTCAGATTTTTATCAAGTAATAAATTTTTTGGTATTCTAAAATAAAAAGCTTCATACTTCGTGTGTGGAAAACGTGTGGAAATCAAAATAATGTAAAGAGAAACAGATGATTTCTGTCCAATTATATTCGAATTGAATTGAATTATTCTATAACGTAAGTTTGCATTTTAATATTTGTTGCAAAATAGTTAATAATTTAACTTTAGACGTAGACTTAGGATGGCAGAGGCTATATATTCGCTTTTCTATCCCACATTCTCCGGAGTCGGTATTTTGCTATATACATAATATAATACATATACATAGGTCCTTTATAATATTATATATTTAAAATATTTGGAATGCAATTTTTATGAATTAATAAATATTCATGTCATTCCCTGAGAATAGAGATTAATTATTGTTTAGATCTTGTATTGCCTCATGTTACATCTTAGAGGCTACACAAACATTAAGAAAATTTTATTCTATCAAACTTCAGCGTTTTCTTCCCCGATAAATATTTTAATACCCATACCGCCACTGTATTAAGAGTACTGTGACAAACACTCCAAATCTGCGCATATGTGTACTTGTGACTTAGTAGAGCTCAAATCTTATGAGATTAGTAATGTTCAAAGCTCCTTGCGAATTGCTATTAAACGAAGCAATTAATTAGACATATTATTTAATCGACTAACAACTTGTAGATAGAGAATAATTAGAAGAGAACTTCAATGCACTTAAATTAAGTTATTTTTAAGAGTTTTTTTTTAATTTATCCACATACTGATTGTACTAAAAAGGGGGAACGCACCTACCTTTACATAATAGTTACATTCCTTCTTAATAATAAAAGCTTATGAATTTGTACGTTTAAAGTGATATTTGAGTATAAATATTCTGGTCTCGGTGTGTGCAATATTTTTAAGTTAGCTTGAGCATGTCATTGCACTCCTTTATATGACTTTTTAATGCCAACTCCTTGAAACAGCACAGCGCCACATGACTTCGCTCCAGTCGCTCAGTTGTGATCCGCAACTGTGATGCCCACCAAAAAACATACACATATTTGCCATTTGTTCATTTTATTTAGTTGTTTTATGTCCCTGCTAGTGGTTCCTTTGGCGGGTCCAACTAAGCAAGCCATTGAAGCAAACAACCGTGCAACATACATATGTTTACTCGAGCATATAATGCATAACTTTTCCCTTGGCTGAAGTTCAATGTAGTGCCTTTTTGTGTTGTTTTTCTCCTGCCAACTACGCAAATTCTTGTTGCTCATTTTATACCCTGCGAATAGTTATGTGAGGTATTTTGTATCGGTAATTGGCACTTTGTTTTGGAAATTAGCGTCAGGTATTTTAACCGAAACTATTGCAAGCCCAGGTGATTTTGAGAAGACCATTCCTCTAACTAAGGCTTCTCAAATTAATTTAATTAACCATTCGACAATGTCAACGAAATTTTTTATACTCTCGCAACAAATGTTGCTAAAGAGAGTATTATAGTTTTGTTCACATAACGGTTGTTTGTAACACCCAAAACTAAACGAGTTAGATATAGGGTTATATATACCAAAGTGATCAGGGTGAAGAGTGGAGTTCAAATCCGAATGTCTGTCTGTCCGTCCGTCCGTCTGTGCAAGCTGTAACTTGAGTAAAAATTAAGATATCTTGATGAAACTTGGCACACTTATTTCTTGGCACCATAGGAAGGTTGCTTTCGAAAATGAGCCAAATCGGACCACTGCCACGCCCACAAAATGGCGAAAACCGAAAACACATAAAGTGCCATAACTAAGCCATAAATAAAGCTATGGAAATAAAATTTAGTATGAAGGATCGCACTATGAAGGGGCATATTTGGATGTAATTTTTTTGGGGAAGTGGGCGTGGCCCCGCCCCCTACTAAGTTTTTTGTACATATCTCGCAAACCAATAAAGCTAAATAAACCAAACTTTCTGCAGTCGTTTTTTTTAGCCACTTCTTAGTACAGTCCAAAGACTGTGAAAGAAATCGGATAATAACCACGCCCACCTCCCATACAAAGGTTAGGTTGAAAATTACTAAAAGTGGGTTAACTCACTAACGAAAAACGTCAGAAACACTAAATTTCACATAAGGAATGGCAGATGAAAGCTGCACTCAGATTTTTTTACAAAATGAAAAATGGGCGTGGCGTCGCCCACTTATGGGTCAAAAACCATACCTCAGGAACTACTCGACCGATTTCAATGAAACTTGGTTTGTAATAGTTTCCTCACATCCCAATGATATGTTATGAAAATAGGCCAAATCGCTTCACAACTACCCCTACTTCCTATATACCAGAACTTTGAAGACAATCTGATTCGGTTACTTTACAATATATAAAGTAAGTACTAGTGAAGATATCGATGCAGAACTTTGCACAAATACTATGTTAATAGTGTGGCAGCCCCGTTCTAAAAATCGCCGATATATACTTGTGGCGACAAAAAGCACGCGCACACCAACTTTGCCGCTGGAGGTGGAAGATAACATCGTATCACGTCATATACTAATAATTGTTAAATTTTTTCCTATTGTGTTTAAGGAGAATGACAGCTCTTTCCGCATTCAGAAATAGATGAAGAAATATGGTGACTTAGTTACGATTTTACCAAATCTCTAAAGTTTTTAGATGACAAGATGTGCTACAAAAATCGCTTCAAATTGTCCCTGATGTTAGAAGTTATAGACATATGTATATTAGGGCTATGGTGTAAGTGCGAATAAATACAGTAAGAATCTCTAAATCAAAATAGGTGATAACGACCACTTCGGATAGTTCGGAAAGGGTTTGTCAGTAATATTTTCATTTTTATGAGTACCAAGTCTAAGATATCTGAATTTTTACTCAAGTTATCATTTGTACCGTGGACGGATAGACAGATATTCGGATTTGAACTCGTCTCGTCTTAATTGAACTCGTCCATAGGTTTTTAAGGCCCCATATATCGAACACTAGGACATCGGTACTTCTAACCTAATATTATGGTTTCCAACTTTCAATGGACTTTATACAATATATATTACAAATATGTGTTTCAAATTGTGTATTATATAATATAAATAAAGTTAAATAAATAAATTGCGAGAGTATAAAATTAAAATAATATTCTTCATTATTGTGAAAGTACATTCGATGACATTATGTGTTCATTGCTTGTTTTGTTTGTAGCAGCCGTTAGCATTAGATGTGTTGTTATGAGCGATTTTCATTGGTTAAAAGATTGCATTTCGTTGCTTGTTAGTGAATTATTGGCCAAAAACAATACTCTAATGATGCCCCAACTCCCCAGATATGACTCCGTGTGGCGACGATTGGAAGAAGCGCTGGCATAAATCGGAGTTTCGAATGGCGATTATTATTTAAAACCCGATAACATTAATGGACACGATATGAAAATTACCCTTATTTTTTAAACTTACGTCGTACATATGTGTTTGTTGCAATTTGTTGCCTTTGACTTGTCCAAATAAATAAATATTTTACCATTTCTGTTTACATGCGCTTAAAATAGCCTATGTTGTATTTTCACGGAAGTATACTTACTTGCATAAAAAAGTATATGAAAGCAGAGTCTACATGTTCAAGTAAATAAATATGAAAAAATTATCGTATGCTATTCGTAGACTTCATATCCTTTGATCAGCTGCTGCTATTTAGTTATTCACACATATACACGAACACCTCATGCAGCTGAAGTTGTCATATGTTACGTGAATTTAAGTGCTAGCACACAACTTTAATCTAATTTATATGTCTGTATATATTTCAGCCTTATAGCTTCAACTGTTCTTCAACATTTTCTATGACAACGGCTGCCCACGACCAGCGTTCAGAATAATTACTTCGAAAGCTTATGTTCGTCTTAAACATAAACATTATATTTTGCTCCGTTTGACATAAAACAGGAATGCAAATAAATGAAACAGAATCGTATTATTATTTACAATGTGCAACTCTTTTGCAGCGAAATACTTTTTAGCAACGCTTGAACCGGCTCTAATGATGGAGAAAATTGAATTTAGTACCCTTTCTCCCGCCCCTTCAATTTTAAGTTATTTTATATTAATTTTTATACGCCGTTCATATATATTTTCTGTTTCTTAAATTGGATAATCCTATGAATTTAATTAATTTTAGTGACTTGGAAAAGACAATGTCGGTGTTCAATTTAATGCCTATTTATATAAGTCGATGTGAATACTTTGTTTCATCACGTAAAAGTATGCTTAGAAGGTGAAAAATGCTATATAAACGGTAAAAAAGGCCAAGAGTTCCAGAGTTATGTATATGGTAGATACGTAAATAGATAGTTCGGAAAGGGTTTGTCAGTAATATTTTCATTTTTATGAGTACCAAGTCTAAGATATCTGAATTTTTACTCAAGTTATCATTTGTACCGTGGACGGATAGACAGATATTCGGATTTGAACTCGTCTCGTCTTACATAGATACTCGTGTTGTTTGAGATGTTACAAACAATCGTAAAGTGAACAAAACTATTACACTCTATGCAACATGTTGTGAGAGTATAAAAAGAAATATTATGTTATGTACTATATTATGTACTACTATACTATACTACTCTCTTCATTTCGCTCGCAACTCACATTTTACTCTTCACCAATACCAATCCGATATTATAGATTTCTCCAATTACTCTCAATAGTTTCACCCTCTTACGACTTTTATTTCATTGTTATCATTTAGTATTCGTCGCACTGTTAACAAAACAGATGCTGCTGCTGCGGCAAAATTTGCCGCCTTCGAAATTTTACTATTAATTAAGCGCTTTCGGTAGAAAACACGTTCATTTAATAACGACTCGTTTTGCTTTAATTGCGTATTACCAGAAACGGAAATGAAACTGTGTAAGATTTCCAACAACATATTGAATGCTTATAAATATATATAATAATATAAATAACAAAAGACATACTTTGCAATTTATTTATGTAATTTTATTAAGATAACACACAACTTCACCAATTTATTCGGCATAAACCACTAGAATAACGAAAAACATTCTATATAGCATTTGAAGGCCTGGACCATTTTAAGCTACCTGGACCAAGCTACATCCTATCCAAGATTGTATATGCTCACAAAATTTTGCTAAGATATCTCACATATTACCCGATATAAACCGACAGACATCCGGATTTCAACTTAACTCGTTACAACTGATCACTTTGGTATGTATAACTCTACATATATCCAACTCGTTTAGTTTTAAGACGTACAAACAACCGTTGAACAAAGCTAATATACATGTAGCATGTTGTAAGAGTAAAGTCCTCTCTCGACGAACCAAAATCAAATTCTATAAGTCGCTCATTATTCCCGTCCTGATGTATGGCGCTGAAGCGTGGACGATGACAACATCCGATGAGACGACTCTTGGGGTTTTCGAGAGAAAGGTTTTGCGCAAGATTTAAGGTCCTCTAAACATTGGCAACGGCGAATACCGCACACGATGGAACGATGAGCTGTACGATTTATACGACGACATTGGCATAGTTCAGCGAATAAAAAGACAGCGGCTACGCTGGCTAGGTCATGTTGTACGGATGGAAGAAAACACTCCAGCTCTGAAAGTATTCGATGCAGTACCCGCTGGAGGAAGCCGCGGAAGCGGACGACCTCCACTCCGATGGAAAGACCAAGTGCAAAGTGACCTGGCTTCACTTGGTGTTTCCAGTTGGCGCCAAAAAGCAAAAAGAAGGAATGAGTGGCGCGCTCTGGTGGATTCGGCTATAATCGCTTAAAGCGGTTCCTACGCCAAATATATATATATATATATATGTTGTACGAGTATAATAAAATAGTGGAAAAAACAAGCCGTTAATTGCATGAAAATACTTAATTTTTGATGATGATTTTGACAACAACGCAGCCATAACTCGGCCAGTCCATCGCTGCTGCGATGTCCCATGTTACGCGTAATTAAGGATAAAAACAAATACGGCAAACAAACTAACACACATACACGAACATATTAATATTGCCTGTCGGCATTCGCAGGGCGTTCAAACGACATTACGTGACTGGTAGAAAATGAAAACAACAGCGCCTTTGAGTCTGCACTTACTGCTGAGCGAGCAACCGTATTATTAATTATTATTGTGTAAATATGTTTGCTTTACCTCTGTTGTGATCCAATTGGTATTTGTTTAACAGGTTTAATTGCGGATACTTATTGTTTGAGTGATTGTTTTAAATCGATTCAAATAGATACCTAAACGTACATACACATACATACAATAAATTAAACAGAATGGGAAATGTGGAAATTTGTCAAATAATATGTGATCGGAGAAATGCAAAATTCATATTGCAAATTGATTTGCAAATATGAAGCAATTAAGTCCTATCAAAATATGTTTTAAAACATTAATTACAATAACTCGACAAATGAAGTAGTACCGTACGATACAAAGCAAATAAAATAACATTATTTTTAAATTAGAAGAAAAACAAATGCTGAACATAATGTTGATATACCCAATTTAATGTTTGTTTATTTATTTATACCAAGTGCGCTATTTCGCTTAAATTAATGCAACTTGATATAAACCGAAGTCTGTAGGCATTAAATAATGCTAAATAAGTAAATGCGTGTTACAGAAGAAATTGCATTTTTTTGACATCGCAATTGATATATATAAAACATATCGCTCATTTACTTGAATAGTGTCATAACTCAAAAAACGTAGGAAAATAAACCGTGATATAAGAATGTGCCGTTCTTAAACTTTTTAAGTTGCATTAGTTTTTAACCCTTCTCAGTTGTGCCTGAATAAGTTATAATTTTTTTGACAAAATAACGACATATTTTGTGAAGAACGACACATTTTGTATTCATATTCCTTTTTTCAGCAAAAACGACACATTTGACTTATGGCGGGGAAATTGATTTCAAAAGCATTAGCACACTCTATTTGGTCCATTTATGCTCACCATTGTATTTATGGCACTAGATTTGTCAATAAACTGATGGCATTTTTCTATATTTGCTAAATAAGAGATAATTGAAAACTTTAATCGCTCTTCTGAAAAATCGACTTTTTTGAAAGTCGAAAATCGATTAATTTTTCATGGGTTTACTCTGGTATAGCCCCTTAAAAACCTGTTATGTGAACAAAACTATAATACATACAGAATTATTAGTTTTCTAATATTTTGAATTCACGCTATATCAATATCCGTTAGCACGATGTTACCATTTCCACAGTACTAATTAAATATCTCAGTGTCTAGTAAGCTAAGCCACAGCCACATAACCCAATCTGTAAATTCTACCTGCACCTATCCTCCTTCACTTCTTGGCTTCATAGTATCGACATACGATAAGTGTAATAAACTTAAACTAATGGGCTGTGCAACATAGTCATTACCGTAGGCTCTATCACACTTGACTCCCGCACAATATTTTCTTGTCTCTTTTCACTCGATTGCCTGACTTCAGCATTAACATCTTCATCAGCATCACAAACCTCTATGTCAATGTAATCTGCAAACCCGTACGTTTACAACGATCCAAATAAAGAGTAGGGGACAAGTGTGTAATAGGAAGCATGACGACGATGGAGCGATAATGCCCAGGAAGCGAGTTGAGGAGAGCTTTTACTGTTTCATATGCCTTTGCAATTTATCAACCGTCGTAGTAATTACATCTTCTTGGTTTCAGTTTAATTACGTCTTCATCTCTGCAAAAGCAAAGCAAAAACTCACTTGATTCATTACTTTTTAAATTTTTTTTACTTGTGTTTATAGCCAGTGAGTGGTGTAAATGACGTTCCTTACAGCATGGTGTGAGCCCCGCCTTATTTCGTATTTATATTCCGCTCACATACAATACTTTCAATGCTTTATGTCATACATCCAGCGTATATTGCATGTTGCACAGAGCAGCGGTCTTATTGAGTTTGTTCCTTGCAATTTCCTGTTTGCTCGTATGGCTTTTAGGCCATTTTTTGAATAGGAGTTAGAGTTAGAGATGCACTCGACGTATTTGTATATGTGTGTGAGCATAGGCTTGCGACTTACACGGTAATTTCAAGAAAGATTTGCAAAGGATGTACTTGAACTCATTGCGGTTTGTAGCATTTGTCTTCAGCAAATGTGTGTAATGAGTCTTCATATCATTTTTCTGCTACCAACCCCTGTGGTAGCGCCAACGAATACTCATCCGAGCATTTGCTCAATCCAAAAAATAAGTAACCAAAGCAACTCTGAGGCAAAGCAAAGACAACCCCTGTCAAACTCGGCAACTGGTTGTTTGTGATTTTTAAAAGGTCTTTCTGGAGCAATAGCGATGATGACAGCGCCTACATATATAGCTCTTAAGATTATAAAGAGTTGCCGAAAGTGTAATGCTGGTAAGGGAGATCTTCTAGAGAACCATGCAAATTGCCTGGGGCGTCACGTATCTAATGCTTGTAACCTGAGCGACAGTAATGTAAAGCATATAAAAGGGTTTTAAGTAAACAGTTGAAAGCATTGCGAAAAATAATACTCTGTAAATAGAAAAAAAAATATTTGCAGAAACTTGGTGGCTTGAGTATGATTGCTTTCTGGTTTTTAAGCGTTTAATGACAACATTTGTGGTGGATTGTAACAGCTGTCCGGCTTCTGCGGTTATCTGCAGTTAGCATCAGCAATCATCGCATTTAACGTTAATTTCTTTCATCTACAAATAAAATATTTGTGTGCTAACAACAAATATTATCTGTATTTGCCATCTTTAAAAGCACAGCGACACAGACTCGCAAGGCGAGTAATTGATATGCACCACAACACTTCATATTTATCTAAATATTATGACATGCTTTTTTCTGGGTTAGTTTAGTTAGTTAGCTAGTAATCTTATTTATCAACAACGCCGGCAGTATTACTGATTGATAATCCCATCTCCTCAATATCACTCTCTAATAAACAAGGCTTTTAAATGTTGTCTCCTTTAATTGATGAATTTACAAACAAGAGATATAAATATATACCTAAATATATCCATACGTCTGCGGGGACAAAGTAAGAAATGCACTTCTGATTTTATAAATATTGAATGGTGTTGTTGCTTTAACATTTTCGCACACTTTAATTCCAGATGAATGATAAAACAATATAACAACATGGCTAGAACAAAACATTGAGTAACCACTGGTTAGGGATAGCACCAACTCTAAACTGGAAACATAAGGCGCAACTCGATCAATGTATATTTCAGTAACAAAAAGTAAAATGACTGCCACCAGTATGGAAAATCAAATACAAAAGCATGGACAGCAAAATGACAATAAAAGCACCAATCACATACCGTTCATCTGAAGGAAGCGCCCGGTGTTGAGAAGCACGGTCAGAGTCAGTTTCGAACAAATTGAATCAATAACCACTTGAACTAAATTTCCGCCATTGGCGGCTAGCCTGTGTTATTTCGATATGGCCAGGACGATTCAAGCTATCGATGGACGAGCGGACGTGGGTGTAGTCGAGCGAGTGCCGTTAAACAAGCAGACAAATACTGTGAAAAAGTTAACTGTTGGTCTGAACTCTAGAGGATTAACGGGCGGTCAGACAATGTAGCAACTTAATATTACACTTGGATGTACTAGTCCAATGTAGAAACGAGTAACGAGAGAAGTCAATGCTTTGCAGCCATCATTGCAATGGGTACAACAATGTGACAATGGCCATGCACTCAGTAGTGACGGACCTTGGGTGTCAGTGTTTGTGTTGGAGTACTTGAAACTATATATATATGAAATACATTGATGGATGGATGGATTTCAGAATTTCTGTACATTTGGTGCCCAGAGCTGATAAATTTTTGTACTTTTTCGCAGTCTACGGCAATTGTTGCTGTTATATCTCATGTTCTACACCGCACCATTAACCCCAGAAAAACGTACATTTTGAATATTTCGAAGAATTATCAGACTATTATTTTTATCAAATGTCATTTAAAAGTTTAAATTTTCTAATTATTTGTTTAAAATTATAAAATTATATTAGAAAAATCCAAACGCTTGTATTATAATGCTTATGAGCTATAATTTTCCCGAAATTATTGCCTGGATTCATCCTTAAGTGAAGGATTGGTTATAAGGAAACCGGGATACAAAATATGGTTGACATATAAAGAAACGACAATTCCATTATTGTTATTAAGTATTAAAATTTCTTAAATATAGAAGAAATCAATAGATTTTCGCAAAACAATAATAGTTCTAGGTCCATAGCGGGATACTACCTTCTTATTAATGATCGTGAGGTTCCTGAGCTGCCATTTGACGCCCAACGATCTGCAGTTAGAATGATGTCCAGAATTTCCGTAATGAACCTGCATACGATTCGTAGGTGTTCTCATCTAATGCTATTGGTGTTCTTAGAAAGCAGGCTAGGTATAATCACCCCAATCACAGGTATAGTAAAATAATTATCTGATTGAGGGCAAATACCTTTCATATTGCAAAAAAACTAGCACAGTCGATTTTCACAATCAATCGCCATAAACAGAAAAAGTAGTATTCACTTGGTGTCAGGTTCTGATCAACCCACCGTTTGCGCTGGGTCAAATAATTAAATTGAATTATTGAGTACCAAGGCTATCTCTTACCTTTGGTACTTGATATGTAGTGACACAGATGATTCCTCCCAATTTCTTAATTAAATTATGTTATGATAATGCGTAAAATCTTTGTACGAATATAATATAATTTATCTTTTCTCACTTGCTTAATGAAAAGGGCAGATGAGAACATTTAAAGAGTAGATGTCATAACTATGTTAAAATTAAAAGAAAACTATTTCCTTCAGGTAGGCCGAATTGTCAGTAAACTTCTGCGTATACGCAACATCAAATATGGATGCTGAAAAACAAAAACTACACATAACAGGCGCAGGCAGGAAAAACAGAAAAATCATGCCCACTGGGAGCCAATTCGATATTTTCGCCAAAGGGAAACCCTACATTTGCAGCTCCACCTACACACATACACGTAAGCATTTTGCATCCTTCAATCCCTCGATGAGTGTAGCGCAATATTTATGTGGGCGATTTCGATTTTCTGAATTATGGCCAATATAACTGCAGGACATTTGAACCATGAGTATCACTTTCCTACTAACACACTTACAATTATCTAAGATCATGTATCTCTGTATTTGCCTTCCAAAAACGACCATACCTGAAAGAATGGCCACTAATGATGGAAAAATATCCTCATACACACCATTTCCATTCTTTCCTTTGCGCCCCATACCATGGTCAGCACTTTCAGTTGATGACAAACATAATTTTGTAACAACAACAATGCGACACCACCACGACCAGAAGGAATTCATTGATCATGTATGTCAGCGTCAGGCTTACAGAGATAGTATATTCAGCTGCCGAAACTCACGCTCACTACACATTCTGGCACATCAAAAAGTGTAGAATTCTGTAGTGAAGTGAAGTGGCCACAACGTTCCCCGATAACTTCATGTAGGCGCTGGTATACGTGTTTACACAATAATCGTTACTGCTGGTCCTGTCAGGGTAGTAGTGAAAGCCTTTATTTTGCTCACATTCAGCACCAGCGCGTAGAAGCACTAACACAGATTCATTCTCATACATACCAGGGTGGTATGAGAAGTACTTAGCATACTGAAAACCGAAATCCGAAATCTTAGCTCGATACAATTGAACCAACGAAGCTAAAACTTCATTGAAATGTTTTCTGAATGTTTCAAAGGGGCCTCCGCCATAACGATACCCTCTTCATTCGGTGCTGTGTGGCTTCATTCTATTTTGGAAACAAAAAAGGCGCATAATGCAAAAACTTGAGAATAGGGGAATAGGGCCACAGTCTAATCCGACCGGTTTAGCCCTGACGAAGGCTGTGGAAGAGTACTTTTTTTCTGAATTCTATATCTCTGAAAACAACAATCATCAGTTACCGGTCAATAATACAATATACGTATTCTTTATAGCTGGAGAGTATGGGAAAGTTTCGTCTTTTCCTTGATATCTGGTATGTACGTATGAATCTAGGAAAACTCCTTCACATGGTGCTTAATACCGCCATATACTGATGTGTATCACAATCTATAAATCACCAACCGATATTGCTTTTTTTAATTTTTTTTAAATCCGCGGACACTCCTGCTCCCTCACACGTTCAAAACCAGACCACGAGTTCTACTCGACAAGAATCAGAGGAAATTTCTTTTGCGATAGTTGGGTAATCAGGCTATGAGGCTAACTACTTATCGGGCCGCGTTAGTATCCTCGTATACCACCGCCATTAGAACGAAAGGAAGATTTTTGGACGCTTATCCGCTAGCTGAAAGCAGGCCGGACGAGGTTGATGCGATGTGCTTGCTTCTGATGGTCAACGGGGGGTTGACAAAATTTCATGAATCAGACGTTGTCGTGGTTGTCGTTCTCGTAGTGCTTCGGTTTTCCTTTTTTTGCAGTTTTACATCTTGCTAGTTGTTGTTTTAGTTGTGTGTATGCTGTTTTTAGGGTCTGCGCTGCTGCAGTTGACGAGCGAAAAATTAAAATTACCAACGAGAAATGAGAGTTTGCCAGGCATGTCGGTTGGCCGCCTGCAAACGTGCAAGGATGCAATTAGATTCGATGCTGTTTGTGTTTATATATCCACATATGCACATACATCCATGCATATACGAAATTATGTGTGTTTGTGTGGCTTTGTAGTAGTATTGCTTCTAACGGGACTGGCGCTCTTGCAACTTGTATTTGATATACCAAACTGCAGCCGAATGTATCAACATATTACTGCCAAAATTGATGCCTCTGCTACTATTGATCTTACAGTCTTGCCGTATGGTTATTCAAAGCTATGTGCCATCAGCAATGTATATAGGCGCTAAATGGAATGAAAACAAGTTGAGAATAGTCAAAATAAGAGTTTCGGGGAACAATTTCTTCAAGAAAGAGTTAACGGCCTCACGGCTTAACCAAGTCTCGCAAAATCGGCAATTTTTACGTACTAAACAAAAAGCACACATCTAGAGATCGCACGTCTTGTAAGACCAGTTCGCAGGACACATCCAGCGTAGTTTGATTGACGGGGCCTCAGTAGTCACATCAAACACGAATCACCCGCTTCAACAGGAATGGCGATCTCATCAATAATAGTAAGTTAGTAATAAGTTATTATAAGGCAATATAGTAAAGTTCAATGTTAATTTAAAAATAATTCACAAATTCGTGTAAAAAAGTTGCATAATAGTAATTAATTTGAAAAAAGAAGAAAAGTGTGTATGTATGTGATTGGCGTTGCAACCGTTTAGCCGGTTATAGCCGAATCGACGATAGTGCGCCACCTGTCTCTCTCCTTTGCAGTTCTCCAGTTGGAGATCCCAAGTGTAACCAGGTCGCTCTCCACCTGGTCCCTCCAACGGAGTGGAGGCCTTCCCCTTCCTCGGCTTCCTCCGGCGGGTACTGCATCGAACACTTTCAGGGCTGGAGTGTTTTCGTCTATTCGGACAACATGACCTAGCCAGCGTAGCCGCTGTCTTTTTATTCGCTGAACTATGTCAATGTCGTCGTATAACTCGTACAGCTCATCGTTCCATCGTCTGCGGTATTCGCCGTTGCCAATGTTCTGAGGACCATAAATCTTGCGCAAAATTTTCCTCTCGAAAACTCCTAGTGTCGTCTCATCTGATGTTGACATCGTCCAAGCTTCTGCACCGTAAAGCAGGACGGGAATGATAAGTGACTTGTAGAGCTTGATTTTGGTTCGTCGAGAGAGGACTTTACTGTTCAATTGCCTACTCAGTCCAAAGTAGCACCTGTTGGCAAGAGTTATTCTGAGCTGGATTTCGAGGCTGACATTGTTCGTGTTGTTGATGCTGGTTCCCAGGTATACGAAATTATCTACGACCTCGAAGTTATGACTGTCAACAGTGACGTGGGAGCCAAGACGCGAATGCGCCGACTGTTTGTTTGATGACAGGAGATATTTCGTCTTGTCCTCATTCACCTCCAGACCCATTCGCTTCGCCTCCTTATCCATGCGGGAAAAAGCAGAACAAACGGCGCGGTTGTTGCTTCCGATGATATCAATATCATCGGCGTACGCCAGGAGCTGTACACTCTTGTAGAAGATTGTACCTTCTCGGTTTAGCTCTGCAGCTCTTATAATTTTTTCCAGCATCAGGTTAAAGAAGTCGCACGATAGTGAGTCACCTTGTCTGAAACCTCGTTTGGTATCGAACGGCTCGGAGAGGTCCTTCCCAATCATGACGGAGCTTTTGGTGTTGCTCAACGTCAATTTACACAGCCGTATTAGTTTTGCGGGGATACCAAATTCAGACATCGCGGCGTAAAGGCAACTCCTTTTCGTGCTGTCGAAAGCAGCTTTAAAATCGACAAAAAGGTGGTGTGTGTCGATCCTCTTTTCTCGGGTCTTTTCCAAGATTTGGCGCATGGTGAATATCTGGTCAGTTGTCGATTTTCCAGGTCTAAAGCCACACTGATAAGGTCCAATCAGTTTATTGACGGTGGGCTTTAGTCTTTCACACAATACGCTCGATAGAACCTTGTATGCGATATTTAGGAGGCTGATCCCACGGTAATTGGCGCAGATTGTGGGATCTCCCTTTTTATGGATTGGGCAGAGCACACTGAGACTCCAATCGTCAGGCATGCTTTCTTCCGACCATATTCTGCAAAGAAGCTGATGCATGCACCTTATCAGTTCTTCGCCGCCGTATTTGAATAGTTCTGCCGGTAATCTATCGGCCCCCGCTGCTTTGTTGTTCTTCAAGCGGGTAATTGCTATTCGAATTTCTTCATGGTCGGGTAATGGAACATCTGTTCCATCGTCATCGATTGGGGGATCGGGTTCGCCATCTCCTGGTGTTGTACTCTCACTGCCATTCAGCAGGTCGGAGAAGTGTTCCCTCCATAATCCCAGTATGCCCTGGACATCGGTTACCAGATTACCACCTTGGTCTCTACATGAGGATGCTCCGGTCTTGAAACCTTCGTTAAGTCGCTTCATTTTTTCATAAAATTTTCGAGCATTCCCTCTGTCTGCCAGCTTCTCAAGCTCTTCGTACTCACGCATTTCGACCTCTTTCTTTTTTTGTCTGCAAATGCGTCTCGCTTCCCTCTTCAGCTCTCGGTATCTATCCCATCCCGCACGTGTTGTGGTCGATCGCAATGTTGCGAAGTAGGCAGTCTGTTTTCTCTCCACTGCGGAACGACAATTCTCATCGTACCAACTGGTTTTTTGGCGTTGCCGAAAACCAATTGTTTCGGCTGCAGCGGTACGCAGTGAGTTTGAGATGCCGTTCCACAGTTCCCTTATACCGAGATGCTGATGAGTGCTCTCAGAGAGCAGGAGTGCAAGTCGAGTAGAGTATTTCGTGGCTGTCTGTTGCGATTGCAGCTTTTCGACGTCGAACCTTCCTTGTGTTTGTTGACGGGCATTCTTTGCTGCACAGAGGCGGGTGCGTATCTTCGCTGCGACCAGATAATGGTCCGAGTCTATAATTGGTCCTCGGAGCGTACGCACGTCTAAGTGGTGAAGTGAAGAAAAGTGTGAGTAAAGTAAATTTTAAAATTTCTTGTACAATTTAAATGTTATTTGCAGTAAAATTATATATTTTTTCAAGCAATTAAATATAATTGAGAGTAAATTCTAAAATTTAAAAAAAAAACAAAAAAATTAAATCAAATCGGCAGTTAATTTAAATATTTCTTCAATATTTATAATTATTATAATATATTTATGGCTAACCCAAATATTTTATTGAGACCACCGATATTAAATACCCCTCACGTTGAGGAACATAGTGAAACGAATTATTAGCTCAAAGACAACAACAGAGACAGCATAAACAGTTAGAATTTCAAAATAATAGAAATATTAGGGTACAAGAAGTAATGGAAGAACGTGTAGCACAGTTAGTTGCGCAGCAATTACCGATCTTGTTGCAGCAGCTTAGTTCTGGAACAAGCGATTTTGCAAATGAAACAGGCCAGATGATTGAAAATGAATATCGTAATAATTTAACAGATCTTGATAGGGTACCAGAAAATGCATACGTGAGTTTTCAGGAAATAGAGCAGAATTCAGTTCATGGAAAAAAGGAAAAGGATTTGTTGCTTGCGTCTCCATAGCGTTTTATTGGAGATTATATCCGGCCAGTAAATGCATAGTATTCTTTGAAGGCAACGGTTGACGAAAGTTTGTAGTCGTTGTGAATCCCTGGTGATGACATTCTAAGTCAGCCATACAGCAAAACAGATTTTATGTTGGAATCCAAGAACAGCACTTTTGTTCGAATGGATAACTGTTGAGACTTCCAAATATTTTTGAGCATTCCAAATGCTTGTTTTGCTTTTCCTATGCGATTACTTATATCCTCAGAGGAACCTCCAGAACCGGTTATCGTGCAGCAAAGATATACGAATGATTCAACAGCTGCGTTTGTGGATGATTCGGCTATATCGTCGAGTTTAGCTTGCATATCTGCGTGACTATGCGATAAAACGCATATGTCATCCGCATAATCTAAGTCTTCAAGCCGATCAAACAGTCCCCACCTTATACCTCTCTCTTCACGCGTTGCGCTCCTCATCCCAACATCCAGAACTGTGAGGTCTCCCTTTTTCGGATGATTAATAATGATACCTTCTTTTAGCTCATGCGTGAGCTCTTTCGACCGCCAGAAATTTTTAATAAGGGGCAGGATCAGAGAGATCGTCACTGGATCTGCTTTCATCAGTTCTGGGGGTATATTGTTAATTCCAGGCGCCTTGTTGTTTTTCAAACATTTTATAGCTATGGTGATCTCGGCTACATTTGGACATTCTACGGATATAAGGGGGTTATCTATGCGTGCTTTGCATTTGCATATACGGTGTGCATTGTCAAGAGTAGAGGCTAGGGTTTTAGTGTAGAAATTTGACCAGATCTCAAGCTGGATTTCCTTTGATGTGGTGATATTGCCATTGCTATCTCTTAGGGGCCTAGCAGTTGGTTTGAAGTGACATAGAGCCAGTTGTCTTGTGCATATGTAGAGGTCTCTGCTGCGATTCGTCACGGCTGCAATTTGAGCCTTCTTCGCGATGTCATCGACCCACTTTCGCTTGTGACGCCGCACACTCTTTTTTATCTCGCGGGCTAGTGCTGAATACTGCCTTTGTAGCAGTACTTTTATATTACGCGTTCTTGAGGCGTTAAGATCTGCTTTCATACGTTTCCTATGTGCAATCAGTGCCCACGATCTGTCTGATAGCACACTTGTGGTGTTCCAATCAGTATTTCAGCTGGTTTAATGAAAATTTCTTTCAACGTGCTCCAATTAGAAAGTTCTTCTCCTGTATGCGAAGATAGGGAGCTTTTCAAGGCTTCTGAATATTTCCGCGCTGTTTCCTGCTTATCTGGAATCTGTTTGACCTGAGGGGTGGCGTTTTGTTTACAGCCGCAATTTTTAGTTGCAATGTAGCTAAGAGTAGATGGTGATCGCTGTCTATATCTGCCCCCCGTTTGACTCTTACGTCCAACAGAGAGTGTCGCCATTTTTTGCTGATTGCGAAGTGATCGATTTGGTTTTCTACCAAACGATTTGGTGAAGTCCAAGTGGCTTTATGAAGGAATTTGTCAGGAAAGAGTGTACCACCAATGATGAGTAGGCTACCCCCACACATTTCAGCAAAAAGAGCTCCATTTTCAGTCATCCTTCCGATTCCATGTCTTCCCATTACTTCGCTGTAATTGATATTGTTAGGTCCAAGTTGTTGCTTGAAATCCCCCATCACTATAAGAATGTCCCCTCTGTTGACCGATTCTATGGTCCTCTCTAGCTGCTGATAAAAGTCTTCTTTGATGTAGATATCGGTAACGTCAGTGGGAGCGTAGCATTGTATACAGGTTATATTGCGGGCGCGGGATCGAAATCTGGCCGAGATTATTCTGTCGCTGTGCGGTTTCCATTCTATAAGAGTTTTGCGAGCAAAATTTGACAGCAAAATACCAACACCACTGCTTCGAGGTTGATTGGTTGGTTTGCCTGAATACAGAATGTGCATACCCGCGGTCTTAACTTCGCCGAACTCTGGCCATCTGGTTTCAGACAGGCCAAGGATGCTGATGTTGTATGCTTTTCTCTCCCTAATTACTTGATGAAGTCGTGACGGTTCTAAGAGCATACGTATGTTCCAGTTTCCAAATCTTATCCTTGTTTTCATTGCAAATTTCGTCATCAATTTGTTGGGTTGATTTTTATTGTTTCTTTTTATGGTTTCTATAATCATGTGATCGCATCCGATCCTGGTGCTGGGTCTGCCAGCGAGCCTCCAGACCAGCATGTGGGCAACAGAATTTCCTCTGAGCGGGTTGAAGGGCATACCGCCAGTGTGCTCGGTCGACAGAGCCTCGTTAGCGGTAACAGGGATCACCAAGTCTTTCGGACAGTGGGTCAGGTTGTCAGTTGGAGAGGAGAGGTTATACATATATATATTCACTTCACTCCCCCATTGGATCCCATATACTTTTGCTATACTGCATACAATACGTAATATTATAGAATATGCAGATAGTGTTCTAGAGTCGCTTTATTTCGCTGATAAACGAGATTTAGGAACACTAGAATATCAAATGACCTCAATAGTACAGGACAGTCAGCAATCAGTAGAAGAGTTCTACCAAGATGTTTATAAACATCTATCACTTATATTAAACTAAATTAGTTCTATGGGTTTGGGCAGAGAAGCCGAGTTGGTAATAACAAAATCTACTATGCGAATAGTAGTATCCACAGTAACACTTATTTTCGAAACATTGACCAAATAATACAGAAACCGATACCAGCCCCACGAATGTTTATTTCTACAAAAAACAGACAACCACCATTAGTTCCTCCACAGAATACGCAACAACAATATATGATCCATATGACTAAACATAATAATCTCAATTTCAAGACGTTGACTCTAACATACAAACCAGATGGGTCAATTACATGAACAGGCCACAGTTTGAGCTAGGAAAAAGACCTCCTTTCTCAACACAAGACACTGATAAAACACAGGAAAATTTTAATATACAAGCTTAAAGAGAATACCAAATAGAACATTTATTTCCTACTTCGAGGTATATCTTATTGTAGCCCTTTAGACTTATCAAATGTTAAAATCTCCAGCGATTATTACATTAAATTATACATAATGAAGTTCTGGAATTAAATATATGGCGTGAAAACAGAATTTCTATTAACTACCAAAAGATTAAATAATTTAAACAATCGAAGAGACGACAGACAGACATCCGGATTTCAACATTTATCGTCATCTAGGTCATTTTGATATATATGTATTCATTTAACTCGTTTAGTTTTAGGTGTTAGAAACAACCGTTACATGAACAACTCTCTCTACTCTATGTAAACATGTTGCGAGAGTATAAAAAATGTACAGTATAATGAATAATATTTCACAAACATACATAATTCAAAATGTTTTGTGTTTTAAAAATGTTTAGTGGAATATGCAAATAAAGCCAAAATTGCTAAATGTTCTAGAGATCAATGCAAAAAGTGTGATTAGATTATAGTTAATAAATATTGAAGTTTATTTATTTAATAAAGTAAATAATAGTATTAATGATATATGGCTTAATCTCTTCTTGCTCATATGTATGTATGTCTTTATTTGTAAATACATACATGTATGTAATTCTTTTAAACCACTAATATAATAAAAAACAGCGTTATTTACAGTAAGTACATAAAAATATCTATTAGCCGTCAATGTCACTGAAATAAATTCGTAATTATTACACCATAGGATAATTAAAAGGCAACACTTCTATTGGTCATACCGGGCAATATATAAGTTCAAAACATTTACTTTTTAACTCCAATGGTCAATTTTTATTTTCTGTTTTCCACCTTATGTTTCTTATTCCCTATAAAAGTCATTATTATAGTAAATAAAACCACAAATATACCTTATTAACTTACATTTTGGTTCATTGCGTTTGCCAGTTTGATATTGAATGACAAATTCTTGAAACGCATAGTTGGAAACTTGTAAACGCAATACAGAGTACTTTCATTGCGAATGAGATCCGATTGTCGCTTTACAAAGTATATTTTTTTCGTTTGCGAGTATTTTCACTTGCGCAACGCCTTACAGAGTAACCCCCTGGACCGATTTAAACTATTTTTGCCACCAAGCCAAATTACATCCAAGAACATAGGGTCACATAATTTTGTTAAGATATATCTCATATTAACCGATACATACGATATAAAGTCTACGCGATGGTTGGAAATCCGCAGATGATATAAAGCTTATGGAAATATTAGCCCGATTTTGCTCATTTTTGGCACAGACGTATACTTTTAGAAGGAATACATTTCCTTTGAATTTCTTTAGAATACATGAGAAATTTACCTATATTTTCAATTAAAAATTAGCTGCCAACTTTGAGGTCCGTGTGTTCGACATCTGAGGCGTTGAAAAGTTATAGTCCGATTTCGGTGATTTTTATACGGACTATGCCACACTAGGAATTTTTATACTCTCGCAAAATGTTGCACAGAGTATCATAGTTTTGTTCACATCACAGCTGTTTGTGTCACCAAGAAATAAAAGAGTTAGATATGGAGTTATATGTATATAAATGATCAGGATGACGAGTGAAGTTCAAATCCGGATGTCTGTCCGTCCGTCTGTCCGTCTGTCTGTCTGTCCGTCTGTCCGTGCAAGCGATAACTTGAGTAAAAATTAAGATATCTTAATGAAAGTTGGAACACATATTCCTTGGCACCCTGAGGAGGTTGCTTTCGAAAATGCGCAAAATCGGTCCACTGCCACGCCCACAAAATGGCGGATACCGAAAACCTATACAGTGTCATAACTAAGCCAAATAAGTTAAATAAAGTTATTAAAATAAAATTTGGAACACACGATCGCATTGGGGAGGGGCACATTTGAATGTAATTTTTTTGGAGAAGTGGGTGTAGCCCCGCCCTCAAATAGGTTTTTTGTATTTATCTCGCAAATTAATAAAGCTATATAAACCAAACTTTCTGCAGTCGTTTCTTTTAGCCACTTCTTAATGCAGTCCAAATCCAAGAAATCGGATAATAACCACGCCCACCTCCCATACAAAGGTTAGGTTAAAAATTACTAAAAGTGGGTTAACTCGTTAAGAAAAAACGTCAGAAACACTAAATTTCACATAAGTAATGGCAGATAGAAGCTGCACTCAGATTTTTTTACAAAATGAAAAATAGGCGTGGCATCGGCCACTTATGGGTCAAAAACCATATCTCAGGAAATTCTCGACCGATTTCAATGAAACTTGGTTTGTAATAGTTTCCTTACATCCCAATCCTATGTTGTGAAAATAGGCTAAATCGGTTCACAACCACACCTACTTCCTATATACCACAACTTTGAAGACGATCTGAATCGTTTACTTTACAATATATAAAGTAAGCACTAGTGAAGATATCGGTGCGGAACTTTGCACAAATAATACGTTTATAGTGTGGCAGCCCCATTCTAAAAATCAAAGGTTTTCAAGGGTTTCCAACTTTCAATGGACTTTATACAGTATATATGACGAATATGTGGGTCAAATTGTGTATTATATAATATTAATTAAGTTAAATAAATTGCGAGAGTATAAAATGTTCGGTTACACCCGAACTTAGCCCTTCCTTACTTGTTTTTTGTTTTTTTTTTTTTGTTATTTTGTTCCGATATCTTCACTGGTGCTTAACTAAGTCATTGTAAAGAGAGCGAATCAGTTGGTCTTCAAAAGTGTGGTATAAGGAAAGTAAACGCGTTTGTGAATCGATTTCGCCCATTTTCAAACTATAGTATTGGGATGCCAAGGAAAATGTTGGAACCAAATTGTTTTTTAAATTGGTCGAGTAGTTTCATAGATTTGGTTTTTGACCCATAAGTGGGCGGAGCCACGCCCATTTCGATTATTGTATACACATTTGAGTATAGCCTTTCTGTGTCATCTTTTCCATGAAATTTTAGATTTCTAGTATTTTTCTTTACTCAATTAAAGTATTATTAGTAGTTTCCAATATAACCTTTGTATGGGAGGTAGGCGTGGTTATACTCATACTGTATAAGGGAGTGGCTAAATGAAATGACCCTCGTGGGCGGGCTCACGCCCACTTTTCCAAAAAGAAATTACATTCAAATATGCCCCTAGTGCGGGGTACCATATTTTAATTCCATATATTTATTTATGGCGTAGTTATAACTCTTAATAGTTTTAGGTTATCGCCATTTTCAGGGCGTGCCAAAGAACACGGGTACCAAGTTTCATCGGATGGACAGACAGACATTCGGATTTCAACTCTACTCGTCATCCTATAACCCTACATCTAACTCATTTAGGTTTTAGGATTTACAACCAATCGTTTTGTGAACAAAACTGTGTGTGGGTATAAAAACGTGTGTTGGTGCATTTCCAAGGCATTTTCAGTCAGTCCACATTAAATTCAATTCATGTTCTTATACATAAACACTTTTATTTATGTATTTAATGTCTGCAAATATGTCGTTATGTTATCACATCCACACTTCCATTTTTACGCGCTTCTGATACCAATAAAAGCGGTAACCTTTACAATTTTCTAATAAGCACATATCAGTTAAATATACATATATACATCGACCTTCATATACTTCTATAGACATTAAGAGTACTTTGGTACATATGTATTCACATAGCTGGAATGTGCAGTGCATTGTCACTTCTGTGGCAACCGTTAATTTATGAGTATATTTTAAATGAAATATAAAACTCCATATAAATTAAAATGTTTCAGTTGGAGAATTTTTCCGAAGTGATAATGCAAATGATATGGTATGAAATATATGAAATGTTAGCATACATATGCTTTAATAATGGCGAAATTGGTGTATTTCATACAGTTATATAAAAATTTTAATGAATAACCTTGTTTTAAATATGTGGTAAGCATGGCACCAATAAAGTGCTCCTAAACCTAAGGGCAGATTACAGCACTGAGCTGAATTGAATGAACATGGTCCAAATGATTTATTATTTAATAGTGTTGTATTCGCTAAAAAGGTTATGTCAACAAGTTTTCGACGATGAAGGACCTATTTATCCCCAAATTGATTCCCGTTTGATAAATTTTGGTATTTTATAAACCTCCCGAAATGTGTCCAGTATTTTACAAAGGGCTGTATATCAATTTTTTGCAAACACTTGTTTTATTTCCGCTTCCCCCATAAAAGCTTCTTTTACAATTAATATATTAACGAATTAGTTAATAAATGAGAGTTAATCAGAAATACATAAAACACGAATATTTAGAATGTACGGCTTTACAATTTTTCGAAAAAATGTGTTTATAGTAATAGTTGCAAGTGTTGTCGTAATTTGAGTAATTAATGCTTTTACAATGTTTTTCTTTTATTTTCATTTTATTTGCAGTTGTAAATCAACGCTAAGAGTTGGAAGTGGAAAATCCTGGAGGTTTCGTTGGTAGCAATGTATTAATTAAATGCAATATGCCCTCGTTTGTTAATGAGTATGTAACCGTAACATCATGGCTACAGAAAACGAATTTCAATATATACATATCCATCGCGGAAAGAGGTAAGTAGATTACATTTAATGATTATAATTAGTAGTGTCGTAGGAAAAACAAATTCCAGTGGTCAAGTGTACCGAGCTATAAGATAGATGAAGATATAAGAAGATATATATCTCCTATAGTCTATTTTTTATTTAAATATCAATGGAGGGCATTTGCTGAAGTTGAACTCTAGGGAAAACAAAACTGGCTACATTTTCCTTGGCGGATGCTTAAACTATTATTATTTTTTCGTAAAAAACCAAGAAATGAACGAAATGAGCTTAATGACTTTAACGATGGCACACGATCCCACAAAATTCTAAAATTTCAAATATTTCAGATTTCTAATAAAACACCCAACCACAGCCAAAATTACATCCAACTAAAACTATTTGCTTTTCATTAGTCTATAAAAGTGTGAATGTTGTTATACAACACCTTGAAGTGAAAACTGCCATCCATCATCAAAGTGCAACGAGCGAACGACGGTCAATTGCCGGTTCGTTAACCAAACAGTTCTTCCTGCGCGATATACTTTTAGAACTCCTCCATTGCCGGCGCCATCAGAGTTTTATCGGAACACCCGTATTAACCTAATGCTTACTCTGCCATCGACCATCGGGCAGCGCGTTGCACATATCCGTGTTGAAAACTTTATTATTTTTATTTTCCACAACCGGCCAAAGCTATTTAAATACCGGGTCACATGTGTGAGCACCAGTGAGTGATTAGATAGACGTGAATGTATGAGTATCGATGTGTCTGCGGTTGTAGTTAAGTATCTAATGGAAAAAAGTTAGACAGCGGAAACAGCAACTAAATGCTGGACTAAAATAAAACAAACAAGTAAATTTATTACGCATAGTATTTGCGCTGAAGCGTAACGGTTTTGCCAATTTTGTTTAATTGCATTTTGTTTTTGATTTTTTTTTACATATGGCAAAAATCATATGCTGCCAACCGGCGAACTTCTGGTGTACAACATCACACGCACCGATGCGCACTAAGTTTATCGCTGCCAAGTTGACGCAAGGCTAATATTCAATTGTCTAGTAAGATAACTGCAGCAACAGACCCACTAACATTAATACATTAGTGACAATGTAGCATCGCAAAAGTCTTGTATGCTTGAACTTAATACACGGCATTTAGTGAATTGAGTACCCAATATGCATATATCGTACAGACATGTTCAACATATTAAGTGTTTGCCAAGCGATAATTTAAGACAAATTTAATCTTAATGAAACCTGATACACATGTTCCCTCGCATCATGATGGGATGGGTATTTCAGATCTGACGTAAGCGAAATCGGACCATTGCCACGCCCATAAAATCGATATCTGAAAAACTATGAAGTACACTACTCGACAAATTTCAACCAAATTTGGTACTATATATATAACATTTTCATTAGACCTTGAAGTTTCAAATACTGATTTGGAGGTGCATCATCGCTCTTTAAAAATTGTCGTACTTTATGCCAAAAGTATGGTTCAAATTGTGTGCCATCTTAATAGAATTATTTAAATAAATAAATTACCGGAGTATAAAATGTTCGTTACACCCGAAATAGTTGCAGCTTCCTTTCTAGTTTGATCCATAATGTTATCCATAAGAAGTTTAGATGGCTTAAACAGAAATCTGTGAGCTAAACACAATGAATATATAAAATAAATGGTACAATGGCTTCGTCTCAAGTTATCGCAAATAGTTGCACAACACTGTATAATATATGACCGCAAACTTCGTACCGTATGTGGGTTCTGTAACGATGCGGTGCGCTAAATACATAGTTAAATTAATTAGCGATAGCTTCGAAGCCAAATACGAAGAGCAAAGTTGACGTGAACACTTACAATAAGCGAGCACTTGAAATGCTTGAAAAGCACTTATGAGCGTTTACAAGCGCAAATAAGCGACCGAACGCACACGTAAACAACTTTTATTTTTTTTTGTTTTTGTTGGTAAAACATACATATATATGTTCGTAATTGCCGTTAATGACTTTTAATTTCAGTTTGATTTGCATTGAGCTCCTTTTTTCAACTGCTCTGTATGAGTATATATATGTATTCTTGCATGTAAATGTAAAAATGTAAAAAATTCTATTCTCTCTCTCTCTCTTTCTCTTTATATTTAACAGAAATGCGTGAGCTCGTAGCGCCTATTTATTATGAAGGCCACAAGCGTGGTGGCATATCTGAGCTATCCGATTATAGTGCCATTTGTGGCTTATTGCAACCAAGAGCTGGTATATCAGTAATTATTGCAAATTTTCATTTTGCGCTAGTTGTTTCTTCTGTGAGGAACCTCTTAGGTAATCCGGGTTTTAGCTTGTAGGAAGTAGTACACTAATAATGCTGAATTGTCAAATAAATAAATAATTAATAAAATTGGCAAAAACGAAATGATTGTCAAGGGATCAAAGTTTAAAAGTTTAAAAGAAAGGGAAACACAAATTAACAGGTAGCCCTCATGATCATTGTAAAATCAATGTAAAAAAAATATGAAGAGGTTATTTTTTTAATTTAAATTAATTAACATTTAGTTAATTTAGTTAAAAAAATTACTTTACACTCTACCCTCTAATGCGATTATGCCGATCTGTTAGCAATGGCTCCCGCTTTGTCCTATTTATTCCTTCTGTGCTAACTGATCTTCTGATTGCTCCCGTTTCTCCAAATCGACCGATCAGAGTTCGCCACGATAGCAAAATGAATGCAATTAGGACATACGTAAGTAATTAGGAAAAACGTAAATAATTAGGATTACGGTAATGATGCTGCCATATCGTTCGTAACACTCACCCTGTTACATCACATCTGCGATGAACTGTTTAAGAGAAAATGTCGTGCATATTTGCGTACAAGCTTGCCGCCACATCAAGTTAAGCCAGCTAAAGCAAAGCGAAACGGGCCAGCCTTAGCAGCCAGCAAGTGGCAGAAAGTGACGAAAAATTAGGCCAAAAACGTCAGTTGTAAGCAAAGAAAAAATTTAAAATACCTGACTGCTACAACTGTTCCGCCGCATTCCACCACCGAGCGTGGTATCACAAAGGGAACCAAAAACCAGAAAACCTAAAATGCGGAACGGCATAAATAAAAGAATAAAGAGAAAGAAATGAAGCTGGCGAGCCGAAATAAAATTAAAAGCAATACAACAAATAAACAACTGGAAAATGTCAAAAGTTGTAAGGACCTGAGTAAGTCTGTGTGCCATGGAACCGGAACTAAACTTATACGATAGTGAAAATGCAGATTGGTCTGTCCTCATGACGATGCCAACGCGTACAGCCAAATGATAAGACCTCTAGGCAATTTCTTCGCTGCATAAATGTTGCGGTTGGGTGACAACGACCATTCTGGCGTGTACGTAACATATCGGAATTGTGTGTTTGTTTGCATGAGCGCCTGTTTGTATGCTACATTTATTTATTTTCGCTAAAAAAAACATATACAATTGGGGTATTCAGACCGAACCTGTTAATCCGGTAATTCGTCAAAACGCTTAACTGTGGACATACTTTTTGTTCTACCTCAATAGTTTGGAAAATTTGTTTCGAGAGCAGCTGATCCAATTTTATTTACGAGTGTAAATGCCTCGAGAAAGTGCAAAATCAAAACTTTTCAGTACTTTAAATGAAAGTTATGTGAAGGAGATACATTTTATTACTGGTAAGTAGTACTTAAACTTAATGTGCAGAGGAGCATAATTATTTCAAGACGTATTCAGTAAGGATGCAGATTTGCTGGAGGATACCATTGAAGAACCATTGATGATTTACTCATTCACAATGGTTGACAATCAGTTCCGTTAAATGCTTCGTGTAGACCGAACTGAAATTGGTCACTTATTGACCCTCATAGCAAATGAGGAAGTTTAAAAAACTTGGCAAGCAATTACCAATTGATATACAGCTAGCAGTCGTTCTATATATGTAGATTGTATATATGTTTATTGATTGAACCTGTATTCTTCACAATATACTACTTGATAGCAGTGAAAATTAGAATTTAAACGATAGTACGAATAAAGACTTTTATGAGGAAGAAACGGAGCAAACTACCTCAAATAGCTTTGAATTAAAAGGCATTTGTAAATTGAATAAAAATATTAAATATAAAAGTAATAATTATATATTATTGTTCAATATATTTTTAGTTCAATCATTGTCAGTCTTACTTTTTGCTCTAGCTCGAATTTTAATATATCAAACCCTTTTTTAATTTTTCTCTCTCCAATTCTATCTTTAACCTTTTTAAATTTCCATAAATTTTGGTTATATCAATTACCTTTTTATAGTATATCTGCGCGTTTAGCTTCTATAAAAAACGTATTAAACTGCACATGTAAGCTTATTAAATAAATAATTACCTCATTTTTCAAATTTTCCAGAAAAAATATTTTCCTCCTCATTCCATTTTTTTAAGCTTTGCTCTCGTGCGAATTTTCTATTGAGTTTCCAATAAAATCAAATGTAAACATTTGTTGAAGAAATACTAACTTTTCAAAAAAAAAAAACAAATGTAAAATTAGCTAATAGCGAGTAGTAAATATATTTTTTCGTTAAGAACTTTGTAAACAACGACCCAATACAAAGAGATGATGTGAAGTTACCGAGTAAAAAAATTATCAAGCTTGCCAGACTGGTATTTCGTTACTCGGTAGTACGTTAATCTGTTAATTTTACAAAAACGAAATGCACGTAAAAAACTACCGAATAACGACTAACGAATTAACAGCGCTGGTTTGAATGTATGTGATTGGCGTTACAACCGTTTAGCCGGTTATAGCCGAATCGACGATAGTGCACCACTTCTCTCTTTCCTTCGCAGTTCGGCGCCAGTTGGAGATCCCAAGTGTAACCATGTCGCTTTCCACCTGGTCCCTCCAACGGGGTGGAGGCCTTCCCCTTCCTCTTCTTCCTCCGGCGGTTACAGCATCTAACACTTTCAGAGCTGGAGTGTTTTCGGCCATTCGGACAACATGACCTAGCCAGCGTAGCCGCTGTCTTTTTATTCGCTGAACTATGTCAATGTCGTCGTATAACTCGTTCAAATTATCGTTCCATCGTCTGCGGTATTCGCCGTCGCCAATGTTCTGAGGACCATAAATCTTGGTCAAAATTTTCCTCTCGAAAACTCCTAGTGTCGTCTCATCTGATGTTGACATCGTCCAAGCTTCTGTACCATAAAGCAGGACGGGAATGATAAGCGACTTGTAGAGTTTGATTTTGGTTCGTCGAGAGAGGACTTTACTGTTCAATTGCCTACTCAGTCCAAAGTAGCACCTGTTGGCAAGAGTGATTCTGCGCTGGATTTCGACGCTGACATTGTTCGTGTTGTTGATGCTGGTTCCCAAATATACGAAACTATCTACTACTTCAACGTTATGGCTGTCAACTGTTTGTTTGATGACAGGAGATTTTTCGTCTTGTACTCATTTACCTCCAGACCCAATCGCTTCGCCTCCTTATCCAAGCGGGAAAAAGCAGAACAAACGGCGCGGTTGTTGCTTCCGATGATATCAATATCATCGGCGTACGCCAGCAACTGTACACTCTTGTAGAAGATTGTACCTTCTCGGTTTAGCTCTGCAGCTCGTATTATTTTTTCCAACATCAAGTTAAAGAAGTCGCACGATAGTGAGTCACCTTGTCTGAAACCTCGTTTGGTATCGAACGGCACGGAGAGGTCCTTCCCAATCATGACGGAGCTTTTGGTGTTGCTCAACGTCAACTTACACAGCCGTATTAGTTTTGCGGGGATACCAAATTCAGACATCGCGGCATAAAGGCAGCTCCTTTTCGTGCTGTCGAAAGCAGCTTTAAAATCGACAAAAAGGTGGTGGGTGTCGATCCTATTTTCACGGGTCTTCTCCAAGATTTGGCGCATGGTGAATATCTGGTCAGTTGTCGATATTCCAGGTCTAAAGCCACACTGATAAGGTCCAACCAGTTTGTTGACGGTGGGCTTTAGTCTTTCACACAGTACGGTCGACAAAACACTAAGAGCACACTAAGATTCAGTTCTTCGCCGTCGTATTTGAATAGCTCTGCCGGTAATCCATCGGCCTTTGTTGTTCTTCAGGCGGATAATTGCTATTCGAATTTCTTTATGGTCGGGTAATGGAATATCTATTCCATCGTCATCGATTGGGGAATCGGGTTTGCCATCTCCTGGTGTTGTACTCTCACTGCCATTCAGCAGGTCGGAGAAGTGTGCCCTCCATAATCCCAGTATGCCCTGGACATCGGTTACAAGATTATCACCTTAGTCTCTACATGAGGATGCTCCGGTCTTGAAACCTTCGTTAAGTCGCTTCATTTTTTCATAAAATTTTCGAGCATTACCTCTGTCTGCCAGCTTCTCAAGCTCTTCGTACTCACGTTTTTCGGCCTCTTTCTTTTTTGTCTGCAGATGCGTCTCGCTTCCCTCTTCAGCTCTCGTTATCTATCCCATCCCGCACGTGTTGTGGTCGTTTGCAACGTTGCGAGGTAGGCAGTCTGTTTTCTCTCCGCTGCGAGACGGCAATCCTCTTCGTACCAGCTTGTTTTTTGTCGTTGCTGAAATCCAATTGTTTCGGCTGCAGCGGTACGCAGTGAGTTTGAGATGCCGTTCCACAGTTCCCTTATACCGAGATGATGAGTGCTCTCAGAGAGCAGGAGTTCAAGACTGTTGCGATTGCAGCTTTTCGACGTCGAACAGTAGCCAGGTAGCTTGATGTATTTTCTTATGCTGGAATCTGGTACTACAGACGACCATATTTCGGGCCCCAGCGAAGTCGATCAGCCTCAGGCCGTTTGGCGATGTTTCGTCATGGACGTTCATCCACCCCTAATATATTACAGTTGAGTACATTGACATGTATCTTAATATGATGCGGCAACCAGGCAGCAAAGGACCTTCAGAAGTAGCGGCATTAACAGCTACACGGCATTTTCTCACATCAAAGTATAACTTCGCTCAATCCCACATATATTAGTATGTATTAATATATACTGCATACTTTTATAAGAAAGTTTGTGTGAATAGTGGCTTTCAGTGAAGCATTAACGCGAGTTTGCTGTCAGCAGCAACTTTTGAATATGACATATTGTGGAGTAAACACTAGTCATGCACCAACTCACTTAAACACACTCTTACTAACACTCACAGTTGATAGTGAAGTCAGCTTAATTTCGGGATTGACATCGCGGTCGGGATTGTGATTTATGATTGGATTCTGGTTTCTTAAAAGCTAATATTTTCGAATTGAACTTAATATTCTATGGCCACGTTATCAGGTCCTGATGGTCATTCCGGAACGTTTCGTATAATCGGATGTATGTCAAATCTTCACTGAAACGATTTTTACAAAAGTGATATAAAATTTTGAGAATAGTTATTCTAAATGACTTAAGTCATCAGGCAGCGGAAATGGTGTTTAAGATTACCACTTTAAGGTCCTTCAGTAATCCAACGATATATCTGTAAATAAAGCTTTTTTATGAATTAAAACTTTTTCTAATGTTTCCTCATGTAATCTCACTTTTAAAAGTGTTATTCTTGACCACTCCTGAATTGATAATGGCCCCTCCTACAATACTTCGCAGCGGCGTGAAGTATCTAATGCTATTATTTTGTAAATAACTCTAAGATCGTGATTATATAATGCTAGTATTTGCATTTCTTGAGAACATATCTCGTCTTAAGCATTGATTATACTCAAAACTTACGGAAGCTGCTGTTTGCTATTGCTCTCCACGCTTCACTTCAGCGTCACTGCTCTGCATATACACTTTCGCTTAATGCTGAAGTTTAAACGACGGGCGAGTATTTTGCATATCTTGCATTTTGATGTTATGCACGAGTCATCGTCAGAGTTGTGCGCACTCGAATTCTCCATTACATCCATTTTAAAATGAACACCAGTAGAGTCATGCCATTGCGTACGAACCATTACATACCGATTTGAACTGTGGAGTTGCAAGGAATTTTGAAGGTTGATTGCTGCGTAGCACTGTTGTTCAGTTGTTTTGCGACCATGCTCTTACGGTACTTTTGGTGGCAACAAAAGTGGTTGGAATAAGACAGCTTGAACATTGCTATTGGAAAGTTAGACCAACATTGTTATTTTTGTTGTTAAGCGGTAACAACTCCAACAAAGTACCTGAAACCCTATCTTTGGTTTTGAAGAATTCCAAATGGACTCTAAGCAATATTTCTATGATAATTCATATTCAAAATTGCGCAGCTAGATTTCACACATTATTATGCTACCTAACGATGTGAAAAGTAAAATTAGGAAAATTTTAAAATGGAACTATGATATATTTTATTTGCAATTAGCTTAAACTTGATTACAACCTCTAGTCTTTGATGTCCGTTGGCTTTCTCTCTGATTATGAAGACGTTGGGAACGCTCAGAGTTCGACCCTAGTGCGAGTTTGTATATTTCTAATATTCTGTTCTTCAAGCCGCTGAACTCGCTCCATATTCTACCCTCAAGCGCGTACTTGGGATGTTTTAAGATTTTGTTCAGCAAGCAGCAGCGAGTGCTCGTTACTCGACTCTCTGGCACTCGATTGCGATGCGAAGAGAATAACTTGCAAGACGATTTTCAGTTTCAGATTAAGATTCTCCATCACTGAGTATTTTTGATAGCCTCACCTGGGAACTATTTCTAGCAATAAATATAGCCTATGTTGCTCGGGATGAATGTAGCTTTCCAATGGTGAAAGAATTTTTGAAATCGGCACAGTAGTTTTTGATTTTATTCATTACAAACATACATACAAATCGTTCCTCTTTATAATAGTAGTATAGATTTATTCTATTTTTCAAAGACAATTAAAATGACGAGAAACTACTACAAACATGATTCATGTTCTATACTGTGATCTTAATCGTTCGACGCCTTACTTGCACAAAGGCAAGACCTTTGTATGGAGGTGGGGGTGGTTATAATCCGATTTCCTCCATTTTGGAATGTATTCCTTGATATAGCTTTAATATTTTACGAGATATGTACAAAAAACTTAGTAGGGGCGGGCCCACGCTTACTTCCCCAAAAAAATTAGATCCACATATGCCCCTTCATAGTGCGATATTTCATACCAAATTTTACTTCAATAGCTTAATTTATGGCTTAGTTATAGCTCTTTATATGTTTTCGGTTATTGCCATTTTATGGGCTTGGCAGTGGTCCCAATACGCCCATCTTGGAACTTAACCTTCTTATGGTGTCAAGAAATACGTCTTCCAAGTTTCATCAAGACATCTTAATTTTTACTCAAGTTACCAACCGTTATGTGAACAAAACTATTATATTCTATTTAGCAACTTTGTTGCGAGAGTATAAAAACGTATATAAACTTATGAATGTGCAGATTTAGCAATATCGCACACTCATATTCGCATATGTTTTCTCAACTGTTCTGTGTCAGTGATACCATCCTCGGTCGGTTTCAATGTGGGGACGACCTTGCAAATGAAATTCTCTTCCTGCGGTCATTTCCGCTCAACGAGTTTTTGCATATCCTAGAGACTCGAGTGCATGGATATGCATGGTTGTGCATTTTTAGCTAGAACGCTTATGTGCACATAACTCTGGTCCATATAATATTTCAGTTTGAAATATCTGTTAAAGCTCGTATACTGACTGTAAAAAATATGAGAAATGAAATTTCAACACTGAGTATTCGATATATTTACGGTAATCCAACTAATATAGAATAAATGAGTTAATAAAAACTCAAGGCTCACAGTTTTTGAAGAAATATAGTCTAAAATGTGTCGGAATCAACATAAAAAAATCCAAGCAGTCATGGTGATGTTAATTTTAATTTTAGTTTTTAGTTTTGTAGATTTTTATAGTAGCTATATAAGGTCCTATTGATCTACTTATCTTGGAGACGCAGTATTCCTCCTTTGGTAATGCTTTTGTCAATCGCCGCAAGGCATTACGATTTCAGAAATATGAGTTGAAGTAACCAACATACTAATATTTTTAAAATAAGTAAGTTAAGCTTTCACAGAAAAACTTGCATTTATTTAACTTGAGGTGAAGGTGAACGTTTTGGGAGAGTTAAAGTTGGAGTTACGAATGCAGTTGACGCGACAAATTTTTCGTTGATGTTGTTGGGATTGGTATTTCAATTTGCGGTTTATGTTGGGCGCAAATTCGGGAATTTTACCAGACTAAATCTAATTTTTTTAGTAGCTAATGAAAAACCGCAAAACAATGGGCTACACACGAGTGTTCGTAAATTTAGTAGCTAAAAAATACAAATATTGCTACCGCTCTCGCCAGCGCTAAATACTGCTAGTTAGGAATCGCCGAATTTTATTTTTGTGAGTACTGGGTTACAAAATAACTTATACGATACAAATAGGGTCGAGTTTTTAATTTTAATGGTTTCAGGGGTTTGAAGTCTTTGTGATAAAATATCTGAAATTAATTTTAAACTTTTAAATTTCACATCTTTTAACAGAATTTTCAATTCAGTAATAACTTTTTAATGTCCCTTACACCCATATGATAGCTTCCTATACTGACTCTGAAATATTTTAATCTAATTAAGAGAACATTTTTTCCTGAAATTGATCCTGTGCTCTGGTGAAAAAATTAGTAATATTGAAATGATGAACATATATTAATACTTCCACTAGTTTCCATATCTATATTAATATTATAAAAATGAAAAATTTGTTTTTTTGTTTGTATTGAATAGACTCCGAAACTACTTGACTAATTTGTATATATAATATTATTATTATATTACATATATTAAATACTAATTTTCAAAAAAGTTAGTTATACTACAAAAATTGTCGCGACAGAATATGTCTAACTATTATAGTTTTGTCACAGTAAGTGTATTTATCATTTTAAAAAATATTATTAAATTACACCGCTATAAAAGCTTTTTTATTTATACTTTGGAATTAACCCTTATTAAAACAAATTATTTCATATTTAAGTGTACTTCAATACCATATTCAATTTGTAAGTTATTTGAAAAATGTTTGTATGTAAGCAATGGCAAAAAATAAATTATACGTAGCAAAATTTCCACGCAATTGACAATAACCAACAATTTTTAATTTGCATTGAGTAATTCGCAACTCGTAAAATATATTTTCGCTTGTAAATTTCACCCACATATACACGTCAGTTCCGCTTCCACCCACAACAATATACCCTTCAAAACATGAACGAGTTTAACGGTGTTCAAATGAAAGAAAAACACAGAACACACACATACCCTTATACTCCACTCACATGCTCAAAATTTCACTACTGGTGTTTTTAAGCTATACCCGTTTTTATACTCTCGTAACAAAAGTTGCTAAAGAGAGTATTATAGTTTTGTTCACATAACGGTTGTTTGTAACGCCTAAAACTAAAAGATTTAGATATAGAGTCATATATACCAAAGTGATCAGGGTGACAAGTAGATTTGAAATCCGGATGTCTGTCCGTCTGTCCGTTTGTCAGTCTGTGAAAGCTGTAACTTTAGTAAAACTGAAGTTATAAAAGTAAAATTTGGAATAAAGGATCGCACTAGGAGGGGGCATATTTGGATGTAATTTTTTTGGGAAGTGGGCGTAGCCCCGCCCACAAATCGGTTATTTGTATTTAACTCGCAAACCAATAAAGCTATATAAACCACATTTTCCGCAGTCGATTCTCACACCATGAAAATAGTTGAAATCGGATAATAACGACGTCCACCTCCCATACAAAGGTTAGGTTGAAAATTACTAAAAGTGGGTTAACTAACTAAAGAAAAACATCAGAAACTAAATTTTGCAGAAGAAATAGCAGAAGGGAGCTGTACTCAGATTTTTTTACAAAATGGAAAATGGGCGTGGCATCGCCCACTTATGGGTCAAAAACCGTATCTGAGGAACTACTCGACCGATTCGAATGAAATTCGGTATATAATATTTTCTTGACACCCTGATAACACGGACAAACGGGCGAAATCGGTTCACAACCACGACTACTTTCCTTATAACTCAATTTTGAATTCCATCTGATTCTTTCACTTTATAATGTAAACATAAGGAACCAATGAAGATAGCGGAGTAATACTTTACACAAATAGTGCATATCATATATGGCTTCACTTGTGAAAGAATTGTAAAAAAGGGATTATAACTTTTCAAGGCCCCAGATATCGAACATGTTGAACTCAGCGCCTATCGTTAAATTTTAACCGAAAATATGGGTTAATCTCTTAGATAATTTAATGTAATTCAGAGGAAATTGTTTTCTCCTAATAGTGTGTCTCAGTTCCAAAAATTATTAAAACGGGTCATAACATCTCCATATATCTTCTCCTAGCTATTATAGGTTTTTCAAAAATACGGTGAGCTTTATTCCGCATATATGTATTGGTTAATATGTGAGCTATCTTAGCAAAATTAAGTAAGCGTATAGTCTTGGATATAGAGTACCTTGCTGATGAAAATGAATGAAATCGATTCTGGAATTACCTCAGCCCTCATATTCTATATATGACGATTTTTGTTATTCTATTAAACTTTATGCCGAATTTATGGGTTAATTTGTATGTTATCTTAATAAAATTTCTTCAATAAATTGCGAGAGTATAAAATGTTCGGTTGCACCTGAACTTAGCCTTTCCTTACTTGTTATAGTTATCTCCTTGTCCTCCCTCTATGTGTTGGCATTTCGTGCGCATATTGTCGTTGTTGTTTATTTTTTTTCTTTATCGGCCTTTATCTACATCGAAAAAAGATTTACGCAACTGTGGCTGGTTCAGATATATTGTGAGTTTTTCGGTGACTACTATTTTTTGGTTTTATGTTGTTTTCGTTTTTTCTTAATTTTTTCCATTTTCTATTTCCCCCTTTGTTTGCTGCGTTTGATGAATCATGGAAGCTTTTCGTGAACGAATCAGGATTTGTGTGGTCAGCACTGCAATCGAAGTATGGAGAGATAGGAAATAACAGATTACCTGGCCATACTCATATACAGTATACTCTCGAAAAGTAAATTCTCAGAAAGTAAATAATCGCGGAAAAGTTAATCACCTTTAAGATTACACATGCACCTCGAAAAAGTAAATTTTTTAATTTATTTTCAGAGAGTGTGATAAAAAATTCGAAACGAAGCAAGCAGCGTTTTTTACGATGTTGCAAAAACACTTACTCTCTTGTTTATCGCGTCTTTTTAGTAAATAAACTCTCCTACTTGATCCACTGGTTTAAAAATGAAAACGATGCTAATCAGGTGTCAGACTTTTTAAATTGTCGTACAAAAATGGTCAGAAAATATATTGCAAAAGAAAAAAAAAACAAAAGAATATTCAAGATTTTTTCTCTTCATAGTAAATACATAGTATGTATGTATGTAAATGTAAATATGTTTTTCATGTAAATCCATATGTTTTATTGAAGCAAATAAATGAATGAATTTTTTAAGTTTAAAAATGCATTTAATATTATAAAAACAGATAATTTATGTATATATTTGGAAAAGTAAATTATTCGAAAAAGTAAATTACCCAAAATACCAATATATTTACTTTTCGAGAGTATACTGTATATATATAGACGTGCATGTATTGTTGAACAAAAGACTATGACGTTGGTATGTAAATCCCAACAACGATACGACGCATATGAATGGGTGACGTTCGTTAAAATTTGGCATACAAACACCTTCATAGCCGTGATATAAGCAAAATAGGAAAGCGACAACAAAATAGAAAAATTCCATATTCCACTGAGCTTAATGAAAATTCAATAGAACAGCCAGATCGAATTTTCCATTGAAAAATACCGAGCAGTTTGAAAGGAGTTTAAAAACAACAAAAGTTTTTTAACACATTTAGTTTACAAAAATAAGCTCTCAGAAATGAGTCAGAATAGTATTTCTTAATTCTAGGCCAAGCTTAGATGGTTCTGTTTTGTGGTTTAGATTCTGAGGTTATCCGATAAATAAGGAACTATGCGAGCTTTAGTCAAGCCTCTGAACATCTGATGAATTTTAGAACCATAACTAAGTTTAGCATTATGTATTTCTGGTTGATCAGATGTAACTATTGTCCTGAAGAGTAGTGGGGTACCACTAACATCCACATATTCGGAGAGATCTCAATTGGTACTTGATATTTTCATGGCTTATTTCTCTAAGCAACATGTTGCGAGATTATAATAATTTTCGAAAGTTTTCTTCTAGAAATTTTCATGATTCTTTGTTACGGGGAATTAAAAAATCTCATTTGACTGCTGAACAATCGTAATAAGCCCAGGAAAACTATAATCTGCTTTATGAAACAAAGCTGAATCTCGCAATTATATGAGGAATAAAACTATCGAAAAATACTTAGGCGATGTAGGGTATAAAGCGTAATCGGCACACATCGCTTATGAGATAAGCGAGCTCTGAGTCTGACCACGAATGGTATGACTCTTAATATCATTATATATTTACGAACATGTGTGCGTGTCCTACTGCAATACATATCAGAGCTAATGGGATTACAAAAACAACTTTAATAACACTTCAGTTTCATATTTCTCGATCACAGTATGAATTTTAAGGAAGCGTGTAAGTATAATATGTATATATGTAGGACGGAGAAATGGTGTGCCAGGAATGCCGAAATACTACCAGTCCCAACTTTTCGTTCAGCTGCACAAAAGACATTTGTCCGAAATTAAAACAAATGTGCGGTCTCTACGAAAATTTTCTCGTTGTTGAGATGACCGCAGCAACGACAACGATACCAAAAACACGAAGCGCACATCACAATGCTCTCACGCACAGGCACACTCGACCGTCTATCAGCAGAACGAAAAAATACACGGAATTGCAGCAATGCAAACAGCCGATCGACTATAGATGAAAACAAAACAAACCCCTTCGCTTGCCGGATGCTGAAATTTTTGCTGTTGTTATTTTAGAGTTGTGCACTTTGAAAGGCCACTGCATTTTATTTGCATAGCATGTTCCGCCTAGTTGCTACCTACGATTGCTGTGCTGTTCATGTTGGTGTAATCGAGCAGCAGCCTGTGATGACATTTAATGTGAAGAATTAATTTATCGCAACGCTGTATCTGTAATTCCAGCGGCGAAGAATGCATAGTAAACTGGAAATGTGTATGTAACTATGTATATATGTATGTGTATATATACCCAATATCTGTATATAGGTACGATAGATCGGTACGTTAAAGCTCTTTGCTTATGCCGGGCGATTAATGTGGACATATGATTTTTTCACATCCTTTATATATCCGACAAACCCCAAGTTCGCCATTTTGACACATCGAAACCAACATATTGGTTTATATTCAATGCATGATCAGCATTAAATGTACGCAAAATGTCAAGAACTTGTGAATATGACGTGTTAAATGCTAGCGAACAGTGGACGACATGAGAATAGGTGTGTACGAAAGTAAAACAACCAAGTGAGAAAACTTTATACCGTAAATCTTAAAAAATTATTTAATTCTGTCATAACCTAAAAATTTAGTCTGGCGATTTCTCCGTAACACGATTCTGAATCAACAATAAGTTTCCCATTATTGTAAGATCTTCACTATGATATTTAATGTCAATAATTCTTCTTCTGGAGGATGGGATCATGTGTAGAAGTTCACGCAAGTGAGGAAAGTTTTTGATTGTCACTCACTTGGGAGTGGCCAGAAACGATTCTTCTCCACATGGTTCAAGCAGCTCACGACTTCCGGTTTTAGACCAAGTATCCTCTGGGTAGCCAACAGACATCCGTTTGAAGGTGAGCTAAAGTGAGAAGGCGAAGCCCGCTTATGCGGTTGTGCGTAGGGTTTGGGACCCACCACATAAAAACACCCCCCAATGAAAAATCTACGAAAGCCTCGGATGAGACACCCCCCTTTTGATGACGACCCCTGCAAACGTTTTAAGGATAATGATATAAGGGCATGCACCTGGAATGTCCGGACCCTTAATTGGGAAGGTGCCTCTGCCCAGCTGGTTGATGTCCTCATACGACTTAAGGCTGACATCACCGCCATCCAAGAAGTGCGATGGACGGGACAAGGACGGAAGAAGGTGGGTCCTTGTGACATCTACTACAGCGGCCATATAAAGGAGCGCAAATTTGGTGTTGGATTTGTGGTGGGAGAGAGACTCCGTCGCAGAGTCCTGGCATTCACCCCGGTGGATGAACGTCTAGCCACAATCCGCATCAAAGCGAGGTTCTTCAACATATCGCTGATTTGCGCCCACGCCCCAACGGAAGAGAAGGACGATGTGACCAAAGATGCTTTCTATGAGCGCCTAGAACGCACCTATGAGCGCTGCCCCCACCACGATGTAAAAGTCGTGCTTGGTGATTTTAACGCCAGGGTGGGTAAAGAAGGTGTCTTTGGCACAACAGTCGGAAAATTCAGCCTCCACGACGAAACATCGCCAAACGGCCTGAGGCTGATCGACTTCGCTGGGGCCCGAAATATGGTCGTCTGTAGTACCAGATTCCAGCATAAGAAAATACATCAAGCTACTTGGCTGTCTCCTGATCGAAACACGCGGAACCAAATCGATCACGTTGTGATAGACGGAAGACATGTCTCCTGTGTTTTAGACGTGCGCACGCTCCGAGGACCAAATATAGACTCGGACCATTATCTGGTCGCAGCGAAGATACGCACCCGCCTCTGTGCAGCAAAGAATGCCCGTCAACAAACACAAGGAAGGTTCGACGTCGAAAAGCTGCAGTCGCAACAGACAGCCACGAAATACTCTACTCGACTTGCACTCCTGCTCTCTGAGAGCACTCATCAGCATCTCGGTATAAGGGAACTGTGGAACGGCATCTCAAACTCACTGCGTACCGCTGCAGCCGAAACAATTGGTTTTCGGCAACGACAAAAAACAAGCTGGTACGATGAGGAGTGCCGTCTCGCAGCGGAGAGAAAACAGACTGCCTACCTCGCAACATTGCAAACGACCACAACACGTGCGGGATGGGATAGATACCGAGAGCTGAAGAGGGAAACGAGACGCATTTGCAGACAAAAAAAGAAAGAGGCCGAAATGCGTGAGTACGAAGAGCTTGAGAAGCTGGCAGACAGAGGGAATGCTCGAAAATTTTATGAAAAAATGAAGCGACTTAACGAAGGTTTCAAGACCGGAGCATCCTCATGTAGAGACCAAGGTGGTAATCTGGTAACCGATGTCCAGGGCATACTGGGATTATGGAGGGAACACTTCTCCGACCTGCTGAATGGCAGTGAGAGTACAACACCAGGAGATGGCGAACCCGATCCCCCAATCGATGACGATGGAACAGATGTTCCATTACCCGACCATGAAGAAATTCGAATAGCAATTACCCGCTTGAAGAACAACAAAGCAGCGGGGGCCGATAGATTACCGGCAGAACTATTCAAATACGGCGGCGAAGAACTGATAAGGTGCATGCATCAGCTTCTTTGCAGAATATGGTCGGAAGAAAGCATGCCTGACGATTGGAATCTCAGTGTTCTCTGCCCAATCCATAAAAAGGGAGATCCCACAATCTGCGCCAATTACCGTGGGATCAGCCTCCTAAATATCGCATACAAGGTTCTATCGAGCGTATTGTGTGAAAGACTAAAGCCCACCGTCAACAAACTGATTGGACCTTATCAGTGTGGCTTTAGACCTGGAAAATCGACAACTGACCAGATATTCACCATGCGCCAAATCTTGGAAAAGACCCGAGAAAAGAGGATCGACACACACCACCTTTTTGTCGATTTTAAAGCTGCTTTCGACAGCACGAAAAGGAGTTGCCTTTACGCCGCGATGTCTGAATTTGGTATCCCCGCAAAGCTAATACGGCTGTGTAAATTGACGTTGAGCAACACCAAAAGCTCCGTCATGATTGGGAAGGACCTCTCCGAGCCGTTCGATACCAAACGAGGTTTCAGACAAGGTGACTCACTATCGTGCGACTTCTTTAACCTGATGCTGGAAAAAATTATAAGAGCTGCAGAGCTAAACCGAGAAGGTACAATCTTCTACAAGAGTGTACAGCTCCTGGCGTACGCCGATGATATTGATATCATCGGAAGCAACAACCGCGCCGTTTGTTCTGCTTTTTCCCGCATGGATAAGGAGGCGAAGCGAATGGGTCTGGAGGTGAATGAGGACAAGACGAAATATCTCCTGTCATCAAACAAACAGTCGGCGCATTCGCGTCTTGGCTCCCACGTCACTGTTGACAGTCATAACTTCGAGGTCGTAGATAATTTCGTATACCTGGGAACCAGCATCAACAACACGAACAATGTTAGCCTCGAAATCCAGCGCAGAATAACTCTTGCCAACAGGTGCTACTTTGGACTGAGTAGGCAATTGAACAGTAAAGTCCTCTCTCGACGAACCAAAATCAAGCTCTACAAGTCGCTTATCATTCCCGTCCTGCTTTACGGTGCAGAAGCTTGGACGATGTCAACATCAGATGAGACGACACTAGGAGTTTTCGAGAGGAAAATTTTGCGCAAGATTTATGGTCCTCAGAACATTGGCAACGGCGAATACCGCAGACGATGGAACGATGAGCTGTACGAGTTATACGACGACATTGACATAGTTCAGCGAATAAAAAGACAGCGGCTACGCTGGCTAGGTCATGTTGTCCGAATGGACGAAAACACTCCAGCCCTGAAAGTGTTCGATGCAGTACCCGCCGGAGGAAGCCGAGGAAGGGGAAGGCCTCCACTCCGTTGGAGGGACCAGGTGGAGAGCGACCTGGTTACACTTGGGATCTCCAACTGGCGCCGAACTGCGAAGGAGAGAGACAGGTGGCGCACTATCGTCGATTCGGCTATAACCGGCTAAACGGTTGCAACGCCAATCACATACAATTCTTCAAATACCCCATATTTTAAATAAGTTTTGTGGATACGATTAATATATCGCATATAAACAGGATAACTGTTTTCTACAACAACAAGTTTGAAAACTTGGGACTCAATTTATTTATGTTTCTTCCAAGATTATTAATCGTTTTCAGGTTAGGTGGTTTTTGAGCAACTTCTGCACATCTGTTCAACTCACATTGCAATTTGGTTTCACAGTTATATTATATTATTTCATAGCATGTTAATGCATTCATCAGTATGAAATGTAATGAGAACCGAGGGCATATCGCCAAACCTTTGCTACACTTGTACATACTAGTCTATGTACAAAAACATCTACGCATCGAAATGGGTATAAACTCACATCTGTGCGTTTCAAACCATGCTACGTATACACCCTGGTCGCACGCAAAATGCTAAAAATCATCGTAGTGGGCATTCAGCCGACATTTCATTTTAATGCTTGGTTGAATACGACATATTTATCGGTATGTGGATACATTATGATATATGTGTAGTATATGCGTTTTAACGTTCCTTTGTCTTGCTTTTTCGCGCAATCATTAATGCTCGTGCTACGCCCTTTGTTTTGCTTTGGCGGTTCTGGTTTTTAGTTTTTATGCCCTTAAATTTTGTGAAAAAGCCAAGAATTCAAGTGGTTGGAGTTACTACCAGCCATATGAGTTTAATTGCTCTGCTCTTCACATTGCGCACATTGTCGCTTCACTCGTCGTTTGCTATGTGGCTGTTAAGTGTTGCTTTGAAGGGATACGGATGCTTTCTTTTCCCTAGTTTTCCCCGCAGATACTCTTGTGTTGATGGCAGATGTTACTGAAACTGAGACTTTGACAATGACTGCGGCTGCGACGGCTGTGACCTTCTGATTCAAGATTTCGCCTTTAAATTATAAGAATTTTAAGAAAACTGACAAATACAGTTTGTGCTTCCAGTTGTTTGCAACTTTTCTTTATTACGATTCCCTGCCTAAAGATATAGGTCATGACATTGGTACAGCTGGTTACGAAAGCTTAGTTGCCATTTATTTTAGAACGCTATTGTACCGATTACCGATTATATTCTGAGCTCAAAGTTATAGAATTTTTTTACCGGTAAAATGTTTCGTGGTACACTCATTCATTGCGAAGTCTTATTTACCTTATTTGGAACACTAAAATATACTCTTCAGAGAACGGCCTATAGCATTCAAACAAAAAAAGTCTCACTTTTGCCTCAATGAATTGTTTTTTTTTTTTGTTTTGCTGTCTGATCCATCAATATGTTTCTTGTTATGCATATACAAATTTATGTTTGCATTGGTGGTTGGTACACATATTTAACGGAACATAATGTGTCTGCCATCTCACTTCTGAATGATTGATTTCACCCATGTTGTTGTTGTCTTTTATGGCAACATGGTGTATGATTAATTGATGTGTGAATATGTACGTGCAAGGGAATAGACATACAAATGCATGCTCAATTCAATACAATGGCTCCGAAATTGGTATTTGGGTTGCTCTACTTTCATCCAAAGGTGTTTGTGGGCATATTCATAATTTGTACTACTTTGTCACCTGTGTATAAGTGATCATTTAATATTTTACTAAATGCGATTGGTTTATGATTCAACCTGAGGTCATTCCAAAATAAGTGGGTAACCGATAGTACATTTTCAAGGTGATCAAGTTTGGGAAATAAGATCCACCATTCTATCAACGGAATTTATTTACCGATAGCTGCTTGAGTTGTAACTGAACATTTCATACTCGTGGAATGTATTTATTTCATTTTATTAAGAACTAGCAGACCGTTCCGTTCCGTACAATACATATGTATGTACTTTCCCTTTTCTTGCGTGGGTTCATTTTAAAAAAGTTAAATGAGGAAAATTCGAACATGAAATTATATTTTATTTTCAATTTTTATAATATTTTGTTCTTCAAGCAAAATTTGTGTTCTTGTACTGAGTTTCAGTTGTAAAATTATAGTTAAGGCGATTCATACGTACCCAGTTCCACAATTTCCGTAAAACGTTAAAAATTGCATAAAATATCGGAAGAATTGGAATTTAATATTTGTAGGTTGCCAAAAGATAAGCAATTATCCCGAAAAATTGCCAAAAAATTATAAATAGGTCACAGTACGGTCTTATGCACACAAAAACCACCTAATATGGAGCACGGTTCGAATAGTATAGGCCGACGGAGGTTACTCACGGCAGTATAAGCTCGAGTTATGGAACGAATTATGAGGCGTAACTATTCCATAACACCAAAATAATTCAGCGCCATACATCAGGACAGTCCAAAGTATAATCTGTTGGGAAGAGTGATTCTGCGTTGGATTTCCAGGCTGACATTGTTATTGCTGTTAATGCTGGTTCCCAGATGGACGAAATTATCTACAACTTCAAAGTTATGACTGTCAACAGTGACGTAGGAGCCAAGACGCGAATGCGTTGACTGTTTCTTTGACGACAGAAGATATTTCGTCTTGTCCTCGTTCACCACCAGACCCATACGCTTCGCTTCCTTATCCAGTCTGGAAAAAGCAGAACTTACGGCGAGGGGAGGATGGAGTCATGTGTAGAAGTTCACGTAAGTGAGGAAAGTTTCTGACTGTCATTCACTTGGGGGTGGACAGGAACGATTCTTTTGCATGTGGCTCAACTAGCTCACCATTTCCGGTCTTAGACCAAGTATCCTCTGGGTAGCCAACAGACATCCGTTTGGAGACGAGCTAAAGTGAGAAGGCGAAACCCGCTTATGCGGTTGTGCGTAGGGCTTGGGTCCCAACACATAAAAACACCCCCAATGTAAAGGAAGCAACAGCCTCGGATGAGAGACGGATATTACTTTCATGTAATATATGTACATATAATTCCTTTATTAGGTTTAGAATCAAGCTTAGAACATTTATACAATTTTATTGATTTGAGCTAAAATATCATTAGTTCCATTAAGACACCATATGTGGTGGATGCACCTAATCACTCAGTATTACCCTGTGAAAATCCTCTGCCAAATATTGTACGGCTCTTAGCTAAAAAAATCAGTCACCACGACAATAGGCGCGAAATTTGAACTAGTAAGAAGAGCGTTAATTCCGAAATTTGCTAACTTTTATTCAACACACAAAATTATATCGCTCATTTACATGAATAGTGTCACAACTCAAGAAAGTCGATTTTTCAGGAGAGCGGTTTAAAGTTTTCAATTGTCTCTTATTTAGCAAATCTGAAAAAACGTCATAAATTTATGGAATATATTTAATAAAATGCTGAGCATAAGTGGACTAAAAAGAGTGTACTGAAGCTTTGCTGTAGGCATAAACGTGACCCCTTGTGAATTATGTCGTTATTTTTAAAAAAATATACATCAATATCGCTGTCATAAGTTAAATGTGTCGTTATTGCTGAAAAAAGCAACATGAAAAAACTAATTTAATTTTCACAAATATCGTTCTAACACAAAATATGTAGTTATTTCTGAAAATAAAACCAAATTCACTCTATGACAATATGTGTTGTAACAAAATATATTATGTTGGCAAATATCTCCATTCCGCCTTTTAGTCCTTTTTGAATTTCGAATTATGTATAAAGCGCCAAATAGCTCGTATCTGGCAATACTGCACATCTTTGGAAGGTCTTGACATAACCTACAAAACGACGCTATGCATGATTAGTTTGGATATTGCGTTCAACAGTTACATATATACGTGTAGACATGGAGTTCACAAACGCCGGAATTCGCGTTATTTAAAAGTTTTCCTTCGTTAAAGGCAAATCCGCTAGAGAATTCATGGTGTTTTAGGGAATGGTACTATATCACTTCGAACTGCGAAGGAATGGTTTCGACGATTCAGAGCCGGTGAAAACTACACCATGGATAAGCCCGCCGGCGGAAGACCTGTGACAACGAATACCGATCAAATCATGGAAATCATAGAGTTAGACCGACATGTGGCATCTTGTGACATCTCCCAGGAGATGGTTAGTCACCAAACCATTTTAAACCATCTGCAGAAGTCTGGACATACCAAAAAGCTTGATATTTGGTTGCCGCATGATTTGACACAAAAAACTTTCTGGACTGAATCAACGCCTGCGATATGCTGCTGAAACGGAACGAACTCGACCCATTTTTGAAGCGAATGGTGACTGGCGACGAAAAATCGATCACATACGACAATATCAAGTGAAAATGGTCGTGGTCGAAGGCCGGTGAATCGTACCAAACAGTGGCCAATCCGGTATTGACGGCCAGGAAGGTTTTGCTATGTGTTTGGAGGGATTGAAAGGGAATCATCCAATATGAGCTGCTCCATATGGCCAGACGCTTAATTCTACCATCTACTGCGAACAACTGGACCGCTTGAAGCAAGCGATCAACCAGAAGGGTCCAGAATAGGTCAACGGGAAGAGTGTAGTGTTCCACAATTACAACGCCAGACCACACACTTAGTTGATGACTCGTCAGAAGCTACGGGAGCTCGGATGGGAGGTTTTATGGCATCCACCATATAGCCCGGACATAGCGCCAAGTGATTACCATCTGTTTCTGTCCATGGAATTATGAAGTTGCCGTCTAGATGGAAACAGATTATCGAACGAAACGGCGCATATTTGAACTAAATCCGATCACTGTAACACTTTTTATAAAGCATTGAATAAAGAGCAAAAAGGCGGAAATTGTTTATATTTTCAAACCTAATATGTCGCTGTTTCGAAAAAAAATATATGACTAATTCTGGCATAACTGAAAAGTTTCGTTATTGTGGTTAAAAATAACGCGACATAATAAGTGGTAAAAGATACATTCTTATTTTGACTGTTTATTTTTCAACGCACCAGTATGCAATTTTTACACAATATGAACAGTTATATTGTCCTCATTTCTGCATACTCAACTAAAAATTGTGTTTTTTAGTTCTGATACTATTCATGTAAATGAGCGATATAATTACTGTTATTTTTCTAAAAGTGAAGATAAAAGTAACGTTTCCTTTAGTTTTGGGTCTAAAATTCTGTACAAATATCATAAAATTTGTTAATATAAATATAAACTGATTAAGTTTAAAAACTCGAATTCCAGTGTTTAAATTTTTTTCACCGATTTCTAAAATTTAAATTTAAATACCGTTGCTTTCTTTTAAAAATTTATGTTACAGTGGAACTTCAATAAGTCGATCTTCTATAACTCGAAGATCTCCATAACTCAAACTTTTGATTTGGCAATAGCGTTTAGAAATCAAATTCCATACAAATTTCCTTCCATATCTCAAACTTCCCTCACTCGAAGTTCTCTACAACTCGAACTCTTGAATTGGCAATAGAAGACAAATTTCATAAAAATTTCCTTCCATAAATCGAACTTTTCGACCAGGGCATAATAAAAAATTTAAAATTTTACTATCAAGGAACAATTTTAAAGGAGTCCCTATATTCGTATGGAGGCGAACAAAAAATATGAAATTACACTTATGGATTGCATAAATCGTGTATCAAAGGCATGGGATACAGACGTCAAGAGCCAAACAATTGCAAACTACAACAAACAAAATTACAGAATACATGTTTTAATGTATTGAAATAAAACTTTTTGCGAAGTAAATAACTAAAACTGTGGGTAAATCTATATTTTACAGCTTTTTAAAAAAGTTATGTTTTAATGAAAATTTCTATAACTCGAAGTTTTTTTGTAGATTATGGTGATTCGAGTTAGAGAAGTTCCACTGTAATTCACACAGGAGATATAAGTAACTATAAATTGATAAGCGAGCAAAACTAAAATTCGAGCTTTCTCAAAAAACACGGTTAAGTGTTCGAACTCCCTGCAAGGTAGCACTACTTAAACTCTTATATGTAATAAGAATCTACTAATGTATGTATGTACATTAGGGTGGCCCTTAGTTGTATGGAGGATAAAAAAAGTTTCTGGATTCTCGATCGCACCCCCTAGAAATTTGCGAATAGCCCAAAAACTAGTATATACAAAGTTTTGGGTCAATCAAAAAAGGTTTAGAGGTTGCGCAAGGAGCTTGAAATCCTGAAAAAATAGGAATTTTTGCCATTTTTATGTCTCAGACTTCCATATTTCAAAGTCACACTATCCCTTACTGGTTTTCCATACCGTAATAAGATAATAAGAATAACATTAAAACCGTTATAACGGTATATCACGAGCATGCGACGCTTGAGAATGCACCACATTAAATTTACTTTCATATTTGTATTTCTGTAACTCTATCATCAATCGACCGATTTTTAAGATTGTGGTAATATTGGAAAGGTAATAAAAATGGCAAAAATTCTTAATTTTTCAGGATTTCAAGCTCCTTGCGCAACCTCTAAACCTTTTTTGATTGACCCACAACTTTGTATATACTAGTTTTTGGGCTATTCGCATATTTCTAGGGGGTGCGATCGAGAATCGGAATACTTTGGAAAATAAGGGCTACCCTAATGTACATATGTGCACAAGTGCGTATTTATGTGAGTAGGTTTCTCGGTCGACAAACGATCCTGTTATAAATCGCGGTTACGTGGCCACAGACCGTTTGTGTTTTGTTCTGCTTTGCCGGTGGCAATAACAATAAAAACCGCGAACCATTATATGGCAAGAGACTAGTATTTAGGTATTTAGTGTTTTTGTTGGTGTAGATGTACCAACAGCAGTTGCAGTAAAGTGCACAGAAATTAATCTGAGAGTCATCGGTTTTTTTATTTTTGTTCGAAAGCGGATGTTTTTGGCCACAGAGACCAGAGTTAAGAACTTGTACCAATTTATGCCAATAACAAACGTTTTTGGTACTAATTGTATAACTACTAGTATCCATCATAAATATTATAAAGTGAGTAGCCTAAAAAGATCTTACAGATTTCATTTAAGCGAAAAATAAATTCGAAGGTTTAGCATTCCTCTCCGAGGGACGATTTATATTTTTGATCAGAAAGTGAGATCTCAAACAGTTTACGTTATTGATCGGGCTGCTTACTCGGTTACAATTTTTGCTTTCGAAAATTTTTTAGCATAAACGTTTATTCCGAATTAATATCCACTTTTAACATTCTCAAAGTATTAGCATCTCAAACACACAATTATAAATAATCAGTTGCAGGCAAATCAGTTATTCAGTTAGAAACAAATATTACTGTATTGTATTTGGTTACCAAACATATTCTTGGTAGCGTAGCCATTCCATTAAAATTATTTTATTCAATATTTGAACAAATAAATAGTAGTAGATAAAGGACAACAAACTAAATATGTATTAGAAATATCAATTGGCTATAACTTTCAGTTACCCTATGTTTGAAGGTTTCAAAAACCTTTGTAAGGTAGGAAAAATAGCACAATAGTGGCATCAAGAGGTTTAGGTTATTCCTAGGTTGTTGTACAGTTAGGTATAAACGGTCTTATACCCATAACACGAGTGTATATATGTATGCCTATCTATGTAGATGTGTTTGAACCATATGTTTGTCATAACTTGCCCTTGCTCCCATATATCTAATAAACGTTTTTCAAACATTCGGTGAATCTAATTCAACCCGTATATTGCGTTTCATGTTTAGGCTAAAGAACTTTTCTCTTTACTTGATGTAGGTTGTGAATACTTTTGACTAAAAAGTTACACCAACAAAAAATAAATTAAAGATTTTCACAAAACACCAACCTCTATCTAAACATGAATTTGTTGTCACTTCACTTTCGTTTGCTTTGTTTTGCTAGCAACTAAATTACAAATTTACTCGTCTTCCGTCATTTGTTTGGAGGCCTTACAATTTCCTCTGTTCTTGTTATATGCACAATTAATTAAGTCCCTCTTGGAAATGTCCCTCGGTCAATTATATTGCAGACATACAATTATTAGCAAAGACCAACCATAAAACCATTTAAATATATCCTCCCTCAAGGACACATAACCAACGAATTACAGTGAACAATGCTGGCCTTTGAGCCGTCGGCAACAAAATATCATAGTACAATGAAACAAAGTGGCAAAGAAATAAAAGAGAAACAAAAATGCATTCGAAGTTACGTAAAGTCAAAAAAGAAACGGAAAATGAAAATGTACAATGGAAGCTCGTAGAGAATGACAATAAAAATCTGAATGAACAACCGCAACGCCTGGCCATTGTGACGCCATAAACAATACGGACATGACAAGCAATTATAGCAAAGCAAGTAGAATGTGTTTGTTAACAATAAAATAATATTATCAACAAGTAAGCCGATAATTCCAGCTGATAAAGGTGTTGTAGTCTTCCGTATTACGCTGCGAAAATAGCTAAAATACGACAGTAGTTTCTCTCCAACCTGCGATATAAGAATGTTTTAACAAAACAAAAATAATGCTTTACGACAAAAAAGGAAGGTTTTTTCTACAAAGACTATATAAATATGGCACATAGCTTCCATTCCACACCTGTTATAGCATTTAATTTTCAATTACTTTTAACTTTGAGAAGTATTTGAAAAATATGTACTCTTTATATATAATATAAGTGAGAAGATCTATTGCTAAAAAATAATAATTGTTGACAAAGGTTTGATACAGCAAGATGTTACGTATACGCAATGGTGTTCTTATTATTAACTTTCACTGACTACCTTAAATGTCTGATTATCATGCTATAGATCGTGTCCCGTCGGTGTCCCGTTGTCCTCTTGCATTCTAGTCTATGCCGACGGCAATAACCTGTAAACCTTTTAAATATTAAATAATCCAATACTTCTAGATTGAAGATCGATTGTGGGCATCTTATTTAAATGAATATTAAATTTTCTGTGTGACTCAGCGTTTTAAACCTGCAGACAAGCTGCATTAAAGTAAGATGTATAATACATATGTACGTGAGTATATATTATAAGTAGGTGTATGTGCGAGTAACGAAAGCAATAACTGCAAAGGGAAACTTAACCCAAAAATTTTAAATATTTGAACGTTCAAAAGAACACTGATTGGAGCCCTAACACTAACTGCAAGCAAGCAGCGCCTTGGCAAATATTTACATAGTTTGATTGACAGGCAATAATGAAGAAGTCGGTTGAGGGCGATTGATGGTGTCAGAGAGGGAGAGAGTAGCAAAGGTTATCAGCAGAGTGTTTATTTTATTCGATAGCAGCGCAAGTGTTATTAGTATATACATAGATGGCTATAAAAGTAATAACAACGAGCAATAGAAAAGTTATACCTTGTTAGAGTATTCTGTTATTCTTTAAGATACGGAAACCACACATATTTCCTAAATGGTTCTTAAGTTTATGCTCTTTCAGACGTACACATGAAATGATTTCTCACTTTTGCTGCACTGCCAAAGTGAAATATGCGCAGAGTGAAAGGAATTTATTTCTCATAACCAAACAAAACAATAACAACATTACTTACGGTTTAAAATGTATATCATAAAATTAATTCATTAGTTTTCTTGCCGTATTTCAGGTCTGCCACTAGGCTGAACTAATTTTTCGGAAAAGAAAGGAAGAAAGCTGGAATCACTCTCACCAACAGATGTTATCCATTCTTGACGAATACAACATCCGATGAGAAATGTTTAAATCGACGAAGTATTTAGATGTGGCTCCGCTCCGAAGTGGCTCCGCTGTGAAAGTATTTAATAAGATAATAGCTGGTGAGCTGAGAAAGAAGGAATCATTACCGAGGTCCAAGACGAAATAGAACAGTCATTTTTCTTACTTAGCGAATTCTAATGAGCAATCACTCACTCTTGTTGTAAAATACTCTTTCTGCCCCACTAACTTTCTTGTGTTCTATTCTATTTGATTGTATAAGTATTGTTCATCTTAATCAACTTCAAATATTTCGTTCGTATAAAATAAGGTTTTTTTGTGTGTCGAGGGTGTTGGTAGAGAAAGAAAGCATAGCACCATTTTATCTGTGAAATTACATTATGAATATATGAATAGGTGTAGACCCAATAACAACAACAACACTTGCTAGCTGTATGCTGTTCTCAACTCACCAGCAGGTACTGGTGGAAGCGGGTCGAATACTTTCAGAGCTGGAGCACTTTCATCCATTCGAACAACATGACTTAGCCAGCGTAGCACTGTTTTTTTATTCGTTGGACTATGTTTATGTCGTCGAATAACACATACAGCTCATCGTTCCATCGTCTGCGGTATTCGCCGTTGCCAATTCTTAAGGGATTCTTAATGATATCATCGGCGTACGCCAGTAGCTGTACACTCTTATAGAAGATTGTACCTTCTCTATTTAGCTCTGCAGCTCGTATTATTTTCTCCAGCATCAGATTAAAGAAATCACACGAGAGTGAGTCACCTTGTCTGAAACCTCGTCTGGTATCGAACGGCTCGGAGAGGTCCTTCCCGATCCTGACGGAGCTTTTGGTGGTGCTCAACGTCAGCTTACACAGCCGTATTAGTTTTGCGGGGATACCAAATTCAGACATCGCGGCATATAGGCAGCTCCTTTTCGTGCTGTCGAAAGCAGCTTTAAAGTTCACGGGTCTTCTTCAAAATTTGGCGCATGGTGAATATCTGGTCTATTGTTGATTTTCCAGGTCTAAAGCCACACTGAAGAACACTGCAGTGGAGAGAAAACAGACTGCCTACCTCGCAATGTTGCGATCGACCGCAACACGAGCGGGATGGGAAAGATACCGGGAGCTGAAGAGGGAAGCGAGACGCATTTGCAGAAAAAGAAAGAAAGAGGCAGAAATGCGTGAGTATGAAGAGCTTGACAAGCTGGCCGACAGGGGTAATGCTCGAAAATTTTACGAAAAGATCCGGCGACTAACTGAAGGTTTCAAGACCGGAGCACACTCCTGTAGGACCCCCAGCGGTGATCTAGTGGTTGATGACCAGAGTATACTGTGTTTGTGGAGGGAACACTTCTCCAGCCTGCTGAATGGCAGTGAAAGTACAACACCAGGAGATGGCGAACCCGATTCCCCAATCGACGACGATGGAACAGATGTTCCATTGCCCGACCGTGAAGAAATTCGAATAGCAATTACCCGCTTGAAGAACAACAAGGCGGCGGGGGCCGATGGATTGCCGGCTGAGCTATTCAAATAAGGCGTCGAAGAGCTGATAAGGTGCATGCATCAGCTTCTTTGCGAAATATGGTCGGAAGAAAGCATGCCCGACGATTGGAATCTCAGTGTACTCTGCCCAATCCACAAAAAGGGAGACCCCACAATCTGCGCCAACTATCGTGGGATAAGCCTCCTTAACATCGCTTATAAGGTTCTATCGAGCGTACTGTGTGAAAGACTAAAGCCCACCGTCAACAAACTGATTGGACCTTATCAGTGTGGCTTTAGACCTGGAAAATCAACAACTGACCAGATATTCACCATGCGCCAAATCTTGGAGAAGACCCGTGAAAAAAGGATCGACACACACCATCTATTTGTCGACTTTAAAGCTGCTTTCGACAGCACGAAAAGGAGCTGCCTTTATGCCGCGATGTCTGAATTTGGTATCCCCGCAAAACTAATACGGCTGTGTAAGTTGACGTTGAGCAACACCAAAAGCTCCGTCAGGGTCGGTAAGGACCTCTCCGAGCCGTTCGATACCAAACGAGGTTTCAGACAAGGTGACTCGCTATCGTGCGACTTCTTTAACTTGATGCTGGAGAAAATTATAAGAGCTGCAGAGCTAAATAGAGAAGGTACAATCTTCTACAAGAGTGTACAGCTACTGGCGTACGCCGATGATATCGATATCATTGGAAACAACACCCGCGCCGTTAGTTCTGCTTTTTCCCGCCTGGATAAGGAAGCGAAGCGAATGGGTCTGGTGGTGAACGAGGACAAGACGAAATATCTCCTGTCATCAAACAAACAGTCAGCGCATTCGCGTCTTGGCTCCCACGTCACTGTTGACAGTCATAACTTTGAAGTTGTAGATAATTTCGTATACCTAGGAACACCGATAATAATGTCAGCCTTGAAATCCAACGCAGAATCACTCTTGCCAACAGGTGCTACTATGGACTGATTAGGCAATTGAAAAGTAAAGTCCTCTCTCGACGAACAAAAACTAAACTCTACAAGTCCCTCATCATTCCCGTCCTACTTTATGGTGCAGAAGCGTGGACGGTATCAACATCCGATGAGACGGCACTAGGAGCTTTCGAGAGAAAGGGTTTGCGGAAGATTTACGGTCCCTTAAACATTGGCAACGGCGAATACCGCAAAAGATGGAATGATGAGCTGTATGTGTTGTTGGACGACATAGACATAGTCCAGCGAATAAAAAGACAGCGGCTACGCTGGCTGGGTCATGTTGTTCGAATGGATGAAAGTGCCCCAGCTCTGAAAGTTTTCGATGCAGTACCCGCTGGTGGAAGCCGAGGAAGAGGGAGACCTCCACTCCGGTGAAGGACCTGTCTTCACTTGTTATTACCAATTGGCGCCAAGTAGCTTGATGGATTTTCTTATGCTGGAATCTAGTACTACAGACGACCATATTTCGGGCCCCGGCGAAGTCAATCAGCCTCAGACCGTTTGGTGATGTTTCCTTCTTTACCCACCCTAGCGTTGAAATCGCCAAGCACGATTTTGACATCGTGGCGGGGGCAGCGCTCATAGGTACGTTCTAGGCGCTCATAGAAGGTATCTTTGATCACTTCGTTCTTTTCTTCTGTCGGGGCGTGGGCGCAAATCAGCGATATGTTGAAGAACCTCGCTTTGATGCGGATTGTGGCTAGACGTTCATCCACCGGGGTGAATGCCAGGACTCGACGACAGAGTCTCTCTCCCACCTCGAATCCCACACAGAATTTGCGCTCCTTTATATGGCCGCTGTAGTAGATGTCACAAGGACCCACCTTCTTCCGTCCTTGTCCCGTCCATCGCATTTCTTGGATCGTGGTGATGTCAGCCTTTACTCTTACGAGGACATCAACCAGCTGGGCAGAGGCACCTTCCCAATTAAGGGTTCGGACATTCCAGGTGCATACCCTTAATTCGTAGTCCTTTAAACGTTTGCAGTGGTCGTCATCAAAATTGGGGTCTCTCATCCGAGGCTGTTTTTTCTTTTTCAGTGGGGGGGGGGGGCAAGTTTTTATGTGGTGGGTCCCAAACCCTACGCACAACCGCATAGGCGGTTTTCGCCTTCGCACTTTAGCTCGCCTCCAAACGGATGTCTGTTGGCTACCCAGAGGATACTTGGTCTAAGACCGGAAGTCGTGAGCTGCTTGAGCCACATGTAAAACAATCGTTCCTGGCCACTCCTAAGTGAATGACAGTCAGAATCTTTCCTCACTTATGTGAACTTCTACATATGGCTCCATCCTCTTATAAGGTACATGCTGGCAACATATGTAAGTAGCCACTAATTTAATACTTGCTTCATGTTTTTTGTTTTAACTTTCCTGCCTTTATGCTTCACTAAATGGTGATATATTTGGCGATTTGTATATTTGTTGAAATTTTAACAATTAAATGCTCCCACCAACAATAAACGAAAATCTTCCAGAAACACCTTCAACGAAATTAATTTTGCGGAAAATTGTCTGCTGTTATTGCAGGCGTCTCTACTCCTACTTAAGCGTTAAACGTTTTTATACTATCTCAACATGTTGCACAAAGTATAATAGTTTTGTTCTCATACGTTTGTTTATAATGCCTTATATATAATATTAACCAAAATTCCGTGCAAATAATAACTTCAGTAAAAGTATTTTGATTAAGTTTGGATTAAAATTGAATTTGTCAAAGATGACAAATTTAAGCGAATGTCATTCACGTTGAATAACTAATTATGGCGTCGTTTGTTAACATTTTTAATAGAAACGATAGCCATCTCATGGAAATGTTCCTTGTCCTTTGATTCGTTCAAGTTTTGAGTTTACTCGGTAAGACCCTAATTTAGTCCTTCTTTACTTGTTATATTTTCTAACATATTTTCTTTGCATCTCTCATTGTCTGTTTGCGTACATTTAGTTGGCTTAAAGCACTTTTATATTATGCAAACTTATATAGACATCACGACCACATCAACACAGCCCACCCACATTGACCTATCGGTGCTTTTATATTTTATGAGACGCTGTGCAATTATATGAAACTTAATTGCCGTGCAATATTAATTTAGATTTGTCCTTAGGCTGTCTCTGTGGACTTACATTGGTTCTTGGGAGAACGCTAATGCTATTAGTTTAGCATACGCCTCAACACTTTCATTTCCTAGCGAATTTCACCGCTCATTCCTATTGTGCTGCGCCTCGTGGTCACCATTGCGATTAAAATGTTGTCATTACGGATGTTGTTACAGCGTTTGAAGATTTGAGTCGGTATGTACGGCCGGTGGCAAACAAATATTGAGTGCGGAAGGTCTATGTTATACACCACCATTCGAGTTGGGGTTAATAGGAATGGGTTAGGTACTTTTATATTAGTACTAATGTATATGATTTGTGGAATACGTAACCATCATGTTACATATGCTTACTTTATATACTTATAAGTAGCTATCATGCTTTATTGTATTTTCTGGTTTGCCCCCGATTATATGATCCTTTATTGCAGAAAAAAATCTTTCATTCGACGAAAAACTATGGTCCTTATATCTCCGTCCAAATAGATATAATTCGACCGTAACCGATTATATTCAACCGTATTCGTCAGATTTGCCACATATATTGAGTTAAGTATAGCTTTGATTTCATCAAATAATACTGATATCTGGCAACACTATGAGAATTACGGTAAAGGTAAACTTAGCGTGACCAACAATATATCGCTCATTTACTTGAATGGTGTCTTAACACAAAAAACACGAATATGCAGAAATGCGCGCAATTTCATCGTCCATATTGTATAAAAATTTCATTCCGATACGTAGGAAACTAAACCGTGAAATAAGAAGGTGCCGTTCTTAAACTTGTTAGGTTGGATTAGTTTTTAACCACAATAACGACACTTCTCAGTTGTGCCAGAATTATTTATATTTTTTTTTACGAAATAACGACATATTTGGTGTTCCAACACATATTGTGAAAAGGTTAATTAGATTTTCTTTTCAGAAAGAATGACACAGTTTGTATAACAACTATTACAACGATATTGGTGAAAAATTAATTAATATATCCAATAATCCTCGGCCAATAAATATGTTATATGGAGCTTCTTAAATCATGCATTTTCATCACTATTTATGAATACGATATTACAATTATTCACCGATGTAGTTATAGTTGTTCAAATCTTTTAAAATAAAAAACTTACATCTGTTCGAAACACTTCCGAAAACGCATTTAACACTTAATCATCGAGTAATCAAATACGGATTCCGATTTATCTCAATGTCTTCTCTCACTTAACAGACTAATTTTGTCTTTCAAAATCAGCGGATAATGACAAAACCATAATTTCTATGCATCAGTTCTGTTAGAATGGTGCTGTGTTAATTTCACACTTTTTCAATAACAACAGCTTGGTAATTCGTGGGTGTCTGTATGTGTATGCGTCAATTTTTAGGTATTCATTAAATTTTGTCTCTCCAGTGCTTTGCTATCTGACAATTGAAATCTTTACAATTTCTTGAAAACAAAAAGGAATCCGTCAATATGATGCGCTGCGCTCAGAACGCATGATATACCAGTTTGCTCTACTCCTCTCATCCGTATACTCCCAGCTATCTTTGCTTTTACTGATCTTGTAAGTTGTTGTTGTATTTGATATTTTTGCATCTTCGAATTCTTTTTTAATGTGTACCTTCTCACTTCATTAATTCTTTAGCTTTTAAAAACTTAACTTAATTTTCTCTTTTTTACTCTTTGTTGCAATAACTTCAACACAAGGAGTTATGTTCTTTCCACCACATTTTCCAACGTTTAAATAGCTGTTGGGTTCGAAGTTGTTCGGTGGTTGAAGTCAGCTTTGATGACGCTTGCAGTAGATGTGAATGAGCGCAGCGTCTGAAATGATTGTTGCGCGAGTGTGTGCTTGATGACGGTGCAAATATTAAATACGCAATTTGTTGTACAAGTTGTAGGGCGTTTTGAATGTTATAAGAACATTCGCTCCGTCACAAACAAATAAGTGAAAAGAATTGACAACTGAAGTGCTCAGATACTGAAGAATTAACAGATATACAGATGGTTTAATGCTTGCATATGTGACGTGTGCCACTGTCGATATGTGTCTTATGCCGGAACAACGTACAGCTTACTCATGTATTCAAATTCTTTATGCAATGAGCCATACAATTTTGTCATCAGCCACCTCACCGCCTCTCTTTTGATTTTCTTTTCATCTGCCTTAGCGCCTTAGCGCCGCATCACCTCAACTACTACACTACCACAAATTTAACTCGTATTTATCCTACGTGTGTTGCAAGAATCATAAGAAGTTCGCTGCGCAGCTTTCATGCAATCACTTAATCGTTGCTTCAGATATCTTCCATTTTATGCTGGGATTCTTTTCTGTTTTTGTATATTCTTTGCGCTGGTCCGTAGCAATTATATCTTTTACATTTAATTCAATTTACGCTGCATATTGTGCTCCACCTCCGACGCGACACACATCCTCCGTACTCGCACGTGTCGCGATGTCAACAATCGCCCCAGTGGAAGACATCTTTATTATCATCTTCAGTGCTGTTTAGAAAGCTTTTCTGGCGCTTGGCCGTTCCAAGCTGCCCACTGCCGTGTCCGCTGTTCATGTCCGCTGTTCATGTCCGCCTCTTGTCGCGCTCGTAGTCGCAGCTACTGTAGATTTATTTTATCTTTTGCAATTTCTACTTTGCGTAGCTGGTATTTGGTGCAGTACCCGCTCGTAAAGCCTTTCAAGCACCCTACAATTCCTAACTCCTATTCCTGTTCAGTTGAGTTGAAGGCAAATGAAACCAAATTCCGGTCGGGTGTGGTAAAAGAAAACAATATTTTCTTCATATCGAATGCATATAATGAGTTGTTTTCAGTTTAAGTACAGTATTAGGCTTATAAATTTCAGATTCTTATTAGAATAAAATGAAGCAGTACTCAAATAAAACTTAACACCTACACAATTCCACGTTTTTATATATTTAGATATCAATTATTCTCCTTGACTGGGATGGGCAACGCCTACGCGGTTATATCTGAGCGTGCCATTCATTCTTCCTTTTGGCAGTTTGGCGCCAATTGGTAATACCAAGTGAAGCCAGGTCCTTCTAAACCTGGTCCTTCCAACAGAGTGGAGGTCTTCCTCTTCCTCGGCTTTTACCAACGGTTACTGCATCGTACACTTTTAGAGCTGGAGCGCTTCCGTCCATTCGAACAACGTGACCTAGCCAGCGAAGCCGCTGTCTTTTTATTCCATGAACTATGTCAATGTTGTCGAATAACACATACAGCTCATCATTCCATCGTCTGCGGTATTCACCGTTGCCAATGTTTAAGGGATAGTAAATCTTCTGCAAAACCTTTCTCTCGAAAACCCCTAGTGCCGTCGGATGTTGACATCGTCCACGCTTCTGCACCGTAAAGCTTGTAGAAAAGAGCTAAAGAGAGAAGGCGAATCTCGCTTATGCGGACCCACCACATAAAAAACCTCCCTAATGAAAAGGAAGCAACATCCATAGATATCAATTGCAAGAAAAAAGTATTCGTTACGAAAAGGATTCCACATAAACTATACTAGCAAAACTACTGTGACGAACCTTTCTAAATCCCCTCGTTCTAGTGACTTAGTAGCGCTTATGTCATATGAGTATTGGTATTGTTTTCGAAGCCCATTATGGATTGTCATTAAGTGAATCAATTAGTTAGACTAATCATATTATCCCCACAGCTTATAGTTAATATTACGCGAAGATAATGAGTCGTTGAGCCAGTAATTAGAGGAGATTTTTAGCTCTTCAACATGTTTGAAAAAATTATTTTTTTAATTTTTTTTCTTTTTCCACACACTGACTTTAACTAAGAATGGGGGAGCGATGTTTACATAAAAGCTGTGTCTATTCTTTAATACATTTGTATACATAAGTACGTTTAAAGGGACTCTGTGCTAAAATATGAGTCTCTGTTTGTGTATGATAGTTTTATGTTTAAGTGAACATGTCATTGCACTCTTTATATTCAAGACTTTATATGACTTTTTAAAGCCAACTCCCTCAAAGGGCACAGTGCCTCATGACTTTACTTCTGTCGTTAAACTGTCGTCCTCAACTCTGATGCACTTTTGCCATTTGTTCATTTAAATTAGTTGCTTTATGCCCCTGCAAGTGATTTCTTTGGCGGCTCCAACTAAGCAGACGTACTACCACCCAACCATGCAACATATGTTTGTTTGCATTTCTATGCGGAATTTTACTTCTGGCTCGAGTCTAGTACATTAACTTTCTACTATTTTCTGTTGTTTTCCGTTTTTCTATAATAACTGCGCTAAGTATTGTGGTTAATTTTATACCCGGCGCGAAGAGATTGGGATTGGTTGGCAGAACTACAACCAATATGTATATATGTTCGAATTTGAGGAGTACTTTCTTTTAATCAGTACTTCCTTTTATTAAGATAACAAACAATATGATCCATATATTTGGCATAAAGTTCACTAGAATGACGAAAATCGTAAAATATAGTACCCAAGCCCCCACAGGTCTACGATCTACGATTCGAATCAACGATTATACGCTCACTTTCTTCTATTATGTTGAGATATCTTACATATTATCCGATATATCTTCTCGAACATATCTTCAGAGTTTCAGCTAATTTCTGGTCGCGATTCACGGGTATATGGTTATGACATCGAAACCAAAGTACAATCGTCCCAATGGAGGAACCACGGAGAGCCAAAACCAAAAAAAAAAAAAAACACTCCTAGTTCAATAATTTTTTCGACAGCAGGAAATCGCTGAACACGCAAAACACTTTTTAGGCATCTCACAATCAAAATAAATATTTTATTATTTTTTGAACAGACCTCGTATGTATTTACTTATGTGTTTGTTGTCATTTGTTTTCTTTGGCTTGTCATAATAAACAAATGTTGGTATGAGCTTAAAATAGCAGCTGCGGTCAAAATAATAGCAGTGCTAACTCATAGTAGAAGTGTAAAATATACGAATATAAAATATTTATTTAATTAAATTCATTTTTATTTTGTTAAAATTCGATTTAATAATTTTGGCAATGATATGAGGACAAGCACTGTACATCTTATCAGAGCGAACTAATTAAAAAAAATGTTTCAACCTACATTTTCTTAACATATTTTCAACATTGTGCGCAATACTATTATTTGGATTGCAACTGTTTGTATATAGATTTTCATAAAAAGTATGTTCAAATACAATTGCTCGAAACTTCATTTCCTTTCTGCAGGCACTGTTACTCACCCGCAACTGAAATGGTCACATGTTATGTGGATTTAAGCGCTGAACACACAGTCTAACTAATTTCCATATTATGTGTTTGTATGAATTTGAGCCTTATAGCTTAAACAGTTCTTCAACATTTTCTATGACTGTTTCTGCCAACGACAAGCGTCTAGAATAATTATTTTGTAAGTTTATGTTCGTTTTAAGCATAAACATTACATTTTGCTTCGTTTGACATAAAACAGGAATGCAAAGAAAGGAGACATATTCGTATTATTACTTGCCATGTGCAACTCTTTTGCGGCGAAATACTTCTTAGAAATGCTTGAACCGGCTCTAATAATGGAGAAAATTTAATTTAGTACCCCTTTTCGCCACCCTCTTATTCTCGCTTAATCTTTTTTAATTAATTAATGTGAAAAATTTAATGACTTGGAAAAGACAATGTCTGTAATCATGTAGAATAGTAAATCTTCCAAGCGATTAAATTCCCTTAAAAAACATGTTTAACAGATTTTTCTTATTACGGACAGAGAAGACGGAACAACCCTTCACATCCTCGGGCGACCTGTTCCACTTATTGGCTTAAATACATAAGACGAACGAGCTTACTAAGATTGTTGTTTAAAAATAGATATAAGTTCCTTTAAAATATTTCAGGACAATCAACTAGCTTTATTAACTGATTTCAAATACCAATATTTCTGCTATAAAGTTTGCACTGATACCTATGATATTTAACGCATTATGGCCCATATCAAATTTATTAATTAATTCATGGACAAATAATAAATTAAAAAGAAAAAACTTCAATTTTTATTAAATAAACTTTTTAATCAACGTCGACAAACAAATAGCTGATTTTATGTTTCCAAATAACGAACATATCATAGAACAATGAGCTGTATATAAACGTAAAAGCTACCGAATAACGTTTAAATAATTATCAAAGTTTGTGTGAATTTCTCTAATGTTTTAAACGAAATCTCAATTGATGAATTTTTACTTACAATTGTGAGTTTGATTTTGTGAAAACTTCCAAAAAAACTCGAGCAAATTTAAAAAACAAATCCTTGAATGTTACATTCTACTACATGGATGTACACATACGCGCCAACGAAGTAATCATAAAATTTGTTTCGTATTTTATGCGAATCTATGTAGGTATGAGTATATTCAAATCTCAACGTGATAAATTGAAGCAATGATAGTAAAGTCCAGGGATTTATTTAAATTATCACTATTAAATATTTTAATAAATAATAATAAATTTTAAATTCAAGGTAAGGATATTTAGTATATTTCGACATTTCATTGAGAATCTTCATTTACTGTCGGCCTGTTTCGCTGGTTTGTGAATCGTAAACTTTAATGTATTTTTCTTTTAAACTACTATATTATTCCGAATTATTAGGCAATCTCGGTAAAGGACAGTGGCCGATAAACACATAACTCTATAATGGTTTAAACAGGGTTCATTGACTACGATGGATAGATATAGTTTAAGATTAGAAAATCTTGTAGAAAATAAATATTATAATCTTGTATTCTAACACTTGGTGATTACATGCATGGGCTTCTTCTTTAATTTGGGGTAGCTGGCTTGAACTTTGACATTCTTTGGTTGTTAAAATGCAAGTTCTTATTCTTCTTGACTGGCGTAGACACCGCTTACGCGATTATAGCCGAGTCCACAGCAGCGCGCCACGCATCTCTCCTTTTGTCAGTTTGGCGCCAATTGGTAATACCAAATGAAGACAGGTCCTTCTCAACCTGGTGCTGACATTATTATCGGTGTTGATGCTGGTGCCCAGGTATACAAAATTATCTACAACTTCAAAGTTATGACTGTCAACAGTGACGTGGGAGCCAAGACGCGACTGCGCTGACTGTTTGTTTGATGACAGTAGATATTTCGTCTTGCCCTCGTTCACCACCGGACCCTTTCGCTTCGCTTGCTTATCCAGGCGGGAAAAAGCAGAACTAATGGCGCAGTAGCTGTACACTCTTATAGAACATTTTACCTTCTCTGTTTAGCTCTGCGGCTCGAACTATTTTTTTCAGCATGAGGTTATAGAAGTCACACGATAGCGAGTCACCTTGTCTGGTATCGAACGGCTCGGAGAAGTCCTTCCCGATCCTGACAGAGCTTTTGGTGTTGCTAAACGTCTGCTTACACAGCCGTGTTAATTTTGCGGGTATACCAAATTTAGACATCGCGGCATAAAGACAGCTCCTTTTCGTGCTGTCGAAAGCAGCTTTAAAGTCGACAAATAGGTGGTGTGGTGTGTGTAAGTTATAGACTCTAACATACTTTGGCGCTGTTTATATTTGCGTCGAATTCCTTGTGCAGCTGGTAACATCAATGACCATTGGTGAACCAACAACTGAGGGTAGCTGTTGCTACCAGAATTAGGGCATGTGCCAAGGGTTAATTAATTAAATTAAGCCAAATCAGTGAAATATGTACAGTGGAACTTCCATAACTCGAACTTCTATAAGTCGAAGATCTCCATAACTCGAACACTTGAATTGGCAATAGCGTTTTTAAGCCAAATTTCATACAAATTTCCTTCCCCAACTCGAAGTTCTCCATAACTCAAACTCTTGAAGAGGCAATAGAGTGCAACTTTCATACAAATTTCCTTCCATAAATCGAACTTTTTGGACAGGACATATTACAAAATTTAAAATTTTTCTATCGAGGCAGACTTTAAAAGAGTCTCTTTATATCGTAAGGAGGCAAACAAAAAGTATAATATTAAACATATGGATTGCATAAATCATCATGGGATATAGCCAATAATATCAAATTGCAACAAACAAAATTACAGAATACATGTTTTACGCATGTACATAAAACTTTATGCGAAGTTAATAAATAAAAAAGTATATAAATCTATATTTTATTTATTCTATTTATTTCCATTACTTTGTTATGCTATCTGCGTTTTCGGTTTTGCTCATCTCAATCTCAATTTCTAAGTGATTTAACCATGCCACCGAGGCGGGCTATTGATTCTAATGAACTTTATAGTCATGACGAGGCGACCCCCTCTGACAATCTAGCGGACAATAAACCCAAAAACAACCACGGATTCTATTGCTTCGCATGGAAACGTAAAACGACGAAATGTAATAGGAGAATTTACAAAATCGCCAACTTAAGCAGAAATTCGGGAAACACTCGTAGCTGGGTTTGTTGCAAGATTTCGACATGCCGCACTTTCTCATCACCGCTAAAATTAAAAGCATTGTAATTTTGGTCAGCGTTCCTTGCTGAGCGACAACAATTGTTTCAAGAGGTTCAGGACAATAACAAGTTGGCGTACCTTAGTGGCCGCCCAGTCGCTTTCGTTATGTTGTTTGAGAGCTGAAACTGATTTTGGTAAGCCCTTTCACTTAAGTTGTTGTGTTTTCTGTTTTTTTGGCTGAGTTGAGTGGGTCTTGACCAAAGCATAACTTGAGATTTTCCTAGCAGACGGCAAAAAATCGGTGACAGTTTTGCGAAACAAAGTTGCAAAGAAAAATACAACAATGTGATTTGGCGCGAGACATACATATGTAGTGTATACATATGTACAGGTATGCATCTCAAAAGGGTCGTGGTCCAACCATACGTTCATGCTTGCTTAAAAAGATTGCGATTTATTGATGGCTGCGAACACATCAGATAATCTATAGCATATCTTAATCAAACTCATAATATATATTTCTTACCAACTATGTGTTATGATCCTAGTCAACTTTATACCATATATGTATATCTGTCAATATATCAGATATCTTAGCAAAAAAATTAAGTGAACGTGTAATTTTGTTAAGCTATTTACTGAAAAATAAGTCCTTTCATTGACTTTCTCCCAAAAAGTGAATTTTCTTTGCCTTGGTGTTCTTGGCAGATTAACGAAATCGGACCATCACCTAGTCCACCAAATGGTGTTAAGTGATGGTACATCTGCGGATGAAATATTTTTGGGTACGGTTTTCCCATGCACTAATTAGAGGTCTCATTGTCGATTCCGTGTGGTTCCTCCGAAAACAATACCTTTGGCTTATGGAATAGAGCAAGAACAAAGCAGTGTAGTGCTAACTTTTGCTTGTTTTCCTTTGACAAGCGTATTCTTACGATCTCCGCTTGGTGTTCATTTTGAAATTTTGAGTTCAATATGCAATTACTCGTTTATACTTTCTTGCTAACGAGCCCCATCCTCCGTGCTTCCATAATCCTTTTTGGGCTTCTATTTGTTGTTGTAGTGTTTTTATATGTTTTAGTTTTGATGGCGACAGTATAGGAAGTGATGTGCAACGAGCAAGAATATTGTGCTGACGATGGTGGTATGATACTGTAAACATTTAATTACTTCCACGGCTTTTAACCTTTTATACACGTGGCAAAGTTGACCCATCATGGTGGGACGATGTGACGTTTAATTGTGCGGCTTTCGTTTGTAATTCCCTCGCCTTGGCACAATTGTCTGCTCCACATTTTTAATCTATACAACTTGTTGTCTCTAAGTGCTGCTTTTTAAGGTCTGTTTTACACAAATTGCTATGCGGCTTGCTTCGTTTTATGAAGGAAAATTAATACAAACTCAGGAGACTAATGTCTTTATGCCCTTTTTAATGTCTGTATTTCGAAATTAAATAACATGCGGCTCAGTGCTGTGTGCCATTTAAAATACAGAAATTCGACAAGTTAAAGACTAATTTTATAAAATTTTCGGTAGTTAACGTAAAATACACAAATACGGTCATACATACACTGAATGTATGAAAAAAAATTTAAAAAAATCTTTAAATTAAATTGAACTTACTCTTCTAAGTTAAGTTTCTTTGCGACAACAGTTGTGATGATTTTTTGCAATCTCCAGTGTATCTAATTTAATATGTATAAGATTTATATAATGATTTTAAGCTTTTCGAGTGAATGAAAAAAATTAAACAATTTCAAAATTTGTATGTCTGCCATATTGGATCCGCCATTTTGAATTGTTAAAATGGAGGAATTGTAAAATAGGAAGGGGGACCATAATATAATACCAACTTCTTATGGTACTCCAATGACAACGTGTAATAAGTATCAGACATCCAGATTTAAATTCAATCCTAGATATATAATATTATGAATATACTTTTGATCTAGATGACAAAAACAACCATTAGGTGAACAAAACTATTGTGCAACATGTTGCAAAACTATAAAAATAATCCATAATCCAATGAGCAAATAATTAATTATAAAGAACATGTATGGTTTCAAACTACGCCTCTCAATAGATCTGCCTGCCCCATTTCTCCATTATAAACGTCGATGCAGACGAAAGTGTGCGCTAAGTTTACATACAAATAAAAATAAAACCGTTAAATGGAAAAGCACTCTGCTGTTACATAAAAGAAGACTATGATTGTTGTTATCCTTCGAACATTTCTACAAACTTTTAGTAAAGAGTTGATGTGGGGTGGAGTACGGGTCGGGTGTTATGATTATTTAAATAGCTAACAAAAGGCTAAACGCTAAATCTGAGCATGAGGTTGAGCACAACTTGTACGTGTTGTAACAGAGTGTAATGAAAAGAGCGCAATGAAAGCTCAGCTGTGACCTTGATTATATATATACCCATAGCATATACACATACATGTATACTTTACTGCACGTGTTTACAACTAAACTCGTGCTAGACACACGAAATGGTACGTACTAGCGTTGGCGCGGGTGTAAGAGCTCGCATCAGCTCTGGCGCGCGACCGGCGGTTCGAAAAATATTATCAGCTTAAACTCACTAATACATACATAGTTATATAATTCGTACTTGCGACTAAATTGATATAGTACTTCGTTAAATTCGGGCAATGAACTTGTTGTGGCGACAAAAAGCACGTGCACTCCAACCTTGCCGCAGGCTGTGGCATATAACTGGATAAAGCCGTCACGTAGTCGACTAATGGTTGTTACAGTATGTATATGTGTGCGTTCAAGGATATTATCAGCAAGTGTTTCTAATTTAATTAATCAAACAGTCTAGTCAAAACAGTAGTATAGTTAAAGTACCTGATACGATTTTCCAAATAAACAAAGCTAAAAATTAGATCTTTTGTATAAACGCCCGTCAAATTTTTTTTATAGGAAAAGCTGAAAATATATCGATATGGAAGCTAAGTATTGAATGATACCTCGGGTAAGGAAGGAATCTTAAAATTTTCTCAGGTGGTCAAGATGTGCAGCAAAATCATTTCAAATTATTTCTGAGATTAAATGATATAGAAATATAAAGATTTAAAAAAAAAAGTTTTATAAATACAACAAAAACTCAAAAATACTAGACAATGTAATATAACAAAACACTGAAGAATGATCTCAATTAAGGACCACTCGAATTAGAACTAAATATTATGAAAGATGTAATAGAAATTGGAATAACGGAGTGTTGACTTCATTGACTAAAGGGTAAATAAAATATAAAATTCAAAATACTATATACTTCCTATATACTATATAAACGAAGTTTCCTTATCATTCATGTCTGCTCTCTCCATTGCTCTCGCTCTTCGCATTTCATCCACCAATAAAAATCTGAATTTATATGCTTTCTCAAATTGCTCTCAGCTGTTTCACAGCATCCTTTGCTTGCTCACGAATTTTCTCTCAGAGCATTCGCAATAAAAATTCACCACAATTGCGCTCCAAGAAAATTTTTTTGTTATTGTTATTATGTTTCACAAGGCTATAGCTTGCCCCCAACGAGATGTACCACTGCATCATTCAGTCATCGTCGTGCTGTCAATACAACGGTTACATTCATCGGAAGGAAACATAAAGGAAAACATCAACACCTACTACATTGGAGTATGTAAATGTTTATAGTGCAAAAAAAAAATATTAAACAAATTTATTAACTAAAATATGTTTCTGCCTTGACTGTCAGTTTGTCAGTGCGACAGGCGAGTAGGTTGACAGTCGGCTCTCTGTGAGCTAAATAGTTGTTAATTGCTTGTGACATATTTCGCATTTGCTGTGACGTTTTCCACTGACAGCAAATTTTAGTGCAATGAGATCAACAACAACAAAAATTATTATTATTATACCAGAAATGTAGTGAAAATATAACAAATATTAGAAAACTATAAACACATACTCTCGCATTTAACGTGATGCTAGAAATCCTGTGCGTCTCTCGTCTGAGCCACAAGCTGTCGCTTTCGAAATTTTACTGTGGATTAAGCGCTTTCCCCAGCAAACCACGTTCATTAAATAACGGCTAGAGTTGCTTTCAATTTGACAGCATACAAGCGTTTGTTTTTATGCGGCGGAACCGTTGTGCGTGTCACCGGAAACGGAGGTGTATGTTAACTGTTCATGTCAAACTTCCAACGCCATATCAAATACTAATAAATATATATATATGTATATATAGTAAATATATATATGTATAGTAATAGCAAAAAAGTGGAAAAAGCAAACCGTTAATTGCATGTGTGTTTGTGTGAAAATACTTAATTTTTGCTCTCGTGTTAGTGAATGTATGCACGCAAAGTTAATTGGCGGCAAATGTTGTTGATGATGTTGACAGCGACGCAGTCATAACTCGGTCAGTCGGTCGTTGCTGCGAAGTCACATGTTACGCATAATTAATGATAAAAAAAAATCAAACTACACATACACACATATATATACATATATGTATGTACATATTATTATTGCCTGCCGACTGCCACAGGGTGTTAAAGCGACGTCTCATGACTGGTAGAAAAGGAAAGTAGCATCGCTTTGAATGTCGACTTCCTGCTGAGCGAGCAATCGTATTATTAGTTATTGATGGTATGTGTTTTAACATTTTAATTTGTGAATACTTAACTTAACGTTTGAGTGATTGCTTTAAACCGATTCAAATAATAATGAAATACTTAACATTTTATGGAAAATGTGAAAATTCGTCAATTAATATGTCATCGCAGAAATGCGAAATTCATGTTATAAATTGATTTGCAAATGAGGAGCAATTAAAGGCTATCAGCATACGTTGTTTTAAAATTTTAAAATATCAAATACAATAGCTCAGAAACTGGTATGGTTTCGTATGTTGCATAACATTTAATTAAAAATGTTTGTTTATACATTTGTCGGCTTGGGTGGTTTTATTGATGGCACTCAGTAAATCTCTTTGGAAAAATTAATTGAATTAAGAGTGCAAATATAACAGTATTCATAACCTTTTTTTGTTTAACTTGCCACAATTTAAAACTAGGAGCTGTTTTAAAAATAAATAGTATACAATTTTAAACTCGCTGAACTAATAAATTCATTTGAGTTTCCGCGTTTGAAGTCTTTAAGTGTGTATAATACTCAAAAGAAATCATAAAACCCCAAAATTCAACACTTCATCGTAAGTAAAGCCATATTGACTATGATTATTAAAATAAAATATTGGAATATCAGTATTAATCTACGAGTAATGTTCAAGGAAATCAAATAACGAGTGTGGAGCTAGTATTAGAGGATAGTACATACTAATAGACTCCGGACTCTCCATGTCAAAGGAGGCGGAGTGAGAAAAACTAGATATACTCGTACATCATACTATGTGAGCAGTTAATGAATTCATAACTTGATTCATGAGATATGTGTTAGGTGAAAAAATTTAATTAGTGTTATACTTACATGTATAACCAAATTTATGAGTGAATGCATGTACATATCGCACATTTACATGAATTGTGTCATAACTCAAAAAAAGACGATTTTTGAGATGAGAATGCAGATATGTGCGCAATTTCATCGTCCATATTGTATACAAATTTCATTCCGAGGCGTGGAAAAATAAACCGTGAAATAGCAATGCGCCGTTATTAAACTTGTTATGTTGCAAATATTTTTTAACCACAACAACGACACACCTCAATTCCAGAATTAGGTATGGTTTTTTCAGAAAGACATACATATTTTGAAAGACATACGATTTTTGTGAAAAGGGAATTACATTTTTATACTCTCGCAACAAAAGTTGCTAAGAGAATATTATAGTTTTGTTCACATAACGGTTGTTTGTAAGTCATAAAACTAAAGGAGTTAGATATAGGGTTATATATGTATATCAAAATGATCAGGGTGACGAGACGAGTCAAAATCCGAATGTCTGTCTGTCCGTCCGTCCGTGCAACGGATAACTTGATTAAGAATTTAGATATCTTGATGAAACTTGGAACACATGTTCCTTGGGACCCTGAAAGGGTTGCTTTCGATTTGGGCAAAATCGGACCACTGCCACGCCCATAAAATGGCGAAAACCGAAAACACATAAAGTATTATAACTAAGCCATAAATAAAGTTATAAAAGTAAAATTTGGAACAAAGGATCGCACTAGGAAGAGGCATATTTGGATGTAATTTTTTTGGGGAAGTGGGCGTGGACCTGCCTACAAATCGGTTATTTGTATTTAACTCGTAAACCAATAAAGCTATAAAACCATGAAAATAGTTGAAATCGGATAATAACCACGCCCACCTCCTATACAAAGGTTAGGTTGAAAATTACTAAAAGTGGGTTAACTCACTAACGAAAAACGTCTGAAATACTAAATTTTACAGAAGAAATTGCAGAAGGATGCTGCACTCAGGTTTTTCTACAAAATGGAAAATTTGCGTGGCATCGCCCACTTATGGGTCAAAAACCATATCTCAGGAACTACTCTACCGATTCGAATGAAATTCGGTATATAATATTTTCTTGACACCCTGATGACACGTGTGGAAAATGGATGAAATCGGTTTACAACCACGACAACTCAATTTTGAACTCCATCTTACTCCTTCACTTTATTATAGTATATGTATACGTAAGGAACCAATGTGAAGATAGCGAAATAAACTTTACACAAATACTGTATATGATCTGTGGCATCACTTGTGAAAAAATCGAAAGCGGACTATAACTTTTCAAAGCCCCGAATATCGAATATGAAGAATTTAATGGTAATTTTTCACCGAAAATTTCGGTAAATCTCTCAGGTATCTTAATTTTATTTAGAGGAAATACTTTTCTTCTTGTAACTTCCAATAGCTCTCATATATCTAATTATAAGATTTTCAAATTGTGTAGAGAATACAAAATGTTCGGTCGCACCTGAACTTAACCTTTCCTTACCTGTTTTCAATACACTTATGGCATTTTTCTATATTTAATAAATAAGAGACAATTGAAATCTTTAAACTTTGTGATGTGAATGAGCGATTTGTATACGTTTTTGTATTGTCTTGGGAATGCTTGTTCATAAATGTTTGCGTAATATTTATGATTCATCAGGTTGCGTCATTGCATTGCTGTCGCTACAATATGTTGCCAGCAAGTCAATATTATACTAAAGCACGTATATGGTTAATACTATATATCAGGAATACTAAAGACTACACCAACAACAACATCAGATGCACTAAAGCTCATTGCCAATGAAATTAATAGAATACACTATGTTCTAAAAGAAAATATGATTTTTACGGTAGTTCCTGTGACTGCAAAATATATTCGTCTAATTTTACACCATCCGTTGTTTTAACCGAAATGGTATTACATTTTGGGCATGACTTACTTATGATTATGGTTGCTTACTAAGATATCTTTGATCAGACCAGGTTTGGTTGACTAAGATATGAAGCGATAATTCTAGCCTTGTATTGCAAGAGTCCTACTAGTTTAAAAAATATTTTTCTGATATGTCAAAAGTCGTCTGAATTAAAAACATATACCAATATCTTGGTTAATATTCGCGATATCTTCTACGAATTTAGCAGCAAATTTGGTTTAAGTATGCAATTATATCATACAATTTTAGTACTGAACACTAAGAAATATATTCCCTCTAATAGTATTGGGATAGTGAACATTTAATTAGATATACATATACTGTATTAAGGCAGCCAAATTATATTTTTTATACTCTCGCAACAATGTTCCTATGAGGTAAATGAGCGATTGTTTTGTTCACATCGCCTCTTTTATTTGGAAATCCGGATGCCAAGGGTGAAAACCGAAAACATATAAAATGCCATAACTAAGCCATAAATAAAGCAATAAAAGTAAATTTGGCACAATGAATCGCACTAGGAAGGGGCATATTTGGATGTATTTTTTTGGGGGAAGATGGGAGTGGTCCCGCCCCCAAAAATGTTTTTCGTATATATCCCACCTCCCATACAATGGTTATGTTATTACTAAAACTGCGTTAACTAACTAACGGAAAACACCAAAAACACTAAATTTTACAGTCGTGGCAAAGGGAAGCTGCACTCAGCTTATAAAAAATGCAAAACCATATCTCAGAAACCACTCGATCGATTTTAATTAAATTCGGTGTACAATATTTTCTTAATATCCTGATTAGAGGGACCAGCGAAATCGGTTCACCATCGCGCCTACTTCCCATATAACTCAATTTCATCTGATTCCTTCACTTTATAGTATATGCATTAGGAACCAATGAAGATGGCGGAATAAAACTTTACGTAAATACTGTATATCATCTGTGGATTAACTTGTGGAAAATTTGTTGAAAGCGGACTATAAATTTTCATGGTCCCTGACATCGAACATGAAGAACTTAATGCCTAAGGGTAATTTTTCATCGAAAATATCGATAAATCTCTTAGATATTTTAATTCAATTCTAAGGGAATATTTTTCTTCTAAAATCGGGTCGTAACTTCACATAGCTCCCATATACCTGATGTATGGTTTTTCGAAAATGCGGTGGGCTTTATTCCGCATATATCAGTTAAAATGTGATACATCTTAGCAAAATTAAATGAGCGTATAGTCTTGGATGTATAGTCTTGAAGGAATTACCTCAGTCCTCATATACAATTTATGATGATTTTCGTTATTGTATTGGACTTTATGCAGAATAAATATATCGATTTAATTGTGTTATCCTAATAAAATTCCATCAATAAATTGCGAGAGTATAAAATGTTCCGTTGCAACCGAACTTAGCCTTTCCTTACTTGATTTTTGCTAAATTTGATAAGGACCATTTATTCTCTTTAGATATTGATTCATATTTCTAAAATTATTCGAAGAACTCCAAGGATCACCAATACTTTTTATTTTCGTTCAGATTTTATTTTGCTTCTTTTCTTTATTTTTTGTTTTTTCATTGCGAAAGTCTTTATGGTATCTCCCACAAGTCGCCCAAATGTTGACAAATTAATACAACTCCCAACACATTTTACCAAGTTGACATAAAAGAGGTATGGATTGATGACACACTAACATATGAATGACTCTTTTTGTTTTACTAGCCTTGCATTTTTTTTACTTTAATGCATTAATAAAGACATGAAGAAATCGTATACATGTAATTAAATAAATTTTGGATTAGCTATGAAGTTGACTGGTGTACAATCTTTTACCGTTATGTGTGACCTTTATTACCTTTGTGGGCATGTAGGTCATATATGAAAACATATTTATACTTTAATGTATGCACTATGTACATTTTCTCATTACTCTCTTTTTTTGTAGACTTTATGTGCTGATGTGTGACTTTGTCAAAAGCTGTTCACTTGTTATTGAAATATTCGTCGCTTTACGTACTTTACGTATGGTTTTCGAAAGGATAGGTGATAAGCGAGCGATTGAAAAATGAGTAAAAGGCGGACCCAGCATTTAATTATGAAGCGGCTCGCAAGTCTACATGTCGCCGGTGCGACGAAAACGAAGGATGTTATCGTGTTATTCTTGATGGCCGTTCTTGCCGTCATTGGTACAACCTGCACAGATGAGAACTATACATACGCACTTATATTTATGTACAGGTATATAAACATATTGTATACGTGTATGAATGTGATAAACTGCGAGGAATGCAATTAACATTGAAGTTGATAATTGAAATGTATGTATTTGCGGTTACAACAACGCACAATTCGGTATTTAGTAATTGGTATGCAGCTATGGAAACACAACGTTAGGGTAGCACACATATAAAAAGAGATAAAAAGATAAAGTAAAAAATAAATATTCTCGTTTCAGTTTGAAATGATTTTGTTTTGCATGCGGAATCTCGTTTCGAAATTATTTTCGAACCTAATTGCGCGCCATTTGGCATGTACTGAAAGTCGTAGTATTTTATAAAACATGAAAATTATTTTCTATAAATCGCTGAAATCTTCCTTCAGAAAGAGGTAACATTATGACTATTACTTTTAATTTAAAGAAGATATGCAACATGCACACTAAAATGTAATCCACTAGAAGTAATTACTAATCGGGCATATAAGTCATAGTTAATGCTCTATCTAATTTAAAAGCTAAATTCGTATCAAGGATTTCAACAAATAGTATGGGGACGGCACTTTTATCAGCTCAAAATTTCAAAAAGGATGAATCACCCTAGCATGCACCAGTAAGTTTGCAATGTACATAAACCTGTATGTAACGGTATAACAATTTTAAGCATGGGATAATCGGTATTATTTGATTAACGCGCATATTTGTAGGTTAAGAATGAAGCCACATATTTAACTTAAATCATTGTACTTTAACAATAATTCGTACTCAAAGCTCATTATGTGTGTATAAAAAACTCACTTAAGTTAACACGGGCAAAATAAGTATTTTACCAATTTGAAATAATTCACTTGCCTACTGAGATCATTTATATCATTTGATTTTGGTCATTAAAATACAGAAGTATTGTAACAGTGTTTTTTATCTTCAATAACAAAGAACAAATATTTTAGTAGATAAAAATGGGGTGTTATTTCACTGTAAAACGACAAATACTTTAACTGTCTTAGAAAGACAAAAGTTTAAGTATTCAGGGCCCTGTTTTGAGATATCTGAAGGGAAGAAAAATAAGAAAATACATAGAAAATGTACAAGTTTTTATAATACCACCGAACTGCTCAAAATGAAAGAACCTCAGTTTTCACTCTATAGCTGAACTGCTTTAATGGAGATGCCGGCGCTGTAATAATAATCTTTAACTTACATATGGTCTCAAAATCGATGTTGTAGCTAGGCTACTTGCTCTAAGACACATAAATGTTTATTCGAAAAAGTAAAAGACTTCACATCTAAAATGCTGAATAATTGTCTTGAGTTATTAAGTTCTCAGGATAACAAGTTTTCCATAATTTCAAATTCACTTCAGATCTTCTAGTCGTAAACACGATATAAACATTCCCACCATTCTAACTACATATCTTAGTGATATTAAGATAAGCCACAACCACATAATTCAATCTGTAAGTGCTATTTGTGTCTATCCTCCTGCACTGGTTATTTCTTGTCTTCCTGGTTTCAATAAAAGTGTAACGAACTCAATGGGCTGTGAAACTTTGTCTTTGCGTCAGCACTGTCACACTCCACTTGCGCACAATATTTTCTTGTATTTTTATACTTGATTCTCCGATTCAACAGCATTTCATCATCGACAACTTCATCAACATCATCATAAAGGACAAAGGTGTAATTGGAATCATGACAACGGCGGAGCAGGAAAGCACTGGAAAGCGCGTTGAGCAGAGCTGATACTGCCTATGCCTTTGCAATTTCCCAATCGTCGTAGTAATTACATCTTCTTGGTTTCAGTTTAATTTTCACCTTCATCTCAAGCAAACCAACAAGAAAGACTCGTTTGGTTTATTTCTTTTTTTAAAACTTTTTTCCGTTTTCCGACTTGTGCTACAGGCAGTAAGAGTTGTAAGTGAGTATCCTTTCCATTTGGTGTTTATTATTATGCTCACCTAACATGTTGCAGAGCGTATTCAGAGTATTTGATATATCTATTCAGCTCAAAGAACCCTAGAAATATGAGTCTCCCGGAAAAACATCTACACTTTTACGGTATAATATGATTGTGACTAAAATTTAGATCACACCAGAAATCATGAAGAATCTATTACGAATACGATAATAAAGGTTGGTATTAAATAACAGCGAATATTTTATTAGCATTCCGGTTTGATTCGAGGCGAGCAGGTATTCCACAAATGTCGACGTTCTTAGGAGTCCTAAGCATACCCATTTCCGATTTCGAAGGAGATGAGCCCTGCATTATTGAGTTTATTCCTTGCAATTTCATTTTTGCTCGTGCGGCTTTTAGGCCATTTGCTGAATAGGAGTAAGTCATACAAATGCATGCGACTTCTTTTATGTGCATGTATGTGTGTGGATACATAGGCTTACACGGGAATTGCATGTGAAATTTGTAAAGGATGCACTTGAACCCACTGCTGTTTGCTTTTTTGCCATCAAACTCTGGCACACACCCTTCAATCCGTCGCCGCCAAACAAACACTCATCCGGGCATTTTTCCAATCCAACAAACAAGTAATCAAAGTGGCGGCGAGAGATACATAGCAAAGACAAGCCTTGCATATGCAACTGTGAAAAGTCTTTCTAGAGCAATAGCAGTGACATCAGCGCCTACATAGCTATTAGGATTATAAAGAACATAACGACAGTGTGCTGCTGGTAAGGGACAGTTTCAATTTCTAAAGAGGAAAGACAAACTGCCTGAGACGTTGCGTGGAGCTGCAGATAATGCTGTAACCCGAGCAACAGTAATGCAAAGCATATAAAAGGGTTTTAAGCAAACAGTTGAAAACGAGCAGCGAAATGAGTAAAAATCTGTAAAAAGAAAATAATGCAAAATTCTACTTGACTTGAGTGTGATTGCTTTCTGGTTTCTAAGCATTTAGTAGCATCATTGTCGGGGGATTGTAATGGCTGTCCGGCTTCTGCGTTTATCTCCAGTTAACATCAGCAATCATCGAATTTAACGTTAATTCCTTAGACACATAAATAAAAGCTTTGAGTGTTACAAAGGTTATCTGTAATTTTCCATCTTATAACTGTAAATGCACACACTTCAGATTAGTCTAATTTTTATGTCATGCTATTTATTTTCTGTTTTTTTTTTTTGCAGATGAATCCAACTACTTTGACACTTAAGGGTCTAATTTGTCGCATGAACCCCCATCGCGCATCGAATTCACCAACAATGCCGGCAGCATTACTGATTGTATAGCATACGTCAACCAGCTTCAGAATGTTGAATGGCTGGATAAGGACAATAATCGCAACACATCCACATCAAAGCCTTACTCTCTGCTAAACTGTGTACGTAGCTTTAGTTAGCATTGAAGATAAGCATTCTTCATTTGCTTACATTCTTCATTATTTCTTATTTATTTATTCCTGTGTTTCTGCTGTAAAAGTTGGAATCCTTTCAAATAATGTTTTAGGAAATTTTAATAAACTTCTATGTTTTATCAGTGAGGTGTGGTGTGAGGAAGAGGCTGGCTTGGTTCATTCAATTGTTAATTATAGATCTAATTTATTAAGCAATATCTTTCACCCAATTCTATTGACATTTGTTCTTTTACCTAAAATTAACAACCATAGGAATATTAATATACCATTATGAGAATGATGACAATGCAGGCTATAAATTTGACTAGCATCCAATACATTTTATTTGATTTTAGGAAGCCAAAAAAGTATTATACGGTACTTAGTGCGCAAAAGAATTATATGAATATGCTAAATCTCGTTCAGTCCTTAAGAAATCCGATGAAAGCAGTGAAAGAAATGCACAAAACAATTTTGAATGAGCATAAACGGTGGTTCTTAGAGACAGCTTACTCCAGAGTGATAAAAATATATAAATCTGTTAGCAAAATTTATTGATATGGGTGAATTTAAAATAAAACGAATTTCGCCAAAATGTTTGTTTGAAAGTAAAATGAAGTTTATTGCTATTACTGAAGATATATACATGCGTGTACATATCTGATTTTAAAACATTCGTATATCATAAAATTCTGAGCTGTCTTAAATTGAATCAGATACAAACTATTCTATTCTCGTATATGCTAGAATTTATTGTACAACAAAAGCAACTTATACAATATTTATCCATGTAATTTCTTATTTATAAACTCGGTCGTCTTCTCTAATTAAATTTACAAACAAAACTTATATACACCTAAGAAGCATATATCTGCGGAGACAAAATAGCGATGGCACTTAAGTGTCGTCTTATTTTATACATATTTAATTGTATTTTTGCTTTAAAGTTTACGCACACTTTAATGGCAGAAGAAAGAGATCCAATCCATCAACATGACTAGAACAAAACATTGAGGGAGTAACTCCATCAACTCTAAACTGGAACTGCCACCAGAACAAAAAAACAAAAGCAGTGACAGCAAAATCACAATAAAAGCAACAATAACTTATCGTTAAGCTAAAGGAAGCGGCCGGAGTTGAGACGCATGGCCTGAGTCAGTTTCAATCAATAACCACTCGAACCAAACTTCCGCCATTGTCGGTTAGCCTATATTATTTCGATATGGCAGCGATTCAAGTTGTCGATGGGCGAGTGTACGTGGGTGTAGTCGGACGAGTACCGTTAAATATACGAACGTGGCAGAGAGACAAACGGGAGGATTTAGCAAGCAGACATATAGTTTGAAAAAAGGGGCTGATGGTCAAGAAGATTAACGGGTGGTCAGACAATGTAGCGAATTCGTATTGTATTTCGCACAAAAACAAATAGTATACTTGAAGCGTCAAGTGCAATGCAACTACGAGTAACGAGAGGAGTCAATGCTTCACTGCCGTCGCTGCTGTAATGGGTATAACAATGTTTCAATGCCAATGCATCCAGTATTGATAGGCTTCGGCTATAAGTGGATTTGCAGGAGTCCTTGAGACTTTGCAGACGAATTTCTTTGTACTCTTATTCTTATAGCTCCCCGTCGTTTTGATGCACTACTCATTGGTGGATGGCATTGATATCCGAATATCTGTATTTAATATAAAATAAACATGTAAGGAAAGGCTAAGTTCGGGTGCAACCGAACATTTTGTACTCTCGCAATTTATTTATATATGTTTATTCAGATAACACACAATTTGCTCCAATTTTAAAATCCTATAATTAGGTATATGAGAGCTAGGGGAAGTTACACTATTAGAAGAAAAATATTTCCTCTAAATTAAATTAAGATAACTAGAGATTTACCGAAATTTTCTGTGAAAAATTACCCTGGGGCACTGAATTCTTCATATTCTATTTTCGGGGCCTTGAAAAGTTATAGTCCGTTTTCGACAATTTTTTCACAAGAGATGCCACAGATCAGATACAGTAATTGTGTAAAATTTTATTCCGCTATCTTTTTGGTTCCTTATGTATATATTATAAAGTGAAGAAATAAGATGGAGTTCAAAATTGAGTTATATGGAAAGTTGTTGTGGTTGTGAACCGATTTCATTCATTTTCCACACGTGTCATCAGTGTGTCACGAAAATATTATATACCGAATTCACTTTTAGTAATTTTCAACTTAACCTTTGTATGGGAGGTGGGCGTGGTTATTATCCGATTTCAACTATTTTCATGGTGTGGTGGGGTACGTAAGAGAACCGACTGCAGAATGTTTGGTTTATATAACTTCATTGGTTTGCGAGATATATACAAATAACCGATTTGGGGCGGGGCTACGCCTACTTCCCCAAAAAAATTACATCCAAATATGCCCCTTCCTGGTGCGATCCTTTGTTTCAAATTTTACTTTCGCCATTTTGTGGGCGTGGCAGTGGTCCGATTTTTCCCATTTTCGATTTCCTTAACTTTCTTTTAGACGTTCGACATATACTCGCCAAACGCTCACTTTGTCTCCCTTCCGTTGAGGCGGAAGAGTTACGCCGAGATGTCCAATTGTTTCTCCTGATGTTGTTGTCAAAGCAGCAGGTAAGTACTACGCTATGTTCGAATTAAAGAAATTTTATTAAAAATTTCTATCTATATAATATGTACAACGAAATATGCAATATATAAATATATGCACTTATACAGTTAGATCAGTGTTACAAGTTAAAACAAATTCAGAGAAACCATGATTACATATTCCCAAAAAAGATTCTCAACAAACTACCAAACTTGATATACATATCGACTTCCTTCAATTTAAATTGATATAGCTTTCAAATCATTTCGCACAACCTTCTTGGCAAATTTCATTTAGTAAAGATGCGGAAGGAAAGTGTAAATTTCCAAATACACTCTAGAAACCCTTTCATTATAGCCATAAAACTTGATATTGCATACACAGGCACAGGCACACATATGTATATATAACACTTTGTAAATTTGGTACTGTATTGCCTCGGTTTTATCTACGGCATTTATAAGAGCATATACATACATATGTGTGTGTATGCCTGGGAATATTTAAGGGCTTTGCTTTAGCAATGAGAGAGCACTTTTATAGTACACACATAAATTTTGGTTAAAATTTTCATTTTAATTTACCAAAAACTTTGACCCAAAATTCTGGTAAATTGTTAATGGTAGAACATCTGCAGCAAAGCGCACAGTTTACTATACATATTTATATACAATAGTATGTAAATAAAATCTTTATATACACATCGGTTGAATGAAACTGGCGTGAATGTGTATGGTTAATGAAATAAGGGTTTTTATGCGTTGCTATAGTTTTGGGAAGAGAAAATATGGAAAAAAAACGACGAAGTGCACGTAATCATAGAATTTATAATTTAAAAGAAGAAGAAGTCTAAATGAAGTGAGTAAGGTCGAATAAATTTACAATTGACAGAATTTATTTAGAGAATATGGAAGAAGATAATGGACAAACTTTTATGAGACATGTTTGAAAATCGTAATATAAGGAAAATGGGAGTTAGGGGAAGTAATGACCTGATTTATATATTCCAAGGCACAGTTCGATATCCGGTGCACTGAGCAATTATTGGTTTGATTTCAACAATTTTTAATGAGCGATGGCACACCTCCATTGTAATATATATGTTAAGTTGTATTTCGAAATATTCATTTGTTCTTGATGTATGTATATATTGCAAAGTGAGCGATTCAGAATGAATTCAAAATTCAGTTATTTGAGAATTAGGCGTGGATGTTAAGCAATTTCACCCGTGGCGTCAGAGTGTTAAAAAATATGATTTATGAAATTTCCTCAAATTGGACGACTAGTTCCTGAGATATTGTGTTTGCCCCTATCTGAGTGCAAATTTTCTCTATCATCTCTTCTACAAAATGGAGCGTTTGTTGAATGTTGAGTTACACTTTGGTTAAAAGAATTTGGTACATGATCTCAGTTTAAGCCCATCACTGATTTTTTCAATTCAAATTATTATAAAGCAATAAGGCGAGCGAGATTATTATTGGAATTATCTGGTTTATCATACCGTTTTATAGGGTTATGTTCACGGATATGTAGTTTTGATGATGCAGAGGAGTTGGAGTACATCATAATTCAAATAATAGTCAATTCTAAGCTTCGATAAGAGTACTGTTATGAACATGGACATTACTGAATTTAAATATCCTAACACCATATGTACATTTATATGAATAAAGTGTGTATTGTATATATGCATGTATATATTTTTTCCAAGCAATATTGGTAGAGCAGACATACATACATACAATATAATTGCAACAACTTCAACAAAACTGTGTTAAGGCTGAGTGGAAAAGAACGCCCCAAACCAGTTAACTGTCTGAAGTAATATTGTCAGCGACCTTTTTGGAATAGTAAAAGAACACATAAAATACAAAGAAACACAAGCAAACACAAACCCACCTACACTTGTAGATACATATAAACATCAACAATAGAACGCTGGTAAGCCCAAGAACTCAAACACACACATACTCCATTCAGAAGCATAGAAATGCGCACAAGAAATGAAGCATATAACGGAGCTTTAGCCGAATACTACATTTTAACCCATTTTAAATGGCTCCAGTGCTATTTGTTGTTGTTTTTGTGTCTCTTGCATTCCAACGTCAACTTTTGCTACTTTTTGTTGTTGCTTATTTGCTATTTTATGAATTTTTGTTTGCAGAGTTTCTTGCTGCAAACCGAAACCTCTTGCACCTTCCTCCGCAGGCAGCTATATTTTACTGTATTTGCCAATAATCTTGCGAGTTTTTCTCTCGGCTTGCTTGTTGTTGAAATATCTAAGTTGTTGGCTTTAATAGCTTAAGTAATGGTGCTTCGGTGCTGCCAAGCTCTTGCTACAAGGCACCTCAAAAAACAACAAATAGCTAAGCGGTCGACCAACCTCAAATCGCTTGAATGCTTTGCTCGATTTTTAAGCTTGAAACTTTTTCCATATTGTTTATAATATGTTTAAGCCAAGCTCTGCCTCTTTAGTCTGCTATCACTAACACATGCAAGAAATATTCCATAAGTTGACAAATGTATATTCGCAAATACTCACGTAAAACTTTATGTAAATATAATATTAAGGTGGAATTTTTTGCATCCAATTTAATAGACTTAACAGATTCTTCAAATATGGCTAAGAAGAAGTTGGCTGGCAACAGAGGGAAAAAACTGAAGAGAGCAGGTGCAAAGATAGAAACTAAGAGTCCTCAAAGATAATTCTTGTGATGGTTAGGGCTGATATGTATCTTTATATCCTCTTCTAAAGCGAAACTGAACTAAAATTTTAATTTTTATAAGGATCTCCCGCTTAGCTGAAGGTGTTTGATCGGTTATTGTGGGTAATACTGAATATTTTCACGGATTATAATTGTCGAAGTTGTCTTTAGGAAAGCGAAGTAAAATGATACTTCCTTCTAACTTCCTCCTTAAATTGAAATAATTCTCTTAAACATATGTATTTGTTATAACCTCAAAACCATGTTGTTGGTATAAGAGGTACTCAACCTTACGAGCTTTTGTATTAAAAACTAAGTGAATAAATAACAAGTAAGGAAGGGTTAAGTTCGGGTGTAACCGAACATTTTATACTCTCGCAATTTATTTATTTAACTTTATTTATATTATATAATACACAATATGACCCACATATGCGTCATATATATTGTATAAAGTACATTGAAAGTTGAAAACCCTAATATTAGGTTAGAAGCACCGAGATCCTCATGTTCGATATATGGGGCCTTGAAAACCTATTATCCGATTTCGGCGATTTTTAAAATGGGGCTGCCACACTATAAACGTAGTATTTGTGCAAAGTTCTGCATCGATATCTTCACTAGTGCTTACTTTATATATTGTAAAGTAAACGATTCAGATCGTCTTCAAAGTATAGTTCTGGTATATAGGAAGTAGGCGTGGTTGTGAAGCGATTTGGCCTTTTGCATGGGAGGTGGGCGTGGTTATGATCCGTTTTTTTTCATTTTTGGACTGTATTAGGAAGTGGCTAAAAAAACGACTGCAGAAAGTTTGGTTTATATAGCTCTATTTGCGGTTTGCGAGATATGTACAAAAAACTTAGTAGGGGGCGGGGCCACACCCACTTCCCCAAAAAAATTACATCCAAATATGCCCCTTCATAGTGCGATCCTTCATACCAAATTTTATTTCCATAGCTTTATTTATGGCTTAGTTATGGCACTTTATGTGTTTTCGGGTTTCGCCATTTTGTGGGCGTGGCAGTGGTCCGATTGTGCTCATTTTCGAAAGAAACCTTTCTATGGTGCCAAGAAATAAGTGTGCCAAGTTTCATCAAGATTCTTAATTTTTACTCAAGTTACAGCTTGCACAGACGGACGGACGGACGGACAGACGGACATTCGGATTTTAACTCCACTCTTCACCCTGATCACTTTGGTATATATAACCCTATATCTAACTCGTTTAGTTTTGGGTGTTACAAACAACCGTTATGTGAACAAAACTATAATACTCTCTTTAGTAACTTTTGTTGCGAGTATAAAAAAGTTAATGAATATTTCGATATGATGTCATGTTTTGAATCCTTAAATAGCTAGCGTTTAAAACTTTTAACAATTTTTTTTGTGCATAATTCAAAAGAATTTTGCAGCTTTGACACAGTATAATCATATAATCTTAATGAGGGTTTCATTGTGTATTCTAATGCAGACTAGCTAAATGCGGGTCTATACGGAATACTTCAAACGCGACCCTTTATCAGCGCGCATGAGCTCGAGCTACTTGTGAGGGGCTCAAAGGGAAGGGTGAAAAACATACTTGTTTTTAAACAAACATATGTACAAATAACAGAGAATATTTATACCGGTAGTTCCATAAATATATACAAATATATGAAATAGTTATTGACTTTTAAGTGTGCTTTTATCCTTTTGTCAAATTTTATGAAAACATCAACAATTGTGGAGAGAGATTTTTTTAGTGAAAACGTGCTATGAAAACTTTCATGGTTATTATCAGTTCCTATGGTTTACATTTTTACACTTTCGCAATATATTATAAACTTTATATAATATACCGCCTAAAACTAATCGAGATACATATATGTATATATCAAAATGATCAGGAATGAATAAGAACATTTGCATTACGGTTATCTATCTATTTTTATATAAAAAATAAAATGAAACCATACCTTTTCAAATTGAAAAATAATGAATATTATAATATTAGGGCTCGTGGGTGATTTTAAAAAGAATATATCAGCAAATCAGTGAGATATTTAAAAAACATTAACTTTAAACGCAATAATTACATAATATATAATTGATATTTTAACGAACTAAAGTGGACGGGTTTTCTTGTCCGCAACGTGATTTGTCTAAATACAAATAAAATCGCACCAGAACGGCTTACTCTCATGTACGTAATATATTTATTTCCTCTCCTCTGTTATACTTTTGTAAAATAATGGCTGCCTCAAGTATCGTAAAGAATAAAAATGGAAATGGGTGCCATTTTAGCAAAAATTAATTAAATTGTTCACCATCTTTCCTTATTTCTATTGAAGAATATTGCAGTTTTCACCTCAACTGGTTTACTATTATATGATTGTTGGGATACATGAAAATGAAATAGTCTTAAATTGAGCGCCTCTTTCCTCATTCAAACAATATATAAAAAAATATTTAAGAAACAACAATGTATATTAATATATCAAACTAAAAATTATTACCTGCGATTTTTAAAATTTTTATTAAATCGCTACAACGGTACGTATTCACTGCACAAAAACAATAAACGCCAGGAGCTACCGAATAAACCAGCAGTTTTCAACACACAATTATAAATGGTAATCAGAAACTTTGAAATTTCACAATTTTGACTGATAGCAAATTGCAGTGCACTTTCCACACATACATTTACATGTTACATCAACATGTAGGTAGGCTGAAATGTCTGTGAGCCACTGCGTATACGAACATCCAATGTGAATGCTGAAAAACTACAAATGCGCACTGTGGGCTGATATCGGTAAATGCCAAACTGAAAATTGAGCTGGCGTAGGCAGGAAAAACAGCAAAATGATGCCCACACGGAGGCAATTCGATATATGCGTCAAAGTGAAACCCCGCAGTTGCTGCTCCATCCATACATATACTCGAAGGATGGGTGCTTTCATGCAATCAATCACTCAATGAGTGCAAATGAAAATGGGAAAGCCGACAGCATGATTTTTGATGCACGCATCACTCACGCAATCCATATCCACACGTACTTACATACTATTGTTTGCAGTTACACATTTTGTTAATGTTGTTGTTGATAGCAATTATAGTTCCTCGAATTTTTCAATTTCACACAACGCCAGCTGCAGGAGCAGTATCTTTGCAAATAGTTTCATAGACCTGCAAGCTCAAATGCATAATCACACCCGCTACACGCACTAGTATATGTACTCGTAGACTTGTTCTGATCATGCAATGAGTATAGTGATATGTCAGACCACGACCAGGATTTACTTCGTTGGCTTAGCTAAATTTCCTGCGCTATATTTATTTGGCCAATTTGGGTTTTGGAGATTATGGTTAACGTGATTGCATTTGCATTATTTTTGAAAAAAAGTTGTATTGGAATAACTTTAGTGTCACTATTGGATTTAATAACTCTCTTAGCATTCTTGCAATCCTATGTTTGGACCATAACATCCATTTTTCTAATATTATATTGCAAACGCTTCTAAAATCATCTAAGTTCAAAAAAATGGCCGAGTAGATTCATTATTTATATGTTTTATTAGTCTGTATGGGATATGAGGTCCAGAATAAGGTTAAAAAATCCGAGTTTGATCATATTTTGTGTTCCATGGAATATTATAAAACAAACTACATTGAGTTCGTCCCTGAACATGTTTGAACGTACCCTTGAGAATAATTCATGTTGGATCCCTACAAACTCACCAAAACACACAATTTCATTATGGACTGCTCTGCTTCATTCAGTTTTGGAAGAAAAAAGAAGTCGCATAGGTCAAAAATAGAGAAAAAGGTAAATGGGGTAGCAGTTATTAGCCTAATTTGATAGATTTAAAACCGCTGATGAGTAGGGAGCCATTTTATCGATGGAACAGTACTTTTTTCTTCGCCAAATGAAGAAGGTTATTCTGCAATTCGGCATTTATTCTACGTAATCGATGTACGTAATCGATGTAAATTACAAATTCTGAATCTCAGAAAACAACGGTCACCACTTTCCGGTTAATAAGACATTAAGAAGAAGTATATCTTCGTAGTTGGTGTCAAGAGAATTTTCAGTTTTGGAAATATTATAATCTGTTGCGTATGAATAGATCTAAGTAAAACTCTGATGTGTATAACGATCCTTTAATCGCCGACCAATATTACTCTTTTTAAATTCCCGGATTCTCCCTCTCCTACATACATCCGGTCAAAACAAAACTACTTACTTGACCACCTCCGTATATACCAACGCCACCAGAACGAGATGATGTTTTTTGCACGCTTATCCGTTGATTTGATGCGATGTGCTTGTTTGTGGCGCTGGTGCTGGTGGTCAACCGGGGGTTGACAGAATTCCATGCATCAGGCGTTTTCGGTGCGTCCTTTTCATTGCTTTTCGTGGTTGCCGTTCCCGCTATGTTCCTGTTTTATTTTTTTTGCAGTTTTAAGCCTTTTTGAATTTTTGTTTTAGTTGTGTGTGTGCTGTTTTATTGCTTGCACTGCTGCAGTTGACGAGCCAAAAATTCAAATTACCAGCGGGAAATGAGAGTTTGCCAGGCATGTCGCTTGGTGGCTCGGTTCGCCGCCTCTAAACGTGCGGATATGCAATTAGTTTCGATTTTGTTTGTGTTTATCTGCACATACGTGCATAAAATACATACAAACACGAAATATTGTGTCAATATGTGTGTTGTTATATTTGTATTGTTTCTAAAGGGATTGGCGCTCTTGCTGCGCTTGTTTGTTATTGTAAAATGCAGTCCGAATACATCAACTGACTCTTCTTCTTCTTCTTGACTGGCGTAGATACCGCTTACGCGGTTATAGCCGAGTCCAAAACAGCGCGCCACGCATCTCTCCTTCTGGCAGTTTGGCGCCAATTGGTTATTCCAAGCGAAGCCAGGTCCCTCTCCACCTGGTCCTTCCATCGGAGTGGAGGTCTCCCTCTTCCTCTGCTTCCACCAGTGGGTACTGCATCGAATACTTTCAGAGCTGGAGCACCTTCATCCATTCGAACAACATGTCCTAGCCAGCGTAGCCGCTGTTTTTTTATTCGCTGGACTATGTCTATGTCGTCGAATAACACATACAGCTCATCGTTCCATCGTCTGCGGTATTCGCCGTTGCCAATTCTTAAGGGACCATAAATCTTCCGCAAAACCTTTCTCTCGAAAACTCCTAGTGCCGTCTCATCGGATGTTGACATCGTCCACGCTTCTGCACCGTAAAGTAGGACGGGAATGATGAGAGACTTGTAGAGTTTGGTTTTTGTTTTTACGAGAGAGGACTTTACTTTTCAATTGCCTACTTAGTCCATAGTAGCACCTGTTGGCAAGAGTGATTCTGCGTTGGATTTCCAGGCTGACATTGTTATTGCTGTTAATGCTGGTTCCCAGGTAGACGAAATTATCTACAACTTCAAAGTTATGACTGTCAACAGTGACGTGGGAGCCAAGACGCGAATGCGCTGACTGTTTGTTTGACGACAGGAGATATTTCGTCTTGTCCTCGTTCACCACCAGACCCATACGTTTCGCTTCCTTATCCAGTCTGGAGAAAGCAGAACTAACGGCGCGGGTGTTGTTTCCAATGATATCGATATCATCGGCGTACGCCAGTAGCTGTACACTCTTATAGAAGATTGTACCTTCTCTGTTTAGCTCTGCAGCTCGTATTATTTTCTCCAGCATCAGGTTAAAGAAATCACACGAGAGTGAGTCACCTTGTCTGAAACCTCGTCTGGTATCGAACGGCTCGGAGAGGTCCTTCCCGATCCTGACGGAGCTTTTGGTGTTGCTCAACGTCAGCTTACACAGCCGTATTAGTTTTGCGGGGATACCAAATTCAGACATCGCAGCATAAAGGCAGCTTCTTTTCGTGCTGACGAAAGCAGCTTTAAAGTCGACAAAGAGATGGTATGTGTCGATCCTATTTTCACGGGTCTTCTCCAAAATTTGGCGCATAGTGAATATCTGGTCCGTTGTTGATTTTCCATGTCTAAAGCCACACTGATAAGGTCCAATCAGTTTGTTGACGGTGGGCTTTAGTCTTTCACACAATACGCGCTCGACAGAACCTTATTCGCGATGTTGAGGAGGCTTATCCCACGGTAATTTGCGCAAATTGTGGGGTCTCCCTTTTTGTGTATTGGGCAGAGTACACTGAGATTCCAATCGTCAGGCATGCTTTCTTCCGACCATATTCTGCAAAGAAGCTGATGCAAGCACCTTATCAGCTCTTCACCGCCGTATTTGAATAGCTCGGCCGGTAATCCATCGGCACCCGCCGCCTTATTGTTCTTCAAGCGGGTAATTGCTATTGGAATTTCTTCACGGTCGGGCAATGGAACATCTGCTCCATCGTCGTCGATTGGGGAATCGGGTTCGCCATCTCCTGGTGTTGTACTTTTACTGCCATTCAGCAGGCTGGAGAAGTGTTCCCTCCACAAACTCAGTATATCAACTGACTGCTGCCAAAGTTTATACCGTTGCTGTTGATTCTATAGTCTTGCAATATTGGTTTTCCATAGCTACATGTAGTCAGCAATGTATAGAAAGATGGCTGATATATGGTATGTATGTTATTGGCGTTCAACCGTTTAGCCGGTTATAGCCGAATCGATGAGAGCGCGCCACTCTTCTCTTTCCTTCGCAGTTCGGCGCCATTTGGAGATTCCAAGTGTAACCAGGTCGCTCTAAACCTGGTCCCTCCAACGGAGTGGAGGCCTTCCCCTTCCTCGGCTTCCTCCGGCGGGTACTGCATCGAACACTTTCAAGGCTGGAGTGTTTTCGTCCATTCGGACAACATGACCTAGCCAGCGTAGCCGCTGTCTTTTTATTCGCTGAACTATGTCAATGTCGTCGTATAACTCGTACAGATCATCGTTCCATCGTCTGCGGTATTCGCCGTTGCCAATGTTCTGAGGACCATAAATCTTGCGCAAAATTTTCCTCTCGAAAACTCCAAGTGTCGTCTCATCTGATGTTGACATCGTCCAAGCTTCTGCACCATAAAGCAGGAAGGGAATGACAAGCGACTTGTAGAGCTTGATTTTGGTTCGTCGAGAGAGGACTTTACTGTTCAATTACCTATTCAGTCCAAAGTAGCACCTGTTGGCAAGAGTGATTCTGCGCTGGATTTCGAAGCTGACATTGTTGGTGTTGTTGATACTGGCTCCCAGGTATACGAAATTATCTACGACTTCGAATTTATGACTGTCAACAGTGACGTGGGAGCCAAGACGCGAGTGCGCTGACTGTTTTCTTGATGACAGGAGATATTTCGTCTTGTCCTCATTCACCTCCAGACCCATTCGCTTCGCCTCCTTATCCATGCAGGAAAAAGCAGAACAAACGTCGCGGTTGTTGCTTCCGATGATATCAATATCATCGGCGTACGCCAGGAGCTGTACACTCTTGTAGAAGATTGTACCTTCTCTATTTAGCTCTGCAGCTCGTATTATTTTTTCCAACATCAAGTAAAAGAAGTCGCACGATAGTGAGTCACCTTGTCTGAAACCTCGTTTGGTATCGAAGGGCTCGGAGAGGTCCTTCCCAATCATGACGGAGCTTTTGGTGTTGCTCAACGTCAACTTACACAGCCGTATTAGTTTTGCGGGGATACCAAATTCAGATCGCGGCATAAAGGCAGCTCTTTTTCGTGCTGTCGAAAGCAGCTTTAAAATCAACAAAAAGGTGGTGTGTGTCGATCCTATTTTCACGGGTCTTTTCCAAGATTTGGCGCATGGTGAATATCTGGTCGGTTGTTGATGATATATGGTAGATAGAAAAAAAAATTAGGTCCAAAATAGCGAAGATAAAAGTTTTGGCGAGTGTATTTTCTTCAGATGAAGAAACGCTACATATATATATATATAAATGGTTATTTACATATTTAATGTGTCCATATGTTACTACTTTGCACTCTTCAGCTTTTACGTCCTTTTAATTATAACAGAAACGGTTTACACTTTTCTCATAAACACAAGACACACCCTTCGCATTTCCATACGCATTTCATACACATATTAGCTTCATTGTACGAAAATGTAAGGACTTGTAATTCTGGCACTTGGCATTGGCACTATTTGGCAAAATGTTTCAGAACAGTAAGAATTATGCTAGACTCTTTGCTGAAATAAAACGTAAAAACAAAAAAAAAAACAAAAAGTAATAAGTGCACTTTTATATATGTACATACATGGTATTTTGTGTAATGAAACCACAGGAGAAGTAATTTTCCATTATGCAAGTTCTGACATTTGCTAACACTTTGACAGTTAATTCTCTTTGAGGGTATCTAACAGTGAGATTAGCATACAATCCCAAATTCAACAAAAAACGATACGATCCCAAATTCGTATTAAAAAAATAATAATAATAAGCCCATCCACAGACAAATTTATTTCAAAACAACTATTTCATTTTCAAATTTAGGATGTCAACTTCAACCAAACTCTTAGGGTGTCTCCATAATGCCAAATTTCTAGAACATACATGCTCGTATATAGATTTTCCAGCTTTGACACTAACAGGCGGATAAAGTGTGTCCGCCAGATGCTTCAAATGCTTCAGATGGTATAGTAGATTATATAGTGCTTCCATCTAATGGTACTCTTCTATATATCCAATTTTGTCATATCAAAGAAGGTCAGAACTCATCTGCGATTCTGTTAGTGAAGAAACTTAAATCGACTTTAAATCAAATAAGGCAATAGTTCTTTTTCCGAAAAGTTATGATAAACTAATAAAAACGAGTGGTAATGCCTAATGTTGACAGATGAAAAGTTTAAAGCAAGCAAGGATATTCACCTCCCTTAACTATCCAACATGTTAATAAAAGTTCAGTGGTTACGAGCCCATATGAGCACAAATAAGTGACCGAACGAACATATAAATAAACAAATTTTACGTATTTGTGGTTATTGTTGTTGTTCGTAATACATACATACATACGTCCCGCCCTTTATGAGTAAATATATTATTGCATATACCGTTATGTGACTTTTGTAAACAGTTTTTTACTCTATCTCTCTTTCTCTTTATATTCAACAGAAATACGTGAGCTGGTGCCGCCTATTATGAAGAAGAAGGCCTTTAGCGTGGTGGCACGTCTGGGCGATCCCGTTGTAGTGCCATGTGTGGTAATTATTACACATTTTCATTTTGCGCTAGTTGTTTTAATCATACCTGCAACTCTTAATGCGCCACAGAGCAAGGGTTGATTATAAATATTTTTCGAAAAGTTATGGTTGAGAGAGTATTTATGTTGCAGTCGTTGTTCCACTAATGATAATCTACAGATAGAATTATTGAATGAATAATTACACATCTCATCACATCAGCGATGGAATGTTTGCGAGGAGATGTTGTAATATGTGTAAAAGCTTCCCGCCACATCAAGCCAAACCCAGTCAAAACAAAACGAAATGGGCCAACCTTAGCAGCAATTCGCAAAAATGCGGTCAATCAATAACAATAAGTCAATAACAACAGAAATAAGCAGAGGAAACATTTACACACATGACTGTCTCGCCCCATTCCACCACCGATCGTGGCACCACAAAGAGAATTAAAAGCGGAAAACTTAAAATGCAAAACGTCAAAAATAAAATAATAAAGAAATGAAGAAAAAAAATAACGCAATAAAAGAAAGAAAGGAAGCTGACCAGAAATAATAAAATTTAAAGCAACATAAGCATGTCTAGAAAATGTCAGATGTTCTAAAGGCAGGAATGAGTCTGTGTCCATAGAACCGGGACGAAATGAAGGCGACAGTGGAGATTCAGATTGGTCAGGCGTCATGACGTGGCCAACTCGTGTAGTCAAATGAAATAAGCGCTAAGTACTGTTTCCACTGCATAATTTTAGCGGTTAGACGCAACTGACCACCCGGGCGTATACGTGCCATACCGAAATTGTGTTTTTGTTTGTAAGCTCGCCTGATTGTATGCTACGTTTATTTATTTACGCTAAATGGATATATATATTTACGTGTTACTGTTTAGTATATTGACATGTAGTCTATTTTAATACACCGTGACAACCAGGCTGCATGACAACAATTAGCGACATTAACAGCTCCAGGGTATTCTCACACCAAATAGAGGTCTGCTGAATTATTTCTCTTCAAATGAAACGGTACTTAATTACACTTGCGAATATAGGGAGGACTCGTCATTTCTCTGTAATTTCATATATAACTCTTGGTTCAACAAGTTTGTTCTTGCCATACATTACTCTCTTAACGACCCAATATTTCATAACGAAAGAGCTTAATCTTATAGTGTACCAACATAAAGAAAGTATATATAGCTGCAGTCTACAAAAGAAAGGTTACCCATGAAATCGATCGGCTATTCGGAATCGACTTAAAACTGGCATTAGTATAATATTATCAGTGTCCCAAAAATTTATCCTAGAGAAGTATCTGTATTGATATTATCTAAATGCAAAATGCTAGTCAAAAATATCGTGCAGAACAGCTTGCAGTTTCTTCCATGCACAGCATAGATAGTCTTTAAGCTTTCAACTCAGGGAGTTTTTGTGAAAATGTCTATATGAAAGAGATAGAGCTTATAGGTTTCCAAATTGTCTTTTGATACTTCTTTCGAGGTAGACAATGCGACATCTATATTGGCAAAGTATCTTTAAGTGACAAAAACTTTGTAATGTTCTAAAATATCTCCTTCTGAAAAGAGTTTCGTCACATTTTCTACTCATATGTCATCGAGTGCAAATTGACTGCATTTAGACACACAATTAAATATATAATGTTGTATATCTTTATAAAAAATAGAGCATTTTAAATGTGCCCCGATCTTGGTAGCTTTTCACAACAACACTTCACTAAAAAAGGATAAGCAACTAAATAGAAAATACTGACAGTGAGAAATATTACTAACTCGATTACTCACCTGTCAGTCAAGTTGAAGTTTGTTGTCACTGCAAACGTCTTCATATTTCAAATTTAATTTTTCCATTTGCGGAAATTCTATATATGAACACACAGACATATATAAGTAAATTTGTGTGAATAGTGGTTTTCAGTGAAGCATTACCGCGAGTTTGCTGTCACTAGCAACTTTAAATATGACATATTGTGGAGGAAACACTAGTCATGCACCAACTCACTTACACACACTCTTACTAGCTCCCACAGTTGGTAGTGAAGTCAGTAGTTGGGTGATGGACGAGAGATGTGGTAAAGGCATTAGAAACCATTTCAAACCATGCTCAAGTCACGCGCTGACTGTGATTTCCACTAAAGTATGTTTATATAGTAGACGTTGAGATATCATTAGAGAGTCGTTTTTTTCTCTTAAGTTCCTTAGAATTTTAATTATAGATCTAAATTATAGTTTCGCAACAGTGTAGAAAAATTTAGAATTCAAAACAGTGCAAATCGTAACGTCAAAAACCTTATTTATTCTAATACAAGATTGTGGAATTGCCAGTACATATTTGTATCCTTAGAGAGCACACATTAGCATTGGTGATTCATGCGACACTGTTACTCTACAAATTCCATAAGCTACTGTTTGATATTGCTCTCCACGCTTCTGCGTATGTGCTTTCTTTTATTGCTACAGCTGCATTGTTGTTGTTTTCTCTGATATTGCACAGAGAAGCGACGAACGAAGTTTGTATAAATCGCATTTTGAAGTTATGCACGAGAGGATAAGCAAATTAAAGTCATCGTCAGAGCTTTACGCACACCAATTCTCCAATCCATTCATCTTAATACGAACGCCTCGCAACCTTCGAACAGCTGGAAGAGACATACATACATTCTCTATATGTTTGCCACAACTTTTCGAAAGCCATTAACGCCAGTCAAGTATAGCATGCAATGTGTAGCCCACCAATGCCATAGCAATAATGCAAACCACATTGCAATTTGAAGTGTAAAGTTACAAGTTATGTTGAAGATTGGTTGCTGTGTTGCACTGTTGTTCAGTTGCTTTGCGTCCATGCTTCTACTGTACTCTTAGCGGCAACAAAATTGGTTGGGACAAGACAGCTTGAAAACTGCAACTGAAAAGTTCAACCAACATTGTTCTTATTGTTGTTGTAGATGATGGTTTTCATGGTAGCTATAGATATTTTTAAAGTTACGCATATGCGTACAGAAGTATGCGACTACAATACCAACAAAGTACTGAAAACCCTAACTTCGGTTTTGAATAATTCCGAATAGTCTCAAAGCAACATTTCTAATACCTGAGCCAGACACATTGTACATATTGTAGTATGCTTCAGAAACCATATGTGTATCACCGGTGTTCCGAATTTTGTTTGAAAGCAATGGTGTTCTAGAAACCATTAAATTTTTTGGTGTTGTGAAATGTACTACAATGGATTGCATTGAACATACCGAAAGCTTTAAGCTTTTCTGCCACAACCATATGTTTTCTGACATTTTGACATACAGAAAATAAATTAAATCCAAAATAAAATGAAATCGAAAATCAAAATTTGGAAAATATGATGTGAATCCGACTGCATAGCTGCTATAGCTTTATTGGTTTGCGAGATATATACAAAACTCCAATTTGGGGGCGGGGCCACGCCTACTTCCACAAAATATTACATCCAAATATGGCCCTTACTAGGACGATCCTTTGTACCAAATTTTACTTGTATAACTTCATTTATGGCTTAGTTGTTAGGCAAAGATAACAACTTGTAAATATGCAGATTTAAGCATCTTCCCTCATATACACTGGTGGTCACATAATTAAGGACACTCCGTTTTCTTTTAAAATATTGGTTTATTTTATAATTTAAAAGCGACATATTTTTTCTAAACTTCAGTTACCATATTTATTATCTTCTAAGGTATAGATTTATTGAAAATTTAACGAACAAATTGTTTCCCATTTGAACCAAATAAATTAAACTTGGATTCATCGCTCAACAGCATTTGTTTCCAAAAATCTAAGGGTTTTCCGATATACTCCATTGCAAATTTAATACGACTCTTTAAGTTTTTGTTTGATACGTGCGGTTTTTTTCTTGCGATTCTAGAAGACGACATCTGATGGTTCGTGTTGATACATCGTTGGTCAGTTGATCCTTTATCGTGCCAAGAATTTGCCTGGAAGTTAAAAGAGGATTCGCCTTGCAAACTCTACAAATTACACGATCGTCCTTTGAAGTAGTTTTTCTGGGTCATTTTTTTCTTATTTTACTCCCTGTCCTCCGTAATGAATCAAAGCATTGTGAACCATTGATTTTGAGCATAAAAGTTCCTTCGCTACAGCTCTAATGGACATTTTTTCCTTCACGTACTTGTAAATAATCATTTTCCTCAATTCTGGAGTACAACTCTTTTTTCGACCCATATCTAACAGTTATTTTATTTGATATTGAATATTTAGTTAATATACAAATGATTTATACAACTTACCGCAAGTTTTTGTGTTAAAATAATAAAAAATCCAATAAAAAAAATTGGTGTCCTTAATTATGTGACCAAGCACCAGCACACTCAAAATACAATAAATTCATCAAAACGTGCTACATTTTTGAGCACAGTTATAATATACCGTTGCAATTTACAGTGGGTCTCTAGGCGAAAATTTAGTGCTAAAAACATTGAACTGAAACGCTGTTTTACTCAACTTTATTTTGTCCCTAATTATGTGGCCACCAGTGTACCTAGGTTGATTATTAGGACGAGTTAAAATACATAAAATATAGTCGAAAAAAAATATTGCGCTTTCTCGCTTTTTGTTTTTTACTGTTTGTATATCGTAATTTTTCACACCTAAAGGTTAATATTTATTTTCTCTCTCACACACAGCAATGTCACATGTGCAAATGATGCCGAAATTATCATTTGTTGCACGTAAGACCGTTTTTCTCAAATATCCTGTGGTAGGGTACCCAATCGACAGCATGATTATAAAGAAAGTTAAACACGTGAACACAAAGACATATTTTTTAATTTACAAGCGCATATAAATATGTACATACTTAAATTCGTATGAACTTCATTGATTATTTAATTTAACGGTATCATTATCGGTCGAATTTCATGTGAATTGGAGCTTGCCCTAGAAATTCTCTTTTGGACTCTACTCTACTGTACTCAACAAGTTCATTGCATACTGTATGAAGTACAGTTGCATCATGCGGCAAGTGACGCATTCCGAGCGTTGCATATTAATCTGAAACACATATGCATGTATTAGGGTGGTCCATAAAATATTGAAACACATTTTTTCATTCGGCTTCTTCGTCGGTTTCTGTTATACTCTTGCGTTATTGCACTTCTTGACCTCGCGAGCGCGTGTGAATGGCCACTTTAATTATGATATCTTATATTCTCTAATAACAATTTTTATTATATTTATTTATAAGTTTGCACACGTTTTGATTATATTATGACATAGATTGAGTGCTGGCGATTCAAAAATATAACTTGAATAAATTAAATGAACTGGCATAACTGAATATCCTTAAAATATCACAATAATAATAATATTTAGGTGAAATAACCAAATCTGACCTGACCTATGACTTCGTAAGTCAATTTCAGTGTTTATTACTATACTTATGTCCTCATAAAACCTACCATCTCACTCACACATATACGTTCACATTACCATTACAGATGGTGTCAGCTTGCCAACGAATATATGACAGCGTGTTCAGAACGGCACCCTACTCATTGAGAATGTGCAGCGTACCGCCGATCAAGGGACGTACACTTGCAGGGCCCGCAACAAGCACAACGGCGCAACAAACGGGGGAGGTGAAAGTTTTGTGTGAGTTGAATCAGCCAAAATCTGGTTGATGTTGCTGGTATTGGTATTTCAATTTGAAATCCATATTCGGTGCCTGTATATACGGGAATTTCACCAGATTAATTTAAATTTGTCTGGACTAGTTAAGTTGAAAATCGTTCGCAGAACTCCACATGAATATTGGTGAACTTCGGAACTTCTATTTAGAAAAATAGAAAAAGTAAATTATTGCGAAATTTTTGTTGAAAAATTACTGGAACCTTTTGTGAAAGCATTTGTGGTCAAAAATAAATATTATTAATTTAGCTTATCATATTAGAATTTGTGATCTGTTCCATTGAATGATTACAACATAATTTAAATAGTTTTTATTAGTTTTTAAATTTTTGGCACGTACTACAAAGAGCTGAATATTTGTTCGAATTTTTTGTATGATGATAGAAGAAACATCGCTGTCGTTTTTTGGTGGATTCATTTCTGGCAGAGCATAGAGCTGTGCAAAATATACTCGATTTCCGATAACTAGCTTTCTTTGTCGGCGTTTTTGATGGAGTGATGTAATAATAAACGGCAAAATGTTTCAAAATACTAGGTGGGTCAAATTGACCCAACAACGTAATAAGTGTAATGAAATTACATTTGGCATCCTCCAGCAACATAAAAAACAGATATTATTTTAATTTTCATATTTATCTATTCATTTTACTGCAGTTAACAAATAGAAGAAGAATCAATACAATACGACTAGACTTCGAATTTCGACGAGTTTTACTGAAAATTGGGTCAAATTGACCCAAACATAGCAGAAGGGTTAATAACAATTAATTTGAAGATTTTTCAGGCAACGATTCACAATAAAGGGTGAAGTAATTGCACATGTTAGAAATTAGAGTAATTCGCAACTCGTAAAAAATATTTTCGCATATAACCTTCAATTATCTACAAAAGTTCATGTTGTAAAAATTAAGCGCGTACACATTCATTTCCGCTTCCACGAACTGCCATGGAAACAAACGAGTATATGATTGAGTTTAACAGCGTTCATATGAAAGAAATACACAGAACACACACATGCACGTATACCCCACTCATCAGCTAAAAATATTGAAATTGTTCACCAATTATACCTGTTTTCTACCGTTACCTCTCTGTCCTCCCATATATGTTTGCATTTTGTTATTGTTGTTCCTTAAATTTCTACTTCATTGACCTGCATACTAACAGCATACGAAATTTTTTGCAATTATATTTTATTATTTTTTCACACGCGCATACATACATTCAACCCCAAAAGCAAAAACAAAAGAAACAAAACAAAATATTTTCGAATATAAATAACGATCGTTTTAACATATCGCACTGGAGAGAAAGTGATGAAATATAAAAATGCAACGATAAATGTTAATTCAGATTTTTCCTTATATATATCATATACATACAATGATATATTATGCATCGTATAGCTTTCATATGTATATAAAACACACAAAACACAAAAGTAAGGCGCTGTACAAATAAATTAACATTAAAAAGCTCACTTCAATATGCAGCTATAAAAATACCGCAATGTTTACTACCGCACATCAAAATGCAATAATATTCCTGTAGTCAGCAGCTAACGATTTGCAGCACACATTTGCATTCACATCCAATTCCGCTCAAAATTATAATATACCACCCATCTGCCACATTTGCAAGCACATTGCTTTCAGCACATGCACCTACACATTTATATTTTTTGTTCCAAGAAAATACTAAACTGCAATAAACATTAATCCTTTATATTACCTTTGAAGAAGTACCTCACCACGCTCATGTTGAAAATTTTATAGTTCTTGATTCATTAGTCAATCGCTCATATATTACTGCTTATTTCATAACCGAAGGGATTAAATCATGAACTTTAAATTTGTCTCAAAGTACCTTCTTTAAAGTTTTCTCTACTAATTAGTATGGGACAGGTTTCATTTCCATCAGGCAATCTAGCTTCACCTGTGCAAGTAAAAAATATTTGCAATGAACCCTTTCTCTTTGACGAACAGACGTTAGACGCAACAAACTCTGGATAAATATGTACTGTGTTTTCACTGGTTCCATGTTGACCTACCGTTTAAGATGAAACCTTCATACTACGCCAAGGTAATTTTGCACTATTGAGAGTATAAGTAATTTTAGGAAACCCACGCAGAGAAACAATCGATCGCTTCAGAAAAGTTCAAATTTATCGACATACTAATTGAAAACCTCCCTAATAAGAATATTCAATAAAACATCTTTCCCGAACCTTTATGATTGCTCATTCGGTATATGTTATCAATACTTAGATAATGTATAACATTAGTATTATGATATAGTACATGCATATGCGTACTTGCGCTAATAACAGTTAAAGCTGGATCAAAGGGCATTCTCATTACAATAAGCTCCCTTCTTAAGTCTTAAGAAGTATCATTTTTTTATACCATATACCGTACTATTAAAATATATTTGTATTTCTTTCTTTTCAGCGTTAATGGGGTAAGTTCTAAAAGTAGTATATTTGCCTTCAAATGAATGTTAGAATCAGCATAGGAAACGATCGGTGGTCAATGCAAAGTAGTCCTGTCGACAACAGTCGGACAGTGGCAACAGCTTGTATCCAGATGCTGCTGTTATAGCGCGATAGCACGGTCGCCCACCGCTACGTAAGGCGTGCAATAACTCACAAATAACATTGCGATTAATACTTAACAGAATATTTGGATGATGACCCCAAAACATGTCTTAGCAATGCAGTCCATAGCTTTCGAATTGGTAAACAGGTTTATGCGTTAAACAATACTGCTAATGAAAAGTAATCGTAATTCCGAGAAAAAAGTATGGGTAAGCCTGCTATTAGTTCTACTTAAGCTTGTAACTGTACCTAATTAGTATTTCTTCTTTTCAGAGAATCAATGACCTCGTCGTGAGAGCACCTAACCCGAGACGACCCAACATCTTCTGGTAGTGGATTTCTATTTGTAAAAGTTACCGCTCCGTTTGAAAAAATATAAATAAAGAAATATTTATTTTTATTATGATTTATTAATTTTATATAATGTTTAGGCCATAATAAAAATTCATTATATCACACAATATTAACCCATAATATTATTGCATTTTTATTTTACTGAAAATACATAATCTTGCTTGTTAAATTAATTAGAATAAATTAAAGAAAGAAGCCACTACGAATGTAACAAGTATAGAAGGTCTAGGTTCGAGTGTAACTTAATATTTTGTACTCAACACATTAATATATTATCATGGTGTAAAGAATATATCTTCATTGGTTCTTGATTCATATACTATACATATGTTAAAGTGAACGGATAAGACGTATAATAAAATTGTTGACATGAATAGTAGGTGTGGTTGTAAATCGACCAATAATACAATTTCATTAATTCTAAAACTTTAGACAAATATTGTAAATAAATTATTTTACCAAGTCTGGTTTACAAAGCTTTAGAAGTTTTCGAGATATATATATCAAGAGATATATATTTACTCTCCTTCTAGGGATCATTCTTGCGAGTTTCAATTTCATAGCTTAATTTGTGGCTTAATTAGAGCACTTTATAATTTTTCACTTAACGCCATGTTATGTGCGAGGTAAACCTATTCCGACAATTTGCGATACCAACCTCTTCATGGTGGCAAGGAGCATGTCTACCAGTACGGTATCTTAAATTTTAGTCAAAATATATCTTGCACGGTCGACCAACAGACATTCGGAATTCAACTTAAATATAATGAAGCTTCTAAAGAAAGGGAGTCACTAGATTTGGATCTTCGCTTAAATATTGTTAAAGATTCGAAATACCTTCATTGATATTCTTGAGGGTCAGAGAGAGCAATTCATATGTATATGGTGAATTCGACAATTATTTATTAGCTAAAAGATAGCGGGAATCTTGATTTTTTCATTAAATTGCCAATTGGTCATTTTGAGGAGACATCAGCCATATTGAGCACTCTGAAAACATTTAAAATTTAATAAATTTTCTCATATTAAATAGAGGAAGAGATAGAGAGTAAGAAAAGTAAACAAACCTTTATTTACCTTTAATTTATTATGAGAAAACGAATATAGCATATATGAATATGAATATCGCACAGAAGTATGATTTTATACACATTGAAATACTTTTACTTAAATATGTTTAATAATCAAATATAAGCAGGAGTATACACATGTATAATAAATTAAGGTCAGTTAGAAAGCACGTGTTTGGAAATGGTATACCAATATTTTCTGTATATATGCATTTACAACATTTATTTACTATATTCATGCACTAACATGTTTTATTACAAATGCATTATTGTAATGCATACAGATATGCGCTATGCTATGTGAATTTATTCATAAAAATTGTAGCAAATGCAAGCATTTATATTTTTACTACAGCTTTGATGAATTATCCAAATAGCAACATGTTCAAGATTTTGATGGGACAATGGTGCAAAGGTATACTCGTATAATATATTGTGGTGGATCTCGACAAATTTAGTTCTAAAATATCTAATCGTCTAGTTTAAATAAACAAATTTTATGTCTTCATATGAAACGATCTCAAGGCAAAGAATCAGTGGAAGTTAGAGTAAATAAAGAAGGCCCAAGATAGAGCAGAAACGAAAGTTGATAACTATGGTAATGGACCATAAGGATTGAAAGTGTTATATCGAATACCGATTTAAACAAAATTTAGTACAAATCATTTTCTTAATATCTTAATTTCGTAGGTATCCTAAGAGTTTTTGAAAGAATCTTTCTCTTGTAGTATTAAGAAACTACCAAATCTGCAAACTCGGATCAAAACTTTCCATGGTCCCCTTATAAATAAAATTATTTTCAAACTTCCCGTGGTCTTTATAATGTTTATATCGGTTAATATGTGAGATATTTTTGCATAAAATTAAGTAAATATAATGTAGCTTAAGGGCTAAAAAGGAACAAATCAGGACAGAAAATAAGGAAGAGTATAACCACAGAACAAAGAGGAGAAACTATGGATAACTTAAAAACTGGAAAGAGTATGAAACTATATGTATATGTAAATATAGTTTGCATACAACTATACTGTACAATTTGCAGAAAATCGAAAAAGTAATTGGCGAAAAGTCTGAGTTAGTTTTTTCATGAACTCTATTGAGCTCACCGCTCAGTTTATCGACATGTAAGTCATTTGTGTGTGCATGTGTGTTAAAAAATTGACCTATTGTCATTTATCAATGTGGTCGTATTCACTTCATACACCACCCACTCTAAGCAAATAGGCCTGCCAACTTGCTAGCTTCTGTATCAGAAACCATATGAGACAAAGTGAAGAGCACGCCGGTACGTGGCTTCCGATGCTTTGTTTGGCTCTATTGCATTTGAAGAGTCTGGTGAAGGAATACAACAAAAAAATCTGGAATTCAAAAACTTTTCACAAAGCACTGCTGATGAAGTACACACAAAACTCGTGCAAAAAACGCTTTGAAAAGGCTCTTGAATCCACAGCTGAGGCCCAAGCTGCTGTATAGAGAGTTGAAGGAAGCTAGTGTGAATTTACATTAGTATAGATTTTTGTATGTACGTATATGCGTGTGTATGTAAGCAAATTGTATCAAAGATGTGAGGAAAAATGTTAGGTAAAAATTTAAAATTACTACTGAGGGGACTGTGTATATAGATTAGTAAATCTATGTAAATAGCTGTACTTAAAAATATAGATGAATAAATTCTTGATGCTGGTTTTGTATTCTCAAAACTGAATATATGCATAAGCAGCGAAGTACATGTATAGAAATTAAATTAAAATACGAATTGAAAAAATACGAAAAACCTGTTCTTACCATTTTTTTTTTGCACAAACACTGTAATTTCGTTCAACTCACATATCAGTACACATATAACAAAGCTAAATTTGTGTCTGTTAAAATTCAGTGAGCAAATTACTTCATTGTAATGCATTTTTTGAATTTGCTTCACTGAAATTTCATCAAATAGGGATATACCAGAGCTATGAAACGTTCGAAAAAATATTTGCAAGCATCACACACATGTGTAACTGCGTGTACGTGTCTACATACATACATGCTCGTACATACATAAATGAATGTTATAAATATGAATCTATGCATCCATCTAAAAAAAAATGCTTCAAAGTATAACTGATCTGCATGCTATATATATAACAAATACATATAGACGTTTGTGCATACTAGCAAGCTAGATATACGAAAACTACAATAAGAACAAATAGTCAGTGTCGAAAACATCAATTCCCTGCGCAGGAAAATAGCAAAATTCCCAAAAAAGGAGGTGGCAACAGTGAAAAAGCAATCTAATTGTATGCTTCCTGATGGCTCGGACGATAGACAGCTAAAATTGGTACATATTTTTCTGCAGTTTTTGAGGCTTTTCCATATATGTGCACATTGAAATGTTTCCTCTTACGAACATATAAACATATGCGTTTGTTTGGTGTATTCGCCACTAGTGAGTTAGAGGCCTTAAAATTCAGATATAGATGCATTTCCATTGCATATCTGCTTGTGTGTACTACTTCCTACATGTATGTTATATGGATGTTAAATTCCACGTGAGTTTGTATGATTTTGAAATAAATTTCCATTTTGTGAATATCTGATCCCTTAAAATTTGACCTAACCACAATAAAACATTGACTCAGAATAGTCTAACGGCGTCAAATCGCATGACCGAGGCGGCCAATTGACTGGGTCATTTCTAGAGATAACACGTTCACCACACTTGATTTTCAATGAATAGATTGTGACATTCGCTGTTTGGCTTGTAATTCGGTAGTAATTTTTTAAAATTTCGACTCTTTGTTGGATCGTATATCTTTCCATGATGAAATGGTTTGCCAGAAGATAAATATCAAAAGAGCGGGAAAGAATATGGCGTCCTTTTCTGTCCCTATCGGTCATCTTTTGTAGCGTCCTATTTACATACATATACTTATATAGAACATATATGAACCATTGTAAAGAATGTCAATGGCATGTAAATCCTATTAACGGTGCAATGTGGCACTCGTTAAAATTTTGTTTATAGTCGTGGTTTGAGCAAAATAGGAAAGCAACAAAGAAAGACAAAAATATTTCACGGAGCTTAATGAAAATTCAATAGAACAGGCGGATCGATGCGCAAAGACCTAACCACTAAGTCGTTTTTTAAAATGGCATAGATTTAGTTTTCATCTAACACACATATTTTATCACTTATTTTGCCAATATTGGATAAATACCGCGTAGTTTCAAAGGAGACTAAAAAATGTTTAACAACTTTAACTAACAATCTGATGATAGGCCAGCTTAGGTGATGGTGTTTTGTGGTTTTCTGATGTTATCCCATAAGTAAAGAGATATACGAATTTTCGGAACAACTAATGAATTTAAGAATAAACTTTATCTGCAAAAAAAAGCTCTGTAAATTTAACATCATAGTGTTGATCAGAGTCCAACATGGAACAATTGTCCTATATATAATAGAAGTTCGGTACTTCTAACGGGCTTAACTTTCTGTGCACCATCATATGAGTGTGAAATCATTTTCGTAAGTTTTTTTAGTCATCAATTATATAAACAAATTTAATTCGACAGACAATCGTAATAGGTCCACATAAATTATAATATAATTTATGGAATGGAGCTGACTTACTCAAATATCAGAGGAAAACAAATATCAGAAACACTTTGGCTGATAATTAATAAAAACTAAAATTGCTTTAGTACCGAAGCTCTCAAGGTTTTGTAAAATATTTGGCCAGTTAAAATATTTGTAGTTGGATCGTTAGTTTTACGCATAAAGTGATACAAAATCATGAAAAAATTTGAATATAATGTATAATTACTATGAAGAAGTTCGTATTAGATCATCTAGCTTTTAGGGAGTAAGGCACAGCTCTTATCCGAATCAAAGTAGAGGCATTGGAGACTTGAGATTGACAAAGATAAATTTGACCTACGTAGTCTAGTACGACTTACGCATAAAGGTTTATACACACATCTTTTCTCAAATAAGTAAGTGCGTGCCGTCGACACTGACACTGTATGCACAGCAACATCTTCAAGTGTTTTAATTACAAACAAGCAACTGCATAAAACTTAAATTTCATATTTCTTATAGTATGAATTTTAAGCAAAAATGTATGTAAGTAGAAAAGCACGTACGTCGGTGAAGAGTTTTACCAGGAATGCCGAAATATACATAGATCAAAATACTTCCAGATCCAATTTTTCGCTCCACGAAGAAATTTTGCCAGAATGAAAACAAATGTGTGGTCTCTGCGGATGTTTTCTCGTTTGCCAGAGATGTTGAGGCGACAGCAGCAACGACTACGACAACAAAAACACCAAGCACACCACGAGCTGACCATCCGGTCTATCAACAGAACAAACAAAAACAATGAGTTGCAGCAATGTAAACAGCCGGTCAGCAAGAGTAAAATGACAACAAGACAACCAGGATGCTGAAAATTTTTTTGTTGTTATTTTAGTTGTGCACTTTGAGTTCAGTCCCTAGCATCTCATTTGCATTGTTGTCCCGCCTGGTTGCTACCTACTGTCGGTGGGCTGTTAATGTTGGTGTGATGGAGCAACGGCCTGTGATAGCATCGCATATGGAACATGTGGATTTATCGCAATGCTACATCTGCAACGTACAGATATCGATTTTTATAAAATCAGAAGCTTCATGGGGAAAATGCATAGTGGACTGGAAGTGTGTATGTAACTACGTGGTATATACACACGCTGATATATTATACATACATTGGAAGATTGAATGTTAAACCTATTTTTTCTATGGTATGGACCTTATCTGATCTCCCCTAGGGGCATTTCCAACATTTTCAGTTAGTGAGATTAATTATAGTAACGAAGTTTTGGACTTGAGAAAACAAAATTTATAATTTTTGTTTGTTATTCTATTCTCTGTGTTCCAATTCTAATGATAAATCAATCAAAGCTGAAGGCCACAAGTATATGTTTGTCCTTAACTGAAGAAAATTTGGTTTGGTTCCACAGTTGGAAGGGACGCTGATAATGTCTCCTAGTATAACTACCTGTATAACTACCTACTGACGTTCTGTCAAGAATTCCAACTGAAAAGACATGTGACCTTCGAAACAATATAATTTTGAAGTCGCCATAAATACGATTCGGTACGTACTTATATTTACCATATTATATTCCTTGTACCGAGTGCCATCTCATTGATTGCAAACAAAAACTAACCGACGTGAGAATGTGGTACACATGTGAGTATGTATATATATACATATTTGCATGTATTATATATATGAATATCTCCTTCTTGAGTAACAATTCTCACTTCATTAATTTTCTTACGCTTTTTTTAGGATAATATACCTTCCCTTTCCAGACACACTTGCTGTGTCTGTTGGTCCGTAATTCTATTTCATCGAGACATTTGCCTTGAATTTCTTTGGAAACATTTTTCCGCTGTCAGCTCTAAACGATTTCTTCATTTTCAATTTCAATTTCAGTATTCTTGCACATTTACGCTTATTGCTTTGGCGAGATATTTTCATATTACGTTTTGTTTTCTTCCCCTGCTGGTTTTATCTATGATTGTGAGTGAATGTAGTGGCAGGCACGGTCAAAAAGTTAATCATACGACATACCTAACATCTGTTGACAATAGTAATTCGAACGTAAATTACTTTCATTGCTTTCATAACTTTGCGTTGCAAGAATAAGCTCATTTTATTTGACACTGAGAACCTACGGTCTATTGTACATAAGTTAAGACTGACTTCATGCCATACTACTGGACAATATGACGCCGAATTATTGGTATATTTGTATAGATATCTACTTGCTGTTTGTAAAAAGTCTTTGGATTGGATTAATATCATCAAAGGTTATGTAAGCCATTAGATCGGCGAGGTTTTTAAGCGTGGTTTACTCAATAATGCCAACGAAAGAAATAGGGAATAGTTTTTATCTTCTGATATAGATATTTTTAATGCGTGTTGAAATAGTTTAGTTTTAATGGATAATTATATCATTAAATATTCCATTCTAAAGCTACAAAATTTATCTATATCCTGAAGTAGACCATAGCACAATAAAATTTATATACACTTACATTTTAGGAACTTAATTTTAATTGTTGTCTGTTAAGTGTAGCCCTGAATAGAACTACAAATTTCAACCATATATCCTCCCTTGCTACCATATATCAGATACCATACACAAGGAAGGAAGACTTTTCGATGAGAGATTGAAAGACAGAGAGGACCTTTTACACCTCAAACCTCAAGTATATTACAACAAAATGGTTATGCAAATAGGTAGCATAGGTCTTACGAAAAAATATTTTATAGCATGTCAATGCACTCACCCGTATCAAATGTAGGCCTGACAGAATCACAACACATCTACATAGGCAAATGAGATTAATAACAACAACTCCCACAGCAGCCGGTTCTACGCACCGGAGTTGACCCGGCTTTTATCCGGTCAAGGGCTGCCCTTTTCGTCGATCTAACCCTGTTTGGATCGATTAGTTTTAAGTTTAGTTGTACGTCATTGGAGCAACGCCTTGCAGCAGGGTTGCTCCATATCCTCTTACTCCGGGCTGGCATCGAGTCCAACCCAGGGCCTGAGGTATTTTTCTGCTGCGTATGCGCTAAAAGGCTCCATCCAAATTCCACCTCGGTTAGGTGCAACACATGCAATGGAGCCATCTTAAGACCTGTTCAGGCCTTAAGACCCATAGGGAGTGGACCACACGTTATGTGGCCCCTTGCTGTCAACGCAATACTGCGACTGTTGCCTCTACGGCAGTGCAATCTGCACCCAGTTCGCGCAATGCGCCGCCACCCTCAGGGAGTGACCAACTTAGGGCCCTTTCGGCCCCCAAGAGCTCAAGTTGACTCCAAGTCTGATAAATCTGACCAAGACATACCCGACTCTTACAATTTAACTGCAACGGGCTCCAAAGTAAGATCGAGGAGATAGCTGATTTTATGAGTCGGGAAGGCATATCAATAGCTGCGGTCCAAGACACCAAGTTAAACAGCCACTCAGACCTTCTGAGTTGTGCAGGTTTCAACGTTTTACGTAAAGATCGCGAGCGAGATAGTGGTGGTGGCCTAGCATTCATATTACACAACACCGTGCAATATCGTCTTATCGAAGGTGACATCGACCGCAGGGACTCTATCCTAGAATGTCAGGGTAATATATACATCCCCCCAGTTACAAGTTGTCCAACAGGATATCACCCGAATATTAGTGCGCTACTTCGTGGTGAAAACCGACTGGTACTTGGCGACTTTAACGCGCACCACGATCTTTGGCATTCTTGCCTGTCAAATGATCGGAGAGGGATGGATCTGGCAGAACAGATAGACGATTCGACATTCTGCACAATGAATGACGAAGCTCCCACCAGAATTATGAGCACCTGCAGCAGCTCGCCAGACATCACAATTGCTAGCGGTGGTCTGATAAACAGCATAACATGGCGACCTATGCTAACTCTTGCATCAGACCATCTGCCCATAATTATCTCGATTGAAAAACCTCCTGACTTTATTTCCGCGGACAACCGCACTTATGTTAACTTTAACAAAGCTAACTGGGACGGCTTCACGGAATTCACCGAGAATGCCTTCGCCGCTCTTCCCATTCCTATGGACGTAATCGTTGGCTAACGTCAATTCCGCAAGGTGATCACCGATGCTACTGCTCGTTTCATACCAGCCGGAAGAATTGCTAATATGCGTCCTAATTTCCCGGCTGAAGCGGCAATTTTAGCAAATGAGCGTGACTCCTTACGCCAGGTCGATCCCTGTGATCCCCGCATAAGGGATCTCAATTTGGAGATTCGACAACTGGTACATAACTATAAGCGGACGAAATGGGTAGAGCACTTGAAGTCTTGCAATCTTTCCACTGGCGTGAGCAAGCTCTGGTCAACCGTCAAATCTCTGTCAAACCCGAGGAGACATGACGACCGAGTTGAAATTCAATTCGGTAGCCATGCCTCCTCGGACCCGGAGAGGTGCGCGAGCTATTTTAGCCGACAATTCATACTGCACCCCCAGGTTGACAAGGCTAAAAGACGTGTCACCATACTGCTACGCAAAATGCGAAACAACGGCGCGCCACTTGTTTTCACCAGTGGGGAGGTTCAGGAGGTCATCAGGAAGACAAAGTCCTCCAAAGCCATTGGCCCTGACGGAATAAATTCTTTAATGTTAAAACACCCAGGTTCAACGAGAGTAGAATTTCTCGCCAAGGTACTCAATTTGTCGCTAACCACTCTTAAAATACCCGATATGTGGAAAATCGGAAGAGTGGTTCCACTACTGAAACCTGGGAAACCCGCCAACCAAGGGGAGTCCTATCGCCCGATAACTCTCCTTTCCCCAGTAGTGAAGACGCATGAGGCCTTACTGCTCCCGACACTCACATACCACCTGAACCTAGCTAAACATCAACACGGCTTCCGTAAAGTGCATAGTACCTCCACAGCACTTAGCGTCATAAACGCCGAGATAGTTCATGGTCTAAATCAGAAACCACCCTGTAAGAGAACCGTCCTAGTAGCGTTGGACCTGTCAAAAGCTTTTGACACGGTCAACCTAACAACGCTTCTAGAAGACGTGGAACAAACAACACGTTCTCCGGGGCTGAAGAGATGGATTATGAACTACCTGAGCGGTCGACAATCATCGATATTCTTCTCTTCTTAACTGGCGTAGAAACCGCTTACGCGGTTATAGCCGAGTCCACAACAGTGCGCCACGCATCTCTCCTTTTGGCGGTTTGGCGCCAATTGGTAATACCAAGTGAAGACAGGTCCTTCTCCACCTGGTCCTTCCACCGGAGTAGAGGTCTTCCTCTTCCTCGGCTTCCACCAGCGGGTACTGCATCGAAAACTTTCAGAGCTGGGGCACTTTCATCCATTCGAACAACATGACCCAGCCAGCGTAGCCGCTGTCTTTTTATTCGCTGGACTATGTCTATGTCGTCGAACAACACATACAGCTCATCATTCCACCTTCTGCGGTATTCGTCGTTGCCAATGTTTAAGGGACCGTAAATCTTCCGCAAGACCTATCTCTCGAAAACTCCTAGTGCCGTCTCATCGGATGTTGACACCGTCCACGTTTCTGCACCATAAAGTAGGACGGGAATGATGAGAGACTTGTAGAGTTTAGTTTTTGTTCGTCGAGAGAGGACTTTACTTTTCAATTGCCTACTCAGTCCATAGTAGCACCCGTTGGCAAGAGTGATTCTGCGTTGGATTTCAAGGCTGACATTATTATCGGTGTTAATGTTGGTTCCTAGGTATACGAAGTTATCTACAACTTCAAAGTTATGACTGTCAACAGTGACGTGGGAGCCAAGACGCGAATGCGCTGACTGTTTGTTTGATGACAGGAGATATTTCGTCTTGTCCTCGTTCACCACCAGACCCATACGTTTCGCTTCCTTATCCAGGCGGGAAAAAGCAGAACTAACGGCGCGGGTGTTGTTTCCAATGATATCGATATCATCGGCGTACGCCAGTAGCTGTACACTCTTGTAGAAGATTGTACCTTCTCTATTTAGCTCTGCAGCTCTTATAATTTTCTCCAGCATCAAGTTAAAGAAGTCGCGCGATAGCGAGTCACCTTGTCTGAAACCTCGTTTGGTATCGAACGGCTCGGAGAGGTCCTTCCCGATCCTGACGGAGCTTTTGGTGTTGCTCAACGTCAACTTACACAGCCGTATTAGTTTTGCGGGGATACCAAATTCAGACATCGCGGCATAAAGGCAGCTCCTTTTCGTGCTGTCGAAAGCAGCTTTAAAGTCAACAAATAGATGGTGTGTGTCGATCCTTTTTTCACGGGTCTTCTCCAAGATTTGGCGCATGGTGAATATCTGGTCAGTTGTTGATTTTCCAGGTCTAAAGCCACAACTGATGCTGGTGAAAATAATACGAGCTGCAGAGCTAAACAGAGAAGGTACAATCTTCTATAAGAGTGTACAGCTACTGGCGTACGCCGATGATATCGATATCATTGGAAACAACACCCGCGCCGTTAGTTCTGCTTTCTCCAGACTGGATAAGGAAGCGAAACGTATGGGTCTGGTGGTGAACGAGGACAAGACGAAATATCTCCTGTCGTCAAACAAACAGTCAGCGCATTCGCGTCTTGGCTCCCACGTCACTGTTGACAGTCATAACTTTGAAGTTGTAGATAATTTCGTCTACCTGGGAACCAGCATTAACAGCAATAACAATGTCAGCCTGGAAATCCAACTCAGAATCACTCTTGCCAACAGGTGCTACTATGGACTAAGTAGGCAATTGAAAAGTAAAGTCCTCTCTCGACGAACAAAAACCAAACTCTACAAGTCTCTCATCATTCCCGTCCTACTTTATGGTGCAGAAGCGTGGACGATGTCAACATCCGATGAGACGGCACTAGGAGTTTTCGAGAGAAAGGTTTTGCGGAAGATTTATGGTCCCTTAAGAATTGGCAACGGCGAATACCGCAGACGATTTAACGATGAGCTGTATGTGTTATTCGACGACATAGACATAGTCCAGCGAATAAAAAAACAGCGGCTACGCTGGCTAGGACATGTTGTTCGAATGGATGAAGGTGCTCCAGCTCTGAAAGTATTCGATGCAGTACCCGCTGGTGGAAGCAGAGGAACAGGGAGACCTCCACTCCGATGGAAGGACCAGGTGGAGAGGGACCTGGCTTCGCTTGGAATAACCAATTGGCGCCAAACTGCCAGAAGGAGAGATGCGTGGCGCGCTGTTTTGGACTCGGCTATAACCGCGTAAGCGGTGTCTACGCCAGTCAAGAAGAAGAAGAAGAAAGCCACACTGATAAGGTCCAATCAGTTTGTTGACGGTGGCCTTTAGTCTTTCACACAGTACGCTCGATAGAACCTTATAAGCGATGTTAAGGAGGCTTATCCCACGATAGTTGGCGCAGATTGTGGGGTCTCCCTTTTTGTGGATTGGGCAGAGTACACTGAGATTCCAATCGTCGGGCATGCCTTCCTCCGACCATATTTCGTAAAGAAGCTGATGCATGCACCTTATCAGCTCTTCGCCGCCGTATTTGAATAGCTCGGCCGGCAATCCATCGGCCCCCGCCGCCTTGTTGTTCTTCAAGTGGGTAATTGCTATTCTAATTTCTTCACGGTCGGGCAATGGAACATCTGTTCCATCGTCGTCGATTGGGGAATCGGGTTCGCCATCTCCTGGTGTTGTACTTTCACTGCCATTCAGCAGGCTGGAGAAGTGTTCCCTCCACAAACACAGTATACTCTGGTCATCAACCACTAGATCACCGCTGGGGGTCCTACAGGAGTGTGCTCCGGTCTTGAAACCTTCAGTTAGTCGCCGGATCTTTTCGTAAAATTTTCGAGCATTACCCCTGTCGGCCAGCTTGTCAAGCTCTTCATACTCACGCATTTCTGCCTCTTTCTTTCTTTTTCTGCAAATGCGTCTCGCTTCCCTCTTCAGCTCTCGGTATCTTTCCCATCCCGCTCGTGTTGCGGTCGATCGCAACATTGCGAGGTAGGCAGTCTGTTTTCTCTCCACTGCGAGACGACAATCCTCATCATACCAGCTGTTTTTTTGGCTTTTCCGAAAGCCAATGGCTTCGATTGCAGCTGTACGTAAGGAGTTTGATATGCCGTCCCACAGCTCCCTTATACCGAGATGCTGATGAGTGCTCTCAGAGAGCAGGAGTGCAAGTCGAGTAGAAAATCGTTCGGCTGTCGGTTGTGATTGCAGCTTCTCGATGTCGAACCTTCCTTGTGTTTCTTGACGTGTGCGCTTTTCTACACAGAGGCGGGTGCGTATCCTAGCTGCTACAAGATAGTGGTCCGAGTCGATGTTGGGACCACGAAGCGTACGCACATCAAAAACAATGGAGACATGTCGTCCATCTATCACAACATGATCGATCTGGTTGCGAGTGATTCGATCCGGGGACAGCCAAGTAGCTTGATGGATTTTCTTATGCTGGAATCTAGTACTACAGATGACCATATTTCGGGCCCCGGCGAAGTCGATCAGCCTCAGACCGTTTGGTGATGTTTCGTCATGGAGGCTGAATTTTCCGACTGTTGTGCCAAAGACACCTTCTTTACCCACCCTAGCGTTGAAATCGCCAAGCACGATTTTGACATCGTGGCGGGGGCAGCGCTCATAGGTACGTTCTAGGCGCTCATAGAAGGTATCTTTGATCACTTCGTCCTTCTCTTCCGTCGGGGCGTGGGCGCAAATCAGCGATATGTTGAAGAACCTCGCTTTGATGCGGATTGTGGCTAGACGTTCATCCACCGGAGTGAATGCCAGGACTCGACGACGGAGTCTCTCTCCCACCACGAATCCCACACCGAATTTGCGCTCCTTTATATGGCCGCTGTAGTAGATGTCACAAGGACCCACCTTCTTCCGTCCTTGTCCCGTCCATCGCATTTCTTGGATTGCGGTGATGTCAGCCTTTAGTTGTATGAGGACATCAACCAGCTGGGCCGAGGCACCTTCCCAATTAAGGGTCCGGACATTTCAGGTGCATGCCCTTAAATCATAGTCCTTTATACGTTTGCCGTTGTCGTCATCAAAAGGGGGATTTCTCATCCGAGGCCTGTGTTTCTTATTCACTGGTTATTCGTTTTTATGTGGTTGGTCCCAAGCCCTACGCACAACCGCATAAGCGGGATTCGCCTTCTCACTTTAGTTCGCTTCTTGACGGATGTCTGTTGGCTACCCAGAGGATCAAGTATCCTGTATTCCTCTAAGACCGGAAGTTGTGAGCTGCTTGAGCCACTTGTAAAAGCATCGTTCCTGGCCACTCCCAAGTGAATGGCAGTCAGAAACTTTCCTCACTTACGGGAACTTCTACATATGACTCCATTCTCCAATCCCCGTTACTGTTTAATTTTTATATTTCCAAACTTCCTCAACCACCAGAGGGAATTTCCGTTACCTCCTACGCAGATGATTGTACGATAATGACGTCGGGCACTGGCATCGATGACATGTGTTCGAAAGTGAACAGCTACCTCCCCGAACTTTCTCGCTTCTTCTCTGCGAGGAGCCTGGCACTCGCACCCACTAAATCCACGGCGACCCTTTTTACCAACTGGACGAAGGAGTACAGACTAAGTCTTAACATTCATGTCGATGGCTTACAAATTCCGACAGTACATAACCCCAAAATTTTGGGAGTTACATTTGACAGTCTGCACTCCTTCACTCCACACACGACTGCGATAGTCACTAAAGTACAGAGCCGCAACAAAATCCTCAAGTCGCTAGCCGGTAGCACTTGGGGGAAAAGACAAAGAAACGTTGCTGGCCACTTACAAGGCTATCGGCCGGCCGGTCGTAAATTACGCATCACCGGTATGGTCGCCTGGATGCAGTGACACGCAGCAGAATAAGCTACAGGCGTGCCAGAACACTGCACTCCGCACAGCAACAGGATGTCTCTTGATGTCACCAATGACACACTTACATAGTGAGGCCATTATGCTGCCTATTAAGGAGCATAATGAACTGCTTTCCAAGCAGTTTCTACTCGGGTGTTTTCGTAGAAATCACCCTTGTAGTCACTTGCTGGAAGCAGAACCGCCCCCCAGGTGCATCAAGAGATCGCTCCTTCAATACGTCGACGAACTTAACCCCTATACCGACCAAACTGCGGACGCAAACAGTTTTAGACACGCCCTAAACGCCATTCACAGTGGAGCTATTAACACCTTCATCGACTCCTTTCCGGTGAATGGCGTCCTTGGAACCAAACCACCACCTATAACAGACGAAGAGCTCGAGTTGCCACGTGAAACCAGAGTGACCCTTGCGCAGCTTCGATCTGGATATTGTAGCAGGTTAAACTCCTACTTATCCAGACTGAACCCCGACATTCAAAATACATGTCCCGCATGCAACGAGTCCCCGCATGACTCTAACCACTTCTTTGTATGCCCAATGAACCCTACTCATCTAACACCCCTCTCCCTTTGGTCCAACCCTGTCGAAACAGCACGTTTCCTGGGCCTCCCGTTAGATGATTTCGACGACAACTAGACTTAAGCTTCTCTTTTAAGGCAGGGATAGATAACCGTTACAACAACAACAACAACAACAACAACATTAATAATAACGCGCATGTGTATTCATACGTTTCGCAGCATGTTACGTATACGCCATGGTCACACGCAAAATGAAAAATGGAATAGTAGTGGGAATTCTGCCTGGCATTTCATTTCACTACTTGGCTGAATACCGTATAACCGTGTGTATTTTGTATTTTTGCTGTTCTGGTTTTTAATTTCATTGCCCTTTAATTTGTGAAAAAGTGCATACTTAAAGGGCTGTTACACCAACCATGCGAGTTTAATTGTTCTACGCTTTACAGTGAGCACATTGTGGCTCCTTGGTATGAGAAGTCCTTTTGTTTGCACAGAGACTAGCCTGTGAATATGCTAGAAAAGGTAGTTGGATGTGAGGAAAAAATTACCCCAAATACGTTTGTGTTGATGGAAGGTGTGACTGTGACTGGAACTAAGACTGTGATTTTATGATTTTTGTAACAATTTTAGTATAGAGTTTTTTAGTTTATGTTTAAATTTCGAAAGTTTTAAGAAAACTAAATAAAACATTCTTCTTCTTCGACTAATTTCAATGAAATTCAGTTCATAACATTTTCTTGACATCTGAATGATATATCATATAGTTAGAAAATGGGCGAAATCGATTCACAACTGCGCCTACTTCCCATATACCACTATTTTAAAGTCCATCTGAATCGTTAACTTTACAATCAATAATTAAGTACTAAGGAACCGAACTTAGCAGAAATACTCTATTCACTTGTCCTTTTAAAAATTGCAGAACTCGTATTATAAGTTTTCAAGGCCCTAGATAGCCAATATAAGGACCTCAGTGCAAATAAATTTAACGACAAATTAAATAAATTATAGCTTTTTCATCACCAGTTTTTGGCCTTCACATTGCCGGCAACTCGATAACCGATCAGCTGTTATACATTTTTTTTTTTTGCTTTTCATAACAAGTTGGTAAGTTTCATCAGCTGATTGCTATTTTTAGCAGCGACATCTACGGTCGTGTTACGTGAACAACAACTCGTAGACAAAGAACGTATATATAATTACAAATACGGTGTTTGTTGCAGAGTTGCATTTATTTTTCAAGTCGATTAAAATTCAATTAAAAATTAATGTAGATTTTTATTTTTGAAGATCAATTAGTCATTGTGCGAAAAAGGTATAAGGGATTGCCATACAAAAAACATATTAATCCCGCTCAGAATCTAGTATTCCCACTCCGTAAGTGAATGGGTTATCCATCAAAGTTTTTTGGCGGATCTTTGTTATGCACATATGCAAATAAACCATCACAATGAGCTTATAAACAAAGTTATGGCAATGACTATAACCAAAAATTGACATTTAACCAATCCAGTTAACTTACATATATGAAAATATACGATTTTACACGTCCACACAGTATTAATTCGGAATTCTTAACTATTTTTGTATGTATTTTGTTTGCCAAATATTTTACATGCGATATGCAAAGAAAGCAATAACCACTTCTATGATGTTGGCAACTATCCAAACCTACGACGTCACGTGACACGAGCTTCGGTACAAATGTTTCCCAAAACCGCACAATTGGTTTCATTTTGGTGAAAATCTCTTGTAAGGTTTGCAGCATTTTTGATATATGCGACACTCAGTTGAACTCAGGCATTAGTCGTGAGCTTGCTGTAAAAATAGTGCACATATTATCCAAATATTGCTCGGCATTTTACACTGTTGCAAAAATATATGAACTTTTAAGTTTTTTTACGATTATGATGTCCCTCTGGTTGAAGATGCTAAGCTAATCTAACCTAATCAGGCAATAAGCCAATACTCCGTTGTTGTGTCTTTCATGTCAAAAGCAGACTCCAGATTTCATTCCACAATTCTGTAATGAAAATTACTTTGGAATGTTGCACCTTGCTGACGCATCTTTTATTTTAAGGTGGATTCCCGAAAAGGAGATCACAATTGGCGAGAGGCTGGTCCTTTGTGATTTCAAGAGCTTGTAAAGGTGAATCTAAATACCCTCGACAAAGGTAAGGTATATTCTTCTTGTCAACATTATAGTAATCAACAATCAATTCACTTTTTCACATTTGCACTTTTTGCATTTTTCCAATATAACAAATATTTGCTTTTGAGCACAAAATTGTATGCATTGCTAAGGAAAGGAAAGCAATTCGAACTAACTAAATACTCGCACTTATGACAGGAAAGGACATGATTGGTTTTTAAAAAAATCCAAACAAAATAGCGACAGTTTCATAGTGCATAAAATGAGGCTCGAAAGCAACGAACTGACGAAATAAGAAGCTGAAGATACTTGGAGAAGCCAGAGGGGCAAAGCGAACATTATAAGGAAAATATGGCTGAAGATAATTGCAAAAGCAATGAGAATCAGGCAAACGCTTAGCTCATCAACGTTAAAACCGAAGCAGTCGCTATAAATAAGTGAGTGGGAAATAAACCAAATTGCAAACGCCTACTAAACTCCCAACACCTTTAACAGATACATTCATGTTGTATGTATTCACGCTTTGAAAAGAGTCTGTCGACGAAGCACTGAAAACGTTTTGTGAAAATGTTTACACAATTTAATTGAATTTTGTATTTTCGCGTTGAACTAGAAATTTCAATTCACTCAAAAAACTTACGTACATTTATATATGTATCAACTATAGTATATATTGTATGGAAATTAGAGATTATCTTTAAAATATGGGATGCCGATCCCGAACTCGTTTAAAAATTTTATTGTAAATTTGCTGTATATTCTCTGCTAGACTTTTGTTTAATTTTAGTGGCGGCAACATATACTGCTTCAAAGTAATATTCAGCATATAATACCTTTATTAGGTTGAGAATCAAACTTAAAGCATTGTCGCAATTTGAGCACAGTTCCATTATGGGACACGGTTAAAACATGCGAGATATGGTGTATTCGACCCTGCCCAAATCCTTTGGCCAAAATTGTTCGTCTTCTAGTTAAAAAGATCTTTCGCCGTGACAAGGTACCGAAACCTGAACTAACAAGAAAAACGTTTATCCCGAAATTTGCTTACTTTTACCCCGCAAAAGTTTGACTGATATACTCGTATGTATATTTTCTACACAGCCACGAGAGCTGAGAGAGAAAATGGAAGGATTTGTATTTGCATCAAAAAATCAGCAAAAAACTAAGGGCTTTTAATTTAGTAAACATGCTCTGGTGAAGAGCTGCTCTTGCAGTCAGGCATAAAGTGAAAATGTAAACAAGAGTGTGCATAAATATAGCCAGTTCGAACATACTCGTGCATGCTTGTATGTGCAATAATTAAATTCAATAAAATTGGCAAGGTGTTAATATGTGGATATTTTGGCAGCTGGAATTTTGTATGAAATTCGAAAATAGTTTATGAATAGTTCACAGTTTTGGCAGAGTGACTTCTAACCTTTTAACTCATTTACTAGATATATGTTTTTATGTAAAGAAATGAACTTGACATTTATGAAGTACAGAATATTCAGGACGGACTTATCAGGTCCCTTATACCAGACTCTCTGGTAATTTTTTAAAGTGAATATTAGTTGGTAAAGCTATCGTCAGTTGTGGGTAAGCTATAACCTATAACCCTAAATTCTATTTGCTGAATTATTATATTTTATTTTCGTCCAAATATTATGTATCATAGATTCATCCCAAAATACTAGTCTGTTCCTGTCTAATGTAAAGGGTTAGAACAGTAGGACTCTCATTGGACATTAATTTTATGGTTTCAAGATAAAGTAGATGTATGTACCATTTTGATACACTAATCGCAGACCTTATAAATTACTGCTATTCCGTTTCATTCTTCTGTTCAAACCACTTTGTGTTTTCGATTAAGCTACTTATGTGGGATATGTTTTTAGTGGACATATGTATATTCAAGGTTTGATGCCTGATGGATTCCAAGTGTACACCAAACCAAAGATCCATATGTAAGAATTGATTTGATGACGGCAGTGTACATCCACATGATTATATTCCGTCTAAGGCCCAAGTTCATGCTGACGATCCTCTTGCAAGTGTAATAGGCCGTATATGCTTTCTTTGCTCTTTTTTCTATGTTCATTTTCCAGTTCAGTTTGGTGTCAATCTATTGATAGCTTGGGAAAATAAAAGTCGGTCTGTTACTCTTGTTGCATATACTTAAATTGCTATTTAAAATATATTGTAAGAGCAACTCATCTCTGGTATTAGTACAGGAGTTACCCCATAAGGTGTGTCTGGCGTTGGTGTCTCCCCCTATTAGGACATCTTCTCTTTTGTTGTTCTCAGTTACGTCCACATCATGTGTACTAGTATTGGTCTGCTGGTTTTATTTGGTTTTTCCTCCTTTAACAGCTACCACTCGTCTATACCTGGTATAGATTTATTCTACAGCTTGATGCTCCTCAGGCCTCTTCGGAATATCACTGGCGGGTATAAGCCTCAATTGGAGGCTTGCAAAGGCGTTGCTAATCTTAGCTACACTACTCGTCTGAAAATCCAGAGAGGACTGATTCGTACATGTGATAACCCTGTAACCCCTGAGATTTTCAGAAGAGTCAAACTCCGGATGGGGACGCGTAGGATTGTGGAGCACATAGCTTAATACTAAACTCGACAATCTGACGTCGATCTCCACCTATCTATCCTGTATCGTTTTCGGTGAGGAGGAATTCCCGTCAATAATGACCACCTGTAGGCAGTCTCTGGCTACATCGCTGAAGTGTCTTGCTGCATTTGTACTTTTCTTTTCACTTACACCCTGGCTGGGTTTTTTAGGTACTATGGCTGGTACTTCCGGTAGTACTCTTACTCGTCTCGTGGCTGGAGGCGAGTAAATCGTCCTCATCGGCTTTGTTATAGGATTCCGATATGTTATAACAGTTCCGGTGATCATAGCGTTAGTCGTCAAGTTGGTTTATGTTGTTGTTGTTGTTATTTGTTGCTCCATATTTGGGACCACGCGTAAGCCGAAAGGGTTGGTCACTCATACGCAAATCCGGTATGTGTAGAGAAGGCTTTTCGATACTTCCGACCTCGCCCGGGCATCGCGATCAGCTATTCGTTACCGCCCGTTGACCATGCAGCCATCGGCACGGATGCCTTGGCCTAGGGTGGTGTTGGTGTGGGTGTCCTTACACTTCCACAATAGGAGATGGACATAAAACCATAGGTTTATTCATCCATATCCCCATTGTGTGAATTATGAGGTATCCCTATTGATTCAGAAAAGAAATGTGCGTTCCCATTTGGGATACGCCCATTGCTATTACTTAAGCCCCTTCGCCACGACGAGGCGACCAACGTGAAAGAAGAACATTGGTAGAGCAGGTCCTGAATTTCCTGCAGGATATTGCTGCTTGTATAAAACAGTTCCAGCAGGCATAATTGTCATGTGAATACATATACCAGAACTCTTATAATGCGAATATATTAATGTAAGTACATATATAGACAAGTTCGTATTTATGTGAGTAAGTTTCTCGACCGACAAACGAGCCCTTTATAAATCGCGGTTAGGTGGTCACAGACCGTTTGTGTTTTGTTATGCTATGCCAGAGGCAACAACAACAATAACGGCGAACCATTATATGGCAAGGGACTGGTATTTAGTGTTGTTGTTGCCGTAGATGTACCAACAGCAGTTGCAGTAAAGTGCACAGCAATTAAGCTGAGAGTCGTCGCTTTTGTACTTCTGTCAGCCACCGGATGTTTTTGGTCACAGTGACCAGTTTAAGGAACTTGTACCCTACATTTATGCTAATAACAAAACTTTTGGCCACAATGTAATCAATATTAATTTACTGCAACCAGCTTTTAATTTACAAATTGACGAAAATCAATATCCTCGAGTCTCTAATATCCAATATAGAGATATATAGACTGCGCTATACAAGCATATGAGCGTTTGTAGCTAGTGTAGTGTTTATAACTTAATCAAGTTCGTTTGTAAATAGTGCAGAATGGTGAGTAAATTAAAATTCTATAAACTTTTAAGAATATTTGTTTGTGTAGGGAAAAACTATCGTTTATTTATAGAAGTTTATATTATTAGAATTTTGCACTTTAATAACTTTTTCCCCACTGTAAAATGTTTCGCTTATAAATATGTGATTTTATTGCATGCATATAGTAAATTCCGCATACCAAATTGGACCGCTTGAAAAGTACTATTTATACGCATTTGTTAAACACACATGCCACTCATGCAACAGCAGTGGGCGACGTGCAACGTGCAATGTGTGCACACAACAATTGCATGCATGCAACAAAAGGCACAGTCTACACGCAAAGGCTCCTCGTAGGCTTTGAGAGAAACTACGCCATTTTAGGCTGCATTTTTCTTTTGCACATACACGAAAGTGGGTAGTTGTACAGTTAGGTATAAACGGTCTTATACTTACAACACTAGTGTATATATTGCCTGTCCACGCGATTCTTGTATATAGATTTGAGCCCTATACGGAAATTATATAGTTCTATACCCACCTTTGAGCAGTTGCCAGAGGTCCAATAATCTTTTTAGTTTTGTGAGATATTCCCTTGGTAGTGAAGTGAAAACGAGGCTGTCACTGATAATAACCAACCCCTCAATCATGGATTATATCGAAAACTTCTTAAAGTGCTTTAACTGACTAACACAAAACGCCAGAAGCAGTTATTTTTACAGAAAGCTTTTCAAGGCTCGAAATATTGAACATAAGAATCTGAGTGCCTATGAATAATTTTCCCTAACTCTCATATATCTGTTATTAGGTTTTTCAAACGTGGGCTTCATATATCGTATATATCGGTTAATATTTGGGATACCTTAGCAAGAAGCTTGGTGGCAAAAATTAAAAAATCAACCACATATTGATATTTCGATAATACTGTCCCTGGTTCTGGAGTAACAATCATAAATTCTTACAAGCTCAGAACCTCTCTATCGAACCAGTCACTTATGCGACCGATGATTTGTGATTAGGTACTTACTTGAGGTTAGGTTTTGGATTTATTTTATCAGGCTATATCACACACTGCTATCAGAATTTTGCTAATTGGGAGATTGGTTTGTATTTCCACTATCATGTTTTCAACCTTAACAACTGACTACAAAAAATTCAACAAAAAATAAAGCGTTGACACCAAAGCTACCCACAAAGGAAGTTATTGTGATATCATATGTGGTTATTGCAATTAAGGCGAGTAATATAAATGAATTCGCAACCTGATGCTCGTTCTGTATATATTTCCCTTGAAGCATTGCGTTATTAAATATTACATTTTGCATTCCCAATGGGGAAATGTCCTAACGAGCAAGAAGTGTGGGGAGATGGTAAATCATGGACTCATAAATAAATATATAGATGTTTTTCTGATGAAATTATCAAAGGTTGCGAAGTACAAATAATATAAAATGGTGGAGTTCAGCTAAGAGTGATTGGGCACACGATTCAGAAGCATCAGCAGCGATTGGGTAGGCAGAGCATCATCCGCAAACACGAGGACATATGTATGTCAGTCGTAGATGTCAAGAAAACACCCAATCGGTGACTATTGGCGACTCTTCAAATATGTTAAGTAAGAGGTAGTGTGGTGAGTACTTTACTTCCAAAGTTCGTCGCAGCGGGACCACAATATAGATATTGTGAAAGGGCATATAGTTGTCTCCGGATAATGAAGCCGATTTAAGTCTTTATAGAGCTTAAAGGTTAGAGGTTAAATAAAAAACTGAAGAAGATCTTAAACTTCCTCAGATACTGGTTCGACTTTTTACACTCTCATATCATGTTGCACAGAGTATAATTGTTTTGTTCACATAACGGTCTATTTTTTTATTTTTTCATATTTCGGTAGCTTACACCTTTAAAAATAACATATTAAAATTTCATCGATATCTCAAATTGTTTTTGAGTTATAGCAATTTAAAGATCAGCCGCTCGGTAACAGTGTAAAGATCATTTTATCTTTAAACGCGTTTTTCTCGAAACAGCATTTTCCGAATTTGCTGCAGTGATTACTGAAAAACAAATGATCCTATCACTATCGAATTTTTTTTTTACATGTTCTATATATAGTTCTCTGTACAATGATCTATCGATTTTTGATCTGATCAAAAAATCGAATTTTGGCAGGACAAAAACGACCAAAATTTCGGGTAAAATTCGGACTTTTTTTTAAAACGCCGCCATATTGTCAATTTTTGATTTTTTTTATCGTAGGTCATTGTATTTTTTTTTTTAGATTTCATCCACGGAGAAGGCCGGAATCACTGCAGCAGTGAAGGAACTTTTTATTTTGGCGGAGATCGACTATAACTTAAAAAATATTTAATTTTTTTCTTCAAAAATTTCACAGTATATTCATGAAACATGTATAAATATATTCTTAAAATTTTGAAATAATTGATAAATTATTTTTTTTAATAAAAATTCCCAAAAAACACCTTTTCTTTAGGTCATTGCACTAGGTGTGCCCCTTAAATGAAACATAAAAAAAAATCGGTTCATGAATTACTCCAGCCCAAAATACTATATAAAATGTTTTTCGTTATTCTAGTGCACTTTATGAACGAATTGGGTGTTATCGTAATAAAATTACATAAATAAATTGCGAAAGTATAAATATTGTTTTTGTATCCTTTCTTGAAATTTAAAGTGTACATTTACAAATCGAATATTACAAAGCGATGTCCGTCAACCCCATCTTCATCAATTATTGAACAGAACTACTCAGAGTTGAAATAAACTGTCAAACGAATACATGTAATTTGCATCACGCTGTTATATTGCGATTACTTTTGACTAAAAAATAACACTAACCGAAACGAAATTATCGATCAAAATTCAAATTGAAGAACTTGGTGATGTCACATTACTTTCATTAGCCTTATTTTGCCGGCAACTAAATAACACATCAATCGTCTTCCTTCATTCATTTGGAGAGCCCTGTACTAACATTTTCTTTTGTTCTTGTTATGTATATCCACAATTAATTAAGTCCCGTTGCGAATGCCCCTCGGTCAATTATATTGCAGACATACAATTATTAGCAAAGACCAACCATGCCACCATTTAAATATGTCCTCCCCCAAGGGCACATAACAAACGAATTACTGTGCAGAATGCTAGGCTTTATACAAGTCGGCAACAAAATATCATAGCACAATGAGACAAAGTGGAAAATAAATAAAATAGAAACAAAAATAAGGAAAAGATAAGTGCGGGTGTAACCGAACATTTTCCACCGACATAATTTATTTATTTAATTTCAAGAATAATAAATCGCCAGATTTTTCCAATTTTCGGCAAAGAGACACTCTATTATAAGGAAAACATCTTCTCTGAATTTCTATAAAATATCTGTGAGATTTACAAAGTTAGTGGTCACACGCACTAATGTTCGGTATCTGGTGCTTGAATATTTATAGTCCGATTTTTAGGGAGTGATGTCACACTATAAATTAATCATTTGATTCAGATGTAAATTGTGGTATACTAAAAGTAAGCTTTACTACGAGTATTAAGTTGAATGAAGTAATTTTTCATTTCTTATTGGTGAGAGTAAACACATCTAGGAATTATTTAACTAAGACACTTTTTGCGAATTTTGGTGGAATAGAGAATTCATAGTTTACTTCCTCAACATCAAATGTGTGAACGTTAATATTATTCTCAAACATCTCAACATCTTTGTTTTTGAAGTTACGTATACGATGTGAAGACCCTTATATTCTGAGATATTCTTTTGAAAGTTTTTGTTACACTGTTGCAATTATTTAAAAGCTTCCACCAATTCTTCTTCAATAGACTCAAAGAGGTGGTAGTCTCCCTTTATGCATTAAAATGGGTAAAACGAGACAGAATTTCCTCTACCATCTGTGAGGTAACAATGTTATGACAAAAATAATTACTTACGACAAGGAAGAAACGTTTTATGGTAAGGATTATACAAAGGCTACATAAATATGGCACATAACTTACTTTAAGTGCTTCCAATACTACCCATATCATTTCGTTAATAGGGTGCACTTGATATATATACTAGTATATACTAGTATAAGACAATGTGTTTTCATTCCAAAAGCGCTCCTGTGTTCCTTATAAACAGGAGTTGAAACGATCGTCTTTATATACAATTGATAGAAGTGAGAAGATATATTGCTTAAAAATAATAATGGCATGCGCCCAAAATAATAACAATTATACAAGGTAAGGTAAAACAAAATGTTACGTATACGCAGTGACGTTCTACGCTACTTTTTCTCCTCTTTTCTTCAATGCAGAATTCAAAATCTGAAATTTGCTCATACTCATCGCAAGACAAATATTTTTAGTCCGCTCTCTTACTGCTGTTCGACTTTATTAAGATTCTTCTATTTCTTTGCGAAAGCGCCTCAAAGAATATGCCTTTGAAAATTACTTTCTATCAGGGCTTTTCTAACCATCCCATTGCTTTTAACAGACTTTCATACTGATTACAATAGGCAAAATTCAGGTAAGATTTGAATAGAAGCACACATTTAAACATACACTCGTATGTAGTTGTTTCCATAGCTCTAGTTTATACCCAAGTGGGTAAACAATTGAGTTTTCTCTATTCGATTTATCACAATGAAGTATTGGGAAGTTCTATTCTTCATACGCATGCATATTCAGTAGATGATATTGAGGTTTCTCTTCTTCTCTATTTCCTGCTTGTTCGTCGGCGTTTTTCTTGTTCACATAATATTTTACACACACATCTTCCATTTGCGATTGCTTTTGTATTTTTAATGGGTGGTACAATATGCTCAATGATTTTAAATTTTGGTGGTAGTCGCAAATATTTGAATAGTATCCAAAAATCGAAACTTCAACAACAGACTTCTTCAGTAGCAATTAATGTTCCACTTATTTTGTTATAAAGAAAAACAGCGATTTCATTCGAGATGTTTTATCAGACATTTGTTAAAATCAGAATAACTTCGAAGGACCGTAATGATTGCATACGGTGGTGCTTATAATAACTTATTTATAAAATCAACTACTGGAAATAGAAAATGATTGATAAATATTAGGGAAAATAAGGAAAAATAGGTAACTTCTTGGTACGGAAATTGATTTTGGGTATATGGACCAACTTTAAAAACGCTCAACATAATCTCAACTAAAGATTTTTCTTATCTTTTTTCGGTTTTATTTTTAAAACCATACTTCATTTGCATCTTCAACTCCCGGTAGCTTTAATGAATTTATTTATTTATATCGTCACATAATCATATATTTTATACTTTGGTTACTGCATATGTAGAAGTTCACGCAAGTGGGGTCATATGTAGAAGTTCACGCAAGTGAGGAAAGTTTCTGATTGCCATTCACTTGGGAGTGGCCAGGAACGATTCTTTTGCATATGACTCAAGCAGCTCACGACTTCCGGTTTTAGACCAAGTATCCCCTGGGTAGCTAACAGACATCCGTTTGGAGGCGAGCTAAAGTGAGAAGGCGAAGCCCGCTTGTGCGGTTGTGCGTAGGGCTTGGGACCCACCACATAAAAACGAATAACCAGTGAATAAGAAACACAGGCCTCGGATGAGAAACCCCCCTTTTGATGACGACCACGGCAAACGTATAAAGGACTATGATTTGAGGGCATGCACCTGGAATGTCCGGACTCTTAATTGGGAAGGTGCCTCTGCCCAGCTGGTTGATGTCCTCATACAACTAAAGGCTGACATCACCGCCGTCCAAGAAGTGCGATGGACGGGACAAGGACGGAAGAAGGTGGGTCCTTGTGACATCTACTACAGCGGCCATATAAAGGAGCGCAAATTCGGTGTTGGATTTGTGGTGGGAGAGAGACTACGTCGCCGAGTCCTGGCATTCACCCCGGTGGATGAACGTCTTGCCACAATCCGCATCAAAGCGAGGTTCTTCAACATATCGCTGATTTGCGCCCACGCCCCAACGGAAGAGAAGGACGATGCGACCAAAGATGCTTTCTATGAGCGCCTAGAACGCATCTATGAGCGCTGCCCCCGCCACGATGTCAAAATCGTGCTTGGCGATTTTAACGCCAGGGTGGGTAAAGAAGGTGTCTTTGGCACAACAGTCGGAAAATTCAGCCTCCATGACGAAACATCGCCAAACGGCCTGAGGCTGATCGACTTCGCTGGGGCCCGAAATATGGTTGTCTGTAGTACCAGATTCCAGCATAAAAAAATTCATCAAGCAACGTGGCTGTCCCCTGATCGAAACACGCGCAATCAAATCGATCACGTTGTGATAGACGGAAGACATGTCTCCAGTGTTTTAGACGTGCGTACGCTCCGAGGACCAAACATTGACTCGGACCATTATCTAGTAGCAGCAAAGATACGCACTCGCCTCTGTGCAGCAAAGAACGCCCGTCAACAAACACAAGGAAGGTTCGACGTCGAAAAGCTGCAATCACAACCGACAGCCGAACGATTTTCTACTCGACTTGCACTCCTGCTCTCGGAGAGCACTCATCAGCATCTCGATATAAGGGAGCTGTGGAACGGCATCTCAAACTCATTGCATACCGCTGCAGCCGAAACAATTGGTCTCCGGCAACGCCAAAAAACCAGTTGGTACGATGAGAATTGTCGTTCCGCAGTGGAGAGAAAACAGACTGCCTACCTCGCAACGTTGCGATCGACCACAACACGTTCGGGGTGGGATAGATATCGAGAACTGAAGAGGGAAGCGAGACGCATTTGCAGACGTAAAAAGAAAGAGGCCGAAATGCGTGAGTATGAAAAGCTTGAAAAGCTGGCCGACATGGGTAATGCTCGAAAATTTTATGAAAAGATGAGGCGATTAACAGAAGGTTTCAAGACCGGAGCATTATCATGTAGGGACCGAGAAGGTAATCTGGTAACTGATGTCCAGAGCACACTGGGATTATGGAGGGAACACTTCTCCGACCTGCTCAATGGCAGTGAAAGTACAACACCAGGAGATGGCGAACCCGATTCCCCAATCGATGACGATGGAATAGATGTTCCATTACCCGACCATGAAGAAATTCGAATAGCAATTACCCGCTTGAAGAACAACAAAGCGGCGGGGGCCGATGGATTACCGGCCGAGCTATTCAAATACGGCGGCGAAGAACTGATAAGGTGCATGCATCAGCTTCTTTGTAGAATATGGTCGGAAGAAAGCATGCCTGACGATTGGAATCTTAGTGTGCTCTGCCCAATCCATAAGAAGGGAGACCCCACAATCTGCGCCAACTACCGTGGTATAAGTCTCCTCAATATCGCATATAAGGTTTTGTCGAGCGTATTGTGTGAAAGACTGAAGCCCACCGTCAACGAACTGATTGGACCTTATCAGTGTGGCTTTAGACCTGGAAAATCTACAATGGACCAGATATTCACCATGCGCCAAATCTTGGAAAAGACCCGAGAGAGAAGAATCGATACCCACCATCTTTTTATCGATTTTAAAGCTGCTTTCGATAGCACTAAAAGGAGCTGCCTTTATGCCGCGATGTCTGAATTTGGTATCCCTGCAAAACTAATACGGCTATGTAAGCTGACGTTGAGCAACACCAAAAGCTCCGTCAGGATCGGGAAGGACCTCTCCGAGCCGTTCGATACCAAACGAGGCTTCAGACAGGGTGACTCACTATCGTGCGACTTCTTCAATCTATTGCTGGAAAAAATAATACGAGCTGCAGAACTAAATAGAGAGGGTACAATCTTCTACAAGAGTGTACAGCTCCTGGCGCATGCCGATGATATTGATATCATCGGAAGCAACAACCGCGCCGTTTGTTCTGCGTTTTCCAGACTAGATAAAGAAGCGAAGCGTATGGGTCTGGTGGTGAATGAGGACAAGACGAAATATCTCCTGTCATCAAACAAACAGTCAGCGCACTCGCGTCTTGGCTCCCACGTCACTGTTGACAGTCATAACTTTGAAGTTGTAGATAATTTCGTTTATCTGGGAACCAGCATTAACAACACCAACAATGTCAGCCTTGAAATCCAACGCAGAATCACTCTTGCCAACAGGTGCTACTTTGGACTGAGTAGGCAATTGAAAAGTAAAGTCCTCTCTCGACGAACCAAAATCAAACTCTATAAGTCGCTCATTATTCCCGTCCTGATGTATGGCGCTGAAGCGTGGACGATGACAACATCCGATGAGACGACTCTCGGGGTTTTCGAGAGAAAGGTTTTGCGCAAGATTTATGGTCCTCTAAACATTGGCAACGGCGAATACCGCAGACGATGGAACGATGAGCTGTACGATTTATACGACGACATTGACATAGTTCAGCGAATAAAAAGACAGCGGCTACGCTGGCTAGGTCATGTTGTACGGATGGAAGAAAACACTCCAGCTCTGAAAGTATTCGATGCAGTACCCGCTGGAGGAAGCCGCGGAAGAGGACGACCTCCACTCCGGTGGAAAGACCAAGTGCAAAGTGACCTGGCTTCACTTGGTGTTTCCAGTTGGCGCCAAAAAGCAAAAAGGAGGAATGAGTGGCGCGCTCTGGTGGATTCGGCTATAATCGCTTAAAGCGGTTCCTACGCCAAATATATATATATATACTGCATACCCTAGACCTTCACGAAATTTCGTACACGTACTGAAATTTCAAATATGTACATTAACAATTAGAACACATGATATATCACATGGGCATTCCGTTATATTCCTCAGATCTCAGCACACTGTAACTGCCGGTGTAACAGTATTTTAATTGCTACAGCTGTGATGATTTAACGATCAGGTATGAGTTGTTGTTATTCAATACTGAAGTTGCCTTGGTTCTTAGTTCGTTATACTCTGCCAACATTTTGCACAGTGTATAATTGTTTTCTTAACCGAACGGAATTAGGATATCTTGATAAAACTTATTACGTATTCCCTCGAAATCAAAAGAATAAAACGTATGGTATTGCTGGGCTTAAATTGGGACACAAATTGATTAATAGGCGTGGTATTGTCTCTACTGGACCAAATTTAACCAAATCTTGAGCATATTAAATATTTTCTTATTATGCTGTTCAACCAGCTTCAGCGAAATCGGACTCTTTCACTTTATGATGTATAAACCAAGCACAATGACAATATCGCAATAAAAAATTACCAAAATTTGTGGTAACAGTTATATAGCGATTGCCGAAATCGCCACTCAGTACCTATAATTGATCGAAAATATTTATTACCGCAACATATATACCCTATATGTAATAATAATATAATTTAAACACTAGGAAATTTCCGGAATTTCTGAATATCTTAGTTCAAATACAAAAGCTTGTTAGAAAAAGTGGAGAACACGAGTTTTGCACGAAGAGGGAAACTATATTGGAACAGGTGTTTGTTTTTCAAAATTTAATATGGCGGACGACTTTTCAAAATTCATCGGATTCAGTTGGTTTGCGGGGTCGCTGATTACGAATTTGGCATTAACAATTTTGAAAACTTTCACTTTGGACGCATTTTTGCGCTTGATCATAAAGTTCACGCTCGCAATATTTTCGTCGGACTGAGAATGTGTCTGTGCTCCGTTGTTCTCATGTATTCTAGTACCAGATGGTTTTTTCGTTTTTAATAACGTCGTTTAATAACAAAAGAACCTATTGCATACTTATTTACCTCTTATTTTCACAGTTTTTATAAGAAACCACATCAACCAATATAAATTTAAAATATGTTTGTATGTCTGTATGAATTCCTTCTATATATGTTAGCTTGCGTTTGTATTAAGTATTTTGCAAATCTCTGTACATACAAGTATGTATCTACGCCGACGGCAATAACCTATAAACCTTTTAAATATTAATTAATCCAATACTTCTAGATTGATGCTCGATTGTGGGAATTTTATTCAAATGAATATTAAATTTTCTTTCACAACTGCGTTTGTTTTCTTAGCTGTGTGGCTCAACGCCTTAAACCTGTAGACCAACCTCCTTAAAATAATATAATATGTATGCATTTGTATGTATAGGGTAAAGTAAGTAGGATTGTGAGCGTGAAACGAAGGCAATAGCTGAAAAAGGGAATGTAACCCAAAAAACTTACATATTTGCGCGTTCAGAAGAACTCTGATTGGAGCCCTAACACTAACTGCAAGCAGGCAGCGTCATCGCAAATATTTACATACTTTGATTGACAGGCAATGATAAAGAAGACAGTTGAGGGCGACTGAGGTAGTCAGAGGGAAAGTAGGAAAGGTTGCACTGGTCTACATCAAAATTTTCTTCTACATGAAAATATACTATATTGATTGTATTTCACTCGTTGAACATAAATATACAAGTTAAAATTCATAATTAGCTCTTATTGTGCATTTATGCTTTATAAATATAATAGAGGGTAGCGCGACAGATTTATCACATTAATGATGATAACTCAAAATATTTAGTGATTACCCGCGGAAATTTTATTATTTCACATTTGTTTCTTGTGTTTAACGTTGACTGTGTTTTGTTCAACAGTTAAAACGTGAAATTGTTACCGTTTTTTCCCATTTTTAGTGAAAAATCTACAGTTTTCGTTATGTCGCGTAAATGTGTTAATAGTGCAGACAATTTTTGCTACATTTGTGGTAAGGTGACCCTTACTAACCAAAGATGCTCAATAACACAACGTTTAGAAACTGCTTACTTCCATTATTTTGGAATTAAAATTAAAAATCAAGACAAATCACACAACAACTTGCACAACTTGCTCCACAAATCTGATTAAGTGGCTAAACAAAAAGAACGTTCATTGCCTTTTGGTGTACCAATGATGTGGAGGGAACCTACCAATCATGCGAATAACTGTTACTTTTGCTTGACTCCACCCATCCAGCACGGTATATCAGGAAAAAAGAAACGAAGCGTAGTATACCCTGACGTAGCCTCTGTATCGCGACCTGTACTACATGGAATCGATTTACCTGTTCCTCGACCTCCCGAAGAATACCAGCAAGATTCTGAAGAAGCGATTAATTCAATGGAAGTTGACTACAATGAGCCTACAACCTCACAATCGCCACAGTTTGTGGGTGACAATATTTTTGGTGACGAACTTCATAGAATTTCGCAAGATGAACTCAGCGACCTTATACGAGATTTAAATTTGCCAAAAGATAAAGCGGAATTATTAGCATCGAGACTTAAGCAATGGAATTTGCTTCAGCCAGATGTCAAAATCAGTTTAAACAGATATTGTCAGAAGAACTTGATGCCCTATTTCAAAACCGAAAACCAGCTTGCATTCTGTAATAACGTGAATGGCTTGATGAACGCTTTCAACATTGAATATCCACAGGAATGGCGCTGTTCATAGACTCCTCAAAATTAAGTTTAAAAGCTGTTCTTCTCCACAATGGTAACACACAACCATCGATTCCGATTTTTTCCCCTCTAACTGCGGTGATGTAAGTGACGAACATGGTGAACGATTCCACCAAGATATCTCGACAATTGAAAAGAGATACCAGGGCCGATGGGATGCGTCAATGTTAGCGGATTACAAAAGACAACCGAAAAAGAAAAGAAAATCTTAATCAAATACGTTATTTTTTTTTAATTGTAATATTTCCAATTTTATATAAGTGAAAAGAAAAAAATGATAGTAGATAATTATTATAGTTTTTTTTTCATAAAATGTACTTCAACGTGTTACTAAAAGCCAAATTTTGTATATTAGGTATATTTCCAAAATTAGAGCTAATTCAAAAAACATATTCTTGTTTTCCTATTCAGTAACCTCAAAGCAATATAAAAATAAAGTATTCAATTGAAAGGCACACAAAAAGTTACATTTTGTAGACCAGTGTTATTAGCAGAATGTTTGTTTGATTCGAAATAAGCACAAGTGTTATCAGTAGCTACGTAGCAATAACATTTTATTAGTAACAGTAGCAACAACAACTATATTTAACCGACCGACTCAGTTTCGGTAACTCGGCAGCAAAGCATTTTCTTCATTTTCGATAACTTTCCAATTTCACGTTTGTATCGATTGAGAGTCTACAATTCTCAACATCTTTCTGTGACTATTTGCGGTTTCCATTATGTATATGTGAATAAATTTCATGGTTTGGGTCGCACAAAAAGTTACATTTTGTAGACCAGTGTTATTAGCAGAATGTTTGTTTGATTCGAAATAAGCACAAGTGTTATCAGTAGCTACGTAGCAATAACATTTTATTAGTAACAGTAGCAACAACAACTATATTTAACCGACCGACTCAGTTTCGGTAACTCGGCAGCAAAGCATTTTCTTCATTTTCGATAACTTTCCAATTTCACGTTTGTATCGATTGAGAGTCTACAATTCTCAACATCTTTCTGTGACTATTTGCGGTTTCCATTATGTATATGTGAATAAATTTCATGGTTTAGGTCGCACAAAATGCGTAAAGTGTTGCGTCATAACTTAAGCAACCACATTGTTGGAACCTTGAACTCAGCAACATACACATATGCACCCACGATAGACGAAATTTGTGTGTATACGTATGAAACAAAGATTTAATTCTTGGTATAATTAACAAAAGCTTTGTTAAGAAGGCAAACACAAAGGGACTGACGCATAAAACGTTGAAAAGTCGGCATTCACAATGTGACTCATAATTCATTTTGAAATATGTCACAGCAAAGGAACCTGCATACAGTTGAAGCATTGAACATTCCCTGTTGGAAAGCATTTGTAGAAACTAAAATATTGTTGTGTTGTTTATGGAAAGAATGGAAAAAAGAAGTGAATTTCAATGACATCAGTCCCTAATATTTTACTGAGCAATAGAAGTTTATGCCTTGTTAGGAAATTATTAACCCATTAATTCCCAAGGGTAAAAATAAATGCATATTTTATGGTTTTATTGTTTATTACGTTTAAAAATACATAAAAAAAAGAGAGAATCATTTAAAAAAAAAAATATTGATTAATTATTTTTCATTCCGTGAAATGTTGCGCCTACGCAACGCTGGGATTACTGAACTTATATTATACAAGCAAGTCATAAAAATACATTTAAAATATTGCACTTACGCTAATACCATAGCGATTAGCGTGAGTGAGATACATCTTCTTCGACGTTTAATTTCGTGCTCCTCTATGACATGACCAATATTATCGAAGCGAATATTGGAAGGTAATGCGTTTTTGGATGGTCTTCCTAAATTTCTATTTGAATTACCCAAAAAGTGAGAATTATTTGCAAGTTGGGCTTCTTCGGTTTTCATCAAACTAACAGCAACGTAAGATTTAAATTCTAATTGAGTCATAGATCGCTCATTTGCCAGATTGTAAATCTTCCACAATTTTACTAAAACACTATCTATCAAATTGATGAACAGTGGCCACTTTTTTCCTCTTACTCGAATCCTATAATTGGCAATTCCATTATCATGCAGATCGACGCCTCAAATATTTTTATTATAATCTGCTATAACCTGGGGCTGAGGCACATTCACCATTTTTTTTAGTTTTCTATCGTAACGTTTTGCTGTAACCAATGGTTCGATTTTTGCGTTGTTAGTAGCTACATTCACCACAGAATTGTCATTCCATAGAACTAATAGTACTTCATGTTTTTGGTCAAAGCTGAAATCAAATGACCCTCTCTCTTTTTTCTGAAGAGTTTTCGTATTTATCATGGTTTTATTCATTGTTCTATTTTTTCGAATAGTACCAGTGGTCTCGTATCAAGTTATCTATTCTATTAGCTCAACGTTCTAGAACCAACTGTATAATACAAGTAAGGAAAGTTCGGGTGTAACGGAACATTTTATACTCTCGCAATTTATTGAAGAAATTTTATTAAGATAACGCACAAATTTACCCAAAAATTCGGCATAAAGTTTAGTAGAATAACGAAAATCGTCATAAATAGATATGAGGGTAATTCCTAACCGATTTCATTCAATTTCACCAGCACGGGACACTATATCCAATACTATACGCTCACTTAATTTTGCTAAGATATATCACATATTAACCAATACATATATGCGTAATTAAGCCCAACGAATTTTTGAAAAACCTATAATTAGGTATATGTGAGCTAGGAGATGTGACCCGATTTTAATAATTTTTGGAACAGAGACACACTATTGGAAGAAAACAATTTCTTCTGAATTACATTAAATTAGCTGAGAGATTTACCCATATTTTCGGTAATTACGATAAGGCACTGAGTTCTTCAAATTCGTTATCAGGGGCCTTAAAAAGTTATAGTCCGATTTCGACAATTTTTTCACAAGTGATACCACTGATCATATACTGTACTTGTGTAAAGTTTTATTTCGCTATTATCATTGGTTCCTAATGTATATATTATAAAGTGAAGGATTCAGATGGAATTCAAAATTGAGTTATAAAGAAAGTAGTCGTGGTTGTGAACCGATTTCATCCATTTTCCACACATATCATCAGGGTGTCAATAAAATATTATATACCGAATTTCATTGAAATCTGTCGAGTAGTTCCTGAGATATGGTTTTTGACCCATAAGTGGGCGATGCCACGCCCATTTTCCAATTTGTAATGAGATCTGAGTGCAGCTTCCTTCTGCTATCATTTCTGTGAAATTTTGTGTTTCTAACGTTTCTCGTTAGTGAGTTAACGTACTTTTAGTCATTTTTAACCTAACCATTGTATGGGTGGTGGGCGTGGTTATTATCCGATTAGTTTCATTTTTGGACTGTATAAGGAAACGGCTAAAAGAAACGACTGCAGAAAGTTTGGTTTATATAGCTTTATTGGTTTGCAAGAAATGTACAAAAAACATATTTGGCGGCGGAGTCACGCCCACTTTTCCAAAAAAATTACATTCAAATGTGCCCCTCCCTAATGCGATCCTATGTTCCAAATTTTATTTTCATAACTTTATTTATGGCTTAGTTATAGCTCTTTATGTGTTTTTGGTTATCGCCATTTGTGGGCGTGGCAGTGGTCCGATTCCGCCCATCTTCGAACTTAACCTTCTTATGGTGCCAAGGAACACGTGTTCCAAGTTTCATTAAGATATGTCCATTTTTACTCAAGTTACAGCTTGCACGGACAGACCGACATCCGGATTTGAACTTTACTCGTCACCCTGATCACTTTGGTATATATAACCCTATATCTAACTCGTTTAGTTTTAGGACTTACAAACAACCGTTATGTGGACTAGTGATGAGCGATATTGCTATTTTTGAATCACTGTGATTTCAGTGATTGCTACTTTTAAATCACTGTGATTTTTTATTGCTATTGCGATCACAACAAAAAAAAAACGAATTTATGAGAATTTGTACTCCAATTTTTTTTTTTAATTTTCTACATATTAATTTTTATTAATTTTAACAATATCCAAAATTTACCTGCTTTTGTAATCACTATAAACTAATTAATACATTTTGGGTACATTTAACTGCTTTTGTAATCACCGTATCCAAAATTATCGAAATCACAACTAAAATTTCTACTGTGACCACTGAACAGTGATTGCTACTTTCGAACTGATATTGTTACTAAACAGTGATTGCTCCTTTCGAACTAATACTGGTACTGAACAGTGATTGCTACTTTCGAACTGATATTGTTCTAAACAGTGATTGCTACTTTCGAACTGATATTGTTACTAAACAGTGATTGCTCCTTTCGAACTGATACTGTTACTGAACAGTGATTGCTACTTTCGAACTGATATTGTTCTAAACAGTGATTGCTACTTTCGAACTGATATTGTTACTAAACAGTGATTGCTCCTTTCGAACTAATACTGGTACTGAACAGTGATTGCTACTTTCGAACTGATATTGTTCTAAACAGTGATTGCTACTTTCGAACTGATATTGTTACTAAACAGTGATTGCTCCTTTCGAACTAATACTGGTACTGAACAGTGATTGCTACTTTCGAACTGATATTGTTACTAAACAGTGATTGCTCCTTTCGAACTAATACTGGTACTGAACAGTGATTGCTACTTTCGAACTGACATTGTTACTAAACAGTGATTGCTCCTTTCGAACTGATACTGCTACTGAACAGTGATTGCTACTTTCGAACTGATATTGTTACAGTGATCGAATTGGAATCACTGAACTGCTATTGCTACAGTGATCGAATTAGAATCACTGAACTGCTTTTGCTACAGTGATCGAATTAGAATTATTGAACTGTTATTGCTATAGTGATCGAATTAGAATTACTGAACACCTATATGTACTGTGATCGAACAAAAGCACTGAACTTCTCTATAGCTACTGTGATCGAACTCAAATTACTTAACTGCAATAGCGATTTTAAATCACTGATATTTACAAAAATTGATCGCTGTTGCTATAAGCGATTTTTCAATCACAGTGAAAAAATCACCGGTAGTGAAATATCGCTCATCACTAATGTGGACAAAACTATAATACTATCTTTAGCAATTTTTGTTGCGAGAGTATAAAAACAAAACAGAACTACTCCTTGAATAGCGAGAACCCATTATTGACAATACATTTATAACACGAATGGCATGCTGAGTAACAATAACAACTGACTATTGTTACTCCCAACGATGCGTATACGTAATGTTTCCTAGAAATGTAAGATAAACAACACTTGTTTTGTCCACCAAAATGGTTTATATCATAAATAAGATATTATTAAAGCTTTGTACAGTGTAAAAAGTAAAGCTTTATTTAAATTTCTATTTTTTATGATTGGATGAATATATCGATCCCGAGATGACTCAATTGGCAGTTTTTGAATGATAAAAATAAAATGCATTTCTATTTGCAAAACCATAAAAAAAATTTTTTGTCTATCTGTTGGTTCTTCTTTTTGAGACTGGCTTAGATTTCATAGATTTATTTCCTTATTTTAGAAATAAAAAAAAAAAAAAAACAAATTTGAAATGTTGCGCTTGCGCAACGATGGGTAAAGATGGGTTAAAAGAGGATTCTGTTATTCATTAAGGGGTTATATACAGTTAGAATTTTCAAAAAATCGATTTTTTTTATTTCATTTTCTTAATGTACATATATTTAAGAATACACACAGAAAATTTCATATCGTTCCGGTGAATATTTTCAAAGTTACAAGCAAATGAAAAATTTGAAAAGACGTTTCAGAGTGCTTGGAAGTACAAGATCCAAACTTTAAACGCGTTTTTCTCAAAATGGTGTTTTCAAAGTCGGTGACCAACATTACTCGTAAACGGCTAGACCGATTAGTCTCAAATTTTAACACGACCTTCTTAAATATATTTTTTAGTAATTAATCGTAGATTTTTTCTCTCCGACAAATATTTTTTTTTTTATAAACAATTTAAGGCCGAAATTTCGGTGTAGAATCGATTTTTTTTTTTTTGAGAAACCGCCATTTTGTCAAAAAAATTTATTTTGCTTATTCCTTCGATTAATTACTAGATTTGACATTATTTTAACGAAATCTGTTTGGTTTTTTAATTTCGGATGAGTCAGTTCCGAGATATAGTGGTCACCGCAAAACGTCTTTTTTGAGAGGAGCTCCTGGAGATCAACTGTAGCTCTGTTTCAAATAAATATTTTTACTAGTACTAAGTCTTAAAATACAGTTAAAAGATACCATAAAATGTGTATAAATTTTTGGATCAATAAATTAAAAAGTTTTCTCAGAAAAAATTCTGGAAAATTAACTTTTTTTCTGCCGTCTAACTGTATATAACCCCTTAAGGCACATAAACCACATATATTTCCTATAGGGTTCTTAAGTTTATACTCTTTCAGGCGCACACATGAAATCATTTCTCACTTTTGCTGCACTGTCAAAGTGAAATATGCGCCGAGTGAAGGGAATTTACTTCGCATAACCGCATATCACAGTAATCAAACATATATCATTTCGATGACCAAAAGTTTCTTGGAATAACAAAACAATAACAACGTTACTTACAGTTCAAAATGAAAATTAATTTGTGCTTTTCCCAGGGTCTGCCTGCAGGGTATTGAGAACTAATCTAAAACTATTAAAGAGGTAACTGTATAAAACCTAAGACATTGTGTTATAATAAGCACACTTGGAGTTGTCGATTACTTGTTCCATAGAATGAAAATTAGGAATGTGGGAAGTAAATATTTGTTATTGACAAAACGGGATGTGTAGAAACGAGCCCGGACAAATCTTCCCTCTGTTGTGAAAATAGATACATTAAATGACACTGTTATCACCGAATGAAATTAAGAAACTCACTGGAAATAGTAAAAAGTCGAAATTCAACGCGGAATTGCCTTCACCAGTTTCCACTTCTTACTTGACAACATGCGAAGAGAAGTACATTTTTTATATTTATTAAGCTTAGGAATGGCGAAATGGTTCAAAAATTTAAAATGATAATTTCCGAACTTATTTGACAGAATGTATCTCATAAACTACTGACGACCACGTATATCAATCAAACTCAAATTGCACAAGTAATCCCTTTCTGATGATTTCAAAGCCCCATATATCAAACATGAGGGTCACAAAACCTCTGATTTATTTTTTATCGAAATTATCGGTAAATCTCGGAGATATTCTAAGGTTTCCTTAATTAATACCTAATACTTGGATCAAACTTCCAGTTGGCTTTATAGTGTATATCGGTTAATATGTAAGATATGTGAGCAAAATTCTCATCAAAAACAAATATTGGATGCATTTGCAAAACTTTTTAATATACAATTTTGTCAACTAGTGGAAATGTTCCTTTGCCTCAGATCCGTGCAAGTTATAAGAGAATTAAATAATTTATTAAACGAGTTTAGACCTCCTTATCTTTTTATTTTCCCTTAATTATTTTCTTGGTATCTCTCATTGTCTGTTTGCGTGCCTTTGGTTGCCTCAAAGGAAATTTTCATTATGCAACCTTAAGTAGACATTACGCCCACATTAACCCAGCCCATCCACCATGTCATATCTGTGCCATTTTATCAGTCGCTGTGCATTAATATGAAACTTAATTGTGGCGCAATATTAATTTAGGTTTATCCTTAGGCTGTCTCTGTGGACGCAGATTGGTACTTGGGACGACGATAATGCTCTTAGTTTAGCATACGCCTGAACACTTTCATTTCCTAGCGAATTTCACAGCTCGTTCTTGTTGTGCGCCCTCAGGGTCGCCATTGCATTGATTGCAATGTTATCATTACGGATGTTGTTACAGCGTTTAAAGATTTGAGTAGGTAGGTAAGGCCGCTGGCTAACAAATATTGAGTGCGGTAGGTTTATGTTATGCGCCAACATTCGACGCGGGATTAGTAGGAAAGGGTTTGGCACACTTGGCTTCTAAGAAACAAGCGATTGCCAAGAATTGTCTGGCGCCTCGTTATTGCGCCTTGATATTTGATGGCAAATTGATTAACATATACATATTTGTACTAATGTATATTAATCAGTAATAATCTGATAGTTGTCGCAATTAGAATTCAAACCGACAAAAACTCTGGTTGATGTCATTAATTATTACATTCTGGTTGATGTCATTTTTGTTGTTGGTGTTTTTATCAGAAACAAACCAAGTGGCACAGGGCTTTCAGATTTGAAATATCATATTTTAATTTAGTTTGATTTATTATTATATTAAAACTATTTGGAAAAATATAATTACTATTAAAAGAGATGATACAAAAGCTAACTAACATAAAAGATCGAGATATTATAAGAAGTTCACAAATTAGATAATTCAGATCAGATTATGGAAATATCAAAATTTTACTGTTCGCTTCTTCATATACTTTGAAGCGGAGACGAATTTTCAGGTCGAAATAATTCAGAACTTAACGACAATTGTGGCGTCCCAACTTTAAACTAAAAAAAAAAGAAAAAAAACATAAACGATTGAAAAAGCACAATAAAACTGAGACAGAAGCATTTCAAAAGGCCCCGTAGATATGATCCTTTGTTGCAGAATTAACTGCCGACGAGCCTCATACCTTTACCTTGGTCATGACCAAATTGGTTGAATTCGGTTATAAACGGTAACCCATCAACAGTATTCTTCAGATTTGGCCCCATATATTGAGTTAAGTATAGTTTTGACAATATATTATGTGAATTTATGTTACAATAATCTTCGGTCCAAAAGTAGATCAATTGGTCACTTAATAACTATGATGTGTGGAGCTTCTTAAATCATTATTCCTCATCACTTTTTATGAGTACGACATCACAATTATTCATCGAACGCCATCAGCTACATGACTTAGCGTTGCAAAATGTTACTTTTTGGCAAATGAACGTTCTTTAGCAAACGTGTAGACGTTGCGGCGGTGTGGCTGTATGAAATTAACTGTATTATTTCTATGAAACAAAAAAACACCTGTTAATACGTTGCGCTGCGCTCAGAACGCATGATATCCCAATTTGCTCTGTAGCGGTACACAATGCGGTAACTCGAATGTCTGCTCAACCTTCTTATATAATATGTGGCATGATGACAGTTGCCAAAAAGCATACACGCGTTCTCACTCACAACTCGCTGTTTAAGACGGGAATTCTTTCATACATATAGGGAAAATATAAGCTGTAAGTACCTCAGTCGAGTTTCTGCGATTGAAATTTAGCACAGTGGGTAGTTTGCATATAATTGCTTGCGAAAATAATTTCTTAAGTTTCTGAAACGGTTGGCGATGCCAAGATTACGTCGCCTTGCCACTTATAATAAGACTCTTTGAGTTATGATTTATAAGTTTTCCACATTTTATTACTCTACTACTACTTCTTGAGAAGGTTTGCTAATTATGAAGAACCTAATTCAATTACTTTGAACAAGTTATTTTAATATTATAATACTGATAACAAATGAAAATTCAAAAATTGATTTTAATACAACTTCGACCACTGTGCGTATCTCAAATAAACGGGCTCTTCGGCACCTTCATATCTGGCTTTGGCTTTGTTGCCATAACTTCAACGCGAGGAGTTATGCTTTTTTGTTTTTGGAACTCTAGAGGGTTGTTGTTACCGCATTTTCCAGCGTTTAAATGGCTGCTGGGTTGGAAGTTGTTCGACGGTTGAAGTCTACCGTAATGACGCTTGCAGCAGATGTGAATGAGCGCAGCGCCGGAAAGGATTGTAACGTGTGTGGGTGCTGGAGGACGGTGCAAATATTAAACACGCAATTTGTCATACAAGTCGTAAGGCCTTTTGAATGCAACAAGAACACGCGCTCAGTCTAAAAAACAAATAAGTCAAGAGACACGACTACTGAAGGGCTCAGTGCACTTGTGACGTGTGCCGCCGTAGCTGCTTCTTATACCGGAACAACGAACAGCTTACTCTTTCGCTAGCTTTTTTCAATGCAGTATCTGGGTTGAACATAGGTGAGCGCGTAAGTGTAATCAACTTCTTTACTCAATGGGCCATGCAATTTTGTCACCAGCCATCTTACCGTCTTTCATCTCTCTTGATTTTCTTTGCATCCGTCTTAGCGCCGCATCACCTCAGCAGCACAACTTCTACACTACCACAAATTTTGCTCGCATTTATCCAACGTGGGTTGCAAGAATCATAAGAAGTTAGTTGCGCAGCTTTCATGCAATTCCTTAACCGTTACTTCGATAGCTTACATTTTATGCTGGGGTTCCTTTCTGCTTTTACATATTTTTTGCGCTGAACTAAAGCATTGATATCTTTTACATTTATTTCAATTTGCGTTGCATTTTGCGCTCCACCTTCGGCGCTTCACACATCATCCGTAGCCGCACGCGTCGCGATATCAACAATCGCACCGGACGACGACGTCGTCATTATCTTCCTCAGTGCTGTTTAGAAAGCTCCCCTCGCGGTTGGCTATTCCAAGCTATCCCGTGCTCCTCTTCGTTTCCGCCTCTTGTCGGTCTCGTGCTAAGGTTTTATGTCTTTACCGTTCTACAGTTGCAGCGCAAGTTTTTAACCCTTTACCGGGTCTAGATGGCACTCTTTACGTTGAATTTATATTTTGCAATTTCTACTTTTCTCAGCTGGCATTTGGTGCATATGGTACAACGCCTCCGTCAGCTCCAGTCCGTTAAGCCATTCGTGTATCCATAAGCTCCCAACTCATATTCTGTTACACTACCATTATGGTGAATTCGGGCTGGATTTCAATTGCTTTATTCTAATTTTTTTCAAGTTTTTTTTTTAATCGTTCTGTTAATTAATGGAAATCGTTTGTTAATGATTTGTATCACATGGTCATCTGGTCAGTGAGTTGAAGGTAAAATAAACCAAATTCCGGTCTGGTATGCTGAGAGAAAACAATTACTTTTTTAAATCCCAAATAATGTATCTAATGGGTTGTCTTCAGTTTAAATACATTGAAGTTTTGAATTCATCGGATTAATTACTAAAAAACGAAAGCATGTCTCTCCAAATGTAGAGTTATCCGGGATATCCAGTAATAAAGTTTATGGGTAAACATGCATTTCTTAACTTTGGCTTATAAGTAAGAAAAAAATTTTTTTGGATAGAAATAAGTATGCAGATACTATGATATTTCCATTTTTTTTATTCCCTTTTCAAACTTCACATTTCAAAATGCACCTACCTTTGACATTGAACGGTCTCCCAACACAAGTACACGTTTTAATAGTTTTAGATATCAATTACACGAAGACCTAGACTAAACAACGAAATGTACAATGACAAACCCTTGTAAATCCGCTCGTTCAAAGCCCATTACGGATAGCCATTAAGTGAACCAATTAGTTAGACTAACTATATTATTCAGTAAACTCACAGCTTATAGTTAATACTACACGGTATTAAGCCAGTAATTAGAGAATATATTTAGCTCTTCAACACAATTAAATTAATTTATTTTTAAACATTCTTTCATTTCTCCACACACAGAATTAAAAAAAAAAAATGGGGACCGCGCTGACGTTTACATTGTAAATATTTGTCCCTATTCCTCCTTCATAGGAAATGTTTCTACATTTGTTCGTTTAAAGTGACTTTTATGTTTAAATACGAACGTCTGTAATGTGATAGTTTTATGTTTATGTGAGCATGTCATTGCATTTTTTATATTAAAGACTTTATATGACTTTTTAATGTCAACTCCTTCCAACTGCAAGGTGCCACATGGGTTCGCTCCTGTCGCTGAACTGTCGTCCCCAACTGTGATGCCAAGTGTAAACATACTTAGACATACTAGTTCTAGTGCACATTTGCCATTTGTTCATTTAACTTAGTTGCTTTATGCCCCTCCTAGTGACTTCTTTGGCGAAACCAACTTAACAAGCGAACAACCAACCAACCATGCAACATATGTACATATGTATGTTTGCTCGAGCATTTCTATGCAGAATTTTTGTCTTGGCTGTGGTCCAATGTAGCAATTATTATTATTATTTTATACCCGGATTGAAGACATGTTAAGGTATTTTGGTTCGAAGGACAGCATTTGGGTATGGAAATTGCTTAGAATCTGTCAAATCCGTATTCTTCAAGACTAGCGTAGTTACATAGTATAAAATAAGGGTCCCTACATTAGGACAAGAATGTTTGAGGAATACATCCTTATATTATTGTTATTTCAAAAATACGCTTGGGTATTCGGCAGGACTTGATTAAAGAAATTATGCTTGCACCAAACCTCCAGTGGATTATTTTTTAATTTAACTCGGGCATGCCGCATAACTTCATCTGATTAGTCGGCTTAAAATGGCAGATGACAGTTTCATACATAATAAGTTAGGTCCTGCTTTGAAACAATCTTGGATGATTTGATCAAAGTTTACGTGAGTCAATTGGCATGATTTATTAGCAGAGTATTACCCACAAATAATTGATAAAAATTATTGCTCCACATATTAAATATGAATCTTCCGGACCGACTGAGTTTATCGTCAAAGTGGTTTCAATTATTGTAAGCACAAAGCATAAATGTTCTGTTATCAGCTCTACATCGTGAGCTAAGTTTTTCATACGATTTCTTCCGACGCGGGTTCATACAGTACTGAGTAGAGCAATCAGAAATTTTATTAATCGCATTAAATTGTTTTAAAAGTGAAGAAAGCCCTGTTTAAAGTGATTCAAACAAGATCACTGAAATGAAATGAAGACCTATCTAAAACTAACCAGTGCCAAATTGTTCTTATTCTTCTCACAATTTTCCTGCATATCTTCAGCTTACGTTGCGATCATGCATTTTAATATGTGGTAAATTCATATTATTTTCCTCCGCTTAAGAAATGTATTGATTTTATTGCGATTCGGCAGCAATTCGCAGATGGAAATTCGGTCGATGTAGTTTTACGTACTTCGAGTATCATCATTAAAACTACAGATCGCTCTTTTACAACGCGAGATACAAATCACTAAAGTCATCTCTTTGTCCTTAAGGGGCAAAAAGCTATAATGCTAACGTAGCAACTTGCTTCTAACTTTTTTCTCGGAATCTGTCCGACACTACACATATGTATTTGTTGCCATTTATTGGCTTTAACTTGTTCAAATAAATAAATATATAAGCTTAGCTTAGATTTATGTACACATGTTGGTTACTCACTCCTCATACAACTGAACACACAACTCTACCATGATTAGTACTTTATATGTACATATTGAGACTTAACAACAGTTCTTCAACAATTTCTATGATTCCGCCTGCCGACGACAACTGTTCAGAATAATTATTTTGTAGTCTTATGTTCCTCAATCATAAAGATTAAACTTTATTTCGCTTCACATAAAATAGAAATGCAAAGAACGAAAATGCGTTCGCATAACTACTTGCCATATGCAACCCTTTAGCAACGCTTGAACTGGCTCAAATGGTGGAGAAAATTGAATTTGGCACCCTTTTCGCTTCCCATTTTGTTTTTAGTTATTTTATTTCCGTTTTCAAACGTTGTGTCTTTTTCAAATGGATAATACGAGGAATTTAAATACATTTAAATTTTAACGACTTGGAAAAGACAACCAAAAGATAAACTTCTTATGTTAAATTCGCTGATGTGCCAACATAAAATGTAATCATATTTTCTATATTACGATTTTCGTTAAAATCAGAATATTTCAAGTTTTGAATATAGGAAGAAAAGTCTATGCCATCGAAAAAAGGAAGGAAGGGAATATTAAATATTATCTATTGATTTTACTTTGTTTTTTAAGCCATAGATACTTTGCTGGTACTCATATTTACGTATTATTCCTCGTACACCTGGGAACATCGCTGACCATTAGTGAACCAACAACTACCGCTAACGGTTGCTAACCACAGTTGGAGCAACTGTCAAAGGGAATTAATTAAACGAATTCAGTGAAATATGTATTTCATTGCACAACTGTTCCACCTTCGCAGACACCGTTACTTCGTTATGCTACTTGCGTTTTGTCATTCGCTTTCCGCTTTGCGCATCTAAATCTGAATTTCCAAGCGCTATGGTCGCGCCACCGAAGTGAGCTATTGATCCTAATGAACTTTGGAATCAGCACGACGGGACCAAGTTAACCAACCGAGCGCCGTAATCCACCCAATGAAAAACAACCTTATTGGAGTTGAAAAAGACAAACGACGAAAATAAAGAATCGCCAATTTAAACAGAAATTCGAAAAACATAGTTCGGGTTGTTGTTGTTTTTACATGATTTCGACCTTGCATCCTCATCACCGAAACGCTGTATTTGCAAGTGCGCTTTGGGACAACAATTGTTTTATACGATTGAGGACACTAACAAGTTGGCATGCTTCAGTGACTGTGCCGCCTAGTCGCTTTCGTTTCGAAAGTGGATGCAGAATTGTGGAAATTAAACGAAAAATGTGGGAGTTGCATTTACTTTTTCAATGTTGCGTTTTATGCGATATTTTAGCGGATGCACTTGCTTTTCAATTCGCCGATTGTTGGTTTGCTGGAATTGATTTTAGGTCCTTGAATATATTTGGGTATTATTTTTCTGAGTAATCAAATTACTCAGCATAAATTTGTAGCAAAAGCATCTCACTTCAAAGGAGAAATAGATTCTCATTCAAAAAAAATTACACTAATCACAATCGCGTAACTATACAACCAAATTCTTCAAATATAAGTAATTCCAATATTTTGCTACTTTTTGAATGCAAAATAATAGTTAATGATCTTGACGTAGATCCCGACCGGGTTGGTCTTTAGTTCCTTCACAAATTTTCATTTTACTGAATAGTCTGACAAACTGGAAAAACCAAGCGAAACCAAGTCGCTATCCACCTGATATTACTAACGCAAAGGAGGTCTACTTATTTCTCTGCCTCCACCAGCGGGTACTGCATCAAACACATTCAAAGCTGGAATGTTTCCCTCCATTCGGACAATATGATACAGCCAGTGTAGCTGCTGTCGTTTTATTCACTAAACTATGTCAATGTCGTCGTATAACTCGTACAATTCATCGTTCCATCGTCTGAAAACTCCAAATGCCGTCTCATCGTATTGTGGTCGATTGGAACGTTGTGGGGTATGCAATCTGCTTTCTCTCCACTTCGAAACGGTAATCCTCATCGTACCAGTTCCTTTTTGCCCTTGGTGACATCTAATTATTTATTTTTTCCCCATTCAATAGTATCCTTATATCGAGTAGCTAATGATTACGCTTCATGAATTTTCTTGTGCCTGAATCTGGTACAACATTTCGGGCCTTAGCAAAGTCGATCATACTCTGGTCGTTTGGGTCGTTTTTTTTTTGTTCGTTTTGGTTTCGACGTAAGAAAATCCAAAGATGCCTGGTCCGCCTATTTGATCACCCTGTAACTCCTTAGGGTTTCCGAGGAGTCAAACTCTGGGTGGGGAATCGCCGGAATGTCGAGTACGTAGCTTAGTACTAAACTCGACAATCTGACGCCAATCTCAACCCATTTTTCCTGTATTGTTGGAGGTGAAGAGGTGTTGTCGTCAATGACAGCCACTTGTGGCTATCTCTGACCATATTACAAAAATCGTTCGGTTCCTCCCAACTTAGGTTTTTTCGGCAGAGTTTACGACGTGTCGTTATGAGAGTGATACCTTTTCTGTGATTTGCTCTGCGTTATTATTGGTTGTGGAGGTATCGATTGCTTCTTTTTCAGGAAGATTTCGTACTCCTCCACTATCTGCTCTAGTCGACTGACCTCCTCTTTATCTACTGAACTGCCGTCAGCCTGATCTTTGGCTACTTAGAGGTGGAGGCTTCCATGTTGAGATTTGGGGTACTCTGATTAGTTCCCGGAATTTTAGCTGCTGCCACAACCGGCGTACTGTGGCTGGTAGCGCTCTTTATCTTTATCCTGACTGGAGGTGAAGAGGGTATCTTCTTCGGATTCAGTGATCTGATTCCGACACGTAGTTGTTATTTCCGCTGTTTTTGTTTTTGTTTTATTATTTTCGGTTTTGTTCATGTTTGGTCCCACGATTGCAAATGAACAATTGTCCTTTACAATGGAATACAGACTCAAGCGGCTACAAATTGCCTTTTCTGACATTTTAGTGTCCGTATTTGGCAATTAAACAGTATGCGGGCTCTTTGTGTGGGCTTCGCTTAATATACAACCGTTTGACAAATTAAAAGATGCAATTGGATTTCTTTAACGATTTTTCGGTCGTTAAAGTAAAATACACGCATACGGGCATACGTACACTAGCTGCCATAATATTAGCATAACATGAAATTTGAAGAATATGATTTTCATAGATTTCTATTAATGTCCAGTATATGCTAAGCAGTACTAAATGGTTTAAAATTGCATAAATTTTATGAGAGTATTGTTCAATTCAGATATATACTTGGAAGCTTGAAATCGCTGGAACAATACCAGCTTCTAGAAAATATTAGAGTAAATATGAGTCCAAACTTCGGATTGTGTAAGTGATTGTCACTTTGTAATAAAAAATTTATTACAAAGATTCGCTTTCACAGAATACATGTACAATTTTGAATATTTTTTCGAATTTCTATTAAAACGGCACCTGCACAAAATTAAAGAATGGCTTTTATTTTCTTATAGATTAGATATAAGCAGTGTGATCAAATAACTAAATCGAAAATCTAACTGGTTAGTAATGTTCAGTTAGGTTAAAACAAAATGGACATTAATCTCTCCCGTTTATACGAACCTCAAACAAATTTTTACCGTAGGAATATTTTTTGAGCCTATATATCATGGTTGAGTTGTTCACCTTAGAAGCCTCGCCATTTGGTACTATATATATATTTGACGACAAATCAGATATGTATATTCATATAAGGTAAAGTGGATGTATGAAAATTATCTTAACAAGTTGTAGATCAGAATTTGGAGTAATTTCATAAATTGTTTGTATCGAACAATTTTATAAGCGATTATTATATATTACGATCCTGCTAATATTATGTTCGAAATACGCAATGAAAAGTAAGTATAATGGAATGAATAGAAAGTTTACACGCTAATACATTGACTTGTGCTAAGTTACCGCCATTTCTAGTTTCAAAATATCCAACAGTGAATAACGGTACTAATTGGGAATTATGAAAATTTTATGCCATCGCAACCTACTTTGCAATATGAAAAAAACTCTTTGTATCAGAATTAACACCTAATACTCTCAAAATATAAAACTGACTACTGACCTTGAAATTCCGTTCTTAAACACCACTCTTCGCATAGCTTGCCTATTTGTATAGATCGAATTCCTTCTTTTAGCGCCTACAATCATGCTTAAAAGGAGTAACACTTTACAAAAAGTGCAGAAAACACAGCAAATTCAAACACGCTCGAAATGCTTTTGCCAGTACGTGGAATAGAACAATATGTATAAGGAAATAATTTAAAATCAGAAATACACACCAACGACTGCACGACGCGCTCTGTTGCCGCAAGTAGAAATTACAAAAATGCTAAAATATGCCAAAGATGCTATAGACAGGTCGTAAATAAAGTGTAATTGTGTCAAAAATATAATAAAATTTCGGACGCGTAAGTATTTCTTTTTACGACGACTCTTAAGTGAGCTTTCATGTCGTGCACATATTACTTGTACAGTTGTTGTTACTGATTTTTGGTGTTGCTTTTGTTGTTGTTGCTCTTGTAGGTGCTGCCGCTATTAAGTACTTTCCAAGAATGTTACCTATAAACTCTTTTAACGCCGAGGCACGTACTCTAGTAGTGGCACACACACACTTGCAAAATTGTTTAACATTAAAAGCACACAACCAATACGAACATGCGCGCTAAGTTTGAATACAAAAATAAACAAAAAACCGTTAAATGGAAAAGTGCTCCGCTATTAAATAAAAGTAGACTCTAATTGTTGTTGGTCTTTTGGTGTTTCTATAGACTTTAAGTAGCGAGTTGGTGTGGCGTGGGATGCAAGATATTGTGAAAGCATAAGAAGCCAGCTTTATCTGAGCATGAGGAACAACGTACACACTTTCACCGCCTAAAAGTAAACTTGTATTCTATATACTAAGCGCCTACCTTCTTCTTATTGCTAGTACGATATTTGCTGTAACAAAGTGTGATGGTATTAAAACTCCCCCTAAACTCAGAGAAAAATATATGTTTGTTGATATGGGTTTGGAATGAGGTTATTGATCAAAAAAATCACATCAAATTATAAGCAATTATAATAAGTTACAAGATTTTTGTTGTTATTCATATAATTCGAACTTTCTCTACATTTGTACAAGCAGTATCGCTGAAGCTCAGTGATTAATTGAGCATTACACGGGATCTCACATTCCATGTTATATTTTCCTTGGGTTTTGAAAGAATTCTTCTAGTATTTCATCAACTGACAGATCAATATCCCTATGAATATTCACTGATGCTAGACCATTAAGCCTATCTTGACCTGTCGTATTTCGTAAATAGGTTTTAATTATCTTTAAACTTGAAAAACTTCTTTCCGGTGATGCTATTGAAACAGGCAATAACGCCAATATGCGTAAAATCTTGAAAATAATACCCAAAAGACGTTTTGTTCACTGCTTCTAAAGCTTCGAGAGCATTTCGAAAATTCTTGCCTGAAGTTCGCTGTTTCCACATTTTCACCTCCGCAAGAAAGTTTTGTTCTGAACAGTTGATCACCCTTTCATAAAAAGAAAATAATTCTCGAGCTTTTTTAGCGTCAAATTCGTACTTTGGGAAAAATACAAAAAAAAAAAAACGTGTCCTATAATAACTGAATTTTCGCGAGGGAACTGCTATATTAAAAATACATTCAGTAATAAAATTTTTCGTAAACCCCCCCAAAAAAAATTTCTGGATCTGGTGACGGCACGCCAACCTTGCCGCTGGCTGTGTAATGTTGATGTTGTCATCATGTACACTAATGGAAAAAATTAAGGGATAAAAAAAATTCCAAATTTTTGGGCAATTCAACAGGCCGTAATTTCGAAAGAAATGGTCGTACAAGAAATTTATACAGAAGGAAATTATAGCTCCAAGTGTCTAGTTTTTGGATTATAACTTTAAAAATTTTTAACCTCTGCGGTTTTTGACAACAACCAAAAAATATTCAAAATTTTTTTAGTTTTTTTTTTTTGGTCTACGGGCGTGGAAAAAATCTTTTAAGCCTAACCGCTATAAGGATCGGATACTTTGTTCATTTAGCTTTAATTTGGTTTTTTGAACACCTCGATACGTCCACTTTTCGCCGAGATATCGGTCTTCAAATGGAAAAGGATCATTTTGTCTTTGATTATCGATATCTCAGCAACCAATGATCACACAGAAAGTTAAAGGTGGGTTTTAAGAACTTGAATGAATTCTCCTTAAAGACTAGCCATTGCTTTTCCGAAATATTTTTTTTTTCTTATTGTCATATGTGTTTGAAAATGCAACAAAAAAAGGGCTTTTGGTGGTTTTTTGGAAAATCAAGCGCTAGATCGAAAATATTGAGGAAACCACTAAGTTCAATATGTCCACAAAAACCCTACAAAAAAATTAAATTATTCCAGTCAGCCGTTTTTTTGTTTCACTCGAACGAATTAAAAAAAAAAAAATGAAAGGATCACGTTTTTTGCTCTGAAAAGCTCATAATTTAAAAAATGAGAAAAAAATCGTTTTCCTTGGCTTTTCCACATTTTTGCTCCAGAAACAACTTAAAAAATTAAAAAACATATCTTTTAGTGCAAAGTAATTAGTCTTGAAAAAACTGTTAAATTAAGCGATTTGCTAAGGATTCGTAAAAAGTAAAATAAAAAAATCGAATCGAAATACAGCAGCGGAAACGCTTTAAAAATGATTGGGCGATGGTTTCTTGAATATCCTGAACTTATTTTTTTTTTGTTTTAAATTTAAGCTCTTTCTGGAGCTAAAAAAAAACGCGCTGGGCCAAAAAAAAACACGCCCGTAGACCTAAAAAAACTAAAAAAATTTTGAAAATTTTTTTGTTGTTGGTTTTTCTACGATTACTCAAAAACCGCAGAGGTTAAAAATTTTTAAAGTTATAATCCAAAAACTAGACACTTGGAGCTATAATTTCCTTCTGTATCGATTTATTGTACGACCATTTCTTTCGAAGGTACGGCCAGTTGAAATTTGCCCAAAAATTTGGAATTTTTTTTTATCCCTTAATTTTTTCAAGTTGTGTAGTAGCCTACTTTATTATCAGCAAATATTTGTAATTGAATTTTTTTTGCGAAGATTTTTATTTACTGGAGAAGTTCAACAATCTTGTCATTGAGACTCATCAGATCACAACTGTAGATCTCATGAGACCACAACCTTATAGTACCTAATGAAAGTTTCCTAAATAGACTAGTACAAACAATAAGATTTTACCGTTACTTTAGTTTGTAGGAATATCTAAAGAAGATTATTAAATCATTTTTCAAAATCTACGGCTCTCGAGCACAATAGCATGTGCTGTATTAACTGAGTGGACAGAAAATCAAAGATAATTCCTGTATGAAAATATTAAGCTAATTTTACATTATTATAAATAAGGTGCAAGTAAGTATAAAAATTATATACACGAAGCTTCCTTATCACTCAAGCCTGCTCTCTTTATTGTTCTCGCTCTCCACATTACACTCTTTACCAATTTGAAATACGCTTTCTTCAATTACTCTCCACAGTTTCACAGCATCCTTTGCTTGCTCACGTGTGTTCTCTCAGAGCATTCCCCGTAGGAATTCACCACAATTGCTCTCTAAGAGCAACTCTGTTGTTATTGCTGCCGTATTGCACATGGCTTGAACCTGCTACCAACGCGATGGACCACTGCATCATTCAGTCATCGTCGCGCTGTCAACACAACTGGTACTTTCATCGGAAGGAAATATAAAGGATACATTTAAAAACAACAACACCTACTATATTGGGCTGTGTGTAGGTGTTTATAGTGCATTTTAAGTGTGTATGCGTGTGTGTGATTTTGTAGAGAAAGGCGCGCAAACACACATTTGCATGCGCATATCTACTTATTTGTTATATACATTAGTATGTTTGTATGTGCGCATATACATATATTTCCGTACCAAATGCTGTGGTGACGAAACTTGATTGAATTTTTGGCATTCTACGTGTATTTTTTTAAATTTTTTTGGAATTTTGTGGTGAAAATGATTATATAGGAAAACGAAAAATTATCTTTAGTGAATAAAAAAATTAAAATGGTTTTATATATAAATATTTTGTTACACTCTTATATAAAAAGGCATATTAAAAATATGCCATAAAAAATATTAAAAAAAGTCGAAAGCCTAAAATTGGTTTCTGCCTTGACTGTCAGTTTGTCAGTGCGTCAGGCGAGTAGGTTGACAGCCGCCACTCTGTGAGCTAAAGAGTTGCTAATTGCTTGTGACATATTTCGCATTTGCTGTGACATTTTCCTCTGACAGCAAATGTTAGTGCAATGAGATCAACAACAACAAATTTTATTGTAATAACAAACATTTTTCGAAAATACAACAAAAATAAGCCCACATACTCGCATTTAACGTCATGCTAGAAAACGTGTGCGTCTTTCTTATCAGCCACAAGCTGCCTCCTTCGAAAACTTACTGTTAATTAAGCCCTTTCGCCAGCAAAACACGTTCATTAAATAACGGCTCGAGTTGCTTTCATTTTAACAGCATACAAGCGTTTGTGTTTATGCGCCGAAAACGTTGAGTGTGTCACCGGAAACGGAGGTGTATGTTAACTGTTCATGTGAAACTTCCAACGGCATATCAAATACTAATAAATAACATATATAGTACATACATAGCAAAAAAAAATGGGAAAAGCAAACCGTTAATTGCATGTGTGTTTGTGCGAAAATACTTAATTTTTGCTCTTGTGTGTTTGTGAATTTATGCGCGTAAAGTTAATTGGCGGCAAATGTTGTTGATGATGTTGACAGCAACACAGTCATAACTCGGTCAGTCGGTCGTTGTTGCGAAGTCACATGTTACGCATAATTAATGATAAAAACAAATACGACAAACAAGCTCACACAGAAACACATATACATATATGTATATGTACATATATAAATATATATTATTATTGCCTGCCGACAGCCGCAGGGCGTTCAAGCGACGTCACGTGACTGGTAGAAAATGAAAGCAGCAGTAGCGCCTTTGACTCTGCACTTCCTGCTGAGCGAGCAACCGTTTTATTAATTATTATTGTGTAAATATGTTCGCTATTGCTTTTGTTGTTATCCAATTGGTATTTATTTTACTCTGTAAATACTTAATAGTGAATACTTAACGATTGAGTGATTGTTTTAAACCGATTCAAATAATCATTTAATACTTATTTGTACGGTACATATAATAAATTAAACAAAATGGAAAATGTGAAAATTTGTCAATTAATATGTCATTGGAGAAATGCGAAATTCATCTTATAAATTGTTGAGATACATATGTGGTGAATTCATATTCAATTACAATAACTCGACAAGTGAAGTGGTATCGAGTGTTATAAATATTAGAGGAATAACAACAACGAAAAAGTGCTTAATAATATGAAATGAAAAACCAAATTAATTTAATTAAATAAAATTTAAATAAATGAAATAAAATGAAGAAGAACAAAGTAACATACAAATCAAATAAGAGCACGTTAAAGGTGCTCGACAAAATGTGGATATACCAAATTTAATGTTTGTTTGTAGATTCGTAACAAATGCGCCATTTCGATGGTTGCAGACATTAATTACTTCTAAAAACTGTGGAATATATAGGGTCTATCTTATGAAATCTCAATAAGTGCTTATGTCACACTTTTGATGCATTCAAAATTGCAAATATTTCTGGTAAGCAAAAAGTTTGTAGAATCTTCGTTAAAATAATTAAGAAATCGGTCGCAAACTATGTATTATAATATGATATCGAAACAACACGCTAAGGTGGAAATTCCAAAAAATTTAATTAATTTAATAAAAAATTATCATTAATAAATACAGTGTTCAGTGCTTTGAAATATTCCCAATTATATTGGTCAAAAGAAAACTATACCATAATATTAAATGTGTTGTAAAAAATATAGCACCGAACGCAAAGATATGGACCCTCGACAGCGATTTTTATTATAATTATAACCTGAATGAAGTTGAAAAATACATTTAGTGCCGCAGTGTTATTTCACTTGTTGTTTGTAATATCCAATTAAAATATGTTTATTGTATCACTGAATAAATAAGTTCATTTCAATTTCCGTTTTAGAATTCTTCAAATGATCATAATACTCGAAGCAGATCATAAAACCACGAAATTCAACATAGAAATCGCAGGTGAATAAACCATTTAACTAGGATTACTTAAATAAAACATTAGATTATCAGTATTAAGCTAAGAGTAATGTGAGGTACATGATTTGAAAGTGCGGAATAAAGGCGATACTTCAAAAAAGAAAATGTTCCGTCGGCGAGTCAATTTCAGTGCGAAAATGTGCAATTAAATAATGTATAAGCATATGTGTTGCAACAAATAAACGAGTGTGAAGCTATTATATAATAGTGAATACTAATATACACATGATATGCCACAGTAAGAGCATATCAAAGGAGCCGGAGTGAGATAAAACAATATTACTCCGTCATATACATATATATACATCATATATGTACTCCGTTCTATATACTACATGAGCAGTCAATGAATTTATAAATAAGTAAGTACTCTCAGGAATACGTGAAAAATTTTAAATCGTATATGTATATGTATGAATTTACTTGTTAAATTTATGACTGCAAGCTTATATTGCAATAAGCAAATTTGTTTCATTGTCTTGGGAATGCCTGTTTATAAATTAATGTTTGTTTGATTAAGATTTATCATCAACTTTATTTGGCTCTACAGGTCTCTGTGAGCTTAGACCTGCAAGCTACTCTGTCTTTTTCTTCGATTAATTCGCCCTTCCATCTTGATCTTGTCCTTCCTCTTGCTCTGAACGGATTAGAAATTATCTATTCTTGTGGGATAGTCTTCAAATCTTTTGAAATATTATGTTAAAAGGATTTTACTATCCTGTTTGTATTTACACAATAAATTCGAATAATTTTGGGCATCCTCAGTATATTATTTAACTATTATATTAGCTCGAACTCAACTCGAATTATTTTAAGTAGGTCCCGATATCTTGAATTTTAGTACGACCTACTAAGTAATATATTAAATCTAATTTTATTTAGTAAGCGTTCACCTAAACCGATTAGTACTGAATTAGGTCTACTAATTTACACTTCTTGGCTATTTTTTAAGAAAATCACCTTTATATAAGAAAGACATGTTTTTATCATCACCCTATGTTTTGAGTATAAATTAGTGAAGGAGTGTTTGCAGGTTATCTTTTTAAACTCTCGCGCATGTTGCACAGATAAATCGGTAAATCTCTCAGATACTTTGTAGATATTCAGAGGGAATATTTTTCTTCTACCATCTTTTAACATTCCTCCGGTAACTTCCAACATATGATCTCTCTGAATGGTTTTATCCGCTATACAGTTATTTGTTATTTCAATGTAGTGATTAATTCAAATATGCGTTTTGTGTAAGAAAATAAGAAAATATAAGGTTGGAAAAAATCTCCCTTCCGCTTTTTTGCTCTTTATTCAATGCTTTATAAAAATTATTACAGTGATCGGATTTAGTTCAAATATGCGCCGTTTCGTTCGATAATCTGTTTCCATCAAGATGGCAACTTCATAATACCCCCTCATAGAAGCCCCCCACTCCTTATTTGCGAAGAACTCGGGCAGCCACTTTTCACAAGCCTCTTTTGAATTCAACTTTACACCACCAAGGGCGTTCGCCATGGACAGGAACAGGTGGTAATCACTTGGCGCTATGTCCGGGCTATATGGTGGATGCGATAAAACCTCCCATCCGAGCTCGTGTAGCTTCTGACGAGCCATCAACGAAGTGTGTGGTCTGGCGTTGTCCTGATGGAACACTACACCCTTCCTGTGTACCAATTCTGGACGCTTCTCAAGCTCGATCGCCTGCTTCAAGCCGTCCAGTTGTTCGCAGTAGATGGTAGAATTAATCGATTGGCCATATGAGAGCAGCTCATAGTGGATGATTCCCTTCCAATCCCACCAAACACACCTCCCTAACCGTAAATCCCGGATTGGCCACTGTTTGGGACAATTCACCGGTCTCGACCGTTTTAGCTTGATATTGTCGTATGCGATCCTCGACGCCAGTCAGCTTCAAAAATGGGTCGAGTTCGCGCCGTTTCAGCAGCATATCGCAGGCGTTAATTCGGTCCGTCAAATCATGTGGTACCCAAAATTCAAGCTTTTTTGTGTATCCAGCCTACTGCAGATTGTTTAAAATGGTTTGGTGACATGCCGGTCTAACTCGATGTATTCCAAGATCTGATCGATATTCGTCGTCACAGGTCTTTCGTCGGCTGGCTTATCCATGGTGTCGTTTTCACCCGCTCTGAATCGTCGTAATCATTCCTCCGCAGTTCGAAGTGATAGAGTACCATCCCCCAAAACACCATTAATCTCACGGAACGTTTCTGTAGCGGATTTGCCTTTAACGAAGAAAAACATTAAAATAGAGCGAATTTCGGCGTTAGTGAACTCCATGTCTATAACTCTTGAACGTAATATCCAAACTAATCATGCACAGCATCGTTTTGTAAGTTATGTCAAGACCTTTCAAAGATATATAGTATTGCCAGATACGAGCTCTGTAGCGCTTTACATATAATTCGAAATTCAAAAGACAAAAAGGCGGAAGGTAGATTCCTAATATTATCTGTTAGTTGTTTTAAAGGAAAAATATATATTACTTTAAATTTTTTGGTTACGTTATAATGGTAATGTGATACTTTGGAATCTGATAAACCTAATAAGGAGGTCCTTGGAGTGGATGTCTGTCACAAGACTATACGAAAATTGCTAAAAAAAACAACGATCTGAAGGCCAGAGCGATAACAAAGGAGCATTTTTATCGTTCATTGCTGGATGAAAGTTACTCGATCCAAAGAAACTAAAATTAACCGTATAGACTCATTTGAAAGTGAATCGATAAGATAATTGTTGTTCAGAATCGCAACATACATATTTTAAACAATGAACATCAATGAAATTTGGTTGAGGATGAATCATGCCGTGGGGTTGTTTTCGCTGCATTGAGCTAGGTGTACTAGAACGCACTGATGCTAAAGTTTAGATTTATGTGGACTCGAACGTTGACAATACCAAATAGTTATGCAGAACGATAACCCTAAAAATTATAGTTGTCATGCAGTGGTATTAAACTTATCGATTGACAACCATAGTTCTCAGTAATAAACCCGATAGATCATATTTAAGCTATTTTAAAACTAAACATTTTTTGAGAGGGAGAAGCATCGAAGACCACCAATGAAATACGCGAACGTAGCATTTCAAAATATAAACCCAAATATTTCAAAACATATTTTTAAAAGTATGCCAGACAGGATAAAAGCAATTAAAAATTATCGTATAGAATAGAATATACAAAATATTATAAAAGAAAGTATAAACCAAGCGAAAAAACTGTTCACAACTAGACCGTATTAGAATTCACTGCTTTGAAATATTTCGACGGTTGGAAGAAGCGCTGTTATAAGTGCATATGTTCGAATAGGGACTATTTTAAAAGCGGTAACAGTAATATAGGATAACTTGAGTAAAAATTTAGTTATCTTGACGAAATTTGGCACACATGTTCCTTGGGACCGTGAGAGGGTTGCTTTCGGACCACTGTCACGCCCACAAAATGGCGAAAACGGAAAACACCGAAAGTGTCATAACCAAGCCATACACAAAGTTATAAAAGTAAAATTTTTTACAAAGGATCGTCCTAGTAAGGGCCCTATTTGGATGTAATTTTTTTGGGGAAGTGGGCGTGGCCCCGCTCCCAAACAGGTTTTTTGTTTATATCTCACAAACTAATAAAGCTATAAAAACCAAACTTTGTGCAGTCGTTTCTTTTAGACACTTCTTAATACAGTCCAAAAATTAAAGAAATCGGATAATAACCACGCCCATCTCCCATACATAGGTTAGGTTACTAAAAGTGCGTTAACTCACTAACGAAACACGTCAGAAGCACTAAATTTTACAGAAGAAATAGCAGAAAGAAGCAGCACTCAGATTTTTTTTACAAAATGTAAAATGGGTCAAAAACTATATCTCAGAAACTACTCTACAGATTTCAATGATGACACGTGTGGAAAATTGATGAAATCGGTTCACAACCACGACAATCTCCCAAATAACACAATTATGAACTCCATCTGATTCCTTCACTTTATAAGATATACATAAGGAACCAATGAAGATGGCGAAATAAAACTTTACACAAATACTGTATATGATCTGTGGAAAAAATTTTTTTTAAATCGGACTATAACTTTTCAATGCCCCCGATATCGAATATGAAGAACTTAGTGCCTTTTGGTAATTTTTCAACGAAAATATAGGTAAATCTTTCAGATATCTTAATTTAATTCTCATATAGCTACTTATAGGTTAATATATGAAATTAAGGTATTTCCAAATTAATTGAGCATATAATCTTACATATAATGTATGTTGGTGATAAAAATGAGTTTAATCGGTTCAAGAATTAACTCAGCCCTTATATACCATATAGAGACCGACCGATTAATCGGCATCGGCCAGTATCGACCACAAAATTATACATCGCCATCGTTATTGGCATCGGACATATTTGACCGATTCTTTCTACTTCTTTCGGATTACATTAAAATACATTTTTGTACTTTTTTGATTTCTTTAAAGCATAAAATTTGAATTTTTCTGTTTACCATATAAAACACAGTATAGTATAAAGAAATCCAATAATTTTGCATTAAATTGAAGTGCTAAGGAAGAAAGATTCGATTTATGACAAATATTCACAGTTTGGTTTAACTACTTGTAGAGATTTTGAAATAATGTATAAAGCCACTATTATAGAAGCATTCGAAACTAGGAGATTCTATTTTTAAAAGTGCGCCATAGACAGGGTTACGTAATAAGCACTTGGTGGACTATAAGGTTCATGCAAAAGAACCTGCCAATCAAGCTTCCGAAGTTTCTATCGAATCACTCTCACTATGTGACACCTTTCAAAGATGACATCTCTTTGAAAATAACGGATTCTTTTTATTAGGCCTAATATTTTCGAATAGGCTCATATTTGTCCTTAAAGGAAAAAAGCTATATTGCTGATTCGCTTTGAGAAAACTCGAAAAACTCATTTTTTCTATCAACATATACCTAATAATAATAATTTATTTAGTTTGAATATTAATTAAATGAATAAACAACTTCATACTCGTATTTACATATGAACTGAGTTAACTTATTTTGTGATGTTATTTGTCTTTGTTTTTCTTTTGTTACTATACTAAATTTCTAAATAAAGTTGTTGATGAAATAATTGGCATCGGTATCGGCCGATTCTTTGCCAACTGGCCGATTAATTGGCATCGGCATCGTAATCGGCCAAAAATTTGGTATCGGTCGGACACTAGTACCATATATGATGATTTTCGTTTTTTATTGGACTTTATACCGAATATATATGGTTCAAATTGTGTCTTATCTTAATAAAAATATAGCAATTGCGAAAGTATAAAATGTTCAGTTGCACCCGAACTTAGCCTTTCTTTACTTGTTATTCTTCTTTTATATTTCGAAGCTTGATATCAATAAATTCGCGTCTTTGCCAAGAAAGAATTCCCTTGTAAAGAAATCACCGTTATTATTCTCTTGATTCCTTTCTGAAAATTATTATTCAACATCGTATATGAATACATGTAATTAATGTTTTCTCTCCCTAGTAAGCCACTAAAGCTTATGAAAAATGTCATGCGATATCATGCTGACATCACTAAAATATGATTTATACGAAGATGCAAATTTTGTTCATAAATCTCGTCAAACTCATATAACAATGCTCGCATTGTTTTCATGGTCACATGAAACCTCCGTGCTGGATTGCAGTATTGGTAATTGAATTGTTGTCACCATACTGTTTGAAATATTACACAGGTTATATATGCAAATGCAAGAAGGTAATATCGTGAGTGTTTTTTTTTTCTGTATAAAAAGAACAGCGCTCGGAGGAGATTTACAAATTTCCTTTTCAGCTGCTGAAAATTAAAATTGAATCTTTCTACAGTATGCGTATGTGAGTATGTTTAGATTTTATTCCACACTGTAAAAGCAAACTACACGTACAAGGATAACCTGTCCTTCTGTTTGCAATTTCAAGAAAAAATACCCGAAAGTTATGAAGATGTGTAGTGCTCAAGAGAAGGTGGGGGGTCACAGTTGGCTCGACACCATATAGCATTTTGCACGTGGATTCACAATCAACTTAATATGAAAGCAAATACATATCTGTACATGCTTATGTGTGAGTGTAAATACAAAGCGCCACAAATACGCATATCTGTAATCACACACACATGCACAGGCATAGGTGTGGTTTTATGTGATTTCGGTCCTTTGTGTACTTTCACTTCAGCTGCCGTTTACATGCAAAACAGCCTTAAAAAGAAAACACACCTTGCCGTTCTAACCCCGCTGCTTGCCCACACTTCTGTTAAGATTTAAAATGAAGAAACCTGCTGTGACTGCCTTTGTGTGCAGAATGGCAGTTAGGCAATTTTAAAGTGTGATAGGAGTCTTTTATGCGTTTGTTGTAAGAATTTTTTGCACCTTGTCTGCTGTTGTTATTGTACCTCCCTGTTTCGTTTGTTCGCCTGCTGTTGATATTTTACACACATCGGAGCAGGCAAACACCAAACAGAAATGGTAAATGATTGTGGGCGGGTGTTGGTGGTGAATGTGGGTGTATGTGTTGAAATAACGGTATATATACTCGCATGCGGTCAAATTGGTTATAAAATGGTGCTTTTATGGCTTATTTGGCACAAGAATTTCATTTCACGATGTTCTTTCGTATTTACCTGCAAACGCACATACATACAAACATACACCTATGTATATAAAGCAATATATGTATATGTGCGCGCCCATTTGAGTCTTCCGCACTTATGAAATCCTGAACAAACGAACTCTACTCTCGCAGCTTCGAACAATGAAAGAACGCATATAATTCACTTGGATTTCTGTTAAGAATTTTTGCATATTTTTCTTTGCAAAAATGGATTTTTTTCTCTCTAGAGACCAATTTGCATTTTAGAATTGATGAAGAGTTAGTCGTCAGTGGTCATAGATGGATTTACGCTTAGAATATTGATACCGCTGGCGCATCACTTGAAGAAGACCCAAATCAGTCTCACACGTCGTTCTCAAGCTTTGGCCATCTCTGCGACGTCGCAACAACTTGAAAATTAACCGTATTTTCATCGAAAAATCATCTTCAACGAAGAGGCTCATTTCTGGCTGAATGGCTTCCTCAATAAGCAAAATATCAGTTATTAGTCAGGCAGCAATCCACACGTACTCCATGAGACATCATTGTATGCCGAAAAAATTACGGTTTGATGCGATTTATGAGCCGGCGGCGTCATTGGGCCGTACTTCTTCCGTGATGATCGTGGTGAATGGGAATTGCTATCGAATATTTTGGATAAAAAGTATTTATATTTTTTTATTTATATGAACTTGGATAATATGTGGTTCCAGCAGGAAGGCGGTACAAGCCACACAGCGAATGTCGCAATCGATTTATTGAAAACCAAGTATCTCACGAAATGGCTCAGTAAATTGACCGCTCCGGTCGTGCGATTTGACGCCGTTAGACTATTTCCTGTGGGATTAAGCAAGTCTATGGTCTATTCCATCAAGCTAGCAATGATTGAAGAACTTCGTACGAATATTGAACGTGAAATTGCAGCAATATCGACCGATTCATCCATGAAAACCGTCGAAAAATGGTTTCAGAGTCTGGACTCGTGCTCGTAGTGGCCATAGAAATAGAGTTCCATTCATAAGGGCATCGAATATACTTTCACAGGAATAAAGAATTTCATTGATATCCCCAACTTTTGTAGCGCTCTTATTGAAAAACCTTTTATTTATCAATAAATCATTAATTCTGCACCTTCTCAGATTCATGTCTAAAGTTCGCTTTCTTGAATATTGGCAAATATCAAATATCATATATTCGATGAAAACTAAACGAAATTTAAGTTTCTGTGAACAAATACTGCTCTACTGAAGTTCAATGTGTTTATCATTCGTTTACTGTAGTATAAGATGGCGATTCTATCATATTCGGCGTCGTTATCATTATCATCTTGAAAAAAAGTCGCAAAAGTGTAAACACATTTTTAGAATTTTTGTAAGTATCTCAAAAGCTTCCTTCACTTTCATGTAAATTCAAATTTCGTTTTAAAATTTCTTATTTTTAAATACGTCCTCCAACGTGCCTCCATTGTGAGTCTATGGCACTCCAGAGGCCAGGTAAAAAATTTACATTACATAAAAAGGAAAAAGGCAAAGCTCATAACACACATGTGACATTTTTAATTTTACGAGCCTTACATTATTTTGCTTTTAATGCGTTAATAAAGACATGAAGGAAGCTTATACTTGAATTAAATTAAATTTGCATTAGCAATGTAGTTGGCTGGACGCTAGAGGGACTGACTGGAAAGGACATGGCGTGTACAACCTTTTACCATTATGTGTCGCTGTTATTACCTTTTTGGGCGTACTGACCCATATATACATATAAGTATATGTACATATATGCATTACTTATGTGTATAAAATGGATTTATTGTTAATATATGTGTAGTCTGTGCTCTTTTTAGCTGATCTAATATGGAGATTCGCTCTCCACAATTATTTATACATACCTATTGAAATATTTTGACGTTATACTTATAAGTTCTCCTTCCTCTCTTCAATTTTTCAGTCTTTCCGTGAGCTTGTAACTAATAAATTGAGTCTTCCGTGGAGCCACCATAAGCTGTTCACTTGTTATTGAAGCATACGTCGCTTTACAAATTTATGCATGCCTTCCGAAGAGATGGATGATAAGCGAGCGATTGGAAAAATGAGTAAAAGGCGGAAAACTGCATTTAATTACTCAGCGACCAATCGACGGTATGAAGCGGCTCGCAGTCTGCAAGTCGCCGGTGCAACGACAACGAAGGATGCTATCCTGTTATTCTTGATGGCCGTGCTTGTCGTCATCGCTACAACGAGCACAGGTGAGTCGAGTGAACGCATTTTAATCCATATGTGCAATACACACATTTACGCATGTATGTATATAAAACATATTGTACACATGTAGGAATGTGAAAAATTACCAGGAATGCAATTAACATTGAAGTTGATAATTGAAATTTATGTATTTGCGGTTGCAACGACACACAGCTCGGTATTTAGCATGTGGTAGCAGCCGTGGCCTTAGCAGCCATAACATTAGGATGGTTGACAATTGATAAATTTAAAAAATCCAGGTATAAGCTATAAATGGCTTTCTAAATCACCTCAGACAAATGTTGATTCGAATTAAAATATTGTAGAAAATTTTTTAGTGCAGAAGTGCTGAAAATCGAAATATTATCTACATATCTACAATATCTACAATACAATCTCATATTTCTAATTTTTACGTGTATGAAGTTGCATTAAGATATCTAGATTGCAATTCAAATTATCGCTTGACCGAATGGCCGAATGCACAGACGGATGGACATTGCGACTAAAATTTGAAATATAAACTATCCTATGTTGGACCAAACTGCAGACGTATGCAAATTTGATTAAAATCGGTTCAGTAGTTTAAGCGCCAATACCGGCAAACAACATGACTTGAAATTTTTATATATATAGATTAAAGGCGCGGTAATTAGTTCAAAATTTTGTGGAGAATTGCCGATGGAATTTGGTTTGCTCTCCGTATGATTACCGTCACGAAAGTTTACTATTCTTAATATGTCATGAAAGGGGCCAATATAATTATTGACACCTAAAGTTTAGCGACTATCCAAAGTTTGAGAATACCTGCTAGACATTTACTTACCAGCTATTTCAGGAATCTGTTTTTTCATTGCGAGCATTACGCCACGACCAGCGTAGACACGGGCACGAATTACTGATTTACCGGGCCGACAATATCGTTCGTGAAATACAAAAAACGTCCAATTACAACGCGATTATGCGTTGAATCTGGAGGCTACAATAAAATTATTACTCTGCGTGAAATTGTATTTTATCAGTTAAACCTTAACAATTTTTGGAACAGCCATTGAACCTAATCTAACCTAACCGTATCAACGAATCGTCTAAATTAATATGGGTACTTCAAAAACTATCATTTCTCAAAATTTCAAAAAAGAATGAACCACCCTAGCATGCGAAAGCTCACAATGTACATAAGCCTATATGTAGCGATGTAACAATTTAAATCATTGGATAATCGTTATTATTTTATTAATGCGCATATTTGTAGGTTAAGAATAATGCCATATGTTTAACTTAAATTATTGTACTTTAACAATAATTCGAACACACAGCACATTATTTGATGTGCGTATAAACAGCTTACTTGTGTTAATTCGAAGATTTAAATAACTTCTTATCAAAGGAGGAGAAATAAGTAATTATTACTATGCATTGGTTAACTAGGTTAACGTTGATTTAACACAATTCAACAAACGATATGAAGCGAAAAAAAGTCATTTATGAATTGTTTTCTATCAGTTACCCTTTGAACGCAAAAAACTTGGTATTTTGTGAGAATTTATATAATAGAAATCTAAAACTAATATAATATAAATTATGGACAATAGACTTAGCTTTTTTTCATATTATTAAAAAAGCGGTAGAATTTGGAAATCTATAAGATAATACCTTAATAAAAATACACCTAATGTCAATAATTGGAACCATATTCATATCACGGTGATTAGAAAGGCATTTGTAAATATACAACAGTAAACTCTCGGCGCTTAATTAGTTTAGCTTAGCGAATACTTCCAAAATCAAGTGTGTATTCATCTGCGAATGCGATAAGCAAACAAATTTTCAAGTCCACTCAAACAATAAAGAGAGCTCGGCCACACAAACTGGAGGGAAAGGAATTAATATCTCCGCTTATTTGTTTTATTAATTTCAATTTGGAATATGAATTACATACATAATATGTAATTTAATTTATGAAATTGAATGTGTTCATTGGGTCATTTCCAAATTATTTCTTCTTATAAGTTAATACTTAATTGTATTTGTACATATATGTACATTTGTTATCGAATAATTTTGATTTTCTAATATCGGTTACCATAATATCAGGGCGGAACCAGTCAGTTAGTAGATTTTCGATTTTTTTATACTCCCTTTAATCGAAAAGTCTCTCTTATTTTAAAATTGTCAAAATCGGTGTATAACTTTTCAAGATTACAGATACCGAACATGAGATGAACTTATAATCTAGGATATAGTGTAGCTTGTTGGCGAAATTGGCTGAAATCGTTCCTGGAATAAAAGGAATAATTAATATACCCAATTTTGTGAAGAAACGTCACGTCACGAAATATGCTTGAATTTCTTCTTCATGATCCCATATTTAGCTGAAGGTTCAATTTCTCTTCTCATCTTTGATTTAGGTCATGATATTATCGTACAATTAGAAGTGTTCTAATTGAAACAGATTTAAAAAATCGAAATTACATATGGTCTCGAATCCAACTAAACGACTACTGCGGGTACTATTTTTTAGGATACATAGACATCTATTGGCCTTATACGTTCAATATATACATAATAAAATAATAATAATTTTTATATATACAACAAGTCCGCAGAAAATGAAGAATAGTTTCTAAAAATCATTTGAAAATAATTATCGAGATCGGAATTACATACCATTCAGAATATGTTGTTTCAAAATATTTCATATTCACTATATCTTTCTAGCCGATATGCATAAATATCCCCAGACAAATATGGCCGTTAATATTTCTTATAACCGTATAGATTTCCAAAGTAAGAAAATAACAACAACCACATAAATTAATCTGTAAGCGCTTAACCTCCTGCGAAGGCACATTCTTGGCTTCCTGGTATCAACAATATCAACATACGATAAGTGTAACAAACTCAAAATCAATAGACTGTGCAACTTTGTCATTACCATCAGCACTGTCACACTTGACTCGCGCACAATATTTTCTTGTCTTCTTATACTTAATTCCAACGATTCAACAGCAATTTCATCATCAGCAACATCATCAGCATCATTATGGATGTCAATATATTCTACAAGCTCATAAGTCTACAATGTACCAAACAGAGAGAAGGGAACAAAGGTGCAATAGGTAGCATGACAACGTTGGAGCGCTAATGCACAGGAAGCGCTAGCAGAGCTTTTACTGTTTCATATGCCTTAGCAATTTCACAACCGTTGTAGTAATTCTTGGTTTCACTTTAATTTCGTCTTCATCCCTACGAAATCAATAGCAAAGACTCTTTTAGTATTTTCTCTTTTTTTAACTTTTTTTTCTTTTCCGACCTGTACTTACATGATTACAGAGTTGTAAGTGAGTATCCTTTCTGTTTGGTGTTTATTGTTATACCCACAGAACATTTTGCGTAAGGTAAAACGGCTTACTTGAGATATCTTTTAAAACTTATCGACAATAACTTCTCAAATTAGACAGTAGATTACCCAGAAAATAATAAAGCCTGGGCATTTCGCATTGAATAAAACATATGGGCTCAGAGCTTCAGAGTATATATCATCTTCTGGTATTAAGTAATTTACTAAAACTAGGAGAAATCGGTGCAAACATTAGCACATATGGATTTAATTTAAGTCAAACCACATTTACACCACAGTTTAGCATTAAGAGCGAAATATAATTTTATTTAACTTACCTCCGATCTCCAAGATATACTGGAGAAACTATCATCTAAAGGCTATATTAATCTTTGGAATACTTGAGTTCACTTGACAATGATTTATTTTGAAGGCTATTGTATCTTACCGGACCGACTGAAGTTAGTTGATTCTCCAAAAATGTTGACTCTTTAAAGTTCTACAAATTGCATTTCGCCCCAACTTAGGCCGGCTTTATTTTTAATTTTTGTGCAACACATGCAATACTTTGCGTACCTCTATGTGTGTTGCAAGTTGCACTGTTGCACACCCGGCGGCTTTATTGAGTTTGTTCCTTGCAATTTCCTGTTTGCTTGTGCGCCATAAGAACATTTTCTGAATGGTAGACAGCGACTTCTTTTATGCGTATAGGCTTGGAAATTACGTAGGTAAGATTTGAAAAGGATGCACTTGAACTCATTGCGGTTTGTAGCATGTATCTCCAGCAAATGTGTGTGGTGAGTTCTCGTTTAAATTTTTTGCCACCTAACTCTGACGCACACCCTTCAACCCGACGCCGCCAACAAACACTTATCCGGCCATTTTCCAATCCAACAAACAAGTAAGCAAAGCGACTCCCAGGCAGAACAAAGACAAAGCTGACAATCTCTGCAACTGTTTGCTTGGGTTTTTTAAAAGGTCTTGCTAGAGCAATAGCGATGACGGCAGCGCCTACACACATACATAGCAGTTAAGATTATATAGAATCTAACGAAAGTGTGTTGCTGGTAAGAGAGATTTTCTAAGGAGTCACGACAAACTGCCTGAGACGTTACGAAGCGCTTCAGCTAATGCTTGTAACCCGAGCGACAGTAATGCAAAGCATATAAAAGGGGTTTTAAGCAAACAGTTGAAAGCATTGCAAAAAAATAGAAAAATCTGTAAATAGAAAAAACATTTGCAAAATCTTGGTGGCTTGAGTATGATTGCTTTCTGGTTTCTAGGCGTTTAACGACAGCATTTGTGGGGGATTGTAACAGCTGTCCGGCTTCTTCGGTTATCTACAGTTAGCATCAGCAATCATCGCATTTAACGTTAATTTCTTTCATCTACAAATAAAATCTTTGAGTGCTACAAATTTTATCTGTAATTTGCCATCTTATTACAGTAAATGCAGGCATACTCGCAGTACAACAAATTTTTATACCACACAACGCTTCATATTGTATTTATATAATTTTTATCTCATGCTATTTATTTTCTCTGTTGTTTTTACAGATGCATCTAACTACTTTGACACTCAAGGGCCTAATTTCTCGCATGAACCACCATCGCGCATCGAATTCACCAACAATGCTGGCAGCATTGCCGATTGCATAGCACACGGTAACCCGCCGCCGAATGTCGAATGGCTGGATAAGGACAATAATCCCATTACCTCGATATCAAAGGTGAGGTTTACAACCTCCTAAACTTAATTATGAAAAGAGCTACAGTTAGCAGTGATGATAAGCATTGCATAGCCTCTTTTATTTGCTAACCTTCTTATGTTTTATTTCTGTATTTTATTTTACATTTTTAAAGCCACTTACGATATTTCCGAAAATTACAATTTCTTTAAAATAAGGTTTTAACATATTTAGTAAATTTCGAACTTTTATGGGTTCCAATACTAGGTGAGCAAGTGGTTTTTTACTCAATTGCTATTTAAGTTTATGTTAGGAATACAGAACCAATACAGATTAAAAAGTTCGCAGCATATGTATCTATAAGACGACGTAAGACATAACCTTCAAAAGAAACCTTTAAAATTTTGAAACGTAACCAGTTTGTGTTGGATTAGTATTATATGGGCACTGGGTGTGATGAAGCAATCATTCATAAGAGTTTTGTTAAAATTCCTGTAAGCCATATGAGGTCCGAAAGAACATTACGTGGAAAAGAAACTAATATCGACATAAAGAATTCATAAAACCATTATGCTGAAATCTTCATAAGACCGCCTGAGATATACGATTTATAAAACATAAATTATATTGTCAGAAATCTATTTTTGTAAAATATTTTTAATTCTTAGTCTTCATTTATCTGATCTCGGTTTCTCCATTGAATAATCACAAACCGTAGTCCTATATGCAATGGGTAATTTTAGTCGTATGGTTTTCATTGAGGCAATTCTTCTTTCGGAGGTAATATATTTGACACCTGAAAAATAATATCACATAATAGATCGAAGCAGCTGCGACTTCCGTGTTAATTGTAAGAGTTTTATAAAAACGGAGGAATTGAACAACAATAGGTTTTTGTAAGTTTTCGTAGTTTTGAGAAAACTTGCGAATGATCTGTATTCGTACAATGCTTTTTCAGATTGGCTATAATAAGTGTATCTGCCAAAAACAAACTGAGTTTGCAGAATATCAGTTGAAAAATATTATGAATGAATGAAACACAAGACGGGATAAGTTCGGGTGTAACCGAACATTTTATACTCTCGCAATTTACTGATATAGTTATATTAATATAACACACAATTTGACCCATATATTCGGCATAAAGTCCACTAGAATAACGGAAATTAGCATATATTGTATGAGAAACTAAGGTAATTCCTCAACCGATTTCACTTATTTTCACCATCAAGGTACACTATATCCAAGACCATATTAAACAATATACATAGATGGTTGAAAACCTTAATATTATGTATGTATATTGGACCTAGTGGAAATTATGAGAGACACATTAATAAAAGAAAAAGATTGCATCCAAATATGCCCTACCTTAAGGGATCCTCTATACTAAATTTTATTTTCACAGCTTTATTTATGGCTTACTTACGGCTCTTTTTTGGTTTTCGGTTTCCATCATTTTGTGGGCGTGGTCCGATTTCGCCCATCTACAATACCAACCAGTCTCATGATGCCAAGGAATATGTGTACCAAGTTTCATTAAGATATCTCAATTTTCATCGCTAGCACAGACGGACGGACAGACAGCCGGATTTGCGCACTTTGCTATATAACCCCATATCTAACTCGATTAATTTTTGGTTATGTGAACAAACCTATTATACTCTGTGCAAGAGTATGGTATGGTTTGGTATCCTTGTAGATTCATAGCTATCTAATGTTGATTGACAAAGAAGTGGATCCGTTCTATTTATCGTTTTTATACAACAGTTCTTATTTAATTGAATTTACAAACAAATCCATATTAATATTATAAATGCGAAAGTAACTCTGTCTGTCTGTTACTCTTTCACGCCTAAACGGCTGAACGGATTTTGATGAAATTTGGTATGGTGATAGATTATAACCTAGAAATAGTCATAGACTATAAACAATCCCTCCATCGTTTTTAGGGGGTAGGCAGTAGGCAGATAACTAAATTGAGTTTGTGATTTTTTATGGTTTGCACGTCTAAACGGCTGAACGGATTTTTATGAAATTTAGTTAGGAGATATTAATAATTAACATTTTGTTTTTCTTCTAATTTATATATATATATATATTTGGCGTAGGAACCGCTTTAAGCGATTATAGCCGAATCCACCAGAGCGCGCCACTCATTCCTCCTTTTTGCTTTTTGGCGCCAATTGGAAACACCAAGTGAAGCCAGGTCACTTTGCACTTGGTCTTTCCACCGGAGTGGAGGTCGTCCTCTTCCGCGGCTTCCTCCAGCGGGTACTGCATCGAATACTTTCAGAGCTGGAGTGTTTTCTTCCATCCGTACAACATGACCTAGCCAGCGTAGCCGCTGTCTTTTTATTCGCTGAACTATGTCAATGTCGTCGTATAAATCGTACAGCTCATCGTTCCATCGCCTGCGGTATTCGCCGTTGCCAATGTTTAGAGGACCAAAAATCTTGCGCAAAACCTTTCTCTCGAAAACCCCAAGAGTCGTCTCATCGGATGTTGTCATCGTCCACGCTTCAGCGCCATACATCAGGACGGGAATAATGAGCGACTTATAGAGTTTGATTTTGGTTCGTCGAGAGAGGACTTTACTTTTCAATTGCCTACTCAGTCCAAAGTAGCACCTGTTGGCAAGAGTGATTCTGCGTTGGATTTCAAGGCTGACATTGTTGGTGTTGTTAATGCTGGTTCCCAGATAAACGAAATTATCTACAACTTCAAAGTTATGACTGTCAACAGTGACGTGGGAGCCAAGACGCGAGTGCGCCGACTGTTTGTTTGATGACAGGAGATATTTCGTCTTGTCCTCATTCACCACCAGACCCATACGCTTCGCTTCTTTATCTAGTCTGGAAAACGCAGAACAAACGGCGCGGTTATTGCTTCCGATGATATCAATATCATCGGCATACGCCAGGAGCTGTACACTCTTGTAGAAGATTGTACCCTCTCTATTTAGTTCTGCAGCTCGTATTATTTTTTCCAGCAATAGATTGAAGAAGTCGCACGATAGTGAGTCACCCTGTCTGAAGCCTCGTTTGGTATCGAACGGCTCGGAGAGGTCCTTCCCGATCCTGACGGAGCTTTTGGTGTTGCTCAACGTCAGCTTACATAGCCGTATTAGTTTTGCAGGGATACCAAATTCAGACATCGCGGCATAAAGGCAGCTCCTTTTCGTGCTATCGAAGGCAGCTTTAAAATCGATAAAAAGATGGTGAGTATCGATTCTTCTCTCTCGGGTCTTTTCCAAGATTTGGCGCATGGTGAATATCTGGTCCATTGTGGATTTTCCAGGTCTAAAGCCACACTGATAAGGTCCAATCAGTTCGTTGACGGTGGGCTTTAGTCTTTCACACAATACGCTCGACAAAACCTTATATGCGATATTGAGGAGACTTATACCACGGTAGTTGGCGCAGATTGTGGGGTCTCCCTTCTTATGGATTGGGCAGAGCACACTAAGATTCCAATCGTCAGGCATGCTTTCTTCCGACCATATTCTACAAAGAAGCTGATGCATGCACCTTATCAGTTCTTCGCCGCCGTATTTGAATAGCTCGGCCGGTAATCCATCGGCCCCCGCCGCTTTGTTGTTCTTCAAGCGGGTAATTGCTATTCGAATTTCTTCATGGTCGGGTAATGGAACATCTATTCCATCGTCATCGATTGGGGAATCGGGTTCGCCATCTCCTGGTGTTGTACTTTCACTGCCATTGAGCAGGTCGGAGAAGTGTTCCCTCCATAATCCCAGTGTGCTCTGGACATCCGCTACCAGATTACCTTCTCGGTCCCTACATGATAATGCTCCGGTCTTGAAACCTTCTGTTAATCGCCTCATCTTTTCATAAAATTTTCGAGCATTACCCATGTCGGCCAGCTTTTCAAGCTTTTCATACTCACGCATTTCGGCCTCTTTCTTTTTACGTCTGCAAATGCGTCTCGCTTCCCTCTTCAGTTCTCGATATCTATCCCACCCCGAACGTGTTGTGGTCGATCGCAACGTTGCGAGGTAGGCAGTCTGTTTTCTCTCCACTGCGGAACGACAATTCTCATCGTACCAACTGGTTTTTTGGCGTTGCCGTAGACCAATTGTTTCGGCTGCAGCGGTATGCAATGAGTTTGAGATGCCGTTCCACAGCTCCCTTATATCGAGATGCTGATGAGTGCTCTCAGAGAGCAGGAGTGCAAGTCGAGTAGAAAATCGTTCGGCTGTCGGTTGTGATTGCAGCTTTTCGACGGCGAACCTTCCTTGTGTTTGTTGACGGGCGTTCTTTGCTGCACAGAGGCGAGTGCGTATCTTTGCTGCTACTAGATAATGGTCCGAGTCAATGTTTGGTCCTCGGAGCGTACGCACGTCTAAAACACTGGAGACATGTCTTCCGTCTATCACAACGTGATCGATTTGGTTGCGCGTGTTTCGATCAGGGGACAGCCACGTTGCTTGATGAATTTTTTTATGCTGGAATCTGGTACTACAGACAACCATATTTCGGGCCCCAGCGAAGTCGATCAGCCTCAGGCCGTTTGGCGATGTTTCGTCATGGAGGCTGAATTTTCCAACTGTTGTGCCAAAGACACCTTCTTTACCCACCCTGGCGTTAAAATCGCCAAGCACGATTTTGACATCGTGGCGGGGGCAGCGCTCATAGGTGCGTTCTAGGCGCTCATAGAAAGCGTCTTTGGTCACATCGTCCTTCTCTTCCGTTGGGGCGTGGGCGCAAATCATCGATATGTTGAAGAACCTCGCTTTTATGCGGATTGTGGCTAGACGTTCATCCACCGGGGTGAATGCCAGGACTCGGCGACGGAGTCTCTCTCCCACCACAAATCCAACACCAAATTTGCGCTCCTTTATATGGCCGCTGTAGTAGATGTCACAAGGACCCACCTTCTTCCGTCCTTGTCCCGTCCATCGCACTTCTTGGACGGCGGTGATGTCAGCCTTTAGTTGTATGAGGACATCAACCAGCTGGGCAGAGGCACCTTCCCAATTAAGAGTCCGGACATTCCAGGTGCATGCCCTCAAATCATGATCCTTAGTACGTTTGCAGGGGTCGTCATCAAAAGGGGAGTTTCTCATCCGAGGCTCGGTGTTTGTTTTCATTGGGGAGATTTTTTTATGTGGTGGGTCCCAAGCCCTACTAATTTACAGTTACAAAATAAATATAATATATAAATTAATTGCTGTTCGTTAGTCTCGCTAAAAGTCGAGAACGGCCAAACCGATCTGGCTAATTTTAGTCTTGAAATATTCGTGGAAGACAAGAAAAATATAAAAAGAGAAAACAAAAAAATAATATTTTGAAGGTTGTCATTGTTGCTTTGTTAAAATATTTTTGTTATTGTTCAATTGAAGAAGGTTGTGTCGATAGCCCAAAACACTTTGTAACAAATAAGGAAAGGCTATGTTCGGGTCCAACCGAATATTTTATACTCTCGCAATTTATTGATGTAATTTTATTAAGATAACATACAATTTGACCTATATATTCGGCTAAAGGCCAATAGAGAATCATCATATATAGTATATGGGGGCTGATGTAATTCCAGAACCAATTTCACTCATTTTCACCAAGGTTCCAAGGTTTCCAAGGTTAACGGGAATAGGCACCTGTTAGTAGGCAAACAAACGGCACATTCGGCCTTGAAATTTCTCCTAAATTGCAAATGAACGAAACACCAGTCGGCAAAATCGCCAAAAATAGCGCTATAACGAAGATTTTCCAAATATTCAAGAAGTCGCTGGAGGTACTGCACATGACTTTAAAAGATCTTCATTGTCGATGAACGTGTTTGGTGGAGCCAGGATTTACGCCAGACTCTTCCAATTATTCCTGTATCAACTGTTACTGACGGGCTAATCGCATGCATAAAATCATTTAATTTGTGGCGACACATAAAGAATCGCCAATTAACAACTAACATATGAGTGTTTTTGCAACAATATCAAATTGCGATTGTAGAAGCAGTTGCAAATGGTATGGTCGCAGTTGACACCTCAATGGATTAATAACATTTCCAACAGATTTCTGTCACTTCATTGACTCGAAAGAGAAGTTTTCCTGACATGAAACCTCAATATGATAACCATAAATGACTGATTGAGTAAATGAGTAACCGTAAATGACTATTGGTGCTAAAAAAAACAAAGATATCGATGATCTTAATGCAGCAATTTTGAACTTCGGTCCAGGAGAGTTGACAAAGCTACAAACCAGGATGACGTAGTCAATTATCACAAACTATTTAAAATTGCATTACTGTCACCACTCACTTTACAATTAGAAGTAGTGTGAGTTGTCATCCTGCTGCGTAACATAAATCGACCTCGAGTAATCAATATCTTCGCCAAAGCCAAGATTGGACCAACTTAATTTAATGTATATCTTGCCACAAAATCGTGTGGCCGGGTCTGCTAGTCGTATATATACCGAAGAATTTCAATATTTCAGCGGAGAATAAATAAGTATGTATGTATGTGATTGTCGTTGAAACGTTTAGCCGGTTATAGCCGAATCGATGAGAGCGCGCCATTCCTCTCTTTCCTTCGCAGTTCGGCGCCAGTTGGAGATTCCAAGTATAACCAGGTCGCTCTCCACCTGGTCCCTCCAACGGAGTGGAGGCCTTCCCCTTCCTTGGCTTCCTCCGGCAGGTACTGCATCGAACACTCTCAGAGCTGGAGTGTTTTCGACCATTCGGACAACATGACCTAGCCAGCGTAGTCGCTGTCTTTTTATTCGCTGAACTATGTCAATGTCGTCGTATAACTCGTACAACTCATCGTTCCATCGTCTGCGATATTCGCCGTTGCCAATGTTCTGAGGACCATAAATCTTGCACAAAATTTTTCTCTCGAAAACCAAAGTAGCACCTGTTGGCAAGAATGATTCTGTACCTCGAGTGCTGACTTTGTTGGAGTTGTTGATACTGGTTCCCAGTACGACTTCGAAGTTATGACTGTCAACAGTGACTTGGGATCCAAGACGCGAATGCGCCGACTGTTTGCTTGATGACAGGAGAATTTTCGTCTTGTCCTCATCCATCTCCAGACCCATTCGCTTCGCTTCCTTATCCATGCGGGAAAAAGCAGAACAAACGGCACGGATGTTGCTTCCGATGATATCAATATCATCGGCGTACGCCAGCAGCTGTACACTCTTATAGAAGATTGTACCTGCTCGTATAATTTTTTCCAGCATCAAGTTAAAGAAGTCACTCGATAGTGAGTCACCTTGTCTGAAAGGTTCTATCGAGCATACTGTGTGAAAAACTAAAGCCTACCTTCAACAAACTGATTGGACCTTATCAGTGTGGCTTTAAACCTGAAAAATCCACAACTCATCCTCGGAGCGTACACACGTCTAAAACACTGGAGACATGTCTTCCGTCTATCACAATTTAATTTTTTATGCTGGAATCTGGTACTACATACTACCATATTTCGGGCCCCAGCGAAGTCGATCAGCCTCAGGCCATTTGACGATGTTTCGTCATCGAGGCTGAATTTTGCGACTGTTGTGCCAAAGACACATTCTTTACGCCAATCGCCAAGAACGATTTTGACATCGTGGCGGGAGCAGCGCTCGTAAGTGTGTTCTAGGCGCTCATAGAAAGTATCTTTGGTGGGCGCGCAAATAAGCGATATGTTGAAGAACCTCGCTTTTATGCGGATTGTGGCTAGACGATCATCCACCGGGGCGAATGCCAGGACTCGGCCACGTAGTCTCTCTCCCACCACAAATGCACTCCTTTATATGGCCGCTGTAGTAGATGTCACAAGAACCCACCTTCTCCCGTCCATCGCACTTCTTGGATGGCGGTACTTCGTTTTTATGTGGTGGGTCCCAAGCCCTACGCACAACCGCAGAAGCGGGATCGCCTTCTCACTTTAGCTCGCCTTCAAACGGATGTTTGTTAGCTACCCAGAGTAGTGAATCATGTGGAGAAGAATCGTTTCTGGCCACTCCCAAGTGAATGACAATCAAAAACTTTCCTCACTTACGTGAACCTCTACACATGATGCTATCCTCCAGAATAAATAAGTAATACGCTTAAATGTCGTCTTATTTTATAAATATTTAATTGTTTTGTTGCTTTAAAGTTTGCGCGCATTTTAATGCCAGAATAATGATAATCCAAACCACGAATATTTCTAGCACAAAATATTAAGGAAGCCACTGTCTAAGCCTCCCACAACTCGAATATTGCATCTTTCAATAACAAAGAGCGAAGCAGTTGCCTCTAGTATACAAAATCAAATACAATAGCAGCGGCAGCGGCAGCAAAATGATAATGAAAGCAGCAAACACTTACGGCTGACCTGAAGCATGTGCATGGAGCCGAGGCGCACAGGCAGCGTCAGTTTCGAACAAATTCAATCAATAAACACTTGAACCAAACTTCCGACATAGGCGGGTAGTTTGGGTTATTTCGATATGGCAAGGACGATACAAGCTGTCGATGGGCGAACGGACGTGAGTGTAGTCGAGTGAGTGCCGTTAAATGTGTAGCAAGCAGACAAATACAGTAAAAAACTGTGCTTTTGGTCAGGGAGATTAACGGGTGGTCAGACAATGTTGCAACTTCGCATTTTATTTCGCACAACAACAAATTTTACACTTGTAACGTCGAGTACAATGCAGCAACGAGTAACGAGAGGAGTCAATGCTCTACTACCTTCATTGATTGTAGCAATGTGTCAATGGCAATGCACCCAGTAGTGCCGGGTTGTCTGTGTAGGAGTTTTTGACATTATTCGGATTTATGTGTATATGTTTTTTAAACTAACGAATTCCTTTGTATTCTCATTCCGACGTTCCCCCCATTTTGAAGCACTACTCATTGATGGATGTCGTGGATTTAAAATCTGTGGATTTTTGGTGCCAATATCCGATTATTTTCGGTACTTTTTGTAGTCTATGCAACGCAAATGTTGCTGCTATGTCTCAAGTATTAAAATACTCCGGCATTCATCGGTAACAAAAGAAATGCGGTTATTGTTATTACATTAATTTTGCAATATATTTTACATATTTTTATCCTTCTTTATTTACTCACCTCTAATTCATTTGTTTCTTTTTCTGTACTTTTTTCTTTTTCTGTACTTTTTTCTTTCAGGTGCGCCATATACTTGCCAATGGCTCACTTTATTTCCCTCCCTTCGAGGCGGAAGAGTTCCGACAAGATGTCCATTGGTCGGTATATCATTGTGTGGCCAGTAATCCTGTGGGTACAATTGTTTCTCGTGATGTTGTTGTGAAAGCAGGTAAGTACTGCGATAAATTGGAATTAAAGAAATGAGAATTACAGTTTTCAGGTTTATTAAAAGTTTTCACAAAATTCAGTAAGAGATTCATGGAAAATTGGGTATGCATTTCCAAGCCTAGAAGTACTGTTTGAATAATGTGGCTAGAACATTAGCATAATTGCTTAGAGAAAAATAAGAAATATTTCAAATCTTTTGGGAGTTAAAAATAGGGGTACCCGATCAATATAGCTTCATCTAAGCGAACCGAATGAGACCTAAAATGTGCGCGTTGACCGACAAATGTAGTCTCTTTGCGCCTCGACTTCGAAATTCTTTGTAAACCTATAAAATGTAGAACAATGTATGCCAGTATATATCAATACTGTTAGGTTAGTTACAAATACAATTTAAAACAAGTTACATACACACATATGTATATATGTATCTACTTCTTTGAAATATTCTTCGCTTTGGAATTGTCTCGCCCACCCCGTTGGATGGGCTCCTTGCAAATTTCATTCAATAAAGATGCCGCAAAAAAGTGTTAATTTTCGAATAAATACCAGAAACCCTTTCATGATAGCCATATAATTTTATGTTCATTTCATTCATTTTCCACACTTCTCAACGTTTGGTATTTGAGAAATAGACAAATGCATGATTGACGTACATATACTCATACATATGTAAATGTGTGTGCTTGTGTGTGAATTGTGTACCTCGGTTTTATATCTACAGCATATATAGGCACGTGTAAATATTTGAGGGCTTGGCTTTAGCTATGAGAGAGTATTTTTATTACGTGCTCATAAATTTTGGTTAAAAATTTTCAATTTAATTTACCAAATACTTTGACCCGAAGTACTCGTACATTGTTAATGGCAGAACAGCTGCAGCCAAGCGCCCAATTTACTATACGTATACACACAAAAGTATGTAAATATTTTTAGTATTTACAGTTGTGTGCAAATAGTAGATGATGTGGATATGTAGGGTTTCAAGAATATCAAACAAAGAAAAACACATACATATATATGAATAAACAATAGCACGTTTGTTAGACTTAGGCGATAAACACACACACATATGCAAAGTCAAGGCTTAGAACGTATTCATACTCAAAAACTCGCGTACAAGAAGCGAAGCATTTATACAGGCGCTTAGGCCAAACGCTACATTTTAACCCATTTTAAATGGCTCAAGTGTTACTCGTTGTTGTTGCTATTATTTCATTCGTGACCCGCATTCCAACGTCAACTTTGGATATTTTTGTTCTTACTTATTTACTATTTACGACTTTTCCTCCACCGACTGCTATATATTTTGGTTTATTTGCCAATAATCTTACCCGTTTCTAGCTCGGCTTGCTCTCTGCTCGTGTTGTTGTTAATGGAATGTCTGAGTTGTTGGCTTTAATGACTTAAGTAATGTTGACGGAGAGCTGCCTAACCCATACCACCAATAACAACATGGCGCGCACCTCGTAAAGACAATAAATAGCCAAGCGACCGACCAACCTCAAACCGCTTGAATGTTTAGCGCAATTTTTAAGTATGAAACTTTTTCCATACCGTTCATAATATATTTAAGCCGAATGCTACTTTTTTGTATTTCCCTCACTAACGCATGCAGAAATATTCAATAAGGTTGCAAACATACATATAAATATATGTAAATATTAGGGCAGACCATTGAAGCGCACTTTGATAGACTTAAGAAGATTATCTAAGGCTGACAGAAGTGTAGTTATTTGATAATTGGAGGAAAAAAGTGAAAATGATGTTTCTTAAAGGCTTTAGGCTTCATTCTTTGTATCTAAATACTGAGTACTTAATATTCGACGAAAATATAACAAAATTAGGTCCACAAAAAGAAACCACCCTAATAGATTACATACTTAGATATTTGTTTATGAGTGTGCTGTTATTTGGATTTTGTTCGTTATTCTGCGAGCGTTTAAAACTTTTACCAGTTTTTCGTGTGCATAATTAAAAAGAATTTTACAACTTTGACGGAGCATAATCATATAATCTTAATGAGGGTTTCATTGTGTATTTTAATGCTAGCTAACTAAATTTGGGTTGATTCGGAATGCTCAAATGTTCTTATATATATATAACAAAGAGAATATACATAGCGGTATTTATATTTAAAAATATTTACAAGGGTCACAATTTGATGAAAACATTAACCCACAACGACTGTGACAAAAAGGCTGTTAGTTCGTTGAAACTTTTAGGGTCGCTTTCAGTTTTTGATCCTTTGTAGTGATTCTGCTTTGTTGAAATAATTGTCCTAATACGAAAATTATATTACATTAAATTTTCTTCATATCTAACATTGTTTTTATCTTGGAATATTATAGAAACACATGATAAATAATCTTACCTACTGCTAATTACCGATAATATTTGATTTAGTTACTCTATAATGCTATTATTCGGGATCTAATTACCTAAAGCAATTAAAATATATTTCTTAGTATCCGATACTGTCGGCACAAAGACAACCAGTGGACGAAAATCAATGTACAGTATCGGATAAAACTAAAGCACCCCCCAGTGCGTTTTTTGAAATTGCTGTTTTTCTTAAAACTAAGAGTTCAGAAATGAAAACTTTTTGCATATATTATTAGGCTAAACTAATTAAATTTTAAATAAACATCAACTAAATATTTCCAAACATGTTGGAATACGTAATAGAACTTCTCCTAAATAATTCTGAACGAAGTATAGGTCAAGATTTTAGACTTTTTAAGTCTCATATTGTTAATAGTATTTAAGAACTAAAAATTGTAAGTAAATCTGGTAATAATCAGAATTTAAGAACAAAATAAACACCGTTGAGGAAAGTGGTTTATCACTACATTAAATTCGTGTAAAAATTTTCAGTAATAGATCCTCGATAATAAGAAGATATCGACAAATTGGCAATGTATGGAGCGTAACTCCTGTAAAAAAGTGGCAAAAAACTTATCGGAAGAATGTATTTTTCAATCAAAAACATTTCGAAATAATAAAATAATTTCTAGCGAACAAATAAAAACAAATTTTAGTTAGTCTATTAATAAATTAACATTTGGCAGACGATCCATTAAAGCATATTTGGGTGCTATATGGCCAGCCAAGTAGCCAATCACTTCAGCAAAAAATTTAAAGTTAAAAAAGTTTTAACCAAAGGTCAAATTGATTGGAAAGACTGGTAATTGAAAATTATTTCATTATTTGATGAATCTGTGGGAAGTTTAAAAAGTTTCTTTCAATCACTAGTATTATAGCAACTACGAAATACTGTTGCAATTTTGTAATTTTTTTTCTGAGTAAGAGATCCAGTTAAAACAAACAATAATAGGAATAATGCACCCTTTCGTGTACTCCGACATTAATTAAAATGTGATACCGCTATAAATTAAAAGGTTATTTCATTTAGATGGATGTAACAACGAGATAATGGTCATTAATAATAGTTTAAAATTCGTTCACCTGAATTCATCCATTGATTTAAAAAATATTTCTGGGATTTTATGGTATCGTTGATATGAAATTTATTGAGAAAACTGTTGAATTAGAACTAAGACTGGAAAAGAGCATTATCGTCAACTCGGGAAATTATTTATAATTTCTTACCTTAAATGTCTTAAAGATGAACACTATTTACCTCAAATAACACATTTTCAATGAAATATGAGCAAAGAAACGTCTTTGTTGACACCAATCACAGGGGGTGCTTTAGTTTTGTCCGATGGGTTTTTGAGGACTATGTAATATTTTCCTTGAAATTTTTAAAATCACAAGAAAATCAGAAAAATTAAATTGCTTTATTTTAAGTGATTATATAGCCTAATAATATTTGCAAAAAGTTTTTATTTCTGAACTCTTAGTTGTAAGAAAAACAAAAATTTCAAAAAACGAACTTGGAGGGTGCTTTAGTTTTGTCCGATACTGTATGTAGGGGTTAAGGAACAGTACAAATTATTTTGATAATATAACTCATATATAAACTTTAAAAATTAAAAGGGGTTGGAGAGTGCACTGAACTAATTTCAACTTTATTTAACTTCTTACCAAATAATTCTCTTTGAAAGAAGAACACTTTATTTCGTAAAGACACCTCGTAGACAACAATATACACAGCATAGTCGATAAAAAATAATACAAATTTAAAATATTTTATATACAAAACAGTTCTTAATTGAATTTACAAACAAAACTGAAGTAGACATACTCATATAATGTCGTCTTATTTCATAAATATTTAATTGTCTTTTTGTTTTGAAATTTGCGCACACTAGAACAAAATATAGAGGAAGCTATTGGCTAGAGACTAGGAAATTGGCTAGTACTAAGACCTAAATGGAAACAATAGTCTCAACCCGAATATTGCATATTTCAGTAACAAAAACCGAAGCAGCAAAATTACAATGAAAGCAGCAATCACTTACATCTGACCTGAAGGAAGTGCACGGGCAATATCAGTTTCAAACAAATTCAATCAATAACTACTTGAAACTTTCGACATTGGCGGATAGCCGGTAAAGTAACGACAAAACAACATGTTGATGTACTGGCGGATGAGCATGAAGTCGATTGTGTGCCGTTACGTGGCAGACAGGCAGACTGTATTAAAAAAAAATATATTTTCGACAATGTATAACTGCAAATCGAATATATTTAAAATTTGACGCACCCATGGTTTGGAGTGAACCCAAAAATCACTTTAATGACTGTTACTTCTGCTTAGTGCATTATAGCAAGAGGAATTATTCTGATATAGAGTCTGCAAGCCGCCCAATCGCTAACTCATCCCTTCATACAAACAATCAGCTATAAGATTTTGGCCAGGACGAGAATTTTTCCTCTGATCATTCTTCTGAAACTGAAAAACGGGACTGTGATTATTTAGGGACGACATCATTGCCCAACGCTTTAATCAAAATTAGTTAAACGATCTCAGCAAAGAGCTGCACTCAGCTTTTTTTAATGGAAAATAGGCATGGCGTCGCACACTTATGAGTAAAAAACCATATCTCAAAAACTACTCGACCGTTTTCAATGAAATTCGGTACATAATACTTTCTTGACCCCCTGGGCGAATGGACGAAATCGGTTCACAACCACGACAACTTTCCGTATAACTAAATTTTGAATCTGATTTCCTCACTTTATAATATAATATATACATAAGGAATTTATGAAGATAGCGGAATAAAACTTTACACAAATACTGTATATCATCTGTGGCTTTACTTGTGGAAAAAAATCGAAATCGGGCTATAACTTTTCAATACCCCGGATATCAAAAAAGTACTCAGTGCCTAAGGGTAATTTTTCACCGAAAATATCGGTAATTCCCTCAGATTTTAATGTAATTCAGAGGAAATTAGTTTCTTCTAATAGTGTGTCTCTGTACGAAAAATTATTAAAATCGGATCATTACTTGCCCTAGCTCCCACATACCTGATGTACGGCTTTTCGAAAATACGCTGGGCTTTATTCCGCATATGTATGTCGGTTAATATGTAAGATACCTTAGGCTTAAGAGGCTTGGATATAGTGTAGCTTGCTGATGGAAATGAGTGAAATCGGTTCAGGAATTACCTCAGCCTATATACTATATATAATGATTTTCATTATTCTATTTGACTTTATGCCGAATATATGGTTCAAATTGTGTTATCTTAATAAAACTATAACAATAACCGAATTTAGCATTTCCTTACTTGTTTCAAATAATAAAGTAGTGAATAATGGGGTTTTCACTAAAATATAATATTTCAAAAAATTGTGCTCCTAGGTAAAAACTAACAAGAGAGCTAAAAATACCCCCGGCACCAAAACCACTGTTGACCAATGTTATCATTGATATTGATAATTAAAGTGATATGTTCAGTAGTGTCCGACCGGTTCCCAATTTTTGATTCCTTTAAGAACCAGTAGGAGTTTTAAGGCCAATATCGAAAATAGTAGCTTAAGTAAAAGGAAATTCATAATTTTTCCAATACATAGCTTTAGATTCCTCAGTCCTTAGCGCAAACCTTTATTAAAGCGGTTTTTCTCTCAACTGACCACACTTATTGTGCTTTATTTTACAGCATAGCCAGGATAAAATAAACACGTTTTAGATTTTAGTACAAGTAGCATGTACTTAACTTTAAATACATTTGTATAGGCATTCGAAATTTGCCCAGCAGGCTGGACAAAAGAACCGAGGAGGTTAGTAATTTGTATCTCGCGTTGCATAAGTGTCATCGCTATTTTTAATGACATAGGTCGATGTATGGCTGTCACATGAGTTTACGCAAAACTACGGCCGAAACCTATTCGAACCTGTATTGTCAATAATGGTATCCTGGAAGGCCATACATATCGATAGTGACTCGCTAGAAGCTCCGGGACAATATTTATGAGGCTTCTTTGCATTTATTATACCAGATTTTTCACAATAACATGGTAAACATAAGATATAATATTTTAAGGCCCTTAAAAAATAGTATAAGAGATGTCCATGGTTCTTGATGGTTAATTAAATTGTGTATTTAGGTAATGTCGAAAATGTTTGTATGTATAATCTAATTTAGCTTTTCTTAAGGATAAATGATATACAGGACACAATTTAGGGAATATATGTCATAACCATGACAAAATTAAATGAAAAGTCTTTCCTTTGTACTTTTCGAAGTTGAAAAATATTATTTAAAATGTATAGTTTAGCTAGACACAGGTTGTCGCCGTGAAATGCATTTAACACAAACACGAAAATATAGCAAATTATGGCGCTGTTGCGTTCACACAACACAAACAATAAACACCATGAGCAAGCGTATATGCAAACAAACAGTTTTCTGCAAACAATTATAAGCGGTAATCAGAAACTTGGAAATTACACAAATTTGACTGATAGCAAATTGCTGTGCACTTCCTATGCACCCACACATAGATACAACCATTTGCATGTTGATACAGGTAGGCCGAAATGACTGGAAGCCACTACGTATACGCAACATCCAATGTGAATGCCGAAAAACAAGAACTACATACTGATAACGGAAAATGCCAAACTGAAAACTGAGCTGGCGTAGGCAGGAAAACCAGAAAAATTATGCCCAAACGGAGGCAATTTGATATATGCGTCAAAGGGAAACCCTGCTGTTGCTGATCCACCCACACACATACACGCAAGCATTAAAGCTTTCATGCAACACTTCAATCACTCGATGAGTGCAAATGAAAGTGGGAAAGCCGACAGCGTTGAATCTTCATACACGTATACGCCCACACAATATGTACCTACACATACTTACATTCTATTGTTTGCTATTGTACACTTTGTTGCTGTTTTTGTTGTTGGCAATTATACTTCTCTCGGTATTTTTTAATTTCACATAACAGCATCTGCAGCAGTAGCATCTTTGCGAATATTTTCACAGGCTTTGGGGTCCAAATGCACAGATACACTTACATACGCAGTTATATTTCATTAATATCCGGTACATGCATTTGAAGATTGATATTGTGTTCTTCTCATGTCATGGAGCATAGTGGTTTGCCAGACCACATATTCAAGCCACATACCGTTCCCTAGGGTTCGGTTGCATTTGTATTATGGAAAGTCTTCGGTCCTAAAGGACCTAAGTATCTAAAAGGACCTAAGTATCTAAAATCATCTTATATGCCAAAAAACTTTTTATTTGCCTTCTCAAACACTCCGAGTACGACATATTTATCTGTATTTTGGATCTGAATTTTAAATTCATAGAAGATCAAAATTAAATCTCGGTAATATAACCACAATCCTTAGAGTATCTGCCCAGATATGCCGTACAGACTTTTTTGAGAATTTGTTTTAAAGCTACAGAAACAAAAATGGTGATGGCGAACTTTCAGGAAAACAACAAATTACAACACGAAAAAATCAGATAGCCGTAGTGCTAATAAAGAAGAAGAATACAATGTTCAAATCATTTTTCATAATAAGGTCCGAAAAATGCAGACCCTTTTGTCCCTGATATGTTGTATTGGATCTAAGTTTGTACAAGTTCCATTAGAATATTATAAAAAATACAATTGAGTGCGACCGTGATCATGATTGAACATACCCATCTAAGGAAGGCTTTTTTAATTATGTGTGGACCAACAGAATGACAGAATCGACATTAAATTTCAATTTTGAATAGGCAGTTAATGGGTACTGGTTACATTTATAATAAAACCCGAATAAACTTTTATGGTCTTAAAAATTAATGCATGGTGCTATTTTTCGAAACCTTAGTAGCGAAATTCACGCTCACTACATATGCAGGCGCAGTGAAAATAGTAGAATGGAGAAGCAAAGCTTGTGGAACATGACCTCACCGAGCACCGAGCGCCGATCACTCCGCATACGCGCTGGCATATTTGTTTACACAATAAACGTTGCTGCTGGTGCTATTTCCAGAGTAATAGTGGAAACATTCAGTTTTTTCACGTTCTGCACCAGCGCACAAAGGCACTAACACACAAACTCTCTCATACACACCAGGGCAGTCCGATAAGTACTTAACGTACAAACGAAAATCGACAATTTTGATATCTTAACTAGATTCCAGTGAAGCTCCAACTTCCTTCATATATTTTCTGAAGGTTTGCATAGTAGTCCTCCGTGGCGTCAATAACCACTTCTTTCTGTCCTGCTTCCTACATTATATTTTAGAAAAAAAAATCAAGTCGCATAGGGCTTAATTTGACCGATTTAACTATTACGACGAGTAAGGTGTCAAATGTGGCCTTTTCCTAATGGAAGAGTTCTGTTTTATTCGCGACTTGGAGAAGTTTTATGTGCAATTCGGCATCGCATATTTGTAGTCAATGCAGAACTCAAATTTGGAATCCCAGAAAACACCGATAATCATTTTCCTTGGTTTGCACGACTAGATCTAACTAAAACTACTAACAGCGCCATATATATACATACTGCAGTGAACGATCCATAAATCACCGACCAATGCTTTTCTTCATTTTTTTTCATTCGCGGACACGTCCGCTCCTAAATCCACTTGTTATAATTTCGCAATCGGGCCATTGGGCTAACTACTTATCGGGCCGCCTTCGTATACTCGTATACCCCCGCCACCAGAACGAGAGAATGCTTTTTGCACGCTTATCCGCTAGCTAGCTGAAAGCAGGCCGGACGAATTTGATGCGATGTGCTTGCTTGTGGCGGCGGTGCTGGTGGTCAACCGGGGGGTTGACAGAATTTCATGCATCAGGCGTTGTCGGTGCGTCCTTTTCATTGCTTTTCGTGGTTGTCGTTCCCGTTGTGCTTCTTGTTTTTTTGCAGTTTGATGCGTTTGCTGTTGTTGTTTTAGTTATGTGTGTGCTGTTTTTATTGCCTGCACTGCTGCAGTTGACGAGCCAAAAATTCAAATTACCAACGAGAAATGAGAGTTTGCCAGGCATGTCGTTTGGTCGCTCGGTTGGCCGCCTCGAAACGTGCAAGGATGCAATTAGAATCGATTCAGCTTGTGTTTATATACCCACACGTGCACATACACGCAATAACATACATACAAACATGCAACTATGTGTCTGTACATGTGGCTTTGTATTTGTATTGAATCTAGGGGACTGTAGCTCTTGCTGCGCTTGTTTATTATGCCAAACTGCAGGCTAAATGTACCAACTGAATGCTGCCAAAGTTGATGCCGCTGATGTTGTTGATTCTACAGTCTTGCAACATGGTTTTTCATAGCTGCGTGCCATCAGCATTTTATATAAGTGTAGTATATAGGCGCTATATGGAAAGAAAACAAGTTGAGAATAGTCAAAATAAGGGTTTCGTATACTCTCTATGGAACACTTCCGGTGATATGCTCTCTAGGTTCAACAAGTTGAAAAAATCCCACTTAACCCTTGACAACTAAGATATTGTATTGAAGTTGGTCAAAATAGCTACAAATTAAGCTATACATTTTGGAACCCGGCACGGAAGGGAACAGATACCCATACAAATTTCTAGGTTAATTGGAGAGGTCACAGTCAAAGAGAGAATTTTTGAAAATCCAAACAAAACTGACGAAATCTTGAACAGAATTACATTTTATAGTTAAGATATTGGAAAAGAGCTTCATTCCTAAAATTTACAATGGTTATCTTAACAATAAGGTGCATAATATTATTTAAAAAAAATTCTCAAATTTCTGACCAATTGGTTACGAAAAATGAAGTAATAGAGATTTTTCCTGAACACACAAAATTATTGTTAGATAATAACCGATTGATGTTGACGACTTTAACTTCAAGATACAACAGTTGTTGCCAGGAGATCTAATGTCTTTTAAATCAAGCGACTTTTTTGTTGATGAAGATAAAAGTTTATATTTTTCAATTGATTCATAAAATTCTCTTGATATAGCGTGAAGACGACAATCTTTAATTGAAGATTACACAAGTTTACAAATTCAGGTCAACTTTTGGATCTGAGCAGATAAGAACGATTCTTAACTATATTTGATATGCTGAATTCGAATATGCATTTAGTTTCTTAAGATTGATTCTAGTTTCCGAGTTCTCGCATGATAGCACCATTGTGCTATAAATAAGTGATTAGAGCAAATAAAAATGCAGAGACAGTGTTGCAAAGTTGATTCAAAGTGTTTTTGTTACGTTTGTGGTAGTTATATGATTAACAAAAAATAATAACAAATGCGCTCAAAGATGCGTATCTGCACTACTTTGGTTTCAGAGTAGCAGACACTCATAAGTCATGGATACTGAAATTTATTTGTAAGGCATGCAAAACAAAGCTGTATAAGTGGTCATTGAGAGAACGTGAGTAGTTTTCCTTTCAATGCCAGCACTCTCGAGAGAACCTAAAAACCATGTAGATGATTGCTACTTTTGTTTGATGAAAATTAAGGGCATCTTTTCAAAATATCGTTTACCACTTTCTTGGTAATCACAAATCCCCTAATTTTAAGGAAATTATTGGCGATATGTTGCAAAATTATCGAAATATTAGAGCTAGAATGTCTCAAAAGATCCATTTTCTGCATTCCCATCTCGATTTTTTTCCCGAAAACTTGGGTGATACGAGCGACGAACAAGGAGAACGGCTACACCAAGATCTAGCCAACATTGAAAGAAGATACCAAGGATTTTGGGATGAAGGCATGATGAGCGACTACTGTTGGACTCTAATACGTGAAACAGATACTAAACAATACAAAAGGCAAAGTCCCACCAATCTTCATTTCTGATATGTTACTTTTAAGTTAATAAAAAGAATATTATTTGACAAAAATCATAAAAAATTAAATTCTTGATTATTTCAAAAACTAGAATCAATCTTAAAAAACGAAATGAAGATTCGGATTCAGTGTCATCAATTGTCATAGAAACCACTTTTGGTTGCCCAGATCCAAAACCGTGTATACTTGTGTTATTATTCGGAATTAATTTCGATTATGCAACGGTTCACGTTTGGTCATCAATGATATCACCAAAAATATTATTAAAGAATGATACTGAATGGTATAGTCAGGTCCCGCTGCCAATTATTCCAATGATACCGTCAGAATCTACAATACCCTTCATAAGGCTACAGTTTACAATCCGTTTAGCATTCGTCTTTAGTGTAAGTCTCAATGATAAACAGTGTTGTTCTGGATTTTAGTGAATCAATGTTTCAATTTGAAGTTCAACACTTTCGTCTGATATGATTCAACATTCAGCTATATTTATTGCCGTTAATTTTAGATGTGACCCCAGAACCTAAAGGGTCGTCATTTTACAAGCATAGATGACATTAAAACCATAACGTTGAAATAGCCAAAGGCTATTCGAAAAATAGAGTTTGAGAAGTATTTCGGCGACGCTAGTACTGGTATTATTTTTGATAATGGTTGCCAATAGAATCCACTAGGTCGTCGGAAAATTTTGATTCACCTAGTAGACGCAAATAATCCGCTGGTGAGTCTCATAATGTGAAAGACCATATACGTACACCCAAAATATGCATTGTGAACGGTGCATTTTGGCCCACTCCTGGCGATTTTAGGTGGCTTTACTCCTGATTATGGAAGCACATAGCATTCACCATGCGATTTGAAAAGTTTGATCTGAAACTAATACCACAGTGCTGGAGCATTAGTGAAAAGTTAAACAATAACCCTACACAGGGCTTTCATTTGTTTTCTAGTACAGTTTATTCAAAACTAAATTTTAAGTTTATATATTCCGTAGTATAACTAAACTTGTTGACCAATGTTCTTTGCACAGAACACTATGATGTGCATCAATTTCCAGTAGCATACGCTTCCAAACACATATTAGCTTCATTATATGAGAATGCAAGGACTTGTAATCCTGCATTTTGGCACTTGGCATTGGCACAATTTTCGTAAAATGTTGCAGAACTGCTACAGTTAGAATTATGCTCAACTCTTTGCTGAAATAAAACGAAAAAAAAAATAAAAACTAAAAGGAAAAGTAATAAGTGCACTTATGTACATTTTATACATAGTAGTTTTGTGTAATGCAATCGCAGGGAGGAGTATAGTAATTTCCCAGAGCTGCCAGAGTGGTTGCTAACTATAAACCCCGTCATCCACCCCCGAGTTGAAGGTTCATTTCAAGCATTCTAAAGCGACTTGAATGGGTTAAACATTAGCAATTTCAACTAACATTGTAATATTTACTCAAGCTCCTGCACATACACATATGTGTAAAAAGTCAAAACCTAAGTAGGACCAAATTGTTGAACAGAGAAGTTATTAACAAATATTAGCGCATTTTGTTTGCATTCTTATTCGAATAAATGCACGATTGCTTGTGGATGCTGATCTTATACAGTAAGGACCTTTTATATTCAGTCACATGTTTTTTTGATTTCTGTTTTCTCTACATTATAGTTAGGGTTTAATAATACTTTGAAATGTTTTATTGACGATAGTGTTGACAACTTTGATATTTTCTAACGAAACAAAATCACTCGTGCTTTACAAAAGCAACATCTAAATCTGTCGAGTCGTTATCTTTTATATTGATATATGTATTATATAAAGTTTATATAGGTAGATATGATTTTGGGTGGAATATTTGTCCCGAGCTCTTCAAGACTTTGCTCTTCTAAAAGAAAACAGATGGAGTCAAGTCAAACTAAAGGGAAACTATAATATAAACATATATTATGAGAGTCAGGTATGGGTGACCTAAAAGATTAATGACAATCCATGTGTTATTGCAAACATCACTACAATTAAACCGTTTCACTACATAACAAATAAGCTCATATTAATGATGAAAAAGCTCAGGGCCTACATGGGCATGTTCAATTTGGAATAAGTACACTTACTCAGATCGTCCTTTTTGGCTAAACCTATCATCTGTATCAATCTGAAGCCAAAGTAGCACATCTTGATACAAGTAATCTGATCGAAGCTCATTCAGGTCCCCAATATAGACTCGATTTCTTAGTTTTGAAGCTTTAACTATTAAAGAGAATATAGGAGCCGACAAGCTAGTACGCTGAACATTTGTATGATGACAGAATTTTTTCTTAACTTTATTCACCACCAGACCCATTCGTTTCGGCCCTTTAATAAATAATTTAAATAGTGTTGTTTTGCTAATAACACTACTTTGTTTAAGTTTTAATCCGTCAAGTGATAATATTCCAAATTGATTTCCATTTGATAAAAACAGCATTTTTATTAAACAATCCAAAGTGTTTCGATTATTTCACACAGAGCTGTACATCCAACTTTTGTAATAATTAATAACTTGTCGACACTCTGTAAACATTTATTTTATTTTTCGCTTCCGCCATTAAAGGGCTTTTAGAATTAATTTATGCCCGAATTAGTTAACAAATAAAAAGCGTTCAGAAGTAATAAGCGTATTTAGTATGTTTGTATGTGTTGCTTTCAAATTTTTTGAAATAATGTGTTGATAGTAATAGCTATATTGCAAGTGTTGTTGTAATTTAAGTAATTAATGCATGTATTGCACAATGTTTTTCTTTTATTTCCATTTTATTTGCAGTTGTAAATCAACGCTATGAGCCGGAAGTGCAAAATCCGGGAGGTTTCATCGGTAGCAACGTATTAATTAAATGTAATATACCTTCGTTTGTTAAGGAATATGTAACGGTTACATCATGGCTACAGGAACCGAATTTCAATATCTATCCATCGCTGGAGGGAGGTGAGTAGTTTACATTTAGCTAATTACAAGTACAGTAGTGTCGCGATAAGCTTTACCTCATGAAAAGGAAGAACAAGTTGCAGTGTTTAAAAAATAACTGAATTACCCATGTGAATGTGTAGAACCAAAACCATAACCATTATATTAGTCATGAGAAAAATGTTTTTAAAAACTATTTATACGTGTATATTATTCAAAATTGGGCACTCGGGTAAGAACAGAGAGTCAACGCCCGAAGACTCCACTATGTTAAGAAAAATTCGTGTAATACATAGTCCGCTACTGTTAAAAGTTCGACCCAATCGTACTCACCGTATTATTTTGATTAAAATAGCGAAGTACTCTTTCATCATAAAACCTCATTGGGTCTCACCTCCTCCGTCGCCATGACAAGAAATAGGCAAGAACTGTCCGATCATGAGAATTTTTTTGCCGCCACCGAATACTACTTTGTGGACTCGTGCAACGTATTTTTAGACGTAAGAAATTTTTACTTTATAAAAATGTCACTTACGAAAATTTAAACTCTGGGGAAATCAAGTTTTGTTATTTATTCATTGGTGCTTATAATCTTATATATTTCTGTTAGAGATATAAACAACATAAAGTTGAATTAATATTAGCTCACATAGTCTACTTCAACAGATATTGGTTTGTTGTTTTATTTTCAGTTATAAAACCATAAAATCGAAAAAGTATAATTCAGTAATTCAGATTTTTGTGGAGGAGACCTATTTCGACATGAAAGTTTTGACAGAAAGCAAATTCCCTTTGAGGATATTTGAGATATGGGGAACCATTGAAAGCCTACCAATTTAAGTTTTTCTTTACTGTTGCACAGTGTAATTAACGAATAATTTATCATAAGCCAATGAACTTTACTATGGCACACGATCACACAAGAGTAGTAAAATTCCAAAATTTCGATTTCGCAAATACAAACAAAAAGCAGCCACAGACAAAATTACTTCTACACAACTATTTGCTTTTCATTAGTCTATAAAAGTGTAAATTTTGTGATTCAACAACGAGAAGTGAAAAGCACCGCACCAAATGTACGATCCATCATAAAAACACAACGAACGAGCAATGGTCAACTTTTTGTACGCTATACGTTCATACCGCCTCTATTGCCGGCGCTTTGAGTTTCAAGAGTTCAGAGTTCCTGTGGGTAATCCCCGCACCAACCAAATGCAAACTCGCCCATCGACCATCGGACAGCTCGGCGCACATATCCTTGTTGAAAACTTTACTATTATTTTCCACAACCGGCCAAAGCTATTTAAATACCGGGTCACATGTGTGAGCACCAGTGAGTGATTAGATAGACGTGAATGTATGGGTATCGGTGTGTCTGCGGTTCTATTTAAGTGTCTAGTGGAAAAATTTCAACAACGAATCAACAACTAAACGCTGAACTGAAATAAAACAAACAAGTGACTTTATTACACACAAAGGTTTTGTCACTTTTTTATCGTTTTTTATATATTCTCTCCATATTCTCTCATGTACATTTTTAGATGGCAAAAATCATATGCTGCCAACCGGCGAACTTCTGGTGTACAACATTACACGCACCGATGCGCACAAAGTTTATCGCTGCCGGACCCATCACAAGTTGACGCAGGACTCCGTTGTGAGCAGCAATATGGGAAAAATTCAATTGACTGGTAAGATAACTACTACAACAATAACAACGCTAGTATTACATAGTGACTATGTAGTATTTCAAAAGTCGTGAATGCTTGATCTCACCACACGGCGTTTAGTGAGCTAATAGCGTGTTAAGTGTTTGCCAGAAGAAGCGCATAACTGTAGAATGGAAATGTATAGTTTTCGTTACTTTAAAGCGTTTTATTGTATATGAATATTTATTGCTTTAGTCGACAAAAGCTCGAATTAATCAGGAAAATGGTAAAAGTCCATGAAATAGTAAAAGGTATGCGTATTCCAAGTGAATATAATTAGCTTTACATTTAATTTCCAAACTTGAAGTAAATGATTGTATACATTTGATTGCAATAGCTTCGCAGGTTAAAGCAAAGTAGGATTAACAGCCCGTACAAATGGTGTGTTACTTCTACATACAGTGTTGTGCAAAATATCGGTATAATTTTATGATTTTTAACGAACATTATTGAGTCGGATAATATCGATTCTTGCTAATTCGTCCATGTCACTGATGGTCAGACATCCGAAATGTTTCAATCTCACTCGGGCGAAAGCTGTTCAGTCGAAGAGAAGATGTCTAGATATTTTTAGCCAATTATATATTCGTCCTATTGGATACGGCTTACTCCTATGTAGTCTCATCGGTTGTTAACCAAAACTTACTTGTTACGCTAAAGCGCTGGGCATACTGACTTTGAGTGAGCTCGACAAAAGCTGGACAACAGCCAGCACCTGTGGAATAGGGAGGTCTTTCTGGCCCGCGGTGGATCGGGAACGGCCTTGCCAGCTGCTGTGGCTTAGTAAGGCTCATCTTTCCATAATCATTAGTGTGCTTAATGGTCATTGTCCAAGTTGCTAGTTGCCAAAGCTGTTTAGAAGAAGATGAAGTTAAATCATCTAAGCATTTCCTCCTTCAATATCCAGTATTCACCAGACTTAGATTAAAGCTCCTCGATAAGCGAGCTATCTTCGGCGAACCAAGAAAAGTGACTGGAATCTACATAAAAGACAATCAGTAATTATTTTAATAAGATGGAAAAGACTGTGAGATAAGCCCAATGAATATAAAACATAAAATGTACAATGGCTTAGGGTTGCAAATATTTCGCACAACACTGTCTGATAGTGACCGCAAACTTCGCCAACCGTATGTGGATTCTGTAATGATGCGGTGCGTTAATTACATCGTCAAATTAATTAGCGATAGCATCGAAGCCAAATACCAAAAGCAAACTAGACGTGAACGGTTGCAATAAGAGAGCACTTGAAAAACACTCATAAGCATGTACGAGCTGAAATAAGCGACCGAATGCACACATAAATAAACAAAATTTACATATTTGTGGTTATTGTTGTTATTGGTAACACATACACATACATATATATGTATGTAATTGCCGTTAATGAATTTTATTTTCAGTTTCATTTGCTTTGAGTTCTTTGCAGACTTTTTGTTTTTCCAACTGCCCTTTATGAGTGAATATATTCTTGCATATACCGTTATGTGACTTTTGTAAAACATTTTTCTCATACTCCCTTTTACTCTCTCCTTATACTCCACAGAAATGCGTGAACTCGTGCCGCCTATTATGAATGAGAAGGCCACAAGCGTGGTGACACGTTTGGGCGATCCCGTTGTAGTGCCATGTGTGGCCTATGCCAACCCGAAGCCGGTCTATCGGTAATTATATAATTTTAATTTTTCGATAGTAGTTTTAATCATACCTGCAACACTTAATGCAACAAAAAGTATGCGTTGAGTGTAAATATTTAATGAGAAGCTGAGAAGTGAGTATTTATGATGCAGGCGGTTTGCCACTGATGATAATCTACAGGTGGAATTATTGAATTAATATGGTCAAAATATGACTGATAATATCACTTTAATTAAACTTTTGAAAAATATATATATTCAAATATATTCTAACTATGATATATATGAATTCGTAGAAGTCAAATTATCAGTTAGGATAATGCGATTAATATACAAAATTTATCCTCCAGTTTTACAGTTTTAAGGATTCATTAAATGCATACCCAATTCGATTCTCAAGCAGTACATGACTTGTAGTTGTATGCATTTCCATGTATATCTGCCTCTATATAAAGGCGATGCTTGTTTTACATGGTCGCTTCATCCTTCAACTTCAAGTTATAAAAGTTTTCTTTAAGACCTAAAATTTTTCTAATAGCTGTATCCTATGGCTTTGGTGCAAGATGTAGGCAATCCATAAGTGATTGATTGAATGATATTACATTTATTGTTTGTCCTCATATGATATAGAATCTCTTTTAAAATTCTGCCTCTATAGTAAAATTTTAAATTTTGTATTATGCCCTGGTCGAAAAGTTCGATTTATGGGACGAAGTTTGTATTAAAGGGCCCTCTATTGCCACGTCAAGCATTCGAGTTATGGAAGTTGAACGGTACTTCATAAACTGGAATTTAAATTCTCAAAACATTTAAAGACTTTAAGATGATGAATTGCCAAGCAATTAGCAGTTGCGACACCAGAATGGCGACATAACTCGAGTTTATAATGCACAAAGAACAACTTTAAGTCGCTCTGGTCTATCAAGACTTCATCATCTGAAATTATTAGTATCATAAAAAAGTTTGATCCTAAATGTCGAAAAGTTCACTTCTGGTGAACGACAGATAAGGGCTGGTGTACCACAGGCCAGTGTTTGAGGTCCAACTCTATATATAATACATATATACAGCAGATCTTAAAACAACAAATAATGTTTTGACATCTACTTTTTCGGATGACACAGAAAACATGTACATATCTAGTAAAATAACTTGCACGAAGATAAGAACTGCAAATTTAAATAGGTTTTTAAATTAAAATTAAAAAATTAGTCTTGTTTTTTGTTATATAACGCTGTCATAAAGCCGATTTGGATATATGGTATTCACCTGTGGGGTACGACCTGTACAACTAATATTGATACAGAGGTTCCAGTCAAAAAGGCTTAAAGCAATCACGTCCTCACCATGATACATGCGTAGTGAAATTATGCATAAAGATCTTGATATCCCTATGATTAAGAAAGAAGTAGAGGACAGCAGAAATAAACTTCGAGATCACCCTAACCCATTCACTAATGCCTTGGTACATTCTTGAAGTCAACCACGCTTAAAAAGAAGAGATCTGCCAGCCTACTACAGAAAGATTGTGCTTGTCTAATTTTAAATATATTCTAGAATTTATAACTTACTAGCTGTTACCCTGTGCGCTTCGCTACACCTAAATCGATTAAAACTCTTAAGGGTTTTTACTTTGTGTTTTATTTATTGTTGTAAAACTGTTACTTATTTATAAAACATTTATAAAACATATGGGTATACAACATTTTTGGTTTTTCCACCTGGCGCGTAAATGAATAAGCACCTTGGTGTTCCCACTCTCGAGCATGCGACGAACAATTGGCCGTGGGAGAAGCACGGTTCTTCCAAATTGACGCCGCACACTTGAAACGTTTGCCCTTGCGATTTGTTGATGGTCATCGCAAAGGCAAGACGTACTGGGAACTGCAAGCGCTTAAATTCAAACGGCATGTCCGTTGGAATCATGGGAATGCGTGGTAAGAGTACAACTTCACCTGCTGGCCAGAATTTTTTGACTGAAAGTATTGTGCCATTACATAAAAGTCGGTGGCTTCAGATTTCGTAGAAGTATAATGGGTGAACCGACTTTCAGGACCAAACTATGCGGTGGAAGACCGGGGGGATCCAAAGAATTCAAGAATTCAGTTGGATAATTGACTATTTCATCTTGATTCAAAACGCTATCAGTCGATGTATATCATTTAGGTTCTCCTGGCAGTTTTTCTTGAATGGCAAAATTGATTTCGTTGACGTGTACATTTTTCGGTGCCAATATTGCGTTCACTTAAATAGTGTTGAACAATATTCGGAAATACACTTTCAATCAATTCTTCTTTCGATTGTAAAAGTGTACAAAAGTTGTTCGGCAATGTGTTCAAACCGGTATCATCGATTGGTATTTTGCCTTCGCCAATGTCCAACAACTGAAAACGCCGCTGCGGATCGATCATTTTGCAATTGGACTCGCATGTTGATGGTAAGAGTCAGCCTTTTATGCGTTTATTTCGTCGGCAGGAGTTGATCGAGGATAGATAAGTAGAATCCACCGACGTTATTGTCAACCGCTCGTATAATCTTATCATAAGCATTTTTCTGCTGAATATTCAATTTGGTAATGTTATCTTGTATGAAAGCACACAATTCATCGCAATCGTATTGTTGTTCACGTTGAAGCTCATGGTCAAGCATATCAATCGCTGAACGATTCGGCGCAGTTATGCCAAGTTGCGCTAATGCCTTATTCGCAATTGTAAGGCACAGATCTCAACCAATATCAAAGCATCATTATACATTTGTAATGTATATAGCAAGTCTGCGTCCGATGCTCGATTACGCGCCAAAATTAATAAGTCCTCGGTCATGCAGTCTTTGTACTTATTCCACAGTTCTTGCGGATTTGACTTTTGGAAGGCATGTAGATATTATTATGGCGGTGTCCCAATGCATATCATCTTCTAACAAATGCAATCGCTGACATGCTTCACGATACGTCGCACACAACTGACCGTCAACAGTTTTCAAATCATCAAATGATCTTGGTCCGCGCACGTTGACTAATAGCAGACGCAAATAGAAACATTCGGCGTTGTTCGGATGGATGGTTTAAATTCGTCCTATGGCATCGGTTTTACGGACCTTTGGCTAACCGTCAACACGCTCCCCTTGCTTTCGTCGTTGAAATGTATTCAATGCTGCATTCCAAGTGAAATATTGTGGTATTTCGGAATATAGTAATGTTCTTGCAAATTCATTTTTTTTTTTGCAAAACGTGCAATGATACACACATTAAATTTCTTATGTGCACCCTCCACACAGATCCCAATCACCCCTGAAAATTTCATCGAAATCGGGTAAGCCGTCTAGGAGGAGTATGCGAACAGGAAGTTTTGCCACTTAATTTTGTATATATAGATTCTCTGGCTTTAAAAGAAGCAGATAAATACAGAAATATTGTAGAAAAAAACAAAATAAAATATTTAATTATAGATAATTATATGATAATAGATAAGAATATATTAACATAAATTCCATTTGAATATAAATTAACCACTTGAAATTTATGAAATAACTGCAGACAATTAAAATTGCCAAATACGAAATGAATGTTGGGGGATCAGAGTTTTATGTGAAAAGGGAAACAGAAGAAAGCTCTCATATTAATTTCAAACTCGCTTACATTCCCTGTTTGTGATGTTTGCATGTACCAAACATACTAACAAATATACGAATACATCAGCGATGGAATGTTTGCGAGGGAATGTCGTCGGCGCCACATCAAGTCAAACCCAGCTGAGACAAATCGGAACAGACCAGCATTAGTAGCAATAGATAGGGGAGCCGGCGAAGTGAGGTCAACCACGTCAGGAGTAAGCAAGGAAATAAGTTAATACACATGACTGCTGCAACTATTCCGCCACATTCCCGCAACGTTGGTAGGACCTCCACTGACTATCATAGGCGCAACACAAAAGGAAAATGGTAAAAGCAGAAAATTAAGAAGCGGAAAACCTAAAAAGCAGAACGGCATAAATAAAACAATAACCAAAATGAGGAGAAAAAATAAAAGACCCAAGCAAGGAACGGAAAGAAAGCAAGCTGACGAGCAAAAAGAAAATGAAATGCAATGCAACAAAAACACATGTGAGAAGCTCAAAGGCATTTACGAGTGATTCTGTGTGGCATGGAACCGGAACGAAGTGCAGGCGACAGTGGAAATACTCAAGCATAGCGATTGGTCTGGGGACAGCCAAGCCGTGGCCAACTCGTACAGTGAAAGGAAATGAGTGCTACCTTATGTCTGCGTTGCTGCATTGTGGCTTTAAGGCGCCAACGACCATGCTGGTGTATTTGTAACATACCGAAAAGTTTGCGCGCCTGTTTGTAGGCAACATTTATTTATTTGCGCTAAATGTGTGTTGAGACAGATTTTGTCGTTTGCGTTGCACACACACCCACCTACTTACATGTGCACATGTTGCAGTTGATATGCTCGAGTACATTGACATGCAGCATTTTAATATGCTACGGAAGCCAGGCAGCATGACTACAATTGCTACAACAACAAAAGTCGGTAATAGCGACCACCCCTTAGCGGCGGCATTTACAGCTACACGGCATTTTCCCACACCAAATAGTGGTCAGATGCACATAAAAAGTGTTTAGGTATATCGTAGCATGTTACGTATGTACATATATGTAAGACGTATGAGGGTTTTAAATAAAGTCCTATGGAATTTAAGCTGAATTATTTTTATTCAAATGAAACGGAAGTCAATTAGAGTTTCTAATATAGGGAGGTCTCGACATTTCTCTGTACATTTAATATATATTTTTTGGTTCAGTTGTTTTTTGCCATACATTATCTACCCATTTAATGACTCATTAGGCTAGGCAATTCTCCGATACGCCAAAAAACTTTCACAATTGTTCACGAATAGAAAACTTCGCTATACAAATATTTTATAGTAATTTAGCTCGGAGTGTTGGAAAAAAATAGCTTTTGCACTGCTTGTATATTCTAAAAATAAATTCCACATATTTTAACTATTGAAAATTACTTTCAGCTGGCACACGAAACGGCCAAACAACGAGGAGTCCATACAGCATTTGTTGGCGACAGGTCGTGCAAAAATCAAGGAGGGCACACTAATTATAACCGCTGTCGATCGGGCTGATAGTGGTGCCTTCTTCTGCACTGCCACAAATTCGGAGGGCAGCGAAACTTTGGAAGTACAAATTGCCGTTACATCACCGCTCACTGCCAGCATACAACCCACCGTACAAACCGTGAACCTCGGCAAAACTGCCAACTTGGTAAGTTTCGTAGCCAGGAGGCGGCACTTTAATTAAATATGCACGAAATTTAATTGAAAGTACAAAAAAAGAAAAAAAATATATTTCGCACAATTAACCTAATGATTATTGTTTTGTCTGTGTGTGTTCCATTTTAGATTTGCAGCATTTCGGGCTTCCCAAAACAAAGTGTTCTCTGGCTAAAGGATGGTCAGCCATTACGTTCTGGCGCTCGTGTCCGTCTACTCTCCACAGAGCACATACGCATTACGTCCATTACGAAGGAGGACAAGGGAATGTATCAGTGTATTGTGAAAAATGATTTGGAGTCAGCACAGGCCACCGCAGAATTACGACTTGGGGGTGAGTGAGATGTTAATTATTTCAGTATTATATTCCAGCCACCAAAAAAAAAATAAAGGATTTTTACATAAGAATATTAATTCGGGAGGTCTCAATAATTCTGAATACGACAATATAATTCTGTTCTAGTAGAATTTAGCCATTAGTAAAAAAGTTAGAATTTAAAGAAGTAGGGAAGGAACTTTAAAATAGGGTTTAGTTATGTTTCCTTCGTATTGTCCTCGCGTAAGACAAGCCTTTGTTAACCTTTCTTGAAACCTCCATTGAAGATCTAGAATCGGTAATGGGAATCATCCACGCACCTTGTATGAGATGAAATTAAAGTTCACAGCTACGAATATATTTGTAACTGAGCCAAGTCGGTTAAAGGAGATATTTTTCTCCCCAAAAAACTTTACCGCACTCACTCAAGAGCATATTTGGAATGACATCTTATTATCAAAAAATATCCTCTCTCATATATCCTCAACATTAAAGTAAAGCACTTTACTAAGCCAATGGCAATATCTGCAGTGAAAAGGATAATGACTCGTGTGGAAATCCGGATGTCTTTATGTTTCTCCGCCAGTCCGTATGTCTGTGCAAGCGATTACTTGAGTGTAAGCTAAGATATCTCCTTGACACCCTGAGGAGGTTGATATTATAGATGAGCAACCAACAAAATAGCGGCAAATGAAAAATTATAAATTGAATAATTAAGCCACAAATTAAGCTGCAAATTAGCATATACTATACATATGTATGTAAACAATTTGTTTGAATAGCCTACGTTACACCGCAAATTAAGCAATTTTTTTATATAACTCGCTAATAATGAAGCCATATCATCTAGACTTACAGACTGAACGGTTGAAATCGGTAATTAGTAAAGGGGTTTTCAATAAGAGCACTACAAATTATTTATTCCTGTGAACGAATGTACTTCGTTGCCATTATATATGGACTCGATTTCAAGCATAAATCGGCCTATACTGTTGCAATTTCATGTTCGATGTTCGTACGAAATTCATCAATCGTCGATATCTTGTTTACATAGACCATATACTTTACACAACTCCAAAGGAAATACTCTAACGACGCCAAATCGCACGGTCAATTAACTAAGCCATTTCGTGGCTTAACACGTTCACCAAACTTGGTTTTCATTAAATCTATTGTGACAGTCATTGTGTGGCTTGTAGCGTCTTCCTGTCGGAACCACATATTGTTCAAGTACATATCATCCAATTCGGGCCTTAAATATTCTCTTATCATTGAGCGGTAGCGATTCTCAATCACAGTAACGTTCCGATCTTGATCTTGGTGACTCATGGAGTACGTGTGGCCTGCTGCCTGACCAATAACGCATAGTTTGCTTCGCCTCATCGCTGAATATGATTTTTCGGTGAAAATTCGGATCATTTTCAAGTTGTTGCTCAGCCCAATTCTCGAAAATGCGATGATTCTGGTGGTCAAGCGGATTCAGTTCTTGTTTCAATTTGATCTTGTAGGGAAATTAAAATATGGCAAACTTTACTGAAGAGAAATTTAAATGACGTCGTTTGCTGTCCTTATCGGTCTACTTTTGTAGCGTCCTATTGAAAACCCCTTTATAATGGTCTTCCTTATTAAAATTATGTGTTAAATTGATTAAATTAAATTATGTGTTAAATTGATAAATTTAAATATTTAAATTGTGTAAAACGTGTACAACGTGCGATTACAGCTAATCATCTCTTCCTTTCTAGTTTTGTGTTAAAATATAGACCAAGACTTGATTATTGATATTCTATTAAAATTAACTTATAACATTACATTCTTGCAGAGGTGGCACCACAACTAATTTACAAATTCATCGAACAGACCATACAACCTGGACCATCAGTTTCGCTAAAGTGCAGCGCCAGTGGCAATCCAACACCAAAAATTGTCTGGCACTTGGATGGATTCCCGCTGCCAAATGTGAGTATCCGTATATTCATGAAAATATGAATAACTTCTTATTCATTGAACACCAAGTATCGAAAATATATGCATTTAATATTCCGCGCAAATAAAACTTAGCACTAATAGAGCTTGCCATTAACGCATGAGCTGTTTACCTTGCTCATATATCAACGAGTGTAAATTGATTGCATTTAGCGCCACAATTAAATAAAATGCGGTACGAATTCGCAACTTGAAAAGGAGAGCACTTTATATGTGTTCCGGTCTCGGTAGCTTCTCGCAACAACAGTTCATTAGCATAGGAATAGCGAAAAAATAGAGTGAAACATTACTAACTCGATTATTCACTTGTCAGTCAAGTTGCTGCATTGAAGAAGACAAGGTGTCTGCGTATTTTATTGCCGTTGCAAACGTCTTCATATTTCAAAGTCAATTTTTCCATTTGCGGAAATTGCATATATGAATACAAACGAACATACATACATACTATATATTAGTAAGTGTGTATATCTAGTGGCATTGAAATGAAATATTAACGCGTGTTTGCTGTCACCAGTAACTTTGAATATGACATATTGCGGAGGGAACACTAGTCATGCACCAACTCTCTTACACACTTTTACCAACACCCACATAAGATTGTGAAGTCAGCTTTATATTGTATGTTGATGTTGAGTGCTGGATGAGAGATGTGGTAATAAATAGCATTAGAAACCACTGTCGGTATGTTCCACACATTTGTGGTGATAAGTTTGAGAATAGAAATGCTTGAAACATTTTTCAATTTCATTACCAACTCCCAAACGAAGTGCGCTAGACAAAATGAATACAGACACAATATTTGCACTTGATTTTATGTGTCTCTCTTGTGCGTGCGTAAATCTGAATATTCAGACTTCACGGTCGGGATTTTGAATTAGGATTGAATTTCGGATTCTTGCTGTTAACATGTATGTAACTGTTGGACTCTTCAATAACTTAAAGTTCTTTGGCAACGTGATGAGGTTCCGAGATTTCAGAAAACTACGTTTTTCATATGGCTTAATTTATGAAAGTATTATTCAGGCCACTTTGAACTTGCCATGACTAGATGTTGTTAACCGAAAATATTAAAGAAACTGGTTTTGTTTCGAAATTGCCAATGCAATCTTGAGAGCCATTATCTCTAAAGAGGCCAGGTTCTAAGCGAACAGTGATATGGGAGGATCCTACAGTTCTTCGCAGCCGCTTCTTAAATCTCTAAACATTAACACTTAAAAGCTTCCAAGGCTATTTTTTTGAAAATATCTAATATCGAGATTGTGAGATGCAGCCTTTACATTGCTAGAGAACACACATCTTTGTAGCCATGGCCATCCATGCAACATTACTCTACAAGTTTTGTAAGCTGCAGTGTGCTATTGCTCTCCACGCTTCACTTAAGCGTCATTGCTTTGCATATACGCTTTCTTTCAATGCTGGAGATTATGCGCGTATTTTGCATAGCTCGCATTTTGACGAGAGGATAGGCAAATTAAAGTCATCGTCAGAGTTGTGCGCACACGAATTCTCCAGTGCAGCTATCTTAAAACGAACGCCCCGCAACCTTCGAACAAGTGGAAGAACACATATGTTTGCCACAACTATGCCAAACCCATCAACGCCTGTCAAGTCTGGCGCGTAGCGTGTGGTACACCAATGCCATTGCAACAGTACGAACCATTACATAGCGATTTGAGCTGTGAAGTTGCAAGGAATGTTGAAGGTTCGTTGCAGCGTTGCGCTGTTGTTCAGTTGCTTTGCGTCCATGCTTTTACGGTACTCTTAGCGGCAACAAAAGTGGTTGGGATAAGACAGCTTGAAAGCTGCTACTGAAAAGTTTAACCAACATTGTAATTATTGTTGTTGTGAATAATGGTATTCAATGTAATTTTAGCTATTTTTAAAGTAACGTGTATGCAATCAGACATATGTGGCTACAATACTAAAACAGTACCGAAAACTCTTTGTCTTTGAAGAATTTCGAATGGTGTTTGAGACTCAATAGTTCAGAGAAAATTCAAATCCTTACGAAAGTGTGTGAAGGTTATTATGAAAATTCATCAGTTTGGTTCCCCAAACTCAGGTCTATATAACAGATCTCAAATCCAGTTGAATATCCCAACCAGTTTTAAATTACAAATTTTGTACTAAATATCTATTTGCCTCGAGTTGTAACATTAACTTTATAGAGAATACACTAAATTTATGAAAGAATCATTACATAATTTCTGGACCAATTTTCGCTATATATATATAGATATAGATATCATGAATAGGTTTCTCGAAAGAGTCTACTAGCGGCTCTTATAGGTCCTGTGTGTGTAAAGGAGTGTGCGCTTTGACTTAATTCCGAGGTTTTTGGACCAACCCCATGTCAATTGCTGTCAAACACTCTGCCTCTTAATTCTTACGAAGGGGTAATATTTGGCGTCACAACGGACTGTACTTTACAGTCATCCCACCTAACTTAACACTATCTCCAAGATATACGGGTCAATTAATTTTGCTGAGATATCTTACATATTAACCGATAATGAAATCCCAATATTAGGTTGTATATGGTAGCTGGGAAAAAGTAATGATCAGATTTTACCAATTTTATGGAAATACCCTTCTGAATTTCTATAAAATATCTCAGAGATGTACCAATGTTTTCGGTAAAAAAATAGTCCATAGGTACTGAGACTCTTATGTTCGATATCTGGGGCCTTGAAATTTTATTTTCCGTTTTCTACTTTACGATTCTACTCTAATTTTTAGAGATACGATGTCACACGTTTAATAATGCAGCATTTCTGCAAAGTTCTATTTCGATCTCTTAACTGGCCTTTGATTTATATATTGTAAGTTGAACCACTAAAATGGAATATATGGGAGAAGGCCTGGTTCTGAACCGATTTCAATGTATGCCACACACATAGTGAACACAATACCACAATACCTGATATATATCTGTCATAGATATAATAGCCAACCGTCAAATATGAATGAAGTGCTTGGAGCGCGACAAAGTCTCGGTTTGTTACCCGGTGTAATTAGTATAAATATATAGCCGCTAAAGGTAAATAACGAAAAGTGTGTTTAGTATACTTTGGAACAAAATGTACAATGATCAAACGTCGAGGTCGTCAACAATCGCTATAATAACACTGTGATAGCTTTAAAAAAAAAAAAAAGACAAGACCAAATTCAACGGTTTCCCCCTATTTCGGGTCCTACGAATCGAACTGCATCATTACTTTTTTGAGTTACAATCATGGTTTCATACAAAAATTTTTGTTGAAATTTTTCATCAAAGTGGCCCATTGTAAAAGAAAGGCACATTCTTCTTTGGTCTCTAACTTTTTTAATGTTGACTTTTTTGGTAAAGTTTCTTTGGCAAAGCTTCTCAGAATAAGTCCGTCTTTAAGTTCTTAGATGACTGTAAACCCCAAAATCAATGTTTTTTGTGTCCATATAGCCAATATGTCGAAAAAACTGAAATTTAATCCATTTTTTAATGAGTGAAACCTCACGTTTCGTCAATATTTTAATTTACCCTTTGATACTTATACATTAAGTGACATCTTGTAATAGTAAAAAACTTAAGCAAAGGCAACGTTCTGAGCAAACTAACCGTTAGAAAAACAACTTAACAAAATTTGTATTTTTTAAAAAAGCTATACTAACTATGTTTATAACAAATTTGCAAGACTCAACAAAAAAAACACAGTTTACAAAAGTGTTCAATCTGTACAGCTACCAGTATCTCACTCAGAAAATGTTCCGATACCAAGATGTCCAAGTCCAACTGACAGATATATTTCGCAAACCTACAGATCTACTCTCAATGTATAACCCAACCGAAGTTGAAAGCCCACGTCGTCACTTGGAGATTTCCCAAGCCCGTTTGAATACGATGGTACGACAGCTGAAATTATCGCAAAGACAAGCGATTTGCCTAGCACATCATCTTCGATCGGTAAATATATTGTCTGAAGATGTGAAGGTGTATGGATACCGCAAAAGACAGGAGGAGTTTTTAGATTTCTTTGATGTTAATGGCGACAATACTTTTTCGTATTGAAAAAAATATTCCTTGCTTATTGGTTTGCAGACAGGACAGGATTCGCACAGAATTTCATTTAAATGTGGCAAATGTTATCCATATTCCGCTGATACCAGCTAATAACATTTTGCTACCACCACTGCACATAAAATTGGGAATTGTCAAAAATTTCATAAACGCAATAAATCGAGATGCCGAAGCTTTTAAATGTTTGACAGACATATTTCCAAGACTAAGCGTTGCGAAAATAAAAGAAGGTATTTTAAGTCTTTTAATAGAACGAATGTTATGTTGATACATTATATTCAGGTGTTCTCAATGGCCCCGATATAAGAAAACTTATGAAGAACGCAAAATTCGGAGAACTTCTAAGGCCAAATGAAAAAATTGCCTGGAACTCCGTTATGACCGTTATAAACCATTGCTTAGGAGTGCACCGGTCTGAAGATTGAAAAAAATATGTGGGGTAGACGCTTTTGAAGAAATAGGTGCGAATATGTCCTTAAAAATTCATTTCCTTCACCATCACAAGGACCATTTTGAGCAGCAAGTTCCGACTGAATCCGATGAGCATGGAGAAAGATTTCACCAAGTCGCCGCCCCCCTTGAGCATTGGTCCAGCAGCAAAAAGCTTGACACGTTACTTGCTGAGTTGTGTTGGACATTGATAGATGAGTCTTATTAAATTTAATTTAAATATTCGGTACAAATTTATGATACTTATTAATAACACTTATAAGATAAAAAAAAAATAAAATAGCACACAAACATAGTTAGTGTAGCTTTTTTAAAAAATACAAATTTTGTTAAGTTTTTTTTCTAATGGTTAGTTTGCTCAGAACGTTGTCTTTGCTTAAGTTTCTTACTATTACAAGATGTCACTTAATGTATAAGTATCAAAGGGTAAATTAAAATATTGACGAAACGTGAGGTTTCCCTCATTAAAAAAATGGATTAAATTTAAGTTTTTTCGACATATTGGCTATAAGGACACAAAAAACATTGATTTTGGGGTTTACAATCATCTAAGAACTTAAAGACGGACTTATTCTGAGAAGCTTTGTCAAAGAAACTTTACCAAAAAAGTCAACATTAAAAAAGTTAGAGACCAAAGAAAAATGTGCCTTTCTCTTACAATGGGCCACTTTGATGAAAAACTTCAACAAAAATTTTTGTATGAAACCATGATTGTAACTCAAAAAAGTAATGATGCAGTTCAATTCGTAGGACCCGAAATAGGGTTTCCCCCTAATTTGGTCTTGTCTTCTTTTTTGACTATCACAGTGTAATTTAATCGTCGTTAAATCGCAATACTTAATATCATGTAAAATATTCAAATTTATAGCGAAACAATTTTAAGACATCTTGTTAAATTTTTCCGGACACCAAAATTTTTATGATTTGATATTAATCCCCAGTAATCGCATAATATCTGTTAAAATGGTGTACATATTAAAAAACTTTTCCAAACCTATTCTTGATATAAAAATGTTTCTAATAATGAAAAGTCAGAATTTCATTTTACATTGATCTGAATTTCTTATTCACTATGTAATTCGATGTGGAAATTGTGTATTAACCGTTGAATCAACTTTTGTTTATTATACACAATGGTATACCTTAAAATATTTTGCTAAATTCCACATTTGCTGTTTCCCTACAGAACGACCGTCTCATGATTGGCCAATATGTCACAATGTTTGGTGATGTTATAAGCCATGTCAACATATCCGCGGTGAAGTCGGAGGATGGCGGCGAATATGAGTGCAAAGCAATATCGCGAGCAGGTGAAGCATCGCATTCGGCACGCTTGAACATCTACGGTGAGTGGAACTAATGTAAATACGAATGTGCGCACATATAAATATGAATAAAGACTATATGTACTTATATGTGATTATATGTCACAGTGCAAACCAACTTCTAAATGTGCAGATTTAAGCATTTTCTCACACGCATATTCGCACATTCGCAGACTGATTGACAGGATGTGCTAAAAAAACTGAAAATTTCGTTTGAAATGAACATTGCGATTTCGCGCCTTTTGTATTTTTTTGTTTTTTTTAGCAAAAGCTTTTTTATACACCTCTAAAATTACTCATGTGTGTCTGTGTATACACTCTTCCTCTCGTATAGGTATGCCATATGTGCGCATGATGCCAAAACTATCTGCTGTGGCGGGGAAGACCTTTTTTCTCAAATGTCCTGTGGCAGGATACCCAATCGACAGCATCATCATAGAGAAAGGTAAGCGTGCATACACAAGTTCATATTTATTAATTTGGAAGCGCACATAAACATGTGCATATATTCGTAACAATTTTACCAACAGTACAACGTAGCGGTACCATCGTCGGTCGGTTTTAATGTGCGGAGAACCTTGCCAACGAAATACTCTTTTTGCGGGCATTTCCGCTCAACGAGTTTTTGCATATTGTATAGAGTAGAGTTTGCATATTTAGCTAGAACGCATATGCACAAAGGATGGTGGTCCATAAAGTGTTGAAAAAAAAACTCAAATTTAAAATAAAACTTTCATATTCCATATGGCGACACAAGTCGCTTTTTAGTCTACTCACTTCTAAAGAGTATGAAGAAATTGTTTGTAGTACATCTTAACAAGCGAAGTCTAACTTGCTAATTCCTGTCCGACTCCCAATATCCGATCGACCGAATACCCTTCTTATAATCTTCTTTTCAATTCAATTCTCCTCTCGTGTCAGCATATCAGGATCCATGAATAACTATAAGCATGTGCAGTTCCTCTTTTAACACCCATACTGGTCCCGGAGGCTATTACCCTGAAAGAATCCAGTTTAAAATATATGCTAGAACACTTTATAAGGATAGGTGCATATCTTAATGTATACAAAAGGCGGATACGGATCGGAAAAATATGAGAAACGAAATTTCTACTCAGGGTCTTCGATATATTTGCGGTAATCAAACTAATATAGGATAAACAAGAGAATAAAAACTCAAGACCCACAGTTTTTTCTCTGAGTGCGAATGCAGCATGCTCGTAGACCTTTCGTATTGGACCTTCTATGACTTCTTGGTATTCGAGGTCCACCCTAATCTTTATTTCAATTTATGAATGTGCATGATTGTTTTGTTTTATTACATCACACACTCGCAAATGTACGTGCACTTTTCCATTACAGATGGCGTGAGATTACCCACAAATATATGACAGCGTGTGCAGAACGGCACCCTACTCATCGAGAATGTGCAACGTACCGCCGATCAGGGGACGTACACTTGCATCGCTCGCAACAAGCACAACTACACCGCGCAACGAACGGTGGAGGTGAAAGTTTTGGGTGAGTTAAAGTTGAAGTTGACGATTGCAGTTGATGCGGCGAAATTTTCGCTGGTGTTGGTATTCCAATTTGCGGTCTATGCCGGGCGCCTGCAAATTCGAGAATTTCACCAGACTAATTTTAATTTGTCTGAGGTAGTTAATGAAAAACCGCATAACGATGAAATTCGTGCGCCGAACTCCACATGAGTGTAGACGAATTTCGGAACTTCTATTTAGAAAAAGAAAAATAAACAATGCAACAGCTCCCGACTGTTGTAAATGCTGCTCGTTAGAAATCTCCGAATATAATTGTTTTTGGTTTTGCATATTCAGAAAAGTTATTTCGAAATAACTTTGGTTTAGCTAAATTGAATTTGAATACATGTATTTTTGGATTACATAAGTGCTAAAATATTTAAAATGATAAGAATAATTTTCATGATTTAATTTCAGTTATTTATAATAAATTATCTTAAATATTAAGATACAAATACCTACAACTAATTTTTTTTAATTTTAAATTCTAAAAGTTTTTTATTTTTAGTTTATTAATAAACCTTATATATTTTTTATTTCCTTTATTTTTAACAAAGCTATTATCAATATCTGCGAAATATATTGCGAGATAATTAAAATGTTTTATTTTTTACGTCATATTCCTTTTTGTTTTAAATATTAATAATTTCCCTAATTTGTAATGATATTTTTGAGCAAAAAAATGGTTAAAGAACAACTATTTTAATATCGAAATATTTAAAAAAAAAACTCAAGTACGTCTTCAAATTTCGGTATTTTTAACTTTCTTTTAATAAAATTAAATAACTTCATTCAGTTTTTTTTAATAATTTCTTAATTTTTAAAATATTTTAATTATTTGAAACAATTTTTTTTTCAATAGTAATTCACTAAGCTTCGTTAAAATCCTAACATATTTGGCTCTACTCCAACTAAAGCCACAATCAAATGCTTTTAATCACAGCATTTCTATTGCATCAGGCGGTATTAAAAAATAAACAAATATTACAAAAGTATTTATAAATATATTTACTACCTTTTACAACAGAAGTACGCACCATTTATGATATGCACATTTTAATAACAATTAATTTTAAGAATTTTCAGCAAAAGTTATACAATAAAAGGTGATAGTAATTGCACATGTCAGAAATGCATAAAACGACCATAAAAAACAAATATTTTAAAACCGAATTTGCACGCAATTCACAATAACTAACATTTTTTTAATTTGCACTGCGTAATTCGCAACTCGTAAAAAATATTTTCGCATTTAACCTTCACGCTATTTCAATTATCTATAAAAATGTATTTATTCCAAGCCTGATAAAAATAATATGCACATACACACACATATTTATACCAACACACATGCAAATGTCGGCATTTCCGCTTTCATCCGCTGCCATGGAAACAAACATACGAAAATATGAGTGTTCAAATGAAAGAAAACCACAGAACACACACATACACTTATATTCCACCCACATGCTCAAACTACTTAATTGTTCACCCACGTTTTTTCATGCTTTGCTCTGCTACTCTTCTTCTTCTTCCTCCCTTTTTCACAGTTTTCACTACTGGTGTTTTTAAGCTATACCTGTTTTTTACCATTACCCCTTTGTCCTCCCTCTATGTGTTTGCATTTCGTGCGTATTTTGTTGTTGGTGTTGCTTAAATTTCTTCTTTATTGGTCTGAATATCATCATACGAAATTTTTTGCAATTATTTTTTTCCCACACGCACAATCGCACACATATACATTCAATTTGAAACAAACAATATTTTCGAATTTACATATCGTTGGCTTTGACATATCACACTGCAGAGAAACTGATGAAATGTTAAAATGCAATGATAAATGTTAATTAAGATTTTTTCACATACGCTCCGCACACATACATATATACATACATATATATATATACAAACATATGCAACTATATATTACGCATCGCATTCCATACACAAATAACACACGTATGAAAAAGCTCTGTACAAATAAATTAACATTAAAAAGCTCACATCAATATGAAGCTATAAAAATACCGCAATTTTTACTGCACATCAAAATGCAATAAAATTCCTCGAGTCAGCAGGTAATAGTTGCATAAGTAGACAAACGCACACGCATACACCATCCACAACATTCCATTTGTACTCGTACACCTAAACCTTTACATGCATATGCAGTTCCCTTCGAAATTATTCCATACACCTGTCACGTTTCATCTCCCAACGCTTTCGTCAGGTGCACCCACATACTCGTTTATTTTATTCCGAAAAATAAAAGAGGCAAACGATATACTCCTTCCTATCACCTTGGGGCTTCTTTCATCATGTTCTTACTTTTTTGGTTCTCAAATTGGTTTTACTCAAACACACATGAATGACTGCCTAGTGTACGAGGGTTGCTTGATAATTTTCCGTTTTTGACTACTGAAGTTACACAATTAAGCTAGGTTACAGTCTGTGGCTAATACACAGGCTGGAGATTTAACTTGTGGGATTTAATTTATTTCCCACCTCTTGAATTGAATTGAATTACGGATATCACTTGTCCGACCTGCTGAATGGCAGTGGAAGTACAACACCAGGAGATGGCGAACCCGATTCCCTAATCGATGACGATGGAACAGATGTTCAATTACCCGACCATGAAGAAATTCAAATAGCAATCACCCGCCTGAAGGACAACAAAGCGGCGGGGGCCTATTGATTATCGGCCGATCGATTATTTGACTTGTTAAGCACGTGTTATACAGTTAACCGTACTTCACCGTTAACTATTCTTCGTAAAGGCATTTACAATGAATTTGTCAATTAGTTGGTGATTAATTTTTGCTTTTTTTCATATCTGAATTACCCATTATTGTCTTTTTAATATTCCATGCAAAGTGTTTAGTTTGAAGAGGTCCAACTATTGTCCCTTAATCCCCAATGGGTTAAAAACGTTTGGAGATCTAACAGCAATGTTTTTTTTAACCCTCTAAATAGTGTAAAATGGCTAAAATTGATCGGAAAATATGGAAATACAAGAACCAAAGCCAGAAAAAGGCCCTAAATTATAAATAAGTGGACATGTACAGTGCTTAATGTCTCGAAAACTTGACCAAATTCCAAAAATTTCGATCAGTGTTCTTACGAAAGAGTTCTAGGAAGAGTGCAACATTCAGATTTCTCATGAAACTGCGCGACAAAACATGCTACGACATGAATACATATGTATCAAGATGTGCTATAAAAAATAATCAAAATGATGTTGTGTCTTTCTAATGAAAATAATGCCTTGTGTCGTACTCTAGTTAGCCAATTGTTGAAATATAACATCTTCTTGTTCTCGTCCCATTATATGACATCATCCCAGTAGTTCCCAGGTTCAGAAATATACTTAATAATAGCAAACAAAAAACGTTTCTCTACATTTGGTGCATACAGCATTTTGTTTTTGGCAGATCTTCGTGCGTGTTCATGTCGTAGCATGTTTTGTCGCGCAGTTTCATGAGAAATCTGAATGTTGCACTCTTCCTAGAACTCTTTCGTAAGAACACTGATCGAAATTTTTGGAATTTGGTCAAATTTTCGAGACATTAAGCACTGTACATGTCCACTTATTTATAATTTAGGGCCTTTTTCTGGCTTTGGTTCTTGTATTTCCATATTTTCCGATCAATTTTAGCCATTTTACACTATTTAGAGGGTTAAAGAAAACATTGCTGTTAGATCTCAAACGTTTTTACCCCATTGGGGATTATGGGGCAATAGTTGGACCTCTTCAAACTAAACCCTTTGCATGGAATATTAAAAAGACAATAATGGGTAATTCAGATATGAAAGAAAGCAAAAATTAATCACCAACTAATTGACAAATTCATTGTAAATGCCTTTACGAAGAATAGGTAACGGTGAAGTACGGTTAACTGTATAACACGTGCTTAACAAGTCAAATAATCGAAGTGTGTAAAGTTTTTCTTGACACTAACAAAATTGAATGATTTTTGTTTTTTGTTGTTCTTGGTTGGTTTTTGCATTGCTTTCGCAGCTTTTTTTGCATCACATCTCTTGAAATACTGTAAGTAACCATCCCTGATTCAAAAAATATATTGAACTGAAGTAAAAAGTAAAAAATTTGGCTGCGGAAAGTGAAAAAGTGTATTTATTTTCTATGTGTAAACTGTTTCTTGACATACTGTAAATATATGAGGGCAGAATACCTGTTCAGTTATTTTGCAGGGCTATTTGCACTCTAATACATATATAGGATTTCAAAACCAGTTATACAGGCAATGGTTTGGCGATAGTGTAGTAAGTAATAATCTATTTAAATAATAGAGTTCATCCTTAAGAATGTGTATCAAATATCTTAGAATTAAGAGTGCTGATAACCTTAAGGTTGCTTACTACTATCTATGGATTTAGTCCTTCAGCAATACATACGTTCTAGGTAGAGTCTTAAATAAGAGACAATGTGCGTGCTTCTGTCCAAGTAATCGGATGGCGTAGTAGTTTTTTTATGAATATACCAAATCTCTGGATATCTCCGATGTAACGCCTCTAATGAAATAATGTTTCACACTTATTTTTAATTAAAAATATTAGGAGATAGTGACTTTACTTATTGTATGTTAGACTCGATTAATGAATTCCGGGTTCAATGTCAAAGAAGAAAGACATTTTAGTTAAATTCATTGTCACATTTCAGAAAAGTAAAGATTACCAGCTTTTCATTGTTTTGAGAGATGCTGTTTCCATTACGGAGATCCATATAAGCGACAGTAATTTTTGGAATTTCATTTCTTTTTCCATAAAAAACTTAAAGAGATAATAATGGGATTTTTTTATATTGGAAATTAATGAACCAAGTAGCTTAAAATTTAAACAAAGAATTATGGATGGAAGGTGAGCCGGGATGGAGATATATGAAAACTTTACCAAAACCAAAACATGATATCTCTGTATTGGTTTGGAATTACTCGTTAATAATCTGCCACGCATCCACGACGTTTTTTAGAACATAAATAATAACTCATCTTACATTATTACATAAAATACATTACAAGTTTATTACATCATTAAACTAAGTTTTTGTCACTTGGAACACTTAAACACAATTTACAACCAACTAAAAATTCATTAAAACACTTGAAAGCACAAGTTATAATACCCTGCAACACCTATCCTACTACATAATCATGTATTCCTTCTTTCCTTCCTTGGTGCACTTGCACTTGATCAGCACGCCTGCTTGCTTGCAATGAAAGTTTACGCGAATTATCAGCATGCAGCACACGCACAACGAATTTTGCACAACATTACGCACCAAATCACTCACCACCAAGCATCGCAGACGCCTACCAATCATACCTAGCGCACTTTAAGCTCGAACTTCTACTGCATCCACTTTTTATCTAAATATTTATTGTTTGACTTTCAGCAAGGCATATGCTCCCGCTCTCTTAAATAACTATTAAAATCACGTCCGTTGCAATGCACCGATTTCTTTTCGCACAATTTTATTTATTTTCTTGAACTTTTTCAATACTAAGCCTTTCGCTCTCTAACGTTTTGGTTATCCTTTCTTTGAATTACTAGTTGATTTTTTGAGTTTTCTTCTTCTTCCTCCTCTGTTTTATCTCCACCATTTATGTTGTGTGCACACCACGATTTGCATTTTTCACAATTTTGCATTTCTGAATTTTTGCACTTCTGCATCTGAACCTGCATTTGCATCTGCATCAGCATTGCGCATTCGCGACGCGGCGTCATGGTGCGGCGCTCAAATGGCGCTCACCGCACAGTTGTGTGTTTTGTCAACATCCAACGCCCGAGCGCCCGATCCGTACGCCAGCTGCCGCTAGCAGTCAGCCGTTAATTCCTCAACCATAAGTATATATATATGTAAATATATATGTATATATATGTATGGTGTGTATCTGCTCGCTGCTCTCAGTTGACTGCGTGCGCTGGACGTTTGGGCGTACGAGCAAGACAGAATCCTCATTATGGGGCATTGTGTTGTGTGACATGCGGTCGTCCTTGGCTAAACAATGTTTATGGGTAATGGTTAAGTGGTTTGCGGTCAAATGATTTATACCGGAATTTACGTCAAACATATGGACAAATATAATATGGGTAATACGATATACGTGTACTTGCGCTAATAATTGTTTATGTTGACGGTGAAAGTTTCACATAAAATAGTAGACACAAGTACAGGGTATCAATGATATGTTAGGTCAAAGGTCAATGTTTCCTAGAAACAAATGTGCAAGTGAAAAATACATAGGTTAGATCCGAAGTGATGACTGTGAAAATATACACCATTTATTTTTGAAATTTCTAAGGAAAGAAATCACATCTCTGACTATATTATATCCGATGTAATGTCTTTAAGGAGAAATCACATTTATGATTAGATTAGGACAAATTCACAAAGGAAATTTCAAATCCCCAAAAAGGAATGTCTATGAAAAGAAGGCATTTTACTGATTAATTTCTTTTCTTTTACTATAATTCTAGAGAGAATCTTGTAATTTTGTATACTTAAATTTAAATGCCAAATGATCTCAATTGTAATAGAAGTTTTTATCGGCTCGATTACATCATAATTGATAGATAGTTGTGTTCGATGAGCCCCATTAATTTTGTTGCATAAATACCATCACTCATATTTAATTTAGAAAACTATAAAAGTTTTTATAAAAACGAGTAACTCAAACAGTTGTGGAGTTAATAGAATTTTTTGTTGAGTCGGACACATTATATGTTAACTATAACTTGGTCTCTTGCATAATATATTCAAATATCGTTTTTTTTTTTTGTTATTACAAAATTGTACATATCCATATATCAATATTAATAGCTTTCTCAGCATTCCCAATAGCCTTTTCGCACAGGATTTAATTGAGCAATTACATGGCCTTTGCTTGATTACAGCGCTGATTTATATCGATTAAACATAAAAAATAAAACGCTTATTTTACTACATTAATTCTTAATGTAATACAAATCGAATTAGAACTGGAGTGCAACTCTGCGGGATGTTGTACACGCTGTAAATTTGGTTGTAAAAGAATATATAACAGCTGATCGTTAATCGAGTAGCCAGCTGTGCGAAAATCGAAAATTGGTTTCCCAATTATAACCTTAATGTACTAAATTTATTTGGCTGTGCGAAAAGGCTTTTATAAATGGTTTTAAATGATGTACATTATCTCCGAGAGAAAATTTTACTTGATATCGTTTGGAATTTAAGTTGTTTACACATATGATTGAAAGACTAATCATTTATATATAAGGTCGGAATGGATCAGATAAACCTTTATTCAAAGTGAAAGAGTTATATAGGCTGTGTAAAGTAAAAAAAGAAAGTGTTCAACATAAAAAATATATAGTGACCAGCTATGACTCTTTCTTTTTTTATTTATTACTATTACATTTACCCGACTGCCTTCGGCAATCTTAGCAATAGTTTTTAGTTTCCATAAGCAATTTTATATCGTGAATTGCATTGCTTAAGAGGGTTATAAAACTAAACACCTATGAAACTTATTTCTAGCAACCGATTTTAATAGGACTGATGTACCCCAAGGTTAATAAATTTTTCAACACTTAATAAATATTATTTATACAAAACTTATCTCATTTATAGGTAGGTACAAATACTATTACCCTGTATGCGTATCTCTGCAAGCATTCCTTTAATTATGGAATGTTTTAGCAACATAGCCTTCTATTCTTAATTATTACGAAAACTATCGTTAACCCACCGATTTAGGTCAAACTAATATAACAATGCACATTCTAGCATAAATGTGTACTTGTGTGTATATATAGCTTGTCCATATTGTGCATATTTTCATAAATAAGTAGGAGTAAATTGCTTCAGATCTATTAAGTATTGGAATTTGTTGAGGAATGTGCCCGTACAGTAGAAGATGGAGAGTTAAACGCATATATACATACATATACATATATGTACATATACAGTCATGTGTACTTACAGTTAGGGGAAAACTTTGCGCTGTTGAAATTGAAAAACATACAAAATGAAATTCAACCACATTTCAAACAAAACTGTTGTTAATTAATGCAAACCACGAAACCGCAACTCAAATCAAAATAGCCAAATTGGAAAAAATATCGCACACACAAGCATGGATACATGTATGTGTGTGATGGAAGACCGCATTTGGTTCACACACATTCACTGCGAAGGGAAATTGAAAGTGCCACGCCCCCTAACCATCTAAATGTGTGGGCATTTGGCACAACTGCTAGGAAAACATACATACATACATAGAGAGATTAAAAAACTATAGAAACAAATTGGAATTGTACTTTACATAAGCCTATTGATTTAGCGATCTGCCACAAAACAAATAACTGTACATACGATTGTATCAATGACTGTGGGAAATTTCAACTGATTCAACGACTAAACTACACGAAGTAGCGCTACATGCCCTTCCAACTTTGTTGTTGGTAGCTAGCTGCAATATTTCTTTACAATTGCTGACCTATTTCGTTATAAAATCGTGTAACTGTTTTTCCAAGGTAACAGTAAAGCTTTTATAGCATTTTGAATGACTGCATTACACACCAGATACCAGAAAACACATTAAACATTAAATTAAAACTGAGTTCCAACTGCTGCTTAGTTTAATTCTAGACCGCTTAGCGTTTATAATGATTTTGAATTGGTGAAAGCCGAATATAATTTATCTACAAACTACTTTTTCTTGACAATGGTAGAACTAAATTTTCTTAAACACGACAGTGTTTGGAAATAATTTTCTGAGAGAACTGATGAATATGTCTGATATACCACTCAGCGTTCTAACTTTTATAGGAGGATGATTCTAATCGAATGAAGTTCACCTTCGTCTAAATATAGTATATATGCTTTAAACTCTAGTGTCGGTCATGGTAGACATTCATTTATCAGAAAGTTTACTATTGTCTCTCTTTGGCAGATCCTTTTTCCTCAATGTAACCTTAACAGACAATAACGAAGTGTGGATTGGTGACGCAGCTGAGTCCAGAATATTATTATTATACTCATTGACTTTCCTTGCTTTGAATGTCTTAGCAAATATGCAATCAAGGAAGTATTGTTATCTTCAAATATATCAAATGCATAGATATCTCCGCTGGCTTCATTAGCTCATCAATTCATGGTTGATTTTCCCACAGTGCATTGATGTCAATCAAAGATTAATTAAACTTTTAATTTGCTTTTGAGGACTTTCCAATCAATTAAAAAAATCAATTTTACCAAATATTTCTCTTAATATAAGAAAAACAAAACAATTAAACTTGTTTAAACTTAACACTGAGTAAATAAAGCTACCGCGTTCAATTTCATGCGTTCCATTAAACGTTTACGATACCAAAAGTTCCACCCAAGATTACACCATTCTCATTCGCACGCGATCTGAATGTCGGCGACCGCACGAGCATACAATGTGTCATTGGCACCGGTGACCTACCGCTCACATTCACCTGGCTTAAGGACGGACAGCCGCTGCAGCAAATGGCCACATCCATCACAACCTCAGCAGCGGCCGCCTCTGGGCATAATCGCCTACTTATGGGCGGCGTTGGTGTTGGTGTCGGCGTGAATTATGTACTGCGCGATGGTAGTGCTGGTGGTGGTGGCAGCGTTGGCGGCGGCGGCGGTGTTAGCGGTGGGCATCATAGCGGTACCGGTGGCGTTGCTGCATCAGGTCCATCAGGTCATACAAACTACGACGATTCAGCAGCCTCAGCGGATGCTGCTGCGACAGCATCAATGTCAACGAATGCGGATGGTAGTAGCGGTGGTGTAGATGGTGGCGCTGGCCAAGTGACAATTCGCCAAAATGATGATTTCACCAGCGCCCTCAGCATCACAAGTGTGACGCGAGCACAGAGCGGCACCTATACGTGTCGCGTACAAAACGATGCCGCCACTGTATCGCACTCTGCACAGCTAAGAGTCAATGGTATTATTATTATTCGTGTTGTTGTTCTTATTAATATCATTGTAGTTATTGTTGTTGAATGTTAGTTGTTCGCATTTTTTGTTTTTTAATTTATATTTAGCATGTTTCTAATAAGTTGGCGTTGGCTGTCGCATACCGCTTGCATGGACAGCTTGCATTTCAGCTGAATATGTTCATGCCGCACAGCATGTCTTTGCATTTGTAGTTGTAATTCAGCATGTTTATTTTACAATTTTATTGCATACATTTTTTTCTTGTTGTTGTTGATTTTTTGCAAATTTTTTGGCAAACTTTACTGCCAAATTCATGTTATTGCACACAAAAGCACATGACGGCACAAACCCATATACCCTTAGTTATATAAGCATACCTACACATTTATTTATGTAATTTTTATCAGCACAACCATCTCTCATTTGTTGTTATTGTTGCTTGTTAATGGATTTATTGGCGCCCATCTAATTGATGCGAATATATGTTAAGTGTCAATATAAAATGGTTATTTTTCCCCACATCTACAAACGTATGTACATACTATATATAGGCGCACAAGCATTTTATTTGCCAACAGTTATTGCACATATTATTTTGGGAAAAACCGTTGGGTTTTTCTGTTTTTGTTTTTAATTTTAGCTGTAGTCTAATATATATAACAACGTAATCGATTTTTTGGCACAAATACCCGCACATTGATAGCAATGAAAATAAATGCGCTGGCATAAGCTTTATATATATAGCTGGCCCTTCTACACACAGATTTACAGACATTTATCAATAAGCTGATAGAATTGCAGACTGTCCCGTTCGTTAATATTAACACATTCACTGCCAACTCTAAGGTAAAAGGAATATACATACTGCCCTGGACCTCGGTTACTTTTATAAACTCCAAAAGTTTTTATTCAAGGAAAGTCTGCGTCTAAAAGAGTTTAGGACCCTTGCCTTGGCTAGATTCCACTGAGGTTTCTTTCAGAAACCGAGGTATTCTTTTTATTAAAACTAAACTGTTTTTTAAGAACGATCCCATTCATTCCTTCAAGCGCTGAATGCACCTAGTCTCAATTGATTGGACACTATCTAAAAGGTAGACATCTTGTGAGACTAAAGATATTGGCAGACGCTAGTTGCCAAAGCTGTATGGAGGAATGCGTGGTGGCATCATCTAGGCACTTCCTTTTCCAATATTCCGCATTCATCAAACTGAGGTTAGAACAACTCGGTAGACATACCTCTGGCGACAGAGCGAATTGGCTGAAATTGATATTAGCCTACATAAGGCAGTTGACTTGCCTCTTAACAAACCCTAAACCTTTATGAATAGATTACAACCATATTTGAATTGAAATTTTTCGTAAATCTATTCAGTATCTACTTTGAAATATTTTATATCTGAACAATTGCTTTGTCTTAAACTTATCCAAAATGTGTCAACTTTCCACCTTTCAGTCACTTAACTGCATCCACTTGTGTTATGAATATTACAGAACAGTCATTTAAAGCAGTTAAACTTTTTAGGACTTTCTACGGCTATCACGATTTATGGGGAGTAACTCCTTTTCGATCTTGCACTGAATCTATAAAGGAGATAAGTAGTTTTCTAACATTCGGCCAATGAGCCACCCACCACACATAGACCGATACCTGATGGTGGTTTCACTAACGATATCTATTTCAGATTATCATGCTTTGAAGCCCCCAAGTGCTGAAGCCGTTGTCTTGACTCTGCAGGACAAGCACACAAGAGATGTTCCATTGTTCCTAGGGTCCTTGCTATTGACATTTCCTGCAGTCTTCGCTTACTGTCTGCCCCATCTTGTAGGCGCCACTGTGACCAGTGAGTAAACCGTCTATGTTCCTACATTTCCTTCTACCGAGCGTCAGTAAGATCTTCGTGTATTTCTGATCTACCGTTTTACACATAAGTTTTGGGGTTTTGCATCCCGGAAGGTCTTTCCTGCGCGCTTTGAACTTTTTTAATAAGTTCCTATCTAGATCATCATATAGGTCCCTATGTCGATTACGCTTTCTGATGACAGTTTAAGTCTCTATTGGTTATCTCGTTCACTACCTTTCTCCATTGTTTATATCTCATTCAATGGATTCTTCTGATTAATCTGTATGTAAGAACGAATAAAACGATTTTTTGTTCGAAAAGTATTTCTTTATTCTAAAGTATTTTCTTAGAGGTGATTTCATATTATCATTAGCAAATTACATTCGAAGACCTACATGCTTTAGCAGTCAATGTGTTAAACTGCGAGCTCGCTACATATCTCAATTTTTTCTAAATTAATGCCACAAATGTATTTCAACTAAAGTATGTGTGTAGCAATGCCGCTATCAACATATCAGTAAAATTAATTAGTCGTTTAATACCGTCGGTGAATGCCCGGCGGCGCGTTAATGTATATTATGTATATAATATATTATGTTTAGTGTTTATACATAAGCATGCGTGTGCACTGCTCTGCGCTTTTGCAGCAACATATGTTACTATGGCTTGGAATTTTGCGCTTTTAGCACAGTAAAAGTTTAAAACTAAAATGCGCACAATTATTAAAAGTGAATTCCAATATTTTTTTCCTATATTCGCTATGAATGTATCCGAGTATATACATGAGCGCAGTTTCGTGCTTCATTGTGTAAATAAGGAAGTTTAGGGTGTTCGTTAATTGACTATTAAAAGAAGGAATAACAAGTAATAAGAGTTTAAAATACTTTTTATGAAACATTAAATAAATAAAACTTTTGTTTCGAATATTCACATACATACATACACCGAATATTATGTATTTTTTATAAATAAATCGTTCGAAATATTTTTGGCAGAGAAATTATAAGAACGAGCTTAATATATTTAATTATTGCAAATGTATATCTTATATCAAATATTTTTAATTTACAAAAAAATGTTTCAGCTGAACATCATCTCTACAAACAAACTTTTCAGTTAAACTCCTCGCTATTGTTTCTCTACACATTCTAGCTAACTATTTAATTTCAAAAACTGCCTGCATTGTTAAACTGAATTCAATTTCAATCTACACATTTAGTTCCGCCACGCATTTCGCCATTCAACTTCGAAGAGGAAATCACCGAGGGTATGCGCACTCAGTTGATGTGCTCAAGTAGTCAGGGAGATCAGCCGTTCAATATCACTTGGCTAAAGGATGGCACATCAATATTGGGTAATGCTGTACAACAACAACTACCAGTCGCTAATTTACCCAACGAATTAGTTGGTGGACGTTTACAAAATACCGGTGCAGCGCTTGGTGGTGGCGGCGGTGGGAAGAGTTATAGTCCAATGGATAGTTCGCTCACCATTAATGAGTATACGCCGTTTTCCAGTATTATTTCTATACACAATGTGACGTCACGTCATAACGGCAATTACACGTGTCGTGTCAGCAATCGCGCGGGATCCGTTGAGTATACGGCGGTACTGTCCGTTTCGGGTAAATTTGTGAATGTGTTCAAAATACTGTTATTCGCACCAAAAGCAAGAGCGCAACACCAATTGTATGCAAATTACGAAAAATCACAACAAAAATAATAATAATTAAATCAAGCACTTGCTTCCAGCTAATCATGCACTTTACAACAATAGTATATGGTATCTGGCACTGCAAGTCCTTACTTACATATCTACATATATGTTGCAGCACTGAATATAATAAGTAGTTTCGCACAAAACAAATATTTGAAAACAAAAAAGTATTGAAAATTATTTGCGTGTATTGTGCTTTGATACGGAGAAGTAAAGTAAAAAAATTGGTTGAAATACTGGATGTCGCTCGAATAAGTTTTTTAGTTATTTGCAATTTTTTTCTTTTTGTGTTTAGAAAATTATTCTTTAATTTCAAAACCAAGGTTACTCGCAGATATTACACTCAGTAGAAGGACTAAAATTAACGACTCTCAATACAGCCTATTTCTATACCGTACCAATACCGGTAGCAACAGTTTACGAAGATGTCAACGCCAAACCTGTTGAATTTATTCATACAGACATTCGTCACTACCTCCCTTTCGTTGAAGGCGATTTTAGACATGTGGTTTTGAAGAAAATAAAGTAATTAAAAAATGAAATTTAATATTATGCCCAAAAGCTTAGTTTTATTATAAAGTGAGGGGTTAGCCAATATGTTATAAAAACGATTTCGTGCAAACGTTGCAGAGATAAAAAAAAAGGAATTCCTCTTATTACCCCACTCCAACCTAAGAATAAAGAGGACCTTAACAGTCCATGGATACTTGTCGACAAAGAGTTTGGTTTATGCATTAACACTTAGTAGAGGCAGAATTAGGTGGTCGCCTGAACTTAAAAAAGCACAGAAGTAATGCAGATAGAATCCTTGAGTCTCCTAATGGATACTTACTTCCCAGGAAGCTCAGAGAACCATGCTGATGGTATGCACCACACACAGAACGTTGAGCAGACCCAAATCATGTTGATATAGTCTCGGAAAGCAAGATATGTTAGGCAATAAATAGTTTCAAACCTTTCAAGACTCGGGACCTCACGGTATATTTCCGGCTCAGTTGCAGCAATCCTTGAACCACATAATGGAGTGGTTGGTAACAATCTTCACAGGGGCGTTGCAATTAAAACATATTCCAACGATATGGAATCAAGTTGATATATATACCAAAAGCGAGCAAAAGCTATCATTTGGTATGATACCAAAGAATTATAATCCATTTGGTCTACCTTCTTTTCTTTTGAATTCACTAAAGTATCTTAGAGTCTCATCGAATGAGGGAATATACATGCTCTGGCCACTCGTAGATATTTAATCGACTAATACGCTATAGGCATAGCCGAGTCTAAGTGGAAACAATGTATTACTTGCTCAACAAGCAGACAAACGTGGCCTGAATGGAATAATATACAAACGCACATGCCTTTTATTGAAATTTAAAAGAAACGACTTAAGAACTATAGTAGGAGTAGAAAAGGAGGAGTCAGTAGAACATCTTCTATGTGGATGCAAGGCTTTGCCCAGGAAAATTGACAACGATCGGTCACGACTTTCTTGACGACGTCTCTGAAGTTGCATTTATAAAACTGGTTGAATTGAACCACTTTATTAAGACAACAGTAGTCAAATGAATTTTCACAAATAAATTTAACGATTTTATGAATAAATAAATATGAAGAATTTTAGTTAAATAACTTAGTTATTTATGTTGGATAATTTGGGATAAATTTGACAAAAAATTCGTTTTCTTTTGCCGTAATTTCAATCAACTTTCAGCAGTGATACATTGTTCAATGACAATGTGATATTTTCCAATAAGACTCGCACTAAATTTCATTTTTTAATTTATTACAATTCGTATCAAAGTACAACACAATACAAATAAAGCACTGTATGGGCACATCGAACGCACGCGTAGAAGGGGCAAATGGGGTTGGGGGTCATGTGAACTACAATGTACATATACATACATACTTACTGACAATGTGTTGCGCACATAAAATGTATTCAGCAGCAACCACAAAGCTAACCATAAAATCAACAATTGACAAGTACAAAGTATCCAAGTAAGTACGTAAATAAATACAAAACGAAAACGAAACAAAATGGCGTGCAACTGTAACAGCAATTTTGTAGAGCTTCACAGCGCATGAAACGCATGACAACGATGGCACATGGAATGCAACGCACCAAGCATTTTCTAAAGGCAATAAATATGGCACCGTAGCAAACAAAAAATAATAAAATAAATAAAGAAATTTCAAAATATAAAAAAATAAACATAAAATTGTATTGCCAAAGCAACACTGTGCTATAAAATTCACAAAGCAATCAAGCAAGTTAAATAAATCGATGAAAGAGATAACGAAAATATTTACGGCACCGCAATTTAATGGCAGTAGTGGTACTGTTACGCACCAACTAACAAAGAACAAAAAATACAAAAATAACACAAAATAATCATTTGTAGCACTACTAACACCAGCAAGCGCACACATGTAAAAAGAGTTGCTCACACCACTGGCCACTGAACAGACCAGTCAAACCTTACACAAACGTTATTTCTAGCACATGCTCAAATGTGTATGTGTTTACCGATTTTAATATTAATTTCAATTTAAATTTATTTTTACATTTTCTCTTTAATTTGCATACCTTTAACGGCTATTTTCTAAATATTTTCGCGCATATATCCAATTATTTGCTATTTGTTTTGTTTACTCACTTTGTTTATTTGCTTTATCACAAAGCTTTTAACAACATTGATACTGGTACAAAGCGGCATTAACGCTGCGGATTGTATTTCACCGCATTCTATGTATATTGATGATCAATATTTATATAACAGGGTGGTTCGTTCACACGTTTTACTATTTAGTTTCATATACATTTTAAAATTGTTTTTTTGCTTGCGCAGTGCACATTATTGAAAAGCTGAATTTTTAGAAAAACTCAATTTTGTCTTTTAAAGCTTGTGGAGGAGTCTTTTCTCAGTTCTTATTGTCCTTTCTAAAAAATAGATTGTCTCAAAATCTGCAAAATAGCTTTCAACGGTACGAAATACCTTGCGCTCAAACCAGTCTGTAAAGAAACCTGCAATATATATAAAAAAACTTTAATACCGGGGAAGGTAACGCCCATTTCTTTCTTTCTCTCTTACGAAAAATTTTACAACACCACTCAACAAAACAATCATCACCGCTAGTTACCTATCAAATCCCCATTTTGATGACGACCACTGCAAACGTATAAAGGACTACGAATTAAGGGCATGCACCTGGAATGTCCGGACCCTTAACTGGGAAGATGCCCCTGCCCAGCTGGTTGATGTCCTCGTAATAGTAAATGCCATCACCGCCATCCAAGAAATGCTATGGACGGGACAAGGACAGAAGAAGGTGGGTCCTTGTGACATCTACTACAGCGGACATATAAGGAGCGCTAATTTGGTGTTGGATTTGCGGTGGGAGAGAGACTCCCTCGCCGAGTCCTGACATTCACCCCGGTGGATGAACGTCTTGCCTCAATCCGCATCAAAGCGAGGTTCTTCAACATATCGCTTATTTGCGCCTACGCCCCGACGGAAGAGAAGAAGAATGTGACCAAAGATACTTTCTATGAGCGCCTAGAACGCACCTATGAGCGCTGCTCCCGCCACGATGTCAAAATCGTGCTTGGCGATTTTAACGCTTGGGTGGGTAAAGAAGGAGTCTTTGGCACAACAGTCGGAAATTCAGCCTCCATGACTAGTACTAGATTCTAGCATAAAAAATACATCAAGCTACTTGGCTGTCTCCCGATCGAATCACACGCAACCAGATCGAACATGTTGTGACAGGTGGACGACATGTCTCAAGTATTTTTGATGTGCATACGCTCCGTGGTCTCAACATCGACACGGACCACTATCTTGTAGCAGCTAAGATACGCACTCGCCTATGTGCAGCAAAGCGCGCACGTCAACAAACACAAGGAAGGTTCGACATCGAGAAGCTGCAATCACAACCGACAGCCGAACGATTTTATACTCGACTTGCACTCCTGCTCTCTGAGAGCACCCATCAGCAACTCGGTATAGGGGAACTGTGGGACGACATATCAAGCTCCTTACGTACAGCTGCAACCAAAACCATTGGCTTTCGGAAAAGTAAAAAAAACTGCTGGTATGACGAGGATTGTCGTCTCGCAGTGGAAACAGATTGCCTACCTCCCAAATTCGAATACCAATTACCCGTCTGAAGAACAAAAAAGCGGCGGCGAAGACCTGATAAGGTGCATACATAAGCTTCTTTGCAGAATATGGTTGAAAGAAAGCATGTCTGACGATTGGAATCTCAGTGTGCTCTGCCCAATCCATAAAAAGGGAGATCTCACAATCTGAGCCAATTACCGTGGGATAAGCCTTCTAAATATCGCCTATAAGTTTCTATCGCGCGTACTGTTTGAAAGACTAAAGCCCACAGTCAACCAATTGATTGGACCTTATCAGTGTGGCCTTAGACCTAGAAAATCAACAGCTGACCAAATATTCACCATGAGCCAGATCTTGGAGAAGACCCGTGAAAAGATGATCGACACACACCATCACGTTTTGTCGATTTTAAATCTGCTTTGGACAGCACGAAAAGGAGCTGCCTTTATGCCGCGATGTCTTAATTTGGTATCCCCGTAAAACTACTACATCCGAGCCGTTCGATACCAAACGAGATTTCAGACAAGGTGACTCGCTATCGTGTGACTTCTTTAACCTGATGATGGCAAAAATAGTACGAGCCGCAGAGCTAAACAGATATTGCACAACCTTATATATGAATGTTCAGCTGCTGGCGTACGCCAATGATATTGATATCATTGGAAACAACACCCGCGCCGTTAGTTCTGCTTTTTCCCGCCTGGATAAGGAAGTGAATGGGTCTGGTGGTGAAGGAAGACAAGACGAAATGCCTCGTGTCATCAAATAGACAGTCACCGATTTCGCGTCTTGGGTCCTAAGTCATTGTTGACAGTCATACATTTGAAGTTGTAGATATTTTCGTCTATCTGGGAACCAGCATTAACAGCAATAACAATGTCAGCCTTGAAACTCAACGCAGAATCACTCTTGCCAACAGGTGCTACTTTGGACTGAGTAGGCAATTGAAAAGTAAAATTCTCTCTCGACGAACAAAAACTAAACTCTAAAAGTCCCTCATCATTCCCGTCCTACTTTATGGTGCAGAAGCGTGGACGATGTCAACATCAGGTGAGACGACACTAGGAGCTTTCGAGAGGAAAATTTTGCGCAAGATTTATGGTCCTCAGAACATTGGCAACGGCGAATACCGCAGACGATGGAACGATGAGCTGTACGAGTTATACGACGACATTGACATAGTTCAGCGAATAAAAAGACAGCGGCTACGCTGTCTAGGTCATGTTGTCCGAATGGACGAAAACACTCCAGCTCTGAAAGTGTTCGATGCAGTACCCGCCGGAGGAAGTCGAGAAAGGGGAAGGCCTCCACTCCGTTGGAGGGACCAGGTGGAGAGCGACCTGGTTACGCTTGGAATCTCCAACTGGCGCCGAACAGCGAAGGAAAGAGAGGAGTGGCGCGCTCGCATCGATTCGGCTATAAACGGCTAAACGGTTCAACGCTAATTACATACTATACATACCCGATTTATAAGCTATTAAGCCCATTTTGAAAATCCTATAATTAGCTATATGAGAGCGGGAAGTTATGTCCTGATTTTAACCATTTCTGATACAGAGACACACTATTAGAAGAAAAAGAAAGACGTTAGAACGTTACATTAAAAATGTATAATCATTATATTAAACAACTAAATGTCCATTAAACTAAGCCAAGAAAAATATAAGTATTGTGCTAAAACCCGGGCAACAAAGTATTTAACGGAGAGTTCATGTAGAATTTGGTCTGCATTCCCACCGAAAAAAGCCTTTAAATGGGCATTGCAGAATATTTTTAGAAGAAGTTCGTCATCATATCTATATTTCGCATCAACCGTTCAAATATCTGTTTATATAAATCTAGTGTATTTCGAGTACCTTTTCTTTTTTCAATATTTTAAAGGGAATTCCATTATATGTATATAGATATGTTCCCATGGTCATATATACACGTGCTACCATGCATTCCCAAAAGGAATGGCAGATATCCACAAATTTTTCCAATTTGATTAAATCGAAATGAAATTTGTCGTATGGAAAACAACAATAAAAAATTTCATTTGCGTATTGGGATAAATAATGTGTGCATATACAGTAAGAGCGATAAATATGCAGGCAGATTCCTTTTATATGAAAATTTTGAGCACGCTCCAGCTTTCTCTGCTAGTCACGCAGTTTACTCTCGGCATTTCAATTTTAATAGCATATTTTATTTAATTGATAGACTCTAACTTTGAACGCAACCGTTTGATTTTTGGAGAAGCAATAGCAAACGTAAGGTACAATTCAGATCAACAAGGGTTTTTTAAAATATTTCAGAAAGTGAGGAAAATCAACATAAGCTATTAGAGCTTTTGCAGGATGACAATATCAATTATATAAAAAGAAAGAGTTCACAAAAACGGAGTATATTGATTTTCCAGCATATTTAATAGAATCAATTGACTTTCTCTTCATCATTCTAACTGATTTGACTCTTTGAGCCTATGTTTTATTAAACCAGAAAGAGTGATTTCAGTCTACCATGACTATCTTCTGGTCCGAAATCTGAGCTATCATTTTATATTAAAGAACTAAGCTCCATCGTTCATCGCTTGGCTGTGTTTGTACGAAAAATTCTGGCACTCACTGTGCCGACATCGTATGAATTAATTCCATCAATGAGGACAATCACAAAAACAGCTACTACAACAAATGTAATACAATAAAAACGAAACCTTACAAATTACGTGCTCAATGAAAGGCGTCGAAAGCGATAATTGCGTGAAAAAATTTCCATGCAAATTACAAATCGGCAACGTGGGCCAATAAATGAAGTGTGTGTAATAAATGTACGTACATAACACAGCACAGCATAGCATAACATAGTATAACTCAACATAACACAATGGTGGTGGTAGGTACATGGAAGCCAACTACATACTATATACCATTTACCTGAAATGGTGCGAAGGTATGTGCGTCCGCAGCAGGAGTACGGCGACAACCAGAAGTGTCGGTCTGCTGAGAGCAAGTGAATGGACGGCACTTGCCGACGGTTGACTGAGTATGGAAATTGCAAAAACAAAACCAAAAAAAAAACTTTCAAAGCCATAGCCAGCAAACATATTGTGGTTGACGAGGGAAATGACGTAGAGAGCCGAAAGAAATATTTGGCGAATGAAAATTGCATGGGGTCATGTGACATTTTTAAATTGCCATGTCAGCACTTGTCGGACGGCGTCGACAGGCGAATTATGAATGCAAAAAAGTCAGTTGATGGGATAAATTTGGAAAGAGAGAGGGTGGAAGGAAAACAAAGCAGCGTATTGTATGCATTGCAGGTCCACTTCTTGGACGCCTGATTCACTGTTTGGGACCCGGTAATAGGCAACTGGCAAATGGCAATGAATTACTTACACTGGCAGGTGCATGCTTGCATTTTTACCTGTGTATGTCGTGGCGCATATGTTTCTCGGTATAATGTTGGTGTTGCACCTTTATCAGTTAAATTTCCTGCATCAGCCCGCAACATGGTGAATGATGGCAGCAACACCTGCATGCTGTACATGCAAGCCAGTGGCCAGTGACCAAAGCCAATGTACAGTGCTTGCGTCACGAGTGTGTGTGGAGCTTTTGCAGCGCACAAATTGCAACAGCAGTGACGCAGTTCGCTCGACTACCGTTAGTGGTGTATGCGGAATTTATGTCATTTGCATTCCCTTTGCATAACGTAATTTTCTGATGAACGATCTTTCCTCATGCATGCGCGCACCAACTACAATGATGCATCCAATACCACACCCTCCAGAAGGGTTTGGTCGAATTTTGTCGTCACAGGCTTCGTTTACGTGCACCTGTGTGTTGGAAATGAAAAATGGTTGAAACTATTTTATGTGCAGCATTCTTGTGGCTACCAAACTGCGCTCAATATAATTTTATTAAAGTAAGCTTCAAAAGTGACAGCCATTTATTTTAATATAAGTGGTATGCAACTCTTGGTTGTAGAGACGATAGTCTATTGAACGATTTGTGGTATGAATTCTACAATATTTTCGCAATTTTCTGCTTTTCAAATACGTAAAATAGGAAGATAATATGAAATTGTGTTCAAGTCATCTCGAAGCTTCAGTAGATATTTAGTGGGCTAAGGAGGAAGGAAACTAAAGCATAGCATTCTGCATTCCGACAAATGCAAAGTGAAGAAAAAAATTACTTGCTTTAACTAACATTCGAATGTATGGTAGATATTCCGAGAAAAGACTTTTTACAAATATTAAACAGTAATTTGGAGCCGGACAATTTATTTTTCGGACCAAATCTAAACTCATAATGTTAATTGTGTTTATACTCAAAATTGTGTTATTACGACTGCCTTATAAATTCTAATGGAAGTGATATAGAGTACAAGTCCAGGCCTCAAAAGCATCGGCTTTTCTCAACCTACGGGTTTAATAACCTATGCAAATATCATAGACTTGTTGGTAATCTCCTAAAAATTGGTTGTGTAGTTTGAATTCGCCGATCAATATTAGAAAATATTTAATTTCCGTTTAAATTTTCTAAAACGTCAAATTATCTGCTCACCGAAGTGTTCTCTCAATAAATCCATTAATTGATAATGGAATCTCAATAAATCCATTAATTGATGCGATGTATAGAAAATGGCCCCGTCTTGTTGAAACCAAACCAAGATCACGAGCTTCAATTGCAGGCTTCAAATTCTGGGTTATCATGACGCGATAATAGTCCGAGTTGCAGCGAACGGCGTCGAATCTATTCTTTTTTGTGCACACTCTGATCTACGGCTGCTATATTTTCTTTACTACCGAACGTGGTCTATTCGGTCGAATATTGTCCAATAATGGATGCTGTGTCTCAAGATGGCGAATAGTACGCTCAGCAGGCCGATTATGTTGACCATAAATTGAGCGAAGCGTGCAGTGCGCGAATTTCCGTAATAAAGTTGAACAATTTGTAAACGTTGTTCAGGCGTAAAACTTTCCATGTTGAAATACCAAACAATACTGAACAAAAATAACATGACAGCTTGACACTCACTCACGCGTGATCTATTAAAAAAAGGTTATTGAAAAAAGTACCTCTACTTGGATCACCTTTTAGATAGTTTTAAGTCAAGATGAATATTGAGTTTTCCGCGTAATAACCATTTTCAGAACTGGACATATTGAGAAGTTTAATATTTCATGCTGGATCTGATATATCTATAGTTCTTGAACTAATTTTTTCGAGTTTTAGTAAAGACCTTAACCCAGCAATTAAGTGTTGCTACCAATAAATTTAAAACAGAGACACAAGGATCGAATTAATTACAGTTCTTTCAGGAAATAATTCCATATATATGTATATTGAAACAAGTAAGGAAAGGCTAAGTTCGGGTGTAACCGAACATTTTATACTCTCGCAATTTATTGAAGAAATTTTATTAAGATAACGCACAAAGTTTTCTACAATTTTTTCACAAGTGATGCCACAGATCATATACTGTATTTGTGTAAAGTTTTATTTCGCTATCATCATTGGTTCCTAATGTATATATTATAAAGTGAAGGATTCAGATGAAATTCAATATTGAGTTATAAAGAAAGTAGTCGTGGTTGTGAACCGATTTCGGCCATTCTCCACACATGTCATCAGGGTGTCAATAAAATATTATATACCGAATTTCATTGAAATCTGTCGAGTAGTTCCTGAGATATGGTTTTTGACCATTAAGTGGGTGATGCCACGCCCAATTTCCATTTTGTAAAAAGATCTGAGTGCAGCTTCCTTCTGCTATCATTTCTGTGAAATTTTGTGTTTCTGACGTTTCTCGTGAGTGAGTTAACGCACTTTTAGTCATTTTTAACCTAACCTTTGTATGGGAGGTGGGCGTGGTTATTATCCGATTTCTTTCAATTTTGGACTGTATAAGGAAACGGCTAAAAGAAACGACTGCAGAAAGTTTGGTTTATATAGCTCTATTGGTTTGCGAGATATATATATATACAAATGTGCCCCTCTCTAATGCGATCCTATGTTCCAAATTTTATTTTCATAACTTTATTTATGGCTTAGTTATAGCTCTTTATATGTTTTTGGTAATCGCCATTTTGTGGGCGTGGCAGTAGTCCGATTCCGTCCATCTTCGAACTTATGGTGCCAAGGAACATGTGTTCCAAGTTTCATTAAGATATCTAAACTTTTACTCAAGTTACAGCTTGCACGGACGGACAGACGGACGGACAGACAGACATCCGGATTTGAACTTTACTCGTCACCCTGATCACTTTGGTATATATAACCCCATATCTAACTCGTTTAGTTTTAGGACTTACAAACAACCGTTATGTGGACAAAACTATAATACTCTCTTTAGCAACTTTTGTTGCGAGAGTATAAAAAGTACCTCTACTTGGATCACCCGATACAACTGAGGGTAAAGCTGATACCACAGATACCATTCGACGCTAATCAAGGATTGGTGTCGTAGAGTGGATGTGGGAACAATCTCGACAACAGCTAACTTTTAAAATTAATTGTTTTTGTTATTCCGTAGCTTCAAATATCCGCAACAGAATGGTCTAAACTAAAAACTTCCTTGCTTAAGATGTTATTTGTTCTTTGGTATATTGTGTATTTTTAACCAATTGTGTCACTTTTCGAGTGTCACTTTTATTGTAAATATTGTTCTAAAATGAGAGCTGTTTATGAGGTAGAGATTTAATTTCATGGAAAAAGTTAACACTTTAAAAATACACTTATTTTGATATTTAATTTTATTTATATTATTGTTTAACTGAATCAAAAACTTTAAAGGTCTAATTTACATCTTAAATTCTTATGAACAATGCCAACCCTACCCTTATTTTTCATACATTTCAGACGACAAAATAATTCAACAAAAGTTTCATTTAATTACATTTGTTTCTTAATTTCAAAAGGTAAACGTAGATTGTACATAATTAATTGTAGAATCTCAAGGTGAGTACTCCATTTCCAGTCTATTTCAAGCTACATAATAACATACGAAGCTTTACACCAATTATACATACAAATCTCTTCGTATCGATTAGCCTTAAGCGGCATCATGCATGTCAACTTAATTTACTTAGTGCGCATGCTTTTAGCACAAAACCTCACCTGGTTTCAGTTTCACTTCACTTAATCCATTTAAAGCTCTATATTTCTTATATCATATTATTACTAATAAATAATAACTTTTTATTAAATCTGAAATGTGTAGTCCCACCACGTTGGATATTAAAACCTACCGACCAAGATGCCATACTCGGTAACCCTGTGGCAATAACCTGCAAAGCTGACGGATTTCCCATACCGACAGTTCAATGGAAGCAGTCGATTGGTAAATTACAGTAGGAATTTTATTAATTTGCTAATCTTTTTCTGTATTGTCCCCTTGAATGTGTTTAATTAAAAGGGGTTAAAACTTTACCGGTTTATTGTACTTAATGTCTTTTTAAAAAAAAAGGGATCCATACAGTTATAATACTTACTTTGTTACTGTCTCGATAAGTGTCCAGAATAAGTGAGAATCTCTCTACAATAAGTAACCTTCTTCACTTCTGACTTCGCTTTGCGTATCTCTGAAAACGAAATTCTTAGGCATTTTTGGATTTAGATTGAAAAACTCATTTGATCTAAAGGAAACTTGACTCAGCTCAACGCCCTCTAGTTAGTTGCCAAGTTTTCTGAAAATTTATCCTCCTTTTCGTTTATAAATATTTTCATAAACAAATAAAAGAACACGTACACGTCCACTTTATGTCATTTGAAGTACAAATTTTTATCTTTATCTGGAAACTTATTTGGAAACTTAGGTTGACTTAACTACCTATATATAAAAACTAGGGTTACCAAGACTAAATATGTGATATATATATATTTTACTCTGGTTCACAAAGGTCTGGCACAATCTGACTTTACTTTAATTTTAAATTCTCGAAACCTTCTTTTATTTGGTAATGCCATGTCTTCCGCTTGAGTTACTAGGTATAACCTCTGTCTGTAAGCCAACTATGTTTATACGACATAATATTCCAATCATAACGTTCTAAGAATTCTTCAATCTCTCTGCCGTTAACTTTCCTTCAACTCGTACAGAATATGTTTAACAAGTGGATTCAGGGTTTACTTTACGACATATTTTAGCGCTAAGAATGATTTTAACTCAATGTAAGGCGGACTATTTATCAAATACGATTTGACGCCTTATTCAAAACTAATCAAACAATTTAATATCATTATTATTAACTATTACAACCTCAGGTGATTCAGGCGAATATCGTGAGCTCAGTTATGGCATTGGCAATGGGAACTCACAATCTGTAATCGAAACATACAATAACGGGTCGCTGATTATACCCAAAGTTGGGCGAGAACATGAGGGCAGCTATTTGTGTCAAGCGAGTAACGGCATCGGTGCAGGTTTGAGTACACTGATCAAACTAACTGTGCACGGTGAGTGGGTTTTACTTTGGCTTACAATCTTTACTCACCACTTTCTTTGCAGTCGGTCCTTCTGTAACGGTTTCGAAGAAACAAGTTTCCGTCCGTCGTGGTGATCGTGTTACACTGCGCTGTGAAGCTGATGGCGATCAACCGCTGAATATAACGTGGCGCGCCAAGGCCAACCACATTGATCCATCCTACGATATACGTTATCATATAAAAGATTCACCGCTAAGTCGTGGTACCGTATCGGAAATGACAATACTACAGACCATACTTAATGACCGTGGTGAATATACTTGCATCGCCACCAACAATTATGGTCACGATCGCGCTGTAATTCATCTGCAAGTGCAAGAGCCACCAAATTTTCCCGTTAATTTGCATGTTACCGATTTGGGTAGCCGCTCAGTTACGCTGGCTTGGTCACCAAATGACCAAGACTCAATTTTTATGAATAACGGTGGTAATAATCGAGACTCGCAACCAATATCGAATTACATTTTGCAGTATAAGAAAGCAGGCGGTATTTAATGACCTATTTATTTAACCCTACAGAGTAGCACTGAACTATATATTTATATTTCAGATGTCTGGCATGAGCACAACAATCAAAAATTGTTACCCGGCGATAAAACCACGGCGCAAATTGGTTCCCTTCGTCCAGCGCAGGCGTACCACTTCCGCCTTTACGCCGAAAATCATCTGGGTACTAGCGCTCCAAGCGATATTCTGCTAGTGCAAACCGATGCTGAGGTGCCAAGTGGTCGCCCGCAAGATGTTTCCGCCGAGCCACTAGGTCCTCAGCAGTTACTCATCACTTGGCGTCCGCCAGAACGAGATACATGGAATGGCGAACTCCTGGGTTACAGTATCGCATATCAAAAGCATGGCGCGCCAGATAGCGTACAAAATTTCACTAAAGTCAGCAGCTTAGGTGGGGAGGGACTAAATGATTTTCGGCTCACTGGGCTGGAGAAATACACACAGTATGCCATATCTGTGTCGGCATTCAATGTGAAAGGCGATGGTCCACCTAGTGAAGTGACTATGGGTCACACCTTGGAGGATGTACCATCTGCGCCACCACAGGGCGTCACTTGTATTGCACTGACTGCGCAAAATATACAGATCTCCTGGCAGGCGCCACCAAAAGAGTCCAATCACGGTATCATACAAGGGTATAAGCTCCTCTACGAACCCGGTAATATTGAATCAGAGTATGGCACACGCGAAACAAAGATCACCTCAGCATTGAGTACGGTGCTACATGGTCTACAACCTTTCACGAATTACAGCGTACAGGTTTTGGCATTTACACGTGCTGGAGAAGGTGTGCTCAGTCCGACTGTGTCGTGTACTACTGAAGAAGCGGTGCCAGATGCGCCTGAACGCGTCAAGTCTGTCGTAAGTAGCGAGTCTTCAGTGATTATTAGCTGGCTACCACCGCGCCGTCCCAATGGTATTGTTACCAAATACAATGTCTACATACGTATACTAGACAAGGGGCAAGAGTTGAAAATTCTCAAAGAAGTGTTGCCCGCAAACAATCGTCACTTTGAAGCTAAAGATTTAATGGTGCGCGAAACTTATGAAGCGTGGGTAACTGCTTCAACACGTGTGGGGCAGGGACCCAGCACGCCGGTTATCAAATTAATACCTAGTCCCTCTGTGCCCGCAGCCATCATATCATTCAGTCAGACCTTGAGCGTCAGTTGGCGAGTCGATCTCAAATTAGCCTGTGTATTCGTTGGCAATCCGAAACCGAACTCCGAATGGAAGGTGTTAAATGCGCGTTCCAAGAAACATTTCCGCTTGGAGGTGAGCAATGATAACACGCTGACATTGCGCAATATACAGCGTACTCATGAGGGCAATTATTCGTGTGTGGTACGAAATTCGATTGGCTCCGATCACATTGTCTATCAGGTATACGTGCAAGGTAAGTAAAAACGTATGTTAGAGGTACAGATTTAACGTGCTATACGAGTATAATGGAGAGATCATTATATTCTGAAGCTTTATACATGTCATCAATATAAAATCACTTCTCATTCCTTACTATTCACATTTAAACTATTATGATTTCAATTCTGTTTTCATAGTACCACCATCAGCCCCCGTGCTTTCCGTAATCGGTAGTACCAGTAACTCAGTGTCGCTGCAGTGGCGAGTAGACGATATAGGCGGTGCACCACTACGTGGTTTCACAATGACCTTTCGCAAGGAATTTGGTGACTGGGAAGAAACCCAACTTGACCGTCGTGTTAATTCTCATTTAATAGAGAATTTGGATTGTGGCACGAGATATCAGTTCAATATGGTGACATTCAATAAAATTGGAACGAGTGAAACGAGTGCTATCGAAACAGCCAAAACGAAAGGTAGGAGTGTAAAATTTTAGTACAGTATGTATATACGAGTAATGTATATACGAGTATGGTATGGCTTCAACCAGGACTTAACTACTTTTTAACAAAAGTTGGGTTAAATTGGTTACAAAGGGCAAAAAGGGTTACCGCACAAAAAAAAAATTTGGTTCGGACCTGGGGATCTTACTATGTGTACCACACGTTTTTGGGGTCGCTGAATCTGAACCCTAGGTCCATTTAAGCTTATCAGGGTTTTGACATAACTCCAAAGAACTTTTGTGAAAATTCGTCGGATTTGCTTGAAACACATTATTCGGGGTTACGGATTAAGAATCTGTTGTCGGTTTATCAAAATTCAAAATGGCGGATCCAATATGGTGGACGAGTATTTGGAAAAATTCATTAGAATCGCTTGAAAATCGATACTCGGGAGGGTTTTCGGAGTCGCGCTAATCCGGCGTCGGTTTTTTTTTTCAAATTCAAAAAGACGGATCCAATATGTGTTCAGAACCAAATTTTTTGTGTGAATATGAAATCAATTACCAACCAATTGAGTCGATATAGAGTCGGCTAATCTAAAAGCTAATAATAGGTTAAAATGCCGATCAACTTCCGACGGTTTTTATGAAACGCTTTAAATTTAAATCGGGTAGTAACATAAGACACCACTTGTTATCGAAAAATTTGCTCAAAACTAATTAACTGTAGTTAAAGCTCAATGGAAACGCTATATTGTGGTAGTAGTCACTGTTTAATTTGTGTTAAATACCCATTTTTTGTAGGCAATAAACCGATTCCGCCACATAAGCAAAGCTTGATACGTTCCAATATCACATCCGCATTGCTGGAGTTATCCTCATGGCAAGATGGCGGATGTCCTATACAATACTTCAGCATTGAGTTCAGACGTTATGGTATTTCAAGTGACTGGATCATCGTCTCTAGTCGTATAGAGACACACGTATGTATCTTTTGTGTGGAATTTATCTTAGATATCACTATCTCTACTTGCAGACACGCTATACAATTGGCGATCTGGAGCCTGGAACTGCATATAATCTACGCGTGGCGGCGCACAATAATGCTGGATCCACCATAAAGGAGTACTACTTTGAGACGTTGCATTTCAATGGACTTTCGGCCGAGTTGGATCACGGCGACTTACCCGAGGTGCGAACACTCTTCCGCGATGTTCATCTGATAGCAGTAATTATCACATCGGTGTTTGGCACGATCTTGGCTATAATCGGCGCTTGCATATGCTTCAAGAACTGTTAGTATAATGTAAAATATGCACAGCGTGTATTCGGTCTATAATTATATGATTCTCATATTCTCATATGTTTGTTGTAGATCCACGCCAACTATTTGCACGGAATGTCGACTCGATGCGGCCACATGGCGCTGATGGCAAGGATATCCAGCATCGTGAACAATACTACGGTACGGTACGCAAATCATGCCAGCAATCACCACGTGAATCGGTTGCTGGGCTTGAACGCATACCTGAATACTCTGAAGATATCTATCCTTACGCTACATTCCATTTACCAGAACATGAAAATCAATCAGCTAACATACCGCTCAGCCGCAAGGGAGGACTGCCGGCTATGTACGATCCGCGTGGCGGTGGTGTTGCGGACGACAATACACTCTCCAGCACGGGTGCCAAGGTGAAACGTTCGGTTTCTGCGGGCATTGGCAGCAGCGCTTCTAATGCGAATTTAGGCGGAGGACCGGTCACAGCATCGGGCGAGTGTAGTCATACCAATACTGAAAAACGGCATAAACGACGCTCAAAAGCAATTAAATCGGAGTCAGAGGAGTACGATAGCTTGAATAGTGATAGCGATTTGAGTGGTGAACGTATGCGTGAACGGGAGCGTGAAGAAAGTCGCAGCGGACGCGAATCCTCATCTCATCTAGACGATAGTGGTTACAACCGTAAGTAATTTAACTAAGAAGACAGCTAACTGTAAAAAAAATCCGTTTTTAAAACCTGCTAGAGATCTTTCTCATACAACAGTGACGAAAAATGTATTTCATTTAAATTTTAATACTGCTTTGATCTCGAAAGAAAAGAGCAAAATTACAGATATACAATTAAAGTTATTTGCATTCTTGATTTCTTTAAAATAAAAATTGTTTAAGAAATCGCTGTCTGTAGTATGAACGTATTTAAGACCCTAAAGGCTTAACTAAATATCGTGTTTGAAATAAACATTGTATTTTACATTATCTAACGGGAGAGCATTTGTACAAAATCTCGGACGAATTTTATATTTCTTCCAGATCTTTGGAATTAAATTAAAAAGCTTAGCAATATTTGTTAGCATTTAGTGGAGCCTACATTTCCTTAGGATTCGAAGGAACTCCGCCGATACTACAGATCTCTCAAAATGGCCTATTAAATGTAGTGCTTTTGTGTAGAATTAATGGAGCACATCTTGAACTTTTTATGAAAGCTTCTAAGAATGTTTATTTATTTAAAAAAAATCTAATATCAAATTACATATGAATCGAAATATTTCTAACTCTACTTACAGCGCACGGTCATAGTCCTTGCAGTGGTGGCAATACCGGAGGCAATAAAGAGCGGCTTTCAGTATTCAGTAGGCCTCAACTTCATAGTAAGTTAGTACCCATTTTAACTAATTAACACATTTTGAGATTTTGCAAGCATTACAAATACTCGTACTAACCCCTTCACCGACCTGTAGTACAACCGCCATGGCCACCGTCAACTAAATCATTAAAACACCACAATCAATTTTTATTACTAACCACCTTTGAGTGCATAAAATACGCCAAGCATCATACACAGCACACCCTAACACTTACTCAAATTCAAACAAGAAATCAAAACACAACAAACGTTTAGTCAATTTTGTGTCTTACAGCATTTTCTTTAAGTAAATTTGCATAAATATATCTACATATATATATGTTCAGAAAACATTATGCCGATTCACAAGAAAGACTCCAAGAAAGAGAACTTACGCACTTCTAAATCACCGAAACCTTCACCCACTACCACATCAACAGCAGCGGCAACGCCAACTGCACTCAAATCCACACGCTCCTTTTTCCAAGCCATAATACCCACACGCATCATATCCACCGCCCTGCATGCACCCGAACGTCAAGCACCTCCCCCAAATCCCTCAGCCCACTCACAGTACGTGCAAACCCCCATCACAGCCAAGCAGTGCAGTTCAATGGCAGCCGCAGCAGCAGCAGCCGCCGCAGCCAAAGCAGGCAACAAAAAGTCGAAATTGCATGGTCAGGCCGCACAACCCCATCAGTTGCATCAAATGTTGCCACAACGTCCATCAGTCATATCTCCTGCACAGCTGCAGCTGCAGCAGCCGCAACAACGCCAACCGCAAGCACGCAGCACTGCACAACTTATCAACGCCACTTCAGCTGCACGCCCATTATCTCCATCGCCGCCATATCGTTTCGCTTCTTCCACATCATCAACATCGACTTCATCCAAGCATGAGCGTGTCGCCAATATCAATACCAATGCAGCAACAACAACCCCCTCAATCACCAACATTACTAGCAACAACCACGAGACAATCATTTGCAGCAATCCATCATCACGTACAAGTCCCCAAGCATTGGTTAGCACCACCACTACCAACAACACATCCAATAATACCCCAACAACCACCCATGTCATCAACAACTGCGCGAAGCCACCGAATTCGCGTAGCGGCAGTAGTAGTAGCGATAGCATCGGATACCACAAGCGCTCGCTTTCCAATAGGCAAGCCATTAGTGTTGTAGTCGATGTGTTTTCCAACACAGAATACTTTAAACTCTAATTTGCACTCGCATACACGCAAACACTTGCAAGCATATATTCATGAGTGTTAATCATCAATTGAAATATTCTATTAAGTTTATTATTAAGTTTGTGATGATATATTATATTAAGGGAGTTAGAGATTTATTAATACATGTCTGACCGATTGACTGGCTTTTCGTATGCATTATGATGAATTATCCTCTTGAAACTAAAATAAATAATTTTTTTATGGTGTTATGTCCACACCCTGATCTGATGGTGTGAAATGAACCACGAATTCGAATTCAGAGAGCTCAAAAACAGATCACATAAGGTACATATAGTAAGACCCTTAGGTCAAACCCTTTTTGTTTGTGACTGTGTTATATTATGTTTAATTAATCTGGATGCTACTTTCTTCGATAAATCCTTTCAAACACTACAAATGACAAAAAACACTTTGGTTCAGTGGTTAATAGTTCTATAAAATTCAATTAGATTAAACGAGGGCAATGTTTCTCAATTCAGTATAAAAAGTAAATTGGCAAAGTTTTCAAGAAGAACAGTAGAAAGAGTTTATGCGTCATTGCGATACTCTGACAGCGCTGAAATACTTACCGACGTCTAAGCGTTTAGATCCACATTAATCCTGTAAATTTCAAAGTATTCATCAGGAATGCCTCCTATTCTGCTTTCGAGATTTATAAATTATTTCTTTGTGACTTACATCTAAACTCGAACTAAGACACATACCGAGCTTTCTACGCACTACTTTAATTTTATACTGTATTCTGACAATTTGGTTAAGCTTTGAGAAATTCATATATGTTGTTTATGTTATTTAAACTCACTCACTTGCATGTTGTCCCGCATTTATTTGCATGTTTTACTAAATACTAATCAGCACACTTCTAATAATCATCTTACCCAATTGTTATAATACCCTCCGAGACATTACATATTGATGCAGCTAATCGTATTTGTTCATTGTATTCAACAGCAGCATGGACCCCGTGCCCTTCGACTACCGGCTCTTTGACCCGCCACCAAAACAACCGAAACCAACCATTGCCTGTGGGGCACAGTCACAATCGCATCACCATCACCAGCGACAAACATCATCCACATCAACATCCACATCAGCTTCCACATCCACATCTGCCCAAAATTCAACCAACCATACAAATATGCCCGGCAGTCTATCCGGTGGCAAAATACGATCAAAAGCTACCGATACTAATTCCAACAGCGGCAGTAACCTCCTCCTCTCCGGCGAGTTCCAATGCACAACTAACAGCATCCCCGCCCCGCATATTGTCCAGTCGGGTTCATATGTCGAAATTCTGAAGCATGCCGCACCACAACCCCCCAACATAACAAACAACCAACAAACACCCATGCAAGCGCCAAACACAAAACGTCCAAGCGGCGCTGGCATTGGCGTTGGCGGTGGCTCAAATAACGGAAGTAGTAATAATGCTGTCAGCGGTGCCGCCTTGGCTTGTCACAACAAGAGCTACGGTGATTTTCTAACAATTACACCACGCCGCAAAGGTAAGCTGCTTTCATCCGGCTATGGTGAAAAACACGGCGGTGCTGGTGGCGGTGCACTTGATGGCAGCAATCAGGACAATTATCGCCATCATTTGCCCACCAGTATTGAACCACTTCATTTACTCGGCATACCCAACGACAATATGTCGACATTCTTTGACTATCGCGCCATGGAGACGCTCAGCAATGCCGATACGCTCGCAATCGGCAGCAGTCTTTCGGGTCATGCACACAACAACAAAGCCAACAAATCGTACGACACGAACATCACTTGCTTGAATGCAAACAATTATGTCGAAACCACACAAAGCAACAGCAGCTCAGGCATACCTGATGAATTTCATAATATAATAAGCGAGAAGAATTTGAGTCCACCCTCGGCTTTCAGTGATAACAACAGCTGTCTGCCAAAGGGCAAAGTTTAAAGTCCAAGTCTCGTGGCAGCACTTCAACGAAGATCATATCAAAATAGTGGGTTTTACGGTATAATTAACCTAAAAGAACTGAAGAATTCTGCATATCAAGTACGCGAATCTCTGTAATGGTTATACTAGAATTACGGACATAACTATACATATATTCATGAGTATTCATGAGAAAAGTATAGTAGAACATTGATGTCGGTTTAGGATGTCGGAACATCGAAACGAAAACACAACTGAAGACTTTACGGAAGCATTTAAACACAAGCGACAAATAAAAAGTTAAAATATTTTAATTGAGCGACTGGATGACTCTTAAGTTCAACGATATTCTCTGGAAGAAAATCTTTTAAGAAGTATCGCATTTGTATACTGCAAAAGCTACAAGTTAGGCTCTCTACGTCTCCAAAAATCATATACATAAATATGTGTTATGATTGTATGTACTAGCCTATATGCTAATTTATGTAAATTTATTAAATTGTAGTACGAGTGACGCATAGTTAAATGAATTAGAATTAGAAAATTTCAGTTTGTTCATTACATAGAACTCGAAATGTTTAGCGGATAGGTAAATCAGTAATAGTTCGGACAATTTACGTGGATATACGAAAGTACCAAACATTTTCAGTTGTTATTATCGACTATTATTCATTATATATATAATTTAACCCTACAATTTAAGTCTATGTATAACTCAGAACCATTTCCATATGGCTCTGTCCATTATTTTCCTTTTTTGAAAACCAATTCTTTGTTCGAGGCAGTTTTTACGTGAGATTTGCATAATCCTTAACTCTGTATTCGAGGCGCTTACAGTTCGTAGGACAGTGAACATATTTTGAATTCACAGCAGTTCTGGCTTTTGTACTACTATTTTTTAGAGTTCGCTACAAACTAACATATTTTCAACATAGTCCCCGAATCCATTGAGCCGAACCGATATTATTTGACTACAAAAAAAAAATGATAAAAAGTTAAAATATGGACTAAAATTTGAACCAGAATTAGAAGACATCGTGACTTTAGTCGGTCATTGCTTTGTTTTCTTGGGATCTTATTGTCATGGGATATTACAGCCCATGAACGAGAATTCTTTTCGAAACAAAAGCAACTCATTCATTTCAATGAAAGGTTTAATTGTAGAATCATTGGTAAATGAAGCTGGACTTCAATATTAATGAACTCCTTTCATTATTCTTATTTCTTTAAATGTTAACTTTGATGATTAAATGATTGCTTGTGCTCTATTTCATGGTTAAGACATTGGGATCATGAAGAACATAAAAAAATATTCACTTCGGCTAAGAGTCTGAACGCAGCGACACCGGTTTATACAACCTTATAGATATGTAGAGATATGTATTAAGCAAATGTACTTCCATTTTCAGTCGATAATCTTTATTCAGAAATCTTAACCTTATTAAGATGATCGAAATATTGCTTTTGGTAGATTTTAGATAAATAATTTGAACTACATATCGAGAGTATATTATATGAGTCCTTCTTCTGTCAATCCTGAATTTTATTTCAAACAATCTTCTCCGAATTAAGCAGTCCATCATATTAATGATCTTTGATCTCAACTTCAATTCCTCAATCATATTCTCTGTGATCTTTGTTTCCGCTTTCTGGGTAACATTTTTATGTGTTGAAAATAGTTTCAGTCAAATTGGGGTCAGATTGTCGACATATACGTACATTCCAAACCCTGTTGGGATCCATTATTGTTTCTGTTCTTACAACTCTATTCTGCTCTCCAACAAAGCAGCATAGATGTGTTTGGAAGGTCTAATCATACATAGTTTTAGATATTGCTGATTACAGAGTTTCTAAAATCGACCGCTATATTGGGAAAGGCATTAAATAGACAAGTTGGGTTTGAATTAATTTGATAATTATTGTTACTAACTATTTTATTCTAGCATGACCTTTGAATGACAAGACTCTTCCAAATTGTATAATAAATGGTTGATTGGAAATAATTGAAGGAGGATGTACTGGTTCTTTAGGTTTTTAGTTAATTTATGGAATTGACTTCAAGTTCGGCAAATTGTGGTGAGGAAAGTTAAAGAATATCATAATCGGGTAGAATTAAGACAAAAGATACTGCATTAGATTATTTGAATAATACATATACATATTTATAAGCATAAGAAACACACTGTTAATTAGTTAAATCTACAAATGAAGAATTTAATTATCATAAATATAAACGAACGAATATTTTTTTTTTAATATTGTGTATATACCAACACAGAGCAAAGTGTTTAAAAGCATTTAATTATTTGCATTTAAAAATCAAATATCAAAAACTAAAACAAAATATCAATATTATTAACTGAACATATTGACAAGTTACATAGCTATCTTATAGACTGTATGTGTGTACATATTATGAAAGAAAACGTTATAACCGTTCATTGTGGTAAATAAGGTAAAGAAGTCAATGCATTATTAATAAATATAGTTAACCATTATACCAGCAGTCCCTGCATGTATGCCAACAAATAATAAAATTAGACAGTTTGGTAGCAGCCAAAACCGACAATTTGCGATTAACCCTCGAAATCAATTTTAAAGCGTCAATTTTTTTACGAAAATTTACAAACTTTTGAACTAGATCTGTATGTAAGTGTATTTAAGCAGAAATTAAAAACAAAATTTAAAAGTGACAAATTTTTGAAAAAGCTAAAAAATAAAGCAAATTAATACAACGCGCATTAACTGTTGTAAGTTTGAAAAAATAATCAATAAATTTTAACAATTAATCGAAGTTTATATCTTATAAATAACGACAATGAGCAAACAACAAACACAAAAAATGAAATAAATTTAATAAGAGAAATCCGCAAATTACAAAAAATACTTAAATAAAAAAATTAACTGAAATTGTGCGTCATTTATAATATATTTCAAAAATATTTAGATTTACATAAAATTAACCAGAAATCATATGACATATACTTACACACACATACAATTTAGCTATAAAAAAAATTGTGGAAGGGAAAACAAAAACAATTTTTACCAATTACTTAAAAGATATTTTAATGAAGGCTCAATTATTTTGGAATTTGTTCGTCGTGTATATTGAAAACTAAAACAGTAAGCATTTTTAGACCATAAGTTCAACATGACACAAAAACAACAAGCTGTAACAATAAAAGTTAAATGAAAAACGCATAGTTGTAGTATCTAATACATGAACTAATTAAAAATTTCAAAACAAAACAATTAAGAAATAATAATAAGAATTCAATAAAGATTGATGAAGTTCCAGTTTGGATACTTATAACAGTAATTAATCCAAAATCAAAAGATTTTTAATGGCGGTAATGAATGCAACCCTGGATGTGGTTCTGTGTTTAGTATCACCAGACTATAAGTAGTTTCAAATGCTCTCGGAGGGTAAAAGCGTTTTTAAACAGCCAAATTAATTGATCAATAAATATTTTTATTGAGAAACCCTTTTTTGCCTTTTATACTGCCGGCTACTCGATAACCGATCAGCTGTACATTTTTATACTCTCGCAACAAAAGTTGCTAAGAGAGTATTATAGTTTTGTTCACATAAAGGTTTGTGTCTGTGTCACCAAGAAATACAAGAGTAAGATATGGGGTTATATACATATAAATTATCTGGGTGTCGAGTGGAGTTGAAATCCGGATGTCTGTCCGTCTGTCCGTGCCAGCGATAACTAGAGTAAAAATTGTGATATCTTAATAAAACTTGGAACACATGTTCCTTGGGACCGTGAGAGGGTTTACTTTCGAATGGGCAAAAAAAAGTTGACCATTGCCACGCCCACAAAATGTCGAAAACCAAAAACACATAAAGTGTCATAACTAAGCTGTAAATAAGTTATAACAGTAAAATTTAGAATAAAGGATCGCACTTGGAAGGGGCATATCTGGATGTAATTTTTTGGAGAAAAAGGGCGTGGCCCGCCCCAAATCGGTTATTTGTATATATATATCGCAAACCAATGAAGCTATATAAAGCAAACTTTCTGCAGTTGATTCTCTTACGTACCCCACCACACACCATGAAAATAGTTGAAATCGGATAATAACCACGCCCACCGCCCATACAAAGGTTAGGTTGAAAATTACTAAAAGTGAGTTAACTCTCTAATGATAAACATCAGAAACACTAAATTTTACAGAAAAAATAGCAGAAGGAAGCTGCACTCAGATCTTTTTACACTCAGTTCCCTCACGTGTTATGATTATTTGCAACGTTGCGAGGTAGGCAGTCTGTTTCCTCTCCGCTGCGAAACGGCATTCCTCATCGTACCTGCTGTTTTTTTGACTTTCCCGAAAGCCAATGGTTTCAGTTGCAGCGGTACGCAGTGAGTTTGATATGCCGTCCCACAGTTCCCTCAGCTTTTCGACGTCAAACCTTACTTGTGTTTGTTGACGGGCGTTCTTTGCTGCACAGAGGCGGGTGCGTATCTTCGCTGCAACCAGATAATGGTCCGAGTCTATATTTGGTCCTCGGAGCGTACGCACGTCTAAAACACTGGAGACATGTCTTCCGTCTATCACAACGTGATGGATTTTGTTACGCGTGTTTCGATTAGGAGACAGCCAAGTAGCTTGATGTATTTTCTTACTCTGGAATCTGGTACTACAGACGACCATATTTCGGGCCCCAGCGAAGTCGATCAGCCTCAGGCCGTTTGGCGATGTTTCGACATGGTGGCTGAATTTTCCGACTGTTGTGCCAAAGACACCTTCTTTACCCACCCTGGCGTTAAAATCGCCAAGCACGATTTTCACATCGTGGCGGGGCAGCGCTCATAGGTGCGTTCTAGGCGCTCATAGAAAGCACCGGAGTGAATGCCAGAACTCGGCGACGGAGTCTCTCTCCCACCACAAAACCAACACCAAATTTGCGCTCCTTTATATGGCCGCTGTAGTAGATGTCACAAGGACCCACCTTTTTCCGTACTTGTCCCGTCCATCGCACTTCTTGGATGGCGGTGATGTCAGCCTTTAGTCGTATGAGGACATCAACCAGCTGGGCAGAGGCACCTTCCCAATTAAGGGTCCGGACATTCCAGGTGCAAGCCCTTATATCATTATCCTTAAAACGTTTGCAGAGGTCGTCATCAAAAGGGGGGTGTCTCATCCGAGGCTTTCTTTTTCGATTTTTCATTGGTACTCCGTTTTTATGTAGTGGGTCCCAAGCCCTACGCACAACCGCAGAAGCTAGTTCGCCTTCTCACTTTAGCTCGCCTTCAAACGGATGTTTGTTGGCTACCCAGAGGATACTTGGTCTAAAACCGGAAGTCGTGAGCTGCTTGAATCATGTGGAGAAGAATCGTTTCTGGCAACTCCCAAGTGAATGTCAATCAAAAACTTTCCTCACTTACGTGAACTCCCACACATGATTCCATCCTCCAACATCCCAGCCTGTCAACATTAACCCAACAAAATATTTGTAGAGATCTGTTTGCATCCCAAACTTATTCTCAACTGAAAATGTCACCTTTTGAGCCGAATTCTCGACATTTGCTGGAAATTTTTATTTTTTCTTTATTAATTCCAAGAAAAGTGCGGCTAAGGCTCATCGACATTTGTAACATCGCCGTTTGTAACCGTTTTTATACAAAAAAAAACGGCAGAAGACCTAATATTAAACTTTATGCCGAATTTATGGGTAAATAAAATTTCTTCAACTTAGCCTTTTCTCGAACTTAGCCCTTCCTTACTTGTTGTTTTTGCTTTGCATAAGAAGTTGGTAAGTTTCATCAGATGAGCGACATCTACCGTAGCTTTTTTTATAAAAAAAATCAGCCAAACGCAAGCGAAGAACGTATATCGTACGTCTTTGTCGCAGAGTTGCATTTGATTTTCAAGTCGACTAAAATTCAATTAAAAATAAATGTAGATTTTATTTTGTATGGTAAATCGGTCTTAATAAGCGTTTTAATCGAGCAGGGGTCGGTTAATTTATGAATTAGCAGCTGTCTAAAAACGCTATAATGCTTTCGGAGGATAATGCTCTTTCCTTTAGATAAGGCTGGTAAACCATTTGCTTTGATAAATTTACAACGCCAGTAAGTTGCCGGAATATAAACCGATTATCAAAAAGGTTATCCATTATTTCACTTTTAAAACATTCGTCATGTCTTATCGCTTTGTCATGTCATTGACTAATGCAATATTGTGGTAAAACTCAGTAATTCTTCTAACCCCTAATATTACTATAGGGCAATTTTCATTGACTAAAAATGCAATATTGTGGTAAAACCCAGTAATTCTTCTAACCCCTAATATTACTATAGGGCAATTTTTCTTGGCATTTGCTTCAAGTAACAGTATTATTAAAACATTTCGTTTGCACAAAAATTGATCTTTTTGACAGTTTGGTTTGTCAATTCATAATGAACAGACGTACGCTCGAACAACGAAGATTGGGCCTCTCGGTTGGAATTTATGAGAGTATCATGTACAAGAGAATATGTAACCAATACACGCGAATATAACGGGTATATAGACAACTAATTTAAAGTGCGTTAATGTGTAGGTATCTAATTCGCTAAAGAAAGTGCTTAGTTAATATTAAGCGTATTAAATGAATGAACATGGTTCCCCCATTTCTTTCTAAAATTAAGCTCATGCGAATATTAAATTTACAAGTACGTTTTTTTTTCTGAGAGTTTTGACAGAAATAATCAATGACAATCAGAACGAATGAATGTTTGGAATATATTTACAATTAGTACGAAAGCTAGACAAGGTCTCCTCTCATTCCTGCTCTAGAATAACGGTACAGTTACATTCGGCAATACAAAATAGGGTTCATTCTTCGACTAATAAGGAAAGGCTAAGTCCGGTTGCAATGCTAAAAGGTATGGAAACATTTTCAGCTATTATTATTTATAAGTGTAAACCGATTTCATTATTATATTGGGTATTTGGACGATAGAAGAAGATATAGCTTGAGTATCCTATTTCCACGAAAACTCACAGTTTGACATTATATTCAATTTCACCGGAAGTTTATTCTATTTACATACTTGCTCTATAGTGCCATGTTTTGCACGAAATCCGAAATTGTGCTTTAGTATTATGTATGTATATTATTTTCGGGTGGGAAAAGCTATTTAGTTCTTTTCTTAATTTACGTACAGCAGAATTCAGCTGAAGTTGAGTGGAAAAGAAGCGATTTATGTGTCATTTGCCTCTAGATCACCTTTTATAAAGAAGTTTGTAATTTTAAACAATGTGGACAGTATATAGCCGCCAAGTTAAAGTCCCCACCGTGATTTAGTTAGATATGTTGTCGTTTGTAACTGCGACATGAGGTTCTAATACCTCTTACAAATATTTATATGTGCATTTTTGTTATTGTTTATATTTCTTGTTCAATGTAATTTTTTATATTTCGGTAAATGTAGAATAAAAGGTTGATACTTTTCTCGTTCGTTGTACCGTTACATTAAGAATATACTTGTGAATTGGGTATTGCATAGTAAATATTTTTAAGTGCAAAATCAGTTTAGCTGATCTTTCTTGCTGATAGTGTAGCGGCAAAATCTTTTTGCGTTTGTAAATTTGTTTGTAAAACTAAATGCCTCTTGGTAATAGTTAGTCTGCCAAGGGACAAGGAATAATTATAGAAATACATAAAAGCGGTTCCAAATACGTCTAAACCCAAGCAATATCGAAAATGTATATCACACCTCCACGGTACCTAAACCAACGCTAAAGAAAGGCACAATAAAGCACATTTTAGGTTTGCAAATAAATGCCAATTCTGGGCCGCTGAGTGATGGAATAGAGTCTTTAGGGACGAAAAAAATTAAATTTGGTCGTCCCAGATCATTGAAAGAAATATTGGAGAGATTCGCACCAGGAACGACGGTCCTGCTACAAGCGATGTTTTGGAAGCGGTACCTTGATTTCATGGGCTGCATTTTGGTGCAGTGGAAAGACGTCTACATATTTTAGATAGACTCAAATGAATGCTAATATTTATGGACAGCGAGTTAACAAAATTTGCAGGAAATATTTATGACATATAACTGGATATATCAGCAGGATAACACTTCAATGCACACGAAGAACATATTTAACGACCGGAAAATTCCCGTATTACAATGTGCAGCTTTGAGTTCGAACCTAAATCCTATTGAGGATCTCTGGGGGTCATCTCTGCTACTGTTTTCCAAAACGGAAAGCAGTTTGAGACAGTACGTCACCTTAAGTTAGCCATAGAGCAAGAATTTGCAAATATTTACATAACTATTCTACAGTCATTAGTTAATTCTCTGATTAAGCGGCATAATTTAATTTTAAAATATAAGGACAATACTACTGACTATTAAAATAAACATTTCTGTCAGTTAAACTCAAATGTAAAAGGTTTAGTGGTAAGAGTAGTAAAGTACACTTATAAATATTTACTATAAGCCTAAACTTAAATTATGTTTTATACTTTTAATTTTTTTTTTTGTTTTATAATTTTTCATATCGTTTTATCGGTTATAATAGTAATAACAAACCTGCTTACTCAGAAACATTTTGCAATTTTCTAATGTTTTAGTTTTTTTGAAAAAAGTATATGCACATATAATTATTTGTATGAGGTATATGGTGGTTTAATCGATTTCTAACCAACACTGGTGTTCCATAAAGTGCCTTTTCATCAAGGTGATTCCTAAAATAGGGTCTATATACCGGTATATTATTTATTAGATGAGTTTCTGACCATATCATTACTTCTAAGTTTATCATACAGGATTCGAATAAATTTCAGATTACGGACAGACACGTTTACATAGCTCCTTTGTACGGATCTATTTTTAGAAGTGAAATGCTGGTTTGCTAGACTATATTAAAAATAAGAAACAAGATGAGCTGCAGCTACAAAAAAAAATCATTCAAGAGTGAAAAGTTTCCTGAAATGGAAGAAAAAACGGCAACGGAATTGCCACATCCCCATAAGCGGAATTGCGTTGCAGCATAAAGCAAAGAATTTGCGCCACCAATTGTATAGAGGTAATTTTAATTTCTGCCATGGTTGACACGTTTTTAAATATTTAAGAATCTACTCAAAGAAATTACTAGAGATTGTTGCGACTTCAGTTATCCGATAAAACCGCAAAATTTTTCGTTATACTGTTATACAGCATATGTTATTGTGAATGTTGTAAGTTTATACATTCTTTTCGAAGCACATGAAGCTTTGACATACCAAAGCTTCCAAACTGTGTATGAATTTCGGGTAGAATTAAGGCAAAAGATACTGCATTAGATTATTTGAATAATACATATACATATTTATAAGCATAAGAAACACACTGTTAATTAGTTAAATCTACAAATGAAGAATTTAATTATCATAAATATAAACGAACGAATATTTTTTTTTTTAATATTGTGTATATACCAACACAGAGCAAAGTGTTTAAAAGCATTTAATTATTTGCATTTAAAAATCAAATATCAAAAACTAAAACAAAATATCAATATTATTAACTGAACATATTGACAAGTTACATAGTTATCTTATAGACTGTATGTGTGTACATATTATGAAAGAAAACGTTATAACCGTTCATTGTGGTAAATAAGGTAAAGAAGTCAATGCATTATTAATAAATATAGTTAACCATTATACCAGCAGTCCCTGCATGTATGCCAACAAATAATAAAATTAGACAGTTTGGTAGCAGCCAAAACCGACAATTTGCGATTAACCCTCGAAATCAATTTTAAAGCGTCAATTTTTTTACGAAAATTTACAAACTTTTGAACTAGATCTGTATGTAAGTGTATTTAAGCAGAAATTAAAAACAAAATTTAAAAGTGACAAATTTTTGAAAAAGCTAAAAAATAAAGCAAATTAATACAACGCGCATTAACTGTTGTAAGTTTGAAAAAATAATCAATAAATTTTAACAATTAATCGAAGTTTATATCTTATAAATAACGACAATGAGCAAACAACAAACACAAAAAATGAAATAAATTTAATAAGAGAAATCCGCAAATTACAAAAAATACTTAAATAAAAAAATTAACTGAAATTGTGCGTCATTTATAATATATTTCAAAAATATTTAGATTTACATAAAATTAACCAGAAATCATATGACATATACTTACACACACATACAATTTAGCTATAAAAAAAATTGTGGAAGGGAAAACAAAAACAATTTTTACCAATTACTTAAAAGATATTTTAATGAAGGCTCAATTATTTTGGAATTTGTTCGTCGTGTATATTGAAAACTAAAACAGTAAGCATTTTTAGACCATAAGTTCAACATGACACAAAAACAACAAGCTGTAACAATAAAAGTTAAATGAAAAACGCATAGTTGTAGTATCTAATACATGAACTAATTAAAAATTTCAAAACAAAACAATTAAGAAATAATAATAAGAATTCAATAAAGATTGATGAAGTTCCAGTTTGGATACTTATAACAGTAATTAATCCAAAATCAAAAGATTTTTAATGGCGGTAATGAATGCAACCCTGGATGTGGTTCTGTGTTTAGTATCACCAGACCATAAGTAGTTTCAAATGCTCTCGGAGGGTAAAAGCGTTTTTAAACAGCCAAATTAATTGATCAATAAATATTTTTATTGAGAAACCCTTTTTTGCCTTTTATACTGCCGGCTACTCGATAACCGATCAGCTGTACATTTTTATACTCTCGCAACAAAAGTTGCTAAGAGAGTATTATAGTTTTGTTCACATAAAGGTTTGTGTCTGTGTCACCAAGAAATACAAGAGTAAGATATGGGGTTATATACATATAAATGATCTGGGTGTCGAGTGGAGTTGAAATCCGGATGTCTGTCCGTCTGTCCGTGCCAGCGATAACTAGAGTAAAAATTGTGATATCTTAATAAAACTTGGAACACATGTTCCTTGGGACCGTGAGAGGGTTTACTTTCGAATGGGCAAAAAAAAGTTGACCATTGCCACGCCCACAAAATGTCGAAAACCAAAAACACATAAAGTGTCATAACTAAGCTGTAAATAAGTTATAACAGTAAAATTTAGAATAAAGGATCGCACTTGGAAGGGGCATATCTGGATGTAATTTTTTGGAGAAAAAGGGCGTGGCCCGCCCCAAATCGGTTATTTGTATATATATATCGCAAACCAATGAAGCTATATAAAGCAAACTTTCTGCAGTTGTTTCTCTTACGTACCCCACCACACACCATGAAAATAGTTGAAATCGGATAATAACCACGCCCACCGCCCATACAAAGGTTAGGTTGAAAATTACTAAAAGTGAGTTAACTCTCTAATGATAAACATCAGAAACACTAAATTTTACAGAAAAAATAGCAGAAGGAAGCTGCACTCAGATCTTTTTACACTCAGTTCCCTCACGTGTTATGATTATTTGCAACGTTGCGAGGTAGGCAGTCTGTTTCCTCTCCGCTGCGAAACGGCATTCCTCATCGTACCTGCTGTTTTTTTGACTTTCCCGAAAGCCAATGGTTTCAGTTGCAGCGGTACGCAGTGAGTTTGATATGCCGTCCCACAGTTCCCTCAGCTTTTCGACGTCAAACCTTACTTGTGTTTGTTGACGGGCGTTCTTTGCTGCACAGAGGCGGGTGCGTATCTTCGCTGCAACCAGATAATGGTCCGAGTCTATATTTGGTCCTCGGAGCGTACGCACGTCTAAAACACTGGAGACATGTCTTCCGTCTATCACAACGTGATGGATTTTGTTACGCGTGTTTCGATTAGGAGACAGCCAAGTAGCTTGATGTATTTTCTTACTCTGGAATCTGGTACTACAGACGACCATATTTCGGGCCCCAGCGAAGTCGATCAGCCTCAGGCCGTTTGGCGATGTTTCGACATGGTGGCTGAATTTTCCGACTGTTGTGCCAAAGACACCTTCTTTACCCACCCTGGCGTTAAAATCGCCAAGCACGATTTTCACATCGTGGCGGGGCAGCGCTCATAGGTGCGTTCTAGGCGCTCATAGAAAGCACCGGAGTGAATGCCAGAACTCGGCGACGGAGTCTCTCTCCCACCACAAAACCAACACCAAATTTGCGCTCCTTTATATGGCCGCTGTAGTAGATGTCACAAGGACCCACCTTTTTCCGTACTTGTCCCGTCCATCGCACTTCTTGGATGGCGGTGATGTCAGCCTTTAGTCGTATGAGGACATCAACCAGCTGGGCAGAGGCACCTTCCCAATTAAGGGTCCGGACATTCCAGGTGCAAGCCCTTATATCATTATCCTTAAAACGTTTGCAGAGGTCGTCATCAAAAGGGGGGTGTCTCATCCGAGGCTTTCTTTTTCGATTTTTCATTGGTACTCCGTTTTTATGTAGTGGGTCCCAAGCCCTACGCACAACCGCAGAAGCTAGTTCGCCTTCTCACTTTAGCTCGCCTTCAAACGGATGTTTGTTGGCTACCCAGAGGATACTTGGTCTAAAACCGGAAGTCGTGAGCTGCTTGAATCATGTGGAGAAGAATCGTTTCTGGCAACTCCCAAGTGAATGTCAATCAAAAACTTTCCTCACTTACGTGAACTCCCACACATGATTCCATCCTCCAACATCCCAGCCTGTCAACATTAACCCAACAAAATATTTGTAGAGATCTGTTTGCATCCCAAACTTATTCTCAACTGAAAATGTCACCTTTTGAGCCGAATTCTCGACATTTGCTGGAAATTTTTATTTTTTCTTTATTAATTCCAAGAAAAGTGCGGCTAAGGCTCATCGACATTTGTAACATCGACGTTTGTAACCGTTTTTATACAAAAAAAACGACAGAAGACCTAATATTAAACTTTATGCCGAATTTATGGGTAAATAAAATTTCTTCAACTTAGCCTTTTCTCGAACTTAGCCCTTCCTTACTTGTTGTTTTTGCTTTGCATAAGAAGTTGGTAAGTTTCATCAGATGAGCGACATCTACCGTAGCTTTTTTTATAAAAAAAATCAGCCAAACGCAAGCGAAGAACGTATATCGTACGTCTTTGTCGCAGAGTTGCATTTGATTTTCAAGTCGACTAAAATTCAATTAAAAATAAATGTAGATTTTATTTTGTATGGTAAATCGGTCTTAATAAGCGTTTTAATCGAGCAGGGGTCGGTTAATTTATGAATTAGCAGCTGTCTAAAAACGCTATAATGCTTTCGGAGGATAATGCTCTTTCCTTTAGATAAGGCTGGTAAACCATTTGCTTTGATAAATTTACAACGCCAGTAAGTTGCCGGAATATAAACCGATTATCAAAAAGGTTATCCATTATTTCACTTTTAAAACATTCGTCATGTCTTATCGCTTTGTCATGTCATTGACTAATGCAATATTGTGGTAAAACTCAGTAATTCTTCTAACCCCTAATATTACTATAGGGCAATTTTCATTGACTAAAAATGCAATATTGTGGTAAAACCCAGTAATTCTTCTAACCCCTAATATTACTATAGGGCAATTTTTCTTGGCATTTGCTTCAAGTAACAGTATTATTAAAACATTTCGTTTGCAAAAAAATTGATCTTTTTGACAGTTTGGTTTGTCAATTCATAATGAACAGACGTACGCTCGAACAACGAAGATTGGGCCTCTCGGTTGGAATTTATGAGAGTATCATGTACAAGAGAATATGTAACCAATACACGCGAATATAACGGGTATATAGACAACTAATTTAAAGTGCGTTAATGTGTAGGTATCTAATTCGCTAAAGAAAGTGCTTAGTTAATATTAAGCGTATTAAATGAATGAACATGGTTCCCCCATTTCTTTCTAAAATTAAGCTCATGCGAATATTAAATTTACAAGTACGTTTTTTTTTCTGAGAGTTTTGACAGAAATAATCAATGACAATCAGAACGAATGAATGTTTGGAATATATTTACAATTAGTACGAAAGCTAGACAAGGTCTCCTCTCATTCCTGCTCTAGAATAACGGTACAGTTACATTCGGCAATACAAAATAGGGTTCATTCTTCGACTAATAAGGAAAGGCTAAGTCCGGTTGCAATGCTAAAAGGTATGGAAACATTTTCAGCTATTATTATTTATAAGTGTAAACCGATTTCATTATTATATTGGGTATTTGGACGATAGAAGAAGATATAGCTTGAGTATCCTATTTCCACGAAAACTCACAGTTTGACATTATATTCAATTTCACCGGAAGTTTATTCTATTTACATACTTGCTCTATAGTGCCATGTTTTGCACGAAATCCGAAATTGTGCTTTAGTATTATGTATGTATATTATTTTCGGGTGGGAAAAGTTATTTAGTTCTTTTCTTAATTTACGTACAGCAGAATTCAGCTGAAGTTGAGTGGAAAAGAAGCGATTTATGTGTCATTTGCCTCTAGATCACCTTTTATAAAGAAGTTTGTAATTTTAAACAATGTGGACAGTATATAGCCGCCAAGTTAAAGTCCCCACCGTGATTTAGTTAGATATGTTGTCGTTTGTAACTGCGACATGAGGTTCTAATACCTCTTACAAATATTTATATGTGCATTTTTGTTATTGTTTATATTTCTTGTTCAATGTAATTTTTTATATTTCGGTAAATGTAGAATAAAAGGTTGATACTTTTCTCGTTCGTTGTACCGTTACATTAAGAATATACTTGTGAATTGGGTATTGCATAGTAAATATTTTTAAGTGCAAAATCAGTTTAGCTGATCTTTCTTGCTGATAGTGTAGCGGCAAAATCTTTTTGCGTTTGTAAATTTGTTTGTAAAACTAAATGCCTCTTGGTAATAGTTAGTCTGCCAAGGGACAAGGAATAATTATAGAAATACATAAAAGCGGTTCCAAATACGTCTAAACCCAAGCAATATCGAAAATGTATATCACACCTCCACGGTACCTAAACCAACGCTAAAGAAAGGCACAATAAAGCACATTTTAGGTTTGCAAATAAATGCCAATTCTGGGCCGCTGAGTGATGGAATAGAGTCTTTAGGGACGAAAAAAATTAAATTTGGTCGTCCCAGATCATTGAAAGAAATATTGGAGAGATTCGCACCAGGAACGACGGTCCTGCTACAAGCGATGTTTTGGAAGCGGTACCTTGATTTCATGGGCTGAATTTTGGTGCAGTGGAAAGACGTCTACATATTTTAGATAGACTCAAATGAATGCTAATATTTATGGACAGCGAGTTAACAAAATTTGCAGGAAATATTTATGACATATAACTGGATATATCAGCAGGATAACACTTCAATGCACACGAAGAACATATTTAACGACCGGAAAATTCCCGTATTACAATGTGCAGCTTTGAGTTCGAACCTAAATCCTATTGAGGATCTCTGGGGGTCATCTCTGCTACTGTTTTCCAAAACGGAAAGCAGTTTGAGACAGTACGTCACCTTAAGTTAGCCATAGAGCAAGAATTTGCAAATATTTACATAACTATTCTACAGTCATTAGTTAATTCTCTGATTAAGCGGCATAATTTAATTTTAAAATATAAGGACAATACTACTGACTATTAAAATAAACATTTCTGTCAGTTAAACTCAAATGTAAAAGGTTTAGTGGTAAGAGTAGTAAAGTACACTTATAAATATTTACTATAAGCCTAAACTTAAATTATGTTTTATACTTTTAATTTTTTTTTTTGTTTTATAATTTTTCATATCGTTTTTTCGGTTATAATAGTAATAACAAACCTGCTTACTCAGAAACATTTTGCAATTTTCTAATGTTTTAGTTTTTTTGAAAAAAGTATATGCACATATAATTATTTGTATGAGGTATATGGTGGTTTAATCGATTTCTAACCAACACTGGTGTTCCATAAAGTGCCTTTTCATCAAGGTGATTCCTAAAATAGGGTCTATATACCGGTATATTATTTATTAGATGAGTTTCTGACCATATCATTACTTCTAAGTTTATCATACAGGATTCGAATAAATTTCAGATTACGGACAGACACGTTTACATAGCTCCTTTGTACGGACCTATTTTTAGAAGTGAAATGCTGGTTTGCTAGACTATATTAAAAATAAGAAACAAGATGAGCTGCAGCTACAAAAAAAAATCATTCAAGAGTGAAAAGTTTCCTGAAATGGAAGAAAAAACGGCAACGGAATTGCCACATCCCCATAAGCGGAATTGCGTTGCAGCATAAAGCAAAGAATTTGCGCCACCAATTGTATAGAGGTAATTTTAATTTCTGCCATGGTTGACACGTTTTTAAATATTTAAGAATCTACTCAAAGAAATTACTAGAGATTGTTGCGACTTCAGTTATCCGATAAAACCGCAAAATTTTTCGTTATACTGTTATACAGCATATGTTATTGTGAATGTTGTAAGTTTATACATTCTTTTCGAAGCACATGAAGCTTTGACATACCAAAGCTTCCAAACTGTGTATGAATTTCCGCTAAATGTTATTGAAACTAAGCTTTCAACCTGTTAGCAGACGTTTACAGTGCTATCTAAACAACGATATGTATGTAACGGATGTTAAAAATTATATTTATTTGTATTTGGTCACTGATTGGTCACTGACGGCACAATTTGGGAGGCTGAAAATTTTTCAGAATGTCAAAATTTTAAATCTGATATAATGTAACGATTCAAAATAAAGTATTGCAACATATTTCTAAAGAAGTGCAATCTGCTAGGTATTTTGGTGTAATTGTGGATTCCACGCCAGATATTGCTCATGTTGATCAACTCACGAAAATTATTAGATATGTACGTAACAATGTTAAAATTGTTGAAAGATTTCTGGAATTAATTCCAAATACTGGCCATAAGGCTAAAGGTATTGAAGATGCTTTGTTAAAATCTCTTGAGGATAAAGGTTTAAATATAATGAATTGTCGTGGTCAATCTTACGATAATGCAAGCAACATACAGTGTAATCCGGTTATAATGGACTCCACGGGACCATGTCAAATTGTCCATTATAACCGAGTGTCCATCTAATCAGAATATAAAATTTTTAACTCAAAAAGTAAATTCAATGTGTTTTTTTATTAAAGCAATAAAGTTTATGAATAAAAATACAAAATTAAGAAAATAATAAGTTTAATTAAGTCTTTTGAAAAAAGTCAGTGATTTTCTTTTGGGTGAATGCCTTATTGACAAAATCTTTTTGTAGTTTGCTTTCGAGTTTTTCCCGATTAATCCATATATTCGAAACAGTCTGTTTTTTTAGGTTTTTTTCTTAAAATTAACAACTCTCAATGAAAAGGCAACGAACTTCAGACTTTCAGACCACCGCAGAAGTTGTTTGCCTTTTTTTGACTTATTTCCAAGAAAAAATTAACATTTTCTGCTGCAGAGACTGATTGTGTCTCTTGATCGAATTCCGGAAAGTACAAAATTTAGCTTATTGCCAACTGATTGCCAACTTTGTTTTGAAATTTAATTTTGAAAGCTTCGGTTATAATGGACAAAATCCGATTTTATTGTCTATTATAACCGGAGTCCATTATAACCGAGTCTATTTTAACCGAGTTTTTTACATATGTTTGAACTGGGACTTGACAAAGAGGTCCATAATAACAGAGTTTCCATCTTAAGCGAGTCCATTATAAATGGATTACACTGTATCAGGTTTATATTCAGGAGTGCAAGCACGAATCAAAACAAGTAATCCATTAGCTGAATATGTTCCTTGTGCTGGTCACTCTTTAAATTTAGTAGGAACTTGTGCAGCTGAATCTGTTACCGAAGCAGTTGACTTTTTTTCTACTTTGCAAGAATTATATAATTTTTTACAGTTTCCACACATCGTTGGGAAATTTTAAGACAGCTTACAAGTTTAAGGCATAAAAGCCTTTCTCAAACTCGTTGGTCGGCTCGACATGATGCAAAAGAGTGGCCTGGAAATAATTGTTGCACTAAATTTTATTGGTGAAAACAAAGATGAAAAACCTACTACTCGAGCTGAAGCTAAGGGACTGAAGCAAAAATTGCAACATCTAGAAACAGCAATTCTAGTCATTGTTTGAAATGCAATTTTGGATCGCTTTAATGTTGCGAGTAAGAAGCTTCAAGATTCTCAAGTTAATTTATCATCTGTGATAAGAATATATAGATCTTTGGCATTATTTCTTCAAGATATGAGAGATAAGTAATTTTCTGATTATGAAAAAAAGCCAAAGCACTATATGGAGTTAAAAATTATTACCACTATGGCACCCGTCGTAAAAAAACCCGAAGACTTCAGGCTGACGAGTCACGGGAAAATGAAAGAACAGCTTATATGGAGAAAAAAATTTTCGAACTAACATTTACTATCTAATTTTAGATGCTTTAAGTGTACAATTGACAGAACGAAAAAGTGCTTATCATATTCTTTACGAAAAATTTAATTTTTTTGACAATTTATATGAAATATATACCAATGAATTAAAAATTCGCGGAGATGAATTAGTTACTAAGTATTCTGATGATTAAGAAGATACTTTCGCGAATGAATGTATTCATTTGCACTGTCAACTCAAAGATTATCTAATGAACACAAAATATATTAGTTCCGCGCAAGGAATATACAATTTTTTGCATTCTCAAAATCTTCAAGATGTTTATCCAAATGTAGACATTGTATGTATGTGATTGACGTTCAACCGTTTAGCCGGTTATAGCCGAATCGATGAGAGCGCGCCACTCCTCTCGTTCCTTCGCAGTTCGGCGCCAGTTGGAGATTCCAAGTGTAACCAGGTCGCTCTCCACCTGGTCCCTCCAACGGAGTGGAGGCCTTCCCCTTCCTCGGCTTCCTCCGGCGGGTACTGCATCGAACACTTTCAGAGCTGGAGTGTTTTCGTCCATTCGGACAACATGACCTAGCCAGCATAGCCGCTGTCTTTTTATTCACTGAACTATGTCAATGTCGTCGTATAACTCGTACAGCTCATCGTTTCATCGTCTGCGGTATTCGCCGTCGCCAATGTTCTGAGGACCATAAATCTTGCGCAAAATTTTCCTCTCGAAAACTCCTAGTGTCGTCTCATCTGATGTTGACATCGTCCAAGCTTCTGCACCATAAAGCAGGACGGGAATGATAAGCGACTTGTAGAATTTGATTTTGGTTCGCCGAGAGAGGACTTTACTGTTCAATTGCCTACTCAGTCCAAATTAGCACCTGTTGGCAAAAGTGATTCTGCTCTGGATTTCGAGGCTGACATTGTTGGTGTTGTTAATACTGGTTCCCAGGTATACGATATTATCTACAACTTCGAAGTTATGACTGTCAACAGTGACGTGGCAGCCAAGGCGCGAGTGCGCCGACTGTTTGCTTGGAGATATTTCGTCTTGTCCTCATTCACCTCCAGACCCATTCGCTTCGCCTCCTTATCCGTCGTTTGGTATCGAACGGCTCGGAGAGGTCCTTCCCAATCATGACGGAGCTTTTGGTGTTGCTCAACGTCAATTTACACAGCCGTATTAGTTTTGCGGGGATACCAAATTCAGACATCGCGGCATAAAGGCAGCTCCTTTTCGTGCTTTCGAAAGCAGCTTTAAAATCGACAAAAAGGTGGTGTGTGTCGATCCTCTTTTCACGGGTCTTCTCCAAGATTTGGCGCATGGTGAATATCTGGTCCATGGTGGACTTTCCAGGTCTAAAGCCACACTGATAAGGTCCAATCAATTTGTTGACGGTGGGCTTAAGTCTTTCGATATTTGGGAGGCTTATCCCACGGTAATTGCCACAGTTTGTGGAATCTCCCTTTTTATGGATTGGGCAGAGCACACTGAGATTCCAATCGTCAGGCATGCTTTCTTCCGACCATAATTTGCAAAGAAGCTGATGCATGCACCTTATCAGTTCTTCGCCGCCGTATTTGAATAGCTTAGCAGGGAATCTATCGGCCCTTGCCGCTTTGCTGTTCTTCAGGCGGGTAATTACTATTCGAATTTCTTCATGGTCGGATAATGGAACATCTATTCCATCGTCATTGATTGGGGAATCGGGTTCGCCAACTCCTGGTGTTGCACTTTCACCGCCATTCAGCAGGTCGGAGAAGTGTTCCCTCCATAATCCCAGTATGCCCTGGACATCGATTACCAGATTACCACCTTGGGCTTTACATGAGGATGCTTCGGTCTTGAAATCTTCGTTAAGTCGCTTCATTTTTTCATAAAATTTTCGAGCATTCCCTCTGTCTGCCAGCTTCTCAAGCTCTTCGTACTCACGCATTTCGGCATCTTTCTTTTTTTGTCTGCAGTGCGTCTCGCTTCCCTCTTCAGCTCTCGGTGACTATCCCAACCCGCACGTGTTGTGGTCGTTTGCAACGTTGCGAGATAGGCAGTCTGTTTTCTCTCCACTGCGAGACGGCATTCCTCATCGTACCTGCTGTTTTTTTGACTTTTCCGAAAGCCAATAGTTTCGGTTGCAGCGGTACGCAGTGAGTTTGAGATGCCGTCCCACAGTTCCTTTATACCGAGATGCTGATGAGTGCTCTCAGAGAGCAGGAGTGCAAGTCGAGTAGAGTATTTCGTGGCTGTCTGTTGCGTTTGCAGCTTTTCGACGTCGAACCTTCCTTGTGTTTGTTGACGGGCGTTCTTTGCTGCACGGTTTTTGGTGATTATCGCGCTACCGATGATCGTGGAGTGATGGTGGATGGACCAAAAAGTTCGTGCTCGATAGCGCCAACATGTATAAATAGAATTCCATCCACCTAGTGCATCCGATCCGTCCGCCAGTGACCACCAAAGGTGCATTATTGGGTGACCATCGACATATGGTACTCGTGCGATTGTCGCTCTACTGGTGAAGCTAGTTTCGCTACCAATGGCGCAAATGGTCGCCAATGGAACCTACTAGGTGGCCCAAAGCGTTTGAGCCACCACCCGGACGCACCCAATCCTCACGAGCGCGCCAAAGTGAAAAGATCGGTTTTTGGTGATTATCGCGCTACAGGTGATCATGGAGTGATGGTGGATGGACCAAAAAAATTACTCAAATTACATTTCTATTGGAGACTTTAAAAAGGCATTCCATTTAACGCTCTTAGATAAGCTCACCTACTCAAGTTGAGTGTATGCTACTTAAAACGAGTGTGTCACAATGCGATTATATCCAATCTAACATGATGGTTTTAAAATCAGTGTGAAGGTAGCTTTCGATGAACTCTGTTTCATTAGTGGGGTTCTCTTGGCTATAAATACAACCGTGCGAGTGGTTAACACCGAAGTTTATATTGAAGAATCGAAAGCGGCAAAATGGCTATAAGGGTTAAGGAAATGTAAGCATATGTACATATGTTCTTGAATTTAGACTAACATGATAATTTTTTCTGGGAGAGCATGTAGCAAATAGAGTCTTTGTCTCATCATTCCCGTCTTACTTTAGGGTGCAGAAGCGTGGATGATTTCAACATCCGATGAAACGGCACTAGGAGTTTTCGAGAGAAAGGTTTTTCGGAAGATTTATGGTCCCTTAAACATTGGCAACGGCGAATACCGCAGAAGATGGAATCATGAGCTATATGTGTTATTCGACGACATAGACATAGTCCTGCGAATAAAAAGACAGCGGCTACGCTGGCTAGGTCATGTTGTTCGAATGGACGAAAGTGCTCCAGCTCTAAAAGTTTTCGATGCAGTACCCGCTGGTGTAAGCCGATGAAGAGGGAGATCTCCACTCCGATGGAAGGACCAGGTGAAGGACCTGTCTTCACTTGGTATTACCAATTGGCGCCAAACGGGCAAAAGGAGAGATGCGTGGCGCGCTGTTATGGATTCGGCTATAACCGCGTAAGCGGTGACTATGCCAGTCAAGAAGAAGAAGAAGATCAGTCGAGAATCGAGTTTTCCAATACGAAGGCAACGTTGTCATATTTGGCATATTTCGCTAAGCTAGAACCTGGACCTGGAGGTAAGGGCTTAACTATTTCATATATACATACATATATAGTTAAATGTGTCCACATATCCATATAAGCCTTTTTAAAAATATCCCTATACTAAAGTCAACAACTAGAAAGTTCATACATACTTGTATGTACATTTGAACATATAACCTTGGTTTTATTTGCATTTGTTGTGATTGAATGGTATTTTATGTAGAAATTTTCATAAACCATGCTCTCCTTGGCTAGTCTAGTTTCGAGTAGAGCACAGTGAATACGTGAAGCAGGCAAAGAAGCAACAGAGTTTGCGAGAATGGCAGAAAGTGCAAAATGTTTTGAACATGAAATTCCAACGTTAAATTTCCAAAATACCTTAGTCGGTATACTAGAGTTAAGTGCACAAAAGTAGAATAAGAATTCTGCGAATATTAAAATATGTGTTGCAAATATTTAAATTTGCAAAGCTCTGTTACATAAGTTAAAAAAGGAAGGTTAAAGTAAACTGTTTAGCATTTAAAAATCGCAGTAATCAGCATCATATTAATTGTAGCCGGGTGGAATGTAAGCTCTTGAAGAAGTTTAAGTTTATATTGTGATCCGGTATTTTTCGAGTTCTAGGGGTAAGGGATATTTTCGAACACAGTAACGAAAATAATTTTTGTAATGGACAATAAGATTAGACTTCGCTGACTGCATGAATCTCTAGAATAATTCTATGAAGCCGTAGAACTGTAAAATTCTTTATGAGGTTGCAGCTCTGTAAGTGGAACTCTTATATTCGTAATGTAACTTATATTCTCAATGCCAAACACCAAACGGCAAAGGAACATCCTTATTTATTTTATTTATTATCTTTTATTAGTTGTTACAGGCGAAAGTAAGCAACTGAAATATCGTGTGCATAAATGATAAACAATGCAAACAAAGGAAATTCTTGACAATACAACGACTGAAAGGGTAATAACTATGTAAATATAAATCTGGGTATATGTGTAAGTCCGCCTTTTCGTCAATTTGACAGGTATAAAGTGCAAGTAATGCTGGAGTGGGCCTTTGTTGCATAGTGAACTGATATTGCGGATAAACTTTAGTGTTGCGCACAAAAATGAATTTCAGGTTCTGTGTCTTCACATTTTGCATTTGTATGCAGCATCCTTAGTGCCTGTGGGCACTCAACTGCACGGATGTGCAAGCATTTTGATCTATACATATAAGAATATTATAGTTCTATGAATATGTATGCAGATAATTGGATTTTTAGTAGGTCTTTGCCAAGTTTTTGTATAAACAAAATAGGTTTTCCTCAAAATAAGCAAACAGAGAAAATCCTGGCGGAGGTGATGGTGACGTTACATGTGTTAGTGAATACAAAAGAAAGGAAATACTATCAACAAGTAGACGCTGGAGCAAGTCGGCAAATAGTTCATAAATCGAATAGAACACTTTTCCTTGCGACCATATCAAATATAATCGATAGTGTAACAATGCCGAAAATGGGTCGACAGTCTCAAATTGCCTAATTTCTGGTTGCCAAAATCGGGCTAAGAGCAGAATTGGCGAAATGAATGTACCTTCTGGTATACCAGCCATTTTCTTCCAGATTACCAAAAGAAAATAATTATAAACTATATTTAGGAGAAGTTAAGTATATTGGAACTACTAAATTGTGGTCCAAAAAAGGACTTTAAGTCTTATTATCTTAAGTTATAAAATACCAAAATTTTGCTTTACGAATCCACGAAGCTAGATTTGTATTTTGGAGAACCGAGAATTTTACTTTTATTAGAGGTCTCATTATGGAAACCTGTTATGCTGACTTCTAATCCGTGAAGATCTGTTGCGAATCTCCGGTGAAAAGTAAATTACTGGCGCCATCAATTTCAACTTTGATAAAGTTTGAGAGCTTACTAGAACCTTAAGTGATGGAATAACACTGCTGACTGAACATACAGTAATCCCCGAACTTTTTCTCAAATACTTCGATCTAATATTATTATTTTAAATTAAAATCACATTTATTTCTTATTAATAACAAATATACTTATTCATAACAATAAATATGAAAAAAAACATTGCAAAACTATGTATATGTTTTTTTTGACAATTCTCAGTGCATTCAATGTTAAAAATATGGAAAGGCACTTAAAATAGGAAAATTGCACACAATTTTGTATTTGTGGCCTAAATATTACAAGCATTTAAGCGGGAAAGGCACTTTAGAAGAGGCTCTTAAGCAGAGAATTTTATATGTAAATTTAAAGAAAAAAACAACGATGACGTAAATTATGGTCACTTAACCGGGAAAGGCTATTAAACGGAGGAGGGCACTTAAGAGGGGATCACTTTATATTATATATCCCGATCTCCATAATGTGGCCGTAAATCAAATGGCTAAGCGTCTTTGCTGTCCGCCTACTCCACCAGAGAACTTACAACATAGAGAAGGTGCATTTTGATTTTTGTATGATGCTCGATTGGCTCGTGTACAGAGCTGAAAACCGACGAGTAGGGAATTCACCAATTGCTGTTATACTCGTTATTATTTTACAGAATTGAAAAAAATTCATAAAAGAATAAATTTTCATATTTGCCATCAATTGTGGCAGAAATATAAAAATATGCGAAAAATAAGACTTCGGCCAGGATTTGAACCCGAGCACCGTCTAAAAAGCGGGTGCGTGCGTACCACCAGCACCATCATAGCCATCGATAGTCAATCAGCTTAATTGATATTTCATAATCCATAGGACAAGATGCTAGTTCTAATAGAAATATGAATATGATTCTCGGCCACTGCCAGTTTTCTCTTTTGAAGGAAATATCAGAAATTGTTTGAATTTGAATTCCAGACAAACCGCTTTTGGGCAAGGTATGCGCGGAGATGTGCGCGACGCTTGCGCTTATGAAGGAAAATGTTGTTGTAACAAATGTGAGGAATGTAGATTTGTATGTTCACATTTATATGTATATATGTATATATATATTTCTGCACGCGTATGCAGAGAACGTATAACATTCACATTATTATGAAATTTGCCGACGGCAAATCAATGATTGTTCGAGTTCTTAATGATATTATTGATTATTATATAATTTATTTAAATAATTAAAGAATAAGACGAACTTTTTAATCAGATATAAATAAAAATTAACTTAAAATAAATAAAAAATATCTAATAAAAATTAAATGAAAAAAAGATAGAAAATTAAATGAAATAAAAATATTATTGAATAATACATAAATTTAATAAAACATGACTTTCAGAATTGTTTACCATCAATTGATAAATTCTCGCATATTTTATTCACACATATTTTCCTATTTTGCCTAGCCATCGAATTCCCTAGTTGAAAAAGGGCATCAGGTTCGACGCCCATCATAAACATTATTTTTATTAATTTTATTAATAATTTGGTAAAAATATGATTTTAATTAGTAATTATATCAATTTATAAATTAGTTTAAACTAACATAAAATAAAAAATAATAAAAAATTTAAATGAATTTGAAAAATATCACATGATTATTTCATATGCCAGCAATTTCTCGTTTTACAGATTCCCTGCTGCTAAAACTGAAATCGCTGTTAACTTTTCAGAAGGTGAATTCCCCGGTAGTGTGGTAAATTCCCCCGTTGAAAGTTTTCAGACTTGAATTTATTTCGCTGTCGAACCTGCACCTTCTCTATGTTGTAAGTTCTCTGCTCCACTCACTCCACTTTCCCTTAGGTATTTGAGACTTCTAATTGATAGATAAATAATGATATATTAACACAGACTTCTTATGCTACTGACAGTGATTATAATAAAATTTATGATCGGATAATATTAAAAACGCATTACTAAGAATCGCATCAGTTTTCACTAGGTTTATATCGTCTTTCGGATATGCATTTTCTCTCTAAAATCTTACTTAAATTCAAATATCCTGAGGTGGATGGTTCTGTTGAACATAATCATAACAACTAAGAAAAGGCTAAGTTCGGGTGCAACCGAGCATTTTATACTCTCGTAATTTATTGATGTAATTTTATAAAGATAACACAATTCAACCCATAAATTCGGCATAAAGTCCAATAAAATAACGAAAATCATCATATATAGTATTTGAGGCCTGACGCATGCACCGATTTTACTCATTTTCACCAACAAGATAAAATATGTATATCGAAAAATACACACTCACTTAATTTTGCTAAGGTACATCGCATATTAAACGATTTATAAAGTAAAGTTTTATTCCCTTATCTTCATTGGTTCCTAATGTATATAGTATAAAGTGAACGAATCAGATTGAAAAAAATAATTATATGGGAAGTATGCGTGCTTGTGAACCGATTTCGCACATTTTTCATCCGTGTTATCAGGGTGCCAAGAAAATATTATATATATTATTATATATATTATATATAAACCTATTTGGCGGCGGGGCCACGCCCACTGGCAATGGTCCAGTGGTCGAACTGACATCCGGATTTCAACTTCAGTTGTCATCCTGATCATTTATATACATATTTATAACTCCATGTCTAACTTTTTTTTATTTATGGGTGATACAAACAACCGTTGCCGTGAACAAAACTATTATACTCTCGTAGCAACTTTGTTGCGAGAGTATAAAAAAACCAAGGAATGCTAGCTAAGATATACCCTTCTTATAGGATTTTTGTCAATGTTTATACAGAGAGATGATTATATACCACTTTCTTTGAAGTGAATATAAGATAATCAACAGCTCAGGTATAGATCATACAATTTAAAATGATCTATTTTGATGATACCTTGGAAGAGTCTTTAACGTGGCATTCAAATACGGAATTTCCTTTTTAACCAATATTGTCTCTACGTATTTATTATTTTGCAAATGTTCTATTGCACTGAGTAGCTGAAAACGTTGTTGATGTACCATGAAACATCAAAAGTATCTCGTTTATGCGCGCATCCTTGCGGCGTGTCCTTCACGTCATAAATTTTGTATAATGTTTACACATTAAATGTATATATGAATATGTATTTTATTAGCCAACCTTCAATTCATGCGTACAATCAATTGTATTTACTACACACTCTTCTCCATATTAGAAATTCGAATCATTGATAACACTTTCAAGCTCATAGCTCTCTCATCCACTGCAGAGCGGTAAAAACAAACGGCGATTCTTAAGCGGTTGCAATAACTGTAAAAAATGACATTGTTGGCAAATGAGAAGCCAATTCTAGTTATGAACGTAAGGTAATGGAGAGAGTATGCAACAAAGCATGCTCGCTACGTGTTGAGAACAGTTGGCTTCTCACAACTTCGTGTTTTCGAAGAAATGCTTTCCACCACGTGCAGTTTAATACACTGAGAGCAGTAGTCATCAATGTGTAGCTAAGATGACTTTTGACTAAGGCTCTCTACTGAGTTTAAAGGAGAATGTAACGGAAACATCCTATTTCAAATTTTCGAATTTACAAAGCTGATAGCTTGATGAAAATTTATTGTATTAAACCTTATGGGAAACAATTTTTTTTTTTCAATATTTCCTTATTTATTGAATCTGATTGTTTTTAAGCCTAACAACAAGTTATAAAATCTTAAATCTATTTAAAAACTAGACAAGCTCAACCAAGTGATTGAGCTGTATTGGTGAAACGTTGCTCTTTAGTACGCAGGCATATCCCTTCTACTTAGGCGTGTTTGATCGCAGGAATGTACTTAAGCATTAGCGAACGGGTTTGGGTGATCACGGAGTTTAGGAAAACAATAAGTTGAGGATTTGGATTTAGAAATTATTCCAACTGTCTATATATTCACACTCTGTGCCAATTATCGTGGGATAAGCCTCTTAAATATCGCGTACAAGGTTATATCGACCGTACTGTGTGAAAGACTAAAGCAAGACTAAATCAGACTCGTGAACAAACTGATTGGACCTTATCAGTGTGGCTTTAGACCTGGGAAATCTACAACTGCCAAATTTTAGAAAAGACCCGTGAAAAGATTATCGACACACACCATCTCTTTGTCGAATACCGCAGACGATGGAATGAACTGGTATTCGACAACATTGACATAGTTCAGCGAATAAAAGCGTTCAAAGTGTTCGACGCAGTACCCGCTGGTGGAAGTCGAGGCAATGAAAAACCTCCACTCCGTTGGAAAGACATTTTGACACCATATTGTCACAGTTAGTATAAAAATCTGCCATGGTATCGCAGAACCTTTATGGCATGATACTTTGGTAAACAAGGATCTTAGTTTTGAACTTATTCTATGGGTTGAGAACTCCTCTTCGAAGTCAAGGCTTTAGCCTGAGTTACAGGAACCCTGATACCCACAACTCAAATTTCCGTCAAACTGTTCTTATGAAGTTAAGTGAAACAAATGCTTTTTATAATGCCACTACGAACTTAACCGGGCACATTTATGTGTATTTTGTTGTACCCTCTTTGTTGTTGCCGAAATAAGTTTGTTGTTTTGTATAAAATTTGTACCAGTTCGAGTAGACATTGCGGATAGGCATATTTGTCTAGCAGCTCCTTTGAAATATGGCTTTTGAACTTATGTTAATACGTAGCAATGTACAGCACAAAGCTACAAAGAGCACAAAAAGAACGCAAGAAACTATTCTACATACTCGTACATAAGTGCTAAAACACAAATGACTACAATGAAGAACAATCATGGCCGCAAAGTAAAATTTGATGTATTGTGCGTGTCTATGTGCGCAACAATGAATATCCTATGAACGAGTCGAAACTATTGAAACAATTTTATTTACTCGTACTTACAAGTATTTGCTGAGTTCGGATATGCAAACAAGTTGAGACAAGGATACGCAAACATAATGCATTATACATTAGGGACATTCTAATTTGGGATCTCCTTTTTGAAAAGTTATTCAGTGTCTAAATTTTATTTGTCGTTATGGTAAAAATAAGTGTGACTCTTTAAGTTGTTCTGTGGGTACAGATTTGGTCGTCTCCCAGTAGAAAATATAGAAGCTTAAATTGTTTTTTGTTATTAAACAATTGCTGAAGATTGGGGATATGATATTAGCATTCGCAACTAAGCAAACAGCATAATATATATAAGAACGGTTAAGAGTAGTCCAAAAGCCCTAGTTTATTTACCGGAATATGAGATTTTAGTTCTTTGAAATAGCTTTGTAAATTTAGATTGCAAGTGCATAACTTACATTCTATCGGGTGATCGAAGTAGAGGTACTTTTTTCAAAAGCTTTTTTGACAGATCAGTCATGTCAAGCTGTGATGTTATTTTTGTTCAGTATTGTTTGGCATTTCATCATGGAAAGACTTACGGCTGAACAATGTTCACAAATTGTTCAACTTTATTACGAACATTCACGTCCTGTAAAGAATGTGTTTCGCGCACTTCGCTCAACTTATGGTCACCATAAGACTATCACCGATCTTGTTCATTTCAATAATTTATTGAGAGGACACTTCGGTGAGCAGATTATTTCATGTTTTGGGCCATTCCATTGGCCACCAAGATCTTGTGATATCACACCGTTAAACTTTATCCTGTGGGGATACGTAACGTCTAATCTGGCCTTGGAGCAAAACGTGTCATTCTTCAGTTGGCAGTCGAAATGGTCGAACGTGTCATCGAAATTTGGACTCAACGGATGGATCATCTGTGATTATATTAGAATCAGCGAGTATATATTAGTATAACCTTACCTCAGCATTATTTTTCCGTTTATTATTTTTTTCTAAAGTAGTGCCTCCCTAATGTCACTTACTTACTTGCTTGAAAGCCTCATGTCTTGTATTTATAATAGACTTCTCTTTGACAAAGACGACATATTTGTGTTGTCAAACCACTGAATGTCACAATAATACCGTTATTATAAAAAACTTCTTACGAAATTTTTGCCATTTATATAAAACACATAATTTAATTTGTTGATGAATATGGCTTAATTGTTAATGATTATGTTGTATTTGATACAGCTGTGAGGTTTAATCGGCTTCCCGTTAAGTTCTTGATGTAAGTATACTCTACATGCGTACACACTTACTTACGAAATATATAGCTAAGTGCCCTTAACTAAGTATACGCAGCTACCAAATACACTGAAATGGAGCATAATCCCATTTAATGAATGACATTGACTGCAGCCGCGTTCAATGGCCACCGTGGTCAACCGAGCTATACATCTCAAGGCACACGATTATGGAGCCAACGAATTGTTGTACACGAAAACACGCAAAAGTGGAATATGAGCTTAATCATAACCACAAATATTTGTATACTTACTTACATACTTATATAGTTGGCAACACACACACGCACGCGCATCAGTGTAGACTTCCGAGTCCCACAGTCTATTCACGACAATAAATATTCCGACAAACAAAGACATACCGGCAGTCAGCACGCTGCCGAACAGAAGCTTAGCGGCGCATAAACTAACGAAATTTCGCCAATTTAGCGAGCATTAGCGACCACAAAGCGCATACAATCACAAAATCCTGCTCGTGCCACGTTGGCCATGCCGCACATAACTACACAGCGCTGGCGTACGCCACTTCAGCCAGTTGTGTTGGCAGGCAAACGCCGATAGCCTGCTACTGACACTGGATAACAATTTTGATAAATCTGTGGTAATTAGTTTCAATCTAGTTATAAATCGGCATAACCTCAGCTGTGGCACAGGTTCAATTGCTGGCAACGTGTGCGAGCTGCTCAATGTAAATACAAGTGTACGGATGTAGGTTTGCTTGTGATAATAAATATTTTTCAAGCAACGCAGTGGTGTGAACCGATTAAAATTGGATTAGATCAGGAAGGAAAATATTTTAATATGAGCCCACAAACCGAAACCTTACTGAGGCCAGTCATTCGGTATATCCATTTCCAGAGTTCAACGAATTCGAAATTGGGGTGCGGTTGGGGTTACAAGTTATGGCTGTCAATAGACACTTCAAATTAGCTTGATACATAATTGTCGCTACAACAAACCTCGTGTTCTCCTGATCCCAATGACAGCAATCCGCCCTTAAAACTACTTAAATACCACTTTTTGCAGCAAACAACCTTGTTCTGGAGTTAGTCTGTTCATTATGGAAAAACATGCCAAACTGAGTATATATTGCCTCATTGAAGACCACAGCTCCAGAAAACGTGAGGCATTTTACCTCAGTTAATATGTTGTATTCAGTGCAATGTAAAGATGATTCAATTCTACCACTCGAATACTTAAGACTGTTCTAATAACGTGGTCGTGGATGCTTGGTAATCGTTACAGTATTGTTTTTGGCCAAGAATTCAACAAAAAGCAATCGTAGTTCAGGGGAAAGTATGTACATATATATAATATACTAGCAGACCGCTCCCACTTCGCAGGGGTTTAAACAAACATTTCAAAAGTTATAAGTGTGTACTTTCCCGTTTCTTGCGTGGGTTCATTTAAAAAAAAGTAAAATGAGGAAAATTCGAACATGAAATTATATTTTATTTATAATGAGCTAAAACTTGATTAGGACTTCTAGTCTGGTGTCCACTGTCTTTCTCTCTGATTATGAAGGCGTTGGGTACGCTCAGAGTTCGACGCCCTAGTGCGAGCTTGTATAAATGTAATATTTTGTTCTTCAAGCCGTTGCACACGCTCCTTACCCGACTCTCAATCGCACACTTGGAAGAATTGAAATTTTGTTCAGCAAGCAGCTGCGAGCGCCACGCGATTGTGATGTGAAGAGTATGACTTGCAAAACAATTTTCAGTTTCAGATTAAGATTCTCCATCAATGAGTCTTTTTGATACCCTCACCTGGGAACTATTTCCAGAAAGTTGAGATTCTAGCAATAAATATAGCTTATGTTACTCGGGCTGAATGTAGATTTCCAATGGTGAAAGAAAATTTGATTTTGATTATCACTACTAAAAATTAAAATAAATTGTTTACTATTTGAACATCCTAGTACCATTTGGACAAGGATTAGAACCATCCTATTCTTATTGCGAATTTTTAATCCATCAACAGTATTACCCGTTTGACTGTCACTGGCATTGCGTTAACTTATGTAAATTTATGAGCGCGCTTTTAGCCTAAAACTGTTAAAAATTCCGACCGAAGAAAAAGAAATGACACGAGAGGTTCCATACGCTATCTGACAAAACAATGCAACTTCACTGACGCAATTAACTGAATTCAACTAGAAAAACCTTCAGTTGCAGATTTTTGCTTAACAAAACTTCGAAAATTCATACTTGTGGGAGTATTGGTGGTAATTATATTCGAGTATATATGCGTGTGGCGAAGTCCTACTGCGTTAGACTTCAATTATGCTTTCTCCTGCTCCTAAGTTTATTACGGAGTCAAATCACTGGTCAGTAAGAGTTATGAATACATTTCTGAAAGAAGACGCAGTACCAGAGTATATCAGGAGCAAACAAGACTGTATCATATTTTGATAAAATGTAACAATCTTTGTATGCCAAGAAAGTTCCATTATTTCTGATTTAGATCTCGTGGGAATGAAATTGGGTTCAACTCTTAATGAATATATATTAATTCGCAGGTAAATGTCTTCAAGTAGAAAGAGCTACGTCTCCGTCAACCGAATGTATAGACGGATTGATAAATGATGTAGGTCAAAATGGGTGTGGTCGTAATATTTACGTTATTTAGTTTTGTAATTGCTGAAAAATTGTAATCGAACTGTCATCACGATTACTTCGTATGCCATCTCATATAAACTACACTATTTACTACACTATATAAACTACACACTACACATAAAGACGTAATTATGGATTCGGAGTAGTTATATTGATCTCCATATGTGCATACCTTCTCACAGTACTAGTATAATATATATCAACTCAATTTTTCGTCATAAAACGAATGTTTGATTATATTCACATATTTAACACAGATACCTGGAAATATTTCTACGCCTTAGGGGCCATCCATAAATTACGTCACACGAATAAGGAGTTTTTAACCCCTCCCCTCCTTGTCACAAGTGGTCACATTTTGAACTCAACCCCCCCCTGACGTGACGTCACCCATTTTCCAATTTTAATGATTTATCATGAAATAAAAAAAGCAGGTTATTCTATTTATTCTTATATATTATTATTTATTGAATATTCTTTAATAAAATCAACATTTAGTTAAATATTAATAGTTTAGTAAATTTTGAAATGTGATGTCACAAAGCTTTTGACCCCTCCCTGCCCCTTGTCACACAATGTCACTTCTGAATGATACCCTCCCCCCCCCTTCAAGGTGTGACGTAATTTATGGATGGCCCCTAACTTAGAAATGTGAAAGTTTTTATTGCTTCTGAGGGATTAACCATAGTGAATAATATTATCCCGCTGGAACCGAACTTAGTCTTAGTCTACTTTTATCTGTGTCTAGTTTTAACATTTCATCTCGGGGTGGGTATAATATACGCATTACAACATGCTACGCGAATTATGTTCTAAGTGTTCATGCATTAACCAATGTAAGTTCCCTTGTAATATTATATATGTATGTGTATTACAATATGTTAAGCTAATTGGATTTTTTAATGTGCTAAAAAGAAAAATCCAACAAACAAATCTAATGGTGCAAGAAAGTGGAGTCTACTACTACAGTGGGTAAAAGAATGCAGAAAGGGGCCGAAAAAGTGCGGAAATAATTACATAATTCATTATAATACGGAAATGGCAGACGCTGTGTGAAATTCCAGTTCATACTTACAAGCTTCCAAACCACTTTTTCGTGTCGCTTTAACAACAATTTTCTAAATGCCCCACAAGCGCAAGTATGTGTCCATAAGCACACAAGGATGAGTGGTAGTGCACTACTTAAACGCAAGTTTACTTAAGTAAGTACATTTTCAAAAAGTATGCCCAGAAAGAAGCGTTTCATTGAGTTATGTAATGAGCCGACTAAGTTGGGCCTACACTAAGTGGTTGTACATTGTTACTTCAATAAAGGAGTTCATGTACTATCTGAAATGAAAATTTGAAAAATTAAAATAAAAAAATTAAATAAAAAAAAAGTTTTCTTAAAATACCTAAAAATATATTATAATAAAATTTTATTAAGGTATAGAGAAATTATCCTGAATGTTCAGGGTTCATTGATATTTACCAAAGTAAAATATTTAAACTATTAATCATTTTGTTTCTCAAATTTTAAGCTTTTCAGAATAAATTTTTAGTGAAGCAGTTAGGAGTTACAAAATTGTACACACCAAGCTGAGGGATGGGAGCTCATAACTTCCGGTCTTAGACCATGTATCCTCTGAGTAGGTAGCAAACATCAGTTTGGAGGGGAGCTAAAGTGCAGTAAGGAACAAAGAAGGTTCGACGTGGAAAAGCTGCAATCGCAACCTTTCTGAGAGAATCATCAGGATATCGATATAAGGGAACTGTGGAACAATTCACAAAAAGGGAGACCACACAATCTGCGCCAATTACCGTGGGATATGCCTCCACAATATCGTATTTGGTCCTGTCGAGCGTATTATAAGAAAGAGACAATCTTCTATAAGAAGGTATTGCTGCTGGCGTATGTCGATGATGTTGATACCATTGGCTTCAACAACCTCGCAGTGAGTTCTGCAAAACGAAATATCCGATGAGACTACACTAGGAGTTTTCGAGAGAAAGGTTTTGCGAAAAATTTGTTGTTCTCTAAACATTGGCAACGACGAATACCACAAACGATGGAACGATGAGCTGTAGAAGTTATGCAACGACATTGACATAGTTCAGCGAATAAGAAGATAGCGGCTATGCTGACAGCTTTGAAGGTATTCGATGCAGTATACGCTGGTGGAAAGATGAGGAAAGATGAGGTGAAGAGCGACCCGGTTTCGCTTGGTATTTCCAATTGGCCCCAACAGTAAAAAGGGAGAACGAATGGTGCGCTGTTGTTATCTCGGCTATAACCGCGTAAGCGGTAGCAATGCCAATAGAACAGAAGAATGTATTTACATAATCACATACACATCACTTAAATCAAGAGTAAACAAATTCTAGGTACTACCAAAGCTCATATTAAATTAATCATAAAGTTTCGTATAGTTAAGCAAAATAGTATATTAATCTCGTAATCTACTTACCTCGAAAACTTTGGCTAAAGGTGAGAGGGGATTATATGCCATGGTCTTCGGTGTTACGTATTGGATTTTTTTTGTTTTCGGAGGGGGAGTCTTCAAAAGATACCGTTATATCGGAAAGGGCATGCACGATTCATCCTATTCGCTAATGATGCACCTCATTCGGGATCATGCAAAGCGTTTCATTTTTTTGCAGGACTTGCGAAGCAGGACGCCTACGTACTAAACCCTAAACTCCGTCTCCTATCGCTTTCGTTTTTTCCCTTGCGGTACCACCGCTAGGCATTTCATCGCAAGGGTAAGCTTTATCCAGCTCTACTATTCCTCGCTCTCCATCCGTCTCTCTCTGTTGCGTTGCCACTCATTCCTTCTTAACTCTATTACAGCTTTAGCTGTCCACTCGCTCACTCGGTTCCATACGAGTTGCGATTGCAGCATATGCGGTACGATATTTCCTGGAGTCAGGCGCACTTTTGGGAGTTCCTCTAGTTGGGATCTCTCAATTTCATAACGCGGACATTCAAAAAATATATGTAGTGTGTTTTCACATCCATTTCCACAGTATGGACAGTCTGATCCATCGTCATGTCCATATTTTTGTAAATATTTCATAAAACAGCCGTGTCCTGTTAGGAACTGCGTCAAATAAAAGTCCGTTTCACCATGCTTCCTCTCTATCCACTTCTTGACGTTTTTAATAAGCGTATGTGTCCACCTACCTTTCGTTGTCTCATCCCAGCGTTTCTGCCACTCATGGAGGCTCTTTTCTCTTTCTTCCTTCCTCTCTTCGGTCGTCAGACGTCTACCCAGTGTTTTGGTTTTATCATAGATTCTCTTTAATTCCATTGCCAGAATGTCGGGAGGCATGAAGCCCGCTATAACCCCAACTGACTCGTGTGAAACAGTCCTGTAGGCGCAGGCAACTCTAATTGCACTTAACCGGACTATTATCGTCGTCCTTTCCAAATATGTTTTTCGCTACAGGGCTGTTCCCCATATAGGCCGCGTACATTAGTACAGACTGACTCACTTTGGCCAAAAGTGCTCGTCTGCTCTTGATTGGACCACCAAGGTTGGCCATTATCCTCGATAGGGCCGCCGTAACCCTTGGCGCTTTTCACAGGCTTTGTCGATGTGGGTCTTGTAACTTAGCCTCACGTCTATCATCATACCCAGATATTTCAGGGACTTCTGGGTGGATATATTATATCCATTAATGTTTAGCGTGGCAGCTTCTAACTTTTTCCGACTTGTTATCAACACTGCTTCCGTTTTCTGGCCTGCTAGCTGGAGTTTAGTTGCAGTAAGCCATTCTTTTATTTTAGTCGCGATCTGGTTGCACATACACTCCATTTGACTGATTTCTTTCGCCACGACCGTTACTGCAATGTCGTCAGCATACCCAATTATTTGAACGTCCTTTGGTAGTGGGAGGGGTAATATTCCGTCGTATAATACGTTCCACAGCAGCGGGCCTAGAACTGAGCCTTGGGGAACTCCACCTGTTATCGCATAGTTTTCTGGGCCTTCATAAGTATCGTATAATAACACCCTGTCGGACAGGTAGCCTGAGATGATCTTCACCAGATAGGGCGGTGTATTTTTTATTTCCAGAGCTCTTATAATATGTGGCCAATATGCCGAATTAAAGACATTTTTTACGTCGAACGCCACAACCGCACAATATTGTTTAGAACCGTACATCCACCTTGTACCATCTATGGCTTTACTGGCAACATCTGTCAGTTTTTTAATTGCATCGATTGTAGATCTTTTTCTTCGGAAACCATATTGATTCTCTGCCAAGCCCGGCGGCTCTTTTTCTAGATGCTGATCCAGTCGTAAGCATATTATACGCTCTAGCATCTTCCCAATCGTGTCCAATATGCACAATGGCCAGTAGGCCATTCTCGGGCTGGTTTCTAGAGAAGGACCAAACGCAGCTTCTTCCAAATTTTTGGGAAAATACCCTCCCGTATGCACCTCGTAAACAGTTTTGTAAGCGGATCGGTGTTGTATTTAGTGGCAATATTAAGAGCCTTTATCGGTATGCCATCCAATCCTGATGCTTTGTTGTTGGCGAATCTGTCTGCGGCTTCGATTATCTCTTTGTCGGTGGTACTGCCGTCGCTACAATTTCTTTATTATACGCATTTGTACGATTTGCGTGGGAAAGAGTGTCTGTACTATGCTTATTAATAGCGTTGGACAGGTGGGGCTTGTCCTTTATTGCCTCTAACTTTTGTCATCACGATCTTGTAGGCATCTCCCCATGGATTATCTTCGACTTTATTGCAGAGCTCTTTAAAACATCTGGCCTTGCTCTTATTTATTGCTTTCTTAAAATTCATTCGCTTCTTCCTAAAAATCTCATGTAGACTTGAGTATTGATTTATCCATCATTGGGTATTGATTTGGGTATCATTTATCTGATCATGGATCCTTGCCTTTTATAAAGGTAAATCTAGTGCTCATAAGCTGTAAAAGTGGTGGAGAGAGTAGTCATTGTTTTTGTGTGACCATTAACACGTTTTTCTTCTACGTTAGAAATACATATATTTAGAAGTATCTAAACTAATTAAAATGAGAAATTAAATTGTATTACGCTAATCACATAAATATTACATTTAAGAGAGAATTGGCGGCGCTTAATATCAAATCGGCCTTGCGGGCTTTACACTGTGTCCTTTAATGAAATGGTTGTTGTGTAAACTTGTGAGAAACAAAATGTAAATCTTCGCAAGTATTTCTAACTCTAAACAACTAAAATTCCAAAATACGAATGTGCAGCGCGAAGCAAATAGGACACTCGCACACTCATTCTTATGGCATTGCTTTCGGATGTGCTGGTATATTTGCTTGTTTTCTCATCCGTTTCCTGCTTATTTCTATTTACAATGCTCAGACGTACACACATATGCAGGATTGTTGGCCGTTTTTGTTTATTGCTTGCGACAGTGGAAGTTGTAGTTCCATTAAAGTGAATCAAATTAAAATGTAATTTGGATTGTTTTACAAACTTCTTAGAGTGTACACTATTTTGGCGGCTAGGTCAAAGGACCAAAGGCATGGCGACACTCGATGTCAAACACACACACAAGGAGTGCCCACATGCATACATGTGCATGAAAAGTTTTGTTAGTTGCAACATTTTCTATTTACTCCGACAATTGTCGCACTCGAAGCTGTGCAACTAGATACATGCAATAGTTAAAAGAAACAACACTTCATGTCTACTCTCCGAACTTAGCAGAACACTTGAAAAATACACGCCATACAATCGCTTTCATTGCACCCACACACTTCATGGCAACGCCAATGTTTGTGGCTTCAATCGCTGCAAGGATACTGCAACACGCTTGTCTCACTCCTTGAGCGAAAGTCGCTGCGCTTGCAGACACTACGAAAACCTGGTAATGAAAGGCGTGTTCCAAAGAAATTGTTTGAATGTCACTGTGACGTATTTAAAGCACCACATTGCCAATGTTTTCGAGAGTGTCTTTGAAGTTGGCCGCGCTGCATTGTCTATCCGAGTACTGTTGATGTCGCACACTCAATCACTTTGCCGCAAGTCGAAGTGAACTTATTCAATTTAGTTTGCATGATTTCAGTGTAACAAGCACCGGAAGTTCTTAAGAACTTGCACTTTCCTATGAAAGAGTGCGGAGCTCGATTCTCACAAATTTTACGAAATTAATACAAAAGATTAGAAAGTCATTTTAACAATATGTTATACATACATGGGCAGAAAATAAAGAGCACGCAGGACCTTTGAAGTTAATATTGTTATAATTTGAAAACAATGATGTATCCATAGAGAGAGGTTTTGAAGCTATGTTTATTTGACTCGGGCCGCCAAGTCGGGGAAGAACTATGAACACTAATTAATACGCCAACTCGGCACTATAGATACTCAATATAATTCTAATTATGAGAGATATTATAAGATTCAAAAGACCAAGTTGAGAATGTTTTGACTTATGTTTCTTATTATGTTAAGAATTTAATAAGAAGAGCGAAATGTCTTCCAAAGTATCAAAGTGCAGAAGCCCTTTGAAAATTCAAGAGTCGCCTAGGTACATATGAGTGCATCGCATATACGTAAAAGCCTTCGTTAATAACACTGATCTGTAGAGTAAAACAAATGTTGGGTATTTTCAACTTCAGACTTAAGGAAGGTCTATTCTCGCAAATACGAAGGAATTACTTTCAAAGTAAATATCTAATGCGAACCACATGGATGGGTTAAAATGTCGATAGAGGTTTAAAATTGTATATTGTTTTTTCGAAAGATATTTGATTTTTGAGCAGTTCATCAAAGAAAGTGGAGTTAGATATAGGGTTATATGTACCACAGTAATCAGGGTAACGAGTAGATTTGTAATCCGGTTGTCTGTCCATTCGTCCATTCCTTGGCACCATGAAACGGTTGGTATTGCAGATGGGCATAAATAAAGTTATAAAAGTAAAATTTGGTACAAAGGATGGCACTAGAAAAGGCATATTTGGATGTAATCCTTTAGGAAAAGTGGGCGTAGCGTTGCCCCTTACTATGTTTTTTGTACATATCTGGTATACGAATAAAGATAGATCAACCAAATGCTCTAGAGGTGTTACCTTTAGACATTACAGCCTAAAAATGGAGGAAATTGGATTATAATCACCACATAAACGTTATGTTGAAAACTACTAAAGATGCTTTAATTCAGTAAGCAATAAATAAATAATAAATAATTTAGTCACTTTTGGGTCCATATTCCTATTCCCTTTGAATGTACTCGACATTTTTAAAGAAATTCAAAAGTAGATGGAATTGATTACCCCAGTTAATGATCATTGAGTAAAATAATGACGGAACTTTATCCCGACAAGTATTCATTTGGGGCTTCCTATGCTCCAGGCTCATGGTAGTGGTGGCAAAACAGATGCGAGAAATTTTAAGGAGGCACACCAAATTTGAGCAGGAGCTACCAGCGATTGTTTAAATATCATAGTCGGTGCAGGCAGCCGCATATGCTAATGAAGATACTGATTTCCAGTACTAATTATTGAAAATAAATTACCTCTGTCTAGTAATTTGTCAATTAAATTGAGCAGCTTAAATAAACTTCCAAGAGACTGCATAACTAAAATCCAGTCTGAAACAAACCGCAGAGATTTACAACACTGCAAGCAGATCCAACATATTATCGTACAGGAGGCGTTCGATAGCTGTCTGAGTCAATTTGATTTACACGCACGGCAAGTATACTCAGCATTTGGCGGAGAAGACGAAGCAATAGCATAAGCACACACACTCGGAGGAAAGCTGGAATATGTGGCCTGAGTGCTTAGTGCATTAATGCAGTCTACCATTGCCTGCAAAGTGTTGGCATAATCAACTTGCAAGTGCCAACTAGTGCACCAAAGAAAAAAACGAATGGGACAATGCAGCTAAAATGAGGCGATAAAAACAATAACTACCTCAGACGTGCTAGTGGCTCACTTGATGGTGAACCTACCACAGTACGAGGGAGCAGTAGCGCACTCCCAGCTAACTCGCTTTTGCTTACATCTGCACTCTCGAAATAATGTTATTCAAGCCACATATAGTGACCGTAAATTCAATTTGAGTGTAATGTGGGTTTATTTTAGCATTTTAGCACATTTACTGGAGTCCTACCAGCCTCACCATATAAGTGTGTCTGTATTTCGAAGTGTACGCGATGAAAACATATATAATATACAGGGGCGGTGTTGCTATTCAGTTTGTAAGGTCTTTTGAACTCTGAACTGATTATTCGTTAAAGATGAATGCCGCTTGTGAGATTCCGTGATTTAAAAAAACTCTAAAAACTGTAATTATGCAAAATGTCGACTATATCTATATAAAGGGTGATCTATTTCGGGACTCCTTACTTTTTTAAAGAAAAAAAAACGAACAGTTCAAATTTAATTGGTAATGTTTATTATCATTTGAAAGAACATTCTTGGGCATTTATTTTTTAAAGATTATCTCTTTTAATGTTGGTCGCGGCTACGTCTCAGATAATCCATCTGTTGAGTTCAATTTTCGATGACTCGTTCGAGCATTTCGACTGGTAAATGGCATGACACGCGTGATGTTTTCCTCCAAGGACTGAATCGAAGCGAGATAGTTCGCATATACTTTAGACTTTACATATCCCCATTGGAAAAGTCTGACGGTGTGATATCACACGATTATCGATGAGCAATATATCTGCTCACCGAAGTGTTCTCTCATCTAAATAGTCGGCGCTATAACGGTCGCCAATGACGGTAACGTTCTCACCGGCATCTTTTTTGAAGAAATATAATCCATATGATTCCACCGGTTTACAAACTATTCGGGCGACTACTATCCAAGTATGAATGCTAGGTTTCAAGATGGATGATGGTGATGCGAACAGTACGTAAGTGTTATGTGATTTCTTGACTACATTTAATCAATGTTTTCAGATTAAAAAGCATTCCAAGGCAACAAAGTATACAAAAAAGTGACTAAACCTCTTTTCAAAAACTATAACTCCAGCCAGTGCATGAATTCTTTATACTCGCACTTCCAGTAACAAAGCCGCTCATGTACATATCAGCATTATCCACACGTGTACATATGCAACCATATATATACGTTTCTAGACTGTCTTATTAAATATATTACACTACTTTTTCGCAGTGAGTGCTCAACATTGTCCTTCAGTCCATACAATATAAATATAATAAAAATGCCATTGTATTCCTTGATTAAGTTGTTATATTAAATTTATTTTCAATTTGGCTTTGCGCACTTTTTGTGTAACAATAAAGACGAAATTTTTCGTTTTGTTGATTTAGTAACCTACTAATGATTTTAGTGTGTTCAACTGAGCTGTCGAAGAAATAAAATAGTTAGCAATGGCTAAAGACCAGATTTCTATTCAGAATGAATATTAATGCAGAGCATATTAAACAGAAAGTGTGTAGCAGTGTTATTGTATCCATATAGGAAGCTTTTTTTGTTAAAATAATAATAATATAAATAATACTCTTAGTCTGATACCCACAGTAAAGTAATTCATTAACTTACCCCTTTTATTAGCAACAACAGTACAAATTCAAGCCTATTTGTACCTTAAGCTGCGATCTTTTAATACAAAATGTTAAAACATTGTTTCTGGGGCTCCATCGAGATTCATCAGTGGCGAAAAAATGCGAAAGTCCTTTCCATTAATTACATTTTTCTAAGAAATTATCAAACCAATGGAACCAGTATGTAGAACTGAGGGAATAAGATGAGATGAAAGATTATTGAACCTTAAATTTGCGAAAGCTGGATAGTCCAGTGGAAGTGTCAAAAGAATTATAAACCCTAGTACTGAGTGTACTGATTTTCTTGACATCTTGCGAATTTAGTCTCATCATTATAACTTGTGCTGATATCACAGCACTTTTTTTTTTTTGGGCCACAGTGTATTACGATTGGTATAAATTGTTCAAAGAGGGGCGAAAAGAAGTGAACGATTTGCCACGTTCAGGACGGCTTTCGACCTCTTCAACTGAAGAAAATGTTGACAAAATAAAGGAAATGATGCTCGAAAATTGTTATTATAGTTTGCGAGAGATAGCCCAAATAATGGACATGTCTCATGAGACCGCTCGTCATATTTTGGTTGATGTTTTGGGTATGCGGAAAGTCGCAGCGCGATTGGTGTCAAAATATCTGAATTTTCTTCAAAAAGGGAATCGCAGTAAGGTGGCTGAAGACATGCTTGAACTCGTAAATTCCGATCTAACGTTCATCGAACGCATCATAACTGGTGACGAGACATGCAATAAAAATTGACAACCTGAGAAAGAAAAAAAATTTGAAATATTCTCAGCGGGAAAATTTAAAATGAGAATTTCCGGGTACTTTTTGACAGAATATACAGTGGAACTTCCATAACTCGAACTTCTATATAACTAGAATATCTCCATGATTCGAGCTCTTGAATTGGCAATAGCGTTTAAAAGCCAAATTTCATACAAATTTCCTTCCCTAACTCAAATTAACTCGAAGGCAACTTTCATACAAATTACCTTCCATAAATCGAACTTTTTGGGCAGGACAAAACAAAATTTAAAATTTTACTATCGAGGCAGAATCTTAAAAGAGTCTCTCTATATCGTATGGAGGCAAACAAAAAATAGAATATTACACTTATGGATTGCATAAATCATCTAACAAAGGCATGGCATATAGACGTCAAGAGCCAATAACAGCAAACTGCAACATACAAAATTACAAAATACATCTTTTAACGCATGTACATAAAACTTTATGCGAAGTCAATAAATAGAACAGTGTATAAATCAATATTTTACAGTTGTTTGAAAATGTATATGTTTTAAGGAAAATTCTATAACTCGAAGTTTTTTTTGTAGATTATAGTGATTCGAGTTAGAGAAGTTCCACTGTATATTAGTTTTACTTTCCGAAGAACATCTTCGACTAAGTGTACTGATGAGTAAGCAAAGTAATCAAATTTTAATCAATATTCACTCCTCTTACAATTTACTCTTATAACCACATATTTGATTTAAATATATAGGCACATACTACTATATATCCAGATATTATACCCAATCAATAATAATTTTATGAAATTGAATAGCTTTATGGCCGAAATTGTTGGCATTTTGTAGGAACATTGGAATTAAATATATCGTAAGGAGAACAATACAATTGCCTAGCTTACGGAGTGCAGCTGGACAATTCGATGGTCCCACAGTTATTGATTTCAATTAACAAATTGCTGCATATTTTCGGGTGGAGAGAACTTCTTTGCGATTAAAACATTCCAATCAACAAGTGAATTTCAGACGAATACTCCTATGAATATGAAATGCTTCTGCAACATGTTAGCTAAAGTTTGTATTATATTACATTCTTATATGCACCAATATAAATGTATACAAAATAAATATGTAGTTAAATAATTGTGTACGCACATTGAATGCACAAGAACTTAATACGCATAATTTCATATGTCAGCATAGCATTGTTGTAAGGGCTTCCATTTATTGAATTTAAGTAATAAATTTTACTTAATACCATGAATGCCACATCCATTCTCAAGCCTTCACTTGTGGTGAAGCTTACTACTTTAAGCGGGTAAGGTTTTCATTTATTATTCAACGCTGAAAGCAATTTTCAGCCGAGTTTACAAAATACCAACTGACCTTTTAGAAAAACTAAACGGAACAGGGTATTCTCAGGGAACCCTCCCCTCACAGGGAAACCTCCCGAATAATCTAAGGGCTACTTGACTGAAATCATTTTATCGAATCTTTCTAATCTGTTAAACAAAGCGACTTAAATAAAAAAATATATTGAAAGCTGGATCCCAACTACCAATTGCAGGAAACCTGCGAAATAAATTGTGCTCTGATCTGACCTCAATGTCTTCACAGCAGATCAGTAAATACAGAACAGCTAAAAGTTTCAGTTTGATTAGCTTGAGAAACTTTCAATGATGTCTAATACTTATTCAAATAGCACCATATTACGTTAAACTGAATGAAACCCTTTCTAGTCAATTTAAGAAAATTACCCCTTTAGCGGTATATATTCCACAATTATATTAGGTATATTTTTATATACAAGCCACCTTAGGAAGATAATAATATTCTTCTAAATTGGCTTCTGATGCATACAATATTTTAAATACCAACACCAAAACACATCCCGAATTTAGAGAAAAAGTGAGCTCCATATAACTAAGGAGTCTAAGTTAGGTTCAAGGAGGCTTATGCCCCCTAAGTAGATCAACCCGAAGACTATTTTATGCATAATATAATGTCATATTTCAAAAAAATAACCAAACCGAATGGCTTTATTAAGATATTATTCACATTCATCCTTATCTTCAGGAGTAGACACAATATAACAATACTGTAATAGTTGTATAGTTTCCGTTCCCCCATACCACGAAACTCATATGAGTTTTATCAAGAAATAGCTCGATGAACGCGGGTGAATATTGAAGTAGCTCAGAGGTAATATCCTAGTTATCGGAGGTAAAACATACCTCAAAGTAAAAGGTCGTACTTCCCAGTAGATCTACGTAAAATAAACTATGATATATGCGTTTATATTCCTTGATTGAGCTGAAAAACAATTAGCCAATTTATCTCTGAACTATGTACATATTAACGTAGGTAGCGCTCTCTTCAATATAATCGCAAACCATCATTAGTACTCAGAATTTGATGAATCTGAAGAAGCATATGATCATTAACAGTGCATCACTGCTGTAAAAACATCCCCACATTCAATTTCGTTGTAATTTTGTTAACTAAACATTCTATTATCTGTAGTCGCACGCTAAAGTGGCCCCTAATGTGTTAACGCCAGGAGGACTTACCAAACAGAATTCAGATTTTGTAGACGACTTTTACACACTCACACATATATTTTGTAATTTCCATTTACTTTGCTATTATTTGCTCTTCACCACTTCGGTATTGACAAACTGACCACTTTCACCAATATATCCGACCTCCCAACTCGTTTAACCCGTTATTCTGTTTACACAAAAGAGAATTTACTTTCCTTTTGATTTGCCAACAAAAACAAAAAAAAAAAACTTTTGGACTATCAATTTCGCAAATTTGATAATTGCCTGCAACAATTTTGTCAATTACCATTTATGGCTTCTAGTGTTTGAAAACGACTGCATATGTGTGTGTGTGTGCATGTACATGTGCGCTTTCGTTGGTGGTTGTACTACAGAGTTGGATGCTAGATTGAGCAAATCAAACAATGGCATGACGGGAAATCAAAACGCGCAGTAATTTTATTATCGTCAAAGTTTGAAAAGTTTAATTGTTTACGCAATAAAGTAATTTGCCAGAGATGTGCATCGCTTGAAATTTGTTGAAATCAAATTTGCTGAAATTTAAGCGGTTTAGTAGTGAGTATGGCTATAGGCGTTTAGAAAATTATTTTCGTTTTATAAAATATCATTTTTGATTTTTGCTTCAGCTGTTTATTATTACACGCTAAGCGAAGCGATTTTAGTGCATTATACGAACTCAGCATTCTTGGAAGCAAGGGGAAAGATTGAGAATTAAATAATTTTGGTTGTTCTAATTTAAGATTGGCTTAGGTTTGGTGCACAATTCTTAGAAACAGCACTTAATTCTAATTAGTTCTTAAAAGAGAAAAGGACTGAAAATAGGGGAAGAGGCATGTGCAGAGAGGTGGTAAGTAGAACGATATCATTATTTTTATCATCAACAAATAAAGTCATACGAGTGCTAAAAAGCTTCTTCACAGGTACATTGCCAATAAATAAAGTATACGAATATGGAGATGGGTTAAACACTAAAGTGGGAACCTTTGGAGTTTTAAAAATAATATTATCTACAATTATTCAATTATCTACGATGTTTTACTATAAATGAGATAATGAGGTGAATATAAGGTAAACAGTCATAAGCTGCTGTAAATATTAAGTACCTTAATTTTTCGAAATGTTTTCAAATTCTCGAAGGAGCTCATAATTATTATAAATCACTTTCTTACTTCGGGTTTTAGTGAAAGGCTCCGAATGTTAACTGTTCAACTTTTATTTAAAATTGAGTCAAACTTAAAGTTACGTATACACCATGGTACCTCGCAAGCCAGTGGAGCAGGATATTTGGTGACGAATATTGTTTTTAATATAATTATAAAGGAGGCTCATTTCTGATAATAGAAAGCGATTTCGTAATATGAGGGAAATCCTTGGGCTTATCGAGTCACCCCATCCATTGGACACAAAGTCTTAACTGTAGAAGATTTGCAAAATGTGTATTTCGCTTCTCTTTCACCAAGACAACGTTTCATTCACCATGTGATATGACCGATAAATTCAAGAATAGTTTCCCACACACCTATTTGCCAGATTTGGCCCCATGCAACTATTTTTCATGCAAATAAGATCAGTATAAAAAGAAACGCCTTTGTTGATGGTGTCTTCATATTTTCGAATCTGTATCGAAATGTTGGAAGACAGTTACAACAAACTCATTACCCAATATGGTGAATATGTAGTAGAATAAAACTGTGTCCTCATTCAAGAATATGATGTTTCATTGTTAATGCATTTATTTTTCAGCGCATGTATAATAAGTATAAATACCTCATGATGCCCTCCATTAAACAAATGAGACATTTCCGCCACAGATCGTAAACTGGTACAATTTTTCCAATCTATTTTACTGTAATCCAGTTCCTTTATGCAATTCACTTTCATTGCTAGCTGATTAAATATAATGTGACGCTAGTAAACTCAATATATTCGGAATGGCTTTTTCGATTATGGAAAGGCTTCAAAAGGGTTATAAAGAAATACTTCTAATCTAAATGAAATGCTCTAATAGATGCTTCTAGAGATCTAACACCTGTTTGTTTGTTAGTTATGTAATAACATTATGGAAGTTTATAGATTGTAGAAATATCACATATAGATATAAGGCTAATATATAAGACCTTAACAATTTGAAATATTTTACTGTTTCATTTTTAATGAAATCCAATAATGTTCAGACACAACCTAAGCACAAATGTACAAATTCAATATATCAGTTTGTCACCATGTATATACAAAATATTAACCTAAATTTTAACGAGTGACTGAGTAGGACCTCGTGCATTTCCATATGTCATATGCCTGTGAACAGTTGGAGCGCTGTTTTTAGCATTTTCTAACTACGAGTAACATATGGTAGCGCTATTTTCCATATGCCAGCTTGCTAACTAGTTTCCACAAGTGCATATACACATATGTTTTGTACTTATATATATATGTACACACGTCCGGAGACACATTTTTATTTGATGTCTATGGTTTTTATACACCAGCAAGTTCAAAGTCCATTTCAACTGCTCATTCGTATGTTTGCCACCATATTAGCAGTGCCTGAATGTTTGCTATACCATATACATACGTATATTATTTTAGAGTATATGCATATCCAGTAGGAAAATGAACATAAGGAAACAAAATTTAATTTTTAAATAAATTGCTTTGCTTTTTTTAATATAGTGGACGATATTCAAGAGTTCTGATCAAGCATGATGTCGGGTAATTCGCTTTGATTTAAAAACTAAGATTTGAAATCAGTAGTCAAATCACGAACCTTTTTTTGGTAGTCATGAAATGCTTAATGAGTAGCCTTGAACTATATTTTAAAATATTAAAAAAATTAAGAAACAACCTAACAATGCTACCAAAACCTTTAGGAAATTCTTTTAATACTCAAGACACATACCCGAATTGGAGTTTTAGATAGGACGATCCACTTATTTGTCATTCTCAATCACTTTTCTTCAAAGTGGAGATAATCTAGACAGCTTGGTCTGCATAAAGCAAAAATGAGCGAAACGGAATAGCCAAAGTCAAAAAATGTGGTATAAAGAAAATAATAATAATTACGGCGGGAAAATTCATTAAATTGATCTAAAGAAAAGATAGAACGAAAATTAGGACAGTCGAAATGTCATTAGGGGACCTCACCGTATTCTAGAAGCCAATTGGACATTCATCACTCAGAAGTCAATATATGCAAATTCACGTCAACAAGTAAGACCAAGATAACTAAAACATATACATAACTAGAAAAACCAGAGCAGAATGATTTCGTGAGTTGATAGAGAATATGAAACTGTCTCCAATTATCTGACCAATAGGATACCCTTTTATAAGTTCACCTAGTTCTCACCGATTACAACCAGGCAACTATATGTGTTTCTCAATATTATTACGAATTTTTTGCTGATTTGAATTAATTTATCTCTACATGGAACATTTTTATCGTAAAAGTAACCACGCAAACAAATATAAAATCCATGGGGAAGCTCAACGCAAATGCGCCCACCGAAAAGTGGCCATAAAAAAGGCAAAACGCCATCACACATGAAACATTTCACGGTTGACCTCTTCACTCTCCCTTAAGAGTGTGTGCTCGCCGCCCACAAAGCTGCCCTAGTATGTGCAGGGCCAACTGGCAAATATGCATGTTACACTAGTTGGCCAGTTAGGCGACTGATGACTTGTTGGGTCCAGTGCGTTTTTAGGATTTTTGCTGTCACAATGATTTCGCCTGACATTGTCAGACGAGTAACCGTTTAAATTTGCAGCTCGCACAGTTCATCGGCTGTGCGCCAAACACAGAACCCTTCTCGAGTGGGATAACTGCAACGGACCGATATAGTCGTGCTCGTGCTTGAATATTCGTGGTCTTGATATTATTCAGTGATTCGGCTTCCAGTAGGCGATTTTTCATGCGCCGCTGCATTTGTTTTGCACACTTCACTGTTTTATAGAGCGATATGAATGTACATATGTGTGTGTGAAGCGTGGTATTATTGCGTGCGATTTTCGGCCATCGATATCCTTTGTTTTTATTCAAGTTAATTCTTTTTAGCCGTGTCTGCTTCTCTATTGTAAATGGTCAGCGGCGGCAGCGGTTCGCATATGGTGATAATTCGAAAGTGATAGGCAAACAATCGTTTAAATTCAAATTGACAATTTGTTTAAGCAATTTTCCGGTCGTGTTCATTTGCTGGCATGCCAACCTACTCAAAAGTATTCATATCCATTTGGGAGAGTTTTTACGGTTGGAGAACTACAGTAGTTTGCGTGTGAGTTTTTATGTATGAATTAAATATATATGTATTTATGTGTATAATCATATATATATATATCAAATATGATTTTCCTGAAAGCAATTAATTTAATTTTTTAAAGTAACAGTTTTAGAGCCAACGAATGTTTGATCTTTTTTACCAGATACGGGTTTTTCTTTTATTTATGTAAAACTGTAAATAGCAAGCAAATATACAATGTAAATAAACACATAATGAAACAAGTAAGGAAGGGCTAAGTTCGGGTGTAACCGAACACTTTATTCTCTCGCAATTTATTGATGTAATTTTATAAAGATAACACAATTCGACCCATATATTCGGTATAAAGTTCAACAGAATAACGAAAATCATCATAAATAGTATATGGGGACTGAGGTAATTCCTAAGGAAGTTATGACCCGTTTTTTACCATTTCAGGTACAGAGAGAAACTGTTATAAGAAAAAAATTCAGAGGGAATGAATTACATAAAAATATCTGAGGGATTTACCTATATTTTCGGTGAAAAATTAACCTTAGGCACTGAGTTTTTCATGTTCGATATCAGGGGCCTTGAAAAGTCATGGTTCGATTTTGAAAATTTTTCCACAAGTGATGTCACAGCTCAAATACAGTATTTGTGTAATGTTTTATTCCGCTATCTTCATTTGTTCCTAATGTATATATGTATTATAAAGTGAACGAATCAAAAGAATTCAAAATTGAGTTATATGGGAATTAGACGTAGCTGTGAAGCGATTTGGCAAATTTTCACAACATATTATTGAGAGGTAAGGAAACTATCACAAACCAAGTTTCATTGAAATCGGTCAAGTAGTTCCTGAGATATGGTTTTTGACCCATAAATGGGCGACGCCACGCCCATTTTCCGTTTTGTAAAAAAATGGACGGACGTTCCATTAAGATTAATACCTGCAATGTATTTTATTAACAAATCCAATAAGAAATTATCTTGAAATTAATTACTAGAAATAATGGTATAAAGGTGAAATATTAAAGGCAAAAATATACAGAAATGGATAAACATTAGGGGTGTTCTACGTTATAAGGAGATTTTTGAAATAGTGTTTTAAGTTAACAGAATGGGCTAATTTCTTTCCTTTTTATGTAAAAATGTTTAAAAAAAAATTTGGGGACAATCGGATGATGGGAAGACGGCGCGGAAACGTTTTTAAATTAAAAATTGCCTTCCTATAGGAAAAAACAAGTTTTTTGTATTCAAGAATCAATTTTTCTTTTAGTGTATTTATTAAATGAATATGTATGCTTTAATATGTCTCAACTAGCACGATATAAAGAATAATTTTAATAATATTTTGTTCTTATTTCGAGTGAAAAAACGGTAAATAATATTTTTTTATCGCGCCATCGTCTTAACTGTCGATTGCTTTATTTTTGCAACATGAACCAGCAATATTTGCAAAAATAAAAAACGTACGACTGCAGACTTTGGTAACGGTATTTTTGGGCAGCGAAATAAAACGGTAAATGGACTGTGTTCTTTTTAATACGCTTTTATTAGCTTCACTTGTTTCAATAATTGTCACTCTCGTTTGTTTGGCATTTGAAATCAGATGTGTTAATTTGTGCGAAATTGTGATTATTTAATAAAAAACAGAAATGAGTGAATTACCAGCAACTGCGAGTACATTACATATACAAACACGACAACGTTCTGAACAAGTTGTGAATATTGAACTAATTGGAAGAATTTCTCATCAGATAACAGGTGCTAAACTACCATCGAACAAACAAGTACTGCAATTACTATTTTACAACATTATATTTGTGTATCGGCAATTGAGAGAAAGTGCAAAATTAACAATAAATGCTGTATTAATATTTTGGCAACAAGCTCGACAAAGGATGTAGCTAGGTGTGTCGATAAATTAGAATCTCTGTACAAATTATGGCAGAAGATTCAAAAAACCGTACCAAATAAGAGATCTGATGTTCAGAAAAAAATTGTTGAAGACTTTTCTGCAGAATTGGATAATTTGTTTGACATTGCTCATAGAGATGCCTTACAAAACATGCGTATTAGCGAAGACAAGGAATTTTTGATTCTACAAAGTCAAAAAGGTCGGCCTGGTAGCATGGCCGGTGCTGACATGGTATTGTATCGGCGACAAAACAGAGCAGATCACCGCATTGAGAAAGAAATGTCTAGGAAAAGGAAACATCAACAAATGTCGGAAGTGAATCGTAAGTTTATCAAATGAAATTAATTTTATTTATAGTGGTAATGGTCAATTTTAAAATGATATTGTATAGTCGAACTCAACGAACTCGACGATTTTGGTATGGACTATGAAGAAGATATTGGTGACAGTGAGCCTGAAGTAGCGGAAACCAATGTGAAAAAAAATACAAAACACACTGCTTCAACTTGTACTAACAGGGGAAGAAAACATTTTATCACACCGCGATTGCTTTCAGCACTTGATAGCGCCAAAGTAAGCGATGGAAAGGCGATGCACATTCTGATGGCGACTGCAGAAGCATTGGGCCATTGCACTAGCGACTTGGTAGTCAATCGTTCTACTCTCCATAGACTGAGGGAAGAGCATCGCAGAAAAGAATCACAGAGGATTCAAGAGAGTTTTATTGACAAAGTATACCATGATTGAAAATATACGTATAGGTTATTTAAATACTAATAATATCCTATTCTAGCTAAGTGATACACAAGCAATGGTCGTCCACTGGGATGGTAAAGTATTGCCAGATCTAATTGGAAAAATAAAAGTTGAGCGAATTGCAGTGCTTGTTAGTTATAATGGCGAATCCAAATTTCTAGGCGCTCCAAAACTTATATCTGCCACTGGTGAAGATATAGCTATAGCCGTTTTTGATACACTTAGTAAATGGAATATTTTAGATCGCGTAGAAGGCATGTCTTTTGACACCACGTCCACTAATACTGGTCCAATAAATGGAGCATGCGCTCAATTGCAACGCATGTTAGGAAGAAATTTGTTGACGTTACCATGCCGTCACCACATTCTAGAAATATACTTGCGTAGTGTATTCGACCTGCATTTCAAAGTGACTCAAGCACCAGAAGTCTCAATTTTCGAGAGATTTGCCAAAGCCTGGCCAAATATTGACACTTCATCATTTAAGAGTGGGCTCGACTGTGGAGATATAAAATCTCATATAAGTGATGGCATCTGCAATGACATCAAACAATTTTGTCATTCACAATTACAAAAAACGTTTGTTCGTGCTGACCACGAAGAATTTTTACGTCTAGTACTTACATTTCTTGGTGACAATGGTGGTAAATTTAAAACTCCCGGAGTTACAAGTCATGCACGTTGGATGTCAAAGGGAATATATTCCTTGAAAATATTTCTGTTTCGTGATCAATTTCACTTGAGTAAAGCTGAATTAAAAGGTTTAAGTTAAATTGCTTGTTACTAATGATACAGCGGAAAGAGGTATTACATTTATAAAGGATTTCAATACTATTCTTACAAATAAAGAAGAAGAAAAACAGTTCCTCCTAAGTCCTAATATAAGTCCTATAAAAAATCAGAATTAATTTAAGTTTTAATATTTCTAGATGTATTAAATAAATTGATATGAACAAAAATATTTCCTTGAAGTAGTAGTTTTAAGTTAATATAATGAAAAAAATTGGAGAAAAATAATACACTAAAAGAAAAATTGATTCTTGAATACATAAAACTTGTTTTTTCCTATAGGAAGGCAATTTTTAATTTAAAAACGTTTCCGCGCCGTCTTCCCATCATCCGATTGTCCCCAAATTTTTTTTTAAACATTTTTACATAAAAAGGAAAAAAAATAACCCATTCTGTAAACATAGAATACATTTTGAATTTTAAGGACAGGTCTAATAAACATATTTCATATTTGATGACTGAACATAAACTGATTCAAATAAATAAGAGGGTAAAGAAAGGCTAAGTTCGGGTGCAACTGAACATTTTATACTTTCGCAATTTATTGATATAGTTTTATTAAGATAACAGAATAACGAAAATCATCATATATAGTATATGAGGCCTGAGACCGATTTCATTAATTTTCACCACCAAGGTACACTATATCCAAGACTATAAGCTCACTACGTTTTGCTAAGATATCTCACATATTAGAAGAAAAAGATTATCTCTGCATTAAATTATGTACCGTATTTCATTGAAATCGGTGGAATAGTTCCTGATATATGGTTGTTGACACATAAGTGGGCGATGCCACGCCCATTTTTCATTTTCTTAAGTCTTAGTGCAGCTTCCTTCTGCCATTTCTTCCTTAAAATTTAGTGTTTCATTAGTGAGTGCGTTGCACTTTTAGTAATTTTCAACATAACCTTTGGTGAACGTGGTTATTATCCAATTTCAACTATTTTCATGGTGCGTGATGAGTTACGTAAGGAAAACGACTGCAGAGAGATAGACCAAGCTTTATTGGTTTGTGAGATATACACAAAAACCCAATTTGTGAACAGCGTGGCCCCGCTCCCAAAAAATTACATTCTAATATCTCTCTTCCTATCCGTTGCACGGACGGACATACAGACATCCGGATTTTAACTCGTCTCGTCATCCTGATCATTTTGATATATATAACCCTATGTCTAACTTGTTTAGATTCATGACATACAAGCAACCGTTATTGTGAACAAAACTATTATACTCGCTTTAGCAGCTTAGAGCATAAAAATAGTATTCCTGCATTGATTATGGGTATTTTTAAGAGTTTTCAAAAGACTTGGAAGAGGTTATTATTCAGTGGAAAAATATCGCGCTGAACGTGGCTAAACGCGATGGAAGAATTAATTTATTAAATATTTCGGTTTTTGTAATGTCTACTAGAGACAAGAAGGACAGAAACATCAGAGTCATGACGGATAGTGAACAGAGAATTTATAAAAGATTTGATTCGAATGTTACAAATGGTAGGTTATTTTTGACGTCATATTAAAGAGCTTTATTATTTTACTGTACTTACGAAATTGGGTGGGGATGAAAAAAAAAATAAAATTTTAATTCTTCTAAAGCTAGATTACGCCTTTCTACCCATTGTACAAGAGTGACCAATTTTCAAATGGCTTTCGCAATGACACTCGAAAGAGCTTTAATACTAAATTAAATTAAAATAAATGTTTTGGCTTTCAAATAATATTTAGTACACAAATTTTTATATATTTTATTAGCATATGCATCATTGCCTTCGAATGCATTTATTCGCAAATAAATATGTAATATATATGTATATGTGTATATAATTGCATGCAATATGCTTTTTAATTCACATGCAGCAGATGTTGCCTTCACTGTAATGATGTTGGCAGTGAAAAAACAAGAAACGACAATGTGAAATCGACCGTGAAAGCACAAACAAGCAACGAGCCATGGCGATACATATACGCACTTGCATTGCACACGTGTATTCATGTGTGTGAGTATTTATGTAAATTAAAATTTCCAATACTTTGTAATTCGTTCAACGCTTACAGGAAACAGCAAAGAACAGGCGCAAAGTGACAAATATTCACTAACACTTTGAATCGTACATATTCGCTTTTACAGTTTTGAATGTGAATATATGTATATTTATTTTTTACAGCGGTAAAAATTAACGCAATTAATACTAGTATGCATATACATACATATGTATAAACTGTGTATAAGTACTTTTGTAGTTGTTGTATGTACATAAACTACCCATCAGAGTGCTGTATATTTGTGTGGGAGCATTTCCTTAAAACCAAAAGTGTAAAAACCTCGTAAGAATCAGTAAGTAAATTTTTAATTTAAAATTAGGAACAGTTATCTTTGCTTTAAAGTAGAGCGAAACATCACTAACGTCGTGATGAATTTGGTGAGAATACTTCTCTAGCAGTCATCATAATATTTGGTCAGGAAATACAGATCCTAATAAAATGCACTTGAAAAATTCCATAAATTTTAACTTTTATGCAATTTGAAAAGCGATTTCTAACTCCGAATCACCAAAATACTTTACAATTGTTTCGAATTATTAAAAACTATAGACAGTAAAATGTACCTTTTTTTTCTGCTAGTGTCGTCTAGCAATTGCTCTTGAAGACTGAAATGTAATAGCTCGATTAAAACGCTTATTAAGATCGATTTATCATACAAAATAAAATCTACATTTTATTTTTAATTGAATTTTAATCGACTTGAAAACCAAATGCAACTCTGCGACAAAGACATACGATATACATTCTTTGTAAGCGATTGGCTGAATTTTTTTTCAAAAAAAGGTTTCTCAATAAAAATTTTAATTGATCAATTAATTTGGTTGTCTAAAAACGCTATATTACTTGACTCTAATAAACTTCAATTTAATCCTACTTGTGATCTAACTTAAAGGGAATTGGAAAATCGACAAACTATGTGTTTCATTCCTCCCTCCTCATAGAATATTTTATACTTTCGAAGCTTTTCGGAAACCTAATTTCAAGAAGGTTTAAAATTTACTATAGAGAGAATGAAGCCTATTTTATACTTTCGAAGCTTTTCGGGAACCTTATTTCAAGAATGTCTCAAATTTACTATAGAGGGAATGAAGACTCGGAATGTTCGATATTTGTAAATATATTATAAAAACATATTTTTTCGTTTCGCAAGCAATTTATATTTTCAAATTTGTGGTACTGGGTACGCGTAGGTGTATGCCATATATTTCAAATATGAGTGTATATATGTAAATCTACATACATATATGCTACAGTGTACAGTTCAGTGTTTTTGTTGAGTGTCGAATATTGCATGCAACGCGGCATCAACAACAGGAATGCCATTTGTGATAAAATAAAATTTATGAGTTTAAATACGAATGTTTTTATATACAATATTGTGTAATTTTTATGTAATTCATGGTGGACTGATACATACACATGTGCGGGAAAAATTGTATAGCGAGTAAATCATAAAATTAAAGTGAACTGATATTTTGAAATATTCTTAAATTGTTTCAGTTAATAAAAAATATAAGAGAGTTCTCTCCAACAGTGGTCGTTTCTTATAAAGTATTGTAATAGTTTTCTCTCACAAGATGAATTTCGTTGTGAGAAAGATTAACAAATTTTTATACTCTCGCAACAAAGTTGCTACGAGAGTATTATAGTTTTGTCCACATAACGGTTGGTTGTAAGTCCTAAAACTAAACGAGTTAGATATAGGGTTATATATATCAAAATGATCAGGGTGACGAGAAAAGTTCAAATCCGGATGTCTGTCTGTCCGTCCGTCCGTCCGTGCAAGCTGTAACTTGAGTAAAAATTGAGATATCTTAATGAAACTTGGAACACGTGTTCCTTGGCACCATAAGAAGGTTAAGTTCGAAAATCAGCAAAATCGGACCACTGCCACGCCCACAAAATGGCTAAAACCGAAAACACATAAAGTGCCATAACTAAGCCATAAATAAAGCTATGGAAATAAAATTTGGTATGAAGGATCGCACTATGAAGAGGCATATTTGGATGTAATTTTTTTGGGGAAGTGGGCGTGGCCCCGCCCCACATAGGTTTTTTATATATATCTCGCAAACCAATAGAGCTATATAAACCAAACTTTCTGCAGTCGTTTTTTTAGCCATTTCCTTATACAGTCCAAAAATGACAGAAATCGGATAATAACCACGCCCCCCTCCCATACAAAGGTTATTTGAAAATTACTAAAAGTGGGTTAGATCACTAACCAAAAACGTCAAAAACACTAAATTTCACATAGGAAATGGCAGATAGATGCTACACTCAGATTTTTTTACAAAATGGAAAATGGACGTGGCGTCGCCCACTTATGGGTCAAAAACCCTATCTCAGGAACTACTCGACCGATTTCAATGAAACTTGTTTTGTAATAGTTTCCTTACATCCCAATGATATGTTGTGAAAATAGGCCAAATCGCTTCACAACCACGCCTACTTCCTATATACCAGAACTTTGAAGACAATCTGAATCGTTAACTTTACAATGTATAACGTAAGCACTAGTGAAGATATCGATGCAGAACTTTGCACAAATACTACGTTTATAGTGTGGCAGCCCCATTCTAAAAATCACCGAAATCGGACCATAGGTTGTCAAGGCCCCATATAGCGAACATGAGGACCTCGGTACTTCTAACCTAATATTAGGGTTTCCAACTTTCAATGGACTTTATACAATTTATATGTCGAATATGTGGGTCAAATTGTGTATTATATAATATTAATAAAGTTAAATAAATAAATTGCGAGAGTATAAAATGTTCGGTTACACCCGAACTTAGCCCTTCCTTACTTGTTGTAAGTAGATCCTTCTAAGAACGCGGCGCATTTATTTGTTTACTGTATTTAGTTCGCTATAAGAAACTGAAACAACATACGACTATCGAGTTTCAAAATTAACCAATGCAACAAATGTTATCAGTCGTAAATCACGTCTTCTATTTCGGCAGATCAATTATGCAGAAATTTAGAGTTATCGCCAACACAAACATTAGTAAAGAATTTACTCCAAACCATTAAGTAATTAAATAAAAGGAAATTATCAAAGTTTTGGTTTTTGATGCACAGAGAGTATAAAAGTTTTGTTTGCGTTTATTTGTACCTAACTTAAAACTAAATGAGCTAGATATAGAGTAATATATGGGTGATTCTACGATAAGAGGTAACTTGTGCGCCAATCAACTTAAAGTATTGTTTTTGTCCTTTATGTTGTTATTTTTTTAAACGAATCACATCATATTAATGTAGTGTATTAAATAACATTACAATTTAAATAACATTAAAAAGTGCTTAAGGTTAACAATACTAATCGCGAAATCCGTTTGAACGCTGTAGTTTTTTAGACACCGATTGTGCTGTGTACTGGATTCGCAAACTGATGTTGTCTCTCCCCTGGCAATTCATATAACGTATACTATTAATTTAATTTATTTGCCTTTATTGTCCTAAATTACTAATACTGTGATAATTAAAATGAAATAAATAATTAACCCAAAAAATAATTCAGTCAATTAAAACAATTAAAATTTTCATGAAAACGTCTCTCCTCTGCCGTATTTCCCCTGGCAAAATAACTGCCAGGGGAGAGAGTTAGATACCAGGGTAGTTACTATTAATCATGACAGCCGGGCCGGAAGTCGTGAGCTGCTTGAGTCTTGATACTTTCTTGCGTGAACTTCTGAACATGACCCCTTCCCCGTCTCCAGTCATCACCAGCATCAAAAAAACCAAAAATATTAGCCTCGCAATCCAACGCCGAATCGCTCTTACCAATATCTATCTAGTTTGGACTGAGTGGATATTTAAATGTTAAAGTCCTCTCTTGATGAACCAAAACCAAACTCTACAAATCCATCATTCATTATTTATTATGATCTTTATTTCTGTTTTATAGTGCAGAAGCATGGACGATGTCCACATCCGATGAGACGGCACTAGGAGTTTTCGAGAAAAAGGTTTTTCGCAAGATTTAGGGTCCTCAGAACATTGGCAGCGGCGAATACACACAAACGATGGAACGATGAGCTGTACGATTTATACGACGATACTGACATAGTTCAGCGAATAAAAAGACAGAGGCTACGTTAGCTGAGTCATGTTGTTCGAATGACGAAAGCGCTTCAGCTTGGAAAGTGTTCGATGCAGTACCCGTTGGTGGAAGAACAGGAACATAAGCCCTTCATTCCGTTGGAAAAACCAAGTAAAAAGTGACGTGGTTTCTATTGGAATTTCCAATTGGCGCCAAACAGCAAAAAGGAGAGATGACTAGCGCGCTCAAATACATTCGCCTATAATCGCATAAGCGGTGCAAACGTCAAATATGTACATAAAGGGTGATTTTTTAAGAGCTTGATAACTTTTTAAAAAAAAAAAACGCATAAAGTTTGCAAAATCTCATCGGTTCTTTATTTGAAACGTTAGATTGGTTCATGACATTTACTTTTTGAAGATAATTTCATTTAAATGTTGACCGCGGCTGCGTCTTAGGTGGTCCATTCGGAAAGTCCAATTTCGGGCAACTTTTTCGAGCATTTCGGCCGGAATAGCCCGAATTTCTTCGGAAATGTTGTCTTCCAAAGCTGGAATAGTTGCTGGCTTATTTCTGTAGACTTTAGACTTGACGTAGCCCCACAAAAAATAGTCTAAAGGCGTTAAATCGCATGATCTTGGTGGCCAACTTACGGGTCCATTTCTTGAGATGAATTGTTCTCCGAAGTTTTCCCTCAAAATGGCCATAGAATCGCGAGCTGTGTGGCATGTAGCGCCATCTTGTTGAAACCACATGTCAACCAAGTTCAGTTCTTCCATTTTTGGCAACAAAAAGTTTGTTAGCATCGAACGATAGCGATCGCCATTCACCGTAACGTTGCGTCCAACAGCATCTTTGAAAAAATACGGTCCAATGATTCCACCAGCGTACAAACCACACCAAACAGTGCATTTTTCGGGATGCATGGGCAGTTCTTGAACGGCTTCTGGTTGCTCTTCACCCCAAATGCGGCAATTTTGCTTATTTACGTAGCCATTCAACCAGAAATGAGCCTCATCGCTGAACAAAATTTGTCGATAAAAAAGCGGATTTTCTGCCAACTTTTCTAGGGCCCATTCACTGAAAATTCGACGTTGTGGCAGATCGTTCGGCTTCAGTTCTTGCACGAGCTGTATTTTATACGGTTTTACACCAAGATCTTTGCGTAAAATCTTCCATGTGGTCGAATAACACAAACCCAATTGCTGCGAACGGCGACGAATCGACATTTCACGGTCTTCAGCCACACTCTCAGAAACAGACGCAATATTCTCTTCTGTACGCACTGTACGCATTCGTGTGGTTGGTTTAATGTCCAATAAAGTAAACTGAGTGCGAAACTTGGTCACAATCGCATTAATTGTTTGCTCACTTGGTCGATTATGTAGACCATAAATCGGACGTAAAGCGCGAAACACATTTCGAACCGAACACTGATTTTGGTAATAAAATTCAATGATTTGCAAGCGTTGCTCGTTAGTAAGTCTATTCATGATGAAATGTCAAAGCATACTGAGCATCTTTCTCTTTGACACCATGTCTGAAATCCCACGTGATCTGTCAAATACTAATGCATGAAAATCCTAACCTCAAAAAAATCACCCGTTATATACGAAATATATATAAATAAGATCAGTTTCGCCAGACTCTCCCCATGCCAGATTTTCTTTTGAAAGGGCAGAGGATATATTACGTCTTTAAAAAGTTTAAATGTTTTGCCCTTACGTGAGAAGATAAATAAAAGGGACAAAAATCATAATATAGAGGTTTCATGAAAAAAATTCAAAGTTTTGCTTTGGCCGTATTCTCTATGCAATTGAAACAGAGTCCGTCCGTCTATCCGTTCGTGAAAGCTATAACTTGAGTCAAAATTTAGATATTTTGATTAAACTTGGTATATGTGTTTCTTGGTCCCACTGCCACGCCCACAAAATGGCGAAAACCGAAAAGATATACTTTATATCTAAGTATAAGCCTATAAAAGATTGAAAAAAAAAAAAATAAAATTTAGTACAAAGAAGCGCATTGTTCGGATAAAAGTATATATGACGTCTTTTCCAAAAAAAGGTGCATTTTCAAATTTCGCGGACTACGTACAATTATTCCGATTATCAACTTTTTTATTTTGTTATGTTGGTATACACGTCTCGAACATATGTTCAGAGATCCAGATATACATATGTATATCATATTTATTTTGTTTGTGAGAGACATAAAAGTTAGACGTGATTTGCGTGTTCTGTGGTTTCCCGCTACCGAAAAAAATTTATCAAAGAATTTGCGTTGAATTTTTTAAGGAAAATTGATTTAAAACTTGAAATGTTGACAGTGACATACTGTGTGTATACTCTGAAACAAACAAATATTTACAATTGGTACACGTTTTTGAAAGAAGGTCGAGAAGATTGTATTATGACGCTCGCCTTGAACGCCCCAGCACATAAACAACCGATGAAAATGTTAAGAAAATGAAGAACATTTTTATGGAAAATAGTCGAATCACTACTAGAGAAGTTGTTGTTGAAAATTTTGGGCATGAAGAGTGTGTCAGAGAAGTTCCTTCCAAATTTTTTACCAAAAATACGTCGCATGAGCAGCGCTCAGAAATGGTTAAATGACGTCAACTGGATCAATGATCCAGATTTGTTTAAAAGGTCATAACTGGTGACGAATCATGGGTATATGGTTATGACATCGAAACCAGGAGAGGCGAGGCCAAAAAATTCACTAAAAAAATATAGCTGAGAGAGCTAAGGAACATTCCAAAAAGTGCACATCACAACTGTTTCGAGGATTACAAAACACGTTGGCACAAAAGTATTATATTTGAGGGGGACTATTATGAAAGAATTGTTAAATAAATAAATATTTTTTGAGAAAAATTCACCTTTTTTTTTTAACAGACCATATTTAATATATATATATATTTAAGAATAAATACCATGGAAAACATTTTCAAGACCGCCATTGGAGTTTTATCCAACATATTTGCCACATATTTGTAATCTTCTCTTGTCACTAATCCACATTTAATTGAATGCCTTTCAATAGGAATCATTGCAACAAAATAAGTTACTCGAGGCTTTTGTAAAAGGACGCGCAGATTCGCTTAGCTTTAAAATCACTGCTATATCGTATACATTTATATAACCTTAAGTACTTACGTACAATTGTATAAAGGCTGTAGCATCGATGAGTATTTTTTGTGTTTGCGAGAGATTTATTTTTACAAATGATATCTTAACAAATTGTGGTAGCATTGCAAGCGTACTAAGAAAGTTAAGTATAATGGCAATTGGTTTGTCCATCAAAGGCATTAGCATTGGATCAGCCAAATGAAACTGACACTGAGGTAACAGATCAATAACAGAGTTATTTTGATACATGCGCTTTTCCCCAGCCAGTAGTTGAAGGACTCGAATGACTCGACATCAAGTCTTTTAGGCCATTCCAATCGCCTTCTAACAAAACATTAGACATTTGGTTTTCGAACAAAAACAATACTATCATATAGTTAACAAGATACTTTGTAAATAAAGATTATCGCCAAACTCTCGCCTTCTCGCTCAAATGTGTAAAAGGGTTAACTATCGTCATGCTCTTGCCAAATCTCCCCGACTTACGGCTTTAACAATTGAGTCATCTCAATCCATATCTACGGCACCAACTTAATAAAGATGAGAGAGGAAATTATGCTCCTCCCAGGACTTTAACGGGATGGAAACAGGGCTTATGTACACCTCTATCCACTTTGATGCATATGTTTTAAACCGATCTGAGTTCAAAGCGCTCATGTATTTTATGAATTATGAAATTCTGAATGTGAATGGATTAAAATTTATGGATTATTGATTGTTTGAAAGATATGCCACTATTTTAGGATATTCAGCCTATATGCATATTTATATTTGATCATCTTATGATAAATTTTGAATCTGAAGATATTTAATAATAAATATTTACTCTGCATTACTATTTGAGGTTAGCTTTTGCCCTTTCACCACCCATTGGTTGGTCAAGACTCACAATTCAGTTGTCGTGAATTCACTTTGTTAAATATATATTCATTGCTACCTTTTGTTTTGGTTAGCAAACATCCAATTGGTTTTTATAAATATTTACTTTTACCGTTAGCGCAGCCTGTGGCACTATTGTGAACTCTTTTGGATGGTAATACTGATATATACATACATATGCATACAAATATATAAATACATTTGTATACATTTATTGATATACAAAAGTCTACAAAATAGCGAAACTTGACCCACCATAGACATGATAAATGATTTTCAAATTACTTTCTAGTCACTTTTTCCTGTCGAAACGTCGGGTATTAAGCGCTCCGGCGCAAAGGTAATGATTGTCGGTTTTGGCAAATTCCTTGCACGTTTATGCCCACAAATGGGCGGTGGGTGACTCTGGTGATGTTTATCGTATCAACTGTATTATGGCTACTTATATTATAAGATACAGACAGTAGTTTGACAGCGTTGTCACCTGTTTGTGGTTGCTGTAAAAATATAAATAAATTAATGCAGCGCACGTTTTGGCTTCCACTTCGAAGTCAACAAGCGTCCAGTCGACAAAGTGCCCGCAAAATAGGTGTTAACTGCATTGTAATCGAAGCTAATAACTTCAGCAAGTATTCAACAAGAAATCATAGATTCTTTGTTTGTAATAGTTTGAAGTATGACGGTGCTATTTTTAAGTTAGAAAAGTGGTTCCTATGAACTGTTTTGCACTTAAATAAGGTTATATCATATTCTTGAAGGATATAATTATATTTATCTCACAACTTATGCTTCTAGCTGCATTAATAAATTCATAAGTAATTAACGGAGCAGTAGTAGAATTTGATTAACTACTAAATCGCTAAATTGTTTTCCAAATTTATAATATTTTTATCTATCATACAAAGACCACAAGTTGATAAACTTTGATCTGGTACTAATAAAAGGTCAATTCTATTAAAGAAAGAGATAAAGGACGGAACGCGGAAATAAAATTTATAGTAAGGTCTCTTGATCAATACACCATATTCAAGCTTAGATACATACTAGAGCTGTAAATAACAGTCTGAAAGAATAAAAGTCGAAAAAAGGAATAAAAGTCGAAAAAAGGAATAAAAGCACCTACTTTGTAACAACAGGTTCAATTGACATTAATTTATAATCGCAAATATCTCTATGATATCCCTTTCTTTATAATAATGGAAGAAATTTGAAAAATTAAATTTTTTAGAATACATCAAATGTGTGTCCAAGATTAGAATCCTAATTTAGACTAAAGAGAGAAGATGTGTAAACAATTTTGAACAAGGATGCTAATATTAAATATTAAATATATCATTTTATAAACTGTTATATAAATATTTTATTGTGAGATAAATTTCTCCAGGACTTATCTCAAGATAATAATTAGAGAACTTTGAGCAAAACATTCATTAAAACTTAAATATTCAAGCGAAATTTCTGTCACTGCACACAAATGTAGATTTTGGAGAATATTTAAGTATATATTTAAATACATATGCATATATGTATAATAATTAAGTTCAGTAAGAACACTTGTCAACGCATTGTCAGTGAAAACTAGGTAGATAGAACAAAGCTGGAAATTATATTCCGTTGCATAAATGCTGTTGCACAAATGGCAGGCAATTATAGCGACTTACAATGCTTCATTTTTGGCTCACACATACACACTAATAAAAAAGATAAAATATATGTACATACATATGTAATTGTGTACGCCGAAATCATGGACAGCTTTTGCAACCGGAATGCACTTGCAGCATTTAACAAAGACTCTGAAAAATATTTACAACATTCATAGAGTACTTATGAGAGACAACAACTGAATTGCCGTCGACAACAACATAGTCATTTGCCACCCGCACAAAATGACAGCATATTCCACGAATGCGTTCACTCGCCACTTATAACGGCGTTTTTGTGAATTTTCGTTTTTCCATTTCAATTTTTTTCACTTTGTCTGTGACTACGTTTTATTTTAAATTTAATGTAAGCAGCAATTACCAGTGAGAATGCATCAGCGTTTATGATTTCCGCTTGCATAAACAACATAATGCCTACTCAGAAGCGATGTAGCGTAAATTGCCGTTATATTTAGAAAATTACGAAAAGAAGCGACGGCTTTTTTCTAAGGATAATGCAATTTCTAATGGTAAATGTTAGAAATAAATTGAACATACAAGCAAAGATCTTTGCGACTGTTAAAAGCAGAGTGTACAACCTTTAAAAGTAGTAGAGCGCATTGAAAGGCTTAAGTTTGGATCTGTTGGAACCGTATAGCCATTCGCAACGTTATATAAATAGTATACCATATCACCTCTGGTACGATGAGGAGTGCCGTCTCGCAGCGGAGAGAAAACAGACTGCCTACCTCGCAACGTTGCAAACGACCACAACACGTGCGGGATGGGATAGATACCGAGAGCTGAAGAGGGAAGCGAGACGCATCTGGAGACAAAAAAAGAAAGAGGCCGAAATGCGTGAGTACGAAGAGCTTGAGAAGCTGGCAGACAGAGGGAATGCTCGAAAATTTTATGAAAAAATGAAGCGACTTAACGAAGATTTCAAGACCGGAGCATCCTCACGTAGAGACCAAGGTGGTAATCTGGTAACCGATGTCCAGGGCATACTGGGATTATGGAGGGAACACTTCTCCGACCTGCTGAATGGCAGTGAGAGTACAACACCAGGAGATGGCGAACCCGATCCCCCAATCGATGACGATGGAACAGATGTTCCGTTACCCGACCATGAAGAAATTCGAATAGCAATTACCCGCTTGAAGAACAACAAAGCAGCGGGGGCCGATAGATTACCGGCAGAACTATTCAAATACGGCGGCGAAGAGCTGGTAAGGTGCATGCATCAGCTTCTTTGCAGAATATGGTCGGAAGAAAGCATGCCTGACGATTGGAATCTCAGTGTGCTCTGCCCAATCCATAAAAAGGGAGATTCCACAAACTGTGCCAATTACCGTGGGATCAGCCTCCTAAATATCGCATACAAGGTTCTATCGAGCGTACTGTGTGAAAGACTAAAGCCCACCGTCAACAAACTGATTGAACCTTATCAGTGTGGCTTTAGACTTGGAAAATCGACAACTGACCAGATATTCACCATGCGCCAAATTTTGGAGAAGACCCGTGAAAAGAGGATCGACACACACCACCTTTTTGTCGATTTTAAAGCTGCTTTCGACAGCACGAAAAGGAGCTGCCTTTACGCCGCGATGTCTGAATTTGGTATCCCCGCAAAACTAATACGGCTGTGTAAATTGACGTTGAGCAACACCAAAAGCTCCGTCATGATTGGGAAGGACCTCTCCAAGCCGTTCGATACCAAACGAGGTTTCAGACAAGGTGACTCACTATCGTGCGACTTCTTTAACTTGATGCTGGAAAAATTATAAGAGCTGCAGAGCTAAACCGAGAAGGTACAATCTTCTACAATAGTGTACAGCTCCTGGCGTACGCCGATGATATTGATATCATCGGAAGCAACAACCGCGCCGTTTGTTCTGCTTTTTCCCGCATGGATAAGGAGGCGAAGCGAATGGGCCTGGAGGTGAATGAGGACAAGACGAAATATCTCCTGTCATCAAGCAAACAGTCGGCGCATTCGCGTCTTGGCTCCCTCGTCACTGTTGACAGTCATAACTTCGAGGTCGTAGATAATTTCGTATACCTGGGAACCAGCATCAACAACACGAACAATGTCAGCCTCGAAATCCAGCGCAGAATACCTCTTGCCAACAGGTGCTACTTTGGACTGAGTAGGCAATTGAACAGTAAAGTCCTCTCTCGACGAACCAAAATCAAATTCTACAAGTCGCTTATCATTCCCGTCCTACTTTACGGTGCAGAAGCTTGGACGATGTCAACATCAGATGAGACGACACTAGGAGTTTTCGAGAGGAAAATTTTGCGCAAGATTTATGGTCCTCAGAACATTGGCAACGGCGAATACCGCAGACGTTGGAACGATGAGCTGTACGAGTTATACGACGACATTGACATAGTTCAGCGAATAAAAAGACAGCGGCTACACTGGCTAGGTCATGTTGTCAGAATGGACGAAAACACTCCAGCCCTGAAAGTGTTCGATGCAGTACCCGCCGGAGGAAGCCGAGGAAGGGGAAGGCCTCCACTCCGTTGGAGGAACCAGGTGGAGAGATCTCCAACTGGCGCCGAACTGCGAAGGAGAGAGAGAGGTGGCGCACTATCGTCGATTCGGCTATAACCGGCTAAACGGTTGCAACGCCAATCACATACATACATACCATATCACCTCATAATTAATAGAAAATGAAATGTATGAAAACATATAAGAAAAACTCAAAATCTACGGCTGAAGAAAGTAAGAACAAAACACGAACGTGATGGACCCTTTAATGCCTCCATAATGGAAAGATGATGAATAGGTCTTTAAAAATATATTCAGGAGTAGACTAGAAAATTGTATAAATCGAATTAATCATAATATATTAAGTAGAGGGGCTTCGTATATGTGCATTTGTAGAAGCAAACGATTCGCTTTCGTTGTATTTAAAATATAGATTTCTGGTTCTGGTTGGTAGAACCTAACGCTCTTGGTACGTAATTTTAAGCCACATACATACATACATTGAATTATCACACTTATCAAGCAAATTTACTTTGGAACGATAAAAATATTTTATAACAGTCTCGTCGACCGAAAGGTAAACTTCCTTAGTCTTACCTAATGCATTGTCTCAATATATGATAAAAATAAATAGCTTTTTTAAGTTTTGTTGCTTATTTTTGAGCTCTGTTGTGTGTTAATTTTTATTCATCTTTTATAATATACTCGACGTTCTTATTGTTTTTTAACTATCTACTCATAGATTTTTAAGAACATCGTGATCATGGAATAAGTTGTAATGGTGGTCCAAGGAATTCAAGGGTCAAATAGGAACCGCTGCTGGCTGCAATTGCTGGGACTTCGCCACTCCAAACTGTTTCTCGGGAGGTATGTATAATCAGAAAAGATTTAAGCAACTAATAGCGCTCGCTAGAAACAAACAAGGAATCTGCTCGTCGGATCCTTGCCCATTCTGTGATCTAGTAGCGGAGACACCTGAGCTATTCTACTCCTTGACTGTCCGGCGACAGCAAGGAAAAGGAGTCAGGTAATGGGGGCTCTGTACCCTCAAAGAGACAGTATCCCTGGAACATTATTAAGCTTTCCTAATGCGACGTGTTTGGATGGTATTCTGTGATAGTATGAAAGGGCACAATAGACCTTAGGTCGCAGTGCATTCCTCAATTCTTAAACTACTCTAATCTAAGGGATTAAAGACTCATAGGTAGCCAACGGACAGGCCCATTCCTCGATTTAATTCAATTAGCATAAGTTCGACCAATAATGTGGAATGCAGGTGGGATATACATCATCGTGACGTTAAGGATGGATTTTGGCGTCTGGAATCAAAAAGGCGTCGGTAAAAACTATGAAGCGTTAATATCCTTAGGTGGAAACTTTTTCCGGATGCAAGAGATCTTGGAGAGTCTTTTCATGAAAGAACAAGAAAAGCAAAGACTTTTTGATGCAACAGTGGCCAGAATATTATTTTGTCCTCGTTCAAAGATTTTTAGTTGCCAATTTTTATATTGTCCCATATAAGTGTAACTCTCGCGAACATATGTATATAGTTGCACCGTTGCTTATTATATGACATTGACATTTGCTAAATTGAATACCGAAAACTCTAAACATATTTATTATAAATGAATATATATGAAGAGGTTAACGTAAACACATAACTCAAGAGCGAAAGAACTAAAGAACTAAAAGCAGTGAGCGAGCGGCAGTGGCAAAACTGCAAATACAATTTAAGCACATTTCCCTATCCTTTCCTGTCATAAGGATATTATAATTCCAATCCGACAAGTTCATCTTAATTTTATTTTGTGTCGATAGAGAAAATGTTTTTCTTAACGCCAGGCAGCGTAATCCCAACACCAAGGATGCATGGCGGTAAGGAGATGCCAAAAGCGGATGATGTTTTTCTGTAAATACAGGCATATATGTATGTATGTACATATGTACATACGTAAGCGGTTTTACGTACACATGTGTTCAGTGTGTGTATGTTGTTGCGTTATAGCAAACATAAGCCGGATGAGTTGTGTCGAAATGCGGCGCGCTGAAGACGTAAGCCTCGGTGTTGCCACTTCTAACTGTTAGAATATGTATATATGTATGGGTGTATGCGTGTATATTCATCTACTTACGCTCCCATACATATCCATATATGAGCACATACATACATATATAGGTAAGGTGAAGGCCGCCAAGGCGGTGTGCTGCTGGTGCGGACAAGCTGGTGGGTACACGGGTCAGTAGCGCACTCACTGTTAGAGAGATGCTTAGCAGTGGCAATAGCGCCAAAGCTACAATAAGATTTTGTTTCTCGGAATGTTGCGGTTAGCTGCGCTGTTTTGCTTTCAATGTACTCCGTTGGCTAATGGCGTAGTGTAAAAGCGTAAATGATGAAGTGTTTGGCGAGACATCTGCAAAAATAAATAACAAGCGAGTATTCTTCCACTTACATGCTGATGTGGTCCATTTTTTAAGAGCTAACACATGAGTGTGTCTACATATTCATATATACAGGGTGTTGTATTTGCTGTTTACTTATGAAAATTATGTGAAAATAATAGAAATACATACATTTCTGTTAGTTGGATTATCGAAGTAACGAACTTATTGGATCCTTGTTTTTTGTTTTTCAAGATCGTGATGCCACTTTATGGCTCTGATTCATTGGTTTAGGGTTTTGCCATGAAGATTAATTTTGGACACAGAATAAAAATGAAAAAAGTCCAATGGTGTCCAGTGGTGTTTTTACATAACGACATCGGGGAAAGAAAAGGGCTGGCCATTGGATTTTTTGTGTTTTTATTTAACTTTCACCTATATGTAACCTAGCTCATACACATCCAATTCATACAATGTGGAGCATGTTCAATGGCCTTGATGTCCAAACCATACGTCAAACTTTATTGAATCAATCTATAAGAAATCTATCAATCCGATTTTACTTCTCCAACGTTATTTCTTTAATAGTATTAACCATTACCGGGAAGATGATCTTAGCAACAAGCTGAGGTTGAGCAACAATAAAAGCTCCGTCAGGATCGGGAATGACTTCTCCGAGCCGTTCGATTCCAAACGAGGTTTCAGACAAGGTGACTCACTGTTGTGACTTCTTTAATCTGATGCTGGAGAAAATAATACGAGCTGTAGAGGTAAATAGAGAAGGTACAATTTTCTATAAGAGTGTACAGCTGCTGGCGTACGCCGATGATATCGATGTCATTGGAAACAACACCCGCGCCGTTAGTTCTGCCTTTTCCAGACTGGATGAGGAAGCGAAGTGTATGGGTCTGGTGGTGAACGAGGACAAGACGAAATATCTCCTGTCATCAAACAAACAGTCAGGGCATTTGCGTCTTGGCTTCCTCATCACTGTGGACAGTCATAACTTTGAAGTTGCAATTTCGTATACCTAGGGACCAGCATCATTCCCGTCCTACTTTATGGTGCAGAAGATGTCAACATTCGATGAGACGGCACTAGGAGTTTTCAAGAGAAAGGTTTTGCGGAATATTTATGGTCCCTTAAACATTGGCAACGGCGAATACCGCAGAAGATGAAATGATGAGCTGTATGTGTTATTCGACGACATAGACATAGTCCGGCGAATAAAAAGACAGCGACTACGCTGGCTAGGTCATGTTGTTCGAATGGACGAAAGTGCTCCAGCTCTGAAAGTGTTCGATGCAGTACCCGCTGGTGGAAGCCGAGGGAGAGGGAGACCTCCACTCCGATGGAAGGACCTATCTTCACTTGGAATTACCAATTGGCACCAAACGCCAAAAGAAGAAATGCGTGACGGCTGTTGTGAACTCGACTATAACCGCGTAAGCAGTGTCTACGCCAGCCAAAAAGAAGAAGAAAGTCACACTGATAAGGTCCAATCAGTTCGATGACGGTGGGCTTTAATCTTTCACACAATATGCTCAACAGGACCATATATGCGATATTAGGAGACTTATACCACGGTAATTGCCGCAGATTGTGGGTCTCCCTTTTTATGGATTGGGCAGAGCACACTGAGATTTCAATCGAGGGGTATGCTTTCTTCCGTCCATATTATACAAAAAAACTGATGCATGTACCTAAACAGTTTTTCGCCGCAGTATTTGAATAGCTTGGCAGGCAAACAAACTTACATATACTACTCAATTTACTCCAAAACTTCAAACAGAACTTGTAATAAAATACCTCAATAGGACTGATCTTTTTTGTTAATTAGAAAAGTTATTTTTAAATAAAAACAACGGTTTGGGATATCAATGAAATCTCTGTTCCTGTGAAAGTACATTCGATGCTATTATGTATGGAACTCGAATTCTGTTGCAAAGCCACCACGGGCACGCTTGCAGAAGTCCATACGGTGAGCCCAATTTTCGACGGTTTTTAAGCATAAATCGGCCGATACTGCTGCAATTTCACGTTGATATTCGTACGAATCAATCGTCGCTAACTTGTTGGCAGAGATCATAGATTTGACGTAGCCCCACAGGAAATAGCCTAGTGGCGTCAAATCGCACGACGAGACGGCCAATTAACTGAGCCATTTTGTAAGATAACACGTTCACTAAACGTCAATAAATCGATTGTGACATTCGCTGTGTGGCTTGTGGTGCCGTTCTGTTGGAACCACTTATTGTACAAGTCCATATCATCCAATTCGGGCCCAGAAATATTCGGTTATCATTGAACGGTAGCGATTCCCATTCACAGTAACGTGCCGGTTTTGATAATCACCGAAGAGGTACGGCCCAATGACACCGCCGGCATGCAATTGTGACTCATCGAGTACGTGTGGATTACTGCCTGATAAATAACACAAAGTTTGTTTATTGACGAAGCTGCCATAAATGAGCCTCAACGCTTAGTAGGACGTAGCGCTCTTAAGTTGAGACCACTGACTCCGAAATTCGGTAATAAATTTTAATAATTTCGACTCGTTGTTGGATTGTATATCTTTTCATGATGAAATGGCAGCCTTACTGAAGAGAAGTGTCAAAAGAGCGGGAAAAATATGGCATCGCTTGCTGTTCTGCGGTCAACTTTTGTAGCATCCCTTTTGAAAATCCCTGTATATTTCGGAGTATTATTTTCTTTTATATATAAATTATATTTGTCTTGATGTAGTCTGCTGACATAAGCGGGTTAATAGTACCATAAACGCTGGAAAATGTTGCCATATCGGACCACCACCAACAAACAAACACCAGTGGAACTTAGCTGTGCTATGCAATAACAATTTTTAGTAACGAAAAAATATTTCACTTTTCGCACGTTATGAATTGATGTGCATATACATATATATGTACATACTTAACTAGACATATATACATCCACAAATTCAAGTAACACTTTGGATGAAGTGTGAAATGCTAACTTAAATGGCTGCCAATGTAAGAGCCTTAACTTTGGCACACATATGAATAAGCTTGTATGTATATATTAAAAATATATTATATACATATATGTATGTACGTACATTCACACGTGACGCATTTAGCTGTCTGCTGTCATGTCATGCTGTCATGTGGCAACATTTTTGTTGCAAATTTCTCGCTAGAATTTTTCTTTGCTTTCATTTCTTTCCATTTTTTTGGAAATTTAATTTTTCGCTGAATTTGATAGAAATTGCACGATAAGCTCATATTCGATTTCCGCAAGTGTCAGTGTGCTGCCAACACAAAGAAATAATACCGAATGCGTGCGAAATGCAACAGCGGTTGGCTGAAATGGATTTTTGGGTTTTGTTGAGGAAAGAGTGAAGAAAAAATATTGTTGACAATTATGAGACGCCTAAGTTGTAAATTGTGTCACCATAACTTTTACCGCACCTTCCGTTTACAGCAAAATTCCCACATTCGTGGCATCACAGTAATGTGCGTATATGTATAAAATTTATAAAATAGTTGGATTTAAAGATAAAAAAGTTACAACTCACCCGTAGTTAATGCACAATAAATATTTTAAAATTAAAATTTTCTTGAGAGAGTTGTTTCGCCTATTCAAATTGAACTCACATTGCCGACTGATGCAACTGATGTGAGATATCACTGAAATAACTTCAACTTCAATATACAAAAATTTTGAAGCAAATAAAGAGACTCCGAAGAAAAAACTCGAATGAATATAAGTGAAGTGAGTCAAAATTCATAAATGAAAGCTCCAATGTAGTGGCTTCTCAGAAAATGCTGAAAATGATGAATATATCGGATCTGGATGGCCTTGAATATATAAATTCATAAATTAGAGAGTCTGTAGAAACCATAATTCCATAATCGAAAAAATTGTATCGTTTTCTAAAACCTGTCCAATTTAGCGAGTTGGAAGCTAAGATTCGATAGCTCAAAAACCATTTAACTTACGAATAAGTTGAAAATATATATATTACTTAATAGATAGATACCTTCATACAAAAATACTACCAAGCTGTAATTATAGCAAAGCAAGGGAAAACGTGGAAACAACCCATCACATACCTAAGCTAGCAAAAAAACAGTAGGAACCAAAAAAAATAAAAAGAGAGAATGAAGAGTGCAAGCGAAAAGGGAAATTTAACACGTTTTTGATTTTAATTTTATTCAATCCACAATGTACTTCGGTTGGTTATTCGTGATTTTTGCCCACATTTCATTCCATTGCTCGTTCTATTTTTTATGCACTCAACACTTTGGTGGTTAAAAATCGTTTGGTTTCGTTACACACATTACATAATTGATGGAATGACTTTTTTATCTAATGATCGAAATTTCACTTCGGTTTTTGAACAAAGTACTTATATCGTGTTCTATTAAACAGGAGTAATTCTTTAGGAGTACTATCTATGAAATGTGTTTATATATATTGCCTCAGAGTAACAAGAGCATACACGCCTCTTCAACGTAGAGCTTACAGGATAAAGTATCTCCATGTGCTTTTAGATTGCGAACTATTTATATCAGTTCATCCATAGATTAATTGAAGGTGCCGTAATATTGGTATCGCTGCTTTGAACCCTACTATCGCAAATCAGCCGCAAAGGCAGTGTATTGTTAATGGTCTTGAATAATTCTTTATATTTTAATAATACTTTTTGTACAATACAAAAGTGTCCAAATATTTTGACGTATACAAACTTTTGATAGTAGGCGATACACGTCAGAAGTTTCAGTTGGCGAACAACAAACGTCGACCGGTCCAGCTTTTGTCAGACTGAGGTTGCAACACATTGGAAGGATCACCTTTTGCGAACCTAGCGAAGTGGCTAGAATCGACATTAGCCGACTAAAGAAGTTCGTAACTGGTCACAAGCGTTTTGTTGAATCTTAATGGTCTTTGATCCATTAGGAGTTTATTGGCATCACAAATGACAGAGCTCAAAACTGTCTAAGTGAAACCTTCTGAATATGCAGAGATCTGCCTACAAACCTAACCTAACGCTACCGAGCACATACTTGTCTGAAAAATTGAAATTTAAATGAATGTGAAAAAATATATATTGGATATCAATGGGTTTCTCCGACACTTTCTATAATTTAAGAAGAGACTAAAATATAATCACTTATTTAGATTTATCTGACCTGTCTCTTCTAAAAATCTGTGATAGCACTGAGTATACGAACAAGAGAAATTCAGATTGAGAACTGTCTCCTCATCTTTATTTGATACATTGCCAGCCTGTTCGACCTAACCCTAAACTTATCCTTTGCACAAATGTAGTTCTTTCTTAATTATTATCAATACACTTTTAAAGCTAAAGGGATTCCTTTCAAATACATTCAATGTATGCGAAACTAAATATTTACATACATATATACGTATATGTATGCGCATATAGTGAAACACACACAAACTCGCGGTATTTCTTGCCTGCAACCATAAATAAATTATTTAAGCTATTTAACTTGCAACAATGCACAGAGTGGAAGCTAAATATTTTACTAAAAGATTCTTGTAATTCAGCTGCAGCTGTATGCAGTTTCACTTGCTGCTGCTGTGCCGAGGCCGTATCTTCGTACTTAGTTTCAATGTTACTACATAGCGTTTGTGCCACATTCAGCAACAAGGTGAGCAAGTGGGTAGTGGTAGAGCGAAGAGCGTTTGTTGATTTTTGGCATACCTTTGTTAAAGTATTAACATTTTCGTTATTTAAGCTCAAATAAAACTATATGTACCACCTCAAGATGAAGACGCAAAATAACAGAAATTTGGTTTTGAAAGTATAATATATAAGTATGTACAGGGTGCGCCACATATGTAAATAATTAATGAAAGGACAGAGAAAATATTCTCTATAGTTAAGGTATGGATTTAGCTTGTTACATATTAGGTAACTGAAACCTCGCACGGTCGGCCCTCGACTCTTTAAAGCCATTATGCTTCCACATCGCCTTTTAATTGCACCATAGCGGTCCCACTAAAGACTGAACTAGTTCAAAATACCTTTTCCACCACAGCCGGTTATACGTAACTGAAACAAACCCGTATTTTGATCAGTCGAAAGAACTTCAACTTACATTAACAGCATTATTTATTTTCTTGTGGAATTATAACATCAGTAGGGTCTAAGTCTTCGATTTACTGTCCCAAAACTGAGCTGAAATTTAATTTATAGAAGTTCACAGAAAGTTTAGCCATGCTATCAACGCTCTGATATCTGCATCAAATTTCCAGGCTGTCATTGAAACCGAGATGAAAATGTGTGCAGTCAATTTCCAGATTTCAATAACAATTTTAGTTATTATCCTCTTAGTTTGACCTGAACAAATATCCGCGGAGAAATTATGTAATACTGAGTTTTCTCTTGTTATTATGTTAACTGTTCGAAGTAAGTGATCCGTAATTGTCACCGTAAGAGGCCTTGTCGGTGTCTTAGTCTTTCTAGCTTAACCAAGTTTGTTGCTGAACAACGATAGAGGTCCGCTAACTGTAGTTTGTAATGAATCTTTTGGCTAAGTGGCAAACTCTCGACTATTGCGGCCACCATAGCATTAACGGTAGCGTGTTGTAAGACTACCGAGTTCGTGATTATTCTCACTATGCTCTATCGAGCCTTGCAATTTTGTCTATTGCTCGCAGAAAATATATTACAGTTCTGTTAAGCTTTCAAGTGGATAAAAACTTTTTGCGTCAAAATACTATTTAATAATTGAAAGTATTGATTTGAGGACTACCCTTTACATCATTGTTGTTGCTTAAAATTAATTCAGTATTTTAACTCATAATAATATGTGTTTGTATTGTATATATAAGGAAGTAAATGTATATACTTATCCACAACCCAGCTTCGCTCACTTCTGAACTGATACAACCCTTCGTCGAAGCTTTCACATGCAAGCTTGAAATATTTTGCAACATTAGCTTGCACGCGCACACATACGGACATACTTATATACATACTTGCAAAAGCGAAAATCAAGTGCATAACATGAGTCGAGTAAAAATTCATTCTATTCCATCCAGAGGCGTACTGTGGCAAATATGAAATGGTTTTAGCTACAAACCTTAGGCATGTAAACAGAGGAGAATTTTTGAGCAAACAGCATTCCACAGGTGACATACTTTGTTTTAGTTACTGAAATATTTGCTAATGTTCGGCTTTTCAGCTGCTAACGTCATCATTAACGGAGGCAACGTCAAGCAACACCGTACAACAACACAAAGATCAACAGCAATACACACACCCACACACGCGTACATGTAGCTGCATGCTAAGCATGTGAAACCGAAAGTATTTTTAACTGAAAAATGTTTGCGTGACAAACCCCAACAATCGGTATATGTGCTGAGGGCGTGGATGCTCCATGTAGCAAAAATGCGTTTCATGTTGGAATTTTGCTCTTTAATCGCACACATACACTCACATACAACGTCGCAAGTGTGTAACTATGGCAACAAAGCTTTTGAGCATAAGGTAAGTTAAGAAATTTGGAAAATATGCTATTCTACGGTATTAAAATGAGTCAACGAATGCTTCTGGGCTGCTGCTGACGTTGCAAAATTTACCTTTGTTTTGATAATGAAAAAATGAACGCTTGGAGAAATTAGTGAAATATTTAAGTTCTTACATCAATATTTTCTTGTGTGCGAAGAAGAGTATATGACTTGTTGACAATGTTTTTAGCTTGCCTGGTGAAAGAGATATCCGTTATGTGATTTTGGGAAAATGAATTTCTTTCTTATAATAGTTTTTCTATGGGAAATTTTATATACAAATGTACATATAGCCACATACATGTATATATTTATCTACATCTCGGTAAAAATCTCAAAGTTTTGGAATTTAGTTGCTTAAGTATTTACAAAAAAACGTAACCAGTCTAAAATTTTAGGTTTAAACAAGATTTATACTAAAAGTATTTATGAGCAGCGTTCCCAACTGCTTACAAATTAATTAACAATATTTATGTAGTAACTCAAATATTGGATTGTTGGTTTGAAATGAATGAAAGATATATGTTTTAAATAAATATTTTTTCAATAGCCTGAGCCCCTAATGTCACGTACTCATGTCATTCATATTATTGACTAAGAATATTCTATGAAACCTTTGTCATTACATTATAGTAAAGAAATTTTTAGTGAATTAACTTTAATTTAATGTTTACTTAAGTTTTTGTGGGAACCCAAACGAATATTCGGTCTAAAATATCTTATTAATCTCTATTTTATGACACTGTTTCATTAAACAGTCTTTAACTTATTTATACTAATGCTTGTTAACAAATTACTTCTTCTTGTATATTCCAAATTTCCAACATACGCTTCATACTTATTTTAGTAGATAATAAAGTAGTAAATTCCAACTGACATAAATTACACTAGTAAACACGTTTTTTGTTCCACAAACTTTCTGATGATTTGTGAATATGTTGGTGTACCCTCATATATAAACCAAACATTTGCAGTCGGTTCCTGACGTACCCCACCACACACCATGGAAATAGTTTAAATCGGATAATAACCACGACCACCTCCCATACAAAGGTTTGATTGACAATTAGAAGCCCTAAGGTCCTCATATTCGATATATGGGGGCGGGGCCTCGTCCACTTTCCGAAAAATACTACATCCAAATATTCCCCTTCCTAGAACAATCGTTTGTACCAAATTTTACTTTCATAGCTTGTTTTATGGCTTAGTTATAGCTCTTTATGTGTTTTCGGTTATCGCCATTTTGTAGGCGTGGCAGTGGTCCGATTCCGCCCATCTTCGAACTTAACCTTCTTATGGTGCCAAGGAACACGTGTTCCAAGTTTCATTAAGATATCTCAATTTTTACTCAAGACGGACGGACAGACAGACATCCGGATCACAATGGACAGTCGAATCTGTCTCAGTGAGATTCTCTGCATTTGCGGAGATCTACCCCTTAACCTAACCTAACCCCTAGTTCCCATATACCTAATTTTAGGGTTTTCAAAGATACGGTGGGCTTTATTCCGCATATATGTATTGGTTAATATGTGAAATATGTGAGCCAAATTAAGTAAGCATATCATCTTGGATGTAATGTATGTTGGTGATGAAAATGAGTGAAATTGGTTCAAGAATTATCTCAGCCCTCATAAACCTTGTATTCTATTAGACATTATGTCGAATATATGGGTGAAATTGGGTGATATCTTAATAAAACTATAGCAATAAATTAGCCTTAGCCTTTCCTTATTTGTTCTAAATAACTTCATTTATACGACTGTATGTACATTTATTCATCAATTTCTATTGTATTCCTTTCAAAGCAGTCCCCATCAGATATCCTCGAAGCAGTTCTGATATGCAAGCCGCCCTTTCGAGTGTCTCTTGTATCTTGGGAACAGGAAAAGTCGCAGGGTGCCAAATCTGGTCAATACGGTACCTGAGGCATGATTAAGGTGTTGTAAGTAGTGACGAATGAACATGTGCATTATCTTGATGCAAAAGCTATAAATTGTTTTTCCACAATTCCGGATGTTTTCTTCGTATTCCTTTTTTTTAAGACAATACTCCTTATTGACTGTACGATCATGTGGTAAGAACTCTTGATGATTACGCCGTCGAAAATAAACAGTCAGCAAAACCTTTACGTTTGATCTAACTTGGTGTGCTTTTTGGCCTTGAATCTCCCGGGCTCTACCATTGGGACGATTGGACATTGGTTTCGATATCATATCATGATTCGTCAGCAGTAAGGACCCTTTCAATCAAATATGGATCGCCGTTGACGTCATTCAATAATTCCTGAGCAATGCTCATGCGACGATTTTTTGGGTAAAAATTCAGCAATTTTGACCGAACTTCGCTGCCACTTGCTTCATGCCCGAAACTTCCGAAAAAATTGCATGACACTTTCTCACTTTCTCAACGTTTTCGTCTGAAGTTGATGAAGCTTATACTACATGTAAACATTTTTTTGACTCACCGTATGACACTGTGAACATTTCACATAAAATTAAATTGAAATTCTTTGATCCATTGATTTGAAAATCGCCGAACACGCAAAACACGTCTAACGTAAAACGTATACATGGGAACGATTTTGTGGTGCGTGCGGACCCACAATATCGTGCGTGAAATATAAAATTCGTCCAATTACAACGTGGTTATGCGTTGATGCTGGATGCTACAATAAAATGATTCCGCTGTGTGAAATGGACTTGTTTTGCCATTTTGTTGGAAAACAATTCTCTTTTAAACTTATGAATTAGTAATTTAAATTTTTACTATGGAAATGTCATATTTTCTCGCAGGCCGTACTGCGGTCAAAATCAAACGAGTTTTATAACAAAATCGTACTCACATTAGACATCTATATTTGCCAACACATGTTTGGATTTGTGATTTGCCGGTATTTAACGCATCGCATAACTTGTATGCCTCCTACAAATATTCTATAAATATGCTATAGTTCCAGCTTGTGAACATATGTTGGAGACTAAATCTAAAAATTCACCTTATTTTTTTAACAGACATATACCATATACGTTTGATACTTCGTAAACATTACGTAAAGGCTAAAAAGGCTTCATAAATGAATCTATAATCTGATATGAAGTTTTGGGACGTAATATGTCTTTATGTCTGGACTCTCATCTGGATTTATTTCCTGCAAATTGGGATTCTGTAACTGACGAACAGTTCGGGAGATTTTAGCGGGACATTTCCTTAAGGGTGATGGAGCGCAGGAATGCTAGCAGATTATTATTGGCGACTTAAAAAGGACCTTCCCGAAGCCAATTATGCACGAAAATCATAAGTATTCTTTTATGTATGATTTGATGTCACTAGAAAACATGACGTGTCAATTTTAGTTATATTAAATGGCTCTAGTAAATTCAGAAATTTGATATGAGTTTTCATATGACAAAAAAGTGAAAATTGTGTTAACCAGTGCTACCAGCCAGCCACCAAAATCGTGTGCTTAATAGTTGACCATTTCACCGCAAAAATATTGCTGAGCTCATTAAAAAAAATTAAGCCTGCAATGTGCGAGCGCGTGACAAGTTTGTGAATAAATTTGAGATGCCTCGCGCCGTACGTAATATGTCGAATTTGTTGTCGCGCATATTATAACTTAAACCAACAAACAGCTAAACACTTGTTATAAACTTTAACGACTCTAGCAGGATTATATGACACTTTTTTCGCCGTTATTTTTGGTAAAACTTACACAAATTGAGACAAATGCCAGCTAATACCTTTTGAAACGAAAAACTTTACGGCAAGTTGTAAAAGAAACACACACACACATCACTGTATATGAGTGCGAGTGTGGGTGTGTTTGCTTCCGTGGCTTGGCGCACTACTATCGCTCAGGCAAACACTGAATGCCCGTGTGTTTGCTAGTTTCGGTTCTATGAGCGCGCAGATATTTGTGTGTGTGGTTGTTTGTGCTATGCTTGCAGTAGCCATTTGAGCACCCATTGTTTCACTTAAAGAGGTTTATCGCTATGAAGCGTAAACGGGCGTGGTTTCGTTTCCGCCTGCCGCCTATGCGTGCATAAAGGTTACTCATACGCCTAGGAGGGGCGCCTATGTCCTCAACGGAAACAATACTTATATAAGTTGCAAGACAATGGCAACAGCAAATAACAGCGCAATATGTTTGCTTGTAGATTATGTGTAGGAAGCGGCTGCACTGTTGCACTGCCGCATGCTCATGCTTATTGCCGGTCGGTCGGTACTGTTAATTAATGTCTGGAGTCGGCTGATAGCAAACTAAGCTCTGCTCACTCATTCGCTCCTCTACTCATCGCTCACACTCATTCACTTATTCACTCTATGAAATAATGGGTAACAAACAAATTTCGTGTATAAATAGACAAAAGGCAGCAGGCGAAGGCCAAACAAGTTTGCTTTTTGTTCTATGATTTTCTAAGTATAAAAGAAGACTCGAGCTCGAGCGTATGTGTGAATTAATTTGTGCTGTTGAAGAGCACTGTCTACTCGTGTGCTACCAAAGCTAAACTTTTCTGATTTTTGGTAGAAAAAATTGCTTTCATAAGTGCTTCTTATACTGCAATCGTTTGCTGTCGAATGTGTAGTTAGAGAACTGAGGTATTGTGCTTGCACATATGCCACTTAAAGAGACGGATATTGTATTTTAGCATTATGGGAGACAACAAATATTATGTTATCTAATGAAAACAACAATACCAACATGTATTGTTTCTAAAATTTTGTGAACTCGTAGTTGAAATTTAACTGCAACAGAGTTCACGTTGCCAATCAAGCAATATTGCTTATGTCATTGTGTATATGTACTAGAATTAATTTAATACTTGCCGCAATACAAACAGAACTAAACACACATTTGTACATACATATATACAACCATTATTGAAATGCTGTTATTCTTGATTAGCTAATTAAAGTTGTTTTTAGTTTCCTTTGTTGCTATTCGGTAAGCCATCTCTACCGCCCAAAAAATAGTTTCACAAGCGAGTGTTTCAGCGCTGATAACTTTTGGCGGTTTATTTGCAGACTTTTTGGTTGCAACGTATTTGGTTAAAAATCCTAGTGTGGCCTACTTTTTCATACTCAGCGTACAGATGTGATCATTGTTCTATAAAGGCCTAATAATGTATGCCTGTCGGAAATTCCGTAGATTAAAAAAATTAATTGATGAGGAACTCTTTTTCGATTTTTAAGGGCATTTAGATATACGAGATTGACAAAAAGTGTCAAGAGTGAGCATAATTCAGCTTAACTGCGTTTCTGAAAATCTGAATTGTTATGAGAAAGATTTGCTCCGAAAATATAGGTGTATCTCTTTGAATTTCTGCAGGTACTTAGGGGGAATATTTATACTCTCGCAACAAAGTTCCTAAAGAGAGTATTATAGTTTTCTTCACATAACGGTAAGTCCTAAAACTAAACGAGTTAGATATAGGGTTATATATACCAAAGTGATCAGGGTGAAGAGTGTAGCTCAAATCCGGATGTCAGTTTGTCCGTCCGTCCGTGCATGCTGTAACTTTAGTAAAAATTTAGATATCAGAACTTTGAATCGTATTTGTTGGCACCATAAGAAAGTTAAGTTCGAATATGAGCGTAATCGGAACACTGCCACGCCCACAAAATGACAATAACCAAAAACATATAAAGAGCTATAACTAAGCCATAAATTAAGCTATTGAAGTAAAATTGTGTGAAGGATCGCACTATAGGGGCATATGTGGAAGTATTTTTATACTCTCGCAAAAAAAGTTGCTAAGAGAGTATTATAGTTTTGTCCACATAACGGTTGTTTGTAAGTCCTAAAACTGAACGAGTTAGATATAGGGTTATATATAACAAAGTGATCAGGGTGACGAGTAAAGTTCAAATCCGGATGTCTGTCTGTCCGTCTGTCCGTCCGTGCAAGCTGTAACTTGTGTAAAAATTGAGATATCTTAATGAAACTTGGAACACGAGTTCCTTGGCACCATAAGAAGGTTAAGTTCGAAGATGGAATCGGACCACTGCCACGCCCACAAAATGGCGATAACCAAAATCACATAAAGGGCTATAACTAAGCCATAAATAAAGTTATGAAATTTGGAACATAGGATCGCATTAGAGAGGGACACATTTGAATGTAATTTTTTTGGAAAAGTGGGTGTGACCCCGCCCCCAAATATGTTTTTTGTATATATCTTGCAAACCAATAAAGCTATATCAAACAAACTTTCTGCGGTCGTTTTTTTTAGCCGTTTCCTTATACAGTCCAAAAATGAAAGAAATCAGATAATAACCACGCCCACCTCCCATACAAAGGTTAGGTTGAAAATGACTAAAAGTGCGTTAACTCACTAACGAGAAACGTCCGAAACACCAAATTTTACATAAAAAATGGCAGAAGGATGCTGCACGCAGATTTTTTTACAAAATGGAAAATGGGCGTGTCGTCGCCCACTTATGGGTAAAAACCATATCTCAGGAACTACTCGACCGATTTCAATGAAACATGGTTTGTAATAGTTTCTTGACACCCTGATGACTTGTGGAATATGGGCAGAATCGGTTCACAACTACGCCTACTTCCCATATAACTCAATTTTGAATCCTTCTGATTCGTTCACTTTATAACGTATACATAAGGAACCGATAAAGATAGCGAAATAAAACTTTACACAAATACTGTATTTGAGCTGTAACATCACTTGTGGAAAAATTGTCAAAATCGAACCATGACTTTCCAAGGCCCCTGATAACATGAAGAACTCAGTGCCTAAGGGTAATTTTTCACCGAAAATATAGGTAAATCTCTAAATAAATTGCGAGAGTATAAGATGTTCAGTTGCACCCGAACTTAGCCTTTCCTTACTTGTTTATGTTGAATTCATAGGTCAAATTGTCTTAATAAAATTTGATTCACTATATCCATTGTAGTGATACTGAAGTGAAATCAGTTACAACTGTTATACTAAAGGTTTCCCAAATCCAACAACTCACTGTTCCACCCTCCTATCTATCTTAACATCAATTCTAACTGCGAACAAACCAAAACCTTCCGCTTTTATAGAATTTAGTCATCCAAAATTCCGTCGGGAGAAGCACTTTTTACTTTGAAGAAATCTGCATAGTCCTCTTTATTTATTATTATTTATAGCTTTACTTTAGGCTAAGTTATGTCGAGTAGGGAGCTCAGTATGGATAAATATATACTCAATAGAATATATAATTCAGGCGTATGTCTCCTATTTTACCGATTTGATTTTTGCCGTCTTGATGAAAAACGGACTTGTTGAATTTTAAGGACTTCGCCTCTTAGGAATACTCTTCACCCATCTCTATCATGAAAACATAGTAGACACTACTGTGAAAGCTAACCTAACAAATATATCAACATTGTGGTATTCCACGACTCAAAGGTATTTTACAATTTTTAATTGGCGAAAACGGGCGGCCTGCCTGCCATTCAACCACTTACTGAAATTGCACTGGTCATAAGCTGGGTTTATATTCCTTTCATTCTTATTTAGCCTGCGGGTAATACACATCTATATATACATATATATGCATGGGTAAGCGTAGATGCACATACATATATATTTTCAGATATATGTATGCATGTGTGTAATGTATCATGCGCATTTGTTATTTTCTGGTTTAGTTTTTCTCCCATTAAAATCTCGGGTTACAAGCAATTTCCAGTGCAAACAAATGCGAATATTGTGATTGATTTACGGAAGTCTATTAAATTGTTATACTAACATATATATAAAATCACAAATATGGCTATATACATATATGGAAGGGTCTATTTGTAATTGGGATAGAGCTCAAAACATACAATTATGTGTTTGTTTATAGCTATATGAAAGAAGATTTTTCGATTAAATATGTATTTTAGTCGGTTTCAATTTCAAAATATATTTACATATGGGCTTATCACTTACAACTGTATTGTTGCTAAATTCAAAAATATATTATCAATATTTTATGAAGAAGTCTTGGACTAATTTAAAATCGTATTCCATCTAACTCTCTCTATTTAACTAATCTTCTCTAAGAAATGGCAATTCAACTGAATCCAACCATGACATATGTATAAATCTACAAAAAGTGGGCAGAATCCGTAGAAGTCTCTGAACACATATTTTTCCATTGCCCTCGAAAGAGTTGAAAACAACCATGGGTGGTAGATGGACGGTGGAAAATATGAGTACACATATGTGTCAGTTCTCAGATAATTGGAAAGCTGTTAGCGAAGCGCCAGCCTTAATAATAACAAAACTGAGACATCTACAACAGATTAGGCGTCAGTCAGTCCGTGCCATAGAGGGGACTTATGTACATATATTGTCTTGACAGCCCCACGAAGTAATACTTAATCCAGTGGTTCCGTGGGAGTGTTTTGTATTGGGAATATGTTAGGTTTAGCGGATTAAAGTTCCGCTTTTCGGCTTTCGATGCTTCCGCCTACTATAAAAAACACTCTATACTAAAGTTGATTAATTAGTTTAATTTTTTTAAGAAATTTTTTAAAGTAGATTGTCAAATTTGTGGTACTGAATTCTTTAAATTTAGATAAATTGCAGTTGAAAAATTGGTATAAATGCTCAAAACTTTCTCTTGTGTTTAAGCAGCGAACTACTCAGTCCAAACGGCTGCTCCTACTGGTTATTACCAGTTTATTCGATCACATGGAACAACTTGAGAGAAATGAGAGCTAATATTGAATTTCAACTCAACTCTGAGCACACAAGAGGATAAAAATCACAACAAGAAGTTTCTTCATATTGAGCAAGTGTGGAAGAAACTGGATTATATTTCCGATCCAAGTAATGCTACGCTAATGGTTATATTTGTCAAGGTCATATAGCGGTCATTTCAGTAATATGCCACAAACCGCTATTTGAGAATTTTTTAGCGTTTACAATAACAATGAGGACACTTGGACGTGAAGAGTACGCTTTCGTTCAAGAAACTCTAACCCACAATTACTACTCGAGTTTCATTAAGCATACCGCTTGCTAATCATTTCCACCTTCCACCAAGCTTCGACAACAAAACACCCAACTTAAGTACCACTAAGCACTCAGTTAATCGGTGCATGAAAATCTTAACTAATTCGTGGCTTAAGTCGTACGCATGCATATGCTTCAGTGAAACTTTTTCACGCAACAAAACGCGGTAATGAAAGTTATATAGTAAGTTACTAAGCATCTAGTATATAATTTCAAACACATGTAAGTAGTTAAGGACACAGCGGAAACGAAGCTCGGGGCAGAGGGGAAGCGAGTAAAATAACGTACGCAGAGCTAGCTGGTGCCAGCAACTTAACTGTTTTGGCAAGTCAAACATTTTGCCAGCAACTCATTTCAATAGACTTATTAAGTACATAAGTAGATAGCAGCAGAGCTTTCATTCTTTTTGTTTCGCTTACTTACATTATTGCTGCTAATTTACTCCTTGCTGCTGTCATTACGAGCTAACACTTGTACAACAAACACCCCGACATTTCTAGCGCCCAACAAACAACCCCACTCGCTGTCAGCCACAATTTACATTGACATTTCCAATGGCGCTCGAGCGAAACTCGCTGACGCCAAACATACTTCGCATTCCATTGGTGGTGGGCGAAGAGTTGAGCGCTCGCGCTGAGCTAATCCGAAAGCGCTTTTTGAACGCTACACTAAATAATTGGCTTAAACAACATTTTTAGCAGCTCAAGTGCTGCTAAATTAGCTTTATTTCCAAGTAGTACTCGTTGTTATATTATGTCGTTGTTGTTGTTGCTGCTGTTTTTGTCCTGTTATCAGCCGCGTGGCATTGTCTACTGGTGTTTTTATCAGTCGCAGCTTGGATGATTGCCAACTCGCAGGATAAACACATACGCTATTTACATAAGTGAGTTAAACATATTTATATGCGTTACTATGACGTGCTACTCAATTTGTATTGTTTTGCATTTAATTGGTAGTACGATCGATACTAAATGAATTTTCAATCTAGTTTTATGAAAAAATAGCAGTCAATATTTTTTTAAAATGAACAAAAGCCGGTCCGACTCTTCGAATATAAAAAACAGATATATAGCCTTGTATCAAAGCAAGACCTTTTCTTATCGCCTATCAGTCCTATCGATCGCCACTCGACAGACACATTTCCATGAATAAGCGCCTGATGAAAGCATCAATCATTTGAAAGAATTTAGTAAGTTTAGGACTCTACGATCTCCAACAGAAGCATTAAACGTTTGAGATAAACTTTAAACAAATATATATAGTTCCAACAACTAAGCGCTCCTTTTTCCAAAAGTACAGTATTTACTTTTGATTTATATTTTATCCTTCCCCACATCAAGGTTACCGGAAAGTGATTTTTCTAACAGTTCTGTACTTTCGCCGTTTCCCTCCACCACAAATTAAATAGTGGAGCTTTAACCTATAGCTCCTCACACTACTATCTGGCTTATTTGTGACATATTTTAGACTGAGTCTGTTGCCCCACTAGAGTAGTTTTGGCGTACAAATATTGGGTATACTATATTAAGTATTCGCCTTTAGAATCGAAAATAGACCATCTATTTTATAGCAAACAAGACATTAATACATATGTAATCACTACTATATTTAATTTGCTATATTCTGTCTAAATAAAAATAGGAGCCTAATGGGTATATAAATATGTACATTTTAGCTTCTCCACATCAATGTGTGCCGCAATAATGAAATTCATTAAAATCCGGATTAAATGTTAGAATGAAGCGTAAAAAACTTTAGCAACATAGCACAGCAAAAGGCTTAATGTCACACCAAGAGAATTTACACTGAAAAGAAACAAGAACCCACAGAGTAATTTAAGGTTAAGAATGTCGATTTCAACATGTATATTTATTATACTATCTATTTAAGTTAGGTTACTCAAGATCGGAGATCAGCACAGATCACTGGAATACCATATGAAAGGTAGAAACAGCCTGTCCTTCATATTTTTTGAGGTGTCTAATATATGATACTTTATAATTCCACCCACGATGAGCTGTACAATTTATACGACATTGACATAGTTCAGCGAATAAAAAGACAGCGGCTACGCTGGCTAGGCCATGTTGTACGAATGGATGAAAACACTCCAGCTCTGAAAGTGTTTGACTGGATATGTACAATTTATACGACATTGGCATAGTTCGGCGAATAAAAAGACAGCGGCTACGCTGGCTAGGCCATGTTGTACGATTGGATCAAAACACTTCAGCTCTGAAAGTGTTCGACTGGCTAGGTCACGTTGTCAAATGGATCAAAACACTCCAGCTCTGAAAGTGTTCGATGCAGTACCCGCTGGAGGAAGCCACGGAAGAGGACGACCTCCACTCCGTTGGAAAGAGTGACAAGTGACGTGGCTTCATTCGGTTTTTCCAGTTGGCGCCAGGAAACAAGAACAAGAAATTAATGGCGCGCTCTGGTGGATTCGGCTTTAATACGCTAAATATATATAATCATATATTTTATGCCAAGCAAATTTTTTTAGAGAAGCATTTCATTTCAATTTTCGGGGCAAAAGCGGAGCTTCATCAGGTTGTTACGTAAATATATTGATAAAATCCTTCTAACCTAGCAGCTTAGTATATAGAGTTCCAACACCACTTAAGAAAATCAATAGCATCGCTTTGATTTCGAGCGACTTTATGTTTTTCCTAGTTCCGTCCGGAGCTCGGTTCGGAATACTGCTTTGCACCCACGACAAGACATTGAAGAATTACATTAAGGAATAATGGAAAGACAGTTTCTTCCAGTGTACAATGGGTGACCTTATCAAAACACTGCTATCACTCAAGTGCGACAGAGGCAAAAACAAATCCACTGCAGCAGCGCACACTGTCAAAGCGCTCGAAAGCCTTAAACGATTACATTGGATTCAATTAAGACGACAAAAGGATCGCGTGCGATAAATTAGCCTGCGTATGAGTGCGCATTGGTAATGGCAACGCGACGGCATTGAACGCCAACGCATGGCCAAAACAGCTACACACATACATATGTACACGCAGAATGTCGCCAAACGAAAAATTAAGCTCGTTTCCAAGCCACGGCACCGGGGGTAAGAGGTGCCTCCCCAAACAACTGAGTGCTAGCTGAAGAGCGTGGCGTAGTCTGTATCTATGTGTGTGCGTGACAGCAAAGTTTACGATGAAATCTCAACGATAACGCAGCGATTGCAGCTTAAAAACGAGTGAAGCTATTTTGCCAAACCCCCGCTACGGCGCTCCAACTCACACATAATCCGCAGCATCTCGTTTTCCCGCACCGCTTTCTGTGTTGTTCGCAGCGTTGTTGTTACTGTTGTTATAGCTGTGTGTTTTGTTGCTTTTTAATGGCAACAGCGGTGCCAAATAGCGCGTTAATACATAAATTTTAAGCCACCGCCAGCCAACTGTGCGTCCAGCAGCGCAGCGCTAAAGCAATTGGGCTGGCATCTTTGTGGCACTATGGATGCCGCACGCCACCTCTCATCACGCCACTGTGCCAGCAATGCCTTTGCAGTGCCGTTTTGCGTTTGCTTGCGAATGCTGCACAGTCCAGCGCAGTTTTTAATTGATACCGTAACTTCTGCGAAATCGCTTTGTAACGCGCCACACTCCTTACATACACGTACTTCTCTACGTATTTGTGTTCGCTGATGTGGTTCGCTCGAAATACATATTTGTATATTCCATAGACCTACACACACATACATATACATTGTATATTGCTACTTAATTTTATTTTCAACTTTTATTAATTCACATTCGACAATTGGCCAATTGAAGGAGTTGGCTCATAAAGCTTTGTAGGCATTCCTCCTCCGCCATTGCGTATCTACCATTTTATAGGATAAAAATTATGAAACTTTTCAAATTATAGCAAGTTAATTTCAATTTTCTGAAAGCCTCATGAACTCTTCACTTTTATGGCGTGAAAATTACTTGCAGTTCGTGTTTATTTTGAATATTTGATATCCTTGATTATGTTGAAATGAACGCTATGGCCAGCGTTAGCTTTGTACAAAAGCTGTAAATGTTTACGATTTTCGCTTAATATTATCGACAAAGATGTTTAAGTGTTTCTAAAGCAAGTAATCTTCTCTTACCTCTTCAATTTCTAATCAAGCAGTAGATTGCATTTTAGCCGAGCTCTCTGCACCATAACAAGTGCTTATCATGAACCGTTATCAATCCGCATCGTATATTAATAGACCTAAAAAGGTTGACAAGAGAAATCTTACCTTGTTGTCTTCGATGTTAGGTCTGTCAATAGAAATAGTGACAGTGAGGTAATAGTATTCTAAAGTTGAAACAATCGATTCGTCCATACATATTTATTAGGAAAGATGAAAAAGAAGAGGATCGTTTGTTCTAAAAGAAGTGTAATAGACCATTTTGTCAAAGTTCATGATAAAGACACTTTACTTGAAAAACTAAATTTGAGCCATTCATAGACTTTTATCATAACAATTAGTCTAGAAACAAGGAAAAAGAAGAAACTTAGGCCTTCCAAGTAACCGAACATTTCATACTCTCGCAATTTAATAATTTTATTATTTTAAGATAACCCACAATTCGATACAGATATTCGGCATAAAATCGTCTAGAGTAATGAAAATCAAAATTTATAGTATATGGAAGCTGGAATAATTCTTGGACCAATTTCAACTATTTTTGCCACCAAGATACAGATATCCAATATTTTACGTTTATTTAATTTTGCTAAAATATCTTACATACTAACCGATACATACAGTCCAAAGTCCACCGGAAGTTTGAAAATCCGAATATGACCTAATTTTGCCCATTTTTGGTTCGAGGGAACCTCCTTTGAATTTCTTTCGAATATCTGAGAGATTTACCGATATTTTCAATAAAAAATTATCCGAAAAATTCGATGTCCTTATTTTCACAACCTGGGATCTTAAAATTATATTCCGATTTCTGTAATTTTTATACGCGCTATGCCATACTACACTTTCTCATACTACAAAAATTAATATCCCCATTTTTATTTTTGTAAAAACATCATTTCCGCGAACCTGTCACGAAATAATAAGCAATTGAAATCTAATTCCCAATCTTACAAGTGGGAGCTACTTTATTTTCGAGTACATCAAATAGTATTTGGTAAATAATCTGTGTGTAGAGACAACGGAAAGCCGCGTCGAACATGACAAAGTTAAGTCAACTGGAGTGTCATTATTGTTTTTCGAAACCTACGGTGAGTGCTAACGGCACTCGAGCAACAGCTGCATTGTCATTAACGGCACAGCCACCTGTCACAAAAAACCAAGGCAATTGACGACAAAAGTTTATTGAGCTACTGTTACATGCACAGTTGGTGTTTAACGGTATTTTATTTTGTATTTACTTGGCAATGCTTGCGTTTTTTCCCACTTGCGTACTCCATACCACATTTACGTGAATTGACTGCGACACTTGACTTCATCTTTGCAAATTTGTTGCCAAGTTGCAAGATGAAGGGCCCGCCGTTGGACCAATATACGCGCACATACCTACAGCATAACGCTAAAGGCAGTTGTAGTAAGAAAACTGCGAAATTCGCATTTAATTCTTTCGAGCGGCGGTTGACTGCTTTCTTATGCCCATCTCGCATCCTTCCGCCCTCTTTTTTACATGCCTACCATTCGGCTTTTTGTTCTCCGGCGAGTACTTAGTACACAGAAAGTGTGTGTATGTGGCATAGTTGTGCAACGTTTCCATCACCGCAATGACTTTTTCAACCAGCAATCGGGTGAATCGTGTACAAAAGACACTTCAGCATAAAATCAAAAGCTGATTTGCCTTGTTTAAGTGGTGGCAAAAAATGTTTGCTTTTCGGTTTGTGTTGCCAACACAACCGGAAGTAGGATGGAAAATACAAAAACAGAAAGAAAAAGGCATGTGGGTAGAAAGTAGAAAAAGCAAAAAACAAAGACAAAGAATAATAATAATAAGAATGGAGGCAGAATACAGGAAGATAAATACGGTGTGCGAGCCAATCATGCGATTTAAAAGGGGGCTCACATGTGCACTATACGTATATTTACGTGTATATGGATGTGTACACACACATTCAAAGAATTCAACATCCTTAATCGTATCTTGCACTTGGCGCAGCGCAAATTCCTATACGCACTTGACTTCGCAGTAGCAGGAAGACGATTCACTGTTTTATGTCTGACAATAATCCCTCGAATTTATTTACGAATCTTTGCCCCTTCTTGCTCTATCACTGACACACGCGCACCCGAAGTGTACCCATAATGAAAGTTGCATGTCAATCTCTTCCGCGTTCGATGGCAGGCAGGCGTTGCAAGGAAGTGCAACATCAGCTCCAGCTATGACTACGATGGGTATTAATCCGACTTCACACAGGCAAACATATTTTTTTACACACCATCTTTCCCCCCAAGTTGGTTTTAAGCGCTTAAGCAAGATTTTCATACAATTTTTAAATTAAAACGGATTCACTACAATTTCTTATGGCCGAGAGTACGAATTCGCGAGATATACACTGTAACGACTATATAAAATTAACTTAGCCAAGGCAAAATTTTACTGCCAAGCAAATACAATTTTACACCGAAAGTGACCTCTTGTACAGAAATATGAAAAAACATTTGATTTGTTCTTTTTCTGCACCTGGTTCTTTTTATACTCTCGCAATAATATTGCTAAAGAGAGTATAATGGTTTTGTTCACATAACGGTTGTTTGTATCACCCAGAAATCAAAGAGTTAGATATGGGGTTATATATATGTATATAAATGAACAGGAAGACGATAGGATTCGAAATCCGGATGTCTGTCCGTCCGCCTATCCGTGCAAGCGATAACTTGAGTAAAAATTGAGATATTTTAATGAAATTTGGTACACATATTAATTGACTCCCTGAGGTTTGTATTGAAATGGAGGTTGGTAGCGAAGTCGGGCGTGTCCCCGCCCACAAATAGGTTTTTTGTAAATATATATCTTGCAAACCAATAAAGCTATATAAACCAAATCGAAAATCGGATAATATCCACGCCCACCTACCATACAAAGGTTTTGTTGAAAATTACTAAAAATGCATTAACTTACTAACGAAAAACACCAGAAACATGAGAAATGACAGAAAGAAGTTGCACTCAGATTTTTCCACAAAATGGAAAATGGATGTGGCGTCGCCCACTTACGGGTAAAAAACCATATCTCAGGAACTACTCGACCAATTTCAATGAAATTCGGTATATAATATTTTCTTAACACCCTGACATATCAAAAATTGGCAAAATCGGCTCACAACCACGACTACTTCCAATATAACTCAATCCTTTCTTCACTTATAATATATACATACATAAGGAACCAATGAAGATAGCGGAAAAAAACTTTGCATAAATACTGTACTATATATGATACTGTACTATCGCCAGACTTAGGTTAAAGCAAGAAGTACTTTATTATTGAGTCCAAGTGCTTCGACGCAACATAAGGGTCTTAGTAATTCGTTATGAGTTTTTCCGGGGCAGTCAAATCTGTCTCAGTGAGATTCTCTGCTTTTGCGGATATCTACCCTTTAATCTAACCTAACCCCTAGTTCCCATATACCTATAATTATTATTATTATTATTTTTTTCAAAAATACGGAGGGTTTACTCCGTATATGTATATCGGTTTATATGTAAAATATCTGAGCCAAATTAAGTGAGCATATCACCTTACATAAGTTAGTATGTTGGTGATGAAAATTAGTGAAATTGATTCCGGAATTACCTCAGCCCTCATAAACCTTGTGTGATGATTTTCGTTATTCTATTAGACTTTATGATGAATATATGAGTGAAATTGTGTGATATCTTAATAAAACTATAGCATTAAATTGCAAGAGTATAAAATGTTCGATTGCACACGAACTTAGCCTTCCTTACTTGTTAACTCATACCAACATTCTGAGAATTATACGGCTCTATGGAACAGCTATATGACAGCGTTGTGACAGATATTTGACATATTATAGTTACGGTAATGACTCAGTAAAAGTTGCTTTACGACTGCGTGGATGATATTCTGAACTTTTAAGGGGTTACATGGGTTTCGTGGATTCAAAAAATCTTTTTTTTTTTGTTTTTTGCTTATTAATTTTTACAACATCTCATGAATATTATCCTAAATTTTCAAGTCGATCCGAATAATAATTTCGGAGATACAGACTTTGGAAGGTGTGCGCTCCAAGTCAGGTATTATTGTTACTCAAAACTTTAAACGCGTTTTTTCTGGGAACCGTGTTTTCAAAGTCGAAGTGTTTCTCGAAAAATAATCAACCCATCTTGATGAAATTTTGCACAGGTGTTCGAGATACAATTTACTCGTGCTTAAACGAACGATTTTTTCTTTTTTCAATTACAACTTCTTCTTGACTGACGTAGACACCGCTTACGCGGTTATAGCCGAGTCCACAACAGCGCCCCATCTCTCCTTTTGGCAGTTTGGCGACAATTTATAACACCAATTGAAGCCAGGTCCTTCTGCACCTGGTCCTTCGGAGTGGTGGTCTCCCTCTTCCTCGGCTTCTTCCGGCGGGTACTGCATCGGACACTTTCAGAGATGGAGCATTTTCGTCCATTCGAACAACATGACCTACCCAGCGTAACCGTTGTCTTTTTATTCGCTGAATTATGTCAGTGTTGCTTCATCTGATGTAGACATCGTCCACGCTTCTGCACCATAAAGTAGAACGAGAATGATGAGGGACTTGTAGAGTTTGGTTTTTGTTCGTCGAGAGAGGACTTTACTTTTCAATTGCCTACTCAGTCCACAGTACCACCTGTTGGCAAGAGTTATTCTGCATTGGATTTCCAGGCTGACATTGTTATTGCTGTTAATGCTGCTTCCCAGATAAACGAAATTATAAACAACTTCAAAGTTATGACTGTCAACAGTGACGTGGGAGCCAAGACGCGAATGTCCTGACTGTTTGTTTGATGACAGGAGATATTTCGTCTTGTCCTCGTTCACCACCAGACCCATTCGCTTCGCTTCCTTATCTAGGCGGGAAAAAGCAGAACTAACGGCGCGGGTGTTGTTTCCAATGATATCAATATCATTAGCGTACGCCGGTAGCTGTACGCTCTTATAGAAGATTGTAATTTCTCTGTTTAGCTCGGCTGCTCGTACTTTTTTTTCAGCATAAAGTTAAAGAAGTCATACGATAGTGAGTCACCTTGTCTGAAACCTCGTTTGGTATCGAATGGCTCGGAGAAGTCCATCACGATCCTGACGCAGCTTTTAGTGTTGCTCAACATCAGCTTACACAGCCGTATTAGTTTTGAAGGGATACCAAAATCAGACATCGCGGCATAAAGGCAGCTCCTTTTCGTGCTGTCGAAAGCAGCTTTAAAATCGACAAAGAGATGGTGTGTGTCGATCCTCTTTTCACGGGTCTTTTCCAAGATTTGGCGCATTGTGATTTTTTTTTTAATTTCAGGAATTATTCTTTAAATTTGTATCTAAAAGACAGAAAACAGTTTGAATTAAATAAATATTTTTTTACATAGGAAACAATATTGAAAATAGACCTTTTTTTATTCGACAAAACCCATGTAACCCCTTAAGGTAGAATCCATACCAATGAACTAAGTAAGTAGATTTAAGGAAAATTGTAGCACTGGACCAACACTTTTCTGGTTAGACAAAATCATCATGTGTACTCATATATGATAACCCAGGTACTCACTACATTAACCGGTATCATAACGTAATATTTATGAATAATGATGACTTCTGTCTTCTCTTCTCTTAAAGCAAAACTGTAAACTGAAACGTAATTTATTTTCTTAAAGGAATACCAAAATTGTACTGAGTTCTCGTCCGACATAATGCATACATAGTTTGGAGTCAAGCGCGGCATTGTAACCGTTATGTAGCAAAAGCGAGAATTTGCTCATAAAAAAATTATTGTGGTGATGGAATTCCACTTACGACCTGTGGAATGTGAAACGAAACGGGAGATAGGGAAAAGTGAGATTGCTAAAGGTTATACAGTTAGAGAAAAAAATCTCAGCTCTCGCTCTGCTTTTAATTTACATGCTGACCTTCCGTTTTTTGTTTTGCTCATTTTTATTAGCATAGCTGAGTGAGTGCAGTCACTCTCCCTCTTTTTAAACAATTTTACCTTTCTCCGCACAAAAAAGCGCAAAAATTCTAATATCTGCAGTAGGTGAATTTAGGGGAGTACATGGAATGTCAAGGATAACACTTATGTGCTCGTATGAAAAATATTTTAAATACACATTTTGACCTTATTCAATTTTTCGACACATGTGAGCATGAATTATAAGGTCAGTAGAAAAAGCATGGTCAGAAAATATGATATGTTTATATTTTTAAGTTTCATCAGATTTGGCTTAGTAATTGCGTGCATAGTTTCATCCAAATAATTCTGCTGACGAATAGCCCTAATCGAGGGGACCAATAAAGGAAGTATTGGAATAATTTTGATAATTGTGCGTTTAACTTCAGATTAAGTACAAATTATATTTAAAAGCTGCTAAAATCTGAAACCATTTCACGTTTTAATATAAATTCATTTACCTATAATTTTTACTTGTTCAAAAGTCATATTTACCAAAGGGCCTTCACATTAAAGCTCCTGGTTAGCATAACAATGAATCATATCGATTTGGGAACAAAATCAAAGCTATGACGAAATTGTTTCCAAGGTGCTAAATTGATATTGAAGAAATTCCAACCTAGTGAAGAAGGTAGAATCGAACAACAAACAAGTAAATTCAATTTAAGCTTAATCCCAACAAAACAAGATATTCTGGTAAATATTTCCAAATTTTGCTAGCGCTTGATCCATACTCAAATGAAATTGAAGTATGAAGTAAGACCAGAGAACACTGCAAAAAGAGAGCGAAGAATAATAGTTTTCGATCGCTTTCTAGGTTTCCCTACTGACCGCAAACATATCATATTTAGTACATAGTATATATTTATGAAATATATATATATATATAGTCTATTTTGCAAATTATAGTCGCTGATCTAACTACATATGTACAAACTCAGTTACTTGGCGTGAGTGTTTTAATGTCCAATTTATTCGTTCTCCCTTAAATCAGTTATTTCCACTTCTTCATGGAATTTTTAATTTACTGCATGTGTCGCAAGTTCCTTTATGAACGTGCCGTTGTTTGCTGGTCCAACTACAAATGTACAACGAAAATTTTAAAATACAAATGGCCTTCGTCAACTTTTCCCCAATCGCTTTTTGGCACCTTACGCTTTTTTATGTGTTTCTGTGGTAATTGTTATTCTGGTTGTTTTTTTTTTCGAGGCTTCTTACTTATGCGACTTGGCTCATACTCATATAGGAAGACATATATACAGTGGAACTTCTCTAACTCGAATCCCCATAATCCACAAAAAAAATTTGAGTAATAGAAATTTTCATTAAAACATATAATTTTTCAAAAAGTTGTAAAATATAGATTTCTGCACCGTTTTATTTATTTACTTCGCGAAAATATAAATATGCATACGTTCAAAGATGTATTCTTTAATTCAGTTTGTTGCAGTTTGGTATTTTTTGGCTCTTGACGTCTATACCCCATGTCATGATTTATGCAATTCATAAGTGCAATATCGTAATTTTTGTTCGCCTTCATACGAGATCCAGAGTCTCCCTATCTCTTTTAAGATTCTGCCTGGATAATACAATTTTTAATTTTTAATTATGCCCTGGTCGAAAAGTTCGATTTACGGAAGAAAATTTGTATGAAATTTGACTTATATTGCCAATTCAAAGGTTCGAGTTATGGAAAACTTCGAATTATAGAAGTTCAAGTTTTGGATTTTTCACTGTATGTCTATATATTACGTAAATAATCAGAGGAATTTGAACATTATAACCAATTCAATTATCAGACCTGTAGTTTATCTAGCTTAATCATAATAAGTTATTCGATATTGATTAGTAGACATCCAAGAAGATCAACTTATGTTATAGTATTGGCTCCAAATTAATCGGCAAACACCTCATTTCCTACTATTTTCATTGACCTCGATGTAAACCCACCATAATTATATTGCATATTCTATACACACTGTAATAACATATGTTAAACGATGTTCCGTATCCCATTTAATTCCATTTTGCATCTATACATATTTATATTACATACACTATCAATTAAATTTATTTAATATTATATATTCATATATATTACATCTAAGCGATCACGCCACTTTTGCATAATGACACATGTCCCTATTATTTCGCACACTCAAAAACGATCTTACTTCACAAAATGATCAACATTTTTTCTTTGATAACGGTTCTTTACTTCACTGACATCACAGCAAACAATTGCATGTTACATTTTCGATAATTTTTTTAAATTTTATTATAATTTATTTTTTACCTATTTTCAAGCATGTGTTCCTATTATTTTTCACATGACTGTACTTCTTTATACAAAAAAAAAAAGAAACAAAATTTTTTTTAATCAAATACCAAACGAAAAAATAATTATTAAAAAAATTAAATATTTTGTTAAAACCAAATTAATATAAAAAGTTAAAGAAAAAATTCTAAAAACAAAAAATATATACAGTTGCGGACAATAAAATAGAAAAATCAAAATAAAACAAAATACGTCAGGTGTTACTGGCTACAGTAAAAATATTTAAAAAAGAACAATTCGTAAATATTGCAAAAACAGAGGGAAACAAAATACAAATTAAAAGTTTCAAGAAATGTTAACAATATTAAAATAAAAGAAAAGAAATAAATTTTTGGACATACTTCGTAACTGGTCCAAAAAGGCTCTTCGCGTAGCCAAGTTTCTAAAAATATATATTTCAAACTACAACCATGGTGAATTTAAACCGAACCATCGCAGAACTGGAGAGCGTTATCGGAAGACAGGAAGAACTACTACAAGCACAACAACAAGCTCAATACCTATTACAATTACAAATGAATCAACAACAAATGCAACGACAGTTTTATCGATTTCACATGACACCAAGAGACATAATGGAGCAGTTTCGACGAATGAAGCCGCTAGAAGATCATCATAATCTGAGAAAGGCAATCGATAAAATATTTATTACAATAATTTAAAGACTTATTTTTCAAATAATGATATAAAATTGACAGATGATAGACCTATTTATTCGAAAAATTACAGGATCCACAAGTCCTTCAATTAGAAATCCGAAACAAATATAAGAAACAAAGAAAGAAATTCTGCCTACAGTAGTTCTTTATGAATAGTCCCTAAAAAGGCAAATATGTACATACATATGGAAATAAAAATGGCATATTGTTGTCGCTTATAGGAGATTAAATTAAATTACTGCTAGTGATAAATTCCGAATACCTAATATCGGTGATATCGTGGATAAATTAGGAAGAGCCTAACATTTTTCCTCTATTGATCTCGCAAAGGTTTTCACCCAATACTGGTGAGTAAAGGACATTATGAATTTTTAAGAATGCCAGTTTGCATCAACATTCCAACGTCTTACGAACTCAGTACTTCGAGATTTTAAAAAATAAGATCTGCATTGTATATTTAGATGACATATTGATTTTTAGTACTTCTTTGTCAGAACACATAGAAAATATGCGATAAATTTTCACATAATTAAAACTAGCAAAATAAAAAATACGATTAAAAAAATGCAGTTAAAATAAGCCAGAAAATGCTAAGTTCGGGTACAACCGAACACTTTATACTCTCGCTATTTATAGATGTAATTTTATAAAGAAAACACAATTCGACTCATAAATTCGGCATAAAGTTCAATAGAATAACGAAAATCATCATAATGAGGTAATTCCTGAACCAATTTCACTCGTTTTTACTACCAAGATACAATATATCGCAGACTATACGCTCACTTTATTTTATATTACCTTTAATTAGGTATATGGGATCTGGGGGAAGTTATGACCCGATTTTAACCATTTTTGGTACAGAGACAAACTGTTATAAGAAAAAAATTCAGAGGGAATGAATTAGATTAAAATATCTGACAGATTTACCTATATTTTCGGTGAAAAATTATGCCAGGGGCCTTGAAACGTCATGGTCCGATTTTGACAATTTTTCCACAATTGATGTCACAGCTCAAATACATTATTTGTGAAAAGTTTTATTCCGCTATCTTCATTGGTTCCTAATTTATATATAATAACGAAACGAATCAGAAGAATTCAAAATTGAGTTATATGGAAGTAGGCGATTTCAGATACATTCCACCCGTGTCAACAGGGTTCAAGAAAGTGTTACATACCGAATTTCATTGAAATGTTAATGCACTTTTAGTCATTTTCAACATAATCTTTGTATGGGAGGTGGGCGTGGTTATTATCCGATTTCTTTCATTTTTGGGCTGTATTAAGAAGTGGCTAAAAGAAACGACTGCAGAAAGCTTGGTTTATATAGCATCATTGGTTTGCGAAATATATACAAATAACCGATTTGGGGGCGGGGCCCACTTACACAAAAAAATTACATCCAAATATGTCTCTTACTAGTGCGATACTTTATTCCAAATTTTACTTTTATAACTTTATTTATGGTTTAGTTATCCCACTTTATGTGTTTTCGGTTTTCGCCATTTTGTGGGCGTGGCAGTAGTCCGGTCCCAAGGAACATGTGTGCCAAGTTTTGTCAAGATATCTTAATTTTTACTCAAGTTATCGCTTGCACAGATAGACGGACAGACATCGGGATTTCAACCCTACTCGCCATCCTGATTATTTATACATATTATATATAGCCCCATATATAACTCTTTTATTTCTTGGTGATAAAAACAACCGTTTTGTGAACAAAACTATAATACTCTGTGCAAAATGTTGCGAGAGTATAAAAACAGACTTTCTAGGTCACATACTACCTACTGAAGGAATAACAACCCATAACAACATGTTACAAATATAAGATTTAAATGCTAGAGAGCAATAGGACCAAACAATGCTTTTCATGGAAGTCCAAACTAACCATTCTCATGAAGGTAACTTTCATAATTTAAAAAGTTAAGATTGCAATATATTCAGAACTTAACGGAAAAAAATATAACGAAATAGAGTAAATTATTCTAAATACTTACACTTGTACTAAATTTGTCAAAGATATCGAAGAATAATATGAACTAAAGAGATGGATATCGTTATTTCATAAAAGAACTAAATATTAAAATCCATGAAATATTAAATAATTCCCACAATTGTAATACATCTTTAGATGCCCAAAATAACAAAGTTGAACATAGAATAATTAAAACCCGATTAGAAGAAGCAAGATCGAAGACTATTTATAAACATAACATAAACAAGTAAGGAAAGGCTAAGTTCGGGTGCAACCGAACATTTTATACTCTCGCAATTTCTTGCTATATTTTTTTTAAGATATTACTCAATTTGACCCATATATTCGGCATAAAGTCCAATTTCATTGAAATCGGTTGAGTCGTTCCTGAGATATGGTGTTTGACCCATAAGTGGGTGGAACCACGCCCATTTTCCATGTTGTAAAAAAATCTGCCATTTCTTCTGTAAAATTTAGTATTTCTGACGTTTTCCGTTATTAAGTTAGCGCACTAGTGGTAATTTTCAACATAACCTTTGTATGGGAGGTGAGCGTGGTTGTTATCCGATTTCAACTATTTTCATGGTGTATGGTGGGGTACGTAAGAGAACCGACTGCATAAAGTTTTGTTTATATTACTTTATTGGTTTTCGAGATATAAACAAAGAACATACTTGTGGGCGGGGACACGCCCACTTCCCCAAAAAAATTACACCCAAATATGCCCCTCCCTAAATTGATTTTCTGTACCAAATTCCTTTTTTTATGGCTTAGTCATGACTTTATAGGTTTTCGGGGAAATGGGGGGAATTGTGACTTTCTTTAGATTCTTATTGAGTACTTGGTATACGTCTTACGTACCACAATGTCCAATCTGTAAAATCACTAATACACCTATCAGCCTCTTATAAAGAAGACAGATTTGGTAACTTCCGCGGTATTTAATCCAGGTGCCGGTTAGAAGGTCTGAAATATTAACTTGTACCATAATATATTTTTGAAATAACGTTGTATTGAAATAAGTAAGACTTATAAAGACCTGAGACGTATTCAATTTCGCTGAACATTTTGTTTGAGTGATTCAGGGATATTAAACGTTTACACCAAACAATCAAGCAGACTCGTCTTTGACCACCATAATTATAAAGCATTAAAAACCATTATTTAATGACTTCTTTTATTTATTTACGCTTTTATTGGCAAATAAAAATTGAAATGAATAAATTTATTTCGCTTGAAATTCATTTCACGCTGCCAATTCCAAGCAGAGGATACAATTACAATGCAATAGATTTGAAAAAGGGGTAACACACGCAACTAGCCTTTGCGAGAGGAATGTAGTAATATTGCGCCTTTAGCAGCGAGCAGCCATCACATGGTAGCTGATTTGATGTGGTAATTGAATTTATGGTCAGTTGGCGTGCTCAGAATATAGCACCCCATTTGAATACAGATGCTGAGAAGCCAATTGCGCCGAAGGTCCATAAGCAACCATTTCTCAATGTATGTATTTGGAGGAATGTAGCTCCGTGTGTCTGAGATTGTCCGTTTTGGTACGGTACTAGTCTGCAACGCTCAACAAGTTGAGTAATATGACACGAGAAAAAAATATCTGTCACTTTCGTTACCTCACCATGTACCCCAATTCAGAGTGATCTCAATTTCTACGGCTCTGTGGCACATTTATTAAATTTTAATATTAAATATCTTAGACTTTTAATGCGTTTGTCGGGTATGAACCACGTCACAGACAGATACCCGAATACTCGGAAAAAAGATAACTATTCGGGTTGCTAGAGATCTTTACTTTTATCGCAAAATAGGTTCTAGTTCGAGAGTGAATTTAATCTGCCCTCGAAACTTCGAAAACCGCTGCGGTGAAGATTTCTGGAGTAAAATAAAACTACTATAATATTTACATTAATTTAGTGGATAAGCTATGGGATTGCCCAGATTGAATTTAGGTAATTATTCAAAAGATACATATTTTTAGGAGATAATTAATTTTTTTTTTAATAATACTAGTATTATATTTAGCCTCTAAATCAAAACTAGCGTATCTTTGAAAATACGCTTTGTATGTTAATTCTACAAAAGTCTCTAAATATTCAGGAACATATAGAAACCTGTAAGAAAGGGCTAATTGTAACTGAGTGTAACTGAATCTTATATACTCTCGCAATCATCATGGAAAATCATTTTATATAGTATATGGGGGGTGGGATAATTCCTGAACCGCTTTTACCCATTTTCACCACCAATTTACAGTATATCCAAGATTACACACTCACTTAATTTGGCTACGATATCTCACATATTATCCGATATATACGGTATTAAGCCCATGATTGAAAATCAGTATATTAGGTATATGGGGGCTACAGAAAGTATTAACGCGATTTTGCGCATTTTTGACAAAGAGGCACACTATTAGGAGAAACACAACTCTTCTGAATTTCTTTTGAATATCTGAGAGATACTATACCGATATTTTCAATAAAAATTAGCCTAAAGCTTTGAGGTTCTCCAGTTCAATATCAGGGGCCTTTAAAATGTATACAGTATATCGGCAAAGGTCGATATCTTCACTGGTGATTAATTTATAGATTGCTAAATGAACAAATCAGATGGGCTTCAAAATTATGGTATGTGGAAAGTAGGCGTGGTTGTAATCCGATTTCTCCCATTTTCCAACTATGCTATCGGAATGCCAAGGAAATGATTCGACCAATTTCGTTTAAATTCGTCGAGTAGTTTCTGAGATATGGTTTTTGACCAATAAGTAGGGGGCCAAAACATTGCAAAAAAAATTACATCCAAATATTCTTAGGGAGGGGTACGCCAGTAGTTGTACACTCTTATAGAAGATTGTACCTTCTCTATTTAGCTCTGCAGCTCGTATTATATTCTCCAGCACCTAGTTAAAGAAATCACACGAAAGTGAGTCACCTTGTCTGAAACCTTAGTTTTGCGGGGATACCAAATTCAGACATCGCGGCATAAAGGCAGCTCCATTTCGTGCTGTCGAAAGCAGCTTTAAAGTCGACAAAGAGATGGTGTGTGTCGATCCCATTTTCACGGGTCTTCTCCAAAATTTGGCAAAAATACACTGAGATTCAAATCGTCAGGCATGCTTTCTGCCGACCATATTCTGCAAAGAAGCTGATGCATGCACCTTATCAGTTCTTCGCCGCCGTATTTAATATAGCTCGGCCGGTAATCCGTCGGCCCCCGCCACCTTATTGTTCTTCAAGCGGGTAATTGCTATTCGAATTTCTTCACGGTCGGGCAATGGAACATCTGCTCCATCGTCGTCGATTGGGGAATCGGGTTCACCATCTCCTGGTGTTGCACTTTCACTGCCATTCAGCAGGCTGGAGAAGTGTTCCCTCCACAAACTCAGTATACTCTGGTCATCAATAACTAGATCACCTCTGGGGGTCCTACAGGAGTGTGCTCCGATCTTGAAACCTTCAGTTAGTCGCCGGATCTTTTCGTAAAAGTTTCGAGCATTACCCCTGTCGGCCAGCTTGTCAAGCTCTTCATACTCACGCATTTCGGCCTCTTTCTTTTTTGTCTGCAAATGCATCTCGCTTCCCTCTTCAGCTCTCGGTGTCTTTCCCATCCCGCTCGTGTTGCGGTCGATCGCAACATTGCGAGGTAGGCAGTCTGTTTTCTCTCCACTGCGAGACGACAATCCTCATCAGCCAGCTGTTTTTTTGAAATCCAATGGTTTCCGTTGCAGCTGTACGTAAGGAGTTTGATATGCCATCCCACAGTTCCCTTATACCGAGATGCTGATGAGTGCTCTCAGAGAGCAGGAGTGCAAGTCGAGTAGAAAATCGTTCGGCTGTCGGTTGTGATTGCAGCTTCTCGATGTCGAACCTTCCTTGTGTTTGTTGACGTGTGCGCTTTTCTACACAGAGGCGGGTACGTATCTTAGCTGCTACAAGATAGTGGTCCGAGTCGATGTTGGGACCACGAAGCGTACGCACATAAGAAACACTGGAGACATGTCGTCCACCTATCATAAGATGATCGATCTGGTTGCGAGTGATTCGATCCGGGGACAGCCAAGTAGCTTGATGGATTTTTTATGCTGGAATCTAGTACTACAGACGACCATATTTCGGGCCCCGGCGAACTCGATCAGCCTCAGACCGTTTGGCGATGTTTCGTCATGGAGGCTGAGTTTTCCGACTGTTGTGCCAAATACACCTTCTTTACCCACCCTAGCGTTGAAATCGCCAAGCACGATTTTGACATCGTGGCGGGGGCAGCGCTCATAGGTACGTTCTAGGCGCTCATAGAAGGTATCTTTGACCACTTAGTCACAAGGACCCACTTTCTTCCGTTCATCGCATTTCTTGGATTGCGGTGATATCAGCCTTTACTCTTACGAGGACATCAACCAGCTGGGCAGAGGCTCCTTCCCAATTAAGGGTCCGGAATTTCCATGTGCATGCCCTTAATTTGTAGTCCTTTAAACGTTTGCGGTGGCCGTCATTCAATTGGGGTCTCTCATCCGAGGCTGTTTCTTCCTTTTCATTGGGAGGTGTTTTTATGTGGTGGGTCCCAAACCCTACGCACAACCGCATAAGCGGGTTTCGCCTTCTCACTTTAGCTTGCCTCCAAACGGATGTCTGTTGGCTACCCAGAGGATACTTGCTCTAAGACCGGAAGTCGTGAGCTGCTTGAGCCACATGTAAAAGAATCGTTCCTGGCCAATACCAAGTGAATGACAGTCAGAACCTTTCCTCACTTACGTGAACTTCTACATATGTGTCCAATTTTTTTGCAACAGTATAAAAATTAACTCGAAATCCACAACAAAATTCCATTGTAAACTATTGAAGTTGTTATAATCAAGGTTAAAAAATGCTATGGTAGCTTAATCTATCGCCAGCAAATCCAACTTACAGCGGCAACCACTATCATCCCCAGAAAAACAGTACACTCATGAGATTATCCACAATTTTCACCACTGCATAGCACACATGCCAAATCAATTTATTCAATTGTATATTCACTTACCGATATCGATATGCATTTACAATAAAATGAAGTGATAAAGAACAGAAAAATTATACGTATATTATTTTACGCTGCTGTAGATGCCGTCCGGAATGAAGATATCTCAGCTCTAACAATGCGAGTTAATAACCGCAAAACAATCTTTCACCAAAATCTAATTCAATTTGTAAGCATACATATATGTTTATATGTGTGTAAACAGTCGCGGTCCCAGCCAAGTATTCACGGACCATCAACACGCTAGCAATTCAGTTAGTAACATTCAATACAAACACACCGAACTTATGGCACTAAAAATAACTTTGAGTTAGCCGTTGCAGCGAGGAGCGTCAATTGTCCCATACAGACACACATACTGATATAACTGTAAATACATGTATGCACATACTTACTGCGGGAGCAATAGCGGAGTTTCTTCATCTCAGGAGGTGAGCATATATGCGAATTATATGGTATATGAATATGTTTGTATGTAAAGTGTATTTATATGTGTTTGTAACCAGCGTGTGGCATTTTGTACGCGTAGCGAAAGAATTGACTTCATTAGCTGCATATAAACTTGAAGTTATGTAACATAAACACATTCTTACATAAGAATATACATGCGCATATGTACTGTTACACTGGTTCCATTTAAACGAATTAAAAGTGTTGCCAAACAACAGTAAATTTTGTTACTTCATAAATAAATGCTGCTGAAATTTCAACGCGCATCGCAATGCTGCTGGCATACAAATCTATCTGCTTATGTTTGTGTGTGAAAGCATCATATATGTATATATGTCTATATATAGTCAAGGCTACAAAGTGGGAAATCATTCTACACTTAGAGGTTACGGGTCCCAAACACGTACACACATGCATTCTCATGTGTATAAGTTAACACAAAAGTCAGTGTTTCCAACAACAATTGTATGTGTATGGATGAAGGGGAGTATGAGTGTATGTGTGGATGTATGTGCGTACTGTAAAGGAATGCGTAATTGTAGCTCGGTAATGCTGGGTATTGTGAAATCAGGCGAAAAATAAATTCACACAATCATAATTTGCCAGCAGTGGTAACAGCAACAATAACAACACTAATACAGCTGTTGGCTAGAAAATTGTCTTATACATTCGCAGCAACCACAAATATCATACTAACTTCAGACGTGTGTGCGTGTATGTACATAAATATGTGGTTCTTTCTATCTGGCTATTGGCTTACTTGTAATTCACAGCAACACATAACATCTAATTTAAACAGTTTATTTTATTTCCGCCGCAAACAATAACTCAACAACACATAAAAGCACGCACACGAACTCATAAAAATCTGTAGTAAGTGTTGCGAAGACAATTTCAAAGTTCTTAAAGTGCATGAAACTCGTATAAATATAACTTCTTTATATTTTGGCTAACTGCTGCAACGTAGACGAACGCGAGTGAGTAGATGACGGTCAAATACTCGTGGGTTCGTATTCCATCGGAGGAAGTATCGGGATTATTTTATATTTACTTTAGAAATCTCTTCGTTTTTCATATTTTTTGCCGCTCTTTTGGCATTTCTCTTCAGTAAGGTTTACAATTTCATCATGGAAAGATACACCATCCAACAACGAGCGGGAATTATTAAAAATTATTACCGAACCTCGGAGGCAATGGCCTCAACTTTAAGAGCGCTACGTCCAATTTATGGTCGACATAATCGTCCGGTCAGATCAACAATTAAGCGTCTAGTGGAAAAATTTAAATCCACAGGCACAGGAAAATATCTTGACCAACATTTTTACAAGATCAAATTGACGCAAGAACTGAAGCCGCTTGACCACCAGAATCGTCGTATGTTTGTGAATTGGGTTGAGCAACAACTTGATTATTTCAACCGTGACGGTTTCTCCAGGTTTTCATTTCGTTTTAAGATTTTGATCAATTAATTTATGTAACAACAAGTAGTATATAGAAATCCTATATCAATTGGAATAATTTTTAATTTATGGGGGCCGAAAAGAGAATATATTCATAGACATTAATAAACATAATTTCATCTTGGACTGGAATACAGAATGTCCAAGGTCCAGAAAGGTCCTCTATATTAAGAGCGTGTGGACGAAAACTTGGGACTTTGCGCAAATGAATGGTTAACACACTTCTCAGTAACTTCATAAAAGCGATTTCCTCTACTATAAATAATCCAAACTTTGATAAAGAAGATTTAAAAACTATATAGGCTCTTTCCGTTAATAAATAGATTACAATGCTGAAAAGGAGAAATTGTGAAATATATTTTACCATCAGCGGTTTATTCAGAAAGCAGGTGCGAAAACTGCTAACAAATCGATCAAAAATTATATATTTACCTTTTTAAGAAACAGAAAACCAACAAAAGTGGTTACGCAACGGTTTAGCAACAACTTTATGTCTTAATACAAGGATATTCAATCCCCTCATCAACGGCGCAGTTACACGAAAACACGCGTCAGAACGCCGAGGGCGAAGACAATGAGAGTGTTGAGTGAAACGTGTTGTGACCACCTGAAGTGCGGCCAATCAAGGTAAGGAGTGATTCCTCTTCATTTGATGAATACTGATAACTATCATAATTTATGACAAGTTTAGCCAGCGGCAATAGCATAACACAGTGAAGGCCGAAGTACGTGCGTCTGTCAGCGACTGAAGACAATTTTCGAGGGTAAGCTACTAAGCTGTACACTTAGTACGAGTGTTAGACATTTCTGTATATACAATGTTTATTTCATTTTATTACAATTACAACCGAATTGTACTATGAATTGTGAGTATGGTATTAATGTTTATCGCAGTAGTCTGACAGCAGCATGTCGCTGTAAGCTCTCACAATGAAATTGACAACTAAATTGAATTTATTTTGTAGCTCATAAAATTGTCATTGAAACTAATCAAGACAGTTTATGTTTTGGCTTTGGCTGACACACTGGACATTGATGATCCTATCGATTTAATTTGTAATGGATATTCTGTTATGGACAAGGCGCTGCTGAAATTTAAGTAGAATATTTATATCAGATTTTCGAAAATCTTTGTCAATATTACTTTTGCCTAAAATATCACATATAATAAACTTCCAGAATTTATTATTTAATGAACCCGAATGCAATCTGAATTTGAATAAGTAACAGGCGCCCAAGCTTTTAAAAATCGGAATAAAAAATACGACTTATACCGTCTTCGAATCGCCAAGCTTTAGATAGTAGTGAACTCAAAATATAAATCAAGTTAGGAAGGGCTAAGTTCGGGTGTAACCGAACATTTATTACTCTCGCAACTTATTTATATAATTATATTATGACAAAACAAAATTGGGATCATATATTTGGCAAAAAGTCCACCAGAATAGCGAAAATCTTTATTTAACATGGAAGCAGGTGTAATTCCAAGACCATTTTCACTCATTTTCGTCACCAAGCACTATAACCAAGATTATACGTTCACGTTTTGCTAAGATATCTCACGTATTAAACGATAAATACGGTATATAGTCCACCGGAACTTTGAAGATCAGTATGTGAGGTATATGGGGCTGGAGGAAGTATTGACCAGATTTTATCCATTTCGGCATAGAAACAACTATTATAAGCAAAACATCCTCTGTGAAATTCTTTACAATATCTGAGACATTTACCTATATTTCCGCTAAAAATCAGCGAATTTTAGACGAGCGATGGTATACCATAAATGACGTACTTGTACAATGTTCTATTACGATACTTTCACTGGTGCTTAATTTATAGATTGTAAAGTAAACGAATCATATAATCCTCAAAATTGTAGTATAGGGAAAATAGGTGTGTTTGTGAACCGATTTCGCTAACTGTAGTATAAGGATGCCAAAATAATGATACGAACCCAATTTCGTTGAATTTCGTCGAGTAGTTCCTGAGGTATGGTTTTTAGCCCATAAGTGGACGGCGCCACGCCCATTTTCTAAAAAAAAACTAAGCAGGATGCGGGGCCACGCCCACTTCCCCAAAAATATTAAATCCTAATATGCCCCTTTACTTTTATAACTTTATTTATAGCTTAGGTATGGGACTTTGTGTGCTTTCGGTTTTCGGACGAACGGACGGACAGACAGACTACTGGATTTGAACTTGTTACCCTGATCACAATGGTATATATAACTCTATATCTAACACGTTTAGTTTTATGATTTACAAACAAACGACTTTTTGTTTTTTATTAGTGAAATCTATGCATAAGGTACCCAATACCGTTTGAAGGATTACGGTTTCATCGATATGACATTTACTTGACAATTTGTTTTTAAATTAAACATGTGCGGATCATTAGAAAATTTGAAAGATATATTAAAAACACAATGGTGTGTATACTGAATAAACTACCAGCCTTACACGTACTCACATCTACTCCGAGTTTGCTCGAGCCTCGAGGAGGGAGTTCCTTTAGAAAGAGTTAGGTTAAAATACTATACTCTTTGTGAAGTCATTTCGATTGTATTTTATAGTTTCTTAAGTTTTGAACCGTTTCGGAATGTTTTGACAAGTCTATCAATCTAACCCTTCTTATTTACCAAAATTATAAAGAAATGTTAGTGAATATATTTTTAAAAATTTCTTCTCTTGTATCTTTGGAACACATGTTGACATTTGGAAGTAAATAACTCCGAATACCACTCACATCCAAGCAAATTGATTGTTGTCACTGAAGTGAAGTACCTAAATGTGTATATATAAGTGTGTTTATGTAAGTTCATTGCACAAAAGATCTGCGTAGAAGTAAGATATATGTATGTACATAGAATGGAAATTTCACAACAATCGACTCAAAACAAATGGAACAAAGTTATTTCCAAACATTCTGTAGTACACTTGAAATGTGAAATATGATTGTCAATACTCATTTGATAAACATGTTTACTAGGGTGAGCCTCTTTTGAATGAATTAATTATTCAGCTAATCAGATTTGCTATCTTTCTCTAAACGCCTTTCCTACTTTATTATGATCGCTGATACCATCAGCCTTAATATGTAGTTCCAACTGCTTATCTTGAACAAACCAATCTTGACCTTAACCAAAATTTGCTTTTGGCTTTCTTGGAGCTGATCTAATCTAATCCATGTACTCAAACTGATGAATCCAAGCCGTATTGTTCAATATTTCTAAAAGTCTAGAAACCCACTTGGGAATCTAATTGACACTTTTTTCTAATATGGGCCGTTAAAACAGATAATGGTCGCCCTAATTTATATGAAATATTTTACGAAATATCAAATTTACTCTTTATTAGTCAAAGCTTTTCAACAAGCATGTATATATGAATGTACGTCTAAAAGTTTGTTATGATGCGGCATTTGTGGCAAGAGATCAAACATTGTGGAATTCCCTCAGCAACTGGGTGTGTTTTATTCTTCTTTTTTATCAGCAAAAATTTACGACATAAGTTGAATATCGTAACTGATACCATTATAGTTATATAACTTTTCAGGAAATTTTTAATTTATACTGTAGTGTTTATAGATAATTGAGAAGACTTCGGAATTATGACTCCTAGTCCAGCGACTCTTAGAGAAAAATAGGTCAGGAAAAGTCTGTAAGAATAGTTAATCTGAGTCTAATTGAGCTCATAGACCGTACGGTCAAGATTTGTAAGCGGTCAGCTGTATCGCAGGCAGTTGCGAAGCTAATGAGCTTGCTAGTAAAGTTTCTGCAGCCTTGCTGTCAGTAACATGGCACTGGATGGGAGCTCCGCTGTCATCTTGGGATTTTACCACTGGAGTAGTCTTCTGATAGTGTAGTGAGCGCTGGGCAATACTTAATAGCCGAATCGTAATGGCAATAAATAATAAAAAAAAGTTTTAATGAGTTTTGCGCCATCAGCAATGTTAGTCTTTCTCCAACAGTTTTAACTGGTGTCAGTAATATAAGTTGCCTGGAAGATGACGAGGTAGGATCATTACAACATATTTTTATTGAATCTCCCGACTGCGATTTCAAGGCTAAAACAACTCAGTGAGCTCGGGGTAAAGTCCAACTATATAATCATTTAATTTAATATCAATATATATATTATGGTTATGGATATTATGGTATCGCAGCATCAAGTTTCGACGTATGGATCTAATTGTGGGTTCATTTCTCTCACCTAATGCGAGTTTAAAAGTGTCTTATTTCCCCATTTAATACATAAATGATCAGAAGTAATGATAATATATACATATATTCTCTTATGTCTATTTAGAGATTTTCATCCTGTTTTCTTCTTTCGGTTAAACTGCCTCGAAGCCCAGCAACTTTCATAGTTTTCATATTGTAACGGATTTCCAAAATCTGTCGTTTACTCTAAAACTCTACCCTGAGTTCGATCACTGGATTGTCAAATAAAAATCACACTTTTATGGCTACACACTAATCTTTATTTATAATTCCTTATAACTTAACACTTTATTACTCAAAACTCTACTTTACAACTCTAACTTGTAACTTGTTTAGACTTTACTCGACAACTCTCTCCTTAGGATTGTCCTCACTCGACAACTCTCTTATTAGGACTGTGTATTGCTGCCAGTCCGGCAGCCCTTATATAGTCGATTGTAAGCGATACATCGGCACTCGAACATTCTGGTAACTACAAATATCGATGTCTAGATTCTTCTGGCAAGTTATCGATTTCGATTGTCAATTCTAGTTTATTCCGGTGCCATTTTCGTTACACTGCCCTCCACTTAAGTCTGATCGTCCCGATTAGACATACTTCCAGAACCAAACGCTTAGCATTTCTTATTTAATCTCGTCTTCTAAGTTATTGTTGTCCTCCTTAATATTCCTTTCTCCATTGGCATTAATCCTAAACCTTAAACCATTCAGTAACCAAAAATTATACTCGGAGTCGTCTACGCCGTTGATTTCTGGACAGCAGGTCGATAAGCCAGGAACATGGATATATGGACATTCTCTGGACCTGAGGTGATACCTGCCCACCAGCTTTCTAAAATGTTCTTCCAAATTTCGGATGAATCTTTCCACCATGAAATGGGATCGTGGATGTGATGCAGCTTCAAATATTTTCCGGACTTATAGCTTCTGGCACATCTCCCAACTTTTGATGTCCACGTCCATCATCTCGTCAGTCTCTTGGCTTAGAATTGGGTATTTCTCCGTCCTAGCCATCAAAACACTCCTGTTTCCTGATTTGCTGGTAGGTAATGGAAGATCTACAACCATGGCAAATCGCTCAAATGGTGCTTCCGAACTGTATTGCTTCATCTCGCTATGACTTCTGAGTCTCGTCCCCTTAGCTGCAATGCACTGAGCAACATTAGCCATCCACGAAATGACTGATTGACGACAACCAATCCAATAAAATATTTGCTTTAATTTTCCCAAGGTTTCCGTGATTTTTATGTGCTTTTCACTTGGACCTTTGTGCATCTCGTAGCGAACTTTAGGTAATCTCTCATTCCGACCAACCATGAAAGATCGGGAGATTTGTCCTTCTCCCATACCCGATATAAGCAACCAGCTACTAACTTGAAACATTTGCACTGTGCCTTTGCGATTGGACATTCTGCAGCTATTTCTTCTTTCTTTGGATGTTTCACACCTGGATACTCATGTTGTTGAGAGTCTTCTTCCGTCAGATCACAATCTTTTATCCATGACACCACTATCTCCTCTGGGATCACCTGCGTCGATTTATGCACCTCCTGTTCCTTCAACTGTGTCAACACCTGTGCCGAAACCTGTGATGGTATACACTCTCCATGCACTTCCAGCTGTGTCGACACCTCTTCTCTTTGTAAGGTCACCTCTATCGACTCCTCCTCTTTCAACTGTGAGGACACCCCATTCACTTCCAATTGTGATAACAAAATCTCTCCATGCGCTTCCAAAGGTCTTGACATACACGTCTCATTCGATTCCAAATGTGTTGACAAAATCTCCTCGTGCTTTTCCAACTGTGAGGATATCCCATTCGCTTCCGACTTCCGCTCTTTTAACTGTGAAGAAATTTGAGCTGATATTTGCTCTATCTCTGCATCTGAGATATCGCAGACAAAATCATGTTCAAGTCCATTACTCCTGACAAACATGGAGTATCTTTCTTTTCTGCTATCTTCGTTGATTCCCCCAACACCGATTCGAAAACATATTCGTCAACGTTGATGTTTTCTTCTTCCATAGCCTCCCTTAACCGGACTTGCAATTCGGATTTCAAATCATTCGTTGCTAAACCTCGTTGTTCCAACTCCTTTTTTAGTTGTGGTATCCTTAATTCACTGAATTTAGCCATTACCTCCTATGGAATTTTATTTGTCAATCCCACTTCTGACACCAATTGTAACTGATTTCCAAAATCTGTCGTTTACTCTAAAACTCTACCACGAGTTCGATCACTGGATTGTCAAATAAAAGTCACACTTTAAAGGCTACAAACTAATCTTTATTTATAATTCCTTATAACTTAACACTTTATTACTCAAAACTCTAGTTTACAACTCTAACTTGTAACTTCTTTAGACTTTACTCGACAACTCTCTCCTTAGGATTGTCCTCACTCGACAACTCTCTTATTAGAACTGTGTATTGCTGCCAGTCCGGAAGCCCTTATATAGTCGATTGTAAGCGGTACATTGGCACTCGAACACTCTGGTAACTACTAATATCGATGTCTAGATTCTTCTGGCAAGTTATCGATTTCGATTGTCAATTCTAGTTTGTTCTGGTGCCATTTTCGTTACAATATATATAATATTTGCCATATTTAATATTACTTATAGTGCGGCAACTCTGGTGTATCTTAACACTCTCTCAAAAACAACCCTTTCCGCTGCCCCAATCAACATCAACACGTGGTGGAACGTAAGTTCATCAATTCGAAGATGCAACTTCGATAACTATTCCTACCGCCGCTCTCAATGCTCACAACGTTTCATATTTCACGCTCTGAGTGTCACAATTTCTTGCCAGCCGACTCATACTGCCCACCAATGGTTGTATTGCGAGCACACCGATAACCAAGCTTCGTATGAAACGACTAGGATGCCGAAGTGTAATCAACGTGCTCCGATAGGGAACGAGAATGAACAAATAACGGTAATGCAACGCGAAACCCTTATCAGCTTTTCGAAATTTCATTACAAGTATGTGTGTGTGCATTTTATACGATTATTGACTAACGAACAGTGAGGTAGGTTTCGCTACAAATGATGTTTGTGTGTGTGCTCGTGGCACTGAGCACAAATTGAATCGGCAATGAGTTCGTTTGTTACTTATAGCAACCGCCGCTGCAACATTTACCGCTAGATGCTTTTCACAATATCCGAATTGTCTTCAGTTACGAAAAGAGATTCATACGTTCAGGTTGTGTCCGCGCGCCGTCTGACCTGACTACGGAAAAGTGGTAGTGGAAAACGCGCGTTAATTGTTTATAGATAATAAATAAAATATTATAGAAATTAAGACATTAGTGGAAACCTACTATAAATTAAATTTAAAAATACAATAACTTCGTGTGTTCTCTATATTAAAAATAGTGTTCTGTGTTTTTAAATAAAGTGGTACACTTTTGTCGCTATTTAAAAGACGCTTACACGCGTCACACTTGATAATTCAACTCAAAGGAGTCATTTAAGAAGGGATAATTGAAAAAAAAACAACAACAGAAAATCAATCAACTCAATCGCTACTCGACGAGACGTGCACGACAATAACAAATCAACAAAATCTTCACAAAAAGTATATATGTACATACAAAGCACATGCATACGTTTATGTATGTAATTATTATATACACATCTACACACGTTTATAAATACATATCTATATTTAATTATGTATTTAAGGCACACATGTGTTGGTGAACGTCATTAAAGAGCTACTCAGCTTTTAATTGACGATAGAAACAATGCGAAATCAAAGTATTATTCGCAGCGGCACCCACAGTTTATTTTAGCTATCTATGATTGAATTAATTCTTCAATTTAAAGACACATTATATTTTGTAGACTACTGTTAAAAATAATTGTTAAAATTTTAGAATTTAAAATTGTTATATATTTGTTTTTATAATTGAAATAAATTAGTTAATTAGAGTGAAGCACTTTATAAAAGTACCCAACTTCCTTGCAAAAAATATGAAAGTCTTTAAAAAAATCTCAGTTAAAAAAACTTTTTAAATATTAAAAAAAATTTATTCGAAAAGTATTTTTACAATTTCTGAGTTAAAAATTGAAAGTTAAAGCATATTGAACATTATAAAATAGTGGTTTCTTATTTTTCTTACAAATAACGTACCAATGCGGTTGACTAAAATCTAAAAAATTTTTTATCTTATTTAATATATGAATTAAAAAATGATAAAAATAAAAAAATAATTTTAAAAATAGTTTATTTAGAAATTTGCTTAAAGTTGCAACCTAAGCTTTATGCTCATCTCTTTCATTATATTTAATGTGCTTGCTCATAGTTTTAAAAAATGTATTTATAAGATCTTATTGATCTGAAATTTATTAACATATTCTTCAATAGAGTTTTTCGGAACATCTTGCCCTTACAACAGAGTTGTTAAGATATCAGTACAAATGACTACTCCATTTTGCTGAGAACCCAACGCCTAGTGTCCGAAATAATTTCATTCAAATCGAAATATTCTCACATAATTTCATCAAATAAGTATGTATATCCAGTACTGACCTATAAAAATGTTATAAAGTAAACCGACAATACAGTTCTTCAATTTTGATATTTTTCAGAGGAGTAGAATTCAGTTGTCAAAGTAAACACTTGTTTTAAAAAATATTGTTCAGAATATTTTAACCAATTACTATGTAAAGACTTACACCTTTATTCCGTGCTCTCTACGATCTATTCATATTAACATTTTCACAATATTTAATGTGTTTGTAGCCCGAGTGATCTAGGTTCTCTTTCACTCAGAAAAAATTAAGTATAGTGTGATTAACTCTATAATTTTTTGAAAATTAGCTAACGTCAGTGATAAGCACTGTTGAAAAATAACTAGAGACTTTTTGCCCACGTCAATATTAATCGTCCCAAGATCGAGGAACCACCATAATTACCCACCTAGGTGATGGGAGTAATTTCACTGAAAGTAAGTCTTCTTAAGTATACTCTGCTAATCACATACTGCTGACCACTTGAAATTTGTGGAGACGTATGTATGTGCTGCTTTTTAGATACTATATTTAGGGACCTAGGCGAATATATTGGTCAATTTTATATATTTTTCGAAGAAACTTATCAAATATGCACAAATAGTATTACATTTTTATCTCTTCAGGAGGCTTAGAATATTACAATCTTCAGGTGAATTGAATTACAATACTGTCGAATAAGTTTCTAATTTAAATAAAAATGTGATGTACCATAAATTAACTTAATCGTATAATTTCCGTTGCTAATACCTTCATAAATAATTACTCTCTCAATACGTGAGGGTTTCAAAAAAATTACATAAATAAATGTTTATGGTTTAGAAGTAGTTTAGAAGTTTTAAAACGGATCAAAAGTGAGAGAGCAAACTCGGTTCCGAAAAATGTAATTTAGAATAAAATAATGAGCAATTTCCTATAAAATCTCGTGAACGTATCGAATATTGTAAATTCGTTTTTTTAAACTGTTTATCTCTCAAGAACTTCCAAACTGAGGCAAGGCAACGTCAAATTATATGAAGACTTATCCTAAAAGGTTGTGAGCCAAGCAATGCAACACTGTGTGAACTAGAATTTCAACAAATTTTCCTTAGGTTAGTAATTGGAGATAAAATAGTAATCGTGCAGGAAGGTACTATAGATCAACGGCAAATAATATGGGGTCTTTACGTATAAATATAGCTTAATAGGACCTGCTGTTGTTATTCTAACTAAATATCCAAATTCGGTTTACTATTCGCTATTCGAACTGATTCAGATCTCTGTCTTCGTTTTCAAATCTCCATCAACTGGAAGTAGGAAATCGACCTCCAAAACAACATAAGAGCTAATCAAAATACCTTTCCATACCCTCTTTATTCGTAATTTTGTAGTACAATATATTTTAATATTAAAAAAAAAATAAACTAATTGGACTTATAAGTTCTTGCCCACTAATTACACATTTACATTAAAAACGGTTGGCCCAAAATGAGATTAGTCCTCGACAGTTCTGAGTGCTGCACAGTAAAAAAGTTATTCTTGTGTCACGTTGCCTTAAAGCTTAAGTAGAGAAATATACTGCCATTACTGGAAGAAAATCATCAATCAATTAACCAAACATTGATCCAAACGTCAGTGATGGGAGTAATATTCGCAGTAGACTATACTAACAACTTTTGACTTCTAAAAATTTACTGTAAATTCAAAAATTTCATTTCCGAAGTGTCGGGTGTATGTAATTAGAAAGAACCCGTATCTTTACCCGATCACGAATTGTACTTCTGCAACATTCAAAATTGATGATAATAGCTAAGTTGGGAAACAAGTTTATAGCATAAGTTAAGGTGTGTCAAGCTATTTAAATTGTTTCATATTGATTACAATCTAATTTCTATTAAATATATAGCATAGTTTTAGGCGAATAAACACTAATTGCAAACGGACTTTTAAAAATGCGCTAGCCAGCAGCGAAGCTCAGCGCATTTGACGAATGAATTTTGACAAGAACATTTTTATGACTTCAAGGATTATGTACATATATAATTAAATACATGCGTGTACATATTATATTATCTAACAATATGCCAGCTAATGTGCCGTTTAACCATTTGAAAAATGACCGGTTGCATGAGTAATGAAAAATAATTAATTTTCCAAAGTGCAGCAACAAAATTTTGTGGAATTTACGTACTGCAATCCTATGTATGTATGCAAGCAACAAGAAACATAGCTGTCGGCGATAAATTGCGCTGACGGAAATGCAACAAACTCAGAAAGCAAAGTGGCAAACGGCAAACTGACAAACGGAAAGCGGTTAACGAGCAGAGATGTGGCATGGGGCATGCGGCAGGAAGTTCAAGGCAGTGTAAGTCATAGCCGTACGTACGTCATAGCCACCTCTCTTAAGCAGTTGATTGTTTAAGTAGTCAAGTTGCAAGCAGGAATTTCAGTTGTTGCGTAGTTGCACACTTTTTGCTTCAACTCTCGAGTAGTTGTGCGCAACGCGCGTTCGTACGCTGGCCGCAGCTGCAGTCAAATGACCCGGGCGGACACGTTTATTGCTGTTGAACTGTTGAAATGTGTGGTGAACGGTGACAAAAAGTACATACACACACACACCTTCAAACATGCAACAAATAAATACAGTGTTGCTGACTGGTGCGAACTTACGCTGACTTGTTTATGAGCTGCTGCTGCTGCTGTATCGCCAACCTCCGCCAGCAAGGTACCAATTTTCTTCACAGCTGCGAGCTATTACTGTGGCGGTGACTATCTTGCATTCATCTTTTTTTCTGCCGATGCGAAATTCAGTGAGTGCTGGTATAGTTTCTGTTGTTATTGTTGTTGTTATTTACACTTGCCACCAAAATACATGAATTTTAGCAGCTCTGTCTTTAGTTTTTTTTGCTCTTTGCAAACCGTTGCACGCGGCACACCAAGCTCATTTCGCCGCCTGAGCAACTAGCAACGCCGTTGGTGTGAAAAAGCGGTTACAACTGTGTGTGTGTGTACATATGTATGTGCAACTTAGTTCGGAAAGTACCACAAAACGGGACGTAGAGTCTCCGAAATTTGCAAGCTACTAGTACATATTTATACAACGCGTCTTCCTTACAATTCATATCTTCTTCCCACACCAATACGAGCAAGGGTTGCCGCTACACAGCCATTACAAATGCGCTTATGCTCGCATGTCTTTGCTGTTGCTTGGCGTTGGTATGTGGCTAAGCGATTTTTTGCACTTTTTGTTTTCAGTTGTGTGTTTTCCCCTCCACTTTTTTGGCGTTTTATGTTTTTTTTGTGCAAATATTGTTGCTGTTGTTGTCTTCACTTTGGCACTACCAGTTTACAAGTTTGCATTCCAGCCGGCTCAACGTCGCACGACTCTAATGCCGCCACCGTCACCGCCGCCGCCGCCATCAACATCACCATCATCTTCATCATCCGTCGCTTTCCACTTTGCCGCTTTGCCACTTTTTGCGCATAAACACACAGCCCCTACTCACCCGCTGACTCGTTCGCCGCCTCAGCGTTTGCTTGTTGCTCACTGAAAATTTACTGCATTTGCCATAAAATTGGAATTTATTCTGTGTGCGGTTTTTGCCAAACACAAAACTACGAAACAGACGTACTCGCACCGTGGAGACAATGCCAAACAAAGAGCGCCGCTTACCGAGCACTAAACATACAGGGTGATTGAAACTATGTTGCGGATGAAGTTTAACTGAGAAATAATATTATTCTTACCGTAAGTAGTATTTTTATGATATTTCATAAAGGAACAGTTAGCTGAGTCTATTCCTTAGAAGAACGACGTCCTGTGGAAAGTTGGGACTATAAATGAATATATGCAACTAGACCTACTTCTATAACTTCCAACTAATTATATCTGCAGAAGACATCGGTAGATCTATGAATAACTGGCTGTGTGCTAGCATTTTGGAACCAAAAATCGCAGCCTAAATTCAAAGAAATATCATTTCTCGAATCCGTAATTAACTTTATTTTTGATAATTCCGCTTCGGAAAAATATCTGGTCTTCTTAATAGAGATTTTTTAGAACAGCTCAACTGCCCTAGCTAACGTCTTTTAATGCTCTTGTGCAACCCAATTATTAAAAATATAAATGTTTTTAGCATTAAGTCCATTAAAGAAAATTAAGTCCTTAACCCTTTCAAGCCCAATGTTGCCTATAGAGTGGAATTGTCAAAATGGGTTTCGCGAAAAAAGTTATACTAAAGTGGTTATACAAAAAGTTTAAAGAAACATAAAAATAATTGTTCTATTTTAAAACAAAGTGAACTATATAAATAAGTAAAGATAAGAGAGTTATTTAAAAAAAATTCCATGGCAAAAGTGTTTAGTTTATTTATAATAATTTAATTTGTGCCTATAAGCAACATCATGTAATGAACCAGAATATATATGTATGACTTTGAAATTTTTATCACTTTAAATTTGAGTTGAGACTAATATATATCTGTACGCCCATTTTAATTCGGGCATGATAGGAATCATAACGATCAAGTTCCTCAAAAGTGCAATAAAAATATCTCAACTAATTTATTCCGTATGTAATACTAGCCTAGTAAATTTATAGTAGTTGTACGATAGCCTCGTCAATCTTCGAGTTTTTGTATTCGAAGACGATACCAATTGCATATTTTCAGAAAATGTGTAATACAATATGTAATATAAGGTGCAAACATTTTATTGTCTTAAAGTTACAGTGAAGGTTTACTGAAATTGTTGAAGAAAAATAATAAAAACTATGCCATTCTTGGGAAAATGGGCGTAGGCATTGACACTATAACTCCCAGCAGGATCATTACCATAAAAAAATTAAAATTTGATTTTGAGCAGAGGTTTTGGTGAAACAAATTTACCGAAAATTCGCAATATTTTTGGTTTTTAAATAGTTGTAATTCACAAATCATTCATCCGCGTCCTTGTAAATTGTATCTCGAAGACGTGTTCAATTTTAATAGAAATCAGTCAAGTAGTTCTCGAGAAATCTTGACAACGGTCTGTGAAAACACAGTTTTGAGAAACACTTGTTTATAGTTTTGAGTGACAATAAAATAATCTCGGAGCGCGCAACTCTCATATGATATTTGGAGCCATCATAAACATTTGACCCACCAAAATATGAAGTGTAAGCTCATCTACAATTACAACGACAGAAGGTTGAATAGCAAATGTTTCTTGGATCAGCTGTTACTCCTATCATTCAGAATGTGGGTTGACATGAAAGGCATGTTTCCGCAGACTTCTTAATATTTACCCATTGTGGCCGCATCAGTGCCGAGATAATGACTGTTTTCTAAAGCCAGAGCTACTATCACGCAGAACACAGTGAAAAAACTTTTTATTTATTATTTTTTATTCCAAAAAAAGTTTCAACAGTTCCCGTTGCCGGTGCACACATTTAAAAAATGTGTGTTCAGCGTCGTCTTCTGTCGCGTCGTTGTATAGGCAGGACGGCTCTTCGACTTTTCCCATTCTGTGGAGGTACTTTTTGAAGTACCCGTGACCGGATAGCAGCTGTGTTGTGTAGTAGTCGACTTCTCCAAAATTACGGCTTGTCCATAAGTTCAGATCCCTTATAAGTCTGGCCGTCTATTTGCCGCGGCTATCATTTTCCCACCTTCGTTGCCATGCTGATGCTGTATCTTTCTTTGCTTCTTCAATCGCACTCTTATTGTTTGGACATACTTTCTTTAGTTCCCATATCTTTTTTCTTTCGTAAGCTAGGAGGTCAATTGGGACATTACCGCTTATAACTAATATTGCTTCTCCTGACACTGTTCGGTAAGCAGATGCGACTCTTAGAGCTGCAGTCCGGTGCACTCTGGCCAATACTTTATGCCGATTCTCCCTTTTTAGCACATCAGCCCAAATCTCTGCTCCGTATAGTAAAACGCTAATAGTGGTTGACATTAGGAGCTTTCTCTTTTCTTGGGTGGGCCCCCCAATGTTCGCCATTAATCTGCAAAGTTGGGAAGTTATTTTGCTGCCTTTCCTGCGGCGTGCTGGATTTGTGCCCAGAAGGTTAATCTGGGGTCCAGTCTTACACCCAGGTAGTTCACTGTTTTTTGTGTCCTTAGAATATCCGTAGTCGTTTGCATACTAACTTCTAGAGGTATATGCTTGTTTGTTAGCAGTAGTAGCTCTGTTTTTTCTGAGGCGAGCTGGAGATTGTGTGAATCAAGCCATGCTTGCGTCCTAATCATGACTTGATTCAGCTTTCTTCGGGCTTCTTCTGTGTCTCGCGCTGTAATGACTGCCGCGATATCGTCTGCATAGCCAATAAAATAAGTTTCGTCTGGCATTTCTAGTTTGCGTATGTCGTCATAGCTAATATTCCACAGGTCTGGGCCTACAATGGATCCTTGTGCTGCTCCTGACGTGACCGCTATTTGACGTGTTCCCTCTCTTCTCTGGTATAACAGTTTCCTGTTACTGAGGTAGCTCCGCAAAACCGTGTTGAGGTATTCGGGGATCCTAAAGTTCTTCTCTAGAGCGTCGATCATATCCACCTATCTCGCACTGTTAAAGGCATTTCGGGCATCTAAGGTCGCCAGCAGAACTATTCGTTTATATTTATGGCATCTACGCTGTGCGGCTTCTACGCTATCGATGACGCTTTTGATTGCTCCTAAAGTTGACCTACCGGGTCTAAAACCGTGTTGTCTGCCAGCATCCCTGATAGCCGCTTGGAGTCTTGGTTTAAGTAATCTTTCATACAGCTTTCCAGCTGTGTCGAGCATGCATAGTGGGCGGTATGCTGATGGTAAGCTAGGATCACCTTTTCCCTTACTGATTAGGACAAGCCGTTGTTTCTTCCACACTTCGGGGAATTTTCCATCTACAAGGCAGGCGTTGTACATATTCAGGAAGACTAGCGGTCGTTCTGCGGCGATTTTTTAAAGTACTTCTGCTGGGATCCCATCTGGGCCGGGCGATTTGTTACTCTTGAGCTTGCCCGCGGCTAATTGCAGCTCTTCAGGAGTAAATTTAGGAATCTCTAGTTGCCTTGTAGCTCGTTCTGGTTCACTGACCCTCTTTTCGTATGTAGGGAAGAGTACCCTTACAATGTGATCCATTTTGGCAGCGCTTAAGTCAGGTGGCTTTGCACGAGCGCCGAGTTTCTTCATTACTAATTTATACCCGAGTCTCCAAGGGTTTTTGTTAATATCGTCTCTTAATTCCTCCCATTTTTCCTTCTTACTTGCAACGATGGCGTACTTAAGCTCTTTTTTCGCTGCTTGATATTGTTCGGCTTCTTCCGGTGCAGCTCCTCTGCGTCTAGATCTCGTATACGCTCTGCGCAGGCGAAGACATGTGCGTCTAAGGAGTGCGATATTTTCTGTCCACCAGTAGACTGCTGTTTTGTGTTTGCTGTGTGAGGCTTTGGGCATCGATTTGCGACAAGCTCGTGTAATATTTAGCATTGTGTGCTCAACAATTTTCTTTGAGTTTTTGGGAGAGCTGCTAGGTGGGTTCTGCTCGTCTAATTCCGAAATCAATTTCGAAGGGTTTAATTTCAAAACGTTCCATTTTCGAGTGCCGGTGTTTTTTCTGTGTTGGTTGACATTATTTGCGGTATCGATCGTAAAAGAGATGTACTGATGATCGCTGCCAATATAATCTTCTAGGACTCTCCATCTCTTTATTGAGCCTGCTATGCGTTCTGATGATAGGGTGATGTCTGGTGTGGTTTCTTCGCATCCCGGTCTTCTAAACGTGGTTGCGTTTCCTGTATTTAGTACAGTAAGATCAAGTCGCGCGGCCATTTCCAGAATGCGCTTGCCTCTCGAGTCTGTGTTTGGCATACCCCACTCTATAGCCTTCGAATTTAGGTCCCCGGCGATTATTAAGTGGCCTTCTATAGATCTAGCTGTGTCTTCAATATTGTTGAGCTCGCTTACGATTATTAGGTCGTAGGTCGAGGTCTCTAACTTCTATGGTAGCCTTTGGTTTAAGGTCTGCCACCGTTGCAGATTCTTGTAGCGTGGTCTTTAGCGCCTCGCAGAAGCTGGGTTTTGCGGTCTGTCCCTTCTCCAGTTCTAATTGTAGCGCCCCGGTTCTTGTCTTGCGGATACCTCTTATCTTGACCTCGGCTTCTTTTAGGTTTACCGTGCTACGGATATTCTTAAGGATCTCGGCGTAGCTACTTCCTTCTGCTGGCTTTATGATCACGGCTTCTGACTGCCTCTTGACTCTATTGTTTGTTTTCGCATTTGCAGCGTTGTTTTAGGCTCGACTTTTTTCCATTGGCCCTCCTCTTCGTGTCGCGGTCGCACTGTTGCTCGAGGTTCTGCAGGGCTTGTTGCGCGTCGCTTAGAGATGAGTTGCTCTGCGTTCGTGGCGCGCTTACTTGAAAGTCCTCGTTTGTGGTCTTTTTCTGCGATGAGCCAATTTCTGCGGTAACTCTTGATTACATCAAAGAGTTCGTCAAGCTGAGCCGTTCCGTTCTTCACGTCCATGCTGACATTCTTTTGCTTTGCCATTGCCATCTTCATTATTTTCACTATGCCCTTGCACTTTTCTAGAGATTCCTCTACTGCCCGTCTCATTTGTGTTATATACTCTTGTTTTGGTTGGAGTGCTCTCCACATCTATTTGTTATGCGGATCTGGCTGGTGTAGACAAAATATCCCTTTCTCTTTCGACTGTCGTTTCTCCAGCTTTGTCTGGTTGTTTTGGGGTGACCGATAGTATAGGGGACCTAAGTACCCTACTAGCCCTTCGAAAAAGAGCGCAGTATTCCTCTTATTGACCGTCTTTGTTTTGTTGTGTTCCATGTTGTTCTTTTTGTTGTGGTTTTTGTTGGTTTGGTGTACTTATTTTATGTTTAAAGGGTTTCCGCTTCAAGCCGCTATCTCCGCACGTTTGTAACAGTTGCCCTATATGAACCCCGTGGTTATCTATGCAAGCAGGGAGGCCACGCGAGGGTTGACACAAGTCCTTATGGGAGCTTGTGTTCAGAGCCAGGTTCGGGCACAAATCAGGAGTTTGTCTCAACTGAACCTGTACGGCCAAATTAATGGCGACGTGCATCGATCGTACTTGAAGACCTGCCAAGGTTTTAACGAGACGGAGAGGAGTACAGCATTAGCCTGCCAGCCATTTCGGTAAGATTTCACTCTTACCTACTGAAGTGGCAGAATGCTGCTCTCACCAGCCCTTTGTCAAACTAATCCATTCCGTTGTTCCAGTATACCGTAATCAGAATCTTACTGGTCTCGATTCTGATGGGCGTTTGCCCAGTGTTTTCGTCGGCGTCTAAGCACATTAATATGCTCGAATCGCTGGTCTGATCCCTCGGTGCTCATTTGCCTCCCTCTCATGGGTAGGTTTTCCCTCGATGCAGCCCTGGTGGGGGTTGTGGATGCTTAGTTAGAGGCGGCATCTGTTCGCCTCTTCACCGGAGGTTCATTGGGCGCGTGAGGCTTTTTAGGCCAAGCCCTCTTCTCCCGTAGCTCTTGGTCGGGGGCTGCGTATTACTATTCGCAGCTAACCTATTACATAGGCCGTTCACTATTCGCCACCTGTGACCCCGGTGGTAGCCTGAGCTCGGCCCCCCCTAAGTGAGATAAAATGTATCAACTTATGACGTACTAACTACTATATTTTATTTATATATGCTTCTGCTTCGAAAATTACCCTTTTATAGGAACTATTAAAATACGTTGAAAAGATCAAAATATATCGATCTTTTAATTCCCGATGCAATCCCGCTCTGGGTAGGAACCCAGATCAGTCTAATCGAAAAGTTTTTTATTATTAATGATGTCTATTGTGTTAGACATTTCTTATTCAGGTACAAATATTTGATTGTTTTCACAGATATTAAATATCATACAATAATTAATACTGAACTCTGCTCCTTGAATTAAATTTTAGGTAATACTTTTTGTGTAGATGCTTTGTGTATTCCTATAAAATCCACAAATAATTACGTCCTTGTATTCCAATTTCAAATCAAATAACAAAATCAAAATATTTGCTTACTTACCCTGTATCAAGGGTGCACCCCTATTGAGGTGTACGCGCCGTATGTAAATAGACGCAACACAAAACTCGCACTTTCATACGCGAAAGTGACGTGCTCGAAAATCGCCCGCACGCTACAAAACAGTTAAACAAATATTTACAACAACAATAGCAGTAACTAACAACGACAAACAAATAGATAAAAACATGGGATTGAAACGGCAGTGCCAGCCTCAATTTCGGTGAACGGCGTTTGTGCCATTTTTAACGAGCGAGAACCTCAACCGCTTCCGCGCACTGTGTGGCGCCGCCACAAGCTGTTTGGCTGTTTGTTAGCTGCTGCCCGCTTTGCTTTGACTGTTTTGGGCGCTTTTTCGTTGGTTTTAGCTGTTTATTTGTTTGTTTGTTTTTTTTATTTGCAAACTATTTTCACGCCGCTTAGTCACACACATACACACGTACAAATGTATGCACGCACACTATTTCTTTGCTCGCTCGCCAGCTTGCTGTGTTTTCCAATTATTTCGCTATTTGCTAGGCACAAAACAGCACCGAGTGCCTGCAGCAGCAGCGGCGCGGCAAATAAAAACCACCAACAGTGACGATTTACAAAAACATAGCGGAGTGTGAAAAAAATGCCAACATAAATTTTATGAAAAACAAAAACGTGAACGTGTGAAATAAACAACTTTAAGCATAAATAAATGTGAAAATAGAAAAATAGAAAAATAAACCTGCAACTCTAACTCTGCGCGCATAGAAAAGAAATGAGTGGGCAAAAAGCCTAGAAATATGCAAAGCGAATAAGTGTTAGCGCAACAAATTCTATGTAAGTGTGCGTCTGAAGTGCAAAGTAGGAAGTACATTGCAAATAAACGCGTCTGTTTACACGCCGTGAAAGTGTGTGTGCGACGCTGCACTTGCACTTGCCGATAAGTGAATGTAAGTGCGCACATACTTAAGTGCTAAAGTGTGTTCTTGCGCGCTGCAAAACTTGCCGCATGCGAGTGCGAGTGTGTGAGTGTAACTAAACGCCTGCAGGCATTAGCGTTCGCGACTGCACGCGCAAGTAGTGCGCTGTTAATGTGTTGCAAGTAATTATTAGCAAATACGTGTACTTGAAAAAAATATACACACGAAAGCTTATGTGTGTATATGTACAACAAATACAAAAGCAAACACATGTAAGTATGTATGTGTGATTGTTTTGCAACGCTGCAAGCAAAACGCGTGCGAAGTAAAGTGAGACTTGTCGACGTAAATGAAATGCAAAAAATCATAGCAACACTCACGCATACATTTTAGATACAGATTCACACATACATAAAAGCGGGAAGAGCGCGAAAACTGCTTGCGAATATCTTCTATTTTGCCTTCCACGCTTATCACCTGCTGCTTGTTAGTTGCAATCACTGCACACTTACACCACTGCATGGCATAGCACAGCATAACACGGCACGGCACAGCACGACACGGCACGTGTTGCACAAAACTTGGCGAAAGTGTAGCGTGGCATTAGAAAGTGCGCGGCAAAAGGCATAAAACAGCAAATAGAAATCAGCAGTATCATTTTCACGTAGCTATCTGCTTGCAACTTAGGCGAAAGTGGTGCAAAATTAAAGCGAAATATTTTCAGCTAGCTGATTTGACTTGCAAAAGCAAAAAATAAGAAATAACAAAAAAGTGAGAGAAGTAATAGTAAAAAACACTTGCCAGCAAATTTCCTGCAAACACCTAACCCCCTTTCCAGCAGCGCCGCGCGTGTTGTGTGTGGCAGCCAGCACACCACCGCCAGCAACACCACCAACTACATACAGGTAATTAATATTTTATGTAGCCATCGCCTCAGCTTGGTTTATGCTCATCTCTGCAAAAGTTAAGACTTTCTCCTCATGCACGCGCGCTCGCCGTGCGCCGGCAAGCAGTTCGGTCGCGTCGCTATCGGTGTGTCGTCACTTCACACTTTTTGTTGCAATCCTTGTATCCTTTTGCGGCACTGTTGCCCGCCTGTTTTGGCCGCCAAAGGCAACTTTCACTCCTGCATTACTTCCGAGCACGCCCTCCGCAGCGCTTGTGTGCGCTGGGCAAAGAAAGTTTTTGGCAAAAGTTTCTTCAAACTACACTTTATACTTTGCTCATAGTTTCAAATGGATTTGTTTTTAATTCATTTGCGTTTACATTTATGAAGTTTCTATGCTGTTGCGTTTGTAGACGTGGATTTGTCGGTATTGGCCCGATACAGTGTCTAAGTCTAGAGGAATGCAACAATAATTGTTTAATTATTTTTTATTAAAAAAATGTTCGCTAGGGTTGGATAAATCTAAATACCCATTTACTCTACAACACATCCGCACTAAATCCAGTTGGACAATCCTTATAAGGGTTATTGGTGAAAGAATTCAACACATTTGAACTCCTTTTTTTTTGTCCAAAATATCGCTTAGGAAACTATAAACTGATATATATAAAATGTAGTGTTATTATTTAAAAATCCAAATAAGTTGTTGGAAATGTCATTCATACGAAGTAGGATTCCTTGAGGAACGATTTTCTGGGTTCCAGTTATTCTACCAATGCACTTGCTAATGAGAATGTTTTTGGGTAAAAAAATAAATATTTTATACTGAAAACATCTTTGAGTTATAAAACTTTGTTGTTCTAACAATGGCTTTAGATAAAGGAGTAAAAGCAGTTCGTCGACGTTTCAAAATTAGATTAGTTAGACTCCCAAGCTTTAGATAATTTCATTTGTCCGATTACTTTCCTCCCGTACATTTTCAAATTACCAACGAGGAAACGACATACGCACAAAAAATACCTAGATCTAAAACGGCTAGGCTACATGGTATTAAAGTCGATATTTATAATTATTTAATTTAATATATTCATAGGTCATAGTGTTTGAAAAATAGTGTAATAGCCACTAATAGAATGTAACAGTAAAGTATTGTACCAATAAGCCAATTTAACTGGAACAAACATTTCTTCAACTAGAGAACTATGATCCGTTTTGTTTGGCATCATTTTGTTCCTTTATTGGTTCTTCAGCTTTCTCTCAAATTAGAGATCTTTACATAATACCAATAGTTCTTTGGCAACGAACTACAATGTGTAACATAACAGAAATTTCTTTGGTGAATGTACTTTGCCTTATTCGGAATTGATATTGAAATACATAACGACACCATTTGTAATGAATGTCTATAAATCTCATCATCAATCAGATGGATACCCAGATAGAGGTATCCTTCGGTAGAAGAAATGTCCGAATTTGTAAATAACACTCTTAAAGACTAATACAAGAAAAGTAGAAGACTTTAACAAGAAAATCATGAATACTTTCTTCTTATTTCACCAACTATAGTTAAATTTTCAATGAAATATGATTTTATATGATATTAAGCGGAATTTTATTGCTTGGACCATTCATCCTAGGAGTATACTTTGATATAGAAACACTATTTTTCAACACAAAACACAGTACTATATGAAAAATTTCTAATCAAGGTGAGAGCATTGAAATAATCTTCTGCAATATTATACTCTAAAACTACTTTGGTCGCTTGTGCCTGTTAAGGTTTTCTACTTCTAGTTATCATTCTTCATTGATCAAGTAACGCTTCTAGACTTTTAGTAATATTTATACAACATAGAGTAGTTAAACACTACCGAAAACAGAACTGAAATTCTGTAAAATGTGTTTATTCACAATCTCCCTGTGCCTGCTTTTGGTACAGTTCGAGTTGAATTTTTTCGATCCTAGATATATGGATAAAACAAATGCAACAAAATAATTTTTTGGACGAGGTTATTACAACTTTTTCCCTACCCCCGTCGTGGCTAAATAATACTGATAAATAAAATATGAAATGATATTGCATATTTCTAAACTTCTATGAAGTGATTTTCAATCTTCTTAATATGAAATCCAAACGGCCTATTCAATTAGGTTCAGGGTTTCCATGAACCTCAACTTTCTGAGTTTTTGGCCGATTAAGGAAACTGACTTGCCGTTGCATCTAAAAAATTTTCAGTTAGTTAGGAAATTGGAATGAAGCACAGATCTGTGGATTTGTTTCCAAATCAAACACACTGTTTCAAGACACTGTTCTATGTGCTAGTTCATCAGTTTACCACAAACCCGATGGCTGGCCGTCGCATCCTTTGCCTTACAACTACTTTCTCTTTTAAGCTACCGCAGCCATTACACGCTATGTACATAGATATCGTATACATAAGTACCGTTGTACGGAATATTGTAAGCACGACTCGTCTTAAGTTTATGTTGCCATTATTATTGCACTTGCTCCTACTTATTCGTCTTCGCCTTCGTCTTCCACGCCGTGTCGTCTTCGCTCTTGCAGACTGCCGTTCCACTTTCGTTCTCGTATTCATTGGCTCAATTTCTTTGCTTGCCTTCCAATGTACGAGTGTTTGTATACCGTTATATCTACAACACTTGAAGTATTGTAGTTTAGTAGTTTTATGTCGCTTCGTTGTCATAATTTGTTTCCGGCTCTATTTTATCCGCTTATGCTGCTGCTTAATCCCTGCAATGAGAATCCCACTTTCTTCTAGCAGCAAAAAGCAAAAAATCTCTCCATAATGATGTTAAGTTGCTGAAGTGCTCTGCTCATTCGAAGTTTGCGCGCCCAATGTCTGATTTGATATTTTGTGTGTTTCGTCTAATAATTCGCATGCAAATTGATTTAATCCATTTTAGGGCTCATAAACTTGACGGCTTTGATGAAGAATATTTAAGACATTTACACAGGCTAACGCGTTGCGTTCATTGCCGATGTTGTTACCTACAGGACATTAAATACTTGCACTACTTATTTGCTTTGTGTGGCTGTGACCGAGTTTTATGTTTTTCCCCTTGGCTAAATAGTGTTGCTAAAAAGGGGGTTTTATGGGTTTCTGCTTAATTTAGGCTTAATGCTTTGAGTGGCTGGGTCTTAGTTTAAAGTGGCTCATAAAAGTAAGTTTAACTCCTTAATTTGTAGAAGGGTAATTATTGGCGTGGAGCTAACTAGATAAGGCAAACATATAGTATGTATATGTTTTGTTTTGAAATATATTTCACACAGTATTCAATTCAAGCTTAGATATTCAGTTCAATTCGAATGTATTAGGACTACAACATTGCTTCCGCCGTTTGTTTTGTAAAATTTAAGGCTTGTTTTCACTTAGGACGCTGAGGCTGTCTCCGAAAGCATTCGATGAGCCTCAGCCGCACTTTTCTTGGAATTAAAAAAGAAAAGCGAAATTTCCCGCAAATGTCGAGAATTCGGCTCAAAACGTGACATTTTCAGTTGAGAATAAGTTTGGGATGCAAACAGATCTCTACAAATATTTTGATTAGTTAATGTTGATACAAATGTCCAATATCGTTATAAAACGATTTAATAGACCAGTGTTTGACTCTAGCGACATCTATTGGAAAACGGCGGAAGCAAAGTTGTAGCAAATTGTGTATACTCTCGTAATTTGCAAGACTCAAAGGCGTGGAAATATGTTCAGTTATTGGTAAAACTTTATATTAAAAACTGAGTAAAAATAACTTGAGTAAAAATTAAGATATCTTGACGAAACTTGGCACAAATATTCCTTGGCACCATAAGAAGATCAAGTTCGAAAATGGGCGGCATCGGACCATTGCCACGCCCACAAAATGGCGAAAGCCAAAAACACATAAAGTGTCATAACTAAGCCATAAATGAAGATATAAAAGTAAAATTTGGAATAAAGGATCGCACTAGGAGGGGGCATATTTGAATGTAATTTTTTTGGGAAGTGGGCGTGGCCCCGCCCACAAATCGGTTATTTGTATTTATCTCGCAAACTAATAAAGATATATAAACCAAAATTTCTGCAGTCGGGTCTCTTACATACCCCACCACACACCATGAAAATAGTTGAAATCGGATAATAACCACGCCCACCTCCCATACAAAGGTTAGGTTGAAAATTACTAAAAGTGGGTTAACTAACTAACGAAAAACGTCAGAAACACTAAATTTTGCAGAAGGAATAGCAGAAGGGAGCTGTACTCAGATTTTTTTACAAAGTGGAAAATAGGCGTGGCATCGCCCACTTATAGGACAAAAACCATATCTCAGGAACTACTCGACCGATTCGAATGAAATTTGGTATATAATATTTTCTTGACACCCTGATAACACGGACAAAAAATGGGCGAAATCGGTTTACAACCACTACTACTTTCCTTATAACTCAATTTTGAAATCCATCTTATTCCTTCACTTTATAATGTAAACATAAGGAACCAATGAAGATAACGGAATAAAACTTTACACAATTAGTGCATGTCATCTCTGGCTTCACTTGTGAAAAAATTGTCGAAAACGGACCATAACTTTTCAAGGCCCCAGATATCGAACATGTTGAACTCAGCGCCTAAGGATAAATTTTAACCGAAAATATGGATAAATCTCTCAAATATCTCAATTTAATTCAGAGGAAATTTTTCTTCTAATAGTGTGTCTCTGTTCCAAAAATTATTAAAATCGGGTTTTAACATTTCCATATACCTAATTATAGGTTTTTCAAAAATGCGGTGAGCTTTATTCCGCATATATGTATTGGTTTAATTTCTTCAATAAATTGCGAAGCTTGTTATCGATTTACAGTTTTCCTGAGCAATTTGTTCATACGGGGTGTGAAGTTCTCGTTTAATAGTGCCTGACGAGCATGGTATTTGCTCCGCTACGAATTCGTTCTGAGAAGCTCTTATCTTTGCCAACTCGTCTGCCTTTTTGTTTCCGAAAATGTTCCTGTGACCGGGAACCCATATTATGGACAGGTATGGCTTTTATGCTATTGAGCTCAAAGCCTTCCTGCAGTTGTTGACTGCGCTCGAATTAATCTTTAGCGACGCCAAAGCTAACAATGCCGCCTGACTGTCTGTGGAAAATGCTAGATGAGTTTGGTAGACGGAAAGAGAGATATCAGATACTATGAAGTCTTTAAGGATGATACAAAAAACAAAATAGAGAGAAAGGTATGCAGTTTTGGTAGGGAAAGAGAGTTTGTAGGAAACTTTTATTAAGTGTTTTCTCTGGAATAACCGAGCCAAGTCATCATGTCAGATAAACTAACTAAAACATTTCTTGATACGTCTTTTCAAAAGGTCTTATTTTACCAATAACACAAACACTTATAGGGCGTAAAGTATTCAGTGAGAATAGTGGGACCTTAAAACATCCATGATAAGCACAAATATATTTTCTTTTGACAGCGGCAGCTCTGCGGAATCCAAGGAAATAAACAGAAACAGATTCCTTATGGACTATATCAATACGTTTTAGTTTAATCTTTGCTATATATTGTTCTTGCACTAGACTCTTATCAAAAATCGCTACGGTCTAATTCGTTTCGAATTGTTTGAAGCCACAAAAGAAATTTAAGATTTTCTTATTCTGGTATTGACTCAAAAAGAGGCTTTTTCAAAATAATTATCAAAGTTAAAATGAGATTAATATTAAACATGAAAATATATATTCTAATATTATGTAAAATTATTTTCCTTTTTTCCAAGGTTAGGTTTGATATAGTTGAATTTCGTCTTCCGTAGAAGATATGCCTGGCAATTTTATGGGTCAACTGCTCTATCCAATTATATATGTATGCATACGGAGTGTGTTCAAACGATAATTGTAATATTAAAAATTTCATGGGTATAAAGAATCCAATTGTCAAAAGTTTTTGAAGATGTTGATATACATGTCCTGAAGTATCATACATATTTGTATTCATTTATTATAGGAATGATTACAAATATTTCTCAATAAACGAAACGTATTTATATGCTTACCAATGCCAGAAATCGATCGACCCGCTGCCTACCCAAACAACGAGTCCCGTTTTATATGTAACTTTTAATAAATGTCAAATTAATTGTCATATTTAATATTGTTCCTTAAATTATGTGTCATTATCGTGGGCTAACAAGATTTGTTATTTAAGTTTTTTAATGAAGTTCAAAATATAATTACTGAAGCTTTTTTTTATAAGAATAACGGTGTATAAAACTTAATGAGCTGCTCATTCCACATTTTGTACATGTGCCTAGTTCTTAGGCCTCTAACAAGCTACCTACATACATAAGTTGTTGCCACTAGTTACGACAGTGCCTTGGGGCATAAAAGTTTCTACTGTCAAGAATTACGAAAATTCAAATTCGAAACCGAGACAACAGGATGCCGTTGCGTCAGCAAAGACAAGTACCGTTGCAGCATGAATAGTTTATGGAGAGTGAAGTAATAGTTGTTTTTGTGCTCGTTTGAGTTGCGAAACAACAACAATAATAATAATAATAATAAGACAGCTTAGAAATTACAATTTATACAGTTCGTTTTTACTTTCGTTGAATTTGGTGATTTCGAGTTTGATTTTGGAATTTCCACTTGTTTTTGATATTTGCAATGCATATTTTTTGGAGCAAAGCAACTTTCAAATATTTCACTGCTGTTGCAACTGCCACTTGAAATATAAGAAATTCCTTCCGTGCTTTCCTACAGTTAGTTAAGTGTCCTTTACGCAAAAGAAACGAAGGGTAGCATGCATTTCAAAGAAACCAAATAGCAAACGAGTAGAGCTGATGAAATTCTTCATCGGAAATTTCACAAAATTTCACTACAAAACAGTAGATACAAAATATAGTAAAACAAAAAACAAGGAGAATGCGAAAATATCAACTCACGTCACTCAAAAGCAACAATACGATAAAATCTGCGTCAAGAAACATTTCCCATGAAGTACTGTTGCCCTCGTCTTGCACTTCAAAGCGGCGCTGGCGGCGATGCAGAGTAAGTTTAGCTGTTCTTGCAGTATTGAAATTGCATCGAAGTGAGGTTATTGAAAAACAAAATGTACGTGTATTGGCAAAATGTTGAGAAAAATATGAGTTTCAAGAATTTAAGTTACTTTCAAGAGCAACGAAAGCTAATGGAAATTAGGAGAAAGTGGAAAGAAGCTTAACTAAATTTCAGGTTAGCTCTGACTAAATAATTTGAGATTAAGTTTCAAAATATCCAAAATATATTTAATGACAAGGTGGAAAACCGCCAAACCGACAAAATTCCCTGAAAGAGTCGAAAATCTATACTTTTCTAATCTTCCATTCAAACAATTTGTAATCTATAGATATGTATGCATAAAATGAATTGCTGTTCGTTAGTCTCGCAAAAAGCCGAGGACGGACAAACCGATCTGGCTAATTTTAGTCTTGAAATATTCATGAAAAACCAGGAAAAGGTTAGAAAGTAAGTAAATATGGAAAATTGAGAGGAAGATAATAATCAGATAATTTTATTCGAGTTGACAACAATATTAGAAAACAAGAAAACAAAAAATAAATATAATTTGAAGGTTGTCATTGTTGCTTTTTTAAAATATTTTTGTCATTGTTCAATTTTATAAGGTTGTGTCGATAGCCCAAAACCATTTGTAACAAATAAGAAAGGCTAAGTTCGGGTGCAACCGAACATTTTATACTCTCGCAATTTATTGATGTAATTTTGACTTACACAATTTCACTAATTTTCACCACCAAGGTTAACGGGAATAGGGGCAACTTGGAACCCATTAGTAGGCAAATAAACTGCACATTCGGCCTTGCAATTACTCCTAAATTGTAAATCAACGAAACACCAGTCCTCAAAATCGCAAAAAGCCCTATACCCAAGATTTTCCAGAGATTCAAGAAGTCGCTGGAGGCACAACTTTAAAAGATTTACGCGACAACCAAAACGTTTTTGGTGGAACGATGATTCTGTTGGCGGGTGATTTACGCCAGACTCTTCCAATTATTCATGGATTAACTGTTGCTGACGAACTCTTCGCATGCCTAAAATCATCTAATTTGTGGCGACACATAAAGAATCGCCAATTAACAACCAACATACGAGTGTTTTTGCAGCAATACAAATTGCGATTGTAGAAGCAGTTGAAAATGGTAGGGTCGCATTTCCAACATTTACAACAGATTTCTGTCACTCCAATTAAACCACAATAAGATAACCATTAATGACTGATTGAATTACCTATATTGGTGGAAAAAAAACAAAGATCTCGATGATCATACATTTACATTAACAATTTAGAATTTCGTTCCAGGAGAGTTGACACAGCTACAAACCAGGATGACGTAGTCAATTATCCCACAGACTATTTAAAATTTACCTGGACTATCCCCACTGACCTGCAATTAAAAGTAGTGTGAGTTGTCAACATGATGCGTAACATAAATCAACCCCGACTTTTCAATATAACAAGACTGGCTGTCAAGAAGTTAATGAATATCGTCATCGAAGCCAAGTTTGAGCCAACTATAAAATTTGCTCATTTGGTACATACTTTTATATACGATAAAAAAAATTCAAAGTTTAACTAATTATGATAATTTACGCTTAATAAAGATCTACAATAATGTATATCATTTTAAAATTTACCAGTTATAAGGTTTTCGTCTTTATGCGTAAGAATTGTTTCTCTGTATTGAAAAATTACTAATTTATTGTATACCTTAGCCACAAAAACGTGTGGATAACTTAATTAGCAAAAATCTAAATTAAATGCCCCTAGCATTGCCAGATAGATGGGCCTTGGTTTGTGAGGGTTGTCGACAATTTTAGTTGCTGGAGCTATGAAATTATACTGGTTAGAATGACAGGAATATGAAAAGAACAGCTGAGAGAGAAAACAGGCTGCCTCCTTCGCAATGTTGCGACCGACTACTAAACGAACGGGATCGAATAGATATCGAGAGCTGAAATAGGGAAGTGAGACGAATGTGCAGACAAAAAAAGAAAGAGGCCGAAATGCGTGAGTATGAAGAGCTGGCCTACAGGGGTGATGCTGTAAAAGAAATTCGAATAGCAATTACCCCATTGAAGAACACCAAAGCGAGGGCGACGATGGATTACCGGCCGAGCTATTTAAATACGGCGGTGAAGAGTTGAGAGCTTCGTCCTAGAATATAGTCGGATTAAAGCATGCATGACGATTGGAACCTAAGTGTACTTTGCTCAATCCCCAAACAGGGAGATCCCACAATTTGCGCTAATTACCGTGGGATAAGCCTTCTCAATATCGCCTATAAGGTTCTATGGCGCGTACTGTGTGAAAGACGAAAGCCCACCGTCAACAAACTGATTGGACCTTAACAGTGTGGCTTTAGATCTGGAAAATCTACAATTCACCAGATTTTCACTGGGAAAAGACTCGGGGAAAAGGGGATCGACATACATCATCTCTTTGTCGATTTTAAAGCTTTCGACAGCACAAAAAGGAGCTGCCTCTATGCCGCTACGTATGAATTTGGTATCCCCGCAAAACTTATACGGCTATGTAAGTCTAAGTTAAGCAACACCAAAAGCTCCATCAGGATCGCCGATGATATCGATATCATTGGATACAACAGTCGGGCTCAACAGCTGTTAGTTCTGCTTTTTCCAGATTGGATAAGTAAGAGAATCGTTTGGGATAAGATGAAATATATCCTGCCATCAAATAAACAGCCAGCATATTCGCGACTTGGCCTTCACTTCAAACTAGGCAATAATCGATATATAATATTATCGGTAACTTAGCAATTTCGTATCTTCGAACTTATGCCTTCTTAAGTGAATGTGGACGTCCGGAATATGTAAGTAAACTACATCTCAGGGAGCAGAGCTTAAAAATCTACCAAATGTATTGATTTTGAGGCATACCTTTTAAAGGAATATGAAAGAGTTGCCCTTATATCAAGACGAGCATTATCTTATTGCAATTCTTTTGAGCTCAATTATTTAAAAATTAGACCAATGCATCCGACATTAGTAAAAAACTTGCAATTTTCAGATGGAGGTAATCTTATGCGTAAATCCGAAGTTTAGTGAAATCTACGTATTTGGAAATGCTCTAACTAACCACTAATTGAAGATGCGACCAAAATTAAAGATTTTGTATAACATTTCACATAAAAAATCTTAACTCTTCCAAATTTAACTAACTCAATGAAAGCAGTTATGTAAATCTTTTCTGACAACACGCAAGTAATAAGTATCTCACCGACACTCAAAGTGACCACAAAATTGGAACTTTTCCAATTTACACTATTAAATCCACCACAAAAACAGCACGAACCTACTTGCGCAACAATCACGCATTTGCAACATCCGATGCGACAGCACGCCAGTCTGAATTTCATTTCATAACTTCTAATATAATTAAGCGCTCATGTACTACAAGGATATTTAATGCACTCACAGGTCCACATGAACTCACTGCCCTCGCCCGAACCGCACGTTGCGAGTGTTCACAAGCGATCTGAACGTAACAAACCAACGAGCAAGGACCAACAGTCGAAAACCGACAACCAACAAACTTAAAACCTTACTCGACATAATCCTTAAACACATTTCCAATTAACATCTTAATTGCTATGAGTAGTCTGGGCACTTACATGCAAACGCACACACACACACTTACACGCAAGTGGGTATACTCCTCGTACAAGTGTGTAGAGATACTTCAGCGGGCTTCAGTTGGAGTTGAGAAGACACAAGTGTCTGCCCTTCGCTACATACTTGTATAAATATATATGCATATACTTTCTCCACACTGGTTTGTAGCGCTCAATTGAGTGCGCAGCGGTGAAGTGGGTATCTGGTGGGCTACTGGTTGATTGCCATGGCGATGGGTTACTGAGCGTCCTGCGCCGTGGTTACAATAAAATACAAATTTCAATAAGTTCTTGGCATGAATGAGAATGGTGGGGCTACTCGTCGTTTATTTTAAGCCTTGCCAAAGCATACAAACGTACATACACACGCACACAGTCACACTCGCATGTACTTCGTATAAAGCTTTCTCCAACGATTTGCCTGATTATAAATCTGAATGTTAATGTATATGTGGACCTGTACGTATGTGTTGGTGTGATATTTTCACAATTGGCAAAGACTCAAAAACGATGATGGCGCCAACAGTAACAACAAAGCCGACAACACAAAGTTCATGGATGCGAGTCGGTCGTGAGAAAAGTTACAAAGATTGGTAATGAAGCGCCAAGTGTTAAATTAATTATGTTTATTTATAGCCAATGGGCATTGGTACGTGTCTCTAAAGCGTGTGGGGAGTATATGATAAAGGGGGTGTTCCCCCGTTTAAAGTTAGCATATACACGGTAATTGTAACAGCGGTTAGAATGATGATACATCGGTCTCTAGTTAAAATTGGCACAGTTTAGGTACTTGGGGAGGTTTTGCCATTTTCACCTTATCTCCGGAGCGGATACACCTACAATGACGTTTCTATGTTTCGCTAGTTGGCGCTGATTCTTAGTTTTGGTCTATTCAATGCTGAAGCAGTCTGTAATGTACCGTCAGCGAAATAATTTGTATAGCTAGAGGATCGGCAGACATTCCAACATCGTGGTGGAAAATTAGTATAGTCCATGCACCACTTCTACTGTGATATTCAGGGTAACCAAGTGGTGAAGATGCATAAATGTAATAACGAATTCCCTATGGGCTTTATGCAATTTCCGAGAGCCATTATCTTTTGTTTCAACCGCATTTTATGAACTATCGCTAAAGAATGTAACTCTTTGTTCAACCAATTTGGATAGCTAAATTCTGAATAATCTGCTTAATTTGAAATCTGACCCTCTGTACGTAATTGACTTTTAAACGAGAACTGTATGATCGTCTCTTTAGGAACATACAAAAATGCTTCGGAATTTGCTAGGCGAGTAATTGACACGATCTTGAAGTTCTTGACGATGTTGGAATGACGAACGAATGAATAAAAGGGTCTGCACGGGCTGAAGGAACACACTTTCTAGACAAAAAAAACATTGTTTCTCCGTAGCACCAGAATCAGACGGTTACAAAACAAAACTGACTGTAATTGAGCCAACATCTATTCACTTTTTACTATAGAGTCGGATTTGAGGTGCCGTTAACAGTTCCCTGATCAGTTTTCATTTAGTATCTTCCTCTCTATATTCCTCTGAAAGATTCTAACAGTGTTGACTTAAGTCAATTCTCCAAGCTATCTCTCTCAAATTTATACTTTATTTTATGTCCCAATTATTATAATTGTTTTCGAGAATACTTGTTATACATGCAAATCAAGTTTAAATTTATAATTATAAAACAATTAAAAATTAATTTTTATGAAAAAGGATTTTACGCCAAATTTAAAAGGCATAAAACACCAGTCAGGATATCAGTGACACACAGTAGGCAACATTCCAACATGCGACGTCCATTTAACTGACAACCCGAATGAAGGAAGAGATTTGGGTTTTGTGATAGCTAGTTAGTACGCCTTTAAAGGGTAAATGATATAAAACCCAATTATGCAAAACTTTTGAAATAATGTATTCATTAAAAATTATACCAGCCCTCGGGGATGCCACACTAAGCAAGCGCTAAGCAGTAGACAACAAGCAACAAGCACCAACGACCGGCAACCGGCAACAGGCAGCTGAGACCATAAACAAAGCGATTAAGCTGGTGAGAAAGTCGTTTAAAAAGCAAATTATGCAAAATACACGCCTGCCATCACGAATCATCGTGAGTTCGTGAGCTCCCTTTTTACGTTCTGTTGACTTTTTTCCCACTTTTGACGACGCAAATTTTGGCACACACACCGCCGCCAAACGTCAAATGGTCTGGCCAAATGGGGGGCATGGAAAAAATGTGAGACTACTGAATAAATATTCGTATACGTAAATCGTTGGCAAAACAAAGGAATTGTGGCTGGATGAAAGCAACAGTGACAACAACAGCAACATAACGACAACGACGGCGGCGATGATGACGATGAGCGCGCTATCGGCAAACGAAATCTATGCTTGGCACGTATTGGCGGCGCGAAGCTCTCATGTAGGCTGACAGCCAGCCCCCCGACTTTGGGCTGCGTGCCGTAATCGTCGTGCCGTTTACGGAAGCGGCATGTTTTGTGTTTTTGTAAGTACTCAGCGGGCGGAAGACGACCTAGGGGAGTCATTTTGCCAGACAGCGGTTGGCAACGCACAGTGTTCGTGCTTTTGCACATTCACACTTTGTGGATAAGTGTTTTACACAACAGCTGTTGCGCTCCAAACGAGCTGCTGTGTCTTATCAACAAGTCGCCACTTAATTGAATTACATTATGAACTGAAGCACGCCTCGATGTCGTCATCGTTAGTCGATGTTGAAGGCGCGCCGTCATTTAAGCGAAACTATGCTTATGTCTGTCATTATAAACGCGCATGCACACGTCCATACAATGCTGGTTTTTTCTAAGTATGTCTGGAATTTATATACTATCGAAGTAAGTAGCAGAAAAATATTTAAGGTGTAGTCGAGAAAATCCATTAATTAGACATAATTGGCCCTCCATACACTTTTACCGACAATAATAATTTAGTTAATCAACTGTGTCTCTGGAGCCTCCGGACTCTGTACGCTATATTAAGACAGCGAAAAAGAAGCTTCGACAAATACATATAATTACCCGAATTTCGTTGTAGTAGATTCCTGATCGTTTGTGCTTTCGTTTTTCATTCAATTGACAAGTAAATTAATTCTACTAATAGACACCCATTTAAAAAATATATGAATTAAATAAAGGGTGATTCATTTCGAAGTTCTCAACTTTTTAAAGAAAAAACACAGAAAATTCAAATTTAATCGGAAATGTTTATTATCACTCGAAAAAACTTTCTTGAGCATTTATCTCTTTCAAATGTTGGCCGCGGCTAAGTCGCAGATGATCCATTCACTGAGTCCAATTTTCGATGACTCGTTCGACCATTTCGACCGGTAACTAGCGAATGACACGCGTGATGTTTTGTTCCAAAGCCTCAATCGAAGTGCGATTGTCCGCATAGACATTAGGCTTTTCATATTCCCACAGATAAAAGTCTAACGGTCTCACACGATCTTGGTAGCCAATCGACCGGCTCAAAACTATTAAAGAGCGAAGCGATATCGCTTGGGAAGGTCGAGTGGGTTCAGTTCTTGCACAAGCTGTAGTGTGTACGCTTTCAGTTTAAGATCTCGACGTAAAATGTGCTAAGTCATTCCATAATCAGTCCGAGTTGCTGCGAACGGCGCCAGTTGACGTACACTCTCAGATACGGCTGTTATATTTTCTTTACTATAGGTAGTTTCACTCTGAACTATGCGGTATTTATCGCCCCCATTCTAGAAAAGATACAAACTTGTTACTCTCATCTTGCTAGGTTATCTAATCAAATCAAAGGTTAAAATAAAACAATTTAAGAGTTGCAAAAAAATTAATAAATATTAATTAGCTGAAACCGAATATATGCAGAAAATCTGTGCTTAAGTTGTGGAAAATTTCATAAAAAGTAGCTTTCAAATATATATAAATCTATATAAAGTGATTATGAGAAAAAATGAAAAAGTGGGAGAGACAAGTCCTCAACAACACCTCAAACATTACAACCAGATAAATGGTGAGTAATAAAATAATAATATCGTATAATAAAACTATTTATATAAGCATAATTATGGCATCTATTGATAAATACCGCAAATTGCAATATGATTTTTGAAAATGCACATTTACGATTTTAGTAGAAGAGAGCGAACAATGGAGCTTCCTATCACTTGGCTAAAGATCCCCATGCTTGTTACCATATAAGCACTTTTGTATTTGTATTTGTATTTAGCATCAATTCTGTTCTTTTGGAAATTAACGACCATATTTCATTCAATCCTGTTCTTGCTCTTCGAAAGATCAATGTGTTGTAAAGTATGCTATATCTCGGTATCTACAATATGTTGGAATAACCATTTATTTAGATAGATTTCTTGTTTAAAAAACCTTTATCTATGACGGATCCAATTTAATGGCCGTTGATACCAGAATGGATTTCCTCTTAAAAGCATCTAAATTATTTTATAATAAACTTAAGAACTCATTATAAAATTAGTATTTTCATATTCTGAGTTACTAATATACCGAAATCACAATAATGAAAATTAAAGCTCTGTAATAATGATTAATCTTACTTTACTATTCTTAAGAGCATCATAACTTTGCAAGCTTCACTTTTAAAGCCTACTTAAATTTTTCCCACTTTAGTGAAAGTTAATTAGTGCATGTGTGTTTGTGTGAGCGTTTTCCATAAGTATGCATACATAATTATGTGTGTATATTAGCACATGAATTCCAAATAAACACCGAAATGAAAGTGTGAAGCTTGAAATCCCTTTAGAAAATCCATTTTCGTTGTCGACATTAAAATGTTGCCAAGTTCTGACGGGTAGTATCATAAATCACATTGTCTGCATTTTACACACTCACACAAAAGTATGTGTACAAGTTTTTGTAAGAATGTAAAGAAGTGAAGTGGTAATATCCTGTAGGAAAAAAGTTGAATATGTAATAAATTTAAATGATTTAGAAGATGAGTACCCATTTCGCCAGACGTATCATTGTTCTAGTGTGGATTATTTTCGGTATGACTCGAAAAGTGAAACTACATATCTCGCAAAGATAATGCTCTAGCGTCTCGGCATTATCTTAGAGTAACCCCTGTGATACAGCTTAGTTCTCTTTTGCTAAAAATATGAAGTTTTTTGGTATGTCTATTCTCAACATGTTCCATGTCCTGAGATGTTCTGCTCGCATACATTGCTTTAGGCGCGCTTAAGTGATCTGAAAGGTCTAGGACAGTTTAAGAGAACTGCATTCCCAGCTGCCCCTGATCCGTATTTTCATTTCCTTCTATACCTATATGAACAGGTACCCAGAATCCTACTGCTGTACCTGTATCACGTTTCGATCCGTCAGTGAATATATATTTCACCATTGGTATTATCGATAATTGTATTATTGGATTTGCATTTAGCTCCCCAACGGTCTCAGTTACCCTGTCACTAGACCAATCTATTCCGAGTTCTTGAACAATATCTAGTATGATACCATGTCATAATTCATGCGGAGTTTGGGTCCAGTTGACCAAGATTGGATGTGTATAGGCTGGATTTATATAGGCAGGATATATAAGATTGTTGACATAGTTTTCATAGGTTATTAGTGCTTTCCACCAAACTAGTGTTACACACACTACATCATATGTTAGTATCGTTCGGATCACACTTATGTATAGCCAGCACCATTTGGAGCCGAAGATCCCACTTTGAGACAATGGCTCTTCTGCAAAAGTTCCATACTCGGAGAGCTTTGAAAGCCCTGCACGCAATGTGTTCTCTCCAGCTTAGTTTTTTATCTAGGATAACCCGAAAATATTTGACGAAGCGAGAGGGAATAATAGTTTTACCCTATGGGAAGGGGAATTGAATTGTGGTATTTTCATCATTCTCTGAACATAGAATCGCTAAGTACGTTCGCGTCCGAAGAGTTTCAAGTTCTCAACAAAATTTTTTTCGAAGATTTTTTCTTGCAGGGCGCACATTTCCTTCGGAACATACTAAAATTAAGTAGAAAATTTCAGTCACTCCGAATGTGGCATGTCGACCGCGGATTTAACGTTTTTCGTCTTACCGCACAGTCAGCAGGCAAGTCGGCAAACGAGTTGCCAAGCATTGAGTTACTTGCAATAACAGTTAACCAAAATATTTTCCATAGCAATGCTTAAAAATCATTGTCTTAGCCGCCACGTTGGAGACGGCTTAGACGCTTGAAGCAGCCACTGCTCCACTCGTACCATGCGTGTGTTGGGATTTTCGCTTTAATTGTTATTGTTATTATTGTAGCTGGTATATGACAATCATTGTTTTGACAGACATTAACCTTTCGCTTAATTTTAGCTTTGCAACTTTCGTTTTGGGTGCAAAGCGCTTGTCATGTGTCGTCTACTCTTGCCGTATGAAAAGTGTGAAGAAGAGCAACAACAACAACAACAGCTGTTAGGTGTGACACTTGCAAGTCAGTGTGTTTATGCAAAGTGAAAGTATTTTACAAACGACGTTTTAAGATTTACCACAGATATCCTTGAAAATTTCATCCATGTACATAGATATTTGTATGAGTGTGTGTGTCAGTGTGTGGCAGCATTTAGATTTGCAAGTATAAATTGTACAAATCGTTACATACTTGCTGTTAATACGTATATATTTACATATATTTATCCCTGCATAATGCGGTTGCCGTCAAAGTAACAACAACAACAATAATAACATTGTCACATTTCAAATTCAACACTTGCCACAAACTTTCTATAACACGCACACTCACTCACAGCACAAACACACACACACAAATCGCAAAATCTCCGCCGGAAACCTCCAACTTTTGTTTTCATGACTGTCAAGTAATTTCTCCTGTAATGCCAGTTCTGCCGCCTTTTGTTTATTCGTCATTCCCGACTCACTGTCTGACTGACTAACTGTCCTTCCACTTGTCTTAGCTTGTCTCGTGTTGTCTTCGCCTTTCTGTGTGCGTATATCGGTTCTGTGTTTCTTGCGCTTTTTATGTGTCATCAAATCGTTCTGATTTTTTGTTGTTGTTCTTGTCTTCTTTACTCTTCTTTGTGTTGGTATAAATACACTCTCAGTTAACTGTTCTTTTCATGTTGTAGCGCCAGTGTAATACTTTCTGCAATCCTGGAATCTCTAGTCTAGTTTATTGACATTCCTTAAATTCTTTTTTCTTTTTGATTATTTCCTGGCACAACTTCGAAAATTCAAGTTGCAAGTGAAAAGTGCTAAGTGCCAAGTTCCAAGTGTCGTCGTAAGTACCAAATGTCACACAGCCAAAGTGCATATACTCCAATGGCGCTAAGGCAGGATTGCTCTCTTATACACACAGACATACACATATATGTACTGCAGTTCGTCGCGCTGCATTCATTTCTGTTTATTAAAAGTCACAGCAAGTGGATTGTGCACAGCTGCGTTGGGAAATTGCTTTCCAGCAAATAACTAAATAAGTAAATTCGAGTTATGAAAAAGTATATTCGGTGTGCTTTGTTTGAAGTGATAGAATTTTTATGGTACTTAGCAGGGAGTAAATAAAAAGTAATGTAATATTAGCTCATAGTACGTTGGCAACCCTGTAACTAGCAGGCAAGGGCGCTTCAAATTCTTCATAGTGCCCCTGAATTCGTTCCAAAGCTTGTATAACAGGTGAGAATCGCACGGTGGATCGGATTTGGATTGTCGGCCGTCATATAATCAACGGTTAAGGGTTACTAATTATCATTAGAGTGCTTTTCAAAGCTTATTTAAAACTTTGTTTATCATAAAGTTCCCGTCGAGTTGAGTACCTAGACCGTCACTTATTGCTTCGATTGCTGCTTGACTGTCGTTGTATGCGTAAATTTTAGAGTATCGAGTTGGTGTGTTAGAGGCTTCGCGTCTTTCTGCAGTAATCAGGTAGTTTGAAAGGTTATTTTATACCTAACCCCGAACAGTATAGATTTTTAAGGTGTTAAATGTAGTTGCAGTGTCCTTACGCAAACCATCCCTTTCCGTGTTTACCTTAAACATTCTTTCCCAGTTGAAGAATGGAATCAAATAATCGTTAACAACCGAGATGTGTCCGAGGGATCTATATGAAAATTCACCATCGGCCAGCAGTCGTCCCACCGAATTTGCCGCGCAGTTTTTTATAGTTGGCAAATGTAGTATTTGTTCAAGAGCCGCCGTTGGGATGGTTTTTAGGGCTCCCGTTATACAGAGCGCTACAACCTTTTCATGGGCTTCCGATTTGTAGATTTCCTATTTCGGTTTATTTTACATATTATTAAATAACTTTGAACTGTGACGCCTCAATCAATAGTAAAATTGGTGTTCCACGCTCTATCTGAATGGTTCGAATAGAAAACGATTTTAAAGTGTTGGAACATTCAATTTGTATACATGCATAAACATATATCTAATATCAAAATACTTGTACTCAATCATCTTTTGGATCCTAGGTCTCAAAAGCTATACGACAAAAATGCGGAAGTGCGAAGTACAGAGCTTCAGTGAATCTCTCCTCATTCTATTCACATATATACCAAGTAAATACTCCTACTTCAACAAGCAACACCCCAATGTATATACACACAAATATATATGTATGTACAATATGTACATATAGCACTTGTAAGTAACAATAACACACCGTTAATGTATTTAATACGCCGTAAAATGTAAACAAAACCACACGCGATTTCGAATTTTGGCAAAGTTCGCTACCGCAAAGTGTGACAAATATTTGGGTAAATCTTTGCCGAATATTGATTTCAAATAAAAGACGAGCGTAAGGGGAGACATGAAATTTTCCGCACGCTATTATGCTCTCGTATTCATATACTCGTATGGCTTTTTTATGCTTGTTGACTTTTTGTATGAAAGTTGGGGTGTGTGCTCGCTACACTTAAATGCTCCATTAACTTGTGTCAAGTTTGTCGTCTTCTTGGGGGCTCTTAGCGCCAAAGAAAATATTTTGCAAGGCTTTTAATTTTTTTGTTCGTCTTATAAATCACTTCTCTTCGCTTACATTTTATGAGCTGAGAGCGCCGTGCAGACATGTTTAATTGCATAGTACATATATTTACGTATGCCTTTAGCTGATTCAATGTTATGTAAACGCTGCGAGATACTTTCACCTCCAAAAATAATACGCTTGAGCGTTAAATTGTTTTCTACTCAGTATCGATTTTGCTTGGAGCACCGTATATTATAAAAGCTGAATGGCTTCGCAAAACATCTTGAGTGTTTTTATTTTTGCTGAATACTTGGAGATAATTTCTTGAAGCTATTTCCTTATCATTCTAAAATCAACAGAAAATGGAAATGTTAACTTACGATTGTTGCTCTTGAGAAGAGACCCTCTAGCACAAAGAAATTAACTGCAAACAGATTGACTTTAACTGAGATATCTTCCTCAAAAACGAATAGTACTATAAGCCCCGTGTCTTACCAACACGACCAATCTTAAGCAAGAGGCTAAACAAATACTTAATATTTTGATCAGTCTTTCGATGGTACATTAATTGGCGAGTAACGATTTTTAAAGATCAACATGGTATTTTACGTTACTCATTAAAAATTCAATATGGGGGATACATTTTAAATATTCACCATATTTCATCCGCCATTTTGAATTTAGAAAAACAGACATCGGATTCGTAATAAGCGACCCCGAAAACCTCCCACTAACGAGATTAAAGCGATTGCGCTGAATTCTTCAAAAAAAAAGCATCTGATTTTGAATTTTGAAAACCCGACACCGGATTCGTAATCCGTGACCCCTAAAACCTCCAAGTAGCGAGTTTCAAACTCATCCGATGAATTTTAAAAATTATTACCCAATATGGCGGGGTTTTCTGGGGTAATGTCAAAACCCTGTTCTGATGGGGTTAAATGCTTACAACTATATGGCTATTAAAGTTTGCACGAAGCTTTCTTTCTAAAGGAGAGCTGTAAATCTTACTGCTTTCTTTTAGATCGTTGGGATAAGAAAACGTATAGCTTCAGGTTATAATACAATAGTGAAACAGTAAATAAAACTATCCACAAACTATCCACTGCAAGGTGAAAATAGTGCAAGAGCTTTAAACTTCTCTCTCTCTCTCTCTCTCTCTCTCTTTCGTAGCGGTGTACTGTGTCAACGAAATGCAGATTGTGGTAGTCAGATTAATGTCAGATCACCGTTCCACCTTCTGCACCGCAATAGATTTCTCAAATATTAACTGTCCAACCTTTTCCAACTTAACCACAAACCTGTCATGGCGAATTAATCGATAAAATCGCTTATAAGTACTTTTATATTTTTTTGAAGAGCACAAAGGTGCGATTACAATAATTTATAATTTATATGCAGTCGACAATTAAAACGCGCAGTCCTTGACATACCGACAATGATGATTAATTATATGTGCTAACATCTTCAACTGCACTTTCCGTTTTCCGTTTCCGCTACACAGTCTAATTAGTTATACAAATAAAAAAGAGTTAATGCGCAAAAATATGAAATATAAAATGTGCAAAATCACTGAATGCACACACATTTTCCTTGAGTGCACAAAAGTAACGACAAAATAAGACTTGTAGCGTTGTGTTATGTAAACGTGCAGCGATGCGCATAAAGCAACGCCAACAACAGGCTTTAAAGTGCTCAGAGCTGAGCATAGCTGAGTTGTGTGGAGGAGTGAAGAGGACAGGAGAGAGAGGTACAATGAGTAGTTTGTGAGCAGCAAGGCATCGGCGACCGGAAACGATAGTTTTTCACCACATTTTCCTCACACACTTTTCCATTACGCACATCCACATACATAGATATAGACAAACATAGTAGTAGTAGATATATATACATTTATAATGTAAGTATATATGTATAAATGTAAGTATTCCTTTTTTTATAGCACTTTGTTGTTATACATTATGCATGCGTACATAGATGCGTTCCCCGCAAACACACCACTTCTGCGTGTTGGCAATAATGCCAAGCGACAATTTTCCAGCAGCAAAAATGTCTTCGCAAAAAACGCGACAAACATTATATTTTCTTTTTTTTCTGTCATTTCGACAGACGACAAACGACATAATGATGCCACTAACAGACACAGGATATGTGCATACAACATGCTGTGCGATGTTACTCCTATACATATGTATATAGTTGCCTGGCAAGAAATCGATGAATATCGATAGCAATTGATTGAATTTTAAAGTAATAATCTTGCTTGAAGAGAGTTATAAAATCTGGAAAAGAGAAACTATTAGCTCCGATCCCAACTAACGGTATGTGTTGCTGCCAAGCTTAATTAATTTGATATTCTATGCGGTTTTGATATTCTCACCATCATGAACTAACAATAATAATTCATATAGGATTTCCACGATTTTCTACTACAACTTACTGCGTATAAATATAGTGAAGGTCCAAACTCATAAGTTAAGGCAAATGCATAGCAGATAAATACTGTATAAAAATTTTGACGCAAAAATCAAAAGAAATAATCTAACGGCGTCAAATCGCACTACCGAAGCGGCCAATTGACTGTGCCATTTCGTGAGATTATACGTTCACCAAACATGGTTTTCAATAAATCAATTATGACATTCGCTGTGAGACTAATTACGCCGTCCTATTGAAACCACATATTTATCAAGTCCATATCATCCAATTTGGGCCAAAAAGATTTGGTTATCATGGAGCGGTAACGATTCCCATTTACAGTAACATGTTTGTCTGGATCATCACGAAAGAACTACGGCCCAATGACGCTTCCGCTCACAAACCGCACCAAACCGTAATTTTTTCAGGATTCAATGGTGACTCATGGAGTACGTGTAGATTACTGCCTGACCAATAACGCTTATTTTGCTTATTGACGAAGCAATTCGGTCGAAAATGAGTCTCATCGCTGTAGATCGTTTTTCGATGAAAGTCCGGATCATTTTCAAGTTGTTGTTCAGCCCTATTCACGAACATACGATGATTCTGGTGGTCAAGCGGCTTCAATTTTTGCGTCAATTTCATCTTTTAATAATGTAGGCCGAGATCTTTCGGTAGTAAATTTTAATAATTTTGACTCGTTGTTGGACCGTGTTTCCACGTATTACAAACCTTACTGAAGAGAAATGTCAAAAGAGCGGGAAAAAATACGGCGTCGTTTGCTGTCTTTATCGGTCTACTTTTGTAGCGTCCTATTGAAATACCGTTCATAATAATTGGTATATAAGAGTTCATTAGAAACAATTTTCCGTTTTTTTCGAGCTGGCTCGTCAAGAACTATATTTGCGTCATAATCAACTTTCGAAGACACTTGATCAATGCCATATATTTAAAGATATATATGTATATGTATATACCTTTGAGCTTGTGAAATGGCTTCTGAATCCTATCCTAACTGAAAAATAGCCTCAAAGCTTTTCTGGAACTTTTTCTAATATCTTTTTGGAAATAAGTATACTTAGCAAGAGAGCTCGTTAACTTGAAAGATGTGAATTTTTATGCGTTGTTCTTCTTTATTGCAAAATCAGAATTCAATAAATTAAATAAATCTGGTGGAGTCAAAATCCAACGAAGTTTACCTATCATATTTTCAGTAAAAAAAACACCAAAACTTACAATACAGTTTCGCTGGTTTTATAACGGACAAGATTAACATAGATTGTCTTTTGTGACAAAGTATTTTGAGTAAACTGAAGTGTGAAGAGATCAGATAACAATTTCGTAGCTTTCATAACTTACCCACAATGGTTAGATCATATTGATCAATTTTTACTTACAATCGAAGCTGTGGCAATTATATTTCCTACAGGGCAGATAGCTTAACTCATGACTTTATTATATGCACATTATATATTTGTGATTTTATATGTACGTTTGCATACTTTAGTAGTGCATAATATGCATTTACTCGTCATGTGCACATTTACGCCTGTGGTTTGCAGTGGCGTCTCCTCTGCGACAAGAGTTGGCAAGTTGCGAATTTCGTGATGGAGACTGTCTCTTATTGAGGCAATATTATTTTACTTGTTGTTGCTTTTATATGCATTTTCATAAGCTGTAAGAGAGAATTTGAAATGTTTCTTTCTTCATTTCGCTTTTTTTATTTCAATACATTTTTTTTCATTCCCAAGGGACACTGGAGACATATGGTTGTTGCAGCGCATGTTTCCCGAAAATTCAACAGCTTTCATAATTTTCACACCACTGGCTTTGCCTGCAGCAATTACTTGTTGTTATTGCATATTTCGACTGGTTGTTGTTCGGTGTTGACAATATTATTTAAAAATGTTTTGCAAAAATGTTGCTTCAACTCACATTTGACCAGAGTTGCTCTGTTGAACTATGTGGATATATTTATTTGACTTGTTGACTAAAGTATTCTAATTTTAATATGGTACCAAAGGCTTTACTCTGTTGAGAAAGTAGAGTGAATTAAAAAAACGAATGTTTTCCATGAGAAAGTATTAGTGTTAAATTTGTGTATGCCATGAAGCTGAGTTAATTTGCTTAAAAAGTAAGCCTGACTTTAATGAACTAGATTAAGCTTGATTCGAATGCTGAACCAAAATATGAAACACAGACTTAGTTAGATTTGTTATTATACCACCCATTACGTCCATTGCAACTCAACAATTCAAGACCCGTCACATCGACGCCGATCGCAAGTTAGTTGATTTCTAACTCTTTTCATTCATAACATATAATAATTCATAAATACACATCCCACACCCAACACATAAATATCTGTTCTCTGTTAGGTGAACGTAATACAAGATAAAATTGAATATAGTCATAAGAATTAAAAAATGCTTTAAACCAGATGAGGCATAGCTCTGTTCAACCAATATTGGTGTATAATAAATCATCGACAGAGTCGCCAAATTGTCATGAAACAATCCCTAACGAAATCTGTGCACCTTGCGATCTGTTTATTTGAGGCCATTTTACGTTGAGTATTCTATGATTTTTACAGAAAGCAACCTAATTGATTATTAATTCTTTAACGAGTTTTGCGATTATCTTTTGTGAAGATAAATATTTGGAAAAGTTTTAATTGCTGTGTTGAGTTTTAGAAACCGATAAGAATCATTATGGTGAATTGAGTTTACCTCTAGACATACACATGCTGACCACATAGTATAGTAATTGAAACTTGTTGGAATATTTATTTATGTCTGAAAATTTGCAAAACTGCTAAACATTTATAGACTTCGCGTCATAACAATGCAACAAATATTATGGGATAACAAATAAATAAATGCTAATAGGAAATCACTTAGCATTTGTTATGCTGTAGGTACGTGAAGCCATACGGTCTCTCTATTCAAAACATTTCCAATAAGTCATAAAATGATGGGTAAGCTTTTCAGTTTTTTAATATATTTCAAGCAGTTAAAACTAAACTATCTTTAATCACCTCCGATTTCCTACAGGTTTGATGAACAAATGTTCATGCTAGTGGCAGCAACTATTATTTTTCGTAAAACTTTTAAATGAATGGGCAAAGTACACAATTGCACGTGTGTCGGTATGCACTTCAAATGGCTACTAACTTTGCTTAGCACTTGGCAAAGTGAAGTGGCTAACGGTGTATGCTCGTATTTGTGTTGCACACGCTATTGCTTCTCTAAATTGTTGCAGTGTTATTCGTGTGTAGAAAACTCCATTCATATTTATATACTATATGCGCACACCTAACGCGTTTTATAGAAATACGTGCATATATGTATTTGTAATTTTTGATTTTCAGTCTCTTTTTACTGTTTTCTGAAGTGTCTAACCACAAATTTTTCACGTATAAAGAAACACCAAAGCCAACTACAAATATTATACGGCGTTGACGTGGTTTTCGAAGTGTAAATATATATTCGGAATTCAAAATATATTCGGTTTATGGAAGTACTTAAATGTTTTGACTCAATGAAGTTCGCACAAGAACCTTTCTCAATTAACCTTTAACTACTGAGGTGGTGGTAAATTTTACACCTCGTAGTTTGTTTTTCTAGTTTTAAGAAAAGTGGCTATGAAATAAAGTCCTTGTTTTGTTAAACTAGAAGTTCGATTTCTTTAAATTTATTACTTTATTCATTTTAAAATGTGTTTTATTATTACAATTAAAAACAAATAAATTTAAAAAAAATTTTCGTTGACAAAAATTATTTATAGGTTATAAAGGGGTAATTACCTCAGTAACTACGCCCAAATATTTCACCTCAGTAGTTAAAGGTTAAATTGAATAAATTAATAAAGTTGTAATAAATGCCAAACTGTGATTTAATCCAATATTGCTTATGGAACTGTATAAGTTTTATGGATTGCATGGTAGTAGACACAGATTGTGGTACAATGAGTTGTTACAAATCGGTGTCAGTGTATTAAGTGAAAAAGTCTTAAACTTCAACAGTATATTTCACCACCTTGCTTCTCCTTTTTGATCTAGTTCCATTGCATCCTGTATTTAGCTTCATTAAAATAGAGGATTCATTAAATGGCTCTAAATCTCATCAAACATTAAAGGGTTTAATCGTTCATCAGAATTGATTTAAAAATTGTTTGCACAAGACTTGAGCTAACATCACAATAAATTTGAAAAACAAAAATGGTTAAAATAATGAGCACTACCCACATGAGGTAACGAGCAATATTTTCTTTATTTACTGAAACCCGAAACATGCTAATTGCACAGTGAAAAAAGGTGCGTATTGAAGTCCACCAAATCCTGGTCACATGATTAGTTACCCAAATTTGTTATTAAAGCAAATCCATAAACGAGTATCCATCAGCTTCATTGTTGCCAATATAATAGCAGCAAAGAAGGGGTAAGACCGATATACAGAAGAGGAAAGTTCTTGTCGAAGAATATAAAAATTGGTGCTGTCCCACTGGAGGTGAAAATTGAGAAAATATATCTTCAGAGACGAAGTTTAAATTAATAATTTTGGAAATGATTGTAAAAAAATTATCGACAAAGACAAAGAATTTGAATTTAGAAACATCACAAAGAAAATTAATCATGGGGGCGGAAACATAATAGTGTGAGAATGCTTCATCTAACGAAGTGTTGATCCCTTATTTTGGATAGAGGGCATAATGACAATAAGAGCAAACTACATCCGTGGATTAATCCCACCTATGGATGAATCCAATTCAAGCGAAAGAAAATATTTAGATATTGGAGGCTTACTACGGAACGGCAATTATAATTTAGTACAATGCTCATTGATTTTACCGTACAGAATTAAAAGTTTTTCAAATGAGAGAGCAAATTATAACACTCTCTACTTATAGTACGAAGCGCCTAAAACTATACATTAATTTATATATTTGAGGCAACCTATAACATTTTTTTAGCTATTATTTATTTATTTAGTAAATGCATGCATATCACCACATTTGCTCTGCATACGTACAAAAATACAAGCATGCTTGCACCTGTTAAATTACTGCAGAAGCTAGAGTGTGTTAGTTTAAGTTTTTTTTCTGCTATTTTGTTTCGAAGCCACCAAAACCGCAAACACTCATACGACACGTACTCCAAGCACTTTGCACACATACAAACTCACTACTAAAGACCGCTATGTATGTACACGCACACCGTTAGGGGAATAAGAAGGCGTTGCTATCGGTGGCTTCTTTCGCATGTTGAACAAATTGAATGAGTTGCTGTTTTGCCATGTTGTTCAATTGTTGCTGTTGCTGTTGTTGTTGTCGGTGACGAAAGTGACATATAGTAACTGCTGTTAAATGGAAGGCAAAAAGCGACAGATCAACATTATTAAAGAAGAATTCATGCCCGCATACTCAGACTCAGACGCCCAACACAATCGCTTGAAGAAGATAATGTTTCAACAAACGAGTTTATTTGTATGTCAACACCCACAACAACGTAGTAGTAGTGTTGATGCAACCACCTATATTTGCATAACAACACATACGCAAGCACATACGTGTGTATCGATAGGCATGCCTGTATGCGCACACACATCAATTATTCAGCCAAGTACGTGCTAGTCGTAAGTGTTGCTTAATTACAAGTGAAATGTTTTTGTGGGCTTCAATGCGATACAATGTTGGTTGTGGTTGTTGTTGTTGCTTTTTGTGTTAGACTTTTGCTGGCAGCACTACTCGACTGCCATGGCAAATATGTTTTTTCAGAAGTTATGTGCATTTAGCCAACACTTCATTGTGAGTGTAACTGTGTGCTGGATATATACGTGCATATGTAAATATGCATACATATAATGTTTGTGTGGGCTATAAGTGCGAGCATATATTTGGTTTTACCTTTAATAAAGTGTGAGTGGACTTAAAGAGGTCCCGAGTAGCCGACAACTTAAAGTATATTTTAAGAACAAATGTAAATAACTACATGTAATAACTTTAACCACTTGTAGAAATCGGTAAGCACGCACTGTTGGTTATGATAAAAAAAGAAATTTACATAGATCGCCTAAAAGTATAAAATACTAGCTGACCCAGCGGAGTTGTTTCTTCCGCCTTATAGGCAATAAATTAGCAGATTTTTGGTTTTATTGAGTTCATTTTTTTATTAGAAGATTAGAAAAAATAAAGTATTTTAATTATTCTTAATTTCTTATTTATTATTGATCATAAGTTGGACTCTCCAGTGATAGACGACATTTTTCGTCTTGTAATTAACTTTCAAGGATTGGTCTTGTCATTTGTTCATATCGGAAATTGAAGTCGTTTAAACTCAAACGTTATATTGGTAGGGATTATCGAGATCCTCTAAATGAGAACTTCGAAGCATGATTACTACGGAGCCTATCTTTAGTTGTAAGTTGTACGGTGGCAAGCCAAGCACATCCAAGGAGTTTAAAATTTCAATTGAATAGTTGGTGGTAGATGTAGATGTAGATGTTGTGTAGATCTTTTACTGTTCGGTTAAGTGCTTCCAATGCACGTTTATGAACCATTGTACATTCGTCCCATATGATATCTTCAATCTTTTGCAATATTACATGTAGACTCTTCAACAGTTTGAAGATTTAACTATAACTATAGTCTTCAATGAGCCGTACGTCATCCTTCTAACAATATGGCCGCACGAACAATGGCTAAAACTAATGACATGAAAATCTTATATACCAAATTTCATTGAAATCTGTCGAGTACTTCCTGAGATATGGTTTTGACCCATAAGTGGACCCATTTTCAATTTTGTAAAAAAATCTGAGTGCAGCTTCTTTCTACTATTTCTCTGTCAAATTTAATGTTTCTAACGTTTTCCATTAGTCAGTTAACTCCTTTTTAGTAATTTTCAACCTAACCTTTGTATGGGGGGTGGTCGTGGTTATTATCCGGTTTCTTTAATTTTTCGACTGTATTAAGAAGTGGCTGAAAGAAACAACTGCAGAAAGTTTGATTTATATTGGTTTTCGAGATATATACAAAAATCCTATTTGAAGGTGGGGCACCCTCAATTTCCCAAAAAAAATACATCCAAATATGCCCCTTGCTAGGACGATCCTATGTACCAAATTTTACTTTCATAACTTTATTTTTGGCTAAGTTATGACACTTTATGTGTTTTCGGTTTTCGCCATTTTGTGGGCGTGCCCATTATCGAAAGCAATCCTCTCACGGTCCCAAGAAACATGTTTTCCAAGTTTCATTAAGATATCTCAATTTTTACTCAAGTTATCCGTTGCACGGACGGACGGACGGACAGACAGACATTCGGATTTTGACTCGTCTCGTCACCCTGATAATTTTGATATATATAACCCTTTATCTAACTCGTTTAGTTTTATGACTTAAAAACAACCGTTATGTGAACAAAACTATAATACTCTGTTAGCAACTTTTGATGCGAGAGTATACAAAAATTGGTAAAAATACACTAAACGCACTCACTAAAAGACTTTCTCAATAAGTAAATTTTACCACTTCTTACACTGACACTGCATTTTGCAATTTATCTAATTGCCTTCTTATCTAAGTAAATTAAAACGAAATATTAAATTGTTAAATTATATTTATTTCTCTACTACGTTCACGCCAATCGAGTTATTACAACTAACTTTTAGTGTCTGCACCTGAATACCTAACACCTACCAAAATCTACTAGCCAAAGCGTCGCGTGGAGTGCCGCACGAATTCTGATTCGGCAATTGCCACGATGTGGACTACTGGTGTTGTTTACCACTTGCTAACATTTCCGTTGTTCTGCCTGCAATATGAGCCGCTCATTTTACATGTTGTTGTTTGCGCTGCAATCGCAGGTATAGCTGCACTCGTTACTGCACTCTTTTCTCTATTCTCAATTCGTAAGGTAAAACGTTTTTAATTTTCCATAAAAGGCTTTCATGCCAGACCTAATCGAACGCCTAAGCCACTTCTAAAAAAATAGCTGAACAGTCTCTGTGCTCGAATATTTTCCTGATTTCATTAGTAATTATATTTACTCGCTCCACAGTGCCATGTTTGGCACGGAACCCAAATTGTTGAATTGGTGTTTTATTATTTTTTTTTTATCGTGGAGGAAAGGAAATCGAAATAACTCGATATATTTGTTACAATACTGACAATTCGTAACCTTCCCGCCGCATGTTTTCGCTTCTAGCAATACTCTTCATAATTTTCCTTTATTATCTATGTTATTCTCAAAAAGAATAAGATAGTTTCTTACCAAGTACTGATGCAATCTTATTATAATATTATTGCATTTATCATTTCCATTAAGGCAATGAAACCTTAGATTCCCGACAGCACATAGTCACAATAAACTACATAACACTATTCAGGTGATTATATCTTGTTTAAACTATTGTGTGCTAAAGTAACTTATATCCAAGATCTTACCACGAAATTACTTTGGGGCAGTGTAGATGGTGGACATTTATTTTGAGACAAAGAAGGAGAAATGGTAATATGTAGGGCATACCAACCAGTAGAGTATATTAGGGTTACACTATTTTCCAATAAAGGGAATTTGGCAAAAATATTGAAAAAAGCTTAAAACGTAGAATCCATATCGCGGAACAGCTCGTCATTTCATCGAATGCGGTACTGTTCTTCGCTTGGGGGCTAAAAATCCTTCGAAGAACTGATCTCCTGAACGCTCCTCATCGTTGCGCATCATGGTCCATGCTTCCGCACCATACATCAGGACGGGTATGATAGGTGTCTTATAGAGCTTTAGTTTGGTTTTGCGAGCGAAGTCTCTACTTTTCGATAGCCTACTGAGCCCACGAAGCAGGAGTAATTCTCCAACTTATTTAGTAGCTGATGTCATTGTTGGTGTTTATGTTGGATCTTAGATAGAGGAAGTCTACCTCTACCTCGGAGTTATAACTGGGTCGCTTTGTCTAAAACCTCATTTGGTAGAACAGCTCGCAGAGGTTCTTCCCTATTCTGAGACATTGCGGCATAAAGGCGATACGTTTTTGTGCTATTGAAAGCAGCATTGAAATCTACATGAAGATGGTGCGTGTCAAGCTGTTTTTCTTGGGACTTTTGCTGGAGTTAGCGTATCGTGAATATCTGGTCAAGGGTTGATTTACCAGGTTGGCAGCCACGCTGTTGCGGTCCAATCAGCTTGTTGACAATGAGCTTCAGTCTTTCAAATAGTACGATCTATAAGACCTTGTACGCGGCATTCAGAAGACTGATCTCGCGGTAGTCGGCGCAGGTTGCGGGATCAGCTTTCATGTTAAAAGGGCAGAGCACAATCCGCATCTAGTCGTTCTTCCGGGCATATTTGGCAGAGGAGCTGATTCATGCGCACTATCAATGCCGTGTTTGAATAGCTCGTCCGATAACACGTCGGCGCCTGTGGCTTTGCTGCTTTTAAACCGAGGAATTGCTATCGAATTAGGTTAAATTAAAATCGATCAACTTAATAATTTAACAGCTTAATGATGTCTTTGGAAGTCTCTGTTCTTCTTAAATAAATTCGCAACCTACTGGTTATTCTGGAAGTTTGTGCCAAAACCCATAACCAATCGCAAAAGAAGCAAAGAGGAAAATATTTTATAAATGAAATAAATTCTGGTAATTTTCTATTTCTAGTGCCTAACAAATTAAAGTGGAGCTTACATTTTCTATATTGTAGCAAAGGATAAATACCATAAATAGCATATTTGTTACCATGAATATTAAAATTATAGATTCTTACACCAATCAAAAGCACAAACTCTACGTATTCCAAAAAATTCGGTCAACAACAACAAAATGTATTTAAAATCTTTTTCATTTAAATAGTTATGAAATTCCATGAATGCACAACGGAACTGGAAGTCCGAATTGCCAATGAGCAAAATATTATTCACGTCATTTAATAGCTCGAGTTCACTGTAAATTAGTAAATTAAAATCAAATTCACTAAAAACGTGCATTTAACCGTCATTTTCTCTTTAAATAAATTAATACTTCGAATCAAATGTAGGCACTAAACGAGTATATATGTATATAGTATAAACAATATATATGTTAATGTAAAAGTGTTTGTGTATTTGTAAGTGTATGTTTATGTGTATTTAATTACACTTTCCCGACAAAAATGTTCAAAGAACGGTAAATGAATTACATTTAAAATATTTATGTACATTCTTTAACCACTTCCGCCCCACTAGCAACACTCCATCCATTTCCCACTATGCAGCGCCTGCCTCCAACCGTAATATTTCATTAAACATTTCATTGCTCGTACATTCGTAGTTTTCAATCAAATATTCAGCAGGCATTCGCGTAGCCGCAAATAAAACGCTCGACTGTGAAATTACTGTAGCACAACAAATCTCAATTTGAGCGAATTACTTCCAACCAAAATATTGTTAATTCGAAATGATTAAATGAATGAATGAGTAAAGTGAAACGATCCGCGAAACCAGAAGCAGCGGCGTTGGCTAATGGCCAAAGGCAATGACCAAAGCCAACTCAAAATTTTGCCCGTGTGGGTATCGGATACAGTTATACGCTTTAAAATTTATTTACGGCACTGGTAAACAACCTATGGGTGCAACTCCAATTTTATAAAATAAAATACAGTAGTTTTCCGAAATAACGAACACATTCATTGTCAGGAAAAAATCAAATAACATCGAACCAGAATTTAAAATAAAACTGGAACAAAAGAAATGTTGAATTTTATAAAAAAGCTTAAAATTATTTATCAGCACCAAATAGAAGTATGAGTGTCAGAATTGGTCCATTTTGGAAAAATTTATTGGATTTGAATTGTTTTGTTATGGTTTTTCATTTTTTAACAAATAATTAATAAAACATTTTATTAAACTACAATTTACGGATATTTAACTCATTTTTATTGATAAAAATACCTCTAAGTGAGTACTTGAATTAACGAAAAATTCGATATAGGGAACAGGCCTGACAATTAATGTGTTCGTTATTTCGGAAAACTACTGTACTTACAAATCCCCGATGTTCGTTATTTAAGGTATTCAATGTAACAAATTTGCTTGTTCGTTATAAGCGGTTTTCGTTAAAACGAATATTCGTTATTTCGGAAAACTACTGTATACGAGGGCTGCTATATATATTTCTGGCCTAATAATGAAAAAAGGAATATTTATCAAAGACAATGGTTTTATTGTTTTTCAAAATATTCTCCATCAAGATTTATACACTTTTGCATACGCTCAAACCAATGTTCGAAGCACTTTTTCCACTCCGACTGAGACACCTCCAAAACATGGTTTTTGAATGCTTCAACAGCATCTTCTGGCGACGAAAATCGTTGACCACGCATTATTTTCTTGATGTGTGGGAATAAAAAGAAGTCATTGGGTGCCAAGTCAGGGCTGTACGGTGGATGACCCATCAATTCGACCGGTCAAAAAGGCGCTGGTTTGAGCCGATGTGTGAGAGCTCGCATTGTCATGGTGCACAATGATTCATCTTCTCTTGTTCGTTTTTCGAATTTCTCCGAAGACTTCAGACAAACAAATGGTGGTGTACCACTCAGAATTGACCGTCCTACGTTGCTCAAGCGGAACAGTCGCCACATGACCAGTTTTGTCGAAAAAACAGGCGACCATTTGCTTCGAAGTGCTTCCACACGAACAACTTTCGTTGGATTTGGCTCGTCTTGGAAGACCCACACGGTCGATTGCTGTTTTGTTTCGGGCTCGTACGCATAGATCCACGATTCGTCACCTGTGACGATCTTATAAACGTCTTTTGAAGCACTGCGATCGTATTTTTCTTTCTTTACCCCAATCCACACGAGCCTTTTTTGGAGCGATTGTCAAATTGTGCGGGATGCAACGAGAACAAACCTTTTTTACGGTCAGGTGTTCATGCAATATCGAATGTATGCTGGTGGGAGAAATGCATAGGCATGCCTCTATCTGAAGGTATGTTACATGACGGTACGGCACAACGGCTGTTTTTGGACGACCTTCACGGAATTCGTCTTTGAGCGAGCGTCGGCCATGATTGAATTCGTTGTACCAGTTTTTCACAGTGCTATAGGATGGTGCTTCATAGCCATACAAAGATTTTAGTTCATCGATGCACTCTTGTCGCGATAATCCACGTCGAAAGTTGTGAAAAATTATCGCACGAAAATGTTCACGAGTTAATTCCATTTTTTGGCCGAGATGAATTTTTTAATTCCCCCTGTAAATAAAATAATTCACGATTAAATGACAAAATGTTCTGAGTGATGTTATGCTAAAAAATGTCAAACTTTCCATTGGAAATGTCAGATTGCACCTGTCAACACTTAGTGTTCCCTAGGCCAGAAATATATATAGCAGCCCCCGTATATATTTCGTTAAATTGGTGATTTTTCATTGGATCCATGCTTTATATCGTGCCATACACACTCAGAAAACACCAAAATCAAATGATAAATAGTTTTATACAGTACCGCTATCGTTGCAAAAGAGACGTATTATACTTTTATTTTTTGGAAGACACTTTTCATCATCCGCGCTGCCACATAATAATATAGGACACGATAATAGAATTCGTGAATAGAATAGAGTGCGTCAAAAGAGAATTTGACTTTCCGTGGGAAGAGATATTCAATAATAAATAAGATCTTAAAACTATGATTGTTTTCGATGTCAAAGACGAGATAAATTTCCGACGATTTTGTAACTAAAGATAAGTACGGAAGGATTAATTATTTTCTTTGTTAATCATCAATTTAAATCACATTTACTTATTTTCAATATAACCATTATTGGCAGGAGGCGTGATTATAAGTAGTACTTTAGTAGTGCGGAGTCACGCCTACTTATCCAACAAAATTTTATGAAAATATGCCTCTCCATGTTGTAATCATCCGTACCAATTCCTTTTTTCAATAATCTTATTTATGACATAGTTATAGTACTTTATAGTTTTTCAGTTAACACCATGTTGTGGGTGTGGCAAAGGTCCAATTTCGCAGTGGAGAATTAACATCTACATAGAACCTTTGGGCATAGCTCGGGGGGAAAGTGTCAATGGGAAAAGAAGGTTCCGTGTACACATAGAAAAAAATGGCTACCATAAAGGTATGGCATCGCAACACACTAAACATCTATAGGATTGCTCGAAAATGAAGGACGAATTAGGCGCGGGGATATACTCTTCGGAGTTAGGCGTAGGGCAGCCTTTCAAACTACCGAGTTACTGCATTATATTTCAAGCGCGGGTGTATACAAGCCTCAGAGCAAGCCTCCAATACAACAGCCGGCTACTCTAGAGTTTGTATCTACGTAGACAGTCAAGAAGCAATGGAGGCAATAACATCGTTTTGCATCTCGGCCAAAAGTGTTTTGATTACCATGGACAAGTGGCTACAATTCCACTGGGTGTCAGGCCACAAAGACATTGAGGGCAACCAGATTGTAGACGAGATTGCCAAAAATGTTGTACAACTGGCATACGGAAACATCCAGACCAACATTGGCAAACCCATGCAGTGTCTATACGGTTATTTAGACAGGAGAATGTGTAAAACAGTAGTCCAGAAATACTCAAAATACCTACTGTCGCTCGATGGAAAGAAATGTAGAAGCATGGTTAGAATTCTGAAAGGTCATTTTCTGGTAGCAGCACACGCCTGTAAGATGGGGCTGACAGGTCGAGATGACTGCAGAAAATGTCTAGAGCAAGGTATAACAGAAACAATGGAGCATCTTGTTTGCGCTTATCCAGCATTGTCAAGGCAATGGATCCAACATTTTGAGGCCTCACAGTACGAGAATCTGGAAAAGGTATCGTTGGTAACACCACAGAACCTTCTGAAATTCGCGTCAAGCGCAGACATCCTATAAGATTGACTACTTGACGGCACTCCATCTGGTATCGCACAGGACCAAAACTGGTCTATGTGTGGCTTATTGTCCAACCAGACTAACCTTACCTAACCTATCGCTTGTATGAACAGGCAGACGGAAGGAGAGACATCCGAATGTCAACACTTCTCGTCCCCTGACAGCTTTGGTATATTTCTCTCTATATTTAACTCGTTTAGTTTTAAGTTAGTTAACCGTTCAGTGTAACATGTTGCGGGAATATAATAATGTGTGAGTCCGATGAGAGTTAGCAAACTATTTAAATGTTGACAAAATATATTACTTCTAGCCCTCACATATCACTAGATCCGTTCAGTTGTTTCTGTATATACAAGTATTAAAATAGTTTAGTGATTATCACACAACCAAGAGCTGCTTGATCTGAAACCTGGCATAGTAATAACAGTGAAAGGACTGAAAAAATTTAATTAACAAAAACCAAAAGCATATAAGTTTCACTCTTGAATAGATAAACTCTGTTTTCAAAAATTCCAAGCTGTCAAGAAAAACGCACGTATTTGTGTAACTTTTTAACTGACCACAGTATTTGCTTCCCATGTTCGGTGTTAAAGTTGGTCACCTATATCCGCGAAAAATGTGCTCACAAATATCATGAATGTGATTTAATCAAAAAAGTTAAATAAATAAATGATAACATGCATATAAATAGAGGACAACACATGAATGTAAATATTTGCATTGATATTTGCTTATGTTGCATGAAAATATAAATATATAAAACTACGTGATTCTGCATTCAGCACGTCAAGAAAGTTAACGAAATTAAAAAAGTGTCCGCAACAAATTGCAATTGAATGCTGAAAAAATAAAAAAACTTCAAAAAATTTTAATAACAGCAACTGTAAGCAATAATAATAATAACACGCATGCAAAAACAAATAGAGCCCTATATACATATATATGTATACTATATACCTACATATATACATGTACATGTCGGAATTTTATACAAGAGTTAACGCATATGTCAAAATGTTGGCGAAATGGAAATGGAGTTTTGCTAGAGAATTTAAAGAGAAGGGCAGTATGAAGCCACGCATATATGTATGATTTTATGTAGAAAACAATCAGTCTTGTATTGTACCCGCTCACAACTGTTACTCATGTAATTGTTGGTACGAATATATTCATTATCCCACACCCATTAGGAAAGGCTTATCCAAAATGTTTCGAACTAAAGGGTCATTCATGCGAGGTTCCCACGCACAGAAAATTCAAGTTTAGTGGGGAATTATCATTCTGAAGAACATTCTTTAGTATTTTGTTTTTCAAAGATTATCTCTTTCAAATGTTGGCTGTGGCTTCGTCTCAGATGGTCCATCCAAGACTCCTTCGAGCATTTCGACTGGTAATTGGCGAATGGCATGCGTGATGTTTTGCTCTAAGGTCTGAATCGAAGCGGGATTGAACAATTTGTAAACGTTGTTACCATGATGAAATGCCAAGGAATACGGAACAAAAATAACTTGACAGCTTCACATGACTAAATATTTGGACCAAATCAGATATGATATAAACAACGTTTGTGGCTATAGTATGAGGATAAAACTTATTGACGTTTTTAGAGGTACCTTGACTTTAGAATATTTTTTATATCTACGAACCATTACAAATTACAAAATTACACTATAATGCAAAATCGTCTCTTTTTCTTTAAATTGGACCTGTATTTTTAAAAATGAAATATTTCTTTCGAACATCCAACTTTGACCCTTTATAGCATCTGTAACATAAGCTTGATCGAAAGGTGGTATTCACCATTGAAATAATAGGGAATGGAGATTTATTTTCATAATTAAATTTTTTTAGTAACTATATCCTGTATTTAAGTTTATTTTTTAGGTCCTTTTTCGAACTTCGAATCCAAATATTTGGATTTGGTTCGCTAACTTCGAACATCGGAGAATACACATATTTTACTTATAGTTCCATCTCCCGAAAAAATAAGTTTGGGCAAACATCCAAGTGTTGAAAAAGTAATTATTATTTCAACTCTTTTATATTGATAAGTGCTCTTCAAGTATACAAGTATCGATTTCCGTTAAGTTATTTAACATTATCAAGCCTGAAATTGTCAACGAATATATATATACAAGCCTTACAACTGTTGAACTACAAGATGGTTTCTTACTATTATACTCTATGAACTAGTACTAATTTCATGTTATGAAGATTACTTCACTAGTCAAACCGAACTCTTTTTCCATGAAGCATTTTAAAATAAAAGAGAAATATATGTGGCTCAGATTTTCTTTTTTAAAAATCTATTTTGGTATAAAATAGCACGGTGATCTCAATTCAGATATAGCTTGTATTATCGGTAACAAGGTATTGCGCTACAGTAGAATCTCATGATCATGTTATTGTTGTTAAAATTAACTTGGTCTGTTAAGCAAACGAAAGATGTCGGTATTATTTGAGATATTCTAAATTGGTCAATCACAACAACTTTCATAGTATAGAATAGGCCTATTTACAGCAAGAAAGTTGTACCATAGCTATTTTATATTATTGACTCTTTACAAATATATAAGATTAAAGAGCTTCAGTTCGAGGTACTTCACAACAATTACCATTAACTTCCTCACAGCTTTCTCGAATCCGAAAACATTTTTGTGAAATTTTTCTTGTAAGGCTCCCTCTTGAACAGGCCTTTGCAAATACAAATTGTTGTTAAAGTTCTGCTTTGTTATTGTTTCCTTAATTCGATTTACATATATGCACCCACATACACACAAACAATGGCACCCGCTAACAAATCGTAAGCTGTTGTTTTTTAGCACCACATTGAATGCATGATGGGAAGTGGCTGAGAGCGGGTGTGCTTGGGGTGGTGGCGAGTAAAGGAAACTGCGTACATTGGCCTGCATTCTCAGGCGGCAGCAGCAGCAGCAGTTGTTGACTGACATTGTTCAAGTCGTATTTGTTGTTTCTGGTTTGAAAACGACTTTTCCACATCAGCAGGCAGCAGCAGAAACGTTTATGTTATGCACTCACACACACACACACATACCTACGCACGGGTTTGCATTTCAAGCATTCACTGATTTGTACACACACATACACACCAACATGCATATGCGAGAATTACGTGATGCTATGTTTTTAGTGGCAGATTGTATGTGAGTTTATGAGTGTGTGAGTGTGCACATATGTGCAATTTTGTAGAAAACTGCAAGTGTTAACAAAAGCACAAACATATTGCCATGTCAGTCAAAAGTTTGCAAATTCTTACCATCACCGTTTTCTTTGGCTCCGTTCAAAGAACGGAAATATTATAAAATGCAACAGTTTAAAATTTTATTATTTTTATTAGTTGACGGAATGCAGCAGCTAATAAAATACAATTTAGCGAATAGCAACTTGAAAATATTTTTGCTAAACTTTTGCGGTTCTTTTAAGTATTAGAAGGTTGTGAATTCACAATCAGGATTAAGAACACTACATAAAAGTGCCAACTCAAGCTATGTTTTTCAAAATTTCACGAAGAACGAGAGAACAGAATTGTTTTTCGTCTCTCGGTAAGCCACTTCTAGGAGGATATTTTAATAGAACTGGTATCTATTGGGTCGTTCACTAAGTCTTTTCGTTTGATCACAACAGCAATTTTTTCGCAGCCAACTTCACACTTCACCGCTTAACCGTTATACATATATTTAAACAGTTGGTACATATAGGAGCTTTAAAGCTTGGTGTTTGATGCCCTATCGAAGGTAGAAGATCGTAAACAGAATTTTCACCATTTTTTACTATCAAAATGGTAAAAATACTTTTCAAAAAAAGCGAAAATTGTGTGATATGTACGGAGAAGATGTCTTGACCGAAACCTAATGCCAAAATTAGTTTGGAAAATTTCGATCTTGAGGATTCATCACGCCCTGGAAGGCATCTTGAAGCCGATGTAGGGATGCAATGGTTCGATGTATCGATGTTTCTTCAAACGACATCTATATCAAAAATATCGTCCATTAAAACATCGATGTATTTTTGAACTTTTTTAACGTATTTAAATAGTTAGTATAAAAATCTAGTTTCAAATGCATAAATAAATGATGATAAATACGTCTTAAGTTGTTACATTTTATTTATACTTAGTTGTCTATTAAAACTTTTTTTTCTATAAAATAACAACTCGGAAAGTTTTTTCACTGAGAAGTGGTATTTCGATTTTTCTTCTGCGTGACAGTTGCTCCGGCTTTAGAACTGAAGTGGCAACAACGGAAACAGTAACACACTTTTCAAATCAACCATATATCTATTGGATTCTGATTGAAAGAAGCAACAGCCGATCCTACGTCCTAGATACATTTGCTCTTCAACATTCCGTTGTTGTAATTGTAGTTAAATTTGACAATTTACATTTCATATGTTGATGGACCGAAAGTTAAGCTCCAAGTATCAAACGGGTGTTCTGCATCACCCTCATCCGAAGATTCCATTGACTTAGCGCTATTGTTTGCATATTTTATGAAACAGTTCAAAATAAAACAAAATTTGAATACAAAACATCGACATAAAACATCGTTGAAGGTAATCAATGCATCGATGTTTTAAGATTCGAATCATCGATGTCAAACATCGATGCTTTTTGACCAAAACCTCGATTTTCAAAAACATCGATACATCGTTTGCATCCCTAAGCCGATGTGGATAAAATAATCGAGAGATTGCTGAAAGATCCAATTTGTCTAACGCGATCACTCACAAGCACATAAACCGTCTAGGTTTCATTTCTATGCTTGACATATGGGTTCTTCTCGTGTTCTTACAGAACGAAATTAGCTTCGTCGCATTAACGACAATGATTTTCTTATAAAGCGTCAAAGAATGATTCATTTTTTAGGGCCTTGTTATTGGTGCCGAAAAATGGGTTGTCTACAATAATGTAATATCACATTCCGAAAGAAAATTTGAAATGATTAGATTACATTTAAACGCTTCACAAAACTACCCTGTTCTCACTACCGTTGGAGATTTATAAATCAGCTGTTTTTGTCTCATATATGTAGGAATGTTTCTGTGTTAGCTAGGAAGGTTTCTGCTGTTAAATGAAAACCAAAATTATCCGATATTATAAAAATTAAATAATTGTTTATTGTCATTCATTGGCTTTAGTTTAAAATATCTTCCCAAGTAATTTATTCAATATTATATTGATAAATTTTAAAAATATAATTCGGTTGATACTCTTCTTCTTCTGAAAGCCAGCAGCCAACAGCACCTACTAGCTGTAAATAAACACTCTTCGCAACTGTTGACCGAAACTGTGACATTTTTTTACAGTTTGCAGTGAAAAGCAGCTTTGCAGAGCAAGCAGAGCCGCACAGGGGGATTTAAGTGAAGTGAAGTGATTATGATGTGCCATGTTTGTATGGCGAAATCTTGTTAAATTCAGCGGTTTAGTGAGTTAAACTACTGAATAGCCTAAACCTCGCGGATTCGTGTCTGTGGGAACATAATATAAAGCGCAAGAGATTTGTCTAAAAAAAATAAACCAGCTTTCCACTTTCTCTGATAAAGCTGATAGCCACCAAAAAAAGTTGTGTTGACTTTTTTGTGTAAAATTTCAATGTTATTGAGTATATTTTGACCTTTACCACGATTTTGACAATACCACTATTAATTCTGAAGTGTATTGTAAACAACTAGACATATTGAGTGATGCACTCAAACAGAAGAGGCCTGAATTGATCAGTAGAAAAAGTGTAGTTTCCACCAGGATAATACGAGACCTCTTACAAGTTTAATGACTCGTCAAACGCTTTTGCAGCTTGAACACATCCACTATACTCTCCAGATTTGGGAGCTTAGGACTATTACTTGTTCCGATTTCTTTGGATGGGAGAACCTTCTCCCCAATTCAGGACGCCAAAAACCACTTGGACCAAATATAGTATGAGCGTGGAATGAATATCTTATCCGAAAGATGGCAAAATATAGTGGATTAAAATGGCGAATATATAATTTCATAAAATGTTTTACACAATTAATAAATTTTGTTTAAATTGCACAGAGAAAACGGAGATAAACTGAAGGTACTGAGGTGAAGATTAGAAGAGGTTTAAATCAGTGAGACCGAACCTTTTTAGTTAATTACCTTCTAGAAACAATCTAAACTTATTAAATTTTGCCCATTTTCTTAAAATCTGGTGAGGAAACTTGGGGTATATTTCAACAAAAGTAAACTGATCACGGGCTGTACTTGATCAAAATTAGAATACAATCTGAAAAACTGATTTGAATGACACAGTTTAATATTTAAAATGGTGTGCGACATCGTTAGAATCTCATATGACGCCTAAAAATAGGCCACAGTTTTTAAACAAAAAAGCAAATTGTCCTACATTTAAGGTTAGAGCTTGTAAATTATTCGGAAAAGCGAAAATTACAAAACGAGTTAGTGGAAAAGAGCTTGTCAGCTGATTGGTGAAGTATTAAATTTCCATATAGATGCATATTTGATGACTGTTGTAAGTTAGGCGCCTGAAATTTGATAAAATTCAATATTTTTTTATAAGTTTCGCTGCTGCTATAAATTTCATATTGCCACTGATAACATACAATTTATTTATTTTATTTTGACATATAGACAAACTAACAATTTATTAATGCGAAAACATGTGATGCATATTTAAATATCTCCACAAATAAATGTTTATGTATGTAAGCTTACATACGCGCTCTCATATATGTATTTATATAAAACAGTAGTTTAAATTTATTGTTTTTCTGCATTATTTTGGTTGCCTTCGGTTTTGTGGTCAAACGCATAAATTGGAGCCAATGCACAAACACAAACACACACCTATATGCGCACACCACATCGTTTGGTTATTTAGTAGTGGTTGAGGTCGCATGCCAACGACAATGTTACCACTACTATCACCACTATCACTGCCACCGCTACTGCCGCTGTCAGTGTCACTTTAATCGAACATCCGTTTCAACTTTTTTCCTGCTGGCAATGATGTATGACCACACCAGGGCGCCACCAACATCCTGCGAGATAGTCCATATGTAATATTAATATTTTAAACTACATGAAAATCTGCATTTGCACTGCACATATTTGCACAGACTCGCATGTTTGGTATCATTTGTGTAGCCTTGCATATGCAGAAAAAGCCGAAAAGGTACTCGCAATAAATATATATATGTATACATAAATATAACACGATAAGCCATATGTAGTTAATTTTTATGAAATATTTCGTTTCGGAAAAAATTTTCGCTTATTTTTTTAATTTTAAATAAATTATTGGTCACGGCATTTGGTGGAATTTATTTATTCAACGATTGCCAGACTAGTAACACTCTTTAAGCTTGCTGTATTTATATTACAGTTATTTTTTCGTTTTTTATTTCAACAGTTATTATACATGTGAATGTGGGTAAGGCCAGAAAAAATATGACTCATATTGTCATACTGACAGTGGTGTACATTTTTTATTAATGAAATTTTTAGCCTTTTATGACATCCCCTATTTTGATTATTCATTTAAATTCGCATTGACTTGCTGTCAACTGGTTTGAGCAACTTTTTTAATGACATGAACGAAGATAGTGGCTATTAAATTTCACTGATACGAAGACATTTATTTAATAATTAAATCCTTTATATATTTTATCAAAATATGATAAATATATAGCATACTATAGTACAAAATATCCATATATTCACTGCCATGTACAATATTCTCACCTTATTGTTCACTGTAACCTTATGTCACCTTCTTTAAAGAGAAAACGCACTCAATTCGGTAAGAATTAATACAATGTTTATTCAGTCCAATATATAGAATTTTACACAGCAATTAAAGAATTTATGAGAATTAATGTTAAATGAAGAAATATAAACGTCTCTGAAAAGTGAGATATTGAATGAAGCGGCCAATAAAAGCCAATCAATGAGGAAGTTGGCAAAAAAATTTGGAGTTTCCAAATCAAAAATCGCTAATATTAAAAATAACAAGTAAGGAAGGGCTAAGTTCGGGAGTCACCGAACATTTTATACTACGCAATTTATTTATTTAATTTTTTTAATATAACAAACAATTTGACCCACATATTCGGCATATATATGGTATAGAGTCCATTGAAAGTTGGAAACCCAAATACTGGGTATGTATATGGGAGTTAAGGAAGTTATGTCCCGATTTCACTCATTTTTGGCACGGAGACTTATTATTAGAAGAAACATATCCCCTCTGAATTCAAAATATCTGAGGGGCTTACCTATATTTTCGGTAAAAACTTATTAGAATTAATGAAGTCCTCATATTCGATATATAGAGTCTTCAAAACTTATGGACCGATTTCGACGATTTTTAGAAGATGCCACTCTATAAATGCAATATTTTTGCTAAGTTCTGTTCCGATATCTTCACTAGTGCTTTCTTTATATATTCTGGTATGTGGATAGTAGGCGTGATTGTGAACCGATTTGGATTATTTTCACAACATATCATTGGGAAGCTAGGAAGATATTATGAACCGAATTTCACTGAAATTGGTCGAGTAGTTTCGGAGATATGGTTTTTGACCCATAAATGGGCGACGCAATGCCCATTGTCCATTTTGTAAAAAAATCTGAGTGCAGCTTGTTTCTGAAGTTTTTCGTTAGTGCGTTAACGCACTTTTAGTAATTTTCAACCTAACCTTTTTGGGAGGTGGGTGTGGTTATTATCCGATTTTTACTCCGATTTTCCGATTACTTTCATAACTTTATTTATAGCTCAGTTATGACACTTTATGTGTTTTTCGCCATTTTGTGGGCGTAGCATTTTGCTCATTTTTGAAAGCAACCTCCTTAGGGTGCCAAGGAATATGTATTTCAAGTTTCATTAAGATATCTTAATTTTTTCTCAAGTTATCGCTTACACGGACAGACGAAAACACAGACGGACGGACAGACATCCGGATTTCAACTTCACTCGTCATCCTGATCATTTATATATACCTAACCCCATATCTAACTCTTTTATTTCTGGGTGATACAAAAAACCGTTATGTGAACAAAACTATAATACTCTGTGCAACATGTTGCGAGAGTATATCAACGCTGATACGGAACGCAAAACACGTACAACTGCTTTTGAAAATATAAATGAGGGAGTGAAATGGTTGCAAGTCTAAGAATATTTCTATCAGCAACCCAATAATTCGAGAAAATACTAAACTATTGACTACTGAGTTACAAATAGAGAACTTTAAAGCAAGCAATGGGTGGTTAGAATCTTTCCGCTTGAGACATAACATTTAATTTAAATTTCTTTATAACAAGGACACTACGAATCTTGGACAAAAAGTGCCGAAACGCACGTATCCAGCTTAGACCGGTTTTACTGTACATTATTTAATTTAAGATATGTTTGCATTCCTCTCATTTTAATTTCGGACATTATATATATTTTATTTACTCTTAATTCTCGTGAACAATTATATAAACCGTGTGAGAACTTTACATGATCACAATTTTAGTCAATGAAATGACGCAGTTATCTATTATGATTCAAGGATGTCGTCTCATTTAATGCCCCATTTCGTTCATCTAGGCTGATTAGACTAATACTTTTAAAATCTTCTAGAACAAATTTTAAGTTAAACGAACCATTCCGCCGAATATATCATGGTTTTAATTCTCATTCCAGCACATTTGATCTATCTGACTTTACCTTTAGCATCCTAAAAACTAGTTTGTCTTCGCTTTTTTTGAATATTACTTATATATTCAAAAATTATAGGTAGTTACATTACGATATTTTATGAAACATAAACGGAATAAAACGTTCCAAAAAGTTGTCTAGGCAAAAAAATTATTAACGGAATATATAACACGACTCTATAAAATTTTTTTTTCTTTGTCCTAAAGTTTATTTTATGATTTTCTGACTAATTATGAACAAAAACGATAAGAAATTACCTTTTTTTCGTATAAAGTTTGCTTTTGGAAAAGTTATAGTAATAATACTATATTTGGGGTTAATTAAGAGATAGTACCAATGAACATAAAAGAAAAAGTAAAAGTGTGCACTTTTAAGTTACTTTTTACTTTTTTGTAAGTTATTTTGATAGTAAAACTAATTAAAATGTTACTTTAAGTGATTTCATTTTCAATTAAAAATTAAAACCACATATTTTAAAAAATATCGTTAAAACGGTGTCCTAAATAAAAAAGCAAACTTTTTCATGGCATATATTTTTTTTTTCGTCTAATTAAGACCTAAACAATGGAAATTTACTGCTTTAAAGTTATGGTCAAATTTTGTATTGACCCGTGTAATTATTAGGAAACGTCTTAATTTCTGTTAAAATTACCAATATCCAATTATACATTCTAAAAGGCAAGGAAAGGTTAAATGGCATATAGTCGGAAATGCCCTTATCGACTCAGCTCTTCTGCCTGGTCAGCTCCGACTGGAAAACTGGAGAGAGATCCCTCTTTTTTCTGAGTCCCAATTGCCGTGAAATAACAAACATATCTATTTTACCAAAGATTCTCACCACATAATTTAAAGAAGAACTTCTGAAATTTTCAAGAAAAAAGTTAAACTCCTCCTTTGCGACGTCATTTGCGGTGACCCCTCGGAAAATAGGGCGTCCGCCTTGTCGACATAACTCCTGACAGGATCATCCAAAATGAAAAAAACAAAAATAAGTGTTTTAGGTAAGACCATAAACTCGTGATTGAACGAAGGAAAGACAAACAAGTAAGGAAGGGCTAAGTTCGGGTGTAACCGAACATTTTATACTCTCGCAATTTATTTATTTAACATAATTAATATTATATAATACACAATTTGACCTACATATTCGTCATTTATATTGTATAAAGTCCATTGAAAGTTGGAAACCCTAATATTAGGTTAGAAGCACCGAGGTCCTCATGTTCGATATATGGCTGCCACACTATAAATACAGTATTTGTGCAAAGTTTTGCACCGATATCTTCACTAGTGTTTACTTTATATATTGTAAAGTAAACGATTCAGATCATCTTCTCAGTTCTGGTATATAGGAAGTAGGCGTGGTTGTGAAGCGATTTGGCCAATTTTCACAACATATTATTGGGAGGTAAGGAAACTATTACAAACCAAGTTTCATTGAAATCGGTCGAGTAGTTCCTGAGATATGGTTTTTGACCCATAAGTGGGCGACGCCACGCCCATTTTCCATTTTGTAAAAAAATCTGAGTGCAGCTTCCATCTGCCATTTCTTATGTGAAATTTAGTGTTTCTGACGTTCTTCCTTAGTGAGTTAACCCACTTTTAGTAATTTTCAACCTAACCTTTGTATGGGAGGTGGGCGTGGTTATTATCCGATTTCTTTCATTTTTGGACTGTATTAACAAGTGGCTAAAAAAAACGACTGCAGAAAGTTTGGTTTATATAGCTTCATTGGTTTGCGAGATATATATAAATAACCGATTTGGGGGCGGGATCACGCCCACTTCCTCAAAAAAATTACATCCAAATATGGCCCTTCCTGGTGCGATCCTTTATTCCAAATTTTACTATTATAACTTTATTTATGGCTTAGTTATGACACTTTATGTGTTTTTGGATTTCGCCATTTTGTGGGCGTGGCAGTGGACCTTTTGCCCATTTTCGAAAGTAGCCCTCTCACGGTCCCAAGGAACATGTGTTCCAAGTTTCATTAAGATATCTCAATTTTTACTCAAGTTACAGCTTGCACGGACGGACGGACAGACATCCGGATTTCAACTCCTTTACTCTTTTATTTCTTGGTGACACAAACAACCGTTATGTGAACAAAACTATGATACTCTGTGCAACAGGTTGCGAGAGTATAAAAAGTAAAAATTGAAATTTTGGCAGATATTTTTTCAAAAAAATAAAAATTTTGGCCAAATTTGCTTGACATTTTGTGTTTTTAAAAGAGTTGTAATTGAAAAAAAATCCTTCGTTCAAGCACGAGTAAACTGTATCTCGAACACCTGTGCAAAATATCATCAAGATCGGTTGAGTAGTTTTCCAGAAAATTTTACAACCGACTTTGAAAACACGGTTCCGAGAAAAACGCGTTCCTGACTTGGAACGCACATCTTCCAAAGGCTGCATCTCCGAAGCTATTGTTCGGATGAAAATTTACCCCTTAAAGATCCAAACATAGTTAGGCTAGATATACATATAACAACCGGTTTTAGCTCAAACTAAAATATTTCTCACTTTATTTCGCTTATAAATGCAACAAATTCCCGCTCTAAACATCCACCCTATCCACTATTTTTTCATTAGCATTCCACTTGCTATCTGCATTTCACACATTTATGCTCTCTGTAACCCAAATTAATGCGAATGTGCGATAAAGCCTGGTTAGTGAGGGTCATTCGCAATTTTATTTCTCTAATATCAGTTTCCCCATTTGAATATCTACTAATTTCAACTTTGTGCTGTAGATTTGATAGCAGTATATTAATATATGTATGTATGTGTGTAAGAACACATACACACACACCACATAATAATGAAAAAATTACAAATTAAGAAAAATATGTGCAACCGTGAAAATGTAAACTGCGCACACATCGAAAGTACACACATACATATGGTCATACTTGTGCTCATTGTGAAAATTCTTGCTTTTAGCAATTTTCATGCTCATGGCATTGGAATTTTACACTTTCCGGCATTGTGCACCATTTAGTTGCATGCCAATGCCATAACGCACCCAATGCCGCGAACCACAGTGTTTCATTCTAGTTACGATAAAAATTAAAAGTGTATTTTACGAATATCGTAATTAAAATCGAAGTCAGAGTTGTAATGGCTATCATAAAAATTTGCGAGATATTTTCTAAATAAATTTAATAAAATTTCATAAGAGTGCAAAGAAATGTGTATCAATTTAAAGTAGCGACAATGGTTTTTTAGTGAGTGCCATCAGCATCTCTGACAAACACTGTATAACTCCATCCCACTATATCAGCTGTTATGCAAATTTAAAATCCGTCCATATATCAGGGCCTGCTCCAGTTACTTGGACCCAAAATATTTTATGTGGTTTTACGCAGTGACATAAGCTTTACAGTACTTCACTAGTACTTCTACGTACTCGAAAGTGAAAAGTTCCTACTTGGAAACTATTTTTCGGAACTGGAAACAAAATATAACATTTTTCTTAACTGGCGTAGCCACCACTTACGCGGTTATAGACGAGTTACAACAGTGCGCAATTTGTTCTTCCTTTTGACAGTTTGGCGCCAAGACCTTCTCTACCTGGTCTCTCCACCTGGTCTTCCTCATCAAAGCTTCCACTTTCAAAGCTGGAGGGTTTTCATTCATGCGGAACATGACCTAGCCATCGTAGCCGCTGTATTTTTATTCGCTGAATTATGTCAATGTCATCGTATAACTCGTACAGCTCAACGTTCCACCGTCTGGAGTATTCGCCGTTGCCAATGTCCAAAAGACCATAAATCTTCCTCAAAACCTTTCTCTCGAAAACTCCGAGTGCTGTCTCAACGGATGTTGACATCGTCCATGAAGCAGAATGGGATGACTGGGGACTTGTAGAGTTTGGTTTTTGTTCGTCGAGAGAGGACTTTACTTTTCAATTGCCTACTCGGTCTATTGTAGCACCTGTTGACAAGATTTCAAGGCTGACATTATTATTGCTGTTAATGCTAAAACTTAAAATTATGCTGAAAAATAAAATAAATTATGTTTTAAACTTTCTAAGAACGTAGAAATCCGATTATTTTTAGACATACTTTTCTCGTGTACACTTAGTGTGTATTCCTCCATAGCGACCTATGTTCTTGATAATTTTATACTAGTCTCGACATCTTTCGAATGAATGCATTGGGAACTTTGAATTATCTTTTCTACAATACATAAACTTAGCTCGACCGAGATTTGAACCCACGGTTGTGCCAATAGCAGACAGCGGCAAGTCTTTTAAATGCAGTGGCCTAAAATGTATACGATTCAAACTTTTTGTTTCGCTTTTCCAACAAATTGAATCACTGAAGTCCCCACCAACAACAGCTGCAACTCCGCCAATGGAAAGTACGCCAGCCCACAGAACATAACACTTTAGAAAACACCGAATTGCTACACATTTCATGTTGCATATTTGCAAAATTTGCTGCTATTGTAGCATGTTGCGATTGTGCACTTGTTGCCCCACGATTATTACCCCCATTGTGGTGGAGCATGCCGTGCGCCAACGCTGGGCGTTGCAAATTTGTTGGAATTGTTTTTATTATTAAAATGCATAAAATTTAATTACGCTGTGAAGTCATTGTTGCTGCTGCGCTTCTTTTCAGTTCACATTGGTACTTGGCCATTATCTTTGTTGGCACCGAGAAGCTGTACCGCCATAACCAACCTCATCGCACAGGCATTGTGTTGTTGCGCAATAAGTAAACGCCATCTTGTGCAATTGTTTTCATTTAATGTAAGAAATGTAAGACAATTCGAATGCGCTCCAGTAGTCAGTCGCTTGGAATTCGCACTTTTAGTCATGGCACTCCCTACACCGCGCACAGTACGTGGCGACAGAACCGCGCGCATCTTTCAAAGGACGTTGCCAGTGTGGAATCTAAGACCAAGCGCTGGCGATCTCAATGGCACGCGTCACCAACACTAATGTGAATAATAAGAAATGTGTACGAAACCAGCTCCAGCAAGAGGAGAGAGAGTAGTCAATCCATTCGCTGTGGCCGTTAGACTGCCCGTTGTGGTTCAAGCCACAAGAGCGCTCTCATTCGCAAAAAACCCAAGAAAGACACAAGGAAATGGCATTTTAAGCGCATTGTCAGACATTTTCCCCACGCGCCATCGGCCACCAATTGCACCGCTTTCCAACGACCGCCTGGACACAATGCCTGACGCGCCAACTCGGCGTGAACAAAAACTTCGGACAGCAAGCTGCTCACAGGAGAGACACATGAAGAGGGTGCAGTAGAGTTTAAACCTTTCAAGCGGCCGTACAAATGATTCATTTAAACTGCATTTAAAGTTTTAGTGGCTTTAGTTGTTTGGTAGCACAGTCGTATATTCCGATTTGCCTCCTTTACGGCGGGTTACACCTTTGCCGCAGCCTGCGTTGCCGCAAATGGAATCAAAGTCTGTGTGGCTGCGGTAACTTAAAATTATTTGTTTTTATTTTAACTTTTTCTTTCCATTGCATGCAGCTTAAAAGTTTTGCGAATATTAAAATCGCTCACGGTGCAAGATAGGCACTTGTGTTCAGCCGTGAAAAGGTATAATTGCGTCCATGTTGTTTGCTTTGCAAGATAAAAGCTGGCTGATTTGCGGTTAAATCATTTGTAAGACAATTAGTTTTTTCCATCTCAAGTTTATTCGTTTGCCTTCATCATCTGGTCTGAATTGTTTTTTTTATTTTGCTACCTGTGGCCTTTTTAAGTGAAACTTTTTCAGTTTGAGTTTTCGGCTTACCTTTGCTAGATATGGAATTGAACTTATCCTCCTCTTATTTGTGGAATGCGTCTTATTGTTATCAGACAAATGAATAATGCTAAATGGTTTCGCCGCTAAGGCCTGATACATTCTTGCTAGACATGCAGTGTATTGTTTAAAACTACATACCTGTCGAGGAAGGCCGATCAGACTTATTCATCGTACTCAGTTCTTTCTAGAAAGATTTTAATGTTGGGTGTTGGGTAAAGTGTCAAAAGACCTATTTATTAATGTTGCCGTTGCAAGAAAATTTATTATTGTTTTAGTTAAAAATTCTCCGATAGTTTTGCGATAGTACCTTAACCTTAAAACTTGACTTCTAAATACAAACCCGCTCCGACCAATTTACGAAGTCGCCATTGTTGTGGCGAGCACATTTAAATAAGAAAGAAGATCGATCTAAAGAATCAGAATCGGAGTTCAGAATAATTCTTTATTTTTTATTATTTTTATTTTGATTTTTTTTAAATACTACATAAAAACTTCCAATTTATTTCATGATTTCATCATGAACTATTCACATAATCTTAAAAGTCGAGATAATAATTAATAGACACTAACAATTTCTATAATATTTATTTCAAAAATACTTAAAAATCACCTTAAAAGGTGATCCATTTACAAAAAAACATTTCGACTGGTAACTGGCGAATGGTACCCGTCATGTTTTGCTTCAAAGCCTGAATCGAACCAAGATTGTCCGCATACACTTTAGACTTTACATATCCCTTTAGGAAAAGGCCTAACGGTGTGATATCCCACGACCGATCGACCGGCCGAAAACGTGAAATTATCTGCTCACCGAGAGGTTCTTTCAATAAATCCATTGATTGACTGTCTTGTTGAAACCAAATGTTTACTAAAATTTTCAATATACGATTTTTGGAATGTAGCCAGTCATCTGACCGTACTTTTCTTTTTCTCCGGTTCTTTCGAAACATAGCAATTGCCTCAGCTTACTAAATCTACTTATTATCGTAATTAAGTGAATTTGAAATTCTATATAGCCTAAGCCAATACCAACAAAGAAGAAAATTCAGAATGAACCCGACTGCAATAACACTAATCTACTTTCACTTTTATTTCCTTACAACAAAAACATAACAATTTAAACATGTGAGTATTTATATTATATATATACACTACCCTACTCTACTCCTTAGTAAGGATTTACAAACACATACTGACATGCAATACAATGAAGGTACAACTTGAAGGCCAAAGGCTAGTAGAAATCAACTAATGTAACGAAAATCGAAAATAAAATCTACACAAAAATGTTTTCAGTATAAAAATACAAATAAAATGCAACAGAAAATTATAACAAAAGCAACAATGGAAAGAAATATCAAACTAACTCGGCAATAGCCACAATTTAATGCAAGTTCTCTTGGCACAACACTCCATTTGGGGGACGCAGCGCTAGAAAACATGGCTATAGCAGCGGCAGAAGCAAGGCAATCCATAGAATTTCCAGCGAAATTGCATTGAGTGAAAGCCAAGGCAACACTGTACAACGGACTGTTGATTCTTAGTTTTTTTCTTACCGATATCCTTGTGAAAGGCCAGGAAATCCACTGCTTGTGATAGCTATTTCACTTCTTTACTCAGTGCGGTCTTCCACTGAGCAGAGCACAGATATCCTTCGAGGGTACATGTTGGTAAATAAATCGTGCAAAATGTCTGAGGTATTTTTAGTGTAGCACCGAGGAGCGGAAGAGTTACTGCATGAAATGAAAAGCAGTAAACGGGTACTGTCAGTTCGTGAGGAATTACATAAATAAACTTGACCGAAAGTCATTATTATTGCATATTCGTCTTCGCCTTTGCCTTCAGCATTTTCTTTACTTGAGCCCGCAAAATTGTTTACTTGCACTGATGTGTGGAAATGTCGAGCAAATATTTATCAATATTAGACCGGGTCGATACCACATGAGGTAACGTGTTTTAAATGACTAAATGAGAGATTTGAAAGCAAAAAAGGAGTCTCTCATGGGTCCAAAACATTTTTGTACTTGTCACTTTTTTAAGATTATGAAGATTTAGCTTATTGGCAACTCAGTCATACATTTATTTATATAGAATAATTGATTGCATTATGCCTCCAGTTCCCTTTGTTTGTTAGATACTGTAGAGACCAAAAGAACGGCGTCTTATATTTTCCTTTTTCGTTATCGATCCACTCAAGAGATTGTCTCCATTCATAATACTCACAATTGAATTTTTGTAAAATTTTGAATCGGTTCCGATTTTCCTTAATTCCTGACTTAAGGTTTTATTAGAGTAGTTCTATTTTCTTTGATTTGACTGGATAAATAGGAGATCGGTATTGAGGCAATTATCAAATTGTTGATTTTTTTAAGTTCTTGTTCTAAAAGGATCTCATGAGCATCGCTCTTAGCGTTGGATGTCGTGCGCCTACCTATAATCCGATACCAAAGATAAAAAAAAGGTCCGCATATATCATAGTCAGGTCTTCATCACCGGAACGTACCCTGCTATTTATACAACCAGAGATTGGCAACTCGACAGCATTTCCAAAAATTATTTGAGGAATATTTACTGCCACTAGAAAACAAAAACTTAAATAAATTCAAATTCGTTCCACGAAATCACTCATTTTGTAATTTTCATACCGGAAGACTTGTTTTTACTCACGTTATAAACTCGTAAGTTATCTCTCCAAATATCATGATACTTTTTTTATGAGTCTACTATACTAATCATACTACAATGCTTAGTGTTTCAAGATCACATGAACAGAAATATACTTGAAGTGGATCTAAAGTATTTTACTGAATACTAAGAGGAAATTTCCTTATATCTTGTAGAGTAAGTAAGGCTTATCAAGTCTAACTTTGGACAATTGAACATAAGTCAGTAAAAATTAATACATGAGGAGGTAGATATTGGAACTTACCAATTCCAGACTAATCTAGCGTTGCAAGATATGGCTTGGTGATGCTCCTCTTCAATTCTACGCATAAAATTTCATTTTCGCTAGAGCCGATCTGAGCGTACATTAAGTTCATATTTACTTTGAATTGTTGAAACCAACGTAAGCAAATGGAAGATCTCTGGGACCAACAGAATGATAGGGATCTAAAAACCACAAAAAAATACTTTTTCGAATGTTTACTGATCTTTTGATCATTTTTGGACCCCGAGACAATATGCGTTATAGTTAACTTAAGGATAATACTTCACTGGACCGAACACACTAATGTGAACAATCTCAATGCACAGATATAGTATAACTTGTATGTGTATATGTGCCCATTGTCGAACGCGGTAGCGAGTACTGTTGCACTATCGTGTGGCGAAAATCCCCAAAGGTCAATTGCGGCTACATTGTTGGTTGACTGCACACATTGTATGTTGACTTTTATATATATTTATTTACTTGATTTCACACCATTGCTGTTGCCATAGACTCCGTGTATTACCTCGGTTGTTGTTTGTGCTTGTTGTTGCCACAATTATTTGTGTCTATTTAATTTTTAGTTCAACAAAGGTGCATGCCAACGCCAAATTCGACTTGAACTGTTACAAAGTTCATGATGCGATGGTTGTGAGTTCTACGAGTATAATCTCCGTGTTTTCGAAATTTGTCTGTGTGCATTTGTTAGTGGTTGCCCGAAGTGGGGTAGTGTTGTCGTTCTCACTACCTACTTCCTGCTGCACTTATCCTTATTCACTTAATTGCTCCACAACTCATTTCCGCTCTGGCTTTGCATGCAATTATTTTGCGGAAACCATTCATTTCATTATTTTAAATCACTAAGTGATATCTAATTATTCAGCACTATTATTTTAAATATGCGTATGTATGTATGTGTAAAAGTGAAGTTGAATATTTGCTATTGTAATTACCTATGTTATTATCCTAATGTGATTACCCGGAAAAGTATGGGAAGTTAGTCAAGTAAGAAGTTCGGTATGAATTAAACACCTATTAAAGATTAAAGTAATCATCCACATACATATAAATATAAATATATACATTATCAAGCTCTGATATCTTGGAAGCAAACAAAGAAAAATACAGATAATGTATTTTCTAGAGAGATATACAGTTAAATTTTTTAAACACATATATTAACAGTGATGGTTTTCAACACATCGACACGAATATCAGTTCAAGGTAATGGGAATAGATTAGGATATTTTTCGGGCCGGACTCTATCAACTCAGCATCATATTTAAAAATAGACAAAAAAAAAATACAAAAAGGTATTCTCCTAATGCTACAGCAGCAACAAGTAGAACAACAAGTCAATTAGTATAATATCCACCTTTTGATATCTAAAATTTCACTTGCCTTTCAAGAAACCAAGAAATCCGTCGATGGCGATCCTTAATATGGCAGAAATCATTTGTAAGACACAATAGGTCAGCACCGACAATTTGGAATGGGGTTTGCTTTTGGATTTGTGTAACTCTGATAATATTGAATTTATCGTATTGAGTCTCACTATAAAAAGTAGTAATGTAGTTCCCTGTGAGAGGCAATGGGCATTATCTCTGCTAAATTGCACTCAGTGGATTTGGATGTTGTAAAAGCACTTCATATACACAAACAGTTAATGAATCATCGAGTACGTATTTCCTTATCACCATAGCCACCGGAGCACATATGAGCTCGAGTTTTTTCAGCTTGAAACGGAATAATGCTTACGCTTACAATACCAAAAAAATTTAAATTTAAAGCAGTGCCAATAAATTGAGTTCGCTGCATTAATTTAATTTTTTTACAACATATTTTTTATTCAGACAAATTTGTTAGCACTCATTAATAGCCATCGATTTGTTGACACTCGTTTGTTTGTTTTGTCTCTTAACGATGCCGCCGTCCTAAGGTAGCGAGCGCTCGCATGCGCGCAAAGACGAAGTCCGCGCGCCGTGCCAATAACAGCTTTCCATGGTTGCACAACATTGTGGCCTGCAATAAATTGTACGTCAAACTACATAACACCCTTGTTGCGCGCTCCAAACATGTGTGCTTGTATGTGTGAGTGTTGCTTTGTAAAGTATGTAAAATATTTTTTTTTTTAGAAAAATTCTGCCGAATTCTCGCCTGCTGGCGGATTTTTTACATATTTCCCAGCATTTTTTTGTAGTTTTATTCTCGTTTTTTGCCGCAAAGTTCCTTTGTTTAAATGATTTGGTAATTTGTTTGTGCGCATGTAATTGTGTTGAACAGTGTAAATGTGGTACTATATGGATGAGTGGTTATAAGTGCTTGGTGCATGAAAAGTTTTCGCTTTTATATATGTTTGTTGTTGTTATTTTCTATTTTTTCCTCTCTTGCTGGTGAAAAGTTATAAAAACATGCGGAAAGTTTTCACATAAAATTTACAGTTTACATTCATAAGCATAATAAATACCGATTTGTACGGCAGCCATTACGCTCATATATACTTATATATGATGGCCGTTACGGTTTCCACAGAGATATAATATAAATTTAGTGAAATTGTGCTCCACAAACGAATGCACCTAGTGGTCACGAAGTATTTGTTCAGCGTGCGGGCAATGGAATAAATTTGTACCTACAAATGAATTTGAATTAAATTGAAAATTCAAAGTTGGAATTTGGAAACTTAAATTAATTTCTGACAAGTTATTTCCGCTTGTATCCAATGTGTGATATGAACGCAAGTTCCTCTGAGTTCTACTGCAGATGTCTCAAAATGATAATTTTTTAACTGTTTTCTGACACAACACTCAATTCCTATACCATTCTAATCCTAACTTCCAGAAGATTCATACGTTATTTGAGGTATATCTATCATCGACTGTTGTGGCCAAACATCGCGTGAGAGTTTGGATCAGAAATGTATGTGGAGGATCCTTAAAAATTAAAAAAAAAATTATATTTCTTTATCGTTTTCAGATTTTTTTACATGATAATGGACCGGCTCTCCTCGCTGCCCGAGTAATATCGGTCGTGTCTCTTATCGCTAGGATCAGACTCTTAACCTAACATTTCCAAATGTGTTGGATCAAATTATAGATCGCAGGAGGTTTTAGCGCGAGTACAAAAGGCTTAGACTATGTATGTATGTGTATGGCCAATCATATGTAAATCCTTACCGATTTAATACCTAAATAAACAATTATTTATATACGATATTTGTATTTCCAAGTATTGGGGGTTCCTCAGCTTTATGTGTTTCCGAAATAAAAAGTGTCCAATCTTACTACATCAATTTAAAACTTGTTGGGCCTGACATTGACGCTAAATATAAAGTAATAGTTCATATAAACACAAATCAATTTTTATAGACAGTTCTTTCGATATCATTTAGATAGTCGCTAAAATATGAAAAGCCATGTAGAACAAACCCGAAAAGAGTTTCGTGAAATGTATCTTACGCCATATATGAAGTTCACTACAAAATAGAGTGCTGGTATTTAGTATTATTTCCATTGATAAATGTTTTCTCTCCCCTCATTTCGAATTAAGCAAGTTTGGTCTTATCCCGCTCCTGTCTATTAACATTGTTTGTCTATAATTTCTTCTTTTATTTACCTCTGCGATACCATTAAGCTTTCAGCTTTTGCAGCTGTCTCGATTGCTGCCTGTAGAACTCCGCCTATCTCAGCGCTCTGCGCAGCTGCCTTCTTACATCCTTCTTTGCGGCATTCATTGCCTGTTTACTTTATTAGCTGAAATAAATAGCCAAAGTATCGCATTAATCTTTTGCTTATAGCGCGCCGAGTGGCTCTCGGTTAATGTTGTTGTGGTATTTTGTTTGTAAGCATTTGTTTGTACAATTGTACATATACATATATACTATACATTATTAATCGATGGCTAACAAGTTTGTGTAACTTTGAGTGTATATATGTGTGTGTCAATTGTTGGATTGTTTGCCTTTATGATTGGTGTGAATAAAATTGTGTAAATATTAGCAATTAATGTAATGTAATCCATGCGATTACTGTCACTGAATGAATACATAAGTTCGTAAGTAATATACTTATGGTATAATGAGGGTGTTCACAATGGCCTTTTGAATAACTGACTGTATATATTTTTTGCGCTGTTTGTTTGTTTAATAAAGTGTCTGTATGATTTCTACTGTTTTGATCAGAAAATAATGGAACTGAAGCGCATGTTTTTTTGTTTTAATAATTGTACGCATAGATGGGCAGTATAAGATTCTTCTATAAACCAGATCTTATATTAGCTCTTAACTTTTTCACTACTGTATTATAATTGTTGGTGAAATTATAGAATCTTCTCAGTATGGGTTGGGTTACGTATACGCCATGTCAATCAATACTATGACGTTGCGAATTCTCTTTATATAATATTAGTTTGTTCAGTTGGGGAGGTTTAGAAGGTACCTGATCCTGAAAAATCCTTAAAATATGTAGACTCTCCTCCAGCCATTCGCTGCGTCCATAGTCAACTGAAGGTCCATCTTTAGATTTTTTTTATTTAGACGAGAATGTGAACCCGAGTCCTTAAAGCAATTAATGACTAAATCTTCACTACATAAGTGCGCTCATATTATTTCCTTTTTTATAAGATTTATTTAGATATAGAAAGCTCCAATTGGGAATTGACATCGGAACTGCGTATCTGACCAATTCGTATCAGCACCGTACCCAGATATGTATTCTGTCATTGCAACAAAAAAAATATTATGAATCCGCCACCCTACTGGACAATTATTTAAAATATTACGTATACGCCATGACAACAAATATTGCTAATTAAATTATTTTAATTTATGATATTTTAACTGTGAGCATTTCTTAGAATAGTTAAACACATTGCTTGGAAAATATAGAGAAATTATGATTGTATTAAACTGATGCCATGCTGATAATTTGGTTACAGTGATTACTAGATCTAAAAGATAATCAATCAGATCACAGTGACCCATTCCGCCTGCAGTGAGTTAATCGGTACGATATTAAAGACGGCAAGAAGTAAAAAAATAACAATTTCCCATTTAGATACAATTACTTTCACTTTTACAGCCGGTTTCACGAAAGTTTTTAATTGAAAATTAAGTTCCATTTAATTTTAATTTTAATTTTTATTTAACTTTGCACTTAAATTTCTTGCGTTTCACCATTATTGACATTTGGCATCAAAAAAATTAAAAGGCAGGGATGTTAGTAAGAATAACAGCTGATTTATGTAAACAAATAAATTGTATTTCTTTGTCAAAATGGTAAACAAATGGGAATTCAGCTGATAGAAAAGCGTAACCATGGTTACATATGACAGTATTTAAATAATATTTAAATGGCAAAGCGTGACCATTTAAATAAAAATTAAGTCAAATGGTGGAACTGAAATTAATTATTTTTCACTTAAATTTGTTTCGTGAAACCGGCTGTTAGTCAATAAACAGCCAGTATTAATTTTAAATAATTTGTATAAAAAATCTGATATTTCACCACTAATATTAACGGCACATAATTGAAGTGCACACCATCCAACAAAACAACAACAACTGAAGGTACAACAAACACACACATTTATTCTAAAATGGCTTGCCTTTGCCTTTCTCCGACAATCAGTCGCTTGCGGTTTGCGACGTGCAAACTTGTCAAACGACAAATCAATTTATTGCCATCTGTTCAAAGCGAATGCAGCAAAGCAAAGCGCTGTTAAACGGCAACAATGCGATTGCTGATAATACTGTCCTCATGTCTGAGACACATCTTCGTATGTGAGCAGCTCCTCGCATGTGGAATGTATATGGCTTCGTACATATGTTCGCTTATGTGGCATGCAATGGAGGCATTGGCACACAAGTGCAAGTTCGATGTCACCAGGAGAATATGCAAAACACATGCAAGCACGCACACACTCATGCAAACACTAATAACACACGAACTCATGAGCACAGTGCAGCAGCGTGGCTGCTTCAAAACTTCAAACTTCATCTACCGAGCAGCGAATGTGTGAGTATTTGTATGTGTTCGCACCTGCTGCGTTTTATCTCCACCGGAAATGGTGGAACGTACATCGCACTCATAATCGCACCTCAATTGGCTTCCAATGTCTAGAGCATTGACAACTTCAGCTTATAGATTTTTGCTTTTCAACCAGCAAATTGAACTACTCAATATGCCACATAGACGGATGAGAGTGCAGTGATTGGGCATATATGTGCATATACATATATATATGTATATATATATATATGTGTAATGTGTTGTTGTTGCAGCGCTGGTGGGCTATTGAAATTGTAAAAGTCAAACACATAGCCATTGTTCACAGCTGAAAGTTCGAACTGTTTCCGGTTTGATTGCGGATAGAGAGGTTACCAATGTGAAGCGGCATTATGGGAAAGCATTAAGGGAATAAAGAGATTACAAAATTATATTAGAATTATTTTATGTGAATGCGTTCATATGTGGATTTCGACTGAGTTGGTTAGAGTAGTGCTGTTTGCACGATTATGAGATCTTAGAGTAATTTTTTTTTTTCAATTTTGCATATCGGATTTTGTTGAAACCGATATTTGCGTAGAATATAATTTGGTGAGTTTTAAATCATATTTGTTCGGGATTTTGGCCTCTAGGTAACTTCTGAACTATAATGTTTAGAGTGCTGTAATCTCTTAACGAAATGAATTCATTTAATTACGCATAGATAAATTATGATTACTAAATCGGTTAGCATAATATACATATGTATGTTTTATAGTAATAAACTTGCCTTTTAGTGGACGTTTGCATTTAACGCAACATAATATGAAGTGACGAAATTGTATGTAACTTCCACGAAGATATCAAGTGTTACGTATACGCCGTGTCAAAATAAAACTATTATATATTTTATTAGAAATTAGAGCTGTAAAAGAATAAACCAAACTAGGTCTATATCAGTCATCCAAAGTGTATTTGGAACGGCAAGCTCAACTTTCAAGTCAATTTAAATAATTACGTATACGCCATAGTAGTCAACTAGATTTCTAAAATTTTTAATGTATATGACATATCTAAGTATTAAATCACGTTACTTAAATTTGAAAAGAATTTTTGTTAGATTGGTATCTCAGAAGAGAAAAGTTTCATTATTATAAAAACCCACTCTCAAGATTTTAGGCAAACTAACATAAAGTTGATCTTCCTACCTGCTAATAGAACATCCGTTTGTCAGCCCTTTGCTTATAATACAGAATATATCACTACATATGTAATATTACCACAGATATTTTGACAAAAGAAGAAGACATTTCAATCAAGAAACCATTTGACATTTTGGACGCTGTATATTTTAGTACGACTTCATAGGATAATATACCTCAGAAAAATTAATATTTGTGCAAAGTTTTTTTGTAATTCTCAAAAGAAAAACACAATAGCTTAATTCTGAGTATGCAGTTATATTTATTAATGCTTTATTTCTGTTTGCCGCACAAAAAATCGACGACAACACCATGCTCATATTATAGTTAGTATTAGTCCACTATGCAGATCGGGTCGCTTCATAGCAAATAGGTATATGTGCAAAACGATTTATTTGTTTTATGGCTGTCGCGGTGTCAACATCTCGACTACTGGAATTATAAAAGCACATAACGAGGATGTAATCAATAATTGAAAAATAATTATATAATTATTAAAACAACAACTAACTAACTAATTTGAGCTAAAAATGTCCCTTGGAACCGAATTTTGTCTGAGGAACATATCAAGGTTGAGATTATGAACAAAGACGGTTTAAAAATTTATGTAAATACTGCTGAAGCAATGTGCATCGAAAAACCATACGAAACTTTTTAGAAACCCCGAGGAATACAAAAAACATAAGCGTACTGGACCAAAATCTTCGATAAATGAACGTAGCAAATGGCATATTCGCAAGCTGGCAACTCAGGACATGATGAGTTGCTCCAAATTAAAGCGGAATTGCGGAATTTGGTCTATAAGTGCCAAGAGAACGTCTACAACAAGTTTTGTAAGAAGACTTAAATGTTAAATATAAATCCAAAGTGTCTAAATCGCGCTTACAAGACCGCTATAAAAACGCATGCATCCTTTTACGAAAAATATAAATTCTTAGAAGTAGAGTTTCAAAATTTGATATTTTGTGATGAGAAAACATTAAATTTTGATGGATCATAATAATTGGAGGGATCTACGGCACCATTGTTATACTTACTATAAGCGCAAACATGGCGGTGGATCTCCAATGATGTGGGCTGCTCTTAGCGCCAAAGAAAAGTCTCCCATTTGCCTTGTCCCGAGTCGTATGTATGTATGCATGTGATTGGCGTTGCAACCGTTTAGCCGGTTATAGCCGAATCAACGATAGTGCGCCACCTCTCTCTCTCCTTCGCAGTTCGGCGCCAGTTGAAGATCCCAAGTGTAACCAGGTCGCTCTCCACCTGGTCCCTCCAACGGAGTGGAGGCCTTCCCCTTCCTCGGCTTCCTCCGGCGGGTACTGCATCGAACACTTTCAGGGCTGGAGTGTTTTCGTCCATTCGGACAACATGACCTAGCCAGCGTAGCCGCTGTCTTTTTATTCGCTGAACTATGTCAATGTCGTCGTATAACTCGTACAGCTCATCGTTCCATCGTCTGCGGTATTCGCCGTTGCCAATGTTCTGAGGACCATAAATCTTACGCAAAATTTTCCTCTCGAAAACTCCTAGTGTCGTCTCATCTGATGTTGACATCGTCCAAGCTTCTGCACCGTAAAGCAGGACGGGAATGATAAGCGACTTGTAGAGCTTGATTTTGGTTCGTCGAGAGAGGACTTTACTGTTCAATTGCCTACTCAGTCCAAAGTAGCACCTGTTGGCAAGAGTTATTCTGCGCTGGATTTCGAGGCTGACATTGTTCGTGTTGTTGATGCTGGTTCCCAGGTATACGAAATTATCTACGACCTCGAAGTTATGACTGTCAACAGTGACGTGGGAGCCAAGACGCGAATGCGCCGACTGTTTGTTTGATGACAGGAGATATTTCGTCTTGCCCTCATTCACCTCCAAACCCATTCGCTTCGCCTCCTTATCCATGCGGGAAAAAGCAAAACAAACGGCGCGGTTGTTGCTTCCGATGATATCAATATCATCGGCGTACGCCAGGAGCTGTACACTCTTGTAGAAGATTGTACCTTCTCGGTTTAGCTCTGCAGCTCTTATAATTTTTTCCAGCATCAGGTTAAAGAAGTCGCACGACAATGAGTCACCTTGTCTGAAACCTCGTTTGGTATCGAACGGCTCGGAAAGGTCCTTCCCAATCATGACGGAGGTTTTGGTGTTGCTCAACGTCAATTTACACAGCCGTATTAGTTTTGCGGGGATACCAAATTCAGACATCGCGGCGTAAAGGCAACTCCTTTTCGTGCTGTCGAAAGCAGCTTTAAAATCGACAAAAAGGTGGTGTGTGTCGATCCTCTTTTCACGGGTCTTCTCCAAAATTTGGCGCATGGTGAATATCTGGTCAGTTGTCGATTTTTTAGGTCTAAAGCCACACTGATAAGGTCCAATCCAGCGAAGTCGATCAGCCTCAGGCCGTTTGGCGATGTTTCGTCATGGAGGCTGAATTTTCCGACTGTTGTGCCAAAGACACCTTCTTTACCAACCCTGGCGTTAAAATCGCCAAGCACGACTTTTACATCGTGGCGGGGGCAGCGCTCATAGGTGCGTTCTAGGCGCTCATCGAAAGCATCTTTGGTCACATCGTCCTTCTCTTCCGTTGGGGCGTGGGCGCAAATCAGCGATATGTTGAAGAACCTCGCTTTGATGCGGATTGTGGCAAGACGTTCATCCACCGGGGTGAATGCCAGGACTCTGCGACGGAGTCTCTCTCCCACCACAAATCCAACACCAAATTTGCGCTCCTTTATATGGCCGCTGTAGTAAAGGGTGATTTTTTAAGAGCTTGATAACTTAAAAAAAAAAAAAAACGCATAAAATTTGCAAAATCTCATCGGTTCTTTATTTGAAACGTTAGATTGGTTCATGACATTTACTTTTTGAAGATAATTTCATTTAAATGTTGACCGCGGCTGCGTCTTAGGTGGTCCATTCGGAAAGTCCAATTTTGGGCAACTTTTTCGAGCATTTCGGCCGGAATAGCCCGAATTTCTTCGGAAATGTTGTCTTCCAAAGCTGGAATAGTTGCTGGCTTATTTCTGTAGACTTTAGACTTGACGTAGCCCCACAAAAAATAGTCTAAAGGCGTTAAATCGCATGATCTTGGTGGCCAACTTACGGGTCCATTTCTTGAGATGAATTGTTCTCCGAAGTTTTCCCTCAAAATGGCCATAGAATCGCGAGCTGTGTGGCATGTAGCGCCATCTTGTTGAAACCACATGTCAACCAAGTTCAGTTCTTCCATTTTTGGCAACAAAAAGTTTGTTAGCATCGAACGATAGCGATCGCCATTCACCGTAACGTTGCGTCCAACAGCATCTTTGAAAAAATACGGTCCAATGATTCCACCAGCGTACAAACCACACCAAACAGTGCATTTTTCGGGATGCATGGGCAGTTCTTGAACGGCTTCTGGTTGCTCTTCACCCCAAATGCGGCAATTTTGCTTATTTACGTAGCCATTCAACCAGAAATGAGCCTCATCGCTGAACAAAATTTGTCGATAAAAAAGCGGATTTTCTGCCAACTTTTCTAGGGCCCATTCACTGAAAATTCGACGTTGTGGCAGATCGTTCGGCTTCAGTTCTTGCACGAGCTGTATTTTATACGGTTTTACACCAAGATCTTTGCGTAAAATCTTCCATGTGGTCGAATAACACAAACCCAATTGCTGCGAACGGCGACGAATCGACATTTCACGGTCTTCAGCCACACTCTCAGAAACAGACGCAATATTCTCTTCTGTACGCACTGTACGCATTCGTGTGGTTGGTTTAATGTCCAATAAAGTAAACTGAGTGCGAAACTTGGTCACAATCGCATTAATTGTTTGCTCACTTGGTCGATTATGTAGACCATAAATCGGACGTAAAGCGCGAAACACATTTCGAACCGAACACTGATTTTGGTAATAAAATTCAATGATTTGCAAGCGTTGCTCGCTAGTAAGTCTATTCATGATGAAATGTCAAAGCATACTGAGCATCTTTCTCTTTGACACCATGTCTGAAATCCCACGTGATCTGTCAAATACTAATGCATGAAAATCCTAACCTCAAAAAAATCACCCGTTAGATGTCACAAGGACCCACCTTCTTCCGTCCTTGTCCCGTCCATCGCACTTCTTGGATGGCGGTGATGTCAGCCTTGAGTCGTATGAGGACATCAACCAGCTGGGCAGAGGCACCTTCCCAATTAAGGGTCCGGACATTCCAGGTGCATGCCCTTATATCATTATCCTTAAAACGTTTGCAGGGGTCGTCATCAAAAGGAGCGTGTCTCATCCGAGGCTTTCGTAGATTTTTCATTGGTACTTCGTTTTTATGTGGTGGGTCCCAAGCCCTACGCACAACCGCATAAGTGGGCTTCGCCTTCAAACGGATGTCTGTTGGCTACCCAGAGGATACTTGGTCTAAAACCGGAAGTCGTGAGCTGCTTAAACCATTTGGAGAAGAATCGTTTCTGGCCACTCCCACGTGAATGACAATCAACAACTTTCCTCACTTGCGTGAACTTCTACACATGATCCCATCCTCCAAAAAAATCCCGAGTCGTATGAAAGCAAAATATATATGGAATTTCTAGAACTATCAAGAACTTTAAATTTTTTAAGGAGAACTATATGTTTAAATTTTAGTAAAATTTTAATTCGTCCAGCGGACAAAAATCGTGGAACCGTCAGTGTCCAGTTGTGGGAGCTCTCATTGTACACCATTTTAATGAAAAGCATGCGAACTGTTACTTATACGTAGTGACAGCGAAATCGTTTTCTTTACTATTTAATTTTATAACTTAATTTGAATTCATTGTGAAACAGTTTTTTTGCTTAACAATCAAATAAAATAATTGCGTATACGCCACAGTGTGCATAGTAAAACCCAATGTAAAAGTATTGTTTAATTTTTAAAATTGAAATAACCGGATATTTTTAAAATTTTAAGAAGTTCAAAAATTGCAAATATAACACTTAATACTGAGCATTCTCAAGAATAATCTGCATTACTTGCGTACTAACTATAATTATATAAAAAACATAATTATTACGTTAATATATCTTAACCAAAAAATATTGAGTAAATTTTAAATATTTCTTCAACATAAAATTTCCAATTTTTCTTGAATAACAATTTATCATAAAAAGCGGTTTTTTCGACCAAACGAAAACAATTTACTACTTCCTGGTGCAAATCTACCCAACGATCTGTCTCATTTTTTACAAAATCATAGCAAGGGCAAACTATTCGATGCGCGCCAATTTCTAGTCATTGAAAATATTTCAATTTCGAACCAAACAGCTAACGCAATGAAGAGCGATGTGTGTGTCTCGACTTTGTAATTGAATTGACAACTCTATTTCCAAACACACAAACACTCACTAAATTCTAGCTTTCCTGTTTCTTGTTTTTGCGTTTGTTATCGAATATTTTCGGACAACCTAACCAGCTAGTCAATGGCAGCATATGCTAGAATGTATATACATACTTACATATGTATATGTACAAAGCCATGCAAACACATTCGTATCTATTTAGATATATTTATGCTGTGGGCATGCATGCTTGCACTCATACACTCTCACAAACATTTATACGAAAGCTATGTGTTCAAACCACTTATGAAAATCAAAAGCATGTCAATCAAAAAATTTTTGCACCAACCGAAAATAGTGAATATTCATTCGACAACAGCAACGAGTGCGTTCGTTCAATATGAAAGCGCACATACATATATACACCTTACACACACTTGTATAGAGTTGTATGGCAATATTTGCCAGAGCGTAGCTGCGATAAGGCTTTTCCGCCTGCCAAACAAGCCGAGCACCCGTCGCCCACCCACACACTCGCATTTGCTAACAGCGTAAATTGTGTTTGTTGCTGCTGTTGCATTTTCCCTTTGCCACTGCAGCGAAATCGAATCATATCCGCAACACTTGAACTGTTGTCGTTTATTTCTACAGCTCTTGTATTGCCGCCGTCCTTCCACACGGCGTACGGTGTTCTGCCCACCGTTCTACGTTATTTTTTTTTTTCGCCTCACACGGTTTCCTCTCGCCGTCGTCAGCTTTTGCCTTTGCGGAGCATTGCTTGTGACGCGCATGTGTGTGTGTGCTTTTATCTTGTGTATGCAGTCGTTCAGTCGCAGCATTGTGCACCGCTTGCCTCCTCGTTCATTGGCGTTCACTCGCTCGTCTACATTTTGCTATGTGCATTTTCTTTGTGTGATATTCGGTTGCATGCGCATATCTCGCGACTACCGCTTTTTGCGCAGATACAGAGCAGATTGCTTGCGAACCAACAATTCAACCGAATCGCTCGACCGATTGACTGGGTGTACGTTTGTCTATTTATTCGGTCTTCTGACTGCTATCGGTGCTATCGTATGCTGAATGGAAAGTTTTCTTTGTTTTTTCTGCACTCATGGGATATTCTGACTTCGCAAGCCGATTTATATGGGTGTGAAAATATACATACATCTGCATTGGTCGGTAGAGAGGAATATATAATTTCTTATAAATTCACATGAATGAAAAACCTAAAGTCTTGAAACTTAAAGTTTCTTTTAACTTCTCTGAAGGGTATGAAAAGTCTTTGGGAAGAACTCACAAAAGCAAAAGGAGGCAAATAAGCGGTTTGCGAAGAACCGAACTTTGTTCAACGAACATAACCATTGAAATTTTATTGCGATCGTTTAGATAAAATCTCTCTAAAGTAAGACTTTCTGAATTAAAAAAGACATTTTCAGTTCAGTTCATATGTTTTTAAATAATTTGTTTAACAATTTTACATTTTATAATAACATAGAGTTCCTAAAGCGGGTAATATACTTCCCATCCGATCTTATAAACCTCCAATCGATTTCGTTATACAGTGTATTCTTCTGATGTCACTGTGCTTTAGATCCACAGAAAAGGTTTTACGACGATCAGTGGTCTTATTATGAGCTTACTTACATTCAGCTCTATAGCTACGTAATTAGATTTATTATATTACTAGTTGACCCGGCAGTGAACTTTTTTCCTCATTTGAGGCAACAAATAAGCAAATTTTTGATTTTATTGATTTCATTGAGTTAATTTTTTTATTAGGATGATTTAAAAAAATCAAGTTTTTTAGTGATTCTTTATTATCTATGTATTTTGGTACATTAGGTAGTGGGAAGTGTTACGTCCATTGTCTATTTTGTGGTGAAGTATTTCTCTACTATCTTGATAAGACTCTACAACTTTCACTACTTTTCAAGTTTTCCGATTAAGTGGTTTGCGATAAATATACCAAAACGTTCCCTTTGCTTTTCTCTCGCCAATTTACCAAACAATTAACCACATATGCCCTTCCGTACCTAGATCACGTGTTCAGAATTTTATAGTTTAAATTGTTGCTTTGTTATTTCCCGTTTTGTTTAACTACTATTTTTTAGTTTTTGCAGAAGTTCGATTTTGGCCATCAGGAATGCCAACCTTCTCATTGTATCAAGGTTAAAGTGTGAGCTAAGTTATATTAGGGCATCCAGATCAAATTATTGCTTGACCCGCACAGACGCATGTTGAGCTGTGACCACGTCTACTTACCTAATAATTTGTAAATCCTAATGTCCTTCCGTGCTATGAATATCTTTTGCAAAAGTCTTATTTTTTTTAACTTTTTTTTTTATTTTTTTTGCATTTGCCCGGATTTGCCTATCTACAATACAATCTCATATTGCTAATTCTAACGTGTACGAAATTTTATTAAGATATCAAGATTTCAATTCAAATTTTCGCTTGACCGAATGACCAACTGGACAGACGGATGTCCATCCATTGCGACTAAAATTTGATATATAAACTATCCTATCTTTTAAGTTGGACCAAACTGAAGGCGTGTGCAAAATTTCATTAAAATCGGTTCAGTAGTTTAGGCGCCTATTCCGCGGACAAACAATCAGAATTAATTTGTAGCATGAAAGTATGTCCGATTATCTTCTAATAATGGTTTGAATTTTTATTTTTTTATTAATGAGTCTAGTTCAGAACTGTGAGTTGATAACTATTTAGCAATAATAATTATAGAGAATAGAATATTTAAAATTGTTTGAATAAATCAAACATTTGTATTTATTTCCGGAGATTAATATGAAACTGGCAGAAGTAGGTATTATGTCATTATGCTTTAGCTTCAATTAAAGGGCAAGTAATGTTGGATCAATGTATAAATAATGTTCATTAATTACATAATCTTCCATCAAGAGAGTTCCCGATTTCCTTCTAGGAAATAAACAAAAATAAAAACAACAATTAAGGAAAGGCTAAGTTCTAACCCTATAATGAGGTATATGAGAGTTAGAGGAAGTTATGACCCGATATAAACCATTTCTGGTACAGAGACACCTTTAGAAGTAAAAGATTTCCTTTGAATTAAATTTAGATATCTGAGAGATTTACCTATATTTTCGGTGAAAAATTACCCTAAGGCACTGAGTTCTTCATATTCGATATCCGGGGCATTGAAAATTTATAGTCCGATTTCGACAATTTTTTTCACAAGTGATGCCACAGATCATATACAGTATTTGTGTAAAGTTTTATTTTATATTATAAAATGAAGGAATGAGATGGAATTAAAAATAGAGTTATATGGGAAGTTTTCGTGGTTGTGAACTGATTTCATCATCTCATCAGGCTGTCAAGAAAATATTATATACTGAATTTCATTGAAATCGCTCGAGTATTTCCTGAGGTATGATTTTTTGACCCATAAGTGGGCAACGCCACGCCCATTTTCCATTTTGTAAAAAATCTGAGTGCAGTTTCTTTCTGCTATTTCTTTTGTAAAATTTAGTGCTTCTGATGTTTTTCGTTAGAGAGTTAACGCACTTTTAGTAATTTTCAACCGATCCTTTGTATGGGAGGTGGGTGTGGTTATTATCCGATTTCAAATATTTTCATGGTGTGTCTTGAGGTACGTAAGGCAACCGACTCCAGAAATTTTTGTTTATATAGCTTTATTTGTTTGCGAGATATATACAAAATACCCATTTGGGGAAAAAAATTACATCCACATATACCCCTTACTAGGGCGATCCTTTATATCAAATTTTATTCTTATAACTTTATTTATGGCTTGGATATGACACTTTATAAGTTTTTGGTTTTCGACATTTTGTGAGCGTGGCAATGTTCCCATTTCGCCCATTTTCAATAATCAGGCTGCCAAGGAATATATGTACCAAGTTTCGTCAAGATATCTTAACTTTTACTGAAGTTATCCGTTGCACGGACAGACGGACGGACGAAGGGGCGGATAGACAGACATTCGAATTTTGCCTCGTCTCGTCATCCTTATCATTTATACGAGTATATGTATGTATATAACCCTATATCTAACTCGTTTAGCTTTATAACAAACGACCGTTATGTGAACAAAACTATAATACTCTCTTTAGCAACTTTTGTTGCGAGAGTATAAAAAAGTACGATTGGAACCAAAGGAGGTGATTTATTAGGAAACGCCTAGGATGACTTCGCCGATTTTTTTCTTTTTTTTTTTTTTGTTTTAAATACGATCCTGCAAAAAATGGCATATCAACATTCTTATTATCTATTTGCCAGAATGTCAAAGGCCATACTCGATCATTAACTGGAATTTCTTTGGACTGTAGCTTAGTTTTCTTCAATCGAGATCAACATTTCGATATATGCAACTGAATAAGACAGTTAAAGGAACAGCGTATAAGAAACGTAAACATTTAATGGAATGGAATAAAATATATATATATCCTGCCCCGATCCAAGTTACCCTACCAAACCAAATTTATGTCAGATCGGTCGAGCCGTTTGAGTCCACTAGTTATTGAGACTTTATTATATATACATATATAAAATAATTTGCATCCATTGAAGTGAGTTTTTAAACTGGTGGCGACTCTCTCTCGACAGTGTACTAGGAGCAATATAATTTGTATATATAAATTAGTATGCATGATATAATTAACTATATATGTATATATACAAACTAAATTGAGTGCAGCGCTGCGCGATACATGCCAACAAACAAATCAGTATACATTTTCAGCTTCCGCATTTACGTCTTTGCTAACCCTCGCACACAAAGTATGCAGATAAAACACCGAGTATGAAAAAGTTTTAAAAAGAAATATAAAAAAAATAAATTTGCTTCCTGTTGCGTGGCTGCTGCAATGGCATGCAAAAGGAAATTATGCGCGTAAAAAAATGTATTAGAAAATTATATGAGTATCAAAAGCGAAAATATTGTGGGCAAAGAAAAAAGTTAGAGGGGGTGACAGTAAAGGAAGAAGTTTCAAAGTAAAAGCCTTGTGCTCTTCCTGTTGCATGCAACAACCACGTGGAGCGGTGACGCAGCTGCAACTCAATTGAAACATTTTAGCCGCAATAATAGAGGAAGTGGGTGCTTAGCACAAATACAAGTTAATTTGAAAAAGAGAAATATTTTTTTAATAACAATTTATAAAAAAGCAGAATTAAAACTTTTTATTTCAAACAACAACCGCAAAAGAAATTACAGTAGAGTATTAGTAGCAGATTTAAAATGAAGAGAGTAAATGTAGAAAATGTGAAAATAACTGTAAAAACGATATAAAAGTAAGTGTTTTGTTTGCCACACTCTCTCACTCTCTGTCTCTTTCCCTCTCTTTCTCTCTCTCTCTGAATGTCTTTGCAGAACTTATTTCGGTTTTTATGGCAGAAGTTTGGATTGCTGCAGTTAATGTGCAATTGCATAGCAGGCAGTAGTCCCTCTACTACAACAACAACAAGCACAACAAAAGCTACAACAAAAACGCCATCGGCTATAAAAACGCCAGCAAACAAACAACAAAAACGCCAAGTTGCCAAAGAAACAAGAAAGTAAAGGAAGTACAACAACAACAGCAACAAACAACCATAAGTAAACGAAACAAAATCGAAAGCTGCAACAACAAAGACTGGCTTACAAAAGAGTGTAATGCTATATAAGTAGCAATAGAAAATGCAAATAAAGCTACGATAAGCGCATGCAACAACAACAACGGCATACAGCACAATAACAACAACAAATGCGTACAACAAAATAAAAAGAGCTTACGCTTGGACACCTGCAACTCGCTGAATTCAGGCGGCTCGTGCAACTCTAACCACCACAGCTGCAAGGCTCAGCAAATAAAGAAAGAAAAAAGTTCAAAAAAAAAGTAAAATCAGCTGTATAGTGAGGCAGCGAAGTGGCATTAGTTGCCTACACCCTCTGTGTGCTGTGTCAGCCAGCTTCAACGTATATCCATATATACTCACACGCACACACGCATGCGTACGCATACATATGTGCGCAATTACAGTTAGCATAAAACGCGCAACTTTTCCCACTTTCGCGCGCCTCTTCGCCTCTCAAGCTAACGCTCATTGCACTACTACTACTCGCTGGCCATAAGCGCATTGGCCGCGCCACCGTCTCACCATTATGGGTCAGTTTAAATGTTGCTGCGTAGGCACTTTGTGGAGTAATGTTTTTCTACTACTCATCACAATCGGCTACCGGAACGGAAGCGGCAGTGGTACGCTCGTGTTTGCACAAGGTAGGAGTCAAAAAGTACACTCACGCACACACACACACACATACTCATATACCTAAATGCATGCATTCATTCATTACGAAATGTTAACACTATCGCAGCCATGTGTGGCCTTTTATATGCTTACGCGCGCAAAATGGAAAACGCAAGCAATTACATACGTACTCACATACACTCAAATACATATTTACGCGCTTTGAAATTTTCATTTGAAAATTGTAGGCAAATATTTGAGGCACATTTTCTTTTTCAATATTCTATTTAAGTGTTTACATTACATTTAGGTTATAATTAGTGGATTACAACTAGTTCTTTGTATTTTTTTATTCCTTTAAAGTTCAAAATATGAATTCTTATGTTCTTCTTTTAAAACAAAGCTAACAAAAATTGCATATCATTCCTCGTAATAATAATAAAAAGGTCTAGGAAAAATAAATCCTTTATTTTTTCATTAAATTGAAGGATGAATTGATTTCTTTATGTCGCTTTGCTCGACAGCCAGTTGAAATTTTTTTTCTTTTTTGAGGCGCATTTTTCACAAACAACGTCCTTCGCTATGGACAGGAACAGGTAGTACTTACTTGGAGCTATATCCTTATTGCTCGGATGCAAAATAGCTTCCCGAAGATTCTATGGAGTCAATATCAATATGTGTGATCTGGCGCTGTCCTAATGGAATACAATTTTTCTCCTTTTGCCAAAAGCTGACTGCTTCTGGGCAATCTTTCCTTCAGTTCGCCTCATTGTTGGCAATACACGTTCCAATTAAATTTGGTCATAGTAAATTATTCTTTGCCAAATCATCCAAAGACACAGCCTTCACAGCCGACATAGCCATTCCCGGCGGTCAATTCTTACTTGGCCATCGTTTGAGTCGGCTCACCGCGTTTCGACTACAACCGTTTTCGTTACTGAACCACTATTCATCAACAGTAACCATCCATTTAAGAAATTTCTCGGTTTTCTTGCAATTCCAAGATATTTTGCGTAAACTCGTGTGACAGTCACCGAGCTTTTTCATCATAACGCAAGATACAAGTGACTAACGCCATCTATTTACTACTACTTTTTTCGAATATTGCCCGCAAAACTACTATTTGTTTTTAAAGGAAAATACAACAATGTACCTAATGTACCAACTTGAAGCAAACGCGTATAGGCTTCTTTTTTCTATTCATATTTTATAACATTAAGTTATTTAATTTTGAATAATCAATCAAATGTACATATATCCATCATATAGATAGTGACGCGCACCTTGAATGGGCCAAAATGAACGTTATCTCAGCAGATTTGAACGTATGATCTTAATTAAACTATAGTTTGGTAGATAAAATAGAAGAAATATGTGATATCGTAAACACCATCAGCTCAAACCTTCTTCAAATATAATATAATAATATAAAGATAGTAATGAAATATAATAATTTCCACCTCTCTGGTTGAGCTTATTTGACACATAACTGCATTACCACAAGATATATATAATCCTAGCATTATAGAAATACAATTAATTGCTTATAAGAGATATCCAATCGCGCATATTCATTTTTTAAGATATATTGTCAAATTATCATACTCTGAAATATTTAGAAATACTAAGCATCTCTTACTGTGATCAGATATATGGAGAATGTGGAAGAACCTCTTACCACTAAATTACAGCCGTTTTAATAAATTTCCAACAGATTTCCTGCCTATCCTGATAGGTATTTTGAAAGCTAGATTTAAGATTTAGTTACTTGAAGATGTATAATTATACTAAAGTGATTTGTAAAAATAATCCAGAATGCCACAGAGGGGTCATCGTTTAATTAATCTGGAAGATCCCGAAGAGTTCGTTAATGATTTTGATTGGTCGAATAGTGACTGTGAAACTGATTTCTCTGGCGACGACAGCATCGCTGATCCAAATGTCATCATTCCGCCGATTCGAAGTAATTTGGTTCTATTTGATTCTATTGAAGAAGATCCAGAATGTGATAACAATAATTTACATATAAGTACTAATAATACAACAATGATTAAATACTAACAACAATTCAATTCTAATAAATTAAAAAATAATTAAAAACCAAATGTTAGAGAAATTAATTTGCTGCTACAGTAGCCTTGCTAAGTCGGAACGTCTCAGACTCAATCTCTTACGTCTCAGTTGGTTTTCTGGTTCAGCAGTTTCGATGAGTCTGGATGCTCTTCATTTACATGCTGTCTTAGCCTCATTTCGTGACTTTGCAAGTTTGGTTATTTCGTTTACTACTGAATCCACAGCAAAATCACGGTGAAGGTCAGCAGATCTAACATACCAAGGAGCATTAACTATACTTCTTAGTGCCTTATTTTGGAAGCGCTAAATGCATGCTATAAATGAGGACCTAGTGGTTCCTTAAAGGACCAACCAATAAAACACCCTATAAAGTCTAAAGAATATTTTTTAAAAAAACTCGTAGAATAAATGTTGTTTGTAACCATTAATTATAATACATATCGAAATTTGGAATGAATCGGAGTTATTAGGCTTTTAGGATTAAGAAGAAAGGTAATGAGACTCTTGTATATGTTCTTTAGTTTACAAACCTTCATAGTTTTCACAAAAGTAAGTGAAGGCAACAATTTCTACTAGTTCATCGATACTTCACCTGTCTGTGGAGCAATTACCTTCTCACAATTTCCTTGAGATGTACAAAAAGGATGCTTCATCTTCTTACCGAAACGCTCTAAAAATATAAAGATAAAAGTGTTCTCCGTAGTTGAGCAAGAACATTTAATACGAAATATTTCCACTGTAGAGCTCCAACGCTTGAATGCAGCGTAATTGAGCGCTTGCAAAGTGCATTAGATATGAGAATTATGCAGCCATTGTTGTTGTAGTTTATCATCCTGTGTTGTCAGCAAATTTATTTGTGCCACACATGTGCTTTGCGCACTTAACCCACCATTTTCACTTGACGCTACGAAACGCATGCACTTACTCGTACTAACATTCGCACACATACATGCACATTTGAATGCATTTAACACACAATATTCCATATAATTCTCACGTTCGCAATCCATTCAACCAAGCAACTAACCAAACGGGCTGTCATCACTTCCATTTGCAGGCCATAATCAACCAGATGAGCCGGAGCCGGAGTTCTTGGCGCAATTGACCAACTTTTCAGTGCCGCAAGGGCGCGATGTCTCATTCACGTGCGTGGTCAACAACTTGGGCCAGTATCGGGTAAGTAGCTGCATTCGCTATACACACACATCTTTATAAGTATAACGGTATAAGGCACTAGCAGATAAGAGGCTATACTATATACATATTTATGTATGTTTGCATCAGAAGTGTGGGCCGGCTGCTGCTCAGCGCCAGCACACATCCATACACATTCTTTGAGCTTAAGTGTTGCATGTATGTATGTATGTCCGTTGGTCTGCTCAGGGGCCAGCGTTGCAATAAATTATTTTGCACTCTCAAGTGCAGAGCACGTCCTCAACCGTTCGGAGGGTGGTAATATTTATGCATGCACGAAGATATAAGTAAGTGAAGCAACGAAAGTAACTGACCTTAGCGCAGTCTTTAGAGCGCCATAGACGTAATAGAAGTTGGATGCGCACGTACCGTTGCTACATAAACTCGGATATAATTGTGCTTGAATTTGTAGTGTATTGATGAAATTAAAAGGAAGAATGTAATACGCGTCTAAAGAATATTTTAAGAGTTTTTATTGGAAGAAAATTGAATTAGAAACGCTAAGAAATAAGTGTGTTTATTTCTACTCATGCCCAATCATCAGCTGATAGCTCCGCAACTTAAGGCTAACAGTTAGCTATATATACATCACCGTATCAAAAAATTTAAAACTATAATGATGCATCACCTACTTTCAATAGCAAATAATCGGCCATATTGTACAATTCATGTGAACAAAGCATTCCAGATGTTTTCGCTTAGACAATAAAACAGACCTTTGGGAAGTCAGAAGAAACCCTAATTAGATATTTAGACTACGTGAACATACTATGAATCTGCATACATTTTTCTATTTCAAGTCTCAATCTCGTATACGCGAAGCATTCCATAAGGAAGTGTTCAGATAATTCACCCTTCTCTTCTTCCAGGCTTCCTACAACTACGAAAGTATTACGGAGGGCGAAGAGCTCCCTAGGCTTCGTACAAATTTCCGTGGATCAGAAGGATCTTGCAACTGACCAGCGCTTACACAAGAGGATAAGTAGTGTCCTACTTTTCTTTTACTGTGAACTTGTCTAATTGTAAAGATCTAATTGGCACCGACTGAAAGTGAGGGTAAACATTTTTTTACCAGTCTCGAGCGCGTAGTCAGTGAACTCATTGCTGATATCACCGCTATGCTAGCAGATATGCTACGCTTCGAAGCAATAGATACGCTGCTATCTTTATAGAATCCACTTGCGCATTAAAAACGCTACAATAGCAAAAAACTACTTAATATCCATAGACCTTAGTTCATATACAAAAAGTTGTTAAAATTAATTAAATTGTTAATATTGATACTTGTTCCCTACAATTGTTTTGTTGAAAAAAATTTACTCTTTTTGTTTTGATAATCTTGAATATTCAAGTATTTTAATGATGTATTTTAACCCACACTTTTAGCATAATTATACTCACCATTCAATGGATTCTTCATTTTAATATTAAAATAATATCCATATTCTACTTGCCAAAAAATCAGCATGTATTGCAATGTGTCATATGAACAATGGGTTTCAGATATTTGTTGCAATAGTCCAGTATCGCGACGTGTAAGCACAATACCCCGTGTTTCAAAGTTTTCACCAACAATCAAGATGGCAACTTCATCTATTGTTGGAGCATTAAATGTGCGTTCGTGTGTTTCAGACGGTAGGTTATCCGCTCTGATCACGACTTTGTAGTCATCATTTGGCATGCGTTTCATTGCTGCATTGATCTCTTGAAGTCGAGCAAGTTGATCCTCCATCTTGCACATGAAGTATATTTATAAAAATGTATGTTCGGCATCTTCGAGAGGTTGCAATGCCCCTATGGTGAATCTGGCCCTGTATCTACAAATTCAAAATCGATGTTAGTATGACTGTTTTTTAAACATCCATCGTATCTCAAAAACGGCTTGACCTAAGGAAATTTGTAGGGTACGCTCAGCACATGTAAACGCATGGAACGCTCTATTACATTATATGACAAAATGTTTTCTGGGTATTGGACCAAATATAAATTTTCTTAAGTTAAAAAAGTATGCTCTCCGTTTCTCGAAGTTTGCCTCGAAATTCGAAATATAAGACTACGAATTTCGAAAAATAATTCAAAAATTTGAATTTCTAAAAAATGGCACAATTTTGGAAAAAAATATCGTTTCTTACTTATGACTCAATCTCCCATAAAAATTAAATTTGATCCAATACCCAGCCGAGGGATGTACGTTGTTATCAATCAAAAATTACCAACGTTTTTATTATTTTATATGAAAAAACTAAAAAAGCTCAAAATTCGCAATTTTTCGAGGCGGGGCGATTCAGAACGCTGTAACTCATGTTCATATAATAATTTTAACTTAAAATGTATATATGTACTGTGGAAATATATGTTAAAGAGGCCGTTTATATGTTAAAGAGGCCGTCATAAGTGTTTATTTTTGTCATTTGTTTATTTTTCATCAAATTGATGTTGTGACTGATAACTTTTTCGTTTTTGAGTTTTGTTTTCATTTTTATGAAAAGAAAGCCTACTCAAATGTTTTGAACAATAAATTTGTGTTTTATATGGAATGTCAATTGCGTTTTTTATTCCACAATTTATTCACGCTCCGGCCCTAAGCTACCTGCAAACCAAATTTATGCCAAATCGGTTCAGCCATTCTTTAGTTATAAATAGTTGAACTAACACGACTTTCTATTATATCTAATATATAAAATTCTCGTGTCACGGTGTACGTTATTGAACTCCTCTGAAACCGCTCGACCGATTTTCGTGAATCTTAGCGTGCATATCGGCTAGGGTGGAGAATCGGACAACATATATTTTTCATCCTCCTAAATGTTAAGGGTGGTCCACCCCTATTTTTTTTTAACTTTCCGCGAAGAAAATTAAAAATTTTCTAAAATCGGGAAGTTATTGGTTGTTGAAGTTCAAACAGATCTGGCTAATTTTAGTCTTGAAATATTCGTGGAAGGCCAGAAAAAGATTAGAAAGTGAGTAAATATGGAAAAATTGCGAGGAAGATATCAATAAGAGAATTTTATTCGAGTTGACAAGAAAAATATAAAAAGAGAAAACAAAAAAATAAAATTTTGAAGGTTGTCATTGTTTTTTTCTTAAAATAGTTTTGTAATTGTTCAATTGTATAAGGTTGTGTCGATAGCCCAAAACAATTTGTAACAAATAAGGAAAGGCTAAGTTCACGTCCAACCGAACATTTTACACTCTCGCAATTTATTGATGTAATTTTATAAAGATAACACACAATATGACCTATATATTCGGCATAAAGTCGAATAGAAAATTATCATATATAGTATATGAGGGCTGATGTAATTCCAGAACCAATTACACTCATTTTCACCAAGGTTCCAAGGTTTCCAAGGTTAACGGGGATAGGCACCTGTTAGTAGGCAAACAAACGGCACATTCGGCCTTGAAATTACTCCTAAATTGCAAATGAACGAAACACCAGTCGGCAAAATCGCCAAAAATAGCGCTATAACGAAGATTTCCCAAATATTCAAGAAGTCGCTGGAGGTACTGCACAGGACTTTAAAAGATCTTGATTGTCGATAAACGTTTTTGGTGGAGCCTGTTAACAGGTGATTTACGCCAGACTCTTCCAATTATTCCTGAATCAACTGTTACTGACGGGCTAATCGCATGCCTAAAGTCATTTAATTTGTGGCGACACATAAAGAATCGCCAATTAACAACTAACATATGAGTGTTTTTGCAACAATATCAAATTGCGATTGTAGAAGCAGTTGGAAATGGTAGGGTCGCAGTTGACACCTCGATGGATTAATAGCATTTCCAACAGATTTCTGTCACTTCATTGACTTGAAAGAGAAGTTTTGCTGACATGAAACCTCAATATGATAACCATAAATGACTGATTGAATGACCTATATTGGTGGTAAAAAAAAAACAAAGATAATGATGATCTTAATGCGACAATTTAGAATTTCGGTCCATGAGAGTTGATACAGCTACAAACCAGGATGATGTAGTCAATTATCCCAAACTATTTAAAATTGCCTGTACTATCACCACCCACTTTGCAACTAAAAGTAGTGTGAGTAGTCATCAAGCTGCGTAACATAAATCGACCTCGAGTAATCAATATCGTCGCCGAAGCCAAGATTGGACCAACTTAATTTAATGTATACCTTAGCCACAACAACGTGTGGCCGGGTCTGCTAGTATATATGTAGATTTGTATATTCATCAATTTCACATAAACAATATTTTAGGCATTTAATATTGAAATCCGAGAACTATTTCTTAATAAATTCCAATAAATTTCCTCATTGCAAATAGTCAGATAAATAATAAATAAAGAAACACACAATCGAGCGCATTGTGTGAAAGACTAAAGCCCACCGTCAACAAACTGATTGGACCTTATCAGTGTGGCTGTAGACCTGGAAAATCAACAACCGACCAGATATTCACCATGCGCCAAATCTTGGAAAAGACCCGTGAAAATATGATCGACACACATCACCTTTTTGTCGATTTTAAAACTGCTTTCGACAGCACGAAAAGGAGTTGCCGTTATGCCGCGATGTCTGAATTTGGTATCACCGCAAAACTAATACGACTGTGTAAGCTGACGTTGAGCAACACCAAAAGCTCCGTCAGGATGGGGAAGGACCTCTCCGAGCCGTTCGATACCAGACGAGGTTTCAGACAAGGTGACGCACTATCGTGCGACTTCTTTTACTTGATGCTGGAAAAAATTATAAGAGCTGCAGAACTAAATAGAGAAGGTACAATCTTCTACAAGAGTGTACAGCTACTGGCGTACGCCGATGATATCGATATCATTGGAAACAACACCCGCGCCGTTAGTTCTGCTTTTTCCAGACTGGATAAGGAAGCGAAGCGTATGGGTCTGGTGGTGAACGAGGACAAGACGAAATATCTCCTGTCATCAAACAAACAGTCAGCGCATTCGCGTCTTGGCACCCACGTCACTGTTGACAGTCACAACTTTGAAGTTGTAGATAATTTCGTCTATCTGGGAACCAGCATTAACAGCAATAACAATGTCAGCCTGGAAATCCAACGCAGAATCACTCTTGCCAACAGGTGCTACTATGGACTAAGTAGGCAATTGAAAAGTAAAGTCCTCCCTCGACGAACAAAAACCAAACTCTACAAGTCCCTCATCATTCCCGTCCTACTTTACGGTGCAGAAGCGTGGACAATGTCAACATCCGATGAGATGGCACTAGGAGTTTTCGAGAGAAAGGTTTTGCGGAAGATTTATGGTCCCTTAAACAATGGCAACGGCGAATACCGCAGACGATGGAACGATGAGCTGTATGTGTTATTCGACGACATAGACATAGTCCAGCGAATAAAAAAACAGCGGCTACGCTGGCTAGGTCATGTTGTTCGAATGGATGAAAGTGCTCCAGCTCTGAAAGTATTCGATGCAGCACCCGCCGGAGGAAGCCGAGGAAGAGGGAGACCTCCACTCCGATGGAAGGGCCAGGTGGAGAGGGACTTGGCTTCGCTTGGTATAACCAATTGGCACCAAACTGCCAGAAGGAGGGATACGTGGCGCGCTGTTTTGGACTCGGCTATAACCGCGTAAGCGGTGTCTACGCCAGTCAAGAAGAAGAAGAATATTTTAGGTATTTAATATTGAAATCCGAGAACTATTTCTTAATAAATTCCAATAAATTTCCTCATTGCAAATAGTCAGATAAATAATAAATAAAGAAACACACAAATGCAAATAACTACTCACACGTTTTGATTTATGCAAACTGAAACTATTAAGTTAAATATAATCAATTAAAAGCACACATACAAAAACTGCCTTTCTTTAATTAAAAGCTATAATTTTTAAAATACGGATTTTGTGGTGAAAGCAATTATACGAACGTATGATGTAATGGGACTTCGTCAACAGCATTTAGCAAATTATTTTATTTTCAAACATGAAATATTACTCAGTTGTGGTTGACTTTTGTACTTATAAATGCCTTAAATTGAATGCTTATATCCGTTTTCTTAATTGTCCTTGCAACTTAAGATTCGCACACAAACGGACAAAACATTTACACAAATCAACTTGAATTACAAATTTATTTTTTATTGCTGCAGTTGTTTATGCCGTAAGAAGATTTGTGCAATATATAGTTGCAAAGTGACCTATAAAACACTTTCTGACAGCTGCGTAATACTATTGTAAATAAAACTATAAATTTAATCATTTAATGCACCAGAACATCGAGTGAAAAGGATATTCACCGTAGCTTATACCGTTGTTTATGTGTGTGTTTATGTAAAATAATACCTCTTAATGTGCATACAGACACACATGTGCAATTATATTTTGTGTATATTTACATTTGCTCGTACATATGTAGTTGTGTAAGCATCTGCTAATGAATACATCTACTAATTCACATAACCACAATTACTGAAGCAAGGAGTAGAAACAGTGACTCAGAGTAGTGTTCTGGAAGTAAGCTTATTACACCTTATAAATTCGTGAAGTGAGACTTCAAACAATTACGAACCATCTTGTGAGATATTCAAAATCTCCGAATTTCCAACGTATTCAATATTCAAGTCAAGAATCTCTAAACTGAAATCAGCGTTGAGTTATGCAAATTAGTTGACACACACGAAGAAATCTCACCAAGCAGCAATTTTGGATAAGCTTGTTTAGGTCGTTAGGTCGTATATATACATGCAAGTTATACCCGAACAATTTTCGGTGGCAATGTAACCTTATGCTCTTTTAAGCTGTTGATTTAATGGAGTTATTTATTCGACTCCAGGCGATGCTTCTTCTAATTTATATGTCAGCATAAATATGTTTTGTGTGCGCAAATAAATGAATATATGGCTGCGGAGATAAATAGCTATGTATGTATATATTCATATTTAAAACGGGTAATACGATACAACGGACTTACTAATATTAATGGAAAAGAGCGGCTTATTAGAAAAAAATTTTATGATAGAAAAAGATTTGATCCATATATTCGACATAAAGTCCAATATAATAATATAACATATATATGTATATAATATACCAAAAATCATTATATACATATAGTATATAAGTAAAATTTAGTGATTCAAAAGTTTTTCGTTAGTAAGTTAACTCACTTTTAGTAATGTTCAACCTAACCTTTGTATGGGAGATGGTGTATCTAAGAGAAACGACGACGAAAGTTTGGTTCATATAGCCTTATTAGTTTGTGAAATGTATACAAAAAAACCTATCTGCGGGCGGGGCCACGCCCACTTCCCCACAAAAATTACATCCAAATATGCCCCTTCCTAGTAATCCTTTGTACCAAATTTTAGAACTTTCTTAATGGCTTAGTTATGACACTTTATAGGTTTTCGCCATTTTGTGGGCATGGAAGTGAATCGATTTCGCCCATTTTCAATACCAACCTCCTCAAGGGGACCAAAGAATATATGTACCAAATATCATAAATTATTATAAAATTCTTAAGAAGGTTATGACAGTTTACTGGATCTCGAGAGAGCTAACTAAGCCGATATTCAAATTCAAGTACTCTGTAGTAATAGTCAAACACCTACTATATAAAGTGTACTTACTTGGTTTTACTTGTGAACCCTTTAACCACATACCAATATGTATGCTTATATTAAATACCTTAATGATACATATATGTACATACTTAGAGTAATTGCAAACTACACAAGTGCAGTTATGTGGCATATTTCTATGTTTATGAGCCTCTCTAATGTAATAAGCCATAATATCTTCGCTTGAACTTAAGTGAGCTTCAAAGTGGGCGTTTCTCTTGCAGGTTCTGATATAATGTGTAAGTGTGTTAAATAATTCTAAACCCCTATTAATAATATTTAGAGAGATAATATTTAGTAACTTTGTAGTAGTAATCAATTGCATTAGATATTACACTAACTACGTAATTCTAAATTTCGATATATAGAACGGAAATATAACGGCATTTGATTGATACAAATTTTACAAATAATTTTTAAGCCGAATAAAATGACTTATCGAATAATATTTTAAATGAAACATAGTTTTTCTTTCTAAAATTTATAATTTTGAACTTCTACAAAAATTTCCTAAGTCGCTGTCCATTTAAGCAGCTCAAAATAATTTTATACAGACAATATTAGAAGAAATTACTCTCCTCCTCTCTGGTTTGTTCGATTCGGCACTTCTCTGCATGAACATTAATTATTTTTTAGGTTTGTAACTTTGCATATTTTTGCATTTTGTGATCAAACAAACGCCCTTCTTTTCGGCAGCGCATGTGATTTCTGCTCACTGGAACATCTGAAACCAAAAATTCCAACGGGATTAGAAGGACTACATGTTTGGCTCTGGTATGAACTATGATTATTAATTTAGCACATAAATTATCAAATTAAAATTTTTTTTTTGAAAATCGCCTTTTTTTCAGCCACAAATCAAGTTGAAAAGTAAAGAAGATCTTTACCGATTTGATTTATCGTGGTTCATACCATAGCTGTACATGTATAGAATAACGTATTAAAATTTGGATTAATGGGTTTTGAGCAACCTCATGAGCCAGTCGTAAAAACACTGTTTCGAGAAAAATGCGTTTAAAGTTTTGAGGCGCTCTCGCCGTCACCTGACGCTCCCACCATAAATCGGCTATATCTTCAAGAGTTTTTAAAACTTTCACTTGAAATTTTAAAGGACCATTCTTGAATAGTTATAGGTTCGAATTAAATTAAAAATAAAAAAATAGATTTTTTTAAATCGAGAATGGGGTGGTCCCCATAATCCATTTCCATAAAAGTTACTATAACGTTAAACACGAGCTATGTTTAGGAACAGCCAAAAACTTCAAATATATTTCATTAAAATATCGCACGCATAAAGTGAAATGACAGTGTGAAAATCATTAAATGAGGTATAAGGTATATAGGGAGAGCACGAAAAAGTTATCTATGAAGTTTAATAATATATCTCACAGATTGATCAGTATTTCCCCCAAACTAATAAATCACATGACCTGAGAGGTCAATTGACAATCTTATTTCTTAATATGATTCAATCACCAAAAGTCCGTTCCAATAAATACATGGTTCCACTTACTGTATCACTTCTGGCAATATACAGAAATCAAACGATGGATACTGACGGAGCCAAAATACCGCAAATCATTTGTCAGTATCACCCGACTGTAACACTGACTCCTTTGCTTGACAACTTTCACTCTAGGAAATTCTATACTTCTAAGAAGCAGCCTGCATATAAATAGTCACAACTGGCTATGACTTTCGATTCCTTGTGTAAAATAACAGTCTTATTTTAAAATAATTCACAAATGAGTTTTACCATTACGTTTCTTATGATTTGTATATAGGAACGTTCCTCATGATTTCCTATCATGAAACCTTTGTTACCTTGCAGGATACTAAATAACTGTACGAAATAACGTCCAAGAGAGATTTAAATTTATGAGATGGGTATTCTAGTAGGTATAGAAATTACATTTAGTATAAAGATATATATTTATTATGATAAAATTGATGACAGTAATGATCATTTAACTCAGATACTATGCATAAAGTTAAAGTCAAACCAATTTATAACAAAACGTTCTTCGTAACACATGTGAGGATTGACATTTCAAAGGGAGATATCTACATCTTAACATTTTTTTCATAAAACGTTCTAATGAAAATATTTATAGACCTACTGAAAATAGTTTTTATGTTGAGGAACTATGTTATTACATTGTTCTAACTACATAATTTGTTAAAATAGAACCTTGCCATTTAGAGCTACACGATTTAAAAAAAAAACAGAAATCCCCTTTTGACACGAAGTTTTAATAATATCCCCTTTCGTTGTGTACTTATGTGTAAATATCTCCTTTTGTTTTGTACTACGTTGTAATTATGACGTTTTTTTGGCAATAAACATATTCAGAAGAAATGGCAGAAGGAAGCTGCACTCATACTTTAAAATAAATGGAAAATGGGAGTGGCGCACAGTGAGACAACGCCGGCATCAAATACAAGGAGTCATTGTAGAGCTCTGAAATTTTGCACAGGTTATTTTTGAGACAATTCCAGTTTAAAAAAAAAAAATTAAAATTGTATTATTTTGTAAAATGCCGTATTGTCCGTAATACTTTAGGTATAACTTTCAATTTTGGTATACATGAATGTTATATAGTTACAAACATTATTTGAAATAAAAATTGAACTTTGGCCCACTTTTAACCCCATCACCCATACTACCTCAACATAAAAAGTGCCATATTTTCTAAAATATATTAAATACAACCTTCAAATTCTATATTACTGAAATTTATATCATTTAAAATGTTTCATGCAAAAATTACAATAACACGGCCACTAATACGACCACCTCCCAATGAAATGCAATAAAAAAAACAATATTTTTTTTCATTCAATCAATAATTTTTTAACATCATCATGGTATTCTAATTTTTTCAATTTGTTTCTCATTCTAAATGAATTAATATAAGGATCCGATGATATTTGCAAATAGTGCATTACATCTTCATTCGTAGAAATATGAGCTTTGGACAACAAAAATAATTATAATGCAAGAGGCTATTTTCTATTTTCCTGCCAGGCGACAAGCGGCACTACAATATAACAATTAAACTAAATACATTAGATAGTGATCATAACACAACTTAGATAATAACAATATCTTGCACTATCAATTTAAATTAAAATTATGCAACTATCTAACCCAAAGTCAATGCCCTTCAACAAAATTATCTATCAAATTAATAACGTAAATAAAATTTATGTAAACAAGAATATTTTTATTAAAACATAAATGATCTTTAAAGCATAATTCTGAATAACTAAAAAAAAAACAAATGTAATTTATTACTATTCTATTGTGCTTTTGCAAACTTTTGCTATATGTCCTCTACATTAAATTAAAGCTGAGATTTCAAGCTGTCATTTGGTATAAGTCTTTGACTTGCTCTAGACCAAAAAGTAATGAAGTTATGAGGCTGAAATTTCAGGGAATTGTTACTCATATATCTGTTAATATACTGTGAAAATTTCATCCAAATTGGACTACACGTCAAAAACCATTTTTTACCAGGTTACTATTGGGCTGTCTCACTGTGGCGTCGCCCACATACGGATCAAAACCATATCTCAAGAACTACTCAATGAAATTCGGTATATAATATTTTCTTGACACCCTGATAACATGGATGAAAAATAGCCGAAATCGATTCACAACCACGCATACTTCCCATATAAGTCACTTTTGTATTCCATTTGATTCGTTCACTTTATATTATATACATTAGGAACTAATGAATATAGAGGGATAAAACTCTACACAAATACTGTATTTGAGGTGTGGCATTTCCTATGGAAAAATGGTCGAAATCGGACTATAACTTTTCAAGACCCCGTATATCGAACATGTAGAACCCGTTGTGTTTCACATTTCTTATTCAATCTTCGTCTTTCGGTTATACAAAGCTTTTCTATGGCAAAGTCAATGGAATGGCTTTGATTAAAAATGTATGTGAGCAAGGTATCTTAAAACTCATACACAGAGAATTATCGTCTGCATAAGTGAAAAATAAAAAACGATATCGAAACGTAGGTACTCCAATTATAACAAAAATATCAAATTTATTCTCTTACGATTTTCGTTCTCTCGGTTTTTTGGCATTATTAAAAACCTAGCTATTAAAAAAATGACCGTATCCCGTTTTGAAAATTCTAACATGCACTAGAAATAATTAATTTGTAAATATCCTCATTTGTTTTGAAATAAAGCAAGCTATATTTTTATGCGGTAAAAATATCCCGTTTTGAAAAGACACTCCTCATGTGTTGAAATTTCGCCAATATTTAATAGTTTATAAACCTAAACAATTTAAAATAATTCAGAAATAAAAGCTGATGGCAGTTTGGAGCATATCTAAAACTTTTAGCTTCAAATACATATTGTAATCAATTGCTTATTTAATTGAAATAAGATTTCTAAGCAGGTTGCTCTAAATCAGCTAATCAACTGCAAATCTGCTTGAGCCTCTTGAATTTGTTGCCTATCTTATACACCTCTTGCATCTCATCAACGTAAGATAATATTTTTTAAACACGTAGCAAGTCCACTAAACAGTATTTATAAATGTGAAGATTACACAGCCCGACAAAATTAAAAATTTGCTTCTTTGAATTTATCAACTGATTCTAGTTAATTTGGGCGCGATGAATCAAATCTGTAATCAGTTTGTCTCTATCAGCTCAGTTTTCATGATATAGCTTTTATATATTTTTATATTTTTGCTTTTTTACTCATTATTCAATGCTTTATAAAAAGTGTTACAGCGATCGGATTTAGTTCAAATATGCGCCGTTTCTTTCGATAATCTATTTCCATCTAGACATAGGCAACTTCATAATACCCCCTCGTAGAAGCCCCCTTCCTTATTTGCGAAGAACTCGGACAGCCACTTTTCACAAGCCTCTTTTGAGTTCATGCCCGAGCTATATGGTGGATTCGATAAAACCTCCCATCCGAGCTCCCGTAGCTTCTGACGAGTCATCAACGGAGTGTGTGGTCTGTCGTTGTCCTCGTGGAACAAAACACGCTTCCTGTTGGCCAATTCTGGACACTTCTGGTCGATTGCCTGCTTCAAGCGGTTCAGCTGTTCGCAGTAGATGGTATAATTAAGCGTCTGGCCATATGGTAGCAGCTCATAGTGGATGATTCCCTTCCAATCCCACGAAACACACAGCAAAATCTCTTCGGCCGTCAATTCCGGCTTGGCCACTGTTTGGTACGGTTCTCCGGCCTTCTACCACGATCGTTTTCGCTTGATATTGTCGTATGTGATCCATTTTTCGCCGCCAGTCACCATCCGCTTCAAAAATGGGTCGAGTTCGTTCCGTTGCAGCAGCATATCGCTGGCGTTGATTCGGTCCAGAAGGTGTTTTTGGTTCAAATCATGCGCCACCCGGTCTAACTCGATGTTTCCCATGTGATTTGATCGGTATTCGTCGTCACAGGTCTTCCGCCGGCTGGCTTATCCATGGTGTCGTTTTCACCCGCTCTGAATCGTCGAAACCATTCCTACGCAGTTCGAAGTGATAGAGTACCATCCCCCAAAACACCATTAATCTCACGAATTTTTCTCTAGCGGATTTGAGTTAGTGAACTCCATGTTTACACGTCTATAACTGTTGAAAGCAATATTCGAACTAACCATGCTTTGCGTCGTTTTGTTGGTTATGTCAAGACGTTTTAAAGATGTATAGTAGTGCCAGATACGAGCTCTGTAGCGCTTTATACATAGCCGCGAAATTAAAAAAACAAAAAGTCCAACCTAATATAATCTTAATGTATTAAATTAATTTGGCTGTGCGAAAAGGTTATGATACGCATTATGTGGCTATTCCTATCATTCATCTATCAATTTATATAGTTAAAAAATGTTTGCATTTTGCAGCTTTGCATCTCTTTTATGACAGTAATGCAGTGAACAATCCACTAAAAACTCATTTAAATCGGCTTAGCATACGTTGATACTAGAGCCGTTTTTCTAACGCTGAGAGAGAAAGATTTAAATAATAAAATTTATATTTAATCAAAAAAACTAATTAAAATCTTTAAATTCTGTATGTGTTAATCTTTAAGTTAGCGACGGCAGTGATACGTGTGTAAACATTAGAGCTAGCTTACATTTTCTCAGATGAATTTTATACCACCCTAATACTCAAACCAAACACACACACATTCCTACAAGCATATACATTTACCGATTGTTGTATCTTTGTGGTCACTCTTATGTGGTCTTTTGTTTTCATTTATACATTCCACTACTTCTAAACGCACTTATGACCACACAGGAACATCTCTGTATGTGTGTTTGTGTGTGTGTGTGTATAAGGACAACCTTTTCCGCAATACACACACTTGTATACCCATTTCTGTGTGCTTTGCGTCCATTTTGTATAAGTTAAGCGTATTTTGAGCGCGTGTACATACTTAACAGCATTGATATATATTTATTTGTTTGCTTATATGTTTGTATTTTCTATAAACTTATGTATACTTTTCAGGTTGCATGGATTAAATCCGACTCGAAAGCAATACTCGGTATTCACACCCATATGGTGTCACTTAATCCCAGATTATCAGTGACACACAATGGTCACAACACCTGGAAACTTCACATATCCCACGTACAACTCAACGATTCGGGCAGCTACATGTGCCAGGTGAACACAGATCCCATGAAGAGTCTGGTAAGTAAACTCAACTAAACCTACACCTTAACTAAGCGCAACTGACCGGTAGTGAACCAAGTAGATAATAAAGGTATTACTTTGTGCGGAATGAAGTACTTAGTGGGTGGCAGAACACTGCCGGACGCTGCAGAACCAACCGTGGCAACTAAGTCAGAGGCTGAGACAGTGTGTCGCTTCGGGTGCGGAGTTGAGTAACTTAAGCCGTTAAGTCACACATACGTGAGTGTATATAGTGGAACATATGCTCATCTGCCCGCTGCTGGCAATCCCACACACGTTTTTATATAGCTTTATATTCTATATGCTCATGTGAGTGTGTAGTGCGCATAATTCGTACTGTGACCTGTAATTTAAAGTGCAAGCTACCTTTGCCTTATCCACTGAACTTTAACATTTTGTTACACCAGCCAATGTTATTTAAGCTTAGCTGGTAAACAAAAGCATAAACTCCAACGAAATTCACACTCCAACCAACATGTGCAGCTTCACAGCATTCTTTTCACCGAAGATGCCTTGAAGATTCTTCCATTTGTTATACGTAAAGCTCCAATATACGCCACTAAGTAGCTCATGTCCACTTAAACGATTGCTAGGTGTCCGAATGCTGTTATACACCTTAAGCCTTATGGGCTGTCAGGGACACTATGGCGTATGAGCAACAATATTTGTGCGGAGCAAAAAATGCAAGCGTGGCATGTGTCGCTATCGACAAATACTCAACTAATCCATAAAAATACATTAATATGATATGTTTATAATAATCCTTAAAGATCCCAATGCACACACATACGAATATATAAATATATTTAGCATAAGAGCATGACTATGCAATTGCAAATGTTGCATCCGGTCAACCCTATCGCATATTTGTACGTTTATTCTTCTGTAATCGGTCTCGGAAGCCATGCCTAAGCCATGCTGACTGAAATAATAATGCAGTTAGTGATAATATTTTGCGGTCATTTGGACTTATAGATGAGCATATAATAGACACTTACACAATATGCGCATATATGAGTACATTACATATAAGTAAATATGTACAGCACATGGAAGCACACATAAAATAGTATAGTATCCACATACAAACATAGCCTGTTAATACAGATATACACCTACATACATACCCACAGCAGCTGAATGGCAGGCGTTGAAACCATACATGAGTTATCTAATAGCTCAAAGCATACGCTAAACTGTAGATAAAGGGTGAAATGACAGCAGAGCAACACATTTGCAAACATTTGCACATTTATATGGTTCTTCTACGCACCACATACATATGTATGTATCAGCTACGTATTTGGCCTCTACAAACATCCCCACAAACACTCGCCTAAAAGCATGCTTTAATAATAACGCTTCTCTTAGCCCCACATTATGGCTGCTTCATGAATATTTTTCTCATTCCAACTGCTCGGCCACTCATCAATGCTTTGGATTATTCCAATCAATAAGTATGAGTGTGCATTTGTGTGCACACTTCCGTGCAGTTCACATGAATATTTGCTTGTGAGAGCACGGAGAATTCAATTATCTATTGATATGGGGGCAAATGTTTGTTTACTATGTATTAGAAATGAATTTTTTACTGCCGCAAATACATAAATTTGCCTTTGCCATGGGTTTGTGGCGTAATAAAATAATAATTGAAATTTTCATGTGGAAATAAATTATCGACGTATTAGTAATTTGTAATCGTAAATTTGCTTTCAAAGAGCACACTAATCAGATAAGGGAGTTTGGGTGCTCATTTATTAGCTGAAATGCAAGAAAATTATGATGTTTAAAAGTTTTTATGCAATTAATCTCATAACTTAAACGATTTGAGACTGCATTGGTTTCAATCGAAATAGGTTTGAGTATGTCAGCTATGCGGTTGCTTTAAATTAGATTTGATTCAATGAAATTGAAGTTAAACAAATTATTGCAACAATCTAACGAATTCAAATGACAAAAGAAGATTTCAGTCGAAAATCGTTTTTAAAAGTGATTGACAGTTGCTTATATTTCTTTATTCGTCTCTATTATTGTCTAAGACGGCTTGCTACTGGTTTACAAATTGTAATGCAAAAAATTTATTCAAAAGAAGAAAGGAAGGGCTAAGTTCAGGTGTCACCAAACATTTTATACTCTTGCAATTTATTCATTTAATTTTATTAATATAACAAACAATTTGACTCACATATTCGCCATATATATGTAGGCAGGGAACATAGAAGCGGACAGAAATACTGATACTAACTATTACAGACTGACCGAACTTGACGAGACGCCGATACGGACACTAACACGGACGACAAAAGAAGAACTGAAAAAGAAAACGAATTCAGTCTCAGTATAACCATAGCGTAAGATAGACCTCGTTAAAAAACTAAAGATTATTTTACAACCTACTGTAACTAAAAACTTAAATTAAAATTATTAAAACTAATTTAATCTACAATTAAAAGTGTAAAATGTAATATAATAAGAAAACATTAATAAAAAACTGAATTGTTCCTACATATATGGTATAAAGTCCATTGAAAGTTTGAAAACTCTTATATTAGGTATATGGGAGCTAGCGGAAGTTATGACCCGGTTTCACAAATTTTTGACACGGACACATATTCTCTCTGAATTTCTTCAAAATATCTGAGAGATTTACTTATATTTTCGGTAAAAAAATAATTCGAAGTTCTGAGGACCACATGTTCGATATATGGGGCTTTGAAAACTTATGGTCCAATTTCGGCGATTTTTAGAAGGGTGAAGCCACTCTGTAAATGCTGTATTTATGCAAAGTTCTGTTCCGATATCTTCACTAGTGCTTACTCTATATATTGTAAAGTAAACGATTCAGATCGACTTCAAAATTCGGGTATATGGAAAGTAGGCATTGTTGTGAACCGATTTGCCCTATCCTTATATTTTTTCGGTTATCCCCATTTTGTAGACGTGACAGTGGTCACGTTGCGAGAGTATAAAAAAGATCGCTGAGCCGAGTTTTCGTTTAGACATATAATTTAGATATATTATTACAAACATATTATTATTGTCTGCATTATTGCTAAGCCATTATATTTTGGAAGATTGGGCAGCAAAACGACTTTACTATGTACTATTAGCGGATGTTTTTTGTTATGCCAAGTTTTCTGAGTAACAGAATACCTAGTTCGTATTTTCCGATATATTCCGCCCGAGGTTTTCTCGATCGTCCAATCTTATTCCGATATATTATATATATCCAGATTTTACATCACACAAAAATACTTACGTAACGTAACTTAAAGTACAGTCATTACAACCTCATTCTACCCTCACAAATGTAGTGCTTCATGAAGTCACCGTCCATTGCAGATAAAGAGTTCAAGTTAACTTTGGAAACTGATAACTTATTCCGACTAGACCAGTTTTAATATATGTATGTCCTGCATACCAAGAGACTCCGCATGTCGCTAAAGTAGGATACAGTGAAGTCCACTCGTCTAACATCACTTTCTCTATATTCTGCTATTGTCGAGATAACTCGTTTCCAGAACAGAAAGTTAGATTACCTCAATGAAAACTGACTTTTCTTTTCTCCAAATAGAGTTATAAACCATCATTATTTCAACGCAAACAGCCAAGGCCGACCGGCATAATGACAGTACACTAACAATCTAAAATTAAACAAAATTTCTAATTATGTATGAATTGGTTGAGCTCCATAATTATTTTGTTCAAGATGAAGGCATAAAAAAGCCTTCTATCGATTATAAAACGTTCAGAACTGCATAATATACTATATTCATCATAGAATAATAGAAATAATATTACCTGTTCAATAAAATTTATAAAGTATAAATCTCATATACTTATATGAAATTATTAATAGATATTTTAATTTATTTCTTCAACTGCACCAACCCTGTAATGCTTAGTATACTTATATGTTTATCTGTATTTATTTTACTTTATTCCACATTCGTTCATACTTTGCACAAAACCTTGCACTTGCAACCATCACCAACACCTGAAGTCTGGCTATTTGGATGTTGTAGTGCCGCCGGATATTCTAAATCACCCGGAACAAAACCTCGAGGAGGGCATCAGCAATGAAGGTGGCACAATTGTGCTCATCTGTAGTGCCACAGGCGTCCCAGAACCGACAGTGCAATGGCGACGTGAGGGCGCCAAAGATATAGTCCTGCGAACGGAGACAAGAGAGAAACAAGGTAATTCTTTGCGGGTGTACAACCGTTGAAATAATAGTAAAAACTTTAAATCATTTTCGTCGAGTAGATTGATTTTTTATGAATTATAATAGATATAGATGCAGACAAATACCCATTTATATAATGGATGATTTTTAGACACGTGGTTTTCAAGAAAAATTGACGAAAAAGTGACCTGTGTAATATTTTTGTCACAAAATAGTAAATGTCAAGTCACATCTACAGATCCGAAGTTGAATAGTCAATTTTTTCTTTTAAAATTCAAATTACAATATCGGAAGACTTAGATATTTTACCTCATTATAACCACGAATACCAAACATAATACAACAACAACAGACAAATTCCCTTAAAGCCCCATAAGATCTTTAAGTATTTTACCCCATCATCCACACACAAATTGCTTTCATATTCGCCCCTTTCCTTTGCACGCTGCGATTAAATGGTAAGTAAAACGATACTCATTTACCCGCTGCCGCCCTAATTGAGCGCGAGAGTGCAACTTATGCGGGACAAAGGTGGGGCAACAATCCACTCAAACACTTCAACTTTGCCTGAGAGTGCTTAGCCCGCTTTGAAAAGGTTGGAGAAACTCAAACACACACACACATAACTGTGCTAGGGCCAGCGATTAGGTGTTGAGGACGTTCATTGTGTGCACATGTCCCGGGTGATATGTTGTTATTGTTTTTTGTATGTTGAATGTGAAATGTGTTCGTGTTAAGAATTGCTATGTGTGTGTGTCTTTTGTAGACAAACGCAAGTGTTTGGCATGCCACATAATGACTGTTTAGCAAAGCCACTGTCCCCACACTTATGTCTGCTATGAGTACAATTTTTTCTTTACTTGTCCTCTTATGTTTACATGTGTATATGTATGTATTATTTTTTTCTCGATGGAATATATGAAGTTCAAGGGAATGGAAAAGGATTGAGGAGTGTCGCTTAAACACAAACAAATTCATATGTTTCCCTATTTCTATAGTTGTTGTTTTAAGCTTTTTGTATATATATCGTACAGTATACAAAAGTCACATTATATTGCCCCCACTCGTACGTGAGCCGGAAAGAAAAGTTAAATTAGGCATAAAGGGTGGTCCATGTAGTGTTTGTTGGTAAAAGTTATTGACAATGACAACCATTCCTTGCTGAAAAACTACACAACACCATATCTTGAATCAGTGGGTTTAAAAAGTCTTGACCGAAAAGAAATTAAGATGAACCTATTTATCAAGAACAATGTATATACAAAAGCTTCAAGAGAGTGAAATACCGTTATAAAATATTTAATTTCTCCACTACCTCAAAGCAAACCTTGACGAAATTGCGGAACAACTGGCAAAAAGGCCGCCGCCGGAACCATTTATTTCAGTTGGTCGAAATGCCCTTATAGATAACTTGAAACATTTATCGCGCTGCTAAGAAACAAACTAAGACAAATAGTTCACTATATACTACCCACTGTAGATTAAGGAGATATATTTACAATATGTAACCTAGAAGCGGAGACACCAGAGCATCTACTCCTTGATTGCCCTGCGATAGCGTAAACAGTGGTCATATAATGTATTCACAAAGAGATAAAGCCTTCTTGTCGTGACGCTTAACCTCAATATCTTAATCTAATCTAACACCTTTGGCAGTCTCAAAATTCTAGATATCTAACTTCACTTAGTACATGGGAAGTGCTCACAAGTGATTTCCTGATAATATTTAAGAACTCTCACAGTATAAGGGCTTTGAGTGTGCCAGGAAGATTTCCAGGGTACTTAATAGAACTTACTACAAGAATGAAAGTATATTCTAAAAGCAAAAGTATGCTCGTTCTATTAAATAAACCAATCATACACCAAGAGCTACTGTTTCAAATTTCCAACAAGTAACCACTGGATGTATCACCCTGTACATCCATAATATATATAGAACCACAGATTGTCAGGTTAGCGTAATGTGATAGACACAATCGGAAAGTTAATTAATTAGGTCACCACATATATTTTGTCCTCCCTTTAATGAGCAATTTTTTTCAGTTTCTTTACCCTTTTCCATTCCACGGTTGCCATTTTGTAAAGAGCACCGCACTTGAACCACATTTCCAAATGTCTCCAATGCACATGCTCTAATTTAGTTTCTAGCATCTATTATAAACTAATATATGAGTTGGTTACACATTCTTGCATTACTAAACTCTCGTTTTTTCTCATTGCAGTGGTCAAAACAGTAGAGGGGGAGCGGCTCGTGCTGACGAATGTGCATCGCACTGATATGGGCGGCTATTTGTGTATTGCCTCTAATGGTGTACCGCCGTCCGTGAGTAAGCGCTTCGACGTGCATATCAATTGTAAGTACCAAAATAACCAATAACAACAACAGCAATAACACAAACAAAACAATTGCAATTACATTTGTACAGTTATATTGTAAGTGAAATGCATTTATCCTAGTTTAAGTACACATGCCCATTTGTCTTCGTATTTATTTGTAGTTGAAATTGAGTTTCGTTTTCAATTAAATCCGGCACTTGAAGGCCACGTTACAGCTTTTTTCGACAATCGGAAGCCAAAGAAAATAAATAATAAACAAAATAAACGTATGAAAGAGAATCGAAAACTAGAAAAAAAATCATTAAAAATGGCTTAGGGGCGAAATGATATTGGCAGTAAAGCCATGACCCATATATTTAAGCAGTTTTCGTTAATTGCATTGGGAAGAGTTCAAGGCGGCAAGCTTTACTCTGACAAAAACATGTTTATATATTAGTTGGGTTAATTAAATTGAAGTATAGCATTCAATACAAAGACCGCTGGCAACCGCATCGAAAATATATAATATCATACTATTTCATTCCTTAGGAATGCGCATAACGGAATCGAAGATAGCTGTTACCGTCTTTTATCTGCATTAGTGATGCAAAATCATTCTAATTAGATCAGCAGACTAAACCTCCAATAAACTTCTAGTTTTGGTAGAATTAGAACTTTGACAGCAGACAAAGTAGAAAGATATTAACGCCACTTACCTGAATAAAAAATTAAGAAAACTTTCTAATTCAATTAATTAATTTTATTTTATTTATTTTTAATGTTATTGCACAAAGAATTTTGTAATACAAGGAATGATTTTATACTCTCGCAATTTGCAAAACTCAAAGTATTGAGGATAGGAAAAGGTCTAGCTTGAGTAATCAGTTTCCACGAATTCATGTTAAGACAACACACAATTTGAACTTGTCTTCGACATAAAGTCCACTGGAATAAGAAACCCGACAGACGTTGCCATGCATGATATTTCAAGCTATTAGGATACTAACCAAAGTATTTCTTTTGTTGGGACAAACTGGAATTAATATATAAATGGATTAAAGATTGGTACACCGACTGAAGCAACATCCAGTTATAAAACATTTCGCAAAAAAATGTTTCCAAAACAATTGTATATACTTTTAGGCGGTTTGTCTACAATAACAATGGCAACATCTATTTTTGGCAAATATAAAACACCTTAGAATATATAAATTTTAATTTAATTAAATGCACTATTTAAATTGGACAGAATGATGACTACAAACCATTCTCGAATCCAGCTGAAGAAACACAAACAAATTTCAATCAAATCGACAGTGACATGCACACATACAGAAGAATTTTATGTATAAAGATATAGTTAATCCTGGAATATTTTTGCCACCCAACTGCATCATATCCAATCCAATATTACACGTTCACTTTATTTTCCTCACATATAATTCGGCATTAGGTATAAAAATCTCTTTAATTTTGTAAATTCTTATATTTTAGGTATATGGGACAGAGGGGAAGTAATTACCCAATTTTACCCATTTGTAACAGAGAGACACATTATAATAAGGAAAACTCGGAGGAGATCTTTTTAGAATATCTGACAGATCTGTCTATATTTTCGGTAAAAAAAATGGCGTGAAAAGTTATAATCCGGTTTTAATAGTTTTTAGACGACCACTGCCACGCCACTAATGCAATGTTTGTATGAAGTTTTGTTCCGATATATTGATTGATTCTTGATTTATATATTGTTCAGTAAACGAATCAGTGAGAGTTCAAAGTTGCAATATATGGAAATATATCAATAAAATGCTAAAATCTAAACTTGACTAAAATCGATCAAACAGTTCCTGAGACATGGTTTTTGACCCAAAGGTAGACGACGCCAAGCCAATTTTTAAATGCTTATACCAATATGAGTACAGCCTTAACGTACCATCTTTTCTATAAAAATTAGCAATTTCGTTAGTAATTTAAAGCACTTTTAGGCTTCCTTTAAATGGCAGATTTCGATTTCGATTTCGCTCATTTTAACACCATATAATAAAGTGCTGGAACAAAATGTCTCTAGTAAGTCTGATTGATATAGTTGTAGTATCTTACGAAATATATGCGAAAAATCTATTAAGGGGCAAAACCACGCCCTCCTATAAAAAAATTACACACAAAGATACCACTCCATACTGAAACCTTATATCTAATTTTACTTTAATAGCTTTATTTGCAAAAACAATCAACCAATGTTCTCTGGTTATGTTGATAGAATCCTAACTCTTGTAGAAGAACCATGAAAAAAATTTACTTCAAACAATATTCATTAAAATAAATAAGTACATACAAATTAGCACGAATCAACTTTTAATATATAATACACATACACGCCGTACAACTGTCAAGTAATCATTTGATCATAATAACAACAACGCGCAAGAATACAATTTGTTTGAAATTGTTACGATGCTTAAAGTCAGCTTTAACTCGGGCATTCATAAAATTAACAAAACAACTTTGCGGTTTTGTCTATGGTTGCACCCCCACATACAGGCAGATGAGTACAGTCCAGTCTGTGTGTATGTTTTGCATGAATCCGCAAATACCTACATAAATACTCGTAGATATGTACAAACCGACCACATCAACCAGTTATATGTTGGCCTCAAAGTTTTTTTCCTACTTTTTGCCCACCCTCTTCCCGAATAGCCAGGATAAAAGCGGTTGGGACAAAGCACATTTCTGCTTTTCTTTTCTGCACAGCAGCCAACGGGTAATGACCTCGACCGACAAATAAATCTAGAAATGTGTTTTAAAATAGTTTAGTATGCAAAATTGAAGGGGTTTCTTTGTACGTCTGTATGTAAATAAATATTTATAACATATATATACGTATATATATTATATACATATTCATATGCATGTGTTCAGTGTAAACTTCGTGAAAAATTTTCGTTTTACTTTCACGAAAGTTTAAATTTGATTGTTGGGTAGTTGTTTTGATACTCTGGAAAGCCAAATGGTGTGTTCGCTTATGTGATGCCTAAACAAAAGGGAATGGTCTGCTACAAATTTGGTGTGAACTCGGCAATTCAACAAGTTCAAAACTTTGTAGATTATTCTAGCCCTAGCTTTGAATTTGATTGAAGATCTCTTCTAGAGCTAACAAGTCTAATTCAACGGTATAATTATTATACAAGGTGGTCAATTTCGTGTATTTATATTTTAATTTCATATTATCTAAGCAACTCGATTTCACAATATTGACTTAAGTTTTTCCTCAAACTAGAGCATCCCATTAACCCATTTTGGCATGTCTGTCACCCTTTGAGGACACATTGTCAAAATTTGACATTTTGAGTTTTGAGGTTACTAAATCATATCCCACGTTATTTTTAGTTCCACCCTTAAGAACTGGAAAGAGAACACATTCAATTATCCATGGTTGGCCAAGGGTGCTACAGGTTTACGCAGATCGACGTTCATATGTGTTATAACTATTAACTGTCCATTTTCATAAAATAAATGAGCTGTGGTAAAAACCACCTGTATTTTGTTGCTGTGGTAATAATGGAAAACACTTTTTAAATTATTAAAGGATGGACGTTCTGGTCTATTTTGGTTCCGGACTATAATGAGAACGACCAGCTTTATCCATCCCGATGCATGTCTCGCTAATCACATAACTTCAAGTTTATTCATCCCTATGTATCAATTATTACTCAAACTAGATAATCACATAATGCATTTTCAGATAGATTATTGACTACCATGACTCAATATTTTAACTTTATGAACGCTATGAAAAGTAATAGGAGGAACTAGGTAATCTGATAAATTTACATGACTGTGAAGCCCAATAAACTGTAAGGGGTATAACAATTATGAAAAAGAGGGTCTTTAAATCTGTCGTATAGCATCAAATGGACTGGGAACTACATTTTCGAATTAAGGTATATAACTCTGTAGCGTATTGTAAGATCTTCAAGATAAAAAGATGCTTGTTTCAGGCGACTAACACAGTTTTAAGAACTAGTTAATATTATATAGAATTCTTAATGTCAATAAAAGTAATTATATAACAAATATGCCATTAACTCCATATACCTACATATCAATGTGCATCCCCTCTTATTTACTTATTTACATATTTACATATACTTAAGGCATGGCTGCGTTAATGTGGTAAGCTCAACTCAGTAAATAAGCATAGAGCCTATATTTCACCAGCTATATACTATATATATTTAGTTGAAAATATGTCTGTATATACTATGTCCCCCTCACAAAACTGTGAGCAGCATGTAAAGTCTGAATTAACACGCCGGCCACACATTGTGCACTTCACATATTATTGTCCCTGCCTTTGTCTCCATATTGTTGGCTAACAATGTTGTTTGCACTTTTGTCAGACGGAAACATCAGTTGCATTCGCCACTGTTGTGACATGCATTTGGACTTATGTCCAATGGTAGGACGTAACTCACTTGGTATTTATACATTATGCATTCACTTTAATTAAATGTGTGGGTTTGTAAGTATAACTGTAGATATATATACAAGCACATATGTATATGAATATGTAAATATTTAAAAAATTTGTAAGGTTTTCCATTCATTCTTGACGAACTTTAGGCAAAACTCATTAAAAGTAATATAACAACGGCTATCAAAATTATAAAATCAGTCAGCTGTCAAAACATAGTTTTTATTTAATTGTGTCATACATAATTCAATTGTTTTTTCGAGAGCTGAATCAAATCCCCAAAGTCAGTTCGATATCAATTAACCGCGTAAAACAACCGTTGAGCATTCTAAACGAAATTGCTCATCAGATGGGCTTGGGTTAACATCTTTACAGAATTTTGCTGACAACAAAAGGGTCTACGTGACGGATCTACCCGCCTCGATATCCGATGAAGAACTGTCATATGTGCAACATTCCTGAAAATATTTGCGGACTGTATTATACAGCAACGAAGAATGTGGAATATCTTTCTGTAACTCTAAATAACAAAATATTTTAAACCTCGAAGTTTAAACCTATTCCATTGACCCATAGAAGGATTTAAATCATACCATTTTTCAATATCCTGCATATCATTGGAATATTCTACCGTTTAAGAGAATTAAATTACTTATTTATTATTTTTAACATATTTATATCTTGAAGTGCTCTAAAGCTTTCCATTATGGGGGAGAATATTTCAGGCAAACCTTTAAAACTCTCTGTTTCAACGCTGAATTTCTCAAGGATTGATTGCCAGATTTCATTCACATGTTGCACATGTCACCCTGGTTGCATAAACACGCTTAAGTATTTGCATAGAAAATGGAGAGCTTCAATCTGCATTCATTTGTTGCACAGTCACGGAAATGCCAGCTAAAATATAAATTTTTATTTCCTTGCTGCAGTTCAGTTGAAAAATACCAGACAAAACCCCAACGAAATGGTCATCAACAAATTTTTAGCAATAAAATTAAGCGGACAATGTAGAAAGCAAAGCTGTTTGCTGCACACAAACAAAATGAAAAGAGAATATGTACGAGAGAATATGCAACAGTATATACACACATATGACAACTCAATGTAAAAGACATATGCAGCTTGTCCAGTGAGACAGTAAAGGACGTCACCAAGCACATTGTTCTTAAATTAATATGCATAAATACGTACAAGCATATGTCTGTCAAAGTGGATGCATATAATAATATATGTATATACAGACATATATTCCTAATAGACTGATTTAAGTAAATTCTTTGTGAGGACATAAATTTCCTTCGCAGTACTGTTTTGGAATATAAACGTTGTCAGTTGTAGAACTTAACGTTGCTAAAGACGTTCATAAAAAATTATATGCACAATACAATTGTTCAAAATAGATTCTAAAAGTATAAACTGTTAACAGTTTCACTATTTTTCTAACCACCATTCAACCACAGCCCTGCTTACCTTTCAAATAGTGCACTAAATATGTATTTCCATTGAGTCTGCTTTAGCTGCTGACTTATAAGCATACACTAAAACCTTTTCTCACAAAAGTTAATTAATTAATTAACGAGGCTTTGCTTGATGAAAGCGATGATTTAGCTCGATTTACCATTAATTCTTAATCGAATACAAGTCGAGTTGGATTGCAATGCAACTATGTGAGTTGTTGTCCACAATTTTAAAAATTGTTTGTGGTTATTGATTGCCATCAGCTGTTGAACGTTACAAACTTCTTCTGAATAGTAACAAAAAGTCGTATAGCAGCTGATCGTTAATCGAGTAGCTGGCTGTGCGAAAAGCAAAAACTAATGTACTAACTATATTTGGGTGTGCGAAAAGGCTATTACGCTCTTTCATAAGAAGTAGTATAACAAGATCTTGTCACTTAACCCAGTTGACTTTTTGACAGTATGCTAATTGTCAGTAATGCTAATTGGATAATTAGTAAATTACTCAATTATATGTTAATCGAGTACTATGCCGAATTAAATTACTGACTTTTTCAACAAAACCTTGTAAGTATAATGTTAGCATTATTAAACACCACATTAATGAAGGAAAATATTATTATGGAACATCAAAAGTTGTAAAAACTATAAATACCTAAAGCATTAATGAAAACTAATAACGAAATATATAGATCTGTTATTATTTATAAAAATTATAATTCCACTTTTGAAGTCGAAGACCTCATCTTCTGATTCCAATTCCATATTACACATGTAAACTCTTAAATAAACAAAATCCCAGCAAGATGTAAACATAAAAGAGGTCATTCATACAGTCAGTCCGTTTGAGTCTACTAAATTAATCGGGGTACATTAAAAATGTACTACAACACTGCGAGAGTAAAAGTGAAACTGTAACGAATGCAGCACATTGTATTCGGGTGTACCAAAAGTATAACATACAAACATCCGTACAAATTTACAATACATACAAGGATATATATACCCCGGTAGTTGATTTTATAAAAGACTGGCAGCGAGGCTAAGCGCTTTAATCCGCATTATTTATAGCATAGAATTACCCTATACGAGTAGGGGGAAGCAAACAGCCGTAAACTGGCTAAAGAGCAGCTGCAGCGACAGATAGGATAAGTCAGACGTGTCCTTGCCGGAGACAGATGTTAAAATAGCAAATTCCCAATAAAAATGGGTAAACAACAATAAAAGGGCAAATACTCGTTTCAGTCAAATCGTTAGCCACACTTAGTGGCAGTGATGGGAGGAAATGGAATGCTCTTTAGATTCCAAATAATAACAAAAACACCATTTATTCATACTGAGTAGATAAAAATAAAAAAACGCTCTCTAAATATTTACGAATATTTATGTATGTCTGTATGTACGGTTCAGTGTCAGCTGAAATGGTGTTAAAGTCATGACATATTCGTCGAGTGTGTACAAATCATCCCTGCGGTCACGGTATACCATTTGTAACGGTATGCTAAAATGACCGTATTGACAATACGACAAGAGACATTTAATCATTGTGCCGTCTGAAGCATGTTTACGTCTCCTGTTTGCCCTTCGATAATCGAATGACGAATGAGGTAACAAAATGGCTGACTTCATGAGTGTTATCGATAAAAAACATGCTTTTTGGTTATACATACCTAAATTAAGGTCACGTATGAGTTATAAAAATGTCAATATTTTAGTATTTATTGATTGTCTTATTGGAAGTAATGCTCAAAAGCTTCGATACCGTTTTTCGTAGTGTTGTAATAACGATTACATTTTATTTATTTCATAAAATATACGTAAAGTAAATATTTGGAAAGATGGAAATAACGATAATACATATAATATAACGAGACACCAGATACTGAAACTTATACATCATCTATTAATGATTGGTATGCACCTTGGTCCAACACGCCGTAATAGAGTTGAACCTTCAGGCACGCGATGTCCGTATCGAATAACAAAACCATTGCTTTCAAAACTGTGTTTTTTCGAAAAAACGAAAATTTTTGAAACACAAAGTTGTGATCAAAAAATCGTTCACACATCTAGATTTCCGTGAGAAGAAATATTTTCCATTATTTTTAAAATTACAGCAACATCTAACTTTATAAACCTTTGGTAGACACAAAACCTCTATTGGTCATATGTTTAACGCGATCTTTTAAGCACAAGCGTTAGGTTAAGGATGGTTAAAAAATAAGTACAAGAGTCTTAAAATCTCTCTATGAATGGCCTAATGAGAAATCCACCACACTACAGCTCTCAGCCAGAATAATCAATGGGATGTACATGAGGCCAGTTGGAATAAACCTGACACTTATGATGCTACAGGCAGACAATGGTCGAAATCGGTTCACAATCCCAAATACTTCTTATATATCACAATTCGATAATTCATCTGAAACAAGAACTAATGAATCGGAATAAAACTTTGCACCAATACTAGATTGGATATATGGCATCGCTCAGCAAGGCCCCTGATATCGAATATGAGGGTCTTAGTGCCTATCGAATTTTTTTATCGAAACCTTTCGAATGTTTTTGAGAAGCTAAAAATGCACATCTGCCAAAAATGTATAAAATTGGATAAATACTTCCCCCCAGCTTCACCAAACCTAATATAAGGATTTTCAAATTTCCGGTGGGCTTCTTTTACCGTATATAGCGCTTAATATATCAGATATATTCAAAATTAAATATCTCTTGAATAGCTTGGTGTCGAAAAGTGTTTTCGTTATTCTAGGGAGCTTACTTATTTTAAATTTAAGTCATTATTTTCTATATACTGTTCGGGAATATTTGGGGATAGCTTAGTCAAACATCAAGAGCTTCAGCTATGCTTTTCTTTCTTCATTTGCTCTCAGGCAATGTGGTAACTCGAACCTAGAAACACACCATACACGTCGAATAAATTGTTTCGCAAACAATAATACACATTTACAATTATTTATAAACACGAAGCCACTTCATTGATTGCACACAATAAATAGCAATGTAAATATTATATTTCAGATTATATCGCTTACTAACTGTATCAACTAATCTTTAACTTTTCACAGTTCCACCGTCAATTAAGGCTGTCAATCAGCTGTTGGGCGCCCCGGTTGAACGTGAAGTCACACTCGAATGCATTGTAGAAGTGTTTCCGAAACCGCTCAATGGCTGGTATCGCAATGAAGGTAATGTATATGCACTTAAACAGAATGCAATGGCAGTGACGTCTCGCCTCGGCTCGTCTCATACCGTTTCGTCCGTCGTCCTCATGGCGTCCTGCCTGCTCTGCAATAAAAACGTAGCAACTGTAGTACTAAAGTCAATGTAATTGATGTAATTGCCTGTCATTTCTCATGCAACTCAATGTCTTTTTCTGCTTCTATATTCTTTTCCCCTTTTTTCTACCTTACTTGTTTTATCTTTTCGTCGCGACTATCAATGTTGATGATGCTACTATTCGGATAGGTAACTTAAAGCTGCATAGTAGCAACAAGTACAACATATCGGAGGCCATGATTAACTTGTACACGTGGCATCTCAACCTGACAATACGTCATCTGACAAAAGCCGACTTTGGCGCCTACACTTGTTCCAGCGTCAATGCGTTGGGCAAAAGTGAAGCGCGAATACGACTACAAGGTATGTATGAGTGTAGTATGTGCAGTATTTTTTAAGTGTGTAAAATATAAAACAGTGCTTGGATCACCCATTCAATCCCTGTGAGGAAAATTTCACTCGTTCCGTACCAGTTTCTTTCTTTTTAATTTAGTATGTATTATTGGGAAGTGCATTATATCTCTGGCTTTATTAAATAGCATTTTGAAATATGCGCGTTTCCTACAAATAATTTCCTTGATAAGTGATATCACTCAAATATTTTTAAAATAGGTGTTTCTCGAAGATTTATAAGAACTCTGTTGGAGTAACTACTAGTAGTTCAGATAGGTACCGGGTCTTAGATTTATGAGTAGATATCATCAACGCTGCTCATATCAACTTCGATAATGTCCGAATATCAGCAGACTCTTGAATTTACTTCGATTCACAGACCACGTAATTGCCAATTTCAATATCTACAATAATTCTACTACTCTCACTTGACAACAAAGAGAAAGCGGCATTCCTCAACAAAATTTTTGGGAATATTTCACGCCGCAACAATAACAACAACACCATATATTCTAACCAGTAGACCTCTAACTAGCATCTACCACAGATCCACTCCATCGCTTAATTACAAAAGAAATAAGAATCGATCTAACTCCTCTACAAGATAACCACATCACATCATATCATGACAAAAGAAATAAGAACAAAGAGAATAAAACATCCGAACGTTATGCTTACTGACATAGCCTATATTAATCTATGCCGTCGCTGTAGATCCGTGACCGATGTGAAGACATTATTGGATTGATTGCAGTGTCGTTTTCCATACCGCCAATCTTAACCACTATATATTGGCAGAACATGTTAATAATTAGTCTAGAATACTCCTCTGATTACAAACTCCTCTTATAAAGACTATTGTCAAAAGTTGTTTAACCCGAGTGAACTACAAAAAGACCGCAACATCAGTAAATTACAAAAAAATTATAGGATACTGCAAGGCTTACAAAAACTGGTTTACTTTAGAGGGAATTTAAGCGAGGAATCTTACAAGATAGCACTGTATATTTCCTACAGGGATACATGCACGAGTGTCTGATCCAAGTTTAGGTGGGAAGTTGAGAGTTTGAGAGCTTAGATGGATGGATTGGATCGTTATACATTGCAATTGCTTTGCCGGCACTTTTTTCCAATCTACCCAAATGCATATGTGTCGGTACAGTGTATATTCATTTATATGCAATCATGTATGTGGCACCATAATGAAGGGTATCATATGAGCGGCAAATAAGCCAACCGACCAACTACAACAACCACGAGTGCTCCTATCTATTATGCTTTCTTTTGCCATTATATGAGCGCGATAAATCAATGGGGATTTTAGTGAATGGCGAACAGTGATGCGGTGCTAAGTGTATGTAGCATGAGTGTGGGGTAGGTGAGGCAATATCTATCAAACAAACCGGCAGCCAGCCAAGGGGTTTGTGTCATTGTGTTGCCTCCCATCTACAACTCATAGATAAACTACTCAGAGCGACTGATATGTGTGCATGTAAGCCATACAGCTCAGCGGTCCAATCCATTCAGATGCTTTGGCTATTGTTCCAAGCGGCATCGGATCGAGATTCACCTATCGCTCTAGATACTGTTGGCTCGCATCGGAGGATATGTATGTGTGTGTGCGTCGCACGGATGTAATACATCCACAATGAAGTATGGCACAATTTGGTGAAAAGTTTCTTCTTCGACAGCCGTTCGACAATAGATCTACAGCCATATCCGCTGCCAGCCGTCATGGCCTCAGCTTCAGCCTCATCTTCCGCCATAAAACAATGAAATTTGCTGCACACACATGGCATGTGTATTCAAATAGTATATTAGTTTAATGTGTCTAATGCCGTAAGGGATTTTCATTTCACTCGTCGATTGTCGATTGCCAGCAAATAGAAAACAAAAACACCAAAAAACCACGCCAAACAAAAACAAACAAAATCACAAAGCCAATTGCACACATATGCAAGCTGAGAACCCCTGCAAAGAACCGACACAACGTCAAACCAGCTAGCATATGTAGTCACACACACACACACATCGAAAAAGTGGTTTAAAAGACTTCTTTAACCGAAAATCGGTTTTACCGACAGCGCCGTTGTCTCTTTAGATGTAATAAAATTTCATTTAAACGAATGAATGTGCGTCCATTCGATTTTATTGCCATTTCTCTCCATTCACTATTCGCCATGCGGGTGACAGAACTGTAAATTGAATTCAAAGCTACTATGTGTGCATATATGTGTGTGCTCGCTCCTTTGCTTTTTACTCTTTGGCCAACCTAGACTGTTGGCATTGTTCTGGCTTCTAAGCGCAGCTCATCGGTTGCATATTTGAAGGTGGACTTGGATGCGTGTGAATGCGCTTGTGTACATGTGCCATTGGGTGCGTGCTCTGAAGAAAAATTATTTTCTCACCACCACGATTTAAGTGGGTAATGCAATGTGGAATTGTTAGTATTATAAAAGCTTTTGGCTGCAATTCGTGAATTTATTTATGACAGACAAAATGCGCCATTTCGTGCAGCACTTGCTGCGCTCTCCAGCAGCGGATATTTTCAATGTCAAACGGTACATTAAATAGTTGCTGGCAAAGCTTAAGGCTATGAATTTTATGTAGTAATTTGTAATCGCGCAATTTTCAGTGCAAAAATGCATTTGTCTGAACTTTAAAGATGAAATTCTTCAGTCGCATTACAGCATAGAAGTTATTTCTTACGGCGGAACCGTCTGAAAAACGTAACTGAGTAGTTACTGTTTGAGGTGTCAGTATACCTAAAAATTAAGATTCGGTAAATAAAATGTATCTTACAGCAGTTATCTGAAAAGATAATTATATATAGAACTCACCGACCAAACGTACAACTATTTAATCTGAGTAGGCGATATTCATTTCAAGTTACTACAAGGTTTCTCCCAGCGAAGAACACATGTAGATTTATATTTGCACAGCTCAAATCGAAATATTATAAATATATAAACTCTGACAACTCTTTCCCAGACGAATTCATTATCCTCCTTAAATCTGAGGCAACAATTATGTACAATTTATTTTAGATCACATGAAGGTGTGAAGGATCACAACACGAGACGGATGGGGTATAGCCCTAGAGTTGAAGAGGAAAGCGAGACGCATGTACAGACCAAAAACGAAAGAGTCAGAAACGTTTTTGGTCTGACAATTCTACGAAAAGATGCGACGATTTACAGAAGGTTTGAAGACCGGAGGATCTTCAGAGGTGATCTAGCGGTTGATGAACAGTACTGAATTTCTGCAACCTGCTGAATAGCAGTGAAAGCATAAGACCAGGTGATGGCGAACGCGATGACCTGACTATGAAGAAAGCCCAAAGCCGTGGAGGGCGATGGATTGCCTGATATTGTTTGATATGGTCGGACGAAAATATGAAAGTATGAAAGTATATATTCGAACCCAAGGTTACTTTGCCCAACCCATAAAAAGGGAGGGCCCACATAATGCGGATTGTAGCTAGACGTTCATCCGCCGAGGTCTGCCTCCACAAATCCAACACCAATGACCGCTCCTTCATATGGCCGCAGTAGTAAATGTCACAAGGACCCACCTTCTTTCGTCCGTTCTGACTTTAGCTCGTCTCCAGATGTCTGTTGGCTACCCAGAATCGTTCCTGGTCACTCCCAATTGAATATCCCTGGCGTACGCCGATGATATCGATATCATTGGATCAACAATTGCGGTGGTAGTTCTGTTTTTTCCAGACGGGATAGGGAAGCAAAGCGTATGGGTCTGGTAGTGAATGAGGACAAGACGAAATATCTCCCATCATCAAACAAACAGTCAGCGCATTCGCGACTTGGCTCTTAGGTCACTATTGACACTCATAACTTTGAAGTTGTATACATATAATTTCGACAAAATAAAGTCTTCACTTGACATTCTTAAACCAAACTCTACAAGTCGCTTATTAGTCCCTGATGTATGGCGCAGAAGCGTGGGCGATGACAACGTCCAATAAGACGACACCAGGAGTTTTCGGAAGAAAGGTTTTGCGGTATATTTTTGGTCCATTCTTCATTGACAACGCTGAATACCGTAGAAGAGGGAATGGTGAACTGTACGAGTTATACGGCGACATTGACTTAGTTCAGCGAATAAAAGTGACTATATGACGAAAGCACTTCAGCTTTGAAAGTGTTCGATGCAGTACCCGCTAGTGGTAGCAGAAGAAGGGTAAGACCTCCAATCCGTTGGAAAGACCAGATGGAGAAGGACCTGGCTGCACTTGGTATCACCAATTGGCGCCACTTAATGCGAATGATACGCTGTTGTTAACTCAGCTATAATCGCGTAAGCGCTGTCTATACCAATAAAGAAGTATAAGGTTTATAATGGTACACGTATCTCTTAAACATTAAACAACAACTTATGAGAAAGTCGAGACCTTTCAATTTATTCTGTAAGAATTCGCATACTATATAATATTTATTCACAAATATGTGTTTGACTCTAGAGTCTAGAATTAGAATCTCATTCAGCGGTAAGAGGTCCGTTATATGAAACCCTGTCGTGATCATACATATCACCTCTTTTCTATGACAAAACTAATCAGGAATATAGAATATTCCATTGCTGATCTCTGGACCGTGAATAAAAAGTTTGTTCGGTAATTTTTGTTAGCTCAAGTATTTTCATCTATGTTTTCATTTGTTCCATGAACTAAATATTAATGTAGAGGATGGCCCCATAAATTACGTCACACGAATTTAAGGACTTTTTTTTTATGGATTTATCATAAAATAAAAAAACAGGTTGTTCTATTTATTCTTATATTTATTGAATAATCTTTAATAAAATCAACATTTAGTTAAATATTAAAGTACAGAGATAACGAATGACTAGTCAAGAAATAATAGATACTTAATTATGCTGCTGCGTGATCGGCGTGGTACAGAGCAGCCAGTCGTCTAGCACCTAGCAGCGCAGCAGAGCGGGAAACGATATTGCCCTAAATTTTTAAATGTGATGTCACAAATCTTTTGAAATCCTTAAATTAAAATAGCAAATCAATAAATTCACTCTTTATCCAAAATAAACGAAACAAATATTAAATATTAAAATTTTAAGATCTTTCAAAAACATTTCTGACTTTTTAAAGACGTGATATATATCTTCTGCCCTTTCCAAGCTGAAGCGCTTTCGTCATTCGAACAACATGACCTAGCTAACGTAGCCTCTGTCTTTTTATTCGTTGAACTATGTCAGTGTTGTCGTATAGCTCATCGTTCCATCATCTGCGGTATTCGCCGATGTCAATGTTCAAAGGACCATAAATCTTCCGCAAAACCTTTTTCTCGAAAACTCCTAGTGCCGTCTTATCGGATGTTGACATCGTTCATGCTTCTGCATCATAAAGCAGAACGGGATAATAAAGGACTTGTAGAGTAGTTTGGCTTTGGTTCATCGAGAGAGGACTTTAACATTTAAATATCCACTCAGTCCAAACTAGCATCTGTTGGTAAGAGCGATTCTGCGTTGGATTGCGAATTGTCACAGTATTATTAATTTAGGACAATAAAGGCAAATAAATTAAATTAATAGTATTCGTTATATGAATTGACAGGGGAGAGACAAAATCAGTTTTCGAATCCAGTACATCGCACGATCGGGCCGCAATAACTAAAAACTACAGCGCTCAAACGGATTTCGAGATTAGTATTATTAACTTCAGGCTGAAATATACCCATGAGCACTTTTTTCAATGCAACCGTCTTTGAATTTATGTCGTACCAACGGAACAAAATTTGGCAGGGCAGATACATAAAAAAAATCGGGACAAAAGTTAATATAAATAATTATATGAAATAAACAAAATAATTTTTTTTTTTTATTTAACAATACTTATTTTAAATTATTTTACTTCCGAGTGAACTTAGTTTTATATCTCATACAAAAAACATATGTATTGTCCGAAAGTTAAATAAAAAGTAGCAATGGGACAGGCCAGGGGAGAGACTTTTTTAGATTTTGTAAGGAATATCAGAAAAAGTTGCGTTAATTATGCAGCAAGCTGTAATGTTATTTAATACACTTTATTAATATGATGTGATTCATTTAAAAAAATAACAACATAAAGGACAAAAACAATACTTTAAGCTGATTACCGCACAAGTTACCTCTTATCGTAGAATCACCCATATATAGATTTATTGTTCAATTTAAAATTATTTTGTTTTGTTTTGTATTATGACTCCGTGTGACTACTGCCTACTTCTAAAAATAAATAGCCCAAAAACCAAGTTTGACAAGTGTTTCGACAATTAGAAGAAGCGCTGGCATAAGTGCGCAATATCCAATGGAGACTATTGGAAGGCGACAACATAAAAGTAGAGGATTGATTAAATACTTTTTTTTTTCAAAAAACAAAACTTTCAGTTATGTTTTTTTCTATGACACACAGGACCTGACTCCGGAACCCAATTGTTTTTGGTTTGAAGCTATTAGAGAGTACCAGTCAGAGAACACCACTATTGGTAAAGGAGAAGTACAGGGTGTATACACTTATTAATGCTCGTATAAATATCCCACTAAACCATATTTAATAAGAACAATTCTTCCGATAATAATCTCACCTAATAATTCGTCACCAAAATATAATTCAATTTCAATTTGGAGCGCTTAACTTTTAAATCAAACCAAACTTTAAGTTGTCAGACCTGGATGTGTGTGTGTGTACCTGAAAAAGTACGTTGATGTCTGCACCAACAACTTCTTAACAGCTCTACCGGAAATTTTCACATTTGTCAGTTGCTCAAATCGTTCTCCGTCAATTCAACGCCATCGCGAACGTACACACACAGACACCAATGCATATGTATGCACGTAAAAATAATCTTCTTATTCCATATAATAATAATAGAATGCTGGTGACGGTGAAAATTTCCTCAGCTTGCGGTGATTTCGCTTCAAGCAATGCAACTGCAATCACCTGCGGAGGAAGGGACCTTGCAGAGTTGCGGTGCGATTGCTTTTTAACCTGCCACCAACGCGCAGGAAATAACATTTCCACAAAATGACTGAAGCCGAAAAACCACATGACTCACAGAAATGCAATAAAACGACCGCAACCATTGAGGCAAGCACGAAAGGAAGGAAGGAAGAAATAAGAACCATAGAAGTCAGGCTCACATCTCACAGTTACCTATGCACCTTCATATGTACCTACGGCTGCGGGGCAATAAAACTGTCTGCCAATAATTGTGCGAACTGGCTTGAAATGCGAAATTATAGTTTGCGGTAAAGCGCTAGTTGCAAATGGGTTTTGAACCATTCTCCGAAATATTTATGAAATGCGTATTGAAGTATAGTGAGTTCTCCGGTTTTCCTGCTTTAATGAGCTCCTGGTTGTGCTGATGTACTCATATGGGCTCTTGGTATCCTAAGCCTGGGAAGTATCAAAGAAGGAAACGTGTCTTCCCCTTTAACAAAGAAAGGAAAATTTGTCCAGCTACATAAATCAGATAAATGGACTTTGAATATAATGAATTCTAAGACTTTTACCAATCTATCAAAATTAAATATTCGCACAAGTCTTTTATATCGTATATCGTATATCGTATTATATACGACGGCGTTGAGTTAGTTTAGCACATAATAGGAGATCTTTATTCCCTTCATTACTTCACACGCGGTGAGGTTAGGGATCAAGACAGAGACTAGTTGCCAAAGCTATTTGAAACAAGGCAAAAAGGAATCATCCAAGCACATCCTCATTCAAAGTCCAGCATTCGCCAAACTTAGAAGTACCTCGGCACATCTTCGGCGAACACAGTGGAGTGACCGTAATCGACATTAGACGACTTAAGAAATTTATAATAAAGTCCAAGCGATTTGTCGAATCATATGTAGTGATCCGTCAGGAGTATCCAGGTGTCACAAAGGACTGTCGAATCTGTATAAGTGAGACTCTCTGCAGTTGTGGAGATCTACCCCTTGACGTAACCTTACCTAACTTAAACGCGTACCGCGAATTCCATGTATGTATAAGGACAATGTGGGCTAAAGTTTAACTAACAAAACTGCAAACGAGGATACGAGCTAGAGATTGGGAAAGATAGGACTTGTCTGTCTCTCTCTCTCTCAAATATGATTTTAGTTAACGTCAAAAATACTTCAACCTCTTTGATGGTTTTATATTAGAACAAGTTTTTTTTTCGTAAAGTAAATATCGGTCATTGGTAAGATCAAGTTGATTGTAGTAATGTAGATAGAATAAAAACTAACTTAGGCACTAAATAGCTCTGAAACAGTGAGATGTTTTTGGTGTCCTGAGGCCGAAAGAGCACTGTATTTAGATGTATGTAAGTGGGTCGCTTATTACGCAACCAGCGGAGCGAAGATTTTTTATATTTTAAATTCATATACTATATTTCAACTAAAAACACTGTGATTACAACTGAAAAAATACTAAATTATTACCCAAATAGCCCACGCAAGAAAATAAGAAATAATTTTAATTTACGCTATTTGTTGCAGAACTGCGTTTACCGCCCAAACCGACAACAACGCCAACACCTTACGTGTACACCACACCGAAGCCGCGTCGCAAACCGCCAACGAACCACCAGAACAAAGGACTCAACGAAGTGGTGCGCGCGAAGGAGACCCATCACGTCACAAATCAAATGCAGGAAAATGACATCTACGCCGGTCTGAGTGGCACCGGCGGTGCCTTCTTTGGCAGTGCCAACACGCTCAGCAGCAATGGAGCGCTGGGCGATGCTACAGGCGTTGCCCTAGGTAACGGTAATGCGAATAGCAACAGCAACAACAATGGTAATGGGAACGGCAACGGCAACATGAACAGTTTGAATAGCGGCCTGACAAACGGAGCGGAAGGTAAGTTCAAAAAATTTGTTATTTGTTGTAATGCAGCAATACTTACATTCAAATGTACATATGTTATGTACTTACCGTTAGCGGGTGGAGGATGCAGGCTCTTGGACACATGCCGAATGTAAGTGGCCCAGTAAACAAGAGAGCAACTGCGAAGTGAGCGTCAAGTCAAGCGTTGAACTGCTAAAATGCACACCAATCGGTGCAGGTTTGTAACGGTGTGCATGTGTGTGTGTGTGTGGCTTTTATGAAACTACACAATTTAACAACTACTTGGGTATTTGAACTCAGCGCACTGTTGTGAAGCTTAACATGCCATACTCGAAATCTCGAAGATGTCTGTAAATCTTCTTACTTCGTGTAGTGCATTGTACATGTGTGCAACCGAATGATGTTGCATGCACCACTCGACAACGTCATTGACGTAATTTGGTGGCTGAATGCTTCGTTGCACCGTTGCGCCATTGCTTTGGTGACTGACTTTCTAACTGAATGCACGCTGCATTCATACGGTCCATTCGGCATTTTGACGCAGCGCACACAGCATCGATGCAACCCTGTAAACCTAACCTCACCAAGTACAGTCATTGTTCGTCGTGATGTACCGCAAGACATGTTGCAACGATGCTGTCTAACATCCCTATGGTATTGCAGCAGCAGCAGCCAAGTGGCATTAGAGTAGCAAGAGTGGAGCATCTTTACCTCTTATGCACTTCAACGCCCACATGAAGTTAATTTTCCAGCAGTCAGTTTCAATTTCCAATGTGTTCGAGTGCAAAACTCAAAAACCGGTTAGTTATGTGAATAACTGTTGGACGAAACCAGTATTCTATCCGTAATACTAAATGGCACCAAAAACGTTAAAATTATTGTTAAAAAGACTTTCTTGGATACCAATACTTTTCGTCCGTAGTTCAGACTTAATTTGGTACTACCATCCTTATCAAGAATATGGCTTAAGTTCTCCTCATATTTCTGGTGTGCTGGCGAGGGACCCAATATCCTGATTCGTCCCGGATTGCCTTAAGGATTTTTTAGGATGATCATTTTCCTGTCAGGTTATACATTTCCTGCCGAAAACAACTGCTGTTGGAAAAAGGTTTCTATAACCTTGGATTTTGGCCGGACCGGTATTCGAACTCCCTGTTCTCTTGGTTACGGGTATCCATGATAATAAAAAAATGACTATATATATAGGTAATATACTAAAAAGAACAGTAGCTTGTCCTTTGCCAAAACCAGTGTAAATTAGTTTGAAAGTTTGATTAGTATAGTTGGTAAATTATATTGATAGAGCAACTAGTAATTTTGTAAGTGCGACAGTTAGTTATAACTGAATATGTATTGGGTTCGGAACACAATATCAATTCTAACTAAAATGAACTTAAATTAAATTGAACTCGGGAGATCCAATTAGAGGTACTTTTTTCAATAGCCTGATTTGGCAGATCACGTGTGAGTCGTATCATTTTTGTTCAGTATGGTTTGGCATTTCATCATGAAAATACTTACGACTGAACAACGTTTATAAATGGTTCAACTTTATTACGAAATCCAGCACGCAGAGAAGAAGATATAGCAGCAATAGCTGTCACGAAGACCGTGGAGAGTCGAATAGGCGCCGTTCACAGCAACTCGGACTGACGTATGGAACGATTTGGCGCATTTGCAAACGATGCATGTATCGCTGTCAAAGAATTCCAAAAAGATACAACGTTTTCGACCAAACTCTGTACAGCTATGGTGCCCATTTCTGGCTCAATAGGTATGTAAGCAAGCAAATTTGCGGCATTTGGGACGAAGAGCATCCTAAAGAGATTCAAAATCTGCTTTTTTCATCCAGAAAAAACAAAAACGATTTGGTGTTGTTGTGGGTTGGTGGAATCATCCGTCCATAAAAGATGCCGATCAATGGCGATCGTTATCCCGACATGATAACCGACTTTTTGATGCCTGAAATTCAAGTTCGTGATTTCGGCTACATTTGGTTTCAACAAGACGGCGTCACTTCCCACACATCGCATATATCAATTGATTTATAGAGAGAACACGTCTGTGAACAGATAATTTTACGATTTTGGCTGGTCGATTGGACAACAAGATCGTGTGATTAGACACCGTTAGTATTTTTCCTGTTAGAATATGTAAAGTCTAAAGTCTAAGCGGACAATCCCGTTTGACTTTGGCCTTGAAGCAAAACATCTCGCGTGTCATTCGCCAGTCGCAATGCTTGAACGAGTCATTGAAAATTGGACTCAACGGATGAACCTTCTGTGACGTAGCCACATTTGAAAGAGATACTCTTTAAAAAATAAATGCCAAAGAATATTCTTTCAAATGATAATAAAAATTCCGCACTAAATTTGAATTTTTCGTGTTCTTCTTTCAAAAAGTAGGAAACTTCGAAATGGATCACCCTTTACTAGTTAAATTATCCAAAGAATATCTCAACCATAATTTAAGAATTTTTACTCTAAACGTTTTCTACTAAATAAAGCTCCATCCTCCTTAGCTATCGATCCGTTGATTGAACGTTGAATTGTATATTCTTAGGTCTAAAACAATTGTTCCAGTAAATAAAAACTCTAATACTAAATTATACAAAGTAACATTTATAAGCTAGAACGAACCTTACCAAGGTAAATAATGTTAGAACTTTCGCGTATTTTGTTAAAACTCATGCTTGTGTTATCTTCGGCAAGCACGAGCAATAAATTATCTTTATTTGTGAAGTTAATAATCAGCTCTATGTGTATGTATCCTTTATATGTATCTTTTTATACTCTCGCAACAAAGTTGCTGTAACTTGAGTAAAAATTAAGATATCTTAATGAAACTTGGAACACATCGTCCTTGGGGCAGTGAAAGGGTTGCCTTTGAGCGAAATCGGACCATTGCCACACCCACAAAATGGCGAAGACCAAAAACACATAAAGTGTCATAACTAAGCCATAAATAAAGTTATAAAAGCAAAATTTGGAATAAGAGATCGCACTAGGAAGGGGCATATTTGGGTGTAGTTTTTTTGGGGAAGTGGGCGTGGCCCCGCCCACAAATCGGTTATTTATATACAACTCGCAAACCAATAAAGCTATATAAACCAAACTTTCTGCAGTCGGTTCTCTTACGTACTCCACCACACACCATTAAAATAGTTGAAATCGGATAATAACCACGCCCACCTCCCATACAAATGTTAGGTTGAAAATTACTGAAAGTGGGTTAACTCACTAACGAAAAACGACAGAAACAGTAAATTTCACAGAAGAAAGCTGCACTCAGATTTTTTTAGAAAATGAAAAGTGGGCGTGGCATCGACCACTTATGGGTCAAAAACCATATCTGAGGAACTACTCGACAGATTTCATTAAAATTCGGTATATAATATTTTCTTTACACCCTGATAACTCGGATAAAAATGGGCGAATTCGGTTAACAACCACGATTACTTCCCTTATAACTCAAATTTGAATTCCATCTGATTCCTTCGCTTTATCATATGTGTATAAGGAACCAATGAAGATAGTGGAATAAAACTTTACACAAATAGTACATATCATCTCTGACTTTACTTGTGAAAAAAATGTCGAAATTGGACTATAACTTTTCAAGGCCCCAGATATCGAACATGTTGAACTCAGCGCCTAAGGATAAATTTTAACCGAAAATTTGGGTAAATCTCTCAGACAATATAATTTAATTCAGAGGAAATTGTTTTCTGTTAAAAAAATTATTAAAATCGGGTCATAACATCTCCTAAAAATACAGTGGGCTTTATTCCGCAAATATGTATTGGTTAATATGTGAGATATCTTAGCAAAATTAAGTGAGCGTATAGTATTGGATATAGTGTACCCTGCTGGTGAAAATGGAAGAATTACCTCAGCCCTAATATAGTATATATTACGATTTTCGTTATTCTATTAATCTTTATGCCGAATTTATGGGTAAATTTTGTATGTTTGTAAGTTTCTTCAATAAATTGCGAGAGTATAAAATGTTCGGTTGCACCCGAACTTAGCCTTTCCTTACTTGTTTTATTATGGTTCTGTGGTATGGAATCCTAGTTACCATACCCATTCTGGTAAGCTAGAGTCCGTTCAAAAACATTTTTTATACTCTTGCAACAAAGTTGCTACGAGAGTATTATAGTTTTGTCCACAAAATAAAAAATAACCCTATATCTAACAAGTTCAAATCCGGATGTCTGACTGAGATATGTAAAAATTGAGATATCTTGATGAAACCATAAGAGGGTTAACTTCGGAGATGGGCGTAATCGGACCACTGCCACGCCCACAAAATGGTAATAACCTAAAACAATTAAAAAGCTATAACTAATACATACATTATATATTAAGCTATTGAAGTAAAATTTCATATGAAGGATAGCACTATGAAGGGGCATACGTGGATGTAATTATTTTGAGGAAGTGGTCGTGGCCCCGCCCCCTACTAAATTGTTTGTACATATCTCGTAAACTACTAACGCTATATCAAGGAAACTTTCTAGAGTCGTTTCTTTTAGGTACTGCCTTATACAGACCAAAACTGGAGGAAATCGGATTTTAACCACGCCCACCTCCCATACAAAGGTTATGTTGAAAACTACCGAAAATGCTTTAATTCAGTAAGGAAAACCATCAGAAGCCTTAAATTTCATTATAAAGATGGTACAAAATGGTATACAAAATTTAAAATGGGCGTGGTCCCACTTATGGGTTAAAAGCCATATCTCCGAAACTACTCGACCAATTTCAATGAAATTCGGTTCATAACATCTTCCTAGCTTCCAAATGTTTGTACTAGTAAAGTTATCGGAAAAGAACTTTGCTTAAATACTGCATTTATAGTGTGGCACCGCACTTCTCAAAATCGTCCAAATCGGTCCATAAGTTTTCAAGACCCTATATATCGAATATGAACCTCAGTACTTCTAACAAATTTTTTACTGAAATTATATTATAGTTAAGTTTCTCAGATATTTTGAAGACATTTTGTGGGAATATGTTTCTTCTAATAATATGTCTAAGTGCCAACAATGAGTGAAATCGGGTCATAACTTCATCTATCTCTCATATACTTAATATTAAGGTTTTCAAACTTTCAATGTATACCATATATTTACCGAATATGTGAGTCAAATTGTTTGTTATATTAATATATTTAAATAAATAAATTTCGAGAGTATAAAATATTCGGTGACACCCGAACTTAGCCCTTCCTTACTTGTTACTTTTTGCTTTAAATCACTTACATTGGGATTCAAGATTGAATCTTCCTCCGCATGCTAGTGATTTAAAACTTATAAATCTACATTCACTAGTCGTAGGGAAATGCTAGGCATAATATTTCTAGTAAAACTTCTCAATGGTTCAGTTTGTAGCTCTTTTTTTTTGTCTGATATCAAGTTTAATGTCCCATTTTGCTCATCTAGGAAACTTAAGACCATTACTTTTAAAATCTTCGAGAACAAATTTTGCTGTTGAAATTTTTCGGGCGGGAGGAGGGTAGTCGTTTGGGTTGATATATTTTTCTTATCTATTCTATCTACTAATCTTAATACTCTTAATAATGTTCTCTTAATGTAAAATTTTTCTTAATACATACTTCATTCATATAAATTGGTAATCAGAGTTATTATTTCGTTTTATTCTAACTATCTTGCATTTGAATTAAGCTTTCAATTACCGCCTTTTTGTTGATTTCCATTAAAATGCAAGCTTTTGAGGCTATAAAAGCTTATTTACCGAAAAACTCGCCGAAACAAGACGTTTCTGCTCAAGTCGCTCATACAAAGGCAGCCAGATGCTAAGGTGAATCTCTTGGTATTGATTACACAAAATCACTTCGCGTAAAAGTAATTAAAGAAAAATCATTAGAAAACTGTATGTGTACATAAGCACTTTTATAATTACAGCTACACTTGAAAAACACTGCTTAATTATAACTTCTTCCATGTGTAAGTGCGCACAGACTTGACTGGCGTTCCAGTGAAATAATCGGGTTTAACAGAGATTTAGTGTTGCTCATCGTTTTAATTAATTACATTGTAGCACCCATATTGGTTAAGCGAATTTGTCAAAAGAGCGCAAGCGGAAAAACACAGAAAAACTGCGACTAAAAAGGAATTGTAGCTTTTCTCGAAGTCAAAGCGAAAAGGCACACAGTTGGTGAAAAAACTCACGCAATGAGGCGCCCAGCTGCTGCGCACAGTGCTCCATAAAAAGTGCAACAATGTTGCAATAACAACAGTTGTTCGCACAGCAAAAAAACGCATGCGACAAATAAAGAAATAAAGCAGTACAAGCGCGCTTTGGTCTGGGTAAGCGCTGGAACTCGCTTTCGCCTTAATTGACTGCTTCAAACGGCTACACTTTCCGCTTTGCGGATGCCAAACAAAAACATTCAATACGAAAAAACAAAAATTTTAAGTGAATTTAGTAAATGCGAAAAACAACATAAAACAGCATTAATAATAAGCAAGTGCAATAAACACAAAAAGCTTTGCAATACAAAATATTTTTCCAGAAATTTGCACAAAAACTTCATTTTCGCAACATAATGTGATAAAATCATGTTTAACTTTTTTGCACGCATTCCCCTTGCTGGTGGTTACAAAACACATTCAGGCACTGGTTTACAGTGACAATTGGAAATAATCCAAACAATTAGTGGTGGGCTTAGATATAGCGGCTCATTTGAAGTAATGGCTAACGAGAGAGATGCTTCTCAATATGAATGAATGGTTAATCTGATTACTATTTTCTCTTATCTTAATGAAAGCTTTGCATATCATATTTACTGACTTGTCAGGAAAACCTCTGAGTTATGACTATTTTGTATTAGACCGATATTGCACCGCTTCAAGATATTCAAAAGTACATTTCAACCTTTTCTGCTTAATACTTTGTTCAAGTTTCTAATATTCACTCCTAATGCTTAAAATAATAATATTAAGAATAGGAATGAATATGTTTGACACTACAAAGAAGTGGACCAGTAGCGAAACAAGTCGTATTCATATCATCGTCAACATAAAGATACCATTTTCCTAAAGAATGAAAAAAATATTGTACCAGTACCAAACTTGTCGAAAACAAAATCCGACTTCGCTCTCTAACTCTCATTTCAATAAGTTCTCATTCACTAGATTGAAGATTTTTGGTAGTGTTGCCAATTGCCGACGGAAGAAGTTGTAAAGGTCACTCTAGGTATACCGAATAAATAGTTTCTTTCGAATTGTCTAAGCTCTCGGTCGATTTCAAATCGAATGATTTTGCCTAATATTTCCCCAAGTAGAGATATATCTCACTCCAAATGACCAAGTATAAAGGATTGAATGGCATTATATAAGAATAAAAGAACTCTCTAATTTATTTCAGAACTACTTGAGACCTACCAACGCAATCAGGGTACTGACAGTCCATAGTCCATTCAGGCCACGTTTGTCTGCTTGTTGAGCTTCCACTGAGACGAAGCCAACTCTATGACATATTTGTAGATTAGGTGATTATGATTCTAATTGTCATAGTAAAATAGGAAGCTAATTCTACAGCTCAAAGCATTCCTTCACCAACCTCTAAGAAACACTAAGATATTTTAGTGATTTTAAAGCCGCTTGGAAACTCTTCTTCAATTGCAGTAACATCCGATTGAAGTACACTACAGCAATCTGGTAGTCGGAAGGCGATTCTGATATCTAGTTTTGTTAAAAATACACCACTTTATTCAGTTTGGACCCTATTCCACTCTTCTCTGGAGGGGAAGGCAATAAAAGCTGAAGCTGAATTAAAATTAAATTCTACTGGATCACGAAAATCCGTAATATCAGTTATGAAGGGGAACTTACTAAGTATACTAGAGTATTACAGGTAACTAGTGGTGAGGATTCCCTCAGTTTTAGTTCCTACTTTGCCATTTCTTTACTTTGCCATATGTTTACAAAATAAGTCTATAGACATTAAGTAAATAATAACTTTTGGTTCCTGACTTGTTCTAAGAACTCCACTGATACATATACTTGCTGCTCTTAGTATACTTTCCAAACGCCTTACTGCCATTTTTTTCTTTTATTGGCCTCCAGACCAATATACCTTGCGTCATAATTGGGCTAACACCATGTTGTTTTGCATGTATAAAGTGCTGTAGCAGCTTTATTTATCCCAGATACCTTTCTTTTTCTTCTATTAATAACATGTTTTTACCATTTTTATGTGACATACGGAACCCTGTGTTTCCTTGTGAACAATACTAGTGCTACTAGTACCTCTAACCGAAACAGCACATCATCAGTGTAGGACACTATATGTACTTCCCTCTTTTCTAGATCTAAAAACATTTTATTCACTAAGCACTCTTAAAATCGCATTACTCGATATACTTAACCTTCGACAATTTACGAATTCCTATTGTTTAATCATTTATAAATGCTTGAAGTCCAATAATGTATGAACACAAGTGCAAAAAGACACAAAAATAAATTTATAGAAAACTAGAAAAGAAAATATAGTTTAAAAAACCTTTTTTTTAAACATAATATATATTAAAATAACCTCGAATAATTTTACGAAACCCTGTGTGCACCTAAAACATCTAATGGCAAATGCGACATATATTTACTTCAAAATTTATAAGAATGTATAAATATACAAACTAACACATACATATATTCAAAAAACGCATCCCAACAGCTAGCTCTCCAACTTTCTTACTCACTTTTCTATGACTTCTTCTACTTCTTACAATTTGTTGTTTCCGCTTTCTTACAGTGCACACACAACTACCAACACGCAATGCTGGTGTCTACGAAAAAACGCCAAAATCGTCGACCGGCGTCGTGCCCTCCCCGCGTTCTCCATGGGTATTCGCCAACGCTGCAGCGCCCCGGATGAACTTTAACGCACAGCGACTGTTACACGCGGCAAATACGATTACACTCCTCTACGTCGCATTATCCTTGTTCAAATTCATATCGAATGAGTTGTCCGTCGCCACGCTCACAGCCACGAGACTATGGCGAGCGAATGGCTGAAGCGTAGGACATCGACGGCGGCAACCAGCAAGCGACGATGATAACAGCGGAGAAGCAACTAAAGTGTGGCAGCAACAACAACAACACGTACTCAAAGTGTGTGGTGTTCGGTTGTTACTCATGGTAAGTTGGAGTTTGGAATTCATCGTCGCGAGTGCTACTTCGTACCGGAGGTGCGGTATGCGGCATATCTAATACAAACATATGTACATATATACGATAAATAAACATACAAACATACATCTTGCGTATTGACGGAAAGTATGTAAGTATTGGTAAATGAAAATACATTTTATTTATTTATTTACTTTTTATGCTAATGTGCGCGTATTTGACTATGTAACTGCGACGACAGTGCGTATGCGTAATATTTGTTTGAGAAAATTTTAGGAGAATACAAAGCTTTACAATTTTAATACATAAAACGCTGATGAAACGCATTTTTTTAATCATGGAAAGTACCTTCTCATTATACATACTTGTAATTAGATTATGATGACTTAAATTTTTGCTTTAACCTAAAAAAGTTATTTTGCGCCATAAGACATAGCATTGAATTTTTAAATTATCCAAATCCGAAAACGAAGTTGCTCTCCTCCAGCCAAACTTGAAGGACACACAAGGTCAAAACAAATGCGTTCCGAAATACCCTTACAGCCATCAGTGCTCGATTACGTTGCTGCACGATTTTACGGCTGTCAACAGATATTCTCGCCATATCTGCATCTACACTTATACACACGCTCACATACATATCACATATAACGCAAATAGAGCGCTTCTTCGCATGCACTTACAAATATTTGAATAGAATAAAAATGCATTGAGGATCTTAGCAGACGTGCTTGAATGCTTCCATTTGTCTGTCATGTCTATATGTCTGTTTGGTTATCTGTGTTTACAGTGGAATGCATACATACGAGTATAGATTTAAGCTTGCATTGTAACTGCGATATTATTGTTTATAAAGTAGATTAGGATTAGGGGGTAATATTTAACGTCGGACTACTACAAAATATTGAGCCACAAAATAACAAACTTCTTTTTCGTTCATAGACTTCGGAAATTATGCAAAAATATACTAATGTATGTTTTATTTTGAGAGTTATTCAGTCTCAGGATCCTCATTCTAATTTATATCCTACTAAAATATGTGAGTGAAGTGTAGTTTAAGAAGCAACTATTTATATCAATTAGGAATACCTAGTTTTTTAATCTGAGGATTCTTGAGAGATCAGGTTAAAATCATTTCATCATGGAACAAGCCTCGGAGCTTCAATAAACATTAAAATTTTATCAACAAGAAAAAGATAACCAAGGCTAACTTCGAGAAATTCTGTTTACGTATAAAGTACGACTACTTTTTAGCGAAATGCTAATACATATATAGTATATATCTTGGTGTTATTTAAAATAGGACTGTTCATTTTCTTTATTTCACGCTTATCGTTTTAATATTTGTTATTTTTCATTCATGCATTCATATTATTTTTTCTACATCTTTGTCATTCCTTTCGTTTGTTATTTTTGTCAACCAAAAATTATTGCATTTCATGCATAATCCTCGACACACTCGTACACACATACTATACAAGTATATATGCATTCGCAATCGCATTGGAGTCGCCACTTTCTTGCCGCTCACTTTGCGCACTTTGTGCTTTTTCCCCCGACTACCACTTGTACACAGTGTTCTGTTTGTTTACTATTTTTCGGGTAATTGAAAAATGAGCTTGAAAAATTTTACGTAATAAACTATTCCAATAGCTTTCGCCACACTATCTTTCGTCGTTCAGCTGTGTCCTTATCTCTAACATTCTCAGCGCACAACAAACATGCAAATATGCTTGAAATCACAACACATACGCAATCCCTCCCTCGCTCTCTGCCAGCTGTCTTACAGTTGTATTTGTCCAATCATTTAAGCGCTCACACACACATACACACTCACTTGCTTATACAGATATGCTTGCATCTGTTTTTAGTGTGTCTGCGGTAATCTGCAATCCGTTTGTCAGCGTATACATCTGTATAGCTTTGAAGCGTCGCATTTGTTCACGCGCATATACGCATGTCCTTCGATATCCTTTAGTGGCTTTTTGTGCGCATCAGTTGCGCTAGTGTTGCTGTTGTTGGTTTTTATATCTAGATAGGAAACTTAATCTGCTTGTTTGTGCGCGCTAACAAAATGTATTTATACAAAGTGGATTCATGTGTGTGTGGTACGCGAAATTACTAAATGTACATCGTAAAATAAAATTTCAGCAAATCCACAAAAATTGATTAAGCTCCATTCATTCACTCATTCATCTATATATATATATATATATATATGTATATAGTATTTATTCATTTATTTTGGCATCAGCACACTTTAATCACTGTAGCATTTGAAGGATTTTGGTATTAACTTGAAACAATCGCTTGTTATTAATTTAAATAGAAATACATTTTTATTACATCGCATATGCCACGCTCGATTATGTAAAAATCCATTTGAAGTAACTGATTTTTTTTTAAATGTGATATATAGTATATTACATAAGAAAATATGTGCATGACTCATCACCCGTATTAATAATGTACTGAGTTTTTGGCAAATTTTCATCAAAATCATAAAATGAATTTTGTTCTTCCGACTCTTAGAGAAGTGTCACCCTTCTCTCAAAATGATGACATTTCGATACCTTTTGAAACATATTTTGCAGTTTTCTTAAAAGTTAAAAGTAACACCCAGGTTTTGGAACACATCCAACACAGGGCATTCCATACAGTTACTTTGCGGTAGTATAGGAAATGAACAAACCAAAATTGTCCTACTTTTAAGATCTGAATAAAGGAAATTAAGTAAAAAAGATTATCACAGAGATCTCAGCCACAGAAATGGGATATGAAATCGGCACAATACTGAACAAGAGTATATTAACCCTTTCATGCCCAATGTTGCGTATATGCAACATTGTACTTATCGGCTCCTAATTCTCGTTATTTAAATTTTTTTAACCAGCGGTTTTTTCAATTATGTAGACTTATGTGTTATGCAAGCTTACAGTTACTTTTTCTGATTTGAGCTGTGCACGTGTTCACTCAGTAAGAGTTCTTAGCAGAGAGAAACTGGCAAAAATCGTTTCGCGAAAAAAGTTATACAAAAGTTGTTATACAAAAATGGTTCAAAAACATAAAAATAATAGTTTTATTTTAAAACAAAGTGAACTATATAAATAAGTAAGGATAAGAGAGTTATTTACTAAAAAAATTTCGTGAAAAAAGTGTTTAGTTTATTTATAATAATTTAATTTGTACCTATAAGCAACATCACATAGCTAATGGCCCAGGTAACATAGGACTTTGAAATTTTTATCACTTCATATTTGAGTTAAGACTAATATATATCTGTCCTAAAAAAGCTGCTAGCTCCGCCTATTTTAATTCGGGCATGAGAGGGTTAAGTGTGTCTTACCTTGGATAATTTTCTTATTTTTTATTGACATCTCAAACTAAATGTAATCCAAAGAGCTAGCGTCTCCTGAAGCAAAGCAACTTAAATAAGGATATTCAGACCAGCTTTGTTAATTCGTTAGTAGTTATTCGTTCGTTTTTTATGAGCATTTTGTTTTTGTAAAATGAACAAATTATCGTTCTACCGAGTAGCGAAGTACCAGTCTGACAAGTTTGATATTTTTTTCGTTACTTGGTAACACCAAATCAGCTATTTGATTTGCGTCGTTGCCTCAAGTAAGTTACTAATGAGACGCTACTTCTGCTTGTTGACAATAAGAACTTTCTGTTCCGTTTCATAAACTATGGGTAACTGATTGGAAAAACACCTTTGAAGAGAAGAAATGTCTTCATTATTGTTATGCCAGATCTGCCGCTGCGGTCAAGCTTTGGTGATTGAATTTATCGAAAAAATTCGTGAAAATTTGTTAAGTGACCGTGAAAGAATAGAGGATTACGATTTTAATGTACATGAATTATTCGATCCCTTAACAAAGGTAGGTTTATGTTTAAAATACATGTATATTTCTACGATGTTTGAAAAATATCAAAAATTACCTAAGTGGCGTTGCAAAAGTGTTGTTTTTTAATACCAAATTGACAACTTTCAGCCAATCAAAAAGATCTCGTTTCGAGAAAAAAGCGTTTAAAGTTTTGCTATAGCGGCTTATATCTTGCGAGCGGTCGCTCTATAGAACACTGTCATTCATAAAGTACTCAAGATACGATCTCGCCGATTTCACAGGATATTTTTGAAAGTATAAACTATCGAATAAGCAAAAAAAAAATTTAATTGATTTCTTTTTTCCTGAGTTTTATGCGCATTTTTACTGCTTAGAATTTGTTATAGTTAGTATTGAACATTTTTGAGGAAAAAGACAAAAACCGAATAAATTATTATGGTAAAGTCATTTAGATTTGTCAGACCGCATTCATTAAGATATGTAGAGCCAATTCTCCTTAAATATGAAACTGCTGAGAGGATATTGCAATTACTATGGAAAATTTGACCACCTCCGAAATTTATATATACATATACATATCGTTAGAACGATTTTTGTTGTAAAGGGAATTAAATTTTTTCAGCAATAACGAAACATTTAACTTATGACAGCGAAATTGATTTATATTTTTCACAAATAACGACATAATTCTAAAGGGGTCACGTTTATGCCTACGGTAAAGCTTCAGTACACCCTTTTTAGTCCACGTATATTCATCATTTTATTAAATATATTACATCCCACTAGTTTTTTCAATACACTTATGGCAATTTCTTATATTTGCTAAATAAGAGACAATTGAAAACTTTAAACCGCTCTCTATATTGTATAAAGTCCATTGAAAGTTGGAAACCATAATATTAGGTTAGAAGCACCGAGGTCCTCGTGTTCGATATATGGGGCCTTAAAAACCTATGGTCCGATTTCGGCGATTTTTAGAATGGGGCTGCCACACTATTAACATAGTATTTGTGCAAAGTTCTGCACCGATATCTTCACTAGTACTTACTTTATATATTGTAAAATAAACGATTCAGATCGTCTTCAAAGTTCTGGTATATAGATAGTAGGCGTGGTTGTAAAGCGATTTGGCTTATTTTCACAACATATCATTGGGATGTAAGGAAACTATAACAAACCAAGTTTCATTGAAATCGGTCTAGTAGTTCCTGAGATATGGTTTTTGACCCATAAGTGGGCGACGCCACGCCCATTTTCCATTTTGTGAAAAAATCTGAGTGCAGCTTTCACCTGCCATTTCTTATGTGAAATTTAGTGTTTCTGACGTTTTTCGTTAGTGAGTTAACCCACTTTTAGTAATTTTCAACCTAACTTTTGTATGGGAGGTGGGCGTGGTTATCATCCGATTTCTTTCATTTTTGGACTGTATTAAGAAGTGGCTAAAAGAAACGACTGCAGAAAGTTTGGTTTATATAGCTCTATTGGTTTGCGAGATATGTACAAAAAACTTAGTGGGGGGCGGGGCCACACCCACTTCCCCAAAAAAATTAAAAGCAACCTTCCTATTGTGCCAAGAAATAAGTGTGCCAAGTTTCATCAAGATATCTTAATTTTTACTCAAGTTACAGCTTGCACAGACGGACGGACGGACGGACAGACAGACATTCGGATTTGAACTCCACTCTTCACCCTGATCACTTTGGTATATATAACCCTATATCTAACTCGTTTAGTTTTGGGTGTTACAAACAACCGTTATGTGAACAAAACTATAATACTCTCTCAACATTTGTTGCGAGAGTATAAAAACTAAGATTAGTGTTCGCATCCCATCAAGTGGCTCCTAAGACAATGAGAAAAAATGCTTCATAATATCTTTTGGGAACCACCTCAATGAATACACATACAATGTAATCCAAATATCTCTGAAAATTATTTATTAAAAATTTTCTTTTTCCGAGCGAACAACTTGCGCCACATTAACCAGCATATTTCGCTTAATAATATTTCAAAAACATTCCAAGTATTATTACATCGGCATTAAATATTAGCCAAGCATACGCTGATGCACTTCATTGGTGGATAATATAAATTATTAAATATAATTAAATTAATTAACTGATTTTAATTAGCTCACAATGTCACATGCACACACACATTTATATGGATCGCTGAGCACAAAGAGAAAAAAAATTGCAGAAAAAAAGCATAAATCATTGTGTTATTGTATGTGTGTGTTTGCCATGTGCTAGACCGCAGTGTGGTGGCTGATAAGGACAAATGCATAAAAAAAGCTGAAGGAATACAAAAAAGTGCTAGCAGTGATATATACATAAACAATAACTAATTCATTATGCATGCCGACATTATATACCCGTATATAATTAAATTAAATTAGCTGGCTCTCTGATATGCCTCTGTGAAGCCAAAAAAAAATCGAAATATTATTAAAATTATGAACTAAGGAGTAATTAATATTAATGATAAATAATGATTGTTTCAATTGCAGGTGAACTGACTTTGACAAAAACACGGAAATGCATATGAAATACAAAAACAAAGAATTATACGTATTAGCACTTAAGAGCAAATATACACACATACACATACACATAAGTAAGTACGATATTAGCATAAGTTAATATTTAATGTTAAAAATTAAGTTGCCATCACATATAAATGCATACATATATAAAGTAATATCATTAAATGCATATGTATGTTAAAATCATTAGATTAAATAAAGTCTTCCGATACATATGTACATACTCATACACAAACATTTGCATAGCATTTAAGTAAAAAATCAAAGACAAACATACAAACATATGTATACAGGCTATAAACAAATATAATTGGTATTCTAAAAGAAACAAACAACAAAATATAAAACAGTGCAAACGCGTATTTTTAGTCGCAATATTTTTAAATCGTTTTTCAGCATTAATCTGTACTCGCTAACATTTTATTTCGGCTTAAATGCCCAGCTGCAATTTCCAATTGTCTCCCTTAATAGTTTTTATTCGTTTGAAATTTCTTTTCAAAGTGTTTGTAATCGCTTTAACTGCGTGTGATATTTATTTGAATATAATTTGTTTCGAATTTATTGACATTTTTTATAAAGCACATAATAAAGATAATACAATGAGGTGATACAAATAAATATTACAGAGCTAACGATATTTAAAACTGTTTTTAATGAAATTCCATATTTATATATAAATATTAAATAACTTTTCTTTCAAGTGAAAAAAAATATTTCAAGTGAAAACTTATTCAGCACTACAACTTATATCAAAATCTAACAAAACACAATTATTTATTAAAAAAAAAATAGTTTTCAAAAGCCACGATTCATTATAATTTAACAGCACACCGAAGCCTTTAAAGATTCCTCCATTGAAATGAAGAAACTTGTGTTGTTCATTATCTGCAAATTTTCTTTTGATATTACATACAGACAATGCAACTTGTTTGAAGCTATTATATTTCGTTTTTAATATTCCACTTCATTTTTATATTTTCTCTAATTCCTACTCATTTAACTTGTATTAGTTATTTATCTAAAATATTCTTGATATGCTACATATTTATCTGAAATGGAAGACAATTTGAACCATTAAACAAATTTTAAAAATAGGTTAGTTCTGGTAGGCCAGAAAGCCACATATAGACCAGTTTCTTCTTTGCGATACCAGATGGAGTGCATTTATGATGCTTGCGCTTGACACGTATTTCAAAATGTGATGTGAAATGATTTCTGTGTACTTCTGATCTACCGATTTAACATAACTTTTGCGGTTTTGCATCCCGGTAGGTCCTTCCAGCACGCTTGGGTTTACCTACGCCGATCATGCTTTCAGATGACAGTTTTACGTCTCTTTTGGCAATCTTGTCCACAATCTCGTTACCCTCGATGCCCTTGTGGCCTGGCACCCAGTAGACGTGAATATCTTCACTTCACTTGTACGCTGTCTCACCGATTTGCAGAAAGAGGATATTGTCTTGATAGCGGCCTGACTGGCTACTCATATGTTGACTTTAGAGTAACCTGGTGGATGGTGGCCATCGTTGAATCTTCTTTCCCATTTGAAAAATGGAGTCAAGTAGCCGATGTCTACCAAGCTGCCATTACCCACTGATTCCCGAAGTTTTTGTAGTTAAATTCTCCTGTCGATATAGTTAAATTAAGTCGACACGCCGATTTTGCTGCGCTGTTTTCAGCAAAGAGATCTAGAGGGGCAGGTTTAGTATTAGTTCAAGATCCAGTGTTGGGGTGGTTCTTAGTGCTGCCATTATGCAAAGCAGCAAGCCGCTGAACCCTTTCCATTGGATTTCCGTACGCCTGTTCACCACGCTATAACACTGCTTTCTGCTTTGTTTTCTGTTGAAACGGGATGAAGAAACAAGACCACTAAATGTGTTATCCGAGTATCTGAAACTCGGCGCCTGCGCTCTCTCCTTCAAATTTCGAGCTATCGCAACAAGTTTTGCATTATCTGAACTCGGATTAAATGTTCGCTTGTTCTTATCGTGAAAGTGAAAATATTATTATGACGAGCTTTATTAATCGCGATCGTAATCAAGGTTTTTTAAACGCTTCCTTTTTCTCTATCCCACCTCTTTTCATTTCTTATTTATTTCTTTAGTATAGCACAAAAAAGCATATACATAGAAACCTCTCTTAACGGACACCTTATTAGGCGGACACCTCTATAGAGCAGACAAGAATCGTTCGAGGGTGAGTGTACGTCCAAGAGAGGTTTCACTGTATACCTAATTGTCCAAATTGTAGTAACTTTATTCTAACCTTCTGTAGTATTCTCTCAAGATCTCTGATAATATTGAAGACTCCATCACATTAGTCACATTCCGATTAATTCAGCATCAATTGAAACTCGCAACTCCATTATTTTTACAACATCTAATCTTCGAAATACAAATTACTAAAGGTTACTAGGCTCAGAATAGGATTAATTAATCTGAAAAAAATAGGCATGTTCTATGCAATTCGAACAAAATGAATAAGCAAAGATGTACCGCTGTATGTATGTATGTATGAATATGCTCCCTGAGTGAGAAAGAGAGACTTTCCAATTCATTTAAAAAAAATCGCATTTCATTTTTCTTATGTTTCTCTAAACTATAATTTTATTTTTTTCTTTACCACATATCATATTAAAAATCTTCAAATATTTACCAATTAATATTAAGTAATCAATTATCCCTTATCCCCTTTCGCAGCCAACTTTTGCTATAATTTCTTATCTGCTTTCCAGCAATCTATTTTTATTCTATCTATAAATTATATTCGAGTAATAAGATGATTTTCGCATGCATTAAGACCGTGCAAGTGAATCCATATACATATGTAAATAGTTGCCAAAGCTTTGCTCGTACGAATCCACTTAGGACAAGTCGAAACGGTGTATGAAAATCTGATTTCGAATTTTCGGCCAGCAATATGCATGTAATTGCCAATTAAACGCACACAAAACCGCAAACAATCGACAGCAAATTGGCAACAAAATTGCGTATACGCCCTGGTGGCTCGCTGGCATTCGAACGCTGTACCGCACGCATTCAACGCAATGTGTTGTATTCATGTGTATTCATACATACATACATCCATGGTGTGCGCACAGCAGCAGACGTTATTCATATTTTTCTGCTTTTTGTTTTATACTTGAGCATTATTAACAAAACAACAGCCGCAAATTACACATGCAAATTTTGCCAATGGACAACAATAACAGCAGCAGCACGATGTTCTGCGTATAACCAGCCACACCTAGACCTTATAGCAATGGCGAACGCACATTTACGTACGTACACACACACACACATACATACATGACCATTGAGGTCTAACCGGATGTGCGTAGTTAAGCGTATGTATGTATGTGCGTGGGTAGATGGATATAGCTGGCAAAAACAGCTTTACTGTCTATGAGCTAGATTGTGTATAAGTAAATATGTATATATGTATATGTATGTGTGAAGCGCTTACGTTTAAGCATATCTATGTATGTATGTATGCAAATTGGCTTATGTTGTCTTGCTAACTGGGTATAACCAAGCATAAAATGGTTTTGGCTAAGGTCTACTCCATTATTGAAACTTTTAAGCCCTAATTGTATATAAGGGGTACAAAATACTTTTTTCTCAGTTCTACTTTACTATAGTTACATATTTTTTTACTTTATTAAGCAATTGCATTAAGAGGGAAGGTGGATTTTAAAACTTCCAATTTTACTTATTAAATAGTATATGTTTAAAATTGTCTCCAAAAATTTTAACTCGATCCGAGTAACATTCTAAAAGATACACCCTTTGGAAGTTGAGGCCATCAGACCACGTCAATTACAATTGAAAACTTTCAACGCGTTTATCTCTACACTCAACTTTTTACGGATGATTTCTCGAACAATTTGGCGATTTTGTTCAAATTTTACACACATCTTGCACAATAAATCGATTGTGACATTCGCTGTGTGTCTTGTGGCGCCGCCCTGTTGGAGTCACCAATTACCAAGGCCATATCATCCAATTCGGGCCAAAAATATTCGGTTATCATTGAGCGGTACCAGTCTTGATCATAACGGAAGATGTTCGACCCAATGACGCCGCCGGCCCATAAACCGCAACAAACCTTAATTTTTTCGGGATGCAATGGAGTCATGGAGTACGCTGCCTGGCCAATAATTCATATTTTGCTTATTGACGAAGCCATTCAGCCAGAGGATGTGGGCCAAGATCTTTTCACAAAGATCACAAATTGGGGCCAGTGACTGCGGATTTCGGTAGTAAATTTTAATAATTTTGACACATTGTTGGATCCAACGTGTATTTGTGATTCCATAATGAAATGGCAAGCCTTACCGAAGAGAAATATCAAAATAGCGGGAAATAATATGGCGTCGTTTGCTGTCCCTATCGGTATACTTTTGTAGCGTCCTATTAAAATTTATTTAGGTGCTAGTTAGTGTAGCGTTATTTTTAGCCAAGCATGAATGTTTAGTTTCCTGTGTAATAAGCCTTGTCAGAACTACATATATTAAGGAGTTTCATATTCCATGCTGTAACCGAAATAACTTAAATCGATTTTTTCGAACAAAGCTCTCAACGCAGCAACAAGTCTATTCTCAAAACCTATCGAAGCTTAAATATAAAACTATTTTTTAATAGTTATCACTACTTTAAAACAAGTTCGAGTCCCCGTGTATGTATATTAATGACATGAGAAGAAGATTCTCACAAAAAATATTTTAGATACCACTCAACACATTTTCCATGCTGGGTCATCGCCTTTGCTACAGATAACCCACCTTGGAGGATTAAAATGCATAAGTGAATGTCTGTCATTATGTATGCACTATCACACACACAGATGTGTATTTGGACACATGTAAATTGTATATAGATGTACGTGTATATGGTATTTGCAACGTATTTAGTGCCATAGCAGACGTTTCACCAACAATGGCTGATGCATTTCCAACAACAACATCATCAATGCAACTGACAATGGTGTTTAAACGTGTGTACCGAACCCGTAGTAATCTGCAACAAGAAACAAGTGGCCCAACGACATGCTTTGCATGCAACCAGCACTGCAGCCAAAGACACTCCCGACACGCCTTTTCACTGTTCAAACAGGAGAGATTCTTGGATGTAGCCAGCAGCATGCAACGGTAGCAGTGACATGTGGCAAGTGGCAACTGGCAGTTGGGCTGGCCAGTAGCTAAAATATTTATTAGTCACATTTGTATTGTGAAAATGTTTGGACACGTAAGTGGCTATTTACCGTGCCAGTTGCAATGGCGGCAGGCATGGCCGAGCGACCAGTCGGTCATTCCATAAAGAATTCAACCAGCAAATGCAACCAAGACAACCAACGTAGCCGCTAACACGTATGCAAGTGGTCACATACACTCACATTTGCACCTTTATAACACTCGAGATAAAGTGAAGATATATACACATATAGTCGTGCTTGTCATGCCACATCATTGTGATCAATGTAATATAATTGCCCATATACTACTTATTTATATAGATATGTATATAATATAAATATATAGCACACAAGTGCATCAGACTTTGCCTATGTGTGCATTGAAGCGTGTTTACTTTTGCAAATCGGAAGTAACTATGCAATTGTTAAACACCAATACCCTGACTAATCGCCTGCCATCCCCTCACCACGCATTATTTATCTTATTGTTATAGCTTGTTAAGCCCAAGTGCTACACATTGACCAAATCTGCTTGCAATGTTTTGCTATTTGTAGTACAACTACACAGTTATGTAAATAGAATGTGAACTGTCATAACAGTACTATCAGTGATTAGAGTTTAGTGTTCAACAAAATAGGTTCAACACAAATACCACCCAATCTGACCGTTACGATCCTACCACAGTCGACGCTACGCAATCAGTGCGTTTTATGCTGCTGGCACAACAACAACAACAACCTATTAACGAAATGGACATGAACAGGCAGATTGTTGTTGTCGCAGTTGTGTAAAATATACCTTAAAGCATGGCTTGGTTAGCCGAAAATTGGGGTCCCGCTTACGTTGAGAAGACCGTCTGGAAGTGGTACAATAAAGCTTAGTCAAATGCGATGTCAGACACTTCTCCATTTCACAAAGTGAGCACCAATGTGAAACTCTAAAGATGGTAAGATTCTTGTTCACTAGTGTTTTTTACCTTTCTTTTCTTTGTCTACCAACAGCTGTTACTGGTTTAAGTACTTTCAGTTTTTGGAAGAATCCACCAGTATTAAATTAGGTTTAGCTTTTAATGCGGGTCCTTCGTGTTGTCAGAAACCAATTGTAGCAATGGAACAAAAAGTCCAGAAGTCGACGCTTTATGTCGGCTGATATCAATTCCAGCCACTAGAAGAAGGTACATTACTTACAAATCTTCAAGACCCACATGTTCATAAATGTTTCTTTACCAAAAATATTATAATATAATATTGTATTATATAGATAACGATTTGAGGAACGCACTGTGACCTTAGTGCTATTGTGCCCTCTCCTATTATCACAATGTACCATCTAACCCCGTCGCGTTATGAAACCTTAATAGTGTCCGCATTACCTCGCACCTTTTCCTCGCGATCACCGGACAGTCAAATGCTCAGGTGTCTCCGCTACTAGATCACGGAATCGGCACTTATCCGACGATGGAATCTACTTCCTAATTTGTGCAGATCACACCTTAGACCACAGTGGCTAGTGTAAAATGACACTAGTTGTCTCAGTTGGTTTCTTAGGAGCGTTATTAATTGTTTAAATTTTTTCTGGTTATATCCCCGAGAAACAGTTTGTAGTGGCGAAGTCCCTGCATATGCAGCCACAGGTGGCTCCTACTTGCCCATTCCTCTTCTTCTAAGAATATGTCGATCAACTGCAATAAAGCGCTCCGGTCCAACCAGCCTGCTAGCCACGTCCTTTTTTGCAAGTTGTTTCCTTGAATACCTTTATGTACTGGTACCCACATCTGTTATTGTTTCAAGCCCTGTTAAGTTTTCCAATGCAGTCCACAATTAGCCCCGAATCTATTTAAAATGGATGATGTACATATGTTGAATTGCTCAAAACTCAGAACTCTCCTATCTTATTACGTATTGGCATGAAGTATTCATCCCATATATAGTACGTTGTTCTTTTTAAACCCTAGTTCTTTTGATGAGCCTCATTCGGTTTGAATAGGTAACAAATATCTTCGATCCGCTTACTATCTTTGGGTACTACTAACTTGTCAATGAATGTGAAAGCATCACATTAAAGTTGTTACCACTTTCTATAAAGCAATCAAGGCTTTTATCGCATTTTAGACCGGTTTTAACAATTGTGGTTTCAAAGCCCATTAAAAATTTATAATCTTGTGGGACATCTGAGCTCTTCATCAGAACTATGTACTGTAAAGCTTAACTGTATAACTGTAACTAGTAAACTTCCTCACTGGAAGATCATTATTATAGCCTTTTAGCACAGGTGCTAATTGATCAATTAAACGGCCTTTGTGCGATTAAAGCGCTGATTTAGATCGATTTACCATATTTAAAATAAAACTCTAATTTTTCTACATTGGCTTTTAGTCGAATTTTAATCGAGTTGAAAATTAAATGCAACTCTGCGAGAAAGAACCTATTTGTAATTACATATCTATATATATCTATATCTACAAGTTGGTGGCCTTTTTTGATAAAATATCATTAATACTACTCAACGGTAGATGTCACTGCTGGAAATAATGGTTATGGTTATTGAGAAAATAGCCATCAGCTGTTGAAACTTACCAACTTCTTATGAAAAGCAAAAAACAACAATGTATAACAGCTGATCGATTATCGAGTAGACGGCAGAGCGAAGGGCAAAAATTGATTTCTCTATCAACTAAAATTTTAATTGATCAATTAATTTGACTGTGCGAAAAGGCTATAAGAGTTTACTAGTTTCATTTACCTCCAACCTTATTGAGTTCAAGCTATGAGAAGTATACTGTTCTAATATTCATTATTTGTTTTCTATAATTGGTTTTCACTACATCGCTAAAGTTGAGAGAGTATAGTTGTTTTTCATATTATAATTACGATTATAGTTTCATTATGATTATCAGAAACACTTGTTATCTGTTACGGAAAATTCTACCATACATATGTCATCCACGATTGTATTTAAATAATCAAATTACAAAGATGACCCAAGTTCTAGATGCAACACTACTCTATGATACTATGGTGGAACATAAAACAATATTTTTAGATTTACTTTTGTTAAATAAAAAAACAATAATACAATATTAGTTTCTATAATTTTTTTTTAAATTGTTTTCTTCTTCTTTTATTAATTAAATCATTTTTATTTTATTTTTTTTATTAACAGCAAAAGAATTATTTTTAATGGGATTGCTGGTAAACCTTTCATTTGAATATTCATGTACTATAACTATTTTAATAAAGTAATTATTTAATATTTATATATAAAATCAATTTTTCATTTTTTAATACAAATCAAAACATAAAGATTCAATTTATTGCGATAATAAGCGCAAGTACGCCAATCACACATATGTTATATATGTGCGTATTCTGCTGCCCGTCCTACTAGGCGTATGAGCAACACCAGCTAGACCAACAAATTACGCAATATGTATAAGGCTAACAAATACTCATAAATGCATAATTATTGGGATTTTGTAGCAAAATGAAAAATAAATTGCATGCTACAATTGCAAAAATAATAAGCCCACAATAACAACAACAACCACAGCAACAACACAAGAGCATCATTTAAATCAACAACACATGCAACAGCAACAAATTGCTGCAATTGTGTATACACATGTGTATGGGTGTGTATGCATGTGCGTGTACGCTGAGTAGCCGCCACCAATCAGTATGCCGCTTAATGGCAACACAAGTAAAAAACAAATTCAAAAGGCGAAAAGCAAATATTTAATGCATTTCGGCATGCGGAACTCACACATATGCAGATAAACATATATGCACATTCACGCTGCGCTATGTTTTGCTCATATTTAAAACAATTAAAGCACTATAATACACGCCATAATTTTGTTTTGTGCTTTTTTTCTTGTTGCTGCTGCTCTGCAATTTACTGCTGCCTGCTGCGGCATACGCACATCAACAGAACGGCGCAGTTGCAACCGCATTGCAAGTGCTACAATAACAACAACATTGGTAGATTTGTATGCGCCATTATACAAATTATTATACAAATGCAAAGGCGGGCGTGTATTCCGACAGATAATTGCATGCGTCATTGCATGTGGGCATACATAAATGGGCAATGTGTAGCTCGCAATGTGTGTAATTAAGCACACATACATAGCATGTTGTTGAGTTATGCTTCTTGATATTGAGCAACATTTGGCTGCAGCTACTGTCTGTCTGTCTGTCGACCAGCCTGCTTGTTTCCCGTTCGCCCACACACTGCATATTTTGAAGCGCTTCTGTGAATTTGTTTATAGATTGGAATAATAATTGCGAGTTCCAGAGAAAAAGTAGTCCAATTTTGTATTTACTTCGAAGAAATTTTAAATTTTTATGGTTTCAAATATTCGACAAAAGTTTCGGGAAATAGTAGAATAATTAATATTTATCGTTCTGGAACCAACGATTTTTCTTCGTCTCTAGTACGGTTTATTACCTTTTCATAATAAAGACAGGAATGCTAGACTATTGTGGAAAAACTCTGCTAAATCAGTTCTTTATGAAAATTTTAGCTTAAGCTTGAATTTAATTTTGACAAGTGTGGATTCCAACCTTGGTGGAAGTTTGTTTTAATTCTCTGAAACACTCTCTCTCTCACTTTATTTCTCAATCACTTAATTTTGCGAAACTACAAAAAATAATTCAATTTTTAGTTTTAAAAGAACTCTATAATATATTTTGGGATTAAGCACGTGACTCTCCGAATCCTATAAATATTTATGCAGTTGGTATTGTTGCAGCGGAAAAAAGCAATCTCAAGTTTATAGTTATAGACCAAATAATAATCTCAATCTGTTTCGGTTACATAAACCTGACTGTCGAGGGCACGACTTAATTATCTGGTCTTAACAACTTTTCTGGGGCACTCTTGCAGAAGACCAGACGCTGAACCTAATTTTCGACCGTTTTCAAGTATAAAACCGATACTGCTGCAATTTCACGTTCGATATTCGTACGAAGTTCATCAATCGTCGCTGGCTTTTTGGCATAGACCATAAACTGAACATAGGAAATAGTGTAACAGCGACAAATCGCATGACCGAAGCAGCCTATTGACTGGTGTCATTTCGTGAAATAACACGTTCATCAAACTCGGTTTTCAATAAATTGATTGTGACATTCGCGGTGTGGATTGTGGCGCCGTCCTGTTAGAACGACATATTGTCCAAGTCCATATCATCCAATTTGGGCCAAAAAAATCCGGTTATAATAGAGCGGTAGCGATTCCCATTAACACAGTAACGTGCGGATCTTGATCATCACGGAAGAACTACGGCCCATTGATGACGCCGGCCCATAAACCGCAGCAGACCGTAATTTTTTCGGGATGCAATGGTGACTCATGGAGTACGTGTGAATTGCTGCCTGACCAATAATGCATATTTTGCCAAATAAAAAAAAAATATTCAGCCAAAAATGAGCCGACCATAATTGGACGTAGCGCTCTTAAAGTTCGAGCCACTGGCTCCGAATTTTGGTAGTAAATGTCAAAAGAGCGGGAAAAAATTTCGGTCTACTACATAATTATAAAGACTTATAGTATAAAAGTCAGCTGTCTGCACGATTTTGATGAAAATAGATTCGATTTTTCACTTCTGGCTGGATTGCTTCGAAGCAAAGAAAATGTATCGATTACATAAAACTATCGATAAATCTGAAGTTCTATATATTGTTCCAGAGTTATAGATTAAATTTGTTTAGAAAAAATATGTCTATTTTAGATTCGTTTTTAGTAGCTAAATATACATATGTATGGGGTGTTAGTCATCTGACTTTCGTTTCAGTGCCCTTACACGTTTTCGAAAATTTAAAAGCCTACTGTATTTTTTTCTCAAATTTTCACACTACGTAACCAAAAAATGACAATTTACGATTACATACTTATAACCAAAAAAATGCACGCGATTAAAGCGAAATATTTCCCACAGGGTTTGTTCTTCGATGAGCACACTTATCTATTGTAGAGAGGTGTATCCTCGGTGTAGCCTGCGCTCAGTGTGCTTGTATTTATGAAAGCGCTTTTCTGTTTTTCATATTTATTGTTGCATCATTTACTGGCTATGTTGTTATTGTTGCTGTTGTACATGTCGTTGGCAATGCAGTCGTAATAAATATTCCTTTTCGGTGGTGTATTAATTGCCACCTGATATGCTTATTTAACACATGTGGTATATTTGGATATAAATGCATGCGTACAGTTATGTTATATAAGAATAAATACGGTATACTTTCAGTGTAATATGCGAGATTTGCTACAGCTAGTATTATATTATAAGGAAATTCAGGCGAAACTCTGATACAAAGCCAAAAAGAATTATGTATATTGAAATGGTGTACTTTCATGAAAATAATTTCCATAATAGTCATTAACTACATAAATACATATTATTTAATATATTGCTATTGCTTTTGTATAAATATAAATTATTATACATATTTTGTACTAATTGGGAAGCGTTTAATTCTTCATAATAACTTCCAACAAGTCTTGAAAAAATTTACAATTCGCACATATTTCTTCTTTTTACAATCTATTTTGGTAAATCCCTTCGATATCTATAATTGTCAATAGAAAAACTAATAAGTACATCCGTGAGTTGAAGAACATCAAACGAATTAAGAGCTATTCCCGTTTCGAAAATCATTAATAGCAGTTCGAATTATCTCCATTCAGAACCAGAACCGGTACATTGACAGAATTTGAGTTATTAGATATAAAGAGTTTTTAATAGGGACGCTGCGAAAGTAGACCGATAGGTAGTAGCAAACAACTACATATTTTTTCCCGCTTTTTTGACATTTCACTTCAGTAAGGTTCGCCATTTCATCATGGGAAGATATACGATCCAACAAGGAGTCGAAATTATTAAAATTTATTACCGAAATTCGGAGTCAGTGGCTTCAACTTTAAGGGCGCTACGTCCAATTTATGGTCTTCAGCGATGAGGCTCATATTTGGCTGAATGGCTAGCAAGCAAAATATACGTTATTGGTCTGGCAGCAATCCCCATGTACTCCATGAGTTCCATTAATATTCCGAAAAAAGTACGGTTTGGTGCGGTTTATGGACCGGCGACGTCATTGGGCTCTACTTCATCCTTGATGATCAAGACCGGCTCGTTACTGTGAACAGGAATCGCTATCGCTCAATTATAACCGAATATTTTTGGCCCGAATTAGATGATATGGTTATCTCATGAAATGGCCCAGTCAATTGGCCGCCTCAGTCGTTCGACTTGTCGCCGTTGAACTATTGCCAACAAGCCAGCCGTCGCTGGATGAACTGATGAACTGCGTACGAATATCGAACGTGAAATTGCAGCAGTATCAGCCGTTTTATGCTTGAAACACATCAAAAATTAGGTTCAGCGTCTGGATTTCTGCAAACGTGGCCGTGGTGGCCATGCAAAACAAATCGAATTCCCTGCATAGTGACATCGAATGCACTTTCACTGAAATAAATAAATACATTGATATCCCAAACCAAAGCGCTACCAAACTTTTGTAGTGCTCTTATTGAAAAACCCCTTCAGATACATCAACGAGCTTGTAACTCTATTATTAATAATGACGAGAATCAACCATCATCAGGTTGTCTATACAACCGGTTGTCTGCATTCTCCGGATCAGAATCAATTTCGGAAGAAAACTGTTTTTCTAAAAGCTTCTAAAAGAGATAAATTGTTATTTAACGACACCAAGTGTATCTCTCGACTGTCTTTCCTAACTAAATATACATTTTAACAGTTTTCTAAGGTTGATTTAACCAATCAATCGAATACATTACTATAGTCACATAATTACTTCAGAGATCACACTCCGTTTGTACAGCTGCACAATAGCAACTTCTATTAAAACTTGAAACTTGTAGGTATAGTAGTTTTATATTCCGAGGTCTTCTACTAATACAGATCAACGCATATTGTGTCTGAATAAAAATATTGTAGATGGATCCGCTGCACAATGAATGTAATATTGAATATAGTTTTTCTTTGGTATCATTCATATAAAGACTGATTTCCCCAGTAGTAAGAATGAATAAAGAAATTTTGATAGACGCTTTGTTTTCTAGGGGCAGTATATATCAAAACATAAATGTTTTCTCATTATCATTACATTTAGGAATTAAAAATAAATCAAAAAAGATTTATTACTTTCTAATATTCATATTCTTTTTGGTAGCTCTGTATTATCCAACATTAAAAAAACTCTTTTACTTTTATTATTTTATAATTTTTGTATGACATCTTTTGTTTAATATAAGTAATACTTATTAAACTTTTTGAGCACTAGATTAACAAAATTTTTAAATTAAATATTTTCAATTCAACAGTGACTGCTTTTAGACCACCATATACACACACATACATAAATATATATTATCTACCAGAATATTACAAATAACGAGGGTTAGAGCAACACAGCGTTGATTTGCTGCTAAACATTAAATTCAAGCAACGAGTTTTTTCCTTCATAAATGTTCTCCCCCTTTTATGATTATACACATTATATCGATTTTGCATTTGCTCTTTATCATTTTTTACAATGATTTAACGAGCTGGAAACCGCAATATGATGCAAACAATATAATCAAATATTTAATTTTTTTTTTATTTTTTCTAATTTTTACGCATTGCTTTTGTTTTTGCTTTGCTTTTCATCTATGTAGCAGATACAGATTAAACCAAAAATAATAAAGATGGAAATGTACGCATAAATATTTGACAATATTAGCATAACAACTAACTGTAAGCAAGCAAATCAATTGAATACATATACAACCATACATACATACAATAATAATAATTATATGTATTTAAATGGATATGTAAATATCTGTATACATGCATACAAGCCACAGCAAACAAATCTGCATATAATGAGCGATATTGAATTGATTGAATAGTCGAGGGGGTGAAAGAAACGGAAATGAAAATAAAACTGCGATTACATATTCAAATAAGCAAAAACAAAAGGTGTGGCACATATATCCATACACAATATATTATAATATGTACGCCAGCGTATATCATTTTAAATTAGGCTTTGTAAAGTATTAATTGTAAATAAAGGTAATTAAAGTAATCAGCATAAATGATAGGCAAACACACGCATACATACATATGCATATACAAGTGCATGTAAATAATAAGCTTCGTGTATTAACATAAACCATATTGAGATTATAAAAAACCGGTTATAATAATTCAAAACAATTAACGAATTTACACTAAAATCTATTGTAAGAGTTACATAAAAAGCTAATTCGCATAAAAACCCATAAACCATCGATACAATTTAGCTATAAAAAATTTACGTATATAATTGAAATACATACACACAAGTACATGCATTCATAAAATTAACAAAAAAATTTAGCTGTGCAGCGCAAATAATTCAAAGCTATTACACAACAAAAGGGGGCAAGTGTGCGGAAAAAATAAATTAATTAATGGCTGAATTTGAAGCGTACAGTTAACTCGATTAAAAATAATTAATAAAAAATATTATGGTTAATAACAGTTGATTTAAGATTACTGGTTTAGAGACTAAACAGATTAAGGTTAGTTAAAAAAACATAAATATTTAATAATATGTAAATTAAAAAAAAACTACGGAAAAAGTGAACTTAAAAAATATAATTTTTGTAAAAATAATATGAAATAAGGGAAATCCAAAGCTATGAAAGAATGAAAAAATGGCAACGATAAAATAAGAGCAGCTAATATGAAGTTTTCACAGTTTTTTCCATTCGTTTTCCGTATATCTACTTCTTCTTAATTTTCGTTTTTTTATTATTATTATTCAATACACCACGACTTTTTGTTTGCTTGCACCTGTGGCCTATTTCTAAACCAATAGTGAGCAAAATGTTCCCTATATACTTGTCACCTTTTCCAGTATTCATCTAGGGCTAATTTTCTCCTCAATTTGTGTAAGCTTGTTCTCCGGTCCAAAAATGTGCATGTGAAGGCAACACCATGGTTGCATTAAAAAAGAGAGTAAAGAACTCATTAAAGAAGTGCAAAAGCTTGTCTCTCTCAATGATTATACCAGTTTAACATATTTATACCATTTGGTTGTTTGATTCGACATTTTTTTTAAGTGGGCATGGACCCCCACTTTTGCCTTTATTGTGCATATATTGCAATAAAGCTCACCTCGACACATTTTACTATAGTATCCATCATACACCATGAAAACAAGAGATTATTTTGAAAACTACTAAAAGTGCGTTAACTCACTAAAGAAAACGCTCGGAAAAACAAAATTTTATAGAAAAGAAGAAAAGGTAGAGAAAATGTGTGATGGAAAATCGGTTAAAAACCACGCCTACTTTACAATATATGTACTTCAAGAAAAATAATATATCAGAATAAAACTTTGCACAAATACTGCATTAGAGGTGTGGCACCGCTATTTTAATATCATCGAAATCTGGCAAGAACTTTATAAGGGCTCAGAAATCAAACATGATAGATATTTTTTACCGGAAATATCGGTAAATCTCTAAGATATTTCGTAGAAATTCGGAGGGAATCGTTTTCTTCTAATAATCTGATCGTATGCCAAAAATTGGCAAAATCGGTCCAATACTCTAGCCCCCATATACCTGATATCCGTATTTTTACAAGTTCCGAATCGAATATATGATATGTGTCTTGGATATGTCTTGGATATAATATAGCTTGGTGGCGAAATTGATCAATAACTAATACTGCATATTTCTAAGGACGCTTAAGTCGAATATGTCAGAGTAGTCACACTGAAGCTTAATCTGTTTAAGCCGCAACACAACGCTCTCTCTCTCTCTGGTTCATTACCATATATTGCTTATGATTTCGATCCGATCTCAAGTCCGAGTATAGTTAACTTGCAAATGTTTGCACAGAGTTAGGCCAGCTGATATATTAATTTAAAGAACTTTGAAGCCTGCCTAATTTTTTAAGATATCTTAGATATTTCACCACTTTACTTTAAACATTATTATAATTTTCCCGATAAATAACAGCATAAATGCATATTTAATATCCGTAAAAATTTTCTCACATTTCTTGGTCCATATTACCTGCCCCTATAATATGCTAATTATTAAATAAAAATCACTTGCATATACATACATATATAGTCAGTACATTACTATATGTCTGTAAGTGAAGGTTTGGCCATATCGCTTTTTATCGACGTCAGCTTGTGAAAACTTTACGAAATATAATGCAAACGTAGACAGCATTCACCGTTATGAAACCGCAAATGTATATATACAAACATTTAAATATTTAAACATGTAAATATTTAACAATGAATACACTTGCATACACATGCATATATAGAAATATATAATATATTTACTGTAAATATGCATACATATGCATACTGTTATAAAGAGTATGTATGTGCGTGGCAAAATTTGCTTTGCGTTAATTATCGGCAAGCAAACTACAACAATCAAATTCATTAAGAGCTATATACTCGTACATACAAGAAAAAATCAAAGTCATTTAAATGTAATACTATATGCATATACATATAAACACATACAAATAAACCAACATAGACACAAACAACATTTTAAAGTGTTAAAAGCGATTTTTGCGCATTTTGTATTAAATATTTATAATTTTTTCGATTCTGTATACAAAAATTTTGCTCTCTAATGTATATGAAACTCAAAACATTTCAATATAATCAAAATACTAAATAAAACTATCTTAAATGTATTTAATAAGCAGTTGCATATGCATTTAATAAATACGACAAAATATCAACTGTTATTGCAAAAATGTTAACTCAATTTGAAAAGAATAAAATAAATCTTACATAATTGATTAAATATAGTTCGCTAAAAGTTTAAATAAACGTAAATATATATAAATAAAATATTTAAAAACTTATAGTTATATACAAGTGCATATAGAGTAAATACTTACAATAATATTGACTATGTAATGTAAAAGAAAATGTTTACTTGGAAATGAAATACAGGACAATAAATTCATACACTGCAAAGTAAAAAGTAAAACAACAAAAACAAAAACATTAGTCTAAGTGAAGCAAATGTAGCGAGCGACAAAAACAAATAAGTAAGTAATTTACAAACATTTAAAATGAATATTCATAAACAACAACAACAATTTATCAAATAAAATTAAAAGAACAAAATATAAATATTGAAATTGATGAGAATTCAAAAATAAAACTATTGTTTATTTGATAGATAGATTTGGTGGTAGGCTAAATCAGTTTTTAGTTTTTGGTTAAATTCCGTTGTATTTTAGGAATGCGGCTCCAGGTAAGTAAACTGGCTTTCATAAGCGTAATTTTTTTATGCTGAATATGCAATAATATTTTACTAAGGCTTGAGGCCCCCTTAAATTCTAATAAGTTCTCCTGGAAATATCTCTAAATTATCTTATCGTAAAACCGAATTCAACTTAAAATATAAAGTAGGCATGCGTTCCAGCGTAGCTTACAGTATCAACTCATTCTTTGTTTGACTAAAGCAGACATTCAAATTTAAGATACAAATACTACAAGAGCGCTTCTGTTGCATTTTTGAATAGATTTTTATTCATCAGCACCCTCGACTCTTTGCACATTAGCGTACGATTGGAGCTATTGGTTATATATCAAGTTATCCACTATGGTGCACTGTTCGGTTCTAACCGGAGTTTTAAGCTTGCACTGATTTGTGTGTCACATTATCCTCGTCTCCACTTCCTTAGACTCCTACTCTCACTTTTTTTTATTACAAACATTTTTTAAAACTATAACAATGTTTGATATCACTACAACTAGTTTTTAAAAACTAACGAACAGTTTGATTTGAATAACTTAAAAACAAATTACATAGAAATTTATAATAATATATACATATGGTATTTAATTTATATTTTAGCTACTAGCAACTAATTTATGGGGTCTTTTTCGACATAATCGACTAGAAAGGTATGTGACTAAGAGGAGATTTCTCGCCTCCTCGTTAACATGTTCATTAGCCTTTTGTAATGGGCCTCTGCCTGGATCCTTATTTCGTCGGCAACTGTATTCATCTTTAGGTCTCTATGAATATCAGCATATCTGCTGTACCAAGGAGCATTTACAATACTTCTTAGCACTTTGTTCTGAAACCGTTGTATAATATTAATACTGCTATCATTGGCACATCCCCGCAGTTGCGCACCATATGACCATACTGGCTTGATTATTTGGTTATATATAAGTAGTTTGTTGAGTATGGACAGGTTTGACCTTCGTCCAATTAGCCACTTCATTTTTGATCATTTCAAATTAAGTTCAATCTTTTTTATTTTAATATGCTCTTTTCAACGTAATTTGGCATCGAGCGTAATGCCAAGATATTTCGCTGTATTTGCATAAGGTATGCAGACACCTAGAATACTTATATGTTGATAAGTGATTATTTTATTTGTAAAATTTACGTGAACCGAATTGCCACCGTTTAGTTTTATTCTCCATTTTTTAGTCCAATTTCCTACTGAGTTAATTACATGTTGCAGATTTAGATCAGCATTTTCAGCTGTTTTTCGATAGTATTACAAAAGTGGCAGTCATACTGTTTGGTGCTAACGGTAAGAATATACAAAAGTGGACCTAAGATGCTTCCCTGAGGTACTCCTGCTTGAATTTCTTCTAGTTTAGGGAGATCAACGCACTTAAGCACCTTTTAATTTTTATTGCTAATGAGGGAAATATTTCCTATAATGAATTCAAAACAAAAAATAAATTCTCAAACTTAGTCAATGGAAATGAAAAAACTGCTTTAAAACAAGTAAGACAAGGCTAAGTTTGGGTGCAACCGAACATTTTATACTCTCGTAATTAATTGATATATGTAGTTTTATTTAGATAACACACAATCTGACCCATTTATTCGACATAAAGTCCCATATAATAACGAAAATCATCATAAATAGTATAGTGTCACATATTAACCAGTATATGCGGTATGAAGCCCACCGGAAACTTGATAATCTGAATATAACGCATATGGGAGCTAAAGGAAGTTATGACCCGATTACAGTATTTTTGCAAAGTTTTGTTCCGCTGCCTTCATTGATTTCTAAAGTATGTATACTGTGATCCCTCTTAAGTGCCCCCATTTAAGAGCTTTTCCCGCTTAAGTGACACTATTTTGCGGCAACGTTCTATTTCTCTAAATTTACATATAAAAATAAATAAAATTTATTTAGGGTTTATGATGTTTATCGTGGTTTATACAGATTTATTGGTTTGCGTTATTTGTATATACAAAAAACCTATTTCCCCAAAAAAATTACATCCAAATATTCCCCTTCCTAATGCGATCCTTTGTACCAAATTTTACTTTTATAAATTTACCCTTTGGAAGCGAACGAAATTCTGAAAAAAAAAACAATTTAATAATTTTCTTAAGAGAATATAACGAGTATTTTAACTGTGTTTGACTCTTGTCGCACATTTTATTTTTCTGGAAGAGAAATCGGTAACTTCGGAGTACAGAGTGACGCTGCTTGGCATAGATAAATTGAAATGAAACTATTTGATTCGAGAGAGAGCTTTCAAAAAACTCGAAAAAGTTGTACCAATTGTAAAAGGCCTGTATGCGATGAACACTCTATATCGAAAATACTATGTCCTGATTGTGAGGAATAATAAATGAAGTTTTACTAAATTTATGCTGCCAATTCATGTAATTATTTATTTATTATCCCAAGTTATCTAGTGTAAACATTTCTCAGTATTGAATCTCATTTACAGATTATTGCATTGTTTTTCTTATAGTGGGGACCCGGGTACCCGGGTCAACTTCATTAATTAATTAAAGTTTTTTTTTTCAATTTTTAATACTGAATTAACTTTGTTGAAAGCTAAATCGCAAGGATCCGGAAGCTCAGTTCGAAAAAAAAATTATTTCACCGAATTATTGAAGAAAAGTGTGGTGGTAAGGGTTAAACTGACTTCTAAATAAAAACGGGGTCACAAAGCCGATTTGGAAGTATGGGATATCAACGGGTTCACCATAGTACATTCGATATCAAAAAACAAAAAATTATAAAGATCTTAAGTGCCCTGGAGACGATCAAATAATTGCGTCAAACAGTGCATATGTGTTAGTGATGTTCAATCGTGTGTTGCCCGCAAACGTTCAAATTAACACGTCAAACATCAGTTTAGTTTTGAGCTCGTAACGAACGGTCATCATGTCATCGTCGGATGATGATGATCTATTAATGGCATGTGCTGCAATTCTTATGAAATTTATTTTATTTTATTTTATTTGATTTTATTTTATTTTATTTTATTTTATTTTATATCATTTCATTTCATTTCATTTCATTTCATTTCATTCCATTTCATTTCATTCCATTTCATTTCATTTCATTACATTCCATTTCATTCCATTCCATTTCATTTCATTTCATTTTATTTTATTTATTTATTTTATTTTTTTAATTTTATTTTATTTTATTTTATTTATTTATTTTAATTTATTTAATTTAATTTTATTTTATTTTATTTTATTTTATTTTTTTTTTTTTAATTTTATTTTATTATTTTATTTTATTTTATTTTATTTTATTTTTTTTTTTAATTTTATTTTATTATTTTATTTTATTTTATTTTTTTTTTATTTTATTTATTTTATTTTTTTTTATTTTAACTTATTTTATTTTTTTAATTTAATTTAATTTAATTTATTTATTTTATTTTTTTATTTTATTTTATTTTTTCCGCTTCGCTTTACTTCACTTTTCTATGTCCTCTCAGCTTGAAATCTTCCCTGCAAATGAGCTCATGCTTGTCAAACATGAGTGGAGACGATCAAATTATCGTCCGTCAAATAGAAATATCAAAAATTTTTGATTTTCATCAAACAGAGCCGACAACAGGTCGGTGTAGCGTACGTGTAGCCGACGAGAGCCGACGACACCAACACACTTAAAGTGTTTGACGCAATTATTTGATCGTCTCCAAGGCACTTTACGATAAAGAAAGAAATTTGTTAACTAGTGCATTGCTGCTAGCCTGTAAGAAAGTTACCGTACTACATACCAACGTATTACCAAAAGGTCTCAATCACAATATTGTGCTAACGAAGTTTTAAAGAGATTTAAGATTTTACTACTTATTGAATTCTTTGAAAATTCAATACATTAGATCATCATTAGACCAGACAGTTCATTGTAATATTAAAATTCTTAGAAAAAAGCCTTCCTTTAGCGCTCGTTATTCTCAATCCATATATCTTTGGCTTAAGCCTTTCCAAAAAAATATTTTTTCTGGTTATGGCCGATCTGCTTTTACACTTAAAGCGACGGATTAAAAATCATGCAGAGAAAGCAAGTAATAATATCAAATCACATTAGTTGCATTTCCGCATATCAATAACCACTATAAACTAACGGAAAAGCTCCAACAATTTTTGAATATATAGTGAAAGCTGGCGTTAAAGATACCCCGTTATTTTTAATTGAATGTAAAAAGTAAAAATCACCAGTCGTCATAAAGCGGTAATTAAGAAGAGAAGTATTCATACCGCGAATCGCTGAAGAGAATTATTTAATTAAGATTTATGCATACATAAAATATGCGAAGCAAAACGTTTCAATCGCAAGAGCGCTTAAAGCGCGCTTATTTTCCCTCGCACACTGTCAACACATTTACATTAATTTGTCGGTATATTTACCCAAAAATATACACATAGACTGGCATATGTATGGAGAGGAGAAATATTGCCTGTCTGTGGCTTATGACGAGTAATTACTAGCCGTAAGGCAAGGAATAAAAATAGTGCGTCGCGCTTTTTCTTTCTCTCTCTCACTCATGACGGCCTATATTTGCTTTTTAAAAGTGAATACTTCAATATCATTGAATTTTTACTCCTTTATTTATGCAATTTTGTTTTTGTACTTTCATTTACGGAATGCAATCAATTATTCGCGAGAAAGTTTAACAGTATCCTAGGAAATAAGCGCCTTGGTTAATAGCAATGAATGCATTCAGCGCTGCTGCGTCGGTTTGTGCTCTCATTAATTTCACTTAATTATGATGCACTTAAATTTTAGCTTTCGCAATAACGCCGCAATAACTCCATACCACCATTACGAGCTCAGCGGTTGCATCAGCAATGACATTTGGAGGAAAAAAATAAAAATAAACATTCGAATAAATGATGGCGAAATTGTTGAAAACAGAGGCACGGCACAATTGTGTTGTGAATATTTTAACTTGCTTGAGGCTATTACCACCACGGGCCTTAGGGATGCCAGGCGAGATGAAAAGATTAATTTTAAAAAATACTTGACCCATAGACTATCAGCAGCATAGTAAACCATACAATTTTCACGTCCATAAAATGTTTTTACGACATAAAACTGTTGCCTCACATAAATACTCAGATCATCATCAAAAAATCATAACACCTATTCAAGTAATCCGTAGGTAGGGTAGGTAAAGTTGATGTTCAAAAATCGCAGAACTTCCCTCAAATAGGAGCTGAGTTGGATTAAATTAAATCATGTTAGATTCAGCAATAGTTTTCCAATACGGAGTTGCCTCTTGAACCAATTAAAGGACCTTTAGTAGTGATGATTATTATTGTATTATCTCCACTTGACAAAGCGCGTCGAACCCATCACAATCTGTCTTCACGTTTATTTCTACTCTAAAGCTTAACTTAGAGAAGACTAAAATTTTTGGGCAGTGCTCAGAGTAAAACTACAAAATATGGGCAGCACCGCCAAAATTCTATAGCGATACATACATATATAATAACTGTTATTATCTCTATCTTTGTTTTTAATTCACTAAATGTATTTTAAATATAATTTCATCGAGTCTCATTTAACTATGTTGGAATCCTCGTGGCAATCCTGTTGGCATATTTAAAGATTGTCACAACTCAGCTTCGGCAGACACACACGTACTGACTAACACTTAAATATACGAAAATGCATAAGTGTCGTGGTATTTTACAGTAATCCACCGCAATGACACTTTAAAATGTAGCGGCTGCAAAAGGATGCGAAAATAATGCAAACGTTGTCGCACAGTAGTACAAGAGCTAACAAATGGTTAAGACTCGGAAATTGTAGAAGAAAATAGCATAATAACTGTAATTAGTATTACAATGTTCGATCAAAAGCCGATGGAAATGGGAGAAGAGAGAGAAGTAAAATATTATACAATCTCCCAGGGCGCAGTTGATATCTGATCTGGGTTCCGAGGTTCCCTATATTTTGACCAGAGCATCATTTTTGAAGAAATATGACGATGATTCCACCGGCCCATAAATCACACCAAACCTGATTCTTCTGGATGAAATGACAGACATTGAATCTCCTCATGTCGCTCTTCGTCCCAAACGCTGCAATTTTGGTTGTTTACATACACATTGAGCCAGATATGGTCATCATCGCTGAACAAAATTTGGCTCCAAAACGTCGGATCTTCTTGGAACTTTTCAATAGCCCATAGAACTAAGCGATATCGCTTGGAAAGGTGGAGCTGTATTTTGTACGTTTTCAATTTAAAATCTCGACGTAAATTGTGCCAAGTCGTTCCATACATTAGTCCGAGCTATATTTTCTTCACTGCGTGCTGGACGGTGTTGCGCATAGTACGCTCAGTACGCAGATTATGTTGCTCATGAATTAAGCGAAGCGAGCGAAACTCATTAATTACGGAACGTGAATTTTCGTAATAAAGTTGATTTATTTGTAAATGTTGTTCAGGCGTGGAAAGATATCCATGATGAAATGTCTAACAATACTAAACAAAAATAATATGACAGTGTGACACGACTCATGTCAAAAGAATGCTATTAAAAAAAAGTACTTGTTTTTGGATCACCCGATATACATATGCTAATAATTATGTTATATATTTTTTGCTCATAACGATCTTATTCCAGTAGGAAATGCCATTTCTTCGAACGATAATCTTATATAACTATTATTTTCCTTGATATGTTCCAAAATGAATTGTAATTGCGTGTTCGCGGTCTTTCACTTTAATTGGTTCACTCAATGTCACTGTTTAATCAGAGTATTTACCGCTATCATTACTACGACACCGAGGAGCTCGACAGTTAATTATCCCCTTTGCAGACATCAGCACCGGCATTATTTTTTACACTTACCTCCTTATTTTTTGGAAAGAATGTGCATACCTACCTATTGAAATAAATTATTGAAGAGTTACCCAGCAAAGAAAATGCCGGCTTTGATATTAAGCTCAAAATGAGAAGAACATAAATTATATACATATATGATTAAGACATAATTTTTATTCCTTCACAGCTCACATTACATTTTTGGACTTGAGTCTAAGTGTATCCTAGAATCCTATAACCTTATAAAGTTAATTTTTCCTATACTACGACTTCCAAAGAATGTTGAAGGAAAGCGGAAAATATCGAGGTAAACATGAAGATACTATGATTCAACCTTTACTTTCGCAAATGAGTGGTAACGAATATCACAGCTGTGCAGAGTTGGGACATAATATGAAATAGGCGTGGAACTAGAGAAAAGGGAATATACCATGTGAAGATGAACTTTCCTATTATGTTTCGGTGGGTTCATTGGGATAAAAAACCGCTCGACATTCCATTACCAATTTCACTGAGTATGTATGTGCATATACATAGGTGTAACCGATATGCCTATGTACTTATGTGTGTACAAATGTGTTTTTGGGCAGTTGTTATTGAGCCTTACTTTTTGTGCACTCTACGCTATTTAACCGACCACCGGGTGGCAGTAATTAATTCTCTTATTGGTCATTTGTGTCGCTCACGGCCGTTACACGTCGAAAAGCCTCTGCCAGTATCCGAGTGAAGCAAATACCGTCATTCAAGGATTTACTTACGCTCACAAACATATGCACATATGTAAAAACACATACCTGATTTCAAGCTTTCGTACATGATTGTTGTAGTTACTGCGGCTTACGACGACAAGAAAAGCGGCAACGACAATTTTAAACGATGAAGTGGAATGAAAAAAAATAGTAATAATCCATAATACGATTTACAGACACACACATCTTTGTGTATTTATGTATACGAGTTTGTAGGTGTATTAAAATTCCATTAAAATAAACGGAAAGTTCTGAAGTCGTTTGCACTATCCCCTTATGATATGAATGGAACTACTAGAAACAGATGCACGTTTTCATTCAAACGCAAATTTGTTGGTTAGGTTGCACTTATTTGATAAAAAGTATTGATCTCTCGGTCCTAAGTAATCTTTAGTCGTATATTTCAACATAACTCCCACAATAAGTTATGTTAAGTCAGGTCAAGGGGTAGATCTCCGCAACTGTAAAGAGTTTCACTTAAATTACTTCGAACTTCCGAGAACCTTTGCGAACAGTATGATCACATAGTCCAAACATCTTTTCAACATCTTAAGAAGCAATTTTTCAGTGTTATCATAGCAACGATCCTTTGATCCTTCTTTATCTCATATGGCATTCTCCAAAAGGGTATGTCAAGAGGCCACGTTGTTGTTGGAAGGTTGATACTTATATTCTTGCCGAAATTAATTATAAAGTGTTGGAAAACGTAACAAAAAGGTACAGTTCGTTAAAGTTATGAAAAAAAACTTAATAAATTTAATCTTAATTTCAGATGCCTATTTCAAAATTCTTTACGAGGGCTGCTATATATATTTCTAATGAAATATGAAATGAAATATAATAATGAAAATAGGAATATTTATCAACGAAAATGGTTTTATTGTTTTTCAAAATATTCTCCATCAAGATTTATACACTTTTGCATGCGCTCAAACCAATTTTCGAAGCACTTTTTTGAGCCTTATTTTTTAACCTTTTTTTTAGCCTTTTTTTTGAGCGATTGTCAAATTGTGCGGGATGCAATATTCATGTTTCATGCAACATCGATGTTTTCTGGCACATCGGCTGTTTTTGGACGACCTTCACGGAATTCGTCTTTGAGCGAGCGTCGGCCATGATTGAATTCGTTGTACCAGTTTTTCACAGTGCTATAGGATGGTGCTTCATAGCCATACAAAGATTTTAGTTCATCGATGCACTCTTGTCGCGATAATCCACGTCGAAAGTTGTGAAAAATGATCGCACGAAAATGTTCACGAGTTAATTCCATTTTTTGGCCGAGATGAATTTTTTAATTCCCTGTAAATAAAACAATTCACGATTAAATGACAAAACGTTTTAAGTGATGTTATGCTAAAAAATGTCAAACTTTCCAATGGAAATGTCAGATTGCACCTGGCAACACTTAGTATTGCCTAGGCCAGAAATATATATAGCAGCCCTCGTAAGACATATGTATTTTATGGACAATTTTAACCCTTGCTCTTTTAACAACCACATACTCCACCTACATGAGAAGTTTTGAATTATCAGTTCACGAACGGCATCGATGTTTTCTGGCACAACGGCTGTTTTTGGACGACCTTCACGGAATTCGTCTTTGAGCGAGCGTCGGCCATGATTGAATTCGTTGTACCAGTTTTTCACAGTGCTATAGGATGGTGCTTCATAGCCATACAAAGATTTTAGTTCATCGATGCACTCTTGTCGCGATAATCCACGTCGAAAGTTGTGAAAAATGATCGCACGAAAATGTTCACGAGTTAATTCCATTTTTTGGCCGAGATGAATTTTTTAATTCCCTGTAAATAAAAAAATTCACGATTAAATGACAAAACGTTTTAAGTGATGTTATGCTAAAAAATGTCAAACTTTCCAACCACCACATACTCCACCTACATGAGAAGTTTTGAAGATATTATTTCGAAAAAAAACATATATATTATATTATATGTTTAGATTTTTATACTCTCGCAACAAAGTTGCTAAGAGAGTATTATAGTTTTGTTCACATAACGGTTGTTTGTCACACCCGATATTAAACGAGTTAGATATAGGGTTATATATACCAAAGTGAACAGGGCGACGAGGCGAGTTAAAATCCGAATGTCTGTCTGTCCGTCCGTCCGTCCGTCTGTGCAAGCTGTAACTTGAGTAAAAATTAAGATATCTTGATGAAACTTGGCACACTTATTTCTTGGCACCATAGGCTGCTTTCAAAGATGGGCAAAATCGGACCACTGCCACCCCCACAAAATGGTACAAAGGATCGCACTATGACGGGGCATATTTGGATGTAATTTGTTTGGGGAAGTGGGCGTGGCCCCCAAATAGGGTTTTTTATATATCTCGCAAGCCAATAAAGCTATATACACCAAACTTTCTGCAGTCGTTTCTTTAGCCACTTCTTAATACAGTTTAAAAATTAAAAAAATCGGATAGTAACCACGCCCACCTCTCATACAAAGGTTAGGTTGAACATTACTAAAAGTGCGTTAACTCACTAACGAAAAACGTCAGAAACACTAAATTTTACAGAATAAATACCAGAAAGAAGCTGCACTCAGATTTTTTTACAAAATGGAAAATGAGTGTGGCATCGCCCACTTATGAGTCAAAATCTATATCTCAGGAACTTCTCGGCAGATTTCAATGAAATTTGGTATATACTATTTTCTTGACACCCTCATGACACGTGTGGAAATGGATGAAATCGGTTCAAAACTACGATAACTTCCCATATAACTCAATTTTGAAGTCCATCTGATTCCTTCACTTTATAAGGTATACATAAGGAACCAATGAAGATAGCGAAATAAAAGCTTACACAAATACTGTATATGATCCGTGACATCACTTGTGAAAAAATTGTCGAAATCGGACTATAACTTTTCAATGTCCCGGATATCGAATATGAAGAACTCAGAGCCTTATGGTAAATTTTCACCGAAAATATCGGTAAATCTCTCAGATATCTTAATTTAATTCAGAAGAAATCTGTTTCTTCTAATAGTATGTCTTTGTATCAGAAATGGTTAAAATCAGGTCATAACTTCCCCTAGCTCTCATATACCTCAGTCAAATAATTATATGTGCATGAACTTTTTGCAAAAAAATTAAAGATTACAAAATTGCAAAATATTTCTGAGTAAACAGGTTTGTTATTATTAATGCATACGATGTAAAAAACAAAAAATTAACAAATTTCAAAATATTTTTAAACTATAAAACAGAATTGAAGTTTAGGCTAATAGTAAATATTTATATGTGCATTTTACTATTTTTACCAGTAAAGCCTATACATTTGAATTTAACTGAAAGAAATGTTTATTTTAATAGTCAGTAGAATTGTCCTTATATTTTAAAACTAAACTGAGCCGCTTAATCAGAGAATAAACTACTGACTGTAAAAATAGTTATGTAAATATTGGCAAATTCTTGCTTTATGGCTAATTTAAGGTGACGTACTGTCTCAAACTGCTTTCCGTTTTAGAAAACAGGAGCAGAGAGGTTCCCCCGGAATTGTAATACCGGAATTTTGCGGTCGTTAAAGATGTTCTTCTTGTGGATAGAAGCGTTATCCTTTCGATATGTCCAGTTATATGCCATAAATATTGCCAGCAACTCGCTGTCCAAAAGATGTACATTGATATTAGCATTCATTTGAGTGAATATAAAACATGTAGATAGCTTTTCACAGCAGCAAAATGCAGCCCATGAAATCAAGGTGCCGCTTCCAAAACATCGTTTGTAGTAGGACCGTCGTTCCTGGTGCGAATCTCTCCATAATTTCTTGCAATGACCTGGGCCGACCAAATTTAATTTTTTTTCGTCACTAAAGATTGTATTCTATCACTCATCGGCAGAGAATTGGTATTTATTTGCAAACCTCAAATGTGCTTTATTGTGTCTCTCTTTAGCGTTGGTTTAAGTGCCATGGAGATGTGTTTCAGAAACTGATTTTTATGTATAATTGGAAAAATTATATTTAACTACTGCAACTACTAGCCGTCGAATCATCCTTTCGCACCGCTCATCAATGTTGTTTTTCGTCCACTGCGTCGCACTATACCATAATTAGTGCGGTTTTTAAGAAATTTTGAGATATAGTTCCGATGTCGCTTTGGTCTAGAGCCATTTTGGAACCGCTTTCATGCATTTTTATGATTATTACTTGTTTTTGCTGCGACACTATCAGTAAGAAAGATCCGCTAAACTGATTTTCCACATATAAATATTTACTATGCAATACCCAATTCACAAGCACATTCTTAATGTAACTGTACAACGAACGAGAAAAGTATGAAACAATTTTCGTTGCATAGTAACGTAACATATCAACCTTTTATTCCACATTACCGAAATCCAAAAAATAACACTGAATAAGAAATATAAACAAAAGCAGAAATGTACATATTGACTGATTGACTGGGGTAGCTAATTATAGGATTTTCAAAAATACGATGCGCTTAATAGCTTATAAATCGCGTAATATATGAAATATCTCAGCCAAATTAAATGAGCATATACTCTTAGATATAATGTATGTTAGTGATGAAAAAGAGTTTAATCAGCTCAGGAATTACCTCAGCCTATATACCATATATGTATGATGATTTTCGTTTTTCTATTGCACTTTATACCGAATATATGGGCCAAATTGTGTGTTATCTTAATAAAACAAGTAAGGTAGGGCTAAGTTCGGTTTTGACCGAACATTTTATACTCTCTCTAAATAAATTTATTTAATATTATAAAATACACAATTTGACCCACATATTCGTCATATATATGGTATAAAGTCCATTAAAAGTTGGAAACCCTAATATTAGGGTTTCAAGCACCGAGGTCCTCATGTTCGATATATGGGGCCTTGAAAACCTATGGTCCGATTTCGGCGATTTTTAGAAAGGAACTGCCACACCAAAAATGCTGTACTTATGCAAAGTTATGTTCCGATATCTTCACTAGTGCTTACATTATATGTTGTAAAGTAAACTATTCAGGTCGACATCAAAGTTCCGGTATATAGGAAGTAGGCGCGGTTGTTAACCAATTTGATTTTCACAACATATCATTGGGATGTAAGGAAAATATTACAAACCAAGTTTCAGTGATATTGGTCGAATAGTTTCGGAGATATGGTTTTTGACCCATAAGTGGACGGAGCCACGCCCATTTCAACTAGTGTCTACCAATTTGAGAGCAGCCCTTCTGTAACACCTTTGTAATGAAATTTAATGTTTCTGATGCTTTTCCTTAGTGAATTAAAGCGCTTTTAGTAGTTTTACACATAACCTTTGTATGTGAGTTGGGCGTGGTTAACATCTTCTAGCTCCCATATACCTAATTATAGGTTTTTCAAAAATACGGTGGGCTTTATTCCGCATATATTGGTTAATATGTGAGATATCTTAGCAAAATTAAGTGAGCTTATAGTCTTGATATAGTGCATCTTGCTGGTGAAAATGAATGAAATTGGTTCAGAAACTAACTCAGCCCTCATATATATGACGATTTTCGTTATTGTATTAAACTTTATGCCGAATTTATGGGTAAATTTGTGTGTTATGTAAAAAACTTAGCCCTTCCTTACTTGTTTTGATTTATTTTTAAGTTATTTTAAACGATGTTGTTTCAATCGTTAAAAAGTATGAATATACATATAGATGCTGATGTTTTACCGTTTAACTCATGCTGCTTTTTATGCAGATTCCAACTGCCCAACAGGGCGGATGTAATCTTTCATTCTCCCATGCATTCAAAAGTGTACACACATTTGCACATCATTACTCATCTAGACGCCCATAGAAATATAGCTATTGGCGTGTTTCGTATGCACTTTGACCCCATTTTGCATACAACTACTGTACACTGACACGCTTCTGGCATGCTCTCTGCCACTCAAAGTCCAAAATCAACGCAAGTATACCCAGCATTTTATGTCCGGCCACTTCATTGCAGCAATCAGCATACTGAAAGGTCATTAATTGCGACATGAAACAGATGCAATTCGGCATTCATACATGACATAATTACGCTATTTACGCGCTATTTTCATTGCAATCACGATACGATTTTATTATATACATATATTAGGGTGGTTCCAAGAAAAATTATAAAAAAAAAATTCAATATGGATTCGTCAATCAGTTACACCACAGGTTAAAAAATTATATAAAAGATTTTGGATTTATTAGACTTAGTTTTGCAGGAGTCAAATACTTAGAATTCTCCAGAGAAAGTTAACTTTTTACTTATACATATATATACAGTGGAACTTCTCTAAATCGAATCACCATAATCCACAAAAAAACTTCGACTTAGAGAGACTTCGAGTTATAGAAATTTTCATACATAACATAATTTTTTTCAAAAAGCTGTAAAATATAATTTGTTGCAGTTTGCTATTTTTTTCTCTTCACGTCTGTTTCCCATTGCCATGTTACATGATTTATGCAAACCATAAGTGTAATATCATATTTTCTTTTCGCCTCCATACTAATATAGGTACTCCTTTATAATTGTTCCTTGATAGTAAAATTTAAAATTTTGTATTATGCCCTGTTTGAAAGTTTGATTTATGGAAGGACATTTGTATGAAATTTGACTTATATTGCCAATTAAAGTGGGCTTTAACCGTATCGAATCACTATACAAATTTAGTTTTAATCCTTTCGACTCTACTAGTTTTAATTGCGAGTTGAAGTGTTGGCAATCTGCTTCATTCATTTTCTGATTACTTTCGAGACCTACCCTAATGCACATATGCTCATAACGATTCGAAAATGTGAAAACAAATACCAATTATATTGTTGAAAAATATTTACCTTCGCAAAATGATCTTCATTTGTTATTATTCTCTTTCATTTAAAAAAGTAGTTACATTATGGCCGAGATATGCCTTAATTCAGTCGCAATTGTTGTGATTTAAGAACAATGCTGGCACGTATATTTAAAAAAAATCGGCCAATAATTAACAAATAATAACAACAAACAAATATAGTTTTTATGTAAGAATAAAATAATTGTAGATGTATTCTTCAATAATCGGTTTCGCCAACTCACAAATTCCGATAACTGATATTTGCCTGAGACTACAGTTGGCAAAAAAGGATTTCTCAATAAAAATTTGAATTTTTCAATTAATTTGACTGTGTAAAACGCTATTAGATTGTTGCTATTAATATTGACCAGTTCTGAGGAGTGATTAATTTCTTCTAAAATTAATTTGACCTATTTCATAGAGTTCTCTCTCTCTCCCTCTCACAACACCGAAGGAGTAAATGCTCCAAGACGCTTTGCCACCACAGACGATATATAAAATATTTTATTCGTTTATTGATGACTATTTTTACACATCAGCACCCGAGAGTAGCACTTACTGGCAAGATTAGTCCCCCGAAGAATTTTAGGCTTAACAATTTTTGAGAGTTGTTTATTTCTTAGCAATTAGCTTCCCACTATCTTACTTTCAGTTTGGAAACAGGCTATTTATCATAAGAACACCTTTGACATCTCCAAATTCCACAATTTCTGCTTTAAATCATAAATGATACTGTGCGAATGGCCACTTTTAGCTGACAACGAAAATTTTAAAATTTGTTCTCCAAAAGTATATACATATAGCATGTTTTGTCGCGTAGTTTCATGAGAAATCTGAATATTGCAATCTTCCTAGAACTCTTTCGTAAGAACACTGATCGAAATTTTTGGAATTTGGTCAAGTTTTCGAGACATTAAGCACTGTACATGTCCACTTATTTATAATTTAGGGACTTTTTCTGGCTTTAGTTCTTGTATTTCCATATTTACCGATCAATTTTAGCCATTATACACTATTTAGAGGGTTAAAGAAAACATTGCTGTTAGATCTCAAACGTTTTTACCCCATTGGGGATAATGGGGCAATAGTTGGACCTCTTCAAACTAAACCCTTTGCATGGAATATTGAAAAGACAATAATGGGTACTTCAGATATGAAAAAAAGCAATAATTAATCACCAACTAATTGACAAATTTATTGTAAATGCCTTTACGAAGAATAGGTAACGGTGAAGTACGGTTAACTGTATAACACGTGCTTAACAAGTAAAATAATCGAAGTGTGTAAAGTTTTTCTTGACACTAACAAAATTGAATGATTTTTGTTTTTTGTTGTTCTTGGTTGGTTTTTTGCATTGCTTTCGCAGCTTTTTTTTGCATCACATCTCTTGAAATACTGTAAGTAACCATCCCTGATTCAAAAAATATGTTAAACTGAAGTAAAAAGTAAAAAATTTGGCTGCGGAAAGTGAAAAAGTGTATTTATTTTCTATGTGTAAACTGTTTCTTGACATACTGTAAAGCATCCCTTGAACCCAAGAAGAAATTTCACTTCATGCAAAATATCAGTTATTTCTCTTACTTTGTAAGCCCATCCATTTAACAGTTCAGAAACTGATTGAAATTTCGTCCAGATTAGTTTTGTTCACTCACTTCAAAAACTGATCTACTCAGAACCTTACATATTATCTTCATCTGTCCGTTACATACTCGTATACTCGTATGTATTGAATAAACTGTTTTTTTATCTATGGGTGAAAAGTTTTCTGTCCGCTTATCTATATTTGATCCCATAGATTGGTTGCATTATTGCATTACAAACTCTGTAATATACACTCACTTGTTCGATAAGCCATCATACACTTAACAGAGAAGAAGCTTGAAATAAGATTCCAAGTTTATATCTTACCACTTTTATATGAGCAAAAAGTTATTTATATAATTGCGTATGAGTATAAGCAACAAAGGAACATTTACTAATATTTACATAACCAAAAAAAATCGGTGAAAAACGTATAAGTTATTCGTATGCACCACTTTTTTGTTCCGATAAATTCGCACTCCAAAAGGTCAGAACAAAAAAGTGCATATGTACATATGTATGTAGGTATGTGTTAACCATTTACTATCAATAAGAACAAAGGAAAACTCGTGTAAAAATATTGCCTGTTGTCGATTTTGCTGAGTTTGCAATTTTTGTGGTATTAATTCGGCAGCTGGCGCTTCATTGCACTGCAACCCCGCTGAGTGTATGTGCATGTTAAGTATACACCCTGTCGGAAATTGATCAAAAACAAGTACGAGAAATTCCTAAAATCCTCCTCAGAAAAATGAGAACACACTCCAATTGGTCAGAAAGATTACCCTTTCGGGGATTCACAAGGTGTGGTTAACTTCGATTATTCGATAATTCTTCGATTACTTTGAGAAGAGCAAAATGGTCACTGAGCTTTACTACGACGATTATTCGGATAATTCTACGCCGCATGGCAGAAATAACGTCCTATTTGTCGTCGAAACGGTCGAATTAGGCTGCGAGTTGTCGCTCTATCTACCAAATTATCCAGGTCTGGGTCTCGTTCGACTATTTTTCCCTTTTAAAAATATTCACTCGAAAGGCAGAAATGTAATCCAAAGTTATTGTCGCACGCTTTCAAATGTCCAAACTCTGACGACGGTTTTCAAGCATAAATCGGCAGTTTCAATCGCCGCTGGCTTGTTAACTTATCCCCACAGAAAATAGTGTAACGAAGTCAAATCGCACGACCGAGGCGGCCAATTGAACTTCATAATAACACATGGCGCTATGTCCGGGCTATATGGTGGATGCGTTAAAACCTCCCATTAGGCTCCCTTAGCTTCTGACGAGTCATCAACGAAGTGTGTAGTCTGGCGTTGTCCTGGTGGAACTCTACACCCTGTTGGTCAATTCTGGACGCTTCTGGTCGATGGCCTGCTTCAAGCCGTCCAGTTGATAACAATAGATGGTAGAATTAATGTCATCTGGCTTATGGGAGCAGCTCATAGTGGATGATTCCCTTCGAATCCCACCAAACACTCAGCAAAACCTTCCTGTCCGTCAATCCCGGCTTGGCCACTTGATATTGTCGTATGGGATCCATTTTTCACCGCCAATCACCATCCGCTTAAAAAATGGGTCGAGTTCGCTCCGTTTCAGCAGCATATCGCAGGCGTTGATTCGGTCCAAAAGGTATTTTTGCGTCAAATTATGCGGCACCCAAAATCAAGCTTTTTTGTGTATACAGCCTTTTGCAGATGGTTTAAAATGGTTTGGTGACTAATTCCCATCTCCTGGGCGATTTCACGACATGCCACATGCCGGTCTAACTCGAAGTTTTCCATGATTTCGTCGTCACAGGTCTTCCGCCGGCTGGCTTATCCATGGTGTCGTTTCCTACCAATTTTGGTAGTAAATTTTTATAATTTCGATTCGTTGTTTCCATGATGAAATGGCAAACCATACTGAAGAGAAATGTAAAAATGAGCGGGAAAATATATGTCGACGTTCGCTGTCCCTATCGGTCTACTTTTGTATCGTCCCTTTTGGAAACCCCTATATCTACTAACGATATTCAATTGAATTGTTATATGCGCAAAGGGAATATTTGAAGTCGCTACAACAACACCCAAATCATCAATATTGATATTGAAAAGTTTTCAAAAAATTTTCTATCGAAAATTAACTTTTACATTCAATATTTGGACATTAGAAGCCACTCACTCCATTATGCAAGAAAATGTAGGCATGTACTAAAACTGCAATACAATTTTTAAATAATTTAATAATTCATACACAAATATGCATACATATAAAACGCAATGCTACATGAACATAAATTTATTTGCATATTTTTGTAGACTTGAAAGGCAATCAGCGATGTCGTTGAAGTCTTGAATGCAGTGAACTGCAAGGCCACCACTTTGTACGCTCATACTTATAAATATCTATTTACGTACTTCTGTATGCATTTGTACACAGACAATGACTTCCTACGCTGACCGGATGTCCTGTGTAATATTAGCTGATGCTAGCAAAAGTAACTTCACTGCGAATTTATGTACAGTTCTAGTGGTCGTATATAGGTATACATATATGTACATATAAAAACTTACATACATATACTCACATATAAATGTTTGTACGTATTTGGTGTTGCAATTCACAGCAAGGGCAATCGTCTAGCAAACGCGTCGCTTGTCTATTGTGTGGGGGTATGTCAGCATGGTTGTCTGGTCCGTTGTCCTGTCTTTTAAGCATTTACAGATAATAGCGCAGCTGTTTCACACCAATAACTACTTTTGCATATAACATATTGAATTAACTCGCGTCACACTTGTAAATGTCGCCCTTTGCTAGCCACCGACGGTGTTGCCCCTCTCTGGAGATTTCTTTGCCGCACTCTTCGCTCAATAAAGTTTAAATTTGCCATCAACAGTCATACAGAAATTCAGCAAAGCTTTGCTTTCACATTTTTAAATTAAAGGGAATAAGCGCTCCTGCTTTTGTTTGCTCAAGTAGTGTCTTTAATAGGAGTTCAAAGGGTATGGAAAAAATGTATTTGTTTAATAAAAAAACAAATAAGTTAAGTTACTTGTTTTGTATTTTAAGTATGCATATACATATATGTACATATATACTACTGCGGATGCATATCGCAATGCGTCTAAATGAAACGCCTAAAAGTAGATACCGATAATGAAACTAAAAGAAAAACAAGTAAGGAAAAGCTAAGTTCGGGTGCAACCGAACATTTTATACTCTCGCAATTTATTGAAGAAATTTAACCAATACATATATGCGGAATAAAGCTCACCGTATTTTAGAAAAACCTATAATTAGGTATATGGGAGCTAGGAGAAGATACTTTTGAAAAACCCACAATGAGGTATATGGAAATGTTATGACCCGATTTTAATAATTTTTGGAACCGAGACACACTATTAGAAGAAAAAAATTTCTTCTGAATTAAATTGAGATATCTGAGAGATTTACCCATAATTTCGGTTAAAATTTATCCTTAGGCGCTGAGTTCAACATGTTCGATATCTGGGGCCTTGAAAAGTTATGGTCCGTTTTCGACAATTTTTTCACAAGTGAAGCCAGAGATGATATGCACTAATTGTGTAAAGTTTTATTCCACTATCTTCATTGGTTCCTTATGTATACATTATAAAGTGAAGGAATAAGATGGATTTCAAAATTGAGTTATAAGGAAAGTAGTAGTGGTTGTGAACCGATTTCGCATTTTTTTGTCCGTGTTATCAGGGTGTCGAGAAAATATTATATACCGAATTTCATTCGAATCGGTCGAGTAGTTCCTGAGATATGGTTTTTGACCCATAAGTGGCCGATGCCACGCCCATTTTCAATTTTGTAAAAAAATCGGAGTACAGCTCCCTTCTGTTATTTCTTCTGCACAATTTAGTGTTTCTGACGTTTTTCGTTAGTTAGTTAACCCACTTTTAGTAATTTTCAACCTAACCTTTGTATATATATTCATGGTGTGTGGTGGGGTATGTAAGAGAACCGACTGCAAAAAGTTTGGTTTATATAGCTTTATTAGTTTGCGAGTTAAATACAAATAACCGTTTTGTGGGCGGGGCCACGCCCAATTCCCCAAAAAAATGACATCCAAATATGCCCCCTCCTAGTGCGATCCTTTATTCCAAATTTTACTTTTATAAATTTATTTATGGCACTTTATGTGTTTTTGGTTTTCGCCATTTTGTGGGCGTGGCAGTCCGATTCTGCCCATTTTCGAACTTGATCTTCTTATGGTGCCAAGGAATATTTGTGCCAAGTTTCGTCAAGATATCTTAATTTTTACTCAAGTTACAGCTTGCACAGACGGACAGACGGACAGACGGACAGACGGACGGATGGACAGACATCCGGATTTCAAATATACTCTTCACTCTGATCACTTTGGTATATATGACTCTATATCTAACTCTTTTAGTTTTAGGTGTTACAAACAACCGTTATGTGAACAACTTTTTTGTTGCGAGAGTATAACAAGTAGGGAAATTCGGTTGTAACCCAGCATTTTATACTCTCGCATTTTATTTATTTCTATAACTCGAAGTTCTCCATAAATCGAACTCTTGAATTCAGAATAGAAGTCAAATTTCATTGACAACAGTTAAAGAAACTGAGTTCGAATTATGTATGAAAAATAGTAATACAAATATCCCTACTCTACTATTACATATTATATTCAGGTGGACAATAAGATTTGCACAGCCGAATTTGTAACAGATGACGATATTGCTTCAGACCCAACGAATATGATTTCTAGCGCCATTGTGATAAGGATTCTGAACAAGAAATCTACAATTTTAAATTCCTATTTAAATACGAATATTAATACAGCTGACGATCACTAAAAAACACTGACCAGATTAGAACTAAACATATATTTTAGATTTAAACTAAACATATCTTCTGAGATGTGCAGGTTTCAACGTTATACGTAAAGATCGCGAGCTATGTATGTAGATAGTGGTATATACTGTGCAATATCGTCCTATTAAAAATATAAATTCAGGGTAAAGCTAACCGGTCAGGCGATGTCGGGCTGAAAATATTTAATACAGTGGAACTTCTATAACTCGAACTTCTATACGTCGAAGATCTCCATAACTCGAACTTTTGAATTGGCAATAGCGTTTAGAAATCAAATTTAATACAAATTTGTTTCCATAACTCAAACTTCTATAACTCGAAGTTCTCCATAAATCGAACTCTTAAGTTGGCAATAGAAGTCACATATCATACAAATTTTTATTCCATAAATCGAACTTTTCGACCAAGGCATAATACAAAATTTAAAATTTTACTACCAAGGAACAATTTTAAAGGAGTCCCTAAATATGTAAAATCGTGTAAAAATCTATATTTTACAGCTTTTTGAAAAATTGATGTTTTTATGAAAATTTCTTTAACTTGAAGTTTTTTTGTGGATTATGATGATTCGAGTTAGAGAAGTTTCACTGTATATACATCCCCCAGTTACTTTTTGCCCAAAAAAAAAGTGCGATACTTCGTAGCGGAAAACGTTTAGAATTTTCGACTTTAACGCGCACCACGATTTTTGGCAATATAGCCGGTCAAATGATCGTAGAGGGATGGTGCTGGCAGAACAGATAGACGATTGTAGCCCTCACCAGAATTATGAGCATCTTATAAACTGCATAACCTGACGAACTATGCTGAGTATTGCATCAGACCATCTGTCCATAATTATCTCGACTGAGAAACCTTGCAATTTTATTTCTGCAGACAATATATTGTAAATAACCATAGGTGGACCAAATGGATAGAACACTTGAGGTCTGCATTAGTTTGAATATGCTTTGGTCAACTGTCAAATCCTGTCTAACCAGAGGAGGCAGGACGATCAAGTTGAAATTCAATGCCCGAGCAATTTTAGCCAGCAACTTAACAACAATTTTCGGGGGAAAGGGCTAACAGGCGTATCACCAGACAGCTATGCGAAATGCCGAGCAACTGTTCGTCACTAACTTTCACTAATGAAGTGGTTCAAAAAAGGTCAAGTCCTCCAAAGCCACAGCTCCAGACGGAATAAATAATTCGATGTTAAAACACCTAGGTTCAACGGGAGTAGAATTACTCTCCAAAATACTCCACCTGTCGCTGACAACTCTTAAAATACACGAGATGTAGAAAATCGAAAGAGTGCTCCCACTGCCGAAACTTTGGGAAACCCGCCAACAAAAGAGTCTTATCATACGATAACTCTGCTTTCCCCAGTAGTGAAGCCAATTAAGGCCTTGCTACTATCGACTTTCACATACCATCTGAACTTAGCAAAACGTGAACACGGCTTCCGTAAACGATCGGACAGTTTATGGCCACAATCAGAAACCACCCTGTAAGAGAACCGTCCTAGTGGCGTTGGACCTGTCAAAAGCTATTGACACGGTCAAACTTACAACATTCTAAAAGACAGGTCGGCAATTTTCCGTACTATTGGCAAGATATGCCAATACCGACCGTGAATAACCCCAAGATTTTGAGTGTTACCTTTGACAATCTGCACACCACACACAACCGCGAAAATGTCATATCGAAGGACAAATAAACGTTGCTGGACACTTACAAGGCTATCGGCGGGCCGGTCGTCAACTACACAGCACCGTAATGGTCGCTGGAAGCAGTGGCACGCAGCAGAGGAAGATACAGACGTGCCAGAACACCGCTCTTCGGACACTCACAGGGTGCCTATCGATGTCTCCTGAAGCACATTTACACAATTAGGCCGTTATGTTGCCTGTAGAAGAACATTTTCAGACACGTCTTAAACGCCATTCATAATCGTCTTAAACGCTATTCATATCGCCAGACGATAAACTCGAGTTGCTCCTTGAAACCAGAGTGATCCTCGCGCAATTCCGTTCTGAATATTGTAGCAGTTTAAACTCCTACTTATCTAGACTGCACCCCGAAATACATAATAAGTGTCCTGCATACAATGAGTCTGGGCATAATACTAATAACCTGTTTGCATGCCCATAGAAACCTGAGTCATCTAACAATCCTCTGCCTATGGTCCGACCCCTTCGAAACAGCTCATTTCCTGAGATTGGCGTTTGGTGACTTCGACAACTAAACTTATGCTTTCCCATTCAACCAGGACTGGGTTATAAAAACGAGAATATGCTATTTGCACACTGATAGCATACTTTTATGCGCAATATAATTCCTTTTGTGAAGTATAGAAGAATACAAGAACATATTGATTTAATAATTTTAGAAAAAATTTTTTGGACAATTAAAGCTGACCTTTAATGCTTTCTATTTTATTGATGACATTATAAACCAGCTAACCCAAATGTGAAAAATTCATATTCGGTCTTATTAGAGGTAACCTGGACAATTGACCAAATTTAAAGGGTGATTTCTAGAAATCATCACCCAAGTAGTCAATTGCTGGAAGCAGAACCACACTCAGGTGCATCAAGAAGAAACTCTTACAATACGTCAACGAACTTGAACAATACACCGACCAGACTACGGACGCAAACAGTTTCAGACACGCTCTAAACGCCATTCAAAGTGGAGCTATTAACACCTTCTTTGACTCCCTTCCAGGGTCGGCTTTAGTATACCACGATTTCCGGATTAAAATTGATATGGGCGGATAGAGGAGGATCTCCTGATTACGAGTATATATAATTATAGCCGCCGCAAACTTATAGTTTCCGAGATATTTGCAATTTAAGATTTAAAATTAATATTTTTCACCTCGTTATTTCTCACTGTATATTGAATTTTCCACATATATTTTGCACTTTAAATATATTTACACTTCACACATTTGTTTATACATATTTATTTTTAACTAATTATATTAAAATATGCTGTAAATAACAATTCTGTTTATTTGTACAATAAAAAAGGGTTGCATTCTGACACAAAATAGGTGTTACCATATCACATATTTTGTAAACGAATTATGAGAATCACAATAATGAAAAAGAAAGATTATACCCCAAATACAATAAGCATTATGCTTAATGCATGTAATGTGTAATGTAAATTATTTTTTTATTTCCCATATTTTCCCGGATATTAGGTGTTGGTTCGACCAGGGTTATTTTTTTGAAGCGCGGCCGAAAGTCGCCTCTGCAGAAAGTAGTTTTAACCAAAAAAGTAATATTGTCATAAAGGGTATATCTCTCTCTCTTTATTAATTAATTTTCTTTAACGGAAAATGGTTACAGTTACTAAAAAATACCGTTTCTTTTTTTCGGTTGTGCTAATAATTTCGTATTTGGTAATTCAAAGTGAACTATTTCAAGTGAAAGCAAGTGATCGTGCAATTTTTAATTATTAAAATTTTTATACTCTCGCAACCTGTTGCACAGAGTATCATAGTTTTGTTCACATAACGGTTGTTTGTGTCACCAAGAAATATAAGAGTTAGATATGGGGTATATATAACATAAATGATCAGGATGACGAGTAGATTTGAAATCCGGATGTCTGTCCGTCCGTCTGTCCGTCTGTCCGTCTGTCCGTGCAAGCGATAACTTGAGTAAAAATTAAGATATCTTAATGAAAGTTGGAACACATGTTCCTTGGCATCCTGAGGAGGTTGCTTTCGAAAATGGGCAAAATCGGTCCACTGCCACGCCCACAAAATGGAGGAAACCGAAAACCTATACAGTGTCATAACTAAGTCATAAATAAAGTTATGAAAATGAAATTTGGAACATAGGATCCCATTAGGGAGGGGCACATTTGGATGTAATTTTTTTGGAAAAGTGGGCGTGACCCCGCCCTCAAATAAGTTTTTTGTATATAACTCGCAAACCAATAAAGCTAAATAAGCCAAACTTTCTGCAGTCGTTTTTTTTAGCCATGTCCTTATACAGTCCAAAAATGAAAGAAATCGGATAATAACCACGCCCACCTCCCATACAAAGGTTAGGTTGAAAATTACTAAAAGTGGGTTAACTCCCTAACGAAAAACGTCAGAAACACCAAATTTTACATAAGAAATGGCAGAAGAAAGCTGCACTGAGATTTTTTTACAAAATGGAAAATGGGCGTGGCGTCGCCCACTTATGGGTCAAAAACCATATCTCAAGAACTATTCGACCGATTTCAATGAAATTCGGTATATAACACTTTCTTGACACCCTGATGACACGGGTGGAATATGGGCGAAATCGGTTCACAACTACGTCTACTTCCCATATAACCCAATTTTGAATTCCATCTGATTCGTTCACTTTATAATGTATTCATAAGGAACCAATGAAGCTAGCGAAATAAAACTTTACACAAATACTGTATTTGAGCTGTGACATCACTTGTGGAAAAATTTTCAAAATCGGACCATGACTTTTCAAGGCCCCTGATATCAAGCATGAAGAACTCAGTGCCTAAGGCTAATTTTTCACCGAAAATATAGGTAAATCCCTCAGATATTTTAATGTAATTCATTCCCTCTGAATTTTTTTCTTATAACAGTTTCTCTCTGTACCTGAAATGGTAAAAATCGGGTCATAATTTCCCCCAGATCCTATATACCTAATTATAAGTAATATTAAATTAAGTGATCGTATAGTCTTCGATACATTGTATCTTGGTGGTGAAAACGAGTGAAATCGGTTTAGGAATTACCTCAGTCCCCATATACTATTTATAATGGTTTTCGTTATTCTATTGAACTTTATGCCGAATATATGGGTCGAATTGTGTTGTCTTTATAAAATTACATCAATAAATTGCGAGAGTATAAAATGTTCGGTTACACCCGAACTTAGCCCTTCCTTACTTGTTTTTTCTATTACCTTTTGGAAAATTGGACGCAAATTCAGCAGGTATTTTGTTATAGATTTTAAATTATTAAAATTATCAAAGAAATTTCAATAGATTTCGAAGAGCAATCTACCAGCCGAGGTGTTAGGAGGACTAACGTACTCACTGCGGCTGAAATTAGAAATATGTGGAATATCGGCAGGATCATTGAAACCTTTAATACAAAAGAAAAATGTATTTCTTTTGCCGAAAGCGAGGGATTAATTCCCACGAGGAAATTGCCGGACACATAAACAACCAATGGTGGTGTCAAACGCCGGCGATACCGCAGTAGGCACATTCCGGTGCCGGTCGCATGAAGAGGTCCGAAAAAATAGCTTCACCAGGGAGCCAGTTTCTATCCAGCGCTACCATTTGCGATTGGTTCAATTACTGTCGTGAGGCGGTAGTTATATACCAAATAGACCAGCAGGTAGCGGTGGGTAAAATTGGCGGCCCTGGTAAAGTTGTTCAAATTGACGAGAGTAAATTTGGAAAAAGAAAATATAATAAAGGTAATAATATCTACCACATATATATTTGTTTATATTAATACTTATGTATATTTTCCCCTCTTTTTAGGTAGAAGAGTAGAAGGCCACTGGGTGTTGGGTATGGTGGAAGATGGAAGTGACGATCTCCGTCTGGAAGTTTGTCCGGAGAATGTCAGATCCGCGGAGGTGCTCATACCGTTAATACGGAAACATGTTGCCCAGGGTACACAAATACACACAGATTGTTGGAAGGCTGCCTATCTGGTCACGGGTATGAGCACCGACGCGTTAACCACAGTGACCGGACTATCCTTTTGTGTCAAGGGATGGAACCCACACCCAAAGGATAGAATCCCAGTGGCGCGTAATAAAGAGATTTTTTGTGCGGGACAATTACAACAACCCCGAAAACTTTACGGATTTCATTATGGAGTATACATGGAGAAAAAATATTGCGAACAACCATGATGATCCATTTGTAAAGTTGCTTGAAACAATTAAATACACTTATAAATTTTGAAACCGTTTTGTTATTTTACAAATAAACAGAATTGTGCATAAAGTTAAATGTTTATTTACTGCAAATTTTGATATTATTTGTTAAAAATAAATATGTAGAAACAAATTAATGAAGTATAAATATATTTAAAGTGCAAAATGTGAAATGTGAAAGTGAAAAATTCAATATACAGTGAGAAATAACGTGTTAAAAATTGTTAATTTTATATCTTTAATTGCAAATATCTTAGAAACTATAAGTTTGCGGCGGCAATAATATATATTCGTAATCTGGAGATCCGCCCATATTCATTTTAACCCCGAAATCGTGGGACGGTATACTAAAGTTGTCCCCCCTTCCAGACAAAGAGCTCGAGTTGCCGCGTGAAACCAGAGTGACTTCGATCTGGATATTGTAGCAGGTCAAACTCCTACTTATCCAGACTGAACTCCGACATACAAAATACATGTCCTGCATGCAATAGGTCCCCGCATGACACTAACCACCTTTTTGCATGCCCAACGAACCTTACTCATCTAACACCCCTTTCCCTTTGGTCCGACCCCGTCGAAACAACATGTTTCCTGGGCCTCCCCGTTAGATGACCTCAACGACAACTAGATATATGCTTTCCAATCCGGCAGGGATAGATAATCGTTACAACAACAACAACCAAATTTAAAGCAAACTAGAGTCCATATTAATTAGAATGATTTTAAAGAAATATTTATTTTCAAAATATAAAGAAAGTTCCTAAAAAATAATCATATGGTTTTCATCCGGTGACTGTCAATAAAAGAACCACACAAAGAAAAAAAAAAGCGTCCTCCCAACAAATACCCCGCAAGTGTTGTGGTCGATCACGAGGTAGGCAGCCTGTTTTCTCTCCACTGCGAAACGACAATCATCATCATACAAGCTCGTTTTTTGAATACTAATTGTTTCGGCTGCAGTGGTATGGAGTGAGTTTGAAGATGACGTTCCACACAATCGTTCGGCTGTCTGTTGTGATTGCAGCATTTCGACGTCGAACACAGAGGTGAGTGCGTATCTTCGCTGCTACCAGATAGTGGTCCGGGTCAATGTTTGGTCCTCGGAGCGTACGCACGTCTAAATCACAGAAGAAATGCCGTACGTCAACCACAACATTATCTATTTGAATGCGCGTGTTTCGATGAGCAGACAGTCATGTTGCTTGATGAATTTCTTGTGCCGGAAGCTGATACGTCCTCCCAACAAATACAACGGGAAGAAACATCTCATATCAGTGATACAGCTCGTAATGCGTCTTACATACTAAAATGATTATTCTTGCATTCATTATTTATATAAAAGAAATTAGGGTTGAATGCTAAAAAAATTATAATTTTCCATTAACAACAAGTTATCATATTTGTTGCATATATTTAGGGTGCATCACTAATCGCTGCTCCAAAAAGCATGCTTATCATGGATCTCATTTTCTACAGATTTATAAATTAGACTACATTAGTTGGGAAGTGCGGTTATTAATAAAAATTAAATAAGATTATTTGTGAAATTATATCACTTTCTAAATAGCATTACAAAATATATTGTTATAAAAGTAAATTACAAATGTTTATATTACGGAACGCCGCAACGTATTCACTTTAAGTGCTGAACACAAAGAAGACGACACGACAGTACGTAGCGACAGCTGATTACAAATGTCGCTTTGAAGCCAGCGTCTTGAACATTTTGAAGAGTTTCACTTGCCATACTAAAATCTTTCACTTCAATAAAACTTACATATTTAGTTTAAAGTGAAATTATTTGTGTAAAAACTTTAAAAATATGTCGATTTATTTGTTTTAAATAAAAGATACAGTATGTTAAGAAACAGTTTACACATTGAAAATAAATACACTTTTGCACTTTCCGCAGCAAATTTTTTTACTTTTTACTTCAGTTCAACATATTTTTTTAATCAGGGATGGTCACTTACAGTATTTCAAGAGATGTGATGCAAAAAAAACTGCGAAAGCAATGCAAAAACCAACCAAGAACAACAAAAAACAAAAATCATTCAATTTTGTTAGTGTCAAGAAAATCTTTACACACTTCGATTATTTTACTTGTTAAGCACTTATTATACAGTTAACCGTACTTCACCGTTACCTATTCTTCGCAAAGGCTTTTACAATGAATTTGTCAATTAGTTGGTGATTAATTTTTGCTTTTTTTCATATCTGAAGTTCCCATTATTGTCTTTTTAATATTCCATGCAAAGGGTTTAGTTTGAAGAGGTCCAACTATTGCCCCATAATCCCCAATGGGGTGAAAACGTTTGAGATCTAACGACAATGCCTTCTTTAACCATTTAAATAGTGTATAATGGCTAAAATTGATCGGACAATATGGAAATACAAGAACCAAAGCCAGAAAAAGGCCCTAAATTATAAATAAGTGGACATGTACAGTGCTTAATGTCTCGAAAACTTGACCAAATTCCGAAAATTTCGATCAGTGTTCTTACGAAAGAATTCTAGGAAGAGTGCAATATTCAGATTTCTCATGAAACTGCGCGACAAAACATGCTACGACATGAACATGCACAAAGATCTGCCAAAAAAAAAATGCTGTCTGCACCAAATGTAGAGAATCGATTTTTGTTTGCTATTATTAAGTATATTTCTGAACCTGGGAACTACTGGGATGATGTCATATACTGGGACGAGAACAAGAACATGTTATATTTCAACAATTGGCTAACTAGAGAACGACACAAGGCATTATTTTCATTAGAAAGACACAACATCATTTCGATTATTTTTTATAGCACATCTTGAAACATATGTATTCATGCCGTAGCATGTTTTGGCGCGCAGTTTCATGAGAAATCTGAATATTGCACTCTTCCTAGAACTCTTTCGTAAGAACACTGATCGAAATTTTTAGAATTTGGTCAAGTTTTCGAGACATTAAGCACTGTACATGTCCACTTATTTATAATTTAGGGCCTTTTTCTGGCTTTGGTTCTTGTATTTCCATATTGTCCGATCAATTTTAGCCATTATACACTATTTAGAGGGTTAAAGAAAACATTGCCGTTAGATCTCAAACGTTTTCACCCCATTGGGGATTATGGGGCAATAGTTGGTACTCTTCAAACTAAACCCTTTGCATGGAATATTAAAAAGACAATAATGGGTACTTCAGATATGAAAAAAATCAAAAATTAATCACCAACTAATTGACAAATTCATTGTAAAAGCCTTTGCGAAGAATAGGTAACGGTGAAGTACGGTTAACTGTACAACAAGTGCTTAACAAGTAAAATAATCGAAGTGTGTAAAGTTTTTCTTGACACTAACAAAATTGAATGATTTTTGTTTTTTGTTGTTCTTGGTTGGTTTTTGCATTGCTTTCGCAGTTTTTTTTGCATCACATCTCTTGAAATACTGTAAGTAACCATCCCTGATTCAAAAAATATGTTGAACTGAAGTAAAAAGTAAAAAAAATTTGCTTGCGAAAAGTGAAAAAGTGTATTTATTTTCAATGTGTAAACTGTTTCTTGACATACTGTATATCAAAGCTAATTTACTCTTCTGCTGGCAAAATAGCGTCGCACAGTGAGACAACGCCGGCATCAAATACAAGGAGTCATTGTAGAGCTCTGAGACAATTCCAGTTAAAAAAAAAAAATTAAGAAAATTCGCCCACTTTTACGCCCACCTGCCATACAGTCGAAATTTGTAAAATGCCGTATTGTCCGTAATACTTTAGGTATAACTTTCAATTTTGGTATACTTGAATGTTATATAGTTACAAACATTATTTGAAATAAAAATTGAACTTTGGCCCACTTTTAACCCCACCACCCATACTACCTCAACATAAAAAGTGCCATATTAAATACAACCTTGAAATTCTATATTACTGTAATTTATATCATTTAAAATGTTTCATGCAAAAATTACAATAACACGCCCACTAATACGCCCACCTCCCAATGAAATGCAATAAAAAAACAATATTTTTTTTTCATTCAATCAATAATTTTTTAACATCATCATGGTATTCTAATTTTTTCAATTTGTTTCTCATTCTAAATGAATTAAGGATGTGATGATATTTGCAAATAGTGCATTACATCTTCATTCGTAGAAATACGTGAATTTTTACGAGAATGGAATAGCCTACAGTTTCTATACTCCTTATTCATTGCTTCTTGCGCTTCTTCGGATAACATTCCTGTAGCAAAAAAAAAAGTTAAAATTAAATAAAGTTTAAAAAAATTCTTTCAAAAATAAAAATTGCAAACAAACCTATTGGCAATATAGCCTCAGATAACATTTTGCTGCCGTGAATGAGAACTTTATGCACAGTGATGGGCATGTAGTACCAGCCATAAAGCTCTACATATAATTTTGCAGTGTCCATGCAATACGTATGGAATTTACCAACATCTATATTTATACTCTCGCAACCTGTTGCACAGAGTATCATAGTTTTGTTCACATAACGGTTGTTTGTGTCACCAAGAAATATAAGAGTTAGATATGGGGTTATATATACATAAATGATCAGGATGACGAGTAGATTTGAAATCCGGATGTCTGTCCGTCTGTCCGTCTGTCCGTGCAAGCGATAACTTGAGTAAAAATTAAGATATCTTAATGAAAGTTGGAACACATGTTCCTTGGCATCCTGAGGAGGTTGCTTTCGAAAATGGGCAAAATCGGTCCACTGCCACGCCCACAAAATGGAGGAAACCGAAAACCTATACAGTGTCATAACTAAGTCATAAATAAAGTTATGAAAATGAAATTTGGAACATAGGATCCCATTAGGGAGGGGCACATTTGGATGTAATTTTTTTGGAAAAGTGGGCGTGACCCCGCCCTCAAATAAGTTTTTTGTATATAACTCGCAAACCAATAAAGCTAAATAAGCCAAACTTTCTGCAGTCGTTTTTTTTAGCCATGTCCTTATACAGTCCAAAAATGAAAAAAATCGGATAATAACCACGCCCACCTCCCATACAAAGGTTAGGTTGAAAATTACTAAAAGTGGGTTAACTCCCTAACGAAAAACGTCAGAAACACCAAATTTTACATAAGAAATGGCAGAAGAAAGCTGCACTGAGATTTTTTTACAAAATGGAAAATGGGCGTGGCGTCGCCCACTTATGGGTCAAAAACCATATCTCAAGAACTATTCGACCGATTTCAATGAAATTCGGTATATAACACTTTCTTGACACCCTGATGACACGGGTGGAATATGGGCGAAATCGGTTCACAACTACGTCTACTTCCCATATAACCCAATTTTGAATTCCATCTGATTCGTTCACTTTATAATGTATTCATAAGGAACCAATGAAGCTAGCGAAATAAAACTTTACACAAATACTGTATTTGAGCTGTGACATCACTTGTGGAAAAATTTTCAAAATCGGACCATGACTTTTCAAGGCCCCTGATATCAAGCATGAAGAACTCAGTGCCTAAGGTTAATTTTTCACCGAAAATATAGGTAAATCCCTCAGATATTTTAATGTAATTCATTCCCTCTGAATTTTTTTCTTATAACAGTTTCTCTCTGTACCTGAAATGGTAAAAATCGGGTCATAATTTCCCCCAGATCCTATATACCTAATTATAAGTAATATTAAATTAAGTGATCGTATAGTCTTCGATACATTGTATCTTGGTGGTGAAAACGAGTGAAATCGGTTTAGGAATTACCTCAGTCCCCATATACTATTTATGATGATTTTCGTTATTCTATTGAACTTTATACCAAATATATGGGTCGACTTGTGTTATCTTTATAAAATTACATCATTAAATTGCGAGAGTATAAAATGTTCGGTTACACCCGAACTTAGCCCTTCCTTACTTGTTTTAATACTATTTATAGTATTTAATATAATTTTAAAGCGGTGAATTAAGTCTACATTTACACCAGTTATGTCAGCGGTTATTTCTGGATCTTCAAAAAATTTTCTAGAGACATTACCATCATTGGTTGTTCCCATGCCTTGTTTCACCACATCTACTTTTAAGCCCAGAACTAATTTGAAATTTTTTTCCATTTCTGTTTTAACAGCTTCTTTCTGTTCTTTTGTATCTTTATTTGTCCTCCACGCTTTGAAACTTTTATTATAACCGATATGTAATATACATTCCATGAATTTTATTCTTTTTATTATTCTTATTTTATTATTTTTTTTTATATAGCGGCAAAATTCCAAATTTCAATGCTTCAGCTGAATTTGTTCTCAAAATAACTGCATCCAAATTATTCATTTCATTAGGTTTTGCTCCACATATGAAACAAACAGCCATCGAGCAATTCTTACTGACTGTTGTTGCCACTTTTCCGTCAATCATCGTCATAGTTAAACTATGAGATATCGCAAACTTTTTGTTGAACATTTCGAATTCTGTCGTTTTTAAACTTTGAATTTCTGCATTTACACGATTTACTTTCTTTACTTTACTACTACTGAATTTACCCAACACGAAACAGTGTGATCAAGTAATTCTTGTAATCCAACACTGCTAAAACTTTCATCAACCTTAATATTTGCAGGATAGCATTTTTTTATACTCTCGCAACAAAAGTTGCTAAGAGAGTATTATAGTTTTGTTCACCTAACGGTTGTTTGTAAGTCATAAAACTAAACAAGTTAGATATAGGGTTATATATATCAAAATGGTCAGGGTGACAAGACGAGTCAAAATCCGAATGTCTGTCTGTCCGTCCGTCCGTCCGTCCATGCAACGGATAACTTGAGTATAAATTGAGATATCTTAACGAAACTTGGAACACGTATTCCTTGGCACCCTGAGGAGGTTGCTTTCGAAAATGGGCAAAATCGGACCACTGCCACGCCCACAAAATGGCGAAAACCGAAAACACATAAAGTGTATGACACTAAGCCACAAATAAAGTTATGAAAATAAAATTTGGAACATAGGATCGTATTAGGGAGGGGCACATTTGGATGTAATTTTTTTGAAAAAGTGGGAGCGACCCAGCCCTCAAATAAGTTTTTTGTATATAACTCGCAAACCAATAAAGCTATATAAACCAAACTTTCTGCAGTCGTTTCTTTTAGCCGTTTCCTTATACAGTCCAAAAATGAAAGAAATCGGATAATAACCACGCCCACTTCCCATACAAAGGTTAGGTTGAAAATGAGTAAAAGTGGGTTAACTCACTAACGAGAAACGTCAGAAACACTAAATTTTACAGAAGAAATAGCAGAAGGAAGCTGCACTCAGATTTTTTTACAAAATGAAAAATGGGCGTGGCATCTCCCACTTATGGGTCAAAAACCATATCTCAGGAACTACTCGACCGATTTCAATGAAATTCGGTATATAATACTTTCTTGACACCCTGATGACACATGTGAAAAATAAATAAAATCGGTTCATAACCACGACAACTTCCCATATAACTCAATTTTGAATTCCATCTGATTCCTTTACTTTATAATCTATACATAAGGAACCAATGAAGATAGCGGAATAAAACTTTACACAAATAGTATGTACATATAGGCTGGTATTGTCACCGGCGAAGCGAACGTACTTGGCGAATCGAACGCTTTGGCGAAAATTCGACTCGTTCGTATTGTGACTGGCGAATGAACACATTCGCCTAACTTTTTTGTTGCCATACCAAAATAATTGAAAAATGTCACAAATGTTCATTGATTGTGAATGAAATGCTCCCAATATTGGAAACCACTCTTTGCAGTGTATGGATCAAAACCGATATAAGTGAAGAACATAATCAACTAACAAGAAGAAAATTTTATACCAATTCCGGAATTCCAAATGTGGTTGGATGCGTTGATGGAACGCATGTTGCGATTATTGCTCCAAGTGTAAACAAGCACTTATATCTAAATCGAAAGGGATTTTTCAGCATAAACGCAATGATTGTAAGTAGCAACTAAGCATATAAATTTTTAATTATTATTATTTCACCTTAACAAATACATTTATTTAGGCGTGCGATCATGATATGGTAATAAGGTGCGTTGATGCAAGATATGGTGGATCTTCCCACGACTCATTTGTGTAGAATAATAGCACATTAAAAACATATTTGGAACGGACATACCAAAGAGGAGATCACAATTTAGTTTATTTAGGTACAAATATACATTAACTTGCTATTATTTATGAATGTATTTACATACATATTTACTAAAACGAAACATATTTTAGCTGATTCTGGTTATCCACTACACCTTACCGAAATGCTTTATCAGGAACAGTGGAATCAAAATTTAATAAAAAACAAACAAAGGCAAGGAACTTAGTTGAAAGGACAATTGGAGTGCTAAAATGCCGTTTTCGTTGTATACTAGGTGAACGTAAACTTCGATATTCTCCTAGTAAAGCAACAATGATTGTTAATGTGTGCTGTGCTTTACACAATATTTGTAAGCAGTATGGCGTTAATGATCCTGAACAAGAAACTTTCGTTGATGTAGTAGTACCACTGGAACCAGTTGAAGAAAACTTCAGTGATTCAGCAGCGGATCGTCGCCGAAGACAAATAGCTAATTCTTTGTAAATATTGTAGTTACATCCCTAAATGCATTAGTACATAAGTTTGTGTAATATATAATTAAAAATAATAAAATTAATTTTTAATTATTTGAAATTCTTATTTTATTTTGTGTGTTTAATTTGTTTTAATTCTAATTCCTTTAATTTCATTTCAATTTTTTCTTTATGTCTCCTTTTTTGCTCAATATTTTCTTCTTTTTTTTTTATATAATTCCAATTTTTCTTTTTTTTAGCTCATACATTTTTCTTGTATAGCTTGCGATTTCTTTTGTTTCTGACTTAATACTTTGTAGTAAATCGACAAGGCTTTCTTGCGTTTGCGCCTGCTTTTCTAAAGCCTTCGTACGCTAAGTTTCGCTCTCCTCCACTCCGGTTATACGTGCCTGCCTAGGTGTAACGTTGACGTTCAAATTTTCACGCACCTGTTCAGGTTGCACCTCGTCAACGTCTACATTTGTGATGCTTTCTTCCAAATTTTCAGCTGCAGTGTTTCCAAACGTTGATCCGCTTGGATTCACTGCATCCTGTATCCACGGCTTGCTCTAAAGGCGTTAAACTGCGTTGAGTATAAGGGCCCCCACCTGTGGTTACAGTCTCTCTTCGATTGTTGGAAATTTTTTTCTTTAGTTTTAATTTGTAGTCCAACCAAACCTAAGTAATATACAAATCAATGTGCTTATATACATATGTAATCGAAATGGTTTATTTTTACCTTATTCCATTCGCTTCCTCTACGTAGTGGAGGGCCGATATTATTCAGTTCAGCCGCTATATCTTCCCTGAAGTCAATCCTAGTTTGTTTTGTTGACCCAAACGGCGTCATTCCTTTGGCTAGCTGTGGATTTTTCTCCAAAAGCTTCACCATCAGCTCAAACTGATTCTGGTTAGTTTTTTTTTATTCTGAAAACGTTTAATAAATAAAATGCAATAAATAAATTAATAAAAATGTACTCACGTTTTTTCCATTCTTAATTCAATTCGCGATTCAAATAACAAATTTCAAACAAAAATTTTTTTTGAATTCTATTGAACTGCCGAATGAAATAAACGTTCGCCAGGTTTTGACAGTTTAGGCGAAGCGAATTTTCCATATTCGCCATTGACAATACCAAATATTCATTTTCGCCGGTTCGTTCGCCTATTCTTGGCGAATTCGCCAAGTGTTCGCCACTCACAATTCGAGCTGGCGAAATTCGACTGAAATTTCATTCGCTTCGCCAGTGACAATACCAGCCATAATCTCTGGCTTCACTTGAGAAAAAATAGTCGAAAACGGACTATAACTTTTCAAGGCCGCTGTTATCGAACATGTTCAACTCCGCGCCTAAGGGTAAATTTTTTCCGAAAATATGGATAAATCTCTCTGATAGTTTAATGTAATTCAGAGGAAATTGTTTATTCTAATAGTGTGTCTCGGTTCCAAAAATTATTAAAATCGGATAATAACATCTCCTAGCTCCCATATACCTAATTATACATAGGCTTTTCAAAAATATAGTGGGCTTTAATTTGCATATATGTATTGATTAATATGTCAGATATCTTAGCGAAATTAAGTGATTGTATAGTCTTGGATATAGTGTACCTTGCTGGTGAAAATGAATGAAATCGGTTCAGGAATTTCCTCAGCCCTCATACACTATATAGGACGATTTTCGTTATTCTATTAAACTTTGTGCCGAATTTATAGGTAAATTTGGGTGTTATCTTAATAAAATTTCTTCAATAAATTGCGAGAGTATAAAATGTTCAGTTGCACCCGAACTTAGCCTTTCCTTACTTGTTTTAACTTCCAATATTTTGCTGTAGTGTGGGAATATGTCACAACCAATTTCTTTTGCAGAGCTTCTTAAAACATCATATTGGTGTCTTGATAGTGAAGCATCAATTATAAGGCTGAGTGCTTTCTCTGGTGTAAATGGTTTGAATTGTTCACTCTTTTCATATTTTTTAGCAGCAGACACTATTAAGTCTTCTAGAAAACTTTTACAAAATTGAGATATTTTACTTTTCATAGACCTTGCTTGGCTTTCTTCGAAAGCTTTTACAGGTCGTCCACGCTTAACGGAATGCGAAGTGCTTGGTTGTTCATCATCCAAAGTTTCTTCACATATGGTGTAAAGCTGTGCAAGCCATTCTTCATTATCAGCCAAAAATTTACTTTTATGCGCCCAGATTTGTTCCATTTGGATTTAAATTTTGGTATTAAATATTTTATTATAAAATCACGAAATTTTTTAATAATTAAGTCTGACATTTCATTGTAATTTGTTGATATGACACCAACAACAACATCAATATCTTTATTGCTATCCATCCAAATATTAAAAATTGCATTATAAAAAATTGTTGAATTATCCATGACCTTGTTGAATTTTTTTTATCACTTGCACGCTCAAATAGATTGTGAATTACATATATAATTGCAATTACCATTTGTTGATCAATAATATTTAAAACAACAACAATGTAATATTATTTTACAGTTTGTTTTTAATAAGTAACTGCTATAATATGGCTTGCTGGGATTAACAGCTAAAAGTTATTATTAATACAAAGAGAATATTCTTATTTACGTGAGCGTCTTTTTTTTCTCTTACTTTTTTACTTCACTAAAATTGATAAGAACACGATCATTTATGTGTGTACAGATGTACATATGTTTGAGCAAAAAAAAAAACTGGTTCGGCTCAGCGGATGGAAAAAATTCCCAAAAACCAACAACCAAAACCAAAATTATGCTCACTATATTAGGCTGCTTATGAGCTTTGGACAACAAAATAATTATAATGCAAGAGACTATTTTATATTTTCCTGCCAGGCGACAAGCGGCACTACAATATAACAATTAAACTAACCACATTAGAAAGTGATCATAACACAACTTAGATAAGAACAATATCTTGCACTATCACTTTAAATTAAAAATTATGCAACTATCTAACCCAAAGTCAATGACCTTCAACAAAATTATCTATCAAATTAATAACGTAAATAAAATTTATGTAAACAAGAATATTTTTATTAAAACATAAATGATCTTTAAAGCATAATTCTGAATAACTAACAAAAAACAAATGTAATTTATTACTATTCTCTTGCACAATAAGTGAAGTAAACATATTAAAAAAATAAAAGTAAAAAGTTGTAAACATGCTATTGCATGCTAACAGAATGTGCTCGTTACGTATTTTTTGTAGTTTTTTGTATGTTTAATGTGCTTTTGCAAACTTTTGCTATATGTCCTCTACTTTAAATTAAAGCTGAGATTTCAAACTTTCATTTGGTATAAGTCTGCACCTGGGGCGAGGGGCTGCTCTATATTTCCTAGGCCATTGAAAATGCAAAATGTTCAACTTTTGAACCACAATTCTGTTGTTAAGAAAAAAAATTGTGTTTTTTTTTATTTATTTTTTCATTTACTCATTCTACAATAACTAAATTAATTAAAAAAATACTTTAAAGTTACATTTATTATGCATTTTTTATTTTAATAAGCTTTTGCTTATTACATATTGAACTAACATATTTCAAGCGCGTCCTCAACTTTGACTTGCTCTAGACCAAAAAGTAATGAAGTTATGAAGCTGAAATTTCAGGGAATTGTTACTATATATCTGTTAATTGGACGACACGTCAAAAACCATTTTTTGTAGCGGTTACTATTGGGCTGTCTCACTGTGCGTCGTACTTGTTAGAACTTTGAATAATTTTACATTTCACATATGTATAGGTGGTGTCGCGAAGTCGTGCTGCTGTCTAAAAAACTGTGCCCATAAGAACGCGTGTATTTTAATATTTGACAGATGTCGCTCGTCGCTTGTCGTCTTTCTCCTAACGCCGGGATAGCTGGTTGTTTCTCTGATTGTTATTTTCGGATGTTGGGGGAACTGTCTTCTATGGGTATAACAGTTCTTAGTTTGCGAAAATTCTACTTTTGTAAGAAAACTTTTAGAATTGTACACTCTCTCCGTTCAAAGCAGCGAATTTCAGAACTTCTACCTACTATATGTTTCCTAGAGTATTTTTTTCTTTCCAATATATGTACTTACATATATAGTTCCAAATGATGATTTTTCTCAATTATCATTCTGAATTATTTCTATTCGTCCTTCTCCTGACGCTATAACTAAACGGTTATATTTAGTCAAAGATTTCTACAGGAATATTGTCCTAAAGATTATCTCGACCACCTGAATTACTCTGCAGGCACAGCTGCGATGAAGGTACCGTTGCCTGGTAGGTTATTATGGGAAATTCTGTACCTATTGAACCAACCTAGAATCTTCAGCAGATGCAACAAAAGGCACTCCTTCTTTTTCTTATGTTTACTAAGAATTAGTACAACTACACCTTTAAGTGAACTTTGCCCTTTATTTCCTAAATGACGAATGGTCATAAAGGCATCATGAATCCTTCCTCTATCGTGGTTCAGTGTTTCAAACAATCTGGTACTTCAGGAATTTCTAGACCCGATAGGTAATATATTTTTGAAATTCCATTTTTTAGCAATAATACTTTAACAAGTTACACAAAAATTGTTATTTCCATATTCAGAAGGAAATCTTTGCATTAAAAAGAAAACAGATGCAGCTTTCGGGTGACTTTGAGCAATTATTGCGAAACTTAACTTGCGTACGTGGTATGGAAATATAATTATCCACAGCAAATGCATTTTACGGCGAGACCTTTCCTTATTTTGAAAATTAATGTTTCGAAAATCTATTAAAGCGTTACGAACCGTCTGTTTCTATAGCATTATTATTTTTTTTGCGTTACGTTGTATGGCTGTGTTACTAATACTAGTAGATAATTAAAAAATATAAAATATAGTGAAATTAAAATAATAATGTGTATAAAAAAATCTATAAATAAAGAACTTAGTGCAATTTTAAACGTGTACCCCAATTTGTCTTATTAAAGATATCGCCAGGATCGCAATTGTAATTGACAAGCGTGACGACTCAGTCCTTGAAGTTTCTCTATAACTTCTCTTTTATAAGAATTATGGACGATGAAAACACTGTTACCTATCCTGGACGTTCGGTTTTCATCCCCTTAATTGTCTAATCCTATTATAATATTTTTAAATGAGTTTTCTATGGCATTTCATCACAGCACAATGAAATGTTTTTCATTGATAGGGAGCGGCCAGGATTTCTTGCTCAATCTCTAATAAATTTTGTGAGCATCGTCGTAAAAAGCCATTGAAAAAGAGGTCGCAAATATATATAAGCTTGGGGAGATGTGAACTTTACCACAAGAGCTATAACCTTTATATGTTGGTACGACCTAAAGGAAAACTGGAAATATTTTTTTTAATTATTTCGTATACATTCGATGAGTTGAAGGGGTAATTTGCTACAACTTTCTTCATGAACATCGTTTCCTTTAGGTCAATTGTCTATTTTTCAGCCATTTCTGCTTTATTTCTAAGTCCTTGACTGTATTTCTAATGTTTCCCTAAACGATTTATTAGATAATTTATATTGAACAATAATATCTTCACATCCTAATTCAATAATTCGGGCCAACCAATTGACTCCATGTTCAAAATACTTATTTCTATTACTTCTATCCGCACCTCAAGGGACTCCTGCTGCTTCTGCAAAGAAAACAAGAAAAAACGTTAACTTCGACTGTACCGAAGCTAATATACCCTTCACAGGTGCATTTCTTTTAGTAACTATGTGTTTAAGCAAATCTAAAGACGTAAGAAAAAGTAAGTAAAAAAAAGAAAACATTTTACTAATTCTTTTTAGCCGGGTTGTTTGCTAGAAACATTAAGGTTATATAAAGAAAATAGATCTTTTAGTCGTTTATAGTTATTTAAAATTTTAAAAAGATTTATTATTAACATAAACTTAATGAAAAAAAATTATAATATTTATATATTAGTAAATATTTATCATATATATATTTACAGATTATATATAATCCATTGGCATTTGTGGCTCTGCTACATCCTAGATATAAAGCTGGCCTGCTAATTCTACCCTCTAGATGAACCGCTACTTGAGCGTACGTTCCACCTCGGCTTTTATGTATCGTGATGGCTTCAGCTGGAATGACAGGGAACTGTCTACGTTCTATAGTTATTTGTTCATTTCGCTTGTGTTGGAATGATCGGACCACGCTCATGATTGGTGTCCAATCTGCATTGCGACTATGCGGCTTCTTGGAACGTGTAAAGCTTCCAACTCTTGGTTCTGCGAAATTCATCCATAGTCGCATCACTGTGCTTTCAGGTCCAGACGATTCGGTATCCACCTGCATTAGTTCCCCTGCAGCACCATTTACTAATCCATCACTTGTGCTTATGTTGATTGTTACCATATATTTTATCGATGTTTTGAGCTGCAATGTATGAGGCATTTCCTATGGTTCTGATGGCTTGAAACCCTTCACAGCTTCTAATAAGTTTGCTCTGCTGCATTCTATTAAGGAACTTCACTTAATTGTAACCTTCGCAGTCGAAATAAACTCGTCGGTCATCGTGTTCGCCAGTTTTGTTGAATTGAAATTATTTGCACCAGCATTTGAATAAATGCAAATAAGCATTTTGGTTTTTTACTAATTTCTATTAATTCTTACAATAACAAAATGGTTGCATGTTGACAAGTGCTAAGTGTTGCCATATCCTATCAAATCAAAAGCATAAAAATTAATAGAAAAGAAGGATTATACCCCAAATACATGAAACGTCTTAGAAAGTTGTTTAACGCAAAAGTATTTAAACACCCCGGTGTTGGATCGATGAGGGTTATTTTTTAAAGCGCGAAATACTCCTTTTTATTTATACGCTAAAAATATCAAAACAAAAAAATGAGTGCAAATTTAGAAGGTATGTTGTTATATGTTACACAGTTTTTGAAATACTTAAAAATATATACACATAAGTATATAGATGTTAACGAGCAATCCACCAGTCGTGATGTTGTACGTAGGCGTAACGTGTTGTTAACGGAAGAAATAAAGAGTATGTGGAATATTGCCAGGTCTTCGAACTCCTAAACACAAAAGAAAAATGCATAACTTTTGCGGAAGACCAACATTTGATATTAACGAAAAAAATGTGTCGCGTCCATAGATCGCCAATTGTGGTTTCCCTATCAGGTGGTATAGTGGGGACATTCAGATGTTGCAAAGGACTGTGCCGTTCCCGAACCGCGATTTCAAGGGCCACGGGAACATGGTTTAAAAACGCAAAAATCCCACTCACACAAATATTTTACTTGATGTTTTGCTATGCATCTAAGCTGTGGTGATATACCAAATTGACCAGCAGGATGCGCTAGGTAAAATTGGCGGCCCTGGCAAAATTGTCCAAATTGATTAAAGCAAATTTGGCCAACGGAAATATAATAAAGGTGTTAATAAAAATACAGAATATTATGCAATATATATACAGTTTGTCAACAAATTCTTTGCAAAATGTAATTTGATACAAAAAATCAACTTTGACATGAAATTTCTATAACAAAGGTTTTGTTTTTTATGATTTTTCTTTTACAGTATTATTCTAAGATATTTCTAGTAATAGAATATGTTAAAAAAATAACAAAATTAAAAACAAAAACAAAAACATAAGATAGGCCTCGAATAAGCAAAAACAAGAAAAAATCAATTGTCAATGAATTCTTTGCAAAAAGCAAGCACAAGACGAAGAGATATTCATAAGAAATTAACGGGACATTTTTTTCAAAGAAAAAACCTGCACGTGCACTTCTGCGACTATTGTGGCATGTTTATTCGTGCTATTTCTTTTGAGCTGTACAGTTTTAATACGATAAAGTGATATTTAAAAATGCCAGGAAAACGAGTTGATGACAATTTGATCCAATTAGTTTATTTCCATTATTATAAAGGAAAAACACCAAAAGATTTGTCCGAAATGTTTAATATTAAGCTAAGGACAACAATAATATAATATATTCAGCGGATAGAAAAGGAAAATAGACTACATTTGAACATCTCTGGAGGCAGACCAGCAAAGCTTTCACGTCGAGATCACTCAAAAATATTAAAAGAAATAGATAAAAATCCGAAAACTAGCCTGAGAGAGTTGGTGAATATCATTAAAAATGATTGCAACAAGACTGTTAGCCATGAGTAGGGATGGCAAAAAAATTTTTTTAATCGATTAAATAATCAAATGATTAATTGCAGGATATAAAAAAATAATTGCAATTAATTGCAATTAATGTAAAAAAATCGATTAATCGATTAATTCCAATGTTTTCAAATAATACTAAATTGCATAAAGACCACCACCAGTTTCAGCGCCGAATCTTCTATTATAATGCTCTATCACAGAGTCCCAGACATATCCAAAAAGAGAAAATGGCCTACATTTGAAGTTAAGTAGCACAATGACATTAAATTTTTCAAAATATGCACAGCAATCTTAAAGTAAAATAATTGCCTCTTGCTTGAAATACTATGTTTTGCAACTTTGCGTAAAAATAAAACTAATAAAATATAGGAGACTATATTCTTATTTCAGACATTCAAATTGTGTTGGTATATACACAAGAAATAAAATTAAAATATCGTATTAAAAATTCATTTGTCTTAGTGTAAATGAAAATATATTTATTGAAGTCAAGAAAATGTATTCTCTGTTCAACCAAGTTTGAAGAAAAAGCAATTTCGATAAACGTTTTGTTGTCAAACGATTGCGTTTTTCGGTCGCAGTTGCACCCGATTTTGAGAAAAGCCGCTCAGCTGGTACTGAGGTACCAAGTAGATGACAATACTTTTTTGAAAGTCCGTATGGTTTTCATATCTTCCCAAGCATCAATAGTGTTTCGAAGCTGAAGGGCTTTCATTAATTGGTTTGCTGCTGCAACTCGGCATTTCAATCATGGTGTCAGTGACATCATCACTTATGGGAACTTTGTCGTTACTCCTAGATTTCAGAGTCTAATTTGTACACATACATTTATATATAACTAGAAGAAATTTAAAATGTAATACCGATTGCTCCAACTTACCACAATTTGCAGGCTACTGTTGCATGCTTTAATTTTAAATACTGCAACATATTTGATGTGTTATTAGAAAATTTTAAATTTTTGCAGCAAAGTTGACATTTAACGTAGTTATTGCTATTTTATTAAAAAAATGTCCACACTTCGCTTTTAACTTTTAACGCCATTGCTCTTCAAACAACTGAACGTAAAATGCCTTTGACTTAACTGTAAATGCAGTGTTACCAGACATTCATTTATTGATATTAAACTACGTTGACATATTACAATTTAACTATGTTTACACCGTTTCCAGTCATTAATGACTGATGCGACCAATTTCGACCCTTGTACGCTAACTTAGATGAACATAAAATGTATTAAATTTCAAAATGCTGTTTGCGATTATTTTGCAATTACTCGAGTAATAGTCGAGTAATTAGAAAAGGTGTTTCGATGCAATTAAATCGTAAATTGAATGAAAATAATCGATTAATTTAATCAAATGATTAATCGTTGCCATCCCTAGCCATGAGACTGTGAGGAAAGTATTAAAACTCCACCAGTACTCGTCGCATGTAGCCAGGAAAAAGCCTTTGTTATCTGTTATGAATATTGAAAAACGCATCAACTTCGCTATTTGAAATGTTAATAGGCCAATGGAGTCCTGATTTGATTAAGACAATCAACGAAGAATGGGCAAAGATACCCGAATATTACCACATAAAAAAACTTACTTATATATTCAATGCCGCGGCGTCTACAAGCTGTATTGAAAGCTGATGGAAAGCATACGAAATATTAAAGACAAAAATTTGTGGTTAAAGTTCCTTTTTGCAACTTATTTTTGCATTTTGCAAAGAATTGATTGACAGCTGGAATTATGTTGATTTTGTTTATTCGCGGAATATCTTATGTTTTTATGTTGATTTTTGAAGTTTTTTTAACATGTATTACTATTTTATATATGTAATAATAATTCTGTGAAAGAAATATCATAAAAAAGTTTCTTTCCTAATAAAAATTTATGTCAAAGTTGATTTTTTGTGTCAGTTTTAATTTTGCAAACAATTAGTTGACAAACTGTACATACATACATATATTATTTATTTCAGGCAGAAGAGTTGAAGGTCACTGGGTCTTGGGCATGATCGAAGATGGGAGCGACGCTCTGCGTTTAGAAGTGTGCCCAGATAACGTCAGGTCAGCCGAGGTGCTCATACCCCTGATTAAAAAACATGTTGCAACAGGTACCGTAATTCGAACGGATTGCTGGAAAGCTTACGATTGCTTGTCCAGTCACGGGTATGAGCACCGTCGGGTTAATCATAGCGACCCGGACAACCCCTTTGTGGCTGAGGACGGTACTCATACGCAGCATATCGAGTCCCAGTGGCGATAATCCTGAAAGTTTCGCCGATATGGCGAAATGGCCGATTACACTGGATCACAAATTTGAATTTGTTTTTTGTTCCACGGATGCCACTATCCATTTTGTATGTGAAATGGCTCGCTGATTTCGAAAATCGAATTATTTTTTTTTTCTATGGATACGTTTTTGAGATATTTGCAATTTACCGTCATTCGATAAAAAAAAAGGTGTCTTCACTTAATCATGTATATCTCACTGACCAGTTGAGCAATCTTACTGCAAATTATAGAAAATAAAAGTGAATGAAATTTCCTAAAAATATTGCCTACTCCATTTTTCCATAGGCCTTATAATTTCTGAGAAATTTATTAATAACTTCGAGTTTTTAAATTTTTTTATGAAATAATTGAAAAAAAAATAAACTTTGGCAAGAAAAAAATTTTAAAACAAAAGATATTTTTAAATTTGTCCTTATATATAGTACTTTTATTTTCTATAATTTGCAGTAAGATTGCTCAACTGGTCAGTGAGATATACATGATTAAGTGAAGACACCATTTTTTTGGTCGAATAACGGTAAATTGCAAATATCTCAAAAACGTATTCATAGAAAAAAAAAATCGATTTTCGAAATCAGCGAGCGATTCCACATACAAATAGGATAGTGGCGTTCATGGAACATTTTTGCTGTAAACCAGTGTTATTGAAGCTATCATATATATGTATAAGCCTTAATTATTAACATTTTAAATTAAACAAATAAACTTCATTTTCTATATATTCCTGTATTTGGTGATCATTTCTATTAACACAATTAAAAATACATATACAGCCCTATTCTGTGCACTTGACAAAATAACAAAAAAATTGAAAATTTTTTCAGATTTTTATCAAGAAAGAAATTTTTTGGTATTCTGTCACAATTTTAATATAAGAAAAAGCTTCAGTACGCTTTGTAGACCGCATAACATTCCAACGACTTTAAGATCGGCACATATTTTCCAATCATGCTCTTCATATTTGATGAATTTTAACAATTTCTCCATTACCTCGTATGTTTCCTTTGTGTTTACTGCATGCGCGATCGGGATCGAGGGCTTTTTGTTTCCATTATACAGTAATACGGCCTTCAAGCTCAGTTTATTGCTGTCTATGAACAATCGCCACTCCTCGGAATCATATGGTTGACCAAACTCTTTGAATAATCCTGGAATATCTTTGCAATAGCATACATTGTCTTCCTTCGTATAGTGTTTGGCAAATGGTTCGTGACGATTTCTATAATATGTCACCTTAACATGGGGTGACACGAATTGAAATTGTTGCATACGAGAGGCATGTAGCTCAGCTTTTTCCTTGGATAATTCCAAATCTCTAATCTAATCGTTTAGTTGCGCTTGTGATAGAACGTTTCTCTCGTTTTCCATTAAAAATTCATTACAACTTGATATCCCATATTCAGATGATCCTTCACATACTGCTGTTGACAACGAAACTGGATACGCAACTTGATTTTCCAAAGCCAAGTACTTTTGTCATACAAATATAACAATCTTCTGAGTGGCATGTAGGTTCTCGCCATATCATTGGTACATCAAATTTCATGTATCGCCTGAAAAAGAAAAAAAATAAAAATTTCTATTAAATAAAAAGAAGCATAGTTTCATAATTTTAATACGTACTTTGTTGATCCTGATTCCCCTTGAACCAATATTATTCGACACAAGGAACACAAAATATTCGGAGTCCATGGTTTATCAATATTTTTAGGATCAATACCAAAATATTTTGTATATATAGATTGGATCGAATCTCTAAACTGCCTCCGATGCCGTACAAGAGTATATTCACCGCCTATGTAACAGAACATATCCGGATCGTTGGTACACTCAAATTCTCGCGTACGTTTACTCATTTTATTTTTAAAAATAGCTCACGGTTTTTTATATTGTAATTATAAACTGGAACCGGCGAGCCTTACAGATATTATGAACTTTCAAGGGGCATTTATCCTTATCTATAGCTTGATCGCGAAAAAATAAAAAAAGGCAAAATCTACCTTGTTTTAAAATTTTTTTCTTGCCAAAGTTTATTTTTTTTTTAATTTTTTTATAAAAAAATTTAAAAACACGAAGTGATTAATCAATTTCTCAGAAATTATAAGGCCTATGGAAAAATGGAGTAGACAATATTTTTAGGAAATTTCATTCACTTTTATTTTCTATAATTTGCAGTAAGATTGCTCAACTGGTCAGTGAGATATACATGATTAAATGAAGACACCTTTTTTTTTGGTCGAATAACGGTGAATTGCAATTATCTCAAAAACGTATCCATAAAAAAAATACTCGATTTTCGAAATCAGCGAGCCATTTCACATACAAATTGGATAGTGGCATCCGTGGAACAAAAACAAATTCAAATTTGTGATCCAGTGTTATTGGCAAAAATGTGCTAAGCTGTAATCGAATGCAATATATGTACATATAGAAAACAATTTCGTCAAAGTTACCCTCATTATCTTCGTTTTTTTATACAAAAAAGGGAAAAATAAACTTCTTAATATAAAAACGGCTCAATAACGCGAGCTATCAACATGTTCATATTTTTTCTCTTTGTATAAAAATAACGACAAAAGTAAAATATCTCCTTTACAACACACTCATTTTCACAACTATCCACAACGAGATATTTTATTTGTCAAGAACATTTTACTTCTTAACAACTTATCAAGAAAAAAAGCTTTATATTTTAGACACAGAATATGAAATGCTTGATAAATTTCAATTTTTTACAAATTAGAAATTTGTTGAATTTGTAAAGTGCACAGAATAGGGCTGATAAACTCTATAACTGTTTTCTTTTATTAAATTCTATTTTTTATAGGGTATTTGCTTCCTGCATTTTGGGTGTTTTCTTTATTTTGGTTGTTTTGATTCGTTTGGATATGGCAACACTTTTTTTTTACAGGATGCAACCAAAAATATCTGGAAACTATTAGTCTCCTATTAAACCTCCAATTCCAAATGCTGCTTTGCCAGTGGGTGCGCAGAGTAACACTTTGACTGTTTCGGGATTAGTTCCTGGTACACTGTTAGCGCGCAATGTCAACGACTGATATATAGTCGTTATAAGCCGGATTTTGCCCACTCACCTCCATATTCGTAGAAGATTTTCTTCTTACTGACATTGTGCATTACATGAGCAAAATATGCACTCTGCTTGTTGTTAAGAGATTGTACCATTGCCAGTAAATCTCCGAATATTAGAGGTGGTAGTTTAATTAATCGAACCGCCTCTTCCACACAATTGTTGGCCTCGTGAAAAACATTAACATCTCCCACTTACTCTGGAACAGCTAGAGCTCTGAATTCGGGATCCAAAAGTTGAGAGGCAGCTCTCTTGACATCATTACTTAAGAGCTCGGCCTCCTCATTGTTCCATGGGTGAAATGTCATGGCAGTTTCTCTGAAAAAATCAGCTGTTGAATTTTCAACGCTAAAACGTTTCCAGCGCAGAATAAGTGGTTGCTTCCTTTTCCTTAAAAATCCTGATCCATCTTTTAATGCCATTGGAGGTGCAGTGGTCGTGTCATCCTCGCTTTCTACTTCATTGTAGTCCTCATTATTAAAAGAAATATTCGTACTTGTTTTGGAAAATCTTAATCATGCTGCAAAATCTGCTAAGCATAGTTCTTCCAATTGATCGGGCCTTTGAGAGTAGTGATCCAGTACACTCGATACATATATGTCCGTAGAATTCTCCTCTAAAGCATCCAATTCTCGTCTGGGCTTTAGCATCCTTACTCGATTGTTTGGATGTGATGTATTTATATATATCTCCCCATTACTCGCTTCCGATAAATGCAGTCCCAAAATATTATAAGCTGCTTCTTGAGCCGATATTTCCGACCGGTTTACAAATTTGTTTCCGATGTGCTTCAGTTTTCTTTTAATGGAGAAATTCCCATCATTTATTTCCTCCATGACTTGTCTCAGTAGTGTTGATAGCCCTCTATTGGATTTATTTATATAATTAATTATATAGCTACAGCAAGCGTAGGTGTCCAAAATGAATTGTATGTATGTATGTGATTGGCGTTAAACCGTTTAGCCGGTTGTAGCCGAATCGATGAGAGCGCGCCACTCGTCTCTTTCCTTCGCAGTTTGGCGCCAGTTGGAGATCCCAAGTGTAACCAGGTCGCTCTCCACCTGGTCCCTCCAACGGAGTGAAGGCCTTCCCCTTCCTCGGCTTCCTCCGGCGAGTACTGCATCGAACACTTTCAGAGCTGAGGTGTTTTCGTCCATTCGGACAACATGACCTAGCCAGCGTAGCCGCTGTCTTTTTATTCGCTGAACTATGTCAATGTCGTCGTATAGCTCGTACAGCTCATCGTTCCATCGTCTGCGGTATTCGATGCCAATGTTCTGAGGACCATAAATCTTGCGCAAAATTTTCCTCTCGAAAACTCCTAGTGTCGTCTCATCTGATGTTGACATCATCCAAGCTTCTGCACCATAAAGTAGGACGGGAATGATAAGCGACTTGTAGAGTTTGATTTTGGTTCGCCGAATTGAATATCCATATTTGCTCTATGAAAGTTACGGATATTTTTATACTCTCGCAACATGTTGCGCAGAGTATTATAGTTTTGTTCACATAACGGTTGTTTGTGTCACCAAGAAATAAAAGAGTTAGATATGGGGTTATATATATATAAATGATCAGGATGAAGAGTGGAGTTGAAATCCGGATGTCTGTCCGTCCGTCTGTCCGTCCGTCCGTCCGTCCGTGCAAGCGATAACTTGGGTAAAAATTGAGATATCTTAATGAAACTTGGAACACATGTTCCTTGAAGAGGGTTGCTTTCGAAAATGAGCAAAATCGGTCCACTGCCACGCCCACAAAATGGCAAAAACCGAAAACACATAAAGTGCCATAAATAAAGTTATAACAATAAAATTTGGAATAAAGAATCTCACTAGGAAGGGGCATATTTGGATGTAATTTTTTTGGGGGAGTGGGCGTGGCCCCGTCCCCAGATCGGTTATTTGTATATATCTCGCAAACCAATGATGCTATATAAACCAAACTTTCAGCAGTCATTTCTTTTAGCCACCTCTTAATATAGTCCAAAAGTGAAAGAAATCGGATAATAACCACGCCCACCTCCCATACAAAAGTAAGGTTGAAAATTACTAAAAGTGGGTTAACTCAGTAACGAAAAACGTCAGAAACACTAAATTTTGCAGAAGAAATATCAGATAGAAGCTGCACTCAGATTTTTTTTACAAAATGGAAAATGGGCGTGGCATCGGAACATACATAAGGAACCAATGAAGATAGCGGAATAAAACTTTACACAAATACTGTATTTGAGGTGTGGCATCACTTGTGAAAAGTTGTCGAAATCGGACTATAACATTTCAAGACCCCAGATATCTAACATGAAGAACTCAGTGTCTAAGGGTTAATTTTCACCGATATTCCTCTTTCTCCCAAATATCTTAATTTAATTCCGAGGGAATCTTTTCCTTCTAATAGTTTATCTCTGTACCAATAATGGTTAAAATCGGGTCATAACTTCCACTAGTTCCCATATACCTAATTATATGTTTTCAATATTACGGTTAATTTATTCCGCATATAACGGTTAATATGTGAGATAACTTAGCAAAATTGAAAATTGAGTGTATAGTCAGGAATTTCCTCAGCCCTCATGTACTATATATGATGATTTTCGTTATTCTATCGGACTTTATGCCGAATATGTAGTTCAAAAGCGTCTTCTTATATTATGTTTGAAACGTCCGGTTACACCAGAACTTTACCCTTCCTTATTTTTTTATTTTATAAATTATGTACCTGCATATTAACATCTTTAAATAGATAGAGATAAAACTTTTTGATGTTTTTTTTTAATGGGTTTTACCCAGCGCCTTCGGAAGACCATGGCTTAGGTATAATAAAAAAACCGTCGTGAATATATGTATAGTATGAACGTATACAGAATATGTAGATACATATTTTAGTCACAAAAGAATGTTTATATAACGTTATTTACCTAAACCTTTCACGATTTTGTGGTGGGTAAAAATCCCATTGTTTTGTTAATATCATAAAAATATATTATATATATATTACAGTGGAACTTCTTAATAGTGAACTTCCCTATAATGAAGTCATATTGAAGACACAGCTTTTTGGTTCTACTTTCGGTGCATTTTTGTCTCCTTATAATGAATTTCTATATAGTGAAGTTTTCTATATAATGAACAAATTTTACTGCTTGAAAATCAAGCTTCATACGTTTTTGTCTCCGTATAGTGAATTTTTTCAAATATGTTTTCGGTTACACTCAATTATTTGTAACTGCGTATTCTCAGAAATAAACGAAATGTAGAAATGTAATACGGGGAATCCCAAAATGAAAATACATACATACATATGTACATTGTAGTAGGAGTTCAGTTGTGCTAAGAAATTGAAGTAAAAATGACGCATCGAAGCAGCATTTCACTTGAAAAAAAGGTATTAATTATTAACAAAGTTAAAGAAGGGAAGGTACAAAAAAAAGATATTGCTAATCAGTTTGAAATACTTCCCAGCACTTTATCAAATATTCTAAAAAATAAGGAAATGATTTTGAAAAATGTAGAAGATGCGGCAATTAGCGTAAAACGCAAAAGGCTTCGAACTTGCCAATTTGAGGATATTGATGAAGAGGTGCTGAAATGGATAGTCGTTGCACGTGGTAAGAATCTTCCTTTATCTGGAACAATATTGAAGCAAAAGATTTTGCTGAAGCACTAGGACACCATGAATTTGAGGCAAGTACAGGTTGGTTAGATAAGTTCAAAAGACGCCATGGTATTGTTCAAAAAACCTACAAACCTACAAAATCGCGAAGAATGGTTAATGAACGAGCATGGAAAGCATGGATGACCAGTGAGATTTTTACCAAATGGATTCTAAAGCAGGACAAAAAATTTGGGAAACAAGACAGGAAGGTCTTACTTTTTGTTGATAACTGCACTGCGCATCCTAGAGATGTAAAAGACAAGCTAAAAAACATTCAGCTTGCTTATTTTCCTCCCAACATGACTTCGTTACTGCAACCAATGGACCAAGCATTATCTACAACATGAAACAACATTACAGGAAACGTATTTTAACGAATATATTGGCTCAGCTGGTTGGGGGAACTTCTGTTTTTACCATAGACTTACTCCACGCTCTTCGAAATTTAAGCACTGTATGGGATGTCTATGTTAAACCAGAAACAATTGCCAACTGTTTTAGAAAGGCAGGATTTTCAAAAGATGCCATGCAGAATCCAACTGATCAGTGGGATGAAGAAGACTTTACAATAGCGGATTTGGCTGCTTTGCAATCTTCATTTAAAAAAGTGACAAATATCGAGGCATCATTTGAGGACTATGTCAATGTTGATATTGATGTGCCGACTTCGGAAAACCCGTCCGAGGAAGATATCCTCAGCAGAGTTCTAGAAAGTCGCGGAGGTCCAGCTGTACCTGGTGAATATTTATTTTTGTTGTAGCCAAACAAATATTTATGTAATAAACATAATTTCTTTTTTTTCCTTTTTAGATATCGATGAAGTCAATTTCGACACTGAAAAAGAATGGCAGATACATTAGGACAAGTTTCTTCTTCCATTAACTGTATTAGAACCTTTGTGGAGATGAAAAGTGACGTACCGATAATGTTTTTAACTGTCTATATGATTTGGAAGCTTTTGTTGAAAATGAAAAATGAAAGAGTGTAATTCAAACCAAACTTACTGATTATTTTAAATAAAATTACAAAAGAAAAAAATGAATTTCTATATAATGAAGTCTCCATATAGTGAAGCGATTTTCAGGTCCCCTGCGAATTCACTATCAGGAAGTTCCACTGTATATATAATTTCAATACACTTTAAATGTTTATTATTTACAAACTACTAAGAAACATATAATTTAGATTCTAAATACTATTTTAATAATATATATAGATTTGTATATACGAATGTATACCACAAGTATAAGCAAGCTGAGTTGTTACAACCAGTGTTACGAATTCGTTGAATTGATGCGATATGGCATCATCGAAAAGACAAAATGTCTGAAGCATGGACATTAGAATAATATAAATTATAACTTAGTATTGATTTGGATCTTGAATAATAAAGTTGTTGGGTTTTTTTCTCTATTTTTCCCAACGTTAAAAAACGTGTTGTGTTGTTTTTTATCTTTTGTTGTATTGACAATTGGAATTTCTATATTTAGACAGAAGCATTTTAGATGAAACAACCAGTTACTACAGATAACTTCAGCAGTGCAGTAATAACTTGTGAATTTATGTTTTATTTTAAAAGTATATATAATAGTTCCTGTAATATTGTGTATAATATTGATGTGTATATGTGTAAACACTGGCTTAAACATCCAAGGAAGCTGTAAACAGGACAGGACCATAACAATTCAATTTCCCTGAAAGTATATCGGAACCTAGGATTTAACATTTCTCGGACGGACGGGCTCATAAAACTATAAGTCATTAAAATAATTATTTTAACCACATATTATATTTTGGTAAGCCGACTTCAAAATAGAAGACGCATGCAAATTATGAGAGAAAATGATTTTTATCGGACAACTGAGCAATCACATAGTACGGAAAGCCAAGCTATTCGCAGATTAGATCCCGTAATACGTCTTTCCGAACAAAATGACAATACGGTACAACATAGAATCAGGAGACAAAATATTCAAAATCGATCTGAAGAGCAAAATAGGAACACTCGTGAACGTAGGTCCCGTCGTGAAAATCCTGAGGTACGGTCCGCCGAACGAATCACAGATGCTATTTTGCATAGAACTAGGCGAGACAATCAAGAAATTAGGTCAGAAGAGCAGAATAGAAATACTAGGGAGCACGCACTTCGACGTCAAAACCTTACTATTCGATTGGTTGAGCAATTTCATAATACCGTAATGCGCCGAGAACTTCGTGCAAGAAATTCTGAATATAGAAGGGCGGACCGTTTTAGAGAAACACAACGTCGACAATTTATTAGGAGGGGTGCAAGAGTTGAAATTTTGAATCATAGATGTCATCGTCAAAGACAAATTCGCCTTCATAGAGAATATATTGTCAATAGACAAATTGAAAACCAAAGTCAGTCTGAACGAATGAGATTAACGAGAGCAAATAATGCTATAGAAACTGATGGTTCCCAAAATAGTGCCAATTTGACAGATTTTCGAACCATTTATTTTCTTAATATAAAGAAAGGCCCTACCGAAATATGCGTTTGCTGTGGGGGTTTATGGTTTTCACACCAAGTACGCAAGCTAAGTTTCGCAACCATTGCTTTAAATCATCCGAATGCTGCATCTGTGTTCTTTTTGATGCAAAATGATGATGAAGATGGAAAATACTATTTTTGCGCAACTTGTAGAAATGCAATTGCTAAAAATAAGATTCCCAAAATTTGTTTATCAAATGGGCTAGACTTTCCTGAAATACCGGTTTGTTTGAAAGGTTTAACACCAATCGAAGAACAGTTAATAATGCCTAGACTGTCTTTTATGACCATCCGTCCTCTGGGATATCAAGGACAAAGTTCGCATAAAGGTGCCATTGTAAACATACCCATTTCTGTTAACAATATTGTGACATCTCTACCGCGGTCATTTGATCAAGCTCATGTGATACAAGTTCACTTAAGAAGACGTTTGGAATACAATCATGATTATATGACTGATACCATACGGCCTGCGAAGGTTATGGAGGCTTTGAGATTCTTATGGATTCTTTTGTGATACTCCTCTGTATCATGAACATAATATACACATAAATGAGAATTGGATTTCAGGCTTTAATAACCAAGAAGAAGTTCCATTTGTTGCATCTGCTGAAGATGATAGATTGGTTCAATCTTTTTATGAGGAACAGATTTCCCGTAATAATCTCGCAGGTAATAATATTCCCATAGCACCTGTACCTGCAGAGCTGAATCCAGGTGGTCAAGAGACTCTTTTGGATAATATTCCTATAGAAAACATGGAATATAACCGTTTAGTTATAGCGCCAGGGGAAGGGCAAAGGCCAATTGACATAATTCAAGATAATAATTCGGAAGAATTGTCATTTGGAACAATATATGTTGGACAGAAACGTACATGTTCTAAAACATATAGTAAGATAGTACGTTCCGAAATTCGCCGCTTTGACCGAAGAGCGTGCACCATTCCAAAGTTGTTCTACGACTATAAAAAATTAGAACTACTGCAAATTAAGAATAGTACATCTATTTGCCTTCGAAAGTTTTCTGGTCGCAATCGTGTTACAGCTCAAAATGTATTAAATGAAAACTTTGTTCAAAACTTGATTCAACATGATGACGGTTACAAAGTTTTGAAAGGTGTTAGATCCTCACCTGCTCACTGGGAAGTTGAGAAAAAAAAAGCAATTGCAATGATTCGCAAATTTGGGCTCCCAACTTTATTCATAACTCTATCGGCTGCTGAATCTCAGTGGATTGAGCTCTTGGTTATTCTGTCGAAAACTGTTGATTCAAAAGATATTCCAGAAGAGGAAGCCATCATTTTATCAACCCAAGATAGATATCGCTTAATCCGTTCAGATGCCGTTACTTGTGCTAGATATTTTGATTACCGCTACCGACAAGTCCTTAAACTTTTTAAAGATAACACATGCATTTTTGGAGCACATTTTGTAAAAAACTATTACTGGAGAGTAAAGTTCCAACAGAGAGGTTCCCCGCATATACATGGCATGTATTGGCTTAGGATCAACTTTCAAAATCCTGAGACATTTCCCGAAGTCATTGATTTTATTGACAATTATGTTTCTACAGATGGTTCAGTAAGCCATTTAGAAAATTATTTAGGTTAACAAAAGCATAATCACAGTCGCTCGTGCACTAGAGAAATAAGAGGACAACAATTTTTTCGTTTTGGTATACCATATCCACCAATACCTTCCACACAAATATTGATTCCTTTTCCAGACACAACCCAAGACTTGGAAAGACATAAGGAAAACTTTTCTAGAATTCAAAATGTTTTAAATTCAACTCTGACTACAGAAGACATTTCGAATTTATATGATTTTGAATATTTCCTAAGTTATAATAGGATAAACATGTCTTTTGATGACTATTTGCTAGCTCTGAGATCAAACGTATCAAAACCTAAAATTTTTCCGAAAAGAAAAATGCAGGATCGTTTTATTAATGCTTATAATCCTCTTATTTTTGAACTCCATAGGGCTAATATGGATATCCAATATATACTGCATGAATATGCTTGCTGTTCCTATATAATTAATTATATTAACAAATCGAACAGAGGAATTTCTAGGCTCTTAAATGAAGCTATATCAGAAGTAAATGCCGGAAATTATACAGTTAAGCATAAACTTCAACATATAGGTCATAAATTTATATCAGGCACGGAAATATCTGCGCAAGAAGCAGTCTATTGCTGCATTGGGCTCCATCTTTCTGAAGCTAGTAATGCAGAAATATTTATCAATACGTGTTCTAATGGTAAAACCTAGAGCGGAACTTCAGAACCTTCCTTCAGATTCTACTGAAATATTTGTAGCTGGTATTTTAGACCGCTATGTGCAGAAGCCCGATCAATTAGAAACTGTTTGCTTAGCAGATTTTGCATCACTGTATTAATTTGTTAAATCCAGTAGAGGAGTTCAAGGCAGTGATAATGAAGAAGAAGGGAGGGAAGACGATAACTTACCAGATATTGGAGTACCAATTCCCCTTAAAGACCATAGTTATTTTGTTAAAAAACGTACCAAACCGTGTATAATTCGGTACAGAAGATTTAGTCCTGATGTGGCCAGAGTTGAGTATTTCCGCGTATTGGTAATGCTTTTTTATCCATGGCGGAATGAACTGCAAGACCTTACTGAAAATGATAATGAACGAACATGCATAACACATCGTATTTTAATAGAGGAAAATTGAAAAAATATTATGTTTTTGAACAAAGAGAACTGGAAAGGGTCTTAGATAGTCTCTATAATGAGACAGATTTAGAAGAAGCTGTGCAAAATGAACTACCTATTGTGGAAAATGAGTTTCGCGTGTTAGCACTTCCAGAAATAAACACTAATATCAATTTGCTAGATTTTCATGTTGAAGATTCAACTAACAATGGTACTGAATTTGATTGCAATATTAGGCTCATTAAACTACCCCCTTTAATTCCGGTTGAGGAATTATTTTCTTTAGTTCAGAGTCTTAACATTAAGCAAAAAACATACTTGACTCATTTGATGCACCAGCTTAAAACAAGTCGGCCATTTTATGAGTTCATTGGGGGCGGAGCAGGTGTAGGAAAGAGTCGTTTGATATCTGCGATATATCAAGCACTTAATCATCGTTTTAATTCTACACCTGGATCCAATCCAAGCTCATTGAAAGTTCTTCTTTGCGCACCTACAGGTAAAGCAGCCTTCGGAATAGGTGGACTGACGCTTCACTCAATATTTTCTTTACCTGTTAATCAGTTGAATAGAGAGTTGAGGCCACTTAGCAATGACGTAGTTAATTCATTGTATTCCAGGCTTATCGATTTAAAATTAATTATAATTGATGCGATATCGATGGTAGGCGCTCGTATGTTTAGCTCTGTTGATGCCAGATTAAAACAAATATTCAAAACAGAGAGTCCCTTCGGTGGGATACCGATTATAGTTTTTGGTGATTTGAAGCAACTTTCACCTGTTGGAGATATGTGGATATTCTCTTCTAATCCGACTGATGCATACAGCGCTTTAGTTGGTTCACCTTTTTGGGAGTTATTCAAATACGTTAATTAACCGAAATAATGAGACAGAGAGAAGATCAGGCTTTTGCTATAGCATTAAACCGTATGGCATCCGGTAGTATGACAAATGATGATATATCCCTAATTGAAACTCTCAAACTAAAGACTCAGTTAAAGGAATTGGTGTAAGTGAGAATGAGAATATTTTGGGAAGAGTTAAACTTTTCAAAACTTCTGAAAACCAGGGACTGCCATACGAATTGACATTAAAAACCACTGCTAAATATATGATAACAGTGAATATTAATACAAGTGATGGGTTGGTTAATGGTGCAACTGGGCAACTTATGCAAATTGATTTCCATTGTAATTTTCCAGCAATTATTTGGGTTAAATTCTTAGAACCTTCTGTTGGTTTGATAGCCCGATCAAAAAAGACTCATCCTGTAGAAAGTTCCTGGACACCAATTGAAAAAGTTATGAGATCTTTTCAATATAAAAGAAACGAACAAATTTCAATTGAAAGGAATCATTTTCCAGTTGTTCCGGCTGAGGGAATAACTATTCATAAAAGTCAGGGTGCCACATATAGTAAAGTTGTCGTTCATAATCGACCCAGAATGCCTAGAGCTTCGATATATGTAGCTTGAAGTCGAGCTACTTCGGCAGGAGGTCTTTTCATTGTCGGAAATTTTATTCCTCCTAATAAGTTTTCTGAATCGGATCCAGTATTTAGGGAACTGATGGAATTGAGCACATCTAAAGCCCTGATTACAAATTTCAATTTTATGATTTCTAGAACATCAACACTTCAAATATTATTATTTTATAATGTTCAGAGTCTCCATGCTCACATTAATAATATAAGAGGCGACTACCTGATGCTATCTTCAGATATTTTATGTTTCGTAGAAACCTGGAGTTATTCTGACGAACATTTTGAAATACCAGGATTTAGTCTAATAAAAGAGCGGAGGATAGATAGCACTTCGACAATCAGTCGAAATAAACGGGGCCTTATAATTTATGCAAAACATAGTATTGCTAGCTCTGTAGAGCCAAAAATTATGAAGAAAATTTATACAGATCATGAAGTTTTAGAAGCAGTATTGTTTAAATGTTTCAACAATAATTTTTTGGTTCTTTACAGAAACTCAGCTTTTCCTCTCAGACATTTAAATACAGAACTTCAAGAAGTCCTTACTTCTGAGTTGTGCAATCAAAATGTGATAATTGTTGTGGATTTTAACATTTGTCTAAAGTCTTCAGGGACTACAATAAGAAATCTTCTTCAACAAAAAAAAATTAGTTCCCAGCTTAATGTAGAATATTCAACTACACCTGCGGGTACACAAATTGACTGGGCATTTTCATACATGGATCATTCCCATGTTAATGCTATCACTTACGAGACAGTGCATAGCTATCATGATGGTATTTGCGTCTCTATTTCGAACTAAGGCTTAATACATATTTCTCTTTTTCACATATAATGACATTAATAATTAATAATATAAAATTTTTAACAGCCGTTTTTTTTATAAAAATATTTTTAAAATTTAATAAAGAAATTATTATGTTAACCAAGAAAAATTAAATCATATGTAATATTTGTTAATATATAAGAAGTTGTATAAGTATAAGGTAGATTTAAAAGTTATAGAATATTATAATATTTTTTAGAAAATATAATAAATATATAAATTAAATAAATTAAGATAAATAAAAAATATGTTAACTAAGAATATTTAAATCAATTGTACTATTTGTAAATATATAAAATAATTTATAAATATAAGGAAAACTTAATAACACAAAGTTTAAGAATAAATTAAATGTACATAGTGAAAATGTTGTTCAGACTGTTTGTAATCTTAAAATTTAAAAACATTATATTTACTTAATAAATGAATTATATTTTTTTATTACTTTTAAGTTCGTTTAAGAAATAAAATTTGAATTCACTGTGAATAAACGATTGTTTTTTTCATATTCCTCAATATAGTCACACTCAACCTTACATAAAAATTTAACTATTATTAAAAAGAGACTCGAAACAAAGTATAACAATTTTGCTGTAATATAATTAATTTTACTTCAATTGTAGATACATAATGTAAAACTTAATACTTTTAATTAATATACATATATACGAAATCCTGTATATCACTTTACGTTGCGAAAAAAATGTTTGGTTACAGTATACAGTGCGAGTATAAAATGTTTGGTTACAGCCAAACTTAGCCCTTCCTTACTTGTTATTGTAGGCATTTAGAAGTCTGTAAGAAAATTTTCTCTTTAAGAAAATGTGTGGTTTTTTACAGATGAGCGAAGAGCGAGCTTGTATCCTTCATAATCAGTGTTAATCCTCTCATCTGCCAAAAAATTTTCAAAGCAGTTCAACCGTATTATTTCTTCTTCTGCGAGATCCGTCAAATTTAATAGTTCCTGTATTTTTATAAATTGAAGTGTGTGTTGCTCAATAGCCTCCTCATTATCCAAGGGGAAAAGAATTTCTGCCCGCGGCATCGGTGGATATGGCATGTTGAATCGGCACACTTGTTTTCCATGCAGGTCTCTTAGACAAGCTCGACCGTGTCTGCATTTTTGGTACTGAATAAATTCCTGTAAGTCCAAATCATCCCCATCAGTCGTAATGTGTCGGTCGGTGAAAGTTTGAACTTCAGTTGTGTTGATGACTCCATCACTTTCCAATTGCGGTGCATCGCTTAACCAGTACATACCATGACATGGTGGTGAACCCCTATGCTGAAATTCAATTCTGTAATAGTAACGGAGTACTAAATGTACTCCAAGCAGTCCATTTTTTAACAATTTCAGCATCGATCGGAATCGATTGTCGAAATATCTTGAACATGTAACTGGATCTGTCCTTATGAGTCTCGCCTTTTCAGAACTTGATAAGGCAGTGGCCTCTTCTTCCGAAATGTCTACTTTATCTACTACTTTCTTTAATATGACCAACAGCTCCGGCCATTTTGTCTTTGCAGCTGACATTGTTATAAAGAATGTTGGCAATCCAAACTGACGGATCATGGCTAAAACTTTTTTCTTTTCAGCCTCCCAATGTGCAGGTGAGGATCGAAGTCCTTTGAGGATATGATAGTCGTCATCATGCTGGATAAGGTTGCTGACAAAGTTTTCATTCCTCACATTTGCAGCAGTTATATTTCTTGATCCAAACTTTTTCCGCAGGCAAATAGAAATTGCATTTTTGATGCGTTCCAACTCGTAGAACTTATAAATATGGGGCATTCTCTGGAAAAAAAGCCACTTGAAAAAAAAGTTCTTTATTTTCTTTGGCAATTATATATCTTATAGTACATGTAAAACCTAAAATAAAACATATGGTTTTACGTCTGTGTAATGCGGGGTTGCCATATTATAAGGGGCCAAAGTTTTTTGTAAAAAAATTTTCGAACCGCCATAACTTTAAAACTAATGAACAGATTTTAAAACACCATGTGACTTTTTTGTACAGAATTTCTCAAACTTTGAAACTGTATATCGTAAAAAATTTTAAAATTAATATTTCATAGCAAAAAATGAAAAAAAAAGAATTTTTTGGAATTTTTAACAACTTATGCCCCCTTCGATTTTTTTTCGAAAATATCTTAAAATGTTCCTTATTTCATCACCTTTTTACCCCCCAAAGGGAATTTTGGGACAGCAATATTTGTATGAGCTACAAATAAAAAACCAACTCAGAACATGATGAAAAATCATTGATTTATGCACTATTATTATCAGAATTTAGCGTAACCCAGGATACAGCAGACATTTAATCCCTTTTTGTTTTTTTTTATTTTTTAATATTTTTTTTAATTTTTTTGTATTTTTTAAATATTTAATTTTTTTGTTTGTTTGTCTGCTACGTCCACGTCGTTAATTATGGGTGACGCCAAAAAATTCTTTTTTTTTCATTTTTTGCTATGAAATATTAATTTTAAAATTTTTTACGATATACAGTTTCAAAGTTTGAGAAATTCTGTACAAAAAAGTCACATGGTGTTTTAAAATCTGTTCATTAGTTTTAAAGTTATGGCGGTTCGAAAATTTTTTTTACAAAAAACTTTGGCCCCTTATAATATGGCAACCCCGCATTACACAGACCTAAAACCATATGTTTTATTTTAGGTTTTACATGTACTATAAGATATATAATTGCCAAAGAAAATAAAGAACTTTTTTTTTTCAAGTGGCTTTTTTTCCAGAGAATGCCCCATATACAGAAGGACGTCCACACGCGCGCAACGTCGATCATAGCGTCATATTTCAGATCGCGAATTTTGCTAAAAGTTGCCGTGGATGTCCTCCTCTTTCCGCAGTAAATTGTTGGATACGATAACTCCTCTGCATCATCGTCGGTTGTAACATCCCTTGCCCTGGTGCCATTGCAACTCGTTCAATGGATATGTTTTCAACGGGTTCATTGTCCATCAAAGTTTCCTGGCCACCTGGATTTAATTCCCCTTCTATTTCCTGTACATTTTCCTGTCGGGCATTAAGCAGGTCTCTTACTGCTGCCTCATCTGCAGGATCCGCAATAAATGGCACAGTTTCCTCGTTTCCTACATTTGTCAGCCAATCACTTGAAATTTGAATATTGTGCTTGACACAGAGCTCTGTACCCAGCAGATAATTCAGTGTCTGCAATATTTTTGCTGGTCGCACTGTCTCCTTCATAAAATTTGTCTGATATTCCAAGTGACGTTTCAGGTGCACTTGAATAATATGGCTGTTGTCAAATCTTCGTGGCAGCATGGTGACTGTCTCTACAACAGAAATCGGGATATTTACTAATGCTCCACGAATAGCACATTGTCGTTCATATCCTAAAGATATGATGTGCATAAATGGGATTCTCGGAGATATTAGCCTTTCCTCCAGGCTCGTTAAATCTTGAAGACATTCTGGAATATCAGGAAATTCCAATCCTTCTGAGAGGCAGATATTTGGTATTTTACCTTGTTTTAAAATCCGATAGCAGGTACTGCAAAAATTATATTTTTGGTCCGAAGATGGAAACTTCGATGACAAGTAAAAAACTTTTCTATCATCTTCCGAGTGCGTGAACTTTGTTGAGGTCTGACGTTTTTCTAACATTTTTACTAGGGCTAGGGCTAGGGCGTCCGACGCACAGTGAGACAGCCCAATAGTAACCGCGGCAAAAAATGGTTTTTGACGTGTCGTCCAATTTGGATGAAATTTTCACAGTATATTAACAGATATATGAATAACAATTTCCTGAAATTTCAGCCTCATAACTTCATTACTTTTTGGTCTAGAGCAAGTCAAAGTTGAGGTATGTTGTATGTAATAATCAAAAGCTTATTAAAATAAAAATACATAATAAATGTAACTTTAAAGTATTTTTATACTCTCGCAACAAATGTTGCTAAAGAGAGTATTATAGTTTTGTTCACATAACGGTTGTTTGTAACACCCAAAACTAAACGAGTTAGATATAGGGTTATATATACCAAAGTGATCAGGGTGAAGAGTGGAGTTCAAATCCGAATGTCTGTCTGTCCGTCCGTCTGTGCAAGCTGTAACTTGAGTAAAAATTAATTCGAAAATGAGCAAAATCGGACCACTATCACGCCCACAAAATGACGAAAACCGAAAACACATAAAGTGCCATAACTAAGCCATAAATAAAGCTATGGAAATAAAATTTGGTATGAATCATACTATGAAGGGGCATATTTAAGTGTAATTTTTTTGGGGAAGTGGGCGTGGCCCCGCCCCCTACTAAGTTTTTTGTACATATCTCGCAATCCAATAGAGCTATATAAACCAAACTTTCTGCAGTATTTTTTTTAGCCATTTGCTAATACAGTCCAAAAATGAAAGAAATCGGATCATAACCACGCCCACCTCCCATACAACAGTTAAGTTGAAAATTACTAAAAGTGGGTTAACTGATTAACGAAAAACGTCAGAAACACTAAATTTCACATAAGATATGGTAGATGAAAGCTGCACTCAGGTTTTTTTACAAAATGGAAAATAGGCGTGGCGTCGCCCACTTATGGGTCAAAAACCATATCTCAGGAACTACTTGACCGATTTCAATGAAACTTGGTTTGTAATAGTTTCCTTACATCCAATGATATGTTGTGAAAATAGGCCAAATCGCTTCACAACCACGCCTACTTCCTATATAACAGAACTTTGAAGACAATCTGAATCGTTTGCTTTACAATATATAAAGTAAGTACTAGTAAAGATATCGGTGCAGAATTTTGTACAAATACTATGTTAATAGTATGGCAGCCCCATTCTAAAAATCGCCGAAATCGAACCGTAGGTTATTAAGGCCCCATATATCGAACACGAGGACCTCGGTGCTTCTAACCTAATATTATGGTTTCCAACTTTCAATGGACTTTATACAATATATATGACGAATATGTGGGTCAAATTGTGTATTATATTAATAAAGTTATTGTTCGGTTACACCCGAACTTAACCCTTCCTTACTTGTTACTTTAATTTTTTTTAATTGTTTACTATTCACTTATTGTGCAAGAGAATAGTAATAAATTACATTTGTTTTTTGTTAGTTATTCAGAATTATGCTTTAAAGATCATTTATGTTTTAATAAAAATATTCTTGTTTACATAAATTTTATTTACGTTATTAATTTGATAGATAATTTTGTTGAAGGTCATTGACTTTGGGTTAGATAGTTGCATAATTTTTAATTTAAATTGATAGTGCAAGATATTGTTCTTATCTAAGTTGTGTTATGATCACTTTCTAATGTGGTTAGTTTAATTGTTATATTGTAGTGCCGCTTGTCGCCTGGCAGGAAAATAGAAAATAGTCTCTTGCATTATAATTATTTTTGTTGTCCAAAGCTCATAAACAGCCTAATATAGTGAGTATATTTTTGGTTTTGGTTGTTGTTGGTTTTTGGGCATTTTTTCCATCCGCTGAGCCAAACCAGTTTTTTTTTTTTTGCTCAAACATATGTACATCTGTACACACATAAATGATCGTGTTCTTATCAATTTTAGTGAAGTAAAAAAGTAAGAGAAAAAAAAGAAGCTCACGCAAATAAGAATATTCTCTTTGTATTAATAACAACTTTTAGCTGTTAATCCCAGGAAGCCATATTATAGCACTTACTTATTAAAAACAAACTGTAAAATAATACACTACTGGAAAAAATTAAGGGAACCAAAAAATATTCCAAATTTTTGGGCAAATTTCAACAGGCCGTAACTTCGAAAGAAATGGTCGTACAAGAAATCGATAAAGAAGGAAATTATAGCTCCAAGCGTATAGTTTTTGGATTAAAACTTTAAAAAAAATTTAACCTCAGCGATTTTTGAGTAATCGTAGAAAAACCTGCAACAAAAAAATTTTTAAAATTTTTTTAGTTTTTTTTTTGGTCTACGGGCATAAAAAAAACTTTGTTTTGCTTAACCACTATAAGGATCGGATACTTTGTTCATTTAGCTTTAATTTGGTTTTTTGAACACCTCGATACGTCCACTTCTCGTCGAGATATCGGTCTTCAAATGGAAAAGGATCTTTTTGTCTTTGATTGTCGATATCTCAGCAACCAATGATCGCACAGAAAGTTAATGGTGGGTTTCAAGAACTTGAATGAATTCTCAGTAACGCTAGCCATTGCTTTTCCGAAAATTTTTTTTTTCTTATTGTCACATGAATTTGAAAATGCAACAAAAAAAGGGCTTTTGATGGCTTTTTGGAAAATCGTGCGCTAGATCGAAAATATTGTGTAAACCACTAATGTTAAGTGTGCCTTTTACAGTTCAATATGTCCACAAAACCCCTAAAAAAATCAAATTAATTGAGCCAGCCGTTTTTTTGTTTCACTCGATCAAACTTTTGAAAAAATTAAAGGATCACGTTTTTTCCTCTGAAAAGCTGATAATTTAAAAAAAAAATGAGAAAAAAAATCGTTTTTCCTAGCTTGTTCCACATTTTTGCTCCAGAAAAATCTTAAATTTAAAACAAAAAAAAAAAAAAACAAGTTAAAGAACAAGTTGTCTGCGATTGGGGAAGTTTCGAGCAACAATATTTGCATTGACAAAAGGTTGTCGTCGAACTTCTTTGACCTTATAGTAGTGGTTAAGCTAAACAAAATTTTCACGCCCGTAGACCAAAAACAAAACTAAAAAAATTTTGAAAATTTTTTTGTTGCTGGTTTTTCTACGATTACTCAAAAACCGCAGAGGTTAAAATTTTTTAAAGTTCTAATCTAAAAACTAGACACTTGGAGCTATAATTTCCTTCTTTATCGATTTCTTGTACGACCATTTCTTTCGAAGTTACGGCCTGTTGAAATTTGCCCAAAGATTTGGAATTTTTTTTGATCCTTTAATTCTTTCCAGTAGTGTATTACATTGTTGTTGTTTAAAATATTATTGAAATGGTAATTGCAATTATATACATATGTAACGAAACTGCATTTCACGCATATCACGAGCACTACACTTTTCAAAGTAAGTTATTTATTCTACCAGCCATGATTAATCTCAAACTCAAAACATGGTTCAAGCTCTCTAGAACATGGTTGTTTCTTTGTTTGTTTGTTCAGCGCTCAGTACGAGAGAAGAGCTAGAGTAAATATAAAGTATTGTACCATTTGTTGCTTATGTGTGTACGTAGCGATGTTATTGACGTTTCTTTGAGCTTGCAAAGTAGGATTTAATTGTTTTTTAAGATTTACACCCCTATCACGAATCTGTAATATACTGAGTCCAAACAGACTACAGTAGACCTTACGAGAGGCTACTGCGCATATGGCAGGCTACTGATCGTCAGTCTACATTTTACATTTCTTTCCATATGAAAAACAGGGTACTGCTCAAGACCAAATGCTTAATTATAATTTGGAGTTTTGAGTAAAACAGTACACGAGTATATTCAAATTGAGATGGCGGGAAAATTTTAATTAATATGTAATAAAATATGTAATCACACTGCACGGGGCACTAATGGATTATTCAAGATCGGACCATTTTCAAGTGTGGAAGGCTTTGGTTTCAAAGACATGATCAAGTGTTCTTTATAAGTGTCTCAGTGCTTATCAAACTACTCACTAGTTTGGTTGTGATTTTTAATAATTCACTATTACCTATGCATTTATTTATTTATTTTTATACAAGAGAGTATTATAGTTTTGTCCACATAACGGTTGTTTGTAAGTCCTAAAACTAAACGAGTTAGATATAGGGTTATATCTACCAAAGTGATCAGGGTGAAGAGTGGAGTTCAAATCCGGATGTCTGTCTGTCCGTCCGTCCGTCCGTCTGTGCCAGCTGTAACTTGGGTAAAAATTAAGATATCTTCATGAAACTTGGCACACGTGTGTTTTGGCACCATAGGAAAGTTGCTTTCGATGGGGAAAATCGGACCACTGCCACACCCACAAAATGGCGAAAACCGAAAACACATAAAGTACCATAACTATTAAGACTAGTTTTATTTTGGTTTTTTACTTACTTATATACAAATTTTAGAATTATCTTAAGAACTAATTATATGTGTATGTGTGTATGTCTATATGTATATTTTATATGTTGCACGATAAGGGGTTATTTCAAATGCACACAAGCAATTGCCCCAATGTATTTTTATAACCAATAGGTTATCTTGTGCATACATATAAATATGTTTGTTTATTAATAGTTGAGTGCATGCATGTTGAATATAGATGCATGCGTGCCTCATATTAATGTATGTGTGTTGCATGTATGCGTGCAACATATAATGTATGCTTGTTGCATATTAATGCATATATGTTTATGTGTTTATTTATGTATACAAATTTATGTTTTATATGTAGCTCCTCGGATTTGCTAAGGCATAAAAGAATGCATGTTCAATGATATTTGAACATATTGCCGAGGGAAAGAAATTATTATATAAAATTAGTGGACTGTATAAATTTTATAAATATTGAATAATATTAATTTTAGTACGTTGTTGCTGATCTTCTCAAGGCCTTCTCGCAGCTTTCTCTGCTCTTCTTTGTCGAATATTTTACTTATTTGAAGAGTAGTTAATTGGTCTTCTGCAATTTCCTTTATGGTTTTCACGATCGGGTCCAGCTTCGGATTGATGTCGCTTTGCATTTTATATATTTGTATGTTGATTGAAGTGATGTCTTCGAATGTTGTAGTACAGTAGTTGGTGTCCCCGCATTTTAATAACGTTGAAAGTTTGCATGTTTGATCGGTAACGCCAGCTTCCAACATTTCTCCAAAATGAGGGTCTGCCGGAGGAGAAAAATGCCAGGTTATTTGCTCATTGGCGAGAATATTGCTCTAGACTTCTTGATCTCCAGTTTCAGCTTTTTCATTTTTGATTTTATGTATGTCTACATCTGAGGTTTCAACCGCATCAGTTGATTTTTCCTCAGAAGTAGGGTGTTCAGTAGTCTCTTCCTTTTCAATTTTAGTTGCTTCTTCTTGTAATTCTGTAATTTTGTTTTCGTTCCTTTCTTCCTCTTCTTCTTCTTCTACTTTAATATTTTTAACTAATTCATTTGCAGAAGATAAAGAAAATTTTGGAATTATTATAAAATCTTCTTCTTCTACTTTCTTATCTTCAACTAATTTAGTTGGTCTCTTCTTAGTTTTAGAAAATAGATTGAGATTTGGAAGGATTATAAATTCTTCTTCTTCTGAATCACTTGTTTTAACAAATTTAGTTCGTTCAACTTCAGAAGATAGGTTTGGAGATAGGTTTAATTTATTTTTTAAATTTGGAATATTTATCAATTCCTCTTTTTCTTTTTGTATTGGTTTTGTTTTAACCAGCTTTGTTGTGGTAGATGAAGAGAATTTTGGAATTATTATAAATTCTTTATCCAAATTACTTCGAAAAGTATTTTTTGGCTCTTCTTGTTGTGATTGTCGATTAAAATAACAAAGCTCTTGAAAAAATTCATCACCTATTTGATCATATATGATTTCAATTTCTTCATTGAAATTCGTTTTTCATCTTCTGAATATCATTGTATAATGATTGCAAATAGCTTAGTTGATAATTCTTTATCGTTAATTCTAAACTTAGATTTTCCATTTTATTTTTGAAGGTTTCAATTTTCCTCATGATCATGGACGTTTTTCGATCCAGATATTGGTATTTAGGTTCAGTCTTCCACATTTTGTAGAACCTTATTGCTATATTCTCGCGACAAAAATTGTTGTTTTTATATTGTTAATATGCGGGAATATGCACCCGTCTTACAAGTATTATTTTATTTTGCCTGAATTATAAACAGGGCTTTAATGTTGCCTGTGTAAATAACAGGTCTTTTTATTTTGCCTGTGTAAATAACAGGGCTTTTTATTTTGCCTGTCTAACTAACAGGGCTTTTTATGGTGCCTGTATAAATAACAGGACTTTTTATTTGGTCTGTATGACTAACAGGGCTTATATTTTGCCTGTATTAAATACAGGACTTTTGTTTTGGCTGAGCTCTTTCATAGGCTCGATAGGACCAATGTAAGAAACATCCGGCCTACCAATTTTTATAAAACAATGTAGTTTCTAACAAACCTTACCGCTGGTGGGGGGCAATGATAGACTTGCATTGAGTGAGAATTTAATTCATTCTCAAATGTTAAAACTAGCTATGTCAAATATTTCTTACCGCTGGTGGGGGAAAATAAATGATAGTCTAGCCTTATTGAGAAATTATTTCATTCTAGTTTTATTTTCATTTTGTCAACGCTTAAATACAATTTTTGAATATATCCTAAGTAGCTAATTATATGTGTATGTGTGTATGTCTATATGTATATTTTATATGTTGCACGATAAGGGGTTATTTCAAATGCACACAAGCAATTGCCCCAATGTATTTTTATAACCAATAGGTTATCTTGTGCATACATATAAATATGTTTGTTTATTAATAGTTGAGTGCATGCATGTTGCATATAGATGCATGCGTGCCTCATATTAATGTATGTGTGTTGCATGTATGCGTGCAACATATAATGTATGCTTGTTGCATATTAATGCATATATGTTTATGTGTTTATTTATGTATACAAATTTATGTTTTATATGTAGCTCCTCGGATTTGCTAAGGCATAAAAGAATGCATGTTCAATGATATTTGAACAATAACTAAGCCATAAATTAAGCTATTGAAGTAAAATTTTGTATGAAGGATCACACTATGAAGGGGCATATGTGGATGTAATATTTTTGGAGAAGTGGGTGAGGCGCGCCCCTTACTAAGTTTTTTGTACATATATCAAGGAAACTTTCTAGAGTCGTTTTTCTTAGATACTACCTTATACATACCTACATCAAGCTACTTGGCTGTCTCCTGATCGAAACACGCGGAACCAAATCGATCACGTTGTGATAGACGGAAGACATGTCTCCTGTGTTTTAGACGTGCGTACGCTCCGAGGACCAAATATAGACTCGGACCATTATCTGGTCGCAGCGAAGATACGCACCCGCCTCTGTGCAGCAAAGAATGCCCGTCAACAAACACAAGGAAGGTTCGACGTCGAAAAGCTGCAATCGCAACAGACAGCCACGAAATACTCTACTCGACTTGCACTCCTGCTCTCTGAGAGCACTCATCAGCATCTCGGTATAAGGGAACTGTGGAACGGCATCTCAAACTCACTGCGTACCGCTGCAGCCGAAACAATTGGTTTTCGGCAACGACAAAAAACAAGCTGGTACGATGAGGAGTGCCGTCTCGCAGCGGAGAGAAAACAGACTGCCTACCTCGCAACATTGCAAACGACCACAACACGTGCGGGATGGGATAGATACCGAGAGCTGAAGAGGGAAGCGAGACGCATTTGCAGACAAAAAAAGAAAGAGGCCGAAATGCGTGAGTACGAAGAGCTTGAGAAGCTGGCAGACAGAGGGAATGCTCGAAAATTTTATGAAAAAATGAAGCGACTTAACGAAGGTTTCAAGACCGGAGCATCCTCATGTAGAGACCAAGGTGGTAATCTGGTAACCGATGTCCAGGGCATACTGGGATTATGGAGGGAACACTTTTCCGACCTGCTGAATGGCAGTGAGAGTACAACACCAGGAGATGGCGAACCCGATCCCCCAATCGATGACGATGGAACAGATGTTCCATTACCCGACCATGAAGAAATTCGAATAGCAATTACCCGCTTGAAGAACAACAAAGCAGCGGGGGCCGATAGATTACCGGCAGAACTATTCAAATACGGCGGCGAAGAACTGATAAGGTGCATGCATCAGCTTCTTTGCAGAATATGGTCGGAAGAAAGCATGCCTGACGATTGGAATCTCAGTGTGCTCTGCCCAATCCATAAAAAGGGAGATCCCACAATCTGCGCCAATTACCGTGGGATCAGCCTCCTAAATATCGCATACAAGGTTCTATCGAGCGTATTGTGTGAAAGACTAAAGCCCACCGTCAACAAACTGATTGGACCTTATCAGTGTGGCTTTAGACCTGGAAAATCGACAACTGACCAGATATTCACCATGCGCCAAATCTTGGAAAAGACCCGAGAAAAGAGGATCGACACACACCACCTTTTTGTCGATTTTAAAGCTGCTTTCGACAGCACGAAAAGGAGTTGCCTTTACGCCGCGATGTCTGAATTTGGTATCCCCGCAAAACTAATACGGCTGTGTAAATTGACGTTGAGCAACACCAAAAGCTCCGTCATGATTGGGAAGGACCTCTCCGAGCCGTTCGATACCAAACGAGGTTTCAGACAAGGTGACTCACTATCGTGCGACTTCTTTAACCTGATGCTGGAAAAAATTATAAGAGCTGCAGAGCTAAACCGAGAAGGTACAATCTTCTACAAGAGTGTACAGCTCCTGGCGTACGCCGATGATATTGATATCATCGGAAGCAACAACCGCGCCGTTTGTTCTGCTTTTTCCCGCATGGATAAGGAGGCGAAGCGAATGGGTCTGGAGGTGAATGAGGACAAGACGAAATATCTCCTGTCATCAAACAAACAGTCAGCGCATTCGCGTCTTGGCTCCCACGTCACTGTTGACAGTCATAACTTTGAAGTTGTAGATAATTTCGTATACCTGGGAACCAGCATCAACAACACGAACAATGTCAGCCTCGAAATCCAGCGCAGAATAACTCTTGCCAACAGGTGCTACTTTGGACTGAGTAGGCAATTGAACAGTAAAGTCCTCTCTCGACGAACCAAAATCAAGCTCTACAAGTCTCTTATCATTCCCGTCCTGCTTTACGGTGCAGAAGCTTGGACGATGTCAACATCAGATGAGACGACACTAGGAGTTTTCGAGAGGAAAATTTTGCGCAAGATTTATGGTCCTCAGAACATTGGCAACGGCGAATACCGCAGACGATGGAACGATGAGCTGTACGAGTTATGCGACGACATTGACATAGTTCAGCGAATAAAAAGACAGCGGCTACGCTGGCTAGGTCATGTTGTCCGAATGGACGAAAACACTCCAGCCCTGAAAGTGTTCGATGCAGTACCCGCCGGAGGAAGCCGAGGAAGGGGAAGGCCTCCACTCCGTTGGAGGGACCAGGTGGAGAGCGACCTGGTAACACTTGGGATCTCCAACTGGCGCCGAACTGCGAAGGAGAGAGACAGGTGGCGCACTATCGTCGATTCGGCTATAACCGGCTAAACGGTTGCAACGCCAATCACATACATACATACATACCTTATACAGTCCAAAAATGAAGGAAATCGGATTATAACCACGCCCACATCCCATACAAAGGTTATGTTGAAAAATTCTAAAAATGCTTTAATTTAGTAAGAAAAACCACCAAAAACGTTAAATTTCATTATAGATATGGTACAGAAGAACTGCACTCAAAATCGTATACAAAATTTAAAATGGGTGTGGCTCCACCCACTTATAGGTCAAAAACCATATCTCCGAAACTAGTTGACCAATTTCAATAAAATTCGGTCCATAATAGCTGTTTAGCTTCCCAATGTTATGGTGTGAAAATAGTTCAAATCGGTTCACAACCACGAAGTGGTATACAAAATTTAAAATGGGTGTGGTTTCACCCACTTATGGGTCAAAAACCATATCTCCGAAACTATTCGACCAATTTCAATAAAATTCGGTCCATAATAGCTGTTTAGCTTCCCAATGATATGATGTGAAAACAGTTCAAATCGGTTGACAACCACGAATTTTTTTTTACCGAAAATATATGTAGTTAAGTTTCTCAGATATTTTGAAGAAATTGAGAGGGAATATGTTTTCTTTTTTTTCATTGCAATTGAGTTATTCTGGGTTTTTAAACAGGCGTCCAATAATTCGAAAGAAATCGGTCATAATTTCTATTTATTTTTTAGTCCCAGATCACAGATATGTATGTTTTTTCAAAATTATAGCCGATAGCGTGAATAATAACAAAAACATTATTTTTTGATACGTTAGGTGGCACTGGCAAGACGTTTCTTTAATATTTAATACTTGCTAAACAAATCGATAGACACCGTGACTGATATCGAAGGCGCAGTCCATTATCCACAAGCGTTTATAATTCTCCCAACCGGCCCAGCAGCTTGTCAACTAGCTCATATACCGATGATTCCGATGATCTCAAGTGATCTGCCAATCCCATTTAAACGGCTTCAATTTCTTTCTTTCGATCTAGCTATCAACAAGACTCAAGGTCAAACTTTCGAATTAGTAAGGATTGGCATGCGAAAAGAGTGTATTACTCATGGACAACTGTATGTTGGTTGTTCTATAAGTATATTTTCAGGAGCAGAGAAAGTAAAGTAGTATATATTACAGAACTTTTACAAAAATTAAATAACTAACATACAAATTCCTCAACCGGAACAAGAAGTACTGTTGACAAGCACACATCTTCCTCTTCCAAAGGATTTATTAAATTAAACTGAAAACAAGTAAGGAAGGGCTAAGTTCGGGTGTAACCGAACATTTTATACTCTCGCAATTTATTGATGTAATTTTATAAAGACAACACAATTCGACCCATATATTCGGCATAAAGTTCAATAGAATAACGAAAATCATCATAAATAGTATATGGGGACTGAGGTAATTCCTAAACCGATTTCACTCGTTTTCACCACCAAGATACAACGTATCGAAGACTATACGCTCACTTAATTTAATATTACTTATAATTAGGTATATGGGATCTGGGGGAAGTTATGACCCAATTTTTACCATTTCAGGTACAGAGATAAACTGTTATAAGAAAAAAATTCAGAGGGAATGAATTACATTAAAATATCTGAGGGATTTACCTATATTTTCGGTGAAAAATTAACCTTAGGCACTGAGTTCTTCATGTTTGATATCAGGGGCCTTGAAAAGTCATGGTTCGATTTTGACAATTTTTCCACAAGTGATGTCACAGCTCAAATACAGTATTTGTGTAAAGTTTTATTCCGCTAGCTTCATTGGTTCCTTATGAATACATTATAAAGTGAACGAATCAGATGGAATTCAAAATTGGGTTATATGGGAAGTAGACGTAGTTTTGAACCGATTTCGCCCATATTCCACCCGTGTCATCAGGGTGTCAAGAAAGTGTTATGTACCGAATTTCATTGAAATCGGTCGAATAGTTCTTGAGATATGGTTTTTGACCCATAAGTGGGCGACGCCACGCCCATTTTCCATTTTGTAAAAAAATCTCAGTGCAGCTTTCTTCTGCCTTTTCTTATGTAAAATTTGGTGTTTCTGACGTTTTTCGTTAGGGAGTTAACCCACTTTTAGTAATTTTCAACCTAACCTTTGTATGGGAGGTGGGCGTGGTTATTATCCTATTTCTTTCATTTTTGGACTGTATAAGGAAATGGCTAAAAGAAACGACTGCAGAAAGTTTGGCTTATATAGCTTTATTGGTTTACGAGTTATATACAAAAAACCTATTTGGGGGCGGGGTCACGCCCACTTTTCCAAAAAAATTACATCCAAATGTGCCCCTCCCTAATGGGATCCTATGTTCCAAATTTCATTTTCATAACTTTATTTATGGCTTAGTTATGACACTGTATAGGTTTTCGGTTTCCTCCATTTTGTGGGCGTGGCAGTGGACCGATTTTGCCCATTTTCGAAAGCAACCTCCTCAGGGTGCCAAGGAACATGTGTTCCAAGTTTCATTAAGATATCTTAATTTTTACTCAAGTTATCGCTTGCACGGACAGACGGACAGACGGACAGACGGACGGACAGACATCCGGATTTCAAATCTACTCGTCATCCTGATCATTTATGTATATATAACCCCATATCTAACTCGTATATTTCTTGGAGACACAAACAACCGTTATGTGAACAAAACTATGATACTCTGTGCAACAGGTTGCGAGAGTATAAATATACAAACTCAAAAATTGGTTAGTACAGAACAAACACATTTCGTTTAGTGTGTAAAAAAATTAAAAAAACATAAAAGTAGTAAAAATTATGAAAAACAAAATTATAATATAATACTATTCACTCCAACATACTAAGAAAATAAAACATATTTTAAAATCAATTCATGTCTGGATAATTCTGGTTAAACCTTCCGTAAAAAACACATTATTTTTCTTAAATTTTTTTCAAACGCCAACGTCTGAACACGAAGAACATCCTTTGGAAGAAGTGGAAAAATATTGTAAGGAGAGAGTTTAAGAACTGAGTATTTCGAAATATTTAATTGATGGAAGCATAACGAAAAATACTTATTTTACTCATGTATCTATACTTGCCTACTCTATATTCTATATTTATTTAAAATGTTTCATAAAAATTATTTTCACAGACAAGTCTACATATGGTAATTCTAAAATGTGGATAAAATGCAACCCAACTACCTTAAGCGTCTTACGTTAACTAATAATACATTTTCATAAAGACAAAAATTCTCTAAATGAGATAGGAAAACTAGTAAGACGTCGAAAGTCAACCGTTCAAACAATATTTCGGAATTATATACTCTCACGACGGTATGTATACATACATACATCAAGAACCAATGGAGATACAGAAAAAAGTGAAATCGAAGTATAACTTTAGCAAAAATGGTTAAAATCGGGTCATTGCTGCCCCTAGATCCATTAATTACACCTAATTAATAAGTGAGATACCTTAGTAAAATTTAGTGGGCGTATATAGGTTTGCTTATGGTGCATATAAGTGAAATCGGTCCAAGAATTACCCTAGCCCTCAGATATTATATATAAAGAGTATTAGTATAAAATGTTCGATTACATCCGAACTTATCCGTTCCCCACTTGTCACTTTTCTGTTTACGATGAAGGGTTACATCCAAACTTCACCCATTTTGGTTAAAGACTCATAAAGAGTGGACCACTTGTTATATCACGTATTCTTTCATAATTTATGTACATACAAATGTATGTGATTTGCGATTTTTTTCACGCAGACTTTGTATAAAACCTGTGATCTCCTGCTACTTTAAGACTGTTAATGAGCTTCGATTTCATATTATTGTGGTATTTAAATGCCGGCCCACTCACGAATTCTGTTAGTTTTTGGATGCATGCACAATTACAACAAAAAGATGTTACCATTTCGGTGGCGACCGTCCACTTACTCACAATGCCCACCACTCTGATGTTTGGTCTTTTGGCCTTAATTCGGTGTATTTAATTCCGTGTACTCCAATCACGTGAATCGATGCAATTTATAGCGCCATTTATTGCAAATTCTACGCCAGCAACAGCAGCCCTATGTACTGCACAGTTGAGTTGAGTTCAGCGCCGCCACCACACATGCCCTGTGTTGTTTTGCGCGCTATTAGCATTGGCAACCCTATGGGGGTAAGCGTGTGCTATCTGCTTTTGGGGATTTTACGATTGGCGATTTGTGTGCTTGTTTTGGAATTTTACACACTAATGCAAAATAAATGCGTATCGCAATTGCAAAGTGATATTCATGAGTGTACATAGACAAGCTAACAGGCAAACAGACAGACAAACACATGCGAACAGTTCTGCGTAATGCATGCTGCTGTGCACTTGAAACTGTATTTGTTTGTTATTGTTGTTGTTGTTGTTGGTTTTATTTTGTTTTGTGCCCGACAACACTTATCAGACTACGGCAGACCGCCAAAACATTTCCGCCACACGTTTACCCCACTCTTAGCAGCCGGCGCTCACATTTCATGCGCATTGTGTATACCGCGACCAAACAGTGCGTAAATTACACGCTGCTATTTTAACGCATTTCGACGCGCGTTGCAATTCCAACTACACACAGACATAATATGTGTGTGTGTAACGCAATGCGGTCAGTTATCGTGGGCGTGAGTTGAGCCAATGGCTAATCGATCGCTTGTGCTGCGCATTTAAATTCAATTTCAATGCAATTTTCAGCCGCAAAGTATCGTGAGGCATTACCCGTTACGCATAAATACATATATATGTTTGTATATCAGTATACATCCCGGTAGTAAATATTATTCAAGAGCTCAACACTGATTATAGCCAATTAAACTATTTTGATCGCGAGCTAATTGGAGATTCAGTTTTAAATGTTTATTAAAACTAAAATTTTGATATCGGGAAATGTTGCTATGTATGTACAGAGGAAGTATGGAGATGAATTAATTTACAAATTACTAGAATTTTAAATTTAGAGAAAGTCAGGACTGAGACTAAAAGTTGAAATCAGGTATGAACGTGGTACCTAATCCTCAATTCCGATTCCGACCATATCGAAGTAGAATTTGAATATGGCATTCTGCTTATTTAAAATTTCTTAAAAGTACAGCAGGCCGCATGATCAAAAATTCCAAAAATAATTGCCTTTAGTACCACCACTTATGTTCCCAAAGCGAATTATACTATTCGAGATCAAAGTAAGACCTGACTTCACACTGAATTGATTCATGAAATGTAACAATGATTTTTTCTTTCTTAGGTACACCATGGGCCCGGAATACAGGCTACATGTCTGTCGGTGAGGAATTCCGATATTCGTTATGCTATATTTTACTTCCAAATAGTAGCATGTACCCCTTGACTCGTATAAGCTCTTAACACAACGCTACGCGGTTATAGTCGAATTAACAGCAGCGTACCATACGTTCTTCTTTCTCGCTATTTGGCACCCATGGGTGATAGCAAGTGCAGCCAGGTCCTTCCTCAACAGAGTGGAGGTCTTCCTCAGCTTCCACCGGCGAGTATTGCAACGAACACTTTCAAAGCTGAAGTGTTTTCATTACTTCGGACAACATGTCCCCTGGAACTACTAACGACACTACACTTAGGTCAAACAGCCAAAGAGTTATATCTTCGCTCTAGTGCCAACGTCGATCAATTGTCCTTCATAAAGCATACATATGTATATGTATGTTAACAATGTATCTGCATTTTCAATCTTTGTTTTCTTGGCTCCTTATATTCCCGATTTCGATATTCATTGATCCGTTGCGATTCTTTTGTATTAACTGTTAAATGATAATAACAAACAGATGTCTAAATATAAAATAAAACTTGTTGTATTCCTGTATCGACCATCCTGATCGAAATATGTCCCTTTTATTTAAATGTCATACCCTAACTACCAATAATAGAAACACATAAATAAAAAATGTTCACGACGAATTTCTGATAACAACTAAAAAAACTTCACAAGAACGTCTTTAGCTTGTAAAAATATCCCACTAACTTTTCTGTTAAGAATTCAAATTAATTTCCGTTTCCGCACCATCTTACCCAAGTAGTTCCCCGGAGTATACCATATAAGTCGCTCTTCTGGGATATGCTGGGATATAAGTACATGGTCTATACATATATACATATATTCTACATCAATAAATTGCAGTAATTTCGAATTTCAATCACATCTCAGTAGACATGCGGTATGAATACAGCGCTAATTAAATAATTATTTTGGGCTTTTGAAAAGTGTCGGAATTTTCTAAATTCAATGTACATACGTTGATGAGTTTTAGTGATAATGCTGAAATCTCTTGATTTATTTATGAGAATACCATTTTGGTAAAATTTGGTAAAATTTCTAATATTCAGCGCATTTGGTGTGATTTCATTCATTCAATGTTTCATCTTAATTTTAATCAAAGATAGATGTTTGGAAACATTATTATAGTTACGCAACATGTTGCACATGTATAATGATTGTTTGGAACACAACTAAACGAGTTTGATAAAGGATAAAGGTCTATAGTATAGTTATAGTATATACCAAAGTGATGAGGACGACGAGTAGAGTTGAAATCCGAATGTCTGTCTGCCCGACGATGCAAGCGATAACCGGAATAAAGATTGAAATATCGTAATGAAAATGAGAGGTTTTGCACAATATGGTATTAACCGTAAATCTTGAAAATGCTTTAACAAGTCATAATTAGAACCATAAGAGTAAAATCTAGAGGATCAAACTAGTGGGAAGCATATTCGAATAAAATATTTGATGGCCCGCATCCTAATCTTTAAATATCTCGTTTGGTAAAGTATGTTTTCATCGTGAAAATTCCCAATATTTTTGGCCCGAATTGGATGATACGAGGGCTGCTATATATATATCTGGCCTAATAATGAAAATAGGAATATTTATTAACGAAAATGGTTTTATTGTTTTTCAAAATATTCTCCATCAAGATTTATACACTTTTGCATGCGCTCAAACCAATTTTCGAAGCACTTTTTTTGAGCGATTGTCAAATTGTACGGGATCCAACGAGAACAAACCTTTTTTACGGCCAGGTGTTTATGCAATATCGAATGTATGCTGGTGGGAGAAATGCATAGGCATGCCTCTATCTGAAGGTATGTTACATGACGGTCTTGCATTATCAGTTCACGTAAGGCATCGATGTTTTCTGGCACAATGGCTGTTTTTGGACGACCTTCACAGAATTCGGCTTTGAGCGAGCGTCGGCCACGATTGAATTCGTTGTACCAGTTTTTCACAGTGCTATAGGATGGTGCTTCATAGCCATACAAAGATTTTAGTTCATCGATGCACTCTTGTCGCGATAATCCACGTCGAAAGTTGTGAAAAATGATCGCACGAAAATGTTCACAAGTTAATTCCATTTTTTGGCCGAGATGAATTTTTTAATTCCCTGTAAATAAAGCAATTCACGATTAAATGACAAACGTTCTGAGTGATGTTATGCTAAAAAATGTCAAACTTTCCAATGGAAATGTCAGATTGCACCTGACAACACTTAGTGTTGCCTAGGCCAGAAATATATATAGCAGCTCTCGTATGCTCTTGGACAATATGCGGTTCCAACAGGACGGCGCGACAAGTCACACAGCGAATGGCACAATCGATTTATTGAAAACAAAGTTTGGTGAACGTATTATCTCAAGAAATGGCTCAGTCAATTTACTGCCTGGGTCGTCCGATTTGACGTTTTTAGATTTTTTCTTTTGTGACTACGTCAAGTCTAGGGTATATACCATCAAGCCAGCGGCACTCGTTTTTATCCGAGGCGACGGGTACCGGTGCACCGAGGCTTACAATTAAGGGGAAAATATTCCCTCCGAATTTCTATAAAATATACTATATGCGAGGACACACCCCCAATGCAGTACTTAAACAAAAATTTATTCTGATATCTTCTTGATTTATATATAGCAAAGTGAACGAATAAGATTAATTCATCCATCCGATTTATCCGTACTAAATTAAAATAACCCGTTTTGTAATTTACTCCTCCGCGAATAATATCCTCGAATAATATATCTCTCAACTTCAAAGACTCAATTTCCGGGACTGATAACTTAGTTTGGTTTAAGTTTGTAAGCCGCAAATATATTTCACTAGATGTGTGAACACCCTAGTAAATCAATGTACATAGTACATATATGAAGTCTTATTGGCAACTCCAAACTGCTCGTAAACGTGTAATCTACGTCGAATGGCCGATTGATTTATTGCGAGCAAATACACGAATCGAACATACGATGCATTTGGCCGCCAACAATGCCACCATTGTGTATTGCGCAGGAATTGGCGCAGCAGTCAAATGCACAACCTCGAGAGTCGGCATTACAAGCTGTACATAGCAGATATGTAAGCAGTTTACAGCTTTTGGACGAGAGCGCGAGTGAGATTTCCAGATTGTGGGCGAAACAGCGACAGTAACTCGACGGTGATCACAACTTTGAGGCAGTGATTTGTTGTTTTGGACTGCAAAAGAGTGGATAGGAATATGTTTTGTTTTCATTTTAGTTGACAAGTAGAAACTATGAATCAAAATTTACTTGACAATGTAAAACCGTAAAGGTGTAAAAAACTAGTAGGATAGTTTATGAATAAGGCAGGTTGAAAATCATCTGAAATATGATATAAGTATATATGTATATATATTTATAATAATAATAAGTCCATTAGTTTACTTATTTTGTGATGATTCTGACCATTACTCGCTCTAAAAAAAAATTATTTTTTAAAGGTTTTCTCTTTCAAATGTTGGACCCAGCTTGTTTCAAATGGTCTATCCGTTGAGTCCAAATTTCGATGACTCGTTCGAGCATTTCGACTGTAACTGGCAAATGACACGAGTAAGGTTTTGCTCCAAGGCCTGTATCGAATCGCGATTGTCCCCAAAGACTTTACATTTTACATATCCCCACAGGAAAATTCTAACGGTGTGATATCACACGATCTTGGTGGCCAATCAACCGGTCCAAAACGTGCAATTATCTGCTCTCTCTCAATAAATCCATTTGTTGATGCAATGTGTGGGAAGTAACGAGATCAAGACCTTTAATTTCAGGCATCAAATAGTGGTTATCATGACGTGATAATGGTCGCCATTGACTGTTGCGTTCTCATCGACATCATTTTTGAAGAAATATGGAAATGTCATTGAAAAAAGTACCACCACTTGTATCTTCTTCTTCTTAACTGGCGTAGAAACCGCTACCGCGGTTATAGCCGAGTCCACAACAGTGCGCCACGCATCTCTCCTTTTGGCGGTTTGGCGCCAATTGGTAATACCAAGTGAAGACAGGTCCTTCCACCGGAGTGGAGGTCTCCTTCTTCCTCGGCTTCCACCAGCGGGTACTGCATCGAAAACTTTCAGAGCTGGGCCACTTTCATCCATTCGAACAACATGACCCAGCCAGCGTAGCCGCTGTCTTTTTATTCGCTGGACTATGTCTATGTCGTCGAACAACACATACAGCTCATCATTCCATCTTCTGCGGTATTCGCCGTTGCCAATGTTTAAGGGACCGTAAATCTTCCGCAAAACCTTTCTCTCGAAAACTCCTAGTGCCGTCTCATCGGATGTTGACACCGTCCACGCTTCTGCACCATAAAGTAGGACGGGAATGATGAGGGACTTGTAGAGTTTGGTTTTTGTTCGTCGAGAGAGGACTTTACTTTTCAATTACCTACTCAGTCCATAGTAGCAACTGTTGGCAAGAGTGATTCTGCGTTGGATTTCAAGGCTGACATTATTATCGGTGTTAATGTTGGTTCCTAGGTATACGAAATTATCTACAACTTCAAAGTTATGACTGTCAACAGTGACGTGGGAGCCAAGACGCGAATGCGCTGACTGTTTGTTTGATGACAGGAGATATTTCGTCTTGTCCTCGTTCACCACCAGACCCATACGCTTCGCTTCCTTATCCAGTCTTGAGAAAGCAGAACTAACGGCGCGGGTGTTGTTTCCAATGATATCGATATCATCGGCGTACGCCAGGAGCTGTACACTCTTGTAGAAGATTGTACCTTCTCTATTTAGCTCTGCAGCTCTTATAATTTTCTCCAGCATCAAGTTAAAGAAGTCGCACGATAGCGAGTCACCTTGTCTGAAACCTCGTTTGGTATCGAACGGCTCGGAGAGGTCCTTCCCGATCCTGACGGAGCTTTTGGTGTTGCGCAACGTCAACTTACACAGCCGTATTAGTTTTGCGGGGATACCATATTCAGACATCGCGGCATAAAGGCAGCTCCTTTTCGTGCTGTCGAAAGCAGCTTTAAAGTCGACAAATAGATGGTGTGTGTCGATCCTTTTTTCACGGGTCTTCTCCAAGATTTGGCGCATGGTGAATATCTGGTCAGTTGTTGATTTTCCAGGTCTAAAGCCACACTGATAAGGTCCAATCAGTTTGTTGACGGTGGGCTTTAGTCTTTCACACAGTACGCTCGATAGAACCTTATAAGCGATGTTAAGGAGGCTTATCCCACGATAGTTGGCGCAGATTGTGGGGTCTCCCTTTTTGTGGATTGGGCAGAGTACACTGAGATTCCAATCGTCGGGCATGCTTTCTTCCGACCATATTTCGCAAAGAAGCTGATGCATGCACCTTATCAGCTCTTCGCCGCCGTATTTGAATAGCTCGGCCGGCAATCCATCGGCCCCCGCCGCCTTGTTGTTCTTCAAGCGGGTAATTGCTATTCTAATTTCTTCACGGTCGGGCAATGGAACATCTGTTCCATCGTCGTCGATTGGGGAATCGGGTTCGCCATCTCCTGGTGTTGTACTTTCACTGCCATTCAGCAGGCTGGAGAAGTGTTCCCTCCACAAACACAGTATACTCTGGTCATCAACCACTAGATCACCGCTGGGGGTCCTACAGGAGTGTGCTCCGGTCTTGAAACCTTCAGTTAGTCGCCGGATCTTTTCGTAAAATTTTCGAGCATTACCCCTGTCGGCCAGCTTGTCAAGCTCTTCATACTCACGCATTTCTGCCTCTTTCTTTCTTTTTCTGCAAATGCGTCTCGCTTCCCTCTTCAGCTCTCGGTATCTTTCCCATCCCGCTCGTGTTGCGGTCGATCGCAACATTGCGAGGTAGGCAGTCTGTTTTCTCTCCACTGCGAGACGACAATCCTCATCATACCAGCTGTTTTTTGGCTTTTCCGAAAGCCAATGGTTTCGGTTGCAACTGTACGTAAGGAGTTTGATATGCCGTCCCACAGCTTCCTTATACCGAGATGCTGATGAGTGCTCTCAGAGAGCAGGAGTGCAAGTCGAGTAGAAAATCGTTAGGCTGTCGGTTGTGATTGCAGCTTCTCGATGTCGAACCTTCCTTGTGTTTGTTGACGTGTGCGCTTTTCTACACAGAGGCGGGTGCGTATCTTAGCTGCTACAAGATAGTGGCCCGAGTCGATGTTGGGACCACGAAGCGTACGCACATCAGAAACACTGGAGACATGTCGTCCATCTATCCTGTGTTTCTTATTCACTGGTTATTCGTTTTTATGTGGTGGGTCCCAAGCCCTACGCACAACCGCATAAGCGGGATTCGCCTTCTCACTTTAGCTCGCTTCCAGACGGATGTCTGTTGGCTACCCAGAGGATACTTGGTCTAAGACCGGAAGTTGTGAGCTGCTTGAGCCACATGTAAAAGAATCGTTCCTGGCCACTCCCAAGTGAATGGCAGTCAGAAACTTTCCTCACTTACGTGAACTTCTACATATGACTCCATCCTCCTCGACAGTAAATCGACGGTGATCACAACTTTGAGGCAGTGATTTGTTGTTTTGGACTGCTAAAGAGTGGATAGGAATATGTTTTGTTTTCATTTTAGTTGACAAGTAGAAACTATGAATCAAAATTTACTTGACAATGTAAAACCGTAAAGGTGTAAAAAACTAGTAGGATAGTTTATGAATAAGGCAGGTTGAATAGCATCTGAAATATGATATAAATATATATGTATATATATAATAATAATAAGTCCATTAGTTTACTTATTTTGTGATGATTCTGACCATTACTCGCTCTAAAAAAAAATTATTTTTTAAAGGTTTTCTCTTTCAAATGTTGGACCCAGCTTGTTTCAAATGGTCTATCCGTTGAGTCCGTCTCATCGGATGTTGACACCGTCCACGCTTCTGCACCATAAAGTAGGACGGGAATGATGAGGGACTTGTAGAGTTTGGTTTTTGTTCGTCGAGAGAGGACTTTACTTTTCAATTACCTACTCAGTCCATAGTAGCAACTGTTGGCAAGAGTGATTCTGCGTTGGATTTCAAGGCTGACATTATTATCGGTGTTAATGTTGGTTCCTAGGTATACGAAATTATCTACAACTTCAAAGTTATGACTGTCAACAGTGACGTGGGAGCCAAGACGCGAATGCGCTGACTGTTTGTTTGATGACAGGAGATATTTCGTCTTGTCCTCGTTCACCACCAGACCCATACGCTTCGCTTCCTTATCCAGTCTTGAGAAAGCAGAACTAACGGCGCGGGTGTTGTTTCCAATGATATCGATATCATCGGCGTACGCCAGGAGCTGTACACTCTTGTAGAAGATTGTACCTTCTCTATTTAGCTCTGCAGCTCTTATAATTTTCTCCAGCATCAAGTTAAAGAAGTCGCACGATAGCGAGTCACCTTGTCTGAAACCTCGTTTGGTATCGAACGGCTCGGAGAGGTCCTTCCCGATCCTGACGGAGCTTTTGGTGTTGCGCAACGTCAACTTACACAGCCGTATTAGTTTTGCGGGGATACCATATTCAGACATCGCGGCATAAAGGCAGCTCCTTTTCGTGCTGTCGAAAGCAGCTTTAAAGTCGACAAATAGATGGTGTGTGTCGATCCTTTTTTCACGGGTCTTCTCCAAGATTTGGCGCATGGTGAATATCTGGTCAGTTGTTGATTTTCCAGGTCTAAAGCCACACTGATAAGGTCCAATCAGTTTGTTGACGGTGGGCTTTAGTCTTTCACACAGTACGCTCGATAGAACCTTATAAGCGATGTTAAGGAGGCTTATCCCACGATAGTTGGCGCAGATTGTGGGGTCTCCCTTTTTGTGGATTGGGCAGAGTACACTGAGATTCCAATCGTCGGGCATGCTTTCTTCCGACCATATTTCGCAAAGAAGCTGATGCATGCACCTTATCAGCTCTTCGCCGCCGTATTTGAATAGCTCGGCCGGCAATCCATCGGCCCCCGCCGCCTTGTTGTTCTTCAAGCGGGTAATTGCTATTCTAATTTCTTCACGGTCGGGCAATGGAACATCTGTTCCATCGTCGTCGATTGGGGAATCGGGTTCGCCATCTCCTGGTGTTGTACTTTCACTGCCATTCAGCAGGCTGGAGAAGTGTTCCCTCCACAAACACAGTATACTCTGGTCATCAACCACTAGATCACCGCTGGGGGTCCTACAGGAGTGTGCTCCGGTCTTGAAACCTTCAGTTAGTCGCCGGATCTTTTCGTAAAATTTTCGAGCATTACCCCTGTCGGCCAGCTTGTCAAGCTCTTCATACTCACGCATTTCTGCCTCTTTCTTTCTTTTTCTGCAAATGCGTCTCGCTTCCCTCTTCAGCTCTCGGTATCTTTCCCATCCCGCTCGTGTTGCGGTCGATCGCAACATTGCGAGGTAGGCAGTCTGTTTTCTCTCCACTGCGAGACGACAATCCTCATCATACCAGCTGTTTTTTGGCTTTTCCGAAAGCCAATGGTTTCGGTTGCAACTGTACGTAAGGAGTTTGATATGCCGTCCCACAGCTTCCTTATACCGAGATGCTGATGAGTGCTCTCAGAGAGCAGGAGTGCAAGTCGAGTAGAAAATCGTTAGGCTGTCGGTTGTGATTGCAGCTTCTCGATGTCGAACCTTCCTTGTGTTTGTTGACGTGTGCGCTTTTCTACACAGAGGCGGGTGCGTATCTTAGCTGCTACAAGATAGTGGCCCGAGTCGATGTTGGGACCACGAAGCGTACGCACATCAGAAACACTGGAGACATGTCGTCCATCTATCCTGTGTTTCTTATTCACTGGTTATTCGTTTTTATGTGGTGGGTCCCAAGCCCTACGCACAACCGCATAAGCGGGATTCGCCTTCTCACTTTAGCTCGCTTCCAGACGGATGTCTGTTGGCTACCCAGAGGATACTTGGTCTAAGACCGGAAGTTGTGAGCTGCTTGAGCCACATGTAAAAGAATCGTTCCTGGCCACTCCCAAGTGAATGGCAGTCAGAAACTTTCCTCACTTACGTGAACTTCTACATATGACTCCATCCTCCTCGACAGTAAATCGACGGTGATCACAACTTTGAGGCAGTGATTTGTTGTTTTGGACTGCTAAAGAGTGGATAGGAATATGTTTTGTTTTCATTTTAGTTGACAAGTAGAAACTATGAATCAAAATTTACTTGACAATGTAAAACCGTAAAGGTGTAAAAAACTAGTAGGATAGTTTATGAATAAGGCAGGTTGAATAGCATCTGAAATATGATATAAATATATATGTATATATATAATAATAATAAGTCCATTAGTTTACTTATTTTGTGATGATTCTGACCATTACTCGCTCTAAAAAAAAAATATTTTTTAAAGGTTTTCTCTTTCAAATGTTGGACCCAGCTTGTTTCAAATGGTCTATCCGTTGAGTCCAAATTTCGATGACTCGTTCGAGCATTTCGACTGTAACTGGCAAATGACACGAGTAAGGTTTTGCTCCAAGGCCTGTATCGAATCGCGATTGTCCCCAAAGACTTTACATTTTACATATCCCCACAGGAAAATTCTAACGGTGTGATATCACACGATCTTGGTGGCCAATCAACCGGTCCAAAACGTGCAATTATCTGCTCTCTCTCAATAAATCCATTTGTTGATGCAATGTGTGGGAAGTAACGAGATCAAGACCTTTAATTTCAGGCATCAAATAGTGGTTATCATGACGTGATAATGGTCGCCATTGACTGTTGCGTTCTCATCGACATCATTTTTGAAGAAATATGGAAATGTCATTGAAAAAAGTACCACCACTTGTATCACTCTTTATAAAGTCAAATGCACTTGTTTCGAGAAAACAGGCTTGAAATGAACAGTTTATTCCAATATAATTCGACTTATTTGAAATATTTACATGGGATGTTTCTCATACCTAATAAATGTCTCTAAATTTCGTAATAAATTGATGAGACTCTAAGACCCTGTTTTTGCCTTTAAATATTAAAGTTCATAAGTTTTCATAAAAATTCCACATCTTTTTAATTATTATTCGTTTTACTTTGATATGATTTCATAGCAATTATTCGCTGGATTTAAGCGAAATTGGGTTTCGGTGACTGCTGCTGGCAATTAGCGTATAAGTAAATAGAAACGAAACGTTTATATTTTTTAACTTTATTTATTTCCCTACCAAGTAGGGCAGCCGTTCCCGACGATTGAGCACTTAAGACTAATTTTTCGGTGTCTGCACCTAAATGCCTAACACCTACCAAAACTTACTTAGCCAAAGCCTCACGTGGATTGCCTCATGATCTAATTGCTGATTTGGCAATTCCCACGATGTGGACTGCTGGTGTTGACTGCTGGTGTTGTTTACCACTGGCTAAGGTTTCTGACTGTCTGCAACTTGAGCCGCGCGTGTTGTTATTATGTGCGCTTCAATCACAGTCATAGCTGCACTTGTGTAGCGCTTTATTGTGATATGTTAACTACTCCCCCGCTAGAAGAGGAGACGTCCACGGATTCCTTAAGAACGTTGCCCAATATTGCAATATTAACTTTGCGTTTTCGGCGCTTGTTGACTATATGCGCTAATACGACAATAACAACAAGGGCAACTGTAGCTGCGTAAACTATGAGACACTGTGATGTTTGTGCTTTCACAAGTCCTCTCAATGATACGATATGTCGCAGGTTTTTTTGGTTAATCTTGTGCAGGTACGGAAGCGATAGGAATGTTGTATGATTAGTCAGGTTCAAAAATTGTGCAGGAGCGGCTTCTGGATAAGCGCGTACCATCTTCCGCCAGTTAGTGTAAGTAGTGCCATTAATAGTAACATTTTCTGTAAATTTTACTACAAACGTTCCATTCAAAATCATTGGATGTGAATTTCCTTCACAAACTTCCACCAATTTATCGTTTATGACTATTAAGCCGTCGTCGATTTCTTCTATCGATTCAATGTGATCCGCGGAAATGGTCTGACAGCTTGTGGGCTGTTGGCTTAGTAAGTTTAGAACGCAAGAACTATTTCTATTTGATATTTCACAAAATGTAGTTGATACAGAATTTTTACAATTAATAAGCTCTTGATATCTATTATTACATTTAGAGACAATACTAGTTTCTAACATAATTACTTTACAATTTTTTATTACAGGCTTTATTCTGATTTTTTTACAAATTTGTTCCACTATTGGATATTTAATTATAAAATAAATGTTGTCATAATTTTGCAAAATTTTTAATTTAGAGACTGTTAATAAATCGCTTATAGTTATGTTTGTAGAGTGCTCATTTGTTAACAATTTATTCACTTCATTACTATTTAACAAAATGGGATTAATTAACTGAACCTTACCCAAAGTGACGGAATATATAGCTGATTCTATTTCATCTATCAATGCTCTGTTTCTAGTTGATATCAAGTCAAACAAATATTCAGTGTCTCGTTCGTGTTCTTTTGTTGTGCTAATTATTTTGTTTACGGTGTCAGTCAATTGATTTATTTTTACTTGGAGTTGGCTATTAATATATATCTGTTCGTCATTTGCTTCTAGTAAAGATTCTGTCCGTGTTTGAAGTTGATTGAAGTCGTCAAAATCAGGAGTTCCCGCTATATATTTGAGAGCGGTGCCTATAATATTAATGCTACGAGAATGTCGGTGATGAATTCTTAATGAGTCCAATAGTCGTAATATGCGGTCTATGTCCAATTGTAATGTCTTCCTTATATGAGATTTTGGAAAGTTGTCGAGAAGGTCATGCGTTTGTTCGGCGATACTTTCATAGTCGGTTAAATTTAAGTGGTGAATTAAGTGTTTGTATTGGTGGTAAATGGCAACATCTCCCTCCGATACTGGTATATATATTGAATTGGTGTAATTTAAAATTTCCGACTGCGCAAATGCGGTCAGTGTCAGGATCAAGAGTCTAATGAGAGAAAAAAAAATTACCTTAGATTACTTTTATGGATTTTTTTGCCGTTAATTAGAACAGTTGTACCCAGATCCTTCTCTACTATTTTTTCAGTGTACAACTTGCTCAATTTGTTGCCCAATCTTATGTTAGATTTTAGAAAAACTTTTTCACCTGGTTTAAAAATTTTAGTTTGCTTGTTTCTATTATTGTAATTAAGTTCAGAATTTTGTGCTTTTATCAAGCGGTTTTTAATTTCATCCATGTATTCCGATGATGCGGAATGGATTACATCTATAGGTCGTTGCCCTGTTACTGAATGTATTGTCCTGTTATATTTGTAAGCTGCGAGAAGAATAAGGTCGTTTGTGTCGTTGAGACCCTGGCTTAGTTTAATACAACGACCAATCTCGGAAAGAGTTCCATGAAATCTTTCCACCTGTCCATTCGTTGTACTATGATGTGGGGGTGTCGTAAATATTGAAATATTAAAATGATCATTAAGCAAAGTTTTAATCGTTACAGAATTTAGCGACTTTTCATTGTCACAAACGAGACTTTTAGTGTCTTTGAAAAAGTTCATAATTCGTATTAAGGGTTCTTTGATGTCGATTATTGACCTTGATGGAATTGATTGAACTATTGAAAATTTGGAAAACTTATCTATACAAGTTAGATAATGTTTACTATCTGTGGAAAAAATATCCACATGCAGAATTTCACCGGGTTTATTAGGTATTGGGGTTTTTCCCATTTCAGGACTTGGTGGGTGACGTTGGTATTTTGCCTCTTGGCAAATCTTACAGTTGAGTATAATTTCTTTTAACATTTTTCGCATATTTGGGAAATAATAATCACTTAATATTTGCGTAATGTTTTCTTTAAGTGACCGATGAGCTCTATTATGTTCTGTGTGAAGGATTTCTTTTTGATCATTCTCGTTAAAGATGTCAGTGACAAAAATTTTGGTGTGAACGAATTTCACAGCTGGAAAGGTTGTTTTAATTTTATGTTGAATTTTCCCTAACACAGACAAATCGCATAGCAAACCATTTGTAACATTAGGGTTTACAGAGCTCTTTAATAGGTCAATTACTTTGTCAACATTTTGAAAAAATATATGATGCCTGATTCGAGATTTAAAAAGAATTTTTGTTGTTTTTGAATTCGTATCCCCACTTTCGAGAATAATCTGGTTAAAAAATGAATTTATGGGATTTATCACGGTGGATATTACATCTGTGGATGAATTTTCGCTATGAACAGTTTCGTTGTCAGAATTAGACATATCATTGTTTTCTAAATTGTTTATATGTTGCCTGGATAATGCATCTGCGACAACATTTTCCTTGCCGGGTTTGTAGTGGAATTTAGGGGAAAATTCTTCTACGAAGGCTCTCCAACGTTTCAATTTGGCGTTGGGGTTTTTATCAGAAATTGAGAATGTAAGCGGCTGGTGATCTGTGAAGATATTAATGTTGTTTGCTCCATAGAGATAATTTCTGAGTTTCTGAAGAGCCCAAACGATCGCGAGGAGCTCCCTCTCATTTGTTGCATAGTTTTCTTCCGTTTGTGTTAAAGTTCGCGAAATCATAGTTATAGGTCTGCCACCCTGTGAGAGTACTGCCCCCAAGGCATGAGATGACGCATCTGTGGTCAAATCGAAAGGCTTCTCGTAGTCAGGATATAGAAGAAGAATATCTTCTGAAGACAGAATAGCCTTGATTTTTTGGAACGCTTCATGAGCTTCTTTGTCAAATGTAATTTTTATATTCTTGGACATGTTGGTACTGATTGTTCCATTTTCACCCCGTAGATACCTTGTGAGAGGTTTCGCTATCGATGCATAGTCTTTAATAAAGCGTCTGTAGTAGCTAGACAAACCTAAGAAAGAACGCAACGCGCGAAGTGTTTTCGGAACTTCATAGTCGACTATGTCTTTTACCTTATCCTTTGAGGTCTTAATTCCGTCTTTTGAGACAACAAATCCTAGGAATTCAACGTCTGATTTAAAAAATTGGGTTTTTTCTAGGGAAACTCTCATGTTAGCTGAATATAATTTTTCCAAGACTCGGCTGACGTCCTGTAAGTGTGTTTTGTAATCTTTGGAAAATACAATAATGTCATCTATATAAACGTGACATGTATTTCCGATTTCCTCCCTTAGTACGTCATCAATTGCACGTTGAAATATGCTAGGACCATTTTTCAATCCAAATGGTAATCTGCAAAACTCGTATTTCCCGTTGTTCACGGAAAACGCAGTTTTTTCCCTATCTTTTTCTGCAAGCATAATCTGGTGAAATCCAGATTTCAGATCTATTGTGGTAAAAATTGATGATTTTCCTAGATTTGAAAGAATTACGGATGTATCGGGAATTGGATACTTGTCGTTTATAGTTTTTTCGTTTAACTTCTTAAAATCAATTACCATTCGTAATTTTCTTTTTCCTTCATCGTCTGTTCCTTTTTTATTAACAACCCATACAGGACTATTGTATGGTGAGCGAGATGGTCTAATGATTCCATCACGCAGAAGATCATTAACCTCCTTGTTAACAAACTCAGAAGCTGCCATTGGATACGGGTATGATTTAGAATAAACTGGTTCATTGTTAACTGTTCTGACAGTTGCTACAATGTTTGTATTAAACGGTAAAGATTCATTTGGGTCAGAAAATACGGCAGCATATTTCGCTTTTAATCGTTCGATATCTCCTTTAACAATTACGCTATTAACATCGGTACAATGAAAATACATCAATTTTTCAGAACCCCCTGCATAAAATAAAATTCCTTTCTTAATATCTAACTTCGCATCGATTTTGCGTAGAAGGTCATAACCAATGATACCATCAAATGTTTTAAGTGTTGGTAAAATAAAAAAATCAAAATTAGAATTGAAAATATTGACGGTGCATTTTTGGGTAATTTTATCCACACCGTGAATAGAACTTACTAGAAATGTGGAAGGAATATTCTTTATACCCTTCCAGTTTGTTGGTTTTACATAATTCTTTGAAGCACCAGTATCTACCAAAAATTTCAATTGTTTTCCTTGGAATGTCCTGCTAACATACGGTAGCAGGGATCTTCCCCTAAAAAATTAATTTCATCTGAAATTTCATTATTTTTAAAATCACTATTATCATTTACAAAATCATCATATTCATCTTGCTGATAGGAGTAATCGTTCTTGTATCCTTCAGTTGAAGGATATTGATCTAAGTGATTTATACGTTGAACCTTATTATTGAAGCGATCGCTGTCGCGATGTCTTTTCTGCGCTAGCTGACCGGAGCCTCTTGGGTATTGGTTCCCAAAAGCTGTTCTACCAGAGGGAAAAGGTCTGGGATTAAAGGAAGTAGGGTTAGATTGAGTTACCTGCGGCGTGTGATCATTTGATCGATCGTTCCGTTGGGGAACTCGGAATCTGGAGAGACTAGGATCAATATCCATAGGTGTTGGTCGTTGTTGCGGATGTCCGCTTGGTTGCTTAGGGAATGGCACACTGTTTCTAATTAGAGGCATTCTATTCAAATTGCGTGTTTGCATACTATAATCTTGAAATCTGTTATCGGAAAATCTGCAGGCGAACAATGAACGCGCCTGGTTTGACTCTAGCTCCTGTGCTAGTGCTAAAGCTGACGCCATATCCGATGGCCTTGATGAAAACAAAATATCGCAGAGTGGACGATTTAATCCGGATATAAATACTCGTAATGCATCCTGGCGGTACTTTGTGTTTAGTGATTCTAAGACATCCTTATTCTGATAGGACATTAGTGTTTTATTAATAATTGCTGTTAATTTTATTTCGACCTCGTCGTAAAATTCTGTGATTGTCCTCTTTCCTTGGCGGAGAGTGGACATTTCCTGTTCTAATATGTAGACAGGTTTTTTATCTGCATATGTAAAATCAAGTCTGGCTATGATGGCATCAAAATTAAGGATAGTGTTAAAGGAAGACAGGATCGAATCAGCTGATCCCACTATCTTATTCCTAATGATAGCCACCGCCTGATAGTGCTTAGAACTACCTTGAGCATTTTTGAAAATTTTATAAGCAGTATGCGCTGCCTGACGCCACGATACGTATCGCGACTGATCGCCAGTGAATTCCGGTAAGGACTTCACTACGTCCAAGGATTCGTCACACCTAACTGTCGGGTCAATTGTAACTTCGCTATATTGTTCAACTTGAGATGGTCTTTCCATCTGTGTGAGCCTATCCGTCAGCGAGTCTATTGTCGCTTGAAATTCTCGTCTAGTTTGTTCAGTTGCTGCCCGAACAGCGGCATTCATTAAAGTTCGAATTGTATTTTCTTCCATCTTCGTTAATTTTTTTTAATCTAATAAGCTGGTATATTTCTTTCTTGTTCTATATTATCCCTGGTCACTTTGTTACAGTTTACAATCTTTTATTTTTGTATCTTATCACTTTTAATATTCTAGTATTAAGAAGAGCACTCTACTTACAGTTTCATTATTATTATGGTACAATGTGCTGGTTCAAGTTCCTCTGATAGTTTTGGCTTCCGATGTCTGTCACTGCTTTCTCCGTTGAGGTGGTTAGTGGTGATCCTTCGAATGGTGGAGTTTCAATTATTCTTTCTAATTCACACGAAACTGGACTTGTTCACTTTTAAGTTTTTTTTAAGTTTCGATTTAACTTTTGTTTAAGATTCGATTAAAAGCTTTGTATAAGATTCGATTTAAGGTTTTGTTTAAGATTTAATTAAAAGTTTTGTTTAAGATTCGATTTAAGATTTTTTTTAAGATTTGATTAAGAGTTTTGTTTAAGATTTGATTTAAGGTTTTGTTTAAGATTTAATTAAAAATTTTGTTTAAGATTCGATTTAAGATTTTTTTTTTTAAGATTTGATTAAGAGTTTTGTTTAAGATTCGATTTAAGATTTTGTTTAAGATTTGATTAAAAGTTTTGTTTAAGATTTGATTTAAGGTGGGTTCGAACCCATGGCCACTTTAACTAATCCTTTTATAAGGATATTTTCCGTGGCCCCACGTTGGGCGCCAGTAAATAGAAACGAAACGTTTATATTTTTTAACTTTATTTATTTCCCTACCAAGTAGGGCAGCCGTTCCCGACGATTGAGCACTTAAGACTAATTTTTCGGTGTCTGCACCTAAATGCCTAACACCTACCAAAACTTACTTAGCCAAAGCCTCACGTGGATTGCCTCATGATCTAATTGCTGATTTGGCAATTCCCACGATGTGGACTGCTGGTGTTGACTGCTGGTGTTGTTTACCACTGGCTAAGGTTTCTGACTGTCTGCAACTTGAGCCGCGCGTGTTGTTATTATGTGCGCTTCAATCACAGTCATAGCTGCACTTGTGTAGCGCTTTATTGTGATATGTTAACTTATACTTCAATGAACCATGGAATTAAGCGGCAGCAAATTTCGACGACGCCAATATCTGCTTTTCACTCAACAAACAATAACAACTATAAAATTGACTGGGTACGCAGTGCTCACATTTAATCGCATGCCAATTGCCTTTAATGGGACTTGTACGGCATTGGTCATGCCCCCGTCCAACCACATATGCGCGCGTTTATATGTAGGTATATTTTTCTGTATGTAAATATGCACCTGTGTGTGCTGGCACACGGGAACTGTAGTGAAAGCAATTCATGTATGAATGTACATGTGTGTGGGGGGGATTGCTGTGATTTGTGTTGTATGATGAAGCTTTTGCAGCCGGCTTTATTTCACAATCGGCTGCTGGCTATAGGTTGTGGCTGCCAACGTGTATTTACGCACGTATTAAACGAACCGTTCGCCGTCAGCGAGTTGCACGCCGTATTTTCGTCTACATTATCCTTTTTGTGGTACTTTAAGTAGCTAACAATTTGTATGGTTCCGTTGACGGTGCGGGGCTAAATTTAAAGAATTTAAAATCATCGAGTATGATGACTGGTGCTCTATTAGTTGTTATGTAACGAAGTACTCTCACAAACCACAAGCAGTATGTATGGAATAGAGCATAATTAAAAACTTCCAGATATTACAACGGATTATGTTCATGCCTGTTGTGGAATTCTGCTGATTTAACAGTGCTTGCCCTTGAAACCGACCGGGATCCCATATTATGGACAGGTGGAGTTTTTCTGCTAGCGAGTTCACAACCTTCCTGCAGTTGATGACTACGTAGGAATTAATCCGTGGAGACAACAAAACCAGCAATGCCGCCTGACTATCTATATATATAGTATATTTGCTTTCAGTATCCCCCCATAGTTGTTATATAAAACTCCACAGGCCTTTTCTATGCCTAGTACTTCCGCTTGGAAAATGCTGGCTGAGTTTGGTAGACGGAAAGCGAGAGATATGTCTAGATCTTTGGAGTATACCCCCGTACTTACTGCGCAGTCCAATCTGGAACCGTTGGTATTGATTAAGATAGCATCTTCCTCCCTTACTAGACCTCTTCTCCATTCACGTCTAGAGGGTATACCTGAAAGCCAATATTGAAGTCCAACTTTGGGGCGATACAGTCTGATTTATTTAAATTGTTTATGAACTGGTTCAATATACCGCTAAAACCATAACTTTTTCGGTTCCAACCACCTAGTTCATTTACTCTTATAGCAGAACATTTGGATGAAGTCATCTATGGGCAGTTGGAGCAGCAGTATATTAAACGTGTTTCAGACCGCTTAACAAAATAGTCGAGAGGTACCTGAAGTTCAAAGTTGAACTTAGCAACTGGATCATTGGATGGATATTCGGAGAATAACTTATTAGTGGATTTAAGCGTCAATTGAACTTTGTGTCGACAAAGGTCTTTGGGCAATTGACAGATTTTGGAGAAGAACGACGTCAGGTTTTGTACTTCTCCAGCGATTATATCGCGATGGATGCATTATACTCTTCAAAAGATCAATTACTATATATGTATATGGCAATTTAACCAGGAATAATATATGGAGCTTTATCTGCAATGAAACATTTGCTTTAAACTTAAAACTCTTGACTTAACTTTAAATAGTAACTCAACATTCTGCTTAAAATGCCGTTACTTCTGGTAGGTATTTACACTACACTATCATAGTTAACGAGATTCATTGAATAACTTGCATACCAAGAGTACCATGTCCATTACAATTTCCAGTATTATAATTTAATAAGTGTCTAATTATTTTAGATATACGCATAATTTCGGCCAAACCGAAGATAATTAACCATGAAATACTTGTAAGCCACCACGATGGAAAGGGTGGGGCGTCATTACATAAAAAGAAGGCAGGGTTGTTCGGGTTGATAAACATGATTAGAGACGGGTATTTGTGTGCGCATTCCATAGCGGTTAATTAACTGCGTATAAAGTCCACATGTGAATCAAATATGATAATGGATAAACAAGGGGCGAGTATAAGTAGAGTAATTAGAGTAATTTCAGCTGAATGTCTTTAATGGAAACTATTTCAAATGTATTTAATAGTGTTTTTGCGATCTAACACTGATCAATCAGTTAATTTCAGCGCGTCAAATGGAAATGACTCACTGGGGATAAAGCGCGATGGGTACGTACGCCTTTTGGGTAACCTGGTTAAGTAAACGAATCAAAATAAATTCTAAATTGAATTATATGGGAAATAGGCGTGGTCGTAAACCGATTTCGCCAATTTTCAATCCGTAACATCAAGATGTAACTTTTGATATATGGTTTCTGTCCAAAAAGTGGGCGACAACCATTGTCCAATGCATAAGAATTAGGAAAACAGCAAATTCTTGATTTTATCTCTGAAACCGGTTAGGTATAAATCCCACAGTATCTTAACTTCATAATCACACCTCGCATACACTGCTCAATGCCTCTTCATTGAGACGCGCTAATAGAAAAAAGGTTGGGCGCAGCAACAATCACTTAAACAAATGACAATGAAAGAGGCATCAGGAGTGAATCCATTACTCTACCACGCGCAGGCATAACTACATACAGAAATATGGTATGTGCAACGTCTGTGTCGTATTAGATATGTCATATAATCGGAAACGCCGCATGCGAGACTGTGGCAAGCATATTTATACATATATAAATGCACATATATGTGGAAAATTTCTAAATTAAGAAACAATGTGACTATCATACATACCCAACGGCATAGCGTAATTATGCCATTCAACCAACAACAAACAACTCCGCGGTCTACCACCCATTTCTACATAAACAATTACGTTGCCATCGTCGAGGTATCTGAACACCGAAGTTGTGGCAAATGTAGATTGGTGTATACATATGTATACAATTGTATGCATTTCAGCGGCGTAAAGGTATAGTATGCACCACGACAAAAAAGACAACAAGTAATGTGGTGATGACTCCTTGCACTGGCTATTGATGGATGCACATAGTTGGTTGTGCAGCTACCTCTTCTACCAGAACATTAGTTTAAAGTTTGAAAGTATATACATATACTAAAAAGAAAAACTGTAGACACAATATTTTTTTATTTATAAAAAGATGATGCTTCCACCTAATGTAATATATGGATAATTTGACTAATAGGTCTACGGAGCACTCTCTTTCTTTGATCATATACGAAGGCAGATTGAGTTTCTTTCCCGCTAGATACTCGAACTGAGTTATGAAATTTTATTTATTCTCAAGTATACCTGGTTCTTGTAGAGGGATTTACTTTCAAGTCATCTAAAAAACTGCCGGACGTTCCACCCCCTTCACTGGGAGAGCCTCGGCTTCAACCTGTGGTTAAGGTGAAGAACTTGGGCTTATCCTGGAGGCTTAACATTGAATCAAGAGTAACAAGACAGCGGTTGCCTTATATTGGGAAGAGATGGGTCCTCTCGTCAAAAGTTGTAGCTTGACTTTACGAGGCCGTGGTCAAGCCAATACTGTTATACTGGAGTATTAGTCTGGTCAGTGTCTCCGAAAGCCTACTCTTGATAACAAGTTAGAATGCGGGAGAGTAAGGACTACACCGATACTATTACTCAATGTCATTCTATATATATAATACTTGCTTGGTTATTTGACTCAGAGAAGCTGGATATATTTAAGGTCCCCAAAAGGAATATTCTGAAATTCTCAATCACTTGGACTGCATCTCTGGAAATCTGGATTACTGTGTAGCGAAGCCAAATCCACGCGGATCCTCTCTGTCCACATTCCTACGAATGAAATGTGGGCGTGGCAGCATTTTCAAGCGGAGGTGACTACCATAAAGGCAGCATCTGACTCAGAAGGTCAGAAAGGTGAGCATTCACTCGGATAGTATACCGGCAATCCTGACCATGTGCTCGCTCAAAGCTAGTCAAAGAGTGCTTAGACTTTTTATCAGTAGCTTCCAGCTACTTTAATGTAAATCTCGTTTGGGCCTCAGGCCATATCGGTATCGGTATCGGTGCATATAAAGTAAATCGAGATTGGGACTTCGAAATATTTTCTCTTTCATAGTTCAGCTTTCGCTACACTGCGGCTGAAATATCTTGGCAGGACAAACTTCGAAGAACCAGCTGAAATGTCCCGATTACAAATCAGTTGCCTATACAAATTCGAGAATGGTTCAAAGCGCTTTATACTTCTATGCATATACCTAAGAAAACGTTCTTTTTGTGTTCCATCATTTATTTTAAAGTAATTAGCTAGTGTCGAGGTCGACAAATCCTTTCTTGGGCCTAATCGTGCGATTAGTTAATTAAACAGCTTAAATTATCATCAATTTTGTGCGATGTCAATGTTTCTGTGAGCTTTGGTAAATTCTAATTGCAAGAAGAATATCCAATCAGTATTACTTCCGAAAATTTATATAATCTACAGAATTAAAAAAAAAATAAATTAAACAAGTAAGGAAGGGCTAAGTTCGGGTGTAACCGAACATTTATACTATCGCAATTTATTTATTTAACTTTATTTATATTATATAATATTTGACCCATATATTCGTCATATATATTGTATAAAGTCCATTGAAAGTTGGAAACCATAATAATAGGTTAGAAGCACCGAGGTCCTCGTGTTCGATATATGGGGCCTTAAAAACCTATGGTCCGATATCGGCGATTTTTAGAATGGGGCTGCCACACTATAAACATAGTATTTGTGCAAAGTTCTGCTTCCATCTGTCATTTCTTGTGTGAAATTTAGTGTTTCTGACGTTTTTCGTTAGTGAGTTAACCCACTTTTAGTAATTTTCAACCTAACCTTTGTATGGGAGGTGGGCGTGGTTTTTATCCGATTTCTTTCAGTTTTGGACTGTATTAAGAAGTGGCTAAAAAAGACGACTGCAGAAAGTTTGGTTTATATAGCTCTATTGGTTTCCGAGATATGTACAAAAAACCTATTTGGGGGCGTAGCCTCGCCCACCTCCACAAAAAATTACATCCAAATATGCCCCTTCATAGTGCGATCCTTCATACCAAATTTTATTTCCATAGCTTAATTAATGGCTTAGTTATGGCTTTTTATGTGTTTTCGGTTTTCGGCGTGGCCGATTTTGCTAATTTTCGAAAGCAACCTTCCTATGGTGCCTAGAAATAAGTGTGCCAAGTTTCATCAAGATATCTTAATTTTTATTCAAGTTACAGCTTGCACAGACGGACGGACGGACGGCCAGACAGACATTCGGATTTGGACTCCACTCTTCACCCTGATCACTTTGGTATATATAACCCTATATCTAACTCGTTTAGTTTTGGGTCTTACAAACAACCGTTATGTGAACAAAACTATAATACACTCTAGCAACTTTGTTGCGAGAGTATAAAAACTAATCTTTAGTACGCTCTCGCTTAGCTTCAGACTGAATGGATCCAGATCCAGATAAAGATGGAAAGATCAAAGATTATTATAAGGATCGACTAAATGTACTAAAGGTTTTCAGTACCTTCGAAGAAGACATTTTTGTCATTAAATTGAATCGCAATTTCATAAACTCATGAGCCACCGCAGTTGAGACAAACATGCAACCCACGTGTCTAAGCCGGTCTCCAGGGTGCATATAAAGAAATCACTGTGTGCATTTATTTCATTAACACAATTCAATTGGCTCTCACCACATTATTGCATAAATAGAAAATAGCTCGTTCTACTCACAAACATAATAACCATAATCATAACGATCACTGGGTAGACTGTAGGTATTAACAAAGTGACAGCAGCGCGTTGGCTCGTTACATTTTGCCGAGCGCGTTAATGCCAACGCTTGCACAGACATTAGCCCCATGCGCACGCAATTGCCGACGTATTTTAACGGTCGCACTGTCTAAACCATCTCCAAAGCCAACAACGCAAGCTCTTCAACTCGCATGGCCCCCCATAAATATACAGACATACGTACACATACATATACATATGTATGTATGTAAGGCCCGCCATTGCAGCATCCGTTGCTGTGTTGCATTCGCTGTGGTTGCTGAATGCGTCGCGGGCTGACAATGAGGATGCGGACGAGGACGAGGAAATGCAATGGCAATCTAACGCCCAAGAACAATAGCGTTGGCCGGCAGTGTCTACCCGCTGCGCTTCACATCACTTCCGTTAGCTTTTGCCTGTCAGTTGCAAACCGCAATTGGTGAGGCTCGGTTTCTATTGATGCTGGCCGTGCGGCTGCTACTGCTGCGACGGCTACCATATTGCTATTGTTGTTGCTTCGCTTTGCGCACATAGAAGTTGAGGTAGAAATTGTAGCAGTTGCAAGTTACAAAATAAAAATTATTATTATAAACGGAATGAAAACAATGGCGTAAGTAAATAAATGCGGGAATTAAGTCGAAATAATGCACTCGAATGCCGACGGCGACAACGAACGCAGCGGCAGCAGTGAAGAGTTGCATTTTGATTTGGTTTTTGTTTTGTTTTTGTCAATGCCTGTGGAACTAAGTGGATGCTGACGATACTATTCACATTGGTTTTGTTATTGTTGTAATTGTTTATTGCAACTGCTGTAAGTGGCCGTCTGCAACTGGAAACCCTTTGGTGGTATTTACGAGGTCGATTTCATAAATTCGCCAATTTTAGTTCATCTCTCATCCATCTCTTATTGCTTCTACAAAAAGGTACATATATGAAATACTCAAAAATTAAAGTTTTATAACAACATGTGGAGTTATATTTCTTGAACGACTATTCTTGAGTACACACTTTGTCCGGAAACCAGACCATTTTTAAATCGATTTTTATGTAAGCAAAGGGTTTTTCAAACAAAGTAGATCGATAGGAACAGCAAATGACGCCATATATGATCCAGCAACGATTCGAAATTATTAAAATTTACTACCGAAATTCGTAGTCAGTGGCCTTAATTTTAAGAGCGCTACGTCCAATTTATGGTCGTCATATTCGTCCTGACATATCAACAATTAAGCGTCTAGTGGAACAATTTGAATCCACAGGCACAGTGCCTGTGAGACAAAGAAGTGCCCGTAGTGTAGAGAATATTGCTGCCGCTACTGCATCAATTGAGAAAGACCCGAAATCAGTCTCTCACGAGTCGTTCTGGGCATCTCTGTGACGTCGTTGTGGCGAAATTTGCGAAAAGATCTTGGTCAATATGAAATTGATGCAAGAACTGAAGCCGCTTGACCACCGGAATCGTCGTATGTTCGTGAATTGGACTGACCAACAATTTGAAAATTATGCAGATTTTCATCGAAAAATTGTCTTCATCAATGAGACTCATTTCCGGCTGAATGGCTTCGTAAATAAGCAAAATTTGCGTTATTAGTAAGGCAGCAATTCACACGTACTCCTTGAATTACCATGAACAAGACCGCCACGTTACTGTAAATGGAAACCGCTCAATAAGAGGTTCCAACAAGACGACGCCAAAAAACCAATGTCATAATCGATCTTATTGAAAAACGCTTTACTTAGTCCAACTATAAACTCATTATATTAATAGAACGCAGTCAAGCAACCGCCTGAGACTTCGGTGCCTGATACACAATGATGCATTTGAGTTTCGTTGATTTTAAAAAATCCACTTACTTATCGAACCAGCCTCGTATGTATGTATGTGCTCATTAATGTCTGACTACATCTGTTTATTTTTGTATTCCCACATTTTGCATGCAATTGTGTTGTGGTGGCGTGTCGAGTGGCATACTGGATTTGGCGCGACTGCAGGCATTACCGTAAATGATGCGGAATGGTATCCCACGCTAAAGTAGGGGTTCGGCTGAAAAATAAAATAAAACGCTTTAAAATAGCGAACGGAGTTGGTGGACTCGACTTTAAGTACTTGGAAAGAAGTTTGTTTTAGATTTGTTGAATCCGTCTGCTCACGTCATGAAGTAAGTTATGAGGAATGAGATTTGTTAGGCTTTTTTTTGGAACATTCATTGTCGAGGTATTTGAAATATCACTTGGAACGCGAAAGAACTAAATGTAATATTTTAAAAAATGAAATGTTTAACTATCCGATACAAGAAAACTCTGTACTTATATCTTCTAATTGCGGTTACAGCTTTCTGGCGTACAACTCTGAGGATTCAAAAATAAACTGGTGGTGGTAAAAGAGTCATAAATAGTTATCAGTCTTATTTCAACACATTTTTATAGTGGTGGATCTTTTCTTTGCAAAAAACCTACGATATCCTCGAATGATAACCGACCAAACAACAAACCGATCGCAACTCCAATCTTCCGCAAAGTGTATGTAGACCTTCAGTTCATTTTCATCATTACTTTGTCGCATTTGTAATCCTCACATCTCGATTGCTGTCATTCTTGTATTAAACCACCAATTTATTGATTTGAAAAAGTCTGTTCAGAACCAACTCCGGGTTTTAAAACTAATATTTTTTTAAAGAACTTATACCTTACTGAAACTTCGTAATGATAGCGCAATGTAATGAAAGAACAATCAATGGTCGTATGAGAAATTAACATTTTTAAGAGGAAATGCTCTCAATAAATGCATTGTTTGATGCGATGTGTGGGAGGTGGCGCCGTCTTGTTGAAACCAAATGTCGCCCAGATCATGAGCTTAAATTTCAGGCATCAAATAGTCGATTACTGTCGCCATTAACGGTTACGCCCCAGCATCATTTTTAAAGAAACACCAACCATTTGTTTTTTTCTGGATAAAATGGCAGTTCTTGAATCTCTTCAGGTTGCTTTTCGTCCCAAATGCTGCAATTTTACTTGTTTATACACCCATTGAGCCAGAAATGGATCTTATCGCTGAACAGAATTTGGCTCGAAAACGTCGGATCTTCTTGGAACTTTTCAAGAGCCCATAGAGCAAAGCGATGTTGTTGCTTGGGAAGATAGAGCGGTTTCAGTTTTTGCACAAGCTCTATTTTGTATGCTTTCAATTTAAGATCTCGACGTAAAATGCTCCAAGTTCCATACTGCGAATGGCGTCGCATCGACTCTCCACGGCTTTCGTGTATTCTCACAGCTACGATTGCTTTATTTTCTTCTCTGCGTGCTGTATTTGGCCAATTCGGTCGATTATTATCCAATAAAGAATGCTGGGCCTCAAGATGGGTGAAGGTGTTGCGAATAGTACGCTCAGTAGGCCGATTATGTTGACCATAAATTGAGCGAAGCGCGCGAAATACATTCGTAATAAAGTTGAACAATTTGTAAACGTTGTTCAGCCGTAAGTCTTTCCATGATGAAATGCCAAAAAATACTGACATGACAGCTTGACACGACTCACGAGCATTCTGTCAAAAAAAAAAAATAATATTAAAAAAAAATACTCTACTTGGATCACCCGATAAAATGTTATGATATGTAATCCTATTTCTATGCTATACTTTATAGGTCTTAACCAACAATCCCGCTATTGTGCTTCTATCCTACACCTATATACATATGTGGGTCTTACCTCGCAACTCTTTCGAAATATACACTTTAAGGAGAAATACTACATTTGGTCTCTTAATATCAACCATATTGTAGTTTAAGCCCGAAATCCAACAATAATATACAAATTTCGAAATTCATTTAAAGGGACATAACCTAAGTTAGAGTACTCAAATGGAGTTCACTTAAAGTCATACGCATATATGCGGTGTGCATATGACTTTGTAGCTTTTGTTTATTTGTCAATAAAAAGCAGTCGCAACTTCGTCTTAAGTCTCGACCAGTGCAAATTAAATTCAATATTAAGTTGCTTAGAAGAGCATTTGCAATAAAGTTGAACTTTTTGTAAGAGTCGTAAAATAAAATGAACGCAACAGCTGAGCGCATTAAAAAGGCAAAGTTAAAATAGTTAAACAATAGCGCAAAAAGCAACAATGGATAAGCGGCACCGCACCCCCACGGCATCACGCGCTCGCTTTCTCAGCGCATTTGCCACGCTTGCACGCTTTCACCCAAACCGAAATGCGGACGAATTGTAGGACTACCGACCGGCCGACGCAGGGCGAACAGTATTCAATGGGGTAAAACGTCAAATGCACAGCGGCGGCAGCACAAATACGAATACAATTGTTGAAATTTATACCATTGAAATTATTTTCGAGGGAAAACTGAAGTGAAAGCAATTAAAATGCTGCAGCGATTATAATTGCGCGCATGGCGAATAAGTACTGAAGCTGTCAGCAACAAGCAACCAACAATCAGCCAGCAACATTGAGGCGAATTAGGCATGAAAGAGTCACTGCAATAGCATTAGTACGAGGGCTGTAACGAATTATGTAAGTGACTACTACTTGAATTATTTCAGAATCGTCTCCATTTTTATTTCAATTATTATTAGAGAGGCACTTCTTGGAGTTCCTAAACAGAACCCCAGATCAAGATTAATTGCTCAAACAATACGCATTGCGAAACAATACGCGTTTCTTCTATTCTTTTTCTATGTAAACGGTTTTGAATCTTCGAAGCTCCACAAAGCAAGACAAAGGAAAGACGGAGTTTAGATTTCTATAACCTCTGTTTGCTCGCGAGTATTTACATCCTAAAAACTTTTAATATAACGCTATATTCTGATAAACTCCCATGAGAGACTAACTATATATTGAATTTTCCACCAACGAATACAGAATGACTCAAAAGGATACCTTCAAAAACCAAATCTAAGCTAATATTTTACAAAATATCAACCAAAGCACCAAAACTAAACTGGAACGTAAGATTCGTTCTTTGCTGACGTAATCGCGGTTCATTGATAAACTGAAGAACCAAGCCTTTTTTCGGCAATCTTGTCACAATGTTTTTATACTCTCGCAACAAAAGTTGCTAAGAGAGTATTATAGTTTTGTTCACATAACGGTTGTTTGTAACACCTAAAACTAAAAGAGTGAGATATAGAGTCATATATACCCCGTAGCCCCGCCCACAAATCTGTTATTTGTATTTAACTCGCAAACCAATAAAGCTATATAAACCAAACTTTCTGCAGTCGGTTCTCTTACGTACACCACCACACACCATGAAAATAGTTGAAATCGGATCATAACCACGCCCACCTCCCATACAAAGGTTAGATTGAAAATGACTAAAAGTGGGTTAACTCACTAACGAAAAACGTCAGAAACATTAAATTTTACAAAAGAAATAGCAGAAAGTAGCTGCACTCAGATTTTTTTACAAAATGGAAAATGGGCGTGGCATCAGTACCCACTTATGGGTCAAAAACCATATCTCAGGAACTACTCGACAGATTTCAATGAAATTCGGTATATAATAATATTTTCTTGACACCCTGATAACACGGTTCGCAACCACGACTACTTCCCATATAACACAATTTTGAATTCCATCTGATTCCTTCACTTTATAATATATACATAAGGAACCAATGAAGATAGCGGAATAAAACTTTACACAAATAGTGCATATCATCTCTGGCTTCACTTGTGAAAAAATGTTCGAAAACGGACTATAACTTTTCAAGACCCCAGATATCGAACATGTTGAACTCAGCGCCTAAGTATAAATTTTAACCGAAAATATGGGTAAATCTCCCAGATAATTTAATGTAATTCAGAGGAAAATGTTTTCTTCTAAAAGTGTGTCTCTGTTCCAAAAATTATTAAAATCGGGTCATAACATATCCTAGCTCCCATATATCTAATTATAGGTTTTTCAAAAATATCTTCTCCTAGCTCCCATATACCTAATTATAGGTTTTTCAAAAATACTGTGGGCTTTATTTCGCATATATGTATTGGTTAATATGTGAGATATTTTAGCCAAATTAATTCAGCGTATAGTCATGGATTTAGTGTACCCTGCTGGTGTAAATGAAAGAAATACCTCAGCCCTCATATACTATATATGACGATTTTCGTTATTCTATTAAACTTTATACCGAATTTATAGATTAATTTGTATGTTATCTTAATAAAATTGCTTCAATAAATTGCGAGAGTATAAAATGTTCGGTTGCACCCGAATTTAGCCTTTCCTTACTTGTTTTTTATTGAGAATATGATATCTGAAATAGTTATATTCCCTATGCCGTTTTTCGAAAAGACCATGATATATGTGAACCTGGTAAATTATACTGTATAGCAAATATAAAATTGTATTAGTTTCAGGTCAAGCTATTCTTAAAACTGATCGTGACTTATTTTTGATCCACGGCTTGCGCTTATGGTCCAAACAATATTGGCAGCATCAAAACTTTTAGAGAACCTTTCACATAAAAATAAAAAAACAGTCCTTTGTGAAGCCCGGATCTCCCCTAGATCATAAGCAATTAGTGCCCTGAACCCACTACAATTCTGCAGAGATTTTTTCTTCTATATTCGCTATTTCGCGAGCTCGTCCTCCTCCATGAAGCTTCTACAGCTAGCATCTGGTAAGATTTATAACCTTACAGCGTGGATCCCGATGGAACAATGACCAGCAAGAACCCCTACGACTAAGAAGAGGTAAGCTTTACTGGGGACAAAGAGCTTGGTAGACCTCCTGCGACTCACCTTAGGCCAGTAGGATCTGGCGACTACACAAGTGCTAGTGACTGACTAGCCTTCGCCCATCTCAGCCGAGGCCCATCTGTCCAGTGATAAACCGCAAAACCGTTTATGACGTAGGGTCGCAAATCTTGTCTCCATAATTCGTGTCTGCGGCTGCCTAAATATTAGAAAACAAGTACGACAAGAGGGAGTCTTTTTTCAGGTCTGTCGTGTACGTTTTAAAGCCATCGAACGAATAGGAGCTGCTACATGTTATGACAAAATCGGAATTCATTAGAGACTGTTACAAATTTACACGAACATTCGATAATAAACGTCTGTTCGTTTTATACTCTAATCTCAAACTTAGTTATCGAACTACCCTCGTATGTATATCCATATAATGCGGCACGAAAAATGTCACAGAAAGCATAACTGCCTACCAACAAGGGGGGAGTGAATATCGTTTCACTTAGTAGTCTCCATGAGCTCCCCGCTTCAGTTTAGTCGACAGACGCACCGATCAGCTGCTTGCTGCACATGCCATAGAATTGGTTAAGAACGTTGGCATATGAGGCGTTAATTGTGCGCATCCAAGAGGCCGACTGCCGACTCACTGCCGGGTACGAATAACGGTACGTTGGCAATTCAGCGGAAAAAATACCGACGGAAGCGGACTGTGCGCCCACAGGCGAGAGCTCCATTTTATAATTTTTGCCGGAATATTTACTTCAGCATTAATGCCTCTTCTGAAACAAAATAATACATACATACAACGAAAACAAAACCATTAAAAGAGTGAACGTAAATGTAGAGCCTTGTGTTGTGAAATAATAATAAAGCGTAAATACAGTGAAAGTATGGTGACATTTGTATGTGTGTCTGTGTGTTTGTGTGTATGGGCAATATATTTTTAATTTTTGCTTGACAATTCATGCATTTAATTTGCGGCTTTAATTGGTAAGTACCTTCGGTGCTTTAATGTAATGTAAATATTTTTCTCTCCTAGAAAACCAAACTCTAGTCGAATTTAATTAATTTTATTATCTTTAATTTCAGTTGTAAGCGAAAGGCTAATAAAAAATTCCTGTTCAAGGAAGGTGCAACTCTTCCGAAACATGTAAAGAATTGGATAATGCACAAAGCCTTAGTAATATTATATATATAGAAAATGTCAGATAAAAATTTATCTTTCGAGGAATGTGAATAGAACGGAATAGAATAAACGTACTTCGAAGCACTGTTGAGAGACTTTAAGTCCAGGAATCTGCTATATTGTATTATAGCATGCATTAAAACTGAGTTGAAGACAAAGAGAGGTTTAAAACTAAATTTAAACTCTTCCTAAGCTCAGCTAATTGAATATCAATTGGGAGTAGAGTTAAAACTAACACAACTCTGTTTTCGGAAGGTCAAAATGTTACCTGTTCAGAAATATGAGAATCTACATGTATCTATGTAATAGTAATTCATTTGAAAACGAGACGTTTAGCAGATGTCTTACAGTATTATGGTCTCACACAAGTAATACAGCTCTGAATTATTTCGTAATAATTTCATTGGTCCCATATATGGGACCTTAAATAGGAGTTATTTTTATGGGCTTATAACTAGTGTCCCACCGATTCCCAATTTTTGGCCGTTGCAGATTATCGATTAATCGGCCTGTTGCAAAAAATAGGCGTATGTCAAATCGTTTTAATTGAAAAAATTTTCAAAAATCATCTGTTGAGAACTATAGGGGGATAGCTAAAATGTCAGCTATACCCAAACTTTTTGAAGCTATTGTCACTGACCAAATAACTTTCTTAATCTCTCCTTTAATTTCATTCTCTCAGCATGGATTTTGTAAAGGGAAATCTACAGTAACAAACTTGCTTGAATTTGTAAACCATGTGTCAATGGGTTTTAGGGATAATAAGAATACTGATGTTATATATACAGACTTTAGTAAAGCATTCGATAGAGTAAACCACTCAATTCTTTTGCAAAAACTGGATCTTCTTGGTTTTCTACCAAGACTTCTTGAATGGGTATCCTCATATCTTACTAACATAAAACAACAAGTTTTATTTAATAATACATTATCCGATTCAATTAGTGTCACTTCAGGGGTTCCACAGGGTAGTCATCTCGTCCCGATTCTTTCTTGTTGTTCATCAATGATATACCTTCAGTAATTAAGTTTTCAGAAATTTTATTATATGCGGATGATGTAAAACTTTTTAAATCATATACTTCTCATAACGAAAGGACTGAGTTGCAATCGGATTTAAATAATTTAGTTACTTGGTGTCACAAAAATGATATGATGTGCTTTTCCCGTAGAACTGTTGATCTTTCTCCCTATGTAATAAATAACTTCAGTTTAGAGCAAGTTTTTAGCTTTGTTGATTTAGGAGTTAATATGGACCCTAAACTAAATTTTAATTCTCATGTAAATTCAATTGTCTTAAAAGCTAAAGGTGCTCTTAGCTTTGTTAAACGTTGGTCTAAAGAATTTAGTGATCCGTATATTACTAAAATTCTTTTTACAACATTGGTAAGGCCTATATTGGAGTATGGTTCTGTTGTATGGAATCCTAGCTATCAATCCCATTCTGATAAGCTTGAGTCCGTTCAAAAACAATTTTTACTTTTTGCTTTAGGCCACTTACATTGGGATTCAAGATTGAATCTTCCCCCGTATACTAGTCGTTTAAAACTTATAAATCTTCCCACACTCACTAGTCGCAGAGAAATGCTAAGTATAATTTTTCTAGTAAAACTTCTGAATGGTTTAGTTTGTAGTTCATTCCTTTTGTCTGATATTAAGTTTAATGTCCCATTGCGTTCATCCAGGCAGGTTAGACCATTATTTCTAAAATCTTCTAGAACAAATTTTGAGTTAAATGAACCATTCTGCCGAATATGTCATGATTTTAATTCGCATTCCAGCACATTTGATCCAACTGACTCAATATTTAGCATCAAAAAAACTATTTTGTCTTCTCTTAATAAATAATATTCAGAAATTTCTAACTTTTTGTTTTTATAAATTTTTAAATCTCAGCTGTTGAAATGTTTCTTTCTGTAGCTGAGCAGTTTGAGAACCGGACGCTTAAAAATCTCTTGCCTTTCTAGACTCGGCAAATTCCGCTCGTATGCGGACTGCGCCCCACGCGTCGGTTGGGCGGGAGGAGGGTAATCGTTTGGGTTAATAATAATAAATAACTTATTTTTATAATAAAGGGTTTTTCAAAAGGGACGCTACAAAAGTATACCGATAGGGCAAACGACGCCGTATTTTTCTCCACTCTTTTGACAGATTTCATCATGGAAAGATACGATATACGATCAAACAACGAGTCGAAAATTATTAAAATTGTTCACCGAAATTCGGACTTTAAGAGCGCTACGTCCAATTTATGGACGTCCTGTCATATCAACAATTGAGCTCTAGTGGAAAAATTTTAATTCACAGGCACAGTACAAAATGTTCCTTGACCACCATAATCGTCGTATGTGCGTGAAGTTCTTGCTCAACTTGAAATGATCCGGGTTTTGACCGAAAAAATCATCTTCAGGCTCATTTCTGGCTAAAAGGCTTCGTCAATAAGCAAAATATGTGTTATTGGTCAGGTAGCAATCCACACGTACTCCATGAGTCACCATTGCATCCCTATAAAATTATGACCAGGCACAAAGTGATTATTACCTGTTCTCGTATATAGCGAATGATATTGCTTGTGAAAAATTCTTCCCGATGTTGTCTATATTCTTACTGTGCTATATTAAATATTCAATTTAATGCAAGTATAATAAATTTATTTAATTCTATATCATTAACGCGAGGGAAAATCGGTTTAATGATATATAAAATAAACTGTGTTTTTATGTACAGAAGAATTATATTAATTAATTAAGCTTTAATGACATGAAAAGAGTAAAAGGCAAAACATTGATTTATGTGAGATTCGAAAGAAGTACATGGATATTTGGCTGAATTTTTTGTCCGATACCTATACCAAGGCCGATTTATTGGTCGGACTCTACAAGCGAGAAAATGAGTTGCCTAATGTTGGAACCAATGCTGAAACTATGCTCATTTGGCGGTCTTCAGATCCATACTCACCTTTGGTGCGTTGAATTGTATCGTAAAATACAATGTAAGATAATAATAGAAAATTATGAAAGAAAAGTGATGGCTATGACTCAAAAAGTCACACAGCGCTGCAGAAGCTAACATTGCCAATATTCAGTTCAAAATACTTAAGTTGCCAAGCTCAATGGGAAGACAATTCGGAATATCACTAATCTGAATTACCGCTGAATATCCAACTGATTTTAACATTTGGACTGCTATATGTAGATATAAGACAAGAAATCAGATGTAGCCCAAATATAAGGAAAAAAAGAATTTATCAGTTAACCTAGAAAAAGTAATACAAGATCTCAGCGGGTTGAGCAATCTAGAAAAAAGCCCCATAATAAATTTAAATATATCTAAGCCTTGGTTATCAGACGACGTGATTACAAATACTATCCCATTCCTTGAAAGAATCAAGCACATTTCATACGAAGCTACGAACTATGTTTTCTGAACATCAGACATTTTCCTGCAGGGTATGTACATAGTATATCTACCCATACAAACGTTCATACCCGTATCTGTACTGAATATACGCAAGGTGCGTTTTTTCCTGGTTTTATGGCCCCCACTTTTTGGCTGTTTCTTTTTCACACATTTATGAATTTTATTTATGCACATTTGCACAGATTTTTATTCATGAATGCAGGGGTATATCTGTATATGTGTTTATACACAATAAACCATTTTGTATACAGGCTTTTTTATGAAAACTTTGCGGTATTTTCAATTTATACGCTCGCATGCACACAGCTCTGCACATACCCACATTCACGTCTGAAGTGAAAGCGTCCAACAATCGAACAGCTGTAAGGCACAACAAAAACGTGTGAGAGAAGTGACAAATATTTGAAAATGCCCAATTTAAGTGTTAACAACAGCGATGGGGGCATAGGTCATGGGTTGCGGTGAATTTCTCACTATCACTTACAGGTATTTATGTATTTCGTTTAACTCTGAACCATTGCCCTTGGGGTCGTAAACACAAGCGTTTTCGTCGATTAAAAATGGTTTTATTTACGGACTAGTTTTGAGTGGTATGCCGTTTGGTTGGGACTTGTATATACATAGCATGCTTGAGGTTAGCTTTTGCTTTTTGTTGTATTTGTATTTTCACTTGTTTTATTTTGCTTCGTTTAAGACAACGCGAATTGCAGGTAACGTATACGTACTGGCATACTAAGAAAATTAGGTTCAAGTTAAATAACTGGAAAATAAGCAAATGCTCGTCTTATCGTGGAAAGCCAAGACTAGTGAAAGCACACATGTATGTATTACATTACATACAGAAAAATTTATGCATAAGTTTGTAATGAGCAATTTTTGGCTGATTTGGGGCCCGTCCCCTTTTGTAGGATTTTTGTATATGTATATCTCCCATATATGGGGGGGATGGGGTCATATGTAGAAGTTCACGCAAGTGAGGAAAGTTTCTGATTGCCATTCACTTGGGAGTGGCCAGGAACGATTCTTTTGCATATGACTCAAGCAGCTCACGACTTCCGGTTTTAGACCAAGTATCCCCTGGGTAGCTAACAGACATCCGTTTGGAGGCGAGCTAAAGTGAGAAGGCGAAGCCCGCTTGTGCGGTTGTGCGTAGGGCTTGGGACCCACCACATAAAAAAATCTCCCCAATGAAAACAAACACCGAGCCTCGGATGAGAAACCCCCCTTTTGATGACGACCCCTGCAAACGTACTAAGGACCATGATTTGAGGGCATGCACCTGGAATGTCCGGACTCTTAATTGGGAAGGTGCCTCTGCCCAGCTGGTTGATGTCCTCATACAACTAAAGGCTGACATCACCGCCGTCCAAGAAGTGCGATGGACGGGACAAGGACGGAAGAAGGTGGGTCCTTGTGACATCTACTACAGCGGCCATATAAAGGAGCGCAAATTTGGTGTTGGATTTGTGGTGGGAGAGAGACTCCGTCGCCGAGTCCTGGCATTCACCCCGGTGGATGAACGTCTAGCCACAATCCGCATAAAAGCGAGGTTCTTCAACATATCGCTGATTTGCGCCCACGCCCCAACGGAAGAGAAGGACGATGTGACCAAAGACGCTTTCTATGAGCGCCTAGAACGCACCTATGAGCGCTGCCCCCGCCACGATGTCAAAATCGTGCTTGGCGATTTTAACGCCAGGGTGGGTAAAGAAGGTGTCTTTGGCACAACAGTCGGAAAATTCAGCCTCCATGACGAAACATCGCCAAACGGCCTGAGGCTGATCGACTTCGCTGGGGCCCGAAATATGGTTGTCTGTAGTACCAGATTCCAGCATAAAAAAATTCATCAAGCAACGTGGCTGTCCCCTGATCGAAACACGCGCAACCAAATCGATCACGTTGTGATAGACGGAAGACATGTCTCCAGTGTTTTAGACGTGCGTACGCTCCGAGGACCAAACATTGACTCGGACCATTATCTAGTAGCAGCAAAGATACGCACTCGCCTCTGTGCAGCAAAGAACGCCCGTCAACAAACACAAGGAAGGTTCGCCGTCGAAAAGCTGCAATCACAACCGACAGCCGAACGATTTTCTACTCGACTTGCACTCCTGCTCTCTGAGAGCACTCATCAGCATCTCGATATAAGGGAGCTGTGGAACGGCATCTCAAACTCATTGCATACCGCTGCAGCCGAAACAATTGGTCTACGGCAACGCCAAAAAACCAGTTGGTACGATGAGAATTGTCGTTCCGCAGTGGAGAGAAAACAGACTGCCTACCTCGCAACGTTGCGATCGACCACAACACGTTCGGGGTGGGATAGATATCGAGAACTGAAGAGGGAAGCGAGACGCATTTGCAGACGTAAAAAGAAAGAGGCCGAAATGCGTGAGTATGAAAAGCTTGAAAAGCTGGCCGACATGGGTAATGCTCGAAAATTTTATGAAAAGATGAGGCGATTAACAGAAGGTTTCAAGACCGGAGCATTATCATGTAGGGACCGAGAAGGTAATCTGGTAGCGGATGTCCAGAGCACACTGGGATTATGGAGGGAACACTTCTCCGACCTGCTCAATGGCAGTGAAAGTACAACACCAGGAGATGGCGAACCCGATTCCCCAATCGATGACGATGGAATAGATGTTCCATTACCCGACCATGAGGAAATTCGAATAGCAATTACCCGCTTGAAGAACAACAAAGCGGCGGGGGCCGATGGATTACCGGCCGAGCTATTCAAATACGGCGGCGAAGAACTGATAAGGTGCATGCATCAGCTTCTTTGTAGAATATGGTCGGAAGAAAGCATGCCTGACGATTGGAATCTTAGTGTGCTCTGCCCAATCCATAAGAAAGGAGACCCCACAATCTGCGCCAACTACCGTGGTATAAGTCTCCTCAATATCGCATATAAGGTTTTGTCGAGCGTATTGTGTGAAAGACTAAAGCCCACCGTCAACGAACTGATTGGACCTTATCAGTGTGGCTTTAGACCTGGAAAATCCACAATGGACCAGATATTCACCATGCGCCAAATCTTGGAAAAGACCCGAGAGAGAAGAATCGATACTCACCATCTTTTTATCGATTTTAAAGCTGCCTTCGATAGCACGAAAAGGAGCTGCCTTTATGCCGCGATGTCTGAATTTGGTATCCCTGCAAAACTAATACGGCTATGTAAGCTGACGTTGAGCAACACCAAAAGCTCCGTCAGGATCGGGAAGGACCTCTCCGAGCCGTTCGATACCAAACGAGGCTTCAGACAGGGTGACTCACTATCGTGCGACTTCTTCAATCTATTGCTGGAAAAAATAATACGAGCTGCAGAACTAAATAGAGAGGGTACAATCTTCTACAAGAGTGTACAGCTCCTGGCGTATGCCGATGATATTGATATCATCGGAAGCAACAACCGCGCCGTTTGTTCTGCGTTTTCCAGACTAGATAAAGAAGCGAAGCGTATGGGTCTGGTGGTGAATGAGGACAAGACGAAATATCTCCTGTCATCAAACAAACAGTCGGCGCACTCGCGTCTTGGCTCCCACGTCACTGTTGACAGTCATAACTTTGAAGTTGTAGATAATTTCGTTTATCTGGGAACCAGCATTAACAACACCAACAATGTCAGCCTTGAAATCCAACGCAGAATCACTCTTGCCAACAGGTGCTACTTTGGACTGAGTAGGCAATTGAAAAGTAAAGTCCTCTCTCGACGAACCAAAATCAAACTCTATAAGTCGCTCATTATTCCCGTCCTGATGTATGGCGCTGAAGCGTGGACGATGACAACATCCGATGAGACGACTCTTGGGGTTTTCGAGAGAAAGGTTTTGCGCAAGATTTTTGGTCCTCTAAACATTGGCAACGGCGAATACCGCAGGCGATGGAACGATGAGCTGTACGATTTATACGACGACATTGACATAGTTCAGCGAATAAAAAGACAGCGGCTACGCTGGCTAGGTCATGTTGTACGGATGGAAGAAAACACTCCAGCTCTGAAAGTATTCGATGCAGTACCCGCTGGAGGAAGCCGCGGAAGAGGACGACCTCCACTCCGGTGGAAAGACCAAGTGCAAAGTGACCTGGCTTCACTTGGTGTTTCCAATTGGCGCCAAAAAGCAAAAAGGAGGAATGAGTGGCGCGCTCTGGTGGATTCGGCTATAATCGCTTAAAGCGGTTCCTACGCCAAATATATATATATATATCTCCCAAAATACAAAATTTACATAAACCAAACTACCTAGATAAATTTCCTTTTAGTATCCTATCATACCACATTTGTCACTTGATTTTCTTGACACCTTGATGCTATAGAGAAATCGGTTTACAGCAATGCCAATCAAGACATCGGAAGAATTGTCGAAATCGGACTATAACTTTTCAAGGCCCCTTATATCGCACATGAAGGCCTCAGCGCGTGTGGCTAATTGGTTACAGAAAATATCGTTAAATCTATAAGATATTTTATAGAAATTCAAAGGAAATCTTTGTATTTTAATAATGTGCGAAAAATGGTAGCTATTTGGCGTAAATGTGTGAAATGAAATTTGCCAATATTTTCGTTATTTGGGGGTTTTAATTAATGCTTGATTTAAATATTGTAACTTAAATGAATCTGAAGGAATGTAATATTTTGGCATATAGATCCGATTTCACCGATTTTCGAACCTTGAAATAATACAAATCATAATTACAAAAAAATAATGATCTATTGGTGGGCTGGACATAAGTAAGTCTATGGAAAATATTGCTTAGTAAAAATCTAAAAGTTGTGCTCTGTTAAATAAACGATAAAGATCTCTACCATTGATACCCCAACGTAAATACCATTGCTGTTTATAAGTACCGTAATGTTGTAGCATAAAAGCACTCGTATACCTGAAACAATTTCTAATTGTATGTTACGGTCTACTGGAGTTTGTCAAGGCAGCAGCCGCCGACAAGCGCTTAAACATACATAAATGTATGGCAACATATCCAGTATGTATGTATAAACTCCATAAACGTTAACATTTCCATTTTTCACATGTTTCTAGTTGGCTACCATTTGCGATTACTCACAACCAATATTTAGCAAGTTTATTCACATACTTTGGAATATACCAGTAAGCGCCAATCATAACCCACTGAACAAATTTTCGTTTCCTTTCGTTTTATAATTTTATATACTTATAGACATTGGCACCACCCATTGTTATGTTCCTTCGCTTAAAAATGAATTGTGTTGGCAATGCGGGCCCGAACTCTCAGCTGAAATGTAATTTATTAAAAAAAAAACGGTTGAATTTATAAATCCAATTTCTTTTTGTTTACCGCTTTTCTATAATATTCTGATCTTTTAAGGAATCAACAATCATATTAGATCCGGACTGTCAAAATAAATATGGATAAAGCTTTTATTTGCCAAAATGGGGTTTCCCACTACTTTCAACAACTTTTTCTTGGAAAAAACATAACTATTGTGAATGAAAAAACGCGATGAACTGACAATGCCTCTAGTTCAATATGCAAGATATGATAGCTTATGACAAGCCAACATAATTATGTTCACTAAGTCTTATATACAAAATAAGCTAATAGCTTAATTTGCTGGTCAAATAAAAAACGCCAAATTTCAAAAGTTTTGAGAAGTTTACTCCTTAGTCAAATTATTTAACAGCAGATGACATAATCGTAAGTATTTATTAAAAACTAGAAAATGTGTTTGATTCACTACTCACTGGCGATGACAGCTAATACATAATATCAGCACTTCGATGATCCTCTCTGTACAAATTTTATCTACTCCGCAGTTGTTTATTTTTCGAAAAATCATTTGTAAGCGTCTTTGGCTAATTGGGTTATTAGTTTCTGCCGCTCAAATAATCAACAGTGTTAGCTTTGTTTGTGTGCATATGACTTCCTATTTTCCGCATCATTTGTCACAATGTCGTCGCATTCCAAATACATTTTTCAAAGTTATGACTAAGTGTTTACGGTTAGAAATATCCAGCTTTCGCCAAGCTTTCATCACTGCATACTTTGTTTGACTGTTGTTGACAGCTTTGGAATTATTGTTTATATTTTATAGGGAAGCTTATTCTTTTAAATAGTTGCGAGAGCATATAGTATATACTGCAACACTTAAATGAAGCCATATACATAAATAAATATGTATATTGAGAATATAAATCTACCAGCAGCTAGTATTAAGTCTGTTAGTACATACTAGCTGCCTTCATATTTACATATGAACTGAGTTTTTTACATATGTTTTGTTTGGGTATCCGTCGGATACTAGTAATTAGGTTATTTTACAGAGGTTGTTGAAGTAAAGGTTCTTCCTGAGCTATCGAGGTTGAATTATGACACCGGTAAAGCCCATAAACTGTGAAGTTATATATCCTACCGAAGGGGATTACAGTTGGAATGGCTAAATACAAGGTACCTTAGGTGTCTCATTTTTATTCCCGCTAATTCCCTTGAAGGTGTGATGATACGAAATCTAAGGAATTTAGCCTTCATCGCACAAAGGTTGAACAGTCAAGCAGGAAGATACAATTTTAATCACATCACGCCAAAACGAGTAATTATTTCTTTTTTAATATAACACACAATTTGACTCCCATATGTATATGGTATAAAGTCCATTGAAAGTTGGAAACCCTAATATTAGCTATATGGGAAGTTGGCAAGTTATGACTCGATATTATTCATTTTTATATATAAATATTCCACTGAATTTCTTCAAAATATCTGAGAGACTAGCCTATATTTTCGGAAAAAAATTGTTAGAAGCGCTTAGGTTCTCATATTCGATATATAGGGTCTTCAAAACTTATGAACCGATTTCGACGATTTTTAGAATTGCGATGCCACTCTCTAAATGCAGTATTTTTGCAAAGTTATGCTCCGATATCTTCACTAGTGAACCGATTTGGACTATTTTCATAACATATAATAAGGAAGCTAGGATGATATTACTAACAAATTTTGCTGAAATTGGTCGAGTAGATTCGGAGATATGGTTTTTGCCCCATAAGTGGCAACCACGGTTATTTAAAATTTTGTATACCTTTTTTGAAAGCAGCTCTTCTGCACCATCTTTATAATAAAATTTAAGGTTTCTGGTGGTTCCTTACTGAATTAAAGCATTTTTAGTAGTTTTCAACAAAACCTTTGTATGGATGTGGGCACAGTGGCTGGGCTAGTATGAAGGTGCGGTCATAAATACTTCCCGTTGAGATATCGCTTTGAAATGTTCACCAAAAATCTAGAAAATTATTTTAAATATATAGTAAAAAAAATTGGCCCCATCGGACTACTAGGTCCTATAGCTCCCATAGAACTGTAATTGCAATATATGGCAATCATGCGCAAAAATACTTCTCATGGTCATGGTCGGAGCGTCAAAACTTTCAGTAAGGCTTTGTAAGGACTTTCAGTAAGGTTTTGTCGTTATAGTTTCCCCCATCCAACCCCCACATATCATATAAAAAAGTCATGTAGGAAAAAAGCAAATTATCAACCAATTTAATACAGTTCATTTTCAACAGCCATTATAATTAGAACAAAAACTTATAATGCATCCTCTAGTAAACCGTACATAGATTAAAATAAAGATGGTTTATTCTTCTTTCCAAGCTTTTTTAGTTCAATTATAATGAGTTTGAACTTAAAAATAGTTAATTCAAAGGCCATTATTATTTTGACGATTACTTCTACATCTGCAAATTTCCGCACCTAACTTTAACACTTTTATTACCTTAAGACTCTGGTAAAGACAATGTAAAATAAATATGACGGGGGATCGCGGGGGAACACAACTAAAACTTTATGTAAACACATTGAAGACATTGAAGACGCAGACTAATTTCACAAAAAATAAAAATCACGTTAGTCTTAATTAATTTCACAAGTTAAAATAAATACCTTTAGCTTCAAAAGCCATTAAAAATAATCTTGATTCGTTAACCTGAACAATTACCAGAATAATTTGAAGTGCGTTGTTGCTGCGAATTTAAAAAAAAAATTCTGATGTGCTTTAAAAAATACAGTTGTTCATGCGTTTAACTCTATTTTTAGAAAGTACCGTTAGATTTTTGGGAAAACCCGGTTTGAAAATAAGATGTTTGGACAATTTAGAGGCCATCGGTTTACATTTTGTCAAAAAATCGAGAGATGGATTTTTTGATTTTTGGCCTACGGTGGAACCACTGAACAATTGAAACCTTACAACGATTGTATTTAGTCCAATAAGCAAAAATTTTTTTGCAAATGTAACCAATACAAATGTTAATTTTTCTCATCTCTACTGCGTAGCCTTTGTTTTTAATGCTTTGTTCTACCAAACCAAATTTGAGCAACAGTAAGACGACAGCTTAAGTTTATTCACGAATATAAACATATGGGCAAATATCGGCAGCTACACCTAACATTTGTATTACCTTAAAACATTGACAAATACACTGATAACACTCATAAAGGGAGGATCGTGGGGTAACATAACTAAATGTCTATTTAAACATGAAAATTACGTTAAAAAAATACACAAAAAAAGTGTAAGCAATCAAAAATACACAACAAATAATAAATCAATGAAATTAATTTCACAAGATGAATTTATTAAAGTAAATACCTGCAACAATAAAATTCTTTTTAAATAATCAAAATCGGACCTCTCTAGCAAACGTTTGACCACTTTGAAATTCAATTTTGTTTTCACGAAAAGCTAACATAGCGCAGTTTCGCTACAAAATTGAACAGTTGATCACGCTTTGCATTCTATTTTTAGAATGTCCCGTTAGATTTGCAGTAAAAACCGGTTTGCCATGAAGAAGCTTGGACATTTTAGAGACGATTTGGTAACTTTTCGGAAATTTTTGTTGTTATGAATTTTTTGAATTTTGTCCTATGGGCGCAACCACTGTGCAATGGTCGGATTCCGCCAATCTTCGAACTTAACCTTCTTATGGTGCCAAGAAACACGTGTACCAAGTTTCATCAAAATATTTCAATTTTTACTCAAGTTACAGCTTGCACGGACGGACAGACGGACAGACGGACAGGCAGACAACCGGATTTGAACTTTACTCGTCGCCCTGATAACTTTGATATATATAACCTATATCGTTTAGTTTTTGGACTTACAAACAACCGTTATGTGAACAAAACTATTATATTCTCTTTAGCAACTTTGTTGCGGGAGTATAAAAATTCTGTCTAAATAATTATTTATGTATACTTTCAAAACGTCATTAAAGCATCTTCAAAAAAACACAAATTTACTTCCCTTCGACCGGTTAGCACCGCACTAGCCTGGACTCAGCCTTCCACCCTCAATATATCCTGCTTTTTAATCTGATCATGTAGAATTACTCATATTAACACTTGGTGTTTAGTGTTCACTTATCGAGTGGTTTAATTGAAGTATATTAGAAGCTAGCACTGCTTAATGAAACTGTTTTCCCGGCTGTGTTCAAATCGACATAGATGGCATTTTTTTCATATCCTCCTAGATCTATATGACAATGTTACCGAGTTTGTAGCTAAAAGTTTATTGATTGCCTCTTTAGATAACCTTACGAATTGAGACTTCAAATTGGTACAGCAGTTAGCCTTAATTGCCACTTAGCTATGTACAGGAGAATTTATGGATTTGTTAGTTAGGGCGGAAACACATTTGGCACTTTTTGGCAATCCAACAAGATCGACTTGAAATACTGATACTCGGTTTAGTTTGAAGCAACTTTCTGTGGGTGGATTGTTTGTTCCAGTTTCGGTCATTTATCCATCGACGTATACATAGATGTCACCATTAGTACTATCAATGACTTTCACAGAAAGAAAATATTTATTTTTTCTCTCCATATATCCATTTCCAAGTTGCATTGCCAATCAAGCACGAGTTCTGTACCAAGATTTAGTATGATACCATATTGACGGTGGTACGAATGGTCTGATACTTCAAACCTGCTGGCTGTAAGCACTGCAACATACTTTACTTGAATGTGTATTGGCCTGATATCAGGTATTATCTCCAGACTATGTTGCACTTTAAATGCGAAAAATCTGTTTCTTATTCTTAAACAAGTAAGGAAGGGCTAAGTTCGGGTGTAACTGAACATTTTATACTCTCGCAATTTATTGATGTAATTTTATAAAGACAACACAATTCGACCCATATATTCGGCATAAAGTTCAATAGTATAACGAAAATCATCATAAATAGTATATGGGGACTGAGGTAATTCCTAAACCGATTTCACTCGTTTTCACCACCAAGATACAACGTATCGAAGACTATACGCTCACTTAATTTAATATTACTTATAATTAGGTATATGGGATCTGGGGGAAGTTATGACCCAATTTTTACCATTTCAGGTACAGAGAGAAACTGTTATAAGAAAAAAATTCAGAGGGAATGAATTACATTAAAATATCTGAGGGATTTACCTATATTTTCGGTGAAAAATTAACCTTAGGAACTGAGTTCTTCATGTTTGATATCAGGGGCCTTGAAAAGTCATGGTTCGATTTTGACAATTTTTCCACAAGTGATGTCACAGCTCAAATACAGTATTTGTGTAAAGTTTTATTCCGCTAGCTTCATTGGTTCCTTATGAATACATTATAAAGTGAACGAATCAGATGGAATTCAAAATTGGGTTATATGGGAAGTAGACGTAGTTGTGAACCGATTTCGTCCATATTCCACCCGTGTCATCAGGGTGTCAAGAAAGTGTTATGTACCGAATTTCATTGAAATCGGTCGAATAGTTCTTGAGATATGGTTTTTGACCCATAAGTGGGCGACGCCACGCCCATTTTCCATTTTGTAAAAAAATCTCAGTGCAGCTTTCTTCTGCCTTTTCTTATGTAAAATTTGGTGTTTCTGACGTTTTTCGTTAGGGAGTTAACCCACTTTTAGTAATTTTCAACCTAACCTTTGTATGGGAGGTGGGCGTGGTTATTATCCGATTTCTTTCATTTTTGGACTGTATAAGGAAATGGCTAAAAGAAACGACTGCAGAAAGTTTGGCTTATATAGCTTTATTGGTTTGCGAGTTATATACAAAAAACCTATTTGGGGGCGGGGTCACGCCCATTTTTCCAAAAAAATTACATCCAAATGTGCCCCTCCCTAATGGGATCCTATGTTCCAAATTTCATTTTCATAACTTTATTTATGGCTTAGTTATGACACTGTATAGGTTTTCGGTTTCCTCCATTTTGTGGGCGTGGCAGTGGACCGATTTTGCCCATTTTCGAAAGCAACCTCCTCAGGGTGCCAAGGAACATGTGTTCCAAGTTTCATTAAGATATCTTAATTTTTACTCAAGTTATCGCTTGCACGGACAGACGGACAGACGGACAGACGGACGGACAGACATCCGGATTTCAAATCTACTCGTCATCCTGATCATTTACGTATATATAACCCCATATCTAACTCTTATATTTCTTGGTGACACAAACAACCGTTATGTGAACAAAACTATTATACTCTGTGCAACAGGTTGCGAGAGTATAAAAATAATAACATATTTGGCGGAATGAATCGTTTAACTCAAAATTTGTTCTCGAAGATTTTAGTGTATGTTTTAAAGTAATGGTCTAAACTGCCTTGATGAACGAAATGGGACATTAAACTTGATATCAGACAAAAGGAAAATGTTATAAACTGAACCATTCAGATGTTTTACTAGAAATATTATGCCTAGTATTTCCCTACGACTTAAACGACTAGTATACAGAGGAAGATTCAATCTTGATTCCCAATGTAAGTGATCTAAAGCAAAAGTAAACTGAAGTTATTTATTACATAGGGAGAAGGATCAACAGATCTACGGGAAAAGCACATCGTTTTACATTTTTAAAGATTCAGGGGCATATCATTTTTGTGACATCAATTAAGTCCGATATTTTCGGTGAAAAATTAACCTTAGGTACTGAGTTCTTCATGTAGATATCTGTGGCCTTGAAAAGTTATAGTCCGATTTCGAAAATGTTTCTATAATTGGAGCCACAGATGATATATATATTATCTTCAATTGTTCCTAATGTATATATGTATTATAAAGTGAACGAATCAGATGGAATTCAAAATTGAGTTATATGGGAAGTAGACTTAGTTGTGAACCGATTTCGCCCATATTCCACCCGTGTCATCAGAGTGTCAAGAAAGTGTTATATACCGAATTTCATTGAAATCGGTCGAATAGTTCTTGAGATATGGTTTTGACCCATAAGTGGGCGACGCCACGCCCTTTTTCCATTTTGTAAAAAAATCTCAGTGCAGCTTCCTTCTGCCATTTCTTATGTAAAATTTGGTGTTTCTGACGTTTTTCGTTAGTGAGTTAACCCACTTTTAGTAATTTTCAACCTAACCTTTGTATGGGAGGTGGGCGTGGTTATTATCCGATTTCTTTCATTTTTGGACTGTATAAGGAAATGGCCAAAAGAAACGACTGCAGAAAGTTTGGTTTATATTGCTTTATTGGTTTGCGAGTTATATACAAAAAACCTATTTGGGGGCGGGGTCACGCCCACTTTTCCAAAAAAATTACATCCAAATGTGCCCCTCCCTAATGGGATCCTATTTTCCAAATTTCATTTTCATAACTTTATTTATGGCTTAGTTATGACACTGTATAGATTTTCGGTTTCCACCATTTTGTGGGCGTGGCAGTGGACCGATTTTGCCCATTTTCGAAAGCAACCTCCTCAGGGTGCCAAGGAACATGTGTTCCAAGTTTCATTAAGATATCTTAATTTTTACTCAAGTTATCGCTTGCACGGACAGACGGACAGACGGACAGACGGACGGACAGACATCCGGATTTCAAATCCACTCGTCATCCTGATCATTTATGTATATATAACCCCATATCTAACCCTTTTATTTCTTGGTGACATAAACAACCGTTATGTGAACAAAACTATGATACTCTGTGCAACAGGTTGCGAGAGTATAAAAATACATGAACAGTCTAATTATTGAAATCAGTTTGAGAATCATCTGTCCAAGTAAAGCGCTGCACAATTACTCGTAGTACGTTGTTCTCCTCGTTAAATTCTTGGTAACTTTCATCTGTCAAGCGTATCTCTTTTGGAAATATTCCAGTAACCAATTTACCCGAAATAAATGAATTGTTTAGTTATTATGTAAGTAAATTAATTTATATTTTTTTCTTTATAATAAAATAGTAAGTATTTTTCTTATGACATAAATTAAAGCATAAATGGTAAACAATTATAAATTATGTATATATGACATATATGACATGACATGTATGTAGGGTATATATGTGTTAAGTAGAATTATTATTAAATATATGCAGTTGATTATGCATTTATGCACATATATGTATATATAGACTTGTAGTAATATAAGTATAAAAAAATGTTTATGGTGTATAGCATAAATAGTATGTCTATATTTTTCTTTTTCGAGACAATAGGAACTTATTGAACAATTTTAACTTATTTTTATATGCTTCTAAGTATGATTGTATGTACATATTTGTACAAAAACATATAAACCGTGGCTTTGTTACTTATTTTGGCATTTTACAAATTTATAAATAATACATATACTTGTACACTTAAACTTGTTTAAATTTTTGTATTTTAATTTTCAATCACTGAACCGAATTATATAGTTCGAATCAGTTTAAAACATTGTAACTCTGTCACTAATGCTCAGATAGTGCAATATTGATTGTTTTCGTAATGCTCTATGTATGTCATACCTATAATATGATTTGTTGATATACATATGTATTTTATAATGCTTTTTTAAATACCTATAAGCAGTATTATTTCCAACATACAATATAATATTCAAATGGCTATTCTTAAATAGTGTGGTAATTCAATTTCATCAAAGTGGTTTAAGCCATTCACAGAGCAGATATTAAACAAAACTGTATCAAGGTCTATAACCTAAAATAAGTTAAACTTTAGAAATGTACAGTGGTGATTAGAAGATATAAACCCTTTTATATTTAATAATGAGCTTACGTGCAACTTATGAAAAAATAGTTAATTATTTTTTATGAAGTAAGTCGTGGACGTAGTCTTTACTCAATTACCTAGCGGTGAGGAAAGCATTCAGCCTAAGCAAAAGCAAATATTGGCACAGGAAGTTAAGGCTCAGAGTTTATTTTTTATATTGAGAAGCTTTGAGGGCAGCTTTGAAGGCAGCATTGCACAAAAAATCTCTTAGAATTTCTATTCTTCAATGTGAACCATAGAAATATCTGTTAACTAATTCTGTAATCTTGTTGATGTCAAAGTCCATAAATATCAATGAAATTTATCTAATTTTAATAAATTATAAACGGGAAACACTCTAAAATAAAAGCATTTTTGAAATGATAATTATACAAGCAACTATAATGTACAATAGTTAAGTTCGATTAGTCATTTCTCTTCCCACTATGTTTCAGCTCTGCTCTGTCCAAAATTTTGCCTATGAAAGCAACAGTTACCAATGAAAGTTCAGTTGATTCCCATATAAGGGGGTATGTGGAGACCTTATTAAAGTGACCTCTGTTGATTTAATTATGACAATATATTGCATTGTTTGTTCTATTCGGCACCCTCTAAGGTATGGCAGTTTATATCTATAGTTGTGATTGTATGAAAATGCGGAGTAAACCTCTTTCAATGTATGTAGTATAAATGATTAATTAAATTTAAATTTATTAAACTCAACTTAAATTGGTTATGAATAGTAAGATGCTTTCAAAAGGCAGTTAAAAGTGGTGGATTTCATTTCATATGTGTATATATGTAGTTATAAATATGTATGTATATGATAAATATAAATTTGCACTATAGTCCTAGACAAAGTAATTAGTAATTTATTTTACCTAGGTACATACGAGCGTAGATTTGATTACTTTACTTATTTATCTGTTTAATATTGGTTATTTTATATAAATATTGGTTATTTTATATAAACAGCACACATGATACCTAGAGGCACCACAGCATATTAGGTACATATTTCGAAGGGATAGAGTTGTCGTGTTACCATCAATAGTTCACAGCAGCTTAATAATTATCAGATTCTGTGCTGATGATATACTTGAATATATAACAGAAACTCACTTAAATGAACGATTCATGACCATCATTTGCAAAAATTTTACTAGTTCCATTCACAGCACTTCTGTTACAATCACAGCAAAGGCCAAAATTTAAGAAATTGATAATTCATACGTCAATGTTCGACTCTCTAACATACATATGTATGTCTAACGAAAATTTCTATTACAAAACACATTTCTATTACAAAAACATTTCGAATGCGTTTGAAATTTGTAAGATTTTCCATTTTTTTTAACGCATAAAACGCAGATATAATTACGTATGGAATTCTTGTATGCATTTGGCCTACTACTTCACCTAAGATCGATAACTGGCATAAATATAATGACAGTTACCAAGGCAACCGGTCCAACATAATTACCACGGATGCCAGTCAGAGCTTTCACAAATACTAGTTGTAAGCTTGTGCTTTCACTGAGTTAACAGACGAAGATTCAGTAGTGAATTTAGATTCTAATTAGCGTGCATTTGTAAGTCATAATAATGAGTCTTTGGTTTTTACAATGATTAATGACATTTAAAAAACAATGTTTTAAAATCAGTTTCTTAATACTATATTTATAAGAATCGTTGTATTTACTCTTAGTGCTAAAATACAGCCCTGAAAATTAAGATATAAAGTTTGACAACTAAACCAATTCGCATTTTCTAAACTCCCGTATGGATCCGCTGGATGATGCTGTATTAAAGTTATTACGTTAAATATCATTTCTGGCCCAATCTTGCTCGAACTGGAAATATATGTATATACAGTTGAACTGAAAGTAAATTTTCATACGAATTTCCTTCAGTAACTCGGAAGTCTCTCTAAAGTGCCCTGGAGACGATCAAATAATTGCGTCAAACAGTGCATATGTGTTAGTGATGTTTTGAGCTCGTAACGAACGGTCATCATGTCATCGTCGGATGATGATGATCTATTAATGGCATTTGCTGCAATTCTTATGAAAAAAATGTCTCAATTTTTGTATTATTTTATATTATTTAGTTTAATTTATTATATTTGATTTTACTTTACTTTATTTTGTTATTTTATTTTATTTTATTTTATTTTATTTTATTTTATTTTATTTTATTTTATTTTATTTTATTTTATTTGATTTGATTTGATTTGATTTGATTTGATTTGATTTGATTTGATTTGATTTGATTTGATTTGATTTGATTTGATTTGATTTGATTTGATTTGATTTGATTTGATTTGATTTGATTTGATTTGATTTGATTTGATTTGATTTGATTTGATTTGATTTGATTTGATTTGATTTGATTTGATTTGATTTGATTTGATTTGATTTGATTTGATTTGATTTGATTTGATTTGATTTGATTTGATTTGATTTGATTTGATTTGATTTGATTTGATTTGATTTGATTTGATTTGATTTGATTTGATTTGATTTGATTTGATTTGATTTGATTTGATTTGATTTGATTTGATTTGATTTGATTTGATTTGATTTGATTTGATTTGATTTGATTTGATTTGATTTGATTTGATTTGATTTGATTTGATTTGATTTGATTTGATTTGATTTGATTTGATTTGATTTGATTTGATTTGATTTGATTTGATTTGATTTGATTTGATTTGATTTGATTTGATTTGATTTGATTTGATTTGATTTGATTTGATTTGATTTGATTTGATTTGATTTGATTTGATTTGATTTGATTTGATTTGATTTGATTTGATTTGATTTGATTTGATTTGATTTGATTTGATTTGATTTGATTTGATTTGATTTGATTTGATTTGATTTGATTTGATTTGATTTGATTTGATTTGATTTGATTTGATTTGATTTGATTTGATTTGATTTGATTTGATTTGATTTGATTTGATTTGATTTGATTTGATTTGATTTGATTTGATTTGATTTGATTTGATTTGATTTGATTTGATTTGATTTGATTTGATTTGATTTGATTTGATTTGATTTGATTTGATTTGATTTGATTTGATTTGATTTGATTTGATTTGATTTGATTTGATTTGATTTGATTTGATTTGATTTGATTTGATTTGATTTGATTTGATTTGATTTGATTTGATTTGATTTGATTTGATTTGATTTGATTTGATTTGATTTGATTTGATTTGATTTGATTTGATTTGATTTGATTTGATTTGATTTGATTTGATTTGATTTGATTTGATTTGATTTGATTTGATTTGATTTGATTTGATTTGATTTGATTTGATTTGATTTGATTTGATTTGATTTGATTTGATTTGATTTGATTTGATTTGATTTGATTTGATTTGATTTGATTTGATTTGATTTGATTTGATTTGATTTGATTTGATTTGATTTTATTTTATTTTATTTTATTTTATTTTATTTTATTTTATTTTATTTTATTTTATTTTATTTTATTTTATTTTTTCCGTTTCGCTTTACTTCACTTTTCTATGTCCTCTCAGCTTGAAATCTTCCCTGCAAATGAGCTCATGCTTGTCAAACATGAGTGGAGACGATCAAATTATCGTCCGTCAAATAGAAATATCAAAAATTTTTGATTTTCATCAAACAGAGCCGACAACAGGTCGGTGTAGCGTACGTGTAGCCGACGAGAGCCGACGACACCAACACACTTAAAGTGTTTGACGCAATTATTTGATCGTCTCCAAGGCACTTAACACGAAATTTTTCTGTGGATTATGGTGATTCAAGTTAGTTCAACTGTAGTTCAGGTGGTGCTGCTGGTGTCATGTTATTATCAAGAAGCGGCTTTGAAAAATTAAGATTCGGAGCAAGTATTTTCCTCTTCACGTTTTGACATTGATTGAGAGAAAAATTGCAATTAATCTCTCATAACAGGATGTATGTATGTGATTGGCGTTCAACCGTTTAGCCGGTTATAGCCGAATCGATGAGAGCGCGCCACTCCTCTCTTTCCTTCGCAGTTCGGCGCCAGTTGGAGATTCCAAGTGTAACCAGGTCGCTCTCCACCTGGTCCTTCCAACGGAATGGAGGCCTTCTCCTTCCTCGGCTTCCTCCGGCGGGTACTGCATCGAACACTTTCAGAGCTGGAGTGTTTTCGTCCATTCGGACAACATGACCTAGCCAGCGTAGCCGCTGTCATTTTATTCCCTGAACTATGTCAATGTCGTCGTATAACTCGTACAGCTCATCGTTCCATCGTCTGCGGTATTCGCCGTTGCCAATGTTCTGGGGACCATAAATTTTGCGCAAAATTTTCCTCTCGAAAACTCCTAGTGTCGTCTCATCTGATGTTGACATTGTCCAAGCTTCTGCGCCATAAAGCAGGACGGGAATGATAAGCGACTTGTAGAGTTTGATTTTGGTTCGTTGAGAGAGGACTTTAATGTTCAATTGCCTCTCAGTCCAAAGTAGCACCTGTTGGCAAGAGTGATCGATAAGTTCGAGGCTGAGATTGTTGGTGTTGTTGATACTGGTTCCCAGGTATACGAAATTATCCACAACTTCGAAGTTATGACTGTCAACAGTGACGTGGGAGCCAAGACGCGAGTGCGCCGACTGTTTGCTTGATGACAGGAGATATTTCGTCTTGTCCTCATTCACCTCCAGACCCATTCGGTTCGCCTCCTTATCCATGCGGGAAAAAGCAGAACAAACGGCGCGGTTGTTGCTTCCGATGATATCAATATCATCGGCGTACGCCAGCGGCTGTACACTCTTGTAGAAGATTGTACCATACCATAACAGGATATAATGTTTAATATGAGATCTATAGTAAATCTATGGTTGCCAGCATAGTCTTACAAAAATGTAGTAGAAGTTTATTAGATACTATTGAAAAAAGTACTTATTATATATTTGAATGGCACCCTGTTATCTAAATTGCCTTTTCATAGCCTTCGTACCGTTGTAGTAATACAATAGTCTACTTATGTAATTAATTATTAGTAATCCTAGGTTAACATTAACATTCATTAAGCCACTTTATGTGCATATGTATGTAGGTATGAATGTTTGTATGGATGTAGATAAATGTATATTTACAAATGTGTGCGTGTGACTTAATCAAAACAATGGCGTAACGAACAGGTTGGCTAGTAATGCGGCTAATATTGTACTTATGTAGTTACAACTAAATTCAACTTAGATATTTGAAAGATTTTTTTGTTTATCATAGTAGAACATGGTCAGAATGCTGTTTGCCGCAACGTCTCCAAAGAGGACTTCTTCAGCAGTCTCGCCTGCGAGGAATCCGAACTTTCGCTAATTCGATGTGAAGATACTGGTGACATTACTTTATAACCCACAGGTGTATACGCTTTGTAATCGTTGAAACTGAAATTTTTATCTATTGTATTATTGTTACTGCTATTATTCGAATGCGGATTTGGAGACTCAAACAATGTATAGCTGACGGGCATTTCTAGGTCCGCTTCTGCCGATGATTCAATGCCATCAATAAAATCGTTGGAGAGTTCAAATTGACTGGTGACATTGGTTTGCGGTAAAATATCCAGCGTTGAGTCACACCTAAATGGTGAGCATTTACGTGATTTGGGTAAAAGTTCTACTTCATCGCTTTCGATTTCGCTCATTTCTACCGAAGCACTGGGTACATCTACACAGGGCGTCAATAAACGTGGATAATTCGTGATATAATCGAATACCTCGGCAGCAGTTGGACGCTTTTTGGCCTCTTGACTCCAACAAGCTTTAAGTAAACCCTCCAGTTGTGGCTTCACACCCGTAGGTATTTGCAAGGTTTTGCCACTTTTAATATAATCAAACACCTGCTCATTGGTTAAGCCTTGATAAAGATACGAACCGAATGTGATTATTTCATATACCACAACACCAAAAGCCCACACATCTGACGCAGACGTGAACATGCCAGATCCTAAAGATTCTGGCGCCATCCAGCGTATAGGCAACATTGCTTTTCTATTGAAACGATAATAGTCGCTCTCGTAGGTAGAACGCGTCATACCGAAATCACCGAGTTTGACGACACGCTGCGCATTTACCAGACAATTACGGCATGCCAGATCGCGGTGTACATACTTTTCGCTAGCGAGGTAGGCGAGTCCACGTGCCACATCCATGGCATACATTGTTAAACGTTTCGACGAGACATCAGAGTCGTCGGTCACTTTATCGTTGAGCAATTGCCGACGCGCCAGCAAGTATGTCTTCAAGTCGCCATACAGCATGAACTCCATAATGGTGTAAATTGGTTCTGTTTGCAGACAAACGCCCAATAGTTTGACTATGTTATTGTGATGCAAGCGTTTCATGACCTCCGCTTCGGATAAGAAATCCAAACGGTCGTCTGTGGAGGCGCCTGTTTTTAGCGTCTTGACCGCTACTGCAGTCCAACCGCTGGCACCAATTAACGCCTCACCACCATACACCATACCGAAAGCACCTTTACCCAATCGACGATTTATTACCACATTCTCTTTAGGCACTTCCCATTTGTCGAGCGTGTTGCTCATATTGTGCGACGGTGATAGTAAGTCAATGCCGAAATTTTTCATTATTTTCGCCGACCGCTTGAGTTTCTTGTCGTAACGTTTCTTCCAGAAAAAGAAAGATATCAGCGATATTATGGTAACAAATAAGAGACACATCATAGCCGTGAATATGAAAGCAGCGCTCTCACAATCCTTATTGAGTAATTTGGCCAAGAGTGCAAAGCTACAGTCGTACGTACCATCACTTGGTCGCTGACCACCACTCTCTAGCCATAACACTTTATCTTCTTCCAACTGCAAACGCCCACCATCGGTGTGCATAGCATCGCCGATACCTTTCACATATGGCTTAAATTTACCCAAATTATGGAATTGGTTATCGTGCCATTGCACGATGTCTAAATCGGTAATACGAGAACCGCCTCTACCGAACTGCACACGCCCAGAGAGACCGATGAAATCTGTCTGCCAAATGAGCTCTACGAAGCGTGTGACCACACTTTTACTACGCAAATTATTTACCGCACCTTCGTTCTCCTTCAACAGTTTTTCTACAGCGTATGCGTAAGCCCAAACTGCATCGTACGCGTAACCAGTGTAATTCGAGATCACGTTATTGTTTCGGGCATGTGTCTGTAACCACTCACTTATAGTTATATTTTCCTGCATGGTTGCATTGAGGTCGCCAAATGGTGTGTGCATTATGCTGAAATGACCTTCCGCAGCCTGGAAGCATAAAAAACAGTTAAATGATTAGTTTTACCCTTGAAAGACATTATTAATGTTCTAACCTTTTTCAATTGCTCACTTGTGCAATTGTGATTGCTATCCAATGTGCTCCAGTCTTTAGATATCCAAGAGGGCAAGAACCAAACATAACCTTCGTAGGCTGTCATCTGTGGAGAACATAAGCAGTTATATGTTATTCGGACATTTGAAAACCTTTTTCTAAATATGTGGCACGATTCCGATTACTTTGGCGGTCGGGGTTTGACAACGGGGCTCTCCAGAGCAGGAATATATATAAATATTCTTTATTGGACTTATAGTTTTTGAAATATTCATGTTAAAATTTACTTATTTTAAAAATCACTTAGCACACTAATAGCTGAAAAGGTTTCTGTGTTTACAATTATGTGGAAAACGAGCGTTGCCACATGTTAGAAACCATAGATGATCGATTTTTTAATTACCGTCTTTTATTTATTAGCATATCATAGTTTTTTGTCGTAGAACTCTCTTCTGCATCAAGGATGTATATAAAAAATCTTTCCAGGGATGTTCGAAGTTTTTTTCGTGTAGAACTCCTTTCGGCACTGGCGGCCTTCGGCCGCGCTTTAAAAAAATAACCCTGGTCGAGCCAAAACCAGGGTGTCCAAAGTTTTTTTTTCGCGTAGAACTCCTTTCTGCACTGGCGGCCTTCGGCCGCGCTTTAAAAAAATAACCCTGTGATGTGTTCGGAGTTTTTTCGCGTAGACCTCCTTTCTGGTCAAGCCAATACAAGTGTTAGCAAAATCAAAGACTGTCCTCGATATGATTTTTAAAAATTTATTTTGTTAAATAAAAGAAGAGGAATTTTGGCAAAAAAGAGGAATTTTCGCAAAAAGAGGAATTTATGGATGAATTTTTATATGAAATCTACAATGTGACTGCGCTCGTTTTCCGCATAATTGTGAACACATAAATCTTAGAGTGAAAAGTGATTTTTAAAATAGCTAATTTTTGTTTAAAAAAACTTTAAATAAATGTTAAATTTGAACTTTATTGAGTGTTAGCAATGAAATTTCAAACATTTGAAGTGAAAAAAGAGCGTAAATTGGGTTATAGTGAGTGAAATTGCTTGTTGAAAATTTTGATTTTTTGATCTTTAAAGCGGAATATTTTGAAAACTAGGCGTCTGCGGTACCTATAACCCTATATATTTTTTAATCGGGAGGACGTCCTCTTTCCAACGGTGCCCTCAGATCGCGGCGCCATAGTAATCGGAATTGTGCCAAATATGTAATTTCGGACTAACGATACGTTCAAAGCTTCAATTCATCAGAGAACTATAACCGCCGGGAACGTTTAAATACGAACATTTTCAATGAATGAATCAAAAAATAAGAGTTATTTTTGATTTTTATATATTTAGATCAAAAGTAAAAGTTATTTTTGATTTTTATTTTTTTAGATCAAAAAATAAGAATTATTTTTGATTTTTATATTTTTAAATCAATAATAAAAATCAATTAAAAATTATTATTTATTTATTTATGCCGTATATATCACAATATGCTGCATCATTCCAATTTTTATATATGAATATATGCGACTTATCCATTATCAAGTTCAGAGGCATAACATTTTATTGTTATTATAACCGTACATCTTAGTTTTACTTTAAAGCTTAACAGAAATTAAGAAACATATTATGTCACAAATTTTGAATTGATTTTTATTATTGATTTAAAAATATAAAAATCAAAAATAATTCTTATTTTTTGATCTAAAAAAATAAAAATCAAAAATAACTTTTATTTTTGATTTAAATATATAAAAATCAAAATTTAAAAATCATACAATATTTCGCATATAGTTCACCTAAAAATCATGATGGTGTAATCAAAACGTTTCTACGATGTTCCTTTATGTATGATATTTTTATTAAAAATTGTAAAATAACTATTATTTCCGGTCCCTGGCCAATATAATGTTAATATCTTTGAAAACTGACTTAGTTACGAATGCAACGTAAATTTCGACTACGAAACAATCAGATTACTGATGAGAAACACTATCTACTCTTAGTTCTTAATTAACTTACTCCTAAATTGTAGGCCTCACAAAGCGCCAGCTCAGCATTCCTGTGGTGTATATCCGCAATTATAATCTTGGCATGTTTTTCCTTTAGATCCAACAGGTGCTGAAATCAAATGGGTTTTTATAAACATTAACAATTTTCCCCAAAAAAAAAAACATCAAATACAATTCAGCTCACTTTTTTCATTTCCACAGCCTTCACATCACTCAGGAACTTCTTATTGATAATCAATTCCAAGTCACTTTTCTTCATAGCTGGTTCCATGTGCGATATATACTCGGTATACTTTTGTCCATCTTCAGTCAGGGCGGCAACACGCTTCCAACCAAAGAATTTCATTAACTCAATGTACACATCCTCGTACTGACGATTTGAACCAATCGTACGAAAGAAATAGGGATATGCGTCACGATCGGTGAATGTAGCGCCCTCCGCCGAGTATGATATCACAGCCATATTTGTATGCTTCGATATGCCCGCTATTGGTTCGACTGTTTCACTACAAGCCGGACCTAGCACACCCAACACACGTGGATCGGAAAAGTAATGTATGAATACTTTCATAACCTCGTCGGCTTTACATTGTCCATCGTGAGCCATCGCATCGAGTTGGTAATTACTTAGTAAACCTTTGTTATTTACTGCCTTAACAGCATGTAAAACAGCTTCCTTGAGATTCTGATGGCCGCGACTAAAGTCTGTTAGCGGAAAAATCCCACCGATATTTAAATTAATTTGCGACTTTTTGCTAAGCCATCCCTTGTATGTCTCCTCATTAGACTTTAACCATTCGCACGCAACTCTATTGTAGACGTCATCGATATTCGCATCGGTATTTTGCCACTGTGGGCTCAGTTGTAGTAACCGCAGCATGCCATCCGATATATTAAATTCACGTAATACGGAAAGCAAGTGTTCTTCTTTCAAACTCTGCGTATAGTATTTGACTACCGGCGTTAGCTCATATTTGCAGGCAGTTCGCAGTAACACTGTCAGGTCTTCACAACGCGGCTGGGTGATTTGATAAAACTCAATTTCACCATCGATAACAATGGATGGTGTCCAGTGAAGCACAATGAAGCGCTTATTAAGCAATTCAGGGTTAAACTTATCCTGATATTTGCCATAAAGCTGACGTAACTTCCCCCGAAAATCCGCACCCAACCAGAGCACATTGACAAAACTGTGTGTACCGGCTATATGATGCATGACGAAGGCAGTATCGGGTTTATGTTCGGCCAGCAAGGTGACACATGTTCTTCCGAAACAATCGGGGCTTTGATATTCCTCGTAACTATTGAAATTTAACACATAAATACAATTATTTTCTCTGCCCACAAGTATGCAAATCACTCTGCACACACTACTCACTTTTTACCCGCGCGCAATTCAGCCAATAGCGCTTCCGGTATTACGTAGCGTCCATAATCACTATGGGTTTGATTAAGAAACACGTTGTAGTGTAAACTGTAGGCAGCCAACTCTAACGGCATATCGATCTGCGTTTTTGGCACGAACCAACCAAACCGACCTGCTGTTGACATGCCAGCCTCCATAATAGTTTCCGTCAAAATGGATCGCACCACAACTGGCGTCCAAACAGCTACATTGATCATAGCCATAATCGCACCAGTTGGGTATCTACAGGAAAAAGAAATGGTTAAGTTTTGTAAAATCTTTTTGCAGATTCATACTCTTTCCCTTCATTACTACTTTATAACATTTTAAAACAATTAGACAAATCAAAAGTAAGGAAAGGCTAAGTTCGGGCGAAACCGAACATTTTATACTCTCGCAATTTATTGATGTAATTTTATTAAAATAACACACAATTTGACTCATTTTCACCACCCAGGTACACTATATCCAAGACTATACACTCACTTAATTTTGCTAAGATATCTCACATATTAAACGATATATGCGGAGTAAAGACGAGCGTATTTTTGAAAAACCTATAATTTGGTATATGGGAGCTTGGAGAAGTTATAACCCGAGTTTATAATTTTTTGGACAAAGACACACTATCTATTAAAAGAAAAAAGATTTCCTCTGAATTAAATTAAAATATCTAAAAGTTTTAAAGATATTTTCAGTGAAAATTTACCCTTAAGCACTGATTTCTTTATGTTCGATATCAGGGGCCTTGAAAAGTTTTAATCCGATTTCGACAATTTTTCCACAAGTGAAGCCAGAGATGATATGCACTATTTATGTACAGTTTTATTCCGCTATCTTCATTAGTTCCTTATGTATACATTATAAAGTGAAGGAATCAGATGGAAATCACAATTGAGTTATATGGGAAGTAAGCGCGGTTATGAACCGACTTCGGCATTTTTCATCCGTATCGTCAAGGTGTCAAGAGTAGGGATGGCAACGATTAATCATTTGATCGACTATTACTCGAGTAATTGCAAAATAATCGCAAACTGCATTTTGAAATTTAATACATTTAATGTTCATCTAAGTTAGCGTACAAGGGTCGAAATTGGTCGCATCAGTCATTAATGACTGGAAACGGTATAAACATAGTTAAATTCTAATATGTCAACGTAGTTTAATATCAACAAATGAATGTCTGGTAACACTGCATTTACAGTTAAGTCAAACGCATTTTACGTTCAGTTGTTTGAAGAGCAATGGCGTCAGTTAAAAGCGAAGTGTGGACATTTTTTTAATAAAATAGCAATAACTACGTTAAATGTCAACTTTGCTGCAAAAATTTAAAATTTTCTAATAACACATCAAATATGTTGCAGTATTTAAAATTAAAGCATGCAACAGTAGCCTGCAAATTGTGGTAACTTGGAGCAATCGGTATTACATTTTAAATTTCTTCTAGTTATATATAAATATATGTGTACAAATTAGACTCTGAAATCTAGGAGTAACGACAAGTGATGATGACACTGACACCATGATTGAAATGCCGAGTTGCAGCAGCAAACCAATTAATGAAAGCCCTTCAGCTTCGAAACACTATTGATGCTTGGGAAGAAATGAAAACCGTACCGACTTTCAAAAAAGTATTGTCATCTACTTTGTACCTCAGTACCTGCTGAGCGGCTTTTCTCAAAATCGGGTGCAACTGCGACCGAAAAACGCAATCGTTTGACAACAAAACGTTTATCGAAATTGCTTTTTCTTTCTTGGTTGAACAGAGAATAAATTTTCTTGACTTCAATAAATATATTTTCATTTATACTAAGACAAATGAATTTTTAATACGATATTTTAATTTTATTTCCGTTTTTGCTTTTGTGTATATACCAACATAATTTGAATGTCTGAAATAAGAATATAGTCTCCTATATTTTATTGGTTTTATTTTTACGCAAAGTTGCAAAACATAGTCTTTCAAGTAAGAGGCAATTCTTTTACTTTAAGATTGCTGTACATATTTTGAAAAATTTAATTAAGAATTTTTTCTCTTTTAGGATATGTCTCGGACTCTGTGATAGAGCATTATAATACAAAATTCGGCCCTGAAACTTGGTGGTGGTCTTTATGCAATTTAGTATTATTTGAAAACATTGGAATTAATCGATTACTCGATTTTTTTACATTAATTGCAATTAATTGCAATTATTTTTTTATATCTTGCAATTAATCATTTGATTATTTAATCGATTAAAAAATTTTTTTGCCATCCCTAGTCAAGAGAGTATTATATATCGAATTTTATTAAAATCGGTCGAATAGTTGCTGAGATTTTTGTTTTCCGCACTTTCAACCTAACCCTCTAGTGCATATGCCTGCCTACAGACGGGGTGTTTTCAAAATCAGATATAAAATATTTCTTTTAATATTAAAATTCGGATTTTTTTTCAAAAGAACGCTTAAAGTTCAACTTACGTAATGGTTTTTTCAGATTGGCAATACTACTTCTAGTTTTGACGTACTGTCAATTTGAAGTGACAGATTAGCACTTTCCCGCCAATTTAATTATTTTTGCAATCAACACAATTTTCTGAACAACAAGAAATATAAATTCTTGTGTCGTTTCAAGTTGAAAAAAATACTTACGGGTGTGGAATTTTGTGCTCTTTATGATAGTGTTCGATTTATAATAAAAAAACTAATAGCAGGTGAGTAAATTCGAAAATATTGAACTCCGCCTTGAGGCGGACTCATGCATTGCGCTGCCTACCTTTTTCAAGTAAAATGAAATATTTGTGATACAATTGAAAATTTTTCTTATTTTATTATTGAATAATAATCAGATATGTCGCGTTATTCTAAGACCCATATGACGGATGAAGAAATTCGACAATATTTCGAAGAGTCGCAATTGGTAACTGATACTTCCGACAATGAATGCGATTTTGATAGTGACGATTCTGATATGGATCCAACCTACTCACTACCGGAAAATGATACGATCATTGATGCAATGCTAAACTCCTCAGAAATGATGCGAAACGCAATCGAATGCAGTTTGAATGTGACAGACTTTGAAGAAAATGCTGAAATAATTGAGCTGCCACCGATTCCTCCATTGCCTGTTTGTGACGTTACTTCTAGTGTATTCTTACCGTCGACAGTGACACGTTCTGTGCACAAAGCATTAGAATCGCAAGAAAAAATCGGAGTCCTACCAGCTGCAAGTGATTTGAGAAACGATATGAGTGCGATAAGATCGATTCTTTGGAAGAAGAAAAAACTTCAGCTGAGTGTTGCAGATTTGGCTTTTCAAGGCCAGGACATGCCGGATTTTTTAAAATGTTTAAAAACACCTTACGACTGCTTTGCATATTTTGTGACCGAAGACTTTCTGAAGGTAATTTCTAATATATAACAGTTTATTAAATTTTTAATAAAAATTTTGCAGGCAATAGCCTTACAGATGAACTTGTATGCCAAGCAAAAAGATATATCTTCAAAGTTTTGTATCGATCACCAAGAGCTGCGTAAGTTTTTGGGAATATTGTTGTTTACGTCTGTTTATCGCTTTCCTAACAGTCGCTCATATTGGGGACAATACGGATTAGATCCGATACGTTTATCCATGACATGCAATCGATTTGAAGAAATTAGAAACCACTTGCATTTCAATAATGATGCGTCTCGTATAGAGAAAGGTCAACCTGGTTATGACCTCTTGTATAAAATAAGGCCGCTAGTAAAACATTTCAACCAACGTTTTTCTTCAGTTCCAATGCGGCAGAGACTTTGCGTTGATGAGCAAATGTGTGCCACGAAAATGAGTGGAAACCCAGTGAGGCAATATATGCCAGCAAAACCTCACAAATGGGGAGCGAAACTATTCGTGATTTGCGATTCCTTTGGATATTCGTATTCCTTTGAAGTTTATTGTGGCGCCGGCGATAACAAAATTTTGCCAAATTGTCCAGATCTTGGTGCTGCATCCAATGTTGTAGTTAGGTTGTCACAAGTCATACCAAACAATGCCAATCATATTATTTACTTTGACAACTTTTATACCTCATTGGGATTGCTATTATATATGAGAAGTCGCGGAATTCACAGTTTAGGTACAGTGCGAGGAAATCGAGTACCAAATATAAAACTTTCCACAGACGCAGAGCTGCAATCAAAAAAAGTAGCACGTGGGTATAATGAAGAATACGTGGGAAGTGTTTTTGGAGTAGACATAAGCAGCGTTTTGTGGTACGACACAAGAGCAGTTCGTCTGTTATCCACCTACGTAGGAACAGATGCAATTGTACATAATGAAAGTTCATATTCCTTAAAGGCAAATCGTTGGGATCGAAAATTGAAACAAAATGTTGAGGTGGATTGTCCAGCTATTGTGAAAGAATACAACCAGCATATGGGTGGTGTGGATTTGGTTGACGGATTGATTGGTCGATACCACATAAAAATGAAAACCAGAAAATGGACAAATAAATTATTTTACCACATGCTGGACGTGAGTATGGTGAATGCATATTGTCTTTATAACCGACTAAATAAGGACGTCCTAAAGTGTAAACTTCCTGACTTCAGATCAGAAGTGGCAGAAACACTTTGTTTGATTGGTTCGACAAAACCTGTAAAACGTGGTCGTCCATCGTCTTTAACACCTCCACCAAAAGCTAAAAAGACGTATCACCTATCAGAAAATATAAGATACGATCAAATAGGACACTGGTGTAAGTTTTTGGACCGCTCAGGCAAAAAAATGTGCAAATTTCGTGGATGCAAATCAGAAACTCAGGCATTTTGCATTAAATGTAAAATTAATTTATGCAATTCAACGGCAAAAGATTGTTTTTTCAAATATCACAATAAAGAAGAAATGAAAACATAAATTTATATGAACATTTTAATGCATAGGTCCGCCTTGAGGCGGATTACCTTATTTTACCTGTAAAAGGTACACAAATTGACAAATCGAAAAACTAACATCAGATTCGTCTTCACAGACCTGAATATAGTCTAATATAAAAATCACAGTCGAAACAAAAATTCATGCATTAGAGGGCTAATCTTTGTATGGGAGGTGGACGTGGTTATTATCCGATTTCGGCTACTTTTATGGTGTATGGGAACGTAAGGGAAGTGACTGCAAAAAGTTTGGTTTATAAAGCTTTATTGGTTTACGAGATATATATTTGCTTCCGCCGTTTTCCAATAGATGTCTCTAGGGTCAAGCACTGGTATATTAAATGCTATTTTCAAGGAACATCTGTACCAAGTTTCGTCAAGATATCTTAATGTTTACGCAAGTTAACGGAGAGACAGACGGTCATCCGGGTTTTAACTCGTCTCTTTATCCTGATCATTTTGATATACATAACACTATATCTAACTCGTTTAGTTTTATGACTTACAAACAACCGATAGGTGAAAAAAAATACTGAACTAAGTAAATTAAAATAAATTGAAAGTTTTATTTAATTAACCTCGAGTAATTATTTTGATTTTTTTCGGTTTATTATTTACCTCAACTGTTGGAATATGCTATTATAATTGATCGCTTCATATTGATCGATAGACACATTCGTTTCGTATTGGATCGGCACTAGTGAGACATTACGGTAATTGAGTTTCTCACGTAAAATGATAGCGAATATGCGACTAATTACTTGATGTAAGGCTCGATCGGACACTTGTAATCCAATCGTTTCAACTCGCACATTTGGTATATTTGGTAATTCTTCTGTAAACAAAAAGATATTAATAATAATGTTAAAATAGCGAAATTCTAAATTCTAAGTTTAAATACTGATATACGTGGTTTCCGAAAGATAAGCTTGTATTAAGTTAAGACAGGCGACATAAAATCGAAAAGATGCTTTGAAACCTTGCATGGAAACAATTTTCTTACGGTCTGGTACTTAAATTATCCCTGTGGAGCATAACATGCCACAAATTTGTCATACAGTTATTAAGCTAAATAATTTGAAGTTCTTAAATTAAGCTTCGAAACGTACAAATATGGGAACAAATGTTCATTGAGATCGATGTATGTAGTTAGTTTAGAGCAGAACTTCGGGACTTTGAAGGTAATTTCATAATTAGCATCAACAATTACACCCACAAACTGATGGAAATTGAAATAACTCAGTAGTAGTATTACTCGTTAAACTCGGTGTAGTACACTGAAGAGAGGTTTTAACCAAGGGTGGTGTTCTCATAATCGAAATCAAATTTTGATATATTCTTTGAAGGTAATTTCATAATTAGCATCAACAATTACACCCACAAACTGATGGAAATTGAAATAACTCAGTAGTAGTATTACTCGTTAAACTCGGTGTAGTACACTGAAGAGAGGTTTTAACCAAGGGTGGTGTTCTCATAATCGAAATCAAATTTTGATATATTCTTTGATTTCACACACAATTTAATAAATGGTATTAAATCGAACAAAATAAATTAGCTTTAAATTTAATTTTATCATGTAAATGAAAGATAATAGATCTTCCCTGCTAAAATTTTTGATACATATTTACCAGACCTTTTTAAATATTACCAAGGTTTTTATATAAAATCTATTAATAACTAAATCTAAATTTAAATTCCAATATTACCGCCATTCGTAAAACAATTATAACGATAGGGGTGTGGCTTATCCTTGACTTTTTCAATGGTTCCCAACACTTCCGTTGACACCATGCTTTGACTCACGATTATTTGTACAAAAATGAACATTAAAGCAGCAAACCAACGAAGTTGGAACGTTGAACGCACTATTCCAAACGCAGTTCGCTCCATATTTGAGCTGAGAGTTTGTATTAAATTCTGGTTAAATGCTTAGAATCGGCAGTCGATGCACAGTTATTAGCGACTTTGTTATTCAAGAGTTCATTTCATTTAATTCTTCATATTATTTCGTAAATTTATTTGCATTTTTTGGTTTTTTAAATTTTATTTAATTTATTTATTTATTTATTTAGTTATTGGAAGGGAAATACTTGTAATCATATGTTTGCTATTTAAATCAGTGTAAAAATGTGAGGCAGTCACTTGATTTATTCTTATATAGTTCACATTAAATTATTTGTATCGCTTCCTCAATTAAATATAATATTGCTTGCTTATAATCTTGAATGTAATCCAGACAATTTTTGCTTTCTGAAAGAAAAGAATTAGAAAATATGCATGTATTAATACATTGTGAAGAACTGAGTTTGATTTATTATTTTTGTTTTAAGAATATTGACTGTAATTAATATAAAGTAATGCAAACTTAATTTAAGTTGAAACATTGTATGGAAGCTATATGTTAGATTCGCCCGATCTTGTTGATTTCCGCTAATTTCTTTCTACTGTCAAGTAAAAAACACTCAACTGAAAGAGTTTTGGGAAAAAATAACATTTTTGAAGAATCGGTTACGTAAGAATCGTTACCAGCCTATTTTCAGTTTCAATATTTTTGAAAATAACTTCTACATTAAATTATTGAATGATCTTATCGCTGAACAGATTTTGGCTAGAAAACGTCGGATCTTCTTGGAACTTTTCAAGAGCTCATAGAGCGAAGCGATGTCGTTTGGTAAAATCTAGCGGCTTCAGTTCTTGTACAAGCTGTATTTTGTACTCTTTCAATTTAAGATATCGACGTAAAATGCATCAAGTCGTTACATACGTCAGTCAGAGTTACTGCCTACGGCGCCGACTCTCCACGGTCTTCGTACATATATACTCTCAGCTACGGCTGCAATATTTTATTCAAAGTGTGCTGGACGTGGTCTACCACTACCAACTTTTGTCCTTTTAACAGCTTTTTTTGAAGATATATCTTTTTTAACCTTCATTCCAGAAAATTCAAGACGAAATTTCGCATACTTATTTAAACTTTGGTATTTCAGTATCTTCAAATACCCACATTTACCACCCTAAGCTTACACACATTACTTCCATTACATGTTATTACTACACTACAATTTGCCTATATAGCAATTCGAACAACAAACATCATTTAAAATTCTCATTAAGTTAATATAATTGATAGTACAATTTTTCAGTTACATAACCTCACTTGATTGATAAGTATAACACTATGCCACAGAATCGACTTATTTCTGGGTATTGGACCAATCCAAAAAAAATATATTCTCCTATTTTCGAAGTTAATTTCCAAAATCGAAATATTTGGTTTCGAAGTTCAAAAAATGGATTTTTTTAATTTTATTATTAATTGGTACATTTTGCTCTTAATTCAATGATGTATAAAACTTTTCGGTCAAATTTATATTGCATATGCTACGAAAGGTCAAAGTTAGATCTTCGAAAAAAATTAACATTTTACATATCGAAAACTACTGGACACCTTATAGCATCTGGCATATAAACTCGAGCGAACAATTTTATACACCATTTAATTAAGAGGAAACCCATATTTTGGAATTTTTAAGATTTTTAAGATCAAGATCTTGTAATTAATAATAATTATTAAAAAAAACTTTTTTCGAACTTCGAAACCTTATATTTCCATTCTGGAGTCTAACTTCGAAAATCGGAGAATGCACTTTTATTACTTATGTCGGATCTCCCGGAAAACATTAGTTTGATCCAATACCCAGCCCAGTGTTGTACAGTGTAATAATTGAAATTGAATTCATTGATTAAATTCGTTTGAATAAAAATATTTACAATTTAATATTTTACAAATTACTTATGTTTACTCAGAAAAATGCCACAAATTTAAGCTAGTGATAACCTTAAACATTACTAGTTGTATACGCTTAACTGATAACAAATTTTAAATAATGAGGCCTGCTGTTCGTTCCCTGAGAAGACAGCCACTGTATTACGGAAAGTTGGGGAAATGCTTACGACGCATATTTACGAAAATGTCCATAAGTTAATGTGTATTAAGCACCGCCAATTCCATTGATAAACCTTTACTAATGAAGGCTTAAAGCTTTATGCAATACAGTCAAATATTTCTTTTTATAAGTAAATGCAGTACTTGCTTTAAATTTGAATATTTAATATTTATAATATCAAAGCCTTTTGTAGCCTACAAAATGAAATTCAATACAGCCTTGTATAAGATAACAACGGCATCAGACATTTTAAGCGCCATTAAAACAAAAGACAATGGCATCGAACAGAGAATAAGGCAAGATTTGAGTGCATTATTTGCTGAGCCATAACTTTATTGTAGCACTGTATGTTTTCCTGTATCGAATGACAAAAGTTCATTGTTTTCACTTACCATAAATGCCAGCAGATAATGCAAATGCGGCACTTTGGTCGAAAACAAAATATTTTTATACAAAATTGACTTGATTGGCAAAATACTTTTGATTATTCAACATGTTCCTTAAAACACAAATAATTGCGCTTATATATGTATAATTCTCGGTGAGCTTGTACGGGTTTAGGAAATAGGCGCAGAATATTGACCGTGATAAATAAACAGCTTTTACTATAACTTTTATTGGAGTTAAAAGACAATGTGACCTCTTATAAGAATTTCTTATTTGGTACCATTGAGAGATGGCATTTGTGTTAAAAATTCTATCCTTATATCAAATTTATGTTTTGACATTAATTAATGTTTGCCTCCCTGTGACTTCCATCTGGTAGGTTATCAATTAATACATTTGTATGGAAGTCTCTTTCTACTTTCCGAGATGCCCGATAAAAAAAAATGTTTTTTTTTTGCTGTATTCAATGGAATAACCAAAGTGGATTGTTTCAAAAATTAGCCGAAACTCGAATACGGAACCACCCCAAAAAATATTAAATAATAATATAATATAATATATTAAATAATATACAAAAATAAAAACATATATATGTATAATCACCATTTTTAGATTTATAGAGTCGACTTTTTAACGCTCCTTGCGATCTTGGAATGACGTGAAGAAAAAAACGAAGTTTTTAATATTTAATACTTCTTCGAGATTAAGAGTGGCACTAGTCCCTGTTTCAGTTAAGAGTTGGGCATTTTTTTAGTCGTGTATCATTTTCCTTCTTTTCCTTCTTGACTGGCCTAGACACCGCTTACGCGGTTCTAGCTGAGTCCAAAACAGCGGGCCACGTATCCCTCCTTCTGGTAGTTTGGCGCCAATTGGTTATACCAAGCGAAGCCAGGTCCCTCTCCACCTGGTCCTTCCATCGGAGTGGAGATCTCCCTCTTCCTCGGCTTCCACCAGCGGGTACTGCATCGAATACTTTCAGAGCTGGAGCACTTTCATCCATTCGAACAACATGACCTAGCCAGCGTAGCCGCTGTTTTTTTATTCGCTGGACTATGTCTATGTCGTCGAATAACACATACAGCTCATCGTTCCATCGTCTGCGGTATTCGCCGTTGCCAATGTTTAAGGGACCATAAATCTTCCGCAAAACCTTTCTCTCGAAAACTCCTAGTGCCGTCTCATCGGATGTTGACATCGTCCACGCTTCTGCACCGTAATGTAGGACGGGAATGATGAGAGACTTGTAGAGTTTGGTTTTTGTTCGTCGAGGGAGGACTTTACTTTTCAATTGCCTACTTAGTCCATAGTAGTACCTATTGGCAAAAGTGATTCTGCGTTGGATTTCAAAGCTGACATTGTTATTGCTGTTAATGCTGGTTCCCAGGTAGACGAAATTATCTACAACTTCAAAGTTATGACTGTCAACAGTGACGTGGGAGCCAAGACGCGAATGCGCTGACTGTTTGTTTGACGACAGGAGATATTTCGTCTTGTCCTCGTTCACCACCAGACCCATACGCTTCGCTTCCGTATCCAGTCTGGAAAAAGCAGAACTAACGGCGCGGGTGTTGTTTCCAATGATATCGATATCATCGGCGTACGCCAGTAGCTGTACACTCTTATAGAAGATTGTACCTTCTCTATTTAGCTCTGCAGCTCGTATTATTTTCTCCAGCATCAGGTTAAAGAAATCACACGAGAGTGAGTCACCTTGTCTGAAACCTCGTCTGGTATCGAACGGCTCGGAGAGGTCCTTCCCGATCCTGACGGAGCTTTTGGTGTTGCTCAACGTCAGCTTACACAGCCGTATTAGTTTTGCGGGGATACCAAACTCAGACATCGCGGCATAAAGGCAGCTCCTTTTCGTGCTATCGAAAGCAGCTTTAAAGTCGACAAAGAGATGGTGTGTGTCGATCCTATTTTCACGAGTGTTCTCCAAAATTTGGCGCATGGTGAATATCTGGTCTGTTGTTGATGTTCCAGGTCTAAAGCCACACTGATAAGGTCCAATCAGTTTGTTGACGGTGGGCTTTAGCCTTTCACACAATACGCTCGATAGAACCTTATACGCGATGTTGAGTAGGCTTATCCCACAGTAATTGGCGCAAATTGTGGGGTCTCCCTTTTTGTGTATTGGGCAGAGTACACTGAGATTCCAATCGTCAGGCATGCTTTCTTCCGACCATATTCTGCAAAGAAGCTGATGCAAGCACCTTATCAGCTCTTCACCGCCGTATTTGAATAACTCGGCCGGTAATCCATCGGTCCCCGCCGCTTTATTGTTCTTCAAGCGGGTAATTGCTATTCGAATTTCTTTACGGTCGGGCAATGGAACATCTGCTCCATCGTCGTCCATTGGGGGTTCGCCATCTCCTGGTGTTGTACTTTCACCGCCATTCAGCAGGCTGGAGAAGTGTTCCCTCCACAAACTCAGTATACTCTGGTCATCAATAACTAGATCACCTCTGTGGGTCCTACTGGAGTTCAAGTTTTATTCATTATTAGGCAAAATATGGGGACCAGTCGAACATAAAGCCGGATTTCATCAAATTTTCAAATCACATTGTATCTAACATAATATGTTCAGGATTCAATAAAATGTCTCACATATTAAAAAACATACATTGGCTCACAGCCAAAAGAAAATGTGAAATATTTTCCATACGCTATTTATTTTTAAAAAATCATAAATGTACATTCAAGGCACAGTTATTTTACATTACGATCACATACAAAAACATTCAAAATAATTTCTTCTTAAGTATAATATATACAACAAAAACAAAATACAAGGTAAATCATCGTCACAGCTTATTTCGTGTGAAAACTATTACCGTTATTGGCGTCGGTATACCGTTTAGTAAGAATAGGCAATTTTGATTAGAATGGTACATTAGGTAATATTTTAGTATTGTTTGCACATTGAAAGTTAGGGGACACGTAGTTTAATTTGAATACAATGTAATGGGTCGTCGTACATCTATTGAAAAGCGCGAATTGGTGATTGCACATTACAAAAATGGATAAACGCAGAAAAAAATTGATGAAATTGTGGATTTAAGTATTTCGACCGTCCAATAGATAATCCAACGCTTTGTTCGTGAAAATAGAGTGGTTGACAAAGGTCGTAATGCCCCAAATAAAATTTTCACAGATACCGACGATAGGTGGATTTTAAGAAAAATTAAAAAAGAACCAACTATAAGTGCTCCAGACTTGACAAAAGAGGTTGAGACAGTGCTTGGTAAGTCATGCAATCCTGAAACAATAAGAAGGATTCTACGTAAAATTTATTTCCATGGTAGGACAGCTCGAAATAAACCGTTTATTAGTGAGCGTAACAAAAAGGCCAGGTTACAGTTTGCTGAAAGGTATATTAATATAGACGAAACCTATTGGGAAGACGTTATTTTTGCCGACGAAAGCAAATTTAACCTCTTTGGTTCCGATGGAAAGTCTTTTGTATGGCGTAAGCCCAACACGGAGTTAGAACCGAAGAATCTACGTGGCACAGTTAAACATGGCGGAGGACACGTAATGGTTTGGGGCTGTATGTCATCAGCTGGTGTCGGCAATTTAGTTTTTATAGACCAAAATATGGATAAAACCATTTATTTAAATTTACTAAAAAATAATTTGCTACAAAGTGCAGAAAAATTGGGCATTCGAGACAGGTTTAGATTCTACCAAGGCAATGACCCGAAGCACAAATCACAATTAGTGCAAATGTGGCTTATATGGAACTGTCCCCATTTAGTAGAAACACCGGCACAATCGCCAGACCTCAACGTAATAGAGAATTTATGGAGTGTTCTCGAGAAAAACATTAGAAAGCATCATATTAGCAACCTACAAGACCTTAAAACAGCGTTAATAGCGGAATGGGAGAAAATATCTCCAGAATACACTAAACTCGTTGGTTCTATGCAATCCCGGCTAAGATCGGTTTTAAGCAAAAAGGTTACCCTACAAAATATTAATTTACAAAAAACTTCATTTAATTCTAAGAAACATTCATGAATTTTTATGTTTCGTTAAGCACACGAAATAAGCTGTGACATTGATTTACCTGGTATTTTGTTGTTGGTGTATATATTATACTAAAGAAGAAATTATTTTGAATATTTTTGTATGTGTTCGTAATGTAAAATAACTGTGCTTTAAATGTACATTTAAGATTTTTTAAAAATAAATAAGGTATGGAAAATATTTCACATTTTATTTTAAATAAAAGAGCACACGAAATGAGCTGTGAGCCACTGTATGTAGTATAAAGTGTTTTTCAATATGAGCGCTTCAAAAGTCTTTCTTCCTGTGAAAATACATTCGATGACATTATGTATGGAACTCGATTTCTTTAGAATGGTCGCTTGAAGAAGTCCAGACGTTGAACCCAATTTTCAACGGTTTCCAAGCATAAATCGACCGATACTGTTGCAACTTCACGTTCGATATTCAATCGTCGTTAACTTGTTGACATGGGCCATAGACTTGATGTAGCCCCATAAGAAATAGTCTAACGGCGTCAAATTGCCCCAATTGACTGGGTCATTTCATGCGATAACACGTTTACCAAAGTGGTTTTCAATAAATCAATTGGGATATTCGCTGTGAAGCTTGTCCACATATTGTACTAGTCCATTTCATCCAATTTGGAACCGTAATTATTTCGGAATGCATGGAATACATTCGGTGACTCATGGAATACGTGTGGATTGCTGACTGGCCAATTACTCATATTTTGCTCATTGATTTAATACTTGATTTATCGATTGTAAAGGGAAAGTAGTACTCGATCTTTTCTATTCTATTCTATCCACGACTAACTTACATACAAACCTGCTGTAACTTATTCACAGTTGAATATAATGCTTCTTTCATTTTTAAGTAGGCCTCCGACCCATCCTAATGTGCAAATCGATAGATAAGATGGTTTAATTGAAATTATGTGATCGCACACGCGATGTATACGCTCACGTGTACATTCGTATATGCAAATAAGCATATGTGTGTAGGAAATTAAGATACTTAAAACGTGCAACCTGCTTTGTGGGCAAACCAAACTGATGAACGTCGGTTTTATTTATTTAATTTTGTTATTGTTTTCTTGGCAAAACACATTAAACGGGTAGTCAACCGTCAACATCATAAATTTTTAAGCAACGCGCGAAGATCATTTCTGTCGCTTCGAAATTGTTAAATTAAGCATACTCGCGCCATGGAAATTTGCGAATGAAGACGCTAATAAATTAACATTGAAACGGCTTTATATTTTAGATTACTCTACTTATGTTGAATGAATATAGCTAGATACATAAGAGGGTAATAATTTTGGAGAGTTGATTAGCAAACAAAATTAGAGAAATGAACTAGTTATAAAAAACAGTGAACATCGCATCGATGACACTGTTAGTCTAAAAAATTGTACATGCATATCGAATCACAACTTTTCAAGACTCTTAACACCGAATATGAGAAACTCAATGCCTCTGATGGTTACGGTAAAACCATTAAAAAATATATTTAATCAGAGTACATTTGAATTATTAATACGGTTTCTCTTCTTAAGAGCAAATACCATACATCACCGGAAATCAGTTTGCAAAATCCATCGTATTCAGCAAAACGAATGGCAAAATCAAAATCCACTGAGTTCAAAGTAAAACTATTTTTACTATAATGTTTCTAAGTTGTATTTTCAGAGATATGAGAACTTGCATATAATTTGGCACAGATTTAGAGTGATATACATATAAATTTCTCAATATTAAATTAAGAAAATCTCTCAACAAAGTGTCGCCCGATCTGAAATGTCGCTGGATATCGAACGACTCACAGGGATGCTTTGCTGTCTAACAGCCGGTTTCACGAAACAAATTTAAGTGAAAAATAATTAATTTCAGTTTCACCATTTGACTTAATTTTATTTAAATGGTCACGCTTTGCCATTTAAATATTATTTAAATACTGCCAGATGTAACCATGGTTACGCTTTATTAGTATAATTTTACTGAATCCCATTGTAAACTGTCGGGGTCTAAAGCCAAAGCTTCATCCAATTCGTTGACTACGAATAAATCGTTTCAACAATACGCTCACAACACCGGTTTATTTTGGGATTGCAGGGGTAACCATTAACATGCCTACAAATAATTCTGATGTTAAGGAGTCGTCATCGCGAACCAGAATTATTATTGTTCGGATCAACGTAGTCAATACAGAATTTAAAGTACCTAATATTGAATCATGAAAAAGTTATTGTATAAAATTTAATACAGTAGAAATTAATATTATTTTGTAATTTGAAACCCTTTCTGATAACTTCCAAATTCTGTAAATACAAAAACTAAATTTTTTTTTAAACACAAGCAGCCATTTTATTTTGATATTTTCAATATTATGAACTTTTTGCGTTTTATTTCAATAAGAATGCAGATGTCAACAAAAAATAAAATTTGGTTTATTTTTACCACAAGTTTTTTCACTATCGTTACGCCAAAGTTTTCGCTTTGAGTCTAAAATTTCACTGCTTCTGTTTATTTTGTTCGCGGCAACTTTGTTTATCAAAAATGTGATTTTGTAGCTAATCAAAAAAAAAAAAAACAAAAAAGTCAGAAATTCTTAAGAAAATTTTGAATTTAGTTAGAAACGACGTATAAATAGAAAGATGTATATGCTAATGAGTAAATGATGCCAAATAAGGGCGCGTGTTGCACAGAATTGATAATGTAGACATTAGCGCGGGTCGACATTGCAAAACGTAAAAACTACTCGAAAGTAAATGCCATATAACAGTTGGCAGTTGAGAAAGAATTTTTGAGTATAGTGCCATTGTCTTCTTGGGAACCGATCCGTACAAAGCTCTACGCTCTTTAAACAGGGGCAAAGTTCAATATTTTTATTGCCAATTCAAGCGACATATACCTCGTATTATTAATAATTATGCATTTACACCAGCATTTATTTGCTAATATTTGCATAAATATTTTATAGTTCCTGCCATTAGTAATTAAATTATATTTAAAATACGCACAAAATTAATAATTTATGTTGATGAATTGCTATGCAGTGGCTGCCACTTTAACCTTAATGACCAAACAGAAACAACAAAGTTATAACTCACTGCCGCTGGACACCTGTGGTCGCTATCAGCATTTCAGCGTCATAAGTTGCGGAGGTGTCGTGCAGAAGACCACAGTTTTAACGGTGGCATAGCGTTTGGGTGTATATTTCGCGCTTTTTTGTGAATTATTTTTCCATAATCATTCGTTTAAAATTTATGCGCAATTTTTGTTTAGTTTGTTATTGCATTCCATTAATGCTTCAAGAAAAACAAGTTCAGTAAATTTGCTTGCGGAATCTTATTTCATGAGATTTTTTTGCTTTCTCTGCAGTTAATTCACACAACGAAGCAATGACATCAGCATAGTGGCATCGTTGCGTTATGCAGCAACTATGCACTAATATTTGCCTATGATACATATTTATGTACATACATATGTCCATATATACATATGTTGGTATAATGTATGTATGTATATATAAATATATTTAATGGTCTGGCCGGTTCAGAACAATTAATTTTATTCTAAAGTTCAAAGCAGTTTATCTTTCGAAAGTATAAAAAAAAGTTGTAAAAACTTAGTTCAAGCATAAGGTTGCCACATTTTAATATTATTATATCTATTTATGTACCTATGTATATCCACATATAGTTTGTGAACACACATATTATGTGGGTATGTTGCTCAAAATATACACATAAGTACATATATTATATTTTTTTGGGATTTAGTTACACAAAAAATATTTTAATCTAAAATTAACGAAATGCGTGATTTTTTTACAAACTTGTGTTTGGCGTTATCAGAATTAACTAAAGTGCGCATTTTCGGTTAAAAATTTCGGCTGAAATTGTGGTCACTAAAAATTGGAATTAAAAAAAATACATATTATTGATAAATAAAAAATATTACACATGCGTATAATTAGTATTAGGGCTAATCGCAGTTGCCGGATGTGTAGTGTGTGTGATAACCACTGCCAGTCAACCGCAACCATAAATCATTACACAGAATTTTGAACAGCATTTCAAGGTTTCATTCTCGCTGAAATCACCACTAAACTTGGGGACCATGAACATGTTTAAATTTAATACACTCGAGTGTTAAGTTATTGTTATAGCATTTTAAAATTGTGGTAGTTTTTCATTTTCTTGAACTAGAATATACTTTGCATGGATGAGGAACGAATAGCTTATTAGATCATTTCCCTTTCACTGAGAAATAATATCATTGCGACACACAAACTGATTTTTAATCGCCTCCTCGTATTTGAAATAATTAATTTCCGCGATATTAATTGGACTTAATCATTGAATCCGTTTCGATCGAAAAATGGTTCGATTTTGGCTCACACTAAGCAAATAAATTAAAAATGTTTAAATGCGATATAAAGTTGTCCCCGAGCGAAAGAATTTTTTCAAAGAGCCTCAGGCGAATTAAATATTTTTTGGATGAAATTTCACAATAGTTAAAGGTCAGTTCAAAATCAAATCAAATTTGTCGATAATGGTCGATAAAAGAGTTTTACGTTCTGACTTTGTGGTAAAGCAGTTTATGGACGGAATCAATGATTGCATGAACATGAAAATCGAAATCGAATTCGCTGAGGATTCAATGATTAGGCCCGTTAGCTTTTGTATAGACAGATTATTAGAATAAGAGTTCGGCTTCGCCTACAAGTTTAAGAAACCGAATTCTGGAATTCTTCGTACTACCAGTGAATACCTTCCAACTATAGAAAGTTAAAATTAAAAACAAAACATTATAATAAGTATAATACCAATTTCTCAGCTTTCTTAGCTCAGCTCAGTAATAAGTACTGTGTATTTTTCAAATCAGATTAGAACTAATTTAACTTACCTTTGAATTATAATCATTCTACAGCAATCGCAGTTGAATTTCATCATTTCTCCACTAGTTTCTAACTAAATCTTGTAAAAAAGTGCTTCAAATGCGAGGAACTGAACGCGTTTAGCATATTTTCTTACGATTAGAAAGTTAAGTTGCGGTTATAAATACACGGTCCAAATTCGAACAACTAAAAAGAAAAATATAGACAATTTCCATAAATACATTAAACTTTAAACAATATTCAAATCTAATGTATTGATTGTAGTTGTCAAAGTTCGAAGTCTCTATTACACAGCGAAAGAAGTTCAATATTTTTTCCTAATCATTGATATTTACGATTTGATACTCTTGGAATATATGTACAGTGGCTCACAGCTAAAGTGATGCAAGCGTACAAGAAATACTAAAGCAAGTATTACTTGAAAACTAAATACATTTTCCAAAAAATGTAAATGCCACTTAACAGCGGCAGATATCCACATTAAATTTAGCCTTCAAAAAATCAGATTTTATTTATCTACAACATGTTTTTACTTAACGCTTATAAAACATAAATAATTTTCGCCGTTATTTAAATTTAAAAGATTAAACATATATGTGTCTAATCAATAAAGTAGTAAAAGTTTTTAATTTCGAAATATAAACATAATTTTTAACTTAGCGATTTTTCATTTCGTTGCTGCATCATTTTGGCACCATATATCAATAAATCGTGCAAAGCAACTATCATTTTCGACCAAAAATCAAACATAAATTCATTTAAATATTAAATGTATTAAGATTTATTAACAGACTATCAGCTTAAGAGAGCTGGTGGATATTACAATGCAAAGCATATATATTGGAGCTCACGACTAATAATAATATCACTCACGAGCTTGATATTATATACAAAGTATTCTAATAAACCGACATATTGGATTAATGATCGTAAAAAAAATATTTATTTTGATGTATTCAAAAATATATGTAGATAAAACGCATATAACAGATGTTACATGTAGTTACTTCTGATCACGCTCCTGTACTAATAAAGCAAGGATTGTTCACCTTAACATTTAACCAAAGAGGGTCTAACATCTGATAAAATGAACTAGTTAAAATATAAAAAATACGTCAGTAGCCACATTTATATTGATAGGATACAGGAAGACATATTGACGAAAGCATAAGAGAATTGAATGATATAATAACTAATGCAGCTGTCTTAGCAACACAAAACAAAACTAAAAGCGACTTAGTCTCAGAAAAATCACTAATGAAACTAATTGAAAGGAGAAATAGAAAAGATTGTAAATGAAAAATGCATGATGAAGATAATGGCAGATAAATCGCTCCCCTTCCACTCAGCTTATATTAAAATCATTGTAGCTGTAAATTAAAAATATTCCAACACTAAGAAAAAATATAAAAAAATTCCATCACTGGAAATTATTTAAAGAAACTGTGTCCATATTCGACCAAGCAAAACTCCCATTGAAAGCCTAAAGTCAATAAATAGTAGATGCAATAAAAAAAAATAAAAATAATAATAATTATAAGCTTTGCCATCCCTTATTTGTTTTGTTAATTATCAACTTATTATTCATTATAAATATGAATTAAAAAATAAATACACTAATAATTAAAAATAACAATACTATCCAAATATAATTACTCGATGCATTAAAACATGCTCAGCACCTCTCATGGCGGTGAGTACGTTCTTATATATAAAATCGTAAATAAATATGTACAGCACTTCATGTTGTTTTTGTTATGAAAAATTACGTTTTGAAGTGGGTAGAATGCATTAATTTACATGTGAGCTAATATAATATTAATATTGAATATATTTACATATAATATTAATAAAGTACCAAAGTGTTTCAAACGCGTTTTATTATTTTGGCGCCAGAGGTTTATTTATTTTGAACTCAAATAGATAATTATTGCTACCTATATTGTTAACATCTAGTAATAAATTTAACAAATAGTTATTACATATTTTCCCTTTTGACGTAAACCGCTATAATAAAAGAACAAATATTTGTATTCATAAATATCTATTTAAGTTATTTTTAAGCAATTTTTTATATATATTAAGCAGAAAATTTTATTATTGCTATTTTGATACTTGTCATAATTCTTACAATCGTTAATTGCGAGAGAATTCGGACAGAAAACAACCCCAAAAAGGTTACACTTATTTTATGGCTGATTTTAACTGAAACTGTTTTTCAATTTTCAATCTAATTGAAAATTAAATTATTCTAAATCTAGTATATTGATTCTATAACAGTATATCTAGTATCTATATCTGTTATGTTATAGGTGTTTTTTTAATATGAATCAATATAAGATCAAATTTGACCTACGCAATGAAGTTCCAGATACTATTTCCTTACGGAACTATGTTCAGTATTATTTAAGTGACGCTTTTTAATAATCTTGTTTTTTGGATCACCTTCTAATTATAGTAGATTTGTCGAATCATTCGTTATATTATTTATTATATTGAGTGATAATTACAAGTATAGGTAAGAGAGAGATTGGCTAACTTCTTGAAACATTGTGGGGACACACCACATGTGGAAACACCAATATTATCATAGAAAATACCCCTTTCAGACATCTCATAAAGACAATTGCCCAAGCGGAGATCACACAAGAAAAGCAGCTAAACTAACTCAATTTGAATTAAATATTCAGTGTATTCTAGAGCTTTAAAACATACAGTGTAAAGATTGGATTAAAGGTCATCTAACATAACATAAAATCTTGATTTCCAAATCGAAGCTTCCTATTATGGATGGATTTAAATATAAATTTACGATGTAGTACCAATCGTGAAAAAGTGAAGCCTATAATAAGAAATAAAGAAGGAACCCCTCCTCCTGATTTTAAATTAAAACCAAGGGGTAATTTTTTACCTAAACTCATTTTGCCAAAACTCGTTTTGACAGCTAACGCACAATTCATGTCTTGTGTTACTGTCAAATATCTTCATTTTGGTCTATAATTTCATCAAGGATCGTCTTACAAGCGAACACACTTGCATATTATTGAACTATATTTTCAAAATACATGCTTTGTTAAGATCTTTAATGCGCGTCTCTTCCACTTTATGGTCAGTTTAATCGACATCCTGAGTATTCGGACCATCGTGACTAAATTTCGGACCGACTTTATATTGTTGGACATTAAACCACGAAATTGAAATGCTCAAATTGGAATAAGCGGATGGAGCATTTGAGGCACAGACGCGCCCAACATTTGCATGAAATAAAAGTCAAAAAGTAAATTATATCGATACAATTATTTTATAAATTTTTCTGAATTTTATGTGTTTTTTATATAACATTTCCCTCGACAGATTTTTTATTGTTTGATTATTATATCGTACACATTTATTTCTGCATCATTGGATTGGTTCTTGAGGACTTCGATTCAAATTGCTTAGGAGATTATAGCATTAATACAATAAAATGTACAAAAGATAAGATAAGAAAAGAAAAAATAATCACTCTCTAACAGAGAATCAAAAGTTATTACACCTACATATGTATTTGTGTACATAAGTATTTATAGTTTATTGTGATTTTATTTTACACAATACCTATGCTATTTCACACCACCTAGTATTAAACATTGAGCACTATATAAAAACGGAACACCGAAATATAGTCAAAATGACCATTTTCGAAAAAAGTAAGAAAACATAGTAACCAAAGGTAAATATTTCTAATCTACTATCGAAAAGATAAAAATATGCAAATATTACGGAACTATTTATTTTCTACATTTTGTAATCACTATATTTTTGCAAAACACAAATATATTACTAATGTTTCTATAATTGCTTCTTTACTTTTACAGAAGCATTTTTATATGTTTATTTACCAGACGACCCACATGAATGTAATTTTATGGGCGTCTTCACAAGTATAAAAGTACAAGTATTTATTCTAACACATACTATGTGAGTATTTACGTATTAGAATTTTTCTTTCCAGTCATAACAAACGCTCATAAAACGCCCGACAAGAGCGTAATCGGAGCCAACGTATCGAATATGTACCAGGAAGTCGCCAAATACTGTCAGGTGAGTTGGCGTATGCACTGCAACTGCAACTGCGTTAAATATTTTCAGTACCGTCAGCAAAAACTTTACGATGTGATAAAATTTGTTGTTTCATAATAACAAAAACAAGTAAGGAAGGACTAAGTGCGAATGTGGCCGAGCTTTTATATTCTCATATTCTTGAAATACTCATAGGTGGGGAAATATTTTCAGGTTTTGGTAAAAATGTATATTGTAAATTCAATTCAATCATTCAATTAAAGGGACAACATGTAATATGGGATTTATAAGCGGAGAGTTAATACGATGTGTGAGAATCATTATAATAAGGGTATGCGCTTTCTTCCGTTTTCATATCGTAGACAACAATTATAGGGCCTAATCATCGAATCCGCAGCGAATTCGATGATACGAAATGTTCATGCAATCATTTAATTCACCTGAGGCTCTTTGACAAAATGCTTTCGCTATTTCGAGGGGGCAACTTTATATCGCTTTAAAACATCTTTAATTTATTTTTGTTAGTCTTGTCTCTAAAATACCCATTTATAACATAATTTAGTCCATCATAAGTAGTTATTTATCAAAACTTCCAAATGGTTTATTTCTTTTACATTTCCGCAACTCATTCCCCAAAGGATATATTTCGACCAAAATTTCCGATTTTGCGTATTCAATGATTTCGTAATTAGCGATATCTATTAGCCGCGGAATGTATTTTTTCGAATCGGTAAGTGGGTTAAATTTGATCGTAAATTTTATTTTCGATCCGGTTTCAATGATTCCAACGTAAAATTTGTCGATCGAATCAAACCATTTTTTTATCGAAATGCCATATTTCACTCGTCTCGTCATTCCGATAATTTATATATATATATATATTAATATATCCAACTCGTTTAGAATTAGTAAACAAAGCTATTATTTCTGTGCAACATGTTGCTAGAGTATAAAAAAGACATTTACATTATGACCTCGAAATCGTTCCGTTGCTGCACTTTTCATATTCATGCTACATTTATTATCGGAGTATTCACAACAACACGTTTTAATAGCGTCAGACATTTTCTGTAGATTACAGCGCGATTAGTAAAAATAGATACACACATACATGTGTATAAATACATGGTATTACAAATGCAAAACAACATTTTCATTGCTAAATATAACTGATAATAAATATGGCGGTAAATTCTAATAGACCTGCTATTTTTGTAACAGAGCGTCAATAAAACGAATTTTTGTTGTGTTTTCATTTCGTTATTTGAAACACCGAGCATATGCAAATTTTCAAGTCATTCGATCTTCATGAATTAATTTCGACAGAGATTCATTGTAGAGCTTGTTAATAATACTGTAAAGGAAGTCCTTCGGCAAATAGTGGGGAGAAATCCTTAAGAATCTAGGCGTGACCCAATAAAATTTTTATTTCATCTTGACTTCGTTTACTATTAGATATAATAAATAAATTCGCCTCAGCTAAGTCAGCTTTTTGGATTTAATACTCGTACACATAGAGAAGAAGAAGAGAAATTTAAGAGGGTTATACTTAAATTCATTCCCAATCTCGCAACAAGTTGCATGGAGAGAGTGAACAAAACTTTACATAACGGTTGTTTGTAAGTCATAAAACTAAGCGAGTGAGATATAAGGTTATATATTTAAAAAACCGTAAACTATTAAGGTTATATAAACCATACTTTCTGTAGTCACTTCCCTTACGTACCCCATTACACGCCATAACAATAGGTTAAATCGGATAATAACCACGCCCACCTCCCATACAAAGTTTATGTTGAAAACTACTAAAAGTGCGTTAAGTCACTAACGAAAAACGTCAGAAATACTCAATTTTTCTGAAGGAATGGCAGAAATAAGCTGCACTCAGACTTTTTTAAAATTGGAAAATGGGCGTGGTGTCGCCCACTTATGGGTCAAAAACCATATCTCAGAAACTACTTGACCAATTTCAATGAAATTCAGTACATAACATTTTATTGACATACTGATAACATGGATGAAAAATGGGAGAATTCGATTCACAACCACACCTACTTTCCACTTACTCTATTTTATTCCATCTGATTCGTTCATTCTATAATTATATTAGGGACCAATGAAGATAGGGAAATAAGACTTGACACAAATACGATACTATATTTTTCTCCATATAAAGCCACCAATCAACACAAACAATCACATAAAAAACAAGAGCTGTTACCTATCGCGAAAATTCGTCCTCAAAAAATTGCGGCTAGACGTGCCCGAGAGATTCTCTGTTTAATGAATGATGACGATGCTTTATGGATGAAAGAAGAAGATGTTGATACGAAAGATATTCCTGACATCCAAATTCAGAACGAAAATGAAGTGAAGTGATAATTAAGTATATATTATTTCTTGACTAGTCATTCGTTGTCTCTGTAACTTATTGATTTTATTAAAGATTATTCAATAAATATAAGAATAAATAGAATAACCTGTTTTTTTTTTATTTTATGATAAATCCATAAAATTTGAAAATGGGTGACGTCACGTAAGGGGTAGGGGTGAGTTCAAAATGTGACAACTTGTAACAAGGAGGGGGGGAGGGGTTAAAAAGTCCTTAAATTCGTGTGACGTAATTTATGGATGGCCCCTACTGTATTTGAGATGTTGCATCACTTATGGAAAAATTGGCGAAATCGGACAGAAACTTTTCACGGCCCCGGATATCGAAATTAAGAAATCAGTGTCTAAGGGTAATTTTTCAACGAAAAATCGGTAAATCTCTCAGATAATTTAATTTAATTCAGAGGGAATCTTTTTTTCTAATAGTGTGTTCAAAAATGGTTAAAACTGCGTCTTAACATCCCCTAACTCCCATATACCTAACTATAGGTTTTTCAAAAATACGGTGGGCTTTATTCTCCATATATCGGTTAATATGTGAGATATCTTAGCAAAATGAAATGAGCGTAAAGCTCAAGAAAATGAGTGAAATTGTTTCAGGAATTACCTCAGCCCTCGTGTACAATATATGATGGTTTTCGTTATTCTATTGAAATTTATGCCGAATATATGGGTCAAATTGAGTTATCTAAAAAAAAAAAATACATCAATAATTTGCGGGAGTATAAAATGTAGGGTTGCACCCAAACTTAGCCTTTTCTTACTTGTTTTATAAAAGAAATTATGATAATAGCGAGTAAAAGCACGTGCAGTGGTTATTTACCATAGGTAAATACTGTTATCCGATTATTTGCAAAGTCATTGTATTCCGGAATATATATGTATGTATGTATATCATTTAAAATCCACATTTTAGCAGTATATCAACCTATAAAATTATATTGTGAAAATAATAATTATGATCTATAATGACAAACATACGAACAGAGTATTACATGATCATCATTTCCTTATTTAACATATTTAATAATCGCATGTGTTTTTATGAGTTTTGTGACTCCACTCAGTTGACATTTGTGTACACTTTATGTGCATTCTCTCTGACGTTTTTGCTTTCTTAAGTGATTAGTTGCACTCATCAGCTTTCCGCTTTGTCAGCCAGATAAGGTGGGAAATATGTATGTATGGATGTAGAGAACGCAGTGAATTGTTATTTTTATTTCAATTAAAAATATTTTTTTACGATTTATTGTGTGAAAACTCGTTTGGAATAAAACTTTATCGCATTTCGCTTATCCAAAGTATTTATAATTTTCTTTTTTTTGTATTTTTTAGCAATTCTTCGTTGCCTTGAATAAGTTGATTTAAATTAAGTTGTTGTTGTTGTATAAGAAGGATCAACTAGAAGGTTGTCTTACTACTTTAATGAATTTACAAACTGTTTAATGCAATAAAAGAGCAAATACTCACCGTGGTCTTAATTCGTAAAGACAACCGCAAAACAAAACAGTCTTCACTCGTTATATGAGACAAAGATGAATGATCGATTTACTTTTAAGGTGTTAAATTAAAATGCTTTAAAAATTCTGGGCCTACATGTTGTACGGACAGTTGTGCTGTAATGACCTCAATGAGATTTCAGAAAACTACCTACATTATGATTATGATATATTATGTATGTATATATTATTCACTAAACAAATTATTCACTAAGACAAGGTCACGTGATGTTTTTGTTTACACTTTTGATAAGATCAATGACCCCTGCGATATTGTGAAATCAAGTCAAGGTCGTGTGATGTTTTCGTTTACATATTTCAGAAAGTTTATGATGTGATGTCATGATGAGGTCACGAAGGGTCAAGTGAGATCAACAACATGATACTAAACTTATAAGATGTGAGTTTTGATAGTTTAAAATCTTGTTTCATAGTACATTGCTTTAGTTCCAACACTCTACTTCTGAAATATTGACTTGTAGTATGAAGTCATATCAATAACTATATTTGTATTTTAAATATGATCGAATTTTACTTCAACTTAAATATTCTGAATATGTTACCTTTAGGTCGGCCACTTTTGCTTTAATTTTACAAAGTATATCTTTGAAAATTTTTGAAGTATTTCTGTTTATTTACACAGTGTTTCATTTGAAATCAATGTGACAGAGTGGAATGTAAGTATGTATTCGCTAAATAGCTCAAAAAAATATACCCACATTCCATGCTCGGTGGTTTTCCATGAAAAACTTAATTTTGTAATTTTAAATTTAGGAATGGCGCGATCACAACTCATAAAAGTTGCGCGCTCCTAACACGATTTTAATTACTCAGCATTTCGTTATGCGGCTAATGCTGTTACTCGCGTTAATTCAATTACACAAGTTGTCAGTCTATCATGTCATCCGTAAGCGATTTACCAATGGCAAAACGAACGCAGCACAAAAATAAAAGAAACAAATAAAATAAAAGACGTGAAAAAAATACATTTGGTCCCACTTGTTTAGCTTAGTGCTTCTATTAATTCTGAAATTTATGTTGACGTATTTATTTTTAGCGCATTTAGACATAGAATTGCTGACTCTTTGATTGTTTAATTTTTTTGTTAGAATTATGTTGATTTCAGTGTAGTTTTGTGTCCACACGATTTAAATTATAATGCGCTACAACATAAATTTATATGTATGAATTTACATATATAATGTAATATTTTATAAAAAACCTCACAGTAAATAAGCAAACGCTTTTCTTTGTGTTCATCTTTAATTTAAACCGAAATGACAAAAGCATTTTTGGGGCAAGTGTATCGAAATATTGTGTGGCTTTGTGTGGCACAATGGCTTTTTTCCATATAAAAGCCATAATTCCAGAGGCTCATAAATAAGAATCTTCGAACTAATTCTTATATGAAAACGCGAAAGATCAAAGCTGGATAGTTTCTGTTGAGGAACCACCGGTAATTTTGGTTAGTAACAAAAATTTAAAATGGTTTGTTCATAATCTTTCAATCAAGCCTTTCGCAGCAAATCGGACTGACGTTTGGAACGACTTGGCGCATTTTATTTTGAGATCTTAAATTGAAATCATACAAAATACAGCTTGTGCAAGAACTGATCTTGAATGCCTGAAATTGAAGATCGTGATCTCGGCGACATGACATCAATCAAGATTATCAGATAATTTAGGCCGGTCCTTTGACCGCCAAGATCATGTGATATCAGACCATTAGACTTTTTCCTGTGGGGGTATGTAAACCTCGAAATGGATCACACTTTATTTCTGAAATTTATTTTGCTAGCTTTCTAAATTCTTAAGAACATCGTTTTTTTAATAAAAAGTAATTATTATTTCATAGCGTCATCACAAGAGCCATAAAGTTCAAATTCTTCTGCCGAAGTGATGTAATATTTATTTGTTTCAATCACACGAGTTCTCCGCAGCAGGCTTAATAGCTTCTGGGTATCGCTGCTGCTAATAAAGATTTCAAAGCCCTTGATTTTGTGCAGTTGTTGGATTCTATTTTATTCATAGCAAACTAACTCTGCCTTAAAATAAAAATATAATAAATAAAATGAGATCGGAGACTGTTACTAAGATTAAGAGTGGTGTTTCTGCTTCGGAGTTAGTAAAAATAATTTTTTTATAATTTAATTAAAAAGTACGAAACGAAGTATTATATTGACAATTTAAAGATAAATGTGCGAAAAACGGTGATACGAAAAACCACAATGAATCTCGTTAATATTGAAGCAACATCGAATTAGCATATTGCAATAACAGTCAATGATCTTACATTGTTCAGGAGCATAAAAAAAACTTACATAAACACCTACGTTGTGCATAAAGTGGTCGACATTTCGAAACCAACAAAGCTAGTCCCACTCATTTGTCTTAGATTACATCATAAAGTCTTTACATTTTTGGTAAAATGTTTTGTGGACAGATAAGGCTGTATTTTAGTTCCAGAGCTCACTTAGTAGATGCTTTATATATTTACCGAGTGAGAAGAAAGGAACAGTTCATCCGCCAAACATAGTCGGAGATGACATAAAGAATTTTTGGAGAAGTTTTCATTTCTTGTCTTTTGGAGATGGAGATTTGGTACTAATATACCCCCTCATATTGTTATTATCTGTAAAAAATTACATTTTCATAGCTTTATTTTTGGCAAGGTTATAGCATCGGCTAACGCCATTTTGTGGGCATGGCAATTGTCCGATTTCGCCCATCTTCAATACCAACCCTCATTCGGTGCATCTCAAGTTTCATATACAAGTTGTCCATTCTCATGTTCACGTTGCTCAAGTTATCGCTTGCACGGACGAATGGGCAGACAGACAACAGAATTTCAACTCTACTCACCACCCTGATCACTTGGATATATATAACACAAACAACCGTTATATGAACAAAACTGTAATATTCTGTGCAACGAGGTGCCTAAGTATAAAAAGTAATAAAATACAGGAAGAAATGAAATATGTATTGGATCTATAGATTTTATCGTCGACGAATGACACAAGTTCAAATCTTTATTATGGATTGAATATGCAACTTTTATTTCTTTGCAAACCTGACCAATAACCTTGAATAAAAAATAACATGAAATGAGCTAAAACAAAAAAAATGTTTGCTTAATTAGTCCGACTTTGAAAAACACAAGCTAACCGCCAAAAGAAAGTAAAGCGAAAACAAAAGTTTGCAGAATGGAATGTTGTTTTGACATCAGCACTTGAAGAATTATGTGCCATTCTTTCATTGAACATAATTTGTGGCTGAGTTTTATGGCCTGTTTCAATTAAGATGAAAATTGCGTAACTGTTACACTCTCGCAACATGTTACATGAAGAAACTAATTGGGTTAGTTATGTCTCTCTAACCTTGAAGATGGTAAAATTTAACACACAGCTTACCCTCAATTAGAAGTAAGATATTTTCATACAATTATAAAATCGGTTCACATTCTCACCTAACCATCATTGAAGTCTTTTAGTTTACTTTACCGAGAAAATTTAAAATAACTTATGTAATTTTGAGAGTAAATAACTCTCAACAAACTCAGCGCTACTGAGATTACAAAAAATGGTATAAAATAATTTGTTAAATTAAAAAAAAAAACATAGGCATTAATTTTATTAGAGCCCCGTTTATCGATTAAGTCTCTCGTCAGAGGGTATAACTCTACCGTAGATTGGGGAAAAATTTAGCTAGAGTTCTAAAATAATCGTGACTCATACACATCTGTCATGGCTTTAACCATGTTTTGGGTAGTTAAGAATTGCAGTTATTCCTAAATACGTTTATAGGCAATAGAAACAGTTGTATATTTCCTACAGGGACTCATTAATAAATGCACATGGCGTACGCAGTGATAGATGTAAATATATTTCTTACGATTGCGTTTTACTTTCTTAAACCAGAACACACGTGCGTAGGTACGAGTGCACCAAACACGCGCATTTCTTGTGCCAAGAAGTCAATTGATGATCTTGGCAATGATTTTACCGACAGCTATTACGTAGTTGGGCATTTTATTTACGCAGTGACAAATGCCATGACGCACTCAATAAAATCTGCTTGGACCCACAAGGAAAGTTACTAGAAGCCGCGTAGGCCCTTGAACATTAATATATTCTAGGCAAAATAATATCCATATACACTAAAGTTCTTTAGGGGTTTTTAAAAGCCATATATTTCCTTAAACTATTTGGAATTTATACATATATGTATGTATATATGAATCAGGAATCCAACTAAATAATGCAATTATCTATCCATAAATATGTAGGCGCATTTGTAATTCGCCGGCTAATTACCTTGTATATGCAATTTGTTGGGTTGTTTACACAATTAGCAAATTTATTTCACTTTTCTTGTAAATACATACCCCACTATATTGAGATTATGGTAAGCGTTCTCACACAAACAATTTTATTCGACGCAAAAAAAGTATTTGTTTAAAGCATTTTCAATTAATTGCTAAAATATTGTGTAGTTCATTTAACAATTGCTTTATCATATGTATGTCCCACAGACTATCACGGTGAAGCGAACAAAAAGTCAGCTTGAATAACGTTCAAAATGCATTGAGAAGCTAAAAGGCTATTAAATAACACTCCCGTACGAAGAGCGGTGAGAAAACGTTGGGACGCTGGTTACTACGTTCTGAAAAATCAATCGAGCTTTGCAGACCTATATTTAAAGCACTCCCGCATTATTATCTGATAAGAGTCAATTGGCTCAACAAACTTATTGCCTTTAGTTTCGTCATTCACTAAATTGCCGATTGCACTAAAACTAACGGTAAGTCAATTATGCAGTTCAGATAATACCCAAGCCGATGCAGACTAATAACTGCAAATTCTATGGTTCGTTGGTTGGTTGAAATGGGAGGCAAGGAGCGCTTGACCACACTTAAGCCGTTATTAATCCCAATGTGTTTATTCCAAGACGTAGAAGGTATCACTCTAAACCAACTGGAGGCTGGACTTTCTCAAAGATAATGTTCTAGTGTCTCATCATCCTTTCATGCATGACCTATACTGCGCCTATTCTACTAACTAAACAAAGTTTTTACAGTTATCTTGCAGTTATCCCTTTAAGATACTACTTAACTTTTTCTTTCCTAGAAGTGCACCCCGGGTTGCAGGTATACCATGATCTCTAGCATCCATTGCTTTTAATAACTTTTAAGGGAGCTGAAGGGCTAGGGTAGTGTAAGGAAACTGCGTTCCGGTTTCAACCGAGTCCGCTTTTCATTTGCTTCTATAAATATATGAATGGGTACACATATTCTATAATTAATAGTAATGTTTGTACTAAATAAACAACGAATTAATAAATATTTATTTCACTTAGTTCATTACTAATTGCATATTACCCAACAGACCTGCCGCTATTAACCCGGCTGCATTAAGCTTAACGCATTCCATACGGAAGTGCGAAATTTTTGTATATGTAAACATTCTAAATTATTATACACATACATATGTATATATTTATATGCACTTAAACTGTTTTGAGTAACAATAAAGCAACAGAGATTTCCCTAAACTAAACCAAACACAAACACAAAAATTTTACAATTTGTTTTTTATGTTAAATGATGATATTAAAGTCTTGAATTTTCCCAAACACCATGTAATCTTAAGTTTGCTTAATAAAATCCTTTAGTTTAAACTGAAAAATTTAGTATATTTTAGACCATAGTACTAAATTGTTTGCTTGACAAAATAACTTAATTGTAAATATTTTTTATGTAGAAAATATTTAGTACTAATTTTTACCCTTAAATAATTATACCTCTGAAAATAGCATTAAATTTTGATCTGTAAAATTAAAATTCAAGAAAAAACAAAGAGCGAGATATGCATTATTTGTCAGGCAGCAATCCACACATACCTCATGAGCATTGCATCCCGAAAAATTACGGGTTGGTGCGGTCAATGGTAACTGAATATTTTTGGCCCGATTTGGATGATATGGATTGAACAACATGTGGACAAGCTTCACAGCGAATGTCACAATCGATTTATTGAAAACCAAGTCTGGTGAACGTGTTATCTCACGAAATAGCGATTTGACGCCGTTAGACTATTTCCTATGGGGCTACATCAAGTTTGAACTTCGTACGAATATCGAACGTGAAAATGTAGCAGTATCGGCCGATTTATGCTTGAAACCGTCGAAAATTGGGTTCAGCGCCTGGACTTCTGCAAGTGTGCCCGTGGTGACCAATAAAAAGAAATCGAATTCGTTACATAATTGCATCGAATGTATTTTCACAGGAATAAAGAATTTCATTGTCCTAAACCGTTTATGTTTTATTTAAAAAACTTTTAGCGCTCTTACTGAAAACCCCTTTAGTTATGCAATAAATTAAAAAAAAAAAAACGAAACGAAATAAAATAGGAAATGGTGCATACTATATACAAATAAATATTATATATACATACATATACATCTCTACACTTTTAAAAAATTTTATAAAATTTCCATACATTTTGCAATATTTTATTACGCAAATATATTTTTATATATCATACATATTTTTTTAAATTCGCATTTCCTTGCCTTAGGCAAAGAGTTGAATTTTCAAATAATTTTATCTAATGTTCAATGAAACTTAAAACAAAACGGCGCATTTTCTAAATATTTTTCAACAAAAAAAATATTAGTTGATATATATACATACGTATGTACCTACATACGAAGGTTGCTATGCATACTTTAGAGTTTTGAGAGATTTTAGTCTGCTGAAGTTTTCTACAAAAAGCTTGACAAAGTTGAATGTATTGAAAATTATTTCATAAAACAAATAAAAGACGCCAATGTGCCTGATTTCTTTGCTGGAACAGAAATATATAGAGCAACCCACGTACCAAGAATCAAATTGTGTTGCGTCAACGCGATATTAGACTAAACTAATCTTCAAAATACTTAATAAATGTATATGTAGTTTAGTTTATTTAATTATATGCAAATAAATTATGCTGATCATCCGGTCACCAATATATGTAAGCATATACATACATATGTACACGAAACAAATTGATTTTGTCAAAAATGCCAAAGCATTTTTCTCACAATGGAGAAGTAAAGCGCCAAAATATTTGGATATACATACATATTTGTATATACATATATATATATGTATACACGTACATAGTATGTAATGCGTGCGCAAATTGTTGCTACTTTTGACGCCTTCCGATTATACGAAAATATGTATACATATATATATATGTCACACTTAAGTATAAAATAGTAAAGAATATATACTTAATTTCAGCAACGCAAGAATATGTATATATACATAAATATTGAGTTCATATATAAAATGAAATCATATAATAATTGTACAATTTTATTATAAAAATTAAATACTTAAATGAAAATATTGTCATTTGTTATTATATATCTAATAGGATTTAATTTTTTATTTAAAAATTATAAATTTTTCCATGCATATAATAGAATCTGAATATTGCACTCTTCGTTGAGCTTCTTCGTAAGAGCCCTGGCCGAAGTTTTTCAATTTGGATCAAGTTTTCGAGTCATTAAGCGATGTACACGTCCAGTAAATTATAATTTAATGCCTCTTTCTCGCTTTGGTTCTAGTATTTCTTTGTTTTCTGATCTATTCTACATTTTATACACTCTTTAGAGGGTTACAGAAAATATTTCTGATAGCTCTCAAGGGGTTTTGCCAAATTGGTGATTATAGTAAATTATAGTAATTGTACTACTTCAAAATATAACCCTTTGTCCGACATTTTAAAAAGGCAATATTGGATATTTTAGATATGGAAAAGCAAAAATGAATCACCAACTAGTTGACAAATTCATTGTAAGTATCAATCAATAGGTAACCCTAAAGTACGGTTAATTATGTAACACATGCTAAAGAAATAAAAAACGAAATGTGTAAAGAGCTTCTTGACACTGACAAAATTGAAAGACAAAAAGAAAAGAATTTGTTGTGTTTGGTTTGTTTTTGCATTACTTTTGTATTCTCAATAAAATCAATTCTCTTTAAATACTGTACATCATCCCTGTTTCCAAAAAATGTTAAACTGAATTCTGGAGTAATATTTCTCAACTAAGAAGTCTAAAACTGGATATATTTTCATTATTAGTATTTATTAATTTTCAATGACAGTTACATAAATAAATACAACTAACTTTTCTCGGACAAACAACATTACATCTTAATAAAGTTAGTAATTAAATATTGATAGGTAGTGCATGACTTTATAGTGTTGCGTTTTAAATTACAGTCTCCGTCATATCGACTAATGTAAAACCACCAGTTACATTAATTATTGATATGAATAGCTTTTAAAAAAACAATCATATGCCTATCGGAAGAGGTGAATTAAATTAATTCGTCGGCATACATTAAGGTGAGCACCAAACGAAAAATTCGTTCGATTGTGTCAGTCTCGCTACGATGTTTCAATCATATGTACCACTTCGGTAGACAGCTAAAGCCGTTAAAAAGATGCGACAGTTGAACACATGTTTGTCAAATTATTACACCTACATGCTGGAAACTAATTTAATCACAGACTAAAGTGCGTCAAAAACGCATAAACAAAGAGTTTAAATGTAAATTAGTTTCGACGCCTTTAGTTGGTATTATGAAACTTGAAATTTTGCAAACATAAGAGTATATACTAATTTATATGTATATGAAACTACATCATTTTGACTACTACATTATTGAAATTAGTAAGATTCATTTGGAAAACAAATTCCCATTTTGCATATTCTTAACGAAAACCAATATTGAACGAAACATTTTCATATTACACACTTGTACAATGAGATAATATGATTTTTACGACTAATTTTATTATACAACCGCCACATTTGGCTCTTGGTTTTACAACTATGACGATTGAGTATTTTATATATTAAGATAGGATCTAAACTATATGTATGCATTATATATATTTCTTATGTATAGTAAACTTAGAGGCTTTACGCTTCGGTTAAACGATACATTTTTTAAGAGTTTTCTGCAACCAATTATACCATTTGTATTATCTTAAGTAAATAAAATAAAACTTATGCATCAACAAACATATCAACTATATACTCATGTATTTGCAAATATTTCATAATTTACGTCAAATCAAAGCCACTGCGTAGTGCATTTGGTCAAGTTTAACGAGCGGATTACTGTCAAGTTGATCGTAAACACCCGGTGAGTTTCAAATTTTATGACCATCGAGATTTCCACATATTTACATACGTATATAGTTATGTGGTTGCATAAATTAAATAGTAATTAACATATCTCATCAGTATTGGTATTTAATGAAGTAACCCCTAACTTCCTAACGGTATATTAATTAATATTACATATTATCTATGTATGTTGAAATTATGTACTACATGGAACAACCTTTGATCTGACTTGTCTTAAGGTACCAACTTTTATTAAAACGCGATCAAAGCTCCATGAAATTTGATGTAATACTGCTTAAATAATAGATTGAATGCAGTACTAAATTAATAGATCTAATTAGGACTAAATCAGATTTCTTTTAAACCACCAAATCTACATCACTAACCGAATTTAAAAGACATTTGAAGTATCAGAGGCAACTCTCAAAGTATTTTACCATATTCAATATAGTAGAAGAAAAATATCATTTCGAAGAAGATCTGGTAACAATGTATCCTCTTGGTTCATAGAATAAGCCAACCGCTTTTAAGAATTAAACAACATTTTTAGAAATTTCGAATTCTCCCAGTACCTGATCTTTAAGATATTACCGACAGCCAGAAGTATTATGTATGTATTACCATTTCAAGTCACGACGTTGTCAATGTAAAATCAGTCAGATCTTATTTATATACTAATTAACACTTGAGTGCATTCTAGATCTCGAAGAAGATCTAATAATCATGGATATTCTGGTTGAATAATTCCGACCTCAATAGGCCCATGAATTTCATGATTTTAGGCAGTTTTTATCAACGTCTTAAATTTTTAGAGATCATTTTCAACGTAAGAATTGAAAAGTTGGCTATACCAGTATGACAGTTTCCAAAATCGATCATTTTCTGTTTTGCATATTCGATAGTTTCAAACTTCCAAAAATATCCTGTAAAGCGGTAAGGTCTTGAATAGCAGCGTTTTAAAGAGCGACCGCTTGCAAGTATAAGCCGCTATCGTCGAAACTTTAAACACGTTTTTATCGAAACGACATTTTTCAAAATTGCTGACTCAACGATAAATTGATCGATCGACTTCACATTGAAACTGAGTATGCTTGAATATATTTACTATACAATGACCTACGATATTTTTGATTGGTTGAAAATTGTCAATTTGGCATTAAAAAAATACATTTTTTTACCTAAAAAACGACATTTTTTTCAGAACTACTCCATTTTGTTAATTTTTGATATTTTTCAAAAATCGCAGGTCATTGTTTTGGATTTTTTTCTTTATATAATAATAATATTTATTATCTACGCGTAACTACATTCTTTTTGAAGGTGTGAAAACATCAATAAAAACTTGAAAGATTACCTATTTAATTAATATATAAATATAATAAACTCTATAGCTGGTGCATTCTTTTTTATATGACAATATGGCAATAATTTACAATAATAATTGAAATCAATTATAAGCTTTAAAACGTCGACAGCATGAAAATAAATTTCCTTAATGGAATTGTGCTTGATTGCACACTCCCACTGCTAGCTCAGTATGGAGAAGAACCTCATCGGACCTAAACGGAATTTATTGTTGAATACCTGAAAACCTGTTATGAGATTGGATCCTTACTTTATTAAAGAATGGTTAGTTTTGTATTGAGGCTAAAGCATGTTGTTACAACGTTGAACCCCAATACAAAATTTTATGGTCTCAACGACTTTTTGAAGCCTAAAAAAATGATCGCTGTAAAGAAATCGCCGAGACTGAAACTTATTTGAACCAAATAATATCGAAAAGTTGGAGGAACGCTATAATCAATATATAATCATTATTGTTTAAAAATATGTGACGTTCTCTAACATGAACAAAAACTTTTTAGCTGTCTGATAACATATTAAGCATACTTAAGCTATTGTTGAGAATTTCAGTTATTCTGACTAACTGGCTCGAGATTATGTTTCAGCAAAAATAAAGAAATTATTATTATACATAATTTATAATATTTTTTTAATATATGTAATTTATACTCACATTTTTTGCTCGAAATTATATTCGTCACTTAAAACTTTTATGAAATTGGCACTTATTTTCTGTTTCTGTTTTTGTTCTTTTCATTTGGTAAAGTGCATAATTTATTGCCTTTCACAGTAACTAGTTAATAAATATTTATTTATATATGTATGCATGTATATGTGTGTATAAAGTACATTCTTCAGGCGAATAACTACTTATAAATTTTTTTCATAGATACATATTTAGTCTTCGTTACTATTCACTTGCTGCGCAGTTAAATTTCAACATTAAATATACTTATGTAAATTATTTGGTTCATATGTAGTATATGAACTTTTAATTATATTGTTTTATTTCGCAAAAATGCTACAATGCTTCATTGCTGTCGTGCTTTAAACGTTAAACAACATCATTTTACATTTTTTTAAGTAACAATTTTTATGTACATACATATGCACATACGTATGTATGTAGCTGGAATAGAAATAAGGAAGTGTTAAGTTCGTGCGCAGCCGTGTGTTATATACTCTAACAATATTGTAAGTATTAGAACCGTCTGAAACATTACAAGTATGAAAATCTGTTAGCATTATCATGTAGGGACCGAGAAGGTAATCTGGTAACGGATGTCCAGAGCACACTGGGATTATGGAGGGAACACTTCTCCGACCTGCTCAATGGCAGTGAAAGTACAACACCAGGAGATGGCGAACCCGATTCCCCAATCGATGACGATGGAATAGATGTTCCATTACCCGACCATGAAGAAATTCGAATAGCAATTACCCGCTTGAAGAACAACAAAGCGGCGGGGGCCGATGGATTACCGGCCGAGCTATTCAAATACGGCGGCGAAGAACTGATAAGGTGCATGCATCAGCTTCTTTGTAGAATATGGTCGGAAGAAAGCATGCCTGACGATTGGAATCTTAATGTGCTCTGCCCAATCCATAAGAAGGGAGACCCCACAATCTGCGCCAACTACCGTGGTATAAGTCTCCTCAATATCGCATATAAGGTTTTGTCGAGCGTATTGTGTGAAAGACTAAAGCCCACCGTCAACGAACTGATTGGACCTTATCAGTGTGGCTTTAGACCTGGAAAATCTACAATGGACCAGATATTCACCATGCGCCAAATCTTGGAAAAGACCCGAGAGAGAAGAATCGATACCCACCATCTTTTTATCGATTTTAAAGCTGCCTTCGATAGCACGAAAAGGAGCTGCCTTTATGCCGCGATGTCTGAATTTGGTATCCCTGCAAAACTAATACGGCTATGTAAGCTGACGTTGAGCAACACCAAAAGCTCCGTCAGGATCGGGAAGGACCTCTCCGAGCCGTTCGATACCAAACGAGGCTTCAGACAGGGTGACTCACTATCGTGCGACTTCTTCAATCTATTGCTGGAAAAAATAATACGAGCTGCAGAACTAAATAGAGAGGGTACAATCTTCTACAAGAGTGTACAGCTCCTGGCGTATGCCGATGATATTGATATCATCGGAAGCAACAACCGCGCCGTTTGTTCTGCGTTTTCCAGACTAGATAAAGAAGCGAAGCGTATGGGTCTGGTGGTGAATGAGGACAAGACGAAATATCTCCTGTCATCAAACAAACAGTCAGCGCACTCGCGTCTTGGCTCCCACGTCACTGTTGACAGTCATAACTTTGAAGTTGTAGATAATTTCGTTTATCTGGGAACCAGCATTAACAACACCAACAATGTCAGCCTTGAAATCCAACGCAGAATCACTCTTGCCAACAGGTGCTACTTTGGACTGAGTAGGCAATTGAAAAGTAAAGTCCTCTCTCGACGAACCAAAATCAAACTCTATAAGTCGCTCATTATTCCCGTCCTGATGTATGGCGCTGAAGCGTGGACGATGACAACATCCGATGAGACGACTCTTGGGGTTTTCGAGAGAAAGGTTTTGCGCAAGATTTATGGTCCTCTAAACATTGGCAACGGCGAATACCGCAGACGATGGAACGATGAGCTGTACGATTTATACGACGACATTGACATAGTTCAGCGAATAAAAAGACAGCGGCTACGCTGGCTTGGTCATGTTGTACGGATGGAAGAAAACACTCCAGCTCTGAAAGTATACGATGCAGTACCCGCTGGAGGAAGCCGCGGAAGAGGACGACCTCCACTCCGGTGGAAAGACCAAGTGCAAAGTGATCTGGCTTCACTTGGTGTTTCCAGTTGGCGCCAAAAAGCAAAAAGGAGGAATGAGTGGCGCGCTCTGGTGGATTCGGCTATAATCGCTTAAAGCGGTTCCTACGCCAAATATATATATATAATAATTTGTGTCATTTGTTATATGTATATGTACCTACATTCTCCCTCGATTAGTTGGAAGGTGTTATAAACAACCGTTAAGTGAACAAAACAATTTCAAACTATGTTTCGAGTGTATAAAAATGTTTCAAGTGGTAGTACATACATACACACATAGTGTGTGACTATTATGCCCATTTCTATGTGTACCTATTGTATATGTTGAATGTATGCATGTATTTCTGATTCTGATGTGAGTTTACGCATTTTCGTGTTTTTTTCCTTCACTTCTATGTCGTTGACTTCTTTACTTTTTTTGCTTTAGTGCTTGCTAATGAGTTAAACTACTTTCTAAAGTTAATTCTTTCCAGCGCATTATTTTGCGTTTCCTTAGAAGCGCTTGAATGAAGTTGGAATCTACGCCGAAAAATATGATGGAGTAATCACTTTTTGTGTAAATGTTGGTAAAACAAATTGTAATTCCAAATCATGATTTGTTGTTAAAATTTATTAAGTTTCACTTGAGTTCTTAAAAATATAATTTTAATAGTTTTGTTTAATTAATGGAATAAATGTTTTTAATCCAATTTTTTTTTTGTTTCTACTGACAAAATATTTTACATAAATAATTTCTCTTCCCGCTAACACCATCTTTCTTAAGAGTAACACTATACGGCAAAATTGGCTTTTTAACTGGGTATTGGACCAAATATATTTTTTCCTGGAGATTGAGTCATAAGTCAAAAAGTATGTACTCTGTTTTTCGAAGTTAGCCTCCAAAATCGAAATATTCGTCTTCGTATTTCGAAATTTAACCATTAGTATGTAAGTTCCCAAAAAAGTAACATGGGCATTATCTACGATTTCCTTGTTCTTATTCAATTGGTATATAACAATTTTCAAGCAAACTTATATGATCGATGATATATAGGCGTCAAAGTTGGATGTTTGAAAAATTAAATTTTTTTTATTTCAATTTAAATTTTAAATTTCAAAATATACTGCCAAAATTTTTGAGAATTTGGTAAGTTACTCTTTTGTTTGTATGCATATTTCTTTAAATTTAAAGATATACAATTTTTAATCCAAGTGTTTTTTCCTGGAATATTTCTATTGAAATTAAATAAATAAATACCGGGAGAAAGGCCGCTTAACGACATTTATAACAATTGGTCCAGTATATTTCGAAATATAAAGCTTTTATTTTTTTATTTTTGAATATCCAACTTTAACCACTAATAACATCTGCCATATAAGCTTCACGTAAACACTGTATTGAGAAGAAAAATTAGATTGTATCCTTAGTTCACATTTTTTTATTAACTATTTCCTGTAATTAATAATCTTGTTTATCCTTTCATAATTCGAAATTCGAAGGCAAATTAGAAATACACAGGTTTTTTACTTATGACTCAATCAAAGAAAAAACCAAATATAATACAACAATAATCAAAGAAAATTACCCAACCAAATTTTGACCTTGAGTAATTACTCAGCAATTTATTACTCAACATTTAAAACAGTAAGACTTAATTTTTACGTTAAGAAAAAAAACGATAAAATTGTCAAAAATTTTAGCACAGCGCCACATAAAATATTATACCACGACTTTTCAGAATAATTTCACATGCTTATCGAAGTTTGTTAAGTTTTTCTAAATACACGTCATTATTATTTATTATTAATTTAAATTATTATATTTATATATATTATTTATTTTGTTTTTTAATAATAATAATAATGCTTTCTCTAAAATCAGTAGAACTAACTTTACACGCACTTACACAAATCATTTTTTAAGAAAGCGTTTATTTTTACAATTTACATTTTTTCACACAAAATCACCGCTATCAATATTTTTAAAACCGTTATGCTCACTACACAAGTATGTCAGCTAATCTTCTATGCAACTCAAATACTTTTGCTTTGGATATTATAATTATTCTGTTCTTTTTTTGCTGCATAGCAATACTTATTATTGTTGTATTGATTTACTTATACACACATACATACATACATATGCAAATAAACAATTATTTATTTTTCGCAAACTTTGTATTCCATGCGTGTACGCTTTTATACTTTTCTCCGCCCTATCGGCACTATTTACCACCTTTTATGCGCTTAATCGCATTCTAAACATTTGAAATACAACAAGCATAATAAACACTTTTACACGAATGCCGTATTTATTCTTCTATCTTTGGCATTTTTTACTCATTTGTTGTGATCTGCTGCTTCTGTTTATTTGTGCACATGCGGTCCAAACGTCATGCGTACATACATACAAACAAATCGATCTTGCTTTAACACCAAAAGCACTTTAATCACTATGAACAAGCAGTCAAACAGATATCGCATTGTACAAAGTATACACAATGTACGAATAAACAAATGTACATACACTTGTTTGTGTGGATGTGCGTTTGCATTTTTATTATGCGTCCAATGAATGAGACATGCGGCTAAATATAATATTAAGTGCTTTAATTACTATTGTTAATAATCATTTTGATTTACTGCCGCAATGTCGACTAAAACAACAATAGCACACATAAATATTGTGTTGTTGTTTTTATTATTATTATTTTAATTAATTTGCTGATAACACACAAGAACTTAGTACAAAACGATTGAGACACTTGACTTCCCGGAATACATTTACCATATGTTGAACCAATGTCGGCAATTAAAACTAATATATGTACATATATACACTAAACATATTTTATCAAAATTATAATTGTTAATAATTTTTATAGAATTTTATGATTTTTTTCTTTTATTTTCTTTTTTAATGGTCCCATTAATTTCTCATTAATTTAAGTGCGTTCGTATTTTATATGTATACACTTATGTTATTGACTTGCACAAAGCCGAATTGTACAATAAAAACAAAAACACACATACACACAAATTTATTTTACGTGAATTTGTTTAGCAAACTAAAAATGACAGCAAGCAATTTGGAGAACAGCGACGACGCGTCACATACGGCGTATATCAAACGACTAAAATTTAAATTAAGGCATTTAAGCGCGTTCGTCGTTGGCGCGCACTCACTCGTACTGATGCCCCTTGCTCGTGTTTACGAGTATACACGCGCATACTTAAGCTCCACTTGCCGGGCGTACGATAGTATCACGTATAACGTAACGACGTGTGCATAGTAGGTGTACGGCTCGCCGGCAGTCACTTTCGGCGTTCTTCCCGGCCACATTGATTGCGCCAAATATTGTTGCTAATCAAAACAATAACAAAAACAATAAATATGTATATTTTTGCAAATATTTGGCAAAACAAAAATGTTTCCGTACCGTTACATACATACATATAACGGCTAATAAATTATCAAATGTTAACAATTTATTTGCGTTGATAGTTCCATATATTTAAAAATTTAAATATGAAGGGTGAGCCATTTCGAGGTTTCCTACTTGTTTAAAGAAAAAAATCAAATTTAATGTGGAATGTTTGTTATCATTCGAAGGAACATTCTTTGCAATTATTATTTTTTTTAATTTGGCATTTATTATCTCTTTCAAATGTTGGCCGCGGATACGTCTCAGATGGTCGTGGTTGTGAACCAATTTCACCATTTTCCAACCATAAAATCAGAATATCACCATATAGTGTTATGTAACTAGTTTTATTGAAATTGCTTTTGGATGAATGGGCCTCAGCTACACTGAGCAGGTGCTGGACAGTTAGTAGCACCTGTTCTGTCGCAAGATCCTTCTGGCCCAAAGTAAATCGCAAGAGGTCAAGGGAACTCTTTGTCCTCAGCAAGGTCAATCTTTCTCTGGCCATAGGAGTTCTAACTGGCCACTGTCCCATCGGGACATCGGTCATCGGCATTCAAAATGTTGCCGGATGCTAGCTGCAGAAGCTGTTTGGAAGAGGATGCCCCCGTTTGTGAGATCTAGGAAAAAGTTCCTGGGATCTCACTTTACTCACTCGAAATTAGTGGTAATGGTTGTAAGTACTATCCGATTGCACACAGTTACATGGTTTATGATGTTATACCATGGTTTATGAAAATGGTACATAAAACCCTCTAAAAAAACTAAAAGATTTCTTCTGTACCCCAGCGAGTACAATGGGATCGAACGGGTTAAAAATTTAGTTCTATTAAAACACCCTCCGAAAACATATTATATATGTATATTAATGCTATTGTTGTAATTAGTTTACCAACCTTAAGTAATATATTCTATCAGAGGAACAGACTATTCTTCTTCTCCTTGACTGGTGTAGACACCGCTCACGCGGTTATAGCCGAGTCCACAACAGCGCGCCACGCATCTCTCTTTCTTGCAGTTTGACACCAATTCGTTATACCAAGCGAAGCCAGGTCCCTCTCCACCTGGTCCTTCCATCGGAGTGGATGTCTCCCTCTTCCTCGGCTTCCACCAGCGGGTACTACAAATACGGCTATGTAAGCTGACGTTGAGCAAGACCAAAAGCTCCGTCAGGATCGGGAAGGATCTCTTCGAGCCGTTTGATACCAAACGAGGTTTCAGACAAGGTGACTCAATACCATGTGACTTCTTTAACCCGATGCTGGAAAAATAATACAAGCTGCGGAGCTAAACAGAGAAGGTACAATCTTCTATAAGAGTGTACAGATGCTGGCGTACGCCGATGATATCGATATCATTGGAAACAACAACCGCGCTGTTAGGTCTGCTTTTTCAAGACTGGGTAAGGGTGCGAAGCGTATGTGTCTGATGGTGAACAAGGACAAGGACGAAATATCTCCTGTCATCAAACAAACAGTCAGCGCGTTCGCATCTTGACTCCAACGTCACTGTTGACAGTCATAACTTTGAAGTTGTAGATAATTTCGTATACCTAGGCACCAGCATCAACACCGATAATAATGTCAGCCTTGAAATCAAGCGCAGAATCACTCTTGCCAACAGGTGCTACTATGGACTGAGTAGGCAATTGAAAAGTAAAGTCAGCACTAGGACTTTCGAGAGAAAGGTTTTACTTAAGATTTATGGTCCATTAAACATTGACAACGGCGAATACCGCGGAAGATGGAATGATGAACTGTACGTGTTATTCGACGACATAGACGTATGCCAGCGAATAAAAGGACAGCGGCTACACTAGCTAGGACATGTTGTTCGAATGTACCAAAGGGCCCCAGCTCTGAAAGTGTTCGATGCAGTACCAGCTGGTGGAAGCCGAGGAAGGATGAGGCCTCCACTCCGATGGAAAGACCAGGTGGAGAAGGACCTGTCTTCACTTGGCATTACCAACTGGCGCCAAACTGCCAAAAGGAGAAATGCGTGGTGCGCTGTTGTGGACTCGGCTATAACCGTGTAATCGCTGTCTACGCCAGTCAAGAAGAAGAGGAATATACATACATATATGTATGCATGTGTATCACAATTTGAAACTTGAAGAACTGAAACCAGTTATGAAATACTTAAAGCAAAATAATCGAATAATACATATAAATAGGTTTCAATGATTATGGGAGCTTAACATGATTTTAATAAATGGACAAACCTTTAAGGGGTTAGGTGGGTTTCAAAATATTAAAAAAATAGTATCTTATTAAATGGCGCAATATGTTTAAAACATCATCCAAAAATATCAAATCAATCCGAGTAATATTCTAAGAGATACATATACTCTTTGAAAGTTCCGCCCATCAGTCCACGTCAGTACGAATGTAAAACTTTAAAACTTTAAACTTTTTGGTGGACACGATAACTCAAAAAGTTATGGAGCTATTATATTCGAATTTTGCACACATCTTTGGAATAACATTAATTAATGAGGGAAGGATTTCTTTATATTTTAATTGTAACTATTTTTTTGAACCAATATGTGCCGAAGATTTGGCCGAAAAGTGAGTTTTTTTTTGTTAAAACTCTGTCACAAATTAAAATTTCAATATTTTCTTTTTTCCTTCTTTCATTAACTAGATTTATCCATGTACTATCGCTATATTCTTGTTTTCTTGTTTTTCGATGAAATAATCATGAGTTACGATGTCCACCGCAAAACCTTTTTTTAGACACGTCATGGGAGATGAGGTTGAGTTTTGGGAATTTGTGAATAAAAATATCACAAAATACTGTTTAAATATGTTGTTTTTATAAAATATGTGATTGTATATATTAAAAAATTGTAAAAATACCCATTGTCTTTAGCCTCTGAAACCCACCTAACCCCTTAAAAAACAAGTAAAGAAGTGCTAAGTTCGTGTGCAACCGAACATTTTATACTCTCGCAATTTATAAGACTCAAAGGCGGGAAAATATTTTCAGGTTAGGTAAAATTTTATTTAAACAATGTTGCACATTAATTATATATATGTACGTTATTCGACGAAACTTACTTATTACTTACTTGCTTTGTTTCATTACTACATGTCGCTCCATGCCCGAGATATTTATAACAAAATTAATATAATTAACACAAATCGATATTTATATTATTTATTTATGGTACATCAATATAATTTTTAAATCTTGGCGGTGTAATCCTAAAATATTCTCGCCTAATTATATTGCGACATCTGAAATACAGATATATGCGACATAAATTCAATCAAAAAGGCAAATACTAATAAAGTGATCCAGAAAAGAGAAAATCACTATAATATGGATATGGGGGAAGATTTATACTCAAACTGGTGTAATTTGTAATCCATTTTTGCCCATTTTACCCACCAATGTAGCTTTCTGTATTTATTCAAACAACAATTTTGAACATACATATTCACAGTGTATTCACTGGAGTGAACATCGATTTGTAATAAGACTTTTCAAATTGTCGTGGTGATAAGGTATGTAATCCATATCATAATAATCCGTAAAAACTTTTACATTTGTCACTTTCTTGGCTAATTGTAAATATATCTCCATTCCTGCTATAGCATCATCAGCAGCATATTGAATTTGTTGGGGAGTCAATTGAAATGCCTCCCAACCTGAACAGCTTAACTCAAAATCTTTTTTCAAAGTACCGCCCACAACATCCTTATACATATCAGCCAAATTTTGCGCTCTTTCTCCAGTCAATTTGGCCATAAAGCGCAAATCCAATGCAGAATTTGTGGGAAGATTACACGTTCTTAGATATTGGCAATCACTTGTAATGCCAACACCAACCTTAACCACCTTCCGATCTCTTAGTAGGTCGCACAGCGATGACGGTGGTGTTGGTATATTGCATAGCCTTATAACAGCACAAAAGCCCTTGTGACTACATAACTGCAATAACGATACATCCGGTGCGTTCACCCATTCACAGTCAAAGCCAAGAACAGGTACTTCAGCACAATGCCTAAAAGTACAAATACATAATTACATATGGACATATAACTGTTTTCAAACTTGTAAATGCATACATATGTACATACTTAAGATAAGATATTACTAGAGTGTTAAGATAAATGCTTTAATAAATTTATCATTTAATCCGCACCAACAACAACATATTTTATTTCTCTCAATATATTAATTTTCTTATCCACATCTCCAAATAAATACAGTTATTATAGAGACTTCTGGCTACACTAGACTCCTTAATTCCGACATAAGATTTGTAAATATGATCAAAACGATGTATACACGTAAATCAAAGTATTAGAGAGGCAGTGCAAAGCGGATGCTGTTCATACAATATTCGGCGTAATCGTTTTGATAGCGATACCTTTATTTCTTTTTCAATTCATACATATTTTTATACTCTCGCAACAAAGTTGCTAAAGAGAGTATTATAGTTTTGTTCACATAACGGTTGTTTGTAACACCCAAAACTAAACGAGTTAGATATAGGGTTATATATTCCAAAGTGATCAGGGTGAAGAGTGGAGTTCAAAATAGGACCACTGACACGCCATAACTAAGCCGTAAATAAAGCTATGGAAATACAATTTGGTATGAAGGATCGCACTATGAAGGGGCATATTTGGATGTACTTTGTTGGGTTTAGATTTTAGGTTTAGGTTTTTTGTACTTATCTCGCAAACCAATAGAGCTATATAAACCAAACTTTTTGCAGTCGTTTTTTTAGCCACTTCTTAATACAGTCCAAAAATGAAAGAAATCGGATAATAATCACTCCCACCTCCCATACAAAGTTTAGGTTGAAAATTACTAAAAGTGGGTTAACTCAGTAACGAAAAAGTCAGAAAGACTAAATTTCACAGAAATAATAGCAGAAGGAAGATGCACTCAGATTTTTTACAAAATGGAAAATGGGAGTGGCATTGCCCACTTATGGGTCAAAACCCATATCTCAGGAACTACTCGACCGATTCGAGATTCGGTATATAATATTTTCTTGACACCCTGATAACACGTGTTGAAAATGGATGAAATCGGTTCACAACCACGACAACTTTCCATATACATAACTCAATTTTGAAGTCCATCTGATTCCTTCACTTTATAAGATATACACACATAAGGAACCAATGAAGATACCGAAATAAAACTTTACACAATACTGTATATGATCTGTGGCATCAATTGTGAAAAAATTGTCGAAATCGGACTATAACTTTTCAATGCCCCGGATATCGAATATGAAAAACTCAGTGCCTTAGGGTAATTTTTCACCGAAAATATGTGTAAATCTCTCAGATATCAGTGTGTTTTCTTAATAAAAATATAGCAATAAATTGCGAGAGTATAATATGTTCGGTTGCACCCGAACTTAGCCTTTCCTTACTTGTTTGTTTTTTGGTTTATTAATTTTCACAACATCTCAAGAATATTGTCCTAAATTTTCGATCCGAATAATAGTTTCGGAGATACAGCCTTTGGAAGGTGTGCGCTCCAAGTCAAGTACTATTGTTATTCAAAACTTTAAACACGTTTTTCTCGGAACCCAGTTTTCGGTTGTCGGTTGGTTGTCAAATTTTCCTGAAAACTACTCAACCGATCTTGATGAAATTTTTCACATTTGTTCGAGATACAATTTAATCATTCTTATTTTTTTCAATTACAACTATTAAAAAACAAAAAATGTCAAGCAAATTTGACCGAAATTTTTATTTTATTTTGGAAAAATGGTTGCCAAAATTCCAATTTTTAAATTTTTGGTCTTTCCTTCGTTCAAGCACGAGTTTATGGTCTTACCTCAGACACTTATTATATTTTTGTTTTTCATTTTGAATAATCCTGTCAGGAGTTATGCTGACAACGCGGACGCACCTTTTTTTCAAGGGGTCACCGGAAATGACGTTGCAATGGAGGAGTTTAAATTTTTTTTTTGAAAATTTCAGACATTATTCTCTAAATATGTATCTACTAGCTGACTCCGCAGTCGTTGCACTGCGTGAAATTATTTGTTTTGAAAGCAAAGTTGAATTTGTATAGTGTTGGAAAACATTTATTTACGATTTTTCTATTTTTTTTTTCAATGTAACGCAGCTTAATAAACAACATTTTTTGTGCAGAGAAGATGATTTTTCAACTCGTTAATGAAATTTATGCCACACACCTCCAGCTACTGTCTTTGAGACCTGTTGATTGTCATCCCAAATGCAAGTCTCATTGGAAACTGAATACGTTTGAACTGAAATGGCAAATCGTTGGAACTCAAAGAAATTCGTGGAATCAAGCATTCTGCCCTCTTGTAAGTCCCTTTAAAAAATTCTTGCAACTATTGCATTATTCGATAGCTGATTGAAGATTGCGAAGCATAATAAATGACAAAGCATTATAATGACAAAGAATTTAGAAATTTCACTGGATAATTCACAGCTTCGTCTTTATTTTCAACATGATCGATCGATGTGTATGAACACAAATATCCCGGAAGTTGACTTTAAGTCGTATAGATTAAGTCATCGACATCGGTATTTTTGACAGTTAAAAATCTGCGTGCACTCAACCAATCGTAGTTACGACAAATTTGGCTAATGTTCGGATTGATATCAAACCATTAGAAGTATTAACCGGAATTTGCCCAGTTCTTTGCAGATCTTCTGCGGTGCTATCCTGTTGCAGGAACACACGCATATTCGTGGTCAATCATATGGTTTTCGCGTGCCGCCGCAAGTACGATGTTGATTTCGAAATAACAGAATGTGTTTGTCAATAACAGTATCATTACGCCACCAAAGCGATGATTATTATTCCACAGATTTTTCATTGTTCTTTCAAGTGCTTCTAGAAAATTGCGCTCATCTCATATATGTTTTATAGATTTGCATGTTTAACTGAAGCTACAGTGTCGTATGTGCCGTTCTTCCAACTTCAAGTAGCGTTGCTGCCAGGGATAAAGGGATGTCCAACTTATTCCAGCGTGAGAGCGCCTCAAAATAAGCGTTTTTTATAACAATTTGCATTATTGCCAGACCAGACAAAATACAAATTTTTGGGCATTTAAATTAAAATACCCAACATTTATTACGGTTAAAAAAAAATTGTAAACTGAATTTTTAATATAAAAATTACATATTTAAATTTCTTTTAGCGATATTAAGGTACGTTAAAATTGCTTGTTTTCGAACTTTCAGTAATAAATAAGGAAAATATTTAATCACTTGTCAACTGACAATTGATATTTTTTTTACAATTTTCCATGAAAAATTAATTTCCCTATGCTGCATATCATAAAAAATTTCTTTACCCTCTTTTAAATTTCGCGCTTACATTTATATTTATTGTTTTAAGCTCTTATAAGTAATCTTGCACGGCGTTCAAAAATGTCTCTGTCGTATAATTTTTTTTAGCAACATTTCAATATGGCCGTTCAAGTTTCCCAATTGCGAAACGTCAAAACCAGGGATAAAGGGATGTCCAACTTATTCCAGTGTGAGAGCGCCTCAAAATTTGCGTTTTTTATAACATTTTGCATTATTACCAGATCAGACAAAATACTAATTTTTGGGCATTTAAATTAAAATACCCAACATTTATTGGTTAAAAATTATTATATACTGAATGTTTAATACAAAATAACTTATTTCAATTTCATTTAGCGATAAAATGGTATATTAAAATAGCCGGTTTTCGAAGTTTCAGTAATAAATAAGGTTAATTATTAAGTGTCAACTGAAAATAAATCAATTTCTTTTATAATTTTCCATGAAAAATTAGTTTCTCGATGCTGCAATTCACAAAAATATTCTTAAACCACTTTTAAATTACGCGTTTTCATTTATATTCATTGTTTTAAGTTCTTATTAGTGATCTTGCAAGGCGGCTAAAAATGTCTCCGCCGCATTATTTTTTTGGCAACATTTCAATCTGCCCTTTCCAGTTTCCCAATTGCGAAACGTCAAAACTCCTCAAACTGTCAAAGTTTAGGTGGTTTTGACGTTTAATATAGCGCTCTCACTTCCAGTGATATGAGAGTTGTACATCTCTTTATCTCTGGTCAAAACCTACTGATTCCAGTCAACTGTCAAAGATTGGTAGGTTTTGACGTTTGTCCGTGCGCTCTCACTTCCAATGAAAATAGAGTTGGACATCTCTTTATCTCTGGTTGCTGCAATTCCAGTAGATGCGAGAGCCTACGTAATGCCATTTTGAGCCCAGAGATAAAGAGATGTACAACTCTCATATCACTGGAAGTGAAAGCGCAATATTAAACGTCAAAACCACCTAAACTTTGACAGTTTGTCGAGATGAGGAGGTTTTGACGTTTCGCAATTGGGAAACTGGAAAGGCCAGATTGAAATGTTGCCAAAAAAATAATGCGACGGAGACATTTTTAGACGCCTTGCAAGATCACTAATAAGAACTTAAAACAATAAATATAAATGAAAACGCGTAATTTAAAAGTGGTTTAAGAATATTTTTGTGAATTGCAGCATCGAGAAACTAATTTTTCATGCAAAATTATAAAAGAAATTGATTTATTTTCAGTTGACACTTAATAATTGACCTTATTTATTACTGAAACTTCGAAAACCGGCTATTTTAATATACCATTATATCGCTAAATGAAATTGAAATAAGTTATTTTTATATTAAACATTCAGTATATAATAATTTTTAACCATAATAAATGTTGGGTATTTTAATTTAAATACCCAAAAATTAGTATTTTGTCTGATCTGGTAATAATGCAAAATGTTATAAAAAACGCAAATTTTGAGGCGCTCTCACACTGGAATAAGTTGGACATCCCTTTATCTCTGCATTTACCACTGTTTCTTCGCTCATATTGGTCGTGATGCTATATAACCTATAGCCTTCCTCGATAAATGGACTATCCAGCACAAAAAGAATTATTCAATTCGAACCAGTAGTTTCGGAGATTAGCGCGTTCAAACAAACAAACAAACAAAGTCTTCAGCTTTATAATATTAGTTTAGATAAGACAGAAAAAAATTTGAACTAAATAAATAATTTTTTACATAGAAAAACAAGTAAGGAAAGACTAATTCGGGAGCAACCGAACATTTTATACTCTCGCAATATATTGCTATATTTTTATTAAGATAACACACAATTTGACTCACATATTCGGCATATACATATCTAGTATAAAGTCCATTGAAAGTGTGAAACCCCTAATATTAGGTATATGGGAGCTAGGGGAAATTTTGACCCGATTTTAACCATTTCTGGTACAAGACACACTATTAGAAGAAAACGATTTCCTCAGAATTAAATTAAGATATCTGAGAGATTTACCTATATTTTCGGTGAAAAATTACCATATAACTCTGAGTTCTTCATATTCGATATCCGGGGCATTGAAAAGTTATAGTCCGATTTCGACAAGTGATGCCACAGATCATATACAGTATTTGTGTAAAGTTTTATTTAGCTATTTTCATTGGTTCCTTACGTATATACTATAAAGTGAAGGAATAAGATGGAATTCAAAATTTAGTTATATGTGAAGTTATCGTTGTTTTCCACACGTGTCATCACAGTGTTAAAAAAATATTATATACCGAATTTCATTGAAATCTGTCGAGTAGTTCCTGAGATATGGTTTTTGACCCATAAGTCCGTGATGCCAAGCCCATTTCCATTTTGTAAAAAAATCTGAGTGCAGCTTCTTTCTGCCATTTCTTATGTGAAATTTAGTGTTTCTGACGTTTTTCGTTAGTGAGTTAACCCACTTTTAATGTCTGAAATTTTCAACCTAACCTTTGTATGGGAGGTGGGCGTGGTTATTATCCAATTTCAACTAGTTTCATGGTGAATGGTGAGGTACGTAACGGAACCGACTGCAGAAAGTTTGGTTTATATAGCTTTATTGGTTTGCGAGTTATATACAAACAACCAAAAACATTACATCCAAATATGCCCCTTCCTAGTGCGATCCTTTATTCCAAATTTTACTTTTAAAACTTCATTTATGCCTTAGTGATGACACTTTATGTGTTTTTGGTTTTCGCCATTTTGTAGGCGTGGCAATGGTCCGATTTTGCCCATTTTCGAAAAGAACCCTCTCAGGGTCCCAAGGAACATGTGTACCAAGTTTCATTAGGATATCTCAATTTTTACTCAAGTTATCACTTGCACAGACGGACAGGCAGACGGATTTCAAATCTACTTACCACCCTGATCACTTTGGTATATATGACTGTATATCTAACTCTTTTAGATTTAGGTGTAATACTCTCTTAGCAACTTTTGTTGTGAGAGTATAAAAATCACCGCAATAACATCTGTTAACTAGTTGGTACCAGTGATAAATTTCATTCACAGTAAAATAGTGGCTTGTAGAAAAATCACCAATCACTGATATTACGGCCTTACAGTCACTGTCGCTATAAGTGATTTTTCAAGTACGGCGATAAAATCACCGGTAGTGAAATATCGCTCATCACTACTACCAACAGTTTTAGCAATTGAGTTCAAAAATTTTCCCTCTTTTCGTGACTTTATTATTTGTTATCGAATTTCGTTTGTTTTCCCCGCCTCCTCATTTTTACAAACAAATAACATAAAACATTTCTAAATTGACGATATACATAGCAAATTTAACCCCAGAACCGTAATGTACGTAAACTTTACGTATGTACATATGTATATACAATTTTCAAACTGGAATTGCAATGTGTGTTATGCTGTAATTATTATAATTATACAATAAAATTGAATGCAATTTTCTTTTAAGTTTATGTACTCTACTTAAGGAGTAACTAGTTTGATAAAAAAATAAATTTACGCCTCAAATAGCTTTTTCTAATTGTAGGTATATCGTACGTATAATTATCTGTGTTTCAAAATATATTTTAAGTATATGTAAATTATAACGCCGATGATAACGGGATTGTTTTTTAGTTAAAAAAAATGTATCATTACACTTTCAAATGTAAAGATAACTTCGATTAGAATTAATTTCAGGAGGGGTACATACTATTATCTGTGTGACTGTATATATTTGTGCACTGATATTCCTACTCGCTTGCAAAAAAATTTTTAAACATTAATATATTGCAAACATATTCAATAATTTGTATTGAAATTAATTGTATACTCACCTCCGTAATATCTTCACGGCTTTAATGCATTGTTGAAAATTCTCAATCAGCTCGATTTTACTCTTGGAATTCGAGGTCATAAACTGATATAGTAGCCCAACACCTACGCTAACAGCAATTGCTCCCAATGGATTTGGTCCAGACATAATTATTAATTAATTACTTCTTTAGAACAATTCGATAATTTATTTGGTTTAAAACATATATTTTCTCTGCACTTTATTTCACAAACTTGCGCGTCACAACAGCAGCGATACAATGAAGGAGCGAGTTTCGCTACACAATCTAAAATAGAAATTGGTAGAATACATATGGGACACTATATCATGTGATTCCCCTTTTTATAAATTCCATATACGTATGTAAATATGGTATACATACTTGATATCAAGTATATCTTTGAATGTAGTAACATTGTGAAAAGTGCAGAGTGTTGCCAACACTGAATATAAGTATTCAATCGAAATTTATTTTCTGGCGTCCCTAATTTGAAGCTCCAAGCGTTTTCCTTACAGTTAAGTGAAAAAGGGTTATAGTTGAAACCAGGGATAAAGGGATGTCCAACTTATTCCAGTGTGAGAACGCCCCAAAATTAGCGTTTTTTATAACAATTTGCATTATTGCCAGTTCAGACAAAATACTAATATTTGGGCATTTATATTAAAATACCCAACATTTATTTCGGTTAATAATTATTATATACTTAACGATTAGTATAAATAATACCTATTTACATCTCTATTAGCGATATTGTGGTATATTAAAACAGCCGCGTTTCGAACTTTCAGTGGTAAATAAAGTGAATTAATACGTATCAACTGGCAATGAATACATTTTTTTGGTTGTTTTGCATGGAATTATAAAATTCCTAAGCTGCAGATCACAAAACATTTACATTTATTGTTTTAAGTAATTATAAGTGATCTTGCACGGTGCTTAAAAATATCTCCGTCGTATAATTTCTTTGGCAATATTTCAATCTGGCCGTTCCAGTTTCCCAATTGGCAAACGTCAAAACCTCCTCCATCCAGTCAACTGTCAAAGTCGAGAAGCTTTTGACGTTTAATATTGCGCTCTTCTTCCAGTAAAATGAGAGTTGTACATCTCTTTATCTCTGGTTGAAACAGTGAAAAACGTTCCGCCCGCTCGTACTTGTCGCCTGTAGCAACCAAAATTTGTCAAAAGTTATGCCCGTAGAAGCAAAGAAAAAATGAGAAATTAATGTTGCCATAGCTCAACTTGTCTAGATTGTTTTTCACAAGATTGTAATCTTTAAAATTCTCTTCAAATAATATTATTCGACTGTAAATTTGAGTTAGTTTGAGAAAATTTTAAATATTTTAAAGGTTATTTTTTAAATAATACAAAAATATCGGTACTGGTAACCTTGCGTAGCGAGAGACTCGAGATTGAGAAGCGGCCGACTCTTCTCTACGGGAAAAATCCGAATGACTAGAATATCTACGGTAGCGTACGGTAGAAGCGGTGATGACTGATACATTGACATTTACATTGAAATCTAATAAGACATGTCGTTTTCGCACTCTCCGTCTACGGGTTTACGTCGTTCACTGTTTGAACTATTAGTGTTGATATGAAGTTAAAAATCATATTTCAATGCTATCAAAATTGAACATGTAAGGAAGGGCTACGTTCTGGTGTAACTGAACTTTTTATACTCATTTAATTTTATTAAGATGACACACAACTTAGCTCATAAATTCGGCATAAAGTCCACTAGAATAACGAAAATCATTATATAAAGTTTAAGAGGGCTGGGGTAACTCCTGGACCGATTTCACTCATTCTCGCCATCACGATATACATATATATCTAAAAGTATAGGCTCAATTTATTTTGCCCGGTTCTCTAAAACCTAAAACCTAAGAAAATAATAACCCATTTTGGTAAGGAGGCATAATATTAGAAGAAAGATATCATCTCTGTTTTTCTATAAGATATTTGAGAGATTTTCTGATATTTTGGGCAAAAAATTATTCGCAGACGCTGAAGTTCTCAGCTTTGAAATGTTTTCTTCATTATTATGGCCGTATTGAGTTGTTTTATAGAGTTTAAGCAATAGGCGATATTCCAATAATGCTTGATAGCTTTCTATCAATTTATTAGTAGTCCACCGAATTGCATAATAATTACCGCAATGCGACAACCCTGTTACTAACTTGATACTCCCCTGCAATAGTTCTGTCTCTCTATGCCTTCAAACACTATATGTTCAAACACGAATACTATTGTCGCAAATTTTCTTTTCGGGAAATTCTCTTTATTGATTAATTGTGTTCAACACCTCGGTTCGGGTTTTTCTGTCATTCCCTTTCATATCATTTCCTCCATCTCCATAATAAGTTTAAGTTATGGAGAACTTCGATTTAAGAAAATTGAAACGCTCGAATGGAAACAACTAATTGAACTAATAGAAACAACGCTTACATTTTTCATCTCACGATGCTAATTTTATTTCGTACAGCTAAATGAAGAAATAATAGTGTTGATATGAAGTAAAAAACTACAGTAGTTTTCCCAAATAACGAATATTCGTTTTAACGAAAAGCGATTATAACGAACAAGGAAATTTGTTACATTGAGTACCTTAAATAACGAACATCGGTGATTTGTAAGTACTCGGTTTAACGAACTACATGAAGAAGACATATGAAAAAAGAGAAAAAAATCAAATAACATCGAACCAGATTAAAATATATAACTTGAAAAAATTCATAAGAAATGTGCAAATTGAAAAATTTTGAATTTTATAAAAAAGCTTAAAATTATTGATTAACACCAAGAAGAAGTATAAGTGTCAGAATTGGTCCATTTTGGAAGAATGCATTGAATTTTAATTGTTTTGTTATGGTTTTTAATTTTTTAACAAATTTTAAAACAATTTATTAAACTGCAATTTACGGATATTTAACTCATTTTTATTGAAAAACATACCTCTAAGTGAGTACTCGAATTAACGAAAAATTCGATGTAACGAACAGGCCTGACAATTAATGGGTTCGTTATTTCGGAAAACTACTGAATACGTATATAATTGGTGCGGAAACCGTTTAGCCGGTCCTTCGCCAACGAAATTCGCTGAACTATGTCAATGTCGTCGTATAATTCGCCATTTGTTTAGAGGACCGCAAGTCTTCCGCAAAATATTTCTCTCGAAAACTCCTAGTGCCGTCTCATCGGATGTCCACACTTCTGCACCATAAAGTAGAACGGGAATGATGAGGCCAAGACCTAGACCAGTGGTCGGCAAGAGAGGAATTGTGACTGTGTAGGTGAGCACGAAAGAAAGTATACCCAGTGAAAAGTCTGTAACCTTCCATTTTCATGAATTTTCGTACTCGTTTATTCATTTTAGTTAGTTTATTATTAAAACAAATATATTAGATCATAAAAGCCTTAAATTTACTGTCTTTAAACAGCCTAAATCCATAAATATAATACATAACATCAAACGACATTCATAACAGTAAGGCATTACGTGCAGAGCACTTATGTATGTAAAGTGCCATAGCCATGCGCCATGTTCATTCGACGACTGAACGATAGAGCGTAAGCGTACGTGCCAAGCAGTGCCAACCACTGATCTAGACCGATTTCATGATTATATTAGAGCTAGGGGAAGATTTATATTCAAACTGGTTTATTTGTAATACATTTTTACCAAATTTGACAACCAAGGCAAAGTATACAAAATATTGTACTTCACTTCATTACACAACAACATAAAGCTCAATTTGGATAAAAATTATATATTTATACAGAACTTAATTTCTTCAACACCTTATTAAAAGACACATTTACCCGCATTTTATATGTAAAGATTTCTGTATTTATTCAAACAACAATTTTGAACATATTCATAATGTATTCACTGGAGCGAACATTCATTTGTAGCAACACTTTCCAAATTGCCGTGTCGATAAGGTATGTAATTCATATTATAATAATCCTCAAATACTTTTACATCTGCCACTTTTTTGGCTAATTTTAAATAGATATCCATACCTGCTATAGCATCGTCAGCAGCATATTGAATTTGTTGGGGAGTCAATTGAAATGCCTCCCAATCTGAACAGCTTAACTGAAAATCTTTATTCAAAGTACCGCCCACAACATCCTTATACATATCAGCCAAATTTTGCGCCCTTTCTCCAGTCAATTTGGCCACAAAGCGCAAATCCAATGTGGAATATGTCGGAAGATTACACGATTTTAGATATTTGCAATCTATTGTAGTGCCAACACCAACCTTAACCACCTTCCGATCACTTAATAGATCGCACAGCGATGACGGTGGGTTTGGTATATTGCATAGCCTTATAACTGCACAATAGCCCTTGTGACTACATAACTGCAATAACGATACATCCGGTGCGTTCACCCATTCACAGTCAAAGCCAAGAACAGGTACTTCAGCACAATGCCTAAAAGTACAAACACATAATTTTACATATTGACATATAACTGTTTTCAAACATGTAAATACATACACACATACATACAAGATATGTAGATGATTTCAAAATTTACTAGAGTATTTTGGGCAAGTGTAAAGGTTGCCCTCAATCGGAACTAAATTATACTTCCGTTTGAGATAAATGTTTTAATACATTTATGTAACCTACTTTAATCATTTAATCGACAATATAGTTTTTCTTTCCCTCTCTCTCTCTCTCTCGGATTTGCAAATCAGTAATAAATGCAATCAACGAGATTTTTAATTAAGTTTAATAGGTTAACGATTAGCCGCATCGATTTAACACTGAGTCGACTACCTTATTTATTATCGAATTATTTTATATTGTTAAGTATTACGTAAGAATACATTAAATTTTATCACGGCTCACAAACAAATAGAACATGACTTAATTTTTAACAATTTTCTTACTATTCTGCATACTTAAATATTAAAACAGCGACTACGTAAAACAAGTAATTATATAACAGCACGAATTTAAGGATATAATAACAAATGCATATTTTCGCAACATGTTGCATAGAGTATAATAATTTTGTTCACATAACGGTCGTTTGAAAGTCCTTAAATTAAACCCTATGGTTATATACATACATACATACAATACATATTAAAATGATTACGCTTTGTGATTCATATAAGGGGGGGAGTCACACCTACTTCCCTAGTTTGATCGTCTATACTCTCTACTTTTCTGGTAATCTGCACCTTAGAGCGCTAAGGAAGACGTGTACCAAGTGTCAGAAAGATGAATCTCAAATTTTACTCTAGTTATCCGTTGCACGGACGGACGAATGGACAGACAGACATCCGGATTTCAACTCGTCTCGTCATCCTGATCATTTTATATACAATATACATACCGAACTCATTAGTTTTAGGTGTTAAAAAACAACCGTTATATGTTTCAAGAGCATATAAAGACTTATTCAACTCGATGCATTTCCAATTCGCTCCTTCTCCCATACATTATGAGTTGCCGCAATAAAAGTATTCGTACCAAATAAAAATATATTTCACATCAGAAAAACAGGAACCGAAGAAAAAACAAGTAAGGAAAGGCTAAGTTCGGGTGTAACCGAACATTTTATACTCTCGCAATTTATTGAAGAAATTTTATTAAGATAACGCACAAATTTACCCATAAATTCGGCATAAAGTTTAATAGAATAACGAAAATCGTCATATATAGATATGAAGCTGAGGTAATTCCTGAACCGATTTCATTCAATTTTTATTATTATTAACCCAAACGATTACCCTCCTCCCGCCCAACCGACGCGTGGGGCGCAGTCCGCATACGAGTGGAATTTGCCGAGTCTAGAAAGGCAAGAGATTTTTAAGCGTCCGGTTCTCAAACTGCTCAGCTACAGAAAGAAACATTTCAACAGCTGAGATTTAAAAATTTATAAAAACAAAAAATTAAAAATTTCTGAATATTACTTATTAAGGGAAGACAAAATAGTTTTTTTGATGCTAAATATTGAGTCAGATGGATCAAATGTGCTGGAATGTGTATTAAAATCATAACATATTCGGCGGAATGGTTCATTTAACTCAAAATTTGTTCTAGAAGATTTTAGAAATAATGGTCTAAACTGCCAGGATGAACGCAATGGGACATTAAACTTAATATCAAACAAAAGGAATGAACTACAAACTAAACCATTCAGAAGTCTTACTAGGAATATTATACCCAGCATTTCTCTGCGACTAGTGAGTGTGGGAAGATTTATAAGTTTTAAACGACTAGTATACGGGGGAATATTCAATCTTGAATCCCAATGTAAGTGGCCTAAAGCAAAAAGTAAAAATTGTTTTTGAACGGACTCAAGCTTATCAGAATGGGATTGATAGCTAGGATTCCTTACCACAGAACCATACTCCAATATAGGCCTTACCAATGTTGTAAAAAGAATTTTAGTAATATACGGATCACTAAATTCTTTAGACCAACGTTTAACAAAGCCTTTAGCTTTTAAGACAATTGAATTTACATGAGAATTAAAATTTAGTTTAGGGTCCATAGTAACTCCTAAATCAACAAAGCTAAAAACTTGCTCTAAACTGAAGTTATTTATTACATAGGGAGAAAGATCAACAGTTCTACGGGAAAAGCGCATCGTTTTACATTTTTGGCATATCATTTTTGTGACACCAAGTAACTAAATTATTTAAATCCGTTTGCAACTCGGTCCTTTCGTTATGAGAAGTATATGATTTAAAAAGTTTTACATCATCCGCATATAATAAAATTTCTGAAAACTTAATTACAGAAGGTATATCATTGATGAACAACAAGAACATAATCGGGCCGAGATGACTACCCTGTGGAACCCCTGAAGTGACACTAATTGAATCGGATAATGTATTATTAAATAAAACTTGTTGTTTTCTGTTAGTAAGATATGAGGATACCCATTCAAGAAGTCTTGGTAGAAAACCAAGAAGATCCAGTTTTTGCAAAAGAATTGAGTGGTTTACTCTATCGAATGCTTTACTAAAGTCTGTATATATAACATCAGTATTCTTATTATCCCTAAAACCCATTGACACATGGTTTACAAATTCAAGCAAGTTTGTTACTGTAGATTTCCCTTTACAAAATTCATGCTGAGAAAATGAAATTAAAGGGGAGATTAAGAAAGTTATTTGGTCAGTGATAATAGCTTAAAAAAGTTTGGGTATAGCTGACATTTTAGCTATCCCCCTATAGTTCTCAACAGATGATCTAACTCCACCTTTATGCAAAGGTAATATAAAAGAGTTTTTCCACAATGACGGAAAAATACCTTGTTTAAGAGATAGGTTAAAAAGCTTGGTTAAGGGCAGATAGATATATTTTGCACAATTTTTAAGAAAGCTTGAGGAAATCATATCAGGGCCTAAATAATTTAAGACATCTGTTTCAGAAATAATTGGTGTATTAATTACAGTACTCGGACATAACACTTAACAATAATTGGATTTGAAGAATTCTGCAAATATATTAGAAATAATATAATTGTCACATGACATTGTTGATTTATATTTCATCGCGGCTTCATTTGGATGTAATTTTTTTGGGGAAGTGGGCGTAGCCCCGCCCCCTACTATGTTTTTTATATATATATCGCAAACCAATAGAGCTATATAAACCAAACTTTCTGCAGTCGTTTTTGTTAGCCACTTCCTAATACAGTCCAAAAATTAATGAAATCGGATCATAACCACGCCCACCTCCCATACAAAAGTTAGGTTGAAAATTACTAAAAGTGGTCATAACTCATTATTGGTTCATCCAAATCAATAAACTAAAATTTTTTTATTGTAATGAACGAAGAAAAAAAATAAAAGATTAAAAATTGAATTTTGCATAGATTTTTCTAAGTGTGTAAAGTGTTTCTTGACACTAAAAAAATTTAATGTTTTCTGTTGTTCTTGGTTTGTTTTTGCTTTTTGCTTTCGCAGTTTTTTTTGCATCAATTCACTTTAAATACTGTATGTAACCATCTCTGATTAAAAAAAATGTTGAACTGAAGTAAAAAGTAATAGATTTTGCTACGGAAAGTGAAAAAGTGTATTTATTTTCAATGTGTAAACTGTTTCTTGACAAACTGTATGTATATCAACTGATTATATCTGTTCGTTTTCACACGAAAGATTTGCTATTTTTTTTTTACTTTTCCCTTATGGATTCGCAAAATCGTTTCATCACAAATATCTTCTCTAATTTTTAATCTCAAATTTAGAGATTTCTGGCTATTTATATAATAATATGTATATATAAGTATAGTTGTGTATTTACACAAATGTAAGTGCACTGATATTCCTACTCGCTTACAAAAAAAACTTTAAACGTTAATATATTGCAAACATTCATATTTAATAATTTGTATTGAAATTAATTGTCTTCTCACCTCCGTAATATCTTCACGGCTTCAACGCATTGTTGGAAATTCTCAATTAGGACGATTTTACTCTCGGAATTCGAGGTCATAAGGTGATATAGTAGCCCAGCACCTACACCAACAGCAATTGCTCCCAATGGATTTGGTCCAGCCATAATTATTAATTATTTATTTCTTTAGAACAGTTTGATAATTTATTTGATTTAAAAAATATATATTTCACTTTATTTAACAAACTTGCGGGTTGCAGTAGCAGTGATACAATGAGAAAGCGATTGTGGAGGTTCGCTATATAATCTAGACAATCTAAAATAGAAATTGCTAGAATACATACGTGGCATTATAACATGTGATTCCCCTTTTTATAATCACGATATGTGTTATATAAATATTCCTACTTGAAAGCGCAATATCAAACGTCAAAACCTCGACAACTTTGACAGTTGACTGGATGGAGGTGGTTCTGACGTTTCAAATGACGTTTTGAAGACGACAGCGACATATCAAACAGCAATTTCATTATTGCCGTACTAAAATCTTTCACTTCAATAAAATTTACATATTTAGTTTAAAGTGAAATAATTGGTGCAAAAAATGTAAAAATAGGTCGATTTATTTCTTTTAAATAATGGATTGTTATTGTAAATGATATATCAAAGCTATTTTACGCTTCTGCTGGCAAAATAACGTCATACTAGTTAGATCTTTGAATAATTTTACATTTCACATATTAGTGGCAGCTTTACAGCGGTCATTGTCGTCGGCAAAATTAGAAACATTTTTAATTTGGCGACAGCGAAGACTTCAACCCTTCTATCGCGAAGTTGTTGTCTAAAAAGCTGTGCCCATAAGAAGCGTGTTTTTTAATAATTGACAGATGTCGCTCGTCGCTTGTCGTCGTCTATGTTTTCAGCACTTCACAATTACAAACTGGAACGGTCAGATTGAAAAGTTGCCAAGAAACAATAATGCGATAGAATATACCATAATATCGGTTGTTTTAATATACCATAATATCGCTAAATGAAATATAAATAGGTATTTTTTATATTAAATATTCAGTGTATAATAATTTTCACCGTAATGAATCTAGGGTGTTACAATTTGAATGAAAATATGTGCCAATTTATTTATAATTCAACAAAAAAAATGGCCAAAAGGCAACTAAAAATCAGAAAACATCATGGCTTCACATATTAACACCACTTAACACTTAAGCACAACACCAAACGTGTTTATAAAAACACAAACCAAAGCTACGTCTTAAGAATGCAAGGCAAAATTTGTATGAAGTGCTCGTCAGAATAGAGTTTTTTCTTCTGTTCAAGTATCTTTGTCATCATTCAGCTAAAAGAAATTCACCTTTATATTTGTTAAATAATAAAATAAATATATATTTCGGTAACTTTTTATGTTGGTAGTAGTTTTTGTACCAAAAACATATTTAATAATTTGTATTGAAATTAATTGTCTACTCACTTCCGTAAAATCTTTACGGCTTCAATGCATTATTGGAAATTCTCAATCAGCTCGATTTTGCTTCCGGAATTCGAAATCATAAGGTGGTATAGTAGCCCAGCACCCAAGCCAACAGCAATTGCTCCCAATTGGTTTGAGCCAGACATAATTATTAATTATGTACTTCTTTAGAACAACTTTATTTCAAAACCTTGCGCGTTGCTTTAGCAGCGATGCAATAGGTTCACTGGCCCGATGCCGGCTGGCTTCACTTGCATTTGTTGACTTGTTTACTTTGAATGATTGCAACTTTGCGCGCTGTCAAATAATATTACGCGGTTGCCACTCACTTAATGTGCTGTGTAATATTAGTTAATGTTAAATGTTATATTATTATTAACTATTTCTCAATTTTCTCAGATACATATATACATAAATATAAATATTTTAAATATTCTGCATTTTAATTATTCTTACTAGCAATACACTTATGTGATAAAATTGTGTGTGTGTATTTACATTTATCCCAAACAAGGAACCATAGTTACAAAATGGATTGTCAAAAGCACCTAAAGCGCTGGCAAATTGAACATACATAGAACCTTTTGAAACTTTTAGCACTTGTAGCAAAGCTGCACTTGGTCTCTTTTTAGATATGTACCTCAGAAAATTTGATATTTGTGCAAATTTTTTTTTGTAATTCTCAAAAGAAAACACAATAGCTTAATTGAACCACCAATTGGAAGAAGGGAATAATTACAAAAAGTTCGAACTGAGATAATTAGAAAAAACTGATTTACTCTCAACGTATAGATCAAATACCCATGATATCTTAAAATGAAATGTAGTAAACATTGTTGCCGATAATATGCTGTAAAAAAATATTTTATGTAAAGAAAAACAAATGTTAGGGTAGTTTAAAATTCTTGGAATTATTCCCTTTTTCCAATTTATGAAAATAAAGACACAAATATTAAAGAATATTAGCATTTATTATATTAATAACATAGAAAAGATATTGTATTAATCCTAGGGATGCAAACGATGTATCGATGTTTTTGAAATATCGATGTCTCGAATCTAAAAACATCGATGCATCGATGTCGCTTTCAACCATGTTTTATGTCGATGTTTTATATAAAAATTTGACTTCACACCTTCACACTTTTTCGGGTATTAACTCGAAACCCTCTATTTGGATACGCTTTATTACGTTGGAATTTGATTTTTGTAAAAAACGGAGAATTCTTTAAGGGAATGTCCGCTTGGACAATACTGCGGTTACTTTTATGATTTATTTATACAATTTAATTCTGGCGTAGGCTACTGCGTTAGATCAGAGATTCAAATTACTGCATTTTAAAGATAAGGCTAAAAGTTATACTTTTTTTGTTTCATAACAAATTCAAAGAATCGCGCTGATACAACGGAATCTTCGGATGAGTGTGAAACAGAATACTCGTTTGATATTTGGCACCAGAATAAACATTTAGTCCACCAAAAGGTGAAACGTAAGCTGTCAAATTTATCCACAATTACAGGGACTGAAGGTTGACGAGAAAATGTATCTCGGCTGTTACCCCTACCAATGAGAGGCCAATAGAGTTTGGGTTGACATGAATACTGTGTTTCCGGACTTGTATAAATAGGCTTATTAATATTTACACATTGTTGTCACTTCAATGCCGAGTAAACGACTGTTTTCTAAACCCAGGGCAACTATCACGCAGAAGTAAAATCGAAAAGAAATGAGAGTGAAAAAACTTTCCATGTCGTTGTTTTGAAATTCTGTTATTTATTGAGAAAAAACTTAAACAGACATATAATGCTAAGTGAGTATGATTTTTCGAACATCATTCTATTTTTTTTTTCGTTATGGGTAGTTTTGACCGGTATGCTTTTTCGTTTTCTTGTAGAACGGCTGCCATGTTGTTTTAAAATTCATACAATTAAAGGTCATTTTAATTTGACATTAATGTGTGTGATTGGCGTTGCAACCGTTTAGCCGGTTATAGCCGAATCGACGATAGTGCGCCACCTCTCTCTCTCCTTCGCAGTTCGGCGCTAGTTGGAGATCCCAAGTGTAACCAGGTCGCTCTCCACCTGGTCCCTCCAACGGAGTGGAGGCCTTCCCCTTCCTCGGCTTCCTCCGGCGGGTACTGCATCGAACACTTTCAGGGCTGGAGTGTTTTCGTCCATTCGGACAACATGACCTAGCCAGCGTAGCCGCTGTCTTTTTATTCGCTGAACTATGTCAATGTCGTCGTATAACTCGTACAGCTCATCGTTCCATCGTCTGCGGTATTCGCCGTTGCCAATGTTCTGAGGACTTTACTGTTCAATTGCCTACTCAGTCCAAAGTAGCACCTGTTGGCAAGAGTTATTCTGCGCTGGATTTCGAGGCTGACATTGTTCGTGTTGTTGATGCTGGTTCCCAGGTATACGAAATTATCTACGACCTCGAAGTTATGACTGTCAACAGTGACGTGGGAGCCAAGACGCGAATGCGCCGACTGTTTGTTTGATGGCAGGAGATATTTCGTCTTGTCCTCATTCACCTCCAGACCCACTCGCTTCGCCTCCTTATCCATGCGGGAAAAAGCAGAACAAACGGCGCGGTTGTTGCTTCCGATGATATCAATATCATCGGCGTACGCCAGGAGCTATACACTCTTGTAGAAGATTGTACCTTCTCGGTTTAGCTCTGCAGCTCTTATAATTTTTTCCAGCATCAGGTTAAAGAAGTCGCACGATAGTGAGTCACCTTGTCTGAAACCTCGTTTGGTATCGAACGGCTCGGAGAGGTCCTTCCCAATCATGACGGAGCTTTTGGTGTTGCTCAACGTCAATTTACACAGCCGTATTAGTTTTCCCAAATATCATTATCACGATCATGATACCAAATTCAGACATCGCGGCGTAGAGGCAACTCCTTTTCGTGCTGTCGAAAGCAGCTTTAAAATCGACAAAAAGGTGGTGTGTGTCGATCCTCTTTTCACGGGTCTTCTCCAAAATTTGGCGCATGGTGAATATCTGGTCAGTTGTCGATTTTCCAGGTCTAAAGCCACACTGATAAGGTCCAATCAGTTTGTTGACGGTGGGCTTTAGTCTTTCACACAGTACGCTCGATAGAACCTTGTATGCGATATTTAGGAGGCTGATCCCACGGTAATTGGCGCAGATTGTGGGATCTCCCATTTTATGGATTGGGCAGAGCACACTGAGATTACAATCGTCAGGCATGCTTTCTTCCGACCATATTCTGCAAAGAAGCTGATGCATGCACCTTATCAGCTCTTCGCCGCCGTATTGGAATAGTTCTGCTGGTAATCTATCGGCCCCCGCTTTGTTGTTCTTCAAGCGGGTAATTGCTATTCGAATTTCTTCATGGTCGGGTAATGGAACATCTGTTCCATCGTCATCGATTGGGGGATCTGGTTCGCCATCTCCTGGTGTTGTACTCTCACTGCCATTCAGCAGGTCGGAGAAGTGTTCCCTCCATAATCCCAGTATGCCCTGGACATCGGTTACCAGATTACCACCTTGGTCTCTACATGAGGATGCTCCGGTCTTGAAACCTTCGTTAAGTCGCTTCATTTTGTCATAAAATTTTCGAGCATTCCCTCTGTCTGCCAGCTTCTCAAGCTCTTCGTACTCACGCATTTCGGCCTCTTTCTTTTTTTGTCTGCAGATGCGTCTCGCTTCCCTCTTCAGCTCTCGGTATCTATCCCATCCCGCACGTGTTGTGGTCGTTTGCAACGTTGCGAGGTAGGCAGTCTGTTTTCTCTCCGCTGCGAGACGGCACTCCTCATCGTACCAGCTTGTTTTTTGTCGTTGCCGAAAACCAATTGTTTCGGCTGCAGCGGTACGCAGTGAGTTTGAGATGCCGTTCCACAGTCCCCTTATACCGAGATGCTGATGAGTGCTCTCAGAGAGCAGGAGTGCAAGTCGAGTAGAGTATTTCGTGGATGTCTGTTGCGATTGCAGCTTTTCGACGTCGAACCTTCCTTGTGTTTGTTGACGGGCATTCTTTGCTGCACAGAGGCGGGTGCGTATCTTCGCTGCGACCAGATAATGGTCCGAGACACCTTCTTTACCCACCCTGGCGTTAAAATCGCCAAGCATGACTTTTACATCGTGGCGGGGGCAGCGCTCATAGGTGCGTTATAGGCGCTCATAGAAAGCATCTTTGGTCACATCGTCCTTCTCTTCCGTTGGGGCGTGGGCGCAAATCAGCGATATGTTGAAGAACCTCGCTTTGATGCGGATTGTGGCAAGACGTTCATCCACCGGGGTGAATGCCAGGACTCTGCGACGGAGTCTCTCTCCCACCACAAATCCAACACCAAATTTGCGCTCCTTTATATGGCCGCTGTAGTAGATGTCACAAGGACCCACCTTCTTCCGTCCTTGTCCCGTCCATCGGATGGCAGTGATGTCAGCCTTGAGTCGTATGAGGACATCAACCAGCTGGGCAGAGGCACCTTCCCAATTAAGGGTCCGGACATTCCAGGTGCATGCCCTTATATCATTATCCTTAAAACGTTTGCAGGGGTCGTCATCAAAAGGGGGGTGTCTCATCCGAGGCTTTCGTAGATTTTTCATTGGGGAGATTTTTTTATGTGATGGGTCCCAAGCCCTACGCACAACCGCATAAGCGGGCTTCGCCTTCTCACTTTAGCTCGCCTTCAAACGGATGTCTGTTGGCTACCCAGAGGATACTTGGTCTAAAACCGGAAGTCGTGAGCTGCTTGAACCATGTGGAGAAGAATCGTTTCTGGCCACTCCCAAGTAAATGACAATCAAAAACTTTCCTCACTTGCGTGAACTTCTACACATGATCCCATCCTCCATTTTTTTTTTCAATATTTCTTTATTTATTGAATCTGCTTTGTTTAAAGCCTAACAATAAGTATTAAAATCTTAAATCTATTTACAACTAAGTAAGCTCAAGAATGTGTTTGAGCTTTTTGGCAGAACGTTGCTCTTTAGTAGGCAGGTAGATCTCTTCTTTTTAAACGAGTTTGATTGGAATGTACCAAGGCGTTTGCCAATGGGTTTGGATGTTCACGAAGTTTAGAAATATATTTCTTTCTGCTGTCCTCTATTTCCTTCTTTACCATTGGAATATCAAGATCCTTATGGATATTTTCATTACGCATGTACCATGGTGAACCCGTTATTGTTCTAAGCATTTTAGATTGGAATCTCTGAATTATATCAATGTTGGTTGCACAGGTCGTACCCCACAGTTGAATACCATACATCCAAATCGGTTTTATGATTGCATTGTATAACAGGACTTTGTTGTCTAGGCTAAGTTTAGAATTTTTGTTTAGAAGCCAATTTAAATTTGCTGCTCTTAACTTCATGCAAGTTACTTTACTTGCTATATGATCCGCCACGTAAGCTTTCGATCCAGGTGAATCCCAAGATAAGTTACTTCATTCGCTTGGGGTACTAATACATTGTTTATTTTAACTGTCCGACATGTTTCTGGCCTTAGAGAAAATGTAACATGCTTGCATTTTTGCTCATTAATTTTTATACGCCAGTTGGCTAGCCATTCTTCGACACAAGTTAAGTGCTCCTCTAATACTCTTGATGCTCTAATGGGGCATTTGTTTCGGCTTACTATGGCTGTGTCATCCGCAAAAGTGGATGTCAATACGTTATTAGCTATTGGAATGTCTGCTGTATATATTATGTACAGAGTGGGGCCTAATACACTGCCCTGAGGTACACCGGCCCTTATTGCTCGTTCTTCTGATATAAAATCTGCTACTTTAACCGTAAATTTCCTATTTATTAAATATGACTCCAATGTTTTATGCAATTCGTAAGGTAAAACGTTTTTGATTTTCCATAAAAGGCCTTCATGCCAGACCTTATCGAACGCCTGAGCTACATCGAGAAAAATAGCTGAATAGTACTCTCTGTGCTCGAATGCTTTCCTGATTTCGTTTGTAATTCTATTCACTTGCTCTACTGTGCCATGTTTAGCACGAAAACCGAATTGATGGGTTGGTATTATATTATTTTCGTGGAGGAAAGGAAACATTTTTGATAGTAAAACTTTTTCGAATATTTTGGAAAGACATGGTAAGAGACTTATTGGTCTGTAGGAAGATGGTTGTGTTAAGTCTTTTCCAGGTTTATCTATCATGATGATCTGCGACTTTTTCCACGAAATTGGATAGTACCCGAAACCAAGAATTGCATTAAAGAGCAAAGAGAGCACTGATATAGCAATATTTGGCAACTCAATTAACATTTTTGGAGTAATATTATCTTGTCCTGAAGACTTTTTCGGATTTAGCTCTTTTAGGATCTTGATAATTTCATAAGTAGACGTCCTAATAGACACGCTTGACTCGTTTGCAATATTGGGCAAAGTTGGCAACTTAAAGTTGTTTTTTGGTCCATTGGGTTGAAATACCTTTTCTAGGTGATTTGCAAAGCAATTTGCCTTTTCTTCATTACTGCGCGCCCAATTACCATTCGACTGTCTTATAGGCATCTTGGAATCTACTGGAGGCTTAAAATACTTTTGGGCTTTCCAAAGGGAGTTTTTCTTGCTAGAATTTGGACACAGGTGCTTTATATAATTTTCAGTATTGTATTCTTCATCGCGTTTAAGTGCTTTTTTTAACTTACGTGCGGCCGATTTCAGTTGACGCAGAGTTGAAGGGGAACGACTTAACTGCCATTCACGTCTCGCTTGCCTTTTCTCATTTACAAGCTTTTCTATTTCATTATTAGTCATGTTTCTAAAAACCTTAACTTTTCTTTTAGGTGTTGCCAAGACAGCTGCATTTGTTATTACATCATTGAATTCCATTACGCTTTCATCAATATCTCTTCCTGTACTTATTTTTAAATCGATATTAATGTGGCTACTGATATATTTTCTATATTTCAACCAGTTAGTTTTAAAAGATGTTAGAGATACTTTTGGCTCAACTATCATGGGCTGTTCGCATAACTTTATTAGTACAGGAGAATGATCTGAAGATAAGTCTGTACATGTATCTGCTGTTATTAGCGATCTATCTATATTTTTGACTACAGCAAAATCTATTAAGTCTGGTATTTTGTTTCTATCACTGGGCCAGTATGTCGGCTTACCAGGAGATATTATATCAAGGTTATTGTGCTTATTTATAATAGTGTAGTACAGCTGTCGTCCTTTCGGATTAATAAGACGTGAGCCCCAGTACATGTGTTTTGCATTATAATCACCACCTGCTAGAAATCTTAGACCTAGCGTTCCAAAAAAATCTTTAAATTCGCAGTCTGTAATTTTAAAACGAGGTGGACAGTATATAGCCGTCAAATTGAGGTCAGAACCTCGATTTGTCAATGATATTGTTGTAGCTTGTAGCTGCGCTGTAGCATGTGGTTCTAAAGTATGGTGGTTTAGCCGATTTCTAACCAATACTGCTGTTCCACCGTGCGCCTTTCCATCTGGATGATTTGTAACATGAAGTCTATATCCCGCTATAAAGAAATTATTTTTATTTGTTAAATGAGTTTCTGATATCAGCATAACATCTATGTTTTTTTCAGTCAGAAATCGTATTAACTCCAGTTTGTGTTGGTTTACACCGTTGGCATTCCATATACAAATATTTAGTATGCTCATTTTTTAGATAATAAGGTTTGTAACATTTGATTTTGAGATTTGATCAAATCTTGGATCATGTTTTGCATCGTAGACATGAATTGTGTCATACATTGAGTCAGATTTAGAATCATATTTTCGATGGATTTTGCGGTTGTTGCATTTGCACAGCGTTGTCTTTTACCACATTTGCATAGCTTCCCTGGACAAGGATACCCTTAGAATTACCAGGTTTCGAACTGTGGTCTGTAATTACTACATTTTCGTTACGAGGGATATTCAACATTTGGTTACGACGAGCTTGGATTCCCAGTGACTATTTTGATTTCAAGTATTTATATACAGGGCAGCCCCTGTAGTTAGCAGTATGATTTCCTCCACAGTTACTGCATTTTTTATTTGTATCCTCTTTTTTAAGAGTGCATTTTGATGTTGGGTGCAAATCACCACATACCACACAAACACTGCGTAGAGTGCAATATGATTTGGTATGCCCATACTCTTGGCAGTTAGTGCATTGTACCGGACCATTTCTTTTATGAGGTTCTTCAACGGTAATTCTACGATGGAGTAAATATTTTAAATTGTATATTGGGTGTGTTTCATTCTTTTTTATTGGATTAGAGTTTGGCAACAATTCAATTTTAAACATTGGTTGTGGTACTTTATTTCTATTGAAGATATTTACCACATTTTTAATTCCAAAGCCGCATTCTTCAAGGGCTTCTTTGATATAATTAGATTCTACCGAAGACTCAATGCCTTTTACAACAACAACTAGGCCTTTAGAGCTCTTCAGTTGATAAGAATAATAATTCTTGTTGTTATTTGACAAAAATTTCACTATATCCATAAAACTTTTCTCAGTGTAGGATTGTATTTTAGTTTCATCTATCTTGCCTTTTTTCAAAGGCACGATATGAAAATTGTTGGTACCTACAATTTCACTGAGTTTATCAACAAGTGCATTTGAGCTACGCTCACGTAAATATATTGGCGGCGGCTTGGCATTCGCGACTGTGGTGGCACCCTTCGCATCGTCGTCCAAACCATTGCTTAGTATGGCAAATCTGTTGCCATTTAAATTTCCAGGCTTATTTGTATTAAGCGTGGCGGGTTGAAACTTTTTGGCATTAACCGCTGTCTTGATAGGACTTGATTTCCTTTTTATGTTGACGTAGCGGTCAATGCCTGTCTGTACAGATTGTACTTTTCTCTTCGGTACATGCTCACCTTGCATTGTTTTTTCCATTGTTGTCCGCTCGTTTGCTGATACCTGATTGATTGATGTTGCCTGCTGATTTGTTGTTGCGCACTTGCTGTTTTTTTCAGTTTCTGCTGATCCCTTCTGCTGCTCGGCTGAGCGCTTCGATGACTCATCTTTCTCACCGTTTGATTGTTTATTTGAGAGAGCAGATTTTGTAGGCTCAACAAAGCCTTGCTGTTGAGACTGCGCAGCGCTAGCGCTCATGTTTGTTTTTTTTTTATTTGTTTGTTTTGTTCACTTTTATATGTTGTTTGTTATTTATTGTTATTTTAAACTAATTTGTTTTGTTTATGTTTTGTGTTTTGATTTCAAATTTCGAATACACAAGTTATTGGTTGTTTATTTTTTTGTTTTGCTTTTATTATTAATTTATTATGAAAGTTTTCACGGAGCGCATTAAACACGTCCGTACTCTTTGAAAGCTTACACTCTTCTCCTCCATTTGACATTAATGGCTTCAACCAAAAATCCCTTACTTTTAGCTTCTGGAATCAAGTTGTTGTACTGAGCTTGTACTTGTGTACGATTGACCCAATAGACGCTGTGTTTTTGTATTTTCTTTTTATAAAGGTGTAAGTTACGTACCCCTCTTGTCTTCTTTTTTGGAATGTTAATATCATCAGATGATTGGTTCTTTCTTCTTTTAAATAATCACAACAACGCGCACCACAAACGTTTGTATTCAAGGTCAAGTATACAAACGTTAAGTGAATAAAAATGTCAAATTAAAATGACCTTTAATTGTATGACAAAAGGTTGTTAGTTGGAAAAACGAAAGAAATCCATGATTTATTCCCTTCTTCCAACTTACATTTTTTTACCGCTAGTATTACAATGGCGTTTGACCTTTTTATACTCTCGCAACAAAGTTGCTAAAGAGAGTATTATAGTTTTGTTCACATAACGGTTGTTTGTAACACCCAAAACTAAACGAGTTAGATATAGGGTTATATATACCAAAGTGATCAGGGTGAAGAGTGGAGTTCAAATCCGAATGTCTGTCTGTCTGTCCGTCCGTACGTCTGTGCTAGCTGTAACTTGAGTAAAAATTAAGATAGCTTGATGAAACTTGGCACACTTATTTCTTGGCACCATAGGAAGGTTGCTTTCGAAATGAGCAAAATCGGACCACTGCCACGTCCACAAAATGGCGAAAACCGACAACACATAAAGTGCCAATAATAGGAAGTGGGCGTGGCGCCGCCCCCAAATAGGTTTTTTGTACATATCTCGCAAACCAATAGAGCTACATAAACCAAACTTTCTGCAGTCGTTTTCTTCAGCCACTTCTTAATACAGTCCAAAAATGAAAGAAATCGGATAATAACCACGCCCACCTCCCATACAAAGGTTAGGTTGAAAATTACTAAAAATTACCGCGTAAGCGGTGTCTACGCCAGTCAAGAAGAAGAAGTAAAAAGTAAAAAATTTGGCTGCGGAAAGTGAAACAGTGTATTTATTTTCTATGTGTAAACTGTTTCTTGACATACTGTATATAAACCAAACTTTCTGCAGTCGTTTTCTTCAGCCACTTCTTAATACAGTCCAAAAATGAAAGAAATCGGATAATAACCACGCCCACCTCCCATACAAAGGTTAGGTTGAAAATTACTAAAAGTGTGCTAACTCACTAACGAAAAGCGTCAGAAACACTAAATTTCACATAAGAAATGGCAAATGGAAGCTGCACTCAGATTTTTTTACAAAATGGAAAATGGGCGTGGCGTCGCCTACTTATGGGTCAAAAACCATAGCTCAGGAACTACTGGACCGATTTCAATGAAACTTGGTTTGTAATAGTTTCCTTGCATCCCAATGATATGCTGAGAAAATCGCTTCATAACCACGTCTACTTCCTATATACCAGAACTTTGAAGACGATCTGAGTCGTTTACTTTACAATATATAAAGTAAGCACTAGTGAAGATATCGATGCAGAACTTGACACAAATACTATGTTTATAGTGTGGCAGCCCCATTCTAAAAATCGCCGTAATCGGACCATAGGTTTTTAAGACCCCATATATCGAACTCGAGGACCTCGGTGCTTCTAACCTAATATTATGGTTTCCAACTTTCAATGGATTTTATACAATGTATATGACAAATATGTGGGTCAAATTGTGTATTATATAATATAAATAAAGTTAAATAAATAAATTGCGAGAGTATAAAATGTTCGGTTACACCCGAACTTAGCCCTTCCTTACTTGTCTTTTCAACCTGACGCGTAGTTTCACGATTGAAAAGAGCTAATATGAGTAAAAATCTATTTCGTCAAAAACGGTTTTTATTCCCTTCTTCCAATTGGTAGTTTAATTCTGAGTATGCAGTTATGTTTATTAATGCTTTATTTGTGTTTACGGCACAAAAAATCTACGACACTTTGTTTATAGTACCGTTAGTATAAGTCCACTATGCAAATGTTTTTGGCTGTTGCGGTGTCAACATTTCGACTATTGGAATTATAAAAACAACTAATGAGATGTAAGCAATAATTGAAAAATAATTACATGTACATATATAAAAACAGCAACTAACTTTCATTTGAGCTAAAAATGGCACTTGGAACCTAATTTCGTCTGAGGAACAGATCAAGGTTGAGATTATGAACAAATATGGTTTAAAATTTTTGTAAATACTGCTGAAGTAATGTGGCATCGAAAAACCATACGAAACTTTTTAGAAACCCCGAGGAGTACAAAAAACATAAACGTACTGAACTAACATCTTCGATAAATGAACGTACCAAACCATATCCGCAAGTTAGCAACTCAGGACATGATGATTTGCTCCAAATTAAATCGGAATTTGGTTTATAAGTGCCAAGAGAACGTCTACAACAAATTTTGAAAGGCGACTTAAACCTTAAATATGAATTCAAAGTGTCAAAATCGCGCTTATAAGTCCGCCATAAAAACGCAGGCATCCTCAAAAAATACAAATTCTAAGAAGTAGAGTTTGAAAATTTGATATTTTTGATGAGAAAACTTTAAATTTATATGGATCATAAGTATTAGGGGGATCTACGGCACCCTTGCCATACTTACTATAAGCTCAAACATAACGGTGAATCTCTAATGATGTGGGCTAGCGCCAAAGAGAAGTCTCCCATTTACCTTGTCCCGAGTCGTGTGAAAGCAAAATATATATGGAATTGCTAGACAGTGAACTTATCATGTTTGCTAACGCATATCATAGCGACAACTGGGTGTTTCAGCAGATTAACGCGCTTATCCACGTCGCAGGGTATACTAAAGCCTTTTTTGAGTCGCGTAATATTCCCTAACTTTAGTGTCCGTCATTAAGTCTAGATCTGAATTCAATAGAGAATTAATTGGGCATACTTTCCGCAACATTTTTCAGATGAACAAAGCAGTATGACAGCTAAAACAAGCCATTGAGGAGGAAAGGGCGCAGATAAACGTTTCAGTACTGTAACTTTTGAAAAAAACAAGAACGGTTCATATTAATAAATCGAAAACATTTCATTCAAATTGTTTACCTATTTTAAAGTTAATACCTTATTAAAAATATTAATTTTGCACAAATAGCAATTTTCTATGGTACAAAATGAAGTTATATTAATTTGGTTACTTTTTCTTTTAGCATGGTATACGTTTTTATTTCTTTAAATACTACTTACTAACATCTAACAAAAAAAATCAAACATGAATAAAATATGCAAAGGTTGAATAAAAATTGAGAAAATAACAGTGCACAAATATCAATTTTCCTGAGGTACATATATGCTCACACACACTCCTGTAGGACCCCCAGAGGTGATCTAGTTGTTGATGACCAGAGTATACTGTGTTTGTGGAGGGAACACTTCTCCAGCCTGCTGAATAGCAGTGAAAGTACAACACCAGGAGATGGCGAACCCGATTCCCCAATCGACGACGATGGATCAGATGTTCCATTGTCCGACCGTGAAGAAATTAGAATAGCAATTACCCGCTTGAAGAACAACAAGGCGGCGGGGGCCGATGGTTTGCCGGCCGTGCTATTCAAATATGGCGGCGAGGAGCTGATAAGGTGCACGCATCAGCTTCTTTGCGGAATATGGTCGGAAGAAAGCATGCCCGACGATTGGAATCTCAGTGTACTCGCCCAATCCACAAAAAGGGAGACCCCACAATCTGCGCCAACTACCGTGGGATAAGCCTCCTTAACATCGCTTATAAGGTTCTGTCGAGCGTACTGTGTGAAGGACTAAAGCCCACCGTCATCAAACTGATTGCAGCTTATCAGTGTGGCTTTAGACCTGGAAACTCAACAACTGACCAGATATTCACCATGCGTCAAATCTTGGAGAAGACCCATGAAAAGAGGATCGACACACAACGACGCTATGTAAGTTGACGTTGAGCAACACCAAAAGCTCCGTCATGATTGGGAAGGACCTCTCCGAGCCGTTCGATATCAAACGAGTCTGACACAAGGTGACTCACTATCGTGCGACTTCTTTAACCTGATGCTGGAAAAAATAGTTCGAGCCGCAGAGCTAAACAGAGAAGGTACAATTTTTAAGCGAAGCGAATGGGTCTGGTGGTGAACGAGGACAAGACGAAATATCTCCTGTTATCAAACAAACAGTCAGCGCATTCGCGTCTTGGCTCCCACGTCACTGTTGACAGTCATAACTTTGAAGTTGTAGATAATTTCATATACCTAAGCACCAGCATCAACACCGATAATAATGTCAGCCTTGAAATCCAACGCAGAATCACTCTTGCCAACAGGTGCTACTATGGACTAAATAGGCAATTGAAAAGTAAAGTCCTCTCTCAACGAACAAAAACCAAACTCAAAAAGTCTCTCATCATTCCGGTTCTACTTTACGGTGCAGAAGCGTGGACGATTTCAAAATCCGATGAGACGGCATTAGGAGTTTTCGAGAGAAAGGTTTTGCGGAAGATTTATGGTCCCTTAAACATTGGCAAGGGCGAATACCGCAGACGATGGAATGATGAGCTATATGTGTTATTCGACGACATAGACATAGTCCAGCGAATATAAAAACAGCGGCTACGCTGGCTAGGTCATGTTGTTCGAATGGGCGAAAGTGCCCCAGCTCTGAACGTTTTCGATGCAGTACCCGCTGGTGGAAGCCGAGGAAGAGGGAGACCTCCACTCCGATGGAAGGACCAGGTGGAGAGGGACCTGGCTTCGCTTGGTACAACCAATTGGCGCCAAACTGCCAAAAGGAAAGATGCGTGGCGCGCTGTTGACTCGGCTATAACCTCGTAAGCGGTGTCTACGCCAATCAAGAAGAAGAAGTTATGCTCTAGTGCAGTTCAAGTCACTTTTGATAGTTCTCCCAACAAAGCAAGTAAGGACACCTTATATTAGGCCAGGGCTTTAAAAGCGTGTCTAGCTAGTTGCTGCTGGAATTTCTACTAGTTTTCCGTCTATTTACTTTCGAGAGTAAATTGTTAATTTTCGCACTCTTACATACAAATGTAGCTGCTAAGAAACAACGACCAGCTCGCGCTCTCTTCTGCTAATTTTTTGGTTTAAGAACCTCAACGCGCCTGCCACCGTCAGACCAGTGCGACTCTGGCGCTCTTGTAGGCTCTCTCTGTCTGCTCTGACGATGGCCTTGGTAGGTTACTGATCAAAAACTGAACCGAACAGCCTTGGGAAATACCACTTACCACTTCAAGAAACTGTGGCATGGCGGACTCTATTTTCCACACAGAACTTATTGACCAAGACACTCAACTCCTGAGCCAAATGCACAACATGACAGTATTCCTTTCCAGAAGTGCAGTCGGCCCTTGGAGCTCATCAAAGCATAAATTGGCATTAACACCTCAGTTTGGCGAACCTTAATAGGCAATATCATTGCAGGTAAAGTTTCGCCTTAACGACAGAAATTTACAGTTACCATTTTTGTGTTGCCGTTTCCGCAAGTGCTGTGTTCTCACACAATTGAGAAACGCGCGTGCAAAACAATCATGCAAATCAAATGAGTGGAAATAAAAAATTCTTTTGACAAATTTTTGAGATGAAATGTGTAGGTTCAGGATGTTATAATTATTGTACAAAAAATTTTTAATTTGTTTGCATTTTCTGAAAGTAATTTGAATTTTTATACAAATTTGACAGTTTTTCATGTTGCCTATTCTCAGTGTAAAGTGCTGAACACATAGACGACGACAAGCGACGAAGCAGTTTTAAACAAACGTTTCAAAAGTTATAAGTTTTTACACACTTACACACTCTCCCATATTGTATATATATATATATGTACTTTCCCGTTTCTTGCGTGGGTTCATATAAAGAGGAAAATTCATGAAATTATATTTTATTTGTAATGAGCTAAAACTTATTACGTCTTTGATGTAGGGATGGCAACGATTAATCATTTGATTAAATTAATCGATTATTTTCATTCAATATACGATTTAATTGCATCGAAACACCTTTTCTAATTACTCGACTATTACTCGAGTAATTGCAAAATAATCGCAAAAAGCATTTTGAAATTTAATACATTTTATGTTCATCTAAGTTAGCTACAAGGGTCGAAATTGCAAACGGTGTAAACATAGTTAAATTCTAATATGTCAACGTAGTTTAATATCAACAAATGAATGTCTGGTAACACTGCATTTACAGTTAAGTCAAACGCATTTTATGTTCAGTTGTTTGAAGAGCAATGGCGCCAGTTAAAAGCAAAGTGTGGACATTTTTTTAATAAAATAAGCAATAACTACGTTAAATGTCAACTTTGCTGCAAAAATTTAAGATTTTCTAATAACACTTCAAATATGTTGCAGCATTTAAAATTAAAGCATGCAACTGTGGCCTGCAAATTGGTGGTAAGTCGGAGCAATCGGTATTACATTTTAAATTTCTTCTAGTTATATATAAATATATGTGTACAAATTAGACTCTGCAATCTAGGAGTACAGACAATGTTTCCCTAAGTGTATTCAATGAATATATTTTCCTTTATGCTAAGACAAATGAATTTTTAATACGATATTTTAATTTTATTTCCGTTTTAGTTTTTGTGTATATACGAACACAATTTGAATGTCTGAAATAAGTATATAGTCTCCTATATTTTATTGGTTTTATTTTTACGCAAAGTTGCAAACATTGGAATTAATCGATTAATCGATTTTTTACATTAATTGCAATTATTTTTTTATATCTTGCAATTAATCATTTGATTATTTAATCGATTAAAAAAAAAATTTTGCCATCCCTACTTTGATGTCTTTCTCTCTGATTATGAATGCGATGGAAACGGAGTTCAGAGTTCGACTCACTAGTGCGAGCTCGCATATTTCTAGCCGCTGCACACGCTCCATACTCGACCTTCAATCGCGTACTTGGGAGGTTTTGAAACAGTGTTTAAATTGCTGCAGTCGAAGTAGCAAAAGTCGTAGAATTTTTGCTTTTTACTGATTCGACTTCTTTTAACTGTTTCAAATTTGCTTTTGCTTTTACTTATGCTTTAGAAAAAGCAGCAGTCGCAAGCAAAGCAAAAGCAGAAAACAATTATTAGAAAAATGCGCAGTCCTTTTGGCAGTCATTGGTTTTCAGTTTTTCACATTGCTTTGCTTGTGTTTGATCAGTTGCAAAACCAAAGCAAAAGCGTTATATTTGCTTCGCAAGTCGTCAGCAGTCGCAGTCGCGAAACAGTTTTTTCGATCATTTTAAAACTGTTAAGCACTTCGACAGTTTTTAGTTTGCTGAGGCCAAAACTAGATATATGTCCGTATTTTCCAGATATATAAAATGTGCTGTATAATTCGGTTGAGAAGTGTTCGGGTAGAAGGGCACGAGCAAAACCGACCACTGACCGACAACCGGTTCTTAACAGAAAACCGACTACCCACTCGTCGAAGTTTTGCCCCAAAACGCCCCAAAGCCCCACCCACCGACCGCCCACACTGCCACAAGTGTGTCCCAAAAAAACCGGTTCCAAAAAGTAACCGGTTACTGCAGTACTAGGCATATTATTAATTATTATTAACCCAAACGATTACCCTCCTCCCGCCCAACCGACGCGTGGGGCGCAGTCCGCATACGAGCGGAATTTGCCGAGTCTAGAAAGGCAAGAGATTTTTAAGCGTCCGGTTCTCAAACTGCTCAGCTACAGAAAGAAACATTTCAACAGCTGAGATTTAAAAATATATAAAAACAAAAAGTTAAAAATTTATGAATATTATTTATTAAGAGAAGACAAAATAGTTTTTTTGATGCTAAATATTGAGTCAGATGGATCAAATGTGCTGGAATGCGAATTAAAATCATGACATATTCGGCAGAATGGTTCATTTAACTCAAAATTTGTTCTAGAAGATTTTAGAAATAATGGTCTAAACTGCCTGGATGAACGCAATGGGACATTAAACTTAATATCAGACAAAAGGAATGAACTACAAACTAAACCATTCAGAAGTTTTACTAGAAAAATTATCACCTTATTATATGCCGCAAAAAACCGAAAAAATTCGGCAGCAAGTGGGTAGGGGTATAGAATAGCGAACTCAAGAAACATACCACGCAGTGTTGTACAAGTCATATTTTAATTTTGCATGTGAAACAACAACACATCACTTATAGCTGCCAAAAAAGTACGCGAAACTAAAAACTGTCGAAGTGCTTAACAGTTTTAAAATGATCGAAAAAACTGTTTCGCGACTGCGACTGCTGACGACTTGCGAAGCAAATATAATGCTTTTGCTTTGGTTTGTGCAACTGATCAAACACAAGCAAAGCAATGTGAAAAACTGCAAACCAATGACTGCCAAAAGGGCTGCGCATTTTTCTAATAATTGTTTTCTGCTTTTGCTTTGCTTGCGACTGCGGCTTTTTCTAAAGCATAAGCGAAAGCAAAAGCGAAAAAATAAAACTTATCGTAGTTTTTTAAACACTGTTTTGAAATTTTGTTCAGCAAGCAACTGCGACCGCTCATTACTCCACTCTCTGGCACGCGATTGCGATGCGAAGAGAATGACTTGCAAGACTATTTTCAGTTTCAGATTAAGATTCTCCATCACGGAGTCTTTTTGATACCCTCACCTAAGAACTATTTCCATAAAGTTGAGATTCTAGCAATAAATATAGCCTATGTTACTCGGGGTGAATGTAGCTTTCCAATGGTGAAATTTTTGAAATCGGCACAATAGTTTTTGAGTTTATTCAATACAACATACGTACAAATATTTCCTCTTTATAGTAGTAAGTATAGATACATATATGTATTTGCTTATTACACACAAAAATTAATAATTCAGAATATATTGCAAATACAGCGACCTGTTACGAACAAGAACACAAAGCGTGACGCCGAACATTGAAGACTCGTTACAACACAGGTCGACCCTATCCTTAGAAACCAGAAGTTCCCGAGACAAAAGTATTCTCGTTTGAACGCGGTCTAAAAAATTTTTTCGTGAGTTATTCTCGGTGGTAAATAGAGGCCATCTTATTTTAAATGGTTACAACACAGTGCTATATCCAATGATTACATTAATTTTGTAAAACTATATTCACAAAATAGTAAAAACTGTAACTTAAATATAAAAACTTAAATTATAAAACGTTAAATTATTTATGTATGTTATTTTCCCTTACACAGTTTTTTCAGCGCCCACAGTTGAAGCTATATAAAGGAGATAGAATTACTCATAAGAACATGAACACAAAGAGCGTTGCCTGAATACCGACAACTATTCGCGTTTCCCCTTCCCTTCTCCTTCAAACTTCGAGTTGCCGCAACGAAAATTTCCTCACCAGAACAGGCTTCTACTTCGAAAGTTCGTTATCGAGGATTTTTGGTGGTAAACTTCAAGTAAATTACTCTATTTAGAGGAACTAACGTCCACTAAAAGACATCAGTGGTACTCATTTAACTTCGTAAACGTATGGCAACACCGCAAAATTGAAATATCGTAAAACAGCTGTTACCCTGCAAGACAGGTATCGGCGAATTCTCCGGTGAAATGCCAGGGAGCGGTACCCGCAGTTTCAATGAAAGTTTCTATGCCATTCTTAAGGGCGAATTGACAAAAGTATCCGAAACTATTGTGTACGTGTGATCGTTCATCCCTTTCTTGCACATTACATTCATCATTTAGCAATTTATATATACCTCTTGCACAATTCTGTAAATGATCTTGGTACAATCACGGATGAAAGACCCAATACTGCGAACGAAAACTCCACGTGCACTTTCAGTACTGCGACCCACAAAAGGCCAGAAACTATACCCTCTGTTTTCGGTTAGTTCTACCAAAATCCCAAATGAGAATTTAATAACACAATCATTAATTATATTACATATTTATTTAAAATATCATGTCATTTAGTTGTTTATTATTATATTTACTTTATACATATATTATCGTACTACACTATATACATATGTATAAAGTAGGTGAAAATGAATATTTGAACAATTTTTGCTATCCGACAAAGGCTGGAGGAAGAGTGAAAAATGTCAAATACCCCGTGCGGTCTGGAAGTGTAAGCTGCGCACATTATGTGAGGACTCTTTTGGTTTCTTTCGGAGTTTTTATAAGATCTGTTCTTTCATTAATTTCACTAGTACTAGATTCATCTGGGAGGAGGGTTTCTATAAAATATAAAGTATTAGAATTTTTATAAAGTTGGTAATAATTACCTTATGTTTCAGGAATTCTAAATCTAACACGGCACCGTTCAAGTCTTAACACCATGCTCTTGCTGTAGTATTTCCATTGAACTAATTTCGGTGAATTTATGTCCTTGTAAAGCGATACAACAACGTTATGGTTCCTCAATACAAGATGAAAATGAATCAAAAAAGTCCTCCTAATTAAACATACAAAAAGTTTTTAAATTTCTATGAGCACAAACATTCACTTAAATTTACCCTTTAATTTCTGTGTTTTAGCTGCTAATGGCACGGCCAAGTGCCGGTAAGCTTAAAGATACTGAAACTGCTTTGCCCTCTAGCTCATTGGCAAAACCCAGTTGACACACGCCATGTCGTTCCAATTCTCGTGCTTGTGTTGACCAAAACGTTTAATTGCACGCAAAAAAGTGACATTAAACGTAATATCTGGTGTGTGAATGATTTGTGTTCCATGTAGCAGCGTTTGCGTCCATAGTTTTGGATTTGCTTGCAGCACATATTCCATCGCTTCGAAAGTTCTACGCTGCTACAATAAGTGACACCAATAAGTTTGCGTACCTTTAACGCGCCATATGAGGTTTGACATATCTGTGTGGAAAATTAATTAGAATTTAAGGCAAGATAATATTATTATATTCAACAATTATTTACGTATTAAATGGTTTCGCCATTGATGTTGACCATTGTTGGCGTAGCTTCTATTGCGTGCTTCGAATTGACAGTGCAATGAAGTATTTCTGTATCACCCTCTTCAATTCCATATTTTGGCTTTAGAAAACTTTTATTTTACGTTTTACTTATTTAAAAATGCGTGCTCCAAAAATTTAAACTTTAATTAGGCTGCAGATCACTGAATTAAATAAAACACGCAAAATAATACTTCACAAGCAGCCATGATATAGCTCAAAACAAAACTTGTTCAAACACGAGAACTTTGGTTGTTTCTTTCTATCATTCAGGGTGCTGTATGAGAGAAGAGTTGAGTTAAATGTTTATGCACATTTTACCCTTTGTTGTGTATGTGTATATGTAGTGGTGTTATTAAAATTTCTTTGAATGTGTTAGAGTTTCAGTACCCATGACTTGCTGGGCACTATCATAAACTTTACAACTAAAATTTATTCGACGTTTATGAGTAAACAAATACAGCTGGCAATATCGCAAAAATAAATTAACCCCGCCGTCAAATACAAATATTGCGGCTATACATTTTGTTGAAGAGTAAACAAATCCAGCTGATCTGGAAATTGTTTAGATTTCTTGGTAACTAGCAGCTACTATCCGTTAATAAAAGATATTAAAAAATTTTCACAGTAATTTCTATTAGGGAAAACATGTCCCTAGGCTATTCATTTTTAGGTTGTCCCTTATTGGTAAACATCGACAACAAGGAAATACTTTATGAAGTGAGAACATAATACATACGTCAGAAATTAATTTACTAATCAGTATCATTTCTCACAGATTCTAAATTACTCAGTGGATGTGCTGCTCGGAAATAGCGATGAACACCAAATGGAAAAACACTGTCATAAATATGGATTCCAGAATGTTTACGATTTTATGTTGATGACACGAAAAATTGCACGCGCTTACAAATCTCATTATGAAAATGAAAATTCGACCGAAGCAGAATTACTTTATGAATTTAGCAATTTAAGTCCGGAATTTCAACGATTAGTTCCAACCGTGTATGAAGCGCGTAAATCGGAAATTGAAAAGTTTATGCTGCAGCTACATAATGCTCGGGAAAATCCTTTAGTGCTTTCGTTCGATTACGATGCTCGTGTCGTGCTTGGCGATAGTAGCTTCGCACAAAACTTTCGAGAGATACTTAGATTATACTTTAATTGTTGCGATGAAAATGGAAAACAAAGTAATCTACATTTCGAAATGGATTTAAATAAATTGAATGAATTTATTGCTGCTTTAGAAGCAGCATTAGATATAGGAGACAAAAAGGATTTTCTCGAAAATGTCTGAAACCAAACATTGTTTTTATTAAATTCGTACCAATCAATTTATTGAAATATATAATGTGCAAAATATTATAATTAACCTATAAATAGTTTAGGAAATATAGAATAGAAATAGTTTTAAAATCTATAACCACGTTTAAAACAAATTGTTTTTCCCCCACAAATATACAATTTTAAAAAGTTTTTTGTTTTTCGTATCTAACATATAGTACCTTCAGTTTATTTTACTCACTTTGAACAGTGTGAACATCGATTAAAATGTACATTGCAATATATTTTTGTAATATAATTGTGAATTAATACGAGTATCTCTAGTTATTTTATTAATAATTTATAAGCCATTCCAGGACAACAAATTTTATTCATAACAATATTCTTATCAACATACATAAATTAGCTACAGTAAAACAAAAAAATCATCCTTAAAACCAACTAAGAAGCATCAATGAAAAACTTATAGTAATGTAGTGAACATAACTTTAACCTCGTTTACGAATGGTTATAACTTTAATAATATTATTTTTTAATACACATGTATTTATCAAAATGAAAAGCCGATCATCCAATTCCAAAGTGGTGTTGTAGCATGCCGCAGCGCATGTTTTTGGCTAGGCTGCAGGTATATACTTACTCAACTGACCCCAGCAGAGAGATACTGATTTTTATAGTAATACGCACAAATGCCAACCAGAATGGAGAAAGCTGTTGTCACTATCATTGATTTTGGTGTGAGTATTTGTGGAAGCCATCGCACCAAGTTGTTGTTGCCAGCCCGGGCGTTACGAGCAAGCTGTTTCCTTCGCTCTAGAATTCGCTTCTCTTCCAATTGTCTTTGAAGTTTTCTGTAAAACATATTTCATTAATATTAATATTTTGATATAGAGATATACCATTTTTTGCAAAAACCTACTCTTTTCGCACTAATTCTTCGACACGTTTTTCAATTACAGTCAGCGAGTATTTGTCATATAATAAACTCGCAGTATTTAAAAGCTCCTCAAATGGCAGATCATCGGGTAGCTAAAAAAAGTAATAAATAATATAAATTTGTTTTTTTTTTTTTTCAATTATACTATTAATGTACCCTAGATAAAAGGCAGTGCACCGAGGCCATGTCACAGTCCACCTTTAATATGTCTTCAGCTCGATGTAATATAATAGCAGCTGTCACAAATATTGGCATATAAATTGGCGATGCCAAAAAATAGTCATATAAGCGCACTACATCTTTGTATGAATTTAAACTGTGTCCAAACCATGTTAGATACCAAGGCAACGCAAAAAGTGTCCCAACTGCAGATTGTTGCAGAAATTGAAACAAATGCGAATTTTCTAAATCTACCAGCGGCCATATAAACATCAGTCGTTTTTGTGTGGCGTCCATTGTTTCTTGCATACATTCTGAGAAATGGTTTGTTGATAATTCCTCCATAACCGCAAATGCCACCTCCTCACCGACAACTAACAAAAATGTAACAGCCACATCGTGATATCCTTGATAATAGCGTAAATTCGGGTATTTTTTTATCACACGCAATATTAAAACAGTCAATTGGTCTTGTAATGCAATACGTTGTTCATATGGAATGCCAGGAGGAAAACGCTTAAGCGATCTATTAACATCAAGTACCACTTGTTGGTATTCTGGATGTGTTTGTAAATCTTGAAGACTGGGAGCAGGTTCTAAACGTGTTGTATCAACGCCAGCCAATTGCGGCCACAGCAAACGCCGTAATTCATCATTTACTAATCCATGGTCTGATCGTGCAATCTCCTGTAGCTTTTGTGGTGGAATACAGCCATTGTACTCCTTCAATAAACGTTCGATCTCTAAACGCTTTTGTTTCTCCTCACTACTTTCAGGGCCTAAATAAATTTAATATGTAACAAAATCATACATATCTAAACAAATTGCATCGATATAACTTACATTTCTCAAAACACAACTCCTGCGGTTGATCGATTTTTATTTCATTGTTCTGATGGTTCGCCCCATTTATTTGGCTCGTCATACTGCCAATTTGTGTTTTTTTAAATGTGTAAGGCGGGTAGTGAAACTTTAAAATCCTTTGTTGTCGTACATATGCAATAATAATTATTATTAATGAAACGCAAACATGACAAATACTAAATATATTTTTATTTGCAAAATAAGCGAAGAAGGTGCACCTGTGTGCTGTCAACTTGTATTAGTGTTGCCACTCTAAATGCAGAGTTTACTTTTCGTGACGTGTTCAGTGCTAACATAATGTTCACACAACAGATTATAAAACAAAAATTATGGAACATATTGTAACGGATTTCCCAAAATCTGTCGTTTACTCTAAAACTCTACCCTGAGTTCGATCACTGGATTGTCAAATAAAAGTCACACTTTAATGGCTATACACTAATCTTTATTTCTAATTCCTTATAACTTAACACTTTAGTACTCGATACTCTACTTTACGACTCTAACTTATAACTTATTTACACTTTGCTCGACAACTCTCTCCTTAGAATTGTCCTCACTCGACAACTCTCTTATCAGAACTGTGTCTTGCTGCCAGCCCGGCAGCCCTTATATAGTCGATTGTTAGCACGTCACTCGAACATTCTGACTACTACGAATATCGATGTCTAGATAGATTTGGCAAGTTATCGATTTCGATTGTCAATTCTAGTTTGTTCTGGTGCCATTTTCGTTACAATATATAAAATCTAAATTTTTGAAATAAATTAATATTAATTTTTTTAAATTATCGTGACAACTTCATTTACTACAATATGTAACTAATGGAAAATGGACTTATGGACATAAACACACAAATTTCAATTATTATATGCATCATATAATTAATAATTATAATTACTCCTACAAGGAGTAAGGAGCGCTACATATATAATTAACATATTCTGTAAAATATATATTAACAGAGTAGCACCATTTTGGAACGTTTAATCTGTTGCGTCGCCATATGGTTTACGTACGTGTAGCAATGCGTAACCTTGAGTATATGTTGATTTTAACGCCTTAATGTTAAATACTATTAAAACAATTTGAAGTTGGTTATGTTTACACACTACAACCCATGAGTGTAGAACTAATTCAATTTTATAAGTAATCTAATCCAAATTCGATTAGAGGATGGGATGATATGTAGATGTTAACACAAGTGAGAAAAGTTTTAATTACCATTCGCTTGGGGGTGGCCAGGAAAGATTATTTTCTATATGGTTCAAGCAGCTCACGACTTCCGATTTTAGACTGTTATTCTCTTTTTAGCCAACAAACATCCGTTTGTACGCGAGCAAAAGCGCGAATACTACCTATGGTTATGCATAGGATTTGGGACATACCACATAAAAATACCTGCCCCAATGAAATACCAAAAAGAGTCTCGGATGAGAAATCCCCCTTTTAATGACGATTCCTGCAAACGGTTTAATGATCATGATTTGAGGGCATGCACCTGGATTGGCAAAGTGTCCTTGCCCTGTGGGTAAAGAAGGTGTTTTCGACACAACAGTCGGAAAATTCATCCTCCATAGTGAAACATTGTCATACAGCCTGAGGCTGATCGACATCCCTGGGCCCGAAATATGGTTGTCGACGTGTGGGGTGGGATAAGTACAGAAAGCTGAAGTGGGAAGCGAGATGCATCCGCAGACATAAAAAAGAAATCGAAATGTGAAATGTGATAAAGACCTTGAGAAACTAGACATGGGTAAAGCTCGAAAATTAGACGGCTTACACAAGGTTTTAAGACCTGAGCATTCACATGTAGTGAGTGAGAAAGACTAAAGCCAACAGAACGCCCAAGTCTACAAACGAATTGCAACTTTAGATCTGGAAAATCGCCCATGGGCCAGATATTCACCAGGTATCCCTGCATAACTAATACGGATTATATATATATGTATAAAAATTATAAATTTTGGTTTAGGAATTACAGACCAATTCCTACCTTGGTGATTATTAATCTATTCAGTTGATATGCAGTATATATAAAGGCATTTCTTCTTCTTCTTAATTTTCGTCTTTGGTCTTTCCAACGGAGTGGATGTCTTCCTCTTCTTCGACTGGTGGACTCTGCATCGAACACTTTTAACACTATATTTACGGACACAAAAAGTTTGCAAAGTAAATTTAGTGTTAAAGCTGGAGTGTTTTCGTCCAGAGCGTCATAGCCAGCGCAGCCGCATTCTTTTTATTCACTGAACTATGTCAATGTCGTCGTATAGCTCATACTGCTCATTGTTCCATCGTCTGCGGTATTCGTCGTTGGCAATGTGTATGGGATCATAAATCTTCCGCTAAACCTTTCTCTCGAAAACTCCTAGTGCCGTCTCATCGGATATTGACATCGTCCACGTTTCTTCATCATAAAGCAGGACGGGAATGATGAGGGACTTGTAGAGTTTGGCTTTTGTTCGTTGAGAGAGGACTTTACTTTTCAATTGCGACATTTAGTCCACATAAATAAAGTTTCAATTTTCATTATGCATATAGCTTTATTAAAAAAAAGTTTTTTTCACATGATTTCAAAGTGGGTAAATATTTTTTTTTTTTGCTTAATTATATTAAATTAAATTTCGAAGTAAGTTTAGGTAATATTTAAATTTCGCAGCAATTATTTCGCACATTCAGTGTTAAATATATTTTCGATTTGTATATAAATATCTTAGGAGTATAGAAGATAACTATTTTTTACATTTAAACTTATTTTACGCACACGTTGACGTTCTATAAATAGTATTTTTTTAAGTTAAGAAATTATATCTATAAATATCTATAAACTTGCATACCAACTGGCATATGGCGTAAAAGTGCGACATTATTGTTTATTTTTATTTAGCATATTTGAGAAACTGTTATACTTGTATATGTATGTATGCATTTAACATACGCTTACATTTGTTATAGTTGAATAATTCTTTTACGGGTGTTTGCTTTCTGTTAGGGGCTATAAGGATATACGTACATATATGAAAATAGTTATAAAAAGATCTTATTAAAATATACTAACATTGGTTATTTCACGAGCTATCGCCATAATACAATTTAAATATTTTACTTATTACTTTAAGGCTTAATGTTAAATGAAAAGGCTATTTTAATTTTTAGTTAAATATTAAATTATTTTTTATACAATGTGAAATTTATTTTGATTGTTTTATTTTCTAGTACTGTTATTTCCAATAAGTTTTCATCCTTTTAAAAAGTAAAGCATTTTGTTATCGAAAATATAAATATCAGTCATTACAGCTGATGATATCTTAAGGGATGTGCATTGACAAATTCAGAAATGTTTATAAGTAATAAATACTTGAGTAAAACAACGTAAGAAACTATAGTGACAGATATCAAATTTGTGCAGACAGTCTGTTTTTAGTGCGCTATTAAACTTAGTTCATTTAAACTAAAATTAGTTAATTTTACATTACCCAAGATAAGAGCGACAGTTATTTGCATTCATTTAATACGTTTAAATTTCGAAAACAGCATATTTATACATATTTCATTAGATTCAAATTTCTAAGGAAAATTATGAGAGCATAGGATATGGGCAGTGTTTTCCATTTCGATTTGTGGTTAAGTGCTTTTAAGGGTAACTCAATTTTGCAATAACTCCTAATTTTAAATTAGAAAAAAAACAGATAATTGTTAATAAGAACAGCATTAGGTAACGACAAGTAAAATGTGGAAAAGCGCAACTGTATAAATTGAAAATAATTATTTCAGAACCCTTTATAAAAAACAAATAAAAATTGTTAACTTTTAAAGTATATATATACTATAAATGATGTATATACATAAAATTACAACTTATTATGCTTAAGAAATACAAAATTAATTAATTAAAACTATCTTATAGTATTCAAAATAACATATTTATACATGTCGCTCATAATGTTCTTGTATAATGAAATTCATCATGACTTTTGTTGCTAAAGCACTAAGGCTGTTGATGATAAATAATGCGAAAATTATTTATAGATCTAGTTGGTAAATATATATACATTTTTCAGTATTAAGTAGAGCGTTATAAAATATATACAAATATGTATGTATATAGCTAGTTTATGCGTTAGATATAGTTTAGTTATAGCTATATTGGGTTATATTTTAATTTTATACATATACATATATTTAGTATATACTTAAAAGTCTTTTCACATGAGTTTTGAATTGTGCAAATATTGTTTTTCACTGTTTTTTCTATTATTAGTAAATCGAACTGCCATTTTAATATAACATTTCCAGCTTTTAGCATTCTTATAATGCTACATATATTAACGGTGTTGGAAATGTTTACGATTCGAGTGATTACAATTAAGAGTTAATGATCTTTTATACATTTATATGTATGTGTGTATGCATCATATTTCAAAATTACTTTGGCGTGCTATTTTAATAACTCGGCATATAATAACTTGTAATTCACTTAAAGTCGTATGCATTGAAAGTGCAGTGTGTGTTTTCGTTAATTATATAATTTTAAGTTGCTCGAGAAGTTTATTTTTGTTCATTATATTGTAGTGTGTATATAAACTAGTCAGCTATTCATTCATATAATTAAAGTAAATTAAACCATTATTTCTTTAGGCTATGCACGACAAATTGTTACTTATATATATATTATTTTGTGTATATGTATATATTATGTTTGAGTTTTACATATTAATTAAGTATACATGCAAATACGAAAATACTTATAAAAGACATTTGTTAAAAAATATGGTCACAAGGGATTTATATATATATGTATATATATATATATATGTTGTTTTTTTTTTTTAATTTAAATGTTTCACTTATAGTTTAAAGGCTTAAGTTTAAATAAAAGTCTTTATAATAAATAGTAAAATATTCAATATTTTGTTTTCAAATATGAAAGTGTAGACGCATCATTACGTTTTATATTCGTGTTATATTGATTGTTTCATTTAATGATTCTCTTCTTAGCAATTGCTTGGTATCATTCTCAATATCTATAGGTGATATACCTGCGCTGCGATCGTTAATATACGTATTATCTTCCTCCACGATTTTCTCCAGCACTATATCGCCGGAGTTGGCTAAACCTGTCAGCAGAAAATATTTAAAAAAAATAACATATTGTTATTATTTGAAACTCTATGAGACAATAATTAACTAAACTGACAGTTACGCCCTGATAACGGACCATTTGCTACTTCTTCCGCCGATGTGCTGTTCACCAGTGCTACGTCAGTGGCAGTTCCATTGCGCATGTTCTTTTGTAAAGCCACAGCTTTGCGAGCGTGACGTGTGGTTAGTACACCTGTTTCGACATCCCGCTCCAGACGATGTCCCGACCTTGACCTAGTTAATTGCCTTTGCACATAATCTTCGAGATCTTCTTCCTCTTTACGACTAATCAAGCAATTCAATACAAGCAAAAATAGACCCAATCCAAGCGAGAAAAGTCCAGTGCATGTCACCTCATTCCACCATGCCGAGCTGCTACCTTGAAAACAATATATCAGTTGATATTAATTTATGACGTTACTCAATATATTTAAAATTTATAGACGAAAATAAAACGTTCAGAATGTGTGGAATTTTGTGAGGAAAGTGGACGTGGTTCCGCCCCTAATAGGTTTTTCTACACCATGGAATTGGGTGAAATCGGGTAATAACTGAACTACTCGACTATTTCAATGAAATTTGGTACATAATATTTTCTTGATTCTCTGACGTTACCGATGGAAAATTTGTGAAATCGGGTAACAACCGCGCCCACTTCGCATATAACACAATTTTGCATTACAGTAATCCACGCTTAAGTGCCCTTTCTTAACATGCAAGACTTTTGAGACACTTAAGCGAGGAAGGCACTTCCCGCTTAAGAGCCTCGAAGTACTTACCAACCTTTTTCTCAAATACTTCGATCTAATATTTTTTTCTTTTAGAATGAAAGTCACATTTATTTCTTATTAATAACAAAAGTACATATTAATAAGAATAAATATGAAAAAAAATCATTATAAAAATATGTGATATATGTTGTCTTTTTGATAATACTCAGTACATTCAATGTCAAAAATATTAAAAGGCACTTGAAAGTAGAGTCCGACCGATTAATCGGCCTTGGCATCGGCATCGGCCACAAAATTCAGCATCGGCCATATTTGGGCGATTCTTAGCCGATTCTTTTAACTTCTTTTGAATTACACTTACATTCTTTTATTTACTTTCTTGATTTCTAAAATATTGAGTCTTCTGTTCACCTTATAAAGCACAGTTTGATTTATACCTGAACCAATCATTCCTTACGATATTAATGTTAAGTCTAGTATATAGAACTTCATTATTATACTCTCGCAACAAAGTTGCTAAGAGAGTATTATAGTTTTGTTCACATAACGGTTGTTTGTAACACCTAAATCTAAATGAGTTAGATATAGAGTCATATATACCAAGTAGATTTGAAATCCAGATGTCTGTCCGTCCGTCCGTCTGTGCAAGCGATAACTTGAGTAAAAATGGAGATATCCTAATGAAACTTGGAACACATGTTCCTTGGGGTCGTGGGAGGGTTGCTTTCAATGAGCAAAATTGGTCCACTGTCACGCCCACAAAATGGCGAAAACCAAATACACATAAAATGTCATAACTAAGCCATAAATAAAGTTATAACAGTAAAATTTGGAATAAAGGATCGCACTAGGAATGGGCATATTTTGATGTAATTTTTTTGGGTAAGTGGGCGTGTCCCCGCACCCAAATCGGTTATTTGAGTCGATTTTCTTACGTACCCCACTACAAACCATGAAAATAGTTGAAATCGGGTAATAACCACGCCCACCTCCAATACAAAGGTTAGGTTGAAAATTACTAAAAGTGGGTTAACTCACTAATGTAAAATGTTAGAAACACTAAATTTCACAGAAATAATAGCAGAAGGAAGCTGCACTGAGATTTTTTTACAAAATGGAAAATGGGCGTGGCATCGCCCACTTATGGGTCAAAAATATGGAACTACTCGACCGATTTCAATGAAACTTGGCTTGGAATAGTTTCCTTGCATCCAAATGATATGTTGTGAAAATAGGCCAAATCGCTTCACAACCACACCTACTTCCTATATACCAGACCTTTGAAGACGACCTGAATCGCTTACTTTACAATATATAAAGTAACCACTAGTGAAGATATCGGTGCTGAACTTTGCACAAATACTACGTTTATAGTGTGGCAGCCCCATTCTAAAAATCGACAAAATCGGGCAATAGGTTTTCAAGGCCCCATATATCGAACTTATATCCACATAATTTCATAATCGTATAGAAATCCGTGTTGCTATTGGCAAAACCTGGGAGAGTATATTTTTAAAAATTTCTCTTGAGACAAATTTTCATTATCAACATCAACAAGTGCTCCAGCTTTAAACAACGAAGAAAAAAAATCCTTGGGTAGAACAGTCATCCCAAATCCACATGAAGAATTCTCAGAGAAGCTGATTTCAATGGCCGCAGAGCCCGAAATAAACCATACATCAATGCTAAAACTCGAAGTGCAAGGTTGAAGGTTGCAAACGAACAGTTATATAAGCCTGAAAGCTTCTGGAATACCATAATTTTTGCAGATGAGATTATTATTATCGGATAGAAAGATATGGAGTCAATACTACGGACAAAAGCAATTGCTGAGCTACAACCGACCGATCGCCGTCTTTTGGTGTCGGGAATTTGGAATTCAACGATTGTACTATGTACAAGACTGTGTCTGAACATTTTAAAACGAAATTTGCTACAAAAACCTGCGAAATTAAATACTTTTGATAACTTTCGATACTATCAAGATAAAGATCCGAAGCATAAATTCGGAGTAGAGTAAAATTGGCTACTGTCCACATAGTACAAACACCATCCCAATCTTCAGATTTGAATGCAATTCAGAATCTGTGGTCAGTTTTGATACGTTCACCTTGGAATATATCAAGCCGGAACCTATGAAGATACCGAAACAAAAGTTTATACAATTACATGATTTGAGGAGTGCCATCATTCCTTTAAAAAACTATAACTTTTAAAGTCCCCAAGTATCGGACATGAAAACATCAGTGCCAATGGATAATTTTTTACCAAAAATATCAGTAAATTTCAGTTATTTTAAAGATTTTCAGAGGGAATCTTTTTCTTCCAATAATGTGCCTCTCTGTTAATAATTATTGAAATAGGATCATAACTCCCCCTAGCTCCCATTGGCATTCAAACATCCAGTCGACTTTATATCGTATATATCGGCTAATATGAGGGATATCTTAGCAAATTAAATGAGTGTATAGTCATGGAAGGTAGATTATATTCATCTTCCTACATCTCTTTTTCGAGTCCTGTCTTCCGCAGCAGTGGTTTCATAGCTTATAATTTTAACGAATACACCTATTTTCTCGTTTAAAATGAAAAATTAAGTGAGTGTTGATTTTGTAAAACAATTTTCTACTTACTGAACACATTCCACGACATAGTTTCGTCGGGTATAATTCCTGCGCCGCATAAGAACAAACCAAATACTATGAATACGATGCCAATGTGCAGCATACCGATGCTGGTGACCACCTAAAAATATATTCTTATAATTCACCCAAACTTATTTTTAAGAGTTTTAACTTATACAACAAATGTATTCCGATCATTGTTTTACCTGACTGTCAAGCCCAGGTCCGGGCTTAGCAACACTATGTGCATGATGAAATTTACGTCGAAAGGAACCACTTGGCGAATGAAATGTTTCTCCACTTTCGGAACTCTGCGTACTGTAACGTCTTTCACGCGCACGTTTCTGTTCATCGCGCCGCTTGCGTTGGCGTTTTATTGCCATAGCCGAATGGATGCCGACGGAATGCATTTCGCTGTGAAAACAAAGGAAACAAGGAACTGTATTTTCATGTTAATCCTTTTGAACGATCCATTCATTTTCTTAATTTCGAATTTTTATGATTTTCTTTACTGATAATGTTTGATTTTGTGTAATAAATCATATAATAAATCATAATTAATCATTAATTTTCATCATTAAATCATTAAATTAAGAACCAAAATATGGAAATACACTTTATTTGCCTACAAAAAAATATTTTTTTACTTTAAGATCCGATAGGGGTATAATTGGCAAGGCACATACGAACCAGGATATATCCTCTGTGAATTTGACTTCTTAATATTTCTCTATTTTTTATTAATTTTTCCATCATTATTTTCTCAAACTTGCAGCATAAATTTAGATTTGTTCTAAAAGGACAAAAGTTACGAAAAAACTTAATAAAAAACCTGCAATCCAAAAGTGAGTATTATTTTGAGCAAAATAATATTTTTATTTATTTTGTTAAAAATTAATGATGATTTATGATTTATTATAAAAATATTCAAAAAAATTATTGGTCAAGAAAATCATAAAAGTCAATATATATAATAGATATTCCATGATTTTTAAATATAATCTATAATGATTACGGTCTCCGTTCTGAATACAATACATTTTTACTGAAATGTATTAATTCTCAGTTCACTGTGACATTTAGAATATAATAAGTGTTTATCCTTATGTTTGGCACAGATAGGAGATACAATTAATGTACTGGTTTCAAACAATTCTGCTAAGATTATATTTGCCAATGTACATTATTTTCAGAAAAAGATGTCCTCTGAATTTCATTAAAGATCTTCAGAGATTTAGGAATATTTTCGATAAAAAATCAGACACAGTCAAAGAGGTTTTCATATTCGGTAACGAATATAATAATAATATGGAAAATTATGGTTCGCTTTTATTGATTTTGAAAAGAGAGGTGCCATACATAGAGAACACTATTAGTGCAAAGGTGTATTCCGATATCTCAATTTAATTGGCAACAAGGCGTAGTTGTGAACCGATTTCTATAATTTCCAAACGGTAATATCAGAATATCAAAGAAATACTATTAAGTAACAAAATTAGTACATCTTCTGTAACATTTCCGTTTTTAAGTAGTATTCAATATAATCTTCTTAGTGTTGTTATTATCCGATTTCCACTATTATTATATTATATAGAAATGAAACACACTTATGTCTCTCAAATTAAATATCAATCTAACTGAACATGATTTAATAAAAATTAATAATTAAATATCTTTTGTTGTGAGACCAAATCAGATATTGGGAGGGAGTCGATGAATTTGTACTTTGCTCCTCTGTGAATGGCGAAAGTTTTTCGCATTCGATGTTCTGTCGGTATACTGTAAACACCGACGAGACCTATTTGCATAAAAACATAAAATAACACAATAACTGCGAAAAACAAAAATTTCCGAAATTAGAGCTTTTTCAGAAAAGGCGAAGTCGATCCTTTTAAGTCTGGAGAACAAAAAATTAAAGAAATTAATTAATAATATGGGCTAAATATATCACGGGAGACTATAGGAAGACATTTATACAGGCCACTACTTTTTGGAAGTCTGAGTTGAAAAAAGCCACGCCTGTTAAAAAGGCACATACAAGATCGTCAACACTTCGCGAGGGGACATAAGGATCAGGACCTAATTTTTTGGAAAAATGCGCTGCGAATTGATCAATTACAAATTAATCGAATGAGTTCTGATAGAAAATTTACTGTTCATAGCCCCAATGGTCAATTATCGAATCCCAAGTACAAAAAACAACAGTAAAATATCAAAACGGAAATTTTATGAAATGAATGGGAGAATCGATTGGTTTTAATATTTAGACATATTAAGAAACAAAATGGAATCATTTTTTTATATATGATTGCCACTCCGCTGGACTTTTATGCAGGATAACAACCTTAAGCATACACTCAATGACACAAAGTATTGGCTTATGACAAAATAAATAATGATTTTGGATTGATTAGTGCATAGCTCTGACCATAATCCAATAAAAAGCTTATGAAGCGATGTAAAAGTTAAAATTTCTGCTGGAATTAAGGAAACTTTGATATCCATTCCATTGGAGAGATAAAGAAAGTTTGTTGAAAGCATAATAGGCTTTATTTGAAAATTGAGAGTCCAGTATCAGGTACTAAACACGTATTTTTACACTTTTTTTAATTTTTGAAAATTGTGCTATTTCGGTGACCACCTCAAAACCGAGCAATACTCTATCAAACTGATATAAAAAACTGTTAAAGTTTACCAGTTGCATGTATGGTGACAAGAAGAGAGACGAACTTTTCACTATTTCAAAGGCACTACAAAGCAACCAACAAGCATGTATTTTCCATACAAATACATACACATATTGCACATTCCGAAAATGAAAATGTCAACTTTTCAACTTAACAACAAAAACACTATGAATCATTTACCCCCAACTTGGTGGAGCTGTTTTATTCTAAAGTGGACAGGTTGGGTCTTTGTTACGCCTGTGAAATATTATGATCATAACAATGTACACATATGTCTACATAAATGCATTCATGTTTACATATATGTACGTAAATATGTGTAAACTACATGGCACATTTGTATACAGTAACTTTGCTTGCCAACTCAATCATATACATACATGTACTCGTATACTGAATTGTGTGGATGTGTTTTCATACTGTTCATTGTCACGCCTGGTCAAAATACTTATAAATACTACATAAAATAATTTTGCTTACCTTAAATTTTAAGTTATTACCGGTTGATGATAATCTTTTACTCTTGGAAATTTACACACAAACAGTCTACTGTAGTTAAGCTTCAGGCCTTAAAGACCATCTTATTTGTATATTTTTTCACTTCCGCTAGATTGACTCAATGTATTCATACAATCAACTGGATCACCGCATTATGCTACATATCCTATATTTCATATTTCAATTGGAATTTTAAACTTAATAACAGGTAACTCAATAAAAAACAATCACAGGCACACACGAGCTGAATAAATGCAGTACCCTGCCACTCCCCGCTGCGTTTGGCTTCAACGTGATCAAAACGCACTTCCGAGATTTAGCGAGATATCGATTTTGTACAGCGTTTGATGTTAGGAATTCGAAGTTCACTTCTTTTTTTATTGTTTCACGTACCAAATCGAGTATGAAATAGTACTTGATTTACAAATTAACAATCTACACTTTTCGTGTGCAAACTTCATTTAAATTTTTTCTAACATTTGTATAACTAATATACAATATACATATGTATGTATATGCTTATGTATAACTGTTTGTATTTACTACGAAAATGATATAGACTTTATGTGTTAAGTATTTAAAACGTTTAGCACATTTTATAAATGCAATTTCATCTGCGTTTTCTTCTGAATATTTACAACAAAGCAGCAAAACAGTTTTCACTGCTATGAATATGTGTCAAAGCGAGCAACGGAAGATACCAGGTATCCTTCGCGGCGACTAAAACATAGCAATAGAATGTAAAGCTCAGGATTTGAAAAGCTGACCAGTGAGAGAGTTAGAGAGAGCGAGAACGAGAACGAGAGAGCGTGAAAATGAAAATAAAGCTTTTTCATTGACAAGCGCCTTGAATCATAGTGAAAATATGCAATATTGACCAACATCAGTAGAGTTTAATACCGAACTAGCATCATTTAGATTATTTATTTTTCTTAGCGGTTTATGTATGGTATAGTTGCATATGCATAAAATCAAAAAAAAAAAAAAATCAATGTTTCTATTGAAATTAATTACACCAAGTAAGGAAAAACGATGTTCGATTGCCAACGATACTACTCGTATACGCTCGAAGTTTATTAAATTTACAGACTTGTCCAATATTTTCAGGGCTCGGAAGTGTTATTATCCGATTGTCTTAATTTTTAGCGTCGATTAATTTATACTATAGGTGCATATTGAGTAGGTTTGAGAATCGGCCGTAAGCTATTTTTCATACCTTAATTTTCTATAGTTTTCTCTTTTAAAAATATAAACAAATGTAAATCAACAAGTGTTAAGAGCTCCCAACAACAACAGTTGTTACTTTACCGGTATATATCATTTTTAACAATGTGTAGTAATAATTTTAAATTAAAATAATAATAATTATATGATAAATGGTATTAATTATTTTTATTTTTCAACAATAAGCATTTCAAATTGATTTGTTTTTTAAATCATGCCAACAATGTAAGTTTGTAAGTTTTTTTTAACTATATTGTATATACGTATATTAGCTAGTACTTTTATAATATAAAAACAACAAAAGTAACCAGAAACATTATCAAGGACAGACAAATTTGCCGAATGTCAGAATGGCAATGGAATGGAAAGTGAATTATTACAGCTTTTATTTTGTTGAACAGTGAAAGTTGCGCAAATAAGAAAAGGAAAATTTTAAAGAATCACCGTAATTCTCTTTATGCTCAAGGGAAGTCAAAAGTTATATTTATACTTACAGTGATCAAAAAAAGTTTACTTACATTTTGTTTTTTGGAGGAAATTGAATTAACTTTGTCATTAATTTTATATAAAATCAAGTAGGGAAAGGCTAGCTTCGGGTGAAACCTAACATTTTATACTCCCGCAATTTATTGATATAGTTTTATTAAGATAACACACAATTTGACCCATATATTCGACATAAAGTCCAATAGAATCACGAAATTATCATGTATGTATAGTATAAGAGGGCTGAGGTAATTCATGAATCGATTTCTCTCATTTTCACCACCAAGGTACACTATATCCAGGACTATACCATGACTTAATTTTGCTAAGAAATAACCAATATATGCGGAATAAAGCCCACCGTATTTTTGAAAAACCTATAATTAGGTATATGGGATCTAGGAGAAGTTATGACTCGATTTTAATAATTTTTTGAACAGAGACACACTATTAGAAGAAAAAAATGTCCTCTGAATTACATTAAAATATCTGATAGATTTACTTATATTTTCGGTTAAAAATTACCCTTAGGCGCTGAGTTCATCATGTTCGATATCTGGGGCCTTGAAAATTTATAGTCCGATTTCGACAATTTTTTGACAAGTGAAGCCACAGATGATACGCTATCTTCATTGTTTTCTTTTGTATACATTATAAAGTGTAGGAATCAGATGGAATGCAAAATTGAGTTATAAGGAAAGTAGTCGTGGTTGTGAACCGATTTCGCCCATTTTTATTCCGGGTGTCAAGAAAATATTATATACCGAATTTTATGGGAGCGTGGCTATTATCCATTTTATTTTCTAGCTTTATTAGTTATGACACACAAAGTGTTTTCGGTTTCGCATTTTTTCGGATTTTAACTCGTCTTGTCATTCTGATAATTTTGATATATATATATATATAACCCTATAAATATCTAACTCGTTTAGTTTTGTGACTTACCAACAACCGTTATGTGAACAAAACTATAATACTCTCTAAACAACTTTTGTTGCGAGAGTAAAAAATCGCAATAAACCGTACCAAAATTATTGAATTTTGACTCGTCACTCCATACTACGTCATCCCAAAACGATTCAGGTTCATCAACGTATTTTCTTGGAAATACAAGTCTCTTTTGTCGATGCATCAGAGGTATTAAAGGTTTTAAGTGTTTTTGTTCCCATTTTGAATGGTTTGAGGATGCACGCTACACCCTGGACTGCGTAATACTTCCTTCTATATTTCTGGTGCTCATTGCCTTGGGTCTGCCTGTATTGCGACCAAGTTTTTACGGTCACCGTGGGGTGTCAACTTTTTTGAACGACCTGAACGTTGTTTTACCCGTAAAATTCCAGACTTTTAATATGTTTGAATTGTCTGCTCACTCGATGGCGGTTTCTTAACAATTCGACCAATTGCACGTGCTTCATTACCAGTGACAAAGGGAATTTCACCACCACACCCCATTTCGACTTTACAATTTGTCGTTTGACTCAAAATTAAAATTCTCCTGCAACATCATTTAAGCAATTGAATAGTTTTGAACACAAATAATTTATTACCGTTAAATTTCTCCGAAAAAAACGCGAAGAAAACCGAGTGGGGTTGCACTCCGGGAGTGCAGGCAGAAGTGAAAACTTGAACTTATGGCGCGTTGGGCACTTTTTTGGGTGAACATTTTCAAGTTTATCAAAGCAATGTGGGCACTTTTTGAATTTACATGAAGTATACTAATATAGAAACTATATTCGAAGGAAGTGGTTTTATTTAAATGAGTAAATATTAGTAAATAGTAAATACAAAATTTATCAATTCTCATCCATAATTTTAACAACTCTTACATCATCATTATCAGCATTTTCATCATTATTATCAGGATTTTCATTAAATTCTAAAACTGAAACAATAGGTCTATGGTAACTAAAGTATGAAATGAATAATTTTGATTTAAATCTATTTATATATCTTGTGAATACTGCATCAATAGTAGTTTTGTATTTTGTTGTGCTAAGATTGCGATCATTGGACATCGTTAAATCAAATTCTTCATATAAAAATTCAATTAATGATTGATTTTTGACATCTGCAAAGTTTATGTTGAAATCTCCACTCAAAATCATAGGATAATGATCAAATCTTCTATTTTCATCATAAATAGTGCGGAAGCAGCTTTATAATAAATGAATAAATTTGAATACAAGAACTCTCGTATTGCTTGTAAAGACTGTTTTGGTGAAATATAAACGGCATCCATTATTATTGTTTGTCCATTAGAATAGCATTGGGAAATACATATATCACAAATATTCGAAACATTAGTGCTAAACATACTGGTATATCTCGCATGCACTTCCATATTATCTGTAGATAACCCTTTTTTTGTATAAATTAAATCAATAAATGTCAAATGAAATATTTAAATAAATATATTTTCCATTTAATATTCATTTATAAAATAAATATAAAAAACTCTCAATCTTGTCTGTCGCGAGGGCACGAACCAGGGATAAAGGGATGTCCAACTTATTTCAGTGTGAGAGCATCTGAAAATTTGCATTTTTTGTAACATTTTGCATTATTACCAAATCAGACAAAATACAAATTTTTGGGCATTTAAATTAAAATACCCAACATTTATTATTATATTTATATTTAAATACCCAATATTATTTTACACTTAACGATTAATATAAATAATAACTATTTAAATCTCGGTTAGCGATATTATGGTATATTAAACCAACCGGTTTTCAAACTTTCAGTGGTAAATAAAATAAATCAATACGTATCAACTGGCAAATAATATTTTTTTCCATGGAAAACTAAAATCTCGCTGCTGCAGATCACAAAACAATTTTTCAAATACCTTAAAATTTCGCGTTTCCTTTTATATTTATTGTTTTAAGTTCTAATAAGTGATCTTGCACGGCGGTTATAAATGTCTCCGCCGCATTATTTTTTGGCAACATTTCAATCTGGCCGTCCCTCTTTTCCAATTGCGAAACGTCAAAACCTCTTCATCTCGACAAACTGTCAAAGTTTAGGTGGTTTTGACGTTTGATATTGCGCTCTCACTTCCAGTGAGATGAGAGTTGTACATCTCTTTATCTCTGGCACGAACGAATTCCCATGCAAAGACTGCGTATAGTATACACATATTATAAGAATACAGTGTATATCAGAGAACTGCAATTATTCCAGTTTTTGAGTCATTGGTTAAGTAACATAAAAAATAGTATTAGTGCATATACATAAGATAAAACTCATCAAACACTAATATCCACTAAAACACATTTACGCACAGCACACAAAGCGAGAGTATGAATAATGAGTAAGTTTCTCTTGATAAGTTTCGTTGAAGTGCTCAATTGTCTCATGAGACAATAATTCAGTCAAGCTAAACCAAAATGAGCCATACCACCAAAAAACACCAAGAGTATAGCTGAGTGAATAAAGTGATACGAATATGATCAAAGTAAAACTGACGAAGTCTGTGCCGCCGATAGGCAAATGTGGCCTGTGGGAATTGACTAACGATGTGTTTTGTTTGTTGATATTGTGTATTACATTTAATGTTTTAAGTTATTAAATGACAGTAAAGTTAATACTTTTAGGTTCTAATATATTTCTTTTAATATTAATATATTGAAAATGAATAAAGACGCACGAAAATGCATATTCAATGAAATAATGAAACATTTAATGTGACAAAATTCTCACTGGGTATCTTAACTTTCGTGCTCAGCTACGAAGTCACAATTCCACTCGTTCCGATCAGTTCGGTACACTCATTCAAGTTTATTTCATCGTGACCAATGAATAAGTGAGTAAAATCAAATTGTTACTATACACTCGTTTGAGTCATAAATTGACGGCACATATAAGTGTAGACATACTATGAGTTTTTTTTTTTTTTTGGTTTCGTGGAAATGAGGCTTAGTCAATTTTGATTTTGAGTCATAAATTGACGGCACATATAAGTGTAGACATACTATGAGTTTTTTTTTTTTTTTGGTTTCGTGGAAATGAGGCTTAGTGAATTTTGATATTAGTATTAGTACTCATTTGCACTAATTTGTTTGGCTCATGAGTTAGTGCACTAATTTCATTAGTACTCAATCTGGTGTATATCTGTGTAAAATCTCATCTGTCGCGAAAACGGCTGAAAATGCTCGCCCACAAAAGTGCCTAACGCGCCATAAGAAGTTTTCACTTCAAAAAACCAAAACAAGGAATGTACATAAACTTTTTTGGTATGATTTTTAGTTCTTTTTTTGTTTACGGTTTGTTTTAGTTGGATTTTCAGACCATGAATTTTGGAAAGAGATTTGTACGTAAATTTTTTTGCTCGCTGTATGTAAAAATTTATTTATTTAGGTGTACAGATTCATATATTGTTTAACTGTTATGTAAAAGGTTAGTTATTTCCACGATCTAATCCGTAATATCTATTTAGTGAACTTTTTACAATATTTTGATTTTTTTCCGTTAAATACAATAATTACGTGATTTAGCGTAATAATATGTAATTATATTTCTTCATAGCACTTTAACGGCAAATCAAAATAAATTTTAACAAAAAACTTCAAATCTGTCAGCTCTGAGGCTCCTGGATTGTTTCTGATAGTTAAAACGATAAAAAAAAACCCAATACAATTTCTGATTCGAACATCAAACCAATATCAGTATTCATGACATGATCCAGCATTTTTTGTCAGTTTGAATTCTGATTCCGACACCTATCAGATTCCACAACAATACTGTATATTTGGAATAACCAGGCTAAGGAAATGTCTGTCTATTTATATAGCTTCCGTCATTTTTTATTTAACATTAAGTAATGTTTAACAAATAAAGAAGGGCTAAGTTCGGATGTAACCGAACATTTTATATTCTCACAATTTATTTATTTATTATAAAACATATAGTATATGGGGGCTTGTGTAATTCCTGAAAAGATTTCTACTATTTTTACCACCAAAATAAATTATATTCATACTAACCAATATATACGGTATAAAGACGACCAGATGTTTGAAAATCAGTATATCAGGTATATGGGGGCTAGTCAAAGAATTGACCCGATATTTCCTACTTTTGACGCAGAGGCACACTATTATAAAGAAAACATTTAATCAGATTTGTTGTTTAGAATATCTGAAAGATTTCAAGATATATCCGGTAAGAAATTTGTCACAAACACTGAGGTTCTAATGTTCGGATCTGGAGCATTGAATATTCATAGTCCGATATCGGTGACGCCCAATGTCTATTTTTTATACCAATCTGAGTGCTGTCCTTTACCATAATATTAGACTGGCCCAAACAAGTTTCACCTCAAATATCCCCCTCACTAGTGTTATCTCTATAATAACGAAAACGCCATTTTGTGGGCGTTGCAGAGGTCCGATTACGCCTATCCACAATACCTTATGGTGCTAAGGAACCCGTTTTTCACTTTTTAATCAATAAATGGCTTGGGTAGACGGACAGGCAGACTTTCAAATCAACTATACTTGTTCCCACGACAGTGGAGCCTATGATTTCTGCCATACATTCTGACTACAACAATAATTATGATCACAAATACAAAGATGTAATTCTTACCGCTGTCATATGACAAACTATTTAAAGATTGTATTAAGCCACTACAACAAACTCATGTATTTTGATGAGTAATTTAAGCGTTAATTTCAAATTGACTGCTAAAGGTGACTGTTGTAAAAAAATATAATAATTTTAGAACTATTATCCATTGAAAGGAACACTTACGTCGACGTAATACTAACAATTTAAGAAATAAAATATTTTGCTCAGCTAAAACATATATGTATGTATATTATTTCAATTACATCGTCTCTTAACAAAAATAAAAATATTTGTACATGCAGAAAATACATTGCTACCGGAGGAAAATATGTTAACCTAATTGAGTTATATTTTGATCCTGGATTAACGAGCATAAAGTTTTTGTATTCATTTTTTAAAATAAAATCTTGAATAAATATATTGTCAAAAGTTGTAAAGAAAGAAATCAATAAAAAGAGCAACAAGCCAGCTCAAATAAAGTCATAATAAAAGAATAAGCTCTTTGTCAAAATATCATAGATTAATGCCAAGAACGCAAAATGTAGAGAAAATACTCTTTACAGCAAAATAAAGGAAAAAAGGAATAATTTTTAATATTCATATCAAAATTAATTCGTAAAAATGTAACCTCTGCTATTATTTATGCTATTGACAACTTGAGATCCAAATAATAAGCCAAGCAATCTTCATATTTAAAAAGTTCATACCCGTCGAGACATTAAAAAATAAAATTTACGATAGTTAAATATAGAAAATAAGAACTGATATAAAATATTTTAAACTTGTGACTCCATTAAAAATTTAGAAAATTCGATCGCACTGTTAAAATTCATCACAGTGACAATGAGATTATTCAACTTTGAAAGATATGTAGAGTGTATTTTGCTTCTGGTATTTTTATATTTAACACCGTCAGTCATTTTCGTAATTATGTATGATATCCAAAATATATTTGTGCGTGGCTCAAAAGATTCCCAGTTATTGCTGTAATGAGACCGTATTTATTTTAGTTAATATGGTAATTAAAAAACATACCCTAATAGATCGCGCATCATACGATAAATATCAAATTGGTAGTCCCCGGTAGCGGTGAACAGATCTTCGTCAGAAGAGATATCATTATAATGGCAACAGTTATCAAAAGACATACGTGAGAGAGTATAGTCGATTATAGTAGTTTTAACACCTTTTGTAGGCACGGCAAATGTTTGATTGTCCAATGTAAATTCCAACACTTTCATATTGGTGCTCATTAATAAAACATTTCCCCAATGTAAATCCCTATGTTCAAACTGAAATGCCTGTTCAGCTACTGCTAGTGTAAGCACAATCTACAAATAAAGTTTTATAAAAAGAGAATAGCGTAAACAGCCAACAGCAATGTACAAAAAGCAATACCTGAAGAAGTGCACAATATGATTGTTCAGCATTTTGAAATTGGAAACTCTCTAAATCTCGACCGCAAAACTCCAACTCCAGCACTATATATTTTTGTGTGTCATCAAATATATCAGGATGGTCGTTTTCGGAGCCTTTATCTTTGTCGAAGCTTTCCCAAAGTTTTATCAAATGCTCTGGATACTGGCCTTTGACACAAGCAGCCTAATGGCAAATGAATGTATAAACACAAAGTAGGTTGATTACAAAGTAACAATATCTCACCTTTTTAACATTGACAAACCCGCTGGTGAAATTTTTTGCATCTACACATTTACGTAAGTTTGCCAATTCTATTGAAATCACCACCTCTGGCAATATTTCTTCGAATGTCTTCTGTTTCTCACCATTTACATCAATTGCTCCTTCAATTGGTATGATTTTCATAACCGTACTATTTACATCTGGCATTTTACGTTTACTCAGCGTGTTCAAAAACACCTCACCATAAGCACCTTCACCAATTTTTACACAATGTGTCAATTTATCGGCCGAATATAGCTCCACAAATGGTAGAGGACATAATTGATTGCAGCGGATCAAAACACGACGCTCCCACTCGTCTTCACTTTGAGGTATGGTTATGGGTATCAGATTTTCAGAAATACGCTCAGATTTGAAATATATAGATTTTCTTTTGCCAACAATATATCCATGGCAACCAATAAATTGCACTGATCTATTAGGATTATCTGATTCTCGTCTTGCTAACGAACTTGGGCGATTTTCAACTACATTTGCAAATAATCATATTTTTAAACCAAATTTATTGTTTACACTTATGAAATACCTTGTTTGCGTCGCCAGGCACTAATTGATTTTCGCCACTTGCCTGGTTGCAATGTAAGACTAGGGACTCGCTGACTTGGGGAATCTTCTTTTCTGCCATCTTTACCGTTTTCCAGCATGTTTACTGACTTTGCCATTGTCGTATTAGTTGTTTTGTCATTTGTTGCCTCAAAGCATACCTGCCTCGTTTTTCTTGGTCTCATAGCATATTGGATCCGATTTGAATGTCTACTCAATATTGGAGACGAGTCTTGAAATTCAATTATTTTTAAAGCAGGTTTTTTAACCGGCTCGTCGCAATCTATAACATAAGATATTTGTTATTAAAATAATTACGCAAGTGTATCTCCGTTAACATACCAACTACTTGTATACTAGGGGTTAAAGGTGTGCAGTTTGATTGCCTTCTTTGTTTCGCTAAACACATGTCGTCCTCGTTAATATTTTTATTACTTTTATCAAAATATAAAAGTCGCCAGGCGCCAATAGGTGATAATGTGCATTTAAACGGATCCACTTTCAGTCCACGCTGCACTAGTGGTGTGGAAATTGAACTTGATTTTCGTTGTGCATCTTCATTAATATCGCTTGGCAATATTCTTGAAGGATTCAACAGATCCGATTCATTTGCTCTACTGTTTAGACTGTTTTCCACACTAGAGTCTCGATTGAATGAAGCATGCACGTCCTTTTTCAAAATATTTAACTGTCGTAATACACTAAAGATATTTATATGGATGAATATTTGCCCAACGCGTATTTATTTTATCATATACGAACGGTCTTGGCTCCAATAACTTGTCAAAAGAATCCAACCATGCCCCATCTTCTAACGTGTTGTCTAAATCTTTGCTTTCATCAGTATTAACACTCATCTCAAATAAATAAAAAATATAGTATAAAAATATCCTGTTCCCGAAATATAAAATTAATATGATATGTAAAATACGCGCTTTATAAAACTATATTAAAATTTTAAATATTTGTATTGATTGATAACTTATGTCAATCATAAAACGTAAACAAATATCATTCAATCAAATTCTTTAAGGGCGAAACACATGGAAAGCAATATCAAAAGAGTGGCCGTACATTGCAGCGGAATATGCGATGCGAAACAAAACTTCAATACTCTATATAAACAATTATAACCATTTTTTAATTATTTAATATATGTAAATAATAATTATTATATTATTTGCATGCTGTTCGTAAGAAATAAGTAAACATACATAAATACATAAAGAGACAACGAATTGAAGGAAATTTTATAGATATAAATAAAGTTAAGATGTGTGCTAAATGTTATGTAATATTAAGATTCTAATAAAAACAATTATATTTTGTTAATTTTTCGTGTCACTTAACCTATTAATAATTATATATATTATATTAATTCCTAATATTTAGATAAATTAAACATAATTGGCAACATATGATCGCGCAAAAAGATCGCTAGCTTACATAACCTCAGATAGATAACATTAAGAACATCGTCAACATCGTCAATCCAAAGTTTATTATACGAAAATATATTTTCTAAAATGCGAAAATCTTTTTGGCCGTTACTAAACACATTTAAATCTCGAACCTCGGTGCCATGGAGTCGTTCACACTTTACCTATTATCCTGACAAGTCGCCGAAAGAAGTTATTTCCACTGGAAATGTCACCGAAAAAATGAATATGGTCCAAGCAATCAACAATGCTATGGATTTGGTACTTGAAAAAGATCAAACCGCCTTACTTTTCGGTGAAGATGTAGGCTTTGGCGGTGTATTCCGTTGTTCAGTTAATCTTCGCGACAAGTATGGGAAGAACAGAGTTTTTAATACTCCCCTTTGTGAGCAGGGAATAGCTGGGTTCGCAATAGGTGTTGCTAATGTTGGCTCCACGGCTATTGCCGAAATACAATTTGCTGACTATATATTCCCAGCATTTGATCAAATTGTCAATGAAGCTGCAAAATATCGCTATCGTAGCGGTGGTCTATTTGATTGCGGCTCACTGACATTCCGTGTACCATGCGGAGCAGTAGGTCATGGTGCTCTTTATCATTCTCAAAGTCCCGAAGCATACTTTGCACATACACCTGGCCTCAAAGTAGTTGTACCTAGAGGACCAGTGAAAGCTAAAGGGTTACTTCTGGCTTGTATTCGGGATCCCAATCCATGCATTGTATTTGAACCGAAAACACTTTATCGAGCTGCTGTTGAGGAGGTACCTACTGGCGATTACGTGTCTGAATTGGGCAAAGCAGACGTATTGCGTAAAGGTAAAGATGTCACTCTGATTGGCTGGGGAACACAAGTGCATGTACTATTGGAGGTAAATTAAAAATTTGCTTACGAAATAAAAATTAATTATTTTTTCATTATACTCAAGGTAGCAGAAATTGCCAAAAAAGAACATCAAGTAGATTGCGAAGTAATTGATTTAGTATCTATTTTACCTTGGGACAGTGATACAGTGTATAAAGTAAGTATTTTCATGCATTCATAATACGATGCAATACTCTCTTAAACACATTATTGCCTTTTCAGTGCGTAAAGAAAACCGGTCGAGTTATTGTGGCCCATGAAGCACCACTAACTCAAGGGTTTGGCGCTGAGTTGGCTGCTTCCATACAAGAAAAATGTTTTTTGCACTTGGAGGCACCTGTAAAACGCGTTGCTGGCTGGGATACGCCATTCCCACATGTCTTTGAAACGTTTTATTTGCCTGACAAATATCGTTGCCTAACGGCCATAAAAGATTTGGTAAATTATTGAAACTCTTCGACGTATATTTCAACGATATTTATTAATGACGCTTAAATTTTGGAAACGGATGCATTTATTTTTGTTTATATATATAAGATTTGATTATCTACTTTTAATGGTAACATGTGCAATTATACACGTAATAAGTATAGAAGTTAAATAAATAGTTAAAATATACTGCTTACCACAATCACAATCAGTTTTTAACTATAGACCATACATAGTAACAGGAGCCATCAATACAAAACAAATTAATTTAAAAGTTTTAATAAGTATTTTCTTTCATACAAGTTCAAAATTAGAGCGTAAATTGTTTAATTCGTAATTATAATTGCTCAAAAATGCTTTTAAAATATCCTTTCTTCTTCATTTTTTCTATATGTTCTTCTTGTAATCAATATTATCATTAAATTTTATATCTAGAACTTTAACAAGTGAAATATGCTAAACCCTTTTCAATTACTCTTAACTTTTAGTTATATGATTATTGGTTAGAAAGAACGCGAACCAATAACATATACCGGAGACAAAATGATTTTGATTTGGAAAAAGTTGTTGATGTATGTGTTTATACTCGTTAAATGACTACTCAAATTCTATTTTGACGTTTATAATTTTTGAATAATAGCATTATCATTACTAGTTTCTGATAATCAGTAAGGAGGTATGTTTGTCATATTCTTAGTTCTACTGATTTATATACATATGATGTCCAATTGTAGAATAAAATTTTATTTTCTAAAATCTAATTTTAAAACTGTAACATTAAATGAAATTATTTGTTGATGTGACGAAGACAATCGATATAATAGAAATCTGAATAGTTGTGATTAACACAAGCATCTTTGTTGAAAACTCATATACAGAATATTGATTTGTGCGTATTGCTCTCGATAACGTGTTGTGTAGAACCCTTTGATAAACTACGATATACATATTAAAAATCTGATCCAGAATTAAATCCACATCTAACCATTTCATTACACATTTCAACAAGATTTGGCCTCATATACTTTTTTCAGATGGCTGGTATATCCCGCACGCTAGTTATTTATTTATCACGTCTGTTTTTACTACAAATATAAATAATGCGAACATCTTTTTATAAATAAAATACTATTTAAATAAATAAAATTATATATAGAGTAAAATTATTTTCAATATTTAAATATATAAAAATAACAATTTTGTTTAAACTAATTAGTATATGTTGCAATTAAAACAATAATATATAATATATTTTACTTGTTTTTATAAGCATTACTTTTTGGCAAGCGCTATGCCTAGACCCAAAATACCGCCTAACACAAGTACTGCTCCTCCGGCTACAGCCATGCCTTTCTTCAAATCTTTGTCGTAGCGCTTTTGAATGCACTCCTATAAAAATAGACAGATATTTCAATTAAATTTAGCGTTATACAAAAAGTTTAACTGAAATAAAGTTGACACATAAAATACATTGTAACATTGAAAAAATATGTAGCCTGTAAGTATGTTTAAGTAAGTGTGGAACATTTATGGTTCTTATCAAGCAATTTGATATTCGTTTACAATAAAAACTAAATTTGTTTAGACATTCAAAATTAAAAGAGTGTAGTAGTTGATTTAAAAAATTTCAAACACTATAATTATATGTTAAACACATAAATATTATATGTATATACCTCTAATGAGCGAACTTGAGGATTTTCCTCTATTTCCAAAAAAGCTTTACAATATTGAAGTGCACGATCGTAATTTTTCATACGTGCCTCTCCCAAAGCCAAATAATAAAGATAATCACGCCTTCCTTCAGAGTGATGTTCCATTAATTCTTCCAACAATTCTATACCCTATAAAAAAGTTAACATATAAATATTTCATTGACATGAACATATTGGACTCAAACGATGATTCATAATTAGTGCCGAGATGTAAATTATATTAAAAGAAATGTAATTTTAATTAAATCCATAACACTACCTTAGCGATGTCTTGCTTGTGTGCACATCTGACCAAACAAAGTGCATATCCAAATTTTGCTTCTACACTTGCACGTCCATCCAATTCCAATTCTCGAAGGTATTTTTGTTCATTACGCTGCAAAAAAATGTTAACATTGTGATTGCAAAATGCATTCAGTCTTACTACATACATCAAAATCTTCCTGAGGCACAATCGTCTCCATCATTTCCTCCATCATTTTGGCTTCTTCTACCTCCAAATCCACTTTGAAATTTTTTTAAATAACAATTGGATTTCCAATAAATTTCACTTAATTTTATTTAATTGCAACACGAATTGAAATAGACGGGACAACTCAACACTAAACAAAGATAAGAGATGAATAAAAATATCGTTTTATTTTGGGACAATCGATTAAAAAAATATGAATTCGATACATAAAATTACATGAAAACTATTTACTATTATACGAATTAAATCAATTCTGACTTTTGAAATAAAAATTGTGACTTTTGAAATAAATATTGTGATAGAGGCGACAACGACAACGTCATTTAAGTTTTTAAAACATTATGTTTCTGAAAAACAAAAATTAAAGAACAAAACATGAAAATAAAACTATTCCAGCATCTATAGTTATAGTTCCAACTAAGGAAAGACAATTCTTATGATAGTCATACAAAATTAATCTTTTTGTATTGATTTGGAAATAAATAATTTTAAAATAAATTCATATTTTCAGAAGGTATACTTTAATGTAGAATTTGTCAATTCAGTATAACATTCGCGATGGAATTATAAACGAGACATAATGTTTCTCGTTATCCGCATTTAATACGGACAAAGAATTTTTTAGAAACTCAATGCAACACTGTGCTGTTAACTCGTTTGATGAAAACTGCTGGCTTTCTCGCTTCACAAAATTTACTAAAAATTTTCATTTTATTTATTTGTCGATGTATATTTTAAATTAAAATCCATAGAATATTGAACTCGTTAAGTGAGGAAACGGCACCGAAGGCTAAATTATGAATTAACAGTTGCATGTACCTAAAGCGACAAAGAGACTGTGACTACGACCGCAAAATTCCCAACCGGGAGGGAGCTCTTCAAATGGAGCAACACAGCAATCACAACCAATCGAAATTGTTCATTTGTACCGCCGTAGATTTTCGAGACGAATTGGAAGAGGTCTGTTTCACATTGAAAGTGCAAAGAAATGGTTTACATTTAATATTTTATAAATAAACAATATTTTAAGTACATAATTAAATCGTCAAACTATTTCAAAATAGTATGAATCAATGTGCATTGCAACAACTTTTCTATATCTTCTTATCTAATTTGCAGCGATTTGAACGTGCGTTCGTGAGCCTACAACAGCAAATCAATGGCCTCAATGAAAAGGATATGCATGACATTCTGTCACAGCTCGTATGTAAAGAAAAACAGCATGAAGATATTTCAATAGGATTTTTATACACAATGTTAACAGACCCTGCAGTGGCGCCAAAAGCTTATAGAGATTTGACACTTGTCGCTAGGGACGGTATGAATATGGTTGTTTCAAATCTTACGATGCTTGTAGCTGAAAAATATGGAAAATTAACTGAAGTTGCACGCCGTCAGCTTATATGGTTACTACGAGAACTTGTGAAACATCAAGTGCTTTTGGTGGAAAATATTGTGTGGAATTGCCTTAGACAAGCTGGTGGAGGTGATGTTTCCATTAAAAATATATTTCTAGTTGAAGGCCTTCTTGACATATTCATCGATTATCGTACATGGCTAGAGTCACAGGCATTTCTGGTGCAGACAGTAGTGTATAGCTATGTACGACTTATAGAAGATCACGCCGGTCCATCATTAGCTACTCTCCGTCAAAAAGAAGTAAAATTTATAATATCATTAATACGCGATCGTTTCTTAGACATAATACCACTGGGTAGAGATTTCGTAAGGTATACCACATTATTTTTGAGCAATATACAATTAATTAAATTTTTTTACATAATTAAACAAATAAAATTTGTTCTTTTTCAGACTCTTACAAAATGTTGCGAGAGTTCCCGAATTCGAACAATTATGGCGGGATATTTTACATAGCCCAGAAAGTCTACACCCAACATTTACCGGCATTTGGCAACTTTTGCAAACACGCACCAGCCGGCGATTTCTACAAAGTCGTCTAACGCCAGAAATCGAACGTAAATTGACTTTTCTAGCCTCATCCGTTAAGTTTGGCAATCAAAAACGATATCAGGACTGGTTCCAGGATAAATATTTTGCAACTCCGGAATCGCATAGCTTGCGTTCAGATTTAATCAGATTCATTATAAATGTAATACATCCCACAAATGATATGCTGTGTTCGGATATCATTCCTCGATGGGCCATCATTGGTTGGCTGATATCATCTTGTACAAATCCCATTGCATTGGCTAATGCTAAACTTTCACTGTTCTATGACTGGCTCTTTTTTGATCCAGTCAAGGATAATATCATGAATATTGAACCGGGTATATTAGTAATGTATCATTCAATTCGGAATCATCCATTCGTAAGCAGCACCCTTTTGGATTTTCTCTGTCGCATAATGAAAAATTTTGATATACGGCACGAGGATAAAATACGCACTGGTGTATATAATTCATTGAATAAGATTCTCGAAAAGCAGGTATGGAAATTATTTAATACACTAATTCCGCACAGCCTTTATTATTTCAATTTAAAATGTGAGATAATAGTTTAATAGTTTTTATTTTCAATTTGACCAATATCTTTTTATATATTTATCAATTAATTATATTTTTATGTCTCTTCTGTACAGTATATTTTTATATTTAAAATTTACAAATGTTATTAATAAATCCCTCATTTGCAGGTCATTCCAAATTTACAACCCTTATTTGAATCACCGAAATTGGATCGAGAGCTGCGTAATTTAATCCGAGACAATTTCCGTGAATTTGTTTCTCCAACGCATTCTGGAACACCCATGGTACCGATGCCTCCATTCAAAAAAGAAGCAGAACCACGTGTACTACACCGCGGTCAGACTTTCTTCGCTGGACCATTAGCACAACAACCTGAAATGCATCTACAAAATAATTTTCAGATCACTAATACCAATGTGACTGATTTAACAGAAGCTCAAGATACTAGTGCAATAGGTGTGAGTACTACATCCAACATCGAAGAGGATAGTAAGTTAACGGTTATATCACCCGAAAGTAATGATATTGAAACCGAAGCAGCCTTCAGTGAAGATGACGATGACATGGCGAAAGATGTCAAAAGCGAAGAGCTAACAGACGATGATGATGATTTGCCTTTATCAAAGGTGCGATTAAAAGAAAAACCCATACCGGAGAAAATAGATTTACCCGCCTCTATAAGTGACTCATTCGAAACATTTGTCACAAAACGCAACTCCTTTACGTGGGAAGCATTTTTGTCGGATTTTCGAACATTGCCTGCCTCAGCATTAGATGAAGCACAATTGAATTATGTGATCTCGAATACGCATTTAATTTTACGTGAAACATTGCCACAACAAAACATTTTCACCGATAGTAAAACAGATGAAAAGAACTTGGCAAAAAGCATAAGCTATCCACTTTTCGGACTATTTCGCTTTCTCTACGAAAATGATGAGAAAAGTAAAAAACCATTTCAAACTTTCCTTACTGAAATATGCGAACGAATTCCGGAAATCGGTTATTTACTACTTTACTTTATGAAAGTTCACGTGAAATTGCAAACGCGTAAGAATAGCCAACAAGCGACACAATTCAAAACGCCAATCTATCGGTTGCTATGTGAGGCGAGTGGTGAAAAAGTGGACGAGTGTCTAGCGCGTGACTTGGATTTACTTGAAAAAGAAAGTACGACGATATTCCTTTGGCTTTTGCCAGACATTTATCGCGAGTTCAAAAGTACAGCCATAAACAATAGCGAATTGTTGCGAATTACGTTGAGATGTATTGATGCGAAGAACTTGCGTGATCTTATTTACTATGTGGCGCAGGGCAAACTTACGCTTTTTAAGCAGGATGGATTGATCGAATGCCTGCGCGAGAGCTTAGTTTATGAAACATTCGAGCAATTGAGCTTGTGGCAGTTGGTGCAAGCACATGATGTGCCACTTAAATGCTTACAGGTAATTATATAATTCTTATGGCCAGTAATTTCCAACGAATATTTTTAAATTTGATTCCTTTTCCCTAAATAAATTATTATTTGGAAATTATATACATATACATTTTTTATCAACTTTGTATAATGCAATTCCACATTATTCCAAATAAAAAAACATGTGTCTTATTATATTTGTTTTTCTAGTAACAATTTTAATACTTAATAACACTTATTTCTTTTTATATTGTAGGATATTTTACCTGAACTTGAGTCTTCAAGTCATCCAGAAGCTCTAAGCTATATGCTCTTATGGTTGAAAAACGAGGAGCCCACAAATGAATTGATAAGACTATTGTTGAGTAGAGAGACGAAATCGCGAGGTGATCCATTTGTTACATCGGCATTACGGTAAGCATACACATACATATATACGATGTATCGAAGCTCCCTGAACCAGCAGAAGGAGTTTCAGTCACCTCTTACGCCGATGATTGTATGATAACGACGTCGGGCAATGGAATCGATGACATGTGTTCGAAAGTAACACATCCTCGACCTTTCTCGCTTCGTCACTGCTAGTATCCTAACACTCTCCCCTACCAAATCCACAGCGACCGTATTCACCAATTGGACAAAAGAGTACAGTCTAGACCTGAACATTTCTGCCGATGGCATTAAAATTGCGACTGTCAATAGTTCCAAAATTTTGGGTGTTACACTCGATAGCCTGTACTCTTTCACTCCGTCATACGACCGCGATTGTTATCAAGGTACAGAGCCGCAACAAAATCCTCAAGTCGATAACTGGCAGCTCAGAAATGTTGTTTGCCAACTTACCAGGCTATCGGCCAGCCGATCATAAACTACGCAGCCTCTATATAGGCCTCTATGGTCGCCTTCATGCAACTGGGGATGCTTCAGAATTGTCAGAACACCGCTCTCCGACAGCCACAGGTTGCTTCTTGATGTCTCCGGTTGAGCATCTACACAATGAGATCCGTATGCTACCTGTGAAGTAGCATAATGAAATGCTCTCCATACAGTTTCTGTTGGGATGCTTTCGTAGAAATCAACCCTGCCTTCATCAACTCCCTTGAAGATAAAATACCACCCATCGCAGACACAAAACTCGAGTTGCCTCGCGAAACTAGAGTGACCCTCGCCCAACTTCGTTCTGGATATTGTAGCAGGTTAAACTCCTACTTATTCAGACTAGACCCTGACATTCTTAACAAATGTCTTGCATGCAAGGGGTCCCCGCATGACACTGACCACCTCTTAGCATGCCCTCTAAACCACACTCATCTAACACCCCTTTCCCTTTGGTCCGGCTCTATCGAAACAGCTCGTTTCCTGGGACTGCCGTTAGATGACTTCGATTACAATTAATCTAGACTTGCCGGTTCAAGCAGTTTGGGTAACCGTTACAACAACATATATACAATGCTTATACAATGTTATCAGTTATAATCTTCATATCGTTTAGAACAATAGAAAATAAAAAATTTACAAAATACAAAAAATAATTCACCTGAATTAGTTGAACATTTACATTTCTAAATAATCATGCATTTATATATTTCATACTTATTTTTAGTTTCTGGTGCCAGCGTGGCGAGGAAAAACTCTCAGAAATCATAGCATCACTGCTCACCTCCAAGTATCCCAGCTCTTCTCCAAACAAACGGAAAAGATTAACCAAAGGTAGTTCTGCTATGAGTAGTTTACCATCTGCCGATCAGGTATTACTTGCATATACATAGTGAGTAACAACAACTAAAACACTTGTTATTCTGCTCTATTGCAGGTGTTGAGTCACTTGGAGCACTATCGACGGAGTTGCAGACATGGCACAGGCACAGGGCTTTATGTTTACGATACTATGCAACGCGCGCTACAAGCAGCGTATACACATAGTAACGAGAGCACAAAAGTAAGTTGAAATTGGAAATTTGAAACAAATATTCCAATTTTTATATAATCCAATTTTTTTTTAATATTTCAGAAGCAATATAGCGATTTATTTGCGCTAGCGGCTGAGGATGAAACCACCGCAGTGGGGAGACGTGGTGGTAGTGGGCGTGGCAGAAAACAGCCAACTAGCAAAAAAGATACAAACAACCACAGTGCGAGCAACAAGAAAAACTCAGATCCTGTTAAAACCATTTATTCATCAGATGAAGAATCAAGTGAAGTATGTCAAACGCAACTGTTTAAAATATTATATATATGTAAAAAATTTAAATTTTTTTTTTCAGGAGGACTGGCCTAAGCAAAAAATTTCACAAGCCAAGAAACGGAAAAAAACCATCAATGATTCTGACTGACAGTATCAACAAGGTTTTTATTGTTATGATGTAGATCCGTATAATAATGAGAAAGATTTTTCTAATTAAATTGTTTAAATATAAAATAATACAAATAAAAAAATATATATATAAATGAAAGAATTGAAATAATAATGCCAATATGTAGATGTTTCAAATGTTGAAATATTCACGTTATATTTTTTTATTTTACATCAAAAATAAAAAAATTAAAAGTCTAACTAAATCTTACAAATATAAGTAAACATATTAAATGGTATGAAAAAACATTGAAACAAGTAAAATGATTGTACATCTTTTTAATCCAAATTACCACAAGCATACAAAACGTTTTACAAAGGCATTTGTATTTTTGCATAATATTCTTACACATGTCCACATTGTATGTATGTATATCGTAAGTAATTTTCTTTTGTAGTTATAATATACTTAGTTGTCTTCTGTTGTATGCGTACTAATAATAATTCTATTTCCTTTAAAAGAAGTCAAATTCAATTTTGATTGCCTTCAGGTAGACATGTTTGTTTTAGTAACAATCTGTAAGTATTTTCATAAAACAGTAATGTCACCGTTAGTGATAAACAAAAAAATCGAGAAATAAAGCTATATTCGTTGACGTACATACATATTATATATCTTCTTATTTACAGTCGGTCTAAAGTTAAAAAAATAAAAATTAAATAAGGACAATGGGTAAAATTCGTTTGTATAACTTCTGCAATTAATATCGACAGCATTTACTGAATTCAATAATTTAACTTGTTAATAACATTTTTGTTGCGATCGCGCAAACCATCCAATTTAGAGCTGAGGCATGGTGTGCGTTTCTTGCGCGAATATGAGCGTAAACAACGCTGTTCCATAGCGGCTGTTGGCGTTTGATTTGCTGAAAAAAAAAAAAACAAGTTTATTTTTATTTTTTTTTTTTTAATATTAAGTTGTATTAGTCAGTGAAGCACTGACATATTTTCGAGTAAAATGTTGTTTAGAAATTACAAATAAATATATATTTATTTATATTTAATTTATTTATATATATATATATATATATATATATTATTTATTTTTTAGCAAGAATTTGAGAAAGTTTATCAAAAATATTTTCTACAAAATATGTAACATATTACGTTTATCTGATCAACTTAAAAACACTTTTATCATAATAGGCACACAAAGAAATGCGTTTTTTTCACCAGCAACTCCGATGTATGTAATTTTGTTATTGCTTATAATAATTATAACTTACCTCCATTCTGTTCATACTGTTTGAGTAGCTTTTTGGCTTCGCGCAATTTGCGTAGTAATATTTCATTTTTTCGTTTTTCAATTGTCAACTCTTGGTTGAGTTGCGATTTTGTCTTTGATTCCAATGAGCTCAATATACTATATAAAAAATTTGTAAATATAAATATTAAAAACCGCCAATACAAAAAATAATAACCGTTATAAAGTATACTTACGGATGATTAAAAATTGATGTTGATGATGGGCGCTTTTCCGGATCCGGATGTGTCATAAGTTTGATAAGTTCATTAAATTCAGGACTTAGTGTTGATATATTTGGAACTTCGCCGTTACGCAATTTCTGCCATTCTGGCCCATTTTTTGGTAATGGTCCACCACCGGCCGCCTCAAACAGTGTCATACCAAGTGAAAATATATCTGCTTTAAACAGATCACTAAAGTCTTCTTGTAGTATTTCGAATGGTAAATAGCGACAATCGCCTTCTTCAACATGTGGCTCTTTTACAGATGTTACATGTCCAAGATCACCAATTTTATATGTTGTAATACATTCTGTGTTACTGAGTTCTTCGTATATACCATCCATACCATCCTCATAGTATTCTTTTGTTAACGGTGTTGAATTGGGCTTATGTAATGACGGCATTTTCGTAAGAAAAATATTGCCCGATTTTAAATCCATATGCACGAGATCATTTGAATGTATATACCGTAGTCCTTCTGCCACATGAAGTAGTAAAATTTTCAATTCAGATTCTACCAGAAACCGTTTTTGGATAAGCGATTGTAAACTGCCGCCGTTGCAATATTCATTCTGTATAAGCATATGATTATCTTCCGCCCACGCAGAATAATAGCGTACGACGTTGTCATGTTTACCCAATACTGCATGTGCCCAAACTTCGTTCAAAGCTCGCTTTCTAAAAATTAAATTAAAAATTTTTTTTTTTTTGGTATTACTTTATTAATTAATATCAAATTTATTAATTTATATAAAACTCACTCGAAAAAACTACCTGCCACCGGCTTTATGCTTTTCTTAATGGCATATATACAACCATCCAACCGATTAAGACACTGATAAACTAAGCCGAACTCTCCTATTCCTGAAACATCATTTAATTGAAATACATATATAATAGTCAGATTAAACGAAATATGTTATAATATATTTGTATGTACTAACCAATTAGGGAAATTTCTAAGAATTCCTTTTGATAACGGCTAATATTAGTGTCTTGCAGAGCTAATCTTTTCGGAGCTTGCAGTACTTCCACATTTCCATCTCCTTCACCATCAACTTTCTTATCTTCCTCCGAATTCAAAAATATTTGTAGTGATTGATTGCTCAAATTGTCTCTACCAAATTGTGTTCGACATCGCTTTTTATTTCGTGCCAAAAAACCTGTAAAAAAAATTAATATATGATGAATGATAATAGGTGAAAAGTTAAAAGTTTTAAACGGCTTACTGTCAGGAGTAAAAGGATTCACATTTGCGGTTTGTTGTTGAAAATTGTCTAAAACTCGACTGTGCAATGGCAGCGATCTTGGTCGTTCCTCTATTTCGCTTTTTTTCGCAACGTCTGCTGCAACCGCTGCAGACAGATGGTTTCGCGATTTTTGCAGAATTGTTTTCGGTGTGGCGGGGGTGTCAAAAAGCCTCAACGCTCTTACCTTACGGTAAGGTGGTGAAACAGATACTGAAACAGCTGCAATTGCTGACGAGCGCGTCTGGATTGGACTGGACCGTTTTTGTGGTCCTTCATCGATCTGCGGTGATGCAAAACGTAGTTTCCGTGGTTGAATATGGCAAATTGGAGGAGGCGAATGCATTTCAACGCTTGAATTTAATTCAATTTGTTCCTGAGAACTATCCGCGTCGTTTTTTCTTTCGGGTTGAAGCTTGCGAAATGCTGCCATTTCGAGCATTAATTGGATATGAGTGTAGCACTATTATGTAAGCCGTATTTACTTTCTACAAACAAACTTCAACGAAAACAATAATCACAAGAGAAATTCAATGAATAAAGAGATATTCGAGATTCGTCTAGTTAAACTGAAATTGAACTTAAATTAATGACTTGAAGTTGGCTGCAATTTACAGTTAAAAGTCGCACTAAAGGAATTTCTATAACCAGAGATGTTAATATTATCATGCAGAGCTGCATTAATTATGTAAATAAAAAGTACGTACTTTGGAATTTATACCACTTTACTATGATGCTTGATGGAATTAAAAATTAATGAAACAATTAAAATTTTTTTAAGTTTATAACTTTGGAACTTAAATATTTTAATATTGTATTGCACTGCAATGTCTTTTACATTGTAAATAAGTTAAAACAAACATGGCATAAATCTTAAGTTAAATTACCTAATTTTGTGTATTGGCTTTTGAACAATATTTTTAAACATAAATGGTTAATAAATTACATTAAATTTTCTTACAAATTATATCCAATTTAAATAGCTTTTTTAAAAATACATATAAACAAAATACTAAAATGTGTTTCTATGATCTAATATATAGTTATCATCGTGATGAATTTGAAAATGTGTAATATTTAAAAAAATAATTACCGAAAATATTGCTTCAACACAGGGGTTAATGATTGACAAATTTGCTGGCATGTACAAGCGCTTTGTGGAGGGAAAATTTTTCAATAATAAAACGTGGCAGAATACTGCGGAATTGCAGAACGCATATGAAAGAAAGAGATACATATGCAGTACTTAAAACTGGACAAGCAGTCATTGTACTCTGCGACGTAGACTGTTTCACCACAGTTCAGTACAGGGAAAACTCACCTCCTGCATGCAGCGTTTCAGTTTGTCGAAATCATTTTTTTAAGTTAGGTTATAATCGTATGCATCAAATCATACAATTAATTATAAGCTAGTTTTTTAAGGAAAAAACTTAAATTTAGTGAATTTGCAGTGCGAATAAATTGAGATTCTCGCAGACGAACACTTGGCGGAAACGGTGAGAATAAATTTTTTATGATTTAAGGACTTTATATAACGCTTTCGGGTGTCGGAATTTTACGTGAATTAGCAAGCTGGTTGCGGCTGACCCCAGATTAAACTTTTTGATTTGGGTCTACGCAAATTAGTGTTTCGTAAATACTTTGAAGAAATTAGTGTTTGGCATGATTTATGGTGGAATGGGAACCGCGATAGCTATAGTGGTGATTCTCGCGGAACAAAACTGGCTAGGTTTTGATTCGAGGCAATATAGCAAGATTTGAAATACGTAGTGGTTTTGACATTTTACTTTTTTTAACACATCAAAACGGCCAATTTTTCTTTTGCTATGTACAGCATATTTTTGTGAAAAGTGAAAAATTCCTTATTTTATTCTCTACATACAAAATACTATGTATATCCACACGATTCACACATCGCCACTCACAAATATGTATACTGTGTATACACGGCACAACTCGCGAGTCCGAGTCGGCCATTTACGCATGTATGTACTTACGTATGTGGATTTGAAATTTGTTGGTATATATATTTGGCAATTTACAGCGTCTAAAACGCAATCATACGCTTAAAATAATATAAAGATAATAAAATAGGTTATATGTGTTTGAAACAGATATCAGGATTAACATGTGTACAACCGGTAAATCATCTACTCCTTAATGGATTGGCATAGGTATTCCATTCATTGTGTTGTAAATATGTTTGTGTTAGGTTGAGGCATATGTGTGCAAAGTTTGTACGTATTTGCCCCATTTTGTGACAAAGCTAAATGTATAGATTGAATTTTTAGGTTATACATTGTAAATGTGGCGGTTTCAGTGTGTTAGGTAAATATACATTCAAAATATTTCTTAAATTTGCAGGCAAAATTTATTAAGATGTTTAAGGTTTATTAAACTACCTTAAGACTATCTACATTTGATTTTAGTCAGGTATTTTTGTGATTAAGCACTCATGAGACATCCATTTTGTTTTTGGATAGAAATGCCGCTAATGGTGAATAACGATAGTAGAGGTGAATATTTTGTAGTCAGGTATGTCCGTTTTCCGTATACCTGATGTTGCCAAACTGAAAATCTGTAAATTTCCCTAGGCTGAAATTGTTTTGGGTTTAAATAGCTTTAAAACAGTGTTAAGTGAAATAACATAAAAGACATTCTTTTAAATATTACATTCATTTTACATCGACATATCAATAGAGACGTCACGGCGCGGATATTCGAGCAAATTTTTTTTTGTATAAACAAGTAGTTTCTTTAAATTTTTAATAACAGAACACTTGCTAGTAACACTTGATTGATTTTAATAAGGTATAAAAGTGTGTGAATAAATATTGGATTAAAACTGAATTGAATTCTAAAAGCTAGATGTATAGAAATATTGTATATGAATTGCAACTCAAAGTGTTTAACAATTAATATATTTCTATTTTCATGTTATCCATTCACCGCCTGCGCTGATATCGTTTGTTAAATCAAATTTAGAAAGTTACGTATTGACGTCGTGGCTTTAGTTATCTAAGCTGAACAACCGCAAAGTGTGGATATAGCATATGCAAGCCCCTTCAGTAGTCGGAGCGAGTTTCTTCACTTAAGCTAGCTATACTTTGCTTAAATAAAACTAACGATAACAAACTAAAAAACTACTAGTTAACTTCATTAACATATTGAAAATACTACATTCGGTAAGAAAACCAGCGCAAAAAGTACCGAAAACTTTGCAGGAGCAACAGAATAAGTAACGGCCTAAAAACGATTTCAACAACTGCAACTGTAAGAACAAAATTAAATTAATTTTTTTTTACACATATTCTAACCTTATAATGTTTTCATTTTTTGTAAAGAGTCCCCAGAAGATCATGGAGGAAGACGAGAGGGGAAAACTTTTTGTTGGCGGTCTGTCATGGGAGACGACTCAGGAAAATCTATCGCGTTATTTCTGTCGTTTTGGAGAGATCATTGATTGTGTAGTAATGAAAAACAACGAGAGCGGTCGTTCGCGTGGTTTTGGTTTCGTTACGTTTGCAGATCCTGCAAATGTGAACCATGTACTTCAGAGCGGTCCTCATACGCTGGACGGACGGACAATCGATCCAAAACCATGTAATCCACGTACTCTTCAGAAACCTAAAAAGGGTGGCGGATATAAGGTTTTCCTTGGAGGTTTACCATCCAATGTAACTGAGACCGATTTGCGTACATTCTTCGGACGATATGGCAAAGTCACTGAGGTAGTCATAATGTACGATCAAGAAAAGAAAAAATCTAGGGGCTTCGGCTTTTTATCCTTTGAAGAGGAATCCTCTGTCGAACATGTCACCAATGAACGCTACATCAATCTTAATGGCAAACAGGTATGTCTTTGGTATAGAACTTATTTGGTAAATTTTAAACAAATTTCATATGCAGTATGTAATTTTAGCAGTGAAATTGAAAGAATATAGTATAGCACCCTTAATGACTCGTGTATTTTATTATACTAATAATTTTTTCAAATTAAATTAATAGTTTTGGTACTTCTACTCTTAATAAAATGGCGTTTTTTCGTTCTTAGGTGGAAATCAAAAAGGCAGAACCACGAGATGGATCTGGCGGTCAGAACGCTAATAATAGTAATGTTAGTGGTGGATATGGAAAACTTGGCAATGAATGCAACCATTGGGGCCCCCATCATGCGCCTATTAATATGATGCAAGGTCAAAACGGCCAAATGGGTGGTCCGCCACTTAACATGCCCATCGGAGCGCCAAATATGATGCCTGGATACCAAGGTTGGGGAACTTCGCCACAACAACAGGGCTATGGTTATGGAAATAGCGGACCTGGATCTTATCAAGGGTGGGGTGCACCACCGGGACCACAGGGACCACCACCACAATGGTCGAACTATGCAGCTGGTCCGCAACAAACACAAGGCTATGGAGGATATGATATGTACAATTCGACATCAACTGGAGGTCCATCGGGTCCTTCAGGTGGTGGCAGCTGGAATTCTTGGAATATACCCCCAAATTCGGCTGGTCCAACAGGGGCACCAGGCGCTGCTGCTGGAAGCGCTACTGATATGTATTCTCGCGCTCAAACATGGGGTGCCGGTGGTCCCTCAACTACTGGCCCAGTAGGTGGTATGCCTCGCACTGGTCCAGGTAATTCAGCATCAAAATCCGGCTCTGAATATGACTACGGCGGTTATGGCTCTGGTTACGATTATGACTACAGCAACTATGGCAAGCAAGACGGCGGTGCCTCGAACTATGGTGCCGGACCCCGTTCAACGTATGGAAATGACAGTGCAACACAACCTCCATACGCTGCCTCGCAGGCAGTTTAAGGCGCATTAGTCTAGACACTTACGCGTCCAAATTGCAGCGTTCTCGCCGAAGTAATGAACGTTGCCTTTCGGTCGTGTACAGTGAAACAAGATTAAATTATAAGCTTAGCGTCTATTCATTCAGTTCAGTTGTTGAAATTAATTACTAACTATATATATATATATATTACATAAACAAATACTAAATATAAAGTTTATATACATACATTACTTATAATGAGGAAAAAGGACAAAGAAAAAACATATATGTGAAGGCATAAAAATAAAGCGAAGAGCATTAGGCACTTAACAAACATACATAAACACTGCTACCATCCATTATACACAGACATTGACTAAACAAATCGTAGCGTAAAATTACAAGCAAAAAGTAAATTCATAATTTGAAAACATTTAGAGAACGAATCGTAAACTGTTCATTAATCTAGTATAAATTTGTTAGAATGAATCAACTGGTACAGCTATAACGATGTATGAGACTGTAGAGAGAGAAATGGGTATATGTTGTGGCGATCTTATTTTGAATTAATTATGAGTTATTTATTTTTTGCATGAATTTATGAATGAATGCCCAAAATAACTCGCTTTTAGGCACAATACAATAATTTAGATGGATATTTTTCGGGAATACATTTATACTTAACGAGTTATAAGTTGTACCTAATCATTTAAATAAGCTATTAGTGTTTAAGGAGTTGTTTTATCTCACTCCCCAGTAATATTTACTTTTAGTTCTCTATGTTAGGAAGTTTGTTAAACTGTAAATTCGTTGCACATCTGCACATTTGCCGCATTTAATACACTACAGTCTAACTTAGCTGGCAGTTCCAGTTGATTTCTTTTATTTCATAATCGCAAGAGCATAGTATTGTTAAATTACATTAAAAATTGGATTTTGTGTGCATAAATTGTATACACCAACAACACACTTACTTATATGATTACTCTTATGATTTGATCTTTAGTTACCAACTAAAATTATAATAAAAATAGTAAATTACAATAATATTTAAATAATATACAAACATATATACATTGCTATATCAATTTTGAAGTGTGTAAATGAGTAAAATTGAATAGGTGAAAACGAAATGTAAACACACATATTCACTTTATACAAAAAACTATGAAGATACAACAAGAATTATGTGTAGTAATAGTGAATTAAAGCGCCAATATATATAGATACATATATGTATATATATAGTATACATACCTACAAACATAGTTTACATACAATAATTTATCAAAATTTAATGAAACAAGAGGACAAAGAAGGAAAAAGAACAAAAATTATATTTGAAGTTGATAAGAGTAAATAAACGGAATGTTTTAATTTAGAAATAATATATGTCATCAAGTGAATGATGTGTGTAGTCTATATATAGTTTATAACTATTACTACGATAATTACCAAACGCAACTTAAATACGGTGTCCGCGAAGTAATGCAAACTAAACATAACATAGTGAACATGCAAAATGCCTGTAAAATTGTATTGTCCTTACGAAAAGGATAGTGAATGTTTGAAATAATCTGCATTTTCATTTTCAATAAATAAATATTACTACCATGCCCACAATTAATTTAAACAAATTAATTAACTAGGCGTTAATCTTTTCTATGAAACATACACAACTCATAGCTTTTTTTTTTTGTTTCTTTGCCGCGTTTCGTGTGATCTATAAATGCCTTTTTTGTGTTATCTTCGGGACCCAGTTCAGATAAATTAAATATGCTTACGAATAAAGATGTTACAAGGATTAAGCTTAAAAAATATACAGATTCTAATATATTTTAAACGGTAACAAAGTGGTGGTAGCTAGTGTTCGCAAATGTCACTGATGCGAGCCTCAAATAAAAAAAATAAACGCTAATAGTATATAATAACAAGAAAACCTGACGTAATTATTAAATTAAATATAAAAATACAATAAAAATAAATTACTGTAAACACATACATACTTTAAAAGCATACATAACTAAATTACATTTAAATGGAGAATACAAAAAAAAAAGAAAAGAAAAATACAATTTATTATCTACCACATACATTTAAATTTATGTAAAATTAATCGTAACATAATGATAACTATTTTAAAAAAACAAAATAAGATTACATATTTGATAGAACGAATGCTAAATTACAATTACAAATGAAACAACTCTAAATTTAATGTACGCTAGTATAAAATTTTAACGTAAAACTAAATTAAACAAGCAACCACTTGATGCAAAGTTAAAGTAATCGTAACGTAACGTAAAGTAAAAGAGGATTAAACACAAAACCAACACTGACTGTTAATTGTAAAACAATTTCTTTAATGATTATGATTTACTATAAATTTTAAAGTTTAAATTTTAATTGAATATATAAATATATACATACATATATTAATATATACATATAATTAAATACATGCATACATACTTATTATCAAATATCGTAATTAAATGAAATACTATTCAACAAAATCTGAGTTGAAGCGGGAGGCATGCATAGGTAATATGAGCCTTGAGGCATATCCTTGGTATATTATAATCAATGCAGCAATGTTATGCTTTCGTATACAGTTAGCAATCTTGACAGATACATATAAACAGAATAAAATGAGGTGAATTTCTGCTATTAAAATTTAAGTGTGTTTTAAGATGATTTTCTTCAGACTCTTTCAAAAATGTTATTACATATAATAAACAAATAATCAGGCGGAAACAATTGCAAATTATTTGAAGATGCCGAAAGCAAAAAAAGTATTTGGTATAAAATATAACATGCTTTGCATGCAATACAAATAATTTCCGGTAGAAGATTGAGTATGTGCCCTTTATTGGAAGCGCGTTCACGTGAAATATTTCTCATAATATTAATACGAAGTTGGTAAAATTATATGCTACATCTGTAGTTGTAAACTAATTGCAATGAAGTATGCAGTTTTTATTTAAACAGGTATGAATATACATAACTGGCACGGCATTTATGTGGCAGTAGTATAGATATTTATGGTGTGAGGTACATAAAAAAAGTACATTTTTAAAAACATTTCGAGTATTGAAAGGTTTCGAGTTCCAAGGGTGTTTTCTAATTTTCTAATTTGCTTACATTAACAAAATATAGAAATTAAAATTTTTTGTTCACCAGCGAAACTGGTCCCAAAAAGACGGAACTACATTTGAATATACATATGTATGTACATAGCATTAACCGTACGAATGATCCATAATTTGTTATTTTATATACACAAGTTCTAAGGTAATACGAACATGAAATCAGGTATGAATTTCTCAATGTTTGCTTAGGAAAGATTTTCTGTTTTTTTTTTTATTCTGAACAAAATAAACTTTGATGTTCACACCGGCAGTACATCAGAAATAACCATACATTTAGGCAATATTCATATACATATATACATACTTACTAAACGTATCCTGTATCCGCTATTTTGTACTTTTTATATCATTGAGAGTTTGCTTACGAAACAAATCATCAACAAATTTGACGAACGAAATAATATTAATAGCATTAGTAATAAAATTATGATTTCTCTATTTCAATTAAAAATATAAATTAGGATGGAAGACGTTGTTAGCTTAATTACGATTAATGGAAAGTTAGACAAAATTACAATTTCTAAGCATTTTACAGTTTCTGATTGATTACAGTTTATCATACATATACTTAATAAACGAATTGACTGATTTACTATTAAAAGTAATAAGCATAAGTGTTGTAGGAGAGTAGCATATTCTACTACATTAGTAGTTACAAGAATACATATATATAATACATACAGATTACAATATACGAAATTCATACAAAATTACAAAATAGGTGTACTAATTACATATAATCACTGACTTGACAAGCAAAAACAAGCTGCTTCAACACGAAAATATATAAATTTAAGTAAACAATTCAAGTTTGCATAATTAAATACTTGTGTGTGCAACTATTTTATTATAAGTTCCATAACTACAGTGCTTGATTGAGCAAGATTTGTTTATTTTATTGACATTTTCATTGTAGGAGCAGTAATTGAAATAAGATAGATCGGACGTTATTAGTGGGCAGAAAAAATATTTGTGGTACGATTTTTATGAATAAAAAAAAATATTAAGAAAAAATCTGCATATTTGTGTAGAATTCCATAAAGCACAAATACATATATACATACATAAATGCATAGCTATGAATATAATTAAATTAAAATAATTAAGTAATCAAAACGAAGCATTTCCCCACTCACAAAAAAAGAAAATAAATTAATTATAACCAGCAACAACAAAAACAAGCCCACTAAAAGTTCATATTGTTAAAAATAAGGAAAAGATCAGTTTGCAAATTGTAAACCATAATTATAGCAAAAAATGTAAATTACAACAACAAAATACTTAAAAAGTGGTTAGCAATTTAGTTTTTAAAATTATTTCCATATAGCCAAGTGTTGAAGTGTCGCGTGGCTCCAAGAGAACGACAGATGATGGATGGCTGATGTAGCGTTCGTTCATCTGTCCGTCTGTCGATGTTAACGCCGACGTAGCAAGTTTATGTTATTGTCGCCATTAACATCGACTATTCGCCTGCAAAAGATTCAAATAAAAGCCAATTACAAAATAACAGTTAAGTGGATATAAGATTGATACTTATTATAATAACATGCATACATACATACATATAGATAAATGTACTTATAAATGGGTCAACATACTACGATATTCATATTATCTTTTAAATAAGAATTTCTACAATTTCGTACCAAAATTAGTTATTAAAAATTTAACAACAAAATATTTAAAAATCCAACCAATATGAAAATAGCGTTAATGATAAAAATAAGTGCGGTTCGTATGCTAGTGACGGTAACAGTAAAACTGTTTGTTGGCAATTTAGCATAACTCATTACATTTAAAAATAAATATATATACATACAATACATACGTATATATGCCTATGTTTGTATATGTATTTCAATTACATTGTCGCTAGAAAGTATAAGACACTTCTTAAGTGAGTTATTTAACGGAATTTATGTTTTGAGTTCGTGCGGCTTGAAGTACACATACTTTTGCAAAACTAAAAAATAATTAAGAATTAAGAGCCGACAAACTGTTTTCTGCGCAATTCTTTGAAATTATAATACAGGCAAATTATTACTTTTCAACACTATTGAGTTACAAATGCTTGATTTGGTTATATAGCATATACATATATGCTGTTGTATAATAAACAATAACTTCGTATGTACGTAGATACATGATTTCAGATGAGTACATGAAAATGCATATATTAAATCGTGTATAAATGGTATCAATGAATTTATTAATGATTTTGCAAGGGAACAACTCAATATATCGTACATATATTTTTAATAAATGACCACGCTAACGCCCAAACAATACTATTACGTGCTTAATGTAAGTGCTGCTTTGTAATTTTGCACATCCGCGCGTATAAAACATAATTTTCGCATTTACCTATAGTGCAACTATACAGGCGTTGCAATTCGGTTTTCAAACTTCTAATTTAATTAAAATAACAAACGTGCAGTTCAAAGTTTTTGTATGAAATCGCTAATACTTTGAAGCATTTGAAATTTCGAAAATTGCAAGTCATTTGTTTGCCTCTTCTGCCTGTACCAATAAATTCAATTAATAAACATAGAAACATTTGAACTATCGAAAAAGTGTAAAGAAGGACGTAAATCACAAACAAAAATAGGGCGATGCTTTCAAACTGCATTTATGCGCATAACATTAAGTTCCCCCCAGAGTTGTAGTTAGCTGATTCCAGTACTGCAAACGCCGGTCTTCACTAACTATACTACATACTCGTATAACCATCGAGAGAGTTTTTGTATGTATTATGTATGTGTATATCAAGCAACTTTAGCAACAGTTCATAATACATTTGTATATTATAGATTATATGGTAGTACCTTCAAAGGCAAATTATAAGTAACTCCCAAAAGTATATGCTTATGCTATAGCGGATTAACTCTGCTGTTTAAGGACGTGCTAGTCACAGTTCCTTCTTCTTCTTCTTCTTCTTCTACTTACATACATATATATTATTTTTAATTTGAAAATTCTTATTGTGTTTGTCAGTTGATTACTTCTAATTGAATTAATTCTTAATTATAATATGAACACAGTGCCTAAGTAATCAAAATATCTATCAAGGACATTGTTACTAAATATAATAATTGAATTGTAAAAAGTTTTGACGTAATAGGAAAAAAAGAGTGTTAAAATAAAAGCAACAAGTGGTATGCAAAAATAAATTTTTAATGATTTAAATGATAAATGGTGACAATGCGCTCTTTGAGTATTATATAATAAATCCGTATATGAATTCTGGTTACATGGAATAATATTGTTTAATAATGACAAATGGAGGCATCTGCAAATATAATTGTTTAGCCAAGATGAGTAATTTATGTAGAATTCAAGAAAAAGTAAAACAAATAGTAAATAATATTCGCTACATAAATAATATGTATGTATGTGTAACCTCACTAATACATATAGTTCTGTTGATTACGTTTAAAAAAAAAACTAAATAAACCATTTAGACAACATTAAAGCATAGAAACATAACAAAAACATGAGCAAAAATAGTATGTGAAACTGGTAATGAATAGTGAAAATCATGAATACATTAAAAATGTTTAAGCATGTCAATGGATGTATAGTTTAGTAATTGATTATATACATATAAACGTTTTCAATTTGTAAACCCCAAATAAGTTCAGAGTATAATATGAAAATATAACAACAACAACAGCAGCAATCGTCGTAAATTTTAGATGAGCGTTTTTTTATGATGAAGAAAGAAAATATACAAAATAGGTACAATAAATCTAAAACCAACCGACACGCTATTCAAAACGTTTGCATGTACATGCATACAAACATACAATGTATAAGCACTTATGTATAGTGTATATGTATCTTGTTACGTCTAAACCAATGTAGTGAGACCATAATTTTTTGTAAGCGTTGAGCCCTAAATGTTTAAAGAAACTTTTTTATTAAGCACACTTACATACATACATACATAAATATATATAAATTGTCTATAAATGACGTTTTCATTTTGAAATATTCATAAAGCAACTGTATTTACGTACATATGTATTAATGTAGCAATATGAATTTTGTTCTTTAAAATAAATATATACAATACATTTTCAGCAGTGCGTTTACGCGAGAAGGGCGGTTTGAAATACAAAAATTTTAAGTATTTATATACAGGCATACCCAGATTTTTTATACTTTTCATTTGAGATTTTATTTTTTATCAATACTATTTAAATATAGTAAAATCAAATATTATTCTCTCTCTCTCTCGTGTTAATAAGATTTGGAATTTGGTTGGTTCTTTAAGATTTGATTAGATTAATTAAAATTATATCATATTTAAAATTATAGGGTGCCACATTCGATATAGTTTGTCCAAACACACGACATACATATGTTCATTTACATACATGTTGTGTATATATTAACAACATGAGTCGTTAAAATAAAAAAAAACATATTCTACGTTCATGTATAGGCGTACATAAATTAATTGGCTTAATTTAAATATTATTATTATAAATATGAATAATATTAGTTATATACATTTAGCATGTGTGTAGCTGATGTTTCCACTATATTATTTAAAAACAATTCTCCAATACCTTTTTCAGAGCTTAAAACTCATTACAAAAATAGCCTACAAAAAATTTTTGCAGTCAAATTGGTTGCGTAGTTTACCTATGTAATACAGCATCAATATTAAATAAAATATAATAAGAAAATTTTCTGTGTGGTTTAATTAACAATTATCATTGCATTACAGTTAGAGATCAAATAAATTTAAATTTAATACAACTGAATTCAAGGAATATCCATATTTATTACACCTGTTCCCACTACGTCAAATAGACTATATGACTTAATCGCAGGGCTGTTTAATTGGAAATCAGTTGACGGGAATAAATTTAATACAATAATCACGGAGATAATAATGATTTAATAAAGAAGAATGGCTAAGCACTACATCCCTACCAAACCAGTTAGCAATCTTTATATTCTGGAGTGGATAATTCATGGATAGATTTATGTAGACCTTTCGATTTTGCAAAACAATGCTCGACATTGTAGTTATTTTACAAGAAACTAATAATATTTTTATTCATATTAATTTTAACAAATATCATAACATAAAATGCTAAATAACTTTCGGAACAATGTGAACGTGAATTAATACTCACTTCTTGAGTAATTCACCACTAAATTCCAATCAGCATGTCGCCAGATTGACGGAATTTTAAGGTAATACCACTGGATTGCACGTATATTACAAAGTAAATGATCAGAATATGTAAATAAAAATCCTACACGTGTTCATCTAAAATATATAAATATATTTGCCAATAAATATTCCAAATAAAGTTATTTTAATGTTCACATATACTATCTTTATTCATGACTTTTTGCTATTCTTTCATAGCTTACAAGAGTAAAAATTTATTTTAAAATATAGATATTTTTGTAGTACAATAAATAGTAAACTATATTTTATTTATATAATAATATTTATTTTATTTAATAATAAATTGTATGTTTTTACTTAAACTGTTTTGAGAAAAATCATGAAAAATGGCATTAAAATATATGGCAGCACCATTAATGTACAAGTTTTGCATCGAGTTATATTTCTGCAAGCGGTCTTTTTTTGCAGGGACGATGTTCTGAAAATAATTTTGTGAGACTTCCTGAAAATATAATTAAAGATAGAGTTGTGGAGGAAAATATATAGTATTTTTAATTATAGCAGTGCATAGTGGCGAAAATGGTAAGCAACAGTTTTGTGGCTTGTGTAGGCGTTAGTTAATATTCTAACCCGCAATCGATTTTTCATTCACATCATTTTCTATGGATTTTGTATATTTTTTTTAACACCAGTCAAAAAAAATGTCACGATACCCCAGCGACAGAAAGGTATATGTTGGTGATTTGGGCAATAGTGCTAGGAAGAATGATTTAGAATATGCGTTTGGCGCCTATGGAACTTTACGAAGTGTTTGGATTGCACGCAACCCGCCAGGCTTCGCATTTGTTGAATTTGAAAGTGCCCGAGATGCGGCAGATGCTGTGCGCGGTTTAGATGGACGGACAGTTTGTGGTCGCCGTGCAAGGGTAGAATTATCTACAGGAAAGTTTGCTGGTGGTGGTAGCGGTCGAGGAGGTGATCGACGTGGTATGCGGGATCGTTCTCGTAGAAACAATTCAGATGATAACAAATGCTATGAATGTGGAGGAAGAGGACATTATGCCAGAGAATGCAGACGTCGTGATAGTCGTAGAGGTAGTCGTCGTCGGTAAGTGCATTTTTATTATACATAACGTAAAAACATACAGTAGTGTAATTATTTATAAAATATTTAGTAAGTCATCAACAATGCATTCACAAAAGTGTGTTGGATTGACTATTTGCAACGTTTATCTGATACGTATAGAGTATACCTGGAATTAATATGAGACTGAGACTATTATTTAATTTTGGAATTTAGTAAATCGATCGGACAATTGCAATAGATTACGAACAGACATAATAAAATCCTATTGTTATAGTGTTGTGTACATTTTATTTCATATAAACCAACACCTTTAAGTATTTAAACAAATATCTTAATTTACGTTTGGCACTTTCTATAAATAAATATTTTATGAATGAATTTCAGGGAATTAGATTAATGATTTTAGAAACTTAATTTCTGAAGCATAATAACTTATTATTTCCATTATAAATATTACGGGATGAAATACTTAACGCTACCGCCTACTAGTTTTATGGATACCACGGAGTTGGATAAACCAGGGTTAGTTCAAAACAAATTTAAGACACTCCGGTTATTCGAACATTCTAACTATTACATTAATACGTCATTAACCGATTATCATTACTAATTTTTATTTATTCTACCATTCGTTAGTATGTTACATTTCATGTAACATGCAATACCTTACGGACAATGTTCGTAACCAATTTCGAAGATACTTTGACTTTTCTTAGGAACCAGATAAATGGCTCTACATTAAAATGTGTCTACATATACAATTTTATTATAAAAACATTGTAGAAATGATTGGTAAATTGATTTCAGGGATTCTAATAATTTGTTATACAGTTTGCTTGAAATATTGGGAGATTATATAAGCTGGCAATTTTTTAAAGATGGGTGGCTGTCTTTACGGGATTAATGTTATATACACAATATAGATTATTTTTGAAAATACCATCCGCATAAAAGGTAGACAGCATTAGTCTTAAATTGTTAGTTACTAATGGTTGAGTAATCAGAAGATACCTTTAAGCAAGAATAAGTATGGATTTTCAGTTAATTATTAATTATGATTACTTATTAACGCCACCGCTCTTTTGGTTTTTTTCATGGAGCTGGATCCACCAGGGAATTTTTTTTTAAGCGCAGCCGAAGTCCCCCCCATTTATAAAGTGATAGAATAGAACTTAGGACACCCCGGTTATTCGCAATTTCTAACTATTCTATTTTGGAAGCAGTGGCGTTAGTACGTAAGGACGGTTTATAGAGAATTATTTCGACAATTGTGTTTTATTGTAAAAAAATCAATTTTTACTATAAAACTTTATATTAAAAACTATAACTACCTATATATATATATTAAACAAATATAGTATATTTAATTTAGTAAAGCGTAACTAATTTCGGAAATAAGCTTCAATTATTTCGGCAGCTAATAAGTTCTCAAATTGGCAATTTCACGGGCATCTTATTAAATTTTACCGATTATTGTGAATTGAAAGTGTTTGTGAATTGTGAATGGCTTACGAAAAAGCCGCTAGGGGCGCTGTAATCGGAATGGCGCATACACGTGTTTTCCACGAGTGTCGTTTCTTCTTTCATTTTGATTTTTCATCGGTGTCGTTCGGAGTGAATTTTACTGTGGCATTTAAAAAATTTAAAAGTATATAAAGCGTTTTGAATTAAAGGAAACATTTTTGGTGTATCCATCGATACAACACTGTAGAAAATGTTTGTTTTATACGAAACGCCGGCGGGCTACGCTATATTTAAATTATTGGACGAAAAGAAACTTTCAGAAGTAGATAACCTATATTTGGAATTTCAAACACCGGAAAAAGCCAATAAATTATTGAAGTTGAAACATTTTGAAAAATTCAATGATACGACGGAAGCTTTGGCAGCAGCTACAGCTGCAGTGGAGGGCAAAATGTCTAAACCCCTTAAAAAAACATTGAAAAAATTGTTCGGCGACGAAGTGCAATCATCATTATTGGTCGCTGATGCGAAATTGGGTAATGCCATTAAAGATAAATTAGCTGTGCCATGTGTCTATAACACTGGAGTTCAAGAATTGATGCGTTGCATACGTCAACAGGCGGATAGTTTGCTGAGTGGTCTACCAAAACGGGAGATGACAGCCATGGCGCTAGGCTTAGCGCACTCTTTGTCTCGCTATAAATTGAAATTTTCTCCTGATAAAATCGACACAATGATTGTGCAAGCTCAATGTCTGCTCGACGATTTGGATAAGGAGTTAAATAATTATATGATGCGTGCACGTGAGTGGTACGGCTGGCATTTTCCAGAACTTGGAAAGCTTATTACTGACAATATAGCATTCGTAAAAACTATTAAATTAGTGGGCACACGCGAAAATATGGCTCATTCAGATCTGTCTGATATTTTGCCAGAGGAAGTGGAAGAGAAAGTAAAGGAAGCTGCCGAAATTTCTATGGGGACTGAAATATCTGAAGAAGATATTATGAATATTCAATGCTTATGCGATGAAATTCTTTCGATTGACGAATATAGAACACATCTGTATGACTACTTAAAAACGCGAATGATGGCTATGGCACCTAATTTAACAGTTCTTGTGGGCGAGACTGTGGGGGCGCGTTTAATTGCGCATGCTGGATCGCTTATTAATCTGGCCAAACATCCATCTTCCACTGTACAAATTTTGGGTGCGGAAAAAGCATTATTCCGTGCATTGAAAACTAAAAAAGATACACCAAAATACGGTTTAATATTCCACGCTCAATTGGTGGGACAGGCCAGTTTGAAAAATAAAGGTAAAATGTCCAGATCACTGGCTGCAAAGGCGTCGCTGGCCACACGTGTTGACGCTTTTGGGGAAGAGGCAAGTTGTGAACTTGGGGCAACACATAAAGTAAAACTAGAAGCTCGACTGCGATTGCTGGAAGAAGGCAACATTCGAAAACTGTCCGGTACTGGAAAAGCTAAAGCTAAATTCGAAAAATATCAAGCTAAAAGGTATTATTTGAACTACTTTAAATTATGTAAAATAATTTTGCACTTTAATGATGATATCAAAAAGGTTTCGCATGTATCTGATCATACGATATGACGATAAACCTTGGCTGTCTGATGGTGCTATTGAATTATTTCACAAAATTTTGTGTATTTAAATCTGCAATATTTTTAATTGTATATTGTCTTTTTTTTAGCGAGGTGTTTACTTATCAGCCTGAAGCCGACAGTACATTGTCTGTCAAAAAACGTAAGCATTCGGAATCATCACCTGCCGAAAATAAAGATGAACCAATAGCAGAAGCTGATGAAGTAACTAAAGATGAAGAAACGAGTGGAGTAGAAAAGAAAAAGAAAAAGAAGAAGAAGAATAAGCATCAAGATGAAGAGCAAACAGAGGCTCCACCTGCAAAAAAGAAAGCTAAAAATAAGGAGCCGGACTCTGATTAGCTTTTTTAATTTTAGTGCTATATTTTAGGTTTAATATTTAGATGTACAAAGTGTTTGTTTATAAGCATACATATGTAAGTACATATTATTATACTTTTGATGAGTAATTGTAGCTATACAATAAAATGTATTTTACTTGATTTTTTAAAAAAGTAGCCCTGGTTTGGTAATATTTCGTAAGTTTTGCTTTGGAAGCCGTTCTTAAGAGTAATTGTTTCAAAAAGTAGCAATTCTCTTGATTTTAAAATATACCCGCAATATTCCTATCAACACGAGTTTGAGAATTGGTTATTCGTTGTAAACAGGAAATTGGATAGTAAGTCGACACTTGTAATTAGAGACGTACAGAAAACTAAACTCTAAATTTAGCTTATTTACCAGAATTTATATAGTTGAACTTCCCTAACTCGAATCACCATGATCCGCAAAAAACTTCTGAGTGAGAGAGACTTCGAGTTATAGAAACTTTCATTAAAATATATTATTTATCGAAAAGCTGTATAATATAGATTTATACATAGTTTTATTTATTTACTTTATTTAAAGATTTATGTAGATACGTTAAAACATGTATTCTGTAATTTGGTTTGTTGTAGTTTGCTATTGTTTGGCTCTTGACTTCTGTATCTCATGCCTTGGTTACATGATTTATGCAATCCCTAAGTGTAATATCATATTTTTTGTTCGCCTCCATACGATATAGGGACTCTTAAAATTCTACCTCGATAGTAAAATTTTATATTTTGTATTATGCCGTGGTATACTGGTATTGATGAATGAAATAATAAAGTTCATTGTTTTTTAAATTAGTCAAAATTAAACAAATTAACGTATTAAAAAGAAAAGACAATAATTCATATATGAAGAACTCCAAAATTCTGGTTCGACAAAACTAAAACACGAAATTGTTTTATGATAGGAACATTTTTGTCTTCTAATACTTTTTTGCGTATTATTTTTCAATATAGTTGCATATCGGGGCAGTGTGTTTCGGGTCGTTGCCGTATTGATAAATCCATTTTAAATGCAGCATAGTATTCTGAACAATATTTTTGTCCATTATACCATAGATACGATGAATTGCCCTATTCCATGACCTGAAAAACAACACCACACTAGTACATTATCTTCACCATGCCTGTTGTATAATATGGCGTTATCCCTTCGGCCAGCTTCAATCAATCTGAATCTTTCATATTGAATGTCGATTTGTACATATCCGCAAATTGCAGTCGCGCTTGTCCTTTAAAAAAATTTAACATGAAAATCCAACTTGGACAGCTCGACGTTGTATGGACCTCAGTGATATATTTAATGGTAATTGCCTTACAATAGATGTTGCGATATAATTTTAATTGTTTCGCGTCTTTTCCGAGGCCTTTCACCTCTATGCACTGGAACAACAGCGCATGATGTGAGAAATTTGTTTAATGTTCGAAAAACAAGAGTATGATTTATTCTAAACTTTTTTTGCAAAAGTCATAACCGATTCTCCGTTTTTAAAATCATTGACAATTAACTATACGTATACAAAATTGGATAAATATTAAGCACCTTGCGTATTGGGACTTGCAGGACCACAACACTGCGATCTGATTCCTCAGGCAATCAACCTTTTCAGGGTAAACCTTTACCTTTTCAAGGTAAGCCAAGTTTCATCAAGATATCTACATTTTCGTATTGTCGGACAGAAAAAAGGCGGACTCAATTTGTCTCGTCACAGATAATATTTGTCTAGACTACTTTTAAATGTTAAAATTATTCATAAAGCAATTATATTATTGAGCATATTGCGAGGGCATAAAAAAGTTTTTCTAAAAACACATAAGATTTTTACATTTTATAAGCGAAATTATTTATATTCTTTATTAACTAACATATATTCATCAATTTATAAAATTTCAGAAGCAACTCCCGAAGTCGTTCTCGCAGTGCTTCACGCAATCACAGATCGCGTTCACGCAGTGCAGCTTCGGCAAGCCGATCACGTAGCCGGAGCCGTTCGGTTTCGGCGAATAAAAGTTCACGCAAGTCACGAGATGTCGCCTACAACAGTAAGTCACGTGAGAATGGACGCAGCACGACGGAGAATGGCAGCACATACCATCGGTATAGTGAGGATGAACGTAATGGCGGCACCGGTGCTGCCTCACCATCGCCAAAACGCCGTTATGATGACTCCGTATCACCGTCGCCAAGACGTAATATATCGACAAAACGTAATCGACGAGGCGATTCAACACCATCAAGATCTAGTTCACGCAGAGATTAGCAGACATCCGTTGTGACAGTAACAGTAAATACAACTAATAGACATTGAGCAGCAGCATACACGCTCGATCGCAGTGCATGATTATAAAGTTTTACTCCTCTCCTTCATTTCAATCAAATCGCTATTAAAATCCAAATAGTTGCAAAACGAATTCCTAAAATTCGAATATTATGCCGTGTGTCGTTTTAAGTAGACGAAGAGTTGAAACTTTTTAAAAATACTTGTAAACTGAAAAGACTTCTGAGACTACGTTAAATGGATAACTTCATGGATATTCATTAATTGTTATGGAGACATAAAATAATGTATTTACCACAAATGAACAACAATAACAAAGTCTGAAAACATCTAAAAAACAGCGAAATAACAAAAAAAAAAGTTCACACAACATACATAAATACATACGTTTGTATTTTTTTATTTTAATATTTTATAAGCTACTCATCTTAAGCAGTAGATTTATTGAATAGGTTAAACTAAATTTAAGCTCATTTCGATTGAATGCACATCAGGCCCGAAACGCTACCACTGTTTACAAACATACGAACATGTTACGCGCCAAATATTTCATAATTGCATTTTGTACAAAAATTGATTTGTCATGATTTCGTCTAAAATTTTCAATAAATGCTGCACGTATTGGTTGATATAAAAGTGCAAGAGTACAATTTACTTGAGAGTTTTTGTTCAAATCGGCTATATTGGAGAACTATTGAATAAATCTAAACATTTTTGATCGATAATTTGTGAGTAACCATCTTTTATACACATTGACTACAATATACTACAATGTTACGTCGGCAGCTAAGTTCCGCTCATACAAGATATTAGTAAAGAAATATATAAAATAAAAAAGAATAAAGGTTAATTAAGTGAAGGACAATTAAATGCATAGTCAATTTAAATTCATAATAAGAGCATAAAGATTAGTTTTCGTATTGGAAAGTTAGTTTTTAACACATTTTCTTTCATCCGACCAGCGTTTCACATTAATATTATATATTTTTTGTTCAACAATGCCAATAATTTCTTAGAACACATAATTTCCATCTGCGGCGAATTGTTTATACAAGTCTAGGATTATTTCCAGTATCATGAAGAATGCTAATAAATATGTAGTATACGTTAGCAAACATTTGAAATAAGATATATGTATGTATTTTATTTTTAACTACTTAGAACAGCAAATAAAATATTTTTGATGTTCTAATAAATTCATATTAATAACTTCAATATGTTAAATTTTTTCCATTTTCACAAGTCGACTGGCTGCTCATAGGAAAGCCTTTTACTTTCATATACATACATATCGCTCATTTACATGATTAGTTGAATGAGTTGTGCCGCTATTCATGTAAATGAGCGATATTATATTATTCGTTTACAATTTCGTTGAATAGAAAATGTTAAGAACTTGTTTACCATTGTGCGTGAATCAAATATTGCCTTCGCAAGTTCCGAGAACCAGTATTTTGTCGACCAGATCCTGTGCATTTAACATCTTAATCTGCAGTGATCGGTATACAACCAGCAAGCTGCTTTATTTTGATTCTATGAAGCATGATTATCTGCCTGAACCTTTACAAGTTGTTACTACCAGAAATAGCCACAAATTTCCAGCCAGTAACAACCATTATCGCCTTTCTTCTTCACAGCGAAATGCTGTGATCCTATTCCCACGACGGTGCTACGTAACCAGAATGGACCTGGGTTCTTATACGACCAAGGACTGTCAATTCGGCAGCTGTAATCGGAGTTATTTGGGAAACGTTTTATGCCGCTACAATAAAAACAACGAAATCATATTCGCTTAGTGGCAGCTTTCTTATCTAGATTTTTGGTCATGTCCACCGCATTGATTATTTTTCCACCTAATTAGTATTATCTTTCTACTATGCTTTCGTAAGACAACACGGGTTTTTGTTCGGTTATGTGTAGCGTTAAATGGCTATCTGAAAGATATTTCACTCCTATTGGTTTAGATACATTCAAATGATCTAGATCATATATTGAGTAAGTATAGGGGTTTTCAATAGCACGCTACAAAAGTAGACAGCAAACGTCGTCATATTTTGTCCACTCTTTTGACATTTCTCTTCAGTAAGGTTTGCCATTTCATCATGGAAAGATGTACGATTCAACAACGTGTGTAATTATTAAAATTTACTTCCGAAATTCCGTGGCCTCAACTTTAAAACCGCTACGTTTAATTTATGGTTGTCATAATCCTATTGTAAGATCAACAATTGATCGTCAACCCGCAGGCACAGGATAAAATATTCCCGTGCCAGTGAGACAAAGAAACACAAACACTTCTTTGTCTCACGTGTCGAGAATATTGTAGCCGTTAGCGCATCAATTGAGAAAGATCCAATTCAGTCTCTCACAGGTCGTTCTCAAGAGTTGGGCATCTCTGTGATGTCGTTGTGGCAAATTTTGCGAAGAGATCTTGGCCTACATCTTTACAAGATCAAATTGACGCAAGATCTGAAGAATGTTGGATGAATTTGGCTGAAGAACAACTTGAAAATAATCCGGATTTTCATCGAAAAATCATCTTCAGCGATGAGACTTATTTCTGGCTGAGTGGATTCGTCAAAAAGCAAAATATGCGTTATTGGTCAGGCAGCAATTTACACGAACTCCATGAGTCAACATTGCATCCCGAAAAAATTCAATTTGGTGCGGTATATGCGCCGGTGGCGTCATTCTTCCGTGATGGTCAAGAACGGCACAACTGAATATTTTTGGCACGACTTGGATAATATGTGGTTCCAACAGGACGGCCAGTGCCCGTGGTAGCCATGGAAAAGAAATCGAGTTCCATACATAATGGCATCGAATGCACTTTCACAGGAATAAAGAATTTCATTGATATCCCAAACTTTTTTTATAATTTGTGCAATTTTCCGAGTGTAGTGAAATTTAATTAATATACTTTGTTGAATGATACACAGGTTGTTGGGAAAGTATTCGTAGACGCAACATATATCAAATATTAACACATAATGTACGTGGTATAAGAGGATAATAATAACAAACCCAAAACTAACTTCTACAACTTGTGTATCAGAAATTAATGTTTTTCGTGTTAACTTCAAAGTACCTTTTCATATAAATGATAATACTTACAACAGTCAATAATAATGTTTACTCAGGTACAATGAAAATGGACAAATTAATAAAAAAACGTCGAACATATTTCAGAATAATGAAATTTTATTGTATTTTTAAACGATAGTATGTATGCAAATATTTAAAACCAGAAAGTAAGGAAGCGCTTGAGGGTTTTTAACACTTTAGCATATATATTTGTTGTTTTTTTGTTTTAAATTGCTTAAATTCGTGAGAATTTCTATAAAAATTTCAATAAATTGTATTTAATAGATTTACTTTCAGTATACTTCGCATTTTAACATAATTAAATGGACAACAAGTAAAGAAGTTCACAACTCCTGTACAAAATAATATAAACTAAATTTATATAAAAGCGCTCTTTGTTCTTAAATACACATATATGTATGCATGTATATATATAGTATATAAACGCCAGTAACAAATCTCTTAAGTTTATATATATAAAACAGCATATGTGGCAATAAACAAAACTATTAGTTATGTATTGTATGTATGAAAAATATCGATATTGTTTATTGGCCTACAACAATATAATTTCTACAATATCGACAAATAATACATATATTTTAAACATAATGCGTTTAATATTAATGTCAGCAAGCTATGTTGCATTTTCAATTCATTATACATACAATACTACCACATGGTGTTGTTGTTTTTTTAGTTTTAGTTTTAGTTTTCTTTTTTGTTTTTGCTTTTGTTTCACATCGCTCTTAAGTACATTAGATATTATTGGACGTACGTCGCAATGTACGCACTGAGGTATAATTTTCGAACATTATTACATACATACGTAATTTGCCCACCCATAAGTTAATTTCATTTTTTCAAAAAATTTTCATTTACTCTTTTTTTATATTACTTCAATAGACTATCGTCAACTACGCGTTTATGACGATAATGTTATTGCTGCGTTCTATGACAAAATCATTTGCAGATAGCAGCGTTTAAGTTAAGTTGTTGCTGTTTTTTTACGTATAATCTGGCGTAAGTGTAAAACTAATAAGATAAAATAAAATAAAAAACATAATCGAAAATTTTTTTCGCAATAATAATACGTGGAAACAGTAATAAAAATTTTAATAACAATATAATATTGACTTTTAATCTAAGTGCTTAACGAAAGTTTAATTTCAGTTTAAAAAAAAAAATTAAATAACACTCACAAAATTAAATTTATACACATACATATTACACTTATTTAGCCACAGTATTAATCGACTAGCCATAAAGCTATTGATAAAAAACCAACTGAAAAAAAACATAATCGTTAAACTTTGGATTTAGTGTAAAACAAGTACTAAATTTTGTTTAGTTTACATGTAAAAATGTGCCGTTAATATTTATTATTTTCCATCCAACTCAACTTCGCGTTCAACGTTATCAGTTACATCTGAAAATGCCTTTGTCATAGGTATTCTTTTAAAATTAGTTTTTCTACTTTTTTCAGCTTATTGTTTGTAAACTACATACATTTTACATTTTTATAAAATATTCACATGTACAAGCCCCAATTTATTATTTTAGTTGAAAAAATATGTATGTACGTAATATTTTATTTGTGTATCTCTCGAAGTGTTGTTGCTCATTATTATCATTAATTAATTGATTCATCTGTTTGCATTAGATGATTGTTTTAGATTTTACGCTTAAGTTAATTGCAAAGGAAAACTACAGCGTGACAACGATGTGTTCAGCTAAAACCTAAACAAACCTGAACACCTTGTAAAGTTCAAAAGTTACATTGCAAAGAGTAAAGGTAATTAAGTATAACAAGTAATTAACTATATAAGTAATTGTGTTGTAGTAATATTGCATTAGTTGACAACGATATTGTTAAAGAATTTTAATGCGCAAGCGCAGGTAATGTTCGTAATTAAGTACATATTTGGTATGTACACATATTATTTTTTTTGTTTATGTTTTCTTTTTTTTTGTTTTGATGTGACAGTGCAAACGTAATATAGACATACATATGTATGTGTATGTTAAGCAAACGCGTTGACGCTGGTAAACGAAATACATATTTGTATTAATGAAAGATTTGACTTCGTTTCGTTATTTATAACTTAAAATGCATATTACTTGCTATTTCTCTACTCTTATGCATATGTAAACTTTTGAGTTATACGCGTTGGTTGTTATGCTTGTTGTTATTTGTTATTAGCACTATCACTAGGCTTAGGCAAAAGTGGTGTAGTAGCGACATTCTCGCGATCGCCATTATGTTCTGATTGATCGTTTACTGGATCCGATGTCACTTGGCTACTTAATGAGCCCACATCTAAAACTTCACCACTACTACTGCTGTGCATATTGTGCGGTGGCGGTGCATTACTATGACTCTGCAATGATATGTCCTGCAAGTGAAAAGATGTTATAATTTTGCTTCTTTGATTGTAATTTAAATATTTAAAATACTCACATTTAATGACGGTGAAGCTGTATTGCTGCCAGTTGCAGCTATTTTATGATTGACATGCGCCCTAATTTCATCCTCGTTCACAGAGTGTAATAACTGTATAAAAATTGCAAGTTCGTATTAAGTATTGGATTTTAATATAAACAAAGTCTATTATAAATTAAATAAGTTGGCTAATAATAAATACAACATTTTCTGTCATTATATTAATTGGAATTGAGTAATGGAGACATATTAGAGTAAGTAAAAGGGGGGAAATATTTTTATCTATTGATAAAAATTTATATCAAATAAGTAAGGAAGCGCTAAGTTAGGGTGTGACCGAACATTTATAGCATTACATAATATATATCTGTAAATTAGCTTAAAGTCTACTTCAATAAGGCGTAATTTGTTGACCGACTTTACTCATTCTCGCCATCAAACTACTTTACAGCAATCGATATTTTGTAGTAATTAAAAAGTAAACCTTAATATATTTCAAATATTCTTAAACTAACTATTAACTCAAAATCACAGTCGAATACAATTATTTATAAATCGTTAGACTATTTTTAATTGTTTAATATGAGTTTTGATCTTTTATTTTATAAAAAATAAAACAAAAAAGCTAAATGTGTGAAAAACAATCTAGACAAGTTGAGCAATGGCAACATTCATTTCTCATTTTTTCTTTGCTTCTATGGGCATAACTGTAAGTACGGCCCGCCCGTATTTGACTGTTTCAATTATAAGATATCTCACATATTAAAAGTTTTATTATCCTAAAATTATGTATATGGAAACTAGGCTTAGAAGCAAAAAGTGATCAAAAAGTTCCTGAGATATAGTATTTGACACAAAAATGCGCAACGCCATGCCTCATCATCTTTTCTATGAAATTTTGTATGTCTGACGTTTTTTGTTAGTGAGCTATCACTATCGTTCTCCTTAGTCCTATTTTCTGTACTAAATTACAGCTTTTTTTCAATTTTCAATTAACGCCGACAATGGACCCATTTTGCACATTTGCAATACCACCATATATTATCTCAATTTTTGTACGACCCTAAGTGCAACTATATCTTTCCATTATTTCTAAATTTCATTAGCGTTTCTGAAAACATTTTAGAATGGAACATAGCCTATATACAGACCCCAAAAACACAAGACATGCATCAGTTCCTACGACAGTCTGTTCATCGTAACCGGAACAGACACGCATTTTTATCCCTCCAAGGACTGTCAAATCGGCATCATTCTTCTAAATTATTTCGAAAAAGTTTATGCCGCAACAACAACAACGACTCCCAACACATACAAAATAATGGAAAACTACACCATTAGCTGTCATTGATGTGTCTGTAGATTGGATACAAAATTATTTTATTATGCTACTGAACTTACCCTTTCGACTTCATCATCAGTAATTTCACTATTCAGCTCAATACCACTCTTACGGGTCTTTTCTAAAAGTGTAGCTTTTTTGGCAGTTAAGTAAAGGCTACGTTTTATTGCGATGTATACTACATCGCTGACAGCACGCACCGAATAGTCAGGTATAAATGTCTGACGAATCTTAGCATCCATATTCAATGACTGTATAGAACCACGGACTTGTTGACTAGGTGAATCTGTAAAAAATAATCCAAACATTGAATAAATATTTGATGCGAATGGGAACTAATGAAGCTACAATTACTTACCAACAACGACATTTGGCTGAAGGGCTGCTGTACCGAAATATGTAAATACGCCACTTTCAAAGAGTAAGTTCTCTTTGCCGACGGTCACTTCAACACGACCTTCTAAAATAAGTACGAAGAAGTCCACAGCTTTTCCCTGTTGGTAAATGAACAGGCGCGGATCATCTTTATTTTTGCCCTTGCACTTGATGGCATGGATAATATCTTGATTAAGTAGGCGGCGTAGGATGTTTTCGGAAACAAGTTCCTTTTTAAAGGCATCGACAGCTACAAAATTGAAAGTATATATTTGGTTTTTATTACAAATTGATAATTGTAGGTTATGTTGAATATTTTTTCTTTATCTATGTATACATACATGTGCTTAAGTACTGGAAAGTGGCAAGGGTGAGTTGTGGTGAAATTCGTATCTTTTGATTTTCGCGACGTTCGGCGAATGCTGAAAAGTCCTGCTTTTTACTACGATTACGTCGCACCTTTGTACGATTATCAATATACACATCAGTTTCATCAACAATTTCAGCTTGAATCAACTCTTCAATAACGTCTTCAAGCGTTACAAGACCAATAGTTTCATAGAACGGATCACCATCACCCTCGTTGTTAACACGATGTACAAATGCAATATGACCAATAGTACCATCTTTGAATTGGTTAAACATTAGATCCAGCGTCATATCCTCAAACACAAAGTGAACTGGATTCTGATAGAATTCACACAATGTACGCAACGGTGTATTATCATCGGTATCAACAAACGCCAAGTCTTTAATATACAACAATGTAACGATGTTTTTCTTATCGCCATCATATACCGGAATACGCGAGTATCCTGACTTCATTATATCAGATACGGTTGAAAAGTCTAGTAGAGCATCAAGAGAGAGCATGAATGCATCATCAATGTGTGTCATAACATCAGCAACAGTCTTTTTACGCAACTCCAAAGCACCCGAAATAATGTTGACTTCATTTTTGTCAAGATCATTTGTACCAGTTGTGACCTTTTAAACAAAAAGTGAATATAATTTTATTGCATTATTTATTTAAGTATCACCATCTGCGCTACAAACCTTCACTAATTCCTTTAGACGTTCACGATTATAAACATTGCCGATTTCTTCACCCAATGCCCAATCCAACATTTTTGAAATCGGATATGACATGGGGAATGTGAGTACCATAACAACTTTAGTAATGCCAATAGTCTTGGCACCAATTGCCAAACCATGTCGCGAACAAACAGCCTACAACAACATAAGCAACGGTAAGTTAATTAGATTAATAAGTTAAAATAGAGTAAGTTATATGGATTTACCTGAGGCGTAATTTCACCAAATATGACAATAGCAAGCGTGGAAACAATAACAGCAAAAAGGCCTGAGGTTAAAGCATCCAGCAGAATTGTAAATGTGGAATTTACCAACACATTGCCCAAAAGAATACTACACAGTAGGAAATTGCCCTTTTCTCGGACCGGCTGTATAATTCTAGCATATTGGCGTTCGCGAACTGAACCAGTGTTACACAGAATCTATAGAAAATATATATTAGAATTCAAAATTAACCATTTTATATGATTATACATATTTTTTAATATAATTACAATTAAATGATTTAAGCTATATACTTATAGCGTTGGTACATTGTGAGTTTTGTCTTATCTGCATAACAGTTGTTGCATTTATACACATATTTACACACATACCTTTAGTTCCGTACGATCGAGTGACATCAAACCCAAATTGAGACCAGAAAACAACGATGAGAAGCCTAAACAGACCAGAATGATGACTATTGACAACCAGATGGGCAGTAAATTTTCATAAGTTTTCATTTGCAGATAGACATCGCCGCCCTGATGTGCCATCGGTTTGGTGTCCGTGGCGCTACCCTATAAAGTAGATGAAAGTAAAAAAATATATAAAGATGTTCTACAGTATAAAAAAGTGATAATACAATTTAAAAATGTTGTACTCACCACATCCATTTGAGGATCATTTTTGGCACACAAGTAAAATGTTTCACTGCCATTGGTCATTGCTACATCCAGTTTAGGTAGTGACATCCGATAGACAGCAGATTCGTTGGTCGATGAACCTTCTATGGGTTTGTATAACAAAGTTGCTGGTATTTGACATTTTCCACCAAATGTATTTGATATTGCGGTGAATGTTATAACGGTAAATGGTGTAATGCCTTTACCGAAAATACGCATTGTAAATTCGCTATCTTTAAGCACACTAGGCACACCGCCATTGTGGTATTCAATCTCATTGTTGCTCGACTCTACGCGAAAACCGAAGATTTTCAAATCGTCACTCGAGGCATCACGCTCAACACGAGATCTGTAAATAATGGAAAATATCATTAATATAAGAATTTTACTTATAAATATCAGATTAATTACATTGTTAAACATATGATTCTAAATAAACTGAAATCACAACGAATTTCACAGTCGGAAATTTAAGGAGCCTAGTGGTCAAGTTCAATTATCTTTCGAGCAACGTTGCGTTACTGTATCAAGAACAATGAAGAAAACCAAGCCTCAATTAATTGACATCGAAGTCATCTTACCCAGAAGGCCCAGGAAACGAGCTGTTTGGGCAGTTTCGGACTAAAGGGAAAGGGATGTTAGATGAGTGGTGTTTAGGCGACATGCAAAGAGGTGGTTGCATGCTGATTTTAGATTTAAGAAGTGCATTCGTCTACATTAATGTATTCGTCTTTAAGGTAGTCCCCATTCGATATTAGGCACTTATGTATGATGGCGCTTCTTCCAATCATCGAAATACTTCTCAAAGTATATTTTCGCGATAGCCTTTCTTTGGCTCTTTAAGCAATTTCTCGTATGCTTGTAAAATAACGACCCTTTAAGGTACTCTTAATTTTTGGAAATGGGGAAAAGTCACACGGAGTAATGGCTGGCGAATAAAGACGCTCGATTCCACATTCATTCTCAGATAACAATAAATAATTTTTATTTCTTCCCCTCTTGTTGTCATAAAATTACTCAACTTCGATAGGTGATAACTTAAAATTTGTACATTATTATTTTACAAGGAGCCATAGCATCAAGTCCAATAAAGTATATATTTAATGCTTCACAATAAATGCGAAAGTTTTTCACGGATCTCAACTATGTAAATTTTATAAACGTATGTATGTATTTGACTATTGCAAATTATATGAAAAAATGTAACAGAACCTAACCTAAGTTTTTCCAAATACATACCATCAATATCCACAATATTTTATTTATTAAATTGTGCAATATTTTTATGTATACACCTCTTCTGCTTAACGACATTTCTCGTTTATTTTCTAAAAACCCACTAAATTTAAAGAAATGTGTATGCATGTATTTATTTCCATATCTAGCGTTCGACCTTCCTGATTTTATTCAGACATGTATATATATTTCACACGCAGAACATTGCCTTTGACAAAATTAGAAATACTTAGTATATCAGCAGACAAATATTTTTTAAATAATTGTTTGGACATCTTCCAACAGACGAAAAAACGGATGCTATACATACATATTTATATTTCTATATAGTATTTATTCGCATAAAAAGTATCTATATGTGTACCGAATATGTACTGAAGTGTGTAAATATCGAAAAAGAAACTAAAATTTATTTTTCGGTTTTTATTTCTTAGTGAATGTAATGGTTTTGCAACTTTTTGAGAAAAAGATGTTATCCAAACAAAATGAATAGATCAATAAAAAAACGTAAGACTTTAAAACCCTTTTGACATTAAACTAAAATTTTTAAACAAAATGTTTTAATTAATAAAATTAGAAAAAAGGTCGACTCTTGGAAGATTGGTGTGAAAACTTAAAATTATTGGCATTGACTTCAGTTGACTTATAATACTTTATACATACATACGTCGAATACATAAAATAAATTGCAAAATAATAATAATTCATGTAGGGTGTTTTGCACTCATCTTGACCGACTGCCTAAAACTTAATAATTTGCATATTTGGCAATTTCCATATGAATAATAGGAACATACACGTGCACACATACGCATGTTAAATTTTCGTTGCTAATAAATTTGTGAAATGGAAAATATTGCAGACTGTCTGCAAATTTTTTTATGTATTTTTGTTTGAGGAATTCAAGCAAAACAAATTTTGAAAATAGCACACAAAAACATGCCGAATTTGAGTATAAGTACTCAATTGAGTACCACGTAAGCACGAAGTCTTCTGTTATCATAATTATCAACATTTCATATTTATATGTAAGTATGTATGTATTTATTTGGCTCAAGTACCCGTAGCTTAACATTACATGACATGTTATACTGGAAAACAATAAATATAAAGCTACGCCAGAAATCGGCAGCAAGACACTTGAGCTTTATAGATACGCTATAATTGTTCAGATTATTTTCGTGGACAAATGCAAAGCGTTATGCGTATAAACGTGCTTTTTTGTTACCTTAGATATTATTAGATATTGACTATGGTATACTTATCTCTTGTAAATATATATATTTACTTATATAGTTTATTTTCTTGTTCGGGATAAACACAACTAACTTGTTTTTTCGCACTCGTCTTCCAAGGGTCTTAAATAAGTAGGTTTCCGTACGTGTATGTACGTGTACTTTTATGATTATGAGTTGTTGCCAGTCAAGTTGCAAGATTTTATGAAAAGATATTCACAAAAAGTTACCATTTTTAAGTGTTTATGTTATTGTGCATGCACACATCATGAAAGTTTAAGGAATCATTTAATCTTGAAAACACCGGTAACAATTGGTTCAAGCTAGACATACATAGTTCTCGTACCTATATGGTTATATAGTATATACATTCATATTCTTAGAATTTACGGCTTTATATATGTATGTGTGTAACTGCGTTATGGCCCACAATATAAGATTTTCTTGTCTAACCATATTATATGACGAATAGATAAGGCAGGTAAAACGACATTATTATTATGTATTAATGAGTAAATTAATGAGATACGATACAGTGTGAGATCACAAAGTGTAGATAAATAGAACCATTGGGATTGAGAGGAAGTTTATTTAGTGTCTTTTAAATATATGACAAAGATAGATAATACTGAGTGAAATTACTGTAATTAAAAAAATTCAAGAGTTTTCAATTCGATTTCTATTTGTTTTTTCTTTCGTTTCACTTAAGTACATATTTTGAAAACAAAATATCTTTCCAAAGCATTAATGTTTTAAAAAATAATTGAACTTTGTTTTCTTTTTGCACTGCAATATAATAAAGATTAGTTATTAAACTGTACAATGTAATTGTACGTTATATTAAAAAAATGAAAACTTGCACAGTGTTTTTGTTTAGTTGGCCAAGTCAATTTTCTCCTAATGATTAGAGAAAATTTCCTCTCAAATTTAATCTATTCTTCAAACAAATTGACTATAAACACAATAAGGACGAGATTAAATTAAATGCCCGATGTTGATTCCATTTCATGAAACCTATGTTCAGTCAAACCTGCATATTTTAACAAGAAATCTCAAAATAGAGTATTCAAAAATGTGTTTGGAAAATATAAACGGCGTTGTAATTACATCACTGGAGTTTGTTTCATGGTTTCATTTCGCTTTTCTCTCAATATATTGCTAATCTGATGTCGCACAATAGTTATTGTCAAAGTGAATCAATAAAAACATTTCTTGCCCTTGAATACCATATAAAATTGGCCACACATTTAAAATTAATTAATACATACATACGTAGGTGCATCAAAAACAGGCAATCATCCAATATACATATACTAAGGGCCTAAATGCATTTCATATATGTATGTACATATGCATGTACTTATGTATATACTCGTACGTGCAAAGATGCTATGATTTCTAACACGCATAGACTCCAATGTAAGGTAGGCGTCTTTGAGAACGTAAATATAAAAAAGGCCTAATTTGCACTGGTGTGCAAATCATAATTTTGTATATCGATGCATATATTTTATATATGCAATCATAAAAATATAAAGATATATCTACATAATTCTTTAAATTGATTTTCGAATACATATTTATTTTTTATCGTAGATTTTCCAAATGTGCGAAAGATTGGGGCCATTGCTTATTATAAATAGAACTTTATGTGCGTCATTTTGGCTTCTCATTGAGTTTTGCACATATCTGCTGCAAACCTACCAATAAACTAAGCAACACTTGTCTACGAATAAATACAGTTGACTAGAGAGATAAAAGGAAATCTTTAAGGAGAAAATAATGACATTTACATACATACAGACTTATGAACCCGTTAATGGTCATAAATAATCAAAATAAATATATTTCTAATTTACAAACTTTGGCAAAGTATTTCCGAAAAAAAAGCACTAATATCAATATGGAAAACCCTATTACATCCCATTAGCTATATTTCATATTAAATTTCATCATATAATGTATGCTACATTATTAATCGAAATAAAAAATACTCGGAACATAATTATATTCGACAGAATAATTTTAGAAAGGTTTACAATTAATGTATTTACTACATGGGGGTAAAAAATATTGGAATAAAATGTATGACGATATTCATTTTGCCAACTTTTATGCTAATAGCATGATTTGGATGACATGTATCCAGTGCATGAAGAATCGATTTCAATAATGATGTTATGTTATATAAAATTAACTTCATTTGCTATTTTCATTTTGGCAATTTGGGAAAGTTTCATTGCCGAACATAATTATGTATGAGAGGAAAGCCCAAATCAGACACAATTAATACAATATTTAAATGTTCTCTGGTGGGATTAACATCGATAATCATCATCATAAACAAAATTTATGTTAGTTAATTTTATATAATGCTTCTAGAATATGTATTTCAATAGGGACGCTACGTCGAATTTATGGTCGTCATAATCGTCCTGTCAGATCAACAATTGAGCGTCTAGTGGACAAATTTGTACAGTACAAAATGTTCCCGTGCCAGTGAAGCCACTTGACCACCAGAATCGTCGTATGTTGGTGAATTTGGCTGAACAACAACTTGAAAATGATCCGGATTTTCATCGAAAAATCATCTTCAGCGATGAGGCTTTTTTCTGGCTGAGTGGCTTCGTCAATAAGCAAAATATGCGTTATTGGCAGAAATACACATGGTTACTCCATGAGTCACCATTGCATCCTGAAAAAATACGGTTTGGTGCGGTTTATGGGCCGGCGCCGTCACTTCTTCAGTGATGATCAAGACCGGCACGTGAATGTGAATCGCTACCGCTCAATGATAATCGAATATTTGTGGCCCGAATGTTCTAACAGGATGGCGCTACATGCCACACAGCGAATGTCACAATCGATTTATTGAAAACCAAGTTTGGCCGGCGTTTTATCTCACGAAATGGCTCAGTCAATTGGCTGTCTCGGTCGTGCGATTTGACTCCGATAGACTATTTCCTGTCGGGATATGTTAAGTTTATGATCTATTCCAAAAAGCCTGCGACGAGTGATGAACTTCGAAACTTCGTCGAAAATTAGGTTCATGGTTCGGATGTTGCTTCAATGTTCAATAATAGTAATTTGGCCTAAATAGCTACTTCTTCTTGACTGGCGTAAACACGTTTACGCGGTTATAGCCGAGTCCACAACAGCGCGCCACGCATCTCTCCTTTTGGCAGTTTGGAGCCAATTGGTAACACCAAGTGAAGCCATGTCCTTCTCCCTCTGGTACTTCCATCGGAGTGGAGGTCTCCTTCTTCCTCGGCTTCCACCAGCGGGTACTGCATCGAACACTTTCAGAGCTGGAGCATTTTGGTCCATTCGAACAACATGACGTTGCCAGTGTAGCCGCTGTCTTTTTATTCGCTGAACGATGTCAATGTCGTCGTATAAATCGTACAGCTCATCGTTCCATCGTCTGCGGTATTTGCCGTTGCCAATGTTTAAGGGACCATAAATCTTCCGCAAAACCTTTCTCTCGAAAACTCCTAGTGTCGTCTCATCGTATGATGACATCGTCCACACTTCTGCACCATAAAGTAGGACGGGAATGATGAGAGACTTGTAGAGTTTAGTTTTTGTTCGTCGAGAGAGGACTTTACTTTTCAATTGCCTACTCTATAGGCTCATAGTATTGACCCCTACTGCAAGGTAAATTATTTTCGTTACTTAGTGTGTACATACATATGTATATCGAGAGCGATAAAGTAAATATTGATGATTAAACAAAAGTTTTGTGTAGAAGTTTGAAAGAACACATTACTTGTCCCATTATAAGAGACACCAACAATTTGTCTAAACTTGTTTAGAGAGTCGATATTGCGATGTTTAGAGGATGTGGTAAGGAAGCTTAGTGAGAACTACGCTCTTTGCCGATATGTTCATACGGATTTGTAGTTGTACGTGACATTTATATGTATTCAAATTACTTATCTGCCAGAGAATAATAGCTTTTCTGTTGCTTCTTTAACATTCAGTGAGTATATGTAACTATCTCTGCCTGTGATGATGAGTCATACGAGCAAGGAGATGAATACAATTAAAAACCCTAAGGTTTAGCAGAAATATTACTGTTGTTGTTGCGCGTTTGAACAAAGAAAGAAAAGGAGAAAATATTCGATAACAAATATTTGTACTTACATAAATACTTATGCCTGTAGCAACAAAATTGCACTTGCTAAGATACAATGGAAACATTTTGTTTGCGTTAGAACCCCTTATACTCACATAATACTTAGTGTTTTTATATAAAATAAAATTTATTACGAGATCTTGAGACAGAAAAAAATAATGAGTTTATTTTGGATAAAAAAATCACTAACAAGTTTTAAATTAATAAACAAAATTTTATGTCAGAATTTTGCTCCTAACAATGCATGACTTGAATAAAAGTATGGCATTACTTTGGCATAAAAGAAGTCAATATTCCTCTATTTCCCGATTTTACGATATGGACTTGAATAAAAAAATATGGAAACCTTACAATGTACAAATTATATAACTACTGCGGAAATTACATAATTTTAAATTTCTGAACATTTTAGATTTACTCAATAGAATTCACAAAAAATATTTAATCCAACAACTCCGTGAAATTAGATTTTGGAAACTTCTTGTTAGTGAAAAATTTAAGAATATTACTCATTTATTAGAATGGAAAACCGTTAATAAACCTTTGAGAATTTTGAAATAAAGTTAAGTGCTTTTCTGAGTCATCATTGCATTTATGAATAAAGGGACGCAAAAAACAGTTTCATTGTTTATAATGTTGTATTAAGAATATTATCCATAGAATGAAATACATATCTATATCAGTGCCTGCGATTTTTTAAGTTAATCGTATTTTACTTCAGGTTAATTATTCATAATACCTTTTCTTATATGTTGAGTATATAAAAACATAACGCCGTATGTACATGGCAACTGGCGCCTCAATAGGCGTATATATTCGCATTAATACTTAGATGTAAATAGTGTTAATATACAAATAGATGCAAATTTTCAACCGAAACAGTTCACAACATTTCAAAATAAGTACGAACATACCTACATACGTATGTTGGCGACGATATCGTTCCATTGACGGCCCATTTGTGCAAATTCTACATATGCACATAATACATAAACATTTGTTTGCATGCATGCTTTAATTTTTGTAATGACGGTATACTCAAAAACAAAATTAAAAAAATAATTATAATACAACTGGTATGAAACAGCACGTTCAACTGCAAATTCAATTAGCTTTAGAGTAAAAGAAATCACAAAAATATCAATATTTGGGGAACGAAAAACAATATGATGCCATCATAAATACTAATGAGCTTGGCAAAAGCAGAATTCAGAAAGCGTTTTCTGAAATAAAAGTGATTTGCAAATTACTTATAAACTTAGTTGAAAACATTTTAGAGGAACTTATCCCAAAAAAATTTAATGAAACACTCTCTGTAAAATCATATGGCATAACTTTTACAATGATTTATAACAATCCTATTTTGCACAGGACCAACAACTAAAAATTAATGCACCAAGAAAGGAAAAAATAAATTTCAAAAACAATATATTTTCTAATCGGATTTCAATGTTTTTTAAATATACAGGATTACCAATTTTCAGTCAACAATATATATAGATAGAGATCTATTATATTATCTATAGGCCAAGAACCTATAACATACGGAGATAAGAACACGAATTTTGTTCCACAGTGTTATTTGTTTAAAAATATCGCTTTATATGATTTGTTTTTATATGCGAAGCAAACGTTAAAAGATAACCTACTAAGATATGTGGCTGATTCTGTAATTTTTCCAGTAAGTACTAGCAGTGAGTGATTATGAATGAAAAATATATTAAAAATGTGATGAAAATAAATGAAATTTCGAAATTAACGGGTTAGGTGGGTTTAAAATTCAAACAATTTCTTTTTTGGCTTAATAAATAGTGCTATATGTTTAAAATGTCCAAAAATCCATCCGTGTAATATTCTAAGAGATGGATATACCCTTTGGAAGTTCTGCCCATAAGGCTACGACAAAAATTCAAATTTCAATGTTTTCTTTTTCCTTCTTTCATTAACTAGATTTATCCATATACTAACGAAATATTTTTGGTTAATTTTTTTGAAATTATCCAATCATGAGTCCACCGTAAGGCCTTTATTTTTTGGACACGTCATGGGAGATGGATGCCCACGGCTGAGTTTTCGATATTTGTAAATAAAAATGTCACAAAAAATTCTTAAATAAGTATCTTTTATATGCTCAATTGTTTAAATGAAGTAAATGATTATATATATTAAAAAACAATTGTAAAAATACCCTTGTTTTTGCCCTCTGAATCCCACCTAACACCTTAAATCCTATTTTAATATTTATCGACTAGGACTAACTAAAAAATATTCGCACATTAATTATGTTAGAACAAGTGCAAAGTGTAAAGTATGGAGTATTAATTGCTATTTATATGCTTATAAGACAACTTGAGATCTTGTGAACCACCTAAACATATTGCTATCTTTTACGTCATAATAGCGTAAAAAAGTGAACATATTTGTTTTTTTTTAAACCAATACTAGAACCCTGTATCTGAGCCAACTTCGACACGTGATTTATGCGAAACTCGGCAGATAATGGCAAACCTTCAACAAGTGATAACGAAAACTAAACGAGAAAGCACTAACAAATAAAGATTATTAAAAAGAAATCTGCAATAACCATTTAACTTTCTTCGTATTCAAAACTAATACTAAAAGTTTCGATGACGTAAGCAACACACAAATAATTAGGCAAAGCCTTTGACGTCTTCGATAAATATCAGTTTAAAATTACAGATAAGAGAATGAAGAATTTAACATGATTTGCTACTCATTATGAAATTATCATTACCTCAATCTAATCACATATACATACATAAATTGGATGTTTGTATGTATGTATTAATAAATACAGAATTATGTGAGCTCGAAACAGCCCCCATTCTCAGACCGTTTTCACACGGGCAATTTTTGTCGCGGCAATTCTTAGTTTTATAGGAGAGGGGGCGACCAAGGGAAGCGAGAGAGAGAGAAATTCTCCTCTCTTCGTCGCCCCCTCTCCTATAAAACTAAGAATTGCCGCGACAAAAATTGCCCGTGTGAAAACGGTCTCAATTAATCTGTTGCGTTCGCATTTCCATTAAGTATGAAAATATTTCTTCCAATAAAACGAAAAATTGAAATATTAAATGCAAATCCATGATAGGAGTAGAATTGGGTTGACAACCTTCAAGTGTGAAATTTGAAAGCCAAACAATCAAAATTGATTATCAGTGACAATTGATTTTGTCCAAGTTGAGTACCACCAAACACCGAGTGCTATATGGTCGACGAGAGACAAAACACACAAGTACTGCGCCTACAATTGAGAGCAAAAAATGTCGTTTTGGGACACGGTAGAAATTTTGAAGTGTCTTATCTCAAAGGATATCTACATAGTCGGAAAAAACGAAGTAAATAAAATTGATAAGAATTTCGCATATCAGTAGTGTTGAAGCATGAATGGTTTTCACTTATTGGCAAAATTATTAGGTCAATTTATAAAATGGATTTAAAATTATATTAGTAACATATGTATGTAATATATTTAGAAGAAAATCTCTTTGAGAAATATTATGATTTGACAGTTCCTACTCTCGAAATCCACGACATGTAAGGCATTGTAAGGCTCAGTTAATAGTTTTTTATTGCTCGCAGATGTACATTTATGGAATGTAAAATAGGTCAGACTCTTATTGTAAATAAAATGAGCATATGTAATAGCTAATTGTATATAAAAAAGATTTGGAAAATATAGCATTGGTTAGAATTTATTGTTGACAAATAAAGAATCAAAATTAAAGACCAATGTACAGTAATTTTCGGATTTTTCGAACAAAATGCGAATAAAATGAAAAAGTAAACAGAAAATTTTACACAAAACAAACAATGTAGGGAAAAATGAAGATAAGGATGTGTCGGTGAGTCTCTTTAAATAGCTCTTAGGCTCAACCCATATCGGAAAAGACGTATTTTCTTGTCTGATACAACATCCCATACTTTCATATGTGACAACCACTTTGCTTGGTGTGGGTTAGAGCAAAATACGTTTTTGTGCCTTATTAGTCAAAGACGTTTTTGACTAATCCGGTGTGGGTTAAGCCTTACAGATCTAATTATCGACAACATCTCCTCCACTGCTTTACAATTCAGCAATGTAATTGTTTTTTGACAGGAACTGAGCCCTCAAACTCTCCGCAGTCGACGGCGACTTTGGCATTTCCGCAATTTTTTCCCGGATCCGTAACTTTTGTTGAGTGCATTTGCGAAACACACAAATTTTGAACACAATTCGGTTTTTATATCCGAAAATTTTTGCATGAACTTCTTTAAATGGGTCACACCTGTGCTATAAGCGAGCGGTCATAACCGAGGAAATCTTTTAGCCAGGGCCTAATATCCGAAAAATATTGTACATATATTAAAAAGGCGAGTGCTATAATACTATGGATTAAATGCCGCAAATCATTTGCAATATAATAATTTTAAGGTCTGCTCAGATATGTAAATAAACGGTGCAGACAGATTAAAATGTGGTGACAACAAATTAAGTACCGAAGTTTTTGGCAGCTCAAACAGTGAACCGATGATGTCACATTGATTTGCGAGTACGCAAGCGAACGACACTGTAAGGTTTCGGTTGAAAATTAACGCTGCGTGAAACTGGCGGCAGTGAACAGATATACACATGTACATATGCATTTATTTGCTGAGCGTATATATGTTTATAAATTATATATACATATGCATTAAGCAGAATATTTCCTTATCGAAAAAATATGTATTAAAAATTAAAAACATAGAACACAATAGTTTAGTAAATTTAAAAGTAAATACGTGTATACTTGCATACTTATACTTATGTGTACACAAGTATTTACTTAACCAAATAAAGCTTACGCACGAAAAGCATTGTACCTATTGCAAAATTTATTTTATCGTATCGTATCAAGAGACGTAATGCTACAAATTTTCAATGCGGCAAATATGTCGCATTTATCAACGATTGATAAGAAGAAGACAATTGAGAAAGTCGAAAAACAACACACTAGCAAATAAATGCATACATACATATATGTTTGTATGTACTATAAGCATATGCTTATTTTAACATTTATACTGGTATAATATACGTATGTATATGCTATCGCTATATTTTGATAAAGACCAGTTCGGATTGGAGATATGTATTTGTATTGGTACATACATTTTTATGCTTTTTTTAATTGCAACCTCTTTTAGGATTGCATTTTCAGAAATTAGTGAGCTATTAAATCAAAACCTAGATTTATTTGATTGCATGCTATTTACTAGCTTATAAGACCATTATAATCATATTTATTTATAGCCTTAAGAGATTTTGGAATATTTTTATTAATTTAATATTTCATTATTTTACAAAATATATTTGCGAATCAATACAAAATTTTGTGAAGCAAGTCGATAAGATAAATTTTCATAAAAAACTGATAAAAAGTATTTTATCAGACTTTCTTTATCCCGCCATTGTAAACATTGTTTAAGAACACTTATATAGAAACATAATATATTTATCTTGTTTACAAACATACTTATGAGTGTGATTATTAATAAAAATATGTGGCACACTGTGCCATGGTCCATAAGTACATAAATATAAGTATTTATAGAAATGTCCATATCTCCAAATATCGAGTAAATACGAAACACCTGATAATGGAATTATACTAGCTTATAATTGTACAGATCGTAATGAAAACCTTTGACAGCAAGACAAACTTTGCAATGGGGTTAAGTAGTACCTCAGCTTCTTCAGATATAATCCGGACACTTATATTTGGTTATTATAAAATTCGACTTTCGTGTCGTTACATGACTGATAAATACAAACATTAAATAAAGTATTCAGACGTTTCATGGTTTTTCTGATCTTATTGGAATTACTGTGGACTAAAAGTGCGCCAGACTGTTGTTTGAAAAGGATCACCAAAACATAATGTTTCCGCCACCATTTTTAACGATCGTGTCCTTAGGATTGCAGACTGTATATTTCGGTCTCTTTACGTAACGAATAACTCCATTAAGAGTTAAAAAGTTGATTTTTTTTTTACCAGAGAGCCTTTCGGATAGCTGAAGGGCCAATATTGAATTCACATTTATTTTGTATTTTTTACAGACAATGTTATTTTGTTATTCCTTAACTCGAACTCTTGAATTGGTAAATTACCTACATAATTCAAATTACCTACCTAATTTTCATGGCTTACTGGTATTGCATTGTAGTTGTTTTATATGCATCCCTGTCCTTATTATTTTGCACATAACTGTATATACATGGTATTGTATCTATATGCAAATCATTCTTATAAAATATATTCGTATTCGGAGAATTATTGAAGTCTACTAAAAAGGCAAAATATGGATATAATCTGCATTTTCCTCTTAATTCAATAGTGTATAAAACTTTGCGGTCTTATGTGACAGATATTATAAGGGGTTCAGTATTTTTCGATACATGAATTTTGAATTTTTTCGAAGATCTAACTTTGACCCTTTACCTCACCTTCACCTTTACTATGGTATTGGCTCAATTAAGGTGTCAGGTGGGTTTCAGAGATTGAAAAAGGGTATTTTTATAATTTATTTTTAGAAATGTACTATCATACAATCAAAGATACATATTTAAACAGTATTTTGTGAAATTTTTTTTTAGAAATTCCGAAAACTCGGCCGTTGGTATCTCATCTCTCATGACATGTCCGGAAAAAAAGATCTTGATGTGGACAGCATAACTAATTATTGGTTAATCTAAAATCAAAAATAGTTCGATAGTACATGGATAAATCTAGTTAATGAACGAAAAAAATTATTAAAATTTTAATTCTTTTTAAGAATTTTTACAAAAAAAAATTCACTTGGATCGAAAAAAATAATTGTAATAAAAATAAATAAAAAATCATTTGTTCAATAACTACATAAAGTGATTTCAAAAATGTGTGCAAAATATGAACAAAATCGCTTCATAACTTATCAAGAAATCGTGGACACCGACTTGAAAAATTGAATGTTGAGATAAACACGTTTAAAGCCCAAAGGGTCTATCTTCTAGAATTTTACTCGGATCGATTTGATATTTTTCGATAATATTTAATATTGTACTATTTAATAAGATAAATGTTGAAATTTTGAAACCCACTTAAGCTTAACGGCATTTGGATTATATCTCTACCAATGGCATACTAGTTCGAATTCTCCGTAATGGCGATATTTTTTTTACATTCAGACGTTTATAAGCATTTACTAAATATATATGCTTATATGTAAGTGTGCATCTAAGATGTATATATGTGTACAAAATACAAGTGCAGAATTTATGACGGTAAACAATGTACGCTTTCAACCCGCTCTCAGCAAATATTCTATTTCTTATTTATTATTATAACAAGTTTGGTTTGCTTACTCGCATTTTTAGCGAAAATCTTTCAAAAACAAAAACAAATCTGAATAATCGTGCAATGCGTACAAATATTATCACGAAGTCGGAGAAGCATTTCGCGTTTCACTGCGCTCTTTTCTATACTTCTTATGCATATGTATAGTGTTTTGAAATGTTTTTGCGTGCAAATGTATGGATCTGAGTGTGTAATAGGCAGCAGTGTTTGTACACAATGTGCCGACTTGGCATAATTTGCCATTCTTTGATTCATATATTTTATGAGAAATTAAAAGTTTCAAGTAAACTTATACATACATACATAAACATTTACATCTATGAACATACACACATATATAGAAATATCACAGCCAGCTTGTCATCACCGGATATGACAATATAATGTACATGCATATTTGTTTGTTTTAAATTTGACTTTACTAATTGAAAATATTGTTGCATTTCCATTTATCTGGTTTCATTTATAAAAGCATCTCAGTCTTACTCGTAAGCCAACAAAGAATGATTAACGCATTTTCTTGTGGCCAATGTAGAGATTATCGCTATATGCATACAATTGGATATGTAGCTAAATACTGATAGGTATACTTCTCTCAGACGCAGTAAAACACTTTTTTTCGTTTTGTTGCTCTTTTGGTAATTGAGGTGTCAAATTAATATTGCACCAAATAATACAGGGTATGCAAACTTTTATATCGCTATTCTTGATTAAATTTAACATTTTTAAATCAGTTGAGTTAATCAAAGACAATTTCAACGAATTTTTTGTATTTGCTCCTCCAAATGTGACAAAAAAGGGCACACAAGGTCCTTTTGAGATCTCTTAAACGTCAAGGTATAATTAAAATACACTATTTTCGAAAAAAAACCATAGAACGAAATATAAGTTTGACGTTTTAGTTGTAACGACTTAGAAGATTCCCCATATAAAATCTTGCGAGGTTGATAGTCCATAAAAACCCAAGTTCCAGTATTTCGAGGGAATGGATGATGAATGTTGGATCATTTGTCTGCCGGCAAATGCCTGAAAAATATCTTGACTATATGGAGGCTATAGGAAGTATTGACCTGATTTTCCCAATTTTGGCACAGAGGCACACTAGTGGAAAAAACAGATCTTCGTTGAAATTCTTTAGAATACCTGAGAGATTTAGGTATATCTGGGGTAAAAAACAGGTCTCAACCACTAGGCGTGATTTTAGTGATATTAAGATGGGCGATGTCACACTAGAAACGCAATATATGTGCCAAGTTTTGTTCCAATATCTTCACTGGTGCTTAATTTATAGATTTCTAAGTGAAGGAATCAGATGGGCTTAAAATTTTTGGTATAAGGAAAGTAGGCGTGGTTGTGAAACGAATTCTTCCATTTTCAAAATATGCTATTGGTATGCCAAGAAAATGTGACAAACCGAATTTCGTAATTACTTCTACTTAATATCATGAGATTATCAATAAGTTGTATGTGTTATAATAATGTTAATGACAGTACTATTAGATTTTTTTGGTAAAAGCAAGCACCCCCCTTAGCGTCGTAACAAACTGTCTCTCGCTATCACGGCTTCCATTCAATAAACACTCAGATTTTTTTAATTTACATAAAAATAATAATTATAATTGTTTTATTATAAAATAGATCCGCTATAAAATAGGAAGCCAATACGCAATTAGTCAATAATTTGGTAACTTTTCACAAAATGAAATTTGCATGTACAAACATACAAATATTTGCTCTCTCGTACATCGACACAGTATACAAATACATACATACATAAAAGTATAAATACACACATTAAAGAGAATCTGCGATTTTAGAAGGTTTAAAATTCCATTTGCTAAAATTCATAAAAATTCTAGTATGCACATACGCACATTATATATTATAATTCAGAGAGAGCGCGAATTTGCAAAGTCGAAAAGCTTCGATAATTATATAAAGTCGATAGGGCATCTCAGGGCAAGAACAACACTTAACGTCCTCTAGCAACGGAAAAACTGAAACAAAGGCTATATATCGATGGTTAAATGTTTTCGTTTTTTTGGTTTTATTTCCCCGAATGTATGTATGTATGTATATGTATATTTGTACTTTTATTGGTATTGCTTGGTTTGGGATACAACAAAATTGAAATTGTTATTTTTTGTAACGCAGAAAGCCGGCTGAAACCAGTTTGAACTTTCTGCAACTTGGACGCTTAATTGGCAGTCTAGTACATGGGTTAAATATCTAATTGAATTATTATATTAAAAAAATTGTATGCATACAAAGCAGTTAAATAATTCAATTGTTTAAATAAATTGATGGTGTTTTAGGTGATGGCAATTGAGTAAATAATTAATGTTTTGGAAGATTTATATTTCTTATGTACATTAACATTTGTATGTACGATAAATAACTTTAATCACAGTATTAAGACGTTTTCTTTTTCTTTTTTATGTGCTTAGAACATTTCTGAGGCTGTAATAATATGCATATACATATGTATGGCAAGCGAGAATTCCTTTATATTTTTGAAATTAAAAATAAATCGTTGAATAATCTGGTTCCTTAGCTTAATGCAAAATGTTCACAATATCTCTACACTTTTCAGCAAAAATTAAGAAGTATAATATAATACTTAGGTTTATCAGTACATAAATTCCTAAATTTTACCCCACTCCACAGACTCCTACATAGAAGTATAATGAGTACATATATACATACGTATGTATATATGCATTTTATTAATGCCAAGTTAAAGTAAACAATTATGAAATGTGATATATGAAGCTACAAAAAAAATTGAGTCATACCAAATGAGCGATGCTTTTGCATTGAAGTAAGTATAAATATAAAATTGCTTATTTTCATGTATGTTCATACATATGTATGAACAATTGTAAGCCTCGATGAAATATTTGAGCAGTAATCTTGTTTGCGCAACAAACTAAATACATTTTAGTACTGAACAATATGAAACTTGGTATTTACTCATAACTTGTACAGATAACCGAATTGTTTTCCAAATTATTTAGAAAAAAATCAATAGGCAGTATCTACATACAGCCATGGACGTATAAATTGCACCAATCCTACAACAACCGGTCTTGTGATACCGAGATTGACTTGGATTTTCTGATTCGACCACGATCTGTTATTTCGGCGAACCTGATTGTTTGGATTGGTAAAAATTTTAAATTAATAAACAACAATTTTTAGGAGTTTTTGTTTAATTTCATTCCTCTATTCATGTAATAATAAAATAAATAGCTATTTCTAAAAATTGGTGTAATTTTCTTAAAATTATGTATACCAAATACCAAAATGATTATATCTTTTAAGCAGTGAAATTTATTGCTTTGATTGTTTTTCTATTTTGCTTATGGGTATATTGCATTGGAAAAATTAAATTAATACATTGTACATTTGAACTATTTGTTGCAAAACACGCGATCATCTGAAAAAGTCAAATATTTAATTACGACAAAGGATGGATACCCCCTTGTATTACAATTATATTTAGTATTGGCATCTTTTGCGTTATGTTTGGGGGCTCATTATCCTACTGGTATATAAAGTAAATTTTTTTTGCTGAGGGCTCCTAATCCATCACATCTTAGGACTCTTCCGTCATTTGCCTTTGATTAATACCAGATTTGATATACCATTGTGCTACAGAGACCACAAACTAAACTATTTTGCTATTTAAATGGAAATAATGCCACGGTATACATACTTTTGTTGCGTGTAAATCTTCAAAAAGTCTTCATTCTGCAAGCTAACGGTAAATATCATACAATTATTATTTGGTAGCTTATAGTATCTACCAATAGTATGTGCAATTTTTTTTTTGCTGAACTCTTGGAAGAAATATTTAAATAATAGTAAAAAATGTGGTGGGGTATACATAATTTTGTCGTCATATGAATCCATATCGATATTTTGTCAAATATGAATATAAACTTTTATTCTGCACATATGTACATAAGCAGTTCACATGTATTTAAAGAAATTGTTATTTATTTTTCCAATAAACATACACTAAGAACTTGTGAACATTTAATTAGGTATATATGCCCTGTAATATATTTTAGTAAATTAGAAATATATGCTTGTGTTAACGCTTTTTTTCTTTTTAATTGATAACTTGTCGATAAATACGCTGAACTACTATTATGTATCGTTTTCGAACAGTCTTTTTTGGGAATTTGCCAACTGACATGCGCGCTAGTAATTTAAATACTATTTCTATTTTTTAATGTTTATGCGTAAGGTATGCAGCATTACTAGTCTTGTTTTGAGTTCAATAATGAAACCAATAATTAATATTACGCATACATGTTTAATAACATTTATAATTCTATGTACTTACTTCAGTTTTGTAGGGTCGGAAATATCAGCAAATGTAGCATTGCCGTGGTTTTCTATAGGAACATTTTCGACTATTCTAGGCACTACATCGTCAACTGGCGTTAATATTGCTCCACTTAATAAATCACTTTTACTTTTGATTTGTGCACAGCTACCAATACAAAAGCATTCTAAGAAAACAATTAAAGACAACACAAGTATGGGAAGGCTTCGAATTTTTGCGTGAATAAGAGGGCGAGGTGGAGCACTAGATTTGCAATGCAAATCGTGAAACATTGATTTTCCACTTCTTTCATTCGACAATGTGGATGCCAACAATAGCTCTGGAGCTAAAGGACCACTTGAGGAAGATAAACACCAAAACGACGTGGTATCTAATCCATTGTTTTTCAGTAAAAACTGTTTATTTCTAGTCCGTATTTGGCTTTTGTATGACTGTTTTCCTTGGATTTGCATTTTGATATTTTTATTTATAAACTTTATTTAAATAACTTTGCTAGATTCACTTCACTACTTTACAAAACAACCAAAAACTAAAGAAACACCAAATAATGCACTACACTTAACGAACAATTTCCAACTGTCAAATTCCATGACTTTCCACTGCTTTTATCTCTGTGCTGCTACGTCAGAGTTGCATTATGTTCTGTCAAAAATTGCTACTTCTTGCAGATATTGAGGAATTTCTGAAATGTGTGGTACCATACTGTAACGAAAATGGCAACAGAACAAACTAAAATTGACAATCGAAATCGATATCTTGCCAGATCTATCTAGACATCGATATTCGTAGTTGCCAGAGTTTTAGAGTAAACGACAGTTTTGGAAATCCGTTACAATACTCTTTATAACCATTTTATTATTTCGATGTTTTTCCAGTAAATATAAAAATATATGCATATATGTATGGTTGAACTAAATCAAAATCAGTACAAATAATAAGCTTATCGCTATTTATGACGTTGTGCACTTTCGTTAAAATGAATAAGAAATTCAATTTTAACCAGAAATACTTTTACATATATGTGGCCACATCGGCAAGAATTTTAATCGATAAATGTAAAGATCACTCATCTTCCAATGACTTTTGTGTTTTGATTTGTAGTAAAATTAATCTTTTATATTCATGTGGTTACTTATATTATCAAATAAATATGTTGCCTAGTGATATTCGGGTAAGTAAACGCGTTCGTTCGAACAAACTCTGAATAACATACAAACGTCAGTTACTAGGATTTTTTTTGCTAAATACAATGCCAATAATATAAAACATATTGGACATATTCACACCCATACAAGTACAAATCTTACAGGTTCGTGACGCAGTAATTGACAAAAATTATGTAAATGACCACAAATTTTGTGCAAACTACAATAAACAAATAAGAAACTGATCTAGAGTAATATGCAAGAAAATGCTTATGCATTAAATCGGCAGTTTTGTGAAACCTTTTAGTGAAAATATATGTATGTGCATACACATTTTAGAACAGTACCCCATAGCAAGAAATTAATACAAGCATAGGCAGCAAGTGGTAAAATTGCTCATAAACATTTACCCCATGAGTATGAAAAGGATCACATCCGCAAGACTTTCTATTTCTATTGGACAGGAATTTTTGAGTTTCATTAAAATTTAATCATAATTTTAACCATTTGCCAACATAATTGCAAACTAAGTGAATGATAAAACAATGCGATGTGATTGCGATGTTTTCATCAATAGTTTTTTTGTTCCCTTATAATAATATATTCGTTAAAAGAAGTAAACAACTGGCTACCCATAATAAATTATGCATAAACGAAAACTGTTTACATTTTCACACAGATTAGTTCACATTTGAACATTTTTGCCCAGTGTTATAAATGTGTATGTGCTTGTTCAAACAAGAATACAATTAAGCTTGGCAACTCCTGATTTAAAGGAGGGTTTGGAACAGGAATTGTGAGTACGAATCCATCGGTACCATCCCCCAGTGAGAATTCATTTTTCATAAAACATGAATTACAAATATTAATCAAGCGCGATTATTCGCGCAGGGCACTTATGCAAAGTTCCATAGCCATGAATAAAAGTGTTGGCGGAAGGATTTTTACCGCTCAGCGTTAACGTCGATGTGCCATCCCTAAATAAAAGCGGCAACTTTACGTCAAATATCAAAATGTGTAGTTGAATTTTTGTTGTGAAATTGTATTATGCAGAAAAATTTCGTTTTTGGTAGCCAACTTTACTTCGGAACGTTCTGTCAAAATAGAAAATTTCAACTGCTCAGCGTCGCCGTCGCTGTATTTAGGTATGCGGCATACAAAATGTATGGGCATGAGAATTTTTTGACAGTCATTTTCCGCTGCCGCTTTTATTTAGGGAAGGCAGTGATAGAGCGTAAGCGTACGTGTGATTTAAAGTCGGCACAATTGTGCTCAACTGTGCCGACCACTGGTTTGGAACCGATGAAAGAGGAATCGCGCCGATTCGCTCATTTTCGGCGATCCGCTTGAGTTCTTGTTCATAACAGTTCGTTGCGACGTAATTCGACATTCCTTTTCTTTTTCAAATTCTTCTATGGTTACATTTTTAATAATTACAATACAATAGAAGAATTACTGCCAGATTTAAAAAAAAAATAATAGAAAGAGAATGACAGAAGTACCTGAATCTAGGTAACCAACCCAAATGACCCCCCAAAAAAGAAGTTGCCCATAGCTCGTGTCAAAAGAAGTACATATGTCGGAATTACATGGGCAGATATTGTGCATGTGGATCAACAGCTAAATGGCACTACATCATATTGCATCCTAAAAATTAATCAATAAAATATTGGTTTTAAAAAGCAGAAACTAACTTAACAGTCACTAGCTAGCAGTAGAGAAACAGAACGTTTGTTTATTTTCAATGAACACCTGAGCGCAATTCGGAATGTTGCCAGACATAGCTCAAAAATAAAATATTTTGATGTTGCCAGCATTACCTCTGCGCAGAGAAATTAAAATTTTGTCGAAAATACATGTGCAGATATTCTGCATGCAGATCAGTAAAATTTTTTCGAGCCAAAATACATGTGCAGTAAATTTTGACAAGCAGATCTTTGGTTTCTAAAAGATTGTTTCTTTACTGCTAATATCTGCTGGTTATCAGAAAGAGAAGTACCATGAGAGTAAAGAAACTGAAAGATAGTAGCAATTTGCAAGGAAATGTCTGAGTGCTATTTTGGGCCACTAAATCATTTGCATCTTAAAAATTAATAAATAAAAAATTTGTTTAAAAAAGCAGAAACTTGCCTAATTGTCACTAGCTAGCAGTAGATTAACAGAACGTTTGTTTATTTTTAATGAGCAGCTGAGCGCAATTCACAATGCTGCTAGACTTTGCACAAAAATTAAATATTTGAATGTTGTCAGCACTGCGCGCAGAGAAATTCAAATTTCACATGGCATGTAGATCTGCATTGAGGTGCAGAATTCGAACTGTCAAATCAGTACATGCGTTCTACGCATGTAAGTAGTTCCGGCATTAGTGTGTCAAAGATAAAAATATGGTAGCCCTTTGCTAAGGCGATTATATATGTTCCACAAAACCAACGGGCATGTGGGCTCTAAATATGCTGTTATGTTTTTACATAGTTATATATTATACATATACATATTTATGCGTCCCCACATATTTCAGTGCCTTTGGTTAATGCAATGTACAGTAGTCTGATAGGCATTGAGAAAGTGAGGTGTACTGTGCAGTGCGTAGACCAAAGGAATTTATAAATAGTGATTTGGGTTACTAGTGTTGTTTATTAATTGTGGGGTAAGTGAGGTCACTTTCAGACAAAATTTATTGTCTGATTGCCAATGATAAATTAATTATTTTTTTAATTTACTACTATTTATACATTTACTTATTATTTACTTAAAGTAATTTCATAATGGATCTGAATTCAGAACAAAGAAAGTGTCAATTGCAATATTAGCTTATTCAGTATATTCTGGCAGAACGTTGAGTGTTTTGTTTATATATTTTTTTTTTACTTTGCCTTCTTGTGAGAGTCTTTTTTAATACATATCTTTATTAATGTTTTTGCTTATTTAAGAATTCGATATATTTTCCGTTCAGAATAGATTATTCAGAATGGAGACTGCATAATTACAAAGTGTTAAGATTCAATTTTGTTTACAGTTATGGTAAAGTTGTTCTGTGAAGGCTGTAGTTAACTTGCATACACCTTTATATGAAATCGCACCAGCAGCGCAGATTGGAAGCTGATCGGTTTCCACTTAATTGTAAATTGAGTTAAGTGATTTTCAAAAGAAGTAATTTTTGCTTAAAAACTTTAAATAAATTTAGAGTTTGAATTAAATTGAATGTGAATAGTGTAATTTTCAATATGTGAAGTGAAAAATGTGAAAAAATTGCGTTAAAGAGTGTGAAATACCATGTCTTAGGTTATGTGGTGGTTGTCAAAACGACGCACCTAGGCCTTTTGGAGGCCCATTGTGACAATACCATGTCTTACTTATATAAAAAATTGAACTTTTAAAGACGATTATTTTAAAAACTATAACTTAGATCAATAATATTTTTATATATTCCTGCTCTGGAGAGCCTCCTCTTTCACCCGATACCCCATTTATACCGATCGGGAGTTGTCAAACCCCGACCGCCAAAGTAATCGGAATCGTGCCATCGTCTTAAATCTGCATACAAATATCAAAAGATTAAATAGAAAATATGGATGTGTAATAACAAATTACTCTTGGAATTCAAAGCTTATTCCTGCATCCACTCTACGTTTTAGCGTTTATCGAAACGCTAGGCTCGGCTTTCAGTGTCCACTCTGCAGGCACCCTAAAGCGGTTGAGCATTTAAGAAAGGGGAGAGAGTCTGTGTACAATATCATCAGACAGAGACTGATCCAGTCGCTGTCTCTAGTCTCTGTGTTCAGATTTAATACCCAAGCGGAAGTGCATCACCGTACATATGCTTCTTGTGGTGGCAGAAGTACATCAGTAATTGTTTTTTTTTATTACTATTAGCGTTTCTGTAATTACGAATATCTGTCTGCGTCGAAAACATAATTTTTTTTATTAACGGTTTTTTAATTTTTCAACGAATATCAAATTAACTATTGTCATATAAATACGGTGATAACCTCCGAGAACTAATTGACAAATTAGCTGATTTTTCAATTCGTCATTAATTCATAAGTCACTTGCATTCATTACCACAAAATAATAACTAACCTGAACGAAACATATTTTTCAAAGAACGCTGGCGAAATCTGTCTGATTTTATTAGTAAATAGAGTGAAAATTTTTGTTTCAAAATTTATGGAATTTCTTATTTGATTATTGTTGTACAATATATTATTCGGACTGTTTTAATATTATTAATGTTTTATTAGTAAATAGGCTGGACATTTTTGTTTCAAAATTTATGGAATTTCTTATTTGATTATTGTTGTACAATATATTATTCGGACTGTTTTAATATTATTAATGTAATTAAAGGCGTTGTATATATTTAATTTACATATGTATAATCCATCAATATCGATATTCTATTATTAGAGTGAAAATAAATCAGAAGTGTGATACAACAAGCTGTTATGCTTGTTTACAATAAAACATTCAAAGTGGAAAAGTAAGTACCGAGTAGCTGTCTTCGCAGTGGGACAACATGCAGCAGAAGACAAAAGGTGAAAAAATGTTGTTAATGCTGCTGATTGTTCCATAATGGTATTATTCCACATTGTAAACCTACAGGACTCACAGCTTATTTCGTGTGCCCATTTATTAAGAAGAATGCAACATTTAAATTAAGAAATCCATATTTAAAGATACATTATTTTGAATTACAAACACAAAGAAAAACGGTCAAAATATTTTTTCTTAGGCATAATATTTACAACAATAACTAAATATTGAGTGAAACGACGTCACAACTTATTTAGTATATACACTTTTTACACTTGATATCAATATGATGAATATGTGTAATTATTTCCGTTAGGATCATTTTAATATATATATTTAGGATATAAAACAAATTGTGGGAGAAAAGATCTGAGACCAACGTTAATACGATTCTAATTTTGATAATAACAAAAAATCTTTGTCATGACCTGGAGGTCTTACTATGTCTGCCTTATCGCTACACGGGAGTTTTCGGGGTCACTGATTGCGAAACGATATGTGACAGTGCAAACGTCACAAGGTAATGTTATGGTTTAAAAGTGGGCGATCTTCTGTGGGTTATTTGTACCTGTGTTTCAAGTTACCTCTCTTTAAGCTTACTGAACACATACAGTACTTCAAACAAATATTCGGATTTAGTGTGTGTGTAGGTGGCAAACAATGTTGTGAGGAAGAAATGTTTACTTTTTAATTTTAATAATATTTACATTCATATAAAGTGGCTTACAGCTTGTTTCCAAAACTTATATCGATACAATTTTAACACAAAAGATACAAAAGTGTGCTTTATAAAAGAAAATTATTTTTGTTGTGTATTGTTGCACAAATTAACTTCTAAAAACAAAAACATTGCCAAATTTACAGTCACAGCTTATATTATGCAATCCAAACAAATTTATTCAAAAATATTTAATTTTTATAATAGTATGATATCCTTTATAGAATAGACAATGGAAATCAGCAAACAAACTAAATACGGAAGTATCCTCGTTCGAGACGAATTTTTATAAAATTTACACCGTAACTAGCACCACCACTTAAATGCTGTTCAAAAATGAACATATGCGTTGATATTTTCAGTACGCTTCAATATATTTAGTTTTTTTATTATTCTACAAATAAAGAATATTAAATAAGATAAGATATGGGTGATTCTACGATAAGAGGTTTCAGTTGCGTAGAGAATACGGCCAAAGCAAAACATTGGATTTTTTTCATGAAAACTCTCTATTATGATTTTTGTCTCTTTTATTTATCTTTTAACGTAAGGGCAAGTCATTTAATACATATTTTATTACTTTTTCGACTACCAGGGTAAATACATCGGCCAGGGGAGAGACGTAAAGTTTATGGTAGATAATTATTTTACGCAAAGCAAAAAATTAATTTAAAATAGTATTACACATTAAAGGTACTCTCTTTCCTAGATGAATAAATCCTAAAATTAAAATAACAAAAAATAAATTCACTCTTTATCCTAAATAAACGAAACAAATATTAAATATAAAATCTAAAGTAATATATCCTCTGCACTTTCAAAATAAGATTTGGCATGGGGAGAGTCTGGCCTACTTGATCTTATTTATATATACATACATATATATATACATATTTGGCGTAGTCACCGCTTATGCGATTATAGGCGAATCTATTTGAGAGCGCTAGTCATCTCTCCTTTTTGCTGTTTGGCGCCAATTGGAAATACCAATAGAAACCAGGTCACTTTTTACCTGGTTTTTTCCAACGGAATGGAGGGCTTACCGGGTAATGCATCGAACACTTTCCAAGCTGAAGCGCTTTCGTCATTCGAACAACATGACCTAGCTAACGTAGCCCCTGTCTTTTTTTTCGCTGAACTATGTCTGTGTAGTCGTATAGCTCATCGTTCCATCATCTGCGGTATTCGCTTTTGCCAATGTTCAAAGGACCATAAATCTTCCACAAATCCTTTTTCTCGAAAACTCCTAATGCCGTCTCATAGGATGTTGACATCGTCCAAGCTTCTGCACCATAAAGCAGAACGGGGATGACTTATAGAGTTTGGTTTTGGTTCATCGAGAGAGGACTTTAACATTTAAATGTCCACTCAGTCCAAACTAGCATCTGTTGGTAAGAGCGATTCTACGTTGGATTGCGAGGCTAATATTTTTGGTTTTGTTGATGCTGGTGATGGCTGGAGGTGGGGGTCATGCCAGAAGCTCACGCACGAAAGTATCAAGACTCAAGCAGCTCGCGACTTCTGGTCCGGGTATCCCTCCTTCTGGCAGTTTGGCGCCAATTGGTTATACCAAGCCAGTAGGCAGTTATTTTGCCAGGGCAAATACGGCAGGGGAGAGACGTTTTCATGAAAAACTGACTGAATTATTTTTTAGGTTAATTATTTATTTCACTCTAATTATCTCTTTAATTATTCAGTAATTTAGGACAATAAAGGCAAATAAATTAAATGAATAGTATATGTTATATGAATTGCCAGGGGAGCGACAAAATTAGTTTTCGAATCCAGTACACCGCACGTTCGGGCAATAACTAAAAAACTACAGCGCTCAACCGGATTTCGCGATTAGTATTATTAACTTCAAGTAGATATATGGTCTTGAGCACTTGTTTCAATGCGACCGTCTTTGAATTTATGTCGTATCAACAGAACAAAATTTGGCAGGGTAGATACATCAAAAAATCGGGACAAAAGTTAATTTTAAAAATTATATGAAATAAACAAAATAATTTTGTTTTTTATTTAACCATACTTAATTTCAATTATTTTACTTCCGATTGTTTGTCCGATAAGTTTAGGTTTAGCATCTCATAAAAAAAATATATGTATTGTCCGAAAGTTACATAAAAAGTAGCAAGGGGACAAGCCAGGGGAAATACTTTTTAGATTTTGTAAGGAATTTCGGAAAAAATTGTTTTAATTATGCAGTAAATTATAATGTTATTTAATACACTGCATTAATATGATGTGATTCCTTTAAAAAAATAGCAACATAAAGTACAAAAACTTTAAGAACCGCACAAGTTACCTCTTATCGTAGAATCACCCATATATGTATGTATGTAAGAATACATACAACCCACTTAAATATGTCTGTTCAAATGTTCAAATATATTGAAGAGGCCAACATACATACAAAAACAATCACATAAACACATTTGCAGTGTCGGACAAAAAAATAAGAATACTTCCCAGAAATATTCGATAAAAAATTATTTTTAAGGGCATCATTTCTGTTAAACCTTTTTGTTTGAATATAAAGAGGCATGTCATGCACAAATGGAAATATGTTTTCCAACTCCACAGCTAAATCGGTTTTAGAGAACTCCCCGACTATTGCCAATATGAAGCTTTTGCAGGTGGACAATAAAATAAGAACAGATGATCAAATCGGTTGTTTAGGCTATATTGCGAAAAATATTTTTGATTTTTGTATTGCTTATCATTAATAGAGATGAACGAAGACAAATTTAACGGATTAACTGTAAATACTTCCTCTTATAAAGAAAAAAATGGATTGGACGATGCAATACTTAGCGGAAGTATTTGGAAAATTGCAAAACTTATTAGAAGATTTTCCACAAAAAAATGGTATACACCAAGCCATTTTACCAAAAAAAAAAAATTCATTACCAAAGGTGTAGACCTCGCAAAACTAGAAGCACAGATCATAATTTCATCAGAATTGTAGCGTTGCGGGATCTATTTAAGTCAGCTGTTGCAATAATGGGGGAGATAGGAGTTCAAATTTGTGTTTGGACAGTTGTAAAGTGCCTTGGAGACGATCAAATAATTGCGTCAAACAACACATATGTGTTAGTGATGTTCAATCATGTGTTGCCCGCAAACGTTCAAATTAACACGTCAAACATCAGTTTAGTTTTGAGCTCGTAACGAACGGTCATCATGTCATCGTCGGATGATGATGATCTATTATTGGCATGTGCTGCAATTCTTATGAAAAAAAAATTCTCAATTTTTGTATTATTTTATATTATTTAGTTTATTTTATTATATTTGAGTTTACTTTATTTTATTTTATTATTTTAATTTATTTTATTATTTTATTTTATTTTATTTTATTTATTTATTTTATTTATTTTATTTTATTTTATTTATTTATTTTATTTTTTTAATTTTATTTAATTTAATTTAATTTAATTTAAGTTAATTTAATTTAATTTAATTTAATTTATTTATTTTATTTTATTTTTTTGTTTATTTTATTTTATTTTATTTTATATTGTTTTATATTATTTTATTTTATTTTATTTTATTTAATTTTTTTATTTTATTTTTTTTTATTTTATTTTATTTATTTTTTTATTTTATTTTTATTTAATTTAATTTATTTATTTTATTTTATTTTTTATTTTATTATATTTTTTTTTATTTTATTTTATTATTTATTTTTTATTTTATTTTATTTTTTTTTTATTTTATTTTTTTATTTTATTTTATTTTATTTTATTTTTATTTTATTTTATTTTTTCCGCTTCGCTTTACTTCACATATCTATGCCCTCTCAGCTTGAAATCTTCCCTGCAAATGAGCTCATGCTTGTCAAACATGAGTGGAGACGATCAAATTATCGTCCGTCAAATAGAAATATCAAAAATTTTTGATTTTCATCAAACAGAGCCGACAACAGGTCGGTGTAGCGTACGTGTAGCCGACGAGAGCCGACGACACCAACACACTTAAAGTGTTTGACGCAATTATTTGATCGTCTCCAAGGCACTTAAGATGTATGGTTTTAAATAGCCGTTATGGAAGAACGGCTGGTAAAGCGCCGCTGTTGATAGAATTAAAGTGAATTTGGTTGGAAGTGATGCTAAACATTGGTAATAGGTTAAAAAATCCAACATTTAACGTTAAATATACTGCAAAAATTTCTAATTCTTCTGCTCCTGTGTGGATAAACCGTAGTAGTTAAAATAAAAGGTGGACTAATTTATTTACGTCCGTATATTCAAATTAGGAAGTTATGCGCCCTTTTGCACAATGAAAGTTGCCTCTAAAGTGGAAGTTTTAAAAGGACAGAGACTCTAACCATACGTCGGCACTTGTATGAAATTAAATTCTTCATAATAAAATAGATATTTTAATCTGGAATTGTTTAAAGAAAACATTGTTTAAAGAAAGAAGGAGAGAAGATTATACCGAGAAATGAAAGGGGAAAAGAGAGAAAAGTATAGAATTCTATAGAATTTGTGAAGATAGCTATATGAACATATGTATATATTTACACATATGAATATACATACATATCAGAGAGCTGCAACGGGTATATCATTTTCGTGCACACTCGAATGTCCACTCTGATTTTGTTTGATCAAACTTTTCGGTATGAATACACGTATTGATCGCTTGGAGACATGTTCAAAACGAACGAGCCTTTCGCGACACTCGAAACACAAGCATATATGCTTATTTTAACAGAGTGCCGAGTTGACACTCGTTTGTGAACGAGCTGGAACTCTAACCCGATCGTATTGAATGTGATCGAGTCACACACGAGTGTGCACAAAATTTCAGAATATGTATGTATGTAATTGGCAGTCATGCTATTATTGCGTAGTGATTGTCAACGATTATTGGTTTTGTTTGTTTTGTTTACTTTTTATAATTCATAATGACAACGATAGAAAATTCGGGTTGTGAGAACATTTCCAATGGCACAAACACCTTATCTGGTCTACACCTGAAATTTGTGATTTAAAAAAAATTAAAATATTTAAGTGCAATGAAATGCTTTTTATTTATGATTTATGAATTAATAAATAAAATAAGTTTTGAGTGAATTCTATTCTTAAATTGAATTATTCTTTTATAATATGTACTATGTACGTCTAATATTCAAATTATTCAACCAAAAAAACTAAGACAGAACGCGTCATCCCGACGCCAACATACATACATATGTTTATCTATTATTTTTTGGTCTTCGAGTGCCACTCGAGTGTGTCGATCACAATCAACACGTGCACGACACACCCGAAAATATAATATACATAAAATCCGAGTTTGCTGCTTGCACTCGAAGATAGGACCGTCTTGATTGTTCGTTTGCGTTATTTTCGCTTCGGGTTCTAAACTCGATCGAACACGTGTTTGAAGAGTGTTACGACACACTCGTACCGAATTTAAGCTAGTGTGATTGAACACACTCGAACATACCCGAAGCTGCTCTCTGATTTCAGGAGTACTTTTGTCGTTTTCAAAAATTATTGACCTTTTCTTCTTCAAAAACTAAAAACGTTCAAATGAAATTAGCATACCAAAACACGCAGTTTGACGATACGCAATAAATAGCTGACAAAAATAACGGTACTTAGTAAATAACTGTATTTAAAATGTTATAAACGTGAGTGTACAAGTTTTTTTTTTAGATTCCAAAATCGGAGTAATTTTAATTTTTTTAATTTTTTGGAGAAAACTTAATTTTACACTCAAATAACCAATAAAACACATTTATCTCACTTTTGGACGCATGTCAATATCTTAATTAGCTTAAGAGATAAGTCACTTCAAAGTCAAAACATTTCCCTGTACAAGTTTTTTTGGTTCACTGCACCTAATAGTGAATGATTTTCAATCTGACCTGTTAACATTCATTTTAAGCCTAGTTATACTATGTTTTGCACATTGGTAAAATGAAAGTGAATCGGCTAAAAAATTTTGTTTTGATTTCGTTATCTGCCAGACTTTCCCCTTTGTAATTGCATCGACTCCATCGACGGCTCCTTGCAAAAAACTCGATTCTAATGAAAGCATTTTAATGCATAAATAAAGTATCTAGTTACATACTTAAATCATTTTTATAAGACAAAAAATAATTTTAAATTTTTAAATTCCACACTTACATGTCGCACTTGACCAATTTTAAGTAGTTACCTAATCACATACTGTGAGCGTCAAAAATAAGTAAACACCAATTTTACTTATGTTCAAGTCTTTATTACAACGAAGTCTTTGGATAAAAACAAAAAATTTTTTTAGGAAATTCAAGGCTTATATTATAAGAGTTTAACTCAGTACTAATAGTAAACAAAAACAAAAAACAGAAAAAAAAATTCACCTAAACTAAAAATACTCCATTTCTTTCGCGTCAAAAAAAAGTAAACATAGCTCAAAAAAGGTAAAATCTATGTACAAAAACTAAATTTTTATTAGTTCTAGTATTTAGTATGCTTTCCTTTGGACTTCAACACCTCCCTTAATCTTCTAGGCATGGATTCTGCAAGATTTTGTGTAACTTCTGAAGAGATTTTAGTCCATTCGTCCATTAATGCCTTCTTTAGGTCCTCCTTGCTAGAAATGGTCCTCATTCTGATTTTTCGGTCAAGGTGTTCCCATAGATGCTCAATGGGATTAAGGTCTGGGGACTGTGGAGGGTGATCCAGAGTTTTTGGTGTTCGATATAACAGCCACTCACTAACAATTTTGGACTTGTGTTTAGGATCATTGTCTTGTTGAAAGATCCAGTTCCTTGAAAGTCCCAATTTTTCAATGCTAGGGACAACATTAGCTTTCAAAATATTTAGGTAATCAAATTTGTTCATCGTGGATTCAATAAAGACTAAATTTCCAACACCAGATGCTGCCATGCAGCCCCAGACCATAACCGATCCTCCACCATGCTTTACAGTGTTAGTAACACACTTATCATCAAAGGCTTTATTTTTTATCTCCAAATTTTAGGAAGTTTTTTCGATTCAAATATTTCGAATTTGCTTTCGTCCGTATACAAAATGTTGTTCCAGAAGTTTACAGGTTCATTTATATATTTTTTTGCGAATTCCAAACGCTTTTGTTGATTCGTCTTTGATATGTAAGGCTTTTTGCGTGGTACTCGACCATGAAGACCACTTTTATGCAGTGTTCTTCTGATTGTACTGGCACTTATGGGTTTACCCGATGTCTCCGCTATATGTTTTGCAATTTGAACAGCGCTTGAAACAGGATTAGCTTTTACTTCTCGTACTATTGATCGGGCTTCAGTGTCAGTAAGACGTTTGGGTCGGCCGGGCCGCGTTAAATCTTCCACAATTTTATGTTTAGCATATTTATCAATAATTTTTTTATTGTGCAGTGGTTTCTTTCAACTATTTCTCCAATTTTTCGCAAAGATTCACCTTTTTTATTTAAATCTAATATGATTTTTCTCGTTTCAGTGGTTGTTTGCTTACCCATTGCAAATATTGATGATTTCACGACTTAGTTCCAAAAAAAACTGTAAAAATGTATTCAAATACTCTTTACTACACTCTCATGCTTGACTAGTAACAATTTCCAAAGAAAATCTGGTGATTCCCGGAATAAGAAGTAAAAAAAGCAAGCTTTGCTGCCACTGTTTACTTTTTTTTGACGCGAAAGAAATAGAGTATTTTTAGTTTAGATGAATTTTTTTTTCTGTGTTTTGTTTTTGTTTACTATTAGTACTGAGTTAAACTCTTATAATATAAGCCTTGAATTCTCTAAAAAATTTTTTTGTTTTTATCCAAAGACTTCGTTGTAATAAAGACTTGAACATAAGTAAAATTGGTGTTTACTTATTTTTGACGCTCACAGTATCTTCTAATTATACTCTCGCAACAAAGTTGCTAAAGAGAGTGATATAGTTTTGTTCACATAATGGTTGTTTGTGTCACCCAGAAATAAAAGAGTTAGATATGGGGTTATATATACAGTCAGCGTCATATTTCATCGTACGCACCCTAAAATCAGTTTTTCAGTTTTCAAGCCACTCAAATGAAAAAGTTCTTCCATAAATAAAATAAAGCATGTAAAAAAATAATTCATATGCAAATTGATTGAATATATTTCAAAATAAAAATTAGATATTAAAAAACCATAAAATGGACAAAATTTTTGCGTCATATTTCATGGTACTCTACACAATTATGTAATAAAATCTATTATTATTATATTATACACGAAAAATTTGTTTTGAAATTTAAAATCTAGTATCTTGTGGGTCCACCTTTTAGAGTTACTACCTCTTGCATTCTATTTGGCATCGAAGCGATGAGTTTTCCTGTAAATGTAGTGGGTATTTTGTTCCACTCTTCTATTAAGGCCTCTTATAAGTGATCACTGAGTAAAATTTTAAGTTTTTGAAGTTTCTTTTTCAAATAATCCGACACGTGTTCAATCGGGTTGAGGTCCGGGCTTTGTGGGGAGCGTGAAGCTGTTTTCGCGTATTGTACAGCAGCCATTCGTGAACCAAATATGCAGTATGCTTTGGGTCGTTGTCTTGTTGAAAGTTATAATTATCTGGTAAACGCAATTTTTCATCTGAATGTTTCAAATTTTGCTTAAAAATTTTCAAATATTGTACCTTGCCCATTTTTTCCGTTAATAAACACCTTTGCTACTCCAGAAGCCGCCATACACCCCCAAACCATCACGCTGCCTCCACCATGTTTAACCCTTTCATGCCAAATGTTGCCTATAGGCAACATTGTACTTATCGGCTTCTAACTCTCGTTATTTAAATATTTTTGACCAGCGGTTTTTTCAATTATGTAGACTTATGTGTTGTGCAAGCTTACAGTTACATTTTTTGTAATGAGCTGTGCACGTATTCATTCAGTAGGCCTTCTCCGCAGAGTGGAATTGTCAAAATCGGTTTCGCGAAAAAGTTATACTGAAGTGTTTATACAAAAAGTGCTCAAAAACATAAAAAAAATTGTTTTATTTTAAAACAAAATGAACTATATAAATAAGTAAAGATAAGAGAGTTATTTAAAAAAACATTTTCACGAAAAAAGTGTTTAGTTTTTTTATAATAATCTAATTTGTGCCTATAAGCAACATCCTGTAACTGATGAACCAGGATACATAGGACTTTGAAATTTTTATCACTTCGTATTTGAGTTAAGACTAATATATATCTGTCCTAAAAAAAATGTTAGCTCCGCCCATTTTAATTCTGACATGAAAGGGTTAACAGTACATCGCAAATTCTTACTTTGAAGTGCTGTGCCCGGTTTTCTCCAAACTTTTGAAGCTCCATCATATCCGAAAATATTGAATTTGTTTTCGGCTGTCACTTCTTTAAGTACTTATTTGTGAAAATTTTGTCTGTTTGTTTCTGATATAAGGGTTTTCGACGCGCTGTTCGTGAATAATATCCGTTACGTCGTAATGTTCTCTGAATTGTAGACTTGCTCACACATTTTTCCGAAGCTCTTTCTATTTCACTGCATATTTCTGAACTGCTCACTCGAGCATTTTTTCGTACCATATCCACAACAGCCCGTTCATTTCTCTCATTAAGTTTTCGCGTCCCAATCTTCTTTTTGAAGTGAAAACTACTTATGGCGCGTTGGGCACTTTTGTAGGTGAGCATTTTCAACCGTTCTCGCGACAGATGAGATTTTACACAGATATAAGTGCCGAACACAAAGACGACGACACGACACGACGTAGCGACGGCTGATCACAAATGTCGCGTTGAAGCCAGCGTCTTGAACATTTTGAAAACGACAGCGACAGCAATTTCATTGTTGCCGTACTAAAATCTTTCACTTCAATAAAATTTACATATTTAGTTTAAAGTGAAATTATTTGTGCAAAAAATGTAAAAATTGGCGATTTATTTGTTTTAAATAATCGATGGTTATTATAAATGATATATCAAAGCTATTTTACGTTACTGCTGGCGAAATAACGTCATATTTGTTATAACTTTTAATACTTTTACATTTCGCATATTAGTGGCAACTCTACAGCTGCCCATTGTCGTCGCCAAAATTATAAACATTTTTTAATTTAGCGACAACGACAACTACAAGCCTGTTGTCGTGTAGTCGTGCTGTTGTCAAAAAATCTGTGCCCATAAGAACGGGTGTATTTTAATATTTGACAGATGTTGCTCGTCGCTTGTCGTCTTCTATGTGTTCAGCACAATACTCCGCGTGTATTCTTATAATATATGCAAGAATGATAGAAGACAAGATTACGACAGGCTGAAGCGTTCACGACCCACGAATGGGAATAGGCAACAGAATAATTGTCAAATGGAAAACGGAAATGTGAAACATAGTGAACCAAATTGAATAATGTGCAGATAAAATATCACAATGAACGTAATTCTTAAAATCTTCATTTATAAAATGATCCAATATAATAATGCATATTTATAATTAAAATTATATGTTTTGTTACAAAAAGTTCGCCATTTTGCCAACTTTTTTGTTGGTTTGAAAAGCACTAGCCTTGACTTCAGCTATTTGTTTTGGTTTTATTGTTCCGTACCACCGTGTAATTTGTTTTGCTCGCGTGTTCGGGGTCGTGAAAGTTGTCACTCAACACGAACTTAAAACCCAAAAAAGCTAACTGTAAACACATGTCGTATCATTCTTGTAATATATCGAGCCAATACCGCCAAATTATCGTAAGCGACAATTTTTTCGAAAATTAGTTTTTTATAGAAACCAGTAATTTAAGACGTAACGGACCTATCCCTGTTGATGTTTATCATTCAATTATATATAGTCAGCGTCATATTTCATCGTACGGCACTCTAAAATCAAATTTTCCGTTTTAAATCCATTTAAATGAAAAAAGTTCTTCTATGAACTGATCAAAATAAGAAACAAAATATATTTCATATTCCAGTTATAAAAATTATTTGCAAACTAAATGTAAAATTTCAAAAATTGGCCTAATGTTCAAAGTTGGTGCGTCATATTTCATCGTACGGCATTGTTTATCCTTACTTTTAAGAGCTTTTTGTTATCATTTTAAAATAAAATAGCTTCTACATAGAAGTGGAATCAGTTTATCACGTGCTGTGAAGTGGACCAGTGGTTATTTCCTATTTTGACAATAATGGAGAAAAGATATGAAACTTCCTCAGATTTTAGAGAAATTGTGATATAATAACGAAAAGAAGCTAAATCAATGAGAGAAATTGATAAAACTACCTCTAAATATAAGTTTACAATACAGCACATACTAGATTTGTTTATAAAAAATATAATAGAGAATAAAAAAATGGATCGAGGGGCGCGCGAACACTTAATGAAGGACATAATTAGGGATATGACACGAAGAAATGGCCGTGTGAGCTGTTCAGAAATATGTAGTGAAGTGGAAAAAGCTTCGGAAATATGGTTGAGCAAGTATACAATTCAGAAAACATTTTGGCGTAATGGTTATCTTCAAATTATCATCACCAACAGCGCGATGAGCACCGTCTATATCTGAATCGAACAGTCGAAAATGTATAACTTTCGCAAATCAGCACTTGAAGAAGGGTGTTGACATTTGACAGACAGTGCTTTCATAGACGAAAGCATATTTAATCTTTTCGGCGATGATGGACCATAAAAAGTTTAGTGAAAACAGGACACAACGCTTCTTATTAAAAATTTGCGAAGTACTGTTAAATATGGTTTAAGAAACTTGATTCTTAGGGGATGTATAACAGTTTCTGGAGTTGGAAAGCTGATCTTTATTAGAAGAAAAATTGACAATGACAAATATTAGAAATTTTGAAGCAAAATTTAAAGCAGTCAGTTGAAAAAAATGGGCTTAACTGATGCTTATGTTTTAAAACAACTCAACGACCCAAAGCATACTGCATATTTGGTTCGCGAATGGATGCTATATAATACGCGAAACAGCTTCGCACCTCTCCACAAGGCCTGAACCTCAATCCCATTGAATACTTAAACGATTACATGAAAAATAATTTTTAAAAACATACAATTTCGTATGTGTCACTTCAAAAAAGGGCTTAATAGAAGAGTGGAACAAAATACCGACTACTTTTACAGCTACACTCATATCTTCGATGCTAAATAGAATGAAAGACCCACAAACTACTATATTTTAAGTTTCTAAACAAATGTATCGCGTATAACATAATAGTAAAGATATTGATTACATAAATGTGTAACGTACGATAAAATATGACGCAAAAAATTTGTTCAATTTAAGCTTTTTTTAATTTATCATTTTTATTTTGAAATATATTCAATCAATTTCCATATAAATTATACTATTCCCAAGTTTTCTTTTATCTATAGAAGAAGTTTTTCCATTTGAGTGGATTAAAAATGGAAATTTTCATTTTAGAGTACCGTACGATGAAATATGACGCTGACTGTATGTAAATGTCTGAAAAGCATTAATGTATGAGAAATTTTAAATTACTACCTCATTAATGGTTAAAAGTATTTAAAAAAAACCTTATCCTGTAAAGTTTGGTTTTTGTCGCTTACGCTAAAACGGTAAAGGCTCGATATGTATACTATACGGGCTCTTTGCATGGGCATTCGTTCGTGCCCTCGCGACAGACGAGATTGAGAGTTTTTTATATTTATTTTATAAATGAATATTAAACGGAAAATTTATTTATTTAAATATTTAATTTGACTTGTGTTGCTGCTATGGTATTATGTTAAAAAAAAAAAAAAAACAAATCTAAAGTGTTAATAGAATTAATAAAAACATTGCTGTAGTGCTTTTGTATACTATAGTGTTACTATATTTTGTATACATTATTACAACTGCTGCTCGTCATCACGTAAGTAAATTATTATTTTATTTGGTAAATTTTGTTACGTACATGACTCGTACATACACAAATGCAACACGTTATTAAATAAAATTATCTAAAAAATGAGAAACACGTGGGGTACATATATGTTTACAATAGTGTACAATACTATTAGTATACGCATAGGTATATATCAGCTGTCTCTTTCTTCGGCTAGGGAGACAACTTCCTGTTTTACCAACAGTTACATTACAAGAATACAAGTTTGGCGCTAGCGTTTAAAAAGGCGCTGCATTTAAAGTTTGAAGTTGATAAATTTTTACAAAATTACAGAAAATCTCGAAATTTTGGGAAATTAGGAAAATTAACTCTATTCAATTTATTCATTTATTTTAAAGCTGCTTCCGCACTATTTATGATGAAAATTAATAAATACAAGGTTTGATCATTATCCTATGATTTTGAGTGGAAATTTCAACATAAGCTTTGCAGATGTCAAAAATCAATCATTAACTGAATTTTTATATGAAGAATTTGATTTAACGATGTCCAATGATCGCAATCTTAGCACAACAAAATACAAAACTACTATTGATGCAGTATTCACAAGATATATAAATAGATTTAAATCTAAATTGTTCATTTCATACTTTAGTTACCATACACCTATTGTTTCAGTTTTAGAATTTGATGAAAATCCTGATAATCAGGGTTGTTGTGGAATCTGACAGTTGTCGGAATCAGAATTCAAACCGACAAAAAATTCTGGTTCGTGTCATGAATTCTGATATTATTGGTTTGATGTTCGGTTCAGAATTTGTATTGGTTTTAGGTGTCATGGAAACCAATTTTATCGGTTTAACTATCAGAAACAAACCAAGAACTTCAGGGCTGACAGATTTGAGACATTTCGTTCAAATTTATTTTGATTCGCCTTTAAAACGCTTTGGAAAAAACATAATTATTATTAAAAAATAAGATAAGAACGTTAAATGACGTATTTATTGAAATCAACGGAACAAATTAAAATATTCTAAGAGTTTTACAAAATAAGTAATCCAGATTAGACAATGGAAATATCTAACTTTTTATGCATTATTATATTGGATAATTTTATAAATGAAGATTTTAAGAATTACGTTCATTGTGATATTTTATCTGCACATTATTCAATTTGGTTCACTATGTTTCACATTTCCGTTTTCCATTTGACAATTCTTCTGTTGCCTATTCCCATTCGTGGGTCGTGAACGCTTCAGTCTGTCGTAATCTTGTCTTCTATCATTCTTGGTTAGTATTAAATATAGGAAAAAAGTGTTGTACAATTTATTTTGACGCTGAATGTATCTGCAAGTTTAGAGTTATGAAATATGTAGTTTATTTTAGTATTATACGAAATGTATTTAGTATAAAAATATAAACATATTTTTTATGAAAGTATGTACATATTTATATTATTATAAAACAATACATACATATGCAGGTCCGTTTGAACATTTTTTCCACGAATATGCCTCTGAAATGGCATAACATTATTGAAATCTTATCAATCATGCATTTATTCAGAAATATCCGCAAAACGAATTTCATATTAATTGTATATACCCTGCAAGACATGTACCGGCGAATTCTTCGGTGAAATGCCAGGGAGCGGTACTAGCAGTTTCAATGAAAGTTTCTATGCCATTCTTAAGGGCGAATTGACAAAAGTACCCGAAACTATTGTGTACGTGTGATCGTTCATCCCTTTCTTGCACATTACATTCATCATTTAGCAATTTATATATACCTCTTGCACAATTCTATGAATGATCTTGGTACAATCACGGATGAAAGACCCAAAACTGCGAACCAAAACTCCACGTGCTCTTTCAGTACTGCGACCCACAAAAGCCCAGAAACTATACCCGCTATTTTCGGTTAGTTATACCAAAATCCCAAATGAGAATTTAATAACAAAATCATTAATTATATTACATATTTATTGAAAATATCATGCCATTTAGGTGTTTATTATTATATTTACTTTATACATATATTATCGTACTACACTATATACATATGTATAAAGAATTGAATAGTTGAACAATTTTTGCTATCGGACAAAGGCTGGAGGAAGAGTGGCAAATGTCCTAATACCCCGTGCGGGCTGGAAGTGTAGGCTGCGCACATTATGTGAGGACTCTATTGGTTTCTTTAGGAGTTTTTATAAGATCTGTTCTTTCATTAATTTCACTAGTACTAGATTCATCTGGGAGGAGGGTTTCTATAAAATATAAAGTAAAATTTGAATTTTTATAAAGTTTGTAATAAAAGTTGCTGTAGTATTTCCATTGAACTAATTTCGGTGAATTTATGTTCTTGTAGTCCTCCTAATTAAACATACAAAACGTTTTTAAATTTCTATGAGCACAAACATTCACTTAAATTTACCCTTTAATTTCTGTGTTTTAGCTGCTAATGGCACAGCCAAGTGCCGGTAAGCCCAAAAATACTGAAACTGATTTGCCCTCTAGCTCATTGGCAAAACTCAGTTGACACACGTCGTGATAATAAACGGTTTCAAAAGCACCCAAACCATGTCGTTCCAATTCTCGTGCTGGTGTTGACCAAAAGGTTGAATTGCACGTATAAAAGTGACATTAAACTTAATATCTGGTGTGTAAATGATTTGTGTTCCATGTAGCAGCGTTTGCACCCATGGTTCTGGATTTGCACATATTCCATCGCTTCGAAAGTTTTAAGCTGCTACAATAAGTGACACCAATAAGTTTGCCCTTTAACGCGCCATATGAGGTTTGAAATATCTGTGTGGAAAATTAATTAGAATTTAAGGCAAGATAATATTATTATATTCAACAATTATTTACGTATTCAGTGGTTTCGCCATTAATGTTGACCATTGTTGGCGTAGCTTCTATTGCGTGCTTCGAATTGACAGTACAATGAAGTATTACTGTATCGCACTCTTCAATTCTATATTTTGGATTTAGAAAAATTTTAATTTAAATTTTACTTATTTATAAATGCGTGCTTCAATAATTTAAACATTCATTAGACTGCAGATCACTGAATTAAATAAAACACGCAAAATAATACTTCATAAGCAGCCATGATATAGCTCAAAACAAAACTTGTTCAAACCCGAGAACTTTGGTTGTTTCTTTCTATCATTCAGGGTGCTGTATGAGAGAAGAATTGAGTTAAATGTTTATGCACATTTTACCCTTTGTTGCGTATGTGTGTATGTAGTGGTGTTATTAACATATAAGCAAAAAGGCTAATATGGGTCTATAATAGAAATGTAAACCTCCGAGCATATTTTTCAATAGGTAATGCTCAGCTCTGTTAGCGTGTACTGTTAAATTTTCTCCTACCGAGCCGGATAGGACACGCTTATAGGATTTTGTTAGTTTTTGAAAATTCACACGGTTGTCCGCAATTGGACCTTCTCTATATTTTATATTCTCTGGCAATAGCAAAAGAGAATCGCTCGAGAATTTGCAAAAGGAGTTGACCAGTGTTACCACTCGAAAAAATATGTACGTACCAAAATGCCTACCAAATCTCCTTTCAAACTAGCAATTTTTTTTCATTAAAACATGGCGTTTTATTGAACTTCACTTTTGGAATTTATATACTGTAAAAGCTCTTTATTCGCGGGGTATATGTTCCATAAATATGCCGCGATTACAGAAACCGTGAATACGGGATGATAATTTATATGGGATTATAGGGGATATGTTCCTAGGTGACAAAAAAAAAACAAATAGGTATATAAAAAATGGTTTAATTGAAGTTTTTGAACATTTTAACTAATTATCTTAAGGCTTAGGCAATGGTTTGAAGAATTTTGTAATTTTTTCTTGCTGGGCAGTTTTCAAAAGCTCCTTCAATTCAGACTGATACACATCAGTCGCATTAGCAATTTGTCTCTTAAAAGTTAGACTTCGTTCCATAGACGGATCAATGTTCATAAAGAAATCGCAGAGCTCATTTACCATTCTTAAAACTTCACTAAGATTTTTCAAATTGAATGTCACGTTCCCAGTGCTTGTTGAAGCCTCTTCTTCAATAGGTTGTGTTCAGTTCCATGTGAGCCCGTTCTATATGGAAATATTACCAAAAGTTCAAAAATATTGCGAAAATAGTGGAATATTTAACATTTTCTTTTAATAAGATCTATTTTACTTTTTTATTAGTCCATTTGACAAGAATATTGGGTTGGATACCTATTGGAATAATAATAATTATAATAATAATAATAATAATTAATAATAATAATAATAATAATTAATAATAATAATAATAATAATTAATTATAATAATAATTATTATTATTATTATGTATGTGCTTATTAGATCCCCGAATAAAAAATTTTTAGTCGCGAATATAGAAATTGAGTCTCATTTTTTTAATCCGCGAATAGTGAAAACGCGAATAAAGGAAGCGCGAATAAGGAGCTTTTACTGTATATGAAAAAAAACCTATCAAATTTATATACATACATATGTATCAAACATTTTAACACAACTAAATTGATTTGAGCTTAATATCAATTCAAATCAAACATTTTAAATTTGAAGAAAAGAAAAACCATATACAGGTACACATTTCATGTGTTTAAATGAAGTTTAAACATATTACATAATATAAAAGGTAATAAATTATTTATCTAAGAGATACTTTCATACATAACCTTGTGTACTAGTTCTTTACAATGAATAATACTACTTAAAGTACTTATATTTAATATGTTTCTTAATTTTGTTTTTATAAGTGCAAATTCCGAAAATCGATCGGTCCGCAGCGGCTGAACTGTACGGTAGTGTGATTAGATTAATCACAAACTCGTAGAAATGGGGAGATTTTAGTTTCTGGGGCGCCAAGATTTGAGTTCACACTTTTTATTAAATAAAAAAATTGATATCTCGCTCCGTTTACGAGATATCGAGCGTTGAAGTTTGTGTTAACAACAGCCGATGCGCGCACTTACATATGCATTGATGCAGGTGTTATGTGATTGATTTACTTATGTGATTGATTTATATGATTGATTGACAAGTTTTTAATTTTCATGTTAATTAGAATTAAAGAATACGTTAGAATATAATTTGCCTATCTGAAATTTCAAAATGAAAAACGCGAAAATTCACACCAGTTTGGAAAATTTTTCGATTTTCTATTCCTTTGATCTTCTCATTGGTACTAATGAGAAGGCTATGTCGTTTTTAGATGAGATTAGCCTGATACCTTCGAGAAATTCACAGCCGCCTTTTTGTTGCAATGTTCCAATGGTCGTGGAGGATAAACCAGTTGCCAAATTTGGATGGATTTGGCGTTGTGCATCCAAATGTGAAATAGTCACAGTTGCCGCAAAACAAAAGATCCATCGACTGGGACATTTTTCGACGAACATAATTGCCACTTGCAAATTCGCGATGTTATGGCCATTATCTTTTGTTTTGTTTCAAAAATGAAAGTAACGGACGTTTTTCAACATTTGTTAGCGTGGCGTGCACACAATGATGAGCCTGAAATTAGTCTACCTTCAGTGGTGGATTATTACAGCTATTGTCGCGAAATAGCTGAAGTAATTGCTTCACATTCAATGACTTCTCTTGGTGGTACTGGAAAAACAGTTCAAATTGATGAAACGTTTTTAACGAAACGCAAATACCACCGTGGTCGTTGCACAGAGCAAATGACCATAGTAGTACTTGGTTTGTATTGCAAAGAAGATAAAGAAGGGATTTTTTTAAGTGAAAGCGAAAAGTAAGGAAGAATTGTGGCCTTACATAAAGAAATATGTATGTAGACAGCAATACAAGCCGCATATGCACAGACGGCCGTGCATTTGACGATTAATCACAGTATCGGAGAGTTTGTCAATGTTGAGAATCCGATTAACATGATTAATGACTTCGAAAATCAAAATAAATTGTTGAAAAAATCGCTTTTGTGTTGTAGAAGCGCCAAACTTCTGCACCAATATATGGCACTTTTTTTTATCGTCGTCACTGTCTTGAAAAATTATACAAAAATGATTTGGGGTCACAGATAATGCAATTTTTGATAGATATTAAGAAAGTTTACCCTGGAGTTGTTGACGGAATCGAAGTCGAACCGCTTTACCTCAAAGAAATTGATCCACCATCTTTGGATTCTGAAAATTTGAGGGATTTTGTGCCACTGGATAAATATCCTCGATTTATCACGATTGAAGAGGAAATATCCAACGACAAGACATTAAGTCATGATGAAATTACATTCTAATTTTGTGAGAACGAAGGGAGTTTGGAGTTATTAAATAAAGCTTTTTAAAAAACAACAAAATATCGAATTATACCGTTTATTTTTTTAAACGCGGCCGAAGGCCGCCAGTGCAGAAAGTAGTTGTACGCGAAGAAACTTTCAATTTCCCTCTCTTTGATAACTCCCGGTGTTGGTTCGATGATATACCAAAAGAATAAATGTAATTTGTAATTATGTGTGCATGTAAACAAAATCGAAAGAACCATACGCATAATATTCGTAAATTTGTTTACATGCATATATGTATATACATACATATGGGCATTTCCGCCATGTCGAACGGGACAATCGTACACCTTTCAACTAAAATAAAATATGAACTAAAATGTTTTTTAATTTTGACAGTAGGATTTTTTAATAGCTCTTCATTAGCTCTACATTTAGTGTTAAGGTTGATTTTGGAACGGTTTTCATTTTCAAGTAATTACAAAAAACCAAGGCATTCGCACGGGACAAAAAATGGAAGTCGTTTTTGGGAACAACGATTCAAACGGCGATTTCAGCGAATTGATGGCCTTTAAAGATGGTATGAATTTCATCCAAAAATAATTTATAGTTTTTTTTAATTAATTATTAATCACATTCGCACGGGACATGTCGCACGGGACATTTTTTCCATCATAATATTTATGTTGATTTTGTTGTTGATACGTAATTATTTAACAACAAGTCCAATAAAATGGCTTAAAAAAGTAGTAAATGTATTTATTTATTTATTTTAACTAATATCCAACGAGAAAGACAACAAAAATTCTATAGTATGAAATGAAAATAGTATTATGAATGTGAAATACAGTTTTTTAAGAAAATGTTGTCCTCGGGAATAAACATTTTTGGATTTCGTTATCTGCTAGACTTTTCGTTTGATAACTGCTCCCAGTCTATCGACGGCTCCTTGCAAAAAAATTCTATTCTAATGAAGAGTATTTTAATTGCCTATAATTTTCGCCAAAATCTATATATTGAATAGCTATTTCAGCGGAATTTAAAGTGCGGTTGTTGCTCATATGTAAATAATTAATGTCAACATTATAAGACAAAAAATAATTTTAAATTTTTAAATTCCACACCTACGATGTCACACGGGACCAATTTTAAGTAGTTACCAAAACCACAAATCTTCTGATTCTTGAACAAGGTTTTTTTTTATTTTAATTGTATACAAATTTACTGTTTATACTCAAAATTTGGCGAGCTTGCTGCTTATGTTTGCGATGATGTGGGAACAAATGTTGTTTTTTGATGTCGCACGGGACAATAAAATATAGGATAATAAGAGAGCAAAAACATACAGTTATTTGCAATCGCATGCTTTCTTATGCATTTTATTTTGCTCTTTGTACCCTTATAAAGGTTTTACACAAAGCAAAAAATTATACATGATATGTTTCTTTAACAATTTTGACGAAAAAACAAATGTAGTAGAAAAATCGAAATGAGAAAAGTAGCTCCTATTCGACTTGGCTTTGGTATATCTCGTAATTGGTTATGAATTAATTTAAAATTAATTTAATATAAATAAATTTAAATATTTTCCTATGAAAATATGCAAAAACTTTGTAATTCTAATAATGTTTAATATTTTGTCTGTGGTAGACATTCTGGCGGAAATGCCCATATGTAAATTAATCATTCGGGCTTTGTTCGGGGAAGTCTCTTGACAGAATTACCAATTAACTTCCCGAACTCGACCGGAATGTCGTGTAGTAGAAACTACATTTTTTGGGTGTTATGGTTGAGTCAGCCAAAGAACTGACTCGCTTTGAGACATCCAAAGGACTGACTGACTATTCTTTATTTTAGCTTCTTTTTATACATATTCTAATCCTTAAGACTAAATACAAATGTTCTTACAATCTAATATTCATATTATAAACATATGTTCCACTTTAGACGCGCTACATGTGGTAAATGAAAGGTTCATCTTACAATCTAATGTGTACAACGAGTGTGTAACACGATTTTTAATAGTAGATGTGCCAATGACATATTGGACACATTTGTTTAGTAGTTCAAATTGCAATATCTTATCGGTGGTGTTAACTTGTATGTGTAAATATATATATTTTTGACGTTAAATGCGCTGTAAAACATCTACATAGTTTTGTAATGTTATTTTTTCATATTTATTGTTATTAATAAGTACTTTTGTTATTAATAAGAAGTAAATGTGATTTTTAATCTAAAAGAAAAAAATATTAGATCGAAGTATTTGGGAAAAAGCTTGGTAAGTACCTCGAGGCACTTAAGCCGGATTAATTTGAGTGCTTTTCCCGCTTAAGTGTCTCAAAAGTCTTGCATGTCTTGCTTCAAAGGCTTCTAATCAGTATCGTGCGTTCCCAGGCAAAGATGTCCAGGTCCCCAACTCATATTATTGTGGATTGTTTTATGTTTTGATTCTTACAGAAATCATTTGTAGTACATTAAAATATATAATATTTAAATACATTTAATTATTTATATTTGCTAATTGTAGGTCAATACTATCCAATACATAATTAGCGCATTTATAATTAGGGAGGGTTACTTGAAAAGGCTCTGTAAAGCTCGATGTGTCGAAAGATTGAGCGACACCAAAGCGATGCTACATTGCGTTGTTGGTAGAAAATCGGCTTGACGTAAACATTGGCGTAAACAAACATACCGACATAATTTTTTGCGAGCCTCAGAATTTGTGCTGAACAATATTTTAAATCGACTCAAGGGCTATGTTGCCACTTTTGTCCCTATGTTTATGCGGCGTTGCAACTTTTCCTTCTGGATGGAAAGTAAGAAAAATCTACAACTTATGATTTTTGTCATGGTCGCGAAATGGCGTTTGTTGGTATGGCATGCGCGGGGAGATGTATTTGGCTCTGCTTTTATGAATGAAGCAACTTTGCCAAGTGAATGTGCGCATGCGTTCATGAATGAAAATGTTTTTGCTGTGTTTACTACAATATTTGGCTACGTCGATTGGCTGCCATATTCACTTGCGATACTGCTCATGAGTCTTGAGACGTTTGTTGTTTTTGTGGTGGTTGACAAACTTACGTGCACGTATGCAAATGTAAGTTCGTGTGTTTGTTCAGTGACTATGAATGCTAAAAACAACTCTTTCATCTAAATTACAATTTTTCAATACAAACAAGTAAGGAAGGGCTAAGTTCGGGTGTAACCGAACATTTTATACTCTCGCAATTTATTTATTTAACTTTATTTATACAATTTGACCCACATATTCGTCATATATATTGTATAAAGTCCGTTGAAAGTTCGAAACCATAATATTAGGTTAGAAGCACCGAGGTCCTCGTGTTCGATATATGGGGTCTTAAAACCCCATGGTCCGATTTCGGCGATTTTTAGAATGGGGCTGCCACACCATAAACATAGTATTTGTGCAAAGTTCTGCACCGATATCTTCACTAGTGCTTACTTTATATGTTGTAATGTAAACGATTCAGATTGTCTTCAAAGTTCTGGTATATAGGAAGTGGGCGTGGTTGTGAAGCGATTTGGCCTATTTTCACAACATATCATTGGGATGTAAGGAAACTATTACAAACCAAGTTTCATTGAAATCGGTCAAGTAGTTCCTGAGATATGGTTTTTGACCCATAAGTGGGCGACGCCACGCCCATTTTCCATTTTCTAAAAAAATCTGAATGCAGCTTCCATTTGCCATTTCTTATGAGAAATTTAGTGTTTCTGACGTTTTTCCTTAGTGAGTTAACCCACTTTTAGTAATTTTTAACCTAACTTTTGTATGGGAGGTGGGCGTAGTTATGATCCAATTTCTTTCATTTTTGGACTGTATTAGGAAGTGGCTAAAAAAACGACAGCAGAAAGTTTGGTTTATATAGCTCTATTGGTTTGCGAGATATGTACAAAAAACTTAGTAAGGGGCGGGGCCACGCCCCCCTTCCCCAAAAAATTACATCCAAATATGCCCCTTTATAGTGTGATCCTTCATACCAAATTTTAATTTTTTTTAGCTTTATTTATGGCTTAGTTATGGCGCTTTATGTGTTTTCGGTTTTCGCCATTTTGTGGGCGTGGCAGTGGTCCGATTTTGCTCATTTTCGAAAGCAACCTTCCTATGATGCCAAGTAATAAGTGTGCCAAGTTTCATCAAGATATCTTAATTTTTTACTCAAGTTACAGCTTGCACAGACGGACGGACGGACGGACAGACAGACATTCGGATTTGAACTCCACTCTTCACCCTGATCACTTTGGTATATATAACCCTATATCTAACTCGTTTAGTTTTGGGTGTTACCAACAACCGTTATGTGAACAAACCAATATTACTCTCTTTAGCAACATTTGTTGCGAGAGTATAAAAAAGTACTTAAATATAAAGATAAATTGTTTATTTAGTGAAACAATAATAAAACTTAGAATTTTTTTAATATTTTAAATTTTATACGAAAGAAATTACAAGTACCTAGTATTCACCGCGACAAAACATATTGGACTGGTCGCAAATTAAATCTCGTTATTTTTTGACGATTTTGCATTATCTACATACGCAATTTGAATAACGACATAAAAAAATCAGCATTATTTTAGCCTAACTAAGATTTTTTGTATAAAAAGTTTGGATGCGATTAAAATGGTACTTTTTTCGAAGAAATGTATAACAAAAAGTGGCCATGGCTGGAAATAAACATTCAATTCAATGAAAACCATTATTAATTAAATACTACAATAATGTTTTATCACAAATAGATATTTGTAATAAGTTTCATTTCGAAAAATCAACAGTAAACTTCATTATAAAGAAATCTAGGGAAAGGTATCACCACCGTGGAGAACTTTTCTTTTACTTCTATAACTCTAGAGAGACTTCGAGTTTTTTTTTTATTGTGGATTATGGTGATTCGAGTTAGACAAGTTCCACTGTATTCTATTGCTAGATATATCTTATAATAATACTGTAAAAGAAAAATCATAAAAAACTAAACCTTTGTTATACAAATTTAGTGTCAAAGTTTATTTTTTGTATCAATTTGCATTTTGCAAAGAATTAGTTGACAAACTGTATGTAGATTCATACGACAATAAAAAATATTAACAGCCGAAATGTCCGGCGAATAATGCAGTCATCAAATTTCACTGCACCGAATAGCTAAAAATAATTCGTTCACTGAACATGATACTCGCTGCTAATTACATATGTATGTATATGGATACATACATAAATTAGAAATGAATGGTTGCATATTTATGCATCATATACAATCATTTAAACATAAATGTGTAAGGCTGGATTTACATATACATACATACATATGTTTGTATGTATGTACATATTCAAGTAAAGTGTGTGCTTGTCATACCGAATTAATAGCATTTCAATTTTTCATAGTTTTTATTATTCTTCATTCTGATACTGCTTTGGACAATTAGCAAAGAAATAAAACTCTTTCAACACTCTTTAATAATGTAAACAAAAGATCTGTAACTGAATGACGCCGTATTTGAGCTGTTCATTTGACCCCTTTCACACGGGCAATTTTTGTCGCGGCAATTCTTAGTTTTATAGGAGAGGGGCGACGAAGAGAGGAGAATTTCTGTCTCTCTCGCTTCCCTTGGTCGCCCCCTCTCCTATAAAACTAAGAATTGCCGCGACAAAAATTGCCCGTGTGAAAACGGTCTAAGTAAGTTTGATCATTGTATAGAGAAGTAGAGAAACTATCAGCTGATAAAACGTAAACAATCCACAGCTGAGAGACGTTCATGGAGAACTGTCAAGTAGTCCTCGGGGGTAGGTTTCTTTGGGCGTCCAAGATGGCCGACTTTTTACCGGAAAATGGTTGCATTGTAGAATTTTTGTGAAATTTAATGAAAAGTTGTAAAAAAAATACAGATTACTTGAAAGCATTCAATATTTTATCGATATAAAAAGGGTTCCTCTTTACACTGAATATTACAGTAGTCGTTTTTATTTCCAAGTTTAAGAATAATGAAAACATTTATTTGGGCTTCATTTTATCGAATGTGATGGCATAATTATTCACCACAGAAATATGGTAGCAAGAATTGAGCAACCATGTAAGTTATTTGACAGTTTCTCTAGTTGTTGTTTTTGCTTTTCATAATTAAAGCTTATTGGAATAGGGTAGCAAAAGAATAAAACGAACAAGTTATAAAAAGGCAGTACATCCGTATTAATTATGGAAAAGGGCACAATGAACAGAATTTAATTTAATATAGGTAATATATAATGTATTGTACTCATTTGTAAATATAGTGTAAATTTTTTTGATTTATATGATTTAGCGTTAGCTGTTTAAAAGGGACAAATATTTACACAATTTGAAAAAAAAACCTTAACTTCGTATATAGGTCTAATGTATTGTCTAATACCTGAGACAGACATGTAGTGTACATTGTAGTATGCTTCAGAAACCATATGTGTATCACCGGTTTTCCGAATTTTGTTTGAAAGCAAATGGTGTACTACAATAGAGTTCTAGAAACCATTGAAATTTTGTGGTGTTGTGAAATGTACTACAATGGATTGCATTGAACACACCCAAAGCTTTAAGCTCTTCTGCCACAATCATATGTTTTTTGACATTTTGACATGTAGAAAATAAATTAAATTCAAAATTAATTGATATCAAAAAACAAAATTTGAAAAAAAAGTGAAAAACATGTAATACGTTTGTAATAATATGTAATATGTAATAATTATATTGAACAATAATATTTTAAGATTGCTTGAAGTTATAACTAAGTCAGGATAAATTTTCCTGCCTGTTATTCATAATTAAAATTTGCTTGAATTTATTTGTATCAGCTGATGAATGTAAACTTAGTACAATATACTACATGTGTGTTACTATGCCGGTTCATGGTTTCTAGAGCTTTTATTGTAGTACATGTAATAGTATGAAAACCATATGTCTATCTTAGGTATAAATATAGACAAATACATAAAATTGATAATGTAACAAATTTATATCATTATTATAAGAAGTGGCATTTTAATAACTGCATGATCTCTCTCATGTTTATTCATTGATGAAAGCGCATAAAATCGATTTGTATTTACAATAAAAATATATACATGCATATTTACTTATGTATAAATTGTATTTTCCATTCCCAATTTTGTCTATAAATACTTTAAAATAATTAAATTAAAATACTATTTAAATTACTGCCAACTTTTCGTACCATACCGCATTACAAATAATTATGTTGGGTATTCATCCCTATCAGAATTAATATAATTTAATTTCGTAATACTAAATAACAACATAATACTACCAAAAATTCGAATGGTAATAAACAATAATACACAAATTTTTGATTATGTGAAACCCTATTTGGGGAATATGAATTAGCTCAACATAGGCGGCCATCTTGGCTTAAATGTCAAAAGTAGTTTCTGGAGGTGGGTTTTTGGAGTTTCTCTACTTCTCTATACAATGAGTTTGATTCTGTCAGTGAGAAAGAGTGGAGTTTTTTGTCTCTTCAACTATTTATACACTCAGTTTTATGCTTGCTATAATTTCATTTCCCGCTAAAGACAGTTAACCAATCGTATTGGAATAAAGTTTTAACTGGCATCAATAAAGGAACATATTTGAACTGGAATCGGCGCGTAGTGCATTATTAACATAAACAAAGAACCGTAAATTGAAATTATATTTGTATACGTTTTCATTATATAAGTGCAAAATACTAAAATAGCTAGTAGAAGAAAGTGGCAAATAAAAGAGAACAATAGTGATCTTCAATTACATACATTTAGTATAAAAATACAATGTAAAAAAGTAATTAAGTTAAATTTTTTTACATCTATTTATTCTTTACATTCATAAGATCAAAATACAAAAACAAAAGTCAGAGTTCCTATATTTCTTTTCGTGATACGCAGACTTTATGGTGCCTCTGTTTGCATGTTGTTACACTCTATTTTAAACAAGTAAGAAAAGGCTAAGTTCGGGTGCAACCGAACATTTTATACTCTCGCAATTTATTGATATAGTTTTATTAAGATAACACACAATTTGACCCATGTATTGGACATAAAGTCCAATAGAATAACGAAAATCATCATAAATAGTAAATGAGGGATGAAGTAATTCCTGAACCGATTTTCACCACCAAGGTACACTATATTCTAGACTATACACTCACTTAATTTTGCTAAGATATATCCCATATTAACCGATTTATAAGGTATTAAGCCCACCGTATTTTTGAGAAACCTATAATTAGATATATTGCTGCTATGGGAAGTTATGACCCACCCATTTCACCGATTTTTGGCGCAGAGACACATTGTTAGAAGAAAAGTACTCGCTCTGAATTCAATAAAAACATCTGGGAGATTTACCGATAATTTCGGTGAAAAATTACCAGGGACCTTGAAAAGTTATTATCCGATTTCGACAATTATCCCACAAGTGATTTCAGAGCTCAAATACATTATTTGTGTAAAGTTTTATTCTACCATCTTCATTCATCAGATGGAATTATAAAAAGAGCTTTCTTCCATTTCTTCTGTAAAATTTAGAGTTTCTGGTGTTTTCCGTTAGGGAGCTAACGCATTTTTACTAATTTTCAACCTAACCTTTGTATGGGAGATGGGCGTTGTTGTTATCCGATTTCGACTATTTTTATAGTGTATAATAGGGTATAAGGGAAGTTACTGCTTAAAGTTTGGTATATATACATATATATATATATATATATTTGTACTGAATCCTACTTTCATAACTTCATTTAAAGCTTAGTTATGGCACTTTGGATTTTCGGTTTTCGCCATTTTTTGGGAGTGACAATGGTCCGATTTCGTCCATTATCAATACCAACCTCCTCAGGGTGCCAAGGAATTTGTGTACCATTAATCGTCCGGAAATATTGCTTTGTTTCAAAATCATTTCTCGAGTTTATATGCTCTTTAGCAAATGAAAATCACTTGATTTCTTACCTTGCTTATAAGGGATTTTTTGCTGTAAATTCGGACATTCTAACAGGCCAAGTTTAGCACTCTACGGATAGCATGATGATATAAAATGGTACCAGAGGCCTCCTTTACTATTGCTTCGATCTCAAATGTCGGTGTTTTAAGTTTCTCTTAATAATTTTAATTACTTGTGGTTTTTCACTTACGGAACGCGTGGGGTACTAGCGCACCTCAGGCGGTTATCAAACTGAACATCAATTCCAGGACATCTTATTACAGGTTTTTGAACAATTTGAATTCATTTTCTTTCTAAGCATTAATAATATTTACTTCCTTAACCGTAGCTTCTCTTCTTTTTTATCCGTTATCGAAAAATTTCATAAACTACGCACAAGATAATAAATTATTTGATCGGGATTTATTGGAAATACATTTATTTTAAGCGTAAAAAGACATTTTTGTTTCCACATGATTTTAGTTTGTTTAAACTTTTTAAATATCATGTACATCTATAGTGGCGAATACTTTTGCCCACATGAATTAGTACTTATTTTTCTTAATTAATTAAAAATAATAATAAAAAATTGTATATAAATTTATTTTTTGTTAAAATGAAGAAAATTAATTCTAATATCTGTGAAAAAGCTCAATTTTGGTATTTCGCCTATTTGGTGCCTTCAAAATGTAACTAACCCTAATGGCGAATACTTTTGTCCGTCTGTGTACATAAAACCCCATATCAAACTCTTTTATTTCTGGGTGACACCGTTATGTGGACAAACCTATAATACTCTGTGCAACAAGTGGACTTGCGTCCGCTGTTCTGTTTATTAATTTAATGTTGTATTAAGACTAGGTACAAAAAAATTTTAAGTCTAAATTAAACTTATACTCGTTGCTGTTTTCGTTGAATTCATGTTGTTCCCATTACGAATTTGCTGATGCGGAGTCGGTAATAAAACGGATACGTGTGCGCAGTCTATAACTTATATTGCTGATGCAGCGTAAACAATTGTTCAATTGCGCTCGTAGAGTTGTTGACTGATTTTACTAACAAATATAAATTATAGAAAATTAAAAGACTTTCTTAAAAATAAAAGTCTGAATTGAAGCGAATCTCATACATACATACCGATTAGTGTATTGAATAATTATTTAATAACTTAAAAAAAGATTTAAAACTTAAACAACAACAGCTAGATAAACATTTTTATGATTTATAAATTTACTTCAAATAAATAAATTATTTTATAAAGATCGCGTTAGGTACAAAAGTGCTTTATTATTTAATGGAATCAGAAAATGAAATAAAAAGAAAAAAATAGTATAGATAAAATAATAAGTAAACAAGTCTCTAAACCTTCATACACGAATTCAACTCATGTTTCAATTAAATAAACAATAAAAAAAAAAACAATATTAGTAACAATTTCAAGTTTTTGTTTGTTATAAAATTATTTTTAAATAATTATTGCTAGTTCTACAAAATAAAAGAGTGTGTTAAATTGTGAGACAAATAGTAAAGAAAAAAATACTTTAATTCTTAGTAAAAAAATTAGATCAACTCTAATACAAGCCTTATATGTATATTCATATATTTTAGGATAAAATGGAGAAAAATGTGGATGAAAAATTAAATAGTCTGGAAAAGTATGTGCCATTCATAAATTACTTGCTGCACTTAGATGAAGATAAATATAAAAAATTTAAAGACATTCAACATTGGATTGTTTCGAGAAAAAGGTGAGCAAAATTATTAACCATCTAGTTTTTTGTATTAAATTTAATTACTGTTTTAGGTACCCAATGAATGTACTACAAAAGATTGAGCAATCCATTATAACGCAGTATAGAAATTTGTTTTATGATGATGGGGTAAGTCACAGAGATGTGTATATCACTATACAATTGATAACGTTCTTTACTTTAAAGATTTGCTCATTTTGGAAAATTATAGTTGCATTGAATTTGCTACTTAAGCTACTTAGTTACTGTGAGAATCGTCCGTACTATGGCGTGTTTTATAAAAAAAATTGCTTAAAAAATGTATAAACTTTCGAAAACGGTGTTATATAAATATTTGAAATTTGTGGAAGACTTATTATTATAATTATATAAAATAGTTTTGAAATTTCTTTCATATAATTAATTATGATCTAAAATAATTTTTATTTACACCTTTATATAACACTTAATGTTTTCCAGAAAGTGCCCAAACATATTATGGATATTTTTAATACACATGCGCATGCTAAATGCTTTAGAGTTAATTTGTGCTCCGATGACGAAGATAACGCTGAAAGCTCATCGGATATTGAAGAATTCGATGATGATGTTATTATTGTATCCACATCACCACAAGATAAAGTGCAGTCACAAGCAGAAACGGCAAAGCAATGTGGCAAACTTCAAGAGAAATCCTCAATTTCGCAATGCGATAAAAGCAAAGAACAGGAAACAGCTTCCAAGCCCGTTTTAGATCCTTGTATAACGGACGAACCAATATGCATAGATTCCGATGATGATGAGGATGAAGTACAGAATTCTACAGTTCCAGTTGAAGAAGAATTGTGCGTCACTGAGAAGCAACTTTTTAAACGGAGACGAGATTTTATAGATAACGTTGAAGAAAAAGACGAAAGTAGAGCAATTGAAAAAGAAACGTATAAGAATCAACAAAATGAGTTGAACAAAGAGAAGGGTAATCCAAACGAGGTCGTTGAATTGCAAAAGGAGGAATTAGATTTTGAAAATATGGATATAGATCAGTTGAAACAAATCTATGAGGATTTAACCAAGGAATGCGGCATTGATGTGGACCAATTATTAAAAAGCATAACACAATCAACGGACCTAGAAAATAATAAAAACAAGTCGCCGCATGATGATTTTGCAAGTTCACCAATTTACCCAAATTCGTGCGTTCCTGTGAATCCTTACCCCGAAGCGTATGCCAATATAATGCAACCAAATGTATATACTATGCCACCTCAAGCAACCCTTCGGTTGAATTTAAAAGACCCGCGAATTATTAAATTATTAGAAAGATCTAATACTCTGCATATGATTTCAATGGGTACGCCAGTAAGAAATGTTACTCAATCGGCGGCATTGCCTATACCTGAGCCTACAACCTATGGTGAATATAAACGGCTAAAAGCGGAGCAAGCGAAAAAGGCAGAATTGAAGAAGTTAGAAGAAGCAAGGAAAGCGGAACTGAAAAGCGCAGACGAATTGAAGAGATTAAATGAAGCAGAAGAATTAAAGAGAATAGAGGAAGAGAAGAGAACTGAAGAATTGAGAAAAATCGGCGAAGCAAAAAGAGCAGAGGAATTAAAAATAATAGAGAAAGCGAAGAAAGCTGAGGAATTAATAAAAATTGAGGGAGCGAAGAAAGCTGAGGAGCTGAAGAGAAAAGAGGAGGCGAAAAGAACAGAAAAGTTGAAGAGAGAAGAGGAAGCAAAAAGAGCACATGAATTGAAGAGAATAGAGATAGCGAAGAGAGCAGACGAAGTGAAAATAATAGAAGAATCGAAAATATCAGAGGATTTGAGAAATAGGGAAGAAGCGAAGAAAATAGAGAAATTAAGAAGAATGGAGGAAGCGAAGAGAACAAAAAACCGTAAAGAATTATGGAAAAATAACCAAAAAAATAAAATTACGGAAGCAGAAGATACAAGAATAACGGACAAAACGAAAAGAGAAGTTTATGCGGAAAAAGCTGGATTGGTGAGAACATCGAAAGATAATCAAACAAACCTGAAGACGAAAATAAATAATCTCGACAATAATACGGCATTATCGAAAGAAAATGAAGCGCCATATCAAAGTACTGAAATTTCCAGTAGCACCTATGTATCAAATGAAGAGGAGACTGATTTGAGAAGCATAATTTTGAATACTATTCTACCATATGGCGACAAAATACTAAATGTTCTTGGAAAAGGCAATCAGTTACAAGAACTAAATGATAAATTAACAACATTGGAAAATTCAAAAAAAGTAACCGAGCAAATAAATGCAACTAATGCATCATCAGTAAGTCATCAAATATCATCTGTTGCTTCTACTGCAGTGAATAGGAGTGATCATAATACTAAGACCGTAAACAATGCTCGAAATGAACATCGTCGAGAAGAGCGGACACAAAGCGTGCTTAATTTTAAGAAATCACAAAAGAGCAAGAAGAGGCCGCGAAAAGAAAAGGAGCCAAAAGCAAAACCCACTTACAAAAGGATACGTAGTATTTCCTCGTCTTCGTCGACAACGTCGGAATCGTCGTCCATGTCATCGACAACATCACTTCCTTTAACTAAACGAAGAAGAGAAAGTCAAACGTTGGTTAAGGAACCAATTGTAAAATTAAGAAGACTTTCACCGGAAACTATTTTCAAATACATGAAAATACCGTTAGCAAGCGAATGTAAAACCATAAACATTCGCTTAGTGGAAGACGTGAAAAGAACAGAGAAAACCGTACATCATTTGGTCAAGGAGAAACCGAAAAAACTAAATATAAAATACAAAAATATTGAAAAGCTTATGTTAAATGATAATACGACTTTTTGTGTGTTATGTAAATCAAAACCCTCCGATTTAACGAATCACTACAAAAGAGTACACAAAACCGAATCTTATGTGGCACGTCTCAGTAGATCGACTTTACATTATTTGGAAAACAACGTCCCATTCGCACAAAAATTGCCAAAAGTCGCAAAACTTCAAAAGTACTCAGTTAAATGTGCTTTTTGTGAGGATAAAATAGAAGATAAGTTCATAAATTTCTATAAACATTTTTCAAAACATACCGGCGAATATGCTTTTCAATGTGATAACTGTAAGTTGGAAAAACCTTATGAATTTGACATACAATCGCACAAATGCCATGCGAAGTCCTGTCGCAATGCTGCCATTAGAACACTCTATCAATATCCACCAAATGTGCTAGCCATATATTTATATTGTTGTAAAATATGCAATTTTGTGCAATTAAATGAAGCCAATACATTTAAACATTTGCGGGATCATCACGAGAAACGGCAAGATGATTCGAGTTGTATTAAAAGATATATACTCACAGCTATAAAAGATGAGGAGACGTGTGGGAAATCGCCTGAATCAGATACAAAATATGAATTACTAATGAAGGATGCTGATGAAGATATATTGGTGAAAAATGAGGCGATACTGGAGGAGGGAATAACCGATTTCCATAAAGATGAAAAAGAGAAAGTAGAAGCAAATGGATCAACGTTATTGCTGGATAGACGTCCAGCGTTCGAAAGCGCACTTAGCACCGGCTTAGCTATGATAGAACTTCCATATACCAACTACACTAAATACTCCTCTATACTAAACACAAATTTGATTTCTCCAAACTCGGCACAACAAAATGATATACAACCTATAGTTTTGTCGACATTGGAAAATCTTAAAATTGCGAGTGTTTCATCGAGTTTCGACTACATAAAAACGGAATGCTCTGACACACTGCCAATACAAAAAGAAAATTATAGTTGTAAGAAAGTACTGCAAAATTCAAGCAACATTTCGTATCGCCAATATCCAAGTGGCGCGTCTTATTTCGGCTTATACAAATGCATGGCCACTGATTGTCTATTCTCAACGGACGCAAAAGAGGAAATATTGCAGCATCTGAAGGAGCATTTGAGCAGTGAATGTCCACCCGAAGGCTGTTTACTATGTGCCTACTGTCAATTAGACGCAGAGATTTGCACTACACATGAAATGTTGATTGAACACATTGAAAAAAACCACCAACAGTCCCAGTTTCAATGCTCTGTTTGTTGCTATCGTGGAATTTCACCAAGCCATGTTTCATTGCATTTTAAGCATGGGCATCCGGAACAAGAATTTCAGATTGTATATCAATGTGCGTTAGATATCGCTTTAGATACTAGTATACCAACAAATATCTCCGAATTGCTGAAAGAAAATGTGATACCGCTGGTTTGTCCGCTTAACGGTATGTTGTATATATTTGAACCATGATTAGTAAGAACTGTATTCATTTAGCACTTATTTTCATTATATAGATTGTACACGGAATTTTCAGAGTGTAATTTGGATGAAAAACCATCTAATGCACGCACACTCTTTACCCATTAAAAGTGATTGTATTGCAGCGCTTGAAAAATATACCTGTATATATTGTACGATGAATTTTTGTGATTTGGAGATGGTCAGGAATCATTTGGTTATGTGCCATCCCGACAAACAACCTTACGTTTGCGAGAGAGTTTTACTTCCAGAAAAAGAGGTAACATTGCATTTATGTTTTAAATTCTCAAATTGGCACACAGAGTTTGAGATAAAAACTTAAAACTACTTTAAATTACTAAAAGTACAATAAATATCTAATCAATACTGCTAGAAACATCAAATCTCGTAGAGATCATGATTTCTTAGACTTTAGACAATGGACGTGACGCACTTTAACATCTATTGGTCTTGTCAATTTTGGAATCAAATTAACCGCATTTTTAGGAAAGATTTTCGACACTTTAAAACAAACCTTTATACTTATCAGATACGGAACTTAACCATTAATTTGTATACTCTCGCAACAAATTTGCTAAGAGAGTATAATAGTTTTGTTCACATAACCGTTTTTGTGTCTGTCATAAAGCCTAACGAGAATGACGAGACGAATTAAAATGTCTGTCCGACCGTCCGTCCGTGCAACGTGTAACTTGAGTAAAAATTACGATATCTTGAAACTAGGTACACAAGTTCCTTGTGACCGTGACAGGGTTGCTATTGAAAATTGAAATCGGACCATTGTCACGCGAAATCGGTTCACAACCACGCCTACTTCCCATATAACTAAATGTTTAATTCCATTTGATGCTTTCACTTTAAAATATACATATACTTAAGAACCAATGAAGATAGTGGAATAAGCTTTACATAAATAATGTAATTGAGCTGAGGTATCACTTGTGGAAAAATTGTCGAGATCGGACTATAACTTTTCATCGAACATGAAGAAATCAGTGCCTAAGGGTAATTTTTCACAGAAAATATCGGTAAATATCTCAGATAATTTAATTCAGAGGGAATCTTTTTTAAAATCGGGTCATAACTTTCCCTAGCTCCCATATACCAAATTATAGGTTTTTCAAAAATACGATGGGCTTTATTCCGCATATATCGGTTAATGTGTGAGATATCTTAGCAAAATTAATTGAGGGTATAAGCTAGGATTAGTTAGGTTGATGCTGAAAATGAATGAAATCGGTTCAAGAATTACCTCAGCCCTCATATTCTATATATGATGATTATCGTTATTCTATTGAACTTTATAACGAATATATGGTTAAAATTTTATGTTGTTTTAATAAAACTAGATCAATAAATTCCGAGAATATAAAACGTTCGGTTGCACCCGAACTTAGTCTTTCCTTACTTGTTTCTTATATTTGAATTATTTATTTCCTGCTATATTAAAGTTCTAATATTTTTTCAGGAGGATTTACTGCAAAATTTAACGATAACATTTGTCTCATTGCCAATCATACCAGTTGAAAGTATCAGATATGTGAAGATGAAGCCAGAATTCGGTTTGAACTCAACGAATGACATGTCTGGAACAGAAATAACAGATATATCGGGCAATATAACCGATGTCCCTGCAGCAAATCAGATTGAGTGTGACACCAAGCCAAATTTAGAGCAATTAGTGAAAACAGCTGAAGAGAGCGTCAAAGCCAGTTTACAGAAATTGGTCACAAGCACAGGCATCTCACCCAATTTACTCTATCATTGCCCAGAGCCGACATGTGGCGGATTTTTCTCAACCTATGATTTGTGGCATCGACATATGAGTCTGCGGCATTGTTGTGTTTTAAGCATTTGCCCACATTGCGTCAACAACAAGAAGACCGAATTGCCATTGGTTGATTTCAAAGAGCACTTCCAACAACACTGTTGTCATCTATATGGTTGTTTCCATTGCGGCGAAACTTTCTCAAATGAGCAGGCATCAAGAGATCACATTACGCTTGCACATATAGATATAAATCCAAACACTTCGGCAATACATCTGGAAAAGGTGCCACTCTACTTCAATCAGTCTTTTAATATACTGCTGAAATCGGAAGAAAAGAAAGAAAGATATACCTTATTGTTGGAGTTGCAAGAAGTCGTACAAAATCGCTATAAATATATCGATAAATTGATCAACGATTCATTGAAAACGCAGTGGATTGTGCCTTATACAGCTACTTGGTTGGAGAACTTTCCAAGTTTCAAAAGCAATGAAAGGTTCAAGCGGAAATGCTTTTGTCAGAATTGTCCCTTCCAAACTTATGATAATGAAATATTTTACGCACATTTAAGGGAAACCCATCAGGTTAAGAATAGTAAATTTGCCTGTGCCAAGTGTCATTTTAACGTATCGTGCGAAAGTTGGGAACCCATCATTGATCACATAAAGATGCATGTGCTTAACATACACATTTGCTCCGTGTGCTCATATTATCATCACAATCGACAAAAAATACGCCAACACTTAACACAAGAGCATCGCTTCAGAGACGTGCCGATTGTGACTATTATACGTTCGTCTGTTAATACTCAAATTTCGTTAGCCGTCGTATTTGCAGAGCAAAGGAAAACATTTTCCACCATTAAACGTTGTTTTTGCTGCGATAAAAGCAGTAATTCGTGGCAGGCATATGTCTCACATTTGAAGAAAGCACACTTTTTGACATTGCAATATTTTTGCGAAATCTGTGATGAATCACTTAAGCTCACAGAATGTGATGCGCATTTTACTAACTGCCATTCAACAGCATCGTTGAGAATACGCTGCCAAATTGCAACTAACACTCAAATATCAATCGATAGCATTATGCCATTGAAACTCGCAATCGAACCAAAAAGTAGTGATCCGCTTGGTGTAGTAAAAGTAATTAAGCAAGAACCCTGTGATATGGATACGGAAAGTGATAGTGATATTGAACTAATTACTGAAGATGATATTGTCATTGCTAATGATGTGAACATGTGTGAATCTCAACAAAATCCAAAAGATATTAGATGTGTAAACTTTAGGAATTTACAAAGTCAGCACACAAACATCGGTAATTTTGATGTCTTGCATGTGTTGCCACAACCATTAGTACCAGGTGCAGTGCGAATTCCACAGATGCAGCAACAGCTACAACTGCAGTCACAATTCATTCCACAATACGTGCCTCCAGCGAGCCCCATCATAGCAATGAATGCTAAAAACGCGTCGTTGGCTGTCCCACGCATGGCAATGCACAGTCAAAATTTAAATTTCGCAGGTGACTGCAATTACAGATGTATTAAAATTTTAGCAAATACCACCGGTAAGGAACATTTATATAATTCACACAACAATCAGTTGTACCTTACCGGAATCGACCCGGTTTTTATTAGGTCAAAGGCTGTTATTTCGGCTATCTGATCCTGTTTGGGGCGGTAAGATGCAAATTTAATTGTTCTCTGAGCAATTTCTTGCAGTAAGGGTTGCTCTATATCTTTCTGATCCGCTCTGTGTGCATCCCAGCCTGGAAGAATTTAAGGCGTTAAGAAGTTTCTCTGTTCTCTGAAGCTATTTTGCCAAGAGGGGCACCGCCCTGGTAACGTTGAAACTAATAAACGTTTTTGACCGAGACAATTTCACAAAACTACTATAATACATTGAAAAAATAATACTTCCTCTTCCTGAAGAGATGGACCATTAATTACCTGAGTGGTCGACAATCATCACTATAAGTTCGAGTTAAAATTTCAAAGTTAAGAGGAATTAAATAGAAATGGTGTTCTCTCTCCACCACAGTTTAACTTCAACATTTCGAACCACCAGAGAGAACTAAGTATCTGCACAACGTTTTTCTTTTATCCACAAATTGGACGAAGGAATACAGATCACGGTGCAAAACAATGGTGGAACAAAATGCAGAGCCGCAACAATATCCTCAAATCGTTAGTCTGCAGAACTTGGGGGAAAATACAATTGATGGCGATAGCGATCATCGCCCTACTTCGTTCTGGATACTATAGTAGATTAAACTCCTACTTATCTAGCCTCTACCCCAACTACTAAACACATGTTCTGCCTGCAATAAGTCTCCACATGATACTAATCACCACTTTTCATGCCCAATGAAATCTACTTGTGTCTTCTTCCCGTTTGATGTCCTCGATTACAATTTATTTGCACTTGCCTCGAAACAGGGATTAGATAACCGTTACAAAAACTACAATATTTATATAATTTAATGAATATTAATTAAATTATTTTTTTTTTTAATTTCATCGGCGAACGTATTATATTACTATGGTATTCCTATTATACATATATGAGTTATACTATAGAATGACTGGTATTAGTTTCAAATATTAAATTTCATATCATGCTAAATAAGACTACTAACCTATATATTTACATTCAATAACATTATTTACAGACAATACTTTGAACAACAATTGCTCTCTCCAAAACATCCAACGGTGAAATCGGCAAGGGTTATGTCCATGGCATAATTGTGATAAATAAAAAAAGTTACTTTTTTCTTAGGCAGGTATCATTAATTAAATTAAGATTATATTTTTCATACGAATTGCATTAGAAACAAATGCAAAGACAATAAATTGTTTTAGTATTTTAAGCCTTTTCATAGTTGAAAATATTTGAAATTTAATGACAAAAACAATGTACTTCGAAGTATTTAATGAGGAATATTTTCCATGGATTACATTGAAACAGCTAATATTTAATTTTTTTTTATTTTATTATAATCTTTTATTATAGAATGTGTTTGTCATAAGCAATCATATTTAGCTACATATACAAGTAACGTGGCATAAGTTCTATGAATTTTTTAACTTGGAAAATAAAAGACCTTTTTTATTATTTTTTAATTTATTACTTTGAAGTCATAATTAATTTATTTGAATATAAATACTGTTAAGAATAGTGTAATTTTTTATTTAAAGAATAAACTGGCAATTATTTTTGTTTTTAAAACACGGTGTACGATTTATTGTGGATTCGAATGTTCTAAATTTGTTTTATTGGTTCGTTAGCAAATTTTACTGACATTTTTCAAACGGCATTGTGCTAGCAAAACTTGTTTCGAATGGAAATTAAATTGTATTAAAACGTATTTTGAGAATTTTGAGACTGTGTAGGGTGTAGTGTGGAAACCCCGCTGCTTGCGGAGGTACACTTCATTTAATGAGTCAATGATGAAACTTGGAACACACATTCCTTGGGACCGCGAGAGGGTTGCTTTCGAAAATGGGCAAAATCGGACCACTGCCACGCCCACTAAATGGCGAAAACCGAAAACATATAAAGTGCCATAAATAAAGCTATGGAAATAATATTTGGTACAAAGAATCGCACTATGAAGGGCCATATTTCGATGTATGTTTTTGGGAGAAGTAGGCGTGGCTCCGCCCCCTACTAAGTTTTTTGCACATACCTCGTAAACTACTTAATCTATATCAATCAAACTTTCTACAGTCGTTTCTTTTAGGTACTACCTTATGTATGTATGTATGTGATTGGCGTTGCAACCGTTTAGCCGGTTATAGCCGAATCGACGATAGTGCGCCACCTGTCTCTCTCCTTCGCAGTTCGGCGCCAGTTGGAGATCCCAAGTGTAACCAGGTCGCTCTCCACCTGGTCCCTCCAACGGAGTGGAGGCCTTCCCCTTCCTCGGCTTCCTCCGGCGGGTACTGCATCGAACACTTTCAGGGCTGGAGTGTTTTCGTCCATTCGGACAACATGACCTAGCCAGCGTAGCCGCTGTCTTTTTATTCGCTGAACTATGTCAATGTCGTCGTATAACTCGTACAGCTCATCGTTCCATCGTCTGCGGTATTCGCCGTTGCCAATGTTCTGAGGACCATAAATCTTGCGCAAAATTTTCCTCTCGAAAACTCCTAGTGTCGTCTCATCTGATGTTGACATCGTCCAAGCTTCTGCACCGTAAAGCAGGACGGGAATGATAAGCGACTTGTAGAGCTTGATTTTGGTTCGTCGAGAGAGGACTTTACTGTTCAATTGCCTACTCAGTCCAAAGTAGCACCTGTTGGCAAGAGTTATTCTGCGCTGGATTTCGAGGCTGACATTGTTCGTGTTGTTGATGCTGGTTCCCAGGTATACGAAATTATCTACGACCTCGAAGTTATGACTGTCAACAGTGACGTGGGAGCCAAGACGCGAATGCGCCGACTGTTTGTTTGATGACAGGAGATATTTCGTCTTGTCCTCATTCACCTCCAGACCCATTCGCTTCGCCTCCTTATCCATGCGGGAAAAAGCAGAACAAACGGCGCGGTTGTTGCTTCCGATGATATCAATATCATCGGCGTACGCCAGGAGCTGTACACTCTTGTAGAAGATTGTACCTTCTCGGTTTAGCTCTGCAGCTCTTATAATTTTTTCCAGCATCAGGTTAAAGAAGTCGCACGGCTCGGAGAGGTCCTTCCCAATCATGACGGAGCTTTTGGTGTTGCTCAACGTCAATTTACACAGCCGTATTAGTTTTGCGGGGATACCAAATTCAGACATCGCGGCGTAAAGGCAACTCCTTTTCGTGCTGTCGAAAGCAGCTTTAAAATCGACAAAAAGGTGGTGTGTGTCGATCCTCTTTTCTCGGGTCTTTTCCAAGATTTGGCGCATGGTGAATATCTGGTCAGTTGTCGATTTTCCAGGTCTAAAGCCACACTGATAAGGTCCAATCAGTTTGTTGACGGTGGGCTTTAGTCTTTCACACAATACGCTCGATAGAACCTTGTATGCGATATTTAGGAGGCTGATCCCACGGTAATTGGCGCAGATTGTGGGATCTCCCTTTTTATGGATTGGGCAGAGCACACTGAGATTCCAATCGTTAGGCATGCTTTCTTCCGACCATATTCTGCAAAGAAGCTGATGCATGCACCTTATCAGTTCTTCGCCGCCGTATTTGAATAGTTCTGCCGGTAATCTATCGGCCCCCGCTGCTTTGTTGTTCTTCAAGCGGGTAATTGCTATTCGAATTTCTTCATGGTCGGGTAATGGAACATCTGTTCCATCGTCATCGATTGGGGGATCGGGTTCACCATCTCCTGGTGTTGTACTCTCACTGCCATTCAGCAGGTCGGAGAAGTGTTCCCTCCATAATCCCAGTATGCCCTGGACATCGGTTACCAGATTACCACCTTGGTCTCTACATGAGGATGCTCTTGAAACCTTCGTTAAGTCGCTTCATTTTTTCATAAAATTTTCGAGCATTCCCTCTGTCTGCCAGCTTCTCAAGCTCTTCGTACTCACGCATTTCGGCCTCTTTCTTTTTTTGTCTGCAAATGCGTCTCGCTTCCCTCTTCAGCTCTCGGTATCTATCCCATCCCGCACGTGTTGTGGTCGTTTGCAATGTTGCGAGGTAGGCAGTCTGTTTTCTCTCCGCTGCGAGACGGCACTCCTCATCGTACCAGCTTGTTTTTTGTCGTTGCCGAAAACCAATTGTTTCGGCTGCAGCGGTACGCAGTGAGTTTGAGATGCCGTTCCACAGTTCCCTTATACCGAGATGCTGATGAGTGCTCTCAGAGAGCAGGAGTGCAAGTCGAGTAGAGTATTTCGTGGCTGTCTTTTGCGATTGCAGCTTTTCGACGTCGAACCTTCCTTGTGTTTGTTGACGGGCATTCTTTGCTGCACAGAGGCGGGTGCGTATCTTCGCTGCGACCAGATAATGGTCCGAGTCTATATTTGGTCCTCGGAGCGTACACACGTCTAAAACACAGGAGACATGTCTTCCGTCTATCACAACGTGATCGATTTGGTTCCGCGTGTTTCGATCAGGAGACAGCCAAGTAGCTTGATGTATTTTCTTATGCTGGAATCTGGTACTACAGACGACCATATTTCGGGCCCCAGCGAAGTCGATCAGCCTCAGGCCGTTTGGCGATGTTTCGTCATGGAGGCTGAATTTTCCGACTGTTGTGCCAAAGACACCTTCTTTACCCACCCTGGCGTTAAAATCACCAAGCACGACTTTTACATCGTGGCGGGGGCAGCGCTCATAGGTGCGTTCTAGGCGCTCATAGAAAGCATCTTTGGTCACATCGTCCTTCTCTTCCGTTGGGGCGTGGGCGCAAATCAGCGATATGTTGAAGAACCTCGCTTTGATGCGGATTGTGGCTAGACGTTCATCCACCGGGGTGAATGCCAGGACTCTGCGACGGAGTCTCTCTCCCACCACAAATCCAACACCAAATTTGCGCTCCTTTATATGGCCGCTGTAGTAGATGTCACAAGGACCCACCTTCTTCCGTCCTTGTCCCGTCCATCGCACTTCTTGGATGGCGGTGATGTCAGCCTTAAGTCGTATGAGGACATCAACCAGCTGGGCAGAGGCACCTTCCCAATTAAGGGTCCGGACATTCCAGGTGCATGCCCTTATATCATTATCCTTAAAACGTTTGCAGGGGTCGTCATCAAAAAAAGGTCTCATCCGAGGCTTTCGTAGATTTTTCATTGGGGGGTGTTTTTATGTGGTGGGTCCCAAACCCTACGCACAACCGCATAAGCGGGCTTCGCGCTGCTTGAACCATGTGGAGAAGAATCGTTTCTGGCCACTCCCAAGTGAGTGACAATCAAAAACTTTCCTCACTTGCGTGAACTTCTACACATGATTCCATTCTCCATACTACCTTATACAGTCCAAAAATGGAGGAAATCAGATTATAATCACGCCCACCTCCCATACAAAGGTTATATTGAAAACTTCTAAAAATGCTTTCATTCAGTAAGGGAAAACACCAGAAACCTTAAATTTCATTATAAAGAAGGTACAGAATACTCCACCCAATTGGTATACAAAATTTTAAGTGGGTGTGGCTCCGCCCACTTATGGATCAAAAACCATATCTCCGAAACTACTCGACCAATTTCAATGAAATTCGGTTCATAATATCTTCTAGCTTCCCAATGATATGTTGTGAATGTTGTAGGCCAAATCAGTTCACAACCACGCCTACTTCCCATATACCAGAACTTTGAAGTGGATCTGAATAGTTTACTGTACAATATGTAAAGTAGGCACTAGTGAATATATCGGAACTGAACTTTGCATAAATACTGAATTTATAGTGTGGCAGCCCTTTTCTAAAAGTCGCCGAAATCGGACCACAAGTTTTCAAGACCCCATATATTGAACATGAGAACCTTGAACATGCAACCTTCAATGGACTTTATACCATACATATGTATGACGAATATGTGGGTTAGATTGTGTATTATATAATGTTAACAAAATTAAATAAATAAATTGCGAGAGTATAAAATGTTCGGTCACAACCGAACTTAGCCCTTCCTTACTTGTTATATATTTTTTCGAACAGTAAGAATACCCTTGAAGGGAAAACCATGTATAATTAATAAAAAATATTTTTTTTTATAAATTGAAAATGTACAATGTTGAGCGTGTACAGACCAAAGGAAAAAAATATCGAATATTGATGAAGCTATAGCAATTGTAATGCTGCAGGACAGAATGCGTATTAGAAGAGTGTATTTTTATTAAATATAGTTAAAACAAGTGAGGAAAGTCTTAAGTTCGGGTGCAACTGAACATTTGATACCCTCGCAATTTATTGATATAGTTTTATTTTGACCCATATATTCGGCTTAAAGTCCACTAGAATAACGAAAATCGTCATATATAGTGTATGAGAGCTGAGGTAATTCCTGAACCGATTTCACTCCTTTTCACCACCAAGGTACACTATATCCAAGACTATACGCTCACTTGATTTTGCTAAGATATCTCACATATTAACCAATATATGAGGAATAAAGCCCACCGTATTTTTGATAAACCTATAATTAGGTATATGGGAGCTAGGAGAAGTTATTACACGATTTTAATAATTTTTGGAACAGAGTCACACTATTAGAAGAAAAAATTTCCTCTGAATTACATTAAATTATCTGAGAGATTTACCCATATTTTCGGTTAAAAATTACCCTTAGGTGCTGAGTTCATCATGTTCGATATCCGGAGTCTTGGAAAGTTATAGTCCGATTTTGACAATATTTCAATAAGTAAAGCAAGATGATATGCAGTATTTGTGTAAAGTTTTATTCCGATATCTTCATTGGTTCCTTATGAATACATTATAAAGTGAAGGAATCAGATGGAATTAAAAATTGAGTTATATGGAAAGTAGTCGTGGTTGTGAACCGATTTCGCCCACTTTCTATCCGCGATATCAGGGTGTCAAGAAAGTATTATGTACGAAGTTTCATTGTAATCGGTCGAGTAGTTCATGAGATATGGTTTTTGACCCATATGGCGACGCCACGCCTATTTTCCATTTTGTAAAAAGATCTGAGTGCAGCTTCCTTCAGTAATTTCTTCTGTAAAATTTAGTGTTTCTGCTGTTTTCCGTTAGTGAGTTAACTTACCTTTAGAAATTTTCAAATAATGAAATCATAATTTTTACTCAAGTTATCCGTTGCACGGACAGACGGACGGGCAGACATACATCCGGAATGTAACTAGTCTCGTCATTCTGATCATTTTGATATATATAACCCTATATCTAACTTTAACAACTCAACTTTGTTGCGAGAGTATAAAATCAATACAATATTGCTTAAAATACGTGAGTTGCTCAATATGAGAAACATTTAACACAAAGTACCGCACGCTTTTTAACCAAAAATACAAGTAGGGCACCTCCTTACAGTGCTGCTCAAATATTTTCTGTTTCAGTACCATTAAAAGAAAGTTACAAACATATTAACATACAGATGGAAAAAGAGTTTTCTATTGCAGTTGCTTATTATTTCATATTATTTCTCTTGATGTGCTGTTATTTTTATGTTTATGTTTTCACAGATTTTTTTTGTGTGCGTCTTCAAATTTTAAATTTCCCGATTTATATACTTTTAGGTATTTGAGTATATGTACATACTATGCTATTCAAACGTGTAAAACATTGCATACTTTTGATAAGTTGCTTAAACTTGTGAGCACCTACTTACAGTGTCGCTTAAATATTCTAAGTTTCAGTACCACTGAAAAAAGATACAAACAAGCAAATATACAAGTGAAGCTAATTAAAGAGTACTAAAACTGCTCGTGTTGTTGCTTAAAAAATTGTTGGCCGGCTTATGTGAGATTAGGTGAGGCTTTTCTCTACATTACTATCGGAAGGATAAACCTAAAATTTCAGATATTTACAGATATCAGATTTAAAAAAAAAAATAACACTGAATTCTTACTTTTATTTCAAATAATTATTATTATATGTTGAATTTTTTTATAGGTGCATCCTTTCTGTTAATATGTCCTAAGAAACTAATTAATTTGTTTGTTTCAGATCAAGTGTTAATGTGTGATAAATAGCGCAGTTTGGCTTTTATACTTTCACCCTTAAGCGGAGAATTAAATTCTCTGGTGATCCCTTAGAATGGTATATGAGGTGACACATTAGCAGCCATTGGTCTCGAATTGAAAGAGGTTTTCGCTTGTCTCAACCAGCGAATTAGAGCGTTTAATGCTCATACAATTTATGGATCCAACTTCATCGGTACCCATCAGGAAATCATGTTCCTATTCCTAAATGCATGTACCTAATCCTTATTTTCTTTGTGAAAACTCTACTATATCAGGAATTTCCACCAAAACTTTCAACTGTATTTTGTTAATAGACCTTAGGTTAGGTTTTATGGCTGTTCCCCGCTGTGAACCTACTGCAAATCAGCATAGGTTGTTGTTCACATGACAGACGACCTATGGACATCACCTGCAAATCACATCGCACACGACACACATCACCACACGCATCACAACACACAACACAACCCATCAAACAACACCAACGAACTGAACGCGCTAGTATTCACCACCCAACCATCCGATTGGGACACTTCCCTTTCGTTTTTACTCGTGAAGCAGAGCAATTTGGTTCGCCTCCAATTTTACTGTCGTCTGATTTTCTTTCTCGACTCGAGTGGGTTCCGTGTGAGCAGTGTGCCCCCAATTAATACCAACAACATTGTTATTCCATCTCATTATTGTGCGATTTGAATTGAAGTGAAATAAATTGTTAACGTTTGTATATTCTTGAAATCGTGTATTTACATTTACCTTTCGAATTTCTTGGTATTGCGGTCGTGTTCAATTCAATGTAAGTATAACTTCTCATCTGAGTAAACAGTTGTTTATTTCTATTCGCGAGGATGTTCAAAAAGTGAGATCCTCGCAATTTTATTCTTGATCTTACATAGACGGGGCATTCTATAGTGAATTGTTGAGCGCCCTAGACATCTTACGATTTTTCTTGGGTCAGAAGGGTCTTGTGACTGACCAGCGCTTACCCAGCTCAACGGAAGCCCAACCGGCCAGTAGATCACAAGGGCGTAAGTGCTCCTACATGTTCGCATTCTAGCTCATTAGCCTTACGTTATTACCTAGGATTCCTCTGTGGCTAGGCACCCAAATTAGTCTAATCGTAAAGATCTAACTAGTATTGACTGAAAGTGAAGGTAGACAATGAATTGAATTGACATTGTGAATCGTCACTTCACTGTAACTTCGAAGCAATACATCCGCTGCTACCTTTACAGCAGCCACTTGCCCCTTAAAAACGCTGAAATAGTCTTGAAGTTTTTTGAAGCTCCCTCCACCACACAAGGATCCCACCGAATATTAATTTAGCTATGGTCAACGAACTGATTGGACCTTATCAGTGTGGCTTTAGACCTGGAAAATCCACAATGGACCAGATATTCACCATGCGCCAAATCTTGGAAAAGACCCGAGAGAGAAGAATCGATACTCACCATCTTTTTATCGATTTTAAAGCTGCCTTCGATAGCACGAAAAGGAGCTGCCTTTATGCCGCGATGTCTGAATTTGGTATCCCTGCAAAACTAATACGGCTATGTAAGCTGACGTTGAGCAACACCAAAAGCTCCGTCAGGATCGGGAAGGACCTCTCCGAGCCGTTCGATACCAAACGAGGCTTCAGACAGGGTGACTCACTATCGTGCGACTTCTTCAATCTATTGCTGGAAAAAATAATACGAGCTGCAGAACTAAATAGAGAGGGTACAATCTTCTACAAGAGTGTACAGCTCCTGGCGTATGCCGATGATATTGATATCATCGGAAGCAACAACCGCGCCGTTTGTTCTGCGTTTTCCAGACTAGATAAAGAAGCGAAGCGTATGGGTCTGGTGGTAAATGAGGACAAGACGAAATATCTCCTGTCATCAAACAAACAGTCAGCGCACTCGCGTCTTGGCTCCCACGTCACTGTTGACAGTCATAACTTTGAAGTTGTAGATAATTTCGTTTATCTGGGAACCAGCATTAACAACACCAACAATGTCAGCCTTGAAATCCAACGCAGAATCACTCTTGCCAACAGGTGCTACTTTGGTCTGAGTAGGCAATTGAAAAGTAAAGTCCTCTCTCGACGAACCAAAATCAAACTCTATAAGTCGCTCATTATTCCCGTCCTGATGTATGGCGCTGAAGCGTGGACGATGACAACATCCGATGAGACGATTCTTGGGGTTTTCGAGAGAAAGGTTTTGCGCAAGATTTATGGTCCTCTAAACATTGGCAACGGCGAATACCGCAGACGATGGAACGATGAGCTGTACGATTTATACGACGACATTGACATAGTTCAGCGAATAAAAAGACAGCGGCTACGCTGGCTAGGTCATGTTGTACGGATGGAAGAAAACACTCCAGCTCTGAAAGTATTCGATGCAGTACCCGCTGGAGGAAGCCGCGGAAGAGGACGACCTCCACTCCGGTGGAAAGACCAAGTGCAAAGTGACCTGGCTTCACTTGGTGTTTCCAGTTGGCGCCAAAAAGCAAAAAGGAGGAATGAGTGGCGCGCTCTTGTGGATTCGGCTATAATCGCTTAAAGCGGTTCCTACGCCAAATATATATATATATATATGGTTTCATATAGCCAAAGAACTACTTATTATACATAGACCTTAGTTCATAAAAAAAAAGTTGTTAATATTGATTAAATTGTTAATATTGATACTTGTTCCCTACGATTGATTTTGTGAACAAATTTTACTATTTCACATGAACAAAATTACATTTACAATAAGGGAAAATTTTCGAAGATGTGAGATTTTCCCCATGTGAAATTTATGTTATAAAAAGCACAAAGGTGTAAGTTTTTTTCATTGGGAATGTCGTTCACATGAAATTTACAATAAGGCTGATTAATTTTTGCTTGTCAAGAGAGGAATCTGATTCTCATTTGCCTACCGATCCCAAAGTAGCAACTGCTCCGCGCTTAATATCCAGGCTTATATTGTTTGCGGTATTTATGCTGATTTCGAGATATAAAAAGACTTTCCCTTTTTCAAATTTATAGGTGCCAACAGTGACATAGTTCCCAAGACGCGAGGAATCTTTTTGTGAGTTCTCAAGGCACTTTGCCTTGTCTTTGTTCATCCAAGACCAACCTTCCTTTTAGAGATTAGCGGGTCATATCACTTTTCCCAGGTTCTTCCTGATTTGGTTGTGTTTAACGCCATTCTGCATAACCGTATAAGTTTCGAAGAAATATACATGTAGATATTACGTCGAATAGACAGCTAGTGGTGTGGAGAGCGGTTTTAAAATCGACAAAAAAGTTTGAAAACATCTGGCCACACTGTTTAGGTCCAATCAGTTTCTTTATAATGAACTCTAAAACTGTCGAAAGAAACTTATATGCAAAGTTAAGATGGCGGATCCCGTGTAATTAACGCAGACCGCATGATTTTCCTTCTTATGCTTTCACTGTGTAACAGTGTCGAAAAGCGATCTATCCAAATTTCAAGTAACATACATACACATGGGTGTCTGTTACTAGATTTTCATTCCTCTTTTTACAGATGCCAATAAGGTTTTCACTTGCTAGCCTAGCTCCTGCTAACCAGCATCTCTTCTTCTTCTTTTCTTGAAAATACGGCTCTTTCTCTCTTCTTCTCGCGGTACCGTACTTTCACAGACTCCTTTTTCTTTGCAGTGATGACTTGGTATTCATCATCATAGCAGATATTCCGCGAGGACTGCAGTAACGTACCACTTCCGCAGCTGTATGAAGAGATTGGGAGATAGAGTCCTCTTCTTTATAGCGTATACATCGACCATAAGATAGAGTAGCGTCAAAAATGAATACAGTTGCTCATGGTGGAACTCTCACTTAATATGTACTAAATTTTAATTTTTTTCACCTTCATTCCCATTATATTGCCGAATATATGGAATACGGTTAATGTATAACATATTTTAATAGCTTTAAGTGAACATTATATCTTAGATATAAAGTGATTACGTGATAAATAGTGAAAAAATTGGCACCTTAACTCTCATAGAAGCAATGTATTTCGTCCTTCTGGTTGCTATATAGATACGAGCAATATTTTTTTCTCTACAACAACCGTTGTATTATATTAATCCCACATAATAAACAATATTCTTTATATTCATTAGTATATGTACACATATATTATATATATATGTATATATGTATGTATTTGCTTGCGTCTTCCAATTAACTATTACAGACAAGTATAATTTAAGAGTATTCTTAATTAAGTTATTATCAATAAAATAAATCTTAAATATTTGTTTTCCCATAAAAACATTTACATTCATTTAGATGATTATATATATAAACTTAATTGTATAATAAAAAACATTTATTTAAATTCATAACTTCAATATTTAAGCTAATTAAATAAATACTTATTATGTAAATAAAAATCTGTTGCAATCTTCTTTATTTTGAGCGTTTCGATTCGTTCGATCCGATATCTTTGGACATGTTTTCTGGCATTTTTCGTTTTCCTTGTTGCTGCACTCTAGTTACAGTCGTTCCACCGCCACTAATAGTTAAATAGAATAGAAAAATTATTATAGCAAATTAATAAAATAAACATCTGAGCTCAAATGAATGTTAAATACAAATTCGAAAACGAAAACGAGAACTTTAGAAATTAAACTAACCACTTACGACTTCTCCCTACCCCTCACATATAAGACAGATTTCAGATTATAAAAAATAAAAAAATAAACAAATTATCATTAGGAATTGCCTCACTGTAAATCATGAAACCACTTGAATTCTATTTGAATAAACATGCAATTGAGTTGAGTTTGAAAGTCAGCTGCCGGTAGCAATGCTTACTCTGGACCATAGTCGGTGTAGCACTTTGCTGATGGTTAGCACATTTTAGCTAATAAAGGGTGATTTTTTAAGAGCTTGATAACTTTTTAAAAAAAAAAAACGCATAAAATTTGCAAAATCTCATCGGTTCTTTATTTGAAACGTTAGATTGGTTCATGACATTTACTTTTTGAAGATAATTTCATTTAAATGTTGACCGCGGCTGCGTCTTAGGTGGTCCATTCGGAAAGTCCAATTTTGGGCAACTTTTTCGAGCATTTCGGCCGGAATAGCCCGAATTTCTTCGGAAATGTTGTCTTCCAAAGCTGGAATAGTTGCTGGCTTATTTCTGTAGACTTTAGACTTGACGTAGCCCCACAAAAAATAGTCTAAAGGCGTTAAATCGCATGATCTTGGTGGCCAACTTACGGGTCCATTTCTTGAGATGAATTGTTCTCCGAAGTTTTCCCTCAAAATGGCCATAGAATCGCGAGCTGTGTGGCATGTAGCGCCATCTTGTTGAAACCACATGTCAACCAAGTTCAGTTCTTCCATTTTTGGCAACAAAAAGTTTGTTAGCATCGAACGATAGCGATCGCCATTCACCGTAACGTTGCGTCCAACAGCATCTTTGAAAAAATACGGTCCAATGATTCCACCAGCGTACAAACCACACCAAACAGTGCATTTTTCGGGATGCATGGGCAGTTCTTGAACGGCTTCTGGTTGCTCTTCACCCCAAATGCGGCAATTTTGCTTATTTACGTAGCCATTCAACCAGAAATGAGCCTCATCGCTGAACAAAATTTGTCGATAAACACATTTCGAACCGAACACTGATTTTGGTAATAAAATTCAATGATTTGCAAGCGTTGCTCGTTAGTAAGTCTATTCATGATGAAATGTCAAAGCATACTGAGCATCTTTCTCTTTGACACCATGTCTGAAATCCCACGTGATCTGTCAAATACTAATGCATGAAAATCCTAACCTCAAAAAAATCACCCGTTACATAATTCAAATTTTTTTTATAGAAGCATATATCTATTTGAACAACATTTTTCAATATCAGAACAGTATGGATGCATATAAAGAAACTTAAAGAAGAACCTAACAGATGACCACACTGTGTCAGTTATAGAAGTGAGGTCAGCATAGAAAACGAGCTTTATATGCTCCTCAACTAGTAACATAACGAAAAGCACTGTAAACAGAATATTTTAAAATGTTTTCATTAAAATCACAAATATGAATATGAAGTTATGACGACTATCAGAAGTGGCATCCTTAAATACTCTAACGCATTCCGATCATATCAATGACACACAATCAACTAGGTTTTCTATAAAAAGAGAGTCAATCATCAAAGATCATTCAATTATAGGCAGAATGCACTTAGTCGCATTACTCGAGTTTATCTCTGCACGAGTTGTACTAATAGCGTTTTCTTTTCTTGATGGAAAAGTATTGAAAAATAATACGACAATTTGATAACCGAGGTACAGGACAGAATAAATGCAACGTTTTTGTGAGCATAGAAAACGCTATTACACATGTCACTTTCATGAGCATGAGTGAGAGAAGTGTTTTCTGGCAACAGGAGTGCCGACTAAGCTATATTATTGTCTCATCCTGGGCAACTCTCGATTCTGTCTGGGGTTTATTCCGCATATATCGGTGAGATATCTTAGCAAAATCAAGTAAGCGTTTAGTCTTGGAGATAGTGTACGTTGGTCTTAAAAATGTGTGAAATCGTGGTTCAGGAATTACCTTTGCCCTCATATACCATATATGATAATTTTCGTTATTCTAGTGGACTTTATGCCGAATGTAAGGAGCTAGGGCAAGTTATGACCCGATTTTAACCATTTTTGGTACAGACGCAAACTATGAGAAGAATAAGATACCATCTGAATTACATTAAAATATCTTAGAGATTTGCCAATATTATCGGTGACAAATTACCCTTAGGCACTGAGTTCTTCAAGTTCGATATCCGAGGCCTTGAAATGCACAAGTGATGCCACAGCTCAAACACAGTATTTGTGTAAAGTTTTATTTTGCTATCTTCATGGGTTCCTAATGTATATAATATTATAAAGTGAAGGAATCAGTTGGAATTCAAAATTGAGTTGTATGGTTTCGCGCATACTTCATCCATGTCATATCTTAATTTTTACTTAGACATCCGAATTTCAACTAAGCTCGTCATCCTGATCATTTTGATATATATATTTGACCTTGTATCCAACTCGTTTAGTTTTATGACTTACAAACAACCGTTATGTGAACAAATTTTTAAACTCTCTTAGCAACTTGTTGCGAGAGTATAAAGAGCCTTAAATATGAGTTTAAATAAATAATAATAAAATAATAATAAAATAATAATAAAATAATAATAAAATAAATCGGTAAATATTCGTATCGAATATTAATTATCCGTTTTTTCTTTTTCAAACCAAAAGTTGAATAAAAAACTTTCAAAAGAGGCGAACAGCTTACCCTTTTGTAGGAGCGCCAATCACAAACTTTTTCTGATTAATACAAGTCTCCAGAATGTACTTGTTATCATTGGTCGCAGACGAGGCGGATTGCTTTGAAGAACTGGGCTGAATTTTCAGTGTACTCGGGCCTAATGGCGCTTTAAGTACTTGAACGCTTGCAGCAGATTGCGATGGCGTAATGAGGGTTGGTAAACGCTTCTCAATAGAGAGTGCAGCTTTTCGTGCATCACTTTGCAACGTTTGCACGTTTGATTTCGACGACGGTGCTTTCGTATTACCATTTAGAGATTTCACAGTGGCAAGTGTTGTCGGTAATGAGCTTTGTGTAGTTGTTGGTGTGGACTTTACTGGTTGCATTTGCACAGCTTGTGGTTTTCGCTGAAGAATATTCTTATTTTTCATGGTTAACAACTTGGACACAACATCAGCTGTGCTCGGCTGAAACGTATTTTGTGCATTTTGCGAAGAAGTTGTTGGCGCTGCCGATTTCAATATCGACTCGGCGGATGGCGTTAATTTCGTTTTGGCCATTGTAACTGTGGGCTTTGATATGGTACGATTTAGCGATTTCTTGTTGTTTTCAAAGAATTTAATCGCCGAATATGGTAGTATGGGTGTAGGCGATTCACTTGACGCCACTTTATTGTTGGTGGGATTTTTCGTTTGCATCTTGGATTGATTGAATGTCGGCTTGTTGTGAGCGCTACTGGTGTTGGTATTTGTTGTAACAGCAGTTAGTGAGATGCTCGGTGAGATATCACTAAATTGCTTTGGGATATTCGTGGAGCCTGGCGAACTGGTCGTGGGTATAATTTGCATTTCAGGATTCGTGCTCATATTAGTTTCACTTGGCATTTTAACGCTCGTATTTTTACTTGAAAAAATACTACCGCTACTGGACGCACTACTCGGTTTGAATGCTGTTTGAAAATTCGCCAAATTTGGCATGCCACTTTGTTGCTGTGTTTCTTTTGCGGATTTCTGGCTGGACATTAAAATCTCGTCGATTAGGCTCGTTGCATTCGTTGAGTTCATATCGTTAGGAAAACTACGTTTTGCAGCTTGTGGCAGTGGAGAACTACGAGCACCGCTCGAGTTTGCCACCGAGAAGTTACTCTTGCTCAAATTTGTATCGTTGCGTGTGTTCGCATTTACGGACATTGACAAATCTGTTGCTGTCTTAGTTGTTGTTTTATCTGTTTGTGATTTCTGTGTCGTCGGCTGCTCCAAAGTCTTTGGCGAAGTGCTATTTAGGCTTGACAAAGCGTTTTTATCAAAACTTAGATTAGTCGGCGATGGATAGAGTGGATTGCGAAACTGGTTTATCGTTGTGTTAGTAGCAGCCTTTGATTTATTGCCATTGCCCGTAAAATCATGCCTGTAATTAACCAGGCTTTTCAAACTATTCTCATACATTTGATAATCGTAATTCGCCTGCAGGCTACTCGCCGTTGGTGGCGTTGTTGATGGGTAGGTGGGCGAGTTGTGTTGCCTGGGCGGCAATGTTGGCGTACTTACATTGTGCGACATGTGATTGCCTACTGCACCCAAGCCAAACATGCTCAAATCGCCAAGCGCACTGAGCGGATTGCTCTGCAAGGGATTGCTGTGCATATTCAAGTCGGATATGAGCGGATTCGTGGAAATTGATTTCGTTGGATTTTGTGAGAATGGTGCACCAAACGCTGTACTGCCCAGGGAAGTGCTTATGTCTGGATAGGCAAATGTGCCTTCCGCGAGTCTCTTGCGCATTTCCAAATATTGCTGATTGCTTGTATAATTACCCAAGTGCGAAAGATATGGCAAGTACGATGAAAGTGTCGCAGGCGAATAATTACCGTAATTGAAAAGTGCTGACATTTGCTAAAAAATTAATGAAAATTATTAGCGTGTATATTTGATATATTGCTAGGTATTGATGTTATAGATCTGCAGATAGTGATATTTGTTTAGACTGATTTGTTGTGACTACTTTAAAGGGCTATACCAATGTGACACTTTTAAAAAATCGTTTTTAAAATTTAAATATCCCGTGAAATCGGTAAGGTTGTATCTTGAAAAGTTTTTCAATGACTGACTTCTAAAGAGCGACCGCCTGGTACAAGCCACTGTAGTTGAAACATTAAACGCGTTTTTCTCGAAACGACATTTCTCAAAATTGCTGACATCATAACTCAACCAGAAATTGACCGATCGACTACACATTTTAACTGAGTATTCTTGAATATATTTACTATACAATACCTACCTACGATATTTTTGATTGATTAAAAATTGTCAATTTGACATTCGGAAAACGGCCATCTTTTTAACAAAAAACCAAAAACGAACTACGCTATTTTGTTAATTTTTGATATTTTTCAAAAATCATAAATCATTGTAATATCTAAAATATCTTCACCTTTAATAACTTTTTCGGTCGGAATCATGTCAGCAGTTGGTTAACTTTAACATAACTCCGTTATTTTTCAATATTTTTGTAAAAAAAATCTTAAAATATAGCTGAAAATATACCTTATTATGTCCAAAAAACTTCGAAACATTCGATCGATTACTTTCTTTTAAAAAAATTCTCGAAAATCAACTAATTTTTCATGGGTTACACTGGCATCAATTTGCAAACTTTTTCATTTGTTGTGCAAAACATTCGTTACATAAAAATTTATTGATCATAATTTATTTTATGATTTATTTAATTAATTTTTTAATTTTTTACTGTTAATTAAAATTTATGATAGCAAAAAAAATAAAATCTGGTTGTACAACCATTAACTATAATAACCTGCTGAAGTACAGCCGTTGAAAAATACTTAAAAATTAAGCGTTGACAATCATATATGTGCATCTTTTATCGAGTACGGCATCATAACGGTAATTTTTTGTGTTTGAATATATTGCTGTATTCACTGAAGTATTTGAGTAAAAATATTGAATTTTAAAAGGACCATTCATTTTTGAGTGAGAAATGTACTTAACCCTTTCGGACCTTTTGGGACACATACATCCCAGAAAAAGTTTTCTCATAACTAAATTCTTAATTTTGCATTTAAACTCATTTAAAACCTTCCCGTCTGGTATTTTGAAGTTCAGGTAACGGCTCTGTGTTTTTTGTTCTAAAATTGTAAACAGAAGACGCTCATCGCTAGATTATGGGAGGAGTCGATAGACTGGACCAAATGGCTGGCTTATATGATTTGAACCGAAAATCCAATAAGTGGTGGAAAAAAGTTTTTTATCGCCTCTTGATGATGTCTGTTGTAAATTCATGGATAATATATTCAGAGTTACGTCGTAAGAAGACGCCATTGATCAAAATAAATAAATGAAATAAATGATTTTTAGTTTATAAAAAAATATCCAACATATTGTTTAGTTTTTATTGAGTTATGTGATATAGAGACCCAACGGGACTTATACGTCCCGCTCAAAACAACGGAATGGACACATATGTCCCACCCCCCTTTGGCCCTCCTAGAGGGGGTAGAGACTCCACTTCAAAATTTTCCACTTTTAAGACCTATACTAAAGCTATAGTAATCAATAAATCAGGAAGTTTCCTGATGGTTGCTTTCAGGTTCGAAAGGGTTAAGAACGATTCGGCTTTTGTTCACAATTTTGTAAATTTTATTCTCTTTGATACTCCAACTGATCGGTTAATATAAATAAAAATGTATTGAATATTCCTGACTGCAATTTAATTTATTTAAAACGATTAATTAATGTCAAAAGGGAAAAATTGCACATCAGATCTTCGACAAGTAATCATCGAGTTGCATCGAGGTGTTCAAATATTTTCGGATATTAAAACCGCAGAAAATGTTTCCAGACAAGCTCGAAAAACTTCTAACCAGGTTAATACGATTTGGGTGTAACAACAGGCTTCGTAAAAAAAAACCCTGGTAACGCCATCGCACGAAAGCGTTGTGTTGCATTTGCTCAAGGACACCGATCTTTGACTCAAAATCATTAACTTTATATTTTATTCAGGAGTGAAACAAATATCAAAAGAGTTGGCCCAGATGTTAAAAAGTACGTGCGGCGGTCAAAATGTGCAACATTCGCCTAGTAGTTCTTTTCACCATATCAACACCCAATTGTAAAGTTCGGTGGGGGCTCAATAATAGTGTGGAGCTGCTTTTCATAGTACGCTGTGGAGCCAATTTATCGTATTGAGGTAATATGGATTCAATAAAGTACGTTTTGATCCTTCACAATGTAATGCTGCCGAATCCTGACCAGTGATTTGAAGATTTCAACAAAATAATGATCCGAAGCAAACTTCTCGAATTGCAAAAAAGTTTTTTAAGATAATTGTCGAGAGATGACATAAATCCAATATAATATCTTTAAAACGACTTAAAAATGCACTTAGTACGCAAAATATTAAAAACATGGAGCAACTGTTTCAAAAATTCCGATAGCAGGAGAGTTCACTCCTGTCGAACGTTGTAGAAGTTTATAAATGACAGTGCAAAGACGCTGTATATCAGTAATAAAGCAAAAATGAGTTTACCATAAACTATGAATGCTCATTTCTGACTTTGCACTTGTAATTTTTATGTTTTATTCATTATTTTGTTTCTTTCTTAAGTATTTTTTCCCAACTGAATTTAGCATATTGTTAACTTTTGCATGTGGATTTAAAAAATTTACCTTTTTTAATTAAATTTAGCATCATATGCTGAAAACATTTTCAGTTAATGTAATAAAGCATTTTACCCTAGGCATTTAAGCGTTTTTTTTATTAAAAATAGCCTCTAATGGCATGCTTGAAGTCTTTTAAAATAGCTGAACATCGAAAACATAATTAAACATGATTTCCATTAAAATGAGGAAAAATTATTCAGAATAATTGGAAAAACAAATAATAACAGAAACTTTAAAGAAGTTATTTTATATAAATAAGAGAAAAATAGTATCATTATACAATATAAATATGTTTAAATTTTACAGACAAACGTTTTCAAAAAATAATTTTAACACTTACATTGAATGCTGATAAAGAACCCATGTATGAAGGAAACTTCGGAGCGGAGATATTGTTTTGCAATCTGTTAAGTATAAACATAAATTATTTAGATAATTTAATATAATTGCAATCAACTATAAACGCACCAAAACTCTGTTAGTGTGATTGTTTGGCTGACAATTATTTTACAACGTTTTCTTTTGTCCTTTATTGTTTTTATTAAGGGTTTCAAAATTTGAATTTTTTTAAGTCTTATTAAAGAGTGCAATATGTTTAAAATATTATCCACAAATATCAAAGATTTTTTTTTATATTTTTATTATAACTATTTTTTTTATCCATTATATGCCTAACCCCTTAAATAGGAAGAATTCGACCTCAGCATAAAATATTTCATACTCTTACAAGCAATATTACCACTGAGCTATAGTACAATAATGTAGCGGTAGGATTAATAATCATAATAAGTTACATTAAAAAGTAAAAAAAAAATTCATTACTCACTCATCCGTATTTGGCAATTCGCGACTTTCTGTAAAAGATTTAAATTTAATATTTTTTATTTTAAGAACAACAAAACTGCTAAATTTGTACATACCAGTACTTAATTGCTGATCCCTCTCATATGCGGACCAAGCATCCTGTTTCTCTTGCTCACTTAATTCTTGCTCCACTTTATTTTCGAGTAAACTATCATGTTCGTGGTATTTATACACCAACGATGGATAATTTAGAAGCAAACTTGCTAGGATACTATCCTGTGGACAATCCGGCATTGGTCTATTTTCATAATCTGGCATTGTTAAGCTAGAAAGAGGGAAATTGTTTGTTTTAAATCCATGATTGCGATTTATATGAAAATTTCAGTGTACCTGTATAATTCAGTCAACTCTGCCATGCTATAATGACGATCGATTTGTTGTTCGTCTACAACTCTAAAACTCATTGCTTGTTTTGTTACCGATCTCGAGTAAACTTTTTCTTCCATTGTGCCCTAGAAATAATTGGAATAGCATATTTGAGGGGAAAAAAATAACGACATACTCAAATTATTATTTTGTGAACTAAAACGTTTATAAAAAAAATAAAAATTAAGAAAACTTTTTCAGTTTTTGTAGATTATGCACATTTAATTCCAACTTTGTTTTTTTTTTTTTGTTGAAAAAATTAAAAATAAAGATTAATTGAAACATCGTATAAAAGATGTTGTGTATGAAACAAAATAGTATTACTTTGATAATAAAAATGTTTTCAAAAAATCATGATTTTTTAATTTAAATTAAAATTTTTTTTATAAGTTACCTAATACTTCATAAATTAAGTTTTTTACATAAAAAAATCTTACCATCGCAAGAAGTCTATAAATGTAGCAGTTTTTCTTTTGACCCAGACGAAATACACGGAAAATATTTTGTTGATCGTTAGATGGATTCCATGACGTATCGAGTATTATCACTCTATTAGCGCCAGTCAAATTAATACCCTGTCCGCCTGCTCTGGAGGATATTAAGAAAACACGTGCTCGTTTATTCGATACCGAATTGAATTGCTCAATCATTTCATGACGTATCAGTTTCGGCGTTTTGCCATCTAAACGATAGTAATCCTTTCCGAGTATCCATGTGTTTTTGACTTGATAGCCTTGCGACATTTCTACAACGAAAGATATGCAACGAATATTATTTAGCTGAATGTGTAATATCAATTCAAACAAATATAACATACTTAATTCCTTTAAAGTATCTGGATCTTTGTCATTCATCTTTTTGAAAAAGTATTCCACAACATTTAAAACGGCTACAAAAGCGGAGAATATTAAACTGCAAGTATTTGTTATATTTTAAACGGAAATTCGCAAATAGATATTTAAGTTAAGACAGACAACTTGCCATTTTTCGCCCTTCTCTTCGCACATACGTAATATTTCAAACATTGTACGCAGCTTATTGCTAGGCAATATAGTTTCTAAATCCTTTTCTGTAAGTAGATTACGCCACCAATCATTCGTCACAGATATCACCCCAGTCTGACTGTCGTAGACATCATCAGGCTGATCGTCATCTGAGTTAACATTTTGGTTTTTTCGCGGATCTTTCCTGTGCTTTTGCTAAAAATTAAATTTATACATGATATAATGTTGCAGATATTAATATTGCATAACTCACAGCTGTCGCATTTTTCCACGCATCTTCCAATACTTTCGGGTGGGTCCAAATCTACAAAAACTTGTAATAATAATAAAAATTAGGGATACTAAACTAAAACTTGCCTTTCGTAAACATGTGTAATCTGTGATCAAACCTTTGCCTCTATCTTCTTTTTTAGATATTATTGATAAACTGTGTTCATAAAGCACCGTCTGAAAAACAATTTTTTGCGATATGTATAGTATGATTTAATTTAAGAAAAATGCAAAATGCAAAATGCATTATGAATTATGGACGGAGCGAAATGAGAAAACATTTACCTGAACCTTTGTCATTGGTACAAACAGCACATATTCGTATTTTTGCGGCAAAAAGGTCTTTAAAAGCTCAGCTTCTTTTCGCTGTTACAAGAAATAAAAATAATATTTAATAACGCAGCAAAATTAATTGTGTTGTATTTCTCTCACCTGCACAAACTTAGAAAGCTTTTTATGTAGCACAAAGGAACGTTGTTTCATTACTTGTATATCCCGCTTACTAGAATCCTTGTGCTGGCCATTTTTAATTGGATTAGCATACAGGTTAGCGAACTCTTTTTCAGTACCCAGAAAGAGCGGCTTTATGAAATTCACCATGCTGTAATCTATTCAAAAAATATATATATATATTGTATACGTAGATGTATTGGATGGTCTAAAATAACAATAAAATTACAACAAGGAACTGGCTAGATATAAAACACGCTTCTGTGTCCTTTAATAAGTACTAAGTGCTTAATAATTAACTAAAAACAAGTATCTTATTGAGCACTGAATATTATATAACCCGAGTGGTCTGCTAGTATATATATATATATATATCTACATATAAAAACTATTATGCTCTATGTGTAACATGTTGCGAGAGTATTAAAAGCTTTAGCTAGACATAATTTGTTTCTAGGAAAAAATTGGCACCCATTCTGCTAAATTTTTGTAAATGTAAAAAGATTTTCCGGATATGTATTATTTAAATTTTTCACGCCGTTTTTTCTGGTTTTTTGATTGAGTTAATGCAAAGAGGTATTTTAGAAAATAATCATGAGCAACTTATTCCTTTTATCAAAATCAAAAGAAGGGTTGTGGCAAAGCCTCTTTTTACTTCTGAATACATTTTGTTTGCTAGTAACTATTTACAAAAAAATAGTTTTGTTTTAGTAGATTTCGTTTGGTAAAAAAATTTTAAAATAAGTAAAATAGAAGTAGGATTATACAACATAAGACATTTATAAAATATACTTACACTCTTTTAAATTATTCTGTATGGGAGTGCCAGTTAAAACAATGCGTTTTTGTGTTTTAATTTGAGACACTGCCAAACTAATTGCTGATTTGCTATTTTTAATAATGTGTCCTTCATCACAAACCACCAAATCGGCACCTTGAATTAGTAGAATATTCCCAGATATAGCATAATTATCGATTAATAATTAATTTCCAACGTATTGAAGTCAATTTGAAATACCTGGACTTAATAAATATTTGTCGACATCGTTGCGTATGCTTTCCAATCGTGACTGCGCAATACTGCGATTTTTATATGAATGATAGAAAACCAGTGTTCTAAAAGCCTCATAGCCAATTAACAATATACCGGCGGCATTTTGAGTTGATTGCGACCAATCTTTAAGTATTTGTATTTTATCGTTGATATCACTGCACAATTTTAGAAACAAATAATAATAATTTAGAATTTCTGAACCATTTAAGAATTTGCAATTTTACTTACGACGTATCATGAAATGTATAATATTTGGGTTTTAGTGGCCCTAGCCAGCGATCAATCTCATCGGCCCAATTCATGACTGTACTTTTAGGGCATAATACAAGTACCTTAGATGTTTTCAATTCCTTATATGAAATAACTGTATGAAGCAGTGCAATCAGCTGTAAGGTAAGTAAAGATTTTTTTTTTCAATGATTTGTTATTTGTTAGCTTGTTGTTATCTGTTTACCTGTAGTGTTTTTCCCAAGCCCATGCAATGCGCTAAAATACAACCAGATCCAGAGCTTTTTTTAAGCGCCTCAACGCCACCATAACAAGTTTCGTACATAAATTTTACTCCGTCACGTTGATGTTGTTTCAAATATTTCACTATATCCGGATGCACTTTTATAAAGGTTTTAGTTTCTTCATTGTAATCTAAAATCAAATTGTTTTCGCCTTTTACATCCGGTCGCTCCTTCAGTAATTTAGTAAGCATTTTGTGTTTTTTCTCCAAACGCCTTATACGTTCAGTTTCGTTGCGTTGTGCTTCACGTGTTACGGTTGCTAGCTGCTCTGGACGTAACATTGGTTTTATACGAGATTTAGACTCATCTACTGCTTCCACATCGGACGATTCACTTTCCGAACTAAGACTTATCGAGTCACAAAGTCTGTTCATTTTCTTTCGCTTTTCTACAACTGACAACATTTTTTCCAACGATTTTGGCTTACTTTGTTTCTGTGTTGATGCCGCCATTTCATCTAAAACTTCACAATCAGAATTCTCTGATGAATTGGACTTATTTTTATCTATTGTTGTATTTTTGGCTTCAGCGGGTTCGTGTTCTGTGGCTGCTTTTGTATCTGATTTATCGTATACTTCAGTCTCTTCGTCGCTTTCATTTACATTAAAGTTTTTCAGAAATCTTTCAACTAAAGGTGAGCTACTTCCTTCATTGCTAGATAGTATCTCTTCTATATTATCACTGGCATCAGATTCAGACATTTCACTATCCGAATCACTAAGCAATTGTTGCTTTACATTCTCATTGCAACGCTTTAAAAACTGCTTTTCCGTTATAATCTCTTCTTCACTCTGCAAAAACAAATATATTTGTAAAAAATATAATGAGTTATTATATATTATGTACTTACTTCACTTATGCTTCCGTCGGAAAATATTTCTGGCTGAATTTCGTCATCAATATAATCATCAGCTATATCTTTGTTTTTACTGGTAATAGATTTTGTTTTAACTTTTTCATTTAAATCGGCTGATTTTGGCGCTCCCTGATTCGTTCTCTTTACCAGACCATTCAAATTGATCAAGCTAAATTTTGAGAGAAAAAAGTATTTTAATGAATTCTAAAATATAATTTCACAATATATTCTAACCGTTCAATTTCTCTGTCTCCTTCATTTTGAGAATTTTTACTACTCAAGATTTTACCGGCTGAATTTTCTTTGTCGCTTTCATTTTGTGCACCATTTTGTATAGAATTTGCTCCCGCATTACTCTTCGTACGTTGCCAAGTATCTCCTTCGTCGCTTTCATCGCTATTACTTAAATTATTTTTCTTATTTACATTTCTAATGTTGGAGAACTGCTCATTGCAAAATGTTTCCGTCTCGAATATTTCAGATTGCGTATACTCTGCTAAAGGAACACCGTCGTCATATTCCGCGGCAATGCTTTCTTTTTTATTTGCACCTAATATTTCTGTTGCGGAACTTAGTTCCGAATTTTTTGATGACCACTTTGTTCGAATTCTATTTCCCGGTAGTTTAATCAAAGCTTCAGTATGACTGGTATCACTTGAACTGCTTGAATCCGTTGGATCCAATAGTATATGCTTATTATTTTGATTAAGTTTACGTAATTTATTCTTAGATAATCTACTGTCAGTCTGTATCGACTTATCTTCACATCGAACTGCGGCAGAGTTTTTTACTATATTTTTAAATATTTCCAATTGTTCTTGCAGATATTTTTGAAGCTTGTTTTCGATTGATGTTGTTGACGAAGTAAACGTGTCACAATCGTTTTGTAAAGATTTAGCGAATGACTTTAGTGTCTCTAAATGGTGAATAACCGTCAGTTTTTCATTACAATTAATATCAAATGCTTCATCGAAGGTTGAGTGTTCCATTGGTTCCGAACAATTCTCCAATGGTGACGGAACAGAAAAAATATTAACAGTTTTGAAATTGATATTGTCTTGTACATCACTTTCTTTCTGCTCCAGTTCTGTTGGTAATTTATTACTTTCATTTAACTCTGTGTTAACATCTGTAGTCAATTCCTTTTCGGTTTTTACGTTAACATTACATTCGTCAGCAGTATCAAGAACTACGTCATCATTTTCGGAATAATGGTTATTCAGTTTTTCCAAATCTCCACAAAATAAAGTTGTCTTTGAGGACATTTGATCTGTGTTTCCCAATATTTGCTTCAAAGGTGTTACATCATTTTTCTTTTCAACATTATTTTCAAATTTTTTATTGTTCAATGAGTTCGCATAATACTCTTCCGACTGGGTTCCAACTGAGATATTTTGTAATTCGGCAACCATTTTCTGTTCCGAATTTTGTAATACTTCATCAGTTTTACTTTTTCGTTCAGTATCTGAAATAGTACTTGGTTTCTTTGAACAATCCCTAAGATGCCATTCTAAGGGTTCTGAACAAATTTCTTGTGGCGAAGGTATATAAGATATATTCATAGTAATATTTTCATAACTATTATTTGTTGTTTTAGAGGAAATAGATTCACTTTTATGTTCAAATGGTATATCTTTCTTAATGGTTTCATTATCAACGCACTTTGCTTTAACAGACTGTTGTTGAGATAAAGCTTTTAAATCCTTATCAAATATCGTCAATTTTGAGGATTTTCCATCGGCAAAAATATCGATTATGTTCAATGATTCATTTTTACAACATTCATGAACCCTATCTCCTTGGGTATTAAATGTATCAATACTTTCCAAAGTTCTGTCCACAAAATCATTGACAAGATTTATGGCAATTGAGGAACAACTTTTACTCACAATATGGTTTAACAAAAGTTTGCGTAAACTATCTCCATTATTTAATTGTCTTTGTGAAGTATAATTATGATCGCTCATTATATGTGAAATGTCACGGTCATTATCTTCATTCATAATGTAATGGGAATCTTGTTCAACGTTAGTTTTGTTGAGTAGATCGTTGTGTTGATGGCTATTGTTATAATTTGTATCCGTTATTTCATTTACAATGCCTATTCCTATCTCTGGCGTACCACAATTTAAATTTATATCCTCCTTATACTGTTCTTCCATGTAATAATCACCAACTTGTTCTTCTAAAATTTGTTCTGATGAACATGTAAATTCCATCTTAATGTCGATAGCAGGTATTGTGGAATTTTTTGTTACGTCTTTTGAAGCAATGGCACTCGTTTGTCCATCACTGATTTCCTTAGATCCATGAACCGCTACAATACGTAAATCGTTGCGACATTTTGATGAGCAAACAATTTCTTTTTCAGGGAAATCATTATTTAGTGTTTTCGAAAGAGTTTCGTTTTTTACAGTATGCACGTTAGGAAGAGAATAAACTGGGTCGCTATCATCGTTAAATTCTTTAAGGGCCTCTAACTGTTTATGGGTTTTTTGAACCACCATATCTTCCTTTGGGCATATATTTTTGGTGGCACCAGTTTCCTCATCATTAGCATCACTTATAATGACACTGGTGCTTTGATTATTACTATAATTGTGATACATTTTTTCCAAAGATGAAACATGTTCAATGGTTGGACAGTTTCTCAAATTCTCCTCAACTTCCTCCTGGCTGAGAAAATTATCCTCATCGAAATTCAATAGAGTACTCAAAGTATCCGACACCTCCTGATCGATATCTCTCGACATTTTGCTTTTTATTTATTATACATTGGCTGGAATACAAAAAGTAACATTTCAATCAGAATTTTTTACATCAAAATATTTCAAAGTATTATACCTAATGAGAACTCCAGCAATCACATACTTTTCGCCGCCCTATTGTAATGCTTTAATATTGGAATAAAAGATGTATGATAACAAAATAAATATTTTCCACCATCGACAAACAAATGTTTTCATCGTATAATGTTTACTGCTGATATTTATTCACGTCAGAAGGAATATGCGGAATGAAACACACAGTGGTTTTTTTTAAATCCAATTATGGCATGCAATACTTCGACAAATCGGCAAAAATATGTTTTTATCAGATTCGATTTTATTACACGAAATAGTAGTCTTCAACAAGTCAAACAAAGTGAACCGGTAAAAAGCTAACTAATTACTATAGCATATAGTTAATGGAAAAAAAAAATCAGATTATATCAGTTAATGCTTTAAACCCCATAATGTATTTTTTATCTAATTCACCCTGTATTTTTGTTCTTCATTTCAATTTATCCCATATGCCATTATTTGTTTTTATTGTTTATTTGTTATTGAATATTTGTTTGGTTGGTTGAACCAATATTTAATATTAGTTGAATATTTATTAAACAAGTGGTACAAAAATTGTTTGAATCATGTCTAGTTCTTCACGAAATAATAGTAAAATAAAGAAGAAGGATAATAATACCAACAACATTATAAAAATTCCCAAAAGTGTGTTTGAAAGAACATTGGAAGTTATAAATCATCCACACCATATAGCATGGACAGATCGAAATAATTCTTGCTCGAAAGCTATTCATCGTAGTGCGGAAAATGACATAAGGGGCATGCGTTCAGCGGATATTTGCACAAAAATGGCTTTAGCAAGGACTTGTTTACTGAAACGGGATATTAAAAGCCTAGCAAAGGTCCTTACTGTTACAACTCCTAGTGGCGGACGGTTAAATGTCCGATGGCACCCACTTTGTGTAAAGGTAACATAATACATTACTAAGTATATTTAATTAAATGCCACACTGAAACTTTAACGGATTTTTTTTTTTTCAATTTCAGTATGGAGTACTTTGCTTGGCGCACAAGAACCCTGCTTTATTGAATTTATATCTACAGTCTTTGGACTCATCGGGTAGTAGTGAAGAAACTGTAAAAAGATGTACACATTATTCTCAAAATGTTGAAATTTCAAATAGTAGTAACAAATAAAACTCATATATGCAATCCAAATTTGCTTATTTATTTTTTTGTTTCATTACATACTAATATTACATATTTGTTTGAGTTCAAAGTGAATATTAAATTTGAAAGGTTAAAACGCATGTTTCGACCAATATGTTTTTTTAGTGGATTAAAACTAGAAAATATAATCTTATTACTAAAAGAACGATACATTTAAAATCCATAGCAAATTTCATTTGCTTTCAATAACCATTTCGTTTATTGAATGCTAACGCCTGGACCGTTGAACTTCAAAGAAAAACATATTCAAGCATTTTAAGTGTCGCAATAATGAATACTACCAAGTTATCAATATTCTTTAAATTTTAAAATTAAATTAAGTATTTCATTTGATGAAACCCTTGAACATGTTTATGTTTGAAGTTCTAAGTTTTAAACTAAACTATTGGCATCGTGTATATTTAGAGGCACAAATTCTCACATCGCAGCTCTCACCTGCCTTTATGCCAATAAATATACTTGAAAAGATACATACAGTTAAATACATTATTTTTTTTAACCTTGCAGGATCTGAATACGCATACGTAACGTTCATATAGTCTCCCACGAGTTATCTTGTAAAATTGCAAGCAACGGAGTAAATGTAGTATTACTTGCAACTAACATTTTTAATTTATGTATGTCCGTTATATTTTAGATTATTAATTGAAAAATCGAACTGTGTTCTGGTAATATTTAAGTAGTTTGCATAATTCTTAGTAAACGTCGTCTTCCATGGAAAAATCGGATGTTTCTCCTGCATAAATTGAACTAAAAAAAAAATACATTTTGTTAATAGATTTTTTTAAATGAAGTTAATTAACTTACTTTACTGCACGACATGTGAAGAACACGATGCGTTTCAACTTTTTGTTATAAAAGAAGTAATTAAAAGACCACAGACACCCGGGTTCTCCAAAGGGATCTGAACTCAAGTCGGGATTGTAGCTATAAATGTCACAATCAGACAAGTTAATTTCATCATCAATAGCCGTCCATAAAGGTTGACGTAAGACTTGATATTGATCTCCAGCTAAGGCTGATAAATTTGAATGAACGGAATTCATCACCCACTGTAGTGAAGGCTCCTTACTAAATTCATGAGACTGTAATGGAAACAAGAAACATTTGGTAAAATAATAATAGAAACACAATAACATCTTTTAAAATACATTAATTCAGTTTTTTTTTATAAAAGTGGTAAAATTTGTAAGAAGTAATACCTTGGCATCAGAAAAATCGTAATCTGGTTCAAATGAAGCATTCAATGTCGCAATCAAGTAGAAAAGAGTTTTTCGAGATATAGTATCGCAAAGGATAATTCCTTCGTCTCCCGACTGACTATTGTTGCGATGGAAGTTTGGTGAAAGATCAGCTAAAGTTTGTGGTGGAGAAAGAGCTTGTAAATCGTGTGGTCCAACACCGTGTGTATCAGCGGTGAATCTTTTATAGAGAGCTTTATCAGCCGCAACCATTTTGCAAGAATAGCTCTCAATTCGACCAAAGATTGTACTCCCACCGGTTTGTATAGACAAAGCGTTATTAATTGCTTCAAAACGCGAACTTTCCAACAACTTCATATTGTAGAAGTATTAGTATTATAACAACAATTATTTAATAAATGTTATAATGTTGATCCTTGTTATAGATACGATTATATCGTATTTCGTATATTTATTTTGATCCTGAAGGCTTCACGTATTTATTTCCCGTTTGAAATCTTTTACATTAACGATGCATATAACTTATAGGACTAATTTTGTTGTAGACTCACGCAAATACTTTGCAATGGTCAATCTAAACGCAAACTCTTATTCTCGCCGGTTGGCTAGCAATTCGGATTCTGAATGTGTTTCTCAATTGCTGGTTTGGGTATACTATCATTGCCGTTATCAGTTTTCCACATATGTTTGTGTTCTTAAACATCGTAGATGGATGAACAATTAGTCTTTTTTTAACAATAACGCGCTTTACTTTTGTGTTATACAACTTAATTTGATCACACTGCTTAGTAAACATTACACCTTGGGCAACAAAATGTCTTTATTCTATTTATATAGCAATCCGCACATATATTTTACGCAGTTGTATTATATAATTTTATTATTTGAATAACGGCACTGTGGGAATTCAATTGTTCAGAACGATAACCAAACAAGTCCCAAGCAAGTCAAAATATTCAAAATGGCGCACACTGGATATTGTTTGTATACTATTGGTATACTTGAAAATTTTTATTTCGTTTAGTATAAAATTTAATAAATAGGTAATTTTCAGCCTATTAAAGATAAGCACTCTTTCCTTCGTCCCGATTCCACTTCTTCTATAAATGTTCAAAGTCACCTGAATCACTCATTTTTGCATATAATATTGACACCAACATTACCAGGAACAAATATATGTATATAACCAGGAAAGCAAATTACATATGTATTTGATAATGCTATTTTGGTTTTCAATTCGTAAAAATTCACCACCAATTTTTCTGAGCTTTCACTGCAAATGATATTGACATAAATAATTTCTCTTCTTAACAAGGAAAACACAATCAGAAATTCTTTTGGTATACGATTAATAAAATGGCTCACTTCTTAGTCGTTTCTTTTTGGTGATTACTTTTCATAGGTATTTTTCGAGTACAAGTATTCGGATATAAGGTAATTGAAATCGGTTCCTTACATTTGCAATTAAGGTGCGTTTAGGTAGAGCACAGTGCTCTGTAGTCTGTTTAAGACTATTGTTTAATAATAATTAAACATTATTTGAATAATATAATAATCACAATCGTATATAAGCTCATTAGCAAAATACAGTGAAATAGACGGATTGACTTTGGTAGTAGCGCGAGTTATTTACATTCACAATACCAATAAGAAACGTAATAAGTCTGATTAGTTTGATATGATAAGATGCTTATATACTGAATTGGCTTTACATTGGTTGTTTTCATCAAGAGAATGCGATTAGATCATTTCACCATACCAAAGAATTATATCAAATCTGATTGGTTTGCCAAATAATATTAGTACTTATTAATATTCATCTTAGCAACTTCATTCGTGATAAAACCATTTAAAATATGATTCACTTTCATGAAAATATTTTTCTGATTATATACATACATAAATTAATATTGCCAAACCTGAGTATATGCATTGTATTTTTAACCGAGCCATTTTTTGTAGTTTGAGTTACGGATTGAGCTGTCTCGCTGAATACTCTTCATTATTTTTAAATCTGAATAGCGTCTTCAAATTATATTATATTTTTTTGCTAATTGGCAGGTCTATGTGAAAGAAATGTGTCCGAAAAAAATTTTTCAGTTGTTCCTTATCACATGTTGTTTCCCAAAAAAAAAAAATCGTTAAGACAAGCTTGGTCACACCGAGCAGATATTTAAGCGTCCATTATATGTAATGATCAGCACCTTGTTTTAGAATACTAACTTTAACTAGAATATTGTCGAAAGTTTCATGACATTTCATTCCATTGTTCTCAGTTGTTGGTCTCAAAGTGGCGCCATTTCTAACAATTTTTTTTTTACACCATTTCATAAAAAAATGTATTCTTATTTCTAACGACTTCTGTACACTTTTTTCTTAAATACTTCAATTATATTTTCGTTTTCAATTCAATAGGCAATGTGTTAAACAGATTTAAATCTAAATAAAACATTGTTTTTGTGCTTTGGCACTTTGTTTATACTTCCATAATTCTAAAAGCACAATTATTTCTAAATTTATATCTTGGGATTTCCCCTACATATTAAATTTTAATCTGTTAACTATGCTAAATTTTTATTTTTTATTTTATTCAGTATCATAAGCATATTTCAAACCTTTCTTAACATGAATTACTTACTACATTGTAATATCGTTCTTATTCCTAAAATATTTTCTCGATATTACCCCAAACTGATATCTCCCCATTAACTTTAGTTCTTTGACATCTATTTCAATATCATTTATGCATATTATTTATTAAAATATGGTTTCAAATGCCCTCTTAAAATCCATAAGAATCGATATAATTTTCTTATGTGTGTTCCACATAAGAATGCTTCTATTTGTCAATAATATAATTTATTTCGGTTTCACATGAGTGATATTTGCGAAATCTCGATTGGAATTTTAAAAGAATCACATTCCCTTTCAAATATCCCATCAGTTCTTCATCAAATACAATTTCTAAGATTTCTTCTATTGTTTTAAGTGTATTAATTGGCCAATTCTCCACCTTTTTTGTTATGTATTTTCAGAATTGAAGTTATAATTGAATTTTTCGGTGGTTTCAAAATACTATACCGTTTTTTCACAGTTATCTATAAACATTCATTGTTGACAGCTATAACTTTAAAGTAGTAGATAGTTTCTTATATCTGGGAACCAGCCTCAACAACACGAACAATGTCAGCCTCGAAATCCAGCGCAGAATCACTCTTGCCAACAGGTGCTACTTTGGACTGAGTAGGCAATTGAACAGTAAAGTCCTCTCTCGACGAACAAAAATCAAACTCTACAAGTCGCTTATCATTCCCGTCCTGCTTTATGGTGCAGAAGCTTGGACGATGTCAACATCAGATGAGACGACACTACGAGTTTTCGAGAGGAAAATTTTGTGCAAGATTTATGGTCCTCAGAACATTGGCAACGGCGAATACCGCAGACGATGGAACGATGAGCTGTACGAGTTATACGACGACATTGACATAGTTCAGCGAATAAAAAGGCAGCGGCTACGCTGGCTAGGTCATGTTGTCCGAATGGACGAAAACACTCCAGCCCTGAAAGTGTTCGATGCAGTACCCGCCGGAGGAAGCCAAGGAAGGGGAAGGCCTCCACTCCGTTGGAGGGGCCAGGTGGAGAGCGACCTGGTTACACTTGGGATCTCCAACTGTCGCCGAACTGCGAAGGAGAGAGAGAAGTGGCGCACTATCGTCGATTCGGCTATAACCGGCTAAACGGTTGCAACGCCAATCACATACATACATATCTATAAACATTTCTTAATGTATTTCTCAAAATCTGGTTTATTTATCAAGTTCTTAAAAAATTTATACAATTTGTGATTTCCCTGAATTTAAATTCGCTGTCTATATACTCAATATAGTTTCTATATGGTACATTTATTCTATTGTTCTGCTAATTACTTCTATACTGTTTGTAAAGTATTAATTAAATTTATTTGAACTTGTTTCATTATTATCTCATTCAACTCCGTCAAATATTACCGTATTTATTTCTGATTTCTCTTTATGTAAAACTAATTCCTTAATTATTTTCCACTTGTGTTTTCAGTCTTGGGTATTTCGTATACACTTATTAATATAATTATTTTTTACAAAATTTATTTCAATCATATATTTATTTATAATTTCAGTAAGTATTTTCCATTTTTCGTTAGTACTTTTAAACTTTGCTTTCAAAAAAAACATTATAAATCATTTTAATACATTCAATTTTACAGTGAAGTGAATTCAATATGTTCGTGTGTGTTTTAATGCGTGACATTTTTCGGGTGTGATTGAGTCCACAATTCTTATGGGCCAAAAACCATATCTCAGGAACTACTCGACAGATGTCAATGAAATTCGGTATATAATATTTTCTTGACACCCTGATGACACGTGTGGAAAATGGATGAAATCGGTTCACAACCACGACAACTTTCCATATAACTCAATTTTGAATTCCATCTTATTCCTTCACTTTATAATATACATATACATATAATACATAAGTAACCAATGGAGATAGCGAAATAAAACTCTGTACAAATACTGTATATAATCTGTGGCATCACTTGTGAAAAAATTGTCGAAATCGGACCTTAACTTTTCAATGCCCCGAATATCGATTATGAAGAACTTCGGTAAATCTCTCAGGTATATTAATTTATTTCAGATGAAATCTTTTTCTTCTAATAGTGTGTCTCTGTACCAGAAATGGTTAAAATCTGGTCATAACTTCCCCTAGCTCTCATATATAATACCTAATTGTAGGATTTTCAAAAATACGATGGTCTTAACAGCATATAAATCGGTTAATTTACTACTTACTTGTTTGACATATGTATGTAGTCAATCGATTTAAGATTACTGGCAAACTTCCTCTAACCCTTTTTTGTACACCATAAATTAAAAATATACTCACTGATACGAATAGCCTTTGAGAATGAAATTAAAAACAAATACGCAACATAGCTACAATTGTTTTAAATTATATTAATTAAATGAACATTGAAAACTGTAAATAATTACGAAAGACGCACACACAACATAAATAAAGAGTCTTGGTTGGGCAAAATTGAAGTGATTAGTATTTTGACGATTATAAATACATCTGCAAATTCCGCACCTAACTTTAATAGGCTCTGATAAAGACAATGTAAAACAAACTTAAAGAGGAATCGGGAGGGAACACAATTAGAACTATATGTAAACAAATTGAAAAGACACAGAAAATGTACAAACGACTAGGTGATAAAACACTAATTCCACAAAAAATACAAATCAGGTTAGTATTAATTAATATCATAAGCTAAAATAAATACCTTTAACTTCGAAATCCATTTAAAAAATAATAATTTGTTAACCTGAACAATTACCAGACCAATTTGAAGTAAATCGCTAGAAAAAGATTTTGCTCAAATGAGGAAGTCAAGAAGCTTCACACTATCGAGCAGACCATTAAACAAATGTATTACTCTAGATGGAGACTATGTCCAGGAGTTTTCCGTCCCTTCAGTTCGTTCCTAGAAGAGTATTGGCACAGGTAACTTTGTTTACCTAATTTAAAATTGAAATAAGAGGAAATACACATACTTACATGTATCGATTGTGTTAAGCTATGTATTTCCAAATATATATGTTTATTCACTGGTTAATTAGGTTGAAGATTTCAAAAATATATTTGTTTAGGCGAGTATTTCCAATTTTAAGGGTTAGAGAAATTCAATCAAAACAAATTTCTAATTTCAAGTGTTCAAGTGCTTCCGAACACGTGTACATAGGAAGCTAAAATCGTTTAGGGAAAATCAACCTAAAAATATAAACAATAAAATGATTTCTAAACATTCGTTTGTGAAATGAGTAAATTTAATTGTGCTTTATATACATACATATGTATAGAAAGGTTATGTATGTATTGCTGTTCATTGTGTTTACATCGCAGGTTCATATACATATACTATTTATGTATGAATTTACAAATAGCCAATGATTTATATTTTGTTGTGTTCAAATAAACGCTTTTTGCATATATAAAAACTTAATTTTCTTATAATTTTAATAAAGCGAAGACAATGTAAATGGATATACAGTTGGGCTTCGATTTTTCTCGTTTAACCAGTAACATCTATCAAGCGGGAAAAGGCAAATAAAATTAAACTTTTGTTTGTATCGATTAACCAGGTATCCGATGAATAATTTGTTTTAAGAAATTATTCAACCTTAACTCGATGTTCTCATAAAATATATGGGCATTTCCGCCAGAAGGTCCACCACAGACAAAATATTAAACATTATTAGAATTACAAAGTTTTTGCATATTTTCATAGGAAAATATTTAAATTTATTTATATTAAATTAATTTTAAATTAATTCATAACCAATTACAAGATATACCAAAGCCAAGTCGCATAGGAGCTACTTTTCTCATTTCGATTTTTCTACTGCATTTGTTTTTTCGTCAAAATTGTTAAAGAAACATATCATGTATAATTTTTTGCTTTGTGTAAAACCTTTATAACGGTACAAAGAGCAAAATAAAATGCATAAGAAAGCATGCGATTGCAAATAACTGTAAGTTTTTGCTCTCTTATTATCCTATATTTTAATGTCCCGTGCGACATCAAAAAACAACACTTGTTCCCACTGCATCTCAAATAAAAGCAGCAAGCTCGCCAAATTTTGGGTATAAACAGTAAATTTTTATACAATTAAAATAAAAAAAACCTTGTTTAAAAATCAGAAGATTTGTGGTTTTGGTAACTACTTAAAATTGGTCCCGTGCGACATCGTAGGTGTGGAATTTAAAAATTGAAATTTTTTTTTGTTGTTTTATAAAATTGACATAAGTATGTAAATAGATACATTTACATTAATTATTTACATATGAACAAAAACCGCACTTTAAAGTCCACTTACTAGCTATTTAAATAGATTTTGGCGAAAATTATATGCTTCCAAATCAAAATAAGAGTGCTCATTTTAACAAGCTTGTCAGAAGAAAATCGTTTGCCTTTAAAAGTGACAAGTTAACGCACGACATATTATTTTCTTGATAAATCTCTTAACTAAAATTAAGAAATCCTTTCGTTGCTTTTCTAAAATATTTATTTTTTTTTAAGGTAACTGCTCTCAGTTTAAAATCAAATTTATATTATCAAGCCTGATTGATTTTATAAAATAATTAAAATAGTCTTCATTAGAATATAATTTTTTTGCAAGGAGCCGTCGATGGAGTGGGAGCAGTTATCAAACGAAAAGTCTAGCAGATAACGAAATCCAAAAATGTTTATTCCCGAGGACAACATTTTTTCATTACATACTATAGAATTTTTGTTGTGTTTCTTTTTGGATATTAGTTAAAATAAATAAATAAATACATTTACTACTTTTTTAAGCCATTTTATTGGACTTGTTGTTAAATAATTACGTATTATAACAACAAAATCAACATAAATATTATGATGGAAAAAAATGTCCCGTGCGACATGTCCCGTGCGAATGTGATTAATAAGTAATTAAAAAACTATAATTATTTTTGGATGAAATTCATACCATCTTTAAAGGCCATCAATGCGCAACATTTTATAATCTAAAACATTTGAATATTGCCTCACAATTCGCTGAAATCGACGTTTGAATCGTTGTTCCCAAAAACGACTTCCATTTTTTGTCCCGTGCGAATGCCTTGGTTTTTTGCAATTATCTTGAATGAATGAAAACTGTTCCAAAATCAACCTTAACACTAAATGTAGAGCTAATGAAGAGCTATTAAAAAATCCAAATGTCAAAATTAAAAAAACATTTTGGTTCATATTTTATTTTAGTTGAAAGGTGTACGATTGTCCCGTTCGACATGGCGGAAATGCCCATATACAATACTAGGTTCAACTCATTAATATTAAAATACATAATACGTATATTAAAAAAATATATCGATAAAATGGAATTTCCACTTTTACAACAACTACTAGATTTATGCTTCTGAGTGAGTTTATCTGGATACATAATGATGCGTCAGTAGTTTTCCATTGTCGAAAGTATCCAAAAGTTCAAAGTACTCACAAATTTGGGCACTACTTGTGAAGCGAAAATCTTGCCTTAATCATTCATGAATATTTTTTTTTTTTAATTTAATTGCTTTTTATTGTAAAGGATTTAAGATACATACATACTCTTTTAACATAACCAAATTTCTATTAAATAAATATATAATAATTTAAATATATCATTATTCTAATTAAACAAAATTACACCAAACAGCATTATAAACAACAAAATTGTTCGGTTCAAATCACAAAAACGTTCATTCATTCTTGATCAGGAATTAGTTCAGAAGCCCAGACATCTTGGGGCCAGCCGGTGCGACCTTTATTAGAGCGCTGAATATTCTGCGAAGGAATGGAAATTTCAAATTATTAATTTAACTGTAAGTGTCATATATGAAGTCGTTTCAAACAATAAGGTGAATTTTCAAATTTCGCGGGCTACGTACATATGTACATTCTATTATCGAAATCTCTCCAGATTTGCTTAAAATATAATTTTGATTATTATTTTCTCTCTTCTTCACTTTGACCATTATTTTATCTATTATATTGTGTACAGTATTATACGAGTAAATTTAAACATCTTTACCCAAATATTTTACCGCGAAAATTTTCATAAATGTATAAGGTTATTTAAAATAAATATTGTGTAGTAATTATACATATACAGTACTTATTGCAAATAAGCGAGTTGTACATATATGATGCAGAATTTGTTATAAGAAAGCTTTTTCTACACCAATCACGTCTTAATATAATTGGTATGTTAAAACTAATGCATATAAGAAATGGATACAATAGTATGTGTGCATATGAAAATAATCTCGTTCTAAGCTCGTTCAATAATCGAACCGTTTACCAGAGGGGAATTTTGTATGAGAAATCTCGTTTCTTAATTACAGATTATCGAGTTAAGCTCGTAAATGGATATAATCTTGTTATATCTAAACATAAGCTGTCATCGATTGGCTAAGCGTTATAGGGAAGCCAATAGAACGCACTATCCCGTAATTCAAACAGACAGGCAGCACTTATGGTGCAAGCCTGCGCTAAAATGTCCTCTCGATCAAGCGCAATAGTGTTGCACCATTTTCTTAGATGAAGAAATACTTAAATCTGCGCGAAAATATTATTGTTATCCTTTTGTTTCGAGCTGCGTCTATGCTTTACGTTTTATTTATTCAATTAAAATGTATTTCAACAAAAATATATATTTGTATTGTCATTTTTATCAAAAATTTGTCCTTTTAGTCGTTTTTACCATTGTGAATAGTCTACATATGTAAATCAAAATTTGGCAGCACTCAGCAAGCGGCGATAGAATTTTTAATGAGGTATCCGCATACTCTCCTGCGCGAATTCAACTAGATAACTTTGTTGTTGCTTTCACATGTAAAATTTTTGACAGGGGAGCTGCGCCCAAAGATAGTGAGCAGAGAAGTGACCAATCGATGGCAGCTATAATATAACCGTTTACATAAATGAGATTATAAATTGTCAAATGTGTTGTATTACACATCTTTCTCTCGGTGTCGGTCATTTTTGTTTACATTTCTCCTTTCTCCGCAAAATTATCGATAAAACTAGGAATAACACCGGAAATCTTGTTGCATAAAACGAGATAATTTTAACATACTAATATAAGGTGGATTTTTCAAGCCACAGCATTATTGATTCCTTATGAAAACAATTGTGGATGAGAACGTTGTATGGTCTATGAGGAATAAATTTTTTTTTATACTGACAAAAGTCAGCATTTTTTGAAGAGGTCTCTATTTTCAAAATGATGATTGTTTCCGTGAAGTAAAAAAAATTAAATAATTCGTTATATACAGGACATTCATTATATTTAGATAGTGAAGTTGAATCGTCTTTACCGAAATAAGGATGAAAACTATCATGTACCCAGATGCATACATATATTTTATTAAATTATACGTTATTCATATTTTAGAATTCATAAAAGATAGAATCATTCTTCTATATTCTTTCTCATATGCTATATGTATATGCTTCAATATGTTATATATATTGTATAAATTAATAAGTATTGACAAATCTCGATATCTTGAGTAAAACATGATATTGATGCAATCAAGATTAAGGATATTAAGTAGAATTTAGAAATTTTAATAGAAATCTTTCTCGTTATTATGCATTGACTGGTAGTACTTGCCACTGCAATACGCTGGCGCAAATTTAACGTAATACAATAGTTTTCCGAAATAACGAACACATTAATTGTCAGGCCTGTTGGTTACATCGAATTTTTCGTTAATTCGAGTACTCATTTAGAGGTATGTTTTTCAATAAAAATGAGTTAAATATCCGTAAATAGCAGTTTAATAAATTGTTTTATTAATTATTTGTTAAAAAATGAAAAACCATAACAAACAATTCAAATCAGCTAAATTCTTCCAAAATGGACCAATTCTGACACTTCTATTTGGTGCTGATCAATAATTTTAAGCTTTTTTATAAAATTCATAATTTTTTCAATTTGTACATTTCTTTTTAATTTTTTCAAGTTATATTTTTAATTCTGATTCGATTTAACTTGATTTTTTCCACTTTCTTCATATGTCTTCTTCATGCTGTTCGTTAAACCGAGTATTTACAAACCCCCGATGTTCGTTCTTTAAGGTACTTAATGTAACAAATTTGCTTGTTGGTTATAAGCGGTTTTCGTTAAAACGAATATTCGTTATTTCGCAAAACTACTGTACTTATCAAGTATTTGCTTGACAACGATAGTGCTTATTCCCATCAAGAAACAATGTTTTATTAACACTAGATTTAGGGAACCTTGACGGGTCGGGATCGGGTTTTCGATTTAATGCTTAACAATTCTTAACATAGAAACAGTATTTTTTAATTATTAGGGTGTAGCCAAGGTGGAGTTTACATACATATAAAATGTATTGAAGATAATAGGGAATAAACCTTTGTTCTATACAAATAATTTACAACAAAATCGAATATTAACATGCCCGTCAAAATGACGGGTTTCGTGTCCGTAAAACTAGTGATAATTATAACATAAATATATTCCTATAACATCCTAACCTAGACATTGCGTCAAACAACAAATTTTATTGTTGCCTTAGTTCAAGCCATAACTAGAATACTGTCAAAGTATTCAAAGAGATTACATCCAATCGTTCTCAATCTTGATCTTAAAGTGACACTAGCAGTGAGTGCTCTACATATTTCGTGTTTTAAATATACCTACATAATAACTATAATACCGTGTATTAAAAAATGTCCAATACCGATAATTTACATATTTCTATGAAATTCTGTTATTCATGTTAATAAATGAATTTGTATTATGAATATAAATACCAACATCCAATTGTTGATTTCCATTTTCTTGGAATAGAAAATATTTCATACATTAAATGTAAGTACTTGAATTCAGGGCTTTAATGTGGAATCCATTAAGCTCTTGAAAGTCATTTGAAATCTTCAAACATGAATATATTGGATATCAATTCTAAATGAGAAAATAATCAATAATAGATATACACATACACAGATACATACATAGTATTTGCATGAACACACACATTAGAATGATAATAATTTTTTGTTTTTAATTTTGTGGGAGTGCACAATTATGTTAAACGCACCACAAGTTATGAGCAGTTCTCCTCAAAAACACTCATTCTGAAATAAGTTGGTGTGTGTGTATTAAAATTTGAACGAAACACAGATGCACTTGTTACGTGCCCCTTTCGCTGCAGTATACTCCCATGAAGCAGTAATGCGGAACAGCATCTGCCGCTGGCCGACAACAAGCCGGGCAAGTGTCAAGTGTGTGCGGCTTATCTATTTATGCTTTTACTGTAATGAACAAGCAATTAATGTACCAGCCATTCGCTGAATTTATGGACAAAACATGTAAAAACATTAACTCTATAACACACAGCAGAAATCAGTAACTACCCCTTATTGGCATTTAGACGCATTGAAGTTACAAACTAGCTGAATTACTTAATAATAAAAATAAAGACCAGCGTTTTAAAGAGGCGTAATTGAAATAAGTGTTTACAAGTTTGTTTGTGTTTATATATTTATGTATGTATATGTTGACTCCATTTCAAATGTGTAAATACGTAAATGTACATACAAGTATGCAAACTATTTGCTCGTTCGTAATGTTTACTGCTCGCACTTATTTTCGCAGTTACATGGTGTGGAAGCCACGCCCAACTCACACTGAAAACCAAATATATTATTATACAAGCATTAGTATACAGTATGAAGCCGACTGTGTTGACCAAATTTGCACTTTATTAGATAACAGATCTAACATCATTTACTACTATATATAGAACTTATATATATATTTGTTTGGTGTAGGAACCGCTTACGCGATTATAGAACTTAGCCCTACGAAATGTGGGAGAATTTCAGAGGATTAATATACATTTATTAGGATATGTACATATATCTACGTACAGTATACTCTCGAAAAGTAAATTCTCAGAAAGTAAATAATCGCGGAAAAGTTAATCACCTTTAAGATTACACATGCCCCTCGAAAAAGTAAATTTTTTAATTTACTTTTCAGAGAGTGTGATAAAAAAATCGAAACGAAGCAAGGAGCGTTTTTTACGATGTTGCAAAAACACTTACTCTCTTGTTTATCGCGTCTTTTTAGTAAATAAACTCTCCTACTTGATCCACTGGTTTAAAAATTAAAACGATGAAAATCAGGTGTCAGACTTTTTGAATTGTCGTACAAAAATGGTCAGAAAATATATTGCAAAAGAAAAAAAAACAAAAGAATATTCAAAAATTTTTCTCTTCATAGTAAATACATATGTATGTATGTATGTAAATGTAAATAAGTTTTTCATGTAAATCCATATGTTTTATTGAAGCAAATAAATGAATGAATTTTTTAAGTTTAAAAATGCATTTAATATTATAAAAACAGATAATTTATGTATATATTTGGAAAAGTAAATTATTCGAAAAAGTAAATTACCCAAAATACCAATCGATTTACTTTTCGAGAGTATACTGTATTTCCATTACAAGCGAATTTATGAGAACCTTGATATGTAGATTTTTTGATATGTTGCACTATTGTTGTTTACATAAATTACACTTTTAAATCATATAGAACTATCTTAACTCAGCATATTCTTACCTTTAAATCATGTTTTAAGTAAGATCTTTTGTCATTGGAACTTTTTCTGTGAAGCGGCCTTAAATCCGCACTAAATCCTGTTTTCGGATCCTGATCGCCATCCAATACTTCAACGAGATACTTAATATACAAAATAGCTAATTTTAGCGTTTTAATCTGAAAACAAAAATATATTAAGAGACAAATTAAAATTAACGCACTTTAGAGAGTAGTTAGGTTAGTGGTGAATCATACAAACAACACGAATTAATCGTAATAAGTAAGAAAGGGTTAAGTTCGGGTGTAACCGCAATTTATTTATTTACTTTTATTAAGATAACCAACAACTTGACACATATATTCGGCATAATGTCCAATAGAATGACTAAAAACAATATATATAGTATATGAGGGCTGAGGTAATTTCTGGATCGATTTCACTCATTTTTGATGAGATGTTTGACATATTAACCGATATATTCGGTATAAAGCTCACCGGCAGTTTGCAAATCCTAATATTAGGTATATAGGAGCTAGGGGAAGTACAATGAAAATTAATTATTAATTAGACAATTTTCTTTGATTTTTTCAATGAATATGTTGATTTAAGTTGTTATTAATAAAATACATCAACAATTAATTGTTTTAACTCCATATTTACTGCTGAATTACTAATAATATAGTAAAATGACGGTTGATCAATTAGTTGACCTTTGAACCAAAATTTTTATTATTTGGTGTGACCACCTTTGACTACTAAAAACAGCTTGGAGCCTTCTAGTTATGCCCGAACAGGATATTGACATAGATTTGGAGCTATGTTGTGCCATTAATCCTTCCACGTCTCAACCATTTTTGAGGCTTCACTTTAATGGGAATGTGGGAATGCGGTCAGTCGAGGGTATTAAAAATATTTTCAGAGAACCGTTTTTTTGCTTTTTTCACCGTATGCTTAGGGTCGTTATCGTGCTGGAGTATGACTTCTGGGATCACTGTTTGTCATAAATTTAATTTAAAGCTTTTAACCCATATTCCATTATGCTTTGGTGGTGGATTACATGATTTAACTTCAACTATATATTCTTCCTGTCACTGTAGGGTTCTATTATGAAATTTTTCGCAAATTTCAAACGCAATAGTTTATGGCAGTCCGTTATAGTAGTTTTTGAATTTCGCAGCATCATTAAAATAATTTTTGCGAAATATTTTCCGGATCGTCACATTAATTTTCATGAGAAGATCCGTAACCAGGGATTAATTACGAAATATTAACAACTAGCACTAGATTTTTTATATACCGACCATTATTTACCAAATATAATACTTAAATTTTAATTAAGGATGATTAATCATCCTTAATTAAAATTTAACTTTAGTTAAAAGCAAAAAATTCACAAACGAAACGTGAAATATCACATACCTCAACTAATTGATCAAGTGTTTATTTTGCAAAAAAAACTCTTCTGCTCTCAGAAACACGAATCTTTTTGAACTTAATTGCTGAGATCCTCTTAGTATGGTTGCATATTGTTGGCGTAAGTGCAAATCGAAAAGAAACTCTTATCTGGCACATAAATTAACTAACATGCATAAACGTGATCAATTAGTTGAGTCACTGTACACAGGTAGTATATATGTACATACATATGAATTAATGTAATAGTTGTTCAGTTATACCTTTGTTGGATATATGGCTGCATTCCTCTTCTATTTTGATCCCTCTATATATGAAGCATTATTAGCAAATAAAAACAACTACAAATTGCAAAATTTAATAATAAGTTGGAACTAAACGAGTTCAATAGCTCTTATACATATGAATGTCTCTACTCAAATGCAAATACCGACTTTATGTACATTCATATATACATATGTACATTATTGTTTTGAAATATACAATTTAGATCAACTTGCAGGTAAACAATTGTTGAATATATGTATCTATGTATATATCTTAGCTCTTTGAAGTGGATAAATTAAGAGGGTTCTACAGCCATCTGAATACACTAAAATATAATTGCGAATATTCGTATTTACATACAAAGATAATTTTATGTACATGCTTAATAACATTGACATCAATAAGATAATTCTATAGTTTTGTTGATACTAGGAGATGCATCCTTATGTATATACGAGTATGCATGCTAAAGTACCTGTACCTGTGTACATATGTATGTACACATACACTTATATGTAAGTATGTATTATAATTACCTTTGATAATTTCGTATCGGATGGTACATTGGGAATTTTCTCTCGTAAACATGTAAAAGCATTGTTGATACTTTGAGTTCTTCTTCGTTCTTTTTTGTTGGCCGTATTTCTTTTCTTAATTATACGTACTGCTGGCACAGCGACTTCTTTTGTTGAAGTGGGTGTGAGTAAAATCTCATGGAAGTCTTTTCCCGTTTCTTGAAATAAATATTGGAATATAGCAAATGTTAAGAACTTCAATTGTTTGTGTGTAAATATGTATTTATGTAATGAGTAAAGTGACTAGTTTCCGGTACGAATAATGCAAGGTACAGAAATATTATATATATTATTTTGGTTCCTCGTGGTCGTAGTTGTATTTGGCAATATAGAATTGCAACAAATGCGAACTTGATAATAACCACATTTACAGTCAAATAGGCAAGCTAAAACAAAACCTTCAGCTGATTTATACAAGCTAAAAAATATATTGCGTGAAAGAAGAAAATATCGAAAACTGATTTTTGTCTTATTAAATTCTACATCATCTTTAGAATATTGTCGATCCGAGCAATGTATTAGAGATATAGTCTGAAGAAGTTGCGCGCTTCATGATAGTTTTATTGCCACTCACAACTTTTTCTCAAAACTGTGTTTTCAAAAGACGGCTGTCAAGATTTCTCGAGAGCTACTCAATACATTTTTATGACATTTCATTAGATCTTTGAGATAAACTTTACAAGTACTTGGACGAAGATTTTTTTCCAATTACAATTATAATCATATAAATTGTTTACCACAAATCCAATTATATTTTTTTCTTCGCCCCAGTTCTAGTTTAAAGTCGTATCTAAAGGCATAAAAAGTTTGAAGTTAAAAAGAAGAGTTTATATTAAAAAAATTAATGAAAATAGTAATTTTTTCCCGGACGAAACTGTTGAAATCTCTTGAATATTGATTCTAAGAACTTACAAAACAAACACACATCCTATGCCGTTATATGTTTTATTCGTGTTTCACGAAGCTTAAATATAGCTAAATTAAAAAATTTCTTACCATCAAATTTTGGTGATGATCCCGAACAACATTGTGGTGACCGATAAAATGAATTCGAAGATAAATTTGCTCCAGAGCAAGCATTGGATATATAACAGCCTGGATTGTTACTCGAGTCAGAGCAATATGAAGCATTCCATTGTTCTAAAATCATTACAAAACCGAATAAGAATATGCTTTATTAATATGGATACAAGAAAAATTATATTTTTTTATAAGGCTCAAAGTTGTGTAAAGTCTTACAGGTATTAGTATTTGCATAAAATGTATATTACAAGAATAATCAAATATCGACGAAATCGTGAAATCACTCATATTTAATAAAATATTAACTTGAACCATACATCATATACTCGCTTAGTTTCCTTACTATAATACATTTTATGATTCTAGATTTTTACATAAATAAAAATAAATTAAACTAACACAAATCACTTTATTAATCATAGTAGTGCTATGTTATAGCATCACATCAGTAGCCACATCAGTAGCCACAGTTTTCATTATTTTTCATTACCAGATTGCTCGCGAAATATTCTCACTAAATTAGTATATGCGACATCTTCTATTCTATTATTAATAATGATATGGGGACTAGACCAAGGTTCTCTTTGCCGATTTCATTACTATATTTGGTATATTGGTGCTAGAGGCAGGTCTATATTCAAGAACCAGTTTCCACAAAATTTTACTATAATAACACACAATTGGACCCATACATATATATTCGACATAAAGTCAACTGAAATCATGATAATGATTATATATGTAAGTACACATATCGAAAGATATGGAATTTCGTTGAAATTGGTCGAGTAGTTCTTGATATATGGTGAAGTGGTCGGTGCCGTGGGAATATACCGATTCCGCACATTTGCCACACCAAACATTTCAAGGTGCCCAGGAAAAGGTGTACGAAGACTAATTAAAGTATCTTAATTCTTACTCAAATTTCAAATCGTCTCCTCTTGATCACTTTGGTATATACATATAACACTAATAACACTATACTATATAACGAGTTAGATCGTTTAGTTTTAATTTTAACAAATAACATTTAGGTGTAACAAACCATTACACTTTGTGCAACATTTTGCAAGATATACTTTTTACAATAAATACACTAAAATTAGCTTTTTCTTAATCCCCGGACACAGAAAGAGGCTTTGTATTTTCTTGTAACTTCTCTAAGAAAGCAAGTTCTTCGCATTTTCACAGAAAAGAATTACCCTTGTGAACCCTGGTATTACCTGTAATCCCGACGGTAATAAAATAAATAACAAACATTTTTTTCACTTTTAAGGATTTAATTTTATTTGCCGGTGAGTAATTTGCTTATCTTTGACATTAAAAAAATAATTTAATTTGTAGTTTTTAGAAAATTTATGTAGCACGTTTTGTTTTAGTTCTTTAAAGAAATATAGAGCTGAACTACAGTGACTTTAATTTATATAAAACGCACTAATGTTTAGCAGCTGTGTTATAATTCCGGTATATTTCACATTTTTGTTTAATTTAGATATTCTCAAAACACATTGAACCATAGATTTAAACATTTTCACTTCCCTAATATCAATTTATCTTGAAAATCACATACAAATATATATACATACATATGTACATGCACATGTATATCAATATAATATTTTAATTTAAATTATAAAAAATATTTATTTTTGTTAACAATATTCAAACCACGTACGTTCAATTATTGAAACATCATTAAGCCGCAGCTCGTTAAAATACATATTGTCATTGTTGTAACAATTTGGTGAGTCGCGACATATTTGTGAATCGTATCGCGCCATTGTTTATTTTCACTTAATGCAATTTTCGTTAATATTTTTAGAAAATTTAGGAAAATTAATTTTACGTCACGATTTATTTTTATAATTTTTTGTTTAAATGTACATATTTGCTCTTATTTTTCGTCTTCCGCGCTCAAAAACTCTTAAGTGAATGCAAAAACAATTGACTTCTAATTGTACAATATGCACATTGTTCTGTTAGAACTCTAAATAGTGCTCGCCACATAATTCAACGCGCTTATCCATTAGCCAATCAGAGCTAACTATGGCTGCAGTTCAATATGATTGGTTGGTTTGGAAATTATTTATTCGAGTATTTTATTTACGGTGTGCTGGAGTGTGTACTGCTGATAGCTATTTCGACGCTCAATAATGCTGCTGAGGTACATTTAGGGGGTTCACAAGTCATGTTATTTCCTGTATTTTAATAATCGGTGATTTTCATAACCTAGTTGAAAATTGGTTGGTCTACGGTATAATATAATTCTGAAATAATTACATATCAAGAGAAATCAGCGTTAATGTCCGATCGTTCCTGATGTTGAACGATGCCAATTAATTGGTAAAAAATTAATTGGTAAATGTGAAATTGAGAAAACTAATTTGAATTTGAATAACGCAAGCGTCGATAGAATTTTTAAACAAGAATGATCAGTGGCGAACGCAGGAAAAAAATTTGGGGGGGGGGGGAGTTTAGGTAAAAAGACAATGTTTCATTATTTTATTCAGAAATTGAAGTCTAATCATCTTTTATTTTGGACCATAACATTTAAAATCTCTTCCTCCGTCACGTCTATATCTCTATGGATATTCAAGAGAGCCATTCCGTTCAGGCGTGCTTCTCCAGTTTTATTTCTTAAATATGTTTTAAGCCTGCGAAGTGAGGAAAACGAGCGTTCACTTGAAGTGACAGATATAGGGATTGTTGCTCCAATCTTTAAAAAACGATGCACTGTTTTGAAAATGTTTGCATCGCAACAATTCAACGCGTCTAAAAAAGTTTTGGATCTCTTTGTTTGATTTAACCAGTTCCTAAAAATATATTCAAAAATTTAGTTAGAAAATTTAATCTGAAGAAAAGATTTTTAACCTTTTCCACATTCTAAATTCAGCAACGAAATCATCGGGATCTCAGCGTTTTTTTTATTTAAAATTATCACGTACTTGAATCTAATCTACGTAATAATTAAAAGAAAAAGCAAAAATCAAAAAAACAAACAAAAAAAAATTAAAAATTTGAAAAATACAAAAAAAATTACAAAAAATAAAAAAAAAAAAACAAGAAGAGATTAAATGTCTACTATGTCCACGTCGTTAATCCTGGGTTACGCTAAATTCTGATAATAATAGTGCATAAATCAATGATTTTTCATCATGTTCTGAGTTTGTTTTTTATTTGTAGCTCATACAAATATTGGTATCCCAAAATTCCCTTTGGGGGAAAAAAAAATTTTTCATTTTTTGCTATGAAATATTAATTTTAAAATTTTTTACAATATACAGTTTCAAAATTTGAGAAATTCTGTACAAAAAAGTCACATGGTATTTTAAAATCTGTTCATTAGTTTTAAAGTTATGGCGGTTCGAAAATTTTTTTACAAAAAACTTTGGCCCCTTATAATATGGCAACCCCGCGTTACACAGACCTAAAACCATATGTTTTATTTTAGGTTTTACACGTACTATAAGATATATCATTGCCAAAGAAAATAAAGAACTTTTTTTTTCAAGTGGCTTTTTTTTCCAGAGAATGCCCCAAATAGCATAATTTTTTTTAATTTAAATTTATTTCACAACAGTTTGCTCATGGAATGAAAACTGAAAGTCATAATAAATGAGTTTTTATTTTTCCTGTATTATGATTAACAATAAACTCTAATAAAAATAATAGAAAACTTATTGGTGACTTTTCAGTTCAGAACTAATTTTCAAAAGAAGTCCATTTTCGACTCACAATTCCCCTTACATCTAAAAAATCCAGTTCAGCAGCCACAGAGTTATAAGGCAAAGTCCAGTTTATATTTTTCTGGGTTTTTTAATTGGCCTACATTCCCACAACTTTTTAATACTGTCCATATACAATAGGTTTGTTTTTAGCTTAACATTTTCATAGTTTCAAAAATTTAAATTCTATCAGCAGAAATGTATCAAAATAGGCCGTTTGTGAACAAAAAAGTATCAAATCACAAAATTTAGAAAAAAAAAGTATCAAAAAAGATACAATTGTATCAAAACGGCAACGCTGTTAGTGACTAATGTATTCATTTATTTTACATATTCATACATCGTCGGCAGAAAGATTGCTTTGAAAACAACAAATTACAATTTTTCAAATGACTATGTAGAATAAAATTCTATTATTTAAAAACTCAATTACTTTGGGGGGGGGGGGGTTTAACACCCCAAAACACCCCCCTGCGTTCGCCCCTGAGAATGATGGAAGACAAGATTACGCCATAGTGACGCCGTCACGACCCAGAATGAGAATAGGCAACGTGAAGAATTGTCAAATGAAAACCGGAAATGTAAAACATAGTGAACCAAATTGAATAATGTGTAGATAAAATATCACAATGAACGTGATTCTTAAAATCGTCATCTCTAAAATAATCCAATATAATAATTCAGATTTATAATTGAAAATGTTTGTTTTGTTACAAAAAGTTCGACATTTTTGCCAAATTTTTTGTTGGTTGGAAAAGTGAAAAAAAACTCTTTATATATGATTTTTTTTTTGTGCTATTGTAATTAAACTCCGCCATTGCGCACTTCTTTTTCAAGTTTATATATTTTATATTGTAACGAAAATGGCACCAGAACAAACTAGAATAGACAATCGAAGGCGATAACTTGCCAGATGTATCTAGACATCGATATTCGTAGTTGCCAGAATGTTCGAGTGACGATAACATGTTAGCAATCGACTATATAAGGGCTGCCGGGCTGGCAGCAAGACACAGTTCTGATAAGAGAGTTGTCGAGTGAGGACAATTCTAAAGAGAGAGTTGTCGAGCAAAGTGTAAACAAGTTATAAGTTAGAGTTGTAAAGTAGAGTATTGAGTACTAAAGTGTTAAGTTATAAGGAATTAGAAATAAAGATTAGTGTATAGCCATTAAAGTGTGACTTTTATTTGACAATCCAGTGATCGAACTCAGGGTAGAGTTTTAGAGTAAACGACAGATTTTGGAAATCCGTTACAATTGGTGTCAGAAGTGGGATTGACAAATAAAATTCCATAGGAGATAATGGTTAAGTTCAACGATTTAAAGATACCACAACTCAAAAAGGAGTTGGAACAACGAGGCCTAGCAACGAATGGGTTGAAAGCTGAGTTACAAGCTCGTTTGCGAGAGGCGATGGAAGAAGAAAACATCAACGTGGACGAATTTGTTTTTGAATCGCTGTTAGAGGAATCAACAACGAAAATTGAGGAAAAGGAAGAGATTCCATGTTCATCAGGGGTACTGGACATGAACAAACTTTTGTCTGCAATATCGTCACAGTTCCAGGCGCAGGACACACGTTTAACAACAAAGTTGTCCCAACAGATAAAAGAGCAAATAACAGAGTTATCAACGCAGATATCAGCTCAAATATCGGTACAGTTAAAAGAGCGGAAGTTGGAAGCGAATGGGGTATCTTCAGAGTTAGGGAAGCAGAAGGAAGAATAAATGGATGAGACTTCAAATACAGCGGATGTGTCAATACAGCTGGAAACGCAAGACGAGAATTTGTTAACACAGACCGAAGCGAATGATGCTTGTATGTCAAGGACTTTGGAAGCGCATGGGCAGATTTTGTCAACACAGTCGGAAGCGAATAGGGTGTCCTCACAGTTGGAAAAAGAGGAGGAGGATGAGTCAATGGATGTGGCCTCAAATAGAGCAGAGGTGTCAACACAACTCGTAGTGCATGGGGAGAATATGTCCACACTGTTGGAAGCGAATCAGACCTGTATGTTAAGACCTTTAGAATCGCATGGAGAGATTTTGTTAACACAATTGGAAGTGAATGGGATATCCTCACAGTTGAAAGAGGAGGAGTCGATGGAGGTGACCTTAAAAAGAGAAGAGGTGTCAGCACAGCTGGAAGTGCATGGAGAGGGTATACCATCGCAGGTTTCGGCACAGGTGTCGACACAGTTGAAGGAACAGAAGGTACATATATCGACGCAGGTGATCCCAGAGAAGACAGACGTGTCATGGATAAAAGATTATGATCTGAAGGAAGAAGACTCTCAAACGTCCAAAGAAAGTTCAGAGAAAGAAGAAAAGGCTGCAGAATCTCTAGTCGCAAAGGCACAGTGCAAAAGCTTCAAGTTAGTGGCTGGTTGCTTATATCGGGTATGGAAAAGTAAAGAAGGACAAATCTCCCGATCTTTCATGGTTGGTCGGAATGAGAGATTACCAAAAGTTCACTACGAGATGCACAAAGGTCCAAGTGAAGTGGACATAAGAATCACGGAAACCTTGGGAAGGTTGAAGAATCAGTTTTGTTTGGTTGGTTGTCGTAAAATAATGGGAGATTGCATTGCAAATTAGGTGACGAGTTCCAAGAGTCATGGTCAGATGAAGCAGTACAGTTCGGGAACGCCATTTGAGCAATTTGCCATGGTTGTAGCTGGTCCATTACCTACCAGCACATCGGGAAACAGGAGTGGTTTGATGGCTAGGACGGAGAAAACCCCAATTCGTAGTAAAGAGACTGACGAGATGACGGACGTGGATATCAAAAGTTGGGAGATGTGCCAGAAGCTATGTGTCCGGAAAATATGTGAAGCTGCATCACATCCACGATTCGATATCATGGTGGAAAGATTCATCCGAAATTTGGAAGAGCATTTTAGAAAGCTGGTGGACAGGTATCGTCACAGATACAGAGGACGTCCATATATCCATGTTCCTGGAATCAACGGCGTAGACCACTGCGAGGATAATTTTTGGTTACTGATTGATTTAAAGTTTAGGATTAATGCCAATGGAGAAAGAAACGCTAAGGAGGACAACAGTGTCCTAAAAGACGAGATGAAAGGAAGAAATGCTAAGGGTTTGGTTCTGGAAGTATGTCTAATCGGGACGATCAGACTTAAGTGGAGGGCAGTGTAACGAAAATGGCACCAGAACAAACTAGAATAGACAATCGAAGGCGATAACTTGCCAGATGTATCTAGACATCGATATTCGTAGTTGCCAGAATGTTCGAGTGACGATAACATGTTAGCAATCGACTATATAAGGGCTGCCGGGCTGGCAGCAAGACACAGTTCTGATAAGAGAGTTGTCGAGTGAGGACAATTCTAAAGAGAGAGTTGTCGAGCAAAGTGTAAACAAGTTATAAGTTAGAGTTGTAAAGTAGAGTATTGAGTACTAAAGTGTTAAGTTATAAGGAATTAGAAATAAAGATTAGTGTATAGCCATTAAAGTGTGACTTTTATTTGACAATCCAGTGATCGAACTCAGGGTAGAGTTTTAGAGTAAACGATAGATTTTGGAAATCCGTTACAATATGATAATGCAAATATGTATACGCATGTATATTTTTGTCGTTTTTACTTTAAAATACATTTTGATTTATTGAATAAAACGTAAGGCATAAACGCAGCTCGAAACAAAGTGATAAAAAAATATTTTTGTGCAGATTTAAGTATTTCTCCGCCTAAGAAAATGGTGCAATACTATTGCGCATGATTAAAAAGAAATTCTAGGCTTGCACCATAAGTACTGCCTGTCTGTTTGAATTACAGGGTAGAGCGTTCTATTGGCTTCTCTATAACACTTAGCCAATCGATGACGGCTAAGAAAGCACTACCGCTCACTTCTACCTTTTGGTTTTGTTTTATTGTTTTGTACTACCGTGCACTGGGTCTTTATAACGTAATGCGATAGGAAATTAAAGCCCAAAAAACTAACGGTAAACGAATGTCGTAATCTTGTATTCTATCATTCTTGATTTCTAATGTGATATATTTTTGACAACTGAGCAGCGTTCAAAGAGAGCGTGTGACCAATCTGTTTTATATCTTTCAGTTCAATTAAATCAGTCTTATTTAGTTTTCATGATGTTTCGACCAGAGTCGAGAGTTAAAAAAACACAAAAACTCACTTTGAACGTTTTGAGGATATTATTCGAATTTTATTGATATTTTTTTAAGTCGCAAACTAATACCAAGTGATAGCTGCTTAAAAAACAATCAAATTTAATTACAATTTTACTTACTTCGCAAGTGAAAAATTATTGATGTTTGACTGCATAGATTTCTTTTCAAATTAGACGATATTATTGTAACGTAAATGGTACCAGAACAAACTAGAATTGACAATCGAAATCTTTAACTTGCCAGATTTATCCAGGCATCGATATTCGTAGTAGAAAGAATGTTCGGGCGGCGATGTATTACCAACAATCTACTATATAAGGGCTGCCGGACTGACAGCAAGACACAGTTCTGATAAGAGAGTTGTCGAGTAAGACAATTCTAAAGAGAGAGTTGTCGAGTAAAGTGTGAACAAGTTATAAGTTGAGTTGCAAACTAGAGTATTGAGTAATAAAGCGTTAAGTTATAAGGATTTAGAAATAAAGATTAGTGTATAGCCATTAAATTGTGACTTTTATTTGACAATCCAGTAATCGAACTCAGGGTAGAGTTTCAACGTAAACGACAGATTTTGGAAATCCTTTACATTATAATTAGTCGCAAAAGGTCATTCGATGGTCAATAAAATGGTATTTACCGTTAGTGCTATCGATAGTTTTGCAACTCTACTTGATAACCAATTTTGCTTTTATAGAAATCACTTACCTGCTGTAAAACCAAGAATGTTAGAAGATTACAAAACAGTCACACTTAATTATATTTTTATTTGACAAGTGTTCTTTGTTTTTATTTTTACAATCATGAATTTATTTAATATCAGCTAGGTGTACAAATTGATTACCAAAGCAAGTAGCTAAGCAAAAATAAAAAATGAAAATTGATAAATCTGCCATAATGTTTTGTAATTTTGAGAAAACATCCAATGCGTTTACGATTTCCTGAGATCGTAGTCCAAATATAACTAGCATATTGAGCACTGGGTTACGCTGTTTTTGTTGCCGAAATATTGTAAGATCTGATATAATAACCAAGGCAACTGGTATTATCACAAAAAATGTCTTTCCTTCACTTTCATTTAGCACCAAAGATGTAATATATGCAACTGTCACAGCTAGCACAACATGCAATTTATATTTTAAGAACGGATTTTCTCTTTCTTGTGTAGCTTCTTGATTTAAACTGCTTTCAAACCCTTTGAATGTGTTTTCAAATTGTTGAAAAGGCATCTGCAAAGTTTCTGGAATATCTGGTTCAACTTCTGGATCCGAATATTCACAGCTCTCTTGTAATTGCTGACCTAAAAATGTAAAAAATTCAAAAAAAAACTATTGTATATTGAGTGAATATAAGCTTACTAGAATGTTGGTGCACCAAACCACTGTCACCGTCTCCACCCTGCTTCATGCTTAATTTTTCTAAGCGACTTTTGGCATTCTCAAGTATTTTCTTTCTTCTTGCCTCTCGCCTAAGTTTGACTCTTTCTTGTAATTCATCGACCTCAGGTGATTGCTGCAACTCCATGTTGTTTATATAAATATTCTTTAACGCCGTGTAATTAAATGTAATATCATTTATAGCGATGACATATAATAATAAATAAAACTCGATACTTTCAGTTCCTTCAAATGTCAAAGTGCCCAAATATATCGTTAACTCAATAAAAAATAAATTTTATAGCATGGTTACACCGCCTTTCATATATGTATGTAAAACCATAATTGTTGTACATGAATTACAAAGTAAATTAAAGAAACTCGTTGAGTTTCACACATATATAATATTAATATAATTTTATGATAATAAATTGCTCAGTTATATATTTAAATATTAATATGATTGCTTAAGGATAGTATCAATCAGAGCTGTTGAAACTTTTACCAACTGATTATTTAAAACAATAGAATCAACACAAGTTTGATTATATTAATAAAATTTTAACTTTTGTAGTATATTTTAGTCATCCTGTGTCCCTAAATCTTGTTTAGCAAAAATATATATGGAAATATCAATCGCCCTGTGTTTTCTTCTTAAAACGTTTTAGGATTATCACATATATGCCAAATGACTTTTAGGTTTTTTAATTCCACTAGTAACAGAGCAAAGAAATTGTTGAACAATTAGTAACTAAAGAATTTAAGTGAAAATGCCTGCCTATAAAGGTAAAAAATTATATTGTAACAATAAAATTTCCGAAATAAAATATGTTGAATAATATATTCCACAGTAAAAGTAAAATGGGGACGTGAACTCTTTCCGGACATAGAAGCTAATACTGATGAAGAACCAATGTTATTCAAAGCCCAATTATTTGCTTTAACAGGAGTGCATCCCGACCGCCAAAAAGTAATGTGCAAAGGCGGTATTTTAAAAGATAATGAATGGAATCTTCAATTGAAAGATGTAAGCATTTTTTTTAATATAATTCAATAATTCCTAATATTATAAATTAAATTATTAAAAGGGTGCAACTGTGCTACTCCTAGGATCAAAAGAACAGGTTCCAGAAGAACCAGTAACTCCGGTGAAATTTATAGAAGATATGAATGATGCAGAAATGGCTACAGCAGTAAGTTGATCTTGTAATCTTATTTTTATATCTTATAAAAAAACTTTTTAAAATCAATGAATATTTTAGATGGAACTGCCTGCTGGTCTTACGAATTTAGGAAATACTTGTTATATGAATGCAACTGTACAATGTCTGCATGCTGTGCCTGAGCTACGTGAAGCTCTTGATAAATACCGGGTGGACTCTGAAGATGCCGGTTCGATGTCAACCGCAATGGCTTCAGCTATGAAGTTTTTGTTTAAACAAATGGAACGCGGAAGTACTGTGACACCAATAATCTTATTGCAAACATTACATCGGGCATCGCCACAATTTTCACAAGTTGGCGAGAATGGGACCTATCGACAGCAAGATGCCAACGAATGCTGGTCAGAATTACTGAAAATGATGCAGCAAAAAATTCCAGCCTCTAATGACAAATCAATTGAAGGAAGTGATGTTAAAAAGTACAAGTAAGCATTGAAATCAAACATTTTTATCTAAATGGCAGGTTTTGTTTTTTTAAATAATCCAAATAGATTTATACTAAACCGTGATTTTTTTCTTCAGTTCATTTATAGAACAATACTTTGGTGGTTCATTTGAGGTTAAAATGAGTTGTGCCGAAACCGAAGATGAGGAACCAACTATGGCTAAAGAGCAATTCCTTCAGCTTAGTTGTTTTATATCAACGGAAGTGAAATATATGCACAGCGGTCTGAAATCGGTATAATTAATATTTATAGATATTCATAATTTTATTTTATATTAAACTACTGTACTTTCAATATACAGCGAATGAAGGAACAGTTGATAAAGCGGTCAGAAACTTTGGGTCGAGATGCCAATTATATTAGAACGGTATGTAATACTAATTGTTGGAAATTAAAACAACACAATTAATAAATCTCTCTTCAGTCTCTTATCAGTCGCCTACCAGCATATTTAACAATACAGTTTGTTCGTTTTCAATATAAAGGAAAGGAGGGTATTAATGCAAAAGTTTTAAAAGATATAAAATTTCCAATCGAATTTGATGCATTTGAGTTATGTACTCCTGAACTACAAGATAAGTTGTGCCCCATGAGAGCTAAGTTTAAAGAAGCCGAAGATAAACATTTAGAGGGCAAAATTAAAGCAATCACCGAAGATAAAAGTGCTCCAACTGAAGCAGGTAAAAATGTAGAAACTGAAAACTATTGGTTCGAAAATGATCCAGGCAGCAATAATTCCGGATACTACACTCTTCAAGCTGTATTAACTCACAAAGGACGCTCAAGTTCTTCAGGTCATTACGTAGCTTGGGTAAAACACTCCGGTGATGTCTGGTTTAAATTTGATGACGATGTGGTTACTTCCGTAACTACTGAAGATATTCTACGCTTGTCCGGAGGTGGAGATTGGCATTGTGCCTATGTTCTTTTGTATGGACCAAAGTTGCTAAAGAAACAATGAAATTAAATAAAAAATATATATGTGAGACTCTAGTCTTTAGATTTTTTCATTTAACAATGGTGGGTTAATTCAGCATTTAGGGCTAAGTATAATTATAAAAAATTTTGAAATTTTTTGAAATCAAAGATCAATGTAATTAATAATTTGATGAATGGAATCCAGTAACTGTTAACAAACATAGATTGAAATCAACTGTTTTAACTCAAATGCTGGTCCAAACAGTCAAATTGTTTATTAATGTCAAAATTAGTCAATGTATACACAGAGATAAACAATGGCGCACCTTCTAGTGTCGTATGTTTATAAAGGTATTTATTTCTAAACACCTCGGTGTGAAAATACTGTAAATTTCATTTACCAAATTAAATTTTTGTAGAAAATATATATAAAATAACTCAATTGTTTCTCAAAAAATATGCAATTTAACGCAGATTACATAGATAGTAAAATTATCCAGTTTATATAAACCGCCACTGTAAGGCTAAGAATACAACACTGGTTGTGAATACCACTGAATGAAAAAAAAGAAGAAGAGTTTTTAATCACATTTGTGCAGCAGATAGTAACGTTTGAGTAGCTAATTCTGAAATAAACAATTTAAAATGTCTGAAAACAAAAAAATTGATTTATCCGGTGACGGTGGTGTACTGAAAGAAATTTTAAATGAAGGTCAGGGTGAAGAGTATCCATTAAATGGTTGCAAAGTTTCTTTGCACTATACAGGAAAGTTGGTCGATGGAACTGTATTTGACTCTAGTGTAGGTCGCGAACCTTTTGAGTTCGATTTGGGAAAAGGTAAATTTCTAGAACCTTCTACATATAATAATATAAATTAATTTCAATCTGCTTCTTAGGACAAGTTATCAAGGCATTTGATATGGGTGTGGCTACAATGAAATTAAATGAAAAATGCCTACTAACTTGTGCTCCTGATTATGCTTATGGTGCGGCTGGAAGTCCGCCTAGCATTCCACCGAATTCAACTTTGATTTTCGAGGTATGTGCATATCAGTATATAAATTTCATATTGGAGTATAAATGATGAATTTTGATGTTTAATTTTTTCATGTAGTTAGAAATGCTGGGTTGGAAAGGTGAGGATGTTAGCCCAAATAAGGATGGTAGCATTGAGAGATTTATCGTGGAGAGCAGTGACAAAAAACGTTCACCTGCGGAAGGTGCTCTGGTTAAAGGTAAGTTGATAACATATCGGTATTTCTATATGTACATATTAGTTCATAATTTATTGTGTACATATTTGAATTTTGTATTATGTACCAAATTTTTTTTATTTGTGGAATAAACTAATATCTTATTCGCCATTCGACAGTTCACTTAATAGGAAAATATAATGGAAATACTTTTGAGGAGCGCGATGCAGAGTTTGATTATGGTGAAGGTTGTGATTGTGCTGTTATAGAAGGAGTTGAGATCGGACTCGAAAGAATGACTGTTGGCGAAACGTCAAGGTGAGTCTAACTTTTAAATATAATTAAATAAAATCAGTTAAATTTGTTTCATATATTCAGCACGTTTTAAATACGTTATACAGTTTGAGATTTTATAATATTAAAACTAATTAACCACATTCACAATTTTATAGCAAAAATTTTAGAGCAATAAATATTTTGCGGTTCGTATTTTTCGGTTAGAATAAATAATGATACGAAACCATTGACTTTCTCAGTGTGCGGTAAATAACCTGTATATTATTTTTCCCAACATGACAACTTGTTTCCATAAATATAAATAAATCTGACCGCATAAATATTTTTACAGATTAAAAATTCAACCTAAATATGCATTCGGAAGTAAAGGAAATGATGATTTTAACATTCCACCAAATTCGACTGTCGAATATATTGTAAAGCTCATTGATTGTGAAAAGGTAAGTTTTCATACATATATATATTTACGTTTGAAATTGTTATTAATATCGTGTTTACTTTTTAATCTTAGGGAATAGAAGAATGGAAGTTATCAGATGAGGAAAGATTGCAACAGGCTGAGTTGTACAAATCTAAAGGAACAAAATATTTCTCAAAACAAAACTTTTCGTTGGCTATAAAAATGTATAAGAGCTGCGTAGATATCATTTCCAAAATTGGTAATAATTTATATGAATAGACATTTGTACGAATTTATAACCGTTTCATTGTCAAAACTCAAGATTTATAAAAACTGCGTATATTATTTAACGTTTTGTAATATTCCATACATTTTCAATTAATTTACAGACAATGATGAATCGAAAAAGCTGAAGATAGCCGCAAACAGCAATATAGCTTTATGCTACCAGAAAACCAACGACTATTTCGAAGGAAAACAAGCGGTAAATCAATTTGAAAAATATTAACGATTTCGAAATTAACTATGCCATATTACCTTATTTATTTAGTGCATTGAAGCTCTTAAACTAGATCCCGCAAATATAAAATCCCTTTACCGTCGGGGACAATGTAATCTAGCTATTAATGAATTTAAGGAGGCTCTGGAAGACTTTGAAAAGGTTTGTTGATTCATATTTTTGATTTAAATTACTTATAATTATATGCAGGTCATCGAGTTGGAGCCTACAAACAAAGCTGCCATAAATCAAATTCAAATTTGCAAACAACGAATCAAGGAAGCTAACGATAAAGAAAGAAAAATCTATGCCAACATGTTCAAAAAATTGTCGGCCGCCGACAAACAGGTAAAATAAGCAGCCAGTATAAATATATAGACTATAATAGTTGAACAAGTTGTTATAAACAACTATTTTTTATTGGGCTGACTTTATTAAATACCAACTCAATTCTACCTTTTAAGTAACCTTTGATTTGTAACTATTCGCACAGCCAACACCGAGTACCGAACCTGATGTTTTAACGAAATGTGGTGAATGGACAGATGAAGATGCAAAGCGCGAGGTTGATTTGGCCTTCGAACGGGATAACAATATTGTTATGATTTAAAAAAATTGCCGATTAAAATTTTAAATATTTGATGTAGTTATGATAATTAAATAATAATAATACATATATATGAAACACGGATTTCAATTCGCATTATTAGACCTTTTTCTTATTCACCCAATGTTTTATTTTAACTTTTAAAAGTTAAAAAATTCTTTTATTAATCAAGGTGATGCAGCTCCGATGTACATATATCGGTATGCAATATTTGTATATTAAAAAATTCTGTTTTAAATATACTAGAAAGTTGATATTCAAGTGCTCGAAAGAAAAATGCTATTTTGAGCCGATATTTTCCGATAAATAAATGCATCGATGTTTATTTGTATTTGTATTCCAATCCACATCTCTAAAAAGTAACATGCAGAAGTCAAGTCGTCATCGGCTCAGGTAAACAAATTCAACAACAATTAAACATCTAAATAACTAAATAATTTTTGTATACAGTGAAGAACAGCTTTTTAAAGCTATACAGAAGAAAAAGGAATGTAATGCAAAGGCACAAAAAATAGTTGAGTCGTTCTTAGAAAGGAACATTGAAAGAGATTATTTCCTAACTCAGGTTAGTACACAAAACTAACACAACAGTGTAAACGTTGGATGTTAACAGTAAAATCGCATAAGAGACTCGTTTTATTTATTTATTCTTTGTTATTTATATTATTTAATTATAATTATTGGTATTATTTCAAGCTGAAAGATATCAACCAAAGTCATTACGACGACATCGTGGAGGAGCGACACATTCTTCTATTATGTGGCTATCCCTTATGTGAGAAATTATTGGAAAAGTATGTTTAAAATTGTGTTAAAACTATTATATCATTAATTAGTATTCTTTTTATATAGCGTGCCATTGAAAAAATATCAAATATCTACAACAATAAATAAGGTATACGACATAACAGATCGTAAAAAATTTTGCAGCTCGCATTGTTTCAAAGCGTCAGAGTTTATAAAGTCGCAAATATTAGTGAGCCCGCTTTGGTTGAGACAACATGAACAAATTCCAGAGTTCAAATTACTGGATGAAACAAATATATAATTACACATTTTTTATTGATATGACATGATTTGATCATTATAAACAAATTATTTATTATTTGCCTCTTAACCGTTCCACTGTGATGGAATTCTGTAAAATTAAATTAGCAGCGTATAAATCAAATCTAAGTTTAGTACTTTAATGTTTAAAGAAAGATAATTATTATATTAATCTGATGACATCATTTTATTGATGACAATTAATGTTAAATTTATAATTGCGATAGGACAATGTTTCATATACATATTAGAGTGTAAAGCTCCAGTTACCGATGCTTGACTTGACTCAGCTTCAAAAAATTTGGCTTGGAAAACTTAGTTGCAGTTATACTTCACACAACTTCAACTTCAGCTGTTATTATTATAGTTTCTGGGTAGAGTTTGCCAGATGTTCAGATTTAGCTTTAAAACTAAGTTTTTTTTAATTAAAATATCACCAAGATTGAAGATTTTAAAACTAGTATACAAAAAAAAACTTCACTATTAGGAAATCTGTGAACACGTTAAGATTTTCTGTTTGAAAGAAAACTCTTTAATAAATACATCCCTACTAATATTATAAATGCGAATGTAAGTTTGTTTGTTACGCTTTCACGCAAAAACTACTGAACCGATCATCATGAAACTTTGTACATATACTCTTGAAGGTACTAGAAGCAACATAGGGTACTTTATATTAATAAAAAATTTTTTACGAAAGATAAAACAATTGTTTGTCAAAAAATGTATTTTTTCCTCGACGAGACAATATGGATGATTTTGAGAATGAAATTGCACGAGAGCTAAATTATGATTTCATAGCACTGCAACATCAAGTGACAGAATTAGTTCCTCAATTACTTCCAGAGCAAAATCATGTTTTCCATCAAGTTTTACGTAAAATAGACTCCGGTAGTGGTGGACTCTTCTTTCTCGATGCACCAGGTGAAACTGGAAAAACGTTTTTACTAAACTTATTATTAATGTCCGTCAGAAAAGACCAAAAAATAGCAGTTGCCGTAGCTTCGTCAGGTATTGCCGCGACGCTATTAAACGGCGGTCGTACGCACATTCCTTTTTAAAATTACCATTGAATTTGGCACAGGAAGATTCGCCAATCTGTAATTTTAGTAAAAATAGTTCACGAGGTAGAATGCTGCGAGAATGCAAGCTTTTAGTGTGGGATGAAAGTACAATGTCTCACAAAAAGGCTATAGAAGGTTTAAACCGGACCCTCCAGGACTTGCGAGATAGTACAGATATAATGGGAGGCATGATGGTTTTATTGGCTGGAGATTTCCGTCAAACCCTCCCAGTGATTCAGAGGGGGACACCAGCAGATGACGTGGATTCAGGACTTTACGCAGAAATGTTGTTGAAAATTGGTGATGGTTGATTAGACGTTGACGCTGAAGGCTACATATCACTGTCAAGAGAATTTTGTAATTTAGTAAAAAGTGATGTGGATCTCATTGCTAATGTTTTTAAGGAATTAAAACAAAATTTGTGTAGTGATCAGTGGTTGTGTGCAAGAGCAATATTAGCACCAAGAAATGAAATCGTTAATAGGATCAACACTGACATTTTAAACGAAGTTCAGGGAGAAATGAAGGAATATTTGTCAATGGATACAATTATGGATTCGGAACTAAGTACTTCACATCCTGTGGAGTTTTTAAATTCACTTGAACTATCGGGTGTACCGTCACATAAACTTCAATTGAAACTAAATGTACCAGTAATGCTTATGCGAAATCTAGATGCTCCTAGGCTATGTAATGGAACAAAGCTTTGGATAACAAAATTGGGACAAAACATACTTGATGCTACTATTTTAACAGGTGTCGGTAAGGGAAATAGTGTTATAATACCTCGGATACCAATTATTCCCACTGACTTTCCATTCCAATTTAAAAGGATTCAGTTTCCCGTCAAGCTTAACTTTGCTGTTACTATAAACAAGGCACAAGGACAAACATTACAGGTATCAGGAGTGCATTTAGAAAACCCATGCTTCTCTCATGGTCAGCTTTATGTAGCCTGTTCACGTGTATCTAATGCCAGGAATTTACACATACATATTTGCACGCGACAGGAAAACTTATAACATTGTCTACAAAAATATCTTAAATTAATACTTTGTATTTTATTTTTTTAAATTGTTAGAATTCAGAATTATTTATTTGTGTGACGGTGAAATATATTTTAACATTTGTTGTTGCATTTCAATAAGCATATATTAAAGTGTTGAAACTTCTGTCTGTAGTAATTTTTAAAAATTGTTGATCTCAGCCAAACAATCAAATTTAGTTATCATATTGACTCATTTCTATTATTATACCCTTACCCTTTATCTCTCATACTTATTTAATGTCTCCACTGCGGGCGAAGCCGCGGGTAAAAAGCTAGTATATGAATATAGCTTTGAGCAGAATAGCACAAAAGAAACGTGCACGCGTAGTTCAGTTTTTCGATATTTAGAATTGTTAGAAGATGTAATAAATTGGAGCCAGCCAAGCGTATAAATGATAGGTGAATAAATAATTTATTCAAATTGTATTTGAACATTTACAATCAACTTTTCATTACATAAATGCGCAAAATATTTTTTTCTGAGCAGATCACCACAAATTATTGGAGAGATTCGCAATAGTTATGTTTCTGTTTCAAAAATTATCCTCATATCGAACCTATTTGATTTGATTTGTTTATTGCACTTAAAGTTAAACAAGTATTTGCGTTATAAATAAAATAAAAGATTTTTTATTAAACACATTAAAAAATAATTGTTGTGAAAAAGGTATTTTCCTCTGAATTATCTAATTTTTTTTTTATTTGAAGATTTATAAATATTAAAGATTAGAATTTTAACATATTTAATTTTAAACGAAAACATTCAGGCAACACTGGAATAGTGTCATAATGAGAATGAAAAGAGAAGCAGTGAGAGAGGGAGAGCAGTACAAATGTCAACGTAACTTAGAGTTCTAAATTCAACAGACTTTCAAGTCAAGTCATGCGTTCGGTAATCAAATACATGCAAGGCCCATTAAACGGATCTTTTATGTGACAGTTCTCAAGTCTCTCTAGGTCAAGTCAAGCATCGGTAACTGGAGCTTAAAATGAAACTGAAATCATGTAACTTAAGATTGAATTAGTTGTGCCACAATTATGCCAAACAGCTGATCCAACTAATAGATATAAATGAATGGAATACACATCATTTTCATACGTATTACTGCTGCTTTCCGATAAATTTTGTATTTCCACCATATGAATTGACATATTTCGGGATATATATCAGGATTATTATTTTTGTATTGGTTTTTTTAGATAGTGGTATTCAAGAAGAAATAAAACGCATATATTTAATGTTATGGCAAAAAAATGTATGCTTTGTTATAATTTTACTCGAATATATTTCAGCCAACGGGCTCAATTTTCGACAACTTTCTGCAGCAAACGTTGTTTCGGAGTAAGCATATTCATTATGAAATGGCAGACCAAACTGAATACAAATCAACAGCTGTCAAAAAATCTACTGGGGTTGCACTCCGGGAGTGCAGGCAGAAGTGAAAACTTGAGCACTTTTTTGGGTGGACATTTTTAGGTGTGCTCGCGACATTAGAAATTGTACATAAAACATCAAGTTTATCAAAGCAATGTGGTCACTTTTTGAATGGACATGAAGTATAATAATATAGAAATTATTTTCGAAGGAAGTGTTTTTATTTAAATGAGTAAATATTAGTAAATAGTAAATAGACAATTTTGCAATTCTCTTCCATAATTTCAACAACTCTTACATCATCATTATCAGCATTTTCATCATTATTATCAGGATTTTCATCAAATTCTAAAACTGAAACAATAGATCTATGGTAACAAGAGTATGAAATGAACAATTTTGATTTAAATCTATTTATATATCTTATGAATATTGCATCAATAGTAAATCAAATTCTTCTTATTAATTCTATTAACACTTTAGATTTGTTTTTTTAACACAATATCATAGCAGCAACACAAGTCAAATGAAATATTTAAATAAATAAAGTTTTCCGTTTAATAGTAATTTATATAATAAATATAAAAAACTCCCATTCTCGTCTATCGCGAGTGCACGAACGAATACCCATGCAAAGACTGTGTATAGTATACATACATATATTATAAGAATATCTGTGTAAAATCTCATCTGTCGAGGGAACGGCTGAAAATGCTCACCCACAAAAGTGCCCAACGCGCCATAAGAAGTTTTCACTAAAAAAAAACAACTCGGAAGAATGTATTGCATCATTAAAAATCAAACGTTAAAAAAGACACCCTTTAATAATCGATGTATTGGTTTATTTTATCAGTAATCGAAATGATAAAGTTATCGAACAATCTTGGTTTTCTCTTTTATCATTTTTTATTTAGTCAAAATAAACAAATAATAAGTGCGGAATGGGGATTCCTGTGACAGATACCGAAGGATGACGACTGCTACTTGTGCGGACATTTTAAATTTTCAATAAATATATCTTTCCAAGTGAATAAAATTGTAAAATCATAAAAAAAGTGCAAAATAAACTTAATAGTGACATTAGACAATAGATTTGAAGTGGAAATTTGCAACAGTTTGCAGTTAAACTCAATAAAAAGAATTTCTCTAACACGCAAAAACAGACATCGAACACGTGTTGATTTCACATTTTGAGGTTAAGCATTGATTGTGATCTTATACCAAGAATCGAATTTGCTATTCATGCGGGCATATTATATTTAAATAAACTTAATAATAACATTGTACAATTGAATTGAAGTGAAAATTCGCAATAATTTGCAGTTAAACTCAATAAAAAGAAATTTTCAAATACACAAAAACAGACATCAACCACGTGCTAATTTCACATTTTAAGGTTAAGTGTCAGTACGAATAAAAATTTGATTTACAAAAAGGTTAAAATACCTTCCGTTAAATATATCATTGAATTCAATTCACCAGTGCAAATAAAACAAAATAAATAAGGTAACATTAAATTTTCTAAAATGAACAGAAAGGGCGGGGGGCAGGAATGTCCCTCAGCCTATAACTCTACCATCAGAAGCAGAAGCAGTAGCCGGAGAAGACAAGATTCACCACAGCAGGATGAACAAGAAGCACAATTAGCCATGAAAAATAACACAATTCAAAACAAACCTAATTACACATATAACTCTAACCATAAAGGCCCTTTTATGGTATACGCAGATAAAATATCAAATAATGGTGAAAAACAACCTATCAACGCAATCAGCTTAAATAAATACATTATAAACAACAAAATTCCCGATATTACGGACATCAAAAAAATTGGATTTGGAAGATGCAGACTTCTATTCAAAAACGGCAACGCAGCCAACAAATTTTGCGAAATAACACACGGGGAATACGAAGGCAAAATATTTGCTCATTTTATTTCCAAAATTGGAATTATCTTTGACATCCCAACTGAAATATCTGAAGACGAACTATTAAAGGACATAATTTCACCAGTGAACATTAAACAAATCATAAGAATAACGAGAAAAGTCAACGACGAAGTCATCCCAACTCGTAGAATAAAGATCATTTTTGAAGGCTTAGAAATACCAACTGAAATAATTTACTCATATACAAAAATTCAAGTCAAACCTTTCATTTCATTCGGACAGTGCTACAATTGTCTCAGATTTAATCACTTTTCAAAACACTGCAAACAACAGAAAAAAATATGCGCACAATGTGGCCAATCTCATGAACTCAACAACAAATGTAATACAATCTCCTGTACCAACTGTGAAGGAAATCACAGCGCAACAGACAAAAACTGCCCAGCCAGAATCAAAGCCTATACTATCAAAAAGATTATGACATTGGAAAACATCACTCAAATGGAAGCAAGACTAAAATATTCAAATATCTTCGGGAACAGATTTTCAATTTTAAAAGACAACACAACATTAGATACAGAATTTCCACAACTCCCAACTGGTCAAAAAAGAAAACTTTATAACAATGCAACTGAAGCGGCAAAACACATACACCAACAATACTCCTACGCGAAAGTAACAAAAATTAATACAAATAGAAATCGAGAAGAAAGTAATGCCAATAAAACTATGGCGGATTGGAAAAAACTTACACAGGAAAATATACACACAAATAAACATGCACAACTAGCTTTTCCCACAGAGATACAACAACTCATACAAAAACAAGATGACTTAGCAACAAAAATCAACCATTCTATATCCAACTTTTTAACAACAAACCCCAGCAACAAAAACACCAAAGACTATCATGATATGCTCATAAAAATCCAAAATGAATTTAGACAAATGAATGTCTACACAGACTTGTGGAAAATAAACAACGAAACACTGAATGATAATTTTACAATATAACATCCAAAGTTTAAAAAAACACAACAACAAAGAACTTTTAGAATTAACCCTAACAAACAAAAATATAGACATAGCCCTTCTCAACGAAACATGGCTAAATGATAACAGCTCAACATCACTGGCAAACTACAATTTTGTAGGTAAATTTCGAAGGGATGGCTACGGAGGAGTAGGCATTTATATCCGAAAGAACATTAAATTTTCATTAATAAAAATCACAACAAATGCGGAAATTATTGGTATAACAACTCTAAACCTAAAAACTAATATAAATATAATTACCATATACTGCCCACCAAATATGTCCAATGCAAACTTCAAAGAGGAATTATTCAAAACATTCTCTTTGGCTAAAAACTTAAAATTTAAAACAATAATAGGAGGAGACTTTAATTGTAAAGCAACACTTTGGGGAAGTGATAGCAACGACAACAAGGGCACCATACTGGAAAATATAGCATCAGACTGTGGATTTGATTGCTTAAATGAGGGTACTCCAACATACCGACAAAATAATCACACCTCCCATATAGACATCACTTTCTGCAACAAATATCCAGTTAATATAGAATGGAAAGTCCTAAACACAAAAATCTCCAAAAGTAACCACTACCCTATCCTAATCAAACTTAACCAAACCTTCGACAAAAAACAACAAAATACACACAAAATTCTACACAACAAAGTTATCACGGATATTCCAAAATTAAAAATCGGACATACATTACAAGAAGTAAACAGTTCTTTCAAATCACTAATTCAAAAAAACACAATTCATATTCATGACAACAACAAATATATTCCTAAAAAATGGTGGAATACAGAACTGGATAAACTATATAGACACCGCAACAACGCCAGAGCAGTATATGAAAACCTAAGATCTACAGAAAATCTTAACAAACTAACCGAGGCACAAAATAAACTAACAACAGAAATAAATAAACAAAAGAAAGAAAACTTTAATCAAATCTTAGAAGAAATTTCAAATAGTAATAACAGCAAACAAATATGGAAATCAATCAACAATATCAAAAAATATGGATGTAACAAGAGAATAAACAACAGCTGCAAACAAGAGGAAAAACAGAAATTTTTAGAATTAATAACAGGCTCTAACCAAAACCAAAATTTTTCAACAAATACATACCAAAACAATAATGATAAAGAACTACCAGAATTGACCTTTGAAAACTTAAACAAATTTTTAAGTCAACGCAATCCAGATTCAGCAAAAGGAATGGATGGCATATCTTATAGAATGCTATCTAATCTAACAGAAGAAGAGAAAAAAGGACTCCTTCAAATATTGAAAAATATTTGGATAAGTGGAGTAGTACCAGAAGAATGGAGAGACATAAAAATAATTCCAATACTTAAACCAAACAAAAACCCAGAAGACATCACAAACTACAGACCAATAGCATTACTATCAACAACACTCAAAATTATGGAAGGTTTCTTAAAAATAAATCTAGATAACTTTATTAAAATACACAATATTGTACCACCTAGATCTTATGCTTTCCAAAGGAAAAAATCCACAACATTCTGTATCAATGATGTAATAAACACAGTTCTACTAAACAAAGCCAAAGGAATGCACGTTGCCGGATTATGTATTGACATCGAAAAAGCATACGATAACCTAAATATTACAAAATTAACAAACATTCTTTACAACAAAGGTATTTCACCGGTAATAACAAACTGGATTAAAAATTTCCTCAGCAAAAGAATCTTACATTTAGGAAATACCTCAACTACGAGCAACAATGGTTTATTACAAGGTAGCGGACTAAGCCCACTTCTTTTTAATATCTACACTACAGAACTACACAATATCAACGATACAAATTCTACCATATTCCAATTCGCCGATGATTTCTTCATTCTCACTTACGATCACAACTTCAACTATGTTAAACAACACCTATCAGCAAAATTAACAGAATTTAACAATATTTGCAATAAACTAGATTTAAAAATCAACTTAAATAAAACAAATTCAATACATTTTAACAATAATAAACAAACACTGAACATACAACTAAATAATACTGATATTAATCAAGTCGATTCAATAAAATACCTAGGAAGATACATAAACAAAAACAATTCAACGAATTTACATATAAACGAAATCATTGATAAAGTAAACAAACAATGTAAATTCCTAAACATACTAAGTGGTTGCAGATTCGGAATATCACCAACCAAAGCCTTATTATTTTACAAAGCATTTGCAAGATCAAAAATGGAATATGCTGCATCTTCTTTTGCGAACCTATCCAAAAAAGCACTAAACAAACTAAAAATCTGTGACAACAAAATTCTAAGAAAATGCTTGGGACTTATCAAATCAACTCCTACACACATTATACACCACATGGCAGCGGAACTACCGGGAGAATACAGGTTCCAATTGGCAACTGCAAAAGAAATATCTAAACTAATAGCGTATAATCTACCTTTAGCCGACTCATTAATCAACCAACCATTAACATACTCTACTAGCTATACAATGATTTTTACAGAATTTGAACCCATATTCAGAGAAATTGAAAAACTACCATCGAGCACTACAAATTCGAAAATTAAAATAGACATTGATTTCTTCAAAAACAGTACGAAATCAAAAAAAGAAGCAAACGAGGAACAAATATACCAAATATTCAATAAAAAACTAAACGATTTAAAAGACAGAAATATAGAAACAATTTTCACTGATGGTTCGATTAAAGAGGACTCAACAAAAGCTGCTTTTTATCACAATAAATCTAATACCATCCGCTCCTTCCACACAAATAAACGAATGGCTTCAATGACTGCTGAATTAATAGCCTTTATTAAAGCAATAGACTTTGCCATAACACATCAAATAAATCGACTAGCCATCCTAACAGACAGCAAGTCAGGCGCAATGACATTAACCAACGAAGATTCAAACAATTATCTTACAATCGAAATCCGCAACAAAATTCAAAATAGTAATCTGGAAATAGTAGAATTTCATTTCATTCCAAGTCACAGTGGAATTCACCAAAACAACATAGTGGACAACGCAGCAAAAAATGCAGACCGAAATGGCGAATTTATACATTTAGGATGGACTATAGATGACGCCTGCAAAGAAATCGAAAGAAACCTCATGACAAAATGGCAAAGACACTACAGTATAATCAGCAACGATAAAGGAAAAAAATATTATCAAATGTTTCCTAAAATCTCCAAACAGCCCTGGTTCAAATTTTTAAATAATAAAATAGAAGCTAATCTAATCAAGCAAATGAATAGAACTCTAACTGGACACGCATTCTGCAATGAGACTTTGGCCAAATTTAAAATCATACAATCAAGCAATTGCGAAACATGTCAAGTTGATGAAACACCGGAACATATCATCTTCAAATGTACTAAATTTAACACAACAAGAAACTTATTTACAAAAATCCAAGAAGCCTCATCAATACAGGAATTTTACAAAAATAACCAAAAAACCTTTTATTATACGATAATAAACTTCCTTAAACAAATAAAAGCACAAATATAAAAAGTCATATCTCATCATCTAATATTCAACCATTATTACATAAATGAAAGAAATCACAATACCCAAAAACCCACAATCAACAGCAAAAAATATCAAATAGACACTCAACTTCCACAATCACAATTCACATCAAGCAACAAACATAGTCGCATGTTTTAAATATACAAAACTCATCATCTAATATTCAACCATATATATATATACAAATAAAAGAAGAAAACCCACAATCAACAACCACATCATGCAACAAACGCAGACCAAAAGACAATAACACGACCATTCACCAAATTAACAACATTCAACATCCACAAACACATCTTACTTCAAGCAACAATCACTAATTCATAAATCCAAACCACATCACTCAACATCCAACCATATACGCATACACAAATAGGAAAAATCATAACATATAAAACCCACAAACGACAGTCCAAATGTCAAATATATAGTCAACATCCACAAACACATTTCACATCAAGTAATAAACACAAAATAAAATCAACCACACGATTATTCATCAATTTAAACAGTATACTTACAAAAGTGTTAAAATTACACAAAATCAGTCCTGGCGCTATAATCATTTGATTGGGCCAAATAATCCTCTCCAGCCGATTGAGTGCGAGAGTAACTTAAAACCCAAAAAAAAAAAAAAAAAAAAAGTGCGGAATGGTTTGTGATCGTTGCGAAGCGAAATTGTCCAAAATTGCAACACCTGATCCATGGAAAAATGGAGCTGGAAAGAGAAAAATCAACGAAAATAAATTTTTGTCCACTGCGAGAGATAGACAGAACCCTATTGCCAAAAGTTTAGCTCCATGCAGGTTAGTATAAATTTGTTGCACATATTAGAAATACCTGATTCGTATGTAAATATTTTTTTTACATAGAATATGCAGACAAAAAGTTCATCAGATTGGCTCCCATTATTGTCAAGCATGTGCCTACAAAAAAGCAATATGTGCCATGTGTGGAAAAAAGCTTCTCGATACCAAAAATTATAAACAAAGTTCAACTTGATTGGAGTATCTTATATGTTAGAAAAAATTTAATATTTACAAAACATGTACATTTAGAGCTTAATATAATTTTGGTAAAATTAATAGATTTATTTATGTTGTATTTGTTTTCTTCTTTTTATTTGACGTGGAATAACTGAGCGATTCTTTGTCGAATTCAAGTGGCATAATCCCCAAGTCCCCGCTGTAACGATTTTTTACAATTTGCAAATACTTTTTCCCACGAAGAGATGTTAGGCGCTTATCTTGGATAATGAGGACGTTGTCCGCTTCTTGAGTAGCTTTAGCTGTCCCAAATACCGAACTAGTAGTGAGATCTTCATCGGCACGTTCCTTACGCGGATGCATTACTAATGTCACATGAACATTATTCTTCGTGGCAAATGAACGAAAAGCGGAAATTATAGAATCCTGTTCCCAAAATTTATCACTTTTCTGTGCAATTGACATGCCCATCATAAATTGCAAATTATCAATAATAACATGGCTAATGTCGTGTATGTACTGGGCATGTTCGACGGCCTCCATTACTAATTTAAGCGGTTGTTGTCCATGAAATGTCATAAAATATAAAGGATACCTTTCAAATTCAGTACTCCAATATTCAAACTCGTTAAGTTTATCCTCCAGCGAATAGCCAACATATTGCCGTAGTAATGTAGCTGCCAAACGACAGTTTCGAATTTCAAAAGATCCCCACAATGTAGAAACTCCTTGTAAAGCCAAGTCCAGTGAGTATTCACTCATAAAGGTAGTTTTTCCAGATCCTGTTGGACCCGTTAGAATTGTTAATTCTCCCTTCCTGTGACCTTTCAGAATTTTATTCAATATGGGATAACGTTTCCATTTCACTCCGTTGACTTTTTCAATATTTTGTAGCTCGCTAAGAATATCATTTTTAAGCGCACTGAAAGTAGTTATAGATTTGTGGCACATCGGCGTAGCTTTGTTCAGAATATGCTGTAAATTAAGCCGCTTTTTGTGAGCTTCAAATGGAGCTGGCTCAGCTTCAGTAGGTCGTATAAAAAAACAACGTTTCTCCTCCAGCTTCTTTGCGAAATTCTTTGCGGCATCCCAATCCGCTGTCTCGAAGTTGAACCAAAAAACAACTTCTTTAAATTTTTCAAACCATGGCAGGCATTCCTGGGGTAGAGATTTAAGACCATAGGGCAAACATGCAATTGATGCTAAAAGTAAATAAAATAAAAATTTTAAGTAGAAATTTATAGATTTATAGTAAAAATAAATGTTTCAAAATTTTAAATAAAAATATTACATCTGGAAACAAGCCAAATTTAAATTTACCTACTGTTACTCAAGCGCTGCATCGATAAAATGATGAAGTCGAGAAGATTTGACACTAAAACTACTCGCGAAGATTTTTGGGCAGCAATAGACAATACCAAACCGGAGTGGTTATAATTCTCTATTGTTTCTTCTCTCCTATCGGACAAATACATGATTTTCTCACCAACTACTTTATTTGCTACATTTTTTATGGGAAAATGTAAGCAATTTAAATTGGGTTCATATTGTGCTCCTAAATATTCCAAGTCCGTAGACTTAAGTCCTCTTATGCCGAGATTATCACAAACAATTTGTGACACAGATTGAAGGTCTTTAAATTTAGTTTTATAATCCACATCTTTGCACTTTGCATCGCCTCTGCAATTTTTTTCGTATAAATGTAGAACATCTGCCACACTTTTCTTTACGTCACAGTTTGGACAAAGTAAAAGACCTACAAAAATAATTTAATAAAAACATTAAAATACTCTTGCAAGAAACACTTTTACTCACCAGTTCGTTTATTTACATATGCTTCACTTCCAGACATGTTGTCGCATAAATGACATTCCATTAGCAGGCAAGTAGGACCATCTTTAAAAAGCAGCCGTTGGTTCCTTAAGTGTTTCTTTAATTCGTACATAATCTTTGGGTCTACATTATTGTCAGTATTCGCAGGTACGACGTATTTTTTAACTAAGTTACATTTTATGTTAAATCTCAGTCTTTTACTTAATAATGTTAACATTTCTTGTTATTTTTACAAAAAAAAAATACTTGGCCAATCCTAAACAGAAATATCTACATAACCTCGAGGTTGTAGGCCGGTATTGTTTATCGATAATAACGATATTTTTAAAAGTATTAGTGAAAGTGTTACTTCGTAATTTGTAAAAAAATTATGAAGCAAAATTTTAAATTTGCACAATAATAAAGGAGTGAGAACTACATATGCATATTACAACGTAATAAGTACATATTAATAACATTAATTTTAAAAACGTTAAAATAGCTTTATATGAGAGAAATAGAACGCTGAAAATAAAAATAAAAATTTACCAAATGTTATAACTAAGTATAAACAAAGAGCCAAACCACAAGTCAATGCTTCTTATAAATTAAAAACTGTTTAAAACAATGCGTATCGAAATGAAAAAGGAAAACAGATATATACATATCATTTCAGAAAAAATAGAATTCGTAAGAAATAAGAATACATTTATATCATGATTTAATAATAAAAATTGACCTACTTTACATTCGAAAAAGCTCTTATTCTTTCACTGAACATGGATACAAAAGTTTCGGCAACTCCAAAGTGTATTCAACAAAGTGAACTAAGTATTTAACATATCCGTTTTTGACAATAAAATAGTAAATAATTCATGTATTTATTTACATTAACCCGTCTTTTTTATCTTGAACAATATAATATATATTGATAAAATTGTTGGCAATTTGTCAGTTGAAGCACAAAACATTAGTAAATTGCTTCCATGAGTTGTTTTGAATAAGCAGAAAGTATTCTGCATTTTCTTTTATTCATTTAAAAAATATTTTTTTTGTTTGAAATTTGTTTACTTTTGAATTTTAAAATTTGAATTTCTGAATAAATGTAAGGGTTAAATCAAGGGCAACAAACATGTCAAATTCGGGTAAAAAAAATGAAATGTCATATACTTAGTTCACTTTGTTGAATACACTTTGGGCAAATCAAAGTATTAAAGAGTTCGGGGAAGGGGTGGATTGTCCACTTTCACACGGGCAACTTTTGTTGCTAATTCTCGGGCGATCCTCTTTTGCTGTCGCCCCTTGCGTTCACACGAGCAATTCTTGTTCGTGTTTTTCTGTCATTCTCTTTCATATAATTTTCTCAACTTCTTGTACGCATCGTTTCCAAGCAAAAAAATATTTCATTAAGTAATTTTTATCGCTATTCTCAATTTTCTAGCACATTTTAATTATATTATGCATATTTCTATATGTATTTGCAAATTACATACAAAATTAAATGATTAAATTCAAATTTTCAAATATATTGTAAACATTAATTTTAAAATGTGTGCAAATGCAACACTGTTACGTAGCAGCGAACTGTTACGAATAAGAACACAAAGCGTGTTGCCTGAACACAGCAGACTCGGCGCGATTCTCCTCTCCTCGTCGCCCCCTCTCCTATAAAACTAAGAATTGCCGCGACAAAAATTGCCCGTGTGAAAGGGGTCATTAAAGACTAAGCGAGTAGAGTTGCATTCGAGTACATGCTTTGTATTCAAATTTTTTACATGGTTGCATTTGCGCTTATTTTCAAATAAACATTTACAATATATTTGACAATTTGAATTTATAATCTATCTTCTATATGTAATATCTAAATATTTATAAAAACAAACATAATATAATAGAAACATTTTAGAAAATGCTGAATTAGTATTAAAACTTGTTAATGATATATATTTTTGTTTAAAATGAAAAGTATAAGAATTTGAGAAAACTATGTATATGAAAAAGTATTTGTGTGTACAGACAGTTTTATAGACGAAAAATAAACTATGATTTGATTTCATCAAAGTATGGAATATTTTATTTATAAATGAATTTTTAAATATTGGATTGCGTTAAAGAAACATTAATATAAATATATTTGAATGAATATTATATGTTAGAAGGTGTAAATGAAGCTTAAAGAAAATTAGAATATATTTTAGGTCTGGCAACATGTGAATTTCATGCACTGAACACACTTCTTAAAACAAGATGGTTCCCTTTCATTCTTTACAGAGTGGTGCTTGTTGTATCGAATTTTCAAAAGTCGTGGATGTTTTATGGAAAACATTCTTTACCATTGATAGGTATCGAACATAAAACACTATAAACGTGCATATATTTATAAATAATAAGCATTAATATTGCAATGCGGCGTCGAAGTGAACGAAAGAAGTCAACTGATGTCGCGTCTCCGGCCCCGGTTACGGCTACGCCATCCCGTCGTACTAGTCGGCGGTCTCGTCAAACATCTGAAACTGCGAGTGAAAAAACCGCACAGCCTGAGTTGTCTCCCCAGGGTGATGTAGCAGAAAAGTGTATCCCCAAGACAGATTGCCCAGAAGAAAACACCAGCGAGGAACCGGCAGTAGAAACTGTTAAGAGCCGTTCACGTAACCGAACACCGGTAAAGGATCGAAGCAGTCCCGCCAAACGCAAAGCTCAAAACATTACCATTGACACAAAAATTGATGTTATTCCTGAAGAAAATATCTCAATAGTGGAAGATTGTCCGGTTGAAAATAAACCTGAAAAGGAAGATATTCAAAATGTTGAAGAGGTATCAAAAACTGATACAGTTTTAACTGAGGAGTCGGTGTCATCTAGCCCAAAAACAAATGTTGTTATGATGAAACCATTAGATGTTTTGGAAATACAAGCAGAAGATAATGATGAAGAAAAGTTACAAACACAAGATTTGTTAAATAAAAAAGAGAATGTGGTAGAAGTTCTTGTAGAGTCAGAGAAAAAAGATGATGAAAAAACAATTAATGAAGAAATAAATAAAGGTGTTGAGGAAGAAGTGAAAGATTCTAATAATACTTATGAAAACGAAAAGGCAGTTGCATCACCATCTACAGACGAAATCACTGTTGCCGAGGAAAAAACGGATTCAAATGCAAATAAACGTAAATGGATAACAAAAAGAACTGTACAAAACCGTAGTCCATTACTCGTAATTACTACTGAAACATCGATTCCTGAAGATGCGCATTCTGCGCCAAAACAGAAAATACGCTCTTCGCCAGAAGTTCAAGAAATAATCTCGGAACGAGAAGAAGGTGAAGAGACACCGTCTCCGGAAAGAGAAGTTCACAGAACAAGTACACAGAATAGTACTGAAAAACCTGTACGTAATCAAATAGAAATATCTTCTGCGCCAAGAACAGTTAACAAAGTTAATATAAAAGTTGAACACCGCTCTCCGAGTCCTAGAAATAAAAAAACCAGTAATGTTCTTTTCATAACAAATCTTGTGAGACCTTTCACGGTTTTGCAACTGAAAGGTTTGCTAGCACGGACAGGCAAACTTGTTGAAGATGGATTTTGGATAGATCGTATTAAATCAAAATGCTATGTACAATATGAAACAGAGGAGTAAGTATTTTAGCTTTATCAATTTATATACATTACTATTTGTTAATTTTTTGTTTTTTTTTTCCATTTTAGTGAAGCCATTGAAACGCGACATGCACTACATGGAGTGCGTTGGCCAGTTTCAAATCCGAAATGCTTAATAGTTGATTTTGCAAAAAGAGCTGATATGGATAGGGCTATTCAATCTACCAAAGAAGAACAAACCAGTTTTGGTCAAGAAAATCATAGAGATAATGTTCTCATTGGTATGGGTTGGAATAGGGACAGGAATGGTGTCGATGAAAAACGGGTAAGTAAAATGAGGAGCTAACAGTATTATGTTTGCCTAATATCGCATAGAATAAAAACCGATAAAAGTTTCTTTTTACGTAATATTACTAAAAGAAATAATAATGTTAATGCAAGTTGTTCCGAAAAAATGATATTGCAATCTCTTTATGTAATAATGCATTTTGTTGATTTAACCCTTGTTGGTCATCTACTCAAATCAATTTCTTTGATCAAAACTTCAATTATAAAAAATATGTTTGAAGTAGATTTCTGATCCCAACGAACGGCTTAACATACACAAAGATTTGATACTTCAATGACAATTATTCCGCTTTAATAGCAAAAACGATATAATTTATTTTCCTGAATCAAATTAATTTACAATACCAATTTATTCCACAAATCCCTTTAAATTGCATTTTAGTCAAGTATATTCACTTTTTTGGAATTAAACTTTTTAATAAGACATAGAAACAAGCAAAAAAGAGACTTTATAATACGTTATTTCTTTATAAATGATATTATTAATAATATAATATTCGTACGCTTCCTCCATTTTAATTGAATTTTTTTCTTCAAAACCTTAAATTCATTGCTAGACAAAGAAGAATTTCGGGTTATTAGCGGCTTGTAATATATTTCAGACATTGAGACCAGTTCGGGAATGGGATGTTGGTAAAAAGGAAAGTTTAGATCGGGAGAAGAGCAGGGATGTGCTAAAACGGCGTAGCAGAGAGAGGGAAATCACTTTTGGAAATCGGGAACCCGATCGAAATGGCAAGGAGAGAAGACCACGGTCGAAAGGAAGAGCTGAGGCGAGAAGTAGTAGCCGGTCACCAGGTAAATAATTATATTTGTAATTAACTTATCGCATTGTAAAATTTTAATTTTTATTTTCATTATTCATAGCACGAAAAGTGAAGAAAAAGGAAAATGATCCACCTCTAAGGCTTCTAGATGACCTATTTCGTAAAACTAAAAGTACGCCATGTATATACTGGCTACCTTTAACACCCGAACAAGTAAGTTTATAATAAAACAGGTGGTTACTTTGTTGGAAAATATCTGACTATTGTACGTGTGTCATTATTCTTTACTTTATCTTTAGATTGCTGAAAAAGAGGCATTCCGACAGAAACGACTTGAAGAACATAAGCAGCGTATTAAGCAAAGAGAATTGGAAAAGGGAAAAGAAAGAGAGAAAGAACGGAATCGAATCAATGAACGCAGGGATCGTGAAAAAGAAAGGGATCAAAGACGCAATAGGTCCAGTGATCGCCGTTCTCGTAGTCGCGATCGACGCCGTTACTAAAAAGTATTGGTATTGTATAACCAAATTATCATTAGGACGTCGTTGCATTTGAAATTTATTACTTTTCAACACATGCAAAAAACAATGCATGTTGCACGAAAACGGAAAATAAATTTCATTTAGCATCGTTCTTAAATTTAAAAAAAATGGCAAGTATTTCTAGCAAACCGATAGAAATCGTTTCCGGATGCCCTAAGCCTTTGGCGAAGATATTTATGTTATTTCACATACTAAATTAATTCGAAGAATTTAAAATCATAAAGTAATCATCGCCAAAGTAATTCTCAAAAGCCCATCTATTTTTTTTAGATAAAAGATATCATTTCTTTTTTCTCTTTCAATTATTATATTGGAACATTTCGTTATTTTCAAGCAGTTTAACAAGAATACTTATAATTTATTTTGTTTTCGTTATGTGGTGGAAAAATCATATTTCTTATACCTGTAAAAATTTAGATGGGGTATTCAATTTTGTTGCAATCACTACACAACAAGTCCCTAGGAAACGATCCGATTTCAAAAAAAAAAAAAACAATTTGAAACAATTGAATATCCGTTATAAATCTTTCTGGGGAAAACTCTTTCAAGCGGAGAGGAGCAACAACCCGGTTGAAATCAATAAGTGTACTCAGCGCTCGGACTCTATTTCAACAGTAAAACAGTAAATTGACACTAAGTCACAAGTTCTTAATACAACCGATTCAATGATAATATTTAAATAAAAGGCGATAAGTTCCCTCAATATATTGGTTTTATTTTTATTTTAAAATGGTTTTTGAGGTTATAGTTCTCCAGGAGAAGTTGAATGAAATTGAGGTATGCTCCCAAGACACTAAGATAAATTTTTGCACTATATGCTGGACACTAAAAACTAAGAATATATCTGCACAAATTATGAATTCACTCGTAGGGTGAATGACGATTCTCTGACCTAGAAGTGGAGACATCTGAACATATACTCCGTGATTGTACTGTGATCGCAAGGAAAAGGAGTCAGGTAATGGTGGTTCTGTATCCCCAAAGGTATAGGATCACGTCCATCAGCCATTAAGCTTTCTTGATGCAACGGGGTTACATATACAGTGGTTTTCCGAAATAACGAACCCATTAATTGTCAGGCCTGTTCGTTATATCGAATTTTTCGTTAATTCGAGTACTCACTAAGACGTAATTTTTTCAATAGAAATGAGTTAAATATACGTAAATTGCAGTTTAATAAATTGTTTTAATAATTGTTTGTTAAAAAATGAAAAATCATAACAAAACAAATCTAATCCAATAAATTCTTCCAAAATGGACCAATTCTGGCACTTATACTTCTATTTGGTGCTGATCAATAATTTTAAGTTTTTTTTTTATAAAATTCAAAATTTTTTCAATTTGTACATTTCTTCTGAATTTTTCCAAGTTTAATTTTTCATTCTGGTTCGATGTTATTTGATTATTTCTATTTCTTCATATGTTTTTTTCCTGTTGTTCTTTAAACCGAGTACTCACAAATCCCTGATATTCGCTATTTAAGGTACTCAATGTAACAAATTTGCTTGTTCGTTATAAGCGGTTTTCGTTAAAACGAGTATTCGTTATTTCGGAAAACTACTGTATACATATTTTTTCCCTTAGTGCCTAGGTGGAACATTGGGCCTCAATGATCGTTCATTACACATTTTTGACAGTTTGTGAATTAAAACTAGCAAAAGTTACTAATACAATAGGGTCGATGTCTCCGTATGGATTCGTATTTTTGTCCGCCCAAGGACTTGCAACACGACAGCATTCCTAAAAAAACTATCCTAAGTTCAAATACTGCGTTAATTCGGATCTGCCATCAACAATGAATTAAGCAATTTTTTATATGAACTCACTCTTACATTATTCGATAAATATATTGAAGTTCACGTAATATCGATATATGTCTTTCATATCTAATTATCATGCTATCATAATTTCTTTTTATCAACATTTCCAACCTATTGAACTGAATTTATAATTATGTGGAGTGACACGATTTTAATAGTGTTTATTTCTATTTGCACTGCGCTCTTAGGAGAAGGTTGGTAGACTTTGTGATTAATTCCCTTAATTCATGTAAAAACTGTCATCTTTCAATTTAAGGTCTCACTTGGGTGTTAGTATATAGGACTGAAAAATATCAAAAGCTGAAAGGAGAAGTTGAGAAACAGAGCAAGAAATGTAAGTGTTAAGTGAAGTTAAATATGATGAGATGGAACAGAATATCCATCTGCCTTTACAAAATATGGCTGTACTTTGCATTTTGAGAACTCAACAATTTGTACTGATACAAAGCAACATGCAACCCAGCTTATTTAACCTAATTATAACTAATTATTATTTTTATTTTTTTGATTGAATTTAGTTTTGCTAATAAATTCTATAAATTTGTCGCAGCTTCTTAGTCATGATTTAGTTATAAATTATATTATTTATATTATGTTATATGAAGCACTATAAAAATCTGATTCAAACCTTCAATTATATGCATTTGGGATTTTGTTAATATAGAGTATTGATAATGTACATATAAACTGTGGTGATTTAATGTTTCTCTAACAACCTTTAGTGGAAAGGCGAAAGGAAATACATGGAGAATCTCTTGATAAATCTCAAAAGAAGAAAATTGAGCGCGATGAGGAGAAATTGAAAAATAATAACCGAGATTTATCGTTGGTCAAAATGAAGTCTATGTTTGCTACGGGGTTCGCATTTACAGCGCTTCTCAGTATGTTCAACAGCATGTAAGTTGTAGCTTTCATAATATACATATATGTTATTAAAAGCTAATTATGTGAATTGTTCTATAACAGCTTTGATGGTCGCGTCGTAGCACAGTTGCCATTTACACCAATTTCTTGGATTCAGGGCTTGAGCCACAGGAATTTGTCGGGCGATGACTACACTGATTGCTCATTTATCTTCCTTTACATACTTTGCACAATGTCTATAAGGCAGAATATTCAAAAGCTTTTAGGTTTTGCGCCTTCAAGAGCAGCTAGCAAACAGGGCGGAGGATTGTTTGGACCTACGCCTGGACAATTTAAATAGGCACGCATATTGACCAAAGTGTGTTCTGTACATCGAACTCGCGAAGGGAGGTGTGAAAATTAAATAAATTAAATTGTGTGTATTTTTAATTAAAAATATATTAATTTCAAAGGATTTTAACTTTTTATTGACATATGTTACAAACATATATGTAAGTAATAATTTATAAATTCAAATTAAAATATGTTACATTAAAGCGTGTTCAAACATTGGCCTATCTACGATAATGCGATCAAAACCAAGTCTAGTTAAGTCTATAGTCCGAAATTGTGCATCTATTATTAATTCAGAAATTGCTCTACCGACTGCTGGCGCCAGCTGTAGTCCCAAGCCGGAAAATCCACTTGCAATATACAGATTATTGTAATAAGCATGTGGACCAATAATACCATTTTCATCGAATACATTGTACTCAAAAGTATGCTCCCAACTTTCAATAACATTAGGTTTCTGCGACAATTTCATTCTTCGCATTAAATAAGGTAAAACATTGGTTTCGAAGATGGTTTCTTTTTGATCACTTTCTTTATCTGTGCACGAGCTGAAACCCGTTATAAAGTTACCCGATAGGCCGTCTCTTCGGAAGTATGTACCATTCAAGTCAACCACGCATGGTGTGCCTAGTCCAGGTGTATTGATTTCATCATTGTTGAATGTATAAGCGTAATTATTTCGTTTGGTTATAGGTAGAGGTATTTTTAAAAGCCCCGAACCTGTGCCAATTTTTGCTAGTTTGGCAATTTGCTCAGAATTTGTGCCAGCAGCAAGAACACAAAGCGAAAATTTTATGAAACGCGTTTCGCCATTGGGCATTTTGACTACTGCTTTATCTAAAGCATTATATGTATTGATTGTAGATGCTCCTTCTATGATAACATCTGGTTGGTTTTGAAACTTGAAGTCGATTAATTCCGATTTGATAAAATGTGTCCCATATTCCATAGCTTTACTCCGGAGTCCTAATAACAAATTAGACGAATCAAACCATCCATGTTTTTCGAGACCTTGACAACCTGTATACAGAAATATATAATTTTAATAAAAACCGTTTAATATTATAAGTACTTATTTACAAACCAATAGCTACATCTTCAATGTCTAGCCATGGGAACTTTATTTTTAGACGTTCAGGAGTTAGCATTTCAGTTCGGGCGCCTAATTCATTTTGTATTTGCGACATCCTTTTAAGTGTTTCAGCATTTTCCTCAGAGGCCAGTGTTAAGAATCCATGTGGTTCAAATCTTACATCAATACCAAGTTCCTCTTTTGAATTCCTCATAAACTCAGCTCCGTAAAGTGACATTTCGATATTTTCAGGCAAAAGGAATTGTTGCCGCAAGCCTCCCATGGGTAATGTTAAACAATTTTTGGTATTTAAATGCTGTTAGAGGTAAATGCTAAATCTTGTTACTTAAAAACATATTGGCATTTATTTTAAAATCCGACATCATTTATACTGCTATACTCTTACCGGAAAATCTTTTTCTATAACGACAACGTTTAACCCTTGACGAGCTTTTTTCTTCAACCAATAGGCTGCAGATGATCCCACAGCTCCCCCGCCAATTATAAGAACATCACAATGTGTTTGAAACTCATTGTCATCCATTTGGATTGTAGGTTCAGGATTCTCCTCCACATTGTTAAACTTTTTTTCAAACAAGGGACTAAAAAAACTTTTTACTTTTCTCATATCATTTCCTAAAAGCTTAAAAGTTCTTTTAATTGGATGTGGGTGATCCGAGTTGTTATCACTGAACGGTCTTATTAAAGTCGGGCGGCAAAACTTATTAATTTTTAACAACTGTGTGAATGCTATGTTCTTCATCATAATTTTGAAATATTTAGGAATAACTAAAAATGAGTTCTTGTAATAAATTTGTGTTTTTGTCAATAAAATAAATTCCAATAAAATCAGAAATATGTAATTAGTAAATATTTAAAATAACCTAAATTAAAATCAGCTGTTTGCATCTGCTGTTACAGTGTTGAAAAAATAATAGTTTTTGGAAACTTGTGGAGATACCAATGTATTGCCAATGGAAACTATATATTGCTTTCGTATTAATATTGGAAAAGATATGCTTGTAAAATTGTTAGCAATAATTATCCCTATGGAGGCGGGACATGATATGTAAAAGTTGATATTGCATGACAACTAAGAGAATATTAAAAAATAAGCTTATTAAAAATTATATTAATAATTTTAAATGTCTAATAGTGTCGCTTTAATAACTATCATATTTCTCCACAGTATTGCACACGCAAAGAATAAAAAGTGGTACGGTAACATCACGATTTTTACAGTTGACATTTCAATTGTCTTCCCTGCTTTGCATTACTCGACAATTTTTGGTTAACCGTGAATTTAGTGATTTGTGAATTTTCTTATAAAATCAGAAAAATGACAAATATTGTGGAAACTTCAGGACAGGACGTTGAAATGGAGGTGGAGCCATCTACTGAAAATGCAGGAGATACCAAGAAAGATCAAGGTGTCTCAACAATATTGGAAATTCGTGAGCAAATACGTCAGATTGAGAGGGCAGTAGCATCAAAAGAATCTAGGTAACATTGTTATTAGCATTGTTTTCTTTTTTGAAACACATAATTATTTAAATTTTAGATTCATTTTGAGGGTGCTTCGATCACTACCAAATACGCGTAGAAAGCTAAGTGCTGCTATTTTTCGCAATATAGCTCAGTCGATATATCCAGCTGGAACTGATCGCGAAACTGCAATTAGTTTGATTCCGAATACTCCGGCTGGTGTTATAGAGACTGAAATACCAAGAAGTCGTTCAGCCTCAAAGCCTCCAATTGCTGAAGTCGATGCCTACTTTTATTTACTCTTGCTAGTTAAATTAATTGATGAAGCAGATATAAAACGTGCGGCTGTATGTTCCGAAGCACTTATGACGAAAATTACCGGACAGAATCGTCGAACTTTAGATTTGATTGGAGCAAAATCTTATTTTTACTACTCACGTGTAAGTGAACTTAATAACTGTTTGGAAACTATAAGAGGATTTCTTCATGCCCGTCTGCGAACAGCTACTTTGAGAAATGATTTCGAAGGTCAAGCGGTCCTAATTAATTGTTTATTACGGAATTATTTGCATTATTCACTTTACGATCAGGCTGACAAATTAGTAAAGAAGTCCGTATTCCCGGTTTCAGCAAGTAACAATGAATGGGCAAGATTTTTATATTATTTGGGCCGTATAAAAGCAGCAAAGCTTGAATATAGTGATGCCCATAAGCATTTGGTGCAAGCGTTGAGAAAAGCTCCACAAAACGCAGCCGTAGGGTTTAGACAAACCGTGCAAAAATTGATTATTGTTGTCGAGTTGCTATTAGGAAACATACCAGAACGACAGATTTTCAGACAAGCAGCTTTGCGTAAATCTTTGGCACCATACTTTCAGCTTACTCAAGCTGTACGCTTAGGCAATCTCCAGAGATTTGGAGAAGTCGTAGAAAACTTTGGACCGAAATTTCAACTGGATCATACTTACACTCTTATTATTCGTCTAAGGCACAATGTCATAAAAACTGCAATCCGTTCAATTGGACTTTCTTACTCACGAATATCTCCAAAAGACATTGCAAAACGGCTCATGCTTGATTCAGCCGAAGATGCTGAATTTATTGTGGCCAAAGCAATTCGGGATGGAGTTATAGAAGCTACTTTAGATCCAGAACAAAATTACATGCGCAGCAAAGAAAGTACGGATATATATAGTACACGCGAACCGCAACTTGCTTTCCATGAACGTATTACATTTTGTCTTGATTTGCACAATCAAAGTGTAAAAGCTATGCGTTACCCACCGAAAGCATATGGTAAAGATCTGGAGAGCGCCGAAGAGCGACGCGAACGTGAACAACAGGACTTAGAATTGGCTAAAGAAATGGCCGAGGACGATGAGGATGGTTTTTAAGAGGATTGATTAAGAAAGTTTATAAATCGATAGCCTTGTCGCACGATAATTTAAATATAATCCCATATTAATTCCGATAAAAATGTGAGTTTCTCTTCATGAAATAAAAAAAGTTGTACCAAGAATAATACAGCCGTACGTGGCCTCAGAGAATATATGTATAATTAATGTACATTTTGGACATTTGAATAGAGTGAAACCTCTCTTAGAAGTACACTCTCTTCAATCCTCAATTTTTGTGTCCCAAAGGAGGTGTTCGCCTAAGGGAAGATCATTTGTTCTAAAAATTTTACTTGGTGCTTAAAAAAATGTCGGCTGAAGGGAGGTGTCCGTTAGGAGAAGTTCCTCTCTACTTTACATTGTTTAATTTTTATATCTTCACTTTCTTGATAAAAAATAAGTAATTTTTCAAAACGTTTCGTTATCGAGTTGTTTGTTATTCCAAATTAAATACAAAAATTGTATTACATTTTCATAAATGAAAACTATAAAGCCATTAAGAGAAAATGCAAATGAGGAATAACGCAATTGTAAACCATTTTATTAAGCTTATTTAATATTTAACCTTAAATATTTATAGTAATTGGATAGAGTCAGGGCAAATACAAATATTTTTAGTGACGTCAGACTAGCCATATAATGTGGAAGAGGTAATATAACTAACAATAAATAAAAAAGATATGGCAGCCATCTTTTGTAAACAAACAACTGTCAGGTAGCCATCTTTTGTAAACGAAAATATATTTCGGTAACACATTTTTGTAAATAAGTGCTTTCAAAATTAAACTAATGCTTATAATGGCAATTTGTGATATTTTTGTACTCAGTACATAATTTAATATTTTTTTAGCCTGCATTTTATGAAATTTTCTTTTGAAAAGCCTTACATACAATAATTTTACGCTAATTTATATATACTTTTTCTTAGTAGGCCTGGCAACATTCTGAAGATTTTGTTGTCGGTGTGCGGCAACACTGTTTTTACTTGTCGTGAATGAAATTGACTATACATTTGGTTATTGTGTTTCAAAGTAATTTAATATAAAGCAACGTTTCTATAAATATTTAAAAAGTGAAAGCATTGTAGCTTGGTTATACGTGCCATTTTGCGTGGGCAAATGTGTTGAATATACTTTTCCGTGTTATAGCGAGAAGTAATTACAAATCTGCACAATGTAAGAAAAGTTTAAAGGGATAGAAAAATAAAACAAAAAGTAAAGTGACGGCAGCGACGACTATCAACAGCTCAAGCAAATCAAAAAGAATATTGTGCAAAATAACGAGCTGCGAGGCCCAGTATATCTCAACGAGTAACGAGTTGCCACCGTAGAATCAAGTGCCAATGTGTGGTGCGACCTTCTGGCCTCGGGCTATCTTAAGCCAAATATTGAAATTAAAAAATTTTGCTTAAAGTATAAAATATAATTCGTTAATAATAACAAAAATAATATTTGAAAGAGTTGGGTGAATTTGACGCTGTCAGAGGCAGCATTGTAACAACGCGCCTCTAGGTTTAGTGTAGGATTGCAGTGTATTGCAACTACACAAATATATATTAAAAAGACGAATTTCGTAAGAAAAAGGAGAAAAGAGAACGTTGTAACAGATTTTCACTTGGTTGATGCGGGACAGTAAATGTATCAGCGGAAATGATTTGTAAAAAGGACGTTATTCAATGGTTTAAAGAACTTGAGAGTTATAAAAGGATCGACACAATGTGCACTTTGCTTAACATGTGTCTACCGTTTGAGTTACGATTCTTGGGGACATGCCTTGAAGAGTTGGGCCGGCGCGATTCACAAGAGTTGCGTGGCATGGAATTGAGAGTGAATAATCCCCAAGATTTGGCATCTGATATGGTTGCATGTCAAAAAGGAGAACCAACTGATAAGAAAATAAGGCGAAAAATGGCGCTTTATTTAGCATTAATACGAGCTTGCAATCGTACCTGTGTGACGGAGATATTTCGAACGTTAGATGGTTGGGGTGACAGAGACTTTCTAAATATGAATGACTCAGATACATTGCAGGAGCTATTGTTGGTTTATACCATGGCGGCAAATCATCCAGTTTTTTCATTTGATCAACAATGCAAATGCACTCAAATATTTGAAAAAATTAAAGAAAATAAATTGGTTGCGGATTTCCAGACACCGCTTCCTCAACAGACGAATATTGATCAAACGCTAGTTCATACTCAACATCAGCAGGATCAACGTCAACATTTGCCACCGTCCCACCAGGAAATTCCACAACATATATTGCATGCAATGCATATTCCTGGACAACCGCATCCACCGATCTTAACCTCCCTAAACCTAATGCCAATGACATTTCCACAGGGTCTTCATAAGGTAGGCATAGATTTTATTGTAAATATTAATTTATATTTGATTATATGTTTATCTCTTTGGTATACATGTGTATGATGTTAACGTGACAATTATAAATTGACAGGACATTTTTTGAAATATAATTTGTATTCTAGTATATTCATATGAATTCGAGTAGTGTGTAGAAGTCTGTCGGTTTAACAAAAATTATGTGGTGGATTTATTTCATTTGTTGTATTTAAGGTTAGGTTAGGAATAAATAACAAAGTGAATAGAGTAATTTCTCTTACTGATAACGTACTATAAAATATTACACATATTTATGAATTAATAAAGCAATAACTTGCAATATAAAATATATGTATCTGCTAATATAATAAAATAATTGAATTTAGTAAAAAACAGAATGCACCTAAATAATTTAGTAATAGTATACATAGTAGAAAGAATAACGTAGTTTTTATTAAAATAATTTTCGAATAAACAGTTCTTCCTCAAATGATATTTTGCTTAAACTAATTTGCCAAACTACATTTGAAGACATTTCGTTCGAAAATTTGGTTTTTTACACTTAAATTTTAATAAATGCAGCTATTTTTATTCTATTATTTTAATATGAATATATATGCTCATATGTTATAGCTATTTAAAAAATATATATTTACTATGTGTTTCAGATAATTCAAGCAGATGGAACAATGCAACATACTGTTCCAGTTGATCCTCATATGATTCCATTAAATGTCATTCCAACTGAATCGAATCCTATTTTTCAACCAACATGGCAACGGATGTATCCCCAAACGGTGGAGGTAAATTTGAAATTGCTTATTTATTTCTACCATAGTTTTAATTATCTTTAAAATAAAATTGACACTATTTGTTAAGATTTAATAAAATTATAATTATTACCTATATTATATATAATTTTGTTTTGTAAATATTTTCAGCATCCACCGCAGTCAGCATCGCCATTGCTTAGCCAACAATCATCTCCATCAAGTAGCCGAACCACAAGTCCAAATCGGAATACAAGTAGCAATATGATAATGCCTGGTATGCAGTTACAATCGCGAAATATGCCACAAAGAATGAGCGCCTCATTGAAAAATGTTAGGCGTCCGTCGGCTGAAACTACCCCACCACCAATGGCACAACAGCAACATCAGCAACTTATACATGACATTAATATGACAACAAAAAATATAGATGATGTAAGTATCATTGTTATTTTTATTTACACTTCTAGTAATAATTGAATTAAAAAAATTAGTTACTAGCTGTAATATATGTGCATATATAGAGCCGGTATATTTTCGGAGGCCACGAAAGATAATTGTGATTTTAGGTATTAAGTTGTTTGTAACTATATTATCAACCTTTTTTGTTGTACGTTGTAGGGTGCATCCAGCAACGAAGGCACCGGAAATCCTCTACAGACGTTAATACGCAATGGATATCCACGGCGGCACAAGTCTGGCAGTTATACGCCACTTATTCATCAGCAGCAACAACAACTATCGGTGAATCCACATTTTCAACCGGTTACAAATTATACTGCATTAGCTTTTTCAATGCAGAACATGTCAATATCGGATAGCACGGGTAGTGGTTTAGATACCACACTAGTACCGGGTTCAATACACTCGAATAAAAGTGCTGGAAGTGATACAGGGAGTTCAAATGGTTCGTGTGGTGATGCTTCACCGCCTGAGACCCCAACTCTTTCAAGTACCACAAATGTACCAGGCTTGCGGCCTTGCAGTGAAAATCAACTACAAAAACATCAACAGTTGGGATATAATAAACAGACGGGGAATGCAAGACTTAATGGTCGGTCAGATAAATTGATTTCAGCGAATGTTGTAAATAGCACGTCTGTCAGTGGCATGTATACTACACCAATACTGAATACACATCCGGCGCTAACACAACAGTCACAACCAATATATGGTGCTGAAATTATTTTGGCATCTGGGGCCAATGCTGGTGGCATTGGTTTGATGCAAACATCGCTGGCAAATAACAATAACAGCGGCATTGGCAATAATATTGCAGTTGTGAATACGACTTCAAATATTGGCACAAGTAATAATAATCTAGCAACAAATCCCGTTCTAATGAGCTCACCATCACCGGGTGTCGCTAGTGGTGGTGGTAGCATTATACCTAATATGACACCAAATCCGCTTATCCTGCCCTCACCACATCAACAGCAATATAACGCCACCTATCCATATCATGCAGCTCCTACTGCCCAACATCAGCGTTTGATGAGTCATACCGGTGGTCCAGCGCCACCAACAATGCGACTTATGCCGAACGAACACATTTATTCATATTATCCAATACCCGGTGGTGCTCCGCCCGGGGCGCCGCCAGTTGCACTACGACCCACTAATGCGTTGCCACCTAATACGAATGTGACATCAGGTGTTACAGGCGTGCTGCAGGTGCAACAACAGCCCACTGGGCAGGCGCTACAAACTAATCCAACTATTGTCGCGAGTCCAACGATATTGGCTGGCACGCCGTACAGCACACAGGCAGCGCCGATTGTCAGTAATAAGCATTTGTCTTGTTATAACTGTGGATCGCAAAGTCATAGCGGGCCAGATTGTCAAGAAGCGTCCATGGAGGATGTCACCCGCAGCGCCATATACAAGTTAGACTATTCCGGGTCGTCGAGTGCATCACCAACTGTATCGACTGGTGCGAATAGCGTTGCCGTTGGTAGTGCGAGCGCTGGCGGTGTTGCCGGTGCTGGTGGGGCTGGTGCTGGTGCTGGCAGTGGTAGTAGCAGTGGTGTTGCTATAACAGACTCTTTGCAAATACATCATCCACAACAACAACAACAACATCATCAAAAACAACACACCGTGGAAGTGACTGGTTCAACATTAGTCGGTACACAGACCAGTGCGACCACACTACATTCGTCCACGCCCGCCGTCAGTGCAGTGAATACAAAGTGAAGCTATTATTGGCAATATGTGAGTGCGGTGTTTGAAAACTGAAAACATATACATAAACAGCATGTCTGTAACTCGTATGTCTGTATGTGTTATTCAAACTTAACTATTACCATTCGGAACTGTGTTAGTTAAGAAATAAAGAAATTATGGCGGGCGGGTTGGGAAGACAAACTGAAAAAATATAGTGTAATGATAGTTGAGGCTTGCCAGCTCTTTGCTGAGCTTGCAGTATAGAGATTTATACAGTTATGATTGGCGGAAATCAAATTTCACGCTTCTCCTAGCGCATAAGAATTAAAATTAGTGAAACTTTTTAATAACAAATGATTAATATATATACATATTTCAATGTTGAATAAGACTTAATTAATTAATTATCAAGTGTAATCAATCGAAATCGAGTTATATAACAAATGCTATGTGAGTTTGCTAATCTTATTATACGGATATAGGAATGCGAACAAATTATTGTAAAATACTCGACTGTACGTCCATGTAAACCTAAACACATTACTACCAACAATTCGGACTATATGTATTATGTAGTACGAGCAATTATTATTAGCAATTAATATATACATACATATTATATACTCTTAAAATGTTTCTCAACGTAAATTCGTAAGCAAATTAAAAAAGAGGTAATTAAGTCACCTGTATTCTGTATTTATTTATTTAGTACTATTAAATTTCCATTTAAACTCGTTAGTCATGTGCTTTGTGATTACCAAGCCACCAACTCTTATAGAACAAATTATAAAATTTCCTTTTTTCCGGACATTCGATAAAATTTTTTTACTAAATTATAAGAAGTCACACGCAGCATGTAATACATTTTTATTAAGTATTTTTTTAATAATTACGTGCATATTTATAAGTAGCGTAGTGTGTGTGTATGCATTTTTGCATGTTCGTTAAATGACTGTGTTTAAATATTGCGTTCGCATTGCTATAACTGTACATGAAAGATGTGAGAGTATATATACAAATTGCGTGAATACGCGTATTAGTATGTATACTTTGTGCCATGCACTGAGAAAGCTTCATCCACGTATGATTGTATGAAAGTAAAACTCGTTCGTTCGGATCAAATAACAAAAAAACAAAAAAAAAATAACAAAAAATGGAGATAAATCAAATTAGGAATTAATAATTTGTGTTTTACAGTAGTCACATTCTTCTATGTAGTATATATAAATGTATATTTAAGTAAAAAATAATTATTGTTAACTGAAGGATATGAAAGAGTTAATTAGTAAGATATGAAAGAAAGTAGATGGATAGATGAGAGAAATGAGTAACATTTATATTAAATACGCATATATGAGTATATTAATCCAATACATATTAATTACAGATATTCTCTAAATATGTAAACATTGCCGACTAGAGATATCCCTGTTCTGTATACATACATACATACATACATATATGAATAAACGTAGCAAAAAAACAATGGCAAAATCTTAATATTGCAAATGAATTTGAGTTAATATATCACAACATACGATTTTTAAGTGCATATGTATGTAGGTATGTGCGATTCAAAGTAGCATGTTCAAATGAAGATCCAGTGTATCTGCATAATATTTTGTTCTCACTCTTGGTATTCTCACTCTGCTGTATTTGTGTACGTAGTGTTTAAACCATTTTTTTTGAACAAAAGTCACAACTTACTGATCAATGCATTTGCAAAGGACATACAATTATATATATACTCATACATATATTCGCACAGATTTAGCAGTCGGAAAGTAAATATATATATATTACATACAAATACAATTAACCTGTACATGTAAATCGCTCTGCTGCTTAAAGTTAAGGTGAACAAAGCTAATTATTCTTGACTACTTTCTTTTAACAAATAATATGATTTCCTACTTTCGAAATTTTAAGCCGTCTACTTTATATTCATAAATTACTTGGTTAATTAATTATTAATTATTAAATTGTATGTACATATATAAGATTAAATATAGAGGACATTGAACTAAAACATGTATTATGTTTTATTTTGAAATAAACTTTTTCTTAAATCCTTGAAAAAAAGAAAAAAAAAATAAACAAAAAAATATTGCTTTATGCAATTCTTTATTGTATGAGAGTTGAATTTGGACCACAAGTTTGTGGTCTTACTACAGAAGTCTGTGATTAAAGTGGAATATCTGTTTTCTAAAAGTGAAGATATGTGTTTGAGGCATATTTAATACCATATTTCGCTCACCAAACCAATCTGGGTAATCAGCAAGATTTCAATAAAATCAGCAGTGTATTTACAGCGTTTATTTATTCGATGATTTCACCAAAATTGGACAAGTGTACAGACATCAGTCATTTCAAAACTCCCTTAAAGGAATTTCTCTTACAAAAAAAGCTGATTACAAGGATTATAATATGAAGATGACTCTTTAGAGCGGAAAAATGTGTACAAATAATACTCTAATCATTAATAACGCGAGTAGACATTTTTGTATATACATATAGACATTTTGAATATATATATATCTCGTACACATTACTCTTGCAAATTGTTGCACCGAGTATAATAGTTTTGACTATAACTAAGCTATTGATAAAGCAAGAAAAGAAATTAGGTACAATTCGCTGGGGCCCGAAATATGGACGTCTGTAGTATTAGATTCCAGCATAAGAAAATCAATCAAGCTACTTGGCTGTCCCCCGATCGAATCACTCGCAACCATATCGATCATGTTGTGATAGATGGACGACATGTCTCCAGTGTTTTTGATTCGAACCACTACCTTGTAGCAGCTAAGATACGTACCCGCCTCTGTGTAGAAAAACGCACACGCCAACAAACACAAGGAAGGTTCGATATCGAGAAGCTGTAATCCCAACCGACAGCCAAACGATTTTCTACTCGACTTGCACTCCTGCTCTCTGAGAGCTCTCTTCAGCATCTCGGTATAAGGGAACTGTGGGACGGCATATCAAGCTCCTTACGTACAGCTGCAACCGAAACTATTGGCTTTTGGAAATGTCAAAAAAACAGCTGGTATGATGAGGATTGTCGTCTCGCAGTGGAGCGAAAACAGACTGCCTACCTCTCAATGTTGCGATCGACCGCAACACGAGCGGGATGGGGAAGATACCGTGAGCTGAAGACGGAAGCGAGACGCATTTGCAGACAAAAAAAAAAGAAAGAGGAATGTTAACCGGAGCACACTCCTGTAGGACCCCCAGAGGTGATGTAGTTGTTGATGACCAGAACATGCAGAATTTGTGGAGGGAACACTTCTCCAGCCTGCTGAATGGCAGTGAAAGTACAACACCATGAGATGGCGAACCCTATTCCTCAATCGACGATGATGGAACAGATGTTCCATTGCCTGACCGGGAAAAAAATAGAAAAGCACTTACCCGTTTCAAGAACAACAAGGCAACGGGGGCCTATGGATTGCCGGCCGAGCTATTCAAATACGGCGGCGAAGAGCTGATAAGGTGCATGCATCAGCTTCTTTGAGGAATATGGTCGGAAGAAAGCATGCCCGACGATTGGAATCTCAGTATACTCTGCCCAATCCACAAAACGGGAGACCCCACAACAGCACCAATTACCGTGGGGTAAGCCTCCTTAACATCGCATATAAGGTTCTAATCGAAATACTAAATCCCACCATTAACAAACTGATTGGACCTTATCAGTGTGGCTTTAGACCTGGAAAATATACATCTGATCATATATTCACCATGCACCAATTCTTGGAAAAGACCCGTGAAAAGAGGATCGACTCACATCATCTCTTTGTCGATTTTAAGGCTGCTTTCGACAGCACGAAAAGGAGTTGCCTCTATGCCGCTATGTCTGAATTTGGTATCCCTGCAAAATTAATACGGCTGTGTAAGGACCTCTCCGAGCCGTTCGATACCAAACGAGGTTTCAGACAAGGTGACTCACTATCGTGTGACTTCATTAACCTGATACTGGAAAAAATAAAACGAAACGAAAAAGAGAAACAATTTTCTATAAGAGCGTACAGCTGCTGGCGTACGCCGATGATATCGATATCATCGGAAGCAACAACCGCGCCATTACTTCAGTTTTTTTCAGACTGGATAAGGAAGCGATGCGTATGGGTCTGGTGATGAACGAGGATAAGACGAAATATCTCCTGTCATCAAACAAACAGTCAGCGCATTCGCGTCTTGGCTCCCTCGTCACTGTTGACAGTCATAACTTTGAAGTTGAAGATAATTTCGTATAACATCCACAAGTCCCTCATCATTCCCGTCCTACTTTAGGGTGCAGAAGCGTGGACGATGTCAACATCCGATGAAACGGCACTAGGAGTTTTCGAGAGAAAGGTTTTGTGGAAGATTTATGGTGCCTTAAATATTGGCAACGGCGAATACCGCAGAAGATGGAATGATAAGCTGTATGTGTTATTTGACGACATGGACATAGTCCAGCGAATAAAAAGACAGCGGCTACGCTGGCTAGTTCATGTTTTTCGAATGGACGAAAACACTCTAGCTCTGAAAGCACTAAATCCACGGCTACCCTTTTTACCAACTGGACGAAGGAGTACTGACTAAATCTTAATATTCACGTCGATGGTACATCAATACCGACTGTGAATAACCCCAAGATTTTAGGTGTCACATTTGACAGTGTGCACTCCTTCACTCCGCACACGACCACGATAATCACTAATGTACAGAGCCGCAACAAAATCCTCAAGTCGCTAGCCGGTAGCACTTGAGGAAAGGATAAAGAAACGTTACTGGCCACTTATAAGGCTATCGGCCGGCCGGTCATAAATTACGCAGGTATGGTCGCTTGGATGCAGCGGCACGCAGCGGGAATATACAGGAAGACGTGTCAGAACACCGCACTCCGGACAGTCACTGGATGCCTCTTGATGTCACCCGAAGCACATTGGCACAATGAGGCCACTATGCTGCCTATAAAGGGACATAATGAACTGCTTACCAAGTAGTTTCTATTAGGGTGCTTTCGTATAAATCACCCATGTAGTCACTCCTACAATACGTCGACGATCTAGAACAATACACCGACCAGACCGCGGACGCAGACAGTTTCAGACACGCTATAAACGCTATTCACAGTTGAGCTATTAACACCTTCCTTGACTAACTTCCAGTGAATGGCATCCTTGGAATCAAACTACCACCTTTAACAGACGAAGAGCTCGAGTTGCCACGTGAAACCAGGCTGAGCCTTGCGCAACTTCATTCTGGATATTGTAGCAGGTTAAACTCCTTCTTATCTAGACTGAAACGCCGATATACAAAATACATGTCCTGCATGCAACGAGTTCCCGCATGACAATTATCACCTTTTTGCATGCCCAACGAACCCTGCTCAAACAGCCGTCCAAACAGCATATTTCCTGGGCCTCCCGTTAGATGACCTCGACGACAACTAGACTTATGCTTTCCGTTCCGGCAGGGATAGATATAGATAATCGCTACTACAACAACAACTAACTAGAATTCGAAATTTCAGTAGAGATATTTATATCTTTCGAGTGATATAGATTTGGTTGATTTTTTGATGGGCTACTGAAGTGTGAAAATATGCCATACGAAATCGAAGAAAAAAAACTGAAAGTCTTAAAACACATGTCTTATTTTTTCACAGTGCATATTCTTCTTTGCTCGTGTACGCTCATTTCCACCACAAAGTGTTCATCAAAGTCAATTTGGCAAGACAGGTGTATACAAGTGCGTGCTCTTCCATGCGTAACTATTTACCTCTAGACATTTTCAGTAAAGTACGATCAGCTGAAAGACCTGGAAGCACAAAAGTGGTTCAAGAAACCTTAAAATTCCATTCATATAAACAATAATAAATAAATAATACTTATTAATAATTATTTCTTAATACATAGTTAATGCAAATAATAAACGCGTTTTTCATTTAATTAAAAATTGTGTTTGAAAAACAAATATACTCGAGAACTAAGAAAAAGTAAAGTGTGTGTGATTTCGAAAATCGCTGATGCATGTCCATTTAGTTGTTGCGAAAACAGTAAAGTGCCTCAAAGAAAATGATTAAATCCGCTAAGCAAAAGGCTTGCATCGAAATGACGGGATCAAAGTTGAAAATAAGAACAAATACACTGGAACAGTCGAATATCAAGGAGTCGAATTCAAATGGATATAAATTAGGCTCCGATGAAACTCAACTCGGCGGAAATATATTAATTGGAAATTATGATGTAAGTGCGAGATGCAAAAAATAAGAAAACAACTTTTATGGTTATTGAGTAATTTTACGGTTTGTTGCATTTTCTTGGCAAATATTTTTTTTTAATTGAACTCAGAAGAAATTGCAGTGTCCTTGATGATGAAAATGTGCCAGCACAAATTACAACCATACTAAAGTTTTTTTGATAATTTAAAATTTTAGAGTCTATTCATTCGGCAAATCTTCATTGAGCATTGTATGTACATTTCAATCTTAGTAACAATACTTGGATAATTTAATTAAACCCAGGGCTGCAAACTGGTTCGGTTCGGAACAAGTTAAATAATAAAATGCAACCCTTATGGTAAACTGCAACAAATTTCGCTTGATGACAAACGCAACATAATGCAAAGAGATTGTAATAGTTTTGTTCACATAACGGTTGTTTGTAACACCTAAAACTAAACGAATTAGATATTGGGTTCTATATGTATGCATATCAAAGTGATTAAATTCTGGATGTCTGTCTGTCCGTTCGTCTGTTCTTGCAAGCGATAACTAGAGTAAAAATTGAGATATCTCGATGCAACTTACTACCCTAAAAGCTTTTAAAAGGTGTAACTATGCAAAAGACTACTTTATGGAAATTTAGAGAGACCCAGCCATTGTAACGAATTTAGCTCTTCCTTCCTTTTTTCTATGAGCAAATACTTCTCGGTTGTGACTTTCTCTAGTCCTAGTTATCGTGCAATGTCTTTAATCTAATCTTGGTGATATTTTGGATATATAATAATATAACCTAACTATACATTTTATTAAAATTAATTGAATTATTATTTTATTAGTTTTTAAAAGAATTGGAAATCACTGATAATGGCATGGATATTCTTGATTTGAGCTCTTTGGTGCAACTGGAGACCCTCACATGCAATCATAATAAATTAAAGGAATTGATAATGAACGGAAAATGTTTAAAAACTTTAACGGCAAGACACAACAGTGAGTATTACTGGTTTTGTAAAGTCAATTAAAGAGCGATGCCTTGTGACTACTCTTAGATCGACTGACTGAAGGTTAGGTTTACGTACCTTTTTATCAATTACGAATTTGTATTTTTTTGTCAAACATTTGTTTACAGTAGTCATTAAACGTTTTTCCAAAACGGCTTGCTAAAATATATGTTTTTTCTTTATATCAAATTACAAACTTTCTGAAATGAACGACCGCAAATTCTGAAAATAATAAAATCGTCCGGACGAAATGTATTGCCATGATCAATATGGAGGACCATGCACTTATTTCCTACGGTGTGAGTACTGAAATATCGACATAACTCCCGAAACATAAGTAAAATGTAAATCTTAATAAATTTTTACCGAGGTTTAGTTTAAAATTAGAACTAATTAAGTTCAAGTTGGACAATTTCTCGGGGCTGTAACGAGCATTCTTCGTCTATAAGCTTTGCAGAGTCCATCTTAAAAGTATTGAAAGGTAATAAGTCCATTAAGTCCTTTTGTGGACTATGGTTAGCATCGCTCATAGCTAAGATGTTTGGAAAATATGAAATGTTGTATATCAATATGAGCACTACTGAGGAGGAAAGATCGCTGCATAGTTTTATGGGGATTGCAAGACTTATGATTTTTATTTTTAGCGCATTAATACAAAATTCAAGGAATCTGATACTAGTCATTACTAATAGGAGTAACCTAATATTTTATTATATTTATACTCTCGGAACAAAGTTGCTAAGAGAGTATTATAGTTTTGTTCACATAACGGTTGTTTGTAACACCCACAACTAAAAGAGTTAGATATAAGGTTATATATACCACAGTGATCAGGGCGGCGAAGCGAGTCAAAATCCGAATGCCTGTCTGTCCGTCTGTGTAAGCTGTAATTTGAGTAAAAATTAAGATATCTTGATGAAACTTGGCACACTTGTTTCTTGGCACCTCCCATACAAAGGTTAGGTTGAAAATTACTAAAAGTGCGTTAACTCACTAACGAAACACGTCAGAAATACTAAATTTTACAGAATAAATACCAGAAAGAAGCTGCACTCAGATTTTTTTACAAAATGGAAAATGGGCGTGACATCGCCCACTTATGGGTCAAAAACCATATCTCAGGAACTGCTCGACAGATTTCAGTGAAATTCGGTATATAATATTTTCTCATATAACTCAATTTTGAATTCCATCTGATTCCTTCACTTTATAAGATATACATTAGGAACCAATGAAGATAGCGAAATAAAAGTTTACACAAATACTGTATATGATCCGTGGCATCACTTGTGAAAAAATTGTCGAAATCGGACTATAATTTTTTAATTTTTCAAGACCCGGATATCGAACATGAAGAACTCGGCGCCTAAGGGTAATTTTTAACCGAAAATATAAGTAAATCTATCAGATATCTCAATTTAATTCAGAGGAAATCTTTTTCTTCTAATAGTGTGTCTCTGTATCAGAAATGGTCAAAAAGGTCATAACTTCCCCTAGCTCTCATATAAGTAATTATAAGATTTTCAAGAAAACGATGGGCTTATAAATCGGGTAATATGTGAAATGAGCATATAATCTTAGTTATAATGTATGTTGGTGATGAAAATGATTTTAATCGGCTCAGGCCTATATGCCATATATGATGATTTTCGTTTTTCTATCGGACTTTACAGCGAATATATGGGTCAAATTGTGTGTTATCTTAATAAAAATATAACAATAAATTGCGAGAGTTTAAAATGTTCGGTTGCACCCGAACTTAGCCTTTCCTTACTTGTTTGTATTATGCTCTTCCACAAGATCTTTTAAGTACCATCCTGTTTTATGACTTCTTCGGAAATAGGCAAAGACATTTAACATTTTGCAAATATAATAAATATATTTCTCCTTTACAGATCTCGCTACAATAAAAGCATTGTCTTCGCCATCACAGCTTGTAAATATCGACATCTCATATAACGATTTCGAAGAGCTACCGGATTGGTTGGGAGCCTGCAGCAACTTGGAGTGTTTATATGTCGAACACAATCGACTCTGGACTATTGACAATATATTCGCTACGGACGGTTTCCATAAAATGCACACATTCAGCTTGGCCTACAATCAACTGACGACTTTAAGTGTTTCAACATTAATTTTCGGCGCTGTCGCACATTTATACTTGCAATGCAATAAATTACAAAAGTTACCAGACAACTTCTTTGCCATAACGCATAAAACGTTGAAGCTACTGAATATCTCGTGCAATAACCTGTGTGCGATCGGTAGTAATCAAGAGACAAAGGATGGCTGGTGCTTGGAAGAGTTATATCTCTCGAATAATAATCTTAACGAGAGTATATTCTCCGTTATTGTGGCTGCACGAGAGTTACGCATCTTACACGCAGCTTACAATAATATCCGAGAATTACCTGAAAATGTTATACGAAACTGGTGTGATTTAGAAGTGCTCGTTTTATCGGGGAATAAGCTACAACATTTACCCGAAAATATTTGCGTGCTCACAAAATTAGAAGTTTTGCGTACACATTCGAATCTTCTGCACACAACGCCAAACCTTTCAAAACTAGTGAATCTGAAAGTTTTGGATTTGGCACATAATCAGTTGGATCATGTCAATCTCTTGAGTATTATGCCAAAAAATATAAAATACTTGGATTTATCATGTAACCTACAATTACAATTCGACGAGCGCCAAGTGCAGATGTGTCAGTCATTGAAGAAAATGAGCTTAGTGGACGTAACTGGTAAAAATCGCGCCTGTTTGCCAACAAACAAATTGGCGGAAATGAAAGATAGTAACATGCTGAGACAACCCTGGACGACGGGATTTACCGAGACGACTGGTAAATGTCGGAAACTATTAGTTAAACAAATACGTCTGTGTAATTTTGCAGAAGATGAAGGTCTATTCGGTATGCTCGAATCGACTACTTTGGGTGCAGTCACAACGGCGCTGGTTAATTTGGTACCACAAATCTTGTTACACGAGCGTAGTGTAAAAGAAACCGCTAAAGAATATATGAAATATACATTATTGTCGGTATATCAGCGTTTGACAAGCGAGCGAGGCTGTGATATGAATGTTGCGCTGTGTCACATCGCCAAAGAGAGCACTGGCTTCAAGGATTACGTGAGACCAAAGCGAAGTAAACGTTTCGTTTTACGCGTTGCCAGTATTGGTAATATAGAGGCGCATCTGGTGCGTAAAACATCAACTATTTGTCTGACAAGTGACAGTTATAATGCCGCGTTGACACAAGCTGAAAGCTGTAAAGACTCGGTGAATGCATTTATCACAGATCCCACAATACACGAAACGTTTTTAAGCAACGACGATGAATTCTTAGTGATATGCAATGCGAACCTTTGGCGTGTTATGGATATCGAACGCGTCACACAGGAGATACGACGAGAAGAGAATATAGTATTAGCTGCTAAACGCTTGCAAGATATTGCACAAAGCTTCGGCGCAGATGAGAATCTTAGCGTTATAATCGTACGTTTTAGATATATCGGCACCGATGTGGATGATCTGCTAAAAGAGCTGAAACAAACGGTACGCAATAATCCAATTTCGCAAAATATGAATTGCGATGATAAATACTCAATCGGTAGTCAGCGCTTAATTGGGCGTTGTTCGCCACGTCAGATCTTAATGGGCGCAGTAATGAAAAACGATCGGTCCTCACCAAGTGGACAAAGCGATCAAGCTCAAAACTATCTCAATAAAGGTGTACATGGCGAAGAGTATGCCTTTGCGACCGAACATGTGCTGGAAGAGGACGACGATGAATTGGAAATTTTACATGAAACCGATTCAGTGCTGTCAGAGGAACAATTCAAATGTTGGGAATACATGTTGGAACAAAATACGCAGCTACTCTTCGATAAAGAACTCAATACAATATCTAAATCGATAACGAAGACGCCCAATAGTGGGTTGCCAGCCGAGCTTAATATCGGGCTGGATAAAAATGAATATAAAGAGAGCAATTTAATAAAAAGTTTTGGCAATCGTTTTATATCGCACAGTTCGCCTCAATTACTATATAGTGAAATTAAAAAACCGCTTACAACATTTACACACAAACATCAGGACAAACGTCAGCAACGGCAACAACAGCAGCAACAACAAAAGCATCAACAACAAGTATCGTTTCTGTCAAAACACTTCGGCAGCTGTCGCTCATTCCAAACACAATCCAGATATAATCTATTCGAATCGAAAAGTCAAAATTCGGTAAATGTTGGCCTCAGTTCGAAGTGGAGTGGTGGTCCAAATGCTGCCTACTTTGGTTCGCTACAACGCCTGATGCCATACAATCTGGAATATGATTTCACAGTCACACAAGATCGCACAGCATTCAACGAGGAAGATGATGAATATGATGAGCAGGAGGATCGCATGAAAAAGTATTGGGGTATAGCGACGACAGAACTCTAGATGTAAAAATATATGTATTAGTATTGGGTGTATATATGTACATATTTTTGTTGGCATTCGCTAATGTGAAATCTGCTTTTGGATTGCAATTTAATTGGTTGTACAACAAATATTAGTAAATCAAACAAAATTGTTGCAAAATTTATATTACGGTTTTATATTTAATATATAAAAATGTTCGAAAAAGGTTGCCATATGACACTTAAAATGTTACGTCCAACTCTGATGAAAATAATGGCTGGTGCATATTTTGAAAATATAAACAATAGGTTTTAGAATTTGACAACTTGTTATGTCAAAGTTAATATTTACTTACAATATTATAATTATGTCGTTTTGTCATCAATACATTTTTTTCATTTTGAAATTAGGCTAATATTTGAAAAAGACATATATTTTTTATATTTCGAATTAAATTTTGTATATTGTACTTAATAATTTAAAAACATTTCAATCATTTTCTAAAATTTTAAAATTCTCATAATAAGTCTATAACACTTAGGCGATATGTTGTTACAAGGTGAACATTCAAGGAAATATGCTTTACAAAATGAAAATCAATTAATCTTTTTTCTATTTTACTTTTTATATTCATTTTAATGCTAGAAACTGACAAGCATTTTCAACTCAATATATGTATATATAAGTTATATTAGAAATAATAAAGTTATATTTGAAAAACAGTAAATTTTAAACTAATATATTCTTCACTAATTTTTTCTACATCAATATCTAGTTTTAACACTAAAAAGTTAAATGTGAGTTGGCTTCACATAATTTTTAGAAGGTCTCTTAATCAAAATCCATTATTTGAATTTAATTATCATTAACATAACATTCAAACATTTGTCGACACCCTCGAAATCGATTGAATTTGGAAAAACTAATTTAAAAAATATGTTTGCGAGGTGGATTCATCACAGAACATTCTTCTCCAATATTCAGTTTTCGTCACTCTGAGGTCCAAACATCTGGGTGGGCATTCTTTCGGCGAACCCAGCGAATTGGCTGGAATTATATAATATTGAGCGATTTAAGATATTTGTGAAAGCCTTTGAGCGCTTTGTCGGCAAGTGAATATGGTCTTGATTCATGGATAAGAGTGTTTTCTTTGGCAACACAAAGGACCCGCATTTACAGTGTCGGACAAAAAAATAATAACACTTAACCCAGAAATATTCAATTGAAAATATTTTTTTGAAGACATCTTTTTCCCACTGTCAATGTGAAACATGTGAAGGTGGACAATGAAATAAGAACATAAGATCAAATCGGTTGTTTGGGGTGTAGTATGAACAGATTTATTATACTCTCGCAACATGTTGCACAGAGTGTTATTGTTTTGTTCACAAACCAAAAATAAAAGAGTTAGGTATGGGGTTATATATAAATAAATGATCAGGATCAGGAAGTTGAAATCCGGATGTCTGTCCGTCCGTCTGTCCGTGCAAGCGATAGCTTGAGTAAAATTAAGATATCTTAATGAAACTTGGAACACATATTCCTTGGCACCCTGAGGAGGTTGCTTTCGAAGATGGGCAAAATCGGTCCACTGCCATGCCCACAAAATGGCGAAAACCGAAAACACATAAAGTGTCATAACTAAGCCACAAACAAATTTATGAAAGTTTGATACAAATGATCGCATTAGAGAGGTGCACATTTGGATGTAATTTTTTTTAAATAGCCCCCAAATATATTTTTTGTATATATATCTTGCAAACCAAAAAACTGTATAAACCAACTTTTCTGCAGTCGTTTCTTTTAGATCACTAACGAAAAACGTCAGAAACACTAAATTTTACATAGGTTAGGTTGGTTATACTGGTAGGCCAATACGCCACACATAAACCATTTTGTTCCTTTGAGATACCAGATGGAGTGCCGTCACGTTGTCCACGAGGAGTAGTCATCCTTTAGGATGCCTGAGCTTAACGCGAATTTAAAAAGTTTGTGTGGCTTCACTTCTAGGCTTCTAGATATATTGTGAGGTCCCCAAGTAGCGAAGTCATTGCCTTGACAATGCAGGGCAGGTGCACAGGAGATGCTACATTGTTTCTATTGCACCTTGCTGCTGACATTTCCTGTAGTCATCTCGATCCATTAGTCCCATTTTGTAGGCATGTGTCGCTACCAGTCAGTGGCCTGTGAGTATTCCCACCAAACTCCTACAGTCTCTTCTATCTAGTGACAGTAGGAGTTTGGTGTACTTCTGGTCTACCACTTTACATAAGAAATGGCAGATGAAAGCTGCACTCAAAATGGAAAATGGGCTTAGCGTCGCCCACTTATGGGTAAAAAATATCTTAGGTACTACTCGACCGATTTCATTGAAATTCCGTACATAATATTTTTTTGACACCCTGTCAACACGGTGAAATCGGTTCACAGTACATAAGGGTAATATCGAAAATATCGACAAATCTTTCAGATATTTTAATTTAATTCAGAGGAAATTTGTTTCTTCTAATTGTTTGTCTCTGTTCCAAAAATTATTAAAATCGGATCAGAACTTCCCCTAGCTCCCATATACCTAATTATGAGCGGGCTTTACTCCGCATATATCGGTTAATATGTGAGATATCTTATCAAAATTAAGTGAGCATATAGTCTTGGATATAGTGTAGCTTGATGGGGAAACTGAGTAAAATCGGTTTAGGAACTACATCAGCCCTCATATACCATATATGATAATTTTCGTTATTCTATTGGACTTATTGCCGAATATATGGTCAAATTGTGTGTTATCTTAATAAAATTACATCAATAAATTGCGAGGGTATAAAATGTTCGGTCGCACCCGAACTTAGCCTTTCCATACTTGTTTTTATTTGTATTGGTTAGCATTAATATAGATGAAGAAAAACAAATAATGCAAATAAAGAAAAAATGGGTTGGGCGATGCATTGCTTCACGGAAGAGCGGGAAATAAAAAAAAGGTGAAAGTCAAAGTATTTGCAAAATTGCAAGGCATATTGGAAGGTTTTCCACAACTGTACACCAAGCTCTTTTACCACAAAAACACATTGCAAAAGTGGAAGGCCTCGCAAAACTACAAGCGCAGACCATAATTTCATCAGAATTGTATCGTTAATGGGCCTATTTAAATCAGTTGCTGCAATTAGTGGAAGACAGGAGTTCAAATTTGTGTTCGATCAGTTGTGAGATGTCTGGTTTTAAATAACCGTTATGGAAGAACAGCTTGCATGTAAAATAAATTCGTAATATGGACAGACGAAAGCAAAAACTCCTAAGCACGGAAATGAAAGAATCATGATATAGTAATGCGTCATTTGTTACAATGTGGATCCTCTGTAGGAGTTAAAATAAAAGGTGTACCGATTTATTTACGTCCGCATATTCAAGTTAGGAAGTTATGCGCTTTTTTGCACAATGAAGGATGACCTAAACAATATCTCGGCTCTTGTATAAAATTGAATTCTTTATAATAAATTAGATATTTTAATCTGGTTTCTCAATCTCCGAACAAAATTTCAATAGAGAATTTGTTTAAAAACATAATGAATGAAAAAAAAAACCAGGAAAATTTTTTAATAAATATCAAAGAACCATGGTACTCAATGCTGAAAAGATGCCAAGCGAGGATGAATATCATTGGCTATTCAACAAAATACAGTAATCCCCGCTTAAGTGTCCTTTCTTAACATGCAAGCCTTTTGAGACACTTAAGCGGGAAAGTCACTTAAATGAATCTCGCTTAAGTGCTTGGTACTTACCAAATTTTTTCTCAAATACTTCGATAAAGTATTTTTTCTTTCAGAACGAAAACCACATTTATTTCTATGAACAAAAACATTACCTTAATATGTATATGTTTTCCTTTTGATAATACTCAGCGCATTCAATGTCAAAACTATTAAGAGGCATTAAAGAGGAAAATTGCAAACAATTTTGTATTTATGGCCTAGGTTGGCAAATATCCTCTTCCGCTTTTGTGCTATTTATTTTTAATTTTTTATTTTTTTGCTTTATAAAAAGTGTTACAGCGATCGGATTTAGTTCTGCGCCGTTTCGTTCGATAATTTGTTCCCATCTAGACGGCAACTTCATAATACCCCCCACGTAGAAGCCCACTCCTTATTTGGGAAGAACTCGGACAGCCACTTTTCACATGCCTCTTTTGAGTTCAACTTTACACCACCAAGGGCGTTCGCCATGGACAGGAACAGGTGGTAATCACTTGGCGCTATGTCCGGGCTATATGGTGGTTGCGATAAAACCTCCTATCTGAGCTCTCGTAGTTTCTGACGAGTTACCAACGAAGTGTGTGGTCTGGCGTAGTCCTGGTGGAACACTACACCCTTCCTGTTGGCCAATTCTGGACGCTTCTGGTCGATCGCCTGCTTCAAGCGGTCCAGTTGTTCGCAGTAGATGGTAGAATTCAGCGTCAGGCCATATGGGAGCAGCTCATAGTGGATGATTCCCTTCCAATCCCTCTAAACACACAGCAAAAATTTCCTGGTCGTCAATCCCGGTTTGGCCACTGTTTGGGACGATTCACCGGCCACAACCGTTTTCGTTTGATATTGTCGTATATGATCCATTTTTCGTCTCCAGTCACCATCCGCTTCAAAAATGGGTCGAGTACGTTCCGTTTCAGCAGCATATCGCAGGCGTTGATTCGGTCCAGAAGTTTGTTTTGCGTCAAATCATGCGGCACGCCAACATCAAACTTTTTTGTGTATCCAGCCTGCTGCAGATGTTTTAAAATGGTTTGGTAACTAACTCCTGGGCGATGTCACGAGATACCACATGCCGGTCTAACTCGATGTTTTCCATAATTTGATTGGTATTCGTCGTTACAGGTCTTCCGCCGGCTAGCTTATCCGTGGTGTCGTTTTCACCCGCTGAATCGTCGAAACCATTCCTTCGCAGTTCGAAGTAATAGAGTTCCATCCCCCAAAACACCATTAATCTCACGGAACGTTTATCTGGTTGATTTGCCTTTAACGAAGCGCTTTATACATAGCCGCGAAATTCAAAAACAAAAAGGCGAAAGGGAGATATTTGCCAACCAATATCACAGGCATTTAAGTGGGAAAGGCACTTAAGCGGACGCTCTTAAGCAGGGAATTTTATATGTAAATTTAGAGAAAACACAACGATGGCGCAAAATATTGTCACTTAAGCGGGAAAGGCACTTAAACGGGGTGCACTTAAGCGGGGATCACTGTATTGAATATTCCCTGCCGTTTTACTAATATTTATCTATTATTTTATTTGTGCTCTCCAAATATGATTCAGTATGCCATTTAATAATAATTTTTTTACAACGAAATGTTTTTGATTTAATTTTTACTAAAACTTAAACTTACTGAATGAATAATAATATATAGTGTTTGAATTTTTCATTGGTTACGATAGGCATTTCTGTTTTTAGCAGAAACTGTTATTTTTTGTGTTCGGTACTGTACATCTTCCTAGTTGAATCCGTATGCGACCTGAAACGCAACGATCATGCTCCTAACCCAAACTAATAGTGAATATAAACTAATGTTTATGCCAAAAACTAATTAGATTCACTTATTTTTCAAAAATATTATCAATGTTGTTAACCTACGTACTTGCACACTCCTAAAATGACAAACCTTTCTTTTCGTGGCATTGGAGTAAAGAAAAATGCATTATTCTTAACAGTTTTCTTTATTTTTTGTTGTGTGTCAAATAGTTTTTAGGTAATCATGTAGATATAAACATGACATCACTTTCTCGTAAATGATATTTACTAGTTTGTATAAAGCATATGTTTTAATAAATAATTTGTCTATTCTCATTATGTTTAAATGCTTTCTATTTTACACGAATACCTAATTTTATACTTATATATATACAATATTTACATTTATTTATTACGTTGATTTTTATTGTTTCGAACAAATTGTAACACATTTTCCTTGAAGTTTTTCTCTTTTTTCATAAACAAATCGAAATCACTTAAGTTCTTATGAAGAAATACATAAAAAATAACACGAATACATTTTAAATTAAAATACGGCTTTTGAGCAATTACATTTTCTTTCATTACTTACATACAAAAAACATCTACATATACATACATACACATGTTTTACATATACATTTACATGTATATATTAGGATTTACAAATCAATTAAAATACTGTGTAAATAAATAAGATTTGAATAAAGTTTGCCGTAAAAAGTGCGAATATGCAATTATATGTACATACGCACATACATAGGTATGTATGCACTTATATAGTATGCATGCATACTTTAATTAATTTGAATAGCAATTAGTATTTAATGTTATAGGATTTTGTGTGTGTATTTGTATGGATGATCATGCTGTTTGGCGCGCCAGTACGAGTAATTGCGCATTTGCAAGTACTTAAGCAATATGCGTGTGTACGAGTATCAGTAATGAACGCCTGGTGTTTGCGAATTCGGATTCGATGTGTTCCCTGAGTCGCCCAGCCAGGAGTCAGGACTTGGGGGAAAGTCTGGATAGCCCTGCTCTGGACTAGAATCATTGCTCAAATCCGAAACTGCACTGCCATGTACTCGATGTGCCTTTGTCGCGCTCACATTATTCGATGATGTATTGTGTTCTGTAAATTAAAAACAAAAACATTTAAGTTTTCAACTTTTGTGTATATTTGAATATATTGTTGTTCAACATTTATTTAAAATCCAATTTTTAATGACAAATTTGGGTTTCTGGCAGACGGAGTGTAAATATATATTTAATAAAGCTTCTACATGTGTAAAATCTCCCTAAATGGCTGTTTAATCTCAATTTATTCATTCAGAGGTTTACCATTGTCAGCCATGCGATATTAGCTATTTAGGTAGTTTGTCGAGGAAATCCGATTTCCGGCTACTGCACCAAAATAACCGCAGAACATAACGTTACTTTATGTAATGGTATGCAGTATCAAATCTCTAGATAGGAATTACAAAACTTACTTAGGAAACTTACACGGAATAATATCACTGGTCAACAGTGGTTTTGGTGGCGGGGTATTTTTAGCTGTTTTATTTTTATAAATTTTACAACCTGTTCCCAAATCTTTTACCTAGGAGCACACATTTCTGAAATGCTACATTTTCGTGAAAATCCAATAATTCACCACTTTATTAATATCAAAAAATTTGTGTCATATTATATATAACTAAAAAAAAGGGTGGTACTTTTTGTACAAAAATAAAGTTGAAATGCATTTTTGAAATATAGCAGTCACTCATGCATACTTGGTCAACTTCATTTTCGTGAAACTTGAGCGCATGTTTTGGGTACGGTCTCTTAATTCCAGCGGCAGCAATCTGCCATCAAGTTTGTGACCCAATGTCCTTGGTAGCGGTCCTCCATAGTCTTAATATCTAAGTAAAACCTTTCACCTTGTTCCTCACAGAAGTCTGAAAACCGGTCCAAGAGACTATGCAAATTATGTAATTTTATGTTTATATTTCACCTAACGGATCTGCAATTGTCGAGCATCTCGTTGACCACTTGATTGTAGTTGTTAGTCTTGCGATTCCCCAAAAAGTTTTGAACAACAGAAATAAATGAGGTCCAAGCTTTCCGTTCGACCTCATTCATGCATGTTACAAATGCAGGGTCCTTTATAAGTTATCGTGTTTATTGGCCGTCAAATATTCCTGCTTTACGTTTTTCTTAACTATATGTGCAAAGCACCGTCCTGTTTTATCAAAAGCCTTTACAAACTCTTTCATTAGGCCCAGTCTTAGTTCCTTGTTCGGGTACATTCTTGTCCTTCAACATAGAAGAAGAAGGTTAGAAATTGGTGAACAATTCATATTTTAAGTAATCAAATTAAAACCCTTAAGTAAACGGGAAGTAATTGAGTTTCTTATTCACCTTGCGTTTTGGCCTTGATGGAAATTTAGGACTCTACAAGTTTCAAGCTAAAGTATTTTTGTTCGGCGTGTAGCTCGTTTTTCATACAAATACACATACTGGTTTGACGCTTAACTTGTTAGAAAGCAATTTACCTTCTCTAGAGGGTATTGGTGAACTTATATTATATATATATAGTTTGTATATTATGTATACATATGTATATGTACATAAATGTGGAATCTATTTCACATTATAACCCTAAAAACTTCAGTGATAAGACCAGTCTATTAGAATTATGAAACTTGCTTGTTTGATATATATATATTTTTTTATTTATTCACATTACTTACCTATATTAGTATAAACGATGTTATCAGGATATGAACCAAATGAGTGATTGTGCCCCACAGGTGGTGGTGATCGACTAGTAGGATATTGCGGTGGACTGGAACTACCGTGCAAATAAGATCCTCTTATGCTATGTGGTGAAGCACCTTCATCTAAACCTAGATTGACCGTACTGTAGCTATCGTTACTTAAATCTATGAAGAAAGAAACGAAATCAATATTAATTTGTTAATTACGGGTATATTTTTTTCGTCTTGTTTAGGTCTCTTTAATTTTAATTTTAATTCTTGGAATTTGAATTGTAGGAAAATAAACACTTACCATGGTGACTAAAACTGTCATAGTCTACTTTTAATTCATCCTTGTCGAGGAATTTTTCCGTACGCGGAGAACAGTTACCCTTCATTGATCTAAAATATTGACTCCAACGCGTTCGTCCAGCATCCTTCTTCAGTCGTTTCTCCTTCGCTCTCCTAACGCAAGTGAATAATATGCAGTAAGATTTTTTTATATCCTTTTAGCTTTGAATTCTGTACATTACCTATTTTGAAACCAAACTTGAACGACTCGCATGTCCAGTCCGGTATCTTGTGATAGTTGTTCTCGTACATGTCGTGCAGGCTTAGGGCTATTATTGTAAGCTGTTTTAAGTGTTTCTAATTGTTTTGCTGTAATTGTTGTACGAGGTCTTTTATTTGGTTGATCACCATCTAATGAGCCATCTAAGTAGAGTCCTACGAGTAGGCAACAACAATGGATTATTAAATTATTTACATTTCCGTGAAATATTTTATTGGGTTTGTGACGATTATACTAAGTTTTTTGAACACACACCCACCTTTCGCCTTCGCGTCCTCATAATCACGTTTACATATTAGTTTTCTATCTTCCATAAGGTAAAATTCATCACCGGTGTTTAGTGTTCGAGAGCATATTGTACACAGAAAACATTGTAAATGGTAGACATTGTCTTGCGCTCTTCGTACCACCTGCGTTGGCGGAATTCCCATATCACATGCGGAACACTTTGTTCCATATCGTCTAGTAGGCCCGAACATTGGAAAGGCAGAAGTTTTAATTAGTGCTACTTATTTTTAATTTGTACAGTTAAATTGTTCTTTTTTTTTAATAATAATTTTATCATGATACTTCAGTCGTAGATGTTAAGATGTTCCTATAATTCAGTCAACAAAAATGCCATTCGAATATTCGATTAAACCTTAGGCCCCTTTTTGCTTCAACATTAACCATTTTGGGAGTATAGTTGGATGAAGTTTTGAAGTAGAAACTCCGAAGATCAGTTTGAAGCTTAAAGGTGGCAAGGCTACATATAAATAAATATATCTATTATCCTAATAATAAATCCTCGATCATCTTCGCCTAAAACTCTTATAACCCGACATGAGTTACAAGAAGTTGAGTGAGCTTTCTGCGCTACGTGAGGTATGTCTCTGTAGTTATCGGAATTATATTTGGTACCATTGCGGAAAACTAAAAGTTTTATTTCGTCGTTTTGTTTAAGGTTAAATAGGAATTGGTACTCTTTCAGCCTTTCAGGCGAATTTCATATCAGATATATATGTAGGATTAGTTTCCTTCATAAATTTGGCAAAATAAAAAAATACTGAAATTGCTTTTACATAATTTTGACTATTATGAATTAATAGTTGTGAATAAAATGATATCTTGTTTTATTTATCATTCCGAAAATAATAATAAATATTTGATTAATTCAGCTTCACTTCTCTTTGCCATACGTATATTAAATAAAAAAATTTTTTTTTGAATGTTCTTACGGTGTCGAAATTCACTAAAACGTGAATGTGAAACAATCGTAAAATATAAATAATGATTTTGTAGCTTAACTTACTTAAAAAAGTCTTCTTTACAGAAAAGCTGTCCATTCCGCGAAAAGCATTTATCATTTAGTTGGGTGTGACATTCGCTGCATTGCAAACACTTCGCATGCCACGTTCGCTCCAACACTTTCAATATAAAACGATCAAGTATAAGTTCATGACAGCCTCCGCACTTTGGTATAGTAGCTGAAAATATAAATATTCGCCATTAAATATTTTATTTATATTAAATATCTGTTTTATTTATATATACATATACAGATAGTTAGATATATATAGATAGATTTTCCTATGCATACTAAAAACATTTTACTTGCGAATTTTAAAAATACACGTTTTGGTGGCCCTAAATAAGTACATATGTAGATACATATATACTGTGTAAAATAATACCGAGTAATAAAAACTTCATACCTATGAATATCTGTTTTCATTTAAGAATGCTTTAAAAATATCAATAACTCGATTTGACTCAAAATTAGGTTTTTATACAAAAATGTATGGTTGTCAAAGCATTATTAATATATGTATGAGTGTTTTTTATTTGGTACGTACGTAGGTTAGAAAATGATTTTCTAAATTAGTTCCCATTTCGACCCCTTGCATAATTAAACCTGCGGTAAGAGAATCAGTTCTACTGCGGTTATTTCTAACTTCCTTGTTTTCATCGGCATTCTTGTTTCCATCTTAGTACAAGCCTTAGTTCTGATGTTTACCACCAGTTTTATTGCCGTTTAATTTAATCTGGTTGTGTTGATTTAAAGACTGAAATATGGTAGGTATTATAATAGAAATAATTCATTATTTTATCCAATTGATGGCTTTTGTAATATTTGTTTCGTATTGTAAAACGCCATGTAAAAATATAAGATTTCGTACTAAAAAATGTCTCAGAAAGTTTTGTGATAGACTGATACACTTTTGTTCACCCGAAAAAAAAGACAAAACACGCAATCTATACTAATATTATAAAGAGGAAAGAGAAGAGGTTTGTTTTTTTGTTTGTTTGTCTCGAATAGGCTCCGAAACTACTGAACCGATTTGAAAAATTCTTTCACCGTTGGAAAGCTATACTATCCCTGAGTGACATAGGCTATATTTAGTTAAAAAAAAAAAAAATAGGGTTCCTTACCAAAACTCCGATAAAGTAAAAAATATACCAAACAACTTTCTTTAATCGCGAATGCTGCGAAAACGGTTGAAGATATAATATTATATGAAAAGTGATGTACTACAATTTTGTAGAACTTATCATTATCTACAAAAAACGTCGCGACATCATATCTCTAACTATTATAGTTTTGTCACAATAAGCGATTTTATATAAAAAAAATTAATTAAAATACCACTACTTTGAAAGGCTCTTTATTTGTACCTTAGTATTAATCCTTATCGAAATTAATGATTTATTATTTAAGATCGCTTCAAAACCTTTATATAACTTTTTGAATTATTAGATTCTGACATTCCATTCGAAAGATATCGCAAGTTAAAAATTTTGAAAAGCCGCTCGGCGGCTAACTATGTGTTGTAGGCGTCACTCGGGCACGGGGGTACGGGAGGGGGGTTAAGATCACTCGCGCGGTCGGCTCCCTACTGAATGGTCGTGTGCGGAATTAAAAAAAATTGTCGCTTGATAATAATATAATATGTATAAAAATGAATTGCTGTTCCTTTGTGCCGCAAACGAGAACGGCCAAACCGATCTGGCTAATTTTAGTCTTGAAATATTCGTGGAAAGCCAGAAAAAGATTAGAATGTGAGTAAATATGGAAAAATTGCGAGGAAGATAATAATAATAGACTTTTATTCGAGTTGACAAGAAAAATAAAAAAAGAGCAAACAAAAAATAATATTTTGAAGGTTGTCATTGCTGCTTTGTTAAAATATTTTTGTTATTGTTCAATTGTTTAAGGTTGTGTCGATAGCCCAAAACAATTTGTAACAATTAAGGAAAGGTTAAGTTCCGGTCCAACCGAACATTTTATACTCTCGCAATTTATTGATGTAATTTTATTAAGATAACACACAATTTGGCCTATATATTCGGCATAAAATCCAATAGAAAATCATCATATATGGTATATGAGGGCTGATGTTATTCCAGAACCAATTTCACTCATTTTCACCACCAAGATTAACGGGAATAGGGGCAACTTGGCACCTGTTAGTAAGCAAACAAACGGCACATTCGGCCTTGAAATTACCCCTAAATTGCAAATGAACGAAACACCAGTCGGCAAAATCGCCAAAAATAGCGCTTTAACGAAGATTTTCCAAATATTCAAGAAGTCGCTGGAGGTACTGCACAGGCCTTTAAAAGATCTTGATTGTCGATGAACGTTTTTGGTGGAGCCAGGATACTGTTAGCAGTTGATTTACGCCAGACTCTTCCAATTATTCCTGGATCTACTGTTACTGACGGGCTAATCGCATGCCTAAAATCATTTTATTCGTGGCGACACATAAAGAATCGCCAATTAACAACTAACATATGAGTGTTTTTGCAACAATATCAAATTGCGATTGTAGAAGCAGTTGGCAGTTGACACCTCGATGGATTAATAGCATTTCCAACAGATTTCTGTCACTTCATTGACTCGAAAGAGAAGTTTTCCTGACATGAAATCTCAATATGATAACCATAAATGACTGATTGAATGACCTATATTGGTGGTAATAAAACAAAGATATAGATGATCTTAATGCGACAATTTAGAATTTCGGTCCAAGAGAGTTGACACAGCTACAAACCAGGATTACATAGTCAATTATCCCAAGCTATTTAAAATTTCCTGTACTATCACCACTCGCTTTGCAATTAAAAGTAGTGTGAGTTGTCATCATGCTGCGTAACATAAATCAACCTCGAGTAATCAATATCGTCGCCGAAGCCAAGAGTGGACCAACTTAATTTAATGTATACCTTAGCCACAAAAACGTGTGGCCGGGTCTGCTAGTATTTTATATTTATTTTGTTTTTCTGCGATAAAGGCGAATACGTAAGTCAGGCGGTTAAAAATTTGAATACCTTGTATGGCCTTGATAGTGTAACAGACAATCACGTGAAAATTTCGTCATATTGCGTTCTGATAATTTTGAACTTTTTTCGAAAATATCGATATAATAATTAAAATCGTCGAGTCGGACCACCATGTTAGCACTGTTTCGTTTGCACAGGAGCTAAACATTGCGCACAAAATCTTTTAAAACTATTTAAATAAGCGTGGATACAAAAAGAAGTTCGTTAGAAGGGTCCACCCGTGAATCGCACCAAAATCGATCTACTTCAGAAGCATATGTTTGTTGCTGATGACAAGTGGGTCACACACAACAGTGCGGGCAACGAAAACGGTCGTGGTCGAATTGCGTGAGCCGGCGCAAATGATGGCCCAGAAAGAAATGACGGTCAGCACTAGATACTTTGTTTTTGATTCTAAATACCACGCATATGAATCGATATTAGTTATTAATTATAAAATAATTTGTATACAAATTGGTCTCTTGAAAAATCTTAATAATGGATTATTCTTTTGAAAATTATTTGTTTTTCTCAACATTATTTTCCTCACATTAGAATAGCGGCAGATTTACATTCAATTAGCTGCATGGTCGTCATTTTTTTAAACCTCAGAAAATATTTTCTTCTGCTTCTAGAAAATCCACTGTAGCATTTATCGCGAAATAAGTTATCTAACGTTGACTAAATCGGTAAGCGTGTGGTGTGTTGTTGTTGTTTCTTGTTATAAGATTATGAAGGACCCGTGATTAATTATATATCACTTGTCGGGTATTCAAAAAACTCAATTTCACGTGACTGTTATACTAGTATACTCTATTCACTGTTAGGTGTTGATGGCGGTTCCATTCGCAGACGTCTGTGAAATGTTGCGATTTGGTTAATCATATTATGTATGTATGTAAATGCGTAATTTAATTGAGAAGGAAATGAACCAAATTTTCATACGTGTGTGAACTTAAACGCCTAGGTGTTCGAACGCTTATTTTCAACAGCTTATTCAATCTTAACCCGAATTCCTGCACAGAACTTTTGTCGTTTCAGATTTTGCTGAAATGTAATAGACTTTTGCCTGAGCACGAAAATGGAGGTCGTTTTACGATTAATTATACAACATTTCCGGGACAAAAAAAAAACAGTGTAATTTGTGGTTTTGTCATATGGTACGTGTGGGTTTATTCGGGTTAACATAAATTAGTAGCTACAAGAAAACATAAGTTTCGTCCACCGATTTATTATACATTTATTCTAATAATTTTTTAGTTGAAACTGGAATAGGAAATTATGCAATTATTCAGAGCTTATTAAATTATATAAGTTTGTAGTAAAAATAATTATTTAAAAGTTTTGAGAAGGTTTAGAAACGAACTGTAATTTAATTAATTTTAATTAATTTTCGTCGACCTCTAGTACAATAGTTTTCCAAAATAAGGAACACATTAATTGTCAAGTACTTACTTCGAGTACTCACTTAGAAGTATGTTTTTCAATAAAAGTGAGCTAAATTGCAGTTTAATATTAATATTAAATATGTTTTATTAGTAATACATGATTAATCGCCGTTCGCTTCGTTGGAATACGAAGATTATATTTGATGGCACCTTCCTGAAGTCAATCAATACAATAAGTTTTGAGAAATTGACATTGTTTTTCTTTGCTGCTCTTAGCAGCTTTTCTATCAAACTCAATACTTTTCTTGTACTAATTTTTTCAATTTGCACATTTCTTTTTTTTCGTGTTTTTATCACGATTTTATTTGATTTTTAACTCATTCTAGAATATATTTTTCTTGTCAAAACACTTTATTGACATACTGTATGTCTTATTCAATGTAAAAAATATGCTCGTTTGTTATAAGCGGTTTTCGTTAAAACGAATATTCGTTATTTCAGAAAACTACTGTGATTTGATGTTGTCATAACGGTGTACACGACAGTTGAAATTAGTAAATCGGTGAAAGGATTTCAACGTGGCTGAGTACACTCTTTCTTAAATAATTACTTTTTATTTGAATTATTGGAAGCTAATTTCGAAAATCTGAGAATGCAATTTTTTTACTTATATAGTATCTCAATCTCCCTGAAAAAATTAATTTTTGACTAATACTCAGAAAAAAAAATCGATTTTGGCGTATAGTGTTATTGTTATAAAATGAACCCCGCATTCCGAAAATATATTCTAATTTTCCATGTGCTCATGATTTCGAATATAAAGGTATACATAAACATTAAGCTGAATAATCAAAACTGTGTGTTATTTTGCAGTAACGAGTTCAGCTGTTTAGTTTTTAAACAAATGTTCTTTAAAAGATTTTTCTTAATATTGAAACTGTATCCGTCGGCATTTTGAAAGAAATTCTTTAAAAATTTCATTCACAATTTTATAAATCTCCACAATTCGTTAGAGCTGTCAACGCATTTGCGCTTCACTTTAATTGAATTATAAAATAGACACATTTGTTAATCCACATGCCTTCGACGGTTACACTTACACAATAAAAATTCTGGCAATTGACTTAAATTGATTGGTGGTACACGATCATCACATTTCCCTCCACCGGAACACAGAAAGTCACTTTTAAACATCATAAGTTTCAAAAGTTCCATCCTGTTGATTTCGAAACGGCACGGCACAGCACTAAAAAAGGACCGTGCGCTGTTCGCAACCTTCACACATAATCCATATTAATTGCTATAAAATGTGCACTTGTTTCTAGGCATTAGGAGCACAACCGATACACAATTCGAAATTGCATACGGATATAACGTTTAATTTAACTTTTATTTTATTTAAAAAAGTGACACACAAAAACACCGACGACGTTCTGTAACGGACAAGTAAAAATAGACTCTCAACAACGGCGAAACGTTAGCGCGAGTGCGGAGCACATTCAAAAATCGGCAGCTACAGCGTACACTAGCATAGACAGTTTGTAGTACTCGTCGAAAGGTGCGTCTCGTACCGAACTGACGCTAACCGAATTGATGCACTACAAGCCCATCTTTACGGATGGACGGCTAGGTTAGGTGTGCTCTCTGCAAGTGCACTCGGTAATTCAGGGGTAAAAACGGCTATGAAAACAACAGCAGCAACAACAGCAAACAAATAACTGTAAAACGAATGCAATAACAATAACAAATACAAATACAAATACAAAACCGAAATACAAACCAAGTTGATAACTTTATGCTGGCATTGTTGCCTTTCTTGTTATTGCTGTTCTTGTCAGATTTGTATAAAGTTGCTGACATAATCGCGGTGGCCCTACCCTCAAAATCAAGCTGAAAATTGTTGCTTCCAGTGGAAAATGGAAGCAAACGCTTTGCTGAATCTATTGAGCAACCACCAGCACATAGCACACAAGGGGTACATTTGACACACGCACACATACAAACATATGTACATACGTAGAATTGTTAGTTTATTTCTATGAACTTGCAAGGTAGCTTTGGGGTTGGTGGGCGTGAGGTTGGCTGCCTGGCATTCTGTATGTTTGGTGCGGTTTAATGCTGGTCGTACCCGTTTGACTTTCGGTACATCGTGAGCGGATTGTGCGCTCAACACTTTATATCGGATGTCTGGCTGGCGGCCTGTCTGCCTGCTTGACTGCTCGGGGTAAGTGTTGCATTTTCTGGAGTTTTTGCTGAGCTCCAGCGAAGTCAGTTGGGTCGAACTCTCGTTTTTACCCATACAATTTGTATGTACACACATACTTACTAAGTGTGTGTGTGTGTATGTTTGTGTATGCGCTGAGCTGGGTTGGTCCTTCGACTGTTGTCGACTTGATATGCAGTGCAAGCTTCTACAAGGATACAAAGTGCTTTTGCGGCTACAAGCACACAACTTTGTGAGACTCGAATTGGAAAAGCGGGGAAGGGTCGTCAAAAAGAGAGTTTATGAGTGTGTGTATTATGGCGATGATTTCTATTGCGAGAGCGCTCTGAAGCGCTTTTGAACTGATCTGGATTGGTTGTTTTGTGGGTTCGCATTTTTAGGGAGTGGTCTTTTAAATGGGTATATTTATTTGCACGCTTGCATGTAAATATATACGTATATCTGGTTATTTGTTGAAATGCGGGTGCGTATTTAGTGAGTTTTGTTTGAATTTGCTTTGCCACGCAGATACATACATAAATGCGCTTATATGCCATATTTACTAATATGTATATTTATTGATGCGAATATGAATATATACAAATGTATATATGTGTATATAAATATAACTTCAATTTATATATGTATATCACATACTTAAAGCTTATACCTTTGTATGATTGTATGCATTCATAACTATCGAACCGAGAGGTTTGCACTAAGTACTTGCAAAGTGATGCATATGTATGTGCATTCTTATACACAAAACTGACTGGCTTTGACGCTAAAACGACTTTTGCCATCTGTATTATGCTGTTTTGTTTAGACATTAAAGTGGCCTTAAATTACTTAATAATATGCATACATACTTCTGTCATCAGTCCATCAATATATATAGTACACATGTAAATACGTATGTACCAGTTATTTATGCTTGAATGAATGTATGACAAATTGTATAATTTAAATGTTTGAAATTCAATTTAATGGCTTACAATTTCAATTCATAAAATATAATTTAAAGTACATACATACATATATACATATCTATTTATATATATATTCTTTATTTTAGTTGCTTTTGGAAGCTTTATGTTGTAACTGTGGTGAATTATTCAAGCTGGTGAATATTTAACTAAGTTTAACAATTTTTAAGGAAATTTCCGCATAAATATTTTATGATTCTCAAATCTATTGGCTGTCATATTTTACTGCTAATTTTTTAATTTCTAATTCCAAATTTAGTTTATTCACTTTTAATTATAAATCCTTTGGAAATTTGCTATGTATTAGGAGTGAGCAAAAACGAAAACTTTTACGATTATTTGAATCCCTCAGTACTCTTTGATACTATTTTTTACGTTTTCTCTTCAACGTTTTCTCTTCGCTCTTTCGGATAAAGCTTAATTTCAGCGGTGACTGAATGGTAGTGGTTCTATCCTAGTTGACAGGTGTAACAAAATACAAATGACACTGTCCGTTTTTTATTAACGATGTAACGTTCCTTAATCTAAATACGAGATAGTGGTAGTACTCCAATACGTGCTACACCATGGTGATCATAAGAAAATCCAAGCATTTGCTCTAATCTGGTGTAATTTGTATCCTACCGATATTGAGTAATAACATCAATGCAATCGTATTTAACCAATTTATAAAGAAACTGGAAGTTTGAGAATTCCTCTACTCTATTTTTTACTACTTAACAATTTTCAATAGTTGTTTACGGTCTTAGCCGTCTAGATAAACTATTACTTACAAACATTTTGACTAATATCACTTTTTATTAAAAACTTCAAGTTATAACACAAATAGTAAAATTTTAATCAGTGGAAAGTACTTAGAATATTTCTGTTGGCTTACTTCTTTGTTGGCTGGAATTTAGGTTTTGGTTAATAAGCCCAACCGGTTTCTTATAATAGAATGGCTAACACAATCTTTAGTAACGAAAGCATCAATATAAACCCGACTTCTTCAGATTAGTTGGAAATAGCCAAAATGACACACATGAGGCACTACAAACTAGAGTCCGACCAATTAATCGGCCTTGGCATAGGCATCTGTCAGTATTGGCCACAAAATTCAGCATCGGCATTGGTAAATTCGGAATCAGTCAGACACTACTACAAGCATTAAGAAACAACAACAGTTGTGTTATATTCGTCGTGTAACAAGATTATACTTGTATGAAAATAAAATAAAACTGTAATTTTATGCTTGGGTCATAGAAAAGTAACCTTTAGCAATGTATTCTTAAACGTAATCTATTCAACTTAATATACAGTTTTGGAAATTCTGGAAAATCACTTAGTTACACCATATCTGTTACACAATAAGCTTTGTTTAAAAGCCATAATCAATCTAGATAGATTTCTAATGTTTTTATACTCTCGCAACAAAAGTTGCTAAAGAGAGTATTATAGTTTTGTTCACATAACGGTTGTTTGTAACACCCAAAACTAAAAGAGTTAGATATAGATCATATTGGTATCATATATACCAAAGTGATCAGGGTGACGAGTAGATTTGAAATCCGGATGTCTGTCCGTCCGTCCGTCTGTCCGTCTGTGCAAGCTGTAACTTGAGTAAAAATTAAGATATCTTGACGAAACTTGGCACAAATATTCCTTGGCACCATAAGAAGATCAAGTTCGAAAATTGGCAGAATCGGACCATTGCCACGCCCACAAAATGGCGAAAACTAAAAACACATAAAGTGTCATAACTAAGACATAGTTTCCTTATATCCCAATGGTATGTTGTGAAAATAGGCCAAATCGCTTCACAACCACACCTACTTCCTATATACCAGAACTTTGAAGACGATCTGAATCGTTTACTTTACAATATATAAAGTAAGCACTAGTGAAGATATCGATGCAGAATTTTACACAAGTACTACGTTTATAGTGTGGCAGCCCCATTCTAAAAATCTCCGAAATCGGAACATAGGTTGTCAAGGCCCCATATATCGAACATGAGGACCTCGGTGCTTCTAATCTAATATTAGGGTTTCCAACTTTCAATGGACTTTATACAATATATATGACGAATATGTGGGTCAAATTGTGTATTATATAATATAAATAAAGTTAAATAAATAAATTGCAAGAATATAAAATGTTCGGTTACAGCCGAACTTAGCCCTTCCTTACTTGTTGTTATTTGAATACATAATAATCACTAATTTTATGATTTTGTTCGGTTCGACCACAAAAACAAAATTGTATCATAATGTTATATTTATTGTAAGTGAGCACAATAAATAACAATTTTTTGCGATTAACTTTGAAAATATACTCAATCACCAGTTTTCTATTGGCAGTTATGAACATCTCAATAAAATCTAAATAAAAATAAATAATTGTTCATTATTTTTAAAATAAAGAGTATTTCAAAATTGTCTAGCCTAGCATAATAAGAAAAACCCATCTTTTGATTTTCTCGTGATCTAAGTTTTATTTGGTAAAATTTCCTTTTTTTGAGTATGAAAAAGTACTTGGTAATAATCTCTTTAATAGTTTTTGCAACACTAACCTGAGGTTGTTAAAGCAGACTATTACAGTGCAAGCATACGTATGTATGCATTGAAACATATATGTATTTATATAGTAAAATGCAATAATTTAGGAATATAAAACACCAGCGTGATGTGACATATATATTTGCTACAAATTCTTTAAATATGGTTACAGTGTCTATAAAACTATAAAAACTGGTGACAACATCACCGAGGGAGTACCCATGAATTGTCATTAAATACAATAAAATGGCAACCATTCGTTAAAAGTAAACAAGTCAACAATGTCTAGGCTGAGAAAAAACCCAACAGAGTAATCGTATCCTTACACTTATGTAAAAAGGGCGTGCCGCAAATGCCACCCCACTAGTTGACTCCATATCGACGCATGTTCGAGGGTTGTAAGCGCTGCAAGTGCAGAGGAGTCGCGATTTCTTGTAAATAAATATGTATGTTAGTATGTATGTATGAGTAGTTGCAAAAAGGTGGGTGGTCTCATTGCTTGTTTTGGGGTGGAATTATATTTTTTCTCTTTCGCAAACGGAATAAGTGAGACGTTTACCCCGATACACGTATACGTACGTACATACATACATGCAGACATATTTCTTATATAAAAAATGCACCAGCTCTTGAGAATATACATCTATATACATATGGATATATATTGACCTATGCGTAGAAAGTCTTTTCGGGCTTGCATACGTCGCAAAAATGTTGTCTTTTCTAAATTTCGCTTCCCAAAATATCATTTGGCGACAAAACTTTTGCGTGAGTGTATGTAAGTATGTACACAAATATCTATCTAAGTACAAAAAAATCTCCTATTTGTTATCCCTCTCAACTGTCAATTATAATTTCAGTTGTTTTGACATATCAACCTGTCAGTTTCTGCCATTTTGTAAAAGCATCGCAAAATCTTAGTAAGTACTTAAATTGTCTATTGAAGACCAACATAGATTAAAATATGTGTATCTATACATTATGGTGGTTCGTAAAACAACACAAAAGAACAATTTTAGGCGTTTTAGACCTAAATTCGTAAGACCACATTTCATTTACATATGTGCATACGTAACTCTTAGGCCATTTTTGAGATGGTTGAGGCTGGTCACACTTGCTGATTTTTCTATGAATGATAGCAAAATTATTTTAATTAAGTAAATCGGGAAGAAAATGTATGTATTATATCCTTTACCAAATCTAAGTAGTATCTAAAATCATTAAATTTGTTTAATTGTCTCCTAAGAGTTCTAATAATTTACCAACCATAATTCGAAGTGCCAAGACAGATGTTGAGATTGGTGTTTAAGAAATCTGATTTTTTATAAGCCATACACTGTTTGAGGTAGATGAATCATTTAACACTACTTCAATTCGATCCGGCAAGACAGATGGTTTTTCGTCGATCAAAGCATGGAATTGACTGGGTATCCATTGACTTCATTTTGTTCTAAAAAACACTAGTTCGTCCGCGATTACGAGTGTTAGAAGAAAACATTGATGCTTTTAAATTTAGATATCGGTGTGATAATTGATACCTCTTCCACTCAAATTTGATTTTTATATTGTTATATCAGAATTTAATAAGACAACCCTATACGAACAATAATAACTGTTGACACAATAATATTCGATAGGTTAGGTTTTCAAAAATTGAAAAAAATAAATAAATGTTGTCGCAATAAATATTTAGAACAATATGAAAAAAAATATTATTCAAATACAGTGGAACTTCCATAACTCGAACTTCTATAACTCGAAGATCTCCATAACTCGAACTCTTGAAGAGGCAATAGAGTGCAACTTTCATACAAATTTCTTCCCTAAATCGAACTTTTTGGTAAGGACATAATACAAAATTTAAAATTTTACTATCGAGGCAGAATTTTAAAAGAGTCCCTCTATATTGTACGGAGGCAAACAACAAATATAATATTACACATATGTATGTATTGCATAAATCATGAAACAAAGTCATGGGATATAGACGTCAAGTGCCAATAATAGCAAACTGCAACAAACAAAATCACAGAATACATGTGTCAATGTATTTAAATAAAATTTTATGCTAAGTCAATAAATAAAACAGTGTATAAATCTATGTTTTACAGCTTTTTCACAATTTATATGTTTTAATGAAAATTCTATAACTCGAAGTCTCTCTAACTCGAAGTTTTTTGTGAATTATACTGATTCGAGTTAGAGAAGTCTCCAGAAGAATCGAAGTGAGTTTGTTTACTAAAAGTCTGTCAAAAATTCAAATTTTAATATTTTCTTTTTTCCTTCGTCCATTAACTAGTCATGTACTATCAATTTTTTTTTATTTTGGATGAACCAATAATGAGTTATACAGGCCCCGCAAGAGCTTTGTTTTGGGAACGTCAAGGGAGATTAGGTACCAACGGCTGAGTTTATGGAGTTTGTAAATACAAATTTCACAAAATACTCAGAAAATTAATGAATTGCCTTTATTAGTTTATAAAATTTATGAAATTATAATTTATAACAAACATCAAACAAACAAAGCTCGAGTATAGCGGAGTTTTGATTATGAAATAAAAATAATTTCTTTTGGATAATCATCCTAATTTCTTTATTTCTCCTATTTAATTTCAACCTTAGAAATATATTGACCTCTTATTTAACCGGATTTTAATGTTTCAAACAAAACGTCTACGGTGTAATAATTGTTTTTAATATATTTAGAGACATAACAAAATGTTTTTGAACCATAAATCGAACTTTAATAATTCGAAGTTCTCCATAACTCGAACACCTGAATTGGCAATAGAAGTCAAATTTCATGCAAATTACATTTCGTAGCGCGAAAATCTCTCTAAAGTTTTTTTGTGGATTATGGAGATTCGAGTTAGGGAAGTTCAACTGTATGTGAAAGATATTTCTATATCAAAACACAGTCAAACCCAAATTGCCATACACTTGAGTATGTACATACACAGTAGTAACCAAGCTCCTTTACCTTAACAGGTCGTTTGGAAATTACGATTTGAACCTAAATGGCAAAACTTTTTGTTAGCCGGCATTGTTTTAATTGCAAATAACATGAAAGTGAGATAAGCGCCGGCAACTAAATATTGCTCATTTTGGTTGGTGAGCGACTTTTTAATGAGTGTAAACAAAATGCTGGCGCGTGCTAAACATTTTTCTACTTAAATATTCATTATACCGACATACTGACACACCTGCGCCGCCCACTAAAGGGGACGTTATGGACTTACGCAATGCGCGTAGAAACGACCGAATATTGTGCAAGCGTGAATAAATGACCTGAAATTAACTTTGAATGGAGTTTAATGCATTGCGTGTGGTCAAACTAACGATGGGTATGCACGTTATTCGGCACTCACCGTAAACACACTACGAACGCTATTGGCCACTTAGGTGCACTCGCACAGCGTTTTCATAATAATAATATACATTTAGATTTATATGAATATAAGTGTGTGTATGGAATAAAGATTCTTATTCTATTGAAACACATCTGTTGTTTAGGTGAGAAATTTATAATCGTGTCATATCTCGATTTGGCATTTTTATAACTTTTCGCTTGTGGGTGCGCTTGCAAGAGGTCCCTTTATTTTATTATGATTCATAAACTATGTTCCATCAAGTTTTTTATACTTTTAGAATCACGAATAAAATAAATAATTGTTTATGCAGAAATGTGCCGGTATGTACGACTATCGCAGAATGTATATCCACCGAGAAGTCGTTGTACTCGCTTCATAAGGTTGAGGGATTTTGTGCGAAACGTTTTCGGGAAGGGTCGCCATTATCTGCTGAAGAAAGGTCATTTACAATTTTATTCAAGATATTAATGTAGGAGGAAATGTACGGTCTTCACATGATTTTATATAGAATCCTTAAGTACAGTTGAACTTCCATAACTCGAAGCTCCCCATAACTCGAACTCTAGAATTTGCAATAGAAGTCAAATGTCAGACAAATTACCTTCCATAACCGAAGTCTCTCTAACTCTATGTTTTTTGTGGATTATAGTGATTCAAGTTAGGGAAGTTCAACTGTATTTTCTATTCGAAATATTTGCTCTTTCTCAGAATGATCTACGGATCGCTTCCACCGTTCTCTTAACTTTACGGCTTAAGTTATCTTGTCAAACCAGATAAAAGTAAAAGAGACGAAGTCATTAGCTGTTCATATAACTTCCTGATTGCCAACAGTAAAATAAGTCTCGGAAATGAAAAGAGGAAGAAGAGAACAAAAATATAATAACCTCCAATAATGCATTGACTTTATGCAACCTGATTGAATCTAATCCGAGTAAAAGTTAGAAGCACTTACGAGTGGCATTCATTAATTGCAAGGACGATAGCGATGACTACTCGTAAACTATGCATAATATGGTAGCGTTAGCGGTGGTGGCGGTCTGGGAGGTCGCCTTTAATGGCATTACGTCGCGCAAGTAGTTGTTGTTGTATATTTTTTGTGACTGCATAACAGTTAATACGAATGAAGGGTGAATGAATTAAATAGAGCGCGGTAATATGTACACAAACAAATATAGAGCTCGAAATTGGGACTTCGGCCAACTAATGTCATGCCTGTTTGTTGTCAGTATAAGATTGTAGCTGTAATATACTTATGCCAAATATAAATAAAGGCACAATAGCTGACAAAAAATTCAAATGAAGTCACCAATAATCTAAGTGACATGTAAACATAAATGCATGCATATATCATAAATACCCAGCAGGGTACAACAATGCTTTTGAACTGTTTTTCTTTGAGAATTTTCTGTTTGCTAAATTCTGAAAGAAGTCATGCGATATTATTACACTGTACAACACTCTGGTCTGGGTATTGGACCAAACTAATGTTTGCGGAAGATTGGGATATACGTAAACAAAATCCATAATCTGGATATAATCTACATTTTTATCTTATTTTAGTGGTGTATACATTTTTGCGCTCAAACGTATATAACAGATGATATGAAGGGTGAAAGCTAGATCTTCGAAAAAAAAATACAAATTTTATATATTTAAAAATATTGGACACCTTATAGCATCTGTCATGCAAGTTTGGCGGACAAATTTTATACATCATTGAATTATGAAGAAAATTTTTATTATTTCCATATTTCTAATTTTTTGACTACAGCCCACGCTCGAAAATGTGAACGAATTACAACCAAGGCAGTTCACATTTGCGAATTTTTCATGTTTTCGAAAACCCAATAATATAACGTAATTACAAATTTTAATGCAGGGTTTTGGCTATTTCTTTCAACAATAAAGCACTCAATTGACAGTTCTTATTTCGCACACGGATAAACCAAAGATAAATAGAGTTTTCAATTTTGGGCAGCAGTTTTTTTCATTTTCCAATAGTCAATGCACAAAAAAGAGTGTTCACGTTTCAGAGCGTTCATGTTTCCAGCGTGCCCTGAATATGCTAAAAGTAATAATAATTGAAAACCCTTTGAACTTCGAATTTAAATATTTAGATTTTAGAGGCAAACTTTTACTTATGACTCAGTTTTCCGGAAAACAATAGTTTTGTTCCATACCCAGAAAAAAACGCCTTAAATAACTGCATACAGATATACAACATCTGTCAAGCAACTAAAGTGTAAGCTCGAAAAAATCGCCAAAAATCGATAGTCTTAAATTGACATAATGACTGCCAGACGAATTTGCGACTAAAATTTTACTACTTAATGAAATACGCACTTCCGTAGCATAGGGATTTTGCTGCTGAGGACAATAAAATTGTATCAAATGCGCCTCACTTCGAACATCTGCAAGCTGAAAGAGGCGAGTATTGTTCGTGTCATCGTGCTTGTCCTGTGCTTTTCTCGCCCCTATACGTATGTTTGTATGTAGATTTACCCCGGTAGCACATTCTGTTATAATGTCACTAAATACCCCAGCAGTCTTTAGTTTTGCCGGGTTCTGTGTTGTTGCTATTATTACTGACTTTTTTTCGCTTCTACATTTCACGTTTTACACGCCTTCTTACTGCTTCCCCCACACAACCTTTAAAGTTTCGAAATGATTTTGTTAGGGAAAACGTTAACACCCTTTTGAATTATTACCGTTCCGTCCGACATGCCGTCACCCGCTTTTCCACCAACGAACCATTCGAACTATATATTCAAATTGTTGTTGGTGGTTTTGTTATTGCTGTTGTTGTTGTTAGTACACTCCTTAAGCACTATTGTTACTTTGGTCGCATTTAGTTGTGGTTGTTGTTATTTGTATTGTTGTTCCACTGTTTATGAGTGACTTTGGTTGTGCGCTTGTATGTGTGTGCGCGTGGCTTTCATTTGAAGTAAATAGAGCACTTAGCGGAAACTGCAAACAAATTATTGCACTTGCATACACTTAAAGGATTACATGGTTGAATACTGTGTTGCGTGCTTAGTGTCCTTATGCCATTAGCCGCCAGAACGCTAGCGGCTGGCGTGAGTTAGCGACGGGTGCGATAATGCATTGGGTGCGCTGTTACACACCCACTCGCTGCGCCGATATCCTGCCCAAATGGCATAACAGTGCGCGTTTACATACATACATACATACACAGAGCTGTTAAATGGAATGCAGGCAACGGTAAATGCCCGTGGTGGTCGTCGTTTTTGTCATCGTGGCCAATGAATGAGTGTAAGTTATTTAATGGATTCGGCTTAAGTGCTGCATTGACATTTTGATAAATGCTTCATAACAGATGCGCACACCAGCTATTCTGACACTGACACACACGACTGGTGAATAAATACATACAAACGTATGTGTGTGTGTGCACGTCAGTAAGTCATTCAAAATAGGGTGGTGTCGGCCGCCGACCGGCGCTTCGCCTTTATGCTTTGCTTGCTTAAATCACTTTGACGAAATGTTTAGTTGTTTTTTTTTTACTTTGTGAATGTGTCATTGTCGTCGTTGGAAGTACAAAAATTATATATTTAGAGCTAGGGTCGTGATTTGAGTATTGACACAAAGGCGGAATTAAGATACTTCACTCGTTCAATTGAAAAAGTTATATTGAAAAGTTAAACATACTAATCCATGGAGAGTGCTTACTCAATTTGAAGATAAATCTTCATTAAGTAATATGTGTATGTATGTATGTACATATGTAGGTCAATTTTTGGTATGTCTGTGCTCATTGCAAATTTGGTCGGAAGTCAACCTGTCGGCTTATAGAATCTCAATTATCGTTGCATAAATCAACAAATCTCGGTTATGCTTCAAATGCAATATAGTATATAAAATAACAATAAAGAATCAACCAAATATAAATCCGATATGAATTAGGTTCCTTGATCATTTTATCTGGACTGACTCCTTGAGGAAAGTAGATATAGATATTATACGAGGGCTGCTATATATATTTCTGGCCTAGGCAACACTAAGTGTTGCCATTTGCAATCTGACATTTCCATTGGAAAGTTTGACATATTTTAGCATAACATCACTCAGAACGTTTTGTCATTTAATCGTGAATTGTTTTATTTACAGGGAATTAAAAAATTCATCTCGGCATAAAAATGGAATTAACTCGTGAACATTTTCGTGCGATCGTTTTTCACAACTTTCGACGTGGATTATCGCGACAAGAGCGCTTCGATGAACTAAAATCTTTGTATGGCTATGAAGCACAATCCTTTAGTACTGTGAAAAACTGGTACAACGAATTCAATCGTGGCCGACGCTCGCTCAAAGACGAATTCCGTGAAGGTCGTCCAAAAACAGCCGTTGTGCCAGAAAACATCGTTGCCGTACGTGAACTGATAATGCAAGACCTAATGTTACATACATACCTTCAGATAGAGGCATGCCTATGCATTTCTCCCACCAGCATACATTCGATATTGCATGAACACCTGGCCGTTCTGTTCTCGTTCGATCCCGCACAATTTGACAATCGCTCAAAAAAAGGCTGAAAAAAGTGCTTCGAAACTTTGTTTGAGCGCATGCAAATAAATCTTGATGGAGAATATTTTGAAAAACAATAAAAACATTTTCGTTGATAAATATTCCTATTTTCATTATTAGGCCAGAAATATATATAGCAGCCCTCGTATATTATACCTTCACTTGATCACTTTGGAAGATAGAGATAGCCCATCTCCAGCTGAACGCTCTATATTACCAGACCTAATGTTGTAAATGTCCAGCATCAACAACACCAACAATTTCAGCCTCGAAATCCAGCGCAGAATCACTCTTGCCAATAGGTGCTACTTTGGACTGAGTAGGCAATTGAAAAGTAAAGTCTTCTCTCGACGAACCAAAATCAAACTCTACAATTCGCTTATCATTACCGTCCTGATTTATGGTGCAGAAGCTCGGACGACATCAGATGAGACGACACTGGGAGTGTTCGAGAGGAAAATTTTGCACAAGATTTATGGTTCTTAGGACATTGGCAAGGACGAATACCGCAGACGATGGAACGATGAGCTGTACGAGTTATACGACGACATTGACATAGTTCAGCGAATAAAAAGACAGCGGCTACGCTGGTTAGGTCATGTTGTCCGAATGGACGAAAACACTCCAGCCTTGAAAGTGTTCGATGTAGAACCCCCCGGAGGAAGCCAAGGAAGGGGAAGGCCTCCACTCCGTTGGAAGGACCAGGTGGAGAAGGACCTGTCTTCACTTGGTATTACCAATTGGCGCCAAACTGCCAAAAGGAGAGATGCGTGGCGCGCTGTTGTGGACTCGGCTATAACCGCGTAAGCGGTTTCTACGCCAGTCAAGAAGAAGATTGTAAAAATCAGTATTTAGTTAATATTTACACATATCAATACATCAAATATAATTTAACAGCTTAAGCTTTATTGAAACCAGTCTAAAATTCTCCTTCAAAGGAATATTATCACAGTTTTGTAGAACTATTGTCACCACTTCAGCGAAGTATTTACAAATTATAACGCGAAGAAAGCTTGTACGAACTGTCAAACGACGTTAGCATCGCTTAATAAATCAAAATCCAGCAGCCAACATCTTCCCAGTATTTTTTTAATTCAATACCATTCAACCCACAACGGATTAGCCGAGACGCTTTTCCTTGTCTGATACGACTATATCCCATAGCTTCGTATCTGACAACCCACATCGAATAAGACGTGACAAAAACGTATGCTCGTTTGGATTGGGTGTGGGTTAAGCCTAACAGAGAAAGGATAATCTCGACTATAGTAAAAGATAAGCGAAGAAAGTACTGGCCTGTCTTGATGTTAGCGAAGAGTTTATAATATATATTTATAAATTTTCATTTATTGGGTTTTCTAAATATCCTCTAATTATATACAAAATATATTTACAAATTACTGACACTATTATGTCAGTCAAATTTTGTTCCGGGGATCATAGAAAAATGCCTAATTAGCATTCCAACATAACGTTGACAATCTTTATATATGTAATAATTATTCGACAAACATCTTAGAGGGTCTGACGTCTGTTATGAAAATAGTCGAACATTTTTCGAAGTTTCAAACAGTTCTTCATACGACATTTATTTGATATGGATAAACAGAAGATATCCGGACACATACCCGAACACAATGGATATCTGAATATAATATTTAATATACGGAGAGAAGAGATTAATGAAATCCAATATCGGGAAAATAAAAAAATGGTGTCCGGAAATGTTATTTATAAATTTTAACTGTTTGTTCATATTTATTTAAATATTTAAGGGTTAATACGTAAAAATACCACTTAACGAGCTCACTAAGCGCCGAAAGTTTGTTGTAAGATTCTACATATGTACGTATATACATATATGTATTAAAACATCAACAACAACACAATAAACAGTTATGAGTAGAAATTACAGGTACGGGTCAAGGGAGTTTATATGTAGGCACATACATACATATGTAAGTGTTTCAGCTAACCGTTTTGATTTCATGCATACGTAAGTGTTTATGTAATCTTACACGTACATAGTGTTCAGAAAAAGCCGTAAAAGGCGATCGACTTCACAAGTGCAACTGCTTACTAACTTTCTGTGCATAAACTAAGTTAAGTTAAACACTTTAACTAAATGCTGCAATTAAGTAGCACACGTGTCAGGCACTCAGCCAACGAGTAATTCAATATCGAGTGAAACCAAGCGCCCGACTAAGCACACGCACATACCTGCCTATGTCTTTAGAATGTATGCCCTCTCAACCCCAATCATTTACGCCCTTCTTTTTCCTTCAGTTCCATATATGGTTAAGCTTTGCGTGGCGTTGCGAATAATCGTAATGCGATAATACTGGCAAAAAGAAGCCACTAGCAATTACGGCGCGACGCCGCCGAAGATGGGTAGGTCGTGTAAGTAACACGCGTCGCCTCCATCGCTCTGTGGCTATGCGAGAGCGGCAAGTAAAATGAGTTAAACAAGTGCAATTTCTACTTATCATCTGCCATTTGCCATTTGCGTTACCTTACCGCCAACCGAATGTCATGGCCATATTTCCGGTGTGTTGGCGCACATGAATGTACAGGTGCACAGGTGCTTTATTAGTGGCGAGTAAGTAAGTGAGGTCACCGCACACACTTAGGGCGGCGCACTCTTAATGAGCCGACACAAAGGTGAGGCGAAGAAGATGTGCTCTTTGCCTGCTAACAAAAAGACGTTCACATTAATGAGGACAACAGGCATTTAACCAAAAGAGCTTGGCGTTGTCATAAAAGGAACACTTTGCCACTTTAGTGTTGCGTAATTAAAAACGTTGGTCATGAAATATTAACCCACCTTTGGATTTTGTGCCGTACGATGCCGGATGTGACGCGCTCCTGGCAAATGCAAATTTGGTGAAACAAAAAATAAAAAGAGGCAATAACAAAAATGTCTCACGGAAAAATGTGTAATAAAAGTAAGCATCTAAAAGCTTGGCATTTAAGCAATGCTTAACCGAGAGTCATAAGGATATCTGTCGTATGTGCGAAGCATGTGCTTTCATACAATATCATTTACTTTATTCCATTGTAGTTGTGTATTGTGAAATAAAAGCTACCAAGAAAGTCAGTCAAAGGTGAGACGTGCCGATGTGTATACCTACATACATATATATTAAATTGTTATGACTTTGCATTAGACATATGTACATAAATATATGTACGGCACATAAATATATTTGACTGAGTTCAAAGCTACTACTGTCTGCATTGTTAAAAGATATAAAAGCCAGCTGGTTCTCCGCCGTCGTTATTGTCCATAATTAATTATATGGAGAATACCGTAAAATTAAGTAATTTTTTTATTATAACCTGTTGTATACAGTAACAATTGCGGTTCAAGATTTTACGCACCTGTTGAGCTTTCAACAATTAATATTTTGATTAACAGGCACATCGTATAATATATAGCCATTATTGAAGTTTGGATTATTTCGTTCAACATTCGTACGAAGTTCATCAATCGCTGCTGGCTTGTTGGAACCATAGAGTCGACGTATCGCACGATCGATGCGACCAATTGATTGGGCCATTTCGTGAGATAAACCCATTGTGGCATTCGCTGTGTGGCTTGTGGCGCCGTCCTGTTGGAACCATATATTGTCCAAGTCCATATCATCCAATTCGGGCCAAAAATATTGGGTTATCGTTGTCAGTCTTGATCATCACTGAAGAAGTACGGCCCAATGATGCCTCCGGCCCATGAACCGCACCGAACTGTAATTTTTTCGGGATGCAATGATGATCATGGAATAAGTGTGGATTGCTGCTTATTGACGAAGCCATTCAGCTGAGATATGAGCGGCTTCAGTTCTTGCGTCATTTTGATCTTGTAAAGATGATCAACGCTTGAGAACGACGTCTAAGAGATGCGCTCCCTTAATGCGCTAGCGGCAGCAATATTCTTGACACTACGGGCATTTCTTTGTCACTGGCACGGGAACATTTTGTACTGTGCTTGTGGATTCACAATTTTTCACTATACGCTCAATTGTTCATCTGACAGGACGATTATGACGACCATAAATTTGACGTAGCGCTCTTAAAGTTAAGGCCACTGACTGCGAATTTCGGTAGTAAATTTTAATAACTTCGACTACTGAGATCCTCATCAATTTGGAAGCTTTAACACAAGCAGTTCGGCATTATGGAGAATGGGTCTATTGGCCGAAGACAAGTTTGGATACTATGGAGTGTGTTTGGACATGATTGAAATGCCTTTTGTGTGAGTCAAACAAAACAAACAATCACTTCCATGATCCTTTGGTTCGGTCCAATTCATTGGTGTAGCAAATGGCATATGTCAGGAATCTTTTTCATAGTCTGGTCATTTTAGATACAGAGATAAAATACTTTTATTATAAAACTATAAGAGATTTTGCGCTTAACAACAATAAATTCTTTAACCATCTACTTCTATACAAATTTTGGATTATTTCTAAATTATTATACGCAAGGGATAACGCCGGAAATATTTAATCAATATCCTAATACACTCAACATTTTAGACTCAGTTTAATGGTTACACAATCAAATAATAGACCGTACAACATTTCTTTCTAGCAATCTGTTGCATCCACTTAAACCACGCTCACTAACAATTTCTGAGTTATATGAATATATGTACATATCTATTTGTATATATTATATCATAGCAGCTATACACACTAATTTGGACTTGCATTTGTAGCTCTTCAGAAAACATCCCTTCGCCTTTTGGGCTGACTGAAGTTGACTTTCATGGTTTAGTTAATACTAGAACATTACCGTGAAAAACCAGTAGCTTGCGTTACGCACCATGAGACCAACCATCTGAAAAAGTATGCGAAGGTAAATGGTGAATTCCACACCTTATTGAAAATGAAATACAAAGTGAATCACCGGTGGGAATAGGACCGTACAATCATAAAACTTCAACCCTGCCAAGAAAGGTTAAAGTCGTGTGGTTTCGGTTTGTAGCTTTCGATGTAAATACTACAAGAATAAACAGATATACATACATACATACTTACTGGTTGTGTGGGATATTAAGGTGATCCGAAAGTTTTCAAGTTTTATAATACAGGACATATTTAACAGATTTCGCTAGTGTTCCTCATGGATCTTTATAGAAATCTCCGCTTAACAGTAAAGTTTAGACACAGGATACTGACTGATAAGAAGAAAAGAAATCAAGTCCGGTGACTTGGATATAATCTTTTAGTGAATCAGATTTCTCTTCTTGACTGGCGTAGACACCGCTTACGCGGTTATAGTCGAGTCCAAAACAGCGCGCCACGTATCCCTCCTTCTGGCAGTTTGGCGCCAATTGGTTATACCACGCGAAGCCCGGTCCCTCTCCACCTGGTCCTTCCATCGGAGTGGAGGTCTCCCTCTTCCTCGGCTTCCACCAGCGGGTACTGCATCGAATACTTTCAGAGCTGGAGCACTTTCATCCATTCGAACAACATGTCCTAGCCAGCGTAGCCGCTGTTTTTTTTTTTCGCTGGACTATGTCTATGTCGTCGAATAACACATACAGCTCATCGTTCCATCGTCTGCGGTATTCGCCGTTGCCAATGTTTAAGGGACCATAAATCTTACGCAAAACCTTTCTCTCGAAAACTCCTAGTGCCGTCTCATCGGATGTTGACATCGTCCACGCTTCTGCACCGTAAAGTAGGACGGGAATGATGAGAGACTTGTAGAGTTTGGTTTTTGTTCGTCGAGAGAGGACTTTACTTTTCAATTGCCTACTTAGTCCATAGTCCTGTTGGCAAGAGTGATTCTGCGTTGGATTTCCAGGCTGACATTGTTATTGCTGTTAATGCTGGTTCCCAGGTAGTCGAAATTATCTACAACTTCAAAGTTATGACTGTCAACGTGCGAGCCAAGACGCGAATGCGCTGACTGTTTGTTTGACGACAGGAGATATTTCGTCTTGTCCTCGTTCACCACCATACCCATACGCTTCGCTTCCTTATCCAGTCTGGAAAAAGCAGAACTAACGGCGCGGGTGTTGTTTCCGATGATATCGATATCATCGGCGTACGGCAGTAGCTGTACACTCTTATAGAAGATTGTACCTTCTCTATTTAGCTCTGCAGATCGTATTATTTTCTCCAGCATCAGGTTAAAGAAATCACACGAGAGTGAGTCACCTTGTCTGAAATCTCGTTTGATATCGAACGGCTCGGAGAGGTCCTTCCCGATCCTGACGGAGCTTTTGGTGTTAAGTGAATCAGACTAATGTAATATATTATATATTTCGTAGAAACAAACTTTATTCGCATATTCTTACAATGCGATACAAATATTCATATGTATGAGTGTCTGTAAAGAGCCATATCTCCATTACCAAAAGGGAAGAGCACATAGGCAGACAGACCGTCATTTGTTGCAATGGTCAAAACTGAAGAGTCGTCTAAGCATAATAGTGGGAGTATCATTGGTGGTTGTTTTGGGCCTAAATTCAATGAGCTCCTTTGAAATTGTATTGCAATGCGTCGTAAAGGCGTGCACTGATGGCACAAATATGTATTTCCACAGCAAGTCAGAAAACAAAAAACCGATGAATCGCGGACAACGGTAAGGACCATCTGTTGGAGTACCGGCCATAAACTCATAAGGGGTGAATTTCTATGAACTGAAAGCCATTTGACACAGCGAGTGAAAATGTGAAATGCAAAATTTTTACAGACAAAGCCGACAGCTTATTCAATGGGAAAAGCATTCGACAAACAACAACAACTACATGCTGAATTCCGTTTAAGTGGAGCTATGTAAATATGTATGTATTTTTTTATATACATAAAGTATAATTTATTCAAGAGGGATACTCCATCTCGACTGAGCTTATTTCGAATATTTTTTTTTATTTCACAGCCATCTAAGTAAGTTTAGATTTTTTCTGAAATAACCAAAGGAATACTTGGGGTATCCAATATACTTGTTTTATATTGATATTTAAAGTTACTCACTCAGGATCAGAAATATAAACTAACTAAGAAATATCGCTTCAAATATCGATTAACTAAGAAAAATTAAATATATCGACCATAAATCGGGTCCACTATTGAACCGGGTCCTTAGCCAACAACTCAGTTGGTTGTATTTGAATTCGGAATGACGTTATTGTCCAAAGGCTCTTTAGCATAATATATTTGATCAACACTTTATTCTATAAAATAATACCAGAAAGGCAATAACATAACATCGGATGAGAGAAATGGAACTTGAAAATATGAATAACTAAATATAAATAACCTAACCATGTATACCACATCATTACCATAACGTCTAAGAGAATTGATAAAATGTTTATTGTCCGAAACTAAAAATTGGATTAATTGACTTCGGAAATAGCTAGTCCTCATCAAAGTCTGCAATACCTGAGCAAATGATTTATAATGAAAGTTATGATAGTTAAACTATGGATACAAAGCAGATTTTGATTTGTTCTTCAATAAAGTGATTTTAGAACACTTGTCCTGGCCATGCCGTTAAATTATTTTCCCGTGCACATTCTCTTTCGATATTCAAATAAGAAAAATACGTTAGGAACTTGATCTGGAGCATGGAAAGTACAAGTTTGTCATTGTATTCAAATTTAAAAATCGTCAAGTTTTTCAGAGAAAAGTTCTGTGCCCTTTTTCTCTACTTTCTATGTGAGAAACGATGTTCTTCTCTGAGATCTAAAGTTGCTCACTGTAAAGGAAACAATCGAAGAATTTAGCGGAAAATATAATATATTTGCGATCCATTGCTGGATAATAGTATGCAAAATAGATGGTTGAAAAGATACCACTCACCAAACCTCCACTTTTGATTATATTATTGTAAAATGTGTAATGTTTTTTTTATTTAGTTTATTTTTATTTAATACTACCGTAATTCAGCCTCATTGTATTCTTTTGGGGATTCTCTGGGTTTACAATCTTCAGTAATAATTTCGACTGTTTCGTTAACACTCATCGAACCATTGTGATTCCCAAAAAAAGCTGGGGCCCTATTCCGTAACTCGAAATCGAATTTTTTGAATTCGGTAACTGTATTTTCGCATTTTCAATCCTAATTAGTGAATTCGACTTGCGAATATTTGCAAGTATGTAGTTTATTCCAAATTTATGTATTTCGGACACAATGTTTTTATACTCTCGCAACAAAGTAGCTAAGAGAGTATAATAGTTTTGTTCACATAACGGTTATTTGTAACACCCAAAACTAAACGAGTTAGATATAGAGTTATATATACCAAAGTGAACAGGGTGAAGAGTGGAGTTCAAATCCGGATGTCTGTCTGTCAGTCCGTCCGTCTGTACAGTTCTAACTTGAGAAAAAATTAAGATATCTTGATGAAACATGATACACGTGTTTCTTGGCACCATGGAAGGTTGCTTTCAAAGATGGGCGAAATCGGACCACTGGCGAAAACCGAAAACACATAAAGTCCCATAACTAAGCCTTAAATAAATCCACGCCTATTTCCTATATACCAGAACTTTGAAGTCCATCTGAATCGTTAACTTTACAATATATAAAGTAAGCACTAGTGAAGATATTTTGAAGAAATTCAGAGGGAATATTTTAATTCTAATAATATGTCTACCTGCCAAAAATGGGTAAAATCGGGTTATAACTTCACCTAGCTCCCATATACCTAATATTAGGGTTTCCAACTTTCAATGGACTTTATACAATATATATGACGAATTTGTGGGTCAAATTGTGTGTTATATTATTAAAATTAAATAAATAAATTGCGAGAGTATAAAATGTTCGGTTACACCCGATCTCAACCCTTCCTTACTTGTTTCAGTAACATTCAACACTTCTGCAATATATTTTGATGTAGTGGATTGTGCTAACCCTGCAAACCGATGTTCCCTTATTTGATGCTGATAAACAGCTTGGTGAAGGAATTTTAAAGTAGTAGCAAGTTTTATAGCTGGATTTACTGCCGCGGATCTTATAAGCACGATTAGATCCTCAGTTATGAATTGTAAGACATAATCAAAGGCTTCCTTGGAAAGAATAAAGTTTTGTATGAAGCTATAATCCCAAATGCAAAAACAGTTTATAACCGAACATAGAACATCATACATATGCACATAACAAATAATATCTTTTGCGATAATTCCATAATATTATAATAGATTCAGTTCTTAAAGATCTTCTCGCAATCCTTTCTTGAATAATTTCCTTGCCCCCTATCCACAATGCAACGGAATCCATCTTTTCCAAATAAATTCACACTTACTTTATTTTTTCATTTAGCATCATTTAGCACAGATGTGATAGATGGACGACATGTCTCCAGTGTTTTTGATGTGCGTACGCTTCGTGGTCCCAACATCGACTCGGACCACTATCTTGGAGCTGTGGGACGGCATATCAAACTCCTTACGTACAGCTGCAACCGAAACCATTGGTTTTCGGAAAAGTAAAAAAAAACAGCTGGTATGATGAGGATTGTCGTCTCGCAGTGGAGAGAAAACAGACTGCCTACCTCGCGTGAAATGCGTGAGTATGAAGAGCTTGACAAGCTGGCCGACAGGGGTAATGCTCGAAAATTTTACGAAAAGATCCGGCGACTAACTGAAGGTTTCAAGACCGGAGCACACTCCTGTAGGACCCCCAGAGGTGATCTAGTTATTGATGACCAGAGTATACTGAGTTTGTGGAGGGAACACTTCTCCAGCCTGCTGAATGGCAGTGGAAGTACAACATCAGGAGATGGCGAATCCGATTCCCCAATCGACGACGATGGAGCAGATGTTCCATTGCCCGACCGTGAAGAAATTCGAATAGCAATTACCCGCTTGAAGAACAATAAGGCGGCGGGGGCCGATGGATTACCAGCCGAGCTATTCAAATACGGCGGCGAAGAGCTGATAAGGTGCATGCATCAGCTTCTTTGCAGAATATGGTCGGAAGAAAGCATGCCTGACGATTGGAATCTCAGTGTACTCTGCCCAATACACAAAAAGACAACACAATTTGCGCCAATTACCGTGGGATAAGCCTCCTCAACATCGCGTACAAGGTTCTGTCGAGCGTATTGTGTGAAAGACTAAAGCCCACCGTCAACAAACTGATTGGACCTTATCAGTGTGGCTTTAGACCTGGAAAATCAACAACAGACCAGATATTCACCATACGCCAAATTTTGGAGAAGACTCGTGAAAATAGGATCGACACACACCATCTCTTTGTCGACTTTAAAGCTGCTTTCGACAGCACGAAAAGGAGCTGCCTTTATGCCGCGAAGTCTGAATTTGGTATCCCCGCAAAACTAATACGGCTGTGTAAGCTGACGTTGACCAACACAAAAAGCTCCGTCAGGATCGGGAAGGACCTCTCCGAGCCGTTCGATACCAGACGAGGTTTCAGACAAGGTGACTCACTCTCGTGTGATTTCTTTAACCTGATGCTGGAGAAAATAATACGAGCTGCAGAGCTAAATAGAGAAGATACAATCTTCCATAAAAGTGTACAACTACTGGCGTACGCCGATGATATCGATATCATTGGAAATATGCCCGCGCCGTTAGTTCTGCTTTCTCCAGACTGGATAAGGAAACGAAGCGTATGGGTCTGGTGGTGAACGAGGACAAGACGAAATATCTCCTGTCGTCAAACAAACAGTCAGCGCATTCGCGTCTTGGCTCCCACGTCACTGTTGACAGTCATAACTTTGAAGTTGTAGATAATTTCGTCTACCTTGGAACCAGCCTTAACAGCAATAACAATGTAAGCCTGGAAATCCAACGCAGAATCATTTATGGTCCCTTAAGAATTGGCAACGGCGAATACCGCAGACGATGGAACGATGAGCTGTATGTGTTATTCGACGACATAGACATAGTCCAGCGAATAAAAAAACAGCGGCTACGCTGGCTAGGTCATGTTGTTCGAATAGATGAAAGTGCTCCAGCTCTGAAAGTATTCGATGCAGTACCCGCTGGTGGAAGCCGATGAAGAGGGAGACCTCCACTCCGATGGAAGGACCAGGTGAAGAGGGACCTGGCTTCGCTTGGAATAACCAATTGGCGCCAAACTGCCAGAAGGAGGGATACGTGGCGCGCTGTTTTGGACTCGGCTATAACCGCGTAAGCGGTGTCAGTCAAGAAGAAGATTCGAAATATCTGGGACAAAGTACAACTCTTGCATATTTATAAGCTTAATTGATATTTTTAGATATTTTTAATGATTTACCAGAGATTTAAGAGTTATGCATTTTAATTACAAAGGTACAACAATTTATGACAGTCTTTTAGAATACATCTGTGGTGAATTTTCATAGACACATATGTATGCAACTCTATCAAATAATTTACTTCCAGCTGAATCGCGCACATAATTATATTCTCAACTTAACAATTTATTGGTCACATCGGGTTTCATTAACCGGCAATAACTTGTGCCATATAGTTTGAAGATAGAGTGAATAAAAATTAATAAAATAAAATTTAGAAATAATTTTATGTCATTTTAATTGGTATCTGTATTTGAATTACAATAATATGTTGGCATGGTTAACTTTTTCTTGACAAATTATTTGCGGCATCATTTGGATAGTTGCAAAGCGATGTTTTTATTTCATATGCCATACTTTCTAATCATAAACGGGACACATTTGCAAACACCAACCAACAAAAAAAACTTGAAATATTCATTGTTTACATATGTATATAAATTTATAGATTAGTACAGCTGTGTTCATAACAATAGCAGTGAGCACTTAGGAATGCGGGAAACTATACGGTTTTAGTAAATAAGTGCAAATCAATTTTGATTATAATCGTTTTTGGAAAGTATGGAATAATAACTGTATATGTTCTTGGAAAATGTTGTATGTATGTTCTTTCGAAAAGTTAATTAGATTTTACCTTAAAAAATATAATATATGTTAAATCGTTAATTAAAAATAACTAATAATTCAGCTAATATTTAGTGGGAATAGAATTCATTTAATTCTAGGATCTTTCGACTTGATTAATTTTCCATATTATTCCGTATTTTTATATTCTCATTTGTTTTGTTTTGAGGATATATTCCCATGAATATTCGGTGGAGTGAAGATTGAGGCTCTTTCTCTCTTCAAAATGACTGTTTCTGAAGAAATTCTTCAATTTATATATTTCTATACTGTTATGTTAAGCTGAATGCACGATTTTAGTTCAATATTCTTATGAAAATATATCAGCATATAGCACTGCTCTTCTTTTGAACACAAGTGTATGCATATAAATCGTTTACAAGGCATCGTATCCACCGCATTTTTATGGTTGCACTAAAAATATTTTGTGTTTTTGTTTTTCCATTTTTTAACAGGATGTGAAAGTTATCCTTTTGAATTCATCTCTGACTTCAAAAGTTTATTGTAATCGTTATGAGAATCTCATTCAGAGGGTGACTGGTCGACTTGTCAATGGTATTCGGTAAATGTTTGTACATACGTATATATGTATGTCTATGCTACAACTACATACAAACAAATATGAATACATATCCCCTTTGTTAGCGACTGCTATTGTTCAGACTATTGTAAGCCTTATTCGTACAACGGCGTGGGAGGAGATTTACGGTATACACAAAAACAGCAAAGACATAAACACAGGTACTTATGTATACATGTAGTTATACCCTTCAGGAATAGATGTGTATTTTATTTAAGTAAAATTTATTTCCCAATAAAATGATTTGCAGAATTGGGTGCTGCTCATAAAATTCTTTAGCTTGTGCATCATTAGACAAGAGACATAATCGGGTGTTCCAGGGATATCGAAGTAACGGAACTTTTTTAATTTCTTCAACATCAATTTCTTCAGTATCAATCATCGGTTAGATCTCCATTCTTTGCTCCAGAGAAAAGCTCTACGAAATACGCTGGCATTGTTTAGACTACAAATTCAGTGGTTTAATAATCGCTGTTGGCGCTTAAAAATGAGGCTTCTATTAAAGGCTGACAACAACGTAAGAATATCCCTGTCGAGTGGGATTGGTTAATAAAAAAAAACCATTGCTTCGATGTTTTTGTTTTCATTGCTATCATTACGAATTTTCAACAGCCAAGCAACTCAAAGGTTTTTTTCGCGCTGTTATACACAATGTGTTTTGGGCATAAATCGGAAGCCATTTTTATTTTTACCGACAATAGCGATGATTTTTCGCAACTAGGCCGAAATGGCAAAAGTGTACTTGGAATGCTTCACAGCTTAAAATCCCCAACAGAAAATGTGAATGACGTTTAATACTCGTACGAACATAAATACTTTTATACACCAGCAAATCAGTATACAAGTGCATCTGTGCGCAAATATGTGCGCTCCTACGTATATATGTACATATGTATATCTGTATATATTCTATTCAAATGCCAGTCAGTTAGACCGCCCCCACAATTGTTCCAACAGAGCTAAACCAAGGATTTCACAGCAAATATGTATAAAAGAGTCATAATCAATGTTTTTCCTTTGAATTCATTTCATTTCTTGCGTCAATTTTTGTGGATTCTTTTAATTTCAACAGCAGAGACTACTAGTAATTTGTAGCTTCGACTGGCAACTATACGCTTGAGTTCGCATTTACATTTGTTTTGCTCACCAACCGTGCGTTTCTGATTCCTTTTGTCTACTGTGCTTTTTTTCTATTCTACGAGTGAAAGGTTTCCTTACTTAATGTCAGCTTCCACATGCTTTCATATGAATAAATACGGAAACTTCCAATGTGCGTGTACTCATATATATGTATTTATCTAGACTACGCTCGTATATTATTCATACACAATGACTTGACTTCCTTCGTTTAGATTCGTTAGAAAAGCAGCATTAGGAAACATTTTACTACCACGACTAGATGTCTTTAATAATTTTAAATATTTTATGTAAATTTAAGTTTTCTTATATAATAAGATCAAATAAATAAACACCATATTTAAACATTAACTCAATTTTTAATATTAAGGAAACATTATTAAGCCTTAAGGTGCTTAAAGTGTCAATCAGAAGATTTTCTTCAAATATAATAACCATTTGGCAATCTTCTCTCCGATCTATAATTCAATGTATTAAGCGTTAATATTTTTCGATATTTACATATATAATCCTCCTCTATGTAGGACTCGTGGAAGCCAAACATTGAGAAAGTGAAAAAGATTTCAGTAGCCATTTATTGCTGTAGAGGAGCCAATCTCACCAACAGTGGTTAGGGATGCAAACATCGTAAAATGAAACATCGATAGTTCGATGTATTGATGTTTCTTCAAAACCCGCTACATCAATGTATTTTTGAACTTTTTTAACTTATTTTAAATTTAGTGTGAAAAGCTAAGGGATACAGAAGCAGAAGCATAAATAAATGAAATGTAGTACGTCTTAAGTTGATACGTTTTATTTCACCTAGCATTATACAGTGGCGTGCACAAATGAGTACATAATTCATTTCTTTACTTTTTTGAACGACAAAATAAGTAATAACAAAGAAAGTAAAACCAATTTTTTTTTTCGTTTATTCGTTGTTCCATTCTAAATAAAACAACAAAAAATTCAAAACATAAAGCAACAAATTCATAGAGATAAAAAACCATAACAAAAATAACTCGCAAGTACTCAGTCGTTTAATAATAAGCCTATTTATACAACTCCGGAACGGAACTCTGGCTTCTGATTGGTAGGGGTAACAGCCGAGATACACTTTCTCTTCAACCTTCCGTCCCTGTAATTGTATATAAATTTGACAACTTACATTTCACCTTTTGGTGGACTAAATGTTTATTCTGATTCCAAATATCAAACGAGTATTCTGTTTCACACTCATCCGAAGATTCCATTGTATCAGCGCGATTCTTTGAATTTTTTATGAAACAAAGAAAAGTATTATTTAGCTTTATCTTTAAAATGCAGTAATTTGAATCTCTGATCTAACGCAGTAGCCTACGCCAGAATTAAATTGTATAAATAAATCATAATCTCCGTATTTTACAAAAATCGAATTCCAATGTAATAAAGCGTATCCAAATAGAGGGTTTCGAGTTAATACCCGAAAAAGTGTGAAGGTGTGAAGACAAATTTTTATATAAAACATCGACATAAAACATCGTTGATTCGAGAAATCGATGGCTAACATCGATGCTTTTTGACGAAAACATCGATGTTTCAAAAACATCGTTTGCATCCCTAACAATGGTTTCCTGGCTCTATGAAACGATAGTTAAGCCAATATTGTTTGATGGAGTTGTCGTCTGGTGGAGCCCCTCACACTAGCTAAGCAGCGTGTCCAAATAGCGGCTCTCATTGGAATCTGTGTTATAAGAACAGCACCAACCATGGCTTTAAATGCCATTTGAAACGTTGCATCCATGGATGTAACAGGTCGGTGCATTGTGCCATTAGTTCTGAGCAGCTACACTCTGAAACTCATCCGTCGCTTAGCGCATATCCCTGATCTAGACCATTTCATCGCGGAACCGTCTCCCAGCGGTTACTTCGCTGCGTACATACTTTCAAAAGCTACATATGTGGGAAGCGAGAAGCCGATGGAGAAGAGGCGCAGTCACGGCTTATGGGGAAGGTGGGAGGGAGAGTCTTCTGTCGGAAGCTCGCAATTAACTGTAGTTTTCGGTTGCCAGACCATTGCAGTGTCGTTCAGGCAGAGGTGGCTGCCATTAAGGTAGCTGTAGACGTACTTCTTCGAAATGCGGCATCCTTCGGAGAGGTGTGTATTCACTCCTACAGCAGAGTGGGAATAATAGCCTTGGATTCGATGACAGTACACAGTGTAGTCCGTGGTCCACTTGCGCTAGAGCGATGAACACACTGACTTCGACTGAGCTCACCAAACGCTGGACCACAACCAGCGCCTGTGCAGTAGCGAGGTCTTTTTGGCCCGCTGTGGATTGAAAACGGTTCTCCCAGCTGTTGTCGTTTAGAAAAACTCACCTCGCCGCAATCATTAGTGTGTTTACTGGTAACTGTTTAATAGGCACACATGCCGTGAGATTAGGGATCAAGTCAGATGATAATTGCTAAAGTGAGTAACTTTAGGTTATCCTCAAATAATATAGCAAATAGAACTTATTAATAATGGAATAAATTGTTCGGTTTTGACATATCGTAGAAAAGGTGAGCAATATATTACTAAATAAGTACAAAAGAAGTGTTTAATAAAACGCCCTGTCCTAATTTCTGAATTAAATGTACATGTACATAGGTCAATTGCATCGCACATATTTACCTCTAGCTTTAATAACTTTATTTCATATATTATTTATAAGATAGCGAAATTATGTTGTTAAAAAATATTGATGAAATAATTAACACCCCTTGTTTGAATAATTAGCCGGGTTTATTTCACCCATAGCAACTTTCTAAACGTTTCGTAAACCACAGGAAATTCTTTGACGTCCAATGTTGAGAATGCGACAGCATTTTCGCACTCAATTACTTACATTATCGCTAACAACCGGATTTGTCGTTCCATTAAATTTTTATATGGGTTTCCGTATAGGGGATTAAATAGTCATAGCCGTAACCGTTTTGTCCATTTACCACGGCGTCGACTGCGTTAAGTGAGTTCAAAGTATAAATTTCAGAAGTAACTAATACCCGTACGGCTACATGAAATTGTCAACATCAGTGGGGGTAGTTTTCAACCCTCCTCACAATGGGAGATAATAAAAAACAATTTGCCACTCTGTGACAATTCGTAGAACTACACTTCGTTACAGAGTTAAGCAGCTAATGGTACCCTATTGTTTTGTAAACTCTTTGTGCTAGCCGTAGAGAGCACTACTCTGGGTTTAGCAACATATGGCCAAGTGATATAAAATCATATACTTGAGTGCACCTTTGGGGCTTGTGAGCAGATGCTTCTCAGTTAAGAGGGTTCGGCAGTGATTGTAAAAAATTGCAAAGGATTAGATATTGAGATGCGCTAAATGCTTATAGTATGGAAGTATTCTGAGAGTTGTACATACTAAATTTAGTTACTTTTATTTCGTAAAACATTTATGAAATTAACAAATAAACCCCAATATTAAAACCTGTTTTTTTAGACACTTCTAAGGAGTCTTTGATTAGCTGAAGCTTCCATTATTTCAATTATTATTCAAATTGAATGTAACTACAAGTTCTTAATTCTTAATTAAGTATTTCATTACCTTTAAGTAATGACAGAATTCAGTTTTCCTTGTCTCGGCAGTGTTTGAGTCAACTCCTTTTTATATTTTTGCTATGATAATAAGAGAAGACACCTAGTAAGTGTGATATGTGCACTCATTGCAAAAGATTGGTCATGTATGCATTTCAAAATTTCCACACGTACTTTTGCACGTATCATAAACATTTTGCCATTTTTTGTAGAAAATGCAGCTGAAATCTTGTTCTTTATTTATTGGATTTTATTAATAAAGATTGCAACATGTGCATGCCATAATCAGCACATATTTATGACGCTTTATATCTTTAATGCCAACATGCAGACATATGCTGCACTCACGTACTAAATACCGTAATTTTTTGCCTGACAGATTTGACGTTATGATCCTTATGTATATGTATAGTATAGTCGTCGCTGTTCAAGTCACGTTTTCAATATTGCAGCAGAATGTGTTTTTGTATCAAAATATGAAAATTTCTTAAAAATATCCAGAAGAATATATATACAGCAGAATTTCTCTAACTCGAATCAACATAATCCACAAAAAACTTCGAGAGGCTTCCGAGTTACGGCAGATAATTTGTATGACATTTCACTTCTATTGCCTATTCGATTTATGGTGAACTTCGAGTTATAGATGTTCTAGTTATGGAAGTTCAATTATATTACCAATCCCGGTAAACCTTCTAAAAACTACTTCATCGTGTAAAGGATAGAAAGTTCGTTTCGACAGATCATGCTTTTCAACTTCACAATTGTGAATTCTTCTGGTCGAAAGAATCTGTGAATAATAAGATCACTTCAGTTTATCTACATATATACATACGAGTACTATACGTAGATATATAGATCGAAAACAAAGCTTGAGAGTTATTTGTTTGAGTTAATACTCGTAATAGCATGCGGTTTTAATATTAACTCACACAAATTTCCTCATAGTACGAACTTAACTAATTTGTCCTTTTTTCTTAAACCTTTTTAGTTTGTACCCTTAACACTGCTCTCCATGTTCGTATTTTCAAAATAACATATTTGTTTTTTTATGTTTTGTTTTCACTTTTAACTTATACCCATTATATGTGCTTCCACTTGCCACCATTCATGTGCCAATCGTTCATCGCCCATCGTATGCTACTATCTGCAGTCGATCATTTTCCGCTCGGCTGTGTCCATTGTTTAGATCGGATTTAAACAGGTGGTCTCGGCATGCGTTTGTTCGAACCCTTCGTTTGGTTTGTTTTTGAAAACAAAATCACATAAAAGATGTACGTACATATGTACATATCCACCTTTGTTTGCGTGGTTTACTATTTGCAATGTGCAATTGTTAGTTCAGCGAAGCCTATTCAATCTGAGGAATGCTTTTTTATATTTTTGCACTCGTTAAATAATTTTTGTTTTCTTTTTTTTAGATTTGTATTAATATACATATGTATGTTAGATGTTTATGTGAACGCGTTGACTCCCAAAACTGAACGGGAGGAACAAACTTTTTTTTACATTTTTTGTTTGCAGATACATTTGTTAGCTTGTTTTTGGGTATATTCGCGATTTTTGCAAATCAACCCTGGTTTTGTAAATCTCACCTATTGACTGGTGAACGAAGTGAACGATAATGCAGACGTTTATTTTTCGAATTTTGCTATACAATAGTCTCGAGACAACACAACAGATTTTCCAACATACAAAGTTTGTAAATACGTTAACGTGTGATCTCAGCGCTCTTTGTAATCCATCGCTCACAATTAGAACTCGGTTGTACTTCCGATCACTTTAGAAAAAGTATTCCCCGATATCGCTCAGTATGATCCTTCTAAAAATCGAATTTATGCCGCAAAAGTAGACGTAATTGACTATAACTTCATAATTGTAACTGTCAGTTGGGATATGAGGGCAGAGGAAAGAACTATTTCTTTGAAAACAAAGCTTTGAAACTAAGTGAAATTTGACGAAATTTAGAACGTTTTTGCCTCTATACCTTTAGCAGTATTAAATAATCTTATTATATTTATTGCATTACTATGTTATTAATCAATTTTGGAAGGACGGGAATTTAAAGGGTTAGATGGGTTTCAGAGGTTGAAAACAATGTATTTAAAATATTATTTTTTTAAATAAATACAATCATATATTTCATTTAAACAATTAACAAAAAAACCCCTCTTTCCGTGGACAGCATAACTCACCTAATGTATATAATACATAAATTTGAATTTTTGACAATGACTCGAAAAAATTGTTGTAAAAAAATAAAATTGATTCGTTCAGTAACTAGATAATGTTATTTCAAAGATGTGGGCAAAATTTCTTTATAACTTTTCGAGCAATCGTGTCCACCGACTTGAAACAAAGATAAACACGTTTAAAATGCAAACTGACATGGTCTGATGAGCGGAACTTCCAAAGGGTATACATATCTCTAACAATTTTACTCTAATTGATTTGATATTTTTGGATAATATTTTAAACATATTGCACTAATTTAAAATTTTGAAACTCACCTAATCCCTTAATGCAGTCTATGCCATAGAAGACATACTCTGTTAAAAAAGATAACAATAAATTGGCTATTTAATTATTAGAATATAATAGAAGTTTAAAGGTATTCACTGCGACCTCTGGTCTATTGTTTCCTCCCTGTGTCTACAACAACTCCATCAGTCCCAGTACTCTTAGAAATTCCTGAATGATGCTGGGAGTGAGGGAGTCGATGCGTTCCTCAGTTAAGTCCCAATAATCGCAATCCTGCTTCTATGAAGTGCCACACGTTCTAATAGTAGGTGTAGGGGAGTTTCAGCCTCCAAGTCACAGAAGCCACACGTTTCTGATGAGACTATGCCCAGATTGTATAGGTGTATCCTGAGCTTACAGTGACCTCACTCCAGAATATTTTTAAATTTTTTGTATTTTAGAAATATTTTAAATTTCAAAAGCGATATATCCATTGAAATTTCGAAATTTTAACAAAAATCTTGTGAAACCTTATTTGCAAAAGCTTAAATATGTGCATGAATTTTATTAACTTATATAAACATTTATATATAAATTTATATGTGTATAAATGTGTTTATATATTTATGAATATCTGCTTGCACACGCTTTCTATGCCACAATATACCCGTTTGCCTTATCAGAAAGTAAATATTATAGATATGTATATATTTAGTATAAGGCGGCAAATGGTAAGTACTTTTAGATGTCCAACGTTTCTTTGCTAAGCAATAAAAACTGTCTTATTTTCGTAAGACAGCATAACACTTGAGCGTTTTCAAATAGCTAACTGAAAAGTCGTTATCAGTTGTATATACGCTGATAATCGCAAAAGTAAAGAGAAGAGTCATAAAAAAGGAGATTATAAACAATTTCGGTCGACTTCAACTTGCCGAATGTGTTAGAATATTATATGTATGTAACCCCGACTGTGTGCGCAATATTGTACATAAACAAACAAATAATACTTAAAAAAAAACCAAAACAAATAACGTGATTCGCTTAGTGGGTTATATTCCAGTAGGGCCAACTGTCATATCGTAACCGTATGATAAGGTAAATAATCACCTTTATTACTCTTAATATTGACATATCGAATACTCTATTGCTTTATAATGATGATCTTTTTATTGTTCGGTGGCACTGATTTTATATTACTTTTGTTTAATGTCGGGCAATAAAGTCATATAAATATGGTAGTTGTGTATTTCTATTTAATCGCATAAGTCATGATATTTTAGACTTCTTCATTCCTAATGGATATTACTGAGTGAGTCCGAAATCTAAATTTGTTTAATGGGGTCATCCCATGTGACGGGCTTTTTTTGGGGATAGGGAGCAGTAAATAGATAGAGCTTTAAGTTTATTATCATTTATTAACATATTTTTCGACAATTTTCAGCTAAAACTATTGTGTAGAAAATGAGTTACAGCGTTCTGAACACCCCCGCCTCGAAAAAATTAACTCGCACTTTCTCCACTATTCCGACTGATTCTGATCTGTAAGCTGAAATGCATGAAATGGACTATTACCAAATGAATATACCAAAAATTTTGAATCAACAAAAAATCGAAATTTTGGGAAAATGTTGATTGATAACAACGGTCAACACAATTTTTGGGTCTGATATCTACATGTTAAATTTTAGTTTCTCCTATGACTACGGAAATTTTTTTCCGGTTAAAGTTTGCTTTCGTAGAAATTAGAGCAATTTTTCGACTTTTAAGCAGAAATGACCAATTTTTATATTTTTTCTACAATTTCACTATAGATTATTTTGATTACTGACTTTTAGGTTAAAATAGGCTTCATAGGCTTCGCAAAGTTTCAAATTTATTGATAAAGCAAATTTTTTATTTCTAACTTTAATAAATTCACCGCAAATAAAACAGAATGAATCAACATCATTTTTACACTGACTTGATGCCATTTTTTAACTGAGTAATACACTAATATTGTTGTTACAGCTATAATAAACAGATTAACATTCACTACTGTACCTCTTACAAATAATAATACTGTTTACTTTCGGGTTAATCAAAGTGCTGCCATCTTTGATTTATGAAATAAATGAAATATACTTATTGATGTAGATCAGCCCAAAGCAAACTTAAAGAACTAAATATTAATAATTAAGTGTTTTTCAATGTCTAGAATCAGAATTCAAGCATAAGAACAGAAACCCAAAAAAAATATTTTTTTTTTGACCGGTGTAATAGTTCATGCGTGTACATGTGCTATCCGTTTCGAAAAGCTCTTTCTTCATTTCAATGAAATTCGGTATATAATATTTTCTTGATACCCTGATGACACGTGTGGAAAATGGACGAAATCGGTTCATAACCACGACAACTTCCCAATAACTAATTTTTGAATTCCATCTTAGTCCTTCACTTTATAATATATACCTAAGGAACCAATGAAGATAGCGAAATAAAACTTTGCACAAATACTGTATATTTATCTGTGGCATCACTTGTGAAAAATTTGTCGAAATCGGACTATAACTTTTCAATGCCCCGGATATCGAGTATGAAGAACTCAGTGCCCCATGGTAACTTTCTATGCCCCTTCCTAGTGCGATCCTTTATTCCAAATTTTACTATTATAACTTTATTTATGGCTTAGTTATGGTACTTTATGTGTTTTCGGTTTTCGCCATTTTGTGGGCGTGGCAGTGATCCGATTTTGCACCTCAACCCTCTCACGGTCCCAAGGAACATGTGTTTCATTAAGATATCTCAATTTTTACTCAAGTTATCCGTTGCACGGACGGGCGGACAGACAGACAGACATTCGGATTTTGACTCCTCTCGCCACCCTGGACATTTTTATATAAACCTATATCTAAATCGTTTAGTTTTATGACTTACAAACATCCGTTATGTGAATAAAACTATAATACTCTCTTAGCAACTTTTGTTGTGAGAGTATAACAAACTGAAATTTCGACGGTATTTGAATTTGATGTGAATACCCTTAATGTTAAGAATTGGGATTGTTGATTCACAATTTTAAAAGTATACCTCAGTTAGGCGACATTGTACATTGTAGGCGGCTATGTAGATAGGCATTTCAATGCTGCTGCGGGTGCTTCTATCGATAGAAAATACAAGACTGCATTAATTGTTAAAAGATAACGAAGAATATTGTTAAATGTCAGGAGACAATTTTAGTAACTCATGCGCATTGGGTGTACACTATGCTGTCAAAAGTCTTGAATAGGAACGATGACAATGTTTGAAATGCAAACGTTACACTTACAAAACAGATAAAGAAAACAGGGAATCGATATAAATGTTCATATTTACACTATGTTGCATAACGGTTACTTTTAGGAAACATGTAAAAAAAACTTAACTAAAATATTTGAGGGCAATGTAAAAAGTTTCGTGTAGTTGTAGGTTTCAACAAAACGAACGATAACAACAATGTTCAGATAATGTTTCAGTTTTCACTGACAAGTGGTTTGACGTTTGTTTTACAGTTAAAGTGTTTTAATGCGAACACAACAATATGTTCGTTATGTTCATAATAACGGGTGATTTTTTTGAGGTTAGGATTTTCATGCATTAGTATTTGACAGATCACGTGGGATTTCAGACATGGTGTCAAAGAGAAAGATGCTCAGTATGCTTTGACATTTCATCATGAATAGACTTACTAACGAGCAACGCTTGCAAATCATTGAATTTTATTACCAAAATCAGTGTTCGGTTCGAAATGTGAAATCCGCTTTTTTATCGACAAATTTTGTTCAGCGATGAGGCTCATTTCTGGTTGAATGGCTACGTAAATAAGCAAAATTGCCGCATTTGGGGTGAAGAGCAACCAGAAGCCGTTCAAGAACTGCCCATGCATCCCGAAAAATGCACTGTTTGGTGTGGTTTGTACGCTGGTGGAATCATTGGACCGTATTTTTTCAAAGATGCTGTTGGACGCAACGTTACGGTGAATGGCGATCGCTATCGTTCGATGCTAACAAACTTTTTGTTGCCAAAAATGGAAGAACTGAACTTGGTTGACATGTGGTTTCAACAAGATGGCGCTACATGCCACACAGCTCGCGATTCTATGGCCATTTTGAGGGAAAACTTCGGAGAACAATTCATCTCAAGAAATGGACCCGTAAGTTGGCCACCAAGATCATGCGATTTAACGCCTTTAGACTATTTTTTGTGGGGCTACGTCAAGTCTAAAGTCTACAGAAATAAGCCAGCAACTATTCCAGCTTTGGAAGACAACATTTCCGAAGAAATTCGGGCTATTCCGGCCGAAATGCTCGAAAAAGTTGCCCAAAATTGGACTTTCCGAATGGACCACCTAAGACGCAGCCGCGGTCAACATTTAAATGAAATTATCTTCAAAAAGTAAATGTCATGAACCAATCTAACGTTTTATGCATTTTTTTTTTAAAAAAAGTTATCAAGCTCTTAAAAAATCACCCTTTATGAATGAATGCAACTACTTTTGCTACCGAATGAGTTCGGCATATTATTTTCAATTCTTCCTGGTTGCATCTATGGAAAACATGCGAGCAAGATTTTTAGTTTATCACTCCAGATATTCTAAATATTAATATTTTTACATTATTCAAATTAACCAACATAAATATTTTTATTGATGTTCTGCGACGGCGGCGTAGTTGTCGAGTTCTTTTCGAGAACCATTTCAAAGGTGCTGCCACAAGAAATATGCTCCACTATTACTAACGCAAAAGTCACTTTCTTGTATTTGTCAAACATAATGTAAAAACAAAAATTAAATTTAACTGAAGACAATTTCGGCTCAGCCAAGAGTGATTGGTGTATATGTCTGTGAATATGTAGAATAGAATATAGAAGCATATATGTACATATATATTTAAATTCATGCCATATATTTTTTCAATAGCATTATGAGTGTATATAATATACATACTTATGTATCATTTATGTTTTCAGAATTCCCCAGAAGGATTTGTAACGATGCCAAACAATGCTTCGAGCGCAAAGCATTAACATTTGCTGAAATATTTCAAAATTATTTGTAGTCCTAAGTTACTAAGTCTTTTTAGATTTTTGGCTGCAGGGGGCGCATATAAGATAAACAGAATAATTTATAACAGTTACATATAATAAATAAATGGCATACAAGAAAATGAACGTCAAAATAAAATAATTTAATAAAGTTCGCTGCGGGATACTATCTCTTCACCCTTATGACTGCTGGTACACACTCGTGCTGTCGTTTACATTTTGTATTGTATATATGTTCATATCTCCATACCTTGCAGCTAATCCATATGGTTGTGTAGTAGCATGTTACTGTTAAGACCTTTAAAGGAGGCGAAGACATAAGGAAAAAAGTGGCGATGGTATGAGTATTAAGCTGTCTCAATGCTGAATTTATCTACTGCCGTATATAGCGATAATATGATTTAAATACGGGTAATATTTAGAAGAAAATCGTGAAAATGAAATAAGAAATATTTAGAATTGCTAAAATGTGGATTTGGATTTAATTTTCCGGTTCCGTGCTTTTAAGAATTTAATTATTTTATTAGAAGCACAGCTCAATCGGTTTATAATTTTTCACTAATAATAACTTATAAAGCTTATAAAGGGTGATTTTTTAAGAGCTTGATAACTTTTTAAAAAAAAAAAACGCATAAAATTTGCAAAATCTCATCGGTTCTTTATTTGAAACGTTAGATTGGTTCATGACATTTACTTTTTGAAGATAATTTCATTTAAATGTTGACCGCGGCTGCGTCTTAGGTGGTCCATTCGGAAAGTCCAATTTTGGGCAACTTTTTCGAGCATTTCGGCCGGAATAGCCCGAATTTCTTCGGAAATGTTGTCTTCCAAAGCTGGAATAGTTGCTGGCTTATTTCTGTAGACTTTAGACTTGACGTAGCCCCACAAAAAATAGTCTAAAGGCGTTAAATCGCATGATCTTGGTGGCCAACTTACGGGTCCATTTCTTGAGATGAATTGTTCTCCGAAGTTTTCCCTCAAAATGGCCATAGAATCGCGAGCTGTGTGGCATGTAGCGCCATCTTGTTGAAACCACATGTCAACCAAGTTCAGTTCTTCCATTTTTGGCAACAAAAAGTTTGTTAGCATCGAACGATAGCGATCGCCATTCACCGTAACGTTGCGTCCAACAGCATCTTTGAAAAAATACGGTCCAATGATTCCACCAGCGTACAAACCACACCAAACAGTGCATTTTTCGGGATGCATGGGCAGTTCTTGAACGGCTTCTGGTTGCTCTTCACCCCAAATGCGGCAATTTTGCTTATTTACGTAGCCATTCAACCAGAAATGAGCCTCATCGCTGAACAAAATTTGTCGATAAAAAAGCGGATTTCACATTTCGAACCGAACACTGATTTTGGTAATAAAATTCAATGATTTGCAAGCGTTGCTCGTTAGTAAGTCTATTCATGATGAAATGTCAAAGCATACTGAGCATCTTTCTCTTTGACACCATGTCTGAAATCCCACGTGATCTGTCAAATACTAATGCATGAAAATCCTAACCTCAAAAAAATCACCCGTTATGCACTGCGTCAGATATTAGGCCTGACTCCGTTATTCAACCATGTTATAGCGTTTTCCTTTCCCAAAAAAATTTAACATTTATTCTGCCCTGTACCCGGGCGTCAAATTGTGTTGACCCAAACTGGAACACATTCAAAAAGGAAGGCACGGTAGAAAAGAAAACGCTGTTAGTCGAACTCTCTGCCATTCCGCCTCTCTGTTCCGAAACGAAGAGCCCTGCACTTCCATTCCAATGACAGTTTGATCTATAAAAACAGAACGGACCCGAACCAACTGGACCCAAACAAGAACTGTCTACTCAAAATGTTTTAGCTACAACAACAACAAAATCACTTTCTATTAATATATTTTTTTAACAGCAGTCGCACTGATTTACAGCCAGGCTTACGCAAGAGAAGAAAGTAAACAAAACAAGTAAAGAAAAGCTAAGCTCGGAGTAACAGAACATTTCATACTCTCGCAATTTATTGATGTAATTTAATTAAGATAACACAATTAGACCGATATACAATGTATTCGTCATAAAGACCACTAGAATAAGGACAATCATTATATTGTATTTAATGTCTAAGGGCTGGGGTAATTCCTGTACCGATTTCACTAATTTTCACTACTATATCAAAGATTATACGTTCACTTAATTTTGCTAAGATATCTCACATATTAACAGAGTCACTCTATTAGAAGAAAATGATTCCCTATTTACATTCAAATACCTGAGAGACTTATCGGTGAAAAAATATCTCTTTCTTCTTTGTACCAATCTGAGTGCAGCCTTTCTTTATAAATTTGTGTGTGAAGTTTAGTGTTTCTTAGTGAGTTAAAGCAATTTTTGTATAGGGGTGGGCGTGGTTATTATTCGATTTCACCTGCTTTATGTTTTAATATGATGGGATACTAAAGGGATGTGTGATATGGAAATGGAAATGTTATTTCGGTTTATATAGCTTTAGTAGTTTGTTAGATATATACAAAAAGCTTCGATTATTTTGGAACCACAGATGCTCTTTCTTACTGTGATTTTATGTTCCAAATTTTTATAGCTTAATTTTTAGCTTAGTTATAACACTTTATAGCTTTCGACATTTCTGGTTTCGACATTTTTGGGGCGTGAAAATTGCACATTTTGCCCATTTGCAATAGGAACTACCAAGGAACATGTGTGCCAAGTTTTATCAAGTAATCTTCATTTTTACTCAAGTTATGCATTGCAAGGATGAACGGACGGACGGACAGACAGTCATCCGTCTCGTCATCTATTTCGCTAGATGACATTGTTTAACAGGTGATCTTTCTGAGAGTGCTCATCATGCACTTTCATGGATCTTCTCACAGCGCCTTCAGCTTATCGATGCTAAATGAAATATTGATTTATGCTGTCTTTAATAGTTGAAAAGAGGCATGAAATACGATTTTCAAAAAGCTACCAAGTAGACGATTGCCTCTGCAGCAAGAAGAAGCGTTCCACAACTGGCCGTGTTCTTGACCTCACTTCTCCCTCTAAGTCCACTAAGATAAATTTGCAAACATAAGCTTGTATTATTCAATGCATGAAAAGTAAATATTTGCATTGATGAATTCATACAAACTGAAATACATATGCTTACCTAGAAATTATTACATCTGTATTTACAATATTTTTAAGAAACATACATACTTACGTACGTATTTAGCTATTGAAGTGCATACGTAAGTCAGGGCACTTGGCACTGTACTCGAAAGCACTCAGCGGAAATTGATCCTAATTTAATTTAATAACTTCTAATAATACTAATAATAAATAAAATCCTGTTCTCGAGTGCGTGTTGGCTTAACTCAAGTATCTAACCACTCGATACACATTCGAATGAGCAGGCGATGGGACGCGTGTAAATGCATCCGCTACTAATATAAACATTTATTCAAAGTGGGTAATGCGGAAACATGGCTCTTCGCATAGAAGAAACCCTGCTGACTGGTCGGTCCAAAAGAGACGGGAAATATTCGATAAAGCGAAAAAAAGTCGAAATCGCATAAGGATACAATGCAATGTTGACATAAAACAAATTACGATCCACCCTTGGCAATGTAAACTACATGATAGTCATACATACAGACAAATATATATGTGCAATACTCAAGAATGTTGAGTTCAAGTACAGTGGGGTGAATATACATTAGGGTGATCGACTTTATTTAGTGTACTATATTCGATTATTGGTAACTAGAGCTTATACATAGGTGTATTTAATACAATATTAAACTCATCTGATAAATTATTCTTAATTTGGAGAAATTGGGAGTAGAAATAGACTAGGAACCAGTTTCATTGTTGAAATATTTTGGGAATATTTTCCCATGCAAAATTATAAGATAAACATTATATATACTGAAAAAAGTATTCAGTATACGCTATAGAGACTATACAACAAGTAGTATCTACAGTAATGCTTCGACTTATAGTCAAACCAAGGCAATATAAACCAAGCATTTGACACTATTTTGGAAAGAATAAACTTTTCTTAAAGGAAAATTAAAAGGCTGCTCCAAGATTTCATAATTCTCTACCCCTTACAAGAGTAGATTCGAATGGAAAATGGCTAAATGAAAGTGTAAGCAATAAAATAAGTATCAACTCGTAGAATTTATTTTAATCTTGCTAAATTCATTTAGTCATTCTCTGAAAAATACTTTCGATATTTCTTTTAATTATGTGACTCTAAATCAAAGGAATACTTTCAACAAAACCGGAGGTGTGTAATGAGGTTTATTCGTACCCAATCTATCGTGGTGCTTCAGAACAAAATAACATACCGAGACAAATTAGCACTCCGACCCAAACTTACTAAAATCTGAAATGAGTCAGCCCAAAGTTTCGATTGTGAAATGAAATAACGGATGCCAAAAATAGCGCAGAAATGTTTCTCACGCAAAGAAGCTAATAAGAACCTTCTGTTTGTACTCGTATATCATAAAGGTCTTCTTCTACGGGTCCACAACAAATTAGCGAAATATCAAATTATCTTTGTAGCAGTTTTGCGTTTTCAAGTCCCGTACATTTTTAACACATTTCATCAGATTTCTCACTGTCTATAATCAAGAGACCAGCCCAGAACATAATATTTTTCGATATACATTTTTTTTTTCGAAGATCAAACTTTAAGCCCTCATAGCTTAGCTCTCATGTCTTATAAGCTTGAGCCAGAAATTTTATACGCCATTAAATTAAGAGGAAAATTAAAATCACATCCACATTTTGAATGATATGCTAACTATATCCTGTAATCAATAATAATTATTTTGAACACCGAAACCAAATATTTTGATTTTGGAGGCTAACTTCGAACTCTTTTTACCTACATCTCAAGCTCCCGGATAAAATTAGTTTGGTCCAATATCCAACCAAGTATTGTACCGTGTAATTGTTTATATTCATTTATTCGGATGTTCGATAATAAGATTAAAGCTGAGGTTCCGATCTGCCATGGTTTTGATTTTAAGTTCCGAACATACCTTTCTAATCACTGGAAGTCGCTGAATTTTATGGGACTGTCGGAAGCTAAGTTGTTCTTCGGTTTCTTGCGCAAATTGTTACAGAACAATATTTTCCATGACTAGTATTTTCTAGCAACGTGTTATTGAAAACCCTATATAAGTCTTGGACTGCCGGTTTTGTAACACCAGTAAATTCAAATATACTATATAACTGACCAACCTAATACTATTTTGTGTATGTATTTGTACATATGTACATATATCGGTATGTATGGGCATCGCACAGTTTGACGCGATAATTCTATTGTACATAATGGCACGCGGCAACATTGACGTATGCCTAAAAGCCAAGTTACGGATGCGCGACGAGCGCGCGTGTATCTACAGGCAACTAGCGTTTTAAATTCGTTAAGTGCGTGCAGCAAGTGAAATGACAAACATATTTACACAATTTTTGACAGTGGGCAAACAATTACTCTCAATCAGCAAACAACAACAAGGGTGTGGGTGTGGGATCCGGTTTGGGTTGTGGACGACAGCAGGAAGCAACACCACCACAAATGCCACCAACCAACTATACAGTACAACACCAACAACTTGTGAATTTTATAAGCGAAATCGTAACTAAGACACACACACACACATGTAAATAAATACAATGCAATACAAGCACAATTGTAAAAGGAAGCACACAAGTCATCATTGCCTGGGGGTTGTGTCGGGTTTTATTGAATGCGGACAAGCGGACACGCGGTACTTGTGTTAATAAAATATTTGTTTCTGGTTACAGGTTTTCGGTTACACAAAAGCCTCAAGCAAATAATTCAATTTTTTCTGCTCGCTTTGCGAAACGAGTCAAAACAACATAGCAGGCGTCGCAACGTGCGTCATCTCCGCTGGGATTATGCGTTTTGTAAGGATATACTGCTGGGAAACGGTCTCGGCACATAAATACACACATACACACATAAGTCAGGCGAGCATAAAACGTACGGAAATATTAATGCCTCGTGCCTGTTGATCATTTCGGCGTATGTAGTACACGAAGTGAGCAAAACAAAAAAAAGCAAACTACATACATATATATAAACTTATAAAAGCGTGTCCAAACTTATGCACAGCACTGTGTGCGAACTGATTATCGACTATACAATGCACTGTGTAACCTGCAACACTCACTTCATTCAACTGACTCGTACTCTCCCACATGTATCGTATGTGCGCTGCGGTGAAGGCGTAAAAGTGATGGAGTGTGTCTCAGCTGTTATTCGTGGGCTCAGCGGCACGTGCACGTAGAGGCGCTGTTTAATGTTGCAAGTTGCAATTGTCTTTCGACTTAACTAAGCCTTTGAAGTGCGAGCGAGCGCTCACCACTTACCGCCCAATCACGTGGCGCATGGCTTGCAGTTTAGCCGCATTAGAATTGAATTGCTAACTAGAAAATGTTTTAGATTTCATTTGCTTGTAATCACAATCGTTACGCGGCTATGACATTTCCCCGCCAAAACTATATTTATACTCATAAATAACAATTATATTTCGGAGACCTTTTATGTGGGCTGCATTCCCTTGTGTATGGTCACGTGATTTGTCAACGGTACTTCAAGTTAGACGCTGAGCAGAAAATCCATATAATTATTGTTGAGCCTACTTTTGATAATATCTAAACTTAAAGAAACAAGTTCAGCAATGCGAGCACCACCCGGACGACTTCAAAAAATCGCTCTTATCTAATATGGGGAATCTTTACGCAAAAAAATCCCATGGTTTTATTTATGTACAAAGCATCCTTAAACCACAAATATTTACATCTATATCCAAGTTTTAAAGCAGGCCAAACACTGTCGAATTTGTTCGGTTCAACAGAATTGTTGTCGTTTGTGGCAGTGGTCGTATTCAAATTTGGTGTTCGATGATTTGTTAGAGAAAATAGAAATGATTCGATATTGCCTGTATTCGAGCGAGTATTCGATAATGGATGGCACTTTCGCAAAAAAATTTCAAAAAGAGGTAATATGAGAAGTGTTCGTGGGTGTAGACCAATTCTTACATTTTAAACTCTGTAATGAAGATTCGCCTCTATGCAGCAATGTCTGAATTTGGGATACCCACAAAACTAATACGGCTATGTAAAATGACCTCTCCAAGCCGTTTTATACCAAACTAGGTTTCAGACAGGGCGAACACTTATCGAGCGATTTCTTTAACCTAATGCTCGAGAAGATCATTCGCGCTGCAGATCTTAACTGAACGGCAGTATCTTTTGCAACAGTCACCAGTTATTGGCTTATGCCGACGATTCAACAAGAGGGCCGAGTGTGCAGTATTTTCAAGACTAGAAAAGGAAGCCAACAAATGGGTCTAGTTGTTAACGAGGGCAAAACGAAGTACCTCCTGTCATCATGCAAAGGATCTCAAAGGTTAGGAGACTACTGTTGGCAGTTATAGCTTCGAGTTAGTAAAAGACTTCGTCTACTAACACCAATACCAACAATAACGTCAGCCACAAAATCAATCGCAGGATCATTCTTGCCAACAGGTGCAACCACGGGCCTAGTGGGCAAACGGCCGAAACTCAGGTGGAAGGATCAAGTGGATGTAGACCTGGCGATGCTTGAAATCCCCAACTGTCGGCGTCGTTCGAAATGCGGAGACCCTGGTGTAGGCTTATGGATGCGGCCAAAACCGACACCCGATTGAAGTACCAAATTAATGAGGAATTAAGATCCATTAATAATAGTAAAACCAAATCAATTGAATCAACCAAATAACTTGTGAGATAAAAATTCCCCTAAAATGTGACGGTTCGGAGTTATTCTTTAGATAAAAGTTTTAACGGCACAAAGGACTTAAAACATAACCGTTGTATGGATGGTGGATGTGATTATATGTGGATTTCACTCATTTTTACAACATAAATTAAGAAATTAAATCTTCTTTAGTAGTTTGCGAGACATGTACAATAAATATATTAATGGACCAATTTTCAAAAAATTTCAAACTGCACAAGCCTTTAATTGCTTATTAAGTTTTAACACTTTATGTTTTAGCAATTTTTAACAAGCATCCCATTTCACCCAAATAGCCTGCCGTCGTTACAAAATATAGTAGGGCATTTATTTTTGAAACCCTTTGTTTGTGAATTATATTTTCAAATATAAGTTTCTGTTACATAAGCATAAAGACATATAGAGTGCTCTAATTAACTCAAGCATTTGTATAACTAACAACTTGAAGTAGAGAGTTCTATCATGCTCGTATCGCAAGCACGTGCAAGTAATTTATTAAACGAGATCTTATTGTAGTGGAGGAAAACTATTGATATGCATACATACTATATAATCACTCCACCAATTATTCCCGGTGATAACTTTTGGCATGTATTTTTTTAATTTAAAATATTTCTGACGTGGCAACCGTGAATAATTTTAGATGTTATTGCACTTTGCTATTTAACTCACTTTATGCAGCAAAATCAAGAAATGTGTTATGTAAGATGCCGCTTCTTAGTTGTACAACTACATTTGTATTCATGAAAATAGCAATAGTAGACTTCTACTACAGACCTACTGATCGCTGCTGATCAGTGCTATGATACAAACAATTTCAAACAATTAGTTCATTTTGTTCATATAACGAGATTTTGAAACTTACAACAAATACGATACATAGATATTTTTATACTCTCGCAACAAATGTTGCTAAAGAGAGTATTATAGTTTTGTTCACATAACGGTTGTTTGTAACACCCAAAACTAAACGAGTTAGATATAGGGTTATATATACCAAAGTGATCAGGGTGAAGAGTGGAGTTCAAATCCGAATGTCTGTCTGTCCGTCCGTCCGTCCGTCTGTGCAAGCTGTTACTTGAGTAAAAATTAAGATATCTTGATGAAACTTGGCACACTTATTTCTTGGCACCATAGGAAGGTTGCTTTCGAAAATGAGCAAAATCAGACCACTGCCACGCCCACAAAATGGCGAAAACCGAAAACACATAAAGTGTCATAACTAAGCCATAAATAAAGCCATGGAAATAAAATTTGGTATGAAGGATCGCACGATGAAAGGGCATATTTGGATGTAATTTTTTTGGGGAAGTGGGCGTAGCCCCGCCCCCTACTAAGTTTTTTGTACATATCTCGCAAACTAATAGAGCTATATAAACCAAACTTTCTGCAGTCGTTTTTTTTAGCTACTTAGAAGACAATCTGAATCGTTTACTTTACAATATATAAAGTAAGCACTAGTGAAGGTATCGATGCAGAACTTTGCACAAATACTATATTAATAGTGTGGCAACCCCATTCTAAAAATCGCCGAAATCGGACCATAGGTTTTAAGGCCCCATATATCGAACACGAGGACCTCGGTGCTTCTAGTCTAATATTATGGTTTCCAACTTTCAATGGACTTTATACAATATATATGACGAATATGTGGGTCAAATTGTGTATTACATAATATAAATAAAGTTAAATAAATAAATTGCGAGAGTATAAAATGTTCGGTTACACCCGAACTTAGCCCTTCCTTACTTGTTTCAATAGCCTTTTTTTGACAGATCACGCGTGAATGCTGTCAAGCTGTCATTTTTGTTCAGTATTGTTTGGCATTTCATCATGAAACGCCTTACGCCTGTTTACTATGGTCCACATAATCGACCTATTGAGCGTACTATTCGCAACACCATCACCCATCTTGAGACCCAGCTTTTTTTTGATAATATTCGACCGAATAAACCATATCCATTACGCAGTGAAGAAAATATAGCAGTCCTAGCTAAGAGTGTACACGAAGACCGTGATTGATTTTGCGCAGTTCGCTGCAACTCGGACTGACGTATGGAACGACTTGGCGCATTTTACGTCGATATCTTAAATTAAAGCGTACAAAATACAGCTTGTGCAAGAACTGAAGCCATTCGACCTTCCCAAGCGATATAGCCTCGCTCTATGAGCTCTTGAAAAGTTCCAAGAAGATCTGACGTGTTCGAGACAAATTCTGTTCAGTGACGAGGCCCATTTCTGACTCAATAGCAAATGCAAAATTGCTGCATTTAGAACGAACAGCAACCTGAAGAGATCCAAAGCTGACATTTCATCCAGAAAAACAACAGTTTGGTGGGGTTTGTGGACCAAAAAATGTAAAATCTGTACATGAGTTGCCCCATCTCTATATAAATACTACATTGTAGTTGACTTTATATCGAATATGTTGTGTAATTTCTAAGTTATCTTGGTAAAACTCTATTGAGTTATGTTATTTAGTTTAATATCTCGATCTCGAACCAGCACACACCTTTCAGTAGCCCCAATACAGTGTTTAATCTAACTGTGTGATATTTCAAGGATATTAAATAAATAGGTTTCCGGAGATCTCACTTAATTTTCATATATCTTCTTAAAAGAATATTACTTAATAATATCAATTGTTTCAGTGAACAAAATATCTTGGGTTAAAACTGAATGATGTTTTGATAAAAACTTCGTATTCACATACTCAGCAACGATATTTAAATTAATTTTAATTTTTCATAATTTTTATAAAAAAATCACCATTTAGCACTCGATTTGATGCTTTGTTAGTTATTCTTCAACGTCACTACTATTTATGTGCACATAACTGTATTTGCAGTCTTACTATTTAATGGAATTACATTGTGCTGCTTTTTGTTGTTTTCTTTTGTGCCCATTTGACGGACAGGTGGTCTAATTCATGCAATTTAGTTGCTCAAACTGAATGACTTACCCTCGAGCGCACGATTCCTTGAGATCAAAGCGAGCACCATTTCAGGATTTGGTTCATCGTCAAGATGGACGCCGCCAGCTAACATATTATTGTTGTCTTGCCGCTGTTGTTGTTGCTGTTGCTGTTGACTTGAATTGTGATTATGCTGTAGAATACTCCTACTACCAATAGCTTTACCTATGCTGCTATTCATTATTGTGGGGGAGTGTGGCGTCAGTGTAGGCGGCAGCGGCAACGGCAGCGGCGGCATTGTAGGCAGCGTAGGCAAAGGAGGTACTAGGTGACTGGGCTGCGGTTGTTGCATCATCGTTTGCGGATTCTGATGATTATGCAGCAAAGGATGTGGCTGTTGTTGTTGTTGCTGCTGATGGATATGATTATTCATAATAGAAATGTTGCTGCTGCTAAGCAATGACGAGGCCAATGACGAATGAGGCTGTGGCTGCGGCTGGTGTTGATGGTGGTGTTGTAATAGTGGTGGTGGCGGTTTCAAAGTTTGCATCATTGCTAATGCAACACGTCTACAATTGTAATGCTAATATAATGCAGACTATGCACAAACATCAACAAATTTTCTAATTATCTATTGACATACACACATACACGCGCGCAGTAGTGTTGCAAACGAAATGGCGAAAAGGCAAATCAACATACATACATGCATGCATATATAGGTGCATACGAAAGTACTGCAGCAATAAGATTAACACTTCTGTACATATGTATGTGTGGTTATATATGTAAGTAAGTAATCAGGTGTGGCTTCACTTTGTGGCTTTTAAGACTGACTTTGCGCGATAATGGCGATCATAAACTGAACCAACACACACACGTGGTGGCCGCGTATGTGTTTGCCGACGGTGCTGCGTTATTTTGCGTATCCGCTCAAAAGTGCCGACGGTATTCGATTAACTGTTTTTTTTTTTTATTGGTTTTTAGTAAACAAATTAATTTTCAATATTTTATAACATTTTCAAGCACGTGTCTGCGAGTTATTTTATATTAATTTACGCTGTTTGGGAAATTTTCTTCACTTTATGCATTTAACCACAAATTACTGCTGCTTCTGCATTAGCGCTATATTAATTGGTATTTAATGTTATATTTAGAATCGAAATAAAATAATATTTTTTGATTACTCGCTGCTCGCTAATGATGTGCACTCACACACACACGCGTTTCTATATGTAAACAACTTTGCTGTAAGTAAGTATGTGAGTACGTGATTCTAACGTATTTACACAATTTGACTCCGAGCCTTTTAATAGCACAACCGCACCGCTTTTACGGTAAAACCACAATGTTTACCGCCTTACGGTCGACCCAAGTCCAGATGTGCTATCGAGGAGCTGGTGGTATGCGGTAAGATTGTTTCATATTCAAAAGATATTAACAATGCATATACGTTTATATGTTTGTATGTATGTATGTATGGAGATACCACGATTTAAAGTAGTCGCTTCTTATCACCTTGAATTGGAATTGGTATTCATGATATTGCTATTGGGTACTTACATACATACCTACACACCGTCATAGCTACATGGCATCACATATATACACACATATGTACGCACATGCATGTACGTTTACCTTGCAATTCTAAAACACCTTCTCCACTTCTTTCGAGTGCTACTATCTAAATATCTGATTTGCTCCTCTTTTGGTTTGTTTGTTCTCTATATCAGTTGCCGCTCGAGTTGTTTAGAAGACCCTATCAGCTGCTTACGTCTGTGCAACAACGCGGCCCCTCAATAAATACCGTTTATTATACGCACACATACACCTTTATATATTTACCGACCTACGTATGTTCTACCATTCTTATGCAAGTACCGTTTGTATGTATATATTTACTATTTATAAATATGATGACTACGCCGATCGAAATTAAAAGGTTGTTGTTTTTAAAAAAGCGCTTTTCATGCTCCTTATTCATACTCGTGTATGCTGAGTAGCAGCAAGCTATTGGTATTCGAAGATAGTGCGTAATAAGGAAGAAAAAATAAAATTAGACCATTGTTTGAGAATATTGATAAAAAGTTTTATATTTTCAAGATTCTAATGGTGGCATATTACATATGGTGTATACGACAAGACAGACAGACATTTTAAAGAAAGTAGCGTTTCAACTGGCTAAAATAAGATGCATACAATTTAACATTAAAGATAGTATAACAGTATATAAGTACATATCTATACGAGTCAGTTAAAAATTGGACAGTTTACAGTTACAGTACAAAATAAGCGAAATCAGATCACAGCCACTTCCGATTATCATAAGACACCATTTAAAATTATATCAGATTCTTTCACTCAATAATTTGAAGAACGCAGCTTTTCCTGAGCATTTCCCCCCCTATATACATAGACATATGTACCATATTATAATTAATTTTAAGCCGAATATAAAGGCAAATATGCTGGATATTAATAAAATTTGTTGAACATTTTGTCACGAACTTGATTTGGTTCAATGCCATGTAAATAAATAAAATCGCTTCAGATCATGCTCTAGCCGTAATGCATCTCATTGAAGTATTACCGACCCCTAATTCTTAATTAGTTTGCCGAATATATAACTTAGCATATGATTTTTAATGGTACTAAATTGACAAAATGCTGCTTAAAACTGAGAGGCCGGTACATATTATTTATGTCCTATTGAATTCCGTACCTTTGGAATTTTATCATAAGGTTGTAAAAATCTGACTAGTTTTTTATTCGTACATACTTATCCATCCAAGCAAGGGAAAATTTCACTCTAAAATTGTTGGTATCACTCATGGGTAATATAACAGTTATTTTCTAACCTAAAAAGGCTGTGGTAACTTTATTAGGAGTAACGCCTAAAAACGAATTTAAATTTTATGAGCTAGCTTTACATGTAGGCCAGTTAAAAAATTGGGCATGGGGTGTGGTACAATCTAATTTACTTCATTAAAAAAAAATAATAAAAGCTCTGGTGCCCTTAACATGTGTCACCACTGACCTAATATTGAATGCTAATAGATATAAGTGAGAATATTATATTTCCCTACTTTTATTAAGAGCTTACATTCCTCAAGAATTTTCGATAAATATTATATATAAGGTGGAAATATTTGAAAATTTCTTATACAGTTCAACTTCCCTGGCTCGAATCACCATAATCCACAAAAAAACTTCGACTAGAGAGACTAGTTATGGAAGGTTATTTGTATGAAATTTGACTTATATTGACAATTCAAAAGTTATGGAGAACTTCGAGTTATAGAAGTTCGAGTTCTAGAAGTGCGACAGTATTAATTATGATCCATGCCACGTTCTGTGCGCTCGGAACACTTCGAAACGTCCACATCTGCCGAATAATGAGAATAAGACAACCGAAAATATAAGTTATATATTTTTACATTCAACATTTAATTGGATAACTTCTATAGTTTTTTTTTAAGATAACACACAATTTGACCCAAATATTCGGCATAAAGTCCAATAGAATAACGAAAAACATCATATATAGTATTTGAGGGCTGAGGTAATTCCTGAACCGATTTCACAATTAAGCCCATCGTATTTTTGAAAAACCTATAAAGCTAAAGAGCTAGGAGAAGTTATGACCCGTTTTTAACCATTTCTGGTACAGAGACACACTATTAGAAGAAAAAGATTCCCTCTGAATTAAATTAAGATATCTGAGAGATTTACTGATATTTTCGCTGAAAAATTACCTTAAGGCACTGAATTCTTCATAATCGATATCCGGGCATCGAAAAGTTATAGTCCGATTTCAAAACTTTTTCACAAGTTAAGATCTGATCAGTGCACATACATTAGTTGTGTAAAGTTTTATTCCGCTATCTTCATTGGTTCCTTATGTATATCTTATAAAGTGAAGAATGAGATGAAATTCAAAATTGAGTTATATGGAAAGTAGTCGTGGTTGTGAACCGATTTCAACCATTTTTCACACGTGCCATCAGGATATCAAGAAAATGCTGTATTCCGATTTTCATTGAAATATGAGATTTGGTTTTTGACCCATAATTGGGCGACGCCACGCCCATTTTCCATTTTGTGAAAAAATCTGAGTGCAGCTTCCATCTGCCATTTCTTATGTGAAATTTGGCGTTTCTGACGTTTTTCGTTAATGAGTTAACCCACTTTTATTAATTTTCAACCTAACTTTTGTATGGGCGATGGGCGTGGTTATTATCCGATTTCTTTCATTTTTGGACTGTATTAGGAAGTGGCTAAAAAAAACGACTGCAGAAAGTTTTGTTTGTATAACTTTATTGGTTTGCAAAATATATACAAAAAACCTATTTGTGAGCGTGGCCCCGCCCCCTTTCCCAAAAAATTACATCCAAATATGCCCCTTCCTAGTGCGATCCTTTGTACCAAATTTTATTTTACAACTTTATTTATAGCTTAGTTATGACACTTTATGTGTTTTCGGTTTTCGCCATTTTGTAGGCGTGGCAGTGGACCGATTTTTCCCGTTTCGAAAGCAACCCTCTCACGTCCCAAGGAATATGTGTACCAAGTTTCATCAAGATATCTTAATTTTTACTCAAGTTACAGCTTGCACAGACGGATATGTAAGATATATAGTTTATATGACACATTAAATTTGTGTGATCAAACTTTTAAATTTTTTGATTTTTTTATGAAATAAAACTTATTAGCGAATCGGATTTGGGACTCGATAGTTTGGTCGATTTCGAAAATGAGCTGTTTGCGTCACACTATGTCATAAAGAATAAATTTTATAGTAATTGTAAACAAAACCTTCTCCTGCTTGTACTTAAGCACTTTTTGTCGAACACACTCCAAAACAATAACAGTATGAAACTGTCCTAAATACTATTTCTATCCTTCTTATAATATTATAAATGAGCTTATATTCAAGTAATATTTGAAATGTAAGTAAATTAAATACATTTGTTCATAAAATCACTCTAACGAGATTTCCTGTATTGAAACTCAACTATTATGAAAATCTCCAAAGCTTTACTAACAACACAACATTTATACGGTCTAGATATTAAATATTTTGCATATTTATTAACAAAGCTGGGGCCACTGGATTCTTGATTACCGTATTTATCTTTTTTTGCCGATTTCAATTTCATTTATTTAAACTTCCAATATTTAATATTTTAGAAAGTCCTAACAATGAAAATATATCTTCTCTATTCAGTAGTAAGGTCCTAAATGATATGTAGTTCTGTCGACGCAGAAATGTTTTTAGTTTCTCATCATTTGTTTTTTGATTACACACTTTATATTCCATACATTTGATTTTAAGTTTAATAAGAATTCTAATTATACTAGAATCGGTCGTTTTCTCACACATATAAAACTAAAAATATTTTTGTTTATTTTTTCGCAGAAATTATTGAAATTAAATTATTTTGGTAATGGAAGTGCTTCGAATTCCATTATTGTATATACGTATGTAACTGACGAAAGTCGTATAATTTAAGATTACCATTGAAATTATTAGAAAACGTGTATGAAGTCACTTAAAAACACAATTTATTAACCTTTTCTCAAAAATATTAACCACTTTTGAATCCACGAAGAATTTTTACTTTACTACATTTACTATTTTAAACACACTTTCCGTACCGTCGTGAAATACACCAAGAATACTCGTTACTACTTTATTTTCTTACATTTTTTTTTAATTTTCGGCTACTGCAAATATTCGCACAACGCAACGATGAGTTCACCGACGGCCGTACAGATAATATGAAGCTGAAAGTAGTTACACGATTTTTGCGTCGGCTTCCGGTTGTTCGGTTATTCGGTAACGGTTTGCGGCAGCGCTGTGAGTGGGTGAATATGCAACGCGTTTGCGGATGTGACGACAGGGCGCAATGCTTTTCACCGCACTTACGAAAGCGTACAATGTGTAAAGCGGTGTAAAATGTCGGTGTTGGTGGTGGACATAGAAATGACGATGGCGTTGGCGGTGACGACAGACGTAGAAAGTTGAAGAGGCGTCAAAATTTGTTTTATTTATGTCTTACAGGATGGTCAGCAAGTTCATATTTGTATATTTTACAATTGATCTTAATGTGACACAAATGATATACCACGGCGGATTGTATGTATGTACATATGTACTCGTTTAACGGCGTGTGTATGTGTGTGTGTGTCATGCGAAAGTGCAAATGTTGAAACGATAAATGGCGGATAGTAAATAGTGAAATGCAGAAATTGTCAGCAACGCCAGCAGAGATGAAGCAAATGAATGCTGTTGTTCACTTTTCAGCATATTGCTTATTGTTTTATATACAATACATAAATACATATTTATACATATGTCAGTAAGCACATGTTCATATGTACATGTAAATACATAGGTATGTAAGTGTTTAAGAGATAGTGTGTGCAAAAAATGTGTTTTATGCTGTAAGCAATTCTTATATACTCGCACAAATACATATATATAAGCAACAAATGTATATATATTATACATAAGTTCAAGTACGCTTATGTAAGCTTATGCACATAGATATATTATAACTATGAAATATTTATGTAAATATATATATATATATGAAGCATATGTAGAATTATCCATATGCTGACATATATGAATATATATAAATGTGTACTTATATGTACATGTGTATATACACATACGTCATATATGTATGTATGTTATTATGAGCACGTATTTACTGCACAATGTAGGATACCGCACAAGTAAGCTTTAAAGACAAAAGCAGTGAGATTATTTGCATTTGTCGCTGACTTTGTTTTAACAGTTTATGTATTTTTCTTTCATGCCACTGTTGTTATTATCTATACAATCAGCAACAAGGTAGTATATAGTGTAAGCATACGCAAAAGTGTAGTTGACTTACCTTCCAACACTTATGCTTATGTATACAGATATGTCAATATATAATATATTACAAACATACATATGTATGTGCATACGATCCAGGGTTTTGCAAACTGGATTGAACATTGAAATAACGTAAAAAAAAACAAGTAAGGAAGGGCTAAGTTCGGGTGTAACCGAACATTTTATACTCTCGCAATTTATTTATTTAACTTTATTTATATTATATAATACACAATTTGACCCACATATTCGTCATATATGTTGTTTAAAGTCCATTGAAAGTTGGAAACCATAATATTGGGTTAGAAGCACCGAGGTCCTCATGTTCGATATATGGGGCCTTAAAAGCCTATGGTCCGATTTAGGCTATTTTTAGAATGGGGCTGCCACACTATTAACATAGTATTTGTGCAAAGTTCTGCACCGATATCTTACTAGTGCTTACTTTATATATTGTAAAGTAAACGATTCAGATCGTCTTCAAAGTTCTGGTATATAGGAAGTAGGTGTGGTTATTAAGCGATTTGGCCTATTTTCACAACATATCATTGGGATGTAAGGAAACTATTACAAACCAAGTTTCATTGAAATCGGTCGAGTAGTTCCTGAGATATGGTTTTTGACCCATAAGTGGGCGACGCCACGCCCATTTTCCATTTTGTAAAAAAATCTGAGTGTAGCTTCTATCTGCCATTTCCTATGTGAAATTTAATGTTTCTGACGTTTTTGGTTAGTGAGCTAACCCACTTTTAGTAATTTTCAACCTAACCTTTGTATGGGAGGGGGGCGTGGTTATTATCCTTTTTGGAATGTATAAGGAAATGGCTAAAAAAAACGACTGCAGAAAGTTTGGTTTATATAGCTCTGTTGGTTTGCAAGATATATACAAAAAACTTAGTAGGGGGCGGGGTTACGCCCACTACCCAAAAACATTACATCCAAATATGCCCCTTCATAGTGCGATCTTTCATACCAAATTTTATTTCCATAGCTTTATTTATGGCTTAGTTATGGCACTTTATGTGTTTTCGGTTTTCGCCATTTTGTGGGCGTGGCAGTAGTCCGATTTTGCTGATTTTCGAACTTAACCTTCTTATGGTGCCAAGGAATATGTGTGCCAAGTTTCATCAAGATATCTTAATTTTTACTCAAGTTACAGCTTGCACGGACGGACAGACGGACGGACGGACAGACATCCGGATTTCTACTATCTATCGTCACCCTGATCACTTTGGTATATATGACTCTATATCTAACTCTTTTAGTTTTAGGTGTTACAAACAACCGTTATGTGGACAAAACTATAATACTCTCGTAGCAACTTTGTTGCGAGAGTATAAAAACAAGTAAGGAAAGGCTAAGTTCGGTTGCAACCGAACATTTTACACTCTCGCAATTTATTGCTATATTTTTATTAAGATAACACACAATTTAACCCATATATTCGTTATAAAGTCCAATAGAAAAACGAAAATCATCATATATGGTATATAGGCTGAGATAATTTCTGAACCGATTTCTCTCATTTTCATCACCAACATACATTATATCTGAGAGTGTATGCTCACTTAATTTGGTGCCAAGAAACACGTGTGCCAAGTTTCATCAAGATATCTTAATTTTTACTCAAGTTACAGCTTGCACAGATGGACGGACGGACAGACAGACATTGGGATATTGACTCGCCTCATCGCCCTGATCACTTTGGTATATATAACCCTATATCTAACTCGTTTAGTTTTAGGTGTTACAAACAACCGTTATGTGAACAAAACTATAATACTCTCTTAGCTACTTTGTTACGAGAGTATAAAAAAATATTTACATACACCTGATTTGATGGTTTATCTTCGAAATATATGTATGATCTTTCGGCGAGAGAAAGAGTAGATTTTATCAACAATTTAAGACTTTTTTCCAAGAACTTGATCGAATTTCTAGGTTAGCATCTAATAGATTTTACATAAACGTGATATTATAAAACTTTTCATATCCAGTAGTAGGAGTATCTTATATATTTATAAAAAACACCTATTAAATAAATATTAAACTATACGAGCACATTTACAGGTAAATATGATTTTCTGATCGCTATATAAGACTAGCATTGGAAATAAGTTACCATAACTGCATTTTAGTTGTATGTCACGATGCGATGACGCGACTGTGCTGCGCTGCTTCTGTGTTTATATAAGTGCTCCCATTCGAAGTTGATCGACGATAAGATTACAAGAACTTGAGTTCATTAAATAATGGCGGAGATAATGTCAAATTAGAATTACTTTCAAAGTAATGTTCAATCTCATATGAAAATATGGGACAAATTGTGCCATTAATATACAATTGTATTACTTGAAATAAGTTTAAGCTCTATTGCTGTTATATATACATATATGTATATATGTAGATATAGTTATAGTAATTAATAGTTTATAATTATAATTTGTTATATGTACGTACTTCATGGTTTTTGATTTGAACCTTGGACTTGGGATATAACAAAATATTTTTGATACTATTTTTACTTACTTCTATTATTTAAATTTTGCTTACTTATTTTTACGGTACTTCTTAAACTGGCAAATAAATATTGTCAATAAATTTGATATTGCTTATCCAAACACTCCAAAATCTAATGGCAATTGCTGAGTCATGTTGAACAAACGAACTTGGTAACAAAAATGTCTTTGGTAACTCCCAAAAATATTATGAATAATTTCTAAAATTGTACTCTGATCTCAAATTGATCAAATCAATGTCATATGTTTTATTTTGTTGAGCGACAACAATTACGAAATATAGTAGAGAGGAAAGAAAATAAAAAGTGCATATACGCACATACATATATAAATGAACATTCGGTTCTAAGTGTTTTAACTAATGTATTACGAATAATTTTATGAAATAAATTTCAATTTAAAAACGCCTGTAACAAATGAGGCTTACAACTTTCTTTAGAGACCTTCTCCTCTACGGGTTCAGTCCTGTGGTCTTGGTAATAAGAAGTCACCGACTGAAAAACATCCTTGTATGAGAAAAAATACACTTAGTGGTTAGACAATGCACATTAATAGTTGACCGTATACAGAATTTTATGTAAATATTAAAAAATATCGACTTATTGTGATTAAAGTGAGTGATGTGCATAATACAGCAAATTTACATGTTGAAAACTTAAATTGAAAAAATTTAAAAAAAGTGTATCTACAATGACTATAAGAACAAAAAAATAGCTTTTGAGGATAAGCAAGAGGTGATTTATCACAACTTAAGTAGTAGTGAATCGAATAAATACCTGTCATAAATACATATATGTACATAAATAGACTACCATAAACAAAAATTGATGGAATTGAAGAAAGGTTTAAGGAGGTGTCCATAAACTATATAATATTGAAATCAAGTAAGCAAGTCGTGCGTGTAGGCGTGAAACATCTGAAGCTTTGTACTAGAGCGCAGAGTTCAAAGATAGCGACAAAGTATAAGCAAACCCAAGGAAACAAATATGCAACTTGAGCTTGATTTTGCGCGCACCCAGAATCTTTGTATCTCATTTAATTTCACTTTAATTGTTCTACAAGTACGAATGCGCCAAAGCGTCTTTCTTTTGTGTGCGGTAACAGTTACTAACTTTTCCAGCTTTGTGCATTTTGAGCTTTTCAACGATTTAGTTTTTGTCGGCCCATTATTTTAGCGTTTAAATATCCTTCCTATTTGTCGCATTTACCAACTAATGCTCACGTTTTACATACATATATACATATCCTTTTTTTTGTTTTATATAAAGCTTTCAATGGTGTTAGTGCTGATATTGCTTCGGCAATAATGTCCGTCGATATGTACATATGTATATGGATATATGTTGTATGAATGTATGAAGTATGTATGATATGAAATTCACTGGAGAAAACAAAAAGCAAATGACACTCTGAACGCAACTATTTTCATGTGAGCATATGTTTGTTTGTATGTATGTACTTTAAGTGCTTTTTTCATGTGCACTGCAACTTGCAAACACACAGTAAACACACATACGTACATATAGCAAACAACCGTTATCCGCCAAGTCTGCACGACACCTTATTCCCAAGTCATCGGAAGTTATAACCTTTCCGGTTTGCAATCGTACCAACCAACGCACCATAAGTGCAGTCTATGTAAATAATAAAGTGCAGAGAGAGAACAAGTAGAAATTGTGTCACAAAGGCGGGAAAAGTGAGCGCTGCAGACCTACACACACTCACACGCACCTATTACATGCATATATGTAAGGAGTTGGCACGTGTATGTGTGTGGGTGTGCATTTTGTAAATACCTTCCATATTTAGACTCCACCCCTTTTGTAGCAGTGGGGAAAATAAATGCCATATTGATATTTTGAGTAAAACAAATAATAATAACAACAACAACAACTGTCACTGAAATTATCTTATCATATTGTCACTCTCCGATTCTCCAGTCTACTCCAGCGCAAAAGCCAATGGAAAACGCACTTCCAGCGCCGTCGCAGTAGACGCTATGTACATATACTTGCTCGCATTCAAGTTACAAAAACAAAATACAACAACAACAACAACATCAACCGTCCATTATCAGCAACACAAATTCATCAACGGCTCTTGGTTAGCTGAAGATTTCGCAAAGCGTATTCAGCAATTTGAAAAGTGGCAGCTCACTGGAAGGCTTCCCTTAGCGGGTAACACTTGAGACCGAAGGGGCTGCATCAAAACACTTCAAAATGAACTATTTTCTTTTCCCATATTTGACAATATCAAATACGCGTGTAAATAAATATGCACGCGTATAACTTCTTGAGTGCATAAATACGAATATTTACTAACTCACGAAGGTAATGGTACTTATGCGTGTAAATTTACGTAAAAGTAAGAAATATTGTTTTATTGTCACTCTTACGCGCATGCATAAACACTATTAGGCAAAATCAATAATAAATACCGTTTCACGTTTACTAAGCGGCTTAAGCAGGGAAATTATTTCTTAATTTGTATCACAATTAATCACACATAAACGGAAATGTATTGTACAGCCTTACTTTATAAATGTATGCTTTGAGAAAAACTTATATGTAAATACATGTAAGGTATTAATAAAATACTCAAATAGAGTAGGCAAAAAAGGTAAAACTCTTGAAGAATCGAATATTACGGAGAAAGCGTAAATTATATATACGAGTATGTATGATAAATCAAGTATAGCATAATTTTAATCCAGGTATTCTCGCTTAATTGTATTGAGACATCGAGCGCTTTACTGAAATTATTATATTATTTATCTACCCCAAATCATATATTTTTATAATATCATCAAATTTTTTCACATATTAACCGATATATTCGGTATACTCAACTTTATACTGGAATAACGAATTTTATTATATATAGAATATGGGTTAATTATTCAATTGGCACTTAATATCTTTGCATGTACATATGTACATATGTATACCAACAATATTACGTTCACTTAAATTTGTTGTTTGTTATTGCATATTGACTATTTGTGTTATAAAGACCAGTAGAATAAAAATTTAAATAATATTGAATATATGGTGGCTAGGAAAGTACTGAACGGATTTTATTCATTTTTAGGACCAGCGACGCATACTCACTTAATTAAATGAAGATATTTTGCAAATTGACTGAAATTTTTGAATTTAATTCAGCAGCATGCACTGAGGTCCTCATATCTAACGGCCACAATTTGATAATACCTTTATGCTTGATTTATCTATAGTAAAGTCAAAGAACCTAAATGAATTAGAATTGACCCTTGCACAACTTCTTCTGGATATTGTAGCAGATTAAACTCCTACCTATCCAGACTAGACCTTGACATACTCTACATATGTCCTGCATGCAAAGAGTCCCCGCATGACACTAACCACCTCTTTGCATGCCCCCATTAACCCTACTCATCTAACATCACTTTCCCTTTGGTCCGACCCTATCGAAACAGCTCGTTTCCTGGGCCTCCCGTTAGATGACTTCGATGACAATTTGGCTAGGCTTGCGGTTTCAGGCAGGCTTGGGTAACCGCTACAACAACACCAACAACCTGAATGAATTTAATACAATTATTACTAATTAATTATAATATTTCTGAAAAGTCTCAATTTTGTTGTTTTGATGTGGCGTACCTTCAAAGGGTAATTAAGGATAATGGCGGATATTTTTTTGCCCATGTGTGAATGATATTTGAAAAGTTTACATGTATATAGCCCGTTTAAACCATCGTAATATAAGGATGTCAAGAGAATATTAGGTACCAAATTGGACTCATTGACCCATTACAGATAGACATCGGGAAATCAATTGTATTTAACACAAGTACATATGTAGCTATATATTCTATGAAATGACTCCGCGCGGGGCAAACATCTAAATAGAATGAGTCTCGGTCATTTATTTAGATTTTTTGTTACCGTCTTGATTTGGCTCCAATGTTTTTTAAACCTTAGAAATTTAGATGTCCAAATTTATTTTCCAAGTAGAGCGGATCGACTTTTAACGTCGCCTTGTGGATTCCAAAAATATCTGGGTCTCGTTTCGGAACATGCTCGTGCCAGCTCCATAAGTCCATATTAGAGACGCCGACGGTCCAGAAGACGTGCCAAATTTTGCAAAGGCATCGGTTTGAGGACTTAATATTGTAGTTGAATGTTTTATTTCCGTACGTCACGTAATGATCGAGGAGATATAACACCACCCAAGTAATAAAAGGATTTCTCTTTTCCGAGTTCTATGCCATTGACTTGGAAGTTCTGCGAAGAGGTCGAGTCGATACTTATATATTTGGTTTTATTAATGTTAGTTCTGATAGTTTCAACATAACTAGCTTATAGCCATATTAGCAAAAGTATGTGACATTAAACATATATCGTCTGCATAGTCTAGATCTTCGAGCAGTATATTCCAACCCAATTGTTTCGCGTCTCCTTTACACACAAAAGCGTTCCAGATTACATGATGATGAAATGAGTTGATCGCCTGAGGTGACATAGAGAGAATGGCTTTTCAATGCAAAACGCAATCCTGTTTGTTCTTTTCTCAAACTAGATACTCAAGCGCTTGATAAAAGTTGCAATTCTTATATGTACGTACTATATCCCAAATATATATATTCTTCTTCTTCTTGACTGGCGTAGACACCGCTTACGCGGTTATAGCCGAGTCCAAAACAGCGCGCCACGCATCTCTCCTTCTGGCAGTTTGGCGCCAATTGGTTATTCCAAGCGAAGTCAGGTCCCTCTCCACCTGGTCCTTCCATCGGAGTGGAGGTCTCCCTCTTCCTCTGCTTCCACCAGCGGGTACTGCATCGAATACTTTCAGAGCTGGAGCACCTTCATCCATTCGAACAACATGTCCTAGCCAGCGTAGCCGCTGTCTTTTTATTCGCTGAACTATGTCTATGTCGGTCGTCGTCGAATAACACATACAGCCCATCGTTCCATCGTCTGCGGTATTCGCCGTTGCCAATTCTTAAGGGACCATAAATCTTCCGGATGTTGACATCGTCCACGCTTCTGCACCGTAAAGTAGGACGGGAATGATGAGAGACTTGTAGAGTTTGGTTTTTGTTCGTCGAGAGAGGACTTTACTTTTCAATTGCCTACTTAGTCCATAGTAGCACCTGTTGGCAAGAGTGATTCTGCGTTGGATTTCCGGGCTGACATTGTTATTGCTGTTAATGCTGGTTCCCAGGTAGACGAAATTATCTACAACTTCAAAGTTATGACTGTCAACAGTGACGTGGGAGCCAAGACGCGAATGCGCTGACTGTTTGTTTGACGACAGGAGATATTTCGTCTTGTCCTCGTTCACCACCAGACCCATACGCTTCGCTTCCTTGTCCAGTCTGGAGAAAGCAGAACTAACGGCGCGGGTGTTGTTTCCAATGATATCGATATCATCGGCGTACGCCAGTAGCTGTACACTCTTATAGAAGATTGTACCTTCTCTGTTTAGCTCTGCAGCTCGTATTATTTTCTCCAGCATCAGGTTAAAGAAATCACACGAGAGTGAGTCACCTTGTCTGAAACCTCGTCTGGTATCGAACGGCTCGGAGAGGTCCTTCCCGATCCTGACGGAGCTTTTGGTGTTGCTCAACGTCAGCTTACATAGCCGTATTAGTTTTGCGGGGATACCAAATTCAGACATCGCGGCATAAAGGCAGCTCCTTTTCGTGCTGTCGAAAGCAGCTTTAAAGTCGACAAAGAGATAGTGTGTGTCGATCCTATTTTCACGGGTCTTCTCCAAAATTTGGCGCATGGTGAATATCTGGTCTGTTGTTGATTTTCCAGGTCTAAAGCCACTCTGATAAGGTCCAATCAGTTTGTTGACGGTGGGCTTTAGTCTTTCACACAATACGCTCGACAGAACCTTATACGCGATGTTGAGGAGGCTTATCCCACGGTAATTGGCGCAAATTGTGGGGTCTCCCTTTTTGTGTATTGGTCAGAGTACACTGAGATTCCTATCGTCAGGCATGCTTTCTTCCGACCATATTCTGCAAAGAAGCTGATGCATGCACCTTATCAGTTCTTCGCCGCCGCGTTTGAATAGCTCAGCCGGTAATCCATCGGCACCCGCCGCCTTATTGTTCTTCAAGCGGGTAATTGCTATTCGAATTTCTTCACGGTCGGGCAATGGAATATCTGCTCCATCGTCGTCGATTGGGGAATCGGGTTCGCCATCTCCTGGTGTTGTACTTTCACTGGCATTCAGCAGGCTGAAGAAGTGTTCCCTCCACAAACTCAGTATACTCTGGTCATCAATAACTAGATCACCTCTGGGGGTCCTACAGGAGTGTGCTCCGGTCTTGTAACCTTCAGTTAGTCGCCGGATCTTTTCGTAAAATTTTCGAACATTACCCCTGTCGGCCAGCTTGTCAAGCTCTTCATACTCACGCATTTCACGCGAAGTAGGCAGTCTGTTTTCTCTCCACTGCGAGACGACAATCCTCATCATACCAGCTGTTTTTTTTTTACTTTTCCGAAAACCAATGGTTTCGGTTGCAGCTGTACGTAAGGAGTTTGATATGCCGTCCCACAGCTCCAAGATAGTGGTCCGAGTCGATGTTGGGACCACGAAGCGTACGCACATCAAAAACACTGGAGACATGTCGTCCATCTATCACAACATGATCGATCTGGTTGAGAGTGATTCGATCCGGGGACAGCCAAGTAGCTTGATGGATTTTCTTATGCTGGAATCTAGTACTACAGACGACCATATTTCGGGCCCGGCGAAGTCGATCAGCCTCAGACCGTTTGGTGATGTTTCGTCAGGAAGGCTGAATTTTCCGACTGTTGTGCCAAAGACACCTTCTTTACCCACCCTAGCGTTGAAATCGCCAAGCACGATTTTGACATCGTGGCGGGGGCAGCGCTCATAGGTACGTTCTAGGCGCTCATAGAAGGTATCTTTGATCACTTCGTCCTTCTCTTCCATCGGGGCGTCTGCGCAAATCAGCGATATGTTGAAGAACCTCGCTTTGATGCGAATTGTGGCTAGACGTTCATCCACCGGAGTGAATGCCAGGACTTGACGACGGAGTCTCTCTCCCACCACGAATCCCACACCGAATTTGCGCTCCTTATATGGCCGCTGTAGTAGATGTCACAAGGACCCACCTTCTTCCGTCCTTGTCCCGTCCATCGCATTTCTTGGATTGCGGTGATGTCAGCCTTTACTCTTTCGAGGACATCAACCAGCTGGGCAGAGGCACCTTCCCAATTAAGGGTCCGGACATTCCAGGTGCATGCCCTTATTTCGTAGTCCTTTAAACGTTTGCAGTGGTCGTCATCAAAATTGGGGTCTCTCATCCGAGGCTGTTTTTTCTTTTTCATTGGAGGTGTTTTTATGTGGTGGGTCCCAAACCCTACGCACAACCGCATAGGCGGGTTTCGCCTTCTCACTTTAGCTCGCCTCCAAACGGATGTCTGTTGGCTACCCAGAGGATACTTGGTCTAAGACCGGAAGTCGTGAGCTGCTTGAGCCACATGCAAAAGAATCGTTCCTGGCCACTCCCAAGTGAATGACAGTCAGAAACTTTCCTCACTTACGTGAACTTCTACATATGACTCCATCCTCCATATATAGTTAGATGAATAATTGTATTACACTATTTTCCAAATGTTGTTATTTCCACTTCTCCCCTATCATATACATATGTATATTATATCGAATCTTAATACTTTGATGAATGTGCAATAAGTTACAAAATCGGTTGATACAATAATGATTTTCTTTTTTTCTAGTGGACTTTATACCTAACTTAATGATCCGCTCAGTACCTTTTTGTTCAACATTAGCGCGCTAATATGGTGCGCATATTTCTGTCCAGCCTGCTTACCATCATAGCACTTCAAAAACTTGGTAGGTTCTTAGTTACTTTCTTTAGATTTGTCGAAACTAATTAATGAACCTGTCGCTAACTTTTTAAAGGTTGATTTTAAGGTTGATTTCATGCCAGTATATTTGAGTACTCACGTTTGGATATTCTGGCATTTCTCCAAAAAGTAATAAAATAATACATAAACAAGTAAGGAAGGGCTAAGTTCGGGTGTCACCGAACATTTTATACTCTCGCAATTTATTTATTTAATTTTATTAATATAACAAACAATTTTACCAAGTCCATTGAAAGTTTGAAAACCGTATTATTAAGTATATGGGAGATAGGGGAAGTTATGACCCGATTTCACTCATTTTTGGCACGGAGACATATTATTAGAAGAAAAATATTACCTCTGAATTTCTTCAGAATATCTGAGAGACTTATCTATATTTTCGGTAAAAAATTTGTTAGAAGCATCGAGTTCCTCATATACGATATATAGCGTCTTGAAGACTTATGGACCGATTTCGAAGATTTTTAGAAGCGCGATGCCACTCTTTAAATGCAGTATGTTTGCAAAGATCTGTTCCGATACCTTCACTAGTGCTTACTTTATATAGTGTAAAGTATACGATTCAGATCGACTTCAAAGCTCTGTTATATGGGAAGTAGGCGTGATTGTCATCCGATTTGCACTGTTTTCACAACATATCATTGGGAAGATAGGAAGACATTATAAACCGAGTAGTTTCGGAGATATGGTTTTTGAACCATAAGTGGGCGAAACCATGCCCATTTAAAATTTTGTATACCATTTTGAGTGAAGCTCTTCTGTACCATCTTTATAATGCAATTTAAGGTTTCTACTGGTTTTCCTTACTGAATTTAAGCATTTTTAGTAGTTTTCAACATAGCCTTTGTATAGGAGGTGGGCGTGGTTATAATACGATTTCCATTTTCGGACTTTATAAGGTAGTACCTAAAAGAAACGACTCTAGAAAGTTTCCATGATTTAGCTTTAACAATTTAAGAGATATGTACAAAAAACTTAGTAGGGGGCGGGACCACGACCACTTCCCCAAAAAAATTACATCCACATATGGCCATTCATTGTGCGTTTCTTCATACCAAAATTATACTTCTATAGCTTAATTTAGTTATAGCTCTTTATATGTTTTCGGTTTTCGCCATTTTGTGGGCGTGGCAATGATCCGATTTTGCCCATTTTTCATCAAGATATCTCAATTTTTACTCAACTTAAAGCTTGTACAGACTGACAGACGGACGGACGGACAGACATCCTGATTTCAAATCTACTTGTCACCCTGATCACTTTGGTATACATATATGACACTATATCTAACTCTTTTAGTTTTAGGTGTTACAAACAACCGTTATGTGAACAAAACTATTGCACAGTGGTTCGGCTTGTATGAAGGCGCGGTCATAAATACTTCCCGTTGAGATATCGCTATGAAATTTTCACCAAAAATCTAGAAAAAGTTTTAAGTATATAGTAAAAAAATTAGCACATAGTACAGTAATTGCCATTATATGGCAATGATGCGCAAAAATACTTCTCATGGTCATGGTCGGAGCGTCAAAACTTTCAGTAAGGCTTTGTAATAACATTTAAGAAAGCGATAAACAAGCTGAACATGATTTGTCGTTATAGTTTAACATCCAACCCCCACATTCAACCTGAAAGAATAATATCATATAAAAAAATCATGTAGGAAAAAAGCAAATTATCTTCCAATTTAATACAGTTCAGTTCAGTTCAGTTCGTGTTCAGCGACCCCAAAAACCCCCGACTAACGATTTTCGAGCGAATCCAATGAATTTTTAATTTTTCGTCCGCCATATTGGATCCGCCATTTTGAATTTTTAAAAACTTACTTCAGATTCGTAATCAGCGACCCCGAAAACCCCCGAGTAAGGATTTTCGAACGAATTTGATAAATTTTTTAGTTTTGGCCGCTTTTGCCTACCTTCTGGCCCACTGTGCAGCAGTGCTAAATAAATCGAGGATGAGATATGTGTAGAAGTTCACGTAAGTGAGGAAAGTTTTTGATTGTCATTCACTTGGAAGTGGCCAGAAACGATTCTTCTCCACATGATTCAAGCAGCTCACGACTTACGGTTTTAGACCAAGTATCCTCTGGGTAGTTAACAAACATCCGTTTGAAGGCGAGCTAAACTGAGAAGGCGAACCCGCTTCTGCGGTTATTCGTAGGGCTTGGGACCCACCACACAAAAACGAAGTACCAATGAAAAATCGAAAAAGAAAGCCTCGGATGAGACACCCCCCTTTTGATGACGACCCCTGCAAACGTTTTAAGGATAATGATTTAAGGGCATGTACCTGGAATGTCCGGACCCTTAATTGGGAAGGTGCCTCTGCCCAGCTGGTTGATGTCCTCATACGACTAAAGGCTGACATCACCGCCATCCAAGAAGTGTTATGGACGGGACAAGGACGGAAGAAGGTGGGTCCTTGTGACATCTACTACAGCGGCCATATAAAGGAGCGCAAATTTGGTGTTGGATTTGTGGTGGGAGAGAGACTCCGTCGCCGAGTCCTGGCATTCACACCGGTGGATGAACATCTAGCAATCCGCATCAAAGCGAGGTTCTTCAACATATCGCTTATTTGCGCCCACGCCCCAACGGAAGAGAAGGACGATGTGACCAAAGATGTTTTCTATGAGCGCCTAGAACGCACCTATGAGCGCTGCCCCCGTCACGATGTCAAAATCGTGCTTGGCGATTTTAACGCCAGGGTGGGTAAAGAAGGTGACTTTGGCACAACTGTCGGAAAATTCAGCCTCCATGATGACACATCGCCAAACGGCCAGAGGCTGATCGACTTCGCTGGGGCCCGAAATATTGTCGTCTGTAGTACCAGATTCCAGCATAAGAAAATACATCAAGCTACTTGACTGTCTCCTGATCGAAACACGCGTAACACGCAGATGGAATGCTCGAAAATTTTATGAAAAAATGAAGCGACTTAACGCAGGTTTCAAGACTGGAGCATCCTCATGTAGAGACCAAGGTGGTAATCTCGTAACCGGTGTCCAGGGCATACTGGGATTATGGAGGGAACACTTCTCCGACCTGCTGAATGGCAGTGAAAGTACAACACCAGGAGTTGGCGAACCCGATTTCCCAATCGATGACGATGGAATAGATGTTCCATTACCTGTCCATGATGAAATTCGAATAGCAATTACCCGCCTGAAGAACAATTGGAATTGGCGCTATACAACTATTGATACGCTATTTACGAGATATTCGAGAACGGTAAAAATGTGCAAAATAATATGGGGTTGATGTGTGAAAATAGTTGTGCTATGTAATCAGTTAATTATTTTCTGGATATAATTAATACGCCACATACATATATTATATAGTTTGAAATACCCAAAATATTTGTTATCAATTTATTTGAATACATTCAACATGGTATGAAAAAACCAAAACTATTATATAATAGAATATATTCCTTAAAATAATATGTATTTTTCTTCGACAAAATCTCCATCTATAGTAATGTATTTATTGCAACGGTGCTCTAACATTTTCGTTTCCGCATGATAGATCGAAGTTTCGGTACCTCCAAATTACGTTTTTTTTTATTTTGTCCATTTTCCTCTTATCTTTAGTATGATTCTGTTTCCATAAAAACACTTTTTGAATCTGAAAAAGAGGATAAGACACCTGTGCAAAATTTATCAAATACGGTAGGTGGAGCCTAGTTCTTTCTTCTTATGTCTTTGTCTTTTTATAATTATAAATGGTCATAAAACAAACCCAAATGAGCGAAAGTAGCATTAGAGGCGAATTGATTGCATATTCAAGTGACCAGAGTAATAGTTGCATACAAAAGGTAGGCAGAATGGCCTGTTTGCCCATCAAATTGCTAACAACTGAAGATGATTTTTTGCTGCGCGCCAAACAGTTGGAAGCAGCGATCAAAGAGGATTTATGGCGAGAGTTAATACCTACTATGTGCATAGCTACACTCGGTACAACTGGCACTTGCGCTTACGATGACATCAGAGAACTAGCACAGATCTGTCAGCGTAATCCAATTTGGTTGCATGTGGATGCAGCATATGCAGGTGCCGCTTTAGCATTAGATGAATATGCACATTTGCATGACGGATTGCAGTATATTGATTCCCTGAATATAAATCTGCACAAATTACTAATGGTCAATTATGATTGTGCAGTTATGTGGCTAAAAGATGCTAGAAAAGTCGTGGAAACTCTTCAGGTGAACCGCATATACTTGCAAAACATCCAAAACAATAACAAAATCCAACTGCCTGACTTCCGCAATTGGTAAATCTCGCTGGGCAAACGTTTCCGGGCACTTAAAATCTGGATCACTTTCCGCACAGTGGGTGCTGAAGGATTACGGAGAAATCATCAGCATCTAAAATCTAAAGCTTTCAGAGCGTTTCGAAAAATTTGTTTTAGCTAATAATCGCTTTGAATTGGTAGCTAAAGTCACACTTGGCATTGTTTGTTTCCGAATTAGAGGTGCAAATGAATTGACAAAACGTTTGTTGCAACGGATTTTGGACAAGAAAAAAATCTATATGGTTCAATCGATGCATGCTGGTAAGATTTTCTTACCTTTTTTTTATTTGTGGGATGGATACTAAGGATGAAGATGTGCATTTTGCTTGGACCGCATTTCAAAATGAACTGAGTGAAATGCCGGATATCATTGCCAAATGTGAAAATGCTATAAATGAAATTTCTTTAGAAACTGTAACGAAACGGAAGTCTTTAAATTTAAGTCATATGAATTTATTTCATACGTATGAGAGGATGAAATAAAAGTTGAAACTTACGAAGAAAGTTATATTTTTAAGTTGTGACCTTTTAATTTTACAATACTTGGCGATTGACTCATATAAAAGAATAATTAATATTTTAGTTTAAAAATCTTATTTGTTCATTTCCCATTATTTGGAATAATGCGTACTTTTTCAAGATAGGCTATTTGTCATTTAGTTTTAGACGCGACTGTTTTTAAATTCACAAACAAAGGTGGCAGCACCTTGATGCCAGCTGCTATATTTGCCAAATACACCAAAACACTATAAAAATAAACATATGGCAATGATAACAAATAATAACAAAATTTAACAAAACATTTCGGGCAGAACCTTCAATCAAATATTTTAGTTAAAATAAATTTCCGTTAAAAATTATAAAAATATATTTTTATTTAATAAAAGTGCATAAATTAACTTATAACAAACTAATAAATTGCAATGAGATAGTAAGAATATAGTTTCAAGAACCCAGTGTGTATTTTTTCTAATATTTATTGAACACAAATTTTCAGCATTCGATGTGTTGGGCGTAAACTTCATGGTACAAGCCTGATTGGCAATACTTTTAAAACAATTTATCCAACAGATAGTTTCCATAAACCCAGGAATGAGGTCGCCATTATCGTTATTGGTGCTGGACTTGCTGGTCTATCGGCTGCCAATCACTTAATTCAAAATGGTTTCAAGCAAACAATTGTACTAGAGGCTACAGATCGTTATGGTGGACGTATAATTTCCAAACAATTTGGTGATGCATATTGCGAATTAGGAGCAAAATTTGTGCCCATAAATGTAAAAAATGATACGGTCTACAACATACTGCAAAGCATGCGAGGACTGCCGAAAAAAGTAATACCAAACAAAGATAAAATGTATGTGAATGCGTATGGAGAAAAAGTGGATAAGAAACTACCCGAATTAATAGGCAGACTTTACAAGAGGCTTTGTTCGCATATACAGTTCGATGAAAAATACAAAGCTGGCGCTATGGAAGACCTAAATAATTTACACACATACTTTCAAGCTGAAAAATCAAGGCTGTTAACTTCGGTTTTTAATGGAGAAGACCGAAAAACTGCAAATGAAATATTCAATTCACTCATCAAAGAGTTTGGCAGCCTATTAGGATGCTCTCTTGAATATGTTAATATTGAACATATAACAAAATTGAAAAATGGTGTTAATCATGGCAACTACATTTACATACCTACTGGCTTAGATAATATATTAAGTGTTTTAACAAAAAATCTGTGCAATACTCAGTTGAAGGTTGGAAAGCCAGTTGGTGAAATCAATTGGTATATACCACCAGAAATTGGAGGAAAACGTGTGGCTTGCTTGGATGGTGATGTATATCGTGCCGATCATATAATTTGCACGGTGCCATTGGGTGTACTTAAAATATTTTCGGAAAATATGTTCAGACCATCATTACCAACCAACAAAATAAATTCTATAAAAAAGCTTGGTTTTGGCACACCAGTGAAAATTTATTTCGAATACGAGTGTAATATAGACAGCTGGTTGAAGAGTAGTTTGCGACCATTATGGAGTGCAGATGGTGCCAACGCAGATATGGCATGGACTAAACAAGTGGTTGAAATATCGAAATTGCCCAAAAGCAATAGAGTAGTTGAAATAGTTATTGGTGGTGAATTTTACGACAAAATTGAAAAATTACCAGATCTAGAAGTGCTAACCGAAATAACAAATCTACTACGTACATTATTGAAAAATCAAAATATACCGTATCCCACTTCGGTGTTGCGCTCTAATTGGAGTTCACTAGCATGCTATCTAGGTGGTCGTCCTTACTTCTCCACTGGTAGCACAATAAATGATGTGTTAACATTAGCCGAACCGCTGGGACCCATGTCAAGTCTTCTCTTTGCTGGTGATGCAACCATAGTAGAAGGATTTGGTACTATAGATGGTGCGCACAAGAGTGGCATTAGAGAAGCACAACGCATAATAGACCACTACAACAAACAAACGGCTGTTTAAGTCATAAACCAAAGGAATGAATACAAATGTGATATTTTTTAATTACGCTTTAATAACATGAACTTCACTTTAAAGTTTATAAATAACTTACTTATTAGCATATAACACACAACAACAATGCAAAACTGTTAAAAGCATTAAGTAAATAGTATTTGGCTATAATATCAACAACAATAATTAATTAAGCATTTATGTACTAATGGAATATAGTAGAGAATATTATCAGGCATTCGTTGTCATCGAACCAATTGAAGTACAACTTCAGGTTCGTTCCCTAAATGAGTCATTTATTTTAATTTATTTTTTTAGTCTTCATTTTTAATACAAATCGTTTGATCTCTTTATTCCTTGCAGATGTCATTAGCAGCTTCACTAATTTCATTCCAAGAATAATCCATATCCTCTGACTTGGTAAATCTGGAACAAACCGCCATACGCAAAAAGTACACATCATTGATTTTACTTGGCACCATATGTATGTTACCACGTCCATTGATATGTTTCAATAGCTTCTCACTCTGTTCATTAGGACCCTTTAAACGGAAACAAACCAAACCCATATTGACATCGCCAACAATTTCAAAACGATCATCGGCTCTGCAGAGATCGGCAAAATGTGTAGCGTAACCACAGTGACGTCTTATGTGTGCTTGTAGATTTTGCACGCCATACAAACGTAGTACAAACCACAATTTCAAAGCACGGAAACGACGACCTAATGGAATTTGCCAGTGTCGGTAATCGGGTACTGAACCCTGCATATCATGCTTCAAATACAATGGATCCACATTGAAAGCATTCACTACCCAACTGGGATCTTTCAGCCACATAGCGCTGCAATCGAAATTCACCAGCATCCATTTATGTGGATTGAAATTGAAAGAGTCTGCTGTCTCGATGCCTTTCATCAGGTGACGATATTCGGGACAAATAAAAGCGGCGCCGGCATATGCAGCATCCACATGTATCCATACGCCATACTTGTTGCCAACAGGACCACATTCGTCCAAATAATCGAAGGCACAGGTATTTGTTGTGCCCAACGTGACAACGGCCTGCAAATGCAAATACAAATGTAAATTAGAAATATACTATATATGAATTTACTTCAGTTATGCAGTTATGTTAAGTATAAGAAAGAACAAATATCTCTATATCTGAAGAAAAGTATATCTCTATCAGGCGTTGTACCAAGAAAATCTCTGTAAACTCTAACATGTTAGTTTTAAGCATCTAAATTTAACATTTTGTAGTTAAAAAATCTTTAGCAATATTAATATTCTATTTGTATAGTATTTTTTGCATTATGTAATGTAACAGTAAAAAAGAGTTATAACACATTTGACAAATGGTTCTCAAAGAACACTATGTATACTCAAAAGCTGGATAGTGGCTTTGTTAGCCGTAAAATTATAAAATGTAACAAATTCACTGATAGAAGAATATAGCAAATCTATTTTTGAACTCAAGCAACGAATGTATTTTACTTATACGTACATAGAATGGTATAAGTCCATCTTCCAAATCCTTTTTAATTGCCGCTTCTAATGCCTCACCACGAAGCCGGTTATCCTTATCTGCTGGAACGCCACGCAATTTAACACCACCAAGTAGACCAGCACGCTCAACCGAAGAATGTGCCTGTGAAGAGCTGTAGCCCACCAATTTTGAAATGATTGTGCTCTCACTCCAATCTGGATGTAGTTTCTTAATCTCTTCGATTTTCTTAGCTTTAGCACCCAAAAGTGCCACCAGTGTTGCTTCACTGGCTGTACCTTGTATGACGCCGCCGCCTTTTCCACCAGAACAGGCGAGGAATTCCTTCGGCAAACCAATCATTTTGCCCAACCAATCCAACATGACCACTTCCAATTCGGTACATGCGGGACTAGCAATCTTTTAAAATAAAAAAATGTTTATTGATTTGTATAATGGAACATATTCGCATTCAACCTACCCAAGAGAATCCAATGCATGCAATAGCACCACTTAGCATATCAGCGACTATGGCTGGGTATGAGTTGGCTGTTGGGAAATATGCATGGAATTTGGGACTATGCCAGTGTGTGACGCCAGGCATTATTACACGTTCGATGTCCTTCATAACATCCTCCCAGCTTTCTGGTGTCTCTGGTGCGGCATCGGGAATAAGTGGACGCAAATAACCGGGTTTTACATCGGAAAGGACACGTCTGGAATTGTTGAAAAATATTTAATGTTATTAATAACTATATAAACAGACTAGGTAAGGAGAAGGTTATAAAGAGCAGCCGGTGCTAGCCAAAGAGATTAGTTTTGTATAAAATTTAAGCTAGTGGGATATATGTATGAATGTATGCCTTTAGCCAAAGTTATATCGGGATACCTTTCAGTTTAGCGTGACATCACTTCTACTCCAAAGAAAATTTACCAATAACAGGTCTTTTTTAAAATCAACACAATTTTTGTTTACAACTAATATTGAAATAGTATTGTTCACCAATAAAGCAATAACTTGTACTTGTAAAGTGTCTAATGTTGCTTAAATTCAATGAAATTAACGCCATAAATGCAGCCTAATGTCGTTCGCATTATCACACATTTATTTCACATTTAATTAGCTGTTGAATTACAAGGTTAGCTAATTACTTGTAGCTAAGATTAACACAGCTCACATAAAAATCTACATGCTCATACATACATATGTAGGTACGAAATCACAGAGTTCCATTGAAGAATAAACACACGTGCAACGTTTTTGCTCATTCAGCTGGCTGATTTTTTTACAGTTTTGTAACTGAAGGTTTAAATGCTAATTATGAATTGTAGTAAGAAATGAAAGTGCGGAACCTGTCGTTTGGTTTGACCTTAAGGCGTGACTAAGAAAATGTACCGATTGTTTTGTACTTTTGCTTATATAATTTTTTGTATTTCAATGTCAGTATTTGAAAGTGAGAATTATTGATGGAATGGAGCGTAACTAAATTAAAATGCAAATGTGTATATACTTCGGATAAATGTACACAATTGTAACTAATCCTCAACTGGTTTTTTAATGTAAAAACCCACTTGAGTTAAAATTGTATAAGCAATACACAAACTCCGTACAATTTAAAATTTAAATTTTAGCAACAAAGTTATCAGGTGTATCATTTTAAAGATAATGGGAATATTCTTACACAAGCTGATTACAGTCTTTACTGTCACATCGGAAATAAGCAACCAGTTATTATTTCCTATAATATCTATTTCCCTATAATCAAATATTTCAAATAAGGGATCCTATACATATATATTGAGATAAATTATTTCTGAGACTAAATAAACTAATTTAAAATTCATACATTATCATTATAAGATTAAATAAGACGACAAAGTAAATATTTAGAATAAATATTTTTAATTTTGCCGAGTTAGCATTTGATAACGCAAAAAATATCATTATTTTCAAATTCAGTGTACAAAGCACAGTACAAATACATAAACTGAAGTATAAAATCACATTTCCTTGTGACGGTTTTGATCACTCAAAATTATGCATCACGAAAACATCACTTTTCGGCCAATATCATTTATTTCTTGCTTATTGTATGTATCTTTTTAAACTTGAAAAGCGAATTTCTAAACAAAATCAGCTGATTGTTTTCGGTCTCAATGGTTTTTGTAATTTATATGCTTTGGAAGAGAATTTTCATGTTAAGGGTTTTGGGGAGTCAGGTTTTACAAAAACCCTTAAGAAATTTTTCAGATTAAGATATACTTTAGCTACTTTTTTGTGTTGAAAATATACATATATGTATTTTGTCTTATTTCGCAATATTAAATCTTACTATTATCATTCCATATACATATGTATGTAAATATTTATTGTTTACAATTTATTGAAATATCGAGTGCATATGAAACAAATACTAGTATTTGGGTTTACTACAAATCGATGCTATTTATTTCGATTATATTTTGTTTTTAGACTAAACACAGTTTATGCCTTTCCCGTTCTTAATTTTTCAAATTAATCACAATATGCCATACGTAAGTAAATTTGTATTGATAATACATGAGTATGTATTATACTTTAAATTATAAGTGGCTTGTCTCGTTATATGATTTCAATCATCATGAGTATAAATTTTAATGTTTACATCTCTGTTAGTTACTTGACAAATTTCTCTTAAGGAGGGAACCGCAAGTTCTAATGGATTTTAAGAGGTGATTTAGAATGATAGATGTGATTCGAAATACAATTAGACGTTTATCATTTTCTACCGAAAATTCAGCACTAGGCTAGAGAGCTCTGATCAAACCAAGGTCTACATGGAGATAGTCTGTATGGAGATAGTGCGAACTTCTAAGCATTACCAAGTTGGTCTTTCAACAATTTTGATACAATACTTTTGTCGAAATATGTTTATTAATAATTTCATTTGAGAGACACACAATTTTTACTATCACAATTGAAATAGTACATTTCACTGAGTGATTAACACGCTCACTCTTAATTATTGTTTATTGGGAAATATTAACGTGCTGGAGTTCATCGGTTCTGAACCAGAAATGAGTCTCCCTAATTAAAGTCTCGAAAAATGTATGAAACAGAACCAATCTACACCAAGAAATCCGATTTTAATATAAATATCTATCGGATAACTCAATCAGTATATTTGGGATCAATGAAATGTGATAATTTTCCCTAAATGTAGTAAATTATATAATCTACTACTTACCTATCGCGTATATTCTCCAAATAATCGGCGATATAGTCAACCATAGATTTAGCAAAATCTTTGAACTCTGGTGCTTCCATGTCGATCTAAGGGTTAAAGGAATAAAATATATTTATTATTGTAAACTCAAATTTTCAATTACAGTTAAAAATAGTTTTCTAATAATATACCATTTAAAAAATATTAGTTTCCAACTTACCGACACGTTCGGATCAAGCTTATCCATATTAATATCAGAAACACCCTTCACCAAATTTTCCAAATTGTTATTCATTTTATTGAAGAATGAGTGCTTAATAAATGTTGAGTGTTATTTTCTTCTTTATAGAGAGATAACAGAGGAAGAAATAAATTAATTAAAAGCAGCTACAAAGCAAGTTAGTGATCATTAATATGTTTGTTAATAAGGCAGGTGTTCAATATATGCATATGTATAAATAGTGCTAGTTTCATTAATTTATTTTCGTACGTATGTAGTTACTACTACCTAAATAACTTATTTATAATTGTTTATCTTTTCATTTAACATGAGAGTACCACTTAGCCAGTTTTATAGCCTTCACTGAAATATTTATGTACATATGGCAATGTTGTAGAATAATAAACTAACAATCAAAAATTTTTTTTAAATGAAATTTCGAATGTTCTTAATTCATTATACGATAATGGGAAGTCCTGAAACTAAAAATGTGTTTAATTTTCTCTCATAAACATAACAATCATTCATACATATGTACATTTACAAGTAAATTTTTAGTTGGTCTAGCTTTTAAAGATTTGCAGTGCAATAGAAATATGAGAAAAACACTTCAAAAGGTTTATCAATCGCAAGTAATTCCAAAAATATTTGTTATCATTTGTTCGATTCTTAAACGTGTTTATAATTAAGTATTGTATATTGTGAGATCATAAGTAAATAGTTTATCACTGAATTGTATCAACCGATGTAATTTTGAGATTTAAAGGTGCTATTGAACTTTCCTAATTCAAATCACCATAATCCACAAAAAATACTTCGAGTTATTGAAGTTTTCAAAAAACATAAAATTTTCAAAAAATCTTTAAAATAGAAATTTTTACACAGATTTATTTATTTACTTCGTTTTTTTTGTGTTCTGTAATTTTTGGTTGAATGTATTTTTTTTGCTTGTTTATGAAAATAGATTCTAATCTGTTTAGTGCTTTGTTGAGATCGTCAGTTGTATAAATATTCGTATTTAAATAGGAATTTAAAATTGCAAAGGAATGCATTACATCATTTTTGCATAGCGGTTGAATAACTGTTTACGAAGTGGGATTTCCCCGAAAATGCTATTTAGAGCATCACGTGACAATTTAAAATATCAATTTATGGAAGGAAACTTTTATGTAATTTCACTTCTATTGCCTATTCAAGAGTTCGAGTTATAGAATAAAACAAAATTGTGATTAAAATAATTATTGATGATTAGCATTGGCGAAATAACGCGAATTAACCTAGTAATCGTTATTTAAACAATTTTGAAATGGAAAAAAATATTTACATAAGTGCTAACATATTACTTTTAAACTTCACTTTATCCAAAACTCTATTATTATACGAAGTACGGTAATTTTTTTAAGTATTTTTATATTGTTTTTATATTTTTGTTTAAAAAATCTCAAACTATCAATCACAAATTAAGAACACATGAATTAAAAAAAAAGTTAGTAGAAACACATTGCTAAGACTTTTAACATAATTGCATTGATGATATTTTTGATTTAAAAGTAAGTAAATTAATTATATTTTTATAAAAAAAAATATATTTTTTATTTTAATAATTAACCCTTTTTAGTTTCCATTAAAAAATACCTAAAGGTATATAGTAATATGAATACATATCTGTAAATTTATTATGTATGTTATGTTTTCTTTTCGTGTTACGCCCCAGACTTATGCGCACCGAAAACCATTGGCAAAGATTCAATGTAAATATTTGAGACATACATACATTTATCTATGTGCTTATGTACACTTTATGCGATTTATGCAAATGTACTTTGCTTAAAAGCTTATTCGTAATATGGTTAGCCTTGTTATTTGTGTATCGAATCGAAAGATAATTAAAAGAATATGAATTAATAAAGTAAATTTGTGCAGGTATATAATTTATGTGAGTGCTTAAGCATGTGTTTATACATATATATTTAAGCTTTAAAATACACAGACTTTTGTAACAGCAATTTAGTTAGCGAAGCATTATACCTATAGTAAAGCATAAGAAATTCTGTTAATGCACTTATTAGCCACTTCAAATATACTTAGATATCTAAATTAGTATATGCACTTATAAATTTGTATGTATACGGATTAATAACGCACGACTATTGACAAAGTCACTATACTAGAATTTTATATTTATAATTTTGAGTCATTTATTAAATTTAATAAATTATAATAAAAAAAAACAATCGCTCTGCATTATTCAACGCATCCTTTATAGTGGTTTGTATGTTTATTAAATTTATCCTCAGCACACTCACCACAATTTAGCTCTGTGTATATGTATGTATTTATGCACTTCTTTACACTTTGTAATTCTTGGTAATTTTTATGAGCAACGAATTCAATTAAACTGTCGCACTTCCAATAAAATACAATCAAACCTATTAGCACTATAATACTTGTATACTAATATATTTATACAGAACAAAACGAGTGAGCTCGCGGCAATGCTGTTGACTACTCTTCGAGTTAACTAAAGCACGAGCGTTTATTAACTGAAAAGACTTCAGTGATTGAAGCGAAATTTAAAGCAAAAAGCCCCGCAGGACCGGTTCAGCAAAAGCGGAGCAATGAAAATGCGCAGGTGCCTTCTAAATATACATACATACATATACACAGTCATATAATACATTGTAACAACAAGTGGTTGGTTGAATGCTCGTTCACATTAGTATACATACATACACACACTTACAATATATTTTTTTGTATATTTCTAGATATACATACATAGCTACAGAAGTATGTTTGCTTGACTCTATGAATGTAACTTGTAGCGCTTAATCAGCGTTAGATGCAAGCGAGTCTTATCAGAAAAACCCAACTACTCGTACAAATAAAACGGAAACAGCTTCTTATCGGTCGAAGTGTGAGGAATTTAACTGCATCAGTGGAAAATTGTATATGCAGCAGCTCACGAGAACGTTTGCGTTAAAAATCTTAGCAAAAAAACATAAACACTCTCATAAGTATATAATAATTATATATATATATTAATATTAATGTTATATATATATATATTATAATTAATGTATATATTTGGTCTAGGAACCGCTTACGCGATTATAGCCGAATCCACCAGACCGCGCCATTCTTTTCTTCTTGTTGCTTTCTGGCGCCAAGCCAGTTCCCACTTGGTCTCTCCAACCGAGTGGAGGTCGTCCTCTTCCACGGCTTCCTCCTGCGGGTACTGCATCGAACACTTTCAGAGCTGGAGTGTTTTCATGCATTCGAATAAAATGTTCTAACCAACGAAGGCGCTGCCTTTTTATTCGCTGAACTATGTCAATGTCGTCGTATAAATCGTACAGCTCATCATTCCATCGTCTGCAGTATTCGCCGTTGCCAATGTTCAGAGGACCATAAATCTTCCGCAAAATCTTTCTCTCGAAAACCCCAAGAGTCGTCTCATCGGATGTTGTCATCGTCCACGCTTCTGCGCCATACATCAGGACGGGAATAATGAACGAATTGTAGGGTTTGATTTTGGTTCGTCAAGAGAGGGCTTTACTTTTCAATTGCCTACTAAGTCCAAAGTAGCACCTGTTGGAAAGAGTGATTCTGCGTTGGATTTCGAGGCTGACAGTTTGTTTGATGACAGGAGATATTTCGTCTTGTCCTCATTCACCACCAGACCCATACGCTTTGCTTCCTTATCCAGCCTGGAAAAGGCAGAGGGTGGTCCGGCGCGGTTGTTGCTTCCGATGATATCAATATCATCGGCGTACGCCGGTAACTCTTATAGAACGCCAGTAACTCTTATAGAAGATTGTACTTTCTCTATTTAGCTCTGCAGATCGTATTATTTTTTCCAGCAATAAATTGAAGAAGTCTCACGATAGTGAGTCATCCTGTATTAAACCTTGAACGGCTCGGTGAGGTCCTTCCCGATCCTGACGGAGCTTTTGGTGTTGCTCAACTTCAGTTTACATAGCCGTATTAGTTTTGCAGGGATACCAAATTCAGATATTGCGGCATATAGGCAGCTCCTCTTCGTGCTATCGAAGGCAGCTTTAAAATCGATGAAAAGGAGGTGAGTATCGATTCTTCGCTCTCGGGTCTTTTCCAAGATATGGCGCATGGTGAATATCTGGTCCATGGTGGATTTTCCAGGTCTAAAGCCACATTGATAAGGTCCAATCAGTTCAATGACGGTGGGATTTAGTGTTTCACACAGTACGCTCGATAGAACCTTATAAGCGATGTTAAGGAGGCTTATCCCACGATAGTTGGCGCAGATTGTGGGGTCTCCCTTTTTATGGATAGTTTATATACATAGTTTATTTTTTGTAAATATGTCAATGTATACATACATATATCTTTTGATCTTCATATACATACATACATATACATATGTATGTATTAATAAATAATTACAAAATTAAGCCAAAAAGTACCAAAGTGGACCAAACGCTTGCCCACGCGTCATTTCACATTAGTCCGATTAAACGGAAAATGTGTGATTTTAATAATATACATAGAAATTAATAACTAAATTTCTTAATTTTGAAATTTACAAGAAATTTTGCAATTCTCCGCAACAATGAGCGAGCAGACCAAAATTCAACAGAAATTTAGTGTCCCGTACAATTCCTGCAGAAACTTGGGTGCTGACCAAAATTTGCAGGAATTGTATTATAGTTCGATGGATCATCGCTCCGCCGCTGTCAATTTCACACTAAATTCGAGCACTGCAACTGTCGACAGAATTGTTTAGATCTTAAGTGCCAATTGTAGTTGAAGAGCAGTATAAAAATATCAATAAAGAGAAACAGACGTTGCTGTTCATTAAAAATAAATAAAAAGTTTTATTTATTTACATATGTATTTATATAATACTGTGTTGTAATTGTGAAAAATTAAAGTCTAATAAAAGTGTAAAGTAGTTTATTGAGTATAAATAAATACAATAATAATTAATAAATACAAGATTAACGTTAAAAAAAGTAAGTTATAAAAGTGAACTGCTGGAACTGGTACTAATGATTAGGTTCTCTTCTCCGATGGTACCGAACTATAGAGTTCATACATACATTCATACATAGGTGAATACATCCCATATGCGTGCGATTTATGTTGGTGACAGTGAACCTTTCCCTTTTCTCGGAAATGGATCATTTAGTTTGAAGTAGCAGCCACTAATGGCGCTGATAGCTTGAAATGCTTTATTTATGGTAAATGACAAATTCCGCAGTTGAGGTATATGCTTGTAAGTGGCATGAACTCAAAATGTTTTTGGTTCGAACCACGCTTGTGGACCGTAATTATTATATTATACAATATGCATTTTTTCAGTGAAGAGTTGTGAAAAACTATAATTTTAATTCAAATTGTATAGAAAAAAAGGAAATTTTTAAGTTACCTGGCCATTTTTGAGCGAGATTAACTTCGAACTTTTTTATTCAAATGGAATTATTCTTACCAATAAAAGAACACTTTGCACTGCTTTCAGTTGCGATTAGAAATTTGTATTTATCGAATTGGATCTAGAAATAATCAACAGTTTCATATTGTTAAGTTTAAATGGATCGTGATGGGATACGATTTCAGAAAAAAAAATTAGAATCTCTAAGCACATTATCTTTTCCCATCTGTATCTTTTTGCCTAATTGCCTAATTTGTTATAGGCTCAGTAAATTTCGTTTCGTCACAAAGAAGAATCGGAGATTAACTGTAAAACTCTAACCTTGCATTGTAGCCAAATAAAATTTAGTCAGCTATGTATTTACTGCCAGATAATCAAACCTCAAGTAGAAAAGCTTTCGAAGAATTATATCATATATGTATGCACATATGTATCTTTTCATAAAAAGTCAGTTATTGTTGTTGTAGCGACAGATAATATTCCACAAATAATTTGGATCAATGCTAACGACCCTCCGGTTACGTAGACCCAACTGTCGTGGGAACGATTGGAGATCAGTTTTCCGTTGCTGCACTCATAGGAGGTTTTATTACGTTCCGAATGTTTTCTTGCTTTCCCGTTTTAGAGCTCTTGCGAAAGCTTAACTCCGTCTATTAATAATAAACTTATCACAACATAAGGTTTACCAGAAGATTACATATCTAGCTTTATAATTACATAATTTTAATAAAATAAATTAAATTCCAAACTTTTTTGGGCCCTTATCTCGTACTCTACACTGATACGGCCCTGACTAACATAACCCTGGAAGTATACATCTAGGAAAGTATGTGCTAGATATGTGTGTATGAAGTATAGTTACGAACATACATACGTACAACATTCACTTTTAACTCTTGTGCTACAATAACAGTTCACAAGTTAATATTGTACATACATATTATGTATACCTAAAATCATACATATTTACAAAGCTTTGCAGATGCATGACTGTCGTGTGTCCATGAATATATCTAGATAAATAAATGTGATTATATGTTGTATGTATGTACATCATCTATACAGTTGTTCTATTCAAACTCTTATTTGCTTTTATAAAAGCAAAAACGATTTACAGACATATATGTATGTATACATGCATATGTACATAAATAAGTACCCAAGTACGTACACGCTCTTTTCGAAAAACAAACGCTTTTAATTAATTAAATATTTTTTTCTGCCGAACTGGTATCGATACCATTCTCAATTGAGTGAATCATAAGACACTTTAAAATCACAATTTCGACCAGTTTCGCTTTTTGTGAAACAGTTATTTAGTTAATTACACTATAAGCAAATGCTTGAACTGTTAAAGCGCCGACTCGGCGTTGTTGACGCGTGATTATTAGGAGATACATACGTATATATACATATGTATGTATGTACAAATGTACATTATACAAATGTACATTTGCAGTCTTAAATTTTGTATGGCAGTATTTAACTTATAAGTTTTGGAGGTGTGCTCAGATATGTACATATATGTATGTATAAGTATACATACCTACAAATACAAATACATAGTCCAAAGATTGACTATACACATTAATAGTCTACTTATGTATATTTGAGCCATTTAAACTTGATTTTCAGCTTATAAAAATGGTCCACAAATAGTTAATGCAAATGCATTCGTTTGGAAAAGAACATTCCCAATTTGAATGATCTAATAAGGACATATAAATATATGGAAATATTTCTGATAAAACGAATGTTGCATAAAATATAATAGGCGCCTTCTATTCATCACTTGTCTCGAAAACATTTAAACCTGCCTTCTTTAAAAATATATTACAAATAAAAGCAATAACAAACTAGTCAAATTGAATACAATTCATAGAATTCACTTGAAAGTGTGAAACATGAGGCAAAAACGGTGGAACTTTAAGAATTAATGAATTTTTCAAAGTAAAAAAAATGTACGGGAAATCCTCGTAAGAATCAAGATGTTTAATGATAGATAGTGATAGTGACTCGTCTTAATGACTGACAAGTAGTAATTTTCACCTGCCGTGACTGTTACAGATGAACTTCCAAACTTCCTTAACTCGAAGTTGTTCATAACTCGAATCCTTGAATTGGCAATATATGCAAGTCAAATGTCATACAAATTTCTTTCCATAAATCTAACTTTTCGGCAAGGGCATAATACAAAATTTTAAATTTTTCTATCGAAGCTGAATTTTAAAAAAGTTCCTACATATCGTATGGAGGTGAACAAACAATGGATTGCATAAATCATGTAACAAAGGCATGGAATACAGGTGTCAAGAGTCAAATATTTATTTTATATTCGACTTGAGTTGGTGGAATATAAATATTAAAATTTTAAAATATATATGTACATATAATAAATGTTAAATTTCTAACAGTCATATTTTGTTGATACAAGTTCCAGTGAATATAAAGCAAATGATTTAGTTTCAAGAAAACTTGTTCACAATAAATGTGACTAAAAATAAATCCGTTAAAATTCTGAGAAGACAAATTTTTATAAATGACAGGAAAGTCCAAGCTAACAATTTAAAAATCAAGTAAGAAGAAAATATGCAGAATTCCTAAATTAAATATGTACGTGTTGGCTATATCAGGGACTAAACCGACTTAATCTAAAAACCTATGTTGGTCAATAAAGCATATGCCCTCAAATTTATAAGAATATCATACAAATTGTGCCATATACATGCATATGTATGTACATTTGTATACCAGAAAAATAAAAAGGAAAGTCGAATTTCTATATTAGGTATGTAATGATTTTCTAAGAATTCTTACATATAGTGACCGATATACATACATACATATGTATGTATATGATATAACGTTAACCGCAAGTAATTACATTAGATATGTACATACATATATGGTGCTAGGGAAAGTACTGAACCGATTTTATCCATATTGAACGCAAAACTACATTACTATTTAGTATTTTCTGTATAAAGTTATTGTCGATGTTTAATACCAATTTTTAATCATTATTTATTTATCTCATATTTAAACTTTTTCATTCAACTATTTCCCACTGTTTGACGTAATCTCAATCGTTGCGAATGCACAATAACAGCATACAACATAATAATAACAACAACAACTAACATCAAATCTGTGCTTTACCCTGCTCCTAACCACTTTCATTAGCTTCGTTAGCTCCAGTGATTTTTCGACTTCTAAAGTGGTCACGAGCAAATACTAACGTACATGTGTACACACACATAAATTATGAGTCAGCATTTGCTACCAAATAAAGGGTGTTTCAATGTCAAATTTGACTTCAATGCAAATTTAATTTGTAGCAACGGTGGATCAGCAAAATTCCTTGAGATATTTAAGTAAATGTACATATGTATATGTTTCAATATCACAAATTAAAACAAAAGTTATAGCAAAAGGCATAATGATTACCGCGATTTTTCATAAAAATTATACATACAAATATTCACAATTAAATGCAATAAATAAATAAAAAATAAATTTAAAAAATAATAAGAAAATACAAAATTTCTTAAAGAGCAAAAATCCAATTAACAAGATATCGTTCGCCTATTGGCATACCCTATGTATTGAGAGTCGTTTTCAGAAAATACCAACGTCACAGCTTCGGCGTTGACGATGGTTACGCAGCATACGGTCGCATCAATAACTACACACATCCAAATACTTATAAACGTGCGAATGTGAGTTATGCATGGATAAATAGGGGTTTCCTCACTCTCGACACACTTTTACGATACATGCATACATACATATGCGCACAACTACTCTTGCTATCAACAAGTTGGGAGTTACCATTGACTAATGGGCGCCAAAATACTCTCCTCCACACCCATTTACGTCAATCAATATTATGCGCTCAAGAGCCACTCGTTGCTGAAATCTGCAAAGCAAAGTGACAAAGGCAATTCTCCAATAGTTCTGATTTCATTTCATTTATATATGCGTTTGAATGGACTTAAAAGCGCACAGCGGTGGGCACAAAATTGTAAACAGTGTGGGAAGAAAAATAATTTGTAATATGTTTATAAATATGAGAATGCACCTGTAATAATATAAGAATGAGAATGTAATTTGTAGATATTGTTTGGCAATAATTAGCTCCTAAATACAGTGGAACTTCTCTAATTCGAATCGCCATAATCCACAAAAAAACTTCGAGTTACGCAGACTTCGAGTTATAGAAATTTTCATTAAAACATAATTTTTTCAAACAGCTTTAAATATAGATTTAAACTCAATTTTATTTATTTACTTTGCATAAAGTTGTATGTACATATATACGTTAAAACATGTATTCTGTAATTTTGTTTGTTGCAGTTTCATATTTTGGGGCTCTTGAGGTCTGAATTCCATGCCTTTGTTATACGATTTATGTAATCCATAAGTATAATATCATATTTTTTTAGCCTCCATTCAATATAGAGAGACTCTTTTAAAATACTGCCTCGGTAGTAAAATTTAAAATTTTTTATTATCCTCTGGTCGATTCAATTTATGGAATGAATTTTGTATGAAATTTTACTTCTATTGTCATTTCAAGAGTTTGAGTTATAGAAGTTCGAGTTATGAAAGACAATTTGTATGAAATTTGATTTCTTAACCGTATTGCCAATTCAAAAGTGCGAGTTATGGCGACCTTCGACTTATAGAAGTTCGAGTTATGGAAGTTCCGGTGTATATATATATGTATGTATGTATAATATATGAATGTACAATTTACTCTTCACTGAACATTTACCGATCTTTTCCTTCCGTATAAAGTATACGACTTGATGTTGTCTAACAAATGGGGTCGACTCTAAAAGACTATAACGGACGCGTCGATTATTTTTTCCTAATCCAAAACTACTTATATTTCAAAACAAATTCTGAAACTAAAACACAATTATAAACCGATATGATAATATGGATTATTATTAAAACCCATTAATTACTCTTACATTACTCTTACTTCTTTTTCTATAATTAAAGTGTAAATATAGTGTTAAACCACTTTTTATTAATACATTATAAATATTGTAAAGACTCTTTTTAATTTACATTGTACATATGAACATACATATATTGTATATGTATCTGTATATGTATTATAAAATGTTATATTGATACCAATTATTCTTCCCGTTTATAAATTATAATAATATTTGTTTAATGTAAATAATTTGTAAAAACTTGTTACGAAAGCAAGTAAGGAACCGAATATTTTATACCTTTTATACTCCGAACATTTTATATACTCTCGCAATTTATTTATGTAATTTTATTAAGGTAACTCACAATTTGTTTCACTTATTTTGCATAAAGACCACTAGTATATCAAGTGAACAAAACTATTATACTCTCCTAGCAACTTTGTTGCGAGGCTATAATAATTATTCTCAAACTTTATCTTACAACGTATGTATGTATCTAAATAGTTGGACGCCATTGTCCACATGTTGGATTTCTTTCCGAATTTTTATTTACTTATTTTTGTAAATGTAACCGTGTATATGTGGAAATATCTGATTAAAAACAACATAAACATGAGCTAAAAGAATTTCCAAGTATAATAAATAATTCATGGATTTAAATAACTTTGGTACTTTGATAGCCCTTTCTGGAAAACTATTATAGTCTACTACGCGTTTATTAAATGAAGCTACTGGTCTGAGCATTCAGCATCGTCCTAATTCCAAGTCCTCTTGTACATATGTACATATGTATGTCTATACATATAATTTATATAACACAAAAGTGAAGTTATATGATGCTATTCTCGGCAGTTATTGACGCTTTTACTTCCAGAACAGCGCTGAAAATAGTTATTGATGTACATATGTTTTGCTTCGGAAAAGTGTCTAATTTCTTCGAAAATATTCCTAGAGACCTAGTTTGAAATTTGCTTTATAATTACAGTATACTCTCGAAAAGTAAATTCTCAGAAAGTAAATAATCGCGGAAAAGTTAATCACTTTAAGATTACACATGCACCTCGAAAAGGTAATTTTTTTTAATTTACAAAAAGGAAATTTTTTTAATTTACTTTTCAGAGAGTGCGATAAAAAAATCGAAACGAAGCAAGCAGCGTTTTTTACGATGTTGCAAAATCACTTGCGCTCTTGTTTATCGCGTCTTTTTAGTAAATAAGCTCTCCTACTTGATCCACTGGTTTAAAAATGAAAAAGATGCAAATCAATCAATGAATTGTTAAAAATGGTCAGAAAATATATTGCAAAAGAATATCCAAGATTTTTTCTCTTCATAGTAAATACATATGTATGTATGTATGTAAATGTAAATATGTTTTTCATGTAAATCCATATGTTGAATTTGATTAATGAATTTTTTAAGTTTAAAAATGCATTTAATATTATAAAAACAGATAATTTATGTATATATTTGGAAAAGTAAATTATTCGAAAAAGTAAATTACCCAAAATACCAATCGATTTACTTTTCGAGAGTATACTGTATTTAACACCAGTAAAGATCCGCCTGATAATATAAGGAATTTCGTGGTATTGATATCAAATAATAATTTGGATATGTCATCGCACTGCAAAAACTTTTGACCTAGATAACTTCATATGATTGCTAACCGTTCATATATGTAGTTGGTGGCACTTCTTTTGGAAAGTGTAGTTTTTATGCTATGTTTAGGTTTGGTTAGGTCAAAGGATACATCTGTCCTTTGTGACACCTGTATACTCCTTACTGATCACTAAGACCATTATGATTCCACAAAGCAGACAATGACTAATAAGTACAGCAATGATTGCGGATGGATGAGCCTTCTTGAGCTTGAAAAACCATTTTCGATCCACCGCGGGCCAGAAAGATCTCGATACTGCATACATAGGTGCTGGTTGTTGTCCAGTGTGTGCATGGTTTAGCGAAAGTGGACCACGGACCACACCCGCTTCCACTCCGACGTCAATGTTGCAAGCTCGTTCGCTTTGCAGTTTTCAGCGATTCCGCGGTGACCACACAAGTCGAATTGCAAATTAATTCGAAGCTACTGATAAGTATGTTAGACTACTATGTTACTAGCTTAGAGCATACTGTCATCGAATCCAAGGTCAGTATTGCCACTTTGTCGGAGTGAATACACACCCCTCTGATGCCGCACTTCGGAACAGTTTGTCTACTGCTAGTCCAATAGCAGCCACCTCTGCCTGAATGACGCTGCAAATGTCTAGCAACCGAAAACTGGAGGTAATTGAGAATTTCCCACCTTCCACCTTCCCCCATAAGCTTCAATCTATCCGTCACTGTGCCTCTTCTCCATTGATTTCTCACCTCCCGCTATGGACGTGGTTCCGCGGTGCAATGGTCTAAATCAGGGATGCACGTTAAATGACGGTTCGTCCATATAACTTGAGAAAAAATTTAGATATATTTTTAAAATTTGGCACACTTGTTTCTTGGTACTATAAATAAGGTGGTTTTGTAGATTGGCGAAGTCGGACCACTAACACGCTTACAAAATGGCGATAACCGAAAAGCTATAATGTACTAAAACTAAGCCATAAAGTAACGAAACCAAATTTGGTCTGCCAAAAACGGGTCTCTAGCCCACATATAACTGATATATGGCTTTCCAAACTTCCGGTGGACTTATACCGTATATATCGGTTAAGGAGTGAGATATCATAGTAAAATTAACTGAACGTATAATCTTCGATATGATGAAGTGGGGTGAGAAAAATGAGTAAAAACGGTCCAGGTATTACACCAGATTGCATATACTATAATAATGCTTGCTTAGTTTGAAGTTATTTCCAATAACTGTAAATATTTCATTGAACATTACGAGAGTATAAAATATTCAATTACCTCTGAGCTTAGCATTGTTGGTTAACAAAAATCACTCGAAGCTATTTCAAATGAAACAAGTAAGGAAGGGCTATGTTCAGTTGTAACCGAACATTTTATACTCCACGCCCACTTCCCCCTAAAATTACATCCAAATATGCCTCTTCCTAGTGCGATCTTTTATTCCAAATTTTACTGTTATAACTTTATTTATGGCTTAGTTATGGCACTTTATATGTTTTTGGTTTTGCCATTTTGTGGGCGTGGCAGTGGACCGATTTTGCCCATTCAACCCTCTCACGGTCCCAAGGAACATGTGTTCTAAGTTTCATTAAGATATCTCAATTTTTACCCAAGTTATCGCTTGCACGCCGGACGGAAAGATATCCGGATTTCAACTCCACTCGTCATCCTGATCATTTATATATGTATATATAACCCCATATTTAACTCTTTTATTTCTTGGTGACGCAAACAACTGTTATGTGAACAAAACTATAATACTCTGTGCAACATATTGCGAGAGTATACAAATTAAAATATTCAGTTCTTCAGCAATAAATTTTTAAAGCATAACTATATTAACGAATTAAAGAATACAAGCACAGTAAATTTACGGAATATTTAGAAATCCAATACTAATTCAATCCGATTACTTTTAATAGTTTTGAAATTTCATATTTTTGGTCCAGCACATTGAAGCAAAACAACAAATTATTAGTTGAATTTCCATATAACAAAACTTGGAAATCACTTTAGCTTATTATTATTTGTCAAGAGCGGAGTTACCCCGATCTTATTTTAGACAATGTAAAAAGAAACAAGTAACCATATTAATTAAATGCTAATTATTTTCAAAAACAAAAAATTTCGTTTACTGCGCCAAAGATGCCGGCAAATTGAGAAGTGTATTCTGTCCACCTGGTAGGTATGCAACACCACGCGATCTCGATAGTTGGTATGCAATATCTTCAGCTGCTTCGATACGACGCAATTCAACTAAACCATCACCAGCTTCACCAAAGGCCTTTGCCAAAAGATCTGCAGCCGAGGCGTCACCCTCTGCAGAAATAATGGAAGCCAATTTTTGTTGTTCAGCCTTTTCTACAACGAAACGTGCCTTTTCGGCCTCTTGCTGTGCAACCTGTTTCATTTCTACAGCCTGAGTGAATTCACGACCAAAGGTCAAATGTGTGAGCGAAATATCATCAAGAATGAAACCGAACTGCTTGGCACGTTCAGTAAGTTCTTCTGATACACGTTGAGATACCATCTAATTGAAATATATAATCAAATGTATTACGAAATTGAGCAAGATGATATTAGGGCACATACCTCACGTTGGGTAATCAATTCACCAGCATCGAATTGAGCTACAACCGCTTTGAGTACTTCAGGAGCAATTGATGGAAGCACCCTTTCGTCGTAATCTTGACCGAGAATCGTGTAAATTTTGGGCAATTGGTCCGGAATTGGACGATAAAGAATACGCAATGTGATGTTTACATTTTGCAAATCCTTACTGCCAGTGATGACGGGTACGTTTCTTGGCTGTGAGCGAATGTCATAAATGATGGGCCTCTGCACCCATGGAATGAAGAAATGTGTGCCTTCACCTACGACTTCTTGTTGCACGCCGGTAAAACGATCGAATATGACAGCACGGTGTCCACCATCAACATTATATAACGCCGAATTTACAACTCCACCTAAGACAGCAACGCCAAGGCCTAATTGACCAATACGATTGAAAAATTGTGCAGCCATTGTTCTCAGCTTTATTTAACCTGTGAAAAATTAGACACTTCAATTATTTGACTATTTTGAAGTATATTTCACAATATTTTAGGTTATAAAATCATGTTAGTTCAAAAACTTGGCAATATATAAAAACGTTCACGGAAATATAAGTGTAATAGAATATATACTCATATTGTCAGATATTATTAATGAAAACAGGGTATTTAATTACCTATTATCAGTATTACAATTAAACTCAAAGCGGTTTCTCTAGGAAAATATTCACACGCGATTGATGAAGATGGTCAAACTAAATAATTTTACAATTATAATTAATCGATTTAATAATCGAATTTATAGGCAATGGGCAGCACTTGAAGATGTAAACGATAACTATTTATAAATAAACTTTGTAATAAAGTTTGAATGGCGTAAAATTTGTTTACTTATAGAGTTATTGGAGGATGGGATCATGTGTAGAAGTTGGAGGATGGAATCATGTGTAGAAGTTGGAGGATGGAATCATGTGTAGAAGTTGGAGGATGGGATCATGTGTAGAAGTTCACGCAAGTGAGGAAAGTTTTTGATTGTCATTCACTTGGGAGTGGCCAGAAACGGCTGATCGACTTCGCTGGGGCCCGAAATATGGTCGTCTGTAGTACCAGATTTCAGCATAAGAAAATACATCAAGCTACTTGGCTGTCTCCTGATCGAAACACGCGTAACCAAATCGATCACGTTGTGATAGACGGAAGACATGTCTCGTGTGTTTTAGACGTGCGTACGCTCCGAGGACCAAATATAGACTCGGACCATTATCTGGTCGCAGCGAAGATACGCACCCGCCTCTGTGCAGCAAAGAATGCCCGTCAACAAACACAAGGAAGGTTCGACGTCGAAAAGCTGCAATCGCAACAGACAGCCACGAAATACTCTACTCGACTTGCTCTCCTGCTCTCTGAGAGCACTCACCAGCATCTCGGTATAAGGGAACTGTGAAACGGCATCTCAAACTCACTGCGTACCGCTGCAGCCGAAACAATTGGTTTTCGGCAACGACAAAAACCAAGCTGGTACGATGAGGAGTGCCGTCTCGCAGCGGAGAGAAAACAGACTGCCTACCTCGCAACGTTGCAAACGACCACAACACGTGCGGGATGGGATAGATACCGAGAGCTGAAGAGGGAAGCGAGACGCATCTGCAGACAAAAAAAGAAAGAGGCCGAAATGCGTGAGTACGAAGAGCTTGAGAAGCTGGCAGACAGAGGGAATGCTCGAAAATTTTATGAAAAAATGAAGCAACGAAGGTTTCAAGACCGGAGCATCCTCATGTAGAGACCAAGGTGGTAATCTGGTAACCGATGTCCAGGGCATACTGGGATTATGGAGGGAACACTTCTCCGACCTGCTGAATGGCAGTGAGAGTACAACACCAGGAGTTGGCGAACCCGATCCCCCAATCGATGACGATGGAACAGATGTTCCATTACCCGACCATGAAGAAATTCGAATAGCAATTACCCGCTTGAAGAACAACAAAGCAGCGGGGGCCGATAGATTACCGGCAGAACTATTCAAATACGGCGGCGAAGAACTGATAAGGTGCATGCATCAGCTTCTTTGCAAAATACGGTCGGAAGAAAGCATGCCTGACGATTGGAATCTCAGTGTGCTCTGCCCAATCCATAAAAAGGGGGATCCCACAAACTGTGCCAATTACCGTGGGATAAGCCTCCTAAATATCGCCTATAAGGTTCTATCGAGCGTACTGTGTGAAAGACTAAAGCCCACCGTCAACGAACTGATTGGACCTTATCAGTGTGGCTTTAGACCTGGAAAATCCACCATGGACCAGATATTCACCATGCGCCAAATCTTGGAGAAGACCCGTGAAAAGAGGATCGACACACACCACCTTTTTGTCGATTTTAAAGCTGCTTTCGACAGCACGAAAAGGAGTTGCCTTTACGCCGCGATATCTGAATTTGGTATCCCCGCAAAACTAATACGGCTGTGTTAATTGACGTTGAGCAACACCAAAAGCTCCGTCATGATTGGGAAGGACCTCTCCGAGCCGTTCGATACCAAACGAGGTTTCAGACAGGGTGACTCACTATCGTGCGACTTCTTTAACCTGATGCTGGAAAAAATTATAAGAGCTGCAGAGCTAAACCGAGAAGGTACAATCTTCTACAAGAGTGTACAGCTCCTGGCGTACGCCGATGATATTGATATCATCGGAAGCAACAACCGCGCCGTTTGTTCTGCTTTTTCCCGCATGGATAAGGAGGCGAAGCGAATGGGTCTGGAGGTGAATGAGGACAAGACGAAATATCTCCTGTCATCAAACAAACAGTCGGCGCATTCGCGTCTTGGCTCCCACGTCACTGTTGACAGTCATAACTTCGAGGTCGTAGATAATTTCGTATACCTGGGAACCAGCATCAACAACACGAACAATGTCAGCCTCGAAATCCAGCGCAGAATAACTCTTGCCAACAGGTGCTACTTTGGACTGAGTAGGCAATTGAACAGTAAAGTCCTCTCTCGACGAACCAAAATCAAGCTCTACAAGTCGCTTATCATTCCCGTCCTGCTTTACGGTGCAGAAGCTTGGACGATGTCAACATCAGATGAGACGACACTAGGAGTTTTCGAGAGGAAAATTTTGCGTAAGATTTATGGTCCTCAGAACATTGGCAACGGCGAATACCGCAGACGATGGAACGATGAGCTGTACGAGTTATACGACGACATTGACATAGTTCAGCGAATAAAAAGACAGCGGCTACGCTGGCTAGGTCATGTTGTCCGAATGGACGAAAACACTCCAGCCCTGAAAGTGTTCGATGCAGTACCCGCCGGAGGAAGCCGAGGAAGGGGAAGGCCTCCACTCCGTTGGAGGGACCAGGTGGAGAGCGACCTGGTTACACTTGGGATCTCCAACTGGCGCCGAACTGCGAAGGAGAGAGAGAGGTGGCGCACTATCGTCGATTCGGCTATAACCGGCTAAACGGTTGCAACGCCAATCACATACATACATAGAGTTATTGTTAAATCTGTAAGGATCAGCGAACAATACTCAAAGCCCAAAAAATTATGAAATAAATATCTTAAAGAAGTTCACAGCGCTCACCACTATCGCAACAAATATTATCGAAAATTATATTTAGCTGATAATTCAGACCAGAATCCATTTGAATACTTGTACTACTTAGCTATCGAGTCACTTTGATAAGACAATCGCGTAAGTAGGACTATTTAACATGAGGAAATCAAATAATACACAGAGTACATATGTATTAAATAGATCATTTTTTATTTATGTACATAGTAAATATATCTGGATGTTTGAAATGTCATCATGCTATATACAAATACATTTCGAGCCGATCATGTATGACACGATCACCAAAGTCTTTAAATAAGTTTTATTTAAAAATGAAAGGCAATGCAGTCGAAGCAGCTTAAGGTAGGTTAACCCGTAGAGTCTCAAGTCATCACCGCACGTCCTGTGACTTTTGGCATTTTTTTATTAGTAGAATCTTCAAGTTCTTTAGCTTTATAGTAGTGTGGCGCCACTTCTAACAGCCACTTGCTATCAATTTCGATCACTTGACGCATATACTCCTTGGTGGTAAATACGAGTTCATGGTATAGTACCCATCTAGGCAGCTCTTCAAAAAGCGATGAGTTGGGATGAATCAGCACCGTTTGATTGTGTTTAATAGTTTTATAATTTCCACTTTTCGATAATTTTGCAACATGATAAAAATATCCAGCTGTAACGGCCTTTCTTACATTCATTGTTTCAGGCATGCATGAGACCATATCGATTTCTACGCGTTGCATCAAACCTACCAGTTGCTCACGCACATCACGTGCTCTTTTCATAGATCTGTACTGTATAAAGTTCTCATAACACCACTGCGTGCTATAATCGGTATCAAGCCACTGATTGTAAACCTGCAGCAAACTCAAATGATCACCGTGCATGTGGTTGAAATTCTTTCTAGCTGTATCCGCATGTATAATTTTATCTTTTGGTCGGTAGAATATTGCACTATTCACTGAAAGCATCGCTGCAATAGATACCAGTTCTTCGGAGCATTTGTACCTGCAAAAATGTATTGATTACACTAATAATACAAACTATTTTATTATATGGATATGTATATGTACATACTTTTCACTTGCTAATAGCATCTTGCCCATCATGGGATCAACTGGAAACTCTGCCATGCGTCTACCCAACTTTGTCAATTCCCCATGATGATTTAACGCACCCAATGCATAAAGCTGTTCCAAAGCCAGCACAAGCGTTTCGTGTGGTGGCGGATCTAAGAAGTCAAAGTGTATGAGATCATTTATACCGAGTGCTTTCAGCATAAGCACGGCATTGCCAAGATTAATCCGCTGTATCTCAGGTACAGTGTTATCCTCTAGCTCATGTTTATATGCCCAAGCAGTATAAAGCCGGAAGCACTTTCCTGGTGCTGTACGTCCAGCACGACCGGCTCGTTGATTCGCTGAGGCCTTTGATATTGGCACAACCATTAAAGATTCCATGCCAGTTCGAGAATTGAAATTGTTTTGCTTGGCGAAACCAGGGTCTATTACGTAAATTATATTGTCAATTGTTAGCGAAGTCTCCGCTATATTTGTTGCCAATACAACCTTTCTGGCATTGGGTGGTGTAGGTTCGAAAATCTTGGCCTGCATGTCACTTGGCAAATTTGCATAAACCGGTATGATAACAAGTTCACGTATCTTCGAACCCAGTCGTTTAACACGGTCCTGTAAAACTTCCTGACATGTTTCTATCTCATCTTGCCCCGTCAGAAATACCAATATATCACCAAGAGGCTGTGTAGCATGTATTTGTAGAACTGAGACGCAACATGCATCAATGTAATCGGCTTCTGGGGCTTTCGTATAAAATATATCCACCTTAAAATAGAGAATCATTTCAATCAATTAAAATGAGAAATAAATTTTTGAAATTAACAAATATTTTACCGGATAACGACGTCCTGGTATACGAAATATCGGCGCATCGTCGAAAAATTTTGAAAATTTATCAGCATCTAATGTTGCGCTGGATATAAGTAGCTTCAGTTCTGGTCGAAAGCGTGCTATATCCTTTACAAGTCCGAACAATATATCTGTATGCAAAGTACGTTCGTGGGCTTCGTCAATAATCATTACACTGTAAGACGCCAGATCCGGTTCTGATAAGAACTCTCTGTGTAAAGTACCATCAGTCATGTACTTTAATACAGTACGTTCTGCTTAGAAAAATGTTTCAAAAGGGGAAAATTAAATTCAATTAGAAGCATAGCATATATACCTGAAGTGCAATCTTCGAAACGAATGCTATAGCCAACTTCATTTCCTAATTTTACACCCATTTCTTCAGCAACACGTGCTGCGACAGACATAGCGGCAACACGTCTAGGCTGCGTGCAACCAATTTTCTTGTTGTCCTTGGTAAAGCCCGCTTCGACCAAGTACTGTGGAATTTGCGTTGTTTTGCCGGAACCAGTTTCTCCCTCTATAATTAGAATCTATAACAAAAAAAGTATATTACAAAATTTAATTATTATTATAGTAACTTTTATATTTTGGCGAAAAAAATGTATACCTGATGCTCTTTCACAGCTTCTATTAAATCATCTTTAAATGGATAGACTGGTAAGGATTTTTGTGTTTCTTCTATTGTCATACGCTTTCGTTCTGCCTCAGAAATTTCTGGTTTTTTTGAAGAATCTTCTTTGGAACCATCCATTGTGAGCGCTTGTATGAACTCAATTTGATCTTCCAGTAAAAGTTCATATTCCTCTTTCGATTTTGCATCTTTGGAACCGAATTGGAAACGCGCGGATGCTAACTGTTCAGCTTCCCATTTTTTCTGTTCCGAATTGGGTTGTTTTTCCAACTCATCAACTTCAACATATTCCTCTTAAAATAAAATTAGAAATATTAAAACTTGCATATATATATATTTCAACGAATAGTTTACCTTTTTCACCCTTTTTTAAGTTTTGTGGTATTCGATATCGCTGAATGCGCTCCAGTTCACGCGCCTTTTCATGTTCTTTTGCTATTTGTAACAACTGCTTCTTGTATTCCCTTTCCTCTCGTTCTCTTGCAGTCAAGCTAAAATGCATTCATTGTTTAAAGTTTTTTTCAAAGCAATTTTAAAACTTACATTTTGTCATCAAACAAATATTCGTCATCCAAAATATCTGCCTCAAGTTCGGCCACTTTATCCTCCTTACGCTTCTCCAGGTACTTTCGACGGGATTGTACACGTAGTTGTGGCAGAATTTTATCCCGATCTTCATGTTCAAGCTTCAAACGTTTGGCAGCTTCTTCGATAGCTTTCCGGCTAGCACTGGATTCCAATACCTTTCGCACTTTGCCCTCATCACGTTTCTTCAGTCGCTCAGCAAATTCATCACGTTCTTTCAGATCTTTCAAACGGTCTTCTTCCTCACTGTCCAACTCTTCAGAGCTTGAGTTAGCAGCTCTCTTGTGTGGTTTTGACATGTTAGGTTCTTTGAAATTACAAAACTAAATAACGAATTAATTTAATAGTTGTTTCTAATATTATGAGCTTTTATTCCTTTTTAAAATATAATATTTGTTGAAATGTATTAAATCTAATATTATTTGTTTAAAATATAGCTCAGGTTATCTATTAGAGATGATACGATAAATTACAATAAATCGATTATTTCTTTACTCAATGATAATGTAAGATGCCTCTAAAATATAGAAATTATATATGAAAAATCATGTATTTTTCAACTCTTTTTAAATGATGATATTTCAAAGCAGTTTATTAATCAAAATTAAAGACATTTAGGATTATTTTATGATAACGCTTTTGCAAAAGACTGTGGAGAGTGAGTTTTTCATTATTAAAATATTAAACTTTTTAAAGGTTTTTCATTTATCATATATGTATAAATACATACTGGGCCCTATGGTTTGTCAAATAATTGAGAATTTTTCATTGAAATAGGTGGCAGCACTAATAAGAAACGTGTCCGGTGGTTTACATTCATAGTTTTAGCTACTGTGGTTTTATTGCAGTCATAATTTTCTGAGGCAATATTGTGCATTTCTTACAATGGCTACTGAAAATACCGAAATTCCTTCCGAAGGTATGATACAATACAAAAATTAGTACAAAGAATTAATTAAATTTTTCGCAATATTAGATGGAATATATACATCTGAAAAAATTGGTAGCGATGAAAATGGCAATGGCACACAAGAAAATCCATTCAAAACAATTTTGCAAGGTATGCGTCATGCAAAGGCTGAGCCATTTCCTACTATATACGTAGATAGTAAAGACCCAAAGGCTGAGAGCCCTTATGAAGTTGCTGCGAAATCGCAACTGAAGAAAATCCATAAGATTTTCACACGCGAAGGTCATAAGAATGCCGATAAACAACAACGGGAAGCCGAAGATGCTGAAAAGCGATTGCAAAACTTGGACGATGCACGTAAAATTAAAATCGTGGAGGATGCAAGCTTACCGGCTGCACGTAGAATACGCATAAGCCACGGTGAGGAATATCGCGGTGAACGTGTTAAGATTTATGGTTGGGTTCATCGTTTGCGTCGTCAGGGTAAAGGACTAATTTTCATAACCTTAAGAGATGGCTCAGGATTTCTGCAATGCGTACTTACCGATCTGCTATGTCAAACATACGAAGCACTCGTATTAAGTACTGAGAGTTCAGTACTCTTATATGGAGTTTTGAAGCCGGTACCGGATGGCAAATCGGTAGGAAAAATAAGTTCAACTTTAAATGAAATACAAACAATTAATTTACCATGACGTTTTAGGCACCAGGCGGTCATGAGTTGCACGTCGATTATTGGGAATTAATTGGTCTGGCACCAGCTGGTGGTGCTGAAAGTATTCTTAATGAAGAAGCTCATCCCGATGTTCAACTGGACAATCGCCATATAATGATTCGTGGTGAAAATACCTCGAAAATTTTGAAAATTCGTTCAGTTGTCATGCAAGCTTTCCGGTCGCATTTCTTCGATCGCGGTTATAATGAAGTCAATCCACCAACTATGGTGCAGACTCAAGTCGAAGGAGGATCAACACTTTTTAAATTGCAATATTTCAGGTAAGTTTTGAATTAATTTAATTAATCTTAATAATTATGTCACTATTTATACAGTATTTGCGAAATTTTATATTATTCAATAAAATTTTTGATTGTCATATTTCATTTAATAACTTATTAATGTTTTCAGTGAAGAGGCATACCTAACTCAAAGCTCTCAGTTGTATTTGGAGACTTGTCTGCCAGCACTTGGCGATGTTTTTTCTGTTGCACAGAGTTATCGAGCAGAACAAAGCCGAACACGTCGTCATTTGGCCGAGTACACACACGTAGAAGCTGAATGCCCATTCATCACATTTGATGAATTATTGGATCGTTTGGAAGATTTAGTTTGCGATGTTGTTGATCGCATTTTAAAATCACCATTCGGATCAATCGTTTATGAACTCAACCCAGACTTTAAGCCTCCAAAAAAACCTTTCCGTCGCATGGACTATGGAGATGCCATTAAATGGTTAAAGGAGAACAATGTAACTAAAGACGATGGTACTTTCTATGAATTTGGTGAGGTATGCGATCATTGTATACTTTTTTTGTGTTAAATATTTAGTGATTTTAAATCATTAATTTTACATAGGATATACCAGAGGCGCCAGAACGTAAAATGACCGATACCATAAATGAACCAATTATGTTATGCCGCTTTCCGCTCGCTATAAAATCTTTCTATATGGCGAGATGTCCCGAAGACCGCAGTTTGACTGAGAGTGTCGATGTACTCTTGCCAAATGTTGGTGAGATTGTTGGCGGTTCCATGAGGACACCCGACTTGGACGAGCTGCTTGAAGGTTATGAACGCGAGGGCATTGACCCAACTCCATATTATTGGTATACAGATCAACGTAAATATGGCACTCAACCACATGGTGGTTACGGTCTCGGCCTGGAACGTTTCCTTTGCTGGCTACTCAATCGCTATCATATTCGCGAAGTTTGTTTGTATCCACGTTTCCTTGACCGTTGCACACCTTAAATGACTCGACGTTCATTATGCGAATAAAAACACATAGTAAAGCTTGCATTTGAATAAACAATATGTTTAAAAGTATTCATTTATTTGCATTTAGAAAATACATGTAACGTGATTTACTCCTCAAAAATTTCTCTACCGAGCTCGCTATTTTCCAAATTGTCCTCTTCTTCAAACGTAACATCACCTTCAGCGTCTGCATCTTCCTACAAACGAAAAAACATTAAATTTAAAATAATTGAGAATAAACTATTTTGTAACGCACCTCATTATCTACCGAATCCAATTCAGCATGTATCTGTCCTTTACGGTAATGATTTCGTAACAGTTCTTTAATGCAATTACTCATTATTTGACGCACTTGCATGTCAAATCCTGCCGGTAGCCAGCCAGTTTTCTCATTACATATTGCACCAGTACGCGGCGACGGTATTTTCTCGATCATCTCTTGAATTTTCGGCATATGTATATCACAATACTAAATATGTAATTAAGAGCATGTAACAGTGCATATATATACAATAATAAACTTAAATCGCTTACTCTTAAAATGCATTGCCTAGAGCGTGGTAATTTCTTTTCCTCGAAATATGGATAATTTATATCTTGTACCAGTTCACTAAGTTCGTAGGGACTCTCATTTTGCTTTTTCAGTTGATCCTTTCTGTTAGCTACCTTAATAGACATAAGCGTTTTATTTCATTATTATGTGCATATTGACGACATTTATCTTTTATGGAAAACATACTTACGAATTCGGACATGCCAGAACGAAAACGTAGACGATAGTCGAATGTTTGGTAATAACGACTCTTGAAATCCTTACGCGGATCATAGCCATAACGAACGTATAGAGTACGCCACGGTCCAGTCGAAAAGTAATACGACAAGGATGGTACGATGCATTTTAGTTTTTCATGAGATACACCAGATTCGTATAGCAGCGCTATACGTGTCCAAATGGGGCATTCTTCAAATAACTGCAAACACATATTTAAAGAACAACGAAAAAAAGTCAAATAGTTCGCTTTTGACAGCTCATCAAATTGTAAGAGATAATTAGAACAGATAATAAACACAAAAGATAAAGGTAAATTGCTAAGTTTGACATTGGAATGGTTGAATTTGTGTGATTCTATATGTACATAGAAAACAAATTCTAGATTTTAGCTCTTATTAAATATTTCAAAATAGAAAAATTAATATTATATTATATATTACATTAAATAGGGAATGTGAACGAAAACATAAATAATTTTATCAATACTAAAAACTAAATTGTAAAAAGTTTTTAATGTTTGACCAAATAGAGTTCCATCATTTCCAATGAATATTAATTTTCCTCTGACTCTATTACACAACTTGTAAATAGGACAACTATATTTTCTACTGCCAGCTTCCGATTCAACACGCTGATATGCAAATTTGAATATCACGATTACCTTTTTACTAAACCTATACATTTTACAATTAATTAACGGCTATTAACTTCACAGGCAAAGCCATAATATTATGCCTTCATGTGTACTTACACTTTTGACTTTTTGTAGTTGTTCATCAGATACATATTTGATACGCATCCGTTTAACAGTTTGTAAATCTGGACGCTCTGGAAAAACGTCTGTCATACTAAACGGTACTATGTCGCGACTGTCATAAGTAGATTTCTGTATCACACCCAGGACATCATGTTGCCCGTCATCTTGTTGATCACCACGAAATATAGTCGAATTCGTAGTGTCGACACGTGCAAATATTTGTGGTAAACTCACTAAAGGCAAATCTGTTTGTCTGCGGATGGTAGGATATTTTTAATGCATATTTAAAAAAAATATAGAATTGATTTCTACTTACGCAAAATAATCTGTATCCGTGACAGCTTTAGGAATTAGGCTTGATAAATTAAACATTAATGTTGAACCATTTGGCTTCTTGTACAAAGGCAGAAATTGAAAATCACATAAACCTATAAGTATAAATATGAAATAATAATACTATATTTATGTATGTAGCCATATCACTTATTAGTATTACAAATTTTATGAATATGAAATTAATATCATTAAACTGCTTTAATTGTTGAAAATAATACGAATATGTACTTTATACTTACTATTAAAAGTAAAAGTTCGTTTACAGTGTCCAAGTATGCACAAACGATATTCGGCGGGTATACTACGATTCTTTTTGGAGCGTCGTACCTTCACCGAAATTAGCAAACCAGCGCCTTGAACAGCATCGCCGCCTACTACTTTGTTATAAGGATTCTTCGGATGAAACCGTAGTTCTAAACGTTTCTGTTCACATCCCAAAGACTATCAAGGAGCAAACATTATTAGGACACTCCAAAATGGATTAATAACTAGACATCACTTTTTTGATAGCCTTATATGTTTAAGCACTCACCTGGGAGATATTAATTATACCCCCGAGCGTCTCTAACATTTTATCCTCATTGACCACTTTGGCTGGGTATTCAATTATCTCTAATTCCTTGTTGGAAGAAAAGTTTACTTGTTTCGTAGTCATTTTTGCAGTAAGAAATATTTTGTTTACATGCTTATATAAAGATAATAGTTTCAACTGTTTACAAATTTAGATATATTAAATTTGCTATCGAGTATACTAACTTTCGCTTATCGATAATTCCACAAATTAACACCAATGACTCTAAATAGTTAATTATATAGATATTAAACATTTAAAAAATGTATTAAACAATTATTTTATTTTTTTTGTATATAATACAAAATTTTAATATATAAGAATTTGAAACTATGACTACCCTAATAATTATTTCATATTGAGGTTTGTGTACACGTGGAATTGCCATATAAGTCTAAAGTATCGATAAATAGCTAGAGATCGAAATATCAAAAATTATATTTATTTGTGGTCTCAGCTTGTTTGAGAGTCCTCGTGTAATCCCAACTATTTAATAAAAATAAAATAAATATGGGTGCTTTAGCAGAGGTATGTACTATTACAATTTCTTTGTATAAAATAAAACTTAATTCTGTTTTACAGGTTGCTGGCGATGAAAATAGCGGCGAGGGTTCACGCACGTTTGTGTTCCAAAATGAAGGCCATACTTTAGGTAATGCTTTGAAAACCATCATTAGCCGCTATCCGGATGTGGATTTTTGCGGTTATACTATACCTCATCCCACCGAAAGCAAAATGCATTTCCGCATACAATCAAATCAAAACAGAGCTATTGATATTTTAAAAAGAGGCTTAGATGATTTGGAATCACTTTGCGATCATACAATTACCACATTCGAGGCAGAAGTGAAAACGTATAATGAAACAAATAATAAAGCTGCAGTAATATAATATATTTTATTTTAATTATGTGTATAAGCTTGTTTATTATAATAAATTAGATATATATATTAAGCAGCTATGCGCATTTTTTTAGGATCAAAATTTGGTTTCCGCAGATGATGATAGTTGGGTAATACTTTTCTTAGAAAATCAATCTGCAGTGTTTGTGACTGTAAGAGAGAATATATATTTTATATTATTCAATAATATTACATTAAGAAAGTGTTAGTGTGCACAGTACAGTTACAATATGGATAAAACATTGTTTATGAATGTACACTTTTTATTAAATGCAAATATGTATGTATAATGAAACACATTACCACTTTTGTAATAACTTCTCTTTATACAAATCATAAATATTTACCCCATGCTTATCGATGGCCTCTCTTTGCAAGCAGTTTCTGCCGTAAATCACAGTATTTTCAGGAAGTTTCTGCTCTGAAACTAATCTAACACCAGCACCTATAATGCAACCGCTCGAAACAAAGACGCAAGGGCCAACGTAGCACTTGCTCTCAAAGACATTCTTTTCACCGATGTGACATGCCTCTACTCTGCTACCTACTTCAAAAACATTATTTGCTCCAATGTTTAAAGTTCTCACTTCAGCTGCAGGGTCAATATTTTGGCCAGTCGGCAGACGGAATGCTATTGTCGAGTACTCTTCCACTATACAATTTTCACCTAATACTATTGGCCCGGCTTCTGCAATTATGGTGGCACTGGGGTGTATTACACATCCAGGTGAAATAGTGATGTCACCAATCAAGGTGCAGTCCTCACAAACAATAGCTTTTGCCATTATTTTAATGCTACAGATAAATAAATAATATAAATGTATTCATGTTTGTTTCCTTTTTTGTTATAATATATACTCATTATGTTCGCTATGTGACATGATGTAAAATATTTTTTTTAAAATACAAAATTTTTTAATTGTACTAATTACACTATTTGTTTTGACATTACTACCAAAACGCTACAATCGACTTATATTACTGGGAACAGTAAATGATTTATAACATGTCTTCACACTGGCAATTTATTTAACTAAATGTGTAAATCCACGATCCAATATGTATAGAAAGAAATGTATTGGCAAGTGTCGGAATCACTTTCTTGATTTCTCTTGTTTCAATATCTCAAATAATAACAGATACCAATATTCTAATTACCGAATTAAACTAATATACCTAACCAAGTGAGCATGACACTGAGATTCCCCACCATTCCGTTTTACAACATTCAAATGTTGTATAGGGCTATTGAAATCCGTTTCCACGACAGTCAGATCTACATAACCGAGGCGGGTCTTATTTTTATTTATTATTTATTTATTGATTTTATTTTTATTTTTTGTTATACCTACATAGTTAGTGGATCATGCTAAAAATATAGCTGAATATTTATATGTTTCCCGCTTTCTTGATTAAATTTTGAATATTCCCTGTCGTTAATTAGACTGTACCATTCTGATTTCTTCTTTGTTTCAAAAATCATATATTCAAAATAAGACTTTTTTTTAGAATTTGAATAATTTATTTCCACCTTCATAATTATGAATAATTTAATTTAAATAATAATAATAATATATTAAGATCTTAATAGCTCAACTGTTCATACCAAAAAGTTCATAGTAATTACAGCTATACGCTGTAATTTGGTTGGTAATAAATATGCATGCTTTAACTTTTGTTTAACTATTGTGTGCGAACCGTGTATCTGCTTATTTTGAACAGATTTTGAACAGAAAATATAATTGTTAAAAATTAGAAATATTTACGATCTTAAAATAGTATGCTATGAGCGATTCGTAGAAGCACATGTTCCAATCAGTTTCTGTTGTGAGGTAACTCTAATTGTAAGAAATACAACGCTGAATATTTCCGTATTAATGGCGCTGCTTGAATGTTTCGGTTCTATTCCTCTTTCAGTTTTTGTTTAGTAGCTGTTGCAGTTAAATCTATGATTATAACGTAGTTTGCTCGAGCGTGGGTACTGTTTTAAATTAATATTGTAAATTAAATTTAAGGAAAAGTGTAAAATTTAAAAATTCAAACAATGCATTTAAAGAATTGAGACTTTCTGAAACGTCATAAGAAAATTAAACGACAAAACTTTGAAAAAAATAGTAAATACATAGTGCTGAGCATAAAGTTTTTGTTCTAGCATTCGCCTTTGCGTCATACAACCAAAGTAGACGAGAGAATTCGCCAAAAAGTGACGCGAGTAAAAATCGCTCTGCCTTATGTGCTACTTCGTCTGTTTCAACTCAAACAACTGCAAAACACAACGGATCGTAGGCACTGCTGGCGCAACACACGTTTAAAACTTTATATTTCTAATTGTAGCCAAAGGTGGCTGCCCTATAGTAATCTTTCCTAGAAGTCATATATACATTGACATGGTCACATCGAAGTTCTCAGGTTTGTTAAATTCTATAACATTATTGCTACTATAAATGTATATAAATATTCATAAAAGTGTATAGTTTTAACATGTGAAAAATGAACCAAACTAAGGCGGAAGTGAATTCCCGTGTCAGATATATACATATACATATATGCTTTGGGAAGTGAAGATAAGTTTTTGTTTTCATTACTTTGTTGTAAAAGTCGTGTATCTATAATTCATACTTGCTCAAATACACGTATAAGCATAAATTCTGTTTAATACAACTTATAAACTGTTAAACAAATCTAAACGCTAGTGCGCTCGTGTTTATCAAAAGTTTGTGAAAGAATATTAATAACCCAGGAAGTTATTCACTAAATTTTAGTGTTATAAGCCAGTTTCAGTGTGTCTTAAATGCTATTAGGCATATATATATATATATTTATTTATTTCGCATCCTAAACTACACAGACGCTCTTTGCGGCATTATCAATGCACCCCGGTTATTGCTGTAATATGTACTGGTGTTTTTTTTTTATATTTTATAACAGTTGTACGTGTATAACTTATTCGCATTGTAGCATAATGGCCCCTGCCCGCAGACAAAACAACATATATATATTAAATATAAAAATATATACATTTATATGTACATACATATGTTAGAAAAAACAGCAGCTAGACAGCAATGAAAACGCGCCATAGAAATGCTTTTTCTTGTTCTTGGAGAGAGAGAAGCATACATAGATCATGGATGAATGGGCGGGTGGACGGACGGCAAATAAGAATACGTGTTTTCTTGTATATGAGATGTGGATGGTGACTAATTCGCGTCGTCGTGTGTTCCATTGCCAATTCGTTTCCCCTTTGTGCAATGGAGTTCACATCAGAACCAACAGCTATGGCCAGCACAAACTGCACTGTCTGATGGCTTCAGTTCCACTTCCTCCTACATTCTCATTCATTTTTTGGTCCCTTGCATGATTTCTGCCCTTTTGTATTGTTTGTTTACAGAGTTACCATTTTATGATTTCTGTGAAAATTTACTATTTTATTTGATGGTAGCTGATTTCAATGTTGGAAATTATTCTAATGAACTAAAGTTCTACATTTTTTTTTTCAATAAATTGTTATAAATTTTATGAGATTTTCAACTATTTTAAAAAGGATAATAATAGTATTAAGAATTTGGGGAGATCTTAGTTTCTGATTAGCCAAAATTTGAGCTAATTTTTGGGTTAATTTTCCCAAAATAAACGATTTTTATAAAATAACACATAACACATACATCAATGCATAAGTGCGCGCATCGGCTGCTTTTAACACATAACTTCAAAGCTCGATATCTCCTAAAATTAGCGAGATATCCATGTTTTTATTTTATAAAATTAATAGCGTTTATTTTGGGCTAATTAATCTAAAAATGTACGCAAATCTTGGCGCCCAGTAACTAAAATCGTGCCAAGAATTTATATACTTACATATATCTTCTTTATAAAAAATAATTTAGTTAATATTTTACATCGTTCTGAAAATTATATTGCAACAATTATTTACGCTATTGGCATCCATGGTTGTGATGATATCTTTTCAGGCAATGCAATATTGTGCTTTTGTATATGTGTGTGTATGTAATGCATTGACGTCGGTTGCATAGGTAACTGCGGGCCCTAAGTATGTAACTTCGGTGGGCTTTTACGTTTAAAGGAGCAGCAAATGGCGGCTCTCTTCTGCCATGCTCTATACTCCCTTTTGAAGAGCAATACAAAAGAACATTTTTGTTTAGTCCGACAACCTTTGCTTCTTCCCCTTTTTACTGTTTTCGTTAAATTGTCACCCTTCTGTTCAATGTTGCTTTTGATTGTTTGTATATAGTCGGCACAATGCTTGTGTGTATATATATCCACGATATGGTTTGTCCAACTTTTGGTAAAGAAGGAACAAGGTAAAGCTATATGAGTTTATACTTGTATATGCATTTGTATGCGCTATATGCCTGCCGAATCATATTTTTATTAAGACTAAATCTATGACGTTTTATTTGCACTGTTATATTTATATACAAGCATATATTGTCATGTCTCTTTGAATGTATTCGATAACATATTTGATTAGAAATATTTTGTATTAATGTAAGTTGTTTTTATACATATTTGTTCTACTTCATAGTCAATAAGGTAGTATTCTAAACTAAATCAACAAACCAATATTGTATATTAGAACCCTTAGCTGATGCTATTAATTTTCGATTGAGGTTTGCGTGATGATGCTACAACAATTTTTTGTTAATTTTTAAATGATCTTCCTGGTCCCTGTAACATGACCCAAACTGTGAGCTTAAAAATACTGAAGAAGTTTTCGATTGGGTCCGGGGATTGAGCTGTAAGAAGCTGGAAACTTTAAGAACCTGAACTATACCTTCACCTAGATAGTATTTTAGCAATTCAAATGGGCGATTCGGGTCGTTAACATGTTGAAAGACCCAACATATAGGTATAATACATTGAGAATTTTCGTTTCTAAAATGTATTTATAAACAAGTCCAACTATAATACCGCCGCCGTCACGTTTGAAACTTATCTTACAATACCATGGATCAAGACGTTTGTTGTTGTTGTAACGATTATCCAGCCTGCTGGAATAGAAAGCATAGGTCTAGTTGTCGTCGAGGTCATCTAGTGGGAGGCAAAGGAAAGGAAAAGGTTTCGATGGGGTCGGCCAAAGGAAGAGGGGTTTTAGATGAGTTGGATTCGTTGGGCATGCAAAGAGGTGACTAGTATCATGTGGGAATTCATTGCATGCAGGACATTTATTCTGTATGTCAAGGTTCAGTCCGGATAGGTAGGAGTTTAACCTGCTACAATATGCACAACGAAGTTGACCAAGGGTCACTCTAGTTTCACGTGGCAACTCGAGCTCTTCGTCTGCTATGGTTGGTTGTTTGACTCCAAGGTCGCCACTGGAACACGACATTCACGTTTGTCTTCATGACGGCTTTAAATTTAGATGCATCGCTAAATAAGTCTTCTATGTATTAATGTATGTTCCTATGATGGGTTAGCAAAATTTGGTCTACAAATATCGGAAACTTTTGTTAAAACACTAATCACTATACGACAATTTATCCAGTGGCATCCTTTTTCCATGTTTTGTAAGCATTGGTTTTTTCTTTGGTCTATAAATTTAATTTTTTTTTTTACACATTTGTTATCGGTCCGGGAGTTAGTCCGATTGGCTACTCTCCAACGTTTGTTGAATCAAATACAGCTATTATCTTCTCACTTGCACTAGTTAAAGAGTAATTTTAGTAATATGTATATTCGAAAATTTCTAACATTATATGTGACTTAATTATAAAAGACTTACGGCACCGGAACCAAATCATTATATATTTGGCTATGGACAATAAATTCGTTACAATGTCAGATATCAAGATTCGAGCTGTTACTTTACTTGTACTCTTACTTTTCTATTTAAGCCTGTATTCTTACCTTTCCTTGTATTTAGTCCGTGTATTAAAACATAATATACTAAACTCCTTCTGACCTGTCACAATAGCACTTGTTTTCGAAAATTATATCTTTATATAATATATCTTTTGCCCTTAAACAAAACATTATCAAAACTCATTTGTCATTCACCTTTTTTCGGTAACGATTTTTGATTTGTGGATCTAAAAATACAATACAACAAATTAGGGCATAAGTAGGTTTATAATATTTCAATTAAATTAAAAAAGAATTCCTCATACATAAATTTTAGATAAATTGAAGGCGTCGCACAGTGTTGTTGTTGTTATAAGAGAAGTTCAACGCTCTAAATTTTTGTTTAGTGTCAATGCTCTCGAAACAGAGGCCACATAATATACCTACATACATACATATACGTATAGTGATGTATAAAAGTTATTTAGTCTGTTTTTGTGTATGTCTGTGCATACGATTCGCAACTCGTTAAAGTATTCAATAAAATGTCTTGTGGATTAAAATAATAGGTTATATAAGTAGGTATATGTGTGTGTGTGTAGGCGTGCATAAACTCTTCATACACATGTGTGTATGTGTAAGCAGTATTTTGCATTTCACACTTCTACGCTTAAGAAGATAATAGGAACCAATAAAAATGTAGCATTCACAACGGTTCATTTAATTGTTGTCACAGCAAGGTGGACGCGGTAAAAGGTAGTAGGCAATCAACTACGCACAATTATACATACATACTCGAATATTATTGTACTGTGTTTGATATTTATTATTTATGTACAAATGATTGTTTTGATACTAAAATTTTTAACGTTTCATTCGTAATTGGTATCAAAAATGCTTGCAAATAACCATGACTTTCAAATTGCAAGTAAAACTATGTATATCTATGTGCTTGTATATGTTCTGTAAATTTTATACAGATTCTCAGGCATAAATTATTACAACGAACTGTTATTCAAATGTATTTGAATATGTATAACAAATATTTTCCTCTGGAAACTCCTGTGAAAGAACATTCGATAACATTATTTATGAAACTCGATTTCTTTTGGATGGTCACCAAGGGGAAAGCTTGCAGAAATTCAGACGCTAAACCCAATTGTCGACGGTTTTCAAGCATAAATCGGTAGATTCTGATGCAATTTCATATTTGATATTCGTACGAAATAACACAATAAACATCAACAGTCGCTGGCTTGTTGCTGGTTTTTTAAGTTGTTGCTTAGACCAATTCACGAATATACGACGATTCTGATGGTAAAGCGGCTTCAGTTCTTTCCTCAATTTGTTCTTTGTTTCACTGGTGCGGAAATATTTTGTACTGTGCATGTGGATTAAAATTTTTCCACTAAACGCCCAGTTGTTTTGAACTGACAGGACGATTATGACGAAAATAAATTGGACGTAGCGCTCTTAAAGTTGATTTTGACATTGACTTCAAATTTGGGTAATACATTTTAATAATTTCGACTTGTTAGATCGTATTCTTTCCATGTTGAAATGGCTAACCTTACCGAAGAGAAATGTCAGAGCGGGAAAAATATGGCGTTGTTTGCTGTCCCTACCGGTTTACTTTTTTAGCGTCCCTATTGAAAACACTTTTATATGATATATATTTTGTATTTAATTTGTTATTCCCGTTGTTTTGGGGTTGACATATATCTTGCTGTAATATAATATTAAATGGTAAAAATTAAAGAAAAATTTGTATATTTTATTTTACAGAATGTTTTTCAGAAGCGAGAATGCTTTGATAATATTAAACCTTATATATTTTGTAAAATCATCTACTTATATGAATACTCGTTTGAAAGACAAAATCAGGATGTTTATTTACTCTTAGCAAAAATGTTTTCTCTCAAATATAAAAATTCTCAAATGTAGGATAACAGGCACAATAATCACATTTTGTTCGTTTTCAACACACTTTTTTTGCTTAATGACATTTTCACTTTAATGTTTGGCAAAGCGTTGGAGAGAAGCCAATCGAACAAATTATACAGATGTTTTAATAAACAATCAGCACTTGTAGTGCAACCCTGCGCTAGAATGATCTTTTACGCATGGGAAATAGTGTTGCATCATTTTCTTTGGTGGACAAATACTTACATAAATCTGCGCTAAATTTTTTTTAACATTTGAAATTCTAACTGCACCCGTGTTTTATGATTTCTTTAATTAATTATAATTCATTTCGAGTAAAAAACATTAAAAATATGAAAATTTGAGTTTTGAAATAAACGCGTTTAAAGTTTTATATTCAAACTAATATAACGTGATGGGCGGAACTTCGATAGGGTCTGTTTCTTAGAATATTACTCGGATCGATTTGATATTTTTAGATAATATTTAAAACATATTGTACTATTTAATACGACAAAAGTATTTTTTTTTTTTCAAAACCCATCTAACCCCTTAAGGTAACATGTGCACATACATATGTGTGTATATATATGTATGTAAATATAAAAAAACTGATGATCTTTTGAAACTAAACTAGAGTTCAACTTCCTAAGGTTACTACTAAATTATTTTTTTTTTTACCTTTAGGCATCAAAAATATACACAAACATACAAATATATATTCGTTCATAGTGAATATGTGTTTAGATACGTTAAGATGACTTCATATGCGTTTGTATGTATATGTCATCTTCTACTATTCTCTTCTTAATGACCATTGGCAAAAAGGTAAAACTTATTCTTTTTGTCTTTTAACTTACAAATGAAATGAGTCAGAAACACATGTAGTCAGAACATAAATTCAAATTGTGAGCACACTTTGTAGAATGGAAAAGTGTATGATTGTATATGGCCAAGTTTATATACAAATGTGTATACATATTTAGAAATGTACATAATTACATTTATGCATAAGATTGTATATATATTTTAATTATTAAGTTATAAGAAGTTAATGTTATAAACCTGTGAAGAGATGTGAACGTACTCTGGCTTAGACAAAAAGCAGCATTGAAATATAAACATATATACATAAATATGCTCAATCCCACACTTGTAAAGCTAAAGTAACTACCCTATTGGAAAAATTTAAATGGAATAATCGTTGCATTTTCCTGAATATTCTTATAGAAAACCAATTTTTACTGGGGCTTTTTCGGCGATATTTCATTCATATAATTCCATTTTATTCTTTGTAATTTTATAAATGCCGTCAAAAAAACATATTTCTCGTGTGATTATCTGAAAAGAACCGGACGAACTCGGCACTACTTAACTACTTGAGCAAATTTTATTTATATAAATTTATAATAGAGTTTAGTAAAATAGATGACCAGCGAATGGGCAATAGATTGAACGGTCTTTTGATAAAATTATTTTGGATTCTCATATTATGACAATAACATTTGTTTTTATGCATTGTATTTTGCAATCTCAAGACACGTTCGCAATCGCAAATGTTGTAAAACATTCAAACGCAGAAATGAAGTAATTTTTAACAATTTTTTTTTTTTCATAAATTAATTTAATAAATAATAGTTTTTTTGCGGAATTTTTTTAAATAACATTTTGATCTATATTTTTCTAATTTTGTATTTTTTATTAAATTTTTTAATTTAATATTCTTTTTTGTTTTTTTATTTTATGATTTATATTTATTTTTTTAATTATATGACTTTTTTTTATAAATTTTTTAATAATATTATTTCTTTTATTTTTTTTTAATTGTAAAATTTTTATTTTATTATGTTTATTTATATGTTTTATTATATTTTTTAATTTATTTTTTTAATTATATAATGTTTTTTTTTTAAATCTTATATTTTCTGTGTATTTTTTTTATTATTTATATCTCCAAGTCCGGCTGGGCATTCACGCACTCATTCGCACGTGTATAGTTGTAATTACACACATATGTTTGTAAATACGATCGGGCTGTTGCCGCGGCGCATTTAGTCATTAACAAAAACGCCAATTCGTTTGTGTTGGCATTAAATCATAAGTACATAACAAACGTGCATACCTAAACATATACAAAATATACAAATACAAATGTTTAATATATATGTACATATGTACAAATAAGTGTAGAAGGAAATACGAGTCCAATCACACCGAATTTTGAAATTTACAGATTTTCCGTGTATTGGTTGGTTCTGAGCGGTTTTGCCGCTCTTATTGCCATTGTGTCCAACTTAAAAGTTCACTGTGAACAAAGCCACGGCTTAACGCGAAGTGTATTCGGCTTTTATACATACAAACATACATACATACTTATTTGTATGTTGCTTTTTTGTCGCTATAAATGCTGAGCGTAGCTTAAGCTTGAGCGTACCTTCTTATGTATTTATGTATGCTTGCGCATGTGGTTTTATCTACAGTGAAACATATTTAATTCGAATATCACCTCATGGGAACTATAAACAATATTTGCTTTGCAATAAAATTCGTTCTTTTAACGATTGGTGTGTTATTATTGTCGGTAGTGTGTGTGTGTGGAATAGTGATATTAATTTTTTTCTTAAAATCCATCAATATTTTTTGTGTTTATTGGTTTAGCGTACGTTTTACCAAAACAGACTTCTTTTGAGAGTATAGTTTGTATTATATATGATCTATGTATTGTATGCATATATATTTCGATTAAGAGAAGTTGTACTGTATTGTTTTCTACAAATTCATAATTTTAAATTTTTTTGATGTACTCGCTCATACAAATCATTCTTTTAACAAAGAAAGAAAGAGTCAAAGCAGCGACCAAAAACAGCAGTGCTTTTCTTTTTTGCATTTTTTTATCTATGTTATTTTTTTGTTTTTTGTTTAATGAAGGTCAATGTTCGTTCTGAAGTTGACGGTTGTTAATTTTATTGTTAGTTTTTTTTTTTTTTTTTTTTTTTTTTTTTTTTTTAATTTTATTCTCATTGTTAGAGAGTGTGTTATATAGAGTGTAGTGTGGTTTCGTGTATTGCTGGTATACATAGTTCACAGTCAAATGCGTAAATACTTTTGTTAGGAACTGACAAGTTTTTAGAACCAAGTTTATATCTAATTTTTGCCTGTTTTGTGTCTTCTTTGCTTGCGACTGGTTTGAATTTTCTACTCAATTAATTCGCTATTATAAAGCAGGAAATATAGCTCTATCTTTATGCCCAACGAAATGATGGCATTTTGGTGAGTTTATTGCATTGTTTTTGTTTCCTAGTCATTTGTTAGAAGATTTTTTGAGAAAGATTTGATGTTAATAAGCGTGTGTGTATTGGACCAAAGAGTTTTCGAAGAAAGCTATGTTCTGAAAGCAGCAGTTTAGTGATTTATATGAACAGTGCAGTTACTAATTTTTCCATTATCAATATTGCTACTATAATATTTATTAAAATTGTTGCTTTTTTATTTTCATAAATTTGAGGGTGAATGCGCATGGTGCGTTTATTATGAGTTCAACTTGTTTGTTTTGTTGTTTAATTTTTTTTTTGCTTATTTTGGAGACTACCACTATCAAAATATTTATATATGTGCTTACGAATACTTATAAATATGTATTCTTTTGCGGTTATTAACTCCGAGCTTACTTATATATGTACATACAGACGTCCGTATGCATATTTAAATGTATAAATAAAAGCGCCATTTCAAACATTAGTAGTGTTTATGGCGTAAATTGCAAAAATCCATGGAGTTTTCCCAGATAAATATTTTTAAATAAATATAAATTTGATTAAATAAGGTTTACTAAAGTATTAAACATTTAATAATTCTGTTCGCGCATATCGGCATCTATGTGGTCAGTTGGTTCTATATTAGGGACTACACAAAGACGCTGGTGGATTTCGTTGTTTTTGTTGAAAAGATTTTCTGGTAAAATTTTTGTTGTTTGATTGCCATGTTGTGTTATTCTCACTGGAACGTAATTTTAGGATTCAAATTGGCCAACAGCTGGTCGAGTGTTTGAGAGGTCCTAAGGGACCTTTAAAGCATTGTCGTATTTCTCTATTGTATATCATTATTTTGAATAAATATATGTAATTATTAATTCTTATATGTATATACATACATAGCTTAAACATCTGTGAATTTTGGACTTTCCACAAATATATTTGTTGATGGCTAATAAAACTACTTTTCATCTAAGCTAAGGTTTGTTAACATATTTTATTTGCGCTTCCGGTAGCATGCCCTTCTACATAAGTGTCTTTGTCAAACCTTGCAGCTCAGATACGAAAAGTAGACTCAAGAGTTTGTCGTTGTTTGGAAATTTGATTGATATTTGTGTGCAGTTTAAAGTAGCAAACAATTTTTTTATAACTAATATAGAAGCAATTACATTTCCTATGACTTGAATACGGGGGTAGGTAGGTAGCAGTGTAGCCATATAATTATATTGCCCGATTAGCACTAGATGTGCCATTTTGATACACTATTCGCAGACCTTATAATTTAATGTTATCCCGATTCATCATTCCGTTTAAACCACTTTGTGTTTTCGATGAACATTAGTGGACATCCATTCATGGCTTGATGCCTGATGGCTTCCAAGTGTCCTGTGTCGGATCTGCGATAGGGCTGGACATTTACAGAGATAGTGGAATATTGCTTCCTTATTCCCCTTTAGTTCACAGCCTCCACAAATGTTATTATAGGGTATGCCCATTTTCATTGCATGTTCTCCAAATGGCCAAAGATCCGGTAGAGTAGCTGTAAGCCTGAAAATACTTTTCCTGGACGGGGGTATTAATTGCATATCTATTGCTTTCAAAATATGTATGTGTAATAGACAGTATAATTTAATTATTATTTTGTTCGTAATAGAAAACAATTTTCGCGCCTGAATGCATGCTACAAATGTATGGTGTTAATTGCTGCTGTTAAAATAACATTGTGAAATTGTTTTTTTTTTTTTTTTGGAAAATTTTCTAAACAAATATAAAATTTAATGGTTGGAATATAATCTTTTGTAAGTATTAATAATAATATTAAAACTATTCAAACTTAAAAATTTAATTTCGATATGTTTGTACCTCTAGACTAGAATGCGTAAACAAACCAAATAATAAAATAAAACAGAATAATTAAACGAGAGGTTCCACAGGTTGATGTCCTATTCCCTCTACTATTTAATTTCTATATTTCGAATATTTCGCTCAACCATCAGAAGGAGTCTCAGTCTCCTCTTACGGCGATGATTGTACGATAATGACGTCGGACAATGGAATCAATGACATGTGTTCGAAAGAAAACGGCTACTTCCGCGACCTCTCTCACTGCTCGGAGCCTAACACTCTGCCTAATCCACAGACACCCTATTCATCAATGGGACGAAAGAGAACAATCCTAGACCAGAACATTTTTGTCGATGGCATCAAAACGTCAGTAACGCCAAAATTTTGGGTGTTACACTGGATAGCCTGTACTTTTTCAATCTCCATACGACCGAGATGATTACCAAGGTACAGCGCCGCAACAAAATTCTCAAGTCGTTAGCACATGGGATAAAGACAAAGAAACGTTGTTGGCAACGTACCAGGCTATCGGCCGGCCGGTCATAAGCTACGCAGCCCTGGTATGATCGCCTGGGTGCAATAGGACGAAGCTGCGGAAGCTTCAGATTTGTCAGAACACCGCTCTCCGGGCAGCAATAGGTTACCTCTTGATGTCTCCGGTTGAGCATCTACACAATGAGTCCCGTAGGTGAATAACGAAATGAAGGTGCATAACGAAATGATCTCCCTCCAGTCACCTACTGAAGCCACTAGACCTTGACATACTCAATATATGTCCTGCATGCAAAGAGTCTTCGCATGACACTAACCACCTCCTTCCATGCCCCTTAAACCCTGCTCATCTAACACCCCTTTTCCTCTGGTCCGACCCTATCGAAACAGTTAGATAGATAGTTAGCAGCTAGTTAGATGACTTCGAATTAATCTAGGCTTGTTTAGTCAGGTTTGGATAACCGTTACAACAGCAACATAAAAAATGCAATGGATAAAGAATGCTACTGCTTTCGAAACTTAAAGTTCTGGCACGATATAATAGTTCGTTTTAAGCTTACTTTCGGGTGTACAAACAATTGCAGAATGCGGACGAATGTATTTGGTTGGGGGCAGCGTTGCTATTATTAGTTAAAGGAAAGAAGCTCTTGTGCTCTAAATGACCGCATAGAGATTTTAGGACATAATAAAATTTTTGATTTTTGTTGACTTATAAAATTATACGATGAGCCTTGAACTCGAGTACTTACAATGCGGAAGTCTTATAATAAATTCGGTAATGTTGAACGAATGCTAGTAGTTACTGTTAAAGTCGCATTGTTTGTTTTTGTACTCAAATTGATGGCGAGTAAGTGAGCAAATACAAATATACATAGAAGTAATAAATAATGGTACATATTGATGTTTAATGACGTAACAGACGTGCATTTAATAAAATAATTGTGGTATATAATTATTTTCTATTAACAAATCATGACCACAGAATTTTAACCGATTTGTATTTATAATATATGTCTGTCTTTAAGAAACGTACGAATAGTGTGTAAGAAGCAGACGAGGTCAATTTGCAGAAGTCAAACCGTATAATAAAGTGAAACGAATTAAAGAATCACTGACCTTGACTTTTCCAAAGTTTAAAGCCCTTACAAAAGAGAAACATAAAGGAATCTTCGAATAATCATTCGTCTCACGAAACACACACGCGCACATATATGTACATATTGTATGTACATTAAGAACCATTATAGTAATTTTTCTTCAGTACCACACATACTTACATGTGTACGTGCATGTTTTGCCCTTATTTTGTATAATACTGGTTTTATTGGATGCTTCATAATCGTTTGCGCCGTTTCGCTGTCGTTGACTATGCCGAAGTTAAACAAGATCTATTTCACCAGTGTAGACATTTTATATATGTTTTCAGGATCAATTCAGTTTCAATACAATACAGACGTTTATTCATGTACATGTACATATTTTATTTATTTAGACGACAAAAAGTGTCGCGCAATTACTTGCTGCAAGGTAAAGTTGATGACAATGGCATTTTGCATGTTCTTTTAAGTGTTTAATGCTAAAAGAAACAACATTGTTTTCTGATTTTTTCAGCTTAATTGTAGAAAAAAACCTGCAGACGTTTGACTAACCTTCAAAAATACTTGTTGAAGTGGTTCCAGAGACTATTTTTTATTAAGACTGCTAAAATTATAAAATTCTATCGAGTGATTATATATATTCATTTGTAAATAGTAAAACTTATAGAAATTTGTAAAATACTTGACTATATAAATTTAAATTTTATATAATAAATATTTTCTACTGTTAAAAATACCTAAACACTTTTTCAGTGCATAAATATATATTTTAAGTTAAAAATATTGTGTAGAACATGAATGACAGTGGTCTGAACACCACGCCTCGAAAAAATGGGCTCGCACTTCCGCCATGATTCCGACATATTGGCTTATCGGAAACAAAAAATTAACGGCATTTTAATCTGTGAGCTTAAATGCATAGAACGCACTACGATAAAATGAATATACTAAAAACTGAACATTTGATAAACGTTTGAAAAAAAATTGCGAATATCGCGTTTTCTTTTTAGTTTTTTGCTATAGAAAATCAAAATCTTGGAAATTTGTGATTGATAATAGAGCGTTCCAAGCGTTTACATGAGCTGAGTGCACACAACAAATTTCAAGTCAAGCCGTTTTTGAGATACGATGGAGAAAAGTTTGAAAAACACAGTTTTAAGAAAAACGCGTTTAACGTTTCCAGCTGCCAACCGATCGCTTCGAGCAGCCCCTTTTTCTAACTGCTGTATTTTTAAAACGACTTCGAATTTCTAAAATCACTTCATTACCGTATACTAGACATGTTAAGAAAGCAATATATGATAAAAAGATTTAAGTCCATCGCATTGGACCCCTTAACCGGTGAATACTGTAAAAGTTTTGTAGAAGCCTAACTTTTAAATGTTATTTCTCCTATAAATAAAATGAGGAGTTTATAAAAAATTATAGTTTTATACAAATTTAAATGCAATAATTTAATTTCGACACATGTTATTAATGTACAAGAAAACATATATATGTACATATTAGATAGATTATTCATAATATCTTATTTGAAGAATTTATCAGTTTCGGTGAATATTTGGTAACCGCAAACAACTTTCAAATGAACAAAATTATGTTTTGGGTCTGGTGATTTAGTTTTTACCGTTTTCAAGGGATAGTATACAATAAAAACATGTTTTATTGAAAAAAATAAAAGATAATCGTGACAGAAAATTTGCGAAATGGTGGCAGTTTGAAAGACAGTAAATCTAATAGGACGATAGACAAACGTTCGAAACCTTATTAGAAAATCCCAGTAAAATTTGAATTCTATCATTTAAATATTGCAAAAACATAAGAAGACAACTCAAACACCAAATCAATGTCAATTAATCTGAAGATGATAATACTTATTAGCTATTTTGCATTTAAATTATACTACAAACTTATATGAAATATCTCCAAAAACGAAATCGAAGAAAAATTATTTCTATTAGCGTCAGTGAAAATCATAAAATAATAGCATGCACGTCTGTCTGTGAAACATTAGTTCCAGGCTTGCATTTCATAAGCACCACTATCTTTGTATGTGTAAATACTTACCACTATAGGTGGATTGTATGGGTGTACTTTTATAAATACATACATACTTATATTTCATTTATAGGGATGCATACATATGTATATACATACATACACATCAACCCTTATCCTTGCTGCAAACATTCAGGTAAACGCAACGGTTGTCAAAAAGTTGCAACGGTCATTGGTCTGGAAAAGACGAGGTACATACGTACCAATATTTGGATATATGTACATATGTATATATTTTTCTCTGTATGTATCTAGTGTATCTAAACTTTGATTTACATGTTTAGTGCAAGCTCATTTTCTTTTAGAAAATATTTCCATAAATTATGTTATATATTTTTCTAATTTGGTGTATTTACTATTTCTAGTTCAATAAATTCGTTATGTTGGATACATACATACATACATATATAAGCAAGTGCTAATTTTGTTACGAAGGTTCTGCAATTAAGTCACTTTATATTTTCATATTAATGCAAACAATTTGTATGACCACAAAAGCGTCTCATTGGCATATCTTTTTATACAGAAAGGGAGTTCAGTTTATTTTTGGCTTCGCCTTGAATGCATAGCAAGTAGCTGCACATATTTACATCGATATACATTAATACAAATTTAGCTATGAATGTATGTGTGCACGCAGAAGACACTGGTCCTTTTTCTATGCATACATACATAATATATATTTATTTATGTATAATTGTGAATTTCAAATAGCCGAATGGATGTTAACGCACCCACAGCCGCAGCGAATATCAACATCAACAATTCGCTACTATTTTGTTCTGGTTTGGGGCTCGAAAGTTCATGAAACTGCGCCGCTTCACAACCTGTAGAGCTCCAAAGCTTGTATAAATATACCCAAACACTCAGACACCCATACATACGACATGACAACTATGCGAATGGGGAAAATAATATTTTTTTTGTGCCGTCTAACATTCAACAGTTCGGCTTTTGGCTGAAATATAAGTGAGTTGGGGCGATAATATGCCCCGCTATGGGTGTGGAAGCGTCTGGCTACTCGTATATGTATGTATGAATGCATGTGTTTGGTGTTACTCCCTTGCAAGATACATTTTTTGCAGTATTGTTGCCTTCTGCTGCTTGTTGTAGTGGCGGCAGCTGAAAATGCGGCTGTCCTCTGTCGGCTGTGTTTGTGTTGAAACTGAGAATATATATTGATTTTTACCAAAAAAAAGAACGAAAACAAAAACAATAATGAGAGTATCACACAATGCGGAGGCGGAATGAAGCGAATCGACACAGTCATTAAGGGTGCGCGTACTCGCTCGTTTATACCCGGAACAAATACACATATGCAATGCAATTGAGCGAGTAGGTACGTTGAAATTGCGCTAAGGGTAGAATGCCAGGATTGCCAACATTTCTGAAGTAATAAAATTAACAATTCTTATTGCCTTTTAAAATAGCAATGGCGGAGGTAACTGAAATATAAGAATTAAAAGAAGTGATTTTGATTTAATTCTTAATATAATAAGATAATATTTTAAAGAGTTTTAAGGATAAAATATAAATCCTTTTTTTGGCCCACACCTTCATTTATGAGAAAACAATTTAAAATAATAAAATAATGAGACATCTCCCACTAATCAGAAATTCTATTACGTCTTAAGTTTTTGCAGATTCTTATGAATGCCGTTCTTATTACCTTTCGTTACAATCATTAACCTTGTGTATGTATAAATGAAAAATGCTTGAAAACATTGTTGGCAACCCTTAAGCACATTTTCGACATCTGCGCGGAGGGTTGAGTGAGCTAAGCCGACAGACTATACTCGTCGCAGCTGTCGCCATTAAACTACATTTGCTTGTATTGGTGAGACTGTTTGGTGATTGTCCTGCGTCGGTTAGCATTTTTCAAGGAAGGCAAACAATTCTGTTTATTCTACTATTGCATTCACTGCAATGCCATCCTGTATAAAATCGGAAAGGTTATAAAAATTAATAACTAGAAATTTTGTCTATCAGTATATTGGTACATAACATCTGTTCACTTGTCTGTCTGCTGGCGTAGTTTATAGCTACATATAGTATTTAGGAATATTTGTAAGTAAAGAGTATGTATATAAGTTTATTGTATGCACTCTTTGGTACATCACACGTAGTTCAACTCGTTCGCGACTAGCTTTGTCCGGGACATTGGCGGTGCTATTACAACAGTTCAGTGTCTACAAATTTTTAGCCATGTAATTTCATAAATTTTTCAATATATTTGACAAAAAATGTTATTTGTAAGTTTAAATTGTAAATATATGTTAAATAATAAAAAATATTTTATTTTCAGTTTTTGAAAATGATAACAGCATTTTTACGAAAGTGGAAAATGAATTGAACCTTGAATAAACGCAGCAACTGTGTAAATATCTACGTTAAAGCTAAACCAATACCATTTTTTTAAATACAAAAACATTGTAAATTAGAAATTACTCGGTCGAAGGCAAACAGAGAAAATTCATTTACAAGGATTAAAGGTAATAAATTAACTTTATTTATTTAAACAGCTTTGAGTGTTTAATCAATGCCACTTTAATTTATAATTACAGAAGCAATATTGGTCATTTAGCTCACCTGCTAAAATGGCCTCTTCTCCCACCCCATCATTGGACTCCATACGTGGTACTAATTCCATAGAATCTTACGGCGAACACACAGGCTACTTATCTGACTCTCCACTTACGCTGAGCGGTTCATCACCACCAGTTAGCGACTCAGCCATTTGTGACGAATTTACCAGCACTGGCTGCGTTAGTAATCAGCATCATCCCATTTCGGCTTCAGTATCATCTTCATCGTCTTCGTCCAGTAGCGGCCTAAGTGGTTGCGGCAGCACAAGTAGTGCAAATAGTACTAATAGTTGCAACAGCATAAACAACGGTATCAGTGGTGGTGTACTTGGCGGTATCTCTTGTAACAACAGTAATGGTCCTGGCGTTATTGGCAGCAATTTAAACGGCAAAGGTAGTCCGTGCAATAGTCTACTAGCCAATAACAGAATTGTAAGCGTGTCCACAGCTAACGGCGGTGCTGTACCTCGTTGCACCGCTTGCAAGAGTAAACAATCGGATGCTGTGGCGAGATGTTTTGAATGCATCAGCTATTTATGCGCCAATTGTGTTACAGCACATCAATTTATGCATTGCTTTAATGGGCATAATGTCTCACTAATAAGTGGTTTTGAGACGACCGCAAATAACGTTACCACCGCATCAACGACCCCAACAACTTCAGCCACCTCTACAAATATAACTACGCCCAGCAATCTGACTGCAAACGATATAAAGTTATCTAGTTCACTAACTATGATGTTGCAACAACAACAACAGCAGCAGCAGCAACAACAACAGAAGCAACAAATCAGCAAATTTTCACAATTATCGAAAATGGTTTTGAATTCGCATCTTGTGGGCAATAGTAATGCTTCACTATTGGGCGATAATGGCGAACAATTAGATAACAGCAGTAATGGTGAGGATTTATTCGGCAACATAGTGCCACAATTACGCTCGACATCGTTCTGTCTACGCCACAAAAATGAACCATTGAAATTCAATTGTCGCACATGTTGCAAGATGGCTTGTAACGAATGTGTCCTGCAAGAGCACTCAGCCGGCCTGCATGAGGTTGAGCATATACAAGAGCATCAATTATCGACAGTGTTCCCACCAAATAATACGTCGACAACAGGAACGTTCAGCAGCCAACAAACCCCATCCGAAACGGTGTTACAAACTGTATTGAGCGAATTGCGGGGCAAGATTGCCGAAATTGTATCGTTGGTCAGTAGTAATTCGGATAATAATTCAAGCAAAATAAAAATGCAATATCAAAAGGCCCACAATGAGGTCAATGAGACTTATCAATTTTTCTGTTCGATGATTGACGAGCGTAAGCAGGAGGTTTTGAAGGAACTGGAAAACTTATACAATGCCAAAGTGGCATCGAGCGGTGTTTGGTTGCAGCGCTCCAAGGAACTCATCGAGAAAGCGATGCATACATGCGACAGTTTGGAGCGTTCACCGAAAACTCATAGTGTCACTGATGTTTTAATGTTGCGTAAAATGCTTGAGCAGCAGCTACAAACCGCTTTAATGGACATGCAAATGCCATTTGAATTAGAATTCGTTTCAAATTATCAGTCCATACAGGCGGGTGTACGCAACACGTTCGGTTACATTCGACCAGGCAACGTTGAAACAACTAGTGGTCAAATCGTTAAACAGCCACCAATAGCCAGACCAACGCAGAGCTCGTCCAACAGCAGTAGCAGCAATAGCAGTCTGAGTGGTGTGGGCTCAACACATTTGCCACTCGGTTTGGGTTTGTCGACCAGTCTACTCGACACTTACAACAACGCTGTAGTTGGTAGTGGTGTAAACAGTGTTGGTGGTATACTTGGACGCAACGGTAATCATAGTTTGATTGGCAACGGTGGCGCTAATAGTAACACAACTTTCGAAGAGCTGATGGCAAAACGTTATCATAACCATGGCACAGCTGTCAATGGCGTTATTGCACCTTACGTTAGTGTTAATCCCTATGAGAAATGGAGTAACGGCGGTAGTGATAATCTCTTCTCAACAACAGATCCATTTTCAAGCGCACAATTACTTAACTCACTGACTAGCAGTGTGGGCGCCGCTGCAGGTAGCAGCGCTCTCAGTGCACTTACTGTTCAAGCTAACAATGCATCTACCGATTCGTTAATGGATTTAACTTCGAAACTGCTCTCAACCTCTACTTACCCACCTAAGTCACAAATAAAGCGCCAGAAAATGATTTACCACTGTAAATTTGGTGAATTCGGTGTGCTGGAGGGGCAATTCACCGAACCCAGTGGTGTTGCAGTAAATGCACAAAATGATATAATTGTCGCCGATACGAATAATCATCGCATACAGATTTTCGATAAGGAAGGCCGTTTCAAATTCCAATTCGGCGAATGCGGAAAACGCGATTCACAGTTATTGTATCCAAATCGTGTAGCTGTAGTGCGTAATTCTGGTGATATAATTGTTACCGAACGTTCTCCAACACACCAAATTCAGATCTACAATCAGTACGGACAGTTTGTACGCAAATTCGGCGCGAACATATTGCAACATCCACGCGGTGTCACCGTTGACAACAAAGGACGCATCATAGTGGTGGAGTGCAAGGTGATGCGTGTGATCATTTTCGATCAGAATGGCAATGTGATTCACAAGTTTGGCTGCAGCAAGCATTTAGAGTTCCCGAACGGTGTTGTGGTCAATGACAAACAGGAGATATTCATAAGTGACAATCGTGCACATTGTGTTAAGGTCTTCAACTATGAGGGGCAGTATTTGCGACAGATTGGCGGCGAAGGTGTCACCAATTATCCAATCGGCGTGGGCATAAATGCGAACGGTGAAATTTTAATTGCCGACAATCACAATAACTTCAATTTGACGATTTTCACACAAGAAGGACAATTAGTGAGCGCACTGGAATCAAAGGTTAAACATGCACAATGCTTTGATGTGGCACTCATGGACGACGGCAGTGTGGTACTGGCTAGTAAAGATTACCGCCTATACATTTACAGGTATGTGCAGGTCCCACCAATTGTTATGTAAATGTGGAGTAGTAATGAAAATGAAAGCAAAACAAAACATAATATTGAGTTAAATTACTTAAATTAAGTCGGTGTAAAATGTAAAGGATATAAGCCAGCCGAGTGGCAGTTACCGAAACGAAATGCAGTACCGAAGCGGTAAACGTTTTTATTTTAATGGTAATCTTAATATTAAATGTTATGTGTATTAGGTCGTTCAATGGTAAGGCCACTTGCATAAGATAATTATTATTACAATTATTATTATTATTATTATTATTATTACTTTTTGCACAGATAAGATTGACACACAATTATGTATTGTATGTACCGATAATAGTGTACATATGTTTGTTGTACCCAGTTGTCCTGCTATTTTTGATACTTCCAAAGCAAAAAACAAGCAGCAAACCTACCATAAATAATCATTTGCTGGTGGTACCAACTGCTTTAATGACCATATATGTAGAAGTTGTACTGTTTTTGACACAACTAAATGCTGCTAAAACTAATTGAGTTAAGTAGATACATAAATATTGATCGAAACAAAAAACAAATAACAACAACACAAATCTCAGCATTAATTATATTAGTGAAACCTAATTATAACCACGGAGACAGTTAATAGTTTTCTTATTATCTACTTATAATTATTTGTTATTTTTTATACTTTTTGCTTGTTTTTATTTTATTTTATTTCTTTTGTAATTTATATACGCACACGGGTTTGTTTGTTTTCTTATTTTTATTGAAATTATCACTCATGATGATGATGATGACGATGTATGTATTTTAGAGAAATTTTATTTCGAGCAAAGCATTTCGAAATGTTAGTTGTTTATAAAATTAGATTTTTTATTTATATATATACATAGCTTTGGTTTTATAAACTGAACTGAACAATTTTGTGTGTAACTAAGAAAAGAAAAAAAATGTTAAACCCTAAAAACTAAAAACGAAAAAATTAACAAATATTCTGCACAATAAAATGTTTTTTGATAAGCTGTTGATGAAATATACTTGTGGGAAGAGTAAATAGAAAAATGACTACTTAGTTAAACGAAAATGAAGCTAAAAATTAAATAATATTAACAGAAACGAAAAAAAACATAAATTTTGGCAATCAAATAAGACTTGAAAACATAGCAAATAGTTTGTAAATTTGCATTTGCAAGTAGGCGTTTTACTTAGTTAAAGAAAAAAAATTAAACGTTTATATTGAAAAAAAGTTATATTCATAGAATGAATTTAACTGTGGCATTTGTTTAATTTTCCAACTTTTTATAGTAATGTCAGACATACATACACACATATATATACCTCATGTATATTATATATATGCAGATATGTACATATATGTTTGTATGCAATTTTTTATAAAACATTATTAGCTGTATGCATTGCACAGATTGAAGTATCATAAACAAAAAACAATTATATAAGTATGACGTTTAATGCTTATGTACAAAATATTTGCTGTTGTTAAATATTTGTAGTGCAGTAGTTACATATTCACACGCAAGCGCAGCGGTTTTCCCCAATCTACCCAAAAAGTTACATAGCAACTAGTTACGCAAAACAAAAATAAAAAAGAATTTGTGCATATGTTTGTAAAAGTATACTAAATTATCGATATAAACAATATTACTTGCAGAATTAATATTAGCAGCTGTGTATTTATTATGACAAAAAAACTTGATAAACAAAATTATGCGAATTGCGTACATACTGTATTTGCCAGTTCATTTGTAGGTATATACAATTTTTTAAAGTAAAAAAGTATAAGTGGCCAAATATTATTGTATGCGAATTCGTTTGCAGCGTGTTAAAATGCATGCCATCAAAATGAAAACTAATATAAATTATAAAAATTTAAGCAAACTCGCACATATTCAAATGTTTAATTAACTTAAATTTGTGTTTAAAAGTGAGATTTCTGGTTTCCTTTTTTTTTTACCTGTCAACGGTTTGTGCGTTCTGATGTCTCTAGTTGCCAGCACCTTTCAATTTGCAGTGTAATTAAATTACTTTTTATTACTAATTTAAACTCAACGACATTTATTGTATTTCAAAATACTTCTTTAACAATTAAAAATTTGTTTTCCATTATTGCACTCATTCATAAAACTCGAAATAATAAATTTTGTACGTTTTTCGATATAAAAAGTTCATATTTAACATGGCATTTTATAAAATGAAATTCGTCTATTTTGATTGCTTGATTATTAATACGCATAAAAATAAAAAAATAAATGGAGACAAATGAATTAAATTAGTTGACTTCGAAAGTTATTTGCTTAAAATGTTAAAATAATTAATTGTCATGTATTAACGATAAAAATAATGCAGAAATTTAAACCCTTTATTCTTTGCAACAAAAAAATTATCTACAATATAACACAGAAGTCTCTAAATGTTATTTTTAAATGTTTTACATTTAACAGTGCCGTTCTATAAAATTCTGCTATGCGAAAGTTTCCATATCTTACATATCGGCTATCTAAAAAATATTAAATATTTTGAATTCTTGTCAATGAAAAGTGTTTTTTTCCATTGTTTACCATTGCATTTGCTCATCGATTTCGTTTTACAAGCATTAAAAATCGAAATCAAAATATTGTCGATTAATATTGTCTGTTATTAAACAAATCACAAAATCTTTTAATGATAACTGTCAGAAATTCATTGCACCAACGATTTTGTTTGATTATGTGTGAGTGGCACGAAGTGCAACATAAAAAAAATTTACAAAATAACAGTTTACGAAAAAAGTACAGTATACATAGAAATACATATGCCGAACGCTTTTAAGAATCTCAAAGCATAAAGATGTGTTTACATACCTTCTTCATTACCGATCCAATATTGAATTCTGCATGCATTACATTCAACATACAGGTGTGTCTAACGTATAGGCGAATGCATACACAATAATGACTTCAATTAACATAAAAATAAAGCTCATATCGTATAATGTGTTTAAAAGCATTTGTTTACAAACTATGGTAAACGGTGACAAGGAAAAAACTCATTTACTACTGTTATGAATCGCGAAAAATTAATCATATTAAATAGTATAGCATTTAATAAAGATACTGCATCACCCCAGTAATCGAACATTTTTATATGCTCACACACATTTTTTCATGTATACATAAGAAATAGATGTATTGTTACCGTTATTGGTCTTACGCCAATTAGTAGTGAGATGTTTTGTATAACTACAGCAACTACTATGTGAAAAATAGTGTAAAGTGGCAAAGATTTGTATTAATGTTTTTCAAAATTTGACTAAAATAAAAAGTGTGTAAGCTTATTAGTAATAAAAAGCCAAAAATTTACGAAATCAAATATGTTTGAAGTGAGAGGAATTTTTGAAAAAAAAAAACAATATTTTATTAAATGTTTGTAATCAATCAACACTGCTGCAAATCGACTTACTACTACATACATACATACATTCTCTAACTCGAATTAAACTTATTGAACTGTTGTTTATTAAATTATATGAAATATAGAAAGGTTTTTAAAGCGATGGAAAATGAAAAAAAAATCGTAATAGTACGGACAAAAGGCACAAATTATTATTAACACTGAAAGCAAATGCGACAAAGAACATAAGATTGAGAATTTAATAAAACAAAAAACACACAAACAAAAAAAAAAACAATTCGAAATTCTGTAAGTAGTGTTTATATTTTTGATAAATGTTATTAAACAAACCCCCGAAATGAAATACAAATCCAAACTACATAAATATGGTAGCAGTTAAAAGCGAAATCTTTGATACATAAAAGTAAAAGCAAAATTGAAAAAAAATTAAACTATATAATGCTAAAAACGAGAATAAGCAACGTTGGTTGTTAAAATGAAATCTGAAACGAAAAAAAAAAACATTGAACGCGAAATGCGCAGACATATTAATATTGTTGCAAGCGTACAATTGCATGGGGACTAGTACCAAAAAGTGTGCAAAACAAAACAAAAGTAAACACTAAACTAAATTAAACTAATATTATATTACTTTATTTTGCATTATACGATGCAATAGCTATTTGTTTGTTTGTTGAAAAGTTATTTAATTTTTAGTTTCAGCCTAAAAAACAAAAAGAAACAAAAAGTTTAGTCAAAGCTGCATTAAAGCTAGTTTTTCAAGTTTTCCCTCCACCAAGCGTTTTAGTATATTACTATAGAAATGTAAAAGTTGAATGAAAGTATTGATCTCATTTGTTGTATGTTGCTACCGACTAAAGCCAATTTAATATCAATGTTGTAGAACGAAAAAAAAACTTCAAAAATAATATAAATTATGAGCTACGAGAATGTAGTCAGTGCGCATTGGTGTTAAAGTTAATGCAGAATTATTAAAATAACAGGTTTTTTCATTTAAAAATGAATGCAGAATGCATTATTACTGGCAAATTCTTTACGTAACAGTTTTTTACAATAAGCAAAGTTTTATATCATTCTGTGTTGAAAATACATATGTATATGTGGACTTTTGGTACATTACGTTTTACGAAGCAGAATTTTGGAAAAAAAGTAAAAAAAAAACTCCAAGAATGTTATTTCGAATTTCGGTGCAAATGCAATTAAAATACATAACATTTCGAAAAATTTTTGTGGTACCATAATTGAAATAAAAGAATTGCGTTTTTATGTGATTATATGAAATTTATAACTTGCTTTTTTCACAAAAAATTACTTGATGAAATATGAAAATATTTTTAAAGTAATTCTTATTTGTTGTGCATTAAAATTCAAAGCTTGGAAAAGTCCACATATATTTATGTTAATAATGTATACATACTTAGCTTATTTAGCATACTTTAGCAATACGTTGCAGCAACAATTAGTAAAGTATTCGCATACGTGGGTGGTTAAAGCGTAGTTTTTGTTTTTTAATTTCATTTTTAAACAACAATTTGAGGTCAATTTAGGCTAAGAAAGGAGTTAAGTGTTTTGATAATCAATTTAAACTGCATCGCGTATAATTAGCTTGTATTGCTTCGTAAGTTTTGTGTGCACACATACATACATACATGTGCTGGAGTGACATGTGAAACGCATAAAAAGCTGCAAGAAGTTTCCATTTTAGCATATTCATCAACATGCATATGTGAATGTGCATATGCTATGACAAAGTGTATTTATTATAGCATATTTTTTTACAATTGGCAATAATGCACATCCTAAACTTTCACAGATCAACTGTCACACATGTTGCATAGTTACAGTTAGTTTAAAATGGCAATGCGCGCATGCTAAAATGTTAGTTTATAATATATTAGATTTTTTAGCTGCGTTATATAAATATATATGTACATACATATACCTTCTGAAACTATTTCTACTATAAATCTACTATAATGTACTAAGTAGATCCATAGAATATGCACATATATATTTACGTACATATATATACATATATATGTAAATGTTCGTTGGATAAATATATATTAAAACTATATGACTGATTTTATAAACATTCGTATATATATACATACATACATACAATACATTCAAGCGTTTAAGTCGTATGTGAGTTTAAATGTTATTTGTAATATCTAAATATATATACATACATACAAACGTATAGAGTTGTACTAAATACATTAACTATATTATATTATATATATTTATATGTATATATACTTACACACACACACATTTTATTAAAAAGAAAGTAGAGATATCCGTGTGATGATGCTTCTAAAAAGTGTAGTGTTTAAATATATACATATTAATACAGCGTTATACATGTATATTGCAATCTTTTTTACATAAACGTTTTGAACTCTCTTGGAAGTTCCGTAACGTTTGAGACTAAACTAAGTGAAATACTACTTTTCAACTATAAGTTAAATGTTAAACGAATTTAATGTGAATTTGTTTTTTCTGTAACTAATTTATTTCAATTGCTTAATTAGTTATTCTGTTGTTTTTTTTTTGCATTCATAATGCCTATTCTATACAGGGTTGATAATATATGGAAAAGAAGTTTCACTATTTTGGTACTAGTTTTTAGTTATTGGAATTTAAAACACGACTGCGATAGTGTAAGCTTACCAAAAACAAATGTTTTACCTATTGTGAAGTCTGCATTTTCATATTTACATGCATATATACATATATATATATATATAAATAAGTATGTAGTACATACATACATTGATGTATTGAGCTACTTTAAAAAAGTTAATTGTTACTTAAAAAATGAAAATAATAATACTCCGTAGTAGTTTTTATAAATATTTATGTATAACTGTTTTTTATGATTATTATTATTATTATTATCTAATATTGCTTATAATAATTTTAGATTTTTGTTTTTAGTTTTACAGTTGTAACGTTTAGACTGTTCTACCTAATGTAATAATAAATGCAAAATATATATATACATACATATATACAAAGCAAAATATAACGAAATGAAATATACATAAAACATTAGCAAAGTGTTGGAAGCGGTGTGAAAGTGTATAAAATTAAATTGGTGAAGGCGTGGAAAATAAAATAAAAAAACAAAAAACAGTATAAGCGAAACAAGTTTTTAGAACTTATGAAGAGTGACTCATTTAGGGAATTTTTAAAACCGAAATCTTGAAATTTAAAATTACGCACACACGCATGTCACACAACATACAGTGTCGTGTGATAAGTGCCGTTGTGCAACTCCAAAGTTTCGCGATGTTTTCTAAACAAACAAACAAAAAAAAAAAAAACAAATATAAAATCAAATCGATTTAGAATTGAATTATTTTTCTTTTCTTTTAACAATTAAAATGTTTACAACTACCAATTTTATATGGTCGCGCAATTATTTTATGCTCTTTAGCATAAGTTGGCTTTTTATATGTATATGGTATATATATTTCTCCTGCCGAAATAAAGAGTTTATAACATTAATGAAAAAGTAAAAAAAAAATAAACAAAAAAATATTAATATTTTTGTATGCATTTGTAAGATTGATGTTTACTCTTGTAGCTTTTAAGTAATATTGAAAAAACTAAAACATACATAGAATGAACGTGTAAAACAAACCTAAAATGTTTAAATGTAATTGTTGGCTTTTATATATATACACATTTAAACAAACAAACAAACATACATACATACATATATATCATTACTTAATAAGTATGAAACGTGTGCAACATGCAGTAATATGGAAATACCGACCAATAGACTCATAATTGCCTATGTTTCTACTAATAGTTTTAGGTGATTACTGTTAAACTACCTAAAACTTAGTTTATATAAACACACATGCTTGCATATACAAACATAAATTCAATTCAAATTGTGTAAAAACTGAGATCAATGCATTAATGTGTGTCAGAATTGATACTGCTGACGACTGCCCTAATGTTGGCACTTTATTTAATATAATTATAATAATATTATAAATATAAAACAGTAATAATATTAAAAGGCTCTCTCTTGGTATTTAAGTAGCATGTGCGCGTAGTAATGTAATGAAAATGAAATTAAATATTGTAATGATTAGTAATGTGCATACATCTAGGATTAAACAGCCACACATGCACATGCATAAATTGTAGTTATTTCTTATTATGTTTACTATTCTTAATTTCATCACCTATGTATGTGCAACAACAAGTCGTGGTGTTCGTCCTGCTGTTGCACTTTTTACATTTCTCAAATATTGTTGTCTATTTTATTTCGAATTTTTTTCTATTGTGAATTTAATATTAATTATATATATACAGACAATTTTAAGTTTGTGTTTGTAATTAAATTGTCTGTAATTTTTTTTAGGAATTTAAATAGAAACGCATTTCAATGTAGTGTGTTCTACATAATTATATACAAAAATACATACATACATATATATGAGTCGTGTTATTATGCTTATTTTAATTTTTAAATGTAGCAACGCTCCTATTAGTTTATGAACCTATAAGAAACATATATTCTTAATTTTTGATTTATTTATTGTTACACAACTGTAACCTTGAAAACAATACAACAAAACAGACCAGCATGTGAAATGTTAAAGCAAGAAAGCCTCGTTACAATGAAATTATTGTAAAGTACATTATAAATAAGCATTCAAATATTGCTTTGTTGAAAGAATTAGCACATTTAGTATATGAATATGAGTATATCTGACATAAAATGAATTATCATAAATAATACTAAAAATAATTAGTGCATTATATTTTTCTACCGCTTCGTAAAGTAATATATAATTGTCAAAATATGTAGTTAAATGAAACAAAAACAAAAATAATAATAATAAAACAAAAAGCAAAACAAAATGAAAAAAGAAAAATATGGAAATACTGCTGCTTAACGTTGTACGCAAAGGAATTTCCACACGCATGATGTTCCCGCCAATATTGTATTGATGCTGTTTAAACATAAGATTTTTTACATTAATATTATTGTTAATATATTCTTCCTCGCTCCTCCCCTCTTCCTCTCCTACGCAACTACCTCTCCTTCGCTTTATCCACATACACATCCTTCTATCCCTTTACCCTTTACACTTTACGTTTTTTACTACCATTCGGGTATTATTGCTAAGCTTAACTCTCACTATCATATTCGTTGTATCCTATTTTGAAGTGTTCTCAAATCTCTTATGTAAAAGTAAAACATTGTTTGTCTTATTATGTTTTTTTTTGTGTATTTGTATATGCATTTATGATTACAATGTTGAAACTGCGTAGAAAAGCATCAAGTAAGATTTACGATGGAAAATTGAAATGTGTTAATATGAGCAACGTTTTTATATATCAAGTATTTTTATTATGCAATCTATATTTGTCCATGAAAGTTAATTTTTATTTTTATTAACTGTTTGTTTTGTTATTTCTGTATATTTTTTGTAAAAGTAAAGTTTAATTTTTGTTCAAAAAAATTATTTGCATTTTTATTTACTTCTTTCTTTTTTTCAGATTTAGTAAGGTAGTTTTGATCAATTTGTTTATACAGTTTTTGTAGTATTTTTTTTTTTTTTTAATTTTGTTATCCACTACTATTCAACTAGAAATATGGATTTAGTTATATAAAAAATTATATGTCACTTTATGAACTACAGTTGAACTTTCATAACTCGAATTCTTGAATTGGCAATAGAAGTCAAATTTCATATAATCATATAAATTACCTTTCATAATTCGAAGTCTCTCTAACTTGAAGTTTTTTTATTTTGCCATTTGAGTTTAGAGCCGGCGCAGTTTGAATTTTATTTTTAGTTTAACTCCGGTGAATGCCTATAAAAGCTATGTAGATGTGCCGCGGCTGCATGCATAGAACCGAAGAACGCAAAATAAGCTGCACCGTTAGTTTAGACTTCAGGCAGAAAAGCAGAAAGCGCCGCTAGAAACTTTCTTCAAAATGGTAAATATCTTACTATTACTTATGAGTGAAGTTTTTTGGGTGATGTTCTTCAACTTAATTCCATTATAGTCGGTAATTAATTCGAGCGAGTGATTATTGAGTGGGAAAACATTTTGATTATCATAATTTGAATGATCTTATTTTGCAGTTGAGGTTAAAAATATAATTTATTATATGTGATTATACAACAAAGGATGTTGTCGCTGGAAATACATATGTATTTAAAAAATTTTTTAATTTACTTTTGTCTAATAATGATTGTAAGGCGCATAATTTTCATTATGTCTTTAATTCTTGTCATGTCATATTTTTCTTTCAAATTAATTTATGATAATTTCGAAAATTGCATGAAAAAATCGAAGAAAAATACAAACAAAATACTAAGAAGCGCAAGTGAATACAGGGAGATTTGGCAAAGTAAAGTCTGCTTATGGTTAATGGTTATATTATACATGTGTGTGTATGAATATGCTGACGCCATAGTGATAAGTGCAAGTCTACTTTGTCGGTACAATTTTCATGCTGGGATGTTTTTTAAGTATTTATATATTCTAGAGGTTACTTACAAACAGTAAGTGGTGAAGGGGTAGTAAATGTGTTTAGTTAATACATATTTATATGTAGTTACATTTGGCTGACTTGAACGCGTTGCATATGCGCTAATTTTAATATTAATTTTTTTTTAACTTTGAATTTCTAGTCATATAAATTTGATTTAACTCTTGCATTAGTATAAATACGTACTTTAATTTAGCTAATATCATCTGTTTAGATTTTTTACACAATTAAGCTTGTATGTAGATGTAGTAAAAACTAAAAAATATTAAAAAAAAATTACATTTAATGAGTATTAAATGCCCGTTTTTTGAACTGTTAAAATGCTAATTGCGTATTGTAGAACGAAAACGGCAATGCTACTCTCTCAATGATCGAATATGCGATTTTTACATATGCATACATGCATATGCACTTAAATACATTCTTATATGTACTCGTATGCATGTATGTGAAATAAAAAAAATTATAAATAAATAAAAATAAAAAAACATACCATTTTGTCAAACACCAACATTCTAATAACACATTGTGTGTAGTTGCCCAGCACATTTTTAATCCTACCATAGTATATTTATCCAATATTCAGTAAATATTTATATTAAATAAAATCAGTAATACAAACAAATATAAAGTTAAAAAAAAATACATGAGCAATTATGAAAATATATATATATTTAAGCATATTTTGCATTTATAAATTTTTACTAAACAATAAACTATAATTACTATTAATGAAAAATGAGATCTAAAGCAAAAAGTAAGCATAAATTAACAAACAAAAAAGAAAGAAAAAAGCAAAAAAAAAAAATATATATACATAAATCAATGTTATTAATTATTGCTAACCGTAAGCGTACGAATATTTTTATACCTTTGGTGAAACTCTACGTATCTTACGTGGTGACCACGCAGTTATTAATTACTATGAATTTGATAATATATTATTATTATTATATATTTAAGAGAACATTCTTTTAAATGCTTAAGGGCAACTAAAAAAGAGTAAAAGCAGAAACAAAATTCTGAAAGTATTATAAAAATTTCTACTTCTTATCACAATAAAAATATTTTGTTTTTAAATAAAACGCAAGCAATGACTTTTATTTCATAGTTAGTAAGTCAAATTAATATATATACAGACGTGTTCGAAATATTAAGAACAACCAAAGTGAGCATATAAATCGACGAATAATTTTTTTTGTAAAATGTTTGTTTTTTAACTTTTTTCGACAAACATTTGTATAATGATGGGACGCACAAAAAAACTTCAGATAAAAATAATGAACTCATCACAAAAATCGCAAAAAGTCGCCGATTTAGGGGCGTCCGGGCGGGTAAAATATTTAATTCAATTGCTAATACAGTTGATCTCCTTTTTACACGGTTTTTTTTACACGGTGTTTTTGAACACTTCCCAGTTACCATTTTTACACGGTTTTGTTTTTTTTACACGGATTTTTATACTCTCGCAGCAAAAGTTGCTAAAGAGAGTATTATAGTTTTGTTCATATAACGGTTGTTTGTAAGTCATAAAACTAAACGAGTTAGATATAAGGTTATATATATCAAAATGATCAGGGTGACGAGACGAGTCAAAATCCGAATGTCTGTCTGTCCGTCCGTCCGTCCGTGCAACGGATAACTTGAGTAAAAATTGAGATATCTTGATGAAACTTGGAACACACGTTCCTTGGGACCGTGAGAGGCTTTCGAAAATGGGCAAAATCTGACCACTGCCACGCCCACAAAATGGCGAAAACCGAAAACACATAAAATGTCATAACTAAGCCATAAATAAAGTTATAAAAGTTAAATTTGGAATAGAGGATCGCACTAGGAAGGGGCATATTTAGATGTAATTTTTTTGGGAAAGTGGGCGTGGCCCCGCCACCAAATCGGTTATTTGTATATAACTCGCAAACCAATAAAGCTATATAAACCAAACTTTCTGCAGTCAGTTCTCTTACGTACCCCACCACACCCCATGAAAATAGTTGAAATCGGATAATAACCACGCCCACCTCCCATACAAAGGTTAGGTTGAAAATTACTAAAAGTGGGTTAACTAACTAGCGAAAAACGTCAGAAACTCTAAACTTCACATAATAAATGGCAGACAGAAGCTGCACTCAGATTTTTTTACAAAATGGAAAATGGGCGTGGCATCGCTCACTTATGGGTCAAAAACCATATCTCAGGAACTACTCGACCGATTTCAATGAAACTTGGTTTGTAATAGTTTTCTTACATCCAAATGATATGTTGTGAAAATAGGCCAAATCGCTTCACAACCACGCCTACTTCCTATATACTAGAACTTTGAAGACGATCTGAATCGTTAACTTTACAATATATAAAGGTAGCACTAGCGAAGATATCGATGCAGAACTTTGCACAAATACTACCTTTATAGTGTGGAAGCCCCATTCTAAAAATCGAAATCGGACCATAGGTTTTCAAGGCCCCATGTATCGAACATGAGGACCTCGGTGCTTCTAACTAATACTAATATTAGGGTTTCCAACTTTCAATGGACTTTATACAATATATATGTAGAATATGTGGGTCAAATTATGTATTATATAATATAAATAAAGTTAAAGAAATAAAGTGCGAGAGTATAAAATGTTCGGTTACACCCGAACTTAGCCTTTCCTCACTTGTTTATTTTAATTGTATACTTTTTTGCAATAAATTCAAAATTCCATCCGTCAATACGTCACAAATCCATTGCTGTTAATAGAATTTAATAAATTCTAAATTAGGTTTAAACTAAAAAATACAAATCTTAGATTCGAAAGCCAGTGAAAAGGTTGCAACAATTTCAATACGCAAACAAATAAATTAAGCTGTATGAAGAGTAAGAAAAAGGAAGACACAGCGATTAATGACGGAACTTTGAAAATTATTATTTTTTTACCATTCCCAGAATAGTTGTTGTTTGTTCCTTCTAACAGTAATATGTACATACATATAATACCAGAAAAGTCTATAACAACAACAACAGTGAAAATTCTCACTGTACGAATAGATAGAATTGCATGTAAAATTAGATCTTTTTTACACGTTTTCTATTTTTTGCACGATTTTTTTCTTAAATTGGTCCCAATAGTGAGTTTTATATAAAAAATTGATTCTTTTTGCACGGTTTTTTTTTACACGAGTAATTTACTGTCCCAGTTAACCGTGCAAAAAGGAGATCAACTGTATTAACTTCATCAACGAGAAAAGGGTTGTTATCTGCTAACCCGAAAGCACGAATTCCAAAAAAAGGACATCTACTGAATAGGATGCACATAGAACAGTAACTTCAATTTGCTAGAAATTTTATGAAGGAACCTGTGTTAGTTGGACATAATATTCTATGGACCGATGAGTCAAATGTTGCTTATTTCGACTCTAGTGAGGAAAAAAGAATACTACAAGAATATTAGATAATCCTATAATCAGCAATTAAACTCAAAATATACAATGAATGCTATGAATCATGGAAACTTTAAGCTGATGATATTGGGATGTCCTAATGGAGTGTTGCTAGGCCTCTGGTAAGTATCATAGGTATTATGGCCGCCATTCATTGTGTTAATAGCAATTTGGGGACTATTGTCCTACCCTTTGCCGAAGGATATATGCCATTGTGATGAGGATAATGGCAGAAAACATGACTCGAATAGATCTAAGAAGTGTTTTCGTAGCAAAAATATTGATCTAATGGCTTAGTCGTTGTAGTAGGAGTTTAATACAATTGGATGGATGTGAAAAATGGTGTAAAAGACTCGAAACCAAAAAAATGTCCAAAAATTATAAATATTATAATATGAAAAAATACCATGGAAAATAACCCCTCTCAATATGCCGTGCTTTTGTGGATTCCATTCACTCCAGATGCGCCGAAATAATTAGAAATCGTTTAAGAACAACTTAATAATAAATGCAAAGGCATCAATGAACATTTAAACACAGTAAAAATATCTATAAAGGCCAATAAAACAGTTTTACGTTTTCACTTTGTGGTAAAGCAGTTTATCGACGGAATCAGTGCGCTCAATTTTGATCAATAAGCATATATTAACAAATTGTGAGGAATGTATTGAGAAATTGTATTGTGAAGTTTTCGTGGCCGTTCGCAGCATTCAAGATTCTCTTATGGGGCAGAATGTTAGTGAATGGGAGCAAGCGCATCAAATTATCACGAGTAACAAAACTTCACTGCACTGATCCTACTGCTTGATTACTTTAAGTATGAACGTTTCTCTGACTAATGGTATGATTTCGTTGAGTATTTCTAAAAATGCATGCCTTAACCAGTAGGTGGAAAAAAACCTGAAGCCAAAAGAGACCGTTTCAAGTCGACAAGTAGAAATGTGTTGCCAAAACTCATGTGGAATCCGGTGAATACAGTGGATTAGAATGGTTTCTCAAATGCCGCCTTTCTGAAAATATCGTTCGGACTTATTCAACATAACATGCATAATCGAGTGAATTGCAGAACACCTAATAATACAAAATTGTACGAATTGCCATTTAGGTTCCGAATTGAAATCGCGAGCTTTCCAGAACAGGCCTGTTTAGTATAATATTGTGCTATCCGCATACTCCCTTGTTCTCTCGCTAACGTAGCTGAGAAATGGTGGAACCGATGCCGGCAACAATTTCGTAAAATGTCGCTGTCAAACTCATGTTAATTTATTTTTCAAGTTCAAAGAAAGTCGTGTTTACTGATTGTGACTACACTACATAGGAGTTTATGGCTGCTGTTACTGTTACATCGTTATAAAATATTACTCAAATTGATGTCAATATGAGAGGCCCTAGGGGACATAAAACCGAATTATTTCTTTATACGTATCTCACATTGTCATGGAAGTGGTCGGTTCTCAAAAATTTTCTCCAGTTTCGTTGCAATGAATCTGAATAAAAACAGTGCTCCGGTAGTTAGTAGCAACATTAGATAGGATATATTTACAAGATTACAAGGAACATTTTGGCATTATTGTAGTTGGTGTCTGTATGTAATAGTAATAGTACCCAAGGTCGTGAGTCGAGTTTCGAGTTTTTCACATCGAACTTTCCCCAAAGGCGACTATATGAGTGTTGTGAACGAACTAAAGTAATTATAAGTATTCGTACAATGTATTTCGAAAGTAAATCTTTTATGGAGGTCTCTCTGCCCGGTACGTCTCATTCGACGTTGTCTTTTGCGATATTGGTGCCAACGGAAGTGGGGTTAAATACTTATTGGAATATCCTAGAATAGCAGATGGAGAGCTCACATTAGCGTCCATCTGGAAAATTTTGACACATTTGTGTTTTTAAAGCTGGTAAAGTTCTAAATATCAATTCTTAATTAAAAATTCCACTTGCAAGGAGCTTCCGCAAATCTCGAAAATCTTTAAAACCATATCTCTAAATCCGACATTGTCGAAACGAAGTACAGTGGAACTTCTCTAACTCGAATCACTAATCCAAGAAAAAACTCCAAATTAGAGAGACTTCGAGTTATAGAATTTTCATTAAAACATATCAATTTTCAAAAAGCTATAAAATGTAGATTTATGCATTGTTTTATTTATTTACTTCGCAAAAATTTTCATGGACATACTTTAAAAGATGTTTTCTGTAATTTTGTTTGTTGCATTTTGCTATTGTTTGGCTCTTGACGTCTGTATCTCATGCCTTTGTTAGATGATTTGTGCAATCCATAAGTGTAATATTATATTTTTTTTGTTCGTATCCGTACAATATGGAGGGACTCTTTTAAAATTCTGCCTCGTTTATGGCTTGTCGAAAAGTCCGATTTATAGAAGGAAATTTGTATGAAAGTTGCCTTCTATTGGCACTTCAAGAGTTCGAGTTATGGAGAACTTCGAGTTATAGAAATTCGACTTAGGGAAGGAAATTTGTATGAAATTTGGCTTCGAAACGCTATTGCTATGGAGAACTTCGAGTTATGGAAGTTCCACTGTACTTAATTCTAATACAACATCTTAAACTTGATTAAGTAAATAGTAAAAACGGTGTTTTTAATAATTGCAACAATAATGAAATAATGTTTTATTTAAATACTTGTCATACAATGCTTTAACAACAACAGCAATGGTTATGCCATGTGCAAATATACGTATGTAATATGATTATTAGCATACGTATTATATAATAAGGTGTGTAAGTGGGTATATCACATATAACTATACATTTACATTTTTCGTTTTTGTTTTGAAATTTATAATTTCAAATTTACAAATTACTAAATTACTTAATACCATCAATTCCGTTAGGCAGAATCAAATATATAACATCAAAAAGTACAATACAAGTATGTATTCATAGGTATGCATGTACGAGTATGTAAGCGTGATAAGGCACCCAAGTAAAGCGTTTTAATTTTGTTTTTGTTTTTTTTTTTTCATTTCCAATTTTGAATGCGGTTTTTTGTAGGCATGCGTTGACTTAATGTCCACTGATTTCGCGCAACACACGGTTACCCAACGGCAATGGTGGACGGAAGTTGTTGATGACCTTTCCGTTCAACTCGTTGCATGGACACTCATCCTTAACATCATAGCAATTGAGGTTGCGCATGGCATCCAACTGATCGCGTGATACTTGGATCGGTGTCTTGAAAACAATCCAAATGACCGACTCGGAGCATGGTGGTGTGGTAAGTGAGCCCTCGTAGGTCCAGTAAGTGGTGGTGGTGGGCAATAGCTTGCTGGGATCGCAAGCGCTTGGCAGAGTCACGCGATCCCCTTTGTGCACAACGAATGGCAACAGATTGGTGATCTTCTCCAATTCCGGATGAGCATTGTCACTGGCCTGAAATAATGCAAGTAAATTGGTAATTTAATATTTTCTAATTCGCAGTGTAAAATGTGTTGTTGAAATACCTCGAAGAAAACACCCAGCACTGCTAAGCCATCAGGTGCGCTAGCAGCCTCGGCGAATGTCTTGTATTTGGTGGTGTTCCAGTGTACAAGATGCAACTCGCCGGCGTAAGAGACACCGTCAACGGTGTGCTCCGAACCTTTGTCATCGGTACAACCCCAATGGCTGTGGAATTGCTCCAATTTGTAGAGGTCTGTGCCCAATGGTCCACCAGTGAGTTCAGAATCCACACCCTTAACATCAACGCGCCAGCAATAACCTTTGGAGTAAATACATACATACATTTATTTAATTTATAATTTAATTTAATTTATGTTTATTGAACTTGTAGTTTTTTTTATAATTTTTGTTATTATTATTAATTTTAATTTTGTTTGAAAAAGTAAACTGATGGAAATCAATCTATATAAATCTGTATAAATCTGTATAAACAATAAATACAAATACGTTCTTTCATCCGACAGGCGTATATTAAACGTTCTCTGCAAGTAGAGAACGTAAATGAAAAAATACGGAAAATTAAAAATACGTGCTCAGATACGTTCTTTGACAAGAGCGGCTGTTGCGATTGCCTACTTTTAGGCACGATTGTAAATATCGTTAAAATTTGAAAGAAAATTTGTATGGTTAAATTTCGTGAAATAAATATGCAGAAATAGTATTTCCGCTTAATTGATAAAAATAATAGCCCCACTCGGATTCTCTAATCTCTTAGAATAAATAATAAGAGTGCAATATAGAAGTAAAGGAAAATAACTTTTAACTCTACAAGTAATTATCATGCGGAATCATACCATTTCCTTCTCAATTGAGTGAACCTATCTGTGCAAAACCGTCAGTTTATCTATCGTTTTTAGGTGTCATGGAAACCAATTTTATCGGTTTTACTATCAGAAACTATTGTTCAAACTTATTTTGAATTGCCGTTAAATTGCTTTGGAAAAATATAATTATTATTATTAGAGGAGATACGAACGCTAATTGACATAATTATTGAATTTAATGGAAAAAATTAAAATATTCTAAAAAGTTCACAAAATGGGTAATTCAGAATAGATCGTGGAAATATCTAACTTTTTATATAAAATTTAAACAATATATGGGCATTTCCGCCATGTCGAACGGGACAATCGTACACTTTTCAACTAAAAAAAAGTATGAACTAAAATTTTAATTTTGACAGTAGGATTTTTTAATAGCCCTTCATTAGCTCTACATTTAGTGTTAAGGTTGATTTTGGAACGGTTTTCATTTTCAAGATAATTGCAAAAAACCAAGGCATCCGCACGGGACAAAAAATGGAAGTCGTTTTTCGAACAACGATTCAAACTGCGATTTCAGCGAATTGTGAGGCAATAATCAAATGTTTTTGATTGTAAAATGTTGCGCATTGATGGCCTTTAATGATGGTATGAATTTCATCCAAAAATAATTTATAGTTTTTTTTAATTAATTATTAACCACATTCGCACGGGACATGTCGCACGGGACATTTTTTTCCATCATAATATTTATGTTGATTTTGTTGTTATAATACGTAATTATTTAACAACAAGTCCAATAAAATGGCTTAAAAAAGTAGTAAATGTATTTATTTAATTAACTAATATCCAACGAGAAACACAACAAAAATTCTATAGTATGAAATGAAAATAGTATTATGAATGTGAAATACATTTTTTTCCAGAAAATGCTGTCTTCCGGTATAAAATTTTTTGGATTTCGTTATCTGCCATACTTTTCGTTTGATAACTGCTCCCACTCCATCGACGGCTCCTTGCAAAAAAATTATATTCTAATGAAGACTATTTTAATTATTTTATAAAATCAATCAGGCTTGATAATATAAATTTGATTTTAAACTGAGAGCAGTTACCTTAAAAAAATAAATATTTTAGAAAAGCAACTAAAGGATTTCTAAATTTTAGTTAAGGGATTTATGAAGAAAATAATATTTAATGCGTTACTTGTCACTTTTAAAAGCAAACGATTTTCACCTGACAACCTTGTTAAAATGAGCACTCTTATTTTGATTTTTAAGCCTATAATTTTCGCCAAAATATATTTGAATAGCTATTTCAGTGGAATTTAAAGTGCGGTTTTTGCTCATATGTAAATAATTAATGTAAATGTATCTATTTACATACTTAAGTCATTTTTATAAGACAAAAAATAAATTTCAATTTTTAAAGTCCACACCTACGATGTCGCACGGGACCAATTTTAAGTAGTTACCAAAACCACAAATCTTCTGATTTTTGAACAAGGTTTTTTTTATTTTAATTGTATACAAGCTTACTGTTTATACTCAAAATTTGGCGAGCTTGCTGCTTTTATTTGCGATGCAGTGGGATGTCGCACGGGACATTAAAATATAGGGTAATAAGAGAGCAAAAACTTACAGTTATTTGCAATCGCATGCTTTCTTATGCATTTTATTTTGCTCTTTGTACCGTTATAAAGGTTTTACATGATATGTTTCTTTAACAATATTGACGAAAAAACAAATGCAGTAGAAAAATCGAAATGAGAAAAGTAGCTCCTATTCGACTTGGCTTTGGTATATCTCGTAATTGGTTATGAATTAATTTAAAATTAATTTAATTTCAATAAATTTAGATATTTTCCTATGAAAATATGCAAAAACTTTGTAATTCTAATAATGTTTAATATTTTGTCTGTGGTAGACCTTTTGGCGGAAATGCCCATATATGTATGTACACCTAAATAAAATGTAATTTTTTACATAAAAATAAATACAGTATACTCTCGAAAAGTAAATTCTCAGAAAGTAAATGATCGCGGAAAAGTTAATCACCTTTAAGATTACACATGCACCTCGAAAAAGTAAATTTTTTAATTTACTTTTCAGAGGGTGTGATAAAAAATTCGAAACGAAGAAAGCAGAGCGTTTTACGATGTTGCAAAAAAAACACTTACTCTCTGCAAATCAGGTGTCAGACTTTTTGTATTGTCGTACAAAAATGGTCAGAAAATATATTGCAAAAGAAAAAAAACAAAAGAATATTCAAGATTTTTTCTCTTCATAGTAAATACATATGTATGTATGTAAATGTAAATATGTTTTTCATGTAAATCCATATGTTTTATTGAAGCAAATAAATGAATGAATTTTTTAAGTTCAAAAATGCATTTAATATTATAAAATCAGATAATTTATGTATATATTTGGAAAAGTAAATTATTCGAAAAAGTAAATTACCCAAAATACCAATCGATTTACTTTTCGAGAGTATACTGTACCACTTTTGACCTCCCTTGAGCATAGAGCAAATTACTGATTCCCTAAAATTTTCCTTTTCTCATTTGCACTATTTCCATTGTTCAATATCGTAAAAGCTGGAATAACTTCTTTCTTTTTATACACTCGCAACAAAGTTGCTAAGTTGTCACATAGCGGTTGTTTGTGTCACCCAGAAATAAAAGAGTTAGATATACGGTCATATATATCAAAATGATCAGGATGATGAGAAGAGTTCCGGAATTCTTTTTCTTCTAATAGTGTGTCTCTGTACCAGAAAAGGTTAAAATCGGGTCATAACTTCCTTAGCTTTCATATATGTACCTAATTATAGGATTTTCAAAAATACGATGGGCTTAATAGCTTATAAATCAATATCATAAAACAATCGGTTGACATGTGAAATACCTTAGCCAAATTAAATGAGCATATAATCTTAGATATAATGTATGTTGGTGGTGAAAATGAGTGAAATCGGTTCAGGAATTACCTCAGCCTATATACTATATATGATGATTTTCGTTTTTCTATTGGGCTGTATACCGAATCTATGGGTCAAATTATGTGATATCTTAATAAAAATATAGCAATAAATTGCGAGAGTATAAAATGTTTGGTTGCACCTTTCCTTACATGTTTAATTTTATTTTGCGGTTTCAAGAATATAAATAAATTTCCAAAAAAATTGTCTTGTTAACTTTGCCCCATGAATACATAGTGGTAATAAATAAAATCGAAAAGATGAAAATGAAATCAGATTTTATGACACCATTGAAGATCAGAATTGGTTTGCCATTCTGACATTCAGCAAATCTGTCTTGGATTTCACAACACCCCCTGAATAAAATATATAAAATAGCCAATTGCATGAGGGAAAATTGTTATTTAAAATAAAATAATGGAAAAAAATAGCAAATAGCGGACGGAGTGTTAAAATGTATCGAAAATCGTTGCATTCATTACCTGGATTTGTAAGACTGAGTGTATGTTCAGGAACATATTTCCATTTAAGTGATTCTACATTTAATTCACTACCCTTCTTTGCTGACGAAGGAGTGATATCGACTGGTGATTGTCTGTGTCCCGAAGCCTGCGGGAATTGTTTGGCCCAATGAGCAGGACCTGTAAATAAATTAAATAAAAAAATATTATTATATATTACATTTAAAATTATAATTAAGGCAACTGAAAGAGTAATACGATCGCACTCATATAACTACATACATATCTCAGAAAGAGTCTATTTTTTTGGTAAATACTATAGAACACTAAAAGACTTCAATCATTAGCAAAGCAGTCACGCTTATTCCAAATTTTATTAATATTTATTCAAGAATCGCAAAGTCAACAGCAAATGCTTCGAAGAAGTCAGAAGAAAGTAAAAACATATGCGTGTACATTCACTGTTAATCTATGTCACCTCGCAAGCAGTGTCTCGAGATCTTTTAAATCACTTTATTAAGCTGTCTATATAATGACGTCGAAAAACGAAACCAAAAACAGCACTATAACAACAAACTGGTAAATCTACTGTTTGTGTATTTTGTACAAAACATCAATAAAGTATAATCTCTCTTTTATCTGTGTTGTCATTGGTTTTAAAAATGCCTTAGAATTATGTTCATATGCAGCTTCATTCAATATCATAAAACAATCTTAGTATGGCATATGAAATCCACACATAAGGATTTAAAACAGTTGGCAAGATTTTTATCTCAAAAACGGTGTGAGAGTGAAAACGGTACGCTATGTACTCGTTGCCAAAGTGGTTATCGATGAAATGTGCATTAGTTCACCTGTCATGAGACATTTAAAAAAATATTAACATACAACAATAACAACTAAAGCACACAGCCATATTTGGCTTACTTGAATAATGATTAGGTAGAGTTCACACTCATAAATAAAATCATCTGCTAGTGATTATCAAGCTTACTGACAGAATGCAAATAATTTCAACGTGAACTGTGGGCTGATCACATGACGCATATAAATCATGTGATGTGTTAATTTTTATTAGATGATTAATTTATTGCTGGGCAAATGCATTACTTGTGACTCGCCTCAACAAATTTATTGCACCTTACTTTCTTGTCATTTTATTATAAAATAATAAATGCAGAGATATAATAACTGCAATAAATATAATAATATATAATGATAATTGTAATGACGCAAGAAATTTGCGCAATTTGCATTCTATCATGTATGCTTGATCTATGATATTCTTCAAAAAACTGTCAAAAATAAATATTCTGTCAGCAGGAATTTTAAGAAATAATTTAAATAATGTAAATCGTGTACTTATGGAAATTTTATTTTGAATGATTTCCCAAACAATAAAAAAAAACGATTCCAACTGTTGAAAGGATTTTACTGCATATTTCTTTACATATTAATGAATTATAAATCATTATTATTTCAGCCTCGAAATCCAGCGCAGAATAACTCTTGCCAACAGGTGCTACTTTGGACTGAGTAGGCAATTGAACAGTAAAGTCCTCTCTCGACGAACCAAAATCAAGCTCTACAAGTCACTTATCATTCCCGTCCTGCTTTACGGTGCAGAAGCTTGGACGATGTCAACATCAGATGAGACGACACTAGGAGTTTTCGAGAGGAAAATTTTGCGCAAGATTTATGGTCCTCAGAACATTGGCAACGGCGAATACCGCAGACGATGGAACGATGAGCTGTACGAGTTATACGACGACATTGACATAGTTCAGCGAATAAAAAGACAGCGGCTACGCTGGCTAGGTCATGTTGTCCGAATGGACGAAAACACTCCAGCCCTGAAAGTGTTCGATGCAGTACCCGCCGGAGGAAGCCGAGGAAGGGGAAGGCCTCCACTCCGTTGGAGGGACCAGGTGGAGAGCGACCTGGTTACACTTGGGATCTCCAACTGGCGCCGAACTGCAAAGGAGAGAGACAGGTGGCGCACTATCGTCGATTCGGCTATAACCGGCTAAACGGTTGCAACGCCAATCACATACATACATACAAATCATGTAATTAAAATAGAATCAATACTAATATAGAGAAGTAAAGATGTCAGTATATACTTTAGAAGTAATTGTTAGAAAAATAAAAAATTAAAAAATCGTTTTAATAATATCATAATTGTAATTTAATTTATTTAAAATGGAATTATATAATTTTGTTAATATTTTTAGTTGTGTTATAATTAAATATGTGTAGTATACCAAGTGTTAATATTTATTCTGATGCAAATAAATACCTCATTACTTTGTAAAGATCTAAAAACAATCTGGGAAAGGGAAATTGAAAATTATTTTTTATATTATAGATATCTGTATCTTGGACTCTATACTAGGGCTCTTAAAATTATTTGAATAACGTCAAAACCGATTATTCAAATATCCGGTTTGTAACCGTTCGCATGAATATTAACCGATTAATACTATTCCAATAGTCATAACATTGCGACCATCCGAATAGTCGTTCTACTGCGATTATTCGTATAGTTGCTCTGATGCGATTTGAATAAAGGAAATTTGTTCGAAATTCAAGTAACCTTTGATTTTTGTTTGTTTTGAATTTGCAAAAATGCCAATTGTGCGCTTATATAAAAGATGTAAAAGTTTTCGCTCCATTTTTCGTGAGTTTCACTTTTTTCAATAAAAATAAGAAAATGAATGACTATTCGAATAGTCGACAACGAACTGTTAACCGGATAGTCGATATTATTATTCGAATAATGCCCCTTCTGGTTAATCAGGTTAGTCGATTAGTTGAATACCAAGAGCTCTACTAAATACTATATACATACGTACATATGTACTGTAAATATATATTTACATTTTTTTGTAATAAAAACAATTCTACAAAGCTTTCTTTTAGTGATTTTTGAGAGATAGATAGAGAGATATAAGATAAATTTGCAATTATCTCTTTCTTTTCTTAATTGAAAATTTGGAATCAATACTTGTGTTTTTTTCAGAAGAATTTTTATGGGTGTTGGATTGTCTATTTCTCGGACTATTTCACTGTAAAATACTGTATGCAATTAATCAATTAATGATTTTTAGCTTGTATGTGGTTTAATTTTACCTAATTTTAATTAAACCTAATGTAAAGAAGAAATTCCAAAATTTAAGCCTTGCAACTGATTACAATCCACCTGAAGACACACCACAAATTTCATTCAAATCGGTCCAGACGTTTAGGAGTTCATTGTACTTTAACTCGCCCCAAGTGGCTCTACATTTGTACAATTAAATATATATTTGCTGCAATCGATTGGTCACTTCTCTGCTCGCTATCCTTTGGGCGCTGTTCAGCTGTCAAAAATTTTACATGTGAAAGCAACAACAAAGTTATCTAGTTGAATTCGTGCAGGAGAGTATGCGAATACCTCTTTAAAATTATATCGTCGCTTGATGAGTGCTTGTTTTACTTATGTAGGCAATTCGCAATGGTAAAAACGACTCAAAATACAAATTTTAGACAAAAATGACAATACAAATATATACATATGTTTATTGTTATACTCTCGCAACAAATGTTGCTAAAGAGAGTATTATAGTTTTGTTCACATAACGGTTGTTTGTACACCCAAAACTAAACGAGTTAGATATAGGGTTATATATACCAAAGTGATCAGGGTGAAGAGTGGAGTTCAAATCCGAATGTCTGTCTGTCCGTCCGTCCGTCTGTGCAAGCTGTAACTTGAGTAAAAATTAAGATATCTTAATAAAACTTGGCACACTTATTTCTTGGCACCATAGGAAGGTTGCTTTCGAAAAAAAGGTTGAATATTACTAAAATTGGGTTAACTCACTATCGAAAAACGTCAAAAACACTAAATTTCACATAAGAAATGGCTGATGGAAGCTGCACTCAGATTTCTTTACAAAATGGAAAATGGGCGTGGCGTCGCCCACTTATGGGTCAAAAACCGATTTCAATGAAACTTGGTTTGTAATAGTTTCCTTACATCCCAATGATATGTTGTGAAAATAGGCTAAATCGCTTCACAACCACGCCTACTTCCTATATACCAGAACTTTGAAGACGATCTGAATCGTTTACTTTACAATATATAAAGAAGCACTAGTGAAGATATCGGTGCAGAACTTTGCACAAATACAATGTTTATAGTGTGGCAGCCCCATTCTAAAAATCGCCGAAATCGGACCATAGGTTTTTAAGGCCCCATATTTCGAACACGAGGACCTCGGTGCTTCTAACCTAATATTATGGTTTCCAACTTTCAATGGACTTTATACAATATATATGACGAATATGTGGGTCAAATTGTTTATTATATAATATAAATAAAGTTAAATAAATAAATTGCGAGAGTATAAAATGTTCGGTTACACCCGAACTTAGCCCTTCCTAACTTGTTTTACTTTGAAATACATTTTAATTTATTAAATAACAGGTAAAACATAGACGCAGCTCGAAACAAAGGGATAGACAAATATTTTTGTGCGGATTTTTGTATTTCTCCGCCTAAGAAAAAGGTTGAGCACTATTGGGCATGTTTAAGAGGACATTTTAGCGCAGGGTTGTACCACAAGTGCTACTTGTCTGTTTGAATTACTGGATAGTGCGTTCTATTGTCTTCTCTGTAACGGATATGCAATCAATGGCAGCTATTATTTATTCACCGGAATGTTCGGTCACCACATTGCATTGTGTATGAATTTTAATTTTTGAATATACACGTAAATAGTTTTATAAAGTCAGGAGTATGTAAAAAATCGGGTTTATTTGTTAACAATTATCGTCATAATGCAAATAATTGCTCAGTTGCACATACTCAGCTGATCGTCTGTCGCAAAGCCGAGTTAATTTTATTTGCGGTAATGATTGACAACTTTTTATCTCGAATGTCAATTGTGGCAAGTGTTGCTTAAGATGTTAGCTGAGATGCTTTCATTGACATACATACATATGTATATTTATTTATATCTTAAATTTTGCAAAGGAAATGCTTCCTAGACAGGTTCATCGTTTTACAGGTACTTTCTCAAGTATATTGAAGTTTCATTGAAGCTTGCGAGAATAAATGTACTAAGTCGAGATAAGATGGTTTGCCGAACTTCCACTAACATATCAAATATGTATGTACATACATACATATGTGTATATATGGAAGCATAGAAGTGAAGTGAAGTTGTAGAAGAACAAATTTCTAGATAAAAACTTCGCTTGTTGATTTATGAATTTTTTAGGGTTTATTTACAAAAATGTCGACGCCTTCAAATGTTTGTTTTAATTATTGTCTACAACCATCTGCGCCTAGTCCATTTTTTTATTGTACACGCGACAAAAATTCTCGTATGAATAACAACAACAACTCATAATAAAAATATTATACCCAGTGCACAAAGATAGATTTACTTCAGAAAAATAATTTTATATTATTTATAGTACTATTTGATGGACTTTGCTTAATTTATTTGTAATATCGCTTAATAAATTGAACTTGTTTGAATAAAAGTAGCATACGAGTTATAGATCTAAAATCTGCAGCCGTCATTAAATAATTTTGTAAAAGGCTACTTTCTTTCTTTGTCTTTGGTTTCCAAGTTTCCGAAACATAAAAGTAATATTTTAATTTTTTTCTCAAGTATAAGCACACATTAATGCACACCCCGTAATTATCTAATCTAGTTAGAACCGCACTGATATGATTGTTCCCAGCCGAGATGCTTGATTACTATAAAAAAGAACAACTCGGCCTTGTCTTTATCATGATCTACATATGTACATACATATGTCATATGTAATTCATATAATATTAGGGTGGAACATTTGTTTACAATAAAAAAAATTATTTAAAAAAAAAATTTTTCATTGTAATTTAAATTAATTATTTAAAATACTCCTTTAATTAATCTGCACATTTATTTAATATAAAAATTAAATTAAATAAAACATAAAAAATGTGATTCGATAAAAAAAGGAAAACTCTGTTTTACTAAAATCGATTTTTAATAATCGAAAACGAATGAAATTCAAATACAATTCATAGATATATTAAAAAACAGTTAAATAAAGGGTGATTTTTTAAGAGCTTGATAACTTTAAAAAAAAAAAAACGCATAAAATTTGCAAAATCTCATCGGTTCTTTATTTGAAACGTTAGATTGGTTCATGACATTTACTTTTTGAAGATAATTTCATTTAAATGTTGACCGCGGCTGCGTCTTAGGTGGTCCATTCGGAAAGTCCAATTTTGGGCAACTTTTTCGAGCATTTCGGCCGGAATAGCCCGAATTTCTTCGGAAATGTTGTCTTCCAAAGCTGGAATAGTTGCTGGCTTATTTCTGTAGACTTTAGACTTGACGTAGCCCCACAAAAAATAGTCTAAAGGCGTTAAATCGCATGATCTTGGTGGCCAACTTACGGGTCCATTTCTTGAGATGAATTGTTCTCCGAAGTTTTCCCTCAAAATGGCCATAGAATCGCGAGCTGTGTGGCATGTAGCGCCATCTTGTTGAAACCACATGTCAACCAAGTTCAGTTCTTCCATTTTTGGCAACAAAAAGTTTGTTAGCATCGAACGATAGCGATCGCCATTCACCGTAACGTTGCGTCCAACAGCATCTTTGAAAAAATACGGTCCAATGATTCCACCAGCGTACAAACCACACCAAACAGTGCATTTTTCGGGATGCATGGGCAGTTCTTGAACGGCTTCTGGTTGCTCTTCACCCCAAATGCGGCAATTTTGCTTATTTACGTAGCCATTCAACCAGAAATGAGCCTCATCGCTGAACAAAATTTGTCGATAAACACATTTCGAACCGAACACTGATTTTGGTAATAAAATTCAATGATTTGCAAGCGTTGCTCGTTAGTAAGTCTATTCATGATGAAATGTCAAAGCATACTGAGCATCTTTCTCTTTGACACCATGTCTGAAATCCCACGTGATCTGTCAAATACTAATGCATGAAAATCCTAACCTCAAAAAAATCACCCGTTACTAAAACAATACTCAATACTCGAAAAAATGCATCAATAAATAAAAAATAAATCAAATATTTTAGTATTGAAATTAATAGAATAGTTTAATAATAAACAAAAAAAAACTTAAAAGCAACTCTGCATCAATAATAATCAATAACGTTTTAAAAATATTTGCTTCTGCATTTTAATCTTCAACAAGTTATATACTTCTAATTAGCACAAAATCCAGTTTGAACTGTTTGTCAACTACCCTAGTGTTTAAATAACAACGTATGTATACAATGTGTACAAATATTTGGTTTAATCTTGACTTTTATGTCGTTTGTTGCTGTAATAAAAATTAGCGCTTAGTAAGACGTATTGTATATTTTATCACGTGCTGCAGTCCCTGTCATGTGATTTCAAAGCAAAACAAACAATACGAAAAGTAGAAAACATAAACAAAAAGTAAATAAATACAAAATGATCCTAATAGCACGCATTTTTTGAACTTTCGATTAAGATACATAGAAACATATTATATGTATGAATAGCTCGGGGGTATGTATGTATGTGTGCAGCTGTAAAATTAAGAAGTTCACATTAAGCTCAAACTCATTTAAACATAACGTGCGACTTCATTAAAGGTGACTCAATAAAAAAAAGAGTTATCGTTCTTAAATGATATTATGGAAATTTAATTTGCAAATAATTGACGTACGAAATAAAGCGAAAATATTGGTTTGAGCACGATTCAAAATACATTGTTTTCTTTTTAAAAATATTGAGCTTCAAGCTTTCAATTTCCTCATAATATATCTATAATTGAGCTGCGCTTTAAACACTGTTATTTACCAAGAAAAGTTACGACCTTATAAATTAATCATTACTTCCTATTTAATTAGTTACAACGTGCACTTAACTAATTTATAACGTCGCATACGGCATTTACACCATGCGAATAAACACAGTAATAGTTCAAAATTATAAATGCAATATTGTGCTTAAATCTGTTGAAATGCAGTTTTCCCATGTAGATATGTAGTGAATGTGGTACATATTTCAAAGGAAACGGAATAGACGCCGACGAGAGAGTGAATTAATGCTGTGATTATTGTCAATTCAGACTAAAATCTCTAATTCTTGTACAAATTCTATCTTAATTTTCTACAGTTTAATACAGCAATATTCCTTAAACTTAAAATTACATCTAACTTTTATTTTTTATACTTTAGAATATTTATTACATTTCCCCCTAGAGAAATTCACAATAGTACATATCCTTTCCACTTAGTGGAAAATATTATGCAAATATTTTGATTAGATTATTAATCCTTGGTTGTTAATTGTATGTGTTGAAATAGATTGTCATATAAATTAAATAAAAACCATTTTCATAGGTTTTGCAGCGACTATCATTGAATCTACCAATTCGTTAAACATGAAATATGACAATATTTCTCATTGGCTTATGCACTACAGGAATGGTTCAAAATCTACTGACTCACGTCGGGCTTAAATGCTAAAAAGATATACAATATATATGTACATACCTACATATAAATATGTACATATATACCTACAATTATACAGAACTATTTTAAATATTACTGAGTAAGTTATACAATAATTTTTCTAACGTGAGTAAGTTGTACAATTATTTTCAATTCATGAGAATTTATTTTCTCCTGGTGGAAAACAATGACAAAAAGTAAATTTTAACTGCATGTGAAATGTAGAAAACAATACAGCATTGTAGAAATGTGGCAACGAATAAAGTGTCTGAAAAATTGTTGAGTGATTATTCAAAATTCAAAACATTGAATAGCTTATTCACAAATATGTATTAAACAATAAAAATACAAACAAATGCTAGTATTTGCATTTTGTCAATAAAGATTTACATTTTCAGCTGTTCAAGCAAAATTTATGTTCTTCAACAATATAATAGGTGTTTTTTGTTTTAGACTCGTGTGTTTACATTCTGGGATGAGGAGTAGTCAATATTAAATAAAACAGTGTATTATTCATAATTTTCAAACTCCATCTGAAACACATTTACTTACATTGAGGAAATTTCGTAACTTTATTGAAAATGTTTACAATTATCTGAAGTCGACTTAAGTTAATGATTTAGAACACGTTGAATTGAAGTGAATTGATTATGTACATATGTATATACTGTTGACGTTCAGTAATACGAAAGCTCCTTCGTGCGAATGTCCCATAATACGAATGCAGTATTTTATGCAGTAATCGCTTTGTAATACGAATAAGGGAAAGATTTGCAGTTCGGTATTACGAAAAAACTGTTTTCTTTCAGTAGACTTTGTTCTTTTTATTTTATTTTTTTCTTTTTTATTCTATTTGTTCAATCTATATATATATATATTTGGCGTAGGAACCGCTTTAAGCGATTATAGCCGAATCCACCAGAGCGCGCCACTCATTCCTCCTTTTTGCTTTTTGGCGCCAACTGGAAACACCAAGTGAAGCCAGGTCACTTTGCACTTGGTCTTTCCACCGGAGTGGAGGTCGTCCTCTTCCGCGGCTTCCTCCAGCGGGTACTGCATCGAATACTTTCAGAGCTGGAGTGTTTTCTTCCATCCGTACAACATGACCTAGCCAGCGTAGCCGCTGTCTTTTTATTCGCTGAACTATGTCAATGTCGTCGTATAAATCGTACAGCTCATCGTTCCATCGTCTGCGGTATTCGCCGTTGCCAATGTTTAGAGGACCATAAATCTTGCGCAAAACCTTTCTCTCGAAAACCTCAAGAGTCGTCTCATCGGATGTTGTCATCGTCCACGCTTCAGCGCCATACATCAGGACGGGAATAATGAGCGACTTATAGAGTTTGATTTTGGTTCGTCGAGAGAGGACTTTACTTTTCAATTGCCTACTCAGTCCAAAGTAGCACCTGTTGGCAAGAGTGATTCTGCGTTGGATTTCAAGGCTGACATTGTTGGTGTTGTTAATGCTGGTTCCCAGATAAACGAAATTATCTACAACTTCAAAGTTATGACTGTCAACAGTGACGTGGGAGCCAAGACGCGAGTGCGCTGACTGTTTGTTTGATGACAGGAGATATTTCGTCTTGTCCTCATTCACCACCAGACCCATACGCTTCGCTTCTTTATCTAGTCTGGAAAACGCAGAACAAACGGCGCGGTTGTTGCTTCCGATGATATCAATATCATCGGCATACGCCAGGAGCTGTACTGTACACATTTGTTCAATCTGCTAATAATATTTTTGGCGATAGCAGTAGGCTTTATGCATTTTTGGATTGGGTTTTTGGCTACTACTCGAAAGAGCGTAAACTCAAATTGTAAATGAGAGAAAATCGAAAATAACAAATATCTTTCCAATAAATACTGGGCGTATTTTTACCTTCGCGAAGCCGGCTCAAAACTGGCATTTAGACCACGGCATTTTATGCCCAAAACAAGAAGGAAAGTAAGTTTTTTCATTCTTTACCGTCCAAAACTCAATGCCAATTCCAAAAAACTAAAAAAAATCTCAAAAAAATGTCTCTACTTTAAAATCGTTTTTTCCATATAACTACAAGTAAAAGGCCATAAAAAAATTTGTGAGAAAATAAATGTGTATATTTGTATATATGTACATATGTAATTGTATGTGCATTTTTCTCTTCTTTTATGGTACTGCATTCTTTGGAAATATACAGTTCTTTCGCCGAAATTACAAAACAAATTTCACTTTGCAAAAATCCGGTTTTCAGTGTTTTCAAACTGATACAATCCCACTGCAACGCTACCAAAAGCAGGAAGTTTAATTTTATAATATGCGTTGCAGCTAATTTGTATTAAATATTTTGAAACAAATAATTAGTTCACTGTATTAGCTTTACGAGCAAAACATTAAGTGCAAATATGTAAATATCTATAACTAAATGGCATTTTATCTCATTATCTTCTTCCGGAAAACTGTAAATTACGCTGTTTCATAACGTTGACAAGTTCATTTAATATGCATATGTATATTCGCTCTGACTAATTTCTTTAGAAGTGTGTTCGTTGAACTTCAAGCGCGAGATTTTGAAAGTAAACAGTTGGGATCGGTGAAAATCAGTCAACAAGTTTTGAATGCTTACTTTAAATAAGGTATATATTTATGTATGTATATATAGTTGTATATGTATGCGAACAATGCAACTTCTCACTGCATTCAAATATGGTTACCCGCCATAAATGCGAGAGAGCTTCTTAAGAAGTAAAGAAACAATGAAGTTATTGTCACGAAAGTACTACTCAGTTTTTTATTTGGATGAGTACTTTTAACTCCTAAATAAGGTTACGCTATTATGCATTACTTTATACATACATACATACGTAAATGTACGTATATGTAAGTATATACAAACATATATAAAATATTTGAGCTCCGAAATTTTTATATGCCTCTTTTTGACGTTATTCGTATGTAAATATTTTTGGTTGACTTTAAACTGGAAGCTGAATGCCTTTCATACATATATGTAGAAATATTTTTTTTATTTTTTTTTAATATTCATTTGTTTTGTTATTATTAACCTGTGCATTTCACTGCATTCGTCACGAACAGCTCACAGCTGTCATAGCTCTTATGACGTCTGTTTACAAATGCATATTGATTCTTTGAAGATCTGTTTTCACACCTCAACCAATTAAATGGTTCACGGATTTCGGTTAAAGTGTATGCAATCATTTTATTTCTTTTGCAGCCATAATTCTGAATATGATGTATCATTTAAATTTTCAAAAATTCCAGAACTTCCGATAGTAAAATAATTTCCTACAAATTGTGCGGCGCGAAAAACATAAGACATTTTACTTTCATTTAATGTTTTCATTGCATTTTTCATATAATAATAGCGCGACACAATTTATTAACTCTCTTTATTAAAATCGAAATTTGATTGTTTATGCCAATTAATTGATTATACTATGTACGCACGTTACTACATATTAAGATTTGTGTAATTGTTTTAAATTAATTGTTGCTCAATCTCAGCTTTTTGACGGCTCGTTGCTGCGCTCAATTAAATTATTTAATTTTTGGTAATTGTCGCAATCGAAATGCCTCAATTGTTAGTTTAATTTAAAATTTAGCAACAATTGTTTTCAAAAATAATAAAGGCATATCGGTCAAATCACTAAAAGATACATCATTTACGTACCTTTTTTTATAAACATATAAATTGAACGCAATTGGAAATTGAAATGTGTAGTTAAAGGATTAAATGAGTTAAGATGGGGTTGAAAAAAAAACATTATGCTTGCCACATTATATTACAGAAATAAATAGTTTATTTTCACTAAAAGTTAGCTTAGAAAATCGGGAAGTCATTTAACCTCTAAAAACATGAAAAATATTTAGAATAAATTTTATACTTTGTAGCAACCGTTACACTTTTTCGATAATATTGCGCTTATATATTGCACAATTTTTTGAACTCACCGAAGACTCGCCGAACTGTAACAATGACTCTCCATTAATGTAATATTTTAGAACTCATAATATATATAGTCCTCATGAAGAAATTTAGTAAAATTAAAAATGTGATCTGCTACACTTCGACATTTTTAGCTTCACAGTTCAATTGATTTTTAGAAACTGTCAATATATGTAATGTTGAGAATTAAGACTGTTTGTGACATAAACTTCGTTTACAATTTTTGAGTCGTTGTTGTTGTTGTTGTTGTTGTAGCGGCATAAAACATTCCCCAAATAATTTTGAGGAATGCTGCCGATTTGACATTCCTTGGCCGGATAAAAATCCGGGTCCGTTCCGGTTACGTAGAACTAACTGTCGTGGGAACGGTTTTTTGAGTCGTCTCCAGCTGTGGTATTTCAACGTGGAAAGCTTGAAAAGTATTGTTTGTTAAAAATATTGAACCACTGTAGTTAACTTAACATTGCAATATGATCGGTTACTCCAACTAATATCAGACAATGATTTCTAAGCGGTGTCTCCAATCGGCAGACCATTACTAAGGCTCCCAGTGTAGTTTTGACATAAAAAAAACTGCACATAACTTAAAGGACATTATTTTCACAAACACTGCTTTTTCCAGACTGTTTAAGGAAGCGAATGGTAGTGAACGAGAACAAGACGAAATATCTGTTAACATCGACTTGTCACCTACGTCACTGTTGACAGTCATAACTTTGAAGTTGTAGATAATTTCGTCTATCTAGGAACTAATGCTAATAATACTGTCAGCCTCAGAAATACAACGCAGAATCACTCTTTCCAGCTCCAACTATGGCGCCAACCTGCCAATAGGAAGAATGAATGGCGCTGTTGGAACTCGGCTATGTAAGCGGTGCCTACGCCAGTTAAGAAGAAGAATACCAGAGAAGATGTGGATACTATAAACAATTGTTATAACACCTTGCTATTCTATTCTAATTTCTTTTTCGCAGTCTGATTGAATATAAGCTAATTTCATTTCAATGAAAGGAGTCGAAGTTTCGAGTGTGTTCCCAATTATACACTCATGCTGATTACGATATAATTGAAGTTTTCGAAAATTTTTTTGGAGCTTTCAATATTTAATCATTAGTAATTATTTCACTTTTATAATTAAAATCGATATGCAGATAATTTTCGCTTAATGAATTTCGAAGGTGTTAACATCAATGGCTATGTACTTTCAGTGACCATTCGAATGGGTTTGGGCAGGAAATATGATAAGCGTGAAGAGACACTTAAAAATAAAATTAATAATAGGCTAATTGCTGCGATTTAAATAAGTGTGTAGCCGCTATCAATGAATCACAGCAGTCGAAATTGTACAAAACCTAGATAACCTTGAGTATAATGACAATTTTTATTATCGCCTTTAATGTGTTATGAAACAAAAGGATGGCCAAGGTGCAAAGTAGACACATACACGGATGTGTTCAACAAACGTCGATTATATAGAAAAGTTTCTCGAAAATCATGTGATTTCCATTCGCTTTCATGTCTATTTTGCAAAAGCTAACGTCAATCGATCAGACTTGCGTGTCTTTAATGCTGCCGCGCACAATAATAAATCTAATATAATACCTTTCAAAATTTTTAATCGAAGTGCAGTGTGTAATTTCGCACCACTATAAGTCACTTGCGTGGAATCGTTTATTTTGTTTATCAGGAATTAGTTGCTGAAATCATTAAGACGACAATTTGATGAATTGACTTTTGCATTTATCAATGCGATTCAATAAATAAGTTTATATCTAAAAATAAATAAAGGCGATGTCACTCATACCCATTGCCCATTCGTGTTTGCGCTATCACTAATGTAATTTAGTTTAATTTATATTCTTTTTTATATCTTCATTGTTAGCACGAGACAGTATCTACCTTGTGGTATTCATCATTCATTTCTTAAGCAGACGTAATCAGCAGCAAACAAACAGAAACAATAAATATTATTAATATTTTTTTTTTTAACAATCACCTGCGCTAATTACATTAACCGTTACCGTTAGCTGCCATTGCTCAATATCGATATTGCACTTTTGAAATTCATACTTTCGCGATGTTTCAAGTTTATAGCTGTAATAAAAAAATGACATTTATGTATATAATATGGTATGTGGCAGAAATTCGTTCTTGCCCTTGCTCTTCGTATATGCTTTGATATGTGAATATGTATTTAGGTATATAAATATATACATTTTATATAGTATAGTTTTATAAAAATTCTTGATAAAATTGTTTGTTTGTTCTCTCTTAAAATGGGTGTGGTGTCTGTAACAAAATTTTATTTTGGGCATAAAAAGTATTAATTTGTAGCACGAGGTGCAATTATAGTGATTTCGTCATTCCTCTATTAGATTGAGAGTTCTTCGTAGGCTTAAAAAGTTCTAAAAAATTAGAAATATAAAAAAATCATTTCAAATAAAATAATTTTTGAATGATTCATTGTTTTTTATTCTTATTTATTCCACTGACATTGTTAAACCCATGCATTGTCTGTACGAAGACATAAACAGGTGCTTGATAAGGGGAATCAAAGCGAGTTGGTAGCATCACCGGTTTGTAAAACCTCAAAGGTCATGTGTATCCTACTGACACTCGATAGAATGGGCTGTAGGACCATGGTTGGCATTGTTACTGGTCACAGCCTAGTAGTGGCGCACGCCTATAAGATAGGAGGAATGCAGGAAGTGTCAAGAGCAGGGCACCAAGGAAAAATTGGCACTCTTGTACGTTTATCCTGCGTTAGCAAAACAACGTTTCAGATATTTAGGGGCCTCACAGTACGATAAGTTGGAGGAGATATGGTTACTGCGTCATCCTAAATGATGACTACTACTCAGCGAATATGTGACTACACTACAATATTTAAAAAACATAAACTAAGCTCAGTGCGTGCAGTCCTTTGAGAGTGGCGAATCGAACATACTATTAGTATAAATCAAATTGGCTGGCATAAATAATAAGAAATTATTTTTTGATTAGCAAATTCTTAAAGTTGCTGTTATAAATCAAATTTGGAATTGTTTTGGATATTACTTTAAATATTTTGACACCAGCTCAGAGTTCAGGCACAGATAATGAAAATGTTCAAGGATTTATTAGAATATTGCGAAATCAGAAGCACTTAAGCTAATCAAGAAACCATTTGACCACAACGTTAAAGGTTTGTCATTGATCTAGACTATTTTTAGGTATTTAAAATAAAAGTTTATAGAAGTAGTTACTTTAGATCCTTGGTGTTATGCTTAACAAATAAATGAATCAGAAATTATAAATTTTTACTGTAGTTTTGGAAATGTAATGAACAATTTTAATTTACACCTATCGTTCACAAAAATGCCTGGCAGCTTAAGAATACACAAAAGACACACTATAACCACGAATGTCGCAACAGCATACTTCTACCAGGTGTGACGTGTCGTTAAAACAATTAAATCCATCTTTGAATTATTTTTGTACAGTAGTAACCCATACACACATATACATATCGAAATGTGCATTTTGAACCATACTTAATTTTGATTTTAAGAATAATCCGTTTCCAGCTGATATCATACATAAAGTTATTGCATGTAATTTAATAAATGTAATAAAAATAATTTTTATTACATACATGTTTTATTCGTTATTGCTAATTACGAACGTGGTGCCTAGATGTAGTTTAACTATATTTTTACAATACTCGTGATGTAGTTCTTTGATATATATGTTAAATAGATAATTGCATCTATCTATTACTCACGGACAAGAAATATTTGTTAAATTATCAATTTATTTAGGGTTTAACAATAATACCAAATGAAAAATTCCAGACATAATACTATTAAACCTTTCTTATCAAAAATGTTAATACGCAAAATTTGTAAACATTCGTAAGGGTAAATAAATTAATTAGTAGCTTTCTATTAATAATTCCATACCCAATTTTATGCAAGAAGACAAAGTTATAGTAGTGATCAAAGAATTTAGAAAGCCAATTAGAACACTGATGACTCAGTTGTTTTGCTGGAAAGTTGTTTCTTCCTGTGGATTAGAGGCGAAAGTAATTTTTCGTTACTAAAATCTTAGAAAAGACAGTTGAGCACTACTATTTAGAGTTTAACTTACGTAATGCAATTTTATACAGAAAGTCTTTAAATGTTTAAGATTACTGTTTGTTTATTTGTGGTTTTCATTTATGCAAAGATAAATGGCAAATTTGGTTTTCAACGAGATTTCAAAATATTTTGAAATCCTTCGTTTATATCGACACTGTCATATAGTTAATGGAATCAAATCAAAAACATGTATGTATCATTACATCTAAAACTCGTATAACCATTTATTTGAGCTTTTACTTGGCTGTCTTCTACGCACATAAATTCATATGACTGTTTATAGAAGAATTTTGTTTTAAAACATAAAAGTGTTACTTAGTCTATAGGTTGTTGCCACTCACATATGCAATATAAATCAAATTTGTTACATTTCTATATCCTGTACCTAACAGAAATTGTAAGCGTTTCTTAATAATTTTTTTCATACTTCTAATTAGTTGTGTAACGGTATTGTATAACACTTGTAAAAAATCGTTTAAAATTTATTCTAAAAGTCAATAGAAACAGCGGCAAAGGTTGCAGTCATTGCCGACTGCACGTTTAGTCACGAGATACATAAGTACTTTCACGTCGGTATTTATTTATGTACATATATATGTACATGTATGGCTTTATATTAAGCGGGGTCGACTTTTTTGTTGGAAACAGAAAATGTATTTGTAAAATCAGAAAAATAAATAGAAAAGAATAAGGAATTTGTTATGGCTGATAGCAAAATATTATAATTGATGTCAATTTTATTGTATATGATCTTTGCTCATATTTATGTATACTCATATAAATACATATGTATGTACGTTTCTCAGCATTAAATGCCAAAATAATCACTTCATTGAGAATTTTTTAAGTGTAAAATTAGTTAAAGCCAGAATTTTTGTAGAAAATAAAACAGTATATTTTTAAAATAAAAATTAAAATATTGCTGTTTTAATATAGATAGATATGATCTGGGTAATTTCATTGCATTTTTGGACACCTCGTATCTAGTTTTTTAAATATATTTATTTGCTCACATCATCATAACTGACATGCTACAATCTTTATTCCTTTACCAACAGAGAACATCATTCTAAAAGTTCATATTTTCCTACCAATCAAAAAGACTGAATAACTAATAATAATAATAACAAAGCTTAAAAAATATGAGGGTAGGAAGAATAGGTGACTAACTAAGTAAAATAGGAACTTTCATAACTCTAAAAATTATATGAAAATATCATTTTAAATATTTATTTTTATTTTGTAGACATTTGGAAAAAAATAACAAATTACCTCTTTTGGTAGAAAAAGGCTATAATTGCAATTATACAATAACTCTATACGACAAAATCGACTTTTTTTCTAGGTTTTGAACCAAAATTTTTTCTGAGAGATTGAGTCATATGTCAAAAAATCATATTTCTCGATTATAGAAATTTGCCTCCAAAATTGAAATATGTATATGGGTTCGAAGTTCGAAAAGAGGATTTAAAAAAATTATTAATATTTTCAGGAAAAGTTACAAAAAAATCCAAAATATGCATATTTCTCTTAATCTAATGGTGAATAATATTTTTCGATGAAGTATCAGATGCTATAAGGGATCCAGTATTTTTCGATATACTTATAAAATTTTTATTTTTATCGAAGAGTTGACTTAGACTCTTAAGCACTTATGATTGACCTCAAAGTTTTATACACCATTAAATTAAAAAGAAAATTAAGATTATAGCGTATTTTGTATTTTTAGTAACTATATCCTGTAATTAATAATTTTTATATTTAAAAAACCTTTAATATGTAAAAATGTATCATTTGATACCTCATTTTTAGTCGATACAATTGTAATTACTTGCTCTCGAAATTATTTAATTTCAAATGCACTTTTTATTTTTTATATGTTCTGCGAACCAAAGGATTGTTTCGATATAAGTATTTTTGGAACTAAAAAAGTGGAATCAAAAAAATAATATAAATTAATTTAGATGTCATCTACACGTTTATTTAAAACATGATTTACGTCTAATATTTCTCAAACATATTTATTTTCTACTAATCCATAAATAAACCGTTGATATGGTTGACTATATTCCAGTACAGTGAGAATTCACCACTTTTAATTTGAATAATTATTATTTTGTATTATTATAAAATGTTGTTTGATCAAATCAATCGTTAGTGCCACATTAAAGTAAAGTTATTTTTAAATTTTGCATATGACTTTTTATATTACAATTATATATTTTTAATCGATTTAAGACAAAGCTATCGATATCATATGAGATTTGGAGCTATTTATAACACAACATTTCGTCACATATTTATATTCTTTGGCTCATTCATTAAAATATATTCACCTGCCTAATGTACGTATGTATGTTTGGTGCATGCATAATACATATTTACATATTTACAGCGAACATTTAACCACTGGAAACAAAGCAAATGTGCGCCCAAAGTCGGGTTTATGCAACCGATCGGCATTTAATGCCATAGAAGTGAAATCGCCAGCAATGCAGCGTGCATTATGCGTCAACTGTCCGTCTGTCTACTGCCTACAGCGCGCGTCTATCAAGCATACAAATAATCACTTTGCACAATCGCACGCGACAAAGCGCGACATAGAAGATAAGGTGTAAGTAAATGTTATGATTTAATTTTTCCGCTTTCTATGTACACACTCGTATGTACATTCTCTGACAAGCAGATTGTGATTGTTTGCCTTGCGAGAATGTTTAACCTTCAAACCATAAATACGCTAGATCTGTGTAATAATGTGTAAACTCGACTTACCATTTTCAGCGGTGTAACCCCAGTGTGAGCTCATTTTTCCGACGTTTCGAGGGTGGAACTTTTGTTTAATTTACTTAGTACTAGTACTACGTACAATGCAGATGCTTTCTCAGTAAAAACAACAAAACAAATCACGTTTACAATATCAACAGCCGCAATCAACCGCAATAAATAACAATAATAGTATAAATAGTGACGCCGGGAAAAACGAATTAGAAAAAACTGGGAGAAGTTGTTTGATATTTTTTTTGTTTCTTTTCACGACGGATGAGATGTTGTTTATTTGAGAGCAGCAACAAGTGAATTGAATTGATTTGCTTGATTTCAGTTAGCTTTAATACCGTTTTATAGACTCTTACGAGTATTTAGGTGCCGTCGTGTGATCAATGGAAAGTAGAAGTAGAGAGCCGCGTTTGTCTCGTTGAGCGACGGAACGTAATGTGCTAAGACGTCTCACACGTTTGTCTGTCTAAAGAAGACTGTGCTGAGTGTTGAGGGTTGTGTGCCGTTGTCTGCTTGCACCGAAGCCGAAATGAATTAAACACTAAGTCAGTCATCCAGTTAGCCAGCCAATCGGCTAGCCTGCTAGTCAGATAGTCTGGCGTTCGTTTGGTCACTGGAATAGCGTACATATTCAGAATATACCTGCTACACACAAACCCATGCATATGTGTGTATTTATTTATAAAAAAATATATGTAGATAAGTGCACGTGTATGCGTATATGCTTATAGGCGGAAATGCTGGCGAATAACCGAATGACTGACTGCTTTTACCCTCGCTGAGCATAAAATAAACGTGATGCGCAACGCGCAGTAGCAGCGACAGTTTCGGAAACGCATACGCTTTCGTGTTGTGGGAAGAATCGTTGGAGACAGTATAAGTCAATGAGAGCGGGAGCAGCAGTTAAAGGTGTGCTGTGCTGCTGCACTAAAGAACACTTCGGTAACGAACGAAAGCAATTTGTTTGTTGACAGCAACGAGAGTGAATGCGCTCGTAATTATACCATTTACGCATTACATTACGCTTAATAGTATAAGCGACGAAAACGATAGCTTGAGTAAAAATACTCATATACATTCAGCATCTTATAACTGCGGTTGCTCTACGTCATAACATCAGTGAGGTAAACAGAACGCTGTATGTTGCTTTAACAGTTGCTAACAAAACTCAGTATAGCGGTTATTGAAATGCATTTGATTATTCAATATTTTTAACAAAATTTTATTAAAACACTATAATTGACATAAGCTCTTCTAATTGGAATCGTAAGATAAAAATTTCAATGGTATAACCAATAACTTGTGATCTCCATCAAAAGGAGCGCAGGTTTGAATTATAGGTGCTTATCACGATTGGAAGAAATGAAAACCATTGATCAGTGTGTTTCTTTTAAAGTTGATGACCCAGTTGCTGAAAGAAGAGGGGCTTAAGGGGTTAAGAGGATTTCAAATATAATATATTTATTTATTTATTTATATATATCAAAAATATTTAAATTTGAATTTTTGATAGAATTTTAATGCAAAAACTCACTTTGTTGGTAAAATTTTCTCCAGATATTGCCTAGAATAATGTTATTTTAAAGATGTGTTCAAAATTTGAACAAAATCGCTTCATAACTTTTCGAGAAATCGTGTCCAACGACTTGAAAAATTGAGTATTGAAATAAGCGCGTTTGAAGTTTTACATTCATACTGACGTGGCCTGATGGACGGAACTTCCAAGTGGTTCTATCTAGAGTATTACTCGGATTGGTTTAATAATTTTGGATAATATTTTCAACATATTGCAAGACAATAAAATATTGGAAGAAATAAAATTTAAAAAATATTGAAATTTTTAAACCCTCAGTTTTAAGTTACAACTGTATTTACGTAAGACAAATACACGCATACATATATAACTTAAAATTGTTTGAAAAAATAGATACAGTGGTACCTCGACATACGAGTTTAATTCGTTCCGCAACCTTGCTCGTACCTTAAATTACTCGTATCTCGAAGCAAATTTCCCCATACAAAACAATTGAACTAGCATTAATCCGTTCCAACCTCCAAAATGTCACCCCAGTTATTTTTGTTACGTGGTTTTGAATAATAAAAACGTATTTATAAATATCAAATATTTATTACACAAAAACAAAAAAGAGAATGTAAAGAAATAAATTAGATATCCTCACTGGTCTTTGCCTTTATCGCTACATTTTTTTTCGCTTTCACCTGTAGGCCGTTTAGAAAAAAACATGTCCAAGGAGGTTTGTTTCTTCCTCCCTCTCAAAATGTTCCGGAAATGAGTTAGGCAAAAAAAAAAGGTCAAATGCACGACCTGTTGCAACTTTTTCTGGGTGTTTTTTTCTACGAACTGTGAAACTTTCTCCCACATTCCTAAGATCTCCTTTATCTCTACTGCGTGTTACTACCGAACCGGAGTCGTATCTCGAATTTCGCTCGTAAAAGCAAAAAATCACTAGCTCTAGTACTAGTATGTTGGGGCACTCGTATGTCGAGGTACCACTGTACTTAAAATAGACTAGTGAGTATTAGTCATCTCAAAAAAAGGGGAAGAAAGAAAGTCTTATAAAATTATATGGAAAAAAATATTTTAGCTTTAAAATTAGCATATTTTTATGAAAACATATAATTGAAAAAATTTACTAAACATATTTGTAATAATTTAACTAAATATTACATTAAATTCGCTTTAGCGTTCAAGGTATAAACTGACCGTCCTTCGCAATAATTAACCCTCATGTGCTCGTTTTGCTTCATTGCATATTACAAACCTTGATTACAATTTTTGACTAAGAAATATATAATTTTTACACCACAGTTGTTGAATGGTGGTTGTGGGTTCAATTACCAACCGAGTAAATTTAAAAATATAGGAAGAATAGATAGATAAATACGGTTGCACTTCCCTAACTGGAATGGAGAGACTTCGAGTTATAGAAGGTTCAATTGTAACTTACAATTTTCCTCGATAGTAAAAATTAAAATTTTTGTTTTATGCCCTGGTCGAAAAGTTGGATTTATGGAAGAAAATTTGTATGAAAGTTGCCTTCTATTGGCACTTCAAGAATTCGAGTTATGGACGGAAATTTATATAAAATTTGATTTCTAAACGCTATTGCCAATTCAAGAGTTCGAACTATGGAGAACTTCAAATTATAGATGTTCGAGTTATAAAAGTTCAACTGAATATAATATAATAATTATTATTGCATCAATTAATCCATCGATACACAAATTTAATGAATTATTTCCTTTTTAGTTACAGCAGTAACGATAGATAACCAGATAATAAATAGTTGTAGGTTCGATATCAATTTGTGTATATATTTACTTATTAAATTTTAGATTCATATGAATCATCATTCTTATTTTGTACATTAACATTGAAGTTTAGTGTAAAATATGAGAATTTAACGTTAAAACATTTACGTATTTCACGTTAATATTCCTGGCATTATAGCGCAGTACGGAGAGCGAGTGCATTCTTTCTTTCTTTAAGCTCAATATTGTGCAATTTTTAAATCTGGTAAACTGTAAATTTATTTTATAAATAAAATAGTCTGTTGTCAACTAAGAAGAACATATAATATATTAATGTATGTATAATATATTGTAAATTAGCATTAGTATGATAAGGCGCGAAATTTAGCCCTTGACATTGGAGGTTCAGCTTTGATATAACCAGATAAAAAACGGGCTACAGTATGAAATATTTAGCAAAAACCAACTTTGACTTGTTGAACGCTTTTGGTCACTTCGGACAATCAGGTCAACAGTGAGATCACTTCTCATTAGTGTAAACGTAATCTGATAGAGTTTTTGCTTCGTTTCATGACCGTCGACGAAATATGGAACCACGAGTATATACAAGAGATCAAGAAACAGTCGAAACACTGCACTTTAAACGTCCTACTTTGAAGACCTTCAGTGGAAGTATTTTTCAGATGGCTGAAAAAAGGTGGAGCATCACTAGGTCAGGTGTCACAGGCTAAAAGTAGATTATGAGAAATGTTGAGAAACTAATCATCCTTTTCCACATTTTTCGCTGTTATTTTTAGGTGAAATACAGTAGTTTTCCGAAATAACGAATACATTAATTGTCAGGTCAATTCTTCCAAAATGTACCAATTGTGACACTTATACTTCTATTTGGTGCTGATCAATAATTTTAAACATTTTTATAAAATTCAACATTTTGTTCAATTTGCACATTTATTATGGATTTTTTCAAGTTTTATTTTAAATTCTGTTTCGACGTTATTTGATTTTTTCTCTTTCTTCATATGTCTTCTTCATGTTGTTCGTTAAACAGAGTACTTACAAACCCTCGATATTCGATATTAAAGGTACTCAATGTAACAAATTTGCTGTTTCGTTAAAGCGGTTTTCGTTAAAACGAATATTCGTTATTTCGGAAAACTACTGTGTTTATCGGACCATTCTCGTATATTCTACGCTTTTCATCTCTCACCTATTAATTACATTTTAAAAATGAATTATTCAATTACAATAAAATGGAAAATATATTAAGTTTGTTGCCACTGACATTGAAAATATATTTATAATTATGCTTAAGTATGTGTATTTATATAATTCCGTTTGAACTTAAATGGATATTAAAGATAATTACAATATTTTTCTCGTTAATAAGGGAGTGTAATTAAGCACTTTGCGTTATTTATATCTAATTATATATATATATATAATTATCTAATATTCTAATTATATATATATATATATTGTACATATGTTTACACAGCCTACGTAGAAATTCCGCATTTGATGAACCAAAAAGTAAATGAAAGTCTACGCGTTTCATAACAATATTCTTAAGAGATTTGTAATAGAATCTAATTTTTTACAATTATTTGTGATCTGAGAAAATGTGTTTTAACAGAAATAAGGTTAATTGTAAAAATATTTTTTTATATTACCGATTTTTGTGTGGAAGAATGCTACGTAAATATCTCGACCCAAGCAAACGGTAATATAACATAATTTGCTGAACTTTTTCAAAATTAAAATAATTAATTTTTTTTTTATAGATTTTCTTTTGGGTTTACCAAATACGGAAACCTGAACCGCCTAGTAGTACTTATTTGTGTGCACTTGAACAACAAAGTATATTGTATAGAGAGTGTTATGATGTAGTAAATATACAATAAACAAATTAATGTTTATGTGTAACACAAATTATTTACTAAATGTCACGTTTCGAGAATTTTTTCTCCTAATTACTTTTGCTTGCGCATTCAATTTGCACACCTTCAACAAATGACAATCACACATGCAAAATAGATACGTTACGTATGTACTTAGTACACAGTAGCTGTGATAAACTGGAAAATTATTTTGCTTCGCTCCAATTGACAAGTGCATCCTAATGTAAAATGTCAATTTTATCAAATTATCACAGCACCCTTTCGTTTGATTGCCACAAATCACTGTCGTTGTATTTCAACTTAGCGGTAATTTAACGTTGCTATTATCTGCTATTCGCTAAATTAATTAAGCAGAATTTAATGCGTTGCCTCTAAGTGTGATAAACAATTGGGAATTGTGCAGCATTGGTTAAATTACTTTCAATTTGTTTCAATTTGGGGATTTCGCATGGTGCTAGAACCACTAAATCATATTAAATAGCCAGTGGTGCTCTACCGTGCTGCATCAAATAGCAAATTATATTACGTAACGTAAATATTTATAATTAAACAATTGCTTTCATTTATTATTTTATTTGACGTTTATCTACTTAAAACTCGGAGAGTGAAGCATTAGTCTCATCCAGTACCAGTTCTACGGAGAAATCAGGCTTTATATAAACATAAAGATTAGGATTATTTTTCGTAGTCGTGTCATAATTCCACCGATTTAAAAACGTCGACATGTCAATGCCAGATTAAGTCAGCGCTGGGCCTGTAGCAAATACTGTCAAGAGGCCCTTGGTGTGCTAATTTGGAGATTATTATCTACGCAAGTCAATGTCTACGTTTGGGGAAAACGATACTAAGGAAATACTGAATTTGGTGGTTTCAATGAAACTACTTATTTCCGTAATACTTTTTGTGGATATCCATTCGAGATTTGGTACTTGATGGATCCAAACGGTTTATAACTGGTTTGTGATAGGGCTGGGCAGTCTCAGAGAAAGTGGAAAACCACTTCCTTCTATTTTGCATGAACGACAAATATCGTTATAGTGCAAACCTATTTTCAGCGCATGTTCTCCGAATGGCCAATGCCCCGTTATGGTAGCCGTAAATATATGATTTTCTGGATCTATATAATATATCCTTGGTTCTCGCTCTATCATATTTAGGCCAAATTTGTTTTGTTATTTGGCTTTTGGTTGTTGATTTCCATCTTTCTTGAGCAATCTGTTCATACTGTGTGTAGAGATTTCGCTTAATATTTCCTGACGGGCATGGTATTTGCTCCGCTTCGGATTCTTCCTAAGAAGCTCCTATCTTTGCCAACTCGTTGAAGTGTTTCTGCCAGAGAGCTCATAATCTTCCTGCAGTTGCTGCTGCGTTGCCTTATTTGGTTTCACTTCTTTTATGAGCTTCCAATCATCTATACCGCGTACAGATTTGTTTAGAAGCTTGGTGCACCGCAGAAGTTTTTCGCCCGGCTCCTCAAGAGGGGGCAGCCAAAAGCGAGCACGTGGTCCCATAGGGATATCCTTAGGGGGTATTATCTTCAATTCGAGGCACACATAATGACCCTGTAGCCCCTAAGGGAATCGAAATCTGGGTGGAGACCCGCTGGATTGTCGAGCACGTAACTTAAAACTAGGCTTGACAATTTGACGTCGATCTCAATCCACTTCTCTTGGATACTGTTCGGTAAGGAGGCGTTCCCGTCTATGACTGCCACTTGTAGGCTGTCTCTGGCCACGTCACTGAAGTGCCTTGCTACTGTACCACAATTCCGCTCTGTTACGCCCTGCTTGGGTTTCTTGGGTTAGATCTTACCTAAGATAAAGACAGCCCTTTGGTACTGTCTCTTCCTCACTTGATTCAAGGATTTTTTCCTCTTTCTCTTCTGTTGTTTCTTTCGCTTCCTGTGTACTTTGGTTGGTACTCACGGATGCTTTGGAGGTGGAGGGTTCTTGGTTCTGGTGTTGGGAACTTTTTTTATTTCCCATTTTTTGTTCTGCGGTCATTACCGGTGTACTATGGTTGGAACTTCCGGTAGAACTCTTTATCGTCTCCTGGCAAGAGGCGAGGAGGTTGTCTTCTACGGATTGGCATTATTCGTCAAATTGTCCATTGTTGTTGTACAATTTTTATTTTTTGTGTTTTGTTCGGAGGGGACCGTTCGCGATCAGCTACCCATTACCGTCCGCTGACCATTCAGCCCTCGGCACGGGTACCTCGACACCTTGGCTAAGGGTGGTGTTGGTACGGATGTCCCCACACTTCTCAAAAAGGGTGATGGGCGTAAAACCAAGGGTTTGTTCAACCACGTAAACATTGTGAGAGTTGTGAGTTATCCCTCTTAGTCCGTAAAAGCAAAGTACGGTCTCATTTGGGATTCGTTCATTGCTTTTACACAAGCTCCTTCGCAACGGCAAGGCGACCAACGATGAAGAAGACTGTACTTCAAATCATCTTCGTAAGCACTGTCCATACTTGAGGCGTTTTCCAAAATTTCTTCAGTTTTAAGGTATTTTAGCTGTCGAAATACTAAAAAAACACCAGCAACTTTATGTTATGCTTCGATACGTTTTGTTAAAGTAGACACAATTTAATGATACATAAAGGGCTTATGATGTATTAGGGTCTTGATCAGATGGCTGCAGCGAAGCACTAGTTTTGAGTAGTCGATAGGTCGAAGCCGAAAAAAATGTATAGAGGTTTTCAACGAAATAAAAGAAAAATAATGATTCTGTACAGCAGTCTGCATTACACTTAGCAACCAAATTCAATGATTGTGCAAATAATCTTTCTACTGGTCCAAATGGTAGAACATACCGCACTACCAGATTCATTTGGTCTACATGCGATATCTCTGCAGTAGAATTTAATGAAACTGTGTTGCATTTGTAACTCTTAATTTCGCAAATATTTCGATCCAGTATGTTTGATGCAATCAGATGAATAAATTCCTCATCTATTAATTCTAATAAGCCTCAATAATTCCTATTGCTGAAGTGCATTCAATTTTTACGATAAATTAATATTTTAGCGGTCGGGCAGGTGTTGGACCGCGGAGCCCCTCATTGGGGACCCGTACCATTTGCTATTCTATTCTACGTGACTAATCCATTCCTGCGACATGTGACATACATTTTTATACATTTTCGAGTAAAGCGGGTAATTTATGGGTAATTTTACCTAAAAGGTTTACTTATAAAAAACTTATTTAATATCTCACTAAAGTTTTTGCGGCTTTCATTAAGTCAAATTCAATGACAATAGAATTCAAACAGTATTTATAAATAATAATAATAAAAGGAAATTAATATCGGAACATCTTTATACCTTAAAATTCATATTTCATTTTATATGTATTATATATACAAGATCATGAAACATTTCCTTCCTATCTCTTAAATACAAATAATAGGTTGGCAAATATTACAACAACAATATTTTACAAGTATTTCATACAGACGTTGAGTGGCATATGCTACACACGGAAACAGGTAGATAACAGTACCGCAAGATTTATCATCCGAGCTCGTTAAATATTATCTCAACATTTTCGCAGATAAAATAAAATCGCTTACAAAAATGCGCAATATTTTATTAGGGTGTTCAAGATAATTTTTGAATATATTTAAATAAAATGCCTAATTATACTCGTTTAATATTCTGCCACTTATATGTTGGGCCGATCTTTGTATACCTATTAATCAATTTTATTATTCAAAAGCGAAAAATTTTTATTCAACAAATACAGACAAAAAATAAATTTCCTAATTACTTAGGAAATACCTCCTAATAGCGCGCTAAGTAGTACAATATTCATGCCAACAAAATAATGACGCGTTGCGTGTGTTCACGAAGTCCATATTCTGCATCATCGAACGTGCGTCTATTTCTAATTTTTTTAAGATAATGTTTACCAAACAATTTTGGAAAATTGTGTTCTTTCGCAGTACATATAATATCTAGAATATATGTACACAGTTAAAGCCCCATTGTGCAAAATTTTGCTTTGGTTTCATGCGAATTTATGCAGACTATTTTGAATTCCGTTCGAGTTTATCAATATTTTTTGCATTTATTGTCAACATGATTTTTTTAAAATTTGACTTTCGGCGGTCATCTCTAAGCATATATAAAAAGTACTATATTAAACAGTACTATATATTTTTAAATATAATATTTAATTTTTTGGCACACTCGACGGTTCGTATATTTGTGAGTAAGTGACTACGTGCATAGAAACAAAAATAAAAATTAAATAGCAACACCTTTTTTTGTTTATTAATTTATTTTTAGACAATTGATAAAAAATCAGAAAATTGAGTATCAGACTCACGTCACAGGATAAACGCTAACTTATGACATTTTCCGCACAATAGGGTAGAGTTTGTACTGATTATTGGATTTTCCATTTTATCTTTTACGAAATTTTTGGAATTGTATTGGAATCTAAAAAGCCTCTTTCTTATACCACTCATATTCTATTAGTAGAGAGATTTATTTATTTAATTTTATTAATATAACAAGAAATTTTACTCACATATTCAGCATACCATAAAGTCCATTGAAAGTTGGAAACCCTAATTTTAGGTATATTATTAGAAGAAAAGAAAGGAAGGGCTAAGTTCGGGTACAACCGAACATTTTATACTCTAGCAATTTATTGATGACATTTTATTAAGATAACACAATTAGATCCATATATTCGGCATAAAGTCCAATATAATAATAAAATCATCGTAAATAGTATATGAGGGCTGGGGTAATTCCTGAACCGTTTTCAATAATTTTCACCACCAAGGCACACAATATCCAAGACTATACGCTCAATTAATTTTGCTAAGATATCTTACATATTAACCGGTATATGCAGATTAAATCCCACCGTATTTTTGAAAAACCCATAATTAGGTATATGGGAGCTAGGGGAAGTAATGGCCCGATTTTAACAATTTTTGAATTGACTATTAGAAGAAAAAGTTTCCATCTGAATTACATTAAAATATATGAGAGATTTACCAATATTTTCGGTGAAAAAGCACCCTTAGGTACTGAGTTCTTCATGGTCGATATCAGGGACCTTGAAAAGTTTTAGCCCGATCTCGACAATTCCACACAAGTGATGTCAAAGCTCAAATACAGTATTCGTTTTATTCTGCCATCTTCATTGGTTCCCGATGCATATATTATAAAGTGAACGAATCAGATGGAATTCCAAATTGTATTATATGGAAAGTAGGCATGGTTGTGATCCGATTTGACCCATTTTTCATCCATAGCACACTCATTTATATATCGATATACTTACTGAGTGCCTGTTCTCTTATATTCGCATACAAAGTCTACTTACCCAGCAGATTTAAAAGCGAGATCTCCTGAAATTAGGAATGAAGGAGTCCTGCAATTGACCCCTTTTAGGAGCAGTAAGGGAGATTTTTTAATTTTGTTCTTATATTGTGTTTTTTTTTTATATTTTATTTTAGTGTTGACCTCCTTTTGTCATCTTTTAGGAGCAAAAAAGGAGATTTTATACTTCTATTGTGATTTTTTTGGTGAAGAAGAGTGCCGTCTCGCAGCGGAGAGAAAACAGACTGCCTACCTCGCAACGTTGCAAACGACCACAACACGTGCGGGATGGGATAGATACCGAGAGCTGAAGAGGGAAGCGAGACGCATCTGCAGACAAAAAAGAAAGAGGCCGAAATGCGTGAGTACGAAGAGCTTGAGAAGCTGGCAGACAGAGGGAATGCTCGAAAATTTTATGAAAAAATGAAGCGACTTAACGAAGGTTTCAAGACCGGAGCATCCTCATGTAGAGACCAAGGTGGTAATCTGGTAACCGATGTCCAGGGATTATAGAGGGAACACTTCTCCGACCTGCTGAATGGCAGTGAGGGTACAACACCAGGAGATGGCGAACCCGATCCCCCAATCGATGACGATGGAACAGATGTTCCATTACCCGACCTTGAAGAAATTCGAATAGCAATTACCCGCTTGAAGAACAACAAAGCAGCGGGGGCCGATAGATTACCGGCAGAACTATTCAAATACGGCGGCGAAGAACTGATAAGGTGCATGCATCAGCTTCTTTGCAGAATATGGTCGGAAGAAAGCATGCCTGACGATTGGAATCTCAGTGTGTCCTGCCCAATCCATAAAAAGGGGGATCCCACAATCTGCGCCAATTACCGTGGGATCAGCCTCCTAAATATCGCATACAAGGTTCTATCGAGCGTACTGTGTGAAAGACTAAAGCCCACCGTCAACAAACTGATTGGACCTTATCAGTGTGGCTTTAGACCTGGAAAATCGACAGATATTCACCATGCGCCAAATTTTGGAGAAGACCCGTGAAAAGAGGATCGACACACACCACCTTTTTGTCGATTTTAAAGCTGCTTTCGACAGCACGAAAAGGAGTTGCCTTTATGCCGCGATGTCTGAATTTGGTATCCCCGCAAAACTAATACGGCTGTGTAAATTGACGTTGAGCAACACCAAAAGCTCCGTCATGATTGGGAAGGACCTCTCCGAGCCGTTCGATACCAAACGAGGTTTCAGACAAGGTGACTCACTATCGTGCGACTTCTTTAACCTGATGCTGGAAAAAATTATAAGAGCTGCAGAGCTAAACCGAGAAGGTACAATCTTCTACAAGAGTGTACAGCTCCTGGCGTACGCCGATGATATTGATATCATCGGAAGCAACAACCGCGCCGTTTGTTCTGCTTTTTCCCGCATGGATAAGGAAGCGAAGCGAATGGGTCTGGAGGTGAATGAGGACAAGACGAAATATCTACAGTCATAACTTCGAGGTCGTAGATAATTTCGTATACCTGGGAACTAGCATCAACAACACGAACAATGTCAGCCTCGAAATCCAGCGCAGAATAACTCTTGCCAACAGGTGCTACTTTGAACTGAGTAGGCAATTGAACAGTAAAGTCCTCTCTCGACGAACCAAAATCAAGCTCTACAAGTCGCTTATCATTCCCGTCCTGCTTTACGGTGCAGAAGCTTGGACGATGTCAACATCAGATGAGACGACACTAGGAGTTTTCGAGAGGAAAATTTTGCGTAAGATTTATGGTCCTCAGAACATTGGCAACGGCGAATACCGCAGACGATGGAACGATGAGCTGTACGAGTTATACGACGACATTGACATAGTTCAGCGAATAAAAAGACAGCGGCTACGCTGGCTAGGTCATGTTGTCCGAATGGACGAAAACACTCCAGCCCTGAAAGTGTTCGATGCAGTACCCGCCGGAGGAAGCCGAGGAAGGGGAAGGCCTCCACTCCGTTGGAGGGACCAGGTGGAGAGCGACCTGGTTACACTTGGGATCTCCAACTGGCGCCGAACTGCGAAGGAGAGAGAGAGGTGGCGCACTATCGTCGATTCGGCTATAACCGGCTAAACGGTTGCAACGCCAATCACATACATACATTGTGATTTTTTTTACTTAATTTCAGTATTGACATCCTTTTGTCCTCCTTTAGGAGCAATAAAGGAGATTTTTTAATTTTTCGTAGCTTAAAAATCGTACTTTTGCTTACAATTTAACGGGAAATAATAACTGTTAATTTTTGTATTCAAGCAATTGTTCATTTCAACTGTGTTTTTTAAAGCGTGCAGACGTAAGTGTTAAAATAAGTGTAAGTGATATAAATATCTATTGAGTATTAAATATTTTAAATTGATAATTAAATGTACTCTAAAAGGCATTTAAAACGCCTAGTGAATAAAAAATTAAATAATTTATATAAAAAACAAAATAATAATACACAGAATGAAAATGATGTGGAAAGTGTTAATGAAATTGAAAAACATGGAACAAAGAATACGGAAGCTAGAGTAAATATCGGCGCAGAACACTATACTCCTGCGGCGGATTATTGACATATTTCCACAGATTAAGATTGAATTGATGATATTTCCTATTAAAAACATGAATGATTTAGCATCTACAGAGTCCTTGCTTTTGAATAAGCCTGAGGAAGAAATTGTGAGTATGATAAAATACATTTTGATAAGATCTTACTAAACAGTTTGAGTTTATTATAGGTGGCGTATCTGAAGCAAAAATTTTCAAAGAGACCCCTATCAAAAATTTTGGATGAAGTGATTGCGGAGTCCCTGCTCTTAAAAGTGAATTGGGATGGAGCCAAAAAAAAAAGTTGCATTGAAGAATTATGCACTTTTCAATAAATTTCTTTACGGTAATACATAATTTCAATTCATGTCATCTATTTTTTTAACAAGTTTAATTTTTAAAGGCCTTAAAAGATGATTACTCATACCCTGATTTTGAGGCAAAGATCAAAAAGGCGTTTCTCAAATGTCAGTTCTACAGGAACACTTGTAATATAAAAAAACTAGATTTCATGTACATTCATTTAATTAGAAAACTTTAATAAAAAATAAAATTATAAAAATTTGTTTTTGTTAAAGTAATTGCAGGTTGAAAATTATATAGGATTTATCATAGAGATCTCCTTTAGGATTAATCATAGAGATATCCTATAGTAGTAATCATAGAGATCTCCTATATCAGTAATCATAGAGATCTCCTTTAGGAGTAATCATAGAGATCTCCATTAGGAGGTTAAAAGGAGTACTCGCGTTCCAATGACATGCAATGTTAAAAACGAGTATACAATTTTACGTGTATTTACACACGAGTATTAGGAGTAATAGGGAGTATAGGATATCTCCTAAAGGATTAATCCAGGAGGTTTCAAACGATCATCCTAAAATCTGCTGGGTATGTACATATACACATACATAAAAACAAAATATTAAAATAAAATAATGTAAATATTGCTAAAAAAATAAGAAGTAAAACAAGAAAAATGAAAACAAAACAAAAGGCACGCGAATGAATACACGCATATATATGTACATAGATACATACATACATATATTACCTGCAAATACACACATGTACTAACATTTTTAATAATTTGTTCATAAATTTCGAGCCGAATCAGCAGCACGCATCTACAATGAAACGTTTTTTATTGCCCACCTTTTTAATGATGTCGTCAAAGATGCTCGTTTTTAGGGATGAAAGGGCGACGAGCACGCGAGCAAATCGTTTATTTGCGCATCTATCAGCAATTAGCCGTTATTTTGTAATTATATCAGTTGCTGATAATCAGTAAAAGGTTAATTTGTTAATTTTTTCATAAATATTAGAGGGTGTACTTGTATGTGCATGTGTCCATATATTGGAATATTAAAAAATAGACTTGTCGCTCGAAGTGGCAGCACTTTAATGCAATTGCTTTTCAAATATACTCAAGTACTTCATAATAAGACGGAGATTTTTTATTTGTGTGTATCAAACCAGTTAACATCAGCTAATTGATAACAGATTGTTTAAATTCAAGTAAAATTTAGAAAGGAAGGGTAAGGTTCTCGTAAGATCGAAAAATATACCCTTCAAGGGTGAAAGAATATTGCTAGTTAACAACAAAAAACTATTATAAACAAGTAGTGAAGTTTCCTAGTAAACACTCCAGAAAAATGTTTGAATTGAGATCTCTCTCCTTGTCTTAGAGCTTAACTGGAATATAGTCAAAGTTTTCATTCAACCGTACTTGAAATATTGATCTCTAAGTGTCTCCAATTTATTGATTGGAAAAAAACTAGGTTGATACACGGAAAATCTTCTAAGTATTTTGAATAATTCGTTACTGTTCATTAACGTCTCAAAGTATCACGTGGGTCATATCACTAATACAGTTGATATAATTAATGAATACGTAACGAACTAGACCACCACCATGAAATTGGATCCCCGGGAAACTATTTATTCTTTGCCAGTCTAAATAAATGACTCACTGGAAAAAGATTTCATTCCATTAAGGTTGTCAAGGTATGTAGAAGACATTTAGTCTTTTTTAAAGACCTTGAAGGCGCCCCTCTCTTTTTGGGGACCTTAACAACAAATACAAGTTAAAGTTAAACTTACTCTAGATGGGTTCCAAGTCACAAAGGTATAAGGTAAGCCAACGAACTTGCCAACTTGACCTACTGGCAAAAAAGCCGCGGCTACATGGTTGGTTGGGCAGGAGCCCTTTATTGCACTTGGTCGACATGTCCTTAGAAATCGCCTACAAGAAGAGGAATGGGCAAGTAATAACCGGTGCCGCCTGCATTTGAAAGAACTTCGCCACTCCAAACTATTTCTTCCTAGGATATAACCAGAAAAGATTTCAACAAGAAATAGCGTTCCCCAGAAACAAACTGAGACAACTAGTGGCATTTTACACTCGCCACTGCAGACTAAGGTGACATCTGCATAAAATCGGATCAGTAGCGGAGACACCTGACACCTTGACTGTCTGACGATCTCGAGGAAAAGGAGTCACGTAATGGGGCTCTGTATACCAAACGCGACAGCATCACGCCAATCACCACTATTAAGCTTTCTTAACGCGACGGGGTTACATGGTATATTGTGATAATAGGAGAGGACAAAATAGATCTTTGATCGCAGTGCGTTCCTTAATTCTTAGTCTAATCTTATCTAACCTTTGAACCGTTACGTGGGACATAATGAGCTGAAACGCTCCTTTACTGTCAAGTTTTGCTTAGATAAATCAAATCGTTATGAAACACTTAAGTTATACAGTTTGATCCTTCTTTTTATTATCCCCAATGCCTTGTCCACCCATTAACAATACGAACCTCTTCATATCATCGAAGAATGCGTTACTGCTGATTCTAGATGATATAACAGAACTTGTGTCAGAAAGACAATGTAACCGAGAAAACCGAGCTTTGAAGAGGAAAATCAACCTGTTCTTTCCATAAGAGAAAATAGTGGAACAAACAATGACGATAACTATGGACAAATTTAAGTGTTTAACGATATAACAAAATAAATCACAAGAGTAGGCTTATTCAAAAGCTTTAACCTAAGTGTTTCAGGGCGAGATTGTAAGATATACATAGGTCACACCACAAAATTACTTTGCAATAGTGTGGATGATGGGCAGACGAAAGGGCATCTAGTTTTAGAAGAGGCAATTAAGTAATAAAGTAGTTGTATGATACATACCACGGAGATCTCAACTTCAGGTACAGCAAGTGAGCTGTCAACTTAACAGTTTTTAGTTATAAAAGGTATCAAAAAGATAAATTTAAAAATTTATAGGTCAATGACGACACCGAAGAATTTCGTAGCTTTTTTAAAAACAAAAGAATATAATTAAATTAGATAAACAAAAAATCAGTTAGATCTTATCTACGAAAGACACGTATGTAAACATAATTTTCACTATAACTGCATGCGTTTTAATACATATCAACATTTAAACTCCAGTCGACTCGCTAATATTTTCCACACCAATTAATGCGTACAATTTTATTAATTCAATCGTTAGTTCGTTGACTCAACAAATTACAGCCGAACGCTGCTAAACAAAATCTCCACCGAAACGCAACAGCTTAAAAGCACACACTGTTGTTTTTGTTTTCTCAAATGAAATTACTAACAAATTCAGAACATTTGAATGAGCGAAATATTTTTAAATCGATTTTAATATTTTATATAACAGGTTTAAAATAATAATTGCATATGCTTAGTTAAAAGTGTTAATACATATACATATATGTATGTACTTATTTACATATTTTAATCATATATTGCCAGTTACTTACAATTGCTCATATAAACAAAAAACATTTGCTTCCTTCACCGGTTGTATAACATGAGTTAAAAACAAAAATTAATAATGAAAACAGAAACAAAATCCTAAAATACTAAAAACCATATACAGTAGATATTAGAATATTGAAGCTATCGGCAACATAAAATTTATTAATTTTTTTCGCGACCTTTTATATAATTTATATTTGTTATCGGTCCAATTTAAAACATTAAAACGTAAATTAACTACTAAATAGTTTCTCTAAACTTTTTATATTTTATTTGGTATTTACATTCTACAACATCAAAAGCCACAAAGGTGAATTCCGCTATTATAAAATTTTATAATTGCATATATGTATGTATGTTTGTATATTTACGATTTCTGTTTATAATAAAGATAAGAAAACTCGGAAAGGATATATATATAAATGTATATAATAAATTAATTAGTTCCTTATATTAAGGCTCACTATATTAAATACTGGGCCGATTCGCATATAGACTCGTCTAAGGACACTTCTTAGTTCGGGCTTTAAATCAAAGCACATCATTTCGCATAGCAGCGTGTAGTAATTGGAAACATGCGTTGCAAACTGAAATAAATATAAATTCAATTATTTCATCTTATGTAATAAGTAATATGTATTTATGAAGGTATGTATGAAGTGCTTAAAGGAATTAAAAGCCACATTTTGAAGCTATTACTACAGCAAAATAAACGCCGAATGGCTGCCTACTCAGGAAATTTTCTGTAAGACTATTTAGAAAATGTTTCATCTTGCCGCAGCGATATCCATCAGCACTCTTTAAATTTAAGCGATGTGTTTGTGAGATCATATAATTAACAAGTAAGGAAAGGCTAAGTTCGGGTGCAACCGAAAATTTTATACTGCCGAAAGTTATTGATGTAATTTTTAAACATAACAGAATTTCACCCCTATACTCGGCATAAAGTCCAATAGAATAACGATAATCATTATATATAGTATAGGTGGGCTGAGGTAATTTATGAACCGATTTCACTAATTTTCACCACTAAGGTACACTATATCCAAGACGACACGCTCACTTAATTTGACTAAGATATTTCACATATTAACCGATTTATAAGGTATTTTAGCGGACGTATTTTAGAAAAACCTATAATTAGGTATATGGAAGATAGGGAAAGTTATGACCCGATTTTAACAATTTTTGGTACAGAGACACACTATTAGAAGAAAAAAATTCGGACGAACGGACAGACACTTGCTTATATATAACCCCATATCTAACTTGTTTAGTTTTATGACTTACAAACAATAGTTAGGTGAACAAAACTATTATACTATCTTAGCAACTTGCTGTGAGAGAATAAAAATATCTCCTCATATATAATTAGTACTGAATATAATTGCCAATAAACATACCCTTGCATCAGTCATCTTCATCAAACGCGTAAGTATCAGCAACAACAGCGAAGTCCATGCATCGCGATGCGCCTCACTTTGCAGACTGAGGAAATATGTAAGTGCTTCCTTGCACACCTGTATCAACTCATGCTCGATGCGCGGCCAATCGCTGCGACGATTCTCATCACCATACATTTTGAAAAATATACGCAACACACAAGCCAACGAAGCAGTCTCCTGCTTAAGCAGATTCGGCTTGATGGAACCTTTGAAACCGGCACGCCACAAAACGTTGCGTTGCTCCTGATCCGCATTGAAACGTTTCGCAAAGCGATGTGATTGCATTAGGCAATCAGCCAGTATTAGCAATTGTCGAGTGTGCAGATAACTGTACATACCCTGCTCCTCTCTTTGGCATTCCAAAACATTTTGGGCCGCATTACAACCGGCCAAGTCCGCGACAGCTTGTGCCAGTGTCTCGGCATCTTCCTTGCGTGACGTTGCCGGAAAGAATACTATATTGTCCATGGTTTGTATGAGTTCCAATTGCACCACACACTTAATGTGCAGGTTTTCGAACTGTGAATTGTGCAGCATAATATGCGAATTGGGATGATAGCCCTGAGATGTGCTCATCGCCTCATCGTCCAGTATATGCGTACTATAAACGGAATGTTGTGATTGACTACGATTCATTGAGCCATGGTGTTGTAGATTATTGCTCTTGTCGTGCGAATTTTGCGCTGCAAATGTTGCCTTCTGTTGTTGTTCCATTGCTTGTATTTGCATTTGTTGCGCGTTCGGACGCCAAGTTAACAATTCTGTTGGCAATGTAGCATTGAATATGTCCAATATACATTGACAAGTCTTATCCCAGGTCGTTTCGTTAAACTTAAAACCATTCGATATAACTAAATTCTCTAAACAATTTGTACCGGAACGAGCTAATTGCTCATTGCTTTGCTGTACACACCAATGTAGCTGGGCGAAGAGATCCTCCAATAGCAGATAACCCAAGACATCAAAGTATTGTGTAAACACATCGATAATTGCGTATAGCGCATGATTGCAGGTAGTTGTCATCCATTCGGATTTTTCGGTCACGTGTTCGGGCAATTTCATATTGTCGAATATGCGAAAAATAATATTGAATAAATCTTTCCACCAATTGGGCTTGAAACTATCGCCGTGCGTCTTAACGATTTCGAACAACACCGTCAGACCGCGTGTACGAACGTCGAGCTTGCAACGGTTAACCACACAAGATAACGAGAAGAGCATTGGAAACCATCCGCGCACCCAAACACGATCCTCCGCTGCTACCGAAATGTCGTTCTCCATGCCAGCATGTTCAGCGAACAATTGTGGTGCATCGTGCACACAGAGTGCACACGTGCGCACGAGGCGTATAGCCTCCATGCTGGTATCCGGAAAACGTGCATTGCAAGCGAACTCCGACAGACATTTGACGGCATCTTGAAATGAGTCCACCATGACGGCGAATTGCTTTTGGTAGAGTTCGCCGATGATTTTGCCAGTTGTCTGAAATGCCAACTCAACGATCGCTTCCTCATTATCGCTAGCTGCCAAATGGAATATGGAGAATATATTTTTCCAACCGGATTTTATATTATGCGCCTGTGAATTGACCATCTGTGCAATGCAGCGCACAACCATATCACGTATAGCTGGCGATTGATTCTTCTTCATAATATGCTCGAAAGGTCGTAGGAAATCCTTTTGGAAACGAAAGTTAGCGAATTCACCTTTCTCCATAAATTTCATGGACAACTGGCGCAGTGAGTCCAAGGCGAAAAATGCAATCTCCTCATTTGTGTTACAACCGACGGCATTGAAATGTTCGCCCAACACTTGCCAAATGCGTGACCATTGCAAACGTATACGCTCCATATTGTAGTAGGAAATTTCCACGATCTTTTGCAGCGAAAACATACGAGGCTGTACATTCTGTAATTCATCGACGGAGACCTATTAGGAGGAAAAACAAAAAAGAAGTGTTATATTGCTGTTTTACTTTAAAAATTCACTCATTTTACTAACTTGACAAAGTGCTTTGACAAAGTCCACTATGGCATCACCATCCAATCTTATGGAACCGGTAAATATACGATCTACAGCCACAACAACACTTTGACTGCTTGTCTCTCCAATATGCTCTTTAACACTCTGATTGAGACTGTCGCGCAAGGTTGTCTGTGCGCCGGACAGAAATTGCGGACGCACGCCGGTACCGATCAGTTGCGCCAACTCTAACTGACTGATGCATTTGACGATATCCAGCCAACTGGATCCAAGATAGTTGCCGTCCGTGTGCGCTACCATGATTAGTGTTTTTATGGTATCGATATTTTTGGCTTTCATCTCATTGATCGGCGAATTTGCCGTGAGTAGTGTAAAACGTGCCAGCGCTTGTACATAAGCATCACGTTCCAAGGACATATGAAATATGCATGCAATGCGTATCGCACAGCGTATACCATCTAAGCATAAACATGCAATTTCTGGATCATCACAATCCTGCAGCCCAACCGAAAACGCAGCCAGAAAGGGGGTCCAAGCCATTTTGAACATTGGCCGCACGTGTTCCAGGTGTTTGGCAGAAGTAAACGGTGACTTTACATGTGATACCGATTCCATTAAATTCTTGGCTGTCGCAGAAATAGCCTCCATTTCCATATTCCACAAAAGTTTACGACGCTTCTCGTTAACAATGATTTGTTTGCCTGGCTTGTTGATAATCGTATTTTTCATTTTTATCTCATGTCCAGCGATTTCATCATAAATTGACGATAAATATTCTTCGGGCAAATCATCTTTGCTGTCGCTAATGCCACGATTCATTTTTATATATTGCTCCTTAGTCATCTTATTTTTAACTTGTGGTGAATGCAAGTCTGTCGTCAACATGATTATAGAAAACGCCAGCACATACACCGTATCGGCACTTTGGAACAACTGATTGTTGGGATTGCATTCGCAGTAACGACTAGCAAACTTTTCCATCAAACGATCAATCTTCTGCGCCTCGCCAGGCAAACGGAATTCTTCGAGTAAAAGACGCAGTGCAGCGACAACTTCCAGCTTACGAAAATCGAAGGCGTCAATATAAGCGCACATAACCTCTTTAGAATGATCGTCATTCTCACCAAGATAATTACCGATAACCGTTTTGTCCAAACGTTCGTCTTCATGCAGCCACTTGGCAATGTCAAATGGTTTTGTGCCCAAAAGCTGCTTCTCCTGCAGGAACTGCACACCCTTTTTCGGTTTTCTATTAAACAATTCAATACCCGTTTCCATTACTTCTTTGCGCATTTTTCGCTCTTCCAACGCTTCGGGTAAATCAAGCACCTCTGTGTTCTTTACGCTACCAAATGAGTTTATGCTATGGCTGGAGCCACCGTATGCCGAACGTGTAGAGTTGTTGGTCTGCGAAATCGAATCAGTATTATCCAATTGGTTATGTTTATGCGACATATCTAAGCTGGTTTTATGCGTGGCATGGGTGTTTACAGTTTCTTGTGGATTCACTGTTGACAAGTTGGGATTAACGTACAAATCTTGACTCCATTCCACCATACATTTTAATATGGAAACTAAACATTCCAAACCACGTTTGCGCATTGATTTCTCTTGCAGCGGATTTGCACCCAATTCGACTGCTTGGCGACCTTGTGCTATTTTCGACAGATCGTTTACAAGACGCTCAAATAGGTTCGCAGCAGAAAAATCACAATCATAGTTAACGTAGATATCAACCACAGATTGTGCATCGGCGCAGATACGTGTCAATGCTTGTATTACCATCCATTTGTGTTCGAAGGAACTTGAGTTTGCTTCTAATATGTTAAGAAAAATCTCTTTGAAAAATACTTCTATTTGTTTTTTAAGATGTACTTTGAAGTTAGAGAGTAGCGCTACGAATATAGAAAGCGACAACTCGAACACTTCTGGCACCAAACTAACACCATTTTTCGATAGCGCTACACATAGATATTGCTTAATGGCCATGATAAACATTTCATTGGAACGGAACACGGGTCCAGCATTTTGTAATATGGACAGCAATAGGTGTAGCGATAAAACTTTCGAACGCAATTCGTGTGATTTCGGATCGGGATGACCTTCTGGTAACGGTTTCATGCTTAATTTGCATAACGCTCGAAATACGAGGAAGGCATCCTTTTGCAATATATGTGTGAATTTCGCAGTGACGACGGCATCGCTTTCATTTTGATTATCTGCATTTTCTTCGGAATTTATTTGGTTATCGATTCCCTCCACTGACCCAAAGGAAGAGTTAGTGGTCGTTTCTTCGGTTACACCGTTGGACATTTCTTTCAGTGCTTGCTCAAAAGCATCTTTATAGAGAAATTGTATACAAAAGTTATTTAGATATATGAAAGATTTACTTTTTATAAATATACAATAAAAGATAAAAAATACTTACTGTTTAGTACTTCATCCAAAACGGATGCTGCAATATCTTCCAAAGACATTTCAGTTTCGCTACCGTTACTATTTTCGGCTCTTTCTACGATTGGTGATTGTGCACCAATGTCGGTTGTTGAATTGTTCTTAGTACCGTTTTCGACATGTGAACTCGTGCTCAACTCATATTCTTGATTTTCCATACGGGCGAAAATTACATTCAGCATTTGAGTAAGTGTTGCACGTGCCGTTGTCTGATTGACTAGATTCTTGCTCGACAAATATATGTCGTAGCAAGTACGTACGGCTTGCAAAACGGTGCCTTCGTGTATCTCAACATGCTGTGATGTAACAACTGTAAGCAACGCTTTAATAATTTGCAATTGTACACCTTCATCGGTCTGTGGCCCATTGAAGCAGCCGCATATAGTGTTGACGATGCGATCAATAAGTAAATGCCCAGGGCTTGCAGAGTCCTGTATGGCACCAGTCAAATGCCCATATGCTATGAGCTTTTGCAAACAATCAAGCGCAGTCACAACAATGCGTGGGGAGCGACTTTTACATGCCAGTTCAAATGGCAAAAAATATGTTTCTGCATTAATAATACTGGCAGCATCGTTTTTTGGTAAAGGTAAGGCTGCACATGGCAATTCATTACCTTCAGCGATTTGACCTGCATTGATAAGTTCATTTTTAATTTGTTCGAGCGCTGAATCGCAAGACTTTTTCAGTTGCGAATGATGGGAACGCCGAATGTCTTTATCCGCTAAAATTTTCTCTAAAGCACGCACGATAAACATTTCTTTAGCTTTCGAGGAGAAACTTTGCATATTGTCAAGATCCTTCACATTAAGATAAAATTTGTTGATGGCCGATAAGGTCAGCTATCACGCACACCCTCACAACACACAAGTGCTTATCAGGTAATATTTTCTCTTGCACTAATTAAAACGCAACATTTTGCAATTCAATTATAAATACCGATGACATCGATTAGAAAATATACTGAAAATACATATGTGTAAGCAAAGAAAAACCACCAAACAATGTCCACTGTCCTTTCAAGAAAAATAAACGTCATCAATGATTGTCAATACAACCACTAATAAATTCGATAAACGACAAATGTCAGAAAATCGCGAGTTATGTGGCAGAGTGACACATATACGTAAAATTTAGTAAATTAAAATAAAATGAATCATGTTCTTTTGCCACAACTACAAATTATGCACAATTTTAGGCGCCAAGCATTGATAAAATCTGCAAACCATTTTTGCTTAAAGTAGATAGTTTAAAACTATTAATTTGTAAAATAAGAATAGGTAATGTAAGTGAAAATGAACAAAACACAATTGTCCACCAATTGTTTAAACAAGTAACTTATGGTATATTAACACAATCGATTTCGTTTTAGAATACATTAAATCAAATAGGTGATCGAAGTCAATCATGTACAAGTTTTTTTTATACAATTACAATTATAAATATTATTGAATAATATGTCAATGTTACAGGGCTGAAGTACCTTTACATTTTACACTTTTTCAAAACCAAATATTTATTTAATTTAAATATAAAAATACAATTTTCATATTGTCTTCTTTACAAGCGGCAGTAAATAACACTTATAAATTGCAATATGAATTATTTTATTCACAAGAGATATGATTGAAATAAAAACGATAACGATATTTCCCTATGTCGACTTCACTTCGTTCAATTGACATATTTGATTGTTTATTTTCATTACTAATTGCGCGCTTTTCAAAACAGTAAACACAATTCTATAATTCATATATATTTTATAAGATCTTCAGATTTAAAGTCAAGTTGAGAAATATAAAAGCAATGGAAGTATTCAATAAAATGAATGAAAGGTTTCCCTGTCGGAAAAAGGTGCTTAAAACTTTAACGAGCTTGATTGGGCATTCTGAAGAAATGCTTCCGGCTGCAATTCATATTTATGGTCATACGGGTACAGGAAAAACTACTTTACTTAAAAATTTCCTTAATGGAACCGCACGCCATAATAGAAACAAATTAAACTACGCATTCGTCAATTGTGTTGAAAGTTATACTTTAAGAATTTTATTTGAAAATATTTTGGAGTATATAAACAAAGAGAGTGCAGATGATGTTAAGACAGAAAATTTAAAGGACTTTCTGGAACAATTGCGCCATTTACAGTCACAACCAGAAGCTCAGTACATAATTGTTTTAGACAATGCAGAGAGACTAAGAGACATGGATGCGAATGTGTTACCATCTTTGTTACGTTTGCAACAACTCAGTGGTCTGAATATTTGTGTTGTATTAGTATCACAACTCCCATTGGAAAAATTTTACTGTAAAACTAGTATTGATGACCCCATTACTTTATACTTTGCTCAGTACACAAAAACTGAGACTTTGGAAATATTAAGTGCTGACTTCAAAAATGCACAAAAACTTATGGTTGCTCTCCTCAAACACAAGAAACCAGAAAATCTAACAACTAAACTACAGATAGTTGAAACAGTAACGAGAGAGTTTTTCAACAATTATTTGAATATATTTCTGGGGGTATTTTATAAAGCATGTCGTGATCTTTCGGAACTTAAGATTACTGCGCGAAAGTGCTTTACTTTTTATATGGAACCTATACTGGATGGCACGGTTAGCATGACGGATGTTTCGCGTCTATGGCGTTGTATTGCTGGCCCCCTACGAACAGCTCTAACTCAAGTATACATACGAAGTGGTCAAGCAGAGGTAAGAAATGATTTCTTATATATATTAAATAAATTAAAAATATTAAATCTGCAGACACCAGCTGAAAACAATGATAAAGAAATATTAAAGATTGCTCAATCTCTGGAACTTCCATACTATGGCAAGTATTTGTTAATAGCTGCATTTATAGCGAGTTATAATTCCTCAAAAGATGACAAACGTTTATTTGTAAAAAATCATGGTAAAAGACGAAAGCGGCTGCAAAATGTCAACGCCAATGCCAAGGTGAGAAAAACATTCATATTTAAAGTTGATGAATTAAATATCTTATATTTTTAACAGGTCACTGAGAAGTTGAATACATATATTGGACCAAAATCGTTTAGCGTTGACCGCCTTTTGGCCATATTTTATGCCATTCTTGAGGAGAAAGTTGGTTTAACTTGTAACTTGCTCTCACAAATCTCAACATTAGTCAATCTTAAACTACTTAGCTTTGTGTCGGGAGAAAATGTAATGGATGGCACGTCACGTTTGCAGTGTACAGTCGGACTCGATTTTGTTATATGTATAAGTCAAGTAGTAGGGTTTAATGTGCGTCAGTACCTGAGTGATTTCAATTAATTTTATTTATTTATTTGGTATATATTTGTAACTTGTTTTATTATTAATTTAATTTGAAAATATTTGTAATAAATAGTCTGGCAAATCGCTAATATGTATCGTTTCCTCTAGCGTGGTATCACGACTACGTAGCTTTAGTAAACCATTCTGAAGCGTATTTTCGTTGATGATCAGTGCATATGGTATTCCAAGACTGTCATATTTATAGAGTTGCTCATCTAATTTGTCCAAAGATTCCGTAAAAATCGTATTTTCTTTCATTAAACGTAAACCGGACCGAGATAGCACGTAATTTATGTGTAAACACAGATCTTCCAAGTCTTTCGATTTTTTGCCTTAAAACAAAGAAATTATTAAAAGTAAATAACTGTATATATAAAGCAATTTTACCTTGATGATAGCAAGCTACGACACATTGATAAGGCGCTAATTTTCTATTAAGTAACAAGGAGGATTCACGCTCGTTATCCACGCTATCAATCAGAACGGCTGAAAGTAAACATATTTTAAATTAGGACTAACAACGTTTAAATATTTTTTTTATTCTCACCACTTGTTGCTGCCTGCAGATCTATAACTGAACGTATAACTGCGGGTATTTTATCTTGACAATTCTTATTATTCGAAAAAAGATCAATTAAGCTTTCGTCCAGATGATGTTTCAATAGAGGAACAAATGTTAATGACTCGACATCCAGGGTTACATATGGTAATTTTGATTTAATTGTAATCGATTGGGTGCCAGGAGGAAATGTAGATTCCGAAATGTTATTAAATTTATATGGATCTAAATAGTATTTGCTAGGATCTGTACTAAATCGCATCCACCAGATTTTGCATTCACGTTGAGAATTAAAGAAATCGCTAAAACCTTTGGCCGGATGAGTTAGGTAATCTGTGATCAAGTATGTACGGTTTTTGGTGGTAGAAACACTAAAATCATTTGCAGCTCCCTGATTTGAATGTACATGTACATTTTGCACCGTTTTTAAAATTGCCGGATATGGCTGAGTTGGAAATTTACTACATAAATGCTTAACGCCATCAATAAATTGTTTCGAAAATATAAAATTGTGTCTATTTATAATGTCAAATGAGGTATCAACTCCATCGACATCCACGAAATTGTTGGGTACTTCCTTATCTAATGAATGTTGTCTACGCCAATGCTTTAAAAGTTGTTCACTATATTTGATTCCATTTAATAGCAACGTGCAATTGTTTATGGATCCATTAACATCAATAGAGGCACTTAAATAGCGAGAAGTATGTAAAGCCTCAATAACTTTATTTAACTGTTTCATTTTTGGTCAATACTAATTATCAGAAAAATTTTTTTCTTTCTGTTGTAGTGGAATATTTCCGGGTGGCGAAACAAAATAATCCTCCTCGGTGACTTTTGCGCCACGCTGGATGTCCTCTCTACAATTACCTTCTGTTACGGAATCTTCGCGCAAATGTAAGTTTTGTTCTTCCAAAACAGTGTAAAGTGGCAATACGTTGGTTGTATCGATGTGTGCAATTTTTTCCGCAAATTCTATACTGTTTTCTAAAGTAGTTAAAGCTTCTTTATTTTCCAAATTAACCAAAGCAAGACGCTCAAGAAGTTGTATCGTTGCGGCATCTATTATAGGTTTTTTACCCGTTGGTAAACTGTGTTTTGTGGGTTTACTTGGTACTTTCGACGGATATTTAAGTTCATTAAAGTCCAATTTGTTTTGCTTCGCTTTGGCAAGGTTTAGATTTTTACTCACTTCCTTTAAAACTGTGCAATAATTACGAGTTTTTAGTAAAATCCGCTGCATTTCGCCGGTTATAAAGTGTGCAAGAAATACATATATTGCATAAACAATATACTTGAGCACTTGATTTGATTCAATTGGGCCTCCATATGTTTTAACCTTTATCGATGCATTTGAATTCTAAAGTAATCGCAACAGTTTTGCGATTACATTTGTTATTCCTTATTTGCTGAATCGATAAGTACTTCCGAAAACAAAACGCTCCAATGACGGATAAATAATTTGTTAAACAAATTCTTCTATAGAGACATCACAATATTTCATTAAATCAGCTATTGTGATGGACTCCGCCGAAAATTAATTATTTTAAAAAATTACCTCCACACAGTTATACTCCAATATTGAACCCTGCAGTGTTTCGTAAATTCAGATAAGTACTTGTGTAAATAAGCTAATCGATTAATAACCGGTGGAATTACACATCCATGGAATATTAAACGATGGCAAATTGAGTTTATTTGACAATACTTTCACAACATTTTAGTTTTTGTTATATTCAGAGATAAAGTTATAAAAGTTATATTCATTATTAAGTGTTCAAAATGCCGTACGCTAATCAACCGTCTGTACAAATAACTGAATTAACAGACGACAATGTAAAATTTGTTTTGGAGGATACCGAACTTAGTGTGGCAAATAGCTTGCGTCGTGTTTTTATTGCAGAGACACCAACACTTGCAATCGACTGGGTACAGCTTGAAGCCAACTCTACCGTACTATCTGATGAATTTCTTGCACACCGCATTGGACTTATTCCTTTGATATCTGATGAAGTGGTGGAACGACTACAATACACACGTGATTGCATTTGCTTGGATTTTTGTCCGGAATGTAGTGTTGAATTTACACTTGACGTGAAATGTACTGAAGAACAGACTCGTCATGTTACGACTGCTGATTTGAAGTCGAGTAACCCAAAAGTATTGCCCGTAACATCGCGTCATGTCAATGAAGAAGACAACGAATATGGTGAAAGCACAGATGAAATTTTAATAATAAAATTACGACGTGGCCAAGAATTGAAATTGAGGGCTTATGCAAAGAAAGGATTTGGAAAAGAACATGCTAAATGGAACCCAACTGCAGGCGTTTGCTTTGAATATGATCCAGATAATTCTATGCGTCATACTTTGTACCCCAAACCGGATGAGTGGCCAAAAAGTGAACATACCGAGTTAGAGGACGATCAATATGAGGCACCTTATAATTGGGAAGCGAAACCCAATAAATTCTTCTATAATGTAGAGTCTTCCGGCGCACTTAAACCCGAAAATATTGTTATAATGGGAGTGCAAGTTTTAAAAAATAAATTGTCTAATCTCCAGACACAGCTGAGTCACGAGACACAAAACGATGCATTAGCTGTATAAATACAATAAAAAATAATTTTTTAATAATAAATTTATCATTCGGAAATATTGTTTTATTCACTGAATAGTTTTTGAATGTCTACATTCGCCACAGGTTTATTACGTCCCTCTTTACCCAAGCTCTCTGCAAAATCACTGGATAAAGTGGTTTTGATCTCATCGGTCGTCTCCGAGTTTTTCTGAGAACTTGAATTTCTAGTTTGCTCTGCTAATAATTCCACTGCGGTCTCGTACAATTTCTCTTCATCTAAAGGATTTTGTGTTTTCAAATTCTCATAAAGCTGAATAAAATTTTGTGTTTGGGTTCTCCTTTTTGTGTCTAATAAATTTATTGTTTCATTTTGTCTTTCCGTTTTATGAAATTTTCTGAAATAAACTTTATATTATAATAGTTATTCACATTAACTTTACAAACTTACGCTCTTGCTACATCTTCTGCATAAAATATATTTTTGATTTTTACTTCAGAGGCAGGACGATCAAAACGTGGTTCTAGTTTTGGTGGAAAAGCTGTATACAAATCGAACCAAATGGGTCGGTCTTCATACTTCATGGCACCAGCTTTTATTAGGCCATTCACCCTGAAAAATGTTTTTTTTTTACAAAACACGATTATTAACAACAATTCAGCCAAACCTTGTGAATATAGTTCCAATTTTCTCTAATCTACTTTGCGCCATTTATAAATATTCAACAAATTCTCTTCACAAAAATAGAAATAATGTTATGAAACATATGACATTTATCACTTGCATGGTTATAACTTATCGATTCCATTTGGTTATCCGACGGCGATTTCTGACTTACCATTGTTATATGGAATTTGTTTGCTCAAATATAAAAATATAGTATCAATTATTTTTCCAATAAACATATAAATAAAACATATTTTACAAATAAATACTTATACATATAATTATACTAATTGTATTTTTTCTCAATTTGATACTTCCGATAACGTTCAAATAAAATCGATTACTGATTGTGTACTCTTTTTATGAATGAGCAATGTTTTGATTTACTCACTCATCATTTACCGCGTTGTTTACATTTTAAATCGTCAAAATAATACATGATTTTATTTCGGCACAAAAATGCAATATCTACGATATTATTCTACCAAAATTAAAGATGTATATCCTCATAGCACAGTAAAAATTTTTCGGCGAAAAGATGTTTTGGTAAAAACTAAAAGTAAAGATAAAGTGAACCCACTTGCTCCCATTGACCAGAAAGCCAGCAGAAAAGAAAACATTCAAAACCAGGAACTACCTCCATCAGATGCAAATAACGATTTTTCGGAGAATGTTGTCAAAGTGCAAATGCTTTCGCGTAGTTTACATAGTCAAATATTTACGACAACCACTAACTCAACGACTGAAAAAAAGGAGAATTATGTAGCCGATTTAAAAAAGCATGGAATTGATGTAAATAGCACGGACCGGGTGCCAGATGTGAAACTAAAGCTACCAAAACTTCATGGCAAAGATATCGAAGAACACTTTTACAATATAGCTAAGGAGCAAATAGATCCTTACGAGAAATTGCTTAATTCATTAGTCACATGTAAAGAATTGCCCATTCGTCCACTAAAATGGAACTTAAATAGCGGTTGGACCATGTACGATTCAGTCACGGGAGAAGGAAAATCTGTTATTGTGCCACTTGATGATGCGTTAATCTTTGATGTAGAAGTATGCGTATCTGAAGGCTCTGCGCCAACTTTAGCCACAGCGGTAAGCGCGAATAATTGGTACTCCTGGGTAAGTCCTCATCTCGTAGACGAAAGTTCATGTAGTAATTCAGTTAAACATTCATTGGCTTCCAAACGTTACCATTTAAATGATCTTATTCCCTTGGGTACGAAAGGACCGAAAATAATCGTTGGCCATAATGTATCGTACGATAGAGCTAGGTTGCGTGAACAATATCTAATTGAAGATACTGGAGTTCGATTTATAGACACGATGTCTTTGCATATAAGCGTAAGTGGTATAACCAGTTATCAGCGCGCACTTCTGAAATCACGTAAAGAAACCGACCCTGAAGATGAAGAATGGCAAGCACAGAGTTCACTTAATAGTTTAGTTGATGTTCATCGTTTGTACTGTGGAGGAGAGTTGCTATCGAAGGAGCCTCGAAATATTTTCCTAGAAGGTTCGCTATCTGATGTCAAGGAAAATTTCCAAATGTTGGTGGATTATTGTGCTGGAGACGTGGAAGCAACTTTCAAAGTATTCGCCAAACTATATCCTCTCTATATAGAGAGATTTCCTCATCCGGCTACATTAGCTGGCATGTTGGAATTGGGTTCCGCATATTTACCTGTTAATTCTAATTGGACGCGCTATATAAAAGAGTCAGATTTAGCATATGAAGATTTAAGCATTGAAGCCAAAAACCACCTTAAACGGCGAGCTGACAAAGCTTGCAGTTTAATGAAAAATGCGGCATATCGTGAGCATCTCTGGTTGTGGGATGAAGATTGGAGTGTCCAAGAAATTAAATTAAAAAAGACTAAACCCTCAAAGAAGAAACCACCAGTATTATTGAATGTTGAACAAAGTAATCTAACACAAGAAGAGCTTCAATTACAAAAAAAATTTCAATATTTGTATGACATGAAGTCACTTATGCCAGCTCGACGTCCACTGTTACCGGGCTACCCAGCTTGGTATCGAAAATTGTGCAAAAAAGTTCCGAAGAATTACACGACGAATACTGATTGGTCGCCGGGTGCCACTGAAATAGGAACCGGAATGCAAATAGCCTCCAAATTACTTTCTTTATGTTGGGAAGGATATCCATTACACTATATAAGGGAACATGGTTGGGGTTTTCTTGTACCATTCCGCAAAGAACCATATCCACCTGTAGATTTGAATGCTGATTCTAATCCATATCGTATACCAATTAGAAAACTTACAGAACGATGTCCAGTACCCAAATTGCTTGGGTCAGATATATTAGAGGCGCAGGAGTTTGGTTATGACATGGGCACGCTTGATCAGGAACTCGATTGTAAGTTGGGCAAAAAGGAATATTATAAAAAACAACCTAAGGATCACACAAATGGCATTTATAAGGGAGCAGGAGTGTGGTGTAAAAAAGTTTTAGAAGGATGCTGCTTTTTCCTGAAATTACCACATAAGAATGGCAATTCCTTTCGTGTTGGTAATCCTTTGTCGAAGGATTTTCTAAATAAATTTTCTGAAAATGTTTTAAGTAGTGGTGATGCTGTGGAAGGTTCAGCGAAACGTGTTATCGAAATTGCACGGATGATGTCCTATTGGCGTAACAATCGCGACCGAATAATAGGTCAAATGGTTGTATGGTTGGGTAGAAACGAGCTGCCGAACAGTTTGAAAAACAATGAAAATATTCACGATATAACAGAATACGGTGCGATTTGTCCACAAGTTGTTGCTTGTGGTACGTTAACTCGTAGAGCAATGGAGCCAACTTGGATGACAGCTTCGAATTCGCAGCGTGAACGAATCGGTTCTGAACTACGTTCTATGGTACAAGCGCCCCCTGGATACCGTATAGTTGGAGCAGATGTTGATTCTCAAGAATTATGGATTGCTTCAGTGCTGGGCGATGCTTACGCTTGTGGCACTCATGGTGCCACTGCGTTGGGATGGATGACAATCAGTGGTTCGAAATCGAATGGTACTGATATGCATTCCATAACCGCTAAAGCTGTGGGTATATCTAGAGATCATGCAAAAGTTATCAATTATGCACGTATTTATGGAGCGGGTCAAAATTTTGCTGAAGGACTACTCAAGCAATTCAATCCAACATTATCCGATACAGAAGCGCGAGTTAAGTCACAAAAAATGTTTGCGATTACGAAAGGTAAACGAGTTTATAATTTGCGCGAAGAATTCTTGGATAATTATGAAAACAAAAGGTATAACAGTGAATTGTTTTGTTATAAAATTGTTTTAATGTTTTAACTCTTTTTATAGTTATTCCGGTTACGAAGCACTGAAGCTGGCTTCATCTTGCAATCGTGCGGTTAAAGAAATGTTTCAGAACCCTAAATGGGTGGGTGGTACGGAAAGTGCGATGTTCAACAGATTGGAAGAGATTGCCTCAAATAATTGTCCGAAAACTCCTTTCTTGAATTGCCGTCTTAGTCGAGCACTGGAAGTAAATAATGGAGATGAGAATCGCTTTCTTCCAACCCGTATAAATTGGGTGGTGCAAAGTGGAGCTGTCGACTTTTTACATCTTATGTTAGTATGTATGCGTTGGCTTATGGGAGCACAAGTTCGTTTTAGTTTAAGCTTTCATGATGAAGTGCGTTACTTGGTAAAAGAAGAGTTGGCCTACAAGACGGCGCTGGCTCTACATATAACCAATCTGTTAACGCGCTCGTTTTGTTCATCACGCCTTGGGCTTTCAGATTTACCAATGTCTGTAGCATTCTTTTCATCCGTTGAAGTGGATACTGTTCTTAGGAAGGACAGCACCATGGATTGCAAAACTCCATCCAATCCTCATGGTCTGCAAATTGGTTATGGAATTGCACCTGGTGAAAGCTTAACGATATATGACGCTATAGCAAAAGCAGGAGGGGGAGATCTAAGCCAATGGACGCATTTAAAATAACAATTTTAGTTATTTTACCTTTGAATATCTTAATTAATTTAATTTTTAGTGTGACTAAATAAAATAAATAAATTGTTGTTTGTTGTAAAAGAAAGAAAATAAAAATACAAAAAATTAAAATAAATTGTTTGTTCTAAAATTTTATGAAACACAATAATATACTTTTTATTCTGGGTTCTTGAAGAAAATACAAATTCAGATAAACGAAGAATCCAAAGGGAATAGGGGAAAGACTGATATTTCGAAAGAATTTTCATAAAATCTATGGAAAAGAGAAATAACCAAAACATACAAAAAAAACTTAATTTAAAGTTAAATTTAGCGTAAGAAAACGGTCAATTTTTATTAGTTATGCAAATAACATCAAATTCGTATATCTCATTTCATAAAAATTCAAAACATTTATAAAATTCTGACCACCCCTAATAATAGAGAAAAGTTTTTCTCATGAATTTATGTATAATAAAGTGGCAGCACTATTAGCTGTCAATTGGTAAAAACGTTCCGTGAGATAAAAAAATTCTTTCGATATTGTTGTACAAGTGCATTTTTGGACTAATATTAGTCATAATTGGCATATTTTCTTGCTAATCGTGTAGACGGCCCAGAGTCCGCGATTAACTACTTTCACAATATTTAAAAGTATTACAAAAATCTTCGCATTTATTAATTTATAACGACAATGTCTGAACGATACACATTTGGAGGCTCTTTGGCATCAATAACTTGTCATGCTTGGAATAAAGATCGCTCACGTAAATATTTGGACCTCAATATTATTAGTCATTCCTTCATATGTAACTTTCTTTGGTATTTTCTTATTTTCATTTAATATAGAAATTGCTCTTTCGCCCAACAACAATGAAATCCATATCTATAGTCGCGAGCGTAATGATTGGAAGTTATCTGATGTGCTGAATCAACATGATTTACGTGTAATGGGCATAGATTGGGCGAAGAACACGAATCGTATTGTAAGCTGCGCTGCTGATAGAAACGCTTATGTATGGTCACAAGGGGATGATGGAAAATGGAAACCCACTTTGGTATTGTTGCGTATCAATCGTGCAGCAACTTGTGTTAAATGGTCGCCAGCTGAAAATAAATTCGCTGTTGGTTCAGGCGCGCGTCTGATATCCGTATGCTATTTTGAGTCTGAAAATGATTGGTGGGTGTCCAAGCATATTAAAAAGCCAATTCGTTCGACAGTTACCTCTTTAGATTGGCATCCCAATAATGTGTTACTTGTAGCTGGCTCAACCGATTACAAAGTAAGAAAACATATATTTACATGGTTTGTAAAACACATTTATTGCAATTAATATAACGCGATATAATCAGATTCTGTCAAATTCAATAAGAAATATTTAATATTATACATACGAGTATTTTATAATATATATGGTTTTAATGATAACTACTTATATATTTCAGGTTCGCGTTTTCTCAGCTTACATTAAAGACATTGAAGACCAACCAAGTCCAACACCTTGGGGTAATCGCATGCCATTAGGTAATCTCATGGCGGAGTTTAAGAATTCAACGAACTCCGGTGGTGGCTGGATAAACGATGTAAACTTTTCGGCAGATGGTAATAAAATTTGTTGGATTGGTCATGATAGTTGCATTAATGTTGCCGATGCAACTAATGGCAACGCAGTGGTGCGTTGCAAAACCCAGTATCTACCATTCCTTTCGTGTGTTTGGATATCGCCAGTGTCAGTAGTTGTGGCTGGCCATAGCTGTGTTCCATTGGTTTATACATTGGTTGATAATTCCAAATTGGTGCTAACGGCAAAATTAGATAAATCACAAAAGAAAGAGTCAAGCGGTATATCCGCTATGCGTATCTTCCAATCGTTAGATCGAAACTTAAGAACTGAAAATTCAGATACTAATGTGGATTCAATACATCAAAACGCCATAACTTGTATTCGCTTGTATGCCGGAGAGAAGGAAAATGGGCGAAAAATAAGCACATCTGGTGTTGATGGCCAACTTGTTATTTGGGACATTGATAACGGGTTGAATAATTCCATGAATAACTTAAAAATATAAGCTTTAAAAGCCAAAACATTCTATACACACTAATGTATACTTTTGTTTTACATATACATGCATATTGAATTTCTTAAATAAAATAAATTTGAAATTTGTTAAATAGATTTCCCAAAGTTAAACATTTTGGACTTTGAGTTGTACGTTATAATTTGGTTATATTTTGTTTTGTCAAGGTATAAGCAGCACAGGAAAAGCACTGACTTCAAGGAACCCGCCACCAGATTATCCATCCATTAACCTACCCTAGCCAAGGTTATGGAAGTAACATAACCAAATCTTTAAGTCTGGTCTAACATTCTACTGGTATAAAATGATCGGCTCAAATTTAGATGTTCTTAAGCAGAATTTCGCTCAAATCTCTCTAAATCACTTCTAAAATATGCTACATATTTAAATAAAGCGCGCCCTACTTGTTGGAAAAGCTCAGTATCGGACAAATCATCTTCCAAAGAACTGCTGATTATTTACATAAAGTCAATTGTGGTTTTCAACCTATTATTCGCCTGGTGGTAGTCACACAATTACCTCACTCTTCTGCCGCAATCGGCCGTCTATGTGATACTAGATTGAACTTGGCAATTTTAGTTATCTCATGGTCAACTACAGGTTGAACAGACCGGAAAACCAGCCGGTAAATTCAGCAGCGAAAAAATTAAACATTTTACTGAAACTTATTGCAATAGAGCGGTTAATATTTGCTTGAATATTTTTTTTTTTACACCAATCGGATCAAACATATGTAAATTCGGCGGAATTAGATTTCCAGTTACTGCAATGTAAAACTACAGCTATTATAGCAACACACATACACTTATATTTATAGAGAATTACATTTACTCAACGTCCTTGTAACAGTTAAATGCTGATAATTAGTACACATATTTGATTATGAGTGTCTCGGTGAAAACGATGAAGTTAAATACATAACTATTCAAACATACATAGCACATAATTAAATATAATTATAATGCTATGCGCATAATTATTTATTAATAAACCACATAGGTTGTAAACGTGATTTGTTTCTAAGTTTCGGTTAACAGTTTGCTCATGTTCATATTAATTCGTTTTTTTAATTCACTTCAACTCTGTTATTCGAGTTTACTTCCGCAGATTAAAATAAATGCATATCACATCCATACACATATACTGGTGGTAGTGTGTGTAACAAATCCCTAACTGGCCCAAACGAGTCACCGTGGTGCAAATTCAGCGAGTAAAACTTATAGTTTGTACATATGTACACACATACAAGCATATGTGTAGAATTGCATATCTTTATTATAATTATATACTTCGACTAAACGTACTTATTTAAAATTCGATGAAATATTAACCCGGCAATGAGATTCTAAGTTATTATATTGTTGAAATATTAACATTCTAAATTAGAACAGCAAAGTCGGTTCCTTTCAGATTCGTTTAAGTTTGGGAAAAGACAGTTAGTTAAGTGAATACGCAATCCAAGGCTCGTCTTAACCGGAAACCGGTTACAATTTTACGGAACTTATACAGAATATATACATATTTTATCTCATTGCATGTCTTACAAAATCTCTATACCCGTTGGGTATTGAACCAAAATTTATTTTTCCGGGAGATTGAGTCATAAGTAAAATACGAATTTTTCAAATTATTTCGAAGTTCGAAAAAAGTAATTTTTAAAAAAATTATTATTAATTACAGGAGATAGCTACAAAAAATCCAAAATAAATTAAATTTCCTTCTTATTTCAATGGCGTATACATTTTTTCAGCCAAGCTTATATGACAGGTGCTTTAATGTGTATAGTATTTTTCGATATACAATTTTCTTCTTATTTTTGAAGATCTAACTGTGACCCACAGGAAATTCACAGGAAATTTGTATACACCATTGAATTAGTAATTATATTCCGTAATTTATAATAATGATTTAAAAAAAGCCTTTTTGGAGGCTAACTTCGAAAATCGAATAATGCACTTTTTTGCTTATGTCTCAAGCTCCCGGAAAACTTAGTTTGGTCTAATACTCAGCCGAGCGTTGTTCAGTGTTATTAACTACAGGTTTCAGTTACTATCCAAAATAAACAATCGTTTTTATTTTGGAAAAAAACATTTAAACTCAAAAAAAAATTTTTCAATGAGAAGAAATATTATATAACTAAAAAAGTTGTGTATCTACTTTTAAAAAATTATAATTGTAATTTTTTTTTTTCATTAAGCTGAATTTTGAATTCTGTGGAACTTCCATAACACGAAGTTTTCCATAACTCGAACTCTTGAATTGGCAATAGAAGTGAAATTTCCTTCCATAAATCTAAATTTTTGACTGAAGCATAAGGTGCCATCCATAAATTACGTCACACGAATTTAAGGACTTTTTAACCTCCCCCCCCCTCCTTGTCACAAGTCGTCACATTTTGAACTAACCCCCTGACGTGACGTCTCCTATTTTCCAATTTTATGGATTTATCATAAAATAAAAAAAGAGGTTATTCTATTTATTCTTAGATTTATTGGATAATCTTAAAAAAAATCAACATTTAGTTAAATATTAAAGTACAGAGACAACGAATGATAGATAGATGATAGTCAAGAAATAATAGATACTTAATTACTCTTATTGATTTCAAAAATCTTGTTAATAAAGGCATGAGATATAGGTCAAGAGCCCAACAATAGTAAACTGCAACAAGCAAAATTACGGAATACAAATTTTATCATATTTTTGCGAAGTAAATAAATAAAACTGTAAAAATTTATAGTATACAGTTTTTTGAAAATTTGTGTGTTTTAATGAAAATAATATGACTATAAGTCTCTCTCACTCGAAGTTTTTTGTGAATTATGGTGAATCGAGTTAAAGAAGGTACCACTGTATATCTATAATGGAGCCTAACTTCGAAAAAAAGGATAGAACGGGTCAACAGAAAATTTGACCATAACTTTAAAGCAGTAAATTTCCATTGTTTAGGTCTTATTTAGACGAAAAAAAAAATATATGCAATGAAAAAGTTTGCTTTTTAATTTAGGACACCGTTTCAATGATATTTTTTAAAATATGTGGTTTTAATTTTTAATTGAAAATGAAATCACTTAAAGAAACATTTTAATTAAGTTTTACTATCAAAATAACTTACAAAAAGGTAAAAAGTAACTTAAAAGTACACACTTTTACTTTTTTTTAAGTTCATAGGTACTATCTCTTAATATTAGTATTATTACTACAACTTGTACAAAAACCAACTTTATACGAAAAGAAGGTACTTTCTTGTCGTTTTTGTTCATAATTAATCAGAAAATCATAAAATAAACTTTAGGACAAAGAAAAAAACAATTTTTTTGTAGAGTCGTGTAATATATGTATGTACTTTGTTTACTTATAACTTCCTTCGGTTAAGAATGTTTTGGTCCAATGCCAAGAAAAAACTTGATTTTGCTGTAAAGTGTCAGTGATCAGTCTCCAATAATTATATCCAACTGTATATCATAATTTAATCATAAATATGGTGATAAACGTCTGATAAGACCTAAACTCGTTAGTAGCAATAATTGGTCTACAGTAAGATCAATAATTTCAAAATTGAACATATTTTTTAAAATAAATATTATATCTAGAATGTAAAGCAAACTTTCATTTTATTTTAATTACGCATAGCACTTTTTTGATAATCTTATATTGTAGGTGATATGGGGAAGCAAAGACAAAATTCATGAAAAACATATTCTTTCAATCCCTCAAATATTGAAACCTCAATTCAAAAGAAACAAGTAAGGAAGGGCTAAGTTCGGGTGTAACCGAACTTAAACTATCATCATAAATAGTATATGAAAACTGAGGTAATTCCTTAACCGTTTTCACTCATTTTCACCACCAAGGTATTGGGTATAGTATAGACTATACGGTCACTTAATTTGGCTAAGATATCTCACATATTATAGAATTGTAATGCCAAGGTTAGATGTTACGAACCGAATTTAGTTGAATTTGGTAGAGTAGTTTCTGATTAATGGTTTTTGACCCATAAGAGGGCGGATCCTCGGCCAATTTTGTATACTGATTTGAGTGCAGCCCTTCTGTGGTATCTTTATCATGAAATTTAAGGTTTCTGGTGTTTTTCTTTGCTGATTTAAAGCATTTTTGTAGTTTTCAACATAATATAAGTAGGCGTGATTGTAATACGATTTCTTCCATTTTCAGACTGTATAAGAAAGTGCCTAAATATCTACATATATCTAACTGGTTTAGTTTAATAATACTATTAGCTGATCGTATCAACTAACAACAACAACAAATTCGCAATTTTAGTACTCGCATTCATTTGTATATACTTTCGCTTTTCACCACATCTACATAACTAAAGCGTTTAAATAATACGTGCATATGTGCATGTGTTTATTGTGGCGGCAAAAAAATAAAACAAAATTGAAAGTAAACACTAACTGAACTTCCGCAGTTCTCTTGCATCGACTGAAGAAGTAAGGTAACCCAAATACAGTTGGGGAAAACCCGCCGCTCGAAAAATATGACCACTTCATTTTAGCTTTAAACGCATTCATACTTCTGACTAAATACCAATACATATATGGGTATATGTACATACATACGTACATATATTGATGCTACATATGTACGCATGCGTGTGTTTACTGCAGTATGCAGCAAAATTACCAAATACGATGTGGCGCGGTGCTTCCCTTCGTTTAAGACGAAGATCGTGTTGACTAATTGAAGTTATTTTCGATAACTCTAATTGGCAGCACAGTAACAGTAACATACGAGTATGTTGACAAACGTGTTTAACTTATTAATGTCTTTAGTATAACAAACCGCTCTTACCGCTAAAATATATTTAGTTTGTATCTAACTTATGTGTGTATATAAGTATGTTTGTGCGTGGAAGTCTGGACACAGCTGATCGACACTCCCATTCATACTTAATTTTTTGCATACTCGTATATTCAAACGAATCTTTATTTGAGGGGCTTGTGAACGAATCAGTTAAATTTACTTAAACTTGAATTATTTTCTTTTATGCGTACTGTCTCGATAAAGTTGCGCCCTTATCTCGTCTGATATGAAAGCATATAATATTTGGCTAATATTATTATTAATTTGGATAATAATTAAAATTTATCAATCATGTTTGGGGAAGGGTCGCTAATCTGATGACAAGCAGTGTACATATATGTGCAATATATAGTTCCCTCTTCTTTTATGTTTCAAGTGAACAGATAACTAATAAACCTTTTCAGTGGTAGCAAACTGTAACTCAAGATTTGTGAAAGAAGAAATTCACTGGTGTTAAATATGGTTAATACTTTAGTACTTACCGATCCAAAAAGGGTTAGATTGTCGAAAAAAATATCCCTTGGCTGGATAAAATCCGAGTCAATTCCAGTAGCGTAGAACGGGCTGGGAATACTTTTGAAACCAGAGTGACACTTGAGTCCCCGCATGATACTAGTCACCTCATTACTTGCCCAACGAACCTAACTCTTCTAACATCCCCATCGAAACAGCATGTTTCCTGGGCCTCCCGTTAGATGAACTCGACGATAACTAGACTTATGCTTTGCGTTTTTTAGAAGTATATATGTATATATATATATACATTAACAACATCTAATTAATATACTCAGTAATGAAACATCCACGTGGAAAAAACTATAAAACATTATTTGCCCTGTAATAACTATTACGTCTTGTTATTGCTACTCAAACACATATTTCCATAATAAAATTTTATACTTATAAATACATAAACTCGGAAGGTATATGGCTATTCACCAAGGGTGGTAATAAAGACATAAATTAACTTCGAGCGCTTCATAACTAATTCAGTGTCAGGTTAGATTATAATAGATTTTATTAGAGGATCGCCCTGCGACCTACGGCCTATTGTGCACTCTCCTGTTTTTCACAGAATACCATCCAGTCCTGTAGCTCTAAGAAAACTTAGTAACGCTTTAGGGTTGGTGGTCGCGATTCTTTCCCTTTGGGGATATAGAGACCCCATTGTCTGACTCCTTAACCCCGCGATCGCGTGACATTCCAGGAGTAGATGCTCAGGTGTTTCCGCTTCCAAATCACAGAATCTACACAGGTCCGTTGAGCATATCCCGAGTTTGTTCAGATTACGCCTTAGTTTGCAGTGGCCAGTGTAAAGTGTCTAGTTGTCTCATTTTTTGCGCACCCAAGGCACTAAGTAGCTTGAATCTCTTACGGTTGTACCCCCTAGAAACAGTTTGGAGTGGCGAAGTCCCTGCAATTGCAGCCAGTAGCGATTCCTACTTACCAATTCGCCTTCGTGTAGTCCATTTCTGAGAACTTGCGGACCAACAGCAATGACGGGCTTCGGCCCCATCGGCCTGGCAGTCGCGGCCTTTCTAGCTAGCTGGTCTGCGAGTTCGTTGCCTTGTATACCTCTGTGTCCCGGTACCCAGAACAATGTTAATCTGTTGTTGCTGCACACTCTATTAAGTTTTCCGATGCAGTCCAGGACCAACCCCAAGTTTATTTCGAAGGATGATAGTGCCTAGAGAGCCGCCTGTCTATCACTGATGATGATAATTCGTTCACCGTGATAGTTCCTGTCCAATATTACTTCAGCACATTACTTGGAAAATGTCCCATGGGCACCGACAGCTTGATACGTGGTCCCGTGAGCCCGGCACCTATACCATCTGTGGTCTTAGTATACCATTGCTGGGTACTTTTGCTTATAACTTCCTTTAGGGAGGAATCCTCCCAATCCCTTTCAAAGTGCACCTTTTTGGTAATGTCTTCGCTTGGAAGTAGAGCCATTGGAAGTTTTCTCTCTATGATCTCCAATTATCGGGCGTTTACCATTCTGCTGCTACCTAGATACTTTACTTCCTCCACCCTAGTTACCGCTTGCGCGCCGGTGGTAATAGTACCCAGGGCTGGGAGTGTTCTTCTCATTGTAAAGAGGATGATGTCCGTTTTGGAGGGATTGATGTTAAGTCGGACCTTGACGCACCATTTCCTAGCCAGGGTTAACCCTCTCCGGACAATGTTTCCAAGTGTGCTCTCAAATTTACCTCTGCATATAATTACGATATCATTCGCGTATCTCTGACACCGTATGCCATTCTCTGTTAATATATGCAAAAGCTCGTCCACGACTAGGCTCCACAAAAGCGGCGATAGTACATATCCTTGGGGACATCCCTTTGTTGTGCACAGTCGTAAGCTGTTAAAGCCTATCCAAGTTTCCGCAATTCTTGTGCCAAGGACTGCATCTATGATCGAATCATCGACCCGCCTCCTGTTTAGCGCTCTGGTGACACTTAAATGGGAGGTATTATTAAAAGTGCCTTCTATATCTAGAAAGGCCCACAATACCATCTCCCCATTCTCAAGAGCGTCTTCCACCTCAGTTACTAAGATACATAGCTGTGCCTGTAGATTTGCCAACCATGTAGGCATGCTGACTTGCGTGCAAGGGGTAGTACTCTAACGCCACAGTTCTGACATAGTTGTCCACAATTTCCTCAATCCCCTTCAGCAGGAAAGAGGTAAGACTGTTAAGGTTTAGCCAAAGAGTAGTCCCTCCTTCCTACTTTTGGTATGAAGACAACTAGTGCAACTCTCCATTTTTTCGGGATAAAGGCATGTGCTAAGCTATCTCTCATCAACCTTACAAGGTGAATGAGGATATGTTCCTGATCACGTTGGAGTAGCGCTGGAAAGATATCATCCACTCCTGGTAATTTATACCTCTTAAAGGTTCCCATGGCCCACTTTACAGAGTCTGCATGAAATATTTCCTTGGCCATCTTCCAGTCCGGTGGGCCCGGTTTATGATTCTCCATAGGGACTAACTGCTCTGTAGAGATCACACCTGGAAAATGCGTCTGAAGCAGAAGTCTCGCCCTTTCCTCTAAACTGGTTGTGTATCTACCATCAGGCTTCCTGATAACTAATTTCGTCTCTATTGCTCCTTTGGCTAGGGCTTTGCGGAGCCTGGCTGACTAATGTTGGCTGACAACTCACATTGCTTATGAGAGATCCCAACTTACCTTCCTGTTGTTTTCTGTGAGGCCTTTAACCTCTCCTTTAAAAGCCCATGGTTCCTGTATTAGGAGGGCACCCAAGTTATCCGAGATGAACCTGTTCGAGATGACAGCCGAGGATGACTTAGCTCTGTGCAGGTTCACTTGGGCTATCGACATGAGGGTTGGGATCATACCGGCTCCTCTAGGAGTGGTTTCTTTTCCTCACAGGTCTTGCCATCCTGCATACCCTCTTTCTCCTCACAGCTCTTGTCAACCTGCATGGCCTCCGGAGCAAGTCCGTCCAAGAGCTCTTGGGTAGTTGGCAGTGCGTTCTGATCACTCCCATCAGACTGCTCCTCTGAATTGTCTGGTGCAGAGCACCTAAGGCTAGATGACGCAACGGGCGGAGTACTAAGCTCTGCAACAGTTTGGTTTTGTCATCCGTATCCTTTTTATTCCAGAGTCGTATCACAACCGTACTGTATCTAAAGTACAGTCGGCATCCTTTTTTGGGGATTAAGGCATAGGACTGATCATCGATGCCGATGTTCAGTCGGAGACCCGCTTCCACATCACTGTCGCTGATGACCCTCCAGGCCGAGGTGCTTAGGCCCTCATTTTACGCTTTCAGCAGATCAAAGACATATTCCGATGCCTTGGCGGCGCATCTTGGGAGAAATACCGTCATGTTGTATATGCTCGGTATATCATCTCCTCGCCTGGTACAGAGTGACGGCCCAGTCCATTCTTCCAGGCGTGGAGCAGTCTCCGACAGCCAGAATGCTGTTTGTTCATCTCTGCAGTCGATCAACAATAGTCCTGATCGGAAGAGGATGCCCAAAAACGATAGAGGATGTTTCCAAGCTTTGAGCACCTCATCCATAATAACCTCCTGAAATGTGGTCAGCATTCCAGCCTCCATACCTTCCGCTGGGTAATTTCACGGAAGTACCGCCATCCTGATGCTTTTGAGGGCATCAGAATAGCGGCCAGCTCTCATGGGGTTGTCGTAGCTAGGGATGGCAAACAATTTTTTTTAATCGATTAAATAATCAAATGATTAATTGCAAGATATAAAAAAATAATTGCAATTAATTGCAATTAATGTAAAAAAAACGAGTAATCGATTAATTCTAATGTTTTCAAATAATACTAAATTGCATAAAGACCACCACCAAGTTTCAGGGCCGAATTTTGTATTATAATGCTCTATCACAGAGTCCGAGACATATCCTAAAAGAGAAAATGGTCTATATTTGAAGTTAAGTAGCACAATGGTATTAAATTTTTCAAAATATGTACAGCAATCTTAAAGTAAAAGAATTGCCTCTTACTTGAAAGACTATGTTTTGCAACTTTGCGTAAAAATAAAACCAATAAAATATAGGAGACTATATTCTTATTTCAGACATTCAAATTATGTTGCTATATACACAAAAACAAAAACGAAAATAAAATTAAAATATCGTATTAAAAATTCATTTGTCTTAGTATAAAGGAAAATATATTTATTGAAGTCAAGAAAATTTAGAAGTCTGTTCAACCAAGTTTGAAGAAAAAGCAATTTCGATAAACGTTTTGTTGTCAAACGATTGCGTTTTTCGGTCGCAGTTGCACCCGATTTTAAGAAAAGCCGCTCAGCAGGTACTGAGATACCAAGTAGATGACAATACTTTTTTGAAAGTCCGTACGGTTTTCATTTCTTCCCAAGCATCAATAGTGTTTCGAAGCTGAAGGGCTTTCATTAATTGGCTTGCTGCTGCAACTCGGCATTTCAATCATGGTGTCAGTGTCATCATCACTTAGGGGAACATTATCGTTACTCCTAGATTTCAGAGTCTAATTTGTACACATATATTTATATATAACTAGAAGAAATTTAAAATGTAATACCGATTGCTCCAACTTACCACAATTTGCAGGCTACTGTTGCATGCTTTAATTTTAAATACTGCAACATATTTGTTGCGTTATTAGAAAATTTTAAATTTTTGCAGCAAAGTTGACATTTAACGTAGTTATTGCTATTTTATTAAAAAAATGTCCACACTTCGCTTTTAACTGACGCCATTGCTCTTCAAACAACTGAACGTAAAATGCGTTTGACTTAACTGTAAATGCAGTGTTACCAGACATTCATTTGTTGATATTAAACTACGTTGACATATTAGAATTTAACTATGTTTACACCGTTTCCAGTCATTAATGACTGATGCGACCAATTTCGACCCTTGTACGCTAACTTAGATGAACATAAAATGTATTAAATTTCAAAATGCTGTTTGCGATTATTTTGCAATTACTCGAGTAATAGTCGAGTAATTAGAAAAGGTGTTTCGATGGAATTAAATCGTAAATTGAATGAAAATAATCGATTAATTTAATCAAATGATTAATCGTTGCCATCCCTAGTCGTAGCCCCCTGGCAACCATCCGCCGGAATTTGTATCGGGTTTGCTCTCCTCCGATTACTAGATCTATTCCAGGTTTTGCTCACAGGTGTAGTGCGTGGTGACGAGTCTACCGGTTTTTGGCTAGTAGAGGGAAGCTCATCATCCCTGGCGTGTTCCTCAAAGAGAGATCTCTCTTCAGACGTAAGTCGGTCGAGGAATTGACGCCTTTTGACACCAGCCGCTCCTGGTGTACGGGTGGTTTCCCCCTGCCTCCTTAGATGCTAGTACTGGGTGGGTTGGTTTTACCATGAGTCAGTTTTCATTGCCACTACCGTTGCCTTTGGGGGTATTTTCGTAGTTGTTGTTGTGCATGTTTCTTGGGCCTCTCGTTAGATGAACACGACGATAACTAGACTTATGCTTTACGTTTTCTAGATACATATATGTATGTATATATATATACACTAACAACATCTAATTAATATACTCAGTAATGAAACATCCACGTGGAAGAAACTATAAAACATTATTTGCCCTGTAATAACTATTACGTCTTGTTATTGCTACTCAAACACATATTCCCATAATACAATTTTATATGTACTTATATCTACATAAACTCGGAAGGTATATGGCTATTCACCAAGGGTGGTAATAAAGACATAAATTAACCTCGAGCGCTTCATAACTAATTCAGTGTTAGGTAATCTATACTATGGTTTGTAATAACGGAAATATAACATATAATATAAAATTCGGAAGTATTGTAAAAGTGTGCAAAAGAAAGATAATGTTGTTTTAAGTCTATGTGAAAGGCGAACAGCCGGTTTCACGAAATTTTTTCATTGAAAATTAAGTTATATTTAATTTTAATTTTAGATTTTATTTAAGTTTGTACTTAAGTTTTCTGGGTTTCACTATATTCAAAATAGACATACAACAAATTAAAAGGCATACATATTAGAAAGAATAAAAGCATATTTATGTAAACAAAAAATTGGATTTATTTGTCAAAATGAAAAAAAAAAAACAAAAATGATATCAGCTGATAGAAAAATGTAAACATTGTTGCATATGAAAGTATTTAAATAATATTTAAATGGCAAAGCGATATCATTTAAATAAAAATTAAGTCAAATGGTGAAACTGAAATAAATAATTTTTCACTTAAATTTGTTTCGTGAAACCGGCTGTAGCTTTTTATTTTTTTTTAATTTTGAACTAAAATATCAATGGAAAAGGTTTAAGCGATATAGTACGCCTTTACCACTGAATGGCTAGACTATTGAGAACTTGAAGCATATTCTTTTCATTCGACGATATGGATCTATATACATATGTTAAATTTATGCATGTATGTATATTTTTCTGCATTGCATATAAGTTGTTAGATGAATACGCCATTCGTCAATATTTTCGTTCCCTTAAAAGTACAATATATAATTATATTTACAAACTTAAACTGCTTTTATCTGTGTCCTCATAGAAATTTTCTGAAGAATATATTTGTAGAACATTTAGTTTTTTTTAATAATAATGTAAAATGTTTTTTCCATAATATTTGTAGAGTTATGTGTCCTTAAGTTTTTTTAACAAACTTTCAAAGACAAATTCGTTTCTCTTCAAAATTTATGAAAAATGATTAACTAAAAAAAATGTTGGGTTTGCAATTTAAATTTTAAACACTTAATGATAAATCTGACAAAATCAACTCGGAGCTACTCAAAGCTGACCCAAAGATAAGTGCTCGTATGCCGTATCCCTTACCGGAAAACGTTTGGAATTCTGTAAAAATAGCATTTGAGCTTAAAGAAGCAATTATTACACTTATCCCAAGGAAGGATAACCTTTCTGAGTGCAAAAAATGGAGAGGTATCACGCTGCTTAACATGGAAAGCCAAATTATAGCGCATGTTATTCATTAAAGACTATCCAACTCTGTTGCAGGGGTTACGAGGAGATCAAACTTACTTTCGACCTCGTTGTTCATGTATCGATCATATAAACAAATTGAGTGATTGTTGAGCAGTCGGTGGAGTAGCGCACGCCACTCCTAGCGAACGCACATTTGGGGCGCTACATAAGCTTTGGAGAGCAACGCACATATCTAGACGCACAATACTGAAAATATTCGACGTTAATGTTAAATCAGCAGTTATATGGATGTGAAACATGGAATCTAACATCCTGTGCCCTTCAAACATTTCCTTTATTAATGGCTATCTCCGCAAGAGTATGCGGATACTCCGGCCCAATATCATAAGAAACGCGGATCTTGACCTTTCCACATCGAAAACCGTCGCCATAAATGGAGATGGATCTGGCACACGTTGCGTAAGCCCCATAATGACATCACAAGAACAGCATTAGAGTGGAATCCTCAAGAGAGTCGCAGACGAGCAAGACCAGCCGATACATGGAGGCGGCAAGTTGAAGCAGAAGCAAAACATTAGGCCATTCCTGGAGACAAATCAATTTCTAGCTTTAAATAAATCAAATTATAAATTGTTTATTAAGGCGCTGTGTTCCACCTAGGAACTTTGGGAATATACTATATACATATATATATCTATATAATGATAAATCTGACAGGTTCCCAATACCATACAGGAATTCCTTATTCATAATTGCCCTTTCGTCTGAAAGTCAATAATTTTTCCTAATATGTTCTCTCAAAATATTGCTACTAATATTATCAAAGGAATCTAAAGAATTAGACGACTATTTGTCATCTATATAGTATATGTATATATACTAGAGTTCTTGGTATTCGACTAACCGTCGATTAACCAAATTAACCGGATAGGTCATTATTCGAATAATAATATTCGGTTTGCAGTATCCGGATAGTTGTAAGTTGTCGATTATTCGATTAACCGCTCATTCCCGACTATCCGGTTAACCGTTCGTTGTCGACTATTCGAATAGTGCAAGTTCATTATATTTATCATTTTAATGAAAAAAATTGAACCCATGAAAAATGCGCACAATTGACATTTTCACAAATAAAAACAAACAAAAATCATTTATTCAAATACTCGCAGCAGAACATTGGAATATTACTAATCGGTTAATGTCCATACGAACGGTTACAAACCGGATATTCCAAAAATCGGTTTTCAGGTTATTCGAATAATTTTAAGAGCCCTAATATATACGTGTCTTTACCATAGACAATCATATTCTAAACATTTCAAAACCATCACCCTAAAACATGACATTCTTATTTACATATGCTAATTAATGAATTTGAGAAGGAAATAGTAATAATTGTATATAGTGCTCATTATTTTTACAATTAATATAAAGTTTTATAAATTAAAGTGAAATTTAACGAATTCATATAATAAAAAAATAGTATATGTAAAAACACATATTAAAAATTTCACAAGAAAACCACAAGTTTATTGAGTGACTTACAAAGTTATAGGAACCTGCGAATGAAAAACAAAAATAAATAATATGACAATAAATCCAGCCCATAGGTTAAGAGTGTTTCATTTGGATATACGAAAAACTTGAAGGTTTCATGACGGAAAATTTAACAGTTAAATCAGACAAGGTTTCAATGTCCTGACATTTGATTGAGTTAGTAGATAAATTTATTAGATTATTAGATGAACGGTAGGCTGCACTGTTGATATCGACTTTTCCTAATTTCTGTATAATATGAGACCAAATCACATATTCAAACAATCGGTTATGTACACGAAGGCTTTAAGCTACTCGAGAATAACCCAACCATTCCATACCACCCTCGCGGTAACATTTATTGAGATTTCTCAATTTCAGTAGATATTTCTCATTAAAATTACAAAGACTCTTTAATGTCCATCAAAAAATATTTCATAATACTTGCAATAGGGAAAAATATTGAATTCAGTCTTTTCAACCATCCGTTTAACCTGCATATTCCAATATCCGGATATACATATATGGGATACCGATATCATCCGGATTTTACAAAATAAAATTGGAATGAATAGTTTTGAAAAGGTTATGATAGTTCAAAGACATCCAAAAATCAACAATATGACGGCTACTGGACCAATTTTAGGAATCACTTTTATCTTTATTAAGAGATTTACACAAAAGATCGATTTTTTACCGCAAGTATTAGCAGTAAATTGTTTATAAAAAGTCAGTAACAACAATAGGTCAGAAAAACATTCTACGAATTGAAAAATGTTTTTATAACCCGAAAATGCACTTTGTATGTGATTGGCGTTCAACCGTTTAGCCGGTTATAGCGGAATCAATGATAGCGCGCCACTCCTCTCTTTCCTTCGCAGTTCGGCGCCAGTTGGAGATTCCAAGTGTAACCAGATCGCTCTCCACCTGGTCCCTCCAACGGAGTGGAGGCCTTCCCCTTCCTCGGCTGCCTCCGGCGGGTACTGCATCGAATACTTTCAGGGCTGGAGTGTTTTCGTCCATTCGGACAACATGACCTAGCCAGCGTAGCCGCTACCTTTTTATTCGCTGAACTATGTCAATGTCGTCGTATAACTCGTACAGCTCATCGTTCTCGAAAACTCCTAGTGTCGTCTCATCTGATGTTGACATCGTCCAAGCTTCTGCACCATAAAGCAGGACGGGAATGATAAGCGACTTGTAGAGTTTGATTTTGGTTCGTCGAGAGAGGACTTTACTGTTCAATTGCCTACTCAGTCCAAAGTAGCACCTGTTGGCAAGAGTGATTCTGCGCTGGATTTTGAGGCTGACATTGTTGGTGTTGTTGATACTGGTTCCCAGGTATACGAAATTATCTACAACTTCGAAGTTATGACTGTCAACAGTGACGTGGGAGCCAAGACGCGAGTGCGCCGACTGTTTGCTTGATGACAGGAGATATTTCGTCTTGTCTTCATTCACCTCCAGACCCATTCGCTTCGCCTCTTTATCCATGCGGGAAAGAGCAGTACAAACGGAGCGATTGTTGCTTCCGATGATATCAATATCATCGGCGTACGCCAGCAGCTGTACACTCTTGTAGAAGATTGTACCTTCTCTATTTAGCTCTGCAGCTCGTATTATTTTCTCCAACATCGAGTTCAAGAAGTCGCACGATAGTGAGTCACCTTGTCTGAAACCTCGTTTGGTATCGAACGGCTCGGAGAGGTCCTTCCCAAACTTTTGGTGTTGCTCAACGTCAACTTACACAGCCGTATTAGTTTTGCGGGGATACCAAATTCAGACATCGCGGCATAAAGGCAGCTCCTTTTCGTGCTGTCGAAAGCAGCTTTGAAATCGACAAAAAGATGGTGTGTGTCGATCCTCTTTTCACGGGTCTTCTCCAAGATTTAGCGCATGGTGAATATCTGGTCCATGGTGGACTTTCCAGGTCTAAAGCCACACTGATAAGGTCCAATCAGTTTGTTGATGGTGGGCTTAATTCTTTCACACAGTACGCTCGACAGAACCTTATAGGCGATATTTAGGAGGCTTATCCCACGGTAATTGGGGATTGGGGATCCCACAGTTTGTGGGATCTCCCTTTTTATGGATTGGGCAGAGCACACTGTGATTCCAATCGTCAGGCATGCGTCAGACTTTACTCAAGAAAAAAATGACAGACTGCACCAAATCGAATCACCATAATCCACAAAAAACTTGGAGTTAGAGAAGCTTCTGAGTTACGGAAGGTAATTTGTATGAAATTTTACTTCCATTGCCAAGAGTTATGGATAATTTCGAGTTATGGAAGTTCAATTGTATATAAATTTGAGAAAATTATGAGCCTTAACTCTTAAACAAATATTTACAATTACAACTTATTCCACCGTCTAGTATACTGATTTTTATATTATCTTGCAGATTGCGCCACTGTACCTAAACATAATTCCTAATTTACGTTGTAAATTTCACACAAATTTCGTTCATACATACATATGTAATGATGCTGATCGAATGAGTAACTACTACGACTGATTAAACGGGAAAGTCCATAGATCATAAATAAAAAATAAATCTAGTGCACAAGCATTACACGGAAACTAAATGGGTACATACATACATATATGTATAGCATAACTTCAGCTAAACATAACATATATGTACATGTATGTACATATATAAGTTAATGTGCATTACCGCCAACAGATGGCATGCGACAATTGTGCAGGTGTAACATTCCCAGTGGCCGACCGCAGCGCCTACATACATACTTACATATGTACATATTTAAACGCAGCGCAGATGTAATTACAATGATCTTACAGCCGCGTCAGCGTCTGCGGTAGAACGTTAACGAATGCACGAAGGCACCACGTTCGGCTTACACAGATCAATCAGACCGATCTTGCAAGTGTGCGCATTTATAAAAGCAGCAGCACATTTTGACGGACACTCAGATTGGTAAGACGCGGATTGTTGTTAAGATCGTCGCAAGTAATTTAACTGCAACTCGTTCATTTTTGTGCTGTACCGTTTACAACCAAAGATTATTTTTCAAAACTAAATTAGTAAAAGTAAATGAAAGGAAATTTCTTATGAAAGAATCGTCTATATACTAAATGAACTATATACTTTGTATATATTTGTGAATGTGATATTCATGTAACAAGTGTGTAAACAAATAATACAACCAAAAAAAAAAAATATAAAAATATTAAAGTAAATTGAATTGCAACGCAAAAGAAATCACAAAAATCTAGCGAAACACTACGGGACGCTGGGCATTACATGACCATTTACTGCTCTATATAAAATAATAAACAATCCACATACACCAACAGTGTGCCTTCAGACTAACTATATAGTTGAAGGTTACGAAATTAACAGTATAAACAAACTAGAAACAAAACAATAAAAGCACAAAGAATATATAATTAAAAGTCACAAAAGCAAAAGCAAACACATAACAGCACAAAAATGTTGGCCAGCAATAGTTTACCCACTCACTACACTGAGTCTATATTTAAAAAGCATCTGAAGAGCGTTGACAAAGAACTGACAAGCGCCGCAACGGATGCTGGCGCGAATAGTTTTGATATTCCTAGTGCAGATGTTAAAGGGTCAGCAATGAAGGCGCATCTGAATAACGGCACTGCAAATGTCACCAATAGCACTTATAATAACAACAGTAACAACAATAAGGATGATGCGCTACCAACGGCACATTTCGTATCCGGTCATCCTGATGTGAATTGTGAGAATTTCATACGCACCTGCATGGATGAAATCATCAAATCGGCGGTGTTGGCAGGCACAAATCGTGCCACTAAAGTGGTTGAGTGGCATGCGCCTAGCGAATTGCAGCAATTATTTGATTTCGATTTAAAAGCGGAACCGGAAACGAGCGCTAAATTAGTCGAATTATTGAAGGCAACAATTAAGTATTCGGTGAAGACCGGACATCCGTACTTTATAAATCAACTTTATTCCGGTGTAGACGTGTATGCGCTAATCGGCCAATGGCTGACGGATGCCTTGAATCCGAGTGTGTATACATATGAGGTGGCACCGATTTTTACGCTCATGGAGGAGACAGTGTTGGCTGAAATGCGTCGCATTGTCGGCTTTCCAAATGATGGCTATGGTGATGGCATTTTCTGCCCAGGCGGCTCCATTGCCAATGGTTATGGTATCAGCTGTGCGCGTTACAAGCATGCACCGGAAACAAAGGTGAGTGACAAATTGAAGCTTATCAGTACGTCTGCATTAGGTTGGAACGATAAAAAAATTGCCATAATTTTGGTAAAAAATAAACTGTGTATAAAGAAAACAATTTTTATCGGTAAAAAAACTTCGATCAAGTAATTGAAAGTTCAGAAGCCTGTGTAAAACTTTGAGACTTTGAGACTAATCGGTTCAGCCATTTCCGAGAAATCTTTGTCACCGACTTTTAAATCACAGTTTTGAGAAAAAAAAGGCGCCACACCGGCCCACTTCTTTCAAATGCTCTGACGCGTTGTTACAATTATGCGTGTAACTTAAAAAATAACCGTCGGATTGACTTGATATTAACTTGATATGAAATGAAATTAAAAACATCAATTTTTCTAACAAGATGTAATCCTTTAAACACTGTAAAAAAATATATATGTATGTATGTATGTATGAATTAATTCATAAACCACTTCATTAATTGACTCCAACAAACTCGATGTTAATTTCCAATTACAAATCACTGCTTCAAAATACAAAATATTACAAGCAAGTATATACCGAGATTCCTACTATAAACCTAAAAATCTGCAATGGCTTATGCCATATGCAATATTCTCAACATTTAATCATGAACTTTAGTTTGGTATAAAAAAAAAGATTTTGTAGTAAGTTAAAGCATGTACTTTCACTTCTTTTCAAAATTCTAAAATTCGTTTATTTTACATTTCAAAAACTTTCCTATATTGCCACATATGCATATTATCTAAGAAAACGAGGGTGTTTGTTATGCTTTAAATAAGAATTTGTACAATTTTGGGGACTTAAAGTCCACTAATATACTAAATGAAGAGTGTCTAGTATGAAGGTTTATTTGGTGATTTATAACACTATACTGATGCATGTTAATTTCAATTGCCACATACATATGTATATACTATACTAAATAAACATACATACTCAATAATAAAGAAAATTAGTGTCTTTGAAATTCATTAGAGACAATTACACATGTATGTATGTACATAACACATAGTTAATGCAATAAAGCAATTATATAAATTTGTATTAAACAATAGTGTTGCCAAGTCAATGCTATCGTCATTAATGGTTCAAGAGCAATTTTTGAATGAATTACATACATACGTACATACATACAAACATACATATTGAATACATTTGCATATATCATATGTACATATATACTACATATGTACATATACGAGTATAAGAAGTTTCACGTGCAAATTGAAAGGGAAATAATACATATATGTGTACGTAGTATGTGCAATAAAACAGCGAATTCTCTTAATATCAGCACATATACACATTTACTAGTGCAGTTAATTCATAAACTAAATAATTATCAGTCCCCTAAATGGTGCAATTTCATATGTATGTATGTACAGCATGCAAACCTTATACACGAGTTTTCAATTGTTGAATGAATGGTATGAGTAATTGCTGCATGTCAATTTTTACATATGTACATATGTAAATACATATATGTGTCTGAAATTTTAGATCGTCATTAAAATGCATTTAGAATTTGCTTTCGAATTTCGTAATTGGTTTTCGTAACACAGCACACCGATAACGTAATTATAAAGAATTTGCAGTGTGGTGTGTGAAACCTTTGAAGAACTGCCTAATACAAGAAAACATTTGTGTGTTTTTGAGTGGGCATCAACAACAGAAAACTTCAAAAATCTCGGTTCAGCATATTATGGAATCGTTGACATTCTATTTGAGACAATTAACCAATTGGCTGACAAGGCATAGTGGTTCGGCTTGTATTAAGGCGAGGCCATAAATACTTTCCATTGAGATATGACTATGAAATTTTCACCAAAAATCTAGAAATTGTTTGAAATATATAGTAAAAAAAGTGACCACATCGGATAACCACTGTAACCCAGAACCACTGTGCTAGGTTAAAGGTTAAGATTGCTGTCTGCTGCCAAAAATGAAAAGAGAAAATCATCTCCGAACTCTAATTCGATTTAAACGCCCGTTTTTAAGCTTAAATAATCTTATGTTATGAACACTGGACTTGATACACGTTATTTGTTTGCAAATGCTTAACATTTTTTTTTCACATATGTCGTTATGTGTGTCAGGGCGTATGAGTGACAACGCATTTCGATTTTCTCAAGTCTGATCACTTTGGTGCTTCATATCTTGCTTTTGTTTCACCCAAATATTTCAAAAATAAAAACACTGGTGTGACCTTTTAAGAGAGCATATTTTTCAGATGAAATGTAAAGAATATATAAATTATATTATTGGATAAAGTCATTGTTATCACTAATTTCAAATACAGTTAATAGTTATTATATTTTATCATTTATATATTTCTAACAGAAATATGGATTATGTGCTGGCAAACAGTTAATAATTTTCACCTCACAAGACGCACATTATTCCGTAGAGAAGTTGGCAATGTTCATGGGCTTCGGCAGCGAAAGTGTGTGCAAAATTTCTACAGATAAATTCGGTAAAATGGATATTGACGATCTTGAGGCCAAGGTCAAACATTACCTAAATAACGGTGCACGTCCATTGATGGTTTCCGCAACGGCCGGCACAACGGTTTTAGGTGCATTTGATGACTTGAATCGTATAGCTGATATATGTGAGCAATACAATATGTGGTTCCACACTGATGCTGCCTGGGGTGGAGGTGCACTAGTTTCAAACAAATATCGTCATTTGTTGAAGGGCATTGAACGGTAATTTCACAATTTTCTTATTAAATATCTATATGTATGTTGGCTCACAGAAACCACACTGGTGAATAAAAAGTCTATTTCTCTCGAAGTTGAGTCATAATGCTGCTCTGATATTTTACATATCGTTCTGATTTATCTTGGTTACGATATTATTGGTACAGAGTGACGTATTGCATTTTCATAAACATCGAATTCTTACACATTTCAACATACAAAAAATCTTAATATTTTTGAAGTCAAAATACCAAGATCTATTTATTTTTAAACTCTCATTTAATTACAATTAAATATTATTATTATTATTATTATTATTTCTAAGCTCTGACTCTGTCACCTGGAATCCACATAAGCTTCTAATCGCCTCTCAACAATGCTCAACCTTTCTCACACGCCACAAGGACATACTGAGCAATTGTCATTCCACAAATGCAACATATCTCTTCCAAAAGGATAAATTTTATGACACATCATACGACACCGGTGACAAGCACATACAATGCGGACGACGTGCAGATGTCTATAAATTCTGGTTTATGTGGAAGGCAAAGGGCACCAACGGTCTGGCGGAGCATGTTAATCAGGCATTTAAAATGTCAGAGTGCATCACTGAGATGATAAGAGAGCGACCTGGTTTTGAGTTGGTGCTGGAAAAGCCCGAATGCACGAATGTCAGTTTTTGGTATATACCACCGAGTATACGGAATATGGAACGTGGTGATTTGTTTAATGAGAAACTGAATGCCGTTGCACCAAAGGTCAAAGAAGGTATGATTAAAAAGGGCTCAATGATGATTACCTACCAACCCCTGCGGCAACTACCGAATTTCTTCAGATTAGTTTTTCAAAGTTCAAATCTTACGAAGGATGATATGAAATATTTCCTAGATGAAATAGAATCACTTGGTTGTAATTTGTAAATATTGGTTTAAACTGTAGATTAAATGTTTAACTCTATTAATATCAACCAATATTTAACTATTAGGTGTATGTAGTATAACATATATAACGGTAATCAACGTGAATTTGATTTTCATTTAGGCATTAATAAAGGGAACAAGTTGTTTTTTTGCTGCAATTAAAATACAATTTTACATTTTAACATGAATACCAAATATATATAATAATAAAATAAGTATCCACGTGCAAATCTATTTTTTATAGTTTTTATTTTCGCTATTTTGTAAAAATCTGCGAAATATTAATTGCTCTGCCTAAGTCAATTATTAAGTCTAAGAGTATATACTCGTATGTCGTCGAACTGTGGATGATAATGACATCAGATAATATACTACAAAGCAACATAATCGAAATAGAGAATGAGAACTCTGCCATCGATTTTGAAACATTTGCCCGTTTGAGCAATGTTAGACGCACCAATTTTTTCCCTAAAGAATCCGTTATATTTACTACCAGGTACAAATGTTTTAGTTGAGCAAAACCTTTTTATTATGAAAGTTCACGCCCTGTTTGATAAAAACTGCTCGTAGTTGCTTGACTTGTGCAAGCATAACAGAACTTGAGAAATTTCGATGAATCCACATGCGCTTTCAGTTGGTCATTGAATTAGACGCACTTAACATTTTTTTGTCTTTGGAAAAAAGGAGCAATTATTTATATTAATAAAAAAAACTTAATATTAGGAAATCAATTGGTTTTTTTAGTAATACAGTGGAACTTCCATAACTCGAAGATTTCCATAACTCGAACTCTTGAATTGGCAATAGAAGTTAAATTTCCTTCCATAAATCGAACTTTTTGGTCAGGACAAAATACAAAATTTTAAATTTTACGTCGGATATAGACGTCAAGAGCCAATAATAGCAAACTGCATCAAACGATTTACAGAATACATGTTTTAACGTATTTAAATAAAACTTTATGCGATGTAAATAACTAAAACTGTGTATAAATCAATATTTATATTTATAACTCGAAGTTTTTTTGTGGATTATGGTGATTCGAGTTAGAGAAGTTCCACTGTATTTGCAAAAATAAAAATAAAAAATTGTTTGTTCCTACTGAAATGCCTAAAAGTATACTTCTTTCACTCACAAGGACTGTTGTCGAAATATTGCCAAGAAAATAAAGTGCTGCTCAAGAACTATTGATAGATGTTTAAAATATACAGATTAATTAAAAAAAAAACTCAAAACGGCGAAAAATAACACGATCGGATCATAACATGGTTAGATTTGGCTACAATTATACTAAGTCGGCATCCAATCAGAAATGCAAAACATCTTTAGCGTTCAAAAATTATGAAAAATTCCCTTCTGAATCCCATACGCAAAAAAAGCGGCTTCAATTTGCGGAAGAGTACATGCCTTGCAGTGATCATTCTGACACTCGACTCAATGATCGGTGTTCAGTTGTTTTACTGATGAAAAACGTTATAATTTAGAGAGACCCGATGACTTTCAATACTTCATGATTTCCGCAAAGAAAAAGTGTGTTTAAGCCGCCATCACAAGTGAGTAATGGTACAGGATGCCATCACGTTAGAACAATTGATTTTATTTTTATTGGTCATGAAATGGACGGCAATAATAAATTACATCCGAATATGCCCCTCCCTAGTGTGATCCTGTGTATCAAATAATACTTTCATAACTTTATTTATGGCTTAATTATAGTCATAACTTATTAGTATTATTTTTAGTTAGAATAAAAGTGATTCGTGTTATCTCCAAGCAATTTGGGCTGTCAGCAGAAAAAGCTATTCCTTTAACGACAAATGAGAGCTTTGAAGCCAATTCGAAAATAGTAGGTCTAGTAAAAGAAATCCGTAATTTTTCAATGAGATGACTTGAGTATCTTCTATCTCGCGTTGTATAAGTGCGATCGGTATTTTTGATGATGAAGTTCGAACACGAGTGAACGCAAAACTTCATCGACCGAATGTCCACCTGCGATTCGTTGCAGGATCGACACGTTTCTTAAGTGGATGATCGCTGTAGATGAAAACTGATTTGGCAGACAATACTTTATTTTGAACTACCTCTCTACGGCCAAATGTAATTCGAACCCGTACTGTTAACAATGGTGTTCCACCAGGTTAATGATAAGTCACACATATTGTTAGTGGCTTGGTATAATCTTCTGGAGCTTGTTTGGGATTATTTTGCATCCAGCTTATATTCCAGACCAGGGGCCCTATTCTGTAACTCGATTCGAAAATGAATTTTCTCGAATTCGAATGTTTTGAATTCTGTAACTCTATTTTCGCATTTACAATCCTACTTTCGAATAGTGAATCCGAATAACGAATATTTGCAATTGCGTAGTTCGAATTTAATTGTTAAATGTACTCGAATTTCGTATAAAATATTCGATAGCTTATGAGTTGTAGAAAGAATATTTTTTGAAAAATTTAATTATTTTAATAAGTTTTATTACTTGGATAAGAAGTTTAAATGCAATTAATAGGGACTCGGCTAACCAAAGTTATTAACACAAAACCAAACAAATTTGAAATAAAGGTGAAATTTATGCAATCACATCCAAATTTTGCCAAAGGCTTAAAGCTTTTCTTGTGAGTTCATAAGTTATGCATTGCAAGACATAATTAAAGGCCTACTTGGAAAGTCTAAAGTTGTGTATGAAACTATAATCCCAAATGTAAAAACTATTTATAACCGTAAATAAAACACCAATTTGGCGATAATTCCATAATATTAGATTTATTTCTAAAAGATCTTCTCGCAATTCTTTCCTCAATAATTTCCTAGTTCTCCACCTAAAATGCAACGAACTCCTCCACAATGCAACGGAATCCATATTTCATATAAATTAAAGTTATTTCATTTTATTTTGACATTTAGCATTCGAAAATACTGGCACAGGGTGGTACAACTTTCGCATATTTATAAACTTAATTCGATTTTTTTACAGAATGCTAAAACACATTCGAGTCGAATATTAAATTCGAATAGAATCTACTTTCGAATCGAGAAACGGAATAGGGCCCCAGGTACCAAGAGATTATTATCTACACCTGTCCATGGCGAATGATGTTAATTGTGAAAAATTCGCCTCAAGAGACACTATTAAGATTTACTCTCCCAGCAAACAGCAATATCAACGAGGGTGTCTATAAAAGTGACAATATGAAATATCTTCAAAATTTCAACAAGTTGTTAAACAAAACTGTGCATATTTGACATAAATCGGATTATTCTATATACAACCTTCAATTTAATGCAAAAATAATGAATGAATAATGAACGAGGAATGATTAGTTCAGTCTACTGCGTTTTATAAGGAGACCAGAAGAATTCATATTTGAAGCTTTAAAATCTCAAAAAAACAAAACACTGATTTAAGCGATATTTGAAAGAAGTAAAAATAATCGGCCAAATATGCTGATGCCAAGACCGATTAATGGTCGGACTCCACATCACATTCACATTTAAATGAAAATTTTAAACAATACATTTACGTTATTTATTATAAAAATGTGAACTAATATTAAAGTGGTGATAAATCTTGATATTTATTAAAACCACGAATGGATGGATGGAGTCATATGTAGAAGTTCACGTAAGTGAGGAAAGTTTCTGACTGTGATTCACATGGGAGTGGCCAGGAACGATTCTTTTACATGTGGCTCAAGCAGCTCACGACTTCCAGTCTTAGACCAAGTATCCTCTGGGTAGCCAACAGACATCCGTTTGGAGGCGAGCTAAAGTGCGTAGGGTTTGGGACCTACCACATTAAAACACCCCCCAATGAAAAGAAAGCAACAGCCTCGGATGAGAGACCCCAATTTTGATGACGACCACTGCAAACATTTAAAGGACTACGAATTAAGGGCATGCACCTGGAATGTCCGGACCCTTAATTGGGAAGGTGCCTCTGCCCAGCTGGTTGATGTCCTCGTAAGAGTAAAGGCTGACATCACCGCAATCCAAGAAATGCGATGGACGGGACAAGGACGAAAGAAGGTGGGTCCTTGTGACATCTACTACAGCGGCCATATAAAGGAGCGCAAATTCGGTGTGGGATTCGTGGTGGGAGAGAGACACCGTCGTCGAGTCCTGGCATTCACTCCGGTGGATGAACGTCTAGCCACAATCAAAATCAAAGCGAGGTTCTTCAACATATCGCTGATTTGCGCCCACGCCTCGACGGAAGAGAAGGACGAAGTGATCAAAGATACCTTCTATGAGCGCCTAGAACGTACCTATGAGTGCTGCCCCCGCCACGATGTCAAAATCGTGCTGGGCGATTTCAACGCTAGGGTGGGTAAAGAAGGTGTCTTTGGCACAACAGTCGGAAAATTCAGCCTCCATGACGAAACATCGCCAAACGGTCTGAGGCTGATCGACTTCGCCGGGGCCCAAAATATGGTCGTCTGCAGTACCAGATTCCAGCATAAGAAAATCCATCAACCTACTTGGCTGTCCCCGGATCGAATCACTCGCAACCAGATCGATCATGTTGTGATAGATGGACGACATGTCTCCAGTGTTTTTGATGTGCATACGCTTCGTGGTCCCAACATCGACTTGGACCACTATCTTGTAGCAGCTAAGATACGTACCCGCCTCTGTGTAGAAAAGCGCACACGTCAACAAACACAAGGAAGGTTCGACATCGAGAAGCTGCAATCACAACCGAGAGCCGAACGATTTTCTACTCGACTTGCACTCCTGCTCTCTGAGAGCACTCATCAGCATCTCGGTATAAGGGACCTGTGGGATGGCATATCAAACTCCTTACGTAAAGCTGCAACCGAAACCATTGGCTTTCGGAAAAGTCAAAAAACAGCTGGTATGATGAGGATTGTCGTCTCGCAGTGGAGAGAAAACAGACTACCTACCTCGCAATGTTGCGATCGACCGCAACACGAGCGGGATGGGAAAGATACCGAGAGCTGAAGAGGGAAGCGAGACGCATTTGCAGACAAAAAAAGAAAGAGGCCGAAATGCGTGAGTATGAAGAGCTTGACAAGCTGGCCGACAGGGGTAATGCTCGAAAATTTTACGAAAAGATCCGGCGACTAACTGAAGTTTTCAAGACCGGAGCACACTCCTGTAGAACCCCCAGAGGTGAGCTAGTTATTGATGACCAGAGTATTCTGAGTTTGTGGAGGGAACACTTCGTGACGATTGGAATCTCAGTGTACTCTGCCCAATACATAAAAAGGGAGACCCCACAATTTGCGCCAATTGCCGTGGGATAAGCCTCCTCAACATTGCGTATAAAGTTTTGTCGAGCGTACTGTGTGAAAGACTAAAGCCCACCGTCAACAAACTGATTGGTCCTTATCAGTGTGGGTTTAGACCTGGAAAATCAACAACAGAGCAGATATTCACCATGCGCTCAATTTTGGAGAAGACCCGTGAAAATAGGATCGACACACACTATCTCTCTGTCGACTTTAAAGCTGCTTTCAACAGCACGAAAAGGAGCTGCCTTTATGCCGCGATGTCTGAATTTGGTATCCCCGCAAAACTAATACGGCTGTGTAAGCTGAGGTTGACCAACACCAAAAGCTCCGTCAGGATCGGGAAGGACCTCTCCGAGCCGTTCGATACCAGACGAGGTTTCAGACAAGGTGACTCACTCTCGTATGATTTCTTTAACCTGATGCTGGAGAAAATAATAAGAGCTAATATAAGGTACAATCTTCTACAAGAGTGTACAGCTCCTGGCGTACGCCGATGATATTGATATCATCGGAAGCAACAACCGCGCCGTTTGTTCTGCTTTTTTCCCGCATGGATAAGGAGGCGAAGCGAATGGGTCTGGAGGTGAATGAGGACAAGACGAAATATCTCCTGTCATCAAGCAAACTGTCGGCGCATTCGCGTTTTGGCTCCCACGTCACTGTTGACAGTCATAACTTTGAAGTTGTAGATAATTTCGTCTACCTGGGAACCAGCATTAACAGCAATAACAATGTCAGCCTGGAAATCCAACGCAGAATCACTCTTGCCAACAGGTGCTACTATGGACTAAGTAGGCAATTGAAAAGTAAAGTCCTCTCTCGACGAACAAAAACCAAACTCTACAAGTCTCTCATCATTCCCGTCCTACTTTACGGTGCAGAAGCGTGGACGATGTCAACATCCGATCAGACGGCACTAAGAGTTTTCGAGAGAAAGGTTTTGCGGAAGATTTATGGTCCCTTAAACATTGACAACGGCGAATACCGCAGACGATGGAACGATGAGCTGTATGTGTTATTCGACGGCATAGACATAGTCCAGCGAATAAAAAAACAGCGGCTACGCTGGCTAGGTCATGTTGTTCGAATGGATGAAAGTGTTCCAGCTCTGAAAGTATTCGATGCAGTACCCGCTGGTGGAAGTCGAGGAAGAGGGAGACCTCCACTCCGATGGAAGGACCAGGTGGAGAGGGACCTGGCTTCGCTTGGTATAACCAATTGGCGCCAAACAGCCAGAAGGAGGGATACATGGCGCGCTGTTGTGGTCTCGGCTATAACCGCGTAAGCGGTGTCTACGCCAGTCAAGAAGAAGACGAAGATATTAAAGCCCAAACTATGTGCTGCAAAATAGGCTGCGTGTTTTGATTCCATTGGAACTTCCAAGCACCAAATATGCCAATAAGTTATTTTCGTTTAAATAAAGAACCATTTTTTTTTAATCAGATTAAGAAACATTTCCACAACCTTGTGCGAGCAACTTGCTATATCGAAATTATGCGCCATTCTCCGTTTAATTACTGACGGTAGTTACCACAAATCCAGTGAAAATGATTTTAACTGTAGACTGGGGAAATCTACGAAGAAGGTTAAAAATAAAGAGTGATCCATTTCGAGGTTCCCCACTTTTTAAAGTAGGTAAAAACCACAGAATATTAAAATGACGAATGACACACGTGATGTTTTGCTCCGAGGCCTGAATGGAAGCGGGATTGTCCGCATATAATTTAGACTTTACATATCCCCAAAGTGTGATATCACAGTGATATCTTGGTGGCTAATCGACCGGCCCAAAACGTGAAATTATCTGCCCACCAAATGTACTCTCAATAAATCCATTGATTGTTACGATATGTGGGAAGTGGCGTCGTCTTGTTGAAACCAAATGTCGCCGAGATCATGAGCTACAATTCCAGGCATCAAATAGACGGTTATCATGTCACGACGGTTACGTTCTTACCGGCATCATTTTTGAAGAAATATGGACCGATGATTTCACCTGCCCACAAATCATGTCATGACGGTTACGTTCTTACCGGCATCATTTTTGAAGAAATTTCACCTGCCCACAAACCACACCAAACCTCTTCAATCACTTCAGGTTGCTCTTCGTCCCAAATGCGTCAATTTTGTTTGTTTACATACTCATTGAGCCAGAAATGGGCCTTATCGCTGAACAGAATTTGGCTCGAAAACGTCGGATCTTCTTGGAACTTTACAAGAGCCCATACAGCGAAGCAATGTCAATGGAGCAGTACTTGATTCATCATGTTTGCGTTACTTCCGAATTGGGTTTTACCTCGCCCAGCTTCATGATATTCCACGGTCCTGGTAGTACTTTCCTCATCCAATAAATCAAATTATTATTATATAGTTTTATTCTAACAATAATCTATAATATTTTATTTTTATCGTCTACATTTAATACATTTTAATATTTACATTAATAATAACATATTTTGCTGAGTGGATAAAAATCTTCGTCCGTATCACATCGCCAGGCAATAAATATTAATCTTGATTTGTACTTGGGTAAGGAAACATCGTACCTTTATCTGTATGGCATAAACAAAAATAATAAATACATAAGTATTAATTATAAATTTTGTGTACTCATATGTATAGTTTGGATTTTGTGTTTACCTGAGGAGTTGTGAAAATGTCCACTAAGACTAGGTTTTGGTGGAAGCTTAGGTGTGCCTTCGGTTATGGGAAAGAAATCTTTCGGAGACGATTTCGCTTGTAGCGCACTACTAATTATTGGTTGTGGAAAGCGTTGTTCATGTTGTTGTTGTTGCTGTAGTTGTAGTTGCTGATGATGTCCCATAGTTGTTGTATATGGATTTATAGAATTAGGAACACAGATTGTGTGTCCCAATTTGTACCGATAATAAGGCGGTGCAACTGTTGAGTGTGTATCAGATACTTGAATGCCGCCGGCTGGAATGTGTGGGGAAATTGGCGTCGCAGGTGTCATTGGCGATGTCGTTGTGGAGGAGCTGAGAGCAGGCGATATGGCTTGATCATCCCACGTCGACACCGAAATAGAACTGCCAGCATTTAGATGACTTGCAGCGATCGTTGGCTGCGAAAATTGAGGATATGTCGGGCACTGAGTTTGATTTCTTGTTGGGGCATACGCTAATGACGTCGTCTCAGTGGATGAGTGTAATGACACAGATTGGGCAGCGTTGCTGGCACCCGTTGATGATCGCTTTTCACTGGCCAAATTACGTCGAATCATAATACTGCTTGTATTTGGTAGCAATAAACTGCTCCTACCATTCAATTCGTTTGTATGACTGCGATGACATGGAGCAACGGAAAAATTTAGCCTTGGCGGAATCGGAGGAGGGCTAAGCTCACCATCACGTGGTGGCAGCTGAAAGGCAAATATTTGTCGATTATTAAAATTTTGCATTTTTATTTGTAAATAAGGTATTTGTATTATATTCAATTTGTACTTACAGTCGGAGCGTCAGGCGCTTGCCTTTTCTGCGCTAGATCAGCACAACTCTCAGTACGTTCCTTTCTGCGCGGTGGCAATGGCGGCGGTACGGAACGATATTCTGTGGTAAGCGGGGAGGGGACATTCACATGCGGTGAAACAGGTAACGGAGAATTACCCGATTCGACATCAGGCAATTGGGGACTTGCACTGCCCACATAGGCAACACTTCCAGTTGATCCACTATTAGTTGGACTGAAAGATAATGATAAATTTTGACATGAATATAATTATTAGATTTTTTTATAATATAAACTCTGTAACAACAAATAATAATAAAAAACGCATTGGAACTGAGTTTAGAGCCTTATAATAAAAAGCGCTAAAAAAAGCGTTTTTAATGAAGCGATTATTTGGAAACTTCCGCTGAAAGAACTTGATTTTTTATATTCTTCTTTTGTCAAAAGAAAATCGATGTATTTATCATAGAAGCTCTTTAAACCCTTCCCGATATATAGATATAAAAACAAGTAAGGAAAGGCTAAGTTAGGGTGTAACCGAACATTTTATACTCTTGCAATTTATTGGTGTAATTTTATTAAGATAACACAATTTGACAATATATGAGTCGGCATAACGGGTAATAGAATAACGCAAATCATCATAAATGGTATATGAGTGCAGAGGTAATTCCTGAACCGATTTCACTCATTTATACACTCACTAAATTTGGCTAAGATATCTCACATATTAACCGATATTTCCGGTATAAAACCCACAGTATTTTTTGAAAAACCTATAGATAATTGGATATATGGGAGCTGGGGGAAGTTATGACCCGATTGTAACCATTTTTGGTACAAAAACACATTATTAGAAGAAAAAGATTTCCTCTGAATTAAATTAAAATATCTGAGAGATTTACCCATATTTTCGGTGAAAAATTACTCTTTAGCACTGAGTTCTTTATGTTCGATATCAGGGACCTTGAAAAGTTATAGCAGATCAAATTGAATTATATAGGAAGAAGGCGTGGTTGTGAACCCATTTCGAATTTTGTTGAAATCGGTGGAGTAGTTCCTGAGATATGGTTTTTGTTCCATAAGAACAATTTCCATTTTTTTAAATCTGAGTGGAGCTTCCTTCTTCTATTTCTTCTATAAAATTTAGTGTTTTTGATGTTTTCCGTTAAAGAGTTTACGCACTTTTAATGGTTTTCAACTTAAGCTTTGTATGGGAGGTGGGCGTGGTTATCCGATTTCCTCCATTTTTAGACTGTATAAGGAAATATCTGAAGGACACGGCTCTAGAGAGTTTGGTTGATATAGTTTTAGTAGTGTACAAGATATGTACAAAAAAAAATTAGTAAGGGGCGGCCACGTCCCCTTTCCCAAAAAATACATCCAAATATGCCTCTACCTAGTGCGACCCTTTGTTCCAAATTTTAATTATATAGCTTTATTTATAGCTTAATTATGCTATATATATTTTTTCGGTTTTCGCCATTTTGTTAAACTTACCTAAAATGATTGGAGCTAAATTTATGTGGATGTGGTGGCGCATTCTGGAATGGTGTACGCGTATTTGTCGTCGTATTGACGTCGGCTCCTGGACTAACCACTCTTAATAATGGAGACGATTGCGTCGGTTCCTCAACAGCATGCTCACTAAGCACTGCAGTGTGCTTTACCGGTTGCCTCTGTGGGGATTGATGAGTTACATACATGCCATCAACTCCGTTCCAAATATTATCCAAACGTGTTGGGGGCGTTTCAACAAACGATGGTGTGAATGATGTCTTTTCTGTGCTGCCAGCGCTTGCTCCAGTTACACCTGCCTCGCCACTCCAAGCATTCGGTCCAGCCGATGTCGAGCTTATCGACGAGTTTAACTTCTTCGGTAGCTGTGGTGCAGTTGTGTGCGCGCCATCCTCCCCATTGGGATATTGAAATTCATTTTTAACCACAGCTTCAGTACCATGACCAGCATGACCGCCACTTATGGCATTGTGCATCCACATTTGTGTTTCGCCATTACGATCAAGTGTGCTAACATTTGACGCACACATTTGTGCATTTGTGTTTGTATGTGTTGTGCTCACATGTGAATTATAACTAATTGGGCTGTGCTGATCTGCCAGAGTGCCACCACTTACGCTGCCACTAATTGTGTGGCCTGTCTCCGCTATATGGCTGCCATGAGACGAGTTGCGCACACCAAATATGGATGTTGCATTCAATAAGGAATTACCGCTCGCATTACCGCCGCCTAGACTGTTGTTATGGCTAGTGTTGTTTTGTCGACGCGGTTTAATACCGGGGGATTTTAAGGGTATGGAGGCCCATTTGCGTGGCTATTCGAATGAAATGTGGAATGTAAGCCAAAATCAATTAGCAATTAATTATTGTAACAAGATATTTTTATTTACTCACAAATTTAGGTGCCTGCTTGGAACCACGTGGTTCTATGCGAAGACTGGCATGATACAGATAATTTGAGATTTCCGTATCAGTCATACCTTTGAATGGATCTAAATTTTCTAAGAAAGTCTATGTGAGGAGAATTTTGAGAAACATTTAATGTATTAATTATTTTATGTTTCAAAAAAAAAAAACAAAAACAAAAAAAAGCGTTCGTACTAACCCTGATTTTTGTATCTACTGATAGACAGTAAGGTTGATTTTGGTACAGCAGAATCTCTCCAATTATTTCGGACACTTTTCGACGTTTGGAGAAATTTATAAGCTCAGTGTTTTGTAAAAAATCAGGATTGCCTTCTTCCAAATGTAAAATATTGGTGAGATAGCGACCAAAGAATGGCACACATGGCGGATTTATTGAGCGCAAACGTTCTTGATACTTTTTCAAACGGCCATCGTTTGGTTCCCAGCATTCTTCTAGGAATTTCTCATATCGTGCTGGTAAACCCTGAAATGTTAACTTCAAACGATACACAGACGCACTACCCATGGCAGCGGTGATTGAAAGTATGCCATTGAAATTATTTAATTCGAGCATCACCATCATCACTTCAATGGCACGCGCCACTATCGCAACACGCTCTTCATAATTTTCCGCTTCTGTTATGGATTTCTCAATCCAACGTGTCACATTTGTGGTGTGTTTCATTATCTTCAGTAGATTCGGACTTTTCACGTCTTTGTCCTTTTTGGTCCACGGAGAACCTACTAGTTCCGATGGTTTCACATTTTTATACAACTCAAACTCAAGTAATGTCAATTGTCGTGCTAATTCTAATGGATGTAACGTTAATAAATTGATTTCGGAATCAGGAACGTTGAGATGGTGTTCAATTGGTGGCGGACTATTTCCATAAGCGAAAGTAATTGGTTTGTGGCTTTGCTCTTGATCATTCTTTTTAGGATAAGAAAAGAAAACATTTAAACGAAATATAAACCATCAGCACAGCTGAATAGATTACCTTGCGTTGCACGATTTTCAAAACGGAATCCACCCATTTTCGCATTGATTTGCCATTTACTAAACCCAAAAACTTTTCCAGCTCCTCCAGAAGTGTTGGATCCTTTTCGAAGTCATAAAAGTGATGGTCCACCCAGTGGCGTAGCACATTCAACACGCGAAACTGTACCGGTTGTACATATTCTTTGCGATAGCGTTTCCAGTCTTCTCGTTGCGAATTTTTATGCAACTTGTCTGTATCACAATTCAATACATCCTTATCTTTACCCTGTACATTGTCCTGATATACCAAACTCGGGTCGGGTATATTAAATCGTTCTATTAACAACGTTAACAAATTGCGTGGTGTGCAAAAATAGCGATATGTAGTCAGGAATGTGCGCACGAACATAGGATCGGCATAAATGTGATAGGTCAATCTTTCGATTAATTTGTACAGTGTTGCGCCCTACAAATAATTAAAAATATTAATTTATTTATATGCACGTAAAGAAAAATTCAATTGAGTTACCTTTATTTGTGGCACACCGGCACTCTCGCGCTCCTCCAATACGATATTTTCGGGACTATCAGGTTCAGCGAATTTGTATATTTCCGGACTAGGCATGCGCAGCGGATGTTTCTTCTCAATATCCAATAATATACTATCAAGTATGCGATCCAACATGGACTTTGTATTCACCATTATCAAATCAGCCATCCAGTCGTTTTTGTGTTGAGCATTACGTGCAGTGAGTATAACTGGTGGTTGCACGCGAGGCGCTATCTCAAATGAATGTTTCAACTCTTCTGTATCGGCACGATCATTTATTTCAACGCGACGCATGAAAAACTTCTCCTTTACGCGATAGTCAAAGCAAGGTGCACCATTAGAGGTGGCTTGCCGTTTTGTATTCGCTTTACAAAGGACCATGAGACCATCAAACAAATACACTTTACGTTCGGCATTGCGTTTGCCGGAACCCAATTTACCGAGAAAATCATCTGTGAATTTAATTCGAAAAAGTTAATGCATATGCAAATTATTATGTAAATGAAATATTCACCTCTTATAAATTCATTGCAATTTTGACCAACATCTTTATCCCAATGCTCAACAGAGTTTTGTAGTTCTCTTGTGCGCTCAATGGCCAACTGGCGACGGGCGCGGCTACTCAATGGCACGTGAGTTTCTCTGCAAATAAAAATATGATAATTATAGTGTTATTTAATGATAAAAAAAAAGAAATTATAAAATTAAGATAATATTGTTTATATTACAATGGATTGATATGTTATTAATCACAATAGTGTATCACAACGTGTAAGTGTATGAAACAAAATGTAGTATGTTATAAAATGTTTTATAAACATACAAACAATTTTTATACCAATGTTAAATATACAAAAATGAGTTAATTAAATAACTTATTAACTTAATTAAATAATTTATAATTTGAAATTTTTTTATTAGAAAGAAGATTTTTTATTTCTTTTTTTATATTAATAAATCTTAGAGATAATTTTCCCCTTATTAATAGGTGAATAGAAACATAGAAACGGATCTATTTGCAAATTTTATTGGTTGAAAAACATATTACAATTGTTATTATTTTATTGAAAAGTTTATAGTTAGCATGATGTGCAATGTGTGCTGCCTAAACTCTATTAGAACAAGTAAGGAAGGCCCAAGTTCAGATGTAACCCAACATTTTATACTATAGCAATTTATTTATGTTATTTTATTATAAGATCACAATTTGATCCATATATTAGGCATAAAGGTCATTTGCATAACGAAAATCATTATATATAGTATATGAGAGCTGAGATAATTCTTGAATTGATTTCACTCATTTTCACCACCAAGCTACATTATATCCAAGACTATACGCTGACATATTTTTTCCTTTCCATCGGATGTTCAAAAACCCTAATATAAGGTATATGGAAGGTAGGTTCGGAAAAAAATTACGCATGAGGTGTTCATGTTCGATATCTGGGGCCTAGAAAATGTGTTGTTAGATTTCTACAATTTTTAAAAGAGTGAGGCGGGTTCACAAATGTTATGCTTATGTAAAGTTTAGCTCCGGTATCTTCATTGGTTCTTGACGTATATGTTGTTAATTAATCAGATGGAATAGAAAATTGTGTTATATGGGAAGTAAGCATGGGTGTTAACCAATTTCACTCATCGATAATACTCATCGGTTGAGTAGTTCCTGAGATATGGTTCTGGACCCAAAAGTGGGCTAGGTAATGTCAATTTTCAATTGCTTATTCAATAAACTGAATGCAACTTCTTTATGCCATTTCTTATGTAAAATTTTGTTTTTCTGATGTTTGTCGTTAGTGAGTTAACGCACTCTTCGTAGTTTTTAACATAACCTTTGTATTTGTATGGGCGTGGTTATTATCCAATTTCATCCCTTTTAAAGGTGTATAATCGGATGCTAAAGGGAAATGTGTCCAGTAAGTTTGATTCATATAGCTTAGGTAGTTTGGAAGATAGTATATACAAAAAACCTATTTGGGGGCGGGGCCATGTCCACTTTTCGAAGAAAATTACATCTAAATATGACCCTCCCATTTTATGGGCGTGGCAATGGTCCGATTTCACCCATTTCAATGTCAATTATGGCAAGGAATATATGTACTAAGTTTCATTAAGATATATCTAGTTTTACTCAGGTTACCCGTTGCACGGACGGAGGGATATACAGACTATAGTACTCTCTTTGTAACATGCTTAATGTAAAATTGCTAATTACAAAATAATTACATATTCGACCGCAGATAAATTCAAAAAATAAAATTCTTATAATGATTTATGCTATGTAAGACATTATACTTACTTAGGCAGGCTGCCCAAAATGCTTTCGAGTTCACTTTGTAAAGGACATAATAAGCCTTGTACTTGTTTGAAGCTTTCTATATCATCTTCAGATCGACTGAGCTCTCTTAGCACATTTATGTAATCAAAGTAAACAAAAGCATGCGATACCGGCACTAAAAGTAATTTAGGAAGATAATACTTAACAGCATCACGGAATCCATGACCAGCCGACATTAGAGACTTTGCCTGCATAAACAATATAGACAGTTCATAAAATATATGATTAAATATTTAGAAATATTTATGTATGTATGTACTCACGTCCGTTCTAGCTAAGAGAGTTTGAAGAGCTTCTTTGGATTTTGGCGATGTAACTTCATTGGCATATTTTGAATATACGTGCAATTCCTCGCCTTCTGCCAACTCTTCAAAACAACTACCCACACAAGGTGTGCTCTGTTCTTGCGACATCTCGATGACATCTTCCAGTGAGCCAAGTAACGTCACGGTTACTTCGTAAATATCCATTATATTGGAGAATATAGGTTCCAACTCTTTGGGATCGCGCACAATTTTGGCCAACTCCTCACGGAAAACCCGTATTATCATATGCAAGTCACGTTGATACTGTTTTTCGTCATTAATGAGATCTTTTACCACCTCCTCATATGTGGTACTAGCACGTTGCGCTGGTAGTGTTGGAAGCGTTATTGCTAAACTGCTCGATTTCATCTCATTTGGTGAGAACAAATCTGTTAGCACCTTATCTGCGCACATTGCTACTTCAATGTCTTCCTTTGTGATTTCCAAATGCTTTATTTTTAGCACATAATTTCCGGCCCATTTCAGTATATCTGCAGATATATACTCTAATATTGCCACCAGGAACACAGAAACATTGCTATCGATTTTGTATTGAAGCACATCCTATTATAGAGAATAGCATATAAGAAATATGCGATTAGTTGATAATTCAGACAAAATAAAATCAATTAGGTAAATATATGAATTGTTAAAATTTAATATAGATAATAATAAGCTAAACAATTGTGTATTTTAAATATTACATTCGAATCTCACGGACTTTCTAATTCATTGTTCATTCGATATAAAGTATTTCCATATTATATTTCTAAGTTTTGCTTTACTAATTTATATCACACTAGTTGTTAATATTTCAAAGAGTGTTAATACTAATGTATAATTTTTTTTTGTTTTTTTGTGGGAAATGTCTACGATTTGTAATGTGAGTCATATATATTTAGTGGTGCAAAATGTTAGTCACACTGACAACTCACTCGACAATAAAAAGCAATAACTGTTATTACGATTTTATATATGATTTTAAATTTTGAATTAAATTGTTTACCTTTTGCAACATGCTGTGCACTCTGTCCGTTGGTAGCACACATTTTTTCTTTTTTGAGGAAACCGTTTCCCTGGCTTCATTTAAAGCCCATTGGTCTATTGGATATGGAAATGATTTCTTCGCCTTTTCTTCCACGTCCTATAATAAATATTAATTATTATGACATCAAATAAATAGTTTGACATATGTATATTTACCTGTACAGTGTGGGGCAGTGGCTTAGCGCATAACATTGCTAAAATGCGCAAGCAAAGTGTTTCCACAAACAAAAGTGCATCTTCTTGGGCCGATAAGCGTGGGTGCACTTGTTCTAGCACCTTTTAAGAATAAAAATCCAATTTTATTGCAAATATATTTTATTAATAACACCTTCATATTATTCGATATACATACCTTCCTCAGGGACGGTATAAATAATCCTTTCCAGCGCCCTGCATTTTCGCTTTTAGTGAAATCGTAACCATCATCGTCGCAGTTGCTGCTACAGACATGCTGAGAAGAGAACATTTCTATGTTCTAATCGCGCAGCTAACACCAATAACAACCTCCACAACCTACACTGTTTGGGGTTTCTATGTATCCCCGTCACAATAGGAAATTGAGAACAAATTATCAAACAGGAGTTGGTCTATATGCACTACTCGCCATTGTCGTTAGATTTATGAATGTGGCTGAAATTTGTATTTTGTATACGAAATTTTTCTACCACTGCACATAAGTATTTAATTTTTGGTCAAATTATTATAGTATGCACTTATACCGAACACTGATTACAATATTTTTTCTTTTGTGTTTCACTTTAAATAAACTGAAGGGACCCCTTGGTCCACACAACGACAGATTAATATCCAAAATATTTTTTTCTACGACACACTCAGGCAATGTATAAGAAAATCAAATCTCTTTAAAAAAACGAGTATTGAATAAAATAATTGTCACAGTCTCGAATATCGATTCTACTTCCACTCAATTCACAATGATTACCAGAAGTACATTGTTAGGGTTCGGCTCCAAAAACTCAAAATTATGATAATAATATTTTATAACAGCAAAAATTAAAAATATAAAGATAATTGATTTATGTAAGAACAAAAATTATAAGATTTCTCTGGAATTATTTTAAATATGTCAGTATAGAATTGTTTTCATTTAAATATCTACTACTAATTACAACTTCAGTGAATCCACAAACGTAATGCGTTTGCAAAACGTTAACATAATATGAAACTTTGTGTCTGCACTAAATACAAATTCTAATGAACCATTCACAATATATTGGCTATGAATAGTGGGCTTCACACCGAAATAGCTAAAGTAAATATATTTTAGTAAAAAGTAACAAACGAATAACGCAGCTTTAATTTTAAAGAATACTTAAAAAAATATAGCAATTACATTTTTTGTGTAATTACGTAATATGTCGTTTTAAAAAGATGTATTTAATGTGTACGAGAGCATTCGTTACACATTCAAACCTAATTAAAAAGAGAACTCTACAAGACGGTTAAAAGTTAGTTAACTTATTACATATAGTTATTATTACTAAATGCATATAATATCCGATAGGGTAGTTTTGTTGGAGCAGCGGATCTTTTACTCCACGTCGGTGTGTGTAACTATCTCTCTCTCTCGATCATTACTTAACTTTGTTTGTTGCATGAACGAATGAAGATAAAGTTTTTAAGTAATTCTATGTTAAAACTCTGAAATAAATATATAAAGCACAACGATTACACAGCCTCAATATAATATTAAGGTATAAATAATACATTATAAGTGCAAATTACATTTTAAATAGCAGAATTCTGGCATGCAGATCATAAATCACCGTGCTGAGGGCATAGCTATGTCAGTTTAAACAACCCGGTGGGAAATATACCACGAAAAGTAAGAGAGAGCTGCTAGATGGTGTGAGTTGGTGTGTGTGTACAAATAATGTACTGAACACAAAGACGACGACACGACACGACGTAGCGACGGCTGATTACCAATGTCGCTTTGAAGCCAGCGTCTTGAACATTTTGAAGACGGCAGCGACATATCAAACAGCAATTTCATTGTTGCCGTACTAAAATCTTTCACTTCAATAAAATTTACATATTTAGTTTAAAGTGGAATTATTTGTGGAAAAATTGTAAAAATTAGTGATTTATTTGTTTTAAATAATCGATTGTTATTATAAATGATATTTGATAAAGCTATTTTACGTTTCTGTTGGCAAAATAACGTCATAATTGTGAGAACTTTGAATAATTTTACATTTCACATATCAGTGACAGCTCTACAGCGACCATTGTCGTCGGCAAAATTGGAAACATTTCTAATTTGGCGGCAGCGAAGACTTCAACTCTTTTGTGGTGAAGTCGTGCTGTTGTCTAAAAATCTGTGCCGATAAGAACGCGTGTTTTTTAATATTTGACAGATGTCGCTCGTCGCTTGTCGTCGTCTATGTGTTCAGCACTTAAATGTTTTAGAAAACTAATATTGTAAACAGTTATTGAACGCACTTCGTACACCATAAATTTATAAACTATTGGACAGCAATTTGGTACGTTGGACAACCTGTTATGGAACATGGATTTTAAGTGAAACCATGTTACCTTACGCGGAATTTAATACACCTCTTCGATGCGTGTTGCATCAATATAATGACCCAAAACACTAATCAAAGTAGGTAAAGGAATGATTCAGACAAAATAGTATTAAAGTTTAAAGATGGCCTCCGCAATCGCCAGACCTTAATCCGATAGAAAATTAATGGAGAGAGTTTGAAGTGTCTCCAAGATGCTAAAATCCATCTAATAAAGATGATTTGTGGAAGCTGTGGGAAAAAATTTCTGCTGTTATGTGCCAGAATTTAGTGAATGCTTCGCTCAAATTTTGTTCAGCAGTTATAAAAAACATTGGATACTACACTAAAATTAAAGCAAGCAAGATTAAAGTAATCATTTAATTAATATCTTAATATATAATACATGCGTTGTTTATCTTTTACCAATAAAAAGAACGAAAAAAACCAAATGTATTGATTATTATTTCATTGCACATCACTGTATGTACGAGCGAGGTGCAATAAGTACATATTCTACAAAAGAAAAACGAATATTTTGGAAAAAATTCACTTCGTGGCTATGGCCTTATACCTTTATAATTCCACGATTTAAAAAATAAAATGAAGTCTTTTGAGATACTTACTGTCTAGATATCTCTAACAGTTTCAATCGTGTTAGCTGGAATGCCACTCCATTGACACTCTTTAAATCAACTTTTGATACCACCCATAGAAGGAGAAGTATCAGCGTTTACAGCATAATACAAGTGCGTTATCCCTTCCAAAAGTAAAATCGAATCACCGACAAACTATTTTCCAATTTTTCTAAAATCCGCGGAGACCCCGCTTCACCATTTGTCAAACTAAACTACGAGTCCGTTACAAAATGGTAGTAATTTTCTTGGTGAGGTTAAGTACTTAGCGGACAACCGCCGAAGTTTTATTTCCACAAAAACTCCGTTTTTAATGTTTTTTTTTATTATTTTGAGAATAGCTTCGAGTGATTTTATTCAGTTATTGGTCTTAGTAATTTATTAATAGTGATTTTTTAAATAAAAACTATGTAAAGAACTTAAAAATAACAATGGTACTTAAGAGTTAGAGAACCATAGAAATTATTACACCTACATACCTATTATAATGTAAGTTATATTATAAACTAAGAAAGAAACGCTGTATTAAACCGGAGTCTGTAGTTTGCGAGTTTTTTACCGCTAGGTTTTTATAACTATAACTTATCTTTTTTAATTCCCAACGCCTAAAAAGAATTCAAAATAGATAATGAAATCCTAGACTTCATTACTTCCGGCCAGATATGAACACAACCAATGTACATACATATGCACATAAATATGCATATATACATATGCATTTTCTGTTTTTTTTTTTTTATTTCTGGTACGATTTGCTTAAGTTTTACGTGACTAGCAGTGACATTTTATTGAATTGCAATTGCGTACACATACATACATACATTCATTACATACAAATGTCACTAAATTAACAATTAAATAATGAACCACATAGAAAATTGATTTGTTTGCAAATATGCAAAATTCTTATTTTTGCGCTTAAGGTAAATTGAAGTTATATTCAAACACAATAAAGTCTAAATTGTCTTGCAAATATTTAAATTCTAGTTGTTGAAGAGTCTGTCTGTGGCTTATTGAATTAGGTGCTAATTAGAATTCAAATGCATTCTCAATAAAATAAAGTAATTTTTAAATTGAATTCAAACCGTTGACTCTTCCAACGTCTCAATTTTTTTTTTTCTTACAATTCGAAAATACATAAAGGTTAGATATTTATGCGGTTGTCTTGTTTCTGTTTTTGGTTTCTCTTATTATAAGTGTGTAACAATATTTTGTACAAGCTTAAGTGCGTACTAAAGTGTTTCTTAATTCTTGTATGTGTTTTCATTTCATTTTAAATAATACCTATAAAGACACATAATTAAATTTATCAAATAATGTAATATTACTTAACTTTTTAAATTTGAAATATTTTTTGTTAATTAATTAAGTTTAAAAGTTTTGTTTTGGTTATCCTGATTGCCATACAAGTAACAATTATCATCTGGAGCTTCTCCATAGTTTTTTAAAGCCAAAGTCAATAGTTCAGTTCTGTTCTTCAAAGCTACGACTACAAATGCACCATTTGGAAGTATCTCACACGCTGTTATTTGGCCAGGCGGCTTGTAAACGGCAAGTGATTTACCTAGAAATATAAACAAATACATATTTAACTCGTCAGTTATTAACCGTTTCTAATAATAATAACTATACGGAAAATTGGCTTTTTTGCGGGGATTATTAGTCATAATTAAAAAAGTTTATTCCCCGTTTTTCGAAGTTAACCTTCAAAATCGAAATAGTCACCTCGGTATTTCGGGTATTTCGAAATTTAGCTTACTGGAAACGCCATAATTAATTATAGTATAGGCGTGACACTTTAGTGCGGTCAACTCTACAGCACTTAATATCAGTGCAGGTAAAAGTATTCGAAATATTATATTGCATTTTGCTATCACCTGTATTCAGTTCCCATACGCGTATGGAGTTATCACGACCATCTTTATCACGTGACAGCAATACCTTTCCCAATGGATCTAATTTTAAAAATGTCACCGGTGCATTGTGACCAACCAATGTGGACCGACAATTGCCCGTTATTAAATCCCAAATTAATATTTTTGCATCTTCCAAACCAGCTATGACGCAAGCGTTCGATTGTGATATCGCCAATGAGACTGTATTACAGGCTGGCTTCCATTTCTTGAACAATGTACCGCTTTGTAGATCATAAACGACAATAAAATTTGGAGTCGGCTCATTTAGCTCTTTGGCCACAACGCAGACATATGAACCCTCATATGTTATTGCCGATAGCGAAGTGATGAAATCATGATGTGGAATGCGCAAATCATAGAGTAGCTTCTTCTGTGACAGATGCCAAACCAAAAGTGGAAATGGTTTTTGTGTTTCATCTCCGCAAACGAGTATACTACAGAAAATTAATGTTTATGTTAATGTTAAATTATTGTTACAACTAGAAGTTTATAGAATTTTATCTCACCGTCCATCGCCTGAAACCAAAAGCGAATTAAGGAATCGATCTTCTCCAGCCTTAAAGGTCATAACACAGTCTCCAGACTCTAAATTCATAAGATGTACATACATGCGATTACGCGATAAGCAGACCACATGGTTTTGATCGTGTAAACCAAAATAGGGCATTTTCTGATTCATAACACCTTTCAAAGTTATCTGAAATGTGAGTGCAAATTTTTTATTTATTTCTTATTTGTATGAAAATACTAGGATTCAAATATGAAATGCATACGATAATTTATATATTTGATCCGATTAAGTTTTCCTTAAAGAAAACAATTAAGTAGATGCCTAGTATTATTATTTGTCTCTAAATGAAATCGTATGGAATTTTGCCAATTCAACTCTTAAAAGTCAACTTAATCCATATAAGGAATGCGTTTTTGACAGGGAGTCCTGCTAAAGAACACAGTCTTCTTCTTTTCTAGCGTAGACAGAATGGTGTGTGTCAGAGAGCTGCAACGAGTATGATGAAATCAGAACAAACAGTTGTGCCAAAAACACAATCAAATCAATTCAGTTCAGCATAGACAACATTGTTAATCAATTTCAGTAGCCGCCAGCGTCAACTGATCTGATGCAACACGAACAATCTGTTCTTCGGCAATCGCGATCGTGTAAACGGTATGGCTGGTCTCGGTTCCAATCGTATCATGTCAGTTCATAGCGTTGCGACGATTGTTTGAATTGAAGTGAAACTTTGGGTAAACTATAAGTAAATCTATGCGTTATGTGCTGAACACATAGACGACGTAAAGATGTAACGTCTTGAAATATTATGAATTTTGTGTCAGTCAAAGAGCAGTTTGTCAAAGAAAACATAATGGCACTTGCGAAGGGAAAGCTGGTGTCGCTGAAAATCGATGTTGCCACCAGAATGGATAAAGCCATTCTAGGAATAAATTTGCAAATGATCCGCGCAAACCTGGCTAAAACCGAAATTATTGTAAAGACTTTGGGAATGACTGAGCTCGGGGAATCTCACACTGGAATATATACATATGAAGAACAAAATTCTAGAAATCTTAGATGATTATGGAATATCACTAGATCAAATCTACAGGTAAAAATTGAACTACATACAATTTTTTAAATACATATGTGATTTTTTTTTAATTTTCATATTCAACAGCATTATGTCTGATAATGGGCGAAACATGATTAAAGCCGTCCAAGTGCTAAATGATACGACAGAGGAATTCCTTTTTGAAGAAGACATAGAAAGTGAGAATCTTCTGAATGAATTGGATTCTATTGAACTTGCTAATATACACCTTGTGAGATGTGCAGCATACACTCTGCAACTGTGCGTATTCGATGTCAACAAAACAAAGGAGATCGCCGATAAAATAAGTGCCTGTCGCACATGATGCAAATCGCTGCGCACAGAAACATATATAGGTAAGTAATGATAAGTTATATCTATATAAATATATATTATATATATATATATACTATTTATAAAATCTATGCAGACGTGTCTTAATTGGGAATGAAAAAAACATACCATCGCTCGACGTTGCTAGAAGGTGGAATTCAACCTATTTAATGCTAAAAAAATTATTGGACTTAAAGGATTTCCTGGCAACGCAGTCTTATATTTGTGTAGATGCCGATAGGGATTGGATCGAGACGTACATTGACGCTTTCAGTGATTCATACCAGGCAACCCTAAAGCTACAAGACAATGATTTAGTTTATAGTGAGTTCTTCGTAGTATGGATGGAACTAAAATTGAAATGCGAGAATAGCTACAATTTAATTAAAAAAAAAAACTATCGGCACAGATAAAAATAAGAGAAAAAAAATTGTTGGCAGCGATTTACATGGATCCTCGGGTAAATTGTATGTTGTCGAACTAGATATCAGAAATCGTTAGCAAAGGCTAATTTAAAAAAAATAGCTTTTCGTTTATTTGAGTTGAAAGAAGTAAGCTGTATGTAGAATGTTTGAAATTTGGGTCCTGTTTTGTTTATGTTGTAGTTTTGAGAAACTATGTTAATAATTAAAATTGTCATCGTCAAAAACTAATACTTGTACTAAACTAAAATACAAGAAACATTTCATACTTATTATCGCTTTATTATTTAAGGAACAAACACGAACTGTTCCAGTGCTCGAAACTCCTGTGCGTGAAGAGATGTTTGCTTCACCTGTCTCGTCAATTCTTTCAACCGCATCCTCACCTGAAGAGAAGTCGCTGTTCTCGGAATTTTTGGACAATTTGCAGACAGTGTCAGAAAGCAAAAAAGATCCTGTTTCTGCAAAACTTGTCAAAATTTATGCTGACATCGAAAACTTCGACATAACATTTGGTAGCTTGCCTTAAATTCAAATATATTGCAATTTTTTATGATTTGCAGCTTAAGATTCCGTATATAAGTGCACTAGCGCAGGTTGTGCTGGCTACACCTGCAACGCAAGTGTCCGTCGAACGGGCATCCTCAACCCTACACTTTATATTAAGTGAACGAAGAAGTTCGATTAGTGCAGAAAATCTAAACGCCTTACTAGTTATAAAGCTTAACACAAAATATCTAAAAAATTTTACAAAAAAAAATATATATAATATATATATAAAAATGCAAAAAAATTAAAAACAACATTGTCTGAAACTTTTTTTTCTTTTTGACAGCATTTTGTTATATGGAATATGGAATCTAAATGAAACTTGTTAACAAAAATATTTGAAAATAAAATTAAATTGTTCTATTAAACAAATCATATTATTTCTTTTTTACAACAACAAAAGTAAATGTGAAGACCGTTTGCATTGAATTTTTCGGTCAATCGGTCTTTTGCTGACTCTCTTTGTGCGAGCGTTTCTCGTTGCGCTCTTTACGCACTGCTCATTGAAAGAGCGAAATACAAAGAGCTCAACGAAAAGCGCTCAACAGAAAACATAAATGAAGACAGCAAGAGTCTCTTGCTCAGAACGAGAGCGAGAGAGTATGAACTTTTTCGGTTGTGCTCGCTACGAGAGCACAGGAAGAAAAACGGTCAACAGTTAGACCCCTTTCACACGGGCAATTTCTGTTGCGGCAATTCTTATTTTTATAGGAGAGGGGGCGACGAGGAGAGGAGAATCGCGCCGAGTCTGCTGTGTTCGAGCAACACGCTTTGTGTTTTTATTGGTAACAGTTCGCTGCTACGTAACAGTGTTGCATTTGCGCACATTTTAAAATTAATGTATACAATATATTTGAAAATTTGAATTTAATCATTTAATTTTGCATGCAATTTCCAAATACATATAGAAATATGCATACTTTAATTAAAATGTGTTAGAAAATTGAGAATAACGATAAAAGTTAATGAAATATATTTTTTTGCTTGGAAACGATGCGTACAAGAAGTTGAGAAAATTATATGAAAGATAATGAGAGAAAGACACGAACAGAGTTGTCAAACAAGAATTGCTCGTGTGAACGCAATGGGCGACAGCAAAAGAGAATCGCCCGAGAATTAGCAACAGGAGTTGCCTGTGTGAAAGTGGACTTATAGTTTACCCATAATTTCACTTCAATTCAAACAATCGTCGCAACGCTATGAACTGACATGATACGATTGCAACCGAGGCCAGCCATATTGTTTACACGATCGTGATTGCCGAAGAACAGATTGTTCGTGTTGCATGAGATCAGTTGACGCTGACGGCTACTCGAATTGATTAACAATGTTGTCTATGCTGAACTGAATTGATTTGATTGTGTTTTTGGCACAACTGTTTGTTCTGATTTCATCATACTCGTTGCAGCTCTCTGACATGAACCGAAGAGACAAAATCAGACAGAGTAACGTATCAGTACTTAAGTATACACAAACATTTATTACTCGTTGCAGTTCTCTGGTGTGTGTATATCCTATTTTGATGGGTATTTTCTAAAATTTGGCGCATGATAAATATTTGTTCAGTTGTTTATTTTCCAGGTCTAAAGTCACACTAATAAGGTCCTGTAAACTTGGTGATGGTGGACTTCAATCTTTCATGATTTGTTGAATTACTTATTAACAATAATATAGTCAGTTTATTACGTACATATGTATATAGGTATTTACTACAACTTTCAATGATAAATCTACTCGATCAAACTTTAGAATGAACATAAGTTAAAATGTAAATATTATGGTGCATCTGTATAGATTTTAAATACAAACAAAAGCTCTTAAAGAAATTGTATTTACCTTATATTTTCCTTCATCCAGATTGATAACTTTAATTTCTCGTCGACATAATACAGCCGCTTCATAACTGCCGACGGGACACATAGAAGTTGGCTGTGGTATGCCCAACAATTGCCGTACACGCGAACAACTCTGCACGTCCCATATACATATTTCCTCGCGTTCGGTACATATTGATGCCACATGGTAACCCTTCTGTGGCAAATTGACCAACACATCATAACTGCTAGTGGAGGCATACTCATCCGAACCCAAATTACTATTCAATATTTCCATAAATGGTATTTCTATTTCATTGGTGAACTCTAACCATGAGCGAATCTTCTCATCATCTTTCAATGTCATATCATCACGTATACGCACTTTCAGATAATATTTAATTAAAGTGAAAAATTGGTGACCATCATAGTTGAGTTCGCGCATGTAGGTTTTTAAAAACTCTTTCAAAAATGTTATATGAATCCACGATTGTTCGGTAATTTTCGCGAGTTTCTCCGAAACAATTATATCATGCATTAAATACGCTGGACCGTTAGAGTGAACTTTATCGGCAATCCACTGAAGATCGGTAAAGTAGAAACAGTTGAAGAGCATTTCAATTTTTTCGCAAGTTGCATTATCTTCAACTATGGCACAAAAATGATGATAAGGCAGTTTTAAGTACTTTTGATAATTGTAACTGAAAATGTAGAAAACACAAAGGAAACACATTAAAATTGGACGAATGCATTTAAAGAACCTATAAACCGTTTGCTTACTTTGTTATATGTCCATTCCCGGTTGCATTTGGCAGTATGCTCTGTTGACGATCGAAGTAGTCACGTATTGTTTTGTGTACCAGCCACCTTTTGTGTGTATACCTCTTGAAAACAGCATTTTTAAATGTTTTATCAGCTATGCGAATATTCTTTAAAAATAACAGCATTGGACCCATTAACCAACAAAATTTTGACCATATCTTAAAAGCGACCTGCGCTTCTAATTGTGTTTGCTTTTGAAAAATACCCAAACAATCGCTTTCGCGTATACCCCACTTGGATACGGCGACAATCAGCAGCATCAACTCCACATGTTCCGTTTGAAATTTGCTCTCTAAAATCTGCAACATTTTATCCAAGACATCCGATATATCCGTTATGCTAATGGACATGTGTGAAAGCCATGCTAACCACCAAAGTGATTTGGCGTGTAACGGTGTCTTGCCACGCAAAAGTTTCCATTCGTCGGGTAATTTGAGTGCACCATTTGATGCGTAAAATTCACTTCCACCGGAACTAAGAATATCATTCCACTGTCGTTCGGTGAATTGCTTCATCTTTATAAAACACTTGTTGGGTATGCCGAGCTCGCACAAATTGGTTAACATTAGCGATTCTTCTCTGTTTTCTGTTTCGGTTATGGTAAGTATCACTTTGGAAGTGCTATTTAGATGTAATGGCAACCAATTTAAGTTGTCTTGTGTAATCTCATCCAACGAATCGATAATGATGATTACGAAGAAATCCTTGTTTTCCAACAGATCTTTCAGTACATTTGAATAGCCTTCTGTAGACTGAAATAAAAGTGTCAAGTATATTTTACAATTTATCTTTGTTAACGGCATATTTAAAACATACGTGTTCACAATTACATTGCGCGCCGTTAACCAATACCGATAGTTGATCTGTTATGGAGCCCAATAGGGATGTTAGATCGGATGATCGGACTGTCAAGTTTGCAAACCTGGAAACATATATATGTAAAGCTTGATATCATGTGAATAGTTTAATAAATGTTGTCATAGCTCAAAGTTTACTTGCATAAACACCTCGTAATCTCAACCTATATCTATCAAACCAATCTTATACCTGACTTTGATGCCTAACTATGTTTTAACAACCGTAGATACTTATTTTGAAACCAACATTCACGTGATAGCCTTTCAGGTGTTTAGCCTGTAAAGCACTATCTCATACTCGTACTATATCTAATACGATACGATATATAATACATCGCTCAGAGAAACTACATTCTTATGTACATAAAATGTTTAAAAACAATATCACCGATAAAAAAAATTATATTTGGACGCCCTCATATTCCTTATTCCATTATTCCTTGTTTCTCATTTAACAACTTATTTAAAGAGCTACGCAATGCAATAACCTTGAACATGATATACTATTAAAGATCAGCTCTCTGATGTTTTATAAACTGTTGAAATCTGAAATTTAGAACTTTAGAATAATAATCTTTCAGTGAGTACATTATATTCTTCATGTTCTAAGGATTTAATGTTTATGAGGTGATCCCGGTCTCTGTCATCATCAGAATATACGAACCTGAGAATTAAAGCATTGTCTCTGGATTTTTAGCACATATTAACATTTCTTACCTCAATATCAAATGGGCGTCTGGTTTCCATCTTTGAACGTTTTCCATAATTTTAGAAGCTAACACACTTTTCCCACAGCCACTGGCACCTGAAATTATTAAGGGCCATTGTGTGTTGTCTTTAAGGTATCTGGGGACAGAACAAATGTTTAACGGTTATCATATGGCAACAGTAGTAAGAAACATTAAACATATTACTTACCTTTTAACGTCATTCATAATATCAAAATTGGCTGAATTTTGAGCTAATATTTTGGAGTAATGTGCGATTAGGTGTACTTCCTCTAAGAGTACCTTATCTACACCATTAGTGTTATACGGTATACTATTTTTGTTTTGATGCTCCTCAAAAATTGAAGTTATCGATTTATCCAGTAAATTTTCGATAACTGCTGTCAGTTCTTCATCCAAAATATTCATAGTGGGCAAAATTCGAATTAGATTTTTCTCCGAGAGATGCATTTTCAACTCAGTGTATACTTTGGTGATTCGTCGTAAAACTTCTGCATCTAATTGCGAGGCATTTTCGTGTAGTTTTGTGTATTGTGCACCAGTCTGTATCCAAATGCAACGCTTGGCGTGCTCCTGGCTTATAAGTACCGTATTATTTATTTCTTGTTCAACTACGGTTGTTAAATATGAGTCTTTTAAATCATCGGAAAAAAGGCGAAGTAGCACTTCCAACAAATGATTCAATTCATCATTAACTTCGGTGGAATATGTATCAATTTGTTGTGTATACAAGCGGTGACACATGGGCTGATATGAATTGTCTATTGTATACCATTTTTCCAATAGTACTTTCTCCTCCTCATTTGCCACACTCAAAACCGATGTGAAATCTTGACTTTCAATGGTCAACGGTAACATGGGTGTGCCAAGTGATGAGCCTAGAAATAGAACTGGTATAATGTAAGCGGTGGAATTGTGACGAGATATTTCCGATAAGCAATTTGCAGCCTCTTCGTGACCCCCTTGTGCTTCTTGTGGGCTTTGCGTCCAGCGCTTAACTTCCAGTAATTTACCGAAGTCTTTCTTAGCCCCAACATCGTTCTCATGCACATCTGAGATTAAAAAGTCAAAACCTTGACTTTGACATTTCGTGACAAACTGCTTAAAGAGACTATGTATAACCCGTTTATGCTTTTTGTACTCGGGACTATTATTCGCTAAAATATAAATCACAATTTTTTTGTCCCTTTCGATTTTACGTCCGGGCGGAGGTTTTCCTTGAAGAATCGCTAAATTGTTAGGCGCAGTTTTTTGGTTTGAAATATCGCAAGGTGCATTCAAAGCTTGTGGTGTGGTTGTTTCAGAGTCTGAAAAGAAATTATTTCCAGAACTTTACATATATTCCAAATATCTTAAGATTCTGTTGTTAAATGTAAGAAAGGTATTTGTTCTTTTTATAAGTCATTTTAGAAAAGACATAAGAATATAGGTTAAAATGTTATTTTATGTATTTTCTGATAATATTTCGATTAACTACGCCTCGTATTTGTAAAAAAATAAATATATTTATTTAAAATTCATAAATACATTCAGGTTTATCTTTTCTAAAACACTATTTGTGTATAATACATATATCCTACATACATGTATACACATATATTATGTGTAATAGCATTTATCATAATAACTAAGAACATACCCTTCTCCGAGCATTGATTGCCTTTGATAACATCTTTATTGGCTTCGTTGGGCGTTTGTTGTGTTTCATTTTGCGCGGCTGTTGTGAAGGACACATCTGGTGGCACCGGCTCTGGATCGGCCAAAGGCGCAAGTTTCTCACTATTATTCCCAACAGATGCTAATTGAATTTCCTTTTTATTGGCTTCTTGGTACGGCGAGGAACTGCAAAATGATTTCAATTGGAGAGTAATACTATTTCACTTCTTAATAAATTGATTCTATATGTACGAGTACAAGTACATACGCTCGCATGTAATGAATAGCATCACACATTCTATCGTATGTATATAAAATTATATACTATAATAGTATGAAATAAGATGTCTTGAATTGTTTAATATTAAAAGAGAATTGTTTTAAAGTGCAATAAAAACAACAAATTTTTACTGCTTGATATACGAATGTCCACTATTCTGCAGTTTAATAGTATTTTCATCAATTTTGAGGAATATAGGGTCTGAGGCTCTTACATGTGCTTCATATGGTCCTTAATTTAGGACTTGATTTGCTTGTTTTTTTTTTATACTGTCGCAACAAGTTATACAGACAACGGCTGTTTATAAGACCTACATTTTAACAAGTAAGGGAGGGCTAAGTTCGGGTGTAACCGATTTTTTTATTCTCGCAATTTAATTTATTTTTATTAAGATAACATACAATTTGACCATATATTCAGCATAAAGTCCAATATAATAGTGAAAACCTTTATTTGTATATAGTAAATGAGGTGTTGGGGTTAATCCTGAACCCTTTCACTCATTTACACTACCACGATTCCTTAATTCTGCAATGATATCTCACATATTATCAATTACATATTATATTATATAGGAATATCTGAGAAATTTACCTATATTTTCGGTAAAATATTGGTCGCCTAGGCGCCTTGAAAACTTATAGCCCGATTTGTGCAGTATTTGTGGAAAATTCTGTTCAGATACCTTCACTTCCACTGCTTAATTTATAGATTTTAATAAAAACGATTAAAATGAATTTCAAAACAGTGGAATAAGAGAGTATGAAATGCTATAGCTAAACCATTAATAAAGTTATGAAATTGGTTGAATGCTATTTATGCCGAATATACGGGTCAAATTCTTATTATCTTAATAAAATTAAATAAAAGAATTGCGAGAAAATGAACAGTTCCGTTACACCCGAATTTGCCTTAACTAAAGGAGTTAGATATAGAGTTACATACGTATATCATAATGATCAAGATGACGAAATGAGTTGAAATCGGGACGTCTGTCCATTCAAGATACAACTTGATTATAAACTACAGCTAAAGCTATATAAGTCAAATTTTATAGACACATTTCTTTTTAGTATCAAATCAAACCAGATTCTGCCAAAAGAAAATTCATCAAGCTACACGACTCACGTTGGGGTATTTGACCACCAAAACGGAGATTAATTGAAAAATGAATATTGAGAATGTTTTATACTCGATTATTGAAGACAAAATTCTCCATCATTAGGCAAAGGAATCGATAACATATGTTGCTTAATTCAATTTTTGTGTTGTCTCAAAGTTCGTAATTTTTTTCGATTTTTTCGCGTTTTTGCAAAAAGTGAATTTTTTGTATTTTCAAGTGCAAGTTTTTCTATTTTTGCCATTCAAAAGCCAAATATTATTATGGATCCTTCAACTTCAGGTAATTTCGAACAAAAAAAGCAGTTGCAAGTCGACATTTACCCTGTATAACTATTTTTAATCATTTATGGAAAAAGGTCTAAATTTTAGCCATTATTGAGAAGTATGTAGAGTTTTAAAATGGTACCGGACAACTTCGTGTTCTGAAATTTATGTATTTTTAAAGCTTAGGAATTATACTAATATAATAAACAAAAACATCTTTCGCGTTTTTGCGCCAATTCGATTTTTAACAAATTTTGTAAAAAAACGCATGTCGTCCAAAGTGAGAGAAGAACCGTTGCTGTAGTTTTTGTTTTGTTTTCGCTTTCGTTATCATCATCATATATTGTTGTTATTGTTATTTATGTTTGTAATATAGCAAATTTAACTTTAATTACTAAGTGGGGGTTTGATGGAAGCTCTGGGCATTGCTCATATAAACAAGCCTTTCATGGCCCAGGCGCTAGTGACTCTTCTGTTTTCATAACGTCCATTGTTCCACTGAGATTAGTATATAATGATAAAATCTTTTGGCAAGACCCCATTAAAAATTGAATTCACCAAAGAGACAGCGAGTATATTGGTAAGAGAAAAAGAACGAGTTGACAAGGAAGCAAACAATCTGGTAAAGTCTGTTGTGCCAGTAGGAGAAAGGTTCGTAAAAGTAAGTCATAAACTAATCTTAGTAATGATCGACGGAAAAGTTTGCAATGCAATCACAGAAACTACATCATCCCAAAGGTGTTATATTTGTAATTCCACTTCTAAAGAATTTAACTCTATTGAAAAAATTATAGCGAATCCTGTGAAGACAGAAACTTTGGAATTTGGTTTGTCTATATTACATGGATGGATTCGATTTTTTGAGTGTATCATACACTTGTCTTACAAATTACCTATAAAAAAGTGGAAAGCTAGCGGATAATGACAAACAAATTATAGATTCTACTAAAGCCACATCCAAAATGAATTTAGAGTCAAAACCGGATTGATTATCGACCAACCAAAGCCTGGCTTCGGAAATTCTAACGATAGCCAGGAGTTTCTTTGAAAACGCTGAAGTTTCTGCAGATATTATTAAAATCGATTTAGAACTGATCAACAAAATGCACGTGATACTAATAACTGTTTCTTCGGGTCATTATTAACCCAAACGATTACCCTCCTCCCGCCCAACCGACGCGTGGGGCGCAGTCCGCATACGAGCGGAATTTGCCGAGTCTAGAAAGGCAAGAGATTTTTAAGCGTCCGGTTCTCAAACTGCTCAGCTACAGAAAGAAACATTTCAACAGCTGAGATTTAAAAATTTATTAAAACAAAAAGTTAAAAATTTCTGAATATTATTTATTAAGAGAAGACAAAATAGTTTTTTTGATGCTAAATATTGAGTCAGATGGATCAAATGTGCTGGAATGCGAATTAAAATCATGACATATTCGGCAGAATGGTTCATTTAACTCAAAATTTGTTCTAGAAGATTTTAGAAATAATGGTCTAAACTGCCTGGATGAACGCAATGGGACATTAAACTTAATATCAGACAAAAGGAATGAACTACAAACTAAACCATTCAGAAGTTTTACTAGAAAAATTATACCTAGCATTTCTCTGCGACTAGTGAGTGTGGGAAGATTTATAAGTTTTAAACGACTAGTATTCGGGGGAAGATTCAATCTTGAATCATGAAATACATTCTGAAAAATTCAGACATTAAATGTACCCGTGAGAAATCAAATGAAGACATTTTAAACAGGTTTCTACTGAGCTCCGATCCGATCAATAGCAGCAAAATTAAATTACCAAAAACAAAATTCAAGCCCTACCAAAATCGGTAATAGAATTGCTTATTCCGCCAACTATTTCAGTAAGGGCTGTTCGATGATAGTGATGATGAAACTGGAGATGCACATATTGAGGAACTAGAGGCTTGCAACTCCGACGACAGTCATTAAACTAAATGAAATGCTAGTTTTTTTATGTATTTGTGCTAATTCAATAATAAAAAATTATAATATTTTAAAATTACGACTTCCCTGAATTAATCTCCGTTTTGGGGGTCCTATACCCCACTGTGCGACTGTCTGGAAGTGGAACTAATTAACGCCCTCTGTGCACCATAGGACCCTCTTTAGCAAACATGGGGAAGGTTCGACGACGAAAAGGTGCAATCACAACAGCCATTGGAGCAGTTTTCTCCTCGACTTGCACTCCTGCTCTTTGAGAGCCCTCATCAGAAAATCGATATAAGGGATATATACAACTGCAACTCACTGGGTACCGCTGTAGCAGAAACAATTTGGTTTCCACAAGGCAAAAAAAGAAGCTGATACGAAGAGGATTGTCTTTTCACAGTGGAGAGGAAGCAGACTGTCTACATCGCAATGTCGATCGACCACAACACGTTCGAGGTGTTTTAAGACTAGAGCATACTCATGTAGGAACCAAGAAGGTAATCTGGTCACCGATGTGTAGGGCTTACAGAGTTTATGGAGGGAACACTTCTCCAACCTGGTGAAGAGTAGTGAAAGTGCGATACCCGGAGATGATGAACCCGATCTCACAGTTTAAGATGATGGAATACATAGATATTCCAATAACCGACTATAGCGAAGTAAGAATAAAGTTTGCCCACTTGGAAAATAACAAAGCGGCGGGTGCCGATGGCTTACGGACAGAGCTATCCAAATATGGCAGCGAAGAGCTGACAAGGTGCATGCATCAGCTTCTTTGTAAAATATAGTCGGAGGAAAGCATGCCTAACGATTCAAATCTATGCTCTGCCCAATTCATAAAAAGGGGACCCGACAGTCTAATTATCGTGAGATAAGCTTCCTCAATATCACATATAAGGTCCTATCGAGCGAATTATGTGAGATAAATATTAAAGCCAATCGGTACAAAACGAGGTTTCTGGCAGAGCGACTCTTTATCGTGTGATTTCTTCAATTTAACCTTGTCGAGAGAGAACTATATTTTCAATTACCTACTCATTCCAAAGTAGCACGTGTTGACATTTCAAGGCTGACTTGTAATTGGTTTTAATGCAGGTTCCAAGGAAGACGAAATTATCGACAACTTCAAAGTTATGGATTATAGCAATGAATATATTTCATCTTGTCCTCATTCATCACCAGACCCATTCGTTTCGCTTCTTTGTCAAGCTTAACCTCAAAAGGAAAGGTAACTCTCTAACTATTCGCTCAAGTCAAATTGGGCGATCTTTTTATTTTAACAAATTAACAAATTATACAAATTAATTATTTAAACACATTAAATACATTAGTAATTGTTAGCTAATTATGTGATAAGCGCTGATAGTAATATACTGTACGTATTTGTAAAAAAATATATACTAACGTATATGCATATGTAAATATGTGTATACTTGTGATTAAATTTCGTTGAAAAATAAAAAAAATATTAAAAAATCTCGTCTACAAGAATTTGAGTGACTTCAAGAGGCATATGGCGTAATCAAACTGACTCTTACTTCCAACCAACCAGCGACAAGGAAAATAAAAATTTCTTAATATATAAACAAATATATACATACATATGTATATTTACTTACTCATCTGATTTCTCTGATATGCTGTCGTTTTTTCTTTTATCCCCAGAACTGCAAACGTTACCCATTTTCACACAATTTTTATTGTATTATATAAATTTTATTCTTATTCAATTAAGTCGTTAATGCTAGTTTAGCGACGTTTAGTTAAGCTGCAAATAAATAGGAAGTAGTACTTTATTGTTATTGCAATTGCAAGAGTGTAATGTCGTTGCACTTCATATACATGATGCATTGTGGTGGTCTAGCCGCAATCTCACAGATCCAATATTTATTGCCATAATATCAAATAGATTTCTACATACATATGTACATATCTACAAACATATGCATGTACGTATCTGCACAATAGATTTGTTGCGTTTGTTGTTTTTCACCTTGCCGCAATTACTTAGTATCGCCACCCCTATTAGTATCGAAACGAAGAAAAAACTAAAATAAAATAATAATACACGTACAACAGGTCAACAAATGTGCTGGGTAGACCGCTGGCGAAACGCATGCTCTGATATGCCACACTGCCCCATACCCCTTTGCATATGTATTACATAGCAGACTTAGTGCAAAATGCTAACATACAAATCTACTATGTAAGTGGGTTGTGGGAGGAGAGGCGTTTCATCGCCACCTTCAACCCCGCATTTACATGCTCGCGCAACAACATAAATTGCTCCATTTCTCTTATTGTTGTTGTTGTTGTGTTTTATTTCTTCTTTTTTAAACAGTATCCAATTTTGTATACACATTGCGATATTTTCTGCTGTGGATTTTCCTGACTGCAACTTTGATTTGTGATACGAGTTATGTATATGACCATTACAAATTGAATTAAAATTGCTGAATTTAAACTGTTCAATTCGTTCATATTAAGCACTATCAGAATTTAAAACACAACTAATTCTATTAATAACACAATAGCAGATTTTTTATACATATCTATGTATGTATGTACATGCATATTTAGATAGGTAAGTATAAGCATTTAGAAATACACACTGAAAATTCGCCCGATACATAAATACGTACATACACATGCCCGTATGTATGGATATGCACACAACGAAAGTAAATTTTCACTTTTTCTAAAATTAATATTTTTTTAATCGAAATTTTAGTGACGCATTAATAAATCAATTAATAGCATCAACGAGATTTGGCACTGTGGGAACGCTGGTCACCGTGCGACAATCGACGCGCTACTACATACATACACATCGCTGTGTGGTATATTTAATAAAAGAATCCCAACGTTGACATTTTCTCTCGCTAAAATTTCACTTTTTCACTTCGTCCTTTTTATTTAGCACTGCGCTTATATTCGCTTTATTAACGTAAACTTTACGCGCATTATTTTTGAAATTAATATTTAATATAAATTAATTACAATTTTATATTTCCTATTTAATTATAACATGTTTTTTAATCTCACGTCTTTCACATTTTTTATGCACTGCATACTGATTGCAGAAAATAAAATAAAAACTACTTATACTTTTAGATGTTGTATACAAAGCTTTAGAGCTTAATATGTGTGCTTGGAGCTTTTCAAAGAGCATAGAAAAGGAGCTATTTATTAAATGAGAGAGCAAGGTATGCACATACTACAGTGTAGAGAGCGAATATTGAAAATAATGAAAACAACTGCACATGTACCTATCAAGACTGTATGTATGTATGTATGTATGTGTGTTGATTTATACGAATATGTACAAGTGTACGTAGGCGAATCGGTTGGCGCTTCGAAATTCATATTTCTTAATTTCTTGATATTATACCCATTTATTTATAAATGGTATGTACAAATATCGCGCATACATACATACATATGTACGTAAGTACATAGTACCTATAAAATATGGATAAACATAACTGTATAAGTGTATGACATGGAGATGGCAAATATTTGCGTGCCTCTGACATTCTTACTGCTAATCAAAAGTCACTGATAATAGCTGCGTCAGTTTTCAAAAATTAGCGTTGACTGTTACTGTGGCACAGAGGCACAGTATATCAGAGTCGTTAAGAGGTGTTGTATGTGGTGGTCTGTAAGTATACTCAGAAATAACAGCAAAAACAGCAATGAATAAGTTCATAAATCTTACATCAATTAAACGCTAAAAATAATTAATATTCCAAAATTTTATTTTAAACCTTGCGAAACCTAGCAGTACTGCAAATAGCATAAAGTTACCGATTTATTTGTAAAAATCCGAGCAGGGGGTTTTGGACTTGAGTATATCAGTGGGGTTGTTCATACGAGGCTCTGTTTGCTCTTTCATGAGGGAGGTTTTTTTAAGTGGTGGGTCACAAGTCCTACGCACAACCGCAGAAGTGGTCTAAAACCGGAAGTCGTGAGCTGCTTGAGTCATATGCAAAAGAATCGTTCCTGGTCACTCCCAAGTGAATTGCAATCAGAAACTTTCCTCACTTCCATGAACTTCTACATATGACCCCATCCCCTCTGCCGCTCGATACGAAACGAGACTTCAGACAGGGTGACTTTCTATCGTGCAACTTCTTCAATATATTGCTGGAAAAAATAATGCGAGCTTCATAGCTAAATAGAGAAGGTACAATCTTCTATAAGAGTGTACAGCTGCTGGCGTACGCCGATGATATTGACATCATCGGAAGCAACAACCGCGCTGTTTGTTCTGCTTTTTTCAGACTGGATAAGGAAGCGAAGCGTATGGGTCTGGTGGTGAATGAAGACATGACGAAATATCTCCTGTTAACAAACAAACAGTCAACGCACTGCCGTCTTGGCTCCCATGTCATTGTTGACAGTCATAACTTTGATGTTGTAGATGCTTTCGTCTACTTGGGAACCAGCGTTAACAACACCAACAATGTCAGCTTTGTCAAATCACTCTTCAAGTCGCTCGTTATTCCCGTCCTGATGTATGGCGCTGAAGCGTGGACGATGACAACAGCCGAAGGTTTTGCGCAAGATTTATGGTCCTCTTAACATTGGTAACGGCGAATACCGCAGACGATGGAACGATGAGCTGTACGATTTATACGACGACATTGACATAGTCCAGAGAATAGAAAGACTGCGGCTGCGCTAGGTCATGTTGTACGGATGGATGAAAACAATCCAGCTCTGAAAATGTTCGATGCAGTACCCACTGGAGGAAGCCGCGGAAGAGAACGACCTCCACTCCGTTGGAAGGACCAAGTGGAAAGTGACCTAGCTTAACTTGGTGTTTTCAGTTGGCGCCAAAAAGCAAAACGGAAGAACGAGTGGCGCGTTCTGGTGGATTCGGCTATATTCGCTTAAAGCGATTCCTACGCCTAATATATATATATATATATTATATGTATATAATATATGTATACAGTGGAACTTCTCTAACTCGAATCACCATAATCCACAAAAAAACTTCGAGTTATAGAATTTTCATTAAAACATATAAAATTTCAAAAAGCTGTAAAATATAGATTTATACACTGTTTTATTTATTGAATCCGCATAAAGTCTTATATACATACATGCGTTAAAACATGTATTCTGTAATTTTGTTTGTTGCATTTTGCTGTTTGGCTCTTGACGTCTGGGAAGGAAATTTGTATGAAAATTGGAATGTCTGTCCGTGCAAGCGACAACTTAAGTTACAATCAAGATATTTTAAAGAAATTTGGTACACATGAGGGGTTAGTATAGATGGACGAAATCGGTCCATTGTCACAAAATGAAAGTAAAATTTGGTACAAAGGATCGCAATAAGAAGGGAAATATTCGGATGCAATATTTTGGGAAAGTCTGCATGGTCCTGCCTCCTATTAAGTTTTTTGTAGATATCTCGTAAACTACTGAAGCTATATCAACCAAACTTTCTAGAGTAATTTCCTTTAGCCAATGCCTTATACATTCTAAAAAATAGTTGAAGGCGGTCCAGGAATTACCCCAGTCCCCATATACTATATATAATGATTTTTATTTTCTAGTGGACTTTATTCCGAATATATGGGTAAAAATTGTGTGTTCTCTTAATATAATTATATAAATAACAAGTAATTTATTTATTTAATTTTGTTAATATACTATACAATTTGACCCACATATTCGTCATATATATGGTATAAAATCCATTGAAAGTTGGAAACCCTAATAATAGGTATTTGGGAGCCAGGTGAAGTTATGGCCCGATTTCACCAATTTTTGGCACCGAGACATATTATTAGAAATATTCCCTTCTAATTTCTTGAACAAATCGGAGAGACTTACATATATTTTCGGTAAAAAATTTGTTAGAAGCACCGAAGTCCTCATATTCGATATAGGGGCCTTGATAACTTATGGTCCGATTTCGGCGATTTTTAGAAAGAGGGTTCCACACTATGTATGTATGTAATTGGCGTTGAACCGTTTAGCCGGTTATAGCCGAATCGATGAGAGCGCGCCACTCCTCTCTTTCCTTCGCTGTTCGGCGCCAGTTCGGACAACATGACCTAGCCAGCGTAGCCGCTGTCTTTTTATACGCTGAACTATGTCAATGTCGTCGTATAACTCGCACAGCTCATCGTTCCATCGTCTGCGATATTCGCCGTTGCCAATGTTCTGTTTTGGTCACATCGTCCTTCTCTTCCGTTGGGGCGTGGGCGCAAATCAGCGATATGTTGAAGAACCTCGCTTTTATGCGGATTGTGGCTAGACGTTCATCCACCAGGGTGAATGCCAGGACTCGGCGAAGGAGTCTCTCTCCTGTGGTGACAACTCGAACACCAAATTTGCGCTCCTTTATATGGCCGCTGTAGTAGATGTCACAAGGACCCACCTTCTTCCGTCCTTGTCCCGTCCTTCGCACTTCTTGTATGACGGTGATATCAGCCTTTAACCGTATGGGGCATCAACCAGCTGGGCAGAGACATCTTCCCAATTAAGGGTACGGACATTCCAGGCGCATTCTCTTAAATCATTATCCTTAAAACGTTTGCAGAGGTCGTCATCAAAAGGGTGTCTCATCCGAGACTTTCTTCGATTTTTCATTGGTACTTCGTTTTTATGTGCGGGTTCGACTTCTCGCTTTAGCTCGCCTTCAAACGGATGTTTGTTAGCTACTCAGAGGATACTTGGTCTAAAACCGGAAGTCGTGAGCTGCCTGAATCATGTGGAGCAGAATCGTTTCTGGCCACTCCCAAGTGAATGACAATCAAAAACTTTCCTCATTTACGTGAACTTCTACACATGATCACATCCCCACACTATAAATGCAGTATTTATACAAAGTTCTGTTCCGATATCTTCACTAGGGCTTATGTACTTTATATATTGTAAAGTAAACGATACAGACCGACTTCAAAGTTATGGTATATAGGAAGTAGGCGTGGTTGTGAACCGATGTAGCCTATTTTCACAACAAGGAAAATATTACAAACCAAATTCCATTGTACCATTTTGAGTGCAGTTCTTCTGTACCTTCTTCATAATGAAATTTCCGCCCATCTTCGAACTTAACCTTCTTATGGTGCCAAGGAACTCGTGTTCAAGTTTCATTAAGATATCTCAATTTTTACTCAAGTTACAGCTTGCACGGACTGACAGACAAACATCCGGAATTGAACTTTACTCGTCACCCTGATCACTTTGGTATATATAACCTTATATCTAACTCGTTTAGTTTTAGGACTTACAAACAACCGTTATGTAGACAAAACTATAATACACTCTTAGCAACTTTTGTTGCGAGAGTATAAAAATAGCGAGAGTATATAATGTTCGGTTACACCTGAACTTAGCCCTTCCTTACTTGTTTGTATTATTAAATAGTACAATATAAATATTATACACATATATAAAATCTATCCAAGCAAGTAAGTAATTCTAAGAAATATACCCTTTGGAAGTTCCGTCCATCAGGCCACGTCAATTTGAATGCAAAACTTTAAACGCGTGCTGAAAATTTTATCAAAACAGTGGGTTTTTTTCCTTCAAAAATACAAATTTTAATATATTTTTTCTCTTCTCAGGAGCATCCCAAAGGATTATAAATAAATTTACGTTTAGGAAAATCGGACTTCATTCCGCTTAAAACTGTTTATAACTACAATGCGTGAAGCTTTTCATGAAAATAACATTTAGTTTACACCTTTTGTATAATTATTGATAAAAACTTTGCTAAATGTTGACCGCGAATGAATTTAATCGGTACCAGATGGAGATTCCTGAGAGTTTTAAGACGACGTAGAACGGTTAAATGATTCTAAGATTTTATTATAATCATGGACTGCTAACGATTACTATAAAAAGATTTTAAATGCTAGTCAATATCAAATATCAATGCGGCCTAGTGATGACTGAAACGATTACATTACAGTGGATACAAAGCAGAATCTTCTTTTCTTTACTTAAGCTGACAAAAGAGATAAAAAATAATTGTCTAACTCTTAGTCTAGTCGGACTTTGTATGTATATCTTTAAACAATGATTTTAGAGTTAGACCATTGTCTTATCTGAAATCCAGCTTAGATTCGAAATTACATATATATGTACATTACATGTATTTCTTTTTAATTTATATATCACACCACATGATCTTCGACAAAGTGGCAGTATGGCTTGAATAAAGCCATATAATACCCTATTACCGGTTATCAACGCAATTCTTGGCGGTTAATATTTGAACCGTTGTTCTGTGAAGTTATTTATTTAACAGTTGTTTCAGAAAACAGGTATCATGTAAAGAAATTGCTGATTCAACCAATTGCAAACAGGACATTCACATGAAAAAGGTCTAACAATAGGTTGCATTAGGAGTGATTTCGAAGCTGTAATTTTAATTGATTACAATGTATGATTTTAAGCCGCTTACAAAAAAATAAATTTACTACCATTTTTTAAGATTTCATAATTTACATAAGTGTATAATTTCTATAGTTTTCGAATTAATCATAAAAACTCTTCGTTTACTTTATATTTGTGTACTTTGTAGGGTTCAAACGTCATTTTTATCTCACCCGTTAAATATAGAAGGAAATGAATCCATTGCCACCAAAGAACAGTTCACAGCTTCTGTCTGACAGCTCGTCTCATCTGTGCAGACTGCCATCAGACACAATTTCTCTTCTCACTTCAATGTGTACTTATTATAAGAGTCGTGTGTAGTTTAAGCTTCAGCATCAGCAGAAAAACAAGTCAATTCAATCGATGGCATTATCGAAAACTAATTTAAAAAGCCAAAAACCATATAATTAAAATAAAAGAATACTAAACGTTTCGAGCAAATTAAAAAGGAACGTTTATTTATTTGTTTGCAATTAATGTACATTGAAAAGTCCATAACAAAAATTTAAAACGTAATTATGAATAAACTACTGATTTATTTCTTGGTGCTGACAGTACTCATATATAAAGGTAGTTATTTAAATAAAAGAAACATTGTACAATATTTTATTGCCGATTTACAATTGAAGTATTGGATTAAAACTGTAAATTATCTTTATTTTGTTTAGCATAAAATTTAAAAATATATTTTCATTATATAAGCATAATATAGTTGTGCGCAAGTCTGTGAATACTGTATACAATGGGTCGCCCTTCACCACCAATTTTTCAACTACATATGGCGTAGACAGTATATGTATACATGAGTGTGTGTATGTAGGTCAAAGTTTACAATTGCAATCTTGGAAAACAAAAAATTATCTGTCAACAACAAAAACTTTTGCAACGAAATACAAATTTTTCTTAAGTCATAATTACATATATGTATATTATGAATAAATTCCAATTGTTTTTTTATAAATGAATGTTTTTTATTGGAAATTATTTTTATTTAAAAATATGCTTATTTTCTGCATGTCCCAGTTATTTCCGTACCAACACAAACGCAAACAGAGGTTCCTCAAGATGACGAAGATGAAGATTGGGACGAAGATGATGACTCTTCTGAGGTAGACGATGATGGGCGCGTCTATAAGAATCCTAGAAATTCTCCCTCCACTGAATGTCCAAGGGATGAGGAGCAGGCAACACTACTCGGACAGAAATGTTTGAGAAAATGCTCCTCGGATGAGGACTGTAAAAGTAAAAAGAAGAAGTGCCTATGTGATGGTGTGTGTGGCATGTCCTGTATTAAGCCCGGTAAGCACAATATAATATTATATGAAAGTTTTTAACGTGAAAAATTAAACATTATTGGGTAGTGCTGATAAGCTTAAATTAATTGTTAAAAAAATGTATATAGAAACTTTGAAATTTTTAATACTTACAGATAGAGAATGTCCAGAGCTGGCGCAACCATCATTGGGTCAAGTTACGGTCGCAGGCAGACATTTTGGCGCACGTGCTACATATTCTTGTCCCCATGGCTATCATGTTGTTGGACTACAGAGTCGGCTGTGTCAAGCTGATGGCAATTGGGCAGGAGCTGAACCGGCATGCAAACAGAATAGTAAGTTAGAACGAATATAACCTCAAAGCATTACAAATGTCTAGACAGACAGACGAAGGGGAATTAGGTTTAATTTAATAATTTGTAATATTTATGATTTCAAGACTTCTATTTGCTAATGATATATTTCAAATCCGAAGGAATTACTGTAGGCACATCGAAACCGAAAGCTCTCAATAAAAAAAAAATATACAAGAAGATGTCAACAATTATAAAAGATCTTAACAACTGTAAATGTCACTGTCGACCGTCAATTCGTAGTTTCACAAATCAACTCTCAATTTAATTTAAAAATTAAAGAACTACGATTAGTTCAAGTTATTCGTTAATATTCTTCAGCTTTTCAAATGATTCAAGAACATAACATAATAGTTGTCATACTGGGACTGGTTGTCAGATTTCAAATTCAAACACTTCAAGAATGAAATTGATATGCTTTATTGATGTCGGATGGATGACGGAGACTGTCTTGCATCAACTGAAAAACATTTTCGTTTGCAAATTTAACATGTTTACCAATTACGTCTTAATCGTTAGCGTATTATTAGACTATATTTGACAATACATCTTCTTCAAACAAATTCGAGTAAAAATATATTTTTTACTTAACGTATTTGACTAGCCATGATGTAAAAATTCCGAAATTAATTTTTAAAAGTGTATCTTTAACTAATAATAAAGTTCTTCAATTAGCGATTCATATTAACATTTTAAAAATTGAAAACCCATTTTTGTATTTTTTTTACTAAAACTACTAAATGTTTAACTGCTTTCATACAGAAAGCTCAAATTTTATGATCAAATTGGATGAGTACTTAGTTAAATACTTCTTTACATGAACTACCCAAACCCTTTTCAAGTTTTTTTATTTTATTAGTTGGAACATACATACATACATATATTATATAATAAGTGTTTTTCAAAAAAAAAAAAAATAGGACAGCAAAGTTGAAGTTGCTACGTTTGCTTTATTTGTTTTTCAGTTTACTGTCTCAAGCCACCACAGATAGAGCATGCACGCCATTCAGCGCTACCCGAACAGGAGACTTTTGATCTAGACTCTACCGTGCAATACCACTGTCATACTGGCTATGTTACAAATGGATTTCCACGCGCTAAATGCCTAGCCATTGATGGACAGGCTAGCTGGTATGGACCGGATATACAATGCGAACGTAATGTCTTATATAAATTATTAAAGAATTTGAATATTTATATGTGAAATGTCTCCATTTTACAGCAAGATCATGTGGACAGCCGCCAGATCCAGCATACGGCTGGCATGCTGGTGAATGCTACACTTTCGGTTGTAAAATTAGTTACAACTGTGGTAATACCTATGAGTTGGTGGGTAAACATGAACGCTACTGCCAATCTGATGGCTCCTGGGTGCCAAAGGAACTGCCCACATGTGTCTGTAAGTAAAAAACAAAACAAAATGTTAATTTGATTTCTTTAATATTCAACTTTATTATTTTCATATTTTTTTATATTAGCTAAAAATGATAATAATACCATCGTAGCAAACAAGTCGCTATAAAAAAGCAGTTACAGAATTTCCGTAAATGTCAGTAAAGACACGCTTATATGCATACATATTAAATGCCAGTCAAAAACGAAATAAAGCAATTTGTGCGTTCTTTCAATAAAAACTAATTGCAATAATTGTTGCTTGCAGAAAATTTTCAAACTCTTATTGTTGTCAGGTTTAAATGTTCAATTTAACAATGTTACAAATAAAGTTACCGCAAATATATACGCATGTATAATTAAACGAAACAAAAATGTTGTTTTATTCATTATTTACATTTGGCTAGCAGATAATTCCATACAAAACTTTCACTTACTTTCCAACTGAATACATTTCTTCAATTTGCGGTAACAACATCCGAGTTAAATCAGCATACAATTAGTAACAAATTAAGATACATGATATCAGATTCAGCCAAAAATATTTTAGATGTGTTGTTTTACTATAATGTTAGACAAATGGCAGATTTTATTCCATTATATAGATTCATACTCCAACTTTCTAATATCTGCCGAAATGATTTTACTATTCACACTCTTTTATGGCGTTTTTGTGTGTCGGAACATTCACACAGTTGTTGTAAAGATCCAAGATCAAACTGAATTGTTTGAGAGCGCAAAATGAGCTAGAAAATGTATGAATATAAAATATAATTTGTATATAGCAACTGACGTTTGATATAGTGCGTTTAAAAAACTGTGGACATTCCATCGTATATACTCGTATGAGTATCCTTGATACACCGCCCGTCATCATGTTAGCACACCTCTGAATCAAATAGTTTTAGTTAATCTCTATCAAAACAAAAGAAGCTACAAATGAAATTTGTATACTAAATAAAACAAAAATTCTCATTCCATATTTCTTCAATATTTTTTAATAACTTTTTTCTACGAAATCAGTAGAAACATTAGTGATTTAAATTTGGACATCAGTATAGCACATATCCGTTTTTTTAATTTTGTTCAATATTTTCTGCCAAGATCGTATTTTTGAATTTTTATATTAATTAATTTAACATTTATATATTTTTTAAAAGTGTATCGATCACCCCTTATTGAGAATTACATACATCAAAAATATGTTTACCAACGACTACATATGTAGCAATTCCAGCTGACATTCCTCCGTCCGAAAATCATGAAACATCATTATACTCTCGCAACAAACTTGCTAAGAGAGTATAATAGTTTTGTTCACATAACGGATATAGAGCCATATATACCAAAGTGATCCGTCTGTCCGTCTGTACAAGCTGTAACTTGAGTAAAAATTGAGATATCTTGATGAGACTTGGTGCACGTGTTTCTTGGCATAAATTGCCATAACTAAGCCATAAATTAAGCTATGAAAGTAAAATTTAGTACAAAGGTTCGCACTATGAATGGAGATTTTTGGATGTAACCCACCTCTACTAAGCTTTTTGTACATATCTCGTAAACCAAGCCTACTTCCCATATACCAGAACTTTGAAGATATCGGAACAGAACTTTGCACAAATACTGCATTTATAGTATGGCATCGTCCTTCTAAAAATCGCCGAATTCGGACCATAAGTCTTTAAGGCCCCATATATCGAACACGGGGACCTCAATGCTTCTAATAAATTTTTTACCGAAAATATAAGTCAGTCCGACAGATATTTTGAAGAAATTCAGAGGGAATATATTTCTTCTAATAATATGTCTCAGTGCCAAAAATAAGTGAAATCGGGTCATAACTTCCCCCAGCTCCCATTTACCTAATATTAGGGTTTTCAAAATTTCAATGGACTTTATGCCATATACATACATATGTGTAAGGCGAATATGTGGCTTTAATTGTATGTTATATTAATAAAATTAAATAAATAAATTGCGAGAGTATAAAATGTTCGGTTAAACCCGAACATAGCCCTTCCTTACTTGTTTTTCTGTAGTTTTAATAATTTCAAATATGGAGCATTCCTTATAATCCTAACAGGAGATAAGCTCTCTTTAGCACAACCATTTGCCCTGATATTTTCTCTTCAAATTACCCTACTATCAGCAACGGAAAATTCTTTATAGTTAGTGTCTTTATTATTTCAGCCGAACCCCCCCTTATTATCCAAAAAAGTGTATTTAACATTTTGACTTCTGACAATTTTTTTTTGGATATCAGTTAACGAAAACTGTAACTCTTCAAAGTTTCGGATATCAATTTCTTTTCAACTGATAGTAAATTTCTTTTACCAATATTAAATAAAATATAGCATTTGAGCAGTACAAAAAATGTGGTGTCAATAAATGTACTAACTCCGAAGATATATAGAAGACAAATTGAGTGTGTTAACCTGGTGACCAAAAATAAAACACACTTTTCGGCTAAAAATAAAGGGTTACAGAAAAAACCATATAACGCGACATTTTTAGGACATTTAACCAGAGACTCTTCGTACATAGGTAAAAAAAATTTAAAAAAAATCCAAGAAGCTTTAAGTTAAGGACAAAACAATCAGAAACAATTATATTAGTCTGGTAAAGGTGTGCTAACTTGATGAATAGTGAAGTTAAACTTCCAATATATTCGTCATTATATTAATACAATTAATATGGAAAAATATGAAATATTTAAGGTATCCAGTTATTTATATTTTTTTGTAATTTTTACTAACCCCCTTTACCTTTAACTCCTCCTGAACTCCTAAGTACTATTACAATTTTTTAAATATTTCTATCTCTTTGTTTAAGTGGTCACATCTGTTGTCTGTCCGACGCCGGAAAATCCACGAAATGGCAAAGCTACATACACCACTATGGCCTACAACTCAGTGGTAAGTTATGAATGCCGTTACGGTTACACTTTAGTAGGAGAAAGCAGTAGTAGATGTGGCGCCGATCGGAAATGGAGTGGAACCTTACCAACTTGTAAAGGTATGACAGCTTATACACACATTTACGTATTTATATTCATGTGGGTATTTAACTTGACTATCTGTGATTTAGAAATTAACTGCGGCCATCCTGGTGTACTTTATAACGGTTGGATTGAAAACATCGAAGCCGGTACAGGACTTGGGGCGAGTATAATTTTCCGCTGTCAACCGGAAATGTTAATACAAGGTCATTCATCAAGCGTATGCCAAATCGATGGCCGTTGGCGTAATCCCTTACCTGAATGCTTGGCACCATGCGTTGTACCATCCATTTCGCAAGGTTATGTAATACCAGTCGAAATTATTACCGATGAAAATGGTACTACTATCATAACGCCAACAACAACGCAATCGCCAACCACATCAAACAGCGGTGTTGAAAAAGTCAAACACGGCACTGCATTGGAAGTGAAGTGTGACGAAAACTACGAATTCCCTGTTTCACTACTAAGTCCGCCAACATGCAATAACGGTACTTGGAGTATTATACCACGTTGTGTGCCGGCACGCTGTAAAAATATGCCAAAACCGCCCAAGCATGGCATGGTACTCGCACCGAAAACGGAACACGGCATGAAGGCTAGATTTAAGTGTAAAGACGGTTTTAAACTGATTAGTCCAGAGGGCAAAGATGTCACGGATCCCAATGAATATGTGCTAACTTGCTCATTCGGTAATTGGACGGGTGAGACACCTCAATGTCAAGAGGTATTCTGCTCATTTCCTGGTTATATACCAAACGGCAAGGTATTACTTGTTGGAAATATGGGTCTATACGATTATAGGCCATATGTAAAAAAGGTATGTCCCTTAAAGCAGCTAACAACTTATAATTTTCAGTTTCTTTTTGGTGTTTCATAAATATTCTGTTATTTTACAGATCGTTAATAACAAACAAATAATGTATGACTGTGATAAGGGTTACGTTCTAGAGATAGGACCACCGGGTGCCACATGTGTGGGTGGTAAATGGCGACCTCTAGAACTACCACAATGCTTACTTGGGCAACATCCAAGATTGCGTTGGAATCGTAAACGACGCTCAATACAAATACGTTATCTACGCTCCCAATATTTATTACGTAATAAACGGGATTTGCAAAGAAAAGTGGATGAGATCATAAACGGCAATTTTCATCAACCGATAAAAGCACTCAATCGAGAAACTGGTGAGAACTCCTATTTACTTACATTCTTAAATAATTCTGTTCTACAGAAATATATACTAGATCATTGAAAATAGTTACTTCTCGGAGTTAAAATTCTTGTTCTTATTTGCGCTTGCATTAGTTAGTATTTGCGCTTATTTTGTAAACATTCATTAAATTGTAATATACGGTTTAAAAGTCTAAGTGATAGTATCCAATTAAAGTGAGCTTTTCACTAGGAAGTCCTACTATTTAAATTCTCTTAAAAGCAATATTTGGTCTTCTTTGATTATGCGATCTCTTCTTGAAATCGTCGTTTGCTATCCAATCGCGTTAGGATCTAAATTTATGTATTGTAGACAGTAGTCTAAACAAATCCTGTACAAATTCTTCAATGTTCGGCACTATTCATAGACTATTCTTTAGACATATCTAACCAACACATCATCATCATCAGTTAGCAAATCAAGTTCTATATGTTCAATACCAAAGACCCTGTTTAAATATGTACATATGTCTAATCAACCATTGAACATTATAAATATATCGGTCCTAAATCTATTCCTGTGTCTCAGTTTTATATTATATTTTATAGAAATGAAATCGAAAAACAAGGAATTATATGATGTTAGTACTATGAACCAATCAATATCCTAATCTATTTCTTTCAGGCATAATTAATGTTCCGAAGTCACGAATCAAACGAACTCCTTCTGAGATTGATCAAGCATACTCCAAATATTATCAAAAGATCAAACAGAAATACCAAAATTACGTAAAAAATTTACTTGGATATAGTAGATTGCACAACCCGACAGATTTAAGAAATCCGACAAATTTTATACAAGTACAAGATGGACGTTGGTACAACACCTATAGTAATCCCGATCTGGTCACACGTTACAAAGCTACGCACAAGTCTCGCACATCGAATAATGACTTCTTAAGTCTGGAAAATGATGAACACGATTTGTTAACACATCGGGTATCTGCCAAGATACCATTACCTAATATCAACCAGAATTCCCGTTATAGCGCACATGCCAGTAAAACAAGTCCCAATGAGAATGTACTATACGATAGCAACTCGGCTAGTTATTTCTTTAACAACTTCCACAATTTGCCCAAAATTCAAAACGAAACCGATTTGATAGAGCAACTTAAGTCACAAATTGTGCGCCGACGACGTAAACGCAGCATTTCCAATGCAACGACATCGTCGCCACTTACACCTGATGATGACACAAACGATCAGTTGGAGTCGAAGGAGGGCAGAAAGCGTTTACGTGGACCATGTGAGGACCTTAACTGGGAACAGTTCTCAAATATAACTGTGGTTAGGCCCGGTAAAGCGCCTGGCCGTAATAGTGTCGGTATTATGCTTTATTTAGAATGCAATGCTGGCTTTAAATTGAATATAAAAGGTGAAAATGCGACAGCGCGTTGCATACGTGGCGTTTGGAAGCCTGATACGCCTAAGTGCCTCTCAGGTAATGTCCAGGAAAGTCATTTACACTAATATATTGCAAATTGTTTTATAATAACTAAATGTATTGCAGCACCTTGCCTGGTGCCGGCCGTTGAAAATGGTAGATACTTCAAAGTAGAGGCACACACGAAAATGCTTACCGATAGGCCCTCGCTAACAACGCTTACGACTTATGAAGAAATCGAATCGAATGAATTTATCACACTCGAATGTGATGACGGTTTTAATATACAGGTAGGAAAGTTCTCTAAAATAATTTCTGCAACAAAAATTTCGTTTACCGTAGGTATTTTAATGTTTAATAGGGTTCAGCACAGTTGCGTTGCGCCCATGGCAGTTGGTCGGTAAATGCATTTTCGGAATGTGTATCCATACCTTGTACACTGCCATCCCTACCAGGAATAATTTACGAGGTAAAAGCTTAACATCTACTTTATCTATTGTGATTCAAGAAAAATATCTCTTACCATAGGGTGGCTACCGACCTGGACTCACTATTGGACACGGCAGCACGGTGAGCGCTCATTGTGACCACTCAACAAATGCAATGCCCATTGAAATGAGCTGTAACAAAGGTATATTGAGTCCACAAACTATACACTGTGAGACGGGCCAACGCAAATCGCGCGAAGAATTACCAACTGAATCACATGGCAATGGAAAATCAAATAATGTTATTGCATTAAAAGTTGATACCTCCGAATCGGAAGATACGACAAATGCAACAGAAGAAAATGTCACTGAAGAATTGAAAATGTGTGGCCCACCGAGCATAACCGATGGTGCTCTGGTATACAAGTAATTATTAGCATTGTTTTACATTAATCTATAATAACTATTAACGGTTATATCGATAACCGCCCAAATAAGTGTCGTATATGACGTCTACACACTTACAAGTTCACACCTACATTTTCATTCTATTTGTTGGAACACTTTATGCCACCTCCGCAAGCTTTTTCGTTTTTATAGAAACTGAAGTTGATCTGATCCATTATAATTTATTCTACAGAATTTTATATTTTTTGCTCTTTTTGTCAACATTTGTCTTTCATTTTAGAAACACTGATTTATCTGATGTCGAGGGTGTATACGAAAGCGGTACAGAAATTTTCTTTAATTGTATACCGAGTGCTGTCGGAGAGCGGAATACTTGGAAAATTATATGCGAGAATGGGCAATGGATTGGACGCTCCTACAATTGCGGTAAATGTTATTAAATTTTGGAATCTTATTTGGGCTTAATGTCTTATGAAGGCAGTTCAACATGCTAAATTCAAGTGTAAAAGAAGATTCTAAGATTACTCGATTATATATAAGTATATTGTAGCTAGGGAAAGTAGTTATCCAATTTTATCCGCGTCTGACAAAGAGGTCTGCTATAATAAGAAAAATATCTGCTCTGAATTTTTTTATATTATCTGAGAGATTTAAGCACTGAGGCCCTCATGTTCGGTATCTGGGCCCTTGAGAAGATTTGGTCTGATTTGAATAATTTTTATATGCAATGCCACACCTCCAATGTAATATTAATGCAAATTTTGTCGTTAGAGCAGAATGTGAGCTCAGACAAATAAAAAGACCTGTATATAGAAGAAATACAGTCAGGAAAAAGTCCTATACATGAATTAGGCAAAAGACAAAAAAAAAAAATCAATTGAAAAGATTGTATATAAAACTTATTTGCGAGAGACAATACGCATTAGTTAACTGTTATTCATAGAATTACAGCAGCTGTGAGTCGAGGCACAGCAAGATCAACAAGGCGATCGAAACAAAAATCCTCAAATTCTTTGAAGAAAAAAAACAGTTTGTTTTTTATAAAATTTTAATATAAAAAAAATATGGAAGTATGCCGCATTTGTTGTAGAGTTGGGAGACAACAACAAGCATCCAAAGGAATGAATACAGGGGCAAGAGCGTATAGCCCAACCGAAAAGGTGGCAGACCATTTAATGCAAGCAATTGAAAAAAGATCGGAAAGAATTAGATCTATAATTGCAAAGGTAAAAGCAAATATATATATTGCTGACGAAGCTGCACTCGAAAGGTATGAAAATCGATTACAACATTTTCAAAATCTCGTGGAGCAAAATTTGGATGAGTTATAATTTAAATACGACGAGAAATTTATTTATATTGAAGCGGAGGAATTACTGGTTGAAGTCGTTGAAATTGTGCGAATGTTGTAGATGCAAAGGGAATTATTCAACATTAAATTTTCGAGCCTACCTTTTAAGGCTCCAGCTACTAGTGGTTTTGACGCTGATACAAAGGATAGTGTCTTTGATCAAACCAATACCTCTGACTTAGATCCAAGAATTCAATCGATTAAATTTTCGAGTAAACCTTTCAAAGCAACAGCTACTAGTGGTTTTGACGCAAATTCAAAAGACCATTCAAACTTGTGTGAGGTTAAGCCACATTTCGGAGAGAATCAACCGAGTTTGTGTGGTCAAACATTGACAACAACCACACCTGCTACGGAAAGATTAATATATTCCAAATTACATAAAATGTTTTATTGGAGTGGTCCCAATAGCATTTCATTATTTGCTGATGCTGCTACCAAAAATGGATCCAATATTATAAAAGAACTTATTGCAGAAAGTTCTTTAGCAGACAATAAAGTTACAAAAGAATTATGTGACGTGGCACATGAATTCTTGTTAGCTGAGGAAAAACCAACTGAATTGGTTGAAGACGGAGAAAAAGATAGAAACGGAACTCCGATTCAACTCGAAACCAAGGATCGAAAAATCAAAGAAGAAATGGACAACAAAAGTAACGGAATCGAAGAAAACATTCAAATCGAACAATTTTATAAGAAAGAAGGAAGGAAGGAAGATACAAGTTTGCAGCAATACAGGAGCAAATCGTGCAGAAACAGGGGAATATCCTTAACACCGATTCCGGCAAAGATGACTGATGGAGACGTTTGTGTTAAGAAGATACCAGACAACAGGACAACATATATGACAACAAATAAAATGCTTGATTCAAGATTGAAAAAGAAATACCACTATGTGAAAAAATTAATATATGAAAAGATGATAACATTGCTGAAGAAAAGATCCAATGCGTTGGAAATTGATAAGACATTACTACAATCTATAAGGAAACGTCGAGAACAATTTAAACTTGCAAAATACAGTCAAGAGATATTGTTTGAAAAAGTGGATGTAGTAACAACCATTTGGGAGTTACTAATACCTTGGCAACTTATGTTGGAGCAGATAAGGGCCATTAAAGGACACTTTGGAATTAGGAGCACGATGCACTGGCCGATACAAAGGCGTTATTCTTGCGGCTTCACAAAATTATCACACACAAATGTTAATTGGGGCATCGGTAACGACGAGGCGACGACTACAAGCTGAGGTCATCTATCCAGGAGTCACTATTGTCGCCCGGGAGAATGTTCAAAAATGAACAGGAGTCACTTTTGTCGCCCGGGAGAATGTTCAAAAATGAACATGTGCGTTGATACCAAAGGGCATCACTTTCAGTACGCATTAATATATTTAGTTTTTTATTATTACACATATAAAGAATGAAATAGTTCTCACTCAAGCTTGGTGTTTCAATATTTTCCCCGACCCGCGGTAAGAGGTATTTGAAATCAGCTTGTTTTAAACAAATACATTAAAATTTAAAATTGTGTTATTTGGGAAGTAGGCTTTGGAGTGATCATATTTATTTTAACCCAAAAGTGGGCAATTTGCAATTTGGCAATTAATTTTGTGTTTTTGTATTAAAAAAAATATATAGATTTAAAAAAAAAAATAGGGTTAAATACACATACAAATAGTATCCAGATTTTAAATTTTATCTGTGTTAATGGATAGTATGGGTATTTGAATATGGCCACGGTCCCAGGAGTGACAAAATTTTCAGTAATAATATTAAACAATATACTGTTGAACTTCCCTGACTCGAATCACCGTAGTCCACAAAAAACTTCGGCTTAGAGAGACTTCCGAGTAAGGGAAGGTAATTTATATGAAATTAGACATCTGTTGCCAATTCCAGAGTTTGAGTTATAGAAATTCGGGTTATGGAAGTTCAACTCTATACTTATAACCTCTTACCTCTTTGCAGCGAATGGAACGTGCTTGTTTAAAAACAATGAACCCAATGTGGTTAGTTTTTATAACGATCTTGAGATTCGGGAAGATGTTGTGGAATTTCCACCGGGTGCCACTATAATATCACGGTAAGAATAAGGAAAACTTTGAAAATAATATAATATACAGTTATTAAAAAAATTGTATTTCCATATAGATGTGTGGATATAGGAAAGTTCTCAATGGTTGGAAGCAATGAACGAACTTGTATACATTCCGAATGGACAGGCAATAAGCCAGCTTGCTATGGATTAAATCAGGAAAATGATTATGCAAGTAAGAAAAGTAAAAAAAAAAAAATATTTGTATTTATTTACGACTTCCAATAACTCTCATTAAAGTGGAAAAGGCACCAACAATATTATTTAGACATCAAAATGGACCTATAGCTCAGAGCAATGACGGAAAGCTGATTGTCTATCCGGGTACAACATTACATATGGAATGTCTATGGATGAGACGATTTGGTAACCCCAAGTGGAATGTGAGCCATGAATTTAGGTAACTATTCTATAATTAAGATTCAACAGGTAGGTATGTACATACATATGTATATGTTGATTTTGATTTTAGAAATTACTCTGAGGGTTGGGTTACCGAGGCCGATGAGGGCCGCGATGCAACGCTGGAATACCGTTTAACCATATTTAATGCAATTGATGAAGACACCGGTGTTTATTCTTGTCAAACACCAGCCAGACATGAACATTCTGTAGAAGTGGTCGTTAAAGCCATTAATTGTCCAGAAATACCACAACGTCGTGGTCTAATTGTAAATACGAACGACACGAAGTTAAGTACACGTGCTTTGCTTTCGTGTGCAAATGGAAATTCATTGATTGGCGCTTCGGAACTATTTTGTCTGCCCAGCGGCAATTGGAGTGCGCCACTACCAGTTTGCGAGAGTGTTGAGTGTGGTGATATTCCTTTGCCTAATAACATCAGTTCGCCACGGGTTGCGGTTTTGTCGCGTGAAGTCGGCGGTAGAGCGGCATTTTCATGCGCTTCTGGTTATGGATTGCGTGGACCCGCTGAGGCTATATGTTTGCCGACTGGTGAATGGGCTACACCATTTCCATCTTGCGTTGAAGTACAATGCGAAAATCCCGGTGCACCACTTAATGGTTACGCACAAGGTTCAACGCCATACCGTGCAGGAGATGTTGTTCAATTCAATTGTAATCCAGAGTACATGATGCAAGGGCAACCGATAATAGCATGTCAGGATAATGGACGCTGGTCGAGCGGATTACCGAAATGCGTGCAAGCTTGTTCATATCCTGGTATTTTAATATTTTCTTCGTGAATAGTTGTAATATTAGAAAAACCTAATTTAATTTCTTTAACAGGCACGGCTATCAGCGGTCGTATGTCATCTGTCAAATTTTATTATGCAATTGGTGAGAGTATTACATTTACCTGCGACGCTGGTCTTGAATTGCGTGGTGCTAAGGTGCTTAAATGTTTGAAAAACGGGAAGTGGTCGAACGCTATACCCACATGTGTCACTGCTGATCAAGTGAATAAACATCTGAATATCATGGGTTAATGTTATAAAGTGAAATTACAATATCTCTATGAAGAATATACAATTTTTCGATTCCTTCCGAAAGGAACTTAAAAACTTGTCGATTTGATTGTAAACGCATAGCGCTTTTAATAAAAGTAATTATAATATATTATATAATAAATAACTAACTAATTAAAATAAATGATAGTTTGCTTTTCTCGAGTACTGCATCTACCCGTCTAATGATCGTTGAAATTTTCAAATGCACTCTATATCTAAGAAGGCGTATAATAATACTTCCCCGTTTTCAAGTGCCTCCTCAACCTCCGTTACCAAGCTCTATAGAGAAATGACCGTAAGTCTTTCAGCTCTATACTTGGTTTGACTTGGATGTAAAAGTCCTAATGAAGCTAGCCACAATCTTCCCCATACCATAAGCAAGCAGGAGATCAGACTGATTGACCTATAAGATTTGACAAGTGAGTAATCCCTTCTTCGTATTTTTGGTATGAACATCGCAACATCCGCAATTCTCCAGTTTTTTTAGGAATATATGTATGTGCCAAGTTATCTCTCATTAATCTAACTAGGTGAATGAGGATGTGCTCCTTTCCCCATTGAAGAAGCGCCGGAGAGATGATGGGCCAGGTGACTTATACCTAGTAAAGATGTCTATGGTTCACCAGTCCAGTCCAAAGCTGGTTGTTAAAGTTCTTTTGGAAAGCGCATTATGAAAAAACTGAGGAGACATTTTCCCAAATCCTTCTGGAGCTGTATCCCTTTTGCATTCTTTATTTCCTTACTGAACTTAGTGAGGCTAGTTTTATATTCATTCCATTGTCTCGTGCGTTTGGATATATTGAAACGTCTACGAACTAATTTTCTTAATGATGTTAGATTCTTTCACCAACAGGGTTACCGTTTTTTGTTTTGGAGATTTCAGACGAAAGATCGCGTGATAAGCATCTATAATGCTGCTTCCAAGAAGCTCGACTGTGTTCGATGCCGTAAAAGTTGTTTACACCACAGTACTTCTTAAGTCTTACAATCTTTAGTCCAAGGATTTCCTTGTACTAGGTCCTGTCTGTATTCCTAGAATTCCGTGCTGAGTGGTAGTTCTTACAGACCCCACCCACCCAAAATAGAATGCTATAATATCGCTATAGTCGACTCCCCGGAACATAATGCTATGACTGATACCAGGAGCGAGCGAGAAATCGGATCGAGTGAGTTTTCGTAACGTGTCGAGTAGCCGGTTCGCCGCACCCGATACGAAACGAATAGAAATTTTATGAAATAACTTCCCTGGTGTTGCTCTAAATGACTTCTGCAAATAACAAGAAATGCTAAACAAAACAAAAGAAAACAAGTAAGGAAAGGCTAAGTTCGGATGCAACCGAACATTTTATACTCTCGCAACTTATTGCTACATTTTTATTAAAAAAACACACTGATACCTGAGAGATTTACCGAAATTTTCGGTGAAAAGTTACCATGGGGCACTGAGTTCTTCATATTCGATATCCGGGGCATTGAAAAGTTATAGTCCGATTTCGACAATTTTTTGATAAGTGATGCCACAGATTTGTGTAAAGTATTTATTTTCCATTTTGTAAAAAAATCTGAGTGCAGCTATACCATTGAGAAATATAAACTTCGAGGAGGTACATATGTTTGACGAATAACTGATGAACTGGTGAAAAAGATGTGTAATATAAAAATGTTTAGTTATCGGATGTATTGTTGGTACACATTTCGGCCTTCAAAAAGCAACTGCAAATGGACATTTGATTTTCGAGAGAAAAGTATACCACAGTTTTAATTAAATGAAAATAAGATGCTGTAGCATAAAATCACTTATCAAATTTTTGACGCATATTTATTTTGTTAACACTTGTTCTTAATAAAATCAATAAAAGAAAAATAATTTACATTTTGTCTCTGATTATTTGTAACTGTTTATAGTTTAATTATTTTTATTGAAATTCGTACTACAACGTTTAAGAAATAGCTAACGAGTGATATTTCGATTGCTTCGTACATTCGTTACAGAATGACGAAATTTCAAATTTCGATTGTACGTATTCGATTGAGAATACCGCGATTCGAACCCAGGTCTCTCGTTAAAAATCCTGAAAGAAATCAATATCTTTTCTGAAGTTCACATAAGTCTTGGGTCAAGCCAAGATGTTCAAGCTCTCGTTGGCACTTTTAGCAGACCAAAGACATATTCAGAGGTTTTAGATGCGCATCTTCATTATGGATATTGGAAACATATTTAAAAACGCATTTAACACATAAAATAATTTAAAATAACCACAATTATAATTATGTAACTGTTCCACCACGTTTTAAAATGTTTGTGAAGATTGAATCAAACAAAGCACCCTAATCATCATGAAATATTTCGTTTTTTTTATATACAAGTACGCATAATATAAATAAAATAATTAGTAAATTGTGTATAAGGAAAAAACTAGCAATTAAAAATACTTTTCTGTCCAGCGTAAATGAAATGTACAAATATTTGAGAAAAGTATATGAAAGGACATACAAAACATTGCCTGATTCGCAACGCCTGTGTAACGGATTTCCAAAAACTGTCGTGTACTCTAAAACTCTACCCTGAGTTCGATCACTGGATTGTCAAATAAAAGTCACACTTTAATGGCTATACACTAATTTTTATTTCTAAATCCTTATAAGTTAACACTTTATTACTCAGTACTTTACAACTTCTTACTTACTTCTAATTTCTTCCTTAGAATTGTCCTCACTCGACAACTCTCTTATCAGAACTGTGTCTTGCTGCCAGCCCGGCAGCCCTTATATAGTCGATTGCTAGCATGTTATCGTCACTCGAACATTCCGGCAACTACGAATATCAATGTCTAGATACATCTGGCAATTTATCAATATCGCTTGTCAATTCTAATTTCTTCTACCCAGCAAGTCATGGGTACTGAAACTCCAATACATTCAAAGAAATTTTTATAACACCACTACATACACACATATGCAACAAAGGGCGAAATGTGCAGAAACATTTACCTCAACTCTTCTTTCGTACAGCACCCTGAATGATAGAAAGAAACAACCAAAGTTCTCGTGTTTGAACAAGTTTTGTTTTGAGCTATATCATGGCTGCTTGTGAAGTATTATTTTGCCTGTTTTATTTAAATCAGTGATCTGTAGCCTAATTAAAGTTTAAATTATTGAAGCACGCATTTTAAAAACGTAAAATAAAAGTTTTCTAAAGCCAAAATATGGAATTGAAGAGGGTGATACAGTAATACTTCATTGCATTGTCAATTCGAAGCACGCAATAGAAGCTACGCCAACAATCGTCAACATCAAGGGCGAAACCATTGAATACGTAAATAATTTTTGAATATAATAATTTTATCTTGCCTTAAATTCTAAAATTTTCCATACAGATATTTCAAACCTCATGCGGATTGAATATAATAATATTATCTTGCCTTAAATTCTAAAATTTTCCATACAGATATTTCAAACCTCATGCGGATTGAATATAATAATATTATCTTGCCTTAAATTCTAAAATTTTCCATACAGATATTTCAAACCTCATGCGGCGCGTTAAAGGTACGCAACCTAATTGGGTCACTTATGGTAGCAGCGTAGAACTTTCGAATCGATGGTATATGTGCTGCAAGCAAATCCAGAACTATGGATGCAAACGCTGCTACATCGAACACAAATCATTTACACACCAAATATTATGTTTAATGTCACTTTTTTACGTTTAAACCTTTTGCTCAACACAAGCCCGGGAAGAACTGAAACGAAATTGTTTAGGTGATTTTGTAACCGTTTATCAACATGAGCTAGAGGGCAAAGCAGTTGCAGTATTTTTAGAATTACCGGCCCCTCAGTTGGACGTGCCATCGCTTTACAAGGACATGGATTCACCGAAATTAGTTTAATGGAAATACTACAGCAAGAGCATGGATGTTTTGACTAGAACGTTGCCCGTGCGAGATTTAGAATTCCTGAAACATAAGGTAATTATTACCAACTTTTATGTTGTAAAATTTCTAATTTTACTTTATATTTTATAGAAACCCTCCTCCCAGAAAATGGACGAATCTAGTATATATATATATTTGGCGTAGGAACCGTTTTAAGCGATTATAGCCGAATCCACCAGAGCGCGCCACTCATTCCTCCTTTTTGCTTTTTGGCGCCAACTGGAAACACCAAGTGAAGCCAGGTCACTTTGCACTTGGTCTTTCCACCGGAGTGGAGGTCGTCCTCTTCCGCGGCTTCCTCCAGCGGGTACTGCATCGAATACTTTCAGAGCTGGAGTGTTTTCTTCCATCCGTACAACATGACCTAGCCAGCGTAGCCGCTGTCTTTTTATTCGCTGAACTATGTCAATGTCGTCGTATAAATCGTACAGCTCATCGTTCCATCGTCTGCGGTATTCGCCGTTGCCAATGTTTAGAGGACCATAAATCTTGCGCAAAACCTTTCTCTCGAAAACCCCAAGAGTCGTCTCATCGGATGTTGTCATCGTCCACGCTTCAGCGCCATACATCAGGACGGGAATAATGAGCGACTTATAGAGTTTGATTTTGGTTCGTCGAGAAAGGACTTTACTTTTCAATTGCCTACTCAGTCCAAAGTAGCACCTATTGGCAAGAGTGATTCTGCGTTGGATTTCAAGGCTGACATTGTTGGTGTTGTTAATGCTGGTTCCCAGATAAACGAAATTATCTACAACTTCAAAGTTATGACTGTCAACAGTGACGTGGGAGCCAAGACGCGAGTGCGCCGACTGTTTGTTTGATGACAGGAGATATTTCGTCTTGTCCTCATTCACCACCAGACCCATACGCTTCGCTTCTTTATCTAGTCTGGAAAACGCAGAACAAACGGCGCGGTTGTTGCTTCCGATGATATCAATATCATCGGCATACGCCAGGAGCTGTACACTCTTGTAGAAGATTGTACCCTCACTATTTAGTTCTGCAGCTCGTATTATTTTTTCCAGCAATAGATTGAAGAAGTCGCACGATAGTGAGTCACCCTGTCTGAAGCCTCGTTTGGTATCGAACGGCTCGGAGAGGTCCTTCCCGATCCTGACGGAGCTTTTGGTGTTGCTCAACGTCAGCTTACATAGCCGTATTAGTTTTGCAGGGATACCAAATTCAGACATCGCGGCATAAAGGCAGCTCCTTTCGTGCTATCGAAGGCAGCTTTAAAATCGATAAAAAGATGGTGAGTATCGATTCTTCTCTCTCGGGTCTTTTCCAAGATTTGGCGCATGGTGAATATCTGGTCCATTGTGGATTTTCCAGGTCTAAAGCCACACTGATAAGGTCCAATCAGTTCGTTGACGGTGGGCTTTAGTCTTTCACACAATACGCTCGACAAAACCTTATATGCGATATTGAGGAGACTTATACCACGGTAGTTGGCGCAGATTGTGGGGTCTCCCTTCTTATGGATTGGGCAGAGCACACTAAGATTCCAATCGTCAGGCATGCTTTCTTCCGACCATATTCTACAAAGAAGCTGATGCATGCACCTTATCAGTTCTTCGCCGCCGTATTTGAATAGCTCGGCCGGTAATCCATCGGCCCCCGCCGCTTTGTTGTTCTTCAAGCGGGTAATTGCTATTCGAATTTCTTCATGGTCGGGTAATGGAACATCTATTCCATCGTCATCGATTGGGGAATCGGGTTCGCCATCTCCTGGTGTTGTACTTTCACTGCCATTGAGCAGGTCGGAGAAGTGTTCCCTCCATAATCCCAGTGTGCTCTGGACATCCGTTACCAGATTACCTTTTCGGTCCCTACATGATAATGCTCCGGTCTTGAAACCTTCTGTTAATCGCCTCGTCTTTTCATAAAATTTTCGAGCATTACCCATGTCGGCCAGCTTTTCAAGATTTTCATACTCACGCATTTCGGCCTCTTTCTTTCTACGTCTGCAAATGCGTCTCGCTTCCCTCTTCAGTTCTCGATATCTATCCCACCCCGAACGTGTTGTGGTCGATCGCAACGTTGCGAGGTAGGCAGTCTGTTTTCTCTCCACTGCGGAACGACAATTCTCATCGTACCAACTGGTTTTTTGGCGTTGCCGGAGACCAATTGTTTCGGCTGCAGCGGTATGCAATGAGTTTGAGATGCCGTTCCACAGCTCCCTTATATCGAGATGCTGATGAGTGCTCTCAGAGAGCAGGAGTGCAAGTCGAGTAGAAAATCGTTCGGCTGTCGGTTGTGATTGCAGCTTTTCGACGTCGAACCTTCCTTGTGTTTGTTGACGGGCGTTCTTTGCTGCACAGAGGCGAGTGCGTATCTTTGCTGCTACGAATCTAGTACTAATGAAATTAATGAAAGAACAGGCCGCTCGGGGTATTTGACATTTGCCACTCTTCCTCCAGCCTTTGTCAGATAGCAAGAATTGTTCAAATATTCAATACTTTTACATATGTATATAGCGTAGTACGATAATACATTTATAAAGTAAATATAATAATAAACACCTAATTGGCATGATATTTTAAATAAATATGAAATATAATTAATGATTTTGTTATTGAATTCTCATTTGGGATTTTGGTAGAACTAACCAAAAATACCGGGTATAGTTTCTGGGCTTTTGTGGGTCGCAGTACTGAAAGTGCACGTGCTGTTTTGGTTCGCTGTTTTGGGTCTTTCATCCGTGATTGTACCAATACCATTCCTCAAATTGTGCAAGAGGTATATAAACATTGCTAAATGATGAATGTAATGTGCAAGAAAGGGATGAACGATCACACGTACACAAGAGTTTCGTGTTCTTTTGTCAATTCGCCCTTAAGAATGGCATAGAAACTTTCATTGAAACTGCGGGTACCGCTCCCTGACATTTCACCGAAGAATTCGCCGGTACCTGTCTTGCAGGGTAGTGTCATTTTCGTTACACCTGTATAATCGAAATGTTTAAGTTGCCGATGATAAGCAACAAAAATTTCCGTGTGTAAGCACTGTGTAAGAAAATGTTTTATATATGTTACTTTATCAACTGATGGATTTGCTGTTTCGTTATCAATGAACATACCTACTATTTTATTATCTCATTAAATCTTATCTTAACTGCATAACAATCATTTATACAAGCATTTCAATAACACCGTTGTATAAAAATTTACATGTATCTATTGTGAATCATTGTGGCAGTGTTGTAGTGTTCTTGTGTTATTCTTCGATTTTATATAATTTATTTTAAACTCAAGTATTTATCTGAACAATTGCAAATACAAGTAACTTCAAAATTTCACTGAACATACATTTAAAACAAATCTTACCTTTGTCTTAGGTTGAGCGCGCATCGCAACATTTATCGTTCTTCGATACCTTAGGGGAATAATATTCGGGTAGGGCATTATTGGTCAACAGCAGCAGCGAAGATGCGTGGAAGCCGAGGAGCACAGTGATTGTGATTTTTCTTTCATTATTACATTGTTACTTTATTATTTTTGTAATACTTTATTTTCGCATAGTGTAGTAATGTTTTTGGTGAAGTGACGGACAATTTTTTCATGCAACTAATGCAGAAAAACAATATTTAAACACATAAAAATTACTGTACTAGACGAATTTAAAGTTCGTAAATGAGGTAAGCTGTTATGAAGTAATTTTAGTGATTTCTAATATAATGCTTGCGAGTTGTGTTGATTGTACTCACAGGTAGAAGGATATCAAGAACGTGCCATTTATTAGTAAATATGAGTATGTGAGTAGATGGGGTCAGGGTCGAATAGGCATACGTTGTAAATCCAGTTTTGCATTAAATCATGAACAGTCAAAAAATGAACGAAACATACGAATACTTAATGACATTGTAAAAAGTACTGGTGCTTGAATATGGTATTTTGTTGTTTGTTTGTAAAACGGAAATGGAGAAGGGGAGTACCTATATGAGCGTAGTGCCTATATGACCCTGGAATACATAAGGCGTGTATTAATATGCTTTGTATTGTTAATTTGTTGTTTACTCAATAAATCGTATGTGTACATACATATGTACATATATGACAATATAAATATGGACATATATGTGCTTCTTTCATAATGAATCATTTTCAAAACGCATATAATATTAATGGTAACGGCTACATAAGCTGATTGGCGCTGAAACAGCTGAATCAAGTGACAGAAATTTGCTTTTCTTTCTTTTGCGACTTGAGTGTTTGTTTGGATTTTTCCCCACTTCATCTGCACCGCAAAAAAGGAAGGGCATGCGCTGTCGACGTAATGGGGTCAGTAGCATTTTCTTTGAACGCAGAATCAGCTGAACTTATGTAGTGAAGGGGGTGCAAAATCCAGCGCCAACCGCTTTAAACAGCAATTTTTGCCAATAAATGTGCGTATATGTCTATAATAAGTAGAATACACAAACTTACCACATACAAATAATAAAATGTTTCGATTATCAATTTAGAGAAATTGATTGCAAGGAAATAAAAAATAGTTTTGTACGTGTAGTTATGAATATAGAACATACAGCAGTAACACAGCACTATCAATAAGGAAAAATATTGTTTCAAATTTTGTCTACGAGTTTTACGAGTACGCTTTGATCCAAATATTTATCAAATAGATATCTTTATACATACATATTTACAATTTAATTTTTTGAGCAGAAACGAATCAATAATGTTTCATAATTGATGCCTTGCAAAATAGTTTTTCAATTAGTTTTTTAGTGGACTCAATGATGTAATTGTACATTGTTTCCAAATGATAAGGCTAGAACATTGACGTTATCAACGTTCAAATTGATCTCAACAACAGGCACTCAATCATTGCGGCGAATATAACCAACACTAAATCCGCATATTTATATACACACGTACACGGGTATATATGCCCTTCTTTCTACACTTGTGCGTTGTAGCTGGACGATAATAATATTAAGATAAAACGCTTACGAATCAATTTTTCTAAGATTTATAGTGATGATAAAGTGTCATTATATTAGCCTGAAAATATTAAAAGTTTTACTTTGAAAATTATCTGCTTTATACGCTTTATGTATTATATAATTGCTGTTTCTTAATGGTTGTTTTCGAAAAACATCACAACCAGATAAGAAGACATGCATGGCGGTGAAATGTGGTTTGTTTACTCATATCATATAACTAATAGGCTATAATTTATAGTAAAAAGAGTTCGCGCCCAAGGTAATGCGGATGGTTGAAATGGAACAAAAATCTAACCTTATAGACTTGCATAACTTATTATAAATACTTATTTTTACAAATACAAATATTTGCGCAAACCTTTGTAACACATGAAAGCATGAAAATTTTACCTAACACATATGTATACTATGTACTCCGACTCGTCTAAAATTTCTGTTAAAATATAACGAAATCATTTCTTGTGAATGCTGAAATTTAAAAAGCATCGGGATCGGTGAGATCGGGATTGTATAGTAAGTTTCGCGTCCATCTCTAATTCATATTTACATATGTATGTGTATATGCGCACACAGACAGAAGCTCGTTACTTTTTACAAGAAACAAATTTAAGTGTCGCATACATACATATGTAGGTTCATAACTAGTAATTAAGGAATATTTATAAAGTTTCAAGCACTAATAGAAGTCCATTTTTCATTAACCTTGATCAATTTAATTTATTACTATTATTGACATATTTTTATTTTCAACCATACCATTAATTTAAATAAAAATTAAAAAAAAATTGTTTATATTTTGTTTTATGTAAAAGTTTAACGCGCTGAGAAATAAGTGAGTGGTGGCGGTCGATTACATGAAACCAGAAAAAACACACAGAACTTAAGTTATTTAAAATGGCTTAGTAGTTATTTCTTTAATATATAAACTAACATGTTTATTTGATTATGCCTACATTTATTACTTTTTCTAGATAATGGCAAGAGAAGACGTATCTGTGACTAAAAAGCAGAATTCTAACGCAGATTGCAATAAATTGAAAGTTAACGGAGCTACCGAATCATGTGATAAAGCAGGTAATTTCACTTCTGACATACATATAATTGGTATATATGGAAGTAAACGTGCTTGATTTTATAAATGAGCTGAAGTTCACAGCGAATTAATTAATGTTTGTTGAATATCAATTTTTATAAGAAACAATTACTTTAGAAAATAAGTATATCATTTTTATATAATCTGTACATATGTTTGCATGTATCTATGTATGTATGATAATGTGCTGCATTTTTTAATTACAACAAAACAAACATACCGTTAATATTTTTTTAAATATTTGTTTAAAATTTTCTTTATTTGCAGTTAGTTTATTGGATACCAAACAAAATGTAGACAGTAGTGAATATGACTTGGTGCCACCGGATGGAGGTTGGGGTTGGCTGGTATTACTTGGGTCGATGATGGTCAATATCCTTATACCGGGCACTATTAAAAGTTTTGGTGTATTATTTGTTGAATTCATGGAAGCTTTCGATGCGTCCCCGGCGGCAGGAGCATGGATACCTGCGCTTTGTTATTTCCTATATAGTTCGTTAGGTTAGATAGTGTTTGATTTATATATATAAAAGCGTTTTTTATATTTACAAAAAATTTATTAATTTTGAGCTAACCCATTCCAGGTCCCATTTCCAGTATATTATCGGTTAAGTATTCATATCGCACTGTAACGATAATGGGTGGTGCTTCAGCGGCATTTGGTATGATCGCGTCTTTTTGGGCATCATCTGTAGCATACTTGTACTTAAGGTAAATGAACGAGATTTTCATGGATGCGTTAATTAGAGTTAAAACAAACACCCCATAGTTATGGAGTTCTAGTGGGGATTGGTGCCGGCCTATCGTTTCCGCCAACCGTGTATATAGTGACATCGTACTTTGTTAGATTACGTGGACTAGCTAATGGACTATGCATTTCGGGCAGTGCACTTGGATCGATTATATTACCCCCAGTATTGCGTTGGCTACTCGAAAATTACGGATACAGGTAACGTGTTATAGTTAAACTTGGTAATCATCAGTTTTATTACATATTCTTTGATATTACAGAGGTGCAGTTCTTATAATGGGTGGCATTACCTTAAATGTATTTGTTGCTGCAATTTTCTATGAGCCTGTGGAGCAACATATGATTCGAGTACCTAAAAACAAGAATGCCCTTGAAGATATCGAAGAGGAAGATATTGGCATTGTAATGAAATTTGAAACCGTAGACGAAGCTGGCTCAATAAATATTGATATGCAGTGTCAAGATGGTTGTAGTGACGTGGGTACAAAACCATTTCCTCCCTATAGTCCGCCAGTACTCTTAGAGGATAATCAATTTGTGCGTAGCGCATCAGCTGCGGTAGTACAGAATTGCAGTAAGCACCAAGATGAATATGCACCAACCTCGCGCACACGAAAAGTTAGCACACCCGTCCGCTTGCCACAACGCAATCAAACGTTTACACCCGGTCAATTGAATTCGCAATCATCTTTATATGCTGTGCCAGAGGGCGGCCGTTCCAGCCATAAGCTCGACCGTCTACATGCTTTACGCAACAATTCGAAAAATCGTCTTTCGCGACGTTCGCCTTCCACTAGTAGTTTTCAATATATAAGTACACCGTACCACGGAAGCACACTATCCTTTCAACCAAAGGAATTTTCATCACATCTCTCACTACATTCGATGGGTAGTAGCACAGGCGCCGCAGCTGGAGAGAGTTTAATGGGTGATATTGCGGGCGATAAGGGTGAGCCGAAAACGTCTTCACGCTCAAAATTCTTCGATCTTAGCTTATTGAAGGATCCCACATATTTGGTTATACTGATATCGAATTCAACAAATGCCATCGGTTATACCAATTTCATTATATTGCTGCCAGCTTATGGCGTGGCATTAGGCTTTAATAAATCGCTAGCCGCCTACCTGATTTCAATTGTTTCGGCAACCGATCTTATTGGACGTATTGGTGGATCGGCACTTTCGGATCTTGGACTAATACCAAAGACCTGGTACTTCATTGGAGGTCTCGCAGTATCCGGTTTATCGCTGGCGCTTTTGCCATTTGCCACCACATATAGTATGTTGAGTTTTTGGTGTGCAGTTTTTGGCCTTGCATCGGGTATATATGTTGGCGTCACAGCCGTTATAATGGCTGACATGTTGGGCGAGGAGCGCTTGACATCATCCTATGGCATTAGCTTATTTGTAAATGGAATATTGCAATTAATTGGACCACCACTATGTGGCATTTGGTATGAAGCAGTTATGGACTACAGTCCGTTGTTTCACACGCTGGGTCTGACGTTATTGTGTGGTGCCAGCCTTTGGAGTTTCATGCCATTTATTAATAGACAAAAAGCCAAAGAAGAAAAATTGAGACAAGCACAATGCGACAACGAGGCGCATTAAATGTATTTTTCATGTACAGAACCGCGTTTTTTTCTACTAAATGCATTCTTATTTACTTAAATTTAAAAGTAATATTTGCGAATAGTTAATAAAGTAAATATTTTGTATACAAGAAATTCTCAGTTCCTTTTTTTTAGCTAAGAATGTGTATAGTACAGTTATTTGTGTATTACTGATATGAATATTTTTCCAATATACATGAAAAAAGAAGTGTTAGAACCTATTATAAGATGCATTCGTCTCGCATTTCCACCACAGTCGGGAAATTCCGAAATAACGAATATTCGTTTTAACGAAAACCGCTTATAACGAACAAGCAAATTTGAATAACGAATAACGAACATCGGGTGTTTGTAAGTACACAGTTTAACGAACAACATGAAGAAGACATATAAAGAAAGAGGAGCAAATCAAATAATATCGTACCAGAATTAAAAATATAACTTGAAAAATTCAAAAGAAATGTGTAAATTAAAAAAATTTAATTTTATAAAGAACCTTAAAATAATTGACCAAATAGAGGTATAAGTGTCAGAATTTGTCCATTTTGGAAGAATTTAGCTGATTTGAATTGTTTTGTGTTGGTTTTTCATTTTTAAACAAATAATTAAAAAAACATGCCTCTAAGTGAGTACTCGAATTAACGAAAAATTTTATGTAACGGACAGGCCTGACAATTCATGTGTTCGTTATTTCATAAAACTACTGTATTTCTTTTATAAATTCTAAGCAACTACTTTATCAGACTAAAAAAATTCCCACATTCGTTCAACATGATTTCAGATGTCAACCGTACCAACTAGAGTTTGCAAACTATCGACAGTATTTAAAATATTTTTGTTTATATTCATATTAATTTTCGTACGTTCGATATTGGGTAAGATTAATAGTTTATGTATTTACTAATTAATTTGCATTTTTGTTGAAGTATATCAAGTTATCACTGAAAGATTTTGTGGAATCTTCCGAAGAGACGTTGTGTATCCCATCAACATTGGTAGAATCGGAGCCCATGTTTAGCAAGTGTGGAAGGCTGGTTACAGACCGGCGAACGCGCTTAAAAGCCAAAAATGTTAATATGCTAATTTTTTGTAACGGAAACCGTTGGATTAATCAAACATAAATAATAATTATAATTAAAATACTATTTTTTAATATAATATGCTTAATTACTTTTATTTGTATTCATTGATTTCCATTGTAATCAGAAGAGAATATACTAACGAGGGCATGTGATCATACTATCGCTCATTATCGATAGTTTGCGAACTCTAGTACCAACTACTTTTCGTAGTTTTTTTTTTATTTCAAAACGCTTTTATATACTTTATTAGTTATGCAAATAAGGCAATTTTATTATTTTTTTAATTGGTATGCTTCAACAAAAATAATGAAAAGTGTAAATATATTAGATATGTTGTATGTATATATAATTTGTTTGCTTTGAGCATAATATTATACTAGATATCGTACATACAGTTATGTGTAAAATAAAATTAGTTGACAATAAATTTGCTTAGTATCACTGCCTTTGATTACCTCACTTTTATGGATGCACATAAACTTCATTAATTGCAGTTCACTGTCTTCACTGATATTTTTCACATAACTGTATGTATGTATGAGTGTTAATGTGTTAGTATTATAAAAAAATCGTTTGTATTTTATATTTTTGGTGGCTTCATATAACCTCTCGAACGCATGAATCGTACAATAAATGGAGTGGCACCCAATGTAATGCTTATGCGAACGGGTGCAAATACTTTGTGTATAGCATAGGCAATAACAAAAGTGCTTGCACCTGTAGTAACTTTATTTGTAAGCGCTGACGATGCAAAACCCAGGCGCTCCAGTATTGGCACAACATCTATTCCTCTGCAAGAAAACAGAAAACCATACAATTAAGTCGATGTATAGTGGACTACATAACAAAAGCAGGGTTCACTTGGAAATGAGATACAAAAATAGTTTATCTTAAATAAGTGCGATTAAATGTAATCATTAATTGATATTTTAATATTTAATGCAGCATATACAGTGGAACTTCTATAACTCGAACACTTAAATTGGCAATAGCGTTTAGAAGCCAAATTTCCTTCCCTAACTCGAACTATTGAAGTGGCAATAGAAGGCAACTTTCATACAAATTTTCTTCCATAAATCGAACTTTTTGGTCAGGGCATAATACAAAATTTAAAATTTTACTATCGAGGCAGAATTTTAAAAGAGTCCCTCTATATTGTACGGATACGAACAAAAAATATAATATTACACTTATGGATTGCACAAATCATCTAACAAGGACATGGGATACAGACGTCAAGAGCCAAACAGCGAAATACAACAAACAAAATTTCCGAAAACATCTTTTAACGTATGTTCATCAAAATTTTTGCGAAGTAAATATATAGAATTGGGTATAAATCTATATTTTACAGCTTTTTGAAAATGTATATGATTAATGAAAATTCTATAACTCGAAGTCTCTTTAACTCGAAGTTTTTTGGTAGATTATGGTGATTTGAGTTAGAGAAGTTCCACTGTATTTCATACATACATACATTTCGTTAAATGTATAATATTTGAGCTGGTCCATAATTAATTGAATTGCATATATTGACATATAAAAGCAAGTATAAAAGCAGCGCCAAAATCTAACAGTACACTATCATATATTAAAGCAGTTTCGAGGTCTGTCTAATTAAGTTAGTATTTCAGATGGGTAAATTAATATAAAAATTATTGAGTCAAAAACTAAGATACGTCTCCGTTTTTATTTTATTTAACCAAATCTAATTATGTTTTTTTAGACAATTGGTCTCTCCTTTCAGGCCGAGTTAGATATAAATTTTCTCCCAATTTTATTACGAAATATCTTCTAAATAAATGTTAAGGAGGGGATTTAATTCAAATAAAAACTTATACATATTATTTTTATACACAATTTTAACTGTAATTGCTTTTGGAAGGGCGTGGTAAACATTTTTGCATTATTTAAATTCGGCATATATTTATTCGAATGAATTTAACTTAAAAAATGTATGTGGACAAAAAATCACCAACATCAAAGAACAACAACGTAAACATAGTTAAATTTACATTTACACAAATTCTCACTTTCATATTTTTATCAGTATTTCAATTGAATATTAATATCAAAGGACTATCCATATGAATGCAAGTGTTTTGAATTCGTAAAGAAATTGTTATTATAATAAAATCTAAAACAGTCAATAGAACTATACGATGTTGAAAATCACTTTAACCAACCAAACATATAGACAGGTAAAGATAATACTAGTATTACATGCATTTACAGTTAGATATATAATAGAATAAAACATCATTCATAACCACCAACTAATGACAGCAATTATTTAAAGAACTGTTTTAAATTATAGCTTACCCAGAAACTAATAAATAACAGCAGCCAAGCGATGCCAGTGATATAGCTACATGAAATACTACAACAGTGGATCCATAGTCTTTAAATGCCTTTTTAAGCTGCTCCTTTTTACTCAGCACAATCGGTGAACTATCGCCCTCACCTTTCGTACTATAGTAACGTTTGTCTGCCTGTCTTGGCGTTAATTTAAGAAGTGAAAGTGTGCTCGTTGTAATGTTAGCTGTTGCTGTTGGAATTAACGTGCAATGACGCATTTGCTATTAGACTATATTAAATTGACAGAATGAATTCAGCGCAAACCATGCTCAATAATTTCAACATACATACTATGTACATATATACTCGTATATAGGTATACATTCACACACATGCAATATAACTAAGTATTTAATTGAAATGTCTTACCTTTGTTATTGATGTTAAAATCCTGATCATAAGTCAACCAGTCGGAACGCACATCCTTACGCAAATTCGTATAATGGGAATTATGTAAGTTATTGGACATGAATTTTCCCTCCTGCGACCACTGACCGCCCGGCATATTTAAATGCGAAAATTTATGCATTCCACCATATGGATTTGGCACATTACTTTGCATCACCGCATTTAGGCTAACAGCACCGAAGCAATCATAAGATTGGATATGAGGATCTTGTAATCCATAGCCAACATTCGATGTGTTTGTGTTATCTGCAGTTATGTCTATGTTTGATAAAACGGATTGAGCTTGTTGTGATAGTATCACAGGACCAGTTATATCCCTTGTACGATTTGGTGAGAAACGGGTAGTCTCGGCCGGATCTATGTTATTAGGCAAAGGCAATGTAGCGATTCGTGCTTTATTCAAGCGTACAGCAGTTGTATGCAACGGCTTTAGCCCGGAAAGACCTGAAATTGTATTTGTTTTGTAATCACTGATATTTTCAAATTATTTAATTCGTTTAACTCAAAATTAATATATCGTCACCTAAAATGCAAAAGGCCGTAACTAACAAAAAATTCAAAATTGACTTTTTGATTGATTATGAAGTACTTAACCGAAACACGTGTACACAGCAAATTTTACATGCATACGTCCAAAAATAACGACTTTATAGGCGAGAATCAGAAGGCCGCAACTACAACTTCAACAATTTCATAAACCAAAAAGCCGTAACTACCTTTTTTTCATTCTCTTTGATTCAATTTCAATGTGACACATTGTGTTATCCGTAATTACAGTTCTTTTCATTATCGTTCATTCTTTATCAAATTGTGTTATTGTGTTTTGCCTTTCTTCAATACAGGCAAAAAATCCGGAGAGCCAACTGTTAATATGATCCGTGCCTTGGCATATGATCCATGTGGAATAATTTATTATAAAAAAAACAAATATCAACGACGATTATAACGTTTTGCCACAACGTACACAACAAAAATTTAGGGACATCGAACCTTCACAGTTACATACCAAAAGAATATCAATATCCAACAAGTACGGAAAGGCTAAGTTCGGGTGTAACCGAACATTTTATACTCTCGCAATTTATTGAAGAAATTTTATTAAATTCGGCACAAAGTTTAATAGAATAACGAAAATCGTTATATATAGTATATGAGGGCTGAGGTAATTCCTGAACCGATTTCATTCATTTTCACCAGCAGGATACACTATATCCAAGACTATACACTCACTTAATTTTGCTAAGATATCTCACATATTAACGGAATAAAGCCCACCGTATTGAAAAACCTATAATTAGATATATGGAAGCTGGAGGAAGTTATTACCCGATTTTAACAAACAGAGACACACTTTCCTCTGAATTACATTAAATTATCTGAGAGATTTACCATATTATCGGTTAAAATTTACCCTTAAGCGCTGAGTTCAACATATTCGATTTCTGGGGCCTTGAAAAGTTATAGTTCGTTTTCGACAATTTTTTCTCAAGTGAAGCCAGAGATGATATGCCCTATTTGTGTAAAGTTTATTCCGCTATCTTCATTGGTTCCTTATGTATACTTTATAAAGTGAACGAATCAGATGGAATTCAAAATTGAGTTATATGGAAAGTAGGCGTAGTTGTGAACCGATTTCGCCCAGGGTGTCAAGAAAACATTATATACCGAATTTCATTGAAATCTGTCGAGTAGTTCTTGAGATATGGTTTTTGACCCATAAGTGGGCGACCCCACGCCCATTTTTCATTTTGTAAAAAAATCTGAGTCCAGCTTCCTTCTGCCATTTCTTATGTAAAATTTGATGTTTCTGACGTTCTCGTTAATTTTTGTACTGTATAAGGAAATGGCTAAAAGAAACGACTGCAGAAAGTTTTGTTTATATAGCTTTATTGGTTTGCAAGATATATACAAAAAACCTATTTGGGGGCGGGGTCACGCCCATTTTTCCAAAAAAATTACATTCAAATGTGCTCCTCCCTAATGCGATCCTATGTTCCAAATTTTATTTTCATAACTATATTTATGGCTTAGTTATAGCTCTTTATGTATTTTTGGTTATCGCCATTTTGTGGGCGGTGCAGCGGTCCGATTCCGCCCATCTTAACCTTCTTATGGTGCCAAGGAACACGTGTTCCAAGTTTCATTAAGATATCTCAATTTTTACTCAAGTTACAGCTTGCACGGACGGACAGACGGACAGACGGACGAACAGACAGACCTCCGTATTTGAACTTTACTCTTCACCCTGATCACTTTGGTATATATAACCCTATATCTAACTCGTTTAGTTTTAGGACAACCGTTATGTGGACAAAACTATAATACTCTCTTAGCAACTTTTGTTGCGAGAGTATAAAAAGAAATGGGAACACTTGCAGGAACTTAAATTTTTACTTCCGGCTGACTGCCACAGCTTTCATGATAATATACCCTTTACATCTTAAACCTATTCTAATTTGCTATTTGTATTGCAGGTTTTGTTGTTTTCAAATGAATTATTTTGTTCTTCTTAACCAGTTTAATTCAATTTTATTCTCTCGAATTAAATGTATTGATTAAGTAATTTCTTTTGTGTTAAAATACTTACAATAAATAGATACAAAAAGACATAACTTGTTAAAAACTTTTTTAGTTACAGCCTAAAAGCACATTTTATTATTTTAATCATTGCTTTCATTTTATACACAATTTTTTCAAGTAGTTACGGCTTTTTGGTTTCAGAAAAATAGAGTGCTAAAGGCCGTAACTAACATTTCTTAAAAACTGCTTTTTTCCCATTAATTTGGTTTTCAGAAACAAATCCGTCTTTGTTTTCTAAGCTTAAATCTACAATTTGGATATTTAGCTTTAAGTAGTCTTCAATCTATAACGTTTTTTGCTTCTCCTGTTAAATACTAAAAATGTTAGTTACGGCCTTTTGCATTTTAGGTGACGATATGTATGTAGTATATTTCAGACATATATTTATAAATTATACAAATATGTTGTATCTTTATTATTATTATCATAACTTAATTAGTATAAAACGATATAAGTTTATAGTAATAACGCTTTTTTATGTTACCTCCCATTTCATTGTTTTTTTGCTCGCCACGTCCATTCAGTGTTTATATATAAACATATGTTTGCATGTACATACATATATTTAAAAAGTGGCAGAGTATTTTTGTTACGTATGGTCATTGTAATGCCCTTGACATTTTTCCAATAGATTCCTTCATGATTTTCTTTGTTCCACAATGGATTCCCATTGTGTTTGCTTCGGAATAATAATTTATAATAATCACATACATCGTTTCATTTAAGACGCAATTTCCCAGTTTGATGTACCTTTATTACACTAATTCATTGATTGCGAGTATATTGTCTATTTTTAGTTTTTTCGACAATGGTTTTATATTGTTGTTCCTATAATTTACATGTTATATTTGTTTGTTAATATTGAGTAAATTCAGTTTTGGGCTAAAGTTCCTAATAATTGTATGAAGAATATTTTTATTAAACTCCTGAAAATATTCGGACTTTTATTTTAACGCATACGCACAATCTATACTATAGATTTTATAGAATTAAGACTGTATGTGTTACTGCTAAAGGTGTTGGATTCACCAATAGGCTAATTTTATCCGCATATAAATTTCATTCAATTTTGTATTGTTAATATTCGTTTTCAAAGATAATATGCCTATGACAAAGTTCAACTCAAATAGAATGAAGATAGTTTTAATTGATAGCTAAACACTTCTACACTTCGCTTTTTTCTCAGTTCAAACCAATTTTCAGCATAATATATACAAATATACATTAATTTAAACACATAGCCAACGAACTAGTGTATAATATATATTTAAATGTTTATTAAAATGTCCTTGAAATTCATAAACCAATTAGACCGGCTCATTGTTTATCCAAAATGTACTTACTTAAAACGTCATTTATACTTTTTGTATAGCATAATGGATTTATTGCACCAATGCGACTTGTAGAAATAACAACATTCTTTGTGTTATTAAACATTTTTAGCGTTTCTCCGTAAATGTTATTAAAGATGAGAATTTATTATTAAACTGAGTACAAATTGACAAATCCATAAAATTATTTGACATTTGATATACACAGACATTGCCATATTCAAAAACTTTAGAGAATTATAAAATCATTACCCCATATATATTTATTTATTTTAATTTTTTTAATCAGGTTGTGGATGGATATAATCTGGATGTCTAAAATTATTGAATAATTCTCTCAATATTTAAATTTAAAAAAATTTATTCACAATTTGGAAATATTTAATAATAAAAAAATTATTTTATTAGCAACATGGAAATTATATCTTATATCTCATTAACTAAAATTTTCATATTATTAACCGTATTTCTATTACAAATATTCAGCGTAAGATGTCGCATTAAATGACATATCGTCAGATGTCACTGTTTTCGTTAGTAGGGTCGAGACAGGGATAAAAGTGAAATTTAGTGCAACTACGAAAATTGTTTTGATGTACGAAAAAACAATAAACTGCCTTCGTCTACTTTTATTTATTCACTATATGTGATTTTTTGGGAAGTGTATTTTGTTTCTAATCAGTTTACGAAATCGTAAACATTCTAAAATACTCCATAACTCCGGAATAAGGGCTGCTGCAGCAAAACGCAGCAGCAGCTTAGCGGGATTGATTAGTTAATGCTAAAGGAGGCTGTTTGGATGAGAGGCGATATCATTGTGTTGAAATGGTGGCAATTAATAAGCAAAATAATTAAGTGTGAGGCGTTTAGCCCTAATCTTTGGCGAATAAATCTAAGGCAGCTTAATTAACAAGAGGCGATTCGGGAACGGCCTTGCCCCGCCCTATATACACAAGATGGGTGGTGACGCAGCGATTCGTCGCAGCGCTACGCTAGCATCAACGCATAATGAAATGGGTACAATGGCACACTTGATGGAAGGACAACGTGACTCTGAGCCGTACAGTACAAGTAGGCAGGGTAATGGACTTGCGGCGTCAAGGTTTGCTTGCCTTCGTTGTTGTGGAAAATTAATTTCATACCTTGTACGTTTACGCAACACACCTGAAGAGTTGGAACAAAGGTATAAATCTCGAGAGATCGACAAATTTTTGGAAAAAGAAAAGCACACGTTCCGCCGACAGGTAAATAATTCGCCGAAATACAGAGTATCTACATATATGTATCTAAACATATACAGATATACGTATACATGTTAATTGGACAATTGTATAGACATTAACATAGTTATTGTAATAAACACATATATAAATATCTCTATTTTAGGTAAAGCTTTTGCTGCTGGGCGCAGGTGAATCAGGAAAATCGACTTTCCTCAAACAAATGCGTATAATACACGGTATTAATTTTGAACCCGAACTAATCCGCGAATACCAATATGTGATATATCAAAACGTACTTCGAGGTATGCTTACAATACAATTTTTCATTTCTCACTTATGATTTTACTATCTATAAATTCTTATACAGGAATGCAAGTATTGATTGACGCACGTCAAAAATTGGAAATCCCTTGGGAAAACAACGAAAGAGAAAACGACTCAAATTACGCCAAATTAATTGAATGTAGTAATATAGAAATCGAAAATTTTATACAGTGGTCTCCTTACATTCGGCGACTGTGGCAAGATCGAGGCATAAGGCGTGCCTATGAACGGAGAAGAGAATTTCAAATTGTATGTATTGCATTTACTTGAAAACAAAAGTTCAATTATTATTTTTACTTATATGTACACATTTCAGAGTGATTCTGTCAGTTACTTTCTTAATGATATTGACCGCCTTGCTACATATGACTATGTGCCAACCCACAAAGATATTTTGCATTGTCGAAAAGCCACCAAAGGGGTTTATGAATTTTGTGTAAAAATACAAGTAAGTAATATTTCCATACATAGTAAACTATGCTGGTGTGGAATGTTCTAAGGTTACAGCACAATATACTATGTTAGACTAATGTATATTATTTATTTTAAATGAATTTAATTTCTTTGCGAAATTTATTTGCCTAAATCACATTCACAATACGTCAATTGTATCTTAATAATCATATAACACTACACAAATGCGTCCACAGCTCAGTTTATTTAAATGATATATACTTATTATATTATTATGTACTTACAATATGAATTTAGGCTACATTTTTGCTTCTTCCATTGAAAATTCCAACACCACTTTTGCATATTTTTATTTACACAATTAAAATCGCTAAATTGTTCCTTTATTATAAACGTTTGAGTATAAACAATTTGTGTCTATATATATACAGTATTTGTTATTGATTAGACATTAATTGATTTTAAATATCAATAAAATATTAAATAAAAATCGTTAATTTAGTGTAGAAAATATTTGAAATACTTATTTTAAAATAGAGATGCACTTTTCCACTTCTCGAATAAGCTTGAAATTTATATATTATACTTTTTATTTTCAGAACATTCCATTTGTGTTTGTTGATGTTGGTGGTCAGCGTACTCAACGACAAAAGTGGACAAAATGTTTTGATACGTCTGTAACATCGATCATTTTCTTAGTATCCAGTTCAGAGTTTGATCAAGTCCTCGCTGAAGATAGGTAATGTATAAATGCTAGAAAAATGATATTAATGAAATGATTATGATATTTCTTTTAAATTTATTTATAATTAACAGAAAAACCAACCGGTTGGAGGAATCGAAAAACATATTCGACACGATCGTGAATAATAATACGTTTAAGGGAATATCAATAATATTATTTCTAAACAAAACTGATTTGCTTGAGCAAAAAGTACGCAATCCAGAGACTGATATCCGCTGGTATTATCCCCAATTCAGCGGGAACCCACATTCACTGCTCGATGTGCAAAATTTTACTTTGCAAATGTTTATGAGTGTGCACAAAAGTCCACAAAGCCGCATCTATCACCACTTCACCACTGCCATAGACACACGAAATATGAAGGTTGTATTTAATTCAGTCAAAGATACAATATTACAAAGAAACTTGAATGCATTGATGTTACAATGAAAATGAGCAGTTAGTTGAGTGTACTAATATCCCTCATGTTATCGGCATATTACATCATCACAATTGAGGGAGATTTCAGCATTATATGCCGAAAATAACGTTAAACTCGAAATGCATATATGCACATAATTTGCATATACATATTTATTTGTTGCATTGGTGTTAAATCAAAATAACTCAAAAATCCTTTTCAAGTGCATTTTTCAAGAAGTGTCACTTGAAAGGGCTAATATACATACATATATGCATATATCAGTGTAAAAATTTTTAATGTACATATTTAAATTGTTTTGAATATTTATACGTTTATACTTACCGTATATAAGAATCGAAATGTATTCATAAAATTTATAAATATCGCTGTATTTATATACTATATTTATAATTTAATTATATTTTTGCATAATGTATAAATGATATCATATTTGTTAACATTGAAGTGGACGATATTATTGAAGAATAGCAGAATAGCACAAAATATCAGTATAAAGCATAAGCAATAAATGCGTACTATATCGCAATTTATATAAACATACATATACAAAGTTATATATACATATATAATTTTTTTGACGTAACAGATTTTATAAATTTCTACTAACATTTACGAATATAAAACATATATTTTTATATAAATATTCATACAGCAGAAAAGTAATATTATCCACGCCTCTTTAACAAATTAACTATTCAACCAAGGTTTATTGTGATCCATGTATTTTATCGCTTTACAAATCGATCAAATAAATTGTCCCTTTGATATTTAAAAATAAAATATATAAAACTAAGGCATCGAAATATATGCGTAAATCTTTTACTACATACAACGATTTGAGTTGCAGTATATCAATAGTAAAATTTTTATTAGATTGTAAAAATTAGAATTATTTTTATATGTAACGTACAATCGTTGTTGTTGTCGTTATTGTGGCGTCATAAAACATTCCCCAAATAATTTTGAAGAATGCCCGGTAAAAATCCGGGTCCGTTCCGGTAACGTAGTACCGTATGTCGTGGGAACGGTAATGTCCAATCGTAATTAATGGTGACCAAAAACACATAAGATGACTAAGAGCTCCTATTAGAGTATTAGAGTATTCAAGACTTCTTCACAATAATTGGTCGTAAACAAGATTTGTATTCTCTCAAATTATTTGAGAAATACCACTCAATAGGGAATAACAAACTCCAGAATGAAATGAAAAAACTTACTTGGCCAAAGCATTATCTATGGTTTACATACATAGGTTTAACCATTTTTATGGACAGACTGATTCTCCATCAACCCAAATCAGTGTTAATTCTTTTTAGAGGATCCTGCATTGGACAACGTGTAATAAGGGGAAACGAGTCGCATGATCGAAGGGAAACGGAGTGATTTTTATTTGCGCCCTGTAATCACATTACGATTGTTTTTATATTACTTTCAAATGAAGAACTATCACGATCAACAACAATACCAAGAAGACGAAGATAGAAATCTATGGCACTGATAATCTGGAAGCGCAGTACATCATTACACAACAAATGAGTTTCGAATGCTGTATAATTTTCTATTTCAATAAGTTATTATTGTTGTTTTATTTATTTATTCTGCTGTTTTTGTTTACACAGTTTTTAAAAAAGAGATCCATTAGTGAATACATTAATAATTCTATAATAATTGCACATACTTTCTTGTCTTTTTTTTTCTAAAATAAAATGTTGGTCTAGCATTTAAATAGATAGGGTATAATATGGTAATACATAAAAATGATATATATAATGCTATACTAGTTATCGTGCGTTAAGTGTGCAATTCATACATTTTCTAACATTAATATAATTATGTACTAAATTAAAGTAGATGGTTAAACTCATATTTTTTGGCTCTGCGATTTTTTTTCGCTTAACAATATTGGTTTTTCACATTTGTCTGAAATTCTATTGGTGAACATACTAATAATATTATAAGGCAAAATGGGGTAAAAACAAATTTTTATAGATTTTTATTGCTAATTAAATATTTAGAAATTATTGCTAAAACTGTCAATGTCTTCAGAATTTGAAGCTTTTTCATGTGTTACTATTTGTGTGTAGTATTTCATTAAAAAAAAATATTAAAATACTTAATATTATTTTATTGCAACTAATACAATTTTATAAGCAATAAAATACAAATGTTATGTAATTTTTATTTAAACTGACGTATAGATAATTTGTTTTTTTTTTTTCAAAGTATAAATTAATTACAATTCCTTAATATTCTTCTGTTCCGAAGTTCGTCATACTCAAAATGCATTTTTATACTATGCTTGAAAGTATTCCTTTTGAATGTTATTGATCAATTTTTCGAGGTCTATTCGAATTTTAGTATATAAATATGCATCGATTTGTGATTTAATACAAATGATTTGAAATTTAAAAGCATAACCAAAATTTATACTTTCTTTTTAGTAAAATATCTTCAGAACAGCAATAATTTATACCTAAACTTGGCATTATTTTGTGGTCGTTATTATTCATATATATTCTTTACAGTAAATACTAAATGTGTATATACTTAAAATTTACTAGCACCTTGGCAAACAAATATAAATTTCTAGAACTTAGAGGTACAATCAATATGCAACTATTCAATGTGGTTATTCACGAAAAATAATTATTGTGATTTTTACGAATTCGCGGACAATCGACTCCAATATGTACATTTAAACAGGCTGTTGGACAGGCTAAAATGTATATGTATTATATATCGTGATTGTTTATTTTTGCACGTTTCAAAATAGACGACTTTGTTCACCACATCTATAGTTTTAACAGCAAAAAGTTGAACATGATCAAGAATTTTGGAGAGCCCCTCAGAAGATGAAGAACCCCGTACCTTACAATCCTCCAATTTTTTATATGTATATGTTTATTTCAATATTAAAATTTTTCTTCTCCTGAATACGACAGAGTGCGCAAAAAAAACGTTTATAATAACTAATTTTAAATGTTAGTCATTATTTAAATTACATAATTAAAATTAAACATCGATATTTAGGAAAAATATATATTTGGTTTATTTTTAGTCCGAGTGATTGACAAGTTACGTTCTTCCAAAACCAAACTGTCTTAAGGCCAACTAAAATATAAAGTGTCAAACTCTGTATGAAATAATTATGGAATGAAAATACTGCCTTTAGATTGTTTATTTTATATTAAAAATTATTATAATAAAAAATAATACAATAAGAACATATTTAGTTGATTTAACAAACAACTGCATATAGTATTACCAGGACGGATGAAAGTAACACACTTAAAGTGTTAATTGAAAATTGTCATCAATGTGTCTGTTTAAATTATTTGTTGACTTATTACTTAGCGCTAAATTAAAACTGTAACTTTAAAAAGGTATCTAACTCAAACATTTCAAACAGACAAACCACTTGTTTTCATTTATATAAATACATAAGCACAAACATATGTGTGCCTAAGAACTTACATGTATTTATCCTTTTTTCGGATTAGCTTAGCATTTGGCTCACATTATCAATACAATCTTCTTATATAAAAGTTAGTCGAAACCAAAATAGGCGACACGCCATTGTTATGCTATATATTTCAAGATATGTTGAAAACTTGAAATTGTATACATGGATTTGATCGAAAACACATAATAAAATTGTTTTTGTAGTCACATTGCAATAGAGTGGAATGCAAGTATACTTCAATTTTCGTGATTTACCATTTCGTATGGACTGCTGCACTTAAAAACAAATATTCAACAGACCAATACTACAAACTACAAATACTGATGTGACTACATATCCATGTACATATCAAACCTTAATTTTATACATTTCCAAAAGCTATGTTCGTCAAATATGGTATATATTGGTTTCACCCACTATTGCCTAAGTGTTGCTTCTACTGTTACTGCTTTCGCTATTTGTTTGACCAGTATTGCTGCTAAAACCGCTACAACAACTATTTTGTGTTGCTTTTGTGCCAAAATTTCCAAGTCCAATTGCATCTGCGGTAGTTTTATTTGCATTTGAGCCGTCTTTACTCCGCGCCTGATCGATTAGTTCAGCTGCAATCTCATAAAATAGACGTTCAACATTTTCGGCTTCTTTAGCTGATGTTTCAAGAAAATACATATCATGTTGTTTCGCAAATTCCTCACCAATTTGTGTTGGTATTTCCCGATCATCTCGATCGGTTTTATTACCAACGAGTATTTTCAAAACTTTCGAATTAGCATATTCCTGTATTTCACGCAACCAGTCGGGCAAGCAGTCGAATGTCGGTTGGCAACTTATGTCATATACAAGTATCAATGCATGTGCTGATCGATAATAACTTTGGGTTATTGAACGGAAACGTTCCTGACCTGCAGTATCCCAAATTTGAAGCTATGGATTATAAACATTATGAAAATATTAATTATTTACTAATTTTTTAAATAATTTATTTGCGCACCTTTATTTTTTCGCCCTCAACTTCTACTGTTTTGATCATAAAATCAACGCCAATGGTGGCACCTTGACCAGGTGGAAATAATCCTTGTGTGAAACGGCGCACCAAACAAGTTTTTCCCACACCCGCATTGCCAACAAGTACAATTTTGAATAGAAATTTGTAGTCCTCCATTTGGCTACTTTATTTAGCTATAAAACATATAAAAAATGTTAGAGTCTTTTGTTTTATGCCTGGATTTACTAGTTAAGGAAATTGAGGAATGTATGCACAAATGTATGTATTTCAAACGCAATACACTTTAAATAATTTTAATATTTTCGAATTACTTATACAGTTAACAAAGTGCACTTGAAATTAATTCATAGTTTTAAAAGTGTATTTCATTTTCGTCCCCCAAATGCATGGTACTTTCTAATATGACATCATAACTTATTTTTCCTTAACTCACTCTACCTCCAATACCATAGTGGTATATTTGATGATCAATATTGCGTCCCACCCGTGTAATGATGTTTAAATATCTCTTAAATACGAAAATTTTGACAATATGGTTGTTGCAACACTCACCTGTTCTATGCGTGTTAAAAAAGGTGACTCAACTATTTTGTTTTTTTTTTACTGTATAATTTTAATGTTGAAACTTTATGTTGAGTGATTACCGATTATTAATTTTTTCATATATATGCAATATACATATGTATTTGAAACAATTTTATGATCTAGCACATATTCTTGATATTACTTTTTTATAAGCTAATTGAAATGATGGCCAAAACCTTGTAAAATTTGGCATGTAAACAAACACAATGATGCTTGCTCGCTATTTTCATATCAATATTAATCTATTCAACTATTGACTTTTTTCATGTTATGGACCCAAACAAATTTACGCACTTGATTCTTTTGCTACAAAAGAAAATCTCATAACTATTCTGACTTTTGAAGTTTTCGAGGCCCACCTTAAATTATAACAAATGTTATGTTGAACACTCCTATGTGTGGTGTTATTTACTATATAAGTATATGTATGCGTTCATCTATGAATTTTCGCTTGTTGGCCAACCCTCGTGAATTTACTGTATGAGTGGTGTTCATTGTCTTGTAGAGAATATTGTTTTAAACAGAGCCGTCGAAATCGCTCTATTTTGTAATGTTCTATTCTATATATTTCATTGTTATTCTGTAAAGGAAGCGCAATTGAGAATATATCAATTTACCGCAATGTTGTGATAAATTAAATAGAGAAGTATTTAAAATATATTTATAAAAATCTCGCAAGGCTTCTCCACAGGCGCAATATTTTGTCATGACATCATTTTTGCTGTTCATATTGCTTGTGGCGACGTCATATTGCTTATAGGTTGTCTTAAAAATGTTTATGGCAACTATTGCGTCTTTGTCACTTCGGCAGTGTGACAGATCAGTTTTGATTTTCATAAAATATTCAGAGAGACAATATATGACAAATACAAATGCATGAGTCTGATGTTTTTGTGAAAATTGTAATTAATTCGTTTTGTTTCAAATAAAAGCAGTAGTTCGATGAAATAATAATAATCATAAATTTTCGCCAACCTCTCACTTTTTAAACGGAGCTCAAAAATGCGCTTCAGAATCTTGCAAAATAACAAATGTCCTCAAAAAAACTTTGCCAACGGCAATGGCAATCGATTTGGCAGTTTTAGAAAATAATTATTGCCTATCGAGATGACCACTAATGCCTTCGCTATTCACATTTAATTTATTACCACAATTGCTAACGCATTTATGATGATTGTAATCGAGTCTCGAATCGCTTTGCGTCGTGCGTTCTTCGTTTACCTTCGTTCTTCGATAAGAAAAATAGAAGTTTCCATGCTTTTTCATATCGTCGTGTGAAATTTAATAACTATTTACATATTAAAACATTATACAAGTATATAAGTGTTATTTAAAAAGCGCAAAACTATCAGAATATAAAATACCTTTCTTACAAAATAGGAATTGTGTTAATTTAATATCCGTGGTTTCAATAGAAGGAAGGGATCAAACATATAACTAGACAACATGGCCGAAGATTTTGATGTTGAAGCTATGCTGGAAGCACCATACATAAAAAATGTAAGTTTAACAAACATAGCATACCATACTTTATCAAGTTTTATTGACAAAATATGATTAGTGACGAAAAGGTAAAATGTGGTTACTAGAATATTTAAAAGGTTCACTAACATTTAACATTTATCTAACATCATATAATGGTGATTGCATTACTGTGCATTATTAGAGAAGAACCCTGTGTTTTCTCGTGGTATATATACACATGAATTAACAATCGACGAGCCTGGAATAGAACAAAAGCCGAAATGACATAAGTACATTTATATTTAAATAAACCAATTTAGGTGCTTCTCTATAATCAAAAATACAAAATTTAAATTAAAGGACAAACTATAGAAAACCCCTCTATTTCTAGTAAACACATTTAAAACTTATCTCTGAACACCACAATCAATGTGAGATTTTCATATGCATTTATTGTCTGATACTGCGACCAAAAGTATTCATTGCATTTTCTTGAATCAAACAAAATTATGTCACTGCAAGGTAAACGAAATTCTCTGACAATGGTAACATTATAAATAATGAAATTATTATCGGACAGAGGTGAAATAAGTATATACTCTTATTACAAACCACTACAAAATATGATACCTTTAAAGGCGGCACAAATGAAGATAGCGTTTCTTTATGAAAAATTATCCACAATTCCACCATGGGAACTTATTAATTGTTTATTTTATAAAATGCAGCTAGTTTCCACGCAAACAAAATGTAGTTTTATTTTTAATACATATACTTTATACTCTTCAGGTTCATTGTAAACATTCATGTTTGCGGAGTACGCTATCAAACCTTGATTAGTAAGCCATCGTATTATATATAATTTTCCTTAAAGTACATTAAGTAAAAAGTTAACAAACTATAAGTATACTTACTATAAATAATAAATGAATTTGTAAATATAAACATAAATATTTATTAGGGTTTATTATCGTGATATCAATTAATATGTTTGTAGTATCAAGCATGCAAATCCCTAGCATGAAATGGTATTATTGTGTACAATAGTTAAAGAGTATTTAAAATAATTCAAAACGTTTAGTTGGATCTTATAGTCAATGAACAATTTGAATTTTAGTCTGATTTTGATTATCGTAATAGATAATCATTGAAAACTCTGAGTTGTTTACAAAATTGATTCCCTTTTTGGACAAAATAAAATTTTAAGTACAACAAATCATACTTAGCAACGTATTTATTAATGAGCACAATTTCCAAATTTATTTTTATTTAAGGCATATACATAATAACGATTCAAAACGAAGTCAATTAATATTTGAGGAATAGGGGACGTGTTTCATACACTCATTATTAAAGAAAATACAGAAAAGAAGATTTAATAACTACTTTTTTAACTTATTTATTTTATTATTCACTATTATATAATTTTTTTTTATGTTTTCTCAAATTTGTTTGATAGTTACATTTATGTCTGTATATTTTTTACGAGAAATTAGGCCTTCTCCAAGATTTTAATATATAGAAGTGTATTCGCCTAACACATTTCTACTGAAATTCGGCTTCTTTATAACTTTAAACGCTCATTTTGTTAACAACTTATTGAATTGCTATGAATTGTGAATTACATGTTAAGGTTAAAACCACATTGTGTGGTAAACCATATTTTTTGGGAAAAATATTTGATTATTTAAAAATCAAATATTACTTTTTTATAATTTATAAAATCTAATTTTGCAGTTATACATTGAACAAGAGAAGATTTACACAGAAAGTCATAAAAATTTTGGGCGGGCTCTATGTTCTACCTGTATGTATGTATGTATTTATTTTTTTTTTTGGAATTTTTAATTTTCTTGCTGGCACATTAATAAATGATGTGGTTGCTCGCATCTATATGTTTCCTCATCAACCACTCAGGATAATCCTATTTGAAAAGATACAAAAATAAAAAAGACACATTCATAACTCGAAAAAATATGAAATAATTCTCAAGGGTGAAATGTCTTTGCAGAAATCGTAAAAGCTCAATTTGTTGCTAGTGATTGTTTTGGTCATTCTAACGATTAAAGCCGGAGACCATTTGGTAAGTTTGAATGCGCCAGAAAAAAATATTTCGTCTTTAAAAAAAAACGTATAATATTGTACTAAGAAACTTTGTATCGATGCATTTTGTATGTCAAGCAAAAACTAAGTTTTCTTTTTGTGCTAAATCTTAAAATACATACATAATTATATCTTAAAAACAAAACATTTGAAACGTTTGAAAATATAAAATGAACTGAACGTGAACTAAATTTCAGATAATCTCGTACATATTTGCGTCTGTGTGGCAGCACTTGTCTTAAACAAACAGGATTTTGAAGGGCAAAACCAATTCACATTATCTACCACCTACCTACTTCACCCCAAAATATGACAATAAAATACCACTTCAACTTTTCGAATCGAAATCGAATGCTTGAGCAAATTGCATGAGAATATATTTGTGAGATATTTCGCTGCGGAGCGAAGGTTCCACTCAATATTCTGAAGCAAGCCAATAAACAAGAGTGTATATTGCAATAGAAAGATGCTACATCAAACAATTAAATGAATAAAATCATATTTATAATAAAAACAAATGAAAAAAATAAAAATCATAATACATAAAAACCAAATGTAAATGACTGAAGCAATGGACGAATGAGTGGTGGGATATTAGCCATCAAATTAAGCCCATTGCTGCAAATTAAACAAAAAAATAATTTATGTTTTCATAGAAAAAAAGATCTAACTAATTCCTTTGATTTGCTTTCTCTCATTCGCTCAACATCAAATTTTTAACGAACCAAATTCGATTGACGGCAAACCGCAACTTGCACGTCAATTGCGTCCTACCACACTTCCTTCTCCTATAAATATATGTAAAATAGAATGCAGCCAGTCGGGGAGACCACGATGCCAGCAGCCGCAAGTCACCATACAGAGAACATGAGGAGAGTAGCAGTGGCAAGGGTGGAAGCAAATCTTCATCTTCAGTACATTTGAATGGACGCAAGCATTATTCAAGGTAAGTTACATTAATTTTCAACTGATTGCATAATATATTTTGTCTAAATTTTTAGAAGTCGTTCGGGTTCACCACGTACTACAGATAATCGCAAGGGACGCAAATCAAAGGACCGTGATCGTCATCGCGATAGAGACGAAAGTCGTTACTCAAGAGATAGAGATCGCACTCGTGATAAAGATCGCGTACGTGATCGGGAACGTAATGGCGAACGCGAACGACGTTACGGATCACAAGACCGCGATCGTGATCGGCAACGTGATCGTGATGCTGAGAAACGCCGTAGTCGGTCCAAAGACAAACGCCGCAGTAGTCGGTCACGAGAACCTGATCGTCGTTCTCGAGAAAGACGTGGTAGTAGACCACGCTCTGAACGACGACGTACACGTTCCCCAACGCGGGATCGACCCTCTAGAGATAAAAAGTTAAGCCCAATTCGTGAATATAAAGTTGATCGACCTGGATTTGGTTCAAACTCAAGAGAAAGAAGGTATAAATTAAATATATATATGCGTATATCAAATATATAATATTAATTAACATTATTTTCAGTAGCAGGCGCCGTAGTAACTCTCCAAGACCATTTCGACGCGGTAGAACACCACCCAACGGTCTTGGCGACAGATCTCCTCGTGCCGATCTGAGTCCAGAGGAACGGGATGCGCGCACCGTATTTTGTATGCAACTGTCCCAACGCATACGTGCCCGCGACCTGGAAGAATTCTTCTCAAGTGTCGGAAAAGTGCGAGATGTTCGCTTAATAACCTGCAACAAAACAAAACGGTTCAAAGGTATAGCATACATTGAATTTAAAGACCCAGAATCGGTTGCACTAGCACTGGGGTTGTCGGGTCAAAAACTACTGGGCATTCCAATTTCTGTTCAACATACACAGGCTGAAAAAAATCGTATTGCAAATGCTGTACCCACATTCACACCTAAAAATCACACTGGACCAATGCGATTATATGTGGGATCGTTGCATTTTAACATTACTGAAGATATGCTTAAGGGTATATTCGAACCATTTGGAAAAATAGACTCCATACAATTAATTATGGATACTGAGACTGGTCGATCTAAAGGATACGGATTTATTACGGTACTTTATATATATTCTAGTAAAATTTTATGTTGTTAATAAAATCACTTTTTTTATCGCTATTTTTCGACTATTGCAGTATCATAATGCGGATGATGCAAAAAAAGCTTTAGAACAGTTAAACGGATTCGAATTGGCCGGGCGACCCATGAAGGTGGGAAATGTGACTGAACGTTTAGATATGAACACGTCTTCTTTGGATACGGATGAAATGGATCGCAGCGGCATAGACCTCGGTGCCACTGGCCGATTGCAGCTGATGTTTAAATTAGCTGAGGGTGCTGGCTTGGCAGTGCCACAAGCTGCAGCCAACGCATTACTAGCCACTGCACCACAACCAGCACCAATTCAGACTCAGACTCAAACTCCGGCCATAGCTACACAATGCTTCATGCTATCCAATATGTTTGATCCCCGCACAGAAAATAATCCGGCATGGGATAGTGAAATACGTGACGATGTCATTGATGAATGTTCAAAACATGGCGGCGTACTACATATTTTTGTTGATAAGGCTTCACCAACGGGAAATGTCTATGTAAAATGTCCAAGCATAACCACCGCTGTGCTGGCAGTAAATGCTTTGCATGGACGCTGGTTTGCTGGTCGTGTCATTACCGCAGCCTATGTACCATTACTGAATTACCACTCTCTATTTCCGGATGCAATAACAGCAGTTAATTTGTTAGCTTCGAAACGAAAGTCCGGTGAATAAGGCTACAAAGAAATGCTTAGTCATAAGTATACGTAGCGATGATTGGCTTTCAAATTTTATACATCGGTTGTTTGATGATGTTCACGTTATGTTTACCATGCATTCCTGCTGTTCTAATGCTAGAAAAGATATTCGATCCACTTATCAGATTGCATCGTTTTTGTAGGGACACAACGTCCTTGTCAAATTAATTGCATGGGATTTTATTAAACATCTGTCTAGTTATAATCAAATCGTTATAATTTTTTCTCCTAATTTGTATTTTAGTAGAACTTTGAAATTTAATATACTGTATAAATATACAAAACCATATAATCTGAACACTACAATGAATAAAAAAGACGTTTAAACTAATTTTAAATGAACGAGAAGTTTACAGCTTATTTTGTAGAAGAATTTTAAAATTAATTAAAACCCATGGTCAACGTAATTAACAGCACAAGTACAATATTCGTATATAGCACATTCATTTCCTATTTTTGATCTAGTGATCAATGACTAAATCGACTCAACTGATAAAACTCGTTAACATAATTCGTAAGTCCCGATTCTTTCAGAGTCTGTCAATATAATGAAATGAAGCGCCAAAATAAGGCAGGTGTTTCATTCACGCGGCAAAGCATAGAAAGTAGCTAAAATCTGTATGCTATGAAGATTATAAGAACTCAAAACATTTTTCAATACACGTTGGTCGCGATCACTTATTAAAGGTCTAAGGGAAATTTGTACTTTATCATCGGTAATTTAAATAAATTATTTTGCGAAGATTTTCTTTAAACAAAATTGCAATTATTTTATCTAACATAATTGTTTACAATAGAGCAATTTACAGCCTGTAATGTCAAAAGCATTAAAAACAGAGCTGGCAACCCTCTTCAAATGCATTCTCTTCGAAAGTAAACAAAATTTTGCCAAACTCTACTAATCTCAATGTCAAAACACAATTTATATTTCATCCGAACACATCTGTTGAAGTAGAGCTCACTGAACAGAACTCAATACAGTGGCGATTAAACATAGCTCAGTCATTTTTCGTTGTCCAGTGTCATTTGCGGGCATTCTTTTTTTAGTTTCGCACAATTAAATCATCAATCTTTAAACGAAAATATTTGACATAGTTTTTCTTGGTGCAAATAGTTTACAATTAAGGCAATATATTTTATTTTAAAAAGTTTACACATTTATGCAATAAGTTTTGTGTCGGCAAGACGAAGTGAAAATGGAGAAAAAATGAAAATAGTGTGTGCGTAATCGAATCCAGTGTGCTTAGTGAAAAACGCGAACCTCGTACAAGTAGAAACGAATAAAGTAATTGCAACAATAATAAAAGACGGTCATCCGTCGTAATGAAAAGCGGAAAATTCGATTTTTCTATTGAAGATCTAACTTAAGACTCCAATAAATAGTTAATACAATTTGGCAATCAAAACAAGGATAAGCAGATTCATTAGACATTTCCCCTTTGGATTATAATAACAGACAATGGTATTCATTTCTTTTTTAAATAGAGTAAGAAAATTATTTTGACGTATTTGTTGGGTGTGAGGAAATGATTTTGTAATCGTTCGGTGACACAAACGCCTACACAAGTATGATTTTCACGCTAATATTGTTTTGTGGTTGTCCAAAGTTTTAAATAATATAGTGTTGAGTATTGTTTTTATTCCTAATCTCTTATATAAGAACTGTGAATGTTTTTTTTGTATGCTTTAAATTATAATTATTTTTTTTTTAATGATTTCACCGCAACCGTATTCGTATTTGTTTGACAAAAAGCAATGGTTGAAAACTTCAAAGTGTTAGTTTTATGAAAAACATAGAGTCAACGATTTATACGTGACTGCATGATGTAGAACGAAAAGTCTGCAAACAGTAAACAGTTTGCATTTGTTGCGAATTGTTATGATTTTAATCAAACATTTGTATTCACACGTGCATAATGCATAATGTATGCGTATATGCCGAAACTAGTTATTATATTTAAACAAATGCTCGCACTTATTATGCAACTTAGATCCTTAACTGTTTGGCTTCATAAGTCACAAGCAAGCAATCACTTAAATAATATTATATTGGAATGAACACGACAAATTTATCGAATGAATGATAACGTATGAGTAATATATTATATAGCTTTCTATCTTATTTACACTATTTATACGTTGCTACTTATCAAAAATCGTAATTCTAATTGACACAGTCGAAATTATACTTTAGTTCCTGCTTATTTTGCAATAACTACTACCCTGGAATATTTTATAGTTTAATAATAATTGTTGGTGTTTACTACTGTCATTATTAAGTTAAAGATAACATTTACAAATTTTTACTACTGCCATTGCTATACTGCTGCTATTTTGGCGGTTTAGTACTGTCATTAAATGGAATAAAACATTTTCCAAATTATTTTTGGGAATGTTGTTGAAATATCGTTCCTTTGCCCGATATAAATAAGGAATCCATACTGGTTCCATAGATTCTTAGGTTATTTTGTTCTTAGAATCAATCAATTTACAATTTTACTTTAAGAAATGTTGTGAATATAATTAAATAAAATGGGAAAGTGTAAAATATGAAGTTCTCTACATTTCTGAATTGAGTATATCATAAAAAATTAGGTTTCATATTTACGCTGCAATTTTTATATACAGTTCTGTACTTGTCAACTCCATTTTCACAATTTTTGGTTATTTTGTTTGAGTTTTATGAGGTAAAACATTAAGTTATGACTGTATGAGTATGAGTTAAATACATACAAATGAAGTAGGTTCATGATCAATAGGTAAGTGCAAACCTCATTGTTTGATGGAGCAGCTGGGGTATCACCACTTCTGCACGTAGGCAACTTACTTATCTCACTTTTTCAACGAAGAACTACCAAACAGCAAAGTGTGATTTTGACTTAATAATGGCTATATATTGCTAGATATAAAGCTTTGAATTTTGTCATATACCTGGTGGTGAGCCGCCAAAAACACAATTCAGGGTGGCAAAACGAGTAAGGAATTTTGGTCAAAATTGTATACCTTTATGATTAGCACTTTCCCCATTGCCTTATGACACATTTGTGAATTAATTTACAAATTCGCGATTTTTATAAGCAAGCATGTTGGTACACACATATGTACGTTTGTACTAAGGTTTTTTCACTTTATTACCTTCATTCTATAGACTTTATTAATCTAATCGATTTGTTTAATGAGAAATGCAGGCAATCAATATGAGCATTTACTTTTTTTGTGCATAACAACACTTTAGCGGCATAGACAGTCGACTAAGCTCCCAGATAAGATATTAGAGCATCATACAAACTTTAGAAAATACAAACAATACAGGGTAGAGCTATTCTTAGTAATTGTTTAAGCTTCAAGATACATATGTGAAAATAAAGAAATAAGTACAAATTAAAATGGGATGAGTAACAATGTAGCAAATATTAATTATTTTATTTTTCTTTCGTATGTTTCTTATATAATATATCAAAGCTATCGATATTGTTTGTTTACTCTACATAGTCATTTATATTTAAAATTTTTGTTATTAATTTTTGCTTAATTTTTTAGGAATCGGGCATTTTTATGCTATCAACGCCCATGAGGTCCTCCGCTCCGCTAAGTCCATCCGCACAAGCTACGCTTAATAAACATTTACCCAAATTAGCAACAAAGCGCCTTACACAGCAACAGCAACAACAAAATGTCAAAGCTGCAGTGCAAATGGTCGATGCTAGCTGTTGTACAGGTATAAAGCATAAATAATATGTATGTACATATGTATGCACCAATATTTCTTCAAAAATGGTGTTCCGTATGGTATTACCAAAAAACCTAAAGTTTGGCATTGCATACATACTTACATTATATACACATGTAAATGTTACTATAGCAAATGCAATAATCGCAACTATTTATTTCAGAACTATGCAGTAGTGAAAATTTACCTGAGGTCGAGATTTTTTCTCTTTTGGAGGAACAAATTCCTAAATATAAAGTTCGGTCGGATTTCTTAACCGACTTTTCTGGCTATTCCAATCAGGATTGGTTTGTCCCTGCACCAGCATTAGAAATACCTACCGAAGGTTTAGGTTTAACCAAAGAGCAGACACGTGAGACGCTTAATTACTTTCGTAAGTATCTTTTACAATAAATTATTTATTTGCCATCATATTGGCGTCAGCGGTAACATAAATATAATTGCTGAGTTTTTTAACTGTCTTCAGTAAATACATACAGCTGTATATTGCCATATATGTATCATAGAATATTGGTATCTAAAGCGAGTTTTTCAACTTTTACTAATATGCATTGCACTACTTTTTTTACAATCGATTATTTGTATTCGTTTAACCTGTGCTATTTTCTTCTCAATCTGCATATCGCATCCAAATAGCGTTTAAATGAATGCAATTTTTTATCAAGTAACAATATAATATATGAATGAAATTTTGTTTCCAAGCCAACAGTTCATAATTGAACCAAATTTAACAATTTACATGAAATTGAAATGCGCCTAAAAGAAGCTAATAATCAGTATATATTATACAAAAATATAAGTAAATATGTTGCATATTTTTAGGCTCCTTCATTTTTAACATATTTAACTCAAATTGTATCAAACAGATTTTATGAATATGTGTGTTTTATTTGACCAGCAAACTAAGTTATTAGCTTGTTTTGTATGGAAGACTTAGCCAACATAATTATCATAGCTTGTATTTTATCTAGAGGCATTGCCAGTTTGGTTTTTTCTCAGAAAAAGTAGTTGGCAATAGCGAGAAATCCCATTTTGACAGATTAAAATGTACACAAACCAAAATTATGAAATATATAAAAACTTTATCCATATTTATTTTGACCGCCCCGGAACTAATAATGATTGTAGATTCCTTAAAAGATCAAAATATTATAGAAAAGCCGGAAACAAAACGAAATTTGATTTATAAATTCACCGTTTTTTTTTCAAATAAATTACATTTCAGCTGAGAGTTCGGGCACACATTGCCAACATATACATTTTTAAGCGAAGATATGAAATAAGCTAAATGTGTTTTATTTGTCCATGATTTAGCACAAGCTACATATGTGGTGGTCAAATATGTATGTGATTGGCGTTGCAACCGTTTAGCCGGTTATAGCCGAATCGACGATAGTGCGCCACCTCTCTCTCTCCTTCGCAGTTCGGCGCCAGTTGGAGATCCCAAGTGTAACCAGGTCGCTCTCCACCTGGTCCCTCCAACGGAGTGGAGGCCTTCCCCTTCCTCGGCTTCCTCCGGCGGGTACTGCATCGAACACTTTCAGGGCTGGAGTGTTTTCGTCCATTCGGACAACATGACCTAGCCAGCGTAGCCGCTGTCTTTTTATTCGCTGAACTATGTCAATGTCGTCGTATAACTCGTACAGCTCATCGTTCCATCGTCTGCGGTATTCGCCGTTGCCAATGTTCTGAGGACCATAAATCTTACGCAAAATTTTCCTCTCGAAAACTCCTAGTGTCGTCTCATCTGATGTTGACATCGTCCAAGCTTCTGCACCGTAAAGCAGGACGGGAATGATAAGCGACTTGTAGAGCTTGATTTTGGTTCGTCGAGAGAGGACTTTACTGTTCAATTGCCTACTCAGTCCAAAGTAGCACCTGTTGGCAAGAGTTATTCTGCGCTGGATTTCGAGGCTGACATTGTTCGTGTTGTTGATGCTGGTTCCCAGGTATACGAAATTATCTACGACCTCGAAGTTATGACTGTCAACAGTGACGTGGGAGCCAAGACGCGAATGCGCCGACTGTTTGTTTGATGACAGGAGATATTTCGTCTTGTCCTCATTCACCTCCAGACCCATTCGCTTCGCCTCTTATATCAATATCATCGGCGTACGCCAGTAGCTGTACACTCTTGTAGAAGATTGTACCTTCTCTGTTTAGCTCTGCAGCTCTTATGCTTTCGTAGATTTTTCATTGGTACTTCGTTTTTACGTGGTGGGTCCCAAGCCCTACGCACAACCGCATAAGCGGGCTTCGCCTTCTCACTTTAGCTCGCCTTCAAACGGTTGTCTGTTGGCTACCCAGAGGATACTTGGTCTAAAACCGGAAGTCGTGAGCTGCTTGAACCATGTGGAGAAGAATCGTTTCTGGCCACTCCCAAGTGAATGACAATCAAAAACTTTCCTCACTTGCGTGAACTTCTACACATGATCCCATCCTCCAACACGCCTAATATCGCTACCCTTATTTTCAAAGGCTGCTCGTACACATTTATTTCTTAATTTTTCCCTAATTTTAACTCACTTGCTGAAGTAGTTGAAATTCTTAAAGTAAGCTTAGTATTACAGTACAGGTCATTATGGTCTACGTACGTTCAGCCAAAAATTGTGTTCTACGCAAAATTTCTTAAAACATTTTGGGGAAAGTTTAATGCTTCAGCAAAAAATTCAAAACGATTTTCTGTAGTAGAAAATTCAGTTTAGATAGGTACATAGGTGTCAGAAAATGATTCTCAATGATTTTATATTTCTATTGCACCCTTGCATTAATTGCAAGAAAATACTGTTAAAACGTTTGGAGGTTTCTCACACACTAGGTGTAAATACATAAAGTACAAAAGAAGATTTGTCAATTGAATACTAATAGGTACTGAAGTATTCTAATTTCTTTTACTTGAATTTCTAGTAATTACAAATAATATTTGAGTTTATTTAGTTCTACAAGCTGTGCCTTAGAATTCAAAACGTTGTGTAAAATATTTATCACAATACGCAATGTACGACTTTATACTTTTACTTTATTTGATTCTGCTCAAATAGATATGAAGTCATATAAATTTTTTCCCGTAATTATTTATATATTCTGCTATCTGCTATTTCATTTCCCATCTTATCTTATCTATTCTCACATTCGTGTATAAATTATTCATATAATTTCGTTTATATAAAAAATAAACACATTTCAAATGCATATTAGACGATCCACAAACTGCTGTATCGACACAAATGCAACTGCAGACTCAATAATTATAGCACATGAGCTAGGCTCCTTTTTACTGTGCTATCAAAATATGTACTTTCTTAGCACGATTTTTGTCCGATTAGTGTTTTTAATATTAACTATTTCGTTTTGAATGCATAATATGTAAATGGTTCTATAAATTCCTCCTCAAATTAATAAAAAAAGTTTTTAAACGTATACTTACATAAGTTAAAGGTGTGTTAGTAATACATTTCGTTTATATTAAAAAAGAGGCAATAATTATTGCTCTCTTTATAAAAACTCTTTTTTTTACGAATTTGGGAGTAAGCATTAAGCTGATTCTGTAATGTTTCCACCTTTTTTTATTATATTAATACATACGAGTATACTTACGTTCCGGTACAACTTCCGTAAGTATGAAAACTGGTTTGTAACAGTATTTCATTAAACTGAACATTGACCCGAATTTTTAATATTTTAACTTGCAAATGTGGATGTAAAAAAAGAACTAATTAAATAGAAATTCAAAGTATAACGCTCATTTCGTTTCGATGTTGATGTGAGCTGTTCTCAAATCTTAATACAATCTCTTGTGGGCTTCAGTATGTACCTAAAAATAATTTTAGTGATATGTACATGAGTTAATTAAAATAACAATAAATTATTTTCTAATTTAGCAATGGATTTTATGTAGTTTTCCATACAACCCGTTTTATGTGCTGTACAGCGAAAGTACTGTTCGTAACTTGCTTAATAAGCGTTCTGTGAGATTTACTGAAGTTGTATTTTATTTTGCAATAAGTAAGTGATTTACGTTTTCTATAATTACTATTGTTAAATAAAAACTTAAATTAACAACTTGGCGGTTTTCCATTAGTGACTCAATATGGTATAACAATGAATATGCAAAAAATACAAATTTTATTAATGTATTATACAAGTAGTAGATTGGTTCGGTTATTAAGAGTTCAGCCATGTGACGAAAAAACTCGTAATTGTTAAATTTTAATTGATTCTAAATAAGTGAAATTAAATAAAATTTCTCTGTATACATTTCTAAAGAGCGTTCGCGATTTCGAAATTAATTTCTCAATATTAACAGTTCAGCATGTTGTTTACCAAATATATATTTTCATCCAATATATTTATCAAAATACATACGTTCTGACAAATACATAAATATATTTATGTGCATATATATACAAATGTAGGTGTACGTGATACTTATTTTTAAATATTATATGAGTATGACACTCAAATTTTCAAAGCTTTTCTAATTGATTTGTGACTATTTGTTTATGTAAAGATGTACGTTTAACTAAAAAGAGAATATCTAAAATTTTCATTAAACGTGCATTAGGCAACGTACGATTACAGTAGCGGCTGTTAGCGGCATAAATTGTTGCATTTTATAGAAAAATCTTAAAGTATAAAAAGTTTAAAGAGCTTTAATTTTCATGTAGTTCTTGAAAAATTAGAAAAATATGCGAACATTCTTTATTTTGCTAAACTTGCTTTAGTGCTTTTTCAAAAATTAAATATTTCAAATGTAATTGCAGTTTTAGTTTTTTATTTCTACTTTTAATTATACCCATGTTTCACTTGAATAATCATTCCTTTGTAACAAAGAATAATTGCACGAACTTAAAATAACATATCGTCTTAGTTGGCTAGATTATATAAATTTTAAATATCAACTAATATTATATGACTAATATTCCCTCAATACAGTCACTCCCTATTTCGTTTGCTTTCTGTTAAAATGTACGCGCTATTTTTATCCTCCTTCACTGTAAATGTTGATATAGCAGTGCATACATGCAATAAGCTAGTGGACTGTATGTTCGACAAGATAAGTGTCAATGATTATTAATTAATATTTTTTATCGTCCATGCCTATTAGCTTTTGTAAATGAAATTTATAATATAATAATCTTAAGAAAAAAACATTTATAATGAACGCCCGTTAATAGCAATTAAAATACACCCCTGTACATCACTTGTTCGTTGCGCTTTTTGCTGAGTTGGTTCAGTTTAGTTTTGTTTGAAATTGGAATGTGTTGAAGAAATTTCGTTGCGGCAATTTGTTTCATTCCACTGTCCACTTCAGTGTTCATTTGGGAGCGTAGACAATTGCTATCCGCGTTTTTTTAGTGCGTTGGAATGTCTTGCGGTTGTTCTTAAAGTAAACGAAATAAAAAAGTAAATGCCAACTGATTTAAGTGTTACAAGAGTGTAGTGAAAATTGTTATAAATATGCTAAATATAAATGCTGTTGAAAAGCACGTGAAAATATGTTTCGTCGAATGACAAAACCTAACTTTGACCAATTACTCATTGTTATATATGGTGCGCTCATTTGTGGGCTAGTTTAAGGCTAGGTGCAACTCCAGAAGATGGAAACATTTTCACCATGAAATATTGGCCTAATAAATGCTATGCACTTTGCGTATCGGTCAATGGAGTTTAATTAATTCAACAAAGTTTAAATTACCTATTGGTTAAATATTTGTGATTAAAAAGAAACAGCAACATAATTATTAATACACCCAATTTCTTATATTCATTCTTTTGAGTTACATAAAACCATTCCAACGTAGCATTATTCATAATTGTATTTGTGTGTGGTATATGAGTGACATTGATGTATTAGTTTTAACTTTTGCTATCTGATAAGCAACTAAACCCGAAAAGTATTTTTTTAATTTAATCTAAATTGAATGATAATGGTTTTCGTCGGATTTTGTTTTTTAACTAATTGTTGTGATAACAATTTTTTTGTAACCCTAACTATAATTCAATTTGGTAATTTTTCCTCGCACATTTTCATTGAACTTGTAGAGTTATGTATATAAATACCTCAACATATGAAATGATTCGTTCCACATACCCATGAAACTGTAAAGCAAATTCCCTTGCTGTCATATGCCAAGAAAAAGTCAATGCAAAGATACTCATTACGTCATAATAAGTAAATAAACTGTGCCATATGACTGTCAGATGTGCAGATACGAAAAAAAGGTTTCCGCATTACAAACAAGGGTTATACATTTAATGGTACTTTTGGGGTGGAAATTTTCAATATTAAAAAACAAGTAAAGATTGCAAGTGGTTTAGCTTAATGCTTCGCATTTAATTACACAATAATGTAAATTTAACTGACTGGTTAAAGTCTGTATTATTGTTTACGTCCCTGTCCCTAAAATAGTCTGATGTATGAATATAATTTCAAATTTGATTGCGGCATATCTAATTGATATGGATAGTTATAATATAGTTTTTTAACTCACTTTATTATTTTCCTTAATATAATTTTGACAAATATTATGTATGCTTCGTTAATAGATATATTTGTTATTCGCGATGAGATTGAAAAAATTCTAAATTGTGCAAAAAAAAAAAGATTAAATCTATGATAATAAAAACACGCGGATTTGTTAAAAATCGTTCTGCCTTCGAACAACTACTATGAACACATAAGTTTAAAAAATATGTCGAGTGAAAATATAAGTGTGCCACAAAGCAATATAATTGCCCCATCCGATTTTAAATATGGTGACGCAGATATTTGTTCGAAACGTCGGAAGTGCAATGGTGTTGATACTGAGGGCAATGACAGTACTGCATTTATGGAATGTACAAATGTGAGGACAAGTATTTCTCCTTTGGATTTTTCCACCATTGATATGAGCTCAGATTTTAAAGGAGGTCTTCTTAATTCCACTACATTGACATCGTCTATACAGTCATCACCCATTTTATCAACAAATGAAGAAAAATCGGAAAATGCATTATTAATAACAGCAAAACCATCGAAAACAAGTAAAGGCTTTGAGAACACTTTCAAATTGCTACAAACGCAAGTGGAATGTAATGCTAAAAAAGCGATAAGTGTTATGCAGTCCTTTAAAGTAGATACGTCTTTTTTAAGCAGCGGTAGCTGTTCGTTAGCTTCAATCAGTGAGGCTGAGGAACCAGCTACACATTTGGAACTTGAATTAGAAGCAATGGAACGAGTACGGACTCTAGCTACAAGCAAGACAAGCCATAATATTTCCCCGCGATTTGTATCACTTCTCTGTGACTTCGTGTCTAAAGGTCAAACCAAAGAAGATGAAAAAAAGTTAGAACATACAATTTCCAAATGTAATGAGCAAGATCTAATGTATCACGCGGCTAGAAATTCAGATGGAAAGAATTGTCTAAAAGTTGTAAGGACGTTGTATTCAGATCAAGGTATGCATGACAATTCAAATATAAATATATGTTGTTTTAACTATAATTGAATGGAACACAAATTTAATGCGCATTTTTGCATTATAATATAGGCGATTTCCGCTCTACATTTGTTCCGATCAGTCTGTAGACTGTACTGCAAGTAATCTTTATATGGCAAATCGGAGTTAAGTTTTTTTCTATTAATAAAAAGGCACACTTTATCGAGTGGCCGTGCAAATGCACACGTAGTCGATGCGAAATGCGATTATTTTCTTTTAAATAAATATTTTTAAGTGTCAATTGAAGGTATATTAGTATGTAGTAGGAGTTGCAGTTGTATGCGTTTTCAGTATTCTTATCTTTATCTTGTTTTCGTATGCGGTGTAAGGGGATGAATGGTAAAGCTTTATGAAATAAGCTTAGAACTTTAAATTCAATTTAACAACATTAGTTCTAAAGCTCATAAAAATAACGGTCTACAATATGCGCATAGTGAAAAGTTTAAGATATTAAAATGTTAATTAAAAATCTCCATTTCCCCCGAGAAAACAGGTCATATTTGATGCAAATATTTTAAATTGTATGAGAATTATAAATCATCAGCTATGCATACATATATACATATATATAAACCAATGTATTACGTTTATAACTATTTGGTTGTTAGAATAGTATAGAATAATAATTGGAGGGATGCACTGCAAGCTGTGGTCTTTTGTGCCCTCACAATATCTACAACGACTCCATTTGGTTATTTATTTGCAACCAGTTTGTTTCTTTTCTCCTAAGATCCGGCAACCATTCCACTTTGGAACGTGTTTACTGGAGTAAGTGTTCTGCAGTGTTGAAAAATGTACAATTATTGTTTTCAAGTATTATCACCGATAAAATTTCTCATATGTTAATACTCAAAACTGATAATGAAATTAAGTTGAAAAAAGTTAGCGAGTTTAAAATATATTCATGCATTAAGAAATAACTACGCTCTATAATTTGTACGTATATTTTATTATATCTTATTCTATATATTTATATGTTATACATGATTCGTGTAGTCTTGATTAATAACTGGAAAGTAAATATTCTAGAACCAAATAAAAATTAGTGTAATAATAAGAATGGTAAATGAATACTAAAATGGATATACATATATACAAACGAACAAAATCACATACAATACAAATTTGTGCAAATATGTATAAGTGCTGCAAATGAATTATGTCAACACATTGCTTGTGTATTGTATTCACTGCTTGAGTAAAATTTCAATTTGTATGACGTTCTACAACACTGCTGTCAATTGATTTTTGACATTTGTTCCAATATTCATTCTCTATTAATAAAGCAATGAACATTTGCGAAGTGATAGGAAGTTGTGTTTGGCAAAATAATAGCGAGCTTAATTTCAGCTTAGAATTGTAAAATTTTGAACTATTGTGCATAGTAATTTTGTGAAACGTAAAGCGAGAATTTTTCACGCGATAGATAAATATATTTTTTAAAACCGGGTAAATGAACTGTATTTTCTGAAGCTGTATCGTATAGTATTTGCAAAAACTGCGTCACGAGACCGATGCCGTTTGGAATAGTTTTCTTCCTCTGTCCACTTAGATTGTCATAGTTAAAAAGGCCATTAGCATTTTAGTAAATATAAAAATACATACATATATATGTATAGAAATATTTGAAGTTCGATTTGTCATAAAGTGAGTATTACGAAGATTTAATATGATATGAAATTTAGCAAACGGGTTTTTGTTTTTGATCTGTTTACTTGTATACTAATGAATTTTAAATGTTTTATTTATACATATGTACATATATATTAAGACATAAGTATAACACCCTTGGCTTTATAAGATAGCGCAGGCGTGGAAACAAATTAAGTTCTCTTCATTTTGTCAAAAATCCTGCATTTTCCAGTAATTTTGTACACCCCTGCTGAATCAAATCATCACGTCGTCAAGTGTTATGTTCAGTAAAATATGATGCGTCAGAATGTGAAATGCTAAAATTCGTTTCTAAATATTATATAATATAATTAGAAAATAACGTCGCGACAAATTACCGTGATTGAAGTTAATGTGCTAAATCAAAGCAGACATTTCAACTGTTTGCTATATTATTTATTTGACTTTCAAAATTTTCAATATACGTTTGACATCATAAGTAAATTAGCCGCAACAGTCCTGTTATATAATTAACAAAATCCTACGTATCAATAAAAACGTTAAAATCAATGTGTGCTTGTTTGAATTATTAATAATTATTTTGAATACGTGCAAAATTAAGTTTATTTTTATTTGGTTTGGCATGCAAAACAATGGAGAATGCCGCTTCCAGTGGTTGCGTTCAACGTAATGACCGTATGCATCGACGCAATGCGTCGTGGTCTCCGGAAAATCGATATAACACTTTAGAGAGCGACATGGAAAATGTAGTGGTAGTGAATACAAACATTGATGCTGTCGCTACAAATCTCAATACTGAATCGAACTTACAATGGTTTGAAAATTGTAATGAAGACGACGTGGATGCTGCGCAATTGGAGTATGAGGACGAAATATTGTGTACTGCAACTACATATCCAAATGCAGTATTTAATACAGTTGAAAATGCTACTATAGCTGATCTAAACTTTTCGCAATTACGATCTAATAACCGAACTTTACTTGAGAACGAACAATTACTTTACGAAGGTAGTGCATAAATGTATAATTTATGTGCAAATAAGTGTCGAGTTTTTATAGCTTTCAAATATTTAAAAATCTCAATATTAGTTTATTGCTTCGTGAATGTTGAATGCAGAAAGAACAATTAAAAATTATTAAAAAAGAAAGAACACAAAGAAATATACCGGTTTTGATTCAAGCATATGCTAAGTTAAAAATTTTTAATATTTTTAGTATACATTTTTTATTCAGAGCGTAAAAGTGTGTAATATAATAGTATGACCGACACATTTGCTTTTGTTTGCTGTTTTTAATAATAATATGCATTAAAAAATTAAAAAGGAAGTGTCAAACTCAATAGGTTTGAGTTGTTTTTTTTTCTGATACTATCTTTAATGAAATTTTTTTACTATTCTGTAATGCAATAAAATAAATGTGTAAACGAATGATACAAACATTTCAAAAATAATTATAATTTGTTTTAACACATATTTACTCTAAAATATCACTTTATTCATAATTAATTGTTATTTCAGTTCTATGTGGAAATCGTGTAAGCCAAATGACGCGCGCATATGACGACATAGAAGCTGTGACCCGCTTGCTGGAAGAGAAGGAAAAGGACTTAGAATTAACAGTACAAATTGGCAAAGAACTTTTAACACAAAATAATGCACTTGAAAGTCGAATTGCTGAACTGGAAGCAGATTTGAAAGTTTCCAACGAGGATCGCGCTCAACTAGTGCATGAACTACACAAGAAAAATGAACTTATCGCTGTTTTGACAAATGACTCTGACGAAGGGAGTGAAAATGGTAAGCAAATGTTCTATTTAGTTTTTTGTTATTTCCTCAACGAAGATATTTTTGTTTGTAAATGTTACAATTTAAATATTATTAACATTTTTTTTATACTATTAAAAAAATCACTTCTATATTTTAGATACTCCTACCTATTCTAAATCAATTACTTTGGATTTACTACAAAAGAAAATTGCGAATCTACAGGATGAGAATAAGAGTTTAAAACTTGAAGCCTTACAGCTTGCCTCACAAACCGATGATGTCGAGGCGCAGGAACGTCAACTTATGGAAGATATAACATCGCAATTGAACGAAGCTAACGGGCGCTACGACAGCATGAATCTAGAGCTGGAACGTCTCCGAGAGGAGAATCGTTTGCAGCACGAACAAATAATAAGTTTAACGGCGAGATTGTCAGAGGCCGAAATGAGGCTGCATCAATTAACGCACGATAATGATGAACATATAACACTTTTAAATATAACCAAGGAGAACCAAAATTCATTAGCAGTGGAATTACTTGAATTCAAGCAACGATATCAGGAAGTACTTGCGCTCCTGCAGGAGGCTCAGGAGCAATTGCGTAATCAGCGCAAGAAAACAATGCCGCAAGCGCGTAGCTCTTTTATATCGAATTCCGGTTTACTGCAGCCAGAATCTTTGCAATGCGAATTAATGGAGTCTTCAATGTATTCTGAAAACAGTCTTGACTCTGGTATTTCGGGTGATACACAACGTGCTGATCGTATGGGTCGATTAATGTCACAAATGCCTGGTATATATGGTGGTGGTGCAGGTGCAGCGGGATCCGCTTATGGCTTAGGTGTTGGTGTTACACCACCATATAAGCGTGTCTTCGAAACAGTACGATGTGCAAGCAAAACTGGCAATTATATGGATAGTGGTAATTCGTCGATGACACAATTGGGTGCTATGGCGATGAGTAGTAGTGTGGGACCGCGGATGTCGGCGATGCCGTATCGTGGTGCCGCCTTCGATGACAATTCAATGGGTCTAAAGACTTTGTCGTGCGAAAGTCTGGTATCACAATCGGACGACGGCTATCCAGCGGCACCAACTGGTGTACCCGGTGCACCAGGCGCTAAAGACCTCGAAGCTGCTCTAAAACGTCTCACGCCAGCTGAAGTATTGGCACGTCGTGCTATGCTTTCCTATGCGCCAGTTGGTACGTACACGTATGATGAGCAGCCAACCACCACAAATACACTTCCACAAGGTATACGCACGCCAGATAGTATTATGTCGACAGGTTCGTCGGGTATTTCATCCACGAATATGTCGGCATCAATGCAACAATGGCGGCTACCAGAAAAATTGCAAATTGTGAAACCGATAGAAGGTTCCCAAACACTACATCATTGGTCCAGATTAGCAACACCAACATTAAGTGGCCTACTTGAGGAACGACCCGGTGTGACAATACGCGGTGGACGTGGTCTAGACGATTTGGGCATGCAAGTGTATACATTGTCTGATGTTGAGGAGGACGTGAGCGATGATTTACCTGGCAAGCAATTCGAAGCGTCCGGATGTACATATACATATACAACGAGCATGGTTATGCATCCCGATGACGGTTTAAATGATTTGTCATTCTTATCACAATCACAATTGTCATCACGCATGGCCTCCGCATCGACATCGCGACAACCCAGTTGCCCGCCTACACCACACGGTGGCCTCTCACGCAAGAATTCCTGCTCGACGTTTTCGGTAAATTTAGGACTGGCTTCCATGTTAAACGAACGTGGTATCAAAGCTGTGACGCCAAGTGCGCTGAATACACCCGCCGGACCGAACTTCACACCAACTGTTACACCTTGCAATAGTCCCGGTAAGCAAATACAAACAAATTATTCATCATGTGATATGTTAAATTAACTTAACTTCATTTCATTCTTATTTTATTTCCATCTTTCAGAGGGTTCACCACCACGTTCAGCATCGCCTGAACCATTGTTCGGTATACTGTCGACTGGAGCAGATTTGATACGACGCAAACTAATTGGCGATATAGAGAGGCCGAATCGTAATCATGCTCAAAAACAACAAAAAATCATGTTATCTCGCCTGGAGAGGCGTGCATTACGTTCGCTAAAACTGGTTGAGAAGGTGGAGAGTATTGGTTTAGAGAATATTATAGTAGCACAACCGAATACTATGTCTCAGCTGGCTAGCGGTATTGCGAGTCGCAGCTCTAGTCCAATGGCACAATTAATTAGTCTTAAGAATCTGCACACATGCGCCAATAACGTAGTGGACGATATACACTTTGATCGTGATCAAATAAAAACCGTGTTGCATAAGGGACTGACTACGCCTACCAAGAGCAATGCAAGCACAAAAAGCGATGATGAAAGCATGGAAACGGAGTCGATATCAAGCGTAATAAGTTCCGAAAGAACTGTTAAAAACGAACAACAGCACACAGTAAAAGCCACACAAAATGTGACTGCGCCAACGACAGTGCCCACAAACGCCACGACCACAACGGAGTCCCGCATAAAACAATTGCAGCGACAAAAGTCACGTCGTAATCTTAAGAATGGTATTGCTGGTCAACGACCAGATTTAGGTACGATCAATGGCAATAATGCTGGTGTGGGTAGTGGGCGTGTACGTCCCGATTTAGGAAAAGTGTCTTCTGGACCCTCAACGTCTGCGGCAGCAAAGAACAACATGACAAATGCCACCACGGAGCTGACACAGCAGAAGAAGGGTGCGCACAATAAAGCACGAGAATCGCGTGAGCAACAACAACAAAGTATAACACAAGCATTTGTCGGTACAGTGAGTTCATTACTCTTCGGACGTAAAGGTGGCTGGCTGTAGAGCACTTTTACTTATTTTACTAAATGTGCTTATTTAAGTATGATGATAATATATATAATAATATTTACTACATAATTTAGTTTGATAGTGTTTGGAACGAAAATCAATGATTATAAACGGATAACGAATAGTGAATGTATAAAAGACAGCTGCGCAAAGTTAAACATAAATACGCAGGCAACTTATAGTGCATTTGTGTAAGCAGGCAGCTTCCATGTATGTATGTATATAAATAAGAATTGATTGCAACGATAGTGAAGCTGTGATCTACTATATGAGTAGGCCAACAATAAAATAGCTTTTGTTTGGTGCACTCACTTACGTAGCGCATTTTAAAGCCTATCTGTATGCTCATTACAGCAATTACAACTCAAATTGGCCTAGTTTGTCTGCTATTCGTTGTTTATCCCTTCACAAGGCATAGCTAACACCACAACATAATGTAGAATCGCATGAGGAGTGGAAATAACTTGTACAACTCATATTTACATATTTTGAAGCATTCGCAAGTTGTTTATACCTTGTATCACACGCATACATCTTTATTTTTTTATCATACATAACTTAGGTAATTTGTTTTTATCTTATATTGATTTATTATTGTTTATTTATTAAATTATTGAATTTGAATTTTAAGTTTTGAAACACAAACATTCACATGGCGGAGCAATAAACACCCAAGATATTATACAATACTGCCACGTTGAGTTCTCTTTATACTTGCGAACTACATATATACGCTTAGTTTGAGTGTCTGAGTTTAAGGAAACAATTCTGAGTTACATACATGTACATAATAGTTTCTTTGTTGCTTGCTAAAGTATTAATGAGAAAAAGCTAAGAAATGAAAATGCGTAACTTCTTATATTCTCATACATAGCATGAGCGTTCATAATTTTGTGTTTTTAACAGCAACATTCAATAATTATTTAATCGCTACATGCATGACAACAGCATTGCGCTGCCTTTAATTATAGGTGCCGTTGCATTTTTTGTTGCAGATAAATGCAAATAAGCAATTCCACTATTTATGTTAACGATTTAACAATACAATGCTCCGTAAAGTTAATTAGACTACGTCGAATTAATTAAAAATTGAGTTTTTTAAATTATTTATAAACAGATATTAACAAAAAGTGTTTAGTTAAACGTAAGAAGACACCATTCAACATCCACTTTCTTTTGAATTATTGAACGTTTATGTTCAAGTGCTGTTACGTTTACTTTTGAAATGTTATATAACGAATGTTTCAGCAATTTTAAATAATTCTAATTGAATATCTCACTAGAAGCACTTTTCGGACGATTAAATCTAACGCTTATTTAAAAATTTGTGTTATGCAAATGTGAAAATTATATTATATATTAATTTTTTATTTATACATATTTTTTTAATTTTTCTTTTATTTTTAATTTTTTTCAATTTATTTTCTTTAGTTAATTAACAGATTACAGCACAAGTCAAACAAAAATGCATTTTATTTCGACCAGTAGTCTGTAAAATATCATTTTCGTCAACTCTGTGCTCAACATGCTCCGTTACAACTGTGTCACTACTAGAAAAACATCGACATACACATATACATTGTTAAATTAAATTAGTTCTAGTCTCCACTTCCTTAAAAAACGTTCTTCGCTATTCGTTGCCGTAAAACGAAACCAATACTGCAACTTAGTTTGTAGATAAATGAAACATTGTGATGTAAATAAAATATTGTTTTTATTTAATTTTTATTTTTTTTTTTTTGTGTGTTCTCGCCAAACTATACATAGTCTAGTTTGGTTGACGAAAGTGCATGGCAGCGTTCATAGCCTCTATCAAATAAAATAACAGCAAACAATAAGTTATAGTAAATTTAAGTGAAACAGAGCAAATGAAAATAAAAAAGTCGCTGCATATATGGTAAAGAATGGCATAAATAAATATGGTGCTAAGCTATCAATGTTAGTATGCGCATCACATGCAGTAAAGTGCATACATAACAGACATTTACACATGTAAGTTTGTAAGTGTGTGCCATCTGTTGAAAACTTGGAAAAACCTATCTATCACTTGTGATAAACTTTGATCATTTCAGTAATTGCATTGCTTTTGCTTAGTGAAAAAAGAACCGAAACTAAAATATTAATAATAAAGTAAAGAGTAAATATACGACGAGAATATGAAAAAAATGAAAGTTGTGTGCATTTTTGTCACAGTTTATTAAAATAATTAAGGCCAGCGTTCATATATGAAAGACTTTATTTTCCTATATAAAGGCAAGGTTAGTACGAATACAGTGGTGCACATACATAGATAAGATTTGAAAGAAAAAAAAACAAACAAATTATATATAAAATAAACATTATTAGTTATACACGCCATTCTGGCCATTAGCGGAAGAGAAAATGAAAAGCAATTGAAAATAAAATTAACTAAAATATTTTAAATAAATATTGCTGCAGTGACTTAAGTTAAAACTATGAGTTAAATTATTATTTATTTATAGAACTGTAAATTGAAATATAATATAAACGTCGTTAAAATTACACAAATTGTTTATTTGGAAACTCCAAGATTACCTTACATAATATTTTGTCATCGTATCGCCCTGCTTTGATTATGCTGCAACAATAAGGCAATCCTCCCATATCTTAAGGGGTTATGTATGATGAGATGTGGGAAAATGGGGAAAATTCTGCTTTTCTGTAGTTATGTAGCCATATTTTTATTGAATACTAGGTATACATTCTTCGTAGTACAATTTCTAATCTGTAAAATCAGCTAAAGAACATAAAAAAAATACTAATAACACTGTCCAACAAATGAAGACTTTTTGAATGGAACAGAATAGCGACCCCATAATTCTGAAAGGGTATGTTGAGTAGATCATTTTTGTAGAACAAACTTATGGTCCAGCACATCTGAGTTTTTTTTTACAGTGGGTCAAAGTTTTCATTTTTTGGTCGAAGGGAGCATTATACTACATGAAAAAAATGTTGTAAGTTAATGTCTGAGAGAATTCTTATGGTCAGAGTTATATTGTGGAATTGTATGAGGATTATTTTTGTGGAAGATCTTAATCCTCTAACTGGTTTCTTTATGGGTCAATTTGACCCTTTTTTTCGAGAAAATCAAAAAATATCCTTTAAAAAAGGACATTTAAGGATTAAAATATTCTACGAAAATGTTTGGCGGAAAATTTCAGTGGGGGTCACCAAAGACACCACTGTTGTAAATAAAGCTCTTTACGATTAATTGGCAAAATTACACGCCAACATATACAAAGTAGGTGAAAACGTCATCAAGTTCGGCCGGGCCAAACACTGAGTTCTCGCGTCTAGTCAGCTGTGACTTACAAATCGGGTGTGATAAAAGTAAGCATAATTGACTTACTAAGCAGTACATATCGGGTGTGATTTTTACTAAAATTAATATAAAAAAAGAAGAATTAAAGCTTAAATAAGCATGGCGGATTCTGTTTGCAAGTTAAGAGATTGGTTTTATTTTATTTGTGGACATTTTACGCACCTTCAAAGCAGAAGAAAGATATTCCCTACAATTTAAGGACCATATTTTCTTTTCTTTGGAATACGATTTTTATGTGAAGCTTGGATACCAAAAACTGTATGTACTACTTGCGAAAGTGGTCTTTTGACCTGGTACTAAGGCGCTACCATTTTCTGCGCCTATTATATGGATTGAACCTGAAAATTTGGTAAAGGCCAAAGGCACTACGCGATAATGACATACGAAGCAACAAATAATGTCATTTTACCAGAAGTGCGCTGTGAAGGTGTTCCGGTGCCTCAACCGCCTACACATACATTTTCGGCCAATATGACATACGCCAATACAGAAATAACAGCGGCGGTTGAAAACATATCAGATATAAGTTACTTGCCTCCTGGTGGTTTAAACATATGTCCTAATTTGATAGACCAAGCTTATTTTGAAGATCTTGTAAGAGATTTAGGACTAACAAAAGAGAAAGCTGAAATATTATGTTCCAGATTGAAAAACAGGAATTTGATAAAAGCCGATGTAAAAGTTACATCGCCAAGAAAAATACACGCCGATTTGGAAAGTTATTTTAAAAAATCAGAAGAACTTGTGTACTGTTGCAGTATTGAGGAGGTTCTAAAATATCTAAAGCTTCCACTGGACTTTTCCGCTTGGCGACTATTTATAGATAGTTCAAAACACAGCTTAAAAGCAGTTTTACTGCACAATGGAAATCAGCATCCATCAATACCGGTTGCGGTTGTTCCACAAAAAAGGAGGAAACATACGCAAATATTTCAAATCTCTTAAATAAAATTGAATACTAAAATATAAATGGGAAGTATGCGCAAACTTCAAAATGATTGCAATATTGACTGGAATGCAAACAGGATACACAAAATATATGTGCTTTCTTTGTAAATGGGATTCACGTGCTACCAGCAGCCATTATCATATTAAATATTTCGAAGAACGTAAAGAAAATATTATTGGTGGCTTAAATGTAATCCATGAATCTCTTGTCCCAAAAGATAAGGTCATACTTCCACCGCTGCATATTAAGTTGGGCGTGGTGAAAAATTTTATTAAAAGCTTAAATACACAAGGATATGCTTTCAAACACATTCAAACAATTTTCCCCAGATTAAAAGAAGGTAAAATACAGTTTTAAGAAATAATTTATTTCATTTAATGCAAACTACCTTTTCTAGGAATGCTCGTTGGACCCGATATAAGAAAATTATTTCAAGATGAAGAATTTTATAGTTATCTGCCGGATATGCAAAAGACAGCATTTGACTTTATGCAGCTGGTTATATCAGAATTCCTTGGAAACTCAAAAGCACAAAACTATACAGAAAATATTGAAAGCATGCTAATCGGTTTTAACAATATTGGCGTTAAGATGTCACTAAAGCTGCATTTCGTCACTCTCATCTCAAGTTTTTTAAAGAAAACCTTGGAGCGGTTTCAGATGAACACGGTGAAAGGTTTCATCAGGATATAAAGTTATTGGAAGAAAGATTCAAAGGGAAATCCCAAACTGTAATGCTTGCTGAATACGTATGGGGCTTGTACAGAAACCTTGACACATCGGAACATTCACGTCAAGCTAAATACAGGAAAGCATATTAAGTTTAATCTTTAATCCATTGTCCTACTACTGCTGAAGCAAAAAAATAAATATGTACATACTATAATAAACCACTATTAAATCAAAATTATAATTTTTTTTATCAATCGTAAAGAGCTTTATTTACAACAATGGTGTCTTTGGTGACCCCTACTGAAATTTTCCGCCAAACATTTTCGTAGAATATTTTAATCCTTAAATGTCCTTTTTTAAAGTATATTTTTTGATTTTCTCGAAAAAAGGGTCAAATTGACCTATAAAGAAACCAGTTAGAGGGTTAAGATCTTCCACAAAAATAATCCTCATACAATTCCACAATACAACTCTGACCATAAGAATTCTCTCAGACATTAACTTACAACATTTTTTTCATGTAGTATAATGCTCCCTTCGACCAAAAAATTAAAACTTTGACCCACTGTAAAAAAAAACTCAGACGTGCTGGACCATAAGTTTGTTCTACAAAAATGATCTACTCAACATACCCTTTCAGAATTATAGGGTCGCTATTCTGTTCAAAAAATGCTGTTGGACAGTGTAGTTGTTAAAGTTATGACATTTTGCGCAAAACCCGTTTTTTCAAAGAGACTTGCCGTGACTACGATTCCACTGCATCAGCTCAACTGAAAGCATAAAAAACAAATTTCGTTAATATGGGGACTTGTGGTGTTCTTGAACGATTTATTGAAATGAGAAAAACATTTTCTGCAAATGAGGACAATTTTCTCAAAAAGGCTACTTTTTTCATATGTATTGTTTTCAATATTAATATGAAAATTTAAACGAAAAAATTAATTCGCAAACAAATTGTGAACAATTTGAAAAAATATTTAATTTCAAGCACATTCTCTATTGTAGCGGAGCAAGATGCAAAACGCTATAACTTCGCTTCTACTACTTAAATCTCTATAAAAATTTGAGATAACATTCTTAAGAAGGTATACTTTAAGATAAAAAAACATTTTGATTATTTGACCGACTTCAACATATATAACTAATTAAAACACGCACTTGTGGATGCGTATTGCCTGATCATCTGCTATCTATAGCAATTAAAACTATTGTGACATACTTATGTTTCGAACATTGCTAGCTCTACCTTTGCGTCACACTTTAGATCAGCTTGTGTTTTGCTAATAGTGAAGAATCAATATTCATTGATATGTGTAACTAGGGAAGAGAGGGCAACGAGGAAAGGATAATAACACCGAGTTGCTTGTGCGATAGCAACAAGTTTTGCGTTCTTATTCCTAACTGTTCGATGGTAAGTCAGTAATTCAGTATTACTTTTCATTTTGAATTTATTGCAATAGTTGAAATTGTATTCAAATGTCTACTTTCAAAATTACGGAAAACTGCTTGAATCGAAATTTCTCATTTGAGCCTCAGTTACGGTTTATAAGTCAAATCTGTTTCAGTTAAAATTTGGGATTCGATTTTATTGAAAACAACTCAACTTATCAAAACAATAAAAAAATTGACTTTTTATCGTCTTCTATCGTTTTTGTGGTATTACCATTTCCTACCCATCTCTAGCGTGAATGTCAATAATACAGGAAATAATTATAAAGACAACCACAATTATTAGTGGCATACTTAGATTAAAATTGTTTTTGTAATTTATTATTTATGTTTATTCGATTTTTCCTTAGGACTTTTGTTGGTGTTTATAAGTTATTTTATTTGTCTTTGGAACAAAAGTCGGAAAATTCAGGATCCATGACTAAACATCGTCAAACGGTCTGAGGCTGATCGACTTCCCTAACGCCCGAAATATGGTTGTCTGTAGTACCAGATTCCAGCATAGGAGAATCAAGTGACCGTGGCGGTCTACTGATCGTAATCAAATCGATCATTTTGTGATAGACAGAAGACATGTCTCCTGTGTTTTAGACGTGGGTACGCTTCGAGGACCAAAAATTAACTCTGACGCCCTTAAACAAACAGAAGTCAGGATCGACGTCGAGATGCAATCACAACAGACATCCGAACGAACGTCAGTCATCTCGAACTCATTACGTATTGCTGCAGCCGAAACAATTGTTTCGTGTGTGTAAACTAACGTTGAGCAATACCAAGTGCTACGTCAGGATCGGGAAGGACCTCTACGACGGCTGGAGGTAAATGACGACAAGGCGTCTTGAACATTATGGTCCTTTGAGCATAAAGAGTTTTTGGAATGCAAAGGTATTTCCACCCTACCTCTAAAACCAGATCCGAATCCAGTTGAGAATAATGATTTGATTGGTCTTGTCTTTGTTCCAAAGTTCGAAAAATGGACTTAGATTTCTTACAACGGATACGCAAATACAGTTCACGTACCATTTACGCTGCCGTTACACGGGAAAGAACTTGCTTTCAAGTTGATCACACGAATTAATTGTCAAAATTGGCATAAATTGAAAGCCATGACGCATGAGGCTGTAGGCAACTTGATATTCAATTATGGTACAGAGATACTGTCGTCAAGGAAACTGCTTCCATTTATCGTCAAAAAGGATTCATAAGTATTTATTTTTAAATTAATCTGTAGATACGTCCGAAGATTCATGTTCCATAAAAAGCATTGTTTGTGTACAATTTCGTAAAAGGGAATAATTCACTTATTATTATTTGACTTTATCCGTCTTGTAAAATTTCGAAATTTGAAACTTACCACCGACGGTGAAATACGGAGCTGGACATGTTATGGTTTGGTTTAGCATCCAAAAGCGTGGGAAATTTTGGTATTTGTTGATGGGATTATGAAGATTATGAACCAGCACACTTTTCTGCAAATTTTGAGACATAGTTCGCCATCAAAATTGGTATTTAGGATGCGTCTAAACCCGGTTTCATCTCTCACCGCACAAAAAACACGGCTCAAGGAAGAATGGAATAAGTAGGCGATAATTACATTCTGAAAATTATATCGAATATGTCAAATCGCTTTAGCGAAGATATAAAACACCAAGGCAATAACACAAAGTACTTAAAACTGAAAAAAAATTGGTTTTTAAAACGCTTTTCTATTAAGGGGCCATCAATAAATTACGTCACACCTTAAAGGGGGGGGGGTGAGGGTATCACTCAGAAGTGACATTATGTGACAAGAGGCAGGGGGGGGGGGGGGGGGTTAAAAGCTTCGTGACGTCACATTTCAAAATTTAGGGCAATATCGTTCCCCGATCTGCTGCGCTCTTGGGTGCTAGACGACTGACTGCTCTGTACCACGCGGATCACTTACTGGTGTACTATTAAAACATGATGCTTTTGGGTCACATCTTGATTCAATTAATCGAACTACTGACTTAGATCTAGAAAACGAAACATCGAAAGTGCGGGCAATGTGTTGGCTGAGATTTGGAGCGAGTTAAGCTCCAGTTACCGATGCTTGACTTGACCTAGAGAGACTTGAGAACTGTCACATAAAAGATCCGTTTAATGGGCCTTGCATGTATTTGATTACTGAACACATGACTTGACTTGAAAGTCTGTTGAATTTAGAACTCTAAGTTACGTTGACATTTGAACTGCTCTCCCTCTCTCACTGCTTCTCTTTTCATTCTCATTATGACACTATTCCAGTGTTGCCTGAATATTTTCGGTTAAAATTAAATATGTTAAAATTCTAATCTTTAATATTTATAAATCTTCAAATAAAGAAAAAATAAGATAATTCAGAGGAAAATACCTTTTTCACAACAATTATTTTTTAATGTGTTTATTAAAAAAATCGTTTATTTTATTTATAACGCAAATACTTGTTTAACTTTAAGTGCAATAAACAAATAAAATCAAATAGGTACGATATGAGGGTAATTTTTACAACAGAAACATAACTATTGCGAATCTCTGCAAGAATTTGTGGTGATCTGCTCAGAAAAAAAATATTTTGCGAATTTATTGTAAATGTTCAAATACAATTTGAATAAATTATTTATTCACCTATCATATATACGCTTGGCTGGCTCCAATTTATTACATATTGTAACAATTCCAAATATCGAAAAACTGAACTACGTGTGCACGTTTCTTTTGTGGTATTCTGCTCAAAGCTATATTCATATATTTATTAAAGAGTTTTCTTTCAAACATAAAATCTTCACGTGTTCACAGATTTCCTAATAGTGAAGATTTTTTTGTATACTAGTTTTAAAATCTTCAATCTTGGTGATATTTTAATTTAAAAAACTTAATTTTAAAGCTAAATATACACATCTGGCAACTCTACCCAGAAACTATAATAATAACAGCTGAAGTTGAAGTTGTGTGAAGTATAACTGCATCTAAGTTTTCCAAGCCAAATTTTTCGAAGCTGAGTCAAGTCAAGCATCGGTAACTGGAGCTTTAGTCATTGATAATTTTCGAGTCGTTGCTGAATATGTTGCACCAACTGTTACTGGACTGGATATTGAACAGGCTATGATGTTGAAAAATAATGCAACTTGGTATGCTAAACATGTACGTGAGTAACAATATTTTTTACAAATATTTAAATGTGAAACTATTGCATGTTGCGGTGTAAGACTTTCTAGTCTTTGGAAATTATTAAAAGAAGGATTTTTCCCACCACCTGTGTTAATTAAACAGACATCAGAAAGTTATGGAATCACAGGGAGTGATAACAACGACGCTAAGTTTGCTCCATTATTACTACAGATATTATTAAATCTCCAAGCATCATCCCATCTAAACAAGTTCCATATGATAGTTATTGCCCTAGTTATACTTATTTAAAAGATCGTGTAGCATATGTGGCCTATATTTTTCTTCATATAAAGCCACCAATCAACACAAACAATCACAAAAAAAACAAGAGCTGTTACCTATCGCGAAAATTCGTCCTCAAAGAATTGCGGCTAGACGTGCCCGAGAGATTCTCTGTTTAATGAATGATGACGATGCTTTATGGATGGAAGAAGAAGATGTTGATGCGAAAGATGTTCCTGACATCCAAATTCAGAACGAAAATGAAGTGCCTGATTTACCAATAATAAATGATATAAAGGAATGGGTCAAAAGTCCATGGACACAAGATGATTAAATATAAGAATCAATAGAATAACCTGTTTTTTTATTTTATGATAAATCCATAAAATTGGAAAATGGGTGACGTCACGTCAGGGGGAGGGATTAAAAGGTCCTTAAATTCGTTTATGGATGGCCCCTAATTTATCAAAAAATCTAATATTAAAGATGCTCGAATTTTTGACTGTTTTGTTATTTTTAATAATTTTGTAGTATTATTCCAACAAAAAAATTATGATATGTATATGTACGCTTAGCTAAAATATAAAATTGCACTTTGGCATTCAAAAATTGTACTTCATTATTGATTTTAATCATTTTATCCGCATTTAAAGTGCTTGAAATAAAAGACCGAATATTAAAGATACTCACTGTAAATCTACGCAAAATTTTTTTTTATCCCTTAGTTTCGAGCTGGCCTTATGCCTTACGTTTTATTAAAAATTTGGCAGCACTCAGCAAGCGGAGATGGAATTTTTAATGAGGTATCCCCATACTCGCTTGCACGGATTCAACTGGATAACTTTGTTGTTGCTTTCACATGTAAAATTTTTGACAAGCAAGCTGCGCCCAAAGATAATGTGAATGTTGTTTTGCGCGCGTGTTTCTGACGATAGTAGTAACGCCACGTCACAGGAAATGAAAACACAAAAAGCTAACGGTAAACCTGTGGCGTAATCTTGTCTTCTATCATCCTTGTTATTTTATGAATACAGTTCAATATGATATTTTATCTTAACATTATTCAATTTTTTGGATAAGCATACTGAGAGCATTGAGAAATGGATAAAGCTGGTAAAAATCACGCTAAGTGCTCATATAGTGGTTTATTGAGAATTGCCACAACTCTTTATAAACTGTTATATCATATGTATATGTATATACATACATAAATATATATTGCATAAATATATATCTTTACACTAATAAATGTTATATACATACATATGTACACCAAAGATATGTATACGAGGCGGACATAATTATTCACACATCGTTCAGATTTCCACAAAAACAGTTTTATCTCGGAAATCAGAGAAACTAGTTATAGGTTTCTTCTAAGGAAATCTTTATTCATATCTTAGGTATTTAAAAATATTAATAATTTAATAAATTGACTTTCCATTTTAAATAAATCTACCAAGATTGCATATTACTTCATTTATTCGAGGGACAGAATTATTCACACAATTTTGTTTAACAAGAAAAATTATATCATATAATAATAATAAAAAAGTTAATATTTGGTGGGCAACCCCTTTGTTTCAATACGTCTTTAAGCATTTTTGGCATTAAGTAAGCTAACTTTTTTGTCACACTTGGTCCTATATTTTGCCAATCTCGCTGTAGAACTTCTTATAGTTTAGATTTGCTGGTAATATTTTGCTTACTGACAAGCCCATCCCAAAAATCTTATATATGATTCTTTTTAAGTTTTCTTACAATTTGCCGTTTTTCAGCGTTGGTCAGCTTGCGGGGTCTACCGGTATGAGCACGACGTTGAAGGTTTTCTTCTCTTTCAAAGCGTTTTATGATGCTGTAAATAGTATAACTGCTTCTATTTACATGTTTACCTATTTCGGCACTTGAAATATTTTGCTTATGTAAATTTAAAACAATTATATTCACACTTCTTCCATTTTGTTTTGCATAATATAATTTTGTGTTGTCGACTATTTGAAGAAATTGCGCAAAAAAATGTGTCGGTAGACGTCATGCTGATGCAAGTGTTGTCTAAAATTCACGCTCAACGTGATACTTTGACTGTCGTGATTGCCATCTCGAACGCCCACATTATTACATCCCGGAACTACACTTTCTACTATTTTATATGTCCCGCGTCTCTGACACTGGCGGAAACAAAAACACAAAAAGTGTAACTGTAAATCCCCGACGTAATCTGTTCTTCTATAATTTTTGATGTTTTGCCACTACAGAGAGAAGTCAATTGTTGTATAAATCATAAGAAAATAATAATAAAAACATTCGAACTTCGAGCAGGATATAACGTTGATTTTACAGAACTAGACAATTACATCTTGGAACATGAGTCATGCTTTGATGCGAACACTGCTACAAACTTCCTAAATTATATGACACAACCGGTATGCCTATTCGTTCAATAAGTTGTAAATTTCGTTCTAAAATTGATACATAAAATATATATATATTATTCTTAAAATTCATTATTTCCATACTATTATATAATATAGCCGTATTATTTAATTATAGGAACTTCCACGTGACATTCTTTGTATATTTTCAATAGATGTATTTTGGGGAATAGACACAGGCAAGGAGTGCGACGAGGAGTTGCTTTCAAAAATGGGCAAAATCGGACAATGCCACGCCCACAAAATGGCGAAAAACGAAACATAAAGTGTCATAACGAAGTCATACATAAAGTTATAAAAGTAAAAAAGGATCGTCTTAGTAAGGGCCATATTTGGATGTATTTTTTTTTGGGAAGTGGGCATGGCCCTGCCGCCAAATAGGTTTTTTGTATATATCTCGCAAACCAATAAAGCTATATAAACCAAACTTCCTGCAGTCATTTCTTTTAGCCACTTCTTAATACAGTCCAAAAATTAATGAAATCTGATGATTTTTACTAAGTGGAAAATGGGCGTGGCATCGCATACTTATGGGTCAAAAACCATATCTCAGGAACTACTCGATAGATTTCAATGAAATTCCACACGTGAAAATGGATGAAATCGGTTCACAACCAAAAGTTCTCGTGTTTGAACAAGTTTTGTTTTGAGTTATTTCTGCTTGTGAAGTATTATTTTACGTGTTTTATTTAAATCTGCTAATTGGCAAAAAAGGGCGAAACCATTGAATACGTAAATAATTGTTGAATATAATAATATTATCTTGCCTTAAATTCTAATTAATTTTCCATACAGATATTTCAAATCTCATACGGCCCGTTAAAGGTACGCAACCTAATTGGTGTCACTTATGGTAGCAGCGTAGAACTTTCGAAGCGATGGAATATGCGCTGCAAGCAAATCCAGAACTATGGAATCGCTGCTACATCGAACATAAATCATTTAGACACCAGATATTATGTTTAATGTCACTTTTTTACGTGCAATTAAACCTTTTGGTCAACACAAGCACGTGAAGAATTGGAACGACATGGTTTAGGTGCGTTTGCAACCGTTTATCATCGCGACGTGTGTCAACTGGGTTTTACCAATGAGCTAGAGGGCAAAGCAGTTGCAGTATTTTTGGACTTACCGGCATCTCAGTTGGACGTGCCATTAGCAGCTAAAACACAGAAATTAAAGAGTAAATTTAAGTGAATGTTTGTGATAGATAGAAATTTAAAGACTTCTTGTATGTTCAATTAGGAGGACGTTTTTGATTAATTTTCACCTTGTATTGAGGAATCATAACGTTATTGTATCGCTTTACAAGGACATGGATTCGCCGAAATTAGTTCAATGGAAATACTACAGCAAGAGCATGGATGTTAAGACTAAAACGTTGCCCGTGCTAGATTTAAAATTCCTGAAGTATAAGGTAATTATTATCATCATTTATGTTGTGGAAATTAAATATTTACTTTATATTTTATAGAAACCCTCCTCACAGAAATTGGACTATTCAATACGTTTTACATATGTATATAGTGTAGTACGATAATACATTTATAAAGTAAATATAATAATAAACACCTAAATGGCGTGATATTTTAAATAAATATGAAATATAATTAATGATTTTGTTATTGAATTCTCATTTGGGATTTTGGTAGAACTAACCGAAAATAGCGGGTATAGTTTCAGGGCTTTTGTGGGTCGCAGTACTGAAAGTGCACGTGGAGTTTTGGTTCGCAGTTTTGGGTATTTCATCCGTAATAGTACCAAGAACAGTACTGAAAGTGCACGTGGAGTTTTGGTTCGCAGTTTTGAGTCTTCCATCCGTGATTGTACCAAGATCATTCACAGAATTAGGCAAGAGGTATATATAAATTTTTAAATGATGAATGTAATGTACAAGAAAGGGATGAACGATCACACGTATACAATAGTTTCGGGTACTTTTGTCAATTTGCCCTTAAGAATGGCATAGAAACTTTCATTGAAACTGCTAGTACTGTTCCCTGGCATTTCACCGAAGAATCTCTCTGTACCAGAAGTGGTTAAAATCGGGTCATAACTTCCACTAGCTCTCATATAGCTAATTATAGGATTTTTAAAAATACGAGCTTAATAGCTTATAAATCGGTTAATAAGTGAAATATCTTAGCCAAATTAAGTGAGCATATAATCTTAGATATAATGTATGCTAGTGATGAAAATGATTGAAATTGGTTCAGGAATTACATCAGCCTATATACTATATATGATGATTTTCGTCCCTTGAGCACTTATCCTTTCAGCAAGTTTTATTGAGACCTCTGTCCTTCTATTACGTGAGTAATCCATTGTAACGTTGCAATCGAACTAATAAAGTTGAAGTCATCGTTACGTGCAATATAATACCTATGGTAGTTCAATGCGGGCTTTAACTAATCAACTTAACATCGGCACTGTTTAGAACCGGCCGGTGAATACAGTCCTGTTAGCCTTTTTAGAGTAAAGTGTCAAGACATGGGCAGTGTCGTATTAAGACAGCGCGGGGTGTGTAGCAAATACTGTCAGAAGGCCTTTGGTTTGCTATTGGTTCTCAAGTTAAGATTATTAGATAAAACAAAACTGTTACTCATAAACTTTTCTGAATTTAATATGGGCAAATTTAGAGATAACACTTTCAATATCGACTAAGCATTTAAGGAAATTTAATGCTCTGAACACAAAGACGACGACACGACACGATGTAGCGACGGCTGACTACAAATGTCGCTTTGAAGACAGCGTCTTGAACATTTAGAAGACGGCAGCGACATATCAAACAGCAATTTCATTGTTGCCGTACTAAGCTAACACATAATAAACACATGAATTTCAAAACGTTGCCCAAGTGTTTTTCTCAACAAAGTCGTCGAGTATAGTTGAGCCGGTGAAATGGTTGTACTTTGTATTCCGCTTACTTCGTTAATATTTATTATACTATATATTTAAATGAACGATAATTTATGAATTTGCGTTTTGTGTTTTAAAATAAATATATAATCGTATTAGTTGATTTTACTTACAGCGCAAAGTTAGGCAAGAAAACTTAACACAATATTGAATGTATAGCATTTTCGTATTTTTCTATAGTCTATTGAACTATTTTTTGTTTTTTTTTTTGGTGATCCGGTTACCTTGTTAAGACTAGCTCGTACGATGACAATATCAGGGGACTCCCCAGATTAATCTATTCAAAAAAAGGTAAATTACCTAGTAAGTCATGGGTACTGAAACTCCAACACATTCAACCCCATTACATACACACATGTGCATAAACATTTATTTTAAAATGCTGAACACAAAGACCTCACCCTGCAAGTCAGGTACCGGCGAATTCTTCTGTGAAAGGCCAGGGAGCGGTACTAGCAGTTTCAATGAATGTTTTTATGCGATTCTTAAGGGAAATTCTACCCGAAACTCTTGAGTACGTGTGATCGTTCATCCCTTTCTTGCACATTACATTCATCATTTATCAATGTATATATATACCTCTTACATAATTCGGTGAATGATCTTGGTACAATCACGGATGAAAGACTAAAACTACATGTGCACTTTCAGTACTGTTCTTGGTACTACTCCACTCCACGAGCACTTTCAGTACTGCGACCCACAAAAACCCAGAAACTATACTCGCTATTTTCGGTTAGTTCTATCAAAATCCCAAATGAGAATTTAATAACAAAATCATTAATTATATTTCATATTTATTTAAAATATCATGCCAATTAGGGGTTTATTATTATATTTACTTTATAAATGTATTATCGTACTACACTATATACATATTGTGACGAACATGTATGCTAGAATAAACTAGAATCAACAACGAAATCGATAACTTGCCAGATTTATCCAGACATCGATATTCGTCGTTGCCAGAATGTTCGAGTGACGATAACTTGCTAACAATCGGGTTGCCGGACTGGCAGCAACACACAGTTCTAATTAGGGAGTTGCCGAGTAAAGTGCAAGAAATTAAAAGTAAGAAGTTGTAAACTTGAACAACGAGTAATAAAGTGTTAAGTTTGTTAAATTAGAAATAAAGATAAGTGTATAACCATTAAACAGTGACTTTTATTTGACAATCCAGTGATCGAACTCAAGGTAGAGTTTTAGAGTAAACGACAGATTTTGGACATCCGTTACAATTGGTATCAGAAGTGGGATTGACAAATAAAATTCCATAGGAAATAATGGTTAAGTTCAACGATTTAAAGATACCACAACTCAGAAAGAAGTTGGAACAACGAGGCTTAGCAACGAATGGGTTGAAAGCTGAGTTACAAGCCCGGTTCCGAGAGGCCATGGAGGAAGAAAACATCAATGTTGACGAATATGTTTTCGAATCGGTGTTGGAGGAATCAACAACGAAGATAGAAGAGAGGGAAGAAACCCGATGCTCATCAAAGAATACGGACATAAGCAGAATGTTGGCACAAATTTTAGCACAACAGTCGCAGTTGTCAACACAAGTGTCTTTACAAACAACAGAGCTGTCAGCTCAGGTGTCAGCACAGTTAAAAGAACAGGAAGCACGCATATCGACGCAGGTGACCTCACAAATAGCAGAAGTGTCAATGCAGATTTCAGAAGAGCAAGACAAGATTAAGGCTGATGTGGAAGAATTGAAAAATTGTTTCCGTGACCTGCAACTAAATCGACCAGTGGTTTCAACAGGTTCTGTGAAGGTCAAAACTGCATCATTTGACGGCACAACTCCGTTCCAAATTTTTAAACTCCAATTTGAAAAGACGGCAGATACGAATAAATGGAATGCGGAAGACAAAGTTGCCCAATTGTTCGTGGCTTTAAAAGGGGCTGCTGCGGAAATTCTACAAATTATACCCAATTGCGAGTCAAGCAGTTACGAAGCGTTGATGGCTGCTGTAGAAAGACTCTGCAAGAATTTGCTACGGAAGTGGAAAGGTTAGCTCACTTGGCTTATGCGCATAAGTCCGCAGAATATATAGAGGATATAAAAATCCACAGTTTCGTTAATGTTATACGAGACGAGAATACGCGCTATTCTGCACTAGAATGCCCAAAATTGACATTTGCAGAAACAGTGTCCTTTGCTCTTACGCATGAAACTGCCTCTTTACTTAGTAACAGAACATTTAAAGCTCATCGTGTAGAAATAGAAGAGCCTGCCTGGACGAAGAAATTTTTGGAAGAAATGCATAAAATGTTGGAGAAATCTGGAGAAACACGTAAGAAAAATGATGGTGTGGTTAAATGCTTCAACTGCGGGAAAGGCGGCCATATTGCACGTAATTGCAATATGGAATCGAATCGACCCAATTACCTATCCGGACGGAAACGCAAAGCTGAAGAAGACCAACCAACTCTGAAAACCACCCAATCGTTAAACTAAAGCGAGCCAGTCGGAAGGGGCGCGTGCTGGCTCCCTCAAGTGAATACCCTGTAATCTCTGTCTCTCAAATAAATAGAAATACGAACAACGTTACCGTTAGTGGATGCGTGGATGGTAAAAAGCGCATTCTGACTGTGGATACGGGAGCAACACATTCCATAATTCGATCGGATCTAGTTAACAAGGAAGTAAAACCACTAGCTGGTGCAAAGTTACGTACTGCAACTGGAGATGATGCTCAAGTTCTCGGGGAAGTAACGTGCGAAATTGGAATAGGAAAAATAGCCGTGTTACATAACTTTATAGTGGCAGATATCGTCGACGAAGTCATAATTGGAGTAGACTTTCTAGCCAGTAAAGGAATCAAATTGGACATGGAAAACAAAATTATGACTTATACCAATATGGAAGTGCCTCTTATGTTTGGTTATGATAACAAATGCAACGTTAGACAAGTGTTAATAACAGAAAATCAGAAGATTCCACCAAAATCAGAAGCAATTATTTGGGCAGAAATAGATGGAGACTATGGGACGGACACGTTGTGGGTTGTTGAAGGCACAAAAGAATCTATACCAAACGTACTTATAGGAAAAACCCTGGCTATGGCACGACAAGACAAAAGAGTTCCAGTAAGAGTCCTTAATGAGTGTAAGTCACCAGTCACAGTCTCCAAAGGAGCTATATTAGGGCAGTGTCAGGAGATTGAGGCCGTAATAAATTGCGAAACAGATTTTGAAGATAATTCCAGTTGTAAAAACGATATTTCAAACGAGATTAATGCATGGACCAAGGAACTTGAAGTAGACCATAAAAAGAAGGCCAAACAACTTCTTCTCAGATACTCCACCATATTCGACAAAGATGAATCCAAACCAGGTAGAACCAAAATTGTGAAACATTCCATCAACACCGGAGATGCAAGACCAATCCGCCAGGCTCATCGCAGCGTTCCATTAGCCAAACGTGAAGTTGTAAGCCAGACCATACGTGAAATGAGCGATAGCGGCATAATTGAACCATCATCGAGTCCATGGAGTTCACCTGTAGTACTTGTAAAGAAGAAAGATGGTAACATGAGGTTTTGCGTGGACTACAGAAAGTTGAATGATGTCACGAAGAAAGACAGTTATCCATTACCTAGAATAGATGACACCCTAGACTCATTATCAGGCACAAATTGGTTCTCAACACTCGATTTGAAAAGTGGCTATTGGCAAGTGGAAGTAAACGAAGACGACAAAGAAAAAACGGCTTTCAGCGTTGGAGATGGTCTATGGCAATTCACTGTAATGCCCTTTGGGTTATGTAACGCTCTTGCCACTTTTGAGAGGCTTATGGATCAAGTGTTAAAAGGATTGCACTGGAAGACATGTTTGGTGTACCTAGACGATATCATCGTGTTGGGTAAAAGCTTTGATGAGCATCTTAAAAATTTGGAAGAGGTTTTCCAACGTATAGCCAGCGCTGGGTTAAAGCTGAGCCCAAAGAAGTGTTCTCTGTTCAAGAAGGAAGTGAGCTATTTAGGGCACAAAGTGACTACGGAGGGCATTTGTACAGCTCAGGAAAAGATAGAGGCAGTAAAGGATTGGCCCAGACCTAAAAATTTACATGAATTGCGGAGTTTCCTTGGACTGTGTACGTATTACCGACGATTCGTTCCAAATTTCGCCAGCGTAGCTAGTAGCCTCCATGAACTCACGAAGAAGAACAGAGCCTTTGAATGGAATGAAGAACAAGAATTGGCCTTCCAAACTCTGAAGGAGAGATTATGTACTGCGCCAATGTTAGCATATCCAGTTCCAGGCTCAACGTTCGTTTTGGACACGGATGCTATAGGAGGCGTTCTATCACAAGTGATTGACGGGAGTGAGAAAGTGGTCGCGTATTATAGCCAGACGATAAGTAAGCCAGAGAAGAATTATTGCGTAACGCGAAGAGAATTACTGGCATTGGTGAAGTGCATCAAACATTTCCATAAATACCTGTATGGACAGCGATTTCGAGTAAGGACAGATCACGCAGCATTAAAATGGCTTCTGCAATTCAAGAATCCAGAAGGACAGTTGGCACGTTGGATTGAGAGACTCCAAAGTTATGACTTCTCTATAGAACACCGAAAAGGTAGTAGTCATGGGAATGCGGACGCAATGTCCCGTCGCCCTTGTAATTTAGAATGTCGACATTGTTCAAGAGCTGAGGCCAAAGAAGACATTATAGATTTTCGATTAATGTCAATAACTTCGACAGAAGGCTGGGATCCAAAGGATTTACGAAAATGTCAACAAGAAGATCCAGATTTGGAACTGGTAATGCATGGAGTGGAGCTGAACAAGCGTCCAACGAGAGAAGAAATAGCTGCAGAGAGTCCAGTTTCAAAGGCATATTGGGCGCAGTGGAACAGTTTAAAGTTGGTATCTGGCTGCTTGCATCGAATATGGGAAAGCGAAGATGGACAAAGTTCCCGAACTCTTATAATCGTTCCGAAAGTAAGAATTCCTGATGTACTTAAGGAGATGCATAACGGTCCAAGTGGAGGGCACATGGGAATCACAAAAACCTTGGAAAAACTAAAGCAAAGATTTTATTGGGTTGGTTGTCGGCAATCAGTCACGGAATGGATTGCTAATTGTGCTGAGTGCATTAAAGCAAAAGGACCGAAATCCAGGAGTCACGGCCAGATGAAGCAGTACAATTCGGGCGCCCCATTTGAACGAATTGCCATGGATGTAGCCGGTCCGTTTCCCACCAGTAAATTAGGAAACAAATATGTTTTGGTAATTATGGATTACTTCAGCAAATGGCCAGAAGTATATCCAATTCCTAATCAAGAAGCTGAAACAGTAGCGAATGTATTCATCAATAATTGGGTAACAAGGTATGGTGTTCCAATAGAATTACATTCTGACCAAGGAAGGAATTTCGAATCAGCTCTAATCCAGGAAATGTGCCTAAAATTGGGTATACGGAAAACTCGTACAACAGCCCTACATCCACAATCCGATGGAATGGTAGAACGTTTCAATCGAACTTTAGAAGAACATCTAAAGAAAGTGGTAGACAAGTATCAAAAGGATTGGGACACCCATATAGCTTTGTTCCTGATGGCTTATCGGTCTGCTGTACATGAAACAACGGGGCAGACTCCAGCAAAGGTAATCTTTGGTCATCATCTTCGGTTACCGATTGATTTAAAGTTCGGAATAAACGCAAATGGTAGAAAGAATGTTAGAGAAGCCAATAGTGTCCTAGAAGACGAAATGAGAGAAATTCATGCTATGGTGAGACAGCGGACGCAAATCATGAGTGATAAAATGAAGACAAAATACGACAAGGCAATGAACTCCGAAGGATTTGTGGAAGGAGATTGGGTATTGTTATATAACCCACAACGGAAGAAAGGATTGTCTCCAAAATTTCAATGTAGTTGGGAAGGACCATACCAGGTTATTAAACGGATAAATGATGTAGTGTATCGTATACAAACCATTGGAAACCTAGAAATAAAATGAAGGTGGTTCATCTAGAACGGCTTACAGCATTTGGTTCTGGAAGTACGTCTACGGGAATGATGAGGGACTTGTAGAGTTTGGTTTTTGTTCGTCGAGAGAGGACTTTACTTTTCACTTGCCTACTTAGTCCATAGTAGCACCTGTTGGCAAGAGTGATTCTGCGTTGGATTTCCAGGCTGACATTGTTATTGCTGTTAAGGCTGGTTCCCAGGTAGACGAAATTATCTACAACTTCAAAGTTATGACTGCCAACAGTGACGTGGGAGCCAAGACGCGAATGCGCTGACTGTTTGTTTGATGACAGGAGATATTTCGTCTTGTCCTCGTTCACCACCAGACCCATTCGCTTCGTTTCCTTATCCAGTCTGGAAAAAGCAGAACTAACGGCGCGGGTGTTGTTTCCAATGATATCGATATCATCGGCGTACGCCAGTAGCTGTACACTCTTGTAGAAGATTGTACCTTCTCTATTTAGCTCTGCAGCTCTTATAATTTTTTCCAGCATCAAGTTAAAGAAGTCGCACGATAGTGAGTCACCTTGTCTGAAACCTCGTCTGGTATCGAACGGCTCGGAGAGGTCCTTCCCAATCCTGACGGAGCTTTTGGTGTACATTGTGTATGTAGTGGTGTTATTAAAATTTCTTTGAATGTGTTGGAGTTTCAGTACCCATGACTTGCTGGGTACATTGCGTTGTTGGTAGAAAATCGCCTTGTCGTAAATATGTATAAATATTTCGCCCTTGTTGTTTTTGTAGAATATTGCTTTTGATTTTTGGTGGTTGACAAACTAACGTGCACGCATATACAAATGTAAGTTTGTGTGTTTGTTCAATGACATATAAACATGTACATATGCATGTTTATGCATAATGTTGCTGTTGCGTAACAGCAACATGTTGCGCAACAATTATCGTACTGTTCCGAACTCGTATAAGAAGTATAACTTCAATAATACTTCATAAGCAGCCATGATATAGCTCAAAACAAAACTTGCTCAAACACACGAGAACTTTGGTTGTTTCTTTCTCTCATTCAGGGTGCTGTACGAGAGAAGAGTTGAGGTATATGTTCATGCACATTTTACCCTTAGACCGTTTTCACACGGGCAATTTTTGTCGCGGCAATTCTTAGTTTTATAGGAGAGGGGCGACGAAGAGAGGAGAATTTCTGTCTCTCTCGCTTCCCTTGGTCGCCCCCTCTCCTATAAAACTAAGAATTGCCGCGACAAAAATTGCCCGTGTGAAAACGGTCTTAGTTGCACATTTGTGTATGTAGTGGTGTTATTAAAATTTCTTAGAATGTGTTGGAATGTACCCATGACTTGCTGGGCAGTATATACAGTAGAAAACGTTTGGTTTGTTTACATTATTTTTCATCTTTTTACACACCACCGAGGCGTACTTCGGTTGTGTGCAACTCTTTTTTGCTACAATTGTGGTAATTAGGGCGTTGTGTTAGTTTTTAATCTTCACAAAAATTTTAAAGTCTGATGAACAGCACTTTAATAAATATTAAATAATATTTTTTTCATTATCATTGAGATTATTTAAAATTATTTCGCATGTTTTTTTTTCAATTTTATTGTTGTATTAAATGTTATTTATTGCTAATTTAGTAAAATTTTAGATTCATATGTATAATGCGATTCAAATATTTCTTGAAACTAAGTTAAAAAAAAATCATACCTGGGTTGGTAACACTCCATTTGAATTCCCCAAGAAAAAGATTTGCTACTGTATGTACTGTGGTTACGACGGCTGATTACAAATGTTGCTTTGAAGCCAGCGTCTTGAACATTTTGAAGACGGCGGCGACATACCATACAGCAAGTTCATTGTTGCCGTACTAAAATCTTTCACTTCAATAAAATTTATATATATAGTTTAAAGTCAAATTATTTGTACAAAAAATGTAAAAAAGGTAGATGTATTTGTTTTAAATAATCCATTGTTATTCTAAATGATATAACAAAGCTATTTTACGCTTCTGCTGGCAAAATAACGTCATACTTGTTAGAACTTTAAATAATTTTACATTTCACATATTAGTGGCAGCGTAACAGCGGCCATTGTCGTCGGCAAAATTAGAAACATTTCTAATTTGGCGACAGCGAAGACTTCAACCCTTTTGTCGTGAAGTCGTGCTGTTGTCAAAAAATCTGTGCCCATAAGAGCGCGTGTATTTTAATATTTGACAGATGTCGCTCGTCGCTTGTCGTCTTCTATGTGTTCAGCACATGATGTCGTCATCAAAATTATAATCGTATTTGGTTGGAAATTGTGCAGGAGAATAAAGAAAAGAAAATGCATATAAAATATATTCATAATATTAAGAATGATATGGAAATATTATTAACTCATTACTTACTAATAGTGATTGTGAAATGTATACATTGTATAATTAATGATTTTTTTTATACTTTTCCATTTGGGGAATAGTACTGAATGTGCACGTGTAGTTTTCGTTCGCAGTTTTGGGTCTTTCAGCCGTGAGTGTACCAAGAACATTCACGAAATTGTGCAAGAGGTATATATACATTGTTAAAGATGAATGTAATGTGCAAGAAAGAGATCACACGTACACAATAGTTTCGGGTATGTATGTGATTGGCGTTGCAACCGTTTAGCCGGTTATAGCCGAATCGACGATAGTGCGCCACCTGTCTCTCTCCTTCGCAGTTCGGCGCCAGTTGGAGATCCCAAGTGTAACCAGGTCGCTCTCCACCTGGTCCCTCCAACGGAGTGGAGGCCTTCCCCTTCCTCGGCTTCCTCCGGCGGGTACTGCATCGAACACTTTCAGGGCTGGAGTGTTTTCGTCCATTCGGACAACATGACCTAGCCAGCGTAGCCGCTGTCTTTTTATTCGCTGAACTATGTCAATGTCGTCGTATAACTCGTACAGCTCATCGTTCCATCGTCTGCGGTATTCGCCGTTGCCAATGTTCTGAGGACCATAAATCTTACGCAAAATTTTCCTCTCGAAAACTCCTAGTGTCGTCTCATCTGATGTTGACATCGTCCAAGCTTCTGCACCGTAAAGCAGGACGGGAATGATGAGGGACTTGTAGAGTTTGGTTTTTGTTCGTCGAGAGAGGACTTTACTTTTCAATTGCCAACTTAGTCCATAGTAGCACCTGTTGGCAAGAGTGATTCTGCGTTGGATTTCGAGGCTGACATTGTTCGTGTTGTTGATGCTGGTTCCCAGGTATACGAAATTATCTACGACCTCGAAGTTATGACTGTCAACAGTGACGTGGGAGCCAAGACGCGAATGCGCCGACTGTTTGTTTGATGACAGGAGATATTTCGTCTTGTCCTCATTCACCTCCAGACCCATTCGCTTCGCCTCCTTATCCATGCGGGAAAAAGCAGAACAAACGGCGCGGTTGTTGCTTCCGATGATATCAATATCATCGGCGTACGCCAGGAGCTGTACACTCTTGTAGAAGATTGTACCTTCTCGGTTTAGCTCTGCAGCTCTTATAATTTTTTCCAGCATCAGGTTAAAGAAGTCGCACGATAGTGAGTCACCTTGTCTGAAACCTCGTTTGGTATCGAACGGCTCGGAGAGGTCCTTCCCAATCATGACGGAGCTTTTGGTGTTGCTCAACGTCAATTTACACAGCCGTATTAGTTTTGCGGGGATACCAAATTCAGACATCGCGGCGTAAAGGCAACTCCTTTTCCTGCTGTCGAAAGCAGCTTTAAAATCGACAAAAAGGTGGTGTGTGTCGATCCTCTTTTCTCGGGTCTTTTCCAAGATTTGGCGCATGGTGAATATCTGGTCAGTTGTCGATTTTCCAGGTCTAAAGCCACACTGATAAGGTCCAATCAGTTTGTTGACGGTGGGCTTTAGTCTTTCACACAATACGCTCGATAGAACCTTGTATGCGATATTTAGGAGGCTGATCCCACGGTAATTGGCGCAGATTGTGGGATCTCCCTTTTTATGGATTGGGCAGAGCACACTGAGATTCCAATCGTCAGGCATGCTTTCTTCCGACCATATTCTGCAAAGAAGCTGATGCATGCACCTTATCAGTTCTTCGCCGCCGTATTTGAATAGTTCTGCCGGTAATCTATCGGCCCCCGTTGCTTTGTTGTTCTTCAAGCGGGTAATTGCTATTCGAATTTCTTCATGGTCGGGTAATGGAACATCTGTTCCATCGTCATCGATTGGGGGATCGGGTTCGCCATCTCCTGGTGTTGTACTCTCACTGCCATTCAGCAGGTCGGAGAAGTGTTCCCTCCATAATCCCAGTATGCCCTGGACATCGGTTACCAGATTACCACCTTGGTCTCTACATGAGGATGCTCCGGTCTTGAAACCTTCGTTAAGTCGCTTCATTTTTTCATAAAATTTTCGAGCATTCCCTCTGTCTGCCAGCTTCTCAAGCTCTTCGTACTCACGCATTTCGGCCTCTTTCTTTTTTTGTCTGCAAATGCGTCTCGCTTCCCTCTTCAGCTCTCGGTATCTATCCCATCCCGCACGTGTTGTGGTCGTTTGCAATGTTGCGAGGTAGGCAGTCTGTTTTCTCTCCGCTGCGAGACGGCACTCCTCATCGTACCAGCTTGTTTTTTGTCGTTGCCGAAAACCAATTGTTTCGGCTGCAGCGGTACGCAGTGAGTTTGAGATGCCGTTCCACAGTTTCCTTATACCGAGATGCTGATGAGTGCTCTCAGAGAGCAGGAGTGCAAGTCGAGTAGAGTATTTCGTGGCTGTCTGTTGCGATTGCAGCTTTTCGACGTCGAACCTTCCTTGTGTTTGTTGACGGGCATTCTTTGCTGCACAGAGGCGGGTGCGTATCTTCGCTGCGACCAGATAATGGTCCGAGTCTATATTTGGTCCTCGGAGCGTACGCACGTCTAAAACACAGGAGACATGTCTTCCGTCTATCACAACGTGATCGATTTGGTTCCGCGTGTTTCGATCAGGAGACAGCCAAGTAGCTTGATGTATTTTCTTATGCTGGAATCTGGTACTACAGACGACCATATTTCGGGCCCCAGCGAAGTCGATCAGCCTCAGGCCGTTTGGCGATGTTTCGTCATGAAGGCTGAATTTCCGACTGTTGTGCCAAAGACACCTTCTTTACCCACCCTGGCGTTAAAATCACCAAGCACGACTTTTACATCGTGGCGGGGGCAGCGCTCATAGGTGCGTTCTAGGCGCTCATAGAAAGCATCTTTGGTCACATCGTCCTTCTCTTCCGTTGGGGCGTGGGCGCAAATCAGAGATATGTTGAAGAACCTCGCTTTGATGCGGATTGTGGCTAGACGTTCATCCACCGGGGTGAATGCCAGGACTCTGCGACGGAGTCTCTCTCCCACCACAAATCCAACACCAAATTTGCGCTCCTTTATATGGCCGCTGTAGTAGATGTCACAAGGACCCACCTTCTTCCGTCCTTGTCCCGTCCATCGCACTTCTTGGATGGCGGTGATGTCAGCCTTAAGTCGTATGAGGACATCAACCAGCTGAGCAGAGGCACCTTCCCAATTCAGGGTCCGGACATTCCAGGTGCATGCCCTTATATCATTATCCTTAAAACGTTTGCAGGGGTCGTCATCAAAAGGGGGGTGTCTCATCCGAGGCTTTCGTAGATTTTTCATTGGGGGGTGTTTTTATGTGGTGGGTCCCAAACCCTACGCACAACCGCATAAGCGGGCTTCGCCTTCTCACTTTAGCTCGCCTTCAAACGGATGTCTGTTGGCTACCCAGAGGATACTTGGTCTAAAACCGGAAGCCGTGAGCTGCTTGAACCATGTGGAGAAGAATCGTTTCTGGCCACTCCCAAGTGAGTGACAATCAAAAACTTTCCTCACTTGCGTGAACTTCTACACATGATCCCATCCTCCATGTATTTATGTTATATATAAACCAATAGTGGTAGTCATTTAACATCGTAAACGTATGGCAACATCGCAGAACTACAATATCGTAAAACAGCTGTTAATTTTTACATGCATTTTATTTTACGACAATATTGCAAATATGCGAGACCTTTTTCAGTGGCATTCATGGCATGCTTACAATTAATTCACAATCAGCTGATATTACCACAATATTGCCAAAAGCGCTCATTTAACTTATGTTGCCATATTTCAAATTTACCATTTTTGTATAATTGCAATGTTAAATGAGTACCACTATTAATTTCAGATAAAATTGAACGTGACAAAATCTAGTTTTCGATTTTTATGTGCGAGTAAAGCGTACATAGTCTAGCAAAGTATTTTTACGATAAATGGATATTTTGCGGGGCGCGTAACTAGCTAACGTAACCTTGTTAACTTGTAACTAATCCGGGACTGCCTGACAATACTTTGTGAAAAATTGTGAAAATTTAATATGAAGTTAGTATAAATAAACGCTTAAAAACATATCAAAGTATTAAAAAAAGAGATAGCAAGACAATCACACTTTCGTGTGGTAAAAGAGAGAAGAGAAATAGTTACATTTTTCTATAGAAGGAAATTAAGCTATTGTATAAGATATGTTATAATTACAGGTAATAAGTTAACTAAATTTTACTCATCTTGTAGGATTACAACTTGTACTATGCACGTAGATTTGTTACCATGAATATACTAAGCTACCAAATTTCTAAAAGGTGGGACAGCTATTTGATCTTTGATTCCTGTTTGACATATTTTATTTAACATTGTATTATTTCTGAACAAAAATTTCCTCTAACTGACAGTAACTTTTTTCTACTATCTATTTTCTTAATTAACTAATTTGCTTAAAATAAAATTTAAATGCAAATTTTTATAATAAATATATAATTTAATTTTAAATATTTAATATTCAAATATATTGGCAGTGCAGCCACATTGTATGAACGTAAAATCAGATATTTATAGGCAAACGTCAACTCGACGTCAATCTGACATTTTCTCGTTGCCACCCAAAGTGTACAGTTTTTTATACCTTTGGTTTTTAGTTATTTTCGCAGAGTTATTTGCGATAAATAAAATATTTCCTTTTTTGAAGGAAACATCAAGGCGAAGCCTAAAATAAAACAAAAGCGAAATTCACAAGTTTACGAAAAAATCAAAATCAAGTGTAGTGTGAGTGCGTATACGAAACAAAAAATGTGTATATGAGATCAAAATTTTTTGCAAATATAGGAATAAATAAATAAGCAAAAATATAGTCGTTGATTTTGCAGTGAACAAAACGAAATAAGGCACTTTCGAAAAATTTTAATGTAATCCAGCAAAATTTTATTCACATCTGTAAAGAAGATCCTTTTGTGACAATTATTCATCACCATTTCTGATTCACACCCTAAAGAGATAGAAGAGAAGCGTGTAGTTTGCACCAAACCCATACTTGGCAATCAATGAATATTGAAAATATATAATCAACTTCAATATTCCGGCTATTATACTTGTACATGTCGTCATAACTTTTATGCCAATAATACACATAAAATTATAACAAACGGATCATCGGTCTTAATATTTATATATTAACTAAATATATGTATGTACATATGTTTTCGCGTTGTACTTTTAAATATACTGCAATTGCTTAATTCGAAGACGTCTTACTTAACCACTACTATTACCAACTACTATAACATTTTGGATAAAATAAATCTATACAGTAAGTGAAGCGATAAATTATTTAAATAGCATAAATGAGTACATGATAATAGGACTTTGAAACTTAAAGGCAAAATTTTGTCTAATTTTGAAAATTTCAATATAAACATTAAAACTATGCAACTGAAACTACCCGGCATTGCGACTTCAACATCACATTGCAAACGTAATTGGTGAATCCATAATCTTTGGGTACATGTTATTAGGTTATTCATATGCAGTGGAGACTGCCCATAACATTTTATACTTTTACTAGCACCTAAACATCCTTTCCTTATCTCTTTTTCAATGGAGACTATCTTGCGAGAACATAAAAATACACAGATATTAATATTATATTGATCATTTGATATTAAACATTTTACAATTTTAATAATTACTTAATTTTTAAATAATAAATTTTGAAAAACTAAATTCATTTGCTTTACTATTTCTATAATAAAAATAAAATTGAGAAAAATAAAATATAATAAAAATTAACTTACATTAATTCATTTCTTTCAGACTATAAGTCGTATTGTTACTAAATACTTCCAAAAGTGAGACGGATTCAATTATTCGAGTATATTAAATTGAAATGCGCCCAGCTATACAGCCAGGTATACGTGTAGTACGTGGACCAAATTGGATATGGCAAAATCAAGGTAAGCTGAAATTTGTAAATTTGCGTTATTAAAAACATTCAATACGAAAAGGTTGTGTTTTTTAATCAGATTCTAATAATATTTAATGAGAATATAATATAGAACATATTTCTTTTGACCTAGGATTTATAATTATATATAAAATAAAAAATGTAGTGTGACGCAAATTGTCGGTTTTTAGTTCGATTGTAAATTATATATAGTGTGGTCGATTTCTTGGTATTAGTCTACAGAAAACAAACTGTCCTGACAGCTTAGATATTATTGCCAACATACATTTGTAGGTGAATTTGCAATTTTAAATGTGTGTTTCCTTTGTAGAAGGAGTCGAGGAAAATCACACAAAGCTCTTTCAGAAGAGTAGCTTAATAGAATGCTTAAAAACGGGTCTAATCATACATTGCATTTATATTATTTTATTCTGTGAAATTCGTGAAACAAATTTTTGGTAATTTTTTTACAAATATTTGTAGTACGCTATCAATGGGTACAAATTCAATTCAGGAATTTTATTGACATCAATGATATCAAAATATTAATACTTGTAGTACATTCTCGAACTTTAATTACTATTTGATCAAATTATTCAACACATTTTCTTTCTTACATGTACTCGAATTCGAGAATTGAGTCGAGTTTGAAATTGCATTGAGATTTTTACACAAAATGTATTTAAAATTTCCACTGTGATTGAACCAAAAAATCAGATACATTATTTTTCCTTAATAATTTAACAAGATTGCGATCTTTCATGTATTTAATAATTATCTGGGAGAAACCAAACAGGCTTCTCGATATTATTTTCACCAAATAAATTAAACTCTGAAAAATAGTACTAATTTTATTTTTATCAATAAAATTTTCTTTTAATTTTTATTATTTTTAACTTATATAAATACATAATATGAGCATTTATTGAAATATATTGGCCTAGTCTTTATAATCTTATTTACACAAGGCCGCTTTTTTATTTTAATTTATCTGTTTAGTGTTCTGTGTCTAAAAATCTCTTTATATACAATGTATATGTACCAATAAACATATAAATAGTATATATGTATGTACATTTACATTTAATGCGCCTATAAGAGAGTTTATTTCAAAGTTTATCTAGCACGCGACTATATGTTCAAGTAGATTTGGTTTTATTTAAGATCATTTATATGTGTGTAGATATATATGTATGTTGGTACCCACTTACACAGTAAGATTTGTAATGATCCACATAGCACACTCATGGGTGTCTACATTACCGGTTTAATTGTTCACACTTCCACCATCTGTATAGAGCTATCAATGGATTTCTCTTTCATTTATGTGAGTAGTAGTAGTAGTCGATGAGAGAAAATATTTTCTTTATTGACTTCAACCCTCGGTCTTGGGAAATTGAATAAAAAATTATGGACCAATCTAACTAACCATTAGCCTTTTATCAATAAAACTTTTCCCAATAAATAGTAAAATGCTGTGGTGAATATAATGACATTATTTCCTACAGTTTTTAGTAAATATCTTCTTTGAAAAACATAAAAGTAATAAAACAAAAATAGTTTTTCAAGCATCATTGCAAACAACCGTCTGTCAATTCGGCATAATTCATTAAAAATTATTTGGGAATGTTGTCCTTCTCTACAAGAGCAATAGCCACATTAAGTTAATTGTATATGTATTTGTTTTTGTAAAAGTTTTAAATTTTTAAGCCTCCTATTTCGAATATCTAAAGAAGGCATAAATTGTAATCCTTCCTGTATAAGAATTGATTGTGTTATAGAGAGTAACATATCATAACATCATATCATATAATACATATGTACATACTCTATGTATATATAAATAGCTACTTACATATGGGCATACCTCAGATATGTATGTGTCTATATTTATATTTATCAAAAGTACTAGTGTGTAAGAATACAAACAATTTATAGCATCACGCCTCACATTCATTTGCATTTACGTTGGGGACGCATCCTCGCCGTGTACAATAAAAAAAAACACGCGCCCATTTCTATTTTTGGAGTTTTGTTGGCAGATCCCATGACTCTTACGAACCAATGTTTCGATATGATAAGAACAGAAGGGCAGAATAACGGAATGTCGTATATGTATGTATGTACATATGTGCTGCAAGCTATAAATAAGGGCTAAGTCTGAAGCAATAGTTGGTATTAACTCAAAAAGGAAGTTGATTATCCCCTTGAAATTTTAAATATTTCTGACAATGATTTTATGTACATACATACATACACACATATGTATATATGCAAACAATACTTATGTATATTTATAACGATATTGTTGCACATAAGAAGGCAAAATGTTGTTAAAATACTTCGGCCGCTTATTTTATTACTTCGCCAAAGTAAATCGCTAATTGAGATCAACCGAAATTGTGAACGAACCAAGAAAAGTTCACGTGAAGACTACAGACACGAAAAGTAAAATTGCAGTGTATATTCATTCAAAGTGTTTTTGAAATTATGAGTGCGAAGGAGAAACAGTTATAGTGTAAAAGGTTGAGACGTTTTTTATTAAAATTTTCAGAAATATCTAGTTTATTAGACAAGCGCGTAATTTGAGAAAGCGTGTAGTTTACATAGTAAATCGGAACTCAGTTTGCAAAACGAATTTGAACACGAGCGAGCTGAATGTCATGGAAAGTAACGATTTTTATAATACTTTAAACGCTATATTTGTAATTTTGTTATATAGCATCATACCGTTTCCACGACAGTCGTTTCTACATAACCGGAACGGGCCAGGATTTTTATACAGCCAAGAACTGTTAAATCGGCAGAATACTTCAAAATTGTTTGGGGAATGTTTTTTGACGCTAAAACAACAACTAGCATACTATATGGTCATATTTATTTACATTAGTGATGAGTTTATTTGGACATAATATTTTTTGTTAATTTGGTTAGTTTAATAATTGCTTTAAATATGCAACAAATAGTGCAAATTTAAAATGACAAACGGGTTATGGTTAAAAAATATTTCTTAATTCAGTAATGTTATTTGTGTTTAATGCTACATCTTCACCAGAATATATAGAGCCATCAGCTAAACGTAAAACATTCGATTTTTGTTAGATTTGATATCAAGTAAGCTAAATAAATATGAGTTGGGGATTTTAATGATAAATATATGTTTGTATATAAAATTGTTTAATATCTTTTAATAAATTTACAATATAATTATGGAGATGTAAACAAGACGTCATATGATTGTTAGCCCAGCAGTCTAATCCATTCGTCTATAACGACCACATGCCAAACTATCAACATACATACATAATAGTTTAACACATTAATTGAGTCGATGAGTGTATATTGTTCAACCTACGACTATTTCGATGTTCTAAAATATGAAATACTTCTCAGTAATATCATTGCGTAATCAATATAAAATTATTATATGTTAATCAATTAAAAGGTGTATGCCTTACTGCCAATTATATTATCACAACTGTACTTAACACACGTATATATGTACGTATACAGCGGAAATCCGTGTGCAGTGTTCACTTGGCAATGCTGGAGTTTTCGGATGTACTCTTTTGTGCGCCTACTTGTATATACAACCATATATTATGCTGTGTAGATACAAAACATCTGCTGGAACCGCGATTTTTTATAAATAGCAGCGCGTGTAATTACAAATACCTTAGGATGTGTGCGCGTGTATACAAATAGTATACAATTTAAGCAACGTTTGAGCACATAATATGCATACATGTGTATGTGCATATAGCACAAAATATCATATCCCCTCCCAATTCGAACATGAAATTCTAAAATCATTCTTACAACAACTCTATTCTCTTCCGATAGACAACGGAGAAGGTCACGTTGGCACCGTCTGTGAGATTGGACGCTCGGGATCGACACACTCACCGGAAAATACAGTAGTAGTCAATTGGGATTCTGGACACCGAACAAATTATCGTGTTGGTTACCAAAATCAATACGATTTGATTATCGTTGATAACGCGCAAGTTGGTAAGTAATAAAAGAACTTTCGGTGATCTTTAATTAAATTACAATTCGATGGTTGACTTGAAATACATTGTAAATTTGTTATGGAAACATAACGGTCATCCTTAAATCAATATAAGCACATAAACGAGTATAGAAATAGTAGATAACTAAAAAGCAACACATTTATCCATAGAAATATTAATAAAAAGGCTTACTTAGATCATATTGATTTGTCTAGATAAAAAGCATTATAACACTTATAATATACTGTTTAGAGTATTTACAAGCTATAAACTATTAATATTTAATTTTTAAAAAATAATTGAGATAGAATTCTCCAGAAATCATTGAAACATGTAAAAAATCCTTTGTCGAAATCAGTTTGCACAATATTTTATCGTCAAAAATGTAGGATAAAAAAAAACAAAAGTACGAGTTAACCGTTTTATATTACAATTTCTATTTCTAAAATAAATATTTAATTGGTTACATAACGATTTTGAGTCGAATGAATATTAAAAAAACTGATAAATTATTATTACAAATTAAAAATTCAATAATAATAATATAATTTAATTGTTTTAATAAACATTTGTACACTTAAATAGCTCATATTTTGTCATATATTATAGGCGTTCGTCATTCGAATGTGGTATGTGATGGCTGCTCCAAGCCCGGAATAGCTGGTATTGTTTTCAAATGCGCTCAGTGCTCTAACTATCATCTCTGTGCTTATTGTTACGGCGCTGATCTGCACGATACGGATCATACGTTTATACGTTACACATCGCCCACATCACTTGGGTATGTCCTAAATGCTATATATATATGTAATGGTATTTAACTTTTTTTTTCAAAACCCATTTGACATTTGCTATAAGATGTCCAGTGCTTTTCGAAATACATTTTTTTTTTCGAAGATCAAACTTTGATCCTTCATAGCATCTGTCATATAAGCTTGGCTGAAAAGTTTTATACCCCATTGAATTAAGATGAAAATTTAGATTATATCTATATTTTGGATTTTTCAGTAACTATATCATGTAATTAATAATATTTTTTTAAGTAATTTTTTCGAACTTCGAATTCAAAAATTTTAATTTTTTCGAACGTCGAATGTAAGTATGTATTTCGATTTGTGAGGCTAACTTCAAAAATTCGAGAATGCACTTCTTTTATTTATGACTCAATCTCATGGCAAAAATAGTTTGGTCCAATACCCAGAAAAAAGTCGATTTTGCCGTATATTGTTATTATTCAAGTTCTAATTATTTTCAGTGTGCGCTTGCCTCCAAGAAAGAACTCAAAACGAATTCAACTAAAAGGTATATTCGTTGGAGCAAAAGTTGTACGTGGTCCCGATTGGGAGTGGGGCCAACAGGACGGTGGAGAAGGTAATTTTTTTCAAAATTATTTTTTACAATTTTTTTTTATAATTAGATATTACGTATGCGTTTTATGTTCAACTAATATTTTCTCTTAAAGGCAAAACAGGGCGTGTTATGGAAATACGTGGTTGGGACAATGAGTCTTGTAGAAGTGTAGCAAATGTTTCTTGGGTCACTGGTTCAACGAATGTCTATCGTTTGGGTCACAAGGGTAACGTCGATCTGAAGTGTACTTTTCCGTCAATAGGAGGTTATTATTACAAAGACCACATGCCTGTGTTGGGTAAGTTGCTTCCACATACATATGTACATACATGTCTGGTTGTATATAATATGGTTTTATGTTTATAGGGCAACCAGAAGAGCAACAGCCTGTGGTGCCCACTGGGAAACCAACATTCTCAGTCGGTGATCGCGTAAAGGTGTGCCTTGATGTCGATGCGTTGATGAAACTGCAACAAGGTCACGGTGGGTGGAATCCACGAATGGTAGAACAGTTGCCAAAGTTGGGCGCCGTCCATCGTATTACTGAAAAGGGTGACATACGGTAAATTTCCCATACATGAGCGCTTGCTTTGAGATTAATTATATTTTTAAAATTGCAGAGTACAATATGATAATTGTCCCAATCGTTGGACTTTTCATCCGGCGGCACTTGTTAAGGTTATATCGTTTCGCGTTGGCGATCTAGTGACTATTATAAACGATGCGAACAAAGTGCAGCAACTGCAAAAAGGACATGGCGAATGGATTGACCTTATGCGTTATGTAAGCAAATATGTTTTATCTTAAAAGATTTATCCTAAAAAGATCCCAATCGGGACCAAGATTTATCCTAAAGAAGATATGAATCCTTTTTTATTAACTTCTTCATGTTTGAAAACATAAATTCCATATATAAATTTTGCTTTAATGTTACTTACTATCAAGGAGTTCCATTTAAAACAACTTTCTTTAAATATTTTAATTTACTATGTTTACTTAAGCACACGTATATTTACGATTCTATTTTAATTTATTTATAAAAATTTATATTACTTTTTAATTATTCTGACTTTATACTTTCTAAATTATTTGCGTACAACATTAGTACACAACTTCAATTAAATTTCAAGAAATTATTTAACTTAAAATTTCCTACAATCCCATCCCAACATCTTAAAATGAGTCCGAGTCATTGTTATAAGCTATAAGTTCACATTTCAAATTTTTCTTTATTTATAGGCTTTGGGAAAACGTTGCAAAGTGATAAAGGTGTATTCCGACGGCGACTTACGCATTCAACAACTGGATGATGGATTTGAATGGACATTAAACCCAAAATGCGTACATTTGGAACGATCACCGTTGGCTACGGCGGCAGAACGATCAAATAGTATGATGGACCTTAGTCATAGGCGTATAGATCATGTAATGACACCGCTATCAGGTCTGTCTGGCACTTCTGTTGCCGATAAGTTGGTGCGTGAAGCGGCACAAGGTCATTTGGATTTTGTAAAACAATACTTGGACGCCCATCCGGAACAAGTGAATGTGATGAGCGGTGGGAAAGCCTGTATACAAGTGGCTGCTCATCAGGGATACGTTGATTTAGTGAAATATCTTATAGCTAAAGGTGCGAATGTGAATGTTGTGGACAAGGAAGGCGACTCAGCACTTCACTATGCTGCCTTCGGTAATCAACCCGAAACCATGCGAGTGCTACTACAAAATGGAGCTGATATAAATTTTCTCAATTCGAGTCACTGTTCGGCGTTACATATATGCGCACATAAGAAGACGCCACATTGTGTGCGTGAGTTGCTTCAGTTTGGAGCCGATGTGAATATACAAGATTCGTACGGCGATACGGCTTTGCACGATGCCATCGGCAAGGAAAACTCCGAAGTTGTCGAACTACTATGTAATGCACCAAACTTAGATTTTTTTATAAAAAACAATCGAGGATTTAATGTGCTGCATCATGCTTCGCTTAAGGGTAATGTTGTGGCAGCTAAACGCATACTACAGCTGGCACGACAACTAGTCAATGTTAAAAAGGACGATGGTTTTGCGGCCCTGCATTTGGCCGCTCTAAATGGTCATGCACGCGTTGTAGAGACACTGATAGTCGAGGGTCTAGCAGAGGTTGATATACGAAATAATCGACGACAAACACCATTTCTACTGGCGGTATCCCAAGGCCACGCGTCTGTGATTGAACGTCTTGTTTCGCTCGGTTGCGATATTATGGCTCGTGATGAAGATGGCGACAATGCAATGCATTTGTGTGTTATCAAGAAAACGAATTTGCAACAGGCGGCCGAACCATCCGGAGAAGACTCACCGAAAATACGTTCAATATTCGATAATCTTTCACATATACTCGACGATCGTCTCATGTACACAATTCTCTGTTACTTGTCATCTTGTGGCTGTCGCGTGGAACATAACAATAAAGGTACCAACATTTTCGACTGGATCACAAATAAAGATATGAAGCAGCTGATCTTGAGATATCAATGCCAGATAGGCGCAACCGCGTCATCATCAACGACTAACGAAGCCGTCAACTCAAATGCCGCTGGCGAGGTGGAAAATAATGTTCAGGCACTTAATTTGAACACTGATAATGATGGTGCAACAGCCGGCGCTGCTGCAGCAGTGCATAGCAACAATGCAGCGGACATCATCACAGATGCATTACAACCGAATACTTTTACACAGATGCCATCGCCGCATAGCAGCACTCCAACTCATCATGTGGACAATCTAACTGAGGAACCCGCTGGCGTAAAGAAACTGAACTCTGACCGGCAAGCTCAAACTAATACAGTTGTTGGTGGCGGTAATGTGCTGGACACACCGTATGTACATATGACACCGATACCTTCCACTTCGAGTGCAATTCAGTTAAGTGGAAATCGCAAAATAGCGCGTAACCGCACCGAAGGCGCTGTGGCGCCCAAGGCAAGTCCCAAAGCAACACCACCACCGCCACCACCCACTAATACCTTCCACATTGGTCCACAGGAGTGTATAGTGTGCGATGAAAAGTTACAGTTAATTAAATTCGAGCCGTGCCAACATCAAATTTCTTGCGAAGAATGTGGCCTGCGTATGAAGAAGTGCCTACGGTGCGGTGTGCAAATCGAGCGACGCATAGGTGCCGGTGGCCGTGTTATAATCAGTTCTGATCAGACGCGTGTACCTTCGGCAGATCGTTTGCGTTATCTCGAAAATAAGATACAGGAATATGAGGAAACGCACTACTGTAGCATTTGTATGGAACGGACGCGTGATGTCGCCTTTTTGTGTGGTCATGGTGCGTGCTCACGCTGTGCGGAAACCTTGCGCACCTGTCATATGTGTCGCAAAACCATTCTCAGAAAAATCAACTTATATTAGAAAAGCTTCGGGCGAATTGGCAACGCATATGTCAGTGCGAGCTGTGGAAGCTGGTATTCTTTACAAGCTTGTAAATTGTAAATAACAAAATTAAACGAAAAAATATCCAGTGTAGATGTTAACGGATCGATTGAAATGTTGCGAATATCGACGAAAACGAATATTAAGCTGTTAACGATTATGTTTATGACAATGATGAAAACAATGATTATGATTATTATTTATTTCGAATATACATGCAAATACGTAGTCATATGTACAAACATGCATACTTCTTAGATATGTGTTCTTATTGTAATTTGTTAACATATTTCATTGTACTGCAATTGTAGTGGTATTCTTTATTCTTTTGCGAATTCAGCATAAAATAAAATTTCCATACCCTCACACACTCTACATACATAAAAAAAACGAACTAAAATTTAAAAGTTTAGTGATCGTTTGCATGGTTCCATAAGACCAAATGTTTGTAAATTAAATTACTAATTTAAAAAATCGAAAAGTTAGTAAAGCTATACTTCAGATCATACATCAATGTCCACAAATACCAAAATTAAATGTATTATAAATAAAAAAATAATTGGTATTTTTTATTTCATATTGAGCTAAATAATAAAATTCTTCTAAAAAATCCGTCGATTTTGATAAAAATAAGGGGAACATACAATTGATGTAATATAACATTCACCAAAAAGTTTCAAGGTTGTTGCCATTTGAACTTAAATTATTAGAGGTTTCCTAAACCCTGGATATGGTAAGTGTATTTCATTGTGGGTCAATAGGATTCAAAAACACATCTGGGGTCCATAGACACTTTAGAAAGTGCATATTTGCCCACTTTAGTTGGTGTGTTTTTCATTTGCAGCTACTGAGTTTTTATGATTTTTCGAACTTTGAATGCAAAATTTGTGCTTAATCAGCAGATTTCACAGTGGTGTTTTGAATTTGAACCGGAACGTATGCAGGTTTGTATCCGGGTAAAGGTTAGGTTATCCGGATAAAGGTTTGGCATGTTCTCCAAATTATTTGAGGAACAAATATTGAAAATGCTACGAATTCACCATACTTAATCGTGTATAAATGGAGATTCATATATTATCAGCACAACAGTCGTGGTAATTCTTATCAAATCTGGTTGTTATTGTTGTTGTTGTTGAGGCATATTGGCGTTGGCCGTGCATGGTTTTTACTCATATTAAAATTCCCTTAATCAATCGGGTTTCCTCCGTGATTTATACGTGTTGGTATACATGCACCCATCGTACATTATACCCACCATAAAGGTTGTATATAGCATCAGATTTGAAGGATTCTTTGTCGTAAGTCCGTTTCGAAAAAAAATTAATTTTATTTTGTTGAGTGTATTACTATTCGGTACTTGCGTACCGAATATTATTTTTTGTTCTTACACTCAGCTGTTTTTATTATTGCTTTATTTTCCTTTCGAACAGCTGATCAAAAGAAAAAAATATTTAATTTAAAATGAATTCGGTAATAGTGTTTAGTATTTCGCAATATTTAGCTCGAAATTTAAAAGTACTGAATTTGCATCAGAGTCTAAAATTAAGAACAATAAATGGTATTCAAATAAATAATGATAACTTAAACAACAAAACCAAGAAAAAATGGCAAAATGAACCAAATAATTTATTAAATAAAACTGATCAAGATCGAGGCAATCACAATCGGCATAAATGGTCAGGTCATATTGCGCCCACACAAGTGGGGGTTATTGTCAGCGGTGCATTCTCATTTGGATTTTTCGGTAAAACGAAAGATGAAGAAACACCGGAAGATAAATTGATAACGACCATTAAACGATCAGTATTATGTATTCAACGCCAAGAATTTGATAAAGCAGAACAAATGTTACATTTAGCTTTACGTATGGCACAAGATTTACAAAGTAAGGAAGGAGTTACCTATATTTATGATGTCATGGCGAATCTTGCTATGGAGCGCGAACAATACAAAAAGGCAGAAAAATTATTCGCGGAAGTAATGAAAAGATTGTTCAGTGAAGGTTATGGCGAAAATAGCTCTCAGGTAAGTTCTATATGATCATTTGTGTAGGAAGTTGTTAATATCATCTCCATTCAGCAGTAAATATAGTACAACCCATTTTAGGTAATGCATATTAGCGCTAAACTGGCACACATGGCTCAATTGCAAGGGGAGTTAGACAAAGCTATGCAAGGCTTTACATGGACTTTAAAACGCATTGAGGAACATATAAAACAAACTCCGAATGACAAGGATGCACAAGAACTGCTAGGACTTACCAAAAATTGGTTAAAACTTTCTACCTAATAATAATAACAGTAAATTAATTCTTAAAATTAAACTAACTTGACTCTTTAGGTTCGGTCAATTGCAAATGAAACTGGGTAAATATGGGGACGCCAAAAAGTCATTTCAAGAGGCTTATGACGCATTAGTAGAAGTTTATGGACGAATAAATGAAGAATCAATAACTATACTGAATAATCTTAGTGTGGCGTGTGTCAATGTAAGTGCAACATTTATTATTGAGACAGATAATTTCTGATAATTAAATTAATGTAAAATAGAAAACGTTTGAATGGAATCAAAATATCTAAACCATTCAGGGAAGATTACATTGAATTTAAATATAAGCAAATCTAACAATTGTATAAAAAGTATAGTTTATTAGATTGTTGTTGTTGTTGCTTCAGAAAATATTTCTCAAATGATTTGGTGGAATGCTGTCTCTACCGTATTAACCACGAAAAAATTTAAACTCCAATATAAATATACATTCCTTATATTAAATCAATTATTATATTTTTAGCTTGAGGAATATGAATTGGCAAAGAAGTATTTAATGGACGCTTTAGAATTGGTTAAAGAATTAAAGGATACTGCACAAGAAGGCATCTTGCAAGCCAATTTAGGCTTAATTTATCTGCGAGAAGGTTTAGTAGCAAAAGCTAAAGAAGCATGCTCACTTGCTTGGCGCATTGGCAAGACGAGTAAAAACTTGGACGCTATTGAGCAGGCCGAATACTGCCTTAACGAAATAAAATCTTTCGCACAATGACAAGTTATATGAAAAATACGATCGCCTTACGTTGGAGTAGGTTAAAACCATTGTAAATAATAAATGCCTTTTGGCGATCAAGCTATGTGAATTGCTTGATATATGAATATAATTTGTACAAAACTTGACTATACTATTTATTTTAATAAACACTTATAGTGATTGAAGAAATTTTACGGTACAAAGACTTTATTTATAATAATATAATTATTTGAAATATTTTTAAGAAACTTAGTATTTTCGCTTACAAATAAAAAGGCTACTAGATAAATTTCAATATACAACTAACATGTTTTAGGAAGTTTTTACTCTAACTGGGCAATGAAAATCATTAAACCAACGCCGATTAGCATAGCTACAATCTCCTTAATTGATTGACCCAATTTTGTAGACTCCTCCAACAATTCGGGAAGCACACTTACAGTGGCAATGTATATAAATCCGCCTGCTGTGAATGGCAATACCCATGCCGTTGAACCACCTTCACCACTAGCCCCCAATAAAGCTAGTGCAGTGCCAGCAACAGCACCAAGCGCAGTTACTAATTGCAGCAGCATTGCTTGACGTTTCGTACAACCGGATTTAATTAGGATGGCGAAATCTCCGATTTCATGGGGTACTTCGTGCAATAATATCGTAATTGTTGTTACAATTCCAATACTGTTTCCGGCTAAGTAGGAAGCGCCAATAGCCAAACCGTCAGTGAAGTTATGGGCAAAATCAGCAGCCAAATTCAGATATCCCGTTATTTTTACGTCATTTGCTTCGACATTTTTAACCGCTTTTGGATTTTCCGACTTTTTAGTATCAGATTTTTGATCAGCTTTTTTTGATGGTTTCGGATTTGTCTCTTTTTTTGAATGACTATGACTGTGTCCATGTTCATCACCTTTTAGCAGTCTTACCAATTTCTCAACAGCAAGAAATGCTATAATTCCACCCAAAACCCATAGACCAACTCTCATATCATGTCCATGTCCATGGTCATGGCTATGGCCGTGATTATGTGCTGCTTCATGGGAGTCATGCTCACCATGACTATGCGAATGAGTAGAATGAGGAATAAGGTGCAGGAAAGCATCACCCAATAAGCCGCCAGAAGCAAATGCCAATATAACTTTAAGGCGTGGTTTCATTGCTTCACTATTGTCCAATCGAATGGTATATAGCAATACGAATGGCGCGGCACTAATAAGCAATGTGGACCCAATAGAATGTATCCAAATACTGGTCATATCTAAAATATAACATATTTTTATATTTAATTACATATTACTAAAATCCTTACCTTGAGAAATTTTTGCTTTGTTCTGGTGATGCTCATGTTTATGATTGCCAGTATGGTGGTGATGATCTTCATGATCGTGACCGTGAGCATCATGTGAATGTGGATGATGATGGTGATGATCATGATCGTGATGATGATGATGGTGGTCATGATCATGATCGTGATGGTCGTGTACTGGGGCAGGAACCTTTTTAGAATCAAAATTTTCATTCGCCTCTCTTGAATACTTGAAGCTTGGATTATCACTATGGCCAAAACTAAGCGATGGTAGGGAGAATATAATACCACACAATATTAATCCCAGCGCAATTTTATTTAGGTATTGACCCAAATTGCGTTGCTGTACATTTGCTGCCATTCTTGTTTTATTAAATTTAACGCAGTATGATTATAAAACTAGTAATCTGTATACTCTCCACGTCACATCACAACATTAAGGCAGGTGCCGGTCTGTGGATATTTCTTCCCAACAGTATTGCCATATTGTTTTAATGCAATTATAGCATTTAAAAAACATTCACAGTATAATGGTATGTAAATAGAAGCTAAATTAAAAATGAATAATCTATGTATTTGGTATAGTATAACAAACTAGATTTTTTTACATTAACCATAACGTTTTCTATAAGAATTTAAATGTAGACCTGCCAGAGACTTTTGTTAAAATTTCTCTGAGTTTCTAACAGTCGTAGTTTGTACGTATGATCTTTGTTTTACACTACAAATAGACATACACAGTTTTGTTTTTCCTTTTTAATCATCATTAAATTAACCAAAATAATTCGATCTGAGTATTTAATTTTTTATTGAAGGAAAATCGGTATTACCGTCTGTATATCTAAATGGCATTTTAAACACAATAGAATATCCAATCAAACGTAATAAAGGTGTTTGCGTTGTTTGGACACAATTTTATTACAACCCAAAACATTACTAGCTTGACTTCTGGTGAAATATGGTTATTCATATTTGTATTCGGTTTGTTTGAACATCTTTTTGAAAGATACAAATTGTAGACCATAAGATCACCCTGTTTTATTATCGATAAATGTGCATTTGCATTAATGTCATATTGTCAAATATTTCGAAACAACACAACGCGCGGTTTGCATGTAAACGTTCAATTGTTTAAAATATTTTTGTAGTTATTGAATTCTTGTTCATTATTCTTTAATATCGTTAATAATTATGAGTAGCAAAAGTGTGTCTACTCGTTATCGTACAAACATAGTGTCAGCTGGTGAATTAACACCAGTTATGAATGGAAGATCTAGACTGACACCAAGTGGGCTTCGGCATCGGCCTGTACATAAATCAGAGTCTGCACAGAAAAATCATTTAGAAGATAAATGTGGAACTAAATCAGGACTATTCAATAAAGTATTAAGTACTGATACTTCTTCGAGTACACCTCGGAATACACCGCGTTCGACTGCAATCAATGCATGTTACACACCTTCGTCACTATTCCGCAACGTGATGTCGACACCTTTGAACAAAGTACGCACTCAGTATTCAACTGCCTCTGCAAGCAAGTCAAAACTGAGAAATACGGAATCCGCATCAACAAGTCAAATAGTCGATGACACAGAGATAAGTAATCTCACAGTTGCAGTACGCGTGCGCCCTTTGAACGCTCAAGAGTGTTCGTTGGCCAAAGTAACAAATGTTGTACGTGTTTGTGGAAATGAGTTAACTGTTTCGGCCGGCATGACTGCTGACTGCACAGCAGGTCTTACACATTCCTTTACATATGACCATGTATTCGATTCAACAGATCCAGATAGTAAATTGTATGCAAATCAAGACGATGTATTTGCAGGAACTTCGATACCCTTAATAGATCGAGCATTTCAAGGTTATAACGCTTGTCTTTTTGCATATGGCCAGACTGGTTCTGGAAAATCTTACAGTATGATGGGTATTGAAGCTTTAGACGACGACGCATCTGGAAACAGTGTACCACATCCTGAAGCGGGTATAATACCACGTTTTTGTAGAGAACTTTTTAAGCGTTTAGAAAGTATGAAACATTCAATTCGAGCAGAAATCGAGATAAGTTATTTTGAAATATATAACGAGAAGATACATGATCTGCTTTGTGTGGCGCAATCGGAAAGCAATTGTAGCTTAGGTAACATACATGTTGCAAGTACCCCGACATCAACAAACAACGTCAATAATCGACCAGCCTTGAAAGTGCGAGAACACCCTATTTGGGGTCCGTATGTAGTGGATTTAAGTATTCATCCCGTAGATTCCTACGAGGCAATGCGTAATTGGCTTGCAGTAGGTAACTCACAACGTGCAACTGCTGCTACTGGAATGAATGACAAAAGTTCACGTTCTCATTCTATATTTAATATCGTTCTAAATTTAACTGAGATTAACGAGGATTTGTCGAATAATAAGCCCGATGACTCTGGTACACGTCAAACTCGTCGCAGTAGAATCAGTTTGGTGGATTTAGCGGGAAGTGAACGCATTTCAATGGTTGGCTCAAATGGCGATCGCATACGCGAAGGTGTTAGTATAAATAAAAGTCTACTAACATTGGGAAAAGTAATTGCTGCACTAGCAGATTCAAAGAAAAGTGCAACAAATGGATCAGTTTTTGTACCCTATCGTGAAAGTGTTCTTACGTGGCTTTTAAGGGTAAGTACATAAATTACACATTTCTTTCTCATCACCAAAACCTATACTAGCTAAGATTTGCTGTAACATTTTTTTAGTGTTTTTTTGATTGTTCGAATCGATAGAAAAAAACATTGTGGCGTCGCGTGCAATATGTCTTTTATTGACCATTCGTTAAGTTAAAGTGACCGTTTGACCTTCCACATTACTTATCATTGCGATACATTGATGAAGTTTGTCTAATCTGACAATCTTTAAGTGTATTATTAGATATTCATTAATATTATTAATATTTATTTAAATGTTAGTATCTAAACTTATATGTATACAGGGGAGAAGTTCGAAAATCTTCAGTTATGCTTGCCACTGGCCAATTGTAAATTCAGATTCATTACGAATAAGGAAACCTGGTCGTGGCCAAAGTGTATTCAACAAAGTGAACCAGGTATATGACATATCACAATTTTTTACCCGAATGTGACATGTTTGTTGCCATTGATTTAACCCATACATTTATTCAAAAATTCAAATTTTGAAATTCAAAAGTAAACAAATTTCAAACCAAAAAAAAATATTTTTTAAATGAATAAAAGAATACTTTCTGCTTAGGCAAAACAACTCATGGAAGCAATTTACTAAGGTTTTGTGCTCCAACTGACAAATTGCAAACAATTTTATCAATATATATTATATTGTTAAAGTTAAAAAAGACGGGTTAATGTAAACAAATATATGTATTCTTTACTATTTTATTGTCAAAAGCGGGTATGTCAAATACTTAGTTCACTTTGTTGAATACACTTTGGTCGTGGCTAAATCTCGCAAAGTTTGTGCTTGTATTGAATGTGAAAAGTTATTCCATATATCGGATTCATTGACCGTACTTCGTATTATTTTTTATTTTAAAACACGCAATTCGAAATTATTCTGCAACCGTATATTTCAATCCGTTCCAACTAAACCTGCGTTTGCAGTTGCAAAACTTGGTGTTTGCTTGCGAAATATTTGCTTATTGTATATGCAAGTGCAAATAAGGAAAATTTTCACAAGCAATAAAAATAAAAACAAAGGTTAATGTTTGTCATTCACGATTATGATTTTTTTTTTTCAGAAAATAAAATAAATAATGAAATAAAGGCAATGGTATTTCACACCTATACGTAGAAGAAGGTGCAGGGTGATGTGTAAGATTTGAATTATTCTTAATTATAGCATATTTCTGTTTGAAATTTAAATTAGACGTAAAGAAATGCAACACACAAGGCAGTTCTCTTTAATAATACTTATAATTCAATCTCTCTTTATGAAAAGTAAAATAAAATTTTATTTAAACTTGCACATAATAAATTAAATTGCCAAAACCCCATAACAGAAATGCTGTGTAATTTAGCTAACAATATTGTAAATGAAAGCCGCTTGTATCCGGTACATGAAGAGTGATGAAAATATGAAAAAAAAACTTTCATAAAATTATTAAGAAATATAGTTAGAATGGAAGCAGTATTTTTAATTTATATAAAGCTATTGCCAAAAGTGCAGTATTAAAGCATTGTCGACAAGAGAAGTAGCGAGTCAAAGATGGCTTAAATATTTATTTTTAACGAGTTGATATAATCACCTGTCTGTACACATACCTTCTTACGAAAAAAAAAAAATATAAGTTCTGTTATCAAGCATGATAAGAAAACCTTATCAAGTGCATTCAAGCACAATGGAGTACTAAAGTACGTATACATATGAATGTGTATGAATAAAAATACAATAAACTGAATGTGTATGAATATATGTACACTCATCACCACAAATTATAACGTTATTCTCAAGAATGCACAGTATATACTTTACACTTACTCAATGCATTTTCGTTACACATACTGGAACACTGTTATTTGTGAAAGTTATTCATATTTTTTTAAATGTATATAATTGCCCTTATATTATGGAGACATGCATGAAATACTTACATCATGTGTTTCGATGTTTTTACAAAAAAAAGGAAAGGAGGAAAAATTGATTATGGTTTGGTCATCTCACAAATTGACTAAAATATTTCTGAGTTCAATCATTCAAGCATTTTAAGGAAAATATTCTCCTTCAGACCATCTTAAAAATATAGACGTCGCAAATGTTAACTAACAATTTATAGCAACTCATGTGACAAACTAATTTCCAGTAAATTTTAATTGTAACTTTTTCCTTAACATCATTGCTGTTGAAATTCTCTTCTTCTCAATTTATACGTTTATTTCCTAGCTGTGATAAATGTAGTGGCTGTAATTAGATTTTAGTTTTTTCTTGACCTCATCCTTAGACAGATTACCACTAGTCCGATCATATTTTTTCGTTTCTCTGCAATAGTTAATTAAAAATTATAGTTTGTTCAAAAGTCCACTCTTGTGTCCTCTAAAAGCCATGATAACATTAACAATCATACTTGAAGTTACATTTTCATTATTTTTATTGATAACTCAATACTCAAACAAGAATTTCATTTGATCTAAAATTATAACGTTGTTTCGCCAACTGCTTAAGTGCATTTCGTAACTTACATTTGCAGTTTTCGGGCACACATTTGCAAGATTTCGCTTTGGTTTTCCCTCGAAGGGTTTTATCTGATAAATAATAATAATTAATTAACGCTTAGAAGATTTTAAAAATCTCTTACCATTCTTGGGGCTCTCATTATGTTGTCGTGCTTTAGTGCCTAGTATCTTCTGAAACATATTGTAGGTGTACAAACTCTGTGCGAATATCAAAATTGTAGTGTGTAGACACCACGGTAGTATAAATAACAGTGAAACTTAACTTTTGCTTGTTTATACTTTTATTAAATATTTTCCCTACGACGAGAACACTTAGCTAAACTTGTGGTCACATTGTTTTTTTTTTAATTTTTTTACCACCTTAACCACAAACTATTTATGTATGTATTTAAATAGATTAAAGTATTTTTTTTTTAACGCTTAACCACAAAGTTATTTTTCCCATGAATGTCCGAAAAATTGATCATAAATTGTACTGTAAACGTGAAGCGTCCTCAAAGTCATTGAAAAAGTATTAATTTAGTAATTATTTTAGTTGGAATTTATTGCTGGTCATCATAATACAATAATTAACAATTTTGAATTACTTGATATCAATAACAATTTTAACTTTACGATAACGCCAAACAAATAAAATCAAACAGAAGAACGTAAGTTATTATATTTGGTATATGGTAGTTACGTAATAATATATATTTCAGAATCTTGTATCATAAAATCAGATTATGTAAAAAAAATATTTTTCATTTAATGCCTCAAAATGTCTCACACATTAATTTATATATACAGCAATTAGCAACGACACTAATTCTAAAATAAAATATATTTTTCCACTAAAACATCGTGAAACGTTTCTCGCTCATTTAATATAAATATATGGACAATTAAAAACAAATTATTCATATTTCAATCTTTTTTTTTACAAAACATGTCATATATGGGTGATTCTACGATAAGAGGTTTCAATTGCATAGAGAAAACGGCCAAAGAAAAACTTTGGATTTTTTTCATGAAACCTCTATATTATGATTTTTGTCCCTTATATTTATCTTCTCACGTAAGGGGAAGTCACTTAATACATATTTTACATCGGCCAGGGGAGAGACGTAAAGTTTATGGTAGATAACTATTTTACCAAAAGCAAAAAATTAATTAAAAATAGTATTACAAATTAAAGGTACTTTCTTTCCTAGATGAATAAACCATAAAATTAAAATAAACAAGTAAGGAAAGGCTAAGTTCGGGTGCAACAGAACATTTTATATTCTCGCAATTTATATATAGATTTACCTATATTTTCGGTGAAAAATTACCCTTGGGCACTGAGTTCTTCATGTTTGATATCAGGGGTCTTGAAAAGTCATGGTCCGATTTTGACAATTTTTCCACAAGTGATGTCACAGCTCAAATACAGTATTTGTGTAAAGTTTTATTTCGCTATCTTTATCGGTTCCTTATGTATACATTATAAAGTGAAAGAATCAGAAGGATTCAAAATTGAGTTATATGGGAAGTAGGCGTAGTTGTGAACCGATTTCATCCATTTTCCACACGTGTCATCAGGGTGTCAAGAAAATATTATATACCGAATCTCATTCGAATCTGTCGAGTAGTTCCTGAGATATTGTTTTTGACCCATAAGTGGGCGACGCCACGGTGTTTTGGTGTTTCTGACGTTTCTCGTTAGTGAGTTAACGCACTTTTAGTCATTTTCAACCTAACCTTTGTATGGGAGGTGGGCGTGGTTATTATCCGATTTCTTTCATTTTTGGTCTGTATAAGGAACCGGCTAAAAGAAACGACTGCAGAAAGTTTGGTTTATATAGCTTTATTGGTTTGCAAGATATATACAAAAAACCTATTAGGGGGCGGGGTCACACCCACTTTTCCAAAAAAAATACATTCAAATGTGCCTCTCTCTAATGCGATCCTATGTTCCAAATTTTATTTTCATAACTTTATTTATGGCTTAGTTATAGCTCTTTATGTGTTTTTGGTTATTTGTGGGCGTGGCAGTGGTCCGATTCCGCCCATTTTCGAACTTAACCTTCTTATGGTGCCAAGGAATACGTGTTCCAAGTTTCATTAAGAAATCTCAAATTTTACTCAAGTTACAGCTTGCACGGACGGACAGACGGACGGACAGACAGACATCCGGATTTGAACTTTACTCGTCACCCTGATCACTTTGGTATATATAACCCTATTTCTAACTCGTTTAGTTTTAGGACTTACAAACAACCGTTATGTGGACAAAACTATAATACTCTCTTTAGCAACTTTTGTTGCGAGAGTATAAAAATCATAACTCTTCCACAAAACCTTTTTCTAGAAAACTCCTAGTGCCGTCTATGACGATAAGGGACTTGTAGAGTTTGGTTTTGGTTCATCCAGAGAGGAGTCTGAAATTTAAATGTCCCCTTAATCCAAAGTAGCACCTGTTACTATTATAAGAGCGATTCTGCGTTGGATTGCGATGCTAATATTTTTGGTTTTTTTGATGCTGGTGATGGCTGGAGGTGGGGAAGGGGTCTTGTTCAGAAGTTCACACAAGAAAGTATCAATACTCAAACAGCTCACGACTTCCGGTCCGGGTGTCATGATGAATAGTATCCCCCCTTGTCTCTAACTCTCTCCCCTGGCAGTTATTTTGGCAGGGGAAATACGGCAGGGGAGAGACGTTTTCATGAAAAATTTAATTTAACAAAATAATTTTGTTTTTTATTAAGCAATATTTAATTTTAATTATTTTACTTCTGATTGAACTTAGTTTAGGTTTCATCTCATACAAAAAATATATGTATTGTCCGAAAGTTAAATAAAAAGTAGCAAGGGGCAAGCCAGGGGAGATACTTTTTTAGACTTTGTAAGGAATTTCAGAAAAAATTGCGTTAATTTTGCAGTAATTTGTAATGTTATTTAATATATTACATTAATATGATAATGTATCACATTTAAAAAAATAGCAACATAAAGGACAAAAACAATACTTTAAGCTGATTGCCGCACAAGTTACCTCTTATCGTAGAATCACCGATATAAGAAACAGATAAACATAATGATAGTGGAATAAAATGTATTACTACTTTTAGTTAGTATTTGGTTGCATAATCTTTTTTCTTCAATAATGCCCGATGTCGGATGCAAATTATTACATCAATAAATTCCGTAAGAGCTCAACTATTATTGATTTCCAAGCCGTTCTTATCTCATCAAAAAAGCAATAAATATTTGGGATATTCTTTGCCACTGACGACTCTTTACATTCATCCCACAGATTTTCTATTGTGTTGAAACCAGAAGTGTAGTCTAAGACTAATGGGACTCTGCAAAGGGCGTACTTTTCGTTGAATAATAGGAGATCCTATTGTGATACAGCCAAATGCCGGGCAATTGTGCTATCGGATACATGGATATTAAAGCCACCATGAATTTTGCGTCCACCACACACCACACCAGTTGAACACTTTTTGGGTCTTTTCGAATGTTGAGTTTTTGCCTAATAGCACTCGTGTGGATAACTTAAAGAGAATAATCTTATACTTAATGTCCAATTATATGTTTGAGTCACTGTATATCTGAATTTGGCATCACCGCAAACTAATATGTGCAAACTGTCAGGATCGGGAAGGACCTTTCCGAGCCGTTTGATACCTAACGAGGTTTTAGTCCTACAATCTATTGGTAAAAAAAAATAATACGAGCTTTAGAGCTAAATAAAGAAGATACCATATTCTATAAGAGTGTACAGCTGCTGGCGTACGCCGATGATATCGATATCATAAGAGACAACAATCACGCCATTAGTTCTGCCTTTTCCAGACTGGATAAAGAAGCGAAGCGTATGGGCTTGGTAGTGAACGAGGACAAGTCGAAATCAATCGATTTCTTAAATTTTCACAATGTATCAATGATTTTTCAAAAATTTTTTTATCGTTTGTACAGACAACGCTTGCAAAATAGTCCCATTATGTTATACAAAAACTATTTATTACTTCACTAAATGCTAAAATAATTCAAAAGAACGAGTTTCTTATTGTAAATACAAAGTTTTGATAATCATTTAGCACACTTTAAAAGATGTGTACGAAATAATCAATATTACTGAAAAGTGGAGTGAAATTCTCTAATATTGTATTTTAAATGGTTAATACTTTATGTAACAACTGTTATTTTTAATAGTAGCTTCATATTGGTTTGACAAACTCTCTATTAATCTTGGTCATCCGTCCAAAGTAACATAATTTCAGACTTCCTGTATTCCGTCCCAAAGCATTAGCGCACTTTTTGTCTAGCGTTTACTTCGACATCATTCCCCACAAGTTCTCAATCGAGTTTAAATCAAAACTTTACGCTCGTCAATCGATGAGGGGATCTTTTCCTGAGTAATCTACTATTTTATAATAATCGCTGTATGCTTGGGATCGTTATCGGTCATACAAACTCAGTTTACATCAAAATAGTATGGATCTCTCGTATTCCTTGTTATATCAAGATATGAAAAATTATCAGTTTTCAATTCTATCTGCACTAGTCCAATATCACACCTAGAAAATGAGCCATATACGTTTTAATTTCCACCAACGTGCTTTACGGTCTTTTTGGGATCTCGAATTGACTTCTTGGATTTTCTTTCGATGTAAAAAATGTTCTACAATCAGGACCAATTTCATTTATTTTCAGCCATAAAAAGTGTACTTTTCCAAAAATTTCAATATTTTAGTTTTTATACTCTCGCAACTAAAGTTGCTAAAGAGAGTATTATAGTTTTGTTCACATAACGGTTGTTTGTAACACCCAAAACTAAACGAGTTAGATATAGGGTTATATATACCAAAGTGATCAGGGGGAAGAGTGGAGTTCAAATCCGAATGTCTGTCCGTCCGTCCATCCGTCCGTCTGTGCAAGCTGTAACTTGAGTAAAAATTAAGATATCTTGATGAAACTTGGCACACTTATTTCTTGGCACCATAGGAAGGTTGCTTTCGAAAATGAGCAAAATCGGTCCACTGCCACGCCCACAAAATGGCGAAAACCGAAAACAAATAAAGTGCCATAGAAATAAAATTTGGTATGAAGGATCGCACTATGAAGGGGCATATTTGGATGTAATTTTTTTGGGGAAGTGGGTGTGGCCCCGCCCCCTACTAAGTTTTTTGTACGTATCTCGCAAACCAATAGAGCTATATAAACCAAACTTTCTGCAGTCGTTTTTTTAGCCACTTCCTAATACAGTCCAAAAATGAAAGAAATCGGATCATAACCACGCCCACCTCCCATACAAAAGTTAGGTTGAAAATTACTAAAAGTGCGTTAACTCACTAACGAAAAACGTCAGAAACACTAAATTTCACATAAGAAATGACAGATGAAATCTGCACCCAAATTTTTTTACAAAATGGAAAATGGGCGTGGCGTCGCCCACTTATGGGTCAAAAACCATATCTCAGGAACTACTCGACCGATTTCAATGAAACTTGGTTTGTAATAGTTTCCTTACATCCCAATGATATGTTGTGAAAATAGGCCAAATCGCTTCACAACCACGCCTACTTCCTATATACCAGAACTTTGAACACGATCTGAATCGTTTACATTACAATATATAAAGTAAGTACTAGTGAAGATATCGGTGCAGAACTTTGCACAAATACTACGTTTATAGTGTGGCAGCCCCATTCTAAAAATCACCGAAATCGGACAATAGGTTGTCAAGGCCCCACATATCGAACATGAGGACCTCGGTACTTCTAACCTAATATTATGGTTTCCAACTTTCAATGGACTTTATACAATATATATGACGAATATGTGGGTCAAATTGTGTATTATATAATATAAATAAAGTTAAATAAATAAATTGCGAGAGTATAAAATGTTCGGTTACACCCGAACTTAGCCCTTCCTTACTTGTTTTTTATGATTATGGGCGAAAAATAATCGCACTTTAATATTTTTTTTCAACATATGCGGTTTTTTTTGCTCACACGTCCCTACAAATTATTTTCATTTAGAAGACTTCGTACTAGTCTGCTTAACATGTTTAAGCCAAATTCTTCAGTTTCAGTTCGATTATAATTGGCGGCGAGGAGTTAAAGCGTTCAGCTTTACATTTTCGAGCAATACATTTTTGTTGCGTGAGGTTGTTTTCTGAGATGGCGCCTTATGAATTTTATTATGATTTAATATATATCTGCTATAATATTTCTGATGGCGTTGTACACTGTATTTCATTATATTAGCAAATTTTACTTGATTTATAACTTCTTTGTAAAGGTCACAGATAATTTAAATTTATTAACAATTTTTCCTGTTAAATTTTTTTTAAATTTGTTATAATAATACCTATTTAATACAAGTTTCCGACAGAGAGTAGTTAATTTTTAGGCCGAATACAACTAATAACTGAAAACTATTTCCGGCGATACTGAACAAAACAAATTGAAAATATCTGAGTGGAAACGAAAACGGTTTTTTGGTTATTCAATTAAGGGGTTAGGTGGGTTTCAGATGTTAAAAACAAATTTTACAAATTTTTTTAAATACATACAATCACTATTTTCATTTAAACAATTCAGCGTATCAAAGGTACATGTTTATACTGTATTTTGTGAAATTTTTATTTAAAATTCCCCAAACTCAGCCGTTGACGTGTCTAAAAAAAGGACTTACAGTGGACATTATAACTCATTATGGGTTGATCTAAAATCAATAAACCAAAAACATTTCGATAGTACATGGATAAATCTAGTTAATGAACGAAAGAAAAAAAAAATTGAAATTTGAGTTTTTGAAATAATTTAAACCAAAGAGTATTCAACAAAGTGAACTAAGTATTTGACATACCCGTTTTTGACAATAAAATAGTAAACAATTCATTTATTTGTTTACATTAACCCGTCTTTTTTATCTTGAACAATATAATATATATTGATAAAATTGTTTGCAATTTGTCAGTTGGAGCACAAAACATTAGTAAATTGCTTCCATGAGTTGTTTTGCATAATCAGAAAGTATTCGGCATTTTCTTTTATTCATTTAAAAAATATTTTTTGTGGTTTGATATTTATTTACTTTTGAATTTCAAAATTTTAATTTTTGAATAAATATAAGGGTTAAATCAATGGCAACAAACATGCCAAATTTAGGTAAAAAAAATTAAATGTCATATACTTAGTTCACTTTGTTGAATACAATTTGATTTAAACCAAAAAACTGACTTTTTTCGTAAATTTTCGACATATATTGGCTCGAAGAAAACAGTAACAGTAACAAAATGAAAAAACTTCGTTCATTAACTAGATAATGTTATTCCAAAGATGTGTGCAAAATTTTTACAAAATCGTTTCATAACTTTTTGAGATATCGCGTCCATCGACTTGAAAATTTGAGTTTTGAGATAAATGGCCTGATGGTTCCCTCCATCAGGATATATCTCTTAGAATATTTCTCGGATTGATTTGATTGCACATTTGATATTGCACTATTTAATACGATATTAAATTTTTTTGACACCCACCTAACCCATTAGAACGGTGTTATATGTCACTTAGAAGTAACTGTAACATTTCTTATTGTAAAGGCAAGTGCGCTAAATCCTTGTCCATATATATTATATAATCCACTAAAAATAGCTACCAGTCAGTAGATTTGCATTTGCTTAAGTCACTTCCATAACTCCATAGCCCATTGCGACAACCTGTAAAATCTAGTTAGGATTGAGTAAAACTGCATAGAAGTGTGGAATCTGTTAAAACCATTGTAATCCCACCTGACCGCTGTATTCTAATATTTCTAATAATGTTCATGCTTATACTATTCGGCCAAACCTCAATTTTTTCAACACTTTCTTGCCTGTTTGAACGCATTTTATAATCGAAAACAACTTAAGTATGGGTATTATTACTCGTATTTAATTTGTTCATACTATATAATTACATAATCAACTTACAGATACAACATTTACATTTTATTTATCGTTTTCTTTCAATATGTTAACTGTCAAAGCTACAATTGTACACAAACATAATCAATAACAAGAAGCCATATGAAAACAGTTGACATACATATGCACATAATATAACATGTACTTATTTACATGTATTGTCTAATATAGACAGATTTAACGCCGTTCCAAAATACATATATTGCGTCTATGCATGTTTTTCGTAAGTTTTTTATGTTTATTTTTTTTTTTTTTTGATTTTTTTTTTGTTTTTTGAATTTCTAATTTTCTTAATAAATTTTTAAATAGTAAACAATCTTGATTTGGAAGGTTTTAGTAATAAAAGTTATAAATTATTTCGTTTATATTGAAAACATTAACTTGCCTGATTCAGTCTCTCTCCTACAATTATTAATGTTTATTATATACTCGTATTCTCGTATAATAATAATCATATATACACATATAAAAAAATTCCAGTTTTTTTCTCATTATAAAGTAGGATGTAAATATGCAAAAAACATACGATTGTAAAAAAAAATGCATACATCTGTGTGTTACTTGTTTTGGTTTTTGTTGTTACTATTACACGTACTCAAACGTAAGGTATTGTATATTAGTATATCAATTATTTTTAATAATCTATAATGTATTGTTGTTATTCCTTGTTTAATTTTCTTATTCTTGTACATATGTATATGTATGTATAGAAAATACGGAAAATGGTAGTGTTATTATTGTTGTGCTATAGAAGCTGCTAAATACATACATATATACATACACGCGTTGAACTGCACTCATATAAAAATCCTTTTAAATCTACCATAAACCATTAACCCTGGTACATAATGCATTCTTCATGTTGTTGTCAATCGCAAATCTCTTTTTTATTTCACATTTCCTTTTTAAGAAAAAGGTCTACTGTAGCACGTCGTAAACATTCGGCACTTGTAATTATTTTGCACTGCAATTCAAACTGTCGACGTTCGAGCATTGCTGCAATGGCGAATTCACCGCCACATTTATTGTCACCCCCTGTTGTTGCTCCTCTTCCTCAGTCTCCTCCTCAATGCCTTCCTCGTGCTCCTCACAAATGCTGTCGTGGTGCTTGCGAGACTCGCGCTTACGCATGTAATTGGTGAGTGGCCGCTTTTTCTGTTCCTTACAGAAGGGGCACTCTTTCTTTTGCGCTTTTACCGATTTCACTTGCCTGCATTTTTCTGTAAGAAAATGAAACCAAAAAAAAAACACATAAACGTTAATTAAAAATTATAACATTCATCTTTATTATAGGTATGTACATATATTAAGCAGCGTGAGTAAGTTCTTTGTTATGTCTGTTGTTTAACATTAGTGGTTATTTGATGCTGAGCTGGCTGCCTGGCAACTGGGGTTATTAACCGTGCTAAATCCGCAATTGGGAGCGCGTGTGCAATGACATGTCTACAAGGTCTTAGGCGAGGTTTAGCTAAATATTTACCTAGACACAATCAGTAGAAATATATTACTAACAACAAGTGTCCTACAGCCATGTGCGGGGAGATATACAAACTATCAATTAAATAATCTTGCTGCAATTGCCATATGCCATGTAACTATGTGTTCATGATTTATGAAATACGTGTATATTTACGAAAAAAAGCATTCGGAACGCATTACATTTTGCGTTTTTGGCATAAATATGCTTGTATTAATTATTCAAGCTCGTTTAGCACATTTGAGATTTCTTATTTTATTTTGAGATTTCTTATTTATTTTGTTGCTAAGTCCAATTTTATCTACATTCATTGCATGTGTGCATGAAAGTATGTATGTATGTACATACATACATATATGCCAACTATAGTTGTATCCAAAGTTCAACTCGTTTTTAATATAGTCTTGTATTGGTTTTTCTATAAAATTCACACATGAAGTTTATATTTGGTTTTGTATCATATCGTGGTTTCGCTGTTTTAAAATATGTGTATAACAAGATAATCTGTCATGATAGCAGTTATCGCGCACTGTTTAAAATATTTAAGTGTAAGGAAACAATACACAAGCAATATAATTTTGAACTTATTTATATAAAACTTCCTTTCCTTATCTTAAATAAATAAAAAATAAATAAAGTGTATGAGTAAATATTAAAAAAAAAATAGTTATCTTAAGTGAAGGCGAATGTTTAAGTTCATAACAACACCCAAATAAGTTGTTTTCGGTGCAAAAAGCAAAAACAAAAAATATACGGTACGAGATAACAAGTGACGTTCAAAATAATAGCAACTCATAAATAAATTTAACTTATTAGTGTAAGTTAAAGTTATAGTATTAACATAGATTGTTTTGATTTATATAAATTTTAATGTGTACAATACTTATGACTTAACGGAAACTATTTTGAAACTTGAAAAATGATTTCTTCAATCTAAACCACCAGTACTACATACACCTCGTAAATGTCTTATATTTCTCCCGTTAAGGGCTTAGGGGTAGTCAGGATTTTCAAAAAATTATTTTTTTAACATTTTCGTTAAGTAAATATTCTTAAAAATATTCTATGAAAATTTTAAGTTTATCCGATAATTACTTTTCGAGTTATTCGAAAAATAACAAAGAGCGGTCGTGCACTCCAAAACGTTCGGGTGAAACTTTAAATTCAGTTTTTTTAAAACTCTGTTTTTTTGAACTGGTGACAACTGTAATTCGAAAACCGCTCAGTAGATTTATACAGCTTTTAGAAAACATAATGAACTCAGGTCTGAAGAAAGATTTTTTCTTAAAAAAAAATCTTTTTCAAAAATTTCGATTTGTTAATAGAAAAAAAATCCTGAAAATTCTAATATTTTCATGTCTCTGACTACCCGTAACCCCTTAAGCTGGGTTTATGAGGTTTAACTTAAGTTACAGGGGAATTTACAAATTCTTAAAACTTATAACAAAAATAAACAAATCAATTCGCTTCCAGATGTAAGATTGACGTCAAATGTATGTAAATATATTGATCACATGTAACCGTTTAGCATATGTATAAATAAGTAAAAAACATTACAAATTATTGGTTAGTGTTACAAAAAGTCGGAAAAGTAAATGGGTTTCACAAAAATTCGAATATATTCTATATAAATTAATATATGTACATACATACATATGTATTTATAAACATGTCAATCAACTTATAAAACATATTTAAAACACAATTTATAAATATTTATATGAATTGTTAATTGGTATATTAAATACATTACAGTACTGCGTGAAAAAAATTACTACCTTTTAAAGCTAATTTTTGCATTAAACGCATTATTTTTTTCTAAGGATTTTTTTGATTTTTGGTGCAGTGTAGTAAATTTCGTTTTGTTGTTGTCGTCATAGTCACAATTAGATCGGCCTTGTTGTGTTGATAAAAGTTTTTTTTTAAAGCACAAAGCTATAAATAACATGCATACGCCTGCTAACGTATTTGCCTACAGACATACATAGATATGTAGATATGTAGCAAATACCAACGACTGTTAGATAAATATTTCAAATAATACACATTTATGCAATAGCATAGAGAGATACTCTATTCATGTGCTTGTAGAATAGACTTTTTGAAGTAATTGCACTTTATAAGCTTTTGAAATTGTTACTAGCAGTGTCTATGCGAGCACTTAGTGCCGCTGTTTTATCAACGGTCACATGCGATTATGTGATTAAGTGGGCAAAGTGTTTCCAAGTTAAACAAATATTTATTTGTTACACATGATTATTTATATATTTGTTTTTTACAACATTTACATTTGATATTTAGCACGCATGCACAATAATTTTTTGTAAAATATATATATAGCACATACAAATGTATGTATGTTTAAAAGTGTGTAACGTCACAAATAAGTACTTACATATGTATAAGTTTATTTATTGATAATAATTATTATTGTATTTTGAAATGCCGATTTTTTGACATTTAAACAACACACATACATATATGACATATGTACATATTAAAAGTCCCTGATAAGGTAATTAGAATTATTTACTGATAATAAAATTTGTTATTTTCAACTTTTAATGACAATAATACTGCGTATATATCGCCACAGGTATTTATTATTTTTCCATTAAGTTGTATGAGTTTCATGAGAGGGCTATTCAGAATTATACCACGTTTTCCGCTTCGCCAGCAAGTGAACTTTATACGCTTATCTAAATTTTCAACGAATAGTCTGGTCCTAATTGTATAGCATTCAAATTGCAAAGTAAGCACTTCAATATGCATTTATTTAGTAGATGCATTTATCTGCGTATACCAGTGCTATGCTGTTGGCGAATAAGCTTCTTTTTAACTACAATTTGTTGAATTATGTTGTTATTGTGTATAGGCTGTTTATGAGTTCTCATTTATTATTTAATGCTTCTCAAAAGGCATTTGGTCTTCCAGCATTATATAATTATATATGCATTTACCCACATACATTGCCTGCAATAAGTGTTTGCCTCTGTATTCAATCCAAAAGAGTTGCATTAAATAGGTAATATCGTTTTCTACCTCTTCTTAAGGGCTTGCGGTTATGCTTAATTCTTCTTTGTAAAAAATAAAATGAGTCTATTGACAATGTGAGTAGCCATAATTCTAAGAGATCTCTTGGAAAACTTTTGAAATCATCAACCAACTAAATTGGGTTTTATCCGCGTATTATTGAATAAATTTATGTGGAAAATGCATTACAATTGAGCTCATTTTGTAGTTTACCAATGTCAAACCGCTTGATCTCCTCTAATCATAAAAAAAAATGAACGTAATTGTAACTACATATGTAAGTGCATATGTATGTGTATTCACTTGTGTGCGGATAAACCCGTGTCTATGAATGAAAGAAGTGACGTTAATACAATAGAATAACAGACATTTGTTGCTAAATCAATCGATTGCAATGATTTTTTTTATTAATAATTAGGTTAATATATACATTCGTGCATAAAAGCTTATTAATGTGCTTGGTATATGTTTTACTGAAAGCAGTACTCGTTTCTCGGAATTTAATACTCGTTTAATTATTACAACTAATTTTCAAATCAACCATAAAATAGTATGGAATATGTTGAGTAAAAGTCTCTTGTTTGCTGCAATACTTTAAACAATTACTTTTATTCAAATTACGAAATCTAGTGAATGGTTCTAACTAATATATTTTACATAGGTACATATATACCGATTGAAAAAGATGTTTTCAGTTGCAATTAACTGCATTTAAAACGAACTTTCAACACTATAAATCCATAGACGCTTTTAACTAGCCTAAGTGGTATATTAACTGTTTTAGCGTTTTATTTCACTTTCAACAGTGATTGATTTCGAATGATTTTTTAAAAATTGTGGAATTTATTCGATTCGATAAAAGAGCTTTTGTGAATTATGCTAGCTTGCCATACTCTTAATTAAACCTAAAAAAATTATACTTAAATTTTACTTCAATATAATAAAAATTATTTTTTAGAAGGCGAAAGCTTGTTCGAATAAAGATTTCATTCATAAACATACAGTTGATCTCCTTTTTACACGGTTTTTTTTACACGGTGTTTTTGAACACTTCCCAGTTACCATTTTTACACGGTTTTACTTTTTTTACACGGATTTTTTATTTCAATTGTATACTTTTTTGCAATAAAATCAAAATTCCATACGTCAATACGTCACAAATCCAATTCTGTTAATAGAATTTAATAAATTTTAAATTAGATTTAAACTAAAAAATACAAATTATAGATTCGAAAGCCAGTGAAAAGGTTGCAACAATTTCAATACGTAAACAAATAAATGAAGCTATATGAAGAAGTAAGAAAAAAGAAGACACAGCGATTAATGACGGAACTTTGAAATGTACAGTTGATCTCCTTTTTACACGGTTATTTTTTGCACGGTTTTTTTACACGGTGTTTTTGAACACTTCCCTGTTACCATTTTTACACGGTTTTACTTTTTTTACACGGATTTTTTATTTCAATTGTATGCTTTTTTTGCAATAAAATCAAAATTACATACGTCAATACGTCACAAATCCAATTCTGTTAATAGAATTTAATAAATTTTAAATTAGATTTAAACTAAAAAATACAAATTATAGATTCGAAAGCCAGTGAAAAGGTTGCAACAATTTCAATACGTAAACAAATAAATGAAGCTATATGAAGAAGTAAGAAAAAAGAAGACACAGCGATTAATGACGGAACTTTGAAATGTATTATTTTTTTACAATTCCCAGAATAGTTGTTGTTTGTTCCTTCTAACAGTAATATGTACATACATATAATACCAGAAAAGTCTATAACAACAACAACAGTGTAAATTCTCTGTACGAATAGATAGATTTTCATGTAAAATTAGATATTTTTTACACGTTTTCTACTTTTTGCACGATTTTTTTCTTAAATTGGTCCCAATGAGTTTTATATAAAAATTTGATTTTTTTTGCACTATTTTTTTTACACGTGTAATTTACTGTACCAGTTAACCGTGCAAAAAGGAGATCAACTGTATTTAAATATTTGTCCACATTTGTGCAGTATTGCAACTTAAGTTAGATACAGAGACTTTTTTAGAATTTCTTCATGTTATTTTATATTACAATAGATAAATTTAGCATTAATGAAGAATGATGTGGCTACTAGCATTTATAAATGGTCGAATAGTTTATAATTGTTCTATTTTGGGAATTCGGTTGAGAAATTTCCCTGTAAATATTTGATTTATACAAATTGGGAGAGTAGGTAACTCTGCTTTACTGCTTTAGAAAAATTTATATAACATTTTTAAATTTAGTACGGACCAGTTCTATTACTGGTTTAGTAATTGTGATAACCATGTCTGATGTTTTAATGATCAGTTTTTATTACCTTATACCGTGTTGCTTTATACCCATGTGTTCTACATAGAGAGCAAGCTATTATCTAATTTTGTTTTCAAGGTCAACAAAAAATATAAAATTTTTATTTATCAATCTACCACAAAAAAATAGCGAATATAATTTTTGCTCGTTTCATTTTTAACGCAAGCAAATGTATATATGCATGTACCTTTACTGAATTAGATCACAAAGGAGTAAGAATTGAATGATAACGTATTTCCGGCTTACGCTTACTTAACGTACGTAAGTTTGCGTTTGTATATGTATAAATTTACATACGAATGTATTGTAAGTTCATATGTATACCAAAAAGGTTAAACCTACAAGGTCAATTTAATTGTTTTAAATTGCTTGATCTCTAAACGTCGCCGTGCATAAAGCAATGTACAAGCTTCCAAGCGTGTGAAATATGACTCGTGGTGATGTCCATATATTTTACAACTGAATTGTGATTCTGTGATTATATGCTGGCAATTTGACCTCTTACGGCATTGCAATTTGGCGTTTAGAAGATTCCTTGCACATTGGCGCGCAGGCGCATTACAATGAATAAGAAAGTTTGATGCAAAATACAAAAGAAAAATAGTATATATACATACATATATTTTCTATATGTGATATAAATTTTTGTGCAAACATTTTATTTTCGCATCCCATTGCTAACAATATTTCTGTATGCTTTTACTGACAACTGCTAAATCCGCCAGTACTGAATGTTGTTTACATTTTAGATGCGAAATTTACACACACTAAAGCCAATCTGTACACACTTACATATATAATATACATATAACTATATTTACACATGTGCCTGTGCTCATTATGGCTCGAACAGGTTGAAATGGCTTCTAACGTTTTTCAGTTGTTATTGCGTTGTTAACAAATGCGAGCGTTTAGCCAAGATTGCTTATCTGTCCAAATATAACTTATCTTTAAATCTAAGTACATTTTTAATTTACTCAACACTTTAAATTTTATCAAAACACATACCCGTAATGTATGTACATATATAAGCATTACTGGATTTGATAAGTATTTACGCGTATGCGAGTACGTACATAAGTGGCACTTTATATGTATTATAAATAGATTGCCAAAACGTGCTATCAAACGGGTAGTCAAGCATATGCCCATATAATACACACAAGCATACATATATCACATTTATATAAATGCTGCCAATGCAATGAAGTATGATAATTAGTTGGGTGTGTTCTGTTACAATACTTATATACACGAGCCTGTATGTATTCATATTAGATAGACTGATGACCTTTCGTTGTTGCTGTTTTTCATATTTTTCAACTTTTTATGCATATACTATATATACTATAAATAAAAGTTGTTATGTTAAGTTCTAAAGTTGCCCCTTTCCAACAGTGCTTTGAATTAGTCATTTGTAATGAGTTGAAAATAATTTAAACAAGAACGCAGTAACTCGAGTTGAAAGTTTATGCAAACAAATGTTCCAATTACGTATGTATGTATGTTGGTATTTTGCCTACCTTGAACCTTGCTGTAGGAGTCCTTAGATGGCGGACTCGAGCCTTGCTCTAATGAACCATAGGGAAACTGCTCATAGTCGCGATAGTAGGTGCTGCGTACTGACCCACCGTAAGACATGGACGAGTCGCCAACAAAAACACCCCACACATCCATGTTAATGTTTTACTACAATGTACGCTTCGTGCACTCGGCTTTTATATTTGAGGTTGATTTCGTGACGAGTTGTGTTGGCTCCAATAGTTTTGCGGACACTTGTACGTATTCGTTGTGCTTTTCGTTGTTATTTTCGTGTAGTTTTTGGGGACAACCACAACACAATTTGCTATTTTCGTAGAAAGTGTATATTTCTCACTATTTAGTAAAACAGCTAACCAAAGTTGGAACCGTAGTCGCCTTCAATAAGAAATGTCTTTAAATTTGCGGTCGCTGCAGTGGACTCAGGCATAAATTGGCGTAAAAACTACGTTTTTTTTGAACACTTGACACTTTTTCTTGTTAACCAACGTGCTTGTCGAGGGCGTTTGTTGACTTTTATAAAATGTTTATGCATATATATGCCTTTTCTATATCTCTATATATGTATATGTTCGTAGGCGAAAATATGTAAGTCTTTTTTTATAACCATGCGTGCATTCACTCTGTTTTTACTTGTCTGAAACTTGTTTGCACGAAATGAACTAAAAGAACTGTGTGCTCTTAATACATCATTCGTTAAATGCGAATAGTATAGTTGTGTGCGAAAATGCTAAAAGTCGTAAAAATACACTTTATTGTCTGTTGAATTCTCACAAGAGACTGAACTGAAATTTTTGTCTCGGCCGCTATATGGCTCACTACCGTTCACTGCTTCATAGCTTTTCGCTTTCCATATACGAGTATTTTTATAGATTCGCCGTTGTTGACGTGAATACTCGTATCTTGTATGTATGTATGTATGAACGTATGTGTGACTCTGCCGACTGCCTTTGTTTTTGTTTTATTTGTTGGCTAGTCTCGTGTTGTTTTTTCCAATGCAACAGAATACGAACGCCTCCAACACCGCCCGCAAATATGAACAGCACACAAATTTAAATGCAATCTCTCTCAGCGTCGTCGCCCCAACATTCGTCATCGAATGTTGAGTTTTTAGACGAAGAAGAGTGAGCGAATGGTGTACGTGAGTGAAACGGGGTAGCGCGCTGTGAAGGTAAAATTGTGTACATATGTATATACGTACAAGTGTAAAGATATAAAGTTGTTGTTGTCCACAGAACGAATGACTAACCGAGCAACGGAGTACTGGAAAAGTTATAATCCTCCCAACCGATTCGTATATTGAATGTACTTACGTACATATGTATGTATGTATGCAGATGGAAATGAGCTCTGAGTTTAAGTAAGAGCGGGGCCTCTAACCCCATTAAAAATCATTCCCAATATGCTACTCACATTTAGGGTATGACCTTTTTGAAGCATTGTGTAAGCCATTTGTTTTCGCAAATTATTACAAAAGAGGGCATTCATTCATTCATTTTAAAAATATAATTTCACTTATAGCATCATTGTTATTTTTTATGATAAAATAAATTCGCTACACAATTCACTACAGGGTTCAGCACCGTTTAGATAAGGTGTATAATAAAATATGCACTTTCGAACAAAGAGCGGTTGGTGGTGCAACTGCAATATATAGGGATCCAGAAGAATCCAAACAACAACTAACAAAGATAGGTTAATTTTTGTACAGAACATCGTGGATCTTTATAAAACATCTCCTTCTTCTTCTTGACTGGCGTAGACACCGCTTACGCGGTTATAGCCGAGACCAAAACAGCGCGCCACGTATCACTCCTTCTGGCAGTTTGGCGCCAGTTGTTTATTCCAAGCGAAGCCAGGTCCCTCTCCACCTATTCCTTCCATCGGAGTGGAGGTCTCCCTCTTCCTCGGCTTCCACCAGCGGGTACTGCATCGAATACTTTCAGAGCTGGAGCACTTTCATCCAATCGAACAATATGACCTAGCCAGCGTAGCCGTCGAATAACACATACAGCTCATCGTTCCATCGTCTGCGGTATTCGCCGTTGCCAATGTTTAAGGGACCATAAATCTTCCGCAAAACCTTTCTCTCGAAAACTCCTAGTGCCGTTTCATCGGATGTTGACATCGTCCACGCTTCTGCACCGTAAAGTAGGACGTGAATGATGAGAGACTTGTAGAGTTTGGTTTTTGTTCGTCGAGAGAGGACTTTACTTTTCAATTGCCAACTTAGTCCATAGTAGCACCTGTTGGCAAGAGTGATTCTGCGTTGGATTTCCAGGCTGACATTGTTATTGCTGTTAATGCTGGTTCCCAGGTAGACGGAATTATTTACAACTTCAAAGTTATGACTGTCAACAGTGACGTGGGAGCCAAGACGCGAATGCGCTGACTGTTTGTTTGACGACAGGAGATATTTCGTCTTGTCCTCGTTCACCACCAGACCCATACGCTTCGCTTCCTTATCCAGTCTGGAAAAAGCAGAACTAACGGCGCGGGTGTTGTTTCCAATGATATCGATATCATCGGCGTACGCCAGTAGCTGTGCACTCTTATAGAAGATTGTACCTTCTCTATTTAGCTCTGCAGCTCGTATTATTTTCTCCAGCATCAGGTTAAAGAAATCACACGAGAGTGAGTCACCTTGTCTGAAACCTCGTCTGGTATCGAACGGTTCGGAGAGGTCCTTCCCGATCCTGACGGAGCTTTTGGTGTTGCTCAACGTCAGCTTACACAGCCGTATTAGTTTTGCGGGGATACCAAATTCAGACATCGCGGCATAAAGGCAGCTCCTTTTCGTGCTGTCGAAAGCAGATTTAAAATCGACAAAGAGATGGTGTGTGTCGATCCTATTTTCACGGGTCTTCTCCAAAATTTGGCGCATGGTGAATATCTGGTCTGTTGTTGATTTTCCAGGTCTAAAGCCACACTGATAAGGTCCAATCAGTTTGTTGACGGTGGGCTTTAGTCTTTCACACAATACGCTCGACAGAACCTTATACGCGATGTTGATGAGGCTTATCCCACGGTAATTGGCGCAAATTGTGGGGTCTCCCTTTTTGTGTATTGGGCAGAGTACACTGAGATTCCAATCGGCATGCTTTCTTCCGACCATATTCTGCAAAGAAGCTGATGCAAGCACCTTATCAGCTCTTCGCCGCCGTATTTGAATAGCTCGGCCGGTAATCCATCGGCCCCCGCCGCCTTATTGTTCTTCAAGCGGGTAATTGCTATTCGAATTTCTTCACGGTCGGGCAATGGAACATCTGCTCCATCGTCGTCGATTGGGGAATTGGGTTCGCCATCTCCTGGTGTTGTACTTTCACTGCCATTCAGGAGGCTGGAGAAGTGTTCCCTCGACAAACTCAGTATACTCTGGTCATCAATAACTAGATCACCTCTGGGGGTCCTACAGGAGTGTGCTCCGGTATTGAAACCTACAGTTAGTCGCCGGATCTTTTCGTAAAATTTTCGAGCATTACCCCTGTCGGCCAGCTTGTCAAGCTCTTCATACTCACGCATTTCGGCCTCTTTCTTTTTTTGTCTGCAAATGCGTCTCGCTTCCCTCTTCAGCTCTCGGTATCTTTCCCATCCCGCTCGTGTTGCGGTCGATCGCAATGTTTTATAAAACATACATATCCAATATTCCATATAAAACTCCTAGAAACCAATTTGATGCGTAGTTTCATATAACCGTTTTTCGGTGGGTTTTTTACGAAGTCTTTATGATTCAGTTGTTCATTGTGATGATGAAAAATTAAATTATTATTTCTAAGAGAGGGAATAAAATAATGAAATAAACTTAAGGATTATTTTTTCGTGGAAGTGTTAATACGTACGAAAACATAAAAAATTATAAATTGATTTTGGATGACCATCAAATGAGGTTGATCGAGACTTTTGACATTTTAGAGTTATTTAAAGAATGTATTGATCGGACATATCGTATACGAATATTTGGCTCTGCATAAGTTCTGTGTAAGGTGGATGCTCCGCGAGCTCACCAACTGACCATGCCACACATCAATGAATAACTTAAGTATTCCCAAATTCTCGAGATCTGAACCCTGTGTCATTTGTACTTCTACTACAATACTGGCATCGAAAAATCTGAAGATCGTTATAGTTTGCCAAAAAAGGTGTTTTTAGTCCGCCAGTTAGCTTATTTATATTTCTCAGGCCGATAAGAAAAAAATGTATGTGTTTATTTTAAGTTATATCTCTGCAGCAAGTCTCATCAATAGACAGTGATTCTAAGAAAACGAGTAATAGCGAAACGACAAGAAGTTTTTATCTCTATTGTCATAAAACACATAAATATGAATCCTAAATACGAAGTTAAATATTAACCTAAATCACATCTGATTCATAATTGTACATATAATTAAAGAAATAAATTTAATTTTTACCAATTTTTTCATGTTATATCTACTTTTTTGATTAAGTATGCGTGCATAAAGTAATAAAGACATGTTTTCTGACAACATCCCTTTAATACAACTCATAGCCGTTGATCGAATTAAACGGCTTTTGAAGGACCAAATACTTAATGATTTCTTTAAGAAGTTTTCATTAATGCCTATTTGCCAATACGGTTAAAATTAAGTAATATTGTTACCTTACTAATGTTGACTTAAGTATTTATGTAAACTTTTACCTATAACAACAAAATTATTTATGTTTCTTTAATTTAGGAAAACCTCGGGGGCAACTCGAAGACGGTTATGCTTGCCACAATTTCGCCAGCCAATATAAATATCGATGAGACTCTAGCCACCTTACGTTACGCTTGTCAAGCTCGTACAATAGTGAATCGGGTCAAAGTGAATGAATCGCCACATGATAAAATAATACGGGAGCTACGTGCAGAAGTGGACCGTCTTAAGTCATTGAGAAATGAATATGAACGCCAACGCCGCTTGTCGGCTAATAGTAATCCAACGCCGAGAAAAATCATTATCGAAACATCAGTTGATGAGAGCGAGGTGGATGCGTTACGACAGCAACTTGCTGAGCGCGAAAGAGAACTGGATAAAGCGCAAAAATCATGGATGCAGCGCTTAAAAGAAGCTGAAGATCAGCGAAAGTCTGAACTACGACTGCTACGTCGTAAGGGGCTGGCCTTAGAATTATCAACAGATCAAAAACATGCGTGTCTTGTAAACTTGACTGCTGATGCCATTTTTAGTAATACACTGTTTTATATATTACCCGAAGGTCAGGTGAAGATAGGTCGTACACGCACCTCATCCTATTGTAGTCAACCGGATATTTTACTCGACGGTCCATTGGTTGCCTATCACCATTGGTATGTTTAGAACATGTTTTAATATTTTTGTGTAATCGCTATCTAATTCTCATTCAATATATTTCAGTATAATCGAAAATAAACATGGCGAACTGTTTATTATCCCGCAAAATGAGGATTTTGAAACCTATCTGAATGGTGATCTTGTGACCGAACGAAAAAAAATATTTCATGGAGACCGTTTAGTAATCGGAGGTACACATTATTTCCGAATATCAAATCCATTTTGCTCCCAGCGAAATAAAAAATTGGTGAGTTTAAGTAAATTACTACAGATTCACAAAAATATATGAATGTGTTGCGTACAAAAAGAAGTGATTTAAAATTATAATCATAGTTGAACTTCCCTAACTCGAATCACCATAACCCACAAAAAACTTCAAGTTCAAGAGATTTGACGTTTATTGCTATTGCTAATTCAAGTTATGGAATTTCAACTGTATTTTTATACTCTCCAACAAAGTTGCTAAGAGTGTATTATAGTTTTGTTCACATAACTGTTGTTTGTAACACCCAAAACTAAACGAGTTAGATGTACATAGGGTTATATATACCAAAGTGATCAGGAAGAAGAGTGGAGTTCAAATCCGGATGTATGTATGTCCGTCCGTCCGTCTGTGCAAGCTGTGACTTGAGTAAAAATTAAGATATATTGATGAAACTTGGCACACATGTTTCTTGGCACCAGGTTGTTTTCGAAAGTTGACCACTGCCATGCCCACAAAATCGCACAAAACCGAAAACACATAAAAGACTCCGCTACTCGGTTATAGCCGAGTCCAAAACAGCGCGCCACGTATCCCTCCTTCTGGCAGTTTGGCGCCAATTGGTTATACCAAGCGAAGTCAGGTCCCTCTCAACCTGGTCCTTCCATCGGAGTGGAGGTCTCCCTCTTCCTCGGCTTCCACCAGCGGGTACTGCATCGAATACTTTCAGAGCTGGAACACTTTCATCCATTCGAACAACATGACCTAGCCAGCGTAGCCGCTGTTTTTTTATTCGCTGGACTATGTCTATGTCGTCGAATAACACATACAGCTCATCGTTCCATCGTCTGCGGTATTCGCCGTTGCCAATGTTTAAGGGACCATAAATATTCCGCAAAACCTTTCTCTCGAAAACTCCTAGTGCCGTCTCATCGGATGTTGACATCGTCCACGCTTCTGCACCGTAAAGTAGGACGTGAATGATGAGAGACTTGTAGAGTTTGGTTTTTGTTCGTCGAGAGAGGACTTTACTTTTCAATTGCCAACTTAGTCCATAGTAACACCTGTTGGCAAGAGTGATTCTGCGTTGGATTTCCAGGCTGAGATTGTTATTGCTGTTAATGCTGGCTCCGCCCACTTATGGCTCAAGAACCATATCTCCGAAACTACTCGACCAATGCAATTCGGTTTGTAATATTTCCGTTGCATCCCAATGATGTGTTATGAAAATAGGCCGAATCGGTTCACAACCACGACTACTTCCTATATACCAGAAATTTGAAGTCGATCTGAATAGTTTACTTTACAATATGTAAAGTAAGGCCCTTATATCAAATATGCGGACCTCGGTGCTTCTATCCTAATATTAGGGTTTCCAACTTTCAATGAACTTTATACCATATATATGACGAATATGTGGGTCAAATTGTGTATTATATAAGATTAATAAAATTAAATAAATAAATTTCGAGTGTATAAAATGTTCGGTCAAAACCAACAACAATTTCGCAAAACTATGATTCAAATCGCTTCTCAAAATTATTTAAATATAGAGTATTGTTCATGTGTGATTCAATAAAATGCAGCTGATCCACTACGCTTCAATCCATACACTTTCTTGTTGCTGTAAGGCTTTTCTATATTGAGCTCTGAAGCAGGTAGCTTTCTGCCTGCGATATTGGCTTATTTATTTGTTCTCTAGCGAACGAAAGACTTTGTCTAATTGTCAATGATATAGGACTTAGTCATAAGAACCTTCAGATGTTATAACAGGTCCAGTATTTTTCGATATTAAATTTTTTGATTTTTTTCGAAGATCAAATTTTGATCCATGAATTTTGACATTGAATTTTTTGAAATGTAGATTATATCCATATTTGGAAAAATATATATTCGAAAATCGGAGAATATAATTTTTACTTATTTATCCAATTCCCAGAAAAAAATCGATTTTGACGTATAGTATTATTCACAAATTTTCTTTTACATCTTGAACAGAAAGTCTACGATTTCATTATACAAATTTCAAGACGCCTCTCTTTTCTCTTTTCTCTTTTTTTTTGAGACATATTATTTACCTAATACATTTCTTGATTAAAATTTAAAAGTTATTTCCTTATAAAAGTAGATATGCAGGTGAAACTATACTAAATATAAAATAGCAACACAAGATCATATAAAACTGCAGACAGAGTGTAGAATTGCGCTGTAATTTGTCTGGATTGATACAATTCCGGACAAAATTCATGCAGCTTGGTACACTTCAGAGTTCCAGAACTGCTGTGACATAAACATTGACCAAATTACGTTAAACGTGTACCTACCACGCTGCAAATTATGAATCATGGGTTAAAAATACGGCCACGACCAAACGTAATTCGTATTCTTAAAATTTCTAACAATAACTGTTTACTACTTGTATCCCTGCTTGGTGTTTGATTTATCTAATAATTCTAAAATTCATCATTTTATATGCACATGTATTTATATTCATAATTATGTATGGGTAAAATATATATGTAAGAATATGAAGCAAATATGTAAACAATAATAAGTCAACTTTATCAACATAGTAATGACCTTCTAGATAAAAAAAATCTGATTATAATATATACACATGAGCACACACATACACTTGTATACATATACGAGTAAAAGATGTGCTAGTTGCTATTTTAGATTTTTTATAAGACACAAAACTCGTAAACACAACCGTAAAACATACATATAACTTTTACAAATACATTAAAAAATGTTTTTGTTTACCTATTCATAATATTTTTTTCCTTTTCTTAAAAAGTTATACTTTTTGGTTATATTTACTATTCAGTTCCAAAAGATACGAGTAATTCAAGATTTCTCGAAATCTTCCTAAATAGACAGAAGATTTCAAACAATAATATGTGTTCACATTCACACGTACACTAGTATGCGCTTTAGACGGCAAATATTCAAGTTTTAATCCCGTTATTAATTAAGAAATACTTTCAACTAACTTAATCTCATATAGAGGTTTTAAAAATATTGTATTTCTACGTATATTTAATTTGGAATCTAAAAATTAATACAAAGTACACCTTTGAGAATCCCCGTGAGCAAGTAAAACTGATTACAAAATAGCTGTCACAAAGGGATTTCATTAGAAAACGATTTAGTATATGTAGATATATGTATTCTGTAATATAGTATAGATAGCTTTTGCGTCCACTTAAATTAGCAAGAATCTTCATGTTAGGAATTATTTATGCACTTTTCCAGAAAATATGTATGTTTATTGTTCTTGTTGTAACGACAGAAAACATTCCCTAATTTTGAGGAATTTTGCCGAGTGACAGTCCGTCACTTTTCAGTTAGGCAGATCCGACCGTGAGAACGGAAAATATACATGTATGTCGAAGAGATCGATAACGATGTATCAGCTTGTAGAAAATAAAATACTAATTTCTAACTTAATATGGGTTAGGCTAGGTACGAAGGCAGTTTCCTTGGAAAGGGAAACCCACTTAGACTATTCAGAGCAGTCCTTTGTGATACCGTAAAATTCAACCCTCTCACTATTACTCGACAAAGCGCTTAGATTCTACCACAAATTTGCAAAGGTTTTTAACTTCTGTATCCGCTAATTCGCGGGGGTGCCCAAAAAAGTGAGATCCAAGAATTTTTGTCTATATCTCGCAAAGGCGGGGCATTCCACAAGGAAATGCTGGGAGGATTCTACATCACCTTCTTCTAGGCAACTTTTGCAGCTAGCATCAGGTAAATTTTTTTAATTTGACCGCGTGTATCCCGATGGGACAATGGCCAGTTAGAACTCCATAACTTGGGAAAAATTGACCTTGTTTAGGGCAAAGAGTTCCCTTGACCTCTCGCGATTTATTTGGGCCATTGAGACCCATTCATCCAGAAGCAAGTTGCAAGAGGACAGCGGCGCTCCTACTTGTTCCCATTCCACTGTAAGTGAGACCGAAGTGCCTAGCCTAGCAAGCTCATCAGCCTTGCAGTTTCTGCAATTCAACTGTGGCCAGGCACCTAAACTTTTATGATTGCGAAGTGTTCCGATGCAACTGATAGCGAGGCAATCCTTTACCAGCTTGGAACGCACAGTCATTGAGCTTAAGGCTAATAGTGCCGCCCTACTATCTGAGATCGTCACCTCTCTGAAAGCTGATGCACACCGCTGCAACCTCTATGGCAGCCACTTCCGCTTGAAAAACGCTACAGTAGTCCGAAAGCCTGAAGCTGAAGTTGATGAGAAATTCCCGACAATAAAATCCTCCCCCAACCTTCCCCGCTAATCCGTAACGAAGCTTACCACGCCTCTCCTCCAGCGACTCCTACCCACCCAACCCTCTCTTGAAGGTATAAGAGCAGAGAAGAAACCGCCAGGGTAGGGCTCGTCGACATGATGGTAGTCCATTAGCCTCGGAATGAAGTCGAAGCGCCGGAGGATACTAGAGTGCCCGGGCACGCACTCTCTTATATACCCGGCCTCTCTCAGCCTGATAGTAGTTTTCGCGGCCATACACCTTCCGGATATGTCCACGGGTGCTATATGCAGTAGGGAATTCAGAGCCAAAGTCGGTGTGGTCCGTAGCGCACCACACACAGCCGCCCGCTACACACTCACTAGCTTTTTGGTTAGTGAAGTCTTTTGGTATTAACTGCACCCATCGACGCAGAGGAGCATCCGGTATTTTGTATCTCCTGGTAAAATGAACTAGCTCAGTCTTGCTAGGATATATAGAAAGACCGTTGTCCAAAGCCCAACTCGTTATGACATTAAGATAACTTTGAGTCATTTCTGATAGCCTTCTCTATCCATGAGACAACTATGAGTAAGGCTGTGTCCACTAACCTGCCTTTACAGTAAGTGTGCTACGCATTAGACAAAATGAAATAATAAGATGAATATGACTACAACTAATGTTAGTGCTGTATTATTAATTGTTTTTGTAACTACATTTTTTCCATAATTAAACAAACAAAAAAGTTTTTAACTAAAATAAACATAATAAAACATAAGGAAATTTTTAAAATAAGTTAGTTCACTAACTCTGCGCAAGTCAATTATGGAGTTATGCGACATATAAATATTTCTTTTTAAATTTGCACAAAAGCATACCTTAAAAATATATAATTAATTGAATTGTATTATTTGCTTTGAACAGGTGGTCGATTTTCAAATGGCTCATGAAGAAATTTTACACAAACAGGAAGAGAAACTTCGACGCGAATTGGAAGAGGAAAAACGTGCAGCTCTGTCGCGCATAGAATTTGAACGTGCCGAGAATGAACGGAATTTTAATGAACGCATGCAAAAGCTTGAATTGGAACAGTTAAAATATAAATGTAATAGAGAAATACTGGAAACTGAACGAAAAGCTTTTCAAGAAGAAGCACAAAATAATACAAACCAAACTCCTGTAATTACACCTTATACGCCAACTTTCAAATCAAATTTACTGGATGACATCAATAATATTATGCAGAATCCCAGTGATAAGAGTCTGCATAAAACACAGCTAATGGTATGTATGCCTATACTTAATATATATATATATATATATATATATATAGATATGATTATATACATAATATACATCATTATATATATATTATACTCGTATGTACTATAGATGATTTCTTCATTTAACGTACTGTAATAGGTTTTATAGCTAAAATTGTCTGATAATACTGTTATCCACGGCAACTAGCAGACTCGCGGTATATATTTTAATGTATTTGTTTAGGTCTAAATTAACATTGTTTGAATGCAAACAAATTGATATTAATGTCAGCAGACGAAATTATTTCATCTCAATGTAGAATATCCGAATTGTTGATTATAAAAATGAGCATGCGCAGATACAAATTTTAGAACAATGTTATGTCCAGCAGGAGTCTTGTATTCAACAACTATGTCTAGCTTACCTTCTACACAATTGTTATATATAACTTCTGCAAGCTCCTTTAATTGCATTTTATATCGCATGTGGGTACTGGCCTTAGTATACTTGAAAACGTAAAATCATCCATGTTTTTACATTTTTTAGAAGCATTGGGTTCGGTTTAACTTAACTAACTCGAATCACCACAATCCATAAAAAAAACTTCGAGTTAGAGAGACTTCATTAAAAGATACAATTTTTCGAAAAGCTTTAAAGCTTTCTTTAATATAATGGTGCAATATTTTTTCTTCCGACAACTCAATTGTCCCAAGTAAAGCATATGAAATTGAAAGATTTTATTGCTTTAAAGTCAACCTTCTCGGCTGTATAATTAAAAAATTAGTTTATACTATTTTATTTGAACTGCTGATAAATTTCCATATTATTCAAAAAAAGTGTTCGTTACCACTTTAACCAAACGACTTTTTATTTTTAGGTAAAGGAAGCAACGCAACGGTGCCGTAGTTTGGGTATGCAGATAGAGTTTCGACACTCACAAGTACTTGACGAATTCGGCATATTTCATACCGTTGTCCTATTGCATGACAAACCACTTCAACGTAAAGCAGAATGGCCCATTGCGAGGCTCAGTGTCTGGCTTGATATGGTGCGTAACAATGATGACTTAACTAGCGACAATCTGTTCAATTGCGTAGATATGAATTGGGAGCCAATGGAAAGTGATGACTGCGCAACATTAAACGATTCACTGAACTCCAGTCGAATTTCACTCAATTTAAGTGTTGTTAAGGACGCTTTGTTGAAAAAGCCAATAAATAAACTACACTTATTCAACACATCTTCGCATTCACCATCGCCTATTAAAGCGTCGTCTTTAATAAGTGATGAATGCTACGTGCAGTCATCGTTACCGGGTAGATTCATCACGAAGAAGGTGTTGCAGTACGACGATTGTATTGACTCATCGGCAAGAAACACACAGAATATATCGGAAAACTTTACCACAAATAATACTACTTCGAACTCTAATAATTTAAGAAGTGATTTTAACACATTGGCCCTAATGCATCTACGTGATATGGAGCGTTCCACTTCACGTTTAAGATTGCTATGTAATCGCTTTAATAATGAGCAGGAAAATTTACCAAATGAAATCTCTAGTGAGGAGCAGCAACGTTTTCGAGAATCATTAATAGAAATTGAGAAAATTATGCATGGTATGCGTACTTACCTTGATCGAAGTGAGCACGTTGAGGGTGGTGAAGTAGCGGCAACTAAAATGCCAAAGGCTGTACGTTTTCTCATAGATTAGTATTTAGACAAATATTATGTTTTAATATCCTTTTATTAGTAAAATCTGTGTATTATATATTCGTCATGTTTAACCCTTCGAATATAACTGTTGAATACATATTTTTTATATTTTGAACAAATTAATAAATAATGTTATTTTATTTAATAAAAAATATTAAATGGTTTCATTCAATTATTGTAGTAGTTACATATGGGTATGTGGTCCCATTGAAATAATCTTTCCGAACATTCCATAATAATATTTACATTTTAGCAATATTGATTTTTATTATAAAAATATTTCGAAGTCTATTTGATTTACGTAGTTTTAAATTTGCCGAAATTGAAACTGGTGATGTGAGTCCAAACTTTTTAGCGCTAGTGTATATGTGAAAAACTATTTCTTAAAAGCTTATACGTTCCCCACGATACAGATTGGATCAGAGCAGTTCTGTACTTTGCATATATGGTTATACACCTTATATAAGAATTTTCAGAATTCTAGTGGACTTTATCTACGTCTTAGCAAAATTAAGTAAACATATGATCTTGGACATGCTACTTCAGCCTAGTGCTGAAAATATATTAAATTCGCCTTTGAATTATGTCAGTTTTTAATGTTTTTGCTGGTATAACGATTACCCAGACCCTGTTTGAACCGGTAAACATTAATCTAGTTGTCCTGGAGGTAATCTACCTGTAGGCCCAGGAGGTATTTCGAGCTATTTCGATAGGATCGGATCAATCGGGACAGGGGTGTTAGATGAGTCAAGAGAGGGAGTCAAAGATGGAGTCCATTGTGAAAGGCCTTAGAGGCCTATCTGCATGCGAAGTCTGGTCGGCGTATTCTTCGATGTCGGAGTTATGCAACTGGGAGGCGGTTTGATTCCAGTAAATGACTCCAGGATTGATTTCGACGAAAGCACCCCAGCAGAAACCAGTAGAATAGCGACCTCATTATGTAAGTGTTCTTCAGGTGACATCAAGAGGTATCCTGTGATTGTCCAGAGTGCAGTATTCTAATACGTATTTATTTTTCTCAGTTGCGTCCCACTGCATCATTTTTAAATTAAGATTAATCCTTGTTTCTTTAATTTTGATATAGTTTTTATTGTAAATTTTGTAGCTAGGCTTTAAGTTACATAAATTAATAGCTTTCAAAGCTATAAAGCGTGAAAGCATGAACTAAGGCATACTTTAGTTGAATGCCGAAAGTAAATGAAATAAGTCCAGACTTTGTCCTTACAAATTGCAAGGGTATAAAATGATCGACTGCTTTCGTTAACGCAATATGCAATGCACAATATTCGTAAACGGCATTGCATTATTTTAGGCAAAGTATTGAATTTCATGTGCATGAGTTGTCAAATTGTGCATGAATTTTATTTTACATGCATTGCAGTAAAAAGAAACGAATGAAATAATTAATATAGAAAAAAAGTAAGGAGAGGTTAAGTTCGGGCGCAACCGAACATTTTACACTCTCGCAATTTATTGCTATATTTTTATTACGATAACACACAATTTGGCCCATATATTCGGCATAAAGTCCAATAGAAAAACGAAAATCATCATATGTAGTATATAGGCTGAGGTAATTATAGATTATATGCTCATTTAATTTGGCTAAGATATTTCACATATTAACCGATTTATAAGCTATTAAGACCAATAAGCACGTATTTTTGAAAATCCTATAATTGGGTATATGAGAGCTAGGTGAAGTTATGACCTGATTTTAACAATTTCTGGCACAGAGACACACTATTAGAAGAAAAAGATTTCCTCTGCATTAAATTAAGATATCTCAGAGATTTACCGATATTTTCGGTGAAAAATTACCATAAGGCACTGAGTTCTTCATATTCGATATCCGGGGCATTGAAAAGTTATAGTCCGATTTCGACAATTTTTTCACAAGTGATACCACATATCATATCATACAGTATTTGTGCAAAGTTTTATTTCGCTATCTTCATTGGTTCCTTATGTATATAAAGAGAATGAATAAGATGAAATTCAAAATTGAGTTATATGGAAAGTAGTCGTGGTTGTGAACCGATTTCATCCATTTTCCACACGTGTCATCAGGGTGTCAAGAAAATATTATATAGCGAATTTCATTGAAATCTGTCGAGTAGTTCCTGAGATATGGTTTTTGACCCATAAGTGGGCGATGCCATGCCCATTTTCCCATTTTGTAAAAAAATGTGAGTGTAGCTTCTTTCTGCTATTTTTGCTGTAAAAGTTAGTTTTCTGACGCTTGTCGTAAGTGAGTTAACTCACTTTTAGTAATTTTAAACCTAACCTTTGTATGGGAGGTGGGCGTGGTTATTATCCGATTTCAACTATTTTCATGATGTATGGTGGAGTACGTAAGGGAACCTAATGCAGAAAGTTTGGTTTATACAGTTTAATTGGTTTGCGAGATATATACAAAAAACTGGGGGCCCACTTCCCCAAAAAAATTAATCCAAATATTGCCCTTACTAGAACGATCCTTTGTAGCAAACTTTTTTTCTTTTATAACTTTATTTATGGCTTAGTTATGGCACTTTATGTGTTTTCGGTTTTGCCCTCGAAAGCAACCCTCTCACGGTCCCAAGGAACATGTGTGCCAAGTTTCGTCGAGATATAGTCGGATTTTGACTCGTCTCGTCACCCTGATCATTTTGATATATATACCCCATATCTAACTCGTTTAGTTTTGGGTGTTACAAACAACCGTTATGTGAACAAAACTATATTACTCTCTTAGCAACTTTTGAGAGTATAAAAAGAAATACTTATCAAAATTTGGGTCCCGGTGATGAATATTAATATACATATTATTATTGAAATATGTTAATTTAAGAATTGATTATTAAAATTTAATTGTTATTCCAATATATTTTAATTTGAAGTAATTAAAAATGGGAGTTTCTTGAAGTTTATTCCAAACAAAGAATTTTCTAACGCACTCAATAACAAACCCGTGATACAAGTCATACTCGCACACTTAACTGACATCACAAAAATGAGTTCCGAACTCAGAACGTGTTTCCTCCTATAAAGTCATGACAAAAGTTAACAGCTTGCTAAAATTATAAGCAAGAAGTGAAGTCGTTGGTCAATTTATTCGTAAAGGGGAAGAGGGGATTAAGAATTAAAGAAGGAATTTTTTTTTCAAGTTGTAAAAAATTCAACTATAAATTTATTCTAATATATAGTAAAAGTTTGCAATTTGTATCTTAGTTTATGTTGTTAAAATAAAGCTTTTTCCAGTATTACTTATATGTTTATAATCCATACATTTACAAAAATATTACGGGTGCACTTTAAGTTTGTGCGTACAAAATAACATTCCTAAATACTAAACATTACATCTATTCGGCTATTTATGATTGTACATCAGGATACAACTCTAGCTTTAACTATCACCGATTTTTGACTGATTTTCAATTTTATAATTAAGTCCGATAACCATTTTACAGAATAGTCCATTATCTAAACTAGTAAAATCTGTAATAAACACATTTGTTGTAGGCTGTTCATGATCCACAAATGGTCCAGGAGTTTGTTCTTCAATCCACGGCTTCAACCTTTCGTTGACTTTTTTCGCAGTTTTGCGTAAAGAGGAAAAAAATCTGAAATAGCCTTGGTTTTAATCTCATGTTTTCATTTTATATCATAATAACCACCTCAGCGTTATGTACTTTCCGGAAGGTGTTAATACACATTGTGAGACAAATCCCTGGGAAGGTTTTCTGGATTGTAGAGATTTTTGAAGATATGTTTCTAGCTTTTTAATGGAAGTTACATTTGGCCATGGAGTCGGCCAAGCATTACTAGGCCAAAATTCTTTTGGCAATGGCAACGGACAACGACGATAAATCAAAAATATTTGTTTATCCAATGCACTGCACCTATTCAAAGTAAAGTCAGTTATGGCTCCATCAGTTCTGGTGTACAGCAGGGGGTCAAATAATTGCAGTAAAAGGTTCTGTAGTTGCGAATGTTGTGATATATTTATATCGTAAAAATGCTGGAAGTCCAATATGCAAACTTCTCCCTTATTTGAAAGTAAAAAGTGTTTGAGTTCTTCCAGTGGTTCAAAAATTTCCATAGCAAAGAGCCCATGTGCAAAATAGAATTTATCGTTTTTTTGGCATACTCGCAAATCAAAATAACGCACACCTAACAACAATTGTTCCACAATACTGGAAGACTGTGTCTTCGCCCAACGTCTGACACAGCAAGGGAAAAAGATATTCAGACACCTCGTGGACCGTTCGGCATCTGGAGCTGGCTTTGCTCCAGATTTTATGCCATATGACATTGTATCATGAGAACCTTATTTGTCCAAATAATAAAAGTAAACTATATTACTGAAAATACGTGTGTGTAAATTTGAAATCATGATTTATACCGGGTATTGCAAGATTAATGATTGGCAAATTACGCAGCTCATTTGGCAGTGATGTCATCCATTGGCCGTTATTATCCATAGTTTCTTTTTGTATTAGGGCTCTTCTTCCACTTATATCAAATAACTACTACTTTTTAATGCATCGTATCACAAGAATAAGCATAATAATGTAAACACAATAAAACTCATAAGATTGACAAAATTTTATCGATAATTACGAATTTTAATTTAAATAATAATATTATATGGGGTTTGCAATCCTAAGTGTGTGCCTAAAGAAGGGTTAAAGTAGTTTTTTACGATATCGGGAAAATCATGTGTGCCTAAAGAAGGATTAAAGTAGTTTTTTACGATATCTGGAAAATCATTTCTTAATTACCAAATATCTCTATTAAAGTTGCTATTAGTTTTAAAGGTAAAGTTAAAACCACGATTGGAAACGCTTGGATAAGTATAATCGTTCATACATTAATGAGTTGGCGATCAACAGCTTTTGTTCATGTTTTATAATTAAAAATGTTTACATTGATAATAGTGCAGGTCTCCAGGTCATCTTGGAGACATATTTATATATTTATGCTCACTGCCAAAATGCTTCATGACACTTGATATCTGTCAACATGGTTATTGTGCATATAAACAAAATAGTGTAAAAATTAAATATATTCGTAATCTGGAGATCCTCCTCTTTCCAACTTGGACGCAATTTCCTCTTATAATTTTGGACGCAGTTTTGCTTACCACACTCCAATTACTTAAAAAAGCCGTCCCTTTAAAATATTCCTTGAAATCCAGAGGTAAAATCTCGTCGACAAAAGAAAGTACTCTTATAATGAGTGTGTTGGATAAAGTATTTGAATTAATTGGCACATAAATTTATATTATAATTCGTATACCGTTTAGATAACTCCCTAAGAATTTGGGAATACACAGTATATCTATTAAATTTTCAAAATTGCTAATATTAGCAATTGGTTGGCAATAATTAAATAGTAAAGTTGGCAAAAGAAAGTACTCTTATAATGAGTGTGTTGGATAAAGTATTTGAATTAATTGGCACATAAATTTATATTATAATTCATATACCGTTTAGATAACTCCCTAAGAATTTGGGAATACACAGTATATCTATTAAATTTTCAAAATTGCTAATATTAGCAATTGGTTGGCAATAATTATTAACTGTGTAGATGCCTGTGCATAAAGTTTCTAATAATTATCGATAATTTTGAAATTAACTTATTGTGGTTGGCAACGACGTGTCTTTTTGAATTTTTATTCAAGATTTTCATTTTCAACATTTGAAATTTGTGCAATGGAAGTTTACGAATTTGATAAATGTTTGCTTGACCGCTTGGAAGAGTCTATGAGTGTTTTATCTTGGAAAGATGAAGTTATACCCGCTTCACAAGTTCGGTCCGAGTGGTCATATTATATTGAACTTCAGATTGAACCAGCAGGTGAATAATTAGTACCTAATTGTATGTCCACATTTATAAAGGCGGTTTTTAAAATAGGTTGGCAAGGACTGTGGAAGATTCCTCGAGTGATATGCGAAGAATTATGTATTAGATATCCAACTGTGGTTTTTGGTTACGTTGAGCAAGTTATTTTCAAGGATTTAAAGGCTATATTCATTATACAAGCTGTTCAGGATGAAGACGTTCACTTGCCGGAAAAACACGAAGTTTTCTTGGAGGATCTATGGCCTACGAAAGAGCAAGAAAACTCCGAATTGAACATAGAACGAACTGCTGATTGTGTTGATCGTTTAAGGTTTTTCTATACTCATGTTTGGATGCCGTGGGACAACGATAATGACGACGACCTTAATTGGGTAGAAAAACATTTGGAGACACGTATTCGATTTTGCTATGACTTGCGTAAACGAACAATGAAAAAAACATTGGCGGCACATATACGGAAATTGCTTACAGAATCCAAATATTTACAACAACGACGAGAATATCTTGAATTAGGACTTACAGACGAAGACGAAGGGGACCCGGAAGAAACTATGAGTAAAACAGAAGTAACTGATTTAATGAGGTTGCATTTGCGCCTGGCTATGATTCGTAATGAAATTGAATTATTGGAAAACCCGGAAATGAGAAGAATTTTTCAAGAAATAAAATTTCCAGAAGAAAAATATTTCATTGACAATGAGCAAAATGACATATCTAGCGAAAGAAAACTTGGACGAATTTATTTCGTAATGATGCCATGTACACTTGATCAACAAATATATTTTATGCAAATTGCCAAGAAAAGCATTCCAAAAGACGCTTTGGTTCAACACGTTCCTACATTACAGGTACATTCTTCATTTCTCAATTCAATCAAAAATTAAAATTAATTTATTTTTAAGGAAATTTTAAGCACCTGTAGTAAATATGACTGTATTTATCTTTCACCTGGACGTCATACTGTAAAATTTTTGGAAAATATGGCCGATTGCGGTAGAATTTGTGGTCTTACTACGGATAAAGAGAAGGTCACAAGCTCATCGGCTTACTTCACTAATGAAAATGTTTCAATAACGTCATCAGATGAAGAAAGCGTTCTCTTTGTTTTCGAAAGATCATTTACTATTGAAAACGTGGTTTTAGATTGTCGCAACGTACAAACGGGAATTTTAGTAAAAAGTGGTACATTGCGCCTACGTAATTGCATTTTGATTGGCAATGGGAAAACGAGTACTCAGCAGGGCATTATTTGTCATAAAGGAACATCTGTTATTCTTGATAAGTGCATCGTAGAACGATTTGCAACAGGTGTAACAGTGTTGAATGAGGCATTATTACAGTTACAAAATTCAAATATATTGAGTTGTAAAATTGGAATAGATTTGAACGCTCACTCAAAGTGCCACTTTGATAATTCTAAAATCATTAACTCTTTTAATAATGCAATATATGTGTCAACAGTGTTCAAACCGCAAACCATCAAAACCAAATATACAATATTAAACAATTTGAAAGAGTGGGAAAGGTAAGTAATGAGTTGGATTTTGTTTGGTTTTTAATAATACGGTTACTTCATTTTTTAATAGATACTTTGACACAATTGCACCATTCCATGGAGAATGCGAATTTAAAGGTTGTAAAGCCAATGTCTTTGTCCAAAATATATGCAATATGCTTATTTCAAGAGAAACATTGAATGTTTTAAGAGCTAACGGAAGCCCTATTAGTAAGGATCATACGGCAAATCTGGAAGATGCCATCAAGTCATATTAGAACAATGACACTAATATTAAATCTACCTACTTTTTAATCGACACAAATTATAATTATAGTTAATATTTAATAAATATTTGCCTTAACTCTTATTTACATCAAAATATTACATTTTTGTAAAATTTAATCTGCACGAGAGAATTATTTATACGAACATACACTTGCGCAAAAAATAATAGTTGTGCACAGATTTTACTTAATAATTTTAAAGTGTTTGTATGTAAAACAATTGTGTTTTAGTTATACTAGGGTTTTACGTAATTCTACTGAATTATGTGCAAAATCTTTCATTGACTTTTAAACTAATTTTTTTTTTCATAATAAGAAATATCATTGATCAAAATAATAGTATTACACATTTGGTTAAATTGAAACAAAAATTCAAGTTTGGTCATTGGACTGCACCAATTCTTGTGTTCAGTGGCAATAATTTTCCTCTTCTGTATGTCGACCTTCCGTAAAAGAGGAGTTGTGCTGACCTCGAGTCCCAGTAGGAAAGTGTTCACTATTCAATGCCGAATTGTCCAATTTTTGGCGATTATCAAACAGTTTCTCATAGATGAGCCAAAGTTTTTTGTCTGATTTTATCGTTTTAAAACTATAGGTAAAAGGTTTTACGATATTGGCAGAGAATCTGAGCGTTCTTCCTTCATCATCCATTTTTTTTTTTACCATCCGACGCTCTACATCGGTACATTGACTTCTACGACCCATTCTAAATAATTTCTTGTTTTCAGTTCATGGTGTTCAAAGAAAAATAAAATTTCAAACACTCCAATACTACATTGATACGCAAAATATCCAAATGGAGGAAATCGGATTATTACCACCCCCTCCAATACAAAGGTTATGTTGAAATCTACTAAAAATGCTTTAATTCAGTAAGGAAAATACTAGATACCGTAAATTTCATTATAAAGGAGGTATGGAAGAGCTGCACTCAAATTGGTATACAAAATTTTAAATGGGCGTGGCCCATTTGACCCACTTATGGGTCAAAAATCATCTCTCCGAAACTACTCGACCAATATATGTAAATGAAATTTGGTTTGTGTTATTTTCCTTGAATCACAATGACATTTTTTGAAAATAGGCCAAATCAGTTCAGATCCACGCCTAATTCCTATATACCAGAACTTTGAAGACGATCTAGTTTACTTTACATGATATAAAGTAGACACTAATGAACATAACTTTGCATAAATACTGCAATTATAGTGTGGCTTCGCTCTTCTAAAAATCGTCGAATTCGGACCATAAGGCCCCATATATCGAACATGAGGACCTCAGTGCTTCTAATTTTTTTTTACCGAAAATATAGATAAGTCTCTCAGATATTTCGAAGAAATTCAGAGGGAATATCTTTCTTTTAATAATATGTCTCCGTGCCTAAAATACGTGAAATCGGGTCATAACTTCACCTAACTCCCATATACCTAATATTAGGGTTTCTAACTTTCAATGGACTTTATACCATATATATGACTAATAGTGGGTTAAATTATGAGTTATATTAATAAAATTAAATAAATAAATTGCGAGAGTATAAAATGTTCGATTACACCCGAACTTAGCCATTCCTCACTTGTTTTTTTTTTTACTTTTTTACTTACACCTATTTTATTGACGCAGCAAATTTTATTAAACAATGCTGCCATGGATTGGCTAAGCGTTATAGAGAACGCAATAGTGTTATCCAGTAATTCAAAAGAACCGACAGCACTAATAGTGCAACCATATTGTAACGGATTTCCAAAATATGTCGTTTACGCTGAAACTCTACCCTGAGTTCGATCACTGGATTGTCAAATAAAAGTCACACTTTAATGGCTATACACTAATCTTTATTTCTAAATCCTTATAACTTAACACTTTATTACTCAATACTCTACTTTACAACTCTAACTTAAAACTTGTTTACACTTTACTCGACAACTCTCTCCTTAGAATTGTCCTCACTTGATAACTCTCTTATCAGAACTGTGTCATGCTGCCAGTCCGGCAGCCCTTATATAGTCGATTGTAAGCGATACATCGATATATCTGGCAAATTATCGATTTCGACTGTCAATTCTAGTTTGTTCTGGTACAATTTTCGTTCGTAAGTCTGATCGTCCCGATTAGACATACTTCCAGAACCAAAAGCTTAGATTTTCTGCCTCTAATCTCGTCTTCGGAATAGTCTATTCCGTTGTTTCCTGGACAGAAGGTCGATAAGCCAGGAACATGGATATCTGGGTATCCTCTGTACTTGTGGTGGTATCTGTCCACCAGCTTCCTTAAATGCTCTTCCAAATATCGGATGGATAGTTCCACCATGCAATCGGACTGTGGATGGAATCCAACTGCAAGTGTTTTCTGGACACATAGCTTCTGGTACATCTCCCAACATTTGATGTCCACGTCCGCCATCCCGTCAGTCTCTTTACTACTACACCTCTGTACTGACCAACAGAACACTCCTGTTTCCTGATTTACTGGTAGGTAATGGATCAGCTACAACCATGGCGAATCTTTCAAATGGCGGTCCCAAACTGTACTGCTTCTTCTGACCAGAACTCTTTAGCTGCAATGCACTATCTCATTGATTGACGACAACCAACCCAATAAAATTGATTCTTCAATTTTCGCTGGCTTTCCTGATTCTCAAGGATCCTCGGTTGAGACCTTTGTGCATCTCTTTGCGAACTTTATGTAATCTTTCATTATGAAAGATCGGGAGATTTGTCCTTCTTTACTTTTCCAGTGTGTGATATAATTTCCAATGGCATACTAGACTATGACTCTTCCAACATGCTACATAGACGACTACAAAATTGCGACTGCTGTTCTTTGAACTCTGACAATTTTAATGTCTTCGCCGACATCTGTGACGAAATCTCTGATAATGCAGTTCCTTTTCCTCTATTTTGGTTGTCGATTCCTCTAACAGCGATTCGAAAACAAATTCGTCCACGTTGATGTTTTCTTCTTCAATTGTCTCTCGCAATCGGGCTTGCAATTAGGATTTCAAACCATTCGTTGCTAATCCTCGTTGTTCCAATTCCCTTTTTGTCAATACCACTTCTGACACCAATTGTAACGGATTTCCAAAATCCGTCATTAACGCTGAAATTCTACCCTGGCGTATAACGCCATCAAAATGGTTGGGGGAACCCTTCAATATTTGAAATTCTTGAAATTCTTCTCTTCCAAATTCTTGTGGAACCATCTTGCTAATTAATTGCATTTCACATTTCATTTCATCAACGTTTCCTTCCCTAATAATTAATGGAAGTAATTTTTTCATTACCCCCAAATCAACTAAATTCATAGCATCTAATTAGAATTGGTATACCATTTTAAACTTCTAAAATACTTTTTTGGTTTCCAAAATTAGGACAGTGATGAAATAGATCTGTTCTTTGATCAAGAAATATCCGTCCCAAAGTGTGAATAATTTTTGAAAAGCTAAGTCTGTTTTGTGTCTGTTTTCTCCAGAAAACAGGAGAATCGCAAGGTAACAATCTATCATCAAATTTTTTACGAGTTGTGCATAAGCCAATTTGCAAGCCTTTATCTCTTAATTACATCTACATCTTCACATAAATCTTTTAAAAAATCATCTATCTTTTCTGGTTTAGCCATTCCCGAAAAATAAGCTATGATAAAAAGTGTTTTTCCTGGAAGCCCAACAAGAGACCCAAGTATAGGCCACAGCACTCTGGACTATCAAACAATTGAAGGCCATCTATACGAATATCTATTAAAAAACGGTTGTTTGTAACACCCAAAACTAAACGATTTAGATATAGGGTTATATATACCAAAGTGATCAGAGTGAAGAGTGGAGTTCAAATCCGAATGTCTGTCTGTCCGTCCGTCCGTCCGTCTGCGCAAGCTGTAACTTGAGTAAAAATTAAGATATCTTGATGAAACTTGGCACACTTATTTCTTGGCACCATAGGAAGGTTGCTTTCGAAAATGAGCAAAATCTGACCACTGCCACGCCCACAAAATGGCGAAAACCGAAAACACATAAAGTGCCATAACTAAGCCATAAATAAAGCTATGGAAATAAAATTTGGTATGAAGGATCACACTATGAAGGGGCATATTTGGATGTATTTTTTTTGGGGAAGTGGGCGTGGCCCCGCCCCCAAATAGGTTTTTGTATATATCTCGCAAACCAATAGAGCTATATAAACCAAACTCGCTGCAGTCGTTTTTTTAGCCATTTCCTTATACAGTCCAAAAATGACAGAAATCGGATAATAACCACGCCCCCCTCCCATACAAAGGTTAGGTTGAAAATGACTAAAAGTGGGTTAACTCACTAACCAAAAACATCAGAAACACTAAATTTCACATAAGAAATGGCAGATGTAAGCTACACTCAGATTTTTTTACAAAATGGAAAATGGGCGTGGCGTCGCCCACTTATGGGTCAAAAACCATATCTCAGGAACTACTCGACCGTTTTCAATGAAACTTGGTTTGTAATAGTTTCCTTACATCCCAATGATATGTTGTGAAAATAGACCAAATCGCTTCACAACCACGCCTACTTCCTATATACCAGAACTTTGAAGACGATCTGAATCGTTTACTTTACAATATATAAAGTAAGCACTAGTGAAGATATCGGTGCAGAGCTTTGCAAAAATACTATGTTTATAGTATGGCAGCCCCATTCTAAAAATCGCCGAAATCGGACCATAGGTTTTTAAGGCCCCATATATCGAACACGAGGGCCTCAGTGCTTCTAACCTAATATTATGGTTTCCAACTTTCAATGGACTTTATGCACTATATATGACGAATATGTGGGTCAAATTGTATATTATTAATATAAATAAAGTTAAATGAATAAATTGCGAGAGTATAAAATGTTCGGTTACACTCGATCTTAGCCCATCCTTACTTGTTAAATATTCTTTTTGAATTTATACTTCTTATACGACTTCGGAAAAGGTTGCGATAATTGTTTAACGCTTCAGTGGAGAGGGAATAGCCTTGAACAATTAACGCGAGAGAGAGAGAGAGTGAATGAGATTAAAGCAGAGAACTTAAAGCACTTGCCATGTTTATGCTATTTGAGCAATTCACATGGGTACGCATATGTATGATTGTATGCTTACGCAGTATGTTTCTTTCGTTTCTGTTTCATTTCTGCGAACTCTCAACTATTTTGGGTGACTTTTCGTTGAAATACTCTGCGTTGGCCGTTGAAAAGTTAAGACTATACTTCACAGGATCATTTCTGTAGTCAGTCTTCCTTTACTTTCTTTGCAAATTGAAAGTATTAGCACCCGCGATGAGGAGGTATATCGTTTTATCTGACAGCGTGAGGTTTATGAACTTCATTTCTAATTTTGTCTTGTGGCATATTAGAAATGATGTTTCTTCGATGATCGCTCGGTTACAACGGATAAAACGACTTCTGAGTGTTGATTTTAATGAATAAATTCCAAGGTTTTATACAAATAATTATATATAATAAAACCAGTAGAGTATAGCGAACAACCGGTACTCCTTGCGGGAGATTTCAATGTAAATTTCTCATTGCCAGAAGCTGAACGATTACTGGCATTCCTCAGAGAGAAATTTTCGTTAGAAATGATCCTACGACAAAAGGAGGTACGACTATTGATGCGGTATTCGCGAGAAATATAGATAAAATATATGTAAGGCATTTCATATCGTACTTTAGTTATCATAATCAAATTGTAAATATTATAGATATCAATCCGTCAGAACCCAGAAATGATAATTGATTTGGGCTTTGCTTTATAAAATGTGCATAATATATTTATAAAATGGGAATTTAAGAAAGTGTTGGTCACTCCACCATATTTTTATCCTTTCCCTCTCGCTAGTTTTCTTTCATACAAAATTATATGAATTTCTTGGAATATCACTAAGAAATATAACTTCTTCCGCACGTAGGAACTCCACGCACCAGTTTTTCTTTGCACACCATTGTGGCAAAACTGCGTTTAATCATTTTTGTAAAGTTTATAATACAACCTATCACAAGAACTGCACCAGATCAAAGATACTTGAGAATCAGGAAAGCCTTGGAAAAATTTAAGAATCAATTTTATTGGGTTGGTTGTCGTCAATCAATAAGAAAGTTCATTGCAACTAAAGTGTCGAGTTCCAAGAGTCATGGTCAGATGAAGCAGTACAGTTTGGGAACGCAATTTGAGCAATTCGCCATGTTTTTAACTGGTCCATTCCCAGTGAATCAGGAAACAGGAGTGTTTTGTTGGTCAGGACAGAGGCGTATCCAATTCATAAGAGACTGACGAGGTGGTGGACGTGGACATCAAATGTTGGGAGATGTACCAGAAGCTATGTGTCCAGAAAACACCTGCAGTTATATTCCATCCACAGTCCGATTGCATGGTGGAACTATTTATCCGATATTTGGAAAGCATTTAAGGAAGCTGGTGGAAAGATACCACCACAGGGACAGAGTACGCCGATATATCCTTGTTCCTGGCATATCAACCTGCTGTCCAGGAAACAATGGAAATAGTCGACGATAATTTGAATGATTTAAAATTTAGGATTCATGCCAATGGATCCGTGTCCTAGAAGACGAGATTAGAGAGAGAAAATCTAAGCTTTTGATTCTGGAAGTATGTCTAATCGGGACGATTAGACTTAAATGGAGGGCAATGTAACGGAAATGGCACCAGAACAAACTAGAACTGACAATCGAAATCGATAACTTGCCAGATTTATCTAGACATCGATATTCGTAGTTGCCAGAATGTTCGAGCGGCGATATATTGCTTGCAATCGACTATATAAGGGCTGCCGGACTGGCAACAAGACACAGTTCTAATAAGAGAGTTATCAAGTGAGGACAATTCTAAGGAGAGAGTTGTCGAGTAAAGTGTAAACAAGTTTTAAGTTAGAGTTGTAAAGTAGAGTATAGAGTAATAAAGTGTTAAGTTATAAGGATTTAGAAATAAAGATTAATGTATAGCCATTAAAGTGTGATTCTTATTTGACAATCCAGTGATCGAACTAAGGGTAGAGTTTCAGCGTAAACAACAGATTTTGGAAATCCGTTACAATATGAATGTAATGTGCAATGAAGGGATGAACGATCACACATATACAAGAGTTTCGGGTACTTTTGTCAATTTGTCCTTAAGAATCGCATAGAAACCTTACAGCATAAACTGCTAAATTTTAATTGCCACTTCAAGGCTTCTGTCTCGAAGTCATGCTGTTGTCTAAAAAGATGTGCCCTTAAGAACGCATATATTTTTACTGATGTTGCTTGTCGATTGTCATCGTCTATGTGCAACATGAAAACCGTCAAATTTCAATGTAAATTCAATTCACAGTCTGGAAATCTAAAAAATGTAGATTGAAAAAACTCTTTCTAGGCGTTTTTTTATATTATTACATCCCAGCACTTTTATTTATTTTTTTTTAATTTCGACTGTTGTTGCACTGTGCAAGGGTTTTGCCAGACAAAGAAAATCCCCGTAATGGTTTAGTACAATAACGATAGAAGGCAAGATTACGACATTAGTGTCGTAATCAGGACCCAGAATGAAGAAGAATTGTGAAATCGAAAACGAAAATTTAAAACATAGTTAACCAAATTGAACAATTTTCAGATAAAATATGGACGTAATTCTTAAAATCGTCATCTATAAAATGTTTCAATATAATAATGCATATTTATAATTAAAATTGTTTGTTTTGTTACAAAAAGTTCGCAATTTTTGCCAACTTTTTTGTTAGTTGGAAAAGTGAAAAAAGTCTTTATATACGATCTTTTTGTACTATTGTTATTAATTTCCGTCATTGTGCACTTTTATTTCAAGTTAATATATTTTTCACTTGGAATTTTAAATAATAATAAAGCAGTATCGCTTATTTGCACCTTTTGGCTTTGTTGTATTGAGTTGTACAATCGTGCAATTTGGTCACGTAATAGGAAATTGAAACCCAGAAAAGCTAACTGTAAACAAATGTCGTAATCTTTTATTCTATCCTTCTTGGCATTGTATATTTAAATAAATTTACTTGTTCATTTATTGCATTAAATGTATCTACTGCTCGGATTCATTATTATTGACACATTTAAACAACCATGAGTATTGTGAATGGTCTAAGTTTTGTAAACTTCCTAGCATTGTCTTTTTCTCCTTTACTTTTTGAGTTTTACTAGTGACAGACAAGCAAAATTACTGGGTATTAAGAAATACTAATGTGCATAGAAAATAGATGGCAGACTTGTGCTTTTAGACAGTTGATTGAGAAATCTGCTTATTCATTATAAAAACGAAAACAAATCTATCTGCACATTTTCGTCTCTATTGTAGATTATCGCACCCTTCTGTCGAGCCTATAAGTTCTCAAATTTAACTTTGCTCTTTTATTTTATTTTTTTAACAATTTTGAAATACAATACTTCAATATTCATTACATCCTTGTTGTGCTCAGCTGTTCTTTTAATTATGTTTCTTCGTGGATCTGATTATACATTTATAAATTTTAAAATTTGTACCCAGCTCAAGAACTATACACCACAAAAAATTTTAACATTTATGTCTCTACCAATTGACACACACAACAGAAAAGAAAAAAAGCTATTCAGTTCAATTTGTATAAGAGAGTATGATATATCATTTAAATATGCATAATATAATATAACTGTTTTAGAAAATGGAGGAGAATAATGACAAAATAAATAATGAAATATATTTCAGTGTTTGTAAAAGAAACGTACTAGAATTTGAGAAGATTATATGAAAGAGAGTAACGGATGAACACGAATAGAGTTGTCTAACACAAATTGCTCGCGCGAACACACTAATACCTGAGACAGACATGTAATACATATTGTAGTATGCTTCAGAAACCATATGTGTATCACCGGTGTTCCGAAAATAAATTAAATTCAAAATAAACTGAAATCAAAAAACAAATTTGGGAAAAAATGATGTGAACAATATGTTGAGAAGTAATAACAATAATAGAAAATAATTTTTTTAAGATTGTTTGTCATATGCTTTGCTTTTATTTATAATTAAATTTTGATTGCATTTATTTGTAGAAGCTGATGGATGTTAACATAGTACAATACTGCATGTGTATCACTATGCTGGTACACGGTTTATTGAGCTTTTATTGTCGTACACATTGTAGTACGGAAACCATATGTCTGTCTTAGGGATAATATAAGAGTTTTCAATAATCAGCGACACAAATATTTGTGTATGGGCGCGGTCTACTGGGATATAGACGCTAAATAGTGACTTTTGTTTCACAATCTAACTCGGACGTTACACGGGAAATAATTTGCTTTCACGTTGCCGCACACTCACACTTTTTTACTACCACCCTCTCACTTTCCGAACTTGAAAGCCATCTTGCTTTCAATTATTGCGAGCAAGAAGTGTTTCAAGTTGATGATCAAGAAATGATCAGCTGAGTGCAGAGTTCTCCGATTTTCAAATTACAAGTATTAAAATTCTAAAATCAATGACGAATAAAGTTGAAATAAATGAATTATTCCCTTTTACGAAATTGTACACACACAATGCATTTTATGGAACATGAATCTTCCGACGTATCTACAGATTAATTTAAAATATAGACTTATGAATCTATTTTGGCGATAAATGGAAGCAGTTTCCTTGACGTCGACATCTCTGTAACAATAATTAAATATCAAGTTGCCTGCAACCTACGTCATGGCTTTTAATTTATGCCAATTTTGACAATTAATTCGTATGATCAACTTGAAAGCAAGCTCTTTCCTGTGTAACGGCAGCGTAATAATCGAACCCAGAGTAAAGCTCCAGTTACCGATGCTTGACTTGACCTAGAGAGACTTGAGAACTGTCACATAAAAGATCCGTTTAATGGGCCTTGCATATATTTGATTACCGAACGCATGACTTGACTTGAAAGTCTGTTGAATTTAGAACTCTAAGTTACGTTGACATTTGTACTGCTCTACCTCTCTCACTGCTTCTCTTTTCATTCTCATTATGACACTATTCCAGTGTTGCCTGAATGTTTTCGTTTAAAATTAAATATGTTAAAATTCTAATCTTTAATATTTATAAATCTTCAAATAAAGAAAAAATTAGATAATTCAGAGGAAAATACCTTTTTCACAACAAGTATTTTTTAATGTGTTTAATAAATAAAACTTTTATTTTATTAATAACGCAAATACTTGTTTAACTTTAAGTGCAATAAACAAATCAAATCAAATAGGTTCGATATGAGGATAATTTTTGCAACAGAAACATAACTATTGCGAATCTCTCCAAGAATTTGTGGTGATCTGCTCAGAAAAAAATATTTTGCGAATTTATGTAATGAAGAATTGATTGTAAATGTTCAAATACAATTTGAATAAATTATTTATTCACCTATCATTTATACGCTTGGCTGGCTCCAATTTATTACATCTTCTAACAATTCTAAATATCGAAAAACTGAACTACGCGTGCACGTTTCTTTTGTGCTATTCTGCTCAAAGCTATATTCATATATGTATTTATTAAAGAGTTTTCTTTCAAACAGAAAATCTTAACGTGTTCACAGATTTCCTATTAGTGAAGTTTTTTTGTATACTAGTTTTAAAATCTTCAATCTTGGTGATATTTTAATTTAAAAAACTTAGTTTTAAAGCTAAATCTGAACATCTGGCAACTCTACCCAGAAACTATAATAATAACAGCTGAAGTTGAAGTTGTGTGAAGTATAACTGCATCTAAGTTTTCCAAGCCAAATTTTTCGAAGCTGAGTCAAGTCAAGCATCGGTAACTGGAGCTTAAAGTGTCAAAATAGATGAATTATTTTTAAATTCATTACAATACCTATCGATGCATGTATATCGATAACATTTTCACATTTACATGTTTGTTTTATCACTATTTCGTGTTCGGGTATTAATAAACACACAAATTATCTTTTGTTAAAATGGCAACAAACACAACTATCGACGAGAACTTTGAAACTCCTGATGTAAATTAAACATCACAACATAAATCTGAACGTTATATTTACGTAATTGTTATGAATCTATTTCAGTTCGACGAAGATGAGCTTGGAGAGGAGCAGTTTGTGTCGACCACGGCTGGAAGAAAAAGGCTATTCAGCAAAGAGCTTCGTTGCATGATGTATGGATTTGGTGATGATAAAAATCCATATACCGAGAGTGTGGATCTGTTAGAAGATCTTGTTATTGAGTTTATAACGGAAATGACCCACAAAGCAATGGAGATCGGCCGTACTGGGCGCGTTCAAGTAGAAGATATAATATTCTTAGTCAGAAAGGATCAAAGGAAGTATGCGCGTGTCAAAGATTTATTAACTATGAATGAAGAATTAAAGAAAGCTAGGAAGGCATTTGATGAAATTAAATACGTCGGTAAGTACAGAATGCAAATATTTATATTTCAGAATTGCATCTACTTTTTTTTTAGGTAATGAGGCAAAAATCAAATGACAAAAGGCAAAATAAACAGAGGATTTTACGTATTTTAATTTAATTTCAAATTATGTATACTTATATGAATAGAAACAAAATATTTTATTAGTAATGACTTTCAATCAAAGTAGTCTTCAATATCGATATCCGGATTAAGAATGTCGTCTCCATATGGGGTAAGATCAATGCCGTTTAATATTAAATTTTCGCAGGTCTCCGCCAGTTCTGTATTCCCAATCAAAATTGCACCCAGTAAACGTCCATTCTGTAGTACAAACTTTATATACTCCTTTCCAGCAGTACTGCGGATTAGTAACTCGTAATCGGTTCCTAAACCTTGGCCGTTATATAGCCCAAGGAGTACAACGGGATAACTAAATAGCTGTGTCACATGTCCGAAAATCTCAAAACAGAAGTCTTGATAAATCACTTTTTTTTCTAATTTTGCACCCATACTACGCCCTGCCATACAACCCATCTGCCGAGCTTGTGTCCACAATCTCATTTGGAACCAGTGCTTACCATGATCCCACATAGCAGTGCAAACATCTCCAGCAGCATATATGCCTTCAACATTTGTTTCCATCATGTCATTTACTGCGATTCCACCGTCGGCAGCCAAAGTTAGAGGAATCGAGCACGAATAATTATGAAGCGGTTCGACACCGGTGGCAGAAATAAGAAAATCACATTCAATATACTCTTCATTAGAGAGAGTAACAATTAATTTGTTATTTTCTTCCTTCATTTCCTTAATATGTGATTTGAAGTGCATAATAGGTGAATCAGTTGTAGGTAATGCATTACCAGTCAAAGTAAAATTCCTGTGCCAATCGGGTCCCAAAGCAGCACCATGCAATTCTTTTTCTTTACTTAATTCTTCCGATTGTGCTTCTTTGTATCTTAGTCGTTTAACAATGGCATTTGTTTCTGTTTTCTTTTCGCCAACATTGCTTATCTCTGATCTCTTAAGGCGTATTGATTCTTGAAAGAAATGAGCTGCACCAGGATCTACAAAAGTTGACGCGATGTGATTGTCCTTGACAACCCAGTGTACTTCAATTCCATGCAACTCATAAGCCAGTTCGCTTGCTATACCACCGTTACCCAACAATGTTACACATTTAGCATTTTTTAAATACTTCTGCAGTGTCAAAACTGAATCGGTGTCACGGATTCCAATAACTCGTGGGTTGTTACAGAGAACTAGGTTAGGTGTAGCTCCAGTACAGAGACATATAGATTTATAATAAATGCGTCGACCGTTCTCAGTGATTACGTAATGATCCAACGCCTCGATATTCTTAAGGCGGTCAACAAAGGTTAAAATTGTAGGTGCCAGGGCAGCTTGACCTGAGTTGTTATCATTCAAAGGCCGCTCTTTCACATCAAATTTATAAACATATCTTGCTAGGGGTTCTAAATTAGCTATAGTTTTAATAATGCTCGATTCTGTTATTAAAGTAATGCTCTCCTCTGGATGGTATGTTGCTAATGTTTCCGCACAAGTGACACCTGCGATTCCACCACCAACTACGAGGAATGTTGATGAATGCTCTTCGAATTGTAAATTATCGTCACTACCATATGAAGTCATTATTTTGTTTCTGCTATATAAAAGTTACTATATTATTATTTAAATTTGAAGAGCTATATTTTGTTATTCTTTTTTAGTTATAGTTTTTCCGTAGTATTCGTCAAGATCGAATTCTCTAAAAGGCACGTCAAAGGTTATTAGACCGTAATCACGGGCACGTTCAACGGCCACTGTTAATTCAAAATGTTTTTTCTGGCAAATACCAGTTTTAGAATAACTTAGAATTTGACCCGTATGTGGCGAAATGAACTGTTGCAGCAAGTCAATATTACGATGGTCCAACACTAAATATTCATCACGACAAATAGGGCACGGATTTCCTGTAGATATTACTCCTTTTCTAATACAAGTTTTACGTGTTTTACGTGGTGGAATTGCTCCTTTGTGGTTGCGTCTACGATTAAAAATTTGTTATAGAAATAAATCTGAATGTCTATTTGATTCGTACCTATATTGCTCCCAAACTAATTGATCACCATAGGTTTCTTTGTAGGCTGCACTTTTCAGGTATCTCATTGAAGTCTCTACCGGAATAACTTGTGTTCGGTCATTATTTTGCCTTTTTATTTCATCGGCAGTAAGGTTATTGGATTCAGCACCATTTGCGTTTTCATCCGGCTTTGCATCACACCTTAAGCGTGCACATGAATGAAAACTTGTAAGCCCTTGGGGATAAACAACGCGCTTAACAACAGAAAACTTTTCATTAGTAAGATTTCTAGAAATTGTCCTTAAAATTGTAATCATTTTACTTTATGTTGATGAATAACACTATTTTCGATCCTAACCAAATATTAAATAATAAAACAGTTCAGTGATACTTTTATCGTAAAATGTTTCTCGTTTAATGAGCCCGGTAATAAAATATCGTAAATTATACGATATCGATGTTTTTAGTTCATTCCTAGCTGTAATAAACCCAATAAGCGAAAACCATGTTTTGTTAACTTCTGGTATAAAAATATTAACTTTTATAATATGGAAATTAGAATGTAAAGGTTTTATATAGCTAAAATAAATTGACATTTTAACTTTTTTTCTATAACGAATAAACTACAGACAAAACACAAACACTTTCATTTATTGACTGCATTGTAGATGGAAATGGAAAATATCAATTAAAATGTAGAAAGCAACTTAATAGACAACTTTACTTTAACTTATATACTTCATTAGAATTTGTTTTTGCTCCTCAAATATAACATCAACGACCTTGTCTTTTCAAGAACACTGTGAATACGTTCTTCATTGTTCCTCCAATTCCTGTTTGTGATGATTTTTGTGTTCTCTAATCTCCTAACTGATATCAATTATGCGTATATCACTAGAATTAAATAGAGTAAGACACCTTGCCATTAAGAGTAGCATTGTTCGTTTTGAATAAAAAAAATCGCAAAAATGTATAAATTTATATTTATATATGTTTGCGCTGGCACAATTTCGATTACTTTGGCGCCGCGATCTGAAGATACCGTTGAAAAGAGGAAATCCCCCTGATTAAAAAATATTTAGGTTATTTAGGTTATAGGTACCGCAGACGATTAATTTTCGAGATATTCGGCTTTAAAGATCAAAATATCAAAAAATTCACATATTCAAATATTTGAAATTACATTATTAACATTCAATAAAATTCTAATTTTACATTTATTTACAGTTTTTTAATCAACAATTACTTGATTTAAAAATCACTTTTCACTCTAAGAATTATGTGTTTACAATTATGCGGAAACGAGCATCATTCCATCTAAATTCCTCTTTTTTTGCAAAAATTCCTCTTCTTTTATTAAAAAAAATTAAAAATCACATCGAGGACAGTCCTTTATGTTGCTAACACTTGTGTTGGCTCGACCTGGGTTATTTTTTTTAAAGTGCGGCCGAAGGCCGCCAATGCTGAAATACGCGAAAAAAATGCAAACATCCCTGGAATGAATTTTTTATACATATTTGATGCAGAAGAAAGTTCTTCATAAATAAAATGTAGTGGTGCAAAATCCTCCACATATAGCTTCTAAGGTGTGGCAACGCTCACTGGGTAAAATTCAATTTAAAATAACTTTCAACTATTAGAAGAATAAATTTTCCGCTGATTGGCTCACAGCCCAATAGCATAAGAAGTGATTTTTGAGAACAGATGATTCATTCGTTGAAATTGCTTAGCAATTAACATGGTATTACGCTCAGTGTGTAAAACTCATATCTTCTCTATGTATAAATCGATAGTTTTTCTTCCTATTGAAATCATCTCAGATAAAGCGCTTTATTATTGAATTCAAATATAAAGAGAAACTTATTTAGGTTTAAGTTCCTCAACGTTACTATTTATTATTGCGATAAATTGGCTATAATGTCTTAGAATTCGCAATTAAATAGACAAGGAAACGTTTATTGGAACTTATTTCTTAAAATCGTTTATTTTGGGTAAACCGTATACTTATTTCATTTGAATTTTCATGATTACTTTAAGCGCTTATAGGTGCAGATGTAATTATGTCTCTTCAGCTGGATCCTTCAATAATACAAAAGCTTACACATGAATCTTCTGAAATACGATTGCGTTCATTTGAACAAATTTGGAATAAGTTAAATCGTGCTTTTGAACACAATGAAGAAATACAATTTAAAGCGGGTGACTTATGTAAACAACTTATTCGTTGGTTCGGATTTGAACCAATATGTGAAGCGCATCGCGTGCTACAACTTCTCATAAAAATTTTAGATTCCATTTACAGCGAACAAGCTGTAAAACAACTGGGTGTGAGTCGCTTTAAGCGAGAGATGGATAAGGTCAAATTGAGACTTAAAAAATATCCGACGGAATCACAAATGGTGGAGGTAATAAAAAGTTTACTCGGCGAATACCAAGATAGTAAAGTGAAAAATCAAACAGATAAAGTTGTTGAAGTTTTTGACGCTATTTCGCTTAATGACACAGATGGAAATGACAGTGCTCAAGGTGACAAGATGTTAAGCAATTTTGTAGCTAATGACTATGAACCAGCGTGGTCAAAACCGACACCGGCAGATTTTACAGCACTTAGATTTATAGCAGATCTCTTAAGCAATACAGATGTTGGAAAAGATGAAATGACGAATACCCTTCTTCACCTAGAGATCACAATGCTGGATTATCCCGCCGAATATTTGCTACAAGCTCCACATGTGTTTTTGCGCCTCTTACAACTATATAGCATTAACGAATTTGAAAAGTGCAATGTATTGGAAAATGTTACTAGTCCAATTAAAGTTTACTTGCGGTATCTTTTAGCAAGATCAAAAGAGCGTTCTAATATAAGTGCATATTCAATAAATACAGCAGTAACACATATGACCGGAAATATACAATTAAAAGTCAGTACTATTTTGCAGATTGTTCTTGTAAAGAGTGTACAACTTTTGGAAATATTAGTGCACGAATTTAGTAAAGAAATGCAACATATTATGGAAATTGTTGGAGACTGCCTTGAGCTGTGTCGCATGCACCAATTAACTATTGATAACAGCGTGTTGAAAAAGTTATATAAAACTATTCTTAGTCTTAAAATTTCATTTGAACAAGATGGACATTTTACATTAAAAAGAATTAAATATCTTATACTTGTATGCCTAATGGATGATATTTTAGATCATAATACGATTGAACAAAGGGAAAAAGACGATGCACAAATGTTAGACTTTCTGCTGCGTGATTATACTTTCAAAGTTAATTTCCCACACCGTTACCAAACTATTGAACAGCGAAAAAAAATATTGGCTTCTCAAACTTTTGATCAATGCCAAAAGCTGCAACATTATGATAGTTGTACCCATTTTGCAGTATCATTACTTCAACATCCCAAAACAATTAAAAGCGAATCAATAGTAATGAATGAACCAAAAATATATGTTGCTTTGGAGAACTTGAAAAGTGTACAATTAACCGAATACATATTCAATTCGATTATAGATTGCAACGCACAATACTTATCAAAACCGGAGCTAAGGACGAAAGCTACAAAACTATTACTCCAACTCTTGCGCTTAAAACATGAACCACTGAGGATACATGTCTACAAAATGCTTTCTATGGCTGTAAAACGGCATTTTGCATGCTTAATGGAAAGTGAACGCTACTGCATTGGTTTGACGCATGAACAGTTATTGGAGAGTCAAGTACTGGGGGTACCATTAAGCAGTGAACTACTGCTCCATCTGATTTACGTATGTGGAGATGATACAAATGAAAGTATGAGCAAAATAAGTGAAGAAATAATATCACTAATATTAAAATCGCAAAACCTATTGGGTGAACATTGGCTGAAATTGCTTGAATTGTTTCTACCGATATTGCCTTTACTACAATGTTGTACACAATCCCAACAAATTGTAGTACTGTTGCAAAAACTACTTGATCCAGATACAAAACAGCTGCCTTTTTTGACAGTGTTGCAAGGTAATATAATTTTTATGTTTCATCGTGACAGCAACGTACGCAGCGAAGCTTTAGCGCGCCTTCTTTACATAATGAATACAGTGCCAGACGCTGACAAATATGTACCAAATCTGCTTCACATAAGCGATGTAATACCAAACGATGTGTGTATTTTAAAAACTCCTCGAGAATTTCGCAGAATATTTACGGATGTTAATTCTTCTTATGAACGCGAAACTTTACATAATTTGTTGAATATGTTAGAAATGTCCGATGTGGAACCAGTGATACGCAAAACAACATTAATGCAATTGAATGTGATGTGCCAGCAATGGCAAAGTTTAGCTACATTTTGTGAGGAAAGTGCTCACTATTTGATATTACAAGTGCTTGAAAATTCACTATTAGTTGCTTCGTATGAAGATTATACCGGCGCTGTAATTCCTGCCATCAGTATACTTTGTAAAGTGTTGTTGTATGATGCTTCTTTGCGTTGCGAACTATCAGATACACCAAATATATATATTTTACTGTTACGTGCGCTTGCTTTATATCAAAATGACATACAATTGCGTCAGGACGTCTGTGTTTGCCTATATCTGCTGCTTTATTCCAGTTTCCTTGTAGTGTTAGGCAATGAACGGGTTGAAGCACCCCGGTTGTTAGGTAATTTACAATTGCCGCTGAACTTCGATTTACAATCATTTGAACAACACAATACAGAGCTTTATGAATACGAAAAAATATTCGAAAATAAATCTGAAGCCACATTGTATTTGCGGCAGCTATTAGCTAACACCTTCTGTGACAGTCAAATTCCTGTGCCCAAACAGTACTTGGAACAACAAAAAGATTATGATTTTGACGTAGAATTGTATTTGACATTGCGGGATTGGCGCCTAATGAACGCTACGAATTCGAAACATAACATACAACGTTTTTTACGCGCAATTCTAAATGCGACCGATCATAAATCGTTGATAAATGCGAGCATTTCATTGCGATTACAGCTGATTCTGCGAGATCAACAAAACGCTAATACCTCAATATTGATACCCGACAAATTAGCCGATGAACTTTATGGGCTGATTAGCAAATACTTGCAATTACCGCCGGGTAATGAGTCGGATTATGAACTTTTCGAAGAATTGGTTGACCTCTGTCAATTGTGTGTACATCTGCAATTGACGGTAGTAAGTATACGGTTGGTAAAGGAGTTCATTTCCGATTTTCAGCATGCTATTATTACACTACTTAAGAATGAAGATACTTCGCTACGTTTATATCATAAATTATGTAATTTATTGAAAAGTGTAATGGAATCAGTCAAATCTATAAATGGAGAAGAAGAAAATTTACGTATTTTACATAGTAACTTATTTGAATTGATATTCCAACTGATCACGCGGCACTTCCAAAAGCGTGATTTCTTACGCATACGATGTTTGCTGTATCTACAGACGTCACTAAGTGCGTACGATATTTCCATTGCCGATGACCAGCTCATGGTATACTGCAAACGTTTTATAAAATTATCACTGGTATTAAAGTCATTTACACAAACCGGGTCACAATGGCAGATTGATTGCCTGACTATTGTCTGTCGGCTTTATGCACAGTTGGAGGAACCACAACGAAATTTTAAGCTCTGCCAATCATCAATCAAATACTTGAGTGGTCTATGCGGGCATTGTGACCGAAAAGTGCGTGCGCTGGCATGGTGTATTTTAACATATTTTTCACGTTACGACGAACAGCATGATAACAGTACATCATTGACAACTGGTATTGAGCTTCTACAAAATGAGTTATCTTATTTGCCTGGAGGCTTTATGGCATGTTGTTTGTGTACTTTTTTGGATGTCGGTGAAACAATAGTGGTACGTCAGTTAGCAGCCAATTTATTTATCAACTTTCTCAGTGGCAGAGATATAATTGAGGATGCTTATGAATTGCTTACACGACATACATTTCTTTCATTTGCTAACGAAGCTATACGCGGATGCTGCATATTCGAACAAAATTTACCATTACACTTTGATTTTAATGCGCAAATCAGCATAACTAATTGTGATTTAATCAGTTGTTTTTGTCGAATATGCGCAAGAATGTTGAAAAATAAACCCGATTTCGCCAGAGAGTTGTGTGAGAGTGATTTCATGTTCAAATTATATGAATTACTGAAAATTCCACCGGCGGATGCGAATCCAACATACCATCTTATGTGTGGCGATATATGTCATTTGTATGGCACATGTTATCCCACAAATTTCGCTTTACTGCAACGCACTTTGTGTCGTGATCAAATTTGGCTAAAGAACTTTTATCAATTGTTCGACCAACCACATACACTGGATACGGTGACTGTCAATGTGCTGCAGCTGCTATTGGTGCTTTGTAAAGATGACATGGCTTATGAGAAACTATGCGAAATCATTTCGAAGGCGCCCGAATCACTAGTGCGACATTTACTGCGCGCTTTTACCATTGATCACCTTAACACACCTTTACAACGTTGTTCCTTGGCAACGCTGAGCTTATTGCTAATCAAAGCTCAGCACAAAATTCAAGGTCATAGTAGAGCAAATCATCTTTTAGCAACATTGGAACGCAACGTCGCAATGATGGACAAAAAAGACATTATTGCACTTAAAGCGGTGAAATTGAAGGAAATACTGACGTCCAGACAGCGTGACAATTACAGTGAAGAACTAAACGCTTCTAATGTTGACATGGTGGCTGATGATACTGTGAGAAGTAAGCATTCGTCGACGTCAGTAGCAACGAAATCTGCAGTTGCGCTTATTTTCGTGGAGTTATTTCGGCTATTTCAACACCTCTACTCAATAGTGACTAGCAAATTTACCAACGCACCAACCAAAGCGCAAGTACAAATAAGTGAAACGTTGGGCGTTTTGCTGAGTATTTCTCCTGGCGCGAGGTTGGCGGCAAAACATCTGAAACTCTTCGATAAAATAACGCAAGTTTTCGATACATTTTTCGAACAATTCAAGTGCTCTGCTACAACATACGTACGTCGTTATGGCGAGCACAAAAAAGTGGCATTGGTAAAGAATTTTCAACTTTTGCTTAACGTATATTTCCATTGGTTCGCCGCTGCTGATGCAGCACTCACGGATAATCTGCAGAGCATAGGACTCTCCAAGCTAATAATGCAACTGTGGCCGTGGCTACCGCACTCTGGTGAATTAAAAGAGTTGACACTGCAGGTGTGTTGTTATCATAGCGAGCATTCGTTTGTCGTGTGTCAGCAGTTTGCAGTGCTGTTTTCCGGATATGCACAGTCATTGCTGCAGTTAGTCATTAAGTTGGTTGTGGCCGAAACAACGAAGGTGAAGGCGAATACTGCCGATAGTTTTCCGGTTATTAGCACCGGTTTACGTGTAGTTATGAATTGTTGCTCCTGTGCTGAGGGTCGCGTCACCATAATTAAGGCACACATGTTGGACATGTTCGATAGTCTGCATCCGTTTCACTTAAAGTCACCTAAAGTTAAAGCGGATATACTGCGCTCATGGTTGCAGTTTTGGGAGTTATTCTCACGCTATCCGGAAGGTGCGCATACGCGCAATTTGAGGGCGCTGAGTGATGTAATTTTACGATCTCCTCCCAGCAGCACTACACGCATACTCACGCTTCGTATATTGCGCAATATGTGTTTTCTGGCTAGTAATCGTTCGGCTTTGATGACATCAAACGATTTCATTTGTACTGCTGATGCGATTGTCAACGAACGACTGAATTTGTCAGCAGCACCAAATGCGGAACAGAAATATGCATCATATGAAGAACAGTTGATAGTCTGTGTAGGTGTTTGGAAATTAGCATCTGGTGGTGCGAAATACGTTGCTATGCTACGTACCACCAATTTGGCCAAGCATCTGCGGCAGTTGCAACAGCAGTTGGAGGCACTCGTGGAAACTGACTCCAAGAAATTCTCTCAAATACCCTTCTCTACAGATTTGTCCTATGTTCTTGATGTAATCTTAAATATTTTTAATAATTAGTTTTTGTTGTTTTAAAATATTGAAGTTGTTTTAGACGGATTGTTAAAAAATATATACATAGTTGTAAATACTTTTAAAGCAGTTATAAATAAAAATTAAATATAATGAAGTCTTCTTAAAGATTATATTATGGAAAGTTTTGTATTCTTTCAGTGCAACATTCAAAACTGTTTAATTAAAGCCTTATCATTTTCATCTTAAATTATGTGTTATTTATTATTTTGTAAGGAAGTATCTTAACTCGTTTAAATTATTCTTAATTGTGAATTACTTAATACATAAAGCATGTCTGCAATAGCAAATCTAAATATATTGGATTTCACTTTTACAGAATTGTTTATAAAAAATATATGATAATAAAATTGTAGTCACATTTATGATAAAACCCCTTAGGTATAGTCTGCTCATATGGCGCCATTTTGAATCATAAGCAACTATTTTTATTTTAAATATTGTAAATCTCAAGATCTGATGTCTTTGTTTCTAAAACAGGCATGGTCAATTCATATACTGTTGAACTTCCATAAGTCGAACTTCTATATATTGGCAATAGAAGTAAAATTTCATATAAATTTCCTTCCATAATTAAAAAAAATTTCCTAGCTCTCGTACAAGGAAGCCATGCTTTCCATTATGTCGGGTAACTTTAGATCGAATTAAGATTCCTTTTCCATAATCTTTATATTAATCGAAATATGTATTTGTTATTTTAATATTTATGAGAAAAATATAAATCCGTCCCAATTGAAATATCAACATAGCTTTTCTAATGATAAATACAGCAGTATTCCGAAATAACGAATTTATTGTCAGGTCAGTCATTTATTCGTGAAAAAAAAAACAAAAGAATAATTCAAATGTTCTCTTAAAGGAAGTAATGTGCTTTAAAAGTAATTCAGTAGTGGACATAGATTTTATCAAATAAATTATTCCAAAATGGACCAATTCAGGAAATTACCCAGTGCGGAATATTTACTTTTGTAGCTGCAACTCATATTTTTCAAGAGGTTTACATTTTAAATTAATTTTTTTTACACAATTCTGGCACATATACATCTTTTTTGGCCCGATCAATAATTTTAAGTTTTTCTATGGATTTAAATATTTTTCTTTTTGGACACAAATCGTAGAAACATTAATATATTTATTGCTTCTTTTGAATATTTTCAAGTTTCCTTTTTTCAATTCTGTCGTGGTAAGAGATTTTATTTTATTTTAATTTCTTTCTACATATATGTATATTCATCAAGTTGTTCGTTAATCCGAGTACTTAGAAATCCCCGATAACCGTTATTTATGACACTCAATGTAATAAATTTGCTTGTTTGTTATTAGCTGTTTTCGTTAAAATGAATATTCGTTATTTCGGAAAACTTCTGTGCATTTAATTAATTATAACTTATACATTTTTAGATGTTTTATATTTTCCAAAAATAGATGGCGCCACTGTTACTGTACAAAACCCGCTTAAAGGTTTATGAAGAATGAAGTGGTGAACACAAAGACCACAGTACATACAGTAGAAAACCTTATTCGTGGGGAATTCTCGGTGGTAAGATAGCCGCCATCTTGGAAAAACGCAGTGCTGTATATATTGAGTACTACATTTTAGTAAAACTTTAGTCATAAAATATCAAATATTATGTATATAGCTGTCTTATATAAAGCGAAATTATTTATTTATACTATATTTCAATTATAGAAGATTTTAACATCAATGTGTGCCACATTATTGCAAAAAAATTATTAAATGTAGATGAGATATTTCATAAGTGGTGAGAATAAAATATAGCTCTCATACAAGTACTTCTATGTGGTACGGTATTTTTGGTCACATTTATTTAAACTTAACTGGCACAAAATTGCTGGTTTTTTTATCCATTTTTGCTAGTTTTTACTTAAATTATTACAAACAATTTTATTTAAAATACTTTGAATTGCAAAGCTTGGAAGTACACAAAAGTTTTATAAGCTTGAAATGATAAGTGGTTGCCTCCTTATTAAACATTTTTAAAACAAAATATGTCATGATCCTATTGAATAGGATCATTTCAAACCATAGGGTCCAAGGTAACAAGAATCAAAATCGTCATTTAATAATAATATAATTTTTATGAAATTTATAAAAAGCTCAAGAGCTTTTACTAAGTTTGACGAATCCTACACTTTTTATTTTGTAAAAGTATAGGCGTCTTCAGAGATCTACCCTTTCTCGAATAATGTTAAAGACAGCAAACAATTGTGCATTTTAAAATATTCATTATACATATAACCATATAAATATGAAAATGAATTTCTCTGAAGGAAATCGTTTTCAATTATATCAATTTCCATACAATGTCTAATAGATTGCTGACTATCTATGGAAGACATTGCCAACGTTTGAAAAGTTTGCCAAGAACTATCTTGAACTAGAACAACATACTCTTTCAAGGTTATTTAGTGAAAATTATTCAAATTGTTTAATAGTAATATTAAATTTTTTAAAATTTGAAAGCGCCAAATACAGTGTCACCAACCCAGGGTTGTATTTATTTTAATACAATATTTAAAAATTAGTTGAATCGCTTGTACATAAGGGGCCATCCATAAATTACGTCATACCTTGAAGGGGGGGGGGGGGGGGGGGAGGGTATCATTCAGAAGTGACATTGTGTGACAAGGGACAGGGAGGGGTCAAAAGCTTTGTGACATCACATTTAAAAATTTAGGGCAATATCGTTTCTCGCTCTGCTGCGCCCCTGGGTGCTAGACTACTGGCTGCTCTGTACCACGCCGATCACGCAGCAGCATAATTAAGTATCTATTATTTATTGCCTAGTCATTCGTTGTCTCTGTACTTTAATATTTAACTAAATGTTGATTTTATTAAAGATTATTCAATAAATATAAGAATAAATAGAATAACCTGTTTTTTTTTTATTTTATGATAAATCCATAAAATTTGAAAATGGGTGACGTCACGTCAGGGGGGGGGTGAGTTCAAAATGTGACAACTTGGGACAAGAAGGGGGGGAGGGGTTAAAAAGTCCTTAAATTCGTGTGACGTAATTTATGGATGGTCACTAAAATATAACTAACTTATCAATAAATAACACTTAATACCACCATAAAATTTAATAAATATCCGAAATAATTTAAAATAATTCCAATAATAATGAAAAAATTTATTTTATTTAATAATTATTTAAGTACTGTTCATCGGACTTTAAAAGTTTTGTGAAGATTAAATGCTAGCACAACACCCTAATTACCACAATTGTAGCAAAAAAAGCGTAGGACACAACCCAAGTACGCCTCGGTGGTGTGTTAAAAGATGAAAATTAATGTAAACAAAAAAAGGTTTTCTACTGTATATACTGAGACAAAGACGGCGACACGACAAGACGTAGCGACGGCTGATCACAAATGTTGCTTTGAAGCCAGCGTCTTAAACATTTTGAAGACGGCAGCGACTTATCAAACAGCAATTTCATTGTTGCCGTACTAAAATCTTTCACTTCAATAAAATTTACATATTTAGTTTAAAGTGAAATTATTTGTGCAAAAAATGTAAAAAATGGTCGATTTATTTGTTTTAAATAATCGATTGTTATTATAAATATTATATGAAAGCTATTTTACGTTTCTGCTGGCAAAATAACGTCATATTTGTTATAACTTTGAATAATTTTACATTTCAGATATTAGTGGCAACTCTACAGCTGCCCATTGTCGTCGCTAAAATTAGAAACATTTTTAATTTAGCGACAACGACAACTACAAGCCGGTTGTCGCGTAGTCGTGCTGTTGTCAAAAAATCTGTGCCCATAAGAACGCGTGTATTTAAATATTTGACAGCGTTTACTCCATTTATTATTGCGTTCAGAAAATCTCAAACTAGACTGCCTGAGATTTGCTAAGAGCAACGACTTTCGTAGTAAATTGTGTCAATATATTTCGGAATAATGAAATGAGTTTTTACATCAACGATTCACCGATGTTTCAAGCAAAATTTGCATTTGCTTCGTACTTATTCCAATGCCAACTGATATGCGCCTTCCAATAGTTCTCGGGATCTTTGCATAAATTTATGATGACTTTTTTACTTCTCTTTAACTTTTATGCAAACGAAACTCAGTCGCTTTTTTTTTTTAAAGAAAAATAAACTATTAATAAAGTTCTTTTTACAAGATTGGTTGGTACGTTTTTTGTGGCTTGATAATTGGAATTTTCTTAGACAATATAAATTTCCACAACGAATTTTACTTCGGGAGGCTCATTAAAATCTTAACTCTTATACCACCTATAGTTGTACGAAGTCTATTAATATTCTGCTCTTACCACTAGTGATTAGCTTAATCGAATATTTAATAATACTTAAGAATCATGTACTTTCTATGTTCTTTGTGGTGATACAATTTATTTATTTTATCTCCCTTTGTTAAACAGTTGTTCAAAAAAGTCTATAATGGTACGCCAGTACGTATACTTCATCTCAAACTCTGTGATTGTTATAACGGTAGTTATTGCACACTCACTTAGAGCTAACCTAATAAAGAGCGAACTGACGTTTAGTTGACAACACCTTTACAAATTCTACTACTCTACAAAGTTGTAGAGTCGTAGCGAGTACGAAGTGTAGTCGTTATTGAAGTGTCCGATAGAGCAGAGCTATTAGCTTAGTGCAGTGCGTCACCGTACGTGCGCCGCCCTCGTGACAAATGGTGACTGCAACCGACAACCCCAAGTGTCCTGCCAAACCTATTCGCGTAGACTGACGTGATTTACATATATCAATATATGCATATAAAATATTATATTACATTCCATTTAACTTTTGTATGGCAAACAAGCGTACATTAATCAATACGGTTGATTAAAATTTAATTGACATATGGTGTTCCATTAAACAAGCGACTCGTCGTCGTCGTCATCATCATCTTCGTCGTGGTATGTCCATATACTTGTGTTGTAAAGAGTGAACGAGTGTGTGTGCTTTGTACTCCAAGTGACCTGACTGATGAAGGTAAGTTCAATTACTTTGACACTACCTCAGTGAAGTAGCTAAAGTATTGCACGAAAGCCACATATATATGAAATGAATATATAATATATAGTACATGTCCGCAAGTGAGGAATGTGTAAGCCCCAGAAGCAGCAACAGCTCATAGTGGACATATTTGCCCATTAGCATAGGCCAATCTACGCATTCATACATAAATAAATATATACCCTATGCATGTTTGTATGGGGTGTCTGCGTGTCTGTCCACTCAACAGTTTCATCGTCTCTGCGCGCTTAAATGGATTAACGCTATATGTGTAGATTAGCGCTCCCTGTTGCAACTTTTCGCGACTCCAGTGTAAATGACTTCATCTGCTTTTCGTCGAAAAACGCCGGTTTGTCAATTGACAAAATCTAGATTTGCCCAGCCAGCGCATAGACGCCGTTATTGTTATGTTGGGTGGTCAACAAATACTATGTACTTACATATTTATATGTTTAGTAATTGTATTCGAATCTGTGTGTTTACATTTATATATATATGTATGTGTGTAAGAAATCTGTGCACAATCTACTTCATATCAATATCATTTCACTAAATTCAGTGTATTTAAATTGTTCTCGCAAATAAACAAATATATGCATACATACATATGTATTTACATACATATATGTATGTACACTTTTCTAACAATTGCACTCTGTGTTAAGCCAATTTCGCTCTCACTTCAAAATAAGAATAAGCGTACTATAATTTAGCGGCGCCAGCCGAGTCAATGTCGTGGGCTGTGCTAATATTCACGCCCTTGCTTACAAATATGCCAATACATTGAAGCGTAGTACACGAATATGCTCATGAGCGCATACCATGCAGCTCTGAGTGATGAATGAGTTTTATTATTTTAGTTTTCTGTTTGGCGAAAAAAAGAACATTTGGTTTATAACGAAGTCAAAGAGACAAACATAACTTCAAGCTCTTTATCGCGAGCTTCAATATGACTTGACACACAAACAATTATTTTCGCGGCATTTCTAAACGAGCAAAAGAATTAACAATGTCTATAAATAAATGTGCACATTAGGGTGGAGTCGTTTTTCGGAATGTCTTTTCTTCGTAAGAGTACAAAGTTGTGTTGATCTGAACATCATGTACTAACAATCCAAAATGATATCATACAATTTACAACGCTCTCGCTTCATGATAGATAGAGTCCATGATATCACTGTTTACGCTGTTGGTGAACAGATGACAGGCAAATGAGCGGGACAGTGAGAATATTGCAAAAAATAAAAAATTTATAACTTTTTTATCTATAGCTTAATACACATAAACAAAAGCAAATTTAATACATACTTACATATAATATGAATCTCAAAAACCGTTTTAGACGTAAAATCATTCGTTGGAAGAAATACATACATAAAGTGAACAAAATAGGGTAGTTCATTTATAAGGCGAGAATGACTGGACCAATTTTAATGATCTTCAATTTGTTGAACAGATAACTATTAAAAACACTTAAAAATAAATATAATCTACGCAGACAACCAACTATACATAGCCAAATATTATTTCAGATATATAAAAACTATTTAATTCAATTCATCTATAAGTCCACAATAATGGTTTATTGATACAAAAATAAGCTAATATCGGTAACTAAATTTCTAAGTTACAATTTACATACAAAAACAAATAATAAAAATAAATATTAAAAATAAACTCAATCTAATTTAGTGTAACAACAGCTTGGTAATTGTTTTCAAGTATGTAGCAGATCGTCCAAATACACCTCTATTAAACGGACACTTCCCTTAAGTGGTCATTTTTTCATGTACCGTGTTTAATTTTTAGAACAAATGACCCTATCTTGGGCGGACGCGAACAATTCTTTACTATAACATTAGTCAAAAAACCTCCACTGAGCGGGCGCGAACCTCTTCTCAATAGACAAAGAGAGCCTTTTTCATAAGAAATCCAATTAAAACTTCGGTTAAGCGGACGCGAACTCCTCACCCTCGCATGGTAAGTTCAAAACGTGTTAAAATATTTTTTCCTAGTAACACGTCATCAGTTTGTTAGCCTTTGAATCAAGGAATTATACAAAATTTCAAAGATCAATATCGAACTGGCTGATTTAGAGGCCATTGTTGGAATGCACTGAATACGTAGATTTCGATTAATGAAATCTCCTCAAAAAAATTGCTTTGATTGCTGTTTCAAATTTAAAAATATTTTGCAGGAATTATTTTTCTCTTTTCGTTATTGCATGAAGTAAATGTATATGTTGAAACCTTTGAAGAAGTACATAATAATCCTTGTTTGAGCAAAAGACATATGTTTTTTTAAATGACTATTAAAATAATAACAATTTTTTTAAATTCTAAAATAAGATGCCCACTCTCTTAAGGGGACACTTCTCTTGGGCGGACAAATATCGCTCGACAGTAGGTGTCCGTCCAAGAGAGGTTTCACTGTATTGTGAATGTCCGTACTATCCTGCGAGTATCGCATGTATGTAAGCGCAGCCCATTTATATGACCGAGTGACTTTTGTCGGTGTTATCATACATATGTTACTTTCAAATACCTCATTAGTGATAATAAAAGTGCTTTCTTCATTATTTAGATATCAAACACAGACAAATTAAATTATTTTTCAACATGTAAATGTATGTATGTACAAATATATCAAAATTGCTTTATTGTAGGTAGGTATACTTTCAATTTATTCGTTTGGCTGACTCACTCTTGAATACATTTAACACTGATACCCTCCTTAGATATGCATTTGTAGAAGAAACAGGTGTTCATTGGCATATTTTCCTTGATGATTTATTTATTTTTAAATTCAAAGTAAATATTCACGGGAAGCGGGGATATACAAGTTTTCTGACCGCTTTGAACTATGCTGTATTTCTTCTCCCACGTATAGGAAATAAGCGTTTCAGTCGGTAATTTTTTTAAGTGAGCTTGTTCACCACAAAGTGATTTGGTATTAAAACCGATACAGAGCACCCCTTAACTCACATAAATGTTTTAACAACACATTCCAATTAAAAAATTCTGTATTTGTACTGTTTCCCTTTTACTGTTTCCCTTTTACTGTATATTTTTGCACTTTTAGATATCAACATTTTGATAAAATCACAATAAAACATATTTTTTTAATTTTTCATACAGAGTAGTGCCTGTTAAAAGGCATAACACTACAGTACAATTAAACTCTCATAATCTAATCAGTCATTCGAGAATTTGCTGCATAAACAATTGCGCGTGATTCCATTTGAGATATATCAAAGATAAACTTTATGCAAATAATTAACAATCATTTAGACATTTCGAAGCGTGTACAGTGTAATGTCGCCGTGAGAACTGTTGTCAAATATGCCAATAATGCTTGGAGAAATTAGAAAGATGGTAATTATTGATTGACTACTGGTTTTACGATTATACATACATTATTATAAAATTTTTTTGAATCGTTTTTTGTGCTCTGAATAAGTTTTAGAAATTTAGAAGAATATTTAGTTCTATATTTGGTTACACTTGTTAAAAAACTAGAAATAATATGTGGTATTCTTTTGTTCTATATTATATCTAGTTACTCAAATTTAGTTTAATTTTTCTTGGATACAAAATTTACTTTGGTTGAATAAATATACCTTGAGAGGCTTTGGTAATCACTTTACTCAGATGTTTTTTCAAATTTTGAAAAATATACATATTTGACTGTTCTCGAGACACTGTTATGTGATATTTGGAAATGTTTTGAAAAATTTCTTTAAAGCTTGTTCATGCTTTGATAAGATAACATTTGAAAAGTCGAGGAAGTATTCACAATTCGTCAGACATTATAAGTACATTAATCAGCAGAATATAAAAAACGTATATTATTAACTTATGGTAGTTATTAAAGACCATTAAATATGTGACAGAACAATTAGAAACCCTCACTTTTTGGGGGGGGGGGGGGGAAACCAGCAAATGCACAAACATATTAAGTTGCGTTTAATTACTAATTACAAATATAGGTATGTACATATGTATATGTGTACACAAAATGCCTAAATATACATATTTATATGTATGAGTGGTCTATTTAATTAAAAATAATGATATAGAGGGGAACATACAAATCTATGGTATGTACAGTGGCTCACAGCTTATTTTGTGTAAGCAACATTTTTGATAATACTGATATGAAATTAATGTTTTTTGCTCTGAACTAACTAAATGAACGAATGATGCAATTATATTGATAATTTAGTTTTAAATACAAAACATGTAAAAAAATTTACAAAAGTATTCAAATTCAATATTTTATTAAACAAAAACCAAAAACACTCATAATTCATGGGTCACAGCTTATTTCGTGTGTTGATTTTCGTTCATGTGATACATGGAAATAACGGATGCAGAAAACTAACGGTAAATCAAAGTGTGAACTATGAATACTTAAGAAGCAGTTTATGTTCTAAAAACAATGCAGATCAGTTGCAATTACGCGGTATATCAACATGGGTCCACGCACTTCAATTGAAAAACGCGAATTAGTTATTAAACATTTTCAAAGTGGAAAAATGCAAAAACAAATTGCTGAAATGGTTGATTTAAGTTCATCTACAGTTCAATATATAATTCAGCGCTTTGTACGTGAAAATCGCGTGCATAACAAGGGTCGAAAGGCTCCTAATAAAATTTTTAATGAAACGGATGAGAGGTGGATTTCAAAAAAGATTAAAAAAGAACCAATGTTAAGTGCTCCAGCGGTGACCAAAGATGTTGAAATGTTTCTCGGCAAAAAATGTCATCCAGAAACTGTGCGCAGAATATTAAGGGACTCCAATTTTCATGGGCGAACAGCACGGAATAAGCCTTTTATAGATAAGAAAAATAAAAAAGCCCGTTTACAGTTCGCAAATGACCATTTAAGCAAGGACAATGCTTTTTGGAATACGGTTATTTTCGCCGATGAGAGCAAGTTTAATATTTTTGCGTCAGGTGGTAAAGCATACGTATGGCGGAAACCAAATACTGAGCTCCAAACAAAAAATTTACGCGCAACAGTAAAACATGGTGGCGGTCATGTAATGGTTTGGGGGTGTATGTCATCTGCAGGCGTTGGTCGATTGGAGTTTATAGACTCCACTATGAATAAAGAAGTGTACCTAGACTTACTGAAGCAAAATTTGATTCAAAGTGCAGAAGACCTGGGTATACGTGACATTTTTCGCTTCTACCAGGACAACAACCCTAAACATAAATCTGGTCTTGTACAAACCTGGCTCATTTGGAATTGTCCACACCTCGTCCAAACACCTGCACAGTCACCAGATTTGAACGTTATTGAAAATGTATGGCACATTCTGGAAATTAATATTAGAAAAGACCACATTTCTAGCGTCCAAACTCTAAAAGCGGCTTTGAAGGAAGAGTGGGGTAAAATATCGCCAGATTATACAAAAAAATTGGTGGAATCAATGTAAAACAGCATGAAAGCTGTAATCGAGCAAAAAAGGCTTTTCCACAAAATATTGAAATTTTATTTTGGTTTACTTTTTATAACTTTTTAGTAAGAATTTTTATACCACACGAAATAAGCTGTGACCCATTAATTATGAGTGTTTTTGGTTTTTGTTTAATAAAATATTGAATTTGAATACTTTTGTAAATTTTTTTACATGTTTTGTATTTAAAACTAAATTATCAATATAATTGCATCATTCGTTCATTTAGTTCAGAGCAAAAAATATTAATTTCATATCAGTATTATCAAAAATGTTGCTTACACGAAATAAGCTGTGAGCCACTGTATATAAATAATGACATATGCAGAGACATTAATAATTCAAAAGCAGTGAAAATAAATAGTTACTTAACTTAATGTGTAATTATTTATTTATTTGGAAACGTTTTTTTATAGTAAACTATTTTAGATTAATCGTAAATATTCCCTAATTGTTTTGGTTTCACATTATTGTCCCAAATTTCTGTTCAAACTGATGAGACAACAAGTAAGGAAGGGCTAAGTTTGGGTGTAACCGAACATTTTATCCTCTCGCAATTTATTTATTTAACTTTATTTATATTATATAATACACAATTTGACCCACATATTCGTCATATATATAGTATAAAGTCCATTGAAAGTTGGAAACCATAATATTAGGTTAGAAGCACCTTAAAACCTATGGTCCAATTTCGGCGATTTTTAGAATGGATCTGCCACACTATAAGCATAGTATTTGTGCAAAGTTCTGCACCGATATCTTCACTAGTGCTTTCTTTATATAAAGTAAACGATTCAGATCGTCTTCAAAGTTCTGGTATATAGGACGTAGGCGTGGTTGTAAAGCGATTCGGCCTATTTTCACAACATATCATTGGGATGTAAGGAAACTATTACAAACCAAGTTTCATTGAAATCGGTCGAGTAGTTCCTGAGATATGGGTTTTGACCCATAAGTGGGCGACGCCACGCCCATTTTCCATTTTGTAAAAAAATCTGAGTGCAGCTTCCATCTGCCATTTCTTATGTGAAATATAGTGTTTCTGACGTTTTTCGTTAGTGAGTTAACCCACTTTTAGTAATTTTCAACCTAACCTTTGTATGGGAGGTGGGCGTGGTTATTATCCGATTCCTTTAATTTTTGGACTGTATTAGGAAGTGGCTAAAACGACTGCAGGAAGTTTGGTTTATATAGCTCTATTGGTTTCCGAGATATGTACAAAAAAAAAACCTCCCCAAAAAAATTACATCCAAATATGCCCCTTCATAGTGCGATCCTTCATACCAAATTTTATTTCCATAGCTTTATATAATCCTATATCTAACACGTTTCGTTTTGGGTGTTACAAACAACCGTTATGGGAACAAAACTATAATACTCTCTAGCAACTTTGTTGCAAGAGTATAAAAAATGTTTTTCCTTGGAACACAGTTGAACTTCCATAATTCGAACTTCTATAACTCGAAGATCTTCATAAGTTGAACCTTGGAATTGTCAATAGAAGTCGAATTTCATACAAATTGCTTTCATAAGTCGAACTTCACGGCCAGGGTTACAAAGGCATGGGTAGGGATGCAAACATCGTGAAATGAAACATCGATAGTTCGATGTATCGATGTTTCTTCAAAACCCATCGAAGTCAAAAACATCGGCCATTAAAACATCGATACATCGAAACATCGATGTATTTTTGAACATTTTTAACTTATTTTAAATTTAGTGTGAAAAGCTAAGGGATACAGAAGCAGAAGCATAAATAAATGAAATGTAGTACGCATTAAGTTGATACATTTTATTTCACTTAGCATTATATGTCTGTTAAAGTTTTTTCTCAATAAATAACAGAATTTCAAAACAACGATATGGAAAATTTTTTCTCTGTCATTTCTTTTCGATTTTACTTCTGCGTGATAGTTGCCCTGGGTTTAGAAAACAATCGTTTGCTCGGCACTGAAGAGGCTACAATGTGTAAATATTAATAAGCCTATTTATACAACTCCGGAAACACAGTATTCATGTCAACCCAAACTCTATTTTCTTCTGATTGGTAGGGGTAACAGCCGAGATACACTTTCTCTTCAACCATCCGTCCCTGTAATTGTAGATAAATTTGACAGCTTACATTTCACCTTTTGGTGGACCTAATGTTTATTCTGGTTCCAAACATCAAACGAGTATTCTGTTTCACACTCATCCGAAGATTCTGTTGTATTAGCGTGATTAATTTTCTATGAAACAAAAAAATGTATTTCCTTTAGCCCTAGCATCTTTAAAATGAAGTAATTTGAATCTCTGATCAAACGCAGTAGCCTACGCCAGAATTATATAAATTGTATAAATAAACCATAAAAGTAACCGCAGGTCAAAGCGCACATTCCCTTAACGAATTCTCCGTATTTTCCAAAAATCTAATTCCAATGTAATAAAGCGTATACAAATAGAGGGTTTCGGGTTAATACCCGAAAAAGTGTGAAGTCAAATTTTTATATAAAACATCGTTGAAAGTGACAACGATGCATCGATGTTTTTAGATTCGAGACATCGATGGCTAACATCGATGCTTTTTGACGAAAGCATCGATGTTTCAAAAACATCGATACATCGTTTGCATCCCTAGGCATGGGTTACAGACGTCAAGAGGCAAACAATATCAAAATGGAACAAATAAAATTATAGAATATACGTTTTAAGGCAGTAGTCTGCTTTACATGTTTCAAAAAATCGATTTTTTTGTTTTGTTTTAAATCTGTTCCAAAACTATCCAAGATATGTCTTTAAAATTCCAGAGGCGAATTCGACATATTTTCGAAGCTAGAGCAGTTTTAGTGGCCGAGCGTCGAGCAGGTGTGAATGCTCAGGCAGAACTTTAAAGCGCATTTTTTCGAGTTTTCATTTCACAAGTGTTAGAAAACGGTGCCGGCGATAGCAAAAAGAATATAACGGGTGATTTTTTTGAGGTTAGGATTTTCATGCATTAGTATTTGACAGATCACGTGGGATTTCAGACATGGTGTCAAAGAGAAAGATGCTCAGTATGCTTTGACATTTCATCATGAATAGACTTACTAACGAGCAACGCTTGCAAATCATTGAATTTTATTACCAAAATCAGTGTTCGGTTCGAAATGTTTTTATCGACAAATTTTGTTCAGCGATGAGGCTCATTTCTGGTTGAATGGCTACGTAAATAAGCAAAATTGCCGCATTTGGGGTGAAGAGCAACCAGAAGCCGTTCAAGAACTGCCCATGCATCCCGAAAAATGCACTGTTTGGTGTGGTTTGTACGCTGGTGGAATCATTGGACCGTATTTTTTCAAAGATGCTGTTGGACGCAACGTTACGGTGAATGGCGATCGCTATCGTTCGATGCTAACAAACTTTTTGTTGCCAAAAATGGAAGAACTGAACTTGGTTGACATGTGGTTTCAACAAGATGGCGCTACATGCCACACAGCTCGCGATTCTATGGCCATTTTGAGGGAAAACTTCGGAGAACAATTCATCTCAAGAAATGGACCCGTAAGTTGGCCACCAAGATCATGCGATTTAACGCCTTTAGACTATTTTTTGTGGGGCTACGTCAAGTCTAAAGTCTACAGAAATAAGCCAGCAACTATTTCAGCTTTGGAAGACAACATTTCCGAAGAAATTCGGGCTATTCCGGCCGAAATGCTCGAAAAAGTTGCCCAAAATTGGACTTTCCGAATGGACCACCTAAGACGCAGCCGCGGTCAACATTTAAATGAAATTATCTTCAAAAAGTAAATGTCATGAACCAATCTAACGTTTCAAATAAAGAACCGATGAGATTTTGCAAATTTTATGCGTTTTTTTTTTTTTTAAAAAGTTATCAAGCTCTTAAAAAATCACCCTTTATGTCCGATCGAAAAAAACCAAAGTGATCTAGCTTCAGTATTAAATTATATTCTATTTGAACTAAAAAAGTTGGACAAAAGTATTGTTCAAACTACTTGCTTTGTAACTTAAAGTCAATTTTTTCCTTAAAAAAGGGAATTTTTTTCTCAAAATTCGAAAAAATTTGAAATTTTATAACTTCTTCGGTATTTTTTTAGTTCATAAAGAAAAGAAACTTATAAAAATAAAAAAAAAAATTGGTTCGACTGTTTCAGATGCATCGCACGACCTCCATCATCGGCACCGATTTACAAGTGCAGACTCCAGGCGCTCCAGAAAAATAATTACAACTTTGAAAAAATTTCAATATTTTTTAATAATAAATATTTCCGGTTTCACGAAAATTAAGTTCTATTTAATATTAATTTTTATTTAACTTTGTACTTAAGTTTTCTGTTTTTCACCATTATTCAAAATTGACATGCAAAAAATTAAAACGCATGAATGTTAGAAAGAATAAAAACATATTTATGTAAACAAAAAATTGTATTTATTTGTCAAAATGGAAAAAAATATTCGAAATCAGCTGATAGAAAAACGTAAGCATAGTTGTATATGAAAGTATTTAAATAATATTTAAATGGCAAAGCGATATCATTTAAATAAAAATTAAGTTAAATGGTGAAACTGAAATAGAAAATTTGTCACTTAAATTTGTGTCGTCATACTGGCTCTTAATCTCAGCTTCTTAATCCTTAAGGCATAGAAGTATTCATATATGCAGTAGTATCCAGAAATAATAAACTGACCATATAATGATAAGGCTTCTTTATGGTTTCTATATCAACGAAGTTATGGTGCTCTTTTCCTTTCCTTTATCAGTCTTTGTTCCTTTAAAGTTTAAACTGATATACCAATCTCTTATAAATATTTCTGACAAATTTTCAATTATTGAGTCATACAAATGTCTGAAAAGAGAATCGACACACACCACCTTTTTGTCGACTTTAAAGCTGCTTTCGACAGCACGAAAAGGAGCTGCCTTTACGCCGCGATGTCTGAATTTGGTATCCCCGCAAAACTAATACGGCTGTGTAAATTGACGTTGAGCAACACCAAAACCTCCGTCAGGATCGGGAAGGACCTCTCCGAGCCGTTCGATACCAGACGAGGTTTCAGACAAGGTGACTCACTCTCGTGTGATTTCTTTAACCTGATGCTGGAGAAAATAATACGAGCTGCAGAGCTAAATAGAGAAGGTACAATCTTCTATAAGAGTGTACAGCTACTGGCGTATGCCGATGATATCGATATCATTGGAAACAACACCCGCGCCTTTAGTTCTGCTTTTTCCAGACTGGATAAGGAAGCGAAGCGTATGGGTCTGGTAGTGAACGAGGACAAGACGAAATATCTCCTGTCGTCAATCAAACAGTCAGCGCATTCGCGTCTTGGCTCCCACGTCACTGTTGACAGTCATAACTTCGAGGTCGTAGATAATTTCGTATACCTGGGAACTAGCATCAACAACACGAACAATGTCAGCCTCGAAATCCAGCGCAGAATAACTCTTGCCAACAGGTGCTACTTTGGACTGAGTAAGCAAATGAACAGTAAAGTCCTCTCTCGACGAACCTAAATCAAACTCTACAAGTCGCTTATCATTCCCGTCCTGCTTTACGGTGCAGAAGCTTGGACGATGTCAACATCAGATGAGACGACACTAGGAGTTTTCGAGAGGAAAATTTTGCGCAAGATTTATGGCCCTCAGAACATTGGCAACGGCGAATACCGCAGACGATGGAACGATGAGCTGTACGAGTTATACGACGACATTGACATAGTTCAGCGAATAAAAAGACAGCGGCTACGCTGGCTAGGTCATGTTGTCCGAATGGACGAAAACATTCCAGCCCTGAAAGTGTTCGATGCAGTACCCGCCGGAGGAAGCCGAGGAAGGTGAAGGCCTCCACTCCGTTGGAGGGACCAGGTGGAGAGCGACCTGGTTACACTTGGGATCTCCAACTGGCGCCGAACTGCGAAGGAGAGAGAGAGGTGGCGCACTATAACCGGCTAAACGGTTGCAACGCCAATCACATACATACAAATGTCTCCACCATAAGTGGGAATTTTGAAGTTGAAAGTGTAGCAAAAAATTCTGAATAATGTAATAAAATAAAGTTAAGCAGCAGATAAAGAGTCCATCATTTGTGAAAAGCTGAGAAAACACAGCTGATTTTGTTTACAAATCTAGTTTGAATAGTAATAGTAGATAGTAAAATATTTGTTCGATGTTAGTTTTTTTTTAAATAACCTATTTTCTGCTTTAAAATCATCTCCCTTGATGTCTCAAAAAAATGCTCTTGCCGTTGACAACATATAAGAAACATAAAATCAATAAATCAAAAATATTTCGATATTACATTGATCAATCTCGTTATTGAACGAATGAAAAAGAAAATTAATATTTTACTTTGAACAAAAAATCTAATCTTGTTTGCAAAATTTTCGCCATTTCGAAAAAATAATTTGACAAAAATGCTCACCTAACACCTTAAATTGCTATTAGTGGTAAAGGAACGAAGCTAATTAGCTTAAAATCGTAAAAAATTAAAATTTAGATTTTTTTTTTATATCATGATATATTATAATATTACTATTATAATTACAGTTCATTCTTGACAAACAACAAAAACAAATAGAGACGTCATAAATGAAATGAATTCTCATATTAATACTAAGCATTCGCTTTATATAAATTCATTTATGACGTCACTAAGCAGTGGATTTTCTACAAAAACTAATCAAAAATTAGGAACATTCTTGCACCTAATATAAAAAATTATAACTTCTCCCAGTTTTATAATATTTGTTCCGCTACTAAATGCTTTTATCCAGGCCTATCCGTACGTATGTATGTATAATACATATGTACATATACTTGTTTGTACGCATGTGCACACACTAGTAACTATGACGAACATTGTGCTTTTCATAAAACGTTTACAGGAGACTCTTTGACACCTTTAAACGGCTACGATAACGTTAGTGTGGTTTTGTCAGTCTGCTCGTAGCGACTTCAAGAATACCAGAAACATTAGGCATTCATTATCTACAGGTGAAATATTGGTTATTGTTTTGGTTTCAATGGCCGGCATGGTGTGATAGTGTTATAAATAATTCTTAACGGTAAAGTAATTAAGGAGTGAAAAGTGATTATTAAAAAAAAAAAAACAAAAGAAAACCGTAAAATATGCAACACATGAAGACATTAATGGGCTGATTAATTTGCAAGACACTTACTTATGTCCATTTGTATGAGTGAGAATATACATTAATATAATTGGCTGCATTTGCTCGCAAAGGAATGTACACAAATTCAGTCGGTTATCAACACTTGCCGTGTCAAGTAAGCTTAACTTTAATGTTACCTTATAAAAAAGTGTGCATGGTGAACATATGAAATACTGAACGCAAACAAATCCGGATACGAAATTCGAAATCGGGAATTACAATAAATCAAATTGGTAAGATTAAAAACGATTTAGTTTTAAAATTACGCAACGTTATAACATAATATTTAATCTATTATAAAAGTCATTTCAATGATTTCATTTCAATTGATTTTAATCTAAAAATGCTTAAAGATATCTCCAAATTAAGAGCTATCTGAAAATATGCCGTGTTATCAGTAAATCAATAAACAGATTGCATCCACGTTATTACGCCAATAAATTTCAATTAATTGCATTCTCAAGATATTTCGCACATTTCAAGATAATTTATTGAATTCATTAGTCGTGTCGTGTGTGTTGAAGTTGTGTGATTTGAGAAAGGGAAGTTCCGATTTTGTTTGATTAAAGGTGTAAATAGCGGTGCATTTTCGAAATATTATATATTCTAATATATATTCATATTATCGATGTTTCAATTATTGATAAAGATTATTTTCTAAACTTAAGCAAACTTATCAAAACGGAATGTTATTGAAAATTGAAAAAAAAAACTGCGTAAAAACCGTATACTATATCAATGCACACATATGCGAGGAAATGCAATAGTGGTGAGCAATATCAAGACTTTAATCTATGTAAATATGAGCTTATTCATTTCACGGTATGTACAAACGATCAGTCACGTAATTGGCTACCGATTATCACAGGTAATCACAACAAAGAAGAGAGGTTTAGGTTGTGGTGATAATTCCATTTGGTTAGATAGTAACTTACCAAGAACAATTCTTACGCGAATACCATGGGCAATTCTGATTTATATCCGTAACACTAAGGAAATGTGGTATAAATTGACAGGTAAGGAAGTATGAAGGGAAATATGTCGGTATAGGGCGGCTATGTATATATTTGTGCTTAATTTTATTTCGATATCTTTATTGAGAACCACATGCGAAGTAGGCGTGACTGTCAAGCAAATGTGTAAATGTGTGGAGTCTCATGTCCATTTTCCAAATATAGACCTACCTGTTAACCTACTGTATTACCTTAAGGAGTAGAAGCGAAGTTTTAGGGTGGACAAAAGTGTACTTGAATCTTTCAACGCGATTATCTCGAAATCATGTTTTTCGGAAAACGGTGAAACGATAACAGAAAGAGATTTGAACCGACTTAATTTTTTGTTACATTGTTCATAATTTATTTGCCATGTCATTGAACGATTTCTTTTTTTTCGTTTAAATTTTCATATCAATGTTATGAATTTTTCAATACATTGCATCAGATGAAAAAAGAAGCCTTTTTGAGAAAATTGTCCCCATTTGCAGAAAAAAAAATTTCTCATTTCAATAAATCGTTCAAGTCCTCATACTAACGAAATTCGTTCGCTTTTATGTTTTCAGTTGAGCTGATGGACTGGAATCGTAGTCGCGCCAAGCCTTTGCCTTTTGCATAAAATGTTATAACTTTGACAATTATTAGTAATTTTTTATTTTTTTTTAGCAGATTTTACTGATTAGAGATAGTACTACGCAAGACGTATATTCAATAACAAGTAAGGAAAGGCTAAGTTCGGGTACAACCGAACATTTTACACTCTCGCAATTTATTGATATATTTTTATTAAAATAACACACAATTTGACCCAATTTGAAAATCCTATAATTAGGTATATGAGAGCTAGGGGAAGTTACACTATTAGAAGAAAATTATTTCTTCTAAATTAAATTAAGATACCTGAGAGATTTACCGAAATTTTTGGATGAAAAATTACCATGGGGCACTGAATCCTTCATATTCGATATTCGGAGCTTTGAAAAGTTATAGTCCGATTTCGACAATTTTTTCACAAGTGCTGCCACAGATCATATACAGTATTTGTGTAAAGTTTTATTTAGCTAACTTCATTTTTTCCTTATGTATATATTATAAATTGAAGGAATAAGATGGAGTTCAAAACATGGGAAGTTGTCGTGGTTGTGAACCGATTTCATCCATTTTCCATACGTGTAGGGTGACAAGAAAATATTATATACCGAATTTCATTCGAATCGGTCGAGTAGTACCTGAGATATGGTTTTTGACCCATAAGTGGGCGATGCCACGCCCATTTTCCATTTTGTAAAAAAATCTGAGTGTAGCTTCCTTCTGCAATTTCATCTGTAAAATTTAGTATTTCTGACGTTTTTTGTTAGTGAGATAACCCACTTTTAGTAATTTTCAACCTAACCTTTGTATGGGAGGTGGGCGATCCCCATCGATTTCAACTAATTTCATGGTGTGTGGTGGGGTACGTAAGAGAACCGACTGCAGAAAGTTTGGTTTATATAGCTTTATTGGTTTGCGAGATATATACAAATAACCGATTTGGGGGCGAGGCAACGCCCAGTTCCAAATATGACCCTTCCTAGTGCGATCCTTTGTTCCAAATTTTACTTATATAACTTTATTTATGTTTATATGGTTTCATCAAGATATCTAAATTTTTACTCAAGTTATCCGTTGCACCGACGGACAGACGGACGAACGGACAGACAGACATTCGGATTTTGACTCGTCTCGTCACCCTAATAATTTTGATATATATAACCCTATATCTAACTCGTTAAGTTTTATGACTTACAAACAACCGTTATGTGAACAAAGCTATAATACTCTCTTAGCAACTTTTGTTGCGAGAGTATAAAAATATGACTACATCCATCCATAGGAAATCAAAAATTTCCCAATTTTCCCGCACCTTAACCCCCTCACGGTTCAATTTAGTATAGCGATGACTTCTTAACCAAATTTGTAACTTAATTGGTAATAGTACCTGGTTCTCTGCGCAACATGTTGTGAGGAAATATTATAAGTAACGGAACGGCACTAATTATGTATTTGGCCGGAAATTAATAAGAATAAGCTTTGAAAAAACTAAACTAAACAAAACTAGTTGCACTTTATTTTGAATTCTTTATCATTGAAGTTCAACTTCTGAAGGGGTTTCATCAAACACTAGAAGTGGGGAGATAACAGAATTATAAAGAGTTGACTTTCTCGTACAATAAGTAAAATTTCAATCAATTAATTGTAATAATACAGTGCTGTGAACTGTAGAATATATTTACAGTTACAAATTACATTTTATTTCAATAAGAACCTAAGACCTTTAAATTGGCATACGTGTCCCAACAGTTATGTGTATTAATGTACAAATCAAAATATGTAACTTCCGCATCTCATAAAGATTTCATGGGAATACATATCAAATGAGAAAAAATCCCCATTCACATTAACAAATTCCTACTTTCTCAAGTATTTATTATTAAAAAGCTACAATCGCACTTTTTTCGTTATCTGTACATTTCCCATAATTATAACAAGGTATGGGACTCTTGGCAGCTGTTTTAAAAATAAATGTGCTTTTTTAAATAAAGTATATGTAAGACGGATATATTATTTATTAGGGATAGTACAGATCGTTCACATACAATGCATGCAATTCAAGAACATTAATAGACAAGCGACTCGTTCGGGGTACTGGACAAATAATAGCTTAAAGGTTAAATTGTCTATTTTAGGTGATTTGCAAAGCAATTTGCATTTTTTCATCAGTACGAGCCCGATTTCCATTCAAATCTCTATAGTCATATTGGAATCTACTGGTGGCTTGAAGGACTTTTAGACTTTTCAAAGGGGATTTTGTTTGCTACAATTTGGACACATTTTTTTAAATAATTTTCAGTGTTGTATTCTTCCTCGAATTTAAGCGAGTACTCATAATTTCCCATAAGCACGTAACATAAATCAATAAATTCTCCCCAAATATTTTTGAACATTCCAATTAAATCCGTTAAATGCACAATACACCAGCCCCATACACATGAGTACATACACGATCAATCAGCTGACACCACCAGGAGATTGCGCCAGCATGCTGGTGTAGTGTATTGGGCGCTTAGGGGCTTTGTTCTCCCTTCTAAAAAGAATGCATACACATATTAGAGCTCTTGGTATTCGACTAATCGACTAACCGAATTAACCGAATTATTCGAATAATAATATTCGGTTTGCACTATTCGGATAGTCGTCAGTCATCTACTATTCGATTAACCGTTCGTTGTCGACTATTCGAATAGTGCAAGTTCATTAATTTTCTTATTTTTATTGAAAAAAAGTGAAAAATTAAAACTAACAAAAAACTCGCTATTTTTTATGACTGTCATACCAACACTGTTGTTATTTCACATGCAAAATTAAAATATGACTGATACAACACTGCGTGGTATGTTTCTTGAGTTCGCTATTCTATACCCCTACCCACTTGCTGCCGAATTTTTTCGGTTTTTTTGCCGCATATGCCTAGTGCAGTAACCGGTTACTTTTTGGAACCCGTTTTTTTTGGTACATACTCTTGGCAGTGTGGGCGGTCGGTGGGTGGGGCTTTAGGGCATTTTGGGGCAAAACTTCGATGAGTGGGTAGTCGGTTTTCTGCGAAGAACCGGTTTTTTGGGTCGGTCAGTGGTCGGTTTATACCGCACATTGTATAATCTGGAAAATACGGACATATATCTGGAAAATCAAAGGCTTTTAGCCTGCAAAATATTTTCATTTATTCGAATAGTGACAATAACCAAAAATTTATAAGATCGGGTCAATCCTTGCTCACATATATCTAATGTAAATATTTTCATTCTTCCGGTTCGCTTAATACCGTACACATACTGCAAAATGTAAGATTTCTTAGCAAAATTGTGTAAATCTTTGATATAATATAACAAGAAAAAAGTAAGGAAGCCCTAAGTTCGGGTGTAACCGAACATTTTTTACTCTCGCAATTTATATATTTAACTTTATTTATATTATATAATACACAATTTGACCCACATATTCGTCATATATATTGTATAAAGTCCATTGAAAGTTGGAAACCATAATATTAGGTTAGAAGCACCGAGGTCCTCGTGTTCGATATATGGGGCCTTAAAAATCTATGGTCCGATTTCGGCGATTTTTAGAATGGGGCTGCCACACTATTAACATAGTATTTGTGCAAAGTTCTGCACCGATATCTTCACTAGTACTTACTTTATATATTGTAAAGTAAACGATTCAGATTGTCTTCAAAGTTCTGGTATATAGGAAGTAGGCGTGGTTGTGAAGCGATTTGGCCTATTTTCACAACATAACATCGAACTGCGAAGGAGAGAGAGAGGTGGCGCACTATCGTCGATTCGGCTATAACCGGCTAAACGGTTGCAACGCCAATCATGTGAAATTTAGTGTTTCTGACGTTTTTCGTTAGTGAGTTAACCCACTTTTAGTAATTTTCAACCTAACTTTTGTATGGGAGGTGGGCGTGGTTATTATCCGATTTTAACTATTTTCATGGTGTGTGGTGGGGTACGTAAGAGAATCGACTGCAGAAAGTTTGGTTTATATAGCTCTATTGGTTTGCGAGATATGTACAAAAAACTTAGTAGGGGCCGGGGCCACGTCCACTTCCCCAAAAAAATTGCATCCAAAGTGCGATCTTCATAGTGCGATCCTTCATACCAAATTTTATTTCCATAGCTTTATTTATGGCTTAGTTATGGTACTTTATGTGTTTTCGGTTTTCGCCATTTTGTGGGCGTGGCAGTGGTCCGATTTTGCTCATTTTCGAAAGCAACCTTGGTGCCAAGAAATAAGTGTACCAAGTTTCATCAAGATATCTTAATTTTTACTTACAGCTTGCACAGACGGACGGACGGACGGACAGACAGACATTCGGATTTGAACTCCACTCTTCACCCTGATCACTTTGGTATATATAACCCTATATCTAACTTGTTTAGTTTTGGGTGTTACAAACAACCGTTATGTGAACAAAACTATAATACTCTCTTTAGCAACATTTGTTGAGAGAGTATAAAAACGTTAACTTCGGCTGTACCGAAGCTAATATACCCTTCACAGGTGCATTTCTTTTAGTAACTATGTGTTTAACCAAATCTAAGATCGTAAGAAAAAGTAAGTAAAAAAACAAGCCCTTGATTCCGATCGTTCAGTTTGTATGGCAGCTATATGATATAGTGGTCCGATATCGGCAGTTCCGACAAATGAGCAGCTTCTTGAAGAGAAAATAACATCTGCAAAATTTCAAAACACAGACAGACAGACAGTCAGACAGACGGTCATGGCTAATTCGACTCAGTTCAACATTTAAAAATAATACTAAAACAAAAAAGTTTACAAACAATAAAAATAAATAATAATAAAATTCAAGTGAGCAAAACAAACAAAGAAAAACAAACATGAGCGCTGCGCAGCCTCAACAGCAAGGTCGTAGGCATTCTCTGAATGCTTACTTCAGCTTTGTTGAGCCTACACAATCTGCTCCAACAAAAAAACAATTCAACGGTGAAAAAGATGAGTCATCGAAGCGCTCTGCCGATCAGCAGAAGGGATCAACAGAAGCAGAACAAAACAGCAAGTGCACAACAACAAAACAGCAGACAATAGCAAGCAAGCAGGTACCAGCAAACGAGCGGACACCAAAGGGAAAAACAATGCAAGGTGAGCATGTACCAAAAAGAAAAACACCATCTGTACAGATTGGTATTGACCGCTACGTTAATATTAAAAGGAAATCAAGTCCTTTAAAGTCAGCGGTCAATTCCAAAAAATTCCAACCAGCCACGCTTGATACAAATAAGCCAGGAACTTTAAATGGCAACAGATTTGCCATACTAAGCAATGTATCGAACGACGATGCGAAGGGTACCACCACAGTCGTGAATGCCAAGCCGCCGCCAATATATTGGCGAGAGCGTAGCTCTAATGTACTTGTTGCGAAACTAAGTGAAATTGTAGGTACTAACAATTTTCATATAGTGCCTTTGAAAAAAGGCAATATAGATGAAACTAAAATACAGTCCTACACTGAGAAAAGTTTTATGGATATAGTGAAATTTTTGTCAAATAACAATAAAAACTTTTATTCTTATCAACTGAAGAGCTCGAAAGGCCTAGTTGTTGTTGTAAAAGGCATAGAGTCTTCGGTAGAGTCTAATGATGTCAAAGAAGCCCTTGAAGAATGCGGCTTTGAAATTAAAAATGTAGTAAATATCTTCAATAGAAATAAGGTACCACAACCAATGTTTAAAGTCGAATTGCTGCCAAACTCTAACCCAATTAAAAGGAATGAAACCCATCCAATATACAACTTAAAATATTTGTTACATCGTAGAATTACCGTAGAAGAACCTCATAAAAGAAATGGTCCGGTACAATGCACCAACTGCCAAGAGTATGGGCATACCAAGTCTTATTGCACTCTACGCAGTGTTTGTGTGGTACCCACCCAACATCAAAATGCACTCTTAAAAAAGAGGATACAAATAAAAAATGCAGTAATTGTGGAGGAAATCACACTGCTAACTACAGAGGCTGCCCTGTATATAAAGACTTAAAATCAAAATTATCGCTGGGAATTCAAGCTCGTCGTAACCAAATGATGAATATCCCTCGTAACGAAAATATAGTAGTTACAGACCAGAGTTCGAAACCTGGTAATTCTAAGAATAGTCTTATCCAAGGAAGCTATGCAAATGTGCTAAAAGGCAGCGTTGTGCAAATGCAACAACCCCAAAATCCACCTAATGGAGGTATTGAAAATATGATCCTAAACCTTACTCAATGTATAACACAATTTATGTCTAGCATGCAAAACATGATCCAAGATTTAATCAAATCACAAAATCAAATGCTACAGACCTTATTATCTAAAAAATGAGTATACTAAATATTTGTTTATGGAATGCCAATGGTATAAACCAACACAAACTGGAGATAATACAATTTCTGACTGAAAAAAGCATAGATGTTATGCTGCTATCAGAAACTCATTTAACAAATAAGAACAATTTCTTTATACCGGGATATAGACTTCATGCTACAAATCATCCAGATGGAAAGGCGCACGGTGGAACAGCAGTATTGGTTAGAAATCGGTTAAGCCACCACGCTTTAGAACCGCATGCTACAGCCCAGTTACAAGCTACAACAATATCTTTGAAAAATCGGGGTGCTGACCTTAATCTAACTGCTATATATTGTCCACCTCGCTTTAAAATTACAGATTGCGAATTTAAAGACTTTTTTGGAACGCTAGGTCCAAGATTTCTAGCAGGTGGAGATTACAATGCAAAACACATGTACTGGGGCTCACGTCTTATTAATCCGAAAGGACGGCAGCTGTACTACACTATTATAAATAAGCACAATAACCTTGACATAATATCTCCTGGTAAGCCGACATACTGGCCCAGTGATAGAAACAAAATACCAGACTTAATAGATTTTGCTGTAGTCAAAAACATAGATAGATCGCTAATAACAGTAGATACATGTACTGACTTATCTTCTGATCATTCTCCTGTACTAATAAAGTTATGCGAACAGCCCATGATAGTTGAGCCGAAAGTTTCTCTAACAACTCATAAAACAAACTGGTTGAAATATAGAAAATATATCAGTAGCCACATTAACATAGATTTAAAAATAAATACAGGAAGAGATATTGATAACAGTATAGAAGAATTTAATGATGTAGTAACTAATGCAGCTGTCTTGGCAACACCAAAAAGAAAAATTAAGGTTTTTAGAAACATGACTAATAATGAAATAGAAAAGCTTGTGAACGAAAAAAGGCGAGCTAGACGCGAATGGCAGATACATCGCTCTCCTTCTACTCAGCTTCAACTGAAATCTGCTGTACGTAAGTTAAAAAAAAGCGCTTAAACGCGAGGAAGAATACAGCACTGAAAATTATATAAAGAAACTGTGTCCAAATTCTACCAAGCAAAACTCTCTTTGGAAAGCCCAAAAGTCTTTTAAGCCACCGGTAGATTCCAACATGCCTATAAGACAGTCAAATGGTAATTGGGCACGAAGTGACGAAGATAAGGCAAATTGTTTTGCAAATCACCTAGAAAAGGTATTTCAATCAAATTGCCCAAAGAACAATTTTAAGTTGCCAAGCATCCACAATACCACAAACGAATCACTTGGGTCTATTAAGACTTCAACTACTGAAATTGTTAGTATCATAAAAGAGCTTAATCCAAAAAAATCGTCAGGCCACGATAATATTACTCCAAAAATGCTAATTGAGTTACCAAATATTGCTTCAACAGTGCTCTCCTTGCTCTTTAATGCAATTTTTAGTTTCGGATACTATCCTATTTCATGGAAAAAGTCGCAGATAATCATGATAGATAAACCGGGAAAAGACCTGACACAGCCGTCTTCATACAGACCAATCAGTCTTCTACCCTGTCTTTCTAAAATATTTGAAAAAGTGTTACTATCAAAGATGTCTCCTTTCCTTCATGAAAATAGGGTAATACCAACGCACCAATTCGGTTTTCGTGCACAACATGGCACTGTAGAGCAAGTAAATAGAATAACTAACGAAATTAGGAAGGCATTCGAACATAGAGAGTACTGTTCTGCTATATTTCTAGATGTGGCTCAGGCGTTTGATAAAGTGTGGCATGAAGGACTTTTGTATAAGATTAAAAAAATTTTACCTTTCCAATTGCATAAAACCTTGGAGTCCTATTTAAAAAATGGAAAATTTGCTGTAAAAGTAGGTGATTTTATATCTAATGAACGTTCAATAAGGGCTGGAGTACCACAGGGCAGTGTTTTAGGCCCAACTCTATACATCATATATACAGCTGATCTTCCAACTGCTAATAATGTTTTGACATCAACTTTTGCGGATGACACAGCTTTAGTGAGTCGTAACAAATGCCCCATTATAGCATCAAGAATATTGGCGAACCACTTAAGTTCTGTCGAAGAATGGCTAGCAAACTGGCGTATAAATGTGAATGAACAAAAGTGCAAGCACGTTACATTTTCTCTAAGACCAAAAATGTGTCCGGCAGTAAAAATGAACAATATTTTGGTGCCCCAAGCGAATGAAGTTACCTATCTTGGTATTCACCTAGATAGAAGGCTTACGTGGAGAAAACATATATCTAGTAAAATAACGTGCATGAAGATAAGAGCTGCAAATTTAAATTGGCTTTTAAATAAAAACTCTAAACTTAGCTTAGACAACAAAGTGCTTTTATACAATGCGGTTATAAAGCCGATTTGGATGTATGGCATTCAACTGTGGGGTACGACCTGTGCAACTAATATTGATATAATACAAAGGTTCCAATCGAAAATGCTTAGATCAATCACGTGCTCACCATGGTACATGCGCAATGAAAATATCCATACAGATCTTGGTATCCCTATGGTAAAGAAAGAAGTAGAGGACAGCAGATTGAAATATATATCTAAACTCCGAGATCACCCAAACCCATTGGCTAATGCTTTAGTACATTCCTGCGATCAAACACGCCTAAAAAGAAGGGATATGCCAGCGTACTAAAGAGCAACGTTTCACCAATACAGCTCAATCACTTGGTTGAGCTTGTCTAGCTTTTAAATAGATTTAAGATTTTATAACTTGTTGTTAGGCTTAAAAACAAGCAGATTCAATAAATAAGGAAATATTGAAAAAAAAAAAAAAAAAAATTTATATATATACTTTATAGGGCCTCCGACGCTTCCTTCTGGGTGTTACAAACATCGTGACAAACTTAATATGCCCTGTTCAGGGTATAATAACGAATTATCTCAGACCCTATACACTTGTGTTTATATGATAATGATTAGTTTTTCTAGTGGACTTTAACCCGAATACATGGAGCAGCCTTCCATAAACTCCGGCTTGCCGAATATACTTGTGAAATCGCCCAGGAATTGGCGCTCCTATATCCCAAACATAACAAATTTCACGCATCTGGTCGACTTCTCTCTCATTTTTCAATATGTTACATTTTGTCATTTTGATTGGGTATCCCCAATCGTATCGTATCTAAACAGCAGAAGTCGCAATATAATGTAATGAGAATATTTCGATTAGCATTTATTGCATTTGGTAGTAAGAATAGTTGCCATCGGTATTATACTCTCTCACTGCACTAATATGATAAATGTTTGGTTAATTGTGTTAGTACGAATGATTTTGATATTAATAACTCGGACATGATGAAGAATTATAACATGTATAAATTAATACGATATATATATTTATATATGATACCAAATATGTCAGTCTTATAAATTGAAATAGTGTAAAATATTGGATTAAATCTAACATAACAGTAAGGAAGATATTTATTGTTACTTTTTCTGCTATTATTCTATGCTCTTGAAATCAAGCTAAATAATAAGAATACTCATCTAATGTGGCTTTTATATCAAAATGGCAATGTGGCAACATGAGTTAAATGAGCTCTCTGTAGCAATATTGCTTTTTATTTGTAAAAAGCAGTCAAAAGAATAAGGAAAAAATCAGCAAAAACTTTCAAAAATTATTGGAATTAAAATAAAACTCATTTAAACATGAACAGTACTGCCATTTTGCCATAACGACATTAAATGAGTACCTTTATTAAATGTTTCTTTCAGCCGCATTCTGAAATTATTGCTGAGAAATACCAGCCACTTCTAAGGCGCGGAAAATCTTCGAAATTGAATAAATGAAAGCGGCCGTACGTAAATCATTGCAAAGGGCGAATTCATTGGCCACGGTCTTGATGCCTTCTGCAGTAGTTTCCATAACTGTTTGAAGCCCTGCGTCTACAATATCCGCCTCCTTGGTACAGTCTCTTATGAGCTGTAACTTTTTATTTGGCTTAAATTTATCCTAAATAAATAAATTAAAAAAATTCATATTAACAAAGTAACTTATTTGCACGGTGGTCAAAGTCCACTTACTTCGCACTCATTAATGGAATTAAAGATCTCGTTGATTATGGCCTTCTCGCGCTTAACATTCATTTTGCCATAAGATACATGATTGATATTCTTTAAGTACTCAAAGTAAGATACCGTTACACCGCCAGCATTGCAATACATATCCGGTATAATGAGTACATTCTTCTTACGTAATATTTCATCAGCAGCTGGTGTCGAAGGACCATTAGCGCCTTCTAAAATCATCTTTGCTTGTACACTATTGGCATTTTCGGCGGTGAGAACCTTTTGTGTAGCGCAAGGCATTAGTATATCGCATTTTTCTCCCAACAAACTACCCTGTTTTTCAGTGGCTTTGGTATAACCCTTAATTGATTTCTTATGTTTTGCATAATACTCCATTAAGTCCTAAGTATATGTAGGGAATGTATTATAATGGACATATTTATTTTCAATACACCACATACCTTTGGATCAATGCCATTCTCATTTACAAGAGACACGTCAAGTTCTTGAACACCGATCAGTTTGGCACCGGCTTCTACTACAAAAACGGATGCATAGGAACCGACATTGCCAAACCCTTGTACGATCACGGTTTTATCTTTCCAACCAGTCTTCCAGCCTAATAAATCCATCCAATCTTTATCCATAATAAAACATTCAGCCGCCTTAAATAGACCACGCCCCGTGGCGGCGGTACGACCATTAATACCGCCTAAATCTACTGGCTTACCAGTCGTGATAGCCAAAGCATTTACATCGTTATAGCCTAGAAGAACACATAACACAGTTTAGTTCTCTATCTAGACGTTTTCTATATTATAAAAAAATTACCAAAAGTTTTAATATATTGATCCACCAACCAACTCATCTCGCGTTGGCTAGTATTCACATCTGGTGCCGGTACATCTATACCCGGACCTATCATATTGCGACGTAATAGCTCCATTGTATAGCGACGCGTAATTGTTTGTAATTCTTGTGCAGAATACTTCTTCGGGTCGATACGTATGCCACCCTTGGAACCACCAAACGGTACATTCACGCAAGCCGTCTTAAACGCCATCAGATAAGCCAAAGCGCGTATCTCATCGGCGTCGACGTCCATGGCGAAACGAATGCCTACAAAAGAGGAACGGATATGATCAGTCACTTATATATATCATGCTAGACATCAGATATTCAAGCTTTGAAAAGGAAGAACATTTTCTGGAAACATACAACTACATGCATATATTCTAGATAATTCGCTGAGAAATTTTTTGAATATACCAGCTTTTCTAGAAAAATAATAGCCAATAATATAATTGAACTCACCGCCTTTGAGTGGTAATCTGTGTCTAGTGTGGTGTGCGCGATAGCCGGTGATTAGTTCGTAATTGCCATCACTTCTTATTATAGGGAAGGTAACTTCCAATAGATTTGTAGTGGAGCCTATCAATTTAAGCATGGCGGAAACACGTCGTTCACGCTGTTCCTTCTTCATGTAAGGATACTTCTCCAGCTCCTTTATCATCATCGGCTCCATAAGCTGAGCGGCCGAGTGATAATAATACTCAACCATGTGTGCAAATGGTGGATCTTTGTCTTTACCGATTTTTTCCAAATGTTTGGGCATCACATGTTTTTCACGCATAGACCCAAGTCCGGTCCAGTTTAAAACTGTCTTCGATAGTGAAGATCGTAAAAGTTTACCAGGTAGGAACGACATATTGCCTTGTGATAATACAATCCCTATGCGAATAGTTTGTAATGAAAAATTATTATTAATTGTTTATTTTTTTTTGCGAACATATAGTTCTTTTAAGAAATATTCTGCACTTACTCTTTCGGCAATTATTTTGGTTTCCGCTGATTATATATACAATTGTATTATGAATATAGAAATATTCCACAATATTCAGAAATAAAATATTTTAATATATGGAAATCTGAATATCAACTGAACTCTGAAAAATAAAATTGACAATATTGACTGTTTTTGCTTTGAAGTTTTGATTTTTTCTGTTGAAAATTTGTAAATGTTAAGGGGTTTTTGGGTTAATTATTTTATTCTGGCCAAAGTGTATTCAACAAAGTGAACTAAGTATAAAACATGTAATTTTTTTTACCCTTACCATGCATGTTGTTATTGATTTAACCCTTACATTTATTCAAAAATACAAATTTTGAGATTCAAAAGTAAAAAAAAATTCAAACGAAAAAAATAAATAATGCTTATTGTCAAGCTTGTCTGGTGAAAACAAGAATCCATGGGTGGAACCGAAAAATATTAAATACATGTAATTTTTACCATAACGGTTAACGGTATCCAGCGCAAAGTTCAAGCATCTAGTTGCCTTAATGACCAACTTTTTTAAATAGATCTATGTATACGAAATATAAGAAAAACAAGTAAGGAAGGGCTAAGTTCAGGTGTAACCGAACATTTTATACTCTCGCAATTTATTTATTTAATTTTATTAATATAACACACAATTTAACCCACATATTCGTCATATATATATGGCATAAAGTCCATTGAAAGTTGGAAACTCTAATATTATATGGTGGAAGTTAGGAGAAGTTATGACTCGTATTTTAGGCACGGAGACATATTATTAAATGAAAGATATTCCCTATGAATTTCTTCAAAATATCTGAGAGGTTTATCTATATTTTCGGTAAAAAAAATTAGAAGCCCTGAGGTCCACATGATCGATATATGGGGCCTTGAAAATTTATGGTCCGATTTCGACGATTTGTAAAAGGGAGATGCCACACTATAAATGTAGTATTTGTGCAAAGTTATGTTCCGATACTAAAGTAAACGGTTCAGATCGTCTTCAAAGTTCAGGTATATAGGAAGTAGGCGTGGTTGTGAACCGATTCAACATATCATTGGGATGCAAGGGGTATATTTCAAACCGAATTTCAATGAAATTGGTTAAGTAGTTTTGGAGATATGGTTTTTGACCCATAAGTAGGCGGAGCCACGCCCATTTAAAATTGTGTATACCATTTTGAGTACAGCTCGTCTGCACCTTCTTTATAATGAAATTTAAGGTTTCTCTTGGCTTTCCTTACTGATTAAAGCATTTTTAGTAGTTTTCAACATAACCTTTGTATGTGAGGTGGGCGTGGTTATAATCCGATTTCCTTTATTTTTGGACTATATAAGGAAATGACTGAAAAAAACGACTCCTGAGAGTTTCGTTGATATAGCTTTAGTAGTTTACGAGATATGTACAAAAAACTTAGTAGGGGGCGGGGCCACGCCCACTTTCCCAAAAAATTACATCCAAGTATGCCCCTTCATAGTGCGAACCTTCATACTAAATTTTACTTTCATAGCTTTTTTTATGGCTTAGTTATAGCTCTTTACGTGTTTTCGGTTATCGCCATTTTGTGGGCGTGGCAGTGGTCCGATTCTGCCTATCTTCTTCTTCACTTTGGTATATATAACCTTATATCTAACTCGTTTAGTTTTAGGACTTTCAAACAAATGTTATGTGGTCAAAACTATAATACCCTCTTAGCAACTCTTGTTGCGAGAGTATAATAATGAAAGTTGATAAGACGAGAAGATGTCTCGAATAGAAAAGATCTTCCACAAAATATCAAATGAATCTCGAATAATTATAAAAATGATTACATGTGAACCTAAAAAAATTGTGGTTTATGCAATGTTTTAACATAACTGGCAGATGGTAAAAACTAATAAAACAGTATTAAGTCACTAAGGAGCACTACCTTTTTTAGCAAAGATGATACAGAAGTGTAGTCTTTCTGATTTGTTTAAAAAATTTAAAATGGTCTTAGTATCGCCTACGTTAGCGACAGTATTAAATGTTCGGTTACACCCGAACTTAGTACTTTCTTAATTGCTTGTCCTAATTACGATATAATTGTAGCACTGAAATTAAGTTCACTGGATATAATTTATTTAACAATGAATTAACCAATCTATATTTTCGATTCTCATGGTCCGTTAATTCTAAATTGGAAACAGATTAAATATGTCGATATTTATTTGAATTGAATGAGCACAAGCTTTAAAAGAGAATATAATCTTAAGAAAAAGGCTGATCACTATGTTAATTGGGGCACAATATTCGAAGAATTTTATAGTAAAATAATCCTCATAAATGTATAATATATTCGTCAACCAAATATACATGGTTCTATAGTAATAGGCCAATGTAACATTAAAATTTACTCCTAAATATTGAATTATTGAGCTATAAAATGTCCTAGTTCTTTTCCTTATAATCACCTAGGGCTCGCTTATGCTATAAACAGTTTCTTACCGTACAAAGCAGCGAGCCCAGATGGGATTATACCCATAATACTACAAAAGCTGAAAAAACAGTAGTTCAAAGGCTTGAAAAGATATACAAAGCTAGTCTTAAACTATCATACATACCAATGAGCTGGAAAAGAACTAAGGTAGTGTTCCTACCAAAACCAGGCAGGAGAACGCACGATAGTGCTAAAGATTTTAGACCTATCAGCCTTACCTCTTTCATGTTGAAGGTTCTAGAAAGATTAATGGATATACATATAAGATCAAGAACAGGAAGCACACTATCGACGACTCAACATGCGTATATAAAAGGCCGATCGAAGGAAACTGCCTTATATGACGTGGTAAACGTAATGGGAAAGTCGCTACAGCACAAACAGTATACAGTGGCTACCTTCTTGGATATATAGGGAGCTTTCAACAATATAGAATTATAAACGATAATTGATTCACTGACACACGCCGGCATAGACCGTATGGTTGGCAGTTGGGTGAAATCGATGCTTATGAACAGGATGATCATAGCAACCAACGGATCAGCAACACTAACCAGATATGTAAGGAGAGGGACCCCTCTAGGAGGTGTCCTATCTCCGGTTCTATGGGTGGTGTCGCTAAACGAAATACTGCATACTCATACGACATAGTGTTGATGGTAACAGTTCTTTTTTCATCCACTATCAGTGAGATAATGGAAAGGGACCTAAGAAGACTGCATCAATGGGCAGCAAGCAATGGCTTAGGTGTAAACCCGCATAAGACAGACCTGATGCTATTCACGAATAAAACCAAGATACCCCAATTTATTCTTCCCCCACTCAACGGTACAACAATTTCTCTGTCTTCGACAGCTAAGTACCTAGGGGTGCAGATGGATACCAAATTAAATCGGAAAATAAATAGCGAAAACTGAATTAAAAAAGCATATGTGGCCCACTATACCTGCAAGAGAATAATAAGCAGAAACTGGGACCTTAAACCAAACATAGCCATGTGGATGTACACGGCTCTAATCAAACCAATACTAACATATGAAGTTTTAGTCTGGTGGCCAGCAATAAATAAGTAGTATAACATCAAAAAGTTAATTGGATTACAGAGGGTAGCCTGTGCAGGGGTTACTGGGGCGCTTAAGTCATGGCCGACTGACGTTGACGTTTTCATAAGAAAAGTAGAAGCACTTTCAGCTATAAGAATAAATGAACTAGGTGGTTGGAACCAGAAAAGTTATGGTAATAGCGGTATCCTGAACCATTTTATTAACAATTTATACAAATCAGACTATATTCCCCCAAAGTTTGACTTCAATATTGACTTTCAGGATACCCTCTAAACGTGAATGGAGAAGAGGTCTAGAAATAGAGGAGAATACAATCTCAATCTATACCGACGGGTCCAAAATGGACTGCGGAGTAGGTACGGGGGTATTCTCCAAGGATCTGGACATACATATCTCTACCAAACGCAGCCAGTATCTTCCAAGAGGAAGTGCTTGGCATACAGAAGGCCTGTGAAGCTATATTGAACAACAATGGGGGGATACAGAAAGCGAATATATACACAGACAGTCAAGCAGCAGTCATGAAAGAGGCCGAAATGCGTGAGTATGAAGAGCTTGACAAGCTGGCCGACAGGGGTAATGCTCGAAAATTTTACGAAAAGATCCGGCGACTAACTGAAGGTTTCAAGACCGGAGCACACTCCTGTAGGACCCCCAGAGGTGATCTAGTTATTGATGACCAGAGTATACTGAGTTTGTGGAGGGAACACTTCTCCAACCTGCTGAATGGCAGTGAAAGTGCAATACCGGGAAATGGCGAACCCGATTCCCCAATAGACGACGATGGAGCAGATGTTCCATTGCCCGACCGTGAAGAAATTCGAATAGCAATTACCCGCTTGAAGAACAATAAGGCGGCGGGGGCCGATGGATTACCGGCCGAGCTATTCAAATACGGCGGCGAAGAGCTGATAAGGTGCTTGCATCAGCTTCTTTGCAGAATATGGTCGGAAGAAAGCATGCCTGACGATGGGAATCTCAGTGTACTCTGCTCAATACACAAAAAGGGAGACCCCACAATTTGCGCCAATTACCGTGGGATAAGCCTCCTCAACATCGCGTATAAGGTTCTGTCGAGCGTATTGTGTGAAAGACTAAAGCCGTCACCGTCAACAAACTGATTGGACCTTATCAGTGTGGCTTTAGACCTGGAAAATCAACAACAGACCAGATATTCACCATGCGCCAAATTTTGGAGAAGACCCGTGAAAATAGGATCGACACACACCATCTCTTTGTCGACTTTAAAGCTGCTTTCGACAGCACGAAAAGGATTTGGAAAGAATTTGGTATCCCCGCAAAACTAATACGGCTGTGTAAGCTAACGTTGAGCAACACCAAAAGCTCCGTCAGGATCGGGAAGGACCTCTCCTAGCCGTTCGATACCAGACGAGGTTTCAGACAAGGTGACTCACTCTCGTGTAATTTCTTTAACCTGATGCTGGAGAAAATAATACGAGCTGCAGAGCTAAATAGAGAAGGTACAATCTTCTATAAGAGTGTACAGCTACTGGCGTACGCCGATGATATCGATATCATTGGAAACAACACCCGCGCCGTTAGTTCTGCTTTTTCCAGATTGGATAAGGAAGCGAAGCGTATGGGTCTGGTAGTGAACGAGGACAAGACGAAATATCTCCTGTCGTCAATCAAACAGTCAGCGCATTCGCGTCTTGGTTCCCACGTCACTGTTGACAGTCACAACTTTGAAGTTGTAGATATCTGGGAACCAGCATTAACAGCAATAACAATGTCAGCCTGGAAATCCAACGCAGAATCACTCTTGCCAACAGGTGCTACTATGGACTAAGTAGGCAATTGAAAAGTAAAGTCCTCTCTCGACGAACAAAAACCAAACTCTACAAGTCTCTCATCATTCCCGTTCTACTTTACGGTGCAGAAGCGTGGAGGATGTCAACAGCCGATGAGACGGCACTAGGAGTTTTCGAGAGAAAGGTTTTGCGAAAGATTTATGGTTCCTTAAGAATTGGCAACGGCGAATACCGCAGACGATGGAACGATGAGCTGTATGTGTTATTCGACGACATAGACATAGTCCAGCGAATAAAAAAACAGCGGCTATGCTGGATAGGTCATGTTATTCGAATGGATGAAAGTGCTCCAGCTCTGAAAGTATTCGAAGCAGTACCCGCTGGTGGAAGCCGAGGAAGAGGGAGACCTCCACTCCGATGGAAGGACCAGGTGGAGAGGGACCTGCTTCGCTTGGAATAACCAATTGGCGCCAAACTGAAAGAATGCGGGATACGTGGCGCGCTGTTTTGGACTCGGCTATAACCGCGTAAGCGGTGTCTACGCCAGTCAAGAAGAAGAAGTCAAGCAGCATTGCTGGCCTTGTCGTCTCCGGAGATTAATTCTCACGTAGTCAGCAATTGCAGGAAGGTTTTGTGCTCATTAGCAGAAAAACTCAACTTGTCCATTGTATGGGTTCCCGGCCACAGGAATATTTTCGGAAATGAAAAAGGAGATGTATTGGCAAAAAAAGATGAATCCGAGGCAGAACAAATACCATGCCCATTAGGCACCATCAGGAGAGACATATACACACATTATGAACAAATAGCCCTAAACAGATGGAAAACAAATAACAAATGTAAAATAACGATTATAATAAGATAAAAACGAAGGATTTATTAGATAAATCCAGGAACAATATATACAGACTTACAGCCACAATAACAAGACACTGGCAATTTGGAGAACATGCGCTGAAAGTGGGTTTGCTCCATAACCACATATGTTGCTCCTGCAAACTAGAAGACAAAAAGGAAACGGTGTTCCACTATCTCTGCGAATGCCCGGCCCTAGCTCAAATCAGACATAGGACTCTTGGAAGTTATCAGGCACCCAATCTTGGATGGCTGGCCTCAAAAAGAATAACAGAAATAATTACATAGTTTCATAGAGGGCAGACAATGGTCGCCGAGATGAAACGCAATAGCAGTAATTACTAAGGTCTTACAATAGTGTAACAAAATGGCGCATCTAGCGCTAATTGAGCCCAGAAGGGCTACAGTCCTACCTACCTATTCCATGAACCATCTAATTTAATATATAACAAGTAAGGAAAGGCTAAGTTCGGGTGCAACCGCACATTTTATACTCTCGCAATTTATTTAGAGATTTACCTAAATTTTCGGTGAAAAATTACCCTTAGGCACTGAGTTTTTCATGTTTGATATCAGGGGCCTTGAAAAGTAATGGTCCGATTTTGACAATTATTCCACAAGTGATGTCACAGCTCAAATACAGTATTTGTGTAAAGTTTTATTTCGCTATCTTCATTGGTTCCTTATGTATATCTTATAAAGTGAAGGAATCAGATGAAATTCAAAATTGAGTTATATGGGAAGTAGGCGTAGTTGTGAACCGATTTCGCCCATATTCCACCAGTGTCATCAGGGTGTCAAGAAAATATTATATACCGAATTTCATTGAAATCTGTCTAGTAGTTCTTGAGATATGGTTTTTGACCCATAAGTGGGCGACGCCACGCCCATTTTCCATATTGTAAAAAAATCTCAATGCAGCTTCCTTCTGCCATTTATTATGTAAAATTTGGTGTTTCTAACGTTTCTCGTTAGTGAGTTAAAGCACTTTCAGTCATTTTCAACCTAACCTTTGTATGGGAGGTGGGCGTGGTTATTATCCGATTTCTTTCATTTTTGCACTGTATAAGGAAACGGCTAAAAAAATGAATTCAGAAAGTTTGGTTTATATAGGTTTATTGGTTTGCAAGATATATACAAAAAACCTGTTTGGGGGCGGGGTCACGCCCACTTTTCCAAAAACATTACATCCAAATGTGCCCCTTCCTAATGCGATCCTATGTTCCAAATTTTATTATCATAACTTTATTTATGGCTTAGTTATAGCTCTTTATGTGTTTTTGGTTATCGCTATTTTGTGGGCGTGGCAGTGGTCCGATTCCGCCCAACCTTCTTATGGTGCCAAGGAATACGTGTTCCAAGTTTCATTAAGATATCTCAATTTTTACTCAAGTTACAGCTTGCACGGACGGACGAACGGACGGACAGACAGACATCCGGATTTGAACTTTACTCGTCACCCTGATCACTTTGGTATATATAACCCTATATCTAACTCGTTTAGTTTTAGGACTTACAAACAACCGTTATGTGGACAAAACTATAATACTCTCTTTAGCAACTTTTGTTGAGAGAGTATGAAAAGTAAAGGCATTTTTCGTTGTAATTTTATAATTCAAGAACGGGCTCACCGGCTCAAACCAAATGTTTAGGCTTTGTTCGGACTATTGAGTAGATGGTTTATGTGAAGTTTGAACAAAATCGGTGGAGTAGTTCTTCATTTATCTACATATTGCTGTTCGTTAGTCGCTAAAAGTCAAGAATAGCATAACCGATTTGGCTAATTTTGGCTTGAAATGTTCCCGGAAGTACTGTGGAGGTTTCAAAAGTAAGCAAATATGGAAAATTTCCTGGAAGGATATTAATAAGAGAATTTTATTTGAGTTGACAACAGAAATAAAAAAAAATAATAATAAAAATATTTTGAAGGTTGTCATTGCCGCTTTGTTAAGACATTTTTTGAAGTTTTATTGAAATATTTTGATAATTGTATTCGATTTGAATTAATAAAATTGTAAAATTCCAAAAAGTGAATTTTTTCCATAAACTTTTTTATATTTGTTTCTCTTCTATCCATCAAAAAAAAATAATTCGGAAAATTCACGATGACATCTACAATGAAACATTTGTTTTGATTGAAGATTTGTGTTTGATTATGAGTGGCAAACTATTCACTGAAATTCATATGCCAGCGCCAAATCGACAAATCAGAAATATACTGAATCGTACATTGGAATGTGAGCGTGCATACGACAGAATAACTTTGGAACAACAAGTATTAAGAAATGTTCCATTGAATGAGCAGCAAAATAGTGCCTATGATGAACTGATGAAGGCTGTCAATGATAGAAACAGTGGACTATTTTCTCTTGATGCGCCCGGCGGAACTGAGATAACGTTACTGATATTATTGATTTTAGAAAGAATGCAGCTGAAATTGATGCAACGCTACTAGAAATTGGAAGAACGGCACGTTCGGCACTGAAGCTTCCTTAAAACATGCAAATCAATGAAGCACCTGTTTGCAACGCAATCAACTATGGCAAAAGTATTTAAGAATTGTTTGTGTTCAAGACACAATTGTTCACCAGTGTACAGCAGTATGGCTCAACTGGTAGTAGCTTCGGCTACAAGGTCTTACCAGAGACTTTAACCTGGTACCACAGGGAGCAAGAGTCTAGGGAGCTTCGCTTCTAACCTACTCAATGGGTTAGGTTAGGCTGTCGCCGGCAGGTACTCACGTAAAGCAAACTCACTAGTTGTACCTGCAACAGTATAGCACCGTAGAAGAACTGCTAAGGATTGAAAATGGGTAAATTCCTGTTGATATTCCCAATGGCGTGATATTAATTCCACCTGCCAATTGCCAATTCACTTGAACGAAAGATGAACTCATCGCGAATGTTTATCCGAACATTGCTCAAATTGGTTATCGTAACTACGATAGGTTGAGTGCACGCGCAATTTTAGCTGTTAAAAATATCGATGTTGATGACTTAAACTATATGATTGAAGTCAAATTTCCGGAGATTTGTGTTGAAAATAAAGACAAAGCCGTGAATTATCCCGTTGAATTTCTAAACTCTTTGGATTTGCCTGACATGCTGTCGCATCATTTGTGTCTCAAAGTTGGATCTGTCATTACAATGCTTCGCAATTTTCATGCGCTGAAACTGTGTAATTGAACCCGACTGATTATGACGCAGCCATCGAATAATATGATATGTGTTTTGGAAAACCATCATCTCTGTACATCTACGCACCGGAACAGAAAACTGTTGTTTATCAAGCTGCGTTACATTGAACATTTTTTTATAAATCGCAAATAAATATTTTCAACACAATATAAATTCCACTTTGTTTTCTTTTCAAAACAAATAATTTCGCGCAGGGCAACGTCAACGGGGTCAGCTAGTTTTTTATAATAACGAAAATATTATCTTCATTTACTCTTTTGCAGATGCCATTAAAAAGTGATCAGGAGATTATGGAAAATTCAATGCTGGAGGAGGATCCGAATGGCAATTCGGCGCTCGAACAGGTATTCAATACAGAAAAGAACTCTCCACGTTGGGGACCACAACATAAGGGTGCGCAAGAGCTTGCTAAGCTGTATGGTCCAGGTAAAAACTCAGTTTACTTTTTTTCGACTTTTAGCGGCAGTTATTTATGGTTATACATTTTACAGGAAAACGTTTACAAGAGATAGTCTGCGTTTATACGTGCATCGCACTCATGATAGTTGACCTCGTACTGATCTTAAAACATATACATTTTGAAAGACTGAGTGTGGCCTGTGTGTCGGCATTGTGTGGCATTATAACTGCCGATTTCGGTTCCGGATTAGTACACTGGGCAGCAGACACTTGGGGTAGCGTTGAACTACCGGTCATTGGCAAGGTTGGTCGATTTTATAATACAAACACAGTATATAAATGAAATATTTTATGCTTTTAGAATTTTCTACGACCTTTCCGTGAACATCATCTGGATCCAACGTCAATAACGCGTCATGACTTTATTGAAACCAATGGTGACAACTTTATGGTTAGCATACCCATATTGGGTTTCTTAGCGTACAGTTTTAACACAAAATCCCCGCAAGACATACAACAAGATTTTGGCTGGATATCTTATTTGTTTTTGTGTTCAATATTTGTGGCTATGACAAATCAGGTAAGTTATAAATATGTGGAACACAATACTATACTGTAAAGTCGACTTTCTGGGTATTGGAGCAAACTGATTTTGTTCGGGTGAATGAGACATAAGTAAAACAAGTAAGGAAGGGCTAAGTTCGGGTGTAACCGGACGGAGAGTATATAATTCTCGCAATTTATTTGTTCAGTTTTATTAAGGGATAACACAAACCATCGCAAACTTCGAGATCCTTATGTTGGAGATCTGGGGTCTTGAAAAGTTATAGTCCGATTTCATTGATTTTTTATGCCACACTAGAAATACAGTATTTAGTACAGTAACTTATTCATTTGTAAAGTAAATGAATCAGTTGGGCTACAAAATTGTGGTATAAGGAAAGTAGGCGTGGTTGAAAATCGAATTCGCCCATTTTTACGATGAAATTTTCTGGTATTTTTCCTTACCAAATTAAAACATTTTTATTAGTTTTCAACATAACCTTTGTATGGCAGGTAGTTATACTCCGATTTGCTTTATTTTTAGACTGTATAAGGAAGTGGCTAAATGAAATTACTCTAGAGAGCTTGGTTGATACAGCTTTATTAGTTCACGAGATATGTACGCCCACTTTCCCAAAAAAATTACATCCAAATATGTCCCTGCCTAGTGCGATCCTTTGTACCAAATTGTATTTTCATAGCTTTATTAAAGGCTTAGTTATAGCTCATTTTAGGTTTTCGGTTATCGCCATATTACATTATTTTGTGGGCGTGGCATTGGTCCGATTTCGCCAATTTACAAAACAACCTTCTTATAGTGCCAAGGAACGCGTGTACAAGTTTCATCTCAATATTTACTCAAATTACAACTTGCACAGACAGGCAGACAGACATCCGGATTCCAACTCTACTCATCACCCTGATCACTTTGGTATATTTAACGCTTGTTCAAATATCATTGAACATGCATTCTTTTATGCCTTAGCAAATCCGAGGAGCTACATATAAAATATAAATTTGTATACATAAATAAACACATAAACATATATGCATTAATATGCTACAAACATACATTATATGTTGCACGCATACATGTAACACACATACATTTATATGAGGCACGCATGCATCTATATGCAACACGCATGCACTCAACTACCCTGTAGTTCGGTACCATTGGGGAAGAGCTAACGATATGACTAATTCCTAATCATTAGAACCAGTTCCATCCCGATTACTCGCAATGTTATTTGACTAACGATTTTTACATTGCAATGTCCTACGAGAGTAATCGAGCGGTGCGACACTGCATTACCAGTCATTGGTGTAATGACTAGTTCCAAAATCGTTAGTGAATCGCTAATACAGAATCGCTAGCGTTTTCATTACTTCAAAATGGCTAGTGATTTGACTGACTCCAAACCGTTAGTGATTTCGTTAATTCGAAATTACAAGTGGTTTGACTAACTCAAAATCGTTAGCGATTTCATTAATTCAAACTCGCTAGCGATTCTACTGGTTCAATTTTACGAAAATTAAAGAAATTTTTATGAAATTCAAAGCAATAGATTTATTAAATTCAATTATACATATGCATTTTTTTATTTATTTTCTTACTTAGTAGTTTTGTTTTCACCATTAGTTCAAACTAATTTTTTAAACAAAGATAATGTTTTAACGTGTTTTAAAATATATACTATCTTACATTATATTGTTATTTATTAAATATTTTTTTCCTTATTTACTAAATGATTTTTTTTATTACGTGTTTTTTTTACGCTGAAGGGCTTGGCGCGGTTGATTCTCTGGCGATCCAGCGTCTATCCCGGTAGGAATGGACTCTAAAATAAATTAAAATATATTTGTTATTAACTGTTTTAATTAAAAAGCTTGTCCTGTTCTTACAAATAAGGGCGTCGAAAAAAATTTTAAAGCTTTTGAGCGAATTTTTGCCCAACACTCCATCAATATTGACCTGCATGGCCAATTCGTGCGTTATAATATTCTTCAGGTTTTTCACCACCCCAGAACCCTGGACAATTTGAGTCATACATTTGATCTGCAAGAAAGTAAAGGGGTTGAAACGGTAAAAACTAAAAAAAAAATCGAAATTTACTGAAACGTATTTTTAATAAGGAAATCGAAAGAAAAAATATTACTTACGTAGTTCTTCTTTCCGATAAAATCCTGCAAAGTAGCACTTCTAAACTTTTCAACGCACCTGTACCTCTCATTCCTTACTAGACATCTGCGCTCTTACCTAAAATTTTTTTTGTTACCTTCATTTGTCTTTATTTTTTATTATTATAACTTCTTTATTATTATTATTTGTTTTATTTCACTTGCAAACTTTTTTAACGTTAATATTATATTGATTGATTATTATAGTATTAATGTATCTTTGATAATTTACTTAACACTTTATTTTTTTAATTTTTTATTCGACTTTAATTTTTTCACAATAACAACACTAAACTAATTTTTTTTTATTTAAGGAATGTCTGTTCTTTATTGACCTTTTTCGACTGTTCTTCAACTACAATTGACACTAAAGATCTAAACAATTTAGTGTAAAAATAACAAAGGCAGACTGAGCGATCGATCGAACTACAATTCCTGCGAATTTCTGCAGGAATAGTACGGGACACTATATTTCTGTTGAATTTTGATCTGCTCGCACATTGTTGCGGGCAATTGCAAAATTTCTTGTAAATTTGAAAATTAAGAAATTTAGTCGTCCACTTGTATGTACAGTAATCCCCGCTTAAGTGTACCTTCTTAACATGCAAGACCTTTGAGACACTTAAAACGAAAGGCACTTAAATGAATCCCACTTAAGTGCCTCGAGGTACTTACCAAGCTTTTTCTCAAATACTTCGATCTAATATTTTTTCTTTTAGAATGAAAGTCACATTTATTTCTTATTAATAACAAAAATACTTATTAATAACAATAAAAATGAAAAAAAAAAAAAATTACAAAACTATGTACATACATATATATTTTCCCTTTGACAATACTCATCGCATTCAATAAATATTACATTATTATTAAATAATAAATATTACAGGCATTTAACCGGGGATATACTGTATATTATCAGTAAATCGCACACTTTTCGTTCAGTCGGAATAATGTTGTTATTGCAATTTCATATACGCATTGAGTTTCGTTTTTTAGGGGTGGGTTTTTTCAGATTCGATGCCTCGTTGTATTACAAATCATTAGCGAAAAGACTAACTACCGGTAATGCATGAAATCGCTAGTAGAATTCGCGCTCTGGTAATCGCTAGACACCAGCCGAACTACAGGGTACTAATAAATAAACATATTTATATGTATGCACAAGATAACCTATTGGTTATAAAAATACATTGGGGCAGTTGCTTGTGCGCATTTGAAATAACCCCTTATCGTGCAACATATAAAATATACATATAGACATACACACATACACATATAATTAGTTTTTAAGATAATTATAAAATTTGTATATAAGTAAGTAAAAAACCAAAATAAAACTAGAATGAAATAATTTCTCAATAAGGCTAGACTATCACTTATTTTCCCCCACCAGCGGTAAGAAATATTTGAAATAGCTAGTTTTAACATTTGAGAATGAATTAAATTCTCACTCAATGCAAGTCTATCATTGCCCCCCACCAGCGGTAAGGTTTGTTAGCAACTACATTGTTTTATAAAAATTGGTAGACCGGATGTTTTTTTACATTGGTCCTATCGAGCCTATGAAAGAGCTCAGCCAAAACAAAAGCCCTGAATTTAATACAGGCAAAATATAAGCCCTGTTATTTATACAGGCACCATAAAAAGCCCTGTTAGTTAGATAGGCAAAATAAAAAGCCCTGTTATTTACACAGGCAACATTAAAACCCTGCTTATAATTCAGGCAAAATAAAATAATAATTGTAAGACGGGTGCATATTCCCGCATATTAACAATATAAAAACAACAATTTTTGTCGCGAGAATATAGCAATAAGGTTCTACAAAATGTGGAAGACTGAACCTAAATACCAATATCTGGATCGAAAAACGTCCATGATCATGAGGAAAATTGAAACCTTCAAAAATAAAATGGAAAATCTAAGTTTAGAATTAACAATAAAGAATTATCAACTAAGCTATTTGCAATCATTATACAATGATATTCAGAAGATGAAAAACAAATTAGATTTCAATGAAGAAATTGAAATCATATATGACCAAATAGGTGATGAATTTTTTCAAGAGCTTTGTTATTTTAATCGACAATTACAACAAGAAGAGTCAAAAAATACTTTTCGAAGTAATTTGGATAAAGAAGAATTTATAATAATTCCAAAATTCTCTTCATCTACCACAACAAAGCTGGTTAAAACAAAACCAATACAAAAAGAAAAAGAGGAATTGATAAATATTCCAAATTTAAAAAACAAATTAAACCTATCTCCAAACCTCTCTTCTGAAGTTGAACGAACTAAAGTTGATAAAACAAGTGATTCAGAAGAAGAAGAGTTTATAATTGTTCCCGATCTCAATCTATTTTCTAAAACTAAGAAGAGACCAACTAAATTAGTTGAAGATAAGAAAGTAGAAGAAGAAGATTTTATAATACTTCCAAAATTCTCTCTATCTTCTGCAAATGAATTGGTTAAAAAAACTAAAGTAGAAGAAGAAGAAAAGAAAGAAAGGAACGAAAACAAAATTACAGAAAACAAAATACAGGAAGAGACTACTGAGCACCCTACTTCTGAGGAAAAATCAACTGATGCGGTTGAAACCTCAGATGTAGACATACATAAAATTAAAAATGAAAAAGCTGAAACTGGAGATCAAGAAGTTGAGAGCAATATTCTCGCCAATGAGCAAATAACCTGGCATTTTTCTCCTCCGGCAGACCCACATTTTGGAGAAATGTGGAAAGCTGGCGTTACCGATCAAACATGCAAACTTTCAACGTTATTAAAATGCGGGGACACCAACTACTGTACTACAACATTCGAAGACATCACTTTAATCGACATACAAATATATAAAATGCAGAGCGACATCAATCCGGAGCTGAACCCGATCGTAACATCTATAAAAGAAATTGCAGAAGACCAACTAACTACTCTTCAAATAAGTAAAATATACGACAAAGAAGAGCAGAAAAAGCTGCGAGAAGGCATTGAGAAGATCAGCAACAACGTACTAAAATTACTATTACTCAATATTTATAAAATTTATACAGTCCACTAATTATATATAATAATTTCTTTCCCTCGGCAATATGTTCAAATATCATTGAACATGCATTCTTTTATGCCTTAGCAAATCCGAGGAGCTACATATAAAACATAAATTTGTATACATAAATAAACACATAAACATATATGCATTAATATGCTACAAACATACATTATATGTTGCACGCATACATGCAACACACATACATTTATATGAAGCTCTCATACATCTATATGCAACACGCATGCACTCAACTACTAATAAATAAACATATTTATATGTATGCACAAGATAACCTATTGGTTATAAAAATACATTGGGGCAATTGCTTGTGTGCATTTGAAATAACCCCTTATCGTGCAACATATAAAATATACATATAGACAGACACACATACACATATAATTAGTTCTTAAGATAATTCTAAAATTTGTATATAAGTAAGTAAAAAACCAAAATAAAACTAGAATGAAATAATTTCTCAATAAGGCTAGACTATCACTTATTTTCCCCCACCAGCGGTAAGAAATATTTGACACAGCTAGTCTTAACAACGCTATATCTTACTCGTTTAGTTTTAGAACTTACAAACAACCGTTATGTGAACAAAACTATAATACTCTCTTTGCAACTTGTTGCGAGAGTATAATAATTGCATTCTCCAATTTTCGTAGGTAGCCTCCAAAATCGCAATATTTGGTTTCGAAGTCCGAAAAAAAGGCTTTTTTAAATTAATTATTATTAATTACAGCATATAGTTACTTCAAATTAAAAATACGGAATAAATCTACATATCATTTTTAATTCAATGGTGTATAAAATTTTTCCGACTATATGACAGATGCTATAAGATGTCCAGTCGAGGACCAGTCTTTTTGGAGATATACTAACTTTGACAAATTATATCTTCATAAGTATCTACCTTATATTACAGATTCACAAATGGTCGCATACTTATTGGGGTCTGCCTCGATGGGTTCTATTCTTGCAAAATTATCACATAGTATTACCACGAAAACATCACCGCATTCATCACGTAGCACCGCATGAGACATACTTTTGCATTACAACGGGCTGGTTGAATTGGCCATTGGAAAAGATTAGGTATGCGCTACCTAGACTATACTAAACTTATATTTTTTATATCAAATTTTATTTACTTAGATTCTGGCCCACGTTAGAGGCTGTAATTGAGTATTCTACAGGCTGTAAGGCACGCGATGATGACCTCAAGTGGGCAAAGAAAATGACATAACTGTGTTGGGGCAAAGCTGAGAAGCAGGCTTTAATCCTAGAGATCCTCACAAACTAGTGGAGACACATACACTCATAGGTAAACACCGTTATGTGTGTACGCATGTGTATGTTTCCGTAAATCACATATAAAAATTGATAGAAATTTTAGAATCATTTTCTTACGCTGAATGTACAAATGCTGAATATACAAGTCGCATTAATTTGCCATATTAATTAGTATTCTTTAAGATATTCTTAAAACTCATACAAACCCATTCACATATATGCGTACGTTCATAAAAGTGCAAAAACAACAATTTAACATCAAATATCACAAGCAATTACATAATTTAAGTAAACACTCTAAGAGAGTTAGGAAGCTTTTTTACAAATATACACCACATAGCGCATATTTAGAAGAAAATATCATTTTTAAATAATTTAACTCTAAGCTTTTATAGATAATACAATTATTGAACTGCTTGAAAAGACAACTATCGGTCAATTGTTTATAATCACAATCATAACAAACGGTAATGTAACATTTACTTCAAAATAGAACAAATTAGTGACATACATACATAACATATGTATGTGCTATAATATGTATGTTAAAGTTTACAATTTTTAAGCCAATCCCTTTTCATTACAGTTATAATGCACCACTTATGTAAGTGCATTTTTATAGGATAAGTCAAAAAGTATGATCTTATTTAATATGTTGTTCTAATTTAAGTCAAATGTTACGCAATTGAATGAGTGACTTTTTCTTTAATATAAAATGCCCTTGAAACGCTTTTTAATATTATGGGATTCAATTAAAATTTGTATTATTTTATAATTTCACTTGATTTAAAAAGATTTATTTTGCTTAAAAATTTACATAACTTTACACTCTGGTGGCATTATTTTCCAATAATAATCACGTTCTTTCCAACTAAGCGATTATTATTATTAATGTTTTTTTTTTAACTACTCAACTATAATATTTTGTTTAATTGAATGGAAAACTTATTCCAAAGCTTGTTGATCTATTAAGAGTTCTTCGTTGCAAAATTATATTTCAAAAGCCTTTGAGATATGTTTTTAGAAAGTCAAGAACATTTAATAATTTAATTATAATATGTAAATAAAAGGTATAAGCTTTAATTACAATGATTAGTTTCTATAACACACTGTATTATTCAGATATGTGTGCAACACAATTTAAATTAAGTGCACTGGGAGTAAACAAAAATCTTTTGCTGTAATATCATTTAATTTGCATTACCAAATAAATCTTGGTCATTGCATATATAATCGGCAGAATATTACCATTAATTGATATTCTAACTAATCATAATTTGTATAATTTTAATCAGTAAGTCGGAACACCTTTGCATATAGATTATATTCGTTGATTAATTACACTATATGGTAAAGTCATAAGTAAAAAAATTGCATTCTCCGATTTTCGTAGTTAGCCTCTAAAATCGAAATATTTGGATTCGAAGTGCGAAAAAAATACTTTTTAAATAAAAAAGTAAAATGTTTATATAATCTACCTCTTAAATCAATGGTTTATAAAACTTTTCAATCAGGCTTATAAGACAGATGCTATGAAGGGTCAGAGTTTGGTCTTCGAAAGAGATATAAAAATGACTAGTTGCCGAGCCACGCATTGCTGTGGAAGTTTGATGTTTTATGCGATTGAAGTGTTTTAACATTTCGCCATAAAATGTTTTGTACATGTGTTATTCTCATTGTCAAAAGTACATAAGGATATCAAAATAATATGCATCCAATTTGGATCAAAGCGGTCAAAGATTAGTGGGTAGTGTTTCGTCTACTGGCTATTTTTTAGTAAAGCCTTTCTCCACTATCTTGAGAAGACTCTACTACTTGCACCACTTTCTAAGTTTTCCGTCAGCTTTAGTGTTTTGCTTAAATATACCAAAACACTCTCTATGTTTTTTTTCTCGCCAATTTAACGAACAATTAACCACATAAGCCTGACGAAGATTCACCTTCCGTACCTAGATCACGCGTTCCGAATTTCATAGCTGAAATTGTAGCTTGGTTATATCCTTTTAATATTTAATTACAATTTTTTAGTCGTTGCAGAAGTCCGATTTTGGTCATCAAGAATATCATAGTATCAAGGTTTAAGTGTGAGCTAAGCTTTACCAAATGATCGACCGCACAGATGGATGCTGAACTGTGACCACGTCCACTTACCTAAAGATGTGTATATCCTAATGTCCTTCCGTGCTGTTAAAATCTGTTGCAAAAGTCTTATTTTTTTCTCAACTGGGACATTGCGACTAAAATTTAAAATTTAAACAGACGTATATAAAATTTTATCAAAATCGTTTCAGTAGTTTAGGTGCCAATCCCAGACAAACAACGTGCCATTAATTTTTATATAATATACTAGCAGACCGCTCCGGCTTCGCACGGGTTTACACAAACATTTCAAAAGTTAAAAGTTGTTACACACTCTCCCATAGATATGTATGTACTTTCCCGTTTTTGAGTTTATTCATTACAAACATACATACAAATCTTTCCTCTTTATAATAGATATGTAATATATAATATATAATATAATATAAATCTGTCATAAAAGTTTGACGAAACAGTTGTATATACCGTTGAATTAAGAAGAAATTTAAGAAAATATATATTTATATATATAGTTTTTTAGCAGCTCTAAGTATACTGTAATTAATAATATTTTTTTAAAAGTCCTTCTTTCGAATTTCGAATCCAAATATTTCGATTTTGAAGGCTAATTTCGAAAATCGGAGAATACACTTTTTTTACTTATCTCATATCGCACATAAGCAATCTTTGATTTCAAGTTGTTAATAAAAGTATGCTAATAAAGCAACTTTCTGTTTAATATCATATATTTTTTCCAGCATTTATTAAATTTTTGCTGTTATTTTCTTTGGTAATTTGTAAGAATTTACAGTAAATGAATAGTCAAAAAATCACAGACAATTCATGATCGATTTCCTGATCAGTATTATTTTTTCGATAATCAGTAAAATTTTGTTGGTAATGCAAATACTGATATTTGATAATTTTTTTCTGAATTTTCCTTCATTTAAAGTATTATCACAAGAATGCGGAGGCGAATATCTGTCGTGTGAAAAATACACAATAATTTTCGACTCCATATTTAATGTAAAAGTGTAGAGGCTATGAATGTCGGTCAAAGCATGAACGAATGTAAGGAAACTTTCGACAACTGATGTTAACACAAATGTTGTTTTTGAATATATAATATGTAAATTAATGCAATGCTATTTATTTACACTTTAAAAATTATTCATCAGAATAATTCTGTATATTTAAAGTTTGCCATTGAGTGAAATTGAAATTGTGCTCTTAGATATTTAATTATCATAACTTAATTTATAAATATTTCTAATTATTGTTGGTTTTTGTAACTGCAAACACATAAAAGAGAACATACTCAATCAAACATGGCTGGGTACTTTTAAAACCCACATAACCAATTAAAAATTGTGTAAACGCTTTCTCTAAGATATCAAAATAAATTGAATTTAAACAAGTAAGTAACACAATTTAAACATTTCTCTAAGCGCATATTGTGTGCACTCTTTTACGCTTATGCCTTTTTATTTCCACTTTAATGGAGAAGTATACCAAAAAAATAACCAAAGCTTTAATACAAAATAATTATAATTCGTAAAACAACGTAAGTGACTTACATTTTGCCTTAATAAAAGAAAATATGAGAAGAAACATTACAAATCATCATTGATAATATTGTATAAGATAAGGCCAACCTATGCTTTAATTATAATTCAAGTTTTAAGATTGTAATTAAGTCTGTTAAGTGGCTACAAACAAGCAAATATGAAAACAATCTAAACTTCATCGTGAATTGTACGAGTACGTTTTATAGAATGCACCCTTTTACACAAACAAATTGTATGTACATATGTACGAATACCTATATAAGTTGATGATTATACGATTACTTATATACATTTGTAAACAACTTTATTCTGAAGCAATTTTTTGTATTTGTTTGCAAGTAATAAAGCAATATTCATTGTGATTATGGCTAACCATGTGTGTTTTTATTTATACGAGTATTTCTTTGTTTGTGTTCTCTCAACTTTAGTTAGATAAGATATTGAATTGCGAATGGTAAGCATTTGGCAAAGCATTATAAATTGGGCTTTTCAATTATTATCAAAATGAAGGGATTTACGTCGACAGATAATAACCAAAACAAAAAGCGTTATAGGGAAGGTAACGGCGAGAGCGAACTGGTATGACAAAAATAAGATTATAATAATTAAATTCGTTGTATATATGTACATACATATATTTGTACATAGCTACAAAACATAATCAGCTAAATTATGAAAAATGGATATCGAATTACTCATAACACAAAATGTGCGTTCGATAACGGAACATTTTTAAGCAAGTAAGGAAGGAAGTAATTCCTGGATCGATAACAACTTTTTGCATTATATCCAAGATGTCACGTTCACGTAATTATGCTATGATATCTTACATACAAACTGAAGTCAGTTAATCGATTTCGAAGATTTTCCGCGTCTTAGAATTGGAGGGTATTTCTCAGCAATAATTGCAGAATGCGACTAAAATCAACAGCTTTACAGCAACAATTTTACAATTAAAATTAATGAACCATGAGAATCGAAAATATAGATTCGACTCTGCTATTCAATGGTTAATTCATTGTTGAATAAATGATATCGAGAGAACTTAATTTCAGTGCTACAAGTCTATCGAATAGCAATTACCCGCTTGAAGAACAACAAAGCGGCGGGGGCTGATGGATTACCGGCCGAGCTATTCAAATACGGCGGCGAAGAACTGATAAGGTGCATGCATCAGCTTCTTTGTAGAATATGGTCGGAAGAAAGCATGCCTGACGATTGGAATCTTAGTGTGCTCTGCCCAATCCATAAGAAGGGAGACCCCACAATCTGCGCCAACTACCGTGGTATAAGTCTCCTCAATATCGCATATAAGGTTTTGTCGAGCGTATTGTGTGAAAGACTAAAGCCCACCGTCAACGAACTGATTGGACCTTATCAGTGTGGCTTTAGACCTGGAAAATCTACAATGGACCAGATATTCACCATGCGCCAAATCTTGGAAAAGACCCGAGAGAGAAGAATCGATACCCACCATCTTTTTATCGATTTTAAAGCTGCCTTCGATAGCACGAAAAGGAGCTGCCTTTATGCCGCGATGTCTGAATTTGGTATCCCTGCAAAACTAATACGGCTATGTAAGCTGACGTTGAGCAACACCAAAAGCTCCGTCAGGATCGGGAAGGACCTCTCCGAGCCGTTCGATACCAAACGAGGCTTCAGACAGGGTGACTCACTATCGTGCGACTTCTTCAATCTATTGCTGGAAAAAATAATACGAGCTGCAGAACTAAATAGAGAGGGTACAATCTTCTACAAGAGTGTACAGCTCCTGGCGTATGCCGATGATATTGATATCATCGGAAGCAACAACCGCGCCGTTTGTTCTGCGTTTTCCAGACTAGATAAAGAAGCGAAGCGTATGGGTCTGGTGGTGAATGAGGACAAGACGAAATATCTCCTGTCATCAAACAAACAGTCAGCGCACTCGCGTCTTGGCTCCCACGTCACTGTTGACAGTCATAACTTTGAAGTTGTAGATAATTTCGTTTATCTGGGAACCAGCATTAACAACACCAACAATGTCAGCCTTGAAATCCAACGCAGAATCACTCTTGCCAACAGGTGCTACTTTGGACTGAGTAGGCAATTGAAAAGTAAAGTCCTCTCTCGACGAACCAAAATCAAACTCTATAAGTCGCTCATTATTCCCGTCCTGATGTATGGCGCTGAAGCGTGGACGATGACAACATCCGATGAGACGACTCTTGGGGTTTTCGAGAGAAAGGTTTTGCGCAAGATTTATGGTCCTCTAAACATTGGCAACGGCGAATACCGCAGACGATGGAACGATGAGCTGTACGATTTATACGACGACATTGACATAGTTCAGCGAATAAAAAGACAGCGGCTATGCTGGCTAGGTCATGTTGTACGGATGGAAGAAAACACTCCAGCTCTGAAAGTATTCGATGCAGTACCCGCTGGAGGAAGCCGCGGAAGAGGACGACCTCCACTCCGGTGGAAAGACCAAGTGCAAAGTGACCTGGCTTCACTTGGTGTTTCCAGTTGGCGCCAAAAAGCAAAAAGGAGGAATGAGTGGCGCGCTCTGGTGGATTCGGCTATAATCGCTTAAAGCGGTTCCTACGCCAAATATATATATATATAGTCTATCGTAATTAGGACAAGCAAGTAAGAATGTGTTAAGTTCGGGTGTAACCGAACATTTAATACTGTCGCTAACGTAGGCTTTACTAAATCCATTTTAAAATTTTTAAACAAATCGGAAAGACGGCGTTTCTGTATCATCTTTGCTAAAAAAGGTAGTGCTCCTTAGTGAGGTAATACAGTTGTAGCAGTTTTTACCATCTGGCAACGTTACGTCGTTTTACAACCTTTTAGTTAATGGGCTTGTTGGCGTGGCAGATTTAGCTGATCTACAACAACTAATATGTATACAATCATGTATCATGTATCATCGTGTACCAAGTTTCATTAAGATATTTCAACTTTTACTCAAATTATCACCACTTGTACAAGTCTCCACCTCATCCTGATCAATGATATATATAAGTCTATATCTAAATCGTTCAGTTTTAGGTGTTAAAACCGTTATGTGAACAGAAATGTTGTTAAGATAGAGGAGAAGCATCATCGATTTGAATTTTGCCATTATTCACGCTCCATATCATACACCGCGCGTCGTCAGGTTAGCAAACCTTATTTTTTTTCCTAACTTAAAGCTACTTTTTTCATTTTTTCATCGATTATAAACAGTCTCTGGTTAAGAGAGCAAGCTATGAAAATATCCCGTTATATGGTTTTTTTCTATTACCCTTATTTTTAGCCGAGAAGAGAAGTTAGCTTTATTTTTGGTCATCAGGTTAGCACATCGAATTTGTTTTCTATTTATCTTCAGAGTTGGGACCTTCTTCGCCGCCGTATTTGAATAGCTCAGCCGGTAATCTATCGGCTCCTGCCGCTTTGTTGTTCTTCAGGCGGGTAATTGCTATTCGAATTTGATCATGGTCGGGTAATGGAACATCTATTCAATCGTCATCGATTGGGAATCGGGTTCGCCATCTCCTGGTGTTGTACTTTCATTGAATGGCAGGTCAGAGAATGAGGATGCTCCGGTCTTGAAACCTTCGTTAAGTCGCTTAATTTTTTCATAAAATTTTTGAGCATTACCTCTGTCTGCAGCTTCTCAAGCTCTTCGTTCTCACACATTTCGGCCTCTTTCTTTTTTTGTCCGCAGATGTGTCTCGCTTCCCTCTTCAGCTCTCGGTATCTATCCCATCCCGCACGTGTTGCGGTCGTTTGCAACGTTGCGAGGTAGGCAGTCTGTTTTCTCTCCGCTGCTAGGCATTCATCATCGTACCAGCTTGTTTTTAGTCCTTGCCGAAATCCAATTGTTTCGGCTGCAGCGGTACGCAGTGAGTTTGAGATGCCGTTCCACAGTTCCCTTATACCGAGATGCTGAGAGTGCTCTCAGAGAACAGGAGTGCAGGATTTGGTACTACAGACGACCATATTTCGGGCCCCAGCGAAGTCGATCAGCTTCAGGCCGTTTGGCGATGTTGGTCATGGAGTCTGATTTTTGCGACTGTTGTGCCAAAGGCACCTTCTTTACCCACCCTGACGTTAAAATCGCCAAGCACGATTTTGACATAGTCCTTCTCTTCCGTTGGGGCGTGGGCGCAAATAAGCGATATGTTGTTGCGGTCCGCTGTAGTAGATGTCACAAGGACCCACCTTCTCCCGTCCTTGTCACGTCCGTCGCACTTTTTGGATGGCGGTGATGTCAGCCTTTAGTCGTATGAAGACATCAACCAGCTGGGCAGAGGCACCTTCCCAATTAGGGGCCCGGACATTCCAGGTGCAGGCCCTTAAATCATTATCCTTAAAACGTTTACAGGGGTCGTCATCGAAAGGGGGTTGTCTCATCCGAGGCTTTCGTCGATTTTTCATTGGTACTTCGCTTTTATGTGGTGGATTCCAAACCCTACGCACAACCAGAAGCGGGTTCGCCTTCTCACTTTAGCTCGCCTACAAACGGGTGTTTGTTTGCTACCCAGACGATACTTGGTCTAAAACCGGAAGTCGTGAGCTGCTTGAATCATGTTGAGAAGAATCGTTTCTGGCCACTCCCAAGTGAATGACAATCAAAAACTTTCCTCACTTACGTGAACTTTTACACATGATCCCATCCTCGATATAACGGGATATTTTTATAGTTTGCTCTCTTAACCAGAGACATTAGTGGCAAACCAAAAACCGATTACCCACTTACCTCTGATTTTGGTACCAATCACCAAAAACCAATTTTTTCACGGCGCGCAAATGGTATAACGGTAGGGTGGTACCAAAAACAGAAAAACAGATATAATGGTACCAAAAACAGAGGTAAGTGGGTAGGGTTTTATTTTTTAATTGTAAAACTGATTTTCACCAATTTTCAACGCCTCAATGACCAACTTTTTTAAATAGGATTGATCTGTGCATACGAAAAATATTAATTGATAGATAGAAAAATATTGATAGTCAATCCATCGAGGATATTACTGGCGTAAACAGTTTTCAAAACTAATGAATCGCGCAGCTAAGCCAGTTTTGGAATGATACCGCAGTCTGTTTAATTTTTTTTTTGTATTAAGTACTTACATACATTTGAACAGACATACCTACATTACAGGAAAATTACGAAATTAGGAACAGAATATTTTGACTGATTGACGTTCAACTTGGAAGCAGGTCAGAGTGACGTTTATACCCAAGGCCGGAAAGAGCTCGCACATCGCGGCCAAAGACTTCAGGCCTATCAGTCTCTCCTCTTTTCTACTGAAAACATTGGAGAGGCTGATCGATCGATTTATAAGGGGTAGGATTCCCAGAAACCGTCTCTCTAAAGCGCAGCACGCTTATTGTAAAGGCAGGTCAGTGGACACAGCCTTACACGTGGTCGTCTCATGGATAGAGAAAGCTATCGGACGTAAGGAATATGCAGTGGGAACCTTCCTCGACATTGAGGGGGCTTTCAACAACGTACTGCCGGCAGCGGTAGTAAGGGCCCTGAATAGATTCGAGGTTGAGTCCAACCTAAAGTATCTTATTTTCACTCTTCTCTGCGATAGAACGATTGTGGCAGAATGGGGCACGACACGGGTGCGACGGGAGGTAAATAGGGGTACTTCACAGGGAGGGGTCCTCTCACCTCTCCTCTGGATCATGGTCGTAGACGACCTTCTGGGAAAGCTTAATGAGATCGGATGCCGGGCGATTGCCTATGCAGACGACGTGATTCTCATGGTTGAAGGTAAGTTTCCACGGTATCCATATATGATTTGACTCAAAGTTACCTTGATGTCGTATCAAGTTGGGCTCTGGACAACGGTCTTTCTGTAAATCCTAGTAAGACTGAGCTAGTTCTTTTCACCAGGAGATACAAAATACCGGATGCGCCTCTGCCGTCGATGGGAGGAGTCTGTCTTCATCCCGCCGACAGTGTAAAATACCTAGGTGTTGTCTTAGACAGAAAGCTTTCTTGAAAAGCCAACATTGCGGAAAGAGCAAAAAAGGCATCGGTTGCCCTGTATTGTTGTAGAGGAGCCATTGGTAGTAGATGGGGCCTCTCACCAAAAGTAGTTCTTTGGCTATATGAAACCATAGTCAAGCCTATAATGTTTTACGGGGTTCACGAATGGTGGGAGGCGCTTGAAAAGACTTCACTAGCTAAAAAGTTAGTGAGTGTGCAACGGGCGGCTCTCATAGCCATGTGCGGTGCGCTACGGACCACACCTACTTTGGCACTGAATTCCTTACTTCATATAGCACCCGTGGACATAGCCGGAAGGTGTATGGTCGCGAAAACCGCTATCAGGATGAGGGAGGCTGGGTACTTAACAGAGTGCGCGCCTGGGCACTCTAGTATCCTCAGGCGCTTCGACTTCATTCCGAGGCTACTGGACTACCTTCCTGTCGATGAGCCCTACCCTGGCGGCGTATTCTCTGCTCTCATACCTTCAAGAGAGGGTTGGGTGGGTAGAAATCGCTGGAGGAGAGACGCAGTAAGCTTCTTTACGGATGGGTCGAAGTTAGCGGGGAAAGTTGGGGGAGGAGTTTATAGTCCGGAACTTCTCATTAACTACAGCTTTAGGCTTCCGGACCATTGTAGCGTGTTCCAAGCGGAAGTGGCGGCCATAAAGGTTGCAGCGGATTCATTGCAGCGGAGTGCAGCAGCTTTCAAAAAGGTAACGATCCACTCTGATAGTAGGGCGGCAATATTAGCCTTAAGCTCAATGACTGTGCGCTCCAGGCTGGTTAAGGATTGTCAGTCCTCGCTATCAGTTGCATCGGAGCACTTTGCTATCATACTAGTTTGGGTGCCTGGCCACAGCGGAATCGCAGGAAACTGCAAGGCTGATGAGCTTGCTAGGACAGGTACTTCTGTTGCACTTACAGTGGAATGGGAACAAACAGGAGCGCCGTTGTCCTCTTGCAACTTGCTTCTGGATGAATGAGTCTCAGCTGCCTAGAAGAAGGTGAGGTAGAATACTCCCAGCATTTCCTTTTGGAATGTCCCGCCTTTGCGAGATCTAGACAAAAAATCCTTGGATCTCACTTTTTTGGGCACCCCCGCGAACTAGCGGATACAGAAGTTAAAAAACTCTGCAGATTTGTGGTAGGTTCCAAGCGCTTTGTCGATTCATAAATAAGTCAGGAGGTTGAATTTTTATGGCATCACAAAGGACTGCTTTCGATAGTCTAAGTGGGTTTCCCCCTATAGGGAAACAGCCTACGTACCTAACCTAACCTGACGTTCAACAAATTCGATGTGCTAACCTGATGACTAAAAATAATGCGCACTTCTCGGCTAAAAAAAAGGGTAATAGGAATCGTTTTTTTTTTTTTGCAAAATCGGAGATTAATTTTTCAATAATCCGAAGTCGCAAAAAATCTGTTTTTGTGTAACAAAAACAGAATTTGGCGGCGCATCTACTGTTTGTTATAACTATTGTACATACTATTGTACATAAGCGGGTTGAGAATTCTAGCTCATCTGCGATCACTAACGCATGCGCGCACACACTCTGCCACTTTCTGCCTGTACATGTGAATATCTGACACTAACCTGGTGCGCCCCCAGCACATTTGAATTTCTGCCACTTAACTGCCAGTTTCCCTGGTTCGCCACCATTTAACTGCCAGTACATTTAAATATCTGCAGAGAACGTTAAATATAGAGAAGGTCCAATTGCGGACCAGCGTGTGAATTGTCAAAATCTAACAAAACACGATGAGCGTGTTTCACCTCAGCCAGCTCGGAAGGAGAAATTTTAACAGCGTCACGTTAACATTGCTGAGCATTAAATGAAAAATATGCTCAGAGATTTACATTTCTATTATATCGGAATGTTAGCCCGTTTGCGTATATATTGATACATTTATATGCAATCATATGTGCTAATATGATATTTATTTATGACTGCATGCAAAATTTATTCAATTCAAATAAATTATGCGATTTCAGAGGCATATTGGTCGGCATGTTTAAACGGACCTACATATGTATGTAATGTTTTAAAATAATATACCTACTTTCATAAAAAATGTTTTTATTTTTATATTAAATGCATTTCTTACAATACTAAAATTAACTACATATTTCATTATATGAGACTTGTATATCCATACATGTGTATACCTAGATATATACAAAAGCGCTTACGTACATACATACATATGTAGATGCATATGTATGGACATCTTCCAAAATTCGTATTGTCTCGTTATCACTTATCAGTGAAGGTCATATGCACATATTGTTACATATGCATATACATAAATATGTTTGTATGTCATTGACGAACAAGTAATGCATACACAAACTTTCATTCGCATTTGCGTACACGTAAGTTTGTCACCATCACAAAAAATCAAAAGTATTTTCTACAAAAACAACAAGTGCCTCAAACGCATAAGCAGCATCACAAGTTAATATGGCAGCCAATCAACGAAGTCAAATTTTGTAGTACATACAACAAAACCATTTTCATTCATGAACGCAAGCGCACATTCACTTGGCAAAGTTGCTTCATTCAAAAGCAACGCCATACACACCTCCCTGCGCATGCCATGTCTACAAACGGCTACAACATCGCAAAAACCTAGGTACAAAACTGGCAACATAGCCTTTTAAAATATTTTTCAGTAAAAATTCTGATTTGAGGCTCGCAAAAATTTATGTCGATATGTTTGCATGCTCATACATATTCATACACTTTTTAACGACAAGCCGATTTTCTACCAACAACGCAATGTTGAGTCGTTTTGACGTCGCGCAGGCGGCCATCAAACCTTTGACACATCGAGCTTTACAGAGGCGTTTCAAGTGATCCCTCCCTAATTATAAATGCGCTAATTATGTATTGTATAGTATTGACCTACAATTAGCAAATACAAATAATTAAATGTATTTAAATATTCTACCAATGTATTATGCCATATTTCAATGTACTACGACTGATTTCTGTAAGAATCAAGACATAAAAATTCAAACGATAACATGAGTTGGGGACCTGACCCCGTTCCCTTCGAACGTGCGACACTGCTTTGACTTGAGAACGAAAAATCACAATTTGCGGCCATTCGTTGTCCGTGGCAACGAAGATTTTACAACAAACCATGAGGCTCATATTTACGCACATATGCATGTAAACAAATTTACAAACATTATGCGTATGGTTCTTTCGATTTTGTTTACATGCACACATAATTACAAATTATGCGCCAACTTTTATTCTTTTGGTATATTATCGAAACTTTTAATAAACAAAGAAAATAAATATTCATATGTATGCAGTATATAATTAAATTATATTTTAACATATGTATATAAAATAATTATTTCATTATATACTTCAAAGCATTTTATGGAATAAATCATAAAGTTTTGCATATATACGTATGTATTTTGATATTAAATGTAAATGAAATTATATAGCGAGTCGTTTGAGCACTGTATATAAGCGAATCTGTAAGCGTACAGTTATTAACATTCAAATTAACACAATTTTTCTCATTTAACACTGAAACAGCTCAATTCTGCTATTTTCGAGTGCGCTGATGTTAAACCTGTGGTGAAACACGCTAATAATTTTCTGTGGTGAAACACGCTCATCTTGGCGAGTACCTCTGCGAAAAGAGGACCACTTTGACAATCGGCACACCATGAACCTTCTCTATATTTAACGTTCTCTGATATCTGTCACATCTGACATCTGTCATATGTCTGTGTGTGTTTGTTAGTTTGCTACTTGCAACATCCCCCTATATGTGAAAAATTTGTAAAAATTTCAACTATACACATTAGGGTAGGGGTATAAGTGTAGTAGGTGTAGGTAATAAATAAACAAAAAATATTTTCTTACTGAATATATACTGGAATATTTATATATTCGAAATACAATTGTATATATACAATATACAAAATCAGTGGATACCAAAATATTTGCCGAAAAAGTGAGTGCAAAAAATTTCTTACAAAAACAAAAAAATCATAACAGGGATTGCATTATCGCAAGGCAATATGTCCTTCTTTTTAAATGGTAAACTTTTACGATCTTCACTATCGAAGACAGTTTTAAACTGGACCGGACTTGGGGCTACGCGTGATAAGCACGTGATGCCCAAGCATTTGGAAAGAATCAATAAAGACAAAGACCCACCATTTGCACACATGGTTGAGTATTATTATCACTCGGCCGCTCAGCTAATGGAGCCGATGATGATAAAGGAGCTGGAAAAGTATCCTTACATGAAGAAGGAACAGCGTTAACGACGTGTTTCCGCCATGCTTAAATTGATGGGCTGCACTACAAATCTATTGGAAGTTACCTTCCCTATAATAAGAAGTGATGGCAATTACGAACTAACCACCGGCTATCTCGCACACCACACTAGACACAGATTACCATTCAAAGGCGGTGGGTTCAATTATATTATTGGCTATAATTTTTCTAGAAAAGCAGGTATATTCAAAAAATTTCTCAACGAATTTTCTAGAATATATGCATGGAATAGAAAGAAAATGTATTTTATTGTGAAATGCGCACTTGAGATTAGCTGTAAAAACTGCGAAAGTAGATGTAAGTGAACAATGCGATAAATAAGAACACAAACAAAACATCGCAGTGTTGCCAGACTTATGCAAAAACTTATACATACATATTGAGCTTATTCTTATACAATTTCAACAATAAGGGTACCAAAAACAGAAAAATTCGGGTGCGTCCGTATTCTTGAAATGGTACCAAAAACAGAGGTAAGTGGGTAGGGGTTTTGTTTTTTAATTGTAAAACTGTTGCTGTCAAGAAGCCATTTTGTTTGTGTTTGTGTAAAGAAATATTTATTTAAAAATTGAAGAAAAATATACAAAAGGATATTACACTTTGGATCTTATAAATATATAATTGTAAAATGTGTGTCACCGACAGTTTACGACGAGGGATTCGTTGGTTGACTCTCGAGCAAAGCGGTTGTTGCTTAGCTCCAGTACATATTGATAGACTTTAAAATCATTTATTTGTTCAACATATAATTATAATAAAATAGTTTAAGTAAATAAAGTGTGTGCGAGTTATTTATTTCATTCATTCGGACATTCTTGACTTCTCAGAAGTGGAAATAGAAATCGCAATATACGAATTTGTGGAAAAACCACGCATGTGCAAATTATTTTGTGAACGACAAAAGTACATAAAAGCGCCGACGTCACCAGCGAACAAACGAAGAGAAAAACCACCAACGGCAGTGAGAATTCATCGGAATCAACGAGTACTGCAAACATCACAATGCTAAAGGACAAACGTAAATTCTGAACGAGCAAAGAGTAAACGTAAAGTAGCGCAAACGGCTCTGAACGTTTAAAGAGAGCATCGCAAAGAGAGGCAGCAGAGAGTTGTCCACGGCGAGTAACGCGCAAAGTAAAGGAAAGAAATCCCAACGAATAAACAGGGTAAACGTAGTATTAAGTGTCAGCAGTGGTTGCACCGGACACAACGAGTAAAGCAATTAAACTACGAAAAGAAAAACAAAAAGGACACAAATTCTTCAATTTGTAACAACGCGAAGAGCAACGTTCGAGAACTTTTAAGAAAACGGCGGACAGAATTGTCAGCAACGAGTAAACGGTAGAAGAGTACGACAACGACGGCATTTGGCAACGAATGCAAATGAATTTCATCACTTTTCAACGATTTGTGGCAAAAAGTTAACCTGCTATACAAAATATGGGAAAAATGATCAAATTTAATACGCTGAGAAATACTCAACAAATTGCTACAGAACCAAGGTGCGACGTGGGCAATAAAGGTGGGCAATAAAGTAACGAAAGTTTTGAAGCTGACAAAAATATACGGTTCTGAAGAAGTTGATGCTGAAGAAGTTGAGGAAAGCAGCGAAGTTGCTGCTATGCAAAAACAAATGTACGAGATGCGCGATATTATTGCGGGACTTGCCAAATCTGTGAGTGATCTAGTGGCAGTTCAGGTGAGGCATACATCATTAGCGCCAACTGTTCCGGCCAATGTAAGTAGTAATGATATTCCATCTAATGATACGAATGATGGTGAGGCGGCAACGCAAACGACACCATCAGAACGTGAAGGTGAATGATCAACGACTCCAACAGGGCTATCACCAGTGATAACCACGACACAACGTGAATGGAAACGAAGTGAACTACACAATATTATTGGATTATTACCTGATTTTGACCCATTAAAAGGAACGTTAACTTCGGAGCAATTTATTGAAAAGGTAACGCAACTCCAACAGGCATATGGTTGGTGTGAGCAAGAAATTGTGTTAGCAGCTCAGTCCAAGTTAAAAGGCGTAGCCAAAGAATGGCTTGACGCACAAAATGTGTTCCAACAATGGTCTGTTTTCGTAGAAACATTCCAGCACGATTTTCCATTTACAATGTGCGCAGCAGAAATGCACACCGAAATGTCGAAGCGCAAACGACGTGTAAATGAAACATTTACACAATATTATTTTACAATGTTAAATATTGGTAGACGAGGTAAGATTGACGAAGGATCAATAAATGCGTACATTATTGGGGGGTTGAACGATAGTAATTTAACCCGAACCCTTATGGCAATGAGATTTCCAATGTGCAATGATCGGTTACGATCACCAAAGGGTATAGAGAGTCATAAGAATTTTAACGATTATTCTGCTCAAAATACCAATACGGGCAAGAATTCGCCAAAATGTTTTAATTGTAATGAATATGGGCACATCGCAGCAAAGTGCTCAAGGCCACAATACAACAAATGAAAACTGATTATACTATGCACAATAGTCGATTGTTCCGTAAGGTAGGAGATCAGTTAAGGCTAGCTGTTCCAAAATCAGTAAGATGGCGAGTAGTTAAGTCATGTCATGACGATGCAGGACATTTTTCTTAAGAAAAGACATTACAACGATTATGTAAACACTTTTGGTTTCCAAGGATGAGACGGTATGTAAAATCATACATACAGTCATGCGAAGAATGTTGTTTGAACAAAGTAAAAGGGGGAAAAGCTGAAAGTCAAATGCACGTAAGCGATATTTTGCCGATCCTATTTAGGCACGTCTTTATCGACCATTTCGGACCATTTCAACGAAACAAGTCCAGATTATCATATATTTTCGTAATTGTATGCGGTTTTAGTAAATATGTAATACTAAAGGCTGTACGAAATACCAAAACGGGACCAGTCGTAAAAGTACTTGAAGATATGATATCAGTTTTTGGGCAACTGCTCAAAATAACGTCTGATCGAGGTACAGCATTCACCTCGAAACAGTTCTAAGAATTCATCGATAAACATGGTATCCAACGCAACCAAGCCAGTTAGAGAAGGTGTGGTGGTACTAGCCGAGTTTTTAGATGCAGTACTTACGCTAAAGCCAAGCAAATGTACGTTCATGGCGAGAACGGTAAAGTTTTTAGGGCACGTTGTAAGCCAGGATGGTATAAGTCCAGGTAAAGAGAAGACAAAATCCGTTGAAGCTTTCCCACAACCAACCAACGCTAGTGAAGTGAGACGATTCCTTGGCTTCACAGGATTCTTCAGGAAATTTATCGCAAACTACGGGTGCACGGCAAAGTCACTAACAATTTTATTAAAGAAGGGGCAAATCTTTGAATGGACAGACGATCATGCAATGGCTTTCGAGAAATTAAAGCGAGCGCTTTCTTGTCAACCAGTACTAGTTTTATTCGATCCAATGAAAAGTCACGAAGTGCATACCGATGCCAGTTCCATAGGGTTATCGGGGGTTTTACTTCAGCTTGAAGGTGACGACTGGAAGCCAGTACACTACTACAGCAGACGATGCAACGCAGCCGAAGCAAATTATCCATCACACGAATTAGAAGTTTTGGCTATTGTTGAGACGCTTGAACGACTACGAGTATATTTATTAGGTGCTCCATTTATTGTACGAACGGATTGTAATGCGGTAGCAACAACTAAGGCTACCACACCATTGAGACCACGCATTGCTAGATGGTGGTTACGAATCCAGGAATTCGATTTTGTATGTAAACATCGATCGGGTTCAAAAATGCAACACGCCGACTCTCTTAGTCGAGCGCCAGCTGAGACGATGACCAGCTTGAACACTGTAGCAGAAAAAGTATTACAAATTAATAACACGCCAGAGATTAACGATTGGGTTTATTCAATGCAACTCCAAGATGAGAGTTTACGAAACATCAGCAACATTATAAACGGGAAAGTAACGACAGATGAGGCCGAACGAGTGAATAAGACAGTTCTCAATGCTTTAAAATGTATGAGCGAAACGGCCAAATCATGGGACAACGTACTTCCGAATATCCAGTGGAGTATTAACTCCCAACGTAATGATGTCACCAAATTCACGCCAAATGAACTAGTGTTTCATTTTAATCCCAGAGACGTAACATATAACCGGATGATACAAGCATTACGCGATGTCGACAAAGATAATACACCCATCAACATCAAACGGGATAAAGCAGCCAGCAACATCATGGCAGAGAGAGCAAAGTGGAAGAAACGTTATGATAAACGATGTAATTCATCACGAAAATACGATGTCGGGGACTTAGTGGTCATCGATCGTGTTCCCAATGCGACAGGTGAGTCGCATAAGCTGGACGCTGTATTCAAAGGTCCATATATTGTGACAAAGGTACTCATCGCAGATCTACCAGACTCAACACATACTCAAAGACGTTATAGTAACATATGTAGTGTAGACCACATGAAACCGTGGTGTATACCGAGTCCAGATTTGGATGACGACGACGAAGACGACGAATCGTCCTTGCAGGACGAAATGTCAGGAGATGCCGAGCTGTCACCGACAGTTTACGACGAGGGATTCGTTGGTTGACTCTCAAGCAAAGCGGTTGTTGCTTAGCTCCAGTACATATTGATAGACGTTAAAATCATTTATTTGTTTAACATATAATTCTAATAAAATAGTTTAAGTAAATAAAGTGTGTGCGAGTTATTTATTTCATTCATTCGGACATTCTTGACATGTGTAAAAATAAACAATCGCCTAGCGACTTCAGACGCATTCTGTAATTATTGTTGAGAAATGCCCTCCATTTCTAAGGCTCGGAAAATCTTAGAAATCGAGTAAATAAAGGCAGCGGTGCGTAAATCATTGCAGAGACCGAATTCATTGGCCACAATCTTAATGCCTGCCCCCGCAGTTTCCATAACTGTTTGTAGTCCTGCGTCTACAATATCCGCCTCCTTCGTACAGTCTCTTATGAGCTTTAACTTTTCGTTTGGCTTAAACTTATCCTAAATAAATAAATTAAAAAAATTCATATTAACAAATTAACTTATTTATTTGTGGTCAAAGTTCACTTACGTCGCACTCATTCATGGAGTTAAAGATCTCGTTGATTATGGCTTTCTCGCGTTTAACATTCATTTTGCCATAAGATACATGATTGATATTCTTTAAGTACTCAAAGTAGGATATCGTTACACCGCCAGCATTGCAAAACAAATCCGGTATAATGAGTACATTCTTTTTACGTAATATTTCATCGGCAGCTGGCGTCGAAGGACCATTAGCGCCTTCTAAAATCATCTTGGCTTGTACACTGTTAGCATTTTCGACAGTGAGAACCTTTTGCGTAGAGCAAGGCATTAGTATATCGCATTTTTCACCCAACAAACTGCCCTCTTTTTCGGTGGCTTTGGTATAGCCCTTGATTGATTTATTATTTTTTGCATAATACTCCATTAAGTCCTAAGTATATGAAGAAAATTAAAAACATATTATCATGGAGATATTTATTTTCAATACGCCACATACCTTTGGATCTATGCCATTCTCATTTACAAGAGACACGTCAAATTCTTGAACACCGATCAGTTTGGCACCGGCTTCCACTACAAAAACGGATGCATGGGAACCGACATTGCCAAACCCTTGTACGATCACGGTTTTATCTTTCCAACCAGTCTTCCAGCCTAATAAATCCATCCAATCTTTATCCATAATAAAACATTCAGCCGCCTTAAATAGACCACGTCCCGTGGCGGCGGTGCGACCATTTATACCGCCTATTTCTACTGGCTTACCAGTCCTGATGGCCAATGCATCTACATCGTTATAGCCTAGAAGAACAATTTATTTGTCTATCAAGACGTTTTCTAATATTTCATAAAAAAAATTACCAAAAGTTTTAATATATTGATCCACCAACCAACTCATCTCGCGTTGGCTGGTATTCACATCTGGTGCCGGTACATCTATACCCGGACCTATCATATTGCGACGTAATAGCTCCATTGTATAGCGACGCGTAATTGTTTGCAATTCTTGTGCAGTATACTTCTTCGGGTCGATACGTATGCCACCCTTGGAACCACCAAACGGTACATTCACGCAAGCCGTCTTAAACGCCATCAGATAAGCCAATGCGCGTATCTCATCGGCGTCGACGACCATGGCAAAATGTATGCCTACAAAAGAGGAACGGATATGATCAGTCAGTTATATATATCATGCTAGACATCACCAGTTGAAGCTTTGAAAAGGAAGAACATTTTCTTGAAACACACAACTACATGCATATATTCTAGAAAATTCGTTGAGAAATTTTTTGAATATACCAGCTTTTCTAGAAAAATAATAGCCAATAATATAATTGAACCCACCGCCTTTGAGTGGTAATCTGTGTCTAGTGTGGTGTGCGCGATAGCCGGTGATTAGCTCGTAATTGCCATCACTTCTTATTATAGGGAAGGTAACTTCCAATAGATTTGTAGTGCAGCCCATCAATTTAAGCATGGCGGAAACACGTTGTTCACGCTGTTCCTTCTTCATGTAAGGATACTTTTCCAGCTCCTTTATCATCATCGGCTCCATTAGCTGAGCGGCCGAGTGATAATAATACTCAACCATGTGTGCAAATGGTGGGTCTTTGTCTTTATTGATTTTTTCCAAATGCTTGGGCATCACGTGCTTTTCACGCGTAGCCCCAAGTCCGGTCCAGTTTAAAACTGTCTTCGATAGAGAAGATCGTAAAAGTTTACCATTTAAAAGGAAGGACATATTGCCTTGCGATAATGCAATCCCTGTTATGATTTTGTTTTTGTGTTTTTGTAAGAAATTTTTTGCACTCACTTTTTCGGCAATTATTTTGGTATCCGCTAATTTTGTTGTATATTGTATATATACAATTGTATTACGAATATATAAATATTCCACAATATTCAGTAAGAAAATATTTTTTGTTTATTTATTATTTGCGTCATGTTTTTTTTTGTAATTATTTTCTTCGAGAACAAATTCAAATCGCTCCGTTCAACACAACTGTTCTTATGAAAATCTCAATATCAACTGAACTGAGAAAAATAAATTTGACAATATTGACTGTTTATGTTTTGAAGTTTTGATTTTTTCTGTTGAAAATATGTTAATGTTAATGTTTTTTTAATGTTAATTATTTTATTCTGGCAAAAATTTTGGATTTTGGGGATCGAGAAACCCCTACCCACTTACTACGCTATTTTTGGTGCATTTGGTGGATGGATTTTTGGTACCATTCACCGCTTTTTTGGTGCATTTGATGCATAGGCGCGTCGTGAAAAACCGAACCGCAGCAAACTTATAGTTTCTGAGATATTTGCAATTAAAGATTTAAAATTAACAATTTTCAACACGTTATTTCTCACTGTATATGGAATTGTTCACATATATTTTGCACTTTAAATATATTTACACTTCATTAATTTGTTTCTACATATTTATATATATATATATATTTGGCATAGGAACCGCTTTAAGCGATTATAGCCGAATCCACCAGAGCGCGCCACTCATTCCTCCTTTTTGCTTTTTGGCGCCAACTGGAAACACCAAGTGAAGCCAGGTCACTTTGCACTTGGTCTTTCCACCGGAGTGGAGGTCGTCCTCTTCCGCGGCTTCCTCCAGCGGGTACTGCATCGAATACTTTCAGAGCTGGAGTGTTTTCTTCCATCCGTACAACATGACCTAGCCAGCGTAGCCGCTGTCTTTTTATTCGCTGAACTATGTCAATGTCGTCGTATAAATCGTACAGCTCATCGTTCCATCGTCTGCGGTATTCGCCGTTGCCAATGTTTAGAGGACCATAAATCTTGCGCAAAACCTTTCTCTCGAAAACCCCAAGAGTCGTCTCATCGGATGTTGTCATCGTCCACGCTTCAGCGCCATACATCAGGACGGGAATAATGAGCGACTTATAGAGTTTGATTTTGGTTCGTCGAGAGAGGACTTTACTTTTCAATTGCCTACTCAGTCCATAGTAGCACCTGTTGGCAAGAGTGATTCTGCGTTGGATTTCAAGGCTGACATTATTATCGGTGTTAATGTTGGTTCCTAGGTATACGAAATTATCTACAACTTCAAAGTTATGACTGTCAACAGTGACGTGGGAGCCAAGACGCGAATGCGCTGACTGTTTGTTTGATGACAGGAGATATTTCGTCTTGTCCTCGTTCACCACCAGACCCATTCACTTCGCTTCCTTATCCAGGCGGGAAAAAGCAGAACTAACGGCGCGGGTGTTGTTTCCGATGATATCAATATCATCGGCGTACGCCAGGAGCTGTACACTCTTGTAGAAGATTGTACCTTCTCTATTTAGCTCTGCAGCTCTTATAATTTTCTCCAGCATCAAGTTAAAGAAGTCGCACGATAGCGAGTCACCTTGTCTGAAACCTCGTTTGGTATCGAACGGCTCGGAGAGGTCCTTCCCGATCCTGACGGAGCTTTTGGTGTTGCTCAACGTCAACGTACACAGCCGTATTAGTTTTGCGGGGATACCAAATTCAGACATCGCGGCATAAAGGCAGCTCCTTTTCGTGCTGTCGAAAGCAGCTTTAAAGTCGACAAATAGATGGTGTGTGTCGATCCTTTTTTCACGGGTCTTCTCCAAGATTTGGCGCATGGTGAATATCTGGTCAGTTGTTGATTTTCCAGGTCTAAAGCCACACTGATAAGGTCCAATCAGTTTGTTGACGGTGGGCTTTAGTCTTTCACACAGTACGCTCGATAGAACCTTATAAGCGATGTTAAGGAGGCTTATCCCACGATAGTTGGCGCAGATTGTGGGGTCTCCCTTTTTGTGGATTGGGCAGAGTACACTGAGATTCCAATCGTCGGGCATGCTTTCTTCCGACCATATTTCGCAAAGAAGCTGATGCATGCACCTTATCAGCTCTTCGCCGCCGTATTTGAATAGCTCGGCCGGCAATCCATCGGCCCCCGCCGCCTTGTTGTTCTTCAAGCGGGTAATTGCTATTCTAATTTCTTCACGGTCGGGCAATGGAACATCTGTTCCATCGTCGTCGATTGGGGAATCGGGTTCGCCATCTCCTGGTGTTGTACTTTTACTGCCATTCAGCAGGCTGAGGAAGTGTTCCCTCCACAAACACAGTATACTCTGGTCATCAACCACTAGATCACCGCTGGGGGTCCTACAGGAGTGTGCTCCGGTCTTGAAACCTTCAGTTAGTCGCCGGATCTTTTCGTAAAATTTTCGAGCATTACCCCTGTCGGCCAGCTTGTCAAGCTCTTCATACTCACGCATTTCTGCCTCTTTCTTTCTTTTTCTGCAAATGCGTCTCGCTTCCCTCTTCAGCTCTCGGTATCTTTCCCATCCCGCTCGTGTTGCGGTCGATCGCAACATTGCGAGGTAGGCAGTCTGTTTTCTCTCCACTGCGAGACGACAATCCTCATCATACCAGCTGTTTTTTTGGTTTTTCCGAAAGCCAATGGTTTCGGTTGCAGCTGTACGTAAGGAGTTTGATATGCCGTCCCACAGCTCCCTTATACCGAGATGCTGATGAGTGCTCTCAGAGAGCAGGAGTGCAAGTCGAGTAGAAAATCGTTCGGCTGTCGGTTGTGATTGCAGCTTCTCGATGTCGAACCTTCCTTGTGTTTGTTGACGTGTGCGCTTTTCTACACAGAGGCGGGTGCGTATCTTAGCTGCTACAAGACACTGGAGACATGTCGTCCATCTATCACAACATGATCGATCTGGTTGCGAGTGATTCGATCCGGGGACAGCCAAGTAGCTTGATGGATTTTCTTATGCTGGAATCTAGTGCTACAGATGACCATATTTCGGGCCCCGGCGAAGTCGATCAGCCTCAGACCGTTTGGTGATGTTTCGTCATGGAGGCTGAATTTTCCGACTGTTGTGCCAAAGACACCTTCTTTACCCACCCTAGCGTTGAAATCGCCAAGCACGATTTTGACATCGTGGCGGGGGCAGCGCTCATAGGTACGTTCTAGGCGCTCATAGAAGGTATCTTTGGTCACATCGTCCTTCTCTTCCGTCGGGGCGTGGGCGCAAATCAGCGATATGTTGAAGAACCTCGCTTTGATGCGGATTGTGGCTAGACGTTCATCCACCGGAGTGAATGCCAGGACTCCACGACGGAGTCTCTCTCCCACCACGAATCCCACACCGAATTTGCGCTCCTTTATATGGCCGCTGTAGTAGATGTCACAAGGACCCATCTTCTTCCGTCCTTGTCCCGTCCATCGCATTTCTTGGATTGCGGTGATGTCAGCCTTTACTCTTACGAGGACATCAACCAGCTGGGCAGAGGCACCTTCCCAATTAAGGGTCCGGACATTCCAGGTGCATGCCCTTAAATCATAGTCCTTTATACGTTTGCCGTGGTCGTCATCAAAAGGGGGGTTTCTCATCCGAGGCCTGTGTTTCTTATTCACTGGTTATTCGTTTTTATGTGGTGGGTCCCAAGCCCTACGCACAACCGCATAAGCGGGATTCGCCTTCTCACTTTAGCTCGCTTCCAGACGGATGTCTGTTGGCTACCCAGAGGATACTTGGTCTAAGACCGGAAGTTGTGAGCTGCTTGAGCCACATGTAAAAGAATCGTTCCTGGCCACTCCCAAGTGAATGGCAGTCAGAAACTTTCCTCACTTACGTGAACTTCTACATATGACTCCATCCTCCACATGCATCGATTAAAAATAATCAAAATGAATAAAATTCCCAAAATGAAAAATCAAATACCCAATAAATAGTTATTAAGTAAACATTCTAACTACAAAAAAATACCAAGGTTTCAAAATTTATAAGTGTATTTAATTGTTTCAAGCAACTTTAAAAATGGATCATCATGGTTGTTCGCAATATTTTTCCTCCATGTATACTCCATAATGAAATCGGTAAAGTTTTCGGGGTTGTTGTAATTGTCCCGCACAAAAAATCTCTTTATTACGCGCCACTGGGACTCTATCCTTTGGGTGTGGGTTCCATCCTTTGCCACAAAAGGATTGTCCGGGTCACTGTGGTTAACGCGTCGGTGCTCATACCCTTCCAACAATCTGTATGTATTGTTGTACCCTGGGCCACATGTTTCCGTATTAACGGTATGAGCAGCTCCGCGGATCGGACATTCTCCGGACAAACTTCCAGACGGAGATCGTCACTTCCATCTTCCACCATACCCAACACCCAGTGGCCTTCTACTCTTCTACCTAAAAAGAGGGGAAAATATAAGTATTAATATAAACAAATATATATATGTATATTATTACCTTTGTTATATTTTCTTTTTCCAAATTTACTCTCGTCAATTTGTACAACTTTACAAGGTCCGCCAATTTTACCCACCGCTACCTGCTGGTCTATTTGGTGTATAACTACCGCCTCACGCAGTAATTAAACCAATCGCAAATGGTAGCGCTGGATAAAACTGGCTCCCTGGTGAAGCTATTTTTTCGCACCTTTTCATGCGACCAATGTGATGCATACGCATACATTAAATAAAAAATTTGTGGTAGCGGGATTTTGGCATTGTCAAATCAGGTGCCTTTAGCCCTGGAAATGGCAGAACGGTTGCGACACGCTCCTTTCCGGAACCGGAATGTGCCTACTGCGGTATTGCCGGCGTTTGACACCACCATTGGCTGCTTATGTGTCCGGCACAATTTCCTCGTGGGAATTAATCCCTCGCTTTCGGCAAAAGAAATACATTTTTCTTTTGTATTAAATGTTTCAATAATCCTGCCGATATTCCACATATTTCGAATTTCAGCCCCAGTGAGTACGTTAGTCCTCCTAACACCTCGGCTGGTGGATTGCTCTTCGAAATCTATAGAAAATTCTTTAATAATTTTAATAATTTTATATCTATAACAAAATACCTGCTGAATTTGCGTTCATTTTTTCCAAAAATTAATAGAAAACAAATTTTAATAAATAAAAATTGCACAATCACTTGCTTTCACTTTCAATAGTTCACTTTGAATTACCAAATACGAAATTATTAGCACAACCGAAAAAAAGAAACGGTATTTTTTTTTCAAGTAACTGTAACCATTTTCCGTTAAAGAAAATGAATTAATAAAGAGAGAGAGATATACCCTTTATGACAATAATACTTTTTTGGTTAAAACTACTTTTCTTCAAAAAAATCGAGCCAACACCGGGGATTATCAAAGAGATGGAATAACAAGTTCTTCCGCGTAGAACTACTTTCTGCAGAGGCGGCCTTCGGCCGCGCTTCAAAAAAATAACCCTGGTCGAGCCAACACCGGGAGTTATCAAAGAGGTGGAATAACAAGTTCTTCCGCGTAGAACTACTTTCTGCAGAGGCGGCCTTCGGCCGCGCTTCAAAAAAATAACCCTGGTCGAGCCAACACCGGGAGTTATCAAAGAGAGGGAAATGGAAAGTTCTTCCGCGTAGAACTACTTTCTGCAGAGGCGGCCTTCGGCCGCGCTTCAAAAAAATAACAATGGTCGAACCAACACCGGATATTATCAAAATATGGGAAATAATAAAATAATTTACATTACACATTACATACATTATGTTTATTGTATTTGGGGTATAATCTTTCTTTTTCAGTATTGTGATTCTTATAATTCGTTTACAAAATATGTGATATGGTAACACCTATTTTGTGTCAGAATGCAACCCTTTTTTATTGTAAAAATAAACAAAATTGTGCAAAAAGTAAAATGTTTATTTACAGCATATTTTAATATAATTAGTTAAAAATAAATATTTATAAACAAATGTGTGACGTGTAAATATATTTAAAGTGCAAAATATATGTGGAAAATTCAATATACAGTGAGAAATAACGAGTTAAAAATTATTAATTTAAAATCATAAATTGCAAATAACTCAGAAACTATAAGTTTGCGGCGGCAATAATTATATATATTCGTAATCTGGAGGTCCTCCTCTATCCGCCCATATCCATTTTAACCCCGAAATCGTGGGACGGTATACTAAAGCCGACCCATTGTATATATACAATATACAACAAAATCAGCGGATACCAAAATAATTGCCGAAAAAGTGAGTGCAAAAAATTTCTTACAGAAACACAAAAAAAAGTCATAACAGGGATTGCATTATCGCAAAGCAATATGTCCTTCCTTTTAAATGGTAAACTTTTACGATCATCTCTATCGAAGACAGTTTTAAACTGGACCGGACGCACACCACACTAGACACAGATTACCACTCAAAGGCGGTGGGTTCAATTATATTATTGGCTATTATTTTTCTAGAAAAGCTGGTATATTCAAACAAATTCTCAACGAATTTTCTAGAATATATGCATGTAGTTGTGTGTTTCAAGAAAATGTTCTTCCTTTTCAATGCTTCAACTTCTGATGTCTAGCATGATATATATAACTGACTGATCATATCCGTTCCTCTTTTGTAGGCATACGTTTTGCCATGGACGTCGACGCCGATGAGATACGCGCTTTGGCTTATCTGATGGCGTTTAAGACGGCTTGCGTGAATGTACCGTTTGGTGGTTCCAAGGGTGGTATACGTATCGACCCGAAGAAGTATACTGCACAAGAATTGCAAACAATTACGCGTCGCTATACAATGGAGCTATTACGACGCAATATGATAGGTCCGGGTATAGATGTACCGGCACCAGATGTGAATACCAGCCAACGCGAGATGAGTTGGTTGGTGGATCAATATATTAAAACTTTTGGTAATTTTTTTTTATGAAATATTAGAAAACGTCTTGATAGACAAATAAATTGTTCTTCTAGGCTATAACGATGCAGATGCATTGGCCATCACGACTGGTAAGCCAGTAGAAATAGGCGGTATAAATGGTCGCACCGCCGCCACGGGACGTGGTCTATTTAAGGCGGCTGAATGTTTTATTATGGATAAAGATTGGATGGATTTATTAGGCTGGAAGACTGGTTGGAAAGATAAAACCGTGATCGTACAAGGGTTTGGCAATGTCGGTTCCCATGCATCCGTTTTTGTAGTGGAAGCCGGTGCCAAACTGATCGGTGTTCAAGAATTTGACGTGTCTCTAGTAAATGAGAATGGCATAGATCCAAAGGTATGTGGCGTATTGAAAATAAATATCTCCATGATAATATTTTTTTAATTTTCTTCATATACTTAGGACTTAATGGAGTATTATGCAAAAAATAATAAATCAATCAAGGGCTATACCAAAGCCACCGAAAAAGAGGGCAGTTTGTTGGGTGAAAAATGCGATATACTAATGCCTTGCTCTACGCAAAAGGTTCTCACTGTCGAAAATGCTAACAGTGTACAAGCCAAGATGATTTTAGAAGGCGCTAATGGTCCTTCGACGCCAGCTGCCGATGAAATATTACGTAAAAAGAATGTACTCATTATACCGGATTTGTTTTGCAATGCTGGCGGTGTAACGGTATCCTACTTTGAGTACTTAAAGAATATCAATCATGTATCTTATGGCAAAATGAATGTTAAACGCGAGAAAGCCATAATCAACGAGATCTTTAACTCCATGAATGAGTGCGAGGTAAGTGAACTTTGACCACCGTGCAAATAAGTTAATTTGTTAATATGAATTTTTTTAATTTATTTATTTAGGATAAGTTCAAGCCAAACAAACAGTTTAAGCTCATAAGAGACTGTACGAAGGAGGCGGATATTGTAGACGCAGGACTACAAACAGTTATGGAAACTGCGGGGGCAGGCATTAAGATTGTGGCCAATGAATTCGGTCTCTGCAATGATTTACGCACCGCTGCCTTTATTTACTCGATTTCTAAGATTTTCCGAGCCTTAGAAATGGAGGGCATTTCTCAACAATAATTACAGAATGCGTCTGAAGTCGCTTGGCGATTATTTATTTTTACACATTTTACATTTATATATTTATAAGATCCAAAGTGTAATATCCTTTTGTATATTTTTCTTCAATTTTTAAATAAATATTTCTTTACACAAACACAAACAAAATGGCTTCTTGACAGCAACAGTTTTACAATTAAAAAACAAAACCCCTACCCACTTACCTCTGTTTTTGGTACCCTTATATCTGTTTTTCTGTTTTTGATAATATGGTACTCATACGACCTGTATAACCCCATTTGCGCGCCGTGAAAAAATCGGTTTTTCACCACGCGCCAATGCATCAAATGCACCAAAATGCACCAAAAAAGTGGTGAATGGTACCAAAAATCCATCCACCAAATGCACCAAAAATAGCGTAGTAAGTGGGTAGGGGTTATTATGCATTATTCGTCATTTTTTACGATCCCCAAAATCCAAAATTTTTGCCAGAATAAAATGATTAACATTAAAAAAACATTAACATTAACATATTTTCAACAGAAAAAATCAAAACTTCAAAACATAAACAGTCAATATTGTCAAATTTATTTTTCTCAGTTCAGTTGATATTGAGATTTTCATAAGAACAGTTGTGTTGAACGGAGCGATTTGAATTTGTTCTCGAAGAAAATAATTACAAAAAAAAACCTGACGCAAATAATAAATAAACAAAAAATATTTTCTTACTGAATATTGTGGAATATTTATATATTCGTAATACAATTGTATATATACAAAATACAACAAAATCAGCGGATACCAAAATAATTGCCGAAAAAGTGAGTGCAAAAAATTTCTTACAAAAACACAAAAAAAAATCATAACTGGGATTGCATTATCGCAAGGCAATATGTCCTTCCTTTTAAATGGTAAACTTTTACGATCTTCACTATCGTAGACAGTTTTAAACTGGACCGGACTTGGGGCTACGCGTGAAAAGCACGTGATGCCCAAGCATTTGGAAAAAATCAATAAAGACAAAGACCCACCATTTGCACACATGGTTGAGTATTATTATCACTCGGCCGCTCAGCTAATGGAGCCGATGATGATAAAGGAGCTGGAAAAGTATCCTTACATGAAGAAGGAACAGCGTGAACAACGTGTTTCCGCCATGCTTAAATTGATGGGCTGCACTACAAATCTATTGGAAGTTACCTTCCCTATAATAAGAAGTGATGGCAATTACGAGCTAATCACCGGCTATCGCGCACACCACACTAGACACAGATTACCACTCAAAGGCGGTGGGTTCAATTATATTATTGGCTATTATTTTTCTAGAAAAGCTGGTATATTCAAAAAATTTCTCAACGAATTTTCTAGAATATATGCATGTAGTTGTGTGTTTCAAGAAAATGTTCTTCCTTTTCAATGCTTCAACTGCTGATGTCTAGCATGATATATATAACTGACTGATCATATCCGTTCCTCTTTTGTAGGCATACGTTTTGCCATGGACGTCGACGCCGATGAGATACGCGCTTTGGCTTATCTGATGGCGTTTAAGACGGCTTGCGTTTAAGACGGCTTGCGTGAATGTACCGTTTGGTGGTTCCAAGGGTGGCATACGTATCGACCCGAAGAAGTATTCTGCACAAGAATTACAAACAATTACGCGTCGCTATACAATGGAGCTATTATGTCGCAATATGATAGGTCCGGGTATAGATGTACCGGCACCAGATGTGAATACTAGCCAACGCGAGATGAGTTGGTTGGTGGATCAATATATTAAAACTTTTGGTAATTTTTTTATAATATAGAAAACGTCTAGATAGAGAACTAAACTGTGTTATGTGTTCTTCTAGGCTATAACGATGTAAATGCTTTGGCTATCACGACTGGTAAGCCAGTAGATTTAGGCGGTATTAATGGTCGTACCGCCGCCACGGGGCGTGGTCTATTTAAGGCGGCTGAATGTTTTATTATGGATAAAGATTGGATGGATTTATTAGGCTGGAAGACTGGTTGGAAAGATAAAACCGTGATCGTACAAGGGTTTGGCAATGTCGGTTCCTATGCATCCGTTTTTGTAGTAGAAGCCGGTGCCAAACTGATCGGTGTTCAAGAACTTGACGTGTCTCTTGTAAATAAGAATGGCATTGATCCAAAGGTATGTGGTGTATTGAAAATAAATATGTCCATGATAATACATTCCCTACATATACTTAGGACTTAATGGAGTATTATGCAAAACATAAGAAATCAATTAAGGGTTATACCAAAGCCACTGAAAAACAGGGTAGTTTGTTGGGAGAAAAATGCGATATACTAATGCCTTGCGCTACACAAAAGGTTCTCACCGCCGAAAATGCCAATAGTGTACAAGCAAAGATGATTTTAGAAGGCGCTAATGGTCCTTCGACACCAGCTGCTGATGAAATATTACGTAAGAAGAATGTACTCATTATACCGGATATGTATTGCAATGCTGGCGGTGTAACGGTATCTTACTTTGAGTACTTAAAGAATATCAATCATGTATCTTATGGCAAAATGAATGTTAAGCGCGAGAAGGCCATAATCAACGAGATCTTTAATTCCATTAATGAGTGCGAAGTAAGTGGACTTTGACCACCGTGCAAATAAGTTACTTTGTTAATATGAATTTTTTTAATTTATTTATTTAGGATAAATTTAAGCCAAATAAAAAGTTACAGCTCATAAGAGACTGTACCAAGGAGGCGGATATTGTAGACGCAGGGCTTCAAACAGTTATGGAAACTACTGCAGAAGGCATCAAGACCGTGGCCAATGAATTCGCCCTTTGCAATGATTTACGTACGGCCGCTTTCATTTATTCAATTTCGAAGATTTTCCGCGCCTTAGAAGTGGCTGGTATTTCTCAACAATAATTACAGAATGCGTCTGAAGTCGCTTGGCGATTATTTATTTTTACAAATTTTACATTTATATATTTATAAGATCCAAAGTGTAATATCCTTTTGTATATTTTTCTTAAATTTTTAAATAAATATTTCTTTACAAAAACACAAACAGAGTGGCTTCTTGACAGCAACAGTTTAACAATTAAAAAAAAACCCCTACCCACTTACTACGCCAATTTTGGTGGCATTCACCACTGCAATGATTTACGCACCGCCGCCTTTATTTACTCGATTTCGAAGATTTTCCGAGCATTCGAATTGAAGGGCATTTCTCAGCAATAATTGCAGAATGCGTCTGAAGTCGCTAGGCGATTGTTTATTTTTACACATTTTACATTTATATATTTATAAGATCCAAAGTGTAATATCCTTTTGTATATTTTTCTTCAATTTTTAAATAAATATTTCTTTACACAAACACAAACAAAATGGCTTCTTGACAGCAACAGTTTTACAATTAAAAAACAAAACCCCTACCCACTTACCTCTGTTTTTGGTACCCTTATATCTGTTTTTCTGTTTTTGATAATATGGTACTCATACGACCTGTATAACCCCATTTGCGCGCCGTGAAAAAATCGGTTTTTCACCACGCGCCAATGCATCAAATGCACCAAAATGCACCAAAAAAGTGGTGAATGGTACCAAAAATCCATCCACCAAATGCACCAAAAATAGCGTAGTAAGTGGGTAGGGGTTATTATGCATTATTCGTCATTTTTTACGATCCCCAAAATCCAAAATTTTTGCCAGAATAAAATAATTAACATTAAAAAGACATTAACATTAACATATTTTCAACAGAAAAAATCAAAACTTCAAAACATAAACAGTCAATATTGTCAAATTTATTTTTCTCAGTTCAGTTGATATTGAGATTTTCATAAGAACAGTTGTGTTGAACGGAGCGATTTGAATTTGTTCTCGAAGAAAATAATTACAAAAAAAAAACCTGACGCAAATAATAAATAAACAAAAAATATTTTCTTACTGAATATTGTGGAATATTTATATATTCGTAATACAATTGTATATGTCTTGCCGAGTCTAGAAAGGCAAGAGATTTTTAAGCGTCCGGTTCTCAAACTGCTCAGCTACAGAAAGAAACATTTCAACAGCTGAGATTTAAAAATATATAAAAACAAAAAGTTAAAAATTTCTGAATATTATTTATTAAGAGAAGACAAAATAGTTTTTAGTAAATATTGAGTCAGATGGATCAAATGTGCTGGAATGCGAATTAAAATCATGACATATTCGGCAGAATGGTTCATTTAACTCAAAATTTGTTCTAGAAGATTTTAGAAATAATGGTCTAAACTGCCTGGATGAACGCAATGGGACATTAAACTTAATATCAGACAAAAGAAATGAACTACAAACTAAACCATTCAGAAGTTTTACTAGAAAAATTATACCTAGCATTTCTCTGCGACTAGTGAGTGTGGGAAGATTTATAAGTTTTAAACGACTAGTATACGGGGGAAGATTCAATCTTGAATCCCAATGTAAGTGGCCTAAAGCAAAAAGTAAAAATTGTTTTTGAACGGACTCAAGCTTATCAGAATGGGATTGATAGCTAGGATTCCATACCACAGAACCATACTCCAATATAGGCCTTACCAATGTTGTAAAAAGAATTTTAGTAATATACGGATCACTAAATTCTTTAGACCAACGTTTAACAAAGCTAAGAGCACCTTTAGCTTTTAAGACAATTGAATTTACATGAGAATTAAAATTTAGTTTAGGGTCCATATTAACTCCTAAATCAACAAAGCTAAAAACTTGCTCTAAACTGAAGTTATTTATTACATAGGGGGAAAGATCAACAGTTCTACGGGAAAAGCACATCGTTTTACATTTTTTAAGATTCAGTGGCATATCATTTTTGTGACACCAAGTAACTAAATTATTTAAATCCGATTGCAACTCAGTCCTTTCTTTATGAGAAGTATATGATTTAAAAAGTTTTACATCATCCGCATATAATAAAATTTCTGAAAACTTAATTACTGAAGGTATATCATTGATGAACAACAAGAACAGAATCGGGCCGAGATGACTACCCTGTGGAACCCCTGAAGTGACACTAATTGAATCGGATAACGTATTATTAAATAAAACTTGTTGTTTTCTGTTAGTAAGATATGAGGATACCCATTCAAGAAGTCTTGGTTGAAAACCAAGAAGATTCAGTTTTTGCAAAAGAATTGAGTGGTTTACTCTATCGAATGCTTTACTAAAGTCTGTATATATAACATCAGTATTCTTATTATCCCTAAAACCCATTGACACATGGTTTACAAATTCAAGCAAGTTAGTTACTGTAGATTTCCCTTTACAAAATCCATGCTGAGAGAATGAAATTAAAGGAGAGATTAAGAAAGTTATTTGGTCAGTGACAATAGCTTCAAAAAGTTTGGGTATAGCTGACATTTTAGCTATCCCCCTATAGTTCTCAACAGATGATCTAACTCCACTTTTATGCAAAGGTAATATAAAAGAGTTTTTCCACATTGACGGAAAAATACCTTGTTTAAGAGATAGGTTAAAAAGCTTAGTTAAGGGCAGATAGATATATTTTGCGCAATTTTTAAGAAAGTTTGAGGGAATCATATCAGGGCCATATTTAAACGAATTTTTTAACGTAACTAAATAATTTAAGACATCTGTTTCAGAAATAATTGGTGTATTAATTACAGTACTCGGACATAACACTTGATGATATGGCACATTCATAGGGTAGTTTGAACAATAATTGGATTTGAAGAATTCTGCAAACATATTAGAAATAATATAATTGTCACATGACATTGTTGATTTATATTTCATCGCGGACGGAAAATTTGAAATCCTGCGTTTGGAGTTAACATAAAACAATTTCGGATTACGAATAATATTATTTTTTACTTTGATTATGTAGTTTTTATAACATTTTTTGTTAAGTTCCTCAAACTGATGACGCAATTTAGAATATTTTAAATAGTCAACAAGAGCTCCAGTTCTTTTATAAAGTTTAAAAGCACGAGCTTTTTTATTTTTTAATTTACATAGCTCATTCGAATACCACAAATTTGAACTTTTTCTTTTGATAATAAAACATTTCGGAACAAATCTTTCAAAAATATTATAAATTGTTTCATTAAAATGTGATACATTTAATTCAATATTACCACTATAATCAGGCCAAGTCAATTTAGAAAGTTCACAATTAATCTTTTTGAAGTTAGCTTTCGCAAAGTTGAACCGAGAACAAAGGTCCTGTTTGTTGCATACAAGTAATTCGTCTATGATTTCGATATTAATTTCCAAGGCAGGGTGATAAGAGTCCTCTGGCAAAACTAAAGGATCAGATCGGACCACAGAAACTGTTGAAGAATTATCAACATAGACCAAATCTAAGAATTTACCAAACTTGTTCGGAATTAAGTTAATTTGGTTAAGACCCATCCCAGACATTTCTTCCAAAAACTCATTAAAGCTTAAACGAGTGCAAAAAGGGGTAATGCAATCGGCAACAGATTTCCAAGATACACACGGTAAATTGAAATCGCCTAGAACAATTATGTAATCAGTATTCTTAGCAATTGAAAAAACATTATTTATTAAAGAAGCATGCTGCGTATATACAGATAAGTCCGATTGAGGCGGAATATAAGATAAAGTTAGATAAATAGAACATTTATTAATACAAATTCGTATGCACTTAAATTCAATAAAGTCCGCATGAGGAACTTCTACTTCTTCAGATGGAATTGAAGAATGCACAGCAAATAGTACACCCCCCCCGACTCTGTTCAGTCGATCGCATCTAAAGATTTGAAATTCACTATTTAATATTTCGTTATCAAAGCTATGAGGTTTAAGCCAAGTTTCAGTAAAAGCGATGACTTTAAAATTACAATTAGTGCTGTTCAAATACAATTCTTTTAATTTTGTATTTAAACCCCTTACATTTTGATAGTGAATTTGTAATGAATTTTTTATAATTAGTTTTTTGAATCCGCGGCATTTTTTGGAATATGAGCAATTACAGTTTGTTTTTGTTGCTTTTGTTCGAATTCGCGCACGAAAGCACCAGGTGGCCAAAATGATTCATCAAGTAGCAATTGAAAATTAACAGCTGAAACGCCAATCTTGAAAGAAGATATGTTTCTTTCGTATTTAAAGTTAAATTTTCTGACATCAATATCAATATCGTTAATTTTTAATTTCGACGAGATGTAAAACTTTATATCTTCGATTGTGGTATCCGAAGCGAATCTCGAAACGAAAATTGATTTTCGTTGAGGTATTACTACCAAATTTTTTGCCACAAACTCAGAGTTAATAGGAGGCGGATCCTGAAAAGTTTTCCGCTTAAGGTTATCGTTATTTGTTTTCGGAGGATTAAGCACTTTTGAAGAGGAAGGCTTCTCTCCTTGAGGGCAAGGAGATGAGAGATTAATAAGGTCTAATTTCACCGGTGACATACTTTTTACGCACAAAGTGGCAGGTTCTTCATTAGACGGACGTTTACGTTTTGATGAAGGCTTAGCATTATCATCTTGATCATTTAGGCATTTAAATGATTGAAACAACACTTCATAATGCTTAAATTTTTCTGTAAGGTTTTGAAGTTCGCGACCGATTGATGTCCAAGCATTTGGAAAAAATCAATAAAGACAAAGACCCACCATTTGCACACATGGTTGAGTATTATTATCACTCGGCCGCTCAGCTAATGGAGCCGATGATGATAAAGGAGCTGGAAAAGTATCCTTACATGAAGAAGGAACAGCGTGAACAACGTGTTTCCGCCATGCTTAAATTGATGGGCTGCACTACAAATCTATTGGAAGTTACCTTCCCTATAATAAGAAGTGATGGCAATTACGAGCTAATCACCGGCTATCGCGCACACCACACTAGACACAGATTACCACTCAAAGGCGGTGGGTTCAATTATATTATTGGCTATTATTTTTCTAGAAAAGCTGGTATATTCAAAAAATTTCTCAACGAATTTTCTAGAATATATGCATGTAGTTGTGTGTTTCAAGAAAATGTTCTTCCTTTTCAATGCTTCAACTGCTGATGTCTAGCATGATATATATAACTGACTGATCATATCCGTTCCTCTTTTGTAGGCATACGTTTTGCCATGGACGTCGACGCCGATGAGATACGCGCTTTGGCTTATCTGATGGCGTTTAAGACGGCTTGCGTGAATGTACCGTTTGGTGGTTCCAAGGGTGGCATACGTATCGACCCGAAGAAGTATACTGCACAAGAATTGCAAACAATTACGCGTCGCTATACAATGGAGCTATTACGTCGCAATATGATAGGTCCGGGTATAGATGTACCGGCACCAGAGATGAATACCAGCCAACGCGAGATGAGTTGGTTGGTGGATCAATATATTAAAACTTTTGGTAATTTTTTTTATGAAATATTAGAAAACGTCTTGATAGACAAATAAATTGTTCTTCTAGGCTATAACGATGTAGATGCATTGGCCATCACGACTGGTAAGCCAGTAGAAATAGGCGGTATAAATGGTCGCACCGCCGCCACGGGACGTGGTCTATTTAAGGCGGCTGAATGTTTTATTATGGATAAAGATTGGATGGATTTATTAGGCTGGAAGACTGGTTGGAAAGATAAAACCGTGATCGTACAAGGGTTTGGCAATGTCGGTTCCCATGCATCCGTTTTTGTAGTGGAAGCCGGTGCCAAACTGATCGGTGTTCAAGAATTTGACGTGTCTCTAGTAAATGAGAATGGCATAGATCCAAAGGTATGTGGCGTATTGAAAATAAATATCTCCATGATAATATTTTTTTAATTTTCTTCATATACTTAGGACTTAATGGAGTATTATGCAAAAAATAATAAATCAATCAAGGGCTATACCAAAGCCACCGAAAAAGAGGGCTGTTTGTTGGGTGAAAAATGCGATATACTAATGCCTTGCTCTACGCAAAAGGTTCTCACTGTCGAAAATGCTAACAGTGTACAAGCCAAGATGATTTTAGAAGGCGCTAATGGTCCTTCGACGCCAGCTGCCGATGAAATATTACGTAAAAAGAATGTACTCATTATACCGGATTTGTTTTGCAATGCTGGCGGTGTAACGGTATCCTACTTTGAGTACTTAAAGAATATCAATCATGTATCTTATGGCAAAATGAATGTTAAACGCGAGAAAGCCATAATCAACGAGATCTTTAACTCCATGAATGAGTGCGAGGTAAGTGAACTTTGACCACCGTGCAAATAAGTTAATTTGTTAATATGAATTTTTTTAATTTATTTATTTAGGATAAGTTCAAGCCAAACAAACAGTTAAAGCTCATAAGAGACTGTACGAAGGAGGCGGATATTGTAGACGCAGGACTACAAACAGTTATGGAAACTGCGGGGGCAGGCATTAAGATTGTGGCCAATGAATTCGGTCTCTGCAATGATTTACGCACCGCTGCCTTTATTTACTCGATTTCTCAGATTTTCCGAGCCTTAGAAATGGAGGGCATTTCTCAACAATAATTACAGAATGCGTCTGAAGTCGCTTGGCGATTATTTATTTTTACAAATTTTACATTTATATATTTATAAGATCCAAAGTGTAATATCCTTTTGTATATTTTTCTTAAATTTTTAAATAAATATTTCTTTACAAAAACACAAACAGAATGGCTTCTTGACAGCAACAGTTTAACAATTAAAAAAAAAACCCCCTACCCACTTACTACGCCAATTTTGGTGGCATTCACCACTGCAATGATTTACGCACCGCCGCCTTTATTTACTCGATTTCGAAGATTTTCCGAGCATTAGAATTGGAGGGCATTTCTCAGCAATAATTGCAGAATGCGTCTGAAGTCGCTTGGCGATTATTTATTTTTACAAATTTTACATTTATATATTTATAAGATCCAAAGTGTAATATACTTTTGTATATTTTTCTTAAATTTTTAAATAAATATTTCTTTACAAAAACACAAACAGAATGGCTTCTTGACAGCAACAGTTTAACAATTAAAAAAAAAACCCCCTACCCACTTACTACGCCAATTTTGGTGGCATTCACCACTGCAATGATTTACGCACCGCCGCCTTTATTTACTCGATTTCGAAGATTTTCCGAGCATTAGAATTGGAGGGCATTTCTCAGCAATAATTACAGAATGCGTCTGAAGTCGCTTGGCGATTGTTTATTTTTACACATTTTACATTTATATATTTATAAGATCCAAAGTGTAATATCCTTTTGTATATTTTTCTTCAATTTTTAAATAAATATTTCTTTACACAAACACAAACAAAATGGCTTCTTGACAGCAACAGTTTTACAATTAAAAAACAAAACCCCTACCCACATACCTCTGTTTTTGGTACCCTTATATCTGGTTTTCTGTTTTTGGTAATATGGTACTCATACGACCTGTATAACCCCATTTGAGCGCCGTGAAAAAATCGGGTTTTCACCACGTGTCAATGCAACAAATGCACCAAAATGCACCAAAAAAGTGGTGAATGGTACCAAAAATCCATCCACCAAATGCACCAAAAATAGCGTAGTAAGTGGGTAGGGGTTATTATGCATTATTCGTCATTTTTTACGATCCCCAAAATCCAAAATTTTTGCCAGAATAAAATAATTAACATTAAAAAAACATTAACATTAACATATTTTCAACAGAAAAAATCAAAACTTCAAAACATAAACAGTCAATATTGTCAAATTTATTTTTCTCAGTTCAGTTGATATTGAGATTTTCATAAGAACAGTTGTGTTGAACGGAGCGATTAGAATTTGTTCTCGAAGAAAATAATTACAAAAAAAAACCTGACGCAAATAATAAATAAACAAAAAATATTTTCTTACTGAATATTGTGGAATATTTATATATTCGTAATACAATTGTATATATACAATATACAACAAAATCAGCGGATACCAAAATAATTGCCGAAAAAGTGAGTGCAAAAAATTTCTTACAAAAACACACAAAAAAAATCATAACTGGGATTGCATTATCGCAAGGCAATATGTCCTTCCTTTTAAATGGTAAACTTTTACGATCTTCACTATCGAAGACAGTTTTAAACTGGACCGGACTTGGGGCTACGCGTGAAAAGCACGTGATGCCCAAGCATTTGGAAAAAATCAATAAAGACAAAGACCCACCATTTGCACACATGGTTGAGTATTATTATCACTCGGCCGCTCAGCTAATGGAGCCGATGATGATAAAGGAGCTGGAAAAGTATCCTTACATGAAGAAGGAACAGCGTGAACAACGTGTTTCCGCCATGCTTAAATTGATGGGCTGCACTACAAATCTATTGGAAGTTACCTTCCCTATAATAAGAAGTGATGGCAATTACGAGCTAATCACCGGCTATCGCGCACACCACACTAGACACAGATTACCACTCAAAGGCGGTGGGTTCAATTATATTATTGGCTATTATTTTTCTAGAAAAGCTGGTATATTCAAAAAATTTCTCAACGAATTTTCTAGAATATATGCATGTAGTTGTGTGTTTCAAGAAAATGTTCTTCCTTTTCAATGCTTCAACTGCTGATGTCTAGCATGATATATATAACTGACTGATCATATCCGTTCCTCTTTTGTAGGCATACGTTTTGCCATGGACGTCGACGCCGATGAGATACGCGCTTTGGCTTATCTGATGGCGTTTAAGACGGCTTGCGTGAATGTACCGTTTGGTGGTTCCAAGGGTGGCATACGTATCGACCCGAAGAAGTATACTGCACAAGAATTGCAAACAATTACGCGTCGCTATACAATGGAGCTATTACGTCGCAATATGATAGGTCCGGGTATAGATGTACCGGCACCAGATGTGAATACCAGCCAACGCGAGATGAGTTGGTTGGTGGATCAATATATTAAAACTTTTGGTAATTTTTTTTTATGAAATATTAGAAAACGTCTTGATAGACAAATAAATTGTTCTTCTAGGCTATAACGATGTAGATGCATTGGCCATCACGACTGGTAAGCCAGTAGAAATAGGCGGTATAAATGGTCGCACCGCCGCCACGGGACGTGGTCTATTTAAGGCGGCTGAATGTTTTATTATGGATAAAGATTGGATGGATTTATTAGGCTGGAAGACTGGTTGGAAAGATAAAACCGTGATCGTACAAGGGTTTGGCAATGTCGGTTCCCATGCATCCGTTTTTGTAGTGGAAGCCGGTGCCAAACTGATCGGTGTTCATAATTTGACGTGTCTCTAGTAAATGAGAATGGCATTGATCCAAAGGTATGTGGCGTATTGAAAATAAATATCTCCATGATAATATTTTTTTAATTTTCTTCATATACTTAGGACTTAATGGAGTATTATGCAAAAAATAATAAATCAATCAAGGGCTATACCAAAGCCACCGAAAAAGAGGGCAGTTTGTTGGGTGAAAAATGCGATATACTAATGCCTTGCTCTACGCAAAAGGTTCTCACTGTCGAAAATGCTAACAGTGTACAAGCCAAGATGATTTTAGAAGGCGCTAATGGTCCTTCGACGCCAGCTGCCGATGAAATATTACGTAAAAAGAATGTACTCATTATACCAGATTTGTTTTGCAATGCTGGCGGTGTAACGGTATCCTACTTTGAGTACTTAAAGAATATCAATCATGTATCTTATGGCAAAATGAATGTTAAACGCGAGAAAGCCATAGTCAACGAGATCTTTAACTCCATGAATGAGTGCGAGGTAAGTGAACTTTGGCCACCGTGCAAATAAGTTAATTTGTTAATATGAATTTTTTTAATTTATTTATTTAGGATAAGTTCAAGCCAAACAAAAAGTTAAAGCTCATAAGAGACTGTACGAAGGAGGCGAATATTGTAGACGCAGGACTACAAACAGTTATGGAAACTGCGGGGGCAGGCATTAAGATTGTGGCCAATGAATTCGGTCTCTGCAATGATTTACGCACCGCTGCCTTTATTTACTCGATTTCTAAGATTTTCCGAGCCTTAGAAATGGAGGGCATTTCTCAACAATAATTACAGAATGCGTCTGAAGTCGCTTGGCGATTATTTATTTTTACAAATTTTACATTTATATATTTATAAGATCCAAAGTGTAATATCCTTTTGTATATTTTTCTTAAATTTTTAAATAAATATTTCTTTACAAAAACACAAACAGAATGGCTTCTTGACAGCAACAGTTTAACAATTAAAAAAAAACCCCCTACCCACTTACTACGCCAATTTTGGTGGCATTCACCACTGCAATGATTTACGCACCGCCGCCTTTATTTACTCGATTTCGAAGATTTTCCGAGCATTAGAATTGGAGGGCATTTCTCAGCAATAATTGCAGAATGCGTCTGAAGTCGCTAGGCGATTGTTTATTTTTACACATTTTACATTTATATATTTATAAGATCCAAAGTGTAATATCCTTTTGTATATTTTTCTTCAATTTTTAAATAAATATTTCTTTACACAAACACAAACAAAATGGCTTCTTGACAGCAACAGTTTTACAATTAAAAAACAAAACCCCTACCCACTTACCTCTGTTTTTGGTACCCTTATATCTGTTTTTCTGTTTTTGGTAATATGGTACTCATACGACCTGTATAACCCCATTTGCGCGCCGTGAAACAATCGGTTTTTCACCACGCGTCAATGCATCAAATGCACCAAAATGCACCAAAAAAGTGGTGAATGGTACCAAAAATCCATCCACCAAATGCACCAAAAATAGCGTAGTAAGTGGGTAGGGGTTATTATGCATTATTCGTTATTTTTTACGATCCCCAAAATCCAAAATTTTTGCCAGAATAAAATAACTAACATTAAAAAAACATTAACATTAACATATTTTCAACAGAAAAAATCAAAACTTCAAAACATAAACAGTCAATATTGTCAAATTTATTTTTCTCAGTTCAGTTGATATTGAGATTTTCATGAGAACAGTTGTGTTGAACGGAGCGATTAGAATTTGTTCTCGAAGAAAATAATTACAAAAAAAAACCTGACGCAAATAATAAATAAACAAAAAATATTTTCTTACTGAATATTGTGGAATATTTATATATTCGTAATACAATTGTATATATACAATATACAACAAAATCAGCGGATACCAAAATAATTGCCGAAAAAGTGAGTGCAAAAAATTTCTTACAAAAACACACAAAAAAAAATCATAACTGGGATTGCATTATCGCAAGGCAATATGTCCTTCCTTTTAAATGGTAAACTTTTACGATCTTCACTATCGAAGACAGTTTTAAACTGGACCGGACTTGGGGCTACGCGTGAAAAGCACGTGATGCCCAAGCATTTGGAAAAAATCAATAAAGACAAAGACCCACCATTTGCACACATGGTTGAGTATTATTATCACTCGGCTGCTCAGCTAATGGAGCCGATGATGATAAAGGAGCTGGAAAAGTATCCTTACATGAAGAAGGAACAGCGTGAACAACGTGTTTCCGCCATGCTTAAATTGATGGGCTGCACTACAAATCTATTGGAAGTTACCTTCCCTATAATAAGAAGTGATGGCAATTACGAGCTAATCACCGGCTATCGCGCACACCACACTAGACACAGATTACCACTCAAAGGCGGTGGGTTCAATTATATTATTGGCTATTATTTTTCTAGAAAAGCTGGTATATTCAAAAAATTTCTCAACGAATTTTCTAGAATATATGCATGTAGTTGTGTGTTTCAAGAAAATGTTCTTCCTTTTCAATGCTTCAACTGCTGATGTCTAGCATGATATATATAACTGACTGATCATATCCGTTCCTCTTTTGTAGGCATACGTTTTGCCATGGACGTCGACGCCGATGAGATACGCGCTTTGGCTTATCTGATGGCGTTTAAGACGGCTTGCGTGAATGTACCGTTTGGTGGTTCCAAGGGTGGCATACGTATCGACCCGAAGAAGTATACTGCACAAGAATTGCAAACAATTACGCGTCGCTATACAATGGAGCTATTACGTCGCAATATGATAGGTCCGGGTATAGATGTACCGGCACCAGATGTGAATACCAGCCAACGCGAGATGAGTTGGTTGGTGGATCAATATATTAAAACTTTTGGTAATTTTTTTTATGAAATATTAGAAAACGTCTTGATAGACAAATAAATTGTTCTTCTAGGCTATAACGATGTAGATGCATTGGCCATCACGACTGGTAAGCCAGTAGAAATAGGCGGTATAAATGGTCGCACCGCCGCCACGGGACGTGGTCTATTTAAGGCGGCTGAATGTTTTATTATGGATAAAGATTGGATGGATTTATTAGGCTGGAAGACTGGTTGGAAAGATAAAACCGTGATCGTGCAAGGGTTTGGCAATGTCGGTTACCATGCATCCGTTTTTGTAGTGGAAGCCGGTGCCAAACTGATCGGTGTTCAAGAATTTGACGTGTCTCTAGTAAATGAGAATGGCATAGATCCAAAGGTATGTGGCGTATTGAAAATAAATATCTCCATGATAATATTTTTTTAATTTTCTTCATATACTTAGGACTTAATGGAGTATTATGCAAAAAATAATAAATCAATCAAGGGCTATACCAAAGCCACCGAAAAAGAGGGCAGTTTGTTGGGTGAAAAATGCGATATACTAATGCCTTGCTCTACGCAAAAGGTTCTCACTGTCGAAAATGCTAACAGTGTACAAGCCAAGATGATTTTAGAAGGCGCTAATGGTCCTTCGACGCCAGCTGCCGATGAAATATTACGTAAAAAGAATGTACTCATTATACCGGATTTGTTTTGCAATGCTGGCGGTGTAACGGTATCCTACTTTGAGTACTTAAAGAATATCAATCATGTATCTTATGGCAAAATGAATGTTAAACGCGAGAAAGCCATAATCAACGAGATCTTTAACTCCATGAATGAGTGCGAGGTAAGTGAACTTTGACCACCGTGCAAATAAGTTAATTTGTTAATATGAATTTTTTTAATTTATTTATTTAGGATAAGTTCACGCCAAACAAAAAGTTAAAGCTCATAAGAGACTGTACGAAGGAGGCGGATATTGTAGACGCAGGACTACAAACAGTTATGGAAACTGTGGGGGCAGGCATTAAGATTGTGGCCAATGAATTCGGTCTCTGCAATGATTTACGCACCGCTGCCTTTATTTACTCGATTTCTAAGATTTTCCGAGCCTTAGAAATGGAGGGCATTTCTCAACAATAATTACAGAATGCGTCTGAAGTCGCTTGGCGATTATTTATTTTTACAAATTTTACATTTATATATTTATAAGATCCAAAGTGTAATATCCTTTTGTATATTTTTCTTAAATTTTTAAATAAATATTTCTTTACAAAAACACAAACAGAATGGCTTCTTGACAGCAACAGTTTAACAATTAAAAAAAAAAACCCCTACCCACTTACTACGCCAATTTTGGTGGCATTCACCACTGCAATGATTTACGCACCGCCGCCTTTATTTACTCGATTTCGAAGATTTTCCGAGCATTAGAATTGAAGGGCATTTCTCAGCAATAATTGCAGAATGCGTCTGAAGTCGCTAGGCGATTGTTTATTTTTACACATTTTACATTTATATATTTATAAGATCCAAAGTGTAATATCCTTTTCTATATTTTTCTTCAATTTTTAAATAAATATTTCTTTACACAAACACAAACAAAATGGCTTCTTGACAGCAACAGTTTTACAATTAAAAAACAAAACCCCTACCCACTTACCTCTGTTTTTGGTACCCTTATATCTGTTTTTCTGTTTTTGGTAATATGGTACTCATACGACCTGTATAACCCCATTTGCGCGCCGTGAAACAATCGGTTTTTCACCACGCGCCAATGCATCAAATGCACCAAAATGCACCAAAAAAGTGGTGAATGGTACCAAAAATCCATCCACCAAATGCACCAAAAATAGCGTAGTAAGTGGGTAGGGGTTATTATGCATTATTCGTCATTTTTTACGATCCCCAAAATCCAAAATTTTTGCCAGAATAAAATAATTAACTTTAAAAAAACATTAACATTAACATATTTTCAACAGAAAAAATCAAAACTTCAAAACATAAACAGTCAATATTGTCAAATTTATTTTTCTCAGTTCAGTTGATATTGAGATTTTCATAAGAACAGTTGTGTTGAACGGAGCGATTTGAATTTGTTCTCGAAGAAAATAATTACAAAAAAAAACCTGACGCAAATAATAAATAAACAAAAAATATTTTCTTACTGAATATTGTGGAATATTTATATATTCGTAATACAATTGTATATATACAATATACAACAAAATCAGCGGATACCAAAATAATTGCCGAAAAAGTGAGTGCAAAAAATTTCTTACAAAAACACACAAAAAAAAATCATAACTGGGATTGCATTATCGCAAGGCAATATGTCCTTCCTTTTAAATGGTAAACTTTTACGATCTTTACTATCGAAGACAGTTTTAAACTGGACTGGACTTGGGGCTACGCGTGAAAAGCACGTGATGCCCAAGCATTTGGAAAAAATCAATAAAGACAAAGACCCACCATTTGCACACATGGTTGAGTATTATTATCACTCGGCCGCTTAGCTAATGGAGCCGATGATGATAAAGGAGCTGGAAAAGTATCCTTACATGAAGAAGGAACAGCGTGAACAACGTGTTTCCGCCATGCTTAAATTGATGGGCTGCACTACAAATCTATTGGAAGTTACCTTCCCTATAATAAGAAGTGATGGCAATTACGAGCTAATCACCGGCTATCGCGCACACCACACTAGACACAGATTACCACTCAAAGGCGGTGGGTTCAATTATATTATTGGCTATTATTTTTCTAGAAAAGCTGGTATATTCAAAAAATTTCTCAACGAATTTTCTAGAATATATGCATGTAGTTGTGTGTTTCAAGAAAATGTTCTTCCTTTTCAATGCTTCAACTGCTGATGTCTAGCATGATATATATAACTGACTGATCATATCCGTTCCTCTTTTGTAGGCATACGTTTTGCCATGGACGTCGACGCCGATGAGATACGCGCTTTGGCTTATCTGATGGCGTTTAAGACGGCTTGCGTGAATGTACCGTTTGGTGGTTCCAAGGGTGGCATACGTATCGACCCGAAGAAGTATACTGCACAAGAATTGCAAACAATTACGCGTCGCTATACAATGGAGCTATTACGTCGCAATATGATAGGTCCGGGTATAGATGTACCGGCACCAGATGTGAATACCAGCCAACGCGAGATGAGTTGGTTGGTGGATCAATATATTAAAACTTTTGGTAATTTTTTTTTATGAAATATTAGAAAACGTCTTGATAGACAAATAAATTGTTCTTCTAGGCTATAACGATGTAGATGCATTGGCCATCACGACTGGTAAGCCAGTAGAAATAGGCGGTATAAATGGTCGCACCGCCGCCACGGGACATGGTCTATTTAAGGCGGCTGAATGTTTTATTATGGATAAAGATTGGATGGATTTATTAGGCTGGAAGACTGGTTGGAAAGATAAAACCGTGATCGTACAAAGGTTTGGCAATGTCGGTTCCCATGCATCCGTTTTTGTAGTGGAAGCCGGTGCCAAACTGATCGGTGTTCAAGAATTTGACGTGTCTCTAGTAAATGAGAATGGCATTGATCCAAAGGTATGTGGCGTATTGAAAATAAATATCTCCATGATATTTTTTTAATTTTCTTCATATACTTAGGACTTAATGGAGTATTATGCAAAAAATAATAAATCAATCAAGGGCTATACCAAAGCCACCGAAAAAGAGGGCAGTTTGTTGGGTGAAAAATGCGATATACTAATGCCTTGCTCTACGCAAAAGGTTCTCACTGTCGAAAATGCTAACAGTGTACAAGCCAAGATGATTTTAGAAGGCGCTAATGGTCCTTCGACGCCAGCTGCCGATGAAATATTACGTGAAAAGAATGTACTCATTATACCGGATTTGTTTTGCAATGCTGGCGGTGTAACGGTATCCTACTTTGAGTACTTAAAGAATATCAATCATGTATCTTATGGCAAAATGAATGTTAAACGCGAGAAAGCCATAATCAACGAGATCTTTAACTCCATGAATGAGTGCGAGGTAAGTGAACTTTGACCACCGTGCAAATAAGTTAATTTGTTAATATGAATTTTTTAAATTTATTTATTTAGGATAAGTTCAAGCCAAACAAAAAGTTAAAGCTCATAAGAGACTGTACGAAGGAGGCGGATATTGTAGACGCAGGACTACAAACAGTTATGGAAACTGCGGGGGCAGGCATTAAGATTGTGGCCAATACAAATTTTACATTTATATATTTATAAGATCCAAAGTGTAATATCCTTTTGTATATTTTTCTTAAATTTTTAAATAAATATGTCTTTACAAAAACACAAACAGAATGGCTTCTTGACAGCAACAGTTTAACAATTAAAAAAAAAACCCCTACCCACTTACTACGCCAATTTTGGTGGCATTCACCACTGCAATGATTTACGCACCGCCGCCTTTATTTACTCGATTTCGAAGATTTTCCGAACATTAGAATTGGAGGGCATTTCTCAGCAATAATTGCAGAATGCGTCTGAAGTCGCTAGGCGATTGTTTATTTTTACACATTTTACATTTATATATTTATAAGATCCAAAGTGTAATATCCTTTTGTATATTTTTCTTCAATTTTTAAATAAATATTTCTTTACACAAACACAAACAAAATGGCTTCTTGACAGCAACAGTTTTACAATTAAAAAACAAAACCCCTACCCACTTACCTCTGTTTTTGGTACCCTTATATCTGTTTTTCTGTTTTTGGTAATATGGTACTCATACGACCTGTATAACCCCATTTGCGCGCCGTGAAAAAATCGGGTTTTCACCACGCGTCAATGCATCAAATGCACCAAAATGCACCAAAAAAGTGGTGAATGGTACCAAAAATCCATCCACCAAATGCACCAAAAATAGCGTAGTAAGTGGGTAGGGGTTATTATGCATTATTCGGCATTTTTTACGATCCCCAAAATCCAAAATTTTTGCCAGAATAAAATAATTAACATTAAAAAAACATTAACATTAACATATTTTCAACAGAAAAAATCAAAACTTCAAAACATAAACAGTCAATATTGTCAAATTTATTTTTCTCAGTTCAGTTGATATTGAGATTTTCATAAGAACAGTTGTGTTGAACGGAGCGATTTGAATTTGTTCTCGAAGAAAATAATTACAAAAAAAAAACCTGACGCAAATAATAAATAAACAAAAAATATTTTCTTACTGAATATTGTGGAATATTTATATATTCGTAATACAATTGTATATATACAATATACAACAAAATCAGCGGATACCAAAATAATTGCCGAAAAAGTGAGTGCAAAAAATTTCTTACAAAAACACACAAAAAAAAAATCATAACTGGGATTGCATTATCGCAAGGCAATATGTCCTTCCTTTTAAATGGTAAACTTTTACGATCTTCACTATCGAAGACAGTTTTAAACTGGACCGGACTTGGGGCTACGCGTGAAAAGCACGTGATGCCCAAGCATTTGGAAAAAATCAATAAAGACAAAGACCCACCATTTGCACACATGGTTGAGTATTATTATCACTCGGCCGCTCAGCTAATGGAGCCGATGATGATAAAGGAGCTGGAAAAGTATCCTTACATGAAGAAGGAACAGCGTGAACAACGTGTTTCCGCCATGCTTAAATTGATGGGCTGCACTACAAATCTATTGGAAGTTACCTTCCCTATAATAAGAAGTGATGGCAATTACGAGCTAATCACCGGCTATCGCGCACACCACACTAGACACAGATTACCACTCAAAGGCGGTGGGTTCAATTATATTATTGGCTATTATTTTTCTAGAAAAGCTGGTATATTCAAAAAATTTCTCAACGAATTTTCTAGAATATATGCATGTAGTTGTGTGTTTCAAGAAAATGTTCTTCCTTTTCAATGCTTCAACTGCTGATGTCTAGCATGATATATATAACTGACTGATCATATCCGTTCCTCTTTTGTAGGCATACGTTTTGCCATGGACGTCGACGCCGCTGAGATACGCGCTTTGGCTTATCTGATGGCGTTTAAGACGGCTTGCGTGAATGTACCGTTTGGTGGTTCCAAGGGTGGCATACGTATCGACCCGAAGAAGTATACTGCACAAGAATTGCAAACAATTACGCGTCGCTATACAATGGAGCTATTACGTCGCAATATGATAGGTCCGGGTATAGATGTACCGGCACCAGATGTGAATACCAGCCAACACGAGATGAGTTGGTTGGTGGATCAATATATTAAAACTTTTGGTAATTTTTTTTTTATGAAATATTAAAAAACGTCTGGATAGACAAATAAATTGTTCTTCTAGGCTATAACGATGTAGATGCATTGGCCATCACGACTGGTAAGCCAGTAGAAATAGGCGGTATAAATGGTCGCACCGCCGCCACGGGACGTGGTCTATTTAAGGCGGCTGAATGTTTTATTATGGATAAAGATTGGATGGATTTATTAGGCTGGAAGACTGGTTGGAAAGATAAAACCGTGATCGTACAAGGGTTTGGCAATGTCGGTTCCCATGCATCCGTTTTTGTAGTGGAAGCCGGTGCCAAACTGATCGGTGTTCAAGAATTTTACGTGTCTCTAGTAAATGAGAATGGCATAGATCCAAAGGTATGTGGCGTATTGAAAATAAATATCTCCATGATAATATTTTTTTAATTTTCTTCATATACTTAGGACTTAATGGAGTATTATGCAAAAAATAATAAATCAATCAAGGGCTATACCAAAGCCACCGAAAAAGAGGGCAGTTTGTTGGGCGAAAAATGCGATATACTAATGCCTTGCTCTACGCAAAAGGTTCTCACTGTCGAAAATGCTAACAGTGTACAAGCCAAGATGATTTTAGAAGGCGCTAATGGTCCTTCGACGCCAGCTGTCGATGAAATATTACGTAAAAAGAATGTACTCATTATACCGGATTTGTTTTGCAATGCTGGCGGTGTAACGGTATCCTACTTTGAGTACTTAAAGAATATCAATCATGTATCTTATGGCAAAATGAATGTTAAACGCGAGAAAGCCATAATCAACGAGATCTTTAACTCCATGAATGAGTGCGAGGTAAGTGAACTTTGACCACCGTGCAAATAAGTTAATTTGTTAATATGAATTTTTTTAATTTATTTATTTAGGATAAGTTCAAGCCAAACAAAAAGTTAAAGCTCATAAGAGACTGTACGAAGGAGGCGGATATTGTAGACGCAGGACTACAAACAGTTATGGAAACTGCGGGGGCAGCCATTAAGATTGTGGCCAATGAATTCGGTCTCTGCAATGATTTACGCACCGCTGCCTTTATTTACTCGATTTCTAAGATTTTCCGAGCCTTAGAAATGGAGGGCATTTCTCAACAATAATTACAGAATGCGTCTGAAGTCGCTTGGCGATTATTTATTTTTACAAATTTTACATTTATATATTTATAAGATCCAAAGTGTAATATCCTTTTGTATATTTTTCTTAAATTTTTAAATAAATATTTCTTTACAAAAACACAAACAGAATGGCTTCTTGACAGCAACAGTTTAACAATTAAAAAAAACCCCTACCCACTTACTACGCCAATTTTGGTGGCATTCACCACTGCAATGATTTACGCACCGCCGCCTTTATTTACTCGATTTCGAAGATTTTCCGAGCATTAGAATTGGAGGGCATTTCTCAGCAATAATTGCAGAATGCGTCTGAAGTCGCTAGGCGATTGTTTATTTTTACACATTTTACATTTATATATTTATAAGATCCAAAGTGTAATATCCTTTTGTATATTTTTTTTAAATTTTTAAATAAATATTTCTTTACACAAACACAAACAAAATGGCTTCTTGACAGCAACAGTTTTACAATTAAAAAACAAAACCCCTACCCACTTACCTCTGTTTTTGGTACCCTTATATCTGTTTTTCTGTTTTTGGTAATATGGTACTCATACGACCTGTATAACCCCATTTGCGCGCCGTGAAAAAATCGGGTTTTCACCACGCGCCAATGCATCAAATGCACCAAAATGCACCAAAAAAGTGGTGAATGGTACCAAAAATCCATCCACCAAATGCACCAAAAATAGCGTAGTAAGTGGGTAGGGGTTATTATGCATTATTCGTCATTTTTTACGATCCCCAAAATCCAAAATTTTTGCCAGAATAAAATAATTAACATTAAAAAAACATTAACATTAACATATTTTCAACAGAAAAAATCAAAACTTCAAAACATAAACAGTCAATATTGTCAAATTTATTTTTCTCAGTTCAGTTGATATTGAGATTTTCATAAGAACAGATGTGTTGAACGCAGCGATTTGAATTTGTTCTCGAAGAAAATAATTACAAAAAAAACCTGACGCAAATAATAAATAAACAAAAAATATTTTCTTACTGAATATTGTGGAATATTTATATATTCGTAATACAATTGTATATATACAATATACAACAAAATCAGCGGATACCACAATAATTGCCGAAAAAGTGAGTGCAAAAAATTTCTTACAAAAACACAAAAAAAAATCATAACTGGGATTGCATTATCGCAAGGCAATATGTCCTTCCTTTTAAATGGTAAACTTTTACGATCTTCACTATCGAAGACAGTTTTAAACTGGACCGGACTTGGGGCTACGCGTGAAAAGCACGTGATGCCCAAGCATTTGGAAAAAATCAATAAAGACAAAGACCCACCATTTGCACACATGGTTGAGTATTATTATCACTCGGCCGCTCAGCTAATGGAGCCGATGATGATAAAGGAGCTGGAAAAGTATCCTTACATGAAGAAGGAACAGCGTGAACAACGTGTTTCCGCCATGCTTAAATTGATGGGCTGCACTACAAATCTATTGGAAGTTACCTTCCCTATAATAAGAAGTGATGGCAATTACGAGCTAATCACCGGCTATCGCGCACACCACACTAGACACAGATTACCACTCAAAGGCGGTGGGTTCAATTATATTATTGGCTATTATTTTTCTAGAAAAGCTGGTATATTCAAAAAATTTCTCAACGAATTTTCTAGAATATATGCATGTAGTTGTGTGTTTCAAGAAAATGTTCTTCCTTTTCAATGCTTCAACTGCTGATGTCTAGCATGATATATATAACTGACTGATCATATCCGTTCCTCTTTTGTAGGCATACGTTTTGCCATGGACGTCGACGCCGCTGAGATACGCGCTTTGGCTTATCTGATGGCGTTTAAGACGGCTTGCGTGAATGTACCGTTTGGTGGTTCCAAGGGTGGCATACGTATCGACCCGAAGAAGTATACTGCACAAGAATAAAACAATTACGCGTCGCTATACAATGGAGCTATTACGTCGCAATATGATAGGTCCGGGTATAGATGTACCGGCACCAGATGTGAATACCAGCCAACACGAGATGAGTTGGTTGGTGGATCAATATATTAAAACTTTTGGTAATTTTTTTTTATGAAATATTAAAAAACGTCTGGATAGACAAATAAATTGTTCTTCTAGGCTATAACGATGTAGATGCATTGGCCATCACGACTGGTAAGCCAGTAGAAATAGGCGGTATAAATGGTCGCACCGCCGCCACGGGACGTGGTCTATTTAAGGCGGCTGAATGTTTTATTATGGATAAAGATTGGATGGATTTATTAGGCTGGAAGACTGGTTGGAAAGATAAAACCGTGATCGTACAAGGGTTTGGCAATGTCGGTTCCCATGCATCCGTTTTTGTAGTGGAAGCCGGTGCCAAACTGATCGGTGTTCAAGAATTTTACGTGTCTCTAGTAAATGAGAATGGCATAGATCCAAAGGTATGTGGCGTATTGAAAATAAATATCTCCATGATAATATTTTTTTAATTTTCTTCATATACTTAGGACTTAATGGAGTATTATGCAAAAAATAATAAATCAATCAAGGGCTATACCAAAGCCACCGAAAAAGAGGGCAGTTTGTTGGGTGAAAAATGCGATATACTAATGCCTTGCTCTACGCAAAAGGTTCTCACTGTCGAAAATGCTAACAGTGTACAAGCCAAGATGATTTTAGAAGGCGCTAATGGTCCTTCGACGCCAGCTGCCGATGAAATATTACGTAAAAAGAATGTACTCATTATACCGGATTTGTTTTGCAATGCTGGCGGTGTAACGGTATCCTACTTTGAGTACTTAAAGAATATCAATCATGTATCTTATGGCAAAATGAATGTTAAACGCGAGAAAACCATAATCAACGAGATCTTTAACTCCATGAATGAGTGCGAGGTAAGTGAACTTTGACCACCGTGCAAATAAGTTAATTTGTTAATATGAATTTTTTTAATTTATTTATTTAGGATAAGTTCAAGCCAAACAAAAAGTTAAAGCTCATAAGAGACTGTACGAAGGAGGCGGATATTTAAGACGCAGGACTACAAACAGTTATGGAAACTGCGGGGGCAGCCATTAAGATTGTGGCCAATGAATTCGGTCTCTGCAATGATTTACGCACCGCTGCCTTTATTTACTCGATTTCTAAGATTTTCCGAGCCTTAGAAATGGAGGGCATTTCTCAACAATAATTACAGAATGCGTCTGAAGTCGCTTGGCGATTATTTATTTTTACAAATTTTACATTTATATATTTATAAGATCCAAAGTGTAATATCCTTTTGTATATTTTTCTTAAATTTTTAAATAAATATTTCTTTACAAAAACACAAACAGAATGGCTTCTTGACAGCAACAGTTTAACAATTAAAAAAAACCCCTACCCACTTACTACGCCAATTTTGGTGGCATTCACCACTGCAATGATTTACGCACCGCCGCCTTTATTTACTCGATTTCGAAGATTTTCCGAGCATTAGAATTGGAGGGCATTTCTCAGCAATAATTGCAGAATGCGTCTGAAGTCGCTAGGCGATTGTTTATTTTTACACATTTTACATTTATATATTTATAAGATCCAAAGTGTAATATCCTTTTGTATATTTTTCTTAAATTTTTAAATAAATATTTCTTTTCACAAACACAAACAAAATGGCTTCTTGACAGCAACAGTTTTACAATTAAAAAACAAAACCCCTACCCACTTACCTCTGTTTTTGGTACCCTTATATCTGTTTTTCTGTTTTTGGTAATATGGTACTCATACGACCTGTATAACCCCATTTGCGCGCCGTGAAAAAATCGGGTTTTCACCACGCGCCAATGCATCAAATGCACCAAAATGCACCAAAATGCACCAAAAAAGTGGTGAATGGTACCAAAAATCCATCCACCAAATGCACCAAAAATAGCGTAGTAAGTGGGTAGGGGTTATTATGCATTATTCGTCATTTTTTACGATCCCCAAAATCCAAAATTTTTGCCAGAATAAAATAATTAACATTAAAAAAACATTAACATTAACATATTTTCAACAGAAAAAATCAAAACTTCAAAACATAAACAGTCAATATTGTCAAATTTATTTTTCTCAGTTCAGTTGATATTGAGATTTTCATAAGAACAGTTGTGTTGAACGCAGCGATTTGAATTTGTTCTCGAAGAAAATAATTACAAAAAAAACCTGACGCAAATAATAAATAAACAAAAAATATTTTCTTACTGAATATTGTGGAATATTTATATATTCGTAATACAATTGTATATATACAATATACAACAAAATCAGCGGATACCACAATAATTGCCGAAAAAGTGAGTGCAAAAAATTTCTTACAAAAACACAAAAAAAAATCATAACTGGGATTGCATTATCGCAAGGCAATATGTCCTTCCTTTTAAATGGTAAACTTTTACGATCTTCACTATCGAAGACAGTTTTAAACTGGACCGGACTTGGGGCTACGCGTGAAAAGCACGTGATGCCCAAGCATTTGGAAAAAATCAATAAAGACAAAGACCCACCATTTGCACACATGGTTGAGTATTATTATCACTCGGCCGCTCAGCTAATGGAGCCGATGATGATAAAGGAGCTGGAAAAGTATCCTTACATGAAGAAGGAACAGCGTGAACAACGTGTTTCCGCCATGCTTAAATTGATGGGCTGCACTACAAATCTATTGGAAGTTACCTTCCCTATAATAAGAAGTGATGGCAATTACGAGCTAATCACCGGCTATCGCGCACACCACACTAGACACAGATTACCACTCAAAGGCGGTGGGTTCAATTATATTATTGGCTATTATTTTTCTAGAAAAGCTGGTATATTCAAAAAATTTCTCAACGAATTTTCTAGAATATATGCATGTAGTTGTGTGTTTCAAGAAAATGTTCTTCCTTTTCAATGCTTCAACTGCTGATGTCTAGCATGATATATATAACTGACTGATCATATCCGTTCCTCTTTTGTAGGCATACGTTTTGCCATGGACGTCGACGCCGATGAGATACGCGCTTTGGCTTATCTGATGGCGTTTAAGACGGCTTGCGTGAATGTACCGTTTGGTGGTTCCAAGGGTGGCATACGTATCGACCCGAAGAAGTATACTGCACAAGAATTGCAAACAATTACGCGTCGCTATACAATGGAGCTATTACGTCGCAATATGATAGGTCCGGGTATAGATGTACCGGCACCAGATGTGAATACCAGCCAACACGAGATGAGTTGGTTGGTGGATCAATATATTAAAACTTTTGGTAATTTTTTTTTATGAAATATTAAAAAACGTCTGGATAGACAAATAAATTGTTCTTCTAGGCTATAACGATGTAGATGCATTGGCCATCACGACTGGTAAGCCAGTAGAAATAGGCGGTATAAATGGTCGCACCGCCGCCACGGGACGTGGTCTATTTAAGGCGGCTGAATGTTTTATTATGGATAAAGATTGGATGGATTTATTAGGCTGGAAGACTGGTTGGAAAGATAAAACCGTGATCGTACAAGGGTTTGGCAATGTCGGTTCCCATGCATCCGTTTTTGTAGTGGAAGCCGGTGCCAAACTGATCGGTGTTCAAGAATTTGACGTGTCTCTAGTAAATGAGAATGGCATTGATCCAAAGGTATGTGGCGTATTGAAAATAAATATCTCCATGATAATATTTTTTTAATTTTCTTCATATACTTAGGACTTAATGGAGTATTATGCAAAAAATAATAAATCAATCAAGGGCTATACCAAAGCCACCGAAAAAGAGGGCAGTTTGTTGGTTGAAAAATGCGATATACTAATGCCTTGCTCTACGCAAAAGGTTCTCACTGTCGAAAATGCTAACAGTGTACAAGCCAAGATGATTTTAGAAGGCGCTAATGGTCCTTCGACGCCAGCTGCCGATGAAATATTACGTAAAAAGAATGTACTCATTATACCGGATTTGTTTTGCAATGCTGGCGGTGTAACGGTATCCTACTTTGAGTACTTAAAGAATATCAATCATGTATCTTATGGCAAAATGAATGTTAAACGCGAGAAAGCCATAATCAACGAGATCTTTAACTCCATGAATGAGTGCGAGGTAAGTGAACTTTGACCACCGTGCAAATAAGTTAATTTGTTAATATGAATTTTTTTAATTTATTTATTTAGGATAAGTTCAAGCCAAACAAAAAGTTAAAGCTCATAAGAGACTGTACGAAGGAGGCGGATATTGTAGACGCAGGACTACAAACAGTTATGGAAACTGCGGGGGCAGGCATTAAGATTGTGGCCAATGAATTCGGTCTCTGCAATGATTTACGCACCGCTGCCTTTATTTACTCGATTTCTAAGATTTTCCGAGCCTTAGAAATGGAGGGCATTTCTCAACAATAATTACAGAATGCGTCTGAAGTCGCTTGGCGATTATTTATTTTTACAAATTTTACATTTATATATTTATAAGATCCAAAGTGTAATATCCTTTTGTATATTTTTCTTCAATTTTTAAATAAATATGTCTTTACACAAACACAAACAAAATGGCTTCTTGACAGCAACAGTTTTACAATTAAAAAACAAAACCCCTACCCACTTACCTCTGTTTTTGGTACCCTTATATCTGTTTTTCTGTTTTTGGTAATATGGTACTCATACGACCTGTATAACCCCATTTGCGCGCCGTGAAAAAATCGGTTTTTCACCACGCGTCAATGCATCAAATGCACCAAAATGCACCAAAAAAGTGGTGAATGGTACCAAAAATCCATCCACCAAATGCACCAAAAATAGCGTAGTAAGTGAGTAGGGGTTATTATGCATTATTCGGCATTTTTTACGATCCCCAAAATCCAAAATTTTTGCCAGAATAAAATAATTAACATTAAAAAAACATAAACATTAACATATTTTCAACAGAAAATTCAAAACTTCAAAACATAAACAGTCAATATTGTCAAATTTATTTTTCTCAGTTCAGTTGATATTGAGATTTTCATAAGAACAGTTGTGTTGAACGGAGCGATTTGAATTTGTTCTCGAAGAAAATAATTACAAAAAAAAACCTGACGCAAATAATAAATAAACAAAAAATATTTTCTTACTGAATATTGTGGAATATTTATATATTCGTAATACAATTGTATATATACAATATACAACAAAATCAGCGGATACCAAAATAATTGCCGAAAAAGTGAGTGCAAAAAATTTCTTACAAAAACACAAAAAAAAAAATCATAACTGGGATTGCATTATCGCAAGGCAATATGTATGTATGTATGTGTATGTGATTGGCGTTGCAACCGTTTAGCCGGTTATAGCCGAATCGACGATAGTGCGCCACCTGTCTCTCTCCTTCGCAGTTCGGCGCCAGTTGGAGATCCCAAGTGTAACCAGGTCGCTCTCCACCTGGTCCCTCCAACGGAGTGGAGGCCTTCCCGGCACGATTTTAGTTTCTGGGGCGCCAAGATTTGAGTTCACTTTTAGGTAAATTAAAATAAACACTTTTTATTAAATAAAAAAAATTGATATCTCGCTCCGTTTACGAAATATCGAGCGTTGAAGTTTGTGTTAACAGCAGCCGATGCGCGCACTTACATATGCATTGATGCAGGTGTTTGTGATTGATTTACATATGTGATTCATTGACAAGTTTTTTCGCGTACAATTACTTTCCGCACTGGCGGCCTTCGGCCGCGCTTCAAAAAAATAACCCTGGTCGAGCCAACACCGGGAGTTATCAAAGATAGGGAAATGGAACGTTTTTTCGCGTATAACTACTTTCCGCACTGGCGGCCTTCGGCCGCGCTTCAAAAAAATAACCCTGATCGAGCCAACACCGGGAGTTATCAAAGAGAGGGAAATGGAAAGCTTTTTCGCGTACAACTACTTTCCGCACTGGCGGCCTTCGGCCGCGCTTCAAAAAAATAACCCTGGTCGAGCCAATACCGGGAGTTATCAAAGATAGGGAAATGGAAAGTTTTTTCGCGTATAACTACTTTCCGCACTGGCGGCCTTCGGCCGCGCTTCAAAAAAATAACCCTGATCGAGCCAACACCGGGAGTTATCAAAGAGAGGGAAATGGAAAGTTTTTTCGCGTACAACTACTTTCCGCACTGGCGGACTTCGGCCGCGCTTCAAAAAAATAACCCTGGTCGTGCCAACACCGGGAGTTATCAAAGAGAGGGAAATGGAAAGTTTTTTCGCGTATAACTACTTTTCGCACTGGCGGCCTTCGGCCGCGCTTCAAAAAAATAACCCTGATCGAGCCAACACCGGGAGTTATCAAAGAGAGGGAAATGGAAAGCTTTTTCGCGTACAACTACTTTCCGCACTGGCGGCCTTCGGCCGCGCTTAAAAAAAATAACCCTGGTCGAGCCAACACCGGGAGTTATCAAAGAGAGGGAAATGGAAAGTTTTTTCACGTACAACTACTTTCCGCACTGGCGGCCTTCGGCCGCGCTTCAAAAAAATAACCCTGGTCGAGCCAACACCGGGAGTTATCAAAGATAGGGAAATGGAAAGTTTTTTCGCGTATAACTACTTTCCGCACTGGCGGCCTTCGGCCGCGCTTCAAAAAAATAACCCTGATCGAGCCAACACCGGGAGTTATCAAAGAGAGGGAAATGGAAAGTTTTTTCGCGTACAACTACTTTCCGCACTGGAAAATAAAATCAATCACATAAATCAATCACATATGTAAATCAATCGCATAACACCTGCATCAATGCATATGCAAGTGCGCGCATCGGCTGCTGTTAACACAAACTTCAACGTTCGATATCTCGTAAACGGAGCGAGATATCAATTTTTTTTACTTAATAAAAAGTGTTTATTTTGGGCTAATTTACCTAAAAGTGAATTCAAATCTTGGCGCCCCAGAAACTAAAATCTCCCCGCCTTCCCCTTCCTCGGCTTCCTCCGGCGGGTATTGTATCGAACACTTTCAGGGCTGGAGTGTTTTCGTCCATTCGGACAACACGACTTAGCCAGCGTAGCCGATGTCTTTTTATTCGCTGAACTATGTCAATGTCGTCGTATAACTCGTACAGCTCATCGTTCCATCGTCTGCGGTATTCGCCGTTGCCAATGTTCTGAGGACCATACATCTTGCGCAAAATTTTCCTCTCGAAAACTCCTAGTGTCGTCTCATCTGATGTTGACATCGTCCAAGCTTCTGCACCGTAAAGCATAAGACAGATCATCGGAGATGAGGTACCAAAGACTGAGTTTAAAAAAATAAAAAATTCACAGAATCTATTTAAATACATTCGTATCTTTTATATGCTGCATTTATTACATGAAACATGTGGTTGTATATATTAGAAAGAATTTATCGATATTTTTAAGACGATGTTTAATATTTTAATTTTTAATTCTTTCGAAGGCATTCCTTTTTAATATCAATATGTATGTTATAAATTTTCCGAAATGATGTACTTGAAATGAATACAATTTTAAATTAAAACCGAACAAGAAAGGTATTATATATTTTTGCCAAATATCGTTTAAAACAGAATTTTGCGTTTAAAGTAATTATTGGTTTAGACAACTGTGTTAAGAAAGCAAAAACTCACTTTTTCGTTAACGTTTTCCTTAAATTATACCACTTTCAAAACTGTTGAAATTGGACTTTATAGCTAAATATAATTGCAACAAATTTTTGAGATCTCTGAAACACTGCTTTCACCAAATTTTAAGGTTTCTTTCTAACGAAAGTATTGTTATTTTTCATAAAACTCAATAACATGCTTCGTGTACACATTTAATTTCGAGTTGAAACACAAATTTCTTTTATTTTCATCAACTTTCAGTTAATTTTTAATGAAAACTTTCTATTCCACTGAAATAACACTTGTTGCGCTGGCACACATGAAAGCCATATACTTTTTGAATGGTAAACGATGACGAACCACGACGGCGCCGAGTGATTCCCGCTGCGGCAAATGTACAACTAAGCAGACAGATTGAGCACTGAGGCCGCCGCACAGCCACTTGTGGATTCGCACGAAATGCCACCGTGCAGCAGTACAAAAGGCAGGCAGCCAGCTAACACTGACAGACAGACAAGCAAGCGAGCAACAAGTACGAGTACGACGGCGCCAACACGCGCTAACTCGCAACGTCAACAAAGGCTGGACCAACCAACCAACCACCCACACACGGATTTTGCGGCAATTCGAATGGCAATTGGTAGCAATGCGCATGCCCGTTTCCGTTACGCTCAACACAGTACGCTATCAGGCGACCGGCATGCGGATCATCAACGCCAAGCGAGTGCGTGGATACTTGTTGATTCGGCAGTGTTGAGTGCAAGCCGACATTGCACTCAAATTCGCTTGAGTGATGGTAAGTCAGCGTGCAGAAGAATCGCTGCTTTCCACGACCATTTCAGCCATTCAGTTTCACTGGAAAGTCGTGGCTCTACTATTTGTGTGCATTATCAGCTGCTTGTGCGCTTGTAGGCCAGGGATTGTTTTACTCTGTGTGTGCAATGCCAATGGAGTGCGTAGACTTTTGTATGAATGTGTGTGTTGTGATTAAGGGTGCTTTCTTTTGATGTTGTTCTTGCTGTTGTCATTTTTTGTCAGCTAAAGGCATCTGCTGTTGATTACGTATGTATTTACCAACACAAATGCATCATACATTATCCATACAATCAAATGAGTACATACATACATAGATACATATGTATTTAGAATCCGTTTGCCTGGCGATGACGTTGGTAACACTAATGTCATTACATAGATGATTCAATAAATGTAGATTATTGCTATAATGGAGCGCATTTGCACTTATACGTTGCTCTAGATCCATTACGATTTCAGAAAACTACCTAATTTGAACTTGCATAACTAGTAAGCAACAGGCTATTTGGGCTAGTGCATTTAAGAACGTGTTATGTAGAATTTTAATGTAGTCGGTTTAATCACCTATTGCGAACTTGGCCTTGTTCGCCGCAACTCTCATACAGACTTTAAACAAATCTTAATGGCCTTACGAGGTTAAACAATATAATCGATTTGAAATCAAAATTGCCCTCTTAAATTTTATTTGCGAATTATTTTCTTAGTTATCCTGTTAACAGCTTAATATTTTTCATTTTAAGACCAAACTCTCTAAAAATACAAACTAATCTAAAGTATTTTTTATCTTAAACAATTCTCTACGATTAAAGGAGAAAATGGGAGGGTTTTCAGAGATAATTTTCTCCCATATGAAGCTAAGATTTTCCTCTGGAAGGAGGTATAAAAAGTGTACTGCGATGTCCGAATGGGATATTTTCTCTAAAGATTTCCTGATAAAAAAAAAAAACTAACAATCAGCTGATTAACTTATAACTTAACTTATAACAGCTAATCGTTAATGAAGTAGCCGGCTTGCGAAAGACAATAACTGGTTTCTCAATTATAATATTAATGAACTAAATTTATTTGGCTGCGCTGACAAACAATACAGACGGGCTAACTTCTGTTTCTGCATGGCCGAAAGCCGAAAAATTGAAACCTAGATAATCGAGGATTATACAGACTACTGCAAGATCAATGTAACCGAGAGAGTCAATGTTTTTAATTTTTTGTTTTCTTTAAATTGTATGTATGTAATTGGCGTTGCAACCGTTTAGCCGGTTATAGCCGAATCGACGATAGTGCGCCATCTCTCTCTCTCTTTCGCAGTTCGGCGCCAGTTGGAGATCCCAAGTGTAACCAGGTCGCTCTCCACCTGGTCCCTCCAACGGAGTGGAGGCCTTCCCCTTCCTCGGCTTCCTCCGGCGGGTATTGTATCGAACACTTTCAGGGCTGGAGTGTTTTCGTCCATTCGGACAACACGACCTAGCCAGCGTAGCCGATGTCTTTTTATTCGCTGAACTATGTCAATGTCGTCGTATAACTCGTACAGCTCATCGTTCCATCGTCTGCGGTATTCGCCGTTGCCAATGTTCTGAGGACCATAAATCTTGCGCAAAATTTTTCTCTCGAAAACTCCTAGTGTCGTCTCATCTGATGTTGACATCGTCCAAGCTTCTGCATCGTAAAGCAGGACGGGAATGATAAGCGACTTGTAGAGCTTGATTTTGGTTCGTCGAGAGAGGACTTTACTGTTCCATTGCCTACTCAGTCCAAAGTAGCACCTGTTGGCAAGAGTTATTCTGCGCTGGATTTCGAGGCTGACATTGTTCGTGTTGTTGATGCTGGTTCCCAGGTATACGAAATTATCTACGACCTCGAAGTTATGACTGTCAACAGTGACGTGGGAGCCAAGACGCGAATGCGCCGACTGTTTGTTTGATGACAGGAGATATTTCGTCTTGTCCTCATTCACCTCCAGACCCATTCGCTTCGCCTCCTTATCCATGCGGGAAAAAGCAGAACAAACGGCGCGGTTGTTGCTTCCGATGATATCAATATCATCGGCGTACGCCAGGAGCTGTACACTCTTGTAGAAGATTGTACCTTCTCGGTTTAGCTCTGCAGCTCTTATAATTTTTTCCAGCATCAGGTTAAAGAAGTCGCACGATAGTGAGTCACCTTGTCTGAAACCTCGTTTGGTATCGAACGGCTCGGAGAGGTCCTTCCCAATCATGACGGAGCTTTTGGTGATGCTCAACGTCAATTTACACAGCCGTATTAGTTTTGCGGGGATACCAAATTCAGACATCGCGGCGTAAAGGCAACTCCTTTTCGTGCTGTCGAAAGCAGCTTTAAAATCGACAAAAAGGTGGTGTGTGTCGATCCTCTTTTCTCGGGTCTTTTCTAAGATTTGGCGCATGGTGAATATCTGGTCAGTTGTCGATTTTCCAGGTCTAAAGCCACACTGATAAGGTCCAATCAGTTTGTTGACGGTGGGCTTTAGTCTTTCACACAATACGCTCGATAGAACCTTGTATGCGATATTTAGGAGGCTGATCCCACGGTAATTGGCGCAGATTGTGGGATCTCCCTTTTTATGGATTGGGCAGAGCACACTGAGATTCCAATCGTCAGGCATGCTTTCTTCCGACCATATTCTGCAAAGAAGCTGATGCATGCACCTTATCAGTTCTTCGCCGCCGTATTTGAATAGTTCTGCCGGTAATCTATCGGCCCCCGCTGCTTTGTTGTTTTTCAAGCGGGTAATTGCTATTCGAATTTCTTCATGGTCGGGTAATGGAACATCTGTTCCATCGTCATCGGTTGGGGGATCGGGTTCGCCATCTCCTGGTGTTGTACTCTCACTGCCATTCAGCAGGTCGGAGAAGTGTTCCCTCCATAATCCCAGTATGCCCTGGACATCGGTTACCAGATTACCACCTTGGTCTCTACATGAGGATGCTCCGATCTTGAAACCTTCGTTAAGTCGCTTCATTTTTTCATAAAATTTTCGAGCATTCCCTCTGTCTGCCAGCTTCTCAAGCTCTTCGTACTCACGCATTTCGGCCTCTTTCTTTTTTTGTCTGCAAATGCGTCTCGCTTCCCTCTTCAGCTCTCGGTATCTATCCCATCCCGCACGTGTTGTGGTCGTTTGCAATGTTGCGAGGTAGGCAGTCTGTTTTCTCTCCGCTGCGAGACGGCACTCCTCATCGTACCAGCTTGTTTTTTGTCGTTGCCGAAAACCAATTGTTTCGGCTGCAGCGGTACGCAGTGAGTTTGAGATGCCGTTCCACAGTTCCCTTATACCGAGATGCTGATGAGTGCTCTCAGAGAGCAGGAGTGCAAGTAGAGTAGAGTATTTCGTGGCTGTCTGTTGCGATTGCAGCTTTTCGACGTCGAACCTTCCTTGTGTTTGTTGACGGGCATTCTTTGCTGCACAGAGGCGGGTGCGTATTCGCTGCGACCAGATAATGGTCCGAGTCTATATTTGGTCCACGGAGCGTACGCACGTCTAAAACACAGGAGACATGTCTTCCGTCTATCACAACGTGATCGATTTGGTTCCGCGTGTTTCGATCAGGAGACAGCCAAGTAGCTTGATGTATTTTCTTATGCTGGAATCTGGTACTACAGACGACCATATTTCGGGCCCCAGCGAAGTCGATCAGCCTCAGGCCGTTTGGCGATGTTTCGTCATGGAGGCTGAATTTTCCGACTGTTGTGCCAAAGACACCTTCTTTTCCCACCCTGGCGTTAAAATCACCAAGCACGACTTTTACATCGTGACGGGGGCAGCGCTCATAGGTGCGTTCTAGGCGCTCATAGAAAGCATCTTTGGTCACATCGTCCTTCTCTTCCGTTGGGGCGTGGGCGCAAATCAGCGATATGTTGAAGAACCTCGCTTTGATGCGGATTGTGGCTAGACGTTCATCCACCGGGGTGAATGCCAGGACTCTGCGACGGAGTCTCTCTCCCACCACAAATCCAACACCAAATTTGCGCTCCTTTATATGGCCGCTGTAGTAGATGTCACAAGGACCCACCTTCTTCCGTCCTTGTCCCGTCCATCGCACTTCTTGGATGGCGGTGATGTCAGCCTTAAGTCGTATGAGGACATCAACCAGCTGGGCAGAGGCACCTTCCCAATTAAGGGTCCGGACATTCCAGGTGCATGCCCTTATATCATTATCCTTAAAACGTTTGCAGGGGTCGTCATCAAAAGGGGGGTGTCTCATCCGAGGCTTTCGTAGATTTTTCATTGGGGGGTGTTTTTATGTGGTAGGTCCCAAACCCTACGCACAACCGCATAAGCGGGCTTCGCCTTCTCACTTTAGCTCGCCTTCAAACGGATGTCTGTTGGCTACCCAGAGGATACTTGGTCTAAAACCGGAAGTCGTGAGCTGCTTGAACCATGTGGAGAAGAATCGTTTCTGGCCACTCCCAAGTGAGTGACAATCAAAAACTTTCCTCACTTGCGTGAACTTCTACACATGATCCCATCCTCCAAGGCAATATGTCCTTCCTTTTAAATGGTAAACTTTTACGATCTTCACTATCGAAGACAGTTTTAAACTGGACCGGACTTGGGGCTACGCGTGAAAAGCACGTGATGCCCAAGCATTTGGAAAAAATCAATAAAGACAAAGACCCACCATTTGCACACATGGTTGAGTATTATTATCACTCGGCCGCTCAGCTAATGGAGCCGATGATGATAAAGGAGCTGGAAAAGTATCCTTACATGAAGAAGGAACAGCGTGAACAACGTGTTTCCGCCATACTTAAATTGATGGGCTGCACTACAAATCTATTGGAAGTTACCTTCCCTATAATAAGAAGTGATGGCAATTACGAGCTAATCACCGGCTATCGCGCACACCACACTAGACACAGATTACCACTCAAAGGCGGTGGGTTCAATTATATTATTGGCTATTATTTTTCTAGAAAAGCTGGTATATTCAAAAAATTTCTCAACGAATTTTCTAGAATATATGCATGTAGTTGTGTGTTTCAAGAAAATGTTCTTCCTTTTCAACGCTTCAACTTCTGATGTCTAGCATGATATATATAACTGACTGATCATATCCGTTCCTCTTTTGTAGGCATACGTTTTGCCATGGACGTCGACGCCGATGAGATACGCGCTTTGGCTTATCTGATGGCGTTTAAGACGGCTTGCGTGAATGCACCGTTTGGTGGTTCCAAGGGTGGCATACGTATCGACCCGAAGAAGTATACTGCACAAGAATTGCAAACAATTACGCGTCGCTATACAATGGAGCTATTACGTCGCAATATGATAGGTCCGGGTATAGATGTACCGGCACCAGATGTGAATACCAGCCAACGTGAGATGAGTTGGTTGGTGGATCAATATATTAAAACTTTTGGTAATTTTTTTTTATAAAATATTAGAAAACGTCTTGATAGACAAATAAATTGTTCTTCTAGGCTATAACGATGTAGATGCATTGGCCATCACGACTGGTAAGCCAGTAGAAATAGGCGGTATAAATGGTCGCAGCGCCGCCACGGGACGTGGTCTATTTAAGGCGGCTGAATGTTTTATTATGGATAAAGATTGGATGGATTTATTAGGCTGGAAGACTGGTTGGAAAGATAAAACCGTGATCGTACAAGGGTTTGGCAATGTCGGTTCCCATGCATCCGTTTTTGTAGTGGAAGCCGGTGCCAAACTGATCGGTGTTCAAGAATTTGACGTGTCTCTAGTAAATGAGAATGGCATTGATCCAAAGGTATGTGGCGTATTGAAAATAAATATCTCCATGATAATATTTTTTTAATTTTCTTCATATACTTAGGACTTAATGGAGTATTATGCAAAAAATAATAAATCAATCAAGGGCTATACCAAAGCCACCGAAAAAGAGGGCAGTTTGTTGGGTGAAAAATGCGATATACTAATGCCTTGCTCTACGCAAAAGGTTCTCACTGTCGAAAATGCTAACAGTGTACAAGCCAAGATGATTTTAGAAGGCGCTAATGGTCCTTCGACGCCAGCTGCCGATGAAATATTACGTAAAAAGAATGTACTCATTATACCGGATTTGTTTTGCAATGCTGGCGGTGTAACGGTATCCTACTTTGAGTACTTAAAGAATATCAATCATGTATCTTATGGCAAAATGAATGTTAAACGCGAGAAAGCCATAATCAACGAGATCTTTAACTCCATGAATGAGTGCGAGGTAAGTGAACTTTGACCACCGTGCAAATAAGTTAATTTGTTAATATGAATTTTTTTAATTTATTTATTTAGGATAAGTTCAAGCCAAACAAAAAGTTAAAGCTCATAAGAGACTGTACGAAGGAGGCGGATATTGTAGACGCAGGACTACAAACAGTTATGGAAACTGCGGGGGCAGGCATTAAGATTGTGGCCAATGAATTCGGTCTCTGCAATGATTTACGCACCGCTGCCTTTATTTACTCGATTTCTAAGATTTTCCGAGCCTTAGAAATGGAGGGCATTTCTCAACAATAATTACAGAATGCGTCTGAAGTCGCTTGGCGATTATTTATTTTTACAAATTTTACATTTATATATTTATAAGATCCAAAGTGTAATATCCTTTTGTATATTTTTCTTAAATTTTTAAATAAATATTTCTTTACAAAAACACAAACAGAATGGCTTCTTGACAGCAACAGTTTAACAATTAAAAAAAAAACCCCTACCCACTTACTACGCCAATTTTGGTGGCATTCACCACTGCAATGATTTACGCACCGCCGCCTTTATTTACTCGATTTCGAAGATTTTCCGAGCATTAGAATTGGAGGGCATTTCTCAGCAATAATTGCAGAATGCGTCTGAAGTCGCTAGGCGATTGTTTATTTTTACACATTTTACATTTATATATTTATAAGATCCAAAGTGTAATATCCTTTTGTATATTTTTCTTAAATTTTTAAATAAATATTTCTTTACAAAAACACAAACAGAATGGCTTCTTGACAGCAACAGTTTAACAATTAAAAAAAAAACCCCTACCCACTTACTACGCCAATTTTGGTGGCATTCACCACTGCAATGATTTACGCACCGCCGCCTTTATTTACTCGATTTCGAAGATTTTCCGAGCATTAGAATTGGAGGGCATTTCTCAGCAATAATTGCAGAATGCGTCTGAAGTCGCTAGGCGATTGTTTATTTTTACACATTTTACATTTATATATTTATAAGATCCAAAGTGTAATATCCTTTTGTATATTTTTCTTCAATTTTTAAATAAATATTTCTTTACACAAACACAAACAAAATGGCTTCTTGACAGCAACAGTTTTACAATTAAAAAACAAAACCCCTACCCACTTACCTCTGTTTTTGGTACCCTTATATCTGTTTTTCTGTTTTTGGTAATATGGTACTCATACGACCTGTATAACCCCATTTGCGCGCCGTGAAAAAATCGGTTTTTCACCACGCGCCAATGCATCAAATGCACCAAAATGCACCAAAAAAGTGGTGAATGGTACCAAAAATCCATCCACCAAATGCACCAAAAATAGCGTAGTAAGTGGGTAGGGGTTATTATGCATTATTCGTCATTTTTTACGATCCCCAAAATCCAAAATTTTTGCCAGAATAAAATAATTAACATTAAAAAAACATTAACATTAACATATTTTCAACAGAAAAAATCAAAACTTCAAAACATAAACAGTCAATATTGTCAAATTTATTTTTCTCAGTTCAGTTGATATTGAGATTTTCATAAGAACAGTTGTGTTGAACGGAGCGATTTGAATTTGTTCTCGAAGAAAATAATTACAAAAAAAAACCTGACGCAAATAATAAATAAACAAAAAATATTTTCTTACTGAATATTGTGGAATATTTATATATTCGTAATACAATTGTATATATACAATATACAACAAAATCAGCGGATACCAAAATAATTGCCGAAAAAGTGAGTGCAAAAAATTTCTTACAAAAACACACAAAAAAAATCATAACTGGGATTGCATTATCGCAAGGCAATATGTCCTTCCTTTTAAATGGTAAACTTTTACGATCTTCACTATCGAAGACAGTTTTAAACTGGACCGGACTTGGAGCTACGCGTGAAAAGCACGTGATGCCCAAGCATTTGGAAAAAATCAATAAAGACAAAGACCCACCATTTGCACACATGGTTGAGTATTATTATCACTCGGCCGCTCAGCTAATGGAGCCGATGATGATAAAGGAGCTGGAAAAGTATCCTTACATGAAGAAGGAACAGCGTGAACAACGTGTTTCCGCCATGCTTAAATTGATGGGCTGCACTACAAATCTATTGGAAGTTACCTTCCCTATAATAAGAAGTGATGGCAATTACGAGCTAATCACCGGCTATCGCGCACACCACACTAGACACAGATTACCACTCAAAGGCGGTGGGTTCAATTATATTATTGGCTATTATTTTTCTAGAAAAGCTGGTATATTCAAAAAATTTCTCAACGAATTTTCTAGAATATATGCATGTAGTTGTGTGTTTCAAGAAAATGTTCTTCCTTTTCAATGCTTCAACTGCTGATGTCTAGCATGATATATATAACTGACTGATCATATCCGTTCCTCTTTTGTAGGCATACGTTTTGCCATGGACGTCGACGCCGATGAGATACGCGCTTTGGCTTATCTGATGGCGTTTAAGACGGCTTGCGTGAATGTACCGTTTGGTGGTTCCAAGGGTGGCATACGTATCGACCCGAAGAAGTATACTGCACAAGAATTGCAAACAATTACGCGTCGCTATACAATGGAGCTATTACGTCGCAATATGATAGGTCCGGGTATAGATGTACCGGCACCAGATGTGAATACCAGCCAACGCGAGATGAGTTGGTTGGTGGATCAATATATTAAAACTTTTGGTAATTTTTTTTTATGAAATATTAGAAAACGTCTTGATAGACAAATAAATTGTTCTTCTAGGCTATAACGATGTAGATGCATTGGCCATCACGACTGGTAAGCCAGTAGAAATAGGCGGTATAAATGGTCGCACCGCCGCCACGGGACGTGGTCTATTTAAGGCGGCTGAATGTTTTATTATGGATAAAGATTGGATGGATTTATTAGGCTGGAAGACTGGTTGGAAAGATAAAACCGTGATCGTACAAGGGTTTGGCAATGTCGGTTCCCATGCATCCGTTTTTGTAGTGGAAGCCGGTGCCAAACTGATCGGTGTTCAAGAATTTGACGTGTCTCTAGTAAATGAGAATGGCATTGATCCAAAGGTATGTGGCGTATTGAAAATAAATATCTCCATGATAATATTTTTTTAATTTTCTTCATATACTTAGGACTTAATGGAGTATTATGCAAAAAATAATAAATCAATCAAGGGCTATACCAAAGCCACCGAAAAAGAGGGCAGTTTGTTGGGTGAAAAATGCGATATACTAATGCCTTGCTCTACGCAAAAGGTTCTCACTGTCGAAAATGCTAACAGTGTAGAAGCCAAGATGATTTTAGAAGGCGCTAATGGTCCTTCGACGCCAGCTGCCGATGAAATATTACGTGAAAAGAATGTACTCATTATACCGGATTTGTTTTGCAATGCTGGCGGTGTAACGGTATCCTACTTTGAGTACTTAAAGAATATCAATCATGTATCTTATGGCAAAATGAATGTTAAACGCGAGAAAGCCATAATCAACGAGATCTTTAACTCCATGAATGAGTGCGAGGTAAGTGAACTTTGACCACCGTGCAAATAAGTTAATTTGTTAATATGAATTTTTTTAATTTATTTATTTAGGATAAGTTCAAGCCAAACAAAAAGTTAAAGCTCATAAGAGACTGTACGAAGGAGGCGGATATTGTAGACGCAGGACTACAAACAGTTATGGAAACTGCGGGGGCAGGCATTAAGATTGTGGCCAATGAATTCGGTCTCTGCAATGATTTACGCACCGCTGCCTTTATTTACTCGATTTCTAAGATTTTCCGAGCCTTAGAAATGGAGGGCATTTCTCAACAATAATTACAGAATGCGTCTGAAGTCGCTTGGCGATTATTTATTTTTACAAATTTTACATTTATATATTTATAAGATCCAAAGTGTAATATCCTTTTGTATATTTTTCTTAAATTTTTAAATAAATATTTCTTTACAAAAACACAAACAGAATGGCTTCTTGACAGCAACAGTTTAACAATTAAAAAAAAAACCCCTACCCACTTACTACGCCAATTTTGGTGGCATTCACCACTGCAATGATTTACGCACCGCCGCCTTTATTTACTCGATTTCGAAGATTTTCCGAGCATTAGAATTGGAGGGCATTTCTCAGCAATAATTGCAGAATGCGTCTGAAGTCGCTAGGCGATTGTTTATTTTTACACATTTTACATTTATATATTTATAAGATCCAAAGTGTAATATCCTTTTGTATATTTTTCTTCAATTTTTAAATAAATATTTCTTTACACAAACACAAACAAAATGGCTTCTTGACAGCAACAGTTTTACAATTAAAAAACAAAACCCCTACCCACTTACCTCTGTTTTTGGTACCCTTATATCTGTTTTTCTGTTTTTGGTAATATGGTACTCATACGACCTGTATAACCCCATTTGCGCGCCGTGAAAAAATCGGTTTTTCACCACGCGCCAATGCATCAAATGCACCAAAATGCACCAAAAAAGTGGTGAATGGTACCAAAAATCCATCCACCAAATGCACCAAAAATAGCGTAGTAAGTGGGTAGGGGTTATTATGCATTATTCGTCATTTTTTACGATCCCCAAAATCCAAAATTTTTGCCAGAATAAAATAATTAACATTAAAAAAACATTAACATTAACATATTTTCAACAGAAAAAATCAAAACTTCAAAACATAAACAGTCAATATTGTCAAATTTATTTTTCTCAGTTCAGTTGATATTGAGATTTTCATAAGAACAGTTGTGTTGAACGGAGCGATTTGAATTTGTTCTCGAAGAAAATAATTACAAAAAAAAACCTGACGCAAATAATAAATAAACAAAAAATATTTTCTTACTGAATATTGTGGAATATTTATATATTCGTAATACAATTGTATATATACAATATACAACAAAATCAGCGGATACCAAAATAATTGCCGAAAAAGTGAGTGCAAAAAATTTCTTACAAAAACACACAAAAAAAATCATAACTGGGATTGCATTATCGCAAGGCAATATGTCCTTCCTTTTAAATGGTAAACTTTTACGATCTTCACTATCGAAGACAGTTTTAAACTGGACCGGACTTGGAGCTACGCGTGAAAAGCACGTGATGCCCAAGCATTTGGAAAAAATCAATAAAGACAAAGACCCACCATTTGCACACATGGTTGAGTATTATTATCACTCGGCCGCTCAGCTAATGGAGCCGATGATGATAAAGGAGCTGGAAAAGTATCCTTACATGAAGAAGGAACAGCGTGAACAACGTGTTTCCGCCATGCTTAAATTGATGGGCTGCACTACAAATCTATTGGAAGTTACCTTCCCTATAATAAGAAGTGATGGCAATTACGAGCTAATCACCGGCTATCGCGCACACCACACTAGACACAGATTACCACTCAAAGGCGGTGGGTTCAATTATATTATTGGCTATTATTTTTCTAGAAAAGCTGGTATATTCAAAAAATTTCTCAACGAATTTTCTAGAATATATGCATGTAGTTGTGTGTTTCAAGAAAATGTTCTTCCTTTTCAATGCTTCAACTGCTGATGTCTAGCATGATATATATAACTGACTGATCATATCCGTTCCTCTTTTGTAGGCATACGTTTTGCCATGGACGTCGACGCCGATGAGATACGCGCTTTGGCTTATCTGATGGCGTTTAAGACGGCTTGCGTGAATGTACCGTTTGGTGGTTCCAAGGGTGGCATACGTATCGACCCGAAGAAGTATACTGCACAAGAATTGCAAACAATTACGCGTCGCTATACAATGGAGCTATTACGTCGCAATATGATAGGTCCGGGTATAGATGTACCGGCACCAGATGTGAATACCAGCCAACGCGAGATGAGTTGGTTGGTGGATCAATATATTAAAACTTTTGGTAATTTTTTTTTATGAAATATTAGAAAACGTCTTGATAGACAAATAAATTGTTCTTCTAGGCTATAACGATGTAGATGCATTGGCCATCACGACTGGTAAGCCAGTAGAAATAGGCGGTATAAATGGTCGCACCGCCGCCACGGGACGTGGTCTATTTAAGGCGGCTGAATGTTTTATTATGGATAAAGATTGGATGGATTTATTAGGCTGGAAGACTGGTTGGAAAGATAAAACCGTGATCGTACAAGGGTTTGGCAATGTCGGTTCCCATGCATCCGTTTTTGTAGTGGAAGCCGGTGCCAAACTGATCGGTGTTCAAGAATTTGACGTGTCTCTAGTAAATGAGAATGGCATTGATCCAAAGGTATGTGGCGTATTGAAAATAAATATCTCCATGATAATATTTTTTTAATTTTCTTCATATACTTAGGACTTAATGGAGTATTATGCAAAAAATAATAAATCAATCAAGGGCTATACCAAAGCCACCGAAAAAGAGGGCAGTTTGTTGGGTGAAAAATGCGATATACTAATGCCTTGCTCTACGCAAAAGGTTCTCACTGTCGAAAATGCTAACAGTGTACAAGCCAAGATGATTTTAGAAGGCGCTAATGGTCCTTCGACGCCAGCTGCCGATGAAATATTACGTAAAAAGAATGTACTCATTATACCGGATTTGTTTTGCAATGCTGGCGGTGTAACGGTATCCTACTTTGAGTACTTAAAGAATATCAATCATGTATCTTATGGCAAAATGAATGTTAAACGCGAGAAAGCCATAATCAACGAGATCTTTAACTCCATGAATGAGTGCGAGGTAAGTGAACTTTGACCACCGTGCAAATAAGTTAATTTGTTAATATGAATTTTTTTAATTTATTTATTTAGGATAAGTTCAAGCCAAACAAAAAGTTAAAGCTCATAAGAGACTGTACGAAGGAGGCGGATATTGTAGACGCAGGACTACAAACAGTTATGGAAACTGCGGGGGCAGGCATTAAGATTGTGGCCAATGAATTCGGTCTCTGCAATGATTTACGCACCGCTGCCTTTATTTACTCGATTTCTAAGATTTTCCGAGCCTTAGAAATGGAGGGCATTTCTCAACAATAATTACAGAATGCGTCTGAAGTCGCTTGGCGATTATTTATTTTTACAAATTTTACATTTATATATTTATAAGATCCAAAGTGTAATATCCTTTTGTATATTTTTCTTAAATTTTTAAATAAATATTTCTTTACAAAAACACAAACAGAATGGCTTCTTGACAGCAACAGTTTAACAATTAAAAAAAAAAACCCTACCCACTTACTACGCCAATTTTGGTGGCATTCACCACTGCAATGATTTACGCACCGCCGCCTTTATTTACTCGATTTCGAAGATTTTCCGAGCATTAGAATTGGAGGGCATTTCTCAGCAATAATTGCAGAATGCGTCTGAAGTCGCTAGGCGATTGTTTATTTTTACACATTTTACATTTATATATTTATAAGATCCAAAGTGTAATATCCTTTTGTATATTTTTCTTCAATTTTTAAATAAATATTTCTTTACACAAACACAAACAAAATGGCTTCTTGACAGCAACAGTTTTACAATTAAAAAACAAAACCCCTACCCACTTACCTCTGTTTTTGGTACCCTTATATCTGTTTTTCTGTTTTTGGTAATATGGTACTCATACGACCTGTATAACCCCATTTGCGCGCCGTGAAAAAATCGGTTTTTCACCACGCGCCAATGCATCAAATGCACCAAAATGCACCAAAAAAGTGGTGAATGGTACCAAAAATCCATCCACCAAATGCACCAAAAATAGCGTAGTAAGTGGGTAGGGGTTATTATGCATTATTCGTCATTTTTTACGATCCCCAAAATCCAAAATTTTTGCCAGAATAAAATAATTAACATTAAAAAAACATTAACATTAACATATTTTCAACAGAAAAAATCAAAACTTCAAAACATAAACAGTCAATATTGTCAAATTTATTTTTCTCAGTTCAGTTGATATTGAGATTTTCATAAGAACAGTTGTGTTGAACGGAGCGATTTGAATTTGTTCTCGAAGAAAATAATTACAAAAAAAAACCTGACGCAAATAATAAATAAACAAAAAATATTTTCTTACTGAATATTGTGGAATATTTATATATTCGTAATACAATTGTATATATACAATATACAACAAAATCAGCGGATACCAAAATAATTGCCGAAAAAGTGAGTGCAAAAAATTTCTTACAAAAACACACAAAAAAAATCATAACTGGGATTGCATTATCGCAAGGCAATATGTCCTTCCTTTTAAATGGTAAACTTTTACGATCTTCACTATCGAAGACAGTTTTAAACTGGACCGGACTTGGAGCTACGCGTGAAAAGCACGTGATGCCCAAGCATTTGGAAAAAATCAATAAAGACAAAGACCCACCATTTGCACACATGGTTGAGTATTATTATCACTCGGCCGCTCAGCTAATGGAGCCGATGATGATAAAGGAGCTGGAAAAGTATCCTTACATGAAGAAGGAACAGCGTGAACAACGTGTTTCCGCCATGCTTAAATTGATGGGCTGCACTACAAATCTATTGGAAGTTACCTTCCCTATAATAAGAAGTGATGGCAATTACGAGCTAATCACCGGCTATCGCGCACACCACACTAGACACAGATTACCACTCAAAGGCGGTGGGTTCAATTATATTATTGGCTATTATTTTTCTAGAAAAGCTGGTATATTCAAAAAATTTCTCAACGAATTTTCTAGAATATATGCATGTAGTTGTGTGTTTCAAGAAAATGTTCTTCCTTTTCAATGCTTCAACTGCTGATGTCTAGCATGATATATATAACTGACTGATCATATCCGTTCCTCTTTTGTAGGCATACGTTTTGCCATGGACGTCGACGCCGATGAGATACGCGCTTTGGCTTATCTGATGGCGTTTAAGACGGCTTGCGTGAATGTACCGTTTGGTGGTTCCAAGGGTGGCATACGTATCGACCCGAAGAAGTATACTGCACAAGAATTGCAAACAATTACGCGTCGCTATACAATGGAGCTATTACGTCGCAATATGATAGGTCCGGGTATAGATGTACCGGCACCAGATGTGAATACCAGCCAACGCGAGATGAGTTGGTTGGTGGATCAATATATTAAAACTTTTGGTAATTTTTTTTTTATGAAATATTAGAAAACGTCTTGATAGACAAATAAATTGTTCTTCTAGGCTATAACGATGTAGATGCATTGGCCATCACGACTGGTAAGCCAGTAGAAATAGGCGGTATAAATGGTCGCACCGCCGCCACGGGACGTGGTCTATTTAAGGCGGCTGAATGTTTTATTATGGATAAAGATTGGATGGATTTATTAGGCTGGAAGACTGGTTGGAAAGATAAAACCGTGATCGTACAAGGGTTTGGCAATGTCGGTTCCCATGCATCCGTTTTTGTAGTGGAAGCCGGTGCCAAACTGATCGGTGTTCAAGAATTTGACGTGTCTCTAGTAAATGAGAATGGCATTGATCCAAAGGTATGTGGCGTATTGAAAATAAATATCTCCATGATAATATTTTTTTAATTTTCTTCATATACTTAGGACTTAATGGAGTATTATGCAAAAAATAATAAATCAATCAAGGGCTATACCAAAGCCACCGAAAAAGAGGGCAGTTTGTTGGGTGAAAAATGCGATATACTAATGCCTTGCTCTACGCAAAAGGTTCTCACTGTCGAAAATGCTAACAGTGTACAAGCCAAGATGATTTTAGAAGGCGCTAATGGTCCTTCGACGCCAGCTGCCGATGAAATATTACGTAAAAAGAATGTACTCATTATACCGGATTTGTTTTGCAATGCTGGCGGTGTAACGGTATCCTACTTTGAGTACTTAAAGAATATCAATCATGTATCTTATGGCAAAATGAATGTTAAACGCGAGAAAGCCATAATCAACGAGATCTTTAACTCCATGAATGAGTGCGAGGTAAGTGAACTTTGACCACCGTGCAAATAAGTTAATTTGTTAATATGAATTTTTTTAATTTATTTATTTAGGATAAGTTCAAGCCAAACAAAAAGTTAAAGCTCATAAGAGACTGTACGAAGGAGGCGGATATAGTAGACGCAGGACTACAAACAGTTATGGAAACTGCGGGGGCAGGCATTAAGATTGTGGCCAATGAATTCGGTCTCTGCAATGATTTACGCACCGCTGCCTTTATTTACTCGATTTCTAAGATTTTCCGAGCCTTAGAAAAGGAGGGCATTTCTCAACAATAATTACAGAATGCGTCTGAAGTCGCTTGGCGATTATTTATTTTTACAAATTTTACATTTATATATTTATAAGATCCAAAGTGTAATATCCTTTTGTATATTTTTCTTAAATTTTTAAATAAATATTTCTTTACAAAAACACAAACAGAATGGCTTCTTGACAGCAACAGTTTAACAATTAAAAAAAAAACCCCTACCCACTTACTACGCCAATTTTGGTGGCATTCACCACTGCAATGATTTACGCACCGTCGCCTTTATTTACTCGATTTCGAAGATTTTCCGAGCATTAGAATTGGAGGGCATTTCTCAGCAATAATTGCAGAATGCGTCTGAAGTCGCTAGGCGATTGTTTATTTTTACACATTTTACATTTATATATTTATAAGATCCAAAGTGTAATATCCTTTTGTATATTTTTCTTCAATTTTTAAATAAATATTTCTTTACACAAACACAAACAAAATGGCTTCTTGACAGCAACAGTTTTACAATTAAAAAACAAAACCCCTACCCACTTACCTCTGTTTTTGGTACCCTTATATCTGTTTTTCTGTTTTTGGTAATATGGTACTCATACGACCTGTATAACCCCATTTGCGCGCCGTGAAAAAATCGGTTTTTCACCACGCGCCAATGCATCAAATGCACCAAAATGCACCAAAAAAGTGGTGAATGGTACCAAAAATCCATCCACCAAATGCACCAAAAATAGCGTAGTAAGTGGGTAGGGGTTATTATGCATTATTCGTCATTTTTTACGATCCCCAAAATCCAAAATTTTTGCCAGAATAAAATAATTAACATTAAAAAAACATTAACATTAACATATTTTCAACAGAAAAAATCAAAACTTCAAAACATAAACAGTCAATATTGTCAAATTTATTTTTCTCAGTTCAGTTGATATTGAGATTTTCATAAGAACAGTTGTGTTGAACGGAGCGATTTGAATTTGTTCTCGAAGAAAATAATTACAAAAAAAAACCTGACGCAAATAATAAATAAACAAAAAATATTTTCTTACTGAATATTGTGGAATATTTATATATTCGTAATACAATTGTATATATACAATATACAACAAAATCAGCGGATACCAAAATAATTGCCGAAAAAGTGAGTGCAAAAAATTTCTTACAAAAACACACAAAAAAAATCATAACTGGGATTGCATTATCGCAAGGCAATATGTCCTTCCTTTTAAATGGTAAACTTTTACGATCTTCACTATCGAAGACAGTTTTAAACTGGACCGGACTTGGAGCTACGCGTGAAAAGCACGTGATGCCCAAGCATTTGGAAAAAATCAATAAAGACAAAGACCCACCATTTGCACACATGGTTGAGTATTATTATCACTCGGCCGCTCAGCTAATGGAGCCGATGATGATAAAGGAGCTGGAAAAGTATCCTTACATGAAGAAGGAACAGCGTGAACAACGTGTTTCCGCCATGCTTAAATTGATGGGCTGCACTACAAATCTATTGGAAGTTACCTTCCCTATAATAAGAAGTGATGGCAATTACGAGCTAATCACCGGCTATCGCGCACACCACACTAGACACAGATTACCACTCAAAGGCGGTGGGTTCAATTATATTATTGGCTATTATTTTTCTAGAAAAGCTGGTATATTCAAAAAATTTCTCAACGAATTTTCTAGAATATATGCATGTAGTTGTGTGTTTCAAGAAAATGTTCTTCCTTTTCAATGCTTCAACTGCTGATGTCTAGCATGATATATATAACTGACTGATCATATCCGTTCCTCTTTTGTAGGCATACGTTTTGCCATGGACGTCGACGCCGATGAGATACGCGCTTTGGCTTATCTGATGGCGTTTAAGACGGCTTGCGTGAATGTACCGTTTGGTGGTTCCAAGGGTGGCATACGTATCGACCCGAAGAAGTATACTGCACAAGAATTGCAAACAATTACGCGTCGCTATACAATGGAGCTATTACGTCGCAATATGATAGGTCCGGGTATAGATGTACCGGCACCAGATGTGAATACCAGCCAACGCGAGATGAGTTGGTTGGTGGATCAATATATTAAAACTTTTGGTAATTTTTTTTTTATGAAATATTAGAAAACGTCTTGATAGACAAATAAATTGTTCTTCTAGGCTATAACGATGTAGATGCATTGGCCATCACGACTGGTAAGCCAGTAGAAATAGGCGGTATAAATGGTCGCACCGCCGCCACGGGACGTGGTCTATTTAAGGCGGCTGAATGTTTTATTATGGATAAAGATTGGATGGATTTATTAGGCTGGAAGACTGGTTGGAAAGATAAAACCGTGATCGTACAAGGGTTTGGCAATGTCGGTTCCCATGCATCCGTTTTTGTAGTGGAAGCCGGTGCCAAACTGATCGGTGTTCAAGAATTTGACGTGTCTCTAGTAAATGAGAATGGCATTGATCCAAAGGTATGTGGCGTATTGAAAATAAATATCTCCATGATAATATTTTTTTAATTTTCTTCATATACTTAGGACTTAATGGAGTATTATGCAAAAAATAATAAATCAATCAAGGGCTATACCAAAGCCACCGAAAAAGAGGGCAGTTTGTTGGGTGAAAAATGCGATATACTAATGCCTTGCTCTACGCAAAAGGTTCTCACTGTCGAAAATGCTAACAGTGTACAAGCCAAGATGATTTTAGAAGGCGCTAATGGTCCTTCGACGCCAGCTGCCGATGAAATATTACGTAAAAAGAATGTACTCATTATACCGGATTTGTTTTGCAATGCTGGCGGTGTAACGGTATCCTACTTTGAGTACTTAAAGAATATCAATCATGTATCTTATGGCAAAATGAATGTTAAACGCGAGAAAGCCATAATCAACGAGATATTTAACTCCATGAATGAGTGCGAGGTAAGTGAACTTTGACCACCGTGCAAATAAGTTAATTTGTTAATATGAATTTTTTTAATTTATTTATTTAGGATAAGTTCAAGCCAAACAAAAAGTTAAAGCTCATAAGAGACTGTACGAAGGAGGCGGATATTGTAGACGCAGGACTACAAACAGTTATGGAAACTGCGGGGGCAGGCATTAAGATTGTGGCCAATGAATTCGGTCTCTGCAATGATTTACGCACCGCTGCCTTTATTTACTCGATTTCTAAGATTTTCCGAGCCTTAGAAATGGAGGGCATTTCTCAACAATAATTACAGAATGCGTCTGAAGTCGCTTGGCGATTATTTATTTTTACAAATTTTACATTTATATATTTATAAGATCCAAAGTGTAATATCCTTTTGTATATTTTTCTTAAATTTTTAAATAAATATTTCTTTACAAAAACACAAACAGAATGGCTTCTTGACAGCAACAGTTTAACAATTAAAAAAAAAACCCCTACCCACTTACTACGCCAATTTTGGTGGCATTCACCACTGCAATGATTTACGCACCGCCGCCTTTATTTACTCGATTTCGAAGATTTTCCGAGCATTAGAATTGGAGGGCATTTCTCAGCAATAATTGCAGAATGCGTCTGAAGTCGCTAGGCGATTGTTTATTTTTACACATTTTACATTTATATATTTATAAGATCCAAAGTGTAATATCCTTTTGTATATTTTTCTTCAATTTTTAAATAAATATTTCTTTACACAAACACAAACAAAATGGCTTCTTGACAGCAACAGTTTTACAATTAAAAAACAAAACCCCTACCCACTTACCTCTGTTTTTGGTACCCTTATATCTGTTTTTCTGTTTTTGGTAATATGGTACTCATACGACCTGTATAACCCCATTTGCGCGCCGTGAAAAAATCGGTTTTTCACCACGCGCCAATGCATCAAATGCACCAAAATGCACCAAAAAAGTGGTGAATGGTACCAAAAATCCATCCACCAAATGCACCAAAAATAGCGTAGTAAGTGGGTAGGGGTTATTATGCATTATTCGTCATTTTTTACGATCCCCAAAATCCAAAATTTTTGCCAGAATAAAATAATTAACATTAAAAAAACATTAACATTAACATATTTTCAACAGAAAAAATCAAAACTTCAAAACATAAACAGTCAATATTGTCAAATTTATTTTTCTCAGTTCAGTTGATATTGAGATTTTCATAAGAACAGTTGTGTTGAACGGAGCGATTTGAATTTGTTCTCGAAGAAAATAATTACAAAAAAAAACCTGACGCAAATAATAAATAAACAAAAAATATTTTCTTACTGAATATTGTGGAATATTTATATATTCGTAATACAATTGTATATATACAATATACAACAAAATCAGCGGATACCAAAATAATTGCCGAAAAAGTGAGTGCAAAAAATTTCTTACAAAAACACACAAAAAAAATCATAACTGGGATTGCATTATCGCAAGGCAATATGTCCTTCCTTTTAAATGGTAAACTTTTACGATCTTCACTATCGAAGACAGTTTTAAACTGGACCGGACTTGGAGCTACGCGTGAAAAGCACGTGATGCCCAAGCATTTGGAAAAAATCAATAAAGACAAAGACCCACCATTTGCACACATGGTTGAGTATTATTATCACTCGGCCGCTCAGCTAATGGAGCCGATGATGATAAAGGAGCTGGAAAAGTATCCTTACATGAAGAAGGAACAGCGTGAACAACGTGTTTCCGCCATGCTTAAATTGATGGGCTGCACTACAAATCTATTGGAAGTTACCTTCCCTATAATAAGAAGTGATGGCAATTACGAGCTAATCACCGGCTATCGCGCACACCACACTAGACACAGATTACCACTCAAAGGCGGTGGGTTCAATTATATTATTGGCTATTATTTTTCTAGAAAAGCTGGTATATTCAAAAAATTTCTCAACGAATTTTCTAGAATATATGCATGTAGTTGTGTGTTTCAAGAAAATGTTCTTCCTTTTCAATGCTTCAACTGCTGATGTCTAGCATGATATATATAACTGACTGATCATATCCGTTCCTCTTTTGTAGGCATACGTTTTGCCATGGACGTCGACGCCGATGAGATACGCGCTTTGGCTTATCTGATGGCGTTTAAGACGGCTTGCGTGAATGTACCGTTTGGTGGTTCCAAGGGTGGCATACGTATCGACCCGAAGAAGTATACTGCACAAGAATTGCAAACAATTACGCGTCGCTATACAATGGAGCTATTACGTCGCAATATGATAGGTCCGGGTATAGATGTACCGGCACCAGATGTGAATACCAGCCAACGCGAGATGAGTTGGTTGGTGGATCAATATATTAAAACTTTTGGTAATTTTTTTTTATGAAATATTAGAAAACGTCTTGATAGACAAATAAATTGTTCTTCTAGGCTATAACGATGTAGATGCATTGGCCATCACGACTGGTAAGCCAGTAGAAATAGGCGGTATAAATGGTCGCACCGCCGCCACGGGACGTGGTCTATTTAAGGCGGCTGAATGTTTTATTATGGATAAAGATTGGATGGATTTATTAGGCTGGAAGACTGGTTGGAAAGATAAAACCGTGATCGTACAAGGGTTTGGCAATGTCGGTTCCCATGCATCCGTTTTTGTAGTGGAAGCCGGTGCCAAACTGATCGGTGTTCAAGAATTTGACGTGTCTCTAGTAAATGAGAATGGCATTGATCCAAAGGTATGTGGCGTATTGAAAATAAATATCTCCATGATAATATTTTTTTAATTTTCTTCATATACTTAGGACTTAATGGAGTATTATGCAAAAAATAATAAATCAATCAAGGGCTATACCAAAGCCACCGAAAAAGAGGGCAGATTGTTGGGTGAAAAATGCGATATACTAATGCCTTGCTCTACGCAAAAGGTTCTCACTGTCGAAAATGCTAACAGTGTACAAGCCAAGATGATTTTAGAAGGCGCTAATGGTCCTTCGACGCCAGCTGCCGATGAAATATTACGTAAAAAGAATGTACTCATTATACCGGATTTGTTTTGCAATGCTGGCGGTGTAACGGTATCCTACTTTGAGTACTTAAAGAATATCAATCATGTATCTTATGGCAAAATGAATGTTAAACGCGAGAAAGCCATAATCAACGAGATCTTTAACTCCATGAATGAGTGCGAGGTAAGTGAACTTTGACCACCGTGCAAATAAGTTAATTTGTTAATATGAATTTTTTTAATTTATTTATTTAGGATAAGTTCAAGCCAAACAAAAAGTTAAAGCTCATAAGAGACTGTACGAAGGAGGCGGATATTGTAGACGCAGGACTACAAACAGTTATGGAAACTGCGGGGGCAGGCATTAAGATTGTGGCCAATGAATTCGGTCTCTGCAATGATTTACGCACCGCTGCCTTTATTTACTCGATTTCTAAGATTTTCCGAGCCTTAGAAATGGAGGGCATTTCTCAACAATAATTACAGAATGCGTCTGAAGTCGCTTGGCGATTATTTATTTTTACAAATTTTACATTTATATATTTATAAGATCCAAAGTGTAATATCCTTTTGTATATTTTTCTTAAATTTTTAAATAAATATTTCTTTACAAAAACACAAACAGAATGGCTTCTTGACAGCAACAGTTTAACAATTAAAAAAAAAAACCCCTACCCACTTACTACGCCAATTTTGGTGGCATTCACCACTGCAATGATTTACGCACCGCCGCCTTTATTTACTCGATTTCGAAGATTTTCCGAGCATTAGAATTGGAGGGCATTTCTCAGCAATAATTGCAGAATGCGTCTGAAGTCGCTAGGCGATTGTTTATTTTTACACATTTTACATTTATATATTTATAAGATCCAAAGTGTAATATCCTTTTGTATATTTTTCTTCAATTTTTAAATAAATATTTCTTTACACAAACACAAACAAAATGGCTTCTCGACAGCAACAGTTTTACAATTAAAAAACAAAACCCCTACCCACTTACCTCTGTTTTTGGTACCCTTATATCTGTTTTTCTGTTTTTGGTAATATGGTACTCATACGACCTGTATAACCCCATTTGCGCGCCGTGAAAAAATCGGTTTTTCACCACGCGCCAATGCATCAAATGCACCAAAATGCACCAAAAAAGTGGTGAATGGTACCAAAAATCCATCCACCAAATGCACCAAAAATAGCGTAGTAAGTGGGTAGGGGTTATTATGCATTATTCGTCATTTTTTACGATCCCCAAAATCCAAAATTTTTGCCAGAATAAAATAATTAACATTAAAAAAACATTAACATTAACATATTTTCAACAGAAAAAATCAAAACTTCAAAACATAAACAGTCAATATTGTCAAATTTATTTTTCTCAGTTCAGTTGATATTGAGATTTTCATAAGAACAGTTGTGTTGAACGGAGCGATTTGAATTTGTTCTCGAAGAAAATAATTACAAAAAAAAACCTGACGCAAATAATAAATAAACAAAAAATATTTTCTTACTGAATATTGTGGAATATTTATATATTCGTAATACAATTGTATATATACAATATACAACAAAATCAGCGGATACCAAAATAATTGCCGAAAAAGTGAGTGCAAAAAATTTCTTACAAAAACACACAAAAAAAATCATAACTGGGATTGCATTATCGCAAGGCAATATGTCCTTCCTTTTAAATGGTAAACTTTTACGATCTTCACTATCGAAGACAGTTTTAAACTGGACCGGACTTGGAGCTACGCGTGAAAAGCACGTGATGCCCAAGCATTTGGAAAAAATCAATAAAGACAAAGACCCACCATTTGCACACATGGTTGAGTATTATTATCACTCGGCCGCTCAGCTAATGGAGCCGATGATGATAAAGGAGCTGGAAAAGTATCCTTACATGAAGAAGGAACAGCGTGAACAACGTGTTTCCGCCATGCTTAAATTGATGGGCTGCACTACAAATCTATTGGAAGTTACCTTCCCTATAATAAGAAGTGATGGCAATTACGAGCTAATCACCGGCTATCGCGCACACCACACTAGACACAGATTACCACTCAAAGGCGGTGGGTTCAATTATATTATTGGCTATTATTTTTCTAGAAAAGCTGGTATATTCAAAAAATTTCTCAACGAATTTTCTAGAATATATGCATGTAGTTGTGTGTTTCAAGAAAATGTTCTTCCTTTTCAATGCTTCAACTGCTGATGTCTAGCATGATATATATAACTGACTGATCATATCCGTTCCTCTTTTGTAGGCATACGTTTTGCCATGGACGTCGACGCCGATGAGATACGCGCTTTGGCTTATCTGATGGCGTTTAAGACGGCTTGCGTGAATGTACCGTTTGGTGGTTCCAAGGGTGGCATACGTATCGACCCGAAGAAGTATACTGCACAAGAATTGCAAACAATTACGCGTCGCTATACAATGGAGCTATTACGTCGCAATATGATAGGTCCGGGTATAGATGTACCGGCACCAGATGTGAATACCAGCCAACGCGAGATGAGTTGGTTGGTGGATCAATATATTAAAACTTTTGGTAATTTTTTTTTATGAAATATTAGAAAACGTCTTGATAGACAAATAAATTGTTCTTCTAGGCTATAACGATGTAGATGCATTGGCCATCACGACTGGTAAGCCAGTAGAAATAGGCGGTATAAATGGTCGCACCGCCGCCACGGGACGTGGTCTATTTAAGGCGGCTGAATGTTTTATTATGGATAAAGATTGGATGGATTTATTAGGCTGGAAGACTGGTTGGAAAGATAAAACCGTGATCGTACAAGGGTTTGGCAATGTCGGTTCCCATGCATCCGTTTTTGTAGTGGAAGCCGGTGCCAAACTGATCGGTGTTCAAGAATTTGACGTGTCTCTAGTAAATGAGAATGGCATTGATCCAAAGGTATGTGGCGTATTGAAAATAAATATCTCCATGATAATATTTTTTTAATTTTCTTCATATACTTAGGACTTAATGGAGTATTATGCAAAAAATAATAAATCAATCAAGGGCTATACCAAAGCCACCGAAAAAGAGGGCAGATTGTTGGGTGAAAAATGCGATATACTAATGCCTTGCTCTACGCAAAAGGTTCTCACTGTCGAAAATGCTAACAGTGTACAAGCCAAGATGATTTTAGAAGGCGCTAATGGTCCTTCGACGCCAGCTGCCGATGAAATATTACGTAAAAAGAATGTACTCATTATACCGGATTTGTTTTGCAATGCTGGCGGTGTAACGGTATCCTACTTTGAGTACTTAAAGAATATCAATCATGTATCTTATGGCAAAATGAATGTTAAACGCGAGAAAGCCATAATCAACGAGATCTTTAACTCCATGAATGAGTGCGAGGTAAGTGAACTTTGACCACCGTGCAAATAAGTTAATTTGTTAATATGAATTTTTTTAATTTATTTATTTAGGATAAGTTCAAGCCAAACAAAAAGTTAAAGCTCATAAGAGACTGTACGAAGGAGGCGGATATTGTAGACGCAGGACTACAAACAGTTATGGAAACTGCGGGGGCAGGCATTAAGATTGTGGCCAATGAATTCGGTCTCTGCAATGATTTACGCACCGCTGCCTTTATTTACTCGATTTCTAAGATTTTCCGAGCCTTAGAAATGGAGGGCATTTCTCAACAATAATTACAGAATGCGTCTGAAGTCGCTTGGCGATTATTTATTTTTACAAATTTTACATTTATATATTTATAAGATCCAAAGTGTAATATCCTTTTGTATATTTTTCTTAAATTTTTAAATAAATATTTCTTTACAAAAACACAAACAGAATGGCTTCTTGACAGCAACAGTTTAACAATTAAAAAAAAAACCCCCTACCCACTTACTACGCCAATTTTGGTGGCATTCACCACTGCAATGATTTACGCACCGCCGCCTTTATTTACTCGATTTCGAAGATTTTCCGAGCATTAGAATTGGAGGGCATTTCTCAGCAATAATTGCAGAATGCGTCTGAAGTCGCTAGGCGATTGTTTATTTTTACACATTTTACATTTATATATTTATAAGATCCAAAGTGTAATATCCTTTTGTATATTTTTCTTCAATTTTTAAATAAATATTTCTTTACACAAACACAAACAAAATGGCTTCTCGACAGCAACAGTTTTACAATTAAAAAACAAAACCCCTACCCACTTACCTCTGTTTTTGGTACCCTTATATCTGTTTTTCTGTTTTTGGTAATATGGTACTCATACGACCTGTATAACCCCATTTGCGCGCCGTGAAAAAATCGGTTTTTCACCACGCGCCAATGCATCAAATGCACCAAAATGCACCAAAAAAGTGGTGAATGGTACCAAAAATCCATCCACCAAATGCACCAAAAATAGCGTAGTAAGTGGGTAGGGGTTATTATGCATTATTCGTCATTTTTTACGATCCCCAAAATCCAAAATTTTTGCCAGAATAAAATAATTAACATTAAAAAAACATTAACATTAACATATTTTCAACAGAAAAAATCAAAACTTCAAAACATAAACAGTCAATATTGTCAAATTTATTTTTCTCAGTTCAGTTGATATTGAGATTTTCATAAGAACAGTTGTGTTGAACGGAGCGATTTGAATTTGTTCTCGAAGAAAATAATTACAAAAAAAAACCTGACGCAAATAATAAATAAACAAAAAATATTTTCTTACTGAATATTGTGGAATATTTATATATTCGTAATACAATTGTATATATACAATATACAACAAAATCAGCGGATACCAAAATAATTGCCGAAAAAGTGAGTGCAAAAAATTTCTTACAAAAACACACAAAAAAAATCATAACTGGGATTGCATTATCGCAAGGCAATATGTCCTTCCTTTTAAATGGTAAACTTTTACGATCTTCACTATCGAAGACAGTTTTAAACTGGACCGGACTTGGAGCTACGCGTGAAAAGCACGTGATGCCCAAGCATTTGGAAAAAATCAATAAAGACAAAGACCCACCATTTGCACACATGGTTGAGTATTATTATCACTCGGCCGCTCAGCTAATGGAGCCGATGATGATAAAGGAGCTGGAAAAGTATCCTTACATGAAGAAGGAACAGCGTGAACAACGTGTTTCCGCCATGCTTAAATTGATGGGCTGCACTACAAATCTATTGGAAGTTACCTTCCCTATAATAAGAAGTGATGGCAATTACGAGCTAATCACCGGCTATCGCGCACACCACACTAGACACAGATTACCACTCAAAGGCGGTGGGTTCAATTATATTATTGGCTATTATTTTTCTAGAAAAGCTGGTATATTCAAAAAATTTCTCAACGAATTTTCTAGAATATATGCATGTAGTTGTGTGTTTCAAGAAAATGTTCTTCCTTTTCAATGCTTCAACTGCTGATGTCTAGCATGATATATATAACTGACTGATCATATCCGTTCCTCTTTTGTAGGCATACGTTTTGCCATGGACGTCGACGCCGATGAGATACGCGCTTTGGCTTATCTGATGGCGTTTAAGACGGCTTGCGTGAATGTACCGTTTGGTGGTTCCAAGGGTGGCATACGTATCGACCCGAAGAAGTATACTGCACAAGAATTGCAAACAATTACGCGTCGCTATACAATGGAGCTATTACGTCGCAATATGATAGGTCCGGGTATAGATGTACCGGCACCAGATGTGAATACCAGCCAACGCGAGATGAGTTGGTTGGTGGATCAATATATTAAAACTTTTGGTAATTTTTTTTTATGAAATATTAGAAAACGTCTTGATAGACAAATAAATTCTTCTTCTAGGCTATAACGATGTAGATGCATTGGCCATCACGACTGGTAAGCCAGTAGAAATAGGCGGTATAAATGGTCGCACCGCCGCCACGGGACGTGGTCTATTTAAGGCGGCTGAATGTTTTATTATGGATAAAGATTGGATGGATTTATTAGGCTGGAAGACTAGTTGGAAAGATAAAACCGTGATCGTACAAGGGTTTGGCAATGTCGGTTCCCATGCATCCGTTTTTGTAGTGGAAGCCGGTGCCAAACTGATCGGTGTTCAAGAATTTGACGTGTCTCTAGTAAATGAGAATGGCATTGATCCAAAGGTATGTGGCGTATTGAAAATAAATATCTCCATGATAATATTTTTTTAATTTTCTTCATATACTTAGGACTTAATGGAGTATTATGCAAAAAATAATAAATCAATCAAGGGCTATACCAAAGCCACCGAAAAAGAGGGCAGTTTGTTGGGTGAAAAATGCGATATACTAATGCCTTGCTCTACGCAAAAGGTTCTCACTGTCGAAAATGCTAACAGTGTACAAGCCAAGATGATTTTAGAAGGCGCTAATGGTCCTTCGACGCCAGCTGCCGATGAAATATTACGTAAAAAGAATGTACTCATTATACCGGATTTGTTTTGCAATGCTGGCGGTGTAACGGTATCCTACTTTGAGTACTTAAAGAATATCAATCATGTATCTTATGGCAAAATGAATGTTAAACGCGAGAAAGCCATAATCAACGAGATCTTTAACTCCATGAATGAGTGCGAGGTAAGTGAACTTTGACCACCGTGCAAATAAGTTAATTTGTTAATATGAATTTTTTTAATTTATTTATTTAGGATAAGTTCAAGCCAAACAAAAAGTTAAAGCTCATAAGAGACTGTACGAAGGAGGCGGATATTGTAGACGCAGGACTACAAACAGTTATGGAAACTGCGGGGGCAGGCATTAAGATTGTGGCCAATGAATTCGGTCTCTGCAATGATTTACGCACCGCTGCCTTTATTTACTCGATTTCTAAGATTTTCCGAGCCTTAGAAATGGAGGGCATTTCTCAACAATAATTACAGAATGCGTCTGAAGTCGCTTGGCGATTATTTATTTTTACAAATTTTACATTTATATATTTATAAGATCCAAAGTGTAATATCCTTTTGTATATTTTTCTTAAATTTTTAAATAAATATTTCTTTACAAAAACACAAACAGAATGGCTTCTTGACAGCAACAGTTTAACAATTAAAAAAAAAACCCCCTACCCACTTACTACGCCAATTTTGGTGGCATTCACCACTGCAATGATTTACGCACCGCCGCCTTTATTTACTCGATTTCGAAGATTTTCCGAGCATTAGAATTGGAGGGCATTTCTCAGCAATAATTGCAGAATGCGTCTGAAGTCGCTAGGCGATTGTTTATTTTTACACATTTTACATTTATATATTTATAAGATCCAAAGTGTAATATCCTTTTGTATATTTTTCTTCAATTTTTAAATAAATATTTCTTTACACAAACACAAACAAAATGGCTTCTCGACAGCAACAGTTTTACAATTAAAAAACAAAACCCCTACCCACTTACCTCTGTTTTTGGTACCCTTATATCTGTTTTTCTGTTTTTGGTAATATGGTACTCATACGACCTGTATAACCCCATTTGCGCGCCGTGAAAAAATCGGTTTTTCACCACGCGCCAATGCATCAAATGCACCAAAATGCACCAAAAAAGTGGTGAATGGTACCAAAAATCCATCCACCAAATGCACCAAAAATAGCGTAGTAAGTGGGTAGGGGTTATTATGCATTATTCGTCATTTTTTACGATCCCCAAAATCCAAAATTTTTGCCAGAATAAAATAATTAACATTAAAAAAACATTAACATTAACATATTTTCAACAGAAAAAATCAAAACTTCAAAACATAAACAGTCAATATTGTCAAATTTATTTTTCTCAGTTCAGTTGATATTGAGATTTTCATAAGAACAGTTGTGTTGAACGGAGCGATTTGAATTTGTTCTCGAAGAAAATAATTACAAAAAAAAACCTGACGCAAATAATAAATAAACAAAAAATATTTTCTTACTGAATATTGTGGAATATTTATATATTCGTAATACAATTGTATATATACAATATACAACAAAATCAGCGGATACCAAAATAATTGCCGAAAAAGTGAGTGCAAAAAATTTCTTACAAAAACACACAAAAAAAATCATAACTGGGATTGCATTATCGCAAGGCAATATGTCCTTCCTTTTAAATGGTAAACTTTTACGATCTTCACTATCGAAGACAGTTTTAAACTGGACCGGACTTGGAGCTACGCGTGAAAAGCACGTGATGCCCAAGCATTTGGAAAAAATCAATAAAGACAAAGACCCACCATTTGCACACATGGTTGAGTATTATTATCACTCGGCCGCTCAGCTAATGGAGCCGATGATGATAAAGGAGCTGGAAAAGTATCCTTACATGAAGAAGGAACAGCGTGAACAACGTGTTTCCGCCATGCTTAAATTGATGGGCTGCACTACAAATCTATTGGAAGTTACCTTCCCTATAATAAGAAGTGATGGCAATTACGAGCTAATCACCGGCTATCGCGCACACCACACTAGACACAGATTACCACTCAAAGGCGGTGGGTTCAATTATATTATTGGCTATTATTTTTCTAGAAAAGCTGGTATATTCAAAAAATTTCTCAACGAATTTTCTAGAATATATGCATGTAGTTGTGTGTTTCAAGAAAATGTTCTTCCTTTTCAATGCTTCAACTGCTGATGTCTAGCATGATATATATAACTGACTGATCATATCCGTTCCTCTTTTGTAGGCATACGTTTTGCCATGGACGTCGACGCCGATGAGATACGCGCTTTGGCTTATCTGATGGCGTTTAAGACGGCTTGCGTGAATGTACCGTTTGGTGGTTCCAAGGGTGGCATACGTATCGACCCGAAGAAGTATACTGCACAAGAATTGCAAACAATTACGCGTCGCTATACAATGGAGCTATTACGTCGCAATATGATAGGTCCGGGTATAGATGTACCGGCACCAGATGTGAATACCAGCCAACGCGAGATGAGTTGGTTGGTGGATCAATATATTAAAACTTTTGGTAATTTTTTTTTATGAAATATTAGAAAACGTCTTGATAGACAAATAAATTCTTCTTCTAGGCTATAACGATGTAGATGCATTGGCCATCACGACTGGTAAGCCAGTAGAAATAGGCGGTATAAATGGTCGCACCGCCGCCACGGGACGTGGTCTATTTAAGGCGGCTGAATGTTTTATTATGGATAAAGATTGGATGGATTTATTAGGCTGGAAGACTAGTTGGAAAGATAAAACCGTGATCGTACAAGGGTTTGGCAATGTCGGTTCCCATGCATCCGTTTTTGTAGTGGAAGCCGGTGCCAAACTGATCGGTGTTCAAGAATTTGACGTGTCTCTAGTAAATGAGAATGGCATTGATCCAAAGGTATGTGGCGTATTGAAAATAAATATCTCCATGATAATATTTTTTTAATTTTCTTCATATACTTAGGACTTAATGGAGTATTATGCAAAAAATAATAAATCAATCAAGGGCTATACCAAAGCCACCGAAAAAGAGGGCAGTTTGTTGGGTGAAAAATGCGATATACTAATGCCTTGCTCTACGCAAAAGGTTCTCACTGTCGAAAATGCTAACAGTGTACAAGCCAAGATGATTTTAGAAGGCGCTAATGGTCCTTCGACGCCAGCTGCCGATGAAATATTACGTAAAAAGAATGTACTCATTATACCGGATTTGTTTTGCAATGCTGGCGGTGTAACGGTATCCTACTTTGAGTACTTAAAGAATATCAATCATGTATCTTATGGCAAAATGAATGTTAAACGCGAGAAAGCCATAATCAACGAGATCTTTAACTCCATGAATGAGTGCGAGGTAAGTGAACTTTGACCACCGTGCAAATAAGTTAATTTGTTAATATGAATTTTTTTAATTTATTTATTTAGGATAAGTTCAAGCCAAACAAAAAGTTAAAGCTCATAAGAGACTGTACGAAGGAGGCGGATATTGTAGACGCAGGACTACAAACAGTTATGGAAACTGCGGGGGCAGGCATTAAGATTGTGGCCAATGAATTCGGTCTCTGCAATGATTTACGCACCGCTGCCTTTATTTACTCGATTTCTAAGATTTTCCGAGCCTTAGAAATGGAGGGCATTTCTCAACAATAATTACAGAATGCGTCTGAAGTCGCTTGGCGATTATTTATTTTTACAAATTTTACATTTATATATTTATAAGATCCAAAGTGTAATATCCTTTTGTATATTTTTCTTAAATTTTTAAATAAATATTTCTTTACAAAAACACAAACAGAATGGCTTCTTGACAGCAACAGTTTAACAATTAAAAAAAAAAACCCCTACCCACTTACTACGCCAATTTTGGTGGCATTCACCACTGCAATGATTTACGCACCGCCGCCTTTATTTACTCGATTTCGAAGATTTTCCGAGCATTAGAATTGGAGGGCATTTCTCAGCAATAATTGCAGAATGCGTCTGAAGTCGCTAGGCGATTGTTTATTTTTACACATTTTACATTTATATATTTATAAGATCCAAAGTGTAATATCCTTTTGTATATTTTTCTTCAATTTTTAAATAAATATTTCTTTACACAAACACAAACAAAATGGCTTCTTGACAGCAACAGTTTTACAATTAAAAAACAAAACCCCTACCCACTTACCTCTGTTTTTGGTACCCTTATATCTGTTTTTCTGTTTTTGGTAATATGGTACTCATACGACCTGTATAACCCCATTTGCGCGCCGTGAAAAAATCGGTTTTTCACCACGCGCCAATGCATCAAATGCACCAAAATGCACCAAAAAAGTGGTGAATGGTACCAAAAATCCATCCACCAAATGCACCAAAAATAGCGTAGTAAGTGGGTAGGGGTTATTATGCATTATTCGTCATTTTTTACGATCCCCAAAATCCAAAATTTTTGCCAGAATAAAATAATTAACATTAAAAAAACATTAACATTAACATATTTTCAACAGAAAAAATCAAAACTTCAAAACATAAACAGTCAATATTGTCAAATTTATTTTTCTCAGTTCAGTTGATATTGAGATTTTCATAAGAACAGTTGTGTTGAACGGAGCGATTTGAATTTGTTCTCGAAGAAAATAATTACAAAAAAAAACCTGACGCAAATAATAAATAAACAAAAAATATTTTCTTACTGAATATTGTGGAATATTTATATATTCGTAATACAATTGTATATATACAATATACAACAAAATCAGCGGATACCAAAATAATTGCCGAAAAAGTGAGTGCAAAAAATTTCTTACAAAAACACACAAAAAAAATCATAACTGGGATTGCATTATCGCAAGGCAATATGTCCTTCCTTTTAAATGGTAAACTTTTACGATCTTCACTATCGAAGACAGTTTTAAACTGGACCGGACTTGGAGCTACGCGTGAAAAGCACGTGATGCCCAAGCATTTGGAAAAAATCAATAAAGACAAAGACCCACCATTTGCACACATGGTTGAGTATTATTATCACTCGGCCGCTCAGCTAATGGAGCCGATGATGATAAAGGAGCTGGAAAAGTATCCTTACATGAAGAAGGAACAGCGTGAACAACGTGTTTCCGCCATGCTTAAATTGATGGGCTGCACTACAAATCTATTGGAAGTTACCTTCCCTATAATAAGAAGTGATGGCAATTACGAGCTAATCACCGGCTATCGCGCACACCACACTAGACACAGATTACCACTCAAAGGCGGTGGGTTCAATTATATTATTGGCTATTATTTTTCTAGAAAAGCTGGTATATTCAAAAAATTTCTCAACGAATTTTCTAGAATATATGCAAGTAGTTGTGTGTTTCAAGAAAATGTTCTTCCTTTTCAATGCTTCAACTGCTGATGTCTAGCATGATATATATAACTGACTGATCATATCCGTTCCTCTTTTGTAGGCATACGTTTTGCCATGGACGTCGACGCCGATGAGATACGCGCTTTGGCTTATCTGATGGCGTTTAAGACGGCTTGCGTGAATGTACCGTTTGGTGGTTCCAAGGGTGGCATACGTATCGACCCGAAGAAGTATACTGCACAAGAATTGCAAACAATTACGCGTCGCTATACAATGGAGCTATTACGTCGCAATATGATAGGTCCGGGTATAGATGTACCGGCACCAGATGTGAATACCAGCCAACGCGAGATGAGTTGGTTGGTGGATCAATATATTAAAACTTTTGGTAATTTTTTTTTATGAAATATTAGAAAACGTCTTGATAGACAAATAAATTGTTCTTCTAGGCTATAACGATGTAGATGCATTGGCCATCACGACTGGTAAGCCAGTAGAAATAGGCGGTATAAATGGTCGCACCGCCGCCACGGGACGTGGTCTATTTAAGGCGGCTGAATGTTTTATTATGGATAAAGATTGGATGGATTTATTAGGCTGGAAGACTGGTTGGAAAGATAAAACCGTGATCGTACAAGGGTTTGGCAATGTTGGTTCCCATGCATCCGTTTTTGTAGTGGAAGCCGGTGCCAAACTGATCGGTGTTCAAGAATTTGACGTGTCTCTAGTAAATGAGAATGGCATTGATCCAAAGGTATGTGGCGTATTGAAAATAAATATCTCCATGATAATATTTTTTTAATTTTCTTCATATACTTAGGACTTAATGGAGTATTATGCAAAAAATAATAAATCAATCAAGGGCTATACCAAAGCCACCGAAAAAGAGGGCAGTTTGTTGGGTGAAAAATGCGATATACTAATGCCTTGCTCTACGCAAAAGGTTCTCACTGTCGAAAATGCTAACAGTGTACAAGCCAAGATGATTTTAGAAGGCGCTAATGGTCCTTCGACGCCAGCTGCCGATGAAATATTACGTAAAAAGAATGTACTCATTATACCGGATTTGTTTTGCAATGCTGGCGGTGTAACGGTATCCTACTTTGAGTACTTAAAGAATATCAATCATGTATCTTATGGCAAAATGAATGTTAAACGCGAGAAAGCCATAATCAACGAGATCTTTAACTCCATGAATGAGTGCGAGGTAAGTGAACTTTGACCACCGTGCAAATAAGTTAATTTATTAATATGAATTTTTTTAATTTATTTATTTAGGATAAGTTCAAGCCAAACAAAAAGTTAAAGCTCATAAGAGACTGTACGAAGGAGGCGGATATTGTAGACGCAGGACTACAAACAGTTATGGAAACTGCGGGGGCAGGCATTAAGATTGTGGCCAATGAATTCGGTCTCTGCAATGATTTACGCACCGCTGCCTTTATTTAGTCGATTTCTAAGATTTTCCGAGCCTTAGAAATGGAGGGCATTTCTCAACAATAATTACAGAATGCGTCTGAAGTCGCTTGGCGATTATTTATTTTTACAAATTTTACATTTATATATTTATAAGATCCAAAGTGTAATATCCTTTTGTATATTTTTCTTAAATTTTTAAATAAATATTTCTTTACAAAAACACAAACAGAATGGCTTCTTGACAGCAACAGTTTAACAATTAAAAAAAAAACCCCTACCCACTTACTACGCCAATTTTGGTGGCATTCACCACTGCAATGATTTACGCACCGCCGCCTTTATTTACTCGATTTCGAAGATTTTCCGAGCATTAGAATTGGAGGGCATTTCTCAGCAATAATTGCAGAATGCGTCTGAAGTCGCTAGGCGATTGTTTATTTTTACACATTTTACATTTATATATTTATAAGATCCAAAGTGTAATATCCTTTTGTATATTTTTCTTCAATTTTTAAATAAATATTTCTTTACACAAACACAAACAAAATGGCTTCTTGACAGCAACAGTTTTACAATTAAAAAACAAAACCCCTACCCACTTACCTCTGTTTTTGGTACCCTTATATCTGTTTTTCTGTTTTTGGTAATATGGTACTCATACGACCTGTATAACCCCATTTGCGCGCCGTGAAAAACTCGGTTTTTCACCACGCGCCAATGCATCAAATGCACCAAAATGCACCAAAAAAGTGGTGAATGGTACCAAAAATCCATCCACCAAATGCACCAAAAATAGCGTAGTAAGTGGGTAGGGGTTATTATGCATTATTCGTCATTTTTTACGATCCCCAAAATCCAAAATTTTTGCCAGAATAAAATAATTAACATTAAAAAAACATTAACATTAACATATTTTCAACAGAAAAAATCAAAACTTCAAAACATAAACAGTCAATATTGTCAAATTTATTTTTCTCAGTTCAGTTGATATTGAGATTTTCATAAGAACAGTTGTGTTGAACGGAGCGATTTGAATTTGTTCTCGAAGAAAATAATTACAAAAAAAAACCTGACGCAAATAATAAATAAACAAAAAATATTTTCTTACTGAATATTGTGGAATATTTATATATTCGTAATACAATTGTATATATACAATATACAACAAAATCAGCGGATACCAAAATAATTGCCGAAAAAGTGAGTGCAAAAAATTTCTTACAAAAACACACAAAAAAAATCATAACTGGGATTGCATTATCGCAAGGCAATATGTCCTTCCTTTTAAATGGTAAACTTTTACGATCTTCACTATCGAAGACAGTTTTAAACTGGACCGGACTTGGAGCTACGCGTGAAAAGCACGTGATGCCCAAGCATTTGGAAAAAATCAATAAAGACAAAGACCCACCATTTGCACACATGGTTGAGTATTATTATCACTCGGCCGCTCAGCTAATGGAGCCGATGATGATAAAGGAGCTGGAAAAGTATCCTTACATGAAGAAGGAACAGCGTGAACAACGTGTTTCCGCCATGCTTAAATTGATGGGCTGCACTACAAATCTATTGGAAGTTACCTTCCCTATAATAAGAAGTGATGGCAATTACGAGCTAATCACCGGCTATCGCGCACACCACACTAGACACAGATTACCACTCAAAGGCGGTGGGTTCAATTATATTATTGGCTATTATTTTTCTAGAAAAGCTGGTATATTCAAAAAATTTCTCAACGAATTTTCTAGAATATATGCATGTAGTTGTGTGTTTCAAGAAAATGTTCTTCCTTTTCAATGCTTCAACTGCTGATGTCTAGCATGATATATATAACTGACTGATAATATCCGTTCCTCTTTTGTAGGCATACGTTTTGCCATGGACGTCGACGCCGATGAGATACGCGCTTTGGCTTATCTGATGGCGTTTAAGACGGCTTGCGTGAATGTACCGTTTGGTGGTTCCAAGGGTGGCATACGTATCGACCCGAAGAAGTATACTGCACAAGAATTGCAAACAATTACGCGTCGCTATACAATGGAGCTATTACGTCGCAATATGATAGGTCCGGGTATAGATGTACCGGCACCAGATGTGAATACCAGCCAACGCGAGATGAGTTGGTTGGTGGATCAATATATTAAAACTTTTGGTAATTTTTTTTTATGAAATATTAGAAAACGTCTTGATAGACAAATAAATTGTTCTTCTAGGCTATAACGATGTAGATGCATTGGCCATCACGACTGGTAAGCCAGTAGAAATAGGCGGTATAAATGGTCGCACCGCCGCCACGGGACGTGGTCTATTTAAGGCGGCTGAATGTTTTATTATGGATAAAGATTGGATGGATTTATTAGGCTGGAAGACTGGTTGGAAAGATAAAACCGTGATCGTACAAGGGTTTGGCAATGTCGGTTCCCATGCATCCGTTTTTGTAGTGGAAGCCGGTGCCAAACTGATCGGTGTTCAAGAATTTGACGTGTCTCTAGTAAATGAGAATGGCATTGATCCAAAGGTATGTGGCGTATTGAAAATAAATATCTCCATGATAATATTTTTTTAATTTTCTTCATATACTTAGGACTTAATGGAGTATTATGCAAAAAATAATAAATCAATCAAGGGCTATACCAAAGAGAGGGCAGTATATACCGAAAAAGAGGGCAGTTTGTTGGGTGAAAAATGCGATATACTAATGCCTTGCTCTACGCAAAAGGTTCTCACTGTCGAAAATGCTAACAGTGTACAAGCCAAGATGATTTTAGAAGGCGCTAATGGTCCTTCGACGCCAGCTGCCGATGAAATATTACGTAAAAAGAATGTACTCATTATACCGGATTTGTTTTGCAATGCTGGCGGTGTAACGGTATCCTACTTTGAGTACTTAAAGAATATCAATCATGTATCTTATGGCAAAATGAATGTTAAACGCGAGAAAGCCATAATCAACGAGATCTTTAACTCCATGAATGAGTGCGAGGTAAGTGAACTTTGACCACCGTGCAAATAAGTTAATTTGTTAATATGAATTTTTTTAATTTATTTATTTAGGATAAGTTCAAGCCAAACAAAAAGTTAAAGCTCATAAGAGACTGTACGAAGGAGGCGGATATTGTAGACGCAGGACTACAAACAGTTATGGAAACTGCGGGGGCAGGCATTAAGATTGTGGCCAATGAATTCGGTCTCTGCAATGATTTACGCACCGCTGCCTTTATTTAGTCGATTTCTAAGATTTTCCGAGCCTTAGAAATGGAGGGCATTTCTCAACAATAATTACAGAATGCGTCTGAAGTCGCTTGGCGATTATTTATTTTTACAAATTTTACATTTATATATTTATAAGATCCAAAGTGTAATATCCTTTTGTATATTTTTCTTAAATTTTTAAATAAATATTTCTTTACAAAAACACAAACAGAATGGCTTCTTGACAGCAACAGTTTAACAATTAAAAAAAAAACCCCTACCCACTTACTACGCCAATTTTGGTGGCATTCACCACTGCAATGATTTACGCACCGCCGCCTTTATTTACTCGATTTCGAAGATTTTCCGAGCATTAGAATTGGAGGGCATTTCTCAGCAATAATTGCAGAATGCGTCTGAAGTCGCTAGGCGATTGTTTATTTTTACACATTTTACATTTATATATTTATAAGATCCAAAGTGTAATATCCTTTTGTATATTTTTCTTCAATTTTTAAATAAATATTTCTTTACACAAACACAAACAAAATGGCTTCTTGACAGCAACAGTTTTACAATTAAAAAACAAAACCCCTACCCACTTACCTCTGTTTTTGGTACCCTTATATCTGTTTTTCTGTTTTTGGTAATATGGTACTCATACGACCTGTATAACCCCATTTGCGCGCCGTGAAAAACTCGGTTTTTCACCACGCGCCAATGCATCAAATGCACCAAAATGCACCAAAAAAGTGGTGAATGGTACCAAAAATCCATCCACCAAATGCACCAAAAATAGCGTAGTAAGTGGGTAGGGGTTATTATGCATTATTCGTCATTTTTTACGATCCCCAAAATCCAAAATTTTTGCCAGAATAAAATAATTAACATTAAAAAAACATTAACATTAACATATTTTCAACAGAAAAAATCAAAACTTCAAAACATAAACAGTCAATATTGTCAAATTTATTTTTCTCAGTTCAGTTGATATTGAGATTTTCATAAGAACAGTTGTGTTGAACGGAGCGATTTGAATTTGTTCTCGAAGAAAATAATTACAAAAAAAAACCTGACGCAAATAATAAATAAACAAAAAATATTTTCTTACTGAATATTGTGGAATATTTATATATTCGTAATACAATTGTATATATACAATATACAACAAAATCAGCGGATACCAAAATAATTGCCGAAAAAGTGAGTGCAAAAAATTTCTTACAAAAACACACAAAAAAAATCATAACTGGGATTGCATTATCGCAAGGCAATATGTCCTTCCTTTTAAATGGTAAACTTTTACGATCTTCACTATCGAAGACAGTTTTAAACTGGACCGGACTTGGAGCTACGCGTGAAAAGCACGTGATGCCCAAGCATTTGGAAAAAATCAATAAAGACAAAGACCCACCATTTGCACACATGGTTGAGTATTATTATCACTCGGCCGCTCAGCTAATGGAGCCGATGATGATAAAGGAGCTGGAAAAGTATCCTTACATGAAGAAGGAACAGCGTGAACAACGTGTTTCCGCCATGCTTAAATTGATGGGCTGCACTACAAATCTATTGGAAGTTACCTTCCCTATAATAAGAAGTGATGGCAATTACGAGCTAATCACCGGCTATCGCGCACACCACACTAGACACAGATTACCACTCAAAGGCGGTGGGTTCAATTATATTATTGGCTATTATTTTTCTAGAAAAGCTGGTATATTCAAAAAATTTCTCAACGAATTTTCTAGAATATATGCATGTAGTTGTGTGTTTCAAGAAAATGTTCTTCCTTTTCAATGCTTCAACTGCTGATGTCTAGCATGATATATATAACTGACTGATAATATCCGTTCCTCTTTTGTAGGCATACGTTTTGCCATGGACGTCGACGCCGATGAGATACGCGCTTTGGCTTATCTGATGGCGTTTAAGACGGCTTGCGTGAATGTACCGTTTGGTGGTTCCAAGGGTGGCATACGTATCGACCCGAAGAAGTATACTGCACAAGAATTGCAAACAATTACGCGTCGCTATACAATGGAGCTATTACGTCGCAATATGATAGGTCCGGGTATAGATGTACCGGCACCAGATGTGAATACCAGCCAACGCGAGATGAGTTGGTTGGTGGATCAATATATTAAAACTTTTGGTAATTTTTTTTTATGAAATATTAGAAAACGTCTTGATAGACAAATAAATTGTTCTTCTAGGCTATAACGATGTAGATGCATTGGCCATCACGACTGGTAAGCCAGTAGAAATAGGCGGTATAAATGGTCGCACCGCCGCCACGGGACGTGGTCTATTTAAGGCGGCTGAATGTTTTATTATGGATAAAGATTGGATGGATTTATTAGGCTGGAAGACTGGTTGGAAAGATAAAACCGTGATCGTACAAGGGTTTGGCAATGTCGGTTCCCATGCATCCGTTTTTGTAGTGGAAGCCGGTGCCAAACTGATCGGTGTTCAAGAATTTGACGTGTCTCTAGTAAATGAGAATGGCATTGATCCAAAGGTATGTGGCGTATTGAAAATAAATATCTCCATGATAATATTTTTTTAATTTTCTTCATATACTTAGGACTTAATGGAGTATTATGCAAAAAATAATAAATCAATCAAGGGCTATACCAAAGAGAGGGCAGTATATACCGAAAAAGAGGGCAGTTTGTTGGGTGAAAAATGCGATATACTAATGCCTTGCTCTACGCAAAAGGTTCTCACTGTCGAAAATGCTAACAGTGTACAAGCCAAGATGATTTTAGAAGGCGCTAATGGTCCTTCGACGCCAGCTGCCGATGAAATATTACGTAAAAAGAATGTACTCATTATACCGGATTTGTTTTGCAATGCTGGCGGTGTAACGGTATCCTACTTTGAGTACTTAAAGAATATCAATCATGTATCTTATGGCAAAATGAATGTTAAACGCGAGAAAGCCATAATCAACGAGATCTTTAACTCCATGAATGAGTGCGAGGTAAGTGAACTTTGACCACCGTGCAAATAAGTTAATTTGTTAATATGAATTTTTTTAATTTATTTATTTAGGATAAGTTCAAGCCAAACAAAAAGTTAAAGCTCATAAGAGACTGTACGAAGGAGGCGGATATTGTAGACGCAGGACTACAAACAGTTATGGAAACTGCGGGGGCAGGCATTAAGATTGTGGCCAATGAATTCGGTCTCTGCAATGATTTACGCACCGCTGCCTTTATTTACTCGATTTCTAAGATTTTCCGAGCCTTAGAAATGGAGGGCATTTCTCAACAATAATTACAGAATGCGTCTGAAGTCGCTTGGCGATTATTTATTTTTACAAATTTTACATTTATATATTTATAAGATCCAAAGTGTAATATCCTTTTGTATATTTTTCTTAAATTTTTAAATAAATATTTCTTTACAAAAACACAAACAGAATGGCTTCTTGACAGCAACAGTTTAACAATTAAAAAAAAAAAACCCTACCCACTTACTACGCCAATTTTGGTGGCATTCACCACTGCAATGATTTACGCACCGCCGCCTTTATTTACTCGATTTCGAAGATTTTCCGAGCATTAGAATTGGAGGGCATTTCTCAGCAATAATTGCAGAATGCGTCTGAAGTCGCTAGGCGATTGTTTATTTTTACACATTTTACATTTATATATTTATAAGATCCAAAGTGTAATATCCTTTTGTATATTTTTCTTCAATTTTTAAATAAATATTTCTTTACACAAACACAAACAAAATGGCTTCTTGACAGCAACAGTTTTACAATTAAAAAACAAAACCCCTACCCACTTACCTCTGTTTTTGGTACCCTTATATCTGTTTTTCTGTTTTTCTGTTTTTGGTAATATGGTACTCATACGACCTGTATAACCCCATTTGCGCGCCGTGAAAAAATCGGTTTTTCACCACGCGTCAATGCATCAAATGCACCAAAATGCACCAAAAAAGTGGTGAATGGTACCAAAAATCCATCCACCAAATGCACCAAAAATAGCGTAGTAAGTGGGTAGGGGTTATTATGCATTATTCGTCATTTTTTACGATCCCCAAAATCCAAAATTTTTGCCAGAATAAAATAATTAACATTAAAAAAACATTAACATTAACATATTTTCAACAGAAAAAATCAAAACTTCAAAACATAAACAGTCAATATTGTCAAATTTATTTTTCTCAGTTCAGTTGATATTGAGATTTTCATAAGAACAGTTGTGTTGAACGGAGCGATTTGAATTTGTTCTCGAAGAAAATAATTACAAAAAAAAACCTGACGCAAATAATAAATAAACAAAAAATATTTTCTTACTGAATATTGTGGAATATTTATATATTCGTAATACAATTGTATATATACAATATACAACAAAATCAGCGGATACCAAAATAATTGCCGAAAAAGTGAGTGCAAAAAATTTCTTACAAAAACACACAAAAAAAAATCATAACTGGGATTGCATTATCGCAAGGCAATATGTCCTTCCTTTTAAATGGTAAACTTTTACGATCTTCACTATCGAAGACAGTTTTAAACTGGACCGGACTTGGGGCTACGCGTGAAAAGCACGTGATGCCCAAGCATTTGGAAAAAAATCAATAAAGACAAAGACCCACCATTTGCACACATGGTTGAGTATTATTATCACTCGGCCGCTCAGCTAATGGAGCCGATGATGATAAAGGAGCTGGAAAAGTATCCTTACATGAAGAAGGAACAGCGTGAACAACGTGTTTCCGCCATGCTTAAATTGATGGGCTGCACTACAAATCTATTGGTAGTTACCTTCCCTATAATAAGAAGTGATGGCAATTACGAGCTAATCACCGGCTATCGCGCACACCACACTAGACACAGATTACCACTCAAAGGCGGTGGGTTCAATTATATTATTGGCTATTATTTTTCTAGAAAAGCTGGTATATTCAAAAAATTTCTCAACGAATTTTCTAGAATATATGCATGTAGTTGTGTGTTTCAAGAAAATGTTCTTCCTTTTCAATGCTTCAACTGCTGATGTCTAGCATGATATATATAACTGACTGATCATATCCGTTCCTCTTTTGTAGGCATACGTTTTGCCATGGACGTCGACGCCGATGAGATACGCGCTTTGGCTTATCTGATGGCGTTTAAGACGGCTTGCGTGAATGTACCGTTTGGTGGTTCCAAGGGTGGCATACGTATCGACCCGAAGAAGTATACTGCACAAGAATTGCAAACAATTACGCGTCGCTATACAATGGAGCTATTACGTCGCAATATGATAGGTCCGGGTATAGATGTACCGGCACCAGATGTGAATACCAGCCAACGCGAGATGAGTTGGTTGGTGGATCAATATATTAAAACTTTTGGTAATTTTTTTTTATGAAATATTAGAAAACGTCTTGATAGACAAATAAATTGTTCTTCTAGGCTATAACGATGTAGATGCATTGGCCATCACGACTGGTAAGCCAGTAGAAATAGGCGGTATAAATGGTCGCACCGCCGCCACGAGACGTGGTCTATTTAAGGCGGCTGAATGTTTTATTATGGATAAAGATTGGATGGATTTATTAGGCTGGAAGACTGGTTGGAAAGATAAAACCGTGATCGTACAAGGGTTTGGCAATGTCGGTTCCCATGCATCCGTTTTTGTAGTGGAAGCCGGTGCCAAACTGATCGGTGTTCAAGAATTTGACGTGTCTCTAGTAAATGAGAATGGCATTGATCCAAAGGTATGTGGCGTATTGAAAATAAATATCTCCATGATAATATTTTTTTAATTTTCTTCATATACTTAGGACTTAATGGAGTATTATGCAAAAAATAATAAATCAATCAAGGGCTATACCAAAGCCACCGAAAAAGAGGGCAGTTTGTTGGGTGAAAAATGCGATATACTAATGCCTTGCTCTACGCAAAAGGTTCTCACTGTCGAAAATGCTAACAGTGTACAAGCCAAGATGATTTTAGAAGGCGCTAATGGTCCTTCGACGCCAGCTGCCGATGAAATATTACGTAAAAAGAATGTACTCATTATACCGGATTTGTTTTGCAATGCTGGCGGTGTAACGGTATCCTACTTTGAGTACTTAAAGAATATCAATCATGTATCTTATGGCAAAATGAATGTTAAACGCGAGAAAGCCATAATCAACGAGATCTTTAACTCCATGAATGAGTGCGAGGTAAGTGAACTTTGACCACCGTGCAAATAAGTTAATTTGTTAATATGAATTTTTTTAATTTATTTATTTAGGATAAGTTCAAGCCAAACAAAAAGTTAAAGCTCATAAGAGACTGTACGAAGGAGGCGGATATTGTAGACGCAGGACTACAAACAGTTATGGAAACTGCGGGGGCAGGCATTAAGATTGTGGCCAATGAATTCGGTCTCTGCAATGATTTACGCACCGCTGCCTTTATTTACTCGATTTCTAAGATTTTCCGAGCCTTAGAAATGGAGGGCATTTCTCAACAATAATTACAGAATGCGTCTGAAGTCGCTTGGCGATTATTTATTTTTACAAATTTTACATTTATATATTTATAAGATCCAAAGTGTAATATCCTTTTGTATATTTTTCTTAAATTTTTAAATAAATATTTCTTTACAAAAACACAAACAGAATGGCTTCTTGACAGCAACAGTTTAACAATTAAAAAAAAAACCCCTACCCACTTACTACGCCAATTTTGGTGGCATTCACCACTGCAATGATTTACGCACCGCCGCCTTTATTTACTCGATTTCGAAGATTTTCCGAGCATTAGAATTGGAGGGCATTTCTCAGCAATAATTGCAGAATGCGTCTGAAGTCGCTAGGCGATTGTTTATTTTTACACATTTTACATTTATATATTTATAAGATCCAAAGTGTAATATCCTTTTGTATATTTTTCTTCAATTTTTAAATAAATATTTCTTTACACAAACACAAACAAAATGGCTTCTTGACAGCAACAGTTTTACAATTAAAAAACAAAACCCCTACCCACTTACCTCTGTTTTTGGTACCCTTATATCTGTTTTTCTGTTTTTGGTAATATGGTACTCATACGACCTGTATAACCCCATTTGCGCGCCGTGAAAAAATCGGTTTTTCACCACGCGCCAATGCATCAAATGCACCAAAATGCACCAAAAAAGTGGTGAATGGTACCAAAAATCCATCCACCAAATGCACCAAAAATAGCGTAGTAAGTGGGTAGGGGTTATTATGCATTATTCGTCATTTTTTACGATCCCCAAAATCCAAAATTTTTGCCAGAATAAAATAATTAACATTAAAAAAACATTAACATTAACATATTTTCAACAGAAAAAATCAAAACTTCAAAACATAAACAGTCAATATTGTCAAATTTATTTTTCTCAGTTCAGTTGATATTGAAATTTTCATAAGAACAGTTGTGTTGAACGGAGCGATTTGAATTTGTTCTCGAAGAAAATAATTACAAAAAAAAACCTGACGCAAATAATAAATAAACAAAAAATATTTTCTTACTGAATATTGTGGAATATTTATATATTCGTAATACAATTGTATATATACAATATACAACAAAATCAGCGGATACCAAAATAATTGCCGAAAAAGTGAGTGCAAAAAATTTCTTACAAAAACACACAAAAAAAATCATAACTGGGATTGCATTATCGCAAGGCAATATGTCCTTCCTTTTAAATGGTAAACTTTTACGATCTTCAGTATCGAAGACAGTTTTAAACTGGACCGGACTTGGAGCTACGCGTGAAAAGCACGTGATGCCCAAGCATTTGGAAAAAATCAATAAAGACAAAGACCCACCATTTGCACACATGGTTGAGTATTATTATCACTCGGCCGCTCAGCTAATGGAGCCGATGATGATAAAGGAGCTGGAAAAGTATCCTTACATGAAGAAGGAACAGCGTGAACAACGTGTTTCCGCCATGCTTAAATTGATGGGCTGCACTACAAATCTATTGGAAGTTACCTTCCCTATAATAAGAAGTGATGGCAATTACGAGCTAATCACCGGCTATCGCGCACACCACACTAGACACAGATTACCACTCAAAGGCGGTGGGTTCAATTATATTATTGGCTATTATTTTTCTAGAAAAGCTGGTATATTCAAAAAATTTCTCAACGAATTTTCTAGAATATATGCATGTAGTTGTGTGTTTCAAGAAAATGTTCTTCCTTTTCAATGCTTCAACTGCTGATGTCTAGCATGATATATATAACTGACTGATCATATCCGTTCCTCTTTTGTAGGCATACGTTTTGCCATGGACGTCGACGCCGATGAGATACGCGCTTTGGCTTATCTGATGGCGTTTAAGACGGCTTGCGTGAATGTACCGTTTGGTGGTTCCAAGGGTGGCATACGTATCGACCCGAAGAAGTATACTGCACAAGAATTGCAAACAATTACGCGTCGCTATACAATGGAGCTATTACGTCGCAATATGATAGGTCCGGGTATAGATGTACCGGCACCAGATGTGAATACCAGCCAACGCGAGATGAGTTGGTTGGTGGATCAATATATTAAAACTTTTGGTAATTTTTTTTTATGAAATATTAGAAAACGTCTTGATAGACAAATAAATTGTTCTTCTAGGCTATAACGATGTAGATGCATTGGCCATCACGACTGGTAAGCCAGTAGAAATAGGCGGTATAAATGGTCGCACCGCCGCCACGGGACGTGGTCTATTTAAGGCGGCTGAATGTTTTATTATGGATAAAGATTGGATGGATTTATTAGGCTGGAAGACTGGTTGGAAAGATAAAACCGTGATCGTACAAGGGTTTGGCAATGTCGGTTCCCATGCATCCGTTTTTGTAGTGGAAGCCGGTGCCAAACTGATCGGTGTTCAAGAATTTGACGTGTCTCTAGTAAATGAGAATGGCATTGATCCAAAGGTATGTGGCGTATTGAAAATAAATATCTCCATGATAATATTTTTTTAATTTTCTTCATATACTTAGGACTTAATGGAGTATTATGCAAAAAATAATAAATCAATCAAGGGCTATACCAAAGCCACCGAAAAAGAGGGCAGTTTGTTGGGTGAAAAATGCGATATACTAATGCCTTGCTCTACGCAAAAGGTTCTCACTGTCGAAAATGCTAACAGTGTACAAGCCAAGATGATTTTAGAAGGCGCTAATGGTCCTTCGACGCCAGCTGCCGATGAAATATTACGTAAAAAGAATGTACTCATTATACCGGATTTGTTTTGCAATGCTGGCGGTGTAACGGTATCCTACTTTGAGTACTTAAAGAATATCAATCATGTATCTTATGGCAAAATGAATGTTAAACGCGAGAAAGCCATAATCAACGAGATCTTTAACTCCATGAATGAGTGCGAGGTAAGTGAACTTTGACCACCGTGCAAATAAGTTAATTTGTTAATATGAATTTTTTTAATTTATTTATTTAGGATAAGTTCAAGCCAAACAAAAAGTTAAAGCTCATAAGAGACTGTACGAAGGAGGCGGATATTGTAGACGCAGGACTACAAACAGTTATGGAAACTGCGGGGGCAGGCATTAAGATTGTGGCCAATGAATTCGGTCTCTGCAATGATTTGCGCACCGCTGCCTTTATTTACTCGATTTCTAAGATTTTCCGAGCCTTAGAAATGGAGGGCATTTCTCAACAATAATTACAGAATGCGTCTGAAGTCGCTTGGCGATTATTTATTTTTACAAATTTTACATTTATATATTTATAAGATCCAAAGTGTAATATCCTTTTGTATATTTTTCTTAAATTTTTAAATAAATATTTCTTTACAAAAACACAAACAGAATGGCTTCTTGACAGCAACAGTTTAACAATTAAAAAAAAAAAACCCCTACCCACTTACTACGCCAATTTTGGTGGCATTCACCACTGCAATGATTTACGCACCGCCGCCTTTATTTACTCGATTTCGAAGATTTTCCGAGCATTAGAATTGGAGGGCATTTCTCAGCAATAATTGCAGAATGCGTCTGAAGTCGCTAGGCGATTGTTTATTTTTACACATTTTACATTTATATATTTATAAGATCCAAAGTGTAATATCCTTTTGTATATTTTTCTTCAATTTTTAAATAAATATTTCTTTACACAAACACAAACAAAATGGCTTCTTGACAGCAACAGTTTTACAATTAAAAAACAAAACCCCTACCCACTTACCTCTGTTTTTGGTACCCTTATATCTGTTTTTCTGTTTTTGGTAATATGGTACTCATACGACCTGTATAACCCCATTTGCGCGCCGTGAAAAAATCGGTTTTTCACCACGCGCCAATGCATCAAATGCACCAAAATGCACCAAAAAAGTGGTGAATGGTACCAAAAATCCATCCACCAAATGCACCAAAAATAGCGTAGTAAGTGGGTAGGGGTTATTATGCATTATTCGTCATTTTTTACGATCCCCAAAATCCAAAATTTTTGCCAGAATAAAATAATTAACATTAAAAAAACATTAACATTAACATATTTTCAACAGAAAAAATCAAAACTTCAAAACATAAACAGTCAATATTGTCAAATTTATTTTTCTCAGTTCAGTTGATATTGAGATTTTCATAAGAACAGTTGTGTTGAACGGAGCGATTTGAATTTGTTCTCGAAGAAAATAATTACAAAAAAAAACCTGACGCAAATAATAAATAAACAAAAAATATTTTCTTACTGAATATTGTGGAATATTTATATATTCGTAATACAATTGTATATATACAATATACAACAAAATCAGCGGATACCAAAATAACTGCCGAAAAAGTGAGTGCAAAAAATTTCTTACAAAAACACACAAAAAAAATCATAACTGGGATTGCATTATCGCAAGGCAATATGTCCTTCCTTTTAAATGGTAAACTTTTACGATCTTCACTATCGAAGACAGTTTTAAACTGGACCGGACTTGGAGCTACGCGTGAAAAGCACGTGATGCCCAAGCATTTGGAAAAAATCAATAAAGACAAAGACCCACCATTTGCACACATGGTTGAGTATTATTATCACTCGGCCGCTCAGCTAATGGAGCCGATGATGATAAAGGAGCTGGAAAAGTATCCTTACATGAAGAAGGAACAGCGTGAACAACGTGTTTCCGCCATGCTTAAATTGATGGGCTGCACTACAAATCTATTGGAAGTTACCTTCCCTATAATAAGAAGTGATGGCAATTACGAGCTAATCACCGGCTATCGCGCACACCACACTAGACACAGATTACCACTCAAAGGCGGTGGGTTCAATTATATTATTGGCTATTATTTTTCTAGAAAAGCTGGTATATTCAAAAAATTTCTCAACGAATTTTCTAGAATATATGCATGTAGTTGTGTGTTTCAAGAAAATGTTCTTCCTTTTCAATGCTTCAACTGCTGATGTCTAGCATGATATATATAACTGACTGATCATATCCGTTCCTCTTTTGTAGGCATACGTTTTGCCATGGACGTCGACGCCGATGAGATACGCGCTTTGGCTTATCTGATGGCGTTTAAGACGGCTTGCGTGAATGTACCGTTTGGTGGTTCCAAGGGTGGCATACGTATCGACCCGAAGAAGTATACTGCACAAGAATTGCAAACAATTACGCGTCGCTATACAATGGAGCTATTACGTCGCAATATGATAGGTCCGGGTATAGATGTACCGGCACCAGATGTGAATACCAGCCAACGCGAGATGAGTTGGTTGGTGGATCAATATATTAAAACTTTTGGTAATTTTTTTTTATGAAATATTAGAAAACGTCTTGATAGACAAATAAATTGTTCTTCTAGGCTATAACGATGTAGATGCATTGGCCATCACGACTGGTAAGCCAGTAGAAATAGGCGGTATAAATGGTCGCACCGCCGCCACGGGACGTGGTCTATTTAAGGCGGCTGAATGTTTTATTATGGATAAAGATTGGATGGATTTATTAGGCTGGAAGACTGGTTGGAAAGATAAAACCGTGATCGTACAAGGGTTTGGCAATGTCGGTTCCCATGCATCCGTTTTTGTAGTGGAAGCCGGTGCCAAACTGATCGGTGTTCAAGAATTTGACGTGTCTCTAGTAAATGAGAATGGCATTGATCCAAAGGTATGTGGCGTATTGAAAATAAATATCTCCATGATAATATTTTTTTAATTTTCTTCATATACTTAGGACTTAATGGAGTATTATGCAAAAAATAATAAATCAATCAAGGGCTATACCAAAGCCACCGAAAAAGAGGGCAGTTTGTTGGGTGAAAAATGCGATATACTAATGCCTTGCTCTACGCAAAAGGTTCTCACTGTCGAAAATGCTAACAGTGTACAAGCCAAGATGATTTTAGAAGGCGCTAATGGTCCTTCGACGCCAGCTGCCGATGAAATATTACGTAAAAAGAATGTACTCATTATACCGGATTTGTTTTGCAATGCTGGCGGTGTAACGGTATCCTACTTTGAGTACTTAAAGAATATCAATCATGTATCTTATGGCAAAATGAATGTTAAACGCGAGAAAGCCATAATCAACGAGATCTTTAACTCCATGAATGAGTGCGAGGTAAGTGAACTTTGACCACCGTGCAAATAAGTTAATTTGTTAATATGAATTTTTTTAATTTATTTATTTAGGATAAGTTCAAGCCAAACAAAAAGTTAAAGCTCATAAGAGACTGTACGAAGGAGGCGGATATTGTAGACGCAGGACTACAAACAGTTATGGAAACTGCGGGGGCAGGCATTAAGATTGTGGCCAATGAATTCGGTCTCTGCAATGATTTGCGCACCGCTGCCTTTATTTACTCGATTTCTAAGATTTTCCGAGCCTTAGAAATGGAGGGCATTTCTCAACAATAATTACAGAATGCGTCTGAAGTCGCTTGGCGATTATTTATTTTTACAAATTTTACATTTATATATTTATAAGATCCAAAGTGTAATATCCTTTTGTATATTTTTCTTAAATTTTTAAATAAATATTTCTTTACAAAAACACAAACAGAATGGCTTCTTGACAGCAACAGTTTAACAATTAAAAAAAAAAAACCCCTACCCACTTACTACGCCAATTTTGGTGGCATTCACCACTGCAATGATTTACGCACCGCCGCCTTTATTTACTCGATTTCGAAGATTTTCCGAGCATTAGAATTGGAGGGCATTTCTCAGCAATAATTGCAGAATGCGTCTGAAGTCGCTAGGCGATTGTTTATTTTTACACATTTTACATTTATATATTTATAAGATCCAAAGTGTAATATCCTTTTGTATATTTTTCTTCAATTTTTAAATAAATATTTCTTTACACAAACACAAACAAAATGGCTTCTTGACAGCAACAGTTTTACAATTAAAAAACAAAACCCCTACCCACTTACCTCTGTTTTTGGTACCCTTATATCTGTTTTTCTGTTTTTGGTAATATGGTACTCATACGACCTGTATAACCCCATTTGCGCGCCGTGAAAAAATCGGTTTTTCACCACGCGCCAATGCATCAAATGCACCAAAATGCACCAAAAAAGTGGTGAATGGTACCAAAAATCCATCCACCAAATGCACCAAAAATAGCGTAGTAAGTGGGTAGGGGTTATTATGCATTATTCGTCATTTTTTACGATCCCCAAAATCCAAAATTTTTGCCAGAATAAAATAATTAACATTAAAAAAACATTAACATTAACATATTTTCAACAGAAAAAATCAAAACTTCAAAACATAAACAGTCAATATTGTCAAATTTATTTTTCTCAGTTCAGTTGATATTGAGATTTTCATAAGAACAGTTGTGTTGAACGGAGCGATTTGAATTTGTTCTCGAAGAAAATAATTACAAAAAAAAACCTGACGCAAATAATAAATAAACAAAAAATATTTTCTTACTGAATATTGTGGAATATTTATATATTCGTAATACAATTGTATATATACAATATACAACAAAATCAGCGGATACCAAAATAACTGCCGAAAAAGTGAGTGCAAAAAATTTCTTACAAAAACACACAAAAAAAATCATAACTGGGATTGCATTATCGCAAGGCAATATGTCCTTCCTTTTAAATGGTAAACTTTTACGATCTTCACTATCGAAGACAGTTTTAAACTGGACCGGACTTGGAGCTACGCGTGAAAAGCACGTGATGCCCAAGCATTTGGAAAAAATCAATAAAGACAAAGACCCACCATTTGCACACATGGTTGAGTATTATTATCACTCGGCCGCTCAGCTAATGGAGCCGATGATGATAAAGGAGCTGGAAAAGTATCCTTACATGAAGAAGGAACAGCGTGAACAACGTGTTTCCGCCATGCTTAAATTGATGGGCTGCACTACAAATCTATTGGAAGTTACCTTCCCTATAATAAGAAGTGATGGCAATTACGAGCTAATCACCGGTTATCGCGCACACCACACTAGACACAGATTACCACTCAAAGGCGGTGGGTTCAATTATATTATTGGCTATTATTTTTCTAGAAAAGCTGGTATATTCAAAAAATTTCTCAACGAATTTTCTAGAATATATGCATGTAGTTGTGTGTTTCAAGAAAATGTTCTTCCTTTTCAATGCTTCAACTGCTGATGTCTAGCATGATATATATAACTGACTGATCATATCCGTTCCTCTTTTGTAGGCATACGTTTTGCCATGGACGTCGACGCCGATGAGATACGCGCTTTGGCTTATCTGATGGCGTTTAAGACGGCTTGCGTGAATGTACCGTTTGGTGGTTCCAAGGGTGGCATACGTATCGACCCGAAGAAGTATACTGCACAAGAATTGCAAACAATTACGCGTCGCTATACAATGGAGCTATTACGTCGCAATATGATAGGTCCGGGTATAGATGTACCGGCACCAGATGTGAATACCAGCCAACGCGAGATGAGTTGGTTGGTGGATCAATATATTAAAACTTTTGGTAATTTTTTTTTTATGAAATATTAGAAAACGTCTTGATAGACAAATAAATTGTTCTTCTAGGCTATAACGATGTAGATGCATTGGCCATCACGACTGGTAAGCCAGTAGAAATAGGCGGTATAAATGGTCGCACCGCCGCCACGGGACGTGGTCTATTTAAGGCGGCTGAATGTTTTATTATGGATAAAGATTGGATGGATTTATTAGGCTGGAAGACTGGTTGGAAAGATAAAACCGTGATCGTACAAGGGTTTGGCAATGTCGGTTCCCATGCATCCGTTTTTGTAGTGGAAGCCGGTGCCAAACTGATCGGTGTTCAAGAATTTGACGTGTCTCTAGTAAATGAGAATGGCATTGATCCAAAGGTATGTGGCGTATTGAAAATAAATATCTCCATGATAATATTTTTTTAATTTTCTTCATATACTTAGGACTTAATGGAGTATTATGTAAAAAATAATAAATCAATCAAGGGCTATACCAAAGCCACCGAAAAAGAGGGCAGTTTGTTGGGTGAAAAATGCGATATACTAATGCCTTGCTCTACGCAAAAGGTTCTCACTGTCGAAAATGCTAACAGTGTACAAGCCAAGATGATTTTAGAAGGCGCTAATGGTCCTTCGACGCCAGCTGCCGATGAAATATTACGTAAAAAGAATGTACTCATTATACCGGATTTGTTTTGCAATGCTGGCGGTGTAACGGTATCCTACTTTGAGTACTTAAAGAATATCAATCATGTATCTTATGGCAAAATGAATGTTAAACGCGAGAAAGCCATAATCAACGAGATCTTTAACTCCATGAATGAGTGCGAGGTAAGTGAACTTTGACCACCGTGCAAATAAGTTAATTTGTTAATATGAATTTTTTTAATTTATTTATTTAGGATAAGTTCAAGCCAAACAAAAAGTTAAAGCTCATAAGAGACTGTACGAAGGAGGCGGATATTGTAGACGCAGGACTACAAACAGTTATGGAAACTGCGGGGGCAGGCATTAAGATTGTGGCCAATGAATTCGGTCTCTGCAATGATTTACGCACCGCTGCCTTTATTTACTCGATTTCTAAGATTTTCCGAGCCTTAGAAATGGAGGGCATTTCTCAACAATAATTACAGAATGCGTCTGAAGTCGCTTGGCGATTATTTATTTTTACAAATTTTACATTTATATATTTATAAGATCCAAAGTGTAATATCCTTTTGTATATTTTTCTTAAATTTTTAAATAAATATTTCTTTACAAAAACACAAACAGAATGGCTTCTTGACAGCAAATAATAAATAAACAAAAAATATTTTCTTACTGAATATTGTGGAATATTTATATATTCGTAATACAATTGTATATATACAATATACAACAAAATCAGCGGATACCAAAATAATTGCCGAAAAAGTGAGTGCAAAAAATTTCTTACAAAAACACACAAAAAAAATCATAACTGGGATTGCATTATCGCAAGGCAATATGTCCTTCCTTTTAAATGGTAAACTTTTACGATCTTCACTATCGAAGACAGTTTTAAACTGGACCGGACTTGGAGCTACGCGTGAAAAGCACGTGATGCCCAAGCATTTGGAAAAAATCAATAAAGACAAAGACCCACCATTTGCACACATGGTTGAGTATTATTATCACTCGGCCGCTCAGCTAATGGAGCCGATGATGATAAAGGAGCTGGAAAAGTATCCTTACATGAAGAAGGAACAGCGTGAACAACGTGTTTCCGCCATGCTTAAATTGATGGGCTGCACTACAAATCTATTGGAAGTTACCTTCCCTATAATAAGAAGTGATGGCAATTACGAGCTAATCACCGGCTATCGCGCACACCACACTAGACACAGATTACCACTCAAAGGCGGTGGGTTCAATTATATTATTGGCTATTATTTTTCTAGAAAAGCTGGTATATTCAAAAAATTTCTCAACGAATTTTCTAGAATATATGCATGTAGTTGTGTGTTTCAAGAAAATGTTCTTCCTTTTCAATGCTTCAACTGCTGATGTCTAGCATGATATATATAACTGACTGATCATATCCGTTCCTCTTTTGTAGGCATACGTTTTGCCATGGACGTCGACGCCGATGAGATACGCGCTTTGGCTTATCTGATGGCGTTTAAGACGGCTTGCGTGAATGTACCGTTTGGTGGTTCCAAGGGTGGCATACGTATCGACCCGAAGAAGTATACTGCACAAGAATTGCAAACAATTACGCGTCGCTATACAATGGAGCTATTACGTCGCAATATGATAGGTCCGGGTATAGATGTACCGGCACCAGATGTGAATACCAGCCAACGCGAGATGAGTTGGTTGGTGGATCAATATATTAAAACTTTTGGTAATTTTTTTTTATGAAATATTAGAAAACGTCTTGATAGACAAATAAATTGTTCTTCTAGGCTATAACGATGTAGATGCATTGGCCATCACGACTGGTAAGCCAGTAGAAATAGGCGGTATAAATGGTCGCACCGCCGCCACGGGACGTGGTCTATTTAAGGCGGCTGAATGTTTTATTATGGATAAAGATTGGATGGATTTATTAGGCTGGAAGACTGGTTGGAAAGATAAAACCGTGATCGTACAAGGGTTTGGCAATGTCGGTTCCCATGCATCCGTTTTTGTAGTGGAAGCCGGTGCCAAACTGATCGGTGTTCAAGAATTTGACGTGTCTCTAGTAAATGAGAATGGCATTGATCCAAAGGTATGTGGCGTATTGAAAATAAATATCTCCATGATAATATTTTTTTAATTTTCTTCATATACTTAGGACTTAATGGAGTATTATGCAAAAAATAATAAATCAATCAAGGGCTATACCAAAGCCACCGAAAAAGAGGGCAGTTTGTTGGGTGAAAAATGCGATATACTAATGCCTTGCTCTACGCAAAAGGTTCTCACTGTCGAAAATGCTAACAGTGTACAAGCCAAGATGATTTTAGAAGGCGCTAATGGTCCTTCGACGCCAGCTGCCGATGAAATATTACGTAAAAAGAATGTACTCATTATACCGGATTTGTTTTGCAATGCTGGCGGTGTAACGGTATCCTACTTTGAGTACTTAAAGAATATCAATCATGTATCTTATGGCAAAATGAATGTTAAACGCGAGAAAGCCATAATCAACGAGATCTTTAACTCCATGAATGAGTGCGAGGTAAGTGAACTTTGACCACCGTGCAAATAAGTTAATTTGTTAATATGAATTTTTTTAATTTATTTATTTAGGATAAGTTCAAGCCAAACAAAAAGTTAAAGCTCATAAGAGACTGTACGAAGGAGGCGGATATTGTAGACGCAGGACTACAAACAGTTATGGAAACTGCGGGGGCAGGCATTAAGATTGTGGCCAATGAATTCGGTCTCTGCAATGATTTACGCACCGCTGCCTTTATTTACTCGATTTCTAAGATTTTCCGAGCCTTAGAAATGGAGGGCATTTCTCAACAATAATTACAGAATGCGTCTGAAGTCGCTTGGCGATTATTTATTTTTACAAATTTTACATTTATATATTTATAAGATCCAAAGTGTAATATCCTTTTGTATATTTTTCTTAAATTTTTAAATAAATATTTCTTTACAAAAACACAAACAGAATGGCTTCTTGACAGCAACAGTTTAACAATTAAAAAAAAAACCCCTACCCACTTACTACGCCAATTTTGGTGGCATTCACCACTGCAATGATTTACGCACCGCCGCCTTTATTTACTCGATTTCGAAGATTTCCCGAGCATTAGAATTGGAGGGCATTTCTCAGCAATAATTGCAGAATGCGTCTGAAGTCGCTAGGCGATTGTTTATTTTTACACATTTTACATTTATATATTTATAAGATCCAAAGTGTAATATCCTTTTGTATATTTTTCTTCAATTTTTAAATAAATATTTCTTTACACAAACACAAACAAAATGGCTTCTTGACAGCAACAGTTTTACAATTAAAAAACAAAACCCCTACCCACTTACCTCTGTTTTTGGTACCCTTATATCTGTTTTTCTGTTTTTGGTAATATGGTACTCATACGACCTGTATAACCCCATTTGCGCGCCGTGAAAAAATCGGTTTTTCACCACGCGCCAATGCATCAAATGCACCAAAATGCACCAAAAAAGTGGTGAATGGTACCAAAAATCCATCCACCAAATGCACCAAAAATAGCGTAGTAAGTGGGTAGGGGTTATTATGCATTATTCGTCATTTTTTACGATCCCCAAAATCCAAAATTTTTGCCAGAATAAAATAATTAACATTAAAAAAACATTAACATTAACATATTTTCAACAGAAAAAATCAAAACTTCAAAACATAAACAGTCAATATTGTCAAATTTATTTTTCTCAGTTCAGTTGATATTGAGATTTTCATAAGAACAGTTGTATTGAACGGAGCGATTTGAATTTGTTCTCGAAGAAAATAATTACAAAAAAAAACCTGACGCAAATAATAAATAAACAAAAAATATTTTCTTACTGAATATTGTGGAATATTTATATATTCGTAATACAATTGTATATATACAATATACAACAAAATCAGCGGATACCAAAATAATTGCCGAAAAAGTGAGTGCAAAAAATTTCTTACAAAAACACACAAAAAAAATCATAACTGGGATTGCATTATCGCAAGGCAATATGTCCTTCCTTTTAAATGGTAAACTTTTACGATCTTCACTATCGAAGACAGTTTTAAACTGGACCGGACTTGGAGCTACGCGTGAAAAGCACGTGATGCCCAAGCATTTGGAAAAAATCAATAAAGACAAAGACCCACCATTTGCACACATGGTTGAGTATTATTATCACTCGGCCGCTCAGCTAATGGAGCCGATGATGATAAAGGAGCTGGAAAAGTATCCTTACATGAAGAAGGAACAGCGTGAACAACGTGTTTCCGCCATGCTTAAATTGATGGGCTGCACTACAAATCTATTGGAAGTTACCTTCCCTATAATAAGAAGTGATGGCAATTACGAGCTAATCACCGGCTATCGCGCACACCACACTAGACACAGATTACCACTCAAAGGCGGTGGGTTCAATTATATTATTGGCTATTATTTTTCTAGAAAAGCTGGTATATTCAAAAAATTTCTCAACGAATTTTCTAGAATATATGCATGTAGTTGTGTGTTTCAAGAAAATGTTCTTCCTTTTCAATGCTTCAACTGCTGATGTCTAGCATGATATATATAACTGACTGATCATATCCGTTCCTCTTTTGTAGGCATACGTTTTGCCATGGACGTCGACGCCGATGAGATACGCGCTTTGGCTTATCTGATGGCGTTTAAGACGGCTTGCGTGAATGTACCGTTTGGTGGTTCCAAGGGTGGCATACGTATCGACCCGAAGAAGTATACTGCACAAGAATTGCAAACAATTACGCGTCGCTATACAATGGAGCTATTACGTCGCAATATGATAGGTCCGGGTATAGATGTACCGGCACCAGATGTGAATACCAGCCAACGCGAGATGAGTTGGTTGGTGGATCAATATATTAAAACTTTTGGTAATTTTTTTTTATGAAATATTAGAAAACGTCTTGATAGACAAATAAATTCTTCTTCTAGGCTATAACGATGTAGATGCATTGGCCATCACGACTGGTAAGCCAGTAGAAATAGGCGGTATAAATGGTCGCACCGCCGCCACGGGACGTGGTCTATTTAAGGCGGCTGAATGTTTTATTATGGATAAAGATTGGATGGATTTATTAGGCTGGAAGACTGGTTGGAAAGATAAAACCGTGATCGTACAAGGGTTTGGCAATGTCGGTTCCCATGCATCCGTTTTTGTAGTGGAAGCCGGTGCCAAACTGATCGGTGTTCAAGAATTTGACGTGTCTCTAGTAAATGAGAATGGCATTGATCCAAAGGTATGTGGCGTATTGAAAATAAATATCTCCATGATAATATTTTTTTAATTTTCTTCATATACTTAGGACTTAATGGAGTATTATGCAAAAAATAATAAATCAATCAAGGGCTATACCAAAGCCACCGAAAAAGAGGGCAGTTTGTTGGGTGAAAAATGCGATATACTAATGCCTTGCTCTACGCAAAAGGTTCTCACTGTCGAAAATGCTAACAGTGTACAAGCCAAGATGATTTTAGAAGGCGCTAATGGTCCTTCGACGCCAGCTGCCGATGAAATATTACGTAAAAAGAATGTACTCATTATACCGGATTTGTTTTGCAATGCTGGCGGTGTAACGGTATCCTACTTTGAGTACTTAAAGAATATCAATCATGTATCTTATGGCAAAATGAATGTTAAACGCGAGAAAGCCATAATCAACGAGATCTTTAACTCCATGAATGAGTGCGAGGTAAGTGAACTTTGACCACCGTGCAAATAAGTTAATTTGTTAATATGAATTTTTTTAATTTATTTATTTAGGATAAGTTCAAGCCAAACAAAAAGTTAAAGCTCATAAGAGACTGTACGAAGGAGGCGGATATTGTAGACGCAGGACTACAAACAGTTATGGAAACTGCGGGGGCAGGCATTAAGATTGTGGCCAATGAATTCGGTCTCTGCAATGATTTACGCACCGCTGCCTTTATTTACTCGATTTCTAAGATTTTCCGAGCCTTAGAAATGGAGGGCATTTCTCAACAATAATTACAGAATGCGTCTGAAGTCGCTTGGCGATTATTTATTTTTACAAATTTTACATTTATATATTTATAAGATCCAAAGTGTAATATCCTTTTGTATATTTTTCTTAAATTTTTAAATAAATATTTCTTTACAAAAACACAAACAGAATGGCTTCTTGACAGCAACAGTTTAACAATTAAAAAAAAAAACCACTACCCACTTACTACGCCAATTTTGGTGGCATTCACCACTGCAATGATTTACGCACCGCCGCCTTTATTTACTCGATTTCGAAGATTTTCCGAGCATTAGAATTGGAGGGCATTTCTCAGCAATAATTGCAGAATGCGTCTGAAGTCGCTAGGCGATTGTTTATTTTTACACATTTTACATTTATATATTTATAAGATCCAAAGTGTAATATCCTTTTGTATATTTTTCTTAAATTTTTAAATAAATATTTCTTTACAAAAACACAAACAGAATGGCTTCTTGACAGCAACAGTTTAACAATTAAAAAAAAAAACCCCTACCCACTTACTACGCCAATTTTGGTGGCATTCACCACTGCAATGATTTACGCACCGCCGCCTTTATTTACTCGATTTCGAAGATTTTCCGAGCATTAGAATTGGAGGGCATTTCTCAGCAATAATTGCAGAATGCGTCTGAAGTCGCTAGGCGATTGTTTATTTTTACACATTTTACATTTATATATTTATAAGATCCAAAGTGTAATATCCTTTTGTATATTTTTCTTCAATTTTTAAATAAATATTTCTTTACACAAACACAAACAAAATGGCTTCTTGACAGCAACAGTTTTACAATTAAAAAACAAAACCCCTACCCACTTACCTCTGTTTTTGGTACCCTTATATCTGTTTTTCTGTTTTTGGTAATATGGTACTCATACGACCTGTATAACCCCATTTGCGCGCCGTGAAAAAATCGGTTTTTCACCACGCGTCAATGCATCAAATGCACCAAAATGCACCAAAAAAGTGGTGAATGGTACCAAAAATCCATCCACCAAATGCACCAAAAATAGCGTAGTAAGTGGGTAGGGGTTATTATGCATTATTCGTCATTTTTTACGATCCCCAAAATCCAAAATTTTTCCCAGAATAAAATAATTAACATTAAAAAAACATTAACATTAACATATTTTCAACAGAAAAAATCAAAACTTCAAAACATAAACAGTCAATATTGTCAAATTTATTTTTCTCAGTTCAGTTGATATTGAGATTTTCATAAGAACAGTTGTGTTGAACGGAGCGATTTGAATTTGTTCTCGAAGAAAATAATTACAAAAAAAAACCTGACGCAAATAATAAATAAACAAAAAATATTTTCTTACTGAATATTGTGGAATATTTATATATTCGTAATACAATTGTATATATACAATATACAACAAAATCAGCGGATACCAAAATAATTGCCGAAAAAGTGAGTGCAAAAAATTTCTTACAAAAACACACAAAAAAAATCATAACTGGGATTGCATTATCGCAAGGCAATATGTCCTTCCTTTTAAATGGTAAACTTTTACGATCTTCACTATCGAAGACAGTTTTAAACTGGACCGGACTTGGAGCTACGCGTGAAAAGCACGTGATGCCCAAGCATTTGGAAAAAATCAATAAAGACAAAGACCCACCATTTGCACACATGGTTGAGTATTATTATCACTCGGCCGCTCAGCTAATGGAGCCGATGATGATAAAGGAGCTGGAAAAGTATCCTTACATGAAGAAGGAACAGCGTGAACAACGTGTTTCCGCCATGCTTAAATTGATGGGCTGCACTACAAATCTATTGGAAGTTACCTTCCCTATAATAAGAAGTGATGGCAATTACGAGCTAATCACCGGCTATCGCGCACACCACACTAGACACAGATTACCACTCAAAGGCGGTGGGTTCAATTATATTATTGGCTATTATTTTTCTAGAAAAGCTGGTATATTCAAAAAATTTCTCAACGAATTTTCTAGAATATATGCATGTAGTTGTGTGTTTCAAGAAAATGTTCTTCCTTTTCAATGCTTCAACTGCTGATGTCTAGCATGATATATATAACTGACTGATCATATCCGTTCCTCTTTTGTAGGCATACGTTTTGCCATGGACGTCGACGCCGATGAGATACGCGCTTTGGCTTATCTGATGGCGTTTAAGACGGCTTGCGTGAATGTACCGTTTGGTGGTTCCAAGGGTGGCATACGTATCGACCCGAAGAAGTATACTGCACAAGAATTGCAAACAATTACGCGTCGCTATACAATGGAGCTATTACGTCGCAATATGATAGGTCCGGGTATAGATGTACCGGCACCAGATGTGAATACCAGCCAACGCGAGATGAGTTGGTTGGTGGATCAATATATTAAAACTTTTGGTAATTTTTTTTTATGAAATATTAGAAAACGTCTTGATAGACAAATAAATTCTTCTTCTAGGCCATAACGATGTAGATGCATTGGCCATCACGACTGGTAAGCCAGTAGAAATAGGCGGTATAAATGGTCGCACCGCCGCCACGGGACGTGGTCTATTTAAGGCGGCTGAATGTTTTATTATGGATAAAGATTGGATGGATTTATTAGGCTGGAAGACTGGTTGGAAAGATAAAACCGTGATCGTACAAGGGTTTGGCAATGTCGGTTCCCATGCATCCGTTTTTGTAGTGGAAGCCGGTGCCAAACTGATCGGTGTTCAAGAATTTGACGTGTCTCTAGTAAATGAGAATGGCATTGATCCAAAGGTATGTGGCGTATTGAAAATAAATATCTCCATGATAATATTTTTTTAATTTTCTTCATATACTTAGGACTTAATGGAGTATTATGCAAAAAATAATAAATCAATCAAGGGCTATACCAAAGCCACCGAAAAAGAGGGCAGTTTGTTGGGTGAAAAATGCGATATACTAATGCCTTGCTCTACGCAAAAGGTTCTCACTGTCGAAAATGCTAACAGTGTACAAGCCAAGATGATTTTAGAAGGCGCTAATGGTCCTTCGACGCCAGCTGCCGATGAAATATTACGTAAAAAGAATGTACTCATTATACCGGATTTGTTTTGCAATGCTGGCGGTGTAACGGTATCCTACTTTGAGTACTTAAAGAATATCAATCATGTATCTTATGGCAAAATGAATGTTAAACGCGAGAAAGCCATAATCAACGAGATCTTTAACTCCATGAATGAGTGCGAGGTAAGTGAACTTTGACCACCGTGCAAATAAGTTAATTTGTTAATATGAATTTTTTTAATTTATTTATTTAGGATAAGTTCAAGCCAAACAAAAAGTTAAAGCTCATAAGAGACTGTACGAAGGAGGCGGATATTGTAGACGCAGGACTACAAACAGTTATGGAAACTGCGGGGGCAGGCATTAAGATTGTGGCCAATGAATTCGGTCTCTGCAATGATTTACGCACCGCTGCCTTTATTTACTCGATTTCTAAGATTTTCCGAGCCTTAGAAATGGAGGGCATTTCTCAACAATAATTACAGAATGCGTCTGAAGTCGCTTGGCGATTATTTATTTTTACAAATTTTACATTTATATATTTATAAGATCCAAAGTGTAATATCCTTTTGTATATTTTTCTTAAATTTTTAAATAAATATTTCTTTACAAAAACACAAACAGAATGGCTTCTTGACAGCAACAGTTTAACAATTAAAAAAAAAACCCCTACCCACTTACTACGCCAATTTTGGTGGCATTCACCACTGCAATGATTTACGCACCGCCGCCTTTATTTACTCGATTTCGAAGATTTTCCGAGCATTAGAATTGGAGGGCATTTCTCAGCAATAATTGCAGAATGCGTCTGAAGTCGCTAGGCGATTGTTTATTTTTACACATTTTACATTTATATATTTATAAGATCCAAAGTGTAATATCCTTTTGTATATTTTTCTTCAATTTTTAAATAAATATTTCTTTACACAAACACAAACAAAATGGCTTCTCTACAGCAACAGTTTTACAATTAAAAAACAAAACCCCTACCCACTTACCTCTGTTTTTGGTACCCTTATATCTGTTTTTCTGTTTTTGGTAATATGGTACTCATACGACCTGTATAACCCCATTTGCGCGCCGTGAAAAAATCGGTTTTTCACCACGCGCCAATGCATCAAATGCACCAAAATGCACCAAAAAAGTGGTGAATGGTACCAAAAATCCATCCACCAAATGCACCAAAAATAGCGTAGTAAGTGGGTAGGGGTTATTATGCATTATTCGGCATTTTTTACGATCCCCAAAATCCAAAATTTTTGCCAGAATAAAATAATTAACATTAAAAAAACATTAACATTAACATATTTTCAACAGAAAAAATCAAAACTTCAAAACATAAACAGTCAATATTGTCAAATTTATTTTTCTCAGTTCAGTTGATATTGAGATTTTCATAAGAACAGTTGTGTTGAACGGAGCGATTTGAATTTGTTCTCGAAGAAAATAATTACAAAAAAAAACCTGACGCAAATAATAAATAAACAAAAAATATTTTCTTACTGAATATTGTGGAATATTTATATATTCGTAATACAATTGTATATATACAATATACAACAAAATCAGCGGATACCAAAATAATTGCCGAAAAAGTGAGTGCAAAAAATTTCTTACAAAAACACACAAAAAAAATCATAACTGGGATTGCATTATCGCAAGGCAATATGTCCTTCCTTTTAAATGGTAAACTTTTACGATCTTCACTATCGAAGACAGTTTTAAACTGGACCGGACTTGGAGCTACGCGTGAAAAGCACGTGATGCCCAAGCATTTGGAAAAAATCAATAAAGACAAAGACCCACCATTTGCACACATGGTTGAGTATTATTATCACTCGGCCGCTCAGCTAATGGAGCCGATGATGATAAAGGAGCTGGAAAAGTATCCTTACATGAAGAAGGAACAGCGTGAACAACGTGTTTCCGCCATGCTTAAATTGATGGGCTGCACTACAAATCTATTGGAAGTTACCTTCCCTATAATAAGAAGTGATGGCAATTACGAGCTAATCACCGGCTATCGCGCACACCACACTAGACACAGATTACCACTCAAAGGCGGTGGGTTCAATTATATTATTGGCTATTATTTTTCTAGAAAAGCTGGTATATTCAAAAAATTTCTCAACGAATTTTCTAGAATATATGCATGTAGTTGTGTGTTTCAAGAAAATGTTCTTCCTTTTCAATGCTTCAACTGCTGATGTCTAGCATGATATATATAACTGACTGATCATATCCGTTCCTCTTTTGTAGGCATACGTTTTGCCATGGACGTCGACGCCGATGAGATACGCGCTTTGGCTTATCTGATGGCGTTTAAGACGGCTTGCGTGAATGTACCGTTTGGTGGTTCCAAGGGTGGCATACGTATCGACCCGAAGAAGTATACTGCACAAGAATTGCAAACAATTACGCGTCGCTATACAATGGAGCTATTACGTCGCAATATGATAGGTCCGGGTATAGATGTACCGGCACCAGATGTGAATACCAGCCAACGCGAGATGAGTTGGTTGGTGGATCAATATATTAAAACTTTTGGTAATTTTTTTTTATGAAATATTAGAAAACGTCTTGATAGACAAATAAATTGTTCTTCTAGGCTATAACGATGTAGATGCATTGGCCATCACGACTGGTAAGCCAGTAGAAATAGGCGGTATAAATGGTCGCACCGCCGCCACGGGACGTGGTCTATTTAAGGCGGCTGAATGTTTTATTATGGATAAAGATTGGATGGATTTATTAGGCTGGAAGACTGGTTGGAAAGATAAAACCGTGATCGTACAAGGGTTTGGCAATGTCGGTTCCCATGCATCCGTTTTTGTAGTGGAAGCCGGTGCCAAACTGATCGGTGTTCAAGAATTTGACGTGTCTCTAGTAAATGAGAATGGCATTGATCCAAAGGTATGTGGCGTATTGAAAATAAATATCTCCATGATAATATTTTTTTAATTTTCTTCATATACTTAGGACTTAATGGAGTATTATGCAAAAAATAATAAATCAATCAAGGGCTATACCAAAGCCACCGAAAAAGAGGGCAGTTTGTTGGGTGAAAAATGCGATATACTAATGCCTTGCTCTACGCAAAAGGTTCTCACTGTCGAAAATGCTAACAGTGTACAAGCCAAGATGATTTTAGAAGGCGCTAATGGTCCTTCGACGCCAGCTGCCGATGAAATATTACGTAAAAAGAATGTACTCATTATACCGGATTTGTTTTGCAATGCTGGCGGTGTAACGGTATCCTACTTTGAGTACTTAAAGAATATCAATCATGTATCTTATGGCAAAATGAATGTTAAACGCGAGAAAGCCATAATCAACGAGATCTTTAACTCCATGAATGAGTGCGAGGTAAGTGAACTTTGACCACCGTGCAAATAAGTTAATTTGTTAATATGAATTTTTTTAATTTATTTATTTAGGATAAGTTCAAGCCAAACAAAAAGTTAAAGCTCATAAGAGACTATACGAAGGAGGCGGATATTGTAGACGCAGGACTACAAACAGTTATGGAAACTGCGGGGGCAGGCATTAAGATTGTGGCCAATGAATTCGGTCTCTGCAATGATTTACGCACCGCTGCCTTTATTTACTCGATTTCTAAGATTTTCCGAGCCTTAGAAATGGAGGGCATTTCTCAACAATAATTACAGAATGCGTCTGAAGTCGCTTGGCGATTATTTATTTTTACAAATTTTACATTTATATATTTATAAGATCCAAAGTGTAATATCCTTTTGTATATTTTTCTTAAATTTTTAAATAAATATTTCTTTACAAAAACACAAACAGAATGGCTTCTTGACAGCAACAGTTTAACAATTAAAAAAAAAACCCCTACCCACTTACTACGCCAATTTTGGTGGCATTCACCACTGCAATGATTTACGCACCGCCGCCTTTATTTACTCGATTTCGAAGATTTCCCGAGCATTAGAATTGGAGGGCATTTCTCAGCAATAATTGCAGAATGCGTCTGAAGTCGCTAGGCGATTGTTTATTTTTACACATTTTACATTTATATATTTATAAGATCCAAAGTGTAATATCCTTTTGTATATTTTTCTTCAATTTTTAAATAAATATTTCTTTACACAAACACAAACAAAATGGCTTCTTGACAGCAACAGTTTTACAATTAAAAAACAAAACCCCTACCCACTTACCTCTGTTTTTGGTACCCTTATATCTGTTTTTCTGTTTTTGGTAATATGGTACTCATACGACCTGTATAACCCCATTTGCGCGCCGTGAAAAATCGGTTTTTCACCACGCGCCAATGCATCAAATGCACCAAAATGCACCAAAAAAGTGGTGAATGGTACCAAAAATCCATCCACCAAATGCACCAAAAATAGCGTAGTAAGTGGGTAGGGGTTATTATGCATTATTCGTCATTTTTTACGATCCCCAAAATCCAAAATTTTTGCCAGAATAAAATAATTAACATTAAAAAAACATTAACATTAACATATTTTCAACAGAAAAAATCAAAACTTCAAAACATAAACAGTCAATATTGACAAATTTATTTTTCTCAGTTCAGTTGATATTGAGATTTTCATAAGAACAGTTGTGTTGAACGGAGCGATTTGAATTTGTTCTCGAAGAAAATAATTACAAAAAAAAACCTGACGCAAATAATAAATAAACAAAAAATATTTTCTTACTGAATATTGTGGAATATTTATATATTCGTAATACAATTGTATATATACAATATACAACAAAATCAGCGGATACCAAAATAATTGCCGAAAAAGTAAGTGCAAAAAATTTCTTACAAAAACACACAAAAAAAATCATAACTGGGATTGCATTATCGCAAGGCAATATGTCCTTCCTTTTAAATGGTAAACTTTTACGATCTTCACTATCGAAGACAGTTTTAAACTGGACCGGACTTGGAGCTACGCGTGAAAAGCACGTGATGCCCAAGCATTTGGAAAAAATCAATAAAGACAAAGACCCACCATTTGCACACATGGTTGAGTATTATTATCACTCGGCCGCTCAGCTAATGGAGCCGATGATGATAAAGGAGCTGGAAAAGTATCCTTACATGAAGAAGGAACAGCGTGAACAACGTGTTTCCGCCATGCTTAAATTGATGGGCTGCACTACAAATCTATTGGAAGTTACCTTCCCTATAATAAGAAGTGATGGCAATTACGAGCTAATCACCGGCTATCGCGCACACCACACTAGACACAGATTACCACTCAAAGGCGGTGGGTTCAATTATATTATTGGCTATTATTTTTCTAGAAAAGCTGGTATATTCAAAAAATTTCTCAACGAATTTTCTAGAATATATGCATGTAGTTGTGTGTTTCAAGAAAATGTTCTTCCTTTTCAATGCTTCAACTGCTGATGTCTAGCATGATATATATAACTGACTGATAATATCCGTTCCTCTTTTGTAGGCATACGTTTTGCCATGGACGTCGACGCCGATGAGATACGCGCTTTGGCTTATCTGATGGCGTTTAAGACGGCTTGCGTGAATGTACCGTTTGGTGGTTCCAAGGGTGGCATACGTATCGACCCGAAGAAGTATACTGCACAAGAATTGCAAACAATTACGCGTCGCTATACAATGGAGCTATTACGTCGCAATATGATAGGTCCGGGTATAGATGTACCGGCACCAGATGTGAATACCAGCCAACGCGAGATGAGTTGGTTGGTGGATCAATATATTAAAACTTTTGGTAATTTTTTTTTATGAAATATTAGAAAACGTCTTGATAGACAAATAAATTGTTCTTCTAGGCTATAACGATGTAGATGCATTGGCCATCACGACTGGTAAGCCAGTAGAAATAGGCGGTATAAATGGTCGCACCGCCGCCACGGGACGTGGTCTATTTAAGGCGGCTGAATGTTTTATTATGGATAAAGATTGGATGGATTTATTAGGCTGGAAGACTGGTTGGAAAGATAAAACCGTGATCGTACAAGGGTTTGGCAATGTCGGTTCCCATGCATCCGTTTTTGTAGTGGAAGCCGGTGCCAAACTGATCGGTGTTCAAGAATTTGACGTGTCTCTAGTAAATGAGAATGGCATTGATCCAAAGGTATGTGGCGTATTGAAAATAAATATCTCCATGATAATATTTTTTTAATTTTCTTCATATACTTAGGACTTAATGGAGTATTATGCAAAAAATAATAAATCAATCAAGGGCTATACCAAAGCCACCGAAAAAGAGGGCAGTTTGTTGGGTGAAAAATGCGATATACTAATGCCTTGCTCTACGCAAAAGGTTCTCACTGTCGAAAATGCTAACAGTGTACAAGCCAAGATGATTTTAGAAGGCGCTAATGGTCCTTCGACGCCAGCTGCCGATGAAATATTACGTAAAAAGAATGTACTCATTATACCGGATTTGTTTTGCAATGCTGGCGGTGTAACGGTATCCTACTTTGAGTACTTAAAGAATATCAATCATGTATCTTATGGCAAAATGAATGTTAAACGCGAGAAAGCCATAATCAACGAGATCTTTAACTCCATGAATGAGTGCGAGGTAAGTGAACTTTGACCACCGTGCAAATAAGTTAATTTGTTAATATGAATTTTTTTAATTTATTTATTTAGGATAAGTTCAAGCCAAACAAAAAGTTAAAGCTCATAAGAGACTGTACGAAGGAGGCGGATATTGTAGACGCAGGACTACAAACAGTTATGGAAACTGCGGGGGCAGGCATTAAGATTGTGGCCAATGAATTCGGTCTCTGCAATGATTTACGCACCGCTGCCTTTATTTACTCGATTTCTAAGATTTTCCGAGCCTTAGAAATGGAGGGCATTTCTCAACAATAATTACAGAATGCGTCTGAAGTCGCTTGGCGATTATTTATTTTTACAAATTTTACATTTATATATTTATAAGATCCAAAGTGTAATATCCTTTTGTATATTTTTCTTAAATTTTTAAATAAATATTTCTTTACAAAAACACAAACAGAATGGCTTCTTGACAGCGACAGTTTAACAATTAAAAAAAAAACCCCTACCCACTTACTACGCCAATTTTGGTGGCATTCACCACTGCAATGATTTACGCACCGCCGCCTTTATTTACTCGATTTCGAAGATTTTCCGAGCATTAGAATTGGAGGGCATTTCTCAGCAATAATTGCAGAATGCGTCTGAAGTCGCTAGGCGATTGTTTATTTTTACACATTTTACATTTATATATTTATAAGATCCAAAGTGTAATATCCTTTTGTATATTTTTCTTCAATTTTTAAATAAATATTTCTTTACACAAACACAAACAAAATGGCTTCTTGACAGCAACAGTTTTACAATTAAAAAACAAAACCCCTACCCACTTACCTCTGTTTTTGGTACCCTTATATCTGTTTTTCTGTTTTTGGTAATATGGTACTCATACGACCTGTATAACCCCATTTGCGCGCCGTGAAAAAATCGGTTTTTCACCACGCGCCAATGCATCAAATGCACCAAAATGCACCAAAAAAGTGGTGAATGGTACCAAAAATCCATCCACCAAATGCACCAAAAATAGCGTAGTAAGTGGGTAGGGGTTATTATGCATTATTCGTCATTTTTTACGATCCCCAAAATCCAAAATTTTTGCCAGAATAAAATAATTAACATTAAAAAAACATTAACATTAACATATTTTCAACAGAAAAAATCAAAACTTCAAAACATAAACAGTCAATATTGACAAATTTATTTTTCTCAGTTCAGTTGATATTGAGATTTTCATAAGAACAGTTGTGTTGAACGGAGCGATTTGAATTTGTTCTCGAAGAAAATAATTACAAAAAAAAACCTGACGCAAATAATAAATAAACAAAAAATATTTTCTTACTGAATATTGTGGAATATTTATATATTCGTAATACAATTGTAACTACAATATACAACAAAATCAGCGGATACCAAAATAATTGCCGAAAAAGTGAGTGCAAAAAATTTCTTACAAAAACACACAAAAAAAATCATAACTGGGATTGCATTATCGCAAGGCAATATGTCCTTCCTTTTAAATGGTAAACTTTTACGATCTTCACTATCGAAGACAGTTTTAAACTGGACCGGACTTGGAGCTACGCGTGAAAAGCACGTGATGCCCAAGCATTTGGAAAAAATCAATAAAGACAAAGACCCACCATTTGCACACATGGTTGAGTATTATTATCACTCGGCCGCTCAGCTAATGGAGCCGATGATGATAAAGGAGCTGGAAAAGTATCCTTACATGAAGAAGGAACAGCGTGAACAACGTGTTTCCGCCATGCTTAAATTGATGGGCTGCACTACAAATCTATTGGAAGTTACCTTCCCTATAATAAGAAGTGATGGCAATTACGAGCTAATCACCGGCTATCGCGCACACCACACTAGACACAGATTACCACTCAAAGGCGGTGGGTTCAATTATATTATTGGCTATTATTTTTCTAGAAAAGCTGGTATATTCAAAAAATTTCTCAACGAATTTTCTAGAATATATGCATGTAGTTGTGTGTTTCAAGAAAATGTTCTTCCTTTTCAATGCTTCAACTGCTGATGTCTAGCATGATATATATAACTGACTGATAATATCCGTTCCTCTTTTGTAGGCATACGTTTTGCCATGGACGTCGACGCCGATGAGATACGCGCTTTGGCTTATCTGATGGCGTTTAAGACGGCTTGCGTGAATGTACCGTTTGGTGGTTCCAAGGGTGGCATACGTATCGACCCGAAGAAGTATACTGCACAAGAATTGCAAACAATTACGCGTCGCTATACAATGGAGCTATTACGTCGCAATATGATAGGTCCGGGTATAGATGTACCGGCACCAGATGTGAATACCAGCCAACGCGAGATGAGTTGGTTGGTGGATCAATATATTAAAACTTTTGGTAATTTTTTTTTATGAAATATTAGAAAACGTCTTGATAGACAAATAAATTGTTCTTCTAGGCTATAACGATGTAGATGCATTGGCCATCACGACTGGTAAGCCAGTAGAAATAGGCGGTATAAATGGTCGCACCGCCGCCACGGGACGTGGTCTATTTAAGGCGGCTGAATGTTTTATTATGGATAAAGATTGGATGGATTTATTAGGCTGGAAGACTGGTTGGAAAGATAAAACCGTGATCGTACAAGGGTTTGGCAATGTCGGTTCCCATGCATCCGTTTTTGTAGTGGAAGCCGGTGCCAAACTGATCGGTGTTCAAGAATTTGACGTGTCTCTAGTAAATGAGAATGGCATTGATCCAAAGGTATGTGGCGTATTGAAAATAAATATCTCCATGATAATATTTTTTTAATTTTCTTCATATACTTAGGACTTAATGGAGTATTATGCAAAAAATAATAAATCAATCAAGGGCTATACCAAAGCCACCGAAAAAGAGGGCAGTTTGTTGGGTGAAAAATGCGATATACTAATGCCTTGCTCTACGCAAAAGGTTCTCACTGTCGAAAATGCTAACAGTGTACAAGCCAAGATGATTTTAGAAGGCGCTAATGGTCCTTCGACGCCAGCTGCCGATGAAATATTACGTAAAAAGAATGTACTCATTATACCGGATTTGTTTTGCAATGCTGGCGGTGTAACGGTATCCTACTTTGAGTACTTAAAGAATATCAATCATGTATCTTATGGCAAAATGAATGTTAAACGCGAGAAAGCCATAATCAACGAGATCTTTAACTCCATGAATGAGTGCGAGGTAAGTGAACTTTGACCACCGTGCAAATAAGTTAATTTGTTAATATGAATTTTTTTAATTTATTTATTTAGGATAAGTTCAAGCCAAACAAAAAGTTAAAGCTCATAAGAGACTGTACGAAGGAGGCGGATATTGTAGACGCAGGACTACAAACAGTTATGGAAACTGCGGGGGCAGGCATTAAGATTGTGGCCAATGAATTCGGTCTCTGCAATGATTTACGCACCGCTGCCTTTATTTACTCGATTTCTAAGATTTTCCGAGCCTTAGAAATGGAGGGCATTTCTCAACAATAATTACAGAATGCGTCTGAAGTCGCTTGGCGATTATTTATTTTTACAAATTTTACATTTATATATTTATAAGGTCCAAAGTGTAATATCCTTTTGTATATTTTTCTTAAATTTTTAAATAAATATTTCTTTACAAAAACACAAACAGAATGGCTTCTTGACAGCAACAGTTTAACAATTAAAAAAAAAAACCCCTACCCACTTACTACGCCAATTTTGGTGGCATTCACCACTGCAATGATTTACGCACCGCCGCCTTTATTTACTCGATTTCGAAGATTTTCCGAGCATTAGAATTGGAGGGCATTTCTCAGCAATAATTGCAGAATGCGTCTGAAGTCGCTAGGCGATTGTTTATTTTTACACATTTTACATTTATATATTTATAAGATCCAAAGTGTAATATCCTTTTGTATATTTTTCTTCAATTTTTAAATAAATATTTCTTTACACAAACACAAACAAAATGGCTTCTTGACAGCAACAGTTTTACAATTAAAAAACAAAACCCCTACCCACTTACCTCTGTTTTTGGTACCCTTATATCTGTTTTTCTGTTTTTGGTAATATGGTACTCATACGACCTGTATAACCCCATTTGCGCGCCGTGAAAAAATCGGTTTTTCACCACGCGTCAATGCATCAAATGCACCAAAATGCACCAAAAAAGTGGTGAATGGTACCAAAAATCCATCCACCAAATGCACCAAAAATAGCGTAGTAAGTGGGTAGGGGTTATTATGCATTATTCGTCATTTTTTACGATCCCCAAAATCCAAAATTTTTGCCAGAATAAAATAATTAACATTAAAAAAACATTAACATTAACATATTTTCAACAGAAAAAATCAAAACTTCAAAACATAAACAGTCAATATTGTCAAATTTATTTTTCTCAGTTCAGTTGATATTGAGATTTTCATAAGAACAGTTGTGTTGAACGGAGCGATTTGAATTTGTTCTCGAAGAAAATAATTACAAAAAAAAACCTGACGCAAATAATAAATAAACAAAAAATATTTTCTTACTGAATATTGTGGAATATTTATATATTCGTAATACAATTGTATATATACAATATACAACAAAATCAGCGGATACCAAAATAATTGCCGAAAAAGTGAGTGCAAAAAATTTCTTACAAAAACACACAAAAAAAAATCATAACTGGGATTGCATTATCGCAAGGCAATATGTCCTTCCTTTTAAATGGTAAACTTTTACGATCTTCACTATCGAAGACAGTTTTAAACTGGACCGGACTTGGGGCTACGCGTGAAAAGCACGTGATGCCCAAGCATTTGGAAAAAATCAATAAAGACAAAGACCCACCATTTGCACACATGGTTGAGTATTATTATCACTCGGCCGCTCAGCTAATGGAGGCGATGATGATAAAGGAGCTGGAAAAGTATCCTTACATGAAGAAGGAACAGCGTGAACAACGTGTTTCCGCCATGCTTAAATTGATGGGCTGCACTACAAATCTATTGGAAGTTACCTTCCCTATAATAAGAAGTGATGGCAATTACGAGCTAATCACCGGCTATCGCGCACACCACACTAGACACAGATTACCACTCAAAGGCGGTGGGTTCAATTATATTATTGGCTATTATTTTTCTAGAAAAGCTGGTATATTCAAAAAATTTCTCAACGAATTTTCTAGAATATATGCATGTAGTTGTGTGTTTCAAGAAAATGTTCTTCCTTTTCAATGCTTCAACTGCTGATGTCTAGCATGATATATATAACTGACTGATCATATCCGTTCCTCTTTTGTAGGCATACGTTTTGCCATGGACGTCGACGCCGATGAGATACGCGCTTTGGCTTATCTGATGGCGTTTAAGACGGCTTGCGTGAATGTACCGTTTGGTGGTTCCAAGGGTGGCATACGTATCGACCCGAAGAAGTATACTGCACAAGAATTGCAAACAATTACGCGTCGCTATACAATGGAGCTATTACGTCGCAATATGATAGGTCCGGGTATAGATGTACCGGCACCAGATGTGAATACCAGCCAACGCGAGATGAGTTGGTTGGTGGATCAATATATTAAAACTTTTGGTAATTTTTTTTATGAAATATTAGAAAACGTCTTGATAGACAAATAAATTGTTCTTCTAGGCTATAACGATGTAGATGCATTGGCCATCACGACTGGTAAGCCAGTAGAAATAGGCGGTATAAATGGTCGCACCGCCGCCACGGGACGTGGTCTATTTAAGGCGGCTGAATGTTTTATTATGGATAAAGATTGGATGGATTTATTAGGCTGGAAGACTGGTTGGAAAGATAAAACCGTGATCGTACAAGGGTTTGGCAATGTCGGTTCCCATGCATCCGTTTTTGTAGTGGAAGCCGGTGCCAAACTGATCGGTGTTCAAGAATTTGACGTGTCTCTAGTGAATGAGAATGGCATAGATCCAAAGGTATGTGGCGTATTGAAAATAAATATCTCCATGATAATATTTTTTTAATTTTCTTCATATACTTAGGACTTAATGGAGTATTATGCAAAAAATAATAAATCAATCAAGGGCTATACCAAAGCCACCGAAAAAGAGGGCAGTTTGTTGGGTGAAAAATGCGATATACTAATGCCTTGCTCTACGCAAAAGGTTCTCACTGTCGAAAATGCTAACAGTGTACAAGCCAAGATGATTTTAGAAGGCGCTAATGGTCCTTCGACGCCAGCTGCCGATGAAATATTACGTAAAAAGAATGTACTCATTATACCGGATTTGTTTTGCAATGCTGGCGGTGTAACGGTATCCTACTTTGAGTACTTAAAGAATATCAATCATGTATCTTATGGCAAAATGAATGTTAAACGCGAGAAAGCCATAATCAACGAGATCTTTAACTCCATGAATGAGTGCGAGGTAAGTGAACTTTGACCACCGTGCAAATAAGTTAATTTGTTAATATGAATTTTTTTAATTTATTTATTTAGGATAAGTTCAAGCCAAACAAAAAGTTAAAGCTCATAAGAGACTGTACGAAGGAGGCGGATATTGTAGACGCAGGACTACAAACAGTTATGGAAACTGCGGGGGCAGGCATTAAGATTGTGGCCAATGAATTCGGTCTCTGCAATGATTTACGCACCGCTGCCTTTATTTACTCGATTTCTAAGATTTTCCGAGCCTTAGAAATGGAGGGCATTTCTCAACAATAATTACAGAATGCGTCTGAAGTCGCTTGGCGATTATTTATTTTTACAAATTTTACATTTATATATTTATAAGGTCCAAAGTGTAATATCCTTTTGTATATTTTTCTTAAATTTTTAAATAAATATTTCTTTACAAAAACACAAACAGAATGGCTTCTTGACAGCAACAGTTTAACAATTAAAAAAAAAACCCCCTACCCACTTACTACGCCAATTTTGGTGGCATTCACCACTGCAATGATTTACGCACCGCCGCCTTTATTTACTCGATTTCGAAGATTTTCCGAGCATTAGAATTGGAGGGCATTTCTCAGCAATAATTGCAGAATGCGTCTGAAGTCGCTAGGCGATTGTTTATTTTTACACATTTTACATTTATATATTTATAAGATCCAAAGTGTAATATCCTTTTGTATATTTTTCTTCAATTTTTAAATAAATATTTCTTTACACAAACACAAACAAAATGGCTTCTTGACAGCAACAGTTTTACAATTAAAAAACAAAACCCCTACCCACTTACCTCTGTTTTTGGTACCCTTATATCTGTTTTTCTGTTTTTGGTAATATGGTACTCATACGACCTGTATAACCCCATTTGCGCGCCGTGAAAAAATCGGTTTTTCACCACGCGCCAATGCATCAAATGCACCAAAATGCACCAAAAAAGTGGTGAATGGTACCAAAAATCCATCCACCAAATGCACCAAAAATAGCGTAGTAAGTGGGTAGGGGTTATTATGCATTATTCGTCATTTTTTACGATCCCCAAAATCCAAAATTTTTGCCAGAATAAAATAATTAACATTAAAAAAACATTAACATTAACATATTTTCAACAGAAAAAATCAAAACTTCAAAACATAAACAGTCAATATTGACAAATTTATTTTTCTCAGTTCAGTTGATATTGAGATTTTCATAAGAACAGTTGTGTTGAACGGAGCGATTTGAATTTGTTCTCGAAGAAAATAATTACAAAAAAAAACCTGACGCAAATAATAAATAAACAAAAAATATTTTCTTACTGAATATTGTGGAATATTTATATATTCGTAATACAATTGTATATATACAATATACAACAAAATCAGCGGATACCAAAATAATTGCCGAAAAAGTGAGTGCAAAAAATTTCTTACAAAAACACACAAAAAAAATCATAACTGGGATTGCATTATCGCAAGGCAATATGTCCTTCCTTTTAAATGGTAAACTTTTACGATCTTCACTATCGAAGACAGTTTTAAACTGGACCGGACTTGGAGCTACGCGTGAAAAGCACGTGATGCCCAAGCATTTGGAAAAAATCAATAAAGACAAAGACCCACCATTTGCACACATGGTTGAGTATTATTATCACTCGGCCGCTCAGCTAATGGAGCCGATGATGATAAAGGAGCTGGAAAAGTATCCTTACATGAAGAAGGAACAGCGTGAACAACGTGTTTCCGCCATGCTTAAATTGATGGGCTGCACTACAAATCTATTGGAAGTTACCTTCCCTATAATAAGAAGTGATGGCAATTACGAGCTAATCACCGGCTATCGCGCACACCACACTAGACACAGATTACCACTCAAAGGCGGTGGGTTCAATTATATTATTGGCTATTATTTTTCTAGAAAAGCTGGTATATTCAAAAAATTTCTCAACGAATTTTCTAGAATATATGCATGTAGTTGTGTGTTTCAAGAAAATGTTCTTCCTTTTCAATGCTTCAACTGCTGATGTCTAGCATGATATATATAACTGACTGATAATATCCGTTCCTCTTTTGTAGGCATACGTTTTGCCATGGACGTCGACGCCGATGAGATACGCGCTTTGGCTTATCTGATGGCGTTTAAGACGGCTTGCGTGAATGTACCGTTTGGTGGTTCCAAGGGTGGCATACGTATCGACCCGAAGAAGTATACTGCACAAGAATTGCAAACAATTACGCGTCGCTATACAATGGAGCTATTACGTCGCAATATGATAGGTCCGGGTATAGATGTACCGGCACCAGATGTGAATACCAGCCAACGCGAGATGAGTTGGTTGGTGGATCAATATATTAAAACTTTTGGTAATTTTTTTTTATGAAATATTAGAAAACGTCTTGATAGACAAATAAATTGTTCTTCTAGGCTATAACGATGTAGATGCATTGGCCATCACGACTGGTAAGCCAGTAGAAATAGGCGGTATAAATGGTCGCACCGCCGCCACGGGACGTGGTCTATTTAAGGCGGCTGAATGTTTTATTATGGATAAAGATTGGATGGATTTATTAGGCTGGAAGACTGGTTGGAAAGATAAAACCGTGATCGTACAAGGGTTTGGCAATGTCGGTTCCCATGCATCCGTTTTTGTAGTGGAAGCCGGTGCCAAACTGATCGGTGTTCAAGAATTTGACGTGTCTCTAGTAAATGAGAATGGCATTGATCCAAAGGTATGTGGCGTATTGAAAATAAATATCTCCATGATAATATTTTTTTAATTTTCTTCATATACTTAGGACTTAATGGAGTATTATGCAAAAAATAATAAATCAATCAAGGGCTATACCAAAGCCACCGAAAAAGAGGGCAGTTTGTTGGGTGAAAAATGCGATATACTAATGCCTTGCTCTACGCAAAAGGTTCTCACTGTCGAAAATGCTAACAGTGTACAAGCCAAGATGATTTTAGAAGGCGCTAATGGTCCTTCGACGCCAGCTGCCGATGAAATATTACGTAAAAAGAATGTACTCATTATACCGGATTTGTTTTGCAATGCTGGCGGTGTAACGGTATCCTACTTTGAGTACTTAAAGAATATCAATCATGTATCTTATGGCAAAATGAATGTTAAACGCGAGAAAGCCATAATCAACGAGATCTTTAACTCCATGAATGAGTGCGAGGTAAGTGAACTTTGACCACCGTGCAAATAAGTTAATTTGTTAATATGAATTTTTTTAATTTATTTATTTAGGATAAGTTCAAGCCAAACAAAAAGTTAAAGCTCATAAGAGACTGTACGAAGGAGGCGGATATTGTAGACGCAGGACTACAAACAGTTATGGAAACTGCGGGGGCAGGCATTAAGATTGTGGCCAATGAATTCGGTCTCTGCAATGATTTACGCACCGCTGCCTTTATTTACTCGATTTCTAAGATTTTCCGAGCCTTAGAAATGGAGGGCATTTCTCAACAATAATTACAGAATGCGTCTGAAGTCGCTTGGCGATTATTTATTTTTACAAATTTTACATTTATATATTTATAAGGTCCAAAGTGTAATATCCTTTTGTATATTTTTCTTAAATTTTTAAATAAATATTTCTTTACAAAAACACAAACAGAATGGCTTCTTGACAGCAACAGTTTAACAATTAAAAAAAAAACCCCCTACCCACTTACTACGCCAATTTTGGTGGCATTCACCACTGCAATGATTTACGCACCGCCGCCTTTATTTACTCGATTTCGAAGATTTTCCGAGCATTAGAATTGGAGGGCATTTCTCAGCAATAATTGCAGAATGCGTCTGAAGTCGCTAGGCGATTGTTTATTTTTACACATTTTACATTTATATATTTATAAGATCCAAAGTGTAATATCCTTTTGTATATTTTTCTTCAATTTTTAAATAAATATTTCTTTACACAAACACAAACAAAATGGCTTCTTGACAGCAACAGTTTTACAATTAAAAAACAAAACCCCTACCCACTTACCTCTGTTTTTGGTACCCTTATATCTGTTTTTCTGTTTTTGGTAATATGGTACTCATACGACCTGTATAACCCCATTTGCGCGCCGTGAAAAAATCGGTTTTTCACCACGCGCCAATGCATCAAATGCACCAAAATGCACCAAAAAAGTGGTGAATGGTACCAAAAATCCATCCACCAAATGCACCAAAAATAGCGTAGTAAGTGGGTAGGGGTTATTATGCATTATTCGTCATTTTTTACGATCCCCAAAATCCAAAATTTTTGCCAGAATAAAATAATTAACATTAAAAAAACATTAACATTAACATATTTTCAACAGAAAAAATCAAAACTTCAAAACATAAACAGTCAATATTGACAAATTTATTTTTCTCAGTTCAGTTGATATTGAGATTTTCATAAGAACAGTTGTGTTGAACGGAGCGATTTGAATTTGTTCTCGAAGAAAATAATTACAAAAAAAAAAACCTGACGCAAATAATAAATAAACAAAAAATATTTTCTTACTGAATATTGTGGAATATTTATATATTCGTAATACAATTGTAACTACAATATACAACAAAATCAGCGGATACCAAAATAATTGCCGAAAAAGTGAGTGCAAAAAATTTCTTACAAAAACACACAAAAAAAATCATAACTGGGATTGCATTATCGCAAGGCAATATGTCCTTCCTTTTAAATGGTAAACTTTTACGATCTTCACTATCGAAGACAGTTTTAAACTGGACCGGACTTGGAGCTACGCGTGAAAAGCACGTGATGCCCAAGCATTTGGAAAAAATCAATAAAGACAAAGACCCACCATTTGCACACATGGTTGAGTATTATTATCACTCGGCCGCTCAGCTAATGGAGCCGATGATGATAAAGGAGCTGGAAAAGTATCCTTACATGAAGAAGGAACAGCGTGAACAACGTGTTTCCGCCATGCTTAAATTGATGGGCTGCACTACAAATCTATTGGAAGTTACCTTCCCTATAATAAGAAGTGATGGCAATTACGAGCTAATCACCGGCTATCGCGCACACCACACTAGACACAGATTACCACTCAAAGGCGGTGGGTTCAATTATATTATTGGCTATTATTTTTCTAGACAAGCTGGTATATTCAAAAAATTTCTCAACGAATTTTCTAGAATATATGCATGTAGTTGTGTGTTTCAAGAAAATGTTCTTCCTTTTCAATGCTTCAACTGCTGATGTCTAGCATGATATATATAACTGACTGATAATATCCGTTCCTCTTTTGTAGGCATACGTTTTGCCATGGACGTCGACGCCGATGAGATACGCGCTTTGGCTTATCTGATGGCGTTTAAGACGGCTTGCGTGAATGTACCGTTTGGTGGTTCCAAGGATGGCATACGTATCGACCCGAAGAAGTATACTGCACAAGAATTGCAAACAATTACGCGTCGCTATACAATGGAGCTATTACGTCGCAATATGATAGGTCCGGGTATAGATGTACCGGCACCAGATGTGAATACCAGCCAACGCGAGATGAGTTGGTTGGTGGATCAATATATTAAAACCTTTGGTAATTTTTTTATGAAATATTAGAAAACGTCTTGATAGACAAATAAATTGTTCTTCTAGGCTATAACGATGTAGATGCATTGGCCATCACGACTGGTAAGCCAGTAGAAATAGGCGGTATAAATGGTCGCACCGCCGCCACGGGACGTGGTCTATTTAAGGCGGCTGAATGTTTTATTATGGATAAAGATTGGATGGATTTATTAGGCTGGAAGACTGGTTGGAAAGATAAAACCGTGATCGTACAAGGGTTTGGCAATGTCGGTTCCCATGCATCCGTTTTTGTAGTGGAAGCCGGTGCCAAACTGATCGGTGTTCAAGAATTTGACGTGTCTCTAGTAAATGAGAATGGCATTGATCCAAAGGTATGTGGCGTATTGAAAATAAATATCTCCATGATAATATTTTTTTAATTTTCTTCATATACTTAGGACTTAATGGAGTATTATGCAAAAAATAATAAATCAATCAAGGGCTATACCAAAGCCACCGAAAAAGAGGGCAGTTTGTTGGGTGAAAAATGCGATATACTAATGCCTTGCTCTACGCAAAAGGTTCTCACTGTCGAAAATGCTAACAGTGTACAAGCCAAGATGATTTTAGAAGGCGCTAATGGTCCTTCGACGCCAGCTGCCGATGAAATATTACGTAAAAAGAATGTACTCATTATACCAGATTTGTTTTGCAATGCTGGCGGTGTAACGGTATCCTACTTTGAGTACTTAAAGAATATCAATCATGTATCTTATGGCAAAATGAATGTTAAACGCGAGAAAGCCATAATCAACGAGATCTTTAACTCCATGAATGAGTGCGAGGTAAGTGAACTTTGACCACCGTGCAAATAAGTTAATTTGTTAATATGAATTTTTTTAATTTATTTATTTAGGATAAGTTCAAGCCAAACAAAAAGTTAAAGCTCATAAGAGACTGTACGAAGGAGGCGGATATTGTAGACGCAGGACTACAAACAGTTATGGAAACTGCGGGGGCAGGCATTAAGATTGTGGCCAATGAATTCGGTCTCTGCAATGATTTACGCACCGCTGCCTTTATTTACTCGATTTCTAAGATTTTCCGAGCCTTAGAAATGGAGGGCATTTCTCAACAATAATTACAGAATGCGTCTGAAGTCGCTTGGCGATTATTTATTTTTACAAATTTTACATTTATATATTTATAAGGTCCAAAGTGTAATATCCTTTTGTATATTTTTCTTAAATTTTTAAATAAATATTTCTTTACAAAAACACAAACAGAATGGCTTCTTGACAGCAACAGTTTAACAATTAAAAAAAAACCCCCTACCCACTTACTACGCCAATTTTGGTGGCATTCACCACTGCAATGATTTACGCACCGCCGCCTTTATTTACTCGATTTCGAAGATTTTCCGAGCATTAGAATTGGAGGGCATTTCTCAGCAATAATTGCAGAATGCGTCTGAAGTCGCTAGGCGATTGTTTATTTTTACACATTTTACATTTATATATTTATAAGATCCAAAGTGTAATATCCTTTTGTATATTTTTCTTCAATTTTTAAATAAATATTTCTTTACACAAACACAAACAAAATGGCTTCTTGACAGCAACAGTTTTACAATTAAAAAACAAAACCCCTACCCACTTACCTCTGTTTTTGGTACCCTTATATCTGTTTTTCTGTTTTTGGTAATATGGTACTCATACGACCTGTATAACCCCATTTGCGCGCCGTGAAAAAATCGGTTTTTCACCACGCGCCAATGCATCAAATGCACCAAAATGCACCAAAAAAGTGGTGAATGGTACCAAAAATCCATCCACCAAATGCACCAAAAATAGCGTAGTAAGTGGGTAGGGGTTATTATGCATTATTCGTCATTTTTTACGATCCCCAAAATCCAAAATTTTTGCCAGAATAAAATAATTAACATTAAAAAAACATTAACATTAACATATTTTCAACAGAAAAAATCAAAACTTCAAAACATAAACAGTCAATATTGACAAATTTATTTTTCTCAGTTCAGTTGATATTGAGATTTTCATAAGAACAGTTGTGTTGAACGGAGCGATTTGAATTTGTTCTCGAAGAAAATAATTACAAAAAAAAACCTGACGCAAATAATAAATAAACAAAAAATATTTTCTTACTGAATATTGTGGAATATTTATATATTCGTAATACAATTGTATATATACAATATACAACAAAATCAGCGGATACCAAAATAATTGCCGAAAAAGTGAGTGCAAAAAATTTCTTACAAAAACACACAAAAAAAATCATAACTGGGATTGCATTATCGCAAGGCAATATGTCCTTCCTTTTAAATGGTAAACTTTTACGATCTTCACTATCGAAGACAGTTTTAAACTGGACCGGACTTGGAGCTACGCGTGAAAAGCACGTGATGCCCAAGCATTTGGAAAAAATCAATAAAGACAAAGACCCACCATTTGCACACATGGTTGAGTATTATTATCACTCGGCCGCTCAGCTAATGGAGCCGATGATGATAAAGGAGCTGGAAAAGTATCCTTACATGAAGAAGGAACAGCGTGAACAACGTGTTTCCGCCATGCTTAAATTGATGGGCTGCACTACAAATCTATTGGAAGTTACCTTCCCTATAATAAGAAGTGATGGCAATTACGAGCTAATCACCGGCTATCGCGCACACCACACTAGACACAGATTACCACTCAAAGGCGGTGGGTTCAATTATATTATTGGCTATTATTTTTCTAGAAAAGCTGGTATATTCAAAAAATTTCTCAACGAATTTTCTAGAATATATGCATGTAGTTGTGTGTTTCAAGAAAATGTTCTTCCTTTTCAATGCTTCAACTGCTGACATCATGATATATATAACTGACTGATAATATCCGTTCCTCTTTTGTAGGCATACGTTTTGCCATGGACGTCGACGCCGATGAGATACGCGCTTTGGCTTATCTGATGGCGTTTAAGACGGCTTGCGTGAATGTACCGTTTGGTGGTTCCAAGGGTGGCATACGTATCGACCCGAAGAAGTATACTGCACAAGAATTGCAAACAATTACGCGTCGCTATACAATGGAGCTATTACGTCGCAATATGATAGGTCCGGGTATAGATGTACCGGCACCAGATGTGAATACCAGCCAACGCGAGATGAGTTGGTTGGTGGATCAATATATTAAAACTTTTGGTAATTTTTTTTTATGAAATATTAGAAAACGTCTTGATAGACAAATAAATTGTTCTTCTAGGCTATAACGATGTAGATGCATTGGCCATCACGACTGGTAAGCCAGTAGAAATAGGCGGTATAAATGGTCGCACCGCCGCCACGGGACGTGGTCTATTTAAGGCGGCTGAATGTTTTATTATGGATAAAGATTGGATGGATTTATTAGGCTGGAAGACTGGTTGGAAAGATAAAACCGTGATCGTACAAGGGTTTGGCAATGTCGGTTCCCATGCATCCGTTTTTGTAGTGGAAGCCGGTGCCAAACTGATCGGTGTTCAAGAATTTGACGTGTCTCTAGTAAATGAGAATGGCATTGATCCAAAGGTATGTGGCGTATTGAAAATAAATATCTCCATGATAATATTTTTTTAATTTTCTTCATATACTTAGGACTTAATGGAGTATTATGCAAAAAATAATAAATCAATCAAGGGCTATACCAAAGCCACCGAAAAAGAGGGCAGTTTGTTGGGTGAAAAATGCGATATACTAATGCCTTGCTCTACGCAAAAGGTTCTCACTGTCGAAAATGCTAACAGTGTACAAGCCAAGATGATTTTAGAAGGCGCTAATGGTCCTTCGACGCCAGCTGCCGATGAAATATTACGTAAAAAGAATGTACTCATTATACCGGATTTGTTTTGCAATGCTGGCGGTGTAACGGTATCCTACTTTGAGTACTTAAAGAATATCAATCATGTATCTTATGGCAAAATGAATGTTAAACGCGAGAAAGCCATAATCAACGAGATCTTTAACTCCATGAATGAGTGCGAGGTAAGTGAACTTTGACCACCGTGCAAATAAGTTAATTTGTTAATATGAATTTTTTTAATTTATTTATTTAGGATAAGTTCAAGCCAAACAAAAAGTTAAAGCTCATAAGAGACTGTACGAAGGAGGCGGATATTGTAGACGCAGGACTACAAACAGTTATGGAAACTGCGGGGGCAGGCATTAAGATTGTGGCCAATGAATTCGGTCTCTGCAATGATTTACGCACCGCTGCCTTTATTTACTCGATTTCTAAGATTTTCCGAGCCTTAGAAATGGAGGGCATTTCTCAACAATAATTACAGAATGCGTCTGAAGTCGCTTGGCGATTATTTATTTTTACAAATTTTACATTTATATATTTATAAGGTCCAAAGTGTAATATCCTTTTGTATATTTTTCTTAAATTTTTAAATAAATATTTCTTTACAAAAACACAAACAGAATGGCTTCTTGACAGCAACAGTTTAACAATTAAAAAAAAACCCCTACCCACTTACTACGCCAATTTTGGTGGCATTCACCACTGCAATGATTTACGCACCGCCGCCTTTATTTACTCGATTTCGAAGATTTTCCGAGCATTAGAATTGGAGGGCATTTCTCAGCAATAATTGCAGAATGCGTCTGAAGTCGCTAGGCGATTGTTTATTTTTACACATTTTACATTTATATATTTATAAGATCCAAAGTGTAATATCCTTTTGTATATTTTTCTTCAATTTTTAAATAAATATTTCTTTACACAAACACAAACAAAATGGCTTCTTGACAGCAACAGTTTTACAATTAAAAAACAAAACCCCTACCCACTTACCTCTGTTTTTGGTACCCTTATATCTGTTTTTCTGTTTTTGGTAATATGGTACTCATACGACCTGTATAACCCCATTTGCGCGCCGTGAAAAAATCGGTTTTTCACCACGCGTCAATGCATCAAATGCACCAAAATGCACCAAAAAAGTGGTGAATGGTACCAAAAATCCATCCACCAAATGCACCAAAAATAGCGTAGTAAGTGGGTAGGGGTTATTATGCATTATTCGTCATTTTTTACGATCCCCAAAATCCAAAATTTTTGCCAGAATAAAATAATTAACATTAAAAAAACATTAACATTAACATATTTTCAACAGAAAAAATCAAAACTTCAAAACATAAACAGTCAATATTGTCAAATTTATTTTTCTCAGTTCAGTTGATATTGAGATTTTCATAAGAACAGTTGTGTTGAACGGAGCGATTTGAATTTGTTCTCGAAGAAAATAATTACAAAAAAAAAACCTGACGCAAATAATAAATAAACAAAAAATATTTTCTTACTGAATATTGTGGAATATTTATATATTCGTAATACAATTGTATATATACAATATACAACAAAATCAGCGGATACCAAAATAATTGCCGAAAAAGTGAGTGCAAAAAATTTCTTACAAAAACACACAAAAAAAATCATAACTGGGATTGCATTATCGCAAGGCAATATGTCCTTCCTTTTAAATGGTAAACTTTTACGATCTTCACTATCGAAGACAGTTTTAAACTGGACCGGACTTGGAGCTACGCGTGAAAAGCACGTGATGCCCAAGCATTTGGAAAAAATCAATAAAGACAAAGACCCACCATTTGCACACATGGTTGAGTATTATTATCACTCGGCCGCTCAGCTAATGGAGCCGATGATGATAAAGGAGCTGGAAAAGTATCCTTACATGAAGAAGGAACAGCGTGAACAACGTGTTTCCGCCATGCTTAAATTGATGGGCTGCACTACAAATCTATTGGAAGTTACCTTCCCTATAATAAGAAGTGATGGCAATTACGAGCTAATCACCGGCTATCGCGCACACCACACTAGACACAGATTACCACTCAAAGGCGGTGGGTTCAATTATATTATTGGCTATTATTTTTCTAGAAAAGCTGGTATATTCAAAAAATTTCTCAACGAATTTTCTAGAATATATGCATGTAGTTGTGTGTTTCAAGAAAATGTTCTTCCTTTTCAATGCTTCAACTGCTGATGTCTAGCATGATATATATAACTGACTGATAATATCCGTTCCTCTTTTGTAGGCATACGTTTTGCCATGGACGTCGACGCCGATGAGATACGCGCTTTGGCTTATCTGATGGCGTTTAAGACGGCTTGCGTGAATGTACCGTTTGGTGGTTCCAAGGGTGGCATACGTATCGACCCGAAGAAGTATACTGCACAAGAATTGCAAACAATTACGCGTCGCTATACAATGGAGCTATTACGTCGCAATATGATAGGTCCGGGTATAGATGTACCGGCACCAGATGTGAATACCAGCCAACGCGAGATGAGTTGGTTGGTGGATCAATATATTAAAACTTTTGGTAATTTTTTTTTATGAAATATTAGAAAACGTCTTGATAGACAAATAAATTGTTCTTCTAGGCTATAACGATGTAGATGCATTGGCCATCACGACTGGTAAGCCAGTAGAAATAGGCGGTATAAATGGTCGCACCGCCGCCACGGGACGTGGTCTATTTAAGGCGGCTGAATGTTTTATTATGGATAAAGATTGGATGGATTTATTAGGCTGGAAGACTGGTTGGAAAGATAAAACCGTGATCGTACAAGGGTTTGGCAATGTCGGTTCCCATGCATCCGTTTTTGTAGTGGAAGCCGGTGCCAAACTGATCGGTGTTCAAGAATTTGACGTGTCTCTAGTAAATGAGAATGGCATTGATCCAAAGGTATGTGGCGTATTGAAAATAAATATCTCCATGATAATATTTTTTTAATTTTCTTCATATACTTAGGACTTAATGGAGTATTATGCAAAAAATAATAAATCAATCAAGGGCTATACCAAAGCCACCGAAAAAGAGGGCAGTTTGTTGGGTGAAAAATGCGATATACTAATGCCTTGCTCTACGCAAAAGGTTCTCACTGTCGAAAATGCTAACAGTGTACAAGCCAAGATGATTTTAGAAGGCGCTAATGGTCCTTCGACGCCAGCTGCCGATGAAATATTACGTAAAAAGAATGTACTCATTATACCGGATTTGTTTTGCAATGCTGGCGGTGTAACGGTATCCTACTTTGAGTACTTAAAGAATATCAATCATGTATCTTATGGCAAAATGAATGTTAAACGCGAGAAAGCCATAATCAACGAGATCTTTAACTCCATGAATGAGTGCGAGGTAAGTGAACTTTGACCACCGTGCAAATAAGTTAATTTGTTAATATGAATTTTTTTAATTTATTTATTTAGGATAAGTTCAAGCCAAACAAAAAGTTAAAGCTCATAAGAGACTGTACGAAGGAGGCGGATATTGTAGACGCAGGACTACAAACAGTTATGGAAACTGCGGGGGCAGGCATTAAGATTGTGGCCAATGAATTCGGTCTCTGCAATGATTTACGCACCGCTGCCTTTATTTACTCGATTTCTAAGATTTTCCGAGCCTTAGAAATGGAGGGCATTTCTCAACAATAATTACAGAATGCGTCTGAAGTCGCTTGGCGATTATTTATTTTTACAAATTTTACATTTATATATTTATAAGGTCCAAAGTGTAATATCCTTTTGTATATTTTTCTTAAATTTTTAAATAAATATTTCTTTACAAAAACACAAACAGAATGGCTTCTTGACAGCAACAGTTTAACAATTAAAAAAAAAACCCCCTACCCACTTACTACGCCAATTTTGGTGGCATTCACCACTGCAATGATTTACGCACCGCCGCCTTTATTTACTCGATTTCGAAGATTTTCCGAGCATTAGAATTGGAGGGCATTTCTCAGCAATAATTGCAGAATGCGTCTGAAGTCGCTAGGCGATTGTTTATTTTTACACATTTTACATTTATATATTTATAAGATCCAAAGTGTAATATCCTTTTGTATATTTTTCTTCAATTTTTAAATAAATATTTCTTTACACAAACACAAACAAAATGGCTTCTTGACAGCAACAGTTTTACAATTAAAAAACAAAACCCCTACCCACTTACCTCTGTTTTTGGTACCCTTATATCTGTTTTTCTGTTTTTGGTAATATGGTACTCATACGACCTGTATAACCCCATTTGCGCGCCGTGAAAAAATCGGTTTTTCACCACGCGTCAATGCATCAAATGCACCAAAATGCACCAAAAAAGTGGTGAATGGTACCAAAAATTCATCCACCAAATGCACCAAAAATAGCGTAGTAAGTGGGTAGGGGTTATTATGCATTATTCGTCATTTTTTACGATCCCCAAAATCCAAAATTTTTGCCAGAATAAAATAATTAACATTAAAAAAACATTAACATTAACATATTTTCAACAGAAAAAATCAAAACTTCAAAACATAAACAGTCAATATTGTCAAATTTATTTTTCTCAGTTCAGTTGATATTGAGATTTTCATAAGAACAGTTGTGTTGAACGGAGCGATTTGAATTTGTTCTCGAAGAAAATAATTACAAAAAAAAACCTGACGCAAATAATAAATAAACAAAAAATATTTTCTTACTGAATATTGTGGAATATTTATATATTCGTAATACAATTGTATATATACAATATACAACAAAATCAGCGGATACCAAAATAATTGCCGAAAAAGTGAGTGCAAAAAATTTCTTACAAAAACACACAAAAAAAAATCATAACTGGGATTGCATTATCGCAAGGCAATATGTCCTTCCTTTTAAATGGTAAACTTTTACGATCTTCACTATCGAAGACAGTTTTAAACTGGACCGGACTTGGGGCTACGCGTGAAAAGCACGTGATGCCCAAGCATTTGGAAAAAATCAATAAAGACAAAGACCCACCATTTGCACACATGGTTGAGTATTATTATCACTCGGCCGCTCAGCTAATGGAGCCGATGATGATAAAGGAGCTGGAAAAGTATCCTTACATGAAGAAGGAACAGCGTGAACAACGTGTTTCCGCCATGCTTAAATTGATGGGCTGCACTACAAATCTATTGGAAGTTACCTTCCCTATAATAAGAAGTGATGGCAATTACGAGCTAATCACCGGCTATCGCGCACACCACACTAGACACAGATTACCACTCAAAGGCGGTGGGTTCAATTATATTATTGGCTATTATTTTTCTAGAAAAGCTGGTATATTCAAAAAATTTCTCAACGAATTTTCTAGAATATATGCATGTAGTTGTGTGTTTCAAGAAAATGTTCTTCCTTTTCAATGCTTCAACTGCTGATGTCTAGCATGATATATATAACTGACTGATCATATCCGTTCCTCTTTTGTAGGCATACGTTTTGCCATGGACGTCGACGCCGATGAGATACGCGCTTTGGCTTATCTGATGGCGTTTAAGACGGCTTGCGTGAATGTACCGTTTGGTGGTTCCAAGGGTGGCATACGTATCGACCCGAAGAAGTATACTGCACAAGAATTGCAAACAATTACGCGTCGCTATACAATGGAGCTATTACGTCGCAATATGATAGGTCCGGGTATAGATGTACCGGCACCAGATGTGAATACCAGCCAACGCGAGATGAGTTGGTTGGTGGATCAATATATTAAAACTTTTGGTAATTTTTTTTATGAAATATTAGAAAACGTCTTGATAGACAAATAAATTGTTCTTCTAGGCTATAACGATGTAGATGCATTGGCCATCACGACTGGTAAGCCAGTAGAAATAGGCGGTATAAATGGTCGCACCGCCGCCACGGGACGTGGTCTATTTAAGGCGGCTGAATGTTTTATTATGGATAAAGATTAGATGGATTTATTAGGCTGGAAGACTGGTTGGAAAGATAAAACCGTGATCGTACAAGGGTTTGGCAATGTCGGTTCCCATGCATCCGTTTTTGTAGTGGAAGCCGGTGCCAAACTGATCGGTGTTCAAGAATTTGACGTGTCTCTAGTAAATGAGAATGGCATTGATCCAAAGGTATGTGGCGTATTGAAAATAAATATCTCCATGATAATATTTTTTTAATTTTCTTCATATACTTAGGACTTAATGGAGTATTATGCAAAAAATAATAAATCAATCAAGGGCTATACCAAAGCCACCGAAAAAGAGGGCAGTTTGTTGGGTGAAAAATGCGATATACTAATGCCTTGCTCTACGCAAAAGGTTCTCACTGTCGAAAATGCTAACAGTGTACAAGCCAAGATGATTTTAGAAGGCGCTAATGGTCCTTCGACGCCAGCTGCCGATGAAATATTACGTAAAAAGAATGTACTCATTATACCGGATTTGTTTTGCAATGCTGGCGGTGTAACGGTATCCTACTTTGAGTACTTAAAGAATATCAATCATGTATCTTATGGCAAAATGAATGTTAAACGCGAGAAAGCCATAATCAACGAGATCTTTAACTCCATGAATGAGTGCGAGGTAAGTGAACTTTGACCACCGTGCAAATAAGTTAATTTGTTAATAAGAATTTTTTTAATTTATTTATTTAGGATAAGTTCAAGCCAAACAAAAAGTTAAAGCTCATAAGAGACTGTACGAAGGAGGTGGATATTGTAGACGCAGGACTACAAACAGTTATGGAAACTGCGGGGGCAGGCATTAAGATTGTGGCCAATGAATTCGGTCTCTGCAATGATTTACGCACCGCTGCCTTTATTTACTCGATTTCTAAAATTTTCCGAGCCTTAGAAATGGAGGGCATTTCTCAACAATAATTACAGAATGCGTCTGAAGTCGCTTGGCGATTATTTATTTTTACAAATTTTACATTTATATATTTATAAGATCCAAAGTGTAATATCCTTTTGTATATTTTTCTTAAATTTTTAAATAAATATTTCTTTACAAAAACACAAACAGAATGGCTTCTTGACAGCAACAGTTTAACAATTAAAAAAAAAACCCCTACCCACTTACTACGCCAATTTTGGTGGCATTCACCACTGCAATGATTTACGCACCGCCGCCTTTATTTACTCGATTTCGAAGATTTTCCGAGCATTAGAATTGGAGGGCATTTCTCAGCAATAATTGCAGAATGCGTCTGAAGTCGCTAGGCGATTGTTTATTTTTACACATTTTACATTTATATATTTATAAGATCCAAAGTGTAATATCCTTTTGTATATTTTTCTTCAATTTTTAAATAAATATTTCTTTACACAAACACAAACAAAATGGCTTCTTGACAGCAACAGTTTTACAATTAAAAAACAAAACCCCTACCCACTTACCTCTGTTTTTGGTACCCTTATATCTGTTTTTCTGTTTTTGGTAATATGGTACTCATACGACCTGTATAACCCCATTTGCGCGCCGTGAAAAAATCGGTTTTTCACCACGCGCCAATGCATCAAATGCACCAAAATGCACCAAAAAAGTGGTGAATGGTACCAAAAATCCATCCACCAAATGCACCAAAAATAGCGTAGTAAGTGGGTAGGGGTTATTATGCATTATTCGTCATTTTTTACGATCCCCAAAATCCAAAATTTTTGCCAGAATAAAATAATTAACATTAAAAAAACATTAACATTAACATATTTTCAACAGAAAAAATCAAAACTTCAAAACATAAACAGTCAATATTGTCAAATTTATTTTTCTCAGTTCAGTTGATATTGAGATTTTCATAAGAACAGTTGTGTTGAACGGAGCGATTTGAATTTGTTCTCGAAGAAAATAATTACAAAAAAAAACCTGACGCAAATAATAAATAAACAAAAAATATTTTCTTACTGAATATTGTGGAATATTTATATATTCGTAATACAATTGTATATATACAATATACAACAAAATCAGCGGATACCAAAATAATTGCCGAAAAAGTGAGTGCAAAAAATTTCTTACAAAAACACACAAAAAAAATCATAACTGGGATTGCATTATCGCAAGGCAATATGTCCTTCCTTTTAAATGGTAAACTTTTACGATCTTCACTATCGAAGACAGTTTTAAACTGGACCGGACTTGGAGCTACGCGTGAAAAGCACGTGATGCCCAAGCATTTGGAAAAAATCAATAAAGACAAAGACCCACCATTTGCACACATGGTTGAGTATTATTATCACTCGGCCGCTCAGCTAATGGAGCCGATGATGATAAAGGAGCTGGAAAAGTATCCTTACATGAAGAAGGAACAGCGTGAACAACGTGTTTCCGCCATGCTTAAATTGATGGGCTGCACTACAAATCTATTGGAAGTTACCTTCCCTATAATAAGAAGTGATGGCAATTACGAGCTAATCACCGGCTATCGCGCACACCACACTAGACACAGATTACCACTCAAAGGCGGTGGGTTCAATTATATTATTGGCTATTATTTTTCTAGAAAAGCTGGTATATTTAAAAAATTTCTCAACGAATTTTCTAGAATATATGCATGTAGTTGTGTGTTTCAAGAAAATGTTCTTCCTTTTCAATGCTTCAACTGCTGATGTCTAGCATGATATATATAACTGACTGATAATATCCGTTCCTCTTTTGTAGGCATACGTTTTGCCATGGACGTCGACGCCGATGAGATACGCGCTTTGGCTTATCTGATGGCGTTTAAGACGGCTTGCGTGAATGTACCGTTTGGTGGTTCCAAGGGTGGCATACGTATCGACCCGAAGAAGTATACTGCACAAGAATTGCAAACAATTACGCGTCGCTATACAATGGAGCTATTACGTCGCAATATGATAGGTCCGGGTATAGATGTACCGGCACCAGATGTGAATACCAGCCAACGCGAGATGAGTTGGTTGGTGGATCAATATATTAAAACTTTTGGTAATTTTTTTATGAAATATTAGAAAACGTCTTGATAGACAAATAAATTGTTCTTCTAGGCTATAACGATGTAGATGCATTGGCCATCACGACTGGTAAGCCAGTAGAAATAGGCGGTATAAATGGTCGCACCGCCGCCACGGGACGTGGTCTATTTAAGGCGGCTGAATGTTTTATTATGGATAAAGATTGGATGGATTTATTAGGCTGGAAGACTGGTTGGAAAGATAAAACCGTGATCGTACAAGGGTTTGGCAATGTCGGTTCCCATGCATCCGTTTTTGTAGTGGAAGCCGGTGCCAAACTGATCGGTGTTCAAGAATTTGACGTGTCTCTAGTAAATGAGAATGGCATTGATCCAAAGGTATGTGGCGTATTGAAAATAAATATCTCCATGATAATATTTTTTTAATTTTCTTCATATACTTAGGACTTAATGGAGTATTATGCAAAAAATAATAAATCAATCAAGGGCTATACCAAAGCCACCGAAAAAGAGGGCAGTTTGTTGGGTGAAAAATGCGATATACTAATGCCTTGCTCTACGCAAAAGGTTCTCACTGTCGAAAATGCTAACAGTGTACAAGCCAAGATGATTTTAGAAGGCGCTAATGGTCCTTCGACGCCAGCTGCCGATGAAATATTACGTAAAAAGAATGTACTCATTATACCGGATTTGTTTTGCAATGCTGGCGGTGTAACGGTATCCTACTTTGAGTACTTAAAGAATATCAATCATGTATCTTATGGCAAAATGAATGTTAAACGCGAGAAAGCCATAATCAACGGGATCTTTAACTCCATGAATGAGTGCGAGGTAAGTGAACTTTGACCATCGTGCAAATAAGTTAATTTGTTAATATGAATTTTTTTAATTTATTTATTTAGGATAAGTTCAAGCCAAACAAAAAGTTAAAGCTCATAAGAGACTGTACGAAGGAGGCGGATATTGTAGACGCAGGACTACAAACAGTTATGGAAACTGCGGGGGCAGGCATTAAGATTGTGGCCAATGAATTCGGTCTCTGCAATGATTTACGCACCGCTGCCTTTATTTACTCGATTTCTAAGATTTTCCGAGCCTTAGAAATGGAGGGCATTTCTCAACAATAATTACAGAATGCGTCTGAAGTCGCTTGGCGATTATTTATTTTTACAAATTTTACATTTATATATTTATAAGATCCAAAGTGTAATATCCTTTTGTATATTTTTCTTAAATTTTTAAATAAATATTTCTTTACAAAAACACAAACAGAATGGCTTCTTGACAGCAACAGTTTAACAATTAAAAAAAAAACCCCTACCCACTTACTACGCCAATTTTGGTGGCATTCACCACTGCAATGATTTACGCACCGCCGCCTTTATTTACTCGATTTCGAAGATTTCCCGAGCATTAGAATTGGAGGGCATTTCTCAGCAATAATTGCAGAATGCGTCTGAAGTCGCTAGGCGATTGTTTATTTTTACACATTTTACATTTATATATTTATAAGATCCAAAGTGTAATATCCTTTTGTATATTTTTCTTCAATTTTTAAATAAATATTTCTTTACACAAACACAAACAAAATGGCTTCTTGACAGCAACAGTTTTACAATTAAAAAACAAAACCCCTACCCACTTACCTCTGTTTTTGGTACCCTTATATCTGTTTTTCTGTTTTTGGTAATATGGTACTCATACGACCTGTATAACCCCATTTGCGCGCCGTGAAAAAATCGGTTTTTCACCACGCGTCAATGCATCAAATGCACCAAAATGCACCAAAAAAGTGGTGAATGGTACCAAAAATCCATCCACCAAATGCACCAAAAATAGCGTAGTAAGTGGGTAGGGGTTATTATGCATTATTCGTCATTTTTTACGATCCCCAAAATCCAAAATTTTTGCCAGAATAAAATAATAAACATTAAAAAAACATTAACATTAACATATTTTCAACAGAAAAAATCAAAACTTCAAAACATAAACAGTCAATATTGTCAAATTTATTTTTCTCAGTTCAGTTGATATTGAGATTTTCATAAGAACAGTTGTGTTGAACGGAGCGATTTGAATTTGTTCTCGAAGAAAATAATTACAAAAAAAACCTGACGCAAATAATAAATAAACAAAAAATATTTTCTTACTGAATATTGTGGAATATTTATATATTCGTAATACAATTGTATATATACAATATACAACAAAATCAGCGGATACCAAAATAATTGCCGAAAAAGTGAGTGCAAAAAATTTCTTACAAAAACACACAAAAAAAATCATAACTGGGATTGCATTATCGCAAGGCAATATGTCCTTCCTTTTAAATGGTAAACTTTTACGATCTTCACTATCGAAGACAGTTTTAAACTGGACCGGACTTGGAGCTACGCGTGAAAAGCACGTGATGCCCAAGCATTTGGAAAAAATCAATAAAGACAAAGACCCACCATTTGCACACATGGTTGAGTATTATTATCACTCGGCCGCTCAGCTAATGGAGCCGATGATGATAAAGGAGCTGGAAAAGTATCCTTACATGAAGAAGGAACAGCGTGAACAACGTGTTTCCGCCATGCTTAAATTGATGGGCTGCACTACAAATCTATTGGAAGTTACCTTCCCTATAATAAGAAGTGATGGCAATTACGAGCTAATCACCGGCTATCGCGCACACCACACTAGACACAGATTACCACTCAAAGGCGGTGGGTTCAATTATATTATTGGCTATTATTTTTCTAGAAAAGCTGGTATATTCAAAAAATTTCTCAACGAATTTTCTAGAATATATGCATGTAGTTGTGTGTTTCAAGAAAATGTTCTTCCTTTTCAATGCTTCAACTGCTGATGTCTAGCATGATATATATAACTGACTGATCATATCCGTTCCTCTTTTGTAGGCATACGTTTTGCCATGGACGTCGACGCCGATGAGATACGCGCTTTGGCTTATCTGATGGCGTTTAAGACGGCTTGCGTGAATGTACCGTTTGGTGGTTCCAAGGGTGGCATACGTATCGACCCGAAGAAGTATACTGCACAAGAATTGCAAACAATTACGCGTCGTTATACAATGGAGCTATTACGTCGCAATATGATAGGTCCGGGTATAGATGTACCGGCACCAGATGTGAATACCAGCCAACGCGAGATGAGTTGGTTGGTGGATCAATATATTAAAACTTTTGGTAATTTTTTTTATGAAATATTAGAAAACGTCTTGATAGACAAATAAATTGTTCTTCTAGGCTATAACGATGTAGATGCATTGGCCATCACGACTGGTAAGCCAGTAGAAATAGGCGGTATAAATGGTCGCATCGCCGCCACGGGACGTGGTCTATTTAAGGCGGCTGAATGTTTTATTATGGATAAAGATTGGATGGATTTATTAGGCTGGAAGACTGGTTGGAAAGATAAAACCGTGATCGTACAAGGGTTTGGCAATGTCGGTTCCCATGCATCCGTTTTTGTAGTGGAAGCCGGTGCCAAACTGATCGGTGTTCAAGAATTTGACGTGTCTCTAGTAAATGAGAATGGCATTGATCCAAAGGTATGTGGCGTATTGAAAATAAATATCTCCATGATAATATTTTTTTAATTTTCTTCATATACTTAGGACTTAATGGAGTATTATGCAAAAAATAATAAATCAATCAAGGGCTATACCAAAGCCACCGAAAAAGAGGGCAGTTTGTTGGGTGAAAAATGCGATATACTAATGCCTTGCTCTACGCAAAAGGTTCTCACTGTCGAAAATGCTAACAGTGTACAAGCCAAGATGATTTTAGAAGGCGCTAATGGTCCTTCGACGCCAGCTGCCGATGAAATATTACGTAAAAAGAATGTACTCATTATACCGGATTTGTTTTGCAATGCTGGCGGTGTAACGGTATCCTACTTTGAGTACTTAAAGAATATCAATCATGTATCTTATGGCAAAATGAATGTTAAACGCGAGAAAGCCATAATCAACGAGATCTTTAACTCCATGAATGAGTGCGAGGTAAGTGAACTTTGACCATCGTGCAAATAAGTTAATTTGTTAATATGAATTTTTTTAATTTATTTATTTAGGATAAGTTCAAGCCAAACAAAAAGTTAAAGCTCATAAGAGACTGTACGAAGGAGGCGGATATTGTAGACGCAGGACTACAAACAGTTATGGAAACTGCGGGGGCAGGCATTAAGATTGTGGCCAATGAATTCGGTCTCTGCAATGATTTACGCACCGCTGCCTTTATTTACTCGATTTCTAAGATTTTCCGAGCCTTAGAAATGGAGGGCATTTCTCAACAATAATTACAGAATGCGTCTGAAGTCGCTTGGCGATTATTTATTTTTACAAATTTTACATTTATATATTTATAAGATCCAAAGTGTAATATCCTTTTGTATATTTTTCTTAAATTTTTAAATAAATATTTCTTTACAAAAACACAAACAGAATGGCTTCTTGACAGCAACAGTTTAACAATTAAAAAAAAAACCCCCTACCCACTTACTACGCCAATTTTGGTGGCATTCACCACTGCAATGATTTACGCACCGCCGCCTTTATTTACTCGATTTCGAAGATTTTCCGAGCATTAGAATTGGAGGGCATTTCTCAGCAATAATTGCAGAATGCGTCTGAAGTCGCTAGGCGATTGTTTATTTTTACACATTTTACATTTATATATTTATAAGATCCAACGTGTAATATCCTTTTGTATATTTTTCTTCAATTTTTAAATAAATATTTCTTTACACAAACACAAACAAAATGGCTTCTTGACAGCAACAGTTTTACAATTAAAAAACAAAACCCCTACCCACTTACCTCTGTTTTTGGTACCCTTATATCTGTTTTTCTGTTTTTGGTAATATGGTACTCATACGACCTGTATAACCCCATTTGCGCGCCGTGAAAAAATCGGTTTTTCACCACGCGTCAATGCATCAAATGCACCAAAATGCACCAAAAAAGTGGTGAATGGTACCAAAAATCCATCCACCAAATGCACCAAAAATAGCGTAGTAAGTGGGTAGGGGTTATTATGCATTATTCGTCATTTTTTACGATCCCCAAAATCCAAAATTTTTGCCAGAATAAAATAATAAACATTAAAAAAACATTAACATTAACATATTTTCAACAGAAAAAATCAAAACTTCAAAACATAAACAGTCAATATTGTCAAATTTATTTTTCTCAGTTCAGTTGATATTGAGATTTTCATAAGAACAGTTGTGTTGAACGGAGCGATTTGAATTTGTTCTCGAAGAAAATAATTACAAAAAAAAACCTGACGCAAATAATAAATAAACAAAAAATATTTTCTTACTGAATATTGTGGAATATTTATATATTCGTAATACAATTGTATATATACAATATACAACAAAATCAGCGGATACCAAAATAATTGCCGAAAAAGTGAGTGCAAAAAATTTCTTACAAAAACACACAAAAAAAATCATAACTGGGATTGCATTATCGCAAGGCAATATGTCCTTCCTTTTAAATGGTAAACTTTTACGATCTTCACTATCGAAGACAGTTTTAAACTGGACCGGACTTGGAGCTACGCGTGAAAAGCACGTGATGCCCAAGCATTTGGAAAAAATCAATAAAGACAAAGACCCACCATTTGCACACATGGTTGAGTATTATTATCACTCGGCCGCTCAGCTAATGGAGCCGATGATGATAAAGGAGCTGGAAAAGTATCCTTACATGAAGAAGGAACAGCGTGAACAACGTGTTTCCGCCATGCTTAAATTGATGGGCTGCACTACAAATCTATTGGAAGTTACCTTCCCTATAATAAGAAGTGATGGCAATTACGAGCTAATCACCGGCTATCGCGCACACCACACTAGACACAGATTACCACTCAAAGGCGGTGGGTTCAATTATATTATTGGCTATTATTTTTCTAGAAAAGCTGGTATATTCAAAAAATTTCTCAACGAATTTTCTAGAATATATGCATGTAGTTGTGTGTTTCAAGAAAATGTTCTTCCTTTTCAATGCTTCAACTGCTGATGTCTAGCATGATATATATAACTGACTGATCATATCCGTTCCTCTTTTGTAGGCATACGTTTTGCCATGGACGTCGACGCCGATGAGATACGCGCTTTGGCTTATCTGATGGCGTTTAAGACGGCTTGCGTGAATGTACCGTTTGGTGGTTCCAAGGGTGGCATACGTATCGACCCGAAGAAGTATACTGCACAAGAATTGCAAACAATTACGCGTCGTTATACAATGGAGCTATTACGTCGCAATATGATAGGTCCGGGTATAGATGTACCGGCACCAGATGTGAATACCAGCCAACGCGAGATGAGTTGGTTGGTGGATCAATATATTAAAACTTTTGGTAATTTTTTTTATGAAATATTAGAAAACGTCTTGATAGACAAATAAATTGTTCTTCTAGGCTATAACGATGTAGATGCATTGGCCATCACGACTGGTAAGCCAGTAGAAATAGGCGGTATAAATGGTCGCACCGCCGCCACGGGACGTGGTCTATTTAAGGCGGCTGAATGTTTTATTATGGATAAAGATTGGATGGATTTATTAGGCTGGAAGACTGGTTGGAAAGATAAAACCGTGATCGTACAAGGGTTTGGCAATGTCGGTTCCCATGCATCCGTTTTTGTAGTGGAAGCCGGTGCCAAACTGATCGGTGTTCAAGAATTTGACGTGTCTCTAGTGAATGAGAATGGCATAGATCCAAAGGTATGTGGCGTATTGAAAATAAATATCTCCATGATAATATTTTTTTAATTTTCTTCATATACTTAGGACTTAATGGAGTATTATGCAAAAAATAATAAATCAATCAAGGGCTATACCAAAGCCACCGAAAAAGAGGGCAGTTTGTTGGGTGAAAAATGCGATATACTAATGCCTTGCTCTACGCAAAAGGTTCTCACTGTCGAAAATGCTAACAGTGTACAAGCCAAGATGATTTTAGAAGGCGCTAATGGTCCTTCGACGCCAGCTGCCGATGAAATATTACGTAAAAAGAATGTACTCATTATACCGGATTTGTTTTGCAATGCTGGCGGTGTAACGGTATCCTACTTTGAGTACTTAAAGAATATCAATCATGTATCTTATGGCAAAATGAATGTTAAACGCGAGAAAGCCATAATCAACGAGATCTTTAACTCCACGAATGAGTGCGAGGTAAGTGAACTTTGACCACCGTGCAAATAAGTTAATTTGTTAATATGAATTTTTTTAATTTATTTATTTAGGATAAGTTCAAGCCAAACAAAAAGTTAAAGCTCATAAGAGACTGTACGAAGGAGGCGGATATTGTAGACGCAGGACTACAAACAGTTATGGAAACTGCGGGGGCAGGCATTAAGATTGTGGCCAATGAATTCGGTCTCTGCAATGATTTACGCACCGCTGCCTTTATTTACTCGATTTCTAAGATTTTCCGAGCCTTAGAAATGGAGGGCATTTCTCAACAATAATTACAGAATGCGTCTGAAGTCGCTTGGCGATTATTTATTTTTACAAATTTTACATTTATATATTTATAAGATCCAAAGTGTAATATCCTTTTGTATATTTTTCTTAAATTTTTAAATAAATATTTCTTTACAAAAACACAAACAGAATGGCTTCTTGACAGCAACAGTTTAACAATTAAAAAAAAAAACCCTACCCACTTACTACGCCAATTTTGGTGGCATTCACCACTGCAATGATTTACGCACCGCCGCCTTTATTTACTCGATTTCGAAGATTTTCCGAGCATTAGAATTGGAGGGCATTTCTCAGCAATAATTGCAGAATGCGTCTGAAGTCGCTAGGCGATTGTTTATTTTTACACATTTTACATTTATATATTTATAAGATCCAAAGTGTAATATCCTTTTGTATATTTTTCTTCAATTTTTAAATAAATATTTCTTTACACAAACACAAACAAAATGGCTTCTTGACAGCAACAGTTTTACAATTAAAAAACAAAACCCCTACCCACTTACCTCTGTTTTTGGTACCCTTATATCTGTTTTTCTGTTTTTGGTAATATGGTACTCATACGACCTGTATAACCCCATTTGCGCGCCGTGAAAAAATCGGTTTTTCACCACGCGCCAATGCATCAAATGCACCAAAATGCACCAAAAAAGTGGTGAATGGTACCAAAAATCCATCCAACAAATGCACCAAAAATAGCGTAGTAAGTGGGTAGGGGTTATTATGCATTATTCGTCATTTTTTACGATCCCCAAAATCCAAAATTTTTGCCAGAATAAAATAATAAACATTAAAAAAACATTAACATTAACATATTTTCAACAGAAAAAATCAAAACTTCAAAACATAAACAGTCAATATTGTCAAATTTATTTTTCTCAGTTCAGTTGATATTGAGATTTTCATAAGAACAGTTGTGTTGAACGGAGCGATTTGAATTTGTTCTCGAAGAAAATAATTACAAAAAAAAACCTGACGCAAATAATAAATAAACAAAAAATATTTTCTTACTGAATATTGTGGAATATTTATATATTCGTAATACAATTGTATATATACAATATACAACAAAATCAGCGGATACCAAAATAATTGCCGAAAAAGTGAGTGCAAAAAATTTCTTACAAAAACACACAAAAAAAAATCATAACTGGGATTGCATTATCGCAAGGCAATATGTCCTTCCTTTTAAATGGTAAACTTTTACGATCTTCACTATCGAAGACAGTTTTAAACTGGACCGGACTTGGAGCTACGCGTGAAAAGCACGTGATGCCCAAGCATTTGGAAAAAATCAATAAAGACAAAGACCCACCATTTGCACACATGGTTGAGTATTATTATCACTCGGCCGCTCAGCTAATGGAGCCGATGATGATAAAGGAGCTGGAAAAGTATCCTTACATGAAGAAGGAACAGCGTGAACAACGTGTTTCCGCCATGCTTAAATTGATGGGCTGCACTACAAATCTATTGGAAGTTACCTTCCCTATAATAAGAAGTGATGGCAATTACGAGCTAATCACCGGCTATCGCGCACACCACACTAGACACAGATTACCACTCAAAGGCGGTGGGTTCAATTATATTATTGGCTATTATTTTTCTAGAAAAGCTGGTATATTCAAAAAATTTCTCAACGAATTTTCTAGAATATATGCATGTAGTTGTGTGTTTCAAGAAAATGTTCTTCCTTTTCAATGCTTCAACTGCTGATGTCTAGCATGATATATATAACTGACTGATAATATCCGTTCCTCTTTTGTAGGCATACGTTTTGCCATGGACGTCGACGCCGATGAGATACGCGCTTTGGCTTATCTGATGGCGTTTAAGACGGCTTGCGTGAATGTACCGTTTGGTGGTTCCAAGGGTGGCATACGTATCGACCCGAAGAAGTATACTGCACAAGAATTGCAAACAATTACGCGTCGCTATACAATGGAGCTATTACGTCGCAATATGATAGGTCCGGGTATAGATGTACCGGCACCAGATGTGAATACCAGCCAACGCGAGATGAGTTGGTTGGTGGATCAATATATTAAAACTTTTGGTAATTTTTTTTATGAAATATTAGAAAACGTCTTGATAGACAAATAAATTGTTCTTCTAGGCTATAACGATGTAGATGCATTGGCCATCACGACTGGTAAGCCAGTAGAAATAGGCGGTATAAATGGTCGCACCGCCGCCACGGGACGTGGTCTATTTAAGGCGGCTGAATGTTTTATTATGGATAAAGATTGGATGGATTTATTAGGCTGGAAGACTGGTTGGAAAGATAAAACCGTGATCGTACAAGGGTTTGGCAATGTCGGTTCCCATGCATCCGTTTTTGTAGTGGAAGCCGGTGCCAAACTGATCGGTGTTCAAGAATTTGACGTGTCTCTAGTGAATGAGAATGGCATAGATCCAAAGGTATGTGGCGTATTGAAAATAAATATCTCCATGATAATATTTTTTTAATTTTCTTCATATACTTAGGACTTAATGGAGTATTATGCAAAAAATAATAAATCAATCAAGGGCTATACCAAAGCCACCGAAAAAGAGGGCAGTTTGTTGGGTGAAAAATGCGATATACTAATGCCTTGCTCTACGCAAAAGGTTCTCACTGTCGAAAATGCTAACAGTGTACAAGCCAAGATGATTTTAGAAGGCGCTAATGGTCCTTCGACGCCAGCTGCCGATGAAATATTACGTAAAAAGAATGTACTCATTATACCGGATTTGTTTTGCAATGCTGGCGGTGTAACGGTATCCTACTTTGAGTACTTAAAGAATATCAATCATGTATCTTATGGCAAAATGAATGTTAAACGCGAGAAAGTCATAATCAACGAGATCTTTAACTCCACGAATGAGTGCGAGGTAAGTGAACTTTGACCACCGTGCAAATAAGTTAATTTGTTAATATGATTTTTTTTTAATTTATTTATTTAGGATAAGTTCAAGCCAAACAAAAAGTTAAAGCTCATAAGAGACTGTACGAAGGAGGCGGATATTGTAGACGCAGGACTACAAACAGTTATGGAAACTGCGGGGGCAGGCATTAAGATTGTGGCCAATGAATTCGGTCTCTGCAATGATTTACGCACCGCTGCCTTTATTTACTCGATTTCTAAGATTTTCCGAGCCTTAGAAATGGAGGGCATTTCTCAACAATAATTACAGAATGCGTCTGAAGTCGCTTGGCGATTATTTATTTTTACAAATTTTACATTTATATATTTATAAGATCCAAAGTGTAATATCCTTTTGTATATTTTTCTTAAATTTTTAAATAAATATTTCTTTACAAAAACACAAACAGAATGGCTTCTTGACAGCAACAGTTTAACAATTAAAAAAAAAAACCCTACCCACTTACTACGCCAATTTTGGTGGCATTCACCACTGCAATGATTTACGCACCGCCGCCTTTATTTACTCGATTTCGAAGATTTTCCGAGCATTAGAATTGGAGGGCATTTCTCAGCAATAATTGCAGAATGCGTCTGAAGTCGCTAGGCGATTGTTTATTTTTACACATTTTACATTTATATATTTATAAGATCCAAAGTGTAATATCCTTTTGTATATTTTTCTTCAATTTTTAAATAAATATTTCTTTACACAAACACAAACAAAATGGCTTCTTGACAGCAACAGTTTTACAATTAAAAAACAAAACCCCTACCCACTTACCTCTGTTTTTGGTACCCTTATATCTGTTTTTCTGTTTTTGGTAATATGGTACTCATACGACCTGTATAACCCCATTTGCGCGCCGTGAAAAAATCGGTTTTTCACCACGCGCCAATGCATCAAATGCACCAAAATGCACCAAAAAAGTGGTGAATGGTACCAAAAATCCATCCAACAAATGCACCAAAAATAGCGTAGTAAGTGGGTAGGGGTTATTATGCATTATTCGTCATTTTTTACGATCCCCAAAATCCAAAATTTTTGCCAGAATAAAATAATAAACATTAAAAAAACATTAACATTAACATATTTTCAACAGAAAAAATCAAAACTTCAAAACATAAACAGTCAATATTGTCAAATTTATTTTTCTCAGTTCAGTTGATATTGAGATTTTCATAAGAACAGTTGTGTTGAACGGAGCGATTTGAATTTGTTCTCGAAGAAAATAATTACAAAAAAAAACCTGACGCAAATAATAAATAAACAAAAAATATTTTCTTACTGAATATTGTGGAATATTTATATATTCGTAATACAATTGTATATATACAATATACAACAAAATCAGCGGATACCAAAATAATTGCCGAAAAAGTGAGTGCAAAAAATTTCTTACAAAAACACACAAAAAAAATCATAACTGGGATTGCATTATCGCAAGGCAATATGTCCTTCCTTTTAAATGGTAAACTTTTACGATCTTCACTATCGAAGACAGTTTTAAACTGGACCGGACTTGGAGCTACGCGTGAAAAGCACGTGATGCCCAAGCATTTGGAAAAAATCAATAAAGACAAAGACCCACCATTTGCACACATGGTTGAGTATTATTATCACTCGGCCGCTCAGCTAATGGAGCCGATGATGATAAAGGAGCTGGAAAAGTATCCTTACATGAAGAAGGAACAGCGTGAACAACGTGTTTCCGCCATGCTTAAATTGATGGGCTGCACTACAAATCTATTGGAAGTTACCTTCCCTATAATAAGAAGTGATGGCAATTACGAGCTAATCACCGGCTATCGCGCACACCACACTAGACACAGATTACCACTCAAAGGCGGTGGGTTCAATTATATTATTGGCTATTATTTTTCTAGAAAAGCTGGTATATTCAAAAAATTTCTCAACGAATTTTCTAGAATATATGCATGTAGTTGTGTGTTTCAAGAAAATGTTCTTCCTTTTCAATGCTTCAACTGCTGATGTCTAGCATGATATATATAACTGACTGATAATATCCGTTCCTCTTTTGTAGGCATACGTTTTGCCATGGACGTCGACGCCGATGAGATACGCGCTTTGGCTTATCTGATGGCGTTTAAGACGGCTTGCGTGAATGTACCGTTTGGTGGTTCCAAGGGTGGCATACGTATCGACCCGAAGAAGTATACTGCACAAGAATTGCAAACAATTACGCGTCGCTATACAATGGAGCTATTACGTCGCAATATGATAGGTCCGGGTATAGATGTACCGGCACCAGATGTGAATACCAGCCAACGCGAGATGAGTTGGTTGGTGGATCAATATATTAAAACTTTTGGTAATTTTTTTTTATGAAATATTAGAAAACGTCTTGATAGACAAATAAATTGTTCTTCTAGGCTATAACGATGTAGATGCATTGGCCATCACGACTGGTAAGCCAGTAGAAATAGGCGGTATAAATGGTCGCACCGCCGCCACGGGACGTGGTCTATTTAAGGCGGCTGAATGTTTTATTATGGATAAAGATTGGATGGATTTATTAGGCTGGAAGACTGGTTGGAAAGATAAAACCGTGATCGTACAAGGGTTTGGCAATGTCGGTTCCCATGCATCCGTTTTTGTAGTGGAAGCCGGTGCCAAACTGATCGGTGTTCAAGAATTTGACGTGTCTCTAGTAAATGAGAATGGCATTGATCCAAAGGTATGTGGCGTATTGAAAATAAATATCTCCATGATAATATTTTTTTAATTTTCTTCATATACTTAGGACTTAATGGAGTATTATGCAAAAAATAATAAATCAATCAAGGGCTATACCAAAGCCACCGAAAAAGAGGGCAGTTTGTTGGGTGAAAAATGCGATATACTAATGCCTTGCTCTACGCAAAAGGTTCTCACTGTCGAAAATGCTAACAGTGTACAAGCCAAGATGATTTTAGAAGGCGCTAATGGTCCTTCGACGCCAGCTGCCGATGAAATATTACGTAAAAAGAATGTACTCATTATACCGGATTTGTTTTGCAATGCTGGCGGTGTAACGGTATCCTACTTTGAGTACTTAAAGAATATCAATCATGTATCTTATGGCAAAATGAATGTTAAACGCGAGAAAGCCATAATCAACGAGATCTTTAACTCCATGAATGAGTGCGAGGTAAGTGAACTTTGACCACCGTGCAAATAAGTTAATTTATTAATATGAATTTTTTTAATTTATTTATTTAGGATAAGTTCAAGCCAAACAAAAAGTTAAAGCTCATAAGAGACTGTACGAAGGAGGCGGATATTGTGGACGCAGGACTACAAACAGTTATGGAAACTGCGGGGGCAGGCATTAAGATTGTGGCCAATGAATTCGGTCTCTGCAATGATTTACGCACCGCTGCCTTTATTTACTCGATTTCTAAGATTTTCCGAGCCTTAGAAATGGAGGGCATTTCTCAACAATAATTACAGAATGCGTCTGAAGTCGCTTGGCGATTATTTATTTTTACAAATTTTACATTTATATATTTATAAGATCCAAAGTGTAATATCCTTTTGTATATTTTTCTTAAATTTTTAAATAAATATTTCTTTACAAAAACACAAACAGAATGGCTTCTTGACAGCAACAGTTTAACAATTAAAAAAAAAAAACCCCTACCCACTTACTACGCCAATTTTGGTGGCATTCACCACTGCAATGATTTACGCACCGCCGCCTTTATTTACTCGATTTCGAAGATTTTCCGAGCATTAGAATTGGAGGGCATTTCTCAGCAATAATTGCAGAATGCGTCTGAAGTCGCTAGGCGATTGTTTATTTTTACACATTTTACATTTATATATTTATAAGATCCAAAGTGTAATATCCTTTTGTATATTTTTCTTCAATTTTTAAATAAATATTTCTTTACACAAACACAAACAAAATGGCTTCTTGACAGCAACAGTTTTACAATTAAAAAACAAAACCCCTACCCACTTACCTCTGTTTTTGGTACCCTTATATCTGTTTTTCTGTTTTTGGTAATATGGTACTCATACGACCTGTATAACCCCATTTGCGCGCCGTGAAAAAATCGGTTTTTCACCACGCGTCAATGCATCACATGCACCAAAATGCACCAAAAAAGTGGTGAATGGTACCAAAAATCCATCCACCAAATGCACCAAAAATAGCGTAGTAAGTGGGTAGGGGTTATTATGCATTATTCGTCATTTTTTACGATCCCCAAAATCCAAAATTTTTGCCAGAATAAAATAATTAACATTAAAAAAACATTACCATTAACATATTTTCAACAGAAAAAATCAAAACTGCAAAACATACACAGTCAATACAATACAATACAAAATACAATACAATACAATAATAAATACAAAAAAAAACCTGACGCAAATAATAAATAAACAAAAAATATTTTCTTACTGAATATTGTGGAATATTTATATATTCGTAATACAATTGTATATATACAATATACAACAAAATCAGCGGATACCAAAATAATTGCCGAAAAAGTGAGTGCAAAAAATTTCTTACAAAAACACACAAAAAAAAATCATAACTGGGATTGCATTATCGCAAGGCAATATGTCCTTCCTTTTAAATGGTAAACTTTTACGATCTTCACTATCGAAGACAGTTTTAAACTGGACCGGACTTGGGGCTACGCGTGAAAAGCACGTGATGCCCAAGCATTTGGAAAAAATCAATAAAGACAAAGACCCACCATTTGCACACATGGTTGAGTATTATTATCACTCGGCCGCTCAGCTAATGGAGCCGATGATGATAAAGGAGCTGGAAAAGTATCCTTACATGAAGAAGGAACAGCGTGAACAACGTGTTTCCGCCATGCTTAAATTGATGGGCTGCACTACAAATCTATTGGAAGTTACCTTCCCTATAATAAGAAGTGATGGCAATTATGAGCTAATCACCGGCTATCGCGCACACCACACTAGACACAGATTACCACTCAAAGGCGGTGGGTTCAATTATATTATTGGCTATTATTTTTCTAGAAAAGCTGGTATATTCAAAAAATTTCTCAACGAATTTTCTAGAATATATGCATGTAGTTGTGTGTTTCAAGAAAATGTTCTTCCTTTTCAATGCTTCAACTGCTGATGTCTAGCATGATATATATAACTGACTGATCATATCCGTTCCTCTTTTGTAGGCATACGTTTTGCCATGGACGTCGACGCCGATGAGATACGCGCTTTGGCTTATCTGATGGCGTTTAAGACGGCTTGCGTGAATGTACCGTTTGGTGGTTCCAAGGGTGGCATACGTATCGACCCGAAGAAGTATACTGCACAAGAATTGCAAACAATTACGCGTCGCTATACAATGGAGCTATTACGTCGCAATATGATAGGTCCGGGTATAGATGTACCGGCACCATATGTGAATACCAGCCAACGCGAGATGAGTTGGTTGGTGGATCAATATATTAAAACTTTTGGTAATTTTTTTTATGAAATATTAGAAAACGTCTTGATAGACAAATAAATTGTTCTTCTAGGCTATAACGATGTAGATGCATTGGCCATCACGACTGGTAAGCCAGTAGAAATAGGCGGTATAAATGGTCGCACCGCCGCCACGGGACGTGGTCTATTTAAGGCGGCTGAATGTTTTATTATGGATAAAGATTAGATGGATTTATTAGGCTGGAAGACTGGTTGGAAAGATAAAACCGTGATCGTACAAGGGTTTGGCAATGTCGGTTGCCATGCATCCGTTTTTGTAGTGGAAGCCGGTGCCAAACTGATCGGTGTTCAAGAATTTGACGTGTCTCTAGTAAATGAGAATGGCATTGATCCAAAGGTATGTGGCGTATTGAAAATAAATATCTCCATGATAATATTTTTTTAATTTTCTTCATATACTTAGGACTTAATGGAGTATTATGCAAAAAATAATAAATCAATCAAGGGCTATACCAAAGCCACCGAAAAAGAGGGCAGTTTGTTGGGTGAAAAATGCGATATACTAATGCCTTGCTCTACGCAAAAGGTTCTCACTGTCGAAAATGCTAACAGTGTACAAGCCAAGATGATTTTAGAAGGCGCTAATGGTCCTTCGACGCCAGCTGCCGATGAAATATTACGTAAAAAGAATGTACTCATTATACCGGATTTGTTTTGCAATGCTGGCGGTGTAACGGTATCCTACTTTGAGTACTTAAAGAATATCAATCATGTATCTTATGGCAAAATGAATGTTAAACGCGAGAAAGCCATAATCAACGAGATCTTTAACTCCATGAATGAGTGCGAGGTAAGTGAACTTTGACCACCGTGCAAATAAGTTAATTTGTTAATATGAATTTTTTTAATTTATTTATTTAGGATAAGTTCAAGCCAAACAAAAAGTTAAAGCTCATAAGAGACTGTACGAAGGAGGTGGATATTGTAGACGCAGGACTACAAACAGTTATGGAAACTGCGGGGGCAGGCATTAAGATTGTGGCCAATGAATTCGGTCTCTGCAATGATTTACGCACCGCTGCCTTTATTTACTCGATTTCTAAAATTTTCCGAGCCTTAGAAATGGAGGGCATTTCTCAACAATAATTACAGAATGCGTCTGAAGTCGCTTGGCGATTATTTATTTTTACAAATTTTACATTTATATATTTATAAGATCCAAAGTGTAATATCCTTTTGTATATTTTTCTTAAATTTTTAAATAAATATTTCTTTACAAAAACACAAACAGAATGGCTTCTTGACAGCAACAGTTTAACAATTAAAAAAAAACCCCTACCCACTTACTACGCCAATTTTGGTGGCATTCACCACTGCAATGATTTACGCACCGCCGCCTTTATTTACTCGATTTCGAAGATTTTCCGAGCATTAGAATTGGAGGGCATTTCTCAGCAATAATTGCAGAATGCGTCTGAAGTCGCTAGGCGATTGTTTATTTTTACACATTTTACATTTATATATTTATAAGATCCAAAGTGTAATATCCTTTTGTATATTTTTCTTCAATTTTTAAATAAATATTTCTTTACACAAACACAAACAAAATGGCTTCTTGACAGCAACAGTTTTACAATTAAAAAACAAAACCCCTACCCACTTACCTCTGTTTTTGGTACCCTTATATCTGTTTTTCTGTTTTTGGTAATATGGTACTCATACGACCTGTATAACCCCATTTGCGCGCCGTGAAAAAATCGGTTTTTCACCACGCGTCAATGCATCAAATGCACCAAAATGCACCAAAAAAGTGGTGAATGGTACCAAAAATCCATCCACCAAATGCACCAAAAATAGCGTAGTAAGTGGGTAGGGGTTATTATGCATTATTCGTCATTTTTTACGATCCCCAAAATCCAAAATTTTTGCCAGAATAAAATAATTAACATTAAAAAAACATTAACATTAACATATTTTCAACAGAAAAAATCAAAACTTCAAAACATAAACAGTCAATATTGTCAAATTTATTTTTCTCAGTTCAGTTGATATTGAGATTTTCATAAGAACAGTTGTGTTGAACGGAGCGATTTGAATTTGTTCTCGAAGAAAATAATTACAAAAAAAAACCTGACGCAAATAATAAATAAACAAAAAATATTTTCTTACTGAATATTGTGGAATATTTATATATTCGTAATACAATTGTATATATACAATATACAACAAAATCAGCGGATACCAAAATAATTGCCGAAAAAGTGAGTGCAAAAAATTTCTTACAAAAACACACAAAAAAAAATCATAACTGGGATTGCATTATCGCAAGGCAATATGTCCTTCCTTTTAAATGGTAAACTTTTACGATCTTCACTATCGAAGACAGTTTTAAACTGGACCGGACTTGGGGCTACGCGTGAAAAGCACGTGATGCCCAAGCATTTGGAAAAAATCAATAAAGACAAAGACCCACCATTTGCACACATGGTTGAGTATTATTATCACTCGGCCGCTCAGCTAATGGAGCCGATGATGATAAAGGAGCTGGAAAAGTATCCTTACATGAAGAAGGAACAGCGTGAACAACGTGTTTCCGCCATGCTTAAATTGATGGGCTGCACTACAAATCTATTGGAAGTTACCTTCCCTATAATAAGAAGTGATGGCAATTACGAGCTAATCACCGGCTATCGCGCACACCACACTAGACACAGATTACCACTCAAAGGCGGTGGGTTCAATTATATTATTGGCTATTATTTTTCTAGAAAAGCTGGTATATTCAAAAAATTTCTCAACGAATTTTCTAGAATATATGCATGTAGTTGTGTGTTTCAAGAAAATGTTCTTCCTTTTCAATGCTTCAACTGCTGATGTCTAGCATGATATATATAACTGACTGATAATATCCGTTCTTCTTTTGTAGGCATACGTTTTGCCATGGACGTCGACGCCGATAAGATACGCGCTTTGGCTTATCTGATGGCGTTTAAGACGGCTTGCGTGAATGTACCGTTTGGTGGTTCCAAGGGTGGCATACGTATCGACCCGAAGAAGTATACTGCACAAGAATTGCAAACAATTACGCGTCGCTATACAATGGAGCTATTACGTCGCAATATGATAGGTCCGGGTATAGATGTACCGGCACCAGATGTGAATACCAGCCAACGCGAGATGAGTTGGTTGGTGGATCAATATATTAAAACTTTTGGTAATTTTTTTTATGAAATATTAGAAAACGTCTTGATAGACAAATAAATTGTTCTTCTAGGCTATAACGATGTAGATGCATTGGCCATCACGACTGGTAAGCCAGTAGAAATAGGCGGTATAAATGGTCGCACCGCCGCCACGGGACGTGGTCTATTTAAGGCGGCTGAATGTTTTATTATGGATAAAGATTGGATGGATTTATTAGGCTGGAAGACTGGTTGGAAAGATAAAACCGTGATCGTACAAGGGTTTGGCAATGTCGGTTCCCATGCATCCGTTTTTGTAGTGGAAGCCGGTGCCAAACTGATCGGTGTTCAAGAATTTGACGTGTCTCTAGTAAATGAGAATGGCATTGATCCAAAGGTATGTGGCGTATTGAAAATAAATATCTCCATGATAATATTTTTTTAATTTTCTTCATATACTTAGGACTTAATGGAGTATTATGCAAAAAATAATAAATCAATCAAGGGCTATACCAAAGCCACCAAAAAAGAGGGCAGTTTGTTGGGTGAAAAAAGCGATATACTAATGCCTTGCTCTACGCAAAAGGTTCTCACTGTCGAAAATGCTAACAGTGTACAAGCCAAGATGATTTTAGAAGGCGCTAATGGTCCTTCGACGCCAGCTGCCGATGAAATATTACGTAAAAAGAATGTACTCATTATACCGGATTTGTTTTGCAATGCTGGCGGTGTAACGGTATCCTACTTTGAGTACTTAAAGAATATCAATCATGTATCTTATGGCAAAATGAATGTTAAACGCGAGAAAGCTATAATCAACGAGATCTTTAACTCCATGAATGAGTGCGAGGTAAGTGAACTTTGACCACCGTGCAAATAAGTTAATTTGTTAATATGAATTTTTTTAATTTATTTATTTAGGATAAGTTCAAGCCAAACAAAAAGTTAAAGCTCATAAGAGACTGTACGAAGGAGGCGGATATTGTAGACGCAGGACTACAAACAGTTATGGAAACTGCGGGGGCAGGCATTAAGATTGTGGCCAATGAATTCGGTCTCTGCAATGATTTACGCACCGCTGCCTTTATTTACTCGATTTCTAAGATTTTCCGAGCCTTAGAAATGGAGGGCATTTCTCAACAATAATTACAGAATGCGTCTGAAGTCGCTTGGCGATTATTTATTTTTACAAATTTTACATTTATATATTTATAAGATCCAAAGTGTAATATCCTTTTGTATATTTTTCTTAAATTTTTAAATAAATATTTCTTTACAAAAACACAAACAGAATGGCTTCTTGACAGCAACAGTTTAACAATTAAAAAAAAAAACCCCCTACCCACTTACTACGCCAATTTTGGTGGCATTCACCACTGCAATGATTTACGCACCGCCGCCTTTATTTACTCGATTTCGAAGATTTTCCGAGCATTAGAATTGGAGGGCATTTCTCAGCAATAATTGCAGAATGCGTCTGAAGTCGCTAGGCGATTGTTTATTTTTACACATTTTACATTTATATATTTATAAGATCCAAAGTGTAATATCCTTTTGTATATTTTTCTTCAATTTTTAAATAAATATTTCTTTACACAAACACAAACAAAATGGCTTCTTGACAGCAACAGTTTTACAATTAAAAAACAAAACCCCTACCCACTTACCTCTGTTTTTGGTACCCTTATATCTGTTTTTCTGTTTTTGGTAATATGGTACTCATACGACCTGTATAACCCCATTTGCGCGCCGTGAAAAAATCGGTTTTTCACCACGCGTCAATGCATCAAATGCACCAAAATGCACCAAAAAAGTGGTGAATGGTACCAAAAATCCATCCACCAAATGCACCAAAAATAGCGTAGTAAGTGGGTAGGGGTTATTATGCATTATTCGTCATTTTTTACGATCCCCAAAATCCAAAATTTTTGCCAGAATAAAATAATTAACATTAAAAAAACATTAACATTAACATATTTTCAACAGAAAAAATCAAAACTTCAAAACATAAACAGTCAATATTGTCAAATTTATTTTTCTCAGTTCAGTTGATATTGAGATTTTCATAAGAACAGTTGTGTTGAACGGAGCGATTTGAATTTGTTCTCGAAGAAAATAATTACAAAAAAAAACCTGACGCAAATAATAAATAAACAAAAAATATTTTCTTACTGAATATTGTGGAATATTTATATATTCGTAATACAATTGTATATATACAATATACAACAAAATCAGCGGATACCAAAATAATTGCCGAAAAAGTGAGTGCAAAAAATTTCTTACAAAAACACACAAAAAAAAATCATAACTGGGATTGCATTATCGCAAGGCAATATGTCCTTCCTTTTAAATGGTAAACTTTTACGATCTTCACTATCGAAGACAGTTTTAAACTGGACCGGACTTGGAGCTACGCGTGAAAAGCACGTGATGCCCAAGCATTTGGAAAAAATCAATAAAGACAAAGACCCACCATTTGCACACATGGTTGAGTATTATTATCACTCGGCCGCTCAGCTAATGGAGCCGATGATGATAAAGGAGCTGGAAAAGTATCCTTACATGAAGAAGGAACAGCGTGAACAACGTGTTTCCGCCATGCTTAAATTGATGGGCTGCACTACAAATCTATTGGAAGTTACCTTCCCTATAATAAGAAGTGATGGCAATTACGAGCTAATCACCGGCTATCGCGCACACCACACTAGACACAGATTACCACTCAAAGGCGGTGGGTTCAATTATATTATTGGCTATTATTTTTCTAGAAAAGCTGGTATATTCAAAAAATTTCTCAACGAATTTTCTAGAATATATGCATGTAGTTGTGTGTTTCAAGAAAATGTTCTTCCTTTTCAATGCTTCAACTGCTGATGTCTAGCATGATATATATAACTGACTGATAATATCCGTTCCTCTTTTGTAGGCATACGTTTTGCCATGGACGTCGACGCCGATGAGATACGCGCTTTGGCTTATCTGATGGCGTTTAAGACGGCTTGCGTGAATGTACCGTTTGGTGGTTCCAAGGGTGGCATACGTATCGACCCGAAGAAGTATACTGCACAAGAATTGCAAACAATTACGCGTCGCTATACAATGGAGCTATTACGTCGCAATATGATAGGTCCGGGTATAGATGTACCGGCACCAGATGTGAATACCAGCCAACGCGAGATGAGTTGGTTGGTGGATCAATATATTAAAACTTTTGGTAATTTTTTTTTATGAAATATTAGAAAACGTCTTGATAGACAAATAAATTGTTCTTCTAGGCTATAACGATGTAGATGCATTGGCCATCACGACTGGTAAGCCAGTAGAAATAGGCGGTATAAATGGTCGCACCGCCGCCACGGGACGTGGTCTATTTAAGGCGGCTGAATGTTTTATTATGGATAAAGATTGGATGGATTTATTAGGCTAGAAGACTGGTTGGAAAGATAAAACCGTGATCGTACAAGGGTTTGGCAATGTCGGTTCCCATGCATCCGTTTTTGTAGTGGAAGCCGGTGCCAAACTGATCGGTGTTCAAGAATTTGACGTGTCTCTAGTAAATGAGAATGGCATTGATCCAAAGGTATGTGGCGTATTGAAAATAAATATCTCCATGATAATATTTTTTTAATTTTCTTCATATACTTAGGACTTAATGGAGTATTATGCAAAAAATAATAAATCAATCAAGGGCTATACCAAAGCCACCGAAAAAGAGGGCAGTTTGTTGGGTGAAAAATGCGATATACTAATGCCTTGCTCTACGCAAAAGGTTCTCACTGTCGAAAATGCTAACAGTGTACAAGCCAAGATGATTTTAGAAGGCGCTAATGGTCCTTCGACGCCAGCTGCCGATGAAATATTACGTAAAAAGAATGTACTCATTATACCGGATTTGTTTTGCAATGCTGGCGGTGTAACGGTATCCTACTTTGAGTACTTAAAGAATATCAATCATGTATCTTATGGCAAAATGAATGTTAAACGCGAGAAAGCCATAATCAACGAGATCTTTAACTCCATGAATGAGTGCGAGGTAAGTGAACTTTGACCATCGTGCAAATAAGTTAATTTGTTAATATGAATTTTTTTAATTTATTTATTTAGGATAAGTTCAAGCCAAACAAAAAGTTAAAGCTCATAAGAGACTGTACGAAGGAGGCGGATATTGTAGACGCAGGACTACAAACAGTTATGGAAACTGCGGGGGCAGGCATTAAGATTGTGGCCAATGAATTCGGTCTCTGCAATGATTTACGCACCGCTGGCTTTATTTACTCGATTTCTAAGATTTTCCGAGCCTTAGAAATGGAGGGCATTTCTCAACAATAATTACAGAATGCGTCTGAAGTCGCTTGGCGATTATTTATTTTTACAAATTTTACATTTATATATTTATAAGATCCAAAGTGTAATATCCTTTTGTATATTTTTCTTAAATTTTTAAATAAATATTTCTTTACAAAAACACAAACAGAATGGCTTCTTGACAGCAACAGTTTAACAATTAAAAAAAAAAACCCCCTACCCACTTACTACGCCAATTTTGGTGGCATTCACCACTGCAATGATTTACGCACCGCCGCCTTTATTTACTCGATTTCGAAGATTTTCCGAGCATTAGAATTGGAGGGCATTTCTCAGCAATAATTGCAGAATGCGTCTGAAGTCGCTAGGCGATTGTTTATTTTTACACATTTTACATTTATATATTTATAAGATCCAAAGTGTAATATCCTTTTGTATATTTTTCTTCAATTTTTAAATAAATATTTCTTTACACAAACACAAACAAAATGGCTTCTTGACAGCAACAGTTTTACAATTAAAAAACAAAACCCCTACCCACTTACCTCTGTTTTTGGTACCCTTATATCTGTTTTTCTGTTTTTGGTAATATGGTACTCATACGACCTGTATAACCCCATTTGCGCGCCGTGAAAAAATCGGTTTTTCACCACGCGTCAATGCATCAAATGCACCAAAATGCACCAAAAAAGTGGTGAATGGTACCAAAAATCCATCCACCAAATGCACCAAAAATAGCGTAGTAAGTGGGTAGGGGTTATTATGCATTATTCGTCATTTTTTACGATCCCCAAAATCCAAAATTTTTGCCAGAATAAAATAATTAACATTAAAAAAACATTAACATTAACATATTTTCAACAGAAAAAATCAAAACTTCAAAACATAAACAGTCAATATTGTCAAATTTATTTTTCTCAGTTCAGTTGATATTGAGATTTTCATAAGAACAGTTGTGTTGAACGGAGCGATTTGAATTTGTTCTCGAAGAAAATAATTACAAAAAAAAACCTGACGCAAATAATAAATAAACAAAAAATATTTTCTTACTGAATATTGTGGAATATTTATATATTCGTAATACAATTGTATATATACAATATACAACAAAATCAGCGGATACCAAAATAATTGCCGAAAAAGTGAGTGCAAAAAATTTCTTACAAAAACACACAAAAAAAAATCATAACTGGGATTGCATTATCGCAAGGCAATATGTCCTTCCTTTTAAATGGTAAACTTTTACGATCTTCACTATCGAAGACAGTTTTAAACTGGACCGGACTTGGAGCTACGCGTGAAAAGCACGTGATGCCCAAGCATTTGGAAAAAATCAATAAAGACAAAGACCCACCATTTGCACACATGGTTGAGTATTATTATCACTCGGCCGCTCAGCTAATGGAGCCGATGATGATAAAGGAGCTGGAAAAGTATCCTTACATGAAGAAGGAACAGCGTGAACAACGTGTTTCCGCCATGCTTAAATTGATGGGCTGCACTACAAATCTATTGGAAGTTACCTTCCCTATAATAAGAAGTGATGGCAATTACGAGCTAATCACCGGCTATCGCGCACACCACACTAGACACAGATTACCACTCAAAGGCGGTGGGTTCAATTATATTATTGGCTATTATTTTTCTAGAAAAGCTGGTATATTCAAAAAATTTCTCAACGAATTTTCTAGAATATATGCATGTAGTTGTGTGTTTCAAGAAAATGTTCTTCCTTTTCAATGCTTCAACTGCTGATGTCTAGCATGATATATATAACTGACTGATCATATCCGTTCCTCTTTTGTAGGCATACGTTTTGCCATGGACGTCGACGCCGATGAGATACGCGCTTTGGCTTATCTGATGGCGTTTAAGACGGCTTGCGTGAATGTACCGTTTGGTGGTTCCAAGGGTGGCATACGTATCGACCCGAAGAAGTATACTGCACAAGAATTGCAAACAATTACGCGTCGCTATACAATGGAGCTATTACGTCGCAATATGATAGGTCCGGGTATAGATGTACCGGCACCAGATGTGAATACCAGCCAACGCGAGATGAGTTGGTTGGTGGATCAATATATTAAAACTTTTGGTAATTTTTTTTTATGAAATATTAGAAAACGTCTTGATAGACAAATAAATTGTTCTTCTAGGCTATAACGATGTAGATGCATTGGCCATCACGACTGGTAAGCCAGTAGAAATAGGCGGTATAAATGGTCGCACCGCCGCCACGGGACGTGGTCTATTTAAGGCGGCTGAATGTTTTATTATGGATAAAGATTGGATGGATTTATTAGGCTGGAAGACTGGTTGGAAAGATAAAACCGTGATCGTACAAGGGTTTGGCAATGTCGGTTCCCATGCATCCGTTTTTGTAGTGGAAGCCGGTGCCAAACTGATCGGTGTTCAAGAATTTGACGTGTCTCTAGTAAATGAGAATGGCATTGATCCAAAGGTATGTGGCGTATTGAAAATAAATATCTCCATGATAATATTTTTTTAATTTTCTTCATATACTTAGGACTTAATGGAGTATTATGCAAAAAATAATAAATCAATCAAGGGCTATACCAAAGCCACAGAAAAAGAGGGCAGTTTGTTGGGTGAAAAATGCGATATACTAATGCCTTGCTCTACGCAAAAGGTTCTCACTGTCGAAAATGCTAACAGTGTACAAGCCAAGATGATTTTAGAAGGCGCTAATGGTCCTTCGACGCCAGCTGCCGATGAAATATTACGTAAAAAGAATGTACTCATTATACCGGATTTGTTTTGCAATGCTGGCGGTGTAACGGTATCCTACTTTGAGTACTTAAAGAATATCAATCATGTATCTTATGGCAAAATGAATGTTAAACGCGAGAAAGCCATAATCAACGAGATCTTTAACTCCATGAATGAGTGCGAGGTAAGTGAACTTTGACCACCGTGCAAATAAGTTAATTTGTTAATATGAATTTTTTTAATTTATTTATTTAGGATAAGTTCAAGCCAAACAAAAAGTTAAAGCTCATAAGAGACTGTACGAAGGAGGCGGATATTGTAGACGCAGGACTACAAACAGTTATGGAAACTGCGGGGGCAGGCATTAAGATTGTGGCCAATGAATTCGGTCTCTGCAATGATTTACGCACCGCTGCCTTTATTTACTCGATTTCTAAGATTTTCCGAGCCTTAGAAATGGAGGGCATTTCTCAACAATAATTACAGAATGCGTCTGAAGTCGCTTGGCGATTATTTATTTTTACAAATTTTACATTTATATATTTATAAGGTCCAAAGTGTAATATCCTTTTGTATATTTTTCTTAAATTTTTAAATAAATATTTCTTTACAAAAACACAAACAGAATGGCTTCTTGACAGCAACAGTTTAACAATTAAAAAAAAAAAACCCCTACCCACTTACTACGCCAATTTTGGTGGCATTCACCACTGCAATGATTTACGCACCGCCGCCTTTATTTACTCGATTTCGAAGATTTTCCGAGCATTAGAATTGGAGGGCATTTCTCAGCAATAATTGCAGAATGCGTCTGAAGTCGCTAGGCGATTGTTTATTTTTACACATTTTACATTTATATATTTATAAGATCCAAAGTGTAATATCCTTTTGTATATTTTTCTTCAATTTTTAAATAAATATTTCTTTACACAAACACAAACAAAATGGCTTCTTGACAGCAACAGTTTTACAATTAAAAAACAAAACCCCTACCCACTTACCTCTGTTTTTGGTACCCTTATATCTGTTTTTCTGTTTTTGGTAATATGGTACTCATACGACCTGTATAACCCCATTTGCGCGCCGTGAAAAAATCGGTTTTTCACCACGCGTCAATGCATCAAATGCACCAAAATGCACCAAAAAAGTGGTGAATGGTACCAAAAATTCATCCACCAAATGCACCAAAAATAGCGTAGTAAGTGGGTAGGGGTTATTATGCATTATTCGTCATTTTTTACGATCCCCAAAATCCAAAATTTTTGCCAGAATAAAATAATTAACATTAAAAAAACATTAACATTAACATATTTTCAACAGAAAAAATCAAAACTTCAAAACATAAACAGTCAATATTGTCAAATTTATTTTTCTCAGTTCAGTTGATATTGAGATTTTCATAAGAACAGTTGTGTTGAACGGAGCGATTTGAATTTGTTCTCGAAGAAAATAATTACAAAAAAAAACCTGACGCAAATAATAAATAAACAAAAAATATTTTCTTACTGAATATTGTGGAATATTTATATATTCGTAATACAATTGTATATATACAATATACAACAAAATCAGCGGATACCAAAATAATTGCCGAAAAAGTGAGTGCAAAAAATTTCTTACAAAAACACACAAAAAAAATCATAACTGGGATTGCATTATCGCAAGGCAATATGTCCTTCCTTTTAAATGGTAAACTTTTACGATCTTCACTATCGAAGACAGTTTTAAACTGGACCGGACTTGGGGCTACGCGTGAAAAGCACGTGATGCCCAAGCATTTGGAAAAAATCAATAAAGACAAAGACCCACCATTTGCACACATGGTTGAGTATTATTATCACTCGGCCGCTCAGCTAATGGAGCCGATGATGATAAAGGAGCTGGAAAAGTATCCTTACATGAAGAAGGAACAGCGTGAACAACGTGTTTCCGCCATGCTTAAATTGATGGGCTGCACTACAAATCTATTGGAAGTTACCTTCCCTATAATAAGAAGTGATGGCAATTACGAGCTAATCACCGGCTATCGCGCACACCACACTAGACACAGATTACCACTCAAAGGCGGTGGGTTCAATTATATTATTGGCTATTATTTTTCTAGAAAAGCTGGTATATTCAAAAAATTTCTCAACGAATTTTCTAGAATATATGCATGTAGTTGTGTGTTTCAAGAAAATGTTCTTCCTTTTCAATGCTTCAACTGCTGATGTCTAGCATGATATATATAACTGACTGATCATATCCGTTCCTCTTTTGTAGGCATACGTTTTGCCATGGACGTCGACGCCGATGAGATACGCGCTTTGGCTTATCTGATGGCGTTTAAGACGGCTTGCGTGAATGTACCATTTAGTGGTTCCAAGGGTGGCATACGTATCGACCCGAAGAAGTATACTGCACAAGAATTGCAAACAATTACGCGTCGCTATACAATGGAGCTATTACGTCGCAATATGATAGGTCCGGGTATAGATGTACCGGCACCAGATGTGAATACCAGCCAACGCGAGATGAGTTGGTTGGTGGATCAATATATTAAAACTTTTGGTAATTTTTTTTTATGAAATATTAGAAAACGTCTTGATAGACAAATAAATTGTTCTTCTAGGCTATAACGATGTAGATGCATTGGCCATCACGACTGGTAAGCCAGTAGAAATAGGCGGTATAAATGGTCGCACCGCCGCCACGGGACGTGGTCTATTTAAGGCGGCTGAATGTTTTATTATGGATAAAGATTGGATGGATTTATTAGGCTGGAAGACTGGTTGGAAAGATAAAACCGTGATCGTACAAGGGTTTGGCAATGTCGGTTCCCATGCATCCGTTTTTGTAGTGGAAGCCGGTGCCAAACTGATCGGTGTTCAAGAATTTGACGTGTCTCTAGTAAATGAGAATGGCATAGATCCAAAGGTATGTGGCGTATTGAAAATAAATATCTCCATGATAATATTTTTTTAATTTTCTTCATATACTTAGGACTTAATGGAGTATTATGCAAAAAATAATAAATCAATCAAGGGCTATACCAAAGCCACCGAAAAAGAGGGCAGTTTGTTGGGTGAAAAATGCGATATACTAATGCCTTGCTCTACGCAAAAGGTTCTCACTGTCGAAAATGCTAACAGTGTACAAGCCAAGATGATTTTAGAAGGCGCTAATGGTCCTTCGACGCCAGCTGCCGATGAAATATTACGTAAAAAGAATGTACTCATTATACCGGATTTGTTTTGCAATGCTGGCGGTGTAACGGTATCCTACTTTGAGTACTTAAAGAATATCAATCATGTATCTTATGGCAAAATGAATGTTAAACGCGAGAAAGCCATAATCAACGAGATCTTTAACTCCATGAATGAGTGCGAGGTAAGTGAACTTTGACCACCGTGCAAATAAGTTAATTTATTAATATGAATTTTTTTAATTTATTTATTTAGGATAAGTTCAAGCCAAACAAAAAGTTAAAGCTCATAAGAGACTGTACGAAGGAGGCGGATATTGTAGACGCAGGACTACAAACAGTTATGGAAACTGCGGGGGCAGGCATTAAGATTGTGGCCAATGAATTCGGTCTCTGCAATGATTTACGCACCGCTGCCTTTATTTACTCGATTTCTAAGATTTTCCGAGCCTTAGAAATGGAGGGCATTTCTCAACAATAATTACAGAATGCGTCTGAAGTCGCTTGGCGATTATTTATTTTTACAAATTTTACATTTATATATTTATAAGATCCAAAGTGTAATATCCTTTTGTATATTTTTCTTAAATTTTTAAATAAATATTTCTTTACAAAAACACAAACAGAATGGCTTCTTGACAGCAACAGTTTACCAATTAAAAAAAAAACCCCTACCCACTTACTACGCCAATTTTGGTGGCATTCACCACTGCAATGATTTACGCACCGCCGCCTTTATTTACTCGATTTCGAAGATTTTCCGAGCATTAGAATTGGAGGGCATTTCTCAGCAATAATTGCAGAATGCGTCTGAAGTCGCTAGGCGATTGTTTATTTTTACACATTTTACATTTATATATTTATAAGATCCAAAGTGTAATATCCTTTTGTATATTTTTCTTCAATTTTTAAATAAATATTTCTTTACACAAACACAAACAAAATGGCTTCTTGACAGCAACAGTTTTACAATTAAAAATCAAAACCCCTACCCACTTACCTCTGTTTTTGGTACCCTTATATCTGTTTTTCTGTTTTTGGTAATATGGTACTCATACGACCTGTATAACCCCATTTGCGCGCCGTGAAAAAATCGGTTTTTCACCACGCGTCAATGCATCACATGCACCAAAATGCACCAAAAAAGTGGTGAATGGTACCAAAAATCCATCCACCAAATGCACCAAAAATAGCGTAGTAAGTGGGTAGGGGTTATTATGCATTATTCGTCATTTTTTACGATCCCCAAAATCCAAAATTTTTGCCAGAATAAAATAATTAACATTAAAAAAACATTACCATTAACATATTTTCAACAGAAAAAATCAAAACTGCAAAACATAAACAGTCAATACAATACAATACAAAATACAATACAATACAATAATAATTACAAAAAAAAACCTGACGCAAATAATAAATAAACAAAAAATATTTTCTTACTGAATATTGTGGAATATTTATATATTCGTAATACAATTGTATATATACAATATACAACAAAATCAGCGGATACCAAAATAATTGCCGAAAAAGTGAGTGCAAAAAATTTCTTACAAAAACACACAAAAAAAAATCATAACTGGGATTGCATTATCGCAAGGCAATATGTCCTTCCTTTTAAATGGTAAACTTTTACGATCTTCACTATCGAAGACAGTTTTAAACTGGACCGGACTTGGAGCTACGCGTGAAAAGCACGTGATGCCCAAGCATTTGGAAAAAATCAATAAAGACAAAGACCCACCATTTGCACACATGGTTGAGTATTATTATCACTCGGCCGCTCAGCTAATGGAGCCGATGATGATAAAGGAGCTGGAAAAGTATCCTTACATGAAGAAGGAACAGCGTGAACAACGTGTTTCCGCCATGCTTAAATTGATGGGCTGCACTACAAATCTATTGGAAGTTACCTTCCCTATAATAAGAAGTGATGGCAATTACGAGCTAATCACCGGCTATCGCGCACACCACACTAGACACAGATTACCACTCAAAGGCGGTGGGTTCAATTATATTATTGGCTATTATTTTTCTAGAAAAGCTGGTATATTCAAAAAATTTCTCAACGAATTTTCTAGAATATATGCATGTAGTTGTGTGTTTCAAGAAAATGTTCTTCCTTTTCAATGCTTCAACTGCTGATGTCTAGCATGATATATATAACTGACTGATAATATCCGTTCCTCTTTTGTAGGCATACGTTTTGCCATGGACGTCGACGCCGATGAGATACGCGCTTTGGCTTATCTGATGGCGTTTAAGACGGCTTGCGTGAATGTACCGTTTGGTGGTTCCAAGGGTGGCATACGTATCGACCCGAAGAAGTATACTGCACAAGAATTGCAAACAATTACGCGTCGCTATACAATGGAGCTATTACGTCGCAATATGATAGGTCCGGGTATAGATGTACCGGCACCAGATGTGAATACCAGCCAACGCGAGATGAGTTGGTTGGTGGATCAATATATTAAAACTTTTGGTAATTTTTTTTTATGAAATATTAGAAAACGTCTTGATAGACAAATAAATTGTTCTTCTAGGCTATAACGATGTAGATGCATTGGCCATCACGACTGGTAAGCCAGTAGAAATAGGCGGTATAAATGGTCGCACCGCCGCCACGGGACGTGGTCTATTTAAGGCGGCTGAATGTTTTATTATGGATAAAGATTGGATGGATTTATTAGGCTGGAAGACTGGTTGGAAAGATAAAACCGTGATCGTACAAGGGTTTGGCAATGTCGGTTCCCATGCATCCGTTTTTGTAGTGGAAGCCGGTGCCAAACTGATCGGTGTTCAAGAATTTGACGTGTCTCTAGTAAATGAGAATGGCATTGATCCAAAGGTATGTGGCGTATTGAAAATAAATATCTCCATGATAATATTTTTTTAATTTTCTTCATATACTTAGGACTTAATGGAGTATTATGCAAAAAATAATAAATCAATCAAGGGCTATACCAAAGCCACCGAAAAAGAGGGCAGTTTGTTGGGTGAAAAATGCGATATACTAATGCCTTGCTCTATGCAAAAGGTTCTCACTGTCGAAAATGCTAACAGTGTACAAGCCAAGATGATTTTAGAAGGCGCTAATGGTCCTTCGACGCCAGCTGCCGATGAAATATTACGTAAAAAGAATGTACTCATTATACCGGATTTGTTTTGCAATGCTGGCGGTGTAACGGTATCCTACTTTGAGTACTTAAAGAATATCAATCATGTATCTTATGGCAAAATGAATGTTAAACGCGAGAAAGCCATAATCAACGAGATCTTTAACTCCATGAATGAGTGCGAGGTAAGTGAACTTTGACCACCGTGCAAATAAGTTAATTTGTTAATATGAATTTTTTTAATTTATTTATTTAGGATAAGTTCAAGCCAAACAAAAAGTTAAAGCTCATAAGAGACTGTACGAAGGAGGCGGATATTGTAGACGCAGGACTACAAACAGTTATGGAAACTGCGGGGGCAGGCATTAAGATTGTGGCCAATGAATTCGGTCTCTGCAATGATTTACGCACCGCTGCCTTTATTTACTCGATTTCTAAGATTTTCCGAGCCTTAGAAATGGAGGGCATTTCTCAACAATAATTACAGAATGCGTCTGAAGTCGCTTGGCGATTATTTATTTTTACAAATTTTACATTTATATATTTATAAGGTCCAAAGTGTAATATCCTTTTGTATATTTTTCTTAAATTTTTAAATAAATATTTCTTTACAAAAACACAAACAGAATGGCTTCTTGACAGCAACAGTTTAACAATTAAAAAAAAAACCCCCTACCCACTTACTACGCCAATTTTGGTGGCATTCACCACTGCAATGATTTACGCACCGCCGCCTTTATTTACTCGATTTCGAAGATTTTCCGAGCATTAGAATTGGAGGGCATTTCTCAGCAATAATTGCAGAATGCGTCTGAAGTCGCTAGGCGATTGTTTATTTTTACACATTTTACATTTATATATTTATAAGATCCAAAGTGTAATATCCTTTTGTATATTTTTCTTCAATTTTTAAATAAATATTTCTTTACACAAACACAAACAAAATGGCTTCTTGACAGCAACAGTTTTACAATTAAAAAACAAAACCCCTACCCACTTACCTCTGTTTTTGGTACCCTTATATCTGTTTTTCTGTTTTTGGTAATATGGTACTCATACGACCTGTATAACCCCATTTGCGCGCCGTGAAAAAATCGGTTTTTCACCACGCGCCAATGCATCAAATGCACCAAAATGCACCAAAAAAGTGGTGAATGGTACCAAAAATCCATCCACCAAATGCACCAAAAATAGCGTAGTAAGCGGGTAGGGGTTATTATGCATTATTCGTCATTTTTTACGATCCCCAAAATCCAAAATTTTTGCCAGAATAAAATAATTAACATTAAAAAAACATTAACATTAACATATTTTCAACAGAAAAAATCAAAACTTCAAAACATAAACAGTCAATATTGACAAATTTATTTTTCTCAGTTCAGTTGATATTGAGATTTTCATAAGAACAGTTGTGTTGAACGGAGCGATTTGAATTTGTTCTCGAAGAAAATAATTACAAAAAAAAACCTGACGCAAATAATAAATAAACAAAAAATATTTTCTTACTGAATATTGTGGAATATTTATATATTCGTAATACAATTGTATATATACAATATACAACAAAATCAGCGGATACCAAAATAATTGCCGAAAAAGTGAGTGCAAAAAATTTCTTACAAAAACACACAAAAAAAATCATAACTGGGATTGCATTATCGCAAGGCAATATGTCCTTCCTTTTAAATGGTAAACTTTTACGATCTTCACTATCGAAGACAGTTTTAAACTGGACCGGACTTGGAGCTACGCGTGAAAAGCACGTGATGCCCAAGCATTTGGAAAAAATCAATAAAGACAAAGACCCACCATTTGCACACATGGTTGAGTATTATTATCACTCGGCCGCTCAGCTAATGGAGCCGATGATGATAAAGGAGCTGGAAAAGTATCCTTACATGAAGAAGGAACAGCGTGAACAACGTGTTTCCGCCATGCTTAAATTGATGGGCTGCACTACAAATCTATTGGAAGTTACCTTCCCTATAATAAGAAGTGATGGCAATTACGAGCTAATCACCGGCTATCGCGCACACCACACTAGACACAGATTACCACTCAAAGGCGGTGGGTTCAATTATATTATTGGCTATTATTTTTCTAGAAAAGCTGGTATATTCAAAAAATTTCTCAACGAATTTTCTAGAATATATGCATGTAGTTGTGTGTTTCAAGAAAATGTTCTTCCTTTTCAATGCTTCAACTGCTGATGTCTAGCATGATATATATAACTGACTGATAATATCCGTTCCTCTTTTGTAGGCATACGTTTTGCCATGGACGTCGACGCCGATGAGATACGCGCTTTGGCTTATCTGATGGCGTTTAAGACGGCTTGCGTGAATGTACCGTTTGGTGGTTCCAAGGGTGGCATACGTATCGACCCGAAGAAGTATACTGCACAAGAATTGCAAACAATTACGCGTCGCTATACAATGGAGCTATTACGTCGCAATATGATAGGTCCGGGTATAGATGTACCGGCACCAGATGTGAATACCAGCCAACGCGAGATGAGTTGGTTGGTGGATCAATATATTAAAACTTTTGGTAATTTTTTTTATGAAATATTAGAAAACGTCTTGATAGACAAATAAATTGTTCTTCTAGGCTATAACGATGTAGATGCATTGGCCATCACGACTGGTAAGCCAGTAGAAATAGGCGGTATAAATGGTCGCACCGCCGCCACGGGACGTGGTCTATTTAAGGCGGCTGAATGTTTTATTATGGATAAAGATTGGATGGATTTATTAGGCTGGAAGACTGGTTGGAAAGATAAAACCGTGATCGTACAAGGGTTTGGCAATGTCGGTTCCCATGCATCCGTTTTTGTAGTGGAAGCCGGTGCCAAACTGATCGGTGTTCAAGAATTTGACGTGTCTCTAGTAAATGAGAATGGCATTGATCCAAAGGTATGTGGCGTATTGAAAATAAATATCTCCATGATAATATTTTTTTAATTTTCTTCATATACTTAGGACTTAATGGAGTATTATGCAAAAAATAATAAATCAATCAAGGGCTATACCAAAGCCACCGAAAAAGAGGGCAGTTTGTTGGGTGAAAAATGCGATATACTAATGCCTTGCTCTACGCAAAAGGTTCTCACTGTCGAAAATGCTAACAGTGTACAAGCCAAGATGATTTTAGAAGGCGCTAATGGTCCTTCGACGCCAGCTGCCGATGAAATATTACGTAAAAAGAATGTACTCATTATACCGGATTTGTTTTGCAATGCTGGCGGTGTAACGGTATCCTACTTTGAGTACTTAAAGAATATCAATCATGTATCTTATGGCAAAATGAATGTTAAACGCGAGAAAGCCATAATCAACGAGATCTTTAACTCCATGAATGAGTGCGAGGTAAGTGAACTTTGACCACCGTGCAAATAAGTTAATTTGTTAATATGAATTTTTTTAATTTATTTATTTAGGATAAGTTCAAGCCAAACAAAAAGTTAAAGCTCATAAGAGACTGTACGAAGGAGGCGGATATTGTAGACGCAGGACTACAAACAGTTATGGAAACTGCGGGGGCAGGCATTAAGATTGTGGCCAATGAATTCGGTCTCTGCAATGATTTACGCACCGCTGCCTTTATTTACTCGATTTCTAAGATTTTCCGAGCCTTAGAAAAGGAGGGCATTTCTCAACAATAATTACAGAATGCGTCTGAAGTCGCTTGGCGATTATTTATTTTTACAAATTTTACATTTATATATTTATAAGGTCCAAAGTGTAATATCCTTTTGTATATTTTTCTTAAATTTTTAAATAAATATTTCTTTACAAAAACACAAACAGAATGGCTTCTTGACAGCAACAGTTTAACAATTAAAAAAAAACCCCCTACCCACTTACTACGCCAATTTTGGTGGCATTCACCACTGCAATGATTTACGCACCGCCGCCTTTATTTACTCGATTTCGAAGATTTTCCGAGCATTAGAATTGGAGGGCATTTCTCAGCAATAATTGCAGAATGCGTCTGAAGTCGCTAGGCGATTGTTTATTTTTACACATTTTACATTTATATATTTATAAGATCCAAAGTGTAATATCCTTTTGTATATTTTTCTTCAATTTTTAAATAAATATTTCTTTACACAAACACAAACAAAATGGCTTCTTGACAGCAACAGTTTTACAATTAAAAAACAAAACCCCTACCCACTTACCTCTGTTTTTGGTACCCTTATATCTGTTTTTCTGTTTTTGGTAATATGGTACTCATACGACCTGTATAACCCCATTTGCGCGCCGTGAAAAAATCGGTTTTTCACCACGCGCCAATGCATCAAATGCACCAAAATGCACCAAAAAAGTGGTGAATGGTACCAAAAATCCATCCACCAAATGCACCAAAAATAGCGTAGTAAGTGGGTAGGGGTTATTATGCATTATTCGTCATTTTTTACGATCCCCAAAATCCAAAATTTTTGCCAGAATAAAATAATTAACATTAAAAAAACATTAACATTAACATATTTTCAACAGAAAAAATCAAAACTTCAAAACATAAACAGTCAATATTGACAAATTTATTTTTCTCAGTTCAGTTGATATTGAGATTTTCATAAGAACAGTTGTGTTGAACGGAGCGATTTGAATTTGTTCTCGAAGAAAATAATTACAAAAAAAAACCTGACGCAAATAATAAATAAACAAAAAATATTTTCTTACTGAATATTGTGGAATATTTATATATTCGTAATACAATTGTAACTACAATATACAACAAAATCAGCGGATACCAAAATAATTGCCGAAAAAGTGAGTGCAAAAAATTTCTTACAAAAACACACAAAAAAAATCATAACTGGGATTGCATTATCGCAAGGCAATATGTCCTTCCTTTTAAATGGTAAACTTTTACGATCTTCACTATCGAAGACAGTTTTAAACTGGACCGGACTTGGAGCTACGCGTGAAAAGCACGTGATGCCCAAGCATTTGGAAAAAATCAATAAAGACAAAGACCCACCATTTGCACACATGGTTGAGTATTATTATCACTCGGCCGCTCAGCTAATGGAGCCGATGATGATAAAGGAGCTGGAAAAGTATCCTTACATGAAGAAGGAACAGCGTGAACAACGTGTTTCCGCCATGCTTAAATTGATGGGCTGCACTACAAATCTATTGGAAGTTACCTTCCCTATAATAAGAAGTGATGGCAATTACGAGCTAATCACCGGCTATCGCGCACACCACACTAGACACAGATTACCACTCAAAGGCGGTGGGTTCAATTATATTATTGGCTATTATTTTTCTAGAAAAGCTGGTATATTCAAAAAATTTCTCAACGAATTTTCTAGAATATATGCATGTAGTTGTGTGTTTCAAGAAAATGTTCTTCCTTTTCAATGCTTCAACTGCTGATGTCTAGCATGATATATATAACTGACTGATAATATCCGTTCCTCTTTTGTAGGCATACGTTTTGCCATGGACGTCGACGCCGATGAGATACGCGCTTTGGCTTATCTGATGGCGTTTAAGACGGCTTGCGTGAATGTACCGTTTGGTGGTTCCAAGGGTGGCATACGTATCGACCCGAAGAAGTATACTGCACAAGAATTGCAAACAATTACGCGTCGCTATACAATGGAGCTATTACGTCGCAATATGATAGGTCCGGGTATAGATGTACCGGCACCAGATGTGAATACCAGCCAACGCGAGATGAGTTGGTTGGTGGATCAATATATTAAAACTTTTGGTAATTTTTTTATGAAATATTAGAAAACGTCTTGATAGACAAATAAATTGTTCTTCTAGGCTATAACGATGTAGATGCATTGGCCATCACGACTGGTAAGCCAGTAGAAATAGGCGGTATAAATGGTCGCACCGCCGCCACGGGACGTGGTCTATTTAAGGCGGCTGAATGTTTTATTATGGATAAAGATTGGATGGATTTATTAGGCTGGAAGACTGGTTGGAAAGATAAAACCGTGATCGTACAAGGGTTTGGCAATGTCGGTTCCCATGCATCCGTTTTTGTAGTGGAAGCCGGTGCCAAACTGATCGGTGTTCAAGAATTTGACGTGTCTCTAGTAAATGAGAATGGCATTGATCCAAAGGAATGTGGCGTATTGAAAATAAATATCTCCATGATAATATTTTTTTAATTTTCTTCATATACTTAGGACTTAATGGAGTATTATGCAAAAAATAATAAATCAATCAAGGGCTATACCAAAGCCACCGAAAAAGAGGGCAGTTTGTTGGGTGAAAAATGCGATATACTAATGCCTTGCTCTACGCAAAAGGTTCTCACTGTCGAAAATGCTAACAGTGTACAAGCCAAGATGATTTTAGAAGGCGCTAATGGTCCTTCGACGCCAGCTGCCGATGAAATATTACGTAAAAAGAATGTACTCATTATACCGGATTTGTTTTGCAATGCTGGCGGTGTAACGGTATCCTACTTTGAGTACTTAAAGAATATCAATCATGTATCTTATGGCAAAATGAATGTTAAACGCGAGAAAGCCATAATCAACGAGATCTTTAACTCCATGAATGAGTGCGAGGTAAGTGAACTTTGACCACCGTGCAAATAAGTTAATTTGTTAATATGAATTTTTTTAATTTATTTATTTAGGATAAGTTCAAGCCAAACAAAAAGTTAAAGCTCATAAGAGACTGTACGAAGGAGGCGGATATTGTAGACGCAGGACTACAAACAGTTATGGAAACTGCGGGGGCAGGCATTAAGATTGTGGCCAATGAATTCGGTCTCTGCAATGATTTACGCACCGCTGCCTTTATTTACTCGATTTCTAAGATTTTCCGAGCCTTAGAAATGGAGGGCATTTCTCAACAATAATTACAGAATGCGTCTGAAGTCGCTTGGCGATTATTTATTTTTACAAATTTTACATTTATATATTTATAAGGTCCAAAGTGTAATATCCTTTTGTATATTTTTCTTAAATTTTTAAATAAATATTTCTTTACAAAAACACAAACAGAATGGCTTCTTGACAGCAACAGTTTAACAATTAAAAAACAAAACCCCTACCCACTTACCTCTGTTTTTGGTACCCTTATATCTGTTTTTCTGTTTTTGGTAATATGGTACTCATACGACCTGTATAACCCCATTTGCGCGCCGTGAAAAAATCGGTTTTTCACCACGCGCCAATGCATCAAATGCACCAAAATGCACCAAAAAAGTGGTGAATGGTACCAAAAATCCATCCACCAAATGCACCAAAAATAGCGTAGTAAGTGGGTAGGGGTTATTATGCATTATTCGTCATTTTTTACGATCCCCAAAATCCAAAATTTTTGCCACAATAAAATAATTAACATTAAAAAAACATTAACATTAACATATTTTCAACAGAAAAAATCAAAACTTCAAAACATAAACAGTCAATATTGTCAAATTTATTTTTCTCAGTTCAGTTGATATTGAGATTTTCATAAGAACAGTTGTGTTGAACGGAGCGATTTGAATTTGTTCTCGAAGAAAATAATTACAAAAAAAAACCTGACGCAAATAATAAATAAACAAAAAATATTTTCTTACTGAATATTGTGGAATATTTATATATTCGTAATACAATTGTATATATACAATATACAACAAAATCAGCGGATACCAAAATAATTGCCGAAAAAGTGAGTGCAAAAAATTTCTTACAAAAACACACAAAAAAAAAATCATAACTGGGATTGCATTATCGCAAGGCAATATGTCCTTCCTTTTAAATGGTAAACTTTTACGATCTTCACTATCGAAGACAGTTTTAAACTGGACCGGACTTGGGGCTACGCGTGAAAAGCACGTGATGCCCAAGCATTTGGAAAAAATCAATAAAGACAAAGACCCACCATTTGCACACATGGTTGAGTATTATTATCACTCGGCCGCTCAGCTAATGGAGCCGATGATGATAAAGGAGCTGGAAAAGTATCCTTACATGAAGAAGGAACAGCGTGAACAACGTGTTTCCGCCATGCTTAAATTGATGGGCTGCACTACAAATCTATTGGAAGTTACCTTCCCTATAATAAGAAGTGATGGCAATTACGAGCTAATCACCGGCTATCGCGCACACCACACTAGACACAGATTACCACTCAAAGGCGGTGGGTTCAATTATATTATTGGCTATTATTTTTCTAGAAAAGCTGGTATATTCAAAAAATTTCTCAACGAATTTTCTAGAATATATGCATGTAGTTGTGTGTTTCAAGAAAATGTTCTTCCTTTTCAATGCTTCAACTGCTGATGTCTAGCATGATATATATAACTGACTGATCATATCCGTTCCTCTTTTGTAGGCATACGTTTTGCCATGGACGTCGACGCCGATGAGATACGCGCTTTGGCTTATCTGATGGCGTTTAAGACGGCTTGCGTGAATGTACCGTTTGGTGGTTCCAAGGGTGGCATACGTATCGACCCGAAGAAGTATACTGCACAAGAATTGCAAACAATTACGCGTCGCTATACAATGGAGCTATTACGTCGCAATATGATAGGTCCGGGTATAGATGTACCGGCACCAGATGTGAATACCAGCCAACGCGAGATGAGTTGGTTGGTGGATCAATATATTAAAACTTTTGGTAATTTTTTTTTATGAAATATTAGAAAACGTCTTGATAGACAAATAAATTGTTCTTCTAGGCTATAACGATGTAGATGCATTGGCCATCACGACTGGTAAGCCAGTAGAAATAGGCGGTATAAATGGTCGCACCGCCGCCACGGGACGTGGTCTATTTAAGGCGGCTGAATGTTTTATTATGGATAAAGATTGGATGGATTTATTAGGCTGGAAGACTGGTTGGAAAGATAAAACCGTGATCGTACAAGGGTTTGGCAATGTCGGTTCCCATGCATCCGTTTTTGTAGTGGAAGCCGGTGCCAAACTGATCGGTGTTCAAGAATTTGACGTGTCTCTAGTAAATGAGAATGGCATTGATCCAAAGGTATGTGGCGTATTGAAAATAAATATCTCCATGATAATATTTTTTTAATTTTCTTCATATACTTAGGACTTAATGGAGTATTATGCAAAAAATAATAAATCAATCAAGGGCTATACCAAAGCCACCGAAAAAGAGGGCAGTTTGTTGGGTGAAAAATGCGATATACTAATGCCTTGCTCTACGCAAAAGGTTCTCACTGTCGAAAATGCTAACAGTGTACAAGCCAAGATGATTTTAGAAGGCGCTAATGGTCCTTCGACGCCAGCTGCCGATGAAATATTACGTAAAAAGAATGTACTCATTATACCGGATTTGTTTTGCAATGCTGGCGGTGTAACGGTATCCTACTTTGAGTACTTAAAGAATATCAATCATGTATCTTATGGCAAAATGAATGTTAAACGCGAGAAAGCCATAATCAACGAGATCTTTAACTCCATGAATGAGTGCGAGGTAAGTGAACTTTGACCACCGTGCAAATAAGTTAATTTGTTAATATGATTTTTTTTTAATTTATTTATTTAGGATAAGTTCAAGCCAAACAAAAAGTTAAAGCTCATAAGAGACTGTACGAAGGAGGCGGATATTGTAGACGCAGGACTACAAACAGTTATGGAAACTGCGGGGGCAGGCATTAAGATTGTGGCCAATGAATTCGGTCTCTGCAATGATTTACGCACCGCTGCCTTTATTTACTCGATTTCTAAGATTTTCCGAGCCTTAGAAATGGAGGGCATTTCTCAACAATAATTACAGAATGCGTCTGAAGTCGCTTGGCGATTATTTATTTTTACAAATTTTACATTTATATATTTATAAGGTCCAAAGTGTAATATCCTTTTGTATATTTTTCTTAAATTTTTAAATAAATATTTCTTTACAAAAACACAAACAGAATGGCTTCTTGACAGCAACAGTTTAACAATTAAAAAAAAAACCCCTACCCACTTACTACGCCAATTTTGGTGGCATTCACCACTGCAATGATTTACGCACCGCCGCCTTTATTTACTCGATTTCGAAGATTTTCCGAGCATTAGAATTGGAGGGCATTTCTCAGCAATAATTGCAGAATGCGTCTGAAGTCGCTAGGCGATTGTTTATTTTTACACATTTTACATTTATATATTTATAAGATCCAAAGTGTAATATCCTTTTGTATATTTTTCTTCAATTTTTAAATAAATATTTCTTTACACAAACACAAACAAAATGGCTTCTTGACAGCAACAGTTTTACAATTAAAAAACAAAACCCCTACCCACTTACCTCTGTTTTTGGTACCCTTATATCTGTTTTTCTGTTTTTGGTAATATGGTACTCATACGACCTGTATAACCCCATTTGCGCGCCGTGAAAAAATCGGTTTTTCACCACGCGCCAATGCATCAAATGCACCAAAATGCACCAAAAAAGTGGTGAATGGTACCAAAAATCCATCCACCAAATGCACCAAAAATAGCGTAGTAAGTGGGTAGGGGTTATTATGCATTATTCGTCATTTTTTACGATCCCCAAAATCCAAAATTTTTGCCAGAATAAAATAATTAACATTAAAAAAACATTAACATTAACATATTTTCAACAGAAAAAATCAAAACTTCAAAACATAAACAGTCAATATTGTCAAATTTATTTTTCTCAGTTCAGTTGATATTGAGATTTTCATAAGAACAGTTGTGTTGAACGGAGCGATTTGAATTTGTTCTCGAAGAAAATAATTACAAAAAAAACCTGACGCAAATAATAAATAAACAAAAAATATTTTCTTACTGAATATTGTGGAATATTTATATATTCGTAATACAATTGTATATATACAATATACAACAAAATCAGCGGATACCAAAATAATTGCCGAAAAAGTGAGTGCAAAAAATTTCTTACAAAAACACACAAAAAAAATCATAACTGGGATTGCATTATCGCAAGGCAATATGTCCTTCCTTTTAAATGGTAAACTTTTACGATCTTCACTATCGAAGACAGTTTTAAACTGGACCGGACTTGGAGCTACGCGTGAAAAGCACGTGATGCCCAAGCATTTGGAAAAAATCAATAAAGACAAAGACCCACCATTTGCACACATGGTTGAGTATTATTATCACTCGGCCGCTCAGCTAATGGAGCCGATGATGATAAAGGAGCTGGAAAAGTATCCTTACATGAAGAAGGAACAGCGTGAACAACGTGTTTCCGCCATGCTTAAATTGATGGGCTGCACTACAAATCTATTGGAAGTTACCTTCCCTATAATAAGAAGTGATGGCAATTACGAGCTAATCACCGGCTATCGCGCACACCACACTAGACACAGATTACCACTCAAAGGCGGTGGGTTCAATTATATTATTGGCTATTATTTTTCTAGAAAAGCTGGTATATTCAAAAAATTTCTCAACGAATTTTCTAGAATATATGCATGTAGTTGTGTGTTTCAAGAAAATGTTCTTCCTTTTCAATGCTTCAACTGCTGATGTCTAGCATGATATATATAACTGACTGATCATATCCGTTCCTCTTTTGTAGGCATACGTTTTGCCATGGACGTCGACGCCGATGAGATACGCGCTTTGGCTTATCTGATGGCGTTTAAGACGGCTTGCGTGAATGTACCGTTTGGTGGTTCCAAGGGTGGCATACGTATCGACCCGAAGAAGTATACTGCACAAGAATTGCAAACAATTACGCGTCGCTATACAATGGAGCTATTACGTCGCAATATGATAGGTCCGGGTATAGATGTACCGGCACCAGATGTGAATACCAGCCAACGCGAGATGAGTTGGTTGGTGGATCAATATATTAAAACTTTTGGTAATTTTTTTTTATGAAATATTAGAAAACGTCTTGATAGACAAATAAATTGTTCTTCTAGGCTATAACGATGTAGATGCATTGGCCATCACGACTGGTAAGCCAGTAGAAATAGGCGGTATAAATGGTCGCACCGCCGCCACGGGACGTGGTCTATTTAAGGCGGCTGAATGTTTTATTATGGATAAAGATTGGATGGATTTATTAGGCTGGAAGACTGGTTGGAAAGATAAAACCGTGATCGTACAAGGGTTTGGCAATGTCGGTTCCCATGCATCCGTTTTTGTAGTGGAAGCCGGTGCCAAACTGATCGGTGTTCAAGAATTTGACGTGTCTCTAGTAAATGAGAATGGCATTGATCCAAAGGTATGTGGCGTATTGAAAATAAATATCTCCATGATAATATTTTTTTAATTTTCTTCATATACTTAGGACTTAATGGAGTATTATGCAAAAAATAATAAATCAATCAAGGGCTATACCAAAGCCACCGAAAAAGAGGGCAGTTTGTTGGGTGAAAAATGCGATATACTAATGCCTTGCTCTACGCAAAAGGTTCTCACTGTCGAAAATGCTAACAGTGTACAAGCCAAGATGATTTTAGAAGGCGCTAATGGTCCTTCGACGCCAGCTGCCGATGAAATATTACGTAAAAAGAATGTACTCATTATACCGGATTTGTTTTGCAATGCTGGCGGTGTAACGGTATCCTACTTTGAGTACTTAAAGAATATCAATCATGTATCTTATGGCAAAATGAATGTTAAACGCGAGAAAGCCATAATCAACGAGATCTTTAACTCCATGAATGAGTGCGAGGTAAGTGAACTTTGACCACCGTGCAAATAAGTTAATTTGTTAATATGAATTTTTTTAATTTATTTATTTAGGATAAGTTCAAGCCAAACAAAAAGTTAAAGCTCATAAGAGACTGTACGAAGGAGGCGGATATTGTAGACGCAGGACTACAAACAGTTATGGAAACTGCGGGGGCAGGCATTAAGATTGTGGCCAATGAATTCGGTCTCTGCAATGATTTACGCACCGCTGCCTTTATTTACTCGATTTCTAAGATTTTCCGAGCCTTAGAAATGGAGGGCATTTCTCAACAATAATTACAGAATGCGTCTGAAGTCGCTTGGCGATTATTTATTTTTACAAATTTTACATTTATATATTTATAAGATCCAAAGTGTAATATCCTTTTGTATATTTTTCTTAAATTTTTAAATAAATATTTCTTTACAAAAACACAAACAGAATGGCTTCTTGACAGCAACAGTTTAACAATTAAAAAAAAAACCCCTACCCACTTACTACGCCAATTTTGGTGGCATTCACCACTGCAATGATTTACGCACCGCCGCCTTTATTTACTCGATTTCGAAGATTTTCCGAGCATTAGAATTGGAGGGCATTTCTCAGCAATAATTGCAGAATGCGTCTGAAGTCGCTAGGCGATTGTTTATTTTTACACATTTTACATTTATATATTTATAAGATCCAAAGTGTAATATCCTTTTGTATATTTTTCTTCAATTTTTAAATAAATATTTCTTTACACAAACACAAACAAAATGGCTTCTTGACAGCAACAGTTTTACAATTAAAAAACAAAACCCCTACCCACTTACCTCTGTTTTTGGTACCCTTATATCTGTTTTTCTGTTTTTGGTAATATGGTACTCATACGACCTGTATAACCCCATTTGCGCGCCGTGAAAAAATCGGTTTTTCACCACGCGCCAATGCATCAAATGCACCAAAATGCACCAAAAAAGTGGTGAATGGTACCAAAAATCCATCCACCAAATGCACCAAAAATAGCGTAGTAAGTGGGTAGGGGTTATTATGCATTATTCGTCATTTTTTACGATCCCCAAAATCCAAAATTTTTGCCAGAATAAAATAATTAACATTAAAAAAACATTAACATTAACATATTTTCAACAGAAAAAATCAAAACTTCAAAACATAAACAGTCAATATTGTCAAATTTATTTTTCTCAGTTCAGTTGATATTGAGATTTTCATAAGAACAGTTGTGTTGAACGGAGCGATTTGAATTTGTTCTCGAAGAAAATAATTACAAAAAAAAACCTGACGCAAATAATAAATAAACAAAAAATATTTTCTTACTGAATATTGTGGAATATTTATATATTCGTAATACAATTGTATATATACAATATACAACAAAATCAGCGGATACCAAAATAATTGCCGAAAAAGTGAGTGCAAAAAATTTCTTACAAAAACACACAAAAAAAATCATAACTGGGATTGCATTATCGCAAGGCAATATGTCCTTCCTTTTAAATGGTAAACTTTTACGATCTTCACTATCGAAGACAGTTTTAAACTGGACCGGACTTGGAGCTACGCGTGAAAAGCACGTGATGCCCAAGCATTTGGAAAAAATCAATAAAGACAAAGACCCACCATTTGCACACATGGTTGAGTATTATTATCACTCGGCCGCTCAGCTAATGGAGCCGATGATGATAAAGGAGCTGGAAAAGTATCCTTACATGAAGAAGGAACAGCGTGAACAACGTGTTTCCGCCATGCTTAAATTGATGGGCTGCACTACAAATCTATTGGAAGTTACCTTCCCTATAATAAGAAGTGATGGCAATTACGAGCTAATCACCGGCTATCGCGCACACCACACTAGACACAGATTACCACTCAAAGGCGGTGGGTTCAATTATATTATTGGCTATTATTTTTCTAGAAAAGCTGGTATATTCAAAAAATTTCTCAACGAATTTTCTAGAATATATGCATGTAGTTGTGTGTTTCAAGAAAATGTTCTTCCTTTTCAATGCTTCAACTGCTGATGTCTAGCATGATATATATAACTGACTGATCATATCCGTTCCTCTTTTGTAGGCATACGTTTTGCCATGGACGTCGACGCCGATGAGATACGCGCTTTGGCTTATCTGATGGCGTTTAAGACGGCTTGCGTGAATGTACCGTTTGGTGGTTCCAAGGGTGGCATACGTATCGACCCGAAGAAGTATACTGCACAAGAATTGCAAACAATTACGCGTCGCTATACAATGGAGCTATTACGTCGCAATATGATAGGTCCGGGTATAGATGTACCGGCACCAGATGTGAATACCAGCCAACGCGAGATGAGTTGGTTGGTGGATCAATATATTAAAACTTTTGGTAATTTTTTTTTATGAAATATTAGAAAACGTCTTGATAGACAAATAAATTCTTCTTCTAGGCTATAACGATGTAGATGCATTGGCCATCACGACTGGTAAGCCAGTAGAAATAGGCGGTATAAATGGTCGCACCGCCGCCACGGGACGTGGTCTATTTAAGGCGGCTGAATGTTTTATTATGGATAAAGATTGGATGGATTTATTAGGCTGGAAGACTAGTTGGAAAGATAAAACCGTGATCGTACAAGGGTTTGGCAATGTCGGTTCCCATGCATCCGTTTTTGTAGTGGAAGCCGGTGCCAAACTGATCGGTGTTCAAGAATTTGACGTGTCTCTAGTAAATGAGAATGGCATTGATCCAAAGGTATGTGGCGTATTGAAAATAAATATCTCCATGATAATATTTTTTTAATTTTCTTCATATACTTAGGACTTAATGGAGTATTATGCAAAAAATAATAAATCAATCAAGGGCTATACCAAAGCCACCGAAAAAGAGGGCAGTTTGTTGGGTGAAAAATGCGATATACTAATGCCTTGCTCTACGCAAAAGGTTCTCACTGTCGAAAATGCTAACAGTGTACAAGCCAAGATGATTTTAGAAGGCGCTAATGGTCCTTCGACGCCAGCTGCCGATGAAATATTACGTAAAAAGAATGTACTCATTATACCGGATTTGTTTTGCAATGCTGGCGGTGTAACGGTATCCTACTTTGAGTACTTAAAGAATATCAATCATGTATCTTATGGCAAAATGAATGTTAAACGCGAGAAAGCCATAATCAACGAGATCTTTAACTCCATGAATGAGTGCGAGGTAAGTGAACTTTGACCACCGTGCAAATAAGTTAATTTGTTAATATGAATTTTTTTAATTTATTTATTTAGGATAAGTTCAAGCCAAACAAAAAGTTAAAGCTCATAAGAGACTGTACGAAGGAGGCGGATATTGTAGACGCAGGACTACAAACAGTTATGGAAACTGCGGGGGCAGGCATTAAGATTGTGGCCAATGAATTCGGTCTCTGCAATGATTTACGCACCGCTGCCTTTATTTACTCGATTTCTAAGATTTTCCGAGCCTTAGAAATGGAGGGCATTTCTCAACAATAATTACAGAATGCGTCTGAAGTCGCTTGGCGATTATTTATTTTTACAAATTTTACATTTATATATTTATAAGATCCAAAGTGTAATATCCTTTTGTATATTTTTCTTAAATTTTTAAATAAATATTTCTTTACAAAAACACAAACAGAATGGCTTCTTGACAGCAACAGTTTAACAATTAAAAAAAAAAACCCCTACCCACTTACTACGCCAATTTTGGTGGCATTCACCACTGCAATGATTTACGCACCGCCGCCTTTATTTACTCGATTTCGAAGATTTTCCGAGCATTAGAATTGGAGGGCATTTCTCAGCAATAATTGCAGAATGCGTCTGAAGTCGCTAGGCGATTGTTTATTTTTACACATTTTACATTTATATATTTATAAGATCCAAAGTGTAATATCCTTTTGTATATTTTTCTTCAATTTTTAAATAAATATTTCTTTACACAAACACAAACAAAATGGCTTCTTGACAGCAACAGTTTTACAATTAAAAAACAAAACCCCTACCCACTTACCTCTGTTTTTGGTACCCTTATATCTGTTTTTCTGTTTTTGGTAATATGGTACTCCATTTGCGCGCCGTGAAAAAATCGGTTTTTCACCACGCGCCAATGCATCAAATGCACCAAAATGCACCAAAAAAGTGGTGAATGGTACCAAAAATCCATCCACCAAATGCACCAAAAATAGCGTAGTAAGTGGGTAGGGGTTATTATGCATTATTCGTCATTTTTTACGATCCCCAAAATCCAAAATTTTTGCCAGAATAAAATAATTAACATTAAAAAAACATTAACATTAACATATTTTCAACAGAAAAAATCAAAACTTCAAAACATAAACAGTCAATATTGTCAAATTTATTTTTCTCAGTTCAGTTGATATTGAGATTTTCATAAGAACAGTTGTGTTGAACGGAGCGATTTGAATTTGTTCTCGAAGAAAATAATTACAAAAAAAAAAACCTGACGCAAATAATAAATAAACAAAAAATATTTTCTTACTGAATATTGTGGAATATTTATATATTCGTAATACAATTGTATATATACAATATACAACAAAATCAGCGGATACCAAAATAATTGCCGAAAAAGTGAGTGCAAAAAATTTCTTACAAAAACACACAAAAAAAATCATAACTGGGATTGCATTATCGCAAGGCAATATGTCCTTCCTTTTAAATGGTAAACTTTTACGATCTTCACTATCGAAGACAGTTTTAAACTGGACCGGACTTGGAGCTACGCGTGAAAAGCACGTGATGCCCAAGCATTTGGAAAAAATCAATAAAGACAAAGACCCACCATTTGCACACATGGTTGAGTATTATTATCACTCGGCCGCTCAGCTAATGGAGCCGATGATGATAAAGGAGCTGGAAAAGTATCCTTACATGAAGAAGGAACAGCGTGAACAACGTGTTTCCGCCATGCTTAAATTGATGGGCTGCACTACAAATCTATTGGAAGTTACCTTCCCTATAATAAGAAGTGATGGCAATTACGAGCTAATCACCGGCTATCGCGCACACCACACTAGACACAGATTACCACTCAAAGGCGGTGGGTTCAATTATATTATTGGCTATTATTTTTCTAGAAAAGCTGGTATATTCAAAAAATTTCTCAACGAATTTTCTAGAATATATGCATGTAGTTGTGTGTTTCAAGAAAATGTTCTTCCTTTTCAATGCTTCAACTGCTGATGTCTAGCATGATATATATAACTGACTGATCATATCCGTTCCTCTTTTGTAGGCATACGTTTTGCCATGGACGTCGACGCCGATGAGATACGCGCTTTGGCTTATCTGATGGCGTTTAAGACGGCTTGCGTGAATGTACCGTTTGGTGGTTCCAAGGGTGGCATACGTATCGACCCGAAGAAGTATACTGCACAAGAATTGCAAACAATTACGCGTCGCTATACAATGGAGCTATTACGTCGCAATATGATAGGTCCGGGTATAGATGTACCGGCACCAGATGTGAATACCAGCCAACGCGAGATGAGTTGGTTGGTGGATCAATATATTAAAACTTTTGGTAATTTTTTTTATGAAATATTAGAAAACGTCTTGATAGACAAATAAATTCTTCTTCTAGGCTATAACGATGTAGATGCATTGGCCATCACGACTGGTAAGCCAGTAGAAATAGGCGGTATAAATGGTCGCACCGCCGCCACGGGACGTGGTCTATTTAAGGCGGCTGAATGTTTTATTATGGATAAAGATTGGATGGATTTATTAGGCTGGAAGACTGGTTGGAAAGATAAAACCGTGATCGTACAAGGGTTTGGCAATGTCGGTTCCCATGCATCCGTTTTTGTAGTGGAAGCCGGTGCCAAACTGATCGGTGTTCAAGAATTTGACGTGTCTCTAGTAAATGAGAATGGCATTGATCCAAAGGTATGTGGCGTATTGAAAATAAATATCTCCATGATAATATTTTTTTAATTTTCTTCATATACTTAGAACTTAATGGAGTATTATGCAAAAAATAATAAATCAATCAAGGGCTATACCAAAGCCACCGAAAAAGAGGGCAGTTTGTTGGGTGAAAAATGCGATATACTAATGCCTTGCTCTACGCAAAAGGTTCTCACTGTCGAAAATGCTAACAGTGTACAAGCCAAGATGATTTTAGAAGGCGCTAATGGTCCTTCGACGCCAGCTGCCGATGAAATATTACGTAAAAAGAATGTACTCATTATACCGGATTTGTTTTGCAATGCTGGCGGTGTAACGGTATCCTACTTTGAGTACTTAAAGAATATCAATCATGTATCTTATGGCAAAATGAATGTTAAACGCGAGAAAGCCATAATCAACGAGATCTTTAACTCCATGAATGAGTGCGAGGTAAGTGAACTTTGACCACCGTGCAAATAAGTTAATTTGTTAATATGAATTTTTTTAATTTATTTATTTAGGATAAGTTCAAGCCAAACAAAAAGTTAAAGCTCATAAGAGACTGTACGAAGGAGGCGGATATTGTAGACGCAGGACTACAAACAGTTATGGAAACTGCGGGGGCAGCCATTAAGATTGTGGCCAATGAATTCGGTCTCTGCAATGATTTACGCACCGCTGCCTTTATTTACTCGATTTCTAAGATTTTCCGAGCCTTAGAAATGGAGGGCATTTCTCAACAATAATTACAGAATGCGTCTGAAGTCGCTTGGCGATTATTTATTTTTACAAATTTTACATTTATATATTTATAAGATCCAAAGTGTAATATCCTTTTGTATATTTTTCTTAAATTTTTAAATAAATATTTCTTTACAAAAACACAAACAGAATGGCTTCTTGACAGCAACAGTTTAACAATTAAAAAAAAAACCCCTACCCACTTACTACGCCAATTTTGGTGGCATTCACCACTGCAATGATTTACGCACCGCCGCCTTTATTTACTCGATTTCGAAGATTTTCCGAGCATTAGAATTGGAGGGCATTTCTCAGCAATAATTGCAGAATGCGTCTGAAATCGCTAGGCGATTGTTTATTTTTACACATTTTACATTTATATATTTATAAGATCCAAAGTGTAATATCCTTTTGTATATTTTTCTTCAATTTTTAAATAAATATTTCTTTACACAAACACAAACAAAATGGCTTCTTGACAGCAACAGTTTTACAATTAAAAAACAAAACCCCTACCCACTTACCTCTGTTTTTGGTACCCTTATATCTGTTTTTCTGTTTTTGGTAATATGGTACTCATACGACCTGTATAACCCCATTTGCGCGCCGTGAAAAAATCGGTTTTTCACCACGCGCCAATGCATCAAATGCACCAAAATGCACCAAAAAAGTGGTGAATGGTACCAAAAATCCATCCACCAAATGCACCAAAAATAGCGTAGTAAGTGGGTAGGGGTTATTATGCATTATTCGTCATTTTTTACGATCCCCAAAATCCAAAATTTTTGCCAGAATAAAATAATTAACATTAAAAAAACATTAACATTAACATATTTTCAACAGAAAAAATCAAAACTTCAAAACATAAACAGTCAATATTGTCAAATTTATTTTTCTCAGTTCAGTTGATATTGAGATTTTCATAAGAACAGTTGTGTTGAACGGAGCGATTTGAATTTGTTCTCGAAGAAAATAATTACAAAAAAAAACCTGACGCAAATAATAAATAAACAAAAAATATTTTCTTACTGAATATTGTGGAATATTTATATATTCGTAATACAATTGTATATATACAATATACAACAAAATCAGCGGATACCAAAATAATTGCCGAAAAAGTGAGTGCAAAAAATTTCTTACAAAAACACACAAAAAAAATCATAACTGGGATTGCATTATCGCAAGGCAATATGTCCTTCCTTTTAAATGGTAAACTTTTACGATCTTCACTATCGAAGACAGTTTTAAACTGGACCGGACTTGGAGCTACGCGTGAAAAGCACGTGATGCCCAAGCATTTGGAAAAAATCAATAAAGACAAAGACCCACCATTTGCACACATGGTTGAGTATTATTATCACTCGGCCGCTCAGCTAATGGAGCCGATGATGATAAAGGAGCTGGAAAAGTATCCTTACATGAAGAAGGAACAGCGTGAACAACGTGTTTCCGCCATGCTTAAATTGATGGGCTGCACTACAAATCTATTGGAAGTTACCTTCCCTATAATAAGAAGTGATGGCAATTACGAGCTAATCACCGGCTATCGCGCACACCACACTAGACACAGATTACCACTCAAAGGCGGTGGGTTCAATTATATTATTGGCTATTATTTTTCTAGAAAAGCTGGTATATTCAAAAAATTTCTCAACGAATTTTCTAGAATATATGCATGTAGTTGTGTGTTTCAAGAAAATGTTCTTCCTTTTCAATGCTTCAACTGCTGATGTCTAGCATGATATATATAACTGACTGATAATATCCGTTCCTCTTTTGTAGGCATACGTTTTGCCATGGACGTCGACGCCGATGAGATACGCGCTTTGGCTTATCTGATGGCGTTTAAGACGGCTTGCGTGAATGTACCGTTTGGTGGTTCCAAGGGTGGCATACGTATCGACCCGAAGAAGTATACTGCACAAGAATTGCAAACAATTACGCGTCGCTATACAATGGAGCTATTACGTCGCAATATGATAGGTCCGGGTATAGATGTACCGGCACCAGATGTGAATACCAGCCAACGCGAGATGAGTTGGTTGGTGGATCAATATATTAAAACTTTTGGTAATTTTTTTTTATGAAATATTAGAAAACGTCTTGATAGACAAATAAATTGTTCTTCTAGGCTATAACGATGTAGATGCATTGGCCATCACGACTGGTAAGCCAGTAGAAATAGGCGGTATAAATGGTCGCACCGCCGCCACGGGACGTGGTCTATTTAAGGCGGCTGAATGTTTTATTATGGATAAAGATTGGATGGATTTATTAGGCTGGAAGACTGGTTGGAAAGATAAAACCGTGATCGTACAAGGGTTTGGCAATGTCGGTTCCCATGCATCCGTTTTTGTAGTGGAAGCCGGTGCCAAACTGATCGGTGTTCAAGAATTTGACGTGTCTCTAGTAAATGAGAATGGCATTGATCCAAAGGTATGTGGCGTATTGAAAATAAATATCTCCATGATAATATTTTTTTAATTTTCTTCATATACTTAGGACTTAATGGAGTATTATGCAAAAAATAATAAATCAATCAAGGGCTATACCAAAGCCACCGAAAAAGAGGGCAGTTTGTTGGGTGAAAAATGCGATATACTAATGCCTTGCTCTACGCAAAAGGTTCTCACTGTCGAAAATGCTAACAGTGTACAAGCCAAGATGATTTTAGAAGGCGCTAATGGTCCTTCGACGCCAGCTGCCGATGAAATATTACGTAAAAAGAATGTACTCATTATACCGGATTTGTTTTGCAATGCTGGCGGTGTAACGGTATCCTACTTTGAGTACTTAAAGAATATCAATCATGTATCTTATGGCAAAATGAATGTTAAACGCGAGAAAGCCATAATCAACGAGATCTTTAACTCCATGAATGAGTGCGAGGTAAGTGAACTTTGACCACCGTGCAAATAAGTTAATTTGTTAATATGAATTTTTTTAATTTATTTATTTAGGATAAGTTCAAGCCAAACAAAAAGTTAAAGCTCATAAGAGACTGTACGAAGGAGGCGGATATTGTAGACGCAGGACTACAAACAGTTATGGAAACTGCGGGGGCAGGCATTAAGATTGTGGCCAATGAATTCGGTCTCTGCAATGATTTACGCACCGCTGCCTTTATTTACTCGATTTCTAAGATTTTCCGAGCCTTAGAAATGGAGGGCATTTCTCAACAATAATTACAGAATGCGTCTGAAGTCGCTTGGCGATTATTTATTTTTACAAATTTTACATTTATATATTTATAAGATCCAAAGTGTAATATCCTTTTGTATATTTTTCTTAAATTTTTAAATAAATATTTCTTTACAAAAACACAAACAGAATGGCTTCTTGACAGCAACAGTTTAACAATTAAAAAAAAAACCCCTACCCACTTACTACGCCAATTTTGGTGGCATTCACCACTGCAATGATTTACGCACCGCCGCCTTTATTTACTCGATTTCGAAGATTTTCCGAGCATTAGAATTGGAGGGCATTTCTCAGCAATAATTGCAGAATGCGTCTGAAGTCGCTAGGCGATTGTTTATTTTTACACATTTTACATTTATATATTTATAAGATCCAAAGTGTAATATCCTTTTGTATATTTTTCTTCAATTTTTAAATAAATATTTCTTTACACAAACACAAACAAAATGGCTTCTTGACAGCAACAGTTTTACAATTAAAAAACAAAACCCCTACCCACTTACCTCTGTTTTTGGTACCCTTATATCTGTTTTTCTGTTTTTGGTAATATGGTACTCATACGACCTGTATAACCCCATTTGCGCGCCGTGAAAAAATCGGTTTTTCACCACGCGCCAATGCATCAAATGCACCAAAATGCACCAAAAAAGTGGTGAATGGTACCAAAAATCCATCCACCAAATGCACCAAAAATAGCGTAGTAAGTGGGTAGGGGTTATTATGCATTATTCGTCATTTTTTACGATCCCCAAAATCCAAAATTTTTGCCAGAATAAAATAATTAACATTAAAAAAACATTAACATTAACATATTTTCAACAGAAAAAATCAAAACTTCAAAACATAAACAGTCAATATTGTCAAATTTATTTTTCTCAGTTCAGTTGATATTGAGATTTTCATAAGAACAGTTGTGTTGAACGGAGCGATTTGAATTTGTTCTCGAAGAAAATAATTACAAAAAAAAACCTGACGCAAATAATAAATAAACAAAAAATATTTTCTTACTGAATATTGTGGAATATTTATATATTCGTAATACAATTGTATATATACAATATACAACAAAATCAGCGGATACCAAAATAATTGCCGAAAAAGTGAGTGCAAAAAATTTCTTACAAAAACACACAAAAAAAATCATAACTGGGATTGCATTATCGCAAGGCAATATGTCCTTCCTTTTAAATGGTAAACTTTTACGATCTTCACTATCGAAGACAGTTTTAAACTGGACCGGACTTGGAGCTACGCGTGAAAAGCACGTGATGCCCAAGCATTTGGAAAAAATCAATAAAGACAAAGACCCACCATTTGCACACATGGTTGAGTATTATTATCACTCGGCCGCTCAGCTAATGGAGCCGATGATGATAAAGGAGCTGGAAAAGTATCCTTACATGAAGAAGGAACAGCGTGAACAACGTGTTTCCGCCATGCTTAAATTGATGGGCTGCACTACAAATCTATTGGAAGTTACCTTCCCTATAATAAGAAGTGATGGCAATTACGAGCTAATCACCGGCTATCGCGCACACCACACTAGACACAGATTACCACTCAAAGGCGGTGGGTTCAATTATATTATTGGCTATTATTTTTCTAGAAAAGCTGGTATATTCAAAAAATTTCTCAACGAATTTTCTAGAATATATGCATGTAGTTGTGTGTTTCAAGAAAATGTTCTTCCTTTTCAATGCTTCAACTGCTGATGTCTAGCATGATATATATAACTGACTGATAATATCCGTTCCTCTTTTGTAGGCATACGTTTTGCCATGGACGTCGACGCCGATGAGATACGCGCTTTGGCTTATCTGATGGCGTTTAAGACGGCTTGCGTGAATGTACCGTTTGGTGGTTCCAAGGGTGGCATACGTATCGACCCGAAGAAGTATACTGCACAAGAATTGCAAACAATTACGCGTCGCTATACAATGGAGCTATTACGTCGCAATATGATAGGTCCGGGTATAGATGTACCGGCACCAGATGTGAATACCAGCCAACGCGAGATGAGTTGGTTGGTGGATCAATATATTAAAACTTTTGGTAATTTTTTTTTATGAAATATTAGAAAACGTCTTGATAGACAAATAAATTGTTCTTCTAGGCTATAACGATGTAGATGCATTGGCCATCACGACTGGTAAGCCAGTAGAAATAGGCGGTATAAATGGTCGCACCGCCGCCACGGGACGTGGTCTATTTAAGGCGGCTGAATGTTTTATTATGGATAAAGATTGGATGGATTTATTAGGCTGGAAGACTGGTTGGAAAGATAAAACCGTGATCGTACAAGGGTTTGGCAATGTCGGTTCCCATGCATCCGTTTTTGTAGTGGAAGCCGGTGCCAAACTGATCGGTGTTCAAGAATTTGACGTGTCTCTAGTAAATGAGAATGGCATTGATCCAAAGGTATGTGGCGTATTGAAAATAAATATCTCCATGATAATATTTTTTTAATTTTCTTCATATACTTAGGACTTAATGGAGTATTATGCAAAAAATAATAAATCAATCAAGGGCTATACCAAAGCCACCGAAAAAGAGGGCAGTTTGTTGGGTGAAAAATGCGATATACTAATGCCTTGCTCTACGCAAAAGGTTCTCACTGTCGAAAATGCTAACAGTGTACAAGCCAAGATGATTTTAGAAGGCGCTAATGGTCCTTCGACGCCAGCTGCCGATGAAATATTACGTAAAAAGAATGTACTCATTATACCGGATTTGTTTTGCAATGCTGGCGGTGTAACGGTATCCTACTTTGAGTACTTAAAGAATATCAATCATGTATCTTATGGCAAAATGAATGTTAAACGCGAGAAAGCCATAATCAACGAGATCTTTAACTCCATGAATGAGTGCGAGGTAAGTGAACTTTGACCACCGTGCAAATAAGTTAATTTGTTAATATGAATTTTTTTAATTTATTTATTTAGGATAAGTTCAAGCCAAACAAAAAGTTAAAGCTCATAAGAGACTGTACGAAGGAGGCGGATATTGTAGACGCAGGACTACAAACAGTTATGGAAACTGCGGGGGCAGGCATTAAGATTGTGGCCAATGAATTCGGTCTCTGCAATGATTTACGCACCGCTGCCTTTATTTACTCGATTTCTAAGATTTTCCGAGCCTTAGAAATGGAGGGCATTTCTCAACAATAATTACAGAATGCGTCTGAAGTCGCTTGGCGATTATTTATTTTTACAAATTTTACATTTATATATTTATAAGATCCAAAGTGTAATATCCTTTTGTATATTTTTCTTAAATTTTTAAATAAATATTTCTTTACAAAAACACAAACAGAATGGCTTCTTGACAGCAACAGTTTAACAATTAAAAAAAAAAACCCCTACCCACTTACTACGCCAATTTTGGTGGCATTCACCACTGCAATGATTTACGCACCGCCGCCTTTATTTACTCGATTTCGAAGATTTTCCGAGCATTAGAATTGGAGGGCATTTCTCAGCAATAATTGCAGAATGCGTCTGAAGTCGCTAGGCGATTGTTTATTTTTACACATTTTACATTTATATATTTATAAGATCCAAAGTGTAATATCCTTTTGTATATTTTTCTTCAATTTTTAAATAAATATTTCTTTACACAAACACAAACAAAATGGCTTCTTGACAGCAACAGTTTTACAATTAAAAAACAAAACCCCTACCCACTTACCTCTGTTTTTGGTACCCTTATATCTGTTTTTCTGTTTTTGGTAATATGGTACTCATACGACCTGTATAACCCCATTTGCGCGCCGTGAAAAACTCGGTTTTTCACCACGCGCCAATGCATCAAATGCACCAAAATGCACCAAAAAAGTGGTGAATGGTACCAAAAATCCATCCACCAAATGCACCAAAAATAGCGTAGTAAGTGGGTAGGGGTTATTATGCATTATTCGTCATTTTTTACGATCCCCAAAATCCAAAATTTTTGCCAGAATAAAATAATTAACATTAAAAAAACATTAACATTAACATATTTTCAACAGAAAAAATCAAAACTTCAAAACATAAACAGTCAATATTGTCAAATTTATTTTTCTCAGTTCAGTTGATATTGAGATTTTCATAAGAACAGTTGTGTTGAACGGAGCGATTTGAATTTGTTCTCGAAGAAAATAATTACAAAAAAAAACCTGACGCAAATAATAAATAAACAAAAAATATTTTCTTACTGAATATTGTGGAATATTTATATATTCGTAATACAATTGTATATATACAATATACAACAAAATCAGCGGATACCAAAATAATTGCCGAAAAAGTGAGTGCAAAAAATTTCTTACAAAAACACACAAAAAAAATCATAACTGGGATTGCATTATCGCAAGGCAATATGTCCTTCCTTTTAAATGGTAAACTTTTACGATCTTCACTATCGAAGACAGTTTTAAACTGGACCGGACTTGGAGCTACGCGTGAAAAGCACGTGATGCCCAAGCATTTGGAAAAAATCAATAAAGACAAAGACCCACCATTTGCACACATGGTTGAGTATTATTATCACTCGGCCGCTCAGCTAATGGAGCCGATGATGATAAAGGAGCTGGAAAAGTATCCTTACATGAAGAAGGAACAGCGTGAACAACGTGTTTCCGCCATGCTTAAATTGATGGGCTGCACTACAAATCTATTGGAAGTTACCTTCCCTATAATAAGAAGTGATGGCAATTACGAGCTAATCACCGGCTATCGCGCACACCACACTAGACACAGATTACCACTCAAAGGCGGTGGGTTCAATTATATTATTGGCTATTATTTTTCTAGAAAAGCTGGTATATTCAAAAAATTTCTCAACGAATTTTCTAGAATATATGCATGTAGTTGTGTGTTTCAAGAAAATGTTCTTCCTTTTCAATGCTTCAACTGCTGATGTCTAGCATGATATATATAACTGACTGATAATATCCGTTCCTCTTTTGTAGGCATACGTTTTGCCATGGACGTCGACGCCGATGAGATACGCGCTTTGGCTTATCTGATGGCGTTTAAGACGGCTTGCGTGAATGTACCGTTTGGTGGTTCCAAGGGTGGCATACGTATCGACCCGAAGAAGTATACTGCACAAGAATTGCAAACAATTACGCGTCGCTATACAATGGAGCTATTACGTCGCAATATGATAGGTCCGGGTATAGATGTACCGGCACCAGATGTGAATACCAGCCAACGCGAGATGAGTTGGTTGGTGGATCAATATATTAAAACTTTTGGTAATTTTTTTTTATGAAATATTAGAAAACGTCTTGATAGACAAATAAATTGTTCTTCTAGGCTATAACGATGTAGATGCATTGGCCATCACGACTGGTAAGCCAGTAGAAATAGGCGGTATAAATGGTCGCACCGCCGCCACGGGACGTGGTCTATTTAAGGCGGCTGAATGTTTTATTATGGATAAAGATTGGATGGATTTATTAGGCTGGAAGACTGGTTGGAAAGATAAAACCGTGATCGTACAAGGGTTTGGCAATGTTGGTTCCCATGCATCCGTTTTTGTAGTGGAAGCCGGTGCCAAACTGATCGGTGTTCAAGAATTTGACGTGTCTCTAGTAAATGAGAATGGCATTGATCCAAAGGTATGTGGCGTATTGAAAATAAATATCTCCATGATAATATTTTTTTAATTTTCTTCATATACTTAGGACTTAATGGAGTATTATGCAAAAAATAATAAATCAATCAAGGGCTATACCAAAGCCACCGAAAAAGAGGGCAGTTTGTTGGGTGAAAAATGCGATATACTAATGCCTTGCTCTACGCAAAAGGTTCTCACTGTCGAAAATGCTAACAGTGTACAAGCCAAGATGATTTTAGAAGGCGCTAATGGTCCTTCGACGCCAGCTGCCGATGAAATATTACGTAAAAAGAATGTACTCATTATACCGGATTTGTTTTGCAATGCTGGCGGTGTAACGGTATCCTACTTTGAGTACTTAAAGAATATCAATCATGTATCTTATGGCAAAATGAATGTTAAACGCGAGAAAGCCATAATCAACGAGATCTTTAACTCCATGAATGAGTGCGAGGTAAGTGAACTTTGACCACCGTGCAAATAAGTTAATTTGTTAATATGAATTTTTTTAATTTATTTATTTAGGATAAGTTCAAGCCAAACAAAAAGTTAAAGCTCATAAGAGACTGTACGAAGGAGGCGGATATTGTAGACGCAGGACTACAAACAGTTATGGAAACTGCGGGGGCAGGCATTAAGATTGTGGCCAATGAATTCGGTCTCTGCAATGATTTACGCACCGCTGCCTTTATTTACTCGATTTCTAAGATTTTCCGAGCCTTAGAAATGGAGGGCATTTCTCAACAATAATTACAGAATGCGTCTGAAGTCGCTTGGCGATTATTTATTTTTACAAATTTTACATTTATATATTTATAAGATCCAAAGTGTAATATCCTTTTGTATATTTTTCTTAAATTTTTAAATAAATATTTCTTTACAAAAACACAAACAGAATGGCTTCTTGACAGCAACAGTTTAACAATTAAAAAAAAAACCCCTACCCACTTACTACGCCAATTTTGGTGGCATTCACCACTGCAATGATTTACGCACCGCCGCCTTTATTTACTCGATTTCGAAGATTTTCCGAGCATTAGAATTGGAGGGCATTTCTCAGCAATAATTGCAGAATGCGTCTGAAGTCGCTAGGCGATTGTTTATTTTTACACATTTTACATTTATATATTTATAAGATCCAAAGTGTAATATCCTTTTGTATATTTTTCTTCAATTTTTAAATAAATATTTCTTTACACAAACACAAACAAAATGGCTTCTTGACAGCAACAGTTTTACAATTAAAAAACAAAACCCCTACCCACTTACCTCTGTTTTTGGTACCCTTATATCTGTTTTTCTGTTTTTGGTAATATGGTACTCATACGACCTGTATAACCCCATTTGCGCGCCGTGAAAAAATCGGGTTTTCACCACGCGTCAATGCATCAAATGCACCAAAATGCACCAAAAAAGTGGTGAATGGTACCAAAAATCCATCCACCAAATGCACCAAAAATAGCGTAGTAAGTGGGTAGGGGTTATTATGCATTATTCGGCATTTTTTACGATCCCCAAAATCCAAAATTTTTGCCAGAATAAAATAATTAACATTAAAAAAACATTAACATTAACATATTTTCAACAGAAAAAATCAAAACTTCAAAACATAAACAGTCAATATTGTCAAATTTATTTTTCTCAGTTCAGTTGATATTGAGATTTTCATAAGAACAGTTGTGTTGAACGGAGCGATTTGAATTTGTTCTCGAAGAAAATAATTACAAAAAAAAACCTGACGCAAATAATAAATAAACAAAAAATATTTTCTTACTGAATATTGTGGAATATTTATATATTCGTAATACAATTGTATATATACAATATACAACAAAATCAGCGGATACCAAAATAATTGCCGAAAAAGTGAGTGCAAAAAATTTCTTACAAAAACACACAAAAAAAAATCATAACTGGGATTGCATTATCGCAAGGCAATATGTCCTTCCTTTTAAATGGTAAACTTTTACGATCTTCACTATCGAAGACAGTTTTAAACTGGACCGGACTTGGGGCTACGCGTGAAAAGCACGTGATGCCCAAGCATTTGGAAAAAATCAATAAAGACAAAGACCCACCATTTGCACACAAGGTTGAGTATTATTATCACTCGGCCGCTCAGCTAATGGAGCCGATGATGATAAAGGAGCTGGAAAAGTATCATTACATGAAGAAGGAACAGCGTGAACAACGTGTTTCCGCCATGCTTAAATTGATGGGCTGCACTACAAATCTATTGGAAGTTACCTTCCCTATAATAAGAAGTGATGGCAATTACGAGCTAATCACCGGCTATCGCGCACACCACACTAGACACAGATTACCACTCAAAGGCGGTGGGTTCAATTATATTATTGGCTATTATTTTTCTAGAAAAGCTGGTATATTCAAAAAATTTCTCAACGAATTTTCTAGAATATATGCATGTAGTTGTGTGTTTCAAGAAAATGTTCTTCCTTTTCAATGCTTCAACTGCTGATGTCTAGCATGATATATATAACTGACTGATAATATCCGTTCCTCTTTTGTAGGCATACGTTTTGCCATGGACGTCGACGCCGATGAGATACGCGCTTTGGCTTATCTGATGGCGTTTAAGACGGCTTGCGTGAATGTACCGTTTGGTGGTTCCAAGGGTGGCATACGTATCGACCCGAAGAAGTATACTGCACAAGAATTGCAAACAATTACGCGTCGCTATACAATGGAGCTATTACGTCGCAATATGATAGGTCCGGGTATAGATGTACCGGCACCAGATGTGAATACCAGCCAACGCGAGATGAGTTGGTTGGTGGATCAATATATTAAAACTTTTGGTAATTTTTTTTTATGAAATATTAGAAAACGTCTTGATAGACAAATAAATTGTTCTTCTAGGCTATAACGATGTAGATGCATTGGCCATCACGACTGGTAAGCCAGTAGAAATAGGCGGTATAAATGGTCGCACCGCCGCCACGGGACGTGGTCTATTTAAGGCGGCTGAATGTTTTATTATGGATAAAGATTGGATGGATTTATTAGGCTGGAAGACTGGTTGGAAAGATAAAACCGTGATCGTACAAGGGTTTGGCAATGTCGGTTCCCATGCATCCGTTTTTGTAGTGGAAGCCGGTGCCAAACTGATCGGTGTTCAAGAATTTGACGTGTCTCTAGTAAATGAGAATGGCATTGATCCAAAGGTATGTGGCGTATTGAAAATAAATATCTCCATGATAATATTTTTTTAATTTTCTTCATATACTTAGGACTTAATGGAGTATTATGCAAAAAATAATAAATCAATCAAGGGCTATACCAAAGCCACCGAAAAAGAGGGCAGTTTGTTGGGTGAAAAATGCGATATACTAATGCCTTGCTCTACGCAAAAGGTTCTCACTGTCGAAAATGCTAACAGTGTACAAGCCAAGATGATTTTAGAAGGCGCTAATGGTCCTTCGACGCCAGCTGCCGATGAAATATTACGTAAAAAGAATGTACTCATTATACCGGATTTGTTTTGCAATGCTGGCGGTGTAACGGTATCCTACTTTGAGTACTTAAAGAATATCAATCATGTATCTTATGGCAAAATGAATGTTAAACGCGAGAAAGCCATAATCAACGAGATCTTTAACTCCATGAATGAGTGCGAGGTAAGTGAACTTTGACCACCGTGCAAATAAGTTAATTTGTTAATATGAATTTTTTTAATTTATTTATTTAGGATAAGTTCAAGCCAAACAAAAAGTTAAAGCTCATAAGAGACTGTACGAAGGAGGCGGATATTGTAGACGCAGGACTACAAACAGTTATGGAAACTGCGGGGGCAGGCATTAAGATTGTGGCCAATGAATTCGGTCTCTGCAATGATTTACGCACCGCTGCCTTTATTTACTCGATTTCTAAGATTTTCCGAGCCTTAGAAATGGAGGGCATTTCTCAACAATAATTACAGAATGCGTCTGAAGTCGCTTGGCGATTATTTATTTTTACAAATTTTACATTTATATATTTATAAGATCCAAAGTGTAATATCCTTTTGTATATTTTTCTTAAATTTTTAAATAAATATTTCTTTACAAAAACACAAACAGAATGGCTTCTTGACAGCAACAGTTTAACAATTAAAAAAAAAACCCCTACCCACTTACTACGCCAATTTTGGTGGCATTCACCACTGCAATGATTTACGCACCGCCGCCTTTATTTACTCGATTTCGAAGATTTTCCGAGCATTAGAATTGGAGGGCATTTCTCAGCAATAATTGCAGAATGCGTCTGAAGTCGCTAGGCGATTGTTTATTTTTACACATTTTACATTTATATATTTATAAGATCCAAAGTGTAATATCCTTTTGTATATTTTTCTTCAATTTTTAAATAAATATTTCTTTACACAAACACAAACAAAATGGCTTCTTGACAGCAACAGTTTTACAATTAAAAAACAAAACCCCTACCCACTTACCTCTGTTTTTGGTACCCTTATATCTGTTTTTCTGTTTTTGGTAATATGGTACTCATACGACCTGTATAACCCCATTTGCGCGCCGTGAAAAAATCGGTTTTTCACCACGCGCCAATGCATCAAATGCACCAAAATGCACCAAAAAAGTGGTGAATGGTACCAAAAATCCATCCACTAAATGCACCAAAAATAGCGTAGTACGCCAATTTTGGTGGCATTCACCACTTTTTTGTTGTTTTTTGATGCATTTTGGTGGATGGATTTTGGTACCATTCACCCCTTTTTTGGTGTTTTTGGCGATTTTTTTTTTTTTTTTTTTTGTTGATGGATTTTGATACCATTCACCACTTTTTTGGTTTTGATGTTTTTTGGCGATTTTTGGTGTTGTTTGGTGGATGGATTTTGGTACCATTCACCACATTTTTGGTGCTTTTTATGTTTTTTTGGCGATTTTTGGTGTTTTTTGGTATTTTTTGTCACATTGGCGCGTCGTGAAAAAATCGATTTTTTGTGATTGTCGCGCTCCTGGTTATACTGGAGTGATGGTGGATGGATGAAAAAGTTAGTGCTCGATAGCACCAACATTTATAAATAGAATTCCATCCACCTAGTGCATCCGTTCCATCCGCCAGTGACCACCAAATGTGCGTCATTGGGTGACCATCGACATATAGTACACGTGCGATTGTCGCGCTCCTGGTGACGCTAGGTTCGCTACCAATGGCTCAAATGATAGCCAATGGAACCTACTAGGTGGCCCAAAGCGTTTGAGCCACCAACCGGATGCACCCAATAGCATAGCGTTTTAAAGTGTACATACTTTTGTACCCCATCATACATATATATGTGTTCAAGTGTACACATTGTTTCACATATGATTATTGAATTTGTTATACATTTATCAACATATGATAGAATTTGTTATACATTTATCAACATATGATTATGATAGAATTTTCACATATAGATGGATACCCATACAATGTTACACATGTGCTGCTAACAGCTGATGTGGCAGATGGCATATGGCATGCGTTTATGCATGATCATTGAGATGATTGGTGGATGGATTTTTCACATATAGATGGAGGTACCCGTACATTATTACACATGTGCTGCTAACAGCTGATGTGGCAGATGGCACCACTTACTACGCCAATTTTGGTGGTATTCACCACTGCAATGATTTACACACCGCCGCCTTTATTTACTCGATTTCGAAGATTTTCCGAGCATTAGAATTGGAGGGCATTTCTCAGCAATAATTGCAGAATGCGTCTGAAGTCGCTAGGCGATTGTTTATTTTTACACATTTTACATTTATATATTTATAAGATCCAAAGTGTAATATCCTTTTGTATATTTTTCTTCAATTTTTAAATAAATATTTCTTTACACAAACACAAACAAAATGGCTTCTTGACAGCAACAGTTTTACAATTAAAAAACAAAACCCCTACCCACTTACCTCTGTTTTTGGTACCCTTATATCTGTTTTTCTGTTTTTGGTAATATGGTACTCATACGACCTGAATAACCCCATTTGCGCGCCGTGAAAAAATCGGTTTTTCACCACGCGCCAATGCATCAAATGCACCAAAATGCACCAAAAAAGTGGTGAATGGTACCAAAAATCCATCCACCAAATGCACCAAAAATAGCGTAGTAAGTGGGTAGGGGTTATTATGCATTATTCGTCATTTTTTACGATCCCCAAAATCCAAAATTTTTGCCAGAATAAAATAATTAACATTAAAAAAACATTAACATTAACATATTTTCAACAGAAAAAATCAAAACTTCAAAACATAAACAGTCAATATTGTCAAATTTATTTTTCTCAGTTCAGTTGATATTGAGATTTTCATAAGAACAGTTGTGTTGAACGGAGCGATTTGAATTTGTTCTCGAAGAAAATAATTACAAAAAAAAACCTGACGCAAATAATAAATAAACAAAAAATATTTTCTTACTGAATATTGTGGAATATTTATATATTCGTAATACAATTGTATATATACAATATACAACAAAATCAGCGGATACCAAAATAATTGCCGAAAAAGTGAGTGCAAAAAATTTCTTACAAAAACACACAAAAAAAAAAATCATAACTGGGATTGCATTATCGCAAGGCAATATGTCCTTCCTTTTAAATGGTAAACTTTTACGATCTTCACTATCGAAGACAGTTTTAAACTGGACCGGACTTGGGGCTACGCGTGAAAAGCACGTGATGCCCAAGCATTTGGAAAAAATCAATAAAGACAAAGACCCACCATTTGCACACATGGTTGAGTATTATTATCACTCGGCCGCTCAGCTAATGGAGCCGATGATGATAAAGGAGCTGGAAAAGTATCCTTACATGAAGAAGGAACAGCGTGAACAACGTGTTTCCGCCATGCTTAAATTGATGGGCTGCACTACAAATCTATTGGAAGTTACCTTCCCTATAATAAGAAGTGATGGCAATTACGAGCTAATCACCGGCTATCGCGCACACCACACTAGACACAGATTACCACTCAAAGGCGGTGGGTTCAATTATATTATTGGCTATTATTTTTCTAGAAAAGCTGGTATATTCAAAAAATTTCTCAACGAATTTTCTAGAATATATGCATGTAGTTGTGTGTTTCAAGAAAATGTTCTTCCTTTTCAATGCTTCAACTGCTGATGTCTAGCATGATATATATAACTGACTGATAATATCCGTTCCTCTTTTGTAGGCATACGTTTTGCCATGGACGTCGACGCCGATGAGATACGCGCTTTGGCTTATCTGATGGCGTTTAAGACGGCTTGCGTGAATGTACCGTTTGGTGGTTCCAAGGGTGGCATACGTATCGACCCGAAGAAGTATACTGCACAAGAATTGCAAACAATTACGCGTCGCTATACAATGGAGCTATTACGTCGCAATATGATAGGTCCGGGTATAGATGTACCGGCACCAGATGTGAATACCAGCCAACGCGAGATGAGTTGGTTGGTGGATCAATATATTAAAACTTTTGGTAATTTTTTTTTTATGAAATATTAGAAAACGTCTTGATAGACAAATAAATTGTTCTTCTAGGCTATAACGATGTAGATGCATTGGCCATCACGACTGGTAAGCCAGTAGAAATAGGCGGTATAAATGGTCGCACCGCCGCCACGGGACGTGGTCTATTTAAGGCGGCTGAATGTTTTATTATGGATAAAGATTGGATGGATTTATTAGGCTGGAAGACTGGTTGGAAAGATAAAACCGTGATCGTACAAGGGTTTGGCAATGTCGGTTCCCATGCATCCGTTTTTGTAGTGGAAGCCGGTGCCAAACTGATCGGTGTTCAAGAATTTGACGTGTCTCTAGTAAATGAGAATGGCATTGATCCAAAGGTATGTGGCGTATTGAAAATAAATATCTCCATGATAATATTTTTTTAATTTTCTTCATATACTTAGGACTTAATGGAGTATTATGCAAAAAATAATAAATCAATCAAGGGCTATACCAAAGCCACCGAAAAAGAGGGCAGTTTGTTGGGTGAAAAATGCGATATACTAATGCCTTGCTCTACGCAAAAGGTTCTCACTGTCGAAAATGCTAACAGTGTACAAGCCAAGATGATTTTAGAAGGCGCTAATGGTCCTTCGACGCCAGCTGCCGATGAAATATTACGTAAAAAGAATGTACTCATTATACCGGATTTGTTTTGCAATGCTGGCGGTGTAACGGTATCCTACTTTGAGTACTTAAAGAATATCAATCATGTATCTTATGGCAAAATGAATGTTAAACGCGAGAAAGCCATAATCAACGAGATCTTTAACTCCATGAATGAGTGCGAGGTAAGTGAACTTTGACCACCGTGCAAATAAGTTAATTTGTTAATATGAATTTTTTTAATTTATTTATTTAGGATAAGTTCAAGCCAAACAAAAAGTTAAAGCTCATAAGAGACTGTACGAAGGAGGCGGATATTGTAGACGCAGGACTACAAACAGTTATGGAAACTGCGGGGGCAGGCATTAAGATTGTGGCCAATGAATTCGGTCTCTGCAATGATTTACGCACCGCTGCCTTTATTTACTCGATTTCTAAGATTTTCCGAGCCTTAGAAATGGAGGGCATTTCTCAACAATAATTACAGAATGCGTCTGAAGTCGCTTGGCGATTATTTATTTTTACAAATTTTACATTTATATATTTATAAGGTCCAAAGTGTAATATCCTTTTGTATATTTTTCTTAAATTTTTAAATAAATATTTCTTTACAAAAACACAAACAGAATGGCTTCTTGACAGCAACAGTTTAACAATTAAAAAAAAAACCCCCTACCCACTTACTACGCCAATTTTGGTGGCATTCACCACTGCAATGATTTACGCACCGCCTCCTTTATTTACTCGATTTCGAAGATTTTCCGAGCATTAGAATTGGAGGGCATTTCTCAGCAATAATTGCAGAATGCGTCTGAAGTCGCTAGGCGATTGTTTATTTTTACACATTTTACATTTATATATTTATAAGATCCAAAGTGTAATATCCTTTTGTATATTTTTCTTCAATTTTTAAATAAATATTTCTTTACACAAACACAAACAAAATGGCTTCTTGACAGCAACAGTTTTACAATTAAAAAACAAAACCCCTACCCACTTACCTCTGTTTTTGGTACCCTTATATCTGTTTTTCTGTTTTTGGTAATATGGTACTCATACGACCTGTATAACCCCATTTGCGCGCCGTGAAAAAATCGGTTTTTCACCACGCGCCAATGCATCAAATGCACCAAAATGCACCAAAAAAGTGGTGAATGGTACCAAAAATCCATCCACCAAATGCACCAAAAATAGCGTAGTAAGTGGGTAGGGGTTATTATGCATTATTCGTCATTTTTTACGATCCCCAAAATCCAAAATTTTTGCCAGAATAAAATAATTAACATTAAAAAAACATTAACATTAACATATTTTCAACAGAAAAAATCAAAACTTCAAAACATAAACAGTCAATATTGACAAATTTATTTTTCTCAGTTCAGTTGATATTGAGATTTTCATAAGAACAGTTGTGTTGAACGGAGCGATTTGAATTTGTTCTCGAAGAAAATAATTACAAAAAAAAACCTGACGCAAATAATAAATAAACAAAAAATATTTTCTTACTGAATATTGTGGAATATTTATATATTCGTAATACAATTGTATATATACAATATACAACAAAATCAGCGGATACCAAAATAATTGCCGAAAAAGTGAGTGCAAAAAATTTCTTACAAAAACACACAAAAAAAATCATAACTGGGATTGCATTATCGCAAGGCAATATGTCCTTCCTTTTAAATGGTAAACTTTTACGATCTTCACTATCGAAGACAGTTTTAAACTGGACCGGACTTGGAGCTACGCGTGAAAAGCACGTGATGCCCAAGCATTTGGAAAAAATCAATAAAGACAAAGACCCACCATTTGCACACATGGTTGAGTATTATTATCACTCGGCCGCTCAGCTAATGGAGCCGATGATGATAAAGGAGCTGGAAAAGTATTCTTACATGAAGAAGGAACAGCGTGAACAACGTGTTTCCGCCATGCTTAAATTGATGGGCTGCACTACAAATCTATTGGAAGTTACCTTCCCTATAATAAGAAGTGATGGCAATTACGAGCTAATCACCGGCTATCGCGCACACCACACTAGACACAGATTACCACTCAAAGGCGGTGGGTTCAATTATATTATTGGCTATTATTTTTCTAGAAAAGCTGGTATATTCAAAAAATTTCTCAACGAATTTTCTAGAATATATGCATGTAGTTGTGTGTTTCAAGAAAATGTTCTTCCTTTTCAATGCTTCAACTGCTGATGTCTAGCATGATATATATAACTGACTGATAATATCCGTTCCTCTTTTGTAGGCATACGTTTTGCCATGGACGTCGACGCCGATGAGATACGCGCTTTGGCTTATCTGATGGCGTTTAAGACGGCTTGCGTGAATGTACCGTTTGGTGGTTCCAAGGGTGGCATACGTATCGACCCGAAGAAGTATACTGCACAAGAATTGCAAACAATTACGCGTCGCTATACAATGGAGCTATTACGTCGCAATATGATAGGTCCGGGTATAGATGTACCGGCACCAGATGTGAATACCAGCCAACGCGAGATGAGTTGGTTGGTGGATCAATATATTAAAACTTTTGGTAATTTTTTTTATGAAATATTAGAAAACGTCTTGATAGACAAATAAATTCTTCTTCTAGGCTATAACGATGTAGATGCATTGGCCATCACGACTGGTAAGCCAGTAGAAATAGGCGGTATAAATGGTCGCACCGCCGCCACGGGACGTGGTCTATTTAAGGCGGCTGAATGTTTTATTATGGATAAAGATTGGATGGATTTATTAGGCTGGAAGACTGGTTGGAAAGATAAAACCGTGATCGTACAAGGGTTTGGCAATGTCGGTTCCCATGCATCCGTTTTTGTAGTGGAAGCCGGTGCCAAACTGATCGGTGTTCAAGAATTTGACGTGTCTCTAGTAAATGAGAATGGCATTGATCCAAAGGTATGTGGCGTATTGAAAATAAATATCTCCATGATAATATTTTTTTAATTTTCTTCATATACTTAGGACTTAATGGAGTATTATGCAAAAAATAATAAATCAATCAAGGGCTATACCAAAGCCACCGAAAAAGAGGGCAGTTTGTTGGGTGAAAAATGCGATATACTAATGCCTTGCTCTACGCAAAAGGTTCTCACTGTCGAAAATGCTAACAGTGTACAAGCCAAGATGATTTTAGAAGGCGCTAATGGTCCTTCGACGCCAGCTGCCGATGAAATATTACGTAAAAAGAATGTACTCATTATACCGGATTTGTTTTGCAATGCTGGCGGTGTAACGGTATCCTACTTTGAGTACTTAAAGAATATCAATCATGTATCTTATGGCAAAATGAATGTTAAACGCGAGAAAGCCATAATCAACGAGATCTTTAACTCCATGAATGAGTGCGAGGTAAGTGAACTTTGACCACCGTGCAAATAAGTTAATTTGTTAATATGAATTTTTTTAATTTATTTATTTAGGATAAGTTCAAGCCAAACAAAAAGTTAAAGCTCATAAGAGACTGTACGAAGGAGGCGGATATTGTAGACGCAGGACTACAAACAGTTATGGAAACTGCGGGGGCAGGCATTAAGATTGTGGCCAATGAATTCGGTCTCTGCAATGATTTACGCACCGCTGCCTTTATTTACTCGATTTCTAAGATTTTCCGAGCCTTAGAAATGGAGGGCATTTCTCAACAATAATTACAGAATGCGTCTGAAGTCGCTTGGCGATTATTTATTTTTACAAATTTTACATTTATATATTTATAAGGTCCAAAGTGTAATATCCTTTTGTATATTTTTCTTAAATTTTTAAATAAATATTTCTTTACAAAAACACAAACAGAATGGCTTCTTGACAGCAACAGTTTAACAATTAAAAAAAAAACCCCCTACCCACTTACTACGCCAATTTTGGTGGCATTCACCACTGCAATGATTTACGCACCGCCGCCTTTATTTACTCGATTTCGAAGATTTTCCGAGCATTAGAATTGGAGGGCATTTCTCAGCAATAATTGCAGAATGCGTCTGAAGTCGCTAGGCGATTGTTTATTTTTACACATTTTACATTTATATATTTATAAGATCCAAAGTGTAATATCCTTTTGTATATTTTTCTTCAATTTTTAAATAAATATTTCTTTACACAAACACAAACAAAATGGCTTCTTGACAGCAACAGTTTTACAATTAAAAAACAAAACCCCTACCCACTTACCTCTGTTTTTGGTACCCTTATATCTGTTTTTCTGTTTTTGGTAATATGGTACTCATACGACCTGTATAACCCCATTTGCGCGCCGTGAAAAAATCGGTTTTTCACCACGCGCCAATGCATCAAATGCACCAAAATGCACCAAAAAAGTGGTGAATGGTACCAAAAATCCATCCACCAAATGCACCAAAAATAGCGTAGTAAGTGGGTAGGGGTTATTATGCATTATTCGTCATTTTTTACGATCCCCAAAATCCAAAATTTTTGCCAGAATAAAATAATTAACATTAAAAAAACATTAACATTAACATATTTTCAACAGAAAAAATCAAAACTTCAAAACATAAACAGTCAATATTGACAAATTTATTTTTCTCAGTTCAGTTGATATTGAGATTTTCATAAGAACAGTTGTGTTGAACGGAGCGATTTGAATTTGTTCTCGAAGAAAATAATTACAAAAAAAAACCTGACGCAAATAATAAATAAACAAAAAATATTTTCTTACTGAATATTGTGGAATATTTATATATTCGTAATACAATTGTATATATACAATATACAACAAAATCAGCGGATACCAAAATAATTGCCGAAAAAGTGAGTGCAAAAAATTTCTTACAAAAACACACAAAAAAAATCATAACTGGGATTGCATTATCGCAAGGCAATATGTCCTTCCTTTTAAATGGTAAACTTTTACGATCTTCACTATCGAAGACAGTTTTAAACTGGACCGGACTTGGAGCTACGCGTGAAAAGCACGTGATGCCCAAGCATTTGGAAAAAATCAATAAAGACAAAGACCCACCATTTGCACACATGGTTGAGTATTATTATCACTCGGCCGCTCAGCTAATGGAGCCGATGATGATAAAGGAGCTGGAAAAGTATCCTTACATGAAGAAGGAACAGCGTGAACAACGTGTTTCCGCCATGCTTAAATTGATGGGCTGCACTACAAATCTATTGGAAGTTACCTTCCCTATAATAAGAAGTGATGGCAATTACGAGCTAATCACCGGCTATCGCGCACACCACACTAGACACAGATTACCACTCAAAGGCGGTGGGTTCAATTATATTATTGGCTATTATTTTTCTAGAAAAGCTGGTATATTCAAAAAATTTCTCAACGAATTTTCTAGAATATATGCATGTAGTTGTGTGTTTCAAGAAAATGTTCTTCCTTTTCAATGCTTCAACTGCTGATGTCTAGCATGATATATATAACTGACTGATAATATCCGTTCCTCTTTTGTAGGCATACGTTTTGCCATGGACGTCGACGCCGATGAGATACGCGCTTTGGCTTATCTGATGGCGTTTAAGACGGCTTGCGTGAATGTACCGTTTGGTGGTTCCAAGGGTGGCATACGTATCGACCCGAAGAAGTATACTGCACAAGAATTGCAAACAATTACGCGTCGCTATACAATGGAGCTATTACGTCGCAATATGATAGGTCCGGGTATAGATGTACCGGCACCAGATGTGAATACCAGCCAACGCGAGATGAGTTGGTTGGTGGATCAATATATTAAAACTTTTGGTAATTTTTTTTTATGAAATATTAGAAAACGTCTTGATAGACAAATAAATTGTTCTTCTAGGCTATAACGATGTAGATGCATTGGCCATCACGACTGGTAAGCCAGTAGAAATAGGCGGTATAAATGGTCGCACCGCCGCCACGGGACGTGGTCTATTTAAGGCGGCTGAATGTTTTATTATGGATAAAGATTGGATGGATTTATTAGGCTGGAAGACTGGTTGGAAAGATAAAACCGTGATCGTACAAGGGTTTGGCAATGTCGGTTCCCATGCATCCGTTTTTGTAGTGGAAGCCGGTGCCAAACTGATCGGTGTTCAAGAATTTGACGTGTCTCTAGTAAATGAGAATGGCATTGATCCAAAGGTATGTGGCGTATTGAAAATAAATATCTCCATGATAATATTTTTTTAATTTTCTTCATATACTTAGGACTTAATGGAGTATTATGCAAAAAATAATAAATCAATCAAGGGCTATACCAAAGCCACCGAAAAAGAGGGCAGTTTGTTGGGTGAAAAATGCGATATACTAATGCCTTGCTCTACGCAAAAGGTTCTCACTGTCGAAAATGCTAACAGTGTACAAGCCAAGATGATTTTAGAAGGCGCTAATGGTCCTTCGACGCCAGCTGCCGATGAAATATTACGTAAAAAGAATGTACTCATTATACCGGATTTGTTTTGCAATGCTGGCGGTGTAACGGTATCCTACTTTGAGTACTTAAAGAATATCAATCATGTATCTTATGGCAAAATGAATGTTAAACGCGAGAAAGCCATAATCAACGAGATCTTTAACTCCATGAATGAGTGCGAGGTAAGTGAACTTTGACCACCGTGCAAATAAGTTAATTTGTTAATATGAATTTTTTTAATTTATTTATTTAGGATAAGTTCAAGCCAAACAAAAAGTTAAAGCTCATAAGAGACTGTACGAAGGAGGCGGATATTGTAGACGCAGGACTACAAACAGTTATGGAAACTGCGGGGGCAGGCATTAAGATTGTGGCCAATGAATTCGGTCTCTGCAATGATTTACGCACCGCTGCCTTTATTTACTCGATTTCTAAGATTTTCCGAGCCTTAGAAATGGAGGGCATTTCTCAACAATAATTACAGAATGCGTCTGAAGTCGCTTGGCGATTATTTATTTTTACAAATTTTACATTTATATATTTATAAGGTCCAAAGTGTAATATCCTTTTGTATATTTTTCTTCAATTTTTAAATAAATATTTCTTTACACAAACACAAACAAAATGGCTTCTTGACAGCAACAGTTTTACAATTAAAAAACAAAACCCCTACCCACTTACCTCTGTTTTTGGTACCCTTATATCTGTTTTTCTGTTTTTGGTAATATGGTACTCATACGACCTGTATAACCCCATTTGCGCGCCGTGAAAAAATCGGTTTTTCACCACGCGCCAATGCATCAAATGCACCAAAATGCACCAAAAAAGTGGTGAATGGTACCAAAAATCCATCCACCAAATGCACCAAAAATAGCGTAGTAAGTGGGTAGGGGTTATTATGCATTATTCGTCATTTTTTACGATCCCCAAAATCCAAAATTTTTGCCAGAATAAAATAATTAACATTAAAAAAACATTAACATTAACATATTTTCAACAGAAAAAATCAAAACTTCAAAACATAAACAGTCAATATTGACAAATTTATTTTTCTCAGTTCAGTTGATATTGAGATTTTCATAAGAACAGTTGTGTTGAACGGAGCGATTTGAATTTGTTCTCGAAGAAAATAATTACAAAAAAAAACCTGACGCAAATAATAAATAAACAAAAAATATTTTCTTACTGAATATTGTGGAATATTTATATATTCGTAATACAATTGTATATATACAATATACAACAAAATCAGCGGATACCAAAATAATTGCCGAAAAAGTGAGTGCAAAAAATTTCTTACAAAAACACACAAAAAAAATCATAACTGGGATTGCATTATCGCAAGGCAATATGTCCTTCCTTTTAAATGGTAAACTTTTACGATCTTCACTATCGAAGACAGTTTTAAACTGGACCGGACTTGGAGCTACGCGTGAAAAGCACGTGATGCCCAAGCATTTGGAAAAAATCAATAAAGACAAAGACCCACCATTTGCACACATGGTTGAGTATTATTATCACTCGGCCGCTCAGCTAATGGAGCCGATGATGATAAAGGAGCTGGAAAAGTATCCTTACATGAAGAAGGAACAGCGTGAACAACGTGTTTCCGCCATGCTTAAATTGATGGGCTGCACTACAAATCTATTGGAAGTTACCTTCCCTATAATAAGAAGTGATGGCAATTACGAGCTAATCACCGGCTATCGCGCACACCACACTAGACACAGATTACCACTCAAAGGCGGTGGGTTCAATTATATTATTGGCTATTATTTTTCTAGAAAAGCTGGTATATTCAAAAAATTTCTCAACGAATTTTCTAGAATATATGCATGTAGTTGTGTGTTTCAAGAAAATGTTCTTCCTTTTCAATGCTTCAACTGCTGATGTCTAGCATGATATATATAACTGACTGATAATATCCGTTCCTCTTTTGTAGGCATACGTTTTGCCATGGACGTCGACGCCGATGAGATACGCGCTTTGGCTTATCTGATGGCGTTTAAGACGGCTTGCGTGAATGTACCGTTTGGTGGTTCCAAGGGTGGCATACGTATCGACCCGAAGAAGTATACTGCACAAGAATTGCAAACAATTACGCGTCGCTATACAATGGAGCTATTACGTCGCAATATGATAGGTCCGGGTATAGATGTACCGGCACCAGATGTGAATACCAGCCAACGCGAGATGAGTTGGTTGGTGGATCAATATATTAAAACTTTTGGTAATTTTTTTTTATGAAATATTAGAAAACGTCTTGATAGACAAATAAATTGTTCTTCTAGGCTATAACGATGTAGATGCATTGGCCATCACGACTGGTAAGCCAGTAGAAATAGGCGGTATAAATGGTCGCACCGCCGCCACGGGACGTGGTCTATTTAAGGCGGCTGAATGTTTTATTATGGATAAAGATTGGATGGATTTATTAGGCTGGAAGACTGGTTGGAAAGATAAAACCGTGATCGTACAAGGGTTTGGCAATGTCGGTTCCCATGCATCCGTTTTTGTAGTGGAAGCCGGTGCCAAACTGATCGGTGTTCAAGAATTTGACGTGTCTCTAGTAAATGAGAATGGCATTGATCCAAAGGTATGTGGCGTATTGAAAATAAATATCTCCATGATAATATTTTTTTAATTTTCTTCATATACTTAGGACTTAATGGAGTATTATGCAAAAAATAATAAATCAATCAAGGGCTATACCAAAGCCACCGAAAAAGAGGGCAGTTTGTTGGGTGAAAAATGCGATATACTAATGCCTTGCTCTACGCAAAAGGTTCTCACTGTCGAAAATGCTAACAGTGTACAAGCCAAGATGATTTTAGAAGGCGCTAATGGTCCTTCGACGCCAGCTGCCGATGAAATATTACGTAAAAAGAATGTACTCATTATACCGGATTTGTTTTGCAATGCTGGCGGTGTAACGGTATCCTACTTTGAGTACTTAAAGAATATCAATCATGTATCTTATGGCAAAATGAATGTTAAACGCGAGAAAGCCATAATCAACGAGATCTTTAACTCCATGAATGAGTGCGAGGTAAGTGAACTTTGACCACCGTGCAAATAAGTTAATTTGTTAATATGAATTTTTTTAATTTATTTATTTAGGATAAGTTCAAGCCAAACAAAAAGTTAAAGCTCATAAGAGACTGTACGAAGGAGGCGGATATTGTAGACGCAGGACTACAAACAGTTATGGAAACTGCGGGGGCAGGCATTAAGATTGTGGCCAATGAATTCGGTCTCTGCAATGATTTACGCACCGCTGCCTTTATTTACTCGATTTCTAAGATTTTCCGAGCCTTAGAAATGGAGGGCATTTCTCAACAATAATTACAGAATGCGTCTGAAGTCGCTTGGCGATTATTTATTTTTACAAATTTTACATTTATATATTTATAAGGTCCAAAGTGTAATATCCTTTTGTATATTTTTCTTAAATTTTTAAATAAATATTTCTTTACAAAAACACAAACAGAATGGCTTCTTGACAGCAACAGTTTAACAATTAAAAAAAAAACCCCCTACCCACTTACTACGCCAATTTTGGTGGCATTCACCACTGCAATGATTTACGCACCGCCGCCTTTATTTACTCGATTTCGAAGATTTTCCGAGCATTAGAATTGGAGGGCATTTCTCAGCAATAATTGCAGAATGCGTCTGAAGTCGCTAGGCGATTGTTTATTTTTACACATTTTACATTTATATATTTATAAGATCCAAAGTGTAATATCCTTTTGTATATTTTTCTTCAATTTTTAAATAAATATTTCTTTACACAAACACAAACAAAATGGCTTCTTGACCGCAACAGTTTTACAATTAAAAAACAAAACCCCTACCCACTTACCTCTGTTTTTGGTACCCTTATATCTGTTTTTCTGTTTTTGGTAATATGGTACTCATACGACCTGTATAACCCCATTTGCGCGCCGTGAAAAAATCGGTTTTTCACCACGCGCCAATGCATCAAATGCACCAAAATGCACCAAAAAAGTGGAGAATGGTACCAAAAATCCATCCACCAAATGCACCAAAAATAGCGTAGTAAGTGGGTAGGGGTTATTATGCATTATTCGTCATTTTTTACGATCCCCAAAATCCAAAATTTTTGCCAGAATAAAATAATTAACATTAAAAAAACATTAACATTAACATATTTTCAACAGAAAAAATCAAAACTTCAAAACATAAACAGTCAATATTGACAAATTTATTTTTCTCAGTTCAGTTGATATTGAGATTTTCATAAGAACAGTTGTGTTGAACGGAGCGATTTGAATTTGTTCTCGAAGAAAATAATTACAAAAAAAAACCTGACGCAAATAATAAATAAACAAAAAATATTTTCTTACTGAATATTGTGGAATATTTATATATTCGTAATACAATTGTATATATACAATATACAACAAAATCAGCGGATACCAAAATAATTGCCGAAAAAGTGAGTGCAAAAAATTTCTTACAAAAACACACAAAAAAAATCATAACTGGGATTGCATTATCGCAAGGCAATATGTCCTTCCTTTTAAATGGTAAACTTTTACGATCTTCACTATCGAAGACAGTTTTAAACTGGACCGGACTTGGAGCTACGCGTGAAAAGCACGTGATGCCCAAGCATTTGGAAAAAATCAATAAAGACAAAGACCCACCATTTGCACACATGGTTGAGTATTATTATCACTCGGCCGCTCAGCTAATGGAGCCGATGATGATAAAGGAGCTGGAAAAGTATCCTTACATGAAGAAGGAACAGCGTGAACAACGTGTTTCCGCCATGCTTAAATTGATGGGCTGCACTACAAATCTATTGGAAGTTACCTTCCCTATAATAAGAAGTGATGGCAATTACGAGCTAATCACCGGCTATCGCGCACACCACACTAGACACAGATTACCACTCAAAGGCGGTGGGTTCAATTATATTATTGGCTATTATTTTTCTAGAAAAGCTGGTATATTCAAAAAATTTCTCAACGAATTTTCTAGAATATATGCATGTAGTTGTGTGTTTCAAGAAAATGTTCTTCCTTTTCAATGCTTCAACTGCTGACATCATGATATATATAACTGACTGATAATATCCGTTCCTCTTTTGTAGGCATACGTTTTGCCATGGACGTCGACGCCGATGAGATACGCGCTTTGGCTTATCTGATGGCGTTTAAGACGGCTTGCGTGAATGTACCGTTTGGTGGTTCCAAGGGTGGCATACGTATCGACCCGAAGAAGTATACTGCACAAGAATTGCAAACAATTACGCGTCGCTATACAATGGAGCTATTACGTCGCAATATGATAGGTCCGGGTATAGATGTACCGGCACCAGATGTGAATACCAGCCAACGCGAGATGAGTTGGTTGGTGGATCAATATATTAAAACTTTTGGTAATTTTTTTTTATGAAATATTAGAAAACGTCTTGATAGACAAATAAATTGTTCTTCTAGGCTATAACGATGTAGATGCATTGGCCATCACGACTGGTAAGCCAGTAGAAATAGGCGGTATAAATGGTCGCACCGCCGCCACGGGACGTGGTCTATTTAAGGCGGCTGAATGTTTTATTATGGATAAAGATTGGATGGATTTATTAGGCTGGAAGACTGGTTGGAAAGATAAAACCGTGATCGTACAAGGGTTTGGCAATGTCGGTTCCCATGCATCCGTTTTTGTAGTGGAAGCCGGTGCCAAACTGATCGGTGTTCAAGAATTTGACGTGTCTCTAGTAAATGAGAATGGCATTGATCCAAAGGTATGTGGCGTATTGAAAATAAATATCTCCATGATAATATTTTTTTAATTTTCTTCATATACTTAGGACTTAATGGAGTATTATGCAAAAAATAATAAATCAATCAAGGGCTATACCAAAGCCACCGAAAAAGAGGGCAGTTTGTTGGGTGAAAAATGCGATATACTAATGCCTTGCTCTACGCAAAAGGTTCTCACTGTCGAAAATGCTAACAGTGTACAAGCCAAGATGATTTTAGAAGGCGCTAATGGTCCTTCGACGCCAGCTGCCGATGAAATATTACGTAAAAAGAATGTACTCATTATACCGGATTTGTTTTGCAATGCTGGCGGTGTAACGGTATCCTACTTTGAGTACTTAAAGAATATCAATCATGTATCTTATGGCAAAATGAATGTTAAACGCGAGAAAGCCATAATCAACGAGATCTTTAACTCCATGAATGAGTGCGAGGTAAGTGAACTTTGACCACCGTGCAAATAAGTTAATTTGTTAATATGAATTTTTTTAATTTATTTATTTAGGATAAGTTCAAGCCAAACAAAAAGTTAAAGCTCATAAGAGACTGTACGAAGGAGGCGGATATTGTAGACGCAGGACTACAAACAGTTATGGAAACTGCGGGGGCAGGCATTAAGATTGTGGCCAATGAATTCGGTCTCTGCAATGATTTACGCACCGCTGCCTTTATTTACTCGATTTCTAAGATTTTCCGAGCCTTAGAAATGGAGGGCATTTCTCAACAATAATTACAGAATGCGTCTGAAGTCGCTTGGCGATTATTTATTTTTACAAATTTTACATTTATATATTTATAAGGTCCAAAGTGTAATATCCTTTTGTATATTTTTCTTAAATTTTTAAATAAATATTTCTTTACAAAAACACAAACAGAATGGCTTCTTGACAGCAACAGTTTAACAATTAAAAAAAAAAACCCCTACCCACTTACTACGCCAATTTTGGTGGCATTCACCACTGCAATGATTTACGCACCGCCGCCTTTATTTACTCGATTTCGAAGATTTTCCGAGCATTAGAATTGGAGGGCATTTCTCAGCAATAATTGCAGAATGCGTCTGAAGTCGCTAGGCGATTGTTTATTTTTACACATTTTACATTTATATATTTATAAGATCCAAAGTGTAATATCCTTTTGTATATTTTTCTTCAATTTTTAAATAAATATTTCTTTACACAAACACAAACAAAATGGCTTCTTGACAGCAACAGTTTTACAATTAAAAAACAAAACCCCTACCCACTTACCTCTGTTTTTGGTACCCTTATATCTGTTTTTCTGTTTTTGGTAATATGGTACTCATACGACCTGTATAACCCCATTTGCGCGCCGTGAAAAAATCGGTTTTTCACCACGCGTCAATGCATCAAATGCACCAAAATGCACCAAAAAAGTGGTGAATGGTACCAAAAATTCATCCACCAAATGCACCAAAAATAGCGTAGTAAGTGGGTAGGGGTTATTATGCATTATTCGTCATTTTTTACGATCCCCAAAATCCAAAATTTTTGCCAGAATAAAATAATTAACATTAAAAAAACATTAACATTAACATATTTTCAACAGAAAAAATCAAAACTTCAAAACATAAACAGTCAATATTGTCAAATTTATTTTTCTCAGTTCAGTTGATATTGAGATTTTCATAAGAACAGTTGTGTTGAACGGAGCGATTTGAATTTGTTCTCGAAGAAAATAATTACAAAAAAAAACCTGACGCAAATAATAAATAAACAAAAAATATTTTCTTACTGAATATTGTGGAATATTTATATATTCGTAATACAATTGTATATATACAATATACAACAAAATCAGCGGATACCAAAATAATTGCCGAAAAAGTGAGTGCAAAAAATTTCTTACAAAAACACACAAAAAAAAATCATAACTGTGATTGCATTATCGCAAGGCAATATGTCCTTCCTTTTAAATGGTAAACTTTTACGATCTTCACTATCGAAGACAGTTTTAAACTGGACCGGACTTGGGGCTACGCGTGAAAAGCACGTGATGCCCAAGCATTTGGAAAAAATCAATAAAGACAAAGACCCACCATTTGCACACATGGTTGAGTATTATTATCACTCGGCCGCTCAGCTAATGGAGCCGATGATGATAAAGGAGCTGGAAAAGTATCCTTACATGAAGAAGGAACAGCGTGAACAACGTGTTTCCGCCATGCTTAAATTGATGGGCTGCACTACAAATCTATTGGAAGTTACCTTCCCTATAATAAGAAGTGATGGCAATTACGAGCTAATCACCGGCTATCGCGCACACCACACTAGACACAGATTACCACTCAAAGGCGGTGGGTTCAATTATATTATTGGCTATTATTTTTCTAGAAAAGCTGGTATATTCAAAAAATTTCTCAACGAATTTTCTAGAATATATGCATGTAGTTGTGTGTTTCAAGAAAATGTTCTTCCTTTTCAATGCTTCAACTGCTGATGTCTAGCATGATATATATAACTGACTGATCATATCCGTTCCTCTTTTGTAGGCATACGTTTTGCCATGGACGTCGACGCCGATGAGATACGCGCTTTGGCTTATCTGATGGCGTTTAAGACGGCTTGCGTGAATGTACCGTTTGGTGGTTCCAAGGGTGGCATACGTATCGACCCGAAGAAGTATACTGCACAAGAATTGCAAACAATTACGCGTCGCTATACAATGGAGCTATTACGTCGCAATATGATAGGTCCGGGTATAGATGTACCGGCACCAGATGTGAATACCAGCCAACGCGAGATGAGTTGGTTGGTGGATCAATATATTAAAACTTTTGGTAATTTTTTTTATGAAATATTAGAAAACGTCTTGATAGACAAATAAATTGTTCTTCTAGGCTATAACGATGTAGATGCATTGGCCATCACGACTGGTAAGCCAGTAGAAATAGGCGGTATAAATGGTCGCACCGCCGCCACGGGACGTGGTCTATTTAAGGCGGCTGAATGTTTTATTATGGATAAAGATTGGATGGATTTATTAGGCTGGAAGACTGGTTGGAAAGATAAAACCGTGATCGTACAAGGGTTTGGCAATGTCGGTTCCCATGCATCCGTTTTTGTAGTGGAAGCCGGTGCCAAACTGATCGGTGTTCAAGAATTTGACGTGTCTCTAGTGAATGAGAATGGCATAGATCCAAAGGTATGTGGCGTATTGAAAATAAATATCTCCATGATAATATTTTTTTAATTTTCTTCATATACTTAGGACTTAATGGAGTATTATGCAAAAAATAATAAATCAATCAAGGGCTATACCAAAGCCACCGAAAAAGAGGGCAGTTTGTTGGGTGAAAAATGCGATATACTAATGCCTTGCTCTACGCAAAAGGTTCTCACTGTCGAAAATGCTAACAGTGTACAAGCCAAGATGATTTTAGAAGGCGCTAATGGTCCTTCGACGCCAGCTGCCGATGAAATATTACGTAAAAAGAATGTACTCATTATACCGGATTTGTTTTGCAATGCTGGCGGTGTAACGGTATCCTACTTTGAGTACTTAAAGAATATCAATCATGTATCTTATGGCAAAATGAATGTTAAACGCGAGAAAGCCATAATCAACGAGATCTTTAACTCCATGAATGAGTGCGAGGTAAGTGAACTTTGACCACCGTGCAAATAAGTTAATTTGTTAATATGAATTTTTTTAATTTATTTATTTAGGATAAGTTCAAGCCAAACAAAAAGTTAAAGCTCATAAGAGACTGTACGAAGGAGGCGGATATTGTAGACGCAGGACTACAAACAGTTATGGAAACTGCGGGGGCAGGCATTAAGATTGTGGCCAATGAATTCGGTCTCTGCAATGATTTACGCACCGCTGCCTTTATTTACTCGATTTCTAAAATTTTCCGAGCCTTAGAAATGGAGGGCATTTCTCAACAATAATTACAGAATGCGTCTGAAGTCGCTTGGCGATTATTTATTTTTACAAATTTTACATTTATATATTTATAAGATCCAAAGTGTAATATCCTTTTGTATATTTTTCTTAAATTTTTAAATAAATATTTCTTTACAAAAACACAAACAGAATGGCTTCTTGACAGCAACAGTTTAACAATTAAAAAAAAAACCCCTACCCACTTACTACGCCAATTTTGGTGGCATTCACCACTGCAATGATTTACGCACCGCCGCCTTTATTTACTCGATTTCGAAGATTTTCCGAGCATTAGAATTGGAGGGCATTTCTCAGCAATAATTGCAGAATGCGTCTGAAGTCGCTAGGCGATTGTTTATTTTTACACATTTTACATTTATATATTTATAAGATCCAAAGTGTAATATCCTTTTGTATATTTTTCTTCAATTTTTAAATAAATATTTCTTTACACAAACACAAACAAAATGGCTTCTTGACAGCAACAGTTTTACAATTAAAAAACAAAACCCCTACCCACTTACCTCTGTTTTTGGTACCCTTATATCTGTTTTTCTGTTTTTGGTAATATGGTACTCATACGACCTGTATAACCCCATTTGCGCGCCGTGAAAAAATCGGTTTTTCACCACGCGTCAATGCATCAAATGCACCAAAATGCACCAAAAAAGTGGTGAATGGTACCAAAAATCCATCCACCAAATGCACCAAAAATAGCGTATTAAGTGGGTAGGGGTTATTATGCATTATTCGTCATTTTTTACGATCCCCAAAATCCAAAATTTTTGCCAGAATAAAATAATTAACATTAAAAAAACATTAACATTAACATATTTTCAACAGAAAAAATCAAAACTTCAAAACATAAACAGTCAATATTGTCAAATTTATTTTTCTCAGTTCAGTTGATATTGAGATTTTCATAAGAACAGTTGTGTTGAACGGAGCGATTTGAATTTGTTCTCGAAGAAAATAATTACAAAAAAAAACCTGACGCAAATAATAAATAAACAAAAAATATTTTCTTACTGAATATTGTGGAATATTTATATATTCGTAATACAATTGTATATATACAATATACAACAAAATCAGCGGATACCAAAATAATTGCCGAAAAAGTGAGTGCAAAAAATTTCTTACAAAAACACACAAAAAAAATCATAACTGTGATTGCATTATCGCAAGGCAATATGTCCTTCCTTTTAAATGGTAAACTTTTACGATCTTCACTATCGAAGACAGTTTTAAACTGGACCGGACTTGGAGCTACGCGTGAAAAGCACGTGATGCCCAAGCATTTGGAAAAAATCAATAAAGACAAAGACCCACCATTTGCACACATGGTTGAGTATTATTATCACTCGGCCGCTCAGCTAATGGAGCCGATGATGATAAAGGAGCTGGAAAAGTATCCTTACATGAAGAAGGAACAGCGTGAACAACGTGTTTCCGCCATGCTTAAATTGATGGGCTGCACTACAAATCTATTGGAAGTTACCTTCCCTATAATAAGAAGTGATGGCAATTACGAGCTAATCACCGGCTATCGCGCACACCACACTAGACACAGATTACCACTCAAAGGCGGTGGGTTCAATTATATTATTGGCTATTATTTTTCTAGAAAAGCTGGTATATTCAAAAAATTTCTCAACGAATTTTCTAGAATATATGCATGTAGTTGTGTGTTTCAAGAAAATGTTCTTCCTTTTCAATGCTTCAACTGCTGATGTCTAGCATGATATATATAACTGACTGATAATATCCGTTCCTCTTTTGTAGGCATACGTTTTGCCATGGACGTCGACGCCGATGAGATACGCGCTTTGGCTTATCTGATGGCGTTTAAGACGGCTTGCGTGAATGTACCGTTTGGTGGTTCCAAGGGTGGCATACGTATCGACCCGAAGAAGTATACTGCACAAGAATTGCAAACAATTACGCGTCGCTATACAATGGAGCTATTACGTCGCAATATGATAGGTCCGGGTATAGATGTACCGGCACCAGATGTGAATACCAGCCAACGCGAGATGAGTTGGTTGGTGGATCAATATATTAAAACTTTTGGTAATTTTTTTTTATGAAATATTAGAAAACGTCTTGATAGACAAATAAATTGTTCTTCTAGGCTATAACGATGTAGATGCATTGGCCATCACGACTGGTAAGCCAGTAGAAATAGGCGGTATAAATGGTCGCACCGCCGCCACGGGACGTGGTCTATTTAAGGCGGCTGAATGTTTTATTATGGATAAAGATTGGATGGATTTATTAGGCTGGAAGACTGGTTGGAAAGATAAAACCGTGATCGTACAAGGGTTTGGCAATGTCGGTTCCCATGCATCCGTTTTTGTAGTGGAAGCCGGTGCCAAACTGATCGGTGTTCAAGAATTTGACGTGTCTCTAGTAAATGAGAATGGCATTGATCCAAAGGTATGTGGCGTATTGAAAATAAATATCTCCATGATAATATTTTTTTAATTTTCTTCATATACTTAGGACTTAATGGAGTATTATGCAAAAAATAATAAATCAATCAAGGGCTATACCAAAGCCACCGAAAAAGAGGGCAGTTTGTTGGGTGAAAAATGCGATATACTAATGCCTTGCTCTACGCAAAAGGTTCTCACTGTCGAAAATGCTAACAGTGTACAAGCCAAGATGATTTTAGAAGGCGCTAATGGTCCTTCGACGCCAGCTGCCGATGAAATATTACGTAAAAAGAATGTACTCATTATACCGGATTTGTTTTGCAATGCTGGCGGTGTAACGGTATCCTACTTTGAGTACTTAAAGAATATCAATCATGTATCTTATGGCAAAATGAATGTTAAACGCGAGAAAGCCATAATCAACGAGATCTTTAACTCCATGAATGAGTGCGAGGTAAGTGAACTTTGACCACCGTGCAAATAAGTTAATTTGTTAATATGAATTTTTTTAATTTATTTATTTAGGATAAGTTCAAGCCAAACAAAAAGTTAAAGCTCATAAGAGACTGTACGAAGGAGGCGGATATTGTAGACGCAGGACTACAAACAGTTATGGAAACTGCGGGGGCAGGCATTAAGATTGTGGCCAATGAATTCGGTCTCTGCAATGATTTACGCACCGCTGCCTTTATTTACTCGATTTCTAAGATTTTCCGAGCCTTAGAAATGGAGGGCATTTCTCAACAATAATTACAGAATGCGTCTGAAGTCGCTTGGCGATTATTTATTTTTACAAATTTTACATTTATATATTTATAAGGTCCAAAGTGTAATATCCTTTTGTATATTTTTCTTAAATTTTTAAATAAATATTTCTTTACAAAAACACAAACAGAATGGCTTCTTGACAGCAACAGTTTAACAATTAAAAAAAAAACCCCCTACCCACTTACTACGCCAATTTTGGTGGCATTCACCACTGCAATGATTTACGCACCGCCGCCTTTATTTACTCGATTTCGAAGATTTTCCGAGCATTAGAATTGGAGGGCATTTCTCAGCAATAATTGCAGAATGCGTCTGAAGTCGCTAGGCGATTGTTTATTTTTACACATTTTACATTTATATATTTATAAGATCCAAAGTGTAATATCCTTTTGTATATTTTTCTTCAATTTTTAAATAAATATTTCTTTACACAAACACAAACAAAATGGCTTCTTGACAGCAACAGTTTTACAATTAAAAAACAAAACCCCTACCCACTTACCTCTGTTTTTGGTACCCTTATATCTGTTTTTCTGTTTTTGGTAATATGGTACTCATACGACCTGTATAACCCCATTTGCGCGCCGTGAAAAAATCGGTTTTTCACCACGCGTCAATGCATCAAATGCACCAAAATGCACCAAAAAAGTGGTGAATGGTACCAAAAATCCATCCACCAAATGCACCAAAAATAGCGTATTAAGTGGGTAGGGGTTATTATGCATTATTCGTCATTTTTTACGATCCCCAAAATCCAAAATTTTTGCCAGAATAAAATAATTAACATTAAAAAAACATTAACATTAACATATTTTCAACAGAAAAAATCAAAACTTCAAAACATAAACAGTCAATATTGTCAAATTTATTTTTCTCAGTTCAGTTGATATTGAGATTTTCATAAGAACAGTTGTGTTGAACGGAGCGATTTGAATTTGTTCTCGAAGAAAATAATTACAAAAAAAAAACCTGACGCAAATAATAAATAAACAAAAAATATTTTCTTACTGAATATTGTGGAATATTTATATATTCGTAATACAATTGTATATATACAATATACAAGAAAATCAGCGGATACCAAAATAATTGCCGAAAAAGTGAGTGCAAAAAATTTCTTACAAAAACACACAAAAAAAATCATAACTGGGATTGCATTATCGCAAGGCAATATGTCCTTCCTTTTAAATGGTAAACTTTTACGATCTTCACTATCGAAGACAGTTTTAAACTGGACCGGACTTGGAGCTACGCGTGAAAAGCACGTGATGCCCAAGCATTTGGAAAAAATCAATAAAGACAAAGACCCACCATTTGCACACATGGTTGAGTATTATTATCACTCGGCCGCTCAGCTAATGGAGCCGATGATGATAAAGGAGCTGGAAAAGTATCCTTACATGAAGAAGGAACAGCGTGAACAACGTGTTTCCGCCATGCTTAAATTGATGGGCTGCACTACAAATCTATTGGAAGTTACCTTCCCTATAATAAGAAGTGATGGCAATTACGAGCTAATCACCGGCTATCGCGCACACCACACTAGACACAGATTACCACTCAAAGGCGGTGGGTTCAATTATATTATTGGCTATTATTTTTCTAGAAAAGCTGGTATATTCAAAAAATTTCTCAACGAATTTTCTAGAATATATGCATGTAGTTGTGTGTTTCAAGAAAATGTTCTTCCTTTTCAATGCTTCAACTGCTGATGTCTAGCATGATATATATAACTGACTGATAATATCCGTTCCTCTTTTGTAGGCATACGTTTTGCCATGGACGTCGACGCCGATGAGATACGCGCTTTGGCTTATCTGATGGCGTTTAAGACGGCTTGCGTGAATGTACCGTTTGGTGGTTCCAAGGGTGGCATACGTATCGACCCGAAGAAGTATACTGCACAAGAATTGCAAACAATTACGCGTCGCTATACAATGGAGCTATTACGTCGCAATATGATAGGTCCGGGTATAGATGTACCGGCACCAGATGTGAATACCAGCCAACGCGAGATGAGTTGGTTGGTGGATCAATATATTAAAACTTTTGGTAATTTTTTTTTATGAAATATTAGAAAACGTCTTGATAGACAAATAAATTGTTCTTCTAGGCTATAACGATGTAGATGCATTGGCCATCACGACTGGTAAGCCAGTAGAAATAGGCGGTATAAATGGTCGCACCGCCGCCACGGGACGTGGTCTATTTAAGGCGGCTGAATGTTTTATTATGGATAAAGATTGGATGGATTTATTAGGCTGGAAGACTGGTTGGAAAGATAAAACCGTGATCGTACAAGGGTTTGGCAATGTCGGTTCCCATGCATCCGTTTTTGTAGTGGAAGCCGGTGCCAAACTGATCGGTGTTCAAGAATTTGACGTGTCTCTAGTAAATGAGAATGGCATTGATCCAAAGGTATGTGGCGTATTGAAAATAAATATCTCCATGATAATATTTTTTTAATTTTCTTCATATACTTAGGACTTAATGGAGTATTATGCAAAAAATAATAAATCAATCAAGGGCTATACCAAAGCCACCGAAAAAGAGGGCAGTTTGTTGGGTGAAAAATGCGATATACTAATGCCTTGCTCTACGCAAAAGGTTCTCACTGTCGAAAATGCTAACAGTGTACAAGCCAAGATGATTTTAGAAGGCGCTAATGGTCCTTCGACGCCAGCTGCCGATGAAATATTACGTAAAAAGAATGTACTCATTATACCGGATTTGTTTTGCAATGCTGGCGGTGTAACGGTATCCTACTTTGAGTACTTAAAGAATATCAATCATGTATCTTATGGCAAAATGAATGTTAAACGCGAGAAAGCCATAATCAACGAGATCTTTAACTCCATGAATGAGTGCGAGGTAAGTGAACTTTGACCACCGTGCAAATAAGTTAATTTGTTAATATGAATTTTTTTAATTTATTTATTTAGGATAAGTTCAAGCCAAACAAAAAGTTAAAGCTCATAAGAGACTGTACGAAGGAGGCGGATATTGTAGACGCAGGACTACAAACAGTTATGGAAACTGCGGGGGCAGGCATTAAGATTGTGGCCAATGAATTCGGTCTCTGCAATGATTTACGCACCGCTGCCTTTATTTACTCGATTTCTAAGATTTTCCGAGCCTTAGAAATGGAGGGCATTTCTCAACAATAATTACAGAATGCGTCTGAAGTCGCTTGGCGATTATTTATTTTTACAAATTTTACAGTTATATATTTATAAGGTCCAAAGTGTAATATCCTTTTGTATATTTTTCTTAAATTTTTAAATAAATATTTCTTTACAAAAACACAAACAGAATGGCTTCTTGACAGCAACAGTTTAACAATTAAAAAAAAAACCCCCTACCCACTTACTACGCCAATTTTGGTGGCATTCACCACTGCAATGATTTACGCACCGCCGCCTTTATTTACTCGATTTCGAAGATTTTCCGAGCATTAGAATTGGAGGGCATTTCTCAGCAATAATTGCAGAATGCGTCTGAAGTCGCTAGGCGATTGTTTATTTTTACACATTTTACATTTATATATTTATAAGATCCAAAGTGTAATATCCTTTTGTATATTTTTCTTCAATTTTTAAATAAATATTTCTTTACACAAACACAAACAAAATGGCTTCTTGACAGCAACAGTTTTACAATTAAAAAACAAAACCCCTACCCACTTACCTCTGTTTTTGGTACCCTTATATCTGTTTTTCTGTTTTTGGTAATATGGTACTCATACGACCTGTATAACCCCATTTGCGCGCCGTGAAAAAATCGGTTTTTCACCACGCGTCAATGCATCAAATGCACCAAAATGCACCAAAAAAGTGGTGAATGGTACCAAAAATTCATCCACCAAATGCACCAAAAATAGCGTAGTAAGTGGGTAGGGGTTATTATGCATTATTCGTCATTTTTTACGATCCCCAAAATCCAAAATTTTTGCCAGAATAAAATAATTAACATTAAAAAAACATTAACATTAACATATTTTCAACAGAAAAAATCAAAACTTCAAAACATAAACAGTCAATATTGTCAAATTTATTTTTCTCAGTTCAGTTGATATTGAGATTTTCATAAGAACAGTTGTGTTGAACGGAGCGATTTGAATTTGTTCTCGAAGAAAATAATTACAAAAAAAAACCTGACGCAAATAATAAATAAACAAAAAATATTTTCTTACTGAATATTGTGGAATATTTATATATTCGTAATACAATTGTATATATACAATATACAACAAAATCAGCGGATACCAAAATAATTGCCGAAAAAGTGAGTGCAAAAAATTTCTTACAAAAACACACAAAAAAAATCATAACTGGGATTGCATTATCGCAAGGCAATATGTCCTTCCTTTTAAATGGTAAACTTTTACGATCTTCACTATCGAAGACAGTTTTAAACTGGACCGGACTTGGGGCTACGCGTGAAAAGCACGTGATGCCCAAGCATTTGGAAAAAATCAATAAAGACAAAGACCCACCATTTGCACACATGGTTGAGTATTATTATCACTCGGCCGCTCAGCTAATGGAGCCGATGATGATAAAGGAGCTGGAAAAGTATCCTTACATGAAGAAGGAACAGCGTGAACAACGTGTTTCCGCCATGCTTAAATTGATGGGCTGCACTACAAATCTATTGGAAGTTACCTTCCCTATAATAAGAAGTGATGGCAATTACGAGCTAATCACCGGCTATCGCGCACACCACACTAGACACAGATTACCACTCAAAGGCGGTGGGTTCAATTATATTATTGGCTATTATTTTTCTAGAAAAGCTGGTATATTCAAAAAATTTCTCAACGAATTTTCTAGAATATATGCATGTAGTTGTGTGTTTCAAGAAAATGTTCTTCCTTTTCAATGCTTCAACTGCTGATGTCTAGCATGATATATATAACTGACTGATCATATCCGTTCCTCTTTTGTAGGCATACGTTTTGCCATGGACGTCGACGCCGATGAGATACGCGCTTTGGCTTATCTGATGGCGTTTAAGACGGCTTGCGTGAATGTACCGTTTGGTGGTTCCAAGGGTGGCATACGTATCGACCCGAAGAAGTATACTGCACAAGAATTGCAAACAATTACGCGTCGCTATACAATGGAGCTATTACGTCGCAATATGATAGGTCCGGGTATAGATGTACCGGCACCAGATGTGAATACCAGCCAACGCGAGATGAGTTGGTTGGTGGATCAATATATTAAAACTTTTGGTAATTTTTTTATGAAATATTAGAAAACGTCTTGATAGACAAATAAATTGTTCTTCTAGGCTATAACGATGTAGATGCATTGGCCATCACGACTGGTAAGCCAGTAAAAATAGGCGGTATAAATGGTCGCACCGCCGCCACGGGACGTGGTCTATTTAAGGCGGCTGAATGTTTTATTATGGATAAAGATTAGATGGATTTATTAGGCTGGAAGACTGGTTGGAAAGATAAAACCGTGATCGTACAAGGGTTTGGCAATGTCGGTTCCCATGCATCCGTTTTTGTAGTGGAAGCCGGTGCCAAACTGATCGGTGTTCAAGAATTTGACGTGTCTCTAGTAAATGAGAATGGCATTGATCCAAAGGTATGTGGCGTATTGAAAATAAATATCTCCATGATAATATTTTTTTAATTTTCTTCATATACTTAGGACTTAATGGAGTATTATGCAAAAAATAATAAATCAATCAAGGGCTATACCAAAGCCACCGAAAAAGAGGGCAGTTTGTTGGGTGAAAAATGCGATATACTAATGCCTTGCTCTACGCAAAAGGTTCTCACTGTCGAAAATGCTAACAGTGTACAAGCCAAGATGATTTTAGAAGGCGCTAATGGTCCTTCGACGCCAGCTGCCGATGAAATATTACGTAAAAAGAATGTACTCATTATACCGGATTTGTTTTGCAATGCTGGCGGTGTAACGGTATCCTACTTTGAGTACTTAAAGAATATCAATCATGTATCTTATGGCAAAATGAATGTTAAACGCGAGAAAGCCATAATCAACGAGATCTTTAACTCCATGAATGAGTGCGAGGTAAGTGAACTTTGACCACCGTGCAAATAAGTTAATTTGTTAATATGAATTTTTTTAATTTATTTATTTAGGATAAGTTCAAGCCAAACAAAAAGTTAAAGCTCATAAGAGACTGTACGAAGGAGGTGGATATTGTAGACGCAGGACTACAAACAGTTATGGAAACTGCGGGGGCAGGCATTAAGATTGTGGCCAATGAATTCGGTCTCTGCAATGATTTACGCACCGCTGCCCTTATTTACTCGATTTCTAAAATTTTCCGAGCCTTAGAAATGGAGGGCATTTCTCAACAATAATTACAGAATGCGTCTGAAGTCGCTTGGCGATTATTTATTTTTACAAATTTTACATTTATATATTTATAAGATCCAAAGTGTAATATCCTTTTGTATATTTTTCTTAAATTTTTAAATAAATATTTCTTTACAAAAACACAAACAGAATGGCTTCTTGACAGCAACAGTTTAACAATTAAAAAAAAAAACCCTACCCACTTACTACGCCAATTTTGGTGGCATTCACCACTGCAATGATTTACGCACCGCCGCCTTTATTTACTCGATTTCGAAGATTTTCCGAGCATTAGAATTGGAGGGCATTTCTCAGCAATAATTGCAGAATGCGTCTGAAGTCGCTAGGCGATTGTTTATTTTTACACATTTTACATTTATATATTTATAAGATCCAAAGTGTAATATCCTTTTGTATATTTTTCTTCAATTTTTAAATAAATATTTCTTTACACAAACACAAACAAAATGGCTTCTTGACAGCAACAGTTTTACAATTAAAAAACAAAACCCCTACCCACTTACCTCTGTTTTTGGTACCCTTATATCTGTTTTTCTGTTTTTGGTAATATGGTACTCATACGACCTGTATAACCCCATTTGCGCGCCGTGAAAAAATCGGTTTTTCACCACGCGTCAATGCATCAAATGCACCAAAATGCACCAAAAAAGTGGTGAATGGTACCAAAAATCCATCCACCAAATGCACCAAAAATAGCGTAGTAAGTGGGTAGGGGTTATTATGCATTATTCGTCATTTTTTACGATCCCCAAAATCCAAAATTTTTGCCAGAATAAAATAATTAACATTAAAAAAACATTAACATTAACATATTTTCAACAGAAAAAATCAAAACTTCAAAACATAAACAGTCAATATTGTCAAATTTATTTTTCTCAGTTCAGTTGATATTGAGATTTTCATAAGAACAGTTGTGTTGAACGGAGCGATTTGAATTTGTTCTCGAAGAAAATAATTACAAAAAAAAACCTGACGCAAATAATAAATAAACAAAAAATATTTTCTTACTGAATATTGTGGAATATTTATATATTCGTAATACAATTGTATATATACAATATACAACAAAATCAGCGGATACCAAAATAATTGCCGAAAAAGTGAGTGCAAAAAATTTCTTACAAAAACACACAAAAAAAAATCATAACTGGGATTGCATTATCGCAAGGCAATATGTCCTTCCTTTTAAATGGTAAACTTTTACGATCTTCACTATCGAAGACAGTTTTAAACTGGACCGGACTTGGGGCTACGCGTGAAAAGCACGTGATGCCCAAGCATTTGGAAAAAATCAATAAAGACAAAGACCCACCATTTGCACACAAGGTTGAGTATTATTATCACTCGGCCGCTCAGCTAATGGAGCCGATGATGATAAAGGAGCTGGAAAAGTATCCTTACATGAAGAAGGAACAGCGTGAACAACGTGTTTCCGCCATGCTTAAATTGATGGGCTGCACTACAAATCTATTGGAAGTTACCTTCCCTATAATAAGAAGTGATGGCAATTACGAGCTAATCACCGGCTATCGCGCACACCACACTAGACACAGATTACCACTCAAAGGCGGTGGGTTCAATTATATTATTGGCTATTATTTTTCTAGAAAAGCTGGTATATTCAAAAAATTTCTCAACGAATTTTCTAGAATATATGCATGTAGTTGTGTGTTTCAAGAAAATGTTCTTCCTTTTCAATGCTTCAACTGCTGATGTCTAGCATGATATATATAACTGACTGATAATATCCGTTCCTCTTTTGTAGGCATACGTTTTGCCATGGACGTCGACGCCGATGAGATACGCGCTTTGGCTTATCTGATGGCGTTTAAGACGGCTTGCGTGAATGTACCGTTTGGTGGTTCCAAGGGTGGCATACGTATCGACCCGAAGAAGTATACTGCACAAGAATTGCAAACAATTACGCGTCGCTATACAATGGAGCTATTACGTCGCAATATGATAGGTCCGGGTATAGATGTACCGGCACCAGATGTGAATACCAGCCAACGCGAGATGAGTTGGTTGGTGGATCAATATATTAAAACTTTTGGTAATTTTTTTTATGAAATATTAGAAAACGTCTTGATAGACAAATAAATTCTTCTTCTAGGCTATAACGATGTAGATGCATTGGCCATCACGACTGGTAAGCCAGTAGAAATAGGCGGTATAAATGGTCGCACCGCCGCCACGGGACGTGGTCTATTTAAGGCGGCTGAATGTTTTATTATGGATAAAGATTGGATGGATTTATTAGGCTGGAAGACTGGTTGGAAAGATAAAACCGTGATCGTACAAGGGTTTGGCAATGTCGGTTCCCATGCATCCGTTTTTGTAGTGGAAGCCGGTGCCAAACTGATCGGTGTTCAAGAATTTGACGTGTCTCTAGTGAATGAGAATGGCATAGATCCAAAGGTATGTGGCGTATTGAAAATAAATATCTCCATGATAATATTTTTTTAATTTTCTTCATATACTTAGGACTTAATGGAGTATTATGCAAAAAATAATAAATCAATCAAGGGCTATACCAAAGCCACCGAAAAAGAGGGCAGTTTGTTGGGTGAAAAATGCGATATACTAATGCCTTGCTCTACGCAAAAGGTTCTCACTGTCGAAAATGCTAACAGTGTACAAGCCAAGATGATTTTAAAGGCGCTAATGGTCCTTCGACGCCAGCTGCCGATGAAATATTACGTAAAAAGAATGTACTCATTATACCGGATTTGTTTTGCAATGCTGGCGGTGTAACGGTATCCTACTTTGAGTACTTAAAGAATATCAATCATGTATCTTATGGCAAAATGAATGTTAAACGCGAGAAAGCCATAATCAACGAGATCTTTAACTCCACGAATGAGTGCGAGGTAAGTGAACTTTGACCACCGTGCAAATAAGTTAATTTGTTAATATGAATTTTTTTAATTTATTTATTTAGGATAAGTTCAAGCCAAACAAAAAGTTAAAGCTCATAAGAGACTGTACGAAGGAGGCGGATATTGTAGACGCAGGACTACAAACAGTTATGGAAACTGCGGGGGCAGGCATTAAGATTGTGGCCAATGAATTCGGTCTCTGCAATGATTTACGCACCGCTGCCTTTATTTACTCGATTTCTAAGATTTTCCGAGCCTTAGAAATGGAGGGCATTTCTCAACAATAATTACAGAATGCGTCTGAAGTCGCTTGGCGATTATTTATTTTTACAAATTTTACATTTATATATTTATAAGATCCAAAGTGTAATATCCTTTTGTATATTTTTCTTAAATTTTTAAATAAATATTTCTTTACAAAAACACAAACAGAATGGCTTCTTGACAGCAACAGTTTAACAATTAAAAAAAAAACCCCTACCCACTTACTACGCCAATTTTGGTGGCATTCACCACTGCAATGATTTACGCACCGCCGCCTTTATTTACTCGATTTCGAAGATTTTCCGAGCATTAGAATTGGAGGGCATTTCTCAGCAATAATTGCAGAATGCGTCTGAAGTCGCTAGGCGATTGTTTATTTTTACACATTTTACATTTATATATTTATAAGATCCAAAGTGTAATATCCTTTTGTATATTTTTCTTCAATTTTTAAATAAATATTTCTTTACACAAACACAAACAAAATGGCTTCTTGACAGCAACAGTTTTACAATTAAAAAACAAAACCCCTACCCACTTACCTCTGTTTTTGGTACCCTTATATCTGTTTTTCTGTTTTTGGTAATATGGTACTCATACGACCTGTATAACCCCATTTGCGCGCCGTGAAAAAATCGGTTTTTCACCACGCGCCAATGCATCAAATGCACCAAAATGCACCAAAAAAGTGGTGAATGGTACCAAAAATCCATCCACCAAATGCACCAAAAATAGCGTAGTAAGTGGGTAGGGGTTATTATGCATTATTCGTCATTTTTTACAATCCCCAAAATCCAAAATTTTTGCCAGAATAAAATAATTAACATTAAAAAAACATTAACATTAACATATTTTCAACAGAAAAAATCAAAACTTCAAAACATAAACAGTCAATATTGTCAAATTTATTTTTCTCAGTTCAGTTGATATTGAGATTTTCATAAGAACAGTTGTGTTGAACGGAGCGATTTGAATTTGTTCTCGAAGAAAATAATTACAAAAAAAAACCTGACGCAAATAATAAATAAACAAAAAATATTTTCTTACTGAATATTGTGGAATATTTATATATTCGTAATACAATTGTATATATACAATATACAACAAAATCAGCGGATACCAAAATAATTGCCGAAAAAGTGAGTGCAAAAAATTTCTTACAAAAACACACAAAAAAAATCATAACTGGGATTGCATTATCGCAAGGCAATATGTCCTTCCTTTTAAATGGTAAACTTTTACGATCTTCACTATCGAAGACAGTTTTAAACTGGACCGGACTTGGAGCTACGCGTGAAAAGCACGTGATGCCCAAGCATTTGGAAAAAATCAATAAAGACAAAGACCCACCATTTGCACACATGGTTGAGTATTATTATCACTCGGCCGCTCAGCTAATGGAGCCGATGATGATAAAGGAGCTGGAAAAGTATCCTTACATGAAGAAGGAACAGCGTGAACAACGTGTTTCCGCCATGCTTAAATTGATGGGCTGCACTACAAATCTATTGGAAGTTACCTTCCCTATAATAAGAAGTGATGGCAATTACGAGCTAATCACCGGCTATCGCGCACACCACACTAGACACAGATTACCACTCAAAGGCGGTGGGTTCAATTATATTATTGGCTATTATTTTTCTAGAAAAGCTGGTATATTCAAAAAATTTCTCAACGAATTTTCTAGAATATATGCATGTAGTTGTGTGTTTCAAGAAAATGTTCTTCCTTTTCAATGCTTCAACTGCTGATGTCTAGCATGATATATATAACTGACTGATAATATCCGTTCCTCTTTTGTAGGCATACGTTTTGCCATGGACGTCGACGCCGATGAGATACGCGCTTTGGCTTATCTGATGGCGTTTAAGACGGCTTGCGTGAATGTACCGTTTGGTGGTTCCAAGGGTGGCATACGTATCGACCCGAAGAAGTATACTGCACAAGAATTGCAAACAATTACGCGTCGCTATACAATGGAGCTATTACGTCGCAATATGATAGGTCCGGGTATAGATGTACCGGCACCAGATGTGAATACCAGCCAACGCGAGATGAGTTGGTTGGTGGATCAATATATTAAAACTTTTGGTAATTTTTTTATGAAATATTAGAAAACGTCTTGATAGACAAATAAATTGTTCTTCTAGGCTATAACGATGTAGATGCATTGGCCATCACGACTGGTAAGCCAGTAGAAATAGGCGGTATAAATGGTCGCACCGCCGCCACGGGACGTGGTCTATTTAAGGCGGCTGAATGTTTTATTATGGATAAAGATTGGATGGATTTATTAGGCTGGAAGACTGGTTGGAAAGATAAAACCGTGATCGTACAAGGGTTTGGCAATGTCGGTTCCCATGCATCCGTTTTTGTAGTGGAAGCCGGTGCCAAACTGATCGGTGTTCAAGAATTTGACGTGTCTCTAGTAAATGAGAATGGCATTGATCCAAAGGTATGTGGCGTATTGAAAATAAATATCTCCATGATAATATTTTTTTAATTTTCTTCATATACTTAGGACTTAATGGAGTATTATGCAAAAAATAATAAATCAATCAAGGGCTATACCAAAGCCACCGAAAAAGAGGGCAGTTTGTTGGGTGAAAAATGCGATATACTAATGCCTTGCTCTACGCAAAAGGTTCTCACTGTCGAAAATGCTAACAGTGTACAAGCCAAGATGATTTTAGAAGGCGCTAATGGTCCTTCGACGCCAGCTGCCGATGAAATATTACGTAAAAAGAATGTACTCATTATACCGGATTAGTTTTGCAATGCTGGCGGTGTAACGGTATCCTACTTTGAGTACTTAAAGAATATCAATCATGTATCTTATGGCAAAATGAATGTTAAACGCGAGAAAGCCATAATCAACGAGATCTTTAACTCCATGAATGAGTGCGAGGTAAGTGAACTTTGACCATCGTGCAAATAAGTTAATTTGTTAATATGAATTTTTTTAATTTATTTATTTAGGATAAGTTCAAGCCAAACAAAAAGTTAAAGCTCATAAGAGACTGTACGAAGGAGGCGGATATTGTAGACGCAGGACTACAAACAGTTATGGAAACTGCGGGGGCAGGCATTAAGATTGTGGCCAATGAATTCGGTCTCTGCAATGATTTACGCACCGCTGCCTTTATTTACTCGATTTCTAAGATTTTCCGAGCCTTAGAAATGGAGGGCATTTCTCAACAATAATTACAGAATGCGTCTGAAGTCGCTTGGCGATTATTTATTTTTACAAATTTTACATTTATATATTTATAAGATCCAAAGTGTAATATCCTTTTGTATATTTTTCTTAAATTTTTAAATAAATATTTCTTTACAAAAACACAAACAGAATGGCTTCTTGACAGCAACAGTTTAACAATTAAAAAAAAAAACCCCCTACCCACTTACTACGCCAATTTTGGTGGCATTCACCACTGCAATGATTTACGCACCGCCGCCTTTATTTACTCGATTTCGAAGATTTTCCGAGCATTAGAATTGGAGGGCATTTCTCAGCAATAATTGCAGAATGCGTCTGAAGTCGCTAGGCGATTGTTTATTTTTACACATTTTACATTTATATATTTATAAGATCCAAAGTGTAATATCCTTTTGTATATTTTTCTTCAATTTTTAAATAAATATTTCTTTACACAAACACAAACAAAATGGCTTCTTGACAGCAACAGTTTTACAATTAAAAAACAAAACCCCTACCCACTTACCTCTGTTTTTGGTACCCTTATATCTGTTTTTCTGTTTTTGGTAATATGGTACTCATACGACCTGTATAACCCCATTTGCGCGCCGTGAAAAAATCGGTTTTTCACCACGCGTCAATGCATCAAATGCACCAAAATGCACCAAAAAAGTGGTGAATGGTACCAAAAATCCATCCACCAAATGCACCAAAAATAGCGTAGTAAGTGGGTAGGGGTTATTATGCATTATTCGTCATTTTTTACGATCCCCAAAATCCAAAATTTTTGCCAGAATAAAATAATTAACATTAAAAAAACATTAACATTAACATATTTTCAACAGAAAAAATCAAAACTTCAAAACATAAACAGTCAATATTGTCAAATTTATTTTTCTCAGTTCAGTTGATATTGAGATTTTCATAAGAACAGTTGTGTTGAACGGAGCGATTTGAATTTGTTCTCGAAGAAAATAATTACAAAAAAAAACCTGACGCAAATAATAAATAAACAAAAAATATTTTCTTACTGAATATTGTGGAATATTTATATATTCGTAATACAATTGTATATATACAATATACAACAAAATCAGCGGATACCAAAATAATTGCCGAAAAAGTGAGTGCAAAAAATTTCTTACAAAAACACACAAAAAAAAATCATAACTGGGATTGCATTATCGCAAGGCAATATGTCCTTCCTTTTAAATGGTAAACTTTTACGATCTTCACTATCGAAGACAGTTTTAAACTGGACCGGACTTGGGGCTACGCGTGAAAAGCACGTGATGCCCAAGCATTTGGAAAAAATCAATAAAGACAAAGACCCACCATTTACACACATGGTTGAGTATTATTATCACTCGGCCGCTCAGCTAATGGAGCCGATGATGATAAAGGAGCTGGAAAAGTATCCTTACATGAAGAAGGAACAGCGTGAACAACGTGTTTCCGCCATGCTTAAATTGATGGGCTGCACTACAAATCTATTGGAAGTTACCTTCCCTATAATAAGAAGTGATGGCAATTACGAGCTAATCACCGGCTATCGCGCACACCACACTAGACACAGATTACCACTCAAAGGCGGTGGGTTCAATTATATTATTGGCTATTATTTTTCTAGAAAAGCTGGTATATTCAAAAAATTTCTCAACGAATTTTCTAGAATATATGCATGTAGTTGTGTGTTTCAAGAAAATGTTCTTCCTTTTCAATGCTTCAACTGCTGATGTCTAGCATGATATATATAACTGACTGATCATATCCGTTCCTCTTTTGTAGGCATACGTTTTGCCATGGACGTCGACGCCGATGAGATACGCGCTTTGGCTTATCTGATGGCGTTTAAGACGGCTTGCGTGAATGTACCGTTTGGTGGTTCCAAGGGTGGCATACGTATCGACCCGAAGAAGTATACTGCACAAGAATTGCAAACAATTACGCGTCGCTATACAATGGAGCTATTACGTCGCAATATGATAGGTCCGGGTATAGATGTACCGGCACCAGATGTGAATACCAGCCAACGCGAGATGAGTTGGTTGGTGGATCAATATATTAAAACTTTTGGTAATTTTTTTTTATGAAATATTAGAAAACGTCTTGATAGACAAATAAATTGTTCTTCTAGGCTATAACGATGTAGATGCATTGGCCATCACGACTGGTAAGCCAGTAGAAATAGGCGGTATAAATGGTCGCACCGCCGCCACGGGACGTGGTCTATTTAAGGCGGCTGAATGTTTTATTATGGATAAAGATTGGATGGATTTATTAGGCTGGAAGACTGGTTGGAAAGATAAAACCGTGATCGTACAAGGGTTTGGCAATGTCGGTTCCCATGCATCCGTTTTTGTAGTGGAAGCCGGTGCCAAACTGATCGGTGTTCAAGAATTTGACGTGTCTCTAGTAAATGAGAATGGCATTGATCCAAAGGTATGTGGCGTATTGAAAATAAATATCTCCATGATAATATTTTTTTAATTTTCTTCATATACTTAGGACTTAATGGAGTATTATGCAAAAAATAATAAATCAATCAAGGGCTATACCAAAGCCACCGAAAAAGAGGGCAGTTTGTTGGGTGAAAAATGCGATATACTAATGCCTTGCTCTACGCAAAAGGTTCTCACTGTCGAAAATGCTAACAGTGTACAAGCCAAGATGATTTTAGAAGGCGCTAATGGTCCTTCGACGCCAGCTGCCGATGAAATATTACGTAAAAAGAATGTACTCATTATACCGGATTTGTTTTGCAATGCTGGCGGTGTAACGGTATCCTACTTTGAGTACTTAAAGAATATCAATCATGTATCTTATGGCAAAATGAATGTTAAACGCGAGAAAGCCATAATCAACGAGATCTTTAACTCCATGAATGAGTGCGAGGTAAGTGAACTTTGACCACCGTGCAAATAAGTTAATTTGTTAATATGAATTTTTTTAATTTATTTATTTAGGATAAGTTCAAGCCAAACAAAAAGTTAAAGCTCATAAGAGACTGTACGAAGGAGGCAGATATTGTAGACGCAGGACTACAAACAGTTATGGAAACTGCGGGGGCAGGCATTAAGATTGTGGCCAATGAATTCGGTCTCTGCAATGATTTACGCACCGCTGCCTTTATTTACTCGATTTCTAAGATTTTCCGAGCCTTAGAAATGGAGGGCATTTCTCAACAATAATTACAGAATGCGTCTGAAGTCGCTTGGCGATTATTTATTTTTACAAATTTTACATTTATATATTTATAAGATCCAAATATCCTTTTGTATATTTTTCTTAAATTTTTAAATAAATATTTCTTTACAAAAACACAAACAGAATGGCTTCTTGACAGCAACAGTTTAACAATTAAAAAAAACCCCTACCCACTTACTACGCCAATTTTGGTGGCATTCACCACTGCAATGATTTACGCACCGCCGCCTTTATTTACTCGATTTCGAAGATTTTCCGAGCATTAGAATTGGAGGGCATTTCTCAGCAATAATTACAGAATGCGTCTGAAGTCGCTTGGCGATTATTTATTTTTACAAATTTTACATTTATATATTTATAAGATCCAAAGTGTAATATCCTTTTGTATATTTTTCTTCAATTTTTAAATAAATATTTCTTTACACAAACACAAACAAAATGGCTTCTTGACAGCAACAGTTTTACAATTAAAAAACAAAACCCCTACCCACTTACCTCTGTTTTTGGTACCCTTATATCTGTTTTTCTGTTTTTGGTAATATGGTACTCATACGACCTGTATAATCCCATTTGCGCGCCGTGAAAAAATCGGTTTTTCACCACGCGCCAATGCATCAAATGCACCAAAATGCACCAAAAAAGTGGTGAATGGTACCAAAAATCCATCCACCAAATGCACCAAAAATAGCGTAGTAAGTGGGTAGGGGTTATTATGCATTATTCGTCATTTTTTACGATCCCCAAAATCCAAAATTTTTGCCAGAATAAAATAATTAACATTAAAAAAACATTAACATTAACATATTTTCAACAGAAAAAATCAAAACTTCAAAACATAAACAGTCAATATTGTCAAATTTATTTTTCTCAGTTCAGTTGATATTGAGATTTTCATAAGAACAGTTGTGTTGAACGGAGCGATTTGAATTTGTTCTCGAAGAAAATAATTACAAAAAAAACCTGACGCAAATAATAAATAAACAAAAAATATTTTCTTACTGAATATTGTGGAATATTTATATATTCGTAATACAATTGTATATATACAATATACAACAAAATCAGCGGATACCAAAATAATTGCCGAAAAAGTGAGTGCAAAAAATTTCTTACAAAAACACACAAAAAAAATCATAACTGGGATTGCATTATCGCAAGGCAATATGTCCTTCCTTTTAAATGGTAAACTTTTACGATCTTCACTATCGAAGACAGTTTTAAACTGGACCGGACTTGGGGCTACGCGTGAAAAGCACGTGATGCCCAAGCATTTGGAAAAAATCAATAAAGACAAAGACCCACCATTTGCACACATGGTTGAGTATTATTATCACTCGGCCGCTCAGCTAATGGAGCCGATGATGATAAAGGAGCTGGAAAAGTATCCTTACATGAAGAAGGAACAGCGTGAACAACGTGTTTCCGCCATGCTTAAATTGATGGGCTGCACTACAAATCTATTGGAAGTTACCTTCCCTATAATAAGAAGTGATGGCAATTACGAGCTAATCACTGGCTATCGCGCACACCACACTAGACACAGATTACCACTCAAAGGCGGTGGGTTCAATTATATTATTGGCTATTATTTTTCTAGAAAAGCTGGTATATTCAAAAAATTTCTCAACGAATTTTCTAGAATATATGCATGTAGTTGTGTGTTTCAAGAAAATGTTCTTCCTTTTCAATGCTTCAACTGCTGATGTCTAGCATGATATATATAACTGACTGATCATATCCGTTCCTCTTTTGTAGGCATACGTTTTGCCATGGACGTCGACGCCGATGAGATACGCGCTTTGGCTTATCTGATGGCGTTTAAGACGGCTTGCGTGAATGTACCGTTTGGTGGTTCCAAGGGTGGCATACGTATCGACCCGAAGAAGTATACTGCACAAGAATTGCAAACAATTACGCGTCGCTATACAATGGAGCTATTACGTCGCAATATGATAGGTCCGGGTATAGATGTACCGGCACCAGATGTGAATACCAGCCAACGCGAGATGAGTTGGTTGGTGGATCAATATATTAAAACTTTTGGTAATTTTTTTTTATGAAATATTAGAAAACGTCTTGATAGACAAATAAATTGTTCTTCTAGGCTATAACGATGTAGATGCATTGGCCATCACGACTGGTAAGCCAGTAGAAATAGGCGGTATAAATGGTCGCACCGCCGCCACGGGACGTGGTCTATTTAAGGCGGCTGAATGTTTTATTATGGATAAAGATTGGATGGATTTATTAGGCTGGAAGACTGGTTGGAAAGATAAAACCGTGATCGTACAAGGGTTTGGCAATGTCGGTTCCCATGCATCCGTTTTTGTAGTGGAAGCCGGTGCCAAACTGATCGGTGTTCAAGAATTTGACGTGTCTCTAGTAAATGAGAATGGCATTGATCCAAAGGTATGTGGCGTATTGAAAATAAATATCTCCATGATAATATTTTTTTAATTTTCTTCATATACTTAGGACTTAATGGAGTATTATGCAAAAAATAATAAATCAATCAAGGGCTATACCAAAGCCACCGAAAAAGAGGGCAGTTTGTTGGGTGAAAAATGCGATATACTAATGCCTTGCTCTACGCAAAAGGTTCTCACTGTCGAAAATGCTAACAGTGTACAAGCCAAGATGATTTTAGAAGGCGCTAATGGTCCTTCGACGCCAGCTGCCGATGAAATATTACGTGAAAAGAATGTACTCATTATACCGGATTTGTTTTGCAATGCTGGCGGTGTAACGGTATCCTACTTTGAGTACTTAAAGAATATCAATCATGTATCTTATGGCAAAATGAATGTTAAACGCGAGAAAGCCATAATCAACGAGATCTTTAACTCCATGAATGAGTGCGAGGTAAGTGAACTTTGACCACCGTGCAAATAAGTTAATTTGTTAATATGAATTTTTTTTAATTTATTTATTTAGGATAAGTTCAAGCCAAACAAAAAGTTAAAGCTCATAAGAGACTGTACGAAGGAGGCGGATATTGTAGACGCAGAACTACAAACAGTTATGGAAACTGCGGGGGCAGGCATTAAGATTGTGGCCAATGAATTCGGTCTCTGCAATGATTTACGCACCGCTGCCTTTATTTACTCGATTTCTAAGATTTTCCGAGCCTTAGAAATGGAGGGCATTTCTCAACAATAATTACAGAATGTGTCTGAAGTCGCTTGGCGATTATTTATTTTTACAAATTTTACATTTATATATTTATAAGATCCAAAGTGTAATATCCTTTTGTATATTTTTCTTAAATTTTTAAATAAATATTTCTTTACAAAAACACAAACAGAATGGCTTCTTGACAGCAACAGTTTAACAATTAAAAAAAAAAACCCTACCCACTTACTACGCCAATTTTGGTGGCATTCACCACTGCAATGATTTACGCACCGCCGCCTTTATTTACTCGATTTCGAAGATTTTCCGAGCATTAGAATTGGAGGGCATTTCTCAGCAATAATTGCAGAATGCGTCTGAAGTCGCTAGGCGATTGTTTATTTTTACACATTTTACATTTATATATTTATAAGATCCAAAGTGTAATATCCTTTTGTATATTTTTCTTCAATTTTTAAATAAATATTTCTTTACACAAACACAAACAAAATGGCTTCTTGACAGCAACAGTTTTACAATTAAAAAACAAAACCCCTACCCACTTACCTCTGTTTTTGGTACCCTTATATCTGTTTTTCTGTTTTTGGTAATATGGTACTCATACGACCTGTATAACCCCATTTGCGCGCCGTGAAAAAATCGGGTTTTCACCACGCGCCAATGCATCAAATGCACCAAAATGCACCAAAAAAGTGGTGAATGGTACCAAAAATCCATCCACCAAATGCACCAAAAATAGCGTAGTAAGTGGGTAGGGGTTATTATGCATTATTCGTCATTTTTTACGATCCCCAAAATCCAAAATTTTTGCCAGAATAAAATAATTAACATTAAAAAAACATTAACATTAACATATTTTCAACAGAAAAAATCAAAACTTCAAAACATAAACAGTCAATATTGTCAAATTTATTTTTCTCAGTTCAGTTGATATTGAGATTTTCATAAGAACAGTTGTGTTGAACGGAGCGATTTGAATTTGTTCTCGAAGAAAATAATTACAAAAAAAACCTGACGCAAATAATAAATAAACAAAAAATATTTTCTTACTGAATATTGTGGAATATTTATATATTCGTAATACAATTGTATATATACAATATACAACAAAATCAGCGGATACCAAAATAATTGCCGAAAAAGTGAGTGCAAAAAATTTCTTACAAAAACACACAAAAAAAAATCATAATTGGGATTGCATTATCGCAAGGCAATATGTCCTTCCTTTTAAATGGTAAACTTTTACGATCTTCACTATCGAAGACAGTTTTAAACTGGACCGGACTTGGGGCTACGCGTGAAAAGCACGTGATGCCCAAGCATTTGGAAAAAATCAATAAAGACAAAGACCCACCATTTGCACACATGGTTGAGTATTATTATCACTCGGCCGCTCAGCTAATGGAGCCGATGATGATAAAGGAGCTGGAAAAGTATCCTTACATGAAGAAGGAACAGCGTGAACAACGTGTTTCCGCCATGCTTAAATTGATGGGCTGCACTACAAATCTATTGGAAGTTACCTTCCCTATAATAAGAAGTGATGGCAATTACGAGCTAATCACCGGCTATCGCGCACACCACACTAGACACAGATTACCACTCAAAGGCGGTGGGTTCAATTATATTATTGGCTATTATTTTTCTAGAAAAGCTGGTATATTCAAAAAATTTCTCAACGAATTTTCTAGAATATATGCATGTAGTTGTGTGTTTCAAGAAAATGTTCTTCCTTTTCAATGCTTCAACTGCTGATGTCTAGCATGATATATATAACTGACTGATCATATCCGTTCCTCTTTTGTAGGCATACGTTTTGCCATGGACGTCGACGCCGATGAGATACGCGCTTTGGCTTATCTGATGGCGTTTAAGACGGCTTGCGTGAATGTACCGTTTGGTGGTTCCAAGGGTGGCATACGTATCGACCCGAAGAAGTATACTGCACAAGAATTGCAAACAATTACGCGTCGCTATACAATGGAGCTATTACGTCGCAATATGATAGGTCCGGGTATAGATGTACCGGCACCAGATGTGAATACCAGCCAACGCGAGATGAGTTGGTTGGTGGATCAATATATTAAAACTTTTGGTAATTTTTTTTTATGAAATATTAGAAAACGTCTTGATAGACAAATAAATTGTTCTTCTAGGCTATAACGATGTAGATGCATTGGCCATCACGACTGGTAAGCCAGTAGAAATAGGCGGTATAAATGGTCGCACCGCCGCCACGGGACGTGGTCTATTTAAGGCGGCTGAATGTTTTATTATGGATAAAGATTGGATGGATTTATTAGGCTGGAAGACTGGTTGGAAAGATAAAACCGTGATCGTACAAGGGTTTGGCAATGTCGGTTCCCATGCATCCGTTTTTTGTAGTGGAAGCCGGTGCCAAACTGATCGGTGTTCAAGAATTTGACGTGTCTCTAGTAAATGAGAATGGCATTGATCCAAAGGTATCAAGAAAATGTTCTTCCTTTTCAATGCTTCAACTGCTGATGTCTAGCATGATATATATAACTGACTGATCATATCCGTTCCTCTTTTGTAGGCATACGTTTTGCCATGGACGTCGACGCCGATGAGATACGCGCTTTGGCTTATCTGATGGCGTTTAAGACGGCTTGCGTGAATGTACCGTTTGGTGGTTCCAAGGGTGGCATACGTATCGACCCGAAGAAGTATACTGCACAAGAATTGCAAACAATTACGCGTCGCTATACAATGGAGCTATTACGTCGCAATATGATAGGTCCGGGTATAGATGTACCGGCACCAGATGTGAATACCAGCCAACGCGAGATGAGTTGGTTGGTGGATCAATATATTAAAACTTTTGGTAATTTTTTTTTATGAAATATTAGAAAACGTCTTGATAGACAAATAAATTGTTCTTCTAGGCTATAACGATGTAGATGCATTGGCCATCACGACTGGTAAGCCAGTAGAAATAGGCGGTATAAATGGTCGCACCGCCGCCACGGGACGTGGTCTATTTAAGGCGGCTGAATGTTTTATTATGGATAAAGATTGGATGGATTTATTAGGCTGGAAGACTGGTTGGAAAGATAAAACCGTGATCGTACAAGGGTTTGGCAATGTCGGTTCCCATGCATCCGTTTTTGTAGTGGAAGCCGGTGCCAAACTGATCGGTGTTCAAGAATTTGACGTGTCTCTAGTAAATGAGAATGGCATTGATCCAAAGGTATGTGGCGTATTGAAAATAAATATCTCCATGATAATATTTTTTTAATTTTCTTCATATACTTAGGACTTAATGGAGTATTATGCAAAAAATAATAAATCAATCAAGGGCTATACCAAAGCCACCGAAAAAGTGGGCAGTTTGTTGGGTGAAAAATGCGATATACTAATGCCTTGCTCTACGCAAAAGGTTCTCACTGTCGAAAATGCTAACAGTGTACAAGCCAAGATGATTTTAGAAGGCGCTAATGGTCCTTCGACGCCAGCTGCCGATGAAATATTACGTGAAAAGAATGTACTCATTATACCGGATTTGTTTTGCAATGCTGGCGGTGTAACGGTATCCTACTTTGAGTACTTAAAGAATATCAATCATGTATCTTATGGCAAAATGAATGTTAAACGCGAGAAAGCCATAATCAACGAGATCTTTAACTCCATGAATGAGTGCGAGGTAAGTGAACTTTGACCACCGTGCAAATAAGTTAATTTGTTAATATGAATTTTTTTAATTTATTTATTTAGGATAAGTTCAAGCCAAACAAAAAGTTAAAGCTCATAAGAGACTGTACGAAGGAGGCGGATATTGTAGACGCAGGACTACAAACAGTTATGGAAACTGCGGGGGCAGGCATTAAGATTGTGGCCAATGAATTCGGTCTCTGCAATGATTTACGCACCGCTGCCTTTATTTACTCGATTTCTAAGATTTTCCGAGCCTTAGAAATGGAGGGCATTTCTCAACAATAATTACAGAATGCGTCTGAAGTCGCTTGGCGATTATTTATTTTTACAAATTTTACATTTATATATTTATAAGATCCAAAGTGTAATATCCTTTTGTATATTTTTCTTAAATTTTTAAATAAATATTTCTTTACAAAAACACAAACAGAATGGCTTCTTGACAGCAACAGTTTAACAATTAAAAAAAAAACCCCTACCCACTTACTACGCCAATTTTGGTGGCATTCACCACTGCAATGATTTACGCACCGCCGCCTTTATTTACTCGATTTCGAAGATTTTCCGAGCATTAGAATTGGAGGGCATTTCTCAACAATAATTACAGAATGCGTCTGAAGTCGCTTGGCGATTATTTATTTTTACAAATTTTACATTTATATATTTATAAGATCCAAAGTGTAATATCCTTTTGTATATTTTTCTTCAATTTTTAAATAAATATTTCTTTACACAAACACAAACAAAATGGCTTCTTGACAGCAACAGTTTTACAATTAAAAAACAAAACCCCTACCCACTTACCTCTGTTTTTGGTACCCTTATATCTGTTTTTCTGTTTTTGGTAATATGGTACTCCATTTGCGCGCCGTGAAAAAATCGGTTTTTCACCACGCGCCAATGCATCAAATGCACCAAAATGCACCAAAAAAGTGGTGAATGGTACCAAAAATCCATCCACCAAATGCACCAAAAATAGCGTAGTAAGTGGGTAGGGGTTATTATGCATTATTCGTCATTTTTTACGATCCCCAAAATCCAAAATTTTTGCCAGAATAAAATAATTAACATTAAAAAAACATTAACATTAACATATTTTCAACAGAAAAAATCAAAACTTCAAAACATAAACAGTCAATATTGTCAAATTTATTTTTCTCAGTTCAGTTGATATTGAGATTTTCATAAGAACAGTTGTGTTGAACGGAGCGATTTGAATTTGTTCTCGAAGAAAATAATTACAAAAAAAACCTGACGCAAATAATAAATAAACAAAAAATATTTTCTTACTGAATATTGTGGAATATTTATATATTCGTAATACAATTGTATATATACAATATACAACAAAATCAGCGGATACCAAAATAATTGCCGAAAAAGTGAGTGCAAAAAATTTCTTACAAAAACACACAAAAAAAAATCATAATTGGGATTGCATTATCGCAAGGCAATATGTCCTTCCTTTTAAATGGTAAACTTTTACGATCTTCACTATCGAAGACAGTTTTAAACTGGACCGGACTTGGGGCTACGCGTGAAAAGCACGTGATGCCCAAGCATTTGGAAAAAATCAATAAAGACAAAGACCCACCATTTGCACACATGGTTGAGTATTATTATCACTCGGCCGCTCAGCTAATGGAGCCGATGATGATAAAGGAGCTGGAAAAGTATCCTTACATGAAGAAGGAACAGCGTGAACAACGTGTTTCCGCCATGCTTAAATTGATGGGCTGCACTACAAATCTATTGGAAGTTACCTTCCCTATAATAAGAAGTGATGGCAATTACGAGCTAATCACCGGCTATCGCGCACACCACACTAGACACAGATTACCACTCAAAGGCGGTGGGTTCAATTATATTATTGGCTATTATTTTTCTAGAAAAGCTGGTATATTCAAAAAATTTCTCAACGAATTTTCTAGAATATATGCATGTAGTTGTGTGTTTCAAGAAAATGTTCTTCCTTTTCAATGCTTCAACTGCTGATGTCTAGCATGATATATATAACGGACTGATCATATCCGTTCCTCTTTTGTAGGCATACGTTTTGCCATGGACGTCGACGCCGATGAGATACGCGCTTTGGCTTATCTGATGGCGTTTAAGACGGCTTGCGTGAATGTACCGTTTGGTGGTTCCAAGGGTGGCATACGTATCGACCCGAAGAAGTATACTGCACAAGAATTGCAAACAATTACGCGTCGCTATACAATGGAGCTATTACGTCGCAATATGATAGGTCCGGGTATAGATGTACCGGCACCAGATGTGAATACCAGCCAACGCGAGATGAGTTGGTTGGTGGATCAATATATTAAAACTTTTGGTAATTTTTTTTTATGAAATATTAGAAAACGTCTTGATAGACAAATAAATTGTTCTTCTAGGCTATAACGATGTAGATGCATTGGCCATCACGACTGGTAAGCCAGTAGAAATAGGCGGTATAAATGGTCGCACCGCCGCCACGGGACGTGGTCTATTTAAGGCGGCTGAATGTTTTATTATGGATAAAGATTGGATGGATTTATTAGGCTGGAAGACTGGTTGGAAAGATAAAACCGTGATCGTACAAGGGTTTGGCAATGTCGGTTCCCATGCATCCGTTTTTGTAGTGGAAGCCGGTGCCAAACTGATCGGTGTTCAAGAATTTGACGTGTCTCTAGTAAATGAGAATGGCATTGATCCAAAGGTATGTGGCGTATTGAAAATAAATATCTCCATGATAATATTTTTTTAATTTTCTTCATATACTTAGGACTTAATGGAGTATTATGCAAAAAATAATAAATCAATCAAGGGCTATACCAAAGCCACCGAAAAAGTGGGCAGTTTGTTGGGTGAAAAATGCGATATACTAATGCCTTGCTCTACGCAAAAGGTTCTCACTGTCGAAAATGCTAACAGTGTACAAGCCAAGATGATTTTAGAAGGCGCTAATGGTCCTTCGACGCCAGCTGCCGATGAAATATTACGTGAAAAGAATGTACTCATTATACCGGATTTGTTTTGCAATGCTGGCGGTGTAACGGTATCCTACTTTGAGTACTTAAAGAATATCAATCATGTATCTTATGGCAAAATGAATGTTAAACGCGAGAAAGCCATAATCAACGAGATCTTTAACTCCATGAATGAGTGCGAGGTAAGTGAACTTTGACCACCGTGCAAATAAGTTAATTTGTTAATATGAATTTTTTTAATTTATTTATTTAGGATAAGTTCAAGCCAAACAAAAAGTTAAAGCTCATAAGAGACTGTACGAAGGAGGCGGATATTGTAGACGCAGGACTACAAACAGTTATGGAAACTGCGGGGGCAGGCATTAAGATTGTGGCCAATGAATTCGGTCTCTGCAATGATTTACGCACCGCTGCCTTTATTTACTCGATTTCTAAGATTTTCCGAGCCTTAGAAATGGAGGGCATTTCTCAACAATAATTACAGAATGCGTCTGAAGTCGCTTGGCGATTATTTATTTTTACAAATTTTACATTTATATATTTATAAGATCCAAAGTGTAATATCCTTTTGTATATTTTTCTTAAATTTTTAAATAAATATTTCTTTACAAAAACACAAACAGAATGGCTTCTTGACAGCAACAGTTTAACAATTAAAAAAAAAACCCCTACCCACTTACTACGCCAATTTTGGTGGCATTCACCACTGCAATGATTTACGCACCGCCGCCTTTATTTACTCGATTTCGAAGATTTTCCGAGCATTAGAATTGGAGGGCATTTCTCAACAATAATTACAGAATGCGTCTGAAGTCGCTTGGCGATTATTTATTTTTACAAATTTTACATTTATATATTTATAAGATCCAAAGTGTAATATCCTTTTGTATATTTTTCTTCAATTTTTAAATAAATATTTCTTTACACAAACACAAACAAAATGGCTTCTTGACAGCAACAGTTTTACAATTAAAAAACAAAACCCCTACCCACTTACCTCTGTTTTTGGTACCCTTATATCTGTTTTTCTGTTTTTGGTAATATGGTACTCATACGACCTGTATAATCCCATTTGCGCGCCGTGAAAAAATCGGTTTTTCACCACGCGCCAATGCATCAAATGCACCAAAATGCACCAAAAAAGTGGTGAATGGTACCAAAAATCCATCCACCAAATGCACCAAAAATAGCGTAGTAAGTGGGTAGGGGTTATTATGCATTATTCGTCATTTTTTACGATCCCCAAAATCCAAAATTTTTGCCAGAATAAAATAATTAACATTAAAAAAACATTAACATTAACATATTTTCAACAGAAAAAATCAAAACTTCAAAACATAAACAGTCAATATTGTCAAATTTATTTTTCTCAGTTCAGTTGATATTGAGATTTTCATAAGAACAGTTGTGTTGAACGGAGCGATTTGAATTTGTTCTCGAAGAAAATAATTACAAAAAAAACCTGACGCAAATAATAAATAAACAAAAAATATTTTCTTACTGAATATTGTGGAATATTTATATATTCGTAATACAATTGTATATATACAATATACAACAAAATCAGCGGATACCAAAATAATTGCCGAAAAAGTGAGTGCAAAAAATTTCTTACAAAAACACACAAAAAATAATCATAATTGGGATTGCATTATCGCAAGGCAATATGTCCTTCCTTTTAAATGGTAAACTTTTACGATCTTCACTATCGAAGACAGTTTTAAACTGGACCGGACTTGGGGCTACGCGTGAAAAGCACGTGATGCCCAAGCATTTGGAAAAAATCAATAAAGACAAAGACCCACCATTTGCACACATGGTTGAGTATTATTATCACTCGGCCGCTCAGCTAATGGAGCCGATGATGATAAAGGAGCTGGAAAAGTATCCTTACATGAAGAAGGAACAGCGTGAACAACGTGTTTCCGCCATGCTTAAATTGATGGGCTGCACTACAAATCTATTGGAAGTTACCTTCCCTATAATAAGAAGTGATGGCAATTACGAGCTAATCACCGGCTATCGCGCACACCACACTAGACACAGATTACCACTCAAAGGCGGTGGGTTCAATTATATTATTGGCTATTATTTTTCTAGAAAAGCTGGTATATTCAAAAAATTTCTCAACGAATTTTCTAGAATATATGCATGTAGTTGTGTGTTTCAAGAAAATGTTCTTCCTTTTCAATGCTTCATCTGCTGATGTCTAGCATGATATATATAACTGACTGATCATATCCGTTCCTCTTTTGTAGGCATACGTTTTGCCATGGACGTCGACGCCGATGAGATACGCGCTTTGGCTTATCTGATGGCGTTTAAGACGGCTTGCGTGAATGTACCGTTTGGTGGTTCCAAGGGTGGCATACGTATCGACCCGAAGAAGTATACTGCACAAGAATTGCAAACAATTACGCGTCGCTATACAATGGAGCTATTACGTCGCAATATGATAGGTCCGGGTATAGATGTACCGGCACCAGATGTGAATACCAGCCAACGCGAGATGAGTTGGTTGGTGGATCAATATATTAAAACTTTTGGTAATTTTTTTTTATGAAATATTAGAAAACGTCTTGATAGACAAAGAAATTGTTCTTCTAGGCTATAACGATGTAGATGCATTGGCCATCACGACTGGTAAGCCAGTAGAAATAGGCGGTATAAATGGTCGCACCGCCGCCACGGGACGTGGTCTATTTAAGGCGGCTGAATGTTTTATTATGGATAAAGATTGGATGGATTTATTAGGCTGGAAGACTGGTTGGAAAGATAAAACCGTGATCGTACAAGGGTTTGGCAATGTCGGTTCCCATGCATCCGTTTTTGTAGTGGAAGCCGGTGCCAAACTGATCGGTGTTCAAGAATTTGACGTGTCTCTAGTAAATGAGAATGGCATTGATCCAAAGGTATGTGGCGTATTGAAAATAAATATCTCCATGATAATATTTTTTTAATTTTCTTCATATACTTAGGACTTAATGGAGTATTATGCAAAAAATAATAAATCAATCAAGGGCTATACCAAAGCCACCGAAAAAGTGGGCAGTTTGTTGGGTGAAAAATGCGATATACTAATGCCTTGCTCTACGCAAAAGGTTCTCACTGTCGAAAATGCTAACAGTGTACAAGCCAAGATGATTTTAGAAGGCGCTAATGGTCCTTCGACGCCAGCTGCCGATGAAATATTACGTGAAAAGAATGTACTCATTATACCGGATTTGTTTTGCAATGCTGGCGGTGTAACGGTATCCTACTTTGAGTACTTAAAGAATATCAATCATGTATCTTATGGCAAAATGAATGTTAAACGCGAGAAAGCCATAATCAACGAGATCTTTAACTCCATGAATGAGTGCGAGGTAAGTGAACTTTGACCACCGTGCAAATAAGTTAATTTGTTAATATGAATTTTTTTAATTTATTTATTTAGGATAAGTTCAAGCCAAACAAAAAGTTAAAGCTCATAAGAGACTGTACGAAGGAGGCGGATATTGTAGACGCAGGACTACAAACAGTTATGGAAACTGCGGGGGCAGGCATTAAGATTGTGGCCAATGAATTCGGTCTCTGCAATGATTTACGCACCGCTGCCTTTATTTACTCGATTTCTAAGATTTTCCGAGCCTTAGAAATGGAGGGCATTTCTCAACAATAATTACAGAATGCGTCTGAAGTCGCTTGGCGATTATTTATTTTTACAAATTTTACATTTATATATTTATAAGATCCAAAGTGTAATATCCTTTTGTATATTTTTCTTCAATTTTTAAATAAATATTTCTTTACACAAACACAAACAAAATGGCTTCTTGACAGCAACAGTTTTACAATTAAAAAACAAAACCCCTACCCACTTACCTCTGTTTTTGGTACCCTTATATCTGTTTTTCTGTTTTTGGTAATATGGTACTCATACGACCTGTATAATCCCATTTGCGCGCCGTGAAAAAATCGGTTTTTCACCACGCGCCAATGCATCAAATGCACCAAAATGCACCAAAAAAGTGGTGAATGGTACCAAAAATCCATCCACCAAATGCACCAAAAATAGCGTAGTAAGTGGGTAGGGGTTATTATGCATTATTCGTCATTTTTTACGATCCCCAAAATCCAAAATTTTTGCCAGAATAAAATAATTAACATTAAAAAAACATTAACATTAACATATTTTCAACAGAAAAAATCAAAACTTCAAAACATAAACAGTCAATATTGTCAAATTTATTTTTCTCAGTTCAGTTGATATTGAGATTTTCATAAGAACAGTTGTGTTGAACGGAGCGATTTGAATTTGTTCTCGAAGAAAATAATTACAAAAAAAACCTGACGCAAATAATAAATAAACAAAAAATATTTTCTTACTGAATATTGTGGAATATTTATATATTCGTAATACAATTGTATATATACAATATACAACAAAATCAGCGGATACCAAAATAATTGCCGAAAAAGTGAGTGCAAAAAATTTCTTACAAAAACACACAAAAAAAAAATCATAACTGGGATTGCATTATCGCAAGGCAATATGTCCTTCCTTTTAAATGGTAAACTTTTACGATCTTCACTATCGAAGACAGTTTTAAACTGGACCGGACTTGGGGCTACGCGTGAAAAGCACGTGATGCCCAAGCATTTGGAAAAAATCAATAAAGACAAAGACCCACCATTTGCACACATGGTTGAGTATTATTATCACTCGGCCGCTCAGCTAATGGAGCCGATGATGATAAAGGAGCTGGAAAAGTATCCTTACATGAAGAAGGAACAGCGTGAACAACGTGTTTCCGCCATGCTTAAATTGATGGGCTGCACTACAAATCTATTGGAAGTTACCTTCCCTATAATAAGAAGTGATGGCAATTACGAGCTAATCAACGGCTATCGCGCACACCACACTAGACACAGATTACCACTCAAAGGCGGTGGGTTCAATTATATTATTGGCTATTATTTTTCTAGAAAAGCTGGTATATTCAAAAAATTTCTCAACGAATTTTCTAGAATATATGCATGTAGTTGTGTGTTTCAAGAAAATGTTCTTCCTTTTCAATGCTTCAACTGCTGATGTCTAGCATGATATATATAACTGACTGATCATATCCGTTCCTCTTTTGTAGGCATACGTTTTGCCATGGACGTCGACGCCGATGAGATACGCGCTTTGGCTTATCTGATGGCGTTTAAGACGGCTTGCGTGAATGTACCGTTTGGTGGTTCCAAGGGTGGCATACGTATCGACCCGAAGAAGTATACTGCACAAGAATTGCAAACAATTACGCGTCGCTATACAATGGAGCTATTACGTCGCAATATGATAGGTCCGGGTATAGATGTACCGGCACCAGATGTGAATACCAGCCAACGCGAGATGAGTTGGTTGGTGGATCAATATATTAAAACTTTTGGTAATTTTTTTTTATGAAATATTAGAAAACGTCTTGATAGACAAATAAATTGTTCTTCTAGGCTATAACGATGTAGATGCATTGGCCATCACGACTGGTAAGCCAGTAGAAATAGGCGGTATAAATGGTCGCACCGCCGCCACGGGACGTGGTCTATTTAAGGCGGCTGAATGTTTTATTATGGATAAAGATTGGATGGATTTATTAGGCTGGAAGACTGGTTGGAAAGATAAAACCGTGATCGTACAAGGGTTTGGCAATGTCGGTTCCCATGCATCCGTTTTTGTAGTGGAAGCCGGTGCCAAACTGATCGGTGTTCAAGAATTTGACGTGTCTCTAGTAAATGAGAATGGCATTGATCCAAAGGTATGTGGCGTATTGAAAATAAATATCTCCATGATAATATTTTTTTAATTTTCTTCATATACTTAGGACTTAATGGAGTATTATGCAAAAAATAATAAATCAATCAAGGGCTATACCAAAGCCACCGAAAAAGTGGGCAGTTTGTTGGGTGAAAAATGCGATATACTAATGCCTTGCTCTACGCAAAAGGTTCTCACTGTCGAAAATGCTAACAGTGTACAAGCCAAGATGATTTTAGAAGGCGCTAATGGTCCTTCGACGCCAGCTGCCGATGAAATATTACGTGAAAAGAATGTACTCATTATACCGGATTTGTTTTGCAATGCTGGCGGTGTAACGGTATCCTACTTTGAGTACTTAAAGAATATCAATCATGTATCTTATGGCAAAATGAATGTTAAACGCGAGAAAGCCATAATCAACGAGATCTTTAACTCCATGAATGAGTGCGAGGTAAGTGAACTTTGACCACCGTGCAAATAAGTTAATTTGTTAATATGAATTTTTTTAATTTATTTATTTAGGATAAGTTCAAGCCAAACAAAAAGTTAAAGCTCATAAGAGACTGTACGAAGGAGGCGGATATTGTAGACGCAGGACTACAAACAGTTATGGAAACTGCGGGGGCAGGCATTAAGATTGTGGCCAATGAATTCGGTCTCTGCAATGATTTACGCACCGCTGCCTTTATTTACTCGATTTCTAAGATTTTCCGAGCCTTAGAAATGGAGGGCATTTCTCAACAATAATTACAGAATGCGTCTGAAGTCGCTTGGCGATTATTTATTTTTACAAATTTTAAATTTATATATTTATAAGATCCAAAGTGTAATATCCTTTTGTATATTTTTCTTAAATTTTTAAATAAATATTTCTTTACAAAAACACAAACAGAATGGCTTCTTGACAGCAACAGTTTAACAATTAAAAAAAAAACCCCTACCCACTTACTACGCCAATTTTGGTGGCATTCACCACTGCAATGATTTACGCACCGCCGCCTTTATTTACTCGATTTCGAAGATTTTCCGAGCATTAGAATTGGAGGGCATTTCTCAACAATAATTACAGAATGCGTCTGAAGTCGCTTGGCGATTATTTATTTTTACAAATTTTACATTTATATATTTATAAGATCCAAAGTGTAATATCCTTTTGTATATTTTTCTTCAATTTTTAAATAAATATTTCTTTACACAAACACAAACAAAATGGCTTCTTGACAGCAACAGTTTTACAATTAAAAAACAAAACCCCTACCCACTTACCTCTGTTTTTGGTACCCTTATATCTGTTTTTCTGTTTTTGGTAATATGGTACTCATACGACCTGTATAATCCCATTTGCGCGCCGTGAAAAAATCGGTTTTTCACCACGCGCCAATGCATCAAATGCACCAAAATGCACCAAAAAAGTGGTGAATGGTACCAAAAACCCATCCACCAAATGCACCAAAAATAGCGTAGTAAGTGGGTAGGGGTTATTATGCATTATTCGTCATTTTTTACGATCCCCAAAATCCAAAATTTTTGCCAGAATAAAATAATTAACATTAAAAAAACATTAACATTAACATATTTTCAACAGAAAAAATCAAAACTTCAAAACATAAACAGTCAATTTTGTCAAATTTATTTTTCTCAGTTCAGTTGATATTGAGATTTTCATAAGAACAGTTGTGTTGAACGGAGCGATTTGAATTTGTTCTCGAAGAAAATAATTACAAAAAAAAAACCTGACGCAAATAATAAATAAACAAAAAATATTTTCTTACTGAATATTGTGGAATATTTATATATTCGTAATACAATTGTATATATACAATATACAACAAAATCAGCGGATACCAAAATAATTGCCGAAAAAGTGAGTGCAAAAAATTTCTTACAAAAACACACAAAAAAAATCATAACTGGGATTGCATTATCGCAAGGCAATATGTCCTTCCTTTTAAATGGTAAACTTTTACGATCTTCACTATCGAAGACAGTTTTAAACTGGACCGGACTTGGGGCTACGCGTGAAAAGCACGTGATGCCCAAGCATTTGGAAAAAATCAATAAAGACAAAGACCCACCATTTGCACACATGGTTGAGTATTATTATCACTCGGCCGCTCAGCTAATGGAGCCGATGATGATAAAGGAGCTGGAAAAGTATCCTTACATGAAGAAGGAACAGCGTGAACAACGTGTTTCCGCCATGCTTAAATTGATGGGCTGCACTACAAATCTATTGGAAGTTACCTTCCCTATAATAAGAAGTGATGGCAATTACGAGCTAATCACCGGCTATCGCGCACACCACACTAGACACAGATTACCACTCAAAGGCGGTGGGTTCAATTATATTATTGGCTATTATTTTTCTAGAAAAGCTGGTATATTCAAAAAATTTCTCAACGAATTTTCTAGAATATATGCATGTAGTTGTGTGTTTCAAGAAAATGTTCTTCCTTTTCAATGCTTCAACTGCTGATGTCTAGCATGATATATATAACTGACTGATCATATCCGTTCCTCTTTTGTAGGCATACGTTTTGCCATGGACGTCGACGCCGATGAGATACGCGCTTTGGCTTATCTGATGGCGTTTAAGACGGCTTGCGTGAATGTACCGTTTGGTGGTTCCAAGGGTGGCATACGTATCGACCCGAAGAAGTATACTGCACAAGAATTGCAAACAATTACGCGTCGCTATACAATGGAGCTATTACGTCGCAATATGATAGGTCCGGGTATAGATGTACCGGCACCAGATGTGAATACCAGCCAACGCGAGATGAGTTGGTTGGTGGATCAATATATTAAAACTTTTGGTAATTTTTTTTTATGAAATATTAGAAAACGTCTTGATAGACAAATAAATTGTTCTTCTAGGCTATAACGATGTAGATGCATTGGCCATCACGACTGGTAAGCCAGTAGAAATAGGCGGTATAAATGGTCGCACCGCCGCCACGGGACGTGGTCTATTTAAGGCGGCTGAATGTTTTATTATGGATAAAGATTGGATGGATTTATTAGGCTGGAAGACTGGTTGGAAAGATAAAACCGTGATCGTACAAGGGTTTGGCAATGTCGGTTCCCATGCATCCGTTTTTGTAGTGGAAGCCGGTGCCAAACTGATCGGTGTTCAAGAATTTGACGTGTCTCTAGTAAATGAGAATGGCATTGATCCAAAGGTATGTGGCGTATTGAAAATAAATATCTCCATGATAATATTTTTTTAATTTTCTTCATATACTTAGGACTTAATGGAGTATTATGCAAAAAATAATAAATCAATCAAGGGCTATACCAAAGCCACCGAAAAAGAGGGCAGTTTGTTGGGTGAAAAATGCGATATACTAATGCCTTGCTATACGCAAAAGGTTTTCACTGTCGAAAATGCTAACAGTGTACAAGCCAAGATGATTTTAGAAGGCGCTAATGGTCCTTCGACGCCAGCTGCCGATGAAATATTACGTAAAAAGAATGTACTCATTATACCGGATTTGTTTTGCAATGCTGGCGGTGTAACGGTATCCTACTTTGAGTACTTAAAGAATATCAATCATGTATCTTATGGCAAAATGAATGTTAAACGCGAGAAAGCCATAATCAACGAGATCTTTAACTCCATGAATAAGTGCGAGGTAAGTGAACTTTGACCACCGTGCAAATAAGTTAATTTGTTAATATGAATTTTTTTAATTTATTTATTTAGGATAAGTTCAAGCCAAACAAAAAGTTATAGCTCATAAGAGACTGTACGAAGGAGGCGGATATTGTAGACGCAGGACTACAAACAGTTATGGAAACTGCGGGGGCAGGCATTAAGATTGTGGCCAATGAATTCGGTCTCTGCAATGATTTACGCACCGCTGCCTTTGTTTACTCGATTTCGAAGATTTTCCGAGCATTAGAATTGGAGGGCATTTCTCAGCAATAATTGCAGAATGCGTCTGAAGTCGCTAGGCGATTGTTTATTTTTACACATTTTACATTTATATATTTATAAGATCCAAAGTGTAATATCCTTTTGTATATTTTTCTTAAATTTTTAAATAAATATTTCTTTACAAAAACACAAACAGAATGGCTTCTTGACAGCAACAGTTTAACAATTAAAAAAAAAACCCCTACCCACTTACTACGCCAATTTTGGTGGCATTCACCACTGCAATGATTTACGCACCGCCGCCTTTATTTACTCGATTTCGAAGATTTTCCGAGCATTAGAATTGGAGGGCATTTCTCAGCAATAATTGCAGAATGCGTCTGAAGTCGCTAGGCGATTGTTTATTTTTACACATTTTACATTTATATATTTATAAGATCCAAAGTGTAATATCCTTTTGTATATTTTTCTTAAATTTTTAAATAAATATTTCTTTACAAAAACACAAACAGAATGGCTTCTTGACAGCAACAGTTTAACAATTAAAAAAAAAACCCCTACCCACTTACTACGCCAATTTTGGTGGCATTCACCACTGCAATGATTTACGCACCGCCGCCTTTATTTACTCGATTTCGAAGATTTTCCGAGCATTAGAATTGGAGGGCATTTCTCAGCAATAATTGCAGAATGCGTCTGAAGTCGCTAGGCGATTGTTTATTTTTACACATTTTACATTTATATATTTATAAGATCCAAAGTGTAATATCCTTTTGTATATTTTTCTTCAATTTTTAAATAAATATTTCTTTACACAAACACAAACAAAATGGCTTCTTGACAGCAACAGTTTTACAATTAAAAAACAAAACCCCTACCCACTTACCTCTGTTTTTGGTACCCTTATATCTGTTTTTCTGTTTTTGGTAATATGGTACTCATACGACCTGTATAACCCCATTTGCGCGCCGTGAAAAAATCGGGTTTTCACCACGCGCCAATGCATCAAATGCACCAAAATGCACCAAAAAAGTGGTGAATGGTACCAAAAATCCATCCACCAAATGCACCAAAAATAGCGTAGTAAGTGGGTAGGGGTTATTATGCATTATTCGTCATTTTTTACGATCCCCAAAATCCAAAATTTTTGCCAGAATAAAATAATTAACATTAAAAAAACATTAACATTAACATATTTTCAACAGAAAAAATCAAAACTTCAAAACATAAACAGTCAATATTGTCAAATTTATTTTTCTCAGTTCAGTTGATATTGAGATTTTCATAAGAACAGTTGTGTTGAACGGAGCGATTTGAATTTGTTCTCGAAGAAAATAATTACAAAAAAAACCTGACGCAAATAATAAATAAACAAAAAATATTTTCTTACTGAATATTGTGGAATATTTATATATTCGTAATACAATTGTATATATACAATATACAACAAAATCAGCGGATACCAAAATAATTGCCGAAAAAGTGAGTGCAAAAAATTTCTTACAAAAACACACAAAAAAAAATCATAATTGGGATTGCATTATCGCAAGGCAATATGTCCTTCCTTTTAAATGGTAAACTTTTACTATCTTCACTATCGAAGACAGTTTTAAACTGGACCGGACTTGGGGCTACGCGTGAAAAGCACGTGATGCCCAAGCATTTGGAAAAAATCAATAAAGACAAAGACCCACCATTTGCACACATGGTTGAGTATTATTATCACTCGGCCGCTCAGCTAATGGAGCCGATGATGATAAAGGAGCTGGAAAAGTATCCTTACATGAAGAAGGAACAGCGTGAACAACGTGTTTCCGCCATGCTTAAATTGATGGGCTGCACTACAAATCTATTGGAAGTTACCTTCCCTATAATAAGAAGTGATGGCAATTACGAGCTAATCACCGGCTATCGCGCACACCACACTAGACACAGATTACCACTCAAAGGCGGTGGGTTCAATTATATTATTGGCTATTATTTTTCTAGAAAAGCTGGTATATTCAAAAAATTTCTCAACGAATTTTCTAGAATATATGCATGTAGTTGTGTGTTTCAAGAAAATGTTCTTCCTTTTCAATGCTTCAACTGCTGATGTCTAGCATGATATATATAACTGACTGATCATATCCGTTCCTCTTTTGTAGGCATACGTTTTGCCATGGACGTCGACGCCGATGAGATACGCGCTTTGGCTTATCTGATGGCGTTTAAGACGGCTTGCGTGAATGTACCGTTTGGTGGTTCCAAGGGTGGCATACGTATCGACCCGAAGAAGTATACTGCACAAGAATTGCAAACAATTACGCGTCGCTATACAATGGAGCTATTACGTCGCAATATGATAGGTCCGGGTATAGATGTACCGGCACCAGATGTGAATACCAGCCAACGCGAGATGAGTTGGTTGGTGGATCTATATATTAAAACTTTTGGTAATTTTTTTTTATGAAATATTAGAAAACGTCTTGATAGACAAATAAATTGTTCTTCTAGGCTATAACGATGTAGATGCATTGGCCATCACGACTGGTAAGCCAGTAGAAATAGGCGGTATAAATGGTCGCACCGCCGCCACGGGACGTGGTCTATTTAAGGCGGCTGAATGTTTTATTATGGATAAAGATTGGATGGATTTATTAGGCTGGAAGACTGGTTGGAAAGATAAAACCGTGATCGTACAAGGGTTTGGCAATGTCGGTTCCCATGCATCCGTTTTTGTAGTGGAAGCCGGTGCCAAACTGATCGGTGTTCAAGAATTTGACGTGTCTCTAGTAAATGAGAATGGCATTGATCCAAAGGTATGTGGCGTATTGAAAATAAATATCTCCATGATAATATTTTTTTAATTTTCTTCATATACTTAGGACTTAATGGAGTATTATGCAAAAAATAATAAATCAATCAAGGGCTATACCAAAGCCACCGAAAAAGAGGGCAGTTTGTTGGGTGAAAAATGCGATATACTAATGCCTTGCTCTACGCAAAAGGTTCTCACTGTCGAAAATGCTAACAGTGTACAAGCCAAGATGATTTTAGAAGGCGCTAATGGTCCTTCGACGCCAGCTGCCGATGAAATATTACGTGAAAAGAATGTACTCATTATACCGGATTTGTTTTGCAATGCTGGCGGTGTAACGGTATCCTACTTTGAGTACTTAAAGAATATCAATCATGTATCTTATGGCAAAATGAATGTTAAACGCGAGAAAGCCATAATCAACGAGATCTTTAACTCCATTAATGAGTGCGAGGTAAGTGAACTTTGACCACCGTGCAAATAAGTTAATTTGTTAATATGAATTTTTTTAATTTATTTATTTAGGATAAGTTCAAGCCAAACAAAAAGTTAAAGCTCATAAGAGACTGTACGAAGGAGGCGGATAGTGTAGACGCAGGACTACAAACAGTTATGGAAACTGCGGGGGCAGGCATTAAGATTGTGGCCAATGAATTCGGTCTCTGCAATGATTTACGCACCGCTGCCTTTATTTACTCGATTTCTAAGATTTTCCGAGCCTTAGAAATGGAGGGCATTTCTCAACAATAATTACAGAATGCGTCTGAAGTCGCTTGGCGATTATTTATTTTTACAAATTTTACATTTATATATTTATAAGATCCAAAGTGTAATATCCTTTTGTATATTTTTCTTAAATTTTTAAATAAATATTTCTTTACAAAAACACAAACAGAATGGCTTCTTGACAGCAACAGTTTAACAATTAAAAAAAAACCCCTACCCACTTACTACGCCAATTTTGGTGGCATTCACCACTGCAATGATTTACGCACCGCCGCCTTTATTTACTCGATTTCGAAGATTTTCCGAGCATTAGAATTGGAGGGCATTTCTCAACAATAATTACAGAATGCGTCTGAAGTCGCTTGGCGATTATTTATTTTTACAAATTTTACATTTATATATTTATAAGATCCAAAGTGTAATATCCTTTTGTATATTTTTCTTCAATTTTTAAATAAATATTTCTTTACACAAACACAAACAAAATGGCTTCTTGACAGCAACAGTTTTACAATTAAAAAACAAAACCCCTACCCACTTACCTCTGTTTTTGGTACCCTTATATCTGTTTTTCTGTTTTTCTGTTTTTGGTAATATGGTACTCATACGACCTGTATAACCCCATTTGCGCGCCGTGAAAAAATCGGTTTTTCACCACGCGTCAATGCATCAAATGCACCAAAATGCACCAAAAAAGTGGTGAATGGTACCAAAAACCCATCCACCAAATGCACCAAAAATAGCGTAGTAAGTGGGTAGGGGTTATTATGCATTATTCGTCATTTTTTACGATCCCCAAAATCCAAAATTTTTGCCAGAATAAAATAATTAACATTAAAAAAACATTAACATTAACATATTTTCAACAGAAAAAATCAAAACTTCAAAACATAAACAGTCAATATTGTCAAATTTATTTTTCTCAGTTCAGTTGATATTGAGATTTTCATAAGAACAGTTGTGTTGAACGGAGCGATTTGAATTTGTTCTCGAAGAAAATAATTACAAAAAAAAACCTGACGCAAATAATAAATAAACAAAAAATATTTTCTTACTGAATATTGTGGAATATTTATATATTCGTAATACAATTGTATATATACAATATACAACAAAATCAGCGGATACCAAAATAATTGCCGAAAAAGTGAGTGCAAAAAATTTCTTACAAAAACACACAAAAAAAAATCATAACTGGGATTGCATTATCGCAAGGCAATATGTCCTTCCTTTTAAATGGTAAACTTTTACGATATTCACTATCGAAGACAGTTTTAAACTGGACCGGACTTGGGGCTACGCGTGAAAAGCACGTGATGCCCAAGCATTTGGAAAAAATCAATAAAGACAAAGACCCACCATTTGCACACATGGTTGAGTATTATTATCACTCGGCCGCTCAGCTAATGGAGCCGATGATGATAAAGGAGCTGGAAAAGTATCCTTACATGAAGAAGGAACAGCGTGAACAACGTGTTTCCGCCATGCTTAAATTGATGGGCTGCACTACAAATCTATTGGAAGTTACCTTCCCTATAATAAGAAGTGATGGCAATTACGAGCTAATCACCGGCTATCGCGCACACCACACTAGACACAGATTACCACTCAAAGGCGGTGGGTTCAATTATATTATTGGCTATTATTTTTCTAGAAAAGCTGGTATATTCAAAAAATTTCTCAACGAATTTTCTAGAATATATGCATGTAGTTGTGTGTTTCAAGAAAATGTTCTTCCTTTTCAATGCTTCAACTGCTGATGTCTAGCATGATATATATAACTGACTGATCATATCCGTTCCTCTTTTGTAGGCATACGTTTTGCCATGGACGTCGACGCCGATGAGATACGCGCTTTGGCTTATCTGATGGCGTTTAAGACGGCTTGCGTGAATGTACCGTTTGGTGGTTCCAAGGGTGGCATACGTATCGACCCGAAGAAGTATACTGCACAAGAATTGCAAACAATTACGCGTCGCTATACAATGGAGCTATTACGTCGCAATATGATAGGTCCGGGTATAGATGTACCGGCACCAGATGTGAATACCAGCCAACGCGAGATGAGTTGGTTGGTGGATCAATATATTAAAACTTTTGGTAATTTTTTTTTATGAAATATTAGAAAACGTCTTGATAGACAAATAAATTGTTCTTCTAGGCTATAACGATGTAGATGCATTGGCCATCACGACTGGTAAGCCAGTAGAAATAGGCGGTATAAATGGTCGCACCGCCGCCACGGGACGTGGTCTATTTAAGGCGGCTGAATGTTTTATTATGGATAAAGATTGGATGGATTTATTAGGCTGGAAGACTGGTTGGAAAGATAAAACCGTGATCGTACAAGGGTTTGGCAATGTCGGTTCCCATGCATCCGTTTTTGTAGTGGAAGCCGGTGCCAAACTGATCGGTGTTCAAGAATTTGACGTGTCTCTAGTAAATGAGAATGGCATTGATCCAAAGGTATGTGGCGTATTGAAAATAAATATCTCCATGATAATATTTTTTTAATTTTCTTCATATACTTAGGACTTAATGGAGTATTATGCAAAAAATAATAAATCAATCAAGGGCTATACCAAAGCCACCGAAAAAGTGGGCAGTTTGTTGGGTGAAAAATGCGATATACTAATGCCTTGCTCTACGCAAAAGGTTCTCACTGTCGAAAATGCTAACAGTGTACAAGCCAAGATGATTTTAGAAGGCGCTAATGGTCCTTCGACGCCAGCTGCCGATGAAATATTACGTGAAAAGAATGTACTCATTATACCGGATTTGTTTTGCAATGCTGGCGGTGTAACGGTATCCTACTTTGAGTACTTAAAGAATATCAATCATGTATCTTATGGCAAAATGCATGTTAAACGCGAGAAAGCCATAATCAACGAGATCTTTAACTCCATGAATGAGTGCGAGGTAAGTGAACTTTGACCACCGTGCAAATAAGTTAATTTGTTAATATGAATTTTTTTAATTTATTTATTTAGGATAAGTTCAAGCCAAACAAAAAGTTAAAGCTCATAAGAGACTGTACGAAGGAGGCGGATATTGTAGACGCAGGACTACAAACAGTTATGGAAACTGCGGGGGCAGGCATTAAGATTGTGGCCAATGAATTCGGTCTCTGCAATGATTTACGCACCGCTGCCTTTATTTACTCGATTTCTAAGATTTTCCGAGCCTTAGAAATGGAGGGCATTTCTCAACAATAATTACAGAATGTGTCTGAAGTCGCTTGGCGATTATTTATTTTTACAAATTTTACATTTATATATTTATAAGATCCAAAGTGTAATATCCTTTTGTATATTTTTCTTAAATTTTTAAATAAATATTTCTTTACAAAAACACAAACAGAATGGCTTCTTGACAGCAACAGTTTAACAATTAAAAAAAAAAAACCCCTACCCACTTACCTCTGTTTTTGGTACCCTTATATCTGTTTTTCTGTTTTTGGTAATATGGTACTCATACGACCTGTATAACCCCATTTGCGCGCCGTGAAAAAATCGGGTTTTCACCACGCGCCAATGCATCAAATGCACCAAAATGCACCAAAAAAGTGGTGAATGGTACCAAAAATCCATCCACCAAATGCACCAAAAATAGCGTAGTAAGTGGGTAGGGGTTATTATGCATTATTCGTCATTTTTTACGATCCCCAAAATCCAAAATTTTTGCCAGAATAAAATAATTAACATTAAAAAAACATTAACATTAACATATTTTCAACAGAAAAAATCAAAACTTCAAAACATAAACAGTCAATATTGTCAAATTTATTTTTCTCAGTTCAGTTGATATTGAGATTTTCATAAGAACAGTTGTGTTGAACGGAGCGATTTGAATTTGTTCTCGAAGAAAATAATTACAAAAAAAAACCTGACGCAAATAATAAATAAACAAAAAATATTTTCTTACTGAATATTGTGGAATATTTATATATTCGTAATACAATTGTATATATACAATATACAACAAAATCAGCGGATACCAAAATAATTGCCGAAAAAGTGAGTGCAAAAAATTTCTTACAAAAACACACAAAAAAAAATCATAACTGGGATTGCATTATCGCAAGGCAATATGTCCTTCCTTTTAAATGGTAAACTTTTACGATCTTCACTATCGAAGACAGTTTAAAACTGGACCGGACTTGGGGCTACGCGTGAAAAGCACGTGATGCCCAAGCATTTGGAAAAAATCAATAAAGACAAAGACCCACCATTTGCACACATGGTTGAGTATTATTATCACTCGGCCGCTCAGCTAATGGAGCCGATGATGATAAAGGAGCTGGAAAAGTATCCTTACATGAAGAAGGAACAGCGTGAACAACGTGTTTCCGCCATGCTTAAATTGATGGGCTGCACTACAAATCTATTGGAAGTTACCTTCCCTATAATAAGAAGTGATGGCAATTACGAGCTAATCAACGGCTATCGCGCACACCACACTAGACACAGATTACCACTCAAAGGCGGTGGGTTCAATTATATTATTGGCTATTATTTTTCTAGAAAAGCTGGTATATTCAAAAAATTTCTCAACGAATTTTCTAGAATATATGCATGTAGTTGTGTGTTTCAAGAAAATGTTCTTCCTTTTCAATGCTTCAACTGCTGATGTCTAGCATGATATATATAACTGACTGATCATATCCGTTCCTCTTTTGTAGGCATACGTTTTGCCATGGACGTCGACGCCGATGAGATACGCGCTTTGGCTTATCTGATGGCGTTTAAGACGGCTTGCGTGAATGTACCGTTTGGTGGTTCCAAGGGTGGCATACGTATCGACCCGAAGAAGTATACTGCACAAGAATTGCAAACAATTACGCGTCGCTATACAATGGAGCTATTACGTCGCAATATGATAGGTCCGGGTATAGATATACCGGCACCAGATGTGAATACCAGCCAACGCGAGATGAGTTGGTTGGTGGATCAATATATTAAAACTTTTGGTAATTTTTTTTATGAAATATTAGAAAACGTCTTGATAGACAAATAAATTGTTCTTCTAGGCTATAACGATGTAGATGCATTGGCCATCACGACTGGTAAGCCAGTAGAAATAGGCGGTATAAATGGTCGCACCGCCGCCACGGGACGTGGTCTATTTAAGGCGGCTGAATGTTTTACTATGGATAAAGATTGGATGGATTTATTAGGCTGGAAGACTGGTTGGAAAGATAAAACCGTGATCGTACAAGGGTTTGGCAATGTCGGTTCCCATGCATCCGTTTTTGTAGTGGAAGCCGGTGCCAAACTGATCGGTGTTCAAGAATTTGACGTGTCTCTAGTAAATGAGAATGGCATTGATCCAAAGGTATGTGGCGTATTGAAAATAAATATCTCCATGATAATATTTTTTTAATTTTCTTCATATACTTAGGACTTAATGGAGTATTATGCAAAAAATAATAAATCAATCAAGGGCTATACCAAAGCCACCGAAAAAGTGGGCAGTTTGTTGGGTGAAAAATGCGATATACTAATGCCTTGCTCTACGCAAAAGGTTCTCACTGTCGAAAATGCTAACAGTGTACAAGCCAAGATGATTTTAGAAGGCGCTAATGGTCCTTCGACGCCAGCTGCCGATGAAATATTACGTAAAAAGAATGTACTCATTATACCGGATTTGTTTTGCAATGCTGGCGGTGTAACGGTATCCTACTTTGAGTACTTAAAGAATATCAATCATGTATCTTATGGCAAAATGAATGTTAAACGCGAGAAAGCCATAATCAACGAGATCTTTAACTCCATGAATGAGTGCGAGGTAAGTGAACTTTGACCACCGTGCAAATAAGTTAATTTGTTAATATGAATTTTTTTAATTTATTTATTTAGGATAAGTTCAAGCCAAACAAAAAGTTAAAGCTCATAAGAGACTGTACGAAGGAGGCGGATATTGTAGACGCAGGACTACAAACAGTTATGGAAACTGCGGGGGCAGGCATTAAGATTGTGGCCAATGAATTCGGTCTCTGCAATGATTTACGCACCGCTGCCTTTATTTACTCGATTTCTAAGATTTTCCGAGCCTTAGAAATGGAGGGCATTTCTCAACAATAATTACAGAATGCGTCTGAAGTCGCTTGGCGATTATTTATTTTTACAAATTTTACATTTATATATTTATAAGATCCAAAGTGTAATATCCTTTTGTATATTTTTCTTAAATTTTTAAATAAATATTTCTTTACAAAAACACAAACAGAATGGCTTCTTGACAGCAACAGTTTAACAATTAAAAAAAAAACCCCTACCCACTTACTACGCCAATTTTGGTGGCATTCACCACTGCAATGATTTACGCACCGCCGCCTTTATTTACTCGATTTCGAAGATTTTCCGAGCATTAGAATTGGAGGGCATTTCTCAGCAATAATTGCAGAATGCGTCTGAAGTCGCTAGGCGATTGTTTATTTTTACACATTTTACATTTATATATTTATAAGATCCAAAGTGTAATATCCTTTTGTATATTTTTCTTCAATTTTTAAATAAATATTTCTTTACACAAACACAAACAAAATGGCTTCTTGACAGCAACAGTTTTACAATTAAAAAACAAAACCCCTACCCACTTACCTCTGTTTTTGGTACCCTTATATCTGTTTTTCTGTTTTTGGTAATATGGTACTCATACGACCTGTATAACCCCATTTGCGCGCCGTGAAAAAATCGGGTTTTCACCACGCGCCAATGCATCAAATGCACCAAAATGCACCAAAAAAGTGGTGAATGGTACCAAAAATCCATCCACCAAATGCACCAAAAATAGCGTAGTAAGTGGGTAGGGGTTATTATGCATTATTCGTCATTTTTTACGATCCCCAAAATCCAAAATTTTTGCCAGAATAAAATAATTAACATTAAAAAAACATTAACATTAACATATTTTCAACAGAAAAAATCAAAACTTCAAAACATAAACAGTCAATATTGTCAAATTTATTTTTCTCAGTTCAGTTGATATTGAGATTTTCATAAGAACAGTTGTGTTGAACGGAGCGATTTGAATTTGTTCTCGAAGAAAATAATTACAAAAAAAAACCTGACGCAAATAATAAATAAACAAAAAATATTTTCTTACTGAATATTGTGGAATATTTATATATTCGTAATACAATTGTATATATACAATATACAACAAAATCAGCGGATACCAAAATAATTGCCGAAAAAGTGAGTGCAAAAAATTTCTTACAAAAACACACAAAAAAAATCATAACTGGGATTGCATTATCGCAAGGCAATATGTCCTTCCTTTTAAATGGTAAACTTTTACGATCTTCACTATCGAAGACAGTTTAAAACTGGACCGGACTTGGGGCTACGCGTGAAAAGCACGTGATGCCCAAGCATTTGGAAAAAATCAATAAAGACAAAGACCCACCATTTGCACACATGGTTGAGTATTATTATCACTCGGCCGCTCAGCTAATGGAGCCGATGATGATAAAGGAGCTGGAAAAGTATCCTTACATGAAGAAGGAACAGCGTGAACAACGTGTTTCCGCCATGCTTAAATTGATGGGCTGCACTACAAATCTATTGGAAGTTACCTTCCCTATAATAAGAAGTGATGGCAATTACGAGCTAATCAACGGCTATCGCGCACACCACACTAGACACAGATTACCACTCAAAGGCGGTGGGTTCAATTATATTATTGGCTATTATTTTTCTAGAAAAGCTGGTATATTCAAAAAATTTCTCAACGAATTTTCTAGAATATATGCATGTAGTTGTGTGTTTCAAGAAAATGTTCTTCCTTTTCAATGCTTCAACTGCTGATGTCTAGCATGATATATATAACTGACTGATCATATCCGTTCCTCTTTTGTAGGCATACGTTTTGCCATGGACGTCGACGCCGATGAGATACGCGCTTTGGCTTATCTGATGGCGTTTAAGACGGCTTGCGTGAATGTACCGTTTGGTGGTTCCAAGGGTGGCATACGTATCGACCCGAAGAAGTATACTGCACAAGAATTGCAAACAATTACGCGTCGCTATACAATGGAGCTATTACGTCGCAATATGATAGGTCCGGGTATAGATATACCGGCACCAGATGTGAATACCAGCCAACGCGAGATGAGTTGGTTGGTGGATCAATATATTAAAACTTTTGGTAATTTTTTTTATGAAATATTAGAAAACGTCTTGATAGACAAATAAATTGTTCTTCTAGGCTATAACGATGTAGATGCATTGGCCATCACGACTGGTAAGCCAGTAGAAATAGGCGGTATAAATGGTCGCACCGCCGCCACGGGACGTGGTCTATTTAAGGCGGCTGAATGTTTTACTATGGATAAAGATTGGATGGATTTATTAGGCTGGAAGACTGGTTGGAAAGATAAAACCGTGATCGTACAAGGGTTTGGCAATGTCGGTTCCCATGCATCCGTTTTTGTAGTGGAAGCCGGTGCCAAACTGATCGGTGTTCAAGAATTTGACGTGTCTCTAGTAAATGAGAATGGCATTGATCCAAAGGTATGTGGCGTATTGAAAATAAATATCTCCATGATAATATTTTTTTAATTTTCTTCATATACTTAGGACTTAATGGAGTATTATGCAAAAAATAATAAATCAATCAAGGGCTATACCAAAGCCACCGAAAAAGTGGGCAGTTTGTTGGGTGAAAAATGCGATATACTAATGCCTTGCTCTACGCAAAAGGTTCTCACTGTCGAAAATGCTAACAGTGTACAAGCCAAGATGATTTTAGAAGGCGCTAATGGTCCTTCGACGCCAGCTGCCGATGAAATATTACGTAAAAAGAATGTACTCATTATACCGGATTTGTTTTGCAATGCTGGCGGTGTAACGGTATCCTACTTTGAGTACTTAAAGAATATCAATCATGTATCTTATGGCAAAATGAATGTTAAACGCGAGAAAGCCATAATCAACGAGATCTTTAACTCCATGAATGAGTGCGAGGTAAGTGAACTTTGACCACCGTGCAAATAAGTTAATTTGTTAATATGAATTTTTTTAATTTATTTATTTAGGATAAGTTCAAGCCAAACAAAAAGTTAAAGCTCATAAGAGACTGTACGAAGGAGGCGGATATTGTAGACGCAGGACTACAAACAGTTATGGAAACTGCGGGGGCAGGCATTAAGATTGTGGCCAATGAATTCGGTCTCTGCAATGATTTACGCACCGCTGCCTTTATTTACTCGATTTCTAAGATTTTCCGAGCCTTAGAAATGGAGGGCATTTCTCAACAATAATTACAGAATGCGTCTGAAGTCGCTTGGCGATTATTTATTTTTACAAATTTTACATTTATATATTTATAAGATCCAAAGTGTAATATCCTTTTGTATATTTTTCTTAAATTTTTAAATAAATATTTCTTTACAAAAACACAAACAGAATGGCTTCTTGACAGCAACAGTTTAACAATTAAAAAAAAAACCCCTACCCACTTACTACGCCAATTTTGGTGGCATTCACCACTGCAATGATTTACGCACCGCCGCCTTTATTTACTCGATTTCGAAGATTTTCCGAGCATTAGAATTGGAGGGCATTTCTCAGCAATAATTGCAGAATGCGTCTGAAGTCGCTAGGCGATTGTTTATTTTTACACATTTTACATTTATATATTTATAAGATCCAAAGTGTAATATCCTTTTGTATATTTTTCTTCAATTTTTAAATAAATATTTCTTTACACAAACACAAACAAAATGGCTTCTTGACAGCAACAGTTTTACAATTACAAAACAAAACCCCTACCCACTTACCTCTGTTTTTGGTACCCTTATATCTGTTTTTCTGTTTTTGGTAATATGGTACTCATACGACCTGTATAACCCCATTTGCGCGCCGTGAAAAAATCGGGTTTTCACCACGCGTCAATGCATCAAATGCACCAAAATGCACCAAAAAAGTGGTGAATGGTACCAAAAATCCATCCACCAAATGCACCAAAAATAGCGTAGTAAGTGGGTAGGGGTTATTATGCATTATTCGTCATTTTTTACGATCCCCAAAATCCAAAATTTTTGCCAGAATAAAATAATTAACATTAAAAAAACATTAACATTAACATATTTTCAACAGAAAAAATCAAAACTTCAAAACATAAACAGTCAATATTGTCAAATTTATTTTTCTCAGTTCAGTTGATATTGAGATTTTCATAAGAACAGTTGTGTTGAACGGAGCGATTTGAATTTGTTCTCGAAGAAAATAATTACAAAAAAAAACCTGACGCAAATAATAAATAAACAAAAAATATTTTCTTACTGAATATTGTGGAATATTTATATATTCGTAATACAATTGTATATATACAATATACAACAAAATCAGCGGATACCAAAATAATTGCCGAAAAAGTGAGTGCAAAAAATTTCTTACAAAAACACACAAAAAAAATCATAACTGGGATTGCATTATCGCAAGGCAATATGTCCTTCCTTTTAAATGGTAAACTTTTACGATCTTCACTATCGAAGACAGTTTTAAACTGGACCGGACTTGGAGCTACGCGTGAAAAGCACGTGATGCCCAAGCATTTGGAAAAAATCAATAAAGACAAAGACCCACCATTTGCACACATGGTTGAGTATTATTATCACTCGGCCGCTCAGCTAATGGAGCCGATGATGATAAAGGAGCTGGAAAAGTATCCTTACATGAAGAAGGAACAGCGTGAACAACGTGTTTCCGCCATGCTTAAATTGATGGGCTGCACTACAAATCTATTGGAAGTTACCTTCCCTATAATAAGAAGTGATGGCAATTACGAGCTAATCACCGGCTATCGCGCACACCACACTAGACACAGATTACCACTCAAAGGCGGTGGGTTCAATTATATTATTGGCTATTATTTTTCTAGAAAAGCTGGTATATTCAAAAAATTTCTCAACGAATTTTCTAGAATATATGCATGTAGTTGTGTGTTTCAAGAAAATGTTCTTCCTTTTCAATGCTTCAACTGCTGATGTCTAGCATGATATATATAACTGACTGATCATATCCGTTCCTCTTTTGTAGGCATACGTTTTGCCATGGACGTCGACGCCGATGAGATACGCGCTTTGGCTTATCTGATGGCGTTTAAGACGGCTTGCGTGAATGTACCGTTTGGTGGTTCCAAGGGTGGCATACGTATCGACCCGAAGAAGTATACTGCACAAGAATTGCAAACAATTACGCGTCGCTATACAATGGAGCTATTACGTCGCAATATGATAGGTCCGGGTATAGATGTACCGGCACCAGATGTGAATACCAGCCAACGCGAGATGAGTTGGTTGGTGGATCAATATATTAAAACTTTTGGTAATTTTTTTTTATGAAATATTAGAAAACGTCTTGATAGACAAATAAATTGTTCTTCTAGGCTATAACGATGTAGATGCATTGGCCATCACGACTGGTAAGCCAGTAGAAATAGGCGGTATAAATGGTCGCACCGCCGCCACGGGACGTGGTCTATTTAAGGCGGCTGAATGTTTTATTATGGATAAAGATTGGATGGATTTATTAGGCTGGAAGACTGGTTGGAAAGATAAAACCGTGATCGTACAAGGGTTTGGCAATGTCGGTTCCCATGCATCCGTTTTTGTAGTGGAAGCCGGTGCCAAACTGATCGGTGTTCAAGAATTTGACGTGTCTCTAGTAAATGAGAATGGCATTGATCCAAAGGTATGTGGCGTATTGAAAATAAATATCTCCATGATAATATTTTTTTAATTTTCTTCATATACTTAGGACTTAATGGAGTATTATGCAAAAAATAATAAATCAATCAAGGGCTATACCAAAGCCACCGAAAAAGTGGGCAGTTTGTTGGGTGAAAAATGCGATATACTAATGCCTTGCTCTACGCAAAAGGTTCTCACTGTCGAAAATGCTAACAGTGTACAAGCCAAGATGATTTTAGAAGGCGCTAATGGTCCTTCGACGCCAGCTGCCGATGAAATATTACGTGAAAAGAATGTACTCATTATACCGGATTTGTTTTGCAATGCTGGCGGTGTAACGGTATCCTACTTTGAGTACTTAAAGAATATCAATCATGTATCTTATGGCAAAATGAATGTTAAACGCGAGAAAGCCATAATCAACGAGATCTTTAACTCCATGAATGAGTGCGAGGTAAGTGAACTTTGACCACCGTGCAAATAAGTTAATTTGTTAATATGAATTTTTTTAATTTATTTATTTAGGATAAGTTCAAGCCAAACAAAAAGTTAAAGCTCATAAGAGACTGTACGAAGGAGGCGGATATTGTAGACGCAGGACTACAAACAGTTATGGAAACTGCGGGGGCAGGCATTAAGATTGTGGCCAATGAATTCGGTCTCTGCAATGATTTACGCACCGCTGCCTTTATTTACTCGATTTCTAAGATTTTCCGAGCCTTAGAAATGGAGGGCATTTCTCAACAATAATTACAGAATGCGTCTGAAGTCGCTTGGCGATTATTTATTTTTACAAATTTTACATTTATATATTTATAAGATCCAAAGTGTAATATCCTTTTGTATATTTTTCTTCAATTTTTAAATAAATATTTCTTTACACAAACACAAACAAAATGGCTTCTTGACAGCAACAGTTTTACAATTAAAAAACAAAACCCCTACCCACTTACCTCTGTTTTTGGTACCCTTATATCTGTTTTTCTGTTTTTGGTAATATGGTACTCATACGACCTGTATAACCCCATTTGCGCGCCGTGAAAAAATCGGGTTTTCACCACGCGTCAATGCATCAAATGCACCAAAATGCACCAAAAAAGTGGTGAATGGTACCAAAAATCCATCCACCAAATGCACCAAAAATAGCGTAGTAAGTGGGTAGGGGTTATTATGCATTATTCGTCATTTTTTACGATCCCCAAAATCCAAAATTTTTGCCAGAATAAAATAATTAACATTAAAAAAACATTAACATTAACATATTTTCAACAGAAAAAATCAAAACTTCAAAACATAAACAGTCAATATTGTCAAATTTATTTTTCTCAGTTCAGTTGATATTGAGATTTTCATAAGAACAGTTGTGTTGAACGGAGCGATTTGAATTTGTTCTCGAAGAAAATAATTACAAAAAAAAACCTGACGCAAATAATAAATAAACAAAAAATATTTTCTTACTGAATATTGTGGAATATTTATATATTCGTAATACAATTGTATATATACAATATACAACAAAATCAGCGGATACCAAAATAATTGCCGAAAAAGTGAGTGCAAAAAATTTCTTACAAAAACACACAAAAAAAAAATCATAACTGGGATTGCATTATCGCAAGGCAATATGTCCTTCCTTTTAAATGGTAAACTTTTACGATCTTCACTATCGAAGACAGTTTTAAACTGGACCGGACTTGGGGCTACGCGTGAAAAGCACGTGATGCCCAAGCATTTGGAAAAAATCAATAAAGACAAAGACCCACCATTTGCACACATGGTTGAGTATTATTATCACTCGGCCGCTCAGCTAATGGAGCCGATGATGATAAAGGAGCTGGAAAAGTATCCTTACATGAAGAAGGAACAGCGTGAACAACGTGTTTCCGCCATGCTTAAATTGATGGGCTGCACTACAAATCTATTGGAAGTTACCTTCCCTATAATAAGAAGTGATGGCAATTACGAGCTAATCACCGGCTATCGCGCACACCACACTAGACACAGATTACCACTCAAAGGCGGTGGGTTCAATTATATTATTGGCTATTATTTTTCTAGAAAAGCTGGTATATTCAAAAAATTTCTCAACGAATTTTCTAGAATATATGCATGTAGTTGTGTGTTTCAAGAAAATGTTCTTCCTTTTCAATGCTTCAACTGCTGATGTCTAGCATGATATATATAACTGACTGATCATATCCGTTCCTCTTTTGTAGGCATACGTTTTGCCATGGACGTCGACGCCGATGAGATACGCGCTTTGGCTTATCTGATGGCGTTTAAGACGGCTTGCGTGAATGTACCGTTTGGTGGTTCCAAGGGTGGCATACGTATCGACCCGAAGAAGTATACTGCACAAGAATTGCAAACAATTACGCGTCGCTATACAATGGAGCTATTACGTCGCAATATGATAGGTCCGGGTATAGATGTACCGGCACCAGATGTGAATACCAGCCAACGCGAGATGAGTTGGTTGGTGGATCAATATATTAAAACTTTTGGTAATTTTTTTTTATGAAATATTAGAAAACGTCTTGATAGACAAATAAATTGTTCTTCTAGGCTATAACGATGTAGATGCATTGGCCATCACGACTGGTAAGCCAGTAGAAATAGGCGGTATAAATGGTCGCACCGCCGCCACGGGACGTGGTCTATTTAAGGCGGCTGAATGTTTTATTATGGATAAAGATTGGATGGATTTATTAGGCTGGAAGACTGGTTGGAAAGATAAAACCGTGATCGTACAAGGGTTTGGCAATGTCGGTTCCCATGCATCCGTTTTTGTAGTGGAAGCCGGTGCCAAACTGATCGGTGTTCAAGAATTTGACGTGTCTCTAGTAAATGAGAATGGCATTGATCCAAAGGTATGTGGCGTATTGAAAATAAATATCTCCATGATAATATTTTTTTAATTTTCTTCATATACTTAGGACTTAATGGAGTATTATGCAAAAAATAATAAATCAATCAAGGGCTATACCAAAGCCACCGAAAAAGTGGGCAGTTTGTTGGGTGAAAAATGCGATATACTAATGCCTTGCTCTACGCAAAAGGTTCTCACTGTCGAAAATGCTAACAGTGTACAAGCCAAGATGATTTTAGAAGGCGCTAATGGTCCTTCGACGCCAGCTGCCGATGAAATATTACGTGAAAAGAATGTACTCATTATACCGGATTTGTTTTGCAATGCTGGCGGTGTAACGGTATCCTACTTTGAGTACTTAAAGAATATCAATCATGTATCTTATGGCAAAATGAATGTTAAACGCGAGAAAGCCATAATCAACGAGATCTTTAACTCCATGAATGAGTGCGAGGTAAGTGAACTTTGACCACCGTGCAAATAAGTTAATTTGTTAATATGAATTTTTTTAATTTATTTATTTAGGATAAGTTCAAGCCAAACAAAAAGTTAAAGCTCATAAGAGACTGTACGAAGGAGGCGGATATTGTAGACGCAGGACTACAAACAGTTATGGAAACTGCGGGGGCAGGCATTAAGATTGTGGCCAATGAATTCGGTCTCTGCAATGATTTACGCACCGCTGCCTTTATTTACTCGATTTCTAAGATTTTCCGAGCCTTAGAAATGGAGGGCATTTCTCAACAATAATTACAGAATGCGTCTGAAGTCGCTTGGCGATTATTTATTTTTACAAATTTTACATTTATATATTTATAAGATCCAAAGTGTAATATCCTTTTGTATATTTTTCTTAAATTTTTAAATAAATATTTCTTTACAAAAACACAAACAGAATGGCTTCTTGACAGCAACAGTTTAACAATTAAAAAAAAAACCCCTACCCACTTACTACGCCAATTTTGGTGGCATTCACCACTGCAATGATTTACGCACCGCCGCCTTTATTTACTCGATTTCGAAGATTTTCCGAGCATTAGAATTGGAGGGCATTTCTCAGCAATAATTACAGAATGCGTCTGAAGTCGCTTGGCGATTATTTATTTTTACAAATTTTACATTTATATATTTATAAGATCCAAAGTGTAATATCCTTTTGTATATTTTTCTTCAATTTTTTAAATAAATATTTCTTTACACAAACACAAACAAAATGGCTTCTTGACAGCAACAGTTTTACAATTAAAAAACAAAACCCCTACCCACTTACCTCTGTTTTTGGTACCCTTATATCTGTTTTTCTGTTTTTGGTAATATGGTACTCATACGACCTGTATAATCCCATTTGCGCGCCGTGAAAAAATCGGTTTTTCACCACGCGCCAATGCATCAAATGCACCAAAATGCACCAAAAAAGTGGTGAATGGTACCAAAAATCCATCCACCAAATGCACCAAAAATAGCGTAGTAAGTGGGTAGGGGTTATTATGCATTATTCGTCATTTTTTACGATCCCCAAAATCCAAAATTTTTGCCAGAATAAAATAATTAACATTAAAAAAACATTAACATTAACATATTTTCAACAGAAAAAATCAAAACTTCAAAACATAAACAGTCAATATTGTCAAATTTATTTTTCTCAGTTCAGTTGATATTGAGATTTTCATAAGAACAGTTGTGTTGAACGGAGCGATTTGAATTTGTTCTCGAAGAAAATAATTACAAAAAAAAACCTGACGCAAATAATAAATAAACAAAAAATATTTTCTTACTGAATATTGTGGAATATTTATATATTCGTAATACAATTGTATATATACAATATACAACAAAATCAGCGGATACCAAAATAATTGCCGAAAAAGTGAGTGCAAAAAATTTCTTACAAAAACACACAAAAAAAAATCATAACTGGGATTGCATTATCGCAAGGCAATATGTCCTTCCTTTTAAATGGTAAACTTTTACGATCTTCACTATCGAAGACAGTTTTAAACTGGACCGGACTTGGGGCTACGCGTGAAAAGCACGTGATGCCCAAGCATTTGGAAAAAATCAATAAAGACAAAGACCCACCATTTGCACACATGGTTGAGTATTATTATCACTCGGCCGCTCAGCTAATGGAGCCGATGATGATAAAGGAGCTGGAAAAGTATCCTTACATGAAGAAGGAACAGCGTGAACAACGTGTTTCCGCCATGCTTAAATTGATGGGCTGCACTACAAATCTATTGGAAGTTACCTTCCCTATAATAAGAAGTGATGGCAATTACGAGCTAATCACCGGCTATCGCGCACACCACACTAGACACAGATTACCACTCAAAGGCGGTGGGTTCAATTATATTATTGGCTATTATTTTTCTAGAAAAGCTGGTATATTCAAAAAATTTCTCAACGAATTTTCTAGAATATATGCATGTAGTTGTGTGTTTCAAGAAAATGTTCTTCCTTTTCAATGCTTCAACTGCTGATGTCTAGCATGATATATATAACTGACTGATCATATCCGTTCCTCTTTTGTAGGCATACGTTTTGCCATGGACGTCGACGCCGATGAGATACGCGCTTTGGCTTATCTGATGGCGTTTAAGACGGCTTGCGTGAATGTACCGTTTGGTGGTTCCAAGGGTGGCATACGTATCGACCCGAAGAAGTATACTGCACAAGAATTGCAAACAATTACGCGTCGCTATACAATGGAGCTATTACGTCGCAATATGATAGGTCCGGGTATAGATGTACCGGCACCAGATGTGAATACTAGCCAACGCGAGATGAGTTGGTTGGTGGATCAATATATTAAAACTTTTGGTAATTTTTTTTTATGAAATATTAGAAAACGTCTTGATAGACAAATAAATTGTTCTTCTAGGCTATAACGATGTAGATGCATTGGCCATCACGACTGGTAAGCCAGTAGAAATAGGCGGTATAAATGGTCGCACCGCCGCCACGGGACGTGGTCTATTTAAGGCGGCTGAATGTTTTATTATGGATAAAGATTGGATGGATTTATTAGGCTGGAAGACTGGTTGGAAAGATAAAACCGTGATCGTACAAGGGTTTGGCAATGTCGGTTCCCATGCATCCGTTTTTGTAGTGGAAGCCGGTGCCAAACTGATCGGTGTTCAAGAATTTGACGTGTCTCTAGTAAATGAGAATGGCATTGATCCAAAGGTATGTGGCGTATTGAAAATAAATATCTCCATGATAATATTTTTTTAATTTTCTTCATATACTTAGGACTTAATGGAGTATTATGCAAAAAATAATAAATCAATCAAGGGCTATACCAAAGCCACCGAAAAAGAGGGCAGTTTGTTGGGTGAAAAATGCGATATACTAATGCCTTGCTCTACGCAAAAGGTTCTCACTGTCGAAAATGCTAACAGTGTACAAGCCAAGATGATTTTAGAAGGCGCTAATGGTCCTTCGACGCCAGCTGCCGATGAAATATTACGTGAAAAGAATGTACTCATTATACCGGATTTGTTTTGCAATGCTGGCGGTGTAACGGTATCCTACTTTGAGTACTTAAAGAATATCAATCATGTATCTTATGGCAAAATGAATGTTAAACGCGAGAAAGCCATAATCAACGAGATCTTTAACTCCATTAATGAGTGCGAGGTAAGTGAACTTTGACCACCGTGCAAATAAGTTAATTTGTTAATATGAATTTTTTTAATTTATTTATTTAGGATAAGTTCAAGCCAAACAAAAAGTTAAAGCTCATAAGAGACTGTACGAAGGAGGCGGATATTGTAGACGCAGGACTACAAACAGTTATGGAAACTGCGGGGGCAGGCATTAAGATTGTGGCCAATGAATTCGGTCTCTGCAATGATTTACGCACCGCTGCCTTTATTTACTCGATTTCTAAGATTTTCCGAGCCTTAGAAATGGAGGGCATTTCTCAACAATAATTACAGAATGCGTCTGAAGTCGCTTGGCGATTATTTATTTTTACAAATTTTACATTTATATATTTATAAGATCCAAAGTGTAATATCCTTTTGTATATTTTTCTTCAATTTTTAAATAAATATTTCTTTACACAAACACAAACAAAATGGCTTCTTGACAGCAACAGTTTTACAATTAAAAAACAAAACCCCTACCCACTTACTACGCCAATTTTGGTGGTATTCACCACTGCAATGATTTACGCACCGCCGCCTTTATTTACTCGATTTCGAAGATTTTCCGAGCATTAGAATTGGAGGGCATTTCTCAGCAATAATTGCAGAATGCGTCTGAAGTCGCTGGCGATTGTTTATTTTTACACATTTTACATTTATATATTTATAAGATCCAAAGTGTAATATCCTTTTGTATATTTTTCTTCAATTTTTAAATAAATATTTCTTTACACAAACACAAACAAAATGGCTTCTTGACAGCAACAGTTTTACAATTAAAAAACAAAACCCCTACCCACTTACCTCTGTTTTTGGTACCCTTATATCTGTTTTTCTGTTTTTGGTAATATGGTACTCATACGACCTGTATAACCCCATTTGCGCGCCGTGAAAAAATCGGTTTTTCACCACGCGCCAATGCATCAAATGCACCAAAATGCACCAAAAAAGTGGTGAATGGTACCAAAAATCCATCCACCAAATGCACCAAAAATAGCGTAGTAAGTGGGTAGGGGTTATTATGCATTATTCGTCATTTTTTACGATCCCCAAAATCCAAAATTTTTGCCAGAATAAAATAATTAACATTAAAAAAACATTAACATTAACATATTTTCAACAGAAAAAATCAAAACTTCAAAACATAAACAGTCAATATTGTCAAATTTATTTTTCTCAGTTCAGTTGATATTGAGATTTTCATAAGAACAGTTGTGTTGAACGGAGCGATTTGAATTTGTTCTCGAAGAAAATAATTACAAAAAAAAACCTGACGCAAATAATAAATAAACAAAAAATATTTTCTTACTGAATATTGTGGAATATTTATATATTCGTAATACAATTGTATATATACAATATACAACAAAATCAGCGGATACCAAAATAATTGCCGAAAAAGTGAGTGCAAAAAATTTCTTACAAAAACACACAAAAAAAAATCATAACTGGGATTGCATTATCGCAAGGCAATATGTCCTTCCTTTTAAATGGTAAACTTTTACGATCTTCACTATCGAAGACAGTTTTAAACTGGACCGGACTTGGGGCTACGCGTGAAAAGCACGTGATGCCCAAGCATTTGGAAAAAATCAATAAAGACAAAGACCCACCATTTGCACACATGGTTGAGTATTATTATCACTCGGCCGCTCAGCTAATGGAGCCGATGATGATAAAGGAGCTGGAAAAGTATCCTTACATGAAGAAGGAACAGCGTGAACAACGTGTTTCCGCCATGCTTAAATTGATGGGCTGCACTACAAATTTATTGGAAGTTACCTTCCCTATAATAAGAAGTGATGGCAATTACGAGCTAATCAACGGCTATCGCGCACACCACACTAGACACAGATTACCACTCAAAGGCGGTGGGTTCAATTATATTATTTGCTATTATTTTTCTAGAAAAGCTGGTATATTCAAAAAATTTCTCAACGAATTTTCTAGAATATATGCATGTAGTTGTGTGTTTCAAGAAAATGTTCTTCCTTTTCAATGCTTCAACTGCTGATGTCTAGCATGATATATATAACTGACTGATCATATCCGTTCCTCTTTTGTAGGCATACGTTTTGCCATGGACGTCGACGCCGATGAGATACGCGCTTTGGCTTATCTGATGGCGTTTAAGACGGCTTGCGTGAATGTACCGTTTGGTGGTTCCAAGGGTGGCATACGTATCGACCCGAAGAAGTATACTGCACAAGAATTGCAAACAATTACGCGTCGCTATACAATGGAGCTATTACGTCGCAATATGATAGGTCCGGGTATAGATGTACCGGCACCAGATGTGAATACTAGCCAACGCGAGATGAGTTGGTTGGTGGATCAATATATTAAAACTTTTGGTAATTTTTTTTTTATGAAATATTAGAAAACGTCTTGATAGACAAATAAATTGTTCTTCTAGGCTATAACGATGTAGATGCATTGGCCATCACGACTGGTAAGCCAGTAGAAATAGGCGGTATAAATGGTCGCACCGCCGCCACGGGACGTGGTCTATTTAAGGCGGCTGAATGTTTTATTATGGATAAAGATTGGATGGATTTATTAGGCTGGAAGACTGGTTGGAAAGATAAAACCGTGATCGTACAAGGGTTTGGCAATGTCGGTTCCCATGCATCCGTTTTTGTAGTGGAAGCCGGTGCCAAACTGATTGGTGTTCAAGAATTTGACGTGTCTCTAGTAAATGAGAATGGCATTGATCCAAAGGTATGTGGCGTATTGAAAATAAATATCTCCATGATAATATTTTTTTAATTTTCTTCATATACTTAGGACTTAATGGAGTATTATGCAAAAAATAATAAATCAATCAAGGGCTATACCAAAGCCACCGAAAAAGTGGGCAGTTTGTTGGGTGAAAAATGCGATATACTAATGCCTTGCTCTACGCAAAAGGTTCTCACTGTCGAAAATGCTAACAGTGTACAAGCCAAGATGATTTTAGAAGGCGCTAATGGTCCTTCGACGCCAGCTGCCGATGAAATATTACGTGAAAAGAATGTACTCATTATACCGGATTTGTTTTGCAATGCTGGCGGTGTAACGGTATCCTACTTTGAGTACTTAAAGAATATCAATCATGTATCTTATGGCAAAATGAATGTTAAACGCGAGAAAGCCATAATCAACGAGATCTTTAACTCCATTAATGAGTGCGAGGTAAGTGAACTTTGACCACCGTGCAAATAAGTTAATTTGTTAATATGAATTTTTTTAATTTATTTATTTAGGATAAGTTCAAGCCAAACAAAAAGTTAAAGCTCATAAGAGACTGTACGAAGGAGGCGGATATTGTAGACGCAGGACTACAAACAGTTATGGAAACTGCGGGGGCAGGCATTAAGATTGTGGCCAATGAATTCGGTCTCTGCAATGATTTACGCACCGCTGCCTTTATTTACTCGATTTCTAAGATTTTCCGAGCCTTAGAAATGGAGGGCATTTCTCAACAATAATTACAGAATGCGTCTGAAGTCGCTTGGCGATTATTTATTTTTACAAATTTTACATTTATATATTTATAAGATCCAAAGTGTAATATCCTTTTGTATATTTTTCTTCAATTTTTAAATAAATATTTCTTTACACAAACACAAACAAAATGGCTTCTTGACAGCAACAGTTTTACAATTAAAAAACAAAACCCCTACCCACTTACTACGCCAATTTTGGTGGTATTCACCACTGCAATGATTTACGCACCGCCGCCTTTATTTACTCGATTTCGAAGATTTTCCGAGCATTAGAATTGGAGGGCATTTCTCAGCAATAATTGCAGAATGCGTCTGAAGTCGCTGGCGATTGTTTATTTTTACACATTTTACATTTATATATTTATAAGATCCAAAGTGTAATATCCTTTTGTATATTTTTCTTCAATTTTTAAATAAATATTTCTTTACACAAACACAAACAAAATGGCTTCTTGACAGCAACAGTTTTACAATTAAAAAACAAAACCCCTACCCACTTACCTCTGTTTTTGGTACCCTTATATCTGTTTTTCTGTTTTTGGTAATATGGTACTCATACGACCTGTATAACCCCATTTGCGCGCCGTGAAAAAATCGGTTTTTCACCACGCGCCAATGCATCAAATGCACCAAAATGCACCAAAAAAGTGGTGAATGGTACCAAAAATCCATCCACCAAATGCACCAAAAATAGCGTAGTAAGTGGGTAGGGGTTATTATGCATTATTCGTCATTTTTTACGATCCCCAAAATCCAAAATTTTTGCCAGAATAAAATAATTAACATTAAAAAAACATTAACATTAACATATTTTCAACAGAAAAAATCAAAACTTCAAAACATAAACAGTCAATATTGTCAAATTTATTTTTCTCAGTTCAGTTGATATTGAGATTTTCATAAGAACAGTTGTGTTGAACGGAGCGATTTGAATTTGTTCTCGAAGAAAATAATTACAAAAAAAAACCTGACGCAAATAATAAATAAACAAAAAATATTTTCTTACTGAATATTGTGGAATATTTATATATTCGTAATACAATTGTATATATACAATATACAACAAAATCAGCGGATACCAAAATAATTGCCGAAAAAGTGAGTGCAAAAAATTTCTTACAAAAACACACAAAAAAAAATCATAACTGGGATTGCATTATCGCAAGGCAATATGTCCTTCCTTTTAAATGGTAAACTTTTACGATCTTCACTATCGAAGACAGTTTTAAACTGGACCGGACTTGGGGCTACGCGTGAAAAGCACGTGATGCCCAAGCATTTGGAAAAAATCAATAAAGACAAAGACCCACCATTTGCACACATGGTTGAGTATTATTATCACTCGGCCGCTCAGCTAATGGAGCCGATGATGATAAAGGAGCTGGAAAAGTATCCTTACATGAAGAAGGAACAGCGTGAACAACGTGTTTCCGCCATGCTTAAATTGATGGGCTGCACTACAAATTTATTGGAAGTTACCTTCCCTATAATAAGAAGTGATGGCAATTACGAGCTAATCAACGGCTATCGCGCACACCACACTAGACACAGATTACCACTCAAAGGCGGTGGGTTCAATTATATTATTTGCTATTATTTTTCTAGAAAAGCTGGTATATTCAAAAAATTTCTCAACGAATTTTCTAGAATATATGCATGTAGTTGTGTGTTTCAAGAAAATGTTCTTCCTTTTCAATGCTTCAACTGCTGATGTCTAGCATGATATATATAACTGACTGATCATATCCGTTCCTCTTTTGTAGGCATACGTTTTGCCATGGACGTCGACGCCGATGAGATACGCGCTTTGGCTTATCTGATGGCGTTTAAGACGGCTTGCGTGAATGTACCGTTTGGTGGTTCCAAGGGTGGCATACGTATCGACCCGAAGAAGTATACTGCACAAGAATTGCAAACAATTACGCGTCGCTATACAATGGAGCTATTACGTCGCAATATGATAGGTCCGGGTATAGATGTACCGGCACCAGATGTGAATACTAGCCAACGCGAGATGAGTTGGTTGGTGGATCAATATATTAAAACTTTTGGTAATTTTTTTTTATGAAATATTAGAAAACGTCTTGATAGACAAATAAATTGTTCTTCTAGGCTATAACGATGTAGATGCATTGGCCATCACGACTGGTAAGCCAGTAGAAATAGGCGGTATAAATGGTCGCACCGCCGCCACGGGACGTGGTCTATTTAAGGCGGCTGAATGTTTTATTATGGATAAAGATTGGATGGATTTATTAGGCTGGAAGACTGGTTGGAAAGATAAAACCGTGATCGTACAAGGGTTTGGCAATGTCGGTTCCCATGCATCCGTTTTTGTAGTGGAAGCCGGTGCCAAACTGATTGGTGTTCAAGAATTTGACGTGTCTCTAGTAAATGAGAATGGCATTGATCCAAAGGTATGTGGCGTATTGAAAATAAATATCTCCATGATAATATTTTTTTAATTTTCTTCATATACTTAGGACTTAATGGAGTATTATGCAAAAAATAATAAATCAATCAAGGGCTATACCAAAGCCACCGAAAAAGTGGGCAGTTTGTTGGGTGAAAAATGCGATATACTAATGCCTTGCTCTACGCAAAAGGTTCTCACTGTCGAAAATGCTAACAGTGTACAAGCCAAGATGATTTTAGAAGGCGCTAATGGTCCTTCGACGCCAGCTGCCGATGAAATATTACGTGAAAAGAATGTACTCATTATACCGGATTTGTTTTGCAATGCTGGCGGTGTAACGGTATCCTACTTTGAGTACTTAAAGAATATCAATCATGTATCTTATGGCAAAATGAATGTTAAACGCGAGAAAGCCATAATCAACGAGATCTTTAACTCCATGAATGAGTGCGAGGTAAGTGAACTTTGACCACCGTGCAAATAAGTTAATTTGTTAATATGAATTTTTTTAATTTATTTATTTAGGATAAGTTCAAGCCAAACAAAAAGTTAAAGCTCATAAGAGACTGTACGAAGGAGGCGGATATTGTAGACGCAGGACTACAAACAGTTATGGAAACTGCGGGGGCAGGCATTAAGATTGTGGCCAATGAATTCGGTCTCTGCAATGATTTACGCACCGCTGCCTTTATTTACTCGATTTATAAGATTTTCCGAGCCTTAGAAATGGAGGGCATTTCTCAGCAATAATTGCAGAATGCGTCTGAAGTCGCTAGGCGATTGTTTATTTTTACACATTTTACATTTATATATTTATAAGATCCAAAGTGTAATATCCTTTTGTATATTTTTCTTCAATTTTTAAATAAATATTTCTTTACACAAACACAAACAAAATGGCTTCTTGACAGCAACAGTTTTACAATTAAAAAACAAAACCCCTACCCACTTACCTCTGTTTTTGGTACCCTTATATCTGTTTTTCTGTTTTTGGTAATATGGTACTCATACGACCTGTATAACCCCCTTTGCGCGCCGTGAAAAAATCGGTTTTTCACCACGTGCCAATGCATCAAATGCACCAAAATGCACCAAAAAAGTGGTGAATGGTACCAAAAATCCATCCACCAAATGCACCAAAAATAGCGTAGTAAGTGGGTAGGGGTTATTATGCATTATTCGTCATTTTTTACGATCCCCAAAATCCAAAATTTTTGCCAGAATAAAATAATAAACATTAAAAAAACATTAACATTAACATATTTTCAACAGAAAAAATCAAAACTTCAAAACATAAACAGTCAATATTGTCAAATTTATTTTTCTCAGTTCAGTTGATATTGAGATTTTCATAAGAACAGTTGTGTTGAACGGAGCGATTTGAATTTGTTCTCGAAGAAAATAATTACAAAAAAAAACCTGACGCAAATAATAAATAAACAAAAAATATTTTCTTACTGAATATTGTGGAATATTTATATATTCGTAATACAATTGTATATATACAATATACAACAAAATCAGCGGATACCAAAATAATTGCCGAAAAAGTGAGTGCAAAAAATTTCTTACAAAAACACACAAAAAAAATCATAACTGGGATTGCATTATCGCAAGGCAATATGTCCTTCCTTTTAAATGGTAAACTTTTACGATCTTCACTATCGAAGACAGTTTTAAACTGGACCGGACTTGGGGCTACGCGTGAAAAGCACGTGATGCCCAAGCATTTGGAAAAAATCAATAAAGACAAAGACCCACCATTTGCACACATGGTTGAGTATTATTATCACTCGGCCGCTCAGCTAATGGAGCCGATGATGATAAAGGAGCTGGAAAAGTATCCTTACATGAAGAAGGAACAGCGTGAACAACGTGTTTCCGCCATGCTTAAATTGATGGGCTGCACTACAAATCTATTGGAAGTTACCTTCCCTATAATAAGAAGTGATGGCAATTACGAGCTAATCAACGGCTATCGCGCACACCACACTAGACACAGATTACCACTCAAAGGCGGTGGGTTCAATTATATTATTGGCTATTATTTTTCTAGAAAAGCTGGTATATTCAAAAAATTTCTCAACGAATTTTCTAGAATATATGCATGTAGTTGTGTGTTTCAAGAAAATGTTCTTCCTTTTCAATGCTTCAACTGCTGATGTCTAGCATGATATATATAACTGACTGATCATATCCGTTCCTCTTTTGTAGGCATACGTTTTGCCATGGACGTCGACGCCGATGAGATACGCGCTTTAGCTTATCTGATGGCGTTTAAGACGGCTTGCGTGAATGTACCGTTCGGTGGTTCCAAGGGTGGCATACGTATCGACCCGAAGAAGTATACTGCACAAGAATTGCAAACAATTACGCGTCGCTATACAATGGAGCTATTACGTCGCAATATGATAGGTCCGGGTATAGATGTACCGGCACCAGATGTGAATACCAGCCAACGCGAGATGAGTTGGTTGGTGGATCAATATATTAAAACTTTTGGTAATTTTTTTTTATGAAATATTAGAAAACGTCTTGATAGACAAATAAATTGTTCTTCTAGGCTATAACGATGTAGATGCATTGGCCATCACGACTGGTAAGCCAGTAGAAATAGGCGGTATAAATGGTCGCACCGCCGCCACGGGACGTGGTCTATTTAAGGCGGCTGAATGTTTTATTATGGATAAAGATTGGATGGATTTATTAGGCTGGAAGACTGGTTGGAAAGATAAAACCGTGATCGTACAAGGGTTTGGCAATGTCGGTTCCCATGCATCCGTTTTTGTAGTGGAAGCCGGTGCCAAACTGATCGGTGTTCAAGAATTTGACGTGTCTCTAGTAAATGAGAATGGCATTGATCCAAAGTATGTGGCGTATTGAAAATAAATATCTCCATGATAATATTTTTTTAATTTTCTTCATATACTTAGGACTTAATGGAGTATTATGCAAAAAATAATAAATCAATCAAGGGCTATACCAAAGCCACCGAAAAAGAGGGCAGTTTGTTGGGTGAAAAATGCGATATACTAATGCCTTGCTCTACGCAAAAGGTTCTCACTGTCGAAAATGCTAACAGTGTACAAGCCAAGATGATTTTAGAAGGCGCTAATGGTCCTTCGACGCCAGCTGCCGATGAAATATTACGTAAAAAGAATGTACTCATTATACCGGATTTGTTTTGCAATGCTGGCGGTGTAACGGTATCCTACTTTGAGTACTTAAAGAATATCAATCATGTATCTTATGGCAAAATGAATGTTAAACGCGAGAAAGCCATAATCAACGAGATCTTTAACTCCATGAATGAGTGCGAGGTAAGTGAACTTTGACCACCGTGCAAATAAGTTAATATGAATTTTTTTAATTTATTTATTTAGGATAAGTTCAAGCCAAACAAAAAGTTAAAGCTCATAAAAGACTGTACGAAGGAGGCGGATATTGTAGACGCAGGACTACAAACAGTTATGGAAACTGCGGGGGCAGGCATTAAGATTGTGGCCAATGAATTCGGTCTCTGCAATGATTTACGCACCGCTGCCTTTATTTACTCGATTTCTAAGATTTTCCGAGCCTTAGAAATGGAGGGCATTTCTCAACAATAATTACAGAATGCGTCTGAAGTCGCTTGGCGATTATTTATTTTTACAAATTTTACATTTATATATTTATAAGATCCAAAGTGTAATATCCTTTTGTATATTTTTCTTAAATTTTTAAATAAATATTTCTTTACAAAAACACAAACAGAATGGCTTCTTGACAGCAACAGTTTAACAATTAAAAAACAAAACCCCTACCCACTTACCTCTGTTTTTGGTACCCTTATATCTGTTTTTCTGTTTTTGGTAATATGGTACTCATACGACCTGTATAACCCCATTTGCGCGCCGTGAAAAAATCGGTTTTTCACCACGCGCCAATGCATCAAATGCACCAAAATGCACCAAAAAAGTGGTGAATGGTACCAAAAATCCATCCACCAAATGCACCAAAAATAGCGTAGTAAGTGGGTAGGGGTTATTATGCATTATTCGTCATTTTTTACGATCCCCAAAATCCAAAATTTTTGCCAGAATAAAATAATAAACATTAAAAAAACATTAACATTAACATATTTTCAACAGAAAAAATCAAAACTTCAAAACATAAACAGTCAATATTGTCAAATTTATTTTTCTCAGTTCAGTTGATATTGAGATTTTCATAAGAACAGTTGTGTTGAACGGAGCGATTTGAATTTGTTCTCGAAGAAAATAATTACAAAAAAAACCTGACGCAAATAATAAATAAACAAAAAATATTTTCTTACTGAATATTGTGGAATATTTATATATTCGTAATACAATTGTATATATACAATATACAACAAAATCAGCGGATACCAAAATAATTGCCGAAAAAGTGAGTGCAAAAAATTTCTTACAAAAACACACAAAAAAAATCATAACTGGGATTGCATTATCGCAAGGCAATATGTCCTTCCTTTTAAATGGTAAACTTTTACGATCTTCACTATCGAAGACAGTTTTAAACTGGACCGGACTTGGAGCTACGCGTGAAAAGCACGTGATGCCCAAGCATTTGGAAAAAATCAATAAAGACAAAGACCCACCATTTGCACACATGGTTGAGTATTATTATCACTCGGCCGCTCAGCTAATGGAGCCGATGATGATAAAGGAGCTGGAAAAGTATCCTTACATGAAGAAGGAACAGCGTGAACAACGTGTTTCCGCCATGCTTACATTGATGGGCTGCACTACAAATCTATTGGAAGTTACCTTCCCTATAATAAGAAGTGATGGCAATTACGAGCTAATCACCGGCTATCGCGCACACCACACTAGACACAGATTACCACTCAAAGGCGGTGGGTTCAATTATATTATTGGCTATTATTTTTCTAGAAAAGCTGGTATATTCAAAAAATTTCTCAACGAATTTTCTAGAATATATGCATGTAGTTGTGTGTTTCAAGAAAATGTTCTTCCTTTTCAATGCTTCAACTGCTGATGTCTAGCATGATATATATAACTGACTGATAATATCCGTTCCTCTTTTGTAGGCATACGTTTTGCCATGGACGTCGACGCCGATGAGATACGCGCTTTGGCTTATCTGATGGCGTTTAAGACGGCTTGCGTGAATGTACCGTTTGGTGGTTCCAAGGGTGGCATACGTATCGACCCGAAGAAGTATACTGCACAAGAATTGCAAACAATTACGCGTCGCTATACAATGGAGCTATTACGTCGCAATATGATAGGTCCGGGTATAGATGTACCGGCACCAGATGTGAATACCAGCCAACGCGAGATGAGTTGGTTGGTGGATCAATATATTAAAACTTTTGGTAATTTTTTTTTATGAAATATTAGAAAACGTCTTGATAGACAAATAAATTGTTCTTCTAGGCTATAACGATGTAGATGCATTGGCCATCACGACTGGTAAGCCAGTAGAAATAGGCGGTATAAATGGTCGCACCGCCGCCACGGGACGTGGTCTATTTAAGGCGGCTGAATGTTTTATTATGGATAAAGATTGGATGGATTTATTAGGCTGGAAGACTGGTTGGAAAGATAAAACCGTGATCGTACAAGGGTTTGGCAATGTCGGTTCCCATGCATCCGTTTTTGTAGTGGAAGCCGGTGCCAAACTGATCGGTGTTCAAGAATTTGACGTGTCTCTAGTAAATGAGAATGGCATTGATCCAAAGGTATGTGGCGTATTGAAAATAAATATCTCCATGATAATATTTTTTTTTTTTTGGCAAAATGAATGTTAAACGCGAGAAAGCCATAATCAACGAGATCTTTAACTCCATGAATGAGTGCGAGGTAAGTGAACTTTGACCACCGTGCAAATAAGTTAATTTGTTAATATGAATTTTTTTAATTTATTTATTTAGGATAAGTTCAAGCCAAACAAAAAGTTAAAGCTCATAAGAGACTGTACGAAGGAGGCGGATATTGTAGACGCAGGACTACAAACAGTTATGGAAACTGCGGGGGCAGGCATTAAGATTGTGGCCAATGAATTCGGTCTCTGCAATGATTTACGCACCGCTGCCTTTATTTACTCGATTTCTAAGATTTTCCGAGCCTTAGAAATGGAGGGCATTTCTCAACAATAATTACAGAATGCGTCTGAAGTCGCTTGGCGATTATTTATTTTTACAAATTTTACATTTATATATTTATAAGATCCAAAGTGTAATATCCTTTTGTATATTTTTCTTAAATTTTTAAATAAATATTTCTTTACAAAAACACAAACAGAATGGCTTCTTGACAGCAACAGTTTAACAATTAAAAAAAAAAACCCCTACCCACTTACTACGCCAATTTTGGTGGCATTCACCACTGCAATGATTTACGCACCGCCGCCTTTATTTACTCGATTTCGAAGATTTTCCGAGCATTAGAATTGGAGGGCATTTCTCAGCAATAATTGCAGAATGCGTCTGAAGTCGCTAGGCGATTGTTTATTTTTACACATGTTACATTTATATATTTATAAGATCGAAAGTGTAATATCCTTTTGTATATTTTTATTCAATTTTTAAATAAATATTTCTTTACACAAACACAAACAAAATGGCTTCTTGACAGCAACAGTTTTACAATTAAAAAACAAAACCCCTACCCACTTACCTCTGTTTTTGGTACCCTTATATCTGTTTTTCTGTTTTTGGTAATATGGTACTCATACGACCTGTATAACCCCATTTGCGCGCCGTGAAAAAATCGGTTTTTCACCACGCGCCAATGCATCAAATGCACCAAAATGCACCAAAAAAGTGGTGAATGGTACCAAAAATCCATCCACCAAATGCACCAAAAATAGCGTAGTAAGTGGGTAGGGGTTATTATGCATTATTCGTCATTTTTTACGATCCCCAAAATCCAAAATTTTTGCCAGAATAAAATAATTAACATTAAAAAAACATTAACATTAACATATTTTCAACAGAAAAAATCAAAACTTCAAAACATAAACAGTCAATATTGTCAAATTTATTTTTCTCAGTTCAGTTGATATTGAGATTTTCATAAGAACAGTTGTGTTGAACGGAGCGATTTGAATTTGTTCTCGAAGAAAATAATTACAAAAAAAAACCTGACGCAAATAATAAATAAACAAAAAATATTTTCTTACTGAATATTGTGGAATATTTATATATTCGTAATACAATTGTATATATACAATATACAACAAAATCAGCGGATACCAAAATAATTGCCGAAAAAGTGAGTGCAAAAAATTTCTTACAAAAACACACAAAAAAAATCATAACTGGGATTGCATTATCGCAAGGCAATATGTCCTTCCTTTTAAATGGTAAACTTTTACGATCTTCACTATCGAAGACAGTTTTAAACTGGACCGGACTTGGAGCTACGCGTGAAAAGCACGTGATGCCCAAGCATTTGGAAAAAATCAATAAAGACAAAGACCCACCATTTGCACACATGGTTGAGTATTATTATCACTCGGCCGCTCAGCTAATGGAGCCGATGATGATAAAGGAGCTGGAAAAGTATCCTTACATGAAGAAGGAACAGCGTGAACAACGTGTTTCCGCCATGCTTAAATTGATGGGCTGCACTACAAATCTATTGGAAGTTACCTTCCCTATAATAAGAAGTGATGACAATTACGAGCTAATCACCGGCTATCGCGCACACCACACTAGACACAGATTACCACTCAAAGGCGGTGGGTTCAATTATATTATTGGCTATTATTTTTCTAGAAAAGCTGGTATATTCAAAAAATTTCTCAACGAATTTTCTAGAATATATGCATGTAGTTGTGTGTTTCAAGAAAATGTTCTTCCTTTTCAATGCTTCAACTGCTGATGTCTAGCATGATATATATAACTGACTGATAATATCCGTTCCTCTTTTGTAGGCATACGTTTTGCCATGGACGTCGACGCCGATGAGATACGCGCTTTGGCTTATCTGATGGCGTTTAAGACGGCTTGCGTGAATGTACCGTTTGGTGGTTCCAAGGGTGGCATACGTATCGACCCGAAGAAGTATACTGCACAAGAATTGCAAACAATTACGCGTCGCTATACAATGGAGCTATTACGTCGCAATATGATAGGTCCGGGTATAGATGTACCGGCACCAGATGTGAATACCAGCCAACGCGAGATGAGTTGGTTGGTGGATCAATATATTAAAACTTTTGGTAATTTTTTTTTATGAAATATTAGAAAACGTCTTGATAGACAAATAAATTGTTCTTCTAGGCTATAACGATGTAGATGCATTGGCCATCACGACTGGTAAGCCAGTAGAAATAGGCGGTATAAATGGTCGCACCGCCGCCACGGGACGTGGTCTATTTAAGGCGGCTGAATGTTTTATTATGGATAAAGATTGGATGGATTTATTAGGCTGGAAGACTGGTTGGAAAGATAAAACCGTGATCGTACAAGGGTTTGGCAATGTCGGTTCCCATGCATCCGTTTTTGTAGTGGAAGCCGGTGCCAAACTGATCGGTGTTCAAGAATTTGACGTGTCTCTAGTAAATGAGAATGGCATTGATCCAAAGGTATGTGGCGTATTGAAAATAAATATCTCCATGATAATATTTTTTTAATTTTCTTCATATACTTAGGACTTAATGGAGTATTATGCAAAAAATAATAAATCAATCAAGGGCTATACCAAAGCCACCGAAAAAGAGGGCAGTTTGTTGGGTGAAAAATGCGATATACTAATGCCTTGCTCTACGCAAAAGGTTCTCACTGTCGAAAATGCTAACAGTGTACAAGCCAAGATGATTTTAGAAGGCGCTAATGGTCCTTCGACGCCAGCTGCCGATGAAATATTACGTAAAAAGAATGTACTCATTATACCGGATTTGTTTTGCAATGCTGGCGGTGTAACGGTATCCTACTTTGAGTACTTAAAGAATATCAATCATGTATCTTATGGCAAAATGAATGTTAAACGCGAGAAAGCCATAATCAACGAGATCTTTAACTCCATGAATGAGTGCGAGGTAAGTGAACTTTGACCACCGTGCAAATAAGTTAATTTGTTAATATGAATTTTTTTAATTTATTTATTTAGGATAAGTTCAAGCCAAACAAAAAGTTAAAGCTCATAAGAGACTGTACGAAGGAGGCGGATATTGTAGACGCAGGACTACAAACAGTTATGGAAACTGCGGGGGCAGGCATTAAGATTGTGGCCAATGAATTCGGTCTCTGCAATGATTTACGCACCGCTGCCTTTATTTACTCGATTTCTAAGATTTTCCGAGCCTTAGAAATGAAGGGCATTTCTCAACAATAATTACAGAATGCGTCTGAAGTCGCTTGGCGATTATTTATTTTTACAAATTTTACATTTATATATTTATAAGATCCAAAGTGTAATATCCTTTTGTATATTTTTCTTAAATTTTTAAATAAATATTTCTTTACAAAAACACAAACAGAATGGCTTCTTGACAGCAACAGTTTAACAATTAAAAAAAAAAAACCCCTACCCACTTACTACGCCAATTTTGGTGGCATTCACCACTGCAATGATTTACGCACCGCCGCCTTTATTTACTCGATTTCGAAGATTTCCCGAGCATTAGAATTGGAGGGCATTTCTCAGCAATAATTGCAGAATGCGTCTGAAGTCGCTAGGCGATTGTTTATTTTTACACATTTTACATTTATATATTTATAAGATCGAAAGTGTAATATCCTTTTGTATATTTTTCTTCAATTTTTAAATAAATATTTCTTTACACAAACACAAACAAAATGGCTTCTTGACAGCAACAGTTTTACAATTAAAAAACAAAACCCCTACCCACTTACCTCTGTTTTTGGTACCCTTATATCTGTTTTTCTGTTTTTGGTAATATGGTACTCATACGACCTGTATAACCCCATTTGCGCGCCGTGAAAAAATCGGTTTTTCACCACGCGCCAATGCATCAAATGCACCAAAATGCACCAAAAAAGTGGTGAATGGTACCAAAAATCCATCCACCAAATGCACCAAAAATAGCGTAGTAAGTGGGTAGGGGTTATTATGCATTATTCGTCATTTTTTACGATCCCCAAAATCCAAAATTTTTGCCAGAATAAAATAATTAACATTAAAAAAACATTAACATTAACATATTTTCAACAGAAAAAATTAAAACTTCAAAACATAAACAGTCAATATTTTCAAATTTATTTTTCTCAGTTCAGTTGATATTGAGATTTTCATAAGAACAGTTGTGTTGAACGGAGCGATTTGAATTTGTTCTCGAAGAAAATAATTACAAAAAAAAACCTGACGCAAATAATAAATAAACAAAAAATATTTTCTTACTGAATATTGTGGAATATTTATATATTCGTAATACAATTGTATATATACAATATACAACAAAATCAGCGGATACCAAAATAATTGCCGAAAAAGTGAGTGCAAAAAATTTCTTACAAAAACACACAAAAAAAAATCATAACTGGGATTGCATTATCGCAAGGCAATATGTCCTTCCTTTTAAATGGTAAACTTTTACGATCTTCACTATCGAAGACAGTTTTAAACTGGACCGGACTTGGGGCTACGCGTGAAAAGCACGTGATGCCCAAGCATTTGGAAAAAATCAATAAAGACAAAGACCCACCATTTGCACACATGGTTGAGTATTATTATCACTCGGCCGCTCAGCTAATGGAGCCGATGATGATAAAGGAGCTGGAAAAGTATCCTTACATGAAGAAGGAACAGCGTGAACAACGTGTTTCCGCCATGCTTAAATTGATGGGCTGCACTACAAATCTATTGGAAGTTACCTTCCCTATAATAAGAAGTGGTGGCAATTACGAGCTAATCACCGGCTATCGCGCACACCACACTAGACACAGATTACCACTCAAAGGCGGTGGGTTCAATTATATTATTGGCTATTATTTTTCTAGAAAAGCTGGTATATTCAAAAAATTTCTCAACGAATTTTCTAGAATATATGCATGTAGTTGTGTGTTTCAAGAAAATGTTCTTCCTTTTCAATGCTTCAACTGCTGATGTCTAGCATGATATATATAACTGACTGATCATATCCGTTCCTCTTTTGTAGGCATACGTTTTGCCATGGACGTCGACGCCGATGAGATACGCGCTTTGGCTTATCTGATGGCGTTTAAGACGGCTTGCGTGAATGTACCGTTTGGTGGTTCCAAGGGTGGCATACGTATCGACCCGAAGAAGTATACTGCACAAGAATTGCAAACAATTACGCGTCGCTATACAATGGAGCTATTACGTCGCAATATGATAGGTCCGGGTATAGATGTACCGGCACCAGATGTGAATACCAGCCAACGCGAGATGAGTTGGTTGGTGGATCAATATATTAAAACTTTTGGTAATTTTTTTTTATGAAATATTAGAAAACGTCTTGATAGACAAATAAATTGTTCTTCTAGGCTATAACGATGTAGATGCATTGGCCATCACGACTGGTAAGCCAGTAGAAATAGGCGGTATAAATGGTCGCACCGCCGCCACGGGACGTGGTCTATTTAAGGCGGCTGAATGTTTTATTATGGATAAAGATTGGATGGATTTATTAGGCTGGAAGACTGGTTGGAAAGATAAAACCGTGATCGTACAAGGGTTTGGCAATGTCGGTTCCCATGCATCCGTTTTTGTAGTGGAAGCCGGTGCCAAACTGATCGGTGTTCAAGAATTTGACGTGTCTCTAGTAAATGAGAATGGCATTGATCCAAAGGTATGTGGCGTATTGAAAATAAATATCTCCATGATAATATTTTTTTAATTTTCTTCATATACTTAGGACTTAATGGAGTATTATGCAAAAAATAATAAATCAATCAAGGGCTATACCAAAGCCACCGAAAAAGAGGGCAGTTTGTTGGGTGAAAAATGCGATATACTAATGCCTTGCTCTACGCAAAAGGTTCTCACTGTCGAAAATGCTAACAGTGTACAAGCCAAGATGATTTTAGAAGGCGCTAATGGTCCTTCGACGCCAGCTGCCGATGAAATATTACGTAAAAAGAATGTACTCATTATACCGGATTTGTTTTGCAATGCTGGCGGTGTAACGGTATCCTACTTTGAGTACTTAAAGAATATCAATCATGTATCTTATGGCAAAATGAATGTTAAACGCGAGAAAGCCATAATCAACGAGATCTTTAACTCCATGAATGAGTGCGAGGTAAGTGAACTTTGACCACCGTGCAAATAAGTTAATTTGTTAATATGAATTTTTTTAATTTATTTATTTAGGATAAGTTCAAGCCAAACAAAAAGTTAAAGCTCATAAGAGACTGTACGAAGGAGGCGGATATTGTAGACGCAGGACTACAAACAGTTATGGAAACTGCGGGGGCAGGCATTAAGATTGTGGCCAATGAATTCGGTCTCTGCAATGATTTACGCACCGCTGCCTTTATTTACTCGATTTCTAAGATTTTCCGAGCCTTAGAAATGGAGGGCATTTCTCAACAATAATTACAGAATGCGTCTGAAGTCGCTTGGCGATTATTTATTTTTACAAATTTTACATTTATATATTTATTAGATCCAAAGTGTAATATCCTTTTGTATATTTTTCTTAAATTTTTAAATAAATATTTCTTTACAAAAACACAAACAGAATGGCTTCTTGACAGCAACAGTTTAACAATTAAAAAAAAAAACCCCTACCCACTTACTACGCCAATTTTGGTGGCATTCACCACTGCAATGATTTACGCACCGCCGCCTTTATTTACTCGATTTCGAAGATTTTCCGAGCATTAGAATTGGAGGGCATTTCTCAGCAATAACTGCAGAATGCGTCTGAAGTCGCTAGGCGATTGTTTATTTTTACACATTTTACATTTATATATTTATAAGATCGAAAGTGTAATATCCTTTTGTATATTTTTCTTCAATTTTTAAATAAATATTTCTTTACACAAACACAAACAGAATGGCTTCTTGACAGCAACAGTTTAACAATTAAAAAAAAAAACCCCTACCCACTTACTACGCCAATTTTGGTGGCGCGAGAAAGCCATAATCAACGAGATCTTTAACTCCATGAATGAGTGCGAGGTAAGTGAACTTTGACCACCGTGCAAATAAGTTAATTTGTTAATATGAATTTTTTTAATTTATTTATTTAGGATAAGTTCAAGCCAAACAAAAAGTTAAAGCTCATAAGAGACTGTACGAAGGAGGCGGATATTGTAGACGCAGGACTACAAACAGTTATGGAAACTGCGGGGGCAGGCATTAAGATTGTGGCCAATGAATTCGGTCTCTGCAATGATTTACGCACCGCCGCCTTTATTTACTCGATTTCGAAGATTTTCCGAGCATTAGAATTGGAGGGCATTTCTCAGCAATAATTGCAGAATGCGTCTGAAGTCGCTAGGCGATTGTTTATTTTTACACATTTTACATTTATATATTTATAAGATCGAAAGTGTAATATCCTTTTGTATATTTTTCTTCAATTTTTAAATAAATATTTCTTTACACAAACACAAACAAAATGGCTTCTTGACAGCAACAGTTTTACAATTAAAAAACAAAACCCCTACCCACTTACCTCTGTTTTTGGTACCCTTATATCTGTTTTTCTGTTTTTGGTAATATGGTACTCATACGACCTGTATAACCCCATTTGCGCGCCGTGAAAAAATCGGTTTTTCACCACGCGCCAATGCATCAAATGCACCAAAATGCACCAAAAAAGTGGTGAATGGTACCAAAAATCCATCCACCAAATGCACCAAAAATAGCGTAGTAAGTGGGTAGGGGTTATTATGCATTATTCGTCATTTTTTACGATCCCCAAAATCCAAAATTTTTGCCAGAATAAAATAATTAACATTAAAAAAACATTAACATTAACATATTTTCAACAGAAAAAATTAAAACTTCAAAACATAAACAGTCAATATTGTCAAATTTATTTTTCTCAGTTCAGTTGATATTGAGATTTTCATAAGAACAGTTGTGTTGAACGGAGCGATTTGAATTTGTTCTCGAAGAAAATAATTACAAAAAAAAACCTGACGCAAATAATAAATAAACAAAAAATATTTTCTTACTGAATATTGTGGAATATTTATATATTCGTAATACAATTGTATATATACAATATACAACAAAATCAGCGGATACCAAAATAATTGCCGAAAAAGTGAGTGCAAAAAATTTCTTACAAAAACACACAAAAAAAATCATAACTGGGATTGCATTATCGCAAGGCAGTATGTCCTTCCTTTTAAATGGTAAACTTTTACGATCTTCACTATCGAAGACAGTTTTAAACTGGACCGGACTTGGAGCTACGCGTGAAAAGCACGTGATGCCCAAGCATTTGGAAAAAATCAATAAAGACAAAGACCCACCATTTGCACACATGGTTGAGTATTATTATCACTCGGCCGCTCAGCTAATGGAGCCGATGATGATAAAGGAGCTGGAAAAGTATCCTTACATGAAGAAGGAACAGCGTGAACAACGTGTTTCCGCCATGCTTAAATTGATGGGCTGCACTACAAATCTATTGGAAGTTACCTTCCCTATAATAAGAAGTGATGGCAATTACGAGCTAATCACCGGCTATCGCGCACACCACACTAGACACAGATTACCACTCAAAGGCGGTGGGTTCAATTATATTATTGGCTATTATTTTTCTAGAAAAGCTGGTATATTCAAAAAATTTCTCAACGAATTTTCTAGAATATATGCATGTAGTTGTGTGTTTCAAGAAAATGTTCTTCCTTTTCAATGCTTCAACTGCTGATGTCTAGCATGATATATATAACTGACTGATAATATCCGTTCCTCTTTTGTAAGCATACGTTTTGCCATGGATGTCGACGCCGATGAGATACGCGCTTTGGCTTATCTGATGGCGTTTAAGACGGCTTGCGTGAATGTACCGTTTGGTGGTTCCAAGGGTGGCATACGTATCGACCCGAAGAAGTATACTGCACAAGAATTGCAAACAATTACGCGTCGCTATACAATGGAGCTATTACGTCGCAATATGATAGGTCCGGGTATAGATGTACCGGCACCAGATGTGAATACCAGCCAACGCGAGATGAGTTGGTTGGTGGATCAATATATTAAAACTTTTGGTAATTTTTTTTTATGAAATATTAGAAAACGTCTTGATAGACAAATAAATTGTTCTTCTAGGCTATAACGATGTAGATGCATTGGCCATCACGACTGGTAAGCCAGTAGAAATAGGCGGTATAAATGGTCGCACCGCCGCCACGGGACGTGGTCTATTTAAGGCGGCTGAATGTTTTATTATGGATAAAGATTGGATGGATTTATTAGGCTGGAAGACTGGTTGGAAAGATAAAACCGTGATCGTACAAGGGTTTGGCAATGTCGGTTCCCATGCATCCGTTTTTGTAGTGGAAGCCGGTGCCAAACTGATCGGTGTTCAAGAATTTGACGTGTCTCTAGTAAATGAGAATGGCATTGATCCAAAGGTATGTGGCGTATTGAAAATAAATATCTCCATGATAATATTTTTTTAATTTTCTTCATATACTTAGGACTTAATGGAGTATTATGCAAAAAATAATAAATCAATCAAGGGCTATACCAAAGCCACCGAAAAAGAGGGCAGTTTGTTGGGTGAAAAATGCGATATACTAATGCCTTGCTCTACGCAAAAGGTTCTCACTGTCGAAAATGCTAACAGTGTACAAGCCAAGATGATTTTAGAAGGCGCTAATGGTCCTTCGACGCCAGCTGCCGATGAAATATTACGTAAAAAGAATGTACTCATTATACCGGATTTGTTTTGCAATGCTGGCGGTGTAACGGTATCCTACTTTGAGTACTTAAAGAATATCAATCATGTATCTTATGGCAAAATGAATGTTAAACGCGAGAAAGCCATAATCAACGAGATCTTTAACTCCATGAATGAGTGCGAGGTAAGTGAACTTTGACCACCGTGCAAATAAGTTAATTTGTTAATATGAATTTTTTTAATTTATTTATTTAGGATAAGTTCAAGCCAAACAAAAAGTTAAAGCTCATAAGAGACTGTACGAAGGAGGCGGATATTGTAGACGCAGGACTACAAACAGTTATGGAAACTGCGGGGGCAGGCATTAAGATTGTGGCCAATGAATTCGGTCTCTGCAATGATTTACGCACCGCTGCCTTTATTTACTCGATTTCTAAGATTTTCCGAGCCTTAGAAATGGAGGGCATTTCTCAACAATAATTACAGAATGCGTCTGAAGTCGCTTGGCGATTATTTATTTTTACAAATTTTACATTTATATATTTATAAGATCCAAAGTGTAATATCCTTTTGTATATTTTTCTTAAATTTTTAAATAAATATTTCTTTACAAAAACACAAACAGAATGGCTTCTTGACAGCAACAGTTTAACAATTAAAAAAAAAAAAAACCCTACCCACTTACTACGCCAATTTTGGTGGCATTCACCACTGCAATGATTTACGCACCGCCGCCTTTATTTACTCGATTTCGAAGATTTTCCGAGCATTAGAATTGGAGGGCATTTCTCAGCAATAATTGCAGAATGCGTCTGAAGTCGCTAGGCGATTGTTTATTTTTACACATTTTACATTTATATATTTATAAGATCGAAAGTGTAATATCCTTTTGTATATTTTTCTTCAATTTTTAAATAAATATTTCTTTACACAAACACAAACAAAATGGCTTCTTGACAGCAACAGTTTTACAATTAAAAAACAAAACCCCTACCCACTTACCTCTGTTTTTGGTACCCTTATATCTGTTTTTCTGTTTTTGGTAATATGGTACTCATACGACCTGTATAACCCCATTTGCGCGCCGTGAAAAAATCGGTTTTTCACCACGCGCCAATGCATCAAATGCACCAAAATGCACCAAAAAAGTGGTGAATGGTACCAAAAATCCATCCACCAAATGCACCAAAAATAGCGTAGTAAGTGGGTAGGGGTTATTATGCATTATTCGTCATTTTTTACGATCCCCAAAATCCAAAATTTTTGCCAGAATAAAATAATTAACATTAAAAAAACATTAACATTAACATATTTTCAACAGAAAAAATTAAAACTTCAAAACATAAACAGTCAATATTGTCAAATTTATTTTTCTCAGTTCAGTTGATATTGAGATTTTCATAAGAACAGTTGTGTTGAACGGAGCGATTTGAATTTGTTCTCGAAGAAAATAATTACAAAAAAAAACCTGACGCAAATAATAAATAAACAAAAAATATTTTCTTACTGAATATTGTGGAATATTTATATATTCGTAATACAATTGTATATAAACAATATACAACAAAATCAGCGGATACCAAAATAATTGCCGAAAAAGTGAGTGCAAAAAATTTCTTACAAAAACACACAAAAAAAATCATAACTGGGATTGCATTATCGCAAGGCAATATGTCCTTCCTTTTAAATGGTAAACTTTTACGATCTTCACTATCGAAGACAGTTTTAAACTGGACCGGACTTGGAGCTACGCGTGAAAAGCACGTGATGCCCAAGCATTTGGAAAAAATCAATAAAGACAAAGACCCACCATTTGCACACATGGTTGAGTATTATTATCACTCGGCCGCTCAGCTAATGGAGCCGATGATGATAAAGGAGCTGGAAAAGTATCCTTACATGAAGAAGGAACAGCGTGAACAACGTGTTTCCGCCATGCTTAAATTGATGGGCTGCACTACAAATCTATTGGAAGTTACCTTCCCTATAATAAGAAGTGATGGCAATTACGAGCTAATCACCGGCTATCGCGCACACCACACTAGACACAGATTACCACTCAAAGGCGGTGGGTTCAATTATATTATTGGCTATTATTTTTCTAGAAAAGCTGGTATATTCAAAAAATTTCTCAACGAATTTTCTAGAATATATGCATGTAGTTGTGTGTTTCAAGAAAATGTTCTTCCTTTTCAATGCTTCAACTGCTGATGTCTAGCATGATATATATAACTGACTGATAATATCCGTTCCTCTTTTGTAGGCATACGTTTTGCCATGGATGTCGACGCCGATGAGATACGCGCTTTGGCTTATCTGATGGCGTTTAAGACGGCTTGCGTGAATGTACCGTTTGGTGGTTCCAAGGGTGGCATACGTATCGACCCGAAGAAGTATACTGCACAAGAATTGCAAACAATTACGCGTCGCTATACAATGGAGCTATTACGTCGCAATATGATAGGTCCGGGTATAGATGTACCGGCACCAGATGTGAATACCAGCCAACGCGAGATGAGTTGGTTGGTGGATCAATATATTAAAACTTTTGGTAATTTTTTTTTATGAAATATTAGAAAACGTCTTGATAGACAAATAAATTGTTCTTCTAGGCTATAACGATGTAGATGCATTGGCCATCACGACTGGTAAGCCAGTAGAAATAGGCGGTATAAATGGTCGCACCGCCGCCACGGGACGTGGTCTATTTAAGGCGGCTGAATGTTTTATTATGGATAAAGATTGGATGGATTTATTAGGCTGGAAGACTGGTTGGAAAGATAAAACCGTGATCGTACAAGGGTTTGGCAATGTCGGTTCCCATGCATCCGTTTTTGTAGTGGAAGCCGGTGCCAAACTGATCGGTGTTCAAGAATTTGACGTGTCTCTAGTAAATGAGAATGGCATTGATCCAAAGGTATGTGGCGTATTGAAAATAAATATCTCCATGATAATATTTTTTTAATTTTCTTCATATACTTAGGACTTAATGGAGTATTATGCAAAAAATAATAAATCAATCAAGGGCTATACCAAAGCCACCGAAAAAGAGGGCAGTTTGTTGGGTGAAAAATGCGATATACTAATGCCTTGCTCTACGCAAAAGGTTCTCACTGTCGAAAATGCTAACAGTGTACAAGCCAAGATGATTTTAGAAGGCGCTAATGGTCCTTCGACGCCAGCTGCCGATGAAATATTACGTAAAAAGAATGTACTCATTATACCGGATTTGTTTTGCAATGCTGGCGGTGTAACGGTATCCTACTTTGAGTACTTAAAGAATATCAATCATGTATCTTATGGCAAAATGAATGTTAAACGCGAGAAAGCCATAATCAACGAGATCTTTAACTCCATGAATGAGTGCGAGGTAAGTGAACTTTGACCACCGTGCAAATAAGTTAATTTGTTAATATGAATTTTTTTAATTTATTTATTTAGGATAAGTTCAAGCCAAACAAAAAGTTAAAGCTCATAAGAGACTGTACGAAGGAGGCGGATATTGTAGACGCAGGACTACAAACAGTTATGGAAACTGCGGGGGCAGGCATTAAGATTGTGGCCAATGAATTCGGTCTCTGCAATGATTTACGCACCGCTGCCTTTATTTACTCGATTTCTAAGATTTTCCGAGCCTTAGAAATGGAGGGCATTTCTCAACAATAATTACAGAATGCGTCTGAAGTCGCTTGGCGATTATTTATTTTTACAAATTTTACATTTATATATTTATAAGATCCAAAGTGTAATATCCTTTTGTATATTTTTCTTAAATTTTTAAATAAATATTTCTTTACAAAAACACAAACAGAATGGCTTCTTGACAGCAACAGTTTAACAATTAAAAAAAAAAAAACCCCTACCCACTTACTACGCCAATTTTGGTGGCATTCACCACTGCAATGATTTACGCACCGCCGCCTTTATTTACTCGATTTCGAAGATTTTCCGAGCATTAGAATTGGAGGGCATTTCTCAGCAATAATTGCAGAATGCGTCTGAAGTCGCTAGGCGATTGTTTATTTTTACACATTTTACATTTATATATTTATAAGATCGAAAGTGTAATATCCTTTTGTATATTTTTCTTCAATTTTTAAATAAATATTTCTTTACACAAACACAAACAAAATGGCTTCTTGACAGCAACAGTTTTACAATTAAAAAACAAAACCCCTACCCACTTACCTCTGTTTTTGGTACCCTTATATCTGTTTTTCTGTTTTTGGTAATATGGTACTCATACGACCTGTATAACCCCATTTGCGCGCCGTGAAAAAATCGGTTTTTCACCACGCGCCAATGCATCAAATGCACCAAAATGCACCAAAAAAGTGGTGAATGGTACCAAAAATCCATCCACCAAATGCACCAAAAATAGCGTAGTAAGTGGGTAGGGGTTATTATGCATTATTCGTCATTTTTTACGATCCCCAAAATCCAAAATTTTTGCCAGAATAAAATAATTAACATTAAAAAAACATTAACATTAACATATTTTCAACAGAAAAAATTAAAACTTCAAAACATAAACAGTCAATATTGTCAAATTTATTTTTCTCAGTTCAGTTGATATTGAGATTTTCATAAGAACAGTTGTGTTGAACGGAGCGATTTGAATTTGTTCTCGAAGAAAATAATTACAAAAAAAAACCTGACGCAAATAATAAATAAACAAAAAATATTTTCTTACTGAATATTGTGGAATATTTATATATTCGTAATACAATTGTATATAAACAATATACAACAAAATCAGCGGATACCAAAATAATTGCCGAAAAAGTGAGTGCAAAAAATTTCTTACAAAAACACACAAAAAAAATCATAACTGGGATTGCATTATCGCAAGGCAATATGTCCTTCCTTTTAAATGGTAAACTTTTACGATCTTCACTATCGAAGACAGTTTTAAACTGGACCGGACTTGGAGCTACGCGTGAAAAGCACGTGATGCCCAAGCATTTGGAAAAAATCAATAAAGACAAAGACCCACCATTTGCACACATGGTTGAGTATTATTATCACTCGGCCGCTCAGCTAATGGAGCCGATGATGATAAAGGAGCTGGAAAAGTATCCTTACATGAAGAAGGAACAGCGTGAACAACGTGTTTCCGCCATGCTTAAATTGATGGGCTGCACTACAAATCTATTGGAAGTTACCTTCCCTATAATAAGAAGTGATGGCAATTACGAGCTAATCACCGGCTATCGCGCACACCACACTAGACACAGATTACCACTCAAAGGCGGTGGGTTCAATTATATTATTGGCTATTATTTTTCTAGAAAAGCTGGTATATTCAAAAAATTTCTCAACGAATTTTCTAGAATATATGCATGTAGTTGTGTGTTTCAAGAAAATGTTCTTCCTTTTCAATGCTTCAACTGCTGATGTCTAGCATGATATATATAACTGACTGATAATATCCGTTCCTCTTTTGTAGGCATACGTTTTGCCATGGATGTCGACGCCGATGAGATACGCGCTTTGGCTTATCTGATGGCGTTTAAGACGGCTTGCGTGAATGTACCGTTTGGTGGTTCCAAGGGTGGCATACGTATCGACCCGAAGAAGTATACTGCACAAGAATTGCAAACAATTACGCGTCGCTATACAATGGAGCTATTACGTCGCAATATGATAGGTCCGGGTATAGATGTACCGGCACCAGATGTGAATACCAGCCAACGCGAGATGAGTTGGTTGGTGGATCAATATATTAAAACTTTTGGTAATTTTTTTTTATGAAATATTAGAAAACGTCTTGATAGACAAATAAATTGTTCTTCTAGGCTATAACGATGTAGATGCATTGGCCATCACGACTGGTAAGCCAGTAGAAATAGGCGGTATAAATGGTCGCACCGCCGCCACGGGACGTGGTCTATTTAAGGCGGCTGAATGTTTTATTATGGCTAAAGATTGGATGGATTTATTAGGCTGGAAGACTGGTTGGAAAGATAAAACCGTGATCGTACAAGGGTTTGGCAATGTCGGTTCCCATGCATCCGTTTTTGTAGTGGAAGCCGGTGCCAAACTGATCGGTGTTCAAGAATTTGACGTGTCTCTAGTAAATGAGAATGGCATTGATCCAAAGGTATGTGGCGTATTGAAAATAAATATCTCCATGATAATATTTTTTTAATTTTCTTCATATACTTAGGACTTAATGGAGTATTATGCAAAAAATAATAAATCAATCAAGGGCTATACCAAAGCCACCGAAAAAGAGGGCAGTTTGTTGGGTGAAAAATGCGATATACTAATGCCTTGCTCTACGCAAAAGGTTCTCACTGTCGAAAATGCTAACAGTGTACAAGCCAAGATGATTTTAGAAGGCGCAAATGGTCCTTCGACGCCAGCTGCCGATGAAATATTACGTAAAAAGAATGTACTCATTATACCGGATTTGTTTTGCAATGCTGGCGGTGTAACGGTATCCTACTTTGAGTACTTAAAGAATATCAATCATGTATCTTATGGCAAAATGAATGTTAAACGCGAGAAAGCCATAATCAACGAGATCTTTAACTCCATGAATGAGTGCGAGGTAAGTGAACTTTGACCACCGTGCAAATAAGTTAATTTGTTAATATGAATTTTTTTAATTTATTTATTTAGGATAAGTTCAAGCCAAACAAAAAGTTAAAGCTCATAAGAGACTGTACGAAGGAGGCGGATATTGTAGACGCAGGACTACAAACAGTTATGGAAACTGCGGGGGCAGGCATTAAGATTGTGGCCAATGAATTCGGTCTCTGCAATGATTTACGCACCGCTGCCTTTATTTACTCGATGTCTAAGATTTTCCGAGCCTTAGAAATGGAGGGCATTTCTCAACAATAATTACAGAATGCGTCTGAAGTCGCTTGGCGATTATTTATTTTTACAAATTTTACATTTATATATTTATAAGATCCAAAGTGTAATATCCTTTTGTATATTTTTCTTAAATTTTTAAATAAATATTTCTTTACAAAAACACAAACAGAATGGCTTCTTGACAGCAACAGTTTAACAATTAAAAAAAAAACCCCTACCCACTTACTACGCCAATTTTGGTGGCATTCACCACTGCAATGATTTACGCACCGCCGCCTTTATTTACTCGATTTCGAAGATTTTCCGAGCATTAGAATTGGAGGGCATTTCTCAGCAATAATTGCAGAATGCGTCTGAAGTCGCTAGGCGATTGTTTATTTTTACACATTTTACATTTATATATTTATAAGATCCAAAGTGTAATATCCTTTTGTATATTTTTCTTCAATTTTTAAATAAATATTTCTTTACACAAACACAAACAAAATGGCTTCTTGACAGCAACAGTTTTACAATTAAAAAACAAAACCCCTACCCACTTACCTCTGTTTTTGGTACCCTTATATCTGTTTTTCTGTTTTTGGTAATATGGTACTCATACGACCTGTATAACCCCATTTGCGCGCCGTGAAAAAATCGGTTTTTCACCACGCGCCAATGCATCAAATGCACCAAAATGCACCAAAAAAGTGGTGAATGGTACCAAAAATCCATCCACCAAATGCACCAAAAATAGCGTAGTAAGTGGGTAGGGGTTATTATGCATTATTCGTCATTTTTTACGATCCCCAAAATCCAAAATTTTTGCCAGAATAAAATAATTAACATTAAAAAAACATTAACATTAACATATTTTCAACAGAAAAAATCAAAACTTCAAAACATAAACAGTCAATATTGTCAAATTTATTTTTCTCAGTTCAGTTGATATTGAGATTTTCATAAGAACAGTTGTGTTGAACGGAGCGATTTGAATTTGTTCTCGAAGAAAATAATTACAAAAAAAAACCTGACGCAAATAATAAATAAACAAAAAATATTTTCTTACTGAATATTGTGGAATATTTATATATTCGTAATACAATTGTATATATACAATATACAACAAAATCAGCGGATACCAAAATAATTGCCGAAAAAGTGAGTGCAAAAAATTTCTTACAAAAACACACAAAAAAAATCATAACTGGGATTGCATATCGCAAGGCAATATGTCCTTCCTTTTAAATGGTAAACTTTTACGATCTTCACTATCGAAGACAGTTTTAAACTGGACCGGACTTGGAGCTACGCGTGAAAAGCACGTGATGCCCAAGCATTTGGAAAAAATCAATAAAGACAAAGACCCACCATTTGCACACATGGTTGAGTATTATTATCACTCGGCCGCTCAGCTAATGGAGCCGATGATGATAAAGGAGCTGGAAAAGTATCCTTACATGAAGAAGGAACAGCGTGAACAACGTGTTTCCGCCATGCTTAAATTGATGGGCTGCACTACAAATCTATTGGAAGTTACCTTCCCTATAATAAGAAGTGATGGCAATTACGAGCTAATCACCGGCTATCGCGCACACCACACTAGACACAGATTACCACTCAAAGGCGGTGGGTTCAATTATATTATTGGCTATTATTTTTCTAGAAAAGCTGGTATATTCAAAAAATTTCTCAACGAATTTTCTAGAATATATGCATGTAGTTGTGTGTTTCAAGAAAATGTTCTTCCTTTTCAATGCTTCAACTGCTGATGTCTAGCATGATATATATAACTGACTGATAATATCCGTTCCTCTTTTGTAGGCATACGTTTTGCCATGGACGTCGACGCCGATGAGATACGCGCTTTGGCTTATCTGATGGCGTTTAAGACGGCTTGCGTGAATGTACCGTTTGGTGGTTCCAAGGGTGGCATACGTATCGACCCGAAGAAGTATACTGCACAAGAATTGCAAACAATTACGCGTCGCTATACAATGGAGCTATTACGTCGCAATATGATAGGTCCGGGTATAGATGTACCGGCACCAGATGTGAATACCAGCCAACGCGAGATGAGTTGGTTGGTGGATCAATATATTAAAACTTTTGGTAATTTTTTTTTATGAAATATTAGAAAACGTCTTGATAGACAAATAAATTGTTCTTCTAGGCTATAACGATGTAGATGCATTGGCCATCACGACTGGTAAGCCAGTAGAAATAGGCGGTATAAATGGTCGCACCGCCGCCACGGGACGTGGTCTATTTAAGGCGGCTGAATGTTTTATTATGGCTAAAGATTGGATGGATTTATTAGGCTGGAAGACTGGTTGGAAAGATAAAACCGTGATCGTACAAGGGTTTGGCAATGTCGGTTCCCATGCATCCGTTTTTGTAGTGGAAGCCGGTGCCAAACTGATCGGTGTTCAAGAATTTGACGTGTCTCTAGTAAATGAGAATGGCATTGATCCAAAGGTATGTGGCGTATTGAAAATAAATATCTCCATGATAATATTTTTTTAATTTTCTTCATATACTTAGGACTTAATGGAGTATTATGCAAAAAATAATAAATCAATCAAGGGCTATACCAAAGCCACCGAAAAAGAGGGCAGTTTGTTGGGTGAAAAATGCGATATACTAATGCCTTGCTCTACGCAAAAGGTTCTCACTGTCGAAAATGCTAACAGTGTACAAGCCAAGATGATTTTAGAAGGCGCTAATGGTCCTTCGACGCCAGCTGCCGATGAAATATTACGTAAAAAGAATGTACTCATTATACCGGATTTGTTTTGCAATGCTGGCGGTGTAACGGTATCCTACTTTGAGTACTTAAAGAATATCAATCATGTATCTTATGGCAAAATGAATGTTAAACGCGAGAAAGCCATAATCAACGAGATCTTTAACTCCATGAATGAGTGCGAGGTAAGTGAACTTTGACCACCGTGCAAATAAGTTAATTTATTAATATGAATTTTTTTAATTTATTTATTTAGGATAAGTTCAAGCCAAACAAAAAGTTAAAGCTCATAAGAGACTGTACGAAGGAGGCGGATATTGTAGACGCAGGACTACAAACAGTTATGGAAACTGCGGGGGCAGGCATTAAGATTGTGGCCAATGAATTCGGTCTCTGCAATGATTTACGCACCGCTGCCTTTATTTACTCGATGTCTAAGATTTTCCGAGCCTTAGAAATGGAGGGCATTTCTCAACAATAATTACAGAATGCGTCTGAAGTCGCTTGGCGATTATTTATTTTTACAAATTTTACATTTATATATTTATAAGATCCAAAGTGTAATATCCTTTTGTATATTTTTCTTAAATTTTTAAATAAATATTTCTTTACAAAAACACAAACAGAATGGCTTCTTGACAGCAACAGTTTAACAATTAAAAAAAAAACCCCTACCCACTTACTACGCCAATTTTGGTGGCATTCACCACTGCAATGATTTACGCACCGCCGCCTTTATTTACTCGATTTCGAAGATTTTCCGAGCATTAGAATTGGAGGGCATTTCTCAGCAATAATTGCAGAATGCGTCTGAAGTCGCTAGGCGATTGTTTATTTTTACACATTTTACATTTATATATTTATAAGATCGAAAGTGTAATATCCTTTTGTATATTTTTCTTCAATTTTTAAATAAATATTTCTTTACACAAACACAAACAAAATGGCTTCTTGACAGCAACAGTTTTACAATTAAAAAACAAAACCCCTACCCACTTACCTCTGTTTTTGGTACCCTTATATCTGTTTTTCTGTTTTTGGTAATATGGTACTCATACGACCTGTATAACCCCATTTGCGCGCCGTGAAAAAATCGGTTTTTCACCACGCGCCAATGCATCAAATGCACCAAAATGCACCAAAAAAGTGGTGAATGGTACCAAAAATCCATCCACCAAATGCACCAAAAATAGCGTAGTAAGTGGGTAGGGGTTATTATGCATTATTCGTCATTTTTTACGATCCCCAAAATCCAAAATTTTTGCCAGAATAAAATAATTAACATTAAAAAAACATTAACATTAACATATTTTCAACAGAAAAAATCAAAACTTCAAAACATAAACAGTCAATATTGTCAAATTTATTTTTCTCAGTTCAGTTGATATTGAGATTTTCATAAGAACAGTTGTGTTGAACGGAGCGATTTGAATTTGTTCTCGAAGAAAATAATTACAAAAAAAAACCTGACGCAAATAATAAATAAACAAAAAATATTTTCTTACTGAATATTGTGGAATATTTATATATTCGTAATACAATTGTATATATACAATATACAACAAAATCAGCGGATACCAAAATAATTGCCGAAAAAGTGAGTGCAAAAAATTTCTTACAAAAACACACAAAAAAAATCATAACTGGGATTGCATTATCGCAAGGCAATATGTCCTTCCTTTTAAATGGTAAACTTTTACGATCTTCACTATCGAAGACAGTTTTAAACTGGACCGGACTTGGAGCTACGCGTGAAAAGCACGTGATGCCCAAGCATTTGGAAAAAATCAATAAAGACAAAGACCCACCATTTGCACACATGGTTGAGTATTATTATCACTCGGCCGCTCAGCTAATGGAGCCGATGATGATAAAGGAGCTGGAAAAGTATCCTTACATGAAGAAGGAACAGCGTGAACAACGTGTTTCCGCCATGCTTAAATTGATGGGCTGCACTACAAATCTATTGGAAGTTACCTTCCCTATAATAAGAAGTGATGGCAATTACGAGCTAATCACCGGCTATCGCGCACACCACACTAGACACAGATTACCACTCAAAGGCGGTGGGTTCAATTATATTATTGGCTATTATTTTTCTAGAAAAGCTGGTATATTCAAAAAATTTCTCAACGAATTTTCTAGAATATATGCATGTAGTTGTGTGTTTCAAGAAAATGTTCTTCCTTTTCAATGCTTCAACTGCTGATGGCTAGCATGATATATATAACTGACTGATAATATCCGTTCCTCTTTTGTAGGCATACGTTTTGCCATGGACGTCGACGCCGATGAGATACGCGCTTTGGCTTATCTGATGGCGTTTAAGACGGCTTGCGTGAATGTACCGTTTGGTGGTTCCAAGGGTGGCATACGTATCGACCCGAAGAAGTATACTGCACAAGAATTGCAAACAATTACGCGTCGCTATACAATGGAGCTATTACGTCGCAATATGATAGGTCCGGGTATAGATGTACCGGCACCAGATGTGAATACCAATAATATATATTAAAACTTTTGGTAATTTTTTTTTATGAAATATTAGAAAACGTCTTGATAGACAAATAAATTGTTCTTCTAGGCTATAACGATGTAGATGCATTGGCCATCACGACTGGTAAGCCAGTAGAAATAGGCGGTATAAATGGTCGCACCGCCGCCACGGGACGTGGTCTATTTAAGGCGGCTGAATGTTTTATTATGGATAAAGATTGGATGGATTTATTAGGCTGGAAGACTGGTTGGAAAGATAAAACCGTGATCGTACAAGGGTTTGGCAATGTCGGTTCCCATGCATCCGTTTTTGTAGTGGAAGCCGGTGCCAAACTGATCGGTGTTCAAGAATTTGACGTGTCTCTAGTAAATGAGAATGGCATTGATCCAAAGGTATGTGGCGTATTGAAAATAAATATCTCCATGATAATATTTTTTTAATTTTCTTCATATACTTAGGACTTAATGGAGTAGTATGCAAAAAATAATAAATCAATCAAGGGCTATACCAAAGCCACCGAAAAAGAGGGCAGTTTGTTGGGTGAAAAATGCGATATACTAATGCCTTGCTCTACGCAAAAGGTTCTCACTGTCGAAAATGCTAACAGTGTACAAGCCAAGATGATTTTAGAAGGCGCTAATGGTCCTTCGACGCCAGCTGCCGATGAAATATTACGTAAAAAGAATGTACTCATTATACCGGATTTGTTTTGCAATGCTGGCGGTGTAACGGTATCCTACTTTGAGTACTTAAAGAATATCAATCATGTATCTTATGGCAAAATGAATGTTAAACGCGAGAAAGCCATAATCAACGAGATCTTTAACTCCATGAATGAGTGCGAGGTAAGTGAACTTTGACCACCGTGCAAATAAGTTAATTTGTTAATATGAATTTTTTTAATTTATTTATTTAGGATAAGTTCAAGCCAAACAAAAAGTTAAAGCTCATAAGAGACTGTACGAAGGAGGCGGATATTGTAGACGCAGGACTACAAACAGTTATGGAAACTGCGGGGGCAGGCATTAAGATTGTGGCCAATGAATTCGGTCTCTGCAATGATTTACGCACCGCTGCCTTTATTTACTCGATTTCTAAGATTTTCCGAGCCTTAGAAATGGAGGGCATTTCTCAACAATAATTACAGAATGCGTCTGAAGTCGCTTGGCGATTATTTATTTTTACAAATTTTACATTTATATATTTATAAGATCCAAAGTGTAATATCCTTTTGTATATTTTTCTTCAATTTTTAAATAAATATTTCTTTACACAAACACAAACAAAATGGCTTCTTGACAGCAACAGTTTTACAATTAAAAAACAAAACCCCTACCCACTTACCTCTGTTTTTGGTACCCTTATATCTGTTTTTCTGTTTTTGGTAATATGGTACTCATACGACCTGTATAATCCCATTTGCGCGCCGTGAAAAAATCGGTTTTTCACCACGCGCCAATGCATCAAATGCACCAAAATGCACCAAAAAAGTGGTGAATGGTACCAAAAACCCATCCACCAAATGCACCAAAAATAGCGTAGTAAGTGGGTAGGGGTTATTATGCATTATTCGTCATTTTTTACGATCCCCAAAATCCAAAATTTTTGCCAGAATAAAATAATTAACATTAAAAAAACATTAACATTAACATATTTTCAACAGAAAAAATCAAAACTTCAAAACATAAACAGTCAATTTTGTCAAATTTATTTTTCTCAGTTCAGTTGATATTGAGATTTTCATAAGAACAGTTGTGTTGAACGGAGCGATTTGAATTTGTTCTCGAAGAAAATAATTACAAAAAAAAACCTGACGCAAATAATAAATAAACAAAAAATATTTTCTTACTGAATATTGTGGAATATTTATATATTCGTAATACAATTGTATATATACAATATACAACAAAATCAGCGGATACCAAAATAATTGCCGAAAAAGTGAGTGCAAAAAATTTCTTACAAAAACACACAAAAAAAATCATAACTGGGATTGCATTATCGCAAGGCAATATGTCCTTCCTTTTAAATGGTAAACTTTTACGATCTTCACTATCGAAGACAGTTTTAAACTGGACCGGACTTGGGGCTACGCGTGAAAAGCACGTGATGCCCAAGCATTTGGAAAAAATCAATAAAGACAAAGACCCACCATTTGCACACATGGTTGAGTATTATTATCACTCGGCCGCTCAGCTAATGGAGCCGATGATGATAAAGGAGCTGGAAAAGTATCCTTACATGAAGAAGGAACAGCGTGAACAACGTGTTTCCGCCATGCTTAAATTGATGGGCTGCACTACAAATCTATTGGAAGTTACCTTCCCTATAATAAGAAGTGATGGCAATTACGAGCTAATCACCGGCTATCGCGCACACCACACTAGACACAGATTACCACTCAAAGGCGGTGGGTTCAATTATATTATTGGCTATTATTTTTCTAGAAAAGCTGGTATATTCAAAAAATTTCTCAACGAATTTTCTAGAATATATGCATGTAGTTGTGTGTTTCAAGAAAATGTTCTTCCTTTTCAATGCTTCAACTGCTGATGTCTAGCATGATATATATAACTGACTGATCATATCCGTTCCTCTTTTGTAGGCATACGTTTTGCCATGGACGTCGACGCCGATGAGATACGCGCTTTGGCTTATCTGATGGCGTTTAAGACGGCTTGCGTGAATGTACCGTTTGGTGGTTCCAAGGGTGGCATACGTATCGACCCGAAGAAGTATACTGCACAAGAATTGCAAACAATTACGCGTCGCTATACAATGGAGCTATTACGTCGCAATATGATAGGTCCGGGTATAGATGTACCGGCACCAGATGTGAATACCAGCCAACGCGAGATGAGTTGGTTGGTGGATCAATATATTAAAACTTTTGGTAATTTTTTTTTATGAAATATTAGAAAACGTCTTGATAGACAAATAAATTGTTCTTCTAGGCTATAACGATGTAGATGCATTGGCCATCACGACTGGTAAGCCAGTAGAAATAGGCGGTATAAATGGTCGCACCGCCGCCACGGGACGTGGTCTATTTAAGGCGGCTGAATGTTTTATTATGGATAAAGATTGGATGGATTTATTAGGCTGGAAGACTGGTTGGAAAGATAAAACCGTGATCGTACAAGGGTTTGGCAATGTCGGTTCCCATGCATCCGTTTTTGTAGTGGAAGCCGGTGCCAAACTGATCGGTGTTCAAGAATTTGACGTGTCTCTAGTAAATGAGAATGGCATTGATCCAAAGGTATGTGGCGTATTGAAAATAAATATCTCCATGATAATATTTTTTTAATTTTCTTCATATACTTAGGACTTAATGGAGTATTATGCAAAAAATAATAAATCAATCAAGGGCTATACCAAAGCCACCGAAAAAGAGGGCAGTTTGTTGGGTGAAAAATGCGATATACTAATGCCTTGCTCTACGCAAAAGGTTCTCACTGTCGAAAATGCTAACAGTGTACAAGCCAAGATGATTTTAGAAGGCGCTAATGGTCCTTCGACGCCAGCTGCCGATGAAATATTACGTAAAAAGAATGTACTCATTATACCGGATTTGTTTTGCAATGCTGGCGGTGTAACGGTATCCTACTTTGAGTACTTAAAGAATATCAATCATGTATCTTATGGCAAAATGAATGTTAAACGCGAGAAAGCCATAATCAACGAGATCTTTAACTCCATGAATAAGTGCGAGGTAAGTGAACTTTGACCACCGTGCAAATAAGTTAATTTGTTAATATGAATTTTTTTAATTTATTTATTTAGGATAAGTTCAAGCCAAACAAAAAGTTATAGCTCATAAGAGACTGTACGAAGGAGGCGGATATTGTAGACGCAGGACTACAAACAGTTATGGAAACTGCGGGGGCAGGCATTAAGATTGTGGCCAATGAATTCGGTCTCTGCAATGATTTACGCACCGCTGCCTTTGTTTACTCGATTTCGAAGATTTTCCGAGCATTAGAATTGGAGGGCATTTCTCAGCAATAATTGCAGAATGCGTCTGAAGTCGCTAGGCGATTGTTTATTTTTACACATTTTACATTTATATATTTATAAGATCCAAAGTGTAATATCCTTTTGTATATTTTTCTTAAATTTTTAAATAAATATTTCTTTACAAAAACACAAACAGAATGGCTTCTTGACAGCAACAGTTTAACAATTAAAAAAAAAACCCCTACCCACTTACTACGCCAATTTTGGTGGCATTCACCACTGCAATGATTTACGCACCGCCGCCTTTATTTACTCGATTTCGAAGATTTTCCGAGCATTAGAATTGGAGGGCATTTCTCAGCAATAATTGCAGAATGCGTCTGAAGTCGCTAGGCGATTGTTTATTTTTACACATTTTACATTTATATATTTATAAGATCCAAAGTGTAATATCCTTTTGTATATTTTTCTTAAATTTTTAAATAAATATTTCTTTACAAAAACACAAACAGAATGGCTTCTTGACAGCAACAGTTTAACAATTAAAAAAAAAACCCCTACCCACTTACTACGCCAATTTTGGTGGCATTCACCACTGCAATGATTTACGCACCGCCGCCTTTATTTACTCGATTTCGAAGATTTTCCGAGCATTAGAATTGGAGGGCATTTCTCAGCAATAATTGCAGAATGCGTCTGAAGTCGCTAGGCGATTGTTTATTTTTACACATTTTACATTTATATATTTATAAGATCGAAAGTGTAATATCCTTTTGTATATTTTTCTTCAATTTTTAAATAAATATTTCTTTACACAAACACAAACAAAATGGCTTCTTGACAGCAACAGTTTTACAATTAAAAAACAAAACCCCTACCCACTTACCTCTGTTTTTGGTACCCTTATATCTGTTTTTCTGTTTTTGGTAATATGGTACTCATACGACCTGTATAACCCCATTTGCGCGCCGTGAAAAAATCGGGTTTTCACCACGCGCCAATGCATCAAATGCACCAAAATGCACCAAAAAAGTGGTGAATGGTACCAAAAATCCATCCACCAAATGCACCAAAAATAGCGTAGTAAGTGGGTAGGGGTTATTATGCATTATTCGTCATTTTTTACGATCCCCAAAATCCAAAATTTTTGCCAGAATAAAATAATTAACATTAAAAAAACATTAACATTAACATATTTTCAACAGAAAAAATCAAAACTTCAAAACATAAACAGTCAATATTGTCAAATTTATTTTTCTCAGTTCAGTTGATATTGAGATTTTCATAAGAACAGTTGTGTTGAACGGAGCGATTTGAATTTGTTCTCGAAGAAAATAATTACAAAAAAAACCTGACGCAAATAATAAATAAACAAAAAATATTTTCTTACTGAATATTGTGGAATATTTATATATTCGTAATACAATTGTATATATACAATATACAACAAAATCAGCGGATACCAAAATAATTGCCGAAAAAGTGAGTGCAAAAAATTTCTTACAAAAACACACAAAAAAAAATCATAATTGGGATTGCATTATCGCAAGGCAATATGTCCTTCCTTTTAAATGGTAAACTTTTACTATCTTCACTATCGAAGACAGTTTTAAACTGGACCGGACTTGGGGCTACGCGTGAAAAGCACGTGATGCCCAAGCATTTGGAAAAAATCAATAAAGACAAAGACCCACCATTTGCACACATGGTTGAGTATTATTATCACTCGGCCGCTCAGCTAATGGAGCCGATGATGATAAAGGAGCTGGAAAAGTATCCTTACATGAAGAAGGAACAGCGTGAACAACGTGTTTCCGCCATGCTTAAATTGATGGGCTGCACTACAAATCTATTGGAAGTTACCTTCCCTATAATAAGAAGTGATGGCAATTACGAGCTAATCACCGGCTATCGCGCACACCACACTAGACACAGATTACCACTCAAAGGCGGTGGGTTCAATTATATTATTGGCTATTATTTTTCTAGAAAAGCTGGTATATTCAAAAAATTTCTCAACGAATTTTCTAGAATATATGCATGTAGTTGTGTGTTTCAAGAAAATGTTCTTCCTTTTCAATGCTTCAACTGCTGATGTCTAGCATGATATATATAACTGACTGATCATATCCGTTCCTCTTTTGTAGGCATACGTTTTGCCATGGACGTCGACGCCGATGAGATACGCGCTTTGGCTTATCTGATGGCGTTTAAGACGGCTTGCGTGAATGTACCGTTTGGTGGTTCCAAGGGTGGCATACGTATCGACCCGAAGAAGTATACTGCACAAGAATTGCAAACAATTACGCGTCGCTATACAATGGAGCTATTACGTCGCAATATGATAGGTCCGGGTATAGATGTACCGGCACCAGATGTGAATACCAGCCAACGCGAGATGAGTTGGTTGGTGGATCTATATATTAAAACTTTTGGTAATTTTTTTTTATGAAATATTAGAAAACGTCTTGATAGACAAATAAATTGTTCTTCTAGGCTATAACGATGTAGATGCATTGGCCATCACGACTGGTAAGCCAGTAGAAATAGGCGGTATAAATGGTCGCACCGCCGCCACGGGACGTGGTCTATTTAAGGCGGCTGAATGTTTTATTATGGATAAAGATTGGATGGATTTATTAGGCTGGAAGACTGGTTGGAAAGATAAAACCGTGATCGTACAAGGGTTTGGCAATGTCGGTTCCCATGCATCCGTTTTTGTAGTGGAAGCCGGTGCCAAACTGATCGGTGTTCAAGAATTTGACGTGTCTCTAGTAAATGAGAATGGCATTGATCCAAAGGTATGTGGCGTATTGAAAATAAATATCTCCATGATAATATTTTTTTAATTTTCTTCATATACTTAGGACTTAATGGAGTATTATGCAAAAAATAATAAATCAATCAAGGGCTATACCAAAGCCACCGAAAAAGTGGGCAGTTTGTTGGGTGAAAAATGCGATATACTAATGCCTTGCTCTACGCAAAAGGTTCTCACTGTCGAAAATGCTAACAGTGTACAAGCCAAGATGATTTTAGAAGGCGCTAATGGTCCTTCGACGCCAGCTGCCGATGAAATATTACGTGAAAAGAATGTACTCATTATACCGGATTTGTTTTGCAATGCTGGCGGTGTAACGGTATCCTACTTTGAGTACTTAAAGAATATCAATCATGTATCTTATGGCAAAATGAATGTTAAACGCGAGAAAGCCATAATCAACGAGATCTTTAACTCCATGAATGAGTGCGAGGTAAGTGAACTTTGACCACCGTGCAAATAAGTTAATTTGTTAATATGAATTTTTTTAATTTATTTATTTAGGATAAGTTCAAGCCAAACAAAAAGTTAAAGCTCATAAGAGACTGTACGAAGGAGGCGGATAGTGTAGACGCAGGACTACAAACAGTTATGGAAACTGCGGGGGCAGGCATTAAGATTGTGGCCAATGAATTCGGTCTCTGCAATGATTTACGCACCGCTGCCTTTATTTACTCGATTTCTAAGATTTTCCGAGCCTTAGAAATGGAGGGCATTTCTCAACAATAATTACAGAATGCGTCTGAAGTCGCTTGGCGATTATTTATTTTTACAAATTTTACATTTATATATTTATAAGATCCAAAGTGTAATATCCTTTTGTATATTTTTCTTAAATTTTTAAATAAATATTTCTTTACAAAAACACAAACAGAATGGCTTCTTGACAGCAACAGTTTAACAATTAAAAAAAAACCCCTACCCACTTACTACGCCAATTTTGGTGGCATTCACCACTGCAATGATTTACGCACCGCCGCCTTTATTTACTCGATTTCGAAGATTTTCCGAGCATTAGAATTGGAGGGCATTTCTCAACAATAATTACAGAATGCGTCTGAAGTCGCTTGGCGATTATTTATTTTTACAAATTTTACATTTATATATTTATAAGATCCAAAGTGTAATATCCTTTTGTATATTTTTCTTCAATTTTTAAATAAATATTTCTTTACACAAACACAAACAAAATGGCTTCTTGACAGCAACAGTTTTACAATTAAAAAACAAAACCCCTACCCACTTACCTCTGTTTTTGGTACCCTTATATCTGTTTTTCTGTTTTTGGTAATATGGTACTCATACGACCTGTATAATCCCATTTGCGCGCCGTGAAAAAATCGGTTTTTCACCACGCGCCAATGCATCAAATGCACCAAAATGCACCAAAAAAGTGGTGAATGGTACCAAAAATCCATCCACCAAATGCACCAAAAATAGCGTAGTAAGTGGGTAGGGGTTATTATGCATTATTCGTCATTTTTTACGATCCCCAAAATCCAAAATTTTTGCCAGAATAAAATAATTAACATTAAAAAAACATTAACATTAACATATTTTCAACAGAAAAAATCAAAACTTCAAAACATAAACAGTCAATATTGTCAAATTTATTTTTCTCAGTTCAGTTGATATTGAGATTTTCATAAGAACAGTTGTGTTGAACGGAGCGATTTGAATTTGTTCTCGAAGAAAATAATTACAAAAAAAAACCTGACGCAAATAATAAATAAACAAAAAATATTTTCTTACTGAATATTGTGGAATATTTATATATTCGTAATACAATTGTATATATACAATATACAACAAAATCAGCGGATACCAAAATAATTGCCGAAAAAGTGAGTGCAAAAAATTTCTTACAAAAACACACAAAAAAAAATCATAACTGGGATTGCATTATCGCAAGGCAATATGTCCTTCCTTTTAAATGGTAAACTTTTACGATATTCACTATCGAAGACAGTTTTAAACTGGACCGGACTTGGGGCTACGCGTGAAAAGCACGTGATGCCCAAGCATTTGGAAAAAATCAATAAAGACAAAGACCCACCATTTGCACACATGGTTGAGTATTATTATCACTCGGCCGCTCAGCTAATGGAGCCGATGATGATAAAGGAGCTGGAAAAGTATCCTTACATGAAGAAGGAACAGCGTGAACAACGTGTTTCCGCCATGCTTAAATTGATGGGCTGCACTACAAATCTATTGGAAGTTACCTTCCCTATAATAAGAAGTGATGGCAATTACGAGCTAATCACCGGCTATCGCGCACACCACACTAGACACAGATTACCACTCAAAGGCGGTGGGTTCAATTATATTATTGGCTATTATTTTTCTAGAAAAGCTGGTATATTCAAAAAATTTCTCAACGAATTTTCTAGAATATATGCATGTAGTTGTGTGTTTCAAGAAAATGTTCTTCCTTTTCAATGCTTCAACTGCTGATGTCTAGCATGATATATATAACTGACTGATCATATCCGTTCCTCTTTTGTAGGCATACGTTTTGCCATGGACGTCGACGCCGATGAGATACGCGCTTTGGCTTATCTGATGGCGTTTAAGACGGCTTGCGTGAATGTACCGTTTGGTGGTTCCAAGGGTGGCATACGTATCGACCCGAAGAAGTATACTGCACAAGAATTGCAAACAATTACGCGTCGCTATACAATGGAGCTATTACGTCGCAATATGATAGGTCCGGGTATAGATGTACCGGCACCAGATGTGAATACCAGCCAACGCGAGATGAGTTGGTTGGTGGATCAATATATTAAAACTTTTGGTAATTTTTTTTTATGAAATATTAGAAAACGTCTTGATAGACAAATAAATTGTTCTTCTAGGCTATAACGATGTAGATGCATTGGCCATCACGACTGGTAAGCCAGTAGAAATAGGCGGTATAAATGGTCGCACCGCCGCCACGGGACGTGGTCTATTTAAGGCGGCTGAATGTTTTATTATGGATAAAGATTGGATGGATTTATTAGGCTGGAAGACTGGTTGGAAAGATAAAACCGTGATCGTACAAGGGTTTGGCAATGTCGGTTCCCATGCATCCGTTTTTGTAGTGGAAGCCGGTGCCAAACTGATCGGTGTTCAAGAATTTGACGTGTCTCTAGTAAATGAGAATGGCATTGATCCAAAGGTATGTGGCGTATTGAAAATAAATATCTCCATGATAATATTTTTTTAATTTTCTTCATATACTTAGGACTTAATGGAGTATTATGCAAAAAATAATAAATCAATCAAGGGCTATACCAAAGCCACCGAAAAAGTGGGCAGTTTGTTGGGTGAAAAATGCGATATACTAATGCCTTGCTCTACGCAAAAGGTTCTCACTGTCGAAAATGCTAACAGTGTACAAGCCAAGATGATTTTAGAAGGCGCTAATGGTCCTTCGACGCCAGCTGCCGATGAAATATTACGTGAAAAGAATGTACTCATTATACCGGATTTGTTTTGCAATGCTGGCGGTGTAACGGTATCCTACTTTGAGTACTTAAAGAATATCAATCATGTATCTTATGGCAAAATGCATGTTAAACGCGAGAAAGCCATAATCAACGAGATCTTTAACTCCATGAATGAGTGCGAGGTAAGTGAACTTTGACCACCGTGCAAATAAGTTAATTTGTTAATATGAATTTTTTTAATTTATTTATTTAGGATAAGTTCAAGCCAAACAAAAAGTTAAAGCTCATAAGAGACTGTACGAAGGAGGCGGATATTGTAGACGCAGGACTACAAACAGTTATGGAAACTGCGGGGGCAGGCATTAAGATTGTGGCCAATGAATTCGGTCTCTGCAATGATTTACGCACCGCTGCCTTTATTTACTCGATTTCTAAGATTTTCCGAGCCTTAGAAATGGAGGGCATTTCTCAACAATAATTACAGAATGTGTCTGAAGTCGCTTGGCGATTATTTATTTTTACAAATTTTACATTTATATATTTATAAGATCCAAAGTGTAATATCCTTTTGTATATTTTTCTTAAATTTTTAAATAAATATTTCTTTACAAAAACACAAACAGAATGGCTTCTTGACAGCAACAGTTTAACAATTAAAAAAAAAAACCCTACCCACTTACTACGCCAATTTTGGTGGCATTCACCACTGCAATGATTTACGCACCGCCGCCTTTATTTACTCGATTTCGAAGATTTTCCGAGCATTAGAATTGGAGGGCATTTCTCAGCAATAATTGCAGAATGCGTCTGAAGTCGCTAGGCGATTGTTTATTTTTACACATTTTACATTTATATATTTATAAGATCCAAAGTGTAATATCCTTTTGTATATTTTTCTTCAATTTTTAAATAAATATTTCTTTACACAAACACAAACAAAATGGCTTCTTGACAGCAACAGTTTTACAATTAAAAAACAAAACCCCTACCCACTTACCTCTGTTTTTGGTACCCTTATATCTGTTTTTCTGTTTTTGGTAATATGGTACTCATACGACCTGTATAACCCCATTTGCGCGCCGTGAAAAAATCGGGTTTTCACCACGCGTCAATGCATCAAATGCACCAAAATGCACCAAAAAAGGGGTCGGCTTTAGTATAGTATCCCCCGATTTCAGAGTTAAAATGGGTATGGTTGGAAAGAGGACGATCTCCAGATTACGAATATATATAATAGTTGCCGCAGGAGACTTACAGTTTTCGAGATATTCGCATTTAAAGTTGAAAATTTCACAAATTTTATGTGGCGATATTTCGATTATTACTTAACTTTTAATTTTTATAATACGCTTATTATACACTAACACTTCTAAACTAACTAAATTGTTTCCACATACTTATTTTATATCAATTGGTTTAATATTTGCTTTAAATAAGCATTTTAATTTTTAAACAATTTTGTTTATATGCACAATAACCATGTTGACAGATATCAAGTGTTGCCAAATCTACATATTTTACAAACGAATAAAAGTTAATAAAAAAATTACATGATTTATAATACATTTATTCCTGTTTCTTGAAAAACCATGATATTGGGTGGACCAGAGTTATTTTTCAAAAGCGCGGCCGAAGGGCGCAATTGCAGAAAAAAGCAATACGCGAAAGATTATTATTTTTATTTTCATTTGTTTGGTTATGGCAATACTTGATATCTGTCAACCTGGTTATTGTGCATATAAACAAAATTGTTTAAAAATTAAAATACTTATTTAAAGCAAATATTAAACCAATTGATATAAAATAAGCATGTGGAAACAATTTAGTGAAGTGTTAGTGTATAATAAGCGTATTATATAAATTAAAAGTTAAGTAATAATCGAAATATCGCCACACAAAATTTGTGAAATTTTCAACTTTAAATGCGAATATCTCGAAAACTATAAGTCCCCAGCGGCAACTATTATATATATTCGTAATCTGGAGATCGTCCTCTTTCCAACCATACCTATTTTAACCCCGAAATCGGGGGATACTATACTAAAGTTTCCCCCAAAAAAGTGGTGAATGGTACCAAAAATCCATCCACCAAATGCACCAAAAATAGCGTAGTAAGTGGGTAGGGGTTATTATGCATTATTCGTCATTTTTTACGATCCCCAAAATCCAAAATTTTTGCCAGAATAAAATAATTAACATTAAAAAAACATTAACATTAACATATTTTCAACAGAAAAAATCAAAACTTCAAAACATAAACAGTCAATATTGTCAAATTTATTTTTCTCAGTTCAGTTGATATTGAGATTTTCATAAGAACAGTTGTGTTGAACGGAGCGATTTGAATTTGTTCTCGAAGAAAATAATTACAAAAAAAAACCTGACGCAAATAATAAATAAACAAAAAATATTTTCTTACTGAATATTGTGGAATATTTATATATTCGTAATACAATTGTATATATACAATATACAACAAAATCAGCGGATACCAAAATAATTGCCGAAAAAGTGAGTGCAAACAATTTCTTACAAAAACACACAAAAAAAAATCATAACTGGGATTGCATTATCGTAAGGCAATATGTCCTTCCTTTTAAATGGTAAACTTTTACGATCTTCACTATCGAAGACAGTTTTAAACTGGACCGGACTTGGGGCTACGCGTGAAAAGCACGTGATGCCCAAGCATTTGGAAAAAATCAATAAAGACAAAGACCCACCATTTGCACACATGGTTGAGTATTATTATCACTCGGCCGCTCAGCTAATGGAGCCGATGATGATAAAGGAGCTGGAAAAGTATCCTTACATGAAGAAGGAACAGCGTGAACAACGTGAACAACGTGTTTCCGCCATGCTTAAATTGATGGGCTGCACTACAAATCTATTGGAAGTTACCTTCCCTATAATAAGAAGTGATGGCAATTACGAGCTAATCACCGGCTATCGCGCACACCACACTAGACACAGATTACCACTCAAAGGCGGTGGGTTCAATTATATTATTGGCTATTATTTTTCTAGAAAAGCTGGTATATTCAAAAAATTTCTCAACGAATTTTCTAGAATATATGCATGTAGTTGTGTGTTTCAAGAAAATGTTCTTCCTTTTCAATGCTTCAACTGCTGATGTCTAGCATGATATATATAACTGACTGATCATATCCGTTCCTCTTTTGTAGGCATACGTTTTGCCATGGACGTCGACGCCGATGAGATACGCGCTTTAGCTTATCTGATGGCGTTTAAGACGGCTTGCGTGAATGTACCGTTTGGTGGTTCCAAGGGTGGCATACGTATCGACCCGAAGAAGTATACTGCACAAGAATTGCAAACAATTACGCGTCGCTATACAATGGAGCTATTACGTCGCAATATGATAGGTCCGGGTATAGATATACCGGCACCAGATGTGAATACCAGCCAACGCGAGATGAGTTGGTTGGTGGATCAATATATTAAAACTTTTGGTAATTTTTTTTATGAAATATTAGAAAACGTCTTGATAGACAAATAAATTGTTCTTCTAGGCTATAACGATGTAGATGCATTGGCCATCACGACTGGTAAGCCAGTAGAAATAGGCGGTATAAATGGTCGCACCGCCGCCACGGGACGTGGTCTATTTAAGGCGGCTGAATGTTTTACTATGGATAAAGATTGGATGGATTTATTAGGCTGGAAGACTGGTTGGAAAGATAAAACCGTGATCGTACAAGGGTTTGGCAATGTCGGTTCCCATGCATCCGTTTTTGTAGTGGAAGCCGGTGCCAAACTGATCGGTGTTCAAGAATTTGACGTGTCTCTAGTAAATGAGAATGGCATTGATCTAAAGGTATGTGGCGTATTGAAAATAAATATCTCCATGATAATATTTTTTTAATTTTCTTCATATACTTAGGACTTAATGGAGTATTATGCAAAAAATAATAAATCAATCAAGGGCTATACCAAAGCCACCGAAAAAGAGGGCAGTTTGTTGGGTGAAAAATGCGATATACTAATGCCTTGCTCTACGCAAAAGGTTCTCACTGTCGAAAATGCTAACAGTGTACAAGCCAAGATGATTTTAGAAGGCGCTAATGGTCCATCGACGCCAGCTGCCGATGAAATATTACGTAAAAAGAATGTACTCATTATACCGGATTTGTTTTGCAATGCTGGCGGTGTAACGGTATCCTACTTTGAGTACTTAAAGAATATCAATCATGTATCTTATGGCAAAATGAATGTTAAACGCGAGAAAGCCATAATCAACGAGATCTTTAACTCCATGAATGAGTGCGAGGTAAGTGAACTTTGACCACCGTGCAAATAAGTTAATTTGTTAATATGAATTTTTTTAATTTATTTATTTAGGATAAGTTCAAGCCAAACAAAAAGTTAAAGCTCATAAGAGACTGTACGAAGGAGGCGGATATTGTAGACGCAGGACTACAAACAGTTATGGAAACTGCGGGGGCAGGCATTAAGATTGTGGCCAATGAATTCGGTCTCTGCAATGATTTACGCACCGCTGCCTTTATTTACTCGATTTCTAAGATTTTCCGAGCCTTAGAAATGGAGGACATTTCTCAACAATAATTACAGAATGCGTCTGAAGTCGCTTGGCGATTATTTATTTTTACAAATTTTACATTTATATATTTATAAGATCCAAAGTGTAATATCCTTTTGTATATTTTTCTTAAATTTTTAAATAAATATTTCTTTACAAAAACACAAACAAAATGGCTTCTTGACAGCAACAGTTTTACAATTAAAAAACAAAACCCCTACCCACTTACCTCTGTTTTTGGTACCCTTATATCTGTTTTTCTGTTTTTGGTAATATGGTACTCATACGACCTGTATAACCCCATTTGCGCGCCGTGAAAAAATCGGGTTTTCACCACGCGTCAATGCATCAAATGCACCAAAATGCACCAAAAAAGTGGTGAATGGTACCAAAAATCCATCCACCAAATGCACCAAAAATAGCGTAGTAAGTGGGTAGGGGTTATTATGCATTATTCGTCATTTTTTACGATCCCCAAAATCCAAAATTTTTGCCAGAATAAAATAATTAACATTAAAAAAACATTAACATTAACATATTTTCAACAGAAAAAATCAAAACTTCAAAACATAAACAGTCAATATTGTCAAATTTATTTTTCTCAGTTCAGTTGATATTGAGATTTTCATAAGAACAGTTGTGTTGAACGGAGCGATTTGAATTTGTTCTCGAAGAAAATAATTACAAAAAAAAACCTGACGCAAATAATAAATAAACAAAAAATATTTTCTTACTGAATATTGTGGAATATTTATATATTCGTAATACAATTGTATATATACAATATACAACAAAATCAGCGGATACCAAAATAATTGCCGAAAAAGTGAGTGCAAAAAATTTCTTACAAAAACACACAAAAAAAAATCATAACTGGGATTGCATTATCGCAAGGCAATATGTCCTTCCTTTTAAATGGTAAACTTTTACGATCTTCACTATCGAAGACAGTTTTAAACTGGACCGGACTTGGGGCTACGCGTGAAAAGCACGTGATGCCCAAGCATTTGGAAAAAATCAATAAAGACAAAGACCCACCATTTGCACACATGGTTGAGTATTATTATCACTCGGCCGCTCAGCTAATGGAGCCGATGATGATAAAGGAGCTGGAAAAGTATCCTTACATGAAGAAGGAACAGCGTGAACAACGTGTTTCCGCCATGCTTAAATTGATGGGCTGCACTACAAATCTATTGGAAGTTACCTTCCCTATAATAAGAAGTGATGGCAATTACGAGCTAATCACCGGCTATCGCGCACACCACACTAGACACAGATTACCACTCAAAGGCGGTGGGTTCAATTATATTATTGGCTATTATTTTTCTAGAAAAGCTGGTATATTCAAAAAATTTCTCAACGAATTTTCTAGAATATATGCATGTAGTTGTGTGTTTCAAGAAAATGTTCTTCCTTTTCAATGCTTCAACTGCTGATGTCTAGCATGATATATATAACTGACTGATCATATCCGTTCCTCTTTTGTAGGCATACGTTTTGCCATGGACGTCGACGCCGATGAGATACGCGCTTTGGCTTATCTGATGGCGTTTAAGACGGCTTGCGTGAATGTACCGTTTGGTGGTTCCAAGGGTGGCATACGTATCGACCCGAAGAAGTATACTGCACAAGAATTGCAAACAATTACGCGTCGCTATACAATGGAGCTATTACGTCGCAATATGATAGGTCCGGGTATAGATGTACCGGCACCAGATGTGAATACCAGCCAACGCGAGATGAGTTGGTTGGTGGATCAATATATTAAAACTTTTGGTAATTTTTTTTTATGAAATATTAGAAAACGTCTTGATAGACAAATAAATTGTTCTTCTAGGCTATAACGATGTAGATGCATTGGCCATCACGACTGGTAAGCCAGTAGAAATAGGCGGTATAAATGGTCGCACCGCCGCCACGGGACGTGGTCTATTTAAGGCGGCTGAATGTTTTATTATGGATAAAGATTGGATGGATTTATTAGGCTGGAAGACTGGTTGGAAAGATAAAACCGTGATCGTACAAGGGTTTGGCAATGTCGGTTCCCATGCATCCGTTTTTGTAGTGGAAGCCGGTGCCAAACTGATCGGTGTTCAAGAATTTGACGTGTCTCTAGTAAATGAGAATGGCATTGATCCAAAGGTATGTGGCGTATTGAAAATAAATATCTCCATGATAATATTTTTTTAATTTTCTTCATATACTTAGGACTTAATGGAGTATTATGCAAAAAATAATAAATCAATCAAGGGCTATACCAAAGCCACCGAAAAAGAGGGCAGTTTGTTGGGTGAAAAATGCGATATACTAATGCCTTGCTCTACGCAAAAGGTTCTCACTGTCGAAAATGCTAACAGTGTACAAGCCAAGATGATTTTAGAAGGCGCTAATGGTCCTTCGACGCCAGCTGCCGATGAAATATTACGTGAAAAGAATGTACTCATTATACCGGATTTGTTTTGCAATGCTGGCGGTGTAACGGTATCCTACTTTGAGTACTTAAAGAATATCAATCATGTATCTTATGGCAAAATGAATGTTAAACGCGAGAAAGCCATAATCAACGAGATCTTTAACTCCATGAATGAGTGCGAGGTAAGTGAACTTTGACCACCGTGCAAATAAGTTAATTTGTTAATATGAATTTTTTTAATTTATTTATTTAGGATAAGTTCAAGCCAAACAAAAAGTTAAAGCTCATAAGAGACTGTACGAAGGAGGCGGATATTGTAGACGCAGGACTACAAACAGTTATGGAAACTGCGGGGGCAGGCATTAAGATTGTGGCCAATGAATTCGGTCTCTGCAATGATTTACGCACCGCTGCCTTTATTTACTCGATTTCTAAGATTTTCCGAGCCTTAGAAATGGAGGGCATTTCTCAACAATAATTACAGAATGCTTCTGAAGTCGCTTGGCGATTATTTATTTTTACAAATTTTACATTTATATATTTATAAGATCCAAAGTGTAATATCCTTTTGTATATTTTTCTTAAATTTTTAAATAAATATTTCTTTACAAAAACACAAACAGAATGGCTTCTTGACAGCAACAGTTTAACAATTAAAAAAAAAACCCCTACCCACTTACTACGCCAATTTTGGTGGCATTCACCACTGCAATGATTTACGCACCGCCGCCTTTATTTACTCGATTTCGAAGATTTTCCGAGCATTAGAATTGGAGGGCATTTCTCAGCAATAATTACAGAATGCGTCTGAAGTCGCTTGGCGATTATTTATTTTTACAAATTTTACATTTATATATTTATAAGATCCAAAGTGTAATATCCTTTTGTATATTTTTCTTCAATTTTTTAAATAAATATTTCTTTACACAAACACAAACAAAATGGCTTCTTGACAGCAACAGTTTTACAATTAAAAAACAAAACCCCTACCCACTTACCTCTGTTTTTGGTACCCTTATATCTGTTTTTCTGTTTTTGGTAATATGGTACTCATACGACCTGTATAACCCCATTTGCGCGCCGTGAAAAAATCGGTTTTTCACCACGCGCCAATGCATCAAATGCACCAAAATGCACCAAAAAAGTGGTGAATGGTACCAAAAATCCATCCACCAAATGCACCAAAAATAGCGTAGTAAGTGGGTAGGGGTTATTATGCATTATTCGTCATTTTTTACGATCCCCAAAATCCAAAATTTTTGCCAGAATAAAATAATTAACATTAAAAAAACATTAACATTAACATATTTTCAACAGAAAAAATCAAAACTTCAAAACATAAACAGTCAATATTGTCAAATTTATTTTTCTCAGTTCAGTTGATATTGAGATTTTCATAAGAACAGTTGTGTTGAACGGAGCGATTTGAATTTGTTCTCGAAGAAAATAATTACAAAAAAAAAAACCTGACGCAAATAATAAATAAACAAAAAATATTTTCTTACTGAATATTGTGGAATATTTATATATTCGTAATACAATTGTATATATACAATATACAACAAAATCAGCGGATACCAAAATAATTGCCGAAAAAGTGAGTGCAAAAAATTTCTTACAAAAACACACAAAAAAAATCATAACTGGGATTGCATTATCGCAAGGCAATATGTCCTTCCTTTTAAATGGTAAACTTTTACGATCTTCACTATCGAAGACAGTTTTAAACTGGACCGGACTTGGAGCTACGCGTGAAAAGCACGTGATGCCCAAGCATTTGGAAAAAATCAATAAAGACAAAGACCCACCATTTGCACACATGGTTGAGTATTATTATCACTCGGCCGCTCAGCTAATGGAGCCGATGATGATAAAGGAGCTGGAAAAGTATCCTTACATGAAGAAGGAACAGCGTGAACAACGTGTTTCCGCCATGCTTAAATTGATGGGCTGCACTACAAATCTATTGGAAGTTACCTTCCCTATAATAAGAAGTGATGGCAATTACGAGCTAATCACCGGCTATCGCGCACACCACACTAGACACAGATTACCACTCAAAGGCGGTGGGTTCAATTATATTATTGGCTATTATTTTTCTAGAAAAGCTGGTATATTCAAAAAATTTCTCAACGAATTTTCTAGAATATATGCATGTAGTTGTGTGTTTCAAGAAAATGTTCTTCCTTTTCAATGCTTCAACTGCTGATGTCTAGCATGATATATATAACTGACTGATAATATCCGTTCCTCTTTTGTAGGCATACGTTTTGCCATGGACGTCGACGCCGATGAGATACGCGCTTTGGCTTATCTGATGGCGTTTAAGACGGCTTGCGTGAATGTACCGTTTGGTGGTTCCAAGGGTGGCATACGTATCGACCCGAAGAAGTATACTGCACAAGAATTGCAAACAATTACGCGTCGCTATACAATGGAGCTATTACGTCGCAATATGATAGGTCCGGGTATAGATGTACCGGCACCAGATGTGAATACCAGCCAACGCGAGATGAGTTGGTTGGTGGATCAATATATTAAAACTTTTGGTAATTTTTTTTTATGAAATATTAGAAAACGTCTTGATAGACAAATAAATTGTTCTTCTAGGCTATAACGATGTAGATGCATTGGCCATCACGACTGGTAAGCCAGTAGAAATAGGCGGTATAAATGGTCGCACCGCCGCCACGGGACGTGGTCTATTTAAGGCGGCTGAATGTTTTATTATGGATAAAGATTGGATGGATTTATTAGGCTGGAAGACTGGTTGGAAAGATAAAACCGTGATCGTACAAGGGTTTGGCAATGTCGGTTCCCATGCATCCGTTTTTGTAGTGGAAGCCGGTGCCAAACTGATCGGTGTTCAAGAATTTGACGTGTCTCTAGTAAATGAGAATGGCATTGATCCAAAGGTATGTGGCGTATTGAAAATAAATATCTCCATGATAATATTTTTTTAATTTTCTTCATATACTTAGGACTTAATGGAGTATTATGCAAAAAATAATAAATCAATCAAGGGCTATACCAAAGCCACCGAAAAAGTGGGCAGTTTGTTGGGTGAAAAATGCGATATACTAATGCCTTGCTCTACGCAAAAGGTTCTCACTGTCGAAAATGCTAACAGTGTACAAGCCAAGATGATTTTAGAAGGCGCTAATGGTCCTTCGACGCCAGCTGCCGATGAAATATTACGTAAAAAGAATGTACTCATTATACCGGATTTGTTTTGCAATGCTGGCGGTGTAACGGTATCCTACTTTGAGTACTTAAAGAATATCAATCATGTATCTTATGGCAAAATGAATGTTAAACGCGAGAAAGCCATAATCAACGAGATCTTTAACTCCATGAATGAGTGCGAGGTAAGTGAACTTTGACCACCGTGCAAATAAGTTAATTTGTTAATATGAATTTTTTTAATTTATTTATTTAGGATAAGTTCAAGCCAAACAAAAAGTTAAAGCTCGTAAGAGACTGTACGAAGGAGGCGGATATTGTAGACGCAGAACTACAAACAGTTATGGAAACTGCGGGGGCAGGCATTAAGATTGTGGCCAATGAATTCGGTCTCTGCAATGATTTACGCACCGCTGCCTTTATTTACTCGATTTCTAAGATTTTCCGAGCCTTAGAAATGGAGGGCATTTCTCAACAATAATTACAGAATGCGTCTGAAGTCGCTTGGCGATTATTTATTTTTACAAATTTTACATTTATATATTTATAAGATCCAAAGTGTAATATCCTTTTGTATATTTTTCTTAAATTTTTAAATAAATATTTCTTTACAAAAACACAAACAGAATGGCTTCTTGACAGCAACAGTTTAACAATTAAAAAAAAAACCCCTACCCACTTACTACGCCAATTTTGGTGGCATTCACCACTGCAATGATTTACGCACCGCCGCCTTTATTTACTCGATTTCGAAGATTTTCCGAGCATTAGAATTGGAGGGCATTTCTCAGCAATAATTACAGAATGCGTCTGAAGTCGCTTGGCGATTATTTATTTTTACAAATTTTACATTTATATATTTATAAGATCCAAAGTGTAATATCCTTTTGTATATTTTTCTTCAATTTTTAAATAAATATTTCTTTACACAAACACAAACAAAATGGCTTCTTGACAGCAACAGTTTTACAATTAAAAAACAAAACCCCTACCCACTTACCTCTGTTTTTGGTACCCTTATATCTGTTTTTCTGTTTTTGGTAATATGGTACTCATACGACCTGTATAACCCCATTTGCGCGCCGTGAAAAAATCGGGTTTTCACCACGCGTCAATGCATCAAATGCACCAAAATGTACCAAAAAAGTGGTGAATGGTACCAAAAATCCATCCACCAAATGCACCAAAAATAGCGTAGTAAGTGGGTAGGGGTTATTATGCATTATTCGTCATTTTTTACGATCCCCAAAATCCAAAATTTTTGCCAGAATAAAATAATTAACATTAAAAAAACATTAACATTAACATATTTTCAACAGAAAAAATCAAAACTTCAAAACATAAACAGTCAATATTGTCAAATTTATTTTTCTCAGTTCAGTTGATATTGAGATTTTCATAAGAACAGTTGTGTTGAACGGAGCGATTTGAATTTGTTCTCGAAGAAAATAATTACAAAAAAAAACCTGACGCAAATAATAAATAAACAAAAAATATTTTCTTACTGAATATTGTGGAATATTTATATATTCGTAATACAATTGTATATATACAATATACAACAAAATCAGCGGATACCAAAATAATTGCCGAAAAAGTGAGTGCAAAAAATTTCTTACAAAAACACACAAAAAAAATCATAACTGGGATTGCATTATCGCAAGGCAATATGTCCTTCCTTTTAAATGGTAAACTTTTACGATCTTCACTATCGAAGACAGTTTTAAACTGGACCGGACTTGGGGCTACGCGTGAAAAGCACGTGATGCCCAAGCATTTGGAAAAAATCAATAAAGACAAAGACCCACCATTTGCACACATGGTTGAGTATTATTATCACTCGGCCGCTCAGCTAATGGAGCCGATGATGATAAAGGAGCTGGAAAAGTATCCTTACATGAAGAAGGAACAGCGTGAACAACGTGTTTCCGCCATGCTTAAATTGATGGGCTGCACTACAAATCTATTGGAAGTTACCTTCCCTATAATAAGAAGTGATGGCAATTACGAGCTAATCACCGGCTATCGCGCACACCACACTAGACACAGATTACCACTCAAAGGCGGTGGGTTCAATTATATTATTGGCTATTATTTTTCTAGAAAAGCTGGTATATTCAAAAAATTTCTCAACGAATTTTCTAGAATATATGCATGTAGTTGTGTGTTTCAAGAAAATGTTCTTCCTTTTCAATGCTTCAACTGCTGATGTCTAGCATGATATATATAACTGACTGATCATATCCGTTCCTCTTTTGTAGGCATACGTTTTGCCATGGACGTCGACGCCGATGAGATACGCGCTTTGGCTTATCTGATGGCGTTTAAGACGGCTTGCGTGAATGTACCGTTTGGTGGTTCCAAGGGTGGCATACGTATCGACCCGAAGAAGTATACTGCACAAGAATTGCAAACAATTACGCGTCGCTATACAATGGAGCTATTACGTCGCAATATGATAGGTCCGGGTATAGATGTACCGGCACCAGATGTGAATACCAGCCAACGCGAGATGAGTTGGTTGGTGGATCAATATATTAAAACTTTTGGTAATTTTTTTTTATGAAATATTAGAAAACGTCTTGATAGACAAATAAATTGTTCTTCTAGGCTATAACGATGTAGATGCATTGGCCATCACGACTGGTAAGCCAGTAGAAATAGGCGGTATAAATGGTCGCACCGCCGCCACGGGACGTGGTCTATTTAAGGCGGCTGAATGTTTTATTATGGATAAAGATTGGATGGATTTATTAGGCTGGAAGACTGGTTGGAAAGATAAAACCGTGATCGTACAAGGGTTTGGCAATGTCGGTTCCCATGCATCCGTTTTTGTAGTGGAAGCCGGTGCCAAACTGATCGGTGTTCAAGAATTTGACGTGTCTCTAGTAAATGAGAATGGCATTGATCCAAAGGTATGTGGCGTATTGAAAATAAATATCTCCATGATAATATTTTTTTAATTTTCTTCATATACTTAGGACTTAATGGAGTATTATGCAAAAAATAATAAATCAATCAAGGGCTATACCAAAGCCACCGAAAAAGAGGGCAGTTTGTTGGGTGAAAAATGCGATATACTAATGCCTTGCTCTACGCAAAAGGTTCTCACTGTCGAAAATGCTAACAGTGTACAAGCCAAGATGATTTTAGAAGGCGCTAATGGTCCTTCGACGCCAGCTGCCGATGAAATATTACGTGAAAAGAATGTACTCATTATACCGGATTTGTTTTGCAATGCTGGCGGTGTAACGGTATCCTACTTTGAGTACTTAAAGAATATCAATCATGTATCTTATGGCAAAATGAATGTTAAACGCGAGAAAGCCATAATCAACGAGATCTTTAACTCCATTAATGAGTGCGAGGTAAGTGAACTTTGACCACCGTGCAAATAAGTTAATTTGTTAATATGAATTTTTTTAATTTATTTATTTAGGATAAGTTCAAGCCAAACAAAAAGTTAAAGCTCATAAGAGACTGTACGAAGGAGGCGGATATTGTAGACGCAGGACTACAAACAGTTATGGAAACTGCGGGGGCAGGCATTAAGATTGTGGCCAATGAATTCGGTCTCTGCAATGATTTACGCACCGCTGCCTTTATTTACTCGATTTCTAAGATTTTCCGAGCCTTAGAAATGGAGGGCATTTCTCAACAATAATTACAGAATGCGTCTGAAGTCGCTTGGCGATTATTTATTTTTACAAATTTTACATTTATATATTTATAAGATCCAAAGTGTAATATCCTTTTGTATATTTTTCTTCAATTTTTAAATAAATATTTCTTTACACAAACACAAACAAAATGGCTTCTTGACAGCAACAGTTTTACAATTAAAAAACAAAACCCCTACCCACTTACTACGCCAATTTTGGTGGTATTCACCACTGCAATGATTTACGCACCGCCGCCTTTATTTACTCGATTTCGAAGATTTTCCGAGCATTAGAATTGGAGGGCATTTCTCAGCAATAATTGCAGAATGCGTCTGAAGTCGCTGGCGATTGTTTATTTTTACACATTTTACATTTATATATTTATAAGATCCAAAGTGTAATATCCTTTTGTATATTTTTCTTCAATTTTTAAATAAATATTTCTTTACACAAACACAAACAAAATGGCTTCTTGACAGCAACAGTTTTACAATTAAAAAACAAAACCCCTACCCACTTACCTCTGTTTTTGGTACCCTTATATCTGTTTTTCTGTTTTTGGTAATATGGTACTCATACGACCTGTATAACCCCATTTGCGCGCCGTGAAAAAATCGGTTTTTCACCACGCGCCAATGCATCAAATGCACCAAAATGCACCAAAAAAGTGGTGAATGGTACCAAAAATCCATCCACCAAATGCACCAAAAATAGCGTAGTAAGTGGGTAGGGGTTATTATGCATTATTCGTCATTTTTTACGATCCCCAAAATCCAAAATTTTTGCCAGAATAAAATAATTAACATTAAAAAAACATTAACATTAACATATTTTCAACAGAAAAAATCAAAACTTCAAAACATAAACAGTCAATATTGTCAAATTTATTTTTCTCAGTTCAGTTGATATTGAGATTTTCATAAGAACAGTTGTGTTGAACGGAGCGATTTGAATTTGTTCTCGAAGAAAATAATTACAAAAAAAAACCTGACGCAAATAATAAATAAACAAAAAATATTTTCTTACTGAATATTGTGGAATATTTATATATTCGTAATACAATTGTATATATACAATATACAACAAAATCAGCGGATACCAAAATAATTGCCGAAAAAGTGAGTGCAAAAAATTTCTTACAAAAACACACAAAAAAAATCATAACTGGGATTGCATTATCGCAAGGCAATATGTCCTTCCTTTTAAATGGTAAACTTTTACGATCTTCACTATCGAAGACAGTTTTAAACTGGACCGGACTTGGGGCTACGCGTGAAAAGCACGTGATGCCCAAGCATTTGGAAAAAATCAATAAAGACAAAGACCCACCATTTGCACACATGGTTGAGTATTATTATCACTCGGCCGCTCAGCTAATGGAGCCGATGATGATAAAGGAGCTGGAAAAGTATCCTTACATGAAGAAGGAACAGCGTGAACAACGTGTTTCCGCCATGCTTAAATTGATGGGCTGCACTACAAATCTATTGGAAGTTACCTTCCCTATAATAAGAAGTGATGGCAATTACGAGCTAATCAACGGCTATCGCGCACACCACACTAGACACAGATTACCACTCAAAGGCGGTGGGTTCAATTATATTATTGGCTATTATTTTTCTAGAAAAGCTGGTATATTCAAAAAATTTCTCAACGAATTTTCTAGAATATATGCATGTAGTTGTGTGTTTCAAGAAAATGTTCTTCCTTTTCAATGCTTCAACTGCTGATGTCTAGCATGATATATATAACTGACTGATCATATCCGTTCCTCTTTTGTAGGCATACGTTTTGCCATGGACGTCGACGCCGATGAGATACGCGCTTTAGCTTATCTGATGGCGTTTAAGACGGCTTGCGTGAATGTACCGTTCGGTGGTTCCAAGGGTGGCATACGTATCGACCCGAAGAAGTATACTGCACAAGAATTGCAAACAATTACGCGTCGCTATACAATGGAGCTATTACGTCGCAATATGATAGGTCCGGGTATAGATGTACCGGCACCAGATGTGAATACCAGCCAACGCGAGATGAGTTGGTTGGTGGATCAATATATTAAAACTTTTGGTAATTTTTTTTTATGAAATATTAGAAAACGTCTTGATAGACAAATAAATTGTTCTTCTAGGCTATAACGATGTAGATGCATTGGCCATCACGACTGGTAAGCCAGTAGAAATAGGCGGTATAAATGGTCGCACCGCCGCCACGGGACGTGGTCTATTTAAGGCGGCTGAATGTTTTATTATGGATAAAGATTGGATGGATTTATTAGGCTGGAAGACTGGTTGGAAAGATAAAACCGTGATCGTACAAGGGTTTGGCAATGTCGGTTCCCATGCATCCGTTTTTGTAGTGGAAGCCGGTGCCAAACTGATCGGTGTTCAAGAATTTGACGTGTCTCTAGTAAATGAGAATGGCATTGATCCAAAGTATGTGGCGTATTGAAAATAAATATCTCCATGATAATATTTTTTTAATTTTCTTCATATACTTAGGACTTAATGGAGTATTATGCAAAAAATAATAAATCAATCAAGGGCTATACCAAAGCCACCGAAAAAGAGGGCAGTTTGTTGGGTGAAAAATGCGATATACTAATGCCTTGCTCTACGCAAAAGGTTCTCACTGTCGAAAATGCTAACAGTGTACAAGCCAAGATGATTTTAGAAGGCGCTAATGGTCCTTCGACGCCAGCTGCCGATGAAATATTACGTAAAAAGAATGTACTCATTATACCGGATTTGTTTTGCAATGCTGGCGGTGTAACGGTATCCTACTTTGAGTACTTAAAGAATATCAATCATGTATCTTATGGCAAAATGAATGTTAAACGCGAGAAAGCCATAATCAACGAGATCTTTAACTCCATGAATGAGTGCGAGGTAAGTGAACTTTGACCACCGTGCAAATAAGTTAATTTGTTAATATGAATTTTTTTAATTTATTTATTTAGGATAAGTTCAAGCCAAACAAAAAGTTAAAGCTCATAAAAGACTGTACGAAGGAGGCGGATATTGTAGACGCAGGACTACAAACAGTTATGGAAACTGCGGGGGCAGGCATTAAGATTGTGGCCAATGAATTCGGTCTCTGCAATGATTTACGCACCGCTGCCTTTATTTACTCGATTTCTAAGATTTTCCGAGCCTTAGAAATGGAGGGCATTTCTCAACAATAATTACAGAATGCGTCTGAAGTCGCTTGGCGATTATTTATTTTTACAAATTTTACATTTATATATTTATAAGATCCAAAGTGTAATATCCTTTTGTATATTTTTCTTAAATTTTTAAATAAATATTTCTTTACAAAAACACAAACAGAATGGCTTCTTGACAGCAACAGTTTAACAATTAAAAAACAAAACCCCTACCCACTTACCTCTGTTTTTGGTACCCTTATATCTGTTTTTCTGTTTTTGGTAATATGGTACTCATACGACCTGTATAACCCCATTTGCGCGCCGTGAAAAAATCGGTTTTTCACCACGCGCCAATGCATCAAATGCACCAAAATGCACCAAAAAAGTGGTGAATGGTACCAAAAATCCATCCACCAAATGCACCAAAAATAGCGTAGTAAGTGGGTAGGGGTTATTATGCATTATTCGTCATTTTTTACGATCCCCAAAATCCAAAATTTTTGCCAGAATAAAATAATTAACATTAAAAAAACATTAACATTAACATATTTTCAACAGAAAAAATCAAAACTTCAAAACATAAACAGTCAATATTGTCAAATTTATTTTTCTCAGTTCAGTTGATATTGAGATTTTCATAAGAACAGTTGTGTTGAACGGAGCGATTTGAATTTGTTCTCGAAGAAAATAATTACAAAAAAAAACCTGACGCAAATAATAAATAAACAAAAAATATTTTCTTACTGAATATTGTGGAATATTTATATATTCGTAATACAATTGTATATATACAATATACAACAAAATCAGCGGATACCAAAATAATTGCCGAAAAAGTGAGTGCAAAAAATTTCTTACAAAAACACACAAAAAAAATCATAACTGGGATTGCATTATCGCAAGGCAATATGTCCTTCCTTTTAAATGGTAAACTTTTACGATCTTCACTATCGAAGACAGTTTTAAACTGGACCGGACTTGGAGCTACGCGTGAAAAGCACGTGATGCCCAAGCATTTGGAAAAAATCAATAAAGACAAAGACCCACCATTTGCACACATGGTTGAGTATTATTATCACTCGGCCGCTCAGCTAATGGAGCCGATGATGATAAAGGAGCTGGAAAAGTATCCTTACATGAAGAAGGAACAGCGTGAACAACGTGTTTCCGCCATGCTTACATTGATGGGCTGCACTACAAATCTATTGGAAGTTACCTTCCCTATAATAAGAAGTGATGGCAATTACGAGCTAATCACCGGCTATCGCGCACACCACACTAGACACAGATTACCACTCAAAGGCGGTGGGTTCAATTATATTATTGGCTATTATTTTTCTAGAAAAGCTGGTATATTCAAAAAATTTCTCAACGAATTTTCTAGAATATATGCATGTAGTTGTGTGTTTCAAGAAAATGTTCTTCCTTTTCAATGCTTCAACTGCTGATGTCTAGCATGATATATATAACTGACTGATAATATCCGTTCCTCTTTTGTAGGCATACGTTTTGCCATGGACGTCGACGCCGATGAGATACGCGCTTTGGCTTATCTGATGGCGTTTAAGACGGCTTGCGTGAATGTACCGTTTGGTGGTTCCAAGGGTGGCATACGTATCGACCCGAAGAAGTATACTGCACAAGAATTGCAAACAATTACGCGTCGCTATACAATGGAGCTATTACGTCGCAATATGATAGGTCCGGGTATAGATGTACCGGCACCAGATGTGAATACCAGCCAACGCGAGATGAGTTGGTTGGTGGATCAATATATTAAAACTTTTGGTAATTTTTTTTTATGAAATATTAGAAAACGTCTTGATAGACAAATAAATTGTTCTTCTAGGCTATAACGATGTAGATGCATTGGCCATCACGACTGGTAAGCCAGTAGAAATAGGCGGTATAAATGGTCGCACCGCCGCCACGGGACGTGGTCTATTTAAGGCGGCTGAATGTTTTATTATGGATAAAGATTGGATGGATTTATTAGGCTGGAAGACTGGTTGGAAAGATAAAACCGTGATCGTACAAGGGTTTGGCAATGTCGGTTCCCATGCATCCGTTTTTGTAGTGGAAGCCGGTGCCAAACTGATCGGTGTTCAAGAATTTGACGTGTCTCTAGTAAATGAGAATGGCATTGATCCAAAGGTATGTGGCGTATTGAAAATAAATATCTCCATGATAATATTTTTTTAATTTTCTTCATATACTTAGGACTTAATGGAGTATTATGCAAAAAATAATAAATCAATCAAGGGCTATACCAAAGCCACCGAAAAAGAGGGCAGTTTGTTGGGTGAAAAATGCGATATACTAATGCCTTGCTCTACGCAAAAGGTTCTCACTGTCGAAAATGCTAACAGTGTACAAGCCAAGATGATTTTAGAAGGCGCTAATGGTCCTTCGACGCCAGCTGCCGATGAAATATTACGTGAAAAGAATGTACTCATTATACCGGATTTGTTTTGCAATGCTGGCGGTGTAACGGTATCCTACTTTGAGTACTTAAAGAATATCAATCATGTATCTTATGGCAAAATGAATGTTAAACGCGAGAAAGCCATAATCAACGAGATCTTTAACTCCATGAATGAGTGCGAGGTAAGTGAACTTTGACCACCGTGCAAATAAGTTAATTTGTTAATATGAATTTTTTTAATTTATTTATTTAGGATAAGTTCAAGCCAAACAAAAAGTTAAAGCTCATAAGAGACTGTACGAAGGAGGCGGATATTGTAGACGCAGGACTACAAACAGTTATGGAAACTGCGGGGGCAGGCATTAAGATTGTGGCCAATGAATTCGGTCTCTGCAATGATTTACGCACCGCCGCCTTTATTTACTCGATTTCGAAGATTTTCCGAGCATTAGAATTGGAGGGCATTTCTCAGCAATAATTGCAGAATGCGTCTGAAGTCGCTAGGCGATTGTTTATTTTTACACATTTTACATTTATATATTTATAAGATCGAAAGTGTAATATCCTTTTGTATATTTTTCTTCAATTTTTAAATAAATATTTCTTTACACAAACACAAACAAAATGGCTTCTTGACAGCAACAGTTTTACAATTAAAAAACAAAACCCCTACCCACTTACCTCTGTTTTTGTTGCCCTTATATCTGTTTTTCTGTTTTTGGTAATATGGTACTCATACGACCTGTATAACCCCCTTTGCGCGCCGTGAAAAAATCGGTTTTTCACCACGCGCCAATGCATCAAATGCACCAAAATGCACCAAAAAAGTGGTGAATGGTACCAAAAATCCATCCACCAAATGCACCAAAAATAGCGTAGTAAGTGGGTAGGGGTTATTATGCATTATTCGTCATTTTTTACGATCCCCAAAATCCAAAATTTTTGCCAGAATAAAATAATTAACATTAAAAAAACATTAACATTAACATATTTTCAACAGAAAAAATCAAAACTTCAAAACATAAACAGTCAATATTGTCAAATTTATTTTTCTCAGTTCAGTTGATATTGAGATTTTCATAAGAACAGTTGTGTTGAACGGAGCGATTTGAATTTGTTCTCGAAGAAAATAATTACAAAAAAAAAACCTGACGCAAATAATAAATAAACAAAAAATATTTTCTTACTGAATATTGTGGAATATTTATATATTCGTAATACAATTGTATATATACAATATACAACAAAATCAGCGGATACCAAAATAATTGCCGAAAAAGTGAGTGCAAAAAATTTCTTACAAAAACACACAAAAAAAATCATAACTGGGATTGCATTATCGCAAGGCAATATGTCCTTCCTTTTAAATGGTAAACTTTTACGATCTTCACTATCGAAGACAGTTTTAAACCGATGATGATAAAGGAGCTGGAAAAGTATCCTTACATGAAGAAGGAACAGCGTGAACAACGTGTTTCCGCCATGCTTAAATTGATGGGCTGCACTACAAATCTATTGGAAGTTACCTTCCCTATAATAAGAAGTGATGGCAATTACGAGCTAATCACCGGCTATCGCGCACACCACACTAGACACAGATTACCACTCAAAGGCGGTGGGTTCAATTATATTATTGGCTATTATTTTTCTAGAAAAGCTGGTATATTCAAAAAATTTCTCAACGAATTTTCTAGAATATATGCATGTAGTTGTGTGTTTCAAGAAAATGTTCTTCCTTTTCAATGCTTCAACTGCTGATGTCTAGCATGATATATATAACTGACTGATAATATCCGTTCCTCTTTTGTAGGCATACGTTTTGCCATGGACGTCGACGCCGATGAGATACGCGCTTTGGCTTATCTGATGGCGTTTAAGACGGCTTGCGTGAATGTACCGTTTGGTGGTTCCAAGGGTGGCATACGTATCGACCCGAAGAAGTATACTGCACAAGAATTGCAAACAATTACGCGTCGCTATACAATGGAGCTATTACGTCGCAATATGATAGGTCCGGGTATAGATGTACCGGCACCAGATGTGAATACCAGCCAACGCGAGATGAGTTGGTTGGTGGATCAATATATTAAAACTTTTGGTAATTTTTTTTTATGAAATATTAGAAAACGTCTTGATAGACAAATAAATTGTTCTTCTAGGCTATAACGATGTAGATGCATTGGCCATCACGACTGGTAAGCCAGTAGAAATAGGCGGTATAAATGGTCGCACCGCCGCCACGGGACGTGGTCTATTTAAGGCGGCTGAATGTTTTATTATGGATAAAGATTGGATGGATTTATTAGGCTGGAAGACTGGTTGGAAAGATAAAACCGTGATCGTACAAGGGTTTGGCAATGTCGGTTCCCATGCATCCGTTTTTGTAGTGGAAGCCGGTGCCAAACTGATCGGTGTTCAAGAATTTGACGTGTCTCTAGTAAATGAGAATGGCATTGATCCAAAGGTATGTGGCGTATTGAAAATAAATATCTCCATGATAATATTTTTTTTTTTTGGCAAAATGAATGTTAAACGCGAGAAAGCCATAATCAACGAGATCTTTAACTCCATGAATGAGTGCGAGGTAAGTGAACTTTGACCACCGTGCAAATAAGTTAATTTGTTAATATGAATTTTTTTAATTTATTTATTTAGGATAAGTTCAAGCCAAACAAAAAGTTAAAGCTCATAAGAGACTGTACGAAGGAGGCGGATATTGTAGACGCAGGACTACAAACAGTTATGGAAACTGCGGGGGCAGGCATTAAGATTGTGGCCAATGAATTCGGTCTCTGCAATGATTTACGCACCGCTGCCTTTATTTACTCGATTTCTAAGATTTTCCGAGCCTTAGAAATGGAGGGCATTTCTCAACAATAATTACAGAATGCGTCTGAAGTCGCTTGGCGATTATTTATTTTTACAAATTTTACATTTATATATTTATAAGATCCAAAGTGTAATATCCTTTTGTATATTTTTCTTAAATTTTTAAATAAATATTTCTTTACAAAAACACAAACAGAATGGCTTCTTGACAGCAACAGTTTAACAATTAAAAAAAAAAACCCCTACCCACTTACTACGCCAATTTTGGTGGCATTCACCACTGCAATGATTTACGCACCGCCGCCTTTATTTACTCGATTTCGAAGATTTTCCGAGCATTAGAATTGGAGGGCATTTCTCAGCAATAATTGCAGAATGCGTCTGAAGTCGCTAGGCGATTGTTTATTTTTACACATGTTACATTTATATATTTATAAGATCGAAAGTGTAATATCCTTTTGTATATTTTTATTCAATTTTTAAATAAATATTTCTTTACACAAACACAAACAAAATGGCTTCTTGACAGCAACAGTTTTACAATTAAAAAACAAAACCCCTACCCACTTACCTCTGTTTTTGGTACCCTTATATCTGTTTTTCTGTTTTTGGTAATATGGTACTCATACGACCTGTATAACCCCATTTGCGCGCCGTGAAAAAATCGGTTTTTCACCACGCGCCAATGCATCAAATGCACCAAAATGCAGCAAAAAAGTGGTGAATGGTACCAAAAATCCATCCACCAAATGCACCAAAAATAGCGTAGTAAGTGGGTAGGGGTTATTATGCATTATTCGTCATTTTTTACGATCCCCAAAATCCAAAATTTTTGCCAGAATAAAATAATTAACATTAAAAAAACATTAACATTAACATATTTTCAACAGAAAAAATTAAAACTTCAAAACATAAACAGTCAATATTGTCAAATTTATTTTTCTCAGTTCAGTTGATATTGAGATTTTCATAAGAACAGTTGTGTTGAACGGAGCGATTTGAATTTGTTCTCGAAGAAAATAATTACAAAAAAAAACCTGACGCAAATAATAAATAAACAAAAAATATTTTCTTACTGAATATTGTGGAATATTTATATATTCGTAATACAATTGTATATATACAATATACAACAAAATCAGCGGATACCAAAATAATTGCCGAAAAAGTGAGTGCAAAAAATTTCTTACAAAAACACACAAAAAAAATCATAACTGGGATTGCATTATCGCAAGGCAATATGTCCTTCCTTTTAAATGGTAAACTTTTACGATCTTCACTATCGAAGACAGTTTTAAACTGGACCGGACTTGGAGCTACGCGTGAAAAGCACGTGATGCCCAAGCATTTGGAAAAAATCAATAAAGACAAAGACCCACCATTTGCACACATGGTTGAGTATTATTATCACTCGGCCGCTCAGCTAATGGAGCCGATGATGATAAAGGAGCTGGAAAAGTATCCTTACATGAAGAAGGAACAGCGTGAACAACGTGTTTCCGCCATGCTTAAATTGATGGGCTGCACTACAAATCTATTGGAAGTTACCTTCCCTATAATAAGAAGTGATGACAATTACGAGCTAATCACCGGCTATCGCGCACACCACACTAGACACAGATTACCACTCAAAGGCGGTGGGTTCAATTATATTATTGGCTATTATTTTTCTAGAAAAGCTGGTATATTCAAAAAATTTCTCAACGAATTTTCTAGAATATATGCATGTAGTTGTGTGTTTCAAGAAAATGTTCTTCCTTTTCAATGCTTCAACTGCTGATGTCTAGCATGATATATATAACTGACTGATAATATCCGTTCCTCTTTTGTAGGCATACGTTTTGCCATGGACGTCGACGCCGATGAGATACGCGCTTTGGCTTATCTGATGGCGTTTAAGACGGCTTGCGTGAATGTACCGTTTGGTGGTTCCAAGGGTGGCATACGTATCGACCCGAAGAAGTATACTGCACAAGAATTGCAAACAATTACGCGTCGCTATACAATGGAGCTATTACGTCGCAATATGATAGGTCCGGGTATAGATGTACCGGCACCAGATGTGAATACCAGCCAACGCGAGATGAGTTGGTTGGTGGATCAATATATTAAAACTTTTGGTAATTTTTTTTTATGAAATATTAGAAAACGTCTTGATAGACAAATAAATTGTTCTTCTAGGCTATAACGATGTAGATGCATTGGCCATCACGACTGGTAAGCCAGTAGAAATAGGCGGTATAAATGGTCGCACCGCCGCCACGGGACGTGGTCTATTTAAGGCGGCTGAATGTTTTATTATGGATAAAGATTGGATGGATTTATTAGGCTGGAAGACTGGTTGGAAAGATAAAACCGTGATCGTACAAGGGTTTGGCAATGTCGGTTCCCATGCATCCGTTTTTGTAGTGGAAGCCGGTGCCAAACTGATCGGTGTTCAAGAATTTGACGTGTCTCTAGTAAATGAGAATGGCATTGATCCAAAGGTATGTGGCGTATTGAAAATAAATATCTCCATGATAATATTTTTTTAATTTTCTTCATATACTTAGGACTTAATGGAGTATTATGCAAAAAATAATAAATCAATCAAGGGCTATACCAAAGCCACCGAAAAAGAGGGCAGTTTGTTGGGTGAAAAATGCGATATACTAATGCCTTGCTCTACGCAAAAGGTTCTCACTGTCGAAAATGCTAACAGTGTACAAGCCAAGATGATTTTAGAAGGCGCTAATGGTCCTTCGACGCCAGCTGCCGATGAAATATTACGTAAAAAGAATGTACTCATTATACCGGATTTGTTTTGCAATGCTGGCGGTGTAACGGTATCCTACTTTGAGTACTTAAAGAATATCAATCATGTATCTTATGGCAAAATGAATGTTAAACGCGAGAAAGCCATAATCAACGAGATCTTTAACTCCATGAATGAGTGCGAGGTAAGTGAACTTTGACCACCGTGCAAATAAGTTAATTTGTTAATATGAATTTTTTTAATTTATTTATTTAGGATAAGTTCAAGCCAAACAAAAAGTTAAAGCTCATAAGAGACTGTACGAAGGAGGCGGATATTGTAGACGCAGGACTACAAACAGTTATGGAAACTGCGGGGGCAGGCATTAAGATTGTGGCCAATGAATTCGGTCTCTGCAATGATTTACGCACCGCCGCCTTTATTTACTCGATTTCTAAGATTTTCCGAGCCTTAGAAATGGAGGGCATTTCTCAACAATAATTACAGAATGCGTCTGAAGTCGCTAGGCGATTGTTTATTTTTACACATTTTACATTTATATATTTATAAGATCGAAAGTGTAATATCCTTTTGTATATTTTTCTTCAATTTTTAAATAAATATTTCTTTACACAAACACAAACAAAATGGCTTCTTGACAGCAACAGTTTTACAATTAAAAAACAAAACCCCTACCCACTTACCTCTGTTTTTGGTACCCTTATATCTGTTTTTCTGTTTTTGGTAATATGGTACTCATACGACCTGTATAACCCCATTTGCGCGCCGTGAAAAAATCGGGTTTTCACCACGCGCCAATGCATCAAATGCACCAAAATGCACCAAAAAAGTGGTGAATGGTACCAAAAATCCATCCACCAAATGCACCAAAAATAGCGTAGTAAGTGGGTAGGGGTTATTATGCATTATTCGTCATTTTTTACGATCCCCAAAATCCAAAATTTTTGCCAGAATAAAATAATTAACATTAAAAAAACATTAACATTAACATATTTTCAACAGAAAAAATCAAAACTTCAAAACATAAACAGTCAATATTGTCAAATTTATTTTTCTCAGTTCAGTTGATATTGAGATTTTCATAAGAACAGTTGTGTTGAACGGAGCGATTTGAATTTGTTCTCGAAGAAAATAATTACAAAAAAAAACCTGACGCAAATAATAAATAAACAAAAAATATTTTCTTACTGAATATTGTGGAATATTTATATATTCGTAATACAATTGTATATATACAATATACAACAAAATCAGCGGATACCAAAATAATTGCCGAAAAAGTGAGTGCAAAAAATTTCTTACAAAAACACACAAAAAAAATCATAACTGGGATTGCATTATCGCAAGGCAATATGTCCTTCCTTTTAAATGGTAAACTTTTACGATCTTCACTATCGAAGACAGTTTTAAACTGGACCGGACTTGGAGCTACGCGTGAAAAGCACGTGATGCCCAAGCATTTGGAAAAAATCAATAAAGACAAAGACCCACCATTTGCACACATGGTTGAGTATTATTATCACTCGGCCGCTCAGCTAATGGAGCCGATGATGATAAAGGAGCTGGAAAAGTATCCTTACATGAAGAAGGAACAGCGTGAACAACGTGTTTCCGCCATGCTTAAATTGATGGGCTGCACTACAAATCTATTGGAAGTTACCTTCCCTATAATAAGAAGTGATGGCAATTACGAGCTAATCACCGGCTATCGCGCACACCACACTAGACACAGATTACCACTCAAAGGCGGTGGGTTCAATTATATTATTGGCTATTATTTTTCTAGAAAAGCTGGTATATTCAAAAAATTTCTCAACGAATTTTCTAGAATATATGCATGTAGTTGTGCGTTTCAAGAAAATGTTCTTCCTTTTCAATGCTTCAACTGCTGATGTCTAGCATGATATATATAACTGACTGATAATATCCGTTCCTCTTTTGTAGGCATACGTTTTGCCATGGACGTCGACGCCGATGAGATACGCGCTTTGGCTTATCTGATGGCGTTTAAGACGGCTTGCGTGAATGTACCGTTTGGTGGTTCCAAGGGTGGCATACGTATCGACCCGAAGAAGTATACTGCACAAGAATTGCAAACAATTACGCGTCGCTATACAATGGAGCTATTACGTCGCAATATGATAGGTCCGGGTATAGATGTACCGGCACCAGATGTGAATACCAGCCAACGCGAGATGAGTTGGTTGGTGGATCAATATATTAAAACTTTTGGTAATTTTTTTTTATGAAATATTAGAAAACGTCTTGATAGACAAATAAATTGTTCTTCTAGGCTATAACGATGTAGATGCATTGGCCATCACGACTGGTAAGCCAGTAGAAATAGGCGGTATAAATGGTCGCACCGCCGCCACGGGACGTGGTCTATTTAAGGCGGCTGAATGTTTTATTATGGATAAAGATTGGATGGATTTATTAGGCTGGAAGACTGGTTGGAAAGATAAAACCGTGATCGTACAAGGGTTTGGCAATGTCGGTTCCCATGCATCCGTTTTTGTAGTGGAAGCCGGTGCCAAACTGATCGGTGTTCAAGAATTTGACGTGTCTCTAGTAAATGAGAATGGCATTGATCCAAAGGTATGTGGCGTATTGAAAATAAATATCTCCATGATAATATTTTTTTAATTTTCTTCATATACTTAGGACTTAATGGAGTATTATGCAAAAAATAATAAATCAATCAAGGGCTATACCAAAGCCACCGAAAAAGAGGGCAGTTTGTTGGGTGAAAAATGCGATATACTAATGCCTTGCTCTACGCAAAAGGTTCTCACTGTCGAAAATGCTAACAGTGTACAAGCCAAGATGATTTTAGAAGGCGCTAATGGTCCTTCGACGCCAGCTGCCGATGAAATATTACGTAAAAAGAATGTACTCATTATACCGGATTTGTTTTGCAATGCTGGCGGTGTAACGGTATCCTACTTTGAGTACTTAAAGAATATCAATCATGTATCTTATGGCAAAATGAATGTTAAACGCGAGAAAGCCATAATCAACGAGATCTTTAACTCCATGAATGAGTGCGAGGTAAGTGAACTTTGACCACCGTGCAAATAAGTTAATTTGTTAATATGAATTTTTTTAATTTATTTATTTAGGATAAGTTCAAGCCAAACAAAAAGTTAAAGCTCATAAGAGACTGTACGAAGGAGGCGGATATTGTAGACGCAGGACTACAAACAGTTATGGAAACTGCGGGGGCAGGCATTAAGATTGTGGCCAATGAATTCGGTCTCTGCAATGATTTACGCACCGCTGCCTTTATTTACTCGATTTCTAAGATTTTCCGAGCCTTAGAAATGAAGGGCATTTCTCAACAATAATTACAGAATGCGTCTGAAGTCGCTTGGCGATTATTTATTTTTACAAATTTTACATTTATATATTTATAAGATCGAAAGTGTAATATCCTTTTGTATATTTTTCTTCAATTTTTAAATAAATATTTCTTTACACAAACACAAACAAAATGGCTTCTTGACAGCAACAGTTTTACAATTAAAAAACAAAACCCCTACCCACTTACCTCTGTTTTTGGTACCCTTATATCTGTTTTTCTGTTTTTGGTAATATGGTACTCATACGACCTGTATAACCCCATTTGCGCGCCGTGAAAAAATCGGTTTTTCACCACGCGCCAATGCATCAAATGCACCAAAATGCACCAAAAAAGTGGTGAATGGTACCAAAAATCCATCCACCAAATGCACCAAAAATAGCGTAGTAAGTGGGTAGGGGTTATTATGCATTATTCGTCATTTTTTACGATCCCCAAAATCCAAAATTTTTCCCAGAATAAAATAATTAACATTAAAAAAACATTAACATTAACATATTTTCAACAGAAAAAATTAAAACTTCAAAACATAAACAGTCAATATTTTCAAATTTATTTTTCTCAGTTCAGTTGATATTGAGATTTTCATAAGAACAGTTGTGTTGAACGGAGCGATTTGAATTTGTTCTCGAAGAAAATAATTACAAAAAAAAACCTGACGCAAATAATAAATAAACAAAAAATATTTTCTTACTGAATATTGTGGAATATTTATATATTCGTAATACAATTGTATATATACAATATACAACAAAATCAGCGGATACCAAAATAATTGCCGAAAAAGTGAGTGCAAAAAATTTCTTACAAAAACACACAAAAAAAAATCATAACTGGGATTGCATTATCGCAAGGCAATATGTCCTTCCTTTTAAATGGTAAACTTTTACGATCTTCACTATCGAAGACAGTTTTAAACTGGACCGGACTTGGGGCTACGCGTGAAAAGCACGTGATGCCCAAGCATTTGGAAAAAATCAATAAAGACAAAGACCCACCATTTGCACACATGGTTGAGTATTATTATCACTCGGCCGCTCAGCTAATGGAGCCGATGATGATAAAGGAGCTGGAAAAGTATCCTTACATGAAGAAGGAACAGCGTGAACAACGTGTTTCCGCCATGCTTAAATTGATGGGCTGCACTACAAATCTATTGGAAGTTACCTTCCCTATAATAAGAAGTGGTGGCAATTACGAGCTAATCACCGGCTATCGCGCACACCACACTAGACACAGATTACCACTCAAAGGCGGTGGGTTCAATTATATTATTGGCTATTATTTTTCTAGAAAAGCTGGTATATTCAAAAAATTTCTCAACGAATTTTCTAGAATATATGCATGTAGTTGTGTGTTTCAAGAAAATGTTCTTCCTTTTCAATGCTTCAACTGCTGATGTCTAGCATGATATATATAACTGACTGATCATATCCGTTCCTCTTTTGTAGGCATACGTTTTGCCATGGACGTCGACGCCGATGAGATACGCGCTTTGGCTTATCTGATGGCGTTTAAGACGGCTTGCGTGAATGTACCGTTTGGTGGTTCCAAGGGTGGCATACGTATCGACCCGAAGAAGTATACTGCACAAGAATTGCAAACAATTACGCGTCGCTATACAATGGAGCTATTACGTCGCAATATGATAGGTCCGGGTATAGATGTACCGGCACCAGATGTGAATACCAGCCAACGCGAGATGAGTTGGTTGGTGGATCAATATATTAAAACTTTTGGTAATTTTTTTTTATGAAATATTAGAAAACGTCTTGATAGACAAATAAATTGTTCTTCTAGGCTATAACGATGTAGATGCATTGGCCATCACGACTGGTAAGCCAGTAGAAATAGGCGGTATAAATGGTCGCACCGCCGCCACGGGACGTGGTCTATTTAAGGCGGCTGAATGTTTTATTATGGATAAAGATTGGATGGATTTATTAGGCTGGAAGACTGGTTGGAAAGATAAAACCGTGATCGTACAAGGGTTTGGCAATGTCGGTTCCCATGCATCCGTTTTTGTAGTGGAAGCCGGTGCCAAACTGATCGGTGTTCAAGAATTTGACGTGTCTCTAGTAAATGAGAATGGCATTGATCCAAAGGTATGTGGCGTATTGAAAATAAATATCTCCATGATAATATTTTTTTAATTTTCTTCATATACTTAGGACTTAATGGAGTATTATGCAAAAAATAATAAATCAATCAAGGGCTATACCAAAGCCACCGAAAAAGAGGGCAGTTTGTTGGGTGAAAAATGCGATATACTAATGCCTTGCTCTACGCAAAAGGTTCTCACTGTCGAAAATGCTAACAGTGTACAAGCCAAGATGATTTTAGAAGGCGCTAATGGTCCTTCGACGCCAGCTGCCGATGAAATATTACGTAAAAAGAATGTACTCATTATACCGGATTTGTTTTGCAATGCTGGCGGTGTAACGGTATCCTACTTTGAGTACTTAAAGAATATCAATCATGTATCTTATGGCAAAATGAATGTTAAACGCGAGAAAGCCATAATCAACGAGATCTTTAACTCCATGAATGAGTGCGAGGTAAGTGAACTTTGACCACCGTGCAAATAAGTTAATTTGTTAATATGAATTTTTTTAATTTATTTATTTAGGATAAGTTCAAGCCAAACAAAAAGTTAAAGCTCATAAGAGACTGTACGAAGGAGGCGGATATTGTAGACGCAGGACTACAAACAGTTATGGAAACTGCGGGGGCAGGCATTAAGATTGTGGCCAATGAATTCGGTCTCTGCAATGATTTACGCACCGCTGCCTTTATTTACTCGATTTCTAAGATTTTCCGAGCCTTAGAAATGGAGGGCATTTCTCAACAATAATTACAGAATGCGTCTGAAGTCGCTTGGCGATTATTTATTTTTACAAATTTTACATTTATATATTTATAAGATCCAAAGTGTAATATCCTTTTGTATATTTTTCTTAAATTTTTAAATAAATATTTCTTTACAAAAACACAAACAGAATGGCTTCTTGACAGCAACAGTTTAACAATTAAAAAAAAAAACCCCTACCCACTTACTACGCCAATTTTGGTGGCATTCACCACTGCAATGATTTACGCACCGCCGCCTTTATTTACTCGATTTCGAAGATTTTCCGAGCATTAGAATTGGAGGGCATTTCTCAGCAATAATTGCAGAATGCGTCTGAAGTCGCTAGGCGATTGTTTATTTTTACACATTTTACATTTATATATTTATAAGATCGAAAGTGTAATATCCTTTTGTATATTTTTCTTCAATTTTTAAATAAATATTTCTTTACACAAACACAAACAAAATGGCTTCTTGACAGCAACAGTTTTACAATTAAAAAACAAAACCCCTACCCACTTACCTCTGTTTTTGGTACCCTTATATCTGTTTTTCTGTTTTTGGTAATATGGTACTCATACGACCTGTATAACCCCATTTGCGCGCCGTGAAAAAATCGGTTTTTCACCACGCGCCAATGCATCAAATGCACCAAAATGCACCAAAAAAGTGGTGAATGGTACCAAAAATCCATCCACCAAATGCACCAAAAATAGCGTAGTAAGTGGGTAGGGGTTATTATGCATTATTCGTCATTTTTTACGATCCCCAAAATCCAAAATTTTTGCCAGAATAAAATAATTAACATTAAAAAAACATTAACATTAACATATTTTCAACAGAAAAAATTAAAACTTCAAAACATAAACAGTCAATATTGTCAAATTTATTTTTCTCAGTTCAGTTGATATTGAGATTTTCATAAGAACAGTTGTGTTGAACGGAGCGATTTGAATTTGTTCTCGAAGAAAATAATTACAAAAAAAAAACCTGACGCAAATAATAAATAAACAAAAAATATTTTCTTACTGAATATTGTGGAATATTTATATATTCGTAATACAATTGTATATATACAATATACAACAAAATCAGCGGATACCAAAATAATTGCCGAAAAAGTGAGTGCAAAAAATTTCTTACAAAAACACACAAAAAAAATCATAACTGGGATTGCATTATCGCAAGGCAATATGTCCTTCCTTTTAAATGGTAAACTTTTACGATCTTCACTATCGAAGACAGTTTTAAACTGGACCGGACTTGGAGCTACGCGTGAAAAGCACGTGATGCCCAAGCATTTGGAAAAAATCAATAAAGACAAAGACCCACCATTTGCACACATGGTTGAGTATTATTATCACTCGGCCGCTCAGCTAATGGAGCCGATGATGATAAAGGAGCTGGAAAAGTATCCTTACATGAAGATGGAACAGCGTGAACAACGTGTTTCCGCCATGCTTAAATTGATGGGCTGCACTACAAATCTATTGGAAGTTACCTTCCCTATAATAAGAAGTGATGGCAATTACGAGCTAATCACCGGCTATCGCGCACACCACACTAGACACAGATTACCACTCAAAGGCGGTGGGTTCAATTATATTATTGGCTATTATTTTTCTAGAAAAGCTGGTATATTCAAAAAATTTCTCAACGAATTTTCTAGAATATATGCATGTAGTTGTGTGTTTCAAGAAAATGTTCTTCCTTTTCAATGCTTCAACTGCTGATGTCTAGCATGATATATATAACTGACTGATAATATCCGTTCCTCTTTTGTAGGCATACGTTTTGCCATGGACGTCGACGCCGATGAGATACGCGCTTTGGCTTATCTGATGGCGTTTAAGACGGCTTGCGTGAATGTACCGTTTGGTGGTTCCAAGGGTGGCATACGTATCGACCCGAAGAAGTATACTGCACAAGAATTGCAAACAATTACGCGTCGCTATACAATGGAGCTATTACGTCGCAATATGATAGGTCCGGGTATAGATGTACCGGCACCAGATGTGAATACCAGCCAACGCGAGATGAGTTGGTTGGTGGATCAATATATTAAAACTTTTGGTAATTTTTTTTTATGAAATATTAGAAAACGTCTTGATAGACAAATAAATTGTTCTTCTAGGCTATAACGATGTAGATGCATTGGCCATCACGACTGGTAAGCCAGTAGAAATAGGCGGTATAAATGGTCGCACCGCCGCCACGGGACGTGGTCTATTTAAGGCGGCTGAATGTTTTATTATGGATAAAGATTGGATGGATTTATTAGGCTGGAAGACTGGTTGGAAAGATAAAACCGTGATCGTACAAGGGTTTGGCAATGTCGGTTCTCATGCATCCGTTTTTGTAGTGGAAGCCGGTGCCAAACTGATCGGTGTTCAAGAATTTGACGTGTCTCTAGTAAATGAGAATGGCATTGATCCAAAGGTATGTGGCGTATTGAAAATAAATATCTCCATGATAATATTTTTTTAATTTTCTTCATATACTTAGGACTTAATGGAGTATTATGCAAAAAATAATAAATCAATCAAGGGCTATACCAAAGCCACCGAAAAAGAGGGCAGTTTGTTGGGTGAAAAATGCGATATACTAATGCCTTGCTCTACGCAAAAGGTTCTCACTGTCGAAAATGCTAACAGTGTACAAGCCAAGATGATTTTAGAAGGCGCTAATGGTCCTTCGACGCCAGCTGCCGATGAAATATTACGTAAAAAGAATGTACTCATTATACCGGATTTGTTTTGCAATGCTGGCGGTGTAACGGTATCCTACTTTGAGTACTTAAAGAATATCAATCATGTATCTTATGGCAAAATGAATGTTAAACGCGAGAAAGCCATAATCAACGAGATCTTTAACTCCATGAATGAGTGCGAGGTAAGTGAACTTTGACCACCGTGCAAATAAGTTAATTTGTTAATATGAATTTTTTTAATTTATTTATTTAGGATAAGTTCAAGCCAAACAAAAAGTTAAAGCTCATAAGAGACTGTACGAAGGAGGCGGATATTGTAGACGCAGGACTACAAACAGTTATGGAAACTGCGGGGGCAGGCATTAAGATTGTGGCCAATGAATTCGGTCTCTGCAATGATTTACGCACCGCTGCCTTTATTTACTCGATTTCTAAGATTTTCCGAGCCTTAGAAATGGAGGGCATTTCTCAACAATAATTACAGAATGCGTCTGAAGTCGCTTGGCGATTATTTATTTTTACAAATTTTACATTTATATATTTATTAGATCCAAAGTGTAATATCCTTTTGTATATTTTTCTTAAATTTTTAAATAAATATTTCTTTACAAAAACACAAACAGAATGGCTTCTTGACAGCAACAGTTTAACAATTAAAAAAAAAAAACCCCTACCCACTTACTACGCCAATTTTGGTGGCATTCACCACTGCAATGATTTACGCACCGCCGCCTTTATTTACTCGATTTCGAAGATTTTCCGAGCATTAGAATTGGAGGGCATTTCTCAGCAATAACTGCAGAATGCGTCTGAAGTCGCTAGGCGATTGTTTATTTTTACACATTTTACATTTATATATTTATAAGATCGAAAGTGTAATATCCTTTTGTATATTTTTCTTCAATTTTTAAATAAATATTTCTTTACACAAACACAAACAGAATGGCTTCTTGACAGCAACAGTTTAACAATTAAAAAAAAAACCCCTACCCAATTACTACGCCAATTTTGGTGGCGCGAGAAAGCCATAATCAACGAGATCTTTAACTCCATGAATGAGTGCGAGGTAAGTGAACTTTGACCACCGTGCAAATAAGTTAATTTGTTAATATGAATTTTTTTAATTTATTTATTTAGGATAAGTTCAAGCCAAACAAAAAGTTAAAGCTCATAAGAGACTGTACGAAGGAGGCGGATATTGTAGACGCAGGACTACAAACAGTTATGGAAACTGCGGGGGCAGGCATTAAGATTGTGGCCAATGAATTCGGTCTCTGCAATGATTTACGCACCGCCGCCTTTATTTACTCGATTTCGAAGATTTTCCGAGCATTAGAATTGGAGGGCATTTCTCAGCAATAATTGCAGAATGCGTCTGAAGTCGCTAGGCGATTGTTTATTTTTACACATTTTACATTTATATATTTATAAGATCGAAAGTGTAATATCCTTTTGTATATTTTTCTTCAATTTTTAAATAAATATTTCTTTACACAAACACAAACAAAATGGCTTCTTGACAGCAACAGTTTTACAATTAAAAAACAAAACCCCTACCCACTTACCTCTGTTTTTGGTACCCTTATATCTGTTTTTCTGTTTTTGGTAATATGGTACTCATACGACCTGTATAACCCCATTTGCGCGCCGTGAAAAAATCGGTTTTTCACCACGCGCCAATGCATCAAATGCACCAAAATGCACCAAAAAAGTGGTGAATGGTACCAAAAATCCATCCACCAAATGCACCAAAAATAGCGTAGTAAGTGGGTAGGGGTTATTATGCATTATTCGTCATTTTTTACGATCCCCAAAATCCAAAATTTTTGCCAGAATAAAATAATTAACATTAAAAAAACATTAACATTAACATATTTTCAACAGAAAAAATTAAAACTTCAAAACATAAACAGTCAATATTGTCAAATTTATTTTTCTCAGTTCAGTTGATATTGAGATTTTCATAAGAACAGTTGTGTTGAACGGAGCGATTTGAATTTGTTCTCGAAGAAAATAATTACAAAAAAAAACCTGACGCAAATAATAAATAAACAAAAAATATTTTCTTACTGAATATTGTGGAATATTTATATATTCGTAATACAATTGTATATATACAATATACAACAAAATCAGCGGATACCAAAATAATTGCCGAAAAAGTGAGTGCAAAAAATTTCTTACAAAAACACACAAAAAAAATCATAACTGGGATTGCATTATCGCAAGGCAGTATGTCCTTCCTTTTAAATGGTAAACTTTTACGATCTTCACTATCGAAGACAGTTTTAAACTGGACCGGACTTGGAGCTACGCGTGAAAAGCACGTGATGCCCAAGCATTTGGAAAAAATCAATAAAGACAAAGACCCACCATTTGCACACATGGTTGAGTATTATTATCACTCGGCCGCTCAGCTAATGGAGCCGATGATGATAAAGGAGCTGGAAAAGTATCCTTACATGAAGAAGGAACAGCGTGAACAACGTGTTTCCGCCATGCTTAAATTGATGGGCTGCACTACAAATCTATTGGAAGTTACCTTCCCTATAATAAGAAGTGATGGCAATTACGAGCTAATCACCGGCTATCGCGCACACCACACTAGACACAGATTACCACTCAAAGGCGGTGGGTTCAATTATATTATTGGCTATTATTTTTCTAGAAAAGCTGGTATATTCAAAAAATTTCTCAACGAATTTTCTAGAATATATGCATGTAGTTGTGTGTTTCAAGAAAATGTTCTTCCTTTTCAATGCTTCAACTGCTGATGTCTAGCATGATATATATAACTGACTGATAATATCCGTTCCTCTTTTGTAAGCATACGTTTTGCCATGGATGTCGACGCCGATGAGATACGCGCTTTGGCTTATCTGATGGCGTTTAAGACGGCTTGCGTGAATGTACCGTTTGGTGGTTCCAAGGGTGGCATACGTATCGACCCGAAGAAGTATACTGCACAAGAATTGCAAACAATTACGCGTCGCTATACAATGGAGCTATTACGTCGCAATATGATAGGTCCGGGTATAGATGTACCGGCACCAGATGTGAATACCAGCCAACGCGAGATGAGTTGGTTGGTGGATCAATATATTAAAACTTTTGGTAATTTTTTTTTATGAAATATTAGAAAACGTCTTGATAGACAAATAAATTGTTCTTCTAGGCTATAACGATGTAGATGCATTGGCCATCACGACTGGTAAGCCAGTAGAAATAGGCGGTATAAATGGTCGCACTGCCGCCACGGGACGTGGTCTATTTAAGGCGGCTGAATGTTTTATTATGGATAAAGATTGGATGGATTTATTAGGCTGGAAGACTGGTTGGAAAGATAAAACCGTGATCGTACAAGGGTTTGGCAATGTCGGTTCCCATGCATCCGTTTTTGTAGTGGAAGCCGGTGCCAAACTGATCGGTGTTCAAGAATTTGACGTGTCTCTAGTAAATGAGAATGGCATTGATCCAAAGGTATGTGGCGTATTGAAAATAAATATCTCCATGATAATATTTTTTTAATTTTCTTCATATACTTAGGACTTAATGGAGTATTATGCAAAAAATAATAAATCAATCAAGGGCTATACCAAAGCCACCGAAAAAGAGGGCAGTTTGTTGGGTGAAAAATGCGATATACTAATGCCTTGCTCTACGCAAAAGGTTCTCACTGTCGAAAATGCTAACAGTGTACAAGCCAAGATGATTTTAGAAGGCGCTAATGGTCCTTCGACGCCAGCTGCCGATGAAATATTACGTAAAAAGAATGTACTCATCATACCGGATTTGTTTTGCAATGCTGGCGGTGTAACGGTATCCTACTTTGAGTACTTAAAGAATATCAATCATGTATCTTATGGCAAAATGAATGTTAAACGCGAGAAAGCCATAATCAACGAGATCTTTAACTCCATGAATGAGTGCGAGGTAAGTGAACTTTGACCACCGTGCAAATAAGTTAATTTGTTAATATGAATTTTTTTAATTTATTTATTTAGGATAAGTTCAAGCCAAACAAAAAGTTAAAGCTCATAAGAGACTGTACGAAGGAGGCGGATATTGTAGACGCAGGACTACAAACAGTTATGGAAACTGCGGGGGCAGGCATTAAGATTGTGGCCAATGAATTCGGTCTCTGCAATGATTTACGCACCGCTGCCTTTATTTACTCGATTTCTAAGATTTTCCGAGCCTTAGAAATGGAGGGCATTTCTCAACAATAATTACAGAATGCGTCTGAAGTCGCTTGGCGATTATTTATTTTTACAAATTTTACATTTATATATTTATAAGATCCAAAGTGTAATATCCTTTTGTATATTTTTCTTAAATTTTTAAATAAATATTTCTTTACAAAAACACAAACAGAATGGCTTCTTGACAGCAACAGTTTAACAATTAAAAAAAAAAAACCCCTACCCACTTACTACGCCAATTTTGGTGGCATTCACCACTGCAATGATTTACGCACCGCCGCCTTTATTTACTCGATTTCGAAGATTTTCCGAGCATTAGAATTGGAGGGCATTTCTCAGCAATAATTGCAGAATGCGTCTGAAGTCGCTAGGCGATTGTTTATTTTTACACATTTTACATTTATATATTTATAAGATCGAAAGTGTAATATCCTTTTGTATATTTTTCTTCAATTTTTAAATAAATATTTCTTTACACAAACACAAACAAAATGGCTTCTTGACAGCAACAGTTTTACAATTAAAAAACAAAACCCCTACCCACTTACCTCTGTTTTTGGTACCCTTATATCTGTTTTTCTGTTTTTGGTAATATGGTACTCATACGACCTGTATAACCCCATTTGCGCGCCGTGAAAAAATCGGTTTTTCACCACGCGCCAATGCATCAAATGCACCAAAATGCACCAAAAAGTGGTGAATGGTACCAAAAATCCATCCACCAAATGCACCAAAAATAGCGTAGTAAGTGGGTAGGGGTTATTATGCATTATTCGTCATTTTTTACGATCCCCAAAATCCAAAATTTTTGCCAGAATAAAATAATTAACATTAAAAAAACATTAACATTAACATATTTTCAACAGAAAAAATTAAAACTTCAAAACATAAACAGTCAATATTGTCAAATTTATTTTTCTCAGTTCAGTTGATATTGAGATTTTCATAAGAACAGTTGTGTTGAACGGAGCGATTTGAATTTGTTCTCGAAGAAAATAATTACAAAAAAAAACCTGACGCAAATAATAAATAAACAAAAAATATTTTCTTACTGAATATTGTGGAATATTTATATATTCGTAATACAATTGTATATATACAATATACAACAAAATCAGCGGATACCAAAATAATTGCCGAAAAAGTGAGTGCAAAAAATTTCTTACAAAAACACACAAAAAAAATCATAACTGGGATTGCATTATCGCAAGGCAATATGTCCTTCCTTTTAAATGGTAAACTTTTACGATCTTCACTATCGAAGACAGTTTTAAACTGGACCGGACTTGGAGCTACGCGTGAAAAGCACGTGATGCCCAAGCATTTGGAAAAAATCAATAAAGACAAAGACCCACCATTTGCACACATGGTTGAGTATTATTATCACTCGGCCGCTCAGCTAATGGAGCCGATGATGATAAAGGAGCTGGAAAAGTATCCTTACATGAAGAAGGAACAGCGTGAACAACGTGTTTCCGCCATGCTTAAATTGATGGGCTGCACTACAAATCTATTGGAAGTTACCTTCCCTATAATAAGAAGTGATGGCAATTACGAGCTAATCACCGGCTATCGCGCACACCACACTAGACACAGATTACCACTCAAAGGCGGTGGGTTCAATTATATTATTGGCTATTATTTTTCTAGAAAAGCTGGTATATTCAAAAAATTTCTCAACGAATTTTCTAGAATATATGCATGTAGTTGTGTGTTTCAAGAAAATGTTCTTCCTTTTCAATGCTTCAACTGCTGATGTCTAGCATGATATATATAACTGACTGATAATATCCGTTCCTCTTTTGTAGGCATACGTTTTGCCATGGATGTCGACGCCGATGAGATACGCGCTTTGGCTTATCTGATGGCGTTTAAGACGGCTTGCGTGAATGTACCGTTTGGTGGTTCCAAGGGTGGCATACGTATCGACCCGAAGAAGTATACTGCACAAGAATTGCAAACAATTACGCGTCGCTATACAATGGAGCTATTACGTCGCAATATGATAGGTCCGGGTATAGATGTACCGGCACCAGATGTGAATACCAGCCAACGCGAGATGAGTTGGTTGGTGGATCAATATATTAAAACTTTTGGTAATTTTTTTTTATGAAATATTAGAAAACGTCTTGATAGACAAATAAATTGTTCTTCTAGGCTATAACGATGTAGATGCATTGGCCATCACGACTGGTAAGCCAGTAGAAATAGGCGGTATAAATGGTCGCACCGCCGCCACGGGACGTGGTCTATTTAAGGCGGCTGAATGTTTTATTATGGCTAAAGATTGGATGGATTTATTAGGCTGGAAGACTGGTTGGAAAGATAAAACCGTGATCGTACAAGGGTTTGGCAATGTCGGTTCCCATGCATCCGTTTTTGTAGTGGAAGCCGGTGCCAAACTGATCGGTGTTCAAGAATTTGACGTGTCTCTAGTAAATGAGAATGGCATTGATCCAAAGGTATGTGGCGTATTGAAAATAAATATCTCCATGATAATATTTTTTTAATTTTCTTCATATACTTAGGACTTAATGGAGTATTATGCAAAAAATAATAAATCAATCAAGGGCTATACCAAAGCCACCGAAAAAGAGGGCAGTTTGTTGGGTGAAAAATGCGATATACTAATGCCTTGCTCTACGCAAAAGGTTCTCACTGTCGAAAATGCTAACAGTGTACAAGCCAAGATGATTTTAGAAGGCGCAAATGGTCCTTCGACGCCAGCTGCCGATGAAATATTACGTAAAAAGAATGTACTCATTATACCGGATTTGTTTTGCAATGCTGGCGGTGTAACGGTATCCTACTTTGAGTACTTAAAGAATATCAATCATGTATCTTATGGCAAAATGAATGTTAAACGCGAGAAAGCCATAATCAACGAGATCTTTAACTCCATGAATGAGTGCGAGGTAAGTGAACTTTGACCACCGTGCAAATAAGTTAATTTGTTAATATGAATTTTTTTAATTTATTTATTTAGGATAAGTTCAAGCCAAACAAAAAGTTAAAGCTCATAAGAGACTGTACGAAGGAGGCGGATATTGTAGACGCAGGACTACAAACAGTTATGGAAACTGCGGGGGCAGGCATTAAGATTGTGGCCAATGAATTCGGTCTCTGCAATGATTTACGCACCGCCGCCTTTATTTACTCGATTTCGAAGATTTTCCGAGCATTAGAATTGAAGGGCATTTCTCAGCAATAATTGCAGAATGCGTCTGAAGTCGCTAGGCGATTGTTTATTTTTACACATTTTACATTTATATATTTATAAGATCCAAAGTGTAATATCCTTTTGTATATTTTTCTTCAATTTTTAAATAAATATTTCTTTACACAAACACAAACAAAATGGCTTCTTGACAGCAACAGTTTTACAATTAAAAAACAAAACCCCTACCCACTTACCTCTGTTTTTGGTACCCTTATATCTGTTTTTCTGTTTTTGGTAATATGGTACTCATACGACCTGTATAACCCCATTTGCGCGCCGTGAAAAAATCGGGTTTTCACCACGCGTCAATGCATCAAATGCACCAAAATGCACCAAAAAAGTGGTGAATGGTACCAAAAATCCATCCACCAAATGCACCAAAAATAGCGTAGTAAGTGGGTAGGGGTTATTATGCATTATTCGTCATTTTTTACGATCCCCAAAATCCAAAATTTTTGCCAGAATAAAATAATTAACATTAAAAAAACATTAACATTAACATATTTTCAACAGAAAAAATCAAAACTTCAAAACATAAACAGTCAATATTGTCAAATTTATTTTTCTCAGTTCAGTTGATATTGAGATTTTCATAAGAACAGTTGTGTTGAACGGAGCGATTTGAATTTGTTCTCGAAGAAAATAATTACAAAAAAAAACCTGACGCAAATAATAAATAAACAAAAAATATTTTCTTACTGAATATTGTGGAATATTTATATATTCGTAATACAATTGTATATATACAATATACAACAAAATCAGCGGATACCAAAATAATTGCCGAAAAAGTGAGTGCAAAAAATTTCTTACAAAAACACACAAAAAAAATCATAACTGGGATTGCATATCGCAAGGCAATATGTCCTTCCTTTTAAATGGTAAACTTTTACGATCTTCACTATCGAAGACAGTTTTAAACTGGACCGGACTTGGAGCTACGCGTGAAAAGCACGTGATGCCCAAGCATTTGGAAAAAATCAATAAAGACAAAGACCCACCATTTGCACACATGGTTGAGTATTATTATCACTCGGCCGCTCAGCTAATGGAGCCGATGATGATAAAGGAGCTGGAAAAGTATCCTTACATGAAGAAGGAACAGCGTGAACAACGTGTTTCCGCCATGCTTAAATTGATGGGCTGCACTACAAATCTATTGGAAGTTACCTTCCCTATAATAAGAAGTGATGGCAATTACGAGCTAATCACCGGCTATCGCGCACACCACACTAGACACAGATTACCACTCAAAGGCGGTGGGTTCAATTATATTATTGGCTATTATTTTTCTAGAAAAGCTGGTATATTCAAAAAATTTCTCAACGAATTTTCTAGAATATATGCATGTAGTTGTGTGTTTCAAGAAAATGTTCTTCCTTTTCAATGCTTCAACTGCTGATGTCTAGCATGATATATATAACTGACTGATAATATCCGTTCCTCTTTTGTAGGCATACGTTTTGCCATGGACGTCGACGCCGATGAGATACGCGCTTTGGCTTATCTGATGGCGTTTAAGACGGCTTGCGTGAATGTACCGTTTGGTGGTTCCAAGGGTGGCATACGTATCGACCCGAAGAAGTATACTGCACAAGAATTGCAAACAATTACGCGTCGCTATACAATGGAGCTATTACGTCGCAATATGATAGGTCCGGGTATAGATGTACCGGCACCAGATGTGAATACCAGCCAACGCGAGATGAGTTGGTTGGTGGATCAATATATTAAAACTTTTGGTAATTTTTTTTTATGAAATATTAGAAAACGTCTTGATAGACAAATAAATTGTTCTTCTAGGCTATAACGATGTAGATGCATTGGCCATCACGACTGGTAAGCCAGTAGAAATAGGCGGTATAAATGGTCGCACCGCCGCCACGGGACGTGGTCTATTTAAGGCGGCTGAATGTTTTATTATGGCTAAAGATTGGATGGATTTATTAGGCTGGAAGACTGGTTGGAAAGATAAAACCGTGATCGTACAAGGGTTTGGCAATGTCGGTTCCCATGCATCCGTTTTTGTAGTGGAAGCCGGTGCCAAACTGATCGGTGTTCAAGAATTTGACGTGTCTCTAGTAAATGAGAATGGCATTGATCCAAAGGTATGTGGCGTATTGAAAATAAATATCTCCATGATAATATTTTTTTAATTTTCTTCATATACTTAGGACTTAATGGAGTATTATGCAAAAAATAATAAATCAATCAAGGGCTATACCAAAGCCACCGAAAAAGAGGGCAGTTTGTTGGGTGAAAAATGCGATATACTAATGCCTTGCTCTACGCAAAAGGTTCTCACTGTCGAAAATGCTAACAGTGTACAAGCCAAGATGATTTTAGAAGGCGCTAATGGTCCTACGACGCCAGCTGCCGATGAAATATTACGTAAAAAGAATGTACTCATTATACCGGATTTGTTTTGCAATGCTGGCGGTGTAACGGTATCCTACTTTGAGTACTTAAAGAATATCAATCATGTATCTTATGGCAAAATGAATGTTAAACGCGAGAAAGCCATAATCAACGAGATCTTTAACTCCATGAATGAGTGCGAGGTAAGTGAACTTTGACCACCGTGCAAATAAGTTAATTTGTTAATATGAATTTTTTTAATTTATTTATTTAGGATAAGTTCAAGCCAAACAAAAAGTTAAAGCTCATAAGAGACTGTACGAAGGAGGCGGATATTGTAGACGCAGGACTACAAACAGTTATGGAAACTGCGGGGGCAGGCATTAAGATTGTGGCCAATGAATTCGGTCTCTGCAATGATTTACGCACCGCTGCCTTTATTTACTCGATGTCTAAGATTTTCCGAGCCTTAGAAATGGAGGGCATTTCTCAACAATAATTACAGAATGCGTCTGAAGTCGCTTGGCGATTATTTATTTTTACAAATTTTACATTTATATATTTATAAGATCCAAAGTGTAATATCCTTTTGTATATTTTTCTTAAATTTTTAAATAAATATTTCTTTACAAAAACACAAACAGAATGGCTTCTTGACAGCAACAGTTTAACAATTAAAAAAAAAACCCCTACCCACTTACTACGCCAATTTTGGTGGCATTCACCACTGCAATGATTTACGCACCGCCGCCTTTATTTACTCGCTTTCGAAGATTTTCCGAGCATTAGAATTGGAGGGCATTTCTCAGCAATAATTGCAGAATGCGTCTGAAGTCGCTAGGCGATTGTTTATTTTTACACATTTTACATTTATATATTTATAAGATCCAAAGTGTAATATCCTTTTGTATATTTTTCTTCAATTTTTAAATAAATATTTCTTTACACAAACACAAACAAAATGGCTTCTTGACAGCAACAGTTTTACAATTAAAAAACAAAACCCCTACCCACTTACCTCTGTTTTTGGTACCCTTATATCTGTTTTTCTGTTTTTGGTAATATGGTACTCATACGACCTGTATAACCCCATTTGCGCGCCGTGAAAAAATCGGTTTTTCACCACGCGCCAATGCATCAAATGCACCAAAATGCACCAAAAAAGTGGTGAATGGTACCAAAAATCCATCCACCAAATGCACCAAAAATAGCGTAGTAAGTGGGTAGGGGTTATTATGCATTATTCGTCATTTTTTACGATCCCCAAAATCCAAAATTTTTGCCAGAATAAAATAATTAACATTAAAAAAACATTAACATTAACATATTTTCAACAGAAAAAATCAAAACTTCAAAACATAAACAGTCAATATTGTCAAATTTATTTTTCTCAGTTCAGTTGATATTGAGATTTTCATAAGAACAGTTGTGTTGAACGGAGCGATTTGAATTTGTTCTCGAAGAAAATAATTACAAAAAAAAACCTGACGCAAATAATAAATAAACAAAAAATATTTTCTTACTGAATATTGTGGAATATTTATATATTCGTAATACAATTGTATATATACAATATACAACAAAATCAGCGGATACCAAAATAATTGCCGAAAAAGTGAGTGCAAAAAATTTCTTACAAAAACACACAAAAAAAATCATAACTGGGATTGCATATCGCAAGGCAATATGTCCTTCCTTTTAAATGGTAAACTTTTACGATCTTCACTATCGAAGACAGTTTTAAACTGGACCGGACTTGGAGCTACGCGTGAAAAGCACGTGATGCCCAAGCATTTGGAAAAAATCAATAAAGACAAAGACCCACCATTTGCACACATGGTTGAGTATTATTATCACTCGGCCGCTCAGCTAATGGAGCCGATGATGATAAAGGAGCTGGAAAAGTATCCTTACATGAAGAAGGAACAGCGTGAACAACGTGTTTCCGCCATGCTTAAATTGATGGGCTGCACTACAAATCTATTGGAAGTTACCTTCCCTATAATAAGAAGTGATGGCAATTACGAGCTAATCACCGGCTATCGCGCACACCACACTAGACACAGATTACCACTCAAAGGCGGTGGGTTCAATTATATTATTGGCTATTATTTTTCTAGAAAAGCTGGTATATTCAAAAAATTTCTCAACGAATTTTCTAGAATATATGCATGTAGTTGTGTGTTTCAAGAAAATGTTCTTCCTTTTCAATGCTTCAACTGCTGATGTCTAGCATGATATATATAACTGACTGATAATATCCGTTCCTCTTTTGTAGGCATACGTTTTGCCATGGACGTCGACGCCGATGAGATACGCGCTTTGGCTTATCTGATGGCGTTTAAGACGGCTTGCGTGAATGTACCGTTTGGTGGTTCCAAGGGTGGCATACGTATCGACCCGAAGAAGTATACTGCACAAGAATTGCAAACAATTACGCGTCGCTATACAATGGAGCTATTACGTCGCAATATGATAGGTCCGGGTATAGATGTACCGGCACCAGATGTGAATACCAGCCAACGCGAGATGAGTTGGTTGGTGGATCAATATATTAAAACTTTTGGTAATTTTTTTTTATGAAATATTAGAAAACGTCTTGATAGACAAATAAATTGTTCTTCTAGGCTATAACGATGTAGATGCATTGGCCATCACGACTGGTAAGCCAGTAGAAATAGGCGGTATAAATGGTCGCACCGCCGCCACGGGACGTGGTCTATTTAAGGCGGCTGAATGTTTTATTATGGATAAAGATTGGATGGATTTATTAGGCTGGAAGACTGGTTGGAAAGATAAAACCGTGATCGTACAAGGGTTTGGCAATGTCGGTTCCCATGCATCCGTTTTTGTAGTGGAAGCCGGTGCCAAACTGATCGGTGTTCAAGAATTTGACGTGTCTCTAGTAAATGAGAATGGCATTGATCCAAAGGTATGTGGCGTATTGAAAATAAATATCTCCATGATAATATTTTTTTAATTTTCTTCATATACTTAGGACTTAATGGAGTATTATGCAAAAAATAATAAATCAATCAAGGGCTATACCAAAGCCACCGAAAAAGAGGGCAGTTTGTTGGGTGAAAAATGCGATATACTAATGCCTTGCTCTACGCAAAAGGTTCTCACTGTCGAAAATGCTAACAGTGTACAAGCCAAGATGATTTTAGAAGGCGCTAATGGTCCTTCGACGCCAGCTGCCGATGAAATATTACGTAAAAAGAATGTACTCATTATACCGGATTTGTTTTGCAATGCTGGCGGTGTAACGGTATCCTACTTTGAGTACTTAAAGAATATCAATCATGTATCTTATGGCAAAATGAATGTTAAACGCGAGAAAGCCATAATCAACGAGATCTTTAACTCCATGAATGAGTGCGAGGTAAGTGAACTTTGACCACCGTGCAAATAAGTTAATTTGTTAATATGAATTTTTTTAATTTATTTATTTAGGATAAGTTCAAGCCAAACAAAAAGTTAAAGCTCATAAGAGACTGTACGAAGGAGGCGGATATTGTAGACGCAGGACTACAAACAGTTATGGAAACTGCGGGGGCAGGCATTAAGATTGTGGCCAATGAATTCGGTCTCTGCAATGATTTACGCACCGCTGCCTTTATTTACTCGATTTCTAAGATTTTCCGAGCCTTAGAAATGGAGGGCATTTCTCAACAATAATTACAGAATGCGTCTGAAGTCGCTTGGCGATTATTTATTTTTACAAATTTTACATTTATATATTTATAAGATCCAAAGTGTAATATCCTTTTGTATATTTTTCTTAAATTTTTAAATAAATATTTCTTTACAAAAACACAAACAGAATGGCTTCTTGACAGCAACAGTTTAACAATTAAAAAAAAAACCCCTACCCACTTACTACGCCAATTTTGGTGGCATTCACCACTGCAATGATTTACGCACCGCCGCCTTTATTTACTCGATTTCGAAGATTTTCCGAGCATTAGAATTGGAGGGCATTTCTCAGCAATAATTGCAGAATGCGTCTGAAGTCGCTAGGCGATTGTTTATTTTTACACATTTTACATTTATATATTTATAAGATCGAAAGTGTAATATCCTTTTGTATATTTTTCTTCAATTTTTAAATAAATATTTCTTTACACAAACACAAACAAAATGGCTTCTTGACAGCAACAGTTTTACAATTAAAAAACAAAACCCCTACCCACTTACCTCTGTTTTTGGTACCCTTATATCTGTTTTTCTGTTTTTGGTAATATGGTACTCATACGACCTGTATAACCCCATTTGCGCGCCGTGAAAAAATCGGTTTTTCACCACGCGCCAATGCATCAAATGCACCAAAATGCACCAAAAAAGTGGTGAATGGTACCAAAAATCCATCCACCAAATGCACCAAAAATAGCGTAGTAAGTGGGTAGGGGTTATTATGCATTATTCGTCATTTTTTACGATCCCCAAAATCCAAAATTTTTGCCAGAATAAAATAATTAACATTAAAAAAACATTAACATTAACATATTTTCAACAGAAAAAATCAAAACTTTAAAACATAAACAGTCAATATTGTCAAATTTATTTTTCTCAGTTCAGTTGATATTGAGATTTTCATAAGAACAGTTGTGTTGAACGGAGCGATTTGAATTTGTTCTCGAAGAAAATAATTACAAAAAAAAACCTGACGCAAATAATAAATAAACAAAAAATATTTTCTTACTGAATATTGTGGAATATTTATATATTCGTAATACAATTGTATATATACAATATACAACAAAATCAGCGGATACCAAAATAATTGCCGAAAAAGTGAGTGCAAAAAATTTCTTACAAAAACACACAAAAAAAATCATAACTGGGATTGCATTATCGCAAGGCAATATGTCCTTCCTTTTAAATGGTAAACTTTTACGATCTTCACTATCGAAGACAGTTTTAAACTGGACCGGACTTGGAGCTACGCGTGAAAAGCACGTGATGCCCAAGCATTTGGAAAAAATCAATAAAGACAAAGACCCACCATTTGCACACATGGTTGAGTATTATTATCACTCGGCCGCTCAGCTAATGGAGCCGATGATGATAAAGGAGCTGGAAAAGTATCCTTACATGAAGAAGGAACAGCGTGAACAACGTGTTTCCGCCATGCTTAAATTGATGGGCTGCACTACAAATCTATTGGAAGTTACCTTCCCTATAATAAGAAGTGATGGCAATTACGAGCTAATCACCGGCTATCGCGCACACCACACTAGACACAGATTACCACTCAAAGGCGGTGGGTTCAATTATATTATTGGCTATTATTTTTCTAGAAAAGCTGGTATATTCAAAAAATTTCTCAACGAATTTTCTAGAATATATGCATGTAGTTGTGTGTTTCAAGAAAATGTTCTTCCTTTTCAATGCTTCAACTGCTGATGTCTAGCATGATATATATAACTGACTGATAATATCCGTTCCTCTTTTGTAGGCATACGTTTTGCCATGGACGTCGACGCCGATGAGATACGCGCTTTGGCTTATCTGATGGCGTTTAAGACGGCTTGCGTGAATGTACCGTTTGGTGGTTCCAAGGGTGGCATACGTATCGACCCGAAGAAGTATACTGCACAAGAATTGCAAACAATTACGCGTCGCTATACAATGGAGCTATTACGTCGCAATATGATAGGTCCGGGTATAGATGTACCGGCACCAGATGTGAATACCAATAATATATATTAAAACTTTTGGTAATTTTTTTTTATGAAATATTAGAAAACGTCTTGATAGACAAATAAATTGTTCTTCTAGGCTATAACGATGTAGATGCATTGGCCATCACGACTGGTAAGCCAGTAGAAATAGGCGGTATAAATGGTCGCACCGCCGCCACGGGACGTGGTCTATTTAAGGCGGCTGAATGTTTTATTATGGATAAAGATTGGATGGATTTATTAGGCTGGAAGACTGGTTGGAAAGATAAAACCGTGATCGTACAAGGGTTTGGCAATGTCGGTTCCCATGCATCCGTTTTTGTAGTGGAAGCCGGTGCCAAACTGATCGGTGTTCAAGAATTTGACGTGTCTCTAGTAAATGAGAATGGCATTGATCCAAAGGTATGTGGCGTATTGAAAATAAATATCTCCATGATAATATTTTTTTAATTTTCTTCATATACTTAGGACTTAATGGAGTAGTATGCAAAAAATAATAAATCAATCAAGGGCTATACCAAAGCCACCGAAAAAGAGGGCAGTTTGTTGGGTGAAAAATGCGATATACTAATGCCTTGCTCTACGCAAAAGGTTCTCACTGTCGAAAATGCTAACAGTGTACAAGCCAAGATGATTTTAGAAGGCGCTAATGGTCCTTCGACGCCAGCTGCCGATGAAATATTACGTAAAAAGAATGTACTCATTATACCGGATTTGTTTTGCAATGCTGGCGGTGTAACGGTATCCTACTTTGAGTACTTAAAGAATATCAATCATGTATCTTATGGCAAAATGAATGTTAAACGCGAGAAAGCCATAATCAACGAGATCTTTAACTCCATGAATGAGTGCGAGGTAAGTGAACTTTGACCACCGTGCAAATAAGTTAATTTGTTAATATGAATTTTTTTAATTTATTTATTTAGGATAAGTTCAAGCCAAACAAAAAGTTAAAGCTCATAAGAGACTGTACGAAGGAGGCGGATATTGTAGACGCAGGACTACAAACAGTTATGGAAACTGCGGGGGCAGGCATTAAGATTGTGGCCAATGAATTCGGTCTCTGCAATGATTTACGCACCGCTGCCTTTATTTACTCGATTTCTAAGATTTTCCGAGCCTTAGAAATGGAGGGCATTTCTCAACAATAATTACAGAATGCGTCTGAAGTCGCTTGGCGATTATTTATTTTTACACATTTTACATTTATATATTTATAAGATCGAAAGTGTAATATCCTTTTGTATATTTTTCTTCAATTTTTAAATAAATATTTCTTTACACAAACACAAACAAAATGGCTTCTTGACAGCAACAGTTTTACAATTAAAAAACAAAACCCCTACCCACTTACCTCTGTTTTTGGTACCCTTATATCTGTTTTTCTGTTTTTGGTAATATGGTACTCATACGACCTGTATAACCCCATTTGCGCGCCGTGAAAAAATCGGTTTTTCACCACGCGCCAATGCATCAAATGCACCAAAATGCACCAAAAAAGTGGTGAATGGTACCAAAAATCCATCCACCAAATGCACCAAAAATAGCGTAGTAAGTGGGTAGGGGTTATTATGCATTATTCGTCATTTTTTACGATCCCCAAAATCCAAAATTTTTGCCAGAATAAAATAATTAACATTAAAAAAACATTAACATTAACATATTTTCAACAGAAAAAATCAAAACTTCAAAACATAAACAGTCAATATTGTCAAATTTATTTTTCTCAGTTCAGTTGATATTGAGATTTTCATAAGAACAGTTGTGTTGAACGGAGCGATTTGAATTTGTTCTCGAAGAAAATAATTACAAAAAAAAACCTGACGCAAATAATAAATAAACAAAAAATATTTTCTTACTGAATATTGTGGAATATTTATATATTTGTAATACAATTGTATATATACAATATACAACAAAATCAGCGGATACCAAAATAATTGCCGAAAAAGTGAGTGCAAAAAATTTCTTACAAAAACACACAAAAAAAATCATAACTGGGATTGCATTATCGCAAGGCAATATGTCCTTCCTTTTAAATGGTAAACTTTTACGATCTTCACTATCGAAGACAGTTTTAAACTGGACCGGACTTAGAGCTACGCGTGAAAAGCACGTGATGCCCAAGCATTTGGAAAAAATCAATAAAGACAAAGACCCACCATTTGCACACATGGTTGAGTATTATTATCACTCGGCCGCTCAGCTAATGGAGCCGATGATGATAAAGGAGCTGGAAAAGTATCCTTACATGAAGAAGGAACAGCGTGAACAACGTGTTTCCGCCATGCTTAAATTGATGGGCTGCACTACAAATCTATTGGAAGTTACCTTCCCTATAATAAGAAGTGATGGCAATTACGAGCTAATCACCGGCTATCGCGCACACCACACTAGACACAGATTACCACTCAAAGGCGGTGGGTTCAATTATATTATTGGCTATTATTTTTCTAGAAAAGCTGGTATATTCAAAAAATTTCTCAACGAATTTTCTAGAATATATGCATGTAGTTGTGTGTTTCAAGAAAATGTTCTTCCTTTTCAATGCTTCAACTGCTGATGTCTAGCATGATATATATAACTGACTGATAATATCCGTTCCTCTTTTGTAGGCATACGTTTTGCCATGGACGTCGACGCCGATGAGATACGCGCTTTGGCTTATCTGATGGCGTTTAAGACGGCTTGCGTGAATGTACCGTTTGGTGGTTCCAAGGGTGGCATACGTATCGACCCGAAGAAGTATACTGCACAAGAATTGCAAACAATTACGCGTCGCTATACAATGGAGCTATTACGTCGCAATATGATAGGTCCGGGTATAGATGTACCGGCACCAGATGTGAATACCAGCCAACGCGAGATGAGTTGGTTGGTGGATCAATATATTAAAACTTTTGGTAATTTTTTTTTATGAAATATTAGAAAACGTCTTGATAGACAAATAAATTGTTCTTCTAGGCTATAACGATGTAGATGCATTGGCCATCACGACTGGTAAGCCAGTAGAAATAGGCGGTATAAATGGTCGCACCGCCGCCACGGGACGTGGTCTATTTAAGGCGGCTGAATGTTTTATTATGGATAAAGATTGGATGGATTTATTAGGCTGGAAGACTGGTTGGAAAGATAAAACCGTGATCGTACAAGGGTTTGGCAATGTCGGTTCCCATGCATCCGTTTTTGTAGTGGAAGCCGGTGCCAAACTGATCGGTGTTCAAGAATTTGACGTGTCTCTAGTAAATGAGAATGGCATTGATCCAAAGGTATGTGGCGTATTGAAAATAAATATCTCCATGATAATATTTTTTTAATTTTCTTCATATACTTAGGACTTAATGGAGTATTATGCAAAAAATAATAAATCAATCAAGGGCTATACCAAAGCCACCGAAAAAGAGGGCAGTTTGTTGGGTGAAAAATGCGATATACTAATGCCTTGCTCTACGCAAAAGGTTCTCACTGTCGAAAATGCTAACAGTGTACAAGCCAAGATGATTTTAGAAGGCGCTAATGGTCCTTCGACGCCAGCTGCCGATGAAATATTACGTAAAAAGAATGTACTCATTATACCGGATTTGTTTTGCAATGCTGGCGGTGTAACGGTATCCTACTTTGAGTACTTAAAGAATATCAATCATGTATCTTATGGCAAAATGAATGTTAAACGCGAGAAAGCCATAATCAACGAGATCTTTAACTCCATGAATGAGTGCGAGGTAAGTGAACTTTGACCACCGTGCAAATAAGTTAATTTGTTAATATGCATTTTTTTAATTTATTTATTTAGGATAAGTTCAAGCCAAACAAAAAGTTAAAGCTCATAAGAGACTGTACGAAGGAGGCGGATATTGTAGACGCAGGACTACAAACAGTTATGGAAACTGCGGGGGCAGGCATTAAGATTGTGGCCAATGAATTCGGTCTCTGCAATGATTTACGCACCGCTGCCTTTATTTACTCGATTTCTAAGATTTTCCGAGCCTTAGAAATGGAGGGCATTTCTCAACAATAATTACAGAATGCGTCTGAAGTCGCTTGGCGATTATTTATTTTTACAAATTTTACATTTATATATTTATAAGATCCAAAGTGTAATATCCTTTTGTATATTTTTCTTAAATTTTTAAATAAATATTTCTTTACAAAAACACAAACAGAATGGCTTCTTGACAGCAACAGTTTAACAATTAAAAAAAAAAAACCCCTACCCACTTACTACGCCAATTTTGGTGGAATTCACCACTGCAATGATTTACGCACCGCCGCCTTTATTTACTCGATTTCGAAGATTTTCCGAGCATTAGAATTGGAGGGCATTTCTCAGCAATAATTGCAGAATGCGTCTGAAGTCGCTAGGCGATTGTTTATTTTTACACATTTTACATTTATATATTTATAAGATCCAAAGTGTAATATCCTTTTGTATATTTTTCTTCAATTTTTAAATAAATATTTCTTTACACAAACACAAACAAAATGGCTTCTTGACAGCAACAGTTTTACAATTAAAAAACAAAACCCCTACCCACTTACCTCTGTTTTTGGTACCCTTATATCTGTTTTTCTGTTTTTGGTAATATGGTACTCATACGACCTGTATAACCCCATTTGCGCGCCGTGAAAAAATCGGTTTTTCACCACGCGCCAATGCATCAAATGCACCAAAATGCACCAAAAAAGTGGTGAATGGTACCAAAAATCCATCCACCAAATGCACCAAAAATAGCGTAGTAAGTGGGTAGGGGTTATTATGCATTATTCGTCATTTTTTACGATCCCCAAAATCCAAAATTTTTGCCAGAATAAAATAATTAACATTAAAAAAACATTAACATTAACATATTTTCAACAGAAAAAATCAAAACTTCAAAACATAAACAGTCAATATTGTCAAATTTATTTTTCTCAGTTCAGTTGATATTGAGATTTTCATAAGAACAGTTGTGTTGAACGGAGCGATTTGAATTTGTTCTCGAAGAAAATAATTACAAAAAAAAACCTGACGCAAATAATAAATAAACAAAAAATATTTTCTTACTGAATATTGTGGAATATTTATATATTCGTAATACAATTGTATATATACAATATACAACAAAATCAGCGGATACCAAAATAATTGCCGAAAAAGTGAGTGCAAAAAATTTCTTACAAAAACACACAAAAAAAATCATAACTGGGATTGCATTATCGCAAGGCAATATGTCCTTCCTTTTAAATGGTAAACTTTTACGATCTTCACTATCGAAGACAGTTTTAAACTGGACCGGACTTGGAGCTACGCGTGAAAAGCACGTGATGCCCAAGCATTTGGAAAAAATCAATAAAGACAAAGACCCACCATTTGCACACATGGTTGAGTATTATTATCACTCGGCCGCTCAGCTAATGGAGCCGATGATGATAAAGGAGCTGGAAAAGTATCCTTACATGAAGAAGGAACAGCGTGAACAACGTGTTTCCGCCATGCTTAAATTGATGGGCTGCACTACAAATCTATTGGAAGTTACCTTCCCTATAATAAGAAGTGATGGCAATTACGAGCTAATCACCGGCTATCGCGCACACCACACTAGACACAGATTACCACTCAAAGGCGGTGGGTTCAATTATATTATTGGCTATTATTTTTCTAGAAAAGCTGGTATATTCAAAAAATTTCTCAACGAATTTTCTAGAATATATGCATGTAGTTGTGTGTTTCAAGAAAATGTTCTTCCTTTTCAATGCTTCAACTGCTGATGTCTAGCATGATATATATAACTGACTGATAATATCCGTTCCTCTTTTGTAGGCATACGTTTTGCCATGGACGTCGACGCCGATGAGATACGCGCTTTGGCTTATCTGATGGCGTTTAAGACGGCTTGCGTGAATGTACCGTTTGGTGGTTCCAAGGGTGGCATACGTATCGACCCGAAGAAGTATACTGCACAAGAATTGCAAACAATTACGCGTCGCTATACAATGGAGCTATTACGTCGCAATATGATAGGTCCGGGTATAGATGTACCGGCACCAGATGTGAATACCAGCCAACGCGAGATGAGTTGGTTGGTGGATCAATATATTAAAACTTTTGGTAATTTTTTTTTATGAAATATTAGAAAACGTCTTGATAGACAAATAAATTGTTCTTCTAGGCTATAACGATGTAGATGCATTGGCCATCACGACTGGTAAGCCAGTAGAAATAGGCGGTATAAATGGTCGCACCGGCGCCACGGGACGTGGTCTAATAAGGCGGCTGAATGTTTTATTATGGATAAAGATTGGATGGATTTATTAGGCTAGAAGACTGGTTGGAAAGATAAAACCGTGATTGTACAAGGGTTTGGCAATGTCGGTTCCCATGCATCCGTTTTTGTAGTGGAAGCCGGTGCCAAACTGATCGGTGTTCAAGAATTTGACGTGTCTCTAGTAAATGAGAATGGCATTGATCCAAAGGTATGTGGCGTATTGAAAATAAATATCTCCATGATAATATTTTTTTAATTTTCTTCATATACTTAGGACTTAATGGAGTATTATGCAAAAAATAATAAATCAATCAAGGGCTATACCAAAGCCACCGAAAAAGAGGGCAGTTTGTTGGGTGAAAAATGCGATATACTAATGCCTTGCTCTACGCAAAAGGTTCTCACTGTCGAAAATGCTAACAGTGTACAAGCCAAGATGATTTTAGAAGGCGCTAATGGTCCTTCGACGCCAGCTGCCGATGAAATATTACGTAAAAAGAATGTACTCATTATACCGGATTTGTTTTGCAATGCTGGCGGTGTAACGGTATCCTACTTTGAGTACTTAAAGAATATCAATCATGTATCTTATGGCAAAATGAATGTTAAACGCGAGAAAGCCATAATCAACGAGATCTTTAACTCCATGAATGAGTGCGAGGTAAGTGAACTTTGACCACCGTGCAAATAAGTTAATTTGTTAATATGAATTTTTTTAATTTATTTATTTAGGATAAGTTCAAGCCAAACAAAAAGTTAAAGCTCATAAGAGACTGTACGAAGGAGGCGGATATTGTAGACGCAGGACTACAAACAGTTATGGAAACTGCGGGGGCAGGCATTAAGATTGTGGCCAATGAATTCGGTCTCTGCAATGATTTACGCACCGCTGCCTTTATTTACTCGATTTCTAAGATTTTCCGAGCCTTAGAAATGGAGGGCATTTCTCAACAATAATTACAGAATGCGTCTGAAGTCGCTTGGCGATTATTTATTTTTACAAATTTTACATTTATATATTTATAAGATCCAAAGTGTAATATCCTTTTGTATATTTTTCTTAAATTTTTAAATAAATATTTCTTTACAAAAACACAAACAGAATGGCTTCTTGACAGCAACAGTTTAACAATTAAAAAAAAAAAAACCCCTACCCACTTACTACGCCAATTTTGGTGGCATTCACCACTGCAATGATTTACGCACCGCCGCCTTTATTTACTCGATTTCGAAGATTTTCCGAGCATTAGAATTGGAGGGCATTTCTCAGCAATAATTGCAGAATGCGTCTGAAGTCGCTAGGCGATTGTTTATTTTTACACATTTTACATTTATATATTTATAAGATCGAAAGTGTAATATCCTTTTGTATATTTTTCTTCAATTTTTAAATAAATATTTCTTTACACAAACACAAACAAAATGGCTTCTTGACAGCAACAGTTTTACAATTAAAAAACAAAACCCCTACCCACTTACCTCTGTTTTTGGTACCCTTATATCTGTTTTTCTGTTTTTGGTAATATGGTACTCATACGACCTGTATAACCCCATTTGCGCGCCGTGAAAAAATCGGTTTTTCACCACGCGCCAATGCATCAAATGCACCAAAATGCACCAAAAAAGTGGTGAATGGTACCAAAAATCCATCCACCAAATGCACCAAAAATAGCGTAGTAAGTGGGTAGGGGTTATTATGCATTATTCGTCATTTTTTACGATCCCCAAAATCCAAAATTTTTGCCAGAATAAAATAATTAACATTAAAAAAACATTAACATTAACATATTTTCAACAGAAAAAATTAAAACTTCAAAACATAAACAGTCAATATTGTCAAATTTATTTTTCTCAGTTCAGTTGATATTGAGATTTTCATAAGAACAGTTGTGTTGAACGGAGCGATTTGAATTTGTTCTCGAAGAAAATAATTACAAAAAAAAACCTGACGCAAATAATAAATAAACAAAAAATATTTTCTTACTGAATATTGTGGAATATTTATATATTCGTAATACAATTGTATATATACAATATATTTACAACAAAATCAGCGGATACCAAAATAATTGCCGAAAAAGTGAGTGCAAAAAATTTCTTACAAAAACACACAAAAAAAATCATAACTGGGATTGCATTATCGCAAGGCAATATGTCCTTCCTTTTAAATGGTAAACTTTTACGATCTTCACTATCGAAGACAGTTTTAAACTGGACCGGACTTGGAGCTACGCGTGAAAAGCACGTGATGCCCAAGCATTTGGAAAAAATCAATAAAGACAAAGACCCACCATTTGCACACATGGTTGAGTATTATTATCACTCGGCCGCTCAGCTAATGGAGCCGATGATGATAAAGGAGCTGGAAAAGTATCCTTACATGAAGAAGGAACAGCGTGATCAACGTGTTTCCGCCATGCTTAAATTGATGGGCTGCACTACAAATCTATTGGAAGTTACCTTCCCTATAATAAGAAGTGATGGCAATTACGAGCTAATCACCGGCTATCGCGCACACCACACTAGACACAGATTACCACTCAAAGGCGGTGGGTTCAATTATATTATTGGCTATTATTTTTCTAGAAAAGCTGGTATATTCAAAAAATTTCTCAACGAATTTTCTAGAATATATGCATGTAGTTGTGTGTTTCAAGAAAATGTTCTTCCTTTTCAATGCTTCAACTGCTGATGTCTAGCATGATATATATAACTGACTGATAATATCCGTTCCTCTTTTGTAGGCATACGTTTTGCCATGGACGTCGACGCCGATGAGATACGCGCTTTGGCTTATCTGATGGCGTTTAAGACGGCTTGCGTGAATGTACCGTTTGGTGGTTCCAAGGGTGGCATACGTATCGACCCGAAGAAGTATACTGCACAAGAATTGCAAACAATTACGCGTCGCTATACAATGGAGCTATTACGTCGCAATATGATAGGTCCGGGTATAGATGTACCGGCACCAGATGTGAATACCAATAATATATATTAAAACTTTTGGTAATTTTTTTTTATGAAATATTAGAAAACGTCTTGATAGACAAATAAATTGTTCTTCTAGGCTATAACGATGTAGATGCATTGGCCATCACGACTGGTAAGCCAGTAGAAATAGGCGTTATAAATGGTCGCACCGCCGCCACGGGACGTGGTCTATTTAAGGCGGCTGAATGTTTTATTATGGATAAAGATTGGATGGATTTATTAGGCTGGAAGACTGGTTGGAAAGATAAAACCGTGATCGTACAAGGGTTTGGCAATGTCGGTTCCCATGCATCCGTTTTTGTAGTGGAAGCCGGTGCCAAACTGATCGGTGTTCAAGAATTTGACGTGTCTCTAGTAAATGAGAATGGCATTGATCCAAAGGTATGTGGCGTATTGAAAATAAATATCTCCATGATAATATTTTTTTTAATTTTCTTCATATACTTAGGACTTAATGGAGTATTATGCAAAAAATAATAAATCAATCAAGGGCTATACCAAAGCCACCGAAAAAGAGGGCAGTTTGTTGGATGAAAAATGCGATATACTAATGCCTTGCTCTACGCAAAAGGTTCTCACTGTCGAAAATGCTAACAGTGTACAAGCCAAGATGATTTTAGAAGGCGCTAATGGTCCTTCGACGCCAGCTGCCGATGAAATATTACGTAAAAAGAATGTACTCATTATACCGGATTTGTTTTGCAATGCTGGCGGTGTAACGGTATCCTACTTTGAGTACTTAAAGAATATCAATCATGTATCTTATGGCAAAATGAATGTTAAACGCGAGAAAGCCATAATCAACGAGATCTTTAACTCCATGAATGAGTGCGAGGTAAGTGAACTTTGACCACCGTGCAAATAAGTTAATTTGTTAATATGAATTTTTTTAATTTATTTATTTAGGATAAGTTCAAGCCAAACAAAAAGTTAAAGCTCATAAGAGACTGTACGAAGGAGGCGGATATTGTAGACGCAGGACTACAAACAGTTATGGAAACTGCGGGGGCAGGCATTAAGATTGTGGCCAATGAATTCGGTCTCTGCAATGATTTACGCACCGCTGCCTTTATTTACTCGATTTCTAAGATTTTCCGAGCCTTAGAAATGGAGGGCATTTCTCAACAATAATTACAGAATGCGTCTGAAGTCGCTTGGCGATTATTTATTTTTACAAATTTTACATTTATATATTTATAAGATCCAAAGTGTAATATCCTTTTGTATATTTTTCTTAAATTTTTAAATAAATATTTCTTTACAAAAACACAAACAGAATGGCTTCTTGACAGCAACAGTTTAACAATTAAAAAAAAAAACCCCTACCCACTTACTACGCCAATTTTGGTGGAATTCACCACTGCAATGATTTACGCACCGCCGCCTTTATTTACTCGATTTCGAAGATTTTCCGAGCATTAGAATTGGAGGGCATTTCTCAGCAATAATTGCAGAATGCGTCTGAAGTCGCTAGGCGATTGTTTATTTTTACACATTTTACATTTATATATTTATAAGATCCAAAGTGTAATATCCTTTTGTATATTTTTCTTCAATTTTTAAATAAATATTTCTTTACACAAACACAAACAAAATGGCTTCTTGACAGCAACAGTTTTACAATTAAAAAACAAAACCCCTACCCACTTACCTCTGTTTTTGGTACCCTTATATCTGTTTTTCTGTTTTTGGTAATATGGTACTCATACGACCTGTATAACCCCATTTGCGCGCCGTGAAAAAATCGGTTTTTCACCACGCGCCAATGCATCAAATGCACCAAAATGCACCAAAAAAGTGGTGAATGGTACCAAAAATCCATCCACCAAATGCACCAAAAATAGCGTAGTAAGTGGGTAGGGGTTATTATGCATTATTCGTCATTTTTTACGATCCCCAAAATCCAAAATTTTTGCCAGAATAAAATAATTAACATTAAAAAAACATTAAAATTAACATATTTTCAACAGAAAAAATCAAAACTTCAAAACATAAACAGTCAATATTGTCAAATTTATTTTTCTCAGTTCAGTTGATATTGAGATTTTCATAAGAACAGTTGTGTTGAACGGAGCGATTTGAATTTGTTCTCGAAGAAAATAATTACAAAAAAAAACCTGACGCAAATAATAAATAAACAAAAAATATTTTCTTACTGAATATTGTGGAATATTTATATATTCGTAATACAATTGTATATATACAATATACAACAAAATCAGCGGATACCAAAATAATTGCCGAAAAAGTGAGTGCAAAAAATTTCTTACAAAAACACACAAAAAAAATCATAACTGGGATTGCATTATCGCAAGGCAATATGTCCTTCCTTTTAAATGGTAAACTTTTACGATCTTCACTATCGAAGACAGTTTTAAACTGGACCGGACTTGGAGCTACGCGTGAAAAGCACGTGATGCCCAAGCATTTGGAAAAAATCAATAAAGACAAAGACCCACCATTTGCACACATGGTTGAGTATTATTATCACTCGGCCGCTCAGCTAATGGAGCCGATGATGATAAAGGAGCTGGAAAAGTATCCTTACATGAAGAAGGAACAGCGTGAACAACGTGTTTCCGCCATGCTTAAATTGATGGGCTGCACTACAAATCTATTGGAAGTTACCTTCCCTATAATAAGAAGTGATGGCAATTACGAGCTAATCACCGGCTATCGCGCACACCACACTAGACACAGATTACCACTCAAAGGCGGTGGGTTCAATTATATTATTGGCTATTATTTTTCTAGAAAAGCTGGTATATTCAAAAAATTTCTCAACGAATTTTCTAGAATATATGCATGTAGTTGTGTGTTTCAAGAAAATGTTCTTCCTTTTCAATGCTTCAACTGCTGATGTCTAGCATGATATATATAACTGACTGATAATATCCGTTCCTCTTTTGTAGGCATACGTTTTGCCATGGACGTCGACGCCGATGAGATACGCGCTTTGGCTTATCTGATGGCGTTTAAGACGGCTTGCGTGAATGTACCGTTTGGTGGTTCCAAGGGTGGCATACGTATCGACCCGAAGAAGTATACTGCACAAGAATTGCAAACAATTACGCGTCGCTATACAATGGAGCTATTACGTCGCAATATGATAGGTCCGGGTATAGATGTACCGGCACCAGATGTGAATACCAGCCAACGCGAGATGAGTTGGTTGGTGGATCAATATATTAAAACTTTTGGTAATTTTTTTTTATGAAATATTAGAAAACGTCTTGATAGACAAATAAATTGTTCTTCTAGGCTATAACGATGTAGATGCATTGGCCATCACGACTGGTAAGCCAGTAGAAATAGGCGGTATAAATGGTCGCACCGCCGCCACGGGACGTGGTCTATTTAAGGCGGCTGAATGTTTTATTATGGATAAAGATTGGATGGATTTATTAGGCTGGAAGACTGGTTGGAAAGATAAAACCGTGATCGTACAAGGGTTTGGCAATGTCGGTTCCCATGCATCCGTTTTTGTAGTGGAAGCCGGTGCCAAACTGATCGGTGTTCAAGAATTTGACGTGTCTCTAGTAAATGAGAATGGCATTGATCCAAAGGTATGTGGCGTATTGAAAATAAATATCTCCATGATAATATTTTTTTAATTTTCTTCATATACTTAGGACTTAATGGAGTAGTATGCAAAAAATAATAAATCAATCAAGGGCTATACCAAAGCCACCGAAAAAGAGGGCAGTTTGTTGGGTGAAAAATGCGATATACTAATGCCTTGCTCTACGCAAAAGGTTCTCACTGTCGAAAATGCTAACAGTGTACAAGCCAAGATGATTTTAGAAGGCGCTAATGGTCCTTCGACGCCAGCTGCCGATGAAATATTACGTAAAAAGAATGTACTCATTATACCGGATTTGTTTTGCAATGCTGGCGGTGTAACGGTATCCTACTTTGAGTACTTAAAGAATATCAATCATGTATCTTATGGCAAAATGAATGTTAAACGCGAGAAAGCCATAATCAACGAGATCTTTAACTCCATGAATGAGTGCGAGGTAAGTGAACTTTGACCACCGTGCAAATAAGTTAATTTGTTAATATGAATTTTTTTAATTTATTTATTTAGGATAAGTTCAAGCCAAACAAAAAGTTAAAGCTCATAAGAGACTGTACGAAGGAGGCGGATATTGTAGACGCAGGACTACAAACAGTTATGGAAACTGCGGGGGCAGGCATTAAGATTGTGGCCAATGAATTCGGTCTCTGCAATGATTTACGCACCGCTGCCTTTATTTACTCGATTTCTAAGATTTTCCGAGCCTTAGAAATGGAGGGCATTTCTCAACAATAATTACAGAATGCGTCTGAAGTCGCTTGGCGATTATTTATTTTTACAAATTTTACATTTATATATTTATAAGATCCAAAGTGTAATATCCTTTTGTATATTTTTCTTAAATTTTTAAATAAATATTTCTTTACAAAAACACAAACAGAATGGCTTCTTGACAGCAACAGTTTAACAATTAAAAAAAAAAAACCCCTACCCACTTACTACGCCAATTTTGGTGGAATTCACCACTGCAATGATTTACGCACCGCCGCCTTTATTTACTCGATTTCGAAGATTTTCCGAGCATTAGAATTGGAGGGCATTTCTCAGCAATAATTGCAGAATGCGTCTGAAGTCGCTAGGCGATTGTTTATTTTTACACATTTTACATTTATATATTTATAAGATCCAAAGTGTAATATCCTTTTGTATATTTTTCTTCAATTTTTAAATAAATATTTCTTTACACAAACACAAACAAAATGGCTTCTTGACAGCAACAGTTTTACAATTAAAAAACAAAACCCCTACCCACTTACCTCTGTTTTTGGTACCCTTATATCTGTTTTTCTGTTTTTGGTAATATGGTACTCATACGACCTGTATAACCCCATTTGCGCGCCGTGAAAAAATCGGTTTTTCACCACGCGCCAATGCATCAAATGCACCAAAATGCACCAAAAAAGTGGTGAATGGTACCAAAAATCCATCCACCAAATGCACCAAAAATAGCGTAGTAAGTGGGTAGGGGTTATTATGCATTATTCGTCATTTTTTACGATCCCCAAAATCCAAAATTTTTGCCAGAATAAAATAATTAACATTAAAAAAACATTAACATTAACATATTTTCAACAGAAAAAATCAAAACTTCAAAACATAAACAGTCAATATTGTCAAATTTATTTTTCTCAGTTCAGTTGATATTGAGATTTTCATAAGAACAGTTGTGTTGAACGGAGCGATTTGAATTTGTTCTCGAAGAAAATAATTACAAAAAAAAACCTGACGCAAATAATAAATAAACAAAAAATATTTTCTTACTGAATATTGTGGAATATTTATATATTCGTAATACAATTGTATATATACAATATACAACAAAATCAGCGGATACCAAAATAATTGCCGAAAAAGTGAGTGCAAAAAATTTCTTACAAAAACACACAAAAAAAATCATAACTGGGATTGCATTATCGCAAGGCAATATGTCCTTCCTTTTAAATGGTAAACTTTTACGATCTTCACTATCGAAGACAGTTTTAAACTGGACCGGACTTGGAGCTACGCGTGAAAAGCACGTGATGCCCAAGCATTTGGAAAAAATCAATAAAGACAAAGACCCACCATTTGCACACATGGTTGAGTATTATTATCACTCGGCCGCTCAGCTAATGGAGCCGATGATGATAAAGGAGCTGGAAAAGTATCCTTACATGAAGAAGGAACAGCGTGAACAACGTGTTTCCGCCATGCTTAAATTGATGGGCTGCACTACAAATCTATTGGAAGTTACCTTCCCTATAATAAGAAGTGATGGCAATTACGAGCTAATCACCGGCTATCGCGCACACCACACTAGACACAGATTACCACTCAAAGGCGGTGGGTTCAATTATATTATTGGCTATTATTTTTCTAGAAAAGCTGGTATATTCAAAAAATTTCTCAACGAATTTTCTAGAATATATGCATGTAGTTGTGTGTTTCAAGAAAATGTTCTTCCTTTTCAATGCTTCAACTGCTGATGTCTAGCATGATATATATAACTGACTGATAATATCCGTTCCTCTTTTGTAGGCATACGTTTTGCCATGGACGTCGACGCCGATGAGATACGCGCTTTGGCTTATCTGATGGCGTTTAAGACGGCTTGCGTGAATGTACCGTTTGGTGGTTCCAAGGGTGGCATACGTATCGACCCGAAGAAGTATACTGCACAAGAATTGCAAACAATTACGCGTCGCTATACAATGGAGCTATTACGTCGCAATATGATAGGTCCGGGTATAGATGTACCGGCACCAGATGTGAATACCAGCCAACGCGAGATGAGTTGGTTGGTGGATCAATATATTAAAACTTTTGGTAATTTTTTTTTATGAAATATTAGAAAACGTCTTGATAGACAAATAAATTGTTCTTCTAGGCTATAACGATGTAGATGCATTGGCCATCACGACTGGTAAGCCAGTAGAAATAGGCGGTATAAATGGTCGCACCGCCGCCACGGGACGTGGTCTATTTAAGGCGGCTGAATGTTTTATTATGGATAAAGATTGGATGGATTTATTAGGCTGGAAGACTGGTTGGAAAGATAAAACCGTGATCGTACAAGGGTTTGGCAATGTCGGTTCCCATGCATCCGTTTTTGTAGTGGAAGCCGGTGCCAAACTGATCGGTGTTCAAGAATTTGACGTGTCTCTAGTAAATGAGAATGGCATTGATCCAAAGGTATGTGGCGTATTGAAAATAAATATCTCCATGATAATATTTTTTTAATTTTCTTCATATACTTAGGACTTAATGGAGTAGTATGCAAAAAATAATAAATCAATCAAGGGCTATACCAAAGCCACCGAAAAAGAGGGCAGTTTGTTGGGTGAAAAATGCGATATACTAATGCCTTGCTCTACGCAAAAGGTTCTCACTGTCGAAAATGCTAACAGTGTACAAGCCAAGATGATTTTAGAAGGCGCTAATGGTCCTTCGACGCCAGCTGCCGATGAAATATTACGTAAAAAGAATGTACTCATTATACCGGATTTGTTTTGCAATGCTGGCGGTGTAACGGTATCCTACTTTGAGTACTTAAAGAATATCAATCATGTATCTTATGGCAAAATGAATGTTAAACGCGAGAAAGCCATAATCAACGAGATCTTTAACTCCATGAATGAGTGCGAGGTAAGTGAACTTTGACCACCGTGCAAATAAGTTAATTTGTTAATATGAATTTTTTTAATTTATTTATTTAGGATAAGTTCAAGCCAAACAAAAAGTTAAAGCTCATAAGAGACTGTACGAAGGAGGCGGATATTGTAGACGCAGGACTACAAACAGTTATGGAAACTGCGGGGGCAGGCATTAAGATTGTGGCCAATGAATTCGGTCTCTGCAATGATTTACGCACCGCTGCCTTTATTTACTCGATTTCTAAGATTTTCCGAGCCTTAGAAATGGAGGGCATTTCTCAACAATAATTACAGAATGCGTCTGAAGTCGCTTGGCGATTATTTATTTTTACACATTTTACATTTATATATTTATAAGATCGAAAGTGTAATATCCTTTTGTATATTTTTCTTAAATTTTTAAATAAATATTTCTTTACACAAACACAAACAAAATGGCTTCTTGACAGCAACAGTTTTACAATTAAAAAACAAAACCCCTACCCACTTACCTCTGTTTTTGGTACCCTTATATCTGTTTTTCTGTTTTTGGTAATATGGTACTCATACGACCTGTATAACCCCATTTGCGCGCCGTGAAAAAATCGGTTTTTCACCACGCGCCAATGCATCAAATGCACCAAAATGCACCAAAAAAGTGGTGAATGGTACCAAAAATCCATCCACCAAATGCACCAAAAATAGCGTAGTAAGTGGGTAGGGGTTATTATGCATTATTCGTCATTTTTTACGATCCCCAAAATCCAAAATTTTTGCCAGAATAAAATAATTAACATTAAAAAAACATTAACATTAACATATTTTCAACAGAAAAAATCAAAACTTCAAAACATAAACAGTCAATATTGTCAAATTTATTTTTCTCAGTTCAGTTGATATTGAGATTTTCATAAGAACAGTTATGTTGAACGGAGCGATTTGAATTTGTTCTCGAAGAAAATAATTACAAAAAAAAACCTGACGCAAATAATAAATAAACAAAAAATATTTTCTTACTGAATATTGTGGAATATTTATATATTTGTAATACAATTGTATATATACAATATACAACAAAATCAGCGGATACCAAAATAATTGCCGAAAAAGTGAGTGCAAAAAATTTCTTACAAAAACACACAAAAAAAATCATAACTGGGATTGCATTATCGCAAGGCAATATGTCCTTCCTTTTAAATGGTAAACTTTTACGATCTTCACTATCGAAGACAGTTTTAAACTGGACCGGACTTGGAGCTACGCGTGAAAAGCACGTGATGCCCAAGCATTTGGAAAAAATCAATAAAGACAAAGACCCACCATTTGCACACATGGTTGAGTATTATTATCACTCGGCCGCTCAGCTAATGGAGCCGATGATGATAAAGGAGCTGGAAAAGTATCCTTACATGAAGAAGGAACAGCGTGAACAACGTGTTTCCGCCATGCTTAAATTGATGGGCTGCACTACAAATCTATTGGAAGTTACCTTCCCTATAATAAGAAGTGATGGCAATTACGAGCTAATCACCGGCTATCGCGCACACCACACTAGACACAGATTACCACTCAAAGGCGGTGGGTTCAATTATATTATTGGCTATTATTTTTCTAGAAAAGCTGGTATATTCAAAAAATTTCTCAACGAATTTTCTAGAATATATGCATGTAGTTGTGTGTTTCAAGAAAATGTTCTTCCTTTTCAATGCTTCAACTGCTGATGTCTAGCATGATATATATAACTGACTGATAATATCCGTTCCTCTTTTGTAGGCATACGTTTTGCCATGGACGTCGACGCCGATGAGATACGCGCTTTGGCTTATCTGATGGCGTTTAAGACGGCTTGCGTGAATGTACCGTTTGGTGGTTCCAAGGGTGGCATACGTATCGACCCGAAGAAGTATACTGCACAAGAATTGCAAACAATTACGCGTCGCTATACAATGGAGCTATTACGTCGCAATATGATAGGTCCGGGTATAGATGTACCGGCACCAGATGTGAATACCAGCCAACGCGAGATGAGTTGGTTGGTGGATCAATATATTAAAACTTTTGGTAATTTTTTTTTATGAAATATTAGAAAACGTCTTGATAGACAAATAAATTGTTCTTCTAGGCTATAACGATGTAGATGCATTGGCCATCACGACTGGTAAGCCAGTAGAAATAGGCGGTATAAATGGTCGCACCGCCGCCACGGGACGTGGTCTATTTAAGGCGGCTGAATGTTTTATTATGGATAAAGATTGGATGGATTTATTAGGCTGGAAGACTGGTTGGAAAGATAAAACCGTGATCGTACAAGGGTTTGGCAATGTCGGTTCCCATGCATCCGTTTTTGTAGTGGAAGCCGGTGCCAAACTGATCGGTGTTCAAGAATTTGACGTGTCTCTAGTAAATGAGAATGGCATTGATCCAAAGGTATGTGGCGTATTGAAAATAAATATCTCCATGATAATATTTTTTTAATTTTCTTCATATACTTAGGACTTAATGGAGTATTATGCAAAAAATAATAAATCAATCAAGGGCTATACCAAAGCCACCGAAAAAGAGGGCAGTTTGTTGGGTGAAAAATGCGATATACTAATGCCTTGCTCTACGCAAAAGGTTCTCACTGTCGAAAATGCTAACAGTGTACAAGCCAAGATGATTTTAGAAGGCGCTAATGGTCCTTCGACGCCAGCTGCCGATGAAATATTACGTAAAAAGAATGTACTCATTATACCGGATTTGTTTTGCAATGCTGGCGGTGTAACGGTATCCTACTTTGAGTACTTAAAGAATATCATTCATGTATCTTATGGCAAAATGAATGTTAAACGCGAGAAAGCCATAATCAACGAGATCTTTAACTCCATGAATGAGTGCGAGGTAAGTGAACTTTGACCACCGTGCAAATAAGTTAATTTGTTAATATGAATTTTTTTAATTTATTTATTTAGGATAAGTTCAAGCCAAACAAAAAGTTAAAGCTCATAAGAGACTGTACGAAGGAGGCGGATATTGTAGACGCAGGACTACAAACAGTTATGGAAACTGCGGGGGCAGGCATTAAGATTGTGGCCAATGAATTCGGTCTCTGTAATGATTTACGCACCGCTGCCTTTATTTACTCGATTTCTAAGATTTTCCGAGCCTTAGAAATGGAGGGCATTTCTCAACAATAATTACAGAATGCGTCTGAAGTCGCTTGGCGATTATTTATTTTTACAAATTTTACATTTATATATTTATAAGATCCAAAGTGTAATATCCTTTTGTATATTTTTCTTAAATTTTTAAATAAATATTTCTTTACAAAAACACAAACAGAATGGCTTCTTGACAGCAACAGTTTAACAATTAAAAAAAAAAACCCCTACCCACTTACTACGCCAATTTTGGTGGCATTCACCACTGCAATGATTTACGCACCGCCGCCTTTATTTACTCGATTTCGAAGATTTTCCGAGCATTAGAATTGGAGGGCATTTCTCAGCAATAATTGCAGAATGCGTCTGAAGTCGCTAGGCGATTGTTTATTTTTACACATTTTACATTTATATATTTATAAGATCCAAAGTGTAATATCCTTTTGTATATTTTTCTTCAATTTTTAAATAAATATTTCTTTACACAAACACAAACAAAATGGCTTCTTGACAGCAACAGTTTTACAATTAAAAAACAAAACCCCTACCCACTTACCTCTGTTTTTGGTACCCTTATATCTGTTTTTCTGTTTTTGGTAATATGGTACTCATACGACCTGTATAACCCCATTTGCGCGCCGTGAAAAAATCGGTTTTTCACCACGCGCCAATGCATCAAATGCACCAAAATGCACCAAAAAAGTGGTGAATGGTACCAAAAATCCATCCACCAAATGCACCAAAAATAGCGTAGTAAGTGGGTAGGGGTTATTATGCATTATTCGTCATTTTTTACGATCCCCAAAATCCAAAATTTTTGCCAGAATAAAATAATTAACATTAAAAAAACATTAACATTAACATATTTTCAACAGAAAAAATCAAAACTTCAAAACATAAACAGTCAATATTGTCAAATTTATTTTTCTCAGTTCAGTTGATATTGAGATTTTCATAAGAACAGTTGTGTTGAACGGAGCGATTTGAATTTGTTCTCGAAGAAAATAATTACAAAAAAAAAATAATAAATAAACAAAAAATATTTTCTTACTGAATATTGTGGAATATTTATATATTCGTAATACAATTGTATATATACAATATACAACAAAATCAGCGGATACCAAAATAATTGCCGAAAAAGTGAGTGCAAAAAATTTCTTACAAAAACACACAAAAAAAATCATAACTGGGATTGCATTATCGCAAGGCAATATGTCCTTCCTTTTAAATGGTAAACTTTTACGATCTTCACTATCGAAGACAGTTTTAAACTGGACCGGACTTGGAGCTACGCGTGAAAAGCACGTGATGCCCAAGCATTTGGAAAAAATCAATAAAGACAAAGACCCACCATTTGCACACATGGTTAAGTATTATTATCACTCGGCCGCTCAGCTAATGGAGCCGATGATGATAAAGGAGCTGGAAAAGTATCCTTACATGAAGAAGGAACAGCGTGAACAACGTGTTTCCGCCATGCTTAAATGGGAAAACTTTAGTATACCGTCCCACGATTTCGGGGTTAAAATAGATATGGGCGGATAGAGGGGGATCTCCAGATCACGAATATATATAATTATTGCCGCCGCAAACTTATAGTTTCTGAGTTATTTGCAATTTAAGATTTAAAATTAACAATTTTCAACACGTTATTTCTCACTGTATATTGAATTGTTCACATATATTTTGCACTTTAAATATATTTACACTTCATTAATTTGTTTCTACATACTTATTTTTAACAAATTATATCAAAATTTGCTGTAAATAAACATTTAATTTTATGCAGAATTCTGTTTATTTGTAAAATAACAAAACGGTTGCAAGATGACAGAACATAAGTGTTGCCACATGCATCGATTAAAAATAATCAAAATGAATTAAATTCCCAAAATGAAGAAAACAAATACCTAATAAATAGTTATTAAGTAAACATTCTAACTACAAAAAAATACCAAGGTTTTAAGTAAACATTCTAACTACAAAAAAATACCAAGGTTTCAAAATTTATAAGTGCTTCAAAAAAATAACCCTGGTCGAGCCAACACCGGGGATTATCAAAGAGGTGGAATAACAAGTTCTTCCGCGTAGAACTACTTTCTGCAGAGGCGGCCTTCGGCCGCGCTTCAAAAAAATAACCCTGGTCGAGCCAACACCGGGAGTTATCAAAGAGGTGGAATAACAAGTCCTTCCGCGTAGAACTACTTTCTGCAGAGGCGGCCTTCGGCCGCGCTTCAAAAAAATAACCCTGGTCAAGCCAACACCGGGAGTTATCAAAGAGGTGGAATAACAAGTTCTTCCGCGTAGAACTACTTTCTGCAGAGGCGGCCTTCGGCCGCTCTTCAAAAAAATAACCCTGGTCGAACCAACACCGGATATTATCAAAATATGGGAAATAATAAAATAATTTACATTACACATTACATGCATTATGTTTATTGTATTCGGGGTATAATCTTTCTTTTTCATTATTGTGATTCTTATAATTCGTTTACAAAATATGTGATATGGTAACACCTATTTTGTGTCAGAATGCAACCCTTTTTTATTGTAAAAATAAACAAAATTGTGCAAAAAGTAAAATGCTTATTTACAGCATATTTTAATATAATTAGTTAAAAATAAATATTTATAAACAAATGTGTGAAGTGTAAATATATTTAAAGTGCAAAATATATGTGGAAAATTCAATATACAGGGAGAAATAACGAGTTAAAAATTATTAATTTTAAATCTTAAATTGCAAATAACTCAGAAACTATAAGTTTGCGGCGGCAATAATTATATATATTCGTGATCTGGAGATCCTCCTCTATCCGCCCATATCCATTTTAACCCCGAAATCGTGGGACGGTATACTAAAGCCGACCCGCTTAAATTGATGGACTGCACTACAAATCTATTGGAAGTTACCTTCCCTATAATAAGAAGTGATGGCAATTACGAGCTAATCACCGGCTATCGCGCACACCACACTAGACACAGATTACCACTCAAAGGCGGTGGGTTCAATTATATTATTGGCTATTATTTTTCTAGAAAAGCTGGTATATTCAAAAAATTTCTCAACGAATTTTCTAGAATATATGCATGTAGTTGTGTGTTTCAAGAAAATGTTCTTCCTTTTCAATGCTTCAACTGCTGATGTCTAGCATGATATATATAACTGACTGATAATATCCGTTCCTCTTTTGTAGGCATACGTTTTGCCATGGACGTCGACGCCGATGAGATACGCGCTTTGGCTTATCTGATGGCGTTTAAGACGGCTTGCGTGAATGTACCGTTTGGTGGTTCCAAGGGTGGCATACGTATCGACCCGAAGAAGTATACTGCACAAGAATTGCAAACAATTACGCGTCGCTATACAATGGAGCTATTACGTCGCAATATGATAGGTCCGGGTATAGATGTACCGGCACCAGATGTGAATACCAGCCAACGCGAGATGAGTTGGTTGGTGGATCAATATATTAAAACTTTTGGTAATTTTTTTTTATGAAATATTAGAAAACGTCTTGATAGACAAATAAATTGTTCTTCTAGGCTATAACGATGTAGATGCATTGGCCATCACGACTGGTAAGCCAGTAGAAATAGGCGGTATAAATGGTCGCACCGCCGCCACGGGACGTGGTCTATTTAAGGCGGCTGAATGTTTTATTATGGATAAAGATTGGATGGATTTATTAGGCTGGAAGACTGGTTGGAAAGATAAAACCGTGATCGTACAAGGGTTTGGCAATGTCGGTTCCCATGCATCCGTTTTTGTAGTGGAAGCCGGTGCCAAACTGATCGGTGTTCAAGAATTTGACGTGTCTCTAGTAAATGAGAATGGCATTGATCCAAAGGTATGTGGCGTATTGAAAATAAATATCTCCATGATAATATTTTTTTAATTTTCTTCATATACTTAGGACTTAATGGAGTATTATGCAAAAAATAATAAATCAATCAAGGGCTATACCAAAGCCACCGAAAAAGAGGGCAGTTTGTTGGGTGAAAAATGCGATATACTAATGCCTTGCTCTACGCAAAAGGTTCTCACTGTCGAAAATGCTAACAGTGTACAAGTCAAGATGATTTTAGAAGGCGCTAATGGTCCTTCGACGCCAGCTGCCGATGAAATATTACGTAAAAAGAATGTACTCATTATACCGGATTTGTTTTGCAATGCTGGCGGTGTAACGGTATCCTACTTTGAGTACTTAAAGAATATCAATCATGTATCTTATGGCAAAATGAATGTTAAACGCGAGAAAGCCATAATCAACGAGATCTTTAACTCCATGAATGAGTGCGAGGTAAGTGAACTTTGACCACCGTGCAAATAAGTTAATTTGTTAATATGAATTTTTTTAATTTATTTATTTAGGATAAGTTCAAGCCAAACAAAAAGTTAAAGCTCATAAGAGACTGTACGAAGGAGGCGGATATTGTAGACGCAGGACTACAAACAGTTATGGAAACTGCGGGGGCAGGCATTAAGATTGTGGCCAATGAATTCGGTCTCTGCAATGATTTACGCACCGCTGCCTTTATTTACTCGATTTCTAAGATTTTCCGAGCCTTAGAAATGGAGGGCATTTCTCAACAATAATTACAGAATGCGTCTGAAGTCGCTTGGCGATTATTTATTTTTACAAATTTTACATTTATATATTTATAAGATCCAAAGTGTAATATCCTTTTGTATATTTTTCTTAAATTTTTAAATAAATATTTCTTTACAAAAACACAAACAGAATGGCTTCTTGACAACAACAGTTTAACAATTAAAAAAAAAAACCCTACCCACTTACTACGCCAATTTTGGTGGCATTCACCACTGCAATGATTTACGCACCGCCGCCTTTATTTACTCGATTTCGAAGATTTTCCGAGCATTAGAATTGGAGGGCATTTCTCAGCAATAATTGCAGAATGCGTCTGAAGTCGCTAGGCGATTGTTTATTTTTACACATTTTACATTTATATATTTATAAGATCGAAAGTGTAATATCCTTTTGTATATTTTTCTTCAATTTTTAAATAAATATTTCTTTACACAAACACAAACAAAATGGCTTCTTGACAGCAACAGTTTTACAATTAAAAAACAAAACCCCTACCCACTTACCTCTGTTTTTGGTACCCTTATATCTGTTTTTCTGTTTTTGGTAATATGGTACTCATACGACCTGTATAACCCCATTTGCGCGCCGTGAAAAAATCGGGTTTTCACCACGCGTCAATGCATCAAATGCACCAAAATGCACCAAAAAAGTGGTGAATGGTACCAAAAATCCATCCACCAAATGCACCAAAAATAGCGTAGTAAGTGGGTAGGGGTTATTATGCATTATTCGTCATTTTTTACGATCCCCAAAATCCAAAATTTTTGCCAGAATAAAATAATTAACATTAAAAAAACATTAACATTAACATATTTTCAACAGAAAAAATTAAAACTTCAAAACATAAACAGTCAATATTGTCAAATTTATTTTTCTCAGTTCAGTTGATATTGAGATTTTCATAAGAACAGTTGTGTTGAACGGAGCGATTTGAATTTGTTCTCGAAGAAAATAATTACAAAAAAAAACCTGACGCAAATAATAAATAAACAAAAAATATTTTCTTACTGAATATTGTGGAATATTTATATATTCGTAATACAATTGTATATATACAATATACAACAAAATCAGCGGATACCAAAATAATTGCCGAAAAAGTGAGTGCAAAAAATTTCTTACAAAAACACACAAAAAAAATCATAACTGGGATTGCATTATCGCAAGGCAATATGTCCTTCCTTTTAAATGGTAAACTTTTACGATCTTCACTATCGAAGACAGTTTTAAACTGGACCGGACTTGGAGCTACGCGTGAAAAGCACGTGATGCCCAAGCATTTGGAAAAAATCAATAAAGACAAAGACCCACCATTTGCACACATGGTTGAGTATTATTATCACTCGGCCGCTCAGCTAATGGAGCCGATGATGATAAAGGAGCTGGAAAAGTATCCTTACATGAAGAAGGAACAGCGTGAACAACGTGTTTCCGCCATGCTTAAATTGATGGGCTGCACTACAAATCTATTGGAAGTTACCTTCCCTATAATAAGAAGTGATGGCAATTACGAGCTAATCACCGGCTATCGCGCACACCACACTAGACACAGATTACCACTCAAAGGCGGTGGGTTCAATTATATTATTGGCTATTATTTTTCTAGAAAAGCTGGTATATTCAAAAAATTTCTCAACGAATTTTCTAGAATATATGCAATGCTTCAACTGCTGATGTCTAGCATGATATATATAACTGACTGATAATATCCGTTCCTCTTTTGTAGGCATACGTTTTGCCATGGACGTCGACGCCGATGAGATACGCGCTTTGGCTTATCTGATGGCGTTTAAGACGGCTTGCGTGAATGTACCGTTTGGTGGTTCCAAGGGTGGCATACGTATCGACCCGAAGAAGTATACTGCACAAGAATTGCAAACAATTACGCGTCGCTATACAATGGAGCTATTACGTCGCAATATGATAGGTCCGGGTATAGATGTACCGGCACCAGATGTGAATACCAGCCAACGCGAGATGAGTTGGTTGGTGGATCAATATATTAAAACTTTTGGTAATTTTTTTTTATGAAATATTAGAAAACGTCTTGATAGACAAATAAATTGTTCTTCTAGGCTATAACGATGTAGATGCATTGGCCATCACGACTGGTAAGCCAGTAGAAATAGGCGGTATAAATGGTCGCACCGCCGCCACGGGACGTGGTCTATTTAAGGCGGCTGAATGTTTTATTATGGATAAAGATTGGATGGATTTATTAGGCTGGAAGACTGGTTGGAAAGATAAAACCGTGATCGTACAAGGGTTTGGCAATGTCGGTTCCCATGCATCCGTTTTTGTAGTGGAAGCCGGTGCCAAACTGATCGGTGTTCAAGAATTTGACGTGTCTCTAGTAAATGAGAATGGCATTGATCCAAAGGTATGTGGCGTATTGAAAATAAATATCTCCATGATAATATTTTTTTAATTTTCTTCATATACTTAGGACTTAATGGAGTAGTATGCAAAAAATAATAAATCAATCAAGGGCTATACCAAAGCCACCGAAAAAGAGGGCAGTTTGTTGGGTGAAAAATGCGATATACTAATGCCTTGCTCTACGCAAAAGGTTCTCACTGTCGAAAATGCTAACAGTGTACAAGCCAAGATGATTTTAGAAGGCGCTAATGGTCCTTCGACGCCAGCTGCCGATGAAATATTACGTAAAAAGAATGTACTCATTATACCGGATTTGTTTTGCAATGCTGGCGGTGTAACGGTATCCTACTTTGAGTACTTAAAGAATATCAATCATGTATCTTATGGCAAAATGAATGTTAAACGCGAGAAAGCCATAATCAACGAGATCTTTAACTCCATGAATGAGTGCGAGGTAAGTGAACTTTGACCACCGTGCAAATAAGTTAATTTGTTAATATGAATTTTTTTAATTTATTTATTTAGGATAAGTTCAAGCCAAACAAAAAGTTAAAGCTCATAAGAGACTGTACGAAGGAGGCGGATATTGTAGACGCAGGACTACAAACAGTTATGGAAACTGCGGGGGCAGGCATTAAGATTGTGGCCAATGAATTCGGTCTCTGCAATGATTTACGCACCGCTGCCTTTATTTACTCGATTTCTAAGATTTTCCGAGCCTTAGAAATGGAGGGCATTTCTCAACAATAATTACAGAATGCGTCTGAAGTCGCTTGGCGATTATTTATTTTTACACATTTTACATTTATATATTTATAAGATCGAAAGTGTAATATCCTTTTGTATATTTTTCTTCAATTTTTAAATAAATATTTCTTTACACAAACACAAACAAAATGGCTTCTTGACAGCAACAGTTTTACAATTAAAAAACAAAACCCCTACCCACTTACCTCTGTTTTTGGTACCCTTATATCTGTTTTTCTGTTTTTGGTAATATGGTACTCATACGACCTGTATAACCCCATTTGCGCGCCGTGAAAAAATCGGTTTTTCACCACGCGCCAATGCATCAAATGCACCAAAATGCACCAAAAAAGTGGTGAATGGTACCAAAAATCCATCCACCAAATGCACCAAAAATAGCGTAGTAAGTGGGTAGGGGTTATTATGCATTATTCGTCATTTTTTACGATCCCCAAAATCCAAAATTTTTGCCAGAATAAAATAATTAACATTAAAAAAACATTAACATTAACATATTTTCAACAGAAAAAATCAAAACTTCAAAACATAAACAGTCAATATTGTCAAATTTATTTTTCTCAGTTCAGTTGATATTGAGATTTTCATAAGAACAGTTGTGTTGAACGGAGCGATTTGAATTTGTTCTCGAAGAAAATAATTACAAAAAAAAACCTGACGCAAATAATAAATAAACAAAAAATATTTTCTTACTGAATATTGTGGAATATTTATATATTCGTAATACAATTGTATATATACAATATACAACAAAATCAGCGGATACCAAAATAATTGCCGAAAAAGTGAGTGCAAAAAATTTCTTACAAAAACACACAAAAAAAATCATAACTGGGATTGCATTATCGCAAGGCAATATGTCCTTCCTTTTAAATGGTAAACTTTTACGATCTTCACTATCGAAGACAGTTTTAAACTGGACCGGACTTGGAGCTACGCGTGAAAAGCACGTGATGCCCAAGCATTTGGAAAAAATCAATAAAGACAAAGACCCACCATTTGCACACATGGTTGAGTATTATTATCACTCGGCCGCTCAGCTAATGGAGCCGATGATGATAAAGGAGCTGGAAAAGTATCCTTACATGAAGAAGGAACAGCGTGAACAACGTGTTTCCGCCATGCTTAAATTGATGGGCTGCACTACAAATCTATTGGAAGTTACCTTCCCTATAATAAGAAGTGATGGCAATTACGAGCTAATCACCGGCTATCGCGCACACCACACTAGACACAGATTACCACTCAAAGGCGGTGGGTTCAATTATATTATTGGCTATTATTTTTCTAGAAAAGCTGGTATATTCAAAAAAATTTCTCAACGAATTTTCTAGAATATATGCATGTAGTTGTGTGTTTCAAGAAAATGTTCTTCCTTTTCAATGCTTCAACTGCTGATGTCTAGCATGATATATATAACTGACTGATAATATCCGTTCCTCTTTTGTAGGCATACGTTTTGCCATGGACGTCGACGCCGATGAGATACGCGCTTTGGCTTATCTGATGGCGTTTAAGACGGCTTGCGTGAATGTACCGTTTGGTGGTTCCAAGGGTGGCATACGTATCGACCCGAAGAAGTATACTGCACAAGAATTGCAAACAATTACGCGTCGCTATACAATGGAGCTATTACGTCGCAATATGATAGGTCCGGGTATAGATGTACCGGCACCAGATGTGAATACCAGCCAACGCGAGATGAGTTGGTTGGTGGATCAATATATTAAAACTTTTGGTAATTTTTTTTTATGAAATATTAGAAAACGTCTTGATAGACAAATAAATTGTTCTTCTAGGCTATAACGATGTAGATGCATTGGCCATCACGACTGGTAAGCCAGTAGAAATAGGCGGTATAAATGGTCGCACCGCCGCCACGGGACGTGGTCTATTTAAGGCGGCTGAATGTTTTATTATGGATAAAGATTGGATGGATTTATTAGGCTGGAAGACTGGTTGGAAAGATAAAACCGTGATCGTACAAGGGTTTGGCAATGTCGGTTCCCATGCATCCGTTTTTGTAGTGGAAGCCGGTGCCAAACTGATCGGTGTTCAAGAATTTGACGTGTCTCTAGTAAATGAGAATGGCATTGATCCAAAGGTATGTGGCGTATTGAAAATAAATATCTCCATGATAATATTTTTTTAATTTTCTTCATATACTTAGGACTTAATGGAGTATTATGCAAAAAATAATAAATCAATCAAGGGCTATACCAAAGCCACCGAAAAAGAGGGCAGTTTGTTGGGTGAAAAATGCGATATACTAATGCCTTGCTCTACGCAAAAGGTTCTCACTGTCGAAAATGCTAACAGTGTACAAGCCAAGATGATTTTAGAAGGCGCTAATGGTCCTTCGACGCCAGCTGCCGATGAAATATTACGTAAAAAGAATGTACTCATTATACCGGATTTGTTTTGCAATGCTGGCGGTGTAACGGTATCCTACTTTGAGTACTTAAAGAATATCAATCATGTATCTTATGGCAAAATGAATGTTAAACGCGAGAAAGCCATAATCAACGAGATCTTTAACTCCATGAATGAGTGCGAGGTAAGTGAACTTTGACCACCGTGCAAATAAGTTAATTTGTTAATATGAATTTTTTTAATTTATTTATTTAGGATAAGTTCAAGCCAAACAAAAAGTTAAAGCTCATAAGAGACTGTACGAAGGAGGCGGATATTGTAGACGCAGGACTACAAACAGTTATGGAAACTGCGGGGGCAGGCATTAAGATTGTGGCCAATGAATTCGGTCTCTGCAATGATTTACGCACCGCTGCCTTTATTTACTCGATTTCTAAGATTTTCCGAGCCTTAGAAATGGAGGGCATTTCTCAACAATAATTACAGAATGCGTCTGAAGTCGCTTGGCGATTATTTATTTTTACAAATTTTACATTTATATATTTATAAGATCCAAAGTGTAATATCCTTTTGTATATTTTTCTTAAATTTTTAAATAAATATTTCTTTACAAAAACACAAACAGAATGGCTTCTTGACAGCAACAGTTTAACAATTAAAAAAAAAACCCCTACCCACTTACTACGCCAATTTTGGTGGCATTCACCACTGCAATGATTTACGCACCGCCGTCTTTATTTACTCGATTTCGAAGATTTTCCGAGCATTAGAATTGAAGGGCATTTCTCAGCAATAATTGCAGAATGCGTCTGAAGTCGCTAGGCGATTGTTTATTTTTACACATTTTACATTTATATATTTATAAGATCCAAAGTGTAATATCCTTTTGTATATTTTTCTTCAATTTTTAAATAAATATTTCTTTACACAAACACAAACAAAATGGCTTCTTGACAGCAACAGTTTTACAATTAAAAAACAAAACCCCTACCCACTTACCTCTGTTTTTGGTACCCTTATATCTGTTTTTCTGTTTTTGGTAATATGGTACTCATACGACCTGTATAACCCCATTTGCGCGCCGTGAAAAAATCGGGTTTTCACCACGCGTCAATGCATCAAATGCACCAAAATGCACCAAAAAAGTGGTGAATGGTACCAAAAATCCATCCACCAAATGCACCAAAAATAGCGTAGTAAGTGGGTAGGGGTTATTATGCATTATTCGTCATTTTTTACGATCCCCAAAATCCAAAATTTTTGCCAGAATAAAATAATTAACATTAAAAAAACATTAACATTAACATATTTTCAACAGAAAAAATCAAAACTTCAAAACATAAACAGTCAATATTGTCAAATTTATTTTTCTCAGTTCAGTTGATATTGAGATTTTCATAAGAACAGTTGTGTTGAACGGAGCGATTTGAATTTGTTCTCGAAGAAAATAATTACAAAAAAAAAACCTGACGCAAATAATAAATAAACAAAAAATATTTTCTTACTGAATATTGTGGAATATTTATATATTTGTAATACAATTGTATATATACAATATACAACAAAATCAGCGGATACCAAAATAATTGCCGAAAAAGTGAGTGCAAAAAATTTCTTACAAAAACACACAAAAAAAATCATAACTGGGATTGCATTATCGCAAGGCAATATGTCCTTCCTTTTAAATGGTAAACTTTTACGATCTTCACTATCGAAGACAGTTTTAAACTGGACCGGACTTGGAGCTACGCGTGAAAAGCACGTGATGCCCAAGCATTTGGAAAAAATCAATAAAGACAAAGACCCACCATTTGCACACATGGTTGAGTATTATTATCACTCGGCCGCTCAGCTAATGGAGCCGATGATGATAAAGGAGCTGGAAAAGTATCCTTACATGAAGAAGGAACAGCGTGAACAACGTGTTTCCGCCATGCTTAAATTGATGGGCTGCACTACAAATCTATTGGAAGTTACCTTCCCTATAATAAGAAGTGATGGCAATTACGAGCTAATCACCGGCTATCGCGCACACCACACTAGACACAGATTACCACTCAAAGGCGGTGGGTTCAATTATATTATTGGCTATTATTTTTCTAGAAAAGCTGGTATATTCAAAAAATTTCTCAACGAATTTTCTAGAATATATGCATGTAGTTGTGTGTTTCAAGAAAATGTTCTTCCTTTTCAATGCTTCAACTGCTGATGTCTAGCATGATATATATAACTGACTGATAATATCCGTTCCTCTTTTGTAGGCATACGTTTTGCCATGGACGTCGACGCCGATGAGATACGCGCTTTGGCTTATCTGATGGCGTTTAAGACGGCTTGCGTGAATGTACCGTTTGGTGGTTCCAAGGGTGGCATACGTATCGACCCGAAGAAGTATACTGCACAAGAATTGCAAACAATTACGCGTCGCTATACAATGGAGCTATTACGTCGCAATATGATAGGTCCGGGTATAGATGTACCGGCACCAGATGTGAATACCAGCCAACGCGAGATGAGTTGGTTGGTGGATCAATATATTAAAACTTTTGGTAATTTTTTTTTATGAAATATTAGAAAACGTCTTGATAGACAAATAAATTGTTCTTCTAGGCTATAACGATGTAGATGCATTGGCCATCACGACTGGTAAGCCAGTAGAAATAGGCGGTATAAATGGTCGCACCGCCGCCACGGGACGTGGTCTATTTAAGGCGGCTGAATGTTTTATTATGGATAAAGATTGGATGGATTTATTAGGCTGGAAGACTGGTTGGAAAGATAAAACCGTGATCGTACAAGGGTTTGGCAATGTCGGTTCCCATGCATCCGTTTTTGTAGTGGAAGCCGGTGCCAAACTGATCGGTGTTCAAGAATTTGACGTGTCTCTAGTAAATGAGAATGGCATTGATCCAAAGGTATGTGGCGTATTGAAAATAAATATCTCCATGATAATATTTTTTTAATTTTCTTCATATACTTAGGACTTAATGGAGTATTATGCAAAAAATAATAAATCAATCAAGGGCTATACCAAAGCCACCGAAAAAGAGGGCAGTTTGTTGGGTGAAAAATGCGATATACTAATGCCTTGCTCTACGCAAAAGGTTCTCACTGTCGAAAATGCTAACAGTGTACAAGCCAAGATGATTTTAGAAGGCGCTAATGGTCCTTCGACGCCAGCTGCCGATGAAATATTACGTAAAAAGAATGTACTCATTATACCGGATTTGTTTTGCAATGCTGGCGGTGTAACGGTATCCTACTTTGAGTACTTAAAGAATATCAATCATGTATCTTATGGCAAAATGAATGTTAAACGCGAGAAAGCCATAATCAACGAGATCTTTAACTCCATGAATGAGTGCGAGGTAAGTGAACTTTGACCACCGTGCAAATAAGTTAATTTGTTAATATGAATTTTTTTAATTTATTTATTTAGGATAAGTTCAAGCCAAACAAAAAGTTAAAGCTCATAAGAGACTGTACGAAGGAGGCGGATATTGTAGACGCAGGACTACAAACAGTTATGGAAACTGCGGGGGCAGGCATTAAGATTGTGGCCAATGAATTCGGTCTCTGCAATGATTTACGCACCGCTGCCTTTATTTACTCGATTTCTAAGATTTTCCGAGCCTTAGAAATGGAGGGCATTTCTCAACAATAATTACAGAATGCGTCTGAAGTCGCTTGGCGATTATTTATTTTTACAAATTTTACATTTATATATTTATAAGATCCAAAGTGTAATATCCTTTTGTATATTTTTCTTAAATTTTTAAATAAATATTTCTTTACAAAAACACAAACAGAATGGCTTCTTGACAGCAACAGTTTAACAATTAAAAAAAAACCCCTACCCACTTACTACGCCAATTTTGGTGGCATTCACCACTGCAATGATTTACGCACCGCCGCCTTTATTTACTCGATTTCGAAGATTTTCCGAGCATTAGAATTGGAGGGCATTTCTCAGCAATAATTGCAGAATGCGTCTGAAGTCGCTAGGCGATTGTTTATTTTTACACATTTTACATTTATATATTTATAAGATCCAAAGTGTAATATCCTTTTGTATATTTTTCTTCAATTTTTAAATAAATATTTCTTTACACAAACACAAACAAAATGGCTTCTTGACAGCAACAGTTTTACAATTAAAAAACAAAACCCCTACCCACTTACCTCTGTTTTTGGTACCCTTATATCTGTTTTTCTGTTTTTGGTAATATGGTACTCATACGACCTGTATAACCCCATTTGCGCGCCGTGAAAAAATCGGGTTTTCACCACGCGTCAATGCATCAAATGCACCAAAATGCACCAAAAAAGTGGTGAATGGTACCAAAAATCCATCCACCAAATGCACCAAAAATAGCGTAGTAAGTGGGTAGGGGTTATTATGCATTATTCGTCATTTTTTACGATCCCCAAAATCCAAAATTTTTGCCAGAATAAAATAATTAACATTAAAAAAACATTAACATTAACATATTTTCAACAGAAAAAATCAAAACTTCAAAACATAAACAGTCAATATTGTCAAATTTATTTTTCTCAGTTCAGTTGATATTGAGATTTTCATAAGAACAGTTGTGTTGAACGGAGCGATTTGAATTTGTTCTCGAAGAAAATAATTACAAAAAAAAACCTGACGCAAATAATAAATAAACAAAAAATATTTTCTTACTGAATATTGTGGAATATTTATATATTCGTAATACAATTGTATATATACAATATACAACAAAATCAGCGGATACCAAAATAATTGCCGAAAAAGTGAGTGCAAAAAATTTCTTACAAAAACACACAAAAAAAATCATAACTGGGATTGCATTATCGCAAGGCAATATGTCCTTCCTTTTAAATGGTAAACTTTTACGATCTTCACTATCGAAGACAGTTTTAAACTGGACCGGACTTGGAGCTACGCGTGAAAAGCACGTGATGCCCAAGCATTTGGAAAAAATCAATAAAGACAAAGACCCACCATTTGCACACATGGTTGAGTATTATTATCACTCGGCCGCTCAGCTAATGGAGCCGATGATGATAAAGGAGCTGGAAAAGTATCCTTACATGAAGAAGGAACAGCGTGAACAACGTGTTTCCGCCATGCTTAAATTGATGGGCTGCACTACAAATCTATTGGAAGTTACCTTCCCTATAATAAGAAGTGATGGCAATTACGAGCTAATCACCGGCTATCGCGCACACCACACTAGACACAGATTACCACTCAAAGGCGGTGGGTTCAATTATATTATTGGCTATTATTTTTCTAGAAAAGCTGGTATATTCAAAAAATTTCTCAACGAATTTTCTAGAATATATGCATGTAGTTGTGTGTTTCAAGAAAATGTTCTTCCTTTTCAATGCTTCAACTGCTGATGTCTAGCATGATATATATAACTGACTGATAATATCCGTTCCTCTTTTGTAGGCATACGTTTTGCCATGGACGTCGACGCCGATGAGATACGCGCTTTGGCTTATCTGATGGCGTTTAAGACGGCTTGCGTGAATGTACCGTTTGGTGGTTCCAAGGGTGGCATACGTATCGACCCGAAGAAGTATACTGCACAAGAATTGCAAACAATTACGCGTCGCTATACAATGGAGCTATTACGTCGCAATATGATAGGTCCGGGTATAGATGTACCGGCACCAGATGTGAATACCAGCCAACGCGAGATGAGTTGGTTGGTGGATCAATATATTAAAACTTTTGGTAATTTTTTTTTATGAAATATTAGAAAACGTCTTGATAGACAAATAAATTGTTCTTCTAGGCTATAACGATGTAGATGCATTGGCCATCACGACTGGTAAGCCAGTAGAAATAGGCGGTATAAATGGTCGCACCGCCGCCACGGGACGTGGTCTATTTAAGGCGGCTGAATGTTTTATTATGGATAAAGATTGGATGGATTTATTAGGCTGGAAGACTGGTTGGAAAGATAAAACCGTGATCGTACAAGGGTTTGGCAATGTCGGTTCCCATGCATCCGTTTTTGTAGTGGAAGCCGGTGCCAAACTGATCGGTGTTCAAGAATTTGACGTGTCTCTAGTAAATGAGAATGGCATTGATCCAAAGGTATGTGGCGTATTGAAAATAAATATCTCCATGATAATATTTTTTTAATTTTCTTCATATACTTAGGACTTAATGGAGTATTATGCAAAAAATAATAAATCAATCAAGGGCTATACCAAAGCCACCGAAAAAGAGGGCAGTTTGTTGGGTGAAAAATGCGATATACTAATGCCTTGCTCTACGCAAAAGGTTCTCACTGTCGAAAATGCTAACAGTGTACAAGCCAAGATGATTTTAGAAGGCGCTAATGGTCCTTCGACGCCAGCTGCCGATGAAATATTACGTAAAAAGAATGTACTCATTATACCGGATTTGTTTTGCAATGCTGGCGGTGTAACGGTATCCTACTTTGAGTACTTAAAGAATATCAATCATGTATCTTATGGCAAAATGAATGTTAAACGCGAGAAAGCCATAATCAACGAGATCTTTAACTCCATGAATGAGTGCGAGGTAAGTGAACTTTGACCACCGTGCAAATAAGTTAATTTGTTAATATGAATTTTTTTAATTTATTTATTTAGGATAAGTTCAAGCCAAACAAAAAGTTAAAGCTCATAAGAGACTGTACGAAGGAGGCGGATATTGTAGACGCAGGACTACAAACAGTTATGGAAACTGCGGGGGCAGGCATTAAGATTGTGGCCAATGAATTCGGTCTCTGCAATGATTTACGCACCGCTGCCTTTATTTACTCGATTTCTAAGATTTTCCGAGCCTTAGAAATGGAGGGCATTTCTCAACAATAATTACAGAATGCGTCTGAAGTCGCTTGGCGATTATTTATTTTTACAAATTTTACATTTATATATTTATAAGATCCAAAGTGTAATATCCTTTTGTATATTTTTCTTAAATTTTTAAATAAATATTTCTTTACAAAAACACAAACAGAATGGCTTCTTGACAGCAACAGTTTAACAATTAAAAAAAAACCCCTACCCACTTACTACGCCAATTTTGGTGGCATTCACCACTGCAATGATTTACGCACCGCCGCCTTTATTTACTCGATTTCGAAGATTTTCCGAGCATTAGAATTGGAGGGCATTTCTCAGCAATAATTGCAGAATGCGTCTGAAGTCGCTAGGCGATTGTTTATTTTTACACATTTTACATTTATATATTTCTAAGATCCAAAGTGTAATATCCTTTTGTATATTTTTCTTCAATTTTTAAATAAATATTTCTTTACACAAACACAAACAAAATGGCTTCTTGACAGCAACAGTTTTACAATTAAAAAACAAAACCCCTACCCACTTACCTCTGTTTTTGGTACCCTTATATCTGTTTTTCTGTTTTTGGTAATATGGTACTCATACGACCTGTATAACCCCATTTGCGCGCCGTGAAAAAATCGGGTTTTCACCACGCGTCAATGCATCAAATGCACCAAAATGCACCAAAAAAGTGGTGAATGGTACCAAAAATCCATCCACCAAATGCACCAAAAATAGCGTAGTAAGTGGGTAGGGGTTATTATGCATTATTCGTCATTTTTTACGATCCCCAAAATCCAAAATTTTTGCCAGAATAAAATAATTAACATTAAAAAAACATTAACATTAACATATTTTCAACAGAAAAAATCAAAACTTCAAAACATAAACAGTCAATATTGTCAAATTTATTTTTCTCAGTTCAGTTGATATTGAGATTTTCATAAGAACAGTTGTGTTGAACGGAGCGATTTGAATTTGTTCTCGAAGAAAATAATTACAAAAAAAAACCTGACGCAAATAATAAATAAACAAAAAATATTTCCTTACTGAATATTGTGGAATATTTATATATTCGTAATACAATTGTATATATACAATATACAACAAAATCAGCGGATACCAAAATAATTGCCGAAAAAGTGAGTGCAAAAAATTTCTTACAAAAACACACAAAAAAAATCATAACTGGGATTGCATTATCGCAAGGCAATATGTCCTTCCTTTTAAATGGTAAACTTTTACGATCTTCACTATCGAAGACAGTTTTAAACTGGGCCGGACTTGGAGCTACGCGTGAAAAGCACGTGATGCCCAAGCATTTGGAAAAAATCAATAAAGACAAAGACCCACCATTTGCACACATGGTTGAGTATTATTATCACTCGGCCGCTCAGCTAATGGAGCCGATGATGATAAAGGAGCTGGAAAAGTATCCTTACATGAAGAAGGAACAGCGTGAACAACGTGTTTCCGCCATGCTTAAATTGATGGGCTGCACTACAAATCTATTGGAAGTTACCTTCCCTATAATAAGAAGTGATGGCAATTACGAGCTAATCACCGGCTATCGCGCACACCACACTAGACACAGATTACCACTCAAAGGCGGTGGGTTCAATTATATTATTGGCTATTATTTTTCTAGAAAAGCTGGTATATTCAAAAAATTTCTCAACGAATTTTCTAGAATATATGCATGTAGTTGTGTGTTTCAAGAAAATGTTCTTCCTTTTCAATGCTTCAACTGCTGATGTCTAGCATGATATATATAACTGACTGATAATATCCGTTCCTCTTTTGTAGGCATACGTTTTGCCATGGACGTCGACGCCGATGAGATACGCGCTTTGGCTTATCTGATGGCGTTTAAGACGGCTTGCGTGAATGTACCGTTTGGTGGTTCCAAGGGTGGCATACGTATCGACCCGAAGAAGTATACTGCACAAGAATTGCAAACAATTACGCGTCGCTATACAATGGAGCTATTACGTCGCAATATGATAGGTCCGGGTATAGATGTACCGGCACCAGATGTGAATACCAGCCAACGCGAGATGAGTTGGTTGGTGGATCAATATATTAAAACTTTTGGTAATTTTTTTTTATGAAATATTAGAAAACGTCTTGATAGACAAATAAATTGTTCTTCTAGGCTATAACGATGTAGATGCATTGGCCATCACGACTGGTAAGCCAGTAGAAATAGGCGGTATAAATGGTCGCACCGCCGCCACGGGACGTGGTCTATTTAAGGCGGCTGAATGTTTTATTATGGATAAAGATTGGATGGATTTATTAGGCTGGAAGACTGGTTGGAAAGATAAAACCGTGATCGTACAAGGGTTTGGCAATGTCGGTTCCCATGCATCCGTTTTTGTAGTGGAAGCCGGTGCCAAACTGATCGGTGTTCAAGAATTTGACGTGTCTCTAGTAAATGAGAATGGCATTGATCCAAAGGTATGTGGCGTATTGAAAATAAATATCTCCATGATAATATTTTTTTAATTTTCTTCATATACTTAGGACTTAATGGAGTATTATGCAAAAAATAATAAATCAATCAAGGGCTATACCAAAGCCACCGAAAAAGAGGGCAGTTTGTTGGGTGAAAAATGCGATATACTAATGCCTTGCTCTACGCAAAAGGTTCTCACTGTCGAAAATGCTAACAGTGTACAAGCCAAGATGATTTTAGAAGGCGCTAATGGTCCTTCGACGCCAGCTGCCGATGAAATATTACGTAAAAAGAATGTACTCATTATACCGGATTTGTTTTGCAATGCTGGCGGTGTAACGGTATCCTACTTTGAGTACTTAAAGAATATCAATCATGTATCTTATGGCAAAATGAATGTTAAACGCGAGAAAGCCATAATCAACGAGATCTTTAACTCCATGAATGAGTGCGAGGTAAGTGAACTTTGACCACCGTGCAAATAAGTTAATTTGTTAATATGAATTTTTTTAATTTATTTATTTAGGATAAGTTCAAGCCAAACAAAAAGTTAAAGCTCATAAGAGACTGTACGAAGGAGGCGGATATTGTAGACGCAGGACTACAAACAGTTATGGAAACTGCGGGGGCAGGCATTAAGATTGTGGCCAATGAATTCGGTCTCTGCAATGATTTACGCACCGCTGCCTTTATTTACTCGATTTCTAAGATTTTCCGAGCCTTAGAAATGGAGGGCATTTCTCAACAATAATTACAGAATGCGTCTGAAGTCGCTTGGTGATTATTTATTTTTACAAATTTTACATTTATATATTTATAAGATCCAAAGTGTAATATCCTTTTGTATATTTTTCTTAAATTTTTAAATAAATATTTCTTTACAAAAACACAAACAGAATGGCTTCTTGACAGCAACAGTTTAACAATTAAAAAAAAAAACCCCTACCCACTTACTACGCCAATTTTGGTGGCATTCACCACTGCAATGATTTACGCACCGCCGCCTTTATTTACTCGATTTCGAAGATTTTCCGAGCATTAGAATTGAAGGGCATTTCTCAGCAATAATTGCAGAATGCGTCTGAAGTCGCTAGGCGATTGTTTATTTTTACACATTTTACATTTATATATTTATAAGATCCAAAGTGTAATATCCTTTTGTATATTTTTCTTCAATTTTTAAATAAATATTTCTTTACACAAACACAAACAAAATGGCTTCTTGACAGCAACAGTTTTACAATTAAAAAACAAAACCCCTACCCACTTACCTCTGTTTTTGGTACCCTTATATCTGTTTTTCTGTTTTTGGTAATATGGTACTCATACGACCTGTATAACCCCATTTGCGCGCCGTGAAAAAATCGGGTTTTCACCACGCGTCAATGCATCAAATGCACCAAAATGCACCAAAAAAGTGGTGAATGGTACCAAAAATCCATCCACCAAATGCACCAAAAATAGCGTAGTAAGTGGGTAGGGGTTATTATGCATTATTCGTCATTTTTTACGATCCCCAAAATCCAAAATTTTTGCCAGAATAAAATAATTAACATTAAAAAAACATTAACATTAACATATTTTCAACAGAAAAAATCAAAACTTCAAAACATAAACAGTCAATATTGTCAAATTTATTTTTCTCAGTTCAGTTGATATTGAGATTTTCATAAGAACAGTTGTGTTGAACGGAGCGATTTGAATTTGTTCTCGAAGAAAATAATTACAAAAAAAAACCTGACGCAAATAATAAATAAACAAAAAATATTTTCTTACTGAATATTGTGGAATATTTATATATTCGTAATACAATTGTATATATACAATATACAACAAAATCAGCGGATACCAAAATAATTGCCGAAAAAGTGAGTGCAAAAAATTTCTTACAAAAACACACAAAAAAAATCATAACTGGGATTGCATTATCGCAAGGCAATATGTCCTTCCTTTTAAATGGTAAACTTTTACGATCTTCACTATCGAAGACAGTTTTAAACTGGACCGGACTTGGAGCTACGCGTGAAAAGCACGTGATGCCCAAGCATTTGGAAAAAATCAATAAAGACAAAGACCCACCATTTGCACACATGGTTGAGTATTATTATCACTCGGCCGCTCAGCTAATGGAGCCGATGATGATAAAGGAGCTGGAAAAGTATCCTTACATGAAGAAGGAACAGCGTGAACAACGTGTTTCCGCCATGCTTAAATTGATGGGCTGCACTACAAATCTATTGGAAGTTACCTTCCCTATAATAAGAAGTGATGGCAATTACGAGCTAATCACCGGCTATCGCGCACACCACACTAGACACAGATTACCACTCAAAGGCGGTGGGTTCAATTATATTATTGGCTATTATTTTTCTAGAAAAGCTGGTATATTCAAAAAATTTCTCAACGAATTTTCTAGAATATATGCATGTAGTTGTGTGTTTCAAGAAAATGTTCTTCCTTTTCAATGCTTCAACTGCTGATGTCTAGCATGATATATATAACTGACTGATAATATCCGTTCCTCTTTTGTAGGCATACGTTTTGCCATGGACGTCGACGCCGATGAGATACGCGCTTTGGCTTATCTGATGGCGTTTAAGACGGCTTGCGTGAATGTACCGTTTGGTGGTTCCAAGGGTGGCATACGTATCGACCCGAAGAAGTATACTGCACAAGAATTGCAAACAATTACGCGTCGCTATACAATGGAGCTATTACGTCGCAATATGATAGGTCCGGGTATAGATGTACCGGCACCAGATGTGAATACCAGCCAACGCGAGATGAGTTGGTTGGTGGATCAATATATTAAAACTTTTGGTAATTTTTTTTTATGAAATATTAGAAAACGTCTTGATAGACAAATAAATTGTTCTTCTAGGCTATAACGATGTAGATGCATTGGCCATCACGACTGGTAAGCCAGTAGAAATAGGCGGTATAAATGGTCGCACCGCCGCCACGGGACGTGGTCTATTTAAGGCGGCTGAATGTTTTATTATGGATAAAGATTGGATGGATTTATTAGGCTGGAAGACTGGTTGGAAAGATAAAACCGTGATCGTACAAGGGTTTGGCAATGTCGGTTCCCATGCATCCGTTTTTGTAGTGGAAGCCGGTGCCAAACTGATCGGTGTTCAAGAATTTGACGTGTCTCTAGTAAATGAGAATGGCATTGATCCAAAGGTATGTGGCGTATTGAAAATAAATATCTCCATGATAATATTTTTTTAATTTTCTTCATATACTTAGGACTTAATGGAGTATTATGCAAAAAATAATAAATCAATCAAGGGCTATACCAAAGCCACCGAAAAAGAGGGCAGTTTGTTGGGTGAAAAATGCGATATACTAATGCCTTGCTCTACGCAAAAGGTTCTCACTGTCGAAAATGCTAACAGTGTACAAGCCAAGATGATTTTAGAAGGCGCTAATGGTCCTTCGACGCCAGCTGCCGATGAAATATTACGTAAAAAGAATGTACTCATTATACCGGATTTGTTTTGCAATGCTGGCGGTGTAACGGTATCCTACTTTGAGTACTTAAAGAATATCAATCATGTATCTTATGGCAAAATGAATGTTAAACGCGAGAAAGCCATAATCAACGAGATCTTTAACTCCATGAATGAGTGCGAGGTAAGTGAACTTTGACCACCGTGCAAATAAGTTAATTTGTTAATATGAATTTTTTTAATTTATTTATTTAGGATAAGTTCAAGCCAAACAAAAAGTTAAAGCTCATAAGAGACTGTACGAAGGAGGCGGATATTGTAGACGCAGGACTACAAACAGTTATGGAAACTGCGGGGGCAGGCATTAAGATTGTGGCCAATGAATTCGGTCTCTGCAATGATTTACGCACCGCTGCCTTTATTTACTCGATTTCTAAGATTTTCCGAGCCTTAGAAATGGAGGGCATTTCTCAACAATAATTACAGAATGCGTCTGAAGTCGCTTGGCGATTATTTATTTTTACAAATTTTACATTTATATATTTATAAGATCCAAAGTGTAATATCCTTTTGTATATTTTTCTTAAATTTTTAAATAAATATTTCTTTACAAAAACACAAACAGAATGGCTTCTTGACAGCAACAGTTTAACAATTAAAAAAAAAAACCCCTACCCACTTACTACGCCAATTTTGGTGGCATTCACCACTGCAATGATTTACGCACCGCCGCCTTTTTTTACTCGATTTCGAAGATTTTCCGAGCATTAGAATTGGAGGGCATTTCTCAGCAATAATTGCAGAATGCGTCTGAAGTCGCTAGGCGATTGTTTATTTTTACACATTTTACATTTATATATTTATAAGATCCAAAGTGTAATATCCTTTTGTATATTTTTCTTCAATTTTTAAATAAATATTTCTTTACACAAACACAAACAAAATGGCTTCTTGACAGCAACAGTTTTACAATTAAAAAACAAAACCCCTACCCACTTACCTCTGTTTTTGGTACCCTTATATCTGTTTTTCTGTTTTTGGTAATATGGTACTCATACGACCTGTATAACCCCATTTGCGCGCCGTGAAAAAATCGGGTTTTCACCACGCGTCAATGCATCAAATGCACCAAAATGCACCAAAAAAGTGGTGAATGGTACCAAAAATCCATCCACCAAATGCACCAAAAATAGCGTAGTAAGTGGGTAGGGGTTATTATGCATTATTCGTCATTTTTTACGATCCCCAAAATCCAAAATTTTTGCCAGAATAAAATAATTAACATTAAAAAAACATTAACATTAACATATTTTCAACAGAAAAAATCAAAACTTCAAAACATAAACAGTCAATATTGTCAAATTTATTTTTCTCAGTTCAGTTGATATTGAGATTTTCATAAGAACAGTTGTGTTGAACGGAGCGATTTGAATTTGTTCTCGAAGAAAATAATTACAAAAAAAAAAACCTGACGCAAATAATAAATAAACAAAAAATATTTTCTTACTGAATATTGTGGAATATTTATATATTCGTAATACAATTGTATATATACAATATACAACAAAATCAGCGGATACCAAAATAATTGCCGAAAAAGTGAGTGCAAAAAATTTCTTACAAAAACACACAAAAAAAATCATAACTGGGATTGCATTATCGCAAGGCAATATGTCCTTCCTTTTAAATGGTAAACTTTTACGATCTTCACTATCGAAGACAGTTTTAAACTGGACCGGACTTGGAGCTACGCGTGAAAAGCACGTGATGCCCAAGCATTTGGAAAAAATCAATAAAGACAAAGACCCACCATTTGCACACATGGTTGAGTATTATTATCACTCGGCCGCTCAGCTAATGGAGCCGATGATGATAAAGGAGCTGGAAAAGTATCCTTACATGAAGAAGGAACAGCGTGAACAACGTGTTTCCGCCATGCTTAAATTGATGGGCTGCACTACAAATCTATTGGAAGTTACCTTCCCTATAATAAGAAGTGATGGCAATTACGAGCTAATCACCGGCTATCGCGCACACCACACTAGACACAGATTACCACTCAAAGGCGGTGGGTTCAATTATATTATTGGCTATTATTTTTCTAGAAAAGCTGGTATATTCAAAAAATTTCTCAACGAATTTTCTAGAATATATGCATGTAGTTGTGTGTTTCAAGAAAATGTTCTTCCTTTTCAATGCTTCAACTGCTGATGTCTAGCATGATATATATAACTGACTGATAATATCCGTTCCTCTTTTGTAGGCATACGTTTTGCCATGGACGTCGACGCCGATGAGATACGCGCTTTGGCTTATCTGATGGCGTTTAAGACGGCTTGCGTGAATGTACCGTTTGGTGGTTCCAAGGGTGGCATACGTATCGACCCGAAGAAGTATACTGCACAAGAATTGCAAACAATTACGCGTCGCTATACAATGGAGCTATTACGTCGCAATATGATAAGTCCGGGTATAGATGTACCGGCACCAGATGTGAATACCAGCCAACGCGAGATGAGTTGGTTGGTGGATCAATATATTAAAACTTTTGGTAATTTTTTTTTATGAAATATTAGAAAACGTCTTGATAGACAAATAAATTGTTCTTCTAGGCTATAACGATGTAGATGCATTGGCCATCACGACTGGTAAGCCAGTAGAAATAGGCGGTATAAATGGTCGCACCGCCGCCACGGGACGTGGTCTATTTAAGGCGGCTGAATGTTTTATTATGGATAAAGATTGGATGGATTTATTAGGCTGGAAGACTGGTTGGAAAGATAAAACCGTGATCGTACAAGGGTTTGGCAATGTCGGTTCCCATGCATCCGTTTTTGTAGTGGAAGCCGGTGCCAAACTGATCGGTGTTCAAGAATTTGACGTGTCTCTAGTAAATGAGAATGGCATTGATCCAAAGGTATGTGGCGTATTGAAAATAAATATCTCCATGATAATATTTTTTTAATTTTCTTCATATACTTAGGACTTAATGGAGTATTATGCAAAAAATAATAAATCAATCAAGGGCTATACCAAAGCCACCGAAAAAGAGGGCAGTTTGAAAGTGAAAAATGCGATATACTAATGCCTTGCTCTACGCAAAAGGTTCTCACTGTCGAAAATGCTAACAGTGTACAAGCCAAGATGATTTTAGAAGGCGCTAATGGTCCTTCGACGCCAGCTGCCGATGAAATATTACGTAAAAAGAATGTACTCATTATACCGGATTTGTTTTGCAATGCTGGCGGTGTAACGGTATCCTACTTTGAGTACTTAAAGAATATCAATCATGTATCTTATGGCAAAATGAATGTTAAACGCGAGAAAGCCATAATCAACGAGATCTTTAACTCCATGAATGAGTGCGAGGTAAGTGAACTTTGACCACCGTGCAAATAAGTTAATTTGTTAATATGAATTTTTTTAATTTATTTATTTAGGATAAGTTCAAGCCAAACAAAAAGTTAAAGCTCATAAGAGACTGTACGAAGGAGGCGGATATTGTAGACGCAGGACTACAAACAGTTATGGAAACTGCGGGGGCAGGCATTAAGATTGTGGCCAATGAATTCGGTCTCTGCAATGATTTACGCACCGCTGCCTTTATTTACTGGATTTCTAAGATTTTCCGAGCATTAGAATTGAAGGGCATTTCTCAGCAATAATTGCAGAATGCGTCTGAAGTCGCTAGGCGATTGTTTATTTTTACACATTTTACATTTATATATTTATAAGATCCAAAGTGTAATATCCTTTTGTATATTTTTCTTCAATTTTTAAATAAATATTTCTTTACAAAAACACAAGCAAAATGGCTTCTTGACAGCAACAGTTTTACAATTAAAAAACAAAACCCCTACCCACTTACCTCTGTTTTTGGTACCCTTATATCTGTTTTTCTGTTTTTGGTAATATGGTACTCATACGACCTGTATAACCCCATTTGCGCGCCGTGAAAAAATCGGGTTTTCACCACGCGTCAATGCATCAAATGCACCAAAATGCACCAAAAAAGTGGTGAATGGTACCAAAAATCCATCCACAAAATGCACCAAAAATAGCGTAGTAAGTGGGTAGGGGTTATTATGCATTATTCGTCATTTTTTACGATCCCCAAAATCCAAAATTTTTGCCAGAATAAAATAATTAACATTAAAAAAACATTAACATTAACATATTTTCAACAGAAAAAATCAAAACTTCAAAACATAAACAGTCAATATTGTCAAATTTATTTTTCTCAGTTCAGTTGATATTGAGATTTTCATAAGAACAGTTGTGTTGAACGGAGCGATTTGAATTTGTTCTCGAAGAAAATAATTACAAAAAAAAACCTGACGCAAATAATAAATAAACAAAAAATATTTTCTTACTGAATATTGTGGAATATTTATATATTCGTAATACAATTGTATATATACAATATACAACAAAATCAGCGGATACCAAAATAATTGCCGAAAAAGTGAGTGCAAAAAATTTCTTACAAAAACACACAAAAAAAATCATAACTGGGATTGCATTATCGCAAGGCAATATGTCCTTCCTTTTAAATGGTAAACTTTTACGATCTTCACTATCGAAGACAGTTTTAAACTGGACCGGACTTGGAGCTACGCGTGAAAAGCACGTGATGCCCAAGCATTTGGAAAAAATCAATAAAGACAAAGACCCACCATTTGCACACATGGTTGAGTATTATTATCACTCGGCCGCTCAGCTAATGGAGCCGATGATGATAAAGGAGCTGGAAAAGTATCCTTACATGAAGAAGGAACAGCGTGAACAACGTGTTTCCGCCATGCTTAAATTGATGGGCTGCACTACAAATCTATTGGAAGTTACCTTCCCTATAATAAGAAGTGATGGCAATTACGAGCTAATCACCGGCTATCGCGCACACCACACTAGACACAGATTACCACTCAAAGGCGGTGGGTTCAATTATATTATTGGCTATTATTTTTCTAGAAAAGCTGGTATATTCAAAAAATTTCTCAACGAATTTTCTAGAATATATGCATGTAGTTGTGTGTTTCAAGAAAATGTTCTTCCTTTTCAATGCTTCAACTGCTGATGTCTAGCATGATATATATAACTGACTGATAATATCCGTTCCTCTTTTGTAGGCATACGTTTTGCCATGGACGTCGACGCCGATGAGATACGCGCTTTGGCTTATCTGATGGCGTTTAAGACGGCTTGCGTGAATGTACCGTTTGGTGGTTCCAAGGGTGGCATACGTATCGACCCGAAGAAGTATACTGCACAAGAATTGCAAACAATTACGCGTCGCTATACAATGGAGCTATTACGTCGCAATATGATAGGTCCGGGTATAGATGTACCGGCACCAGATGTGAATACCAGCCAACGCGAGATGATTTGGTTGGTGGATCAATATATTAAAACTTTTGGTAATTTTTTTTTATGAAATATTAGAAAACGTCTTGATAGACAAATAAATTGTTCTTCTAGGCTATAACGATGTAGATGCATTGGCCATCACGACTGGTAAGCCAGTAGAAATAGGCGGTATAAATGGTCGCACCGCCGCCACGGGACGTGGTCTATTTAAGGCGGCTGAATGTTTTATTATGGATAAAGATTGGATGGATTTATTAGGCTGGAAGACTGGTTGGAAAGATAAAACCGTGATCGTACAAGGGTTTGGCAATGTCGGTTCCCATGCATCCGTTTTTGTAGTGGAAGCCGGTGCCAAACTGATCGGTGTTCAAGAATTTGACGTGTCTCTAGTAAATGAGAATGGCATTGATCCAAAGGTATGTGGCGTATTGAAAATAAATATCTCCATGATAATATTTTTTTAATTTTCTTCATATACTTAGGACTTAATGGAGTATTATGCAAAAAATAATAAATCAATCAAGGGCTATACCAAAGCCACCGAAAAAGAGGGCAGTTTGTTGGGTGAAAAATGCGATATACTAATGCCTTGCTCTACGCAAAAGGTTCTCACTGTCGAAAATGCTAACAGTGTACAAGCCAAGATGATTTTAGAAGGCGCTAATGGTCCTTCGACGCCAGCTGCCGATGAAATATTACGTAAAAAGAATGTACTCATTATACCGGATTTGTTTTGCAATGCTGGCGGTGTAACGGTATCCTACTTTGAGTACTTAAAGAATATCAATCATGTATCTTATGGCAAAATGAATGTTAAACGCGAGAAAGCCATAATCAACGAGATCTTTAACTCCATGAATGAGTGCGAGGTAAGTGAACTTTGACCACCGTGCAAATAAGTTAATTTGTTAATATGAATTTTTTTAATTTATTTATTTAGGATAAGTTCAAGCCAAACAAAAAGTTAAAGCTCATAAGAGACTGTACGAAGGAGGCGGATATTGTAGACGCAGGACTACAAACAGTTATGGAAACTGCGGGGGCAGGCATTAAGATTGTGGCCAATGAATTCGGTCTCTGCAATGATTTACGCACCGCTGCCTTTATTTACTCGATTTCTAAGATTTTCCGAGCCTTAGAAATGGAGGGCATTTCTCAACAATAATTACAGAATGCGTCTGAAGTCGCTTGGCGATTATTTATTTTTACAAATTTTACATTTATATATTTATAAGATCCAAAGTGTAATATCCTTTTGTATATTTTTCTTAAATTTTTAAATAAATATTTCTTTACAAAAACACAAACAGAATGGCTTCTTGACAGCAACAGTTTAACAATTAAAAAAAAAAAACCCCTACCCACTTACTACGCCAATTTTGGTGGCATTCACCACTGCAATGATTTACGCACCGCCGCCTTTATTTACTCGATTTCGAAGATTTTCCGAGCATTAGAATTGGAGGGCATTTCTCAGCAATAATTGCAGAATGCGTCTGAAGTCGCTAGGCGATTGTTTATTTTTACACATTTTACATTTATATATTTATAAGATCCAAAGTGTAATATCCTTTTGTATATTTTTCTTCAATTTTTAAATAAATATTTCTTTACACAAACACAAACAAAATGGCTTCTTGACAGCAACAGTTTTACAATTAAAAAACAAAACCCCTACCCACTTACCTCTGTTTTTGGTACCCTTATATCTGGTTTTCTGTTTTTGGTAATATGGTACTCATACGACCTGTATAACCCCATTTGCGCGCCGTGAAAAAATCGGGTTTTCACCACGCGTCAATGCATCAAATGCACCAAAATGCACCAAAAAAGTGGTGAATGGTACCAAAAATCCATCCACCAAATGCACCAAAAATAGCGTAGTAAGTGGGTAGGGGTTATTATGCATTATTCGTCATTTTTTACGATCCCCAAAATCCAAAATTTTTGCCAGAATAAAATAATTAACATTAAAAAAACATTAACATTAACATATTTTCAACAGAAAAAATCAAAACTTCAAAACATAAACAGTCAATATTGTCAAATTTATTTTTCTCAGTTCAGTTGATATTGAGATTTTCATAAGAACAGTTGTGTTGAACGGAGCGATTTGAATTTGTTCTCGAAGAAAATAATTACAAAAAAAAACCTGACGCAAATAATAAATAAACAAAAAATATTTTCTTACTGAATATTGTGGAATATTTATATATTCGTAATACAATTGTATATATACAATATACAACAAAATCAGCGGATACCAAAATAATTGCCGCAAAAGTGAGTGCAAAAAATTTCTTACAAAAACACACAAAAAAAATCATAACTGGGATTGCATTATCGCAAGGCAATATGTCCTTCCTTTTAAATGGTAAACTTTTACGATCTTCACTATCGAAGACAGTTTTAAACTGGACCGGACTTGGAGCTACGCGTGAAAAGCACGTGATGCCCAAGCATTTGGAAAAAATCAATAAAGACAAAGACCCACCATTTGCACACATGGTTGAGTATTATTATCACTCGGCCGCTCAGCTAATGGAGCCGATGATGATAAAGGAGCTGGAAAAGTATCCTTACATGAAGAAGGAACAGCGTGAACAACGTGTTTCCGCCATGCTTAAATTGATGGGCTGCACTACAAATCTATTGGAAGTTACCTTCCCTATAATAAGAAGTGATGGCAATTACGAGCTAATCACCGGCTATCGCGCACACCACACTAGACACAGATTACCACTCAAAGGCGGTGGGTTCAATTATATTATTGGCTATTATTTTTCTAGAAAAGCTGGTATATTCAAAAAATTTCTCAACGAATTTTCTAGAATATATGCATGTAGTTGTGTGTTTCAAGAAAATGTTCTTCCTTTTCAATGCTTCAACTGCTGATGTCTAGCATGATATATATAACTGACTGATAATATCCGTTCCTCTTTTGTAGGCATACGTTTTGCCATGGACGTCGACGCCGATGAGATACGCGCTTTGGCTTATCTGATGGCGTTTAAGACGGCTTGCGTGAATGTACCGTTTGGTGGTTCCAAGGGTGGCACAAGAATTGCAAACAATTACGCGTCGCTATACAATGGAGCTATTACGTCGCAATATGATAGGTCCGGGTATAGATGTACCGGCACCAGATGTGAATACCAGCCAACGCGAGATGAGTTGGTTGGTGGATCAATATATTAAAACTTTTGGTAATTTTTTTTTATGAAATATTAGAAAACGTCTTGATAGACAAATAAATTGTTCTTCTAGGCTATAACGATGTAGATGCATTGGCCATCACGACTGGTAAGCCAGTAGAAATAGGCGGTATAAATGGTCGCACCGCCGCCACGGGACGTGGTCTATTTAAGGCGGCTGAATGTTTTATTATGGATAAAGATTGGATGGATTTATTAGGCTGGAAGACTGGTTGGAAAGATAAAACCGTGATCGTACAAGGGTTTGGCAATGTCGGTTCCCATGCATCCGTTTTTGTAGTGGAAGCCGGTGCCAAACTGATCGGTGTTCAAGAATTTGACGTGTCTCTAGTAAATGAGAATGGCATTGATCCAAAGGTATGTGGCGTATTGAAAATAAATATCTCCATGATAATATTTTTTTAATTTTCTTCATATACTTAGGACTTAATGGATTATTATGCAAAAAATAATAAATCAATCAAGGGCTATACCAAAGCCACCGAAAAAGAGGGCAGTTTGTTGGGTGAAAAATGCGATATACTAATGCCTTGCTCTACGCAAAAGGTTCTCACTGTCGAAAATGCTAACAGTGTACAAGCCAAGATGATTTTAGAAGGCGCTAATGGTCCTTCGACGCCAGCTGCCGATGAAATATTACGTAAAAAGAATGTACTCATTATACCGGATTTGTTTTGCAATGCTGGCGGTGTAACGGTATCCTACTTTGAGTACTTAAAGAATATCAATCATGTATCTTATGGCAAAATGAATGTTAAACGCGAGAAAGCCATAATCAACGAGATCTTTAACTCCATGAATGAGTGCGAGGTAAGTGAACTTTGACCACCGTGCAAATAAGTTAATTTGTTAATATGAATTTTTTTAATTTATTTATTTAGGATAAGTTCAAGCCAAACAAAAAGTTAAAGCTCATAAGAGACTGTACGAAGGAGGCGGATATTGTAGACGCAGGACTACAAACAGTTATGGAAACTGCGGGGGCAGGCATTAAGATTGTGGCCAATGAATTCGGTCTCTGCAATGATTAACGCACCGCTGCCTTTATTTACTCGATTTCTAAGATTTTCCGAGCCTTAGAAATGGAGGGCATTTCTCAACAATAATTACAGAATGCGTCTGAAGTCGCTTGGCGATTATTTATTTTTACAAATTTTACATTTATATATTTATAAGATCCAAAGTGTAATATCCTTTTGTATATTTTTCTTAAATTTTTAAATAAATATTTCTTTACAAAAACACAAACAGAATGGCTTCTTGACAGCAACAGTTTAACAATTAAAAAAAAAACCCCTACCCACTTACTACGCCAATTTTGGTGGCATTCACCACTGCAATGATTTACGCACCGCCGCCTTTATTTACTCGATTTCGAAGATTTTCCGAGCATTAGAATTGAAGGGCATTTCTCAGCAATAATTGCAGAATGCGTCTGAAGTCGCTAGGCGATTGTTTATTTTTACACATTTTACATTTATATATTTATAAGATCCAAAGTGTAATATCCTTTTGTATATTTTTCTTCAATTTTTAAATAAATATTTCTTTACACAAACACAAACAAAATGGCTTCTTGACAGCAACAGTTTTACAATTAAAAAACAAAACCCCTACCCACTTACCTCTGTTTTTGGTACCCTTATATCTGTTTTTCTGTTTTTGGTAATATGGTACTCATACGACCTGTATAACCCCATTTGCGCGCCGTGAAAAAATCGGGTTTTCACCACGCGTCAATGCATCAAATGCACCAAAATGCACCAAAAAAGTGGTGAATGGTACCAAAAATCCATCCACCAAATGCACCAAAAATAGCGTAGTAAGTGGGTAGGGGTTATTATGCATTATTCGTCATTTTTTACGATCCCCAAAATCCAAAATTTTTGCCAGAATAAAATAATTAACATTAAAAAAACATTAACATTAACATATTTTCAACAGAAAAAATCAAAACTTCAAAACATAAACAGTCAATATTGTCAAATTTATTTTTCTCAGTTCAGTTGATATTGAGATTTTCATAAGAACAGTTGTGTTGAACGGAGCGATTTGAATTTGTTCTCGAAGAAAATAATTACAAAAAAAAACCTGACGCAAATAATAAATAAACAAAAAATATTTTCTTACTGAATATTGTGGAATATTTATATATTCGTAATACAATTGTATATATACAATATACAACAAAATCAGCGGATACCAAAATAATTGCCGAAAAAGTGAGTGCAAAAAATTTCTTACAAAAACACACAAAAAAAATCATAACTGGGATTGCATTATCGCAAGGCAATATGTCCTTCCTTTTAAATGGTAAACTTTTACGATCTTCACTATCGAAGACAGTTTTAAACTGGACCGGACTTGGAGCTACGCGTGAAAAGCACGTGATGCCCAAGCATTTGGAAAAAATCAATAAAGACAAAGACCCACCATTTGCACACATGGTTGAGTATTATTATCACTCGGCCGCTCAGCTAATGGAGCCGATGATGATAAAGGAGCTGGAAAAGTATCCTTACATGAAGAAGGAACAGCGTGAACAACGTGTTTCCGCCATGCTTAAATTGATGGGCTGCACTACAAATCTATTGGAAGTTACCTTCCCTATAATAAGAAGTGATGGCAATTACGAGCTAATCACCGGCTATCGCGCACACCACACTAGACACAGATTACCACTCAAAGGCGGTGGGTTCAATTATATTATTGGCTATTATTTTTCTAGAAAAGCTGGTATATTCAAAAAATTTCTCAACGAATTTTCTAGAATATATGCATGTAGTTGTGTGTTTCAAGAAAATGTTCTTCCTTTTCAATGCTTCAACTGCTGATGTCTAGCATGATATATATAACTGACTGATAATATCCGTTCCTCTTTTGTAGGCATACGTTTTGCCATGGACGTCGACGCCGATGAGATACGCGCTTTGGCTTATCTGATGGCGTTTAAGACGGCTTGCGTGAATGTACCGTTTGGTGGTTCCAAGGGTGGCATACGTATCGACCCGAAGAAGTATACTGCACAAGAATTGCAAACAATTACGCGTCGCTATACAATGGAGCTATTACGTCGCAATATGATAGGTCCGGGTATAGATGTACCGGCACCAGATGTGAATACCAGCCAACGCGAGATGAGTTGGTTGGTGGATCAATATATTAAAACTTTTGGTAATTTTTTTTTATGAAATATTAGAAAACGTCTTGATAGACAAATAAATTGTTCTTCTAGGCTATAACGATGTAGATGCATTGGCCATCACGACTGGTAAGCCAGTAGAAATAGGCGGTATAAATGGTCGCACCGCCGCCACGGGACGTGGTCTATTTAAGGCGGCTGAATGTTTTATTATGGATAAAGATTGGATGGATTTATTAGGCTGGAAGACTGGTTGGAAAGATAAAACCGTGATCGTACAAGGGTTTGGCAATGTCGGTTCCCATGCATCCGTTTTTGTAGTGGAAGCCGGTGCCAAACTGATCGGTGTTCAAGAATTTGACGTGTCTCTAGTAAATGAGAATGGCATTGATCCAAAGGTATGTGGCGTATTGAAAATAAATATCTCCATGATAATATTTTTTTAATTTTCTTCATATACTTAGGACTTAATGGAGTATTATGCAAAAAATAATAAATCAATCAAGGGCTATACCAAAGCCACCGAAAAAGAGGGCAGTTTGTTGGGTGAAAAATGCGATATACTAATGCCTTGCTCTACGCAAAAGGTTCTCACTGTCGAAAATGCTAACAGTGTACAAGCCAAGATGATTTTAGAAGGCGCTAATGGTCCTTCGACGCCAGCTGCCGATGAAATATTACGTAAAAAGAATGTACTCATTATACCGGATTTGTTTTGCAATGCTGGCGGTGTAACGGTATCCTACTTTGAGTACTTAAAGAATATCAATCATGTATCTTATGGCAAAATGAATGTTAAACGCGAGAAAGCCATAATCAACGAGATCTTTAACTCCATGAATGAGTGCGAGGTAAGTGAACTTTGACCACCGTGCAAATAAGTTAATTTGTTAATATGAATTTTTTTAATTTATTTATTTAGGATAAGTTCAAGCCAAACAAAAAGTTAAAGCTCATAAGAGACTGTACGAAGGAGGCGGATATTGTAGACGCAGGACTACAAACAGTTATGGAAACTGCGGGGGCAGGCATTAAGATTGTGGCCAATGAATTCGGTCTCTGCAATGATTTACGCACCGCTGCCTTTATTTACTCGATTTCTAAGATTTTCCGAGCCTTAGAAATGGAGGGCATTTCTCAACAATAATTACAGAATGCGTCTGAAGTCGCTTGGCGATTATTTATTTTTACAAATTTTACATTTATATATTTATAAGATCCAAAGTGTAATATCCTTTTGTATATTTTTCTTAAATTTTTAAATAAATATTTCTTTACAAAAACACAAACAGAATGGCTTCTTGACAGCAACAGTTTAACAATTAAAAAAAAAAACCCCTACCCACTTACTACGCCAATTTTGGTGGCATTCACCACTGCAATGATTTACGCACCGCCGCCTTTATTTACTCGATTTCGAAGATTTTCCGAGCATTAGAATTGAAGGGCATTTCTCAGCAATAATTGCAGAATGCGTCTGAAGTCGCTAGGCGATTGTTTATTTTTACACATTTTACATTTATATATTTATAAGATCCAAAGTGTAATATCCTTTTGTATATTTTTCTTCAATTTTTAAATAAATATTTCTTTACACAAACACAAACAAAATGGCTTCTTGACAGCAACAGTTTTACAATTAAAAAACAAAACCCCTACCCACTTACCTCTGTTTTTGGTACCCTTATATCTGTTTTTCTGTTTTTGGTAATATGGTACTCATACGACCTGTATAACCCCATTTGCGCGCCGTGAAAAAATCGGGTTTTCACCACGCGTCAATGCATCAAATGCACCAAAATGCACCAAAAAAGTGGTGAATGGTACCAAAAATCCATCCACCAAATGCACCAAAAATAGCGTAGTAAGTGGGTAGGGGTTATTATGCATTATTCGTCATTTTTTACGATCCCCAAAATCCAAAATTTTTGCCAGAATAAAATAATTAACATTAAAAAAACATTAACATTAACATATTTTCAACAGAAAAAATCAAAACTTCAAAACATAAACAGTCAATATTGTCAAATTTATTTTTCTCAGTTCAGTTGATATTGAGATTTTCATAAGAACAGTTGTGTTGAACGGAGCGATTTGAATTTGTTCTCGAAGAAAATAATTACAAAAAAAAAACCTGACGCAAATAATAAATAAACAAAAAATATTTTCTTACTGAATATTGTGGAATATTTATATATTCGTAATACAATTGTATATATACAATATACAACAAAATCAGCGGATACCAAAATAATTGCCGAAAAAGTGAGTGCAAAAAATTTCTTACAAAAACACACAAAAAAAATCATAACTGGGATTGCATTATCGCAAGGCAATATGTCCTTCCTTTTAAATGGTAAACTTTTACGATCACTATCGAAGACAGTTTTAAACTGGACCGGACTTGGAGCTACGCGTGAAAAGCACGTGATGCCCAAGCATTTGGAAAAAATCAATAAAGACAAAGACCCACCATTTGCACACATGGTTGAGTATTATTATCACTCGGCCGCTCAGCTAATGGAGCCGATGATGATAAAGGAGCTGGAAAAGTATCCTTACATGAAGAAGGAACAGCGTGAACAACGTGTTTCCGCCATGCTTAAATTGATGGGCTGCACTACAAATCTATTGGAAGTTACCTTCCCTATAATAAGAAGTGATGGCAATTACGAGCTAATCACCGGCTATCGCGCACACCACACTAGACACAGATTACCACTCAAAGGCGGTGGGTTCAATTATATTATTGGCTATTATTTTTCTAGAAAAGCTGGTATATTCAAAAAATTTCTCAACGAATTTTCTAGAATATATGCATGTAGTTGTGTGTTTCAAGAAAATGTTCTTCCTTTTCAATGCTTCAACTGCTGATGTCTAGCATGATATATATAACTGACTGATAATATCCGTTCCTCTTTTGTAGGCATACGTTTTGCCATGGACGTCGACGCCGATGAGATACGCGCTTTGGCTTATCTGATGGCGTTTAAGACGGCTTGCGTGAATGTACCGTTTGGTGGTTCCAAGGGTGGCATACGTATCGACCCGAAGAAGTATACTGCACAAGAATTGCAAACAATTACGCGTCGCTATACAATGGAGCTATTACGTCGCAATATGATAGGTCCGGGTATAGATGTACCGGCACCAGATGTGAATACCAGCCAACGCGAGATGAGTTGGTTGGTGGATCAATATATTAAAACTTTTGGTAATTTTTTTTTATGAAATATTAGAAAACGTCTTGATAGACAAATAAATTGTTCTTCTAGGCTATAACGATGTAGATGCATTGGCCATCACGACTGGTAAGCCAGTAGAAATAGGCGGTATAAATGGTCGCACCGCCGCCACGGGACGTGGTCTATTTAAGGCGGCTGAATGTTTTATTATGGATAAAGATTGGATGGATTTATTAGGCTGGAAGACTGGTTGGAAAGATAAAACCGTGATCGTACAAGGGTTTGGCAATGTCGGTTCCCATGCATCCGTTTTTGTAGTGGAAGCCGGTGCCAAACTGATCGGTGTTCAAGAATTTGACGTGTCTCTAGTAAATGAGAATGGCATTGATCCAAAGGTATGTGGCGTATTGAAAATAAATATCTCCATGATAATATTTTTTTAATTTTCTTCATATACTTAGGACTTAATGGAGTATTATGCAAAAAATAATAAATCAATCAAGGGCTATACCAAAGCCACCGAAAAAGAGGGCAGTTTGTTGGGTGAAAAATGCGATATACTAATGCCTTGCTCTACGCAAAAGGTTCTCACTGTCGAAAATGCTAACAGTGTACAAGCCAAGATGATTTTAGAAGGCGCTAATGGTCCTTCGACGCCAGCTGCCGATGAAATATTACGTAAAAAGAATGTACTCATTATACCGGATTTGTTTTGCAATGCTGGCGGTGTAACGGTATCCTACTTTGAGTACTTAAAGAATATCAATCATGTATCTTATGGCAAAATGAATGTTAAACGCGAGAAAGCCATAATCAACGAGATCTTTAACTCCATGAATGAGTGCGAGGTAAGTGAACTTTGACCACCGTGCAAATAAGTTAATTTGTTAATATGAATTTTTTTAATTTATTTATTTAGGATAAGTTCAAGCCAAACAAAAAGTTAAAGCTCATAAGAGACTGTACGAAGGAGGCGGATATTGTAGACGCAGGACTACAAACAGTTATGGAAACTGCGGGGGCAGGCATTAAGATTGTGGCCAATGAATTCGGTCTCTGCAATGATTTACGCACCGCTGCCTTTATTTACTCGATTTCTAAGATTTTCCGAGCCTTAGAAATGGAGGGCATTTCTCAACAATAATTACAGAATGCGTCTGAAGTCGCTTGGCGATTATTTATTTTTACAAATTTTACATTTATATATTTATAAGATCCAAAGTGTAATATCCTTTTGTATATTTTTCTTAAATTTTTAAATAAATATTTCTTTACAAAAACACAAACAGAATGGCTTCTTGACAGCAACAGTTTAACAATTAAAAAAAAAAACCCCTACCCACTTACTACGCCAATTTTGGTGGCATTCACCACTGCAATGATTTACGCACCGCCGCCTTTATTTACTCGATTTCGAAGATTTTCCGAGCATTAGAATTGAAGGGCATTTCTCAGCAATAATTGCAGAATGCGTCTGAAGTCGCTAGGCGATTGTTTATTTTTACACATTTTACATTTATATATTTATAAGATCCAAAGTGTAATATCCTTTTGTATATTTTTCTTCAATTTTTAAATAAATATTTCTTTACACAAACACAAACAAAATGGCTTCTTGACAGCAACAGTTTTACAATTAAAAAACAAAACCCCTACCCACTTACCTCTGTTTTTGGTACCCTTATATCTGTTTTTCTGTTTTTGGTAATATGGTACTCATACGACCTGTATAACCCCATTTGCGCGCCGTGAAAAAATCGGGTTTTCACCACGCGTCAATGCATCAAATGCACCAAAATGCACCAAAAAAGTGGTGAATGGTACCAAAAATCCATCCACCAAATGCACCAAAAATAGCGTAGTAAGTGGGTAGGGGTTATTATGCATTATTCGTCATTTTTTACGATCCCCAAAATCCAAAATTTTTGCCAGAATAAAATAATTAACATTAAAAAAACATTAACATTAACATATTTTCAACAGAAAAAATCAAAACTTCAAAACATAAACAGTCAATATTGTCAAATTTATTTTTCTCAGTTCAGTTGATATTGAGATTTTCATAAGAACAGTTGTGTTGAACGGAGCGATTTGAATTTGTTCTCGAAGAAAATAATTACAAAAAAAAAACCTGACGCAAATAATAAATAAACAAAAAATATTTTCTTACTGAATATTGTGGAATATTTATATATTCGTAATACAATTGTATATATACAATATACAACAAAATCAGCGGATACCAAAATAATTGCCGAAAAAGTGAGTGCAAAAAATTTCTTACAAAAACACACAAAAAAAATCATAACTGGGATTGCATTATCGCAAGGCAATATGTCCTTCCTTTTAAATGGTAAACTTTTACGATCACTATCGAAGACAGTTTTAAACTGGACCGGACTTGGAGCTACGCGTGAAAAGCACGTGATGCCCAAGCATTTGGAAAAAATCAATAAAGACAAAGACCCACCATTTGCACACATGGTTGAGTATTATTATCACTCGGCCGCTCAGCTAATGGAGCCGATGATGATAAAGGAGCTGGAAAAGTATCCTTACATGAAGAAGGAACAGCGTGAACAACGTGTTTCCGCCATGCTTAAATTGATGGGCTGCACTACAAATCTATTGGAAGTTACCTTCCCTATAATAAGAAGTGATGGCAATTACGAGCTAATCACCGGCTATCGCGCACACCACACTAGACACAGATTACCACTCAAAGGCGGTGGGTTCAATTATATTATTGGCTATTATTTTTCTAGAAAAGCTGGTATATTCAAAAAATTTCTCAACGAATTTTCTAGAATATATGCATGTAGTTGTGTGTTTCAAGAAAATGTTCTTCCTTTTCAATGCTTCAACTGCTGATGTCTAGCATGATATATATAACTGACTGATAATATCCGTTCCTCTTTTGTAGGCATACGTTTTGCCATGGACGTCGACGCCGATGAGATACGCGCTTTGGCTTATCTGATGGCGTTTAAGACGGCTTGCGTGAATGTACCGTTTGGTGGTTCCAAGGGTGGCATACGTATCGACCCGAAGAAGTATACTGCACAAGAATTGCAAACAATTACGCGTCGCTATACAATGGAGCTATTACGTCGCAATATGATAGGTCCGGGTATAGATGTACCGGCACCAGATGTGAATACCAGCCAACGCGAGATGAGTTGGTTGGTGGATCAATATATTAAAACTTTTGGTAATTTTTTTTTATGAAATATTAGAAAACGTCTTGATAGACAAATAAATTGTTCTTCTAGGCTATAACGATGTAGATGCATTGGCCATCACGACTGGTAAGCCAGTAGAAATAGGCGGTATAAATGGTCGCACCGCCGCCACGGGACGTGGTCTATTTAAGGCGGCTGAATGTTTTATTATGGATAAAGATTGGATGGATTTATTAGGCTGGAAGACTGGTTGGAAAGATAAAACCGTGATCGTACAAGGGTTTGGCAATGTCGGTTCCCATGCATCCGTTTTTGTAGTGGAAGCCGGTGCCAAACTGATCGGTGTTCAAGAATTTGACGTGTCTCTAGTAAATGAGAATGGCATTGATCCAAAGGTATGTGGCGTATTGAAAATAAATATCTCCATGATAATATTTTTTTAATTTTCTTCATATACTTAGGACTTAATGGAGTATTATGCAAAAAATAATAAATCAATCAAGGGCTATACCAAAGCCACCGAAAAAGAGGGCAGTTTGTTGGGTGAAAAATGCGATATACTAATGCCTTGCTCTACGCAAAAGGTTCTCACTGTCGAAAATGCTAACAGTGTACAAGCCAAGATGATTTTAGAAGGCGCTAATGGTCCTTCGACGCCAGCTGCCGATGAAATATTACGTAAAAAGAATGTACTCATTATACCGGATTTGTTTTGCAATGCTGGCGGTGTAACGGTATCCTACTTTGAGTACTTAAAGAATATCAATCATGTATCTTATGGCAAAATGAATGTTAAACGCGAGAAAGCCATAATCAACGAGATCTTTAACTCCATGAATGAGTGCGAGGTAAGTGAACTTTGACCACCGTGCAAATAAGTTAATTTGTTAATATGAATTTTTTTAATTTATTTATTTAGGATAAGTTCAAGCCAAACAAAAAGTTAAAGCTCATAAGAGACTGTACGAAGGAGGCGGATATTGTAGACGCAGGACTACAAACAGTTATGGAAACTGCGGCGGCAGGCATTAAGATTGTGGCCAATGAATTCGGTCTCTGCAATGATTTACGCACCGCTGCCTTTATTTACTCGATTTCTAAGATTTTCCGAGCCTTAGAAATGGAGGGCATTTCTCAACAATAATTACAGAATGCGTCTGAAGTCGCTTGGCGATTATTTATTTTTACAAATTTTACATTTATATATTTATAAGATCCAAAGTGTAATATCCTTTTGTATATTTTTCTTAAATTTTTAAATAAATATTTCTTTACAAAAACACAAACAGAATGGCTTCTTGACAGCAACAGTTTAACAATTAAAAAAAAAAACCCCTACCCACTTACTACGCCAATTTTGGTGGCATTCACCACTGCAATGATTTACGCACCGCCGCCTTTATTTACTCGATTTCGAAGATTTTCCGAGCATTAGAATTGGAGGGCATTTCTCAGCAATAATTGCAGAATGCGTCTGAAGTCGCTAGGCGATTGTTTATTTTTACACATTTTACATTTATATATTTATAAGATCCAAAGTGTAATATCCTTTTGTATATTTTTCTTCAATTTTTAAATAAATATTTCTTTACACAAACACAAACAAAATGGCTTCTTGACAGCAACAGTTTTACAATTAAAAAACAAAACCCCTACCCACTTACCTCTGTTTTTGGTACCCTTATATCTGTTTTTCTGTTTTTGGTAATATGGTACTCATACGACCTGTATAACCCCATTTGCGCGCCGTGAAAAAATCGGGTTTTCACCACGCGTCAATGCATCAAATGCACCAAAATGCACCAAAAAAGTGGTGAATGGTACCAAAAATCCATCCACCAAATGCACCAAAAATAGCGTAGTAAGTGGGTAGGGGTTATTATGCATTATTCGTCATTTTTTACGATCCCCAAAATCCAAAATTTTTGCCAGAATAAAATAATTAACATTAAAAAAACATTAACATTAACATATTTTCAACAGAAAAAATCAAAACTTCAAAACATAAACAGTCAATATTGTCAAATTTATTTTTCTCAGTTCAGTTGATATTGAGATTTTCATAAGAACAGTTGTGTTGAACGGAGCGATTTGAATTTGTTCTCGAAGAAAATAATTACAAAAAAAAACCTGACGCAAATAATAAATAAACAAAAAATATTTTCTTACTGAATATTGTGGAATATTTATATATTCGTAATACAATTGTATATATACAATATACAACAAAATCAGCGGATACCAAAATAATTGCCGAAAAAGTGAGTGCAAAAAATTTCTTACAAAAACACACAAAAAAAATCATAACTGGGATTGCATTATCGCAAGGCAATATGTCCTTCCTTTTAAATGGTAAACTTTTACGATCTTCACTATCGAAGACAGTTTTAAACTGGACCGGACTTGGAGCTACGCGTGAAAAGCACGTGATGCCCAAGCATTTGGAAAAAATCAATAAAGACAAAGACCCACCATTTGCACACATGGTTGAGTATTATTATCACTCGGCCGCTCAGCTAATGGAGCCGATGATGATAAAGGAGCTGGAAAAGTATCCTTACATGAAGAAGGAACAGCGTGAACAACATGTTTCCGCCATGCTTAAATTGATGGGCTGCACTACAAATCTATTGGAAGTTACCTTCCCTATAATAAGAAGTGATGGCAATTACGAGCTAATCACCGGCTATCGCGCACACCACACTAGACACAGATTACCACTCAAAGGCGGTGGGTTCAATTATATTATTGGCTATTATTTTTCTAGAAAAGCTGGTATATTCAAAAAATTTCTCAACGAATTTTCTAGAATATATGCATGTAGTTGTGTGTTTCAAGAAAATGTTCTTCCTTTTCAATGCTTCAACTGCTGATGTCTAGCATGATATATATAACTGACTGATAATATCCGTTCCTCTTTTGTAGGCATACGTTTTGCCATGGACGTCGACGCCGATGAGATACGCGCTTTGGCTTATCTGATGGCGTTTAAGACGGCTTGCGTGAATGTACCGTTTGGTGGTTCCAAGGGTGGCATACGTATCGACCCGAAGAAGTATACTGCACAAGAATTGCAAACAATTACGCGTCGCTATACAATGGAGCTATTACGTCGCAATATGATAGGTCCGGGTATAGATGTACCGGCACCAGATGTGAATACCAGCCAACGCGAGATGAGTTGGTTGGTGGATCAATATATTAAAACTTTTGGTAATTTTTTTTTATGAAATATTAGAAAACGTCTTGATAGACAAATAAATTGTTCTTCTAGGCTATAACGATGTAGATGCATTGGCCATCACGACTGGTAAGCCAGTAGAAATAGGCGGTATAAATGGTCGCACCGCCGCCACGGGACGTGGTCTATTTAAGGCGGCTGAATGTTTTATTATGGATAAAGATTGGATGGATTTATTAGGCTGGAAGACTGGTTGGAAAGATAAAACCGTGATCGTACAAGGGTTTGGCAATGTCGGTTCCCATGCATCCGTTTTTGTAGTGGAAGCCGGTGCCAAACTGATCGGTGTTCAAGAATTTGACGTGTCTCTAGTAAATGAGAATGGCATTGATCCAAAGGTATGTGGCGTATTGAAAATAAATATCTCCATGATAATATTTTTTTAATTTTCTTCATATACTTAGGACTTAATGGAGTATTATGCAAAAAATAATAAATCAATCAAGGGCTATACCAAAGCCACCGAAAAAGAGGGCAGTTTGTTGGGTGAAAAATGCGATATACTAATGCCTTGCTCTACGCAAAAGGTTCTCACTGTCGAAAATGCTAACAGTGTACAAGCCAAGATGATTTTAGAAGGCGCTAATGGTCCTTCGACGCCAGCTGCCGATGAAATATTACGTAAAAAGAATGTACTCATTATACCGGATTTGTTTTGCAATGCTGGCGGTGTAACGGTATCCTACTTTGAGTACTTAAAGAATATCAATCATGTATCTTATGGCAAAATGAATGTTAAACGCGAGAAAGCCATAATCAACGAGATCTTTAACTCCATGAATGAGTGCGAGGTAAGTGAACTTTGACCACCGTGCAAATAAGTTAATTTGTTAATATGAATTTTTTTAATTTATTTATTTAGGATAAGTTCAAGCCAAACAAAAAGTTAAAGCTCATAAGAGACTGTACGAAGGAGGCGGATATTGTAGACGCAGGACTACAAACAGTTATGGAAACTGCGGGGGCAGGCATTAAGATTGTGGCCAATGAATTCGGTCTCTGCAATGATTTACGCACCGCTGCCTTTATTTACTCGATTTCTAAGATTTTCCGAGCCTTAGAAATGGAGGGCATTTCTCAACAATAATTACAGAATGCGTCTGAAGTCGCTTGGCGATTATTTATTTTTACAAATTTTACATTTATATATTTATAAGATCCAAAGTGTAATATCCTTTTGTATATTTTTCTTAAATTTTTAAATAAATATTTCTTTACAAAAACACAAACAGAATGGCTTCTTCTTATTATGCATTATTCGTCATTTTTTACGATCCCCAAAATCCAAAATTTTTGCCAGAATAAAATAATTAACATTAAAAAAACATTAACATTAACATATTTTCAACAGAAAAAATCAAAACTTCAAAACATAAACAGTCAATATTGTCAAATTTATTTTTCTCAGTTCAGTTGATATTGAGATTTTCATAAGAACAGTTGTGTTGAACGGAGCGATTTGAATTTGTTCTCGAAGAAAATAATTACAAAAAAAAACCTGACGCAAATAATAAATAAACAAAAAATATTTTCTTACTGAATATTGTGGAATATTTATATATTCGTAATACAATTGTATATATACAATATACAACAAAATCAGCGGATACCAAAATAATTGCCGAAAAAGTGAGTGCAAAAAATTTCTTACAAAAACACACAAAAAAAATCATAACTGGGATTGCATTATCGCAAGGCAATATGTCCTTCCTTTTAAATGGTAAACTTTTACGATCTTCACTATCGAAGACAGTTTTAAACTGGACCGGACTTGGAGCTACGCGTGAAAAGCACGTGATGCCCAAGCATTTGGAAAAAATCAATAAAGACAAAGACCCACCATTTGCACACATGGTTGAGTATTATTATCACTCGGCCGCTCAGCTAATGGAGCCGATGATGATAAAGGAGCTGGAAAAGTATCCTTACATGAAGAAGGAACAGCGTGAACAACGTGTTTCCGCCATGCTTAAATTGATGGGCTGCACTACAAATCTATTGGAAGTTACCTTCCCTATAATAAGAAGTGATGGCAATTACGAGCTAATCACCGGCTATCGCGCATACCACACTAGACACAGATTACCACTCAAATGCGGTGGGTTCAATTATATTATTGGCTATTATTTTTCTAGAAAAGCTGGTATATTCAAAAAATTTCTCAACGAATTTTCTAGAATATATGCATGTAGTTGTGTGTTTCAAGAAAATGTTCTTCCTTTTCAATGCTTCAACTGCTGATGTCTAGCATGATATATATAACTGACTGATAATATCCGTTCCTCTTTTGTAGGCATACGTTTTGCCATGGACGTCGACGCCGATGAGATACGCGCTTTGGCTTATCTGATGGCGTTTAAGACGGCTTGCGTGAATGTACCGTTTGGTGGTTCCAAGGGTGGCATACGTATCGACCCGAAGAAGTATACTGCACAAGAATTGCAAACAATTACGCGTCGCTATACAATGGAGCTATTACGTCGCAATATGATAGGTCCGGGTATAGATGTACCGGCACCAGATGTGAATACCAGCCAACGCGAGATGAGTTGGTTGGTGGATCAATATATTAAAACTTTTGGTAATTTTTTTTTTATGAAATATTAGAAAACGTCTTGATAGACAAATAAATTGTTCTTCTAGGCTATAACGATGTAGATGCATTGGCCATCACGACTGGTAAGCCAGTAGAAATAGGCGGTATAAATGGTCGCACCGCCGCCACGGGACGTGGTCTATTTAAGGCGGCTGAATGTTTTATTATGGATAAAGATTGGATGGATTTATTAGGCTGGAAGACTGGTTGGAAAGATAAAACCGTGATCGTACAAGGGTTTGGCAATGTCGGTTCCCATGCATCCGTTTTTGTAGTGGAAGCCGGTGCCAAACTGATCGGTGTTCAAGAATTTGACGTGTCTCTAGTAAATGAGAATGGCATTGATCCAAAGGTATGTGGCGTATTGAAAATAAATATCTCCATGATAATATTTTTTTAATTTTCTTCATATACTTAGGACTTAATGGAGTATTATGCAAAAAATAATAAATCAATCAAGGGCTATACCAAAGCCACCGAAAAAGAGGGCAGTTTGTTGGGTGAAAAATGCGATATACTAATGCCTTGCTCTACGCAAAAGGTTCTCACTGTCGAAAATGCTAACAGTGTACAAGCCAAGATGATTTTAGAAGGCGCTAATGGTCCTTCGACGCCAGCTGCCGATGAAATATTACGTAAAAAGAATGTACTCATTATACCGGATTTGTTTTGCAATGCTGGCGGTGTAACGGTATCCTACTTTGAGTACTTAAAGAATATCAATCATGTATCTGATGGCAAAATGAATGTTAAACGCGAGAAAGCCATAATCAACGAGATCTTTAACTCCATGAATGAGTGCGAGGTAAGTGAACTTTGACCACCGTGCAAATAAGTTAATTTGTTAATATGAATTTTTTTAATTTATTTATTTAGGATAAGTTCAAGCCAAACAAAAAGTTAAAGCTCATAAGAGACTGTACGAAGGAGGCGGATATTGTAGACGCAGGACTACAAACAGTTATGGAAACTGCGGGGGCAGGCATTAAGATTGTGGCCAATGAATTCGGTCTCTGCAATGATTTACGCACCGCTGCCTTTATTTACTCGATTTCTAAGATTTTCCGAGCCTTAGAAATGGAGGGCATTTCTCAACAATAATTACAGAATGCGTCTGAAGTCGCTTGGCGATTATTTATTTTTACAAATTTTACATTTATATATTTATAAGATCCAAAGTGTAATATCCTTTTGTATATTTTTCTTAAATTTTTAAATAAATATTTCTTTACAAAAACACAAACAGAATGGCTTCTTGACAGCAACAGTTTAACAATTAAAAAAAAACCCCTACCCACTTACTACGCCAATTTTGGTGGCATTCACCACTGCAATGATTTACGCACCGCCGCCTTTATTTACTCGATTTCGAAGATTTTCCGAGCATTAGAATTGAAGGGCATTTCTCAGCAATAATTGCAGAATGCGTCTGAAGTCGCTAGGCGATTGTTTATTTTTACACATTTTACATTTATATATTTATAAGATCCAAAGTGTAATATCCTTTTGTATATTTTTCTTCAATTTTTAAATAAATATTTCTTTACACAAACACAAACAAAATGGCTTCTTGACAGCAACAGTTTTACAATTAAAAAACAAAACCCCTACCCACTTAGCTCTGTTTTTGGTACCCTTATATCTGTTTTTCTGTTTTTGGTAATATGGTACTCATACGACCTGTATAACCCCATTTGCGCGCCGTGAAAAAATCGGGTTTTCACCACGCGTCAATGCATCAAATGCACCAAAATGCACCAAAAAAGTGGTGAATGGTACCAAAAATCCATCCACCAAATGCACCAAAAATAGCGTAGTAAGTGGGTAGGGGTTATTATGCATTATTCGTCATTTTTTACGATCCCCAAAATCCAAAATTTTTGCCAGAATAAAATAATTAACATTAAAAAAACATTAACATTAACATATTTTCAACAGAAAAAATCAAAACTTCAAAACATAAACAGTCAATATTGTCAAATTTATTTTTCTCAGTTCAGTTGATATTGAGATTTTCATAAGAACAGTTGTGTTGAACGGAGCGATTTGAATTTGTTCTCGAAGAAAATAATTACAAAAAAAAACCTGACGCAAATAATAAATAAACAAAAAATATTTTCTTACTGAATATTGTGGAATATTTATATATTCGTAATACAATTGTATATATACAATATACAACAAAATCAGCGGATACCAAAATAATTGCCGAAAAAGTGAGTGCAAAAAATTTCTTACAAAAACACACAAAAAAAATCATAACTGGGATTGCATTATCGCAAGGCAATATGTCCTTCCTTTTAAATGGTAAACTTTTACGATCTTCACTATCGAAGACAGTTTTAAACTGGACCGGACTTGGAGCTACGCGTGAAAAGCACGTGATGCCCAAGCATTTGGAAAAAATCAATAAAGACAAAGACCCACCATTTGCACACATGGTTGAGTATTATTATCACTCGGCCGCTCAGCTAATGGAGCCGATGATGATAAAGGAGCTGGAAAAGTATCCTTACATGAAGAAGGAACAGCGTGAACAACGTGTTTCCGCCATGCTTAAATTGATGGGCTGCACTACAAATCTATTGGAAGTTACCTTCCCTATAATAAGAAGTGATGGCAATTACGAGCTAATCACCGGCTATCGCGCACACCACACTAGACACAGATTACCACTCAAAGGCGGTGGGTTCAATTATATTATTGGCTATTATTTTTCTAGAAAAGCTGGTATATTCAAAAAATTTCTCAACGAATTTTCTAGAATATATGCATGTAGTTGTGTGTTTCAAGAAAATGTTCTTCCTTTTCAATGCTTCAACTGCTGATGTCTAGCATGATATATATAACTGACTGATAATATCCGTTCCTCTTTTGTAGGCATACGTTTTGCCATGGACGTCGACGCCGATGAGATACGCGCTTTGGCTTATCTGATGGCGTTTAAGACGGCTTGCGTGAATGTACCGTTTGGTGGTTCCAAGGGTGGCATACGTATCGACCCGAAGAAGTATACTGCACAAGAATTGCAAACAATTACGCGTCGCTATACAATGGAGCTATTACGTCGCAATATGATAGGTCCGGGTATAGATGTACCGGCACCAGATGTGAATACCAGCCAACGCGAGATGAGTTGGTTGGTGGATCAATATATTAAAACTTTTGGTAATTTTTTTTTATGAAATATTAGAAAACGTCTTGATAGACAAATAAATTGTTCTTCTAGGCTATAACGATGTAGATGCATTGGCCATCACGACTGGTAAGCCAGTAGAAATAGGCGGTATAAATGGTCGCACCGCCGCCACGGGACGTGGTCTATTTAAGGCGGCTGAATGTTTTATTATGGATAAAGATTGGATGGATTTATTAGGCTGGAAGACTGGTTGGAAAGATAAAACCGTGATCGTACAAGGGTTTGGCAATGTCGGTTCCCATGCATCCGTTTTTGTAGTGGAAGCCGGTGCCAAACTGATCGGTGTTCAAGAATTTGACGTGTCTCTAGTAAATGAGAATGGCATTGATCCAAAGGTATGTGGCGTATTGAAAATAAATATCTCCATGATAATATTTTTTTAATTTTCTTCATATACTTAGGACTTAATGGAGTATTATGCAAAAAATAATAAATCAATCAAGGGCTATACCAAAGCCACCGAAAAAGAGGGCAGTTTGTTGGGTGAAAAATGCGATATACTAATGCCTTGCTCTACGCAAAAGGTTCTCACTGTCGAAAATGCTAACAGTGTACAAGCCAAGATGATTTTAGAAGGCGCTAATGGTCCTTCGACGCCAGCTGCCGATGAAATATTACGTAAAAAGAATGTACTCATTATACCGGATTTGTTTTGCAATGCTGGCGGTGTAACGGTATCCTACTTTGAGTACTTAAAGAATATCAATCATGTATCTTATGGCAAAATGAATGTTAAACGCGAGAAAGCCATAATCAACGAGATCTTTAACTCCATGAATGAGTGCGAGGTAAGTGAACTTTGACCACCGTGCAAATAAGTTAATTTTTTAATATGAATTTTTTTAATTTATTTATTTAGGATAAGTTCAAGCCAAACAAAAAGTTAAAGCTCATAAGAGACTTTTCGAAGGAGGCGGATATTGTAGACGCAGGACTACAAACAGTTATGGAAACTGCGGGGGCAGGCATTAAGATTGTGGCCAATGAATTCGGTCTCTGCAATGATTTACGCACCGCTGCCTTTATTTACTCGATTTCTAAGATTTTCCGAGCCTTAGAAATGGAGGGCATTTCTCAACAATAATTACAGAATGCGTCTGAAGTCGCTTGACGATTATTTATTTTTACAAATTTTACATTTATATATTTATAAGATCCAAAGTGTAATATCCTTTTGTATATTTTTCTTAAATTTTTAAATAAATATTTCTTTACAAAAACACAAACAGAATGGCTTCTTGACAGCAACAGTTTAACAATTAAAAAAAAACCCCTACCCACTTACTACGCCAATTTTGGTGGCATTCACCACTGCAATGATTTACGCACCGCCGCCTTTATTTACTCGATTTCGAAGATTTTCCGAGCATTAGAATTGGAGGGCATTTCTCAGCAATACTTGCAGAATGCGTCTGAAGTCGCTAGGCGATTGTTTATTTTTACACATTTTACATTTATATATTTATAAGATCCAAAGTGTAATATCCTTTTGTATATTTTTCTTCAATTTTTAAATAAATATTTCTTTACACAAACACAAACAAAATGGCTTCTTGACAGCAACAGTTTTACAATTAAAAAACAAAACCCCTACCCACTTACCTCTGTTTTTGGTACCCTTATATCTGTTTTTCTGTTTTTGGTAATATGGTACTCATACGACCTGTATAACCCCATTTGCGCGCCGTGAAAAAATCGGGTTTTCACCACGCGTCAATGCATCAAATGCACCAAAATGCACCAAAAAAGTGGTGAATGGTACCAAAAATCCATCCACCAAATGCACCAAAAATAGCGTAGTAAGTGGGTAGGGGTTATTATGCATTATTCGTCATTTTTTACGATCCCCAAAATCCAAAATTTTTGCCAGAATAAAATAATTAACATTAAAAAAACATTAACATTAACATATTTTCAACAGAAAAAATCAAAACTTCAAAACATAAACAGTCAATATTGTCAAATTTATTTTTCTCAGTTCAGTTGATATTGAGATTTTCATAAGAACAGTTGTGTTGAACGGAGCGATTTGAATTTGTTCTCGAAGAAAATAATTACAAAAAAAAACCTGACGCAAATAATAAATAAACAAAAAATATTTTCTTACTGAATATTGTGGAATATTTATATATTCGTAATACAATTGTATATATACAATATATTTACAACAAAATCAGCGGATACCAAAATAATTGCCGAAAAAGTGAGTGCAAAAAATTTCTTACAAAAACACACAAAAAAAATCATAACTGGGATTGCATTATCGCAAGGCAATATGTCCTTCCTTTTAAATGGTAAACTTTTACGATCTTCACTATCGAAGACAGTTTTAAACTGGACCGGACTTGGAGCTACGCGTGAAAAGCACGTGATGCCCAAGCATTTGGAAAAAATCAATAAAGACAAAGACCCACCATTTGCACACATGGTTGAGTATTATTATCACTCGGCCGCTCAGCTAATGGAGCCGATGATGATAAAGGAGCTGGAAAAGTATCCTTACATGAAGAAGGAACAGCGTGAACAACGTGTTTCCGCCATGCTTAAATTGATGGGCTGCACTACAAATCTATTGGAAGTTACCTTCCCTATAATAAGAAGTGATGGCAATTACGAGCTAATCACCGGCTATCGCGCACACCACACTAGACACAGATTACCACTCAAAGGCGGTGGGTTCAATTATATTATTGGCTATTATTTTTCTAGAAAAGCTGGTATATTCAAAAAATTTCTCAACGAATTTTCTAGAATATATGCATGTAGTTGTGTGTTTCAAGAAAATGTTCTTCCTTTTCAATGCTTCAACTGCTGATGTCTAGCATGATATATATAACTGACTGATAATATCCGTTCCTCTTTTGTAGGCATACGTTTTGCCATGGACGTCGACGCCGATGAGATACGCGCTTTGGCTTATCTGATGGCGTTTAAGACGGCTTGCGTGAATGTACCGTTTGGTGGTTCCAAGGGTGGCATACGTATCGACCCGAAGAAGTATACTGCACAAGAATTGCAAACAATTACGCGTCGCTATACAATGGAGCTATTACGTCGCAATATGATAGGTCCGGGTATAGATGTACCGGCACCAGATGTGAATACCAGCCAACGCGAGATGAGTTGGTTGGTGGATCAATATATTAAAACTTTTGGTAATTTTTTTTTATGAAATATTAGAAAACGTCTTGATAGACAAATAAATTGTTCTTCTAGGCTATAACGATGTAGATGCATTGGCCATCACGACTGGTAAGCCAGTAGAAATAGGCGGTATAAATGGTCGCACCGCCGCCACGGGACGTGGTCTATTTAAGGCGGCTGAATGTTTTATTATGGATAAAGATTGGATGGATTTATTAGGCTGGAAGACTGGTTGGAAAGATAAAACCGTGATCGTACAAGGGTTTGGCAATGTCGGTTCCCATGCATCCGTTTTTGTAGTGGAAGCCGGTGCCAAACTGATCGGTGTTCAAGAATTTGACGTGTCTCTAGTAAATGAGAATGGCATTGATCCAAAGGTATGTGGCGTATTGAAAATAAATATCTCCATGATAATATTTTTTTAATTTTCTTCATATACTTAGGACTTAATGGAGTATTATGCAAAAAATAATAAATCAATCAAGGGCTATACCAAAGCCACCGAAAAAGAGGGCAGTTTGTTGGGTGAAAAATGCGATATACTAATGCCTTGCTCTACGCAAAAGGTTCTCACTGTCGAAAATGCTAACAGTGTACAAGCCAAGATGATTTTAGAAGGCGCTAATGGTCCTTCGACGCCAGCTGCCGATGAAATATTACGTAAAAAGAATGTACTCATTATACCGGATTTGTTTTGCAATGCTGGCGGTGTAACGGTATCCTACTTTGAGTACTTAAAGAATATCAATCATGTATCTTATGGCAAAATGAATGTTAAACGCGAGAAAGCCATAATCAACGAGATCTTTAACTCCATGAATGAGTGCGAGGTAAGTGAACTTTGACCACCGTGCAAATAAGTTAATTTGTTAATATGAATTTTTTTAATTTATTTATTTAGGATAAGTTCAAGCCAAACAAAAAGTTAAAGCTCATAAGAGACTGTACGAAGGAGGCGGATATTGTAGACGCAGGACTACAAACAGTTATGGAAACTGCGGGGGCAGGCATTAAGATTGTGGCCAATGAATTCGGTCTCTGCAATGATTTACGCACCGCTGCCTTTATTTACTCGATTTCTAAGATTTTCCGAGCCTTAGAAATGGAGGGCATTTCTCAACAATAATTACAGAATGCGTCTGAAGTCGCTTGGCGATTATTTATTTTTACAAATTTTACATTTATATATTTATAAGATCCAAAGTGTAATATCCTTTTGTATATTTTTCTTAAATTTTTAAATAAATATTTCTTTACAAAAACACAAACAGAATGGCTTCTTGACAGCAACAGTTTAACAATTAAAAAAAAACCCCTACCCACTTACTACGCCAATTTTGGTGGCATTCACCACTGCAATGATTTACGCACCGCCGCCTTTATTTACTCGATTTCGAAGATTTTCCGAGCATTAGAATTGGAGGGCATTTCTCAGCAATAATTGCAGAATGCGTCTGAAGTCGCTAGGCGATTGTTTATTTTTACACATTTTACATTTATATATTTATAAGATCCAAAGTGTAATATCCTTTTGTATATTTTTCTTCAATTTTTAAATAAATATTTCTTTACACAAACACAAACAAAATGGCTTCTTGACAGCAACAGTTTTACAATTAAAAAACAAAACCCCTACCCACTTACCTCTGTTTTTGGTACCCTTATATCTGTTTTTCTGTTTTTGGTAATATGGTACTCATACGACCTGTATAACCCCATTTGCGCGCCGTGAAAAAATCGGGTTTTCACCACGCGTCAATGCATCAAATGCACCAAAATGCACCAAAAAAGTGGTGAATGGTACCAAAAATCCATCCACCAAATGCACCAAAAATAGCGTAGTAAGTGGGTAGGGGTTATTATGCATTATTCGTCATTTTTTACGATCCCCAAAATCCAAAATTTTTGCCAGAATAAAATAATTAACATTAAAAAAACACTAACATTAACATATTTTCAACAGAAAAAATCAAAACTTCAAAACATAAACAGTCAATATTGTCAAATTTATTTTTCTCAGTTCAGTTGATATTGAGATTTTCATAAGAACAGTTGTGTTGAACGGAGCGATTTGAATTTGTTCTCGAAGAAAATAATTACAAAAAAAAACCTGACGCAAATAATAAATAAACAAAAAATATTTTCTTACTGAATATTGTGGAATATTTATATATTCGTAATACAATTGTATATATACAATATACAACAAAATCAGCGGATACCAAAATAATTGCCGAAAAAGTGAGTGCAAAAAATTTCTTACAAAAACACACAAAAAAAATCATAACTGGGATTGCATTATCGCAAGGCAATATGTCCTTCCTTTTAAATCGTAAACTTTTACGATCTTCACTATCGAAGACAGTTTTAAACTGGACCGGACTTGGAGCTACGCGTGAAAAGCACGTGATGCCCAAGCATTTGGAAAAAATCAATAAAGACAAAGACCCACCATTTGCACACATGGTTGAGTATTATTATCACTCGGCCGCTCAGCTAATGGAGCCGATGATGATAAAGAAGCTGGAAAAGTATCCTTACATGAAGAAGGAACAGCGTGAACAACGTGTTTCCGCCATGCTTAAATTGATGGGCTGCACTACAAATCTATTGGAAGTTACCTTCCCTATAATAAGAAGTGATGGCAATTACGAGCTAATCACCGGCTATCGCGCACACCACACTAGACACAGATTACCACTCAAAGGCGGTGGGTTCAATTATATTATTGGCTATTATTTTTCTAGAAAAGCTGGTATATTCAAAAAATTTCTCAACGAATTTTCTAGAATATATGCATGTAGTTGTGTGTTTCAAGAAAATGTTCTTCCTTTTCAATGCTTCAACTGCTGATGTCTAGCATGATATATATAACTGACTGATAATATCCGTTCCTCTTTTGTAGGCATACGTTTTGCCATGGACGTCGACGCCGATGAGATACGCGCTTTGGCTTATCTGATGGCGTTTAAGACGGCTTGCGTGAATGTACCGTTTGGTGGTTCCAAGGGTGGCATACGTATCGACCCGAAGAAGTATACTGCACAAGAATTGCAAACAATTACGCGTCGCTATACAATGGAGCTATTACGTCGCAATATGATAGGTCCGGGTATAGATGTACCGGCACCAGATGTGAATACCAGCCAACGCGAGATGAGTTGGTTGGTGGATCAATATATTAAAACTTTTGGTAATTTTTTTTTATGAAATATTAGAAAACGTCTTGATAGACAAATAAATTGTTCTTCTAGGCTATAACGATGTAGATGCATTGGCCATCACGACTGGTAAGCCAGTAGAAATAGGCGGTATAAATGGTCGCACCGCCGCCACGGGACGTGGTCTATTTAAGGCGGCTGAATGTTTTATTATGGATAAAGATTGGATGGATTTATTAGGCTGGAAGACTGGTTGGAAAGATAAAACCGTGATCGTACAAGGGTTTGGCAATGTCGGTTCCCATGCATCCGTTTTTGTAGTGGAAGCCGGTGCCAAACTGATCGGTGTTCAAGAATTTGACGTGTCTCTAGTAAATGAGAATGGCATTGATCCAAAGGTATGTGGCGTATTGAAAATAAATATCTCCATGATAATATTTTTTTAATTTTCTTCATATACTTAGGACTTAATGGAGTATTATGCAAAAAATAATAAATCAATCAAGGGCTATACCAAAGCCACCGAAAAAGAGGGCAGTTTGTTGGGTGAAAAATGCGATATACTAATGCCTTGCTCTACGCAAAAGGTTCTCACTGTCGAAAATGCTAACAGTGTACAAGCCAAGATGATTTTAGAAGGCGCTAATGGTCCTTCGACGCCAGCTGCCGATGAAATATTACGTAAAAAGAATGTACTCATTATACCGGATTTGTTTTGCAATGCTGGCGGTGTAACGGTATCCTACTTTGAGTACTTAAAGAATATCAATCATGTATCTTATGGCAAAATGAATGTTAAACGCGAGAAAGCCATAATCAACGAGATCTTTAACTCCATGAATGAGTGCGAGGTAAGTGAACTTTGACCACCGTGCAAATAAGTTAATTTGTTAATATGAATTTTTTTAATTTATTTATTTAGGATAAGTTCAAGCCAAACAAAAAGTTAAAGCTCATAAGAGACTGTACGAAGGAGGCGGATATTGTAGACGCAGGACTACAAACAGTTATGGAAACTGCGGGGGCAGGCATTAAGATTGTGGCCAATGAATTCGGTCTCTGCAATGATTTACGCACCGCTGCCTTTATTTACTCGATTTCTAAGATTTTCCGAGCCTTAGAAATGGAGGGCATTTCTCAACAATAATTACAGAATGCGTCTGAAGTCGCTTGGCGATTATTTATTTTTACAAATTTTACATTTATATATTTATAAGATCCAAAGTGTAATATCCTTTTGTATATTTTTCTTAAATTTTTAAATAAATATTTCTTTACAAAAACACAAACAGAATGGCTTCTTGACAGCAACAGTTTAACAATTAAAAAAAAAAAAACCCCTACCCACTTACTACGCCAATTTTGGTGGCATTCACCACTGCAATGATTTACGCACCGCCGCCTTTATTTACTCGATTTCGAAGATTTTCCGAGCATTAGAATTGAAGGGCATTTCTCAGCAATAATTGCAGAATGCGTCTGAAGTCGCTAGGCGATTGTTTATTTTTACACATTTTACATTTATATATTTATAAGATCCAAAGTGTAATATCCTTTTGTATATTTTTCTTCAATTTTTAAATAAATATTTCTTTACACAAACACAAACAAAATGGCTTCTTGACAGCAACAGTTTTACAATTAAAAAACAAAACCCCTACCCACTTACCTCTGTTTTTGGTACCCTTATATCTGTTTTTCTGTTTTTGGTAATATGGTACTCATACGACCTGTATAACCCCATTTGCGCGCCGTGAAAAAATCGGGTTTTCACCACGCGTCAATGCATCAAATGCACCAAAATGCACCAAAAAAGTGGTGAATGGTACCAAAAATCCATCCACCAAATGCACCAAAAATAGCGTAGTAAGTGGGTAGGGGTTATTATGCATTATTCGTCATTTTTTACGATCCCCAAAATCCAAAATTTTTGCCAGAATAAAATAATTAACATTAAAAAAACATTAACATTAACATATTTTCAACAGAAAAAATCAAAACTTCAAAACATAAACAGTCAATATTGTCAAATTTATTTTTCTCAGTTCAGTTGATATTGAGATTTTCATAAGAACAGTTGTGTTGAACGGAGCGATTTGAATTTGTTCTCGAAGAAAATAATTACAAAAAAAAACCTGACGCAAATAATAAATAAACAAAAAATATTTTCTTACTGAATATTGTGGAATATTTATATATTCGTAATACAATTGTATATATACAATATACAACAAAATCAGCGGATACCAAAATAATTGCCGAAAAAGTGAGTGCAAAAAATTTCTTACAAAAACACACAAAAAAAATCATAACTGGGATTGCATTATCGCAAGGCAATATGTCCTTCCTTTTAAATGGTAAACTTTTACGATCTTCACTATCGAAGACAGTTTTAAACTGGACCGGACTTGGAGCTACGCGTGAAAAGCACGTGATGCCCAAGCATTTGGAAAAAATCAATAAAGACAAAGACCCACCATTTGCACACATGGTTGAGTATTATTATCACTCGGCCGCTCAGCTAATGGAGCCGATGATGATAAAGGAGCTGGAAAAGTATCCTTACATGAAGAAGGAACAGCGTGAACAACGTGTTTCCGCCATGCTTAAATTGATGGGCTGCACTACAAATCTATTGGAAGTTACCTTCCCTATAATAAGAAGTGATGGCAATTACGAGCTAATCACCGGCTATCGCGCACACCACACTAGACACAGATTACCACTCAAAGGCGGTGGGTTCAATTATATTATTGGCTATTATTTTTCTAGAAAAGCTGGTATATTCAAAAAATTTCTCAACGAATTTTCTAGAATATATGCATGTAGTTGTGTGTTTCAAGAAAATGTTCTTCCTTTTCAATGCTTCAACTGCTGATGTCTAGCATGATATATATAACTGACTGATAATATCCGTTCCTCTTTTGTAGGCATACGTTTTGCCATGGACGTCGACGCCGATGAGATACGCGCTTTGGCTTATCTGATGGCGTTTAAGACGGCTTGCGTGAATGTACCGTTTGGTGGTTCCAAGGGTGGCATACGTATCGACCCGAAGAAGTATACTGCACAAGAATTGCAAACAATTACGCGTCGCTATACAATGGAGCTATTACGTCGCAATATGATAGGTCCGGGTATAGATGTACCGGCACCAGATGTGAATACCAGCCAACGCGAGATGAGTTGGTTGGTGGATCAATATATTAAAACTTTTGGTAATTTTTTTTTATGAAATATTAGAAAACGTCTTGATAGACAAATAAATTGTTCTTCTAGGCTATAACGATGTAGATGCATTGGCCATCACGACTGGTAAGCCAGTAGAAATAGGCGGTATAAATGGTCGCACCGCCGCCACGGGACGTGGTCTATTTAAGGCGGCTGAATGTTTTATTATGGATAAATATTGGATGGATTTATTAGGCTGGAAGACTGGTTGGAAAGATAAAACCGTGATCGTACAAGGGTTTGGCAATGTCGGTTCCCATGCATCCGTTTTTGTAGTGGAAGCCGGTGCCAAACTGATCGGTGTTCAAGAATTTGACGTGTCTCTAGTAAATGAGAATGGCATTGATCCAAAGGTATGTGGCGTATTGAAAATAAATATCTCCATGATAATATTTTTTTAATTTTCTTCATATACTTAGGACTTAATGGAGTATTATGCAAAAAATAATAAATCAATCAAGGGCTATACCAAAGCCACCGAAAAAGAGGGCAGTTTGTTGGGTGAAAAATGCGATATACTAATGCCTTGCTCTACGCAAAAGGTTCTCACTGTCGAAAATGCTAACAGTGTACAAGCCAAGATGATTTTAGAAGGCGCTAATGGTCCTTCGACGCCAGCTGCCGATGAAATATTACGTAAAAAGAATGTACTCATTATACCGGATTTGTTTTGCAATGCTGGCGGTGTAACGGTATCCTACTTTGAGTACTTAAAGAATATCAATCATGTATCTTATGGCAAAATGAATGTTAAACGCGAGAAAGCCATAATCAACGAGATCTTTAACTCCATGAATGAGTGCGAGGTAAGTGAACTTTGACCACCGTGCAAATAAGTTAATTTGTTAATATGAATTTTTTTAATTTATTTATTTAGGATAAGTTCAAGCCAAACAAAAAGTTAAAGCTCATAAGAGACTGTACGAAGGAGGCGGATATTGTAGACGCAGGACTACAAACAGTTATGGAAACTGCGGGGGCAGGCATTAAGATTGTGGCCAATGAATTCGGTCTCTGCAATGATTTACGCACCGCTGCCTTTATTTACTCGATTTCTAAGATTTTCCGAGCCTTAGAAATGGAGGGCATTTCTCAACAATAATTACAGAATGCGTCTGAAGTCGCTTGGCGATTATTTATTTTTACAAATTTTACATTTATATATTTATAAGATCCAAAGTGTAATATCCTTTTGTATATTTTTCTTAAATTTTTAAATAAATATTTCTTTACAAAAACACAAACAGAATGGCTTCTTGACAGCAACAGTTTAACAATTAAAAAAAAACCCCTACCCACTTACTACGCCAATTTTGGTGGCATTCACCACTGCAATGATTTACGCACCGCCGCCTTTATTTACTCGATTTCGAAGATTTTCCGAGCATTAGAATTGGAGGGCATTTCTCAGCAATAATTGCAGAATGCGTCTGAAGTCGCTAGGCGATTGTTTATTTTTACACATTTTACATTTATATATTTATAAGATCCAAAGTGTAATATCCTTTTGTATATTTTTCTTCAATTTTTAAATAAATATTTCTTTACACAAACACAAACAAAATGGCTTCTTGACAGCAACAGTTTTACAATTAAAAAACAAAACCCCTACCCACTTACCTCTGTTTTTGGTACCCTTATATCTGTTTTTCTGTTTTTGGTAATATGGTACTCATACGACCTGTATAACCCCATTTGCGCGCCGTGAAAAAATCGGGTTTTCACCACGCGTCAATGCATCAAATGCACCAAAAAAGTGGTGAATGGTACCAAAAATCCATCCACCAAATGCACCAAAAATAGCGTAGTAAGTGAGTAGGGGTTATTATGCATTATTCGTCATTTTTTACGATCCCCAAAATCCAAAATTTTTGCCAGAATAAAATAATTAACATTAAAAAAACATTAACATTAACATATTTTCAACAGAAAAAATCAAAACTTCAAAACATAAACAGTCAATATTGTCAAATTTATTTTTCTCAGTTCAGTTGATATTGAGATTTTCATAAGAACAGTTGTGTTGAACGGAGCGATTTGAATTTGTTCTCGAAGAAAATAATTACAAAAAAAAACCTGACGCAAATAATAAATAAACAAAAAATATTTTCTTACTGAATATTGTGGAATATTTATATATTCGTAATACAATTGTATATATACAATATACAACAAAATCAGCGGATACCAAAATAATTGCCGAAAAAGTGAGTGCAAAAAATTTCTTACAAAAACACACAAAAAAAATCATAACTGGGATTGCATTATCGCAAGGCAATATGTCCTTCCTTTTAAATGGTAAACTTTTACGATCTTCACTATCGAAGACAGTTTTAAACTGGACCGGACTTGGAGCTACGCGTGAAAAGCACGTGATGCCCAAGCATTTGGAAAAAATCAATAAAGACAAAGACCCACCATTTGCACACATGGTTGAGTATTATTATCACTCGGCCGCTCAGCTAATGGAGCCGATGATGATAAAGGAGCTGGAAAAGTATCCTTACATGAAGAAGGAACAGCGTGAACAACGTGTTTCCGCCATGCTTAAATTGATGGGCTGCACTACAAATCTATTGGAAGTTACCTTCCCTATAATAAGAAGTGATGGCAATTACGAGCTAATCACCGGCTATCGCGCACACCACACTAGACACAGATTACCACTCAAAGGCGGTGGGTTCAATTATATTATTGGCTATTATTTTTCTAGAAAAGCTGGTATATTCAAAAAATTTCTCAACGAATTTTCTAGAATATATGCATGTAGTTGTGTGTTTCAAGAAAATGTTCTTCCTTTTCAATGCTTCAACTGCTGATGTCTAGCATGATATATATAACTGACTGATAATATCCGTTCCTCTTTTGTAGGCATACGTTTTGCCATGGACGTCGACGCCGATGAGATACGCGCTTTGGCTTATCTGATGGCGTTTAAGACGGCTTGCGTGAATGTACCGTTTGGTGGTTCCAAGGGTGGCATACGTATCGACCCGAAGAAGTATACTGCACAAGAATTGCAAACAATTACGCGTCGCTATACAATGGAGCTATTACGTCGCAATATGATAGGTCCGGGTATAGATGTACCGGCACCAGATGTGAATACCAGCCAACGCGAGATGAGTTGGTTGGTGGATCAATATATTAAAACTTTTGGTAATTTTTTTTTATGAAATATTAGAAAACGTCTTGATAGACAAATAAATTGTTCTTCTAGGCTATAACGATGTAGATGCATTGGCCATCACGACTGGTAAGCCAGTAGAAATAGGCGGTATAAATGGTCGCACCGCCGCCACGGGACGTGGTCTATTTAAGGCGGCTGAATGTTTTATTATGGATAAAGATTGGATGGATTTATTAGGCTGGAAGACTGGTTGGAAAGATAAAACCGTGATCGTACAAGGGTTTGGCAATGTCGGTTCCCATGCATCCGTTTTTGTAGTGGAAGCCGGTGCCAAACTGATCGGTGTTCAAGAATTTGACGTGTCTCTAGTAAATGAGAATGGCATTGATCCAAAGGTATGTGGCGTATTGAAAATAAATATCTCCATGATAATATTTTTTTAATTTTCTTCATATACTTAGGACTTAATGGAGTATTATGCAAAAAATAATAAATCAATCAAGGGCTATACCAAAGCCACCGAAAAAGAGGGCAGTTTGTTGGGTGAAAAATGCGATATACTAATGCCTTGCTCTACGCAAAAGGTTCTCACTGTCGAAAATGCTAACAGTGTACAAGCCAAGATGATTTTAGAAGGCGCTAATGGTCCTTCGACGCCAGCTGCCGATGAAATATTACGTAAAAAGAATGTACTCATTATACCGGATTTGTTTTGCAATGCTGGCGGTGTAACGGTATCCTACTTTGAGTACTTAAAGAATATCAATCATGTATCTTATGGCAAAATGAATGTTAAACGCGAGAAAGCCATAATCAACGAGATCTTTAACTCCATGAATGAGTGCGAGGTAAGTGAACTTTGACCACCGTGCAAATAAGTTAATTTGTTAATATGAATTTTTTTAATTTATTTATTTAGGATAAGTTCAAGCCAAACAAAAAGTTAAAGCTCATAAGAGACTGTACGAAGGAGGCGGATATTGTAGACGCAGGACTACAAACAGTTATGGAAACTGCGGGGGCAGGCATTAAGATTGTGGCCAATGAATTCGGTCTCTGCAATGATTTACGCACCGCTGCCTTTATTTACTCGATTTCTAAGATTTTCCGAGCCTTAGAAATGGAGGGCATTTCTCAACAATAATTACAGAATGCGTCTGAAGTCGCTTGGCGATTATTTATTTTTACAAATTTTACATTTATATATTTATAAGATCCAAAGTGTAATATCCTTTTGTATATTTTTCTTAAATTTTTAAATAAATATTTCTTTACAAAAACACAAACAGAATGGCTTCTTGACAGCAACAGTTTAACAATTAAAAAAAAAACCCCTACCCACTTACTACGCCAATTTTGGTGGCATTCACCACTGCAATGATTTACGCACCGCCGCCTTTATTTACTCGATTTCGAAGATTTTCCGAGCATTAGAATTGAAGGGCATTTCTCAGCAATAATTGCAGAATGCGTCTGAAGTCGCTAGGCGATTGTTTATTTTTACACATTTTACATTTATATATTTATAAGATCCAAAGTGTAATATCCTTTTGTATATTTTTCTTCAATTTTTAAATAAATATTTCTTTACACAAACACAAACAAAATGGCTTCTTGACAGCAACAGTTTTACAATTAAAAAACAAAACCCCTACCCACTTACCTCTGTTTTTGGTACCCTTATATCTGTTTTTCTGTTTTTGGTAATATGGTACTCATACGACCTGTATAACCCCATTTGCGCGCCGTGAAAAAATCGGGTTTTCACCACGCGTCAATGCATCAAATGCACCAAAATGCACCAAAAAAGTGGTGAATGGTACCAAAAATCCATCCACAAAATGCACCAAAAATAGCGTAGTAAGTGGGTAGGGGTTATTATGCATTATTCGTCATTTTTTACGATCCCCAAAATCCAAAATTTTTGCCAGAATAAAATAATTAACATTAAAAAAACATTAACATTAACATATTTTCAACAGAAAAAATCAAAACTTCAAAACATAAACAGTCAATATTGTCAAATTTATTTTTCTCAGTTCAGTTGATATTGAGATTTTCATAAGAACAGTTGTGTTGAACGGAGCGATTTGAATTTGTTCTCGAAGAAAATAATTACAAAAAAAAACCTGACGCAAATAATAAATAAACAAAAAATATTTTCTTACTGAATATTGTGGAATATTTATATATTCGTAATACAATTGTATATATACAATATACAACAAAATCAGCGGATACCAAAATAATTGCCGAAAAAGTGAGTGCAAAAAATTTCTTACAAAAACACACAAAAAAAATCATAACTGGGATTGCATTATCGCAAGGCAATATGTCCTTCCTTTTAAATGGTAAACTTTTACGATCTTCTCTATCGAAGACAGTTTTAAACTGGACCGGACTTGGAGCTACGCGTGAAAAGCACGTGATGCCCAAGCATTTGGAAAAAATCAATAAAGACAAAGACCCACCATTTGCACACATGGTTGAGTATTATTATCACTCGGCCGCTCAGCTAATGGAGCCGATGATGATAAAGGAGCTGGAAAAGTATCCTTACATGAAGAAGGAACAGCGTGAACAACGTGTTTCCGCCATGCTTAAATTGATGGGCTGCACTACAAATCTATTGGAAGTTACCTTCCCTATAATAAGAAGTGATGGCAATTACGAGCTAATCACCGGCTATCGCGCACACCACACTAGACACAGATTACCACTCAAAGGCGGTGGGTTCAATTATATTATTGGCTATTATTTTTCTAGAAAAGCTGGTATATTCAAAAAATTTCTCAACGAATTTTCTAGAATATATGCATGTAGTTGTGTGTTTCAAGAAAATGTTCTTCCTTTTCAATGCTTCAACTGCTGATGTCTAGCATGATATATATAACTGACTGATAATATCCGTTCCTCTTTTGTAGGCATACGTTTTGCCATGGACGTCGACGCCGATGAGATACGCGCTTTGGCTTATCTGATGGCGTTTAAGACGGCTTGCGTGAATGTACCGTTTGGTGGTTCCAAGGGTGGCATACGTATCGACCCGAAGAAGTATACTGCACAAGAATTGCAAACAATTACGCGTCGCTATACAATGGAGCTATTACGTCGCAATATGATAGGTCCGGGTATAGATGTACCGGCACCAGATGTGAATACCAGCCAACGCGAGATGAGTTGGTTGGTGGATCAATATATTAAAACTTTTGGTAATTTTTTTTTATGAAATATTAGAAAACGTCTTGATAGACAAATAAATTGTTCTTCTAGGCTATAACGATGTAGATGCATTGGCCATCACGACTGGTAAGCCAGTAGAAATAGGCGGTATAAATGGTCGCACCGCCGCCACGGGACGTGGTCTATTTAAGGCGGCTGAATGTTTTATTATGGATAAAGATTGGATGGATTTATTAGGCTGGAAGACTGGTTGGAAAGATAAAACCGTGATCGTACAAGGGTTTGGCAATGTCGGTTCCCATGCATCCGTTTTTGTAGTGGAAGCCGGTGCCAAACTGATCGGTGTTCAAGAATTTGACGTGTCTCTAGTAAATGAGAATGGCATTGATCCAAAGGTATGTGGCGTATTGAAAATAAATATCTCCATGATAATATTTTTTTAATTTTCTTCATATACTTAGGACTTAATGGAGTATTATGCAAAAAATAATAAATCAATCAAGGGCTATACCAAAGCCACCGAAAAAGAGGGCAGTTTGTTGGGTGAAAAATGCGATATACTAATGCCTTGCTCTACGCAAAAGGTTCTCACTGTCGAAAATGCTAACAGTGTACAAGCCAAGATGATTTTAGAAGGCGCTAATGGTCCTTCGACGCCAGCTGCCGATGAAATATTACGTAAAAAGAATGTACTCATTATACCGGATTTGTTTTGCAATGCTGGCGGTGTAACGGTATCCTACTTTGAGTACTTAAAGAATATCAATCATGTATCTTATGGCAAAATGAATGTTAAACGCGAGAAAGCCATAATCAACGAGATCTTTAACTCCATGAATGAGTGCGAGGTAAGTGAACTTTGACCACCGTGCAAATAAGTTAATTTGTTAATATGAATTTTTTTAATTTATTTATTTAGGATAAGTTCAAGCCAAACAAAAAGTTAAAGCTCATAAGAGACTGTACGAAGGAGGCGGATATTGTAGACGCAGGACTACAAACAGTTATGGAAACTGCGGGGGCAGGCATTAAGATTGTGGCCAATGAATTCGGTCTCTGCAATGATTTACGCACCGCTGCCTTTATTTACTCGATTTCTAAGATTTTCCGAGCCTTAGAAATGGAGGGCATTTCTCAACAATAATTACAGAATGCGTCTGAAGTCGCTTGGCGATTATTTATTTTTACAAATTTTACATTTATATATTTATAAGATCCAAAGTGTAATATCCTTTTGTATATTTTTCTTAAATTTTTAAATAAATATTTCTTTACAAAAACACAAACAGAATGGCTTCTTGACAGCAACAGTTTAACAATTAAAAAAAAAAACCCCTACCCACTTACTACGCCAATTTTGGTGGCATTCACCACTGCAATGATTTACGCACCGCCGCCTTTATTTACTCGATTTCGAAGATTTTCCGAGCATTAGAATTGAAGGGCATTTCTCAGCAATAATTGCAGAATGCGTCTGAAGTCGCTAGGCGATTGTTTATTTTTACACATTTTACATTTATATATTTATAAGATCCAAAGTGTAATATCCTTTTGTATATTTTTCTTCAATTTTTAAATAAATATTTCTTTACACAAACACAAACAAAATGGCTTCTTGACAGCAACAGTTTTACAATTAAAAAACAAAACCCCTACCCACTTACCTCTGTTTTTGGTACCCTTATATCTGTTTTTCTGTTTTTGGTAATATGGTACTCATACGACCTGTATAACCCCATTTGCGCGCCGTGAAAAAATCGGGTTTTCACCACGCGTCAATGCATCAAATGCACCAAAATGCACCAAAAAAGTGGTGAATGGTACCAAAAATCCATCCACAAAATGCACCAAAAATAGCGTAGTAAGTGGGTAGGGGTTATTATGCATTATTCGTCATTTTTTACGATCCCCAAAATCCAAAATTTTTGCCAGAATAAAATAATTAACATTAAAAAAACATTAACATTAACATATTTTCAACAGAAAAAATCAAAACTTCAAAACATAAACAGTCAATATTGTCAAATTTATTTTTCTCAGTTCAGTTGATATTGAGATTTTCATAAGAACAGTTGTGTTGAACGGAGCGATTTGAATTTGTTCTCGAAGAAAATAATTACAAAAAAAAACCTGACGCAAATAATAAATAAACAAAAAATATTTTCTTACTGAATATTGTGGAATATTTATATATTCGTAATACAATTGTATATATACAATATACAACAAAATCAGCGGATACCAAAATAATTGCCGAAAAAGTGAGTGCAAAAAATTTCTTACAAAAACACACAAAAAAAATCACAACTGGGATTGCATTATCGCAAGGCAATATGTCCTTCCTTTTAAATGGTAAACTTTTACGATCTTCACTATCGAAGACAGTTTTAAACTGGACCGGACTTGGAGCTACGCGTGAAAAGCACGTGATGCCCAAGCATTTGGAAAAAATCAATAAAGACAAAGACCCACCATTTGCACACATGGTTGAGTATTATTATCACTCGGCCGCTCAGCTAATGGAGCCGATGATGATAAAGGAGCTGGAAAAGTATCCTTACATGAAGAAGGAACAGCGTGAACAACGTGTTTCCGCCATGCTTAAATTGATGGGCTGCACTACAAATCTATTGGAAGTTACCTTCCCTATAATAAGAAGTGATGGCAATTACGAGCTAATCACCGGCTATCGCGCACACCACACTAGACACAGATTACCACTCAAAGGCGGTGGGTTCAATTATATTATTGGCTATTATTTTTCTAGAAAAGCTGGTATATTCAAAAAATTTCTCAACGAATTTTCTAGAATATATGCATGTAGTTGTGTGTTTCAAGAAAATGTTCTTCCTTTTCAATGCTTCAACTGCTGATGTCTAGCATGATATATATAACTGACTGATAATATCCGTTCCTCTTTTGTAGGCATACGTTTTGCCATGGACGTCGACGCCGATGAGATACGCACTTTGGCTTATCTGATGGCGTTTAAGACGGCTTGCGTGAATGTACCGTTTGGTGGTTCCAAGGGTGGCATACGTATCGACCCGAAGAAGTATACTGCACAAGAATTGCAAACAATTACGCGTCGCTATACAATGGAGCTATTACGTCGCAATATGATAGGTCCGGGTATAGATGTACCGGCACCAGATGTGAATACCAGCCAACGCGAGATGAGTTGGTTGGTGGATCAATATATTAAAACTTTTGGTAATTTTTTTTTATGAAATATTAGAAAACGTCTTGATAGACAAATAAATTGTTCTTCTAGGCTATAACGATGTAGATGCATTGGCCATCACGACTGGTAAGCCAGTAGAAATAGGCGGTATAAATGGTCGCACCGCCGCCACGGGACGTGGTCTATTTAAGGCGGCTGAATGTTTTATTATGGATAAAGATTGGATGGATTTATTAGGCTGGAAGACTGGTTGGAAAGATAAAACCGTGATCGTACAAGGGTTTGGCAATGTCGGTTCCCATGCATCCGTTTTTGTAGTGGAAGCCGGTGCCAAACTGATCGGTGTTCAAGAATTTGACGTGTCTCTAGTAAATGAGAATGGCATTGATCCAAAGGTATGTGGCGTATTGAAAATAAATATCTCCATGATAATATTTTTTTAATTTTCTTCATATACTTAGGACTTAATGGAGTATTATGCAAAAAATAATAAATCAATCAAGGGCTATACCAAAGCCACCGAAAAAGAGGGCAGTTTGTTGGGTGAAAAATGCGATATACTAATGCCTTGCTCTACGCAAAAGGTTCTCACTGTCGAAAATGCTAACAGTGTACAAGCCAAGATGATTTTAGAAGGCGCTAATGGTCCTTCGACGCCAGCTGCCGATGAAATATTACGTAAAAAGAATGTACTCATTATACCGGATTTGTTTTGCAATGCTGGCGGTGTAACGGTATCCTACTTTGAGTACTTAAAGAATATCAATCATGTATCTTATGGCAAAATGAATGTTAAACGCGAGAAAGCCATAATCAACGAGATCTTTAACTCCATGAATGAGTGCGAGGTAAGTGAACTTTGACCACCGTGCAAATAAGTTAATTTGTTAATATGAATTTTTTTAATTTATTTATTTAGGATAAGTTCAAGCCAAACAAAAAGTTAAAGCTCATAAGAGACTGTACGAAGGAGGCGGATATTGTAGACGCAGGACTACAAACAGTTATGGAAACTGCGGGGGCAGGCATTAAGATTGTGGCCAATGAATTCGGTCTCTGCAATGATTTACGCACCGCTGCCTTTATTTACTCGATTTCTAAGATTTTCCGAGCCTTAGAAATGGAGGGCATTTCTCAACAATAATTACAGAATGCGTCTGAAGTCGCTTGGCGATTATTTATTTTTACAAATTTTACATTTATATATTTATAAGATCCAAAGTGTAATATCCTTTTGTATATTTTTCTTAAATTTTTAAATAAATATTTCTTTACAAAAACACAAACAGAATGGCTTCTTGACAGCAACAGTTTAACAATTAAAAAAAAAAAAACCCCTACCCACTTACTACGCCAATTTTGGTGGCATTCACCACTGCAATGATTTACGCACCGCCGCCTTTATTTACTCGATTTCGAAGATTTTCCGAGCATTAGAATTGGAGGGCATTTCTCAGCAATAATTGCAGAATGCGTCTGAAGTCGCTAGGCGATTGTTTATTTTTACACATTTTACATTTATATATTTATAAGATCGAAAGTGTAATATCCTTTTGTATATTTTTCTTCAATTTTTAAATAAATATTTCTTTACACAAACACAAACAAAATGGCTTCTTGACAGCAACAGTTTTACAATTAAAAAACAAAACCCCTACCCACTTACCTCTGTTTTTGGTACCCTTATATCTGTTTTTCTGTTTTTGGTAATATGGTACTCATACGACCTGTATAACCCCATTTGCGCGCCGTGAAAAAATCGGTTTTTCACCACGCGCCAATGCATCAAATGCACCAAAATGCACCAAAAAAGTGGTGAATGGTACCAAAAATCCATCCACCAAATGCACCAAAAATAGCGTAGTAAGTGGGTAGGGGTTATTATGCATTATTCGTCATTTTTTACGATCCCCAAAATCCAAAATTTTTGCCAGAATAAAATAATTAACATTAAAAAAACATTAACATTAACATATTTTCAACAGAAAAAATCAAAACTTCAAAACATAAACAGTCAATATTGTCAAATTTATTTTTCTCAGTTCAGTTGATATTGAGATTTTCATAAGAACAGTTGTGTTGAACGGAGCGATTTGAATTTGTTCTCGAAGAAAATAATTACAAAAAAAAAACCTGACGCAAATAATAAATAAACAAAAAATATTTTCTTACTGAATATTGTGGAATATTTATATATTCGTAATACAATTGTATATATACAATATACAACAAAATCAGCGGATACCAAAATAATTGCCGAAAAAGTGAGTGCAAAAAATTTCTTACAAAAACACACAAAAAAAATCATAACTGGGATTGCATTATCGCAAGGCAATATGTCCTTCCTTTTAAATGGTAAACTTTTACGATCTTCACTATCGAAGACAGTTTTAAACTGGACCGGACTTGGAGCTACGCGTGAAAAGCACGTGATGCCCAAGCATTTGGAAAAAATCAATAAAGACAAAGACCCACCATTTGCACACATGGTTGAGTATTATTATCACTCGGCCGCTCAGCTAATGGAGCCGATGATGATAAAGGAGCTGGAAAAGTATCCTTACATGAAGAAGGAACAGCGTGAACAACGTGTTTCCGCCATGCTTAAATTGATGGGCTGCACTACAAATCTATTGGAAGTTACCTTCCCTATAATAAGAAGTGATGGCAATTACGAGCTAATCACCGGCTATCGCGCACACCACACTAGACACAGATTACCACTCAAAGGCGGTGGGTTCAATTATATTATTGGCTATTATTTTTCTAGAAAAGCTGGTATATTCAAAAAATTTCTCAACGAATTTTCTAGAATATATGCATGTAGTTGTGTGTTTCAAGAAAATGTTCTTCCTTTTCAATGCTTCAACTGCTGATGTCTAGCATGATATATATAACTGACTGATAATATCCGTTCCTCTTTTGTAGGCATACGTTTTGCCATGGACGTCGACGCCGATGAGATACGCGCTTTGGCTTATCTGATGGCGTTTAAGACGGCTTGCGTGAATGTACCGTTTGGTGGTTCCAAGGGTGGCATACGTATCGACCCGAAGAAGTATACTGCACAAGAATTGCAAACAATTACGCGTCGCTATACAATGGAGCTATTACGTCGCAATATGATAGGTCCGGGTATAGATGTACCGGCACCAGATGTGAATACCAGCCAACGCGAGATGAGTTGGTTGGTGGATCAATATATTAAAACTTTTGGTAATTTTTTTTTATGAAATATTAGAAAACGTCTTGATAGACAAATAAATTGTTCTTCTAGGCTATAACGATGTAGATGCATTGGCCATCACGACTGGTAAGCCAGTAGAAATAGGCGGTATAAATGGTCGCACCGCCGCCACGGGACGTGGTCTATTTAAGGCGGCTGAATGTTTTATTATGGATAAAGATTGGATGGATTTATTAGGCTGGAAGACTGGTTGGAAAGATAAAACCGTGATCGTACAAGGGTTTGGCAATGTCGGTTCCCATGCATCCGTTTTTGTAGTGGAAGCCGGTGCCAAACTGATCGGTGTTCAAGAATTTGACGTGTCTCTAGTAAATGAGAATGGCATTGATCCAAAGGTATGTGGCGTATTGAAAATAAATATCTCCATGATAATATTTTTTTAATTTTCTTCATATACTTAGGACTTAATGGAGTATTATGCAAAAAATAATAAATCAATCAAGGGCTATACCAAAGCCACCGAAAAAGAGGACAGTTTGTTGGGTGAAAAATGCGATATACTAATGCCTTGCTCTACGCAAAAGGTTCTCACTGTCGAAAATGCTAACAGTGTACAAGCCAAGATGATTTTAGAAGGCGCTAATGGTCCTTCGACGCCAGCTGCCGATGAAATATTACGTAAAAAGAATGTACTCATTATACCGGATTTGTTTTGCAATGCTGGCGGTGTAACGGTATCCTACTTTGAGTACTTAAAGAATATCAATCATGTATCTTATGGCAAAATGAATGTTAAACGCGAGAAAGCCATAATCAACGAGATCTTTAACTCCATGAATGAGTGCGAGGTAAGTGAACTTTGACCACCGTGCAAATAAGTTAATTTGTTAATATGAATTTTTTTAATTTATTTATTTAGGATAAGTTCAAGCCAAACAAAAAGTTAAAGCTCATAAGAGACTGTACGAAGGAGGCGGATATTGTAGACGCAGGACTACAAACAGTTATGGAAACTGCGGGGGCAGGCATTAAGATTGTGGCCAATGAATTCGGTCTCTGCAATGATTTACGCACCGCTGCCTTTATTTACTCGATTTCTAAGATTTTCCGAGCCTTAGAAATGGAGGGCATTTCTCAACAATAATTACAGAATGCGTCTGAAGTCGCTTGGCGATTATTTATTTTTACAAATTTTACATTTATATATTTATAAGATCCAAAGTGTAATATCCTTTTGTATATTTTTCTTAAATTTTTAAATAAATATTTCTTTACAAAAACACAAACAGAATGGCTTCTTGACAGCAACAGTTTTACAATTAAAAAACAAAACCCCTACCCACTTACCTCTGTTTTTGGTACCCTTATATCTGTTTTTCTGTTTTTGGTAATATGGTACTCATACGACCTGTATAACCCCATTTGCGCGCCGTGAAAAAATCGGGTTTTCACCACGCGTCAATGCATCAAATGCACCAAAATGCACCAAAAAAGTGGTGAATGGTACCAAAAATCCATCCACCAAATGCACCAAAAATAGCGTAGTAAGTGGGTAGGGGTTATTATGCATTATTCGTCATTTTTTACGATCCCCAAAATCCAAAATTTTTGCCAGAATAAAATAATTAACATTAAAAAAACATTAACATTAACATATTTTCAACAGAAAAAATCAAAACTTCAAAACATAAACAGTCAATATTGTCAAATTTATTTTTCTCAGTTCAGTTGATATTGAGATTTTCATAAGAACAGTTGTGTTGAACGGAGCGATTTGAATTTGTTCTCGAAGAAAATAATTACAAAAAAAAACCTGACGCAAATAATAAATAAACAAAAAATATTTTCTTACTGAATATTGTGGAATATTTATATATTCGTAATACAATTGTATATATACAATATACAACAAAATCAGCGGATACCAAAATAATTGCCGAAAAAGTGAGTGCAAAAAATTTCTTACAAAAACACACAAAAAAAATCATAACTGGGATTGCATTATCGCAAGGCAATATGTCCTTCCTTTTAAATGGTAAACTTTTACGATCTTCACTATCGAAGACAGTTTTAAACTGGACCGGACTTGGAGCTACGCGTGAAAAGCACGTGATGCCCAAGCATTTGGAAAAAATCAATAAAGACAAAGACCCACCATTTGCACACATGGTTGAGTATTATTATCACTCGGCCGCTCAGCTAATGGAGCCGATGATGATAAAGGAGCTGGAAAAGTATCCTTACATGAAGAAGGAACAGCGTGAACAACGTGTTTCCGCCATGCTTAAATTGATGGGCTGCACTACAAATCTATTGGAAGTTACCTTCCCTATAATAAGAAGTGATGGCAATTACGAGCTAATCACCGGCTATCGCGCACACCACACTAGACACGGATTACCACTCAAAGGCGGTGGGTTCAATTATATTATTGGCTATTATTTTTCTAGAAAAGCTGGTATATTCAAAAAATTTCTCAACGAATTTTCTAGAATATATGCATGTAGTTGTGTGTTTCAAGAAAATGTTCTTCCTTTTCAATGCTTCAACTGCTGATGTCTAGCATGATATATATAACTGACTGATAATATCCGTTCCTCTTTTGTAGGCATACGTTTTGCCATGGACGTCGACGCCGATGAGATACGCGCTTTGGCTTATCTGATGGCGTTTAAGATGGCTTGCGTGAATGTACCGTTTGGTGGTTCCAAGGGTGGCATACGTATCGACCCGAAGAAGTATACTGCACAAGAATTGCAAACAATTACGCGTCGCTATACAATGGAGCTATTACGTCGCAATATGATAGGTCCGGGTATAGATGTACCGGCACCAGATGTGAATACCAGCCAACGCGAGATGAGTTGGTTGGTGGATCAATATATTAAAACTTTTGGTAATTTTTTTTTATGAAATATTAGAAAACGTCTTGATAGACAAATAAATTGTTCTTCTAGGCTATAACGATGTAGATGCATTGGCCATCACGACTGGTAAGCCAGTAGAAATAGGCGGTATAAATGGTCGCACCGCCGCCACGGGACGTGGTCTATTTAAGGCGGCTGAATGTTTTATTATGGATAAAGATTGGATGGATTTATTAGGCTGGAAGACTGGTTGGAAAGATAAAACCGTGATCGTACAAGGGTTTGGCAATGTCGGTTCCCATGCATCCGTTTTTGTAGTGGAAGCCGGTGCCAAACTGATCGGTGTTCAAGAATTTGACGTGTCTCTAGTAAATGAGAATGGCATTGATCCAAAGGTATGTGGCGTATTGAAAATAAATATCTCCATGATAATATTTTTTTAATTTTCTTCATATACTTAGGACTTAATGGAGTATTATGCAAAAAATAATAAATCAATCAAGGGCTATACCAAAGCCACCGAAAAAGAGGGCAGTTTGTTGGGTGAAAAATGCGATATACTAATGCCTTGCTCTACGCAAAAGGTTCTCACTGTCGAAAATGCTAACAGTGTACAAGCCAAGATGATTTTAGAAGGCGCTAATGGTCCTTCGACGCCAGCTGCCGATGAAATATTACGTAAAAAGAATGTAATCATTATACCGGATTTGTTTTGCAATGCTGGCGGTGTAACGGTATCCTACTTTGAGTACTTAAAGAATATCAATCATGTATCTTATGGCAAAATGAATGTTAAACGCGAGAAAGCCATAATCAACGAGATCTTTAACTCCATGAATGAGTGCGAGGTAAGTGAACTTTGACCACCGTGCAAATAAGTTAATTTGTTAATATGAATTTTTTTAATTTATTTATTTAGGATAAGTTCAAGCCAAACAAAAAGTTAAAGCTCATAAGAGACTGTACGAAGGAGGCGGATATTGTAGACGCAGGACTACAAACAGTTATGGAAACTGCGGGGGCAGGCATTAAGATTGTGGCCAATGAATTCGGTCTCTGCAATGATTTACGCACCGCTGCCTTTATTTACTCGATTTCTAAGATTTTCCGAGCCTTAGAAATGGAGGGCATTTCTCAACAATAATTACAGAATGCGTCTGAAGTCGCTTGGCGATTATTTATTTTTACAAATTTTACATTTATATATTTATAAGATCCAAAGTGTAATATCCTTTTGTATATTTTTCTTAAATTTTTAAATAAATATTTCTTTACAAAAACACAAACAGAATGGCTTCTTGACAGCAACAGTTTAACAATTAAAAAAAAAAACCCCTACCCACTTACTACGCCAATTTTGGTGGCATTCACCACTGCAATGATTTACGCACCGCCGCCTTTATTTACTCGATTTCGAAGATTTTCCGAGCATTAGAATTGGAGGGCATTTCTCAGCAATAATTGCAGAATGCGTCTGAAGTCGCTAGGCGATTGTTTATTTTTACACATTTTACATTTATATATTTATAAGATCCAAAGTGTAATATCCTTTTGTATATTTTTCTTCAATTTTTAAATAAATATTTCTTTACACAAACACAAACAAAATGGCTTCTTGACAGCAACAGTTTTACAATTAAAAAACAAAACCCCTACCCACTTACCTCTGTTTTTGGTACCCTTATATCTGTTTTTCTGTTTTTGGTAATATGGTACTCATACGACCTGTATAACCCCATTTGCGCGCCGTGAAAAAATCGGGTTTTCACCACGCGTCAATGCATCAAATGCACCAAAATGCACCAAAAAAGTGGTGAATGGTACCAAAAATCCATCCACCAAATGCACCAAAAATAGCGTAGTAAGTGGGTAGGGGTTATTATGCATTATTCGTAATTTTTTACGATCCCCAAAATCCAAAATTTTTGCCAGAATAAAATAATTAACATTAAAAAAACATTAACATTAACATATTTTCAACAGAAAAAATCAAAACTTCAAAACATAAACAGTCAATATTGTCAAATTTATTTTTCTCAGTTCAGTTGATATTGAGATTTTCATAAGAACAGTTGTGTTGAACGGAGCGATTTGAATTTGTTCTCGAAGAAAATAATTACAAAAAAAAACCTGACGCAAATAATAAATAAACAAAAAATATTTTCTTACTGAATATTGTGGAATATTTATATATTCGTAATACAATTGTATATATACAATATACAACAAAATCAGCGGATACCAAAATAATTGCCGAAAAAGTGAGTGCAAAAAATTTCTTACAAAAACACACAAAAAAAATCATAACTGGGATTGAATTATCGCAAGGCAATATGTCCTTCCTTTTAAATGGTAAACTTTTACGATCTTCACTATCGAAGACAGTTTTAAACTGGACTGGACTTGGAGCTACGCGTGAAAAGCACGTGATGCCCAAGCATTTGGAAAAAATCAATAAAGACAAAGACCCACCATTTGCACACATGGTTGAGTATTATTATCACTCGGCCGCTCAGCTAATGGAGCCGATGATGATAAAGGAGCTGGAAAAGTATCCTTACATGAAGAAGGAACAGCGTGAACAACGTGTTTCCGCCATGCTTAAATTGATGGGCTGCACTACAAATCTATTGGAAGTTACCTTCCCTATAATAAGAAGTGATGGCAATTACGAGCTAATCACCGGCTATCGCGCACACCACACTAGACACAGATTACCACTCAAAGGCGGTGGGTTCAATTATATTATTGGCTATTATTTTTCTAGAAAAGCTGGTATATTCAAAAAATTTCTCAACGAATTTTCTAGAATATATGCATGTAGTTGTGTGTTTCAAGAAAATGTTCTTCCTTTTCAATGCTTCAACTGCTGATGTCTAGCATGATATATATAACTGACTGATAATATCCGTTCCTCTTTTGTAGGCATACGTTTTGCCATGGACGTCGACGCCGATGAGATACGCGCTTTGGCTTATCTGATGGCGTTTAAGACGGCTTGCGTGAATGTACCGTTTGGTGGTTCCAAGGGTGGCATACGTATCGACCCGAAGAAGTATACTGCACAAGAATTGCAAACAATTACGCGTCGCTATACAATGGAGCTATTACGTCGCAATATGATAGGTCCGGGTATAGATGTACCGGCACCAGATGTGAATACCAGCCAACGCGAGATGAGTTGGTTGGTGGATCAATATATTAAAACTTTTGGTAATTTTTTTTTATGAAATATTAGAAAACGTCTTGATAGACAAATAAATTGTTCTTCTAGGCTATAACGATGTAGATGCATTGGCCATCACGACTGGTAAGCCAGTAGAAATAGGCGGTATAAATGGTCGCACCGCCGCCACGGGACGTGGTCTATTTAAGGCGGCTGAATGTTTTATTATGGATAAAGATTGGATGGATTTATTAGGCTGGAAGACTGGTTGGAAAGATAAAACCGTGATCGTACAAGGGTTTGGCAATGTCGGTTCCCATGCATCCGTTTTTGTAGTGGAAGCCGGTGCCAAACTGATCGGTGTTCAAGAATTTGACGTGTCTCTAGTAAATGAGAATGGCATTGATCCAAAGGTATGTGGCGTATTGAAAATAAATATCTCCATGATAATATTTTTTTAATTTTCTTCATATACTTAGGACTTAATGGAGTATTATGCAAAAAATAATAAATCAATCAAGGGCTATACCAAAGCCACCGAAAAAGAGGGCAGTTTGTTGGGTGAAAAATGCGATATACTAATGCCTTGCTCTACGCAAAAGGTTCTCACTGTCGAAAATGCTAACAGTGTACAAGCCAAGATGATTTTAGAAGGCGCTAATGGTCCTTCGACGCCAGCTGCCGATGAAATATTACGTAAAAAGAATGTACTCATTATACCGGATTTGTTTTGCAATGCTGGCGGTGTAACGGTATCCTACTTTGAGTACTTAAAGAATATCAATCATGTATCTTATGGCAAAATGAATGTTAAACGCGAGAAAGCCATAATCAACGAGATCTTTAACTCCATGAATGAGTGCGAGGTAAGTGAACTTTGACCACCGTGCAAATAAGTTAATTTGTTAATATGAATTTTTTTAATTTATTTATTTAGGATAAGTTCAAGCCAAACAAAAAGTTAAAGCTCATAAGAGACTGTACGAAGGAGGCGGATATTGTAGACGCAGGACTACAAACAGTTATGGAAACTGCGGGGGCAGGCATTAAGATTGTGGCCAATGAATTCGGTCTCTGCAATGATTTACGCACCGCTGCCTTTATTTACTCGATTTCTAAGATTTTCCGAGCCTTAGAAATGGAGGGCATTTCTCAACAATAATTACAGAATGCGTCTGAAGTCGCTTGGTGATTATTTATTTTTACAAATTTTACATTTATATATTTATAAGATCCAAAGTGTAATATCCTTTTGTATATTTTTCTTAAATTTTTAAATAAATATTTCTTTACAAAAACACAAACAGAATGGCTTCTTGACAGCAACAGTTTAACAATTAAAAAAAAAACCCCTACCCACTTACTACGCCAATTTTGGTGGCATTCACCACTGCAATGATTTACGCACCGCCGCCTTTATTTACTCGATTTCGAAGATTTTCCGAGCATTAGAATTGGAGGGCATTTCTCAGCAATAATTGCAGAATGCGTCTGAAGTCGCTAGGCGATTGTTTATTTTTACACATTTTACATTTATATATTTATAAGATCCAAAGTGTAATATCCTTTTGTATATTTTTCTTCAATTTTTAAATAAATATTTCTTTACACAAACACAAACAAAATGGCTTCTTGACAGCAACAGTTTTACAATTAAAAAACAAAACCCCTACCCACTTACCTCTGTTTTTGGTACCCTTATATCTGTTTTTCTGTTTTTGGTAATATGGTACTCATACGACCTGTATAACCCCATTTGCGCGCCGTGAAAAAATCGGGTTTTCACCACGCGTCAATGCATCAAATGCACCAAAATGCACCAAAAAAGTGGTGAATGGTACCAAAAATCCATCCACCAAATGCACCAAAAATAGCGTAGTAAGTGGGTAGGGGTTATTATACATTATTCGTCATTTTTTACGATCCCCAAAATCCAAAATTTTTGCCAGAATAAAATAATTAACATTAAAAAAACATTAACATTAACATATTTTCAACAGAAAAAATCAAAACTTCAAAACATAAACAGTCAATATTGTCAAATTTATTTTTCTCAGTTCAGTTGATATTGAGATTTTCATAAGAACAGTTGTGTTGAACGGAGCGATTTGAATTTGTTCTCGAAGAAAATAATTACAAAAAAAAACCTGACGCAAATAATAAATAAACAAAAAATATTTTCTTACTGAATATTGTGGAATATTTATATATTCGTAATACAATTGTATATATACAATATACAACAAAATCAGCGGATACCAAAATAATTGCCGAAAAAGTGAGTGCAAAAAATTTCTTACAAAAACACACAAAAAAAATCATAACTGGGATTGCATTATCGCAAGGCAATATGTCCTTCCTTTTAAATGGTAAACTTTTACGATCTTCACTATCGAAGACAGTTTTAAACTGGACCGGACTTGGAGCTACGCGTGAAAAGCACGTGATGCCCAAGCATTTGGAAAAAATCAATAAAGACAAAGACCCACCATTTGCACACATGGTTGAGTATTATTATCACTCGGCCGCTCAGCTAATGGAGCCGATGATGATAAAGGAGCTGGAAAAGTATCCTTACATGAAGAAGGAACAGCGTGAACAACGTGTTTCCGCCATGCTTAAATTGATGGGCTGCACTACAAATCTATTGGAAGTTACCTTCCCTATAATAAGAAGTGATGGCAATTACGAGCTAATCACCGGCTATCGCGCACACCACACTAGACACAGATTACCACTCAAAGGCGGTGGGTTCAATTATATTATTGGCTATTATTTTTCTAGAAAAGCTGGTATATTCAAAAAATTTCTCAACGAATTTTCTAGAATATATGCATGTAGTTGTGTGTTTCAAGAAAATGTTCTTCCTTTTCAATGCTTCAACTGCTGATGTCTAGCATGATATATATAACTGACTGATAATATCCGTTCCTCTTTTGTAGGCATACGTTTTGCCATGGACGTCGACGCCGATGAGATACGCGCTTTGGCTTATCTGATGGCGTTTAAGACGGCTTGCGTGAATGTACCGTTTGGTGGTTCCAAGGGTGACATACGTATCGACCCGAAGAAGTATACTGCACAAGAATTGCAAACAATTACGCGTCGCTATACAATGGAGCTATTACGTCGCAATATGATAGGTCCGGGTATAGATGTACCGGCACCAGATGTGAATACCAGCCAACGCGAGATGAGTTGGTTGGTGGATCAATATATTAAAACTTTTGGTAATTTTTTTTTATGAAATATTAGAAAACGTCTTGATAGACAAATAAATTGTTCTTCTAGGCTATAACGATGTAGATGCATTGGCCATCACGACTGGTAAGCCAGTAGAAATAGGCGGTATAAATGGTCGCACCGCCGCCACGGGACGTGGTCTATTTAAGGCGGCTGAATGTTTTATTATGGATAAAGATTGGATGGATTTATTAGGCTGGAAGACTGGTTGGAAAGATAAAACCGTGATCGTACAAGGGTTTGGCAATGTCGGTTCCCATGCATCCGTTTTTGTAGTGGAAGCCGGTGCCAAACTGATCGGTGTTCAAGAATTTGACGTGTCTCTAGTAAATGAGAATGGCATAGATCCAAAGGTATGTGGCGTATTGAAAATAAATATCTCCATGATAATATTTTTTTAATTTTCTTCATATACTTAGGACTTAATGGAGTATTATGCAAAAAATAATAAATCAATCAAGGGCTATACCAAAGCCACCGAAAAAGAGGGCAGTTTGTTGGGTGAAAAATGCGATATACTAATGCCTTGCTCTACGCAAAAGGTTCTCACTGTCGAAAATGCTAACAGTGTACAAGCCAAGATGATTTTAGAAGGCGCTAATGGTCCTTCGACGCCAGCTGCCGATGAAATATTACGTAAAAAGAATGTACTCATTATACCGGATTTGTTTTGCAATGCTGGCGGTGTAACGGTATCCTACTTTGAGTACTTAAAGAATATCAATCATGTATCTTATGGCAAAATGAATGTTAAACGCGAGAAAGCCATAATCAACGAGATCTTTAACTCCATGAATGAGTGCGAGGTAAGTGAACTTTGACCACCGTGCAAATAAGTTAATTTGTTAATATGAATTTTTTTAATTTATTTATTTAGGATAAGTTCAAGCCAAACAAAAAGTTAAAGCTCATAAGAGACTGTACGAAGGAGGCGGATATTGTAGACGCAGGACTACAAACAGTTATGGAAACTGCGGGGGCAGGCATTAAGATTGTGGCCAATGAATTCGGTCTCTGCAATGATTTACGCACCGCTGCCTTTATTTACTCGATTTCTAAGATTTTCCGAGCCTTAGAAATGGAGGGCATTTCTCAACAATAATTACAGAATGCGTCTGAAGTCGCTTGGCGATTATTTATTTTTACAAATTTTACATTTATATATTTATAAGATCCAAAGTGTAATATCCTTTTGTATATTTTTCTTAAATTTTTAAATAAATATTTCTTTACAAAAACACAAACAGAATGGCTTCTTGACAGCAACAGTTTAACAATTAAAAAAAAAAACCCCTACCCACTTACTACGCCAATTTTGGTGGCATTCACCACTGCAATGATTTACGCACCGCCGCCTTTATTTACTCGATTTCGAAGATTTTCCGAGCATTAGAATTGGAGGGCATTTCTCAGCAATAATTGCAGAATGCGTCTGAAGTCGCTAGGCGATTGTTTATTTTTACACATTTTACATTTATATATTTATAAGATCGAAAGTGTAATATCCTTTTGTATATTTTTCTTCAATTTTTAAATAAATATTTCTTTACACAAACACAAACAAAATGGCTTCTTGACAGCAACAGTTTTACAATTAAAAAACAAAACCCCTACCCACTTACCTCTGTTTTTGGTACCCTTATATCTGTTTTTCTGTTTTTGGTAATATGGTACTCATACGACCTGTATAACCCCATTTGCGCGCCGTGAAAAAATCGGTTTTTCACCACGCGCCAATGCATCAAATGCACCAAAATGCACCAAAAAAGTGGTGAATGGTACCAAAAATCCATCCACCAAATGCACCAAAAATAGCGTAGTAAGTGGGTAGGGGTTATTATGCATTATTCGTCATTTTTTACGATCCCCAAAATCCAAAATTTTTGCCAGAATAAAATAATTAACATTAAAAAAACATTAACATTAACATATTTTCAACAGAAAAAATCAAAACTTCAAAACATAAACAGTCAATATTGTCAAATTTATTTTTCTCAGTTCAGTTGATATTGAGATTTTCATAAGAACAGTTGTGTTGAACGGAGCGATTTGAATTTGTTCTCGAAGAAAATAATTACAAAAAAAAACCTGACGCAAATAATAAATAAACAAAAAATATTTTCTTACTGAATATTGTGGAATATTTATATATTCGTAATACAATTGTATATATACAATATACAACAAAATCAGCGGATACCAAAATAATTGCCGAAAAAGTGAGTGCAAAAAATTTCTTACAAAAACACACAAAAAAAATCATAACTGGGATTGCATTATCGCAAGGCAATATGTCCTTCCTTTTAAATGGTAAACTTTTACGATCTTCACTATCGAAGACAGTTTTAAACTGGACCGGACTTGGAGCTACGCGTGAAAAGCACGTGATGCCCAAGCATTTGGAAAAAATCAATAAAGACAAAGACCCACCATTTGCACACATGGTTGAGTATTATTATCACTCGGCCGCTCAGCTAATGGAGCCGATGATGATAAAGGAGCTGGAAAAGTATCCTTACATGAAGAAGGAACAGCGTGAACAACGTGTTTCCGCCATGCTTAAATTGATGGGCTGCACTACAAATCTATTGGAAGTTACCTTCCCTATAATAAGAAGTGATGGCAATTACGAGCTAATCACCGGCTATCGCGCACACCACACTAGACACAGATTACCACTCAAAGGCGGTGGGTTCAATTATATTATTGGCTATTATTTTTCTAGAAAAGCTGGTATATTCAAAAAATTTCTCAACGAATTTTCTAGAATATATGCATGTAGTTGTGTGTTTCAAGAAAATGTTCTTCCTTTTCAATGCTTCAACTGCTGATGTCTAGCATGATATATATAACTGACTGATAATATCCGTTCCTCTTTTGTAGGCATACGTTTTGCCATGGACGTCGACGCCGATGAGATACGCGCTTTGGCTTATCTGATGGCGTTTAAGACGGCTTGCGTGAATGTACCGTTTGGTGGTTCCAAGGGTGGCATACGTATCGACCCGAAGAAGTATACTGCACAAGAATTGCAAACAATTACGCGTCGCTATACAATGGAGCTATTACGTCGCAATATGATAGGTCCGGGTATAGATGTACCGGCACCAGATGTGAATACCAGCCAACGCGAGATGAGTTGGTTGGTGGATCAATATATTAAAACTTTTGGTAATTTTTTTTTATGAAATATTAGAAAACGTCTTGATAGACAAATAAATTGTTCTTCTAGGCTATAACGATGTAGATGCATTGGCCATCACGACTGGTAAGCCAGTAGAAATAGGCGGTATAAATGGTCGCACCGCCGCCACGGGACGTGGTCTATTTAAGGCGGCTGAATGTTTTATTATGGATAAAGATTGGATGGATTTATTAGGCTGGAAGACTGGTTGGAAAGATAAAACCGTGATCGTACAAGGGTTTGGCAATGTCGGTTCCCATGCATCCGTTTTTGTAGTGGAAGCCGGTGCCAAACTGATCGGTGTTCAAGAATTTGACGTGTCTCTAGTAAATGAGAATGGCATTGATCCAAAGGTATGTGGCGTATTGAAAATAAATATCTCCATGATAATATTTTTTTAATTTTCTTCATATACTTAGGACTTAATGGAGTATTATGCAAAAAATAATAAATCAATCAAGGGCTATACCAAAGCCACCGAAAAAGAGGGCAGTTTGTTGGGTGAAAAATGCGATATACTAATGCCTTGCTCTACGCAAAAGGTTCTCACTGTCGAAAATGCTAACAGTGTACAAGCCAAGATGATTTTAGAAGGTGCTAATGGTCCTTCGACGCCAGCTGCCGATGAAATATTACGTAAAAAGAATGTACTCATTATACCGGATTTGTTTTGCAATGCTGGCGGTGTAACGGTATCCTACTTTGAGTACTTAAAGAATATCAATCATGTATCTTATGGCAAAATGAATGTTAAACGCGAGAAAGCCATAATCAACGAGATCTTTAACTCCATGAATGAGTGCGAGGTAAGTGAACTTTGACCACCGTGCAAATAAGTTAATTTGTTAATATGAATTTTTTTAATTTATTTATTTAGGATAAGTTCAAGCCAAACAAAAAGTTAAAGCTCATAAGAGACTGTACGAAGGAGGCGGATATTGTAGACGCAGGACTACAAACAGTTATGGAAACTGCGGGGGCAGGCATTAAGATTGTGGCCAATGAATTCGGTCTCTGCAATGATTTACGCACCGCTGCCTTTATTTACTCGATTTCTAAGATTTTCCGAGCCTTAGAAATGGAGGGCATTTCTCAACAATAATTACAGAATGCGTCTGAAGTCGCTTGGCGATTATTTATTTTTACAAATTTTACATTTATATATTTATAAGATCCAAAGTGTAATATCCTTTTGTATATTTTTCTTAAATTTTTAAATAAATATTTCTTTACAAAAACACAAACAGAATGGCTTCTTGACAGCAACAGTTTAACAATTAAAAAAAAAACCCCTACCCACTTACTACGCCAATTTTGGTGGCATTCACCACTGCAATGATTTACGCACCGCCGCCTTTATTTACTCGATTTCGAAGATTTTCCGAGCATTAGAATTGGAGGGCATTTCTCAGCAATAATTGCAGAATGCGTCTGAAGTCGCTAGGCGATTGTTTATTTTTACACATTTTACATTTATATATTTATAAGATCCAAAGTGTAATATCCTTTTGTATATTTTTCTTAAATTTTTAAATAAATATTTCTTTACAAAAACACAAACAGAATGGCTTCTTGACAGCAACAGTTTAACAATTAAAAAAAAAACCCCCTACCCACTTACTACGCCAATTTTGGTGGCATTCACCACTTTTTTGTTGTTTTTTGATGCATTTTGGTGGATGGATTTTGGTACCATTCACCACTTTTTTAATTTTTTTTGGTGGATGGATTTTGGTACCATTCACCACTTTTTTGGTGTTTTTTGATGCATTTTGGTGGATGGATTTTGGTACCATTCACCACTTTTTTGGTGTGTTTTGATGCATTTTGGTGGATGTGTTTTGGTACCATTCACCACTTTTTTGATTTTTTTTGGTGGATGGATTTTGGTACCATTCACCCCTTTTTTGGTGTTTTTGGCGACTTTTTTTTTTTTTTTTGTTGATGGATTTTGATACCATTCACCACTTTTTTGGTTTTGATGTTTTTTGGCGATTTTTGGTGTTGTTTGGTGGATGGATTTTGGTACCATTCACCACATTTTTGGTGCTTTTTATGTTTTTTTGGCGATTATTGGTGTTTTTTGGTATTTTTTGATACATTGGCGCGTCGTGAAAAAATCGATTTTTTGTGATTGTCGCGCTCCTGGTGATACTGGAGTGATGGTGGATGGATGAAAAAGTTAGTGCTCGATAGCACCAACATTTATAAATAGAATTCCATCCACCTAGTGCATCCGTTCCATCCGCCAGTGACCACCAAATGTGCATCATTGGGTGACCATCGACATATGGTACACCTGCGATTGTCGCGCTCCTGGTGACGCTAGGTTCGCTACCAATGGCTCAAATGATAGCCAATGGAACCTACTAGGTGGCCCAAAGCATTTGAGCCACCAACCGGACGCACCCAATAGCATAGCGTTTTAAAGTCTACATACTTTTGTACCCCATCATACATATATATGTGTTCAAGTGTACACATTGTTTCACATATGATTATTGAATTTTGTTTAAATGAGTCTGGCTCAACCCCCAACTGTAACATTCATCCACACTCACTAAGCATCAACATACCACACTGGCACACAACATTTATCCAAATCCACACCACTGATACATAACATTCACCACACTCACCACAGAACAGAAGAAAACTGTCACATCAACACACCCACACACATAACAACACCGTACACCACACAAAAGGGAATAGAAAGGCTCGTCAATGATACCCGCGATTTCTTCTTTTTCGACCTGCGTTCCGATTCACGTATCTTCATTCGTTTTTCACCATCCATCCGCAGCAAGCAGTTGATTAAATCGACAACCTTTGTATAAAACTAACATTTAAAATATAAAATTAGCTAAACCATATAAAATCGAATAAAGACAAATATTATAAATTGTATTAGCACAATATACGTCTTTCATTGTTTTTCGGACATATGTACATATATGGATATTAACAGAGTGCGTCCAAAACTAGTGAGAGGCTATGCACCCTATTATTCATGGTCCTTCGAGCCTTACTGAAAGGCACTATTGGTGATACTACCAAAAAATCAAATAAAATACATACACATTAAAATCATAAAATGCGGTGACAAAAATTCGGAAATACAAAAAGAAAAGTAAAAAATAATTGCAGTGAACGGTGTTCACGTATATGCACCAGATATACTAGATACTTACGTAAATGTAGAGGACACTGAACGCACTGTGAAAGGGGGAAAGAAAACGCACTGATTCCAATATCGTTATAATTTTAATTTTAATTTTAAATTCTATTTCCCACAATAATAATTTTGTTTAATTCAGTTAAGAAAAAGGTTAAAAAATTCACTTTGACGTTGCACACACACACGAAACCACGGTCGCGGACGGCTATTTCTCACGTTGATCGGGTTTATCGGTCGAACCACTAAGGGCGCTGGCGAAAACGAAAAGAAGGACGATCCCGTTGTGGGCTATCCCTTTTGTAAACTTGTTTGCTGAATAAATGAGATGAACGTTGGTGATTGTGTGGTTGTTGTGTTGCATGCTGAGTGGTTTGTTATGCTGGGTTGTGTGTGTGCTGAGTGGTTTGTTACGCTGTGTTGTGTGTGTGCTGAGTGTTGATGGCGTGGTGTGTGATGTGATGTGCGGGTGATGTCACAAGGTGCTGTGTCATGTGAACATCCCGGCCCCCCTAGGCGGATTAATCGCCTAGAAGCCGCTGAAGCTGTTGTAACGTGTTAACTACTGCCCTCAATCCCGTTGAGCGTCGTTGCTTATACTGATGAGTTCGACGTGGCGGAGGGATTCGCAACTGTGGACGCAAACGTGGTCGCGAACGTGTGGTTTGTACGTATTCGTTGTGATTCTCTCCTCTGCGTTGGGCCAGATCGCGTTGTGGTCTGCGACGAATACGAGTTGTATTTTCTGTATCGGCTCGTTTGGGAAACCTGTGGAACATCGTATGATGTGGTCGGTGGCAGTATTGGCACATACTGTCGGCCCAGCAGTCGTTGGTGGCATGGTCGTCTGCCAAGCAGGTCATACAATGCCCATGAGCTCTTGCGATCTGGCGGCGTTGTGCTGGCTTCATGCTCTGGAAAATGGGGCATCTCTTAAGAGCGTGTGGGCGATGGCACAGACTGCAGCGTGGAGGCCCCTGATCCTCAATCGGCTGTTCTTCACCTCTATCCCTCGCTGCTGCGGCGGATGATGGTCCCATAACCCTTTGCGTCCTCGGCGCTGGGACGGGTGTCACGATCTCGGACCTCACTGTCTTGATGGTGTTCTGGCTCTCGTCTACATCCATTTCTATGGGAATATGAGATTTTATTAAAATTGACTTATAGTTTGGTGTAAAGTATTGTGGATGCGTATGTGTATATATACATGTATGTATGTATATATATATTGCTTAATTCTAATCGCGCTTATTTGAATTTCTGTTTGCGTATACGAATTGTGAACGATTGTTTTTCGGATTTTGCGAGTGAATTGGCGGTATTGATTTTGATTAATTTTGATTAAATTTGTGTTTGATTTTGCGGTTTTTGTGTAAGTTGTTCTTCGTTGTTTGGAAGAAAACATAATTTAACGAGTGGTCGAGTTAATATGCCGGTTTGCGTTCGTACATCGACAACTCTTATGTGACCATCGGATCCTTGATGAACCTTTTCGATGCGGCCTAGCCGCCATTCGGTGGGAGGTAGGCATTCGTCCTGGATGATGACACATTCTCCCGCATTGGGTTCCTTTTGGGTGGTCTTCCAACGATGTCTCTTATGAAGATCTTTGAGGTAGTCTTCCTTCCATCTTTGACTGAATTCATGATGGAGAATCTTGATTCTTTCCCATCGATTTGTTAAATTAAGTGAGTCTCCTTCTGTCTCAGGTATGGCGAGAAGAGGAGCTCCTCTGAGGAAATGGCCTGGCGTGAGGGCGGTGAAATCGGAGGGATCTTGCGAGAGGGGTGATATGGGTCTTGAATTGAGTACGGCTTCTATTCGAGCGAGTAGTGTGGTAAACTCTTCATAATTGAATTTATGATTACCTGCCGTTTTCTTCAAATGGGACTTAAAGCTTTTTACTGCTGATTCCCAGAGTCCGCCCATGTGTGGAGAACATGGGGGTATAAATTGCCAATCGATCCCTTGGGGTGCATATTTATTGACAATTTCAGGCGAGACTTCTTTCATGAAGTTTATAAACTCCTTCTCTGTGGCTCTTTGGGCTCCGACAAAGTTTTTTCCATTGTCGCTCATTATCTTTGAAGGAAATCCGCGTCGTCCGACAAAGCGTGCAAATGCTGCAAGAAAAGCCGCAGTAGTCAGATCTGAACATAGCTCCAGGTGTACTGCCTTTGTCGTGAAACATACAAAGACAGCCACATACCCTTTTCTAAAAGAGGACGACCTTAACATTGAGGCCTTTATCTGGAAAGGTCCAGCAAAATCAACCCCAGTGATGGTAAAGGGGAGAGCATAATTGCAGCGTTCAGGTGGTAAGGCTGCCATTATCTGAGTACGCATCTTGTGTTTGTACATAGTACACTGTTTACACGTGAAGATCGTTCTTTTTATTTGTGGCTTTAGTCGCGGTATATAATATTCTTGTCGGACCATTTGTTGCATCAAGCGATGCTCACCATGCATTGTAAGCTGGTGGAGATATATTAGGTATAGATGAGTAAAACGGGATTTCTCTGGTATAATGATGGGATGTCGTTCGTTGTAACTAAGGCTGGAGTTCGCTAGTCTTCCATTTGCCCTGATTAATCCCTTAGCGTCCAAGAATGGGTTTAAGACGAGAAGTGAGCTTCTCTGTTCGAGAGGTCGTTTTTCAAGCAACTTTGACTTCTCTGGATTGAAATAGCGCGTTTGAGTGTATGTGATAAGACTAACTTTAGCATGTTGCAAGTCGGAATGCGTTAGTTGCACGCAAGGGTCATTTGGTATTCCTTTTATTTTTTGTTTAAGTCTTTGGGTAAATTTGTGCATATAAGCGATTACCCTTAGTGCTCTAGGAAATGATGAAAATCGGTGAAGAATATCATCCTCTTCGGGAGTGATATGAAAATTTTCAATTTTCCGACTTTCTGGCGGTATTATATTCCGAGCAGGAGACTTTGGCCAGAACTCTTGTGATTCTGTTAGCCATGTAGGACCGTTCCACCAGAGTGTAGTGCTGGTGAGGTGAAGTGGTTTACAACCTCTTGTTCCAAGATCCGCGGGGTTATCTGCACTTGCAACATGTTGCCATTTGGCTGGGCCAACTAAGTCTAAGATTTGCGATATACGATTAGATACATAGGTCTTCCAGGTATATGGTGGTTTTTCTAACCATGCTAAAACTATTTCTGAGTCTGACCAAAGATACATTTTGTGATCATTTAAGTTGAGATGGTTTTGAACTATTGAAATTAATTTTGCTAACAGAAGAGCACCATTCAGTTCGAGCCGTGGCAGGCTTAGTGTCTTCAAAGGTGCAACTTTGGCTTTGGCTACCAAGAGATGTGAAGATATTTTGCTATCGTACTGAGTTCGTACGTAGACCGTTGCGCAATATGCCTTTTCAGAGGCGTCACAGAACCCGTGTAATTCTACATTAATGTCAGGGGTGAAGTTAACCCATCGAGGGATTCGAATTTCTGATATGGTGTGTAAGTTGTTAGCAAATTGAACCCATTTAGTTAAACGTACAGGTTTTACCTGTTCATCCCATTCAGTGCCATCTTGCCACAATTCTTGAATGAGGATTTTTGCTTGAATCATTATTGGCGAAAGCCATCCTGCGGGGTCGAAAAGTTTTGCCACCGAGGAAAGTATTTGGCGTTTTGTAATGGCGGACATTGCAGATATTGACTCAATTGTATATGAGAATTGATCTGTTATCGCATTCCATTGAATCCCTAGAGTTTTGGTTGTGCTAGCCTTTTCAAATTTAAGAAAATCTGTATCTAATAAGTCTTCCTTTTTTATATCTTTTATTATTTCGGGGTGATTTGATGTAATTTTCTTTAGGGGAAAACCTGCTGAATTAAGTGCTTTAATCACTTGAGATAGTGATTTGCACGCTAATGGGATACTGTGGCTACCTGATAGTATGTCGTCCACGTATGTTTGTGTTTGCAACACAGAAGATGCTAAAGGCAAGTTTGGTTCACATGTTTTTGCAACTTCATGTAACGTTCTAATGGCCAAGTAGGGTGCGCAATTTATGCCAAAGGTTACTGTTTTGAGTTTGTAGTCGTTAATTGGACTATTGTTTGATTTGCGGAAGACTATGCGTTGAAAATCTTGGTCATCTTCGTGTACTAGAATTTGCCTATACATTTTTTCTACATCCCCATTGAAAACGTATTTAAACATGCGCCAATTTAGAATTAGCAACATGAGATCAGGTTGTAACGTTGGCCCTGTGTATAGTACATCATTGAGTGATTTGCCTGAGTTAGTACTCTTCGAGGCATTGAAAACTACTCGTACTTTTGTTGTAATTTTATCTGGTCTAATTACCCCGTGATGTGGCAGATAAAAAGATAGATATCTACCTTTAGATACTTTTTCATATGGTACAGTCTCTTCCATATGATTGAGATCAAGATATTCGTACATCACATCGTCATATGCTGATTTAAGCTCGCTTTTCTTTATCAGGCTTTTTTCCAGGCTTAGAAATTGCTGGACGGCTGATATTCTAGAGTGGCCTAAAGCTGTGGTTTCTGGAAAGGTTGGTTTGAATGGTAGTCGCACAACATAACGACCATGTTCGTTTCTTGTTGTTGTGGACTTGTAGTAGGCTTCGCATGCCTGGTCTTCTTCTGAAGGTTGGATAGTCTGAGGTAATTCTTCTACTTCCCAGAATTTTTTAAGTTCATTATTTAGATACTCGTTTGAGATATTTTCCACTTGAGTGGTGAAAGAATTTATTTTTTCAGTGACTTGGCCACTTATAATCCACCCAAAGATTGTATTTTGGGCTAACAATTTATTGGAGATTTTCTCAATACCTTCAAGAATTATTTGAGGTATTAAGTCACTGCCTAATAATATGTCGATTTGTGATGGGGTGTGACAGTTGGGATCTGCTAACTTGAGATGTGAGCATTTTTCCCAGTGTTTTTTATTAATTTCATAGCTTGGAAGCAAATTTGTTAGTTGCGGTAGAACGATGGCTTGCGCATCTATTCTAATATCCGCACTTGGAGATACTATGGTGATTGGGCATATTTTGTTGGAATTTTGAATAATTCTTCCGCCCATTCCCGAAATTTGGAAATTTGAATGTTTTATTGGCAGTTTGAGCCGATTTTGAGCCTTTGAAGATATAAAAGATCTTTGAGAGCCTTGATCTATTAGTGCTCTTAGTTTGAATAAATCACCCTTATGTTCAATGGTGATGACCGCAGTTGGTAACAGAATTTTGCTTTCATTTTCTGAATGAAGCGCTTGAATTTTTGCTGCTTTAGAGCAACATGGTTGTTCTTCCCTTTTTTCGGGATTTGAAATTTCGGGATTGTTTGATGTAGTCGTAGCGACTAACCCTGTGGTTTTATGAAACTGATTTTGCTTCATAGTTTGAAAATTTGTAATGTGAAGCAATGAGTGATGTCTTCGTTGACAATACACACAATTAAATTTGCTTTCACAGTCTTTAGTCGTATGAGCATTCGACAGACAGTTGATACAAAGTTTGTGTTGTCTGACAAGATTGTTCCTATCAGAAACGGATAGTTTTTTAAATCTCTCGCAAGATCTTATTTTATGACCCCCCCTACAAATTTCACATAATGATTGCCGTTGATTATTTTGATTTGACACGAAGGAATGGCTTTTATTAACGTGTCTATTGTATTGCATATTATTGCTGGCTTGAGGTTTGAACGAGTTTTTACTCGATTCATTTTGATGGTTTGATACATTCATATTTTGGCTGCCCATTCGCTCAGCTATCTCGTACTGAGCAGCGAGGAATTTTTTCATTTGGTCCCATGTGGGCATTGCTCTTCTATCGTCAAGTGATTGTTCCCATCGTAGTAATGCAGCCTGAGGGAGTTTTTCTGCACAGATAGTTACTATCATATGGTCCCAATATTCTACGGGGGAATTTTGTGTTTTTAACACTGACAGGCAATTAGTCACTGTTGAGTAAAATTTTTGAAATTCCTGGCTGGTTTCTTGTTTAATTTTTTGGTAATGTAATATAGTTTTTATGGGATTTTCTATCATTACCCTTTTATTTTCATATCTTTCAACTAGTGCTTCCCAAGCCAGCTTAAAATTGTCGCCATTTATATCGAATTGCTTGACGATAATGCCTGCTTCCCCTTGTGTCTTGTACCTTAGTTGGAATAGCTTTTGTGCTTCTGCAAGTCTAGGATGGTTTATGTAAAGGGCTGTGAACATGTCCCGGAAGGACGGCCATTGTTCATAACATCCAGTAAAAACTTCAGTATCACAAGTTGGTACATTTAGATACATGCCTTTATCTAGGTCTTCTTTTGTTGTTGTGACTACTCTGGGTGGGGTAGTAGTGGCGCTATTTGGCCTTATTACATTTAATTGTTCGCTTATCATTCCATTTATTATTTCTTTCTGATCACGGCAATTATTTAATTTGGCTGTCGCCGAAGCTTTTATGTTTTCTGGGAGTTCAGCGTCGTCAGCTTCAATTACTGCATCGTACGCTGCCAGAAGGCGTGCCCATATTTCGTGGACACTTTCAAGTTTTGCCTTTAAAACTGATTCAGAGATGTCAGCGATAGGGGAAGCTTTGAATCTTGTGCAATAGCTTATAAAAGTATCACCTTCATTGATGAATTTTGATAATAAATGATCTTTTGATCTTTTTTGTTTTACACTCTGCTTTGAGCGTGTAGCTTCTGCAGGTGGGCCTTGTGTTTTATCTTCATCAGCCATTTTAGGAATTTCTAATGATATAGGTGTTCTTGGTTTAACCTCTTTTGATTTGTCGGATTGCATTTGATTTGTTTCGAATATGAAGCTTTTAGCTTAATATTGAATTATTTATTGAAATTCCAAATGAATTGAAAATTCTTCTTGTAATAAAACGTATAAGTAATTGAATTTAATACAATTAAAGATTATTGAAATTTGAGAATTTTTTTATAATTCATTGACTACAGATTTTATTTGCTGTATTTTTATATGTTAGACTTTTAAATTATAGTATATATAATAATTTCCGCATAAACCACATAAATAATAATAAGAATAAAACAAAATTGTGTTTTTTTTTTTTTTTTTATTAAATATGACTGAAAAAAAAAATTTTTTACAGTGTACCAAATTATTTTATCTTTGTTCACTCGCACTTAATTTGTATATTTGTATCTAATAAGTTGAGAACGCGAACGAAAGGAAAATCGTAATAAGCAAAATGTTTATATGTTTTTTATTTGCATGTGCTTGCATATGCTTTATGCATGTATGTTTGTATGTTTTTTTTTTTTTGTTTCGTTCGTATCACTTAGCTTCGTATAATTGTTATATTATATATGTACATATGTAATGTATAACATATGAAGAAGTGCTGAAATGCATTTATGTATAAACGTGTTTATATATTGACAACCATTCGACGCGAACGCAGGAAAAATAAATTTGTATTTGTATGTATGTTTTACACAATGTAGGTATGTATGTAAAAAAAATTTTTTTTTTGTAGAGAGTAAATGAGAGATTTGGTAATAGGTGATAGTTAATAATCATCCAATGTAAATGATGAGATAAAGGGTAAGGAAAGACAAGTATATATGTACATATGTATGTAGGAAGGTATTTATATTAATACCTTTTGATGAGAGCGCTGAGAAGCTGTATATAAGCTTTGTATAGGTATGTATGTAAATATGTATATATGAGCAAAGGGAGAGAGTCATATGTTTAAGGGCATATGTGTACATACATAAATGAAATTAGAGCTATAATATTTTTATTTTCTTTTATTCTTTTCTTCTGCCTTTGTTGGATTATTGTAAGCGATCCAGCTTGTTGCTTTAAAGCTCAAGGGGTATCGCAGGAGAATTTGCAAGTAGTGAATACTTGTCTTATAAATTGTTTTTTTTTTTTTTTGGTGTGTTTGGGGACACGAATTTAACATCCAGGCAGGTAATGTAATTCACTTGTTCATTTATGTATGTACCATACGTTGTGTATATAAATAGGTATATATGTATATTCTAAAGGGTAAAAAAATTTAGCAATATGTATATATGGATTTCGCGGCGAATATGCTCATATGTATGTAAGTACGACTTTTTTTTTTTTTTTTTTTTTTTTTTTTTTTTGCCTTTGCTTTGGTTGTTATGCACGATCCTGCTTGTTGCTATTTTTTAGCACAAGGGGTATCGCAAGAAAGTTGCAAGCATGTAATACTTGACCTTTTTAAACTTTGTGGTTATTTTTTTTTTGTATAATGTAGTGGTGTGTTCAGAGACACAAACTAAGCAAATCGGCAGGACTGTACTTTTTTGATCAGTTATTTTACGTATATATAAACCGAACTTGCTGTTAAGTACAGTCTCGTGTTATAAAATAACGGTGTCCCGAAATACCGCTCAAACTGTAATTTACATACATATGCGCATGAAATTTAATCAAAAATTTTTGTAATATAAAAAATGGAACGGACTCACTTTTCTTCCGCCAAGGGTTTTTGGGCTTGTATATACATATAGTTATTGTTGCTTATGCTCTTTTCTTGTTTTTTGTCCAGCGCTGTCCTTGTTAAATGGTGTTTTCCTCCCTCGTTGTTTGCAGACTCCTGTGTTCTCCTTATGTATTATTTTGTTTTTGTATTAGTTTTGTGTTTGTTAAGTTGTTTTTTTTTTTTTGTACCGCGCCCGCGCCCGAGTTTGTGCTTTATAGTTAGTTTTGTTTTTGTTTGTTTCTTGCCGTTTGTTGTAATTAGTTAAATTTGGTCACGTATGCAATTTCTTGTAATATATGTAGATATATATATATATTTTTGTTTGTATAAACATATGCACTTTTTCCCACTTTTATTTGTTCTATTACTTCTTTTTTTTTTTTTTGTGTCGTTTTACACTTTCATTTCACTTTTATTTTGTTGGTTGCTTATTGCAACTATATCACTTGTCCAATTTCGATTGGACTTTTACACTTTATTTGGTCACTTTATTGTTTTAGAGGTTTGTATTTTTTTTTTTTTTCTACCTTAGGTGCCTTTCCGAAAGGCTCGAAGGACCATTTGTTCACGTATATGCACCAGATATACTAGATACTTACGTAAATGTAGAGGACACTGAACGCACTGTGAAAGGGGGAAAGAAAACGCACTGATTCCAATATCGTTATAATTTTAATTTTAATTTTAAATTCTATTTCCCACAATAATAATTTTGTTTAATTCAGTTAAGAAAAAGGTTAAAAAATTCACTTTGACGTTGCACACACACACGAAACCACGGTCGCGGACGGCTATTTCTCACGTTGATCGGGTTTATCGGTCGAACCACTAAGGGCGCTGGCGAAAACGAAAAGAAGGACGATCCCGTTGTGGGCTATCCCTTTTGTAAACTTGTTTGCTGAATAAATGAGATGAACGTTGGTGATTGTGTGGTTGTTGTGTTGCATGCTGAGTGGTTTGTTATGCTGGGTTGTGTGTGTGCTGAGTGGTTTGTTACGCTGTGTTGTGTGTGTGCTGAGTGTTGATGGCGTGGTGTGTGATGTGATGTGCGGGTGATGTCACAAGGTGCTGTGTCATGTGAACAAACGGAATATATATTCTTATAAAATAAATGTGCAGTGACTAACACAATAATAAAATATACAACTGCGCAAAATATTTAAATAAAACAACAACTTTTGTTGCGAGAGTATAAATATACACAATCATATAAGTATACAAACTTATAACAAAAAGAAAGAAACAGTGCAAAACAAGTATGCAATATAAGTATCACTCGTCCAGAAGAAAAATAAATAAAAAACAAACATAAATACAAAAACAAACGGGCGGTAAACTAAGCACTAAACATTAACATAACATAATCAACATAATGTGAATGTAACAAAAACGGGCTCGAAAATAACAACAACAATATACACACCTCCAGCTGCATTATAACAGAAACAAAGCACAGCGAGCAACAGAACAGCTGGCAGCCTGTAGAATAGGAGCAAATAAATTGGATCGGAAAACGCAATATAAACTCACAATCTATACACATTCCCATACCTCTTTAAGCGGTATAAATTGAGTTGTATCGATTCCAGATTTTATTTATTTATATGCAAAAATTCGGCTTAGATAAAATAACATCTGTAACCAAAAACCATTTAAACGGCTATAATTTATGATTATAATTGACGGTAAAAATCAAAATACCGATATAAAAAAGAGATACACGACTTACAAAATATATACAAACTTACATACATATATACACCACAAATTGCCAATGCGCTTACATTTGTATATAAATATACATAACACATATAAAAAACATATTCAAGTATATAAATATGCACATGGACACTTGCAATATGTTCCGGCGATACGCCTTCAGCTTCTGAAAGCAGTAAGCTGCATAGTAACCAATAAGTAATGAAAAGGTGCAGTGGATAAAATAACCGCATATTACCTATTCCGTTTTCACGCTCTTCTTATCGCGCAAACATACTAACATTTATACTACATATAATCTGTCTATTCCTCAACACCCTACAAACATTTTTAAACATGTTTAATGAAAAACAAGCCGGATTGCACAAACCATATTATATTTTCTTAAATATATGCACATACATGCACACATATGTAAAAAAGCCATTGATCTCTATCACGAGCTCTCATACGCGCAACAACATACATTAGTGCATACACAAGGACAGTCGAATAAGTCCATAATAAGTAATCCAAAAGTAATAATGCAATGTAAAAAAGCCATTGATCTCTATCACGAGCTCTCATACGCGCAACAACATACATTAGTGCATACACAAGGACAGTCGAATAAGTCCGTAACGAATAATCCATTCAAACTAACACAAAAATTACCATATATTGTCGATCAACTTGACGACCAATTCGGATCACAGTCTTGGCGCAACACAAGCCTTAGTAGCCTTGTAGGTACGCTATAACAACTACAGCGACTGCTAGGCTAAAACATTCGCCTAGGGGGGCCGGGATGTTTAAATGAGTCTGGCTCAACCCCCAACTGTAACATTCATCCACACTCACTAAGCATCAACATACCACACTGGCACACAACATTTATCCAAATCCACACCACTGATACATAACATTCACCACACTCACCACAGAACAGAAGAAAACTGTCACATCAACACACCCACACACATAACAACACCGTACACCACACAAAAGGGAATAGAAAGGATCGTCAATGATACCCGCGATTTCTTCTTTTTCGACCTGCGTTCCGATTCACGTATCTTCATTCGTTTTTCACCATCCATCCGCAGCAAGCAGTTGATTAAATCGACAACCTTTGTATAAAACTAACATTTAATATATAAAATTAGCTAAACCATATAAAATCGAATAAAGACAAATATTATAAATTGTATTAGCACAATATACGTCTTTCATTGTTTTTCGGACATATGTACATATATGGATATTAACAGAGTGCGTCCAAAACTAGTGAGAGGCTATGCACCCTATTATTCAAATTTGTTATACATTTATCAACATATGATAGAATTTGTTATACATTTATCAACATATGATTATGATAGAATTTTCACATATAGATGGATACCCATACAATGTTACACATGTGCTGCTAACAGCTGATGTGGCAGATGGCATATGGCATGCGTTTATGCATGATCATTGAGATGATTGGTGGATGGATTTTTCACATATAGATGGAGGTACCCGTACATTATTACACATGTGCTGCTAACAGCTGATGTGGCAGATGGCATATGGCATGCGTTTATGCATGATCATTGAGATGATTGGTGGATGGATTTTTCACATATAGATGGAGGTACCCGTACAATATTACACATGCGCTGCTAACAGCTGATGTGGCAGATGGCATATGGCATGCGTTTACTACATGATGCGATCATTGAGATAATTCTCATGAATTCTCAACTTGTTTATATGCACTATGTATATATAACAAACAGACGCGCATAATGTGTACATATGTCTTTTGGTATACCATTATGCATGATCATGTGTGTATTTATGCCCTTTTTTATACTATTTTTTTTCTTTCTTTTTTCTTTTTACAGGTTATGCTGTTATGCTGCTGCTGCTTCTGTTGCTGTTGTTCCTGTTGTTCCTGTTGTTCGAGGGTGGGTGGGCAAGGGGAAGAAACCCCCTACCCACTTACTACGCCAATTTTGATGGTATTCACCACTGCAATGATTTACGCACCGCCGCCTTTATTTACTCGATTTCGAAGATTTTCCGAGCATTAGAATTGAAGGGCATTTCTCAGCAATAATTGCAGAATGCGTCTGAAGTCGCTAGGCGATTGTTTATTTTTACACATTTTACATTTATATATTTATAAGATCCAAAGTGTAATATCCTTTTGTATATTTTTCTTCAATTTTTAAATAAATATTTCTTTACACAAACACAAACAAAATGGCTTCTTGACAGCAACAGTTTTACAATTAAAAAACAAAACCCCTACCCACTTACCTCTGTTTTTGGTACCCTTATATCTGTTTTTCTGTTTTTGGTAATATGGTACTCATACGACCTGTATAACCCCATTTGCGCGCCGTGAAAAAATCGGGTTTTCACCACGCGTCAATGCATCAAATGCACCAAAATGCACCAAAAAAGTGGTGAATGGTACCAAAAATCCATCCACCAAATGCACCAAAAATAGCGTAGTAAGTGGGTAGGGGTTATTATGCATTATTCGTCATTTTTTACGATCCCCAAAATCCAAAATTTTTGCCAGAATAAAATAATTAACATTAAAAAAACATTAACATTAACATATTTTCAACAGAAAAAATCAAAACTTCAAAACATAAACAGTCAATATTGTCAAATTTATTTTTCTCAGTTCAGTTGATATTGAGATTTTCATAAGAACAGTTGTGTTGAACGGAGCGATTTGAATTTGTTCTCGAAGAAAATAATTACAAAAAAAACCTGACGCAAATAATAAATAAACAAAAAATATTTTCTTACTGAATATTGTGGAATATTTATATATTCGTAATACAATTGTATATATACAATATACAACAAAATCAGCGGATACCAAAATAATTGCCGAAAAAGTGAGTGCAAAAAATTTCTTACAAAAACACACAAAAAAAATCATAACTGGGATTGCATTATCGCAAGGCAATATGTCCTTCCTTTTAAATGGTAAACTTTTACGATCTTCACTATCGAAGACAGTTTTAAACTGGACCGGACTTGGAGCTACGCGTGAAAAGCACGTGATGCCCAAGCATTTGGAAAAAATCAATAAAGACAAAGACCCACCATTTGCACACATGGTTGAGTATTATTATCACTCGGCCGCTCAGCTAATGGAGCCGATGATGATAAAGGAGCTGGAAAAGTATCCTTACATGAAGAAGGAACAGCGTGAACAACGTGTTTCCGCCATGCTTAAATTGATGGGCTGCACTACAAATCTATTGGAAGTTACCTTCCCTATAATAAGAAGTGATGGCAATTACGAGCTAATCACCGGCTATCGCGCACACCACACTAGACACAGATTACCACTCAAAGGCGGTGGGTTCAATTATATTATTGGCTATTATTTTTCTAGAAAAGCTGGTATATTCAAAAAATTTCTCAACGAATTTTCTAGAATATATGCATGTAGTTGTGTGTTTCAAGAAAATGTTCTTCCTTTTCAATGCTTCAACTGCTGATGTCTAGCATGATATATATAACTGACTGATAATATCCGTTCCTCTTTTGTAGGCATACGTTTTGCCATGGACGTCGACGCCGATGAGATACGCGCTTTGGCTTATCTGATGGCGTTTAAGACGGCTTGCGTGAATGTACCGTTTGGTGGTTCCAAGGGTGGCATACGTATCGACCCGAAGAAGTATACTGCACAAGAATTGCAAACAATTACGCGTCGCTATACAATGGAGCTATTACGTCGCAATATGATAGGTCCGGGTATAGATGTACCGGCACCAGATGTGAATACCAGCCAACGCGAGATGAGTTGGTTGGTGGATCAATATATTAAAACTTTTGGTAATTTTTTTTTATGAAATATTAGAAAACGTCTTGATAGACAAATAAATTGTTCTTCTAGGCTATAACGATGTAGATGCATTGGCCATCACGACTGGTAAGCCAGTAGTAAGCGGTAAGCTGGTAAGCGGTATAAATGGTCGCACCGCCGCCACGGGACGTGGTCTATTTAAGGCGGCTGAATGTTTTATTATGGATAAAGATTGGATGGATTTATTAGGCTGGAAGACTGGTTGGAAAGATAAAACCGTGATCGTACAAGGGTTTGGCAATGTCGGTTCCCATGCATCCGTTTTTGTAGTGGAAGCCGGTGCCAAACTGATCGGTGTTCAAGAATTTGACGTGTCTCTAGTAAATGAGAATGGCATTGATCCAAAGGTATGTGGCGTATTGAAAATAAATATCTCCATGATAATATATTTTAAATTTTCTCCATATACTTAGGACTTAATGGAGTATTATGCAAAAAATAATAAATCAATCAAGGGCTATACCAAAGCCACCGAAAAAGAGGGCAGTTTGTTGGGTGAAAAATGCGATATACTAATGCCTTGCTCTACGCAAAAGGTTCTCACTGTCGAAAATGCTAACAGTGTACAAGCCAAGATGATTTTAGAAGGCGCTAATGGTCCTTCGACGCCAGCTGCCGATGAAATATTACGTAAAAAGAATGTACTCATTATACCGGATTTGTTTTGCAATGCTGGCGGTGTAACGGTATCCTACTTTGAGTACTTAAAGAATATCAATCATGTATCTTATGGCAAAATGAATGTTAAACGCGAGAAAGCCATAATCAACGAGATCTTTAACTCCATGAATGAGTGCGAGGTAAGTGAACTTTGACCACCGTGCAAATAAGTTAATTTGTTAATATGAATTTTTTTAATTTATTTATTTAGGATAAGTTCAAGCCAAACAAAAAGTTAAAGCTCATAAGAGACTGTACGAAGGAGGCGGATATTGTAGACGCAGGACTACAAACAGTTATGGAAACTGCGGGGGCAGGCATTAAGATTGTGGCCAATGAATTCGGTCTCTGCAATGATTTACGCACCGCTGCCTTTATTTACTCGATTTCTAAGATTTTCCGAGCCTTAGAAATGGAGGGCATTTCTCAACAATAATTACAGAATGCGTCTGAAGTCGCTTGGCGATTATTTATTTTTACAAATTTTACATTTATATATTTATAAGATCCAAAGTGTTATATCCTTTTGTATATTTTTCTTAAATTTTTAAATAAATATTTCTTTACAAAAACACAAACAGAATGGCTTCTTGACAGCAACAGTTTAACAATTAAAAAAAAAAACCCCTACCCACTTACTACGCCAATTTTGGTGGCATTCACCACTGCAATGATTTACGCACCGCCGCCTTTATTTACTCGATTTCGAAGATTTTCCGAGCATTAGAATTGGAGGGCATTTCTCAGCAATAATTGCAGAATGCGTCTGAAGTCGCTAGGCGATTGTTTATTTTTACACATTTTACATTTATATATTTATAAGATCGAAAGTGTAATATCCTTTTGTATATTTTTCTTCAATTTTTAAATAAATATTTCTTTACACAAACACAAACAAAATGGCTTCTTGACAGCAACAGTTTTACAATTAAAAAACAAAACCCCTACCCACTTACCTCTGTTTTTGGTACCCTTATATCTGTTTTTCTGTTTTTGGTAATATGGTACTCATACGACCTGTATAACCCCATTTGCGCGCCGTGAAAAAATCGGTTTTTCACCACGCGCCAATGCATCAAATGCACCAAAATGCACCAAAAAAGTGGTGAATGGTACCAAAAATCCATCCACCAAATGCACCAAAAATAGCGTAGTAAGTGGGTAGGGGTTATTATGCATTATTCGTCATTTTTTACGATCCCCAAAATCCAAAATTTTTGCCAGAATAAAATAATTAACATTAAAAAAACATTAACATTAACATATTTTCAACAGAAAAAATCAAAACTTCAAAACATAAACAGTCAATATTGTCAAATTTATTTTTCTCAGTTCAGTTGATATTGAGATTTTCATAAGAACAGTTGTGTTGAACGGAGCGATTTGAATTTGTTCTCGAAGAAAATAATTACAAAAAAAAACCTGACGCAAATAATAAATAAACAAAAAATATTTTCTTACTGAATATTGTGGAATATTTATATATTCGTAATACAATTGTATATATACAATATACAACAAAATCAGCGGATACCAAAATAATTGCCGAAAAAGTGAGTGCAAAAAATTTCTTACAAAAACACACAAAAAAAATCATAACTGGGATTGCATTATCGCAAGGCAATATGTCCTTCCTTTTAAATGGTAAACTTTTACGATCTTCACTATCGAAGACAGTTTTAAACTGGACCGGACTTGGAGCTACGCGTGAAAAGCACGTGATGCCCAAGCATTTGGAAAAAATCAATAAAGACAAAGACCCACCATTTGCACACATGGTTGAGTATTATTATCACTCGGCCGCTCAGCTAATGGAGCCGATGATGATAAAGGAGCTGGAAAAGTATCCTTACATGAAGAAGGAACAGCGTGAACAACGTGTTTCCGCCATGCTTAAATTGATGGGCTGCACTACAAATCTATTGGAAGTTACCTTCCCTATAATAAGAAGTGATGGCAATTACGAGCTAATCACCGGCTATCGCGCACACCACACTAGACACAGATTACCACTCAAAGGCGGTGGGTTCAATTATATTATTGGCTATTATTTTTCTAGAAAAGCTGGTATATTCAAAAAATTTCTCAACGAATTTTCTAGAATATATGCATGTAGTTGTGTGTTTCAAGAAAATGTTCTTCCTTTTCAATGCTTCAACTGCTGATGTCTAGCATGATATATATAACTGACTGATAATATCCGTTCCTCTTTTGTAGGCATACGTTTTGCCATGGACGTCGACGCCGATGAGATACGCGCTTTGGCTTATCTGATGGCGTTTAAGACGGCTTGCGTGAATGTACCGTTTGGTGGTTCCAAGGGTGGCATACGTATCGACCCGAAGAAGTATACTGCACAAGAATTGCAAACAATTACGCGTCGCTATACAATGGAGCTATTACGTCGCAATATGATAGGTCCGGGTATAGATGTACCGGCACCAGATGTGAATACCAGCCAACGCGAGATGAGTTGGTTGGTGGATCAATATATTAAAACTTTTGGTAATTTTTTTTTATGAAATATTAGAAAACGTCTTGATAGACAAATAAATTGTTCTTCTAGGCTATAACGATGTAGATGCATTGGCCATCACGACTGGTAAGCCAGTAGAAATAGGCGGTATAAATGGTCGCACCGCCGCCACGGGACGTGGTCTATTTAAGGCGGCTGAATGTTTTATTATGGATAAAGATTGGATGGATTTATTAGGCTGGAAGACTGGTTGGAAAGATAAAACCGTGATCGTACAAGGGTTTGGCAATGTCGGTTCCCATGCATCCGTTTTTGTAGTGGAAGCCGGTGCCAAACTGATCGGTGTTCAAGAATTTGACGTGTCTCTAGTAAATGAGAATGGCATTGATCCAAAGGTATGTGGCGTATTGAAAATAAATATCTCCATGATAATATATTTTAAATTTTCTCCATATACTTAGGACTTAATGGAGTATTATGCAAAAAATAATAAATCAATCAAGGGCTATACCAAAGCCACCGAAAAAGAGGGCAGTTTGTTGGGTGAAAAATGCGATATACTAATGCCTTGCTCTACGCAAAAGGTTCTCACTGTCGAAAATGCTAACAGTGTACAAGCCAAGATGATTTTAGAAGGCGCTAATGGTCCTTCGACGCCAGCTGCCGATGAAATATTACGTAAAAAGAATGTACTCATTATACCGGATTTGTTTTGCAATGCTGGCGGTGTAACGGTATCCTACTTTGAGTACTTAAAGAATATCAATCATGTATCTTATGGCAAAATGAATGTTAAACGCGAGAAAGCCATAATCAACGAGATCTTTAACTCCATGAATGAGTGCGAGGTAAGTGAACTTTGACCACCGTGCAAATAAGTTAATTTGTTAATATGAATTTTTTTAATTTATTTATTTAGGATAAGTTCAAGCCAAACAAAAAGTTAAAGCTCATAAGAGACTGTACGAAGGAGGCGGATATTGTAGACGCAGGACTACAAACAGTTATGGAAACTGCGGGGGCAGGCATTAAGATTGTGGCCAATGAATTCGGTCTCTGCAATGATTTACGCACCGCTGCCTTTATTTACTCGATTTCTAAGATTTTCCGAGCCTTAGAAATGGAGGGCATTTCTCAACAATAATTACAGAATGCGTCTGAAGTCGCTTGGCGATTATTTATTTTTACAAATTTTACATTTATATATTTATAAGATCCAAAGTGTTATATCCTTTTGTATATTTTTCTTAAATTTTTAAATAAATATTTCTTTACAAAAACACAAACAGAATGGCTTCTTGACAGCAACAGTTTAACAATTAAAAAAAAAAACCCCTACCCACTTACTACGCCAATTTTGGTGGCATTCACCACTGCAATGATTTACGCACCGCCGCCTTTATTTACTCGATTTCGAAGATTTTCCGAGCATTAGAATTGGAGGGCATTTCTCAGCAATAATTGCAGAATGCGTCTGAAGTCGCTAGGCGATTGTTTATTTTTACACATTTTACATTTATATATTTATAAGATCGAAAGTGTAATATCCTTTTGTATATTTTTCTTCAATTTTTAAATAAATATTTCTTTACACAAACACAAACAAAATGGCTTCTTGACAGCAACAGTTTTACAATTAAAAAACAAAACCCCTACCCACTTACCTCTGTTTTTGGTACCCTTATATCTGTTTTTCTGTTTTTGGTAATATGGTACTCATACGACCTGTATAACCCCATTTGCGCGCCGTGAAAAAATCGGTTTTTCACCACGCGCCAATGCATCAAATGCACCAAAATGCACCAAAAAAGTGGTGAATGGTACCAAAAATCCATCCACCAAATGCACCAAAAATAGCGTAGTAAGTGGGTAGGGGTTATTATGCATTATTCGTCATTTTTTACGATCCCCAAAATCCAAAATTTTTGCCAGAATAAAATAATTAACATTAAAAAAACATTAACATTAACATATTTTCAACAGAAAAAATCAAAACTTCAAAACATAAACAGTCAATATTGTCAAATTTATTTTTCTCAGTTCAGTTGATATTGAGATTTTCATAAGAACAGTTGTGTTGAACGGAGCGATTTGAATTTGTTCTCGAAGAAAATAATTACAAAAAAAAACCTGACGCAAATAATAAATAAACAAAAAATATTTTCTTACTGAATATTGTGGAATATTTATATATTCGTAATACAATTGTATATATACAATATACAACAAAATCAGCGGATACCAAAATAATTGCCGAAAAAGTGAGTGCAAAAAATTTCTTACAAAAACACACAAAAAAAATCATAACTGGGATTGCATTATCGCAAGGCAATATGTCCTTCCTTTTAAATGGTAAACTTTTACGATCTTCACTATCGAAGACAGTTTTAAACTGGACCGGACTTGGAGCTACGCGTGAAAAGCACGTGATGCCCAAGCATTTGGAAAAAATCAATAAAGACAAAGACCCACCATTTGCACACATGGTTGAGTATTATTATCACTCGGCCGCTCAGCTAATGGAGCCGATGATGATAAAGGAGCTGGAAAAGTATCCTTACATGAAGAAGGAACAGCGTGAACAACGTGTTTCCGCCATGCTTAAATTGATGGGCTGCACTACAAATCTATTGGAAGTTACCTTCCCTATAATAAGAAGTGATGGCAATTACGAGCTAATCACCGGCTATCGCGCACACCACACTAGACACAGATTACCACTCAAAGGCGGTGGGTTCAATTATATTATTGGCTATTATTTTTCTAGAAAAGCTGGTATATTCAAAAAATTTCTCAACGAATTTTCTAGAATATATGCATGTAGTTGTGTGTTTCAAGAAAATGTTCTTCCTTTTCAATGCTTCAACTGCTGATGTCTAGCATGATATATATAACTGACTGATAATATCCGTTCCTCTTTTGTAGGCATACGTTTTGCCATGGACGTCGACGCCGATGAGATACGCGCTTTGGCTTATCTGATGGCGTTTAAGACGGCTTGCGTGAATGTACCGTTTGGTGGTTCCAAGGGTGGCATACGTATCGACCCGAAGAAGTATACTGCACACGAATTGCAAACAATTACGCGTCGCTATACAATGGAGCTATTACGTCGCAATATGATAGGTCCGGGTATAGATGTACCGGCACCAGATGTGAATACCAGCCAACGCGAGATGAGTTGGTTGGTGGATCAATATATTAAAACTTTTGGTAATTTTTTTTTATGAAATATTAGAAAACGTCTTGATAGACAAATAAATTGTTCTTCTAGGCTATAACGATGTAGATGCATTGGCCATCACGACTGGTAAGCCAGTAGAAATAGGCGGTATAAATGGTCGCACCGCCGCCACGGGACGTGGTCTATTTAAGGCGGCTGAATGTTTTATTATGGATAAAGATTGGATGGATTTATTAGGCTGGAAGACTGGTTGGAAAGATAAAACCGTGATCGTACAAGGGTTTGGCAATGTCGGTTCCCATGCATCCGTTTTTGTAGTGGAAGCCGGTGCCAAACTGATCGGTGTTCAAGAATTTGACGTGTCTCTAGTAAATGAGAATGGCATTGATCCAAAGGTATGTGGCGTATTGAAAATAAATATCTTTTTTAATTTTCTTCATATACTTAGGACTTAATGGAGTATTATGCAAAAAATAATAAATCAATCAAGGGCTATACCAAAGCCACCGAAAAAGAGGGCAGTTTGTTGGGTGAAAAATGCGATATACTAATGCCTTGCTCTACGCAAAAGGTTCTCACTGTCGAAAATGCTAACAGTGTACAAGCCAAGATGATTTTAGAAGGCGCTAATGGTCCTTCGACGCCAGCTGCCGATGAAATATTACGTAAAAAGAATGTACTCATTATACCGGATTTGTTTTGCAATGCTGGCGGTGTAACGGTATCCTACTTTGAGTACTTAAAGAATATCAATCATGTATCTTATGGCAAAATGAATGTTAAACGCGAGAAAGCCATAATCAACGAGATCTTTAACTCCATGAATGAGTGCGAGGTAAGTGAACTTTGACCACCGTGCAAATAAGTTAATTTGTTAATATGAATTTTTTTAATTTATTTATTTAGGATAAGTTCAAGCCAAACAAAAAGTTAAAGCTCATAAGAGACTGTACGAAGGAGGCGGATATTGTAGACGCAGGACTACAAACAGTTATGGAAACTGCGGGGGCAGGCATTAAGATTGTGGCCAATGAATTCGGTCTCTGCAATGATTTACGCACCGCTGCCTTTATTTACTCGATTTCTAAGATTTTCCGAGCCTTAGAAATGGAGGGCATTTCTCAACAATAATTACAGAATGCGTCTGAAGTCGCTTGGCGATTATTTATTTTTACAAATTTTACATTTATATATTTATAAGATCCAAAGTGTTATATCCTTTTGTATATTTTTCTTAAATTTTTAAATAAATATTTCTTTACAAAAACACAAACAGAATGGCTTCTTGACAGCAACAGTTTAACAATTAAAAAAAAAAAACCCTACCCACTTACTACGCCAATTTTGGTGGCATTCACCACTGCAATGATTTACGCACCGCCGCCTTTATTTACTCGATTTCGAAGATTTTCCGAGCATTAGAATTGGAGGGCATTTCTCAGCAATAATTGCAGAATGCGTCTGAAGTCGCTAGGCGATTGTTTATTTTTACACATTTTACATTTATATATTTATAAGATCGAAAGTGTAATATCCTTTTGTATATTTTTCTTCAATTTTTAAATAAATATTTCTTTACACAAACACAAACAAAATGGCTTCTTGACAGCAACAGTTTTACAATTAAAAAACAAAACCCCTACCCACTTACCTCTGTTTTTGGTACCCTTATATCTGTTTTTCTGTTTTTGGTAATATGGTACTCATACGACCTGTATAACCCCATTTGCGCGCCGTGAAAAAATCGGGTTTTCACCACGCGTCAATGCATCAAATGCACCAAAATGCACCAAAAAAGTGGTGAATGGTACCAAAAATCCATCCACCAAATGCACCAAAAATAGCGTAGTAAGTGGGTAGGGGTTATTATGCATTATTCGTCATTTTTTACGATCCCCAAAATCCAAAATTTTTGCCAGAATAAAATAATTAACATTAAAAAAACATTAACATTAACATATTTTCAACAGAAAAAATCAAAACTTCAAAACATAAACAGTCAATATTGTCAAATTTATTTTTCTCAGTTCAGTTGATATTGAGATTTTCATAAGAACAGTTGTGTTGAACGGAGCGATTTGAATTTGTTCTCGAAGAAAATAATTACAAAAAAAACCTGACGCAAATAATAAATAAACAAAAAATATTTTCTTACTGAATATTGTGGAATATTTATATATTCGTAATACAATTGTATATATACAATATACAACAAAATCAGCGGATACCAAAATAATTGCCGAAAAAGTGAGTGCAAAAAATTTCTTACAAAAACACACAAAAAAAATCATAACTGGGATTGCATTATCGCAAGGCAATATGTCCTTCCTTTTAAATGGTAAACTTTTACGATCTTCACTATCGAAGACAGTTTTAAACTGGACCGGACTTGGAGCTACGCGTGAAAAGCACGTGATGCCCAAGCATTTGGAAAAAATCAATAAAGACAAAGACCCACCATTTGCACACATGGTTGAGTATTATTATCACTCGGCCGCTCAGCTAATGGAGCCGATGATGATAAAGGAGCTGGAAAAGTATCCTTACATGAAGAAGGAACAGCGTGAACAACGTGTTTCCGCCATGCTTAAATTGATGGGCTGCACTACAAATCTATTGGAAGTTACCTTCCCTATAATAAGAAGTGATGGCAATTACGAGCTAATCACCGGCTATCGCGCACACCACACTAGACACAGATTACCACTCAAAGGCGGTGGGTTCAATTATATTATTGGCTATTATTTTTCTAGAAAAGCTGGTATATTCAAAAAATTTCTCAACGAATTTTCTAGAATATATGCATGTAGTTGTGTGTTTCAAGAAAATGTTCTTCCTTTTCAATGCTTCAACTGCTGATGTCTAGCATGATATATATAACTGACTGATAATATCCGTTCCTCTTTTGTAGGCATACGTTTTGCCATGGACGTCGACGCCGATGAGATACGCGCTTTGGCTTATCTGATGGCGTTTAAGACGGCTTGCGTGAATGTACCGTTTGGTGGTTCCAAGGGTGGCATACGTATCGACCCGAAGAAGTATACTGCACAAGAATTGCAAACAATTACGCGTCGCTATACAATGGAGCTATTACGTCGCAATATGATAGGTCCGGGTATAGATGTACCGGCACCAGATGTGAATACCAGCCAACGCGAGATGAGTTGGTTGGTGGATCAATATATTAAAACTTTTGGTAATTTTTTTTTATGAAATATTAGAAAACGTCTTGATAGACAAATAAATTGTTCTTCTAGGCTATAACGATGTAGATGCATTGGCCATCACGACTGGTAAGCCAGTAGAAATAGGCGGTATAAATGGTCGCACCGCCGCCACGGGACGTGGTCTATTTAAGGCGGCTGAATGTTTTATTATGGATAAAGATTGGATGGATTTATTAGGCTGGAAGACTGGTTGGAAAGATAAAACCGTGATCGTACAAGGGTTTGGCAATGTCGGTTCCCATGCATCCGTTTTTGTAGTGGAAGCCGGTGCCAAACTGATCGGTGTTCAAGAATTTGACGTGTCTCTAGTAAATGAGAATGGCATTGATCCAAAGGTATGTGGCGTATTGAAAATAAATATCTCCATGATAATATTTTTTTAATTTTCTTCATATACTTAGGACTTAATGGAGTATTATGCAAAAAATAATAAATCAATCAAGGGCTATACCAAAGCCACCGAAAAAGAGGGCAGTTTGTTGGGTGAAAAATGCGATATACTAATGCCTTGCTCTACGCAAAAGGTTCTCACTGTCGAAAATGCTAACAGTGTACAAGCCAAGATGATTTTAGAAGGCGCTAATGGTCCTTCGACGCCAGCTGCCGATGAAATATTACGTAAAAAGAATGTACTCATTATACCGGATTTGTTTTGCAATGCTGGCGGTGTAACGGTATCCTACTTTGAGTACTTAAAGAATATCAATCATGTATCTTATGGCAAAATGAATGTTAAACGCGAGAAAGCCATAATCAACGAGATCTTTAACTCCATGAATGAGTGCGAGGTAAGTGAACTTTGACCACCGTGCAAATAAGTTAATTTGTTAATATGAATTTTTTTAATTTATTTATTTAGGATAAGTTCAAGCCAAACAAAAAGTTAAAGCTCATAAGAGACTGTACGAAGGAGGCGGATATTGTAGACGCAGGACTACAAACAGTTATGGAAACTGCGGGGGCAGGCATTAAGATTGTGGCCAATGAATTCGGTCTCTGCAATGATTTACGCACCGCTGCCTTTATTTACTCGATTTCTAAGATTTTCCGAGCCTTAGAAATGGAGGGCATTTCTCAACAATAATTACAGAATGCGTCTGAAGTCGCTTGGCGATTATTTATTTTTACAAATTTTACATTTATATATTTATAAGATCCAAAGTGTTATATCCTTTTGTATATTTTTCTTAAATTTTTAAATAAATATTTCTTTACAAAAACACAAACAGAATGGCTTCTTGACAGCAACAGTTTAACAATTAAAAAAAAAAACCCCTACCCACTTACTACGCCAATTTTGGTGGCATTCACCACTGCAATGATTTACGCACCGCCGCCTTTATTTACTCGATTTCGAAGATTTTCCGAGCATTAGAATTGGAGGGCATTTCTCAGCAATAATTGCAGAATGCGTCTGAAGTCGCTAGGCGATTGTTTATTTTTACACATTTTACATTTATATATTTATAAGATCGAAAGTGTAATATCCTTTTGTATATTTTTCTTCAATTTTTAAATAAATATTTCTTTACACAAACACAAACAAAATGGCTTCTTGACAGCAACAGTTTTACAATTAAAAAACAAAACCCCTACCCACTTACCTCTGTTTTTGGTACCCTTATATCTGTTTTTCTGTTTTTGGTAATATGGTACTCATACGACCTGTATAACCCCATTTGCGCGCCGTGAAAAAATCGGTTTTTCACCACGCGCCAATGCATCAAATGCACCAAAATGCACCAAAAAAGTGGTGAATGGTACCAAAAATCCATCCACCAAATGCACCAAAAATAGCGTAGTAAGTGGGTAGGGGTTATTATGCATTATTCGTCATTTTTTACGATCCCCAAAATCCAAAATTTTTGCCAGAATAAAATAATTAACATTAAAAAAACATTAACATTAACATATTTTCAACAGAAAAAATCAAAACTTCAAAACATAAACAGTCAATATTGTCAAATTTATTTTTCTCAGTTCAGTTGATATTGAGATTTTCATAAGAACAGTTGTGTTGAACGGAGCGATTTGAATTTGTTCTCGAAGAAAATAATTACAAAAAAAAACCTGACGCAAATAATAAATAAACAAAAAATATTTTCTTACTGAATATTGTGGAATATTTATATATTCGTAATACAATTGTATATATACAATATACAACAAAATCAGCGGATACCAAAATAATTGCCGAAAAAGTGAGTGCAAAAAATTTCTTACAAAAACACACAAAAAAAATCATAACTGGGATTGCATTATCGCAAGGCAATATGTCCTTCCTTTTAAATGGTAAACTTTTACGATCTTCACTATCGAAGACAGTTTTAAACTGGACCGGACTTGGAGCTACGCGTGAAAAGCACGTGATGCCCAAGCATTTGGAAAAAATCAATAAAGACAAAGACCCACCATTTGCACACATGGTTGAGTATTATTATCACTCGGCCGCTCAGCTAATGGAGCCGATGATGATAAAGGAGCTGGAAAAGTATCCTTACATGAAGAAGGAACAGCGTGAACAACGTGTTTCCGCCATGCTTAAATTGATGGGCTGCACTACAAATCTATTGGAAGTTACCTTCCCTATAATAAGAAGTGATGGCAATTACGAGCTAATCACCGGCTATCGCGCACACCACACTAGACACAGATTACCACTCAAAGGCGGTGGGTTCAATTATATTATTGGCTATTATTTTTCTAGAAAAGCTGGTATATTCAAAAAATTTCTCAACGAATTTTCTAGAATATATGCATGTAGTTGTGTGTTTCAAGAAAATGTTCTTCCTTTTCAATGCTTCAACTGCTGATGTCTAGCATGATATATATAACTGACTGATAATATCCGTTCCTCTTTTGTAGGCATACGTTTTGCCATGGACGTCGACGCCGATGAGATACGCGCTTTGGCTTATCTGATGGCGTTTAAGACGGCTTGCGTGAATGTACCGTTTGGTGGTTCCAAGGGTGGCATACGTATCGACCCGAAGAAGTATACTGCACAAGAATTGCAAACAATTACGCGTCGCTATACAATGGAGCTATTACGTCGCAATATGATAGGTCCGGGTATAGATGTACCGGCACCAGATGTGAATACCAGCCAACGCGAGATGAGTTGGTTGGTGGATCAATATATTAAAACTTTTGGTAATTTTTTTTTATGAAATATTAGAAAACGTCTTGATAGACAAATAAATTGTTCTTCTAGGCTATAACGATGTAGATGCATTGGCCATCACGACTGGTAAGCCAGTAGAAATAGGCGGTATAAATGGTCGCACCGCCGCCACGTGACGTGGTCTATTTAAGGCGGCTGAATGTTTTATTATGGATAAAGATTGGATGGATTTATTAGGCTGGAAGACTGGTTGGAAAGATAAAACCGTGATCGTACAAGGGTTTGGCAATGTCGGTTCCCATGCATCCGTTTTTGTAGTGGAAGCCGGTGCCAAACTGATCGGTGTTCAAGAATTTGACGTGTCTCTAGTAAATGAGAATGGCATTGATCCAAAGGTATGTGGCGTATTGAAAATAAATATCTCCATGATAATATTTTTTTAATTTTCTTCATATACTTAGGACTTAATGGAGTATTATGCAAAAAATAATAAATCAATCAAGGGCTATACCAAAGCCACCGAAAAAGAGGGCAGTTTGTTGGGTGAAAAATGCGATATACTAATGCCTTGCTCTACGCAAAAGGTTCTCACTGTCGAAAATGCTAACAGTGTACAAGCCAAGATGATTTTAGAAGGCGCTAATGGTCCTTCGACGCCAGCTGCCGATGAAATATTACGTAAAAAGAATGTACTCATTATACCGGATTTGTTTTGCAATGCTGGCGGTGTAACGGTATCCTACTTTGAGTACTTAAAGAATATCAATCATGTATCTTATGGCAAAATGAATGTTAAACGCGAGAAAGCCATAATCAACGAGATCTTTAACTCCATGAATGAGTGCGAGGTAAGTGAACTTTGACCACCGTGCAAATAAGTTAATTTGTTAATATGAATTTTTTTAATTTATTTATTTAGGATAAGTTCAAGCCAAACAAAAAGTTTAAGCTCATAAGAGACTGTACGAAGGAGGCGGATATTGTAGACGCAGGACTACAAACAGTTATGGAAACTGCGGGGGCAGGCATTAAGATTGTGGCCAATGAATTCGGTCTCTGCAATGATTTACGCACCGCTGCCTTTATTTACTCGATTTCTAAGATTTTCCGAGCCTTAGAAATGGAGGGCATTTCTCAACAATAATTACAGAATGCGTCTGAAGTCGCTTGGCGATTATTTATTTTTACAAATTTTACATTTATATATTTATAAGATCCAAAGTGTTATATCCTTTTGTATATTTTTCTTAAATTTTTAAATAAATATTTCTTTACAAAAACACAAACAGAATGGCTTCTTGACAGCAACAGTTTAACAATTAAAAAAAAAAACCCTACCCACTTACTACGCCAATTTTGGTGGCATTCACCACTGCAATGATTTACGCACCGCCGCCTTTATTTACTCGATTTCGAAGATTTTCCGAGCATTAGAATTGGAGGGCATTTCTCAGCAATAATTGCAGAATGCGTCTGAAGTCGCTAGGCGATTGTTTATTTTTACACATTTTACATTTATATATTTATAAGATCGAAAGTGTAATATCCTTTTGTATATTTTTCTTCAATTTTTAAATAAATATTTCTTTACACAAACACAAACAAAATGGCTTCTTGACAGCAACAGTTTTACAATTAAAAAACAAAACCCCTACCCACTTACCTCTGTTTTTGGTACCCTTATATCTGTTTTTCTGTTTTTGGTAATATGGTACTCATACGACCTGTATAACCCCATTTGCGCGCCGTGAAAAAATCGGTTTTTCACCACGCGCCAATGCATCAAATGCACCAAAATGCACCAAAAAAGTGGTGAATGGTACCAAAAATCCATCCACCAAATGCACCAAAAATAGCGTAGTAAGTGGGTAGGGGTTATTATGCATTATTCGTCATTTTTTACGATCCCCAAAATCCAAAATTTTTGCCAGAATAAAATAATTAACATTAAAAAAACATTAACATTAACATATTTTCAACAGAAAAAATCAAAACTTCAAAACATAAACAGTCAATATTGTCAAATTTATTTTTCTCAGTTCAGTTGATATTGAGATTTTCATAAGAACAGTTGTGTTGAACGGAGCGATTTGAATTTGTTCTCGAAGAAAATAATTACAAAAAAAAACCTGACGCAAATAATAAATAAACAAAAAATATTTTCTTACTGAATATTGTGGAATATTTATATATTCGTAATACAATTGTATATATACAATATACAACAAAATCAGCGGATACCAAAATAATTGCCGAAAAAGTGAGTGCAAAAAATTTCTTACAAAAACACACAAAAAAAATCATAACTGGGATTGCATTATCGCAAGGCAATATGTCCTTCCTTTTAAATGGTAAACTTTTACGATCTTCACTATCGAAGACAGTTTTAAACTGGACCGGACTTGGAGCTACGCGTGAAAAGCACGTGATGCCCAAGCATTTGGAAAAAATCAATAAAGACAAAGACCCACCATTTGCACACATGGTTGAGTATTATTATCACTCGGCCGCTCAGCTAATGGAGCCGATGATGATAAAGGAGCTGGAAAAGTATCCTTACATGAAGAAGGAACAGCGTGAACAACGTGTTTCCGCCATGCTTAAATTGATGGGCTGCACTACAAATCTATTGGAAGTTACCTTCCCTATAATAAGAAGTGATGGCAATTACGAGCTAATCACCGGCTATCGCGCACACCACACTAGACACAGATTACCACTCAAAGGCGGTGGGTTCAATTATATTATTGGCTATTATTTTTCTAGAAAAGCTGGTATATTCAAAAAATTTCTCAACGAATTTTCTAGAATATATGCATGTAGTTGTGTGTTTCAAGAAAATGTTCTTCCTTTTCAATGCTTCAACTGCTGATGTCTAGCATGATATATATAACTGACTGATAATATCCGTTCCTCTTTTGTAGGCATACGTTTTGCCATGGACGTCGACGCCGATGAGATACGCGCTTTGGCTTATCTGATGGCGTTTAAGACGGCTTGCGTGAATGTACCGTTTGGTGGTTCCAAGGGTGGCATACGTATCGACCCGAAGAAGTATACTGCACACGAATTGCAAACAATTACGCGTCGCTATACAATGGAGCTATTACGTCGCAATATGATAGGTCCGGGTATAGATGTACCGGCACCAGATGTGAATACCAGCCAACGCGAGATGAGTTGGTTGGTGGATCAATATATTAAAACTTTTGGTAATTTTTTTTTATGAAATATTAGAAAACGTCTTGATAGACAAATAAATTGTTCTTCTAGGCTATAACGATGTAGATGCATTGGCCATCACGACTGGTAAGCCAGTAGAAATAGGCGGTATAAATGGTCGCACCGCCGCCACGGGACGTGGTCTATTTAAGGCGGCTGAATGTTTTATTATGGATAAAGATTGGATGGATTTATTAGGCTGGAAGACTGGTTGGAAAGATAAAACCGTGATCGTACAAGGGTTTGGCAATGTCGGTTCCCATGCATCCGTTTTTGTAGTGGAAGCCGGTGCCAAACTGATCGGTGTTCAAGAATTTGACGTGTCTCTAGTAAATGAGAATGGCATTGATCCAAAGGTATGTGGCGTATTGAAAATAAATATCTTTTTTAATTTTCTTCATATACTTAGGACTTAATGGAGTATTATGCAAAAAATAATAAATCAATCAAGGGCTATACCAAAGCCACCGAAAAAGAGGGCAGTTTGTTGGGTGAAAAATGCGATATACTAATGCCTTGCTCTACGCAAAAGGTTCTCACTGTCGAAAATGCTAACAGTGTACAAGCCAAGATGATTTTAGAAGGCGCTAATGGTCCTTCGACGCCAGCTGCCGATGAAATATTACGTAAAAAGAATGTACTCATTATACCGGATTTGTTTTGCAATGCTGGCGGTGTAACGGTATCCTACTTTGAGTACTTAAAGAATATCAATCATGTATCTTATGGCAAAATGAATGTTAAACGCGAGAAAGCCATAATCAACGAGATCTTTAACTCCATGAATGAGTGCGAGGTAAGTGAACTTTGACCACCGTGCAAATAAGTTAATTTGTTAATATGAATTTTTTTAATTTATTTATTTAGGATAAGTTCAAGCCAAACAAAAAGTTAAAGCTCATAAGAGACTGTACGAAGGAGGCGGATATTGTAGACGCAGGACTACAAACAGTTATGGAAACTGCGGGGGCAGGCATTAAGATTGTGGCCAATGAATTCGGTCTCTGCAATGATTTACGCACCGCTGCCTTTATTTACTCGATTTCTAAGATTTTCCGAGCATTAGAATTGAAGGGCATTTCTCAGCAATAATTGCAGAATGCGTCTGAAGTCGCTAGGCGATTGTTTATTTTTACACATTTTACATTTATATATTTATAAGATCCAAAGTGTAATATCCTTTTGTATATTTTTCTTCAATTTTTAAATAAATATTTCTTTACACAAACACAAACAAAATGGCTTCTTGACAGCAACAGTTTTACAATTAAAAAACAAAACCCCTACCCACTTACCTCTGTTTTTGGTACCCTTATATCTGTTTTTCTGTTTTTGGTAATATGGTACTCATACGACCTGTATAACCCCATTTGCGCGCCGTGAAAAAATCGGGTTTTCACCACGCGTCAATGCATCAAATGCACCAAAATGCACCAAAAAAGTGGTGAATGGTACCAAAAATCCATCCACCAAATGCACCAAAAATAGCGTAGTAAGTGGGTAGGGGTTATTATGCATTATTCGTCATTTTTTACGATCCCCAAAATCCAAAATTTTTGCCAGAATAAAATAATTAACATTAAAAAAACATTAACATTAACATATTTTCAACAGAAAAAATCAAAACTTCAAAACATAAACAGTCAATATTGTCAAATTTATTTTTCTCAGTTCAGTTGATATTGAGATTTTCATAAGAACAGTTGTGTTGAACGGAGCGATTTGAATTTGTTCTCGAAGAAAATAATTACAAAAAAAACCTGACGCAAATAATAAATAAACAAAAAATATTTTCTTACTGAATATTGTGGAATATTTATATATTCGTAATACAATTGTATATATACAATATACAACAAAATCAGCGGATACCAAAATAATTGCCGAAAAAGTGAGTGCAAAAAATTTCTTACAAAAACACACAAAAAAAATCATAACTGGGATTGCATTATCGCAAGGCAATATGTCCTTCCTTTTAAATGGTAAACTTTTACGATCTTCACTATCGAAGACAGTTTTAAACTGGACCGGACTTGGAGCTACGCGTGAAAAGCACGTGATGCCCAAGCATTTGGAAAAAATCAATAAAGACAAAGACCCACCATTTGCACACATGGTTGAGTATTATTATCACTCGGCCGCTCAGCTAATGGAGCCGATGATGATAAAGGAGCTGGAAAAGTATCCTTACATGAAGAAGGAACAGCGTGAACAACGTGTTTCCGCCATGCTTAAATTGATGGGCTGCACTACAAATCTATTGGAAGTTACCTTCCCTATAATAAGAAGTGATGGCAATTACGAGCTAATCACCGGCTATCGCGCACACCACACTAGACACAGATTACCACTCAAAGGCGGTGGGTTCAATTATATTATTGGCTATTATTTTTCTAGAAAAGCTGGTATATTCAAAAAATTTCTCAACGAATTTTCTAGAATATATGCATGTAGTTGTGTGTTTCAAGAAAATGTTCTTCCTTTTCAATGCTTCAACTGCTGATGTCTAGCATGATATATATAACTGACTGATAATATCCGTTCCTCTTTTGTAGGCATACGTTTTGCCATGGACGTCGACGCCGATGAGATACGCGCTTTGGCTTATCTGATGGCGTTTAAGACGGCTTGCGTGAATGTACCGTTTGGTGGTTCCAAGGGTGGCATACGTATCGACCCGAAGAAGTATACTGCACAAGAATTGCAAACAATTACGCGTCGCTATACAATGGAGCTATTACGTCGCAATATGATAGGTCCGGGTATAGATGTACCGGCACCAGATGTGAATACCAGCCAACGCGAGATGAGTTGGTTGGTGGATCAATATATTAAAACTTTTGGTAATTTTTTTTTATGAAATATTAGAAAACGTCTTGATAGACAAATAAATTGTTCTTCTAGGCTATAACGATGTAGATGCATTGGCCATCACGACTGGTAAGCCAGTAGAAATAGGCGGTATAAATGGTCGCACCGCCGCCACGGGACGTGGTCTATTTAAGGCGGCTGAATGTTTTATTATGGATAAAGATTGGATGGATTTATTAGGCTGGAAGACTGGTTGGAAAGATAAAACCGTGATCGTACAAGGGTTTGGCAATGTCGGTTCCCATGCATCCGTTTTTGTAGTGGAAGCCGGTGCCAAACTGATCGGTGTTCAAGAATTTGACGTGTCTCTAGTAAATGAGAATGGCATTGATCCAAAGGTATGTGGCGTATTGAAAATAAATATCTCCATGATAATATTTTTTTAATTTTCTTCATATACTTAGGACTTAATGGAGTATTATGCAAAAAATAATAAATCAATCAAGGGCTATACCAAAGCCACCGAAAAAGAGGGCAGTTTGTTGGGTGAAAAATGCGATATACTAATGCCTTGCTCTACGCAAAAGGTTCTCACTGTCGAAAATGCTAACAGTGTACAAGCCAAGATGATTTTAGAAGGCGCTAATGGTCCTTCGACGCCAGCTGCCGATGAAATATTACGTAAAAAGAATGTACTCATTATACCGGATTTGTTTTGCAATGCTGGCGGTGTAACGGTATCCTACTTTGAGTACTTAAAGAATATCAATCATGTATCTTATGGCAAAATGAATGTTAAACGCGAGAAAGCCATAATCAACGAGATCTTTAACTCCATGAATGAGTGCGAGGTAAGTGAACTTTGACCACCGTGCAAATAAGTTAATTTGTTAATATGAATTTTTTTAATTTATTTATTTAGGATAAGTTCAAGCCAAACAAAAAGTTAAAGCTCATAAGAGACTGTACGAAGGAGGCGGATATTGTAGACGCAGGACTACAAACAGTTATGGAAACTGCGGGGGCAGGCATTAAGATTGTGGCCAATGAATTCGGTCTCTGCAATGATTTACGCACCGCTGCCTTTATTTACTCGATTTCTAAGATTTTCCGAGCCTTAGAAATGGAGGGCATTTCTCAACAATAATTACAGAATGCGTCTGAAGTCGCTTGGCGATTATTTATTTTTACAAATTTTACATTTATATATTTATAAGATCCAAAGTGTTATATCCTTTTGTATATTTTTCTTAAATTTTTAAATAAATATTTCTTTACAAAAACACAAACAGAATGGCTTCTTGACAGCAACAGTTTAACAATTAAAAAAAAAAAACCCCTACCCACTTACTACGCCAATTTTGGTGGCATTCACCACTGCAATGATTTACGCACCGCCGCCTTTATTTACTCGATTTCGAAGATTTTCCGAGCATTAGAATTGGAGGGCATTTCTCAGCAATAATTGCAGAATGCGTCTGAAGTCGCTAGGCGATTGTTTATTTTTACACATTTTACATTTATATATTTATAAGATCCAAAGTGTAATATCCTTTTGTATATTTTTCTTCAATTTTTAAATAAATATTTCTTTACACAAACACAAACAAAATGGCTTCTTGACAGCAACAGTTTTACAATTAAAAAACAAAACCCCTACCCACTTACCTCTGTTTTTGGTACCCTTATATCTGTTTTTCTGTTTTTGGTAATATGGTACTCATACGACCTGTATAACCCCATTTGCGCGCCGTGAAAAAATCGGGTTTTCACCACGCGTCAATGCATCAAATGCACCAAAATGCACCAAAAAAGTGGTGAATGGTACCAAAAATCCATCCACCAAATGCACCAAAAATAGCGTAGTAAGTGGGTAGGGGTTATTATGCATTATTCGTCATTTTTTACGATCCCCAAAATCCAAAATTTTTGCCAGAATAAAATAATTAACATTAAAAAAACATTAACATTAACATATTTTCAACAGAAAAAATCAAAACTTCAAAACATAAACAGTCAATATTGTCAAATTTATTTTTCTCAGTTCAGTTGATATTGAGATTTTCATAAGAACAGTTGTGTTGAACGGAGCGATTTGAATTTGTTCTCGAAGAAAATAATTACAAAAAAAACCTGACGCAAATAATAAATAAACAAAAAATATTTTCTTACTGAATATTGTGGAATATTTATATATTCGTAATACAATTGTATATATACAATATACAACAAAATCAGCGGATACCAAAATAATTGCCGAAAAAGTGAGTGCAAAAAATTTCTTACAAAAACACACAAAAAAAATCATAACTGGGATTGCATTATCGCAAGGCAATATGTCCTTCCTTTTAAATGGTAAACTTTTACGATCTTCACTATCGAAGACAGTTTTAAACTGGACCGGACTTGGAGCTACGCGTGAAAAGCACGTGATGCCCAAGCATTTGGAAAAAATCAATAAAGACAAAGACCCACCATTTGCACACATGGTTGAGTATTATTATCACTCGGCCGCTCAGCTAATGGAGCCGATGATGATAAAGGAGCTGGAAAAGTATCCTTACATGAAGAAGGAACAGCGTGAACAACGTGTTTCCGCCATGCTTAAATTGATGGGCTGCACTACAAATCTATTGGAAGTTACCTTCCCTATAATAAGAAGTGATGGCAATTACGAGCTAATCACCGGCTATCGCGCACACCACACTAGACACAGATTACCACTCAAAGGCGGTGGGTTCAATTATATTATTGGCTATTATTTTTCTAGAAAAGCTGGTATATTCAAAAAATTTCTCAACGAATTTTCTAGAATATATGCATGTAGTTGTGTGTTTCAAGAAAATGTTCTTCCTTTTCAATGCTTCAACTGCTGATGTCTAGCATGATATATATAACTGACTGATAATATCCGTTCCTCTTTTGTAGGCATACGTTTTGCCATGGACGTCGACGCCGATGAGATACGCGCTTTGGCTTATCTGATGGCGTTTAAGACGGCTTGCGTGAATGTACCGTTTGGTGGTTCCAAGGGTGGCATACGTATCGACCCGAAGAAGTATACTGCACAAGAATTGCAAACAATTACGCGTCGCTATACAATGGAGCTATTACGTCGCAATATGATAGGTCCGGGTATAGATGTACCGGCACCAGATGTGAATACCAGCCAACGCGAGATAAGTTGGTTGGTGGATCAATATATTAAAACTTTTGGTAATTTTTTTTTATGAAATATTAGAAAACGTCTTGATAGACAAATAAATTGTTCTTCTAGGCTATAACGATGTAGATGCATTGGCCATCACGACTGGTAAGCCAGTAGAAATAGGCGGTATAAATGGTCGCACCGCCGCCACGGGACGTGGTCTATTTAAGGCGGCTGAATGTTTTATTATGGATAAAGATTGGATGGATTTATTAGGCTGGAAGACTGGTTGGAAAGATAAAACCGTGATCGTACAAGGGTTTGGCAATGTCGGTTCCCATGCATCCGTTTTTGTAGTGGAAGCCGGTGCCAAACTGATCGGTGTTCAAGAATTTGACGTGTCTCTAGTAAATGAGAATGGCATTGATCCAAAGGTATGTGGCGTATTGAAAATAAATATCTCCATGATAATATTTTTTTAATTTTCTTCATATACTTAGGACTTAATGGAGTATTATGCAAAAAATAATAAATCAATCAAGGGCTATACCAAAGCCACCGAAAAAGAGGGCAGTTTGTTGGGTGAAAAATGCGATATACTAATGCCTTGCTCTACGCAAAAGGTTCTCACTGTCGAAAATGCTAACAGTGTACAAGCCAAGATGATTTTAGAAGGCGCTAATGGTCCTTCGACGCCAGCTGCCGATGAAATATTACGTAAAAAGAATGTACTCATTATACCGGATTTGTTTTGCAATGCTGGCGGTGTAACGGTATCCTACTTTGAGTACTTAAAGAATATCAATCATGTATCTTATGGCAAAATGAATGTTAAACGCGAGAAAGCCATAATCAACGAGATCTTTAACTCCATGAATGAGTGCGAGGTAAGTGAACTTTGACCACCGTGCAAATAAGTTAATTTGTTAATATGAATTTTTTTAATTTATTTATTTAGGATAAGTTCAAGCCAAACAAAAAGTTAAAGCTCATAAGAGACTGTACGAAGGAGGCGGATATTGTAGACGCAGGACTACAAACAGTTATGGAAACTGCGGGGGCAGGCATTAAGATTGTGGCCAATGAATTCGGTCTCTGCAATGATTTACGCACCGCTGCCTTTATTTACTCGATTTCTAAGATTTTCCGAGCCTTAGAAATGGAGGGCATTTCTCAACAATAATTACAGAATGCGTCTGAAGTCGCTTGGCGATTATTTATTTTTACAAATTTTACATTTATATATTTATAAGATCCAAAGTGTTATATCCTTTTGTATATTTTTCTTAAATTTTTAAATAAATATTTCTTTACAAAAACACAAACAGAATGGCTTCTTGACAGCAACAGTTTAACAATTAAAAAAAAAACCCCTACCCACTTACTACGCCAATTTTGGTGGCATTCACCACTGCAATGATTTACGCACCGCCGCCTTTATTTACTCGATTTCGAAGATTTTCCGAGCATTAGAATTGGAGGGCATTTCTCAGCAATAATTGCAGAATGCGTCTGAAGTCGCTAGGCGATTGTTTATTTTTACACATTTTACATTTATATATTTATAAGATCGAAAGTGTAATATCCTTTTGTATATTTTTCTTCAATTTTTAAATAAATATTTCTTTACACAAACACAAACAAAATGGCTTCTTGACAGCAACAGTTTTACAATTAAAAAACAAAACCCCTACCCACTTACCTCTGTTTTTGGTACCCTTATATCTGTTTTTCTGTTTTTGGTAATATGGTACTCATACGACCTGTATAACCCCATTTGCGCGCCGTGAAAAAATCGGTTTTTCACCACGCGCCAATGCATCAAATGCACCAAAATGCACCAAAAAAGTGGTGAATGGTACCAAAAATCCATCCACCAAATGCACCAAAAATAGCGTAGTAAGTGGGTAGGGGTTATTATGCATTATTCGTCATTTTTTACGATCCCCAAAATCCAAAATTTTTGCCAGAATAAAATAATTAACATTAAAAAAACATTAACATTAACATATTTTCAACAGAAAAAATCAAAACTTCAAAACATAAACAGTCAATATTGTCAAATTTATTTTTCTCAGTTCAGTTGATATTGAGATTTTCATAAGAACAGTTGTGTTGAACGGAGCGATTTGAATTTGTTCTCGAAGAAAATAATTACAAAAAAAAACCTGACGCAAATAATAAATAAACAAAAAATATTTTCTTACTGAATATTGTGGAATATTTATATATTCGTAATACAATTGTATATATACAATATACAACAAAATCAGCGGATACCAAAATAATTGCCGAAAAAGTGAGTGCAAAAAATTTCTTACAAAAACACACAAAAAAAATCATAACTGGGATTGCATTATCGCAAGGCAATATGTCCTTCCTTTTAAATGGTAAACTTTTACGATCTTCACTATCGAAGACAGTTTTAAACTGGACCGGACTTGGAGCTACGCGTGAAAAGCACGTGATGCCCAAGCATTTGGAAAAAATCAATAAAGACAAAGACCCACCATTTGCACACATGGTTGAGTATTATTATCACTCGGCCGCTCAGCTAATGGAGCCGATGATGATAAAGGAGCTGGAAAAGTATCCTTACATGAAGAAGGAACAGCGTGAACAACGTGTTTCCGCCATGCTTAAATTGATGGGCTGCACTACAAATCTATTGGAAGTTACCTTCCCTATAATAAGAAGTGATGGCAATTACGAGCTAATCACCGGCTATCGCGCACACCACACTAGACACAGATTACCACTCAAAGGCGGTGGGTTCAATTATATTATTGGCTATTATTTTTCTAGAAAAGCTGGTATATTCAAAAAATTTCTCAACGAATTTTCTAGAATATATGCATGTAGTTGTGTGTTTCAAGAAAATGTTCTTCCTTTTCAATGCTTCAACTGCTGATGTCTAGCATGATATATATAACTGACTGATAATATCCGTTCCTCTTTTGTAGGCATACGTTTTGCCATGGACGTCGACGCCGATGAGATACGCGCTTTGGCTTATCTGATGGCGTTTAAGACGGCTTGCGTGAATGTACCGTTTGGTGGTTCCAAGGGTGGCATACGTATCGACCCGAAGAAGTATACTGCACAAGAATTGCAAACAATTACGCGTCGCTATACAATGGAGCTATTACGTCGCAATATGATAGGTCCGGGTATAGATGTACCGGCACCAGATGTGAATACCAGCCAACGCGAGATGAGTTGGTTGGTGGATCAATATATTAAAACTTTTGGTAATTTTTTTTTATGAAATATTAGAAAACGTCTTGATAGACAAATAAATTGTTCTTCTAGGCTATAACGATGTAGATGCATTGGCCATCACGACTGGTAAGCCAGTAGAAATAGGCGGTATAAATGGTCGCACCGCCGCCACGGGACGTGGTCTATTTAAGGCGGCTGAATGTTTTATTATGGATAAAGATTGGATGGATTTATTAGGCTGGAAGACTGGTTGGAAAGATAAAACCGTGATCGTACAAGGGTTTGGCAATGTCGGTTCCCATGCATCCGTTTTTGTAGTGGAAGCCGGTGCCAAACTGATCGGTGTTCAAGAATTTGACGTGTCTCTAGTAAATGAGAATGGCATTGATCCAAAGGTATGTGGCGTATTGAAAATAAATATCTCCATGATAATATTTTTTTAATTTTCTTCATATACTTAGGACTTAATGGAGTATTATGCAAAAAATAATAAATCAATCAAGGGCTATACCAAAGCCACCGAAAAAGAGGGCAGTTTGTTGGGTGAAAAATGCGATATACTAATGCCTTGCTCTACGCAAAAGGTTCTCACTGTCGAAAATGCTAACAGTGTACAAGCCAAGATGATTTTAGAAGGCGCTAATGGTCCTTCGACGCCAGCTGCCGATGAAATATTACGTAAAAAGAATGTACTCATTATACCGGATTTGTTTTGCAATGCTGGCGGTGTAACGGTATCCTACTTTGAGTACTTAAAGAATATCAATCATGTATCTTATGGCAAAATGAATGTTAAACGCGAGAAAGCCATAATCAACGAGATCTTTAACTCCATGAATGAGTGCGAGGTAAGTGAACTTTGACCACCGTGCAAATAAGTTAATTTGTTAATATGAATTTTTTTAATTTATTTATTTAGGATAAGTTCAAGCCAAACAAAAAGTTAAAGCTCATAAGAGACTGTACGAAGGAGGCGGATATTGTAGACGCAGGACTACAAACAGTTATGGAAACTGCGGGGGCAGGCATTAAGATTGTGGCCAATGAATTCGGTCTCTGCAATGATTTACGCACCGCTGCCTTTATTTACTCGATTTCTAAGATTTTCCGAGCCTTAGAAATGGAGGGCATTTCTCAACAATAATTACAGAATGCGTCTGAAGTCGCTTGGCGATTATTTATTTTTACAAATTTTACATTTATATATTTATAAGATCCAAAGTGTTATATCCTTTTGTATATTTTTCTTAAATTTTTAAATAAATATTTCTTTACAAAAACACAAACAGAATGGCTTCTTGACAGCAACAGTTTAACAATTAAAAAAAAAAAACCCCTACCCACTTACTACGCCAATTTTGGTGGCATTCACCACTGCAATGATTTACGCACCGCCGCCTTTATTTACTCGATTTCGAAGATTTTCCGAGCATTAGAATTGGAGGGCATTTCTCAGCAATAATTGCAGAATGCGTCTGAAGTCGCTAGGCGATTGTTTATTTTTACACATTTTACATTTATATATTTATAAGATCCAAAGTGTAATATCCTTTTGTATATTTTTCTTCAATTTTTAAATAAATATTTCTTTACACAAACACAAACAAAATGGCTTCTTGACAGCAACAGTTTTACAATTAAAAAACAAAACCCCTACCCACTTACCTCTGTTTTTGGTACCCTTATATCTGTTTTTCTGTTTTTGGTAATATGGTACTCATACGACCTGTATAACCCCATTTGCGCGCCGTGAAAAAATCGGGTTTTCACCACGCGTCAATGCATCAAATGCACCAAAATGCACCAAAAAAGTGGTGAATGGTACCAAAAATCCATCCACCAAATGCACCAAAAATAGCGTAGTAAGTGGGTAGGGGTTATTATGCATTATTCGTCATTTTTTACGATCCCCAAAATCCAAAATTTTTGCCAGAATAAAATAATTAACATTAAAAAAACATTAACATTAACATATTTTCAACAGAAAAAATCAAAACTTCAAAACATAAACAGTCAATATTGTCAAATTTATTTTTCTCAGTTCAGTTGATATTGAGATTTTCATAAGAACAGTTGTGTTGAACGGAGCGATTTGAATTTGTTCTCGAAGAAAATAATTACAAAAAAAACCTGACGCAAATAATAAATAAACAAAAAATATTTTCTTACTGAATATTGTGGAATATTTATATATTCGTAATACAATTGTATATATACAATATACAACAAAATCAGCGGATACCAAAATAATTGCCGAAAAAGTGAGTGCAAAAAATTTCTTACAAAAACACACAAAAAAAATCATAACTGGGATTGCATTATCGCAAGGCAATATGTCCTTCCTTTTAAATGGTAAACTTTTACGATCTTCACTATCGAAGACAGTTTTAAACTGGACCGGACTTGGAGCTACGCGTGAAAAGCACGTGATGCCCAAGCATTTGGAAAAAATCAATAAAGACAAAGACCCACCATTTGCACACATGGTTGAGTATTATTATCACTCGGCCGCTCAGCTAATGGAGCCGATGATGATAAAGGAGCTGGAAAAGTATCCTTACATGAAGAAGGAACAGCGTGAACAACGTGTTTCCGCCATGCTTAAATTGATGGGCTGCACTACAAATCTATTGGAAGTTACCTTCCCTATAATAAGAAGTGATGGCAATTACGAGCTAATCACCGGCTATCGCGCACACCACACTAGACACAGATTACCACTCAAAGGCGGTGGGTTCAATTATATTATTGGCTATTATTTTTCTAGAAAAGCTGGTATATTCAAAAAATTTCTCAACGAATTTTCTAGAATATATGCATGTAGTTGTGTGTTTCAAGAAAATGTTCTTCCTTTTCAATGCTTCAACTGCTGATGTCTAGCATGATATATATAACTGACTGATAATATCCGTTCCTCTTTTGTAGGCATACGTTTTGCCATGGACGTCGACGCCGATGAGATACGCGCTTTGGCTTATCTGATGGCGTTTAAGACGGCTTGCGTGAATGTACCGTTTGGTGGTTCCAAGGGTGGCATACGTATCGACCCGAAGAAGTATACTGCACAAGAATTGCAAACAATTACGCGTCGCTATACAATGGAGCTATTACGTCGCAATATGATAGGTCCGGGTATAGATGTACCGGCACCAGATGTGAATACCAGCCAACGCGAGATGAGTTGGTTGGTGGATCAATATATTAAAACTTTTGGTAATTTTTTTTTATGAAATATTAGAAAACGTCTTGATAGACAAATAAATTGTTCTTCTAGGCTATAACGATGTAGATGCATTGGCCATCACGACTGGTAAGCCAGTAGAAATAGGCGGTATAAATGGTCGCACCGCCGCCACGGGACGTGGTCTATTTAAGGCGGCTGAATGTTTTATTATGGATAAAGATTGGATGGATTTATTAGGCTGGAAGACTGGTTGGAAAGATAAAACCGTGATCGTACAAGGGTTTGGCAATGTCGGTTCCCATGCATCCGTTTTTGTAGTGGAAGCCGGTGCCAAACTGATCGGTGTTCAAGAATTTGACGTGTCTCTAGTAAATGAGAATGGCATTGATCCAAAGGTATGTGGCGTATTGAAAATAAATATCTCCATGATAATATTTTTTTAATTTTCTTCATATACTTAGGACTTAATGGAGTATTATGCAAAAAATAATAAATCAATCAAGGGCTATACCAAAGCCACCGAAAAAGAGGGCAGTTTGTTGGGTGAAAAATGCGATATACTAATGCCTTGCTCTACGCAAAAGGTTCTCACTGTCGAAAATGCTAACAGTGTACAAGCCAAGATGATTTTAGAAGGCGCTAATGGTCCTTCGACGCCAGCTGCCGATGAAATATTACGTAAAAAGAATGTACTCATTATACCGGATTTGTTTTGCAATGCTGGCGGTGTAACGGTATCCTACTTTGAGTACTTAAAGAATATCAATCATGTATCTTATGGCAAAATGAATGTTAAACGCGAGAAAGCCATAATCAACGAGATCTTTAACTCCATGAATGAGTGCGAGGTAAGTGAACTTTGACCACCGTGCAAATAAGTTAATTTGTTAATATGAATTTTTTTAATTTATTTATTTAGGATAAGTTCAAGCCAAACAAAAAGTTAAAGCTCATAAGAGACTGTACGAAGGAGGCGGATATTGTAGACGCAGGACTACAAACAGTTATGGAAACTGCGGGGGCAGGCATTAAGATTGTGGCCAATGAATTCGGTCTCTGCAATGATTTACGCACCGCTGCCTTTATTTACTCGATTTCTAAGATTTTCCGAGCCTTAGAAATGGAGGGCATTTCTCAACAATAATTACAGAATGCGTCTGAAGTCGCTTGGCGATTATTTATTTTTACAAATTTTACATTTATATATTTATAAGATCCAAAGTGTTATATCCTTTTGTATATTTTTCTTAAATTTTTAAATAAATATTTCTTTACAAAAACACAAACAGAATGGCTTCTTGACAGCAACAGTTTAACAATTAAAAAAAAAAACCCCTACCCACTTACTACGCCAATTTTGGTGGCATTCACCACTGCAATGATTTACGCACCGCCGCCTTTATTTACTCGATTTCGAAGATTTTCCGAGCATTAGAATTGGAGGGCATTTCTCAGCAATAATTGCAGAATGCGTCTGAAGTCGCTAGGCGATTGTTTATTTTTACACATTTTACATTTATATATTTATAAGATCGAAAGTGTAATATCCTTTTGTATATTTTTCTTCAATTTTTAAATAAATATTTCTTTACACAAACACAAACAAAATGGCTTCTTGACAGCAACAGTTTTACAATTAAAAAACAAAACCCCTACCCACTTACCTCTGTTTTTGGTACCCTTATATCTGTTTTTCTGTTTTTGGTAATATGGTACTCATACGACCTGTATAACCCCATTTGCGCGCCGTGAAAAAATCGGGTTTTCACCACGCGTCAATGCATCAAATGCACCAAAATGCACCAAAAAAGTGGTGAATGGTACCAAAAATCCATCCACAAAATGCACCAAAAATAGCGTAGTAAGTGGGTAGGGGTTATTATGCATTATTCGTCATTTTTTACGATCCCCAAAATCCAAAATTTTTGCCAGAATAAAATAATTAACATTAAAAAAACATTAACATTAACATATTTTCAACAGAAAAAATCAAAACTTCAAAACATAAACAGTCAATATTGTCAAATTTATTTTTCTCAGTTCAGTTGATATTGAGATTTTCATAAGAACAGTTGTGTTGAACGGAGCGATTTGAATTTGTTCTCGAAGAAAATAATTACAAAAAAAAAACCTGACGCAAATAATAAATAAACAAAAAATATTTTCTTACTGAATATTGTGGAATATTTATATATTCGTAATACAATTGTATATATACAATATACAACAAAATCAGCGGATACCAAAATAATTGCCGAAAAAGTGAGTGCAAAAAATTTCTTACAAAAACACACAAAAAAAATCATAACTGGGATTGCATTATCGCAAGGCAATATGTCCTTCCTTTTAAATGGTAAACTTTTACGATCTTCACTATCGAAGACAGTTTTAAACTGGACCGGACTTGGAGCTACGCGTGAAAAGCACGTGATGCCCAAGCATTTGGAAAAAATCAATAAAGACAAAGACCCACCATTTGCACACATGGTTGAGTATTATTATCACTCGGCCGCTCAGCTAATGGAGCCGATGATGATAAAGGAGCTGGAAAAGTATCCTTACATGAAGAAGGAACAGCGTGAACAACGTGTTTCCGCCATGCTTAAATTGATGGGCTGCACTACAAATCTATTGGAAGTTACCTTCCCTATAATAAGAAGTGATGGCAATTACGAGCTAATCACCGGCTATCGCGCACACCACACTAGACACAGATTACCACTCAAAGGCGGTGGGTTCAATTATATTATTGGCTATTATTTTTCTAGAAAAGCTGGTATATTCAAAAAATTTCTCAACGAATTTTCTAGAATATATGCATGTAGTTGTGTGTTTCAAGAAAATGTTCTTCCTTTTCAATGCTTCAACTGCTGATGTCTAGCATGATATATATAACTGACTGATAATATCCGTTCCTCTTTTGTAGGCATACGTTTTGCCATGGACGTCGACGCCGATGAGATACGCGCTTTGGCTTATCTGATGGCGTTTAAGACGGCTTGCGTGAATGTACCGTTTGGTGGTTCCAAGGGTGGCATACGTATCGACCCGAAGAAGTATACTGCACAAGAATTGCAAACAATTACGCGTCGCTATACAATGGAGCTATTACGTCGCAATATGATAGGTCCGGGTATAGATGTACCGGCACCAGATGTGAATACCAGCCAACGCGAGATGAGTTGGTTGGTGGATCAATATATTAAAACTTTTGGTAATTTTTTTTTATGAAATATTAGAAAACGTCTTGATAGACAAATAAATTGTTCTTCTAGGCTATAACGATGTAGATGCATTGGCCATCACGACTGGTAAGCCAGTAGAAATAGGCGGTATAAATGGTCGCACCGCCGCCACGGGACGTGGTCTATTTAAGGCGGCTGAATGTTTTATTATGGATAAAGATTGGATGGATTTATTAGGCTGGAAGACTGGTTGGAAAGATAAAACCGTGATCGTACAAGGGTTTGGCAATGTCGGTTCCCATGCATCCGTTTTTGTAGTGGAAGCCGGTGCCAAACTGATCGGTGTTCAAGAATTTGACGTGTCTCTAGTAAATGAGAATGGCATTGATCCAAAGGTATGTGGCGTATTGAAAATAAATATCTCCATGATAATATTTTTTTAATTTTCTTCATATACTTAGGACTTAATGGAGTATTATGCAAAAAATAATAAATCAATCAAGGGCTATACCAAAGCCACCGAAAAAGAGGGCAGTTTGTTGGGTGAAAAATGCGATATACTAATGCCTTGCTCTACGCAAAAGGTTCTCACTGTCGAAAATGCTAACAGTGTACAAGCCAAGATGATTTTAGAAGGCGCTAATGGTCCTTCGACGCCAGCTGCCGATGAAATATTACGTAAAAAGAATGTACTCATTATACCGGATTTGTTTTGCAATGCTGGCGGTGTAACGGTATCCTACTTTGAGTACTTAAAGAATATCAATCATGTATCTTATGGCAAAATGAATGTTAAACGCGAGAAAGCCATAATCAACGAGATCTTTAACTCCATGAATGAGTGCGAGGTAAGTGAACTTTGACCACCGTGCAAATAAGTTAATTTGTTAATATGAATTTTTTTAATTTATTTATTTAGGATAAGTTCAAGCCAAACAAAAAGTTTAAGCTCATAAGAGACTGTACGAAGGAGGCGGATATTGTAGACGCAGGACTACAAACAATTATGGAAACTGCGGGGGCAGGCATTAAGATTGTGGCCAATGAATTCGGTCTCTGCAATGATTTACGCACCGCTGCCTTTATTTACTCGATTTCTAAGATTTTCCGAGCCTTAGAAATGGAGGGCATTTCTCAACAATAATTACAGAATGCGTCTGAAGTCGCTTGGCGATTATTTATTTTTACAAATTTTACATTTATATATTTATAAGATCCAAAGTGTTATATCCTTTTGTATATTTTTCTTAAATTTTTAAATAAATATTTCTTTACAAAAACACAAACAGAATGGCTTCTTGACAGCAACAGTTTAACAATTAAAAAAAAAAACCCCTACCCACTTACTACGCCAATTTTGGTGGCATTCACCACTGCAATGATTTACGCACCGCCGCCTTTATTTACTCGATTTCGAAGATTTTCCGAGCATTAGAATTGGAGGGCATTTCTCAGCAATAATTGCAGAATGCGTCTGAAGTCGCTAGGCGATTGTTTATTTTTACACATTTTACATTTATATATTTATAAGATCGAAAGTGTAATATCCTTTTGTATATTTTTCTTCAATTTTTAAATAAATATTTCTTTACACAAACACAAACAAAATGGCTTCTTGACAGCAACAGTTTTACAATTAAAAAACAAAACCCCTACCCACTTACCTCTGTTTTTGGTACCCTTATATCTGTTTTTCTGTTTTTGGTAATATGGTACTCATACGACCTGTATAACCCCATTTGCGCGCCGTGAAAAAATCGGTTTTTCACCACGCGCCAATGCATCAAATGCACCAAAATGCACCAAAATGCACCAAAAAAGTGGTGAATGGTACCAAAAATCCATCCACCAAATGCACCAAAAATAGCGTAGTAAGTGGGTAGGGGTTATTATGCATTATTCGTCATTTTTTACGATCCCCAAAATCCAAAATTTTTGCCAGAATAAAATAATTAACATTAAAAAAACATTAACATTAACATATTTTCAACAGAAAAAATCAAAACTTCAAAACATAAACAGTCAATATTGTCAAATTTATTTTTCTCAGTTCAGTTGATATTGAGATTTTCATAAGAACAGTTGTGTTGAACGGAGCGATTTGAATTTGTTCTCGAAGAAAATAATTACAAAAAAAAACCTGACGCAAATAATAAATAAACAAAAAATATTTTCTTACTGAATATTGTGGAATATTTATATATTCGTAATACAATTGTATATATACAATATACAACAAAATCAGCGGATACCAAAATAATTGCCGAAAAAGTGAGTGCAAAAAATTTCTTACAAAAACACACAAAAAAAATCATAACTGGGATTGCATTATCGCAAGGCAATATGTCCTTCCTTTTAAATGGTAAACTTTTACGATCTTCACTATCGAAGACAGTTTTAAACTGGACCGGACTTGGAGCTACGCGTGAAAAGCACGTGATGCCCAAGCATTTGGAAAAAATCAATAAAGACAAAGACCCACCATTTGCACACATGGTTGAGTATTATTATCACTCGGCCGCTCAGCTAATGGAGCCGATGATGATAAAGGAGCTGGAAAAGTATCCTTACATGAAGAAGGAACAGCGTGAACAACGTGTTTCCGCCATGCTTAAATTGATGGGCTGCACTACAAATCTATTGGAAGTTACCTTCCCTATAATAAGAAGTGATGGCAATTACGAGCTAATCACCGGCTATCGCGCACACCACACTAGACACAGATTACCACTCAAAGGCGGTGGGTTCAATTATATTATTGGCTATTATTTTTCTAGAAAAGCTGGTATATTCAAAAAATTTCTCAACGAATTTTCTAGAATATATGCATGTAGTTGTGTGTTTCAAGAAAATGTTCTTCCTTTTCAATGCTTCAACTGCTGATGTCTAGCATGATATATATAACTGACTGATAATATCCGTTCCTCTTTTGTAGGCATACGTTTTGCCATGGACGTCGACGCCGATGAGATACGCGCTTTGGCTTATCTGATGGCGTTTAAGACGGCTTGCGTGAATGTACCGTTTGGTGGTTCCAAGGGTGGCATACGTATCGACCCGAAGAAGTATACTGCACAAGAATTGCAAACAATTACGCGTCGCTATACAATGGAGCTATTACGTCGCAATATGATAGGTCCGGGTATAGATGTACCGGCACCAGATGTGAATACCAGCCAACGCGAGATGAGTTGGTTGGTGGATCAATATATTAAAACTTTTGGTAATTTTTTTTTATGAAATATTAGAAAACGTCTTGATAGACAAATAAATTGTTCTTCTAGGCTATAACGATGTAGATGCATTGGCCATCACGACTGGTAAGCCAGTAGAAATAGGCGGTATAAATGGTCGCACCGCCGCCACGGGACGTGGTCTATTTAAGGCGGCTGAATGTTTTATTATGGATAAAGATTGGATGGATTTATTAGGCTGGAAGACTGGTTGGAAAGATAAAACCGTGATCGTACAAGGGTTTGGCAATGTCGGTTCCCATGCATCCGTTTTTGTAGTGGAAGCCGGTGCCAAACTGATCGGTGTTCAAGAATTTGACGTGTCTCTAGTAAATGAGAATGGCATTGATCCAAAGGTATGTGGCGTATTGAAAATAAATATCTCCATGATAATATTTTTTTAATTTTCTTCATATACTTAGGACTTAATGGAGTATTATGCAAAAAATAATAAATCAATCAAGGGCTATACCAAAGCCACCGAAAAAGAGGGCAGTTTGTTGGGTGAAAAATGCGATATACTAATGCCTTGCTCTACGCAAAAGGTTCTCACTGTCGAAAATGCTAACAGTGTACAAGCCAAGATGATTTTAGAAGGCGCTAATGGTCCTTCGACGCCAGCTGCCGATGAAATATTACGTAAAAAGAATGTACTCATTATACCGGATTTGTTTTGCAATGCTGGCGGTGTAACGGTATCCTACTTTGAGTACTTAAAGAATATCAATCATGTATCTTATGGCAAAATGAATGTTAAACGCGAGAAAGCCATAATCAACGAGATCTTTAACTCCATGAATGAGTGCGAGGTAAGTGAACTTTGACCACCGTGCAAATAAGTTAATTTGTTAATATGAATTTTTTTAATTTATTTATTTAGGATAAGTTCAAGCCAAACAAAAAGTTAAAGCTCATAAGAGACTGTACGAAGGAGGCGGATATTGTAGACGCAGGACTACAAACAGTTATGGAAACTGCGGGGGCAGGCATTAAGATTGTGGCCAATGAATTCGGTCTCTGCAATGATTTACGCACCGCTGCCTTTATTTACTCGATTTCTAAGATTTTCCGAGCCTTAGAAATGGAGGGCATTTCTCAACAATAATTACAGAATGCGTCTGAAGTCGCTTGGCGATTATTTATTTTTACAAATTTTACATTTATATATTTATAAGATCCAAAGTGTTATATCCTTTTGTATATTTTTCTTAAATTTTTAAATAAATATTTCTTTACAAAAACACAAACAGAATGGCTTCTTGACAGCAACAGTTTAACAATTAAAAAAAAAAAACCCCTACCCACTTACTACGCCAATTTTGGTGGCATTCACCACTGCAATGATTTACGCACCGCCGCCTTTATTTACTCGATTTCGAAGATTTTCCGAGCATTAGAATTGGAGGGCATTTCTCAGCAATAATTGCAGAATGCGTCTGAAGTCGCTAGGCGATTGTTTATTTTTACACATTTTACATTTATATATTTATAAGATCCAAAGTGTAATATCCTTTTGTATATTTTTCTTCAATTTTTAAATAAATATTTCTTTACACAAACACAAACAAAATGGCTTCTTGACAGCAACAGTTTTACAATTAAAAAACAAAACCCCTACCCACTTACCTCTGTTTTTGGTACCCTTATATCTGTTTTTCTGTTTTTGGTAATATGGTACTCATACGACCTGTATAACCCCATTTGCGCGCCGTGAAAAAATCGGGTTTTCACCACGCGTCAATGCATCAAATGCACCAAAATGCACCAAAAAAGTGGTGAATGGTACCAAAAATCCATCCACCAAATGCACCAAAAATAGCGTAGTAAGTGGGTAGGGGTTATTATGCATTATTCGTCATTTTTTACGATCCCCAAAATCCAAAATTTTTGCCAGAATAAAATAATTAACATTAAAAAAACATTAACATTAACATATTTTCAACAGAAAAAATCAAAACTTCAAAACATAAACAGTCAATATTGTCAAATTTATTTTTCTCAGTTCAGTTGATATTGAGATTTTCATAAGAACAGTTGTGTTGAACGGAGCGATTTGAATTTGTTCTCGAAGAAAATAATTACAAAAAAAAACCTGACGCAAATAATAAATAAACAAAAAATATTTTCTTACTGAATATTGTGGAATATTTATATATTCGTAATACAATTGTATATATACAATATACAACAAAATCAGCGGATACCAAAATAATTGCCGAAAAAGTGAGTGCAAAAAATTTCTTACAAAAACACACAAAAAAAATCATAACTGGGATTGCATTATCGCAAGGCAATATGTCCTTCCTTTTAAATGGTAAACTTTTACGATCTTCACTATCGAAGACAGTTTTAAACTGGACCGGACTTGGAGCTACGCGTGAAAAGCACGTGATGCCCAAGCATTTGGAAAAAATCAATAAAGACAAAGACCCACCATTTGCACACATGGTTGAGTATTATTATCACTCGGCCGCTCAGCTAATGGAGCCGATGATGATAAAGGAGCTGGAAAAGTATCCTTACATGAAGAAGGAACAGCGTGAACAACGTGTTTCCGCCATGCTTAAATTGATGGGCTGCACTACAAATCTATTGGAAGTTACCTTCCCTATAATAAGAAGTGATGGCAATTACGAGCTAATCACCGGCTATCGCGCACACCACACTAGACACAGATTACCACTCAAAGGCGGTGGGTTCAATTATATTATTGGCTATTATTTTTCTAGAAAAGCTGGTATATTCAAAAAATTTCTCAACGAATTTTCTAGAATATATGCATGTAGTTGTGTGTTTCAAGAAAATGTTCTTCCTTTTCAATGCTTCAACTGCTGATGTCTAGCATGATATATATAACTGACTGATTATATCCGTTCCTCTTTTGTAGGCATACGTTTTGCCATGGACGTCGACGCCGATGAGATACGCGCTTTGGCTTATCTGATGGCGTTTAAGACGGCTTGCGTGAATGTACCGTTTGGTGGTTCCAAGGGTGGCATACGTATCGACCCGAAGAAGTATACTGCACAAGAATTGCAAACAATTACGCGTCGCTATACAATGGAGCTATTACGTCGCAATATGATAGGTCCGGGTATAGATGTACCGGCACCAGATGTGAATACCAGCCAACGCGAGATGAGTTGGTTGGTGGATCAATATATTAAAACTTTTGGTAATTTTTTTTTATGAAATATTAGAAAACGTCTTGATAGACAAATAAATTGTTCTTCTAGGCTATAACGATGTAGATGCATTGGCCATCACGACTGGTAAGCCAGTAGAAATAGGCGGTATAAATGGTCGCACCGCCGCCACGGGACGTGGTCTATTTAAGGCGGCTGAATGTTTTATTATGGATAAAGATTGGATGGATTTATTAGGCTGGAAGACTGGTTGGAAAGATAAAACCGTGATCGTACAAGGGTTTGGCAATGTCGGTTCCCATGCATCCGTTTTTGTAGTGGAAGCCGGTGCCAAACTGATCGGTGTTCAAGAATTTGACGTGTCTCTAGTAAATGAGAATGGCATTGATCCAAAGGTATGTGGCGTATTGAAAATAAATATCTCCATGATAATATTTTTTTAATTTTCTTCATATACTTAGGACTTAATGGAGTATTATGCAAAAAATAATAAATCAATCAAGGGCTATACCAAAGCCACCGAAAAAGAGGGCAGTTTGTTGGGTGAAAAATGCGATATACTAATGCCTTGCTCTACGCAAAAGGTTCTCACTGTCGAAAATGCTAACAGTGTACAAGCCAAGATGATTTTAGAAGGCGCTAATGGTCCTTCGACGCCAGCTGCCGATGAAATATTACGTAAAAAGAATGTACTCATTATACCGGATTTGTTTTGCAATGCTGGCGGTGTAACGGTATCCTACTTTGAGTACTTAAAGAATATCAATCATGTATCTTATGGCAAAATGAATGTTAAACGCGAGAAAGCCATAATCAACGAGATCTTTAACTCCATGAATGAGTGCGAGGTAAGTGAACTTTGACCACCGTGCAAATAAGTTAATTTGTTAATATGAATTTTTTTAATTTATTTATTTAGGATAAGTTCAAGCCAAACAAAAAGTTAAAGCTCATAAGAGACTGTACGAAGGAGGCGGATATTGTAGACGCAGGACTACAAACAGTTATGGAAACTGCGGGGGCAGGCATTAAGATTGTGGCCAATGAATTCGGTCTCTGCAATGATTTACGCACCGCTGCCTTTATTTACTCGATTTCTAAGATTTTCCGAGCCTTAGAAATGGAGGGCATTTCTCAACAATAATTACAGAATGCGTCTGAAGTCGCTTGGCGATTATTTATTTTTACAAATTTTACATTTATATATTTATAAGATCCAAAGTGTTATATCCTTTTGTATATTTTTCTTAAATTTTTAAATAAATATTTCTTTACAAAAACACAAACAGAATGGCTTCTTGACAGCAACAGTTTAACAATTAAAAAAAAAAAACCCCTACCCACTTACTACGCCAATTTTGGTGGCATTCACCACTGCAATGATTTACGCACCGCCGCCTTTATTTACTCGATTTCGAAGATTTTCCGAGCATTAGAATTGGAGGGCATTTCTCAGCAATAATTGCAGAATGCGTCTGAAGTCGCTAGGCGATTGTTTATTTTTACACATTTTACATTTATATATTTATAAGATCCAAAGTGTAATATCCTTTTGTATATTTTTCTTCAATTTTTAAATAAATATTTCTTTACACAAACACAAACAAAATGGCTTCTTGACAGCAACAGTTTTACAATTAAAAAACAAAACCCCTACCCACTTACCTCTGTTTTTGGTACCCTTATATCTGTTTTTCTGTTTTTGGTAATATGGTACTCATACGACCTGTATAACCCCATTTGCGCGCCGTGAAAAAATCGGGTTTTCACCACGCGTCAATGCATCAAATGCACCAAAATGCACCAAAAAAGTGGTGAATGGTACCAAAAATCCATCCACCAAATGCACCAAAAATAGCGTAGTAAGTGGGTAGGGGTTATTATGCATTATTCGTCATTTTTTACGATCCCCAAAATCCAAAATTTTTGCCAGAATAAAATAATTAACATTAAAAAAACATTAACATTAACATATTTTCAACAGAAAAAATCAAAACTTCAAAACATAAACAGTCAATATTGTCAAATTTATTTTTCTCAGTTCAGTTGATATTGAGATTTTCATAAGAACAGTTGTGTTGAACGGAGCGATTTGAATTTGTTCTCGAAGAAAATAATTACAAAAAAAACCTGACGCAAATAATAAATAAACAAAAAATATTTTCTTACTGAATATTGTGGAATATTTATATATTCGTAATACAATTGTATATATACAATATACAACAAAATCAGCGGATACCAAAATAATTGCCGAAAAAGTGAGTGCAAAAAATTTCTTACAAAAACACACAAAAAAAATCATAACTGGGATTGCATTATCGCAAGGCAATATGTCCTTCCTTTTAAATGGTAAACTTTTACGATCTTCACTATCGAAGACAGTTTTAAACTGGACCGGACTTGGAGCTACGCGTGAAAAGCACGTGATGCCCAAGCATTTGGAAAAAATCAATAAAGACAAAGACCCACCATTTGCACACATGGTTGAGTATTCTTATCACTCGGCCGCTCAGCTAATGGAGCCGATGATGATAAAGGAGCTGGAAAAGTATCCTTACATGAAGAAGGAACAGCGTGAACAACGTGTTTCCGCCATGCTTAAATTGATGGGCTGCACTACAAATCTATTGGAAGTTACCTTCCCTATAATAAGAAGTGATGGCAATTACGAGCTAATCACCGGCTATCGCGCACACCACACTAGACACAGATTACCACTCAAAGGCGGTGGGTTCAATTATATTATTGGCTATTATTTTTCTAGAAAAGCTGGTATATTCAAAAAATTTCTCAACGAATTTTCTAGAATATATGCATGTAGTTGTGTGTTTCAAGAAAATGTTCTTCCTTTTCAATGCTTCAACTGCTGATGTCTAGCATGATATATATAACTGACTGATAATATCCGTTCCTCTTTTGTAGGCATACGTTTTGCCATGGACGTCGACGCCGATGAGATACGCGCTTTGGCTTATCTGATGGCGTTTAAGACGGCTTGCGTGAATGTACCGTTTGGTGGTTCCAAGGGTGGCATACGTATCGACCCGAAGAAGTATACTGCACAAGAATTGCAAACAATTACGCGTCGCTATACAATGGAGCTATTACGTCGCAATATGATAGGTCCGGGTATAGATGTACCGGCACCAGATGTGAATACCAGCCAACGCGAGATGAGTTGGTTGGTGGATCAATATATTAAAACTTTTGGTAATTTTTTTTTATGAAATATTAGAAAACGTCTTGATAGACAAATAAATTGTTCTTCTAGGCTATAACGATGTAGATGCATTGGCCATCACGACTGGTAAGCCAGTAGAAATAGGCGGTATAAATGGTCGCACCGCCGCCACGGGACGTGGTCTATTTAAGGCGGCTGAATGTTTTATTATGGATAAAGATTGGATGGATTTATTAGGCTGGAAGACTGGTTGGAAAGATAAAACCGTGATCGTACAAGGGTTTGGCAATGTCGGTTCCCATGCATCCGTTTTTGTAGTGGAAGCCGGTGCCAAACTGATCGGTGTTCAAGAATTTGACGTGTCTCTAGTAAATGAGAATGGCATTGATCCAAAGGTATGTGGCGTATTGAAAATAAATATCTCCATGATAATATTTTTTTAATTTTCTTCATATACTTAGGACTTAATGGAGTATTATGCAAAAAATAATAAATCAATCAAGGGCTATACCAAAGCCACCGAAAAAGAGGGCAGTTTGTTGGGTGAAAAATGCGATATACTAATGCCTTGCTCTACGCAAAAGGTTCTCACTGTCGAAAATGCTAACAGTGTACAAGCCAAGATGATTTTAGAAGGCACTAATGGTCCTTCGACGCCAGCTGCCGATGAAATATTACGTAAAAAGAATGTACTCATTATACCGGATTTGTTTTGCAATGCTGGCGGTGTAACGGTATCCTACTTTGAGTACTTAAAGAATATCAATCATGTATCTTATGGCAAAATGAATGTTAAACGCGAGAAAGCCATAATCAACGAGATCTTTAACTCCATGAATGAGTGCGAGGTAAGTGAACTTTGACCACCGTGCAAATAAGTTAATTTGTTAATATGAATTTTTTTAATTTATTTATTTAGGATAAGTTCAAGCCAAACAAAAAGTTAAAGCTCATAAGAGACTGTACGAAGGAGGCGGATATTGTAGACGCAGGACTACAAACAGTTATGGAAACTGCGGGGGCAGGCATTAAGATTGTGGCCAATGAATTCGGTCTCTGCAATGATTTACGCACCGCTGCCTTTATTTACTCGATTTCTAAGATTTTCCGAGCCTTAGAAATGGAGGGCATTTCTCAACAATAATTACAGAATGCGTCTGAAGTCGCTTGGCGATTATTTATTTTTACAAATTTTACATTTATATATTTATAAGATCCAAAGTGTTATATCCTTTTGTATATTTTTCTTAAATTTTTAAATAAATATTTCTTTACAAAAACACAAACAGAATGGCTTCTTGACAGCAACAGTTTAACAATTAAAAAAAAAAACCCCTACCCACTTACTACGCCAATTTTGGTGGCATTCACCACTGCAATGATTTACGCACCGCCGCCTTTATTTACTCGATTTCGAAGATTTTCCGAGCATTAGAATTGGAGGGCATTTCTCAGCAATAATTGCAGAATGCGTCTGAAGTCGCTAGGCGATTGTTTATTTTTACACATTTTACATTTATATATTTATAAGATCCAAAGTGTAATATCCTTTTGTATATTTTTCTTCAATTTTTAAATAAATATTTCTTTACACAAACACAAACAAAATGGCTTCTTGACAGCAACAGTTTTACAATTAAAAAACAAAACCCCTACCCACTTACCTCTGTTTTTGGTACCCTTATATCTGTTTTTCTGTTTTTGGTAATATGGTACTCATACGACCTGTATAACCCCATTTGCGCGCCGTGAAAAAATCGGGTTTTCACCACGCGTCAATGCATCAAATGCACCAAAATGCACCAAAAAAGTGGTGAATGGTACCAAAAATCCATCCACCAAATGCACCAAAAATAGCGTAGTAAGTGGGTAGGGGTTATTATGCATTATTCGTCATTTTTTACGATCCCCAAAATCCAAAATTTTTGCCAGAATAAAATAATTAACATTAAAAAAACATTAACATTAACATATTTTCAACAGAAAAAATCAAAACTTCAAAACATAAACAGTCAATATTGTCAAATTTATTTTTCTCAGTTCAGTTGATATTGAGATTTTCATAAGAACAGTTGTGTTGAACGGAGCGATTTGAATTTGTTCTCGAAGAAAATAATTACAAAAAAAACCTGACGCAAATAATAAATAAACAAAAAATATTTTCTTACTGAATATTGTGGAATATTTATATATTCGTAATACAATTGTATATATACAATATACAACAAAATCAGCGGATACCAAAATAATTGCCGAAAAAGTGAGTGCAAAAAATTTCTTACAAAAACACACAAAAAAAATCATAACTGGGATTGCATTATCGCAAGGCAATATGTCCTTCCTTTTAAATGGTAAACTTTTACGATCTTCACTATCGAAGACAGTTTTAAACTGGACCGGACTTGGAGCTACGCGTGAAAAGCACGTGATGCCCAAGCATTTGGAAAAAATCAATAAAGACAAAGACCCACCATTTGCACACATGGTTGAGTATTATTATCACTCGGCCGCTCAGCTAATGGAGCCGATGATGATAAAGGAGCTGGAAAAGTATCCTTACATGAAGAAGGAACAGCGTGAACAACGTGTTTCCGCCATGCTTAAATTGATGGGCTGCACTACAAATCTATTGGAAGTTACCTTCCCTATAATAAGAAGTGATGGCAATTACGAGCTAATCACCGGCTATCGCGCACACCACACTAGACACAGATTACCACTCAAAGGCGGTGGGTTCAATTATATTATTGGCTATTATTTTTCTAGAAAAGCTGGTATATTCAAAAAATTTCTCAACGAATTTTCTAGAATATATGCATGTAGTTGTGTGTTTCAAGAAAATGTTCTTCCTTTTCAATGCTTCAACTGCTGATGTCTAGCATGATATATATAACTGACTGATAATATCCGTTCCTCTTTTGTAGGCATACGTTTTGCCATGGACGTCGACGCCGATGAGATACGCGCTTTGGCTTATCTGATGGCGTTTAAGACGGCTTGCGTGAATGTACCGTTTGGTGGTTCCAAGGGTGGCATACGTATCGACCCGAAGAAGTATACTGCACACGAATTGCAAACAATTACGCGTCGCTATACAATGGAGCTATTACGTCGCAATATGATAGGTCCGGGTATAGATGTACCGGCACCAGATGTGAATACCAGCCAACGCGAGATGAGTTGGTTGGTGGATCAATATATTAAAACTTTTGGTAATTTTTTTTTATGAAATATTAGAAAACGTCTTGATAGACAAATAAATTGTTCTTCTAGGCTATAACGATGTAGATGCATTGGCCATCACGACTGGTAAGCCAGTAGAAATAGGCGGTATAAATGGTCGCACCGCCGCCACGGGACGTGGTCTATTTAAGGCGGCTGAATGTTTTATTATGGATAAAGATTGGATGGATTTATTAGGCTGGAAGACTGGTTGGAAAGATAAAACCGTGATCGTACAAGGGTTTGGCAATGTCGGTTCCCATGCATCCGTTTTTGTAGTGGAAGCCGGTGCCAAACTGATCGGTGTTCAAGAATTTGACGTGTCTCTAGTAAATGAGAATGGCATTGATCCAAAGGTATGTGGCGTATTGAAAATAAATATCTTTTTTAATTTTCTTCATATACTTAGGACTTAATGGAGTATTATGCAAAAAATAATAAATCAATCAAGGGCTATACCAAAGCCACCGAAAAAGAGGGCAGTTTGTTGGGTGAAAAATGCGATATACTAATGCCTTGCTCTACGCAAAAGGTTCTCACTGTCGAAAATGCTAACAGTGTACAAGCCAAGATGATTTTAGAAGGCGCTAATGGTCCTTCGACGCCAGCTGCCGATGAAATATTACGTAAAAAGAATGTACTCATTATACCGGATTTGTTTTGCAATGCTGGCGGTGTAACGGTATCCTACTTTGAGTACTTAAAGAATATCAATCATGTATCTTATGGCAAAATGAATGTTAAACGCGAGAAAGCCATAATCAACGAGATCTTTAACTCCATGAATGAGTGCGAGGTAAGTGAACTTTGACCACCGTGCAAATAAGTTAATTTGTTAATATGAATTTTTTTAATTTATTTATTTAGGATAAGTTCAAGCCAAACAAAAAGTTAAAGCTCATAAGAGACTGTACGAAGGAGGCGGATATTGTAGACGCAGGACTACAAACAGTTATGGAAACTGCGGGGGCAGGCATTAAGATTGTGGCCAATGAATTCGGTCTCTGCAATGATTTACGCACCGCTGCCTTTATTTACTCGATTTCTAAGATTTTCCGAGCATTAGAATTGAAGGGCATTTCTCAGCAATAATTGCAGAATGCGTCTGAAGTCGCTAGGCGATTGTTTATTTTTACACATTTTACATTTATATATTTATAAGATCCAAAGTGTAATATCCTTTTGTATATTTTTCTTCAATTTTTAAATAAATATTTCTTTACACAAACACAAACAAAATGGCTTCTTGACAGCAACAGTTTTACAATTAAAAAACAAAACCCCTACCCACTTACCTCTGTTTTTGGTACCCTTATATCTGTTTTTCTGTTTTTGGTAATATGGTACTCATACGACCTGTATAACCCCATTTGCGCGCCGTGAAAAAATCGGGTTTTCACCACGCGTCAATGCATCAAATGCACCAAAATGCACCAAAAAAGTGGTGAATGGTACCAAAAATCCATCCACCAAATGCACCAAAAATAGCGTAGTAAGTGGGTAGGGGTTATTATGCATTATTCGTCATTTTTTACGATCCCCAAAATCCAAAATTTTTGCCAGAATAAAATAATTAACATTAAAAAAACATTAACATTAACATATTTTCAACAGAAAAAATCAAAACTTCAAAACATAAACAGTCAATATTGTCAAATTTATTTTTCTCAGTTCAGTTGATATTGAGATTTTCATAAGAACAGTTGTGTTGAACGGAGCGATTTGAATTTGTTCTCGAAGAAAATAATTACAAAAAAAACCTGACGCAAATAATAAATAAACAAAAAATATTTTCTTACTGAATATTGTGGAATATTTATATATTCGTAATACAATTGTATATATACAATATACAACAAAATCAGCGGATACCAAAATAATTGCCGAAAAAGTGAGTGCAAAAAATTTCTTACAAAAACACACAAAAAAAATCATAACTGGGATTGCATTATCGCAAGGCAATATGTCCTTCCTTTTAAATGGTAAACTTTTACGATCTTCACTATCGAAGACAGTTTTAAACTGGACCGGACTTGGAGCTACGCGTGAAAAGCACGTGATGCCCAAGCATTTGGAAAAAATCAATAAAGACAAAGACCCACCATTTGCACACATGGTTGAGTATTATTATCACTCGGCCGCTCAGCTAATGGAGCCGATGATGATAAAGGAGCTGGAAAAGTATCCTTACATGAAGAAGGAACAGCGTGAACAACGTGTTTCCGCCATGCTTAAATTGATGGGCTGCACTACAAATCTATTGGAAGTTACCTTCCCTATAATAAGAAGTGATGGCAATTACGAGCTAATCACCGGCTATCGCGCACACCACACTAGACACAGATTACCACTCAAAGGCGGTGGGTTCAATTATATTATTGGCTATTGTTTTTCTAGAAAAGCTGGTATATTCAAAAAATTTCTCAACGAATTTTCTAGAATATATGCATGTAGTTGTGTGTTTCAAGAAAATGTTCTTCCTTTTCAATGCTTCAACTGCTGATGTCTAGCATGATATATATAACTGACTGATAATATCCGTTCCTCTTTTGTAGGCATACGTTTTGCCATGGACGTCGACGCCGATGAGATACGCGCTTTGGCTTATCTGATGGCGTTTAAGACGGCTTGCGTGAATGTACCGTTTGGTGGTTCCAAGGGTGGCATACGCATCGACCCGAAGAAGTATACTGCACAAGAATTGCAAACAATTACGCGTCGCTATACAATGGAGCTATTACGTCGCAATATGATAGGTCCGGGTATAGATGTACCGGCACCAGATGTGAATACCAGCCAACGCGAGATGAGTTGGTTGGTGGATCAATATATTAAAACTTTTGGTAATTTTTTTTTATGAAATATTAGAAAACGTCTTGATAGACAAATAAATTGTTCTTCTAGGCTATAACGATGTAGATGCATTGGCCATCACGACTGGTAAGCCAGTAGAAATAGGCGGTATAAATGGTCGCACCGCCGCCACGGGACGTGGTCTATTTAAGGCGGCTGAATGTTTTATTATGGATAAAGATTGGATGGATTTATTAGGCTGGAAGACTGGTTGGAAAGATAAAACCGTGATCGTACAAGGGTTTGGCAATGTCGGTTCCCATGCATCCGTTTTTGTAGTGGAAGCCGGTGCCAAACTGATCGGTGTTCAAGAATTTGACGTGTCTCTAGTAAATGAGAATGGCATTGATCCAAAGGTATGTGGCGTATTGAAAATAAATATCTCCATGATAATATTTTTTTAATTTTCTTCATATACTTAGGACTTAATGGAGTATTATGCAAAAAATAATAAATCAATCAAGGGCTATACCAAAGCCACCGAAAAAGAGGGCAGTTTGTTGGGTGAAAAATGCGATATACTAATGCCTTGCTCTACGCAAAAGGTTCTCACTGTCGAAAATGCTAACAGTGTACAAGCCAAGATGATTTTAGAAGGCGCTAATGGTCCTTCGACGCCAGCTGCCGATGAAATATTACGTAAAAGGAATGTACTCATTATACCGGATTTGTTTTGCAATGCTGGCGGTGTAACGGTATCCTACTTTGAGTACTTAAAGAATATCAATCATGTATCTTATGGCAAAATGAATGTTAAACGCGAGAAAGCCATAATCAACGAGATCTTTAACTCCATGAATGAGTGCGAGGTAAGTGAACTTTGACCACCGTGCAAATAAGTTAATTTGTTAATATGAATTTTTTTAATTTATTTATTTAGGATAAGTTCAAGCCAAACAAAAAGTTAAAGCTCATAAGAGACTGTACGAAGGAGGCGGATATTGTAGACGCAGGACTACAAACAGTTATGGAAACTGCGGGGGCAGGCATTAAGATTGTGGCCAATGAATTCGGTCTCTGCAATGATTTACGCACCGCTGCCTTTATTTACTCGATTTCTAAGATTTTCCGAGCCTTAGAAATGGAGGGCATTTCTCAACAATAATTACAGAATGCGTCTGAAGTCGCTTGGCGATTATTTATTTTTACAAATTTTACATTTATATATTTATAAGATCCAAAGTGTTATATCCTTTTGTATATTTTTCTTAAATTTTTAAATAAATATTTCTTTACAAAAACACAAACAGAATGGCTTCTTGACAGCAACAGTTTAACAATTAAAAAAAAAAACCCCTACCCACTTACTACGCCAATTTTGGTGGCATTCACCACTGCAATGATTTACGCACCGCCGCCTTTATTTACTCGATTTCGAAGATTTTCCAAGCATTAGAATTGGAGGGCATTTCTCAGCAATAATTGCAGAATGCGTCTGAAGTCGCTAGGCGATTGTTTATTTTTACACATTTTACATTTATATATTTATAAGATCGAAAGTGTAATATCCTTTTGTATATTTTTCTTCAATTTTTAAATAAATATTTCTTTACACAAACACAAACAAAATGGCTTCTTGACAGCAACAGTTTTAAAATTAAAAAACAAAACCCCTACCCACTTACCTCTGTTTTTGGTACCCTTATATCTGTTTTTCTGTTTTTGGTAATATGGTACTCATACGACCTGTATAACCCCATTTGCGCGCCGTGAAAAAATCGGGTTTTCACCACGCGTCAATGCATCAAATGCACCAAAATGCACCAAAAAAGTGGTGAATGGTACCAAAAATCCATCCACAAAATGCACCAAAAATAGCGTAGTAAGTGGGTAGGGGTTATTATGCATTATTCGTCATTTTTTACGATCCCCAAAATCCAAAATTTTTGCCAGAATAAAATAATTAACATTAAAAAAACATTAACATTAACATATTTTCAACAGAAAAAATCAAAACTTCAAAACATAAACAGTCAATATTGTCAAATTTATTTTTCTCAGTTCAGTTGATATTGAGATTTTCATAAGAACAGTTGTGTTGAACGGAGCGATTTGAATTTGTTCTCGAAGAAAATAATTACAAAAAAAAACCTGACGCAAATAATAAATAAACAAAAAATATTTTCTTACTGAATATTGTGGAATATTTATATATTCGTAATACAATTGTATATATACAATATACAACAAAATCAGCGGATACCAAAATAATTGCCGAAAAAGTGAGTGCAAAAAATTTCTTACAAAAACACACAAAAAAAATCATAACTGGGATTGCATTATCGCAAGGCAATATGTCCTTCCTTTTAAATGGTAAACTTTTACGATCTTCACTATCGAAGACAGTTTTAAACTGGACCGGACTTGGAGCTACGCGTGAAAAGCACGTGATGCCCAAGCATTTGGAAAAAATCAATAAAGACAAAGACCCACCATTTGCACACATGGTTGAGTATTATTATCACTCGGCCGCTCAGCTAATGGAGCCGATGATGATAAAGGAGCTGGAAAAGTATCCTTACATGAAGAAGGAACAGCGTGAACAACGTGTTTCCGCCATGCTTAAATTGATGGGCTGCACTACAAATCTATTGGAAGTTACCTTCCCTATAATAAGAAGTGATGGCAATTACGAGCTAATCACCGGCTATCGCGCACACCACACTAGACACAGATTACCACTCAAAGGCGGTGGGTTCAATTATATTATTGGCTATTATTTTTCTAGAAAAGCTGGTATATTCAAAAAATTTCTCAACGAATTTTCTAGAATATATGCATGTAGTTGTGTGTTTCAAGAAAATGTTCTTCCTTTTCAATGCTTCAACTGCTGATGTCTAGCATGATATATATAACTGACTGATAATATCCGTTCCTCTTTTGTAGGCATACGTTTTGCCATGGACGTCGACGCCGATGAGATACGCGCTTTGGCTTATATGATGGCGTTTAAGACGGCTTGCGTGAATGTACCGTTTGGTGGTTCCAAGGGTGGCATACGTATCGACCCGAAGAAGTATACTGCACAAGAATTGCAAACAATTACGCGTCGCTATACAATGGAGCTATTACGTCGCAATATGATAGGTCCGGGTATAGATGTACCGGCACCAGATGTGAATACCAGCCAACGCGAGATGAGTTGGTTGGTGGATCAATATATTAAAACTTTTGGTAATTTTTTTTTATGAAATATTAGAAAACGTCTTGATAGACAAATAAATTGTTCTTCTAGGCTATAACGATGTAGATGCATTGGCCATCACGACTGGTAAGCCAGTAGAAATAGGCGGTATAAATGGTCGCACCGCCGCCACGGGACGTGGTCTATTTAAGGCGGCTGAATGTTTTATTATGGATAAAGATTGGATGGATTTATTAGGCTGGAAGACTGGTTGGAAAGATAAAACCGTGATCGTACAAGGGTTTGGCAATGTCGGTTCCCATGCATCCGTTTTTGTAGTGGAAGCCGGTGCCAAACTGATCGGTGTTCAAGAATTTGACGTGTCTCTAGTAAATGAGAATGGCATTGATCCAAAGGTATGTGGCGTATTGAAAATAAATATCTCCATGATAATATTTTTTTAATTTTCTTCATATACTTAGGACTTAATGGAGTATTATGCAAAAAATAATAAATCAATCAAGGGCTATACCAAAGCCACCGAAAAAGAGGGCAGTTTGTTGGGTGAAAAATGCGATATACTAATGCCTTGCTCTACGCAAAAGGTTCTCACTGTCGAAAATGCTAACAGTGTACAAGCCAAGATGATTTTAGAAGGCGCTAATGGTCCTTCGACGCCAGCTGCCGATGAAATATTACGTAAAAAGAATGTACTCATTATACCGGATTTGTTTTGCAATGCTGGCGGTGTAACGGTATCCTACTTTGAGTACTTAAAGAATATCAATCATGTATCTTATGGCAAAATGAATGTTAAACGCGAGAAAGCCATAATCAACGAGATCTTTAACTCCATGAATGAGTGCGAGGTAAGTGAACTTTGACCACCGTGCAAATAAGTTAATTTGTTAATATGAATTTTTTTAATTTATTTATTTAGGATAAGTTCAAGCCAAACAAAAAGTTTAAGCTCATAAGAGACTGTACGAAGGAGGCGGATATTGTAGACGCAGGACTACAAACAGTTATGGAAACTGCGGGGGCAGGCATTAAGATTGTGGCCAATGAATTCGGTCTCTGCAATGATTTACGCACCGCTGCCTTTATTTACTCGATTTCTAAGATTTTCCGAGCCTTAGAAATGGAGGGCATTTCTCAACAATAATTACAGAATGCGTCTGAAGTCGCTTGGCGATTATTTATTTTTACAAATTTTACATTTATATATTTATAAGATCCAAAGTGTTATATCCTTTTGTATATTTTTCTTAAATTTTTAAATAAATATTTCTTTACAAAAACACAAACAGAATGGCTTCTTGACAGCAACAGTTTAACAATTAAAAAAAAAAACCCCTACCCACTTACTACGCCAATTTTGGTGGCATTCACCACTGCAATGATTTACGCACCGCCGCCTTTATTTACTCGATTTCGAAGATTTTCCGAGCATTAGAATTGGAGGGCATTTCTCAGCAATAATTGCAGAATGCGTCTGAAGTCGCTAGGCGATTGTTTATTTTTACACATTTTACATTTATATATTTATAAGATCCAAAGTGTAATATCCTTTTGTATATTTTTCTTCAATTTTTAAATAAATATTTCTTTACACAAACACAAACAAAATGGCTTCTTGACAGCAACAGTTTTACAATTAAAAAACAAAACCCCTACCCACTTACCTCTGTTTTTGGTACCCTTATATCTGTTTTTCTGTTTTTGGTAATATGGTACTCATACGACCTGTATAACCCCATTTGCGCGCCGTGAAAAAATCGGTTTTTCACCACGCGCCAATGCATCAAATGCACCAAAATGCACCAAAAAAGTGGTGAATGGTACCAAAAATCCATCCACCAAATGCACCAAAAATAGCGTAGTAAGTGGGTAGGGGTTATTATGCATTATTCGTCATTTTTTACGATCCCCAAAATCCAAAATTTTTGCCAGAATAAAATAATTAACATTAAAAAAACATTAACATTAACATATTTTCAACAGAAAAAATCAAAACTTCAAAACATAAACAGTCAATATTGTCAAATTTATTTTTCTCAGTTCAGTTGATATTGAGATTTTCATAAGAACAGTTGTGTTGAACGGAGCGATTTGAATTTGTTCTCGAAGAAAATAATTACAAAAAAAAACCTGACGCAAATAATAAATAAACAAAAAATATTTTCTTACTGAATATTGTGGAATATTTATATATTCGTAATACAATTGTATATATACAATATACAACAAAATCAGCGGATACCAAAATAATTGCCGAAAAAGTGAGTGCAAAAAATTTCTTACAAAAACACACAAAAAAAATCATAACTGGGATTGCATTATCGCAAGGCAATATGTCCTTCCTTTTAAATGGTAAACTTTTACGATCTTCACTATCGAAGACAGTTTTAAACTGGACCGGACTTGGAGCTACGCGTGAAAAGCACGTGATGCCCAAGCATTTGGAAAAAATCAATAAAGACAAAGACCCACCATTTGCACACATGGTTGAGTATTATTATCACTCGGCCGCTCAGCTAATGGAGCCGATGATGATAAAGGAGCTGGAAAAGTATCCTTACATGAAGAAGGAACAGCGTGAACAACGTGTTTCCGCCATGCTTAAATTGATGGGCTGCACTACAAATCTATTGGAAGTTACCTTCCCTATAATAAGAAGTGATGGCAATTACGAGCTAATCACCGGCTATCGCGCACACCACACTAGACACAGATTACCACTCAAAGGCGGTGGGTTCAATTATATTATTGGCTATTATTTTTCTAGAAAAGCTGGTATATTCAAAAAATTTCTCAACGAATTTTCTAGAATATATGCATGTAGTTGTGTGTTTCAAGAAAATGTTCTTCCTTTTCAATGCTTCAACTGCTGATGTCTAGCATGATATATATAACTGACTGATAATATCCGTTCCTCTTTTGTAGGCATACGTTTTGCCATGGACGTCGACGCCGATGAGATACGCGCTTTGGCTTATCTGATGGCGTTTAAGACGGCTTGCGTGAATGTACCGTTTGGTGGTTCCAAGGGTGGCATACGTATCGACCCGAAGAAGTATACTGCACACGAATTGCAAACAATTACGCGTCGCTATACAATGGAGCTATTACGTCGCAATATGATAGGTCCGGGTATAGATGTACCGGCACCAGATGTGAATACCAGCCAACGCGAGATGAGTTGGTTGGTGGATCAATATATTAAAACTTTTGGTAATTTTTTTTTATGAAATATTAGAAAACGTCTTGATAGACAAATAAATTGTTCTTCTAGGCTATAACGATGTAGATGCATTGGCCATCACGACTGGTAAGCCAGTAGAAATAGGCGGTATAAATGGTCGCACCGCCGCCACGGGACGTGGTCTATTTAAGGCGGCTGAATGTTTTATTATGGATAAAGATTGGATGGATTTATTAGGCTGGAAGACTGGTTGGAAAGATAAAACCGTGATCGTACAAGGGTTTGGCAATGTCGGTTCCCATGCATCCGTTTTTGTAGTGGAAGCCGGTGCCAAACTGATCGGTGTTCAAGAATTTGACGTGTCTCTAGTAAATGAGAATGGCATTGATCCAAAGGTATGTGGCGTATTGAAAATAAATATCTTTTTTAATTTTCTTCATATACTTAGGACTTAATGGAGTATTATGCAAAAAATAATAAATCAATCAAGGGCTATACCAAAGCCACCGAAAAAGAGGGCAGTTTGTTGGGTGAAAAATGCGATATACTAATGCCTTGCTCTACGCAAAAGGTTCTCACTGTCGAAAATGCTAACAGTGTACAAGCCAAGATGATTTTAGAAGGCGCTAATGGTCCTTCGACGCCAGCTGCCGATGAAATATTACGTAAAAAGAATGTACTCATTATACCGGATTTGTTTTGCAATGCTGGCGGTGTAACGGTATCCTACTTTGAGTACTTAAAGAATATCAATCATGTATCTTATGGCAAAATGAATGTTAAACGCGAGAAAGCCATAATCAACGAGATCTTTAACTCCATGAATGAGTGCGAGGTAAGTGAACTTTGACCACCGTGCAAATAAGTTAATTTGTTAATATGAATTTTTTTAATTTATTTATTTAGGATAAGTTCAAGCCAAACAAAAAGTTAAAGCTCATAAGAGACTGTACGAAGGAGGCGGATATTGTAGACGCAGGACTACAAACAGTTATGGAAACTGCGGGGGCAGGCATTAAGATTGTGGCCAATGAATTCGGTCTCTGCAATGATTTACGCACCGCTGCCTTTATTTACTCGATTTCTAAGATTTTCCGAGCCTTAGAAATGGAGGGCATTTCTCAACAATAATTACAGAATGCGTCTGAAGTCGCTTGGCGATTATTTATTTTTACAAATTTTACATTTATATATTTATAAGATCCAAAGTGTTATATCCTTTTGTATATTTTTCTTAAATTTTTAAATAAATATTTCTTTACAAAAACACAAACAGAATGGCTTCTTGACAGCAACAGTTTAACAATTAAAAAAAAAAACCCCTACCCACTTACTACGCCAATTTTGGTGGCATTCACCACTGCAATGATTTACGCACCGCCGCCTTTATTTACTCGATTTCGAAGATTTTCCGAGCATTAGAATTGGAGGGCATTTCTCAGCAATAATTGCAGAATGCGTCTGAAGTCGCTAGGCGATTGTTTATTTTTACACATTTTACATTTATATATTTATAAGATCGAAAGTGTAATATCCTTTTGTATATTTTTCTTCAATTTTTAAATAAATATTTCTTTACACAAACACAAACAAAATGGCTTCTTGACAGCAACAGTTTTACAATTAAAAAACAAAACCCCTACCCACTTACCTCTGTTTTTGGTACCCTTATATCTGTTTTTCTGTTTTTGGTAATATGGTACTCATACGACCTGTATAACCCCATTTGCGCGCCGTGAAAAAATCGGTTTTTCACCACGCGCCAATGCATCAAATGCACCAAAATGCACCAAAAAAGTGGTGAATGGTACCAAAAATCCATCCACCAAATGCACCAAAAATAGCGTAGTAAGTGGGTAGGGGTTATTATGCATTATTCGTCATTTTTTACGATCCCCAAAATCCAAAATTTTTGCCAGAATAAAATAATTAACATTAAAAAAACATTAACATTAACATATTTTCAACAGAAAAAATCAAAACTTCAAAACATAAACAGTCAATATTGTCAAATTTATTTTTCTCAGTTCAGTTGATATTGAGATTTTCATAAGAACAGTTGTGTTGAACGGAGCGATTTGAATTTGTTCTCGAAGAAAATAATTACAAAAAAAAACCTGACGCAAATAATAAATAAACAAAAAATATTTTCTTACTGAATATTGTGGAATATTTATATATTCGTAATACAATTGTATATATACAATATACAACAAAATCAGCGGATACCAAAATAATTGCCGAAAAAGTGAGTGCAAAAAATTTCTTACAAAAACACACAAAAAAAATCATAACTGGGATTGCATTATCGCAAGGCAATATGTCCTTCCTTTTAAATGGTAAACTTTTACGATCTTCACTATCGAAGACAGTTTTAAACTGGACCGGACTTGGAGCTACGCGTGAAAAGCACGTGATGCCCAAGCATTTGGAAAAAATCAATAAAGACAAAGACCCACCATTTGCACACATGGTTGAGTATTATTATCACTCGGCCGCTCAGCTAATGGAGCCGATGATGATAAAGGAGCTGGAAAAGTATCCTTACATGAAGAAGGAACAGCGTGAACAACGTGTTTCCGCCATGCTTAAATTGATGGGCTGCACTACAAATCTATTGGAAGTTACCTTCCCTATAATAAGAAGTGATGGCAATTACGAGCTAATCACCGGCTATCGCGCACACCACACTAGACACAGATTACCACTCAAAGGCGGTGGGTTCAATTATATTATTGGCTATTATTTTTCTAGAAAAGCTGGTATATTCAAAAAATTTCTCAACGAATTTTCTAGAATATATGCATGTAGTTGTGTGTTTCAAGAAAATGTTCTTCCTTTTCAATGCTTCAACTGCTGATGTCTAGCATGATATATATAACTGACTGATAATATCCGTTCCTCTTTTGTAGGCATACGTTTTGCCATGGACGTCGACGCCGATGAGATACGCGCTTTGGCTTATCTGATGGCGTTTAAGACGGCTTGCGTGAATGTACCGTTTGGTGGTTCCAAGGGTGGCATACGTATCGACCCGAAGAAGTATACTGCACAAGAATTGCAAACAATTACGCGTCGCTATACAATGGAGCTATTACGTCGCAATATGATAGGTCCGGGTATAGATGTACCGGCACCAGATGTGAATACCAGCCAACGCGAGATGAGTTGGTTGGTGGATCAATATATTAAAACTTTTGGTAATTTTTTTTTATGAAATATTAGAAAACGTCTTGATAGACAAATAAATTGTTCTTCTAGGCTATAACGATGTAGATGCATTGGCCATCACGACTGGTAAGCCAGTAGAAATAGGCGGTATAAATGGTCGCACCGCCGCCACGGGACGTGGTCTATTTAAGGCGGCTGAATGTTTTATTATGGATAAAGATTGGATGGATTTATTAGGCTGGAAGACTGGTTGGAAAGATAAAACCGTGATCGTACAAGGGTTTGGCAATGTCGGTTCCCATGCATCCGTTTTTGTAGTGGAAGCCGGTGCCAAACTGATCGGTGTTCAAGAATTTGACGTGTCTCTAGTAAATGAGAATGGCATTGATCCAAAGGTATGTGGCGTATTGAAAATAAATATCTCCATGATAATATTTTTTTAATTTTCTTCATATACTTAGGACTTAATGGAGTATTATGCAAAAAATAATAAATCAATCAAGGGCTATACCAAAGCCACCGAAAAAGAGGGCAGTTTGTTGGGTGAAAAATGCGATATACTAATGCCTTGCTCTACGCAAAAGGTTCTCACTGTCGAAAATGCTAACAGTGTACAAGCCAAGATGATTTTAGAAGGCGCTAATGGTCCTTCGACGCCAGCTGCCGATGAAATATTACGTAAAAAGAATGTACTCATTATACCGGATTTGTTTTGCAATGCTGGCGGTGTAACGGTATCCTACTTTGAGTACTTAAAGAATATCAATCATGTATCTTATGGCAAAATGAATGTTAAACGCGAGAAAGCCATAATCAACGAGATCTTTAACTCCATGAATGAGTGCGAGGTAAGTGAACTTTGACCACCGTGCAAATAAGTTAATTTGTTAATATGAATTTTTTTAATTTATTTATTTAGGATAAGTTCAAGCCAAACAAAAAGTTAAAGCTCATAAGAGACTGTACGAAGGAGGCGGATATTGTAGACGCAGGACTACAAACAGTTATGGAAACTGCGGGGGCAGGCATTAAGATTGTGGCCAATGAATTCGGTCTCTGCAATGATTTACGCACCGCTGCCTTTATTTACTCGATTTCTAAGATTTTCCGAGCCTTAGAAATGGAGGGCATTTCTCAACAATAATTACAGAATGCGTCTGAAGTCGCTTGGCGATTATTTATTTTTACAAATTTTACATTTATATATTTATAAGATCCAAAGTGTTATATCCTTTTGTATATTTTTCTTAAATTTTTAAATAAATATTTCTTTACAAAAACACAAACAGAATGGCTTCTTGACAGCAACAGTTTAACAATTAAAAAAAAAAAACCCCTACCCACTTACTACGCCAATTTTGGTGGCATTCACCACTGCAATGATTTACGCACCGCCGCCTTTATTTACTCGATTTCGAAGATTTTCCGAGCATTAGAATTGGAGGGCATTTCTCAGCAATAATTGCAGAATGCGTCTGAAGTCGCTAGGCGATTGTTTATTTTTACACATTTTACATTTATATATTTATAAGATCCAAAGTGTAATATCCTTTTGTATATTTTTCTTCAATTTTTAAATAAATATTTCTTTACACAAACACAAACAAAATGGCTTCTTGACAGCAACAGTTTTACAATTAAAAAACAAAACCCCTACCCACTTACCTCTGTTTTTGGTACCCTTATATCTGTTTTTCTGTTTTTGGTAATATGGTACTCATACGACCTGTATAACCCCATTTGCGCGCCGTGAAAAAATCGGGTTTTCACCACGCGTCAATGCATCAAATGCACCAAAATGCACCAAAAAAGTGGTGAATGGTACCAAAAATCCATCCACCAAATGCACCAAAAATAGCGTAGTAAGTGGGTAGGGGTTATTATGCATTATTCGTCATTTTTTACGATCCCCAAAATCCAAAATTTTTGCCAGAATAAAATAATTAACATTAAAAAAACATTAACATTAACATATTTTCAACAGAAAAAATCAAAACTTCAAAACATAAACAGTCAATATTGTCAAATTTATTTTTCTCAGTTCAGTTGATATTGAGATTTTCATAAGAACAGTTGTGTTGAACGGAGCGATTTGAATTTGTTCTCGAAGAAAATAATTACAAAAAAAACCTGACGCAAATAATAAATAAACAAAAAATATTTTCTTACTGAATATTGTGGAATATTTATATATTCGTAATACAATTGTATATATACAATATACAACAAAATCAGCGGATACCAAAATAATTGCCGAAAAAGTGAGTGCAAAAAATTTCTTACAAAAACACACAAAAAAAATCATAACTGGGATTGCATTATCGCAAGGCAATATGTCCTTCCTTTTAAATGGTAAACTTTTACGATCTTCACTATCGAAGACAGTTTTAAACTGGACCGGACTTGGAGCTACGCGTGAAAAGCACGTGATGCCCAAGCATTTGGAAAAAATCAATAAAGACAAAGACCCACCATTTGCACACATGGTTGAGTATTATTATCACTCGGCCGCTCAGCTAATGGAGCCGATGATGATAAAGGAGCTGGAAAAGTATCCTTACATGAAGAAGGAACAGCGTGAACAACGTGTTTCCGCCATGCTTAAATTGATGGGCTGCACTACAAATCTATTGGAAGTTACCTTCCCTATAATAAGAAGTGATGGCAATTACGAGCTAATCACCGGCTATCGCGCACACCACACTAGACACAGATTACCACTCAAAGGCGGTGGGTTCAATTATATTATTGGCTATTATTTTTCTAGAAAAGCTGGTATATTCAAAAAATTTCTCAACGAATTTTCTAGAATATATGCATGTAGTTGTGTGTTTCAAGAAAATGTTCTTCCTTTTCAATGCTTCAACTGCTGATGTCTAGCATGATATATATAACTGACTGATAATATCCGTTCCTCTTTTGTAGGCATACGTTTTGCCATGGACGTCGACGCCGATGAGATACGCGCTTTGGCTTATCTGATGGCGTTTAAGACGGCTTGCGTGAATGTACCGTTTGGTGGTTCCAAGGGTGGCATACGTATCGACCCGAAGAAGTATACTGCACAAGAATTGCAAACAATTACGCGTCGCTATACAATGGAGCTATTACGTCGCAATATGATAGGTCCGGGTATAGATGTACCGGCACCAGATGTGAATACCAGCCAACGCGAGATGAGTTGGTTGGTGGATCAATATATTAAAACTTTTGGTAATTTTTTTTTATGAAATATTAGAAAACGTCTTGATAGACAAATAAATTGTTCTTCTAGGCTATAACGATGTAGATGCATTGGCCATCACGACTGGTAAGCGAGTAGAAATAGGCGGTATAAATGGTCGCACCGCCGCCACGGGACGTGGTCTATTTAAGGCGGCTGAATGTTTTATTATGGATAAAGATTGGATGGATTTATTAGGCTGGAAGACTGGTTGGAAAGATAAAACCGTGATCGTACAAGGGTTTGGCAATGTCGGTTCCCATGCATCCGTTTTTGTAGTGGAAGCCGGTGCCAAACTGATCGGTGTTCAAGAATTTGACGTGTCTCTAGTAAATGAGAATGGCATTGATCCAAAGGTATGTGGCGTATTGAAAATAAATATCTCCATGATAATATTTTTTTAATTTTCTTCATATACTTAGGACTTAATGGAGTATTATGCAAAAAATAATAAATCAATCAAGGGCTATACCAAAGCCACCGAAAAAGAGGGCAGTTTGTTGGGTGAAAAATGCGATATACTAATGCCTTGCTCTACGCAAAAGGTTCTCACTGTCGAAAATGCTAACAGTGTACAAGCCAAGATGATTTTAGAAGGCGCTAATGGTCCTTCGACGCCAGCTGCCGATGAAATATTACGTAAAAAGAATGTACTCATTATACCGGATTTGTTTTGCAATGCTGGCGGTGTAACGGTATCCTACTTTGAGTACTTAAAGAATATCAATCATGTATCTTATGGCAAAATGAATGTTAAACGCGAGAAAGCCATAATCAACGAGATCTTTAACTCCATGAATGAGTGCGAGGTAAGTGAACTTTGACCACCGTGCAAATAAGTTAATTTGTTAATATGAATTTTTTTAATTTATTTATTTAGGATAAGTTCAAGCCAAACAAAAAGTTAAAGCTCATAAGAGACTGTACGAAGGAGGCGGATATTGTAGACGCAGGACTACAAACAGTTATGGAAACTGCGGGGGCAGGCATTAAGATTGTGGCCAATGAATTCGGTCTCTGCAATGATTTACGCACCGCTGCCTTTATTTACTCGATTTCTAAGATTTTCCGAGCCTTAGAAATGGAGGGCATTTCTCAACAATAATTACAGAATGCGTCTGAAGTCGCTTGGCGATTATTTATTTTTACAAATTTTACATAAATATATAAAATAAGATCCAAAGTGTAATATCCTTTTGTATATTTTTCTTAAATTTTTAAATAAATATTTCTTTACAAAAACACAAACAGAATGGCTTCTTGACAGCAACAGTTTAACAATTAAAAAAAAACCCCCTACCCACTTACTACGCCAATTTTGGTGGCATTCACCACTGCAATGATTTACGCACCGCCGCCTTTATTTACTCGATTTCGAAGATTTTCCGAGCATTAGAATTGGAGGGCATTTCTCAGCAATAATTGCAGAATGCGTCTGAAGTCGCTAGGCGATTGTTTATTTTTACACATTTTACATTTATATATTTATAAGATCGAAAGTGTAATATCCTTTTGTATATTTTTCTTCAATTTTTAAATAAATATTTCTTTACACAAACACAAACAAAATGGCTTCTTGACAGCAACAGTTTTACAATTAAAAAACAAAACCCCTACCCACTTACCTCTGTTTTTGGTACCCTTATATCTGTTTTTCTGTTTTTGGTAATATGGTACTCATACGACCTGTATAACCCCATTTGCGCGCCGTGAAAAAATCGGTTTTTCACCACGCGCCAATGCATCAAATGCACCAAAATGCACCAAAAAAGTGGTGAATGGTACCAAAAATCCATCCACCAAATGCACCAAAAATAGCGTAGTAAGTGGGTAGGGGTTATTATGCATTATTCGTCATTTTTTACGATCCCCAAAATCCAAAATTTTTGCCAGAATAAAATAATTAACATTAAAAAAACATTAACATTAACATATTTTCAACAGAAAAAATCAAAACTTCAAAACATAAACAGTCAATATTGTCAAATTTATTTTTCTCAGTTCAGTTGATATTGAGATTTTCATAAGAACAGTTGTGTTGAACGGAGCGATTTGAATTTGTTCTCGAAGAAAATAATTACAAAAAAAAACCTGACGCAAATAATAAATAAACAAAAAATATTTTCTTACTGAATATTGTGGAATATTTATATATTCGTAATACAATTGTATATATACAATATACAACAAAATCAGCGGATACCAAAATAATTGCCGAAAAAGTGAGTGCAAAAAATTTCTTACAAAAACACACAAAAAAAATCATAACTGGGATTGCATTATCGCAAGGCAATATGTCCTTCCTTTTAAATGGTAAACTTTTACGATCTTCACTATCGAAGACAGTTTTAAACTGGACCGGACTTGGAGCTACGCGTGAAAAGCACGTGATGCCCAAGCATTTGGAAAAAATCAATAAAGACAAAGACCCACCATTTGCACACATGGTTGAGTATTATTATCACTCGGCCGCTCAGCTAATGGAGCCGATGATGATAAAGGAGCTGGAAAAGTATCCTTACATGAAGAAGGAACAGCGTGAACAACGTGTTTCCGCCATGCTTAAATTGATGGGCTGCACTACAAATCTATTGGAAGTTACCTTCCCTATAATAAGAAGTGATGGCAATTACGAGCTAATCACCGGCTATCGCGCACACCACACTAGACACAGATTACCACTCAAAGGCGGTGGGTTCAATTATATTATTGGCTATTATTTTTCTAGAAAAGCTGGTATATTCAAAAAATTTCTCAACGAATTTTCTAGAATATATGCATGTAGTTGTGTGTTTCAAGAAAATGTTCTTCCTTTTCAATGCTTCAACTGCTGATGTCTAGCATGATATATATAACTGACTGATAATATCCGTTCCTCTTTTGTAGGCATACGTTTTGCCATGGACGTCGACGCCGATGAGATACGCGCTTTGGCTTATCTGATGGCGTTTAAGACGGCTTGCGTGAATGTACCGTTTGGTGGTTCCAAGGGTGGCATACGTATCGACCCGAAGAAGTATACTGCACAAGAATTGCAAACAATTACGCGTCGCTATACAATGGAGCTATTACGTCGCAATATGATAGGTCCGGGTATAGATGTACCGGCACCAGATGTGAATACCAGCCAACGCGAGATGAGTTGGTTGGTGGATCAATATATTAAAACTTTTGGTAATTTTTTTTTATGAAATATTAGAAAACGTCTTGATAGACAAATAAATTGTTCTTCTAGGCTATAACGATGTAGATGCATTGGCCATCACGACTGGTAAGCCAGTAGAAATAGGCGGTATAAATGGTCGCACCGCCGCCACGGGACGTGGTCTATTTAAGGCGGCTGAATGTTTTATTATGGATAAAGATTGGATGGATTTATTAGGCTGGAAGACTGGTTGGAAAGATAAAACCGTGATCGTACAAGGGTTTGGCAATGTCGGTTCCCATGCATCCGTTTTTGTAGTGGAAGCCGGTGCCAAACTGATCGGTGTTCAAGAATTTGACGTGTCTCTAGTAAATGAGAATGGCATTGATCCAAAGGTATGTGGCGTATTGAAAATAAATATCTCCATGATAATATTTTTTTAATTTTCTTCATATACTTAGGACTTAATGGAGTATTATGCAAAAAATAATAAATCAATCAAGGGCTATACCAAAGCCACCGAAAAAGAGGGCAGTTTGTTGGGTGAAAAATGCGATATACTAATGCCTTGCTCTACGCAAAAGGTTCTCACTGTCGAAAATGCTAACAGTGTACAAGCCAAGATGATTTTAGAAGGCGCTAATGGTCCTTCGACGCCAGCTGCCGATGAAATATTACGTAAAAAGAATGTACTCATTATACCGGATTTGTTTTGCAATGCTGGCGGTGTAACGGTATCCTACTTTGAGTACTTAAAGAATATCAATCATGTATCTTATGGCAAAATGAATGTTAAACGCGAGAAAGCCATAATCAACGAGATCTTTAACTCCATGAATGAGTGCGAGGTAAGTGAACTTTGACCACCGTGCAAATAAGTTAATTTGTTAATATGAATTTTTTTAATTTATTTATTTAGGATAAGTTCAAGCCAAACAAAAAGTTAAAGCTCATAAGAGACTGTACGAAGGAGGCGGATATTGTAGACGCAGGACTACAAACAGTTATGGAAACTGCGGGGGCAGGCATTAAGATTGTGGCCAATGAATTCGGTCTCTGCAATGATTTACGCACCGCTGCCTTTATTTACTCGATTTCTAAGATTTTCCGAGCCTTAGAAATGGAGGGCATTTCTCAACAATAATTACAGAATGCGTCTGAAGTCGCTTGGCGATTATTTATTTTTACAAATTTTACATTTATATATTTATAAGATCCAAAGTGTTATATCCTTTTGTATATTTTTCTTAAATTTTTAAATAAATATTTCTTTACAAAAACACAAACAGAATGGCTTCTTGACAGCAACAGTTTAACAATTAAAAAAAAAAAACCCCTACCCACTTACTACGCCAATTTTGGTGGCATTCACCACTGCAATGATTTACGCACCGCCGCCTTTATTTACTCGATTTCGAAGATTTTCCGAGCATTAGAATTGGAGGGCATTTCTCAGCAATAATTGCAGAATGCGTCTGAAGTCGCTAGGCGATTGTTTATTTTTACACATTTTACATTTATATATTTATAAGATCCAAAGTGTAATATCCTTTTGTATATTTTTCTTCAATTTTTAAATAAATATTTCTTTACACAAACACAAACAAAATGGCTTCTTGACAGCAACAGTTTTACAATTAAAAAACAAAACCCCTACCCACTTACCTCTGTTTTTGGTACCCTTATATCTGTTTTTCTGTTTTTGGTAATATGGTACTCATACGACCTGTATAACCCCATTTGCGCGCCGTGAAAAAATCGGGTTTTCACCACGCGTCAATGCATCAAATGCACCAAAATGCACCAAAAAAGTGGTGAATGGTACCAAAAATCCATCCACCAAATGCACCAAAAATAGCGTAGTAAGTGGGTAGGGGTTATTATGCATTATTCGTCATTTTTTACGATCCCCAAAATCCAAAATTTTTGCCAGAATAAAATAATTAACATTAAAAAAACATTAACATTAACATATTTTCAACAGAAAAAATCAAAACTTCAAAACATAAACAGTCAATATTGTCAAATTTATTTTTCTCAGTTCAGTTGATATTGAGATTTTCATAAGAACAGTTGTGTTGAACGGAGCGATTTGAATTTGTTCTCGAAGAAAATAATTACAAAAAAAACCTGACGCAAATAATAAATAAACAAAAAATATTTTCTTACTGAATATTGTGGAATATTTATATATTCGTAATACAATTGTATATATACAATATACAACAAAATCAGCGGATACCAAAATAATTGCCGAAAAAGTGAGTGCAAAAAATTTCTTACAAAAACACACAAAAAAAATCATAACTGGGATTGCATTATCGCAAGGCAATATGTCCTTCCTTTTAAATGGTAAACTTTTACGATCTTCACTATCGAAGACAGTTTTAAACTGGACCGGACTTGGAGCTACGCGTGAAAAGCACGTGATGCCCAAGCATTTGGAAAAAATCAATAAAGACAAAGACCCACCATTTGCACACATGGTTGAGTATTATTATCACTCGGCCGCTCAGCTAATGGAGCCGATGATGATAAAGGAGCTGGAAAAGTATCCTTACATGAAGAAGGAACAGCGTGAACAACGTGTTTCCGCCATGCTTAAATTGATGGGCTGCACTACAAATCTATTGGAAGTTACCTTCCCTATAATAAGAAGTGATGGCAATTACGAGCTAATCACCGGCTATCGCGCACACCACACTAGACACAGATTACCACTCAAAGGCGGTGGGTTCAATTATATTATTGGCTATTATTTTTCTAGAAAAGCTGGTATATTCAAAAAATTTCTCAACGAATTTTCTAGAATATATGCATGTAGTTGTGTGTTTCAAGAAAATGTTCTTCCTTTTCAATGCTTCAACTGCTGATGTCTAGCATGATATATATAACTGACTGATAATATCCGTTCCTCTTTTGTAGGCATACGTTTTGCCATGGACGTCGACGCCGATGAGATACGCGCTTTGGCTTATCTGATGGCGTTTAAGACGGCTTGCGTGAATGTACCGTTTGGTGGTTCCAAGGGTGGCATACGTATCGACCCGAAGAAGTATACTGCACAAGAATTGCAAACAATTACGCGTCGCTATACAATGGAGCTATTACGTCGCAATATGATAGGTCCGGGTATAGATGTACCGGCACCAGATGTGAATACCAGCCAACGCGAGATGAGTTGGTTGGTGGATCAATATATTAAAACTTTTGGTAATTTTTTTTTATGAAATATTAGAAAACGTCTTGATAGACAAATAAATTGTTCTTCTAGGCTATAACGATGTAGATGCATTGGCCATCACGACTGGTAAGCCAGTAGAAATAGGCGGTATAAATGGTCGCACCGCCGCCACGGGACGTGGTCTATTTAAGGCGGCTGAATGTTTTATTATGGATAAAGATTGGATGGATTTATTAGGCTGGAAGACTGGTTGGAAAGATAAAACCGTGATCGTACAAGGGTTTGGCAATGTCGGTTCCCATGCATCCGTTTTTGTAGTGGAAGCCGGTGCCAAACTGATCGGTGTTCAAGAATTTGACGTGTCTCTAGTAAATGAGAATGGCATTGATCCAAAGGTATGTGGCGTATTGAAAATAAATATCTCCATGATAATATTTTTTTAATTTTCTTCATATACTTAGGACTTAATGGAGTATTATGCAAAAAATAATAAATCAATCAAGGGCTATACCAAAGCCACCGAAAAAGAGGGCAGTTTGTTGGGTGAAAAATGCGATATACTAATGCCTTGCTCTACGCAAAAGGTTCTCACTGTCGAAAATGCTAACAGTGTACAAGCCAAGATGATTTTAGAAGGCGCTAATGGTCCTTCGACGCCAGCTGCCGATGAAATATTACGTAAAAAGAATGTACTCATTATACCGGATTTGTTTTGCAATGCTGGCGGTGTAACGGTATCCTACTTTGAGTACTTAAAGAATATCAATCATGTATCTTATGGCAAAATGAATGTTAAACGCGAGAAAGCCATAATCAACGAGATCTTTAACTCCATGAATGAGTGCGAGGTAAGTGAACTTTGACCACCGTGCAAATAAGTTAATTTGTTAATATGAATTTTTTTAATTTATTTATTTAGGATAAGTTCAAGCCAAACAAAAAGTTAAAGCTCATAAGAGACTGTACGAAGGAGGCGGATATTGTAGACGCAGGACTACAAACAGTTATGGAAACTGCGGGGGCAGGCATTAAGATTGTGGCCAATGAATTCGGTCTCTGCAATGATTAACGCACCGCTGCCTTTATTTACTCGATTTCTAAGATTTTCCGAGCCTTAGAAATGGAGGGCATTTCTCAACAATAATTACAGAATGCGTCTGAAGTCGCTTGGCGATTATTTATTTTTACAAATTTTACATTTATATATTTATAAGATCCAAAGTGTTATATCCTTTTGTATATTTTTCTTAAATTTTTAAATAAATATTTCTTTACAAAAACACAAACAGAATGGCTTCTTGACAGCAACAGTTTAACAATTAAAAAAAAAAACCCCTACCCACTTACTACGCCAATTTTGGTGGCATTCACCACTGCAATGATTTACGCACCGCCGCCTTTATTTACTCGATTTCGAAGATTTTCCGAGCATTAGAATTGGAGGGCATTTCTCAGCAATAATTGCAGAATGCGTCTGAAGTCGCTAGGCGATTGTTTATTTTTACACATTTTACATTTATATATTTATAAGATCGAAAGTGTAATATCCTTTTGTATATTTTTCTTCAATTTTTAAATAAATATTTCTTTACACAAACACAAACAAAATGGCTTCTTGACAGCAACAGTTTTACAATTAAAAAACAAAACCCCTACCCACTTACCTCTGTTTTTGGTACCCTTATATCTGTTTTTCTGTTTTTGGTAATATGGTACTCATACGACCTGTATAACCCCATTTGCGCGCCGTGAAAAAATCGGGTTTTCACCACGCGTCAATGCATCAAATGCACCAAAATGCACCAAAAAAGTGGTGAATGGTACCAAAAATCCATCCACAAAATGCACCAAAAATAGCGTAGTAAGTGGGTAGGGGTTATTATGCATTATTCGTCATTTTTTACGATCCCCAAAATCCAAAATTTTTGCCAGAATAAAATAATTAACATTAAAAAAACATTAACATTAACATATTTTCAACAGAAAAAATCAAAACTTCAAAACATAAACAGTCAATATTGTCAAATTTATTTTTCTCAGTTCAGTTGATATTGAGATTTTCATAAGAACAGTTGTGTTGAACGGAGCGATTTGAATTTGTTCTCGAAGAAAATAATTACAAAAAAAAACCTGACGCAAATAATAAATAAACAAAAAATATTTTCTTACTGAATATTGTGGAATATTTATATATTCGTAATACAATTGTATATATACAATATACAACAAAATCAGCGGATACCAAAATAATTGCCGAAAAAGTGAGTGCAAAAAATTTCTTACAAAAACACACAAAAAAAATCATAACTGGGATTGCATTATCGCAAGGCAATATGTCCTTCCTTTTAAATGGTAAACTTTTACGATCTTCACTATCGAAGACAGTTTTAAACTGGACCGGACTTGGAGCTACGCGTGAAAAGCACGTGATGCCCAAGCATTTGGAAAAAATCAATAAAGACAAAGACCCACCATTTGCACACATGGTTGAGTATTATTATCACTCGGCCGCTCAGCTAATGGAGCCGATGATGATAAAGGAGCTGGAAAAGTATCCTTACATGAAGAAGGAACAGCGTGAACAACGTGTTTCCGCCATGCTTAAATTGATGGGCTGCACTACAAATCTATTGGAAGTTACCTTCCCTATAATAAGAAGTGATGGCAATTACGAGCTAATCACCGGCTATCGCGCACACCACACTAGACACAGATTACCACTCAAAGGCGGTGGGTTCAATTATATTATTGGCTATTATTTTTCTAGAAAAGCTGGTATATTCAAAAAATTTCTCAACGAATTTTCTAGAATATATGCATGTAGTTGTGTGTTTCAAGAAAATGTTCTTCCTTTTCAATGCTTCAACTGCTGATGTCTAGCATGATATATATAACTGACTGATAATATCCGTTCCTCTTTTGTAGGCATACGTTTTGCCATGGACGTCGACGCCGATGAGATACGCGCTTTGGCTTATCTGATGGCGTTTAAGACGGCTTGCGTGAATGTACCGTTTGGTGGTTCCAAGGGTGGCATACGTATCGACCCGAAGAAGTATACTGCACAAGAATTGCAAACAATTACGCGTCGCTATACAATGGAGCTATTACGTCGCAATATGATAGGTCCGGGTATAGATGTACCGGCACCAGATGTGAATACCAGCCAACGCGAGATGAGTTGGTTGGTGGATCAATATATTAAAACTTTTGGTAATTTTTTTTTATGAAATATTAGAAAACGTCTTGATAGACAAATAAATTGTTCTTCTAGGCTATAACGATGTAGATGCATTGGCCATCACGACTGGTAAGCCAGTAGAAATAGGCGGTATAAATGGTCGCACCGCCGCCACGGGACGTGGTCTATTTAAGGCGGCTGAATGTTTTATTATGGATAAAGATTGGATGGATTTATTAGGCTGGAAGACTGGTTGGAAAGATAAAACCGTGATCGTACAAGGGTTTGGCAATGTCGGTTCCCATGCATCCGTTTTTGTAGTGGAAGCCGGTGCCAAACTGATCGGTGTTCAAGAATTTGACGTGTCTCTAGTAAATGAGAATGGCATTGATCCAAAGGTATGTGGCGTATTGAAAATAAATATCTCCATGATAATATTTTTTTAATTTTCTTCATATACTTAGGACTTAATGGAGTATTATGCAAAAAATAATAAATCAATCAAGGGCTATACCAAAGCCACCGAAAAAGAGGGCAGTTTGTTGGGTGAAAAATGCGATATACTAATGCCTTGCTCTACGCAAAAGGTTCTCACTGTCGAAAATGCTAACAGTGTACAAGCCAAGATGATTTTAGAAGGCGCTAATGGTCCTTCGACGCCAGCTGCCGATGAAATATTACGTAAAAAGAATGTACTCATTATACCGGATTTGTTTTGCAATGCTGGCGGTGTAACGGTATCCTACTTTGAGTACTTAAAGAATATCAATCATGTATCTTATGGCAAAATGAATGTTAAACGCGAGAAAGCCATAATCAACGAGATCTTTAACTCCATGAATGAGTGCGAGGTAAGTGAACTTTGACCACCGTGCAAATAAGTTAATTTGTTAATATGAATTTTTTTAATTTATTTATTTAGGATAAGTTCAAGCCAAACAAAAAGTTTAAGCTCATAAGAGACTGTACGAAGGAGGCGGATATTGTAGACGCAGGACTACAAACAATTATGGAAACTGCGGGGGCAGGCATTAAGATTGTGGCCAATGAATTCGGTCTCTGCAATGATTTACGCACCGCTGCCTTTATTTACTCGATTTCTAAGATTTTCCGAGCCTTAGAAATGGAGGGCATTTCTCAACAATAATTACAGAATGCGTCTGAAGTCGCTTGGCGATTATTTATTTTTACAAATTTTACATTTATATATTTATAAGATCCAAAGTGTTATATCCTTTTGTATATTTTTCTTAAATTTTTAAATAAATATTTCTTTACAAAAACACAAACAGAATGGCTTCTTGACAGCAACAGTTTAACAATTAAAAAAAAAAACCCCTACCCACTTACTACGCCAATTTTGGTGGCATTCACCACTGCAATGATTTACGCACCGCCGCCTTTATTTACTCGATTTCGAAGATTTTCCGAGCATTAGAATTGGAGGGCATTTCTCAGCAATAATTGCAGAATGCGTCTGAAGTCGCTAGGCGATTGTTTATTTTTACACATTTTACATTTATATATTTATAAGATCGAAAGTGTAATATCCTTTTGTATATTTTTCTTCAATTTTTAAATAAATATTTCTTTACACAAACACAAACAAAATGGCTTCTTGACAGCAACAGTTTTACAATTAAAAAACAAAACCCCTACCCACTTACCTCTGTTTTTGGTACCCTTATATCTGTTTTTCTGTTTTTGGTAATATGGTACTCATACGACCTGTATAACCCCATTTGCGCGCCGTGAAAAAATCGGTTTTTCACCACGCGCCAATGCATCAAATGCACCAAAATGCACCAAAATGCACCAAAAAAGTGGTGAATGGTACCAAAAATCCATCCACCAAATGCACCAAAAATAGCGTAGTAAGTGGGTAGGGGTTATTATGCATTATTCGTCATTTTTTACGATCCCCAAAATCCAAAATTTTTGCCAGAATAAAATAATTAACATTAAAAAAACATTAACATTAACATATTTTCAACAGAAAAAATCAAAACTTCAAAACATAAACAGTCAATATTGTCAAATTTATTTTTCTCAGTTCAGTTGATATTGAGATTTTCATAAGAACAGTTGTGTTGAACGGAGCGATTTGAATTTGTTCTCGAAGAAAATAATTACAAAAAAAAACCTGACGCAAATAATAAATAAACAAAAAATATTTTCTTACTGAATATTGTGGAATATTTATATATTCGTAATACAATTGTATATATACAATATACAACAAAATCAGCGGATACCAAAATAATTGCCGAAAAAGTGAGTGCAAAAAATTTCTTACAAAAACACACAAAAAAAATCATAACTGGGATTGCATTATCGCAAGGCAATATGTCCTTCCTTTTAAATGGTAAACTTTTACGATCTTCACTATCGAAGACAGTTTTAAACTGGACCGGACTTGGAGCTACGCGTGAAAAGCACGTGATGCCCAAGCATTTGGAAAAAATCAATAAAGACAAAGACCCACCATTTGCACACATGGTTGAGTATTATTATCACTCGGCCGCTCAGCTAATGGAGCCGATGATGATAAAGGAGCTGGAAAAGTATCCTTACATGAAGAAGGAACAGCGTGAACAACGTGTTTCCGCCATGCTTAAATTGATGGGCTGCACTACAAATCTATTGGAAGTTACCTTCCCTATAATAAGAAGTGATGGCAATTACGAGCTAATCACCGGCTATCGCGCACACCACACTAGACACAGATTACCACTCAAAGGCGGTGGGTTCAATTATATTATTGGCTATTATTTTTCTAGAAAAGCTGGTATATTCAAAAAATTTCTCAACGAATTTTCTAGAATATATGCATGTAGTTGTGTGTTTCAAGAAAATGTTCTTCCTTTTCAATGCTTCAACTGCTGATGTCTAGCATGATATATATAACTGACTGATAATATCCGTTCCTCTTTTGTAGGCATACGTTTTGCCATGGACGTCGACGCCGATGAGATACGCGCTTTGGCTTATCTGATGGCGTTTAAGACGGCTTGCGTGAATGTACCGTTTGGTGGTTCCAAGGGTGGCATACGTATCGACCCGAAGAAGTATACTGCACAAGAATTGCAAACAATTACGCGTCGCTATACAATGGAGCTATTACGTCGCAATATGATAGGTCCGGGTATAGATGTACCGGCACCAGATGTGAATACCAGCCAACGCGAGATGAGTTGGTTGGTGGATCAATATATTAAAACTTTTGGTAATTTTTTTTTATGAAATATTAGAAAACGTCTTGATAGACAAATAAATTGTTCTTCTAGGCTATAACGATGTAGATGCATTGGCCATCACGACTGGTAAGCCAGTAGAAATAGGCGGTATAAATGGTCGCACCGCCGCCACGGGACGTGGTCTATTTAAGGCGGCTGAATGTTTTATTATGGATAAAGATTGGATGGATTTATTAGGCTGGAAGACTGGTTGGAAAGATAAAACCGTGATCGTACAAGGGTTTGGCAATGTCGGTTCCCATGCATCCGTTTTTGTAGTGGAAGCCGGTGCCAAACTGATCGGTGTTCAAGAATTTGACGTGTCTCTAGTAAATGAGAATGGCATTGATCCAAAGGTATGTGGCGTATTGAAAATAAATATCTCCATGATAATATTTTTTTAATTTTCTTCATATACTTAGGACTTAATGGAGTATTATGCAAAAAATAATAAATCAATCAAGGGCTATACCAAAGCCACCGAAAAAGAGGGCAGTTTGTTGGGTGAAAAATGCGATATACTAATGCCTTGCTCTACGCAAAAGGTTCTCACTGTCGAAAATGCTAACAGTGTACAAGCCAAGATGATTTTAGAAGGCGCTAATGGTCCTTCGACGCCAGCTGCCGATGAAATATTACGTAAAAAGAATGTACTCATTATACCGGATTTGTTTTGCAATGCTGGCGGTGTAACGGTATCCTACTTTGAGTACTTAAAGAATATCAATCATGTATCTTATGGCAAAATGAATGTTAAACGCGAGAAAGCCATAATCAACGAGATCTTTAACTCCATGAATGAGTGCGAGGTAAGTGAACTTTGACCACCGTGCAAATAAGTTAATTTGTTAATATGAATTTTTTTAATTTATTTATTTAGGATAAGTTCAAGCCAAACAAAAAGTTAAAGCTCATAAGAGACTGTACGAAGGAGGCGGATATTGTAGACGCAGGACTACAAACAGTTATGGAAACTGCGGGGGCAGGCATTAAGATTGTGGCCAATGAATTCGGTCTCTGCAATGATTTACGCACCGCTGCCTTTATTTACTCGATTTCTAAGATTTTCCGAGCCTTAGAAATGGAGGGCATTTCTCAACAATAATTACAGAATGCGTCTGAAGTCGCTTGGCGATTATTTATTTTTACAAATTTTACATTTATATATTTATAAGATCCAAAGTGTTATATCCTTTTGTATATTTTTCTTAAATTTTTAAATAAATATTTCTTTACAAAAACACAAACAGAATGGCTTCTTGACAGCAACAGTTTAACAATTAAAAAAAAAAACCCCTACCCACTTACTACGCCAATTTTGGTGGCATTCACCACTGCAATGATTTACGCACCGCCGCCTTTATTTACTCGATTTCGAAGATTTTCCGAGCATTAGAATTGGAGGGCATTTCTCAGCAATAATTGCAGAATGCGTCTGAAGTCGCTAGGCGATTGTTTATTTTTACACATTTTACATTTATATATTTATAAGATCGAAAGTGTAATATCCTTTTGTATATTTTTCTTCAATTTTTAAATAAATATTTCTTTACAAAAACACAAACAAAATGGCTTCTTGACAGCAACAGTTTTACAATTAAAAAACAAAACCCCTACCCACTTACCTCTGTTTTTGGTACCCTTATATCTGTTTTTCTGTTTTTGGTAATATGGTACTCATACGACCTGTATAACCCCATTTGCGCGCCGTGAAAAAATCGGTTTTTCACCACGCGCCAATGCATCAAATGCACCAAAATGCACCAAAAAAGTGGTGAATGGTACCAAAAATCCATCCACCAAATGCACCAAAAATAGCGTAGTAAGTGGGTAGGGGTTATTATGCATTATTCGTCATTTTTTACGATCCCCAAAATCCAAAATTTTTGCCAGAATAAAATAATTAACATTAAAAAAACATTAACATTAACATATTTTCAACAGAAAAAATCAAAACTTCAAAACATAAACAGTCAATATTGTCAAATTTATTTTTCTCAGTTCAGTTGATATTGAGATTTTCATAAGAACAGTTGTGTTGAACGGAGCGATTTGAATTTGTTCTCGAAGGAAATAATTACAAAAAAAAACCTGACGCAAATAATAAATAAACAAAAAATATTTTCTTACTGAATATTGTGGAATATTTATATATTCGTAATACAATTGTATATATACAATATACAACAAAATCAGCGGATACCAAAATAATTGCCGAAAAAGTGAGTGCAAAAAATTTCTTACAAAAACACACAAAAAAAATCATAACTGGGATTGCATTATCGCAAGGCAATATGTCCTTCCTTTTAAATGGTAAACTTTTACGATCTTCACTATCGAAGACAGTTTTAAACTGGACCGGACTTGGAGCTACGCGTGAAAAGCACGTGATGCCCAAGCATTTGGAAAAAATCAATAAAGACAAAGACCCACCATTTGCACACATGGTTGAGTATTATTATCACTCGGCCGCTCAGCTAATGGAGCCGATGATGATAAAGGAGCTGGAAAAGTATCCTTACATGAAGAAGGAACAGCGTGAACAACGTGTTTCCGCCATGCTTAAATTGATGGGCTGCACTACAAATCTATTGGAAGTTACCTTCCCTATAATAAGAAGTGATGGCAATTACGAGCTAATCACCGGCTATCGCGCACACCACACTAGACACAGATTACCACTCAAAGGCGGTGGGTTCAATTATATTATTGGCTATTATTTTTCTAGAAAAGCTGGTATATTCAAAAAATTTCTCAACGAATTTTCTAGAATATATGCATGTAGTTGTGTGTTTCAAGAAAATGTTCTTCCTTTTCAATGCTTCAACTGCTGATGTCTAGCATGATATATATAACTGACTGATAATATCCGTTCCTCTTTTGTAGGCATACGTTTTGCCATGGACGTCGACGCCGATGAGATACGCGCTTTGGCTTATCTGATGGCGTTTAAGACGGCTTGCGTGAATGTACCGTTTGGTGGTTCCAAGGGTGGCATACGTATCGACCCGAAGAAGTATACTGCACAAGAATTGCAAACAATTACGCGTCGCTATACAATGGAGCTATTACGTCGCAATATGATAGGTCCGGGTATAGATGTACCGGCACCAGATGTGAATACCAGCCAACGCGAGATGAGTTGGTTGGTGGATCAATATATTAAAACTTTTGGTAATTTTTTTTTATGAAATATTAGAAAACGTCTTGATAGACAAATAAATTGTTCTTCTAGGCTATAACGATGTAGATGCATTGGCCATCACGACTGGTAAGCCAGTAGAAATAGGCGGTATAAATGGTCGCACCGCCGCCACGGGACGTGGTCTATTTAAGGCGGCTGAATGTTTTATTATGGATAAAGATTGGATGGATTTATTAGGCTGGAAGACTGGTTGGAAAGATAAAACCGTGATCGTACAAGGGTTTGGCAATGTCGGTTCCCATGCATCCGTTTTTGTAGTGGAAGCCGGTGCCAAACTGATCGGTGTTCAAGAATTTGACGTGTCTCTAGTAAATGAGAATGGCATTGATCCAAAGGTATGTGGCGTATTGAAAATAAATATCTCCATGATAATATTTTTTTAATTTTCTTCATATACTTAGGACTTAATGGAGTATTATGCAAAAAATAATAAATCAATCAAGGGCTATACCAAAGCCACCGAAAAAGAGGGCAGTTTGTTGGGTGAAAAATGCGATATACTAATGCCTTGCTCTACGCAAAAGGTTCTCACTGTCGAAAATGCTAACAGTGTACAAGCCAAGATGATTTTAGAAGGCGCTAATGGTCCTTCGACGCCAGCTGCCGATGAAATATTACGTAAAAAGAATGTACTCATTATACCGGATTTGTTTTGCAATGCTGGCGGTGTAACGGTATCCTACTTTGAGTACTTAAAGAATATCAATCATGTATCTTATGGCAAAATGAATGTTAAACGCGAGAAAGCCATAATCAACGAGATCTTTAACTCCATGAATGAGTGCGAGGTAAGTGAACTTTGACCACCGTGCAAATAAGTTAATTTGTTAATATGAATTTTTTTAATTTATTTATTTAGGATAAGTTCAAGCCAAACAAAAAGTTAAAGCTCATAAGAGACTGTACGAAGGAGGCGGATATTGTAGACGCAGGACTACAAACAGTTATGGAAACTGCGGGGGCAGGCATTAAGATTGTGGCCAATGAATTCGGTCTCTGCAATGATTTACGCACCGCTGCCTTTATTTACTCGATTTCTAAGATTTTCCGAGCCTTAGAAATGGAGGGCATTTCTCAACAATAATTACAGAATGCGTCTGAAGTCGCTTGGCGATTATTTATTTTTACAAATTTTACATTTATATATTTATAAGATCCAAAGTGTTATATCCTTTTGTATATTTTTCTTAAATTTTTAAATAAATATTTCTTTACAAAAACACAAACAGAATGGCTTCTTGACAGCAACAGTTTAACAATTAAAAAAAAAAAACCCCTACCCACTTACTACGCCAATTTTGGTGGCATTCACCACTGCAATGATTTACGCACCGCCGCCTTTATTTACTCGATTTCGAAGATTTTCCGAGCATTAGAATTGGAGGGCATTTCTCAGCAATAATTGCAGAATGCGTCTGAAGTCGCTAGGCGATTGTTTATTTTTACACATTTTACATTTATATATTTATAAGATCCAAAGTGTAATATCCTTTTGTATATTTTTCTTCAATTTTTAAATAAATATTTCTTTACACAAACACAAACAAAATGGCTTCTTGACAGCAACAGTTTTACAATTAAAAAACAAAACCCCTACCCACTTACCTCTGTTTTTGGTACCCTTATATCTGTTTTTCTGTTTTTGGTAATATGGTACTCATACGACCTGTATAACCCCATTTGCGCGCCGTGAAAAAATCGGGTTTTCACCACGCGTCAATGCATCAAATGCACCAAAATGCACCAAAAAAGTGGTGAATGGTACCAAAAATCCATCCACCAAATGCACCAAAAATAGCGTAGTAAGTGGGTAGGGGTTATTATGCATTATTCGTCATTTTTTACGATCCCCAAAATCCAAAATTTTTGCCAGAATAAAATAATTAACATTAAAAAAACATTAACATTAACATATTTTCAACAGAAAAAATCAAAACTTCAAAACATAAACAGTCAATATTGTCAAATTTATTTTTCTCAGTTCAGTTGATATTGAGATTTTCATAAGAACAGTTGTGTTGAACGGAGCGATTTGAATTTGTTCTCGAAGAAAATAATTACAAAAAAAACCTGACGCAAATAATAAATAAACAAAAAATATTTTCTTACTGAATATTGTGGAATATTTATATATTCGTAATACAATTGTATATATACAATATACAACAAAATCAGCGGATACCAAAATAATTGCCGAAAAAGTGAGTGCAAAAAATTTCTTACAAAAACACACAAAAAAAATCATAACTGGGATTGCATTATCGCAAGGCAATATGTCCTTCCTTTTAAATGGTAAACTTTTACGATCTTCACTATCGAAGACAGTTTTAAACTGGACCGGACTTGGAGCTACGCGTGAAAAGCACGTGATGCCCAAGCATTTGGAAAAAATCAATAAAGACAAAGACCCACCATTTGCACACATGGTTGAGTATTATTATCACTCGGCCGCTCAGCTAATGGAGCCGATGATGATAAAGGAGCTGGAAAAGTATCCTTACATGAAGAAGGAACAGCGTGAACAACGTGTTTCCGCCATGCTTAAATTGATGGGCTGCACTACAAATCTATTGGAAGTTACCTTCCCTATAATAAGAAGTGATGGCAATTACGAGCTAATCACCGGCTATCGCGCACACCACACTAGACACAGATTACCACTCAAAGGCGGTGGGTTCAATTATATTATTGGCTATTATTTTTCTAGAAAAGCTGGTATATTCAAAAAATTTCTCAACGAATTTTCTAGAATATATGCATGTAGTTGTGTGTTTCAAGAAAATGTTCTTCCTTTTCAATGCTTCAACTGCTGATGTCTAGCATGATATATATAACTGACTGATAATATCCGTTCCTCTTTTGTAGGCATACGTTTTGCCATGGACGTCGACGCCGATGAGATACGCGCTTTGGCTTATCTGATGGCGTTTAAGACGGCTTGCGTGAATGTACCGTTTGGTGGTTCCAAGGGTGGCATACGTATCGACCCGAAGAAGTATACTGCACAAGAATTGCAAACAATTACGCGTCGCTATACAATGGAGCTATTACGTCGCAATATGATAGGTCCGGGTATAGATGTACCGGCACCAGATGTGAATACCAGCCAACGCGAGATGAGTTGGTTGGTGGATCAATATATTAAAACTTTTGGTAATTTTTTTTTATGAAATATTAGAAAACGTCTTGATAGACAAATAAATTGTTCTTCTAGGCTATAACGATGTAGATGCATTGGCCATCACGACTGGTAAGCCAGTAGAAATAGGCGGTATAAATGGTCGCACCGCCGCCACGGGACGTGGTCTATTTAAGGCGGCTGAATGTTTTATTATGGATAAAGATTGGATGGATTTATTAGGCTGGAAGACTGGTTGGAAAGATAAAACCGTGATCGTACAAGGGTTTGGCAATGTCGGTTCCCATGCATCCGTTTTTGTAGTGGAAGCCGGTGCCAAACTGATCGGTGTTCAAGAATTTGACGTGTCTCTAGTAAATGAGAATGGCATTGATCCAAAGGTATGTGGCGTATTGAAAATAAATATCTCCATGATAATATTTTTTTAATTTTCTTCATATACTTAGGACTTAATGGAGTATTATGCAAAAAATAATAAATCAATCAAGGGCTATACCAAAGCCACCGAAAAAGAGGGCAGTTTGTTGGGTGAAAAATGCGATATACTAATGCCTTGCTCTACGCAAAAGGTTCTCACTGTCGAAAATGCTAACAGTGTACAAGCCAAGATGATTTTAGAAGGCGCTAATGGTCCTTCGACGCCAGCTGCCGATGAAATATTACGTAAAAAGAATGTACTCATTATACCGGATTTGTTTTGCAATGCTGGCGGTGTAACGGTATCCTACTTTGAGTACTTAAAGAATATCAATCATGTATCTTATGGCAAAATGAATGTTAAACGCGAGAAAGCCATAATCAACGAGATCTTTAACTCCATGAATGAGTGCGAGGTAAGTGAACTTTGACCACCGTGCAAATAAGTTAATTTGTTAATATGAATTTTTTTAATTTATTTATTTAGGATAAGTTCAAGCCAAACAAAAAGTTAAAGCTCATAAGAGACTGTACGAAGGAGGCGGATATTGTAGACGCAGGACTACAAACAGTTATGGAAACTGCGGGGGCAGGCATTAAGATTGTGGCCAATGAATTCGGTCTCTGCAATGATTTACGCACCGCTGCCTTTATTTACTCGATTTCTAAGATTTTCCGAGCCTTAGAAATGGAGGGCATTTCTCAACAATAATTACAGAATGCGTCTGAAGTCGCTTGGCGATTATTTATTTTTACAAATTTTACATTTATATATTTATAAGATCCAAAGTGTTATATCCTTTTGTATATTTTTCTTAAATTTTTAAATAAATATTTCTTTACAAAAACACAAACAGAATGGCTTCTTGACAGCAACAGTTTAACAATTAAAAAAAAAAACCCCTACCCACTTACTACGCCAATTTTGGTGGCATTCACCACTGCAATGATTTACGCACCGCCGCCTTTATTTACTCGATTTCGAAGATTTTCCGAGCATTAGAATTGGAGGGCATTTCTCAGCAATAATTGCAGAATGCGTCTGAAGTCGCTAGGCGATTGTTTATTTTTACACATTTTACATTTATATATTTATAAGATCCAAAGTGTAATATCCTTTTGTATATTTTTCTTCAATTTTTAAATAAATATTTCTTTACACAAACACAAACAAAATGGCTTCTTGACAGCAACAGTTTTACAATTAAAAAACAAAACCCCTACCCACTTACCTCTGTTTTTGGTACCCTTATATCTGTTTTTCTGTTTTTGGTAATATGGTACTCATACGACCTGTATAACCCCATTTGCGCGCCGTGAAAAAATCGGGTTTTCACCACGCGTCAATGCATCAAATGCACCAAAATGCACCAAAAAAGTGGTGAATGGTACCAAAAATCCATCCACCAAATGCACCAAAAATAGCGTAGTAAGTGGGTAGGGGTTATTATGCATTATTCGTCATTTTTTACGATCCCCAAAATCCAAAATTTTTGCCAGAATAAAATAATTAACATTAAAAAAACATTAACATTAACATATTTTCAACAGAAAAAATCAAAACTTCAAAACATAAACAGTCAATATTGTCAAATTTATTTTTCTCAGTTCAGTTGATATTGAGATTTTCATAAGAACAGTTGTGTTGAACGGAGCGATTTGAATTTGTTCTCGAAGAAAATAATTACAAAAAAAACCTGACGCAAATAATAAATAAACAAAAAATATTTTCTTACTGAATATTGTGGAATATTTATATATTCGTAATACAATTGTATATATACAATATACAACAAAATCAGCGGATACCAAAATAATTGCCGAAAAAGTGAGTGCAAAAAATTTCTTACAAAAACACACAAAAAAAATCATAACTGGGATTGCATTATCGCAAGGCAATATGTCCTTCCTTTTAAATGGTAAACTTTTACGATCTTCACTATCGAAGACAGTTTTAAACTGGACCGGACTTGGAGCTACGCGTGAAAAGCACGTGATGCCCAAGCATTTGGAAAAAATCAATAAAGACAAAGACCCACCATTTGCACACATGGTTGAGTATTATTATCACTCGGCCGCTCAGCTAATGGAGCCGATGATGAGACAGGAGCTGGAAAAGTATCCTTACATGAAGAAGGAACAGCGTGAACAACGTGTTTCCGCCATGCTTAAATTGATGGGCTGCACTACAAATCTATTGGAAGTTACCTTCCCTATAATAAGAAGTGATGGCAATTACGAGCTAATCACCGGCTATCGCGCACACCACACTAGACACAGATTACCACTCAAAGGCGGTGGGTTCAATTATATTATTGGCTATTATTTTTCTAGAAAAGCTGGTATATTCAAAAAATTTCTCAACGAATTTTCTAGAATATATGCATGTAGTTGTGTGTTTCAAGAAAATGTTCTTCCTTTTCAATGCTTCAACTGCTGATGTCTAGCATGATATATATAACTGACTGATAATATCCGTTCCTCTTTTGTAGGCGTACGTTTTGCCATGGACGTCGACGCCGATGAGATACGCGCTTTGGCTTATCTGATGGCGTTTAAGACGGCTTGCGTGAATGTACCGTTTGGTGGTTCCAAGGGTGGCATACGTATCGACCCGAAGAAGTATACTGCACAAGAATTGCAAACAATTACGCGTCGCTATACAATGGAGCTATTACGTCGCAATATGATAGGTCCGGGTATAGATGTACCGGCACCAGATGTGAATACCAGCCAACGCGAGATGAGTTGGTTGGTGGATCAATATATTAAAACTTTTGGTAATTTTTTTTTATGAAATATTAGAAAACGTCTTGATAGACAAATAAATTGTTCTTCTAGGCTATAACGATGTAGATGCATTGGCCATCACGACTGGTAAGCCAGTAGAAATAGGCGGTATAAATGGTCGCACCGCCGCCACGGGACGTGGTCTATTTAAGGCGGCTGAATGTTTTATTATGGATAAAGATTGGATGGATTTATTAGGCTGGAAGACTGGTTGGAAAGATAAAACCGTGATCGTACAAGGGTTTGGCAATGTCGGTTCCCATGCATCCGTTTTTGTAGTGGAAGCCGGTGCCAAACTGATCGGTGTTCAAGAATTTGACGTGTCTCTAGTAAATGAGAATGGCATTGATCCAAAGGTATGTGGCGTATTGAAAATAAATATCTCCATGATAATATTTTTTTAATTTTCTTCATATACTTAGGACTTAATGGAGTATTATGCAAAAAATAATAAATCAATCAAGGGCTATACCAAAGCCACCGAAAAAGAGGGCAGTTTGTTGGGTGAAAAATGCGATATACTAATGCCTTGCTCTACGCAAAAGGTTCTCACTGTCGAAAATGCTAACAGTGTACAAGCCAAGATGATTTTAGAAGGCGCTAATGGTCCTTCGACGCCAGCTGCCGATGAAATATTACGTAAAAAGAATGTACTCATTATACCGGATTTGTTTTGCAATGCTGGCGGTGTAACGGTATCCTACTTTGAGTACTTAAAGAATATCAATCATGTATCTTATGGCAAAATGAATGTTAAACGCGAGAAAGCCATAATCAACGAGATCTTTAACTCCATGAATGAGTGCGAGGTAAGTGAACTTTGACCACCGTGCAAATAAGTTAATTTGTTAATATGAATTTTTTTAATTTATTTATTTAGGATAAGTTCAAGCCAAACAAAAAGTTAAAGCTCATAAGAGACTGTACGAAGGAGGCGGATATTGTAGACGCAGGACTACAAACAGTTATGGAAACTGCGGGGGCAGGCATTAAGATTGTGGCCAATGAATTCGGTCTCTGCAATGATTTACGCACCGCTGCCTTTATTTACTCGATTTCTAAGATTTTCCGAGCCTTAGAAATGGAGGGCATTTCTCAACAATAATTACAGAATGCGTCTGAAGTCGCTTGGCGATTATTTATTTTTACAAATTTTACATTTATATATTTATAAGATCCAAAGTGTAATATCCTTTTGTATATTTTTCTTAAATTTTTAAATAAATATTTCTTTACAAAAACACAAACAGAATGGCTTCTTGACAGCAACAGTTTAACAATTAAAAAAAAAAACCCCTACCCACTTACTACGCCAATTTTGGTGGCATTCACCACTGCAATGATTTACGCACCGCCGCCTTTATTTACTCGATTTCGAAGATTTTCCGAGCATTAGAATTGGAGGGCATTTCTCAGCAATAATTGCAGAATGCGTCTGAAGTCGCTAGGCGATTGTTTATTTTTACACATTTTACATTTATATATTTATAAGATCCAAAGTGTAATATCCTTTTGTATATTTTTCTTCAATTTTTAAATAAATATTTCTTTACACAAACACAAACAAAATGGCTTCTTGACAGCAACAGTTTTACAATTAAAAAACAAAACCCCTACCCACTTACCTCTGTTTTTGGTACCCTTATATCTGTTTTTCTGTTTTTGGTAATATGGTACTCATACGACCTGTATAACCCCATTTGCGCGCCGTGAAAAAATCGGGTTTTCACCACGCGTCAATGCATCAAATGCACCAAAAAAGTGGTGAATGGTACCAAAAATCCATCCACCAAATGCACCAAAAATAGCGTAGTAAGTGGGTAGGGGTTATTATACATTATTCGTCATTTTTTACGATCCCCAAAATCCAAAATTTTTGCCAGAATAAAATAATTAACATTAAAAAAACATTAACATTAACATATTTTCAACAGAAAAAATCAAAACTTCAAAACATAAACAGTCAATATTGTCAAATTTATTTTTCTCAGTTCAGTTGATATTGAGATTTTCATAAGAACAGTTGTGTTGAACGGAGCGATTTGAATTTGTTCTCGAAGAAAATAATTACAAAAAAAAACCTGACGCAAATAATAAATAAACAAAAAATATTTTCTTACTGAATATTGTGGAATATTTATATATTCGTAATACAATTGTATATATACAATATACAACAAAATCAGCGGATACCAAAATAATTGCCGAAAAAGTGAGTGCAAAAAATTTCTTACAAAAACACACAAAAAAAATCATAACTGGGATTGCATTATCGCAAGGCAATATGTCCTTCCTTTTAAATGGTAAACTTTTACGATCTTCACTATCGAAGACAGTTTTAAACTGGACCGGACTTGGAGCTACGCGTGAAAAGCACGTGATGCACAAGCATTTGGACAAAATCAATAAAGACAAAGACCCACCACTTGCACACATGGTTGAGTATTATTATCACTCGGCCGCTCAGCTAATGGAGCCGATGATGATAAAGGAGCTGGAAAAGTATCCTTACATGAAGAAGGAACAGCGTGAACAACGTGTTTCCGCCATGCTTAAATTGATGGGCTGCACTACAAATCTATTGGAAGTTACCTTCCCTATAATAAGAAGTGATGGCAATTACGAGCTAATCACCGGCTATCGCGCACACCACACTAGACACAGATTACCACTCAAAGGCGGTGGGTTCAATTATATTATTGGCTATTATTTTTCTAGAAAAGCTGGTATATTCAAAAAATTTCTCAACGAATTTTCTAGAATATATGCATGTAGTTGTGTGTTTCAAGAAAATGTTCTTCCTTTTCAATGCTTCAACTGCTGATGTCTAGCATGATATATATAACTGACTGATAATATCCGTTCCTCTTTTGTAGGCATACGTTTTGCCATGGACGTCGACGCCGATGAGATACGCGCTTGGGCTTATCTGATGGCGTTTAAGACGGCTTGCGTGAATGTACCGTTTGGTGGTTCCAAGGGTGGCATACGTATCGACCCGAAGAAGTATACTGCACAAGAATTGCAAACAATTACGCGTCGCTATACAATGGAGCTATTACGTCGCAATATGATAGGTCCGGGTATAGATGTACCGGCACCAGATGTGAATACCAGCCAACGCGAGATGAGTTGGTTGGTGGATCAATATATTAAAACTTTTGGTAATTTTTTTTTATGAAATATTAGAAAACGTCTTGATAGACAAATAAATTGTTCTTCTAGGCTATAACGATGTAGATGCATTGGCCATCACGACTGGTAAGCCAGTAGAAATAGGCGGTATAAATGGTCGCACCGCCGCCACGGGACGTGGTCTATTTAAGGCGGCTGAATGTTTTATTATGGATAAAGATTGGATGGATTTATTAGGCTGGAAGACTGGTTGGAAAGATAAAACCGTGATCGTACAAGGGTTTGGCAATGTCGGTTCCCATGCATCCGTTTTTGTAGTGGAAGCCGGTGCCAAACTGATCGGTGTTCAAGAATTTGACGTGTCTCTAGTAAATGAGAATGGCATTGATCCAAAGGTATGTGGCGTATTGAAAATAAATATCTCCATGATAATATTTTTTTAATTTTCTTCATATACTTAGGACTTAATGGAGTATTATGCAAAAAATAATAAATCAATCAAGGGCTATACCAAAGCCACCGAAAAAGAGGGCACTTTGTTGGGTGAAAAATGCGATATACTAATGCCTTGCTCTACGCAAAAGGTTCTCACTGTCGAAAATGCTAACAGTGTACAAGCCAAGATGATTTTAGAAGGCGCTAATGGTCCTTCGACGCCAGCTGCCGATGAAATATTACGTAAAAAGAATGTACTCATTATACCGGATTTGTTTTGCAATGCTGGCGGTGTAACGGTATCCTACTTTGAGTACTTAAAGAATATCAATCATGTATCTTATGGCAAAATGAATGTTAAACGCGAGAAAGCCATAATCAACGAGATCTTTAACTCCATGAATGAGTGCGAGGTAAGTGAACTTTGACCACCGTGCAAATAAGTTAATTTGTTAATATGAATTTTTTTAATTTATTTATTTAGGATAAGTTCAAGCCAAACAAAAAGTTAAAGCTCATAAGAGACTGTACGAAGGAGGCGGATATTGTAGACGCAGGACTACAAACAGTTATGGAAACTGCGGGGGCAGGCATTAAGATTGTGGCCAATGAATTCGGTCTCTGCAATGATTTACGCACCGCTGCCTTTATTTACTCGATTTCTAAGATTTTCCGAGCCTTAGAAATGGAGGGCATTTCTCAACAATAATTACAGAATGCGTCTGAAGTCGCTTGGCGATTATTTATTTTTACAAATTTTACATTTATATATTTATAAGATCCAAAGTGTAATATCCTTTTGTATATTTTTCTTAAATTTTTAAATAAATATTTCTTTACAAAAACACAAACAGAATGGCTTCTTGACAGCAACAGTTTAACAATTAAAAAAAAAACCCCTACCCACTTACTACGCCAATTTTGGTGGCATTCACCACTGCAATGATTTACGCACCGCCGCCTTTATTTACTCGATTTCGAAGATTTTCCGAGCATTAGAATTGGAGGGCATTTCTCAGCAATAATTGCAGAATGCGTCTGAAGTCGCTAGGCGATTGTTTATTTTTACACATTTTACATTTATATATTTATAAGATCCAAAGTGTAATATCCTTTTGTATATTTTTCTTCAATTTTTAAATAAATATTTCTTTACACAAACACAAACAAAATGGCTTCTTGACAGCAACAGTTTTACAATTAAAAAACAAAACCCCTACCCACTTACCTCTGTTTTTGGTACCCTTATATCTGTTTTTCTGTTTTTGGTAATATGGTACTCATACGACCTGTATAACCCCATTTGCGCGCCGTGAAAAAATCGGGTTTTCACCACGCGTCAATGCATCAAATGCACCAAAATGCACCAAAAAAGTGGTGAATGGTACCAAAAATCCATCCACCAAATGCACCAAAAATAGCGTAGTAAGTGGGTAGGGGTTATTATACATTATTCGTCATTTTTTACGATCCCAAAAATCCAAAATTTTTGCCAGAATAAAATAATTAACATTAAAAAAACATTAACATTAACATATTTTCAACAGAAAAAATCAAAACTTCAAAACATAAACAGTCAATATTGTCAAATTTATTTTTCTCAGTTCAGTTGATATTGAGATTTTCATAAGAACAGTTGTGTTGAACGGAGCGATTTGAATTTGTTCTCGAAGAAAATAATTACAAAAAAAAACCTGACGCAAATAATAAATAAACAAAAAATATTTTCTTACTGAATATTGTGGAATATTTATATATTCGTAATACAATTGTATATATACAACATACAACAAAATCAGCGGATACCAAAATAATTGCCGAAAAAGTGAGTGCAAAAAATTTCTTACAAAAACACACAAAAAAAATCATAACTGGGATTGCATTATCGCAAGGCAATATGTCCTTCCTTTTAAATGGTAAACTTTTACGATCTTCACTATCGAAGACAGTTTTAAACTGGACCGGACTTGGAGCTACGCGTGAAAAGCACGTGATGCCCAAGCATTTGGAAAAAATCAATAAAGACAAAGACCCACCATTTGCACACATGGTTGAGTATTATTATCACTCGGCCGCTCAGCTAATGGAGCCGATGATGATAAAGGAGCTGGAAAAGTATCCTTACATGAAGAAGGAACAGCGTGAACAACGTGTTTCCGCCATGCTTAAATTGATGGGCTGCACTACAAATCTATTGGAAGTTACCTTCCCTATAATAAGAAGTGATGGCAATTACGAGCTAATCACCGGCTATCGCGCACACCACACTAGACACAGATTACCACTCAAAGGCGGTGGGTTCAATTATATTATTGGCTATTATTTTTCTAGAAAAGCTGGTATATTCAAAAAATTTCTCAACGAATTTTCTAGAATATATGCATGTAGTTGTGTGTTTCAAGAAAATGTTCTTCCTTTTCAATGCTTCAACTGCTGATGTCTAGCATGATATATATAACTGACTGATAATATCCGTTCCTCTTTTGTAGGCATACGTTTTGCCATGGACGTCGACGCCGATGAGATACGCGCTTTGGCTTATCTGATGGCGTTTAAGACGGCTTGCGTGAATGTACCGTTTGGTGGTTCCAAGGGTGGCATACGTATCGACCCGAAGAAGTATACTGCACAAGAATTGCAAACAATTACGCGTCGCTATACAATGGAGCTATTACGTCGCAATATGATAGGTCCGGGTATAGATGTACCGGCACCAGATGTGAATACCAGCCAACGCGAGATGAGTTGGTTGGTGGATCAATATATTAAAACTTTTGGTAATTTTTTTTTATGAAATATTAGAAAACGTCTTGATAGACAAATAAATTGTTCTTCTAGGCTATAACGATGTAGATGCATTGGCCATCACGACTGGTAAGCCAGTAGAAATAGGCGGTATAAATGGTCGCACCGCCGCCACGGGACGTGGTCTATTTAAGGCGGCTGAATGTTTTATTATGGATAAAGATTGGATGGATTTATTAGGCTGGAAGACTGGTTGGAAAGATAAAACCGTGATCGTACAAGGGTTTGGCAATGTCGGTTCCCATGCATCCGTTTTTGTAGTGGAAGCCGGTGCCAAACTGATCGGTGTTCAAGAATTTGACGTGTCTCTAGTAAATGAGAATGGCATTGATCCAAAGGTATGTGGCGTATTGAAAATAAATATCTCCATGATAATATTTTTTTAATTTTCTTCATATACTTAGGACTTAATGGAGTATTATGCAAAAAATAATAAATCAATCAAGGGCTATACCAAAGCCACCGAAAAAGAGGGCAGTTTGTTGGGTGAAAAATGCGATATACTAATGCCTTGCTCTACGCAAAAGGTTCTCACTGTCGAAAATGCTAACAGTGTACAAGCCAAGATGATTTTAGAAGGCGCTAATGGTCCTTCGACGCCAGCTGCCGATGAAATATTACGTAAAAAGAATGTACTCATTATACCGGATTTGTTTTGCAATGCTGGCGGTGTAACGGTATCCTACTTTGAGTACTTAAAGAATATCAATCATGTATCTTATGGCAAAATGAATGTTAAACGCGAGAAAGCCATAATCAACGAGATCTTTAACTCCATGAATGAGTGCGAGGTAAGTGAACTTTGACCACCGTGCAAATAAGTTAATTTGTTAATATGAATTTTTTTAATTTATTTATTTAGGATAAGTTCAAGCCAAACAAAAAGTTAAAGCTCATAAGAGACTGTACGAAGGAGGCGGATATTGTAGACGCAGGACTACAAACAGTTATGGAAACTGCGGGGGCAGGCATTAAGATTGTGGCCAATGAATTCGGTCTCTGCAATGATTTACGCACCGCTGCCTTTATTTACTCGATTTCTAAGATTTTCCGAGCCTTAGAAATGGAGGGCATTTCTCAACAATAATTACAGAATGCGTCTGAAGTCGCTTGGTGATTATTTATTTTTACAAATTTTACATTTATATATTTATAAGATCCAAAGTGTAATATCCTTTTGTATATTTTTCTTAAATTTTTAAATAAATATTTCTTTACAAAAACACAAACAGAATGGCTTCTTGACAGCAACAGTTTAACAATTAAAAAAAAAACCCCTACCCACTTACTACGCCAATTTTGGTGGCATTCACCACTGCAATGATTTACGCACCGCCGCCTTTATTTACTCGATTTCGAAGATTTTCCGAGCATTAGAATTGGAGGGCATTTCTCAGCAATAATTGCAGAATGCGTCTGAAGTCGCTAGGCGATTGTTTATTTTTACACATTTTACATTTATATATTTATAAGATCCAAAGTGTAATATCCTTTTGTATATTTTTCTTCAATTTTTAAATAAATATTTCTTTACACAAACACAAACAAAATGGCTTCTTGACAGCAACAGTTTTACAATTAAAAAACAAAACCCCTACCCACTTACCTCTGTTTTTGGTACCCTTATATCTGTTTTTCTGTTTTTGGTAATATGGTACTCATACGACCTGTATAACCCCATTTGCGCGCCGTGAAAAAATCGGGTTTTCACCACGCGTCAATGCATCAAATGCACCAAAATGCACCAAAAAAGTGGTGAATGGTACCAAAAATCCATCCACCAAATGCACCAAAAATAGCGTAGTAAGTGGGTAGGGGTTATTATACATTATTCGTCATTTTTTACGATCCCAAAAATCCAAAATTTTTGCCAGAATAAAATAATTAACATTAAAAAAACATTAACATTAACATATTTTCAACAGAAAAAATCAAAACTTCAAAACATAAACAGTCAATATTGTCAAATTTATTTTTCTCAGTTCAGTTGATATTGAGATTTTCATAAGAACAGTTGTGTTGAACGGAGCGATTTGAATTTGTTCTCGAAGAAAATAATTACAAAAAAAAACCTGACGCAAATAATAAATAAACAAAAAATATTTTCTTACTGAATATTGTGGAATATTTATATATTCGTAATACAATTGTATATATACAACATACAACAAAATCAGCGGATACCAAAATAATTGCCGAAAAAGTGAGTGCAAAAAATTTCTTACAAAAACACACAAAAAAAATCATAACTGGGATTGCATTATCGCAAGGCAATATGTCCTTCCTTTTAAATGGTAAACTTTTACGATCTTCACTATCGAAGACAGTTTTAAACTGGACCGGACTTGGAGCTACGCGTGAAAAGCACGTGATGCCCAAGCATTTGGAAAAAATCAATAAAGACAAAGACCCACCATTTGCACACATGGTTGAGTATTATTATCACTCGGCCGCTCAGCTAATGGAGCCGATGATGATAAAGGAGCTGGAAAAGTATCCTTACATGAAGAAGGAACAGCGTGAACAACGTGTTTCCGCCATGCTTAAATTGATGGGCTGCACTACAAATCTATTGGAAGTTACCTTCCCTATAATAAGAAGTGATGGCAATTACGAGCTAATCACCGGCTATCGCGCACACCACACTAGACACAGATTACCACTCAAAGGCGGTGGGTTCAATTATATTATTGGCTATTATTTTTCTAGAAAAGCTGGTATATTCAAAAAATTTCTCAACGAATTTTCTAGAATATATGCATGTAGTTGTGTGTTTCAAGAAAATGTTCTTCCTTTTCAATGCTTCAACTGCTGATGTCTAGCATGATATATATAACTGACTGATAATATCCGTTCCTCTTTTGTAGGCATACGTTTTGCCATGGACGTCGACGCCGATGAGATACGCGCTTTGGCTTATCTGATGGCGTTTAAGACGGCTTGCGTGAATGTACCGTTTGGTGGTTCCAAGGGTGGCATACGTATCGACCCGAAGAAGTATACTGCACAAGAATTGCAAACAATTACGCGTCGCTATACAATGGAGCTATTACGTCGCAATATGATAGGTCCGGGTATAGATGTACCGGCACCAGATGTGAATACCAGCCAACGCGAGATGAGTTGGTTGGTGGATCAATATATTAAAACTTTTGGTAATTTTTTTTTATGAAATATTAGAAAACGTCTTGATAGACAAATAAATTGTTCTTCTAGGCTATAACGATGTAGATGCATTGGCCATCACGACTGGTAAGCCAGTAGAAATAGGCGGTATAAATGGTCGCACCGCCGCCACGGGACGTGGTCTATTTAAGGCGGCTGAATGTTTTATTATGGATAAAGATTGGATGGATTTATTAGGCTGGAAGACTGGTTGGAAAGATAAAACCGTGATCGTACAAGGGTTTGGCAATGTCGGTTCCCATGCATCCGTTTTTGTAGTGGAAGCCGGTGCCAAACTGATCGGTGTTCAAGAATTTGACGTGTCTCTAGTAAATGAGAATGGCATTGATCCAAAGGTATGTGGCGTATTGAAAATAAATATCTCCATGATAATATTTTTTTAATTTTCTTCATATACTTAGGACTTAATGGAGTATTATGCAAAAAATAATAAATCAATCAAGGGCTATACCAAAGCCACCGAAAAAGAGGGCAGTTTGTTGGGTGAAAAATGCGATATACTAATGCCTTGCTCTACGCAAAAGGTTCTCACTGTCGAAAATGCTAACAGTGTACAAGCCAAGATGATTTTAGAAGGCGCTAATGGTCCTTCGACGCCAGCTGCCGATGAAATATTACGTAAAAAGAATGTACTCATTATACCGGATTTGTTTTGCAATGCTGGCGGTGTAACGGTATCCTACTTTGAGTACTTAAAGAATATCAATCATGTATCTTATGGCAAAATGAATGTTAAACGCGAGAAAGCCATAATCAACGAGATCTTTAACTCCATGAATGAGTGCGAGGTAAGTGAACTTTGACCACCGTGCAAATAAGTTAATTTGTTAATATGAATTTTTTTAATTTATTTATTTAGGATAAGTTCAAGCCAAACAAAAAGTTAAAGCTCATAAGAGACTGTACGAAGGAGGCGGATATTGTAGACGCAGGACTACAAACAGTTATGGAAACTGCGGGGGCAGGCATTAAGATTGTGGCCAATGAATTCGGTCTCTGCAATGATTTACGCACCGCTGCCTTTATTTACTCGATTTCTAAGATTTTCCGAGCCTTAGAAATGGAGGGCATTTCTCAACAATAATTACAGAATGCGTCTGAAGTCGCTTGGTGATTATTTATTTTTACAAATTTTACATTTATATATTTATAAGATCCAAAGTGTAATATCCTTTTGTATATTTTTCTTAAATTTTTAAATAAATATTTCTTTACAAAAACACAAACAGAATGGCTTCTTGACAGCAACAGTTTAACAATTAAAAAAAAAACCCCTACCCACTTACTACGCCAATTTTGGTGGCATTCACCACTGCAATGATTTACGCACCGCCGCCTTTATTTACTCGATTTCGAAGATTTTCCGAGCATTAGAATTGGAGGGCATTTCTCAGCAATAATTGCAGAATGCGTCTGAAGTCGCTAGGCGATTGTTTATTTTTACACATTTTACATTTATATATTTATAAGATCCAAAGTGTAATATCCTTTTGTATATTTTTCTTCAATTTTTAAATAAATATTTCTTTACACAAACACAAACAAAATGGCTTCTTGACAGCAACAGTTTTACAATTAAAAAACAAAACCCCTACCCACTTACCTCTGTTTTTGGTACCCTTATATCTGTTTTTCTGTTTTTGGTAATATGGTACTCATACGACCTGTATAACCCCATTTGCGCGCCGTGAAAAAATCGGGTTTTCACCACGCGTCAATGCATCAAATGCACCAAAATGCACCAAAAAAGTGGTGAATGGTACCAAAAATCCATCCACCAAATGCACCAAAAATAGCGTAGTAAGTGGGTAGGGGTTATTATACATTATTCGTCATTTTTTACGATCCCCAAAATCCAAAATTTTTGCCAGAATAAAATAATTAACATTAAAAAAACATTAACATTAACATATTTTCAACAGAAAAAATCAAAACTTCAAAACATAAACAGTCAATATTGTCAAATTTATTTTTCTCAGTTCAGTTGATATTGAGATTTTCATAAGAACAGTTGTGTTGAACGGAGCGATTTGAATTTGTTCTCGAAGAAAATAATTACAAAAAAAAACCTGACGCAAATAATAAATAAACAAAAAATATTTTCTTACTGAATATTGTGGAATATTTATATATTCGTAATACAATTGTATATATACAATATACAACAAAATCAGCGGATACCAAAATAATTGCCGAAAAAGTGAGTGCAAAAAATTTCTTACAAAAACACACAAAAAAAATCATAACTGGGATTGCATTATCGCAAGGCAATATGTCCTTCCTTTTAAATGGTAAACTTTTACGATCTTCACTATCGAAGACAGTTTTAAACTGGACCGGACTTGGAGCTACGCGTGAAAAGCACGTGATGCCCAAGCATTTGGAAAAAATCAATAAAGACAAAGACCCACCATTTGCACACATGGTTGAGTATTATTATCACTCGGCCGCTCAGCTAATGGAGCCGATGATGATAAAGGAGCTGGAAAAGTATCCTTACATGAAGAAGGAACAGCGTGAACAACGTGTTTCCGCCATGCTTAAATTGATGGGCTGCACTACAAATCTATTGGAAGTTACCTTCCCTATAATAAGAAGTGATGGCAATTACGAGCTAATCACCGGCTATCGCGCACACCACACTAGACACAGATTACCACTCAAAGGCGGTGGGTTCAATTATATTATTGGCTATTATTTTTCTAGAAAAGCTGGTATATTCAAAAAATTTCTCAACGAATTTTCTAGAATATATGCATGTAGTTGTGTGTTTCAAGAAAATGTTCTTCCTTTTCAATGCTTCAACTGCTGATGTCTAGCATGATATATATAACTGACTGATAATATCCGTTCCTCTTTTGTAGGCATACGTTTTGCCATGGACGTCGACGCCGATGAGATACGCGCTTTGGCTTATCTGATGGCGTTTAAGACGGCTTGCGTGAATGTACCGTTTGGTGGTTCCAAGGGTGGCATACGTATCGACCCGAAGAAGTATACTGCACAAGAATTGCAAACAATTACGCGTCGCTATACAATGGAGCTATTACGTCGCAATATGATAGGTCCGGGTATAGATGTACCGGCACCAGATGTGAATACCAGCCAACGCGAGATGAGTTGGTTGGTGGATCAATATATTAAAACTTTTGGTAATTTTTTTTTATGAAATATTAGAAAACGTCTTGATAGACAAATAAATTGTTCTTCTAGGCTATAACGATGTAGATGCATTGGCCATCACGACTGGTAAGCCAGTAGAAATAGGCGGTATAAATGGTCGCACCGCCGCCACGGGACGTGGTCTATTTAAGGCGGCTGAATGTTTTATTATGGATAAAGATTGGATGGATTTATTAGGCTGGAAGACTGGTTGGAAAGATAAAACCGTGATCGTACAAGGGTTTGGCAATGTCGGTTCCCATGCATCCGTTTTTGTAGTGGAAGCCGGTGCCAAACTGATCGGTGTTCAAGAATTTGACGTGTCTCTAGTAAATGAGAATGGCATTGATCCAAAGGTATGTGGCGTATTGAAAATAAATATCTCCATGATAATATTTTTTTAATTTTCTTCATATACTTAGGACTTAATGGAGTATTATGCAAAAAATAATAAATCAATCAAGGGCTATACCAAAGCCACCGAAAAAGAGGGCAGTTTGTTGGGTGAAAAATGCGATATACTAATGCCTTGCTCTACGCAAAAGGTTCTCACTGTCGAAAATGCTAACAGTGTACAAGCCAAGATGATTTTAGAAGGCGCTAATGGTCCTTCGACGCCAGCTGCCGATGAAATATTACGTAAAAAGAATGTACTCATTATACCGGATTTGTTTTGCAATGCTGGCGGTGTAACGGTATCCTACTTTGAGTACTTAAAGAATATCAATCATGTATCTTATGGCAAAATGAATGTTAAACGCGAGAAAGCCATAATCAACGAGATCTTTAACTCCATGAATGAGTGCGAGGTAAGTGAACTTTGACCACCGTGCAAATAAGTTAATTTGTTAATATGAATTTTTTTAATTTATTTATTTAGGATAAGTTCAAGCCAAACAAAAAGTTAAAGCTCATAAGAGACTGTACGAAGGAGGCGGATATTGTAGACGCAGGACTACAAACAGTTATGGAAACTGCGGGGGCAGGCATTAAGATTGTGGCCAATGAATTCGGTCTCTGCAATGATTTACGCACCGCTGCCTTTATTTACTCGATTTCTAAGATTTTCCGAGCCTTAGAAATGGAGGGCATTTCTCAACAATAATTTCAGAATGCGTCTGAAGTCGCTTGGCGATTATTTATTTTTACAAATTTTACATTTATATATTTATAAGATCCAAAGTGTAATATCCTTTTGTATATTTTTCTTAAATTTTTAAATAAATATTTCTTTACAAAAACACAAACAGAATGGCTTCTTGACAGCAACAGTTTAACAATTAAAAAAAAAAAACCCCTACCCACTTACTACGCCAATTTTGGTGGCATTCACCACTGCAATGATTTACGCACCGCCGCCTTTATTTACTCGATTTCGAAGATTTTCCGAGCATTAGAATTGGAGGGCATTTCTCAGCAATAATTGCAGAATGCGTCTGAAGTCGCTAGGCGATTGTTTATTTTTACACATTTTACATTTATATATTTATAAGATCCAAAGTGTAATATCCTTTTGTATATTTTTCTTCAATTTTTAAATAAATATTTCTTTACACAAACACAAACAAAATGGCTTCTTGACAGCAACAGTTTTACAATTAAAAAACAAAACCCCTACCCACTTACCTCTGTTTTTGGTACCCTTATATCTGTTTTTCTGTTTTTGGTAATATGGTACTCATACGACCTGTATAACCCCATTTGCGCGCCGTGAAAAAATCGGGTTTTCACCACGCGTCAATGCATCAAATGCACCAAAATGCACCAAAAAAGTGGTGAATGGTACCAAAAATCCATCCACCAAATGCACCAAAAATAGCGTAGTAAGTGGGTAGGGGTTATTATACATTATTCGTCATTTTTTACGATCCCCAAAATCCAAAATTTTTGCCAGAATAAAATAATTAACATTAAAAAAACATTAACATTAACATATTTTCAACAGAAAAAATTAAAACTTCAAAACATAAACAGTCAATATTGTCAAATTTATTTTTCTCAGTTCAGTTGATATTGAGATTTGCATAAGAACAGTTGTGTTGAACGGAGCGATTTGAATTTGTTCTCGAAGAAAATAATTACAAAAAAAAACCTGACGCAAATAATAAATAAACAAAAAATATTTTCTTACTGAATATTGTGGAATATTTATATATTCGTAATACAATTGTATATATACAATATACAACAAAATCAGCGGATACCAAAATAATTGCCGAAAAAGTGAGTGCAAAAAATTTCTTACAAAAACACACAAAAAAAATCATAACTGGGATTGCATTATCGCAAGGCAATATGTCCTTCCTTTTAAATGGTAAACTTTTACGATCTTCACTATCGAAGACAGTTTTAAACTGGACCGGACTTGGAGCTACGCGTGAAAAGCACGTGATGCCCAAGCATTTGGAAAAAATCAATAAAGACAAAGACCCACCATTTGCACACATGGTTGAGTATTATTATCACTCGGCCGCTCAGCTAATGGAGCCGATGATGATAAAGGAGCTGGAAAAGTATCCTTACATGAAGAAGGAACAGCGTGAACAACGTGTTTCCGCCATGCTTAAATTGATGGGCTGCACTACAAATCTATTGGAAGTTACCTTCCCTATAATAAGAAGTGATGGCAATTACGAGCTAATCACCGGCTATCGCGCACACCACACTAGACACAGATTACCACTCAAAGGCGGTGGGTTCAATTATATTATTGGCTATTATTTTTCTAGAAAAGCTGGTATATTCAAAAAATTTCTCAACGAATTTTCTAGAATATATGCATGTAGTTGTGTGTTTCAAGAAAATGTTCTTCCTTTTCAATGCTTCAACTGCTGATGTCTAGCATGATATATATAACTGACTGATAATATCCGTTCCTCTTTTGTAGGCATACGTTTTGCCATGGACGTCGACGCCGATGAGATACGCGCTTTGGCTTATCTGATGGCGTTTAAGACGGCTTGCGTGAATGTACCGTTTGGTGGTTCCAAGGGTGGCATACGTATCGACCCGAAGAAGTATACTGCACAAGAATTGCAAACAATTACGCGTCGCTATACAATGGAGCTATTACGTCGCAATATGATAGGTCCGGGTATAGATGTACCGGCACCAGATGTGAATACCAGCCAACGCGAGATGAGTTGGTTGGTGGATCAATATATTAAAACTTTTGGTAATTTTTTTTTATGAAATATTAGAAAACGTCTTGATAGACAAATAAATTGTTCTTCTAGGCTATAACGATGTAGATGCATTGGCCATCACGACTGGTAAGCCAGTAGAAATAGGCGGTATAAATGGTCGCACCGCCGCCACGGGACGTGGTCTATTTAAGGCGGCTGAATGTTTTATTATGGATAAAGATTGGATGGATTTATTAGGCTGGAAGACTGGTTGGAAAGATAAAACCGTGATCGTACAAGGGTTTGGCAATGTCGGTTCCCATGCATCCGTTTTTGTAGTGGAAGCCGGTGCCAAACTGATCGGTGTTCAAGAATTTGACGTGTCTCTAGTAAATGAGAATGGCATTGATCCAAAGGTATGTGGCGTATTGAAAATAAATATCTCCATGATAATATTTTTTTAATTTTCTTCATATACTTAGGACTTAATGGAGTATTATGCAAAAAATAATAAATCAATCAAGGGCTATACCAAAGCCACCGAAAAAGAGGGCAGTTTGTTGGGTGAAAAATGCGATATACTAATGCCTTGCTCTACGCAAAAGGTTCTCACTGTCGAAAATGCTAACAGTGTACAAGCCAAGATGATTTTAGAAGGCGCTAATGGTCCTTCGACGCCAGCTGCCGATGAAATATTACGTAAAAAGAATGTACTCATTATACCGGATTTGTTTTGCAATGCTGGCGGTGTAACGGTATCCTACTTTGAGTACTTAAAGAATATCAATCATGTATCTTATGGCAAAATGAATGTTAAACGCGAGAAAGCCATAATCAACGAGATCTTTAACTCCATGAATGAGTGCGAGGTAAGTGAACTTTGACCACCGTGCAAATAAGTTAATTTGTTAATATGAATTTTTTTAATTGATTTATTTAGGATAAGTTCAAGCCAAACAAAAAGTTAAAGCTCATAAGAGACTGTACGAAGGAGGCGGATATTGTAGACGCAGGACTACAAACAGTTATGGAAACTGCGGGGGCAGGCATTAAGATTGTGGCCAATGAATTCGGTCTCTGCAATGATTTACGCACCGCTGCCTTTATTTACTCGATTTCTAAGATTTTCCGAGCCTTAGAAATGGAGGGCATTTCTCAACAATAATTACAGAATGCGTCTGAAGTCGCTTGGCGATTGTTTATTTTTACACATTTTACATTTATATATTTATAAGATCCAAAGTGTAATATCCTTTTGTATATTTTTCTTCAATTTTTAAATAAATATTTCTTTACACAAACACAAACAAAATGGCTTCTTGACAGCAACAGTTTTACAATTAAAAAACAAAACCCCTACCCACTTACCTCTGTTTTTGGTACCCTTATATCTGTTTTTCTGTTTTTGGTAATATGGTACTCATACGACCTGTATAACCCCATTTGCGCGCCGTGAAAAAATCGGGTTTTCACCACGCGTCAATGCATCAAATGCACCAAAATGCACCAAAAAAGTGGTGAATGGTACCAAAAATCCATCCACCAAATGCACCAAAAATAGCGTAGTAAGTGGGTAGGGGTTATTATGCATTATTCGTCATTTTTTACGATCCCCAAAATCCAAAATTTTTGCCAGAATAAAATAATTAACATTAAAAAAACATTAACATTAACATATTTTCAACAGAAAAAATCAAAACTTCAAAACATAAACAGTCAATATTGTCAAATTTATTTTTCTCAGTTCAGTTGATATTGAGATTTTCATAAGAACAGTTGTGTTGAACGGAGCGATTTGAATTTGTTCTCGAAGAAAATAATTACAAAAAAAAACCTGACGCAAATAATAAATAAACAAAAAATATTTTCTTACTGAATATTGTGGAATATTTATATATTCGTAATACAATTGTATATATACAATATACAACAAAATCAGCGGATACCAAAATAATTGCCGAAAAAGTGAGTGCAAAAAATTTCTTACAAAAACACACAAAAAAAATCATAACTGGGATTGCATTATCGCAAGGCAATATGTCCTTCCTTTTAAATGGTAAACTTTTACGATCTTCACTATCGAAGACAGTTTTAAACTGGACCGGACTTGGAGCTACGCGTGAAAAGCACGTGATGCCCAAGCATTTGGAAAAAATCAATAAAGACAAAGACCCACCATTTGCACACATGGTTGAGTATTATTATCACTCGGCCGCTCAGCTAATGGAGCCGATGATGATAAAGGAGCTGGAAAAGTATCCTTACATGAAGAAGGAACAGCGTGAACAACGTGTTTCCGCCATGCTTAAATTGATGGGCTGCACTACAAATCTATTGGAAGTTACCTTCCCTATAATAAGAAGTGATGGCAATTACGAGCTAATCACCGGCTATCGCGCACACCACACTAGACACAGATTACCACTCAAAGGCGGTGGGTTCAATTATATTATTGGCTATTATTTTTCTAGAAAAGCTGGTATATTCAAAAAATTTCTCAACGAATTTTCTAGAATATATGCATGTAGTTGTGTGTTTCAAGAAAATGTTCTTCCTTTTCAATGCTTCAACTGCTGATGTCTAGCATGATATATATAACTGACTGATAATATCCGTTCCTCTTTTGTAGGCATACGTTTTGCCATGGACGTCGACGCCGATGAGATACGCGCTTTGGCTTATCTGATGGCGTTTAAGACGGCTTGCGTGAATGTACCGTTTGGTGGTTCCAAGGGTGGCATACGTATCGACCCGAAGAAGTATACTGCACAAGAATTGCAAACAATTACGCGTCGCTATACAATGGAGCTATTACGTCGCAATATGATAGGTCCGGGTATAGATGTACCGGCACCAGATGTGAATACCAGCCAACGCGAGATGAGTTGGTTGGTGGATCAATATATTAAAACTTTTGGTAATTTTTTTTTATGAAATATTAGAAAACGTCTTGATAGAAAAATAAATTGTTCTTCTAGGCTATAACGATGTAGATGCATTGGCCATCACGACTGGTAAGCCAGTAGAAATAGGCGGTATAAATGGTCGCACCGCCGCCACGGGACGTGGTCTATTTAAGGCGGCTGAATGTTTTATTATGGATAAAGATTGGATGGATTTATTAGGCTGGAAGACTGGTTGGAAAGATAAAACCGTGATCGTACAAGGGTTTGGCAATGTCGGTTCCCATGCATCCGTTTTTGTAGTGGAAGCCGGTGCCAAACTGATCGGTGTTCAAGAATTTGACGTGTCTCTAGTAAATGAGAATGGCATTGATCCAAAGGTATGTGGCGTATTGAAAATAAATATCTCCATGATAATATTTTTTTAATTTTCTTCATATACTTAGGACTTAATGGAGTATTATGCAAAAAATAATAAATCAATCAAGGGCTATACCAAAGCCACCGAAAAAGAGGGCAGTTTGTTGGGTGAAAAATGCGATATACTAATGCCTTGCTCTACGCAAAAGGTTCTCACTGTCGAAAATGCTAACAGTGTACAAGCCAAGATGATTTTAGAAGGCGCTAATGGTCCTTCGACGCCAGCTGCCGATGAAATATTACGTAAAAAGAATGTACTCATTATACCGGATTTGTTTTGCAATGCTGGCGGTGTAACGGTATCCTACTTTGAGTACTTAAAGAATATCAATCATGTATCTTATGGCAAAATGAATGTTAAACGCGAGAAAGCCATAATCAACGAGATCTTTAACTCCATGAATGAGTGCGAGGTAAGTGAACTTTGACCACCGTGCAAATAAGTTAATTTGTTAATATGAATTTTTTTAATTTATTTATTTAGGATAAGTTCAAGCCAAACAAAAAGTTAAAGCTCATAAGAGACTGTACGAAGGAGGCGGATATTGTAGACGCAGGACTACAAACAGTTATGGAAACTGCGGGGGCAGGCATTAAGATTGTGGCCAATGAATTCGGTCTCTGCAATGATTTACGCACCGCTGCCTTTATTTACTCGATTTCTAAGATTTTCCGAGCCTTAGAAATTGAGGGCATTTCTCAACAATAATTACAGAATGCGTCTGAAGTCGCTTGGCGATTATTTATTTTTACAAATTTTACATTTATATATTTATAAGATCCAAAGTGTAATATCCTTTTGTATATTTTTCTTAAATTTTTAAATAAATATTTCTTTACAAAAACACAAACAGAATGGCTTCTTGACAGCAACAGTTTAACAATTAAAAAAAAACCCCTACCCACTTACTACGCCAATTTTGGTGGCATTCACCACTGCAATGATTTACGCACCGCCGCCTTTATTTACTCGATTTCGAAGATTTTCCGAGCATTAGAATTGGAGGGCATTTCTCAGCAATAATTGCAGAATGCGTCTGAAGTCGCTAGGCGATTGTTTATTTTTACACATTTTACATTTATATATTTATAAGATCGAAAGTGTAATATCCTTTTGTATATTTTTCTTCAATTTTTAAATAAATATTTCTTTACACAAACACAAACAAAATGGCTTCTTGACAGCAACAGTTTTACAATTAAAAAACAAAACCCCTACCCACTTACCTCTGTTTTTGGTACCCTTATATCTGTTTTTCTGTTTTTGGTAATATGGTACTCATACGACCTGTATAACCCCATTTGCGCGCCGTGAAAAAATCGGTTTTTCACCACGCGCCAATGCATCAAATGCACCAAAATGCACCAAAAAAGTGGTGAATGGTACCAAAAATCCATCCACCAAATGCACCAAAAATAGCGTAGTAAGTGGGTAGGGGTTATTATGCATTATTCGTCATTTTTTACGATCCCCAAAATCCAAAATTTTTGCCAGAATAAAATAATTAACATTAAAAAAACATTAACATTAACATATTTTCAACAGAAAAAATCAAAACTTCAAAACATAAACAGTCAATATTGTCAAATTTATTTTTCTCAGTTCAGTTGATATTGAGATTTTCATAAGAACAGTTGTGTTGAACGGAGCGATTTGAATTTGTTCTCGAAGAAAATAATTACAAAAAAAAACCTGACGCAAATAATAAATAAACAAAAAATATTTTCTTACTGAATATTGTGGAATATTTATATATTCGTAATACAATTGTATATATACAATATACAACAAAATCAGCGGATACCAAAATAATTGCCGAAAAAGTGAGTGCAAAAAATTTCTTACAAAAACACACAAAAAAAATCATAACTGGGATTGCATTATCGCAAGGCAATATGTCCTTCCTTTTAAATGGTAAACTTTTACGATCTTCACTATCGAAGACAGTTTTAAACTGGACCGGACTTGGAGCTACGCGTGAAAAGCACGTGATGCCCAAGCATTTGGAAAAAATCAATAAAGACAAAGACCCACCATTTGCACACATGGTTGAGTATTATTATCACTCGGCCGCTCAGCTAATGGAGCCGATGATGATAAAGGAGCTGGAAAAGTATCCTTACATGAAGAAGGAACAGCGTGAACAACGTGTTTCCGCCATGCTTAAATTGATGGGCTGCACTACAAATCTATTGGAAGTTACCTTCCCTATAATAAGAAGTGATGGCAATTACGAGCTAATCACCGGCTATCGCGCACACCACACTAGACACAGATTACCACTCAAAGGCGGTGGGTTCAATTATATTATTGGCTATTATTTTTCTAGAAAAGCTGGTATATTCAAAAAATTTCTCAACGAATTTTCTAGAATATATGCATGTAGTTGTGTGTTTCAAGAAAATGTTCTTCCTTTTCAATGCTTCAACTGCTGATGTCTAGCATGATATATATAACTGACTGATAATATCCGTTCCTCTTTTGTAGGCATACGTTTTGCCATGGACGTCGACGCCGATGAGATACGCGCTTTGGCTTATCTGATGGCGTTTAAGACGGCTTGCGTGAATGTACCGTTTGGTGGTTCCAAGGGTGGCATACGTATCGACCCGAAGAAGTATACTGCACAAGAATTGCAAACAATTACGCGTCGCTATACAATGGAGCTATTACGTCGCAATATGATAGGTCCGGGTATAGATGTACCGGCACCAGATGTGAATACCAGCCAACGCGAGATGAGTTGGTTGGTGGATCAATATATTAAAACTTTTGGTAATTTTTTTTTATGAAATATTAGAAAACGTCTTGATAGACAAATAAATTGTTCTTCTAGGCTATAACGATGTAGATGCATTGGCCATCACGACTGGTAAGCCAGTAGAAATAGGCGGTATAAATGGTCGCACCGCCGCCACGGGACGTGGTCTATTTAAGGCGGCTGAATGTTTTATTATGGATAAAGATTGGATGGATTTATTAGGCTGGAAGACTGGTTGGAAAGATAAAACCGTGATCGTACAAGGGTTTGGCAATGTCGGTTCCCATGCATCCGTTTTTGTAGTGGAAGCCGGTGCCAAACTGATCGGTGTTCAAGAATTTGACGTGTCTCTAGTAAATGAGAATGACATTGATCCAAAGGTATGTGGCGTATTGAAAATAAATATCTCCATGATAATATTTTTTTAATTTTCTTCATATACTTAGGACTTAATGGAGTATTATGCAAAAAATAATAAATCAATCAAGGGCTATACCAAAGCCACCGAAAAAGAGGGCAGTTTGTTGGGTGAAAAATGCGATATACTAATGCCTTGCTCTACGCAAAAGGTTCTCACTGTCGAAAATGCTAACAGTGTACAAGCCAAGATGATTTTAGAAGGCGCTAATGGTCCTTCGACGCCAGCTGCCGATGAAATATTACGTAAAAAGAATGTACTCATTATACCGGATTTGTTTTGCAATGCTGGCGGTGTAACGGTATCCTACTTTGAGTACTTAAAGAATATCAATCATGTATCTTATGGCAAAATGAATGTTAAACGCGAGAAAGCCATAATCAACGAGATCTTTAACTCCATGAATGAGTGCGAGGTAAGTGAACTTTGACCACCGTGCAAATAAGTTAATTTGTTAATATGAATTTTTTTAATTTATTTATTTAGGATAAGTTCAAGCCAAACAAAAAGTTAAAGCTCATAAGAGACTGTACGAAGGAGGCGGATATTGTAGACGCAGGACTACAAACAGTTATGGAAACTGCGGGGGCAGGCATTAAGATTGTGGCCAATGAATTCGGTCTCTGCAATGATTTACGCACCGCTGCCTTTATTTACTCGATTTCTAAGATTTTCCGAGCCTTAGAAATGGAGGGCATTTCTCAACAATAATTACAGAATGCGTCTGAAGTCGCTTGGCGATTATTTATTTTTACAAATTTTACATTTATATATTTATAAGATCCAAAGTGTAATATCCTTTTGTATATTTTTCTTAAATTTTTAAATAAATATTTCTTTACAAAAACACAAACAGAATGGCTTCTTGACAGCAACAGTTTAACAATTAAAAAAAAAACCCCTACCCACTTACTACGCCAATTTTGGTGGCATTCACCACTGCAATGATTTACGCACCGCCGCCTTTATTTACTCGATTTCGAAGATTTTCCGAGCATTAGAATTGGAGGGCATTTCTCAGCAATAATTGCAGAATGCGTCTGAAGTCGCTAGGCGATTGTTTATTTTTACACATTTTACATTTATATATTTATAAGATCCAAAGTGTAATATCCTTTTGTATATTTTTCTTCAATTTTTAAATAAATATTTCTTTACACAAACACAAACAAAATGGCTTCTTGACAGCAACAGTTTTACAATTAAAAAACAAAACCCCTACCCACTTACCTCTGTTTTTGGTACCCTTATATCTGTTTTTCTGTTTTTGGTAATATGGTACTCATACGACCTGTATAACCCCCTTTGCGCGCCGTGAAAAAATCGGTTTTTCACCACGCGCCAATGCATCAAATGCACCAAAATGCACCAAAAAAGTGGTGAATGGTACCAAAAATCCATCCACCAAATGCACCAAAAAATAGCGTAGTAAGTGGGTAGGGGTTATTATGCATTATTCGTCATTTTTTACGATCCCCAAAATCCAAAATTTTTGCCAGAATAAAATAATTAACATTAAAAAAACATTAACATTAACATATTTTCAACAGAAAAAATCAAAACTTCAAAACATAAACAGTCAATATTGTCAAATTTATTTTTCTCAGTTCAGTTGATATTGAGATTTTCATAAGAACAGTTGTGTTGAACGGAGCGATTTGAATTTGTTCTCGAAGAAAATAATTACAAAAAAAAACCTGACGCAAATAATAAATAAACAAAAAATATTTTCTTACTGAATATTGTGGAATATTTATATATTCGTAATACAATTGTATATATACAATATACAACAAAATCAGCGGATACCAAAATAATTGCCGAAAAAGTGAGTGCAAAAAATTTCTTACAAAAACACACAAAAAAAAATCATAACTGGGATTGCATTATCGCAAGGCAATATGTCCTTCCTTTTAAATGGTAAACTTTTACGACCTTCACTATCGAAGACAGTTTTAAACTGGACCGGACTTGGGGCTACGCGTGAAAAGCACGTGATGCCCAAGCATTTGGAAAAAATCAATAAAGACAAAGACCCACCATTTGCACACATGGTTGAGTATTATTATCACTCGGCCGCTCAGCTAATGGAGCCGATGATGATAAAGGAGCTGGAAAAGTATCCTTACATGAAGAAGGAACAGCGTGAACAACGTGTTTCCGCCATGCTTAAATTGATGGGCTGCACTACAAATCTATTGGAAGTTACCTTCCCTATAATAAGAAGTGATGGCAATTACGAGCTAATCACCGGCTATCGCGCACACCACACTAGACACAGATTACCACTCAAAGGCGGTGGGTTCAATTATATTATTGGCTATTATTTTTCTAGAAAAGCTGGTATATTCAAAAAATTTCTCAACGAATTTTCTAGAATATATGCATGTAGTTGTGTGTTTCAAGAAAATGTTCTTCCTTTTCAATGCTTCAACTGCTGATGTCTAGCATGATATATATAACTGACTGATAATATCCGTTCCTCTTTTGTAGGCATACGTTTTGCCATGGACGTCGACGCCGATGAGATACGCGCTTGGGCTTATCTGATGGCGTTTAAGACGGCTTGCGTGAATGTACCGTTTGGTGGTTCCAAGGGTGGCATACGTATCGACCCGAAGAAGTATACTGCACAAGAATTGCAAACAATTACGCGTCGCTATACAATGGAGCTATTACGTCGCAATATGATAGGTCCGGGTATAGATGTACCGGCACCAGATGTGAATACCAGCCAACGCGAGATGAGTTGGTTGGTGGATCAATATATTAAAACTTTTGGTAATTTTTTTTTATGAAATATTAGAAAACGTCTTGATAGACAAATAAATTGTTCTTCTAGGCTATAACGATGTAGATGCATTGGCCATCACGACTGGTAAGCCAGTAGAAATAGGCGGTATAAATGGTCGCACCGCCGCCACGGGACGTGGTCTATTTAAGGCGGCTGAATGTTTTATTATGGATAAAGATTGGATGGATTTATTAGGCTGGAAGACTGGTTGGAAAGATAAAACCGTGATCGTACAAGGGTTTGGCAATGTCGGTTCCCATGCATCCGTTTTTGTAGTGGAAGCCGGTGCCAAACTGATCGGTGTTCAAGAATTTGACGTGTCTCTAGTAAATGAGAATGGCATTGATCCAAAGGTATGTGGCGTATTGAAAATAAATATCTCCATGATAATATTTTTTTAATTTTCTTCATATACTTAGGACTTAATGGAGTATTATGCAAAAAATAATAAATCAATCAAGGGCTATACCAAAGCCACCGAAAAAGAGGGCAGTTTGTTGGGTGAAAAATGCGATATACTAATGCCTTGCTCTACGCAAAAGGTTCTCACTGTCGAAAATGCTAACAGTGTACAAGCCAAGATGATTTTAGAAGGCGCTAATGGTCCTTCGACGCCAGCTGCCGATGAAATATTACGTAAAAAGAATGTACTCATTATACCGGATTTGTTTTGCAATGCTGGCGGTGTAACGGTATCCTACTTTGAGTACTTAAAGAATATCAATCATGTATCTTATGGCAAAATGAATGTTAAACGCGAGAAAGCCATAATCAACGAGATCTTTAACTCCATGAATGAGTGCGAGGTAAGTGAACTTTGACCACCGTGCAAATAAGTTAATTTGTTAATATGAATTTTTTTAATTTATTTATTTAGGATAAGTTCAAGCCAAACAAAAAGTTAAAGCTCATAAGAGACTGTACGAAGGAGGCGGATATTGTAGACGCAGGACTACAAACAGTTATGGAAACTGCGGGGGCAGGCATTAAGATTGTGGCCAATGAATTCGGTCTCTGCAATGATTTACGCACCGCTGCCTTTATTTACTCGATTTCTAAGATTTTCCGAGCCTTAGAAATGGAGGGCATTTCTCAACAATAATTACAGAATGCGTCTGAAGTCGCTTGGCGATTATTTATTTTTACAAATTTTACATTTATATATTTATAAGATCCAAAGTGTAATATCCTTTTGTATATTTTTCTTAAATTTTTAAATAAATATTTCTTTACAAAAACACAAACAGAATGGCTTCTTGACAGCAACAGTTTAACAATTAAAAAAAAAACCCTACCCACTTACTACGCCAATTTTGGTGGCATTCACCACTGCAATGATTTACGCACCGCCGCCTTTATTTACTCGATTTCGAAGATTTTCCGAGCATTAGAATTGGAGGGCATTTCTCAGCAATAATTGCAGAATGCGTCTGAAGTCGCTAGGCGATTGTTTATTTTTACACATTTTACATTTATATATTTATAAGATCCAAAGTGTAATATCCTTTTGTATATTTTTCTTCAATTTTTAAATAAATATTTCTTTACACAAACACAAACAAAATGGCTTCTTGACAGCAACAGTTTTACAATTAAAAAACAAAACCCCTACCCACTTACCTCTGTTTTTGGTACCCTTATATCTGTTTTTCTGTTTTTGGTAATATGGTACTCATACGACCTGTATAACCCCATTTGCGCGCCGTGAAAAAATCGGGTTTTCACCACGCGTCAATGCATCAAATGCACCAAAATGCACCAAAAAAGTGGTGAATGGTACCAAAAATCCATCCACCAAATGCACCAAAAATAGCGTAGTAAGTGGGTAGGGGTTATTATGCATTATTCGGCATTTTTTTCGATCCCCAAAATCCAAAATTTTTACCAGAATAAAATAATTAACATTAAAAAAACATTAACATTAACATATTTTCAACAGAAAAAATCAAAACTTCAAAACATAAACAGTCAATATTGTCAAATTTATTTTTCTCAGTTCAGTTGATATTGAGATTTTCATAAGAACAGTTGTGTTGAACGGAGCGATTTGAATTTGTTCTCGAAGAAAATAATTACAAAAAAAAACCTGACGCAAATAATAAATAAACAAAAAATATTTTCTTACTGAATATTGTGGAATATTTATATATTCGTAATACAATTGTATATATACAATATACAACAAAATCAGCGGATACCAAAATAATTGCCGAAAAAGTGAGTGCAAAAAATTTCTTACAAAAACACACAAAAAAAAAATCATAACTGGGATTGCATTATCGCAAGGCAATATGTCCGTCCTTTTAAATGGTAAACTTTTACGATCTTCACTATCGAAGACAGTTTTAAACTGGACCGGACTTGCGGCTACGCGTGAAAAGCACGTGATGCCCAAGCATTTGGAAAAAATCAATAAAGACAAAGACCCACCATTTGCACACATGGTTGAGTATTATTATCACTCGGCCGCTCAGCTAATGGAGCCGATGATGATAAAGGAGCTGGAAAAGTATCCTTACATGAAGAAGGAACAGCGTGAACAACGTGTTTCCGCCATGCTTAAATTGATGGGCTGCACTACAAATCTATTGGAAGTTACCTTCCCTATAATAAGAAGTGATGGCAATTACGAGCTAATCACCGGCTATCGCGCACACCACACTAGACACAGATTACCACTCAAAGGCGGTGGGTTCAATTATATTATTGGCTATTGTTTTTCTAGAAAAGCTGGTATATTCAAAAAATTTCTCAACGAATTTTCTAGAATATATGCATGTAGTTGTGTGTTTCAAGAAAATGTTCTTCCTTTTCAATGCTTCAACTGCTGATGTGTAGCATGATATATATAACTGACTGATCATATCCGTTCCTCTTTTGTAGGCATACGTTTTGCCATGGACGTCGACGCCGATGAGATACGCGCTTTGGCTTATCTGATGGCGTTTAAGACGGCTTGCGTGAATGTACCGTTTGGTGGTTCCAAGGGTGGCATACGTATCGACCCGAAGAAGTGAATACCAGCCAACGCGAGATGAGTTGGTTGGTGGATCAATATATTAAAACTTTTGGTAATTTTTTTTTATGAAATATTAGAAAACGTCTTGATAGACAAATAAATTGTTCTTCTAGGCTATAACGATGTAGATGCATTGGCCATCACGACTGGCAAGCCAGTAGAAATAGGCGGTATAAATGGTCGCACCGCCGCCACGGGACGTGGTCTATTTAAGGCGGCTGAATGTTTTATTATGGATAAAGATTGGATGGATTTATTAGGCTGGAAGACTGGTTGGAAAGATAAAACCGTGATCGTACAAGGGTTTGGCAATGTCGGTTCCCATGCTTCCGTTTTTGTAGTGGAAGCCGGTGCCAAACTGATCGGTGTTCAAGAATTTGACGTGTCTCTAGTAAATGAGAATGGCATAGATCCAAAGGTATGTGGCGTATTGAAAATAAATATCTCCATGATAATATTTTTTTAATTTTCTTCATATACTTAGGACTTAATGGAGTATTATGCAAAAAATAATAAATCAATCAAGGGCTATACCAAAGCCACCGAAAAAGAGGGCAGTTTGTTGGGTGAAAAATGCGATATACTAATGCCTTGCTCTACGCAAAAGGTTCTCACTGTCGAAAATGCTAACAGTGTACAAGCCAAGATGATTTTAGAAGGCGCTAATGGTCCTTCGACGCCAGCTGCCGATGAAATATTACGTAAAAAGAATGTACTCATTATACCGGATTTGTTTTGCAATGCTGGCGGTGTAACGGTATCCTACTTTGAGTACTTAAAGAATATCAATCATGTATCTTATGGCAAAATGAATGTTAAACGCGAGAAAGCCATAATCAACGAGATCTTTAACTCCATGAATGAGTGCGAGGTAAGTGAACTTTGACCACCGTGCAAATAAGTTAATTTGTTAATATGAATTTTTTTAATTTATTTATTTAGGATAAGTTCAAGCCAAACAAAAAGTTAAAGCTCATAAGAGACTGTACGAAGGAGGCGGATATTGTAGACGCAGGACTACAAACAGTTATGGAAACTGCGGGGGCAGGCATTAAGATTGTGGCCAATGAATTCGGTCTCTGCAATGATTTACGCACCGCTGCCTTTATTTACTCGATTTCTAAGATTTTCCGAGCCTTAGAAATGGAGGGCATTTCTCAACAATAATTACAGAATGCGTCTGAAGTCGCTTGGCGATTATTTATTTTTACAAATTTTACATTTATATATTTATAAGATCCAAAGTGTAATATCCTTTTGTATATTTTTCTTAAATTTTTAAATAAATATTTCTTTACAAAAACACAAACAGAATGGCTTCTTGACAGCAACAGTTTAACAATTAAAAAAAGACCCCTACCCACTTACTACGCCAATTTTGGTGGCATTCACCACTGCAATGATTTACGCACCGCCGCCTTTATTTACTCGATTTCGAAGATTTTCCGAGCATTAGAATTGGAGGGCATTTCTCAGCAATAATTGCAGAATGCGTCTGAAGTCGCTAGGCGATTGTTTATTTTTACACATTTTACATTTATATATTTATAAGATCGAAAGTGTAATATCCTTTTGTATATTTTTCTTCAATTTTTAAATAAATATTTCTTTACACAAACACAAACAAAATGGCTTCTTGACAGCAACAGTTTTACAATTAAAAAACAAAACCCCTACCCACTTACCTCTGTTTTTGGTACCCTTATATCTGTTTTTCTGTTTTTGGTAATATGGTACTCATACGACCTGTATAACCCCATTTGCGCGCCGTGAAAAAATCGGTTTTTCACCACGCGCCAATGCATCAAATGCACCAAAATGCACCAAAAAAGTGGTGAATGGTACCAAAAATCCATCCACCAAATGCACCAAAAATAGCGTAGTAAGTGGGTAGGGGTTATTATGCATTATTCGTCATTTTTTACGATCCCCAAAATCCAAAATTTTTGCCAGAATAAAATAATTAACATTAAAAAAACATTAACATTAACATATTTTCAACAGAAAAAATCAAAACTTCAAAACATAAACAGTCAATATTGTCAAATTTATTTTTCTCAGTTCAGTTGATATTGAGATTTTCATAAGAACAGTTGTGTTGAACGGAGCGATTTGAATTTGTTCTCGAAGAAAATAATTACAAAAAAAAACCTGACGCAAATAATAAATAAACAAAAAATATTTTCTTACTGAATATTGTGGAATATTTATATATTCGTAATACAATTGTATATATACAATATACAACAAAATCAGCGGATACCAAAATAATTGCCGAAAAAGTGAGTGCAAAAAATTTCTTACAAAAACACACAAAAAAAATCATAACTGGGATTGCATTATCGCAAGGCAATATGTCCTTCCTTTTAAATGGTAAACTTTTACGATCTTCACTATCGAAGACAGTTTTAAACTGGACCGGACTTGGAGCTACGCGTGAAAAGCACGTGATGCCCAAGCATTTGGAAAAAATCAATAAAGACAAAGACCCACCATTTGCACACATGGTTGAGTATTATTATCACTCGGCCGCTCAGCTAATGGAGCCGATGATGATAAAGGAGCTGGAAAAGTATCCTTACATGAAGAAGGAACAGCGTGAACAACGTGTTTCCGCCATGCTTAAATTGATGGGCTGCACTACAAATCTATTGGAAGTTACCTTCCCTATAATAAGAAGTGATGGCAATTACGAGCTAATCACCGGCTATCGCACACACCACACTAGACACAGATTACCACTCAAAGGCGGTGGGTTCAATTATATTATTGGCTATTATTTTTCTAGAAAAGCTGGTATATTCAAAAAATTTCTCAACGAATTTTCTAGAATATATGCATGTAGTTGTGTGTTTCAAGAAAATGTTCTTCCTTTTCAATGCTTCAACTGCTGATGTCTAGCATGATATATATAACTGACTGATAATATCCGTTCCTCTTTTGTAGGCATACGTTTTGCCATGGACGTCGACGCCGATGAGATACGCGCTTTGGCTTATCTGATGGCGTTTAAGACGGCTTGCGTGAATGTACCGTTTGGTGGTTCCAAGGGTGGCATACGTATCGACCCGAAGAAGTATACTGCACAAGAATTGCAAACAATTACGCGTCGCTATACAATGGAGCTATTACGTCGCAATATGATAGGTCCGGGTATAGATGTACCGGCACCAGATGTGAATACCAGCCAACGCGAGATGAGTTGGTTGGTGGATCAATATATTAAAACTTTTGGTAATTTTTTTTTATGAAATATTAGAAAACGTCTTGATAGACAAATAAATTGTTCTTCTAGGCTATAACGATGTAGATGCATTGGCCATCACGACTGGTAAGCCAGTAGAAATAGGCGGTATAAATGGTCGCACCGCCGCCACGGGACGTGGTCTATTTAAGGCGGCTGAATGTTTTATTATGGATAAAGATTGGATGGATTTATTAGGCTGGAAGACTGGTTGGAAAGATAAAACCGTGATCGTACAAGGGTTTGGCAATGTCGGTTCCCATGCATCCGTTTTTGTAGTGGAAGCCGGTGCCAAACTGATCGGTGTTCAAGAATTTGACGTGTCTCTAGTAAATGAGAATGGCATTGATCCAAAGGTATGTGGCGTATTGAAAATAAATATCTCCATGATAATATTTTTTTAATTTTCTTCATATACTTAGGACTTAATGGAGTATTATGCAAAAAATAATAAATCAATCAAGGGCTATACCAAAGCCACCGAAAAAGAGGGCAGTTTGTTGGGTGAAAAATGCGATATACTAATGCCTTGCTCTACGCAAAAGGTTCTCACTGTCGAAAATGCTAACAGTGTACAAGCCAAGATGATTTTAGAAGGCGCTAATGGTCCTTCGACGCCAGCTGCCGATGAAATATTACGTAAAAAGAATGTACTCATTATACCGGATTTGTTTTGCAATGCTGGCGGTGTAACGGTATCCTACTTTGAGTACTTAAAGAATATCAATCATGTATCTTATGGCAAAATGAATGTTAAACGCGAGAAAGCCATAATCAACGAGATCTTTAACTCCATGAATGAGTGCGAGGTAAGTGAACTTTGACCACCGTGAAAATAAGTTAATTTGTTAATATGAATTTTTTTAATTTATTTATTTAGGATAAGTTCAAGCCAAACAAAAAGTTAAAGCTCATAAGAGACTGTACGAAGGAGGCGGATGTTGTAGACGCAGGACTACAAACAGTTATGGAAACTGCGGGGGCAGGCATTAAGATTGTGGCCAATGAATTCGGTCTCTGCAATGATTTACGCACCGCTGCCTTTATTTACTCGATTTCTAAGATTTTCCGAGCCTTAGAAATGGAGGGCATTTCTCAACAATAATTACAGAATGCGTCTGAAGTCGCTTGGCGATTATTTATTTTTACAAATTTTACATTTATATATTTATAAGATCCAAAGTGTAATATCCTTTTGTATATTTTTCTTAAATTTTTAAATAAATATTTCTTTACAAAAACACAAACAGAATGGCTTCTTGACAGCAACAGTTTAACAATTAAAAAAAAAAACCCCTACCCACTTACTACGCCAATTTTGGTGGCATTCACCACTGCAATGATTTACGCACCGCCGCCTTTATTTACTCGATTTCGAAGATTTTCCGAGCATTAGAATTGAAGGGCATTTCTCAGCAATAATTGCAGAATGCGTCTGAAGTCGCTAGGCGATTGTTTATTTTTACACATTTTACATTTATATATTTATAAGATCGAAAGTGTAATATCCTTTTGTATATTTTTCTTCAATTTTTAAATAAATATTTCTTTACACAAACACAAACAAAATGGCTTCTTGACAGCAACAGTTTTACAATTAAAAAACAAAACCCCTACCCACTTACCTCTGTTTTTGGTACCCTTATATCTGTTTTTCTGTTTTTGGTAATATGGTACTCATACGACCTGTATAATCCCATTTGCGCGCCGTGAAAAAATCGGTTTTTCACCACGCGCCAATGCATCAAATGCACCAAAATGCACCAAAAAAGTGGTGAATGGTACCAAAAATCCATCCACCAAATGCACCAAAAATAGCGTAGTAAGTGGGTAGGGGTTATTATGCATTATTCGTCATTTTTTACGATCCCCAAAATCCAAAATTTTTGCCAGAATAAAATAATTAACATTAAAAAAACATTAACATTAACATATTTTCAACAGAAAAAATCAAAACTTCAAAACATAAACAGTCAATATTGTCAAATTTATTTTTCTCAGTTCAGTTGATATTGAGATTTTCATAAGAACAGTTGTGTTGAACGGAGCGATTTGAATTTGTTCTCGAAGAAAATAATTACAAAAAAAAACCTGACGCAAATAATAAATAAACAAAAAATATTTTCTTACTGAATATTGTGGAATATTTATATATTCGTAATACAATTGTATATATACAATATACAACAAAATCAGCGGATACCAAAATAATTGCCGAAAAAGTGAGTGCAAAAAATTTCTTACAAAAACACACAAAAAAAATCATAACTGGGATTGCATTATCGCAAGGCAATATGTCCTTCCTTTTAAATGGTAAACTTTTACGATCTTCACTATCGAAGACAGTTTTAAACTGGACCGGACTTGGAGCTACGCGTGAAAAGCACGTGATGCCCAAGCATTTGGAAAAAATCAATAAAGACAAAGACCCACCATTTGCACACATGGTTGAGTATTATTATCACTCGGCCGCTCAGCTAATGGAGCCGATGATGATAAAGGAGCTGGAAAAGTATCCTTACATGAAGAAGGAACAGCGTGAACAACGTGTTTCCGCCATGCTTAAATTGATGGGCTGCACTACAAATCTATTGGAAGTTACCTTCCCTATAATAAGAAGTGATGGCAATTACGAGCTAATCACCGGCTATCGCGCACACCACACTAGACACAGATTACCACTCAAAGGCGGTGGGTTCAATTATATTATTGGCTATTATTTTTCTAGAAAAGCTGGTATATTCAAAAAATTTCTCAACGAATTTTCTAGAATATATGCATGTAGTTGTGTGTTTCAAGAAAATGTTCTTCCTTTTCAATGCTTCAACTGCTGATGTCTAGCATGATATATATAACTGACTGATAATATCCGTTCCTCTTTTGTAGGCATACGTTTTGCCATGGACGTCGACGCCGATGAGATACGCGCTTTGGCTTATCTGATGGCGTTTAAGACGGCTTGCGTGAATGTACCGTTTGGTGGTTCCAAGGGTGGCATACGTATCGACCCGAAGAAGTATACTGCACAAGAATTGCAAACAATTACGCGTCGCTATACAATGGAGCTATTACGTCGCAATATGATAGGTCCGGGTATAGATGTACCGGCACCAGATGTGAATACCAGCCAACGCGAGATGAGTTGGTTGGTGGATCAATATATTAAAACTTTTGGTAATTTTTTTTTATGAAATATTAGAAAACGTCTTGATAGACAAATAAATTGTTCTTCTAGGCTATAACGATGTAGATGCATTGGCCATCACGACTGGTAAGCCAGTAGAAATAGGCGGTATAAATGGTCGCACCGCCGCCACGGGACGTGGTCTATTTAAGGCGGCTGAATGTTTTATTATGGATAAAGATTGGATGGATTTATTAGGCTGGAAGACTGGTTGGAAAGATAAAACCGTGATCGTACAAGGGTTTGGCAATGTCGGTTCCCATGCATCCGTTTTTGTAGTGGAAGCCGGTGCCAAACTGATCGGTGTTCAAGAATTTGACGTGTCTCTAGTAAATGAGAATGGCATTGATCCAAAGGTATGTGGCGTATTGAAAATAAATATCTCCATGATAATATTTTTTTAATTTTCTTCATATACTTAGGACTTAATGGAGTATTATGCAAAAAATAATAAATCAATCAAGGGCTATACCAAAGCCACCGAAAAAGAGGGCAGTTTGTTGGGTGAAAAATGCGATATACTAATGCCTTGCTCTACGCAAAAGGTTCTCACTGTCGAAAATGCTAACAGTGTACAAGCCAAGATGATTTTAGAAGGCGCTAATGGTCCTTCGACGCCAGCTGCCGATGAAATATTACGTAAAAAGAATGTACTCATTATACCGGATTTGTTTTGCAATGCTGGCGGTGTAACGGTATCCTACTTTGAGTACTTAAAGAATATCAATCATGTATCTTATGGCAAAATGAATGTTAAACGCGAGAAAGCCATAATCAACGAGATCTTTAACTCCATGAATGAGTGCGAGGTAAGTGAACTTTGACCACCGTGCAAATAAGTTAATTTGTTAATATGAATTTTTTTAATTTATTTATTTAGGATAAGTTCAAGCCAAACAAAAAGTTAAAGCTCATAAGAGACTGTACGAAGGAGGCGGATATTGTAGACGCAGGACTACAAACAGTTATGGAAACTGCGGGGGCAGGCATTAAGATTGTGGCCAATGAATTCGGTCTCTGCAATGATTTACGCACCGCTGCCTTTATTTACTCGATTTCTAAGATTTTCCGAGCCTTAGAAATGGAGGGCATTTCTCAACAATAATTACAGAATGCGTCTGAAGTCGCTTGGCGATTATTTATTTTTACAAATTTTACATTTATATATTTATAAGATCCAAAGTGTAATATCCTTTTGTATATTTTTCTTAAATTTTTAAATAAATATTTCTTTACAACAACACAAACAGAATGGCTTCTTGGCAGCAACAGTTTAACAATTAAAAAAAAAACCCCTACCCACTTACTACGCCAATTTTGGTGGCATTCACCACTGCAATGATTTACGCACCGCCGCCTTTATTTACTCGATTTCGAAGATTTTCCGAGCATTAGAATTGGAGGGCATTTCTCAGCAATAATTGCAGAATGCGTCTGAAGTCGCTAGGCGATTGTTTATTTTTACACATTTTACATTTATATATTTATAAGATCCAAAGTGTAATATCCTTTTGTATATTTTTCTTAAATTTTTAAATAAATATTTCTTTACAAAAACACAAACAGAATGGCTTCTTGACAGCAACAGTTTAACAATTAAAAAAAAAACCCCCTACCCACTTACTACGCCAATTTTGGTGGCATTCACCACTTTTTTGTTGTTTTTTGATGCATTTTGGTGGATGGATTTTGGTACCATTCACCACTTTTTTAATTTTTTTTGGTGGATGGATTTTGGTACCATTCACCACTTTTTTGGTGTTTTTTGATGCATTTTGGTGGATGGATTTTGGTACCATTCACCACTTTTTTGGTGTGTTTTGATGCATTTTGGTGGATGTGTTTTGGTACCATTCACCACTTTTTTGATTTTTTTTGGTGGATGGATTTTGGTACCATTCACCCCTTTTTTGGTGTTTTTGGCGACTTTTTTTTTTTTTTTTGTTGATGGATTTTGATACCATTCACCACTTTTTTGGTTTTGATGTTTTTTGGCGATTTTTGGTGTTGTTTGGTGGATGGATTTTGGTACCATTCACCACATTTTTGGTGCTTTTTATGTTTTTTTGGCGATTATTGGTGTTTTTTGGTATTTTTTGATACATTGGCGCGTCGTGAAAAAATCGATTTTTTGTGATTGTCGCGCTCCTGGTGATACTGGAGTGATGGTGGATGGATGAAAAAGTTAGTGCTCGATAGCACCAACATTTATAAATAGAATTCCATCCACCTAGTGCATCCGTTCCATCCGCCAGTGACCACCAAATGTGCATCATTGGGTGACCATCGACATATGGTACACGTGCGATTGTCGCGCTCCTGGTGACGCTAGGTTCGCTACCAATGGCTCAAATGATAGCCAATGGAACCTACTAGGTGGCCCAAAGCATTTGAGCCACCAACCGGACGCACCCAATAGCATAGCGTTTTAAAGTCTACATACTTTTGTACCCCATCATACATATATATGTGTTCAAGTGTACACATTGTTTCACATATGATTATTGAATTTTGTTTAAATGAGTCTGGCTCAACCCCCAACTGTAACATTCATCCACACTCACTAAGCATCAACATACCACACTGGCACACAACATTTATCCAAATCCACACCACTGATACATAACATTCACCACACTCACCACAGAACAGAAGAAAACTGTCACATCAACACACCCACACACATAACAACACCGTACACCACACAAAAGGGAATAGAAAGGATCGTCAATGATACCCGCGATTTCTTCTTTTTTGACCTGCGTTCCGATTCACGTATCTTCATTCGTTTTTCACCATCCATCCGCAGCAAGCAGTTGATTAAATCGACAACCTTTGTATAAAACTAACATTTAAAATATAAAATTAGCTAAACCATATAAAATCGAATAAAGACAAATATTATAAATTGTATTAGCACAATATACGTCTTTCATTGTTTTTCGGACATATGTACATATATGGATATTAACAGAGTGCGTCCAAAACTAGTGAGAGGCTATGCACCCTATTATTCATGGTCCTTCGAGCCTTACTGAAAGGCACTATTGGTGATACTACCAAAAAATCAAATAAAATACATACACATTAAAATCATAAAATGCGGTGACAAAAATTCGGAAATACAAAAAGAAAAGTAAAAAATAATTGCAGTGAACGGAATATATATTCTTATAAAATAAATGTGCAGTGACTAACACAATAATAAAATATACAACTGCGCAAAATATTTAAATAAAACAACAACTTTTGTTGCGAGAGTATAAATATACACAATCATATAAGTATACAAACTTATAACAAAAAGAAAGAAACAGTGCAAAACAAGTATGCAATATAAGTATCACTCGTCCAGAAGAAAAATAAATAAAAAACAAACATAAATACAAAAACAAACGGGCGGTAAACTAAGCACTAAACATTAACATAACATAATCAACATAATGTGAATGTAACAAAAACGGGCTCGAAAATAACAACAACAATATACACACCTCCAGCTGCATTATAACAGAAACAAAGCACAGCGAGCAACAGAACAGCTGGCAGCCTGTAGAATAGGAGCAAATAAATTGGATCGGAAAACGCAATATAAACTCACAATCTATACACATTCCCATACCTCTTTAAGCGGTATAAATTGAGTTGTATCGATTCCAGATTTTATTTATTTATATGCAAAAATTCGGCTTAGATAAAATAACATCTGTAACCAAAAACCATTTAAACGGCTATAATTTATGATTATAATTGACGGTAAAAATCAAAATACCGATATAAAAAAGAGATACACGACTTACAAAATATATACAAACTTACATACATATATACACCACAAATTGCCAATGCGCTTACATTTGTATATAAATATACATAACACATATAAAAAACATATTCAAGTATATAAATATGCACATGGACACTTGCAATATGTTCCGGCGATACGCCTTCAGCTTCTGAAAGCAGTAAGCTGCATAGTAACCAATAAGTAATGAAAAGGTGCAGTGGATAAAATAACCGCATATTACCTATTCCGTTTTCACGCTCTTCTTATCGCGCAAACATACTAACATTTATACTACATATAATCTGTCTATTCCTCAACACCCTACAAACATTTTTAAACATGTTTAATGAAAAACAAGCCGGATTGCACAAACCATATTATATTTTCTTAAATATATGCACATACATGCACACATATGTAAAAAAGCCATTGATCTCTATCACGAGCTCTCATACGCGCAACAACATACATTAGTGCATACACAAGGACAGTCGAATAAGTCCATAATAAGTAATCCAAAAGTAATAATGCAATGTAAAAAAGCCATTGATCTCTATCACGAGCTCTCATACGCGCAACAACATACATTAGTGCATACACAAGGACAGTCGAATAAGTCCGTAACGAATAATCCATTCAAACTAACACAAAAATTACCATATATTGTCGATCAACTTGACGACCAATTCGGATCACAGTCTTGGCGCAACACAAGCCTTAGTAGCCTTGTAGGTACGCTATAACAACTACAGCGACTGCTAGGCTAAAACATTCGCCTAGGGGGGCCGGGATGTTTAAATGAGTCTGGCTCAACCCCCAACTGTAACATTCATCCACACTCACTAAGCATCAACATACCACACTGGCACACAACATTTATCCAAATCCACACCACTGATACATAACATTCACCACACTCACCACAGAACAGAAGAAAACTGTCACATCAACACACCCACACACATAACAACACCGTACACCACACAAAAGGGAATAGAAAGGATCGTCAATGATACCCGCGATTTCTTCTTTTTCGACCTGCGTTCCGATTCACGTATCTTCATTCGTTTTTCACCATCCATCCGCAGCAAGCAGTTGATTAAATCGACAACCTTTGTATAAAACTAACATTTAAAATATAAAATTAGCTAAACCATATAAAATCGAATAAAGACAAATATTATAAATTGTATTAGCACAATATACGTCTTTCATTGTTTTTCGGACATATGTACATATATGGATATTAACAGAGTGCGTCCAAAACTAGTGAGAGGCTATGCACCCTATTATTCAAATTTGTTATACATTTATCAACATATGATAGAATTTGTTATACATTTATCAACATATGATTATGATAGAATTTTCACATATAGATGGATACCCATACAATGTTACACATGTGCTGCTAACAGCTGATGTGGCAGATGGCATATGGCATGCGTTTATGCATGATCATTGAGATGATTGGTGGATGGATTTTTCACATATAGATGGAGGTACCCGTACATTATTACACATGTGCTGCTAACAGCTGATGTGGCAGATGGCATATGGCATGCGTTTATGCATGATCATTGAGATGATTGGTGGATGGATTTTTCACATATAGATGGAGGTACCCGTACAATATTACACATGCGCTGCTAACAGCTGATGTGGCAGATGGCATATGGCATGCGTTTACTACATGATGCGATCATTGAGATAATTCTCATGAATTCTCAACTTGTTTATATGCACTATGTATATATAACAAACAGACGCGCATAATGTGTACATATGTCTTTTGGTATACCATTATGCATGATCATGTGTGTATTTATGCCCTTTTTTATACTATTTTTTTTCTTTCTTTTTTCTTTTTACAGGTTATGCTGTTATGCTGCTGCTGCTTCTGTTGCTGTTGTTCCTGTTGTTCCTGTTGTTCGAGGGTGGGTGGGCAAGGGGAAGAAACCCCCTACCCACTTACTACGCCAATTTTGATGGTATTCACCACTGCAATGATTTACGCACCGCCGCCTTTATTTACTCGATTTCGAAGATTTTCCGAGCATTAGAATTGAAGGGCATTTCTCAGCAATAATTGCAGAATGCGTCTGAAGTCGCTAGGCGATTGTTTATTTTTACACATTTTACATTTATATATTTATAAGATCCAAAGTGTAATATCCTTTTGTATATTTTTCTTCAATTTTTAAATAAATATTTCTTTACACAAACACAAACAAAATGGCTTCTTGACAGCAACAGTTTTACAATTAAAAAACAAAACCCCTACCCACTTACCTCTGTTTTTGGTACCCTTCTATCTGTTTTTCTGTTTTTGGTAATATGGTACTCATACGACCTGTATAACCCCATTTGCGCGCCGTGAAAAAATCGGGTTTTCACCACGCGTCAATGCATCAAATGCACCAAAATGCACCAAAAAAGTGGTGAATGGTACCAAAAATCCATCCACCAAATGCACCAAAAATAGCGTAGTAAGTGGGTAGGGGTTATTATGCATTATTCGTCATTTTTTACGATCCCCAAAATCCAAAATTTTTGCCAGAATAAAATAATTAACATTAAAAAAACATTAACATTAACATATTTTCAACAGAAAAAATCAAAACTTCAAAACATAAACAGTCAATATTGTCAAATTTATTTTTCTCAGTTCAGTTGATATTGAGATTTTCATAAGAACAGTTGTGTTGAACGGAGCGATTTGAATTTGTTCTCGAAGAAAATAATTACAAAAAAAACCTGACGCAAATAATAAATAAACAAAAAATATTTTCTTACTGAATATTGTGGAATATTTATATATTCGTAATACAATTGTATATATACAATATACAACAAAATCAGCGGATACCAAAATAATTGCCGAAAAATTGAGTGCAAAAAATTTCTTACAAAAACTCACAAAAAAAATCATAACTGGGATTGCATTATCGCAAGGCAATATGTCCTTCCTTTTAAATGGTAAACTTTTACGATCTTCACTATCGAAGACAGTTTTAAACTGGACCGGACTTGGAGCTACGCGTGAAAAGCACGTGATGCCCAAGCATTTGGAAAAAATCAATAAAGACAAAGACCCACCATTTGCACACATGGTTGAGTATTATTATCACTCGGCCGCTCAGCTAATGGAGCCGATGATGATAAAGGAGCTGGAAAAGTATCCTTACATGAAGAAGGAACAGCGTGAACAACGTGTTTCCGCCATGCTTAAATTGATGGGCTGCACTACAAATCTATTGGAAGTTACCTTCCCTATAATAAGAAGTGATGGCAATTACGAGCTAATCACCGGCTATCGCGCACACCACACTAGACACAGATTACCACTCAAAGGCGGTGGGTTCAATTATATTATTGGCTATTATTTTTCTAGAAAAGCTGGTATATTCAAAAAATTTCTCAACGAATTTTCTAGAATATATGCATGTAGTTGTGTGTTTCAAGAAAATGTTCTTCCTTTTCAATGCTTCAACTGCTGATGTCTAGCATGATATATATAACTGACTGATAATATCCGTTCCTCTTTTGTAGGCATACGTTTTGCCATGGACGTCGACGCCGATGAGATACGCGCTTTGGCTTATCTGATGGCGTTTAAGACGGCTTGCGTGAATGTACCGTTTGGTGGTTCCAAGGGTGGCATACGTATCGACCCGAAGAAGTATACTGCACAAGAATTGCAAGCAATTACGCGTCGCTATACAATGGAGCTATTACGTCGCAATATGATAGGTCCGGGTATAGATGTACCGGCACCAGATGTGAATACCAGCCAACGCGAGATGAGTTGGTTGGTGGATCAATATATTAAAACTTTTGGTAATTTTTTTTTATGAAATATTAGAAAACGTCTTGATAGACAAATAAATTGTTCTTCTAGGCTATAACGATGTAGATGCATTGGCCATCACGACTGGTAAGCCAGTAGAAATAGGCGGTATAAATGGTCGCACCGCCGCCACGGGACGTGGTCTATTTAAGGCGGCTGAATGTTTTATTATGGATAAAGATTGGATGGATTTATTAGGCTGGAAGACTGGTTGGAAAGATAAAACCGTGATCGTACAAGGGTTTGGCAATGTCGGTTCCCATGCATCCGTTTTTGTAGTGGAAGCCGGTGCCAAACTGATCGGTGTTCAAGAATTTGACGTGTCTCTAGTAAATGAGAATGGCATTGATCCAAAGGTATGTGGCGTATTGAAAATAAATATCTCCATGATAATATTTTTTTAATTTTCTTCATATACTTAGGACTTAATGGAGTATTATGCAAAAAATAATAAATCAATCAAGGGCTATACCAAAGCCACCGAAAAAGAGGGCAGTTTGTTGGGTGAAAAATGCGATATACTAATGCCTTGCTCTACGCAAAAGGTTCTCACTGTCGAAAATGCTAACAGTGTACAAGCCAAGATGATTTTAGAAGGCGCTAATGGTCCTTCGACGCCAGCTGCCGATGAAATATTACGTAAAAAGAATGTACTCATTATACCGGATTTGTTTTGCAATGCTGGCGGTGTAACGGTATCCTACTTTGAGTACTTAAAGAATATCAATCATGTATCTTATGGCAAAATGAATGTTAAACGCGAGAAAGCTATAATCAACGAGATCTTTAACTCCATGAATGAGTGCGAGGTAAGTGAACTTTGACCACCGTGCAAATAAGTTAATTTGTTAATATGAATTTTTTTAATTTATTTATTTAGGATAAGTTCAAGCCAAACAAAAAGTTAAAGCTCATAAGAGACTGTACGAAGGAGGCGGATATTGTAGACGCAGGACTACAAACAGTTATGGAAACTGCGGGGGCAGGCATTAAGATTGTGGCCAATGAATTCGGTCTCTGCAATGATTTACGCACCGCTGCCTTTATTTACTCGATTTCTAAGATTTTCCGAGCCTTAGAAATGGAGGGCATTTCTCAACAATAATTACAGAATGCGTCTGAAGTCGCTTGGCGATTATTTATTTTTACAAATTTTACATTTATATATTTATAAGATCCAAAGTGTAATATCCTTTTGTATATTTTTCTTAAATTTTTAAATAAATATTTCTTTACAAAAACACAAACAGAATGGCTTCTTGACAGCAACAGTTTAACAATTAAAAAAAAAAACCCCTACCCACTTACTACGCCAATTTTGGTGGCATTCACCACTGCAATGATTTACGCACCGCCGCCTTTATTTACTCGATTTCGAAGATTTTCCGAGCATTAGAATTGGAGGGCATTTCTCAGCAATAATTGCAGAATGCGTCTGAAGTCGCTAGGCGATTGTTTATTTTTACACATTTTACATTTATATATTTATAAGATCCAAAGTGTAATATCCTTTTGTATATTTTTCTTCAATTTTTAAATAAATATTTCTTTACACAAACACAAACAAAATGGCTTCTTGACAGCAACAGTTTTACAATTAAAAAACAAAACCCCTACCCACTTACCTCTGTTTTTGGTACCCTTATATCTGTTTTTCTGTTTTTGGTAATATGGTACTCATACGACCTGTATAACCCCATTTGCGCGCCGTGAAAAAATCGGGTTTTCACCACGCGTCAATGCATCAAATGCACCAAAATGCACCAAAAAAGTGGTGAATGGTACCAAAAATCCATCCACCAAATGCACCAAAAATAGCGTAGTAAGTGGGTAGGGGTTATTATGCATTATTCGTCATTTTTTACGATCCCCAAAATCCAAAATTTTTGCCAGAATAAAATAATTAACATTAAAAAAACATTAACATTAACATATTTTCAACAGAAAAAATCAAAACTTCAAAACATAAACAGTCAATATTGTCAAATTTATTTTTCTCAGTTCAGTTGATATTGAGATTTTCATAAGAACAGTTGTGTTGAACGGAGCGATTTGAATTTGTTCTCGAAGAAAATAATTACAAAAAAAACCTGACGCAAATAATAAATAAACAAAAAATATTTTCTTACTGAATATTGTGGAATATTTATATATTCGTAATACAATTGTATATATACAATATACAACAAAATCAGCGGATACCAAAATAATTGCCGAAAAAGTGAGTGCAAAAAATTTCTTACAAAAACACACAAAAAAAATCATAACTGGGATTGCATTATCGCAAGGCAATATGTCCTTCCTTTTAAATGGTAAACTTTTACGATCTTCACTATCGAAGACAGTTTTAAACTGGACCGGACTTGGAGCTACGCGTGAAAAGCACGTGATGCCCAAGCATTTGGAAAAAATCAATAAAGACAAAGACCCACCATTTGCACACATGGTTGAGTATTATTATCACTCGGCCGCTCAGCTAATGGAGCCGATGATGATAAAGGAGCTGGAAAAGTATCCTTACATGAAGAAGGAACAGCGTGAACAACGTGTTTCCGCCATGCTTAAATTGATGGGCTGCACTACAAATCTATTGGAAGTTACCTTCCCTATAATAAGAAGTGATGGCAATTACGAGCTAATCACCGGCTATCGCGCACACCACACTAGACACAGATTACCACTCAAAGGCGGTGGGTTCAATTATATTATTGGCTATTATTTTTCTAGAAAAGCTGGTATATTCAAAAAATTTCTCAACGAATTTTCTAGAATATATGCATGTAGTTGTGTGTTTCAAGAAAATGTTCTTCCTTTTCAATGCTTCAACTGCTGATGTCTAGCATGATATATATAACTGACTGATAATATCCGTTCCTCTTTTGTAGGCATACGTTTTGCCATGGACGTCGACGCCGATGAGATACGCGCTTTGGCTTATCTGATGGCGTTTAAGACGGCTTGCGTGAATGTACCGTTTGGTGGTTCCAAGGGTGGCATACGTATCGACCCGAAGAAGTATACTGCACAAGAATTGCAAACAATTACGCGTCGCTATACAATGGAGCTATTACGTCGCAATATGATAGGTCCGGGTATAGATGTACCGGCACCAGATGTGAATACCAGCCAACGCGAGATGAGTTGGTTGGTGGATCAATATATTAAAACTTTTGGTAATTTTTTTTTATGAAATATTAGAAAACGTCTTGATAGACAAATAAATTGTTCTTCTAGGCTATAACGATGTAGATGCATTGGCCATCACGACTGGTAAGCCAGTAGAAATAGGCGGTATAAATGGTCGCACCGCCGCCACGGGACGTGGTCTATTTAAGGCGGCTGAATGTTTTATTATGGATAAAGATTGGATGGATTTATTAGGCTGGAAGACTGGTTGGAAAGATAAAACCGTGATCGTACAAGGGTTTGGCAATGTCGGTTCCCATGCTTCCGTTTTTGTAGTGGAAGCCGGTGCCAAACTGATCGGTGTTCAAGAATTTGACGTGTCTCTAGTAAATGAGAATGGCATTGATCCAAAGGTATGTGGCGTATTGAAAATAAATATCTCCATGATAATATTTTTTTAATTTTCTTCATATACTTAGGACTTAATGGAGTATTATGCAAAAAATAATAAATCAATCAAGGGCTATACCAAAGCCACCGAAAAAGAGGGCAGTTTGTTGGGTGAAAAATGCGATATACTAATGCCTTGCTCTACGCAAAAGGTTCTCACTGTCGAAAATGCTAACAGTGTACAAGCCAAGATGATTTTAGAAGGCGCTAATGGTCCTTCGACGCCAGCTGCCGATGAAATATTACGTAAAAAGAATGTACTCATTATACCGGATTTGTTTTGCAATGCTGGCGGTGTAACGGTATCCTACTTTGAGTACTTATAGAATATCAATCATGTATCTTATGGCAAAATGAATGTTAAACGCGAGAAAGCCATAATCAACGAGATCTTTAACTCCATGAATGAGTGCGAGGTAAGTGAACTTTGACCACCGTGCAAATAAGTTAATTTGTTAATATGAATTTTTTTAATTTATTTATTTAGGATAAGTTCAAGCCAAACAAAAAGTTAAAGCTCATAAGAGACTGTACGAAGGAGGCGGATATTGTAGACGCAGGACTACAAACAGTTATGGAAACTGCGGGGGCAGGCATTAAGATTGTGGCCAATGAATTCGGTCTCTGCAATGATTTACGCACCGCTGCCTTTATTTACTCGATTTCTAAGATTTTCCGAGCCTTAGAAATGGAGGGCATTTCTCAACAATAATTACAGAATGCGTCTGAAGTCGCTTGGCGATTATTTATTTTTACAAATTTTACATTTATATATTTATAAGATCCAAAGTGTAATATCCTTTTGTATATTTTTCTTCAATTTTTAAATAAATATTTCTTTACAAAAACACAAACAGAATGGCTTCTTGACAGCAACAGTTTAACAATTAAAAAAAAAAACCCCTACCCACTTACTACGCCAATTTTGGTGGCATTCACCACTGCAATGATTTACGCACCGCCGCCTTTATTTACTCGATTTCGAAGATTTTCCGAGCATTAGAATTGGAGGGCATTTCTCAGCAATAATTGCAGAATGCGTCTGAAGTCGCTAGGCGATTGTTTATTTTTACACATTTTACATTTATATATTTATAAGATCCAAAGTGTAATATCCTTTTGTATATTTTTCTTCAATTTTTAAATAAATATTTCTTTACACAAACACAAACAAAATGGCTTCTTGACAGCAACAGTTTTACAATTAAAAAACAAAACCCCTACCCACTTACCTCTGTTTTTGGTACCCTTATATCTGTTTTTCTGTTTTTGGTAATATGGTACTCATACGACCTGTATAACCCCATTTGCGCGCCGTGAAAAAATCGGGTTTTCACCACGCGTCAATGCATCAAATGCACCAAAATGCACCAAAAAAGTGGTGAATGGTACCAAAAATCCATCCACCAAATGCACCAAAAATAGCGTAGTAAGTGGGTAGGGGTTATTATGCATTATTCGTCATTTTTTACGATCCCCAAAATCCAAAATTTTTGCCAGAATAAAATAATTAACATTAAAAAAACATTAACATTAACATATTTTCAACAGAAAAAATCAAAACTTCAAAACATAAACAGTCAATATTGTCAAATTTATTTTTCTCAGTTCAGTTGATATTGAGATTTTCATAAGAACAGTTGTGTTGAACGGAGCGATTTGAATTTGTTCTCGAAGAAAATAATTACAAAAAAAACCTGACGCAAATAATAAATAAACAAAAAATATTTTCTTACTGAATATTGTGGAATATTTATATATTCGTAATACAATTGTATATATACAATATACAACAAAATCAGCGGATACCAAAATAATTGCCGAAAAAGTGAGTGCAAAAAATTTCTTACAAAAACACACAAAAAAAATCATAACTGGGATTGCATTATCGCAAGGCAATATGTCCTTCCTTTTAAATGGTAAACTTTTACGATCTTCACTATCGAAGACAGTTTTAAACTGGACCGGACTTGGAGCTACGCGTGAAAAGCACGTGATGCCCAAGCATTTGGAAAAAATCAATAAAGACAAAGACCCACCATTTGCACACATGGTTGAGTATTATTATCACTCGGCCGCTCAGCTAATGGAGCCGATGATGATAAAGGAGCTGGAAAAGTATCCTTACATGAAGAAGGAACAGCGTGAACAACGTGTTTCCGCCATGCTTAAATTGATGGGCTGCACTACAAATCTATTGGAAGTTACCTTCCCTATAATAAGAAGTGATGGCAATTACGAGCTAATCACCGGCTATCGCGCACACCACACTAGACACAGATTACCACTCAAAGGCGGTGGGTTCAATTATATTATTGGCTATTATTTTTCTAGAAAAGCTGGTATATTCAAAAAATTTCTCAACGAATTTTCTAGAATATATGCATGTAGTTGTGTGTTTCAAGAAAATGTTCTTCCTTTTCAATGCTTCAACTGCTGATGTCTAGCATGATATATATAACTGACTGATAATATCCGTTCCTCTTTTGTAGGCATACGTTTTGCCATGGACGTCGACGCCGATGAGATACGCGCTTTGGCTTATCTGATGGCGTTTAAGACGGCTTGCGTGAATGTACCGTTTGGTGGTTCCAAGGGTGGCATACGTATCGACCCGAAGAAGTATACTGCACAAGAATTGCAAACAATTACGCGTCGCTATACAATGGAGCTATTACGTCGCAATATGATAGGTCCGGGTATAGATGTACCGGCACCAGATGTGAATACCAGCCAACGCGAGATGAGTTGGTTGGTGGATCAATATATTAAAACTTTTGGTAATTTTTTTTTATGAAATATTAGAAAACGTCTTGATAGACAAATAAATTGTTCTTCTAGGCTATAACGATGTAGATGCATTGGCCATCACGACTGGTAAGCCAGTAGAAATAGGCGGTATAAATGGTCGCACCGCCGCCACGGGACGTGGTCTATTTAAGGCGGCTGAATGTTTTATTATGGATAAAGATTGGATGGATTTATTAGGCTGGAAGACTGGTTGGAAAGATAAAACCGTGATCGTACAAGGGTTTGGCAATGTCGGTTCCCATGCATCCGTTTTTGTAGTGGAAGCCGGTGCCAAACTGATCGGTGTTCAAGAATTTGACGTGTCTCTAGTAAATGAGAATGGCATTGATCCAAAGGTATGTGGCGTATTGAAAATAAATATCTCCATGATAATATTTTTTTAATTTTCTTCATATACTTAGGACTTAATGGAGTATTATGCAAAAAATAATAAATCAATCAAGGGCTATACCAAAGCCACCGAAAAAGAGGGCAGTTTGTTGGGTGAAAAATGCGATATACTAATGCCTTGCTCTACGCAAAAGGTTCTCACTGTCGAAAATGCTAACAGTGTACAAGCCAAGATGATTTTAGAAGGCGCTAATGGTCCTTCGACGCCAGCTGCCGATGAAATATTACGTAAAAAGAATGTACTCATTATACCGGATTTGTTTTGCAATGCTGGCGGTGTAACGGTATCCTACTTTGAGTACTTAAAGAATATCAATCATGTATCTTATGGCAAAATGAATGTTAAACGCGAGAAAGCCATAATCAACGAGATCTTTAACTCCATGAATGAGTGCGAGGTAAGTGAACTTTGACCACCGTGCAAATAAGTTAATTTGTTAATATGAATTTTTTTAATTTATTTATTTAGGATAAGTTCAAGCCAAACAAAAAGTTAAAGCTCATAAGAGACTGTACGAAGGAGGCGGATATTGTAGACGCAGGACTACAAACAGTTATGGAAACTGCGGGGGCAGGCATTAAGATTGTGGCCAATGAATTCGGTCTCTGCAATGATTTACGCACCGCTGCCTTTATTTACTCGATTTCTAAGATTTTCCGAGCCTTAGAAATGGAGGGCATTTCTCAACAATAATTACAGAATGCGTCTGAAGTCGCTTGGCGATTATTTATTTTTACAAATTTTACATTTATATATTTATAAGATCCAAAGTGTAATATCCTTTTGTATATTTTTCTTAAATTTTTAAATAAATATTTCTTTACAAAAACACAAACAGAATGGCTTCTTGACAGCAACAGTTTAACAATTAAAAAAAAAAACCCCTACCCACTTACTACGCCAATTTTGGTGGCATTCACCACTGCAATGATTTACGCACCGCCGCCTTTATTTACTCGATTTCGAAGATTTTCCGAGCATTAGAATTGGAGGGCATTTCTCAGCAATAATTGCAGAATGCGTCTGAAGTCGCTAGGCGATTGTTTATTTTTACACATTTTACATTTATATATTTATAAGATCCAAAGTGTAATATCCTTTTGTATATTTTTCTTCAATTTTTAAATAAATATTTCTTTACACAAACACAAACAAAATGGCTTCTTGACAGCAACAGTTTTACAATTAAAAAACAAAACCCCTACCCACTTACCTCTGTTTTTGGTACCCTTATATCTGTTTTTCTGTTTTTGGTAATATGGTACTCATACGACCTGTATAACCCCATTTGCGCGCCGTGAAAAAATCGGGTTTTCACCACGCGTCAATGCATCAAATGCACCAAAATGCACCAAAAAAGTGGTGAATGGTACCAAAAATCCATCCACCAAATGCACCAAAAATAGCGTAGTAAGTGGGTAGGGGTTATTATACATTATTCGTCATTTTTTACGATCCCCAAAATCCAAAATTTTTGCCAGAATAAAATAATTAACATTAAAAAAACATTAACATTAACATATTTTCAACAGAAAAAATCAAAACTTCAAAACATAAACAGTCAATATTGTCAAATTTATTTTTCTCAGTTCAGTTGATATTGAGATTTTCATAAGAACAGTTGTGTTGAACGGAGCGATTTGAATTTGTTCTCGAAGAAAATAATTACAAAAAAAAAACCTGACGCAAATAATAAATAAACAAAAAATATTTTCTTACTGAATATTGTGGAATATTTATATATTCGTAATACAATTGTATATATACAATATACAACAAAATCAGCGGATACCAAAATAATTGCCGAAAAAGTGAGTGCAAAAAATTTCTTACAAAAACACACAAAAAAAATCATAACTGGGATTGCATTATCGCAAGGCAATATGTCCTTCCTTTTAAATGGTAAACTTTTACGATCTTCACTATCGAAGACAGTTTTAAACTGGACCGGACTTGGAGCTACGCGTGAAAAGCACGTGATGCCCAAGCATTTGGAAAAAATCAATAAAGACAAAGACCCACCATTTGCACACATGGTTGAGTATTATTATCACTCGGCCGCTCAGCTAATGGAGCCGATGATGATAAAGGAGCTGGAAAAGTATCCTTACATGAAGAAGGAACAGCGTGAACAACGTGTTTCCGCCATGCTTAAATTGATGGGCTGCACTACAAATCTATTGGAAGTTACCTTCCCTATAATAAGAAGTGATGGCAATTACGAGCTAATCACCGGCTATCGCGCACACCACACTAGACACAGATTACCACTCAAAGGCGGTGGGTTCAATTATATTATTGGCTATTATTTTTCTAGAAAAGCTGGTATATTCAAAAAATTTCTCAACGAATTTTCTAGAATATATGCATGTAGTTGTGTGTTTCAAGAAAATGTTCTTCCTTTTCAATGCTTCAACTGCTGATGTCTAGCATGATATATATAACTGACTGATAATATCCGTTCCTCTTTTGTAGGCATACGTTTTGCCATGGACGTCGACGCCGATGAGATACGCGCTTTGGCTTATCTGATGGCGTTTAAGACGGCTTGCGTGAATGTACCGTTTGGTGGTTCCAAGGGTGGCATACGTATCGACCCGAAGAAGTATACTGCACAAGAATTGCAAACAATTACGCGTCGCTATACAATGGAGCTATTACGTCGCAATATGATAGGTCCGGGTATAGATGTACCGGCACCAGATGTGAATACCAGCCAACGCGAGATGAGTTGGTTGGTGGATCAATATATTAAAACTTTTGGTAATTTTTTTTATGAAATATTAGAAAACGTCTTGATAGAAAAATAAATTGTTCTTCTAGGCTATAACGATGTAGATGCATTGGCCATCACGACTGGTAAGCCAGTAGAAATAGGCGGTATAAATGGTCGCACCGCCGCCACGGGACGTGGTCTATTTAAGGCGGCTGAATGTTTTATTATGGATAAAGATTGGATGGATTTATTAGGCTGGAAGACTGGTTGGAAAGATAAAACCGTGATCGTACAAGGGTTTGGCAATGTCGGTTCCCATGCATCCGTTTTTGTAGTGGAAGCCGGTGCCAAACTGATCGGTGTTCAAGAATTTGACGTGTCTCTAGTAAATGAGAATGGCATTGATCCAAAGGTATGTGGCGTATTGAAAATAAATATCTCCATGATAATATTTTTTTAATTTTCTTCATATACTTAGGACTTAATGGAGTATTATGCAAAAAATAATAAATCAATCAAGGGCTATACCAAAGCCACCGAAAAAGAGGGCAGTTTGTTGGGTGAAAAATGCGATATACTAATGCCTTGCTCTACGCAAAAGGTTCTCACTGTCGAAAATGCTAACAGTGTACAAGCCAAGATGATTTTAGAAGGCGCTAATGGTCCTTCGACGCCAGCTGCCGATGAAATATTACGTAAAAAGAATGTACTCATTATACCGGATTTGTTTTGCAATGCTGGCGGTGTAACGGTATCCTACTTTGAGTACTTAAAGAATATCAATCATGTATCTTATGGCAAAATGAATGTTAAACGCGAGAAAGCCATAATCAACGAGATCTTTAACTCCATGAATGAGTGCGAGGTAAGTGAACTTTGACCACCGTGCAAATAAGTTAATTTGTTAATATGAATTTTTTTAATTTATTTATTTAGGATAAGTTCAAGCCAAACAAAAAGTTAAAGCTCATAAGAGACTGTACGAAGGAGGCGGATATTGTAGACGCAGGACTACAAACAGTTATGGAAACTGCGGGGGCAGGCATTAAGATTGTGGCCAATGAATTCGGTCTCTGCAATGATTTACGCACCGCTGCCTTTATTTACTCGATTTCTAAGATTTTCCGAGCCTTAGAAATGGAGGGCATTTCTCAACAATAATTACAGAATGCGTCTGAAGTCGCTTGGCGATTATTTATTTTTACAAATTTTACATTTATATATTTATAAGATCCAAAGTGTAATATCCTTTTGTATATTTTTCTTAAATTTTTAAATAAATATTTCTTTACAAAAACACAAACAGAATGGCTTCTTGACAGCAACAGTTTAACAATTAAAAAAAAAAACCCCTACCCACTTACTACGCCAATTTTGGTGGCATTCACCACTGCAATGATTTACGCACCGCCGCCTTTATTTACTCGATTTCGAAGATTTTCCGAGCATTAGAATTGGAGGGCATTTCTCAGCAATAATTGCAGAATGCGTCTGAAGTCGCTAGGCGATTGTTTATTTTTACACATTTTACATTTATATATTTATAAGATCCAAAGTGTAATATCCTTTTGTATATTTTTCTTCAATTTTTAAATAAATATTTCTTTACACAAACACAAACAAAATGGCTTCTTGACAGCAACAGTTTTACAATTAAAAAACAAAACCCCTACCCACTTACCTCTGTTTTTGGTACCCTTATATCTGTTTTTCTGTTTTTGGTAATATGGTACTCATACGACCTGTATAACCCCATTTGCGCGCCGTGAAAAAATCGGGTTTTCACCACGCGTCAATGCATCAAATGCACCAAAATGCACCAAAAAAGTGGTGAATGGTACCAAAAATCCATCCACCAAATGCACCAAAAATAGCGTAGTAAGTGGGTAGGGGTTATTATGCATTATTCGTCATTTTTTACGATCCCCAAAATCCAAAATTTTTGCCAGAATAAAATAATTAACATTAAAAAAACATTAACATTAACATATTTTCAACAGAAAAAATCAAAACTTCAAAACATAAACAGTCAATATTGTCAAATTTATTTTTCTCAGTTCAGTTGATATTGAGATTTTCATAAGAACAGTTGTGTTGAACGGAGCGATTTGAATTTGTTCTCGAAGAAAATAATTACAAAAAAAACCTGACGCAAATAATAAATAAACAAAAAATATTTTCTTACTGAATATTGTGGAATATTTATATATTCGTAATACAATTGTATATATACAATATACAACAAAATCAGCGGATACCAAAATAATTGCCGAAAAAGTGAGTGCAAAAAATTTCTTACAAAAACACACAAAAAAAATCATAACTGGGATTGCATTATCGCAAGGCAATATGTCCTTCCTTTTAAATGGTAAACTTTTACGATCTTCACTATCGAAGACAGTTTTAAACTGGACCGGACTTGGAGCTACGCGTGAAAAGCACGTGATGCCCAAGCATTTGGAAAAAATCAATAAAGACAAAGACCCACCATTTGCACACATGGTTGAGTATTATTATCACTCGGCCGCTCAGCTAATGGAGCCGATGATGATAAAGGAGCTGGAAAAGTATCCTTACATGAAGAAGGAACAGCGTGAACAACGTGTTTCCGCCATGCTTAAATTGATGGGCTGCACTACAAATCTATTGGAAGTTACCTTCCCTATAATAAGAAGTGATGGCAATTACGAGCTAATCACCGGCTATCGCGCACACCACACTAGACACAGATTACCACTCAAAGGCGGTGGGTTCAATTATATTATTGGCTATTATTTTTCTAGAAAAGCTGGTATATTCAAAAAATTTCTCAACGAATTTTCTAGAATATATGCATGTAGTTGTGTGTTTCAAGAAAATGTTCTTCCTTTTCAATGCTTCAACTGCTGATGTCTAGCATGATATATATAACTGACTGATAATATCCGTTCCTCTTTTGTAGGCATACGTTTTGCCATGGACGTCGACGCCGATGAGATACGCGCTTTGGCTTATCTGATGGCGTTTAAGACGGCTTGCGTGAATGTACCGTTTGGTGGTTCCAAGGGTGGCATACGTATCGACCCGAAGAAGTATACTGCACAAGAATTGCAAACAATTACGCGTCGCTATACAATGGAGCTATTACGTCGCAATATGATAGGTCCGGGTATAGATGTACCGGCACCAGATGTGAATACCAGCCAACGCGAGATGAGTTGGTTGGTGGATCAATATATTAAAACTTTTGGTAATTTTTTTTTATGAAATATTAGAAAACGTCTTGATAGACAAATAAATTGTTCTTCTAGGCTATAACGATGTAGATGCATTGGCCATCACGACTGGTAAGCCAGTAGAAATAGGCGGTATAAATGGTCGCACCGCCGCCACGGGACGTGGTCTATTTAAGGCGGCTGAATGTTTTATTATGGATAAAGATTGGATGGATTTATTAGGCTGGAAGACTGGTTGGAAAGATAAAACCGTGATCGTACAAGGGTTTGGCAATGTCGGTTCCCATGCATCCGTTTTTGTAGTGGAAGCCGGTGCCAAACTGATCGGTGTTCAAGAATTTGACGTGTCTCTAGTAAATGAGAATGGCATTGATCCAAAGGTATGTGGCGTATTGAAAATAAATATCTCCATGATAATATTTTTTTAATTTTCTTCATATACTTAGGACTTAATGGAGTATTATGCAAAAAATAATAAATCAATCAAGGGCTATACCAAAGCCACCGAAAAAGAGGGCAGTTTGTTGGGTGAAAAATGCGATATACTAATGCCTTGCTCTACGCAAAAGGTTCTCACTGTCGAAAATGCTAACAGTGTACAAGCCAAGATGATTTTAGAAGGCGCTAATGGTCCTTCGACGCCAGCTGCCGATGAAATATTACGTAAAAAGAATGTACTCATTATACCGGATTTGTTTTGCAATGCTGGCGGTGTAACGGTATCCTACTTTGAGTACTTAAAGAATATCAATCATGTATCTTATGGCAAAATGAATGTTAAACGCGAGAAAGCCATAATCAACGAGATCTTTAACTCCATGAATGAGTGCGAGGTAAGTGAACTTTGACCACCGTGCAAATAAGTTAATTTGTTAATATGAATTTTTTTAATTTATTTATTTAGGATAAGTTCAAGCCAAACAAAAAGTTAAAGCTCATAAGAGACTGTACGAAGGAGGCGGATATTGTAGACGCAGGACTACAAACAGTTATGGAAACTGCGGGGGCAGGCATTAAGATTGTGGCCAATGAATTCGGTCTCTGCAATGATTTACGCACCGCTGCCTTTATTTACTCGATTTCTAAGATTTTCCGAGCCTTAGAAATGGAGGGCATTTCTCAACAATAATTACAGAATGCGTCTGAAGTCGCTTGGCGATTATTTATTTTTACAAATTTTACATTTATATATTTATAAGATCCAAAGTGTAATATCCTTTTGTATATTTTTCTTAAATTTTTAAATAAATATTTCTTTACAAAAACACAAACAGAATGGCTTCTTGACAGCAACAGTTTAACAATTAAAAAAAAAAACCCCTACCCACTTACTACGCCAATTTTGGTGGCATTCACCACTGCAATGATTTACGCACCGCCGCCTTTATTTACTCGATTTCGAAGATTTTCCGAGCATTAGAATTGGAGGGCATTTCTCAGCAATAATTGCAGAATGCGTCTGAAGTCGCTAGGCGATTGTTTATTTTTACACATTTTACATTTATATATTTATAAGATCCAAAGTGTAATATCCTTTTGTATATTTTTCTTCAATTTTTAAATAAATATTTCTTTACACAAACACAAGCAAAATGGCTTCTTGACAGCAACAGTTTTACAATTAAAAAACAAAACCCCTACCCACTTACCTCTGTTTTTGGTACCCTTATATCTGTTTTTCTGTTTTTGGTAATATGGTACTCATACGACCTGTATAACCCCATTTGCGCGCCGTGAAAAAATCGGGTTTTCACCACGCGTCAATGCATCAAATGCACCAAAATGCACCAAAAAAGTGGTGAATGGTACCAAAAATCCATCCACCAAATGCACCAAAAATAGCGTAGTAAGTGGGTAGGGGTTATTATACATTATTCGTCATTTTTTACGATCCCCAAAATCCAAAATTTTTGCCAGAATAAAATAATTAACATTAAAAAAACATTAACATTAACATATTTTCAACAGAAAAAATCAAAACTTCAAAACATAAACAGTCAATATTGTCAAATTTATTTTTCTCAGTTCAGTTGATATTGAGATTTTCATAAGAACAGTTGTGTTGAACGGAGCGATTTGAATTTGTTCTCGAAGAAAATAATTACAAAAAAAAACCTGACGCAAATAATAAATAAACAAAAAATATTTTCTTACTGAATATTGTGGAATATTTATATATTCGTAATACAATTGTATATATACAATATACAACAAAATCAGCGGATACCAAAATAATTGCCGAAAAAGTGAGTGCAAAAAATTTCTTACAAAAACACACAAAAAAAATCATAACTGGGATTGCATTATCGCAAGGCAATATGTCCTTCCTTTTAAATGGTAAACTTTTACGATCTTCACTATCGAAGACAGTTTTAAACTGGACCGGACTTGGAGCTACGCGTGAAAAGCACGTGATGCCCAAGCATTTGGAAAAAATCAATAAAGACAAAGACCCACCATTTGCACACATGGTTGAGTATTATTATCACTCGGCCGCTCAGCTAATGGAGCCGATGATGATAAAGGAGCTGGAAAAGTATCCTTACATGAAGAAGGAACAGCGTGAACAACGTGTTTCCGCCATGCTTAAATTGATGGGCTGCACTACAAATCTATTGGAAGTTACCTTCCCTATAATAAGAAGTGATGGCAATTACGAGCTAATCACCGGCTATCGCGCACACCACACTAGACACAGATTACCACTCAAAGGCGGTGGGTTCAATTATATTATTGGCTATTATTTTTCTAGAAAAGCTGGTATATTCAAAAAATTTCTCAACGAATTTTCTAGAATATATGCATGTAGTTGTGTGTTTCAAGAAAATGTTCTTCCTTTTCAATGCTTCAACTGCTGATGTCTAGCATGATATATATAACTGACTGATAATATCCGTTCCTCTTTTGTAGGCATACGTTTTGCCATGGACGTCGACGCCGATGAGATACGCGCTTTGGCTTATCTGATGGCGTTTAAGACGGCTTGCGTGAATGTACCGTTTGGTGGTTCCAAGGGTGGCATACGTATCGACCCGAAGAAGTATACTGCACAAGAATTGCAAACAATTACGCGTCGCTATACAATGGAGCTATTACGTCGCAATATGATAGGTCCGGGTATAGATGTACCGGCACCAGATGTGAATACCAGCCAACGCGAGATGAGTTGGTTGGTGGATCAATATATTAAAACTTTTGGTAATTTTTTTTTATGAAATATTAGAAAACGTCTTGATAGACAAATAAATTGTTCTTCTAGGCTATAACGATGTAGATGCATTGGCCATCACGACTGGTAAGCCAGTAGAAATAGGCGGTATAAATGGTCGCACCGCCGCCACGGGACGTGGTCTATTTAAGGCGGCTGAAAGTTTTATTATGGATAAAGATTGGATGGATTTATTAGGCTGGAAGACTGGTTGGAAAGATAAAACCGTGATCGTACAAGGGTTTGGCAATGTCGGTTCCCATGCATCCGTTTTTGTAGTGGAAGCCGGTGCCAAACTGATCGGTGTTCAAGAATTTGACGTGTCTCTAGTAAATGAGAATGGCATTGATCCAAAGGTATGTGGCGTATTGAAAATAAATATCTCCATGATAATATTTTTTTAATTTTCTTCATATACTTAGGACTTAATGGAGTATTATGCAAAAAATAATAAATCAATCAAGGGCTATACCAAAGCCACCGAAAAAGAGGGCAGTTTGTTGGGTGAAAAATGCGATATACTAATGCCTTGCTCTACGCAAAAGGTTCTCACTGTCGAAAATGCTAACAGTGTACAAGCCAAGATGATTTTAGAAGGCGCTAATGGTCCTTCGACGCCAGCTGCCGATGAAATATTACGTAAAAAGAATGTACTCATTATACCGGATTTGTTTTGCAATGCTGGCGGTGTAACGGTATCCTACTTTGAGTACTTAAAGAATATCAATCATGTATCTTATGGCAAAATGAATGTTAAACGCGAGAAAGCCATAATCAACGAGATCTTTAACTCCATGAATGAGTGCGAGGTAAGTGAACTTTGACCACCGTGCAAATAAGTTAATTTGTTAATATGAATTTTTTTAATTTATTTATTTAGGATAAGTTCAAGCCAAACAAAAAGTTAAAGCTCATAAGAGACTGTACGAAGGAGGCGGATATTGTAGACGCAGGACTACAAACAGTTATGGAAACTGCGGGGGCAGGCATTAAGATTGTGGCCAATGAATTCGGTCTCTGCAATGATTTACGCACCGCTGCCTTTATTTACTCGATTTCTAAGATTTTCCGAGCCTTAGAAAAGGAGGGCATTTCTCAACAATAATTACAGAATGCGTCTGAAGTCGCTTGGCGATTATTTATTTTTACAAATTTTACATTTATATATTTATAAGATCCAAAGTGTAATATCCTTTTGTATATTTTTCTTAAATTTTTAAATAAATATTTCTTTACAAAAACACAAACAGAATGGCTTCTTGACAGCAACAGTTTAACAATTAAAAAAAAAACCCCTACCCACTTACTACGCCAATTTTGGTGGCATTCACCACTGCAATGATTTACGCACCGCCGCCTTTATTTACTCGATTTCGAAGATTTTCCGAGCATTAGAATTGGAGGGCATTTCTCAGCAATAATTGCAGAATGCGTCTGAAGTCGCTAGGCGATTGTTTATTTTTACACATTTTACATTTATATATTTATAAGATCCAAAGTGTAATATCCTTTTGTATATTTTTCTTCAATTTTTAAATAAATATTTCTTTACACAAACACAAACAAAATGGCTTCTTGACAGCAACAGTTTTACAATTAAAAAACAAAACCCCTACCCACTTACCTCTGTTTTTGGTACCCTTATATCTGTTTTTCTGTTTTTGGTAATATGGTACTCATACGACCTGTATAACCCCATTTGCGCGCCGTGAAAAAATCGGGTTTTCACCACGCGTCAATGCATCAAATGCACCAAAATGTACCAAAAAAGTGGTGAATGGTACCAAAAATCCATCCACCAAATGCACCAAAAATAGCGTAGTAAGTGGGTAGGGGTTATTATGCATTATTCGTCATTTTTTACGATCCCCAAAATCCAAAATTTTTGCCAGAATAAAATAATTAACATTAAAAAAACATTAACATTAACATATTTTCAACAGAAAAAATCAAAACTTCAAAACATAAACAGTCAATATTGTCAAATTTATTTTTCTCAGTTCAGTTGATATTGAGATTTTCATAAGAACAGTTGTGTTGAACGGAGCGATTTGAATTTGTTCTCGAAGAAAATAATTACAAAAAAAACCTGACGCAAATAATAAATAAACAAAAAATATTTTCTTACTGAATATTGTGGAATATTTATATATTCGTAATACAATTGTATATATACAATATACAACAAAATCAGCGGATACCAAAATAATTGCCGAAAAAGTGAGTGCAAAAAATTTCTTACAAAAACACACAAAAAAAATCATAACTGGGATTGCATTATCGCAAGGCAATATGTCCTTCCTTTTAAATGGTAAACTTTTACGATCTTCACTATCGAAGACAGTTTTAAACTGGACCGGACTTGGAGCTACGCGTGAAAAGCACGTGATGCCCAAGCATTTGGAAAAAATCAATAAAGACAAAGACCCACCATTTGCACACATGGTTGAGTATTATTATCACTCGGCCGCTCAGCTAATGGAGCCGATGATGATAAAGGAGCTGGAAAAGTATCCTTACATGAAGAAGGAACAGCGTGAACAACGTGTTTCCGCCATGCTTAAATTGATGGGCTGCACTACAAATCTATTGGAAGTTACCTTCCCTATAATAAGAAGTGATGGCAATTACGAGCTAATCACCGGCTATCGCGCACACCACACTAGACACAGATTACCACTCAAAGGCGGTGGGTTCAATTATATTATTGGCTATTATTTTTCTAGAAAAGCTGGTATATTCAAAAAATTTCTCAACGAATTTTCTAGAATATATGCATGTAGTTGTGTGTTTCAAGAAAATGTTCTTCCTTTTCAATGCTTCAACTGCTGATGTCTAGCATGATATATATAACTGACTGATAATATCCGTTCCTCTTTTGTAGGCATACGTTTTGCCATGGACGTCGACGCCGATGAGATACGCGCTTTGGCTTATCTGATGGCGTTTAAGACGGCTTGCGTGAATGTACCGTTTGGTGGTTCCAAGGGTGGCATACGTATCGACCCGAAGAAGTATACTGCACAAGAATTGCAAACAATTACGCGTCGCTATACAATGGAGCTATTACGTCGCAATATGATAGGTCCGGGTATAGATGTACCGGCACCAGATGTGAATACCAGCCAACGCGAGATGAGTTGGTTGGTGGATCAATATATTAAAACTTTTGGTAATTTTTTTTTATGAAATATTAGAAAACGTCTTGATAGACAAATAAATTGTTCTTCTAGGCTATAACGATGTAGATGCATTGGCCATCACAACTGGTAAGCCAGTAGAAATAGGCGGTATAAATGGTCGCACCGCCGCCACGGGACGTGGTCTATTTAAGGCGGCTGAATGTTTTATTATGGATAAAGATTGGATGGATTTATTAGGCTGGAAGACTGGTTGGAAAGATAAAACCGTGATCGTACAAGGGTTTGGCAATGTCGGTTCCCATGCATCCGTTTTTGTAGTGGAAGCCGGTGCCAAACTGATCGGTGTTCAAGAATTTGACGTGTCTCTAGTAAATGAGAATGGCATTGATCCAAAGGTATGTGGCGTATTGAAAATAAATATCTCCATGATAATATTTTTTTAATTTTCTTCATATACTTAGGACTTAATGGAGTATTATGCAAAAAATAATAAATCAATCAAGGGCTATACCAAAGCCACCGAAAAAGAGGGCAGTTTGTTGGGTGAAAAATGCGATATACTAATGCCTTGCTCTACGCAAAAGGTTCTCACTGTCGAAAATGCTAACAGTGTACAAGCCAAGATGATTTTAGAAGGCGCTAATGGTCCTTCGACGCCAGCTGCCGATGAAATATTACGTAAAAAGAATGTACTCATTATACCGGATTTGTTTTGCAATGCTGGCGGTGTAACGGTATCCTACTTTGAGTACTTAAAGAATATCAATCATGTATCTTATGGCAAAATGAATGTTAAACGCGAGAAAGCCATAATCAACGAGATCTTTAACTCCATGAATGAGTGCGAGGTAAGTGAACTTTGACCACCGTGCAAATAAGTTAATTTGTTAATATGAATTTTTTTAATTTATTTATTTAGGATAAGTTCAAGCCAAACAAAAAGTTAAAGCTCATAAGAGACTGTACGAAGGAGGCGGATATTGTAGACGCAGGACTACAAACAGTTATGGAAACTGCGGGGGCAGGCATTAAGATTGTGGCCAATGAATTCGGTCTCTGCAATGATTTACGCACCGCTGCCTTTATTTACTCGATTTCTAAGATTTTCCGAGCCTTAGAAATGGAGGGCATTTCTCAACAATAATTACAGAATGCGTCTGAAGTCGCTTGGCGATTATTTATTTTTACAAATTTTACATTTATATATTTATAAGATCCAAAGTGTAATATCCTTTTGTATATTTTTCTTAAATTTTTAAATAAATATTTCTTTACAAAAACACAAACAGAATGGCTTCTTGACAGCAACAGTTTAACAATTAAAAAAAAAAACCCCTACCCACTTACTACGCCAATTTTGGTGGCATTCACCACTGCAATGATTTACGCACCGCCGCCTTTATTTACTCGATTTCGAAGATTTTCCGAGCATTAGAATTGGAGGGCATTTCTCAGCAATAATTGCAGAATGCGTCTGAAGTCGCTAGGCGATTGTTTATTTTTACACATTTTACATTTATATATTTATAAGATCCAAAGTGTAATATCCTTTTGTATATTTTTCTTCAATTTTTAAATAAATATTTCTTTACACAAACACAAACAAAATGGCTTCTTGACAGCAACAGTTTTACAATTAAAAAACAAAACCCCTACCCACTTACCTCTGTTTTTGGTACCCTTATATCTGTTTTTCTGTTTTTGGTAATATGGTACTCATACGACCTGTATAACCCCATTTGCGCGCCGTGAAAAAATCGGGTTTTCACCACGCGTCAATGCATCAAATGCACCAAAATGCACCAAAAAAGTGGTGAATGGTACCAAAAATCCATCCACCAAATGCACCAAAAATAGCGTAGTAAGTGGGTAGGGGTTATTATACATTATTCGTCATTTTTTACGATCCCCAAAATCCAAAATTTTTGCCAGAATAAAATAATTAACATTAAAAAAACATTAACATTAACATATTTTCAACAGAAAAAATCAAAACTTCAAAACATAAACAGTCAATATTGTCAAATTTATTTTTCTCAGTTCAGTTGATATTGAGATTTTCATAAGAACAGTTGTGTTGAACGGAGCGATTTGAATTTGTTCTCGAAGAAAATAATTACAAAAAAAAACCTGACGCAAATAATAAATAAACAAAAAATATTTTCTTACTGAATATTGTGGAATATTTATATATTCGTAATACAATTGTATATATACAATATACAACAAAATCAGCGGATACCAAAATAATTGCCGAAAAAGTGAGTGCAAAAAATTTCTTACAAAAACACACAAAAAAAATCATAACTGGGATTGCATTATCGCAAGGCAATATGTCCTTCCTTTTAAATGGTAAACTTTTACGATCTTCACTATCGAAGACAGTTTTAAACTGGACCGGACTTGGAGCTACGCGTGAAAAGCACGTGATGCCCAAGCATTTGGAAAAAATCAATAAAGACAAAGACCCACCATTTGCACACATGGTTGAGTATTATTATCACTCGGCCGCTCAGCTAATGGAGCCGATGATGATAAAGGAGCTGGAAAAGTATCCTTACATGAAGAAGGAACAGCGTGAACAACGTGTTTCCGCCATGCTTAAATTGATGGGCTGCACTACAAATCTATTGGAAGTTACCTTCCCTATAATAAGAAGTGATGGCAATTACGAGCTAATCACCGGCTATCGCGCACACCACACTAGACACAGATTACCACTCAAAGGCGGTGGGTTCAATTATATTATTGGCTATTATTTTTCTAGAAAAGCTGGTATATTCAAAAAATTTCTCAACGAATTTTCTAGAATATATGCATGTAGTTGTGTGTTTCAAGAAAATGTTCTTCCTTTTCAATGCTTCAACTGCTGATGTCTAGCATGATATATATAACTGACTGATAATATCCGTTCCTCTTTTGTAGGCATACGTTTTGCCATGGACGTCGACGCCGATGAGATACGCGCTTTGGCTTATCTGATGGCGTTTAAGACGGCTTGCGTGAATGTACCGTTTGGTGGTTCCAAGGGTGGCATACGTATCGACCCGAAGAAGTATACTGCACAAGAATTGCAAACAATTACGCGTCGCTATACAATGGAGCTATTACGTCGCAATATGATAGGTCCGGGTATAGATGTACCGGCACCAGATGTGAATACCAGCCAACGCGAGATGAGTTGGTTGGTGGATCAATATATTAAAACTTTTGGTAATTTTTTTTTATGAAATATTAGAAAACGTCTTGATAGACAAATAAATTGTTCTTCTAGGCTATAACGATGTAGATGCATTGGCCATCACGACTGGTAAGCCAGTAGAAATAGGCGGTATAAATGGTCGCACCGCCGCCACGGGACGTGGTCTATTTAAGGCGGCTGAATGTTTTATTATGGATAAAGATTGGATGGATTTATTAGGCTGGAAGACTGGTTGGAAAGATAAAACCGTGATCGTACAAGGGTTTGGCAATGTCGGTTCCCATGCATCCGTTTTTGTAGTGGAAGCCGGTGCCAAACTGATCGGTGTTCAAGAATTTGACGTGTCTCTAGTAAATGAGAATGGCATTGATCCAAAGGTATGTGGCGTATTGAAAATAAATATCTCCATGATAATATTTTTTTAATTTTCTTCATATACTTAGGACTTAATGGAGTATTATGCAAAAAATAATAAATCAATCAAGGGCTATACCAAAGCCACCGAAAAAGAGGGCAGTTTGTTGGGTGAAAAATGCGATATACTAATGCCTTGCTCTACGCAAAAGGTTCTCACTGTCGAAAATGCTAACAGTGTACAAGCCAAGATGATTTTAGAAGGCGCTAATGGTCCTTCGACGCCAGCTGCCGATGAAATATTACGTAAAAAGAATGTACTCATTATACCGGATTTGTTTTGCAATGCTGGCGGTGTAACGGTATCCTACTTTGAGTACTTAAAGAATATCAATCATGTATCTTATGGCAAAATGAATGTTAAACGCGAGAAAGCCATAATCAACGAGATCTTTAACTCCATGAATGAGTGCGAGGTAAGTGAACTTTGACCACCGTGCAAATAAGTTAATTTGTTAATATGAATTTTTTTAATTTATTTATTTAGGATAAGTTCAAGCCAAACAAAAAGTTAAAGCTCATAAGAGACTGTACGAAGGAGGCGGATATTGTAGACGCAGGACTACAAACAGTTATGGAAACTGCGGGGGCAGGCATTAAGATTGTGGCCAATGAATTCGGTCTCTGCAATGATTTACGCACCGCTGCCTTTATTTACTCGATTTCTAAGATTTTCCGAGCCTTAGAAATGGAGGGCATTTCTCAACAATAATTACAGAATGCGTCTGAAGTCGCTTGGCGATTATTTATTTTTACAAATTTTACATTTATATATTTATAAGATCCAAAGTGTAATATCCTTTTGTATATTTTTCTTAAATTTTTAAATAAATATTTCTTTACAAAAACACAAACAGAATGGCTTCTTGACAGCAACAGTTTAACAATTAAAAAAAAAAAACCCCTACCCACTTACTACGCCAATTTTGGTGGCATTCACCACTGCAATGATTTACGCACCGCCGCCTTTATTTACTCGATTTCGAAGATTTTCCGAGCATTAGAATTGGAGGGCATTTCTCAGCAATAATTGCAGAATGCGTCTGAAGTCGCTAGGCGATTGTTTATTTTTACACATTTTACATTTATATATTTATAAGATCCAAAGTGTAATATCCTTTTGTATATTTTTCTTCAATTTTTAAATAAATATTTCTTTACACAAACACAAACAAAATGGCTTCTTGACAGCAACAGTTTTACAATTAAAAAACAAAACCCCTACCCACTTACCTCTGTTTTTGGTACCCTTATATCTGTTTTTCTGTTTTTGGTAATATGGTACTCATACGACCTGTATAACCCCATTTGCGCGCCGTGAAAAAATCGGTTTTTCACCACGCGCCAATGCATCAAATGCACCAAAATGCACCAAAAAAGTGGTGAATGGTACCAAAAATCCATCCACCAAATGCACCAAAAATAGCGTAGTAAGTGGGTAGGGGTTATTATGCATTATTCGTCATTTTTTACGATCCCCAAAATCCAAAATTTTTGCCAGAATAAAATAATTAACATTAAAAAAACATTAACATTAACATATTTTCAACAGAAAAAATCAAAACTTCAAAACATAAACAGTCAATATTGTCAAATTTATTTTTCTCAGTTCAGTTGATATTGAGATTTTCATAAGAACAGTTGTGTTGAACGGAGCGATTTGAATTTGTTCTCGAAGAAAATAATTACAAAAAAAACCTGACGCAAATAATAAATAAACAAAAAATATTTTCTTACTGAATATTGTGGAATATTTATATATTCGTAATACAATTGTATATATACAATATACAACAAAATCAGCGGATACCAAAATAATTGCCGAAAAAGTGAGTGCAAAAAATTTCTTACAAAAACACACAAAAAAAATCATAACTGGGATTGCATTATCGCAAGGCAATATGTCCTTCCTTTTAAATGGTAAACTTTTGCGATCTTCACTATCGAAGACAGTTTTAAACTGGACCGGACTTGGGGCTACGCGTGAAAAGCACGTGATGCCCAAGCATTTGGAAAAAATCAATAAAGACAAAGACCCACCATTTGCACACATGGTTGAGTATTATTATCACTCGGCCGCTCAGCTAATGGAGCCGATGATGATAAAGGAGCTGGAAAAGTATCCTTACATGAAGAAGGAACAGCGTGAACAACGTGTTTCCGCCATGCTTAAATTGATGGGCTGCACTACAAATCTATTGGAAGTTACCTTCCCTATAATAAGAAGTGATGGCAATTACGAGCTAATCACCGGCTATCGCGCACACCACACTAGACACAGATTACCACTCAAAGGCGGTGGGTTCAATTATATTATTGGCTATTATTTTTCTAGAAAAGCTGGTATATTCAAAAAATTTCTCAACGAATTTTCTAGAATATATGCATGTAGTTGTGTGTTTCAAGAAAATGTTCTTCCTTTTCAATGCTTCAACTGCTGATGTCTAGCATGATATATATAACTGACTGATAATATCCGTTCCTCTTTTGTAGGCATACGTTTTGCCATGGACGTCGACGCCGATGAGATACGCGCTTTGGCTTATCTGATGGCGTTTAAGACGGCTTGCGTGAATGTACCGTTTGGTGGTTCCAAGGGTGGCATACGTATCGACCCGAAGAAGTATACTGCACAAGAATTGCAAACAATTACGCGTCGCTATACAATGGAGCTATTACGTCGCAATATGATAGGTCCGGGTATAGATGTACCGGCACCAGATGTGAATACCAGCCAACGCGAGATGAGTTGGTTGGTGGATCAATATATTAAAACTTTTGGTAATTTTTTTTTATGAAATATTAGAAAACGTCTTGATAGACAAATAAATTGTTCTTCTAGGCTATAACGATGTAGATGCATTGGCCATCACGACTGGTAAGCCAGTAGAAATAGGCGGTATAAATGGTCGCACCGCCGCCACGGGACGTGGTCTATTTAAGGCGGCTGAATGTTTTATTATGGATAAAGATTGGATGGATTTATTAGGCTGGAAGACTGGTTGGAAAGATAAAACCGTGATCGTACAAGGGTTTGGCAATGTCGGTTCCCATGCATCCGTTTTTGTAGTGGAAGCCGGTGCCAAACTGATCGGTGTTCAAGAATTTGACGTGTCTCTAGTAAATGAGAATGGCATTGATCCAAAGGTATGTGGCGTATTGAAAATAAATATCTCCATGATAATATTTTTTTAATTTTCTTCATATACTTAGGACTTAATGGAGTATTATGCAAAAAATAATAAATCAATCAAGGGCTATACCAAAGCCACCGAAAAAGAGGGCAGTTTGTTGGGTGAAAAATGCGATATACTAATGCCTTGCTCTACGCAAAAGGTTCTCACTGTCGAAAATGCTAACAGTGTACAAGCCAAGATGATTTTAGAAGGCGCTAATGGTCCTTCGACGCCAGCTGCCGATGAAATATTACGTAAAAAGAATGTACTCATTATACCGGATTTGTTTTGCAATGCTGGCGGTGTAACGGTATCCTACTTTGAGTACTTAAAGAATATCAATCATGTATCTTATGGCAAAATGAATGTTAAACGCGAGAAAGCCATAATCAACGAGATCTTTAACTCCATGAATGAGTGCGAGGTAAGTGAACTTTGACCACCGTGCAAATAAGTTAATTTGTTAATATGAATTTTTTTAATTTATTTATTTAGGATAAGTTCAAGCCAAACAAAAAGTTAAAGCTCATAAGAGACTGTACGAAGGAGGCGGATATTGTAGACGCAGGACTACAAACAGTTATGGAAACTGCGGGGGCAGGCATTAAGATTGTGGCCAATGAATTCGGTCTCTGCAATGATTTACGCACCGCTGCCTTTATTTACTCGATTTCTAAGATTTTCCGAGCCTTAGAAATGGAGGGCATTTCTCAACAATAATTACAGAATGCGTCTGAAGTCGCTTGGCGATTATTTATTTTTACAAATTTTACATTTATATATTTATAAGATCCAAAGTGTAATATCCTTTTGTATATTTTTCTTAAATTTTTAAATAAATATTTCTTTACAAAAACACAAACAGAATGGCTTCTTGACAGCAACAGTTTAACAATTAAAAAAAAAAACCCCTACCCACTTACTACGCCAATTTTGGTGGCATTCACCACTGCAATGATTTACGCACCGCCGCCTTTATTTACTCGATTTCGAAGATTTTCCGAGCATTAGAATTGGAGGGCATTTCTCAGCAATAATTGCAGAATGCGTCTGAAGTCGCTAGGCGATTGTTTATTTTTACACATTTTACATTTATATATTTATAAGATCCAAAGTGTAATATCCTTTTGTATATTTTTCTTCAATTTTTAAATAAATATTTCTTTACACAAACACAAACAAAATGGCTTCTTGACAGCAACAGTTTTACAATTAAAAAACAAAACCCCTACCCACTTACCTCTGTTTTTGGTACCCTTATATCTGTTTTTCTGTTTTTGGTAATATGGTACTCATACGACCTGTATAACCCCATTTGCGCGCCGTGAAAAAATCGGGTTTTCACCACGCGTCAATGCATCAAATGCACCAAAATGCACCAAAAAAGTGGTGAATGGTACCAAAAATCCATCCACCAAATGCACCAAAAATAGCGTAGTAAGTGGGTAGGGGTTATTATGCATTATTCGTCATTTTTTACGATCCCCAAAATCCAAAATTTTTGCCAGAATAAAATAATTAACATTAAAAAAACATTAACATTAACATATTTTCAACAGAAAAAATCAAAACTTCAAAACATAAACAGTCAATATTGTCAAATTTATTTTTCTCAGTTCAGTTGATATTGAGATTTTCATAAGAACAGTTGTGTTGAACGGAGCGATTTGAATTTGTTCTCGAAGAAAATAATTACAAAAAAAACCTGACGCAAATAATAAATAAACAAAAAATATTTTCTTACTGAATATTGTGGAATATTTATATATTCGTAATACAATTGTATATATACAATATACAACAAAATCAGCGGATACCAAAATAATTGCCGAAAAAGTGAGTGCAAAAAATTTCTTACAAAAACACACAAAAAAAATCATAACTGGGATTGCATTATCGCAAGGCAATATGTCCTTCCTTTTAAATGGTAAACTTTTACGATCTTCACTATCGAAGACAGTTTTAAACTGGACCGGACTTGGAGCTACGCGTGAAAAGCACGTGATGCCCAAGCATTTGGAAAAAATCAATAAAGACAAAGACCCACCATTTGCACACATGGTTGAGTATTATTATCACTCGGCCGCTCAGCTAATGGAGCCGATGATGATAAAGGAGCTGGAAAAGTATCCTTACATGAAGAAGGAACAGCGTGAACAACGTGTTTCCGCCATGCTTAAATTGATGGGCTGCACTACAAATCTATTGGAAGTTACCTTCCCTATAATAAGAAGTGATGGCAATTACGAGCTAATCACCGGCTATCGCGCACACCACACTAGACACAGATTACCACTCAAAGGCGGTGGGTTCAATTATATTATTGGCTATTATTTTTCTAGAAAAGCTGGTATATTCAAAAAATTTCTCAACGAATTTTCTAGAATATATGCATGTAGTTGTGTGTTTCAAGAAAATGTTCTTCCTTTTCAATGCTTCAACTGCTGATGTCTAGCATGATATATATAACTGACTGATAATATCCGTTCCTCTTTTGTAGGCATACGTTTTGCCATGGACGTCGACGCCGATGAGATACGCGCTTTGGCTTATCTGATGGCGTTTAAGACGGCTTGCGTGAATGTACCGTTTGGTGGTTCCAAGGGTGGCATACGTATCGACCCGAAGAAGTATACTGCACAAGAATTGCAAACAATTACGCGTCGCTATACAATGGAGCTATTACGTCGCAATATGATAGGTCCGGGTATAGATGTACCGGCACCAGATGTGAATACCAGCCAACGCGAGATGAGTTGGTTGGTGGATCAATTTATTAAAACTTTTGGTAATTTTTTTTTATGAAATATTAGAAAACGTCTTGATAGACAAATAAATTGTTCTTCTAGGCTATAACGATGTAGATGCATTGGCCATCACGACTGGTAAGCCAGTAGAAATAGGCGGTATAAATGGTCGCACCGCCGCCACGGGACGTGGTCTATTTAAGGCGGCTGAATGTTTTATTATGGATAAAGATTGGATGGATTTATTAGGCTGGAAGACTGGTTGGAAAGATAAAACCGTGATCGTACAAGGGTTTGGCAATGTCGGTTCCCATGCATCCGTTTTTGTAGTGGAAGCCGGTGCCAAACTGATCGGTGTTCAAGAATTTGACGTGTCTCTAGTAAATGAGAATGGCATTGATCCAAAGGTATGTGGCGTATTGAAAATAAATATCTCCATGATAATATTTTTTTAATTTTCTTCATATACTTAGGACTTAATGGAGTATTATGCAAAAAATAATAAATCAATCAAGGGCTATACCAAAGCCACCGAAAAAGAGGGCAGTTTGTTGGGTGAAAAATGCGATATACTAATGCCTTGCTCTACGCAAAAGGTTCTCACTGTCGAAAATGCTAACAGTGTACAAGCCAAGATGATTTTAGAAGGCGCTAATGGTCCTTCGACGCCAGCTGCCGATGAAATATTACGTAAAAAGAATGTACTCATTATACCGGATTTGTTTTGCAATGCTGGCGGTGTAACGGTATCCTACTTTGAGTACTTAAAGAATATCAATCATGTATCTTATGGCAAAATGAATGTTAAACGCGAGAAAGCCATAATCAACGAGATCTTTAACTCCATGAATGAGTGCGAGGTAAGTGAACTTTGACCACCGTGCAAATAAGTTAATTTGTTAATATGAATTTTTTTAATTTATTTATTTAGGATAAGTTCAAGCCAAACAAAAAGTTAAAGCTCATAAGAGACTGTACGAAGGAGGCGGATATTGTAGACGCAGGACTACAAACAGTTATGGAAACTGCGGGGGCAGGCATTAAGATTGTGGCCAATGAATTCGGTCTCTGCAATGATTTACGCACCGCTGCCTTTATTTACTCGATTTCTAAGATTTTCCGAGCCTTAGAAATGGAGGGCATTTCTCAACAATAATTACAGAATGCGTCTGAAGTCGCTTGGCGATTATTTATTTTTACAAATTTTACATTTATATATTTATAAGATCCAAAGTGTAATATCCTTTTGTATATTTTTCTTAAATTTTTAAATAAATATTTCTTTACAAAAACACAAACAGAATGGCTTCTTGACAGCAACAGTTTAACAATTAAAAAAAAAACCCCCTACCCACTTACTACGCCAATTTTGGTGGCATTCACCACTGCAATAATTTACGCACCGCCGCCTTTATTTACTCGATTTCGAAGATTTTCCGAGCATTAGAATTGGAGGGCATTTCTCAGCAATAATTGCAGAATGCGTCTGAAGTCGCTAGGCGATTGTTTATTTTTACACATTTTACATTTATATATTTATAAGATCCAAAGTGTAATATCCTTTTGTATATTTTTCTTCAATTTTTAAATAAATATTTCTTTACACAAACACAAACAAAATGGCTTCTTGACAGCAACAGTTTTACAATTAAAAAACAAAACCCCTACCCACTTACCTCTGTTTTTGGTACCCTTATATCTGTTTTTCTGTTTTTGGTAATATGGTACTCATACGACCTGTATAACCCCATTTGCGCGCCGTGAAAAAATCGGGTTTTCACCACGCGTCAATGCATCAAATGCACCAAAATGCACCAAAAAAGTGGTGAATGGTACCAAAAATCCATCCACCAAATGCACCAAAAATAGCGTAGTAAGTGGGTAGGGGTTATTATGCATTATTCGTCATTTTTTACGATCCCCAAAATCCAAAATTTTTGCCAGAATAAAATAATTAACATTAAAAAAACATTAACATTAACATATTTTCAACAGAAAAAATCAAAACTTCAAAACATAAACAGTCAATATTGTCAAATTTATTTTTCTCAGTTCAGTTGATATTGAGATTTTCATAAGAACAGTTGTGTTGAACGGAGCGATTTGAATTTGTTCTCGAAGAAAATAATTACAAAAAAAACCTGACGCAAATAATAAATAAACAAAAAATATTTTCTTACTGAATATTGTGGAATATTTATATATTCGTAATACAATTGTATATATACAATATACAACAAAATCAGCGGATACCAAAATAATTGCCGAAAAAGTGAGTGCAAAAAATTTCTTACAAAAACACACAAAAAAAATCATAACTGGGATTGCATTATCGCAAGGCAATATGTCCTTCCTTTTAAATGGTAAACTTTTACGATCTTCACTATCGAAGACAGTTTTAAACTGGACCGGACTTGGAGCTACGCGTGAAAAGCACGTGATGCCCAAGCATTTGGAAAAAATCAATAAAGACAAAGACCCACCATTTGCACACATGGTTGAGTATTATTATCACTCGGCCGCTCAGCTAATGGAGCCGATGATGATAAAGGAGCTGGAAAAGTATCCTTACATGAAGAAGGAACAGCGTGAACAACGTGTTTCCGCCATGCTTAAATTGATGGGCTGCTCTACAAATCTATTGGAAGTTACCTTCCCTATAATAAGAAGTGATGGCAATTACGAGCTAATCACCGGCTATCGCGCACACCACACTAGACACAGATTACCACTCAAAGGCGGTGGGTTCAATTATATTATTGGCTATTATTTTTCTAGAAAAGCTGGTATATTCAAAAAATTTCTCAACGAATTTTCTAGAATATATGCATGTAGTTGTGTGTTTCAAGAAAATGTTCTTCCTTTTCAATGCTTCAACTGCTGATGTCTAGCATGATATATATAACTGACTGATAATATCCGTTCCTCTTTTGTAGGCATACGTTTTGCCATGGACGTCGACGCCGATGAGATACGCGCTTTGGCTTATCTGATGGCGTTTAAGACGGCTTGCGTGAATGTACCGTTTGGTGGTTCCAAGGGTGGCATACGTATCGACCCGAAGAAGTATACTGCACAAGAATTGCAAACAATTACGCGTCGCTATACAATGGAGCTATTACGTCGCAATATGATAGGTCCGGGTATAGATGTACCGGCACCAGATGTGAATACCAGCCAACGCGAGATGAGTTGGTTGGTGGATCAATATATTAAAACTTTTGGTAATTTTTTTTAATGAAATATTAGAAAACGTCTTGATAGACAAATAAATTGTTCTTCTAGGCTATAACGATGTAGATGCATTGGCCATCACGACTGGTAAGCCAGTAGAAATAGGCGGTATAAATGGTCGCACCGCCGCCACGGGACGTGGTCTATTTAAGGCGGCTGAATGTTTTATTATGGATAAAGATTGGATGGATTTATTAGGCTGGAAGACTGGTTGGAAAGATAAAACCGTGATCGTACAAGGGTTTGGCAATGTCGGTTCCCATGCATCCGTTTTTGTAGTGGAAGCCGGTGCCAAACTGATCGGTGTTCAAGAATTTGACGTGTCTCTAGTAAATGAGAATGGCATTGATCCAAAGGTATGTGGCGTATTGAAAATAAATATCTCCATGATAATATTTTTTTAATTTTCTTCATATACTTAGGACTTAATGGAGTATTATGCAAAAAATAATAAATCAATCAAGGGCTATACCAAAGCCACCGAAAAAGAGGGCAGTTTGTTGGGTGAAAAATGCGATATACTAATGCCTTGCTCTACGCAAAAGGTTCTCACTGTCGAAAATGCTAACAGTGTACAAGCCAAGATGATTTTAGAAGGCGCTAATGGTCCTTCGACGCCAGCTGCCGATGAAATATTACGTAAAAAGAATGTACTCATTATACCGGATTTGTTTTGCAATGCTGGCGGTGTAACGGTATCCTACTTTGAGTACTTAAAGAATATCAATCATGTATCTTATGGCAAAATGAATGTTAAACGCGAGAAAGCCATAATCAACGAGATCTTTAACTCCATGAATGAGTGCGAGGTAAGTGAACTTTGACCACCGTGCAAATAAGTTAATTTGTTAATATGAATTTTTTTAATTTATTTATTTAGGATAAGTTCAAGCCAAACAAAAAGTTAAAGCTCATAAGAGACTGTACGAAGGAGGCGGATATTGTAGACGCAGGACTACAAACAGTTATGGAAACTGCGGGGGCAGGCATTAAGATTGTGGCCAATGAATTCGGTCTCTGCAATGATTTACGCACCGCTGCCTTTATTTACTCGATTTCTAAGATTTTCCGAGCCTTAGAAATGGAGGGCATTTCTCAACAATAATTACAGAATGCGTCTGAAGTCGCTTGGCGATTATTTATTTTTACAAATTTTACATTTATATATTTATAAGATCCAAAGTGTAATATCCTTTTGTATATTTTTCTTAAATTTTTAAATAAATATTTCTTTACAAAAACACAAACAGAATGGCTTCTTGACAGCAACAGTTTAACAATTAAAAAAAAAAACCCCTACCCACTTACTACGCCAATTTTGGTGGCATTCACCACTGCAATGATTTACGCACCGCCGCCTTTATTTACTCGATTTCGAAGATTTTCCGAGCATTAGAATTGGAGGGCATTTCTCAGCAATAATTGCAGAATGCGTCTGAAGTCGCTAGGCGATTGTTTATTTTTACACATTTTACATTTATATATTTATAAGATCCAAAGTGTAATATCCTTTTGTATATTTTTCTTCAATTTTTAAATAAATATTTCTTTACACAAACACAAACAAAATGGCTTCTTGACAGCAACAGTTTTACAATTAAAAAACAAAACCCCTACCCACTTACCTCTGTTTTTGGTACCCTTATATCTGTTTTTCTGTTTTTGGTAATATGGTACTCATACGACCTGTATAACCCCATTTGCGCGCCGTGAAAAAATCGGGTTTTCACCACGCGTCAATGCATCAAATGCACCAAAATGCACCAAAAAAGTGGTGAATGGTACCAAAAATCCATCCACCAAATGCACCAAAAATAGCGTAGTAAGTGGGTAGGGGTTATTATGCATTATTCGTCATTTTTTACGATCCCCAAAATCCAAAATTTTTGCCAGAATAAAATAATTAACATTAAAAAAACATTAACATTAACATATTTTCAACAGAAAAAATCAAAACTTCAAAACATAAACAGTCAATATTGTCAAATTTATTTTTCTCAGTTCAGTTGATATTGAGATTTTCATAAGAACAGTTGTGTTGAACGGAGCGATTTGAATTTGTTCTCGAAGAAAATAATTACAAAAAAAACCTGACGCAAATAATAAATAAACAAAAAATATTTTCTTACTGAATATTGTGGAATATTTATATATTCGTAATACAATTGTATATATACAATATACAACAAAATCAGCGGATACCAAAATAATTGCCGAAAAAGTGAGTGCAAAAAATTTCTTACAAAAACACACAAAAAAAATCATAACTGGGATTGCATTATCGCAAGGCAATATGTCCTTCCTTTTAAATGGTAAACTTTTACGATCTTCACTATCGAAGACAGTTTTAAACTGGACCGGACTTGGAGCTACGCGTGAAAAGCACGTGATGCCCAAGCATTTGGAAAAAATCAATAAAGACAAAGACCCACCATTTGCACACATGGTTGAGTATTATTATCACTCGGCCGCTCAGCTAATGGAGCCGATGATGATAAAGGAGCTGGAAAAGTATCCTTACATGAAGAAGGAACAGCGTGAACAACGTGTTTCCGCCATGCTTAAATTGATGGGCTGCACTACAAATCTATTGGAAGTTACCTTCCCTATAATAAGAAGTGATGGCAATTACGAGCTAATCACCGGCTATCGCGCACACCACACTAGACACAGATTACCACTCAAAGGCGGTGGGTTCAATTATATTATTGGCTATTATTTTTCTAGAAAAGCTGGTATATTCAAAAAATTTCTCAACGAATTTTCTAGAATATATGCATGTAGTTGTGTGTTTCAAGAAAATGTTCTTCCTTTTCAATGCTTCAACTGCTGATGTCTAGCATGATATATATAACTGACTGATAATATCCGTTCCTCTTTTGTAGGCATACGTTTTGCCATGGACGTCGACGCCGATGAGATACGCGCTTTGGCTTATCTGATGGCGTTTAAGACGGCTTGCGTGAATGTACCGTTTGGTGGTTCCAAGGGTGGCATACGTATCGACCCGAAGAAGTATACTGCACAAGAATTGCAAACAATTACGCGTCGCTATACAATGGAGCTATTACGTCGCAATATGATAGGTCCGGGTATAGATGTACCGGCACCAGATGTGAATACCAGCCAACGCGAGATGAGTTGGTTGGTGGATCAATATATTAAAACTTTTGGTAATTTTTTTTTATGAAATATTAGAAAACGTCTTGATAGACAAATAAATTGTTCTTCTAGGCTATAACGATGTAGATGCATTGGCCATCACGACTGGTAAGCCAGTAGAAATAGGCGGTATAAATGGTCGCACCGCCGCCACGGGACGTGGTCTATTTAAGGCGGCTGAATGTTTTATTATGGATAAAGATTGGATGGATTTATTAGGCTGGAAGACTGGTTGGAAAGATAAAACCGTGATCGTACAAGGGTTTGGCAATGTCGGTTCCCATGCATCCGTTTTTGTAGTGGAAGCCGGTGCCAAACTGATCGGTGTTCAAGAATTTGACGTGTCTCTAGTAAATGAGAATGGCATTGATCCAAAGGTATGTGGCGTATTGAAAATAAATATCTCCATGATAATATTTTTTTAATTTTCTTCATATACTTAGGACTTAATGGAGTATTATGCAAAAAATAATAAATCAATCAAGGGCTATACCAAAGCCACCGAAAAAGAGGGCAGTTTGTTGGGTGAAAAATGCGATATACTAATGCCTTGCTCTACGCAAAAGGTTCTCACTGTCGAAAATGCTAACAGTGTACAAGCCAAGATGATTTTAGAAGGCGCTAATGGTCCTTCGACGCCAGCTGCCGATGAAATATTACGTAAAAAGAATGTACTCATTATACCGGATTTGTTTTGCAATGCTGGCGGTGTAACGGTATCCTACTTTGAGTACTTAAAGAATATCAATCATGTATCTTATGGCAAAATGAATGTTAAACGCGAGAAAGCCATAATCAACGAGATCTTTAACTCCATGAATGAGTGCGAGGTAAGTGAACTTTGACCACCGTGCAAATAAGTTAATTTGTTAATATGAATTTTTTTAATTTATTTATTTAGGATAAGTTCAAGCCAAACAAAAAGTTAAAGCTCATAAGAGACTGTACGAAGGAGGCGGATATTGTAGACGCAGGACTACAAACAGTTATGGAAACTGCGGGGGCAGGCATTAAGATTGTGGCCAATGAATTCGGTCTCTGCAATGATTTACGCACCGCTGCCTTTATTTACTCGATTTCTAAGATTTTCCGAGCCTTAGAAATGGAGGGCATTTCTCAACAATAATTACAGAATGCGTCTGAAGTCGCTTGGCGATTATTTATTTTTACAAATTTTACATTTATATATTTATAAGATCCAAAGTGTAATATCCTTTTGTATATTTTTCTTAAATTTTTAAATAAATATTTCTTTACAAAAACACAAACAGAATGGCTTCTTGACAGCAACAGTTTAACAATTAAAAAAAAAAACCCCTACCCACTTACTACGCCAATTTTGGTGGCATTCACCACTGCAATGATTTACGCACCGCCGCCTTTATTTACTCGATTTCGAAGATTTTCCGAGCATTAGAATTGGAGGGCATTTCTCAGCAATAATTGCAGAATGCGTCTGAAGTCGCTAGGCGATTGTTTATTTTTACACATTTTACATTTATATATTTATAAGATCCAAAGTGTAATATCCTTTTGTATATTTTTCTTCAATTTTTAAATAAATATTTCTTTACACAAACACAAACAAAATGGCTTCTTGACAGCAACAGTTTTACAATTAAAAAACAAAACCCCTACCCACTTACCTCTGTTTTTGGTACCCTTATATCTGTTTTTCTGTTTTTGGTAATATGGTACTCATACGACCTGTATAACCCCATTTGCGCGCCGTGAAAAAATCGGGTTTTCACCACGCGTCAATGCATCAAATGCACCAAAATGCACCAAAAAAGTGGTGAATGGTACCAAAAATCCATCCACCAAATGCACCAAAAATAGCGTAGTAAGTGGGTAGGGGTTATTATACATTATTCGTCATTTTTTACGATCCCCAAAATCCAAAATTTTTGCCAGAATAAAATAATTAACATTAAAAAAACATTAACATTAACATATTTTCAACAGAAAAAATCAAAACTTCAAAACATAAACAGTCAATATTGTCAAATTTATTTTTCTCAGTTCAGTTGATATTGAGATTTTCATAAGAACAGTTGTGTTGAACGGAGCGATTTGAATTTGTTCTCGAAGAAAATAATTACAAAAAAAAACCTGACGCAAATAATAAATAAACAAAAAATATTTTCTTACTGAATATTGTGGAATATTTATATATTCGTAATACAATTGTATATATACAATATACAACAAAATCAGCGGATACCAAAATAATTGCCGAAAAAGTGAGTGCAAAAAATTTCTTACAAAAACACACAAAAAAAATCATAATTGGGATTGCATTATCGCAAGGCAATATGTCCTTCCTTTTAAATGGTAAACTTTTACGATCTTCACTATCGAAGACAGTTTTAAACTGGACCGGACTTGGAGCTACGCGTGAAAAGCACGTGATGCCCAAGCATTTGGAAAAAATCAATAAAGACAAAGACCCACCATTTGCACACATGGTTGAGTATTATTATCACTCGGCCGCTCAGCTAATGGAGCCGATGATGATAAAGGAGCTGGAAAAGTATCCTTACATGAAGAAGGAACAGCGTGAACAACGTGTTTCCGCCATGCTTAAATTGATGGGCTGCACTACAAATCTATTGGAAGTTACCTTCCCTATAATAAGAAGTGATGGCAATTACGAGCTAATCACCGGCTATCGCGCACACCACACTAGACACAGATTACCACTCAAAGGCGGTAGGTTCAATTATATTATTGGCTATTATTTTTCTAGAAAAGCTGGTATATTCAAAAAATTTCTCAACGAATTTTCTAGAATATATGCATGTAGTTGTGTGTTTCAAGAAAATGTTCTTCCTTTTCAATGCTTCAACTGCTGATGTCTAGCATGATATATATAACTGACTGATAATATCCGTTCCTCTTTTGTAGGCATACGTTTTGCCATGGACGTCGACGCCGATGAGATACGCGCTTTGGCTTATCTGATGGCGTTTAAGACGGCTTGCGTGAATGTACCGTTTGGTGGTTCCAAGGGTGGCATACGTATCGACCCGAAGAAGTATACTGCACAAGAATTGCAAACAATTACGCGTCGCTATACAATGGAGCTATTACGTCGCAATATGATAGGTCCGGGTATAGATGTACCGGCACCAGATGTGAATACCAGCCAACGCGAGATGAGTTGGTTGGTGGATCAATATATTAAAACTTTTGGTAATTTTTTTTTATGAAATATTAGAAAACGTCTTGATAGACAAATAAATTGTTCTTCTAGGCTATAACGATGTAGATGCATTGGCCATCACGACTGGTAAGCCAGTAGAAATAGGCGGTATAAATGGTCGCACCGCCGCCACGGGACGTGGTCTATTTAAGGCGGCTGAATGTTTTATTATGGATAAAGATTGGATGGATTTATTAGGCTGGAAGACTGGTTGGAAAGATAAAACCGTGATCGTACAAGGGTTTGGCAATGTCGGTTCCCATGCATCCGTTTTTGTAGTGGAAGCCGGTGCCAAACTGATCGGTGTTCAAGAATTTGACGTGTCTCTAGTAAATGAGAATGGCATTGATCCAAAGGTATGTGGCGTATTGAAAATAAATATCTCCATGATAATATTTTTTTAATTTTCTTCATATACTTAGGACTTAATGGAGTATTATGCAAAAAATAATAAATCAATCAAGGGCTATACCAAAGCCACCGAAAAAGAGGGCAGTTTGTTGGGTGAAAAATGCGATATACTAATGCCTTGCTCTACGCAAAAGGTTCTCACTGTCGAAAATGCTAACAGTGTACAAGCCAAGATGATTTTAGAAGGCGCTAATGGTCCTTCGACGCCAGCTGCCGATGAAATATTACGTAAAAAGAATGTACTCATTATACCGGATTTGTTTTGCAATGCTGGCGGTGTAACGGTATCCTACTTTGAGTACTTAAAGAATATCAATCATGTATCTTATGGCAAAATGAATGTTAAACGCGAGAAAGCCATAATCAACGAGATCTTTAACTCCATGAATGAGTGCGAGGTAAGTGAACTTTGACCACCGTGCAAATAAGTTAATTTGTTAATATGAATTTTTTTAATTTATTTATTTAGGATAAGTTCAAGCCAAACAAAAAGTTAAAGCTCATAAGAGACTGTACGAAGGAGGCGGATATTGTAGACGCAGGACTACAAACAGTTATGGAAACTGCGGGGGCAGGCATTAAGATTGTGGCCAATGAATTCGGTCTCTGCAATGATTTACGCACCGCTGCCTTTATTTACTCGATTTCTAAGATTTTCCGAGCCTTAGAAATGGAGGGCATTTCTCAACAATAATTACAGAATGCGTCTGAAGTCGCTTGGCGATTATTTATTTTTACAAATTTTACATTTATATATTTATAAGATCCAAAGTGTAATATCCTTTTGTATATTTTTCTTAAATTTTTAAATAAATATTTCTTTACAAAAACACAAACAGAATGGCTTCTTGACAGCAACAGTTTAACAATTAAAAAAAAAAACCCCTACCCACTTACTACGCCAATTTTGGTGGCATTCACCACTGCAATGATTTACGCACCGCCGCCTTTATTTACTCGATTTCGAAGATTTTCCGAGCATTAGAATTGGAGGGCATTTCTCAGCAATAATTGCAGAATGCGTCTGAAGTCGCTAGGCGATTGTTTATTTTTACACATTTTACATTTATATATTTATAAGATCCAAAGTGTAATATCCTTTTGTATATTTTTCTTCAATTTTTAAATAAATATTTCTTTACACAAACACAAACAAAATGGCTTCTTGACAGCAACAGTTTTACAATTAAAAAACAAAACCCCTACCCACTTACCTCTGTTTTTGGTACCCTTATATCTGTTTTTCTGTTTTTGGTAATATGGTACTCATACGACCTGTATAACCCCATTTGCGCGCCGTGAAAAAATCGGGTTTTCACCACGCGTCAATGCATCAAATGCACCAAAATGCACCAAAAAAGTGGTGAATGGTACCAAAAATCCATCCACCAAATGCACCAAAAATAGCGTAGTAAGTGGGTAGGGGTTATTATACATTATTCGTCATTTTTTACGATCCCCAAAATCCAAAATTTTTGCCAGAATAAAATAATTAACATTAAAAAAACATTAACATTAACATATTTTCAACAGAAAAAATCAAAACTTCAAAACATAAACAGTCAATATTGTCAAATTTATTTTTCTCAGTTCAGTTGATATTGAGATTTTCATAAGAACAGTTGTGTTGAACGGAGCGATTTGAATTTGTTCTCGAAGAAAATAATTACAAAAAAAAACCTGACGCAAATAATAAATAAACAAAAAATATTTTCTTACTGAATATTGTGGAATATTTATATATTCGTAATACAATTGTATATATACAATATACAACAAAATCAGCGGATACCAAAATAATTGCCGAAAAAGTGAGTGCAAAAAATTTCTTGGGGAAACTTTAGTATAGTATCCCCCGATTTCAGGGTTAAAATGGGTATGGTTGGAAAGAGGACGATCTCCAGATTACGAATATATATAATAGTTGCCGCAGGAGACTTATAGTTTTCGAGATATTCGCATTCAAAGTTGAAAATTTCACAAATTTTATGTGGCGATATTTCGATTATTAGTTAACTTTTAATTTATATAATGCGCTTATTACACACTAACACTTCACTAAATTGTTTCCACATACTTATTTTATATCAATTGGTTTAATATTTGCTTTAAACAAGCATTTTAATTTTTAAACAATTTTGTTTATATGCACAATAACCAGGTTGACAGATATCATGTGTTGCCATAACCAAACAAATGAAAATAAAAATAATAATCTTTCGCGTATTTGTTTTTTCTGTAATTGCGGCCTTCGGCCGCGCTTTTGGAAAATAACTCTGGTCCACCCAATATCATGGTTTTTCAAGAAACAGGAATAAATGTACTATAAATCATGTAATTTTTTTATTAACTTTTATTCGTTTGTAAAATATGTAGATTTGGCAACACTTGATATCTGTCAACATGGTTATTGTGCATATAAACAAAATTGTTTAAAAATTAAAATGCTTGTTTAAAGCAAATATTAAACCAATTGATATAAAATAAGTATGTGGAAACAATTTAGTGAAGTGTTAGTGTATAATAAGCGCATTATATAAATTAAAAGTTATGTAATAATCGAAATATCGCCACATAAAATTTGTGAAATTTTCAACTTTAAATGCGAATATCTCGAAAACTATAAGTCTCCTGCGGCAACTATTATATATATTCGTAATCTGGAGATCGTCCTCTTTCCAACCATACCCATTTTAACTCTGAAATCGGGGGATACTATACTAAAGCCGACCCAATTTCTTACAAAAACACACAAAAAAAATCATAACTGGGATTGCATTATCGCAAGGCAATATGTCCTTCCTTTTAAATGGTAAACTTTTACGATCTTCACTATCGAAGACAGTTTTAAACTGGACCGGACTTGGAGCTACGCGTGAAAAGCACGTGATGCCCAAGCATTTGGAAAAAATCAATAAAGACAAAGACCCACCATTTGCACACATGGTTGAGTATTATTATCACTCGGCCGCTCAGCTAATGGAGCCGATGATGATAAAGGAGCTGGAAAAGTATCCTTACATGAAGAAGGAACAGCGTGAACAACGTGTTTCCGCCATGCTTAAATTGATGGGCTGCACTACAAATCTATTGGAAGTTACCTTCCCTATAATAAGAAGTGATGGCAATTACGAGCTAATCACCGGCTATCGCGCACACCACACTAGACACAGATTACCACTCAAAGGCGGTGGGTTCAATTATATTATTGGCTATTATTTTTCTAGAAAAGCTGGTATATTCAAAAAATTTCTCAACGAATTTTCTAGAATATATGCATGTAGTTGTGTGTTTCAAGAAAATGTTCTTCCTTTTCAATGCTTCAACTGCTGATGTCTAGCATGATATATATAACTGACTGATAATATCCGTTCCTCTTTTGTAGGCATACGTTTTGCCATGGACGTCGACGCCGATGAGATACGCGCTTTGGCTTATCTGATGGCGTTTAAGACGGCTTGCGTGAATGTACCGTTTGGTGGTTCCAAGGGTGGCATACGTATCGACCCGAAGAAGTATACTGCACAAGAATTGCAAACAATTACGCGTCGCTATACAATGGAGCTATTACGTCGCAATATGATAGGTCCGGGTATAGATGTACCGGCACCAGATGTGAATACCAGCCAACGCGAGATGAGTTGGTTGGTGGATCAATATATTAAAACTTTTGGTAATTTTTTTTTATGAAATATTAGAAAACGTCTTGATAGACAAATAAATTGTTCTTCTAGGCTATAACGATGTAGATGCATTGGCCATCACGACTGGTAAGCCAGTAGAAATAGGCGGTATAAATGGTCGCACCGCCGCCACGGGACGTGGTCTATTTAAGGCGGCTGAATGTTTTATTATGGATAAAGATTGGATGGATTTATTAGGCTGGAAGACTGGTTGGAAAGATAAAACCGTGATCGTACAAGGGTTTGGCAATGTCGGTTCCCATGCATCCGTTTTTGTAGTGGAAGCCGGTGCCAAACTGATCGGTGTTCAAGAATTTGACGTGTCTCTAGTAAATGAGAATGGCATTGATCCAAAGGTATGTGGCGTATTGAAAATAAATATCTCCATGATAATATTTTTTTAATTTTCTTCATATACTTAGGACTTAATGGAGTATTATGCAAAAAATAATAAATCAATCAAGGGCTATACCAAAGCCACCGAAAAAGAGGGCAGTTTGTTGGGTGAAAAATGCGATATACTAATGCCTTGCTCTACGCAAAAGGTTCTCACTGTCGAAAATGCTAACAGTGTACAAGCCAAGATGATTTTAGAAGGCGCTAATGGTCCTTCGACGCCAGCTGCCGATGAAATATTACGTAAAAAGAATGTACTCATTATACCGGATTTGTTTTGCAATGCTGGCGGTGTAACGGTATCCTACTTTGAGTACTTAAAGAATATCAATCATGTATCTTATGGCAAAATGAATGTTAAACGCGAGAAAGCCATAATCAACGAGATCTTTAACTCCATGAATGAGTGCGAGGTAAGTGAACTTTGACCACCGTGCAAATAAGTTAATTTGTTAATATGAATTTTTTTAATTTATTTATTTAGGATAAGTTCAAGCCAAACAAAAAGTTAAAGCTCATAAGAGACTGTACGAAGGAGGCGGATATTGTAGACGCAGGACTACAAACAGTTATGGAAACTGCGGGGGCAGGCATTAAGATTGTGGCCAATGAATTCGGTCTCTGCAATGATTTACGCACCGCTGCCTTTATTTACTCGATTTCTAAGATTTTCCGAGCCTTAGAAATGGAGGGCATTTCTCAACAATAATTACAGAATGCGTCTGAAGTCGCTTGGCGATTATTTATTTTTACAAATTTTACATTTATATATTTATAAGATCCAAAGTGTAATATCCTTTTGTATATTTTTCTTAAATTTTTAAATAAATATTTCTTTACAAAAACACAAACAGAATGGCTTCTTGACAGCAACAGTTTAACAATTAAAAAAAAAAACCCCTACCCACTTACTACGCCAATTTTGGTGGCATTCACCACTGCAATGATTTACGCACCGCCGCCTTTATTTACTCGATTTCGAAGATTTTCCGAGCATTAGAATTGGAGGGCATTTCTCAGCAATAATTGCAGAATGCGTCTGAAGTCGCTAGGCGATTGTTTATTTTTACACATTTTACATTTATATATTTATAAGATCCAAAGTGTAATATCCTTTTGTATATTTTTCTTCAATTTTTAAATAAATATTTCTTTACACAAACACAAACAAAATGGCTTCTTGACAGCAACAGTTTTACAATTAAAAAACAAAACCCCTACCCACTTACCTCTGTTTTTGGTACCCTTATATCTGTTTTTCTGTTTTTGGTAATATGGTACTCATACGACCTGTATAACCCCATTTGCGCGCCGTGAAAAAATCGGGTTTTCACCACGCATCAATGCATCAAATGCACCAAAATGCACCAAAAAAGTGGTGAATGGTACCAAAAATCCATCCACCAAATGCACCAAAAATAGCGTAGTAAGTGGGTAGGGGTTATTATGCATTATTCGTCATTTTTTACGATCCCCAAAATCCAAAATTTTTGCCAGAATAAAATAATTAACATTAAAAAAACATTAACATTAACATATTTTCAACAGAAAAAATCAAAACTTCAAAACATAAACAGTCAATATTGTCAAATTTATTTTTCTCAGTTCAGTTGATATTGAGATTTTCATAAGAACAGTTGTGTTGAACGGAGCGATTTGAATTTGTTCTCGAAGAAAATAATTACAAAAAAAACCTGACGCAAATAATAAATAAACAAAAAATATTTTCTTACTGAATATTGTGGAATATTTATATATTCGTAATACTATTGTATATATACAATATATAACAAAATCAGCGGATACCAAAATAATTGCCGAAAAAGTGAGTGCAAAAAATTTCTTACAAAAACACACAAAAAAAATCATAACTGGGATTGCATTATCGCAAGGCAATATGTCCTTCCTTTTAAATGGTAAACTTTTACGATCTTCACTATCGAAGACAGTTTTAAACTGGACCGGACTTGGAGCTACGCGTGAAAAGCACGTGATGCCCAAGCATTTGGAAAAAATCAATAAAGACAAAGACCCACCATTTGCACACATGGTTGAGTATTATTATCACTCGGCCGCTCAGCTAATGGAGCCGATGATGATAAAGGAGCTGGAAAAGTATCCTTACATGAAGAAGGAACAGCGTGAACAACGTGTTTCCGCCATGCTTAAATTGATGGGCTGCACTACAAATCTATTGGAAGTTACCTTCCCTATAATAAGAAGTGATGGCAATTACGAGCTAATCACCGGCTATCGCGCACACCACACTAGACACAGATTACCACTCAAAGGCGGTGGGTTCAATTATATTATTGGCTATTATTTTTCTAGAAAAGCTGGTATATTCAAAAAATTTCTCAACGAATTTTCTAGAATATATGCATGTAGTTGTGTGTTTCAAGAAAATGTTCTTCCTTTTCAATGCTTCAACTGCTGATGTCTAGCATGATATATATAACTGACTGATAATATCCGTTCCTCTTTTGTAGGCATACGTTTTGCCATGGACGTCGACGCCGATGAGATACGCGCTTTGGCTTATCTGATGGCGTTTAAGACGGCTTGCGTGAATGTACCGTTTGGTGGTTCCAAGGGTGGCATACGTATCGACCCGAAGAAGTATACTGCACAAGAATTGCAAACAATTACGCGTCGCTATACAATGGAGCTATTACGTCGCAATATGATAGGTCCGGGTATAGATGTACCGGCACCAGATGTGAATACCAGCCAACGCGAGATGAGTTGGTTGGTGGATCAATATATTAAAACTTTTGGTAATTTTTTTTTATGAAATATTAGAAAACGTCTTGATAGACAAATAAATTGTTCTTCTAGGCTATAACGATGTAGATGCATTGGCCATCACGACTGGTAAGCCAGTAGAAATAGGCGGTATAAATGGTCGCACCGCCGCCACGGGACGTGGTCTATTTAAGGCGGCTGAATGTTTTATTATGGATAAAGATTGGATGGATTTATTAGGCTGGAAGACTGGTTGGAAAGATAAAACCGTGATCGTACAAGGGTTTGGCAATGTCGGTTCCCATGCATCCGTTTTTGTAGTGGAAGCCGGTGCCAAACTGATCGGTGTTCAAGAATTTGACGTGTCTCTAGTAAATGAGAATGGCATTGATCCAAAGGTATGTGGCGTATTGAAAATAAATATCTCCATGATAATATTTTTTTAATTTTCTTCATATACTTAGGACTTAATGGAGTATTATGCAAAAAATAATAAATCAATCAAGGGCTATACCAAAGCCACCGAAAAAGAGGGCAGTTTGTTGGGTGAAAAATGCGATATACTAATGCCTTGCTCTACGCAAAAGGTTCTCACTGTCGAAAATGCTAACAGTGTACAAGCCAAGATGATTTTAGAAGGCGCTAATGGTCCTTCGACGCCAGCTGCCGATGAAATATTACGTAAAAAGAATGTACTCATTATACCGGATTTGTTTTGCAATGCTGGCGGTGTAACGGTATCCTACTTTGAGTACTTAAAGAATATCAATCATGTATCTTATGGCAAAATGAATGTTAAACGCGAGAAAGCCATAATCAACGAGATCTTTAACTCCATGAATGAGTGCGAGGTAAGTGAACTTTGACCACCGTGCAAATAAGTTAATTTGTTAATATGAATTTTTTTAATTTATTTATTTAGGATAAGTTCAAGCCAAACAAAAAGTTAAAGCTCATAAGAGACTGTACGAAGGAGGCGGATATTGTAGACGCAGGACTACAAACAGTTATGGAAACTGCGGGGGCAGGCATTAAGATTGTGGCCAATGAATTCGGTCTCTGCAATGATTTACGCACCGCTGCCTTTATTTACTCGATTTCTAAGATTTTCCGAGCCTTAGAAATGGAGGGCATTTCTCAACAATAATTACAGAATGCGTCTGAAGTCGCTTGGCGATTATTTATTTTTACAAATTTTACATTTATATATTTATAAGATCCAAAGTGTAATATCCTTTTGTATATTTTTCTTAAATTTTTAAATAAATATTTCTTTACAAAAACACAAACAGAATGGCTTCTTGACAGCAACAGTTTAACAATTAAAAAAAAAAACCCCTACCCACTTACTACGCCAATTTTGGTGGCATTCACCACTGCAATGATTTACGCACCGCCGCCTTTATTTACTCGATTTCGAAGATTTTCCGAGCATTAGAATTGGAGGGCATTTCTCAGCAATAATTGCAGAATGCGTCTGAAGTCGCTAGGCGATTGTTTATTTTTACACATTTTACATTTATATATTTATAAGATCCAAAGTGTAATATCCTTTTGTATATTTTTCTTCAATTTTTAAATAAATATTTCTTTACACAAACACAAACAAAATGGCTTCTTGACAGCAACAGTTTTACAATTAAAAAACAAAACCCCTACCCACTTACCTCTGTTTTTGGTACCCTTATATCTGTTTTTCTGTTTTTGGTAATATGGTACTCATACGACCTGTATAACCCCATTTGCGCGCCGTGAAAAAATCGGGTTTTCACCACGCGTCAATGCATCAAATGCACCAAAATGCACCAAAAAAGTGGTGAATGGTACCAAAAATCCATCCACCAAATGCACCAAAAATAGCGTAGTAAGTGGGTAGGGGTTATTATACATTATTCGTCATTTTTTACGATCCCCAAAATCCAAAATTTTTGCCAGAATAAAATAATTAACATTAAAAAAACATTAACATTAACATATTTTCAACAGAAAAAATCAAAACTTCAAAACATAAACAGTCAATATTGTCAAATTTATTTTTCTCAGTTCAGTTGATATTGAGATTTTCATAAGAACAGTTGTGTTGAACGGAGCGATTTGAATTTGTTCTCGAAGAAAATAATTACAAAAAAAAACCTGACGCAAATAATAAATAAACAAAAAATATTTTCTTACTGAATATTGTGGAATATTTATATATTCGTAATACAATTGTATATATACAATATACAACAAAATCAGCGGATACCAAAATAATTGCCGAAAAAGTGAGTGCAAAAAATTTCTTACAAAAACACACAAAAAAAATCATAACTGGGATTGCATTATCGCAAGGCAATATGCCCTTCCTTTTAAATGGTAAACTTTTACGATCTTCACTATCGAAGACAGTTTTAAACTGGACCGGACTTGGAGCTACGCGTGAAAAGCACGTGATGCCCAAGCATTTGGAAAAAATCAATAAAGACAAAGACCCACCATTTGCACACATGGTTGAGTATTATTATCACTCGGCCGCTCAGCTAATGGAGCCGATGATGATAAAGGAGCTGGAAAAGTATCCTTACATGAAGAAGGAACAGCGTGAACAACGTGTTTCCGCCATGCTTAAATTGATGGGCTGCACTACAAATCTATTGGAAGTTACCTTCCCTATAATAAGAAGTGATGGCAATTACGAGCTAATCACCGGCTATCGCGCACACCACACTAGACACAGATTACCACTCAAAGGCGGTGGGTTCAATTATATTATTGGCTATTATTTTTCTAGAAAAGCTGGTATATTCAAAAAATTTCTCAACGAATTTTCTAGAATATATGCATGTAGTTGTGTGTTTCAAGAAAATGTTCTTCCTTTTCAATGCTTCAACTGCTGATGTCTAGCATGATATATATAACTGACTGATAATATCCGTTCCTCTTTTGTAGGTATACGTTTTGCCATGGACGTCGACGCCGATGAGATACGCGCTTTGGCTTATCTGATGGCGTTTAAGACGGCTTGCGTGAATGTACCGTTTGGTGGTTCCAAGGGTGGCATACGTATCGACCCGAAGAAGTATACTGCACAAGAATTGCAAACAATTACGCGTCGCTATACAATGGAGCTATTACGTCGCAATATGATAGGTCCGGGTATAGATGTACCGGCACCAGATGTGAATACCAGCCAACGCGAGATGAGTTGGTTGGTGGATCAATATATTAAAACTTTTGGTAATTTTTTTTTATGAAATATTAGAAAACGTCTTGATAGACAAATAAATTGTTCTTCTAGGCTATAACGATGTAGATGCATTAGCCATCACAACTGGTAAGCCAGTAGAAATAGGCGGTATAAATGGTCGCACCGCCGCCACGGGACGTGGTCTATTTAAGGCGGCTGAATGTTTTATTATGGATAAAGATTGGATGGATTTATTAGGCTGGAAGACTGGTTGGAAAGATAAAACCGTGATCGTACACGGGTTTGGCAATGTCGGTTCCCATGCATCCGTTTTTGTAGTGGAAGCCGGTGCCAAACTGATCGGTGTTCAAGAATTTGACGTGTCTCTAGTAAATGAGAATGGCATTGATCCAAAGGTATGTGGCGTATTGAAAATAAATATCTCCATGATAATATTTTTTTAATTTTCTTCATATACTTAGGACTTAATGGAGTATTATGCAAAAAATAATAAATCAATCAAGGGCTATACCAAAGCCACCGAAAAAGAGGGCAGTTTGTTGGGTGAAAAATGCGATATACTAATGCCTTGCTCTACGCAAAAGGTTCTCACTGTCGAAAATGCTAACAGTGTACAAGCCAAGATGATTTTAGAAGGCGCTAATGGTCCTTCGACGCCAGCTGCCGATGAAATATTACGTAAAAAGAATGTACTCATTATACCGGATTTGTTTTGCAATGCTGGCGGTGTAACGGTATCCTACTTTGAGTACTTAAAGAATATCAATCATGTATCTTATGGCAAAATGAATGTTAAACGCGAGAAAGCCATAATCAACGAGATCTTTAACTCCATGAATGAGTGCGAGGTAAGTGAACTTTGACCACCGTGCAAATAAGTTAATTTGTTAATATGAATTTTTTTAATTTATTTATTTAGGATAAGTTCAAGCCAAACAAAAAGTTAAAGCTCATAAGAGACTGTACGAAGGAGGCGGATATTGTAGACGCAGGACTACAAACAGTTATGGAAACTGCGGGGGCAGGCATTAAGATTGTGGCCAATGAATTCGGTCTCTGCAATGATTTACGCACCGCTGCCTTTATTTACTCGATTTCTAAGATTTTCCGAGCCTTAGAAATGGAGGGCATTTCTCAACAATAATTACAGAATGCGTCTGAAGTCGCTTGGCGATTATTTATTTTTACAAATTTTACATTTATATATTTATAAGATCCAAAGTGTAATATCCTTTTGTATATTTTTCTTAAATTTTTAAATAAATATTTCTTTACAAAAACACAAACAGAATGGCTTCTTGACAGCAACAGTTTAACAATTAAAAAAAAAAACCCCTACCCACTTACTACGCCAATTTTGGTGGCATTCACCACTGCAATGATTTACGCACCGCCGCCTTTATTTACTCGATTTCGAAGATTTTCCGAGCATTAGAATTGGAGGGCATTTCTCAGCAATAATTGCAGAATGCGTCTGAAGTCGCTAGGCGATTGTTTATTTTTACACATTTTACATTTATATATTTATAAGATCCAAAGTGTAATATCCTTTTGTATATTTTTCTTCAATTTTTAAATAAATATTTCTTTACACAAACACAAACAAAATGGCTTCTTGACAGCAACAGTTTTACAATTAAAAAACAAAACCCCTACCCACTTACCTCTGTTTTTGGTACCCTTATATCTGTTTTTCTGTTTTTGGTAATATGGTACTCATACGACCTGTATAACCCCATTTGCGCGCCGTGAAAAAATCGGGAATGGTACCAAAAATCCATCCACCAAATGCACCAAAAATAGCGTAGTAAGTGGGTAGGGGTTATTATACATTATTCGTCATTTTTTACGATCCCCAAAATCCAAAATTTTTGCCAGAATAAAATAATTAACATTAAAAAAACATTAACATTAACATATTTTCAACAGAAAAAATCAAAACTTCAAAACATAAACAGTCAATATTGTCAAATTTATTTTTCTCAGTTCAGTTGATATTGAGATTTTCATAAGAACAGTTGTGTTGAACGGAGCGATTTGAATTTGTTCTCGAAGAAAATAATTACAAAAAAAAACCTGACGCAAATAATAAATAAACAAAAAATATTTTCTTACTGAATATTGTGGAATATTTATATATTCGTAATACAATTGTATATATACAATATACAACAAAATCAGCGGATACCAAAATAATTGCCGAAAAAGTGAGTGCAAAAAATTTCTTACAAAAACACACAAAAAAAATCATAACTGGGATTGCATTATCGCAAGGCAATATGTCCTTCCTTTTAAATGGTAAACTTTTACGATCTTCACTATCGAAGACAGTTTTAAACTGGACCGGACTTGGAGCTACGCGTGAAAAGCACGTGATGCCCAAGCATTTGGAAAAAATCAATAAAGACAAAGACCCACCATTTGCACACATGGTTGAGTATTATTATCACTCGGCCGCTCAGCTAATGGAGCCGATGATGATAAAGGAGCTGGAAAAGTATCCTTACATGAAGAAGGAACAGCGTGAACAACGTGTTTCCGCCATGCTTAAATTGATGGGCTGCACTACAAATCTATTGGAAGTTACCTTCCCTATAATAAGAAGTGATGGCAATTACGAGCTAATCACCGGCTATCGCGCACACCACACTAGACACAGATTACCACTCAAAGGCGGTGGGTTCAATTATATTATTGGCTATTATTTTTCTAGAAAAGCTGGTATATTCAAAAAATTTCTCAACGAATTTTCTAGAATATATGCATGTAGTTGTGTGTTTCAAGAAAATGTTCTTCCTTTTCAATGCTTCAACTGCTGATGTCTAGCATGATATATATAACTGACTGATAATATCCGTTCCTCTTTTGTAGGCATACGTTTTGCCATGGACGTCGACGCCGATGAGATACGCGCTTTGGCTTATCTGATGGCGTTTAAGACGGCTTGCGTGAATGTACCGTTTGGTGGTTCCAAGGGTGGCATACGTATCGACCCGAAGAAGTATACTGCACAAGAATTGCAAACAATTACGCGTCGCTATACAATGGAGCTATTACGTCGCAATATGATAGGTCCGGGTATAGATGTACCGGCACCAGATGTGAATACCAGCCAACGCGAGATGAGTTGGTTGGTGGATCAATATATTAAAACTTTTGGTAATTTTTTTTTATGAAATATTAGAAAACGTCTTGATAGACAAATAAATTGTTCTTCTAGGCTATAACGATGTAGATGCATTGGCCATCACGACTGGTAAGCCAGTAGAAATAGGCGGTATAAATGGTCGCACCGCCGCCACGGGACGTGGTCTATTTAAGGCGGCTGAATGTTTTATTATGGATAAAGATTGGATGGATTTATTAGGCTGGAAGACTGGTTGGAAAGATAAAACCGTGATCGTACAAGGGTTTGGCAATGTCGGTTCCCATGCATCCGTTTTTGTAGTGGAAGCCGGTGCCAAACTGATCGGTGTTCAAGAATTTGACGTGTCTCTAGTAAATGAGAATGGCATTGATCCAAAGGTATGTGGCGTATTGAAAATAAATATCTCCATGATAATATTTTTTTAATTTTCTTCATATACTTAGGACTTAATGGAGTATTATGCAAAAAATAATAAATCAATCAAGGGCTATACCAAAGCCACCGAAAAAGAGGGCAGTTTGTTGGGTGAAAAATGCGATATACTAATGCCTTGCTCTACGCAAAAGGTTCTCACTGTCGAAAATGCTAACAGTGTACAAGCCAAGATGATTTTAGAAGGCGCTAATGGTCCTTCGACGCCAGCTGCCGATGAAATATTACGTAAAAAGAATGTACTCATTATACCGGATTTGTTTTGCAATGCTGGCGGTGTAACGGTATCCTACTTTGAGTACTTAAAGAATATCAATCATGTATCTTATGGCAAAATGAATGTTAAACGCGAGAAAGCCATAATCAACGAGATCTTTAACTCCATGAATGAGTGCGAGGTAAGTGAACTTTGACCACCGTGCAAATAAGTTAATTTGTTAATATGAATTTTTTTAATTTATTTATTTAGGATAAGTTCAAGCCAAACAAAAAGTTAAAGCTCATAAGAGACTGTACGAAGGAGGCGGATATTGTAGACGCAGGACTACAAACAGTTATGGAAACTGCGGGGGCAGGCATTAAGATTGTGGCCAATGAATTCGGTCTCTGCAATGATTTACGCACCGCTGCCTTTATTTACTCGATTTCTAAGATTTTCCGAGCCTTAGAAATGGAGGGCATTTCTCAACAATAATTACAGAATGCGTCTGAAGTCGCTTGGCGATTATTTATTTTTACAAATTTTACATTTATATATTTATAAGATCCAAAGTGTAATATCCTTTTGTATATTTTTCTTAAATTTTTAAATAAATATTTCTTTACAAAAACACAAACAGAATGGCTTCTTGACAGCAACAGTTTAACAATTAAAAAAAAAAAACCCCTACCCACTTACTACGCCAATTTTGGTGGCATTCACCACTGCAATGATTTACGCACCGCCGCCTTTATTTACTCGATTTCGAAGATTTTCCGAGCATTAGAATTGGAGGGCATTTCTCAGCAATAATTGCAGAATGCGTCTGAAGTCGCTAGGCGATTGTTTATTTTTACACATTTTACATTTATATATTTATAAGATCCAAAGTGTAATATCCTTTTGTATATTTTTCTTCAATTTTTAAATAAATATTTCTTTACACAAACACAAACAAAATGGCTTCTTGACAGCAACAGTTTTACAATTAAAAAACAAAACCCCTACCCACTTACCTCTGTTTTTGGTACCCTTATATCTGTTTTTCTGTTTTTGGTAATATGGTACTCATACGACCTGTATAACCCCATTTGCGCGCCGTGAAAAAATCGGGTTTTCACCACGCGTCAATGCATCAAATGCACCAAAAAAGTGGTGAATGGTACCAAAAATCCATCCACCAAATGCACCAAAAATAGCGTAGTAAGTGGGTAGGGGTTATTATACATTATTCGTCATTTTTTACGATCCCCAAAATCCAAAATTTTTGCCAGAATAAAATAATTAACATTAAAAAAACATTAACATTAACATATTTTCAACAGAAAAAATCAAAACTTCAAAACATAAACAGTCAATATTGTCAAATTTATTTTTCTCAGTTCAGTTGATATTGAGATTTTCATAAGAACAGTTGTGTTGAACGGAGCGATTTGAATTTGTTCTCGAAGAAAATAATTACAAAAAAAAACCTGACGCAAATAATAAATAAACAAAAAATATTTTCTTACTGAATATTGTGGAATATTTATATATTCGTAATACAATTGTATATATACAATATACAACAAAATCAGCGGATACCAAAATAATTGCCGAAAAAGTGAGTGCAAAAAATTTCTTACAAAAACACACAAAAAAAATCATAACTGGGATTGCATTATCGCAAGGCAATATGTCCTTCCTTTTAAATGGTAAACTTTTACGATCTTCACTATCGAAGACAGTTTTAAACTGGACCGGACTTGGAGCTACGCGTGAAAAGCACGTGATGCCCAAGCATTTGGAAAAAATCAATAAAGACAAAGACCCACCATTTGCACACATGGTTGAGTATTATTATCACTCGGCCGCTCAGCTAATGGAGCCGATGATGATAAAGGAGCTGGAAAAGTATCCTTACATGAAGAAGGAACAGCGTGAACAACGTGTTTCCGCCATGCTTAAATTGATGGGCTGCACTACAAATCTATTGGAAGTTACCTTCCCTATAATAAGAAGTGATGGCAATTACGAGCTAATCACCGGCTATCGCGCACACCACACTAGACACAGATTACCACTCAAAGGCGGTGGGTTCAATTATATTATTGGCTATTATTTTTCTAGAAAAGCTGGTATATTCAAAAAATTTCTCAACGAATTTTCTAGAATATATGCATGTAGTTGTGTGTTTCAAGAAAATGTTCTTCCTTTTCAATGCTTCAACTGCTGATGTCTAGCATGATATATATAACTGACTGATAATATCCGTTCCTCTTTTGTAGGCATACGTTTTGCCATGGACGTCGACGCCGATGAGATACGCGCTTTGGCTTATCTGATGGCGTTTAAGACGGCTTGCGTGAATGTACCGTTTGGTGGTTCCAAGGGTGGCATACGTATCGACCCGAAGAAGTATACTGCACACGAATTGCAAACAATTACGCGTCGCTATACAATGGAGCTATTACGTCGCAATATGATAGGTCCGGGTATAGATGTACCGGCACCAGATGTGAATACCAGCCAACGCGAGATGAGTTGGTTGGTGGATCAATATATTAAAACTTTTGGTAATTTTTTTTTATGAAATATTAGAAAACGTCTTGATAGACAAATAAATTGTTCTTCTAGGCTATAACGATGTAGATGCATTGGCCATCACGACTGGTAAGCCAGTAGAAATAGGCGGTATAAATGGTCGCACCGCCGCCACGGGACGTGGTCTATTTAAGGCGGCTGAATGTTTTATTATGGATAAAGATTGGATGGATTTATTAGGCTGGAAGACTGGTTGGAAAGATAAAACCGTGATCGTACAAGGGTTTGGCAATGTCGGTTCCCATGCATCCGTTTTTGTAGTGGAAGCCGGTGCCAAACTGATCGGTGTTCAAGAATTTGACGTGTCTCTAGTAAATGAGAATGGCATTGATCCAAAGGTATGTGGCGTATTGAAAATAAATATCTCCATGATAATATTTTTTTAATTTTCTTCATATACTTAGGACTTAATGGAGTATTATGCAAAAAATAATAAATCAATCAAGGGCTATACCAAAGCCACCGAAAAAGAGGGCAGTTTGTTGGGTGAAAAATGCGATATACTAATGCCTTGCTCTACGCAAAAGGTTCTCACTGTCGAAAATGCTAACAGTGTACAAGCCAAGATGATTTTAGAAGGCGCTAATGGTCCTTCGACGCCAGCTGCCGATGAAATATTACGTAAAAAGAATGTACTCATTATACCGGATTTGTTTTGCAATGCTGGCGGTGTAACGGTATCCTACTTTGAGTACTTAAAGAATATCAATCATGTATCTTATGGCAAAATGAATGTTAAACGCGAGAAAGCCATAATCAACGAGATCTTTAACTCCATGAATGAGTGCGAGGTAAGTGAACTTTGACCACCGTGCAAATAAGTTAATTTGTTAATATGAATTTTTTTAATTTATTTATTTAGGATAAGTTCAAGCCAAACAAAAAGTTAAAGCTCATAAGAGACTGTACGAAGGAGGCGGATATTGTAGACGCAGGACTACAAACAGTTATGGAAACTGCGGGGGCAGGCATTAAGATTGTGGCCAATGAATTCGGTCTCTGCAATGATTTACGCACCGCTGCCTTTATTTACTCGATTTCTAAGATTTTCCGAGCCTTAGAAATGGAGGGCATTTCTCAACAATAATTACAGAATGCGTCTGAAGTCGCTTGGCGATTATTTATTTTTACAAATTTTACATTTATATATTTATAAGATCCAAAGTGTAATATCCTTTTGTATATTTTTCTTAAATTTTTAAATAAATATTTCTTTACAAAAACACAAACAGAATGGCTTCTTGACAGCAACAGTTTAACAATTAAAAAAAAAAAACCCCTACCCACTTACTACGCCAATTTTGGTGGCATTCACCACTGCAATGATTTACGCACCGCCGCCTTTATTTACTCGATTTCGAAGATTTTCCGAGCATTAGAATTGGAGGGCATTTCTCAGCAATAATTGCAGAATGCGTCTGAAGTCGCTAGGCGATTGTTTATTTTTACACATTTTACATTTATATATTTATAAGATCCAAAGTGTAATATCCTTTTGTATATTTTTCTTCAATTTTTAAATAAATATTTCTTTACACAAACACAAACAAAATGGCTTCTTGACAGCAACAGTTTTACAATTAAAAAACAAAACCCCTACCCACTTACCTCTGTTTTTGGTACCCTTATATCTGTTTTTCTGTTTTTGGTAATATGGTACTCATACGACCTGTATAACCCCATTTGCGCGCCGTGAAAAAATCGGGTTTTCACCACGCGTCAATGCATCAAATGCACCAAAATGCACCAAAAAAGTGGTGAATGGTACCAAAAATCCATCCACCAAATGCACCAAAAATAGCGTAGTAAGTGGGTAGGGGTTATTATACATTATTCGTCATTTTTTACGATCCCCAAAATCCAAAATTTTTGCCAGAATAAAATAATTAACATTAAAAAAACATTAACATTAACATATTTTCAACAGAAAAAATCAAAACTTCAAAACATAAACAGTCAATATTGTCAAATTTATTTTTCTCAGTTCAGTTGATATTGAGATTTTCATAAGAACAGTTGTGTTGAACGGAGCGATTTGAATTTGTTCTCGAAGAAAATAATTACAAAAAAAAACCTGACGCAAATAATAAATAAACAAAAAATATTTTCTTACTGAATATTGTGGAATATTTATATATTCGTAATACAATTGTATATATACAATATACAACAAAATCAGCGGATACCAAAATAATTGCCGAAAAAGTGAGTGCAAAAAATTTCTTACAAAAACACACAAAAAAAATCATAACTGGGATTGCATTATCGCAAGGCAATATGTCCTTCCTTTTAAATGGTAAACTTTTACGATCTTCACTATCGAAGACAGTTTTAAACTGGACCGGACTTGGAGCTACGCGTGAAAAGCACGTGATGCCCAAGCATTTGGAAAAAATCAATAAAGACAAAGACCCACCATTTGCACACATGGTTGAGTATTATTATCACTCGGCCGCTCAGCTAATGGAGCCGATGATGATAAAGGAGCTGGAAAAGTATCCTTACATGAAGAAGGAACAGCGTGAACAACGTGTTTCCGCCATGCTTAAATTGATGGGCTGCACTACAAATCTATTGGAAGTTACCTTCCCTATAATAAGAAGTGATGGCAATTACGAGCTAATCACCGGCTATCGCGCACACCACACTAGACACAGATTACCACTCAAAGGCGGTGGGTTCAATTATATTATTGGCTATTATTTTTCTAGAAAAGCTGGTATATTCAAAAAATTTCTCAACGAATTTTCTAGAATATATGCATGTAGTTGTGTGTTTCAAGAAAATGTTCTTCCTTTTCAATGCTTCAACTGCTGATGTCTAGCATGATATATATAACTGACTGATAATATCCGTTCCTCTTTTGTAGGCATACGTTTTGCCATGGACGTCGACGCCGATGAGATACGCGCTTTGGCTTATCTGATGGCGTTTAAGACGGCTTGCGTGAATGTACCGTTTGGTGGTTCCAAGGGTGGCATACGTATCGACCCGAAGAAGTATACTGCACAAGAATTGCAAACAATTACGCGTCGCTATACAATGGAGCTATTACGTCGCAATATGATAGGTCCGGGTATAGATGTACCGGCACCAGATGTGAATACCAGCCAACGCGAGATGAGTTGGTTGGTGGATCAATATATTAAAACTTTTGGTAATTTTTTTTTATGAAATATTAGAAAACGTCTTGATAGACAAATAAATTGTTCTTCTAGGCTATAACGATGTAGATGCATTGGCCATCACGACTGGTAAGCCAGTAGAAATAGGCGGTATAAATGGTCGCACCGCCGCCACGGGACGTGGTCTATTTAAGGCGGCTGAATGTTTTATTATGGATAAAGATTGGATGGATTTATTAGGCTGGAAGACTGGTTGGAAAGATAAAACCGTGATCGTACAAGGGTTTGGCAATGTCGGTTCCCATGCATCCGTTTTTGTAGTGGAAGCCGGTGCCAAACTGATCGGTGTTCAAGAATTTGACGTGTCTCTAGTAAATGAGAATGGCATTGATCCAAAGGTATGTGGCGTATTGAAAATAAATATCTCCATGATAATATTTTTTTAATTTTCTTCATATACTTAGGACTTAATGGAGTATTATGCAAAAAATAATAAATCAATCAAGGGCTATACCAAAGCCACCGAAAAAGAGGGCAGTTTGTTGGGTGAAAAATGCGATATACTAATGCCTTGCTCTACGCAAAAGGTTCTCACTGTCGAAAATGCTAACAGTGTACAAGCCAAGATGATTTTAGAAGGCGCTAATGGTCCTTCGACGCCAGCTGCCGATGAAATATTACGTAAAAAGAATGTACTCATTATACCGGATTTGTTTTGCAATGCTGGCGGTGTAACGGTATCCTACTTTGAGTACTTAAAGAATATCAATCATGTATCTTATGGCAAAATGAATGTTAAACGCGAGAAAGCCATAATCAACGAGATCTTTAACTCCATGAATGAGTGCGAGGTAAGTGAACTTTGACCACCGTGCAAATAAGTTAATTTGTTAATATGAATTTTTTTAATTTATTTATTTAGGATAAGTTCAAGCCAAACAAAAAGTTAAAGCTCATAAGAGACTGTACGAAGGAGGCGGATATTGTAGACGCAGGACTACAAACAGTTATGGAAACTGCGGGGGCAGGCATTAAGATTGTGGCCAATGAATTCGGTCTCTGCAATGATTTACGCACCGCTGCCTTTATTTACTCGATTTCTAAGATTTTCCGAGCCTTAGAAATGGAGGGCATTTCTCAACAATAATTACAGAATGCGTCTGAAGTCGCTTGGCGATTATTTATTTTTACAAATTTTACATTTATATATTTATAAGATCCAAAGTGTAATATCCTTATGTATATTTTTCTTAAATTTTTAAATAAATATTTCTTTACAAAAACACAAACAGAATGGCTTCTTGACAGCAACAGTTTAACAATTAAAAAAAAAAACCCCTACCCACTTACTACGCCAATTTTGGTGGCATTCACCACTGCAATGATTTACGCACCGCCGCCTTTATTTACTCGATTTCGAAGATTTTCCGAGCATTAGAATTGGAGGGCATTTCTCAGCAATAATTGCAGAATGCGTCTGAAGTCGCTAGGCGATTGTTTATTTTTACACATTTTACATTTATATATTTATAAGATCCAAAGTGTAATATCCTTTTGTATATTTTTCTTCAATTTTTAAATAAATATTTCTTTACACAAACACAAACAAAATGGCTTCTTGACAGCAACAGTTTTACAATTAAAAAACAAAACCCCTACCCACTTACCTCTGTTTTTGGTACCCTTATATCTGTTTTTCTGTTTTTGGTAATATGGTACTCATACGACCTGTATAACCCCATTTGCGCGCCGTGAAAAAATCGGGTTTTCACCACGCGTCAATGCATCAAATGCACCAAAATGCACCAAAAAAGTGGTGAATGGTACCAAAAATCCATCCACCAAATGCACCAAAAATAGCGTAGTAAGTGGGTAGGGGTTATTATGCATTATTCGTCATTTTTTACGATCCCCAAAATCCAAAATTTTTGCCAGAATAAAATAATTAACATTAAAAAAACATTAACATTAACATATTTTCAACAGAAAAAATCAAAACTTCAAAACATAAACAGTCAATATTGTCAAATTTATTTTTCTCAGTTCAGTTGATATTGAGATTTTCATAAGAACAGTTGTGTTGAACGGAGCGATTTGAATTTGTTCTCGAAGAAAATAATTACAAAAAAAACCTGACGCAAATAATAAATAAACAAAAAATATTTTCTTACTGAATATTGTGGAATATTTATATATTCGTAATACAATTGTATATATACAATATACAACAAAATCAGCGGATACCAAAATAATTGCCGAAAAAGTGAGTGCAAAAAATTTCTTACAAAAACACACAAAAAAAATCATAACTGGGATTGCATTATCGCAAGGCAATATGTCCTTCCTTTTAAATGGTAAACTTTTACGATCTTCACTATCGAAGACAGTTTTAAACTGGACCGGACTTGGAGCTACGCGTGAAAAGCACGTGATGCCCAAGCATTTGGAAAAAATCAATAAAGACAAAGACCCACCATTTGCACACATGGTTGAGTATTATTATCACTCGGCCGCTCAGCTAATGGAGCCGATGATGATAAAGGAGCTGGAAAAGTATCCTTACATGAAGAAGGAACAGCGTGAACAACGTGTTTCCGCCATGCTTAAATTGATGGGCTGCTCTACAAATCTATTGGAAGTTACCTTCCCTATAATAAGAAGTGATGGCAATTACGAGCTAATCACCGGCTATCGCGCACACCACACTAGACACAGATTACCACTCAAAGGCGGTGGGTTCAATTATATTATTGGCTATTATTTTTCTAGAAAAGCTGGTATATTCAAAAAATTTCTCAACGAATTTTCTAGAATATATGCATGTAGTTGTGTGTTTCAAGAAAATGTTCTTCCTTTTCAATGCTTCAACTGCTGATGTCTAGCATGATATATATAACTGACTGATAATATCCGTTCCTCTTTTGTAGGCATACGTTTTGCCATGGACGTCGACGCCGATGAGATACGCGCTTTGGCTTATCTGATGGCGTTTAAGACGGCTTGCGTGAATGTACCGTTTGGTGGTTCCAAGGGTGGCATACGTATCGACCCGAAGAAGTATACTGCACAAGAATTGCAAACAATTACGCGTCGCTATACAATGGAGCTATTACGTCGCAATATGATAGGTCCGGGTATAGATGTACCGGCACCAGATGTGAATACCAGCCAACGCGAGATGAGTTGGTTGGTGGATCAATATATTAAAACTTTTGGTAATTTTTTTTTATGAAATATTAGAAAACGTCTTGATAGACAAATAAATTGTTCTTCTAGGCTATAACGATGTAGATGCATTGGCCATCACGACTGGTAAGCCAGTAGAAATAGGCGGTATAAATGGTCGCACCGCCGCCACGGGACGTGGTCTATTTAAGGCGGCTGAATGTTTTATTATGGATAAAGATTGGATGGATTTATTAGGCTGGAAGACTGGTTGGAAAGATAAAACCGTGATCGTACAAGGGTTTGGCAATGTCGGTTCCCATGCATCCGTTTTTGTAGTGGAAGCCGGTGCCAAACTGATCGGTGTTCAAGAATTTGACGTGTCTCTAGTAAATGAGAATGGCATTGATCCAAAGGTATGTGGCGTATTGAAAATAAATATCTCCATGATAATATTTTTTTAATTTTCTTCATATACTTAGGACTTAATGGAGTATTATGCAAAAAATAATAAATCAATCAAGGGCTATACCAAAGCCACCGAAAAAGAGGGCAGTTTGTTGGGTGAAAAATGCGATATACTAATGCCTTGCTCTACGCAAAAGGTTCTCACTGTCGAAAATGCTAACAGTGTACAAGCCAAGATGATTTTAGAAGGCGCTAATGGTCCTTCGACGCCAGCTGCCGATGAAATATTACGTAAAAAGAATGTACTCATTATACCGGATTTGTTTTGCAATGCTGGCGGTGTAACGGTATCCTACTTTGAGTACTTAAAGAATATCAATCATGTATCTTATGGCAAAATGAATGTTAAACGCGAGAAAGCCATAATCAACGAGATCTTTAACTCCATGAATGAGTGCGAGGTAAGTGAACTTTGACCACCGTGCAAATAAGTTAATTTGTTAATATGAATTTTTTTAATTTATTTATTTAGGATAAGTTCAAGCCAAACAAAAAGTTAAAGCTCATAAGAGACTGTACGAAGGAGGCGGATATTGTAGACGCAGGACTACAAACAGTTATGGAAACTGCGGGGGCAGGCATTAAGATTGTGGCCAATGAATTCGGTCTCTGCAATGATTTACGCACCGCTGCCTTTATTTACTCGATTTCTAAGATTTTCCGAGCCTTAGAAATGGAGGGCATTTCTCAACAATAATTACAGAATGCGTCTGAAGTCGCTTGGCGATTATTTATTTTTACAAATTTTACATTTATATATTTATAAGATCCAAAGTGTAATATCCTTTTGTATATTTTTCTTAAATTTTTAAATAAATATTTCTTTACAAAAACACAAACAGAATGGCTTCTTGACAGCAACAGTTTAACAATTAAAAAAAAAAACCCCTACCCACTTACTACGCCAATTTTGGTGGCATTCACCACTGCAATGATTTACGCACCGCCGCCTTTATTTACTCGATTTCGAAGATTTTCCGAGCATTAGAATTGGAGGGCATTTCTCAGCAATAATTGCAGAATGCGTCTGAAGTCGCTAGGCGATTGTTTATTTTTACACATTTTACATTTATATATTTATAAGATCCAAAGTGTAATATCCTTTTGTATATTTTTCTTCAATTTTTAAATAAATATTTCTTTACACAAACACAAACAAAATGGCTTCTTGACAGCAACAGTTTTACAATTAAAAAACAAAACCCCTACCCACTTACCTCTGTTTTTGGTACCCTTATATCTGTTTTTCTGTTTTTGGTAATATGGTACTCATACGACCTGTATAACCCCATTTGCGCGCCGTGAAAAAATCGGGTTTTCACCACGCGTCAATGCATCAAATGCACCAAAATGCACCAAAAAAGTGGTGAATGGTACCAAAAATCCATCCACCAAATGCACCAAAAATAGCGTAGTAAGTGGGTAGGGGTTATTATACATTATTCGTCATTTTTTACGATCCCCAAAATCCAAAATTTTTGCCAGAATAAAATAATTAACATTAAAAAAACATTAACATTAACATATTTTCAACAGAAAAAATCAAAACTTCAAAACATAAACAGTCAATATTGTCAAATTTATTTTTCTCAGTTCAGTTGATATTGAGATTTTCATAAGAACAGTTGTGTTGAACGGAGCGATTTGAATTTGTTCTCGAAGAAAATAATTACAAAAAAAAACCTGACGCAAATAATAAATAAACAAAAAATATTTTCTTACTGAATATTGTGGAATATTTATATATTCGTAATACAATTGTATATATACAATATACAACAAAATCAGCGGATACCAAAATAATTGCCGAAAAAGTGAGTGCAAAAAATTTCTTACAAAAACACACAAAAAAAATCATAACTGGGATTGCATTATCGCAAGGCAATATGTCCTTCCTTTTAAATGGTAAACTTTTACGATCTTCACTATCGAAGACAGTTTTAAACTGGACCGGACTTGGAGCTACGCGTGAAAAGCACGTGATGCCCAAGCATTTGGAAAAAATCAATAAAGACAAAGACCCACCATTTGCACACATGGTTGAGTATTATTATCACTCGGCCGCTCAGCTAATGGAGCCGATGATGATAAAGGAGCTGGAAAAGTATCCTTACATGAAGAAGGAACAGCGTGAACAACGTGTTTCCGCCATGCTTAAATTGATGGGCTGCACTACAAATCTATTGGAAGTTACCTTCCCTATAATAAGAAGTGATGGCAATTACGAGCTAATCACCGGCTATCGCGCACACCACACTAGACACAGATTACCACTCAAAGGCGGTGGGTTCAATTATATTATTGGCTATTATTTTTCTAGAAAAGCTGGTATATTCAAAAAATTTCTCAACGAATTTTCTAGAATATATGCATGTAGTTGTGTGTTTCAAGAAAATGTTCTTCCTTTTCAATGCTTCAACTGCTGATGTCTAGCATGATATATATAACTGACTGATAATATCCGTTCCTCTTTTGTAGGCATACGTTTTGCCATGGACGTCGACGCCGATGAGATACGCGCTTTGGCTTATCTGATGGCGTTTAAGACGGCTTGCGTGAATGTACCGTTTGGTGGTTCCAAGGGTGGCATACGTATCGACCCGAAGAAGTATACTGCACAAGAATTGCAAACAATTACGCGTCGCTATACAATGGAGCTATTACGTCGCAATATGATAGGTCCGGGTATAGATGTACCGGCACCAGATGTGAATACCAGCCAACGCGAGATGAGTTGGTTGGTGGATCAATATATTAAAACTTTTGGTAATTTTTTTTTTATGAAATATTAGAAAACGTCTTGATAGACAAATAAATTGTTCTTCTAGGCTATAACGATGTAGATGCATTGGCCATCGCGACTGGTAAGCCAGTAGAAATAGGCGGTATAAATGGTCGCACCGCCGCCACGGGACGTGGTCTATTTAAGGCGGCTGAATGTTTTATTATGGATAAAGATTGGATGGATTTATTAGGCTGGAAGACTGGTTGGAAAGATAAAACCGTGATCGTACAAGGGTTTGGCAATGTCGGTTCCCATGCATCCGTTTTTGTAGTGGAAGCCGGTGCCAAACTGATCGGTGTTCAAGAATTTCACGTGTCTCTAGTAAATGAGAATGGCATTGATCCAAAGGTATGTGGCGTATTGAAAATAAATATCTCCATGATAATATTTTTTTAATTTTCTTCATATACTTAGGACTTAATGGAGTATTATGCAAAAAATAATAAATCAATCAAGGGCTATACCAAAGCCACCGAAAAAGAGGGCAGTTTGTTGGGTGAAAAATGCGATATACTAATGCCTTGCTCTACGCAAAAGGTTCTCACTGTCGAAAATGCTAACAGTGTACAAGCCAAGATGATTTTAGAAGGCGCTAATGGTCCTTCGACGCCAGCTGCCGATGAAATATTACGTAAAAAGAATGTACTCATTATACCGGATTTGTTTTGCAATGCTGGCGGTGTAACGGTATCCTACTTTGAGTACTTAAAGAATATCAATCATGTATCTTATGGCAAAATGAATGTTAAACGCGAGAAAGCCATAATCAACGAGATCTTTAACTCCATGAATGAGTGCGAGGTAAGTGAACTTTGACCACCGTGCAAATAAGTTAATTTGTTAATATGAATTTTTTTAATTTATTTATTTAGGATAAGTTCAAGCCAAACAAAAAGTTAAAGCTCATAAGAGACTGTACGAAGGAGGCGGATATTGTAGACGCAGGACTACAAACAGTTATGGAAACTGCGGGGGCAGGCATTAAGATTGTGGCCAATGAATTCGGTCTCTGCAATGATTTACGCACCGCTGCCTTTATTTACTCGATTTCTAAGATTTTCCGAGCCTTAGAAATGGAGGGCATTTCTCAACAATAATTACAGAATGCGTCTGAAGTCGCTTGGCGATTATTTATTTTTACAAATTTTACATTTATATATTTATAAGATCCAAAGTGTAATATCCTTTTGTATATTTTTCTTAAATTTTTAAATAAATATTTCTTTACAAAAACACAAACAGAATGGCTTCTTGACAGCAACAGTTTAACAATTAAAAAAAAAAACCCCTACCCACTTACTACGCCAATTTTGGTGGCATTCACCACTGCAATGATTTACGCACCGCCGCCTTTATTTACTCGATTTCGAAGATTTTCCGAGCATTAGAATTGGAGGGCATTTCTCAGCAATAATTGCAGAATGCGTCTGAAGTCGCTAGGCGATTGTTTATTTTTACACATTTTACATTTATATATTTATAAGATCCAAAGTGTAATATCCTTTTGTATATTTTTCTTCAATTTTTAAATAAATATTTCTTTACACAAACACAAACAAAATGGCTTCTTGACAGCAACAGTTTTACAATTAAAAAACAAAACCCCTACCCACTTACCTCTGTTTTTGGTACCCTTATATCTGTTTTTCTGGTAATATGGTACTCATACGACCTGTATAACCCCATTTGCGCGCCGTGAAAAAATCGGGTTTTCACCACGCATCAATGCATCAAATGCACCAAAATGCACCAAAAAAGTGGTGAATGGTACCAAAAATCCATCCACCAAATGCACCAAAAATAGCGTAGTAAGTGGGTAGGGGTTATTATGCATTATTCGTCATTTTTACGATCCCCAAAATCCAAAATTTTTGCCAGAATAAAATAATTAACATTAAAAAAACATTAACATTAACATATTTTCAACAGAAAAAATCAAAACTTCAAAACATAAACAGTCAATATTGTCAAATTTATTTTTCTCAGTTCAGTTGATATTGAGATTTTCATAAGAACAGTTGTGTTGAACGGAGCGATTTGAATTTGTTCTCGAAGAAAATAATTACAAAAAAAACCTGACGCAAATAATAAATAAACAAAAAATATTTTCTTACTGAATATTGTGGAATATTTATATATTCGTAATACAATTGTATATATACAATATACAACAAAATCAGCGGATACCAAAATAATTGCCGAAAAAGTGAGTGCAAAAAATTTCTTACAAAAACACACAAAAAAAATCATAACTGGGATTGCATTATCGCAAGGCAATATGTCCTTCCTTTTAAATGGTAAACTTTTACGATCTTCACTATCGAAGACAGTTTTAAACTGGACCGGACTTGGAGCTACGCGTGAAAAGCACGTGATGCCCAAGCATTTGGAAAAAATCAATAAAGACAAAGACCCACCATTTGCACACATGGTTGAGTATTATTATCACTCGGCCGCTCAGCTAATGGAGCCGATGATGATAAAGGAGCTGGAAAAGTATCCTTACATGAAGAAGGAACAGCGTGAACAACGTGTTTCCGCCATGCTTAAATTGATGGGCTGCACTACAAATCTATTGGAAGTTACCTTCCCTATAATAAGAAGTGATGGCAATTACGAGCTAATCACCGGCTATCGCGCACACCACACTAGACACAGATTACCACTCAAAGGCGGTGGGTTCAATTATATTATTGGCTATTATTTTTCTAGAAAAGCTGGTATATTCAAAAAATTTCTCAACGAATTTTCTAGAATATATGCATGTAGTTGTGTGTTTCAAGAAAATGTTCTTCCTTTTCAATGCTTCAACTGCTGATGTCTAGCATGATATATATAACTGACTGATAATATCCGTTCCTCTTTTGTAGGCATACGTTTTGCCATGGACGTCGACGCCGATGAGATACGCGCTTTGGCTTATCTGATGGCGTTTAAGACGGCTTGCGTGAATGTACCGTTTGGTGGTTCCAAGGGTGGCATACGTATCGACCCGAAGAAGTATACTGCACAAGAATTGCAAACAATTACGCGTCGCTATACAATGGAGCTATTACGTCGCAATATGATAGGTCCGGGTATAGATGTACCGGCACCAGATGTGAATACCAGCCAACGCGAGATGAGTTGGTTGGTGGATCAATATATTAAAACTTTTGGTAATTTTTTTTTATGAAATATTAGAAAACGTCTTGATAGACAAATAAATTGTTCTTCTAGGCTATAACGATGTAGATGCATTGGCCATCACGACTGGTAAGCCAGTAGAAATAGGCGGTATAAATGGTCGCACCGCCGCCACGGGACGTGGTCTATTTAAGGCGGCTGAATGTTTTATTATGGATAAAGATTGGATGGATTTATTAGGCTGGAAGACTGGTTGGAAAGATAAAACCGTGATCGTACAAGGGTTTGGCAATGTCGGTTCCCATGCATCCGTTTTTGTAGTGGAAGCCGGTGCCAAACTGATCGGTGTTCAAGAATTTGACGTGTCTCTAGTAAATGAGAATGGCATTGATCCAAAGGTATGTGGCGTATTGAAAATAAATATCTCCATGATAATATTTTTTTAATTTTCTTCATATACTTAGGACTTAATGGAGTATTATGCAAAAAATAATAAATCAATCAAGGGCTATACCAAAGCCACCGAAAAAGAGGGCAGTTTGTTGGGTGAAAAATGCGATATACTAATGCCTTGCTCTACGCAAAAGGTTCTCACTGTCGAAAATGCTAACAGTGTACAAGCCAAGATGATTTTAGAAGGCGCTAATGGTCCTTCGACGCCAGCTGCCGATGAAATATTACGTAAAAAGAATGTACTCATTATACCGGATTTGTTTTGCAATGCTGGCGGTGTAACGGTATCCTACTTTGAGTACTTAAAGAATATCAATCATGTATCTTATGGCAAAATGAATGTTAAACGCGAGAAAGTCATAATCAACGAGATCTTTAACTCCATGAATGAGTGCGAGGTAAGTGAACTTTGACCACCGTGCAAATAAGTTAATTTGTTAATATGAATTTTTTTAATTTATTTATTTAGGATAAGTTCAAGCCAAACAAAAAGTTAAAGCTCATAAGAGACTGTACGAAGGAGGCGGATATTGTAGACGCAGGACTACAAACAGTTATGGAAACTGCGGGGGCAGGCATTAAGATTGTGGCCAATGAATTCGGTCTCTGCAATGATTTACGCACCGCTGCCTTTATTTACTCGATTTCTAAGATTTTCCGAGCCTTAGAAATGGAGGGCATTTCTCAACAATAATTACAGAATGCGTCTGAAGTCGCTTGGCGATTATTTATTTTTACAAATTTTACATTTATATATTTATAAGATCCAAAGTGTAATATCCTTTTGTATATTTTTCTTAAATTTTTAAATAAATATTTCTTTACAAAAACACAAACAGAATGGCTTCTTGACAGCAACAGTTTAACAATTAAAAAAAAAAACCCCTACCCACTTACTACGCCAATTTTGGTGGCATTCACCACTGCAATGATTTACGCACCGCCGCCTTTATTTACTCGATTTCGAAGATTTTCCGAGCATTAGAATTGGAGGGCATTTCTCAGCAATAATTGCAGAATGCGTCTGAAGTCGCTAGGCGATTGTTTATTTTTACACATTTTACATTTATATATTTATAAGATCCAAAGTGTAATATCCTTTTGTATATTTTTCTTCAATTTTTAAATAAATATTTCTTTACACAAACACAAACAAAATGGCTTCTTGACAGCAACAGTTTTACAATTAAAAAACAAAACCCCTACCCACTTACCTCTGTTTTTGGTACCCTTATATCTGTTTTTCTGTTTTTGGTAATATGGTACTCATACGACCTGTATAACCCCATTTGCGCGCCGTGAAAAAATCGGGTTTTCACCACGCGTCAATGCATCAAATGCACCAAAATGCACCAAAAAAGTGGTGAATGGTACCAAAAATCCATCCACCAAATGCACCAAAAATAGCGTAGTAAGTGGGTAGGGGTTATTATACATTATTCGTCATTTTTTACGATCCCCAAAATCCAAAATTTTTGCCAGAATAAAATAATTAACATTAAAAAAACATTAACATTAACATATTTTCAACAGAAAAAATCAAAACTTCAAAACATAAACAGTCAATATTGTCAAATTTATTTTTCTCAGTTCAGTTGATATTGAGATTTTCATAAGAACAGTTGTGTTGAACGGAGCGATTTGAATTTGTTCTCGAAGAAAATAATTACAAAAAAAAACCTGACGCAAATAATAAATAAACAAAAAATATTTTCTTACTGAATATTGTGGAATATTTATATATTCGTAATACAATTGTATATATACAATATACAACAAAATCAGCGGATACCAAAATAATTGCCGAAAAAGTGAGTGCAAAAAATTTCTTACAAAAACACACAAAAAAAATCATAACTGGGATTGCATTATCGCAAGGCAATATGTCCTTCCTTTTAAATGGTAAACTTTTACGATCTTCACTATCGAAGACAGTTTTAAACTGGACCGGACTTGGAGCTACGCGTGAAAAGCACGTGATGCCCAAGCATTTGGAAAAAATCAATAAAGACAAAGACCCACCATTTGCACACATGGTTGAGTATTATTATCACTCGGCCGCTCAGCTAATGGAGCCGATGATGATAAAGGAGCTGGAAAAGTATCCTTACATGAAGAAGGAACAGCGTGAACAACGTGTTTCCGCCATGCTTAAATTGATGGGCTGCACTACAAATCTATTGGAAGTTACCTTCCCTATAATAAGAAGTGATGGCAATTACGAGCTAATCACCGGCTATCGCGCACACCACACTAGACACAGATTACCACTCAAAGGCGGTGGGTTCAATTATATTATTGGCTATTATTTTTCTAGAAAAGCTGGTATATTCAAAAAATTTCTCAACGAATTTTCTAGAATATATGCATGTAGTTGTGTGTTTCAAGAAAATGTTCTTCCTTTTCAATGCTTCAACTGCTGATGTCTAGCATGATATATATAACTGACTGATAATATCCGTTCCTCTTTTGTAGGCATACGTTTTGCCATGGACGTCGACGCCGATGAGATACGCGCTTTGGCTTATCTGATGGCGTTTAAGACGGCTTGCGTGAATGTACCGTTTGGTGGTTCCAAGGGTGGCATACGTATCGACCCGAAGAAGTATACTGCACAAGAATTGCAAACAATTACGCGTCGCTATACAATGGAGCTATTACGTCGCAATATGATAGGTCCGGGTATAGATGTACCGGCACCAGATGTGAATACCAGCCAACGCGAGATGAGTTGGTTGGTGGATCAATATATTAAAACTTTTGGTAATTTTTTTTTATGAAATATTAGAAAACGTCTTGATAGACAAATAAATTGTTCTTCTAGGCTATAACGATGTAGATGCATTGGCCATCACAACTGGTAAGCCAGTAGAAATAGGCGGTATAAATGGTCGCACCGCCGCCACGGGACGTGGTCTATTTAAGGCGGCTGAATGTTTTATTATGGATAAAGATTGGATGGATTTATTAGGCTGGAAGACTGGTTGGAAAGATAAAACCGTGATCGTACAAGGGTTTGGCAATGTCGGTTCCCATGCATCCGTTTTTGTAGTGGAAGCCGGTGCCAAACTGATCGGTGTTCAAGAATTTGACGTGTCTCTAGTAAATGAGAATGGCATTGATCCAAAGGTATGTGGCGTATTGAAAATAAATATCTCCATGATAATATTTTTTTAATTTTCTTCATATACTTAGGACTTAATGGAGTATTATGCAAAAAATAATAAATCAATCAAGGGCTATACCAAAGCCACCGAAAAAGAGGGCAGTTTGTTGGGTGAAAAATGCGATATACTAATGCCTTGCTCTACGCAAAAGGTTCTCACTGTCGAAAATGCTAACAGTGTACAAGCCAAGATGATTTTAGAAGGCGCTAATGGTCCTTCGACGCCAGCTGCCGATGAAATATTACGTAAAAAGAATGTACTCATTATACCGGATTTGTTTTGCAATGCTGGCGGTGTAACGGTATCCTACTTTGAGTACTTAAAGAATATCAATCATGTATCTTATGGCAAAATGAATGTTAAACGCGAGAAAGCCATAATCAACGAGATCTTTAACTCCATGAATGAGTGCGAGGTAAGTGAACTTTGACCACCGTGCAAATAAGTTAATTTGTTAATATGAATTTTTTTAATTTATTTATTTAGGATAAGTTCAAGCCAAACAAAAAGTTAAAGCTCATAAGAGACTGTACGAAGGAGGCGGATATTGTAGACGCAGGACTACAAACAGTTATGGAAACTGCGGGGGCAGGCATTAAGATTGTGGCCAATGAATTCGGTCTCTGCAATGATTTACGCACCGCTGCCTTTATTTACTCGATTTCTAAGATTTTCCGAGCCTTAGAAATGGAGGGCATTTCTCAACAATAATTACAGAATGCGTCTGAAGTCGCTTGGCGATTATTTATTTTTACAAATTTTACATTTATATATTTATAAGATCCAAAGTGTAATATCCTTTTGTATATTTTTCTTAAATTTTTAAATAAATATTTCTTTACAAAAACACAAACAGAATGGCTTCTTGACAGCAACAGTTTAACAATTAAAAAAAAAACCCCTACCCACTTACTACGCCAATTTTGGTGGCATTCACCACTGCAATGATTTACGCACCGCCGCCTTTATTTACTCGATTTCGAAGATTTTCCGAGCATTAGAATTGGAGGGCATTTCTCAGCAATAATTGCAGAATGCGTCTGAAGTCGCTAGGCGATTGTTTATTTTTACACATTTTACATTTATATATTTATAAGATCCAAAGTGTAATATCCTTTTGTATATTTTTCTTCAATTTTTAAATAAATATTTCTTTACACAAACACAAACAAAATGGCTTCTTGACAGCAACAGTTTTACAATTAAAAAACAAAACCCCTACCCACTTACCTCTGTTTTTGGTACCCTTATATCTGTTTTTCTGTTTTTGGTAATATGGTACTCATACGACCTGTATAACCCCATTTGCGCGCCGTGAAAAAATCGGGAATGGTACCAAAAATCCATCCACCAAATGCACCAAAAATAGCGTAGTAAGTGGGTAGGGGTTATTATACATTATTCGTCATTTTTTACGATCCCCAAAATCCAAAATTTTTGCCAGAATAAAATAATTAACATTAAAAAAACATTAACATTAACATATTTTCAACAGAAAAAATCAAAACTTCAAAACATAAACAGTCAATATTGTCAAATTTATTTTTCTCAGTTCAGTTGATATTGAGATTTTCATAAGAACAGTTGTGTTGAACGGAGCGATTTGAATTTGTTCTCGAAGAAAATAATTACAAAAAAAAACCTGACGCAAATAATAAATAAACAAAAAATATTTTCTTACTGAATATTGTGGAATATTTATATATTCGTAATACAATTGTATATATACAATATACAACAAAATCAGCGGATACCAAAATAATTGCCGAAAAAGTGAGTGCAAAAAATTTCTTACAAAAACACACAAAAAAATCATAACTGGGATTGCATTATCGCAAGGCAATATGTCCTTCCTTTTAAATGGTAAACTTTTACGATCTTCACTATCGAAGACAGTTTTAAACTGGACCGGACTTGGAGCTACGCGTGAAAAGCACGTGATGCCCAAGCATTTGGAAAAAATCAATAAAGACAAAGACCCACCATTTGCACACATGGTTGAGTATTATTATCACTCGGCCGCTCAGCTAATGGAGCCGATGATGATAAAGGAGCTGGAAAAGTATCCTTACATGAAGAAGGAACAGCGTGAACAACGTGTTTCCGCCATGCTTAAATTGATGGGCTGCACTACAAATCTATTGGAAGTTACCTTCCCTATAATAAGAAGTGATGGCAATTACGAGCTAATCACCGGCTATCGCGCACACCACACTAGACACAGATTACCACTCAAAGGCGGTGGGTTCAATTATATTATTGGCTATTATTTTTCTAGAAAAGCTGGTATATTCAAAAAATTTCTCAACGAATTTTCTAGAATATATGCATGTAGTTGTGTGTTTCAAGAAAATGTTCTTCCTTTTCAATGCTTCAACTGCTGATGTCTAGCATGATATATATAACTGACTGATAATATCCGTTCCTCTTTTGTAGGCATACGTTTTGCCATGGACGTCGACGCCGATGAGATACGCGCTTTGGCTTATCTGATGGCGTTTAAGACGGCTTGCGTGAATGTACCGTTTGGTGGTTCCAAGGGTGGCATACGTATCGACCCGAAGAAGTATACTGCACAAGAATTGCAAACAATTACGCGTCGCTATACAATGGAGCTATTACGTCGCAATATGATAGGTCCGGGTATAGATGTACCGGCACCAGATGTGAATACCAGCCAACGCGAGATGAGTTGGTTGGTGGATCAATATATTAAAACTTTTGGTAATTTTTTTTTATGAAATATTAGAAAACGTCTTGATAGACAAATAAATTGTTCTTCTAGGCTATAACGATGTAGATGCATTGGCCATCACGACTGGTAAGCCAGTAGAAATAGGCGGTATAAATGGTCGCACCGCCGCCACGGGACGTGGTCTATTTAAGGCGGCTGAATGTTTTATTATGGATAAAGATTGGATGGATTTATTAGGCTGGAAGACTGGTTGGAAAGATAAAACCGTGATCGTACAAGGGTTTGGCAATGTCGGTTCCCATGCATCCGTTTTTGTAGTGGAAGCCGGTGCCAAACTGATCGGTGTTCAAGAATTTGACGTGTCTCTAGTAAATGAGAATGGCATTGATCCAAAGGTATGTGGCGTATTGAAAATAAATATCTCCATGATAATATTTTTTTAATTTTCTTCATATACTTAGGACTTAATGGAGTATTATGCAAAAAATAATAAATCAATCAAGGGCTATACCAAAGCCACCGAAAAAGAGGGCAGTTTGTTGGGTGAAAAATGCGATATACTAATGCCTTGCTCTACGCAAAAGGTTCTCACTGTCGAAAATGCTAACAGTGTACAAGCCAAGAGGATTTTAGAAGGCGCTAATGGTCCTTCGACGCCAGCTGCCGATGAAATATTACGTAAAAAGAATGTACTCATTATACCGGATTTGTTTTGCAATGCTGGCGGTGTAACGGTATCCTACTTTGAGTACTTAAAGAATATCAATCATGTATCTTATGGCAAAATGAATGCTAAACGCGAGAAAGCCATAATCAACGAGATCTTTAACTCCATGAATGAGTGCGAGGTAAGTGAACTTTGACCACCGTGCAAATAAGTTAATTTGTTAATATGAATTTTTTTAATTTATTTATTTAGGATAAGTTCAAGCCAAACAAAAAGTTAAAGCTCATAAGAGACTGTACGAAGGAGGCGGATATTGTAGACGCAGGACTACAAACAGTTATGGAAACTGCGGGGGCAGGCATTAAGATTGTGGCCAATGAATTCGGTCTCTGCAATGATTTACGCACCGCTGCCTTTATTTACTCGATTTCTAAGATTTTCCGAGCCTTAGAAATGGAGGGCATTTCTCAACAATAATTACAGAATGCGTCTGAAGTCGCTTGGCGATTATTTATTTTTACAAATTTTACATTTATATATTTATAAGATCCAAAGTGTAATATCCTTTTGTATATTTTTCTTAAATTTTTAAATAAATATTTCTTTACAAAAACACAAACAGAATGGCTTCTTGACAGCAACAGTTTAACAATTAAAAAAAAAAAAACCCCTACCCACTTACTACGCCAATTTTGGTGGCATTCACCACTGCAATGATTTACGCACCGCCGCCTTTATTTACTCGATTTCGAAGATTTTCCGAGCATTAGAATTGGAGGGCATTTCTCAGCAATAATTGCAGAATGCGTCTGAAGTCGCTAGGCGATTGTTTATTTTTACACATTTTACATTTATATATTTATAAGATCCAAAGTGTAATATCCTTTTGTATATTTTTCTTCAATTTTTAAATAAATATTTCTTTACACAAACACAAACAAAATGGCTTCTTGACAGCAACAGTTTTACAATTAAAAAACAAAACCCCTACCCACTTACCTCTGTTTTTGGTACCCTTATATCTGTTTTTCTGTTTTTGGTAATATGGTACTCATACGACCTGTATAACCCCATTTGCGCGCCGTGAAAAAATCGGGTTTTCACCACGCGTCAATGCATCAAATGCACCAAAATGCACCAAAAAAGTGGTGAATGGTACCAAAAATCCATCCACCAAATGCACCAAAAATAGCGTAGTAAGTGGGTAGGGGTTATTATACATTATTCGTCATTTTTTACGATCCCCAAAATCCAAAATTTTTGCCAGAATAAAATAATTAACATTAAAAAAACATTAACATTAACATATTTTCAACAGAAAAAATCAAAACTTCAAAACATAAACAGTCAATATTGTCAAATTTATTTTTCTCAGTTCAGTTGATATTGAGATTTTCATAAGAACAGTTGTGTTGAACGGAGCGATTTGAATTTGTTCTCGAAGAAAATAATTACAAAAAAAAACCTGACGCAAATAATAAATAAACAAAAAATATTTTCTTACTGAATATTGTGGAATATTTATATATTCGTAATACAATTGTATATATACAATATACAACAAAATCAGCGGATACCAAAATAATTGCCGAAAAAGTGAGTGCAAAAAATTTCTTACAAAAACACACAAAAAAAATCATAACTGGGATTGCATTATCGCAAGGCAATATGTCCTTCCTTTTAAATGGTAAACTTTTACGATCTTCACTATCGAAGACAGTTTTAAACTGGACCGGACTTGGAGCTACGCGTGAAAAGCACGTGATGCCCAAGCATTTGGAAAAAATCAATAAAGACAAAGACCCACCATTTGCACACATGGTTGAGTATTATTATCACTCGGCCGCTCAGCTAATGGAGCCGATGATGATAAAGGAGCTGGAAAAGTATCCTTACATGAAGAAGGAACAGCGTGAACAACGTGTTTCCGCCATGCTTAAATTGATGGGCTGCACTACAAATCTATTGGAAGTTACCTTCCCTATAATAAGAAGTGATGGCAATTACGAGCTAATCACCGGCTATCGCGCACACCACACTAGACACAGATTACCACTCAAAGGCGGTGGGTTCAATTATATTATTGGCTATTATTTTTCTAGAAAAGCTGGTATATTCAAAAAATTTCTCAACGAATTTTCTAGAATATATGCATGTAGTTGTGTGTTTCAAGAAAATGTTCTTCCTTTTCAATGCTTCAACTGCTGATGTCTAGCATGATATATATAACTGACTGATAATATCCGTTCCTCTTTTGTAGGCATACGTTTTGCCATGGACGTCGACGCCGATGAGATACGCGCTTTGGCTTATCTGATGGCGTTTAAGACGGCTTGCGTGAATGTACCGTTTGGTGGTTCCAAGGGTGGCATACGTATCGACCCGAAGAAGTATACTGCACAAGAATTGCAAACAATTACGCGTCGCTATACAATGGAGCTATTACGTCGCAATATGATAGGTCCGGGTATAGATGTACCGGCACCAGATGTGAATACCAGCCAACGCGAGATGAGTTGGTTGGTGGATCAATATATTAAAACTTTTGGTAATTTTTTTTTATGAAATATTAGAAAACGTCTTGATAGACAAATAAATTGTTCTTCTAGGCTATAACGATGTAGATGCATTGGACATCACGACTGGTAAGCCAGTAGAAATAGGCGGTATAAATGGTCGCACCGCCGCCACGGGACGTGGTCTATTTAAGGCGGCTGAATGTTTTATTATGGATAAAGATTGGATGGATTTATTAGGCTGGAAGACTGGTTGGAAAGATAAAACCGTGATCGTACAAGGGTTTGGCAATGTCGGTTCCCATGCATCCGTTTTTGTAGTGGAAGCCGGTGCCAAACTGATCGGTGTTCAAGAATTTGACGTGTCTCTAGTAAATGAGAATGGCATTGATCCAAAGGTATGTGGCGTATTGAAAATAAATATCTCCATGATAATATTTTTTTAATTTACTTCATATACTTAGGACTTAATGGAGTATTATGCAAAAAATAATAAATCAATCAAGGGCTATACCAAAGCCACCGAAAAAGAGGGCAGTTTGTTGCGTGAAAAATGCGATATACTAATGCCTTGCTCTACGCAAAAGGTTCTCACTGTCGAAAATGCTAACAGTGTACAAGCCAAGATGATTTTAGAAGGCGCTAATGGTCCTTCGACGCCAGCTGCCGATGAAATATTACGTAAAAAGAATGTACTCATTATACCGGATTTGTTTTGCAATGCTGGCGGTGTAACGGTATCCTACTTTGAGTACTTAAAGAATATCAATCATGTATCTTATGGCAAAATGAATGTTAAACGCGAGAAAGCCATAATCAACGAGATCTTTAACTCCATGAATGAGTGCGAGGTAAGTGAACTTTGACCACCGTGCAAATAAGTTAATTTGTTAATATGAATTTTTTTAATTTATTTATTTAGGATAAGTTCAAGCCAAACAAAAAGTTAAAGCTCATAAGACACTGTACGAAGGAGGCGGATATTGTAGACGCAGGACTACAAACAGTTATGGAAACTGCGGGGGCAGGCATTAAGATTGTGGCCAATGAATTCGGTCTCTGCAATGATTTACGCACCGCTGCCTTTATTTACTCGATTTCTAAGATTTTCCGAGCCTTAGAAATGGAGGGCATTTCTCAACAATAATTACAGAATGCGTCTGAAGTCGCTTGGCGATTATTTATTTTTACAAATTTTACATTTATATATTTATAAGGTCCAAAGTGTAATATCCTTTTGTATATTTTTCTTAAATTTTTAAATAAATATTTCTTTACAAAAACACAAACAGAATGGCTTCTTGACAGCAACAGTTTAACAATTAAAAAAAAAAACCCCTACCCACTTACTACGCCAATTTTGGTGGCATTCACCACTGCAATGATTTACGCACCGCCGCCTTTATTTACTCGATTTCGAAGATTTTCCGAGCATTAGAATTGGAGGGCATTTCTCAGCAATAATTGCAGAATGCGTCTGAAGTCGCTAGGCGATTGTTTATTTTTACACATTTTACATTTATATATTTATAAGATCCAAAGTGTAATATCCTTTTGTATATTTTTCTTCAATTTTTAAATAAATATTTCTTTACACAAACACAAACAAAATGGCTTCTTGACAGCAACAGTTTTACAATTAAAAAACAAAACCCCTACCCACTTACCTCTGTTTTTGGTACCCTTATATCTGTTTTTCTGTTTTTGGTAATATGGTACTCATACGACCTGTATAACCCCATTTGCGCGCCGTGAAAAAATCGGGTTTTCACCACGCGTCAATGCATCAAATGCACCAAAATGCACCAAAAAAGTGGTGAATGGTACCAAAAATCCATCCACCAAATGCACCAAAAATAGCGTAGTAAGTGGGTAGGGGTTATTATGCATTATTCGTCATTTTTTACGATCCCCAAAATCCAAAATTTTTGCCAGAATAAAATAATTAACATTAAAAAAACATTAACATTAACATATTTTCAACAGAAAAAATCAAAACTTCAAAACATAAACAGTCAATATTGTCAAATTTATTTTTCTCAGTTCAGTTGATATTGAGATTTTCATAAGAACAGTTGTGTTGAACGGAGCGATTTGAATTTGTTCTCGAAGAAAATAATTACAAAAAAAAACCTGACGCAAATAATAAATAAACAAAAAATATTTTCTTACTGAATATTGTGGAATATTTATATATTCGTAATACAATTGTATATATACAATATACAACAAAATCAGCGGATACCAAAATAATTGCCGAAAAAGTGAGTGCAAAAAATTTCTTACAAAAACACACAAAAAAAATCATAACTGGGATTGCATTATCGCAAGGCAATATGTCCTTCCTTTTAAATGGTAAACTTTTACGATCTTCACTATCGAAGACAGTTTTAAACTGGACCGGACTTGGAGCTACGCGTGAAAAGCACGTGATGCCCAAGCATTTGGAAAAAATCAATAAAGACAAAGACCCACCATTTGCACACATGGTTGAGTATTATTATCACTCGGCCGCTCAGCTAATGGAGCCGATAATGATAAAGGAGCTGGAAAAGTATCCTTACATGAAGAAGGAACAGCGTGAACAACGTGTTTCCGCCATGCTTAAATTGATGGGCTGCACTACAAATCTATTGGAAGTTACCTTCCCTATAATAAGAAGTGATGGCAATTACGAGCTAATCACCGGCTATCGCGCACACCACACTAGACACAGATTACCACTCAAAGGCGGTGGGTTCAATTATATTATTGGCTATTATTTTTCTAGAAAAGCTGGTATATTCAAAAAATTTCTCAACGAATTTTCTAGAATATATGCATGTAGTTGTGTGTTTCAAGAAAATGTTCTTCCTTTTCAATGCTTCAACTGCTGATGTCTAGCATGATATATATAACTGACTGATCATATCCGTTCCTCTTTTGTAGGCATACGTTTTGCCATGGACGTCGACGCCGATGAGATACGCGCTTTGGCTTATCTGATGGCGTTTAAGACGGCTTGCGTGAATGTACCGTTTGGTGGTTCCAAGGGTGGCATACGTATCGACCCGAAGAAGTATACTGCACAAGAATTGCAAACAATTACGCGTCGCTATACAATGGAGCTATTACGTCGCAATATGATAGGTCCGGGTATAGATGTACCGGCACCAGATGTGAATACCAGCCAACGCGAGATGAGTTGGTTGGTGGATCAATATATTAAAACTTTTGGTAATTTTTTTTTATGAAATATTAGAAAACGTCTTGATAGACAAATAAATTGTTCTTCTAGGCTATAACGATGTAGATGCATTGGCCATCACGACTGGTAAGCCAGTAGAAATAGGCGGTATAAATGGTCGCACCGCCGCCACGGGACGTGGTCTATTTAAGGCGGCTGAATGTTTTATTATGGATAAAGATTGGATGGATTTATTAGGCTGGAAGACTGGTTGGAAAGATAAAACCGTGATCGTACAAGGGTTTGGCAATGTCGGTTCCCATGCATCCGTTTTTGTAGTGGAAGCCGGTGCCAAACTGATCGGTGTTCAAGAATTTGACGTGTCTCTAGTAAATGAGAATGGCATAGATCCAAAGGTATGTGGCGTATTGGAAATAAATATCTCCATAATAATATTTTTTTAATTTTCTTCATATACTTAGGACTTAATGGAGTATTATGCAAAAAATAATAAATCAATCAAGGGCTATACCAAAGCCACCGAAAAAGAGGGCAGTTTGTTGGGTGAAAAATGCGATATACTAATGCCTTGCTCTACGCAAAAGGTTCTCACTGTCGAAAATGCTAACAGTGTAGAAGCCAAGATGATTTTAGAAGGCGCTAATGGTCCTTCGACGCCAGCTGCCGATGAAATATTACGTAAAAAGAATGTACTCATTATACCGGATTTGTTTTGCAATGCTGGCGGTGTAACGGTATCCTACTTTGAGTACTTAAATAATATCAATCATGTATCTTATGGCAAAATGAATGTTAAACGCGAGAAAGCCATAATCAACGAGATCTTTAACTCCATGAATGAGTGCGAGGTAAGTGAACTTTGACCACCGTGCAAATAAGTTAATTTGTTAATATGAATTTTTTTAATTTATTTATTTAGGATAAGTTCAAGCCAAACAAAAAGTTAAAGCTCATAAGAGACTGTACGAAGGAGGCGGATATTGTAGACGCAGGACTACAAACAGTTATGGAAACTGCGGGGGCAGGCATTAAGATTGTGGCCAATGAATTCGGTCTCTGCAATGATTTACGCACCGCTGCCTTTATTTACTCGATTTCTAAGATTTTCCGAGCCTTAGAAATGGAGGGCATTTCTCAACAATAATTACAGAATGCGTCTGAAGTCGCTTGGCGATTATTTATTTTTACAAATTTTACATTTATATATTTATAAGATCCAAAGTGTAATATCCTTTTGTATATTTTTCTTCAATTTTTAAATAAATATTTCTTTACACAAACACAAACAAAATGGCTTCTTGACAGCAACAGTTTTACAATTAAAAAACAAAACCCCTACCCACTTACCTCTGTTTTTGGTACCCTTATATCTGTTTTTCTGTTTTTGGTAATATGGTACTGGCTAAATGAGTCTGAAGGAAGACGCACAGCCAAATCATTTCACCACACAGAAACACACCAATCACCACATAATCAAAAGCACCACACTGATATGTTACATTCACCTCATCACGAGAGAGAACACCACACACACACACACAAACATACACATACATCAACATGATGACACCACTCAGCACAAAAGTTCAACAAAAAGGAACGAGAAAGGATCTCGCGCCACCTTTCGTAGATATCAGCCGATCGCTCAGCATCTCCCGGTTTCCTTTAAACGTTTTAGATTTTGTTATACCACGTTTAATATTTAATATAACCATTCATCGCAACATTTGTTAAAATATATATATAAATTCTTCAAATTATATAGATTGAACTAAATAAATATTGTTATAATTCTTACCGAATTGAGTGCGTTTCGCTTTTCATTAAAGAAGGTGACATAAGGTTACAGGAAAATAAGGTGAGAATATTGTTCATGGTCCTTCGAGCCGGATAGAAAGGCACTGTGGCTAAATAAATATAAAAAAATTAATATACATATATGTGAAAAAGTGTTTAATAAAATAATAAAAATTATACAAGTGACAAACAAAATCAAACAAAAAAGAAAACCAAACAACAAAATTGTGCCAAAAACCGGTTTCGCGAAACAGCAAGTGCAGTGACCTATATTATTTAAGGTACATACAGTATATACATATGTATATAGTATACACTGTGCTACAAAAAGGTACAGATATAAATAAAATAAAATATTTACCAAATAAAGAAATGTGCAGTGCAAATATTCAAAACATACATATTTAAATATAACTAAATTTTATAAAAACAAAAAAAATAGTAATAAATAAAATAAAAAAAATTTACAAAAATAATTAAAATCTGTAAAGTTATATTGTTCTGCGACCTTTTACATACAAATACAAAACAACAAAAATATAATAAAAATACATATATGTTTAATGCTGTGAAAAAAACAAACAAAAAAATTACATAGATGTTAAACAAAATAAAATTCAAACGCGCGCGAAACTAAAATTTAAAACAGAAATCGGGCGCGTTCTAACTATAAAATGAAAACTATAAAAACACCAAAAATTTAAAATATAAATCGGGCGCGAAATAATTAGAAAAATATAATCACACAATAAAGCAACGAAGTCATATTGAAACAATCTACAAAGGAGGAAACGGGAGCAAGAGGACACTAAACAAAGGAGGAAATTAGGAAAGAACATTAAACACAGGAGGAAATTGGAGTAGAGGATCACTAAACACAGGAGGAAACTAAAACAAAGCAGGGGATAATAACTACAAAATTATCCAATTTTACATACGTATTCTCCCAAAAACCCCTTGAGGCGAGACAAAGTAAGTCCTTTCCATTTTTGTTAACATATGTAAATATGTATGATATCAAACGGTTTTATCAGATATAAAACCAATATAATCCGTTTGAGCGATTCCAAAACGGGAATAAAAAACAGTTTGCTAAACTATATAATCAATATATTTATATAAAAACATAAGGTAATCATTTCCGGCCTTATATGCTTACCCTTTTGTACACAAACACACCTATAAAAAATAGAAAACCAACAAATTATATTCAAGTATTTACTTGCAAAACTTTCAAGCAATACCCCTTCTGTTTTTTCAAACAGTAAGCAGGATTGCATAAAATAGGTAAGCAAAAGGCACAAAAAATCCATAGCAAAGAGAACAATTTCAAACATACATATTTACATATTCACTTATCAAAACCATAAGTTTAATATACATAAAGGCAACAAACATAACTTAGTACTTACTAATACAAATAAACAAACATTCAAACACAAATTATTACATTGAAACATATTAACTCATATATCCACATGTGCAGAGGTTAATCACCTTCACATTTTCACTTTTCTTTTCTCGCTCTCTTCTTATCGCGCTAATATAAGTATACATATCTACACAAACAGATACACGGTATTCATTTGCATACGCGGTAATGCACCCTACATCCGGGTATATGCAAATATAAAAATCTTAATAAATCAAAAAAAAAAAAAAAAAAGCGAGCATATAATTTTTTCTAAAAAAAAAAAAAAAAAACACGGTTAAAATACAAAATACACGTATAAGCTGGTAAGAGTATTATAATATAAAAGTACATATATAAACAATTTAAGTCCGTATAGGCAAATATTATTACAACAATACCCCTTGTTCTTTGTATTACAAAAAACAAGCAGGATTGTATACCAACCAATTCAGCATATCATATGCACATAAATAGGCACATAGCGTGCACACATATGTACAAAGGTTACTGACCTTCTTTACCTCTTTTACGAGCGCTAATATACAAGGACATACGGATAAGTCCGTAATATATAATATAAATATAAAATCGCAAGTAAATACAAACGTGCGGTCAACAAAAACGATTAACGCGTATTTTAGCAAATTTAATAATTTTAATAACTCTTATTTCCAAAAAGAGTTTCGGTTTTCGAGATTTATCAGTTAACACTATCAGTTAACAACAAACAATTTATCTTATCAAATTTTCAATTCTAAATGAGCACAGACTCAAAAGAATCTAAATCAAGTCAATTTTTACAAATTCCGAAAATGGCTGATGAAGATAAACCACAAAACACACCTGCAGAAGCTACACGCTCAAAGCAGAGTGTAAAACAAAAAAGATCAAAAGATCCTTTACTATCAAGATTCATCACTGAAAGTGATACTTTTATAAACTATTGCACGCAATTCAAAGCTTCCCCTATTGCTGACACCACGGAATCGGTTTTAAAAGTAAAACTCGAAAGTGTCCACGAAATATGGGCACGCCTTCTGGCAGCGTACGATACAGTAATTGATGCTGACGACACTGAACTCCCAGAAAACATAAAAGCTTCGGCGACAGCCAAATTAAATAATTGCCGTGGTCATAAAGAAATAATAAAGGGAATGATAAGCGAACAGTTAAATGTATTAAGGCCAAATAGCGCCACTACTCCCCCTCCCAGAGAAGTCACAACAACAAAAGAAGACCTAGATAAAGGCATGTATCTAAATGTACCAACTTGTGATACTGAAGTTTTTACTGGATGTTATGAACAATGGCCGTCCTTCCGGGACATGTTCACAGCCCTTTACATAAACCATCCTAGACTTGCAGAAGCACAAAAGCTATTCCAACTAAGGTACAAGACACAAGGGGAAGCAGGCATTATCGTCAAGCAATTCGATGTAAATGGCGACAATTTTAAGCTGGCTTGGGATGCACTAGTTCAAAGATATGAAAATAAAAGGGTAATGATAGAAAACCCTATAAAAACTATATTACATTATCCAAAAATTAAACAAGAATCCAGCCAGGAATATCAAAAATTTTACTCGACAGTGACTAATTGCCTGTCAGTGTTAAAAACACAAAATTCTCCCGTAGAATATTGGGACCATATGATAGTAACTATCTGTACAGAAAAACTCCCTCAGGCTGCGGTACTACGATGGGAGCAATCACTTGACGATAGAAGAGTAATGCCCACTTGGGAGCAAATGAAGAAATTCCTCGCTGCTCAGTACGAGATAGCTGAGCGAATGGGCAGCCAAAATATGAATATATCAAGTCATCAAAATGAGTCGAGTAAAACCTCGTTTAAGCCTCAAGCAAGCAATAATATGCAATATAATAGACCTGTCAATAAAAGTCACACATTCGTTTCAAATCAAAATAATCAACGGCAATCGTTGTGTGACCTCTGTAAAGAAGGTCATAAATTAAGATCTTGCGAGATATACAAAAAATTACCCGTTTCAGATAGAAACAATGTTGTCCGTCAACATAGACTTTGCATAAACTGTCTGTCGAATAATCATATGACAAAAGACTGTGAAAGCAAATTCAATTGTGTATATTGTCAACGAAGACACCACTCACTGCTTCACATTACTAATTTTCAAAATATGAAGCAAAATAAGTTTAATAAAACCACGGGGTTAGTCGCTACGACCACATCAAATAATCCCGAAATATCAAATCCCGAAAAAAGGGAAGAACAACCATCATGCTCTAAAGCAGCAAAAATTCAAGCGCTTCATTCAGAAAATGAAAGCAAAATTCTTTTACCCACTGCGGTCATCACCATTGAACATAAAGGTGATTTATTCAAACTAAGAGCACTAATAGATCAAGGCTCTCAAAGATCCTTTATATCTTCAAAGGTTCAAAATCGGCTCAAACTGCCAATAAAACATTCTAACTTTCAAATCTCGGGAATGGGCGGGAGCATTATTCAAAATTCCAACAAAATATGCCCAATCACCATAGTATCTCCAAGTGCGGATATTAGAATAGATGCGCAAGCCATCGTTCTACCGCAACTTACAAATTTGCTTCCAAGCTATGAAGTTAATAAAAAACACTGGGAAAAATGCTCACATCTCAAGTTAGCAGATCCCAACTGTCATACCCCATCCCAAATCGACATATTATTAGGCAGTGACTTAATACCTCAAATAATTCTTGAAGGTATTGAGAAAATCTCCAATAAATTGTTAGCCCAAAATACAATCTTTGGGTGGATTATAAGTGGCCAAGTCACTGAAAAAATAAATTCTTTCACAACACAAGTGGAAAACATCACAAACGAATATTTAAATAACCAACTTAAAAAATTCTGGGAAGTAGAAGAATTACCTCAAATCACTCAACTTTCAGAAGAAGACCAGGCATGCGAAGCCTACTACAAGTCCACAACAACAAGAAACGAACATGGTCGTTATGTTGTGCGACTCCCATTCAAACCTACTTTTCCAGAAACCACAGCTCTTGGCCACTCTAGAATATCAGCAGTCCAGCAATTCCTAAGCATGGAAAAAAGCCTGATAAAGAAAAGTGAGCTTAAATCAGCATATGATAATGTAATGGAGGAATATCTTGACCTCAATCATATGGAAGAGACTGTACCATATGAGAAAATTTCCAAAGGTAGATATTTGTCTTTTTACCTTCCACATCATGGGGTAATAAGACCAGATAAAATCACAACGAAAGTACGAGTGGTTTTCAATGCCTCAAAATGTACGAGCTCAGGCAAATCACTCAATGACGTACTATACACAGGGCCAACATTACAACCTGACCTCATGTTGCTAATACTAAATTGGCGCATGTTTAAATACGTTTTTAACGGAGACGTTGAAAAAATGTACAGGCAAATTATGGTACATGAAGATGACCAAGATTTCCAACGCATAGTCTTCCGCAATTCAATTAATAGTCCAATTAGCGACTACAAACTTAAAACAGTTACCTTTGGCATCAATTGCGCACCTTATTTAGCCATTAGGACATTACATGAAGTTGCAAAAACATGCGAAACTAATTTGCCCCTAGCATCTTCTGTGTTGCAAACACAAACATACGTGGACGACATACTATCAGGTAGCCACAGTATCCCATTAGCGAGCGAATCACTATCTCAAGTGATCAAAGCACTTAATTCAGCAGGGTTTCCCCTCAAGAAAATTACATCAAACCACCCCGAAATAATAAAAGATATAAAAAAGGAAGACTTATTAGATACAGACTTCCTTAAGTTTGAAAAGGCTAGTACAACAAAAACACTAGGGATTCAATGGAATGCGATAACAGATCAATTCTCATATACAATTGAGTCAATATCTGCAATGTCCGCCATAACCAAACGCCAAATACTTTCCTCGGTGGCAAAACTTTTCGACCCCGCAGGATGGCTTTCGCCAATAATGATTCAAGCCAAAATCCTCATTCAAGAATTGTGGCAAGATGGCACTGAATGGGATGAACAGGTAAAACCTATACGCTTAACAAAATGGGTTCAATTTGCTAACAACTTACACACTATATCAGAAATTCGAATCCCTCGATGGGTAAACTTCAGCCCTGACATTAATGTAGAATTACACGGTTTCTGTGACGCCTCTGAAAAGGCATATTGCGCAACTGTCTACGTACGAACTCAGTACGATAGTAAAATATCTTCACATCTTTTGGTAGCCAAAGCCAAAGTTGCACCTTTGAAGACACTAAGCCTGCCACGGCTCGAACTGAATGGCGCCCTTCTGTTAGCAAAATTAATTTCAATAGTTCAAACCCATCTCAAATTAAACGATCACAAAATGTATCTTTGGTCAGACTCAGAAATAGTTCTAGCATGGTTAGAAAAACCACCCTATACTTGGAAGACGTATGTCTCTAACCGTATATCTCAAATATTAGACTTAGTTGGCCCAGCAAAATGGCAACATGTTGCAAGTGCAGATAACCCAGCGGATCTTGGCACAAGAGGTTGCAAACCACTTCACATCACCAGCACTACACTCTGGTGGAACGGTCCTACATGGCTAACAGAGTCACAAGAATTCTGGCCAAAATCTCCTGCTCGGAATATAATTCCGCCGGAAAGTCGGAAAATTGAAAATTTTCATATCACTCCCGAAGAGGATGATATTCTCCACCGATTTTCATCATTCCCTAGAGCACTAAGGGTAATCGCTTACATCCATAAATTCATCCAAAGGATTAAACAAAAAATTAAGGGAATATCAAGTGATCATTGCGCACAACTAACTCATTCCGACTTGCAACATGCCAAGGTCAGTCTCATCTTATATACCCAAACTCGCTATTTCAGTCGAGAGAAATCAAAGCTACTGGAAAAACGACCTCTCGAAAAAGGAAGCTCACTTCTCGTCCTTAACCCATTCCTGGACGCTAAGGGATTAATACGGGCAAATGGAAGACTAGCAAATTCCAGCCTTAGTTATAACGAACGATATCCCATTATTATTCCAGAGAAATCCCGTTTTACCAATTTATTTCTGATATATCTCCATCAGCTTACACTGCATGGTGAGCATCGCCTGATGCAACAAATGGTCCGGCAAGAATTTTATATACCGCGACTAAAGCCACAAATTAAAAGAACCATCTTCATGTGTAAACAGTGTACGATATACAAGCACAAGATGCGTACGCAGATCATGGCAGCCTTACCACCTGAACGCTGCAATTATGCTCTACCCTTTACCATCACTGGGGTTGATTTTGCTGGACCTTTCCAGATAAAGGCCTCGATGTTAAGGTCTTCCTCATTTAGAAAAGGGTATGTGGCTGTCTTTGTATGTTTTACGACAAAGGCAGTACACCTAGAGCTATGTTCCGATCTGACTACTGCGGCTTTTCTCGCAGCATTTGCACGATTTGTCGGACGACGTGGATTTCCTTTAAAAATTATGAGCGACAATGGAAAAAACTTTGTCGGAGCTCAAAGAGCCACAGAAAGGGAGTTTTTACAATTCAGCCAAGAAGTAGCCCCTGAAATTGTCAAAAAATATGCACCCCAAGGGATCGATTGGCAATTCATACCACCATGTTCTCCACACATGGGCGGACTTTGGGAATCAGCAGTAAAAAGCTTCAAATTCCATTTAAAGAAAACGGCAGGTAACCATAAGTTCAATTATGAGGAGTTTACCACACTACTCGCTCGTATCGAAGCCGTTCTTAACTCTAGACCTATCTCACCACTCTCGCAAGATCCCTACGACTTCACAGCCTTAACCCCAGGGCATTTTCTCAAAGGAGCACCCATTCTGGCCATACCTGAGCCAGGCGTGGAGTCGCTATCCTTATTAAACAGATGGGAACGAATTAAAATTCTCCATCATGATTTCAGCCGTAGATGGAAGGAAGACTATATCAAGGACCTCCACAAGAGATACCGCTGGAAAGTTCAAGGAAAAGAACCAAAACTTGGAGATTGTGTCCTTATACAAGACGATTGTCTCCCACCTTCGGAATGGCGACTTGGACGCATAAAGCAGCTTCACTACAGCTCCGACGGTCATGTTCGAGTAGTTGATCTCCGCACCCAAACCGGAACGCTAACCAGACCGCTCGTCAAATTATGCTTTCTGCCAAACGCCGAAGATAAAGAAACGTAAATATACTCGAAAACCGAATGTTAATTAATAAATCGTTAAAACAGATAAACCGCTTACAAACTCGAAACCTCGAACATCAAAAAACGCCATAAAACCCTAACATAAATGTCCGATAAGAAATAACAATCTATGCATGCCACATAACGTGGCACTCATGTTCATATTATTGTTGACTCCACAATACATATAACTAATATAACAATTTTTCTATACAGAGCAATATGGACGTAGAAATGGCATCACCATCAACGCCAACCATGCGTTCGGTTGTTCCCGCTCCGCGCCCTGGAACTGCCCCAATCGCAGCACGCCGGACCACCATTCCAACCGCCGTGCCTCAACCAACAACAGGCACCACCGCGCCAACGGCCCCGGGCAATAGCATGGCATCAACACCAGCATCACCCGCACTAACAGCGGATTTCCAGCGCATTCGATGCCCATTGTGTCGACGCCCGCATCGACTATCGCACTGCGGCATTTTTAAAGGCATGCCACCGATGCAACGCCAACAAGTTGCACAGGCACACGGCTATTGCCTAAATTGCCTGGGAACTACTCACGCAACGCAGGAGTGCCCGTCCAACAATCGCTGCCAAATCTGTGTGCGTTCGCATCACACGCTGCTGCACCGCACTACCAGACGCGACGCAGGGCGACAAGCGGCTCCTCGCACCAGTGATAACATCAGGCGTTCTCAAAGAGCGCCTTTGATACAATACCGCCGGCGTGGACCCCCGTCTGCAGAATCCCGTCACTGGCAACACCGTGCCACATCAGCACGACGTCAGCAGCCTAGGCCGCACTCCCGCCGGTCAACAGGCCTCAGCAGCGTCGTAGCCACGCTACAGCAGCTACAGCGGCTTCTAGGCTAAATATTCGCCTAGGGGGGCCGGGATGGCTAAATGAGTCTGAAGGAAGACGCACAGCCAAATCATTTCACCACACAGAAACACACCAATCACCACATAATCAAAAGCACCACACTGATATGTTACATTCACCTCATCACGAGAGAGAACACCACACACACACACACAAACATACACATACATCAACATGATGACACCACTCAGCACAAAAGTTCAACAAAAAGGAACGAGAAAGGATCTCGCGCCACCTTTCGTAGATATCAGCCGATCGCTCAGCATCTCCCGGTTTCCTTTAAACGTTTTAGATTTTGTTATACCACGTTTAATATTTAATATAACCATTCATCGCAACATTTGTTAAAATATATATATAAATTCTTCAAATTATATAGATTGAACTAAATAAATATTGTTATAATTCTTACCGAATTGAGTGCGTTTCGCTTTTCTTTAAAGAAGGTGACATAAGGTTACAGGAAAATAAGGTGAGAATATTGTTCAGGTACTCATACGACCTGTATAACCCCCTTTGCGCGCCGTGAAAAAATCGGTTTTTCACCACGCGCCAATGCATCAAATGCACCAAAATGCACCAAAAAAGTGGTGAATGGTACCAAAAATCCATCCACCAAATGCACCAAAAAATAGCGTAGTAAGTGGGTAGGGGTTATTATGCATTATTCGTCATTTTTTACGATCCCCAAAATCCAAAATTTTTGCCAGAATAAAATAATTAACATTAAAAAAAACATTAACATTAACATATTTTCAACAGAAAAAATCAAAACTTCAAAACATAAACAGTCAATATTGTCAAATTTATTTTTCTCAGTTCAGTTGATATTGAGATTTTCATAAGAACAGTTGTGTTGAACGGAGCGATTTGAATTTGTTCTCGAAGAATATAATTACAAAAAAAAACCTGACGCAAATAATAAATAAACAAAAAATATTTTCTTACTGAATATTGTGGAATATTTATATATTCGTAATACAATTGTATATATACAATATACAACAAAATCAGCGGATACCAAAATAATTGCCGAAAAAGTGAGTGCAAAAAATTTCTTACAAAAACACAAAAAAAAATCATAACTGGGATTGCATTATCGCAAGGCAATATGTCCTTCCTTTTAAATGGTAAACTTTTACGATCTTCACTATCGAAGACAGTTTTAAACTGGACCGGACTTGGGGCTACGCGTGAAAAGCACGTGATGCCCAAGCATTTGGAAAAAATCAATAAAGACAAAGACCCACCATTTGCACACATGGTTGAGTATTATTATCACTCGGCCGCTCAGCTATTGGAGCCGATGATGATAAAGGAGCTGGAAAAGTATCCTTACATGAAGAAGGAACAGCGTGAACAACGTGTTTCCGCCATGCTTAAATTGATGGGCTGCACTACAAATCTATTGGAAGTTACCTTCCCTATAATAAGAAGTGATGGCAATTACGAGCTAATCACCGGCTATCGCGCACACCACACTAGACACAGATTACCACTCAAAGGCGGTGGGTTCAATTATATTATTGGCTATTATTTTTCTAGAAAAGCTGGTATATTCAAAAAAATTTCTCAACGAATTTTCTAGAATATATGCATGTAGTTGTGTGTTTCAAGAAAATGTTCTTCCTTTTCAATGCTTCAACTGCTGATGTCTAGCATGATATATATAACTGACTGATCATATCCGTTCCTCTTTTGTAGGCATACGTTTTGCCATGGACGTCGACGCCGATGAGATACGCGCTTTGGCTTATCTGATGGCGTTTAAGACGGCTTGCGTGAATGTACCGTTTGGTGGTTCCAAGGGTGGCATACGTATCGACCCGAAGAAGTATACTGCACAAGAATTGCAAACAATTACGCGTCGCTATACAATGGAGCTATTACGTCGCAATATGATAGGTCCGGGTATAGATGTACCGGCACCAGATGTGAATACCAGCCAACGCGAGATGAGTTGGTTGGTGGATCAATATATTAAAACTTTTGGTAATTTTTTTTTATGAAATATTAGAAAACGTCTTGATAGACAAATAAATTGTTCTTCTAGGCTATAACGATGTAGATGCATTGGCCATCACGACTGGTAAGCCAGTAGAAATAGGCGGTATAAATGGTCGCACCGCCGCCACGGGACGTGGTCTATTTAAGGCGGCTGAATGTTTTATTATGGATAAAGATTGGATGGATTTATTAGGCTGGAAGACTGGTTGGAAAGATAAAACCGTGATCGTACAAGGGTTTGGCAATGTCGGTTCCCATGCATCCGTTTTTGTAGTGGAAGCCGGTGCCAAACTGATCGGTGTTCAAGAATTTGACGTGTCTCTAGTAAATGAGAATGGCATAGATCCAAAGGTATGTGGCGTATTGAAAATAAATATCTCCATGATAATATTTTTTTAATTTTCTTCATATACTTAGGACTTAATGGAGTATTATGCAAAAAATAATAAATCAATCAAGGGCTATACCAAAGCCACCGAAAAAGAGGGCAGTTTGTTGGGTGAAAAATGCGATATACTAATGCCTTGCTCTACGCAAAAGGTTCTCACTGTCGAAAATGCTAACAGTGTACAAGCCAAGATGATTTTAGAAGGCGCTAATGGTCCTTTGACGCCAGCTGCCGATGAAATATTACGTAAAAAGAATGTACTCATTATACCGGATTTGTTTTGCAATGCTGGCGGTGTAACGGTATCCTACTTTGAGTACTTAAAGAATATCAATCATGTATCTTATAGCAAAATGAATGTTAAACGCGAGAAAGCCATAATCAACGAGATCTTTAACTCCATGAATGAGTGCGAGGTAAGTGAACTTTGACCACCGTGCAAATAAGTTAATTTGTTAATATGAATTTTTTTAATTTATTTATTTAGGATAAGTTCAAGCCAAACAAAAAGTTAAAGCTCATAAGAGACTGTACGAAGGAGGCGGATATTGTAGACGCAGGACTACAAACAGTTATGGAAACTGCGGGGGCAGGCATTAAGATTGTGGCCAATGAATTCGGTCTCTGCAATGATTTACGCACCGCTGCCATTATTTACTCGATTTCTAAGATTTTCCGAGCCTTAGAAATGGAGGGCATTTCTCAACAATAATTACAGAATGCGTCTGAAGTCGCTTGGCGATTATTTATTTTTACAAATTTTACATTTATATATTTATAAGATCCAAAGTGTAATATCCTTTTGTATATTTTTCTTAAATTTTTAAATAAATATTTCTTTACAAAAACACAAACAGAATGGCTTCTTGACAGCAACAGTTTAACAATTAAAAAAAAACCCCTACCCACTTACTACGCCAATTTTGGTGGTATTCACCACTGCAATAATTTACGCACCGCCGCCTTTATTTACTCGATTTCGAAGATTTTCCGAGCATTAGAATTGAAGGGCATTTCTCAGCAATAAATGCAGAATGCGTCTGAAGTCGCTAGGCGATTGTTTATTTTTACACATTTTACATTTATATATTTATAAGATCCAAAGTGTAATATCCTTTTGTATATTTTTCTTCAATTTTTAAATAAATATTTCTTTACACAAACACAAACAAAATGGCTTCTTGACAGCAACAGTTTTACAATTAAAAAACAAAACCCCTACCCACTTACCTCTGTTTTTGGTACCCTTATATCTGTTTTTCTGTTTTTGGTAATATGGTACTCATACGACCTGTATAACCCCCTTTGCGCGCCGTGAAAAAATCGGTTTTTCACCACGCGCCAATGCATCAAATGCACCAAAATGCACCAAAAAAGTGGTGAATGGTACCAAAAATCCATCCACCAAATGCACCAAAAATAGCGTAGTAAGTGGGTAGGGGTTATTATGCATTATTCGTCATTTTTTACGATCCCCAAAATCCAAAATTTTTGCCAGAATAAAATAATTAACATTAAAAAAACATTAACATTAACATATTTTCAACAGAAAAAATCAAAACTTCAAAACATAAACAGTCAATATTGTCAAATTTATTTTTCTCAGTTCAGTTGATATTGAGATTTTCATAAGAACAGTTGTGTTGAACGGAGCGATTTGAATTTGTTCTCGAAGAATATAATTACAAAAAAAAACCTGACGCAAATAATAAATAAACAAAAAATATTTTCTTACTGAATATTGTGGAATATTTATATATTCGTAATACAATTGTATATATACAATATACAACAAAATCAGCGGATACCAAAATAATTGCCGAAAAAGTGAGTGCAAAAAATTTCTTACAAAAACACAAAAAAAAATCATAACTGGGATTGCATTATCGCAAGGCAATATGTCCTTCCTTTTAAATGGTAAACTTTTACGATCTTCACTATCGAAGACAGTTTTAAACTGGACCGGACTTGGGGCTACGCGTGAAAAGCACGTGATGCCCAAGCATTTGGAAAAAATCAATAAAGACAAAGACCCACCATTTGCACACATGGTTGAGTATTATTATCACTCGGCCTCTCAGCTAATGGAGCCGATGATGATAAAGGAGCTGGAAAAGTATCCTTACATGAAGAAGGAACAGCGTGAACAACGTGTTTCCGCCATGCTTAAATTGATGGGCTGCACTACAAATCTATTGGAAGTTACCTTCCCTATAATAAGAAGTGATGGCAATTACGAGCTAATCACCGGCTATCGCGCACACCACACTAGACACAGATTACCACTCAAAGGCGGTGGGTTCAATTATATTATTGGCTATTATTTTTCTAGAAAAGCTGGTATATTCAAAAAATTTCTCAACGAATTTTCTAGAATATATGCATGTAGTTGTGTGTTTCAAGAAAATGTTCTTCCTTTTCAATGCTTCAACTGCTGATGTCTAGCATGATATATATAACTGACTGATAATATCCGTTCCTCTTTTGTAGGCATACGTTTTGCCATGGACGTCGACGCCGATGAGATACGCGCTTTGGCTTATCTGATGGCGTTTAAGACGGCTTGCGTGAATGTACCGTTTGGTGGTTCCAAGGGTGGCATACGTATCGACCCGAAGAAGTATACTGCACAAGAATTGCAAACAATTACGCGTCGCTATACAATGGAGCTATTACGTCGCAATATGATAGGTCCGGGTATAGATGTACCGGCACCAGATGTGAATACCAGCCAACGCGAGATGAGTTGGTTGGTGGATCAATATATTAAAACTTTTGGTAATTTTTTTTTATGAAATATTAGAAAACGTCTTGATAGACAAATAAATTGTTCTTCTAGGCTATAACGATGTAGATGCATTGGCCATCACGACTGGTAAGCCAGTAGAAATAGGCGGTATAAATGGTCGCACCGCCGCCACGGGACGTGGTCTATTTAAGGCGGCTGAATGTTTTATTATGGATAAAGATTGGATGGATTTATTAGGCTGGAAGACTGGTTGGAAAGATAAAACCGTGATCGTACAAGGGTTTGGCAATGTCGGTTCCCATGCATCCGTTTTTGTAGTGGAAGCCGGTGCCAAACTGATCGGTGTTCAAGAATTTGACGTGTCTCTAGTAAATGAGAATGGCATAGATCCAAAGGTATGTGGCGTATTGAAAATAAATATCTCCATGATAATATTTTTTTAATTTTCTTCATATACTTAGGACTTAATGGAGTATTATGCAAAAAATAATAAATCAATCAAGGGCTATACCAAAGCCACCGAAAAAGAGGGCAGTTTGTTGGGTGAAAAATGCGATATACTAATGCCTTGCTCTACGCAAAAGGTTCTCACTGTCGAAAATGCTAACAGTGTACAAGCCAAGATGATTTTAGAAGGCGCTAATGGTCCTTTGACGCCAGCTGCCGATGAAATATTACGTAAAAAGAATGTACTCATTATACCGGATTTGTTTTGCAATGCTGGCGGTGTAACGGTATCCTACTTTGAGTACTTAAAGAATATCAATCATGTATCTTATAGCAAAATGAATGTTAAACGCGAGAAAGCCATAATCAACGAGATCTTTAACTCCATGAATGAGTGCGAGGTAAGTGAACTTTGACCACCGTGCAAATAAGTTAATTTGTTAATATGAATTTTTTTAATTTATTTATTTAGGATAAGTTCAAGCCAAACAAAAAGTTAAAGCTCATAAGAGACTGTACGAAGGAGGCGGATATTGTAGACGCAGGACTACAAACAGTTATGGAAACTGCGGGGGCAGGCATTAAGATTGTGGCCAATGAATTCGGTCTCTGCAATGATTTACGCACCGCTGCCATTATTTACTCGATTTCTAAGATTTTCCGAGCCTTAGAAATGGAGGGCATTTCTCAACAATAATTACAGAATGCGTCTGAAGTCGCTTGGCGATTATTTATTTTTACAAATTTTACATTTATATATTTATAAGATCCAAAGTGTAATATCCTTTTGTATATTTTTCTTAAATTTTTAAATAAATATTTCTTTACAAAAACACAAACAGAATGGCTTCTTGACAGCAACAGTTTAACAATTAAAAAAAAACCCCTACCCACTTACTACGCCAATTTTGGTGGTATTCACCACTGCAATAATTTACGCACCGCCGCCTTTATTTACTCGATTTCGAAGATTTTCCGAGCATTAGAATTGAAGGGCATTTCTCAGCAATAAATGCAGAATGCGTCTGAAGTCGCTAGGCGATTGTTTATTTTTACACATTTTACATTTATATATTTATAAGATCCAAAGTGTAATATCCTTTTGTATATTTTTCTTCAATTTTTAAATAAATATTTCTTTACACAAACACAAACAAAATGGCTTCTTGACAGCAACAGTTTTACAATTAAAAAACAAAACCCCTACCCACTTACCTCTGTTTTTGGTACCCTTATATCTGTTTTTCTGTTTTTGGTAATATGGTACTCATACGACCTGTATAACCCCCTTTGCGCGCCGTGAAAAAATCGGTTTTTCACCACGCGCCAATGCATCAAATGCACCAAAATGCACCAAAAAAGTGGTGAATGGTACCAAAAATCCATCCACCAAATGCACCAAAAATAGCGTAGTAAGTGGGTAGGGGTTATTATGCATTATTCGTCATTTTTTACGATCCCCAAAATCCAAAATTTTTGCCAGAATAAAATAATTAACATTAAAAAAACATTAACATTAACATATTTTCAACAGAAAAAATCAAAACTTCAAAACATAAACAGTCAATATTGTCAAATTTATTTTTCTCAGTTCAGTTGATATTGAGATTTTCATAAGAACAGTTGTGTTGAACGGAGCGATTTGAATTTGTTCTCGAAGAATATAATTACAAAAAAAAACCTGACGCAAATAATAAATAAACAAAAAATATTTTCTTACTGAATATTGTGGAATATTTATATATTCGTAATACAATTGTATATATACAATATACAACAAAATCAGCGGATACCAAAATAATTGCCGAAAAAGTGAGTGCAAAAAATTTCTTACAAAAACACAAAAAAAAATCATAACTGGGATTGCATTATCGCAAGGCAATATGTCCTTCCTTTTAAATGGTAAACTTTTACGATCTTCACTATCGAAGACAGTTTTAAACTGGACCGGACTTGGGGCTACGCGTGAAAAGCACGTGATGCCCAAGCATTTGGAAAAAATCAATAAAGACAAAGACCCACCATTTGCACACATGGTTGAGTATTATTATCACTCGGCCTCTCAGCTAATGGAGCCGATGATGATAAAGGAGCTGGAAAAGTATCCTTACATGAAGAAGGAACAGCGTGAACAACGTGTTTCCGCCATGCTTAAATTGATGGGCTGCACTACAAATCTATTGGAAGTTACCTTCCCTATAATAAGAAGTGATGGCAATTACGAGCTAATCACCGGCTATCGCGCACACCACACTAGACACAGATTACCACTCAAAGGCGGTGGGTTCAATTATATTATTGGCTATTATTTTTCTAGAAAAGCTGGTATATTCAAAAAATTTCTCAACGAATTTTCTAGAATATATGCATGTAGTTGTGTGTTTCAAGAAAATGTTCTTCCTTTTCAATGCTTCAACTGCTGATGTCTAGCATGATATATATAACTGACTGATAATATCCGTTCCTCTTTTGTAGGCATACGTTTTGCCATGGACGTCGACGCCGATGAGATACGCGCTTTGGCTTATCTGATGGCGTTTAAGACGGCTTGCGTGAATGTACCGTTTGGTGGTTCCAAGGGTGGCATACGTATCGACCCGAAGAAGTATACTGCACAAGAATTGCAAACAATTACGCGTCGCTATACAATGGAGCTATTACGTCGCAATATGATAGGTCCGGGTATAGATGTACCGGCACCAGATGTGAATACCAGCCAACGCGAGATGAGTTGGTTGGTGGATCAATATATTAAAACTTTTGGTAATTTTTTTTTATGAAATATTAGAAAACGTCTTGATAGACAAATAAATTGTTCTTCTAGGCTATAACGATGTAGATGCATTGGCCATCACGACTGGTAAGCCAGTAGAAATAGGCGGTATAAATGGTCGCACCGCCGCCACGGGACGTGGTCTATTTAAGGCGGCTGAATGTTTTATTATGGATAAAAATTGGATGGATTTATTAGGCTGGAAGACTGGTTGGAAAGATAAAACCGTGATCGTACAAGGGTTTGGCAATGTCGGTTCCCATGCATCCGTTTTTGTAGTGGAAGCCGGTGCCAAACTGATCGGTGTTCAAGAATTTGACGTGTCTCTAGTAAATGAGAATGGCATAGATCCAAAGGTATGTGGCGTATTGGAAATAAATATCTCCATGATAATATTTTTTTAATTTTCTTCATATACTTAGGACTTAATGGAGTATTATGCAAAAAATAATAAATCAATCAAGGGCTATACCAAAGCCACCGAAAAAGAGGGCAGTTTGTTGGGTGAAAAATGCGATATACTAATGCCTTGCTCTACGCAAAAGGTTCTCACTGTCGAAAATGCTAACAGTGTAGAAGCCAAGATGATTTTAGAAGGCGCTAATGGTCCTTCGACGCCAGCTGCCGATGAAATATTACGTAAAAAGAATGTACTCATTATACCGGATTTGTTTTGCAATGCTGGCGGTGTAACGGTATCCTACTTTGAGTACTTAAAGAATATCAATCATGTATCTTATGGCAAAATGAATGTTAAACGCGAGAAAGCCATAATCAACGAGATCTTTAACTCCATGAATGAGTGCGAGGTAAGTGAACTTTGACCACCGTGCAAATAAGTTAATTTGTTAATATGAATTTTTTTAATTTATTTATTTAGGATAAGTTCAAGCCAAACAAAAAGTTAAAGCTCATAAGAGACTGTACGAAGGAGGCGGATATTGTAGACGCAGGACTACAAACAGTTATGGAAACTGCGGGGGCAGGCATTAAGATTGTGGCCAATGAATTCGGTCTCTGCAATGATTTACGCATTACGCGATTATTTATTTTTACAAATTTTACATTTATATATTTATAAGATCCAAAGTGTAATATCCTTTTGTATATTTTTCTTAAATTTTTAAATAAATATTTCTTTACAAAAACACAAACAGAATGGCTTCTTGACAGCAACAGTTTAACAATTAAAAAAAAAACCCCTACCCACTTACTACGCCAATTTTGGTGGCATTCACCACTGCAATGATTTACGCACCGCCGCCTTTATTTACTCGATTTCGAAGATTTTCCGAGCATTAGAATTGGAGGGCATTTCTCAGCAATAATTGCAGAATGCGTCTGAAGTCGCTAGGCGATTGTTTATTTTTACACATTTTATATTTATATATTTATAAGATCCAAAGTGTAATATCCTTTTGTATATTTTTCTTCAATTTTTAAATAAATATTTCTTTACACAAACACAAACAAAATGGCTTCTTGACAGCAACAGTTTTACAATTAAAAAACAAAACCCCTACCCACTTACCTCTGTTTTTGGTACCCTTATATCTGTTTTTCTGTTTTTGGTAATATGGTACTCATACGACCTGTATAACCCCCTTTGCGCGCCGTGAAAAAATCGGTTTTTCACCACGCGCCAATGCATCAAATGCACCAAAATGCACCAAAAAAGTGGTGAATGGTACCAAAAATCCATCCACCAAATGCACCAAAAAATAGCGTAGTAAGTGGGTAGGGGTTATTATGCATTATTCGTCATTTTTTACGATCCCCAAAATCCAAAATTTTTGCCAGAATAAAATAATTAACATTAAAAAAACATTAACATTAACATATTTTCAACAGAAAAAATCAAAACTTCAAAACATAAACAGTCAATATTGTCAAATTTATTTTTCTCAGTTCAGTTGATATTGAGATTTTCATAAGAACAGTTGTGTTGAACGGAGCGATTTGAATTTGTTCTCGAAGAATATAATTACAAAAAAAAACCTGACGCAAATAATAAATAAACAAAAAATATTTTCTTACTGAATATTGTGGAATATTTATATATTCGTAATACAATTGTATATATACAATATACAACAAAATCAGCGGATACCAAAATAATTGCCGAAAAAGTGAGTGCAAAAAATTTCTTACAAAAACACAAAAAAAAATCATAACTGGGATTGCATTATCGCAAGGCAATATGTCCTTCCTTTTAAATGGTAAACTTTTACGATCTTCACTATCGAAGACAGTTTTAAACTGGACCGGACTTGGGGCTACGCGTGAAAAGCACGTGATGCCCAAGCATTTGGAAAAAATCAATAAAGACAAAGACCCACCATTTGCACACATGGTTGAGTATTATTATCACTCGGCCGCTCAGCTAATGGAGCCGATGATGATAAAGGAGCTGGAAAAGTATCCTTACATGAAGAAGGAACAGCGTGAACAACGTGTTTCCGCCATGCTTAAATTGATGGGCTGCACTACAAATCTATTGGAAGTTACCTTCCCTATAATAAGAAGTGATGGCAATTACGAGCTAATCACCGGCTATCGCGCACACCACACTAGACACAGATTACCACTCAAAGGCGGTGGGTTCAATTATATTATTGGCTATTATTTTTCTAGAAAAGCTGGTATATTCAAAAAATTTCTCAACGAATTTTCTAGAATATATGCATGTAGTTGTGTGTTTCAAGAAAATGTTCTTCCTTTTCAATGCTTCAACTGCTGATGTCTAGCATGATATATATAACTGACTGATCATATCCGTTCCTCTTTTGTAGGCATACGTTTTGCCATGGACGTCGACGCCGATGAGATACGCGCTTTGGCTTATCTGATGGCGTTTAAGACGGCTTGCGTGAATGTACCGTTTGGTGGTTCCAAGGGTGGCATACGTATCGACCCGAAGAAGTATACTGCACAAGAATTGCAAACAATTACGCGTCGCTATACAATGGAGCTATTACGTCGCAATATGATAGGTCCGGGTATAGATGTACCGGCACCAGATGTGAATACCAGCCAACGCGAGATGAGTTGGTTGGTGGATCAATATATTAAAACTTTTGGTAATTTTTTTTATGAAATATTAGAAAACGTCTTGATAGACAAATAAATTGTTCTTCTAGGCTATAACGATGTAGATGCATTGGCCATCACGACTGGTAAGCCAGTAGAAATAGGCGGTATAAATGGTCGCACCGCCGCCACGGGACGTGGTCTATTTAAGGCGGCTGAATGTTTTATTATGGATAAAGATTGGATGGATTTATTAGGCTGGAAGACTGGTTGGAAAGATAAAACCGTGATCGTACAAGGGTTTGGCAATGTCGGTTCCCATGCATCCGTTTTTGTAGTGGAAGCCGGTGCCAAACTGATCGGTGTTCAAGAATTTGACGTGTCTCTAGTAAATGAGAATGGCATAGATCCAAAGGTATGTGGCGTATTGGAAATAAATATCTCCATGATAATATTTTTTTAATTTTCTTCATATACTTAGGACTTAATGGAGTATTATGCAAAAAATAATAAATCAACCAAGGGCTATACCAAAGCCACCGAAAACGAGGGCAGTTTGTTGGGTGAAAAATGCGATATACTAATGCCTTGCTCTACGCAAAAGGTTCTCACTGTCGAAAATGCTAACAGTGTACAAGCCAAGATGATTTTAGAAGGCGCTAATGGTCCTTTGACGCCAGCTGCCGATGAAATATTACGTAAAAAGAATGTACTCATTATACCGGATTTGTTTTGCAATGCTGGCGGTGTAACGGTATCCTACTTTGAGTACTTAAAGAATATCAATCATGTATCTTATGGCAAAATGAATGTTAAACGCGAGAAAGCCATAATCAACGAGATCTTTAACTCCATGAATGAGTGCGAGGTAAGTGAACTTTGACCACCGTGCAAATAAGTTAATTTGTTAATATGAATTTTTTTAATTTATTTATTTAGGATAAGTTCAAGCCAAACAAAAAGTTAAAGCTCATAAGAGACTGTACGAAGGAGGCGGATATTGTAGACGCAGGACTACAAACAGTTATGGAAACTGGGGGGGCAGGCATTAAGATTGTGGCCAATGAATTCGGTCTCTGCAATGATTTACGCACCGCTGCCTTTATTTACTCGATTTCTAAGATTTTCCGAGCCTTAGAAATGGAGGGCATTTCTCAACAATAATTACAGAATGCGTCTGAAGTCGCTTGGCGATTATTTATTTTTACAAATTTTACATTTATATATTTATAAGATCCAAAGTGTAATATCCTTTTGTATATTTTTCTTAAATTTTTAAATAAATATTTCTTTACAAAAACACAAACAGAATGGCTTCTTGACAGCAACAGTTTAACAATTAAAAAAAAACCCCTACCCACTTACTACGCCAATTTTGGTGGTATTCACCACTGCAATGATTTACGCACCGCCGCCTTTATTTACTCGATTTCGAAGATTTTCCGAGCATTAGAATTGGAGGGCATTTCTCAGCAATAATTGCAGAATGCGTCTGAAGTCGCTAGGCGATTGTTTATTTTTACACATTTTACATTTATATATTTATAAGATCCAAAGTGTAATATCCTTTTGTATATTTTTCTTCAATTTTTAAATAAATATTTCTTTACACAAACACAAACAAAATGGCTTCTTGACAGCAACAGTTTTACAATTAAAAAACAAAACCCCTACCCAATTACCTCTGTTTTTGGTACCCTTATATCTGTTTTTCTGTTTTTGGTAATATGGTACTCATACGACTTGTATAACCCCCTTTGCGCGCCGTGAAAAAATCGGTTTTTCACCACGCGCCAATGCATCAAATGCACCAAAATGCACCAAAAAAGTGGTGAATGGTACCAAAAATCCATCCACAAAATGCACCAAAAATAGCGTAGTAAGTGGGTAGGGGTTATTATGCATTATTCGTCATTTTTTACGATCCCCAAAATCCAAAATTTTTGCCAGAATAAAATAATTAACATTAAAAAAACATTAACATTAACATATTTTCAACAGAAAAAATTAAAACTTCAAAACATAAACAGTCAATATTGTCAAATTTATTTTTCTCAGTTCAGTTGATATTGAGATTTTCATAAGAACAGTTGTGTTGAACGGAGCGATTTGAATTTGTTCTCGAAGAATATAATTACAAAAAAAAACCTGACGCAAATAATAAATAAACAAAAAATATTTTCTTACTGAATATTGTGGAATATTTATATATTCGTAATACAATTGTATATATACAATATACAACAAAATCAGCGGATACCAAAATAATTGCCGAAAAAGTGAGTGCAAAAAATTTCTTACAAAAACACAAAAAAAAATCATAACTGGGATTGCATTATCGCAAGGCAATATGTCCTTCCTTTTAAATGGTAAACTTTTACGATCTTCACTATCGAAGACAGTTTTAAACTGGACCGGACTTGGGGCTACGCGTGAAAAGCACGTGATGCCCAAGCATTTGGAAAAAATCAATAAAGACAAAGACCCACCATTTGCACACATGGTTGAGTATTATTATCACTCGGCCGCTCAGCTAATGGAGCCGATGATGATAAAGGAGCTGGAAAAGTATCCTTACATGAAGAAGGAACAGCGTGAACAACGTGTTTCCGCCATGCTTAAATTGATGGGCTGCACTACAAATCTATTGGAAGTTACCTTCCCTATAATAAGAAGTGATGGCAATTACGAGCTAATCACCGGCTATCGCGCACACCACACTAGACACAGATTACCACTCAAAGGCGGTGGGTTCAATTATATTATTGGCTATTATTTTTCTAGAAAAGCTGGTATATTCAAAAAATTTCTCAACGAATTTTCTAGAATATATGCATGTAGTTGTGTGTTTCAAGAAAATGTTCTTCCTTTTCAATGCTTCAACTGCTGATGTCTAGCATGATATATATAACTGACTGATCATATCCGTTCCTCTTTTGTAGGCATACGTTTTGCCATGGACGTCGACGCCGATGAGATACGCGCTTTGGCTTATCTGATGGCGTTTAAGACGGCTTGCGTGAATGTACCGTTTGGTGGTTCCAAGGGTGGCATACGTATCGACCCGAAGAAGTATACTGCACAAGAATTGCAAACAATTACGCGTCGCTATACAATGGAGCTATTACGTCGCAATATGATAGGTCCGGGTATAGATGTACCGGCACCAGATGTGAATACCAGCCAACGCGAGATGAGTTGGTTGGTGGATCAATATATTAAAACTTTTGGTAATTTTTTTTATGAAATATTAGAAAACGTCTTGATAGACAAATAAATTGTTCTTCTAGGCTATAACGATGTAGATGCATTGGCCATCACGACTGGTAAGCCAGTAGAAATAGGCGGTATAAATGGTCGCACCGCCGCCACGGGACGTGGTCTATTTAAGGCGGCTGAATGTTTTATTATGGATAAAGATTGGATGGATTTATTAGGCTGGAAGACTGGTTGGAAAGATAAAACCGTGATCGTACAAGGGTTTGGCAATGTCGGTTCCCATGCATCCGTTTTTGTAGTGGAAGCCGGTGCCAAACTGATCGGTGTTCAAGAATTTGACGTGTCTCTAGTAAATGAGAATGGCATAGATCCAAAGGTATGTGGCGTATTGAAAATAAATATCTCCATGATAATATTTTTTTAATTTTCTTCATATACTTAGGACTTAATGGAGTATTATGCAAAAAATAATAAATCAATCAAGGGCTATACCAAAGCCACCGAAAAAGAGGGCAGTTTGTTGGGTGAAAAATGCGATATACTAATGCCTTGCTCTACGCAAAAGGTTCTCACTGTCGAAAATGCTAACAGTGTAGAAGCCAAGATGATTTTAGAAGGCGCTAATGGTCCTTCGACGCCAGCTGCCGATGAAATATTACGTAAAAAGAATGTACTCATTATACCGGATTTGTTTTGCAATGCTGGCGGTGTAACGGTATCCTACTTTGAGTACTTAAAGAATATCAATCATGTATCTTATGGCAAAATGAATGTTAAACGCGAGAAAGCCATAATCAACGAGATCTTTAACTCCATGAATGAGTGCGAGGTAAGTGAACTTTGACCACCGTGCAAATAAGTTAATTTGTTAATATGAATTTTTTTAATTTATTTATTTAGGATAAGTTCAAGCCAAACAAAAAGTTAAAGCTCATAAGAGACTGTACGAAGGAGGCGGATATTGTAGACGCAGGACTACAAACAGTTATGGAAACTGCGGGGGCAGGCATTAAGATTGTGGCCAATGAATTCGGTCTCTGCAATGATTTACGCACCGCTGTATTTATTTACTCGATTTCTAAGATTTTCCGAGCCTTAGAAATGGAGGGCATTTCTCAACAATAATTACAGAATGCGTCTGAAGTCGCTTGGCGATTATTTATTTTTACAAATTTTACATTTATATATTTATAAGATCCAAAGTGTAATATCCTTTTGTATATTTTTCTTCAATTTTTAAATAAATATTTCTTTACACAAACACAAACAAAATGGCTTCTTGACAGCAACAGTTTTACAATTAAAAAACAAAACCCCTACCCACTTACCTCTGTTTTTGGTACCCTTATATCTGTTTTTCTGTTTTTGGTAATATGGTACTCATACGACCTGTATAACCCCCTTTGCGCGCCGTGAAAAAATCGGTTTTTCACCACGCGCCAATGCATCAAATGCACCAAAATAGACCAAAAAAGTGGTGAATGGTACCAAAAATCCATCCACCAAATGCACCAAAAAATAGCGTAGTAAGTGGGTAGGGGTTATTATGCATTATTCGTCATTTTTTACGATCCCCAAAATCCAAAATTTTTGCCAGAATAAAATAATTAACATTAAAAAACCATTAACATTAACATATTTTCAACAGAAAAAATCAAAACTTCAAAACATAAACAGTCAATATTGTCAAATTTATTTTTCTCAGTTCAGTTGATATTGAGATTTTCATAAGAACAGTTGTGTTGAACGGAGCGATTTGAATTTGTTCTCGAAGAAAATAATTACAAAAAAAAAATGACGCAAATAATAAATAAACAAAAAATATTTTCTTACTGAATATTGTGGAATATTTATATATTCGTAATACAATTGTATATATACAATATACAACAAAATCAGCGGATACCAAAATAATTGCCGAAAAAGTGAGTGCAAAAAATTTCTTACAAAAACACACAAAAAAAAATCATAACTGGGATTGCATTATCGCAAGGCAATATGTCCTTCCTTTTAAATGGTAAACTTTTACGATCTTCACTATCGAAGACAGTTTTAAACTGGACCGGACTTGGGGCTACGCGTGAAAAGCACGTGATGCCCAAGCATTTGGAAAAAAATCAATAAAGACAAAGACCCACCATTTGCACACATGGTTGAGTATTATTATCACTCGGCCGCTCAGCTAATGGAGCCGATGATGATAAAGGAGCTGGAAAAGTATCCTTACAGGAAGAAGGAACAGCGTGAACAACGTGTTTCCGCCATGCTTAAATTGATGGGCTGCACTACAAATCTATTGGAAGTTACCTTCCCTATAATAAGAAGTGATGGCAATTACGAGCTAATCACCGGCTATCGCGCACACCACACTAGACACAGATTACCACTCAAAGGCGGTGGGTTCAATTATATTATTGGCTATTATTTTTCTAGAAAAGCTGGTATATTCAAAAAATTTCTCAACGAATTTTCTAGAATATATGCATGTAGTTGTGTGTTTCAAGAAAATGTTCTTCCTTTTCAATGCTTCAACTGCTGATGTCTAGCATGATATATATAACTGACTGATCATATCCGTTCCTCTTTTGTAGGCATACGTTTTGCCATGGACGTCGACGCCGATGAGATACGCGCTTTGGCTTATCTGATGGCGTTTAAGACGGCTTGCGTGAATGTACCGTTTGGTGGTTCCAAGGGTGGCATACGTATCGACCCGAAGAAGTATACTGCACAAGAATTGCAAACAATTACGCGTCGCTATACAATGGAGCTATTACGTCGCAATATGATAGGTCCGGGTATAGATGTACCGGCACCAGATGTGAATACCAGCCAACGCGAGATGAGTTGGTTGGTGGATCAATATATTAAAACTTTTGGTAATTTTTTTTATGAAATATTAGAAAACGTCTTGATAGACAAATAAATTGTTCTTCTAGGCTATAACGATGTAGATGCATTGGCCATCACGACTGGTAAGCCAGTAGAAATAGGCGGTATAAATGGTCGCACCGCCGCCACGGGACGTGGTCTATTTAAGGCGGCTGAATGTTTTATTATGGATAAAGATTGGATGGATTTATTAGGCTGGAAGACTGGTTGGAAAGATAAAACCGTGATCGTACAAGGGTTTGGCAATGTCGGTTCCCATGCATCCGTTTTTGTAGTGGAAGCCGGTGCCAAACTGATCGGTGTTCAAGAATTTGACGTGTCTCTAGTAAATGAGAATGGCATAGATCCAAAGGTATGTGGCGTATTGAAAATAAATATCTCCATGATAATATTTTTTTAATTTTCTTCATATACTTAGGACTTAATGGAGTATTATGCAAAAAATAATAAATCAATCAAGGGCTATACCAAAGCCACCGAAAAAGAGGGCAGTTTGTTGGGTGAAAAATGCGATATACTAATGCCTTGCTCTACGCAAAAGGTTCTCACTGTCGAAAATGCTAACAGTGTAGAAGCCAAGATGATTTTAGAAGGCGCTAATGGTCCTTCGACGCCAGCTGCCGATGAAATATTACGTAAAAAGAATGTACTCATTATACCGGATTTGTTTTGCAATGCTGGCGGTGTAACGGTATCCTACTTTGAGTACTTAAAGAATATCAATCATGTATCTTATGGCAAAATGAATGTTAAACGCGAGAAAGCCATAATCAACGAGATCTTTAACTCCATGAATGAGTGCGAGGTAAGTGAACTTTGACCACCGTGCAAATAAGTTAATTTGTTAATATGAATTTTTTTAATTTATTTATTTAGGATAAGTTCAAGCCAAACAAAAAGTTAAAGCTCATAAGAGACTGTACGAAGGAGGCGGATATTGTAGACGCAGGACTACAAACAGTTATGGAAACTGCGGGGGCAGGCATTAAGATTGTGGCCAATGAATTCGGTCTCTGCAATGATTTACGCACCGCTGCATTTATTTACTCGATTTCTAAGATTTTCCGAGCCTTAGAAATGGAGGGCATTTCTCAACAATAATTACAGAATGCGTCTGAAGTCGCTTGGCGATTATTTATTTTTACAAATTTTACATTTATATATTTATAAGATCCAAAGTGTAATATCCTTTTGTATATTTTTCTTCAATTTTTAAATAAATATTTCTTTACACAAACACAAACAAAATGGCTTCTTGACAGCAACAGTTTTACAATTAAAAAACAAAACCCCTACCCACTTACCTCTGTTTTTGGTACCCTTATATCTGTTTTTCTGTTTTTGGTAATATGGTACTCATACGACCTGTATAACCCCCTTTGCGCGCCGTGAAAAAATCGGTTTTTCACCACGCGCCAATGCATCAAATGCACCAAAATGCACCAAAAAAGTGGTGAATGGTACCAAAAATCCATCCACCAAATGCACCAAAAAATAGCGTAGTAAGTGGGTAGGGGTTATTATGCATTATTCGTCATTTTTTACGATCCCCAAAATCCAAAATTTTTGCCAGAATAAAATAATTAACATTAAAAAACCATTAACATTAACATATTTTCAACAGAAAAAATCAAAACTTCAAAACATAAACAGTCAATATTGTCAAATTTATTTTTCTCAGTTCAGTTGATATTGAGATTTTCATAAGAACAGTTGTGTTGAACGGAGCGATTTGAATTTGTTCTCGAAGAAAATAATTACAAAAAAAACCTGACGCAAATAATAAATAAACAAAAAATATTTTCTTACTGAATATTGTGGAATATTTATATATTCGTAATACAATTGTATATATACAATATACAACAAAATCAGCGGATACCAAAATAATTGCCGAAAAAGTGAGTGCAAAAAATTTCTTACAAAAACACAAAAAAAAATCATAACTGGGATTGCATTATCGCAAGGCAATATGTCCTTCCTTTTAAATGGTAAACTTTTACGATCTTCACTATCGAAGACAGTTTTAAACTGGACCGGACTTGGGGCTACGCGTGAAAAGCACGTGATGCCCAAGCATTTGGAAAAAATCAATAAAGACAAAGACCCACCATTTGCACACATGGTTGAGTATTATTATCACTCGGCCGCTCAGCTAATGGAGCCGATGATGATAAAGGAGCTGGAAAAGTATCCTTACATGAAGAAGGAACAGCGTGAACAACGTGTTTCCGCCATGCTTAAATTGATGGGCTGCACTACAAATCTATTGGAAGTTACCTTCCCTATAATAAGAAGTGATGGCAATTACGAGCTAATCACCGGCTATCGCGCACACCACACTAGACACAGATTACCACTCAAAGGCGGTGGGTTCAATTATATTATTGGCTATTATTTTTCTAGAAAAGCTGGTATATTCAAAAAATTTCTCAACGAATTTTCTAGAATATATGCATGTAGTTGTGTGTTTCAAGAAAATGTTCTTCCTTTTCAATGCTTCAACTGCTGATGTCTAGCATGATATATATAACTGACTGATCATATCCGTTCCTCTTTTGTAGGCATACGTTTTGCCATGGACGTCGACGCCGATGAGATACGCGCTTTGGCTTATCTGATGGCGTTTAAGACGGCTTGCGTGAATGTACCGTTTGGTGGTTCCAAGGGTGGCATACGTATCGACCCGAAGAAGTATACTGCACAAGAATTGCAAACAATTACGCGTCGCTATACAATGGAGCTATTACGTCGCAATATGATAGGTCCGGGTATAGATGTACCGGCACCAGATGTGAATACCAGCCAACGCGAGATGAGTTGGTTGGTGGATCAATATATTAAAACTTTTGGTAATTTTTTTTATGAAATATTAGAAAACGTCTTGATAGACAAATAAATTGTTCTTCTAGGCTATAACGATGTAGATGCATTGGCCATCACGACTGGTAAGCCAGTAGAAATAGGCGGTATAAATGGTCGCACCGCCGCCACGGGACGTGGTCTATTTAAGGCGGCTGAATGTTTTATTATGGATAAAGATTGGATGGATTTATTAGGCTGGAAGACTGGTTGGAAAGATAAAACCGTGATCGTACAAGGGTTTGGCAATGTCGGTTCCCATGCATCCGTTTTTGTAGTGGAAGCCGGTGCCAAACTGATCGGTGTTCAAGAATTTGACGTGTCTCTAGTAAATGAGAATGGCATAGATCCAAAGGTATGTGGCGTATTGAAAATAAATATCTCCATGATAATATTTTTTTTAATTTTCTTCATATACTTAGGACTTAATGGAGTATTATGCAAAAAATAATAAATCAATCAAGGGCTATACCAAAGCCACCGAAAAAGAGGGCAGTTTGTTGGGTGAAAAATGCGATATACTAATGCCTTGCTCTACGCAAAAGGTTCTCACTGTCGAAAATGCTAACAGTGTAGAAGCCAAGATGATTTTAGAAGGCGCTAATGGTCCTTCGACGCCAGCTGCCGATGAAATATTACGTAAAAAGAATGTACTCATTATACCGGATTTGTTTTGCAATGCTGGCGGTGTAACGGTATCCTACTTTGAGTACTTAAAGAATATCAATCATGTATCTTATGGCAAAATGAATGTTAAACGCGAGAAAGCCATAATCAACGAGATCTTTAACTCCATGAATGAGTGCGAGGTAAGTGAACTTTGACCACCGTGCAAATAAGTTAATTTGTTAATATGAATTTTTTTAATTTATTTATTTAGGATAAGTTCAAGCCAAACAAAAAGTTAAAGCTCATAAGAGACTGTACGAAGGAGGCGGATATTGTAGACGCAGGACTACAAACAGTTATGGAAACTGCGGGGGCAGGCATTAAGATTGTGGCCAATGAATTCGGTCTCTGCAATGATTTACGCACCGCTGCCTTTATTTACTCGATTTCTAAGATTTTCCGAGCCTTAGAAATGGAGGGCATTTCTCAACAATAATTACAGAATGCGTCTGAAGTCGCTTGGCGATTATTTATTTTTACAAATTTTACATTTATATATTTATAAGATCCAAAGTGTAATATCCTTTTGTATATTTTTCTTCAATTTTTAAATAAATATTTCTTTACACAAACACAAACAAAATGGCTTCTTGACAGCAACAGTTTTACAATTAAAAAACAAAACCCCTACCCACTTACCTCTGTTTTTGGTACCCTTATATCTGTTTTTCTGTTTTTGGTAATATGGTACTCATACGACCTGTATAACCCCCTTTGCGCGCCGTGAAAAAATCGGTTTTTCACCACGCGCCAATGCATCAAATGCACCAAAATGCACCAAAAAAGTGGTGAATGGTACCAAAAATCCATCCACCAAATGCACCAAAAAATAGCGTAGTAAGTGGGTAGGGGTTATTATGCATTATTCGTCATTTTTTACGATCCCCAAAATCCAAAATTTTTGCCAGAATAAAATAATTAACATTAAAAAAACATTAACATTAACATATTTTCAACAGAAAAAATCAAAACTTCAAAACATAAACAGTCAATATTGTCAAATTTATTTTTCTCAGTTCAGTTGATATTGAGATTTTCATAAGAACAGTTGTGTTGAACGGAGCGATTTGAATTTGTTCTCGAAGAATATAATTACAAAAAAAAACCTGACGCAAATAATAAATAAACAAAAAATATTTTCTTACTGAATATTGTGGAATATTTATATATTCGTAATACAATTGTATATATACAATATACAACAAAATCAGCGGATACCAAAATAATTGCCGAAAAAGTGAGTGCAAAAAATTTCTTACAAAAACACACAAAAAAAATCATAACTGGGATTGCATTATCGCAAGGCAATATGTCCTTCCTTTTAAATGGTAAACTTTTACGATCTTCACTATCGAAGACAGTTTTAAACTGGACCGGACTTGGGGCTACGCGTGAAAAGCACGTGATGCCCAAGCATTTGGAAAAAATCAATAAAGACAAAGACCCACCATTTGCACACATGGTTGAGTATTATTATCACTCGGCCGCTCAGCTAATGGAGCCGATGATGATAAAGGAGCTGGAAAAGTATCCTTACATGAAGAAGGAACAGCGTGAACAACGTGTTTCCGCCATGCTTAAATTGATGGGCTGCACTACAAATCTATTGGAAGTTACCTTCCCTATAATAAGAAGTGATGGCAATTACGAGCTAATCACCGGCTATCGCGCACACCACACTAGACACAGATTACCACTCAAAGGCGGTGGGTTCAATTATATTATTGGCTATTATTTTTCTAGAAAAGCTGGTATATTCAAAAAATTTCTCAACGAATTTTCTAGAATATATGCATGTAGTTGTGTGTTTCAAGAAAATGTTCTTCCTTTTCAATGCTTCAACTGCTGATGTCTAGCATGATATATATAACTGACTGATCATATCCGTTCCTCTTTTGTAGGCATACGTTTTGCCATGGACGTCGACGCCGATGAGATACGCGCTTTGGCTTATCTGATGGCGTTTAAGACGGCTTGCGTGAATGTACCGTTTGGTGGTTCCAAGGGTGGCATACGTATCGACCCGAAGAAGTATACTGCACAAGAATTGCAAACAATTACGCGTCGCTATACAATGGAGCTATTACGTCGCAATATGATAGGTCCGGGTATAGATGTACCGGCACCAGATGTGAATACCAGCCAACGCGAGATGAGTTGGTTGGTGGATCAATATATTAAAACTTTTGGTAATTTTTTTTTATGAAATATTAGAAAACGTCTTGATAGACAAATAAATTGTTCTTCTAGGCTATAACGATGTAGATGCATTGGCCATCACGACTGGTAAGCCAGTAGAAATAGGCGGTATAAATGGTCGCACCGCCGCCACGGGACGTGGTCTATTTAAGGCGGCTGAATGTTTTATTATGGATAAAGATTGGATGGATTTATTAGGCTGGAAGACTGGTTGGAAAGATAAAACCGTGATCGTACAAGGGTTTGGCAATGTCGGTTCCCATGCATCCGTTTTTGTAGTGGAAGCCGGTGCCAAACTGATCGGTGTTCAAGAATTTGACGTGTCTCTAGTAAATGAGAATGGCATAGATCCAAAGGTATGTGGCGTATTGAAAATAAATATCTCCATGATAATATTTTTTTAATTTTCTTCATATACTTAGGACTTAATGGAGTATTATGCAAAAAATAATAAATCAATCAAGGGCTATACCAAAGCCACCGAAAAAGAGGGCAGTTTGTTGGGTGAAAAATGCGATATACTAATGCCTTGCTCTACGCAAAAGGTTCTCACTGTCGAAAATGCTAACAGTGTACAAGCCAAGATGATTTTAGAAGGCGCTAATGGTCCTTCGACGCCAGCTGCCGATGAAATATTACGTAAAAAGAATGTACTCATTATACCGGATTTGTTTTGCAATGCTGGCGGTGTAACGGTATCCTACTTTGAGTACTTAAAGAATATCAATCATGTATCTTATGGCAAAATGAATGTTAAACGCGAGAAAGCCATAATCAACGAGATCTTTAACTCCATGAATGAGTGCGAGGTAAGTGAACTTTGACCACCGTGCAAATAAGTTAATTTGTTAATATGAATTTTTTTAATTTATTTATTTAGGATAAGTTCAAGCCAAACAAAAAGTTAAAGCTCATAAGAGACTGTACGAAGGAGGCGGATATTGTAGACGCAGGACTACAAACAGTTATGGAAACTGCGGGGGCAGGCATTAAGATTGTGGCCAATGAATTCGGTCTCTGCAATGATTTACGCACCGCTGCCTTTATTTACTCGATTTCTAAGATTTTCCGAGCCTTAGAAATGGAGGGCATTTCTCAACAATAATTACAGAATGCGTCTGAAGTCGCTTGGCGATTATTTATTTTTACAAATTTTACATTTATATATTTATAAGATCCAAAGTGTAATATCCTTTTGTATATTTTTCTTAAATTTTTAAATAAATATTTCTTTACAAAAACACAAACAGAATGGCTTCTTGACAGCAACAGTTTAACAATTAAAAAAAAAAACCCTACCCACTTACTACGCCAATTTTGGTGGTATTCACCACTGCAATGATTTACGCACCGCCGCCTTTATTTACTCGATTTCGAAGATTTTCCGAGCATTAGAATTGAAGGGCATTTCTCAGCAATAATTGCAGAATGCGTCTGAAGTCGCTAGGCGATTGTTTATTTTTACACATTTTACATTTATATATTTATAAGATCCAAAGTGTAATATCCTTTTGTATATTTTTCTTAAATTTTTAAATAAATATTTCTTTACAAAAACACAAACAGAATGGCTTCTTGACAGCAACAGTTTAACAATTAAAAAAAAAAACCCTACCCACTTACTACGCCAATTTTGGTGGTATTCACCACTGCAATGATTTACGCACCGCCGCCTTTATTTACTCGATTTCGAAGATTTTCCGAGCATTAGAATTGGAGGGCATTTCTCAGCAATAATTGCAGAATGCGTCTGAAGTCGCTAGGCGATTGTTTATTTTTACACATTTTACATTTATATATTTATAAGATCCAAAGTGTAATATCCTTTTGTATATTTTTCTTCAATTTTTAAATAAATATTTCTTTACAAAAACACAAACAAAATGGCTTCTTGACAGCAACAGTTTTACAATTAAAAAACAAAACCCCTACCCACTTACCTCTGTTTTTGGTACCCTTATATCTGTTTTTCTGTTTTTGGTAGTATGGTACTCATACGACCTGTATAACCCCCTTTGCGCGCCGTGAAAAAATCGGTTTTTCACCACGCGCCAATGCATCAAATGCACCAAAATGCACCAAAAAAGTGGTGAATGGTACCAAAAATCCATCCACCAAATGCACCAAAAATAGCGTAGTAAGTGGGTAGGGGTTATTATGCATTATTCGTCATTTTTTACGATCCCCAAAATCCAAAATTTTTGCCAGAATAAAATAATTAACATTAAAAAAACATTAACATTAACACATTTTCAACAGAAAAAATCAAAACTTCAAAACATAAACAGTCAATATTGTCAAATTTATTTTTCTCAGTTCAGTTGATATTGAGATTTTCATAAGAACAGTTGTGTTGAACGGAGCGATTTGAATTTGTTCTCGAAGAATATAATTACAAAAAAAAACCTGACGCAAATAATAAATAAACAAAAAATATTTTCTTACTGAATATTGTGGAATATTTATATATTCGTAATACAATTGTATATATACAATATACAACAAAATCAGCGGATACCAAAATAATTGCCGAAAAAGTGAGTGCAAAAAATTTCTTACAAAAACACAAAAAAAAATCATAACTGGGATTGCATTATCGCAAGGCAATATGTCCTTCCTTTTAAATGGTAAACTTTTACGATCTTCACTATCGAAGACAGTTTTAAACTGGACCGGACTTGGGGCTACGCGTGAAAAGCACGTGATGCCCAAGCATTTGGAAAAAATCAATAAAGACAAAGACCCACCATTTGCACACATGGTTGAGTATTATTATCACTCGGCCGCTCAGCTAATGGAGCCGATGATGATAAAGGAGCTGGAAAAGTATCCTTACATGAAGAAGGAACAGCGTGAACAACGTGTTTCCGCCATGCTTAAATTGATGGGCTGCACTACAAATCTATTGGAAGTTACCTTCCCTATAATAAGAAGTGATGGCAATTACGAGCTAATCACCGGCTATCGCGCACACCACACTAGACACAGATTACCACTCAAAGGCGGTGGGTTCAATTATATTATTGGCTATTATTTTTCTAGAAAAGCTGGTATATTCAAAAAATTTCTCAACGAATTTTCTAGAATATATGCATGTAGTTGTGTGTTTCAAGAAAATGTTCTTCCTTTTCAATGCTTCAACTGCTGATGTCTAGCATGATATATATAACTGACTGATCATATCCGTTCCTCTTTTGTAGGCATACGTTTTGCCATGGACGTCGACGCCGATGAGATACGCGCTTTGGCTTATCTGATGGCGTTTAAGACGGCTTGCGTGAATGTACCGTTTGGTGGTTCCAAGGGTGGCATACGTATCGACCCGAAGAAGTATACTGCACAAGAATTGCAAACAATTACGCGTCGCTATACAATGGAGCTATTACGTCGCAATATGATAGGTCCGGGTATAGATGTACCGGCACCAGATGTGAATACCAGCCAACGCGAGATGAGTTGGTTGGTGGATCAATATATTAAAACTTTTGGTAATTTTTTTTATGAAATATTAGAAAACGTCTTGATAGACAAATAAATTGTTCTTCTAGGCTATAACGATGTAGATGCATTGGCCATCACGACTGGTAAGCCAGTAGAAATAGGCGGTATAAATGGTCGCACCGCCACCACGGGACGTGGTCTATTTAAGGCGGCTGAATGTTTTATTATGGATAAAGATTGGATGGATTTATTAGGCTGGAAGACTGGTTGGAAAGATAAAACCGTGATCGTACAAGGGTTTGGCAATGTCGGTTCCCATGCATCCGTTTTTGTAGTGGAAGCCGGTGCCAAACTGATCGGTGTTCAAGAATTTGACGTGTCTCTAGTAAATGAGAATGGCATAGATCCAAAGGTATGTGGCGTATTGAAAATAAATATCTCCATGATAATATTTTTTTAATTTTCTTCATATACTTAGGACTTAATGGAGTATTATGCAAAAAATAATAAATCAATCAAGGGCTATACCAAAGCCACCGAAAAAGAGGGCAGTTTGTTGGGTGAAAAATGCGATATACTAATGCCTTGCTCTACGCAAAAGGTTCTCACTGTCGAAAATGCTAACAGTGTAGAAGCCAAGATGATTTTAGAAGGCGCTAATGGTCCTTCGACGCCAGCTGCCGATGAAATATTACGTAAAAAGAATGTACTCATTATGCCGGATTTGTTTTGCAATGCTGGCGGTGTAACGGTATCCTACTTTGAGTACTTAAAGAATATCAATCATGTATCTTATGGCAAAATGAATGTTAAACGCGAGAAAGCCATAATCAACGAGATCTTTAACTCCATGAATGAGTGCGAGGTAAGTGAACTTTGACCACCGTGCAAATAAGTTAATTTGTTAATATGAATTTTTTTAATTTATTTATTTAGGATAAGTTCAAGCCAAACAAAAAGTTAAAGCTCATAAGAGACTGTACGAAGGAGGCGGATATTGTAGACGCAGGACTACAAACAGTTATGGAAACTGCGGGGGCAGGCATTAAGATTGTGGCCAATGAATTCGGTCTCTGCAATGATTTACGCACCGCTGCCTTTATTTACTCGATTTCTAAGATTTTCCGAGCCTTAGAAATGGAGGGCATTTCTCAACAATAATTACAGAATGCGTCTGAAGTCGCTTGGCGATTATTTATTTTTACAAATTTTACATTTATATATTTATAAGATCCAAAGTGTAATATCCTTTTGTATATTTTTCTTAAATTTTTAAATAAATATTTCTTTACAAAAACACAAACAGAATGGCTTCTTGACAGCAACAGTTTAACAATTAAAAAAAAACCCCTACCCACTTACTACGCCAATTTTGGTGGTATTCACCACTGCAATGATTTACGCACCGCCGCCTTTATTTACTCGATTTCGAAGATTTTCCGAGCATTAGAATTGGAGGGCATTTCTCAGCAATAATTGCAGAATGCGTCTGAAGTCGCTAGGCGATTGTTTATTTTTACACATTTTACATTTATATATTTATAAGATCCAAAGTGTAATATCCTTTTGTATATTTTTCTTCAATTTTTAAATAAATATTTCTTTACACAAACACAAACAAAATGGCTTCTTGACAGCAACAGTTTTACAATTAAAAAACAAAACCCCTACCCAAATACCTCTGTTTTTGGTACCCTTATATCTGTTTTTCTGTTTTTGGTAATATGGTACTCATACGACCTGTATAACCCCCTTTGCGCGCCGTGAAAAAATCGGTTTTTCACCACGCGCCAATGCATCAAATGCACCAAAATGCACCAAAAAAGTGGTGAATGGTACCAAAAATCCATCCACCAAATGCACCAAAAATAGCGTAGGAAGTGGGTAGGGGTTATTATGCATTATTCGTCATTTTTTACGATCCCCAAAATCCAAAATTTTTGCCAGAATAAAATAATTAACATTAAAAAAACATTAACATTAACATATTTTCAACAGAAAAAATCAAAACTTCAAAACATAAACAGTCAATATTGTCAAATTTATTTTTCTCAGTTCAGTTGATATTGAGATTTTCATAAGAACAGTTGTGTTGAACGGAGCGATTTGAATTTGTTCTCGAAGAATATAATTACAAAAAAAAACCTGACGCAAATAATAAATAAACAAAAAATATTTTCTTACTGATTATTGTGGAATATTTATATATTCGTAATACAATTGTATATATACAATATACAACAAAATCAGCGGATACCAAAATAATTGCCGTAAAAGTGAGTGCAAAAAATTTCTTACAAAAACACAAAAAAAAATCATAACTGGGATTGCATTATCGCAAGGCAATATGTCCTTCCTTTTAAATGGTAAACTTTTACGATCTTCACTATCGAAGACAGTTTTAAACTGGACCGGACTTGGGGCTACGCGTGAAAAGCACGTGATGCCCAAGCATTTGGAAAAAATCAATAAAGACAAAGACCCACCATTTGCACACATGGTTGAGTATTATTATCACTCGGCCGCTCAGCTAATGGAGCCGATGATGATAAAGGAGCTGGAAAAGTATCCTTACATGAAGAAGGAACAGCGTGAACAACGTGTTTCCGCCATGCTTAAATTGATGGGCTGCACTACAAATCTATTGGAAGTTACCTTCCCTATAATAAGAAGTGATGGCAATTACGAGCTAATCACCGGCTATCGCGCACACCACACTAGACACAGATTACCACTCAAAGGCGGTGGGTTCAATTATATTATTGGCTATTATTTTTCTAGAAAAGCTGGTATATTCAAAAAATTTCTCAACGAATTTTCTAGAATATATGCATGTAGTTGTGTGTTTCAAGAAAATGTTCTTCCTTTTCAATGCTTCAACTGCTGATGTCTAGCATGATATATATAACTGACTGATCATATCCGTTCCTCTTTTGTAGGCATACGTTTTGCCATGGACGTCGACGCCGATGAGATACGCGCTTTGGCTTATCTGATGGCGTTTAAGACGGCTTGCGTGAATGTACCGTTTGGTGGTTCCAAGGGTGGCATACGTATCGACCCGAAGAAGTATACTGCACAAGAATTGCAAACAATTACGCGTCGCTATACAATGGAGCTATTACGTCGCAATATGATAGGTCCGGGTATAGATGTACCGGCACCAGATGTGAATACCAGCCAACGCGAGATGAGTTGGTTGGTGGATCAATATATTAAAACTTTTGGTAATTTTTTTTTATGAAATATTAGAAAACGTCTTGATAGACAAATAAATTGTTCTTCTAGGCTATAACGATGTAGATGCATTGGCCATCACGACTGGTAAGCCAGTAGAAATAGGCGGTATAAATGGTCGCACCGCCGCCACGGGACGTGGTCTATTTAAGGCGGCTGAATGTTTTATTATGGATAAAGATTGGATGGATTTATTAGGCTGGAAGACTGGTTGGAAAGATAAAACCGTGATCGTACAAGGGTTTGGCAATGTCGGTTCCCATGCATCCGTTTTTGTAGTGGAAGCCGGTGCCAAACTGATCGGTGTTCAAGAATTTGACGTGTCTCTAGTAAATGAGAATGGCATTGATCCAAAGGTATGTGGCGTATTGAAAATAAATATCTCCATGATAATATTTTTTTAATTTTCTTCATATACTTAGGACTTAATGGAGTATTATGCAAAAAATAATAAATCAATCAAGGGCTATACCAAAGCCACCGAAAAAGAGGGCAGTTTGTTGGGTGAAAAATGCGATATACTAATGCCTTGCTCTACGCAAAAGGTTCTCACTGTCGAAAATGCTAACAGTGTACAAGCCAAGATGATTTTAGAAGGCGCTAATGGTCCTTCGACGCCAGCTGCCGATGAAATATTACGTAAAAAGAATGTACTCATTATACCGGATTTGTTTTGCAATGCTGGCGGTGTAACGGTATCCTACTTTGAGTACTTAAAGAATATCAATCATGTATCTTATGGCAAAATGAATGTTAAACGCGAGAAAGCCATAATCAACGAGATCTTTAACTCCATGAATGAGTGCGAGGTAAGTGAACTTTGACCACCGTGCAAATAAGTTAATTTGTTAATATGAATTTTTTTAATTTATTTATTTAGGATAAGTTCAAGCCAAACAAAAAGTTAAAGCTCATAAGAGACTGTACGAAGGAGGCGGATATTGTAGACGCAGGACTACAAACAGTTATGGAAACTGCGGGGGCAGGCATTAAGATTGTGGCCAATGAATTCGGTCTCTGCAATGATTTACGCACCGCTGCCTTTATTTACTCGATTTCTAAGATTTTCCGAGCCTTAGAAATGGAGGGCATTTCTCAACAATAATTACAGAATGCGTCTGAAGTCGCTTGGCGATTATTTATTTTTACAAATTTTACATTTATATATTTATAAGATCCAAAGTGTAATATCCTTTTGTATATTTTTCTTAAATTTTTAAATAAATATTTCTTTACAAAAACACAAACAGAATGGCTTCTTGACAGCAACAGTTTAACAATTAAAAAAAAAACCCCTACCCACTTACTACGCCAATTTTGGTGGCATTCACCACTGCAATGATTTACGCACCGCCGCCTTTATTTACTCGATTTCGAAGATTTTCCGAGCATTAGAATTGGAGGGCATTTCTCAGCAATAATTGCAGAATGCGTCTGAAGTCGCTAGGCGATTGTTTATTTTTACACATTTTACATTTATATATTTATAAGATCCAAAGTGTAATATCCTTTTGTATATTTTTCTTCAATTTTTAAATAAATATTTCTTTACACAAACACAAACAAAATGGCTTCTTGACAGCAACAGTTTTACAATTAAAAAACAAAACCCCTACCCACTTACCTCTGTTTTTGGTACCCTTATATCTGTTTTTCTGTTTTTGGTAATATGGTACTCATACGACCTGTATAACCCCATTTGCGCGCCGTGAAAAAATCGGTTTTTCACCACGCGCCAATGCATCAAATGCACCAAAATGCACCAAAAAAGTGGTGAATGGTACCAAAAATCCATCCACCAAATGCACCAAAAATAGCGTAGTAAGTGGGTAGGGGTTATTATGCATTATTCGTCATTTTTTACGATCCCCAAAATCCAAAATTTTTGCCAGAATAAAATAATTAACATTAAAAAAACATTAACATTAACATATTTTCAACAGAAAAAATCAAAACTTCAAAACATAAACAGTCAATATTGTCAAATTTATTTTTCTCAGTTCAGTTGATATTGAGATTTTCATAAGAACAGTTGTGTTGAACGGAGCGATTTGAATTTGTTCTCGAAGAAAATAATTACAAAAAAAAAACCTGACGCAAATAATAAATAAACAAAAAATATTTTCTTACTGAATATTGTGGAATATTTATATATTCGTAATACAATTGTATATATACAATATACAACAAAATCAGCGGATACCAAAATAATTGCCGAAAAAGTGAGTGCAAAAAATTTCTTACAAAAACACACAAAAAAAATCATAACTGGGATTGCATTATCGCAAGGCAATATGTCCTTCCTTTTAAATGGTAAACTTTTACGATCTTCACTATCGAAGACAGTTTTAAACTGGACCGGACTTGGGGCTACGCGTGAAAAGCACGTGATGCCCAAGCATTTGGAAAAAATCAATAAAGACAAAGACCCACCATTTGCACACATGGTTGAGTATTATTATCACTCGGCCGCTCAGCTAATGGAGCCGATGATGATAAAGGAGCTGGAAAAGTATCCTTACATGAAGAAGGAACAGCGTGAACAACGTGTTTCCGCCATGCTTAAATTGATGGGCTGCACTACAAATCTATTGGAAGTTACCTTCCCTATAATAAGAAGTGATGGCAATTACGAGCTAATCACCGGCTATCGCGCACACCACACTAGACACAGATTACCACTCAAAGGCGGTGGGTTCAATTATATTATTGGCTATTATTTTTCTAGAAAAGCTGGTATATTCAAAAAATTTCTCAACGAATTTTCTAGAATATATGCATGTAGTTGTGTGTTTCAAGAAAATGTTCTTCCTTTTCAATGCTTCAACTGCTGATGTCTAGCATGATATATATAACTGACTGATAATATCCGTTCCTCTTTTGTAGGCATACGTTTTGCCATGGCCGTCGACGCCGATGAGATACGCGCTTTGGCTTATCTGATGGCGTTTAAGACGGCTTGCGTGAATGTACCGTTTGGTGGTTCCAAGGGTGGCATACGTATCGACCCGAAGAAGTATACTGCACAAGAATTGCAAACAATTACGCGTCGCTATACAATGGAGCTATTACGTCGCAATATGATAGGTCCGGGTATAGATGTACCGGCACCAGATGTGAATACCAGCCAACGCGAGATGAGTTGGTTGGTGGATCAATATATTAAAACTTTTGGTAATTTTTTTTTATGAAATATTAGAAAACGTCTTGATAGACAAATAAATTGTTCTTCTAGGCTATAACGATGTAGATGCATTGGCCATCACGACTGGTAAGCCAGTAGAAATAGGCGGTATAAATGGTCGCACCGCCGCCACGGGACGTGGTCTATTTAAGGCGGCTGAATGTTTTATTATGGATAAAGATTGGATGGATTTATTAGGCTGGAAGACTGGTTGGAAAGATAAAACCGTGATCGTACAAGGGTTTGGCAATGTCGGTTCCCATGCATCCGTTTTTGTAGTGGAAGCCGGTGCCAAACTGATCGGTGTTCAAGAATTTGACGTGTCTCTAGTAAATGAGAATGGCATTGATCCAAAGGTATGTGGCGTATTGAAAATAAATATCTCCATGATAATATTTTTTTAATTTTCTTCATATACTTAGGACTTAATGGAGTATTATGCAAAAAATAATAAATCAATCAAGGGCTATACCAAAGCCACCGAAAAAGAGGGCAGTTTGTTGGGTGAAAAATGCGATATACTAATGCCTTGCTCTACGCAAAAGGTTCTCACTGTCGAAAATGCTAACAGTGTACAAGCCAAGATGATTTTAGAAGGCGCTAATGGTCCTTCGACGCCAGCTGCCGATGAAATATTACGTAAAAAGAATGTACTCATTATACCGGATTTGTTTTGCAATGCTGGCGGTGTAACGGTATCCTACTTTGAGTACTTAAAGAATATCAATCATGTATCTTATGGCAAAATGAATGTTAAACGCGAGAAAGCCATAATCAACGAGATCTTTAACTCCATGAATGAGTGCGAGGTAAGTGAACTTTGACCACCGTGCAAATAAGTTAATTTGTTAATATGAATTTTTTTAATTTATTTATTTAGGATAAGTTTAAGCCAAACAAAAAGTTAAAGCTCATAAGAGACTGTACGAAGGAGGCGGATATTGTAGACGCAGGACTACAAACAGTTATGGAAACTGCGGGGGCAGGCATTAAGATTGTGGCCAATGAATTCGGTCTCTGCAATGATTTACGCACCGCTGCCTTTATTTACTCGATTTCTAAGATTTTCCGAGCCTTAGAAATGGAGGGCATTTCTCAACAATAATTACAGAATGCGTCTGAAGTCGCTTGGCGATTATTTATTTTTACAAATTTTACATTTATATATTTATAAGATCCAAAGTGTAATATCCTTTTGTATATTTTTCTTAAATTTTTAAATAAATATTTCTTTACAAAAACACAAACAGAATGGCTTCTTGACAGCAACAGTTTAACAATTAAAAAAAAACCCCTACCCACTTACTACGCCAATTTTGGTGGCATTCACCACTGCAATGATTTACGCACCGCCGCCTTTATTTACTCGATTTCGAAGATTTTCCGAGCATTAGAATTGGAGGGCATTTCTCAGCAATAATTGCAGAATGCGTCTGAAGTCGCTAGGCGATTGTTTATTTTTACACATTTTACATTTATATATTTATAAGATCGAAAGTGTAATATCCTTTTGTATATTTTTCTTCAATTTTTAAAGAAATATTTCTTTACACAAACACAAACAAAATGGCTTCTTGACAGCAACAGTTTTACAATTAAAAAACAAAACCCCTACCCACTTACCTCTGTTTTTGGTACCCTTATATCTGTTTTTCTGTTTTTGGTAATATGGTACTCATACGACCTGTATAACCCCATTTGCGCGCCGTGAAAAAATCGGTTTTTCACCACGCGCCAATGCATCAAATGCACCAAAATGCGCCAAAAAAGTGGTGAATGGTACCAAAAATCCATCCACCAAATGCACCAAAAATAGCGTAGTAAGTGGGTAGGGGTTATTATGCATTATTCGTCATTTTTTACGATCCCCAAAATCCAAAATTTTTGCCAGAATAAAATAATTAACATTAAAAAAACATTAACATTAACATATTTTCAACAGAAAAAATTAAAACTTCAAAACATAAACAGTCAATATTGTCAAATTTATTTTTCTCAGTTCAGTTGATATTGAGATTTTCATAAGAACAGTTGTGTTGAACGGAGCGATTTGAATTTGTTCTCGAAGAAAATAATTAAATTCTTACTGAATATTGTGGAATATTTATATATTCGTAATACAATTGTATATATACAATATACAACAAAATCAGCGGATACCAAAATAATTGCCGAAAAAGTGAGTGCAAAAAATTTCTTACAAAAACACACAAAAAAAAATCATAACTGGGATTGCATTATCGCAAGGCAATATGTCCTTCCTTTTAAATGGTAAACTTTTACGATCTTCACTATCGAAGACAGTTTTAAACTGGACCGGACTTGGAGCTACGCGTGAAAAGCACGTGATGCCCAAGCATTTGGAAAAAATCAATAAAGACAAAGACCCACCATTTGCACACATGGTTGAGTATTATTATCACTCGGCCGCTCAGCTAATGGAGCCGATGATGATAAAGGAGCTGGAAAAGTATCCTTACATGAAGAAGGAACAGCGTGAACAACGTGTTTCCGCCATGCTTAAATTGATGGGCTGCACTACAAATCTATTGGAAGTTACCTTCCCTATAATAAGAAGTGATGGCAATTACGAGCTAATCACCGGCTATCGCGCACACCACACTAGACACAGATTACCACTCAAAGGCGGTGGGTTCAATTATATTATTGGCTATTATTTTTCTAGAAAAGCTGGTATATTCAAAAAATTTCTCAACGAATTTTCTAGAATATATGCATGTAGTTGTGTGTTTCAAGAAAATGTTCTTCCTTTTCAATGCTTCAACTGCTGATGTCTAGCATGATATATATAACTGACTGATAATATCCGTTCCTCTTTTGTAGGCATACGTTTTGCCATGGACGTCGACGCCGATGAGATACGCGCTTTGGCTTATCTGATGGCGTTTAAGACGGCTTGCGTGAATGTACCGTTTGGTGGTTCCAAGGGTGGCATACGTATCGACCCGAAGAAGTATACTGCACAAGAATTGCAAACAATTACGCGTCGCTATACAATGGAGCTATTACGTCGCAATATGATAGGTCCGGGTATAGATGTACCGGCACCAGATGTGAATACCAGCCAACGCGAGATGAGTTGGTTGGTGGATCAATATATTAAAACTTTTGGTAATTTTTTTTTATGAAATATTAGAAAACGTCTTGATAGACAAATAAATTGTTCTTCTAGGCTATAAGCCAGTAGAAATAGGCGGTATAAATGGTCGCACCGCCGCCACGGGACGTGGTCTATTTAAGGCGGCTGAATGTTTTATTATTAAAAATTTATTTACTCGATTTCGAAGATTTTCCGAGCATTAGAATTGGAGGGCATTTCTCAGCAATAATTGCAGAATGCGTCTGAAGTCGCTAGGCGATTGTTTATTTTTACACATTTTACATTTATATATTTATAAGATCCAAAGTGTAATATCCTTTTGTATATTTTTCTTCAATTTTTAAATAAATATTTCTTTACACAAACACAAACAAAATGGCTTCTTGACAGCAACAGTTTTACAATTAAAAAACAAAACCCCTACCCACTTACCCACTTTTGGTAATATGGTACTCATACGACCTGTATAACCCCATTTGCGCGACGTGAAAAAATCGGGTTTTCACCACGCGTCAATGCATCAAATGCACCAAAATGCACCAAAAAAGTGGTGAATGGTACCAAAAATCAATCCACCAAATGCACCAAAAATAGCGTAGTAAGTGGGTAGGGGTTATTATGCATTATTCGTCATTTTTTACGATCCCCAAAATCCAAAATTTTTGCCAGAATAAAATAATTAACATTAAAAAAACATTAACATTAACATATTTTCAACAGAAAAAATCAAAACTTCAAAACATAAACAGTCAATATTGTCAAATTTATTTTTCTCAGTTCAGTTGATATTGAGATTTTCATAAGAACAGTTGTGTTGAACGGAGCGATTTGAATTTGTTCTCGAAGAAAATAATTACAAAAAAAAACCTGACGCAAATAATAAATAAACAAAAAATATTTTCTTACTGAATATTGTGGAATATTTATATATTCGTAATACAATTGTATATATACAATATACAACAAAATCAGCGGATACCAAAATAATTGCCGAAAAAGTGAGTGCAAAAAATTTCTTACAAAAACACACAAAAAAAATCATAACTGGGATTGCATTATCGCAAGGCAATATGTCCTTCCTTTTAAATGGTAAACTTTTGCGATCTTCACTATCGAAGACAGTTTTAAACTGGACCGGACTTGGGGCTACGCGTGAAAAGCACGTGATGCCCAAGCATTTGGAAAAAATCAATAAAGACAAAGACCCACCATTTGCACACATGGTTGAGTATTATTATCACTCGGCCGCTCAGCTAATGGAGCCGATGATGATAAAGGAGCTGGAAAAGTATCCTTACATGAAGAAGGAACAGCGTGAACAACGTGTTTCCGCCATGCTTAAATTGATGGGCTGCACTACAAATCTATTGGAAGTTACCTTCCCTATAATAAGAAGTGATGGCAATTACGAGCTAATCACCGGCTATCGCGCACACCACACTAGACACAGATTACCACTCAAAGGCGGTGGGTTCAATTATATTATTGGCTATAATTTTTCTAGAAAAGCTGGTATATTCAAAAAATTTCTCAACGAATTTTCTAGAATATATGCATGTAGTTGTGTGTTTCAAGAAAATGTACTTCCTTTTCAATGCTTCAACTGCTGATGTCTAGCATGATATATATAACTGACTGATCATATCCGTTCCTCTTTTGTAGGCATACGTTTTGCCATGGACGTCGACGCCGATGAGATACGCGCTTTGGCTTATCTGATGGCGTTTAAGACGGCTTGCGTGAATGTACCGTTTGGTGGTTCCAAGGGTGGCATACGTATCGACCCGAAGAAGTATACTGCACAAGAATTGCAAACAATTACGCGTCGCTATACAATGGAGCTATTACGTCGCAATATGATAGGTCCGGGTATAGATGTACCGGCACCAGATGTGAATACCAGCCAACGCGAGATGAGTTGGTTGATGGATCAATATATTAAAACTTTTGGTAATTTTTTTTTATGAAATATTAGAAAACGTCGTGATAGACAAATAAATTGTTCTTCTAGGCTATAACGATGTAGATGCATTGGCCATCACGACTGGTAAGCCAGTAGAAATAGGCGGTATAAATGGTCGCACCGCCGCCACGGGACGTGGTCTATTTAAGGCGGCTGAATGTTTTATTATGGATAAAGATTGGATGGATTTATTAGGCTGGAAGACTGGTTGGAAAGATAAAACCGTGATCGTACAAGGGTTTGGCAATGTCGGTTTCCATGCATCCGTTTTTGTAGTGGAAGCCGGTGCCAAACTGATCGGTGTTCAAGAATTTGACGTGTCTCTAGTAAATGAGAATGGCATTGATCCAAAGGTATGTGGCGTATTGAAAATAAATATCTCCATGATAATATTTTTTTAATTTTCTTCATATACTTAGGACTTAATGGAGTATTATGCAAAAAATAATAAATCAATCAAGGGCTATACCAAAGCCACCGAAAAAGAGGGCAGTTTGTTGGGTGAAAAATGCGATATACTAATGCCTTGCTCTACGCAAAAGGTTCTCACTGTCGAAAATGCTAACAGTGTACAAGCCAAGATGATTTTAGAAGGCGCTAATGGTCCTTCGACGCCAGCTGCCGATGAAATATTACGTAAAAAGAATGTACTCATTATACCGGATTTGTTTTGCAATGCTGGCGGTGTAACGGTATCCTACTTTGAGTACTTAAAGAATATCAATCATGTATCTTATGGCAAAATGAATGTTAAACGCGAGAAAGCCATAATCAACGAGATCTTTAACTCCATGAATGAGTGCGAGGTAAGTGAACTTTGACCACCGTGCAAATAAGTTAATTTGTTAATATGAATTTTTTTAATTTATTTATTTAGGATAAGTTCAAGCCAAACAAAAAGTTAAAGCTCATAAGAGACTGTACGAAGGAGGCGGATATTGTAGACGCAGGACTACAAACAGTTATGGAAACTGCGGGGGCAGGCATTAAGATTGTGGCCAATGAATTCGGTCTCTGCAATGATTTACGCACCGCTGCCTTTATTTACTCGATTTCTAAGATTTTCCGAGCCTTAGAAATGGAGGGCATTTCTCAACAATAATTACAGAATGCGTCTGAAGTCGCTTGGCGATTATTTATTTTTACAAATTTTACATTTATATATTTATAAGATCCAAAGTGTAATATCCTTTTGTATATTTTTCTTCAATTTTTAAATAAATATTTCTTTACACAAACACAAACAAAATGGCTTCTTGACAGCAACAGTTTTACAATTAAAAAACAAAACCCCTACCCACTTACCTCTGTTTTTGGTACCCTTATATCTGTTTTTCTGTTTTTGGTAATATGGTACTCATACGACCTGTATAACCCCATTTGCGCGCCGTGAAAAAATCGGGTTTTCACCACGCGCCAATGCATCAAATGCACCAAAATGCACCAAAAAAGTTGTGAATGGTACCAAAAATCCATCCACCAAATGCACCAAAAATAGCGTAGTAAGTGGGTAGGGGTTATTATGCATTATTCGTCATTTTTTACGATCCCCAAAATCCAAAATTTTTGCCAGAATAAAATAATTAACATTAAAAAAACATTAACATTAACATATTTTCAACAGAAAAAATCAAAACTTCAAAACATAAACAGTCAATATTGTCAAATTTATTTTTCTCAGTTCAGTTGATATTGAGATTTTCATAAGAACAGTTGTGTTGAACGGAGCGATTTGAATTTGTTCTCGAAGAAAATAATTACAAAAAAAAACCTGACGCAAATAATAAATAAACAAAAAATATTTTCTTACTGAATATTGTGGAATATTTATATATTCGTAATACAATTGTATATATACAATATACAACAAAATCAGCGGATACCAAAATAATTGCCGAAAAAGTGAGTGCAAAAAATTTCTTACAAAAACACACAAAAAAAAATCATAACTGGGATTGCATTATCGCAAGGCAATATGTCCTTCCTTTTAAATGGTAAACTTTTACGATCTTCACTATCGAAGACAGTTTTAAACTGGACCGGACTTGGGGCTACGCGTGAAAAGCACGTGATGCCCAAGCATTTGGAAAAAAATCAATAAAGACAAAGACCCACCATTTGCACACATGGTTGAGTATTATTATCACTCGGCCGCTCAGCTAATGGAGCCGATGATGATAAAGGAGCTGGAAAAGTATCCTTACAGGAAGAAGGAACAGCGTGAACAACGTGTTTCCGCCATGCTTAAATTGATGGGCTGCACTACAAATCTATTGGAAGTTACCTTCCCTATAATAAGAAGTGATGGCAATTACGAGCTAATCACCGGCTATCGCGCACACCACACTAGACACAGATTACCACTCAAAGGCGGTGGGTTCAATTATATTATTGGCTATTATTTTTCTAGAAAAGCTGGTATATTCAAAAAATTTCTCAACGAATTTTCTAGAATATATGCATGTAGTTGTGTGTTTCAAGAAAATGTTCTTCCTTTTCAATGCTTCAACTGCTGATGTCTAGCATGATATATATAACTGACTGATCATATCCGTTCCGCTTTTGTAGGCATACGTTTTGCCATGGACGTCGACGCCGATGAGATACGCGCTTTGGCTTATCTGATGGCGTTTAAGACGGCTTGCGTGAATGTACCGTTTGGTGGTTCCAAGGGTGGCATACGTATCGACCCGAAGAAGTATACTGCACAAGAATTACAAACAATTACGCGTCGCTATACAATGGAGCTATTACGTCGCAATATGATAGGTCCGGGTATAGATGTACCGGCACCAGATGTGAATACCAGCCAACGCGAGATGAGTTGGTTGGTGGATCAATATATTAAAACTTTTGGTAATTTTTTTTTATGAAATATTAGAAAACGTCTTGATAGACAAATAAATTGTTCTTCTAGGCTATAACGATGTAGATGCATTGGCCATCACGACTGGTAAGCCAGTAGAAATAGGCGGTATAAATGGTCGCACCGCCGCCACGGGACGTGGTCTATTTAAGGCGGCTGAATGTTTTATTATGGATAAAGATTGGATGGATTTATTAGGCTGGAAGACTGGTTGGAAAGATAAAACCGTGATCGTACAAGGGTTTGGCAATGTCGGTTCCCATGCATCCGTTTTTGTAGTGGAAGCCGGTGCCAAACTGATCGGTGTTCAAGAATTTGACGTGTCTCTAGTAAATGAGAATGGCATTGATCCAAAGGTATGTGGCGTATTGAAAATAAATATCTCCATGATAATATTTTTTTAATTTTCTTCATATACTTAGGACTTAATGGAGTATTATGCAAAAAATAATAAATCAATCAAGGGCTATACCAAAGCCACCGAAAAAGAGGGCAGTTTGTTGGGTGAAAAATGCGATATACTAATGCCTTGCTCTACGCAAAAGGTTCTCACTGTCGAAAATGCTAACAGTGTACAAGCCAAGATGATTTTAGAAGGCGCTAATGGTCCTTCGACGCCAGCTGCCGATGAAATATTACGTAAAAAGAATGTACTCATTATACCGGATTTGTTTTGCAATGCTGGCGGTGTAACGGTATCCTACTTTGAGTACTTAAAGAATATCAATCATGTATCTTATGGCAAAATGAATGTTAAACGCGAGAAAGCCATAATCAACGAGATCTTTAACTCCATGAATGAGTGCGAGGTAAGTGAACTTTGACCACCGTGCAAATAAGTTAATTTGTTAATATGAATTTTTTTAATTTATTTATTTAGGATAAGTTCAAGCCAAACAAAAAGTTAAAGCTCATAAGAGACTGTACGAAGGAGGCGGATATTGTAGACGCAGGACTACAAACAGTTATGGAAACTGCGGGGGCAGGCATTAAGATTGTGGCCAATGAATTCGGTCTCTGCAATGATTTACGCACCGCTGCCTTTATTTACTCGATTTCTAAGATTTTCCGAGCCTTAGAAATGGAGGGCATTTCTCAACAATAATTACAGAATGCGTCTGAAGTCGCTTGGCGATTATTTATTTTTACAAATTTTACATTTATATATTTATAAGATCCAAAGTGTAATATCCTTTTGTATATTTTTCTTCAATTTTTAAATAAATATTTCTTTACACAAACACAAACAAAATGGCTTCTTGACAGCAACAGTTTTACAATTAAAAAACAAAACCCCTACCCACTTACCTCTGTTTTTGGTACCCTTATATCTGTTTTTCTGTTTTTGGTAATATGGTACTCATACGACCTGTATAACCCCATTTGCGCGCCGTGAAAAAATCGGGTTTTCACCACGCGCCAATGCATCAAATGCACCAAAATGCACCAAAAAAGTTGTGAATGGTACCAAAAATCCATCCACCAAATGCACCAAAAATAGCGTAGTAAGTGGGTAGGGGTTATTATGCATTATTCGTCATTTTTTACGATCCCCAAAATCCAAAATTTTTGCCAGAATAAAATAATTAACATTAAAAAAACATTAACATTAACATATTTTCAACAGAAAAAATCAAAACTTCAAAACATAAACAGTCAATATTGTCAAATTTATTTTTCTCAGTTCAGTTGATATTGAGATTTTCATAAGAACAGTTGTGTTGAACGGAGCGATTTGAATTTGTTCTCGAAGAAAATAATTACAAAAAAAAACCTGACGCAAATAATAAATAAACAAAAAATATTTTCTTACTGAATATTGTGGAATATTTATATATTCGTAATACAATTGTATATATACAATATACAACAAAATCAGCGGATACCAAAATAATTGCCGAAAAAGTGAGTGCAAAAAATTTCTTACAAAAACACACAAAAAAAAATCATAACTGGGATTGCATTATCGCAAGGCAATATGTCCTTCCTTTTAAATGGTAAACTTTTACGATCTTCACTATCGAAGACAGTTTTAAACTGGACCGGACTTGGGGCTACGCGTGAAAAGCACGTGATGCCCAAGCATTTGGAAAAAAATCAATAAAGACAAAGACCCACCATTTGCACACATGGTTGAGTATTATTATCACTCGGCCGCTCAGCTAATGGAGCCGATGATGATAAAGGAGCTGGAAAAGTATCCTTACAGGAAGAAGGAACAGCGTGAACAACGTGTTTCCGCCATGCTTAAATTGATGGGCTGCACTACAAATCTATTGGAAGTTACCTTCCCTATAATAAGAAGTGATGGCAATTACGAGCTAATCACCGGCTATCGCGCACACCACACTAGACACAGATTACCACTCAAAGGCGGTGGGTTCAATTATATTATTGGCTATTATTTTTCTAGAAAAGCTGGTATATTCAAAAAATTTCTCAACGAATTTTCTAGAATATATGCATGTAGTTGTGTGTTTCAAGAAAATGTTCTTCCTTTTCAATGCTTCAACTGCTGATGTCTAGCATGATATATATAACTGACTGATCATATCCGTTCCTCTTTTGTAGGCATACGTTTTGCCATGGACGTCGACGCCGATGAGATACGCGCTTTGGCTTATCTGATGGCGTTTAAGACGGCTTGCGTGAATGTACCGTTTGGTGGTTCCAAGGGTGGCATACGTATCGACCCGAAGAAGTATACTGCACAAGAATTACAAACAATTACGCGTCGCTATACAATGGAGCTATTACGTCGCAATATGATAGGTCCGGGTATAGATGTACCGGCACCAGATGTGAATACCAGCCAACGCGAGATGAGTTGGTTGGTGGATCAATATATTAAAACTTTTGGTAATTTTTTTTTATGAAATATTAGAAAACGTCTTGATAGACAAATAAATTGTTCTTCTAGGCTATAACGATGTAGATGCATTGGCCATCACGACTGGTAAGCCAGTAGAAATAGGCGGTATAAATGGTCGCACCGCCGCCACGGGACGTGGTCTATTTAAGGCGGCTGAATGTTTTATTATGGATAAAGATTGGATGGATTTATTAGGCTGGAAGACTGGTTGGAAAGATAAAACCGTGATCGTACAAGGGTTTGGCAATGTCGGTTCCCATGCATCCGTTTTTGTAGTGGAAGCCGGTGCCAAACTGATCGGTGTTCAAGAATTTGACGTGTCTCTAGTAAATGAGAATGGCATTGATCCAAAGGTATGTGGCGTATTGAAAATAAATATCTCCATGATAATATTTTTTTAATTTTCTTCATATACTTAGGACTTAATGGAGTATTATGCAAAAAATAATAAATCAATCAAGGGCTATACCAAAGCCACCGAAAAAGAGGGCAGTTTGTTGGGTGAAAAATGCGATATACTAATGCCTTGCTCTACGCAAAAGGTTCTCACTGTCGAAAATGCTAACAGTGTACAAGCCAAGATGATTTTAGAAGGCGCTAATGGTCCTTCGACGCCAGCTGCCGATGAAATATTACGTAAAAAGAATGTACTCATTATACCGGATTTGTTTTGCAATGCTGGCGGTGTAACGGTATCCTACTTTGAGTACTTAAAGAATATCAATCATGTATCTTATGGCAAAATGAATGTTAAACGCGAGAAAGCCATAATCAACGAGATCTTTAACTCCATGAATGAGTGCGAGGTAAGTGAACTTTGACCACCGTGCAAATAAGTTAATTTGTTAATATGAATTTTTTTAATTTATTTATTTAGGATAAGTTCAAGCCAAACAAAAAGTTAAAGCTCATAAGAGACTGTACGAAGGAGGCGGATATTGTAGACGCAGGACTACAAACAGTTATGGAAACTGCGGGGGCAGGCATTAAGATTGTGGCCAATGAATTCGGTCTCTGCAATGATTTACGCACCGCTGCCTTTATTTACTCGATTTCTAAGATTTTCCGAGCCTTAGAAATGGAGGGCATTTCTCAACAATAATTACAGAATGCGTCTGAAGTCGCTTGGCGATTATTTATTTTTACAAATTTTACATTTATATATTTATAAGATCCAAAGTGTAATATCCTTTTGTATATTTTTCTTAAATTTTTAAATAAATATTTCTTTACAAAAACACAAACAGAATGGCTTCTTGACAGCAACAGTTTAACAATTAAAAAAAAAACCCCTACCCACTTACTACGCCAATTTTGGTGGCATTCACCACTGCAATGATTTACGCACCGCCGCCTTTATTTACTCGATTTCGAAGATTTTCCGAGCATTAGAATTGGAGGGCATTTCTCAGCAATAATTGCAGAATGCGTCTGAAGTCGCTAGGCGATTGTTTATTTTTACACATTTTACATTTATATATTTATAAGATCCAAAGTGTAATATCCTTTTGTATATTTTTCTTCAATTTTTAAATAAATATTTCTTTACACAAACACAAACAAAATGGCTTCTTGACAGCAACAGTTTTACAATTAAAAAACAAAACCCCTACCCACTTACCTCTGTTTTTGGTACCCTTATATCTGTTTTTCTGTTTTTGGTAATATGGTACTCATACGACCTGTATAACCCCATTTGCGCGCCGTGAAAAAATCGGTTTTTCACCACGCGCCAATGCATCAAATGCACCAAAATGCACCAAAAAAGTGGTGAATGGTACCAAAAATCCATCCACCAAATGCACCAAAAATAGCGTAGTAAGTGGGTAGGGGTTATTATGCATTATTCGTCATTTTTTACGATCCCCAAAATCCAAAATTTTTGCCAGAATAAAATAATTAACATTAAAAAAACATTAACATTAACATATTTTCAACAGAAAAAATCAAAACTTCAAAACATAAACAGTCAATATTGTCAAATTTATTTTTCTCAGTTCAGTTGATATTGAGATTTTCATAAGAACAGTTGTGTTGAACGGAGCGATTTGAATTTGTTCTCGAAGAAAGTAATTACAAAAAAAAAACCTGACGCAAATAATAAATAAACAAAAAATATTTTCTTACTGAATATTGTGGAATATTTATATATTCGTAATACAATTGTATATATACAATATACAACAAAATCAGCGGATACCAAAATAATTGCCGAAAAAGTGAGTGCAAAAAATTTCTTACAAAAACACACAAAAAAAATCATAACTGGGATTGCATTATCGCAAGGCAATATGTCCTTCCTTTTAAATGGTAAACTTTTACGATCTTCACTATCGAAGACAGTTTTAAACTGGACCGGACTTGGGGCTACGCGTGAAAAGCACGTGATGCCCAAGCATTTGGAAAAAATCAATAAAGACAAAGACCCACCATTTGCACACATGGTTGAGTATTATTATCACTCGGCCGCTCAGCTAATGGAGCCGATGATGATAAAGGAGCTGGAAAAGTATCCTTACATGAAGAAGGAACAGCGTGAACAACGTGTTTCCGCCATGCTTAAATTGATGGGCTGCACTACAAATCTATTGGAAGTTACCTTCCCTATAATAAGAAGTGATGGCAATTACGAGCTAATCACCGGCTATCGCGCACACCACACTAGACACAGATTACCACTCAAAGGCGGTGGGTTCAATTATATTATTGGCTATTATTTTTCTAGAAAAGCTGGTATATTCAAAAAATTTCTCAACGAATTTTCTAGAATATATGCATGTAGTTGTGTGTTTCAAGAAAATGTTCTTCCTTTTCAATGCTTCAACTGCTGATGTCTAGCATGATATATATAACTGACTGATAATATCCGTTCCTCTTTTGTAGGCATACGTTTTGCCATGGACGTCGACGCCGATGAGATACGCGCTTTGGCTTATCTGATGGCGTTTAAGACGGCTTGCGTGAATGTACCGTTTGGTGGTTCCAAGGGTGGCATACGTATCGACCCGAAGAAGTATACTGCACAAGAATTGCAAACAATTACGCGTCGCTATACAATGGAGCTAACGGGTGATTTTTTTGAGGTTAGGATTTTCATGCATTAGTATTTGACAGATCACGTGGGATTTCAGACATGGTGTCAAAGAGAAAGATGCTCAGTATGCTTTGACATTTCATCATGAATAGACTTACTAACGAGCAACGCTTGCAAATCATTGAATTTTATTACCAAAATCAGTGTTCGGTTCGAAATGTGTTTCGCGCTTTACGTCCGATTTATGGTCTACATAATCGACCAAGTGAGCAAACAATTAATGCGATTGTGACCAAGTTTCGCACTCAGTTTACTTTATTGGACATTAAACCAACCACACGAATGCGTACAGTGCGTACAGAAGAGAATATTGCGTCTGTTTCTGAGAGTGTGGCTGAAGACCGTGAAATGTCGATTCGTCGCCGTTCGCAGCAATTGGGTTTGTGTTATTCGACCACATGGAAGATTTTACGCAAAGATCTTGGTGTAAAACCGTATAAAATACAGCTCGTGCAAGAACTGAAGCCGAACGATCTGCCACAACGTCGAATTTTCAGTGAATGGGCCCTAGAAAAGTTGGCAGAAAATCCGCTTTTTTATCGACAAATTTTGTTCAGCGATGAGGCTCATTTCTGGTTGAATGGCTACGTAAATAAGCAAAATTGCCGCATTTGGGGTGAAGAGCAACCAGAAGCCGTTCAAGAACTGCCCATGCATCCCGAAAAATGCACTGTTTGGTGTGGTTTGTACGCTGGTGGAATCATTGGACCGTATTTTTTCAAAGATGCTGTTGGACGCAACGTTACGGTGAATGGCGATCGCTATCGTTCGATGCTAACAAACTTTTTGTTGCCAAAAATGGAAGAACTGAACTTGGTTGACATGTGGTTTCAACAAGATGGCGCTACATGCCACACAGCTCGCGATTCTATGGCCATTTTGAGGGAAAACTTCGGAGAACAATTCATCTCAAGAAATGGACCCGTAAGTTGGCCACCAAGATCATGCGATTTAACGCCTTTAGACTATTTTTTGTGGGGCTACGTCAAGTCTAAAGTCTACAGAAATAAGCCAGCAACTATTCCAGCTTTGGAAGACAACATTTCCGAAGAAATTCGGGCTATTCCGGCCGAAATGCTCGAAAAAGTTGCCCAAAATTGGACTTTCCGAATGGACCACCTAAGACGCAGCCGCGGTCAACATTTAAATGAAATTATCTTCAAAAAGTAAATGTCATGAACCAATCTAACGTTTCAAATAAAGAACCGGTGAGATTTTGCAAATTTTATGCGTTTTTTTTTTAAAAAAGTTATCAAGCTCTTAAAAAATCACCCTTTATTACGTCGCAATATGATAGGTCCGGGTATAGATGTACCGGCACCAGATGTGAATACCAGCCAACGCGAGATGAGTTGGTTGGTGGATCAATATATTAAAACTTTTGGTAATTTTTTTTTATGAAATATTAGAAAACGTCTTGATAGACAAATAAATTGTTCTTCTAGGCTATAACGATGTAGATGCATTGGCCATCACGACTGGTAAGCCAGTAGAAATAGGCGGTATAAATGGTCGCACCGCCGCCACGGGACGTGGTCTATTTAAGGCGGCTGAATGTTTTATTATGGATAAAGATTGGATGGATTTATTAGGCTGGAAGACTGGTTGGAAAGATAAAACCGTGATCGTACAAGGGTTTGGCAATGTCGGTTCCCATGCATCCGTTTTTGTAGTGGAAGCCGGTGCCAAACTGATCGGTGTTCAAGAATTTGACGTGTCTCTAGTAAATGAGAATGGCATTGATCCAAAGGTATGTGGCGTATTGAAAATAAATATCTCCATGATAATATTTTTTTAATTTTCTTCATATACTTAGGACTTAATGGAGTATTATGCAAAAAATAATAAATCAATCAAGGGCTATACCAAAGCCACCGAAAAAGAGGGCAGTTTGTTGGGTGAAAAATGCGATATACTAATGCCTTGCTCTACGCAAAAGGTTCTCACTGTCGAAAATGCTAACAGTGTACAAGCCAAGATGATTTTAGAAGGCGCTAATGGTCCTTCGACGCCAGCTGCCGATGAAATATTACGTAAAAAGAATGTACTCATTATACCGGATTTGTTTTGCAATGCTGGCGGTGTAACGGTATCCTACTTTGAGTACTTAAAGAATATCAATCATGTATCTTATGGCAAAATGAATGTTAAACGCGAGAAAGCCATAATCAACGAGATCTTTAACTCCATGAATGAGTGCGAGGTAAGTGAACTTTGACCACCGTGCAAATAAGTTAATTTGTTAATATGAATTTTTTTAATTTATTTATTTAGGATAAGTTCAAGCCAAACAAAAAGTTAAAGCTCATAAGAGACTGTACGAAGGAGGCGGATATTGTAGACGCAGGACTACAAACAGTTATGGAAACTGCGGGGGCAGGCATTAAGATTGTGGCCAATGAATTCGGTCTCTGCAATGATTTACGCACCGCTGCCTTTATTTACTCGATTTCTAAGATTTTCCGAGCCTTAGAAATGGAGGGCATTTCTCAACAATAATTACAGAATGCGTCTGAAGTCGCTTGGCGATTATTTATTTTTACAAATTTTACATTTATATATTTATAAGATCCAAAGTGTAATATCCTTTTGTATATTTTTCTTAAATTTTTAAATAAATATTTCTTTACAAAAACACAAACAGAATGGCTTCTTGACAGCAACAGTTTAACAATTAAAAAAAAAAAACCCCTACCCACTTACTACGCCAATTTTGGTGGCATTCACCACTGCAATGATTTACGCACCGCCGCCTTTATTTACTCGATTTCGAAGATTTTCCGAGCATTAGAATTGGAGGGCATTTCTCAGCAATAATTGCAGAATGCGTCTGAAGTCGCTAGGCGATTGTTTATTTTTACACATTTTACATTTATATATTTATAAGATCGAAAGTGTAATATCCTTTTGTATATTTTTCTTCAATTTTTAAATAAATATTTCTTTACACAAACACAAACAAAATGGCTTCTTGACAGCAACAGTTTTACAATTAAAAAACAAAACCCCTACCCACTTACCTCTGTTTTTGGTACCCTTATATCTGTTTTTCTGTTTTTGGTAATATGGTACTCATACGACCTGTATAACCCCATTTGCGCGCCGTGAAAAAATCGGTTTTTCACCACGCGCCAATGCATCAAATGCACCAAAATGCACCAAAAAAGTGGTGAATGGTACCAAAAATCCATCCACCAAATGCACCAAAAATAGCGTAGTAAGTGGGTAGGGGTTATTATGCATTATTCGTCATTTTTTACGATCCCCAAAATCCAAAATTTTTGACAGAATAAAATAATTATCATTAAAAAAACATTAACATTAACATATTTTCAACAGAAAAAATTAAAACTTCAAAACATAAACAGTCAATATTGTCAAATTTATTTTTCTCAGTTCAGTTGATATTGAGATTTTCATAAGAACAGTTGTGTTGAACGGAGCGATTTGAATTTGTTCTCGAAGAAATTAATTACAAAAAAAAACCTGACGCAAATAATAAATAAACAAAAAATATTTTCTTACTGAATATTGTGGAATATTTATATATTCGTAATACAATTGTATATATACAATATACAACAAAATCAGCGGATACCAAAATAATTGCCGAAAAAGTGAGTGCAAAAAATTTCTTACAAAAACACACAAAAAAAATCATAACTGGGATTGCATTATCGCAAGGCAATATGTCCTTCCTTTTAAATGGTAAACTTTTACGATCTTCACTATCGAAGACAGTTTTAAACTGGACCGGACTTGGAGCTACGCGTGAAAAGCACGTGATGCCCAAGCATTTGGAAAAAATCAATAAAGACAAAGACCCACCATTTGCACACATGGTTGAGTATTATTATCACTCGGCCGCTCAGCTAATGGAGCCGATGATGATAAAGGAGCTGGAAAAGTATCCTTACATGAAGTAGGAACAGCGTGAACAACGTGTTTCCGCCATGCTTAAATTGATGGGCTGCACTACAAATCTATTAGAAGTTACCTTCCCTATAATAAGAAGTGATGGCAATTACGAGCTAATCACCGGCTATCGCGCACACCACACTAGACACAGATTACCACTCAAAGGCGGTGGGTTCAATTATATTATTGGCTATTATTTTTCTAGAAAAGCTGGTATATTCAAAAAATTTCTCAACGAATTTTCTAGAATATATGCATGTAGTTGTGTGTTTCAAGAAAATGTTCTTCCTTTTCAATGCTTCAACTGCTGATGTCTAGCATGATATATATAACTGACTGATAATATCTGTTCCTCTTTTGTAGGCATACGTTTTGCCATGGACGTCGACGCCGATGAGATACGCGCTTTGGCTTATCTGATGGCGTTTAAGACGGCTTGCGTGAATGTACCGTTTGGTGGTTCCAAGGGTGGCATACGTATCGACCCGAAGAAGTATACTGCACAAGAATTGCAAACAATTACGCGTCGCTATACAATGGAGCTATTACGTCGCAATATGATAGGTCCGGGTATAGATGTACCGGCACCAGATGTGAATACCAGCCAACGCGAGATGAGTTGGTTGGTGGATCAATATATTAAAACTTTTGGTAATTTTTTTTTATGAAATATTAGAAAACGTCTTGATAGACAAATAAATTGTTCTTCTAGGCTATAACGATGTAGATGCATTGGCCATCACGACTGGTAAGCCAGTAGAAATAGGCGGTATAAATGGTCGCACCGCCGCCACGGGACGTGGTCTATTTAAGGCGGCTGAATGTTTTATTATGGATAAAGATTGGATGGATTTATTAGGCTGGAAGACTGGTTGGAAAGATAAAACCGTGATCGTACAAGGGTTTGGCAATGTCGGTTCCCATGCATCCGTTTTTGTAGTGGAAGCCGGTGCCAAACTGATCGGTGTTCAAGAATTTGACGTGTCTCTAGTAAATGAGAATGGCATTGATCCAAAGGTATGTGGCGTATTGAAAATAAATATCTCCATGATAATATTTTTTTAATTTTCTTCATATACTTAGGACTTAATGGAGTATTATGCAAAAAATAATAAATCAATCAAGGGCTATACCAAAGCCACCGAAAAAGAGGGCAGTTTGTTGGGTGAAAAATGCGATATACTAATGCCTTGCTCTACGCAAAAGGTTCTCACTGTCGAAAATGCTAACAGTGTACAAGCCAAGATGATTTTAGAAGGCGCTAATGGTCCTTCGACGCCAGCTGCCGATGAAATATTACGTAAAAAGAATGTAATGTTAAACGCGAGAAAGCCATAATCAACGAGATCTTTAACTCCATGAATGAGTGCGAGGTAAGTGAACTTTGACCACCGTGCAAATAAGTTAATTTGTTAATATGAATTTTTTTAATTTATTTATTTAGGATAAGTTCAAGCCAAACAAAAAGTTAAAGCTCATAAGAGACTGTACGAAGGAGGCGGATATTGTAGACGCAGGACTACAAACAGTTATGGAAACTGCGGGGGCAGGCATTAAGATTGTGGCCAATGAATTCGGTCTCTGCAATGATTTACGCACCGCTGCCTTTATTTACTCGATTTCTAAGATTTTCCGAGCCTTAGAAATGGAGGGCATTTCTCAACAATAATTACAGAATGCGTCTGAAGTCGCTTGGCGATTATTTATTTTTACAAATTTTACATTTATATATTTATAAGATCCAAAGTGTAATATCCTTTTGTATATTTTTCTTAAATTTTTAAATAAATATTTCTTTACAAAAACACAAACAGAATGGCTTCTTGACAGCAACAGTTTAACAATTAAAAAAAAAAACCCCTACCCACTTACTACGCCAATTTTGGTGGCATTCACCACTGCAATGATTTACGCACCGCCGCCTTTATTTACTCGATTTCGAAGATTTTCCGAGCATTAGAATTGGAGGGCATTTCTCAGCAATAATTGCAGAATGCGTCTGAAGTCGCTAGGCGATTGTTTATTTTTACACATTTTACATTTATATATTTATAAGATCGAAAGTGTAATATCCTTTTGTATATTTTTCTTCAATTTTTAAATAAATATTTCTTTACACAAACACAAACAAAATGGCTTCTTGACAGCAACAGTTTTACAATTAAAAAACAAAACCCCTACCCACTTACCTCTGTTTTTGGTACCCTTATATCTGTTTTTCTGTTTTTGGTAATATGGTACTCATACGACCTGTATAACCCCATTTGCGTGCCGTGAAAAAATCGGTTTTTCACCACGCGCCAATGCATCAAATGCACCAAAATGCACCAAAAAAGTGGTGAATGGTACCAAAAATCCATCCACCAAATGCACCAAAAATAGCGTAGTAAGTGGATAGGGGTTATTATGCATTATTCGTCATTTTTTACGATCCCCAAAATCCAAAATTTTTGACAGAATAAAATAATTAACATTAAAAAAACATTAACATTAACATATTTTCAACAGAAAAAATTAAAACTTCAAAACATAAACAGTCAATATTGTCAAATTTATTTTTCTCAGTTCAGTTGATATTGAGATTTTCATAAGAACAGTTGTGTTGAACGGAGCGATTTGAATTTGTTCTCGAAGAAAATAATTACAAAAAAAAACCTGACGCAAATAATAAATAAACAAAAAATATTTTCTTACTGAATATTGTGGAATATTTATATATTCGTAATACAATTGTATATATACAATATACAACAAAATCAGCGGATACCAAAATAATTGCCGAAAAAGTGAGTGCAAAAAATTTCTTACAAAAACACACAAAAAAAATCATAACTGGGATTGCATTATCGCAAGGCAATATGTCCTTCCTTTTAAATGGTAAACTTTTACGATCTTCACTATCGAAGACAGTTTTAAACTGGACCGGACTTGGAGCTACGCGTGAAAAGCACGTGATGCCCAAGCATTTGGAAAAAATCAATAAAGACAAAGACCCACCATTTGCACACATGGTTGAGTATTATTATCACTCGGCCGCTCAGCTAATGGAGCCGATGATGATAAAGGAGCTGGAAAAGTATCCTTACATGAAGTAGGAACAGCGTGAACAACGTGTTTCCGCCATGCTTAAATTGATGGGCTGCACTACAAATCTATTGGAAGTTACCTTCCCTATAATAAGAAGTGATGGCAATTACGAGCTAATCACCGGCTATCGCGCACACCACACTAGACACAGATTACCACTCAAAGGCGGTGGGTTCAATTATATTATTGGCTATTATTTTTCTAGAAAAGCTGGTATATTCAAAAAATTTCTCAACGAATTTTCTAGAATATATGCATGTAGTTGTGTGTTTCAAGAAAATGTTCTTCCTTTTCAATGCTTCAACTGCTGATGTCTAGCATGATATATATAACTGACTGATAATATCCGTTCCTCTTTTGTAGGCATACGTTTTGCCATGGACGTCGACGCCGATGAGATACGCGCTTTGGCTTATCTGATGGCGTTTAAGACGGCTTGCGTGAATGTACCGTTTGGTGGTTCCAAGGGTGGCATACGTATCGACCCGAAGAAGTATACTGCACAAGAATTGCAAACAATTACGCGTCGCTATACAATGGAGCTATTACGTCGCAATATGATAGGTCCGGGTATAGATGTACCGGCACCAGATGTGAATACCAGCCAACGCGAGATGAGTTGGTTGGTGGATCAATATATTAAAACTTTTGGTAATTTTTTTTTATGAAATATTAGAAAACGTCTTGATAGACAAATAAATTGTTCTTCTAGGCTATAACGATGTAGATGCATTGGCCATCACGACTGGTAAGCCAGTAGAAATAGGCGGTATAAATGGTCGCACCGCCGCCACGGGACGTGGTCTATTTAAGGCGGCTGAATGTTTTATTATGGATAAAGATTGGATGGATTTATTAGGCTGGAAGACTGGTTGGAAAGATAAAACCGTGATCGTACAAGGGTTTGGCAATGTCGGTTCCCATGCATCCGTTTTTGTAGTGGAAGCCGGTGCCAAACTGATCGGTGTTCAAGAATTTGACGTGTCTCTAGTAAATGAGAATGGCATTGATCCAAAGGTATGTGGCGTATTGAAAATAAATATCTCCATGATAATATTTTTTTAATTTTCTTCATATACTTAGGACTTAATGGAGTATTATGCAAAAAATAATAAATCAATCAAGGGCTATACCAAAGCCACCGAAAAAGAGGGCAGTTTGTTGGGTGAAAAATGCGATATACTAATGCCTTGCTCTACGCAAAAGGTTCTCACTGTCGAAAATGCTAACAGTGTACAAGCCAAGATGATTTTAGAAGGCGCTAATGGTCCTTCGACGCCAGCTGCCGATGAAATATTACGTAAAAAGAATGTACTCATTATACCGGATTTGTTTTGCAATGCTGGCGGTGTAACGGTATCCTACTTTGAGTACTTAAAGAATATCAATCATGTATCTTATGGCAAAATGAATGTTAAACGCGAGAAAGCCATAATCAACGAGATCTTTAACTCCATGAATGAGTGCGAGGTAAGTGAACTTTGACCACCGTGCAAATAAGTTAATTTGTTAATATGAATTTTTTTAATTTATTTATTTAGGATAAGTTCAAGCCAAACAAAAAGTTAAAGCTCATAAGAGACTGTACGAAGGAGGCGGATATTGTAGACGCAGGACTACAAACAGTTATGGAAACTGCGGGGGCAGGCATTAAGATTGTGGCCAATGAATTCGGTCTCTGCAATGATTTACGCACCGCTGCCTTTATTTACTCGATTTCTAAGATTTTCCGAGCCTTAGAAATGGAGGGCATTTCTCAACAATAATTACAGAATGCGTCTGAAGTCGCTTGGCGATTATTTATTTTTACAAATTTTACATTTATATATTTATAAGATCCAAAGTGTAATATCCTTTTGTATATTTTTCTTAAATTTTTAAATAAATATTTCTTTACAAAAACACAAACAGAATGGCTTCTTGACAGCAACAGTTTAACAATTAAAAAAAAACCCCCTACCCACTTACTGCGCCAATTTTGGTGGCATTCACCACTGCAATGATTTACGCACCGCCGCCTTTATTTACTCGATTTCGAAGATTTTCCGAGCATTAGAATTGGAGGGCATTTCTCAGCAATAATTGCAGAATGCGTCTGAAGTCGCTAGGCGATTGTTTATTTTTACACATTTTACATTTATATATTTATAAGATCCAAAGTGTAATATCCTTTTGTATATTTTTCTTCAATTTTTAAATAAATATTTCTTTACACAAACACAAACAAAATGGCTTCTTGACAGCAACAGTTTTACAATTAAAAAACAAAACCCCTACCCACTTACCTCTGTTTTTGGTACCCTTATATCTGTTTTTCTGTTTTTGGTAATATGGTACTCATACGACCTGTATAACCCCATTTGCGCGCCGTGAAAAAATCGGGTTTTCACCACGCGCCAATGCATCAAATGCACCAAAATGCACCAAAAAAGTTGTGAATGGTACCAAAAATCCATCCACCAAATGCACCAAAAATAGCGTAGTAAGTGGGTAGGGGTTATTATGCATTATTCGTCATTTTTTACGATCCCCAAAATCCAAAATTTTTGCCAGAATAAAATAATTAACATTAAAAAAACATTAACATTAACATATTTTCAACAGAAAAAATCAAAACTTCAAAACATAAACAGTCAATATTGTCAAATTTATTTTTCTCAGTTCAGTTGATATTGAGATTTTCATAAGAACAGTTGTGTTGAACGGAGCGATTTGAATTTGTTCTCGAAGAAAATAATTACAAAAAAAAACCTGACGCAAATAATAAATAAACAAAAAATATTTTCTTACTGAATATTGTGGAATATTTATATATTCGTAATACAATTGTATATATACAATATACAACAAAATCAGCGGATACCAAAATAATTGCCGAAAAAGTGAGTGCAAAAAATTTCTTACAAAAACACACAAAAAAAAATCATAACTGGGATTGCATTATCGCAAGGCAATATGTCCTTCCTTTTAAATGGTAAACTTTTACGATCTTCACTATCGAAGACAGTTTTAAACTGGACCGGACTTGGGGCTACGCGTGAAAAGCACGTGATGCCCAAGCATTTGGAAAAAAATCAATAAAGACAAAGACCCACCATTTGCACACATGGTTGAGTATTATTATCACTCGGCCGCTCAGCTAATGGAGCCGATGATGATAAAGGAGCTGGAAAAGTATCCTTACAGGAAGAAGGAACAGCGTGAACAACGTGTTTCCGCCATGCTTAAATTGATGGGCTGCACTACAAATCTATTGGAAGTTACCTTCCCTATAATAAGAAGTGATGGCAATTACGAGCTAATCACCGGCTATCGCGCACACCACACTAGACACAGATTACCACTCAAAGGCGGTGGGTTCAATTATATTATTGGCTATTATTTTTCTAGAAAAGCTGGTATATTCAAAAAATTTCTCAACGAATTTTCTAGAATATATGCATGTAGTTGTGTGTTTCAAGAAAATGTTCTTCCTTTTCAATGCTTCAACTGCTGATGTCTAGCATGATATATATAACTGACTGATCATATCCGTTCCTCTTTTGTAGGCATACGTTTTGCCATGGACGTCGACGCCGATGAGATACGCGCTTTGGCTTATCTGATGGCGTTTAAGACGGCTTGCGTGAATGTACCGTTTGGTGGTTCCAAGGGTGGCATACGTATCGACCCGAAGAAGTATACTGCACAAGAATTACAAACAATTACGCGTCGCTATACAATGGAGCTATTACGTCGCAATATGATAGGTCCGGGTATAGATGTACCGGCACCAGATGTGAATACCAGCCAACGCGAGATGAGTTGGTTGGTGGATCAATATATTAAAACTTTTGGTAATTTTTTTTTATGAAATATTAGAAAACGTCTTGATAGACAAATAAATTGTTCTTCTAGGCTATAACGATGTAGATGCATTGGCCATCACGACTGGTAAGCCAGTAGAAATAGGAGCGATAAATGGTCGCACCGCCGCCACGGGACGTGGTCTATTTAAGGCGGCTGAATGTTTTATTATGGATAAAGATTGGATGGATTTATTAGGCTGGAAGACTGGTTGGAAAGATAAAACCGTGATCGTACAAGGGTTTGGCAATGTCGGTTCCCATGCATCCGTTTTTGTAGTGGAAGCCGGTGCCAAACTGATCGGTGTTCAAGAATTTGACGTGTCTCTAGTAAATGAGAATGGCATTGATCCAAAGGTATGTGGCGTATTGAAAATAAATATCTCCATGATAATATTTTTTTAATTTTCTTCATATACTTAGGACTTAATGGAGTATTATGCAAAAAATAATAAATCAATCAAGGGCTATACCAAAGCCACCGAAAAAGAGGGCAGTTTGTTGGGTGAAAAATGCGATATACTAATGCCTTGCTCTACGCAAAAGGTTCTCACTGTCGAAAATGCTAACAGTGTACAAGCCAAGATGATTTTAGAAGGCGCTAATGGTCCTTCGACGCCAGCTGCCGATGAAATATTACGTAAAAAGAATGTACTCATTATACCGGATTTGTTTTGCAATGCTGGCGGTGTAACGGTATCCTACTTTGAGTACTTAAAGAATATCAATCATGTATCTTATGGCAAAATGAATGTTAAACGCGAGAAAGCCATAATCAACGAGATCTTTAACTCCATGAATGAGTGCGAGGTAAGTGAACTTTGACCACCGTGCAAATAAGTTAATTTGTTAATATGAATTTTTTTAATTTATTTATTTAGGATAAGTTCAAGCCAAACAAAAAGTTAAAGCTCATAAGAGACTGTACGAAGGAGGCGGATATTGTAGACGCAGGACTACAAACAGTTATGGGAACTGCGGGGGCAGGCATTAAGATTGTGGCCAATGAATTCGGTCTCTGCAATGATTTACGCACCGCTGCCTTTATTTACTCGATTTCTAAGATTTTCCGAGCCTTAGAAATGGAGGGCATTTCTCAACAATAATTACAAAATGCGTCTGAAGTCGCTTGGCGATTATTTATTTTTACAAATTTTACATTTATATATTTATAAGATCCAAAGTGTAATATCCTTTTGTATATTTTTCTTAAATTTTTAAATAAATATTTCTTTACAAAAACACAAACAGAATGGCTTCTTGACAGCAACAGTTTAACAATTAAAAAAAAAAACCCCTACCCACTTACTACGCCAATTTTGGTGGCATTCACCACTGCAATGATTTACGCACCGCCGCCTTTATTTACTCGATTTCGAAGATTTTCCGAGCATTAGAATTGGAGGGCATTTCTCAGCAATAATTGCAGAATGCGTCTGAAGTCGCTAGGCGATTGTTTATTTTTACACATTTTACATTTATATATTTATAAGATCGAAAGTGTAATATCCTTTTGTATATTTTTCTTCAATTTTTAAATAAATATTTCTTTACACAAACACAAACAAAATGGCTTCTTGACAGCAACAGTTTTACAATTAAAAAACAAAACCCCTACCCACTTACCTCTGTTTTTGGTACCCTTATATCTGTTTTTCTGTTTTTGGTAATATGGTACTCATACGACCTGTATAACCCCATTTGCGCGCCGTGAAAAAATCGGTTTTTCACCACGCGCCAATGCATCAAATGCACCAAAATGCACCAAAAAAGTGGTGAATGGTACCAAAAATCCATCCACCAAATGCACCAAAAATAGCGTAGTAAGTGGGTAGGGGTTATTATGCATTATTCGTCATTTTTTACGATCCCCAAAATCCAAAATTTTTGCCAGAATAAAATAATTAACATTAAAAAAACATTAACATTAACATATTTTCAACAGAAAAAATCAAAACTTCAAAACATAAACAGTCAATATTGTCAAATTTATTTTTCTCAGTTCAGTTGATATTGAGATTTTCATAAGAACAGTTGTGTTGAACGGAGCGATTTGAATTTGTTCTCGAAGAAAATAATTACAAAAAAAAACCTGACGCAAATAATAAATAAACAAAAAATATTTTCTTACTGAATATTGTGGAATATTTATATATTCGTAATACAATTGTATATATACAATATACAACAAAATCAGCGGATACCAAAATAATTGCCGAAAAAGTGAGTGCAAAAAATTTCTTACAAAAACACACAAAAAAAATCATAACTGGGATTGCATTATAGCAAGGCAATATGTCCTTCCTTTTAAATGGTAAACTTTTACGATCTTCACTATCGAAGACAGTTTTAAACTGGACCGGACTTGGAGCTACGCGTGAAAAGCACGTGATGCCCAAGCATTTGGAAAAAATCAATAAAGACAAAGACCCACCATTTGCACACATGGTTGAGTATTATTATCACTCGGCCGCTCAGCTAATGGAGCCGATGATGATAAAGGAGCTGGAAAAGTATCCTTACATGAAGAAGGAACAGCGTGAACAACGTGTTTCCGCCATGCTTAAATTGATGGGCTGCACTACAAATCTATTGGAAGTTACCTTCCCTATAATAAGAAGTGATGGCAATTACGAGCTAATCACCGGCTATCGCGCACACCACACTAGACACAGATTACCACTCAAAGGCGGTGGGTTCAATTATATTATTGGCTATTATTTTTCTAGAAAAGCTGGTATATTCAAAAAATTTCTCAACGAATTTTCTAGAATATATGCATGTAGTTGTGTGTTTCAAGAAAATGTTCTTCCTTTTCAATGCTTCAACTGCTGATGTCTAGCATGATATATATAACTGACTGATAATATCCGTTCCTCTTTTGTAGGCATACGTTTTGCCATGGACGTCGACGCCGATGAGATACGCGCTTTGGCTTATCTGATGGCGTTTAAGACGGCTTGCGTGAATGTACCGTTTGGTGGTTCCAAGGGTGGCATACGTATCGACCCGAAGAAGTATACTGCACAAGAATTGCAAACAATTACGCGTCGCTATACAATGGAGCTATTACGTCGCAATATGATAGGTCCGGGTATAGATGTACCGGCACCAGATGTGAATACCAGCCAACGCGAGATGAGTTGGTTGGTGGATCAATATATTAAAACTTTTGGTAATTTTTTTTTATGAAATATTAGAAAACGTCTTGATAGACAAATAAATTGTTCTTCTAGGCTATAACGATGTAGATGCATTGGCCATCACGACTGGTAAGCCAGTAGAAATAGGCGGTATAAATGGTCGCACCGCCGCCACGGGACGTGGTCTATTTAAGGCGGCTGAATGTTTTATTATGGATAAAGATTGGATGGATTTATTAGGCTGGAAGACTGGTTGGAAAGATAAAACCGTGATCGTACAAGGGTTTGGCAATGTCGGTTCCCATGCATCCGTTTTTGTAGTGGAAGCCGGTGCCAAACTGATCGGTGTTCAAGAATTTGACGTGTCTCTAGTAAATGAGAATGGCATTGATCCAAAGGTATGTGGCGTATTGAAAATAAATATCTCCATGATAATATTTTTTTAATTTTCTTTATATACTTAGGACTTAATGGAGTATTATGCAAAAAATAATAAATCAATCAAGGGCTATACCAAAGCCACCGAAAAAGAGGGCAGTTTGTTGGGTGAAAAATGCGATATACTAATGCCTTGCTCTACGCAAAAGGTTCTCACTGTCGAAAATGCTAACAGTGTACAAGCCAAGATGATTTTAGAAGGCGCTAATGGTCCTTCGACGCCAGCTGCCGATGAAATATTACGTAGAATGTACTCATTATACCGGATTTGTTTTGCAATGCTGGCGGTGTAACGGTATCCTACTTTGAGTACTTAAAGAATATCAATCATGTATCTTATGGCAAAATGAATGTTAAACGCGAGAAAGCCATAATCAACGAGATCTTTAACTCCATGAATGAGTGCGAGGTAAGTGAACTTTGACCACCGTGCAAATAAGTTAATTTGTTAATATGAATTTTTTTAATTTATTTATTTAGGATAAGTTCAAGCCAAACAAAAAGTTAAAGCTCATAAGAGACTGTACGAAGGAGGCGGATATTGTAGACGCAGGACTACAAACAGTTATGGAAACTGCGGGGGCAGGCATTAAGATTGTGGCCAATGAATTCGGTCTCTGCAATGATTTACGCACCGCTGCCTTTATTTACTCGATTTCTAAGATTTTCCGAGCCTTAGAAATGGAGGGCATTTCTCAACAATAATTACAGAATGCGTCTGAAGTCGCTTGGCGATTATTTATTTTTACAAATTTTACATTTATATATTTATAAGATCCAAAGTGTAATATCCTTTTGTATATTTTTCTTAAATTTTTAAATAAATATTTCTTTACAAAAACACAAACAGAATGGCTTCTTGACAGCAACAGTTTAACAATTAAAAAAAAAACCCCTACCCACTTACTACGCCAATTTTGGTGGCATTCACCACTGCAATGATTTACGCACCGCCGCCTTTATTTACTCGATTTCGAAGATTTTCCGAGCATTAGAATTGGAGGGCATTTCTCAGCAATAATTGCAGAATGCGTCTGAAGTCGCTAGGCGATTGTTTATTTTTACACATTTTACATTTATATATTTATAAGATCGAAAGTGTAATATCCTTTTGTATATTTTTCTTCAATTTTTAAATAAATATTTCTTTACACAAACACAAACAAAATGGCTTCTTGACAGCAACAGTTTTACAATTAAAAAACAAAACCCCTACCCACTTACCTCTGTTTTTGGTACCCTTATATCTGTTTTTCTGTTTTTGGTAATATGGTACTCATACGACCTGTATAACCCCATATGCGCGCCGTGAAAAAATCGGTTTTTCACCACGCACCAATGCATCAAATGCCCCAAAATGCACCAAAAAAGTGGTGAATGGTACCAAAAATCCATCCACCAAATGCACCAAAAATAGCGTAGTAAGTGGGTAGGGGTTATTATGCATTATTCGTCATTTTTTACGATCCCCAAAATCCAAAATTTTTGCCAGAATAAAATAATTAACATTAAAAAAACATTAACATTAACATATTTTCAACAGAAAAAATCAAAACTTCAAAACATAAACAGTCAATATTGTCAAATTTATTTTTCTCAGTTCAGTTGATATTGAGATTTTCATAAGAACAGTTGTGTTGAACGGAGCGATTTGAATTTGTTCTCGAAGAAAATAATTACAAAAAAAAACCTGACGCAAATAATAAATAAACAAAAAATATTTTCTTACTGAATATTGTGGAATATTTATATATTCGTAATACAATTGTATATATACAATATACAACAAAATCAGCGGATACCAAAATAATTGCCGAAAAAGTGAGTGCAAAAAATTTCTTACAAAAACACACAAAAAAAATCATAACTGGGATTGCATTATCGCAAGGCAATATGTCCTTCCTTTTAAATGGTAAACTTTTACGATCTTCACTATCGAAGACAGTTTTAAACTGGACCGGACTTGGAGCTACGCGTGAAAAGCACGTGATGCCCAAGCATTTGGAAAAAATCAATAAAGACAAAGACCCACCATTTGCACACATGGTTGAGTATTATTATCACTCGGCCGCTCAGCTAATGGAGCCGATGATGATAAAGGAGCTGGAAAAGTATCCTTACATGAAGAAGGAACAGCGTGAACAACGTGTTTCCGCCATGCTTAAATTGATGGGCTGCACTACAAATCTATTGGAAGTTACCTTCCCTATAATAAGAAGTGATGGCAATTACGAGCTAATCACCGGCTATCGCGCACACCACACTAGACACAGATTACCACTCAAAGGCGGTGGGTTCAATTATATTATTGGCTATTATTTTTCTAGAAAAGCTGGTATATTCAAAAAATTTCTCAACGAATTTTCTAGAATATATGCATGTAGTTGTGTGTTTCAAGAAAATGTTCTTCCTTTTCAATGCTTCAACTGCTGATGTCTAGCATGATATATATAACTGACTGATAATATCCGTTCCTCTTTTGTAGGCATACGTTTTGCCATGGACGTCGACGCCGATGAGATACGCGCTTTGGCTTATCTGATGGCGTTTAAGACGGCTTGCGTGAATGTACCGTTTGGTGGTTCCAAGGGTGGCATACGTATCGACCCGAAGAAGTATACTGCACAAGAATTGCAAACAATTACGCGTCGCTATACAATGGAGCTATTACGTCGCAATATGATAGGTCCGGGTATAGATGTACCGGCACCAGATGTGAATACCAGCCAACGCGAGATGAGTTGGTTGGTGGATCAATATATTAAAACTTTTGGTAATTTTTTTTAATGAAATATTAGAAAACGTCTTGATAGACAAATAAATTGTTCTTCTAGGCTATAACGATGTAGATGCATTGGCCATCACGACTGGTAAGCCAGTAGAAATAGGCGGTATAAATGGTCGCACCGCCGCCACGGGACGTGGTCTATTTAAGGCGGCTGAATGTTTTATTATGGATAAAGATTGGATGGATTTATTAGGCTGGAAGACTGGTTGGAAAGATAAAACCGTGATCGTACAAGGGTTTGGCAATGTCGGTTCCCATGCATCCGTTTTTGTAGTGGAAGCCGGTGCCAAACTGATCGGTGTTCAAGAATTTGACGTGTCTCTAGTAAATGAGAATGGCATTGATCCAAAGGTATGTGGCGTATTGAAAATAAATATCTCCATGATAATATTTTTTTAATTTTCTTCATATACTTAGGACTTAATGGAGTATTATGCAAAAAATAATAAATCAATCAAGGGCTATACCAAAGCCACCGAAAAAGAGGGCAGTTTGTTGGGTGAAAAATGCGATATACTAATGCCTTGCTCTACGCAAAAGGTTCTCACTGTCGAAAATGCTAACAGTGTACAAGCCAAGATGATTTTAGAAGGCGCTAATGGTCCTTCGACGCCAGCTGTCGATGAAATATTACGTAAAAAGAATGTACTCATTATACCGGATTTGTTTTGCAATGCTGGCGGTGTAACGGTATCCTACTTTGAGTACTTAAAGAATATCAATCATGTTTCTTATGGCAAAACGAATGTTAAACGCGAGAAAGCCATAATCAACGAGATCTTTAACTCCATGAATGAGTGCGAGGTAAGTGAACTTTGACCACCGTGCAAATAAGTTAATTTGTTAATATGCATTTTTTTAATTTATTTATTTAGGATAAGTTCAAGCCAAACAAAAAGTTAAAGCTCATAAGAGACTGTACGAAGGAGGCGGATATTGTAGACGCAGGACTACAAACAGTTATGGAAACTGCGGGGGCAGGCATTAAGATTGTGGCCAATGAATTCGGTCTCTGCAATGATTTACGCACCGCCGCCTTTATTTACTCGATTTCGAAGATTTTCCGAGCATTAGAATTGGAGGGCATTTCTCAGCAATAATTGCAGAATGCGTCTGAAGTCGCTAGGCGATTGTTTATTTTTACACATTTTACATTTATATATTTATAAGATCCAAAGTGTAATATCCTTTTGTATATTTTTCTTCAATTTTTAAATAAATATTTCTTTACACAAACACAAACAAAATGGCTTCTTGACAGCAACAGTTTAACAATTTAAAAAAACCCCCTACCCACTTACTACGCCAATTTTGGTGGCATTCACCACTGCAATGATTTACGCACCGCCGCCTTTATTTACTCGATTTCGAAGATTTTCCGAGCATTAGAATTGAAGGGCATTTCTCAGCAATAATTGCAGAATGCGTCTGAAGTCGCTAGGCGATTGTTTATTTTTACACATTTTACATTTATATATTTATAAGATCCAAAGTGTAATATCCTTTTGTATATTTTTCTTCAATTTTTAAATAAATATTTCTTTACACAAACACAAACAAAATGGCTTCTTGACAGCAACAGTTTAACAATTAAAAAAAAAAACCCCTACCCACTTACTACGCCAATTTTGGTGGCATTCACCACTGCAATGATTTATGCACCGCCGCCTTTATTTACTCGATTTCTATGATTTTCCTAGCCTTAGAAATGGAGGGCATTTCTCAACAATAATTACAGAATGCGTCTGAAGTCGCTTGGCGATTATTTATTTTTACAAATTTTACATTTATATATTTATAAGATCCAAAGTGTAATATCCTTTTGTATATTTTTCTTAAATTTTTAAATAAATATTTCTTTACAAAAACACAAACAGAATGGCTTCTTGACAGCAACAGTTTAACAATTAAAAAAAAAAACCCCTACCCACTTACTACGCCAATTTTGGTGGCATTCACCACTGCAATGATTTACGCACCGCCGCCTTTATTTACTCGATTTCGAAGATTTTCCGAGCATTAGAATTGGAGGGCATTTCTCAGCAATAATTGCAGAATGCGTCTGAAGTCGCTAGGCGATTGTTTATTTTTACACATTTTACATTTATATATTTATAAGATCCAAAGTGTAATATCCTTTTGTATATTTTTCTTCAATTTTTAAATAAATATTTCTTTACACAAACACAAACAAAATGGCTTCTTGACAGCAACAGTTTTACAATTAAAAAACAAAACCCCTACCCACTTACCTCTGTTTTTGGTACCCTTATATCTGTTTTTCTGTTTTTGGTAATATGGTACTCATACGACCTGTATAACCCCATTTGCGCGCCGTGAAAAAATCGGTTTTTCACCACGCGCCAATGCATCAAATGCACCAAAATGCACCAAAAAAGTGGTGAATGGTACCAAAAATCCATCCACCAAATGCACCAAAAATAGCGTAGTAAGTGGGTAGGGGTTATTATACATTATTCGTCATTTTTTACGATCCCCAAAATCCAAAATTTTTGCCAGAATAAAATAATTAACATTAAAAAAACATTAACATTAACATATTTTCAACAGAAAAAATCAAAACTTCAAAACATAAACAGTCAATATTGTCAAATTTATTTTTCTCAGTTCAGTTGATATTGAGATTTTCATAAGAACAGTTGTGTTGAACGGAGCGATTTGAATTTGTTCTCGAAGAAAATAATTACAAAAAAAAACCTGACGCAAATAATAAATAAACAAAAAATATTTTCTTACTGAATATTGTGGAATATTTATATATTCGTAATACAATTGTATACATATACATACAATATACAACAAAATCAGCGGATACCAAAATAATTGCCAAAAAAGTGAGTGCAAAAAATTTCTTACAAAAACACACAAAAAAAAATCATAACTGGGATTGCATTATCGCAAGGCAATATGTCCTTCCTTTTAAATGGTAAACTTTTACGATCTTCACTATCGAAGACAGTTTTAAACTGGACCGGACTTGGGGCTACGCGTGAAAAGCACGTGATGCCCAAGCATTTGGAAAAAATCAATAAAGACAAAGACCCACCATTTGCACACATGGTTGAGTATTATTATCACTCGGCCGCTCAGCTAATGGAGCCGATGATGATAAAGGAGCTGGAAAAGTATCCTTACATGAAGAAGGAACAGCGTGAACAACGTGTTTCCGCCATGCTTAAATTGATGGGCTGCACTACAAATCTATTGGAAGTTACCTTCCCTATAATAAGAAGTGATGGCAATTACGAGCTAATCACCGGCTATCGCGCACACCACACTAGACACAGATTACCACTCAAAGGCGGTGGGTTCAATTATATTATTGGCTATTATTTTTCTAGAAAAGCTGGTATATTCAAAAAATTTCTCAACGAATTTTCTAGAATATATGCATGTAGTTGTGTGTTTCAAGAAAATGTTCTTCCTTTTCAATGCTTCAACTGCTGATGTCTAGCATGATATATATAACTGACTGATAATATCCGTTCCTCTTTTGTAGGCATACGTTTTGCCATGGACGTCGACGCCGATGAGATACGCGCTTTGGCTTATCTGATGGCGTTTAAGACGGCTTGCGTGAATGTACCGTTTGGTGGTTCCAAGGGTGGCATACGTATCGACCCGAAGAAGTATACTGCACAAGAATTGCAAACAATTACGCGTCGCTATACAATGGAGCTAACGGGTGATTTTTTTGAGGTTAGGATTTTCATGCATTAGTATTTGACAGATCACGTGGGATTTCAGACATGGTGTCAAAGAGAAAGATGCTCAGTATGCTTTGACATTTCATCATGAATAGACTTACTAACGAGCAACGCTTGCAAATCATTGAATTTTATTACCAAAATCAGTGTTCGGTTCGAAATGTGTTTCGCGCTTTACGTCCGATTTATGGTCTACATAATCGACCAAGTGAGCAAACAATTAATGCGATTGTGACCAAGTTTCGCACTCAGTTTACTTTATTGGACATTAAACCAACCACACGAATGCGTACAGTGCGTACAGAAGAGAATATTGCGTCTGTTTCTGAGAGTGTGGCTGAAGACCGTGAAATGTCGATTCGTCGCCGTTCGCAGCAATTGGGTTTGTGTTATTCGACCACATGGAAGATTTTACGCAAAGATCTTGGTGTAAAACCGTATAAAATACAGCTCGTGCAAGAACTGAAGCCGAACGATCTGCCACAACGTCGAATTTTCAGTGAATGGGCCCTAGAAAAGTTGGCAGAAAATCCGCTTTTTTATCGACAAATTTTGTTCAGCGATGAGGCTCATTTCTGGTTGAATGGCTACGTAAATAAGCAAAATTGCCGCATTTGGGGTGAAGAGCAACCAGAAGCCGTTCAAGAACTGCCCATGCATCCCGAAAAATGCACTGTTTGGTGTGGTTTGTACGCTGGTGGAATCATTGGACCGTATTTTTTCAAAGATGCTGTTGGACGCAACGTTACGGTGAATGGCGATCGCTATCGTTCGATGCTAACAAACTTTTTGTTGCCAAAAATGGAAGAACTGAACTTGGTTGACATGTGGTTTCAACAAGATGGCGCTACATGCCACACAGCTCGCGATTCTATGGCCATTTTGAGGGAAAACTTCGGAGAACAATTCATCTCAAGAAATGGACCCGTAAGTTGGCCACCAAGATCATGCGATTTAACGCCTTTAGACTATTTTTTGTGGGGCTACGTCAAGTCTAAAGTCTACAGAAATAAGCCAGCAACTATTCCAGCTTTGGAAGACAACATTTCCGAAGAAATTCGGGCTATTCCGGCCGAAATGCTCGAAAAAGTTGCCCAAAATTGGACTTTCCGAATGGACCACCTAAGACGCAGCCGCGGTCAACATTTAAATGAAATTATCTTCAAAAAGTAAATGTCATGAACCAATCTAACGTTTCAAATAAAGAACCGGTGAGATTTTGCAAATTTTATGCGTTTTTTTTTTTTTTAAAGTTATCAAGCTCTTAAAAAATCACCCTTTATTACGTCGCAATATGATAGGTCCGGGTATAGATGTACCGGCACCAGATGTGAATACCAGCCAACGCGAGATGAGTTGGTTGGTGGATCAATATATTAAAACTTTTGGTAATTTTTTTTTATGAAATATTAGAAAACGTCTTGATAGACAAATAAATTGTTCTTCTAGGCTATAACGATGTAGATGCATTGGCCATCACGACTGGTAAGCCAGTAGAAATAGGCGGTATAAATGGTCGCACCGCCGCCACGGGACGTGGTCTATTTAAGGCGGCTGAATGTTTTATTATGGATAAAGATTGGATGGATTTATTAGGCTGGAAGACTGGTTGGAAAGATAAAACCGTGATCGTACAAGGGTTTGGCAATGTCGGTTCCCATGCATCCGTTTTTGTAGTGGAAGCCGGTGCCAAACTGATCGGTGTTCAAGAATTTGACGTGTCTCTAGTAAATGAGAATGGCATAGATCCAAAGGTATGTGGCGTATTGAAAATAAATATCTCCATGATAATATTTTTTTAATTTTCTTCATATACTTAGGACTTAATGGAGTATTATGCAAAAAATAATAAATCAATCAAGGGCTATACCAAAGCCACCGAAAAAGAGGGCAGTTTGTTGGGTGAAAAATGCGATATACTAATGCCTTGCTCTACGCAAAAGGTTCTCACTATCGAAAATGCTAACAGTGTACAAGCCAAGATGATTTTAGAAGGCGCTAATGGTCCTTCGACGCCAGCTGCCGATGAAATATTACGTAAAAAGAATGTACTCATTATACCGGATTTGTTTTGCAATGCTGGCGGTGTAACGGTATCCTACTTTGAGTACTTAAAGAATATCAATCATGTATCTTATGGCAAAATGAATGTTAAACGCGAGAAAGCCATAATCAACGAGATCTTTAACTCCATGAATGAGTGCGAGGTAAGTGAACTTTGACCACCGTGCAAATAAGTTAATTTGTTAATATGAATTTTTTTAATTTATTTATTTAGGATAAGTTCAAGCCAAACAAAAAGTTAAAGCTCATAAGAGACTGTACGAAGGAGGCGGATATTGTAGACGCAGGACTACAAACAGTTATGGAAACTGCGGGGGCAGGCATTAAGATTGTGGCCAATGAATTCGGTCTCTGCAATGATTTACGCACCGCTGCCTTTATTTACTCGATTTCTAAGATTTTCCGAGCCTTAGAAATGGAGGGCATTTCTCAACAATAATTACAGAATGCGTCTGAAGTCGCTTGGCGATTATTTATTTTTACAAATTTTACATTTATATATTTATAAGATCCAAAGTGTAATATCCTTTTGTATATTTTTCTTAAATTTTTAAATAAATATTTCTTTACAAAAACACAAACAGAATGGCTTCTTGACAGCAACAGTTTAACAATTAAAAAAAAAAACCCCTACCCACTTACTACGCCAATTTTGGTGGCATTCACCACTGCAATGATTTACGCACCGCCGCCTTTATTTACTCGATTTCTAAGATTTTCCGAGCCTTAGAAATGGAGGGCATTTCTCAGCAATAATTGCAGAATGCGTCTGAAGTCGCTAGGCGATTGTTTATTTTTACACATTTTACATTTATATATTTATAAGATCCAAAGTGTAATATCCTTTTGTATATTTTTCTTCAATTTTTAAATAAATATTTCTTTACACAAACACAAACAAAATGGCTTCTTGACAGCAACAGTTTTACAATTAAAAAACAAAACCCCTACCCACTTACCTCTGTTTTTGGTACCCTTATATCTGTTTTTCTGTTTTTGGTAATATGGTACTCATACGACCTGTATAACCCCATTTGCGCGCCGTGAAAAAATCGGGTTTTCACCACGCGTCAATGCATCAAATGCACCAAAATGCACCAAAAAAGTGGTGAATGGTACCAAAAATCCATCCACCAAATGCACCAAAAATAGCGTAGTAAGTGGGTAGGGGTTATTATGCATTATTCGGCATTTTTTTCGATCCCCAAAATCCAAAATTTTTACCAGAATAAAATAATTAACATTAAAAAAACATTAACATTAACATATTTTCAACAGAAAAAATCAAAACTTCAAAACATAAACAGTCAATATTGTCAAATTTATTTTTCTCAGTTCAGTTGATATTGAGATTTTCATAAGAACAGTTGTGTTGAACGGAGCGATTTGAATTTGTTCTCGAAGAAAATAATTACAAAAAAAAACCTGACGCAAATAATAAATAAACAAAAAATATTTTCTTACTGAATATTGTGGAATATTTATATATTCGTAATACAATTGTATATATACAATATACAACAAAATCAGCGGATACCAAAATAATTGCCGAAAAAGTGAGTGCAAAAAATTTCTTACAAAAACACACAAAAAAAAATCATAACTGGGATTGCATTATCGCAAGGCAATATGTCCTTCCTTTTAAATGGTAAACTTTTACGATCTTCACTATCGAAGACAGTTTTAAACTGGACCGGACTTGCGGCTACGCGTGAAAAGCACGTGATGCCCAAGCATTTGGAAAAAATCAATAAAGACAAAGACCCACCATTTGCACACATGGTTGAGTATTATTATCACTCGGCCGCTCAGCTAATGGAGCCGATGATGATAAAGGAGCTGGAAAAGTATCCTTACATGAAGAAGGAACAGCGTGAACAACGTGTTTCCGCCATGCTTAAATTGATGGGCTGCACTACAAATCTATTGGAAGTTACCTTCCCTATAATAAGAAGTGATGGCAATTACGAGCTAATCACCGGCTATCGCGCACACCACACTAGACACAGATTACCACTCAAAGGCGGTGGGTTCAATTATATTATTGGCTATTATTTTTCTAGAAAAGCTGGTATATTCAAAAAATTTCTCAACGAATTTTCTAGAATATATGCATGTAGTTGTGTGTTTCAAGAAAATGTTCTTCCTTTTCAATGCTTCAACTGCTTATGTCTAGCATGATATATATAACTGACTGATCATATCCGTTCCTCTTTTGTAGGCATACGTTTTGCCATGGACGTCGACGCCGATGAGATACGCGCTTTGGCTTATCTGATGGCGTTTAAGACGGCTTGCGTGAATGTACCGTTTGGTGGTTCCAAGGGTGGCATACGTATCGACCCGAAGAAGTATACTGCACAAGAATTGCAAACAATTACGCGTCGCTATACAATGGAGCTATTACGTCGCAATATGATAGGTCCGGGTATAGATGTACCGGCACCAGATGTGAATACCAGCCAACGCGAGATGAGTTGGTTGGTGGATCAATATATTAAAACTTTTGGTAATTTTTTTTTATGAAATATTAGAAAACGTCTTGATAGACAAATAAATTGTTCTTCTAGGCTATAACGATGTAGATGCATTGGCCATCACGACTGGTAAGCCAGTAGAAATAGGCGGTATAAATGGTCGCACCGCCGCCACGGGACGTGGTCTATTTAAGGCGGCTGAATGTTTTATTATGGATAAAGATTGGATGGATTTATTAGGCTGGAAGACTGGTTGGAAAGATAAAACCGTGATCGTACAAGGGTTTGGCAATGTCGGTTCCCATGCATCCGTTTTTGTAGTGGAAGCCGGTGCCAAACTGATCGGTGTTCAAGAATTTGACGTGTCTCTAGTAAATGAGAATGGCATAGATCCAAAGGTATGTGGCGTATTGAAAATAAATATCTCCATGATAATATTTTTTTAATTTTCTTCATATACTTAGGACTTAATGGAGTATTATGCAAAAAATAATAAATCAATCAAGGGCTATACCAAAGCCATCGAAAAAGAGGGCAGTTTGTTGGGTGAAAAATGCGATATACTAATGCCTTGCTCTACGCAAAAGGTTCTCACTGTCGAAAATGCTAACAGTGTACAAGCCAAGATGATTTTAGAAGGCGCTAATGGTCCTTCGACGCCAGCTGCCGATGAAATATTACGTAAAAAGAATGTACTCATTATACCGGATTTGTTTTGCAATGCTGGCGGTGTAACGGTATCCTACTTTGAGTACTTAAAGAATATCAATCATGTATCTTATGGCAAAATGAATGTTAAACGCGAGAAAGCCATAATCAACGAGATCTTTAACTCCATGAATGAGTGCGAGGTAAGTGAACTTTGACCACCGTGCAAATAAGTTAATTTGTTAATATGAATTTTTTTAATTTATTTATTTAGGATAAGTTCAAGCCAAACAAAAAGTTAAAGCTCATAAGAGACTGTACGAAGGAGGCGGATATTGTAGACGCAGGACTACAAACAGTTATGGAAACTGCGGGGGCAGGCATTAAGATTGTGGCCAATGAATTCGGTCTCTGCAATGATTTACGCACCGCTGCCTTTATTTACTCGATTTCTAAGATTTTCCGAGCCTTAGAAATGGAGGGCATTTCTCAACAATAATTACAGAATGCGTCTGAAGTCGCTTGGCGATTATTTATTTTTACAAATTTTACATTTATATATTTATAAGATCCAAAGTGTAATATCCTTTTGTATATTTTTCTTAAATTTTTAAATAAATATTTCTTTACAAAAACACAAACAGAATGGCTTCTTGACAGCAACAGTTTAACAATTAAAAAAAAAAACCCCCTACCCACTTACTACGCCAATTTTGGTGGCATTCACCACTGCAATGATTTACGCACCGCCGCCTTTATTTACTCGATTTCGAAGATTTTCCGAGCATTAGAATTGGAGGGCATTTCTCAGCAATAATTGCAGAATGCGTCTGAAGTCGCTAGGCGATTGTTTATTTTTACACATTTTACATTTATATATTTATAAGATCCAAAGTGTAATATCCTTTTGTATATTTTTCTTCAATTTTTAAATAAATATTTCTTTACACAAACACAAACAAAATGGCTTCTTGACAGCAACAGTTTTACAATTAAAAAACAAAACCCCTACCCACTTACCTCTGTTTTTGGTACCCTTATATCTGTTTTTCTGTTTTTGGTAATATGGTACTCATACGACCTGTATAACCCCATTTGCGCGCCGTGAAAAAATCGGTTTTTCACCACGCGCCAATGCATCAAATGCACCAAAATGCACCAAAAAAGTGGTGAATGGTACCAAAAATCCATCCACCAAATGCACCAAAAATAGCGTAGTAAGTGGGTAGGGGTTATTATGCATTATTCGTCATTTTTTACGATCCCCAAAATCCAAAATTTTTGCCAGAATAAAATAATTAACATTAAAAAAACATTAACATTAACATATTTTCAACAGAAAAAATCAAAACTTCAAAACATAAACAGTCAATATTGTCAAATTTATTTTTCTCAGTTCAGTTGATATTGAGATTTTCATAAGAACAGTTGTGTTGAACGGAGCGATTTGAATTTGTTCTCGAAGAAAATAATTACAAAAAAAAACCTGACGCAAATAATAAATAAACAAAAAATATTTTCTTACTGAATATTGTGGAATATTTATATATTCGTAATACAATTGTATATATACAATATACAACAAAATCAGCGGATACCAAAATAATTGCCGAAAAAGTGAGTGCAAAAAATTTCTTACAAAAACACACAAAAAAAATCATAACTGGGATTGCATTATCGCAAGGCAATATGTCCTTCCTTTTAAATGGTAAACTTTTACGATCTTCACTATCGAAGACAGTTTTAAACTGGACCGGACTTGGAGCTACGCGTGAAAAGCACGTGATGCCCAAGCATTTGGAAAAAATCAATAAAGACAAAGACCCACCATTTGCACACATGGTTGAGTATTATTATCACTCGGCCGCTCAGCTAATGGAGCCGATGATGATAAAGGAGCTGGAAAAGTATCCTTACATGAAGAAGGAACAGCGTGAACAACGTGTTTCCGCCATGCTTAAATTGATGGGCTGCACTACAAATCTATTGGAAGTTACCTTCCCTATAATAAGAAGTGATGGCAATTACGAGCTAATCACCGGCTATCGCGCACACCACACTAGACACAGATTACCACTCAAAGGCGGTGGGTTCAATTATATTATTGGCTATTATTTTTCTAGAAAAGCTGGTATATTCAAAAAATTTCTCAACGAATTTTCTAGAATATATGCATGTAGTTGTGTGTTTCAAGAAAATGTTCTTCCTTTTCAATGCTTCAACTGCTGATGTCTAGCATGATATATATAACTGACTGATAATATCCGTTCCTCTTTTGTAGGCATACGTTTTGCCATGGACGTCGACGCCGATGAGATACGCGCTTTGGCTTATCTGATGGCGTTTAAGACGGCTTGCGTGAATGTACCGTTTGGTGGTTCCAAGGGTGGCATACGTATCGACCCGAAGAAGTATACTGCACAAGAATTGCAAACAATTACGCGTCGCTATACAATGGAGCTATTACGTCGCAATATGATAGGTCCGGGTATAGATGTACCGGCACCAGATGTGAATACCAGCCAACGCGAGATGAGTTGGTTGGTGGATCAATATATTAAAACTTTTGGTAATTTTTTTTTATGAAATATTAGAAAACGTCTTGATAGACAAATAAATTGTTCTTCTAGGCTATAACGATGTAGATGCATTGGCCATCACGACTGGTAAGCCAGTAGAAATAGGCGGTATAAATGGTCGCACCGCCGCCACGGGACGTGGTCTATTTAAGGCGGCTGAATGTTTTATTATGGATAAAGATTGGATGGATTTATTAGGCTGGAAGACTGGTTGGAAAGATAAAACCGTGATCGTACAAGGGTTTGGCAATGTCGGTTCCCATGCATCCGTTTTTGTAGTGGAAGCCGGTGCCAAACTGATCGGTGTTCAAGAATTTGACGTGTCTCTAGTAAATGAGAATGGCATTGATCCAAAGGTATGTGGCGTATTGAAAATAAATATCTCCATGATAATATTTTTTTAATTTTCTTCATATACTTAGGACTTAATGGAGTATTATGCAAAAAATAATAAATCAATCAAGGGCTATACCAAAGCCACCGAAAAAGAGGGCAGTTTGTTGGGTGAAAAATGCGATATACTAATGCCTTGCTCTACGCAAAAGGTTCTCACTGTCGAAAATGCTAACAGTGTACAAGCCAAGATGATTTTAGAAGGCGCTAATGGTCCTTCGACGCCAGCTGCCGATGAAATATTACGTAAAAAGAATGTACTCATTATACCGGATTTGTTTTGCAATGCTGGCGGTGTAACGGTATCCTACTTTGAGTACTTAAAGAATATCAATCATGTATCTTATGGCAAAATGAATGTTAAACGCGAGAAAGCCATAATCAACGAGATCTTTAACTCCATGAATGAGTGCGAGGTAAGTGAACTTTGACCACCGTGCAAATAAGTTAATTTGTTAATATGAATTTTTTTAATTTATTTATTTAGGATAAGTTCAAGCCAAACAAAAAGTTAAAGCTCATAAGAGACTGTACGAAGGAGGCGGATATTGTAGACGCAGGACTACAAACAGTTATGGAAACTGCGGGGGCAGGCATTAAGATTGTGGCCAATGAATTCGGTCTCTGCAATGATTTACGCACCGCTGCCTTTATTTACTCGATTTCTAAGATTTTCCGAGCCTTAGAAATGGAGGGCATTTCTCAACAATAATTACAGAATGCGTCTGAAGTCGCTTGGCGATTATTTATTTTTACAAATTTTACATTTATATATTTATAAGATCCAAAGTGTAATATCCTTTTGTATATTTTTCTTAAATTTTTAAATAAATATTTCTTTACAAAAACACAAACAGAATGGCTTCTTGACAGCAACAGTTTAACAATTAAAAAAAAAACCCCTACCCACTTACTACGCCAATTTTGGTGGCATTCACCACTGCAATGATTTACGCACCGCCGCCTTTATTTACTCGATTTCGAAGATTTTCCGAGCATTAGAATTGGAGGGCATTTCTCAGCAATAATTGCAGAATGCGTCTGAAGTCGCTAGGCGATTGTTTATTTTTACACATTTTACATTTATATATTTATAAGATCCAAAGTGTAATATCCTTTTGTATATTTTTCTTCAATTTTTAAATAAATATTTCTTTACACAAACACAAACAAAATGGCTTCTTGACAGCAACAGTTTTACAATTAAAAAACAAAACCCCTACCCACTTACCTCTGTTTTTGGTACCCTTATATCTGTTTTTCTGTTTTTGGTAATATGGTACTCATACGACCTGTATAACCCCATTTGCGCGCCGTGAAAAAATCGGTTTTTCACCACGCGCCAATGCATCAAATGCACCAAAATGCACCAAAAAAGTGGTGAATGGTACCAAAAATCCATCCACCAAATGCACCAAAAATAGCGTAGTAAGTGGGTAGGGGTTATTATGCATTATTCGTCATTTTTTACGATCCCCAAAATCCAAAATTTTTGCCAGAATAAAATAATTAACATTAAAAAAACATTAACATTAACATATTTTCAACAGAAAAAATCAAAACTTCAAAACATAAACAGTCAATATTGTCAAATTTATTTTTCTCAGTTCAGTTGATATTGAGATTTTCATAAGAACAGTTGTGTTGAACGGAGCGATTTGAATTTGTTCTCGAAGAAAATAATTACAAAAAAAAACCTGACGCAAATAATAAATAAACAAAAAATATTTTCTTACTGAATATTGTGGAATATTTATATATTCGTAATACAATTGTATATATACAATATACAACAAAATCAGCGGATACCAAAATAATTGCCGAAAAAGTGAGTGCAAAAAATTTCTTACAAAAACACACAAAAAAAATCATAACTGGGATTGCATTATCGCAAGGCAATATGTCCTTCCTTTTAAATGGTAAACTTTTACGATCTTCACTATCGAAGACAGTTTTAAACTGGACCGGACTTGGAGCTACGCGTGAAAAGCACGTGATGCCCAAGCATTTGGAAAAAATCAATAAAGACAAAGACCCACCATTTGCACACATGGTTGAGTATTATTATCACTCGGCCGCTCAGCTAATGGAGCCGATGATGATAAAGGAGCTGGAAAAGTATCCTTACATGAAGAAGGAACAGCGTGAACAACGTGTTTCCGCCATGCTTAAATTGATGGGCTGCACTACAAATCTATTGGAAGTTACCTTCCCTATAATAAGAAGTGATGGCAATTACGAGCTAATCACCGGCTATCGCGCACACCACACTAGACACAGATTACCACTCAAAGGCGGTGGGTTCAATTATATTATTGGCTATTATTTTTCTAGAAAAGCTGGTATATTCAAAAAATTTCTCAACGAATTTTCTAGAATATATGCATGTAGTTGTGTGTTTCAAGAAAATGTTCTTCCTTTTCAATGCTTCAACTGCTGATGTCTAGCATGATATATATAACTGACTGATAATATCCGTTCCTCTTTTGTAGGCATACGTTTTGCCATGGACGTCGACGCCGATGAGATACGCGCTTTGGCTTATCTGATGGCGTTTAAGACGGCTTGCGTGAATGTACCGTTTGGTGGTTCCAAGGGTGGCATACGTATCGACCCGAAGAAGTATACTGCACAAGAATTGCAAACAATTACGCGTCGCTATACAATGGAGCTATTACGTCGCAATATGATAGGTCCGGGTATAGATGTACCGGCACCAGATGTGAATACCAGCCAACGCGAGATGAGTTGGTTGGTGGATCAATATATTAAAAATTTTGGTAATTTTTTTTTATGAAATATTAGAAAACGTCTTGATAGACAAATAAATTGTTCTTCTAGGCTATAACGATGTAGATGCATTGGCCATCACGACTGGTAAGCCAGTAGAAATAGGCGGTATAAATGGTCGCACCGCCGCCACGGGACGTGGTCTATTTAAGGCGGCTGAATGTTTTATTATGGATAAAGATTGGATGGATTTATTAGGCTGGAAGACTGGTTGGAAAGATAAAACCGTGATCGTACAAGGGTTTGGCAATGTCGGTTCCCATGCATCCGTTTTTGTAGTGGAAGCCGGTGCCAAACTGATCGGTGTTCAAGAATTTGACGTGTCTCTAGTAAATGAGAATGGCATTGATCCAAAGGTATGTGGCGTATTAAAAATAAATATCTCCATGATAATATTTTTTTAATTTTCTTCATATACTTAGGACTTAATGGAGTATTATGCAAAAAATAATAAATCAATCAAGGGCTATACCAAAGCCACCGAAAAAGAGGGCAGTTTGTTGGGTGAAAAATGCGATATACTAATGCCTTGCTCTACGCAAAAGGTTCTCACTGTCGAAAATGCTAACAGTGTACAAGCCAAGATGATTTTAGAAGGCGCTAATGGTCCTTCGACGCCAGCTGCCGATGAAATATTACGTAAAAAGAATGTACTCATTATACCGGATTTGTTTTGCAATGCTGGCGGTGTAACGGTATCCTACTTTGAGTACTTAAAGAATATCAATCATGTATCTTATGGCAAAATGAATGTTAAACGCGAGAAAGCCATAATCAACGAGATCTTTAACTCCATGAATGAGTGCGAGGTAAGTGAACTTTGACCACCGTGCAAATAAGTTAATTTGTTAATATGAATTTTTTTAATTTATTTATTTAGGATAAGTTCAAGCCAAACAAAAAGTTAAAGCTCATAAGAGACTGTACGAAGGAGGCGGATATTGTAGACGCAGGACTACAAACAGTTATGGAAACTGCGGGGGCAGGCATTAAGATTGTGGCCAATGAATTCGGTCTCTGCAATGATTTACGCACCGCTGCCTTTATTTACTCGATTTCTAAGATTTTCCGAGCCTTAGAAATGGAGGGCATTTCTCAACAATAATTACAGAATGCGTCTGAAGTCGCTTGGCGATTATTTATTTTTACAAATTTTACATTTATATATTTATAAGATCCAAAGTGTAATATCCTTTTGTATATTTTTCTTAAATTTTTAAATAAATATTTCTTTACAAAAACACAAACAGAATGGCTTCTTGACAGCAACAGTTTAACAATTAAAAAAAAAAACCCCTACCCACTTACTACGCCAATTTTGGTGGCATTCACCACTGCAATGATTTACGCACCGCCGCCTTTATTTACTCGATTTCGAAGATTTTCCGAGCATTAGAATTGGAGGGCATTTCTCAGCAATAATTGCAGAATGCGTCTGAAGTCGCTAGGCGATTGTTTATTTTTACACATTTTACATTTATATATTTATAAGATCCAAAGTGTAATATCCTTTTGTATATTTTTCTTCAATTTTTAAATAAATATTTCTTTACACAAACACAAACAAAATGGCTTCTTGACAGCAACAGTTTTACAATTAAAAAACAAAACCCCTACCCACTTACCTCTGTTTTTGGTACCCTTATATCTGTTTTTCTGTTTTTGGTAATATGGTACCTGTACCGACCTGTATAACCCCATTTGCGCGCCGTGAAAAAATCGGTTTTTCACCACGCGTCAATGCATCAAATGCACCAAAATGCACCAAAAAAGTGGTGAATGGTACCAAAAATCCATCCACCAAATGCACCAAAAATAGCGTAGTAAGTGGGTAGGGGTTATTATGCATTATTCGTCATTTTTTACGATCCCCAAAATCCAAAATTTTTGCCAGAATAAAATAATTAACATTAAAAAAACATTAACATTAACATATTTTCAACAGAAAAAATCAAAACTTCAAAACATAAACAGTCAATATTGTCAAATTTATTTTTCTCAGTTCAGTTGATATTGAGATTTTCATAAGAACAGTTGTGTTGAACGGAGCGATTTGAATTTGTTCTCGAAGAATATAATTACAAAAAAAAACCTGACGCAAATAATAAATAAACAAAAAATATTTTCTTACTGAATATTGTGGAATATTTATATATTCGTAATACAATTGTATACATATACATACAATATACAACAAAATCAGCGGATACCAAAATAATTGCCAAAAAAGTGAGTGCAAAAAATGTCTTACAAAAACACACAAAAAAAAATCATAACTGGGATTGCATTATCGCAAGGCAATATGTCCTTCCTTTTAAATGGTAAACTTTTACGATCTTCACTATCGAAGACAGTTTTAAACTGGACCGGACTTGGGGCTACGCGTGAAAAGCACGTGATGCCCAAGCATTTGGAAAAAATCAATAAAGACAAAGACCCACCATTTGCACACATGGTTGAGTATTATTATCACTCGGCCGCTCAGCTAATGGAGCCGATGATGATAAAGGAGCTGGAAAAGTATCCTTACATGAAGAAGGAACAGCGTGAACAACGTGTTTCCGCCATGCTTAAATTGATGGGCTGCACTACAAATCTATTGGAAGTTACCTTCCCTATAATAAGAAGTGATGGCAATTACGAGCTAATCACCGGCTATCGCGCACACCACACTAGACACAGATTACCACTCAAAGGCGGTGGGTTCAATTATATTATTGGCTATTATTTTTCTAGAAAAGCTGGTATATTCAAAAAATTTCTCAACGAATTTTCTAGAATATATGCATGTAGTTGTGTGTTTCAAGAAAATGTTCTTCCTTTTCAATGCTTCAACTGCTGATGTCTAGCATGATATATATAACTGACTGATAATATCCGTTCCTCTTTTGTAGGCATACGTTTTGCCATGGACGTCGACGCCGATGAGATACGCGCTTTGGCTTATCTGATGGCGTTTAAGACGGCTTGCGTGAATGTACCGTTTGGTGGTTCCAAGGGTGGCATACGTATCGACCCGAAGAAGTATACTGCACAAGAATTGCAAACAATTACGCGTCGCTATACAATGGAGCTATTACGTCGCAATATGATAGGTCCGGGTATAGATGTACCGGCACCAGATGTGAATACCAGCCAACGCGAGATGAGTTGGTTGGTGGATCAATATATTAAAACTTTTGGTAATTTTTTTTTATGAAATATTAGAAAACGTCTTGATAGACAAATAAATTGTTCTTCTAGGCTATAACGATGTAGATGCATTGGCCATCACGACTGGTAAGCCAGTAGAAATAGGCGGTATAAATGGTCGCACCGCCGCCACGGGACGTGGTCTATTTAAGGCGGCTGAATGTTTTATTATGGATAAAGATTGGATGGATTTATTAGGCTGGAAGACTGGTTGGAAAGATAAAACCGTGATCGTACAAGGGTTTGGCAATGTCGGTTCCCATGCATCCGTTTTTGTAGTGGAAGCCGGTGCCAAACTGATCGGTGTTCAAGAATTTGACGTGTCTCTAGTAAATGAGAATGGCATTGATCCAAAGGTATGTGGCGTATTGAAAATAAATATCTCCATGATAATATTTTTTTAATTTTCTTCATATACTTAGGACTTAATGGAGTATTATGCAAAAAATAATAAATCAATCAAGGGCTATACCAAAGCCACCGAAAAAGAGGGCAGTTTGTTGGGTGAAAAATGCGATATACTAATGCCTTGCTCTACGCAAAAGGTTCTCACTGTCGAAAATGCTAACAGTGTACAAGCCAAGATGATTTTAGAAGGCGCTAATGGTCCTTCGACGCCAGCTGCCGATGAAATATTACGTAAAAAGAATGTACTCATTATACCGGATTTGTTTTGCAATGCTGGCGGTGTAACGGTATCCTACTTTGAGTACTTAAAGAATATCAATCATGTATCTTATGGCAAAATGAATGTTAAACGCGAGAAAGCCATAATCAACGAGATCTTTAACTCCATGAATGAGTGCGAGGTAAGTGAACTTTGACCACCGTGCAAATAAGTTAATTTGTTAATATGAATTTTTTTAATTTATTTATTTAGGATAAGTTCAAGCCAAACAAAAAGTTAAAGCTCATAAGAGACTGTACGAAGGAGGCGGATATTGTAGACGCAGGACTACAAACAGTTATGGAAACTGCGGGGGCAGGCATTAAGATTGTGGCCAATGAATTCGGTCTCTGCAATGATTTACGCACCGCTGCCTTTATTTACTCGATTTCTAAGATTTTCCGAGCCTTAGAAATGGAGGGCATTTCTCAACAATAATTACAGAATGCGTCTGAAGTCGCTTGGCGATTATTTATTTTTACAAATTTTACATTTATATATTTATAAGATCCAAAGTGTAATATCCTTTTGTATATTTTTCTTAAATTTTTAAATAAATATTTCTTTACAAAAACACAAACAGAATGGCTTCTTGACAGCAACAGTTTAACAATTAAAAAAAAAACCCCTACCCACTTACTACGCCAATTTTGGTGGCATTCACCACTGCAATGATTTACGCACCGCCGCCTTTATTTACTCGATTTCGAAGATTTTCCGAGCATTAGAATTGGAGGGCATTTCTCAGCAATAATTGCAGAATGCGTCTGAAGTCGCTAGGCGATTGTTTATTTTTACACATTTTACATTTATATATTTATAAGATCCAAAGTGTAATATCCTTTTGTATATTTTTCTTCAATTTTTAAATAAATATTTCTTTACACAAACACAAACAAAATGGCTTCTTGACAGCAACAGTTTTACAATTAAAAAACAAAACCCCTACCCACTTACCTCTGTTTTTGGTACCCTTATATCTGTTTTTCTGTTTTTGGTAATATGGTACTCATACGACCTGTATAACCCCATTTGCGCGCCGTGAAAAAATCGGTTTTTCACCACGCGCCAATGCATCAAATGCACCAAAATGCACCAAAAAAGTGGTGAATGGTACCAAAAATCCATCCACCAAATGCACCAAAAATAGCGTAGTAAGTGGGTAGGGGTTATTATGCATTATTCGTCATTTTTTACGATCCCCAAAATCCAAAATTTTTGCCAGAATAAAATAATTAACATTAAAAAAACATTAACATTAACATATTTTCAACAGAAAAAATCAAAACTTCAAAACATAAACAGTCAATATTGTCAAATTTATTTTTCTCAGTTCAGTTGATATTGAGATTTTCATAAGAACAGTTGTGTTGAACGGAGCGATTTGAATTTGTTCTCGAAGAAAATAATTACAAAAAAAAACCTGACGCAAATAATAAATAAACAAAAAATATTTTCTTACTGAATATTGTGGAATATTTATATATTCGTAATACAATTGTATATATACAATATACAACAAAATCAGCGGATACCAAAATAATTGCCGAAAAAGTGAGTGCAAAAAATTTCTTACAAAAACACACAAAAAAAATCATAACTGGGATTGCATTATCGCAAGGCAATATGTCCTTCCTTTTAAATGGTAAACTTTTACGATCTTCACTATCGAAGACAGTTTTAAACTGGACCGGACTTGGAGCTACGCGTGAAAAGCACGTGATGCCCAAGCATTTGGAAAAAATCAATAAAGACAAAGACCCACCATTTGCACACATGGTTGAGTATTATTATCACTCGGCCGCTCAGCTAATGGAGCCGATGATGATAAAGGAGCTGGAAAAGTATCCTTACATGAAGAAGGAACAGCGTGAACAACGTGTTTCCGCCATGCTTAAATTGATGGGCTGCACTACAAATCTATTGGAAGTTACCTTCCCTATAATAAGAAGTGATGGCAATTACGAGCTAATCACCGGCTATCGCGCACACCACACTAGACACAGATTACCACTCAAAGGCGGTGGGTTCAATTATATTATTGGCTATTATTTTTCTAGAAAAGCTGGTATATTCAAAAAATTTCTCAACGAATTTTCTAGAATATATGCATGTAGTTGTGTGTTTCAAGAAAATGTTCTTCCTTTTCAATGCTTCAACTGCTGATGTCTAGCATGATATATATAACTGACTGATAATATCCGTTCCTCTTTTGTAGGCATACGTTTTGCCATGGACGTCGACGCCGATGAGATACGCGCTTTGGCTTATCTGATGGCGTTTAAGACGGCTTGCGTGAATGTACCGTTTGGTGGTTCCAAGGGTGGCATACGTATCGACCCGAAGAAGTATACTGCACAAGAATTGCAAACAATTACGCGTCGCTATACAATGGAGCTATTACGTCGCAATATGATAGGTCCGGGTATAGATGTACCGGCACCAGATGTGAATACCAGCCAACGCGAGATGAGTTGGTTGGTGGATCAATATATTAAAACTTTTGGTAATTTTTTTTTATGAAATATTAGAAAACGTCTTGATAGACAAATAAATTGTTCTTCTAGGCTATAACGATGTAGATGCATTGGCCATCACGACTGGTAAGCCAGTAGAAATAGGCGGTTTAAATGGTCGCACCGCCGCCACGGGACGTGGTCTATTTAAGGCGGCTGAATGTTTTATTATGGATAAAGATTGGATGGATTTATTAGGCTGGAAGACTGGTTGGAAAGATAAAACCGTGATCGTACAAGGGTTTGGCAATGTCGGTTCCCATGCATCCGTTTTTGTAGTGGAAGCCGGTGCCAAACTGATCGGTGTTCAAGAATTTGACGTGTCTCTAGTAAATGAGAATGGCATTGATCCAAAGGTATGTGGCGTATTGAAAATAAATATCTCCATGATAATATTTTTTTAATTTTCTTCATATACTTAGGACTTAATGGAGTATTATGCAAAAAATAATAAATCAATCAAGGGCTATACCAAAGCCACCGAAAAAGAGGGCAGTTTGTTGGGTGAAAAATGCGATATACTAATGCCTTGCTCTACGCAAAAGGTTCTCACTGTCGAAAATGCTAACAGTGTACAAGCCAAGATGATTTTAGAAGGCGCTAATGGTCCTTCGACGCCAGCTGCCGATGAAATATTACGTAAAAAGAATGTACTCATTATACCGGATTTGTTTTGCAATGCTGGCGGTGTAACGGTATCCTACTTTGAGTACTTAAAGAATATCAATCATGTATCTTATGGCAAAATGAATGTTAAACGCGAGAAAGCCATAATCAACGAGATCTTTAACTCCATGAATGAGTGCGAGGTAAGTGAACTTTGACCACCGTGCAAATAAGTTAATTTGTTAATATGAATTTTTTTAATTTATTTATTTAGGATAAGTTCAAGCCAAACAAAAAGTTAAAGCTCATAAGAGACTGTACGAAGGAGGCGGATATTGTAGACGCAGGACTACAAACAGTTATGGAAACTGCGGGGGCAGGCATTAAGATTGTGGCCAATGAATTCGGTCTCTGCAATGATTTACGCACCGCTGCCTTTATTTACTCGATTTCTAAGATTTTCCGAGCCTTAGAAATGGAGGGCATTTCTCAACAATAATTACAGAATGCGTCTGAAGTCGCTTGGCGATTATTTATTTTTACAAATTTTACATTTATATATTTATAAGATCCAAAGTGTAATATCCTTTTGTATATTTTTCTTAAATTTTTAAATAAATATTTCTTTACAAAAACACAAACAGAATGGCTTCTTGACAGCAACAGTTTAACAATTAAAAAAAAAAACCCCTACCCACTTACTACGCCAATTTTGGTGGCATTCACCACTGCAATGATTTACGCACCGCCGCCTTTATTTACTCGATTTCGAAGATTTTCCGAGCATTAGAATTGGAGGGCATTTCTCAGCAATAATTGCAGAATGCGTCTGAAGTCGCTAGGCGATTGTTTATTTTTACACATTTTACATTTATATATTTATAAGATCCAAAGTGTAATATCCTTTTGTATATTTTTCTTCAATTTTTAAATAAATATTTCTTTACACAAACACAAACAAAATGGCTTCTTGACAGCAACAGTTTTACAATTAAAAAACAAAACCCCTACCCACTTACCTCTGTTTTTGGTACCCTTATATCTGTTTTTCTGTTTTTGGTAATATGGTACTCATACGACCTGTATAACCCCATTTGCGCGCCGTGAAAAAATCGGTTTTTCACCACGCGCCAATGCATCAAATGCACCAAAATGCACCAAAAAAGTGGTGAATGGTACCAAAAATCCATCCACCAAATGCACCAAAAATAGCGTAGTAAGTGGGTAGGGGTTATTATGCATTATTCGGCATTTTTTACGATCCCCAAAATCCAAAATTTTTGCCAGAATAAAATAATTAACATTAAAAAAACATTAACATTAACATATTTTCAACAGAAAAAATCAAAACTTCAAAACATAAACAGTCAATATTGTCAAATTTATTTTTCTCAGTTCAGTTGATATTGAGATTTTCATAAGAACAGTTGTGTTGAACGGAGCGATTTGAATTTGTTCTCGAAGAAAATAATTACAAAAAAAAACCTGACGCAAATAATAAATAAACAAAAAATATTTTCTTACTGAATATTGTGGAATATTTATATATTCGTAATACAATTGTATATATACAATATACAACAAAATCAGCGGATACCAAAATAATTGCCGAAAAAGTGAGTGCAAAAAATTTCTTACAAAAACACACAAAAAAAAATCATAACTGGGATTGCATTATCGCAAGGCAATATGTCCTTCCTTTTAAATGGTAAACTTTTACGATCTTCACTATCGAAGACAGTTTTAAACTGGACCGGACTTGGGGCTACGCGTGAACAGCACGTGATGCCCAAGCATTTGGAAAAAATCAATAAAGACAAAGACCCACCATTTGCACACATGGTTGAGTATTATTATCACTCGGCCGCTCAGCTAATGGAGCCGATGATGATAAAGGAGCTGGAAAAGTATCCTTACATGAAGAAGGAACAGCGTGAACAACGTGTTTCCGCCATGCTTAAATTGATGGGCTGCACTACAAATCTATTGGAAGTTACCTTCCCTATAATAAGAAGTGATGGCAATTACGAGCTAATCACCGGCTATCGCGCACACCACACTAGACACAGATTACCACTCAAAGGCGGTGGGTTCAATTATATTATTGGCTATTATTTTTCTAGAAAAGCTGGTATATTCAAAAAATTTCTCAACGAATTTTCTAGAATATATGCATGTAGTTGTGTGTTTCAAGAAAATGTTCTTCCTTTTCAATGCTTCAACTGCTGATGTCTAGCATGATATATATAACTGACTGATCATATCCGTTCCTCTTTTGTAGGCATACGTTTTGCCATGGACGTCGACGCCGATGAGATACGCGCTTTAGCTTATCTGATGGCGTTTAAGACGGCTTGCGTGAATGTACCGTTTGGTGGTTCCAAGGGTGGCATACGTATCGACCCGAAGAAGTATACTGCACAAGAATTGCAAACAATTACGCGTCGCTATACAATGGAGCTATTACGTCGCAATATGATAGGTCCGGGTATAGATGTACCGGCACCAGATGTGAATACCAGCCAACGCGAGATGAGTTGGTTGGTGGATCAATATATTAAAACTTTTGGTAATTTTTTTTTATGAAATATTAGAAAACGTCTTGATAGACAAATAAATTGTTCTTCTAGGCTATAACGATGTAGATGCATTGGCCATCACGACTGGTAAGCCAGTAGAAATAGGCGGTATAAATGGTCGCACCGCCGCCACGGGACGTGGTCTATTTAAGGCGGCTGAATGTTTTATTATGGATAAAGATTGGATGGATTTATTAGGCTGGAAGACTGGTTGGAAAGATAAAACCGTGATCGTACAAGGGTTTGGCAATGTCGGTTCCCATGCATCCGTTTTTGTAGTGGAAGCCGGTGCCAAACTGATCGGTGTTCAAGAATTTGACGTGTCTCTAGTAAATGAGAATGGCATAGATCCAAAGGTATGTGGCGTATTGAAAATAAATATCTCCATGATAATATTTTTTTAATTTTCTTCATATACTTAGGACTTAATGGAGTATTATGCAAAAAATAATAAATCAATCAAGGGCTATACCAAAGCCACCGAAAAAGAGGGCAGTTTGTTGGGTGAAAAATGCGATATACTAATGCCTTGCTCTACGCAAAAGGTTCTCACTGTCGAAAATGCTAACAGTGTACAAGCCAAGATGATTTTAGAAGGCGCTAATGGTCCTTCGACGCCAGCTGCCGATGAAATATTACGTAAAAAGAATGTACTCATTATACCGGATTTGTTTTGCAATGCTGGCGGTGTAACGGTATCCTACTTTGAGTACTTAAAGAATATCAATCATGTATCTTATGGCAAAATGAATGTTAAACGCGAGAAAGCCATAATCAACGAGATCTTTAACTCCATGAATGAGTGCGAGGTAAGTGAACTTTGACCACCGTGCAAATAAGTTAATTTGTTAATATGAATTTTTTTAATTTATTTATTTAGGATAAGTTCAAGCCAAACAAAAAGTTAAAGCTCATAAGAGACTGTACGAAGGAGGCGGATATTGTAGACGCAGGACTACAAACAGTTATGGAAACTGCGGGGGCAGGCATTAAGATTGTGGCCAATGAATTCGGTCTCTGCAATGATTTACGCACCGCTGCCTTTATTTACTCGATTTCTAAGATTTTCCGAGCCTTAGAAATGGAGGGCATTTCTCAACAATAATTACAGAATGCGTCTGAAGTCGCTTGGCGATTATTTATTTTTACAAATTTTACATTTATATATTTATAAGATCCAAAGTGTAATATCCTTTTGTATATTTTTCTTAAATTTTTAAATAAATATTTCTTTACAAAAACACAAACAGAATGGCTTCTTGACAGCAACAGTTTAACAATTAAAAAAAAAACCCCTACCCACTTACTACGCCAATTTTGGTGGCATTCACCAATGCAATGATTTACGCACCGCCGCCTTTATTTACTCGATTTCGAAGATTTTCCGAGCATTAAAATTGGAGGGCATTTCTCAGCAATAATTGCAGAATGCGTCTGAAGTCGCTAGGCGATTGTTTATTTTTACACATTTTACATTTATATAACGGGTGATTTTTTTGAGGTTAGGATTTTCATGCATTAGTATTTGACAGATCACGTGGGATTTCAGACATGGTGTCAAAGAGAAAGATGCTCAGTATGCTTTGACATTTCATCATGAATAGACTTACTAACGAGCAACGCTTGCAAATCATTGAATTTTATTACCAAAATCAGTGTTCGGTTCGAAATGTGAAAATCCGCTTTTTTATCGACAAATTTTGTTCAGCGATGAGGCTCATTTCTGGTTGAATGGCTACGTAAATAAGCAAAATTGCCGCATTTGGGGTGAAGAGCAACCAGAAGCCGTTCAAGAACTGCCCATGCATCCCGAAAAATGCACTGTTTGGTGTGGTTTGTACGCTGGTGGAATCATTGGACCGTATTTTTTCAAAGATGCTGTTGGACGCAACGTTACGGTGAATGGCGATCGCTATCGTTCGATGCTAACAAACTTTTTGTTGCCAAAAATGGAAGAACTGAACTTGGTTGACATGTGGTTTCAACAAGATGGCGCTACATGCCACACAGCTCGCGATTCTATGGCCATTTTGAGGGAAAACTTCGGAGAACAATTCATCTCAAGAAATGGACCCGTAAGTTGGCCACCAAGATCATGCGATTTAACGCCTTTAGACTATTTTTTGTGGGGCTACGTCAAGTCTAAAGTCTACAGAAATAAGCCAGCAACTATTCCAGCTTTGGAAGACAACATTTCCGAAGAAATTCGGGCTATTCCGGCCGAAATGCTCGAAAAAGTTGCCCAAAATTGGACTTTCCGAATGGACCACCTAAGACGCAGCTGCGATCAACATTTAAATGAAATTATCTTCAAAAAGTAAATGTCATGAACCAGTCTAACGTTTCAAATAAAGAACCGATGAGATTTTGCAAATTTTATGCGTTTTTTTTTTTTTAAAAAGTTATCAAGCTCTTAAAAAATCACCCTTTATTTATAAGATCCAAAGTGTAATATCCTTTTGTATATTTTTCTTCAATTTTTAAATAAATATTTCTTTACACAAACACAAACAAAATGGCTTCTTGACAGCAACAGTTTTACAATTAAAAAACAAAACCCCTACCCACTTACCTCTGTTTTTGGTACCCTTATATCTGTTTTTCTGTTTTTGGTAATATGGTACTCATACGACCTGTATAACCCCTTTTGCGCGCCGTGAAAAAATCGGGTTTTCACCACGCGTCAATGCATCAAATGCACCAAAATGCACCAAAAAAGTGGTGAATGGTACCAAAAATCCATCCACCAAATGCACCAAAAATAGCGTAGTAAGTGGGTAGGGGTTATTATGCATTATTCGGCATTTTTTACGATCCCCAAAATCCAAAATTTTTGCCAGAATAAAATAATTAACATTAAAAAAACATTAACATTAACATATTTTCAACAGAAAAAATCAAAACTTCAAAACATAAACAGTCAATATTGTCAAATTTATTTTTCTCAGTTCAGTTGATATTGAGATTTTCATAAGAACAGTTGTGTTGAACGGAGCGATTTGAATTTGTTCTCGAAGAAAATAATTACAAAAAAAAACCTGACGCAAATAATAAATAAACAAAAAATATTTTCTTACTGAATATTGTGGAATATTTATATATTCGTAATACAATTGTATATATACAATATACAACAAAATCAGCGGATACCAAAATAATTGCCGAAAAAGTGAGTGCAAAAAATTTCTTACAAAAACACACAAAAAAAAATCATAACTGGGATTGCATTATCGCAAGGCAATATGTCCTTCCTTTTAAATGGTAAACTTTTACGATCTTCACTATCGAAGACAGTTTTAAACTGGACCGGACTTGGGGCTACGCGTGAAAAGCACGTGATGCCCAAGCATTTGGAAAAAATCAATAAAGACAAAGACACACCATTTGCACACATGGTTGAGTATTATTATCACTCGGCCGCTCAGCTAATGGAGCCGATGATGATAAAGGAGCTGGAAAAGTATCCTTACATGAAGAAGGAACAGCGTGAACAACGTGTTTCCGCCATGCTTAAATTGATGGGCTGCACTACAAATCTATTGGAAGTTACCTTCCCTATAATAAGAAGTGATGGCAATTACGAGCTAATCACCGGCTATCGCGCACACCACACTAGACACAGATTACCACTCAAAGGCGGTGGGTTCAATTATATTATTGGCTATTATTTTTCTAGAAAAGCTGGTATATTCAAAAAATTTCTCAACGAATTTTCTAGAATATATGCATGTAGTTGTGTGTTTCAAGAAAATGTTCTTCCTTTTCAATGCTTCAACTGCTGATGTCTAGCATGATATATATAACTGACTGATCATATCCGTTCCTCTTTTGTAGGCATACGTTTTGCCATGGACGTCGACGCCGATGAGATACGCGCTTTAGCTTATCTGATGGCGTTTAAGACGGCTTGCGTGAATGTACCGTTTGGTGGTTCCAAGGGTGGCATACGTATCGACCCGAAGAAGTATACTGCACAAGAATTGCAAACAATTACGCGTCGCTATACAATGGAGCTATTACGTCGCAATATGATAGGTCCGGGTATAGATGTACCGGCACCAGATGTGAATACCAGCCAACGCGAGATGAGTTGGTTGGTGGATCAATATATTAAAACTTTTGGTAATTTTTTTTTATGAAATATTAGAAAACGTCTTGATAGACAAATAAATTTTTCTTCTAGGCTATAACGATGTAGATGCATTGGCCATCACGACTGGTAAGCCAGTAGAAATAGGCGGTATAAATGGTCGCACCGCCGCCACGGGACGTGGTCTATTTAAGGCGGCTGAATGTTTTATTATGGATAAAGATTGGATGGATTTATTAGGCTGGAAGACTGGTTGGAAAGATAAAACCGTGATCGTACAAGGGTTTGGCAATGTCGGTTCCCATGCATCCGTTTTTGTAGTGGAAGCCGGTGCCAAACTGATCGGTGTTCAAGAATTTGACGTGTCTCTAGTAAATGAGAATGGCATAGATCCAAAGGTATGTGGCGTATTGAAAATAAATATCTCCATGATAATATTTTTTTAATTTTCTTCATACACTTAGGACTTAATGGAGTATTATGCAAAAAATAATAAATCAATCAAGGGCTATACCAAAGCCACCGAAAAAGAGGGCAGTTTGTTGGGTGAAAAATGCGATATACTAATGCCTTGCTCTACGCAAAAGGTTCTCACTGTCGAAAATGCTAACAGTGTACAAGCCAAGATGATTTTAGAAGGCGCTAATGGTCCTTCGACGCCAGCTGCCGATGAAATATTACGTAAAAAGAATGTACTCATTATACCGGATTTGTTTTGCAATGCTGGCGGTGTAACGGTATCCTACTTTGAGTACTTAAAGAATATCAATCATGTATCTTATGGCAAAATGAATGTTAAACGCGAGAAAGCCATAATCAACGAGATCTTTAACTCCATGAATGAGTGCGAGGTAAGTGAACTTTGACCACCGTGCAAATAAGTTAATTTGTTAATATGAATTTTTTTAATTTATTTATTTAGGATAAGTTCAAGCCAAACAAAAAGTTAAAGCTCATAAGAGACTGTACGAAGGAGGCGGATATTGTAGACGCAGGACTACAAACAGTTATGGAAACTGCGGGGGTAGGCATTAAGATTGTGGCCAATGAATTCGGTCTCTGCAATGATTTACGCACCGCTGCCTTTATTTACTCGATTTCTAAGATTTTCCGAGCCTTAGAAATGGAGGGCATTTCTCAACAATAATTACAGAATGCGTCTGAAGTCGCTTGCCGATTATTTATTTTTACAAATTTTACATTTATATATTTATAAGATCCAAAGTGTAATATCCTTTTGTATATTTTTCTTAAATTTTTAAATAAATATTTCTTTACAAAAACACAAACAGAATGGCTTCTTGACAGCAACAGTTTAACAATTAAAAAAAAAAACCCCTACCCACTTACTACGCCAATTTTGGTGGCATTCACCAATGCAATGATTTACGCACCGCTGCCTTTATTTACTCGATTTCTAAGATTTTCCGAGCCTTAGAAATGGAGGGCATTTCTCAACAATAATTACAGAATGCGTCTGAAGTCGCTAGGCGATTGTTTATTTTTACACATTTTACATTTATATATTTATAAGGTCCAAAGTGTAATATCCTTTTGTATATTTTTCTTCAATTTTTAAATAAATATTTCTTTACACAAACACAAACAAAATGGCTTCTTGACAGCAACAGTTTTACAATTAAAAAACAAAACCCCTACCCACTTACCTCTGTTTTTGGTACCCTTATATCTGTTTTTCTGTTTTTGGTAATATGGTACTCATACGACCTGTATAACCCCATTTGCGCGCCGTGAAAAAATCGGGTTTTCACCACGCGTCAATGCATCAAATGCACCAAAATGCACCAAAAAAGTGGTGAATGGTACCAAAAATCCATCCACTAAATGCACCAAAAATAGCGTAGTACGCCAATTTTGGTGGCATTCACCACTTTTTTGTTGTTTTTTGATGCATTTTGGTGGATGGATTTTGGTACCATTCACCACTTTTTTGATTTTTTTTGGTGGATGGATTTTGGTACCATTCACCACTTTTTTGGTGTTTTTTTGATGCATTTTGGTGGATGGATTTTGGTACCATTCACCACTTTTTTGGTGTTTTTTGATGCATTTTGGTGGATGGATTTTGGTACCATTCACCACTTTTTTGCTTTTTTTTGGTGGATGGATTTTGATACCATTCACCACTTTTTTGGTTTTGATGTTTTTTGGCGATTGTTGGTGTTGTTTGGTGGATGGATTTTGGTACCATTCACCACATTTTTGGTGCTTTTTTATGTTTTTTTGGCGATTTTTGGTGTTTTTTGGTATTTTTTGATACATTGGCGCGTCGTGAAAAAATCGATTTTTTGTGATTGTCGCGCTCCTGGTTATACTGGAGTGATGGTGGATGGATGAAAAAGTTAGTGCTCGATAGCACCAACATTTATAAATAGAATTCCATCCACCTAGTGCATCCGTTCCATCCGCCAGTGACCACCAAATGTGCGTCATTGGGTGACCATCGACATATAGTACACGTGCGATTGTCGCGCTCCTGGTGACGCTAGGTTCGCTACCAATGGCTCAAATGATAGCCAATGGAACCTACTAGGTGGCCCAAAGCGTTTGAGCCACCAACCGGACGCACCCAATAGCATAGCGTTTTAAAGTGTACATACTTTTGTACCCCATCATACATATATATGTGTTCAAGTGTACACATTGTTTCACATATGATTATTGAATTTGTTATACATTTATCAACATATGATAGAATTTGTTATACATTTATCAACATATGATTATGATAGAATTTTCACATATAGATGGATACCCATACAATGTTACACATGTGCTGCTAACAGCTGATGTGGCAGATGGCATATGGCATGCGTTTATGCATGATCATTGAGATGATTGGTGGATGGATTTTTCACATATAGATGGAGGTACCCGTACATTATTACACATGTGCTGCTAACAGCTGATGTGGCAGATGGCATATGGCATGCGTTTATGCATGATCATTGAGATGATTGGTGGATGGATTTTTCACATATAGATGGAGGTACCCGTACATTATTACACATGTGCTGCTAACAGCTGATGTGGCAGATGGCATATGGCATGCGTTTAAGATGCATGATGCGATCATTGAGATAATTCTCATGAATTCTCAACTTGTTTATATGCACTATGTATATATAACAAACAGACGCGCATAATGTGTACATATGTCTTTTGGTATACCATTACGCATGATCATGTGTGTATTTATGCCCTTTTTTATACTATTTTTTTTCTTTCTTTTTTCTTTTTACAGGTTATGCTGTTATGCTGCTGCTGCTTCTGTTGCTGTTGTTCCTGTTGTTCCTGTTGTTCGAGGGTGGGTGGGCAAGGGGAAGAAACCCCCTACCCACTTACTACGCCAATTTTGGTGGTATTCACCACTGCAATGATTTACGCACCGCCGCTTTTATTTACTCGATTTCGAAGATTTTCCGAGCATTAGAATTGGAGGGCATTTCTCAGCAATAATTGCAGAATGCGTCTGAAGTCGCTAGGCGATTGTTTATTTTTACACATTTTACATTTATATATTTATAAGATCCAAAGTGTAATATCCTTTTGTATATTTTTCTTCAATTTTTAAATAAATATTTCTTTACACAAACACAAACAAAATGGCTTCTTGACAGCAACAGTTTTACAATTAAAAAACAAAACCCCTACCCACTTACCTCTGTTTTTGGTACCCTTATATCTGTTTTTCTGTTTTTGGTAATATGGTACTCATACGACCTGTATAACCCCATTTGCGCGCCGTGAAAAAATCGGTTTTTCACCACGCGCCAATGCATCAAATGCACCAAAATGCACCAAAAAAGTGGTGAATGGTACCAAAAATCCATCCACCAAATGCACCAAAAATAGCGTAGTAAGTGGGTAGGGGTTATTATGCATTATTCGTCATTTACGATCCCCAAAATCCAAAATTTTTGCCAGAATAAAATAATTAACATTAAAAAAACATTAACATTAACTTATTTTCAACAGAAAAAATCAAAACTTCAAAACATAAACAGTCAATATTGTCAAATTTATTTTTCTCAGTTCAGTTGATATTGAGATTTTCATAAGAACAGTTGTGTTGAACGGAGCGATTTGAATTTGTTCTCGAAGAAAATAATTACAAAAAAAAAACCTGACGCAAATAATAAATAAACAAAAAATATTTTCTTACTGAATATTGTGGAATATTTATATATTCGTAATACAATTGTATATATACAATATACAACAAAATCAGCGGATACCAAAATAATTGCCGAAAAAGTGAGTGCAAAAAATTTCTTACAAAAACACACAAAAAAAATCATAACTGGGATTGCATTATCGCAAGGCAATATGTCCTTCCTTTTAAATGGTAAACTTTTACGATCTTCACTATCGAAGACAGTTTTAAACTGGACCGGACTTGGGGCTACGCGTGAAAAGCACGTGATGCCCAAGCATTTGGAAAAAATCAATAAAGACAAAGACCCACCATTTGCACACATGGTTGAGTATTATTATCACTCGGCCGCTCAGCTAATGGAGCCGATGATGATAAAGGAGCTGGAAAAGTATCCTTACATGAAGAAGGAACAGCGTGAACAACGTGTTTCCGCCATGCTTAAATTGATGGGCTGCACTACAAATCTATTGGAAGTTACCTTCCCTATAATAAGAAGTGATGGCAATTACGAGCTAATCACCGGCTATCGCGCACACCACACTAGACACAGATTACCACTCAAAGGCGGTGGGTTCAATTATATTATTGGCTATTATTTTTCTAGAAAAGCTGGTATATTCAAAAAATTTCTCAACGAATTTTCTAGAATATATGCATGTAGTTGTGTGTTTCAAGAAAATGTTCTTCCTTTTCAATGCTTCAACTGCTGATGTCTAGCATGATATATATAACTGACTGATCATATCCATGGACGTCGACGCCGATGAGATACGCGCTTTGGCTTATCTGATGGCGTTTAAGACGGCTTGCGTGAATGTACCGTTTGGTGGTTCCAAGGGTGGCATACGTATCGACCCGAAGAAGTATACTGCACAAGAATTGCAAACAATTACGCGTCGCTATACAATGCAGCTATTACGTCGCAATATGATAGGTCCGGGTATAGATGTACCGGCACCAGATGTGAATACCAGCCAACGCGAGATGAGTTGGTTGGTGGATCAATATATTAAAACTTTTGGTAATTTTTTTTATGAAATATTAGAAAACGTCTTGATAGACAAATAAATTGTTCTTCTAGGCTATAACGATGTAGATGCATTGGCCATCACGACTGGTAAGCCAGTAGAAATAGGCGGTATAAATGGTCGCACCGCCGCCACGGGACGTGGTCTATTTAAGGCGGCTGAATGTTTTATTATGGATAAAGATTGGATGGATTTATTAGGCTGGAAGACTGGTTGGAAAGATAAAACCGTGATCGTACAAGGGTTTGGCAATGTCGGTTCCCATGCATCCGTTTTTGTAGTGGAAGCCGGTGCCAAACTGATCGGTGTTCAAGAATTTGACGTGTCTCTAGTAAATGAGAATGGCATTGATCCAAAGGTATGTGGCGTATTGAAAATAAATATCTCCATGATAATATTTTTTTAATTTTCTTCATATACTTAGGACTTAATGGAGTATTATGCAAAGAATAATAAATCAATCAAGGGCTATACCAAAGCCACCGAAAAAGAGGGCAGTTTGTTGGGTGAAAAATGCGATATACTAATGCCTTGCTCTACGCAAAAGGTTCTCACTGTCGAAAATGCTAACAGTGTACAAGCCAAGATGATTTTAGAAGGCGCTAATGGTCCTTCGACGCCAGCTGCCGATGAAATATTACGTAAAAAGAATGTACTCATTATACCGGATTTGTTTTGCAATGCTGGCGGTGTAACGGTATCCTACTTTGAGTACTTAAAGAATATCAATCATGTATCTTATGGCAAAATGAATGTTAAACGCGAGAAAGCCATAATCAACGAGATCTTTAACTCCATGAATGAGTGCGAGGTAAGTGAACTTTGACCACCGTGCAAATAAGTTAATTTGTTAATATGAATTTTTTTAATTTATTTATTTAGGATAAGTTCAAGCCAAACAAAAAGTTAAAGCTCATAAGAGACTGTACGAAGGAGGCGGATATTGTAGACGCAGGACTACAAACAGTTATGGAAACTGCGGGGGCAGGCATTAAGATTGTGGCCAATGAATTCGGTCTCTGCAATGATTTACGCACCGCTGCCTTTATTTACTCGATTTCTAAGATTTTCCGAGCCTTAGAAATGGAGGGCATTTCTCAACAATAATTACAGAATGCGTCTGAAGTCGCTTGGCGATTATTTATTTTTACAAATTTTACATTTATATATTTATAAGATCCAAAGTGTAATATCCTTTTGTATATTTTTCTTAAATTTTTAAATAAATATTTCTTTACAAAAACACAAACAGAATGGCTTCTTGACAGCAACAGTTTAACAATTAAAAAAAAACCCCTACCCACTTACTACGCCAATTTTGGTGGCATTCACCACTGCAATGATTTACGCACCGCCGCCTTTATTTACTCGATTTCGAAGATTTTCCGAGCATTAGAATTGGAGGGCATTTCTCAGCAATAATTGCAGAATGCGTCTGAAGTCGCTAGGCGATTGTTTATTTTTACACATTTTACATTTATATATTTATAAGATCCAAAGTGTAATATCCTTTTGTATATTTTTCTTCAATTTTTAAATAAATATTTCTTTACACAAACACAAACAAAATGGCTTCTTGACAGCAACAGTTTTACAATTAAAAAACAAAACCCCTACCCACTTACCTCTGTTTTTGGTACCCTTATATCTGTTTTTCTGTTTTTGGTAATATGGTACTCATACGACCTGTATAACCCCATTTGCGCGCCGTGAAAAAATCGGGTTTTCACCACGCGTCAATGCATCAAATGCACCAAAATGCACCAAAAAAGTGGTGAATGGTACCAAAAATCCATCCACCAAATGCACCAAAAATAGCGTAGTAAGTGGGTAGGGGTTATTATGCATTATTCGGCATTTTTTACGATCCCCAAAATCCAAAATTTTTGCCAGAATAAAATAATTAACATTAAAAAAACATTAACATTAACATATTTTCAACAGAAAAAATCAAAACTTCAAAACATAAACAGTCAATATTGTCAAATTTATTTTTCTCAGTTCAGTTGATATTGAGATTTTCATAAGAACAGTTGTGTTGAACGGAGCGATTTGAATTTGTTCTCGAAGAAAATAATTACAAAAAAAAACCTGACGCAAATAATAAATAAACAAAAAATATTTTCTTACTGAATATTGTGGAATATTTATATATTCGTAATACAATTGTATATATACAATATACAACAAAATCAGCGGATACCAAAATAATTGCCGAAAAAGTGAGTGCAAAAAATTTCTTACAAAAACACACAAAAAAAAATCATAACTGGGATTGCATTATCGCAAGGCAATATGTCCTTCCTTTTAAATGGTAAACTTTTACGATCTTCACTATCGAAGACAGTTTTAAACTGGACCGGACTTGGGGCTACGCGTGAAAAGCACGTGATGCCCAAGCATTTGGAAAAAATCAATAAAGACAAAGACCCACCATTTGCACACATGGTTGAGTATTATTATCACTCGGCCGCTCAGCTAATGGAGCCGATGATGATAAAGGAGCTGGAAAAGTATCCTTACATGAAGAAGGAACAGCGTGAACAACGTGTTTCCGCCATGCTTAAATTGATGGGCTGCACTACAAATCTATTGGAAGTTACCTTCCCTATAATAAGAAGTGATGGCAATTACGAGCTAATCACCGGCTATCGCGCACACCACACTAGACACAGATTACCACTCAAAGGCGGTGGGTTCAATTATATTATTGGCTATTGTTTTTCTAGAAAAGCTGGTATATTCAAAAAATTTCTCAACGAATTTTCTAGAATATATGCATGTAGTTGTGTGTTTCAAGAAAATGTTCTTCCTTTTCAATGCTTCAACTGCTGATGTCTAGCATGATATATATAACTGACTGATCATATCCGTTCCTCTTTTGTAGGCATACGTTTTGCCATGGACGTCGACGCCGATGAGATATGCACTTTGGCTTATCTGATGGCGTTTAAGACGGCTTGCGTGAATGTACCGTTTGGTGGTTCCAAGGGTGGCATACGTATCGACCCGAAGAAGTATACTGCACAAGAATTGCAAACAATTACGCGTCGCTATACAATGGAGCTATTACGTCGCAATATGATAGGTCCGGGTATAGATGTACCGGCACCAGATGTGAATACCAGCCAACGCGAGATGAGTTGGTTGGTGGATCAATATATTAAAACTTTTGGTAATTTTTTTTATGAAATATTAGAAAACGTCTTGATAGACAAATAAATTGTTCTTCTAGGCTATAACGATGTAGATGCATTGGCCATCACGACTGGTAAGCCAGTAGAAATAGGCGGTATAAATGGTCGCACCGCCGCCACGGGACGTGGTCTATTTAAGGCGGCTGAATGTTTTATTATGGATAAAGATTGGATGGATTTATTAGGCTGGAAGACTGGTTGGAAAGATAAAACCGTGATCGTACAAGGGTTTGGCAATGTCGGTTCCCATGCATCCGTTTTTGTAGTGGAAGCCGGTGCCAAACTGATCGGTGTTCAAGAATTTGACGTGTCTCTAGTAAATGAGAATGGCATTGATCCAAAGGTATGTGGCGTATTGAAAATAAATATCTCCATGATAATATTTTTTTAATTTTCTTCATATACTTAGGACTTAATGGAGTACTATGCAAAGAATAATAAATCAATCAAGGGCTATACCAAAGCCACCGAAAAAGAGGGCAGTTTGTTGGGTGAAAAATGCGATATACTAATGCCTTGCTCTACGCAAAAGGTTCTCACTGTCGAAAATGCTAACAGTGTACAAGCCAAGATGATTTTAGAAGGCGCTAATGGTCCTTCGACGCCAGCTGCCGATGAAATATTACGTAAAAAGAATGTACTCATTATACCGGATTTGTTTTGCAATGCTGGCGGTGTAACGGTATCCTACTTTGAGTACTTAAAGAATATCAATCATGTATCTTATGGCAAAATGAATGTTAAACGCGAGAAAGCCATAATCAACGAGATCTTTAACTCCATGAATGAGTGCGAGGTAAGTGAACTTTGACCACCGTGCAAATAAGTTAATTTGTTAATATGAATTTTTTTAATTTATTTATTTAGGATAAGTTCAAGCCAAACAAAAAGTTAAAGCTCATAAGAGACTGTACGAAGGAGGCGGATATTGTAGACGCAGGACTACAAACAGTTATGGAAACTGCGGGGGCAGGCATTAAGATTGTGGCCAATGAATTCGGTCTCTGCAATGATTTACGCACCGCTGCCTTTATTTACTCGATTTCTAAGATTTTCCGAGCCTTAGAAATGGAGGGCATTTCTCAACAATAATTACAGAATGCGTCTGAAGTCGCTTGGCGATTATTTATTTTTACAAATTTTACATTTATATATTTATAAGATCCAAAGTGTAATATCCTTTTGTATATTTTTCTTAAATTTTTAAATAAATATTTCTTTACAAAAACACAAACAGAATGGCTTCTTGACAGCAACAGTTTAACAATTAAAAAAAAACCCCTACCCACTTACTACGCCAATTTTGGTGGCATTCACCACTGCAATGATTTACGCACCGCCGCCTTTATTTACTCGATTTCGAAGATTTTCCGAGCATTAGAATTGGAGGGCATTTCTCAGCAATAATTGCAGAATGCGTCTGAAGTCGCTAGGCGATTGTTTATTTTTACACATTTTACATTTATATATTTATAAGATCCAAAGTGTAATATCCTTTTGTATATTTTTCTTCAATTTTTAAATAAATATTTCTTTACACAAACACAAACAAAATGGCTTCTTGACAGCAACAGTTTTACAATTAAAAAACAAAACCCCTACCCACTTACCTCTGTTTTTGGTACCCTTATATCTGTTTTTCTGTTTTTGGTAATATGGTACTCATACGACCTGTATAACCCCATTTGCGCGCCGTGAAAAAATCGGGTTTTCACCACGCGTCAATGCATCAAATGCACCAAAATGCACCAAAAAAGTGGTGAATGGTACCAAAAATCCATCCACCAAATGCACCAAAAATAGCGTAGTAAGTGGGTAGGGGTTATTATGCATTATTCGGCATTTTTTACGATCCCCAAAATCCAAAATTTTTGCCAGAATAAAATAATTAACATTAAAAAAACATTAACATTAACATATTTTCAACAGAAAAAATCAAAACTTCAAAACATAAACAGTCAATATTGTCAAATTTATTTTTCTCAGTTCAGTTGATATTGAGATTTTCATAAGAACAGTTGTGTTGAACGGAGCGATTTGAATTTGTTCTCGAAGAAAATAATTACAAAAAAAAACCTGACGCAAATAATAAATAAACAAAAAATATTTTCTTACTGAATATTGTGGAATATTTATATATTCGTAATACAATTGTATATATACAATATACAACAAAATCAGCGGATACCAAAATAATTGCCGAAAAAGTGAGTGCAAAAAATTTCTTACAAAAACACACAAAAAAAAAATCATAACTGGGATTGCATTATCGCAAGGCAATATGTCCTTCCTTTTAAATGGTAAACTTTTACGATCTTCACTATCGAAGACAGTTTTAAACTGGACCGGACTTGGGGCTACGCGTGAAAAGCACGTGATGCCCAAGCATTTGGAAAAAATCAATAAAGACAAAGACCCACCATTTGCACACATGGTTGAGTATTATTATCACTCGGCCGCTCAGCTAATGGAGCCGATGATGATAAAGGAGCTGGAAAAGTATCCTTACATGAAGAAGGAACAGCGTGAACAACGTGTTTCCGCCATGCTTAAATTGATGGGCTGCACTACAAATCTATTGGAAGTTACCTTCCCTATAATAAGAAGTGATGGCAATTACGAGCTAATCACCGGCTATCGCGCACACCACACTAGACACAGATTACCACTCAAAGGCGGTGGGTTCAATTATATTATTGGCTATTGTTTTTCTAGAAAAGCTGGTATATTCAAAAAATTTCTCAACGAATTTCCTAGAATATATGCATGTAGTTGTGTGTTTCAAGAAAATGTTCTTCCTTTTCAATGCTTCAACTGCTGATGTCTAGCATGATATATATAACTGACTGATCATATCCATGGACGTCGACGCCGATGAGATACGCGCTTTGGCTTATCTGATGGCGTTTAAGACGGCTTGCGTGAATGTACCGTTTGGTGGTTCCAAGGGTGGCATACGTATCGACCCGAAGAAGTATACTGCACAAGAATTGCAAACAATTACGCGTCGCTATACAATGGAGCTATTACGTCGCAATATGATAGGTCCGGGTATAGATGTACCGGCACCAGATGTGAATACCAGCCAACGCGAGATGAGTTGGTTGGTGGATCAATATATTAAAACTTTTGGTAATTTTTTTTTATGAAATATTAGAAAACGTCTTGATAGACAAATAAATTGTTCTTCTAGGCTATAACGATGTAGATGCATTGGCCATCACGACTGGTAAGCCAGTAGAAATAGGCGGTATAAATGGTCGCACCGCCGCCACGGGACGTGGTCTATTTAAGGCGGCTGAATGTTTTATTATGGATAAAGATTGGATGGATTTATTAGGCTGGAAGACTGGTTGGAAAGATAAAACCGTGATCGTACAAGGGTTTGGCAATGTCGGTTCCCATGCATCCGTTTTTGTAGTGGAAGCCGGTGCCAAACTGATCGGTGTTCAAGAATTTGACGTGTCTCTAGTAAATGAGAATGGCATAGATCCAAAGGTATGTGGCGTATTGAAAATAAATATCTCCATGATAATATTTTTTTAATTTTCTTCATATACTTAGGACTTAATGGAGTATTATGCAAAAAATAATAAATCAATCAAGGGCTATACCAAAGCCACCGAAAAAGAGGGCAGTTTGTTGGGTGAAAAATGCGATATACTAATGCCTTGCTCTACGCAAAAGGTTCTCACTGTCGAAAATGCTAACAGTGTACAAGCCAAGATGATTTTAGAAGGCGCTAATGGTCCTTCGACGCCAGCTGCCGATGAAATATTACGTAAAAAGAATGTACTCATTATACCGGATTTGTTTTGCAATGCTGGCGGTGTAACGGTATCCTACTTTGAGTACTTAAAGAATATCAATCATGTATCTTATGGCAAAATGAATGTTAAACGCGAGAAAGCCATAATCAACGAGATCTTTAACTCCATGAATGAGTGCGAGGTAAGTGAACTTTGACCACCGTGCAAATAAGTTAATTTGTTAATATGAATTTTTTTAATTTATTTATTTAGGATAAGTTCAAGCCAAACAAAAAGTTAAAGCTCATAAGAGACTGTACGAAGGAGGCGGATATTGTAGACGCAGGACTACAAACAGTTATGGAAACTGCGGGGGCAGGCATTAAGATTGTGGCCAATGAATTCGGTCTCTGCAATGATTTACGCACCGCCGCTTTTATTTACTCGATTTCGAAGATTTTCCGAGCATTAGAATTGGAGGGCATTTCTCAGCAATAATTGCAGAATGCGTCTGAAGTCGCTAGGCGATTGTTTATTTTTACACATTTTACATTTATATATTTATAAGATCCAAAGTGTAATATCCTTTTGTATATTTTTCTTCAATTTTTAAATAAATATTTCTTTACACAAACACAAACAAAATGGCTTCTTGACAGCAACAGTTTTACAATTAAAAAACAAAACCCCTACCCACTTACCTCTGTTTTTGGTACCCTTATATCTGTTTTTCTGTTTTTGGTAATATGGTACTCATACGACCTGTATAACCCCATTTGCGCGCCGTGAAAAAATCGGTTTTTCACCACGCGCCAATGCATCAAATGCACCAAAATGCACCAAAAAAGTGGTGAATGGTACCAAAAATCCATCCACCAAATGCACCAAAAATAGCGTAGTAAGTGGGTAGGGGTTATTATGCATTATTCGTCATTTACGATCCCCAAAATCCAAAATTTTTGCCAGAATAAAATAATTAACATTAAAAAAACATTAACATTAACTTATTTTCAACAGAAAAAATCAAAACTTCAAAACATAAACAGTCAATATTGTCAAATTTATTTTTCTCAGTTCAGTTGATATTGAGATTTTCATAAGAACAGTTGTGTTGAACGGAGCGATTTGAATTTGTTCTCGAAGAAAATAATTACAAAAAAAAAACCTGACGCAAATAATAAATAAACAAAAAATATTTTCTTACTGAATATTGTGGAATATTTATATATTCGTAATACAATTGTATATATACAATATACAACAAAATCAGCGGATACCAAAATAATTGCCGAAAAAGTGAGTGCAAAAAATTTCTTACAAAAACACACAAAAAAAATCATAACTGGGATTGCATTATCGCAAGGCAATATGTCCTTCCTTTTAAATGGTAAACTTTTACGATCTTCACTATCGAAGACAGTTTTAAACTGGACCGGACTTGGGGCTACGCGTGAAAAGCACGTGATGCCCAAGCATTTGGAAAAAATCAATAAAGACAAAGACCCACCATTTGCACACATGGTTGAGTATTATTATCACTCGGCCGCTCAGCTAATGGAGCCGATGATGATAAAGGAGCTGGAAAAGTATCCTTACATGAAGAAGGAACAGCGTGAACAACGTGTTTCCGCCATGCTTAAATTGATGGGCTGCACTACAAATCTATTGGAAGTTACCTTCCCTATAATAAGAAGTGATGGCAATTACGAGCTAATCACCGGCTATCGCGCACACCACACTAGACACAGATTACCACTCAAAGGCGGTGGGTTCAATTATATTATTGGCTATTATTTTTCTAGAAAAGCTGGTATATTCAAAAAATTTCTCAACGAATTTTCTAGAATATATGCATGTAGTTGTGTGTTTCAAGAAAATGTTCTTCCTTTTCAATGCTTCAACTGCTGATGTCTAGCATGATATATATAACTGACTGATAATATCCGTTCCTCTTTTGTAGGCATACGTTTTGCCATGGACGTCGACGCCGATGAGATACGCGCTTTGGCTTATCTGATGGCGTTTAAGACGGCTTGCGTGAATGTACCGTTTGGTGGTTCCAAGGGTGGCATACGTATCGACCCGAAGAAGTATACTGCACAAGAATTGCAAACAATTACGCGTCGCTATACAATGGAGCTATTACGTCGCAATATGATAGGTCCGGGTATAGATGTACCGGCACCAGATGTGAATACCAGCCAACGCGAGATGAGTTGGTTGGTGGATCAATATATTAAAACTTTTGGTAATTTTTTTTATGAAATATTAGAAAACGTCTTGATAGACAAATAAATTGTTCTTCTAGGCTATAACGATGTAGATGCATTGGCCATCACGACTGGTAAGCCAGTAGAAATAGGCGGTATAAATGGTCGCACCGCCGCCACGGGACGTGGTCTATTTAAGGCGGCTGAATGTTTTATTATGGATAAAGATTGGATGGATTTATTAGGCTGGAAGACTGGTTGGAAAGATAAAACCGTGATCGTACAAGGGTTTGGCAATGTCGGTTCCCATGCATCCGTTTTTGTAGTGGAAGCCGGTGCCAAACTGATCGGTGTTCAAGAATTTTACGTGTCTCTAGTAAATGAGAATGGCATTGATCCAAAGGTATGTGGCGTATTGAAAATAAATATCTCCATGATAATATTTTTTTAATTTTCTTCATATACTTAGGACTTAATGGAGTATTATGCAAAAAATAATAAATCAATCAAGGGCTATACCAAAGCCACCGAAAAAGAGGGCAGTTTGTTGGGTGAAAAATGCGATATACTAATGCCTTGCTCTACGCAAAAGGTTCTCACTGTCGAAAATGCTAACAGTGTACAAGCCAAGATGATTTTAGAAGGCGCTAATGGTCCTTCGACGCCAGCTGCCGATGAAATATTACGTAAAAAGAATGTACTCATTATACCGGATTTGTTTTGCAATGCTGGCGGTGTAACGGTATCCTACTTTGAGTACTTAAAGAATATCAATCATGTATCTTATGGCAAAATGAATGTTAAACGCGAGAAAGCCATAATCAACGAGATCTTTAACTCCATGAATGAGTGCGAGGTAAGTGAACTTTGACCACCGTGCAAATAAGTTAATTTGTTAATATGAATTTTTTTAATTTATTTATTTAGGATAAGTTCAAGCCAAACAAAAAGTTAAAGCTCATAAGAGACTGTACGAAGGAGGCGGATATTGTAGACGCAGGACTACAAACAGTTATGGAAACTGCGGGGGCAGGCATTAAGATTGTGGCCAATGAATTCGGTCTCTGCAATGATTTACGCACCGCTGCCTTTATTTACTCGATTTCTAAGATTTTCCGAGCCTTAGAAATGGAGGGCATTTCTCAACAATAATTACAGAATGCGTCTGAAGTCGCTTGGCGATTATTTATTTTTACAAATTTTACATTTATATATTTATAAGATCCAAAGTGTAATATCCTTTTGTATATTTTTCTTAAATTTTTAAATAAATATTTCTTTACAAAAACACAAACAGAATGGCTTCTTGACAGCAACAGTTTAACAATTAAAAAAAAACCCCTACCCACTTACTACGCCAATTTTGGTGGCATTCACCACTGCAATGATTTACGCACCGCCGCCTTTATTTACTCGATTTCGAAGATTTTTCGAGCATTAGAATTGGAGGGCATTTCTCAGCAATAATTGCAGAATGCGTCTGAAGTCGCTAGGCGATTGTTTATTTTTACACATTTTACATTTATATATTTATAAGATCCAAAGTGTAATATCCTTTTGTATATTTTTCTTCAATTTTTAAATAAATATTTCTTTACACAAACACAAACAAAATGGCTTCTTGACAGCAACAGTTTTACAATTAAAAAACAAAACCCCTACCCACTTACCTCTGTTTTTGGTACCCTTATATCTGTTTTTCTGTTTTTGGTAATATGGTACTCATACGACCTGTATAACCCCATTTGCGCGCCGTGAAAAAATCGGGTTTTCACCACGCGTCAATGCATCAAATGCACCAAAATGCACCAAAAAAGTGGTGAATGGTACCAAAAATCCATCCACCAAATGCACCAAAAATAGCGTAGTAAGTGGGTAGGGGTTATTATGCATTATTCGGCATTTTTTACGATCCCCAAAATCCAAAATTTTTGCCAGAATAAAATAATTAACATTAAAAAAACATTAACATTAACATATTTTCAACAGAAAAAATCAAAACTTCAAAACATAAACAGTCAATATTGTCAAATTTATTTTTCTCAGTTCAGTTGATATTGAGATTTTCATAAGAACAGTTGTGTTGAACGGAGCGATTTGAATTTGTTCTCGAAGAAAATAATTACAAAAAAAAACCTGACGCAAATAATAAATAAACAAAAAATATTTTCTTACTGAATATTGTGGAATATTTATATATTCGTAATACAATTGTATATATACAATATACAACAAAATCAGCGGATACCAAAATAATTGCCGAAAAAGTGAGTGCAAAAAATTTCTTACAAAAACACACAAAAAAAAATCATAACTGGGATTGCATTATCGCAAGGCAATATGTCCTTCCTTTTAAATGGTAAACTTTTACGATCTTCACTATCGAAGACAGTTTTAAACTGGACCGGACTTGGGGCTACGCGTGAAAAGCACGTGATGCCCAAGCATTTGGAAAAAATCAATAAAGACAAAGACCCACCATTTGCACACATGGTTGAGTATTATTATCACTCGGCCGCTCAGCTAATGGAGCCGATGATGATAAAGGAGCTGGAAAAGTATCCTTACATGAAGAAGGAACAGCGTGAACAACGTGTTTCCGCCATGCTTAAATTGATGGGCTGCACTACAAATCTATTGGAAGTTACCTTCCCTATAATAAGAAGTGATGGCAATTACGAGCTAATCACCGGCTATCGCGCACACCACACTAGACACAGATTACCACTCAAAGGCGGTGGGTTCAATTATATTATTGGCTATTGTTTTTCTAGAAAAGCTGGTATATTCAAAAAATTTCTCAACGAATTTTCTAGAATATATGCATGTAGTTGTGTGTTTCAAGAAAATGTTCTTCCTTTTCAATGCTTCAACTGCTGATGTCTAGCATGATATATATAACTGACTGATCATATCCATGGACGTCGACGCCGATGAGATACGCGCTTTGGCTTATCTGATGGCGTTTAAGACGGCTTGCGTGAATGTACCGTTTGGTGGTTCCAAGGGTGGCATACGTATCGACCCGAAGAAGTATACTGCACAAGAATTGCAAACAATTACGCGTCGCTATACAATGGAGCTATTACGTCGCAATATGATAGGTCCGGGTATAGATGTACCGGCACCAGATGTGAATACCAGCCAACGCGAGATGAGTTGGTTGGTGGATCAATATATTAAAACTTTTGGTAATTTTTTTTTATGAAATATTAGAAAACGTCTTGATAGACAAATAAATTGTTCTTCTAGGCTATAACGATGTAGATGCATTGGCCATCACGACTGGTAAGCCAGTAGAAATAGGCGGTATAAATGGTCGCACCGCCGCCACGGGACGTGGTCTATTTAAGGCGGCTGAATGTTTTATTATGGATAAAGATTGGATGGATTTATTAGGCTGGAAGACTGGTTGGAAAGATAAAACCGTGATCGTACAAGGGTTTGGCAATGTCGGTTCCCATGCATCCGTTTTTGTAGTGGAAGCCGGTGCCAAACTGATCGGTGTTCAAGAATTTGACGTGTCTCTAGTAAATGAGAATGGCATAGATCCAAAGGTATGTGGCGTATTGAAAATAAATATCTCCATGATAATATTTTTTTAATTTTCTTCATATACTTAGGACTTAATGGAGTATTATGCAAAAAATAATAAATCAATCAAGGGCTATACCAAAGCCACCGAAAAAGAGGGCAGTTTGTTGGGTGAAAAATGCGATATACTAATGCCTTGCTCTACGCAAAAGGTTCTCACTGTCGAAAATGCTAACAGTGTACAAGCCAAGATGATTTTAGAAGGCGCTAATGGTCCTTCGACGCCAGCTGCCGATGAAATATTACGTAAAAAGAATGTACTCATTATACCGGATTTGTTTTGCAATGCTGGCGGTGTAACGGTATCCTACTTTGAGTACTTAAAGAATATCAATCATGTATCTTATGGCAAAATGAATGTTAAACGCGAGAAAGCCATAATCAACGAGATCTTTAACTCCATGAATGAGTGCGAGGTAAGTGAACTTTGACCACCGTGCAAATAAGTTAATTTGTTAATATGAATTTTTTTAATTTATTTATTTAGGATAAGTTCAAGCCAAACAAAAAGTTAAAGCTCATAAGAGACTGTACGAAGGAGGCGGATATTGTAGACGCAGGACTACAAACAGTTATGGAAACTGCGGGGGCAGGCATTAAGATTGTGGCCAATGAATTCGGTCTCTGCAATGATTTACGCACCGCCGCTTTTATTTACTCGATTTCGAAGATTTTCCGAGCATTAGAATTGGAGGGCATTTCTCAGCAATAATTGCAGAATGCGTCTGAAGTCGCTAGGCGATTGTTTATTTTTACACATTTTACATTTATATATTTATAAGATCCAAAGTGTAATATCCTTTTGTATATTTTTCTTCAATTTTTAAATAAATATTTCTTTACACAAACACAAACAAAATTGCTTCTTGACAGCAACAGTTTTACAATTAAAAAACAAAACCCCTACCCACTTACCTCTGTTTTTGGTACCCTTATATCTGTTTTTCTGTTTTTGGTAATATGGTACTCATACGACCTGTATAACCCCATTTGCGCGCCGTGAAAAAATCGGTTTTTCACCACGCGCCAATGCATCAAATGCACCAAAATGCACCAAAAAAGTGGTGAATGGTACCAAAAATCCATCCACCAAATGCACCAAAAATAGCGTAGTAAGTGGGTAGGGGTTATTATGCATTATTCGTCATTTACGATCCCCAAAATCCAAAATTTTTGCCAGAATAAAATAATTAACATTAAAAAAACATTAACATTAACTTATTTTCAACAGAAAAAATCAAAACTTCAAAACATAAACAGTCAATATTGTCAAATTTATTTTTCTCAGTTCAGTTGATATTGAGATTTTCATAAGAACAGTTGTGTTGAACGGAGCGATTTGAATTTGTTCTCGAAGAAAATAATTACAAAAAAAAAACCTGACGCAAATAATAAATAAACAAAAAATATTTTCTTACTGAATATTGTGGAATATTTATATATTCGTAATACAATTGTATATATACAATATACAACAAAATCAGCGGATACCAAAATAATTGCCGAAAAAGTGAGTGCAAAAAATTTCTTACAAAAACACACAAAAAAAATCATAACTGGGATTGCATTATCGCAAGGCAATATGTCCTTCCTTTTAAATGGTAAACTTTTACGATCTTCACTATCGAAGACAGTTTTAAACTGGACCGGACTTGGGGCTACGCGTGAAAAGCACGTGATGCCCAAGCATTTGGAAAAAATCAATAAAGACAAAGACCCACCATTTGCACACATGGTTGAGTATTATTATCACTCGGCCGCTCAGCTAATGGAGCCGATGATGATAAAGGAGCTGGAAAAGTATCCTTACATGAAGAAGGAACAGCGTGAACAACGTGTTTCCGCCATGCTTAAATTGATGGGCTGCACTACAAATCTATTGGAAGTTACCTTCCCTATAATAAGAAGTGATGGCAATTACGAGCTAATCACCGGCTATCGCGCACACCACACTAGACACAGATTACCACTCAAAGGCGGTGGGTTCAATTATATTATTGGCTATTATTTTTCTAGAAAAGCTGGTATATTCAAAAAATTTCTCAACGAATTTTCTAGAATATATGCATGTAGTTGTGTGTTTCAAGAAAATGTTCTTCCTTTTCAATGCTTCAACTGCTGATGTCTAGCATGATATATATAACTGACTGATAATATCCGTTCCTCTTTTGTAGGCATACGTTTTGCCATGGACGTCGACGCCGATGAGATACGCGCTTTGGCTTATCTGATGGCGTTTAAGACGGCTTGCGTGAATGTACCGTTTGGTGGTTCCAAGGGTGGCATACGTATCGACCCGAAGAAGTATACTGCACAAGAATTGCAAACAATTACGCGTCGCTATACAATGGAGCTATTACGTCGCAATATGATAGGTCCGGGTATAGATGTACCGGCACCAGATGTGAATACCAGCCAACGCGAGATGAGTTGGTTGGTGGATCAATATATTAAATCTTTTGGTAATTTTTTTTATGAAATATTAGAAAACGTCTTGATAGACAAATAAATTGTTCTTCTAGGCTATAACGATGTAGATGCATTGGCCATCACGACTGGTAAGCCAGTAGAAATAGGCGGTATAAATGGTCGCACCGCCGCCACGGGACGTGGTCTATTTAAGGCGGCTGAATGTTTTATTATGGATAAAGATTGGATGGATTTATTAGGCTGGAAGACTGGTTGGAAAGATAAAACCGTGATCGTACAAGGGTTTGGCAATGTCGGTTCCCATGCATCCGTTTTTGTAGTGGAAGCCGGTGCCAAACTGATCGGTGTTCAAGAATTTTACGTGTCTCTAGTAAATGAGAATGGCATTGATCCAAAGGTATGTGGCGTATTGAAAATAAATATCTCCATGATAATATTTTTTTAATTTTCTTCATATACTTAGGACTTAATGGAGTATTATGCAAAAAATAATAAATCAATCAAGGGCTATACCAAAGCCACCGAAAAAGAGGGCAGTTTGTTGGGTGAAAAATGCGATATACTAATGCCTTGCTCTACGCAAAAGGTTCTCACTGTCGAAAATGCTAACAGTGTACAAGCCAAGATGATTTTAGAAGGCGCTAATGGTCCTTCGACGCCAGCTGCCGATGAAATATTACGTAAAAAGAATGTACTCATTATACCGGATTTGTTTTGCAATGCTGGCGGTGTAACGGTATCCTACTTTGAGTACTTAAAGAATATCAATCATGTATCTTATGGCAAAATGAATGTTAAACGCGAGAAAGCCATAATCAACGAGATCTTTAACTCCATGAATGAGTGCGAGGTAAGTGAACTTTGACCACCGTGCAAATAAGTTAATTTGTTAATATGAATTTTTTTAATTTATTTATTTAGGATAAGTTCAAGTCAAACAAAAAGTTAAAGCTCATAAGAGACTGTACGAAGGAGGCGGATATTGTAGACGCAGGACTACAAACAGTTATGGAAACTGCGGGGGCAGGCATTAAGATTGTGGCCAATGAATTCGGTCTCTGCAATGATTTACGCACCGCTGCCTTTATTTACTCGATTTCTAAGATTTTCCGAGCCTTAGAAATGGAGGGCATTTCTCAACAATAATTACAGAATGCGTCTGAAGTCGCTTGGCGATTATTTATTTTTACAAATTTTACATTTATATATTTATAAGATCCAAAGTGTAATATCCTTTTGTATATTTTTCTTCAATTTTTAAATAAATATTTCTTTACACAAACACAAACAAAATGGCTTCTTGACAGCAACAGTTTTACAATTAAAAAACAAAACCCCTACCCACTTACCTCTGTTTTTGGTACCCTTATATCTGTTTTTTTGTTTTTGGTAATATGGTACTCATACGACCTGTATAACCCCATTTGCGCGCCGTGAAAAAATCGGTTTTTCACCACGCGTCAATGCATCAAATGCACCAAAATGCACCAAAAAAGTGGTGAATGGTACCAAAAATCCATCCACCAAATGCACCAAAAATAGCGTAGTAAGTGGGTAGGGGTTATTATGCATTATTCGGCATTTTTTACGATCCCCAAAATCCAAAATTTTTGCCAGAATAAAATAATTAACATTAAAAAAACATTAACATTAACATATTTTCAACAGAAAAAATCAAAACTTCAAAACATAAACAGTCAATATTGTCAAATTTATTTTTCTCAGTTCAGTTGATATTGAGATTTTCATAAGAACAGTTGTGTTGAACGGAGCGATTTGAATTTGTTCTCGAAGAAAATAATTACAAAAAAAAACCTGACGCAAATAATAAATAAACAAAAAATATTTTCTTACTGAATATTATGGAATATTTATATATTCGTAATACAATTGTATATATACAATATACAACAAAATCAGCGGATACCAAAATAATTGCCGAAAAAGTGAGTGCAAAAAATTTCTTACAAAAACACACAAAAAAAATCATAACTGGGATTGCATTATCGCAAGGCAATATGTCCTTCCTTTTAAATGGTAAACTTTTACGATCTTCGCTATCGAAGACAGTTTTAAACTGGACCGGACTTGGGGCTACGCGTGAAAAGCACGTGATGCCCAAGCATTTGGAAAAAAGCAATAAAGACAAAGACCCACCATTTGCACACATGGTTGAGTATTATTATCACTCGGCCGCTCAGCTAATGGAGCCGATGATGATAAAGGAGCTGGAAAAGTATCCTTACATGAAGAAGGAACAGCGTGAACAACGTGTTTCCGCCATGCTTAAATTGATGGGCTGCACTACAAATCTATTGGAAGTTACCTTCCCTATAATAAGAAGTGATGGCAATTACGAGCTAATCACCGGCTATCGCGCACACCACACTAGACACAGATTACCACTCAAAGGCGGTGGGTTCAATTATATTATTGGCTATTATTTTTCTAGAAAAGCTGGTATATTCAAAAAATTTCTCAACGAATTTTCTAGAATATATGCATGTAGTTGTGTGTTTCAAGAAAATGTTCTTCCTTTTCAATGCTTCAACTGCTGATGTCTAGCATGATATATATAACCGACTGATCATATCCGTTCCTCTTTTGTAGGCATACGTTTTGCCATGGACGTCGACGCCGATGAGATACGCGCTTTGGCTTATCTGATGGCGTTTAAGACGGCTTGCGTGAATGTACCGTTTGGTGGTTCCAAGGGTGGCATACGTATCGACCCGAAGAAGTATACTGCACAAGAATTGCAAACAATTACGCGTCGCTATACAATGGAGCTATTACGTCGCAATATGATAGGTCCGGGTATAGATGTACCGGCACCAGATGTGAATACCAGCCAACGCGAGATGAGTTGGTTGGTGGATCAATATATTAAAACTTTTGGTAATTTTTTTTTATGAAATATTAGAAAACGTCTTGATAGACAAATAAATTGTTCTTCTAGGCTATAACGATGTAGATGCATTGGCCATCACGACTGGTAAGCCAGTAGAAATAGGCGGTATAAATGGTCGCACCGCCGCCACGGGACGTGGTCTATTTAAGGCGGCTGAATGTTTTATTATGGATAAAGATTGGATGGATTTATTAGGCTGGAAGACTGGTTGGAAAGATAAAACCGTGATCGTAAAAGCGTTTGGCAATGTCGGTTCCCATGCATCCGTTTTAGTGTAGCCGGTGCCATCCGTAGTGGAAGCCGGTGCCAAACTGATCGGTGTTCAAGAATTTGACGTGTCTCTAGTAAATGAGAATGGCATAGATCCAAAGGTATGTGGCGTATTGAAAATAAATATCTCCATGATAATATTTTTTTAATTTTCTTCATATACTTAGGACTTAATGGAGTATTATGCAAAAAATAATAAATCAATCAAGGGCTATACCAAAGCCACCGAAAAAGAGGGCAGTTTGTTGGGTGAAAAATGCGATATACTAATGCCTTGCTCTACGCAAAAGGTTCTCACTGTCGAAAATGCTAACAGTGTACAAGCCAAGATGATTTTAGAAGGCGCTAATGGTCCTTCGACGCCAGCTGCCGATGAAATATTACGTAAAAAGAATGTACTCATTATACCGGATTTGTTTTGCAATGCTGGCGGTGTAACGGTATCCTACTTTGAGTACTTAAAGAATATCAATCATGTATCTTATGGCAAAATGAATGTTAAACGCGAGAAAGCCATAATCAACGAGATCTTTAACTCCATGAATGAGTGCGAGGTAAGTGAACTTTGACCACCGTGCAAATAAGTTAATTTGTTAATATGAATTTTTTTAATTTATTTATTTAGGATAAGTTCAAGCCAAACAAAAAGTTAAAGCTCATAAGAGACTGTACGAAGGAGGCGGATATTGTAGACGCAGGACTACAAACAGTTATGGAAACTGCGGGGGCAGGCATTAAGATTGTGGCCAATGAATTCGGTCTCTGCAATGATTTACGCACCGCTGCCTTTATTTACTCGATTTCTAAGATTTTCCGAGCCTTAGAAATGGAGGGCATTTCTCAACAATAATTACAGAATGCGTCTGAAGTCGCTTGGCGATTATTTATTTTTACAAATTTTACATTTATATATTTATAAGATCCAAAGTGTAATATCCTTTTGTATATTTTTCTTCAATTTTTAAATAAATATTTCTTTACACAAACACAAACAAAATGGCTTCTTGACAGCAACAGTTTTACAATTAAAAAACAAAACCCCTACCCACTTACCTCTGTTTTTGGTACCCTTATATCTGTTTTTTTGTTTTTGGTAATATGGTACTCATACGACCTGTATAACCCCATTTGCGCGCCGTGAAAAAATCGGTTTTTCACCACGCGTCAATGCATCAAATGCACCAAAATGCACCAAAAAAGTGGTGAATGGTACCAAAAATCCATCCACCAAATGCACCAAAAATAGCGTAGTAAGTGGGTAGGGGTTATTATGCATTATTCGGCATTTTTTACGATCCCCAAAATCCAAAATTTTTGCCAGAATAAAATAATTAACATTAAAAAAACATTAACATTAACATATTTTCAACAGAAAAAATCAAAACTTCAAAACATAAACAGTCAATATTGTCAAATTTATTTTTCTCAGTTCAGTTGATATTGAGATTTTCATAAGAACAGTTGTGTTGAACGGAGCGATTTGAATTTGTTCTCGAAGAAAATAATTACAAAAAAAAACCTGACGCAAATAATAAATAAACAAAAAATATTTTCTTACTGAATATTATGGAATATTTATATATTCGTAATACAATTGTATATATACAATATACAACAAAATCAGCGGATACCAAAATAATTGCCGAAAAAGTGAGTGCAAAAAATTTCTTACAAAAACACACAAAAAAAATCATAACTGGGATTGCATTATCGCAAGGCAATATGTCCTTCCTTTTAAATGGTAAACTTTTACGATCTTCGCTATCGAAGACAGTTTTAAACTGGACCGGACTTGGGGCTACGCGTGAAAAGCACGTGATGCCCAAGCATTTGGAAAAAAGCAATAAAGACAAAGACCCACCATTTGCACACATGGTTGAGTATTATTATCACTCGGCCGCTCAGCTAATGGAGCCGATGATGATAAAGGAGCTGGAAAAGTATCCTTACATGAAGAAGGAACAGCGTGAACAACGTGTTTCCGCCATGCTTAAATTGATGGGCTGCACTACAAATCTATTGGAAGTTACCTTCCCTATAATAAGAAGTGATGGCAATTACGAGCTAATCACCGGCTATCGCGCACACCACACTAGACACAGATTACCACTCAAAGGCGGTGGGTTCAATTATATTATTGGCTATTATTTTTCTAGAAAAGCTGGTATATTCAAAAAATTTCTCAACCAATTTTCTAGAATATATGCATGTAGTTGTGTGTTTCAAGAAAATGTTCTTCCTTTTCAATGCTTCAACTGCTGATGTCTAGCATGATATATATAACCGACTGATCATATCCGTTCCTCTTTTGTAGGCATACGTTTTGCCATGGACGTCGACGCCGATGAGATACGCGCTTTGGCTTATCTGATGGCGTTTAAGACGGCTTGCGTGAATGTACCGTTTGGTGGTTCCAAGGGTGGCATACGTATCGACCCGAAGAAGTATACTGCACAAGAATTGCAAACAATTACGCGTCGCTATACAATGGAGCTATTACGTCGCAATATGATAGGTCCGGGTATAGATGTACCGGCACCAGATGTGAATACCAGCCAACGCGAGATGAGTTGGTTGGTGGATCAATATATTAAAACTTTTGGTAATTTTTTTTTATGAAATATTAGAAAACGTCTTGATAGACAAATAAATTGTTCTTCTAGGCTATAACGATGTAGATGCATTGGCCATCACGACTGGTAAGCCAGTAGAAATAGGCGGTATAAATGGTCGCACCGCCGCCACGGGACGTGGTCTATTTAAGGCGGCTGAATGTTTTATTATGGATAAAGATTGGATGGATTTATTAGGCTGGAAGACTGGTTGGAAAGATAAAACCGTGATCGTACAAGGGTTTGGCAATGTCGGTTCCCATGCATCCGTTTTTGTAGTGGAAGCCGGTGCCAAACTGATCGGTGTTCAAGAATTTGACGTGTCTCTAGTAAATGAGAATGGCATTGATCCAAAGGTATGTGGCGTATTGAAAATAAATATCTCCATGATAATATTTTTTTAATTTTCTTCATATACTTAGGACTTAATGGAGTATTATGCAAAAAATAATAAATCAATCAAGGGCTATACCAAAGCCACCGAAAAAGAGGGCAGTTTGTTGGGTGAAAAATGCGATATACTAATGCCTTGCTCTACGCAAAAGGTTCTCACTGTCGAAAATGCTAACAGTGTACAAGCCAAGATGATTTTAGAAGGCGCTAATGGTCCTTCGACGCCAGCTGCCGATGAAATATTACGTAAAAAGAATGTACTCATTATACCGGATTTGTTTTGCAATGCTGGCGGTGTAACGGTATCCTACTTTGAGTACTTAAAGAATATCAATCATGTATGTTATGGCAAAATGAATGTTAAACGCGAGAAAGCCATAATCAACGAGATCTTTAACTCCATGAATGAGTGCGAGGTAAGTGAACTTTGACCACCGTGCAAATAAGTTAATTTGTTAATATGAATTTTTTTAATTTATTTATTTAGGATAAGTTCAAGCCAAACAAAAAGTTAAAGCTCATAAGAGACTGTACGAAGGAGGCGGATATTGTAGACGCAGGACTACAAACAGTTATGGAAACTGCGGGGGCAGGCATTAAGATTGTGGCCAATGAATTCGGTCTCTGCATTCTTGGGGCTACGCGTGAAAAGCACGTGATGCCCAAGCATTTGGAAAAAATCAATAAAGACAAAGACCCACCATTTGCACACATGGTTGAGTATTATTATCACTCGACCGCTCAGCTAATGGAGCCGATGATGATAAAGGAGCTGGAAAAGTATCCTTACATGAAGAAGGAACAGCGTGAACAACGTGTTTCCGCCATGCTTAAATTGATGGGCTGCACTACAAATCTATTGGAAGTTACCTTCCCTATAATAAGAAGTGATGGCAATTACGAGCTAATCACCGGCTATCGCGCACACCACACTAGACACAGATTACCACTCAAAGGCGGTGGGTTCAATTATATTATTGGCTATTATTTTTCTAGAAAAGCTGGTATATTCAAAAAATTTCTCAACGAATTTTCTAGAATATATGCATGTAGTTGTGTGTTTCAAGAAAATGTTCTTCCTTTTCAATGCTTCAACTGCTGATGTCTAGCATGATATATATAACTGACTGATAATATCCGTTCCTCTTTTGTAGGCATACGTTTTGCCATGGACGTCGACGCCGATGAGATACGCGCTTTGGCTTATCTGATGGCGTTTAAGACGGCTTGCGTGAATGTACCGTTTGGTGGTTCCAAGGGTGGCATACGTATCGACCCGAAGAAGTATACTGCACAAGAATTGCAAACAATTACGCGTCGCTATACAATGGAGCTATTACGTCGCAATATGATAGGTCCGGGTATAGATGTACCGGCACCAGATGTGAATACCAGCCAACGCGAGATGAGTTGGTTGGTGGATCAATATATTAAAACTTTTGGTAATTTTTTTTTATGAAATATTAGAAAACGTCTTGATAGACAAATAAATTGTTCTTCTAGGCTATAACGATGTAGATGCATTGGCCATCACGACTGGTAAGCCAGTAGAAATAGGCGGTATAAATGGTCGCACCGCCGCCACGGGACGTGGTCTATTTAAGGCGGCTGAATGTTTTATTATGGATAAAGATTGGATGGATTTATTAGGCTGGAAGACTGGTTGGAAAGATAAAACCGTGATCGTACAAGGGTTTGGCAATGTCGGTTCCCATGCATCCGTTTTTGTAGTGGAAGCCGGTGCCAAACTGATCGGTGTTCAAGAATTTGACGTGTCTCTAGTAAATGAGAATGGCATTGATCCAAAGGTATGTGGCGTATTGAAAATAAATATCTCCATGATAATATTTTTTTAATTTTCTTCATATACTTAGGACTTAATGGAGTATTATGCAAAAAATAATAAATCAATCAAGGGCTATACCAAAGCCACCGAAAAAGAGGGCAGTTTGTTGGGTGAAAAATGCGATATACTAATGCCTTGCTCTACGCAAAAGGTTCTCACTGTCGAAAATGCTAACAGTGTACAAGCCAAGATGATTTTAGAAGGCGCTAATGGTCCTTCGACGCCAGCTGCCGATGAAATATTACGTAAAAAGAATGTACTCATTATACCGGATTTGTTTTGCAATGCTGGCGGTGTAACGGTATCCTACTTTGAGTACTTAAAGAATATCAATCATGTATCTTATGGCAAAATGAATGTTAAACGCGAGAAAGCCATAATCAACGAGATCTTTAACTCCATGAATGAGTGCGAGGTAAGTGAACTTTGACCACCGTGCAAATAAGTTAATTTGTTAATATGAATTTTTTTAATTTATTTATTTAGGATAAGTTCAAGCCAAACAAAAAGTTAAAGCTCATAAGAGACTGTACGAAGGAGGCGGATATTGTAGACGCAGGACTACAAACAGTTATGGAAACTGCGGGGGCAGGCATTAAGATTGTGGCCAATGAATTCGGTCTCTGCAATGATTTACGCACCGCTGCCTTTATTTACTCGATTTCTAAGATTTTCCGAGCCTTAGAAATGGAGGGCATTTCTCAACAATAATTACAGAATGCGTCTGAAGTCGCTAGGCGATTGTTTATTTTTACAAATTTTACATTTATATATTTATAAGATCCAAAGTGTAATATCCTTTTGTATATTTTTCTTCAATTTTTAAATAAATATTTCTTTACACAAACACAAACAAAATGGCTTCTTGACAGCAACAGTTTTACAATTAAAAAACATCACCCCTACCCACTTACCTCTGTTTTTGGTACCCTTATATCTGTTTTTCTGTTTTTGGTAATATGGTACTCATACGACCTGTATAACCCCATTTGCGCGCCGTGAAAAAATCGGTTTTTCACCACGCGTCAATGCATCAAATGCACCAAAAAAGTGGTGAATGGTACCAAAAATCCATCCACCAAATGCACCAAAAATAGCGTAGTAAGTGGGTAGGGGTTATTATGCATTATTCGTCATTTTTTACGATCCCCAAAATCCAAAATTTTTGCCAGAATAAAATAATTAACATTAAAAAAACATTAACATTAACATATTTTCAACAGAAAAAATCAAAACTTCAAAACATAAACAGTCAATATTGTCAAATTTATTTTTCTCAGTTCAGTTGATATTGAGATTTTCATAAGAACAGTTGTGTTGAACGGAGCGATTTGAATTTGTTCTCGAAGAAAATAATTACAAAAAAAAACCTGACGCAAATAATAAATAAACAAAAAATATTTTCTTACTGAATATTGTGGAATATTTATATATTTGTAATACAATTGTATATATACAATATACAACAAAATCAGCGGATACCAAAATAATTGCCGAAAAAGTGAGTGCAAAAAATTTCTTACAAAAATACACAAAAAAAATCATAACTGGGATTGCATTATCGCAAGGCAATATGTCCTTCCTTTTAAATGGTAAACTTTTACGATCTTCACTATCGAAGACAGTTTTAAACTGGACCGGACTTGGAGCTACGCGTGAAAAGCACGTGATGCCCAAGCATTTGGAAAAAATCAATAAAGACAAAGACCCACCATTTGCACACATGGTTGAGTATTATTATCACTCGGCCGCTCAGCTAATGGAGCCGATGATGATAAAGGAGCTGGAAAAGTATCCTTACATGAAGAAGGAACAGCGTGAACAACGTGTTTCCGCCATGCTTAAATTGATGGGCTGCACTACAAATCTATTGGAAGTTACCTTCCCTATAATAAGAAGTGATGGCAATTACGAGCTAATCACCGGCTATCGCGCACACCACACTAGACACAGATTACCACTCAAAGGCGGTGGGTTCAATTATATTATTGGCTATTATTTTTCTAGAAAAGCTGGTATATTCAAAAAATTTCTCAACGAATTTTCTAGAATATATGCATGTAGTTGTGTGTTTCAAGAAAATGTTCTTCCTTTTCAATGCTTCAACTGCTGATGTCTAGCATGATATATATAACTGACTGATAATATCCGTTCCTCTTTTGTAGGCATACGTTTTGCCATGGACGTCGACGCCGATGAGATACGCGCTTTGGCTTATCTGATGGCGTTTAAGACGGCTTGCGTGAATGTACCGTTTGGTGGTTCCAAGGGTGGCATACGTATCGACCCGAAGAAGTATACTGCACAAGAATTGCAAACAATTACGCGTCGCTATACAATGGAGCTATTACGTCGCAATATGATAGGTCCGGGTATAGATGTACCGGCACCAGATGTGAATACCAGCCAACGCGAGATGAGTTGGTTGGTGGATCAATATATTAAAACTTTTGGTAATTTTTTTTTTATGAAATATTAGAAAACGTCTTGATAGACAAATAAATTGTTCTTCTAGGCTATAACGATGTAGATGCATTGGCCATCACGACTGGTAAGCCAGTAGAAATAGGCGGTATAAATGGTCGCACCGCCGCCACGGGACGTGGTCTATTTAAGGCGGCTGAATGTTTTATTATGGATAAAGATTGGATGGATTTATTAGGCTGGAAGACTGGTTGGAAAGATAAAACCGTGATCGTACAAGGGTTTGGCAATGTCGGTTCCCATGCATCCGTTTTTGTAGTGGAAGCCGGTGCCAAACTGATCGGTGTTCAAGAATTTGACGTGTCTCTAGTAAATGAGAATGGCATTGATCCAAAGGTATGTGGCGTATTGAAAATAAATATCTCCATGATAATATTTTTTTAATTTTCTTCATATACTTAGGACTTAATGGAGTATTATGCAAAAAATAATAAATCAATCAAGGGCTATACCAAAGCCACCGAAAAAGAGGGCAGTTTGTTGGGTGAAAAATGCGATATACTAATGCCTTGCTCTACGCAAAAGGTTCTCACTGTCGAAAATGCTAACAGTGTACAAGCCAAGATGATTTTAGAAGGCGCTAATGGTCCTTCGACGCCAGCTGCCGATGAAATATTACGTAAAAAGAATGTACTCATTATACCGGATTTGTTTTGCAATGCTGGCGGTGTAACGGTATCCTACTTTGAGTACTTAAAGAATATCAATCATGTATCTTATGGCAAAATGAATGTTAAACGCGAGAAAGCCATAATCAACGAGATCTTTAACTCCATGAATGAGTGCGAGGTAAGTGAACTTTGACCACCGTGCAAATAAGTTAATTTGTTAATATGAATTTTTTTAATTTATTTATTTAGGATAAGTTCAAGCCAAACAAAAAGTTAAAGCTCATAAGAGACTGTACGAAGGAGGCGGATATTGTAGACGCAGGACTACAAACAGTTATGGAAACTGCGGGGGCAGGCATTAAGATTGTGGCCAATGAATTCGGTCTCTGCAATGATTTACGCACCGCTGCCTTTATTTACTCGATTTCTAAGATTTTCCGAGCCTTAGAAATGGAGGGCATTTCTCAACAATAATTACAGAATGCGTCTGAAGTCGCTTGGCGATTATTTATTTTTACAAATTTTACATTTATATATTTATAAGATCCAAAGTGTAATATCCTTTTGTATATTTTTCTTAAATTTTTAAATAAATATTTCTTTACAAAAACACAAACAGAATGGCTTCTTGACAGCAACAGTTTAACAATTAAAAAAAAAACCCCCTACCCACTTACTACGCCAATTTTGGTGGCATTCACCACTGCAATGATTTACGCACCGCCGCCTTTATTTACTCGATTTCGAAGATTTTCCGAGCATTAGAATTGGAGGGCATTTCTCAGCAATAATTGCAGAATGCGTCTGAAGTCGCTAGGCGATTGTTTATTTTTACACATTTTACATTTATATATTTATAAGATCCAAAGTGTAATATCCTTTTGTACATTTTTCTTCAATTTTTAAATAAATATTTCTTTACACAAACACAAACAAAATGGCTTCTTGACAGCAACAGTTTTACAATTAAAAAACAAAACCCCTACCCACTTACCTCTGTTTTTGGTACCCTTATATCTGTTTTTCTGTTTTTGGTAATATGGTACTCATACGACCTGTATAACCCCATTTGCGCGCCGTGAAAAAATCGGGTTTTCACCACGCGTCAATGCATCAAATGCACCAAAATGCACCAAAAAAGTGGTGAATGGTACCAAAAATCCATCCACCAAATGCACCAAAAATAGCGTAGTAAGTGGGTAGGGGTTATTATGCATTATTCGGCATTTTTTACGATCCCCAAAATCCAAAATTTTTGCCAGAATAAAAAATTAACATTAAAAAAACATTAACATTAACATATTTTCAACAGAAAAAATCAAAACTTCAAAACATAAACAGTCAATATTGTCAAATTTATTTTTCTCAGTTCAGTTGATATTGAGATTTTCATAAGAACAGTTGTGTTGAACGGAGCGATTTGAATTTGTTCTCGAAGAAAATAATTACAAAAAAAAACCTGACGCAAATAATAAATAAACAAAAAATATTTTCTTACTGAATATTGTGGAATATTTATATATTCGTAATACAATTGTATATATACAATATACAACAAAATCAGCGGATACCAAAATAATTGCCGAAAAAGTGAGTGCAAAAAATTTCTTACAAAAACACACAAAAAAAAATCATAACTGGGATTGCATTATCGCAAGGCAATATGTCCTTCCTTTTAAATGGTAAACTTTTACGATCTTCACTATCGAAGACAGTTTTAAACTGGACCGGACTTGGGGCTACGCGTGAAAAGCACGTGATGCCCAAGCATTTGGAAAAAATCAATAAAGACAAAGACCCACCATTTGCACACATGGTTGAGTATTATTATCACTCGGCCGCTCAGCTAATGGAGCCGATGATGATAAAGGAGCTGGAAAAGTATCCTTACATGAAGAAGGAACAGCGTGAACAACGTGTTTCCGCCATGCTTAAATTGATGGGCTGCACTACAAATCTATTGGAAGTTACCTTCCCTATAATAAGAAGTGATGGCAATTACGAGCTAATCACCGGCTATCGCGCACATCACACTAGACACAGATTACCACTCAAAGGCGGTGGGTTCAATTATATTATTGGCTATTGTTTTTCTAGAAAAGCTGGTATATTCAAAAAATTTCTCAACGAATTTTCTAGAATATATGCATGTAGTTGTGTGTTTCAAGAAAATGTTCTTCCTTTTCAATGCTTCAACTGCTGATGTCTAGCATGATATATATAACTGACTGATCATATCCGTTCCTCTTTTGTAGGCATACGTTTTGCCATGGACGTCGACGCCGATGAGATACGCGCTTTGGCTTATCTGATGGCGTTTAAGACGGCTTGCGTGAATGTACCGTTTGGTGGTTCCAAGGGTGGCATACGTATCGACCCGAAGAAGTATACTGCACAAGAATTGCAAACAATTACGCGTCGCTATACAATGGAGCTATTACGTCGCAATATGATAGGTCCGGGTATAGATGTACCGGCACCAGATGTGAATACCAGCCAACGCGAGATGAGTTGGTTGGTGGATCAATATATTAAAACTTTTGGTAATTTTTTTTTATGAAATATTAGAAAACGTCTTGATAGACAAATAAATTGTTCTTCTAGGCTATAACGATGTAGATGCATTGGCCATCACGACTGGTAAGCCAGTAGAAATAGGCGGTATAAATGGTCGCACCGCCGCCACGGGACGTGGTCTATTTAAGGCGGCTGAATGTTTTATTATGGATAAAGATTGGATGGATTTATTAGGCTGGAAGACTGGTTGGAAAGATAAAACCGTGATCGTACAAGGGTTTGGCAATGTCGGTTCCCATGCATCCGTTTTTGTTTTGGAAGCCGGTGCCAAACTGATCGGTGTTCAAGAATTTGACGTGTCTCTAGTAAATGAGAATGGCATAGATCCAAAGGTATGTGGCGTATTGAAAATAAATATCTCCATGATAATATTTTTTTAATTTTCTTCATATACTTAGGACTTAATGGAGTATTATGCAAAAAATAATAAATCAATCAAGGGCTATACCAAAGCCACCGAAAAAGAGGGCAGTTTGTTGGGTGAAAAATGCGATATACTAATGCCTTGCTCTACGCAAAAGGTTCTCACTGTCGAAAATGCTAACAGTGTACAAGCCAAGATGATTTTAGAAGGCGCTAATGGTCCTTCGACGCCAGCTGCCGATGAAATATTACGTAAAAAGAATGTACTCATTATACCGGATTTGTTTTGCAATGCTGGCGGTGTAACGGTATCCTACTTTGAGTACTTAAAGAATATCAATCATGTATCTTATGGCAAAATGAATGTTAAACGCGAGAAAGCCATAATCAACGAGATCTTTAACTCCATGAATGAGTGCGAGGTAAGTGAACTTTGACCACCGTGCAAATAAGTTAATTTGTTAATATGAATTTTTTTAATTTATTTATTTAGGATAAGTTCAAGCCAAACAAAAAGTTAAAGCTCATAAGAGACTGTACGAAGGAGGCGGATATTGTAGACGCAGGACTACAAACAGTTATGGAAACTGCGGGGGCAGGCATTAAGATTGTGGCCAATGAATTCGGTCTCTGCAATGATTTACGCACCGCTGCCTTTATTTACTCGATTTCTAAGATTTTCCGAGCCTTAGAAATGGAGGGCATTTCTCAACAATAATTACAGAATGCGTCTGAAGTCGCTTGGCGATTATTTATTTTTACAAATTTTACATTTATATATTTATAAGATCCAAAGTGTAATATCCTTTTGTATATTTTTCTTCAATTTTTAAATAAATATTTCTTTACACAAACACAAACAAAATGGCTTCTTGACAGCAACAGTTTAACAATTAAAAAAAAAACCCCTACCCACTTACTACGCCAATTTTGGTGGCATTCACCACTGCAATGATTTACGCACCGCCGCCTTTATTTACTCGATTTCGAAGATTTTCCGAGCATTAGAATTGGAGGGCATTTCTCAGCAATAATTGCAGAATGCGTCTGAAGTCGCTAGGCGATTGTTTATTTTTACACATTTTACATTTATATATTTATAAGATCCAAAGTGTAATATCCTTTTGTATATTTTTCTTCAATTTTTAAATAAATATTTCTTTACACAAACAGAAACAAAATGGCTTCTTGACAGCAACAGTTTTACAATTAAAAAACAAAACCCCTACCCACTTACCTCTGTTTTTGGTACCCTTATATCTGTTTTTCTGTTTTTGGTAATATGGTACTCATACGACCTGTATAACCCCATTTGCGCGCCGTGAAAAAATCGGTTTTTCACCACGCGCCAATGCATCAAATGCACCAAAATGCACCAAAAAAGTGGTGAATGGTACCAAAAATCCATCCACCAAATGCACCAAAAATAGCGTAGTAAGTGGGTAGGGGTTATTATGCATTATTCGTCATTTTTTACGATCCCCAAAATCCAAAATTCCTCATCATTCCCGTCCTACTTTATGGTGCAGAAGCGTGGACGGTGTCAACATCCGATGAGACGGCACTAGGAGTTTTCGAGAGAAAGGTTTTGCGGAAGATTTACGGTCCCTTAAACATTGGCAACGGCGAATACCGCAGAAGATGGAATGATGAGCTGTATGTGTTGTTCGACGACATAGACATAGTCCAGCGAATAAAAAGACAGCGGCTACGCTGGCTGGGTCATGTTGTTCGAATGGATGAAAGTGCCCCAGCTCTGAAAGTTTTCGATGCAGTACCCGCTGGTGGAAGCCGAGGAAGAGGGATACCTCCACTCCGGTGGAAGGACCAGGTGGAGAAGGACCTGTCTTCACTTGGTATTACCAATTGGCGCCAAACCGCCAAAAGGAGAGATGCGTGGCGCACTGTTGTGGACTCGGCTATAACCGCGTAAGCGGTTTCTACGCCAGTTAAGAAGAAGAAAATCCAAAATTTTTGCCAGAATAAAATAATTAACATTAAAAAAACATTAACATTAACATATTTTCAACAGAAAAAATCAAAACTTCAAAACATAAACAGTCAATATTGTCAAATTTATTTTTCTCAGTTCAGTTGATATTGAGATTTTCATAAGAACAGTTGTGTTGAACGGAGCGATTTGAATTTGTTCTCGAAGAAAATAATTACAAAAAAAAACCTGACGCAAATAATAAATAAACAAAAAATATTTTCTTACTGAATATTGTGGAATATTTATATATTCGTAATACAATTGTATATATACAATATACAACAAAATCAGCGGATACCAAAATAATTGCCGAAAAAGTGAGTGCAAAAAATTTCTCACAAAAACACACAAAAAAAATCATAACTGGGATTGCATTATCGCAAGGCAATATGTCCTTCCTTTTAAATGGTAAACTTTTACGATCTTCACTATCGAAGACAGTTTTAAACTGGACCGGACTTGGAGCTACGCGTGAAAAGCACGTGATGCCCAAGCATTTGGAAAAAATCAATAAAGACAAAGACCCACCATTTGCACACATGGTTGAGTATTATTATCACTCGGCCGCTCAGCTAATGGAGCCGATGATGATAAAGGAGCTGGAAAAGTATCCTTACATGAAGAAGGAACAGCGTGAACAACGTGTTTCCGCCATGCTTAAATTGATGGGCTGCACTACAAATCTATTGGAAGTTACCTTCCCTATAATAAGAAGTGATGGCAATTACGAGCTAATCACCGGCTATCGCGCACACCACACTAGACACAGATTACCACTCAAAGGCGGTGGGTTCAATTATATTATTGGCTATTATTTTTCTAGAAAAGCTGGTATATTCAAAAAATTTCTCAACGAATTTTCTAGAATATATGCATGTAGTTGTGTGTTTCAAGAAAATGTTCTTCCTTTTCAATGCTTCAACTGCTGATGTCTAGCATGATATATATAACTGACTGATAATATCCGTTCCTCTTTTGTAGGCATACGTTTTGCCATGGACGTCGACGCCGATGAGATACGCGCTTTGGCTTATCTGATGGCGTTTAAGACGGCTTGCGTGAATGTACCGTTTGGTGGTTCCAAGGGTGGCATACGTATCGACCCGAAGAAGTATACTGCACAAGAATTGCAAACAATTACGCGTCGCTATACAATGGAGCTATTACGTCGCAATATGATAGGTCCGGGTATAGATGTACCGGCACCAGATGTGAATACCAGCCAACGCGAGATGAGTTGGTTGGTGGATCAATATATTAAAACTTTTGGTAATTTTTTTTTATGAAATATTAGAAAACGTCTTGATAGACAAATAAATTGTTCTTCTAGGCTATAACGATGTAGATGCATTGGCCATCACGACTGGTAAGCCAGTAGAAATAGGCGGTATAAATGGTCGCACCGCCGCCACGGGACGTGGTCTATTTAAGGCGGCTGAATGTTTTATTATGGATAAAGATTGGATGGATTTATTAGGCTGGAAGACTGGTTGGAAAGATAAAACCGTGATCGTACAAGGGTTTGGCAATGTCGGTTCCCATGCATCCGTTTTTGTAGTGGAAGCCGGTGCCAAACTGATCGGTGTTCAAGAATTTGACGTGTCTCTAGTAAATGAGAATGGCATTGATCCAAAGGTATGTGGCGTATTGAAAATAAATATCTCCATGATAATATTTTTTTAATTTTCTTCATATACTTAGGACTTAATGGAGTATTATGCAAAAAATAATAAATCAATCAAGGGCTATACCAAAGCCACCGAAAAAGAGGGCAGTTTGTTGGGTGAAAAATGCGATATACTAATGCCTTGCTCTACGCAAAAGGTTCTCACTGTCGAAAATGCTAACAGTGTACAAGCCAAGATGATTTTAGAAGGCGCTAATGGTCCTTCGACGCCAGCTGCCGATGAAATATTACGTAAAAAGAATGTACTCATTATACCGGATTTGTTTTGCAATGCTGGCGGTGTAACGGTATTCTACTTTGAGTACTTAAAGAATATCAATCATGTATCTTATGGCAAAATGAATGTTAAACGCGAGAAAGCCATAATCAACGAGATCTTTAACTCCATGAATGAGTGCGAGGTAAGTGAACTTTGACCACCGTGCAAATAAGTTAATTTGTTAATATGAATTTTTTTAATTTATTTATTTAGGATAAGTTCAAGCCAAACAAAAAGTTAAAGCTCATAAGAGACTGTACGAAGGAGGCGGATATTGTAGACGCAGGACTACAAACAGTTATGGAAACTGCGGGGGCAGGCATTAAGATTGTGGCCAATGAATTCGGTCTCTGCAATGATTTACGCACCGCTGCCTTTATTTACTCGATTTCTAAGATTTTCCGAGCCTTAGAAATGGAGGGCATTTCTCAACAATAATTACAGAATGCGTCTGAAGTCGCTTGGCGATTATTTATTTTTACAAATTTTACATTTATATATTTATAAGATCCAAAGTGTAATATCCTTTTGTATATTTTTCTTAAATTTTTAAATAAATATTTCTTTACAAAAACACAAACAGAATGGCTTCTTGACAGCAACAGTTTAACAATTAAAAAAAAAAACCCTACCCACTTACTACGCCAATTTTGGTGGCATTCACCACTGCAATGATTTACGCACCGCCGCCTTTATTTACTCGATTTCGAAGATTTTCCGAGCATTAGAATTGGAGGGCATTTCTCAGCAATAATTGCAGAATGCGTCTGAAGTCGCTAGGCGATTGTTTATTTTTACACATTTTACATTTATATATTTATAAGATCCAAAGTGTAATATCCTTTTGTATATTTTTCTTCAATTTTTAAATAAATATTTCTTTACACAAACACAAACAAAATGGCTTCTTGACAGCAACAGTTTTACAATTAAAAAACAAAACCCCTACCCACTTACCTCTGTTTTTGGTACCCTTATATCTGTTTTTCTGTTTTTGGTAATATGGTACTCATACGACCTGTATAACCCCATTTGCGCGCCGTGAAAAAATCGGTTTTTCACCACGCGTCAATGCATCAAATGCACCAAAATGCACCAAAAAAGTGGTGAATGGTACCAAAAATCCATCCACCAAATGCACCAAAAATAGCGTAGTAAGTAGGTAGGGGTTATTATGCATTATTCGTCATTTTTTACGATCCCCAAAATCCAAAATTTTTGCCAGAATAAAATAATTAACATTAAAAAAACATTAACATTAACATATTTTCAACAGAAAAAATCAAAACTTCAAAACATAAACAGTCAATATTGTCAAATTTATTTTTCTCAGTTCAGTTGATATTGAGATTTTCATAAGAACAGTTGTGTTGAACGGAGCGATTTGAATTTGTTCTCGAAGAAAATAATTACAAAAAAAAACCTGACGCAAATAATAAATAAACAAAAAATATTTTCTTACTGAATATTGTGGAATATTTATATATTCGTAATACAATTGTATATATACAATATACAACAAAATCAGCGGATACCAAAATAATTGCCGAAAAAGTGAGTGCAAAAAATTTCTTACAAAAACACACAAAAAAAAATCATAACTGGGATTGCATTATCGCAAGGCAATATGTCCTTCCTTTTAAATGGTAAACTTTTACGATCTTCACTATCGAAGACAGTTTTAAACTGGACCGGACTTGGGGCTACGCGTGAAAAGCACGTGATGCCCAAGCATTTGGAAAAAATCAATAAAGACAAAGACCCACCATTTGCACACATGGTTGAGTATTATTATCACTCGGCCGCTCAGCTAATGGAGCCGATGATGATAAAGGAGCTGGAAAAGTATCCTTACATGAAGAAGGAACAGCGTGAACAACGTGTTTCCGCCATGCTTAAATTGATGGGCTGCACTACAAATCTATTGGAAGTTACCTTCCCTATAATAAGAAGTGATGGCAATTACGAGCTAATCACCGGCTATCGCGCACACCACACTAGACACAGATTACCACTCAAAGGCGGTGGGTTCAATTATATTATTGGCTATTATTTTTCTAGAAAAGCTGGTATATTCAAAAAATTTCTCAACGAATTTTCTAGAATATATGCATGTAGTTGTGTGTTTCAAGAAAATGTTCTTCCTTTTCAATGCTTCAACTGCTGATGTCTAGCATGATATATATAACTGACTGATAATATCCGTTCCTCTTTTGTAGGCATACGTTTTGCCATGGACGTCGACGCCGATGAGATACGCGCTTTGGCTTATCTGATGGCGTTTAAGACGGCTTGCGTGAATGTACCGTTTGGTGGTTCCAAGGGTGGCATACGTATCGACCCGAAGAAGTATACTGCACAAGAATTGCAAACAATTACGCGTCGCTATACAATGGAGCTATTACGTCGCAATATGATAGGTCCGGGTATAGATGTACCGGCACCAGATGTGAATACCAGCCAACGCGAGATGAGTTGGTTGGTGGATCAATATATTAAAACTTTTGGTAATTTTTTTTTATGAAATATTAGAAAACGTCTTGATAGACAAATAAATTGTTCTTCTAGGCTATAACGATGTAGATGCATTGGCCATCACGACTGGTAAGCCAGTAGAAATAGGCGGTATAAATGGTCGCACCGCCGCCACGGGACGTGGTCTATTTAAGGCGGCTGAATGTTTTATTATGGATAAAGATTGGATGGATTTATTAGGCTGGAAGACTGGTTGGAAAGATAAAACCGTGATCGTACAAGGGTTTGGCAATGTCGGTTCCCATGCATCCGTTTTTGTAGTGGAAGCCGGTGCCAAACTGATCGGTGTTCAAGAATTTGACGTGTCTCTAGTAAATGAGAATGGCATTGATCCAAAGGTATGTGGCGTATTGAAAATAAATATCTCCATGATAATATTTTTTTAATTTTCTTCATATACTTAGGACTTAATGGAGTATTATGCAAAAAATAATAAATCAATCAAGGGCTATACCAAAGCCACCGAAAAAGAGGGCAGTTTGTTGGGTGAAAAATGCGATATACTAATGCCTTGCTCTACGCAAAAGGTTCTCACTGTCGAAAATGCTAACAGTGTACAAGCCAAGATGATTTTAGAAGGCGCTAATGGTCCTTCGACGCCAGCTGCCGATGAAATATTACGTAAAAAGAATGTACTCATTATACCGGATTTGTTTTGCAATGCTGGCGGTGTAACGGTATCCTACTTTGAGTACTTAAAGAATATCAATCATGTATCTTATGGCAAAATGAATGTTAAACGCGAGAAAGCCATAATCAACGAGATCTTTAACTCCATGAATGAGTGCGAGGTAAGTGAACTTTGACCACCGTGCAAATAAGTTAATTTGTTAATATGAATTTTTTTAATTTATTTATTTAGGATAAGTTCAAGCCAAACAAAAAGTTAAAGCTCATAAGAGACTGTACGAAGGAGGCGGATATTGTAGACGCAGGACTACAAACAGTTATGGAAACTGCGGGGGCAGGCATTAAGATTGTGGCCAATGAATTCGGTCTCTGCAATGATTTACGCACCGCTGCCTTTATTTACTCGATTTCTAAGATTTTCCGAGCCTTAGAAATGGAGGGCATTTCTCAACAATAATTACAGAATGCGTCTGAAGTCGCTTGGCGATTATTTATTTTTACAAATTTTACATTTATATATTTATAAGATCCAAAGTGTAATATCCTTTTGTATATTTTTCTTAAATTTTTAAATAAATATTTCTTTACAAAAACACAAACAGAATGGCTTCTTGACAGCAACAGTTTAACAATTAAAAAAAAAAACCCCTACCCACTTACTACGCCAATTTTGGTGGCATTCACCACTGCAATGATTTACGCACCGCCGCCTTTATTTACTCGATTTCGAAGATTTTCCGAGCATTAGAATTGGAGGGCATTTCTCAGCAATAATTGCAGAATGCGTCTGAAGTCGCTAGGCGATTGTTTATTTTTACACATTTTACATTTATATATTTATAAGATCCAAAGTGTAATATCCTTTTGTATATTTTTCTTCAATTTTTAAATAAATATTTCTTTACACAAACACAAACAAAATGGCTTCTTGACAGCAACAGTTTTACAATTAAAAAACAAAACCCCTACCCACTTACCTCTGTTTTTGGTACCCTTATATCTGTTTTTCTGTTTTTGGTAATATGGTACTCATACGACCTGTATAACCCCATTTGCGCGCCGTGAAAAAATCGGTTTTTCACCACGCGCCAATGCATCAAATGCACCAAAATGCACCAAAAAAGTGGTGAATGGTACCAAAAATCCATCCACCAAATGCACCAAAAATAGCGTAGTAAGTGGGTAGGGGTTATTATGCATTATTCGTCATTTTTTACGATCCCCAAAATCCAAAATTTTTGCCAGAATAAAATAATTAACATTAAAAAACATTAACATTAACATATTTTCAACAGAAAAAATCAAAACTTCAAAACATAAACAGTCAATATTGTCAAATTTATTTTTCTCAGTTCAGTTGATATTGAGATTTTCATAAGAACAGTTGTGTTGAACGGAGCGATTTGAATTTGTTCTCGAAGAAAATAATTACAAAAAAAAACCTGACGCAAATAATAAATAAACAAAAAATATTTTCTTACTGAATATTGTGGAATATTTATATATTCGTAATACAATTGTATATATACAATATACAACAAAATCAGCGGATACCAAAATAATTGCCGAAAAAGTGAGTGCAAAAAATTTCTTACAAAAACACACAAAAAAAATCATAACTGGGATTGCATTATCGCAAGGCAATATGTCCTTCCTTTTAAATGGTAAACTTTTACGATCTTCACTATCGAAGACAGTTTTAAACTGGACCGGACTTGGAGCTACGCGTGAAAAGCACGTGATGCCCAAGCATTTGGAAAAAATCAATAAAGACAAAGACCCACCATTTGCACACATGGTTGAGTATTATTATCACTCGGCCGCTCAGCTAATGGAGCCGATGATGATAAAGGAGCTGGAAAAGTATCCTTACATGAAGAAGGAACAGCGTGAACAACGTGTTTCCGCCATGCTTAAATTGATGGGCTGCACTACAAATCTATTGGAAGTTACCTTCCCTATAATAAGAAGTGATGGCAATTACGAGCTAATCACCGGCTATCGCGCACACCACACTAGACACAGATTACCACTCAAAGGCGGTGGGTTCAATTATATTATTGGCTATTATTTTTCTAGAAAAGCTGGTATATTCAAAAAATTTCTCAACGAATTTTCTAGAATATATGCATGTAGTTGTGTGTTTCAAGAAAATGTTCTTCCTTTTCAATGCTTCAACTGCTGATGTCTAGCATGATATATATAACTGACTGATAATATCCGTTCCTCTTTTGTAGGCATACGTTTTGCCATGGACGTCGACGCCGATGAGATACGCGCTTTGGCTTATCTGATGGCGTTTAAGACGGCTTGCGTGAATGTACCGTTTGGTGGTTCCAAGGGTGGCATACGTATCGACCCGAAGAAGTATACTGCACAAGAATTGCAAACAATTACGCGTCGCTATACAATGGAGCTATTACGTCGCAATATGATAGGTCCGGGTATAGATGTACCGGCACCAGATGTGAATACCAGCCAACGCGAGATGAGTTGGTTGGTGGATCAATATATTAAAACTTTTGGTAATTTTTTTTTATGAAATATTAGAAAACGTCTTGATAGACAAATAAATTGTTCTTCTAGGCTATAACGATGTAGATGCATTGGCCATCACGACTGGTAAGCCAGTAGAAATAGGCGGTATAAATGGTCGCACCGCCGCCACGGGACGTGGTCTATTTAAGGCGGCTGAATGTTTTATTATGGATAAAGATTGGATGGATTTATTAGGCTGGAAGACTGGTTGGAAAGATAAAACCGTGATCGTACAAGGGTTTGGCAATGTCGGTTCCCATGCATCCGTTTTTGTAGTGGAAGCCGGTGCCAAACTGATCGGTGTTCAAGAATTTGACGTGTCTCTAGTAAATGAGAATGGCATTGATCCAAAGGTATGTGGCGTATTGAAAATAAATATCTCCATGATAATATTTTTTTAATTTTCTTCATATACTTAGGACTTAATGGAGTATTATGCAAAAAATAATAAATCAATCAAGGGCTATACCAAAGCCACCGAAAAAGAGGGCAGTTTGTTGGGTGAAAAATGCGATATACTAATGCCTTGCTCTACGCAAAAGGTTCTCACTGTCGAAAATGCTAACAGTGTAGAAGCCAAGATGATTTTAGAAGGCGCTAATGGTCCTTCGACGCCAGCTGCCGATGAAATATTACGTAAAAAGAATGTACTCATTATACCGGATTTGTTTTGCAATGCTGGCGGTGTAACGGTATCCTACTTTGAGTACTTAAAGAATATCAATCATGTATCTTATGGCAAAATGAATGTTAAACGCGAGAAAGCCATAATCAACGAGATCTTTAACTCCATGAATGAGTGCGAGGTAAGTGAACTTTGACCACCGTGCAAATAAGTTAATTTGTTAATATGAATTTTTTTAATTTATTTATTTAGGATAAGTTCAAGCCAAACAAAAAGTTAAAGCTCATAAGAGACTGTACGAAGGAGGCGGATATTGTAGACGCAGGACTACAAACAGTTATGGAAACTGCGGGGGCAGGCATTAAGATTGTGGCCAATGAATTCGGTCTCTGCAATGATTTACGCACCGCTGCCTTTATTTACTCGATTTCTAAGATTTTCCGAGCCTTAGAAATGGAGGGCATTTCTCAACAATGATTACAGAATGCGTCTGAAGTCGGTTGGCGATTATTTATTTTTACAAATTTTACATTTATATATTTATAAGATCCAAAGTGTAATATCCTTTTGTATATTTTTCTTAAATTTTTAAATAAATATTTCTTTACAAAAACACAAACAGAATGGCTTCTTGACAGCAACAGTTTAACAATTAAAAAAAAAACCCCTACCCACTTACTACGCCAATTTTGGTGGCATTCACCACTGCAATGATTTACGCACCGCCGCCTTTATTTACTCGATTTCGAAGATTTTCCGAGCATTAGAATTGGAGGGCATTTCTCAGCAATAATTGCAGAATGCGTCTGAAGTCGCTAGGCGATTGTTTATTTTTACACATTTTACATTTATATATTTATAAGATCCAAAGTGTAATATCCTTTTGTATATTTTTCTTCAATTTTTAAATAAATATTTCTTTACACAAACACAAACAAAATGGCTTCTTGACAGCAACAGTTTTACAATTAAAAAACAAAACCCCTACCCACTTACCTCTGTTTTTGGTACCCTTATATCTGTTTTTCTGTTTTTGGTAATATGGTACTCATACGACCTGTATAACCCCATTTGCGCGCCGTGAAAAAATCGGGTTTTCACTACGCGTCAATGCATCAAATGCACCAAAATGCACCAAAAAAGTGGTGAATGGTACCAAAAATCCATCCACCAAATGCACCAAAAATAGCGTAGTAAGTGGGTAGGGGTTATTATGCATTATTCGGCATTTTTTACGATCCCCAAAATCCAAAATTTTTGCCAGAATAAAATAATTAACATTAAAAAAACATTAACATTAACATATTTTCAACAGAAAAAATCAAAACTTCAAAACATAAACAGTCAATATTGTCAAATTTATTTTTCTCAGTTCAGTTGATATTGAGATTTTCATAAGAACAGTTGCGTTGAACGGAGCGATTTGAATTTGTTCTCGAAGAAAATAATTACAAAAAAAAATCTGACGCAAATAATAAATAAACAAAAAATATTTTCTTACTGAATATTGTGGAATATTTATATATTCGTAATACAATTGTATATATACAATATACAACAAAATCAACGGATACCAAAATAATTGCCGAAAAAGTGAGTGCAAAAAATTTCTTACAAAAACACACAAAAAAAAATCATAACTGGGATTGCATTATCGCAAGGCAATATGTCCTTCCTTTTAAATGGTAAACTTTTACGATCTTCACTATCGAAGACAGTTTTAAACTGGACCGGACTTGGGGCTACGCGTGAAAAGCACGTGATGCCCAAGCATTTGGAAAAAATCAATAAAGACAAAGACCCACCATTTGCACACATGGTTGAGTATTATTATCACTCGGCCGCTCAGCTAATGGAGCCGATGATGATAAAGGAGCTGGAAAAGTATCCTTACATGAAGAAGGAACAGCGTGAACAACGTGATTCCGCCATGCTTAAATTGATGGGCTGCACTACAAATCTATTGGAAGTTACCTTCCCTATAATAAGAAGTGATGGCAATTACGAGCTAATCACCGGCTATCGCGCACACCACACTAGACACAGATTACCACTCAAAGGCGGTGGGTTCAATTATATTATTGGCTATTATTTTTCTAGAAAAGCTGGTATATTCAAAAAATTTCTCAACGAATTTTCTAGAATATATGCATGTAGTTGTGTGTTTCAAGAAAATGTTCTTCCTTTTCAATGCTTCAACTGCTGATGTCTAGCATGATATATATAACTGACTGATTATATCCGTTCCTCTTTTGTAGGCATACGTTTTGCCATGGACGTCGACGCCGATGAGATACGCGCTTTGGCTTATCTGATGGCGTTTAAGACGGCTTGCGTGAATGTACCGTTTGGTGGTTCCAAGGGTGGCATACGTATCGACCCGAAGAAGTATACTGCACAAGAATTGCAAACAATTACGCGTCGCTATACAATGGAGCTATTACGTCGCAATATGATAGGTCCGGGTATAGATGTACCGGCACCAGATGTGAATACCAGCCAACGCGAGATGAGTTGGTTGGTGGATCAATATATTAAAACTTTTGGTAATTTTTTTTTATGAAATATTAGAAAACGTCTTGATAGACAAATAAATTGTTCTTCTAGGCTATAACGATGTAGATGCATTGGCCATCACGACTGGTAAGCCAGTAGAAATAGGCGGTATAAATGGTCGCACCGCCGCCACGGGACGTGGTCTATTTAAGGCGGCTGAATGTTTTATTATGGATAAAGATTGGATGGATTTATTAGGCTGGAAGACTGGTTGGAAAGATAAAACCGTGATCGTACAAGGGTTTGGCAATGTCGGTTCCCATGCATCCGTTTTTGTAGTGGAAGCCGGTGCCAAACTGATCGGTGTTCAAGAATTTGACGTGTCTCTAGTAAATGAGAATGGCATTGATCCAAAGGTATGTGGCGTATTGAAAATAAATATCTCCATGATAATATTTTTTTAATTTTCTTCATATACTTAGGACTTAATGGAGTATTATGCAAAAAATAATAAATCAATCAAGGGCTATACCAAAGCCACCGAAAAAGAGGGCAGTTTGTTGGGTGAAAAATGCGATATACTAATGCCTTGCTCTACGCAAAAGGTTCTCACTGTCGAAAATGCTAACAGTGTACAAGCCAAGATGATTTTAGAAGGCGCTAATGGTCCTTCGACGCCAGCTGCCGATGAAATATTACGTAAAAAGAATGTACTCATTATACCGGATTTGTTTTGCAATGCTGGCGGTGTAACGGTATCCTACTTTGAGTACTTAAAGAATATCAATCATGTATCTTATGGCAAAATGAATGTTAAACGCGAGAAAGCCATAATCAACGAGATCTTTAACTCCATGAATGAGTGCGAGGTAAGTGAACTTTGACCACCGTGCAAATAAATTAATTTGTTAATATGCATTTTTTTAATTTATTTATTTAGGATAAGTTCAAGCCAAACAAAAAGTTAAAGCTCATAAGAGACTGTACGAAGGAGGCGGATATTGTAGACGCAGGACTACAAACAGTTATGGAAACTGCGGGGGCAGGCATTAAGATTGTGGCCAATGAATTCGGTCTCTGCAATGATTTACGCACCGCTGCCTTTATTTACTCGATTTCTAAGATTTTCCGAGCCTTAGAAATGGAGGGCATTTCTCAACAATAATTACAGAATGCGTCTGAAGTCGCTTGGCGATTATTTATTTTTACAAATTTTACATTTATATATTTATAAGATCCAAAGTGTAATATCCTTTTGTATATTTTTCTTAAATTTTTAAATAAATATTTCTTTACAAAAACACAAACAGAATGGCTTCTTGACAGCAACAGTTTAACAATTAAAAAAAAAACCCCTACCCACTTACTACGCCAATTTTGGTGGCATTCACCACTGCAATGATTTACGCACCGCCGCCTTTATTTACTCGATTTCGAAGATTTTCCGAGCATTAGAATTGGAGGGCATTTCTCAGCAATAATTGCAGAATGCGTCTGAAGTCGCTAGGCGATTGTTTATTTTTACACATTTTACATTTATATATTTATAAGATCCAAAGTGTAATATCCTTTTGTATATTTTTCTTCAATTTTTAAATAAATATTTCTTTACACAAACACAAACAAAATGGCTTCTTGACAGCAACAGTTTTACAATTAAAAAACAAAACCCCTACCCACTTACCTCTGTTTTTGGTACCCTTATATCTGTTTTTCTGTTTTTGGTAATATGGTACTCATACGACCTGTATAACCCCATTTGCGCGCCGTGAAAAAATCGGGTTTTCACCACGCGTCAATGCATCAAATGCACCAAAATGCACCAAAAAAGTGGTGAATGGTACCAAAAATCCATCCACCAAATGCACCAAAAATAGCGTAGTAAGTGGGTAGGGGTTATTATGCATTATTCGGCATTTTTTACGATCCCCAAAATCCAAAATTTTTGGCAGAATAAGATAATTAACATTAAAAAAACATTAACATTAACATATTTTCAACAGAAAAAATCAAAACTTCAAAACATAAACAGTCAATATTGTCAAATTTATTTTTCTCAGTTCAGTTGATATTTAGATTTTCATAAGAACAGTTGTGTTGAACGGAGCGATTTGAATTTGTTCTCGAAGAAAATAATTACAAAAAAAAACCTGACGCAAATAATAAATAAACAAAAAATATTTTCTTACTGAATATTGTGGAATATTTATATATTCGTAATACAATTGTATATATACAATATACAACAAAATCAGCGGATACCAAAATAATTGCCGAAAAAGTGAGTGCAAAAAATTTCTTACAAAAACACACAAAAAAAAATCATAACTGGGATTGCATTATCGCAAGGCAATATGTCCTTCCTTTTAAATGGTAAACTTTTACGATCTTCACTATCGAAGACAGTTTTAAACTGGACCGGACTTGGGGCTACGCGTGAAAAGCACGTGATGCCCAAGCATTTGGAAAAAATCAATAAAGACAAAGACCCACCATTTGCACACATGGTTGAGTATTATTATCACTCGACCGCTCAGCTAATGGAGCCGATGATGATAAAGTAGCTGGAAAAGTATCCTTACATGAAGAAGGAACAGCGTGAACAACGTGTTTCCGCCATGCTTAAATTGATGGGCTGCACTACAAATCTATTGGAAGTTACCTTCCCTATAATAAGAAGTGATGGCAATTACGAGCTAATCACCGGCTATCGCGCACACCACACTAGACACAGATTACCACTCAAAGGCGGTGGGTTCAATTATATTATTGGCTATTATTTTTCTAGAAAAGCTGGTATATTCAAAAAATTTCTCAACGAATTTTCTAGAATATATGCATGTAGTTGTGTGTTTCAAGAAAATGTTCTTCCTTTTCAATGCTTCAACTGCTGATGTCTAGCATGATATATATAACTGACTGATAATATCCGTTCCTCTTTTGTAGGCATACGTTTTGCCATGGACGTCGACGCCGATGAGATACGCGCTTTGGCTTATCTGATGGCGTTTAAGACGGCTTGCGTGAATGTACCGTTTGGTGGTTCCAAGGGTGGCATACGTATCGACCCGAAGAAGTATACTGCACAAGAATTGCAAACAATTACGCGTCGCTATACAATGGAGCTATTACGTCGCAATATGATAGGTCCGGGTATAGATGTACCGGCACCAGATGTGAATACCAGCCAACGCGAGATGAGTTGGTTGGTGGATCAATATATTAAAACTTTTGGTAATTTTTTTTTATGAAATATTAGAAAACGTCTTGATAGACAAATAAATTGTTCTTCTAGGCTATAACGATGTAGATGCATTGTCCATCATGACTGGTAAGCCAGTAGAAATAGGCGGTATAAATGGTCGCACCGCCGCCACGGGACGTGGTCTATTTAAGGCGGCTGAATGTTTTATTATGGATAAAGATTGGATGGATTTATTAGGCTGGAAGACTGGTTGGAAAGATAAAACCGTGATCGTACAAGGGTTTGGCAATGTCGGTTCCCATGCATCCGTTTTTGTAGTGGAAGCCGGTGCCAAACTGATCGGTGTTCAAGAATTTGACGTGTCTCTAGTAAATGAGAATGGCATTGATCCAAAGGTATGTGGCGTATTGAAAATAAATATCTCCATGATAATATTTTTTTAATTTTCTTTATATACTTAGGACTTAATGGAGTATTATGCAAAAAATAATAAATCAATCAAGGGCTATACCAAAGCCACCGAAAAAGAGGGCAGTTTGTTGGGTGAAAAATGCGATATACTAATGCCTTGCTCTACGCAAAAGGTTCTCACTGTCGAAAATGCTAACAGTGTACAAGCCAAGATGATTTTAGAAGGCGCTAATGGTCCTTCGACGCCAGCTGCCGATGAAATATTACGTAAAAAGAATGTACTCATTATACCGGATTTGTTTTGCAATGCTGGCGGTGTAACGGTATCCTACTTTGAGTACTTAAAGAATATCAATCATGTATCTTATGGCAAAATGAATGTTAAACGCGAGAAAGCCATAATCAACGAGATCTTTAACTCCATGAATGAGTGCGAGGTAAGTGAACTTTGACCACCGTGCAAATAAGTTAATTTGTTAATATGAATTTTTTTAATTTATTTATTTAGGATAAGTTCAAGCCAAACAAAAAGTTAAAGCTCATAAGAGACTGTACGAAGGAGGCGGATATTGTAGACGCAGGACTACAAACAGTTATGGAAACTGCGGGGGCAGGCATTAAGATTGTGGCCAATGAATTCGGTCTCTGCAATGATTTACGCACCGCTGCCTTTATTTACTCGATTTCTAAGATTTTCCGAGCCTTAGAAATGGAGGGCATTTCTCAACAATAATTACAGAATGCGTCTGAAGTCGCTAGGCGATTGTTTATTTTTACAAATTTTACATTTATATATTTATAAGATCCAAAGTGTAATATCCTTTTGTATATTTTTCTTCAATTTTTAAATAAATATTTCTTTACACAAACACAAACAAAATGGCTTCTTGACAGCAACAGTTTTACAATTAAAAAACATCACCCCTACCCACTTACTACGCCAATTTTGGTGGCATTCACCACTGCAATGATTTACGCACCGCCGCCTTTATTTACTCGATTTCGAAGATTTTCCGAGCATTAGAATTGGAGGGCATTTCTCAGCAATAATTGCAGAATGCGTCTGAAGTCGCTAGGCGATTGTTTATTTTTACACATTTTACATTTATATATTTATAAGATCCAAAGTGTAATATCCTTTTGTATATTTTTCTTCAATTTTTAAATAAATATTTCTTTACACAAACACAAACAAAATGGCTTCTTGACAGCAACAGTTTTACAATTAAAAAACAAAACCCCTACCCACTTACCTCTGTTTTTGGTACCCTTATATCTGTTTTTCTGTTTTTGGTAATATGGTACTCATACGACCTGTATAACCCCATTTGCGCGCCGTGAAAAAATCGGGTTTTCACCACGCGTCAATGCATCAAATGCACCAAAATGCACCAAAAAAGTGGTGAATGGTACCAAAAATCCATCCACCAAATGCACCAAAAATAGCGTAGTAAGTGGGTAGGGGTTATTATGCATTATTCGGCATTTTTTACGATCCCCAAAATCCAAAATTTTTGGCAGAATAAGATAATTAACATTAAAAAAACATTAACATTAACATATTTTCAACAGAAAAAATCGAAACTTCAAAACATAAACAGTCAATATTGTCAAATTTATTTTTCTCAGTTCAGTTGATATTTAGATTTTCATAAGAACAGTTGTGTTGAACGGAGCGATTTGAATTTGTTCTCGAAGAAAATAATTACAAAAAAAAACCTGACGCAAATAATAAATAAACAAAAAATATTTTCTTACTGAATATTGTGGAATATTTATATATTCGTAATACAATTGTATATATACAATATACAACAAAATCAGCGGATACCAAAATAATTGCCGAAAAAGTGAGTGCAAAAAATTTCTTACAAAAACACACAAAAAAAAATCATAACTGGGATTGCATTATCGCAAGGCAATATGTCCTTCCTTTTAAATGGTAAACTTTTACGATCTTCACTATCGAAGACAGTTTTAAACTGGACCGGACTTGGGGCTACGCGTGAAAAGCACGTGATGCCCAAGCATTTGGAAAAAATCAATAAAGACAAAGACCCACCATTTGCACACATGGTTGAGTATTATTATCACTCGACCGCTCAGCTAATGGAGCCGATGATGATAAAGGAGCTGGAAAAGTATCCTTACATGAAGAAGGAACAGCGTGAACAACGTGTTTCCGCCATGCTTAAATTGATGGGCTGCACTACAAATCTATTGGAAGTTACCTTCCCTATAATAAGAAGTGATGGCAATTACGAGCTAATCACCGGCTATCGCGCACACCACACTAGACACAGATTACCACTCAAAGGCGGTGGGTTCAATTATATTATTGGCTATTATTTTTCTAGAAAAGCTGGTATATTCAAAAAATTTCTCAACGAATTTTCTAGAATATATGCATGTAGTTGTGTGTTTCAAGAAAATGTTCTTCCTTTTCAATGCTTCAACTGCTGATGTCTAGCATGATATATATAACTGACTGATAATATCCGTTCCTCTTTTGTAGGCATACGTTTTGCCATGGACGTCGACGCCGATGAGATACGCGCTTTGGCTTATCTGATGGCGTTTAAGACGGCTTGCGTGAATGTACCGTTTGGTGGTTCCAAGGGTGGCATACGTATCGACCCGAAGAAGTATACTGCACAAGAATTGCAAACAATTACGCGTCGCTATACAATGGAGCTATTACGTCGCAATATGATAGGTCCGGGTATAGATGTACCGGCACCAGATGTGAATACCAGCCAACGCGAGATGAGTTGGTTGGTGGATCAATATATTAAAACTTTTGGTAATTTTTTTTTATGAAATATTAGAAAACGTCTTGATAGACAAATAAATTGTTCTTCTAGGCTATAACGATGTAGATGCATTGTCCATCATGACTGGTAAGCCAGTAGAAATAGGCGGTATAAATGGTCGCACCGCCGCCACGGGACGTGGTCTATTTAAGGCGGCTGAATGTTTTATTATGGATAAAGATTGGATGGATTTATTAGGCTGGAAGACTGGTTGGAAAGATAAAACCGTGATCGTACAAGGGTTTGGCAATGTCGGTTCCCATGCATCCGTTTTTGTAGTGGAAGCCGGTGCCAAACTGATCGGTGTTCAAGAATTTGACGTGTCTCTAGTAAATGAGAATGGCATTGATCCAAAGGTATGTGGCGTATTGAAAATAAATATCTCCATGATAATATTTTTTTAATTTTCTTTATATACTTAGGACTTAATGGAGTATTATGCAAAAAATAATAAATCAATCATGGGCTATACCAAAGCCACCGAAAAAGAGGGCAGTTTGTTGGGTGAAAAATGCGATATACTAATGCCTTGCTCTACGCAAAAGGTTCTCACTGTCGAAAATGCTAACAGTGTACAAGCCAAGATGATTTTAGAAGGCGCTAATGGTCCTTCGACGCCAGCTGCCGATGAAATATTACGTAAAAAGAATGTACTCATTATACCGGATTTGTTTTGCAATGCTGGCGGTGTAACGGTATCCTACTTTGAGTACTTAAAGAATATCAATCATGTATCTTATGGCAAAATGAATGTTAAACGCGAGAAAGCCATAATCAACGAGATCTTTAACTCCATGAATGAGTGCGAGGTAAGTGAACTTTGACCACCGTGCAAATAAGTTAATTTGTTAATATGAATTTTTTTAATTTATTTATTTAGGATAAGTTCAAGCCAAACAAAAAGTTAAAGCTCATAAGAGACTGTACGAAGGAGGCGGATATTGTAGACGCAGGACTACAAACAGTTATGGAAACTGCGGGGGCAGGCATTAAGATTGTGGCCAATGAATTCGGTCTCTGCAATGATTTACGCACCGCTGCCTTTATTTACTCGATTTCTAAGATTTTCCGAGCCTTAGAAATGGAGGGCATTTCTCAACAATAATTACAGAATGCGTCTGAAGTCGCTAGGCGATTGTTTATTTTTACAAATTTTACATTTATATATTTATAAGATCCAAAGTGTAATATCCTTTTGTATATTTTTCTTCAATTTTTAAATAAATATTTCTTTACACAAACACAAACAAAATGGCTTCTTGACAGCAACAGTTTTACAATTAAAAAACATCACCCCTACCCACTTACCTCTGTTTTTGGTACCCTTATATCTGTTTTTCTGTTTTTGGTAATATGGTACTCATACGACCTGTATAACCCCATTTGCGCGCCGTGAAAAAATCGGTTTTTCACCACGCGTCAATGCATCAAATGCACCAAAATGCACCAAAAAAGTGGTGAATGGTACCAAAAATCCATCCACCAAATGCACCAAAAATAGCGTAGTAAGTGGGTAGGGGTTATTATGCATTATTCGTCATTTTTTACGATCCCCAAAATCCAAAATTTTTCCCAGAATAAAATAATTAACATTAAAAAAACATTAACATTAACATATTTTCAACAGAAAAAATCAAAACTTCAAAACATAAACAGTCAATATTGTCAAATTTATTTTTCTCAGTTCAGTTGATATTGAGATTTTCATAAGAACAGTTGTGTTGAACGGAGCGATTTGAATTTGTTCTCGAAGAAAATAATTACAAAAAAAAACCTGACGCAAATAATAAATAAACAAAAAATATTTTCTTACTGAATATTGTGGAATATTTATATATTTGTAATACAATTGTATATATACAATATACAACAAAATCAGCGGATACCAAAATAATTGCCGAAAAAGTGAGTGCAAAAAATTTCTTACAAAAATACACAAAAAAAATCATAACTGGGATTGCATTATCGCAAGGCAATATGTCCTTCCTTTTAAATGGTAAACTTTTACGATCTTCACTATCGAAGACAGTTTTAAACTGGACCGGACTTGGAGCTACGCGTGAAAAGCACGTGATGCCCAAGCATTTGGAAAAAATCAATAAAGACAAAGACCCACCATTTGCACACATGGTTGAGTATTATTATCACTCGGCCGCTCAGCTAATGGAGCCGATGATGATAAAGGAGCTGGAAAAGTATCCTTACATGAAGAAGGAACAGCGTGAACACTGTGTTTCCGCCATGCTTAAATTGATGGGCTGCACTACAAATCTATTGGAAGTTACCTTCCCTATAATAAGAAGTGATGGCAATTACGAGCTAATCACCGGCTATCGCGCACACCACACTAGACACAGATTACCACTCAAAGGCGGTGGGTTCAATTATATTATTGGCTATTATTTTTCTAGAAAAGCTGGTATATTCAAAAAATTTCTCAACGAATTTTCTAGAATATATGCATGTAGTTGTGTGTTTCAAGAAAATGTTCTTCCTTTTCAATGCTTCAACTGCTGATGTCTAGCATGATATATATAACTGACTGATAATATCCGTTCCTCTTTTGTAGGCATACGTTTTGCCATGGACGTCGACGCCGATGAGATACGCGCTTTGGCTTATCTGATGGCGTTTAAGACGGCTTGCGTGAATGTACCGTTTGGTGGTTCCAAGGGTGGCATACGTATCGACCCGAAGAAGTATACTGCACAAGAATTGCAAACAATTACGCGTCGCTATACAATGGAGCTATTACGTCGCAATATGATAGGTCCGGGTATAGATGTACCGGCACCAGATGTGAATACCAGCCAACGCGAGATGAGTTGGTTGGTGGATCAATATATTAAAACTTTTGGTAATTTTTTTTTATGAAATATTAGAAAACGTCTTGATAGACAAATAAATTGTTCTTCTAGGCTATAACGATGTAGATGCATTGGCCATCACGAGTGGTAAGCCAGTAGAAATAGGCGGTATAAATGGTCGCACCGCCGCCACGGGACGTGGTCTATTTAAGGCGGCTGAATGTTTTATTATGGATAAAGATTGGATGGATTTATTAGGCTGGAAGACTGGTTGGAAAGATAAAACCGTGATCGTACAAGGGTTTGGCAATGTCGGTTCCCATGCATCCGTTTTTGTAGTGGAAGCCGGTGCCAAACTGATCGGTGTTCAAGAATTTGACGTGTCTCTAGTAAATGAGAATGGCATTGATCCAAAGGTATGTGGCGTATTGAAAATAAATATCTCCATGATAATATTTTTTTAATTTTCTTCATATACTTAGGACTTAATGGAGTATTATGCAAAAAATAATAAATCAATCAAGGGCTATACCAAAGCCACCGAAAAAGAGGGCAGTTTGTTGGGTGAAAAATGCGATATACTAATGCCTTGCTCTACGCAAAAGGTTCTCACTGTCGAAAATGCTAACAGTGTACAAGCCAAGATGATTTTAGAAGGCGCTAATGGTCCTTCGACGCCAGCTGCCGATGAAATATTACGTAAAAAGAATGTACTCATTATACCGGATTTGTTTTGCAATGCTGGCGGTGTAACGGTATCCTACTTTGAGTACTTAAAGAATATCAATCATGTATCTTATGGCAAAATGAATGTTAAACGCGAGAAAGCCATAATCAACGAGATCTTTAACTCCATGAATGAGTGCGAGGTAAGTGAACTTTGACCACCGTGCAAATAAGTTAATTTGTTAATATGAATTTTTTTAATTTATTTATTTAGGATAAGTTCAAGCCAAACAAAAAGTTAAAGCTCATAAGAGACTGTACGAAGGAGGCGGATATTGTAGACGCAGGACTACAAACAGTTATGGAAACTGCGGGGGCAGGCATTAAGATTGTGGCCAATGAATTCGGTCTCTGCAATGATTTACGCACCGCTGCCTTTATTTACTCGATTTCTAAGATTTTCCGAGCCTTAGAAATGGAGGGCATTTCTCAACAATAATTACAGAATGCGTCTGAAGTCGCTAGGCGATTGTTTATTTTTACAAATTTTACATTTATATATTTATAAGATCCAAAGTGTAATATCCTTTTGTATATTTTTCTTCAATTTTTAAATAAATATTTCTTTACACAAACACAAACAAAATGGCTTCTTGACAGCAACAGTTTTACAATTAAAAAACAAAACCCCTACCCACTTACCTCTGTTTTTGGTACCCTTATATCTGTTTTTCTGTTTTTGGTAATATGGTACTCATACGACCTGTATAACCCCATTTGCGCGCCGTGAAAAAATCGGTTTTTCACCACGCGCCAATGCATCAAATGCACCAAAATGCACCAAAAAAGTGGTGAATGGTACCAAAAATCCATCCACCAAATGCACCAAAAATAGCGTAGTAAGTGGGTAGGGGTTATTATGCATTATTCGTAATTTTTTACGATCCCCAAAATCCAAAATTTTTGCCAGAATAAAATAATTAACATTAAAAAAACATTAACATTAACATATTTTCAACAGAAAAAATCAAAACTTCAAAACATAAACAGTCAATATTGTCAAATTTATTTTTCTCAGTTCAGTTGATATTGAGATTTTCATAAGAACAGTTGTGTTGAACGGAGCGATTTGAATTTGTTCTCGAAGAAAATAATTACAAAAAAAAACCTGACGCAAATAATAAATAAACAAAAAATATTTTCTTACTGAATATTGTGGAATATTTATATATTCGTAATACAATTGTATATATACAATATACAACAAAATCAGCGGATACCAAAATAATTGCCGAAAAAGTGAGTGCAAAAAATTTCTTACAAAAACACACAAAAAAAATCATAACTGGGATTGCATTATCGCAAGGCAATATGTCCTTCCTTTTAAATGGTAAACTTTTACGATCTTCACTATCGAAGACAGTTTTAAACTGGACCGGACTTGGAGCTACGCGTGAAAAGCACGTGATGCCCAAGCATTTGGAAAAAATCAATAAAGACAAAGACCCACCATTTGCACACATGGTTGAGTATTATTATCACTCGGCCGCTCCGCTAATGGAGCCGATGATGATAAAGGAGCTGGAAAAGTATCCTTACATGAAGAAGGAACAGCGTGAACAACGTGTTTCCGCCATGCTTAAATTGATGGGCTGCACTACAAATCTATTGGAAGTTACCTTCCCTATAATAAGAAGTGATGGCAATTACGAGCTAATCACCGGCTATCGCGCACACCACACTAGACACAGATTACCACTCAAAGGCGGTGGGTTCAATTATATTATTGGCTATTATTTTTCTAGAAAAGCTGGTATATTCAAAAAATTTCTCAACGAATTTTCTAGAATATATGCATGTAGTTGTGTGTTTTAAGAAAATGTTCTTCCTTTTCAATGCTTCAACTGCTGATGTCTAGCATGATATATATAACTGACTGATCATATCCGTTCCTCTTTTGTAGGCATACGTTTTGCCATGGACGTCGACGCCGATGAGATACGCGCTTTGGCTTATCTGATGGCGTTTAAGACGGCTTGCGTGAATGTACCGTTTGGTGGTTCCAAGGGTGGCATACGTATCGACCCGAAGAAGTATACTGCACAAGAATTGCAAACAATTACGCGTCGCTATACAATGGAGCTATTACGTCGCAATATGATAGGTCCGGGTATAGATGTACCGGCACCAGATGTGAATACCAGCCAACGCGAGATGAGTTGGTTGGTGGATCAATATATTAAAACTTTTGGTAATTTTTTTTTATGAAATATTAGAAAACGTCTTGATAGACAAATAAATTGTTCTTCTAGGCTATAACGATGTAGATGCATTGGCCATCACGACTGGTAAGCCAGTAGAAATAGGCGGTATAAATGGTCGCACCGCCGCCACGGGACGTGGTCTATTTAAGGCGGCTGAATGTTTTATTATGGATAAAGATTGGATGGATTTATTAGGCTGGAAGACTGGTTGGAAAGATAAAACCGTGATCGTACAAGGGTTTGGCAATGTCGGTTCCCATGCATCCGTTTTTGTAGTGGAAGCCGGTGCCAAACTGATCGGTGTTCAAGAATTTGACGTGTCTCTAGTAAATGAGAATGGCATTGATCCAAAGGTATGTGGCGTATTGAAAATAAATATCTCCATGATAATATTTTTTTAATTTTCTTCATATACTTAGGACTTAATGGAGTATTATGCAAAAAATAATAAATCAATCAAGGGCTATACCAAAGCCACCGAAAAAGAGGGCAGTTTGTTGGGTGAAAAATGCGATATACTAATGCCTTGCTCTACGCAAAAGGTTCTCACTGTCGAAAATGCTAACAGTGTACAAGCCAAGATGATTTTAGAAGGCGCTAATGGTCCTTCGACGCCAGCTGCCGATGAAATATTACGTAAAAAGAATGTACTCATTATACCGGATTTGTTTTGCAATGCTGGCGGTGTAACGGTATCCTACTTTGAGTACTTAAAGAATATCAATCATGTATCTTATGGCAAAATGAATGTTAAACGCGAGAAAGCCATAATCAACGAGATCTTTAACTCCATGAATGAGTGCGAGGTAAGTGAACTTTGACCACCGTGCAAATAAGTTAATTTGTTAATATGAATTTTTTTAATTTATTTATTTAGGATAAGTTCAAGCCAAACAAAAAGTTAAAGCTCACGCAGGACTACAAACAGTTATGGAAACTGCGGGGGCAGGCATTAAGATTGTGGCCAATGAATTCGGTCTCTGCAATGATTTACGCACCGCTGCCTTTATTTACTCGATTTCTAAGATTTTCCGAGCCTTAGAAATGGAGGGCATTTCTCAACAATAATTACAGAATGCGTCTGAAGTCGCTTGGCGATTATTTATTTTTACAAATTTTACATTTATATATTTATAAGATCCAAAGTGTAATATCCTTTTGTATATTTTTCTTAAATTTTTAAATAAATATTTCTTTACAAAAACACAAACAGAATGGCTTCTTGACAGCAACAGTTTAACAATTAAAAAAAAAACCCCTACCCACTTACTACGCCAATTTTGGTGGCATTCACCACTGCAATGATTTACGCACCGCCGCCTTTATTTACTCGATTTCGAAGATTTTCCGAGCATTAGAATTGGAGGGCATTTCTCAGCAATAATTGCAGAATGCGTCTGAAGTCGCTAGGCGATTGTTTATTTTTACACATTTTACATTTATATATTTATAAGATCCAAAGTGTAATATCCTTTTGTATATTTTTCTTCAATTTTTAAATAAATATTTCTTTACAAAAACACAAACAGAATGGCTTCTTGACAGCAACAGTTTAACAATTAAAAAAAAAACCCCTACCCACTTACTACGCCAATTTTGGTGGCATTCACCACTGCAATGATTTACGCACCGCCGCCTTTATTTACTCGATTTCGAAGATTTTCCGAGCATTAGAATTGGAGGGCATTTCTCAGCAATAATTGCAGAATGCGTCTGAAGTCGCTAGGCGATTGTTTATTTTTACACATTTTACATTTATATATTTATAAGATCCAAAGTGTAATATCCTTTTGTATATTTTTCTTAAATTTTTAAATAAATATTTCTTTACAAAAACACAAACAGAATGGCTTCTTGACAGCAACAGTTTAACAATTAAAAAAAAACCCCTACCCACTTACTACGCCAATTTTGGTGGCATTCACCACTGCAATGATTTACGCACCGCCGCCTTTATTTACTCGATTTCGAAGATTTTCCGAGCATTAGAATTGGAGGGCATTTCTCAGCAATAATTGCAGAATGCGTCTGAAGTCGCTAGGCGATTGTTTATTTTTACACATTTTACATTTATATATTTATAAGATCCAAAGTGTAATATCCTTTTGTATATTTTTCTTCAATTTTTAAATAAATATTTCTTTACACAAACACAAACAAAATGGCTTCTTGACAGCAACAGTTTTACAATTAAAAAACAAAACCCCTACCCACTTACCTCTGTTTTTGGTACCCTTATATCTGTTTTTCTGTTTTTGGTAATATGGTACTCATACGACCTGTATAACCCCATTTGCGCGCCGTGAAAAAATCGGGTTTTCACCACGCGTCAATGCATCAAATGCACCAAAATGCACCAAAAAAGTGGTGAATGGTACCAAAAATCCATCCACCAAATGCACCAAAAATAGCGTAGTAAGTGGGTAGGGGTTATTATGCATTATTCGGCATTTTTTACGATCCCCAAAATCCAAAATTTTTGCCAGAATAAAATAATTAACATTAAAAAATCATTAACATTAACATATTTTCAACAGAAAAAATCAAAACTTCAAAACATAAACAGTCAATATTGTCAAATTTATTTTTCTCAGTTTAGTTGATATTGAGATTTTCTAAGAACAGTTGTGTTGAACGGAGCGATTTGAATTTGTTCTCGAAGAAAATAATTACAAAAAAAAACCTGACGCAAATAATAAATAAACAAAAAATATTTTCTTACTGAATATTGTGGAATATTTATATATTCGTAATACAATTGTATATATACAATATACAACAAAATCAGCGGATACCAAAATAATTGCCGAAAAAGTGAGTGCAAAAAATTTCTTACAAAAACACACAAAAAAAATCATAACTGGGATTGCATTATCGCAAGGCAATATGTCCTTCCTTTTAAATGGTAAACTTTTACGATCTTCACTATCGAAGACAGTTTTAAACTGGACCGGACTTGGGGCTACGCGTGAAAAGCACGTGATGCCCAAGCATTTGGAAAAAATCAATAAAGACAAAGACCCACCATTTGCACACATGGTTGAGTATTATTATCACTCGGCCGCTCAGCTAATGGAGCCGATGATGATAAAGGAGCTGGAAAAGTATCCTTACATGAAGAAGGAACAGCGTGAACAACGTGTTTCCGCCATGCTTAAATTGATGGGCTGCACTACAAATCTATTGGAAGTTACCTTCCCTATAATAAGAAGTGATGGCAATTACGAGCTAATCACCGGCTATCGCGCACACCACACTAGACACAGATTACCACTCAAAGGCGGTGGGTTCAATTATATTATTGGCTATTATTTTTCTAGAAAAGCTGGTATATTCAAAAAATTTCTCAACGAATTTTCTAGAATATATGCATGTAGTTGTGTGTTTCAAGAAAATGTTCTTCCTTTTCAATGCTTCAACTGCTGATGTCTAGCATGATATATATAACTGACTGATAATATCTGTTCCTCTTTTGTAGGCATACGTTTTGCCATGGACGTCGACGCCGATGAGATACGCGCTTTGGCTTATCTGATGGCGTTTAAGACGGCTTGCGTGAATGTACCGTTTGGTGGTTCCAAGGGTGGCATACGTATCGACCCGAAGAAGTATACTGCACAAGAATTGCAAACAATTACGCGTCGCTATACAATGGAGCTATTACGTCGCAATATGATAGGTCCGGGTATAGATGTACCGGCACCAGATGTGAATACCAGCCAACGCGAGATGAGTTGGTTGGTGGATCAATATATTAAAACTTTTGGTAATTTTTTTTTATGAAATATTAGAAAACGTCTTGATAGACAAATAAATTGTTCTTCTAGGCTATAACGATGTAGATGCATTGGCCATCACGACTGGTAAGCCAGTAGAAATAGGCGGTATAAATGGTCGCACCGCCGCCACGGGACGTGGTCTATTTAAGGCGGCTGAATGTTTTATTATGGATAAAGATTGGATGGATTTATTAGGCTGGAAGACTGGTTGGAAAGATAAAACCGTGATCGGTGTTCAAGAATTTGACGTGTCTCTAGTAAATGAGAATGGCATTGATCCAAAGGTATGTGGCGTATTGAAAATAAATATCTCCATGATAATATTTTTTTAATTTTCTTCATATACTTAGGACTTAATGGAGTATTATGCAAAAAATAATAAATCAATCAAGGGCTATACCAAAGCCACCGAAAAAGAGGGCAGTTTGTTGGGTGAAAAATGCGATATACTAATGCCTTGCTCTACGCAAAAGGTTCTCACTGTCGAAAATGCTAACAGTGTACAAGCCAAGATGATTTTAGAAGGCGCTAATGGTCCTTCGACGCCAGCTGCCGATGAAATATTACGTAAAAAGAATGTACTCATTATACCGGATTTGTTTTGCAATGCTGGCGGTGTAACGGTATCCTACTTTGAGTACTTAAAGAATATCAATCATGTATCTTATGACAAAATGAATGTTAAACGCGAGAAAGCCATAATCAACGAGATCTTTAACTCCATGAATGAGTGCGAGGTAAGTGAACTTTGACCACCGTGCAAATAAGTTAATTTGTTAATATGAATTTTTTTAATTTATTTATTTAGGATAAGTTCAAGCCAAACAAAAAGTTAAAGCTCATAAGAGACTGTACGGAGGAGGCGGATATTGTAGACGCAGGACTACAAACAGTTATGGAAACTGCGGGGGCAGGCATTAAGATTGTGGCCAATGAATTCGGTCTCTGCAATGATTTACGCACCGCTGCCTTTATTTACTCGATTTCTAAGATTTTCCGAGCCTTAGAAATGGAGGGCATTTCTCAACAATAATTACAGAATGCGTCTGAAGTCGCTTGGCGATTATTTATTTTTACAAATTTTACATTAATATATTTATAAGATCCAAAGTGTAATATCCTTTTGTATATTTTTCTTAAATTTTTAAATAAATATTTCTTTACAAAAACACAAACAGAATGGCTTCTTGACAGCAACAGTTTAACAATTAAAAAAAAAACCCCTACCCACTTACTACGCCAATTTTGGTGGCATTCACCACTGCAATGATTTACGCACCGCCGCCTTTATTTACTCGATTTCGAAGATTTTCCGAGCATTAGAATTGGAGAGCATTTCTCAGAAATAATTGCAGAATGCGTCTGAAGTCGCTAGGCGATTGTTTATTTTTACACATTTTACATTTATATATTTATAAGATCGAAAGTGTAATATCCTTTTGTATATTTTTCTTCAATTTTTAAATAAATATTTCTTTACACAAACACAAACAAAATGGCTTCTTGACAGCAACAGTTTTACAATTAAAAAACAAAACCCCTACCCACTTACCTCTGTTTTTGGTACCCTTATATCTGTTTTTCTGTTTTTGGTAATATGGTACTCATACGACCTGTATAACCCCATTTGCGCGCCGTGAAAAAATCGGTTTTTCACCACGCGTCAATGCATCAAATGCACCAAAAAAGTGGTGAATGGTACCAAAAATCCATCCACCAAATGCACCAAAAATAGCGTAGTAAGTGGGTAGGGGTTATTATGCATTATTCGGCATTTTTTACGATCCCCAAAATCCAAAATTTTTGCCAGAATAAAATAATTAACATTAAAAAAACATTAACATTAACATATTTTCAACAGAAAAAATCAAAACTTCAAAACATAAACAGTCAATATTGTCAAATTTATTTTTCTCAGTTCAGTTGATATTGAGATTTTCATAAGAACAGTTGTGTTGAACGGAGCGATTTGAATTTGTTCTCGAAGAAAATAATTACAAAAAAAAACCTGACGCAAATAATAAATAAACAAAAAATATTTTCTTACTGAATATTGTGGAATATTTATATATTCGTAATATAATTGTATATATACAATATACAACAAAATCAGCGGATACCAAAATAATTGCCGAAAAAGTGAGTGCAAAAAATTTCTTACAAAAACACACAAAAAAAATCATAACTGGGATTGCATTATCGCAAGGCAATATGTCCTTCCTTTTAAATGGTAAACTTTTACGATCTTCACTATCGAAGACAGTTTTAAACTGGACCGGACTTGGAGCTACGCGTGAAAAGCACGTGATGCCCAAGCATTTGGAAAAAATCAATAAAGACAAAGACCCACCATTTGCACACATGGTTGAGTATTATTATCACTCGGCCGCTCAGCTAATGGAGCCGATGATGATAAAGGAGCTGGAAAAGTATCCTTACATGAAGAAGGAACAGCGTGAACAACGTGTTTCCGCCATGCTTAAATTGATGGGCTGCACTACAAATCTATTGGAAGTTACCTTCCCTATAATAAGAAGTGATGGCAATTACGAGCTAATCACCGGCTATCGCGCACACCACACTAGACACAGATTACCACTCAAAGGCGGTGGGTTCAATTATATTATTGGCTATTATTTTTCTAGAAAAGCTGGTATATTCAAAAAATTTCTCAACGAATTTTCTAGAATATATGCATGTAGTTGTGTGTTTCAAGAAAATGTTCTTCCTTTTCAATGCTTCAACTGCTGATGTCTAGCATGATATATATAACTGACTGATCATATCCGTTCCTCTTTTGTAGGCATACGTTTTGCCATGGACGTCGACGCCGATGAGATACGCGCTTTGGCTTATCTGATGGCGTTTAAGACGGCTTGCGTGAATGTACCGTTTGGTGGTTCCAAGGGTGGCATACGTATCGACCCGAAGAAGTATACTGCACAAGAATTGCAAACAATTACGCGTCGCTATACAATGGAGCTATTACGTCGCAATATGATAGGTCCGGGTATAGATGTACCGGCACCAGATGTGAATACCAGCCAACGCGAGATGAGTTGGTTGGTGGATCAATATATTAAAACTTTTGGTAATTTTTTTTTATGAAATATTAGAAAACGTCTTGATAGACAAATAAATTGTTCTTCTAGGCTATAACGATGTAGATGCATTGGCCATCACGACTGGTAAGCCAGTAGAAATAGGCGGTATAAATGGTCGCACCGCCGCCACGGGACGTGGTCTATTTAAGGCGGCTGAATGTTTTATTATGGATAAAGATTGGATGGATTTATTAGGCTGGAAGACTGGTTGGAAAGATAAAACCGTGATCGTACAAGGGTTTGGCAATGTCGGTTCCCATGCATCCGTTTTTGTAGTGGAAGCCGGTGCCAAACTGATCGGTGTTCAAGAATTTGACGTGTCTCTAGTAAATGAGAATGGCATTGATCCAAAGGTATGTGGCGTATTGAAAATAAATATCTCCATGATAATATTTTTTTAATTTTCTTCATATACTTAGGACTTAATGGAGTATTATGCAAAAAATAATAAATCAATCAAGGGCTATACCAAAGCCACCGAAAAAGAGGGCAGTTTGTTGGGTGAAAAATGCGATATACTAATGCCTTGCTCTACGCAAAAGGTTCTCACTGTCGAAAATGCTAACAGTGTACAAGCCAAGATGATTTTAGAAGGCGCTAATGGTCCTTCGACGCCAGCTGCCGATGAAATATTACGTAAAAAGAATGTACTCATTATACCGGATTTGTTTTGCAATGCTGGCGGTGTAACGGTATCCTACTTTGAGTACTTAAAGAATATCAATCATGTATCTTATGGCAAAATGAATGTTAAACGCGAGAAAGCCATAATCAACGAGATCTTTAACTCCATGAATGAGTGCGAGGTAAGTGAACTTTGACCACCGTGCAAATAAGTTAATTTGTTAATATGAATTTTTTTAATTTATTTATTTAGGATAAGTTCAAGCCAAACAAAAAGTTAAAGCTCATAAGAGACTGTACGAAGGAGGCGGATATTGTAGACGCAGGACTACAAACAGTTATGGAAACTGCGGGGGCAGGCATTAAGATTGTGGCCAATGAATTCGGTCTCTGCAATGATTTACGCACCGCTGCCTTTATTTACTCGATTTCTAAGATTTTCCGAGCCTTAGAAATGGAGGGCATTTCTCAACAATAATTACAGAATGCGTCTGAAGTCGCTTGGCGATTATTTATTTTTACAAATTTTACATTTATATATTTATAAGATCCAAAGTGTAATATCCTTTTGTATATTTTTCTTAAATTTTTAAATAAATATTTCTTTACAAAAACACAAACAGAATGGCTTCTTGACAGCAACAGTTTAACAATTAAAAAAAAAAACCCCTACCCACTTACTACGCCAATTTTGGTGGCATTCACCACTGCAATGATTTACGCACCGCCGCCTTTATTTACTCGATTTCGAAGATTTTCCGAGCATTAGAATTGGAGGGCATTTCTCAGCAATAATTGCAGAATGCGTCTGAAGTCGCTAGGCGATTGTTTATTTTTACACATTTTACATTTATATATTTATAAGATCGAAAGTGTAATATCCTTTTGTATATTTTTCTTCAATTTTTAAATAAATATTTCTTTACACAAACACAAACAAAATGGCTTCTTGACAGCAACAGTTTTACAATTAAAAAACAAAACCCCCACCCACTTACCTCTGTTTTTGGTACCCTTATATCTGTTTTTCTGTTTTTGGTAATATGGTACTCATACGACCTGTATAACCCCATTTGCGCGCCGTGAAAAAATCGGTTTTTCATCACGCGCCAATGCATCAAATGCACCAAAATGCACCAAAAAAGTGGTGAATGGTACCAAAAATCCATCCACCAAATGCACCAAAAATAGCGTAGTAAGTGGGTAGGGGTTATTATGCATTATTCGTCATTTTTTACGATCCCCAAAATCCAAAATTTTTGCCAGAATAAAATAATTAACATTAAAAAAACATTAACATTAACATATTTTCAACAGAAAAAATCAAAACTTCAAAACATAAACAGTCAATATTGTCAAATTTATTTTTCTCAGTTCAGTTGATATTGAGATTTTCATAAGAACAGTTGTGTTGAACGGAGCGATTTGAATTTGTTCTCGAAGAAAATAATTACAAAAAAAAAACCTGACGCAAATAATAAATAAACAAAAAATATTTTCTTACTGAATATTGTGGAATATTTATATATTCGTAATACAATTGTATATATACAATATACAACAAAATCAGCGGATACCAAAATAATTGCCGAAAAAGTGAGTGCAAAAAATTTCTTACAAAAACACACAAAAAAAATCATAACTGGGATTGCATTATCGCAAGGCAATATGTCCTTCCTTTTAAATGGTAAACTTTTACGATCTTCACTATGGAAGACAGTTTTAAACTGGACCGGACTTGGAGCTACGCGTGAAAAGCACGTGATGCCCAAGCATTTGGAAAAAATCAATAAAGACAAAGACCCACCATTTGCACACATGGTTGAGTATTATTATCACTCGGCCGCTCAGCTAATGGAGCCGATGATGATAAAGGAGCTGGAAAAGTATCCTTACATGAAGAAGGAACAGCGTGAACAACGTGTTTCCGCCATGCTTAAATTGATGGGCTGCACTACAAATCTATTGGAAGTTACCTTCCCTATAATAAGAAGTGATGGCAATTACGAGCTAATCACCGGCTATCGCGCACACCACACTAGACACAGATTACCACTCAAAGGCGGTGGGTTCAATTATATTATTGGCTATTATTTTTCCAGAAAAGCTGGTATATTCAAAAAATTTCTCAACGAATTTTCTAGAATATATGCATGTAGTTGTGTGTTTCAAGAAAATGTTCTTCCTTTTCAATGCTTCAACTGCTGATGTCTAGCATGATATATATAACTGACTGATAATATCCGATCCTCTTTTGTAGGCTTACGTTTTGCCATGGACGTCGACGCCGATGAGATACGCGCTTTGGCTTATCTGATGGCGTTTAAGACGGCTTGCGTGAATGTACCGTTTGGTGGTTCCAAGGGTGGCATACGTATCGACCCGAAGAAGTATACTGCACAAGAATTGCAAACAATTACGCGTCGCTATACAATGGAGCTATTACGTCGCAATATGATAGGTCCGGGTATAGATGTACCGGCACCAGATGTGAATACCAGCCAACGCGAGATGAGTTGGTTGGTGGATCAATATATTAAAACTTTTGGTAATTTTTTTTTATGAAATATTAGAAAACGTCTTGATAGACAAATAAATTGTTCTTCTAGGCTATAACGATGTAGATGCATTGGCCATCACGACTGGTAAGCCAGTAGAAATAGGCGGTATAAATGGTCGCACCGCCGCCACGGGACGTGGTCTATTTAAGGCGGCTGAATGTTTTATTATGGATAAAGATTGGATGGATTTATTAGGCTGGAAGACTGATTGGAAAGATAAAACCGTGATCGTACAAGGGTTTGGCAATGTCGGTTCCCATGCATCCGTTTTTGTAGTGGAAGCCGGTGCCAAACTGATCGGTGTTCAAGAATTTGACGTGTCTCTAGTAAATGAGAATGGCATTGATCCAAAGGTATGTGGCGTATTGAAAATAAATATCTCCATGATAATATTTTTTTAATTTTCTTCATATACTTAGGACTTAATGGAGTATTATGCAAAAAATAATAAATCAATCAAGGGCTATACCAAAGCCACCGAAAAAGAGGGCAGTTTGTTGGGTGAAAAATGCGATATACTAATGCCTTGCTCTACGCAAAAGGTTCTCACTGTCGAAAATGCTAACAGTGTACAAGCCAAGATGATTTTAGAAGGCGCTAATGGTCCTTCGACGCCAGCTGCCGATGAAATATTACGTAAAAAGAATGTACTCATTATACCGGATTTGTTTTGCAATGCTGGCGGTGTAACGGTATCCTACTTTGAGTACTTAAAGAATATCAATCATGTATCTTATGGCAAAATGAATGTTAAACGCGAGAAAGCCATAATCAACGAGATCTTTAACTCCATGAATGAGTGCGAGGTAAGTGAACTTTGACCACCGTGCAAATAAGTTAATTTGTTAATATGAATTTTTTTAATTTATTTATTTAGGATAAGTTCAAGCCAAACAAAAAGTTAAAGCTCATAAGAGACTGTACGAAGGAGGCGGATATTGTAGACGCAGGACTACAAACAGTTATGGAAACTGCGGGGGCAGGCATTAAGATTGTGGCCAATGAATTCGGTCTCTGCAATGATTTACGCACCGCTGCCTTTATTTACTCGATTTCTAAGATTTTCCGAGCCTTAGAAATGGAGGGCATTTCTCAACAATAATTACAGAATGCGTCTGAAGTCGCTTGGCGATTATTTATTTTTACAAATTTTACATTTATATATTTATAAGATCCAAAGTGTAATATCCTTTTGTATATTTTTCTTAAATTTTTAAATAAATATTTCTTTACAAAAACACAAACAGAATGGCTTCTTGACAGCAACAGTTTAACAATTAAAAAAAAAACCCCTACCCACTTACTACGCCAATTTTGGTGGCATTCACCACTGCAATGATTTACGCACCGCCGCCTTTATTTACTCGATTTCGAAGATTTTCCGAGCATTAGAATTGGAGGGCATTTCTCAGCAATAATTGCAGAATGCGTCTGAAGTCGCTAGGCGATTGTTTATTTTTACACATTTTACATTTATATATTTATAAGATCGAAAGTGTAATATCCTTTTGTATATTTTTCTTCAATTTTTAAATAAATATTTCTTTACACAAACACAAACAAAATGGCTTCTTGACAGCAACAGTTTTACAATTAAAAAACAAAACCCCTACCCACTTACCTCTGTTTTTGGTACCCTTATATCTGTTTTTCTGTTTTTGGTAATATGGTACTCATACGACCTGTATAACCCCATTTGCGCGCCGTGAAAAAATCGGTTTTTCATCACGCGCCAATGCATCAAATGCACCAAAATGCACCAAAAAAGTGGTGAATGGTACCAAAAATCCATCCACCAAATGCACCAAAAATAGCGTAGTAAGTGGGTAGGGGTTATTATGCATTATTCGTCATTTTTTACGATCCCCAAAATCCAAAATTTTTGCCAGAATAAAATAATTAACATTAAAAAAACATTAACATTAACATATTTTCAACAGAAAACATCAAAACTTCAAAACATAAACAGTCAATATTGTCAAATTTATTTTTCTCAGTTCAGTTGATATTGAGATTTTCATAAGAACAGTTGTGTTGAACGGAGCGATTTGAATTTGTTCTCGAAGAAAATAATTACAAAAAAAAAACCTGACGCAAATAATAAATAAACAAAAAATATTTTCTTACTGAATATTGTGGAATATTTATATATTCGTAATACAATTGTATATATACAATATACAACAAAATCAGCGGATACCAAAATAATTGCCGAAAAAGTGAGTGCAAAAAATTTCTTACAAAACACACAAAAAAAATTACATAACTGGGATTGCATTATCGCAAGGCAATATGTCCTTCCTTTTAAATGGTAAACTTTTACGATCTTCACTATCGAAGACAGTTTTAAACTGGACCGGACTTGGAGCTACGCGTGAAAAGCACGTGATGCCCAAGCATTTGGAAAAAATCAATAAAGACAAAGACCCACCATTTGCACACATGGTTGAGTATTATTATCACTCGGCCGCTCAGCTAATGGAGCCGATGATGATAAAGGAGCTGGAAAAGTATCCTTACATGAAGAAGGAACAGCGTGAACAACGTGTTTCCGCCATGCTTAAATTGATGGGCTGCACTACAAATCTATTGGAAGTTACCTTCCCTATAATAAGAAGTGATGGCAATTACGAGCTAATCACCGGCTATCGCGCACACCACACTAGACACAGATTACCACTCAAAGGCGGTGGGTTCAATTATATTATTGGCTATTATTTTTCTAGAAAAGCTGGTATATTCAAAAAATTTCTCAACGAATTTTCTAGAATATATGCATGTAGTTGTGTGTTTCAAGAAAATGTTCTTCCTTTTCAATGCTTCAACTGCTGATGTCTAGCATGATATATATAACTGACTGATAATATCCGATCCTCTTTTGTAGGCTTACGTTTTGCCATGGACGTCGACGCCGATGAGATACGCGCTTTGGCTTATCTGATGGCGTTTAAGACGGCTTGCGTGAATGTACCGTTTGGTGGTTCCAAGGGTGGCATACGTATCGACCCGAAGAAGTATACTGCACAAGAATTGCAAACAATTACGCGTCGCTATACAATGGAGCTATTACGTCGCAATATGATAGGTCCGGGTATAGATGTACCGGCACCAGATGTGAATACCAGCCAACGCGAGATGAGTTGGTTGGTGGATCAATATATTAAAACTTTTGGTAATTTTTTTTTATGAAATATTAGAAAACGTCTTGATAGACAAATAAATTGTTCTTCTAGGCTATAACGATGTAGATGCATTGGCCATCACGACTGGTAAGCCAGTAGAAATAGGCGGTATAAATGGTCGCACCGCCGCCACGGGACGTGGTCTATTTAAGGCGGCTGAATGTTTTATTATGGATAAAGATTGGATGGATTTATTAGGCTGGAAGACTGATTGGAAAGATAAAACCGTGATCGTACAAGGGTTTGGCAATGTCGGTTCCCATGCATCCGTTTTTGTAGTGGAAGCCGGTGCCAAACTGATCGGTGTTCAAGAATTTGACGTGTCTCTAGTAAATGAGAATGGCATTGATCCAAAGGTATGTGGCGTATTGAAAATAAATATCTCCATGATAATATTTTTTTAATTTTCTTCATATACTTAGGACTTAATGGAGTATTATGCAAAAAATAATAAATCAATCAAGGGCTATACCAAAGCCACCGAAAAAGAGGGCAGTTTGTTGGGTGAAAAATGCGATATACTAATGCCTTGCTCTACGCAAAAGGTTCTCACTGTCGAAAATGCTAACAGTGTACAAGCCAAGATGATTTTAGAAGGCGCTAATGGTCCTTCGACGCCAGCTGCCGATGAAATATTACGTAAAAAGAATGTACTCATTATACCGGATTTGTTTTGCAATGCTGGCGGTGTAACGGTATCCTACTTTGAGTACTTAAAGAATATCAATCATGTATCTTATGGCAAAATGAATGTTAAACGCGAGAAAGCCATAATCAACGAGATCTTTAACTCCATGAATGAGTGCGAGGTAAGTGAACTTTGACCACCGTGCAAATAAGTTAATTTGTTAATATGAATTTTTTTAATTTATTTATTTAGGATAAGTTCAAGCCAAACAAAAAGTTAAAGCTCATAAGAGACTGTACGAAGGAGGCGGATATTGTAGACGCAGGACTACAAACAGTTATGGAAACTGCGGGGGCAGGCATTAAGATTGTGGCCAATGAATTCGGTCTCTGCAATGATTTACGCACCGCTGCCTTTATTTACTCGATTTCTAAGATTTTCCGAGCCTTAGAAATGGAGGGCATTTCTCAACAATAATTACAGAATGCGTCTGAAGTCGCTTGGCGATTATTTATTTTTACAAATTTTACATTTATATATTTATAAGATCCAAAGTGTAATATCCTTTTGTATATTTTTCTTAAATTTTTAAATAAATATTTCTTTACAAAAACACAAACAGAATGGCTTCTTGACAGCAACAGTTTAACAATTAAAAAAAAAAACCCCTACCCACTTACTACGCCAATTTTGGTGGCATTCACCACTGCAATGATTTACGCACCGCCGCCTTTATTTACTCGATTTCGAAGATTTTCCGAGCATTAGAATTGGAGGGCATTTCTCAGCAAACCCCCTACCCACTTACTACGCCAATTTTGGTGGTATTCACCACTGCAATGATTTACGCACCGCCGCCTTTATTTACTCGATTTCGAAGATTTTCCGAGCATTAGAATTGGAGGGCATTTCTCAGCAATAATTGCAGAATGCGTCTGAAGTCGCTAGGCGATTGTTTATTTTTACACATTTTACATTTATATATTTATAAGATCCAAAGTGTAATATCCTTTTGTATATTTTTCTTCAATTTTTAAATAAATATTTCTTTACACAAACACAAACAAAATGGCTTCTTGACAGCAACAGTTTTACAATTAAAAAACAAAACCCCTACCCACTTACCTCTGTTTTTGGTACCCTTATATCTGTTTTTCTGTTTTTGGTAATATGGTACTCATACGACCTGTATAACCCCATTTGCGCGCCGTGAAAAAATCGGTTTTTCACCACGCGCCAATGCATCAAATGCACCAAAATGCACCAAAAAAGTGGTGAATGGTACCAAAAATCCATCCACCAAATGCACCAAAAATAGCGTAGTAAGTGGGTAGGGGTTATTATGCATTATTCGTCATTTTTTACGATCCCCAAAATCCAAAATTTTTGCCAGAATAAAATAATTAACATTAAAAAAACATTAACATTAACATATTTTCAACAGAAAAAATCAAAACTTCAAAACATAAACAGTCAATATTGTCAAATTTATTTTTCTCAGTTCAGTTGATATTGAGATTTTCATAAGAACAGTTGTGTTGAACGGAGCGATTTGAATTTGTTCTCGAAGAAAATAATTACAAAAAAAAACCTGACGCAAATAATAAATAAACAAAAAATATTTTCTTACTGAATATTGTGGAATATTTATATATTCGTAATACAATTGTATATATACAATATACAACAAAATCAGCGGATACCAAAATAATTGCCGAAAAAGTGAGTGCAAAAAATTTCTTACAAAAACACACAAAAAAAATCATAACTGGGATTGCATTATCGCAAGGCAATATGTCCTTCCTTTTAAATGGTAAACTTTTGCGATCTTCACTATCGAAGACAGTTTTAAACTGGACCGGACTTGGGGCTACGCGTGAAAAGCACGTGATGCCCAAGCATTTGGAAAAAATCAATAAAGACAAAGACCCACCATTTGCACACATGGTTGAGTATTATTATCACTCGGCCGCTCAGCTAATGGAGCCGATGATGATAAAGGAGCTGGAAAAGTATCCTTACATGAAGAAGGAACAGCGTGAACAACGTGTTTCCGCCATGCTTAAATTGATGGGCTGCACTACAAATCTATTGGAAGTTACCTTCCCTATAATAAGAAGTGATGGCAATTACGAGCTAATCACCGGCTATCGCGCACACCACACTAGACACAGATTACCACTCAAAGGCGGTGGGTTCAATTATATTATTGGCTATTATTTTTCCAGAAAAGCTGGTATATTCAAAAAATTTCTCAACGAATTTTCTAGAATATATGCATGTAGTTGTGTGTTTCAAGAAAATGTTCTTCCTTTTCAATGCTTCAACTGCTGATGTCTAGCATGATATATATAACTGACTGATAATATCCGTTCCTCTTTTGTAGGCATACGTTTTGCCATGGACGTCGACGCCGATGAGATACGCGCTTTGGCTTATCTGATGGCGTTTAAGACGGCTTGCGTGAATGTACCGTTTGGTGGTTCCAAGGGTGGCATACGTATCGACCCGAAGAAGTATACTGCACAAGAATTGCAAACAATTACGCGTCGCTATACAATGGAGCTATTACGTCGCAATATGATAGGTCCGGGTATAGATGTACCGGCACCAGATGTGAATACCAGCCAACGCGAGATGAGTTGGTTGGTGGATCAATATATTAAAACTTTTGGTAATTTTTTTTTATGAAATATTAGAAAACGTCTTGATAGACAAATAAATTGTTCTTCTAGGCTATAACGATGTAGATGCATTGGCCATCACGACTGGTAAGCCAGTAGAAATAGGCGGTATAAATGGTCGCACCGCCGCCACGGGACGTGGTCTATTTAAGGCGGCTGAATGTTTTATTATGGATAAAGATTGGATGGATTTATTAGGCTGGAAGACTGGTTGGAAAGATAAAACCGTGATCGTACAAGGGTTTGGCAATGTCGGTTCCCATGCATCCGTTTTTGTAGTGGAAGCCGGTGCCAAACTGATCGGTGTTCAAGAATTTGACGTGTCTCTAGTAAATGAGAATGGCATAGATCCAAAGGTATGTGGCGTATTGAAAATAAATATCTCCATGATAATATTTTTTTAATTTTCTTCATATACTTAGGACTTAATGGAGTATTATGCAAAAAATAATAAATCAATCAAGGGCTATACCAAAGCCACCGAAAAAGAGGGCAGTTTGTTGGGTGAAAAATGCGATATACTAATGCCTTGCTCTACGCAAAAGGTTCTCACTGTCGAAAATGCTAACAGTGTACAAGCCAAGATGATTTTAGAAGGCGCTAATGGTCCTTCGACGCCAGCTGCCGATGAAATATTACGTAAAAAGAATGTACTCATTATACCGGATTTGTTTTGCAATGCTGGCGGTGTAACGGTATCCTACTTTGAGTACTTAAAGAATATCAATCATGTATCTTATGGCAAAATGAATGTTAAACGCGAGAAAGCCATAATCAACGAGATCTTTAACTCCATGAATGAGTGCGAGGTAAGTGAACTTTGACCACCGTGCAAATAAGTTAATTTGTTAATATGAATTTTTTTAATTTATTTATTTAGGATAAGTTCAAGCCAAACAAAAAGTTAAAGCTCATAAGAGACTGTACGAAGGAGGCGGATATTGTAGACGCAGGACTACAAACAGTTATGGAAACTGCGGGGGCAGGCATTAAGATTGTGGCCAATGAATTCGGTCTCTGCAATGATTTACGCACCGCTGCCTTTATTTACTCGATTTCTAAGATTTTCCGAGCCTTAGAAATGGAGGGCATTTCTCAACAATAATTACAGAATGCGTCTGAAGTCGCTTGGCGATTATTTATTTTTACAAATTTTACATTTATATATTTATAAGATCCAAAGTGTAATATCCTTTTGTATATTTTTCTTCAATTTTTAAATAAATATTTCTTTACAAAAACACAAACAGAATGGCTTCTTGACAGCAACAGTTTAACAATTAAAAAAAAAAACCCCTACCCACTTACTATGCCAATTTTGGTGGCATTCACCACTGCAATGATTTACGCACCGCCGCCTTTATTTACTCGATTTCGAAGATTTTCCGAGCATTAGAATTGGAGGGCATTTCTCAGCAAACCCCCTACCCACTTACTACGCCAATTTTGGTGGTATTCACCACTGCAATGATTTACGCACCGCCGCCTTTATTTACTCGATTTCGAAGATTTTCCGAGCATTAGAATTGGAGGGCATTTCTCAGCAATAATTGCAGAATGCGTCTGAAGTCGCTAGGCGATTGTTTATTTTTACACATTTTACATTTATATATTTATAAGATCCAAAGTGTAATATCCTTTTGTATATTTTTCTTCAATTTTTAAATAAATATTTCTTTACACAAACACAAACAAAATGGCTTCTTGACAGCAACAGTTTTACAATTAAAAAACAAAACCCCTACCCACTTACCTCTGTTTTTGGTACCCTTATATCTGTTTTTCTGTTTTTGGTAATATGGTACTCATACGACCTGTATAACCCCATTTGCGCGCCGTGAAAAAATCGGTTTTTCACCACGCGCCAATGCATCAAATGCACCAAAATGCACCAAAAAAGTGGTGAATGGTACCAAAAATCCATCCACCAAATGCACCAAAAATAGCGTAGTAAGTGGGTAGGGGTTATTATGCATTATTCGTCATTTTTTACGATCCCCAAAATCCAAAATTTTTGCCAGAATAAAATAATTAACATTAAAAAAACATTAACATTAACATATTTTCAACAGAAAAAATCAAAACTTCAAAACATAAACAGTCAATATTGTCAAATTTATTTTTCTCAGTTCAGTTGATATTGAGATTTTCATAAGAACAGTTGTGTTGAACGGAGCGATTTGAATTTGTTCTCGAAGAAAATAATTACAAAAAAAAACCTGACGCAAATAATAAATAAACAAAAAATATTTTCTTACTGAATATTGTGGAATATTTATATATTCGTAATACAATTGTATATATACAATATACAACAAAATCAGCGGATACCAAAATAATTGCCGAAAAAGTGAGTGCAAAAAATTTCTTACAAAAACACACAAAAAAAATCATAACTGGGATTGCATTATCGCAAGGCAATATGTCCTTCCTTTTAAATGGTAAACTTTTGCGATCTTCACTATCGAAGACAGTTTTAAACTGGACCGGACTTGGGGCTACGCGTGAAAAGCACGTGATGCCCAAGCATTTGGAAAAAATCAATAAAGACAAAGACCCACCATTTGCACACATGGTTGAGTATTATTATCACTCGGCCGCTCAGCTAATGGAGCCGATGATGATAAAGGAGCTGGAAAAGTATCCTTACATGAAGAAGGAACAGCGTGAACAACGTGTTTCCGCCATGCTTAAATTGATGGGCTGCACTACAAATCTATTGGAAGTTACCTTCCCTATAATAAGAAGTGATGGCAATTACGAGCTAATCACCGGCTATCGCGCACACCACACTAGACACAGATTACCACTCAAAGGCGGTGGGTTCAATTATATTATTGGCTATTATTTTTCCAGAAAAGCTGGTATATTCAAAAAATTTCTCAACGAATTTTCTAGAATATATGCATGTAGTTGTGTGTTTCAAGAAAATGTTCTTCCTTTTCAATGCTTCAACTGCTGATGTCTAGCATGATATATATAACTGACTGATAATATCCGTTCCTCTTTTGTAGGCATACGTTTTGCCATGGACGTCGACGCCGATGAGATACGCGCTTTGGCTTATCTGATGGCGTTTAAGACGGCTTGCGTGAATGTACCGTTTGGTGGTTCCAAGGGTGGCATACGTATCGACCCGAAGAAGTATACTGCACAAGAATTGCAAACAATTACGCGTCGCTATACAATGGAGCTATTACGTCGCAATATGATAGGTCCGGGTATAGATGTACCGGCACCAGATGTGAATACCAGCCAACGCGAGATGAGTTGGTTGGTGGATCAATATATTAAAACTTTTGGTAATTTTTTTTTATGAAATATTAGAAAACGTCTTGATAGACAAATAAATTGTTCTTCTAGGCTATAACGATGTAGATGCATTGGCCATCACGACTGGTAAGCCAGTAGAAATAGGCGGTATAAATGGTCGCACCGCCGCCACGGGACGTGGTCTATTTAAGGCGGCTGAATGTTTTATTATGGATAAAGATTGGATGGATTTATTAGGCTGGAAGACTGGTTGGAAAGATAAAACCGTGATCGTACAAGGGTTTGGCAATGTCGGTTCCCATGCATCCGTTTTTGTAGTGGAAGCCGGTGCCAAACTGATCGGTGTTCAAGAATTTGACGTGTCTCTAGTAAATGAGAATGGCATAGATCCAAAGGTATGTGGCGTATTGAAAATAAATATCTCCATGATAATATTTTTTTAATTTTCTTCATATACTTAGGACTTAATGGAGTATTATGCAAAAAATAATAAATCAATCAAGGGCTATACCAAAGCCACCGAAAAAGAGGGCAGTTTGTTGGGTGAAAAATGCGATATACTAATGCCTTGCTCTACGCAAAAGGTTCTCACTGTCGAAAATGCTAACAGTGTACAAGCCAAGATGATTTTAGAAGGCGCTAGTGGTCCTTCGACGCCAGCTGCCGATGAAATATTACGTAAAAAGAATGTACTCATTATACCGGATTTGTTTTGCAATGCTGGCGGTGTAACGGTATCCTACTTTGAGTACTTAAAGAATATCAATCATGTATCTTATGGCAAAATGAATGTTAAACGCGAGAAAGCCATAATCAACGAGATCTTTAACTCCATGAATGAGTGCGAGGTAAGTGAACTTTGACCACCGTGCAAATAAGTTAATTTGTTAATATGATTTTTTTTAATTTATTTATTTAGGATAAGTTCAAGCCAAACAAAAAGTTAAAGCTCATAAGAGACTGTACGAAGGAGGCGGATATTGTAGACGCAGGACTACAAACAGTTATGGAAACTGCGGGGGCAGGCATTAAGATTGTGGCCAATGAATTCGGTCTCTGCAATGATTTACGCACCGCTGCCTTTATTTACTCGATTTCTAAGATTTTCCGAGCCTTAGAAATGGAGGGCATTTCTCAACAATAATTACAGAATGCGTCTGAAGTCGCTTGGCGATTATTTATTTTTACAAATTTTACATTTATATATTTATAAGATCCAAAGTGTAATATCCTTTTGTATATTTTTCTTCAATTTTTAAATAAATATTTCTTTACACAAACACAAACAAAATGGCTTCTTGACAGCAACAGTTTTACAATTAAAAAACAAAACCCCAACCCACTTACCTCTGTTTTTGGTACCCTTATATCTGTTTTTCTGTTTTTGGTAATATGGTACTCATACGACCTGTATAACCCCATTTGCGCGCCGTGAAAAAATCGGGTTTTCACCACGCGCCAATGCATCAAATGCACCAAAATGCACCAAAAAAGTGGTGAATGGTACCAAAAATCCATCCACCAAATGCACCAAAAATAGCGTAGTAAGTGGGTAGGGGTTATTATGCATTATTCGTCATTTTTTACGATCCCCAAAATCCAAAATTTTTGCCAGAATAAAATAATTAACATTAAAAAAACATTAACATTAACATATTTTCAACAGAAAAAATCAAAACTTCAAAACATAAACAGTCAATATTGTCAAATTTATTTTTCTCAGTTCAGTTGATATTGAGATTTTCATAAGAACAGTTGTGTTGAACGGAGCGATTTGAATTTGTTCTCGAAGAAAATAATTACAAAAAAAAACCTGACGCAAATAATAAATAAACAAAAACTATTTTCTTACTGAATATTGTGGAATATTTATATATTCGTAATACAATTGTATATATACAATATACAACAAAATCAGCGGATACCAAAATAATTGCCGAAAAAGTGAGTGCAAAAAATTTCTTACAAAAACACACAAAAAAAATCATAACTGGGATTGCATTATCGCAAGGCAATATGTCCTTCCTTTTAAATGGTAAACTTTTACGATCTTCACTATCGAAGACAGTTTTAAACTGGACCGGACTTGGAGCTACGCGTGAAAAGCACGTGATGCCCAAGCATTTGGAAAAAATCAATAAAGACAAAGACCCACCATTTGCACACATGGTTGAGTATTATTATCACTCGGCCGCTCAGCTAATGGAGCCGATGATGATAAAGGAGCTGGAAAAGTATCCTTACATGAAGAAGGAACAGCGTGAACAACGTGTTTCCGCCATGCTTAAATTGATGGGCTGCACTACAAATCTATTGGAAGGTACCTTCCCTATAATAAGAAGTGATGGCAATTACGAGCTAATCACCGGCTATCGCGCACACCACACTAGACACAGATTACCACTCAAAGGCGGTGGGTTCAATTATATTATTGGCTATTATTTTTCTAGAAAAGCTGGTATATTCAAAAAATTTCTCAACGAATTTTCTAGAATATATGCATGTAGTTGTGTGTTTCAAGAAAATGTTCTTCCTTTTCAATGCTTCAACTGCTGATGTCTAGCATGATATATATAACTGACTGATAATATCCGTTCCTCTTTTGTAGGCATACGTTTTGCCATGGACGTCGACGCCGATGAGATACGCGCTTTGGCTTATCTGATGGCGTTTAAGACGGCTTGCGTGAATGTACCGTTTGGTGGTTCCAAGGGTGGCATACGTATCGACCCGAAGAAGTATACTGCACAAGAATTGCAAACAATTACGCGTCGCTATACAATGGAGCTATTACGTCGCAATATGATAGGTCCGGGTATAGATGTACCGGCACCAGATGTGAATACCAGCCAACGCGAGATGAGTTGGTTGGTGGATCAATATATTAAAACTTTTGGTAATTTTTTTTTATGAAATATTAGAAAACGTCTTGATAGACAAATAAATTGTTCTTCTAGGCTATAACGATGTAGATGCATTGGCCATCACGACTGGTAAGCCAGTAGAAATAGGCGGTATAAATGGTCGCACCGCCGCCACGGGACGTGGTCTATTTAAGGCGGCTGAATGTTTTATTATGGATAAAGATTGGATGGATTTATTAGGCTGGAAGACTGGTTGGAAAGATAAAACCGTGATCGTACAAGGGTTTGGCAATGTCGGTTCCCATGCATCCGTTTTTGTAGTGGAAGCCGGTGCCAAACTGATCGGTGTTCAAGAATTTGACGTGTCTCTAGTAAATGAGAATGGCATTGATCCAAAGGTATGTGGCATATTGAAAATAAATATCTCCATGATAATATTTTTTTAATTTTCTTCATATACTTAGGACTTAATGGAGTATTATGCAAAAAATAATAAATCAATCAAGGGCTATACCAAAGCCACCGAAAAAGAGGGCAGTTTGTTGGGTGAAAAATGCGATATACTAATGCCTTGCTCTACGCAAAAGGTTCTCACTGTCGAAAATGCTAACAGTGTACAAGCCAAGATGATTTTAGAAGGCGCTAATGGTCCTTCGACGCCAGCTGCCGATGAAATATTACGTAAAAAGAATGTACTCATTATACCGGATTTGTTTTGCAATGCTGGCGGTGTAACGGTATCCTACTTTGAGTACTTAAAGAATATCAATCATGTATCTTATGGCAAAATGAATGTTAAACGCGAGAAAGCCATAATCAACGAGATCTTTAACTCCATGAATGAGTGCGAGGTAAGTGAACTTTGACCACCGTGCAAATAAGTTAATTTGTTAATATGAATTTTTTTAATTTATTTATTTAGGATAAGTTCAAGCCAAACAAAAAGTTAAAGCTCATAAGAGACTGTACGAAGGAGGCGGATATTGTAGACGCAGGACTACAAACAGTTATGGAAACTGCGGGGGCAGGCATTAAGATTGTGGCCAATGAATTCGGTCTCTGCAATGATTTACGCACCGCTGCCTTTATTTACTCGATTTCTAAGATTTTCCGAGCCTTAGAAATGGAGGGCATTTCTCAACAATAATTACAGAATGCGTCTGAAGTCGCTTGGCGATTATTTATTTTTACAAATTTTACATTTATATATTTATAAGATCCAAAGTGTAATATCCTTTTGTATATTTTTCTTAAATTTTTAAATAAATATTTCTTTACAAAAACACAAACAGAATGGCTTCTTGACAGCAACAGTTTAACAATTAAAAAAAAAAACCCCTACCCACTTACTACGCCAATTTTGGTGGCATTCACCACTGCAATGATTTACGCACCGCCGCCTTTATTTACTCGATTTCGAAGATTTTCCGAGCATTAGAATTGGAGGGCATTTCTCAGCAATAATTGCAGAATGCGTCTGAAGTCGCTAGGCGATTGTTTATTTTTACACATTTTACATTTATATATTTATAAGATCCAAAGTGTAATATCCTTTTGTATATTTTTCTTCAATTTTTAAATAAATATTTCTTTACACAAACACAAACAAAATGGCTTCTTGACAGCAACAGTTTTACAATTAAAAAACAAAACCCCTACCCACTTACCTCTGTTTTTGGTACCCTTATATCTGTTTTTCTGTTTTTGGTAATATGGTACTCATACGACCTGTATAACCCCATTTGCGCGCCGTGAAAAAATCGGGTTTTCACCACGCGCCAATGCATCAAATGCACCAAAATGCACCAAAAAAGTGGTGAATGGTACCAAAAATCCATCCACCAAATGCACCAAAAATAGCGTAGTAAGTGGGTAGGGGTTATTATGCATTATTCGTCATTTTTTACGATCCCCAAAATCCAAAATTTTTGCCAGAATAAAATAATTAACATTAAAAAAACATTAACATTAACATATTTTCAACAGAAAAAATCAAAACTTCAAAACATAAACAGTCAATATTGTCAAATTTATTTTTCTCAGTTCAGTTGATATTGAGATTTTCATAAGAACAGTTGTGTTGAACGGAGCGATTTGAATTTGTTCTCGAAGAAAATAATTACAAAAAAAAACCTGACGCAAATAATAAATAACCAAAAAATATTTTCTTACTGAATATTGTGGAATATTTATATATTCGTAATACAATTGTATATATACAATATACAACAAAATCAGCGGATACCAAAATAATTGCCGAAAAAGTGAGTGCAAAAAATTTCTTACAAAAACACACAAAAAAAATCATAACTGGGATTGCATTATCGCAAGGCAATATGTCCTTCCTTTTAAATGGTAAACTTTTGCGATCTTCACTATCGAAGACAGTTTTAAACTGGACCGGACTTGGGGCTACGCGTGAAAAGCACGTGATGCCCAAGCATTTGGAAAAAATCAATAAAGACAAAGACCCACCATTTGCACACATGGTTGAGTATTATTATCACTCGGCCGCTCAGCTAATGGAGCCGATGATGATAAAGGAGCTGGAAAAGTATCCTTACATGAAGAAGGAACAGCGTGAACAACGTGTTTCCGCCATGCTTAAATTGATGGGCTGCACTACAAATCTATTGGAAGTTACCTTCCCTATAATAAGAAGTGATGGCAATTACGAGCTAATCACCGGCTATCGCGCACACCACACTAGACACAGATTACCACTCAAAGGCGGTGGGTTCAATTATATTATTGGCTATTATTTTTCTAGAAAAGCTGGTATATTCAAAAAATTTCTCAACCAATTTTCTAGAATATATGCATGTAGTTGTGTGTTTCAAGAAAATGTTCTTCCTTTTCAATGCTTCAACTGCTGATGTCTAGCATGATATATATAACTGACTGATAATATCCGTTCCTCTTTTGTAGGCATACGTTTTGCCATGGACGTCGACGCCGATGAGATACGCGCTTTGGCTTATCTGATGGCGTTTAAGACGGCTTGCGTGAATGTACCGTTTGGTGGTTCCAAGGGTGGCATACGTATCGACCCGAAGAAGTATACTGCACAAGAATTGCAAACAATTACGCGTCGCTATACAATGGAGCTATTACGTCGCAATATGATAGGTCCGGGTATAGATGTACCGGCACCAGATGTGAATACCAGCCAACGCGAGATGAGTTGGTTGGTGGATCAATATATTAAAACTTTTGGTAATTTTTTTTTATGAAATATTAGAAAACGTCTTGATAGACAAATAAATTGTTCTTCTAGGCTATAACGATGTAGATGCATTGGCCATCACGACTGGTAAGCCAGTAGAAATAGGCGGTATAAATGGTCGCACCGCCGCCACGGGACGTGGTCTATTTAAGGCGGCTGAATGTTTTATTATGGATAAAGATTGGATGGATTTATTAGGCTGGAAGACTGGTTGGAAAGATAAAACCGTGATCGTACAAGGGTTTGGCAATGTCGGTTCCCATGCATCCGTTTTTGTAGTGGAAGCCGGTGCCAAACTGATCGGTGTTCAAGAATTTGACGTGTCTCTAGTAAATGAGAATGGCATAGATCCAAAGGTATGTGGCGTATTGAAAATAAATATCTCCATGATAATATTTTTTTAATTTTCTTCATATACTTAGGACTTAATGGAGTATTATGCAAAAAATAATAAATCAATCAAGGGCTATACCAAAGCCACCGAAAAAGAGGGCAGTTTGTTGGGTGAAAAATGCGATATACTAATGCCTTGCTCTACGCAAAAGGTTCTCACTGTCGAAAATGCTAACAGTGTACAAGCCAAGATGATTTTAGAAGGCGCTAATGGTCCTTCGACGCCAGCTGCCGATGAAATATTACGTAAAAAGAATGTACTCATTATACCGGATTTGTTTTGCAATGCTGGCGGTGTAACGGTATCCTACTTTGAGTACTTAAAGAATATCAATCATGTATCTTATAGCAAAATGAATGTTAAACGCGAGAAAGCCATAATCAACGAGATCTTTAACTCCATGAATGAGTGCGAGGTAAGTGAACTTTGACCACCGTGCAAATAAGTTAATTTGTTAATATGATTTTTTTTAATTTATTTATTTAGGATAAGTTAAAGCCAAACAAAAAGTTAAAGCTCATAAGAGACTGTACGAAGGAGGCGGATATTGTAGACGCAGGACTACAAACAGTTATGGAAACTGCGGGGGCAGGCATTAAGATTGTGGCCAATGAATTCGGTCTCTGCAATGATTTACGCACCGCTGCCTTTATTTACTCGATTTCTAAGATTTTCCGAGCCTTAGAAATGGAGGGCATTTCTCAACAATAATTACAGAATGCGTCTGAAGTCGCTTGGCGATTATTTATTTTTACAAATTTTACATTTATATATTTATAAGATCCAAAGTGTAATATCCTTTTGTATATTTTTCTTCAATTTTTAAATAAATATTTCTTTACACAAACACAAACAAAATGGCTTCTTGACAGCAACAGTTTTACAATTAAAAAACAAAACCCCAACCCACTTACCTCTGTTTTTGGTACCCTTATATCTGTTTTTCTGTTTTTGGTAATATGGTACTCATACGACCTGTATAACCCCATTTGCGCGCCGTGAAAAAATCGGGTTTTCACCACGCGCCAATGCATCAAATGCACCAAAATGCACCAAAAAAGTGGTGAATGGTACCAAAAATCCATCCACCAAATGCACCAAAAATAGCGTAGTAAGTGGGTAGGGGTTATTATGCATTATTCGTCATTTTTTACGATCCCCAAAATCCAAAATTTTTGCCAGAATAAAATAATTAACATTAAAAAAACATTAACATTAACATATTTTCAACAGAAAAAATCAAAACTTCAAAACATAAACAGTCAATATTGTCAAATTTATTTTTCTCAGTTCAGTTGATATTGAGATTTTCATAAGAACAGTTGTGTTGAACGGAGCGATTTGAATTTGTTCTCGAAGAAAATAATTACAAAAAAAAACCTGACGCAAATAATAAATAAACAAAAAATATTTTCTTACTGAATATTGTGGAATATTTATATATTCGTAATACAATTGTATATATACAATATACAACAAAATCAGCGGATACCAAAATTCTTCTTCTTAACTGGCGTAGAAACCGCTTACGCGGTTATAGCCGAGTCCACAACAGTGCGCCACGCATCTCTCCTTTTGGCGGTTTGGCGCCAATTGGTAATACCAAGTGAAGACAGGTCCTTCTCCACCTGGTCCTTCCACCGGAGTGGAGGTCTCCCTCTTCCTCGGCTTCCACCAGCGGGTACTGCATCGAAAACTTTCAGAGCTGGGGCACTTTCATCCATTCGAACAACATGACCCAGCCAGCGTAGCCGCTGTCTTTTTATTCGCTGGACTATGTCTATGTCGTCGAACAACACATACAGCTCATCATTCCATCTTCTGCGGTATTCGCCGTTGCCAATGTTTAAGGGACCGTAAATCTTCCGCAAAACCTTTCTCTCGAAAACTCCTAGTGCCGTCTCATCGGATGTTGACACCGTCCACGCTTCTGCACCATAAAGTAGGACGGGAATGATGAGGGACTTGTAGAGTTTAGTTTTTGTTCGTCGAGAGAGGACTTTACTTTTCAATTGCCTACTCAGTCCATAGTAGCACCTGTTGGCAAGAGTGATTCTGCGTTGGATTTCAAGGCTGACATTATTATCGGTGTTAATGTTGGTTCCTAGGTATACGAAATTATCTACAACTTCAAAGTTATGACTGTCAACAGTGACGTGGGAGCCAAGACGCGAATGCGCTGACTGTTTGTTTGATGACAGGAGATATTTCGTCTTGTCCTCGTTCACCACCAGACCCATTCGCTTCGCTTCCTTATCCAGGCGGGAAAAAGCAGAACTAACGGCGCGGGTGTTGTTTCCGATGATATCAATATCATCGGCGTACGCCAGGAGCTGTACACTCTTGTAGAAGATTGTACCTTCTCTATTTAGCTCTGCAGCTCTTATAATTTTCTCCAGCATCAAGTTAAAGAAGTCGCACGATAGCGAGTCACCTTGTCTGAAACCTCGTTTGGTATCGAACGGCTCGGAGAGGTCCTTCCCGATCCTGACGGAGCTTTTGGTGTTGCTCAACGTCAACTTATACAGCCGTATTAGTTTTGCGGGGATACCAAATTCAGACATCGCGGCATAAAGGCAGCTCCTTTTCGTGCTGTCGAAAGCAGCTTTAAAGTCGACAAATAGATGGTGTGTGTCGATCCTTTTTTCACGGGTCTTCTCCAAGATACCAAAATAATTGCCGAAAAAGTGAGTGCAAAAAATTTCTTACAAAAACACACAAAAAAAATCATAACTGGGATTGCATTATCGCAAGGCAATATGTCCTTCCTTTTAAATGGTAAACTTTTACGATCTTCACTATCGAAGACAGTTTTAAACTGGACCGGACTTGGAGCTACGCGTGAAAAGCACGTGATGCCCAAGCATTTGGAAAAAATCAATAAAGACAAAGACCCACCATTTGCACACATGGTTGAGTATTATTATCACTCGGCCGCTCAGCTAATGGAGCCGATGATGATAAAGGAGCTGGAAAAGTATCCTTAGATGAAGAAGGAACAGCGTGAACAACGTGTTTCCGCCATGCTTAAATTGATGGGCTGCACTACAAATCTATTGGAAGTTACCTTCCCTATAATAAGAAGTGATGGCAATTACGAGCTAATCACCGGCTATCGCGCACACCACACTAGACACAGATTACCACTCAAAGGCGGTGGGTTCAATTATATTATTGGCTATTATTTTTCTAGAAAAGCTGGTATATTCAAAAAATTTCTCAACGAATTTTCTAGAATATATGCATGTAGTTGTGTGTTTCAAGAAAATGTTCTTCCTTTTCAATGCTTCAACTGCTGATGTCTAGCATGATATATATAACTGACTGATAATATCCGTTCCTCTTTTGTAGGCATACGTTTTGCCATGGACGTCGACGCCGATGAGATACGCGCTTTGGCTTATCTGATGGCGTTTAAGACGGCTTGCGTGAATGTACCGTTTGGTGGTTCCAAGGGTGGCATACGTATCGACCCGAAGAAGTATACTGCACAAGAATTGCAAACAATTACGCGTCGCTATACAATGGAGCTATTACGTCGCAATATGATAGGTCCGGGTATAGATGTACCGGCACCAGATGTGAATACCAGCCAACGCGAGATGAGTTGGTTGGTGGATCAATGTATTAAAACTTTTGGTAATTTTTTTTTATGAAATATTAGAAAACGTCTTGATAGACAAATAAATTGTTCTTCTAGGCTATAACGATGTAGATGCATTGGCCATCACGACTGGTAAGCCAGTAGAAATAGGCGGTATAAATGGTCGCACCGCCGCCACGGGACGTGGTCTATTTAAGGCGGCTGAATGTTTTATTATGGATAAAGATTGGATGGATTTATTAGGCTGGAAGACTGGTTGGAAAGATAAAACCGTGATCGTACAAGGGTTTGGCAATGTCGGTTCCCATGCATCCGTTTTTGTAGTGGAAGCCGGTGCCAAACTGATCGGTGTTCAAGAATTTGACGTGTCTCTAGTAAATGAGAATGGCATTGATCCAAAGGTATGTGGCATATTGAAAATAAATATCTCCATGATAATATTTTTTTAATTTTCTTCATATACTTAGGACTTAATGGAGTATTATGCAAAAAATAATAAATCAATCAAGGGCTATACCAAAGCCACCGAAAAAGAGGGCAGTTTGTTGGGTGAAAAATGCGATATACTAATGCCTTGCTCTACGCAAAAGGTTCTCACTGTCGAAAATGCTAACAGTGTACAAGCCAAGATGATTTTAGAAGGCGCTAATGGTCCTTCGACGCCAGCTGCCGATGAAATATTACGTAAAAAGAATGTACTCATTATACCGGATTTGTTTTGCAATGCTGGCGGTGTAACGGTATCCTACTTTGAGTACTTAAAGAATATCAATCATGTATCTTATGGCAAAATGAATGTTAAACGCGAGAAAGCCATAATCAACGAGATCTTTAACTCCATGAATGAGTGCGAGGTAAGTGAACTTTGACCACCGTGCAAATAAGTTAATTTGTTAATATGAATTTTTTTAATTTATTTATTTAGGATAAGTTCAAGCCAAACAAAAAGTTAAAGCTCATAAGAGACTGTACGAAGGAGGCGGATATTGTAGACGCAGGACTACAAACAGTTATGGAAACTGCGGGGGCAGGCATTAAGATTGTGGCCAATGAATTCGGTCTCTGCAATGATTTACGCACCGCTGCCTTTATTTACTCGATTTCTAAGATTTTCCGAGCCTTAGAAATGGAGGGCATTTCTCAACAATAATTACAGAATGCGTCTGAAGTCGCTTGGCGATTATTTATTTTTACAAATTTTACATTTATATATTTATAAGATCCAAAGTGTAATATCCTTTTGTATATTTTTCTTAAATTTTTAAATAAATATTTCTTTACAAAAACACAAACAGAATGGCTTCTTGACAGCAACAGTTTAACAATTAAAAAAAAAAACCCCTACCCACTTACTACGCCAATTTTGGTGGCATTCACCACTGCAATGATTTACGCACCGCCGCCTTTATTTACTCGATTTCGAAGATTTTCCGAGCATTAGAATTGGAGGGCATTTCTCAGCAATAATTGCAGAATGCGTCTGAAGTCGCTAGGCGATTGTTTATTTTTACACATTTTACATTTATATATTTATAAGATCCAAAGTGTAATATCCTTTTGTATATTTTTCTTCAATTTTTAAATAAATATTTCTTTACACAAACACAAACAAAATGGCTTCTTGACAGCAACAGTTTTACAATTAAAAAACAAAACCCCTACCCACTTACCTCTGTTTTTGGTACCCTTATATCTGTTTTTCTGTTTTTGGTAATATGGTACTCATACGACCTGTATAACCCCATTTGCGCGCCGTGAAAAAATCGGTTTTTCACCACGCGCCAATGCATCAAATGCACCAAAATGCACCAAAAAAGTGGTGAATGGTACCAAAAATCCATCCACCAAATGCACCAAAAATAGCGTAGTAAGTGGGTAGGGGTTATTATGCATTATTCGTCATTTTTTACGATCCCCAAAATCCAAAATTTTTGCCAGAATAAAATAATTAACATTAAAAAAACATTAACATTAACATATTTTCAACAGAAAAAATCAAAACTTCAAAACATAAACAGTCAATATTGTCAAATTTATTTTTCTCAGTTCAGTTGATATTGAGATTTTCATAAGAACAGTTGTGTTGAACGGAGCGATTTGAATTTGTTCTCGAAGAAAATAATTACAAAAAAAAACCTGACGCAAATAATAAATAAACAAAAAATATTTTCTTACTGAATATTGTGGAATATTTATATATTCGTAATACAATTGTATATATACAATATACAACAAAATCAGCGGATACCAAAATAATTGCCGAAAAAGTGAGTGCAAAAAATTTCTTACAAAAACACACAAAAAAAATCATAACTGGGATTGCATTATCGCAAGGCAATATGTCCTTCCTTTTAAATGGTAAACTTTTGCGATCTTCACTATCGAAGACAGTTTTAAACTGGACCGGACTTGGGGCTACGCGTGAAAAGCACGTGATGCCCAAGCATTTGGAAAAAATCAATAAAGGCAAAGACCCACCATTTGCACACATGGTTGAGTATTATTATCACTCGGCCGCTCAGCTAATGGAGCCGATGATGATAAAGGAGCTGGAAAAGTATCCTTACATGAAGAAGGAACAGCGTGAACAACGTGTTTCCGCCATGCTTAAATTGATGGGCTGCACTACAAATCTATTGGAAGTTACCTTCCCTATAATAAGAAGTGATGGCAATTACGAGCTAATCACCGGCTATCGCGCACACCACACTAGACACAGATTACCACTCAAAGGCGGTGGGTTCAATTATATTATTGGCTATTATTTTTCCAAAAAAGCTGGTATATTCAAAAAATTTCTCAACGAATTTTCTAGAATATATGCATGTAGTTGTGTGTTTCAAGAAAATGTTCTTCCTTTTCAATGCTTCAACTGCTGATGTCTAGCATGATATATATAACTGACTGATAATATCCGTTCCTCTTTTGTAGGCATACGTTTTGCCATGGACGTCGACGCCGATGAGATACGCGCTTTGGCTTATCTGATGGCGTTTAAGACGGCTTGCGTGAATGTACCGTTTGGTGGTTCCAAGGGTGGCATACGTATCGACCCGAAGAAGTATACTGCACAAGAATTGCAAACAATTACGCGTCGCTATACAATGGAGCTATTACGTCGCAATATGATAGGTCCGGGTATAGATGTACCGGCACCAGATGTGAATACCAGCCAACGCGAGATGAGTTGGTTGGTGGATCAATATATTAAAACTTTTGGTAATTTTTTTTTATGAAATATTAGAAAACGTCTTGATAGACAAATAAATTGTTCTTCTAGGCTATAACGATGTAGATGCATTGGCCATCACGACTGGTAAGCCAGTAGAAATAGGCGGTATAAATGGTCGCACCGCCGCCACGGGACGTGGTCTATTTAAGGCGGCTGAATGTTTTATTATGGATAAAGATTGGATGGATTTATTAGGCTGGAAGACTGGTTGGAAAGATAAAACCGTGATCGTACAAGGGTTTGGCAATGTCGGTTCCCATGCATCCGTTTTTGTAGTGGAAGCCGGTGCCAAACTGATCGGTGTTCAAGAATTTGACGTGTCTCTAGTAAATGAGAATGGCATAGATCCAAAGGTATGTGGCGTATTGAAAATAAATATCTCCATGATAATATTTTTTTAATTTTCTTCATATACTTAGGACTTAATGGAGTATTATGCAAAAAATAATAAATCAATCAAGGGCTATACCAAAGCCACCGAAAAAGAGGGCAGTTTGTTGGGTGAAAAATGCGATATACTAATGCCTTGCTCTACGCAAAAGGTTCTCACTGTCGAAAATGCTAACAGTGTACAAGCCAAGATGATTTTAGAAGGCGCTAATGGTCCTTCGACGCCAGCTGCCGATGAAATATTACGTAAAAAGAATGTACTCATTATACCGGATTTGTTTTGCAATGCTGGCGGTGTAACGGTATCCTACTTTGAGTACTTAAAGAATATCAATCATGTATCTTATGGCAAAATGAATGTTAAACGCGAGAAAGCCATAATCAACGAGATCTTTAACTCCATGAATGAGTGCGAGGTAAGTGAACTTTGACCACCGTGCAAATAAGTTAATTTGTTAATATGAATTTTTTTAATTTATTTATTTAGGATAAGTTCAAGCCAAACAAAAAGTTAAAGCTCATAAGAGACTGTACGAAGGAGGCGGATATTGTAGACGCAGGACTACAAACAGTTATGGAAACTGCGGGGGCAGGCATTAAGATTGTGGCCAATGAATTCGGTCTCTGCAATGATTTACGCACCGCTGCCTTTATTTACTCGATTTCTAAGATTTTCCGAGCCTTAGAAATGGAGGGCATTTCTCAACAATAATTACAGAATGCGTCTGAAGTCGCTTGGCGATTATTTATTTTTACAAATTTTACATTTATATATTTATAAGATCCAAAGTGTAATATCCTTTTGTATATTTTTCTTAAATTTTTAAATAAATATTTCTTTACAAAAACACAAACAGAATGGCTTCTTGACAGCAACAGTTTAACAATTAAAAAAAAAAACCCCTACCCACTTACTACGCCAATTTTGGTGGCATTCACCACTGCAATGATTTACGCACCGCCGCCTTTATTTACTCGATTTCGAAGATTTTCCGAGCATTAGAATTGGAGGGCATTTCTCAGCAATAATTGCAGAATGCGTCTGAAGTCGCTAGGCGATTGTTTATTTTTACACATTTTACATTTATATATTTATAAGATCCAAAGTGTAATATCCTTTTGTATATTTTTCTTCAATTTTTAAATAAATATTTCTTTACACAAACACAAACAAAATGGCTTCTTGACAGCAACAGTTTTACAATTAAAAAACAAAACCCCTACCCACTTACCTCTGTTTTTGGTACCCTTATATCTGTTTTTCTGTTTTTGGTAATATGGTACTCATACGACCTGTATAACCCCATTTGCGCGCCGTGAAAAAATCGGGTTTTCACCACGCGCCAATGCATCAAATGCACCAAAATGCACCAAAAAAGTGGTGAATGGTACCAAAAATCCATCCACCAAATGCACCAAAAATAGCGTAGTAAGTGGGTAGGGGTTATTATGCATTATTCGTCATTTTTTACGATCCCCAAAATCCAAAATTTTTGCCAGAATAAAATAATTAACATTAAAAAAACATTAACATTAACATATTTTCAACAGAAAAAATCAAAACTTCAAAACATAAACAGTCAATATTGTCAAATTTATTTTTCTCAGTTCAGTTGATATTGAGATTTTCATAAGAACAGTTGTGTTGAACGGAGCGATTTGAATTTGTTCTCGAAGAAAATAATTACAAAAAAAAACCTGACGCAAATAATAAATAACCAAAAAATATTTTCTTACTGAATATTGTGGAATATTTATATATTCGTAATACAATTGTATATATACAATATACAACAAAATCAGCGGATACCAAAATAATTGCCGAAAAAGTGAGTGCAAAAAATTTCTTACAAAAACACACAAAAAAAATCATAACTGGGATTGCATTATCGCAAGGCAATATGTCCTTCCTTTTAAATGGTAAACTTTTGCGATCTTCACTATCGAAGACAGTTTTAAACTGGACCGGACTTGGGGCTACGCGTGAAAAGCACGTGATGCCCAAGCATTTGGAAAAAATCAATAAAGACAAAGACCCACCATTTGCACACATGGTTGAGTATTATTATCACTCGGCCGCTCAGCTAATGGAGCCGATGATGATAAAGGAGCTGGAAAAGTATCCTTACATGAAGAAGGAACAGCGTGAACAACGTGTTTCCGCCATGCTTAAATTGATGGGCTGCACTACAAATCTATTGGAAGTTACCTTCCCTATAATAAGAAGTGATGGCAATTACGAGCTAATCACCGGCTATCGCGCACACCACACTAGACACAGATTACCACTCAAAGGCGGTGGGTTCAATTATATTATTGGCTATTATTTTTCTGGAAAAGCTGGTATATTCAAAAAATTTCTCAACGAATTTTCTAGAATATATGCATGTAGTTGTGTGTTTCAAGAAAATGTTCTTCCTTTTCAATGCTTCAACTGCTGATGTCTAGCATGATATATATAACTGACTGATAATATCCGTTCCTCTTTTGTAGGCATACGTTTTGCCATGGACGTCGACGCCGATGAGATACGCGCTTTGGCTTATCTGATGGCGTTTAAGACGGCTTGCGTGAATGTACCGTTTGGTGGTTCCAAGGGTGGCATACGTATCGACCCGAAGAAGTATACTGCACAAGAATTGCAAACAATTACGCGTCGCTATACAATGGAGCTATTACGTCGCAATATGATAGGTCCGGGTATAGATGTACCGGCACCAGATGTGAATACCAGCCAACGCGAGATGAGTTGGTTGGTGGATCAATATATTAAAACTTTTGGTAATTTTTTTTTATGAAATATTAGAAAACGTCTTGATAGACAAATAAATTGTTCTTCTAGGCTATAACGATGTAGATGCATTGGCCATCACGACTGGTAAGCCAGTAGAAATAGGCGGTATAAATGGTCGCACCGCCGCCACGGGACGTGGTCTATTTAAGGCGGCTGAATGTTTTATTATGGATAAAGATTGGATGGATTTATTAGGCTGGAAGACTGGTTGGAAAGATAAAACCGTGATCGTACAAGGGTTTGGCAATGTCGGTTCCCATGCATCCGTTTTTGTAGTGGAAGCCGGTGCCAAACTGATCGGTGTTCAAGAATTTGACGTGTCTCTAGTAAATGAGAATGGCATAGATCCAAAGGTATGTGGCGTATTGAAAATAAATATCTCCATGATAATATATTTTTAATTTTCTTCATATACTTAGGACTTAATGGAGTATTATGCAAAAAATAATAAATCAATCAAGGGCTATACCAAAGCCACCGAAAAAGAGGGCAGTTTGTTGGGTGAAAAATGCGATATACTAATGCCTTGCTCTACGCAAAAGGTTCTCACTGTCGAAAATGCTAACAGTGTACAAGCCAAGATGATTTTAGAAGGCGCTAATGGTCCTTCGACGCCAGCTGCCGATGAAATATTACGTAAAAAGAATGTACTCATTATACCGGATTTGTTTTGCAATGCTGGCGGTGTAACGGTATCCTACTTTGAGTACTTAAAGAATATCAATCATGTATCTTATGGCAAAATGAATGTTAAACGCGAGAAAGCCATAATCAACGAGATCTTTAACTCCATGAATGAGTGCGAGGTAAGTGAACTTTGACCACCGTGCAAATAAGTTAATTTGTTAATATGATTTTTTTTAATTTATTTATTTAGGATAAGTTCAAGCCAAACAAAAAGTTAAAGCTCATAAGAGACTGTACGAAGGAGGCGGATATTGTAGACGCAGGACTACAAACAGTTATGGAAACTGCGGGGGCAGGCATTAAGATTGTGGCCAATGAATTCGGTCTCTGCAATGATTTACGCACCGCTGCCTTTATTTACTCGATTTCTAAGATTTTCCGAGCCTTAGAAATGGAGGGCATTTCTCAACAATAATTACAGAATGCGTCTGAAGTCGCTTGGCGATTATTTATTTTTACAAATTTTACATTTATATATTTATAAGATCCAAAGTGTAATATCCTTTTGTATATTTTTCTTCAATTTTTAAATAAATATTTCTTTACACAAACACAAACAAAATGGCTTCTTGACAGCAACAGTTTTACAATTAAAAAACAAAACCCCTACCCACTTACCTCTGTTTTTGGTACCCTTATATCTGTTTTTCTGTTTTTGGTAATATGGTACTCATACGACCTGTATAACCCCATTTGCGCGCCGTGAAAAAATCGGGTTTTCACCACGCGCCAATGCATCAAATGCACCAAAATGCACCAAAAAAGTGGTGAATGGTACCAAAAATCCATCCACCAAATGCACCAAAAATAGCGTAGTAAGTGGGTAGGGGTTATTATGCATTATTCGTCATTTTTTACGATCCCCAAAATCCAAAATTTTTGCCAGAATAAAATAATTAACATTAAAAAAACATTAACATTAACATATTTTCAACAGAAAAAATCAAAACTTCAAAACATAAACAGTCAATATTGTCAAATTTATTTTTCTCAGTTCAGTTGATATTGAGATTTTCATAAGAACAGTTGTGTTGAACGGAGCGATTTGAATTTGTTCTCGAAGAAAATAATTACAAAAAAAAACCTGACGCAAATAATAAATAAACAAAAAATATTTTCTTACTGAATATTGTGGAATATTTATATATTCGTAATACAATTGTATATATACAATATACAACAAAATCAGCGGATACCAAAATAATTGCCGAAAAAGTGAGTGCAAAAAATTTCTTACAAAAACACACAAAAAAAATCATAACTGGGATTGCATTATCGCAAGGCAATATGTCCTTCCTTTTAAATGGTAAACTTTTACGATCTTCACTATCGAAGACAGTTTTAAACTGGACCGGACTTGGAGCTACGCGTGAAAAGCACGTGATGCCCAAGCATTTGGAAAAAATCAATAAAGACAAAGACCCACCATTTGCACACATGGTTGAGTATTATTATCACTCGGCCGCTCAGCTAATGGAGCCGATGATGATAAAGGAGCTGGAAAAGTATCCTTACATGAAGAAGGAACAGCGTGAACAACGTGTTTCCGCCATGCTTAAATTGATGGGCTGCACTACAAATCTATTGGAAGTTACCTTCCCTATAATAAGAAGTGATGGCAATTACGAGCTAATCACCGGCTATCGCGCACACCACACTAGACACAGATTACCACTCAAAGGCGGTGGGTTCAATTATATTATTGGCTATTATTTTTCTAGAAAAGCTGGTATATTCAAAAAATTTCTCAACGAATTTTCTAGAATATATGCATGTAGTTGTGTGTTTCAAGAAAATGTTCTTCCTTTTCAATGCTTCAACTGCTGATGTCTAGCATGATATATATAACTGACTGATAATATCCGTTCCTCTTTTGTAGGCATACGTTTTGCCATGGACGTCGACGCCGATGAGATACGCGCTTTGGCTTATCTGATGGCGTTTAAGACGGCTTGCGTGAATGTACCGTTTGGTGGTTCCAAGGGTGGCATACGTATCGACCCGAAGAAGTATACTGCACAAGAATTGCAAACAATTACGCGTCGCTATACAATGGAGCTATTACGTCGCAATATGATAGGTCCGGGTATAGATGTACCGGCACCAGATGTGAATACCAGCCAACGCGAGATGAGTTGGTTGGTGGATCAATATATTAAAACTTTTGGTAATTTTTTTTTATGAAATATTAGAAAACGTCTTGATAGACAAATAAATTGTTCTTCTAGGCTATAACGATGTAGATGCATTGGCCATCACGACTGGTAAGCCAGTAGAAATAGGCGGTATAAATGGTCGCACCGCCGCCACGGGACGTGGTCTATTTAAGGCGGCTGAATGTTTTATTATGGATAAAGATTGGATGGATTTATTAGGCTGGAAGACTGGTTGGAAAGATAAAACCGTGATCGTACAAGGGTTTGGCAATGTCGGTTCCCATGCATCCGTTTTTGTAGTGGAAGCCGGTGCCAAACTGATCGGTGTTCAAGAATTTGACGTGTCTCTAGTAAATGAGAATGGCATAGATCCAAAGGTATGTGGCGTATTGAAAATAAATATCTCCATGATAATATTTTTTTAATTTTCTTCATATACTTAGGACTTAATGGAGTATTATGCAAAAAATAATAAATCAATCAAGGGCTATACCAAAGCCACCGAAAAAGAGGGCAGTTTGTTGGGTGAAAAATGCGATATACTAATGCCTTGCTCTACGCAAAAGGTTCTCACTGTCGAAAATGCTAACAGTGTACAAGCCAAGATGATTTTAGAAGGCGCTAATGGTCCTTCGACGCCAGCTGCCGATGAAATATTACGTAAAAAGAATGTACTCATTATACCGGATTTGTTTTGCAATGCTGGCGGTGTAACGGTATCCTACTTTGAGTACTTAAAGAATATCAATCATGTATCTTATGGCAAAATGAATGTTAAACGCGAGAAAGCCATAATCAACGAGATCTTTAACTCCATGAATGAGTGCGAGGTAAGTGAACTTTGACCACCGTGCAAATAAGTTAATTTGTTAATATGAATTTTTTTAATTTATTTATTTAGGATAAGTTCAAGCCAAACAAAAAGTTAAAGCTCATAAGAGACTGTACGAAGGAGGCGGATATTGTAGACGCAGGACTACAAACAGTTATGGAAACTGCGGGGGCAGGCATTAAGATTGTGGCCAATGAATTCGGTCTCTGCAATGATTTACGCACCGCTGCCTTTATTTACTCGATTTCTAAGATTTTTCGAGCCTTAGAAATGGAGGGCATTTCTCAACAATAATTACAGAATGCGTCTGAAGTCGCTTGGCGATTATTTATTTTTACAAATTTTACATTTATATATTTATAAGATCCAAAGTGTAATATCCTTTTGTATATTTTTCTTCAATTTTTAAATAAATATTTCTTTACACAAACACAAACAAAATGGCTTCTTGACAGCAACAGTTTAACAATTAAAAAAAAAAACCCCTACCCACTTACTACGCCAATTTTGGTGGCATTCACCACTGCAATGATTTACGCACCGCCGCCTTTATTTACTCGATTTCGAAGATTTTCCGAGCATTAGAATTGGAGGGCATTTCTCAGCAATAATTGCAGAATGCGTCTGAAGTCGCTAGGCGATTGTTTATTTTTACACATTTTACATTTATATATTTATAAGATCCAAAGTGTAATATCCTTTTGTATATTTTTCTTCAATTTTTAAATAAATATTTCTTTACACAAACACAAACAAAATGGCTTCTTGACAGCAACAGTTTTACAATTAAAAAACAAAACCCCTACCCACTTACCTCTGTTTTTGGTACCCTTATATCTGTTTTTCTGTTTTTGGTAATATGGTACTCATACGACCTGTATAACCCCATTTGCGCGCCGTGAAAAAATCGGGTTTTCACCACGCGCCAATGCATCAAATGCACCAAAATGCACCAAAAAAGTGGTGAATGGTACCAAAAATCCATCCACCAAATGCACCAAACATAGCGTAGTAAGTGGGTAGGGGTTATTATGCATTATTCGTCATTTTTTACGATCCCCAAAATCCAAAATTTTTGCCAGAATAAAATAATTAACATTAAAAAAACATTAACATTAACATATTTTCAACAGAAAAAATCAAAACTTCAAAACATAAACAGTCAATATTGTCAAATTTATTTTTCTCAGTTCAGTTGATATTGAGATTTTCATAAGAACAGTTGTGTTGAACGGAGCGATTTGAATTTGTTCTCGAAGAAAATAATTACAAAAAAAAACCTGACGCAAATAATAAATAAACAAAAAATATTTTCTTACTGAATATTGTGGAATATTTATATATTCGTAATACAATTGTATATATACAATATACAACAAAATTAGCGGATACCAAAATAATTGCCGAAAAAGTAAGTGCAAAAAATTTCTTACAAAAACACACAAAAAAAATCATAACTGGGATTGCATTATCGCAAGGCAATATGTCCTTCCTTTTAAATGGTAAACTTTTACGATCTTCACTATCGAAGACAGTTTTAAACTGGACCGGACTTGGAGCTACGCGTGAAAAGCACGTGATGCCCAAGCATTTGGAAAAAATCAATAAAGACAAAGACCCACCATTTGCACACATGGTTGAGTATTATTATCACTCGGCCGCTCAGCTAATGGAGCCGATGATGATAAAGGAGCTGGAAAAGTATCCTTACATGAAGAAGGAACAGCGTGAACAACGTGTTTCCGCCATGCTTAAATTGATGGGCTGCACTACAAATCTATTGGAAGTTACCTTCCCTATAATAAGAAGTGATGGCAATTACGAGCTAATCACCGGCTATCGCGCACACCACACTAGACACAGATTACCACTCAAAGGCGGTGGGTTCAATTATATTATTGGCTATTATTTTTCTAGAAAAGCTGGTATTTTCAAAAAATTTCTCAACGAATTTTCTAGAATATATGCATGTAGTTGTGTGTTTCAAGAAAATGTTCTTCCTTTTCAATGCTTCAACTGCTGATGTCTAGCATGATATATATAACTGACTGATAATATCCGTTCCTCTTTTGTAGGCATACGTTTTGCCATGGACGTCGACGCCGATGAGATACGCGCTTTGGCTTATCTGATGGCGTTTAAGACGGCTTGCGTGAATGTACCGTTTGGTGGTTCCAAGGGTGGCATACGTATCGACCCGAAGAAGTATACTGCACAAGAATTGCAAACAATTACGCGTCGCTATACAATGGAGCTATTACGTCGCAATATGATAGGTCCGGGTATAGATGTACCGGCACCAGATGTGAATACCAGCCAACGCGAGATGAGTTGGTTGGTGGATCAATATATTAAAACTTTTGGTAATTTTTTTTTATGAAATATTAGAAAACGTCTTGATAGACAAATAAATTGTTCTTCTAGGCTATAACGATGTAGATGCATTGGCCATCACGACTGGTAAGCCAGTAGAAATAGGCGGTATAAATGGTCGCACCGCCGCCACGGGACGTGGTCTATTTAAGGCGGCTGAATGTTTTATTATGGATAAAGATTGGATGGATTTATTAGGCTGGAAGACTGGTTGGAAAGATAAAACCGTGATCGTACAAGGGTTTGGCAATGTCGGTTCCCATGCATCCGTTTTTGTAGTGGAAGCCGGTGCCAAACTGATCGGTGTTCAAGAATTTGACGTGTCTCTAGTAAATGAGAATGGCATAGATCCAAAGGTATGTGGCGTATTGAAAATAAATATCTCCATGATAATATTTTTTTAATTTTCTTCATATACTTAGGACTTAATAGAGTATTATGCAAAAAATAATAAATCAATCAAGGGCTATACCAAAGCCACCGAAAAAGAGGGCAGTTTGTTGGGTGAAAAATGCGATATACTAATGCCTTGCTCTACGCAAAAGGTTCTCACTGTCGAAAATGCTAACAGTGTACAAGCCAAGATGATTTTAGAAGGCGCTAATGGTCCTTCGACGCCAGCTGCCGATGAAATATTACGTAAAAAGAATGTACTCATTATACCGGATTTGTTTTGCAATGCTGGCGGTGTAACGGTATCCTACTTTGAGTACTTAAAGAATATCAATCATGTATCTTATGGCAAAATGAATGTTAAACGCGAGAAAGCCATAATCAACGAGATCTTTAACTCTATGAATGAGTGCGAGGTAAGTGAACTTTGACCACCGTGCAAATAAGTTAATTTGTTAATATGATTTTTTTTAATTTATTTATTTAGGATAAGTTCAAGCCAAACAAAAAGTTAAAGCTCATAAGAGACTGTACGAAGGAGGCGGATATTGTAGACGCAGGACTACAAACAGTTATGGAAACTGCGGGGGCAGGCATTAAGATTGTGGCCAATGAATTCGGTCTCTGCAATGATTTACGCACCGCTGCCTTTATTTACTCGATTTCTAAGATTTTCCGAGCCTTAGAAATGGAGGGCATTTCTCAACAATAATTACAGAATGCGTCTGAAGTCGCTTGGCGATTATTTATTTTTACAAATTTTACATTTATATATTTATAAGATCCAAAGTGTAATATCCTTTTGTATATTTTTCTTAAATTTTTAAATAAATATTTCTTTACAAAAACACAAACAGAATGGCTTCTTGACAGCAACAGTTTAACAATTAAAAAAAAAAACCCCTACCCACTTACTACGCCAATTTTGGTGGCATTCACCACTGCAATGATTTACGCACCGCCGCCTTTATTTACTCGATTTCGAAGATTTTCCGAGCATTAGAATTGGAGGGCATTTCTCAGCAATAATTGCAGAATGCGTCTGAAGTCGCTAGGCGATTGTTTATTTTTACACATTTTACATTTATATATTTATAAGATCCAAAGTGTAATATCCTTTTGTATATTTTTCTTCAATTTTTAAATAAATATTTCTTTACACAAACACAAACAAAATGGCTTCTTGACAGCAACAGTTTTACAATTAAAAAACAAAACCCCTACCCACTTACCTCTGTTTTTGGTACCCTTATATCTGTTTTTCTGTTTTTGGTAATATGGTACTCATACGACCTGTATAACCCCATTTGCGCGCCGTGAAAAAATCGGGTTTTCACCACGCGCCAATGCATCAAATGCACCAAAATGCACCAAAAAAGTGGTGAATGGTACCAAAAATCCATCCACCAAATGCACCAAAAATAGCGTAGTAAGTGGGTAGGGGTTATTATGCATTATTCGTCATTTTTTACGATCCCCAAAATCCAAAATTTTTGCCAGAATAAAATAATTAACATTAAAAAAACATTAACATTAACATATTTTCAACAGAAAAAATCAAAACTTCAAAACATAAACAGTCAATATTGTCAAATTTATTTTTCTCAGTTCAGTTGATATTGAGATTTTCATAAGAACAGTTGTGTTGAACGGAGCGATTTGAATTTGTTCTCGAAGAAAATAATTACAAAAAAAAACCTGACGCAAATAATAAATAAACAAAAAATATTTTCTTACTGAATATTGTGGAATATTTATATATTCGTAATACAATTGTATATATACAATATACAACAAAATCAGCGGATACCAAAATAATTGCCGAAAAAGTGAGTGCAAAAAATTTCTTACAAAAACACACAAAAAAAATCATAACTGGGATTGCATTATCGCAAGGCAATATGTCCTTCCTTTTAAATGGTAAACTTTTGCGATCTTCACTATCGAAGACAGTTTTAAACTGGACCGGACTTGGGGCTACGCGTGAAAAGCACGTGATGCCCAAGCATTTGGAAAAAATCAATAAAGACAAAGACCCACCATTTGCACACATGGTTGAGTATTATTATCACTCGGCCGCTCAGCTAATGGAGCCGATGATGATAAAGGAGCTGGAAAAGTATCCTTACATGAAGAAGGAACAGCGTGAACAACGTGTTTCCGCCATGCTTAAATTGATGGGCTGCACTACAAATCTATTGGAAGTTACCTTCCCTATAATAAGAAGTGATGGCAATTACGAGCTAATCACCGGCTATCGCGCACACCACACTAGACACAGATTACCACTCAAAGGCGGTGGGTTCAATTATATTATTGGCTATTATTTTTCTAGAAAAGCTGGTATATTCAAAAAATTTCTCAACGAATTTTCTAGAATATATGCATGTAGTTGTGTGTTTCAAGAAAATGTTCTTCCTTTTCAATGCTTCAACTGCTGATGTCTAGCATGATATATATAACTGACTGATAATATCCGTTCCTCTTTTGTAGGCATACGTTTTGCCATGGACGTCGACGCCGATGAGATACGCGCTTTGGCTTATCTGATGGCGTTTAAGACGGCTTGCGTGAATGTACCGTTTGGTGGTTCCAAGGGTGGCATACGTATCGACCCGAAGAAGTATACTGCACAAGAATTGCAAACAATTACGCGTCGCTATACAATGGAGCTATTACGTCGCAATATGATAGGTCCGGGTATAGATGTACCGGCACCAGATGTGAATACCAGCCAACGCGAGATGAGTTGGTTGGTGGATCAATATATTAAAACTTTTGGTAATTTTTTTTTATGAAATATTAGAAAACGTCTTGATAGACAAATAAATTGTTCTTCTAGGCTATAACGATGTAGATGCATTGGCCATCACGACTGGTAAGCCAGTAGAAATAGGCGGTATAAATGGTCGCACCGCCGCCACGGGACGTGGTCTATTTAAGGCGGCTGAATGTTTTATTATGGATAAAGATTGGATGGATTTATTAGGCTGGAAGACTGGTTGGAAAGATAAAACCGTGATCGTACAAGGGTTTGGCAATGTCGGTTCCCATGCATCCGTTTTTGTAGTGGAAGCCGGTGCCAAACTGATCGGTGTTCAAGAATTTGACGTGTCTCTAGTAAATGAGAATGGCATAGATCCAAAGGTATGTGGCGTATTGAAAATAAATATCTCCATGATAATATTTTTTTAATTTTCTTCATATACTTAGGACTTAATGGAGTATTATGCAAAAAATAATAAATCAATCAAGGGCTATACCAAAGCCACCGAAAAAGAGGGCAGTTTGTTGGGTGAAAAATGCGATATACTAATGCCTTGCTCTACGCAAAAGGTTCTCACTGTCGAAAATGCTAACAGTGTACAAGCCAAGATGATTTTAGAAGGCGCTAATGGTCCTTCGACGCCAGCTGCCGATACCGGATTTGTTTTGCAATGCTGGCGGTGTAACGGTATCCTACTTTGAGTACTTAAAGAATATCAATCATGTATCTTATGGCAAAATGAATGTTAAACGCGAGAAAGCCATAATCAACGAGATCTTTAACTCCATGAATGAGTGCGAGGTAAGTGAACTTTGACCACCGTGCAAATAAGTTAATTTGTTAATATGAATTTTTTTAATTTATTTATTTAGGATAAGTTCAAGCCAAACAAAAAGTTAAAGCTCATAAGAGACTGTACGAAGGAGGCGGATATTGTAGACGCAGGACTACAAACAGTTATGGAAACTGCGGGGGCAGGCATTAAGATTGTGGCCAATGAATTCGGTCTCTGCAATGATTTACGCACCGCTGCCTTTATTTACTCGATTTCTAAGATTTTCCGAGCCTTAGAAATGGAGGGCATTTCTCAACAATAATTACAGAATGCGTCTGAAGTCGCTTGGCGATTATTTATTTTTACAAATTTTACATTTATATATTTATAAGATCCAAAGTGTAATATCCTTTTGTATATTTTTCTTCAATTTTTAAATAAATATTTCTTTACACAAACACAAACAAAATGGCTTCTTGACAGCAACAGTTTTACAATTAAAAAACAAAACCCCTACCCACTTACCTCTGTTTTTGGTACCCTTATATCTGTTTTTCTGTTTTTGGTAATATGGTACTCATACGACCTGTATAACCCCATTTGCGCGCCGTGAAAAAATCGGTTTTTCACCACGCGCCAATGCATCAAATGCACCAAAATGCACCAAAAAAGTGGTGAATGGTACCAAAAATCCATCCACCAAATGCACCAAAAATAGCGTAGTACGCCAATTTTGGTGGCATTCACCACTTTTTTGTTGTTTTTTGATGCATTTTGGTGGATGGATTTTGGTACCATTCACCACTTTTTTGATTTTTTTTGGTGGATGGATTTTGGTACCATTCACCACTTTTTTGGTGTTTTTTGATGCATTTTGGTGGATGGATTTTGGTACCATTCACCACTTTTTTGGTGTTTTTTGATGCATTTTGGTGGATGGATTTTGGTACCATTCACCACTTTTTTGCTTTTTTTTGGTGGATGGATTTTGATACCATTCACCACTTTTTTGGTTTTGATGTTTTTTGGCGATTGTTGGTGTTGTTTGGTGGATGGATTTTGGTACCATTCACCACATTTTTGGTGCTTTTTTATGTTTTTTTGGCGATTTTTGGTGTTTTTTGGTATTTTTTGATACATTGGCGCGTCGTGAAAAAATCGATTTTTTGTGATTGTCGCGCTCCTGGTTATACTGGAGTGATGGTGGATGGATGAAAAAGTTAGTGCTCGATAGCACCAACATTTATAAATAGAATTCCATCCACCTAGTGCATCCGTTCCATCCGCCAGTGACCACCAAATGTGCGTCATTGGGTGACCATCGACATATAGTACACGTGCGATTGTCGCGCTCCTGGTGACGCTAGGTTCGCTACCAATGGCTCAAATGATAGCCAATGGAACCTACTAGGTGGCCCAAAGCGTTTGAGCCACCAACCGGACGCACCCAATAGCATAGCGTTTTAAAGTGTACATACTTTTGTACCCCATCATACATATATATGTGTTCAAGTGTACACATTGTTTCACATATGATTATTGAATTTGTTATACATTTATCAACATATGATAGAATTTGTTATACATTTATCAACATATGATTATGATAGAATTTTCACATATAGATGGATACCCATACAATGTTACACATGTGCTGCTAACAGCTGATGTGGCAGATGGCATATGGCATGCGTTTATGCATGATCATTGAGATGATTGGTGGATGGATTTTTCACATATAGATGGAGGTACCCGTACATTATTACACATGTGCTGCTAACAGCTGATGTGGCAGATGGCATATGGCATGCGTTTATGCATGATCATTGAGATGATTGGTGGATGGATTTTTCACATATAGATGGAGGTACCCGTACAATATTACACATGTGATGCTAACAGCTGATGTGGCAGATGGCATATGGCATGCGTTTAAGATGCATGATGCGATCATTGAGATAATTCTCATGAATTCTCAACTTGTTTATATGCACTATGTATATATAACAAACAGACGCGCATAATGTGTACATATGTCTTTTGGTATACCATTACGCATGATCATGTGTGTATTTATGCCCTTTTTTATACTAAGGGTATTCGTTTAAACGTGTAAAAGCCCCGTAAACCTCTTAAACCGTGTATATTTACGAATGCGTAAAAATCTGGCAGCAACTTATATGGAAATTCATTTAAACACATTACGCACCAATGTCAGTGTGTAAAGAACACTTGTAAATTTACGATATTGCAAAAGCAACCCTACCAAACGACCAGCTGATGAATATTATTGTGAAAATTAAAATGGAAAAGGTAAGAATGAAACTCGGAACATAAATTTTATTTAATTGTTGCAATTGTTTTATATTTCAGGATAAAAAGTTAAAGCAAAAGCGTCTACGGCTGAAACCGTCCCATCGCTGGACAGAGTCGCAGTCCCTGCAGCTGTTGCAAGCAGTATCCGACGCAATTAAAGATAGTCCAGAATCTTTTGAGGTAAGGGTTTTAGAAAAGTGAAAATGTTTAGGTACATATGTTTGTTTTAACACGAATTTACGCATATCTTCCAGAAACCGACCTCCCAAAGGTTTTACGAAAAATTGCAGCAAAATACACCGGCACTTCAATCTGTCGTTTGCGTAGCTATGAAAAGCAAAATGAGGTATCTCAAAGCGTTGTACGTTGCCGCGGCAGCCTGGAAAAACAAAACTGGGTCTGGACTACTCGCTAATGGTGACGAGTCAAGCGTATCAGCGCATGTCAACAAAATTTGTCCCAACTTTGACTTACTGGAAGTTATCTTCGGGCAACGCAAAAATGTAAATCCCGGAGTAATTTTTGAAAGCACTGACAGCATTGAAGTACTGGCTGATTCCCCTTGTGCTGATAGTTCGTTAAACGATACCATCGATTCCTACGACTTGTGTGCGCTCGATTGTGAGGATTTAGTTGACCCAATATTACCTATAAGTATAAGTAGCGATTGCAGTGCCGCCGCCGCGGCAACTTCTACACCACAAAGTTCGTTGGACTTTAGAAGTTCAACAAAAAAACCAAAAAGAAAGAGTGAAGCCCCGTTCAATAAATTGATTTTTATTCAGGAGAAAAGGTTGGAATTAGAAGTTAAGAAAATAGAATTAGAAAAAGAAAAAGAAAAGAATGAGGTCGAGTTGAAAAGAATTGAACTGAATAATCAATTAGAAATGAAAAGAATTGAAACTGAATCAGAAAAAGAAACCAAACTGGAAATTGAAAAACTGAAACTTGCTAGTGAAGAACGCATTAAAATGTTTGAAATAGAGTTAAAGTTAAAATCAAAATAAATGTGAAACTTTAAGAGATTTCACATGGTACTTTTTTCGCAAATTTAAAAGATCTCATAGCAAAATACATGTATATTTGAATGTAACTAAATGTTAATAGGCACAGAAGCACTTTTTATTTTTCTGTAAATAAAAGCATATATTAATGGATTTTAAAGATATGTAAACATGAGTTTCAATACTTTATTTTTAAGTTTCCATTAGTGATAACAATGAAAGGCGCTTAGATGCACCTTCAACTGTTGGTAAGTTTTGATCCCCAGGCTCGTCGACTTCACTGTTTTCACTAATGCTTTCTTCGTCAACATCAAAACCACCGTCGTTTTCTTTTAATATAATATTGTGCAATATCGCACAAACTAATATCCACCGGCATGCAAACTTTACCGAATTATCACTCTTTATTTGAATTTTGAGTTCTTTCAAGCTATTAAAACGTTCTTTCAATAAACCAAAGCAATGCTCAATTCTTATTCGGTACTGGCTGAACGTTCTGTTGAACAGAATTCGTTGATTCAAGGTGCCTTCCGTTGCGTTTATTCTAAAAGGAGTAATAAGGGTCGAAGTTAATTTATATGCACTGTCTGCAGCTAACCACTCTGATCCTGTTAGCATTTCAGTGGCGTTTGTGGATAGCTCGCAATTGTTGTATATCCTAGCGTCGTGAACACTACCGGGATACCCCAATACCATATGACGAATTACTAGTTTGTGGTCACACACACATTGAGCCTTAAGTGAATATATATGCTTGCGAGAAAAATATGCTTCGCAATCTACAGTGGGTTTTTCCGCCAATTTTATCTCCGTTCCATCTACGTAGCCAACACAATGTGGTAGCTCACTGAGTGTTTGAACAACTAAAGCTCTACGCTCTACAGGGTCCGGCCAAAACAGAAACTGAGTTTTCCTTTTAATAATTGCATCAAATACCCTGTTGGTCATGACCTATTGAGAAATTTAAAATACAGCTGAAACACAAATTTTAACCGATACATATGTAAATAGCTCACCTGTATTACTCCACCATCGCTAATACCAAACAAACTAGCAATTTTAGTAATTGTTGCTCCTTCTCCACATGAACCCAGTCGGTACATTACTACAGCCAATTGAATTTGGATAGGAAACTGTTTACATGAACGTGGACCATTGAACACTTCGTCATCCTTTATCAGATCAATGATAAAATCAAATGTGGTTTTGCTGACTCGCACAATTTCTCGAAACCTGTTTTCATCCAAATGCGGTAATACATCTATTAAAAAGTTGGGTGATTTTGGGACAGAATGATGAACAAATGTAGATCCATATCTAAAATATGCAGCAGCTGCCAATGCAAAGCTAAAGTCTTCCATAATTTCATCTTCCTTTTTGCGTTGGATTTCTGAAATCATTTATATATTTATGTATATATGCGCCTTTAAAAAATGTAGCATTGACGCAAAACAATTACCGTCATGTTTTCCAAACAGCTCCAACATTAACAAATCAAATACTAGTGATTTTTCGCAAAGTTGAATAAATTTTGCTTTTTCGCTAACTTTCGGCATTTTAATATTTTGACACCCAAACAGCTGTTTAATACATAAATAAGTGGCATTTACACAAAGAATTTGAAGTGCGTTCATGTAACACACTGCGTATTTGCATAAATTTATGCGATGGGTAACATTACACGTTTAAACGAATACCCTTACTATTTTTTTTCTTTCTTTTTTCTTTTTACAGGTTATGCTGTTATGCTGCTGCTGCTTCTGTTGCTGTTGTTCCTGTTGTTCCTGTTGTTCGAGGGTGGGTGGGCAAGGGGAAGAAACCCCCTACCCACTTACTACGCCAATTTTGGTGGTATTCACCACTGCAATGATTTACGCACCGCCGCCTTTATTTACTCGATTTCGAAGATTTTCCGAGCATTAGAATTGGAGGGCATTTCTCAGCAATAATTGCAGAATGCGTCTGAAGTCGCTAGGCGATTGTTTATTTTTACACATTTTACATTTATATATTTATAAGATCCAAAGTGTAATATCCTTTTGTATATTTTTCTTCAATTTTTAAATAAATATTTCTTTACACAAACACAAACAAAATGGCTTCTTGACAGCAACAGTTTTACAATTAAAAAACAAAACCCCTACCCACTTACCTCTGTTTTTGGTACCCTTATATCTGTTTTTCTGTTTTTGGTAATATGGTACTCATACGACCTGTATAACCCCATTTGCGCGCCGTGAAAAAATCGGGTTTTCACCACGCGCCAATGCATCAAATGCACCAAAATGCACCAAAAAAGTGGTGAATGGTACCAAAAATCCATCCACCAAATGCACCAAAAATAGCGTAGTAAGTGGGTAGGGGTTATTATGCATTATTCGGCATTTTTTACGATCCCCAAAATCCAAAATTTTTGCCAGAATAAAATAATTAACATTAAAAAAACATTAACATTAACATATTTTCAACAGAAAAAATCAAAACTTCAAAACATAAACAGTCAATATTGTCAAATTTATTTTTCTCAGTTCAGTTGATATTGAGATTTTCATAAGAACAGTTGTGTTGAACGGAGCGATTTGAATTTGTTCTCGAAGAAAATAATTACAAAAAAAAACCTGACGCAAATAATAAATAAACAAAAAATATTTTCTTACTGAATATTGTGGAATATTTATATATTCGTAATACAATTGTATATATACAATATACAACAAAATCAGCGGATACCAAAATAATTGCCGAAAAAGTGAGTGCAAAAAATTTCTTACAAAAACACACAAAAAAAATCATAACTGGGATTGCATTATCGCAAGGCAATATGTCCTTCCTTTTAAATGGTAAACTTTTGCGATCTTCACTATCGAAGACAGTTTTAAACTGGACCGGACTTGGGGCTACGCGTGAAAAGCACGTGATGCCCAAGCATTTGGAAAAAATCAATAAAGACAAAGACCCACCATTTGCACACATGGTTGAGTATTATTATCACTCGGCCGCTCAGCTAATGGAGCCGATGATGATAAAGGAGCTGGAAAAGTATCCTTACATGAAGAAGGAACAGCGTGAACAACGTGTTTCCGCCATGCTTAAATTGATGGGCTGCACTACAAATCTATTGGAAGTTACCTTCCCTATAATAAGAAGTGATGGCAATTACGAGCTAATCACCGGCTATCGCGCACACCACACTAGACACAGATTACCACTCAAAGGCGGTGGGTTCAATTATATTATTGGCTATTATTTTTCTAGAAAAGCTGGTATATTCAAAAAATTTCTCAACGAATTTTCTAGAATATATGCATGTAGTTGTGTGTTTCAAGAAAATGTTCTTCCTTTTCAATGCTTCAACTGCTGATGTCTAGCATGATATATATAACTGACTGATAATATCCGTTCCTCTTTTGTAGGCATACGTTTTGCCATGGACGTCGACGCCGATGAGATACGCGCTTTGGCTTATCTGATGGCGTTTAAGACGGCTTGCGTGAATGTACCGTTTGGTGGTTCCAAGGGTGGCATACGTATCGACCCGAAGAAGTATACTGCACAAGAATTGCAAACAATTACGCGTCGCTATACAATGGAGCTATTACGTCGCAATATGATAGGTCCGGGTATAGATGTACCGGCACCAGATGTGAATACCAGCCAACGCGAGATGAGTTGGTTGGTGGATCAATATATTAAAACTTTTGGTAATTTTTTTTTATGAAATATTAGAAAACGTCTTGATAGACAAATAAATTGTTCTTCTAGGCTATAACGATGTAGATGCATTGGCCATCACGACTGGTAAGCCAGTAGAAATAGGCGGTATAAATGGTCGCACCGCCGCCACGGGACGTGGTCTATTTAAGGCGGCTGAATGTTTTATTATGGATAAAGATTGGATGGATTTATTAGGCTGGAAGACTGGTTGGAAAGATAAAACCGTGATCGTACAAGGGTTTGGCAATGTCGGTTCCCATGCATCCGTTTTTGTAGTGGAAGCCGGTGCCAAACTGATCGGTGTTCAAGAATTTGACGTGTCTCTAGTAAATGAGAATGGCATAGATCCAAAGGTATGTGGCGTATTGAAAATAAATATCTCCATGATAATATTTTTTTAATTTTCTTCATATACTTAGGACTTAATGGAGTATTATGCAAAAAATAATAAATCAATCAAGGGCTATACCAAAGCCACCGAAAAAGAGGGCAGTTTGTTGGGTGAAAAATGCGATATACTAATGCCTTGCTCTACGCAAAAGGTTCTCACTGTCGAAAATGCTAACAGTGTACAAGCCAAGATGATTTTAGAAGGCGCTAATGGTCCTTCGACGCCAGCTGCCGATGAAATATTACGTAAAAAGAATGTACTCATTATACCGGATTTGTTTTGCAATGCTGGCGGTGTAACGGTATCCTACTTTGAGTACTTAAAGAATATCAATCATGTATCTTATGGCAAAATGAATGTTAAACGCGAGAAAGCCATAATCAACGAGATCTTTAACTCTATGAATGAGTGCGAGGTAAGTGAACTTTGACCACCGTGCAAATAAGTTAATTTGTTAATATGATTTTTTTTAATTTATTTATTTAGGATAAGTTCAAGCCAAACAAAAAGTTAAAGCTCATAAGAGACTGTACGAAGGAGGCGGATATTGTAGACGCAGGACTACAAACAGTTATGGAAACTGCGGGGGCAGGCATTAAGATTGTGGCCAATGAATTCGGTCTCTGCAATGATTTACGCACCGCTGCCTTTATTTACTCGATTTCTAAGATTTTCCGAGCCTTAGAAATGGAGGGCATTTCTCAACAATAATTACAGAATGCGTCTGAAGTCGCTTGGCGATTATTTATTTTTACAAATTTTACATTTATATATTTATAAGATCCAAAGTGTAATATCCTTTTGTATATTTTTCTTCAATTTTTAAATAAATATTTCTTTACAAAAACACAAACAGAATGGCTTCTTGACAGCAACAGTTTAACAATTAAAAAAAAAACCCCTACCCACTTACTACGCCAATTTTGGTGGCATTCACCACTGCAATGATTTACGCACCGCCGCCTTTATTTACTCGATTTCGAAGATTTTCCGAGCATTAGAATTGGAGGGCATTTCTCAGCAATAATTGCAGAATGCGTCTGAAGTCGCTAGGCGATTGTTTATTTTTACACATTTTACATTTATATATTTATAAGATCCAAAGTGTAATATCCTTTTGTATATTTTTCTTCAATTTTTAAATAAATATTTCTTTACACAAACACAAACAAAATGGCTTCTTGACAGCAACAGTTTTACAATTAAAAAACAAAACCCCTACCCACTTACCTCTGTTTTTGGTACCCTTATATCTGTTTTTCTGTTTTTGGTAATATGGTACTCATACGACCTGTATAACCCCATTTGCGCGCCGTGAAAAAATCGGGTTTTCACCACGCGCCAATGCATCAAATGCACCAAAATGCACCAAAAAAGTGGTGAATGGTACCAAAAATCCATCCACCAAATGCACCAAAAATAGCGTAGTAAGTGGGTAGGGGTTATTATGCATTATTCGTCATTTTTTACGATCCCCAAAATCCAAAATTTTTGCCAGAATAAAATAATTAACATTAAAAAAACATTAACATTAACATATTTTCAACAGAAAAAATCAAAACTTCAAAACATAAACAGTCAATATTGTCAAATTTATTTTTCTCAGTTCAGTTGATATTGAGATTTTCATAAGAACAGTTGTGTTGAACGGATCGATTTGAATTTGTTCTCGAAGAAAATAATTACAAAAAAAAACCTGACGCAAATAATAAATAAACAAAAAATATTTTCTTACTGAATATTGTGGAATATTTATATATTCGTAATACAATTGTATATATACAATATACAACAAAATCAGCGGATACCAAAATAATTGCCGAAAAAGTGAGTGCAAAAAATTTCTTACAAAAACACACAAAAAAAATCATAACTGGGATTGCATTATCGCAAGGCAATATGTCCTTCCTTTTAAATGGTAAACTTTTGCGATCTTCACTATCGAAGACAGTTTTAAACTGGACCGGACTTGGGGCTACGCGTGAAAAGCACGTGATGCCCCAGCATTTGGAAAAAATCAATAAAGACAAAGACCCACCATTTGCACACATGGTTGAGTATTATTATCACTCGGCCGCTCAGCTAATGGAGCCGATGATGATAAAGGAGCTGGAAAAGTATCCTTACATGAAGAAGGAACAGCGTGAACAACGTGTTTCCGCCATGCTTAAATTGATGGGCTGCACTACAAATCTATTGGAAGTTACCTTCCCTATAATAAGAAGTGATGGCAATTACGAGCTAATCACCGGCTATCGCGCACACCACACTAGACACAGATTACCACTCAAAGGCGGTGGGTTCAATTATATTATTGGCTATTATTTTTCTAGAAAAGCTGGTATATTCAAAAAATTTCTCAACGAATTTTCTAGAATATATGCATGTAGTTGTGTGTTTCAAGAAAATGTTCTTCCTTTTCAATGCTTCAACTGCTGATGTCTAGCATGATATATATAACTGACTGATAATATCCGTTCCTCTTTTGTAGGCATACGTTTTGCCATGGACGTCGACGCCGATGAGATACGCGCTTTGGCTTATCTGATGGCGTTTAAGACGGCTTGCGTGAATGTACCGTTTGGTGGTTCCAAGGGTGGCATACGTATCGACCCGAAGAAGTATACTGCACAAGAATTGCAAACAATTACGCGTCGCTATACAATGGAGCTATTACGTCGCAATATGATAGGTCCGGGTATAGATGTACCGGCACCAGATGTGAATACCAGCCAACGCGAGATGAGTTGGTTGGTGGATCAATATATTAAAACTTTTGGTAATTTTTTTTTATGAAATATTAGAAAACGTCTTGATAGACAAATAAATTGTTCTTCTAGGCTATAACGATGTAGATGCATTGGCCATCACGACTGGTAAGCCAGTAGAAATAGGCGGTATAAATGGTCGCACCGCCGCCACGGGACGTGGTCTATTTAAGGCGGCTGAATGTTTTATTATGGATAAAGATTGGATGGATTTATTAGGCTGGAAGACTGGTTGGAAAGATAAAACCGTGATCGTACAAGGGTTTGGCAATGTCGGTTCCCATGCATCCGTTTTTGTAGTGGAAGCCGGTGCCAAACTGATCGGTGTTCAAGAATTTGACGTGTCTCTAGTAAATGAGAATGGCATAGATCCAAAGGTATGTGGCGTATTGAAAATAAATATCTCCATGATAATATTTTTTTAATTTTCTTCATATACTTAGGACTTAATGGAGTATTATGCAAAAAATAATAAATCAATCAAGGGCTATACCAAAGCCACCGAAAAAGAGGGCAGTTTGTTGGGTGAAAAATGCGATATACTAATGCCTTGCTCTACGCAAAAGGTTCTCACTGTCGAAAATGCTAACAGTGTACAAGCCAAGATGATTTTAGAAGGCGCTAATGGTCCTTCGACGCCAGCTGCCGATGAAATATTACGTAAAAAGAATGTACTCATTATACCGGATTTGTTTTGCAATGCTGGCGGTGTAACGGTATCCTACTTTGAGTACTTAAAGAATATCAATCATGTATCTTATGGCAAAATGAATGTTAAACGCGAGAAAGCCATAATCAACGAGATCTTTAACTCTATGAATGAGTGCGAGGTAAGTGAACTTTGACCACCGTGCAAATAAGTTAATTTGTTAATATGATTTTTTTTAATTTATTTATTTAGGATAAGTTCAAGCCAAACAAAAAGTTAAAGCTCATAAGAGACTGTACGAAGGAGGCGGATATTGTAGACGCAGGACTACAAACAGTTATGGAAACTGCGGGGGCAGGCATTAAGATTGTGGCCAATGAATTCGGTCTCTGCAATGATTTACGCACCGCTGCCTTTATTTACTCGATTTCTAAGATTTTCCGAGCCTTAGAAATGGAGGGCATTTCTCAACAATAATTACAGAATGCGTCTGAAGTCGCTTGGCGATTATTTATTTTTACAAATTTTACATTTATATATTTATAAGATCCAAAGTGTAATATCCTTTTGTATATTTTTCTTCAATTTTTAAATAAATATTTCTTTACAAAAACACAAACAAAATGGCTTCTTGACAGCAACAGTTTTACAATTAAAAAACAAAACCCCTACCCACTTACCTCTGTTTTTGGTACCCTTATATCTGTTTTTCTGTTTTTGGTAATATGGTACTCATACGACCTGTATAACCCCATTTGCGCGCCGTGAAAAAATCGGTTTTTCACCACGCGCCAATGCATCAAATGCACCAAAATGCACCAAAAAAGTGGTGAATGGTACCAAAAATCCATCCACCAAATGCACCAAAAATAGCGTAGTAAGTGGGTAGGGGTTATTATGCATTATTCGTCATTTTTTACGATCCCCAAAATCCAAAATTTTTGCCAGAATAAAATAATTAACATTAAAAAAACATTAACATTAACATATTTTCAACAGAAAAAATCAAAACTTCAAAACATAAACAGTCAATATTGTCAAATTTATTTTTCTCAGTTCAGTTGATATTGAGATTTTCATAAGAACAGTTGTGTTGAACGGAGCGATTTGAATTTGTTCTCGAAGAAAATAATTACAAAAAAAAACCTGACGCAAATAATAAATAAACAAAAAATATTTTCTTACTGAATATTGTGGAATATTTATATATTCGTAATACAATTGTATATATACAATATACAACAAAATCAGCGGATACCAAAATAATTGCCGAAAAAGTGAGTGCAAAAAATTTCTTACAAAAACACACAAAAAAAATCATAACTGGGATTGCATTATCGCAAGGCAATATGTCCTTCCTTTTAAATGGTAAACTTTTGCGATCTTCACTATCGAAGACAGTTTTAAACTGGACCGGACTTGGGGCTACGCGTGAAAAGCACGTGATGCCCAAGCATTTGGAAAAAATCAATAAAGACAAAGACCCACCATTTGCACACATGGTTGAGTATTATTATCACTCGGCCGCTCAGCTAATGGAGCCGATGATGATAAAGGAGCTGGAAAAGTATCCTTACATGAAGAAGGAACAGCGTGAACAACGTGTTTCCGCCATGCTTAAATTGATGGGCTGCACTACAAATCTATTGGAAGTTACCTTCCCTATAATAAGAAGTGATGGCAATTACGAGCTAATCACCGGCTATCGCGCACACCACACTAGACACAGATTACCACTCAAAGGCGGTGGGTTCAATTATATTATTGGCTATTATTTTTCTAGAAAAGCTGGTATATTCAAAAAATTTCTCAACGAATTTTCTAGAATATATGCATGTAGTTGTGTGTTTCAAGAAAATGTTCTTCCTTTTCAATGCTTCAACTGCTGATGTCTAGCATGATATATATAACTGACTGATAATATCCGTTCCTCTTTTGTAGGCATACGTTTTGCCATGGACGTCGACGCCGATGAGATACGCGCTTTGGCTTATCTGATGGCGTTTAAGACGGCTTGCGTGAATGTACCGTTTGGTGGTTCCAAGGGTGGCATACGTATCGACCCGAAGAAGTATACTGCACAAGAATTGCAAACAATTACGCGTCGCTATACAATGGAGCTATTACGTCGCAATATGATAGGTCCGGGTATAGATGTACCGGCACCAGATGTGAATACCAGCCAACGCGAGATGAGTTGGTTGGTGGATCAATATATTAAAACTTTTGGTAATTTTTTTTTATGAAATATTAGAAAACGTCTTGATAGACAAATAAATTGTTCTTCTAGGCTATAACGATGTAGATGCATTGGCCATCACGACTGGTAAGCCAGTAGAAATAGGCGGTATAAATGGTCGCACCGCCGCCACGGGACGTGGTCTATTTAAGGCGGCTGAATGTTTTATTATGGATAAAGATTGGATGGATTTATTAGGCTGGAAGACTGGTTGGAAAGATAAAACCGTGATCGTACAAGGGTTTGGCAATGTCGGTTCCCATGCATCCGTTTTTGTAGTGGAAGCCGGTGCCAAACTGATCGGTGTTCAAGAATTTGACGTGTCTCTAGTAAATGAGAATGGCATAGATCCAAAGGTATGTGGCGTATTGAAAATAAATATCTCCATAATAATATTTTTTTAATTTTCTTCATATACTAAGGACTTAATGGAGTATTATGCAAAAAATAATAAATCAATCAAGGGCTATACCAAAGCCACCGAAAAAGAGGGCAGTTTGTTGGGTGAAAAATGCGATATACTAATGCCTTGCTCTACGCAAAAGGTTCTCACTGTCGAAAATGCTAACAGTGTACAAGCCAAGATGATTTTAGAAGGCGCTAATGGTCCTTCGACGCCAGCTGCCGATGAAATATTACGTAAAAAGAATGTACTCATTATACCGGATTTGTTTTGCAATGCTGGCGGTGTAACGGTATCCTACTTTGAGTACTTAAAGAATATCAATCATGTATCTTATGGCAAAATGAATGTTAAACGCGAGAAAGCCATAATCAACGAGATCTTTAACTCCATGAATGAGTGCGAGGTAAGTGAACTTTGACCACCGTGCAAATAAGTTAATTTGTTAATATGATTTTTTTTAATTTATTTATTTAGGATAAGTTCAAGCCAAACAAAAAGTTAAAGCTCATAAGAGACTGTACGAAGGAGGCGGATATTGTAGACGCAGGACTACAAACAGTTATGGAAACTGCGGGGGCAGGCATTAAGATTGTGGCCAATGAATTCGGTCTCTGCAATGATTTACGCACCGCTGCCTTTATTTACTCGATTTCTAAGATTTTCCGAGCCTTAGAAATGGAGGGCATTTCTCAACAATAATTACAGAATGCGTCTGAAGTCGCTTGGCGATTATTTATTTTTACAAATTTTACATTTATATATTTATAAGATCCAAAGTGTAATATCCTTTTGTATATTTTTCTTCAATTTTTAAATAAATATTTCTTTACAAAAACACAAACAGAATGGCTTCTTGACAGCAACAGTTTAACAATTAAAAAAAAAAACCCCTACCCACTTACTACGCCAATTTTGGTGGCATTCACCACTGCAATGATTTACGCACCGCCGCCTTTATTTACTCGATTTCGAAGATTTTCCGAGCATTAGAATTGGAGGGCATTTCTCAGCAATAATTGCAGAATGCGTCTGAAGTCGCTAGGCGATTGTTTATTTTTACACATTTTACATTTATATATTTATAAGATCCAAAGTGTAATATCCTTTTGTATATTTTTCTTCAATTTTTAAATAAATATTTCTTTACACAAACACAAACAAAATGGCTTCTTGACAGCAACAGTTTTACAATTAAAAAACAAAACCCCTACCCACTTACCTCTGTTTTTGGTACCCTTATATCTGTTTTTCTGTTTTTGGTAATATGGTACTCATACGACCTGCATAACCCCATTTGCGCGCCGTGAAAAAATCGGGTTTTCACCACGCGCCAATGCATCAAATGCACCAAAATGCACCAAAAAAGTGGTGAATGGTACCAAAAATCCATCCACCAAATGCACCAAAAATAGCGTAGTAAGTGGGTAGGGGTTATTATGCATTATTCGTCATTTTTTACGATCCCCAAAATCCAAAATTTTTGCCAGAATAAAATAATTAACATTAAAAAAACATTAACATTAACATATTTTCAACAGAAAAAATCAAAACTTCAAAACATAAACAGTCAATATTGTCAAATTTATTTTTCTCAGTTCAGTTGATATTGAGATTTTCATAAGAACAGTTGTGTTGAACGGAGCGATTTGAATTTGTTCTCGAAGAAAATAATTACAAAAAAAAACCTGACGCAAATAATAAATAAACAAAAAATATTTTCTTACTGAATATTGTGGAATATTTATATATTCGTAATACAATTGTATATATACAATATACAACAAAATCAGCGGATACCAAAATAATTGCCGAAAAAGTGAGTGCAAAAAATTTCTTACAAAAACACACAAAAAAAATCATAACTGGGATTGCATTATCGCAAGGCAATATGTCCTTCCTTTTAAATGGTAAACTTTTGCGATCTTCACTATCGAAGACAGTTTTAAACTGGACCGGACTTGGGGCTACGCTTGAAAAGCACGTGATGCCCAAGCATTTGGAAAAAATCAATAAAGACAAAGACCCACCATTTGCACACATGGTTGAGTATTATTATCACTCGGCCGCTCAGCTAATGGAGCCGATGATGATAAAGGAGCTGGAAAAGTATCCTTACATGAAGAAGGAACAGCGTGAACAACGTGTTTCCGCCATGCTTAAATTGATGGGCTGCACTACAAATCTATTGGAAGTTACCTTCCCTATAATAAGAAGTGATGGCAATTACGAGCTAATCACCGGCTATCGCGCACACCACACTAGACACAGATTACCACTCAAAGGCGGTGGGTTCAATTATATTATTGGCTATTATTTTTCTAGAAAAGCTGGTATATTCAAAAAATTTCTCAACCAATTTTCTAGAATATATGCATGTAGTTGTGTGTTTCAAGAAAATGTTCTTCCTTTTCAATGCTTCAACTGCTGATGTCTAGCATGATATATATAACTGACTGATAATATCCGTTCCTCTTTTGTAGGCATACGTTTTGCCATGGACGTCGACGCCGATGAGATACGCGCTTTGGCTTATCTGATGGCGTTTAAGACGGCTTGCGTGAATGTACCGTTTGGTGGTTCCAAGGGTGGCATACGTATCGACCCGAAGAAGTATACTGCACAAGAATTGCAAACAATTACGCGTCGCTATACAATGGAGCTATTACGTCGCAATATGATAGGTCCGGGTATAGATGTACCGGCACCAGATGTGAATACCAGCCAACGCGAGATGAGTTGGTTGGTGGATCAATATATTAAAACTTTTGGTAATTTTTTTTTATGAAATATTAGAAAACGTCTTGATAGACAAATAAATTGTTCTTCTAGGCTATAACGATGTAGATGCATTGGCCATCACGACTGGTAAGCCAGTAGAAATAGGCGGTATAAATGGTCGCACCGCCGCCACGGGACGTGGTCTATTTAAGGCGGCTGAATGTTTTATTATGGATAAAGATTGGATGGATTTATTAGGCTGGAAGACTGGTTGGAAAGATAAAACCGTGATCGTACAAGGGTTTGGCAATGTCGGTTCCCATGCATCCGTTTTTGTAGTGGAAGCCGGTGCCAAACTGATCGGTGTTCAAGAATTTGACGTGTCTCTAGTAAATGAGAATGGCATTGATCCAAAGGTATGTGGCGTATTGAAAATAAATATCTCCATGATAATATTTTTTTAATTTTCTTCATATACTTAGGACTTAATGGAGTATTATGCAAAAAATAATAAATCAATCAAGGGCTATACCAAAGCCACCGAAAAAGAGGGCAGTTTGTTGGGTGAAAAATGCGATATACTAATGCCTTGCTCTACGCAAAAGGTTCTCACTGTCGAAAATGCTAACAGTGTACAAGCCAAGATGATTTTAGAAGGCGCTAATGGTCCTTCGACGCCAGCTGCCGATGAAATATTACGTAAAAAGAATGTACTCATTATACCGGATTTGTTTTGCAATGCTGGCGGTGTAACGGTATCCTACTTTGAGTACTTAAAGAATATCAATCATGTATCTTATGGCAAAATGAATGTTAAACGCGAGAAAGGCATAATCAACGAGATCTTTAACTCCATGAATGAGTGCGAGGTAAGTGAACTTTGACCACCGTGCAAATAAGTTAATTTGTTAATATGATTTTTTTTAATTTATTTATTTAGGATAAGTTCAAGCCAAACAAAAAGTTAAAGCTCATAAGAGACTGTACGAAGGAGGCGGATATTGTAGACGCAGGACTACAAACAGTTATGGAAACTGCGGGGGCAGGCATTAAGATTGTGGCCAATGAATTCGGTCTCTGCAATGATTTACGCACCGCTGCCTTTATTTACTCGATTTCTAAGATTTTCCGAGCCTTAGAAATGGAGGGCATTTCTCAACAATAATTACAGAATGCGTCTGAAGTCGCTTGGCGATTATTTATTTTTACAAATTTTACATTTATATATTTATAAGATCCAAAGTGTAATATCCTTTTGTATATTTTTCTTCAATTTTTAAATAAATATTTCTTTACAAAAACACAAACAGAATGGCTTCTTGACAGCAACAGTTTAACAATTAAAAAAAAAAACCCCTACCCACTTACTACGCCAATTTTGGTGGCATTCACCACTGCAATGATTTACGCACCGCCGCCTTTATTTACTCGATTTCGAAGATTTTCCGAGCATTAGAATTGGAGGGCATTTCTCAGCAATAATTGCAGAATGCGTCTGAAGTCGCTAGGCGATTGTTTATTTTTACACATTTTACATTTATATATTTATAAGATCCAAAGTGTAATATCCTTTTGTATATTTTTCTTCAATTTTTAAATAAATATTTCTTTACACAAACACAAACAAAATGGCTTCTTGACAGCAACAGTTTTACAATTAAAAAACAAAACCCCTACCCACTTACCTCTGTTTTTGGTACCCTTATATCTGTTTTTCTGTTTTTGGTAATATGGTACTCATACGACCTGTATAACCCCATTTGCGCGCCGTGAAAAAATCGGTTTTTCACCACGCGCCAATGCATCAAATGCACCAAAATGCACCAAAAAAGTGGTGAATGGTACCAAAAATCCATCCACCAAATGCACCAAAAATAGCGTAGTAAGTGGGTAGGGGTTATTATGCATTATTCGTCATTTTTTACGATCCCCAAAATCCAAAATTTTTGCCAGAATAAAATAATTAACATTAAAAAAACATTAACATTAACATATTTTCAACAGAAAAAATCAAAACTTCAAAACATAAACAGTCAATATTGTCAAATTTATTTTTCTCAGTTCAGTTGATATTGAGATTTTCATAAGAACAGTTGTGTTGAACGGAGCGATTTGAATTTGTTCTCGAAGAAAATAATTACAAAAAAAAACCTGACGCAAATAATAAATAAACAAAAAATATTTTCTTACTGAATATTGTGGAATATTTATATATTCGTAATACAATTGTATATATACAATATACAACAAAATCAGCGGATACCAAAATAATTGCCGAAAAAGTGAGTGCAAAAAATTTCTTACAAAAACACACAAAAAAAAATCATAACTGGGATTGCATTATCGCAAGGCAATATGTCCTTCCTTTTAAATGGTAAACTTTTGCGATCTTCACTATCGAAGACAGTTTTAAACTGGACCGGACTTGGGGCTACGCGTGAAAAGCACGTGATGCCCAAGCATTTGGAAAAAATCAATAAAGACAAAGACCCACCATTTGCACACATGGTTGAGTATTATTATCACTCGGCCGCTCAGCTAATGGAGCCGATGATGATAAAGGAGCTGGAAAAGTATCCTTACATGAAGAAGGAACAGCGTGAACAACGTGTTTCCGCCATGCTTAAATTGATGGGCTGCACTACAAATCTATTGGAAGTTACCTTCCCTATAATAAGAAGTGATGGCAATTACGAGCTAATCACCGGCTATCGCGCACACCACACTAGACACAGATTACCACTCAAAGGCGGTGGGTTCAATTATATTATTGGCTATTATTTTTCTAGAAAAGCTGGTATATTCAAAAAATTTCTCAACGAATTTTCTAGAATATATGCATGTAGTTGTGTGTTTCAAGAAAATGTTCTTCCTTTTCAATGCTTCAACTGCTGATGTCTAGCATGATATATATAACTGACTGATAATATCCGTTCCTCTTTTGTAGGCATACGTTTTGCCATGGACGTCGACGCCGATGAGATACGCGCTTTGGCTTATCTGATGGCGTTTAAGACGGCTTGCGTGAATGTACCGTTTGGTGGTTCCAAGGGTGGCATACGTATCGACCCGAAGAAGTATACTGCACAAGAATTGCAAACAATTACGCGTCGCTATACAATGGAGCTATTACGTCGCAATATGATAGGTCCGGGTATAGATGTACCGGCACCAGATGTGAATACCAGCCAACGCGAGATGAGTTGGTTGGTGGATCAATATATTAAAACTTTTGGTAATTTTTTTTTATGAAATATTAGAAAACGTCTTGATAGACAAATAAATTGTTCTTCTAGGCTATAACGATGTAGATGCATTGGCCATCACGACTGGTAAGCCAGTAGAAATAGGCGGTATAAATGGTCGCACCGCCGCCACGGGACGTGGTCTATTTAAGGCGGCTGAATGTTTTATTATGGATAAAGATTGGATGGATTTATTAGGCTGGAAGACTGGTTGGAAAGATAAAACCGTGATCGTACAAGGGTTTGGCAATGTCGGTTCCCATGCATCCGTTTTTGTAGTGGAAGCCGGTGCCAAACTGATCGGTGTTCAAGAATTTGACGTGTCTCTAGTAAATGAGAATGGCATAGATCCAAAGGTATGTGGCGTATTGAAAATAAATATCTCCATGATAATATTTTTTTAATTTTCTTCATATACTTAGGACTTAATAGAGTATTATGCAAAAAATAATAAATCAATCAAGGGCTATACCAAAGCCACCGAAAAAGAGGGCAGTTTGTTGGGTGAAAAATGCGATATACTAATGCCTTGCTCTACGCAAAAGGTTCTCACTGTCGAAAATGCTAACAGTGTACAAGCCAAGATGATTTTAGAAGGCGCTAATGGTCCTTCGACGCCAGCTGCCGATGAAATATTACGTAAAAAGAATGTACTCATTATACCGGATTTGTTTTGCAATGCTGGCGGTGTAACGGTATCCTACTTTGAGTACTTAAAGAATATCAATCATGTATCTTATGGCAAAATGAATGTTAAACGCGAGAAAGCCATAATCAACGAGATCTTTAACTCCATGAATGAGTGCGAGGTAAGTGAACTTTGACCACCGTGCAAATAAGTTAATTTGTTAATATGATTTTTTTTAATTTATTTATTTAGGATAAGTTCAAGCCAAACAAAAAGTTAAAGCTCATAAGAGACTGTACGAAGGAGGCGGATATTGTAGACGCAGGACTACAAACAGTTATGGAAACTGCGGGGGCAGGCATTAAGATTGTGGCCAATGAATTCGGTCTCTGCAATGATTTACGCACCGCTGCCTTTATTTACTCGATTTCTAAGATTTTCCGAGCCTTAGAAATGGAGGGCATTTCTCAACAATAATTACAGAATGCGTCTGAAGTCGCTTGGCGATTATTTATTTTTACAAATTTTACATTTATATATTTATAAGATCCAAAGTGTAATATCCTTTTGTATATTTTTCTTCAATTTTTAAATAAATATTTCTTTACACAAACACAAACAAAATGGCTTCTTGACAGCAACAGTTTTACAATTAAAAAACAAAACCCCTACCCACTTACCTCTGTTTTTGGTACCCTTATATCTGTTTTTCTGTTTTTGGTAATATGGTACTCATACGACCTGTATAACCCCATTTGCGCGCCGTGAAAAAATCGGGTTTTCACCACGCGCCAATGCATCAAATGCACCAAAATGCACCAAAAAAGTGGTGAATGGTACCAAAAATCCATCCACCAAATGCACCAAAAATAGCGTAGTAAGTGGGTAGGGGTTATTATGCATTATTCGTCATTTTTTACGATCCCCAAAATCCAAAATTTTTGCCAGAATAAAATAATTAACATTAAAAAAACATTAACATTAACATATTTTCAACAGAAAAAATCAAAACTTCAAAACATAAACAGTCAATATTGTCAAATTTATTTTTCTCAGTTCAGTTGATATTGAGATTTTCATAAGAACAGTTGTGTTGAACGGAGCGATTTGAATTTGTTCTCGAAGAAAATAATTACAAAAAAAAACCTGACGCAAATAATAAATAAACAAAAAATATTTTCTTACTGAATATTGTGGAATATTTATATATTCGTAATACAATTGTATATATACAATATACAACAAAATCAGCGGATACCAAAATAATTGCCGAAAAAGTGAGTGCAAAAAATTTCTTACAAAAACACACAAAAAAAATCATAACTGGGATTGCATTATCGCAAGGCAATATGTCCTTCCTTTTAAATGGTAAACTTTTGCGATCTTCACTATCGAAGACAGTTTTAAACTGGACCGGACTTGGGGCTACGCGTGAAAAGCACGTGATGCCCAAGCATTTGGAAAAAATCAATAAAGACAAAGACCCACCATTTGCACACATGGTTGAGTATTATTATCACTCGGCCGCTCAGCTAATGGAGCCGATGATGATAAAGGAGCTGGAAAAGTATCCTTACATGAAGAAGGAACAGCGTGAACAACGTGTTTCCGCCATGCTTAAATTGATGGGCTGCACTACAAATCTATTGGAAGTTACCTTCCCTATAATAAGAAGTGATGGCAATTACGAGCTAATCACCGGCTATCGCGCACACCACACTAGACACAGATTACCACTCAAAGGCGGTGGGTTCAATTATATTATTGGCTATTATTTTTCTAGAAAAGCTGGTATATTCAAAAAATTTCTCAACCAATTTTCTAGAATATATGCATGTAGTTGTGTGTTTCAAGAAAATGTTCTTCCTTTTCAATGCTTCAACTGCTGATGTCTAGCATGATATATATAACTGACTGATAATATCCGTTCCTCTTTTGTAGGCATACGTTTTGCCATGGACGTCGACGCCGATGAGATACGCGCTTTGGCTTATCTGATGGCGTTTAAGACGGCTTGCGTGAATGTACCGTTTGGTGGTTCCAAGGGTGGCATACGTATCGACCCGAAGAAGTATACTGCACAAGAATTGCAAACAATTACGCGTCGCTATACAATGGAGCTATTACGTCGCAATATGATAGGTCCGGGTATAGATGTACCGGCACCAGATGTGAATACCAGCCAACGCGAGATGAGTTGGTTGGTGGATCAATATATTAAAACTTTTGGTAATTTTTTTTTATGAAATATTAGAAAACGTCTTGATAGACAAATAAATTGTTCTTCTAGGCTATAACGATGTAGATGCATTGGCCATCACGACTGGTAAGCCAGTAGAAATAGGCGGTATAAATGGTCGCACCGCCGCCACGGGACGTGGTCTATTTAAGGCGGCTGAATGTTTTATTATGGATAAAGATTGGATGGATTTATTAGGCTGGAAGACTGGTTGGAAAGATAAAACCGTGATCGTACAAGGGTTTGGCAATGTCGGTTCCCATGCATCCGTTTTTGTAGTGGAAGCCGGTGCCAAACTGATCGGTGTTCAAGAATTTGACGTGTCTCTAGTAAATGAGAATGGCATTGATCCAAAGGTATGTGGCGTATTGAAAATAAATATCTCCATGATAATATTTTTTTAATTTTCTTCATATACTTAGGACTTAATGGAGTATTATGCAAAAAATAATAAATCAATCAAGGGCTATACCAAAGCCACCGAAAAAGAGGGCAGTTTGTTGGGTGAAAAATGCGATATACTAATGCCTTGCTCTACGCAAAAGGTTCTCACTGTCGAAAATGCTAACAGTGTACAAGCCAAGATGATTTTAGAAGGCGCTAATGGTCCTTCGACGCCAGCTGCCGATGAAATATTACGTAAAAAGAATGTACTCATTATACCGGATTTGTTTTGCAATGCTGGCGGTGTAACGGTATCCTACTTTGAGTACTTAAAGAATATCAATCATGTATCTTATGGCAAAATGAATGTTAAACGCGAGAAAGCCATAATCAACGAGATCTTTAACTCCATGAATGAGTGCGAGGTAAGTGAACTTTGACCACCGTGCAAATAAGTTAATTTGTTAATATGAATTTTTTTAATTTATTTATTTAGGATAAGTTCAAGCCAAACAAAAAGTTAAAGCTCATAAGAGACTGTACGAAGGAGGCGGATATTGTAGACGCAGGACTACAAACAGTTATGGAAACTGCGGGGGCAGGCATTAAGATTGTGGCCAATGAATTCGGTCTCTGCAATGATTTACGCACCGCTGCCTTTATTTACTCGATTTCTAAGATTTTCCGAGCCTTAGAAATGGAGGGCATTTCTCAACAATAATTACAGAATGCGTCTGAAGTCGCTTGGCGATTATTTATTTTTACAAATTTTACATTTATATATTTATAAGATCCAAAGTGTAATATCCTTTTGTATATTTTTCTTCAATTTTTAAATAAATATTTCTTTACAAAAACACAAACAGAATGGCTTCTTGACAGCAACAGTTTAACAATTAAAAAAAAAAAACCCCTACCCACTTACTACGCCAATTTTGGTGGCATTCACCACTGCAATGATTTACGCACCGCCGCCTTTATTTACTCGATTTCGAAGATTTTCCGAGCATTAGAATTGGAGGGCATTTCTCAGCAATAATTGCAGAATGCGTCTGAAGTCGCTAGGCGATTGTTTATTTTTACACATTTTACATTTATATATTTATAAGATCCAAAGTGTAATATCCTTTTGTATATTTTTCTTCAATTTTAAATAAATATTTCTTTACACAAACACAAACAAAATGGCTTCTTGACAGCAACAGTTTTACAATTAAAAAACAAAACCCCTACCCACTTACCTCTGTTTTTGGTACCCTTATATCTGTTTTTCTGTTTTTGGTAATATGGTACTCATACGACCTGTATAACCCCATTTGCGCGCCGTGAAAAAATCGGGTTTTCACCACGCGCCAATGCATCAAATGCACCAAAATGCACCAAAAAAGTGGTGAATGGTACCAAAAATCCATCCACCAAATGCACCAAACATAGCGTAGTAAGTGGGTAGGGGTTATTATGCATTATTCGTCATTTTTTACGATCCCCAAAATCCAAAATTTTTGCCAGAATAAAATAATTAACATTAAAAAAACATTAACATTAACATATTTTCAACAGAAAAAATCAAAACTTCAAAACATAAACAGTCAATATTGTCAAATTTATTTTTCTCAGTTCAGTTGATATTGAGATTTTCATAAGAACAGTTGTGTTGAACGGAGCGATTTGAATTTGTTCTCGAAGAAAATAATTACAAAAAAAAACCTGACGCAAATAATAAATAAACAAAAAATATTTTCTTACTGAATATTGTGGAATATTTATATATTCGTAATACAATTGTATATATACAATATACAACAAAATCAGCGGATACCAAAATAATTGCCGAAAAAGTAAGTGCAAAAAATTTCTTACAAAAACACACAAAAAAAATCATAACTGGGATTGCATTATCGCAAGGCAATATGTCCTTCCTTTTAAATGGTAAACTTTTACGATCTTCACTATCGAAGACAGTTTTAAACTGGACCGGACTTGGAGCTACGCGTGAAAAGCACGTGATGCCCAAGCATTTGGAAAAAATCAATAAAGACAAAGACCCACCATTTGCACACATGGTTGAGTATTATTATCACTCGGCCGCTCAGCTAATGGAGCCGATGATGATAAAGGAGCTGGAAAAGTATCCTTACATGAAGAAGGAACAGCGTGAACAACGTGTTTCCGCCATGCTTAAATTGATGGGCTGCACTACAAATCTATTGGAAGTTACCTTCCCTATAATAAGAAGTGATGGCAATTACGAGCTAATCACCGGCTATCGCGCACACCACACTAGACACAGATTACCACTCAAAGGCGGTGGGTTCAATTATATTATTGGCTATTATTTTTCTAGAAAAGCTGGTATATTCAAAAAATTTCTCAACGAATTTTCTAGAATATATGCATGTAGTTGTGTGTTTCAAGAAAATGTTCTTCCTTTTCAATGCTTCAACTGCTGATGTCTAGCATGATATATATAACTGACTGATAATATCCGTTCCTCTTTTGTAGGCATACGTTTTGCCATGGACGTCGACGCCGATGAGATACGCGCTTTGGCTTATCTGATGGCGTTTAAGACGGCTTGCGTGAATGTACCGTTTGGTGGTTCCAAGGGTGGCATACGTATCGACCCGAAGAAGTATACTGCACAAGAATTGCAAACAATTACGCGTCGCTATACAATGGAGCTATTACGTCGCAATATGATAGGTCCGGGTATAGATGTACCGGCACCAGATGTGAATACCAGCCAACGCGAGATGAGTTGGTTGGTGGATCAATATATTACAACTTTTGGTAATTTTTTTTTATGAAATATTAGAAAACGTCTTGATAGACAAATAAATTGTTCTTCTAGGCTATAACGATGTAGATGCATTGGCCATCACGACTGGTAAGCCAGTAGAAATAGGCGGTATAAATGGTCGCACCGCCGCCACGGGACGTGGTCTATTTAAGGCGGCTGAATGTTTTATTATGGATAAAGATTGGATGGATTTATTAGGCTGGAAGACTGGTTGGAAAGATAAAACCGTGATCGTACAAGGGTTTGGCAATGTCGGTTCCCATGCATCTGTTTTTGTAGTGGAAGCCGGTGCCAAACTGATCGGTGTTCAAGAATTTGACGTGTCTCTAGTAAATGAGAATGGCATTGATCCAAAGGTATGTGGCGTATTGAAAATAAATATCTCCATGATAATATTTTTTTAATTTTCTTCATATACTTAGGACTTAATGGAGTATTATGCAAAAAATAATAAATCAATCAAGGGCTATACCAAAGCCACCGAAAAAGAGGGCAGTTTGTTGGGTGAAAAATGCGATATACTAATGCCTTGCTCTACGCAAAAGGTTCTCACTGTCGAAAATGCTAACAGTGTACAAGCCAAGATGATTTTAGAAGGCGCTAATGGTCCTTCGACGCCAGCTGCCGATGAAATATTACGTAAAAAGAATGTACTCATTATACCGGATTTGTTTTGCAATGCTGGTGGTGTAACGGTATCCTACTTTGAGTACTTAAAGAATATCAATCATGTATCTTATGGCAAAATGAATGTTAAACGCGAGAAAGCCATAATCAACGAGATCTTTAACTCCATGAATGAGTGCGAGGTAAGTGAACTTTGACCACCGTGCAAATAAGTTAATTTGTTAATATGAATTTTTTTAATTTATTTATTTAGGATAAGTTCAAGCCAAACAAAAAGTTAAAGCTCATAAGAGACTGTACGAAGGAGGCGGATATTGTAGACGCAGGACTACAAACAGTTATGGAAACTGCGGGGGCAGGCATTAAGATTGTGGTCAATGAATTCGGTCTCTGCAATGATTTACGCACCGCCGCCTTTATTTACTCGATTTCGAAGATTTTCCGAGCATTAGAATTGGAGGGCATTTCTCAGCAATAATTGCAGAATGCGTCTGAAGTCGCTAGGCGATTGTTTATTTTTACACATTTTACATTTATATATTTATAAGATCCAAAGTGTAATATCCTTTTGTATATTTTTCTTCAATTTTTAAATAAATATTTCTTTACACAAACACAAACAAAATGGCTTCTTGACAGCAACAGTTTTACAATTAAAAAACAAAACCCCTACCCACTTACCTCTGTTTTTGGTACCCTTATATCTGTTTTTCTGTTTTTGGTAATATGGTACTCATACGACCTGTATAACCCCATTTGCGCGCCGTGAAAAAATCGGTTTTTCACCACGCGCCAATGCATCAAATGCACCAAAATGCACCAAAAAAGTGGTGAATGGTACCAAAAATCCATCCACCAAATGCACCAAAAATAGCGTAGTAAGTGGGTAGGGGTTATTATGCATTATTCGTCATTTTTTACGATCCCCAAAATCCAAAATTTTTGCCAGAATAAAATAATTAACATTAAAAAAACATTAACATTAACATATTTTCAACAGAAAAAATCAAAACTTCAAAACATAAACAGTCAATATTGTCAAATTTATTTTTCTCAGTTCAGTTGATATTGAGATTTTCATAAGAACAGTTGTGTTGAACGGAGCGATTTGAATTTGTTCTCGAAGAAAATAATTACAAAAAAAAACCTGACGCAAATAATAAATAAACAAAAAATATTTTCTTACTGAATATTGTGGAATATTTATATATTCGTAATACAATTGTATATATACAATATACAACAAAATCAGCGGATACCAAAATAATTGCCGAAAAAGTGAGTGCAAAAAATTTCTTACAAAAACACACAAAAAAAATCATAACTGGGATTGCATTATCGCAAGGCAATATGTCCTTCCTTTTAAATGGTAAACTTTTGCGATCTTCACTATCGAAGACAGTTTTAAACTGGACCGGACTTGGGGCTACGCGTGAAAAGCACGTGATGCCCAAGCATTTGGAAAAAATCAATAAAGACAAAGACCCACCATTTGCACACATGGTTGAGTATTATTATCACTCGGCCGCTCAGCTAATGGAGCCGATGATGATAAAGGAGCTGGAAAAGTATCCTTACATGAAGAAGGAACAGCGTGAACAACGTGTTTCCGCCATGCTTAAATTGATGGGCTGCACTACAAATCTATTGGAAGTTACCTTCCCTATAATAAGAAGTGATGGCAATTACGAGCTAATCACCGGCTATCGCGCACACCACACTAGACACAGATTACCACTCAAAGGCGGTGGGTTCAATTATATTATTGGCTATTATTTTTCTAGAAAAGCTGGTATATTCAAAAAATTTCTCAACGAATTTTCTAGAATATATGCATGTAGTTGTGTGTTTCAAGAAAATGTTCTTCCTTTTCAATGCTTCAACTGCTGATGTCTAGCATGATATATATAACTGACTGATAATATCCGTTCCTCTTTTGTAGGCATACGTTTTGCCATGGACGTCGACGCCGATGAGATACGCGCTTTGGCTTATCTGATGGCGTTTAAGACGGCTTGCGTGAATGTACCGTTTGGTGGTTCCAAGGGTGGCATACGTATCGACCCGAAGAAGTATACTGCACAAGAATTGCAAACAATTACGCGTCGCTATACAATGGAGCTATTACGTCGCAATATGATAGGTCCGGGTATAGATGTACCGGCACCAGATGTGAATACCAGCCAACGCGAGATGAGTTGGTTGGTGGATCAATATATTAAAACTTTTGGTAATTTTTTTTTATGAAATATTAGAAAACGTCTTGATAGACAAATAAATTGTTCTTCTAGGCTATAACGATGTAGATGCATTGGCCATCACGACTGGTAAGCCAGTAGAAATAGGCGGTATAAATGGTCGCACCGCCGCCACGGGACGTGGTCTATTTAAGGCGGCTGAATGTTTTATTATGGATAAAGATTGGATGGATTTATTAGGCTGGAAGACTGGTTGGAAAGATAAAACCGTGATCGTACAAGGGTTTGGCAATGTCGGTTCCCATGCATCCGTTTTTGTAGTGGAAGCCGGTGCCAAACTGATCGGTGTTCAAGAATTTGACGTGTCTCTAGTAAATGAGAATGGCATAGATCCAAAGGTATGTGGCGTATTGAAAATAAATATCTCCATGATAATATTTTTTTAATTTTCTTCATATACTTAGGACTTAATGGAGTATTATGCAAAAAATAATAAATCAATCAAGGGCTATACCAAAGCCACCGAAAAAGAGGGCAGTTTGTTGGGTGAAAAATGCGATATACTAATGCCTTGCTCTACGCAAAAGGTTCTCACTGTCGAAAATGCTAACAGTGTACAAGCCAAGATGATTTTAGAAGGCGCTAATGGTCCTTCGACGCCAGCTGCCGATGAAATATTACGTAAAAAGAATGTACTCATTATACCGGATTTGTTTTGCAATGCTGGCGGTGTAACGGTATCCTACTTTGAGTACTTAAAGAATATCAATCATGTATCTTATGGCAAAATGAATGTTAAACGCGAGAAAGCCATAATCAACGAGATCTTTAACTCCATGAATGAGTGCGAGGTAAGTGAACTTTGACCACCGTGCAAATAAGTTAATTTGTTAATATGAATTTTTTTAATTTATTTATTTAGGATAAGTTCAAGCCAAACAAAAAGTTAAAGCTCATAAGAGACTGTACGAAGGAGGCGGATATTGTAGACGCAGGACTACAAACAGTTATGGAAACTGCGGGGGCAGGCATTAAGATTGTGGCCAATGAATTCGGTCTCTGCAATGATTTACGCACCGCTGCCTTTATTTACTCGATTTCTAAGATTTTCCGAGCCTTAGAAATGGAGGGCATTTCTCAACAATAATTACAGAATGCGTCTGAAGTCGCTTGGCGATTATTTATTTTTACAAATTTTACATTTATATATTTATAAGATCCAAAGTGTAATATCCTTTTGTATATTTTTCTTCAATTTTTAAATAAATATTTCTTTACACAAACACAAACAAAATGGCTTCTTGACAGCAACAGTTTTACAATTAAAAAACAAAACCCCTACCCACTTACCTCTGTTTTTGGTACCCTTATATCTGTTTTTCTGTTTTTGGTAATATGGTACTCATACGACCTGTATAACCCCATTTGCGCGCCGTGAAAAAATCGGGTTTTCACCACGCGCCAATGCATCAAATGCACCAAAATGCACCAAAAAAGTGGTGAATGGTACCAAAAATCCATCCACCAAATGCACCAAAAATAGCGTAGTAAGTGGGTAGGGGTTATTATGCATTATTCGTCATTTTTTACGATCCCCAAAATCCAAAATTTTTGCCAGAATAAAATAATTAACATTAAAAAAACATTAACATTAACATATTTTCAACAGAAAAAATCAAAACTTCAAAACATAAACAGTCAATATTGTCAAATTTATTTTTCTCAGTTCAGTTGATATTGAGATTTTCATAAGAACAGTTGTGTTGAACGGAGCGATTTGAATTTGTTCTCGAAGAAAATAATTACAAAAAAAAACCTGACGCAAATAATAAATAAACAAAAAATATTTTCTTACTGAATATTGTGGAATATTTATATATTCGTAATACAATTGTATATATACAATATACAACAAAATCAGCGGATACCAAAATAATTGCCGAAAAAGTGAGTGCAAAAAATTTCTTACAAAAACACACAAAAAAAATCATAACTGGGATTTGCATTATCGCAAGGCAATATGTCCTTCCTTTTAAATGGTAAACTATTGCGATCTTCACTATCGAAGACAGTTTTAAACTGGACCGGACTTGGGGCTACGCGTGAAAAGCACGTGATGCCCAAGCATTTGGAAAAAATCAATAAAGACAAAGACCCACCATTTGCACACATGGTTGAGTATTATTATCACTCGGCCGCTCAGCTAATGGAGCCGATGATGATAAAGGAGCTGGAAAAGTATCCTTACATGAAGAAGGAACAGCGTGAACAACGTGTTTCCGCCATGCTTAAATTGATGGGCTGCACTACAAATCTATTGGAAGTTACCTTCCCTATAATAAGAAGTGATGGCAATTACGAGCTAATCACCGGCTATCGCGCACACCACACTAGACACAGATTACCACTCAAAGGCGGTGGGTTCAATTATATTATTGGCTATTATTTTTCTAGAAAAGCTGGTATATTCAAAAAATTTCTCAACGAATTTTCTAGAATATATGCATGTAGTTGTGTGTTTCAAGAAAATGTTCTTCCTTTTCAATGCTTCAACTGCTGATGTCTAGCATGATATATATAACTGACTGATAATATCCGTTCCTCTTTTGTAGGCATACGTTTTGCCATGGACGTCGACGCCGATGAGATACGCGCTTTGGCTTATCTGATGGCGTTTAAGACGGCTTGCGTGAATGTACCGTTTGGTGGTTCCAAGGGTGGCATACGTATCGACCCGAAGAAGTATACTGCACAAGAATTGCAAACAATTACGCGTCGCTATACAATGGAGCTATTACGTCGCAATATGATAGGTCCGGGTATAGATGTACCGGCACCAGATGTGAATACCAGCCAACGCGAGATGAGTTGGTTGGTGGATCAATATATTAAAACTTTTGGTAATTTTTTTTTATGAAATATTAGAAAACGTCTTGATAGACAAATAAATTGTTCTTCTAGGCTATAACGATGTAGATGCATTGGCCATCACGACTGGTAAGCCAGTAGAAATAGGCGGTATAAATGGTCGCACCGCCGCCACGGGACGTGGTCTATTTAAGGCGGCTGAATGTTTTATTATGGATAAAGATTGGATGGATTTATTAGGCTGGAAGACTGGTTGGAAAGATAAAACCGTGATCGTACAAGGGTTTGGCAATGTCGGTTCCCATGCATCCGTTTTTGTAGTGGAAGCCGGTGCCAAACTGATCGGTGTTCAAGAATTTGACGTGTCTCTAGTAAATGAGAATGGCATTGATCCAAAGGTATGTGGCGTATTGAAAATAAATATCTCCATGATAATATTTTTTTAATTTTCTTCATATACTTAGGACTTAATGGAGTATTATGCAAAAAATAATAAATCAATCAAGGGCTATACCAAAGCCACCGAAAAAGAGGGCAGTTTGTTGGGTGAAAAATGCGATATACTAATGCCTTGCTCTACGCAAAAGGTTCTCACTGTCGAAAATGCTAACAGTGTACAAGCCAAGATGATTTTAGAAGGCGCTAATGGTCCTTCGACGCCAGCTGCCGATGAAATATTACGTAAAAAGAATGTACTCATTATACCGGATTTGTTTTGCAATGCTGGCGGTGTAACGGTATCCTACTTTGAGTACTTAAAGAATATCAATCATGTATCTTATGGCAAAATGAATGTTAAACGCGAGAAAGCCATAATCAACGAGATCTTTAACTCCATGAATGAGTGCGAGGTAAGTGAACTTTGACCACCGTGCAAATAAGTTAATTTGTTAATATGAATTTTTTTAATTTATTTATTTAGGATAAGTTCAAGCCAAACAAAAAGTTAAAGCTCATAAGAGACTGTACGAAGGAGGCGGATATTGTAGACGCAGGACTACAAACAGTTATGGAAACTGCGGGGGCAGGCATTAAGATTGTGGCCAATGAATTCGGTCTCTGCAATGATTTACGCACCGCTGCCTTTATTTACTCGATTTCTAAGATTTTCCGAGCCTTAGAAATGGAGGGCATTTCTCAACAATAATTACAGAATGCGTCTGAAGTCGCTTGGCGATTATTTATTTTTACAAATTTTACATTTATATATTTATAAGATCCAAAGTGTAATATCCTTTTGTATATTTTTCTTAAATTTTTAAATAAATATTTCTTTACAAAAACACAAACAGAATGGCTTCTTGACAGCAACAGTTTAACAATTAAAAAAAAAAACCCCTACCCACTTACTACGCCAATTTTGGTGGCATTCACCACTGCAATGATTTACGCACCGCCGCCTTTATTTACTCGATTTCGAAGATTTTCCGAGCATTAGAATTGGAGGGCATTTCTCAGCAATAATTGCAGAATGCGTCTGAAGTCGCTAGGCGATTGTTTATTTTTACACATTTTACATTTATAGTTATATTTATAAGATCCAAAGTGTAATATCCTTTTGTATATTTTTCTTCAATTTTTAAATAAATATTTCTTTACACAAACACAAACAAAATGGCTTCTTGACAGCAACAGTTTTACAATTAAAAAACAAAACCCCTACCCACTTACCTCTGTTTTTGGTACCCTTATATCTGTTTTTCTGTTTTTGGTAATATGGTACTCATACGACCTGTATAACCCCATTTGCGCGCCGTGAAAAAATCGGGTTTTCACCACGCGCCAATGCATCAACTGCACCAAAATGCACCAAAAAAGTGGTGAATGGTACCAAAAATCCATCCACCAAATGCACCAAACATAGCGTAGTAAGTGGGTAGGGGTTATTATGCATTATTCGTCATTTTTTACGATCCCCAAAATCCAAAATTTTTCCCAGAATAAAATAATTAACATTAAAAAAACATTAACATTAACATATTTTCAACAGAAAAAATCAAAACTTCAAAACATAAACAGTCAATATTGTCAAATTTATTTTTCTCAGTTCAGTTGATATTGAGATTTTCATAAGAACAGTTGTGTTGAACGGAGCGATTTGAATTTGTTCTCGAAGAAAATAATTACAAAAAAAAACCTGACGCAAATAATAAATAAACAAAAAATATTTTCTTACTGAATATTGTGGAATATTTATATATTCGTAATACAATTGTATATATACAATATACAACAAAATCAGCGGATACCAAAATAATTGCCGAAAAAGTAAGTGCAAAAAATTTCTTACAAAAACACACAAAAAAAATCATAACTGGGATTGCATTATCGCAAGGCAATATGTCCTTCCTTTTAAATGGTAAACTTTTACGATCTTCACTATCGAAGACAGTTTTAAACTGGACCGGACTTGGAGCTACGCGTGAAAAGCACGTGATGCCCAAGCATTTGGAAAAAATCAATAAAGACAAAGACCCACCATTTGCACACATGGTTGAGTATTATTATCACTCGGCCGCTCAGCTAATGGAGCCGATGATGATAAAGGAGCTGGAAAAGTATCCTTACATGAAGAAGGAACAGCGTGAACAACGTGTTTCCGCCATGCTTAAATTGATGGGCTGCACTACAAATCTATTGGAAGATAATAAGAAGTGATGGCAATTACGAGCTAATCACCGGCTATCGCGCACACCACACTAGACACAGATTACCACTCAAAGGCGGTGGGTTCAATTATATTATTGGCTATTATTTTTCTAGAAAAGCTGGTATATTCAAAAAATTTCTCAACGAATTTTCTAGAATATATGCATGTAGTTGTGTGTTTCAAGAAAATGTTCTTCCTTTTCAATGCTTCAACTGCTGATGTCTAGCATGATATATATAACTGACTGATAATATCCGTTCCTCTTTTGTAGGCATACGTTTTGCCATGGACGTCGACGCCGATGAGATACGCGCTTTGGCTTATCTGATGGCGTTTAAGACGGCTTGCGTGAATGTACCGTTTGGTGGTTCCAAGGGTGGCATACGTATCGACCCGAAGAAGTATACTGCACAAGAATTGCAAACAATTACGCGTCGCTATACAATGGAGCTATTACGTCGCAATATGATAGGTCCGGGTATAGATGTACCGGCACCAGATGTGAATACCAGCCAACGCGAGATGAGTTGGTTGGTGGATCAATATATTAAAACTTTTGGTAATTTTTTTTTATGAAATATTAGAAAACGTCTTGATAGACAAATAAATTGTTCTTCTAGGCTATAACGATGTAGATGCATTGGCCATCACGACTGGTAAGCCAGTAGAAATAGGCGGTATAAATGGTCGCACCGCCGCCACGGGACGTGGTCTATTTAAGGCGGCTGAATGTTTTATTATGGATAAAGATTGGATGGATTTATTAGGCTGGAAGACTGGTTGGAAAGATAAAACCGTGATCGTACAAGGGTTTGGCAATGTCGGTTCCCATGCATCCGTTTTTGTAGTGGAAGCCGGTGCCAAACTGATCGGTGTTCAAGAATTTGACGTGTCTCTAGTAAATGAGAATGGCATTGATCCAAAGGTATGTGGCGTATTGAAAATAAATATCTCCATGATAATATTTTTTTAATTTTCTTCATATACTTAGGACTTAATGGAGTATTATGCAAAAAATAATAAATCAATCAAGGGCTATACCAAAGCCACCGAAAAAGAGGGCAGTTTGTTGGGTGAAAAATGCGATATACTAATGCCTTGCTCTACGCAAAAGGTTCTCACTGTCGAAAATGCTAACAGTGTACAAGCCAAGATGATTTTAGAAGGCGCTAATGGTCCTTCGACGCCAGCTGCCGATGAAATATTACGTAAAAAGAATGTACTCATTATACCGGATTTGTTTTGCAATGCTGGCGGTGTAACGGTATCCTACTTTGAGTACTTAAAGAATATCAATCATGTATCTTATGGCAAAATGAATGTTAAACGCGAGAAAGGCATAATCAACGAGATCTTTAACTCCATGAATGAGTGCGAGGTAAGTGAACTTTGACCACCGTGCAAATAAGTTAATTTGTTAATATGATTTTTTTTAATTTATTTATTTAGGATAAGTTCAAGCCAAACAAAAAGTTAAAGCTCATAAGAGACTGTACGAAGGAGGCGGATATTGTAGACGCAGGACTACAAACAGTTATGGAAACTGCGGGGGCAGGCATTAAGATTGTGGCCAATGAATTCGGTCTCTGCAATGATTTACGCACCGCTGCCTTTATTTACTCGATTTCTAAGATTTTCCGAGCCTTAGAAATGGAGGGCATTTCTCAACAATAATTACAGAATGCGTCTGAAGTCGCTTGGCGATTATTTATTTTTACAAATTTTACATTTATATATTTATAAGATCCAAAGTGTAATATCCTTTTGTATATTTTTCTTAAATTTTTAAATAAATATTTCTTTACAAAAACACAAACAGAATGGCTTCTTGACAGCAACAGTTTAACAATTAAAAAAAAAAACCCCTACCCACTTACTACGCCAATTTTGGTGGCATTCACCACTGCAATGATTTACGCACCGCCGCCTTTATTTACTCGATTTCGAAGATTTTCCGAGCATTAGAATTGGAGGGCATTTCTCAGCAATAATTGCAGAATGCGTCTGAAGTCGCTAGGCGATTGTTTATTTTTACACATTTTACATTTATAGTTATATTTATAAGATCCAAAGTGTAATATCCTTTTGTATATTTTTCTTCAATTTTTAAATAAATATTTCTTTACACAAACACAAACAAAATGGCTTCTTGACAGCAACAGTTTTACAATTAAAAAACAAAACCCCTACCCACTTACCTCTGTTTTTGGTACCCTTATATCTGTTTTTCTGTTTTTGGTAATATGGTACTCATACGACCTGTATAACCCCATTTGCGCGCCGTGAAAAAATCGGGTTTTCACCACGCGCCAATGCATCAACTGCACCAAAATGCACCAAAAAAGTGGTGAATGGTACCAAAAATCCATCCACCAAATGCACCAAACATAGCGTAGTAAGTGGGTAGGGGTTATTATGCATTATTCGTCATTTTTTACGATCCCCAAAATCCAAAATTTTTCCCAGAATAAAATAATTAACATTAAAAAAACATTAACATTAACATATTTTCAACAGAAAAAATCAAAACTTCAAAACATAAACAGTCAATATTGTCAAATTTATTTTTCTCAGTTCAGTTGATATTGAGATTTTCATAAGAACAGTTGTGTTGAACGGAGCGATTTGAATTTGTTCTCGAAGAAAATAATTACAAAAAAAAACCTGACGCAAATAATAAATAAACAAAAAATATTTTCTTACTGAATATTGTGGAATATTTATATATTCGTAATACAATTGTATATATACAATATACAACAAAATCAGCGGATACCAAAATAATTGCCGAAAAAGTAAGTGCAAAAAATTTCTTACAAAAACACACAAAAAAAATCATAACTGGGATTGCATTATCGCAAGGCAATATGTCCTTCCTTTTAAATGGTAAACTTTTACGATCTTCACTATCGAAGACAGTTTTAAACTGGACCGGACTTGGAGCTACGCGTGAAAAGCACGTGATGCCCAAGCATTTGGAAAAAATCAATAAAGACAAAGACCCACCATTTGCACACATGGTTGAGTATTATTATCACTCGGCCGCTCAGCTAATGGAGCCGATGATGATAAAGGAGCTGGAAAAGTATCCTTACATGAAGAAGGAACAGCGTGAACAACGTGTTTCCGCCATGCTTAAATTGATGGGCTGCACTACAAATCTATTGGAAGTTACCTTCCCTATAATAAGAAGTGATGGCAATTACGAGCTAATCACCGGCTATCGCGCACACCACACTAGACACAGATTACCACTCAAAGGCGGTGGGTTCAATTATATTATTGGCTATTATTTTTCTAGAAAAGCTGGTATATTCAAAAAATTTCTCAACGAATTTTCTAGAATATATGCATGTAGTTGTGTGTTTCAAGAAAATGTTCTTCCTTTTCAATGCTTCAACTGCTGATGTCTAGCATGATATATATAACTGACTGATAATATCCGTTCCTCTTTTGTAGGCATACGTTTTGCCATGGACGTCGACGCCGATGAGATACGCGCTTTGGCTTATCTGATGGCGTTTAAGACGGCTTGCGTGAATGTACCGTTTGGTGGTTCCAAGGGTGGCATACGTATCGACCCGAAGAAGTATACTGCACAAGAATTGCAAACAATTACGCGTCGCTATACAATGGAGCTATTACGTCGCAATATGATAGGTCCGGGTATAGATGTACCGGCACCAGATGTGAATACCAGCCAACGCGAGATGAGTTGGTTGGTGGATCAATATATTAAAACTTTTGGTAATTTTTTTTTATGAAATATTAGAAAACGTCTTGATAGACAAATAAATTGTTCTTCTAGGCTATAACGATGTAGACGCATTGGCCATCACGACTGGTAAGCCAGTAGAAATAGGCGGTATAAATGGTCGCACCGCCGCCACGGGACGTGGTCTATTTAAGGCGGCTGAATGTTTTATTATGGATAAAGATTGGATGGATTTATTAGGCTGGAAGACTGGTTGGAAAGATAAAACCGTGATCGTACAAGGGTTTGGCAATGTCGGTTCCCATGCATCCGTTTTTGTAGTGGAAGCCGGTGCCAAACTGATCGGTGTTCAAGAATTTGACGTGTCTCTAGTAAATGAGAATGGCATTGATCCAAAGGTATGTGGCGTATTGAAAATAAATATCTCCATGATAATATTTTTTTAATTTTCTTCATATACTTAGGACTTAATGGAGTATTATGCAAAAAATAATAAATCAATCAAGGGCTATACCAAAGCCACCGAAAAAGAGGGCAGTTTGTTGGGTGAAAAATGCGATATACTAATGCCTTGCTCTACGCAAAAGGTTCTCACTGTCGAAAATGCTAACAGTGTACAAGCCAAGATGATTTTAGAAGGCGCTAATGGTCCTTCGACGCCAGCTGCCGATGAAATATTACGTAAAAAGAATGTACTCATTATACCGGATTTGTTTTGCAATGCTGGCGGTGTAACGGTATCCTACTTTGAGTACTTAAAGAATATCAATCATGTATCTTATGGCAAAATGAATGTTAAACGCGAGAAAGCCATAATCAACGAGATCTTTAACTCCATGAATGAGTGCGAGGTAAGTGAACTTTGACCACCGTGCAAATAAGTTAATTTGTTAATATGAATTTTTTTAATTTATTTATTTAGGATAAGTTCAAGCCAAACAAAAAGTTAAAGCTCATAAGAGACTGTACGAAGGAGGCGGATATTGTAGACGCAGGACTACAAACAGTTATGGAAACTGCGGGGGCAGGCATTAAGATTGTGGCCAATGAATTCGGTCTCTGCAATGATTTACGCACCGCTGCCTTTATTTACTCGATTTCTAAGATTTTCCGAGCCTTAGAAATGGAGGGCATTTCTCAACAATAATTACAGAATGCGTCTGAAGTCGCTTGGCGATTATTTATTTTTACAAATTTTACATTTATATATTTATAAGATCCAAAGTGTAATATCCTTTTGTATATTTTTCTTCAATTTTTAAATAAATATTTCTTTACACAAACACAAACAAAATGGCTTCTTGACAGCAACAGTTTTACAATTAAAAAACAAAACCCCTACCCACTTACCTCTGTTTTTGGTACCCTTATATCTGTTTTTCTGTTTTTGGTAATATGGTACTCATACGACCTGTATAACCCCATTTGCGCGCCGTGAAAAAATCGGGTTTTCACCACGCGCCAATGCATCAAATGCACCAAAATGCACCAAAAAAGTGGTGAATGGTACCAAAAATCCATCCACCAAATGCACCAAAAATAGCGTAGTAAGTGGGTAGGGGTTATTATGCATTATTCGTCATTTTTTACGATCCCCCAAATCCAAAATTTTTGCCAGAATAAAATAATTAACATTAAAAAAACATTAACATTAACATATTTTCAACAGAAAAAATCAAAACTTCAAAACATAAACAGTCAATATTGTCAAATTTATTTTTCTCAGTTCAGTTGATATTGAGATTTTCATAAGAACAGTTGTGTTGAACGGAGCGATTTGAATTTGTTCTCGAAGAAAATAATTACAAAAAAAAAACCTGACGCAAATAATAAATAAACAAAAAATATTTTCTTACTGAATATTGTGGAATATTTATATATTCGTAATACAATTGTATATATACAATATACAACAAAATCAGCGGATACCAAAATAATTGCCGAAAAAGTGAGTGCAAAAAATTTCTTACAAAAACACACAAAAAAAATCATAACTGGGATTGCATTATCGCAAGGCAATATGTCCTTCCTTTTAAATGGTAAACTTTTACGATCTTCACTATCGAAGACAGTTTTAAACTGGACCGGACTTGGAGCTACGCGTGAAAAGCACGTGATGCCCAAGCATTTGGAAAAAATCAATAAAGACAAAGACCCACCATTTGCACACATGGTTGAGTATTATTATCACTCGGCCGCTCAGCTAATGGAGCCGATGATGATAAAGGAGCTGGAAAAGTATCCTTACATGAAGAAGGAACAGCGTGAACAACGTGTTTCCGCCATGCTTAAATTGATGGGCTGCACTACAAATCTATTGGAAGTTACCTTCCCTATAATAAGAAGTGATGGCAATTACGAGCTAATCACCGGCTATCGCGCACACCACACTAGACACAGATTACCACTCAAAGGCGGTGGGTTCAATTATATTATTGGCTATTATTTTTCTAGAAAAGCTGGTATATTCAAAAAATTTCTCAACGAATTTTCTAGAATATATGCATGTAGTTGTGTGTTTCAAGAAAATGTTCTTCCTTTTCAATGCTTCAACTGCTGATGTCTAGCATGATATATATAACTGACTGATCATATCCGTTCCTCTTTTGTAGGCATACGTTTTGCCATGGACGTCGACGCCGATGAGATACGCGCTTTGGCTTATCTGATGGCGTTTAAGACGGCTTGCGTGAATGTACCGTTTGGTGGTTCCAAGGGTGGCATACGTATCGACCCGAAGAAGTATACTGCACAAGAATTGCAAACAATTACGCGTCGCTATACAATGGAGCTATTACGTCGCAATATGATAGGTCCGGGTATAGATGTACCGGCACCAGATGTGAATACCAGCCAACGCGAGATGAGTTGGTTGGTGGATCAATATATTAAAACTTTTGGTAATTTTTTTTTATGAAATATTAGAAAACGTCTTGATAGACAAATAAATTGTTCTTCTAGGCTATAACGATGTAGATGCATTGGCCATCACGACTGGTAAGCCAGTAGAAATAGGCGGTATAAATGGTCGCACCGCCGCCACGGGACGTGGTCTATTTAAGGCGGCTGAATGTTTTATTATGGATAAAGATTGGATGGATTTATTAGGCTGGAAGACTGGTTGGAAAGATAAAACCGTGATCGTACAAGGGTTTGGCAATGTCGGTTCCCATGCATCCGTTTTTGTAGTGGAAGCCGGTGCCAAACTGATCGGTGTTCAAGAATTTGACGTGTCTCTAGTAAATGAGAATGGCATAGATCCAAAGGTATGTGGCGTATTGAAAATAAATATCTCCATGATAATATTTTTTTAATTTTCTTCATATACTTAGGACTTAATGGAGTATTATGCAAAAAATAATAAATCAATCAAGGGCTATACCAAAGCCACCGAAAAAGAGGGCAGTTTGTTGGGTGAAAAATGCGATATACTAATGCCTTGCTCTACGCAAAAGGTTCTCACTGTCGAAAATGCTAACAGTGTACAAGCCAAGATGATTTTAGAAGGCGCTAATGGTCCTTCGACGCCAGCTGCCGATGAAATATTACGTAAAAAGAATGTACTCATTATACCGGATTTGTTTTGCAATGCTGGCGGTGTAACGGTATCCTACTTTGAGTACTTAAAGAATATCAATCATGTATCTTATGGCAAAATGAATGTTAAACGCGAGAAAGCCATAATCAACGAGATCTTTAACTCCATGAATGAGTGCGAGGTAAGTGAACTTTGACCACCGTGCAAATAAGTTAATTTGTTAATATGAATTTTTTTAATTTATTTATTTAGGATAAGTTCAAGCCAAACAAAAAGTTAAAGCTCATAAGAGACTGTACGAAGGAGGCGGATATTGTAGACGCAGGACTACAAACAGTTATGGAAACTGCGGGGGCAGGCATTAAGATTGTGGCCAATGAATTCGGTCTCTGCAATGATTTACGCACCGCTGCCTTTATTTACTCGATTTCTAAGATTTTCCGAGCCTTAGAAATGGAGGGCATTTCTCAACAATAATTACAGAATGCGTCTGAAGTCGCTTGGCGATTATTTATTTTTACAAATTTTACATTTATATATTTATAAGATCCAAAGTGTAATATCCTTTTGTATATTTTTCTTAAATTTTTAAATAAATATTTCTTTACAAAAACACAAACAGAATGGCTTCTTGACAGCAACAGTTTAACAATTAAAAAAAAAAACCCCTACCCACTTACTACGCCAATTTTGGTGGCATTCACCACTGCAATGATTTACGCACCGCCGCCTTTATTTACTCGATTTCGAAGATTTTCCGAGCAATTGGAGGGCATTTCTCAGCAATAATTGCAGAATGCGTCTGAAGTCGCTAGGCGATTGTTCATTTTTACACATTTTACATTTATATATTTATAAGATCCAAAGTGTAATATCCTTTTGTATATTTTTCTTCAATTTTTAAATAAATATTTCTTTACACAAACACAAACAAAATGGCTTCTTGACAGCAACAGTTTTACAATTAAAAAACAAAACCCCTACCCACTTACCTCTGTTTTTGGTACCCTTATATCTGTTTTTCTGTTTTTGGTAATATGGTACTCATACGACCTGTATAACCCCATTTGCGCGCCGTGAAAAAATCGGGTTTTACCCACGCGCCAATGCATCAAATGCACCAAAATGCACCAAAAAAGTGGTGAATGGTACCAAAAAACCATCCACCAAATGCACCAAAAATAGCGTAGTAAGTGGGTAGGGGTTATTATGCATTATTCGTCATTTTTTACGATCCCCAAAATCCAAAATTTTTGCCAGAATAAAATAATTAACATTAAAAAAACATTAACATTAACATATTTTCAACAGAAAAAATCAAAACTTCAAAACATAAACAGTCAATATTGTCAAATTTATTTTTCTCAGTTCAGTTGATATTGAGATTTTCATAAGAACAGTTGTGTTGAACGGAGCGATTTGAATTTGTTCTCGAAGAAAATAATTACAAAAAAAAACCTGACGCAAATAATAAATAATAATATTTATAATAATATTTATATATTCGTAATACAATTGTATATATACAATATACAACAAAATCAGCGGATACCAAAATAATTGCCGAAAAAGTGAGTGCAAAAAATTTCTTACAAAAACACACAAAAAAAATCATAACTGGGATTGCATTATCGCAAGGCAATATGTCCTTCCTTTTAAATGGTAAACTTTTACGATCTTCACTATCGAAGACAGTTTTAAACTGGACCGGACTTGGAGCTACGCGTGAAAAGCACGTGATGCCCAAGCATTTGGAAAAAATCAATAAAGACAAAGACCCACCATTTGCACACATGGTTGAGTATTATTATCACTCGGCCGCTCAGCTAATGGAGCCGATGATGATAAAGGAGCTGGAAAAGTATCCTTACATGAAGAAGGAACAGCGTGAACAACGTGTTTCCGCCATGCTTAAATTGATGGGCTGCACTACAAATCTATTGGAAGTTACCTTCCCTATAATAAGAAGTGATGGCAATTACGAGCTAATCACCGGCTATCGCGCACACCACACTAGACACAGATTACCACTCAAAGGCGGTGGGTTCAATTATATTATTGGCTATTATTTTTCTAGAAAAGCTGGTATATTCAAAAAATTTCTCAACGAATTTTCTAGAATATATGCATGTAGTTGTGTGTTTCAAGAAAATGTTCTTCCTTTTCAATGCTTCAACTGCTGATGTCTAGCATGATATATATAACTGACTGATAATATCCGTTCCTCTTTTGTAGGCATACGTTTTGCCATGGACGTCGACGCCGATGAGATACGCGCTTTGGCTTATCTGATGGCGTTTAAGACGGCTTGCGTGAATGTACCGTTTGGTGGTTCCAAGGGTGGCATACGTATCGACCCGAAGAAGTATACTGCACAAGAATTGCAAACAATTACGCGTCGCTATACAATGGAGCTATTACGTCGCAATATGATAGGTCCGGGTATAGATGTACCGGCACCAGATGTGAATACCAGCCAACGCGAGATGAGTTGGTTGGTGGATCAATATATTAAAACTTTTGGTAATTTTTTTTTATGAAATATTAGAAAACGTCTTGATAGACAAATAAATTGTTCTTCTAGGCTATAACGATGTAGATGCATTGGCCATCACGACTGGTAAGCCAGTAGAAATAGGCGGTATAAATGGTCGCACCGCCGCCACGGGACGTGGTCTATTTAAGGCGGCTGAATGTTTTATTATGGATAAAGATTGGATGGATTTATTAGGCTGGAAGACTGGTTGGAAAGATAAAACCGTGATCGTACAAGGGTTTGGCAATGTCGGTTCCCATGCATCCGTTTTTGTAGTGGAAGCCGGTGCCAAACTGATCGGTGTTCAAGAATTTGACGTGTCTCTAGTAAATGAGAATGGCATTGATCCAAAGGTATGTGGCGTATTGAAAATAAATATCTCCATGATAATATTTTTTTAATTTTCTTCATATACTTAGGACTTAATGGAGTATTATGCAAAAAATAATAAATCAATCAAGGGCTATACCAAAGCCACCGAAAAAGAGGGCAGTTTGTTGGGTGAAAAATGCGATATACTAATGCCTTGCTCTACGCAAAAGGTTCTCACTGTCGAAAATGCTAACAGTGTACAAGCCAAGATGATTTTAGAAGGCGCTAATGGTCCTTCGACGCCAGCTGCCGATGAAATATTACGTAAAAAGAATGTACTCATTATACCGGATTTGTTTTGCAATGCTGGCGGTGTAACGGTATCCTACTTTGAGTACTTAAAGAATATCAATCATGTATCTTATGGCAAAATGAATGTTAAACGCGAGAAAGCCATAATCAACGAGATCTTTAACTCCATGAATGAGTGCGAGGTAAGTGAACTTTGACCACCGTGCAAATAAGTTAATTTGTTAATATGAATTTTTTTAATTTATTTATTTAGGATAAGTTCAAGCCAAACAAAAAGTTAAAGCTCATAAGAGACTGTACGAAGGAGGCGGATATTGTAGACGCAGGACTACAAACAGTTATGGAAACTGCGGGGGCAGGCATTAAGATTGTGGCCAATGAATTCGGTCTCTGCAATGATTTACGCACCGCTGCCTTTATTTACTCGATTTCTAAGATTTTCCGAGCCTTAGAAATGGAGGGCATTTCTCAACAATAATTACAGAATGCGTCTGAAGTCGCTTGGCGATTATTTATTTTTACAAATTTTACATTTATATATTTATAAGATCCAAAGTGTAATATCCTTTTGTATATTTTTCTTCAATTTTTAAATAAATATTTCTTTACACAAACACAAACAAAATGGCTTCTTGACAGCAACAGTTTTACAATTAAAAAACAAAACCCCTACCCACTTACCTCTGTTTTTGGTACCCTTATATCTGTTTTTCTGCTTTTGGTAATATGGTACTCATACGACCTGTATAACCCCATTTGCGCGCCGTGAAAAAATCGGGTTTTCACCACGCGCCAATGCATCAAATGCACCAAAATGCACCAAAAAAGTGGTGAATGGTACCAAAAATCCATCCACCAAATGCACCAAAAATAGCGTAGTAAGTGGGTAGGGGTTATTATGCATTATTCGTCATTTTTTACGATCCCCAAAATCCAAAATTTTTGCCAGAATAAAATAATTAACATTAAAAAAACATTAACATTAACATATTTTCAACAGAAAAAATCAAAACTTCAAAACATAAACAGTCAATATTGTCAAATTTATTTTTCTCAGTTCAGTTGATATTGAGATTTTCATAAGAACAGTTGTGTTGAACGGAGCGATTTGAATTTGTTCTCGAAGAAAATAATTACAAAAAAAAAACCTGACGCAAATAATAAATAAACAAAAAATATTTTCTTACTGAATATTGTGGAATATTTATATATTCGTAATACAATTGTATATATACAATATACAACAAAATCAGCGGATACCAAAATAATTGCCGAAAAAGTGAGTGCAAAAAATTTCTTACAAAAACACACAAAAAAAATCATAACTGGGATTGCATTATCGCAAGGCAATATGTCCTTCCTTTTAAATGGTAAACTTTTACGATCTTCACTATCGAAGACAGTTTTAAACTGGACCGGACTTGGAGCTACGCGTGAAAAGCACGTGATGCCCAAGCATTTGGAAAAAATCAATAAAGACAAAGACCCACCATTTGCACAAATGGTTGAGTATTATTATCACTCGGCCGCTCAGCTAATGGAGCCGATGATGATAAAGGAGCTGGAAAAGTATCCTTACATGAAGAAGGAACAGCGTGAACAACGTGTTTCCGCCATGCTTAAATTGATGGGCTGCACTACAAATCTATTGGAAGTTACCTTCCCTATAATAAGAAGTGATGGCAATTACGAGCTAATCACCGGCTATCGCGCACACCACACTAGACACAGATTACCACTCAAAGGCGGTGGGTTCAATTATATTATTGGCTATTATTTTTCTAGAAAAGCTGGTATATTCAAAAAATTTCTCAACGAATTTTCTAGAATATATGCATGTAGTTGTGTGTTTCAAGAAAATGTTCTTCCTTTTCAATGCTTCAACTGCTGATGTCTAGCATGATATATATAACTGACTGATAATATCCGTTCCTCTTTTGTAGGCATACGTTTTGCCATGGACGTCGACGCCGATGAGATACGCGCTTTGGCTTATCTGATGGCGTTTAAGACGGCTTGCGTGAATGTACCGTTTGGTGGTTCCAAGGGTGGCATACGTATCGACCCGAAGAAGTATACTGCACAAGAATTGCAAACAATTACGCGTCGCTATACAATGGAGCTATTACGTCGCAATATGATAGGTCCGGGTATAGATGTACCGGCACCAGATGTGAATACCAGCCAACGCGAGATGAGTTGGTTGGTGGATCAATATATTAAAACTTTTGGTAATTTTTTTTTATGAAATATTAGAAAACGTCTTGATAGACAAATAAATTGTTCTTCTAGGCTATAACGATGTAGATGCATTGGCCATCACGACTGGTAAGCCAGTAGAAATAGGCGGTATAAATGGTCGCACCGCCGCCACGGGACGTGGTCTATTTAAGGCGGCTGAATGTTTTATTATGGATAAAGATTGGATGGATTTATTAGGCTGGAAGACTGGTTGGAAAGATAAAACCGTGATCGTACAAGGGTTTGGCAATGTCGGTTCCCATGCATCCGTTTTTGTAGTGGAAGCCGGTGCCAAACTGATCGGTGTTCAAGAATTTGACGTGTCTCTAGTAAATGAGAATGGCATTGATCCAAAGGTATGTGGCGTATTGAAAATAAATATCTCCATGATAATATTTTTTTAATTTTCTTCATATACTTAGGACTTAATGGAGTATTATGCAAAAAATAATAAATCAATCAAGGGCTATACCAAAGCCACCGAAAAAGAGGGCAGTTTGTTGGGTGAAAAATGCGATATACTAATGCCTTGCTCTACGCAAAAGGTTCTCACTGTCGAAAATGCTAACAGTGTACAAGCCAAGATGATTTTAGAAGGCGCTAATGGTCCTTCGACGCCAGCTGCCGATGAAATATTACGTAAAAAGAATGTACTCATTATACCGGATTTGTTTTGCAATGCTGGCGGTGTAACGGTATCCTACTTTGAGTACTTAAAGAATATCAATCATGTATCTTATGGCAAAATGAATGTTAAACGCGAGAAAGCCATAATCAACGAGATCTTTAACTCCATGAATGAGTGCGAGGTAAGTGAACTTTGACCACCGTGCAAATAAGTTAATTTGTTAATATGAATTTTTTTAATTTATTTATTTAGGATAAGTTCAAGCCAAACAAAAAGTTAAAGCTCATAAGAGACTGTACGAAGGAGGCGGATATTGTAGACGCAGGACTACAAACAGTTATGGAAACTGCGGGGGCAGGCATTAAGATTGTGGCCAATGAATTCGGTCTCTGCAATGATTTACGCACCGCTGCCTTTATTTACTCGATTTCTAAGATTTTCCGAGCCTTAGAAATGGAGGGCATTTCTCAACAATAATTACAGAATGCGTCTGAAGTCGCTTGGCGATTATTTATTTTTACAAATTTTACATTTATATATTTATAAGATCCAAAGTGTAATATCCTTTTGTATATTTTTCTTAAATTTTTAAATAAATATTTCTTTACAAAAACACAAACAGAATGGCTTCTTGACAGCAACAGTTTAACAATTAAAAAAAAAAACCCCTACCCACTTACTACGCCAATTTTGGTGGCATTCACCACTGCAATGATTTACGCACCGCCGCCTTTATTTACTCGATTTCGAAGATTTTCCGAGCAATTGGAGGGCATTTCTCAGCAATAATTGCAGAATGCGTCTGAAGTCGCTAGGCGATTGTTTATTTTTACACATTTTACATTTATATATTTATAAGATCCAAAGTGTAATATCCTTTTGTATATTTTTCTTCAATTTTTAAATAAATATTTCTTTACACAAACACAAACAAAATGGCTTCTTGACAGCAACAGTTTTACAATTAAAAAACAAAACCCCTACCCACTTACCTCTGTTTTTGGTACCCTTATATCTGTTTTTCTGTTTTTGGTAATATGGTACTCATACGACCTGTATAACCCCATTTGCGCGCCGTGAAAAAATCGGTTTTTCACCACGCGCCAATGCATCAAATGCACCAAAATGCACCAAAAAAGTGGTGAATGGTACCAAAAATCCATCCACCAAATGCACCAAAAATAGCGTAGTAAGTGGGTAGGGGTTATTATGCATTATTCGTCATTTTTTACGATCCCCAAAATCCAAAATTTTTGCCAGAATAAAATAATTAACATTAAAAAAACATTAACATTAACATATTTTCAACAGAAAAAATCAAAACTTCAAAACATAAACAGTCAATATTGTCAAATTTATTTTTCTCAGTTCAGTTGATATTGAGATTTTCATAAGAACAGTTGTGTTGAACGGAGCGATTTGAATTTGTTCTCGAAGAAAATAATTACAAAAAAAACCCTGACGCAAATAATAAATAAACAAAAAATATTTTCTTACTGAATATTGTGGAATATTTATATATTCGTAATACAATTGTATATATACAATATACAACAAAATCAGCGGATACCAAAATAATTGCCGAAAAAGTGAGTGCAAAAAATTTCTTACAAAAACACACAAAAAAAATCATAACTGGGATTGCATTATCGCAAGGCAATATGTCCTTCCTTTTAAATGGTAAACTTTTGCGATCTTCACTATCGAAGACAGTTTTAAACTGGACCGGACTTGGGGCTACGCGTGAAAAGCACGTGATGCCCAAGCATTTGGAAAAAATCAATAAAGACAAAGACCCACCATTTGCACACATGGTTGAGTATTATTATCACTCGGCCGCTCAGCTAATGGAGCCGATGATGATAAAGGAGCTGGAAAAGTATCCTTACATGAAGAAGGAACAGCGTGAACAACGTGTTTCCGCCATGCTTAAATTGATGGGCTGCACTACAAATCTATTGGAAGTTACCTTCCCTATAATAAGAAGTGATGGCAATTACGAGCTAATCACCGGCTATCGCGCACACCACACTAGACACAGATTACCACTCAAAGGCGGTGGGTTCAATTATATTATTGGCTATTATTTTTCTAGAAAAGCTGGTATATTCAAAAAATTTCTCAACGAATTTTCTAGAATATATGCATGTAGTTGTGTGTTTCAAGAAAATGTTCTTCCTTTTCAATGCTTCAACTGCTGATGTCTAGCATGATATATATAACTGACTGATAATATCCGTTCCTCTTTTGTAGGCATACGTTTTGCCATGGACGTCGACGCCGATGAGATACGCGCTTTGGCTTATCTGATGGCGTTTAAGACGGCTTGCGTGAATGTACCGTTTGGTGGTTCCAAGGGTGGCATACGTATCGACCCGAAGAAGTATACTGCACAAGAATTGCAAACAATTACGCGTCGCTATACAATGGAGCTATTACGTCGCAATATGATAGGTCCGGGTATAGATGTACCGGCACCAGATGTGAATACCAGCCAACGCGAGATGAGTTGGTTGGTGGATCAATATATTAAAACTTTTGGTAATTTTTTTTTATGAAATATTAGAAAACGTCTTGATAGACAAATAAATTGTTCTTCTAGGCTATAACGATGTAGATGCATTGGCCATCACGACTGGTAAGCCAGTAGAAATAGGCGGTATAAATGGTCGCACCGCCGCCACGGGACGTGGTCTATTTAAGGCGGCTGAATGTTTTATTATGGATAAAGATTGGATGGATTTATTAGGCTGGAAGACTGGTTGGAAAGATAAAACCGTGATCGTACAAGGGTTTGGCAATGTCGGTTCCCATGCATCCGTTTTTGTAGTGGAAGCCGGTGCCAAACTGATCGGTGTTCAAGAATTTGACGTGTCTCTAGTAAATGAGAATGGCATTGATCCAAAGGTATGTGGCGTATTGAAAATAAATATCTCCATGATAATATTTTTTTAATTTTCTTCATATACTTAGGACTTAATGGAGTATTATGCAAAAAATAATAAATCAATCAAGGGCTATACCAAAGCCACCGAAAAAGAGGGCAGTTTGTTGGGTGAAAAATGCGATATACTAATGCCTTGCTCTACGCAAAAGGTTCTCACTGTCGAAAATGCTAACAGTGTACAAGCCAAGATGATTTTAGAAGGCGCTAATGGTCCTTCGACGCCAGCTGCCGATGAAATATTACGTAAAAAGAATGTACTCATTATACCGGATTTGTTTTGCAATGCTGGCGGTGTAACGGTATCCTACTTTGAGTACTTAAAGAATATCAATCATGTATCTTATGGCAAAATGAATGTTAAACGCGAGAAAGCCATAATCAACGAGATCTTTAACTCCATGAATGAGTGCGAGGTAAGTGAACTTTGACCACCGTGCAAATAAGTTAATTTGTTAATATGAATTTTTTTAATTTATTTATTTAGGATAAGTTCAAGCCAAACAAAAAGTTAAAGCTCATAAGAGACTGTACGAAGGAGGCGGATATTGTAGACGCAGGACTACAAACAGTTATGGAAACTGCGGGGGCAGGCATTAAGATTGTGGCCAATGAATTCGGTCTCTGCAATGATTTACGCACCGCTGCCTTTATTTACTCGATTTCTAAGATTTTCCGAGCCTTAGAAATGGAGGGCATTTCTCAACAATAATTACAGAATGAGCCTGAAGTCGCTTGGCGATTATTTATTTTTACAAATTTTACATTTATATATTTATAAGATCCAAAGTGTAATATCCTTTTGTATATTTTTCTTAAATTTTTAAATAAATATTTCTTTACAAAAACACAAACAGAATGGCTTCTTGACAGCAACAGTTTAACAATTAAAAAAAAAACCCCTACCCACTTACTACGCCAATTTTGGTGGCATTCACCACTGCAATGATTTACGCACCGCCGCCTTTATTTACTCGATTTCGAAGATTTTCCGAGCAATTGGAGGGCATTTCTCAGCAATAATTGCAGAATGCGTCTGAAGTCGCTAGGCGATTGTTTATTTTTACACATTTTACATTTATATATTTATAAGATCCAAATTGTAATATCCTTTTGTATATTTTTCTTCAATTTTTAAATAAATATTTCTTTACACAAACACAAACAAAATGGCTTCTTGACAGCAACAGTTTTACAATTAAAAAACAAAACCCCTACCCACTTACCTCTGTTTTTGGTACCCTTATATCTGTTTTTCTGTTTTTGGTAATATGGTACTCATACGACCTGTATAACCCCATTTGCGCGCCGTGAAAAAATCGGGTTTTCACCACGCGCCAATGCATCAAATGCACCAAAATGCACCAAAAAAGTGGTGAATGGTACCAAAAATCCATCCACCAAATGCACCAAAAATAGCGTAGTAAGTGGGTAGGGGTTATTATGCATTATTCGTCATTTTTTACGATCCCCAAAATCCAAAATTTTTGCCAGAATAAAATAATTAACATTAAAAAAACATTAACATTAACATATTTTCAACAGAAAAAATCAAAACTTCAAAACATAAACAGTCAATATTGTCAAATTTATTTTTCTCAGTTCAGTTGATATTGAGATTTTCATAAGAACAGTTGTGTTGAACGGAGCGATTTGAATTTGTTCTCGAAGAAAATAATTACAAAAAAAAACCTGACGCAAATAATAAATAAACAAAAAATATTTTCTTACTGAATATTGTGGAATATTTATATATTCGTAATACAATTGTATATATACAATATACAACAAAATCAGCGGATACCAAAATAATTGCCGAAAAAGTGAGTGCAAAAAATTTCTTACAAAAACACACAAAAAAAATCATAACTGGGATTGCATTATCGCAAGGCAATATGTCCTTCCTTTTAAATGGTAAACTTTTACGATCTTCACTATCGAAGACAGTTTTAAACTGGACCGGACTTGGAGCTACGCGTGAAAAGCACGTGATGCCCAAGCATTTGGAAAAAATCAATAAAGACAAAGACCCACCATTTGCACACATGGTTGAGTATTATTATCACTCGGCCGCTCAGCTAATGGAGCCGATGATGATAAAGGAGCTGGAAAAGTATCCTTACATGAAGAAGGAACAGCGTGAACAACGTGTTTCCGCCATGCTTAAATTGATGGGCTGCACTACAAATCTATTGGAAGTTACCTTCCCTATAATAAGAAGTGATGGCAATTACGAGCTAATCACCGGCTATCGCGCACACCACACTAGACACAGATTACCACTCAAAGGCGGTGGGTTCAATTATATTATTGGCTATTATTTTTCTAGAAAAGCTGGTATATTCAAAAAATTTCTCAACGAATTTTCTAGAATATATGCATGTAGTTGTGTGTTTCAAGAAAATGTTCTTCCTTTTCAATGCTTCAACTGCTGATGTCTAGCATGATATATATAACTGACTGATAATATCCGTTCCTCTTTTGTAGGCATACGTTTTGCCATGGACGTCGACGCCGATGAGATACGCGCTTTGGCTTATCTGATGACGTTTAAGACGGCTTGCGTGAATGTACCGTTTGGTGGTTCCAAGGGTGGCATACGTATCGACCCGAAGAAGTATACTGCACAAGAATTGCAAACAATTACGCGTCGCTATACAATGGAGCTATTACGTCGCAATATGATAGGTCCGGGTATAGATGTACCGGCACCAGATGTGAATACCAGCCAACGCGAGATGAGTTGGTTGGTGGATCAATATATTAAAACTTTTGGTAATTTTTTTTTATGAAATATTAGAAAACGTCTTGATAGACAAATAAATTGTTCTTCTAGGCTATAACGATGTAGATGCATTGGCCATCACGACTGGTAAGCCAGTAGAAATAGGCGGTATAAATGGTCGCACCGCCGCCACGGGACGTGGTCTATTTAAGGCGGCTGAATGTTTTATTATGGATAAAGATTGGATGGATTTATTAGGCTGGAAGACTGGTTGGAAAGATAAAACCGTGATCGTACAAGGGTTTGGCAATGTCGGTTCCCATGCATCCGTTTTTGTAGTGGAAGCCGGTGCCAAACTGATCGGTGTTCAAGAATTTGACGTGTCTCTAGTAAATGAGAATGGCATTGATCCAAAGGTATGTGGCGTATTGAAAATAAATATCTCCATGATAATATTTTTTTAATTTTCTTCATATACTTAGGACTTAATGGAGTATTATGCAAAAAATAATAAATCAATCAAGGGCTATACCAAAGCCACCGAAAAAGAGGGCAGTTTGTTGGGTGAAAAATGCGATATACTAATGCCTTGCTCTACGCAAAAGGTTCTCACTGTCGAAAATGCTAACAGTGTACAAGCCAAGATGATTTTAGAAGGCGCTAATGGTCCTTCGACGCCAGCTGCCGATGAAATATTACGTAAAAAGAATGTACTCATTATACCGGATTTGTTTTGCAATGCTGGCGGTGTAACGGTATCCTACTTTGAGTACTTAAAGAATATCAATCATGTATCTTATGGCAAAATGAATGTTAAACGCGAGAAAGCCATAATCAACGAGATCTTTAACTCCATGAATGAGTGCGAGGTAAGTGAACTTTGACCACCGTGCAAATAAGTTAATTTGTTAATATGATTTTTTTTAATTTATTTATTTAGGATAAGTTCAAGCCAAACAAAAAGTTAAAGCTCATAAGAGACTGTACGAAGGAGGCGGATATTGTAGACGCAGGACTACAAACAGTTATGGAAACTGCGGGGGCAGGCATTAAGATTGTGGCCAATGAATTCGGTCTCTGCAATGATTTACGCACCGCTGCCTTTATTTACTCGATTTCTAAGATTTTCCGAGCCTTAGAAATGGAGGGCATTTCTCAACAATAATTACAGAATGCGTCTGAAGTCGCTTGGCGATTATTTATTTTTACAAATTTTACATTTATATATTTATAAGATCCAAAGTGTAATATCCTTTTGTATATTTTTCTTCAATTTTTAAATAAATATTTCTTTACACAAACACAAACAAAATGGCTTCTTGACAGCAACAGTTTTACAATTAAAAAACAAAACCCCTACCCACTTACCTCTGTTTTTGGTACCCTTATATCTGTTTTTCTGTTTTTGGTAATATGGTACTCATACGACCTGTATAACCCCATTTGCGCGCCGTGAAAAAATCGGGTTTTCACCACGCGCCAATGCATCAAATGCACCAAAATGCACCAAAAAAGTGGTGAATGGTACCAAAAATCCATCCACCAAATGCACCAAAAATAGCGTAGTAAGTGGGTAGGGGTTATTATGCATTATTCGTCATTTTTTACGATCCCCAAAATCCAAAATTTTTGCCAGAATAAAATAATTAACATTAAAAAAACATTAACATTAACATATTTTCAACAGAAAAAATCAAAACTTCAAAACATAAACAGTCAATATTGTCAAATTTATTTTTCTCAGTTCAGTTGATATTGAGATTTTCATAAGAACAGTTGTGTTGAACGGAGCGATTTGAATTTGTTCTCGAAGAAAATAATTACAAAAAAAAACCTGACGCAAATAATAAATAAACAAAAAATATTTTCTTACTGAATATTGTGGAATATTTATATATTCGTAATACAATTGTATATATACAATATACAACAAAATCAGCGGATACCAAAATAATTGCCGAAAAAGTGAGTGCAAAAAATTTCTTACAAAAACACACAAAAAAAATCATAACTGGGATTGCATTATCGCAAGGCAATATGTCCTTCCTTTTAAATGGTAAACTTTTACGATCTTCACTATCGAAGACAGTTTTAAACTGGACCGGACTTGGAGCTACGCGTGAAAAGCACGTGATGCCCAAGCATTTGGAAAAAATCAATAAAGACAAAGACCCACCATTTGCACACATGGTTGAGTATTATTATCACTCGGCCGCTCAGCTAATGGAGCCGATGATGATAAAGGAGCTGGAAAAGTATCCTTACATGAAGAAGGAACAGCGTGAACAACGTGTTTCCGCCATGCTTAAATTGATGGGCTGCACTACAAATCTATTGGAAGTTACCTTCCCTATAATAAGAAGTGATGGCAATTACGAGCTAATCACCGGCTATCGCGCACACCACACTAGACACAGATTACCACTCAAAGGCGGTGGGTTCAATTATATTATTGGCTATTATTTTTCTAGAAAAGCTGGTATATTCAAAAAATTTCTCAACGAATTTTCTAGAATATATGCATGTAGTTGTGTGTTTCAAGAAAATGTTCTTCCTTTTCAATGCTTCAACTGCTGATGTCTAGCATGATATATATAACTGACTGATAATATCCGTTCCTCTTTTGTAGGCATACGTTTTGCCATGGACGTCGACGCCGATGAGATACGCGCTTTGGCTTATCTGATGGCGTTTAAGACGGCTTGCGTGAATGTACCGTTTGGTGGTTCCAAGGGTGGCATACGTATCGACCCGAAGAAGTATACTGCACAAGAATTGCAAACAATTACGCGTCGCTATACAATGGAGCTATTACGTCGCAATATGATAGGTCCGGGTATAGATGTACCGGCACCAGATGTGAATACCAGCCAACGCGAGATGAGTTGGTTGGTGGATCAATATATTAAAACTTTTGGTAATTTTTTTTTATGAAATATTAGAAAACGTCTTGATAGACAAATAAATTGTTCTTCTAGGCTATAACGATGTAGATGCATTGGCCATCACGACTGGTAAGCCAGTAGAAATAGGCGGTATAAATGGTCGCACCGCCGCCACGGGACGTGGTCTATTTAAGGCGGCTGAATGTTTTATTATGGATAAAGATTGGATGGATTTATTAGGCTGGAAGACTGGTTGGAAAGATAAAACCGTGATCGTACAAGGGTTTGGCAATGTCGGTTCCCATGCATCCGTTTTTGTAGTGGAAGCCGGTGCCAAACTGATCGGTGTTCAAGAATTTGACGTGTCTCTAGTAAATGAGAATGGCATTGATCCAAAGGTATGTGGCATATTGAAAATAAATATCTCCATGATAATATTTTTTTAATTTTCTTCATATACTTAGGACTTAATGGAGTATTATGCAAAAAATAATAAATCAATCAAGGGCTATACCAAAGCCACCGAAAAAGAGGGCAGTTTGTTGGGTGAAAAATGCGATATACTAATGCCTTGCTCTACGCAAAAGGTTCTCACTGTCGAAAATGCTAACAGTGTACAAGCCAAGATGATTTTAGAAGGCGCTAATGGTCCTTCGACGCCAGCTGCCGATGAAATATTACGTAAAAAGAATGTACTCATTATACCGGATTTGTTTTGCAATGCTGGCGGTGTAACGGTATCCTACTTTGAGTACTTAAAGAATATCAATCATGTATCTTATGGCAAAATGAATGTTAAACGCGAGAAAGCCATAATCAACGAGATCTTTAACTCCATGAATGAGTGCGAGGTAAGTGAACTTTGACCACCGTGCAAATAAGTTAATTTGTTAATATGAATTTTTTTAATTTATTTATTTAGGATAAGTTCAAGCCAAACAAAAAGTTAAAGCTCATAAGAGACTGTACGAAGGAGGCGGATATTGTAGACGCAGGACTACAAACAGTTATGGAAACTGCGGGGGCAGGCATTAAGATTGTGGCCAATGAATTCGGTCTCTGCAATGATTTACGCACCGCTGCCTTTATTTACTCGATTTCTAAGATTTTCCGAGCCTTAGAAATGGAGGGCATTTCTCAACAATAATTACAGAATGCGTCTGAAGTCGCTTGGCGATTATTTATTTTTACAAATTTTACATTTATATATTTATAAGATCCAAAGTGTAATATCCTTTTGTATATTTTTCTTAAATTTTTAAATAAATATTTCTTTACAAAAACACAAACAGAATGGCTTCTTGACAGCAACAGTTTAACAATTAAAAAAAAAACCCCTACCACTTACTACGCCAATTTTGGTGGCATTCACCACTGCAATGATTTACGCACCGCCGCCTTTATTTACTCGATTTCGAAGATTTTCCGAGCAATTGGAGGGCATTTCTCAGCAATAATTGCAGAATGCGTCTGAAGTCGCTAGGCGATTGTTTATTTTTACACATTTTACATTTATATATTTATAAGATCCAAAGTGTAATATCCTTTTGTATATTTTTCTTCAATTTTTAAATAAATATTTCTTTACACAAACACAAACAAAATGGCTTCTTGACAGCAACAGTTTTACAATTAAAAAACAAAACCCCTACCCACTTACCTCTGTTTTTGGTACCCTTATATCTGTTTTTCTGTTTTTGGTAATATGGTACTCATACGACCTGTATAACCCCATTTGCGCGCCGTGAAAAAATCGGGTTTTCACCACGCGCCAATGCATCAAATGCACCAAAATGCACCAAAAAAGTGGTGAATGGTACCAAAAATCCATCCACCAAATGCACCAAAAATAGCGTAGTAAGTGGGTAGGGGTTATTATGCATTATTCGTCATTTTTTACGATCCCCAAAATCCAAAATTTTTGCCAGAATAAAATAATTAACATTAAAAAAACATTAACATTAACATATTTTCAACAGAAAAAATCAAAACTTCAAAACATAAACAGTCAATATTGTCAAATTTATTTTTCTCAGTTCAGTTGATATTGAGATTTTCATAAGAACAGTTGTGTTGAACGGAGCGATTTGAATTTGTTCTCGAAGAAAATAATTACAAAAAAAAACCTGACGCAAATAATAAATAAACAAAAAATATTTTCTTACTGAATATTGTGGAATATTTATATATTCGTAATACAATTGTATATATACAATATACAACAAAATCAGCGGATACCAAAATAATTGCCGAAAAAGTGAGTTCAAAAAATTTCTTACAAAAACACACAAAAAAAATCATAACTGGGATTGCATTATCGCAAGGCAATATGTCCTTCCTTTTAAATGGTAAACTTTTGCGATCTTCACTATCGAAGACAGTTTTAAACTGGACCGGACTTGGGGCTACGCGTGAAAAGCACGTGATGCCCAAGCATTTGGAAAAAATCAATAAAGACAAAGACCCACCATTTGCACACATGGTTGAGTATTATTATCACTCGGCCGCTCAGCTAATGGAGCCGATGATGATAAAGGAGCTGGAAAAGTATCCTTACATGAAGAAGGAACAGCGTGAACAACGTGTTTCCGCCATGCTTAAATTGATGGGCTGCACTACAAATCTATTGGAAGTTACCTTCCCTATAATAAGAAGTGATGGCAATTACGAGCTAATCACCGGCTATCGCGCACACCACACTAGACACAGATTACCACTCAAAGGCGGTGGGTTCAATTATATTATTGGCTATTATTTTTCTAGAAAAGCTGGTATATTCAAAAAATTTCTCAACGAATTTTCTAGAATATATGCATGTAGTTGTGTGTTTCAAGAAAATGTTCTTCCTTTTCAATGCTTCAACTGCTGATGTCTAGCATGATATATATAACTGACTGATAATATCCGTTCCTCTTTTGTAGGCATACGTTTTGCCATGGACGTCGACGCCGATGAGATACGCGCTTTGGCTTATCTGATGGCGTTTAAGACGGCTTGCGTGAATGTACCGTTTGGTGGTTCCAAGGGTGGCATACGTATCGACCCGAAGAAGTATACTGCACAAGAATTGCAAACAATTACGCGTCGCTATACAATGGAGCTATTACGTCGCAATATGATAGGTCCGGGTATAGATGTACCGGCACCAGATGTGAATACCAGCCAACGCGAGATGAGTTGGTTGGTGGATCAATATATTAAAACTTTTGGTAATTTTTTTTTATGAAATATTAGAAAACGTCTTGATAGACAAATAAATTGTTCTTCTAGGCTATAACGATGTAGATGCATTGGCCATCACGACTGGTAAGCCAGTAGAAATAGGCGGTATAAATGGTCGCACCGCCGCCACGGGACGTGGTCTATTTAAGGCGGCTGAATGTTTTATTATGGATAAAGATTGGATGGATTTATTAGGCTGGAAGACTGGTTGGAAAGATAAAACCGTGATCGTACAAGGGTTTGGCAATGTCGGTTCCCATGCATCCGTTTTTGTAGTGGAAGCCGGTGCCAAACTGATCGGTGTTCAAGAATTTGACGTGTCTCTAGTAAATGAGAATGGCATAGATCCAAAGGTATGTGGCGTATTGAAAATAAATATCTCCATGATAATATTTTTTTAATTTTCTTCATATACTTAGGACTTAATGGAGTATTATGCAAAAAATAATAAATCAATCAAGGGCTATACCAAAGCCACCGAAAAAGAGGGCAGTTTGTTGGGTGAAAAATGCGATATACTAATGCCTTGCTCTACGCAAAAGGTTCTCACTGTCGAAAATGCTAACAGTGTACAAGCCAAGATGATTTTAGAAGGCGCTAATGGTCCTTCGACGCCAGCTGCCGATGAAATATTACGTAAAAAGAATGTACTCATTATACCGGATTTGTTTTGCAATGCTGGCGGTGTAACGGTATCCTACTTTGAGTACTTAAAGAATATCAATCATGTATCTTATGGCAAAATGAATGTTAAACGCGAGAAAGCCATAATCAACGAGATCTTTAACTCCATGAATGAGTGCGAGGTAAGTGAACTTTGACCACCGTGCAAATAAGTTAATTTGTTAATATGAATTTTTTTAATTTATTTATTTAGGATAAGTTCAAGCCAAACAAAAAGTTAAAGCTCATAAGAGACTGTACGAAGGAGGCGGATATTGTAGACGCAGGACTACAAACAGTTATGGAAACTGCGGGGGCAGGCATTAAGATTGTGGCCAATGAATTCGGTCTCTGCAATGATTTACGCACCGCTGCCTTTATTTACTCGATTTCTAAGATTTTCCGAGCCTTAGAAATGGAGGGCATTTCTCAACAATAATTACAGAATGCGTCTGAAGTCGCTTGGCGATTATTTATTTTTACAAATTTTACATTTATATATTTATAAGATCCAAAGTGTAATATCCTTTTGTATATTTTTCTTCAATTTTTAAATAAATATTTCTTTACACAAACACAAACAAAATGGCTTCTTGACAGCAACAGTTTTACAATTAAAAAACAAAACCCCTACCCACTTACCTCTGTTTTTGGTACCCTTATATCTGTTTTTCTGTTTTTGGTAATATGGTACTCATACGACCTGTATAACCCCATTTGCGCGCCGTGAAAAAATCGGGTTTTCACCACGCGCCAATGCATCAAATGCACCAAAATGCACCAAAAAAGTGGTGAATGGTACCAAAAATCCATCCACCAAATGCACCAAACATAGCGTAGTAAGTGGGTAGGGGTTATTATGCATTATTCGTCATTTTTTACGATCCCCAAAATCCAAAATTTTTGCCAGAATAAAATAATTAACATTAAAAAAACATTAACATTAACATATTTTCAACAGAAAAAATCAAAACTTCAAAACATAAACAGTCAATATTGTCAAATTTATTTTTCTCAGTTCAGTTGATATTGAGATTTTCATAAGAACAGTTGTGTTGAACGGAGCGATTTGAATTTGTTCTCGAAGAAAATAATTACAAAAAAAAACCTGACGCAAATAATAAATAAACAAAAAATATTTTCTTACTGAATATTGTGGAATATTTATATATTCGTAATACAATTGTATATATACAATATACAACAAAATCAGCGGATACCAAAATAATTGCCGAAAAAGTGAGTGCAAAAAATTTCTTACAAAAACACACAAAAAAAATCATAACTGGGATTGCATTATCGCAAGGCAATATGTCCTTCCTTTTAAATGGTAAACTTTTGCGATCTTCACTATCGAAGACAGTTTTAAACTGGACCGGACTTGGGGCTACGCGTGAAAAGCACGTGATGCCCAAGCATTTGGAAAAAATCAATAAAGACAAAGACCCACCATTTGCACACATGGTTGAGTATTATTATCACTCGGCCGCTCAGCTAATGGAGCCGATGATGATAAAGGAGCTGGAAAAGTATCCTTACATGAAGAAGGAACAGCGTGAACAACGTGTTTCCGCCATGCTTAAATTGATGGGCTGCACTACAAATCTATTGGAAGTTACCTTCCCTATAATAAGAAGTGATGGCAATTACGAGCTAATCACCGGCTATCGCGCACACCACACTAGACACAGATTACCACTCAAAGGCGGTGGGTTCAATTATATTATTGGCTATTATTTTTCTAGAAAAGCTGGTATATTCAAAAAATTTCTCAACGAATTTTCTAGAATATATGCATGTAGTTGTGTGTTTCAAGAAAATGTTCTTCCTTTTCAATGCTTCAACTGCTGATGTCTAGCATGATATATATAACTGACTGATAATATCCGTTCCTCTTTTGTAGGCATACGTTTTGCCATGGACGTCGACGCCGATGAGATACGCGCTTTGGCTTATCTGATGGCGTTTAAGACGGCTTGCGTGAATGTACCGTTTGGTGGTTCCAAGGGTGGCATACGTATCGACCCGAAGAAGTATACTGCACAAGAATTGCAAACAATTACGCGTCGCTATACAATGGAGCTATTACGTCGCAATATGATAGGTCCGGGTATAGATGTACCGGCACCAGATGTGAATACCAGCCAACGCGAGATGAGTTGGTTGGTGGATCAATATATTAAAACTTTTGGTAATTTTTTTTTATGAAATATTAGAAAACGTCTTGATAGACAAATAAATTGTTCTTCTAGGCTATAACGATGTAGATGCATTGGCCATCACGACTGGTAAGCCAGTAGAAATAGGCGGTATAAATGGTCGCACCGCCGCCACGGGACGTGGTCTATTTAAGGCGGCTGAATGTTTTATTATGGATAAAGATTGGATGGATTTATTAGGCTGGAAGACTGGTTGGAAAGATAAAACCGTGATCGTACAAGGGTTTGGCAATGTCGGTTCCCATGCATCCGTTTTTGTAGTGGAAGCCGGTGCCAAACTGATCGGTGTTCAAGAATTTGACGTGTCTCTAGTAAATGAGAATGGCATTGATCCAAAGGTATGTGGCGTATTGAAAATAAATATCTCCATGATAATATTTTTTTAATTTTCTTCATATACTTAGGACTTAATAGAGTATTATGCAAAAAATAATAAATCAATCAAGGGCTATACCAAAGCCACCGAAAAAGAGGGTAGTTTGTTGGGTGAAAAATGCGATATACTAATGCCTTGCTCTACGCAAAAGGTTCTCACTGTCGAAAATGCTAACAGTGTACAAGCCAAGATGATTTTAGAAGGCGCTAATGGTCCTTCGACGCCAGCTGCCGATGAAATATTACGTAAAAAGAATGTACTCATTATACCGGATTTGTTTTGCAATGCTGGCGGTGTAACGGTATCCTACTTTGAGTACTTAAAGAATATCAATCATGTATCTTATGGCAAAATGAATGTTAAACGCGAGAAAGCCATAATCAACGAGATCTTTAACTCCATGAATGAGTGCGAGGTAAGTGAACTTTGACCACCGTGCAAATAAGTTAATTTGTTAATATGAATTTTTTTAATTTATTTATTTAGGATAAGTTCAAGCCAAACAAAAAGTTAAAGCTCATAAGAGACTGTACGAAGGAGGCGGATATTGTAGACGCAGGACTACAAACAGTTATGGAAACTGCGGGGGCAGGCATTAAGATTGTGGCCAATGAATTCGGTCTCTGCAATGATTTACGTACCGCTGCCTTTATTTACTCGATTTCTAAGATTTTCCGAGCCTTAGAAATGGAGGGCATTTCTCAACAATAATTACAGAATGCGTCTGAAGTCGCTTGGCGATTATTTATTTTTACAAATTTTACATTTATATATTTATAAGATCCAAAGTGTAATATCCTTTTGTATATTTTTCTTAAATTTTTAAATAAATATTTCTTTACAAAAACACAAACAGAATGGCTTCTTGACAGCAACAGTTTAACAATTAAAAAAAAAAAAAACCCCTACCCACTTACTACGCCAATTTTGGTGGCATTCACCACTGCAATGATTTACGCACCGCCGCCTTTATTTACTCGATTTCGAAGATTTTCCGAGCATTAGAATTGGAGGGCATTTTTCAGCAATATTTGCAGAATGCGTCTGAAGTCGCTGGGCGATTGTTTATTTTTACACATTTTACATTTATATATTTATAAGATCCAAAGTGTAATATCCTTTTGTATATTTTTCTTCAATTTTTAAATAAATATTTCTTTACACAAACACAAACAAAATGGCTTCTTGACAGCAACAGTTTTACAATTAAAAAACAAAACCCCTACCCACTTACCTCTGTTTTTGGTACCCTTATATCTGTTTTTCTGTTTTTGGTAATATGGTACTCATACGACCTGTATAACCCCATTTGCGCGCCGTGAAAAAATCGGGTTTTCACCACGCGCCAATGCATCAAATGCACCAAAATGCACCAAAAAAGTGGTGAATGGTACCAAAAATCCATCCACCAAATGCACCAAAAATAGCGTAGTAAGTGGGTAGGGGTTATTATGCATTATTCGTCATTTTTTACGATCCCCAAAATCCAAAATTTTTGCCAGAATAAAATAATTAACATTAAAAAAACATTAACATTAACATATTTTCAACAGAAAAAATCAAAACTTCAAAACATAAACAGTCAATATTGTCAAATTTATTTTTCTCAGTTCAGTTGATATTGAGATTTTCATAAGAACAGTTGTGTTGAACGGAGCGATTTGAATTTGTTCTCGAAGAAAATAATTACAAAAAAAAACCTGACGCAAATAATAAATAAACAAAAAATATTTTCTTACTGAATATTGTGGAATATTTATATATTCGTAATACAATTGTATATATACAATATACAACAAAATCAGCGGATACCAAAATAATTGCCGAAAAAGTGAGTGCAAAAAATTTCTTACAAAAACACACAAAAAAAAATCATAACTGGGATTGCATTATCGCAAGGCAATATGTCCTTCCTTTTAAATGGTAAACTTTTACGATCTTCACTATCGAAGACAGTTTTAAACTGGACCGGACTTGCGGCTACGCGTGAAAAGCACGTGATGCCCAAGCATTTGGAAAAAATCAATAAAGACAAAGACCCACCATTTGCACACATGGTTGAGTATTATTATCACTCGGCCGCTCAGCTAATGGAGCCGATGATGATAAAGGAGCTGGAAAAGTATCCTTACATGAAGAAGGAACAGCGTGAACAACGTGTTTCCGCCATGCTTAAATTGATGGGCTGCACTACAAATCTATTGGAAGTTACCTTCCCTATAATAAGAAGTGATGGCAATTACGAGCTAATCACCGGCTATCGCGCACACCACACTAGACACAGATTACCACTCAAAGGCGGTGGGTTCAATTATATTATTGGCTATTATTTTTCTAGAAAAGCTGGTATATTCAAAAAATTTCTCAACGAATTTTCTAGAATATATGCATGTAGTTGTGTGTTTCAAGAAAATGTTCTTCCTTTTCAATGCTTCAACTGCTGATGTCTAGCATGATATATATAACTGACTGATAATATCCGTTCCTCTTTTGTAGGCATACGTTTTGCCATGGACGTCGACGCCGATGAGATACGCGCTTTGGCTTATCTGATGGCGTTTAAGACGGCTTGCGTGAATGTACCGTTTGGTGGTTCCAAGGGTGGCATACGTATCGACCCGAAGAAGTATACTGCACAAGAATTGCAAACAATTACGCGTCGCTATACAATGGAGCTATTACGTCGCAATATGATAGGTCCGGGTATAGATGTACCGGCACCAGATGTGAATACCAGCCAACGCGAGATGAGTTGGTTGGTGGATCAATATATTAAAACTTTTGGTAATTTTTTTTTATGAAATATTAGAAAACGTCTTGATAGACAAATAAATTGTTCTTCTAGGCTATAACGATGTAGATGCATTGGCCATCACGACTGGTAAGCCAGTAGAAATAGGCGGTATAAATGGTCGCACCGCCGCCACGGGACGTGGTCTATTTAAGGCGGCTGAATGTTTTATTATGGATAAAGATTGGATGGATTTATTAGGCTGGAAGACTGGTTGGAAAGATAAAACCGTGATCGTACAAGGGTTTGGCAATGTCGGTTCCCATGCATCCGTTTTTGTAGTGGAAGCCGGTGCCAAACTGATCGGTGTTCAAGAATTTGACGTGTCTCTAGTAAATGAGAATGGCATTGATCCAAAGGTATGTGGCGTATTGAAAATAAATATCTCCATGATAATATTTTTTTAATTTTCTTCATATACTTAGGACTTAATAGAGTATTATGCAAAAAATAATAAATCAATCAAGGGCTATACCAAAGCCACCGAAAAAGAGGGCAGTTTGTTGGGTGAAAAATGCGATATACTAATGCCTTGCTCTACGCAAAAGGTTCTCACTGTCGAAAATGCTAACAGTGTACAAGCCAAGATGATTTTAGAAGGCGCTAATGGTCCTTCGACGCCAGCTGCCGATGAAATATTACGTAAAAAGAATGTACTCATTATACCGGATTTGTTTTGCAATGCTGGCGGTGTAACGGTATCCTACTTTGAGTACTTAAAGAATATCAATCATGTATCTTATGGCAAAATGAATGTTAAACGCGAGAAAGCCATAATCAACGAGATCTTTAACTCCATGAATGAGTGCGAGGTAAGTGAACTTTGACCACCGTGCAAATAAGTTAATTTGTTAATATGAATTTTTTTAATTTATTTATTTAGGATAAGTTCAAGCCAAACAAAAAGTTAAAGCTCATAAGAGACTGTACGAAGGAGGCGGATATTGTAGACGCAGGACTACAAACAGTTATGGAAACTGCGGGGGCAGGCATTAAGATTGTGGCCAATGAATTCGGTCTCTGCAATGATTTACGTACCGCTGCCTTTATTTACTCGATTTCTAAGATTTTCCGAGCCTTAGAAATGGAGGGCATTTCTCAACAATAATTACAGAATGCGTCTGAAGTCGCTTGGCGATTATTTATTTTTACAAATTTTACATTTATATATTTATAAGATCCAAAGTGTAATATCCTTTTGTATATTTTTCTTAAATTTTTAAATAAATATTTCTTTACAAAAACACAAACAGAATGGCTTCTTGACAGCAACAGTTTAACAATTAAAAAAAAAAAAACCCCTACCCACTTACTACGCCAATTTTGGTGGCATTCACCACTGCAATGATTTACGCACCGCCGCCTTTATTTACTCGATTTCGAAGATTTTCCGAGCATTAGAATTGGAGGGCATTTTTCAGCAATATTTGCAGAATGCGTCTGAAGTCGCTGGGCGATTGTTTATTTTTACACATTTTACATTTATATATTTATAAGATCCAAAGTGTAATATCCTTTTGTATATTTTTCTTCAATTTTTAAATAAATATTTCTTTACACAAACACAAACAAAATGGCTTCTTGACAGCAACAGTTTTACAATTAAAAAACAAAACCCCTACCCACTTACCTCTGTTTTTGGTACCCTTATATCTGTTTTTCTGTTTTTGGTAATATGGTACTCATACGACCTGTATAACCCCATTTGCGCGCCGTGAAAAAATCGGGTTTTCACCACGCGCCAATGCATCAAATGCACCAAAATGCACCAAAAAAGTGGTGAATGGTACCAAAAATCCATCCACCAAATGCACCAAAAATAGCGTAGTAAGTGGGTAGGGGTTATTATGCATTATTCGTCATTTTTTACGATCCCCAAAATCCAAAATTTTTGCCAGAATAAAATAATTAACATTAAAAAAACATTAACATTAACATATTTTCAACAGAAAAAATCAAAACTTCAAAACATAAACAGTCAATATTGTCAAATTTATTTTTCTCAGTTCAGTTGATATTGAGATTTTCATAAGAACAGTTGTGTTGAACGGAGCGATTTGAATTTGTTCTCGAAGAAAATAATTACAAAAAAAAACCTGACGCAAATAATAAATAAACAAAAAATATTTTCTTACTGAATATTGTGGAATATTTATATATTCGTAATACAATTGTATATATACAATATACAACAAAATCAGCGGATACCAAAATAATTGCCGAAAAAGTGAGTGCAAAAAATTTCTTACAAAAACACACAAAAAAAATCATAACTGGGATTGCATTATCGCAAGGCAATATGTCCTTCCTTTTAAATGGTAAACTTTTGCGATCTTCACTATCGAAGACAGTTTTAAACTGGACCGGACTTGGAGCTACGCGTGAAAAGCACGTGATGCCCAAGCATTTGGAAAAAATCAATAAAGACAAAGACCCACCATTTGCACACATGGTTGAGTATTATTATCACTCGGCCGCTCAGCTAATGGAGCCGATGATGATAAAGGAGCTGGAAAAGTATCCTTACATGAAGAAGGAACAGCGTGAACAACGTGTTTCCGCCATGCTTAAATTGATGGGCTGCACTACAAATCTATTGGAAGTTACCTTCCCTATAATAAGAAGTGATGGCAATTACGAGCTAATCACCGGCTATCGCGCACACCACACTAGACACAGATTACCACTCAAAGGCGGTGGGTTCAATTATATTATTGGCTATTATTTTTCTAGAAAAGCTGGTATATTCAAAAAATTTCTCAACGAATTTTCTAGAATATATGCATGTAGTTGTGTGTTTCAAGAAAATGTTCTTCCTTTTCAATGCTTCAACTGCTGATGTCTAGCATGATATATATAACTGACTGATAATATCCGTTCCTCTTTTGTAGGCATACGTTTTGCCATGGACGTCGACGCCGATGAGATACGCGCTTTGGCTTATCTGATGGCGTTTAAGACGGCTTGCGTGAATGTACCGTTTGGTGGTTCCAAGGGTGGCATACGTATCGACCCGAAGAAGTATACTGCACAAGAATTGCAAACAATTACGCGTCGCTATACAATGGAGCTATTACGTCGCAATATGATAGGTCCGGGTATAGATGTACCGGCACCAGATGTGAATACCAGCCAACGCGAGATGAGTTGGTTGGTGGATCAATATATTAAAACTTTTGGTAATTTTTTTTTATGAAATATTAGAAAACGTCTTGATAGACAAATAAATTGTTCTTCTAGGCTATAACGATGTAGATGCATTGGCCATCACGACTGGTAAGCCAGTAGAAATAGGCGGTATAAATGGTCGCACCGCCGCCACGGGACGTGGTCTATTTAAGGCGGCTGAATGTTTTATTATGGATAAAGATTGGATGGATTTATTAGGCTGGAAGACTGGTTGGAAAGATAAAACCGTGATCGTACAAGGGTTTGGCAATGTCGGTTCCCATGCATCCGTTTTTGTAGTGGAAGCCGGTGCCAAACTGATCGGTGTTCAAGAATTTGACGTGTCTCTAGTAAATGAGAATGGCATTGATCCAAAGGTATGTGGCGTATTGAAAATAAATATCTCCATGATAATATTTTTTTAATTTTCTTCATATACTTAGGACTTAATGGAGTATTATGCAAAAAATAATAAATCAATCAAGGGCTATACCAAAGCCACCGAAAAAGAGGGCAGTTTGTTGGGTGAAAAATGCGATATACTAATGCCTTGCTCTACGCAAAAGGTTCTCACTGTCGAAAATGCTAACAGTGTACAAGCCAAGATGATTTTTGAAGGCGCTAATGGTCCTTCGACGCCAGCTGCCGATGAAATATTACGTAAAAAGAATGTACTCATTATACCGGATTTCTTTTGCAATGCTGGCGGTGTAACGGTATCCTACTTTGAGTACTTAAAGAATATCAATCATGTATCTTATGGCAAAATGAATGTTAAACGCGAGAAAGCCATAATCAACGAGATCTTTAACTCCATGAATGAGTGCGAGGTAAGTGAACTTTGACCACCGTGCAAATAAGTTAATTTGTTAATTTGAATTTTTTTAATTTATTTATTTAGGATAAGTTCAAGCCAAACAAAAAGTTAAAGCTCATAAGAGACTGTACGAAGGAGGCGGATATTGTAGACGCAGGACTACAAACAGTTATGGAAACTGCGGGGGCAGGCATTAAGATTGTGGCCAATGAATTCGGTCTCTGCAATGATTTACGCACCGCTGCCTTTATTTACTCGATTTCTAAGATTTTCCGAGCCTTAGAAATGGAGGGCATTTCTCAACAATAATTACAGAATGCGTCTGAAGTCGCTTGGCGATTATTTATTTTTACAAATTTTACATTTATATATTTATAAGATCCAAAGTGTAATATCCTTTTGTATATTTTTCTTAAATTTTTAAATAAATATTTCTTTACAAAAACACAAACAGAATGGCTTCTTGACAGCAACAGTTTAACAATTAAAAAAAAAAAACCCCTACCCACTTACTACGCCAATTTTGGTGGCATTCACCACTGCAATGATTTACGCACCGCCGCCTTTATTTACTCGATTTCGAAGATTTTCCGAGCATTAGAATTGGAGGGCATTTCTCAGCAATAATTGCAGAATGCGTCTGAAGTCGCTAGGCGATTGTTTATTTTTACACATTTTACATTTATATATTTATAAGATCGAAAGTGTAATATCCTTTTGTATATTTTTCTTCAATTTTTAAATAAATATTTCTTTACACAAACACAAACAAAATGGCTTCTTGACAGCAACAGTTTTACAATTAAAAAACAAAACCCCTACCCACTTACCTCTGTTTTTGGTACCCTTATATCTGTTTTTCTGTTTTTGGTAATATGGTACTCATACGACCTGTATAACCCCATTTGCGCGCCGTGAAAAAATCGGGTTTTCACCACGCGCCAATGCATCAAATGCACCAAAATGCACCAAAAAAGTGGTGAATGGTACCAAAAATCCATCCACCAAATGCACCAAAAATAGCGTAGTAAGTGGGTAGGGGTTATTATGCATTATTCGTCATTTTTTACGATCCCCAAAATCCAAAATTTTTGCCAGAATAAAATAATTAACATTAAAAAAACATTAACATTAACATATTGTCAACAGAAAAAATCAAAACTTCAAAACATAAACAGTCAATATTGTCAAATTTATTTTTCTCAGTTCAGTTGATATTGAGATTTTCATAAGAACAGTTGTGTTGAACGGAGCGATTTGAATTTGTTCTCGAAGAAAATAATTACAAAAAAAAACCTGACGCAAATAATAAATAAACAAAAAATATTTTCTTACTGAATATTGTGGAATATTTATATATTCGTAATACAATTGTATATATACAATATACAACAAAATCAGCGGATACCAAAATAATTGCCGAAAAAGTGAGTGCAAAAAATTTCTTACAAAAACACACAAAAAAAATCATAACTGGGATTGCATTATCGCAAGGCAATATGTCCTTCCTTTTAAATGGTAAACTTTTACGATCTTCACTATCGAAGACAGTTTTAAACTGGACCGGACTTGGAGCTACGCGTGAAAAGCACGTGATGCCCAAGCATTTGGAAAAAATCAATAAAGACAAAGACCCACCATTTGCACACATGGTTGAGTATTATTATCACTCGGCCGCTCAGCTAATGGAGCCGATGATGATAAAGGAGCTGGAAAAGTATCCTTACATGAAGAAGGAACAGCGTGAACAACGTGTTTCCGCCATGCTTAAATTGATGGGCTGCATTACAAATCTATTGGAAGTTACCTTCCCTATAATAAGAAGTGATGGCAATTACGAGCTAATCACCGGCTATCGCGCACACCACACTAGACACAGATTACCACTCAAAGGCGGTGGGTTCAATTATATTATTGGCTATTATTTTTCTAGAAAAGCTGGTATATTCAAAAAATTTCTCAACGAATTTTCTAGAATATATGCATGTAGTTGTGTGTTTCAAGAAAATGTTCTTCCTTTTCAATGCTTCAACTGCTGATGTCTAGCATGATATATATAACTGACTGATAATATCCGTTCCTCTTTTGTAGGCATACGTTTTGCCATGGACGTCGACGCCGATGAGATGCGCGCTTTGGCTTATCTGATGGCGTTTAAGACGGCTTGCGTGAATGTACCGTTTGGTGGTTCCAAGGGTGGCATACGTATCGACCCGAAGAAGTATACTGCACAAGAATTGCAAACAATTACGCGTCGCTATACAATGGAGCTATTACGTCGCAATATGATAGGTCCGGGTATAGATGTACCGGCACCAGATGTGAATACCAGCCAACGCGAGATGAGTTGGTTGGTGGATCAATATATTAAAACTTTTGGTAATTTTTTTTTATGAAATATTAGAAAACGTCTTGATAGACAAATAAATTGTTCTTCTAGGCTATAACGATGTAGATGCATTGGCCATCACGACTGGTAAGCCAGTAGAAATAGGCGGTATAAATGGTCGCACCGCCGCCACGGGACGTGGTCTATTTAAGGCGGCTGAATGTTTTATTATGGATAAAGATTGGATGGATTTATTAGGCTGGAAGACTGGTTGGAAAGATAAAACCGTGATCGTACAAGGGTTTGGCAATGTCGGTTCCCATGCATCCGTTTTTGTAGTGGAAGCCGGTGCCAAACTGATCGGTGTTCAAGAATTTGACGTGTCTCTAGTAAATGAGAATGGCATTGATCCAAAGGTATGTGGCGTATTGAAAATAAATATCTCCATGATAATATTTTTTTAATTTTCTTCATATACTTAGGACTTAATGGAGTATTATGCAAAAAATAATAAATCAATCAAGGGCTATACCAAAGCCACCGAAAAAGAGGGCAGTTTGTTGGGTGAAAAATGCGATATACTAATGCCTTGCTCTACGCAAAAGGTTCTCACTGTCGAAAATGCTAACAGTGTACAAGCCAAGATGATTTTAGAAGGCGCTAATGGTCCTTCGACGCCAGCTGCCGATGAAATATTACGTAAAAAGAATGTACTCATTATACCGGATTTGTTTTGCAATGCTGGCGGTGTAACGGTATCCTACTTTGAGTACTTAAAGAATATCAATCATGTATCTTATGGCAAAATGAATGTTAAACGCGAGAAAGCCATAATCAACGAGATCTTTAACTCCATGAATGAGTGCGAGGTAAGTGAACTTTGACCACCGTGCAAATAAGTTAATTTGTTAATATGAATTTTTTTAATTTATTTATTTAGGATAAGTTCAAGCCAAACAAAAAGTTAAAGCTCATAAGAGACTGTACGAAGGAGGCGGATATTGTAGACGCAGGACTACAAACAGTTATGGAAACTGCGGGGGCAGGCATTAAGATTGTGGCCAATGAATTCGGTCTCTGCAATGATTTACGCACCGCTGCCTTTATTTACTCGATTTCTAAGATTTTCCGAGCCTTAGAAATGGAGGGCATTTCTCAACAATAATTACAGAATGCGTCTGAAGTCGCTTGGCGATTATTTATTTTTACAAATTTTACATTTATATATTTATAAGATCCAAAGTGTAATATCCTTTTGTATATTTTTCTTAAATTTTTAAATAAATATTTCTTTACAAAAACACAAACAGAATGGCTTCTTGACAGCAACAGTTTAACAATTAAAAAAAAAAACCCCTACCCACTTACTACGCCAATTTTGGTGGCATTCACCACTGCAATGATTTACGCACCGCCGCCTTTATTTACTCGATTTCGAAGATTTTCCGAGCATTAGAATTGGAGGGCATTTCTCAGCAATAATTGCAGAATGCGTCTGAAGTCGCTAGGCGATTGTTTATTTTTACACATTTTACATTTATATATTTATAAGATCCAAAGTGTAATATCCTTTTGTATATTTTTCTTCAATTTTTAAATAAATATTTCTTTACACAAACACAAACAAAATGGCTTCTTGACAGCAACAGTTTTACAATTAAAAAACAAAACCCCTACCCACTTACCTCTGTTTTTGGTACCCTTATATCTGTTTTTCTGTTTTTGGTAATATGGTACTCATACGACCTGTATAACCCCATTTGCGCCATTTTTATTCGTCATTTTTTACGATCCCCAAAATCCAAAATTTTTGCCAGAATAAAATAATTAACATTAAAAAAACATTAACATTAACATATTTTCAACAGAAAAAATCAAAACTTCAAAACATAAACAGTCAATATTGTCAAATTTATTTTTCTCAGTTCAGTTGATATTGAGATTTTCATAAGAACAGTTGTGTTGAACGGAGCGATTTGAATTTGTTCTCGAAGAAAATAATTACAAAAAAAAACCTGACGCAAATAATAAATAAACAAAAAATATTTTCTTACTGAATATTGTGGAATATTTATATATTCGTAATACAATTGTATATATACAATATACAACAAAATCAGCGGATACCAAAATAATTGCCGAAAAAGTGAGTGCAAAAAATTTCTTACAAAAACACACAAAAAAAATCATAACTGGGATTGCATTATCGCAAGGCAATATGTCCTTCCTTTTAAATGGTAAACTTTTACGATCTTCACTATCGAAGACAGTTTTAAACTGGACCGGACTTGGAGCTACGCGTGAAAAGCACGTGATGCCCAAGCATTTGGAAAAAATCAATAAAGACAAAGACCCACCATTTGCACACATGGTTGAGTATTATTATCACTCGGCCGCTCAGCTAATGGAGCCGATGATGATAAAGGAGCTGGAAAAGTATCCTTACATGAAGAAGGAACAGCGTGAACAACGTGTTTCCGCCATGCTTAAATTGATGGGCTGCACTACAAATCTATTGGAAGTTACCTTCCCTATAATAAGAAGTGATGGCAATTACGAGCTAATCACCGGCTATCGCGCACACCACACTAGACACAGATTACCACTCAAAGGCGGTGGGTTCAATTATATTATTGGCTATTATTTTTCTAGAAAAGCTGGTATATTCAAAAAATTTCTCAACGAATTTTCTAGAATATATGCATGTAGTTGTGTGTTTCAAGAAAATGTTCTTCCTTTTCAATGCTTCAACTGCTGATGTCTAGCATGATATATATAACTGACTGATAATATCCGTTCCTCTTTTGTAGGCATACGTTTTGCCATGGATGTCGACGCCGATGAGATACGCGCTTTGGCTTATCTGATGGCGTTTAAGACGGCTTGCGTGAATGTACCGTTTGGTGGTTCCAAGGGTGGCATACGTATCGACCCGAAGAAGTATACTGCACAAGAATTGCAAACAATTACGCGTCGCTATACAATGGAGCTATTACGTCGCAATATGATAGGTCCGGGTATAGATGTACCGGCACCAGATGTGAATACCAGCCAACGCGAGATGAGTTGGTTGGTGGATCAATATATTAAAACTTTTGGTAATTTTTTTTTATGAAATATTAGAAAACGTCTTGATAGACAAATAAATTGTTCTTCTAGGCTATAACGATGTAGATGCATTGGCCATCACGACTGGTAAGCCAGTAGAAATAGGCGGTATAAATGGTCGCACCGCCGCCACGGGACGTGGTCTATTTAAGGCGGCTGAATGTTTTATTATGGATAAAGATTGGATGGATTTATTAGGCTGGAAGACTGGTTGGAAAGATAAAACCGTGATCGTACAAGGGTTTGGCAATGTCGGTTCCCATGCATCCGTTTTTGTAGTGGAAGCCGGTGCCAAACTGATCGGTGTTCAAGAATTTGACGTGTCTCTAGTAAATGAGAATGGCATTGATCCAAAGGTATGTGGCGTATTGAAAATAAATATCTCCATGATAATATTTTTTTAATTTTCTTCATATACTTAGGACTTAATGGAGTATTATGCAAAAAATAATAAATCAATCAAGGGCTATACCAAAGCCACCGAAAAAGAGGGCAGTTTGTTGGGTGAAAAATGCGATATACTAATGCCTTGCTCTACGCAAAAGGTTCTCACTGTCGAAAATGCTAACAGTGTACAAGCCAAGATGATTTTAGAAGGCGCTAATGGTCCTTCGACGCCAGCTGCCGATGAAATATTACGTAAAAAGAATGTACTCATTATACCGGATTTGTTTTGCAATGCTGGCGGTGTAACGGTATCCTACTTTGAGTACTTAAAGAATATCAATCATGTATCTTATGGCAAAATGAATGTTAAACGCGAGAAAGCCATAATCAACGAGATCTTTAACTCCATGAATGAGTGCGAGGTAAGTGAACTTTGACCACCGTGCAAATAAGTTAATTTGTTAATATGAATTTTTTTAATTTATTTATTTAGGATAAGTTCAAGCCAAACAAAAAGTTAAAGCTCATAAGAGACTGTACGAAGGAGGCGGATATTGTAGACGCAGGACTACAAACAGTTATGGAAACTGCGGGGGCAGGCATTAAGATTGTGGCCAATGAATTCGGTCTATGCAATGATTTACGCACCGCTGCCTTTATTTACTCGATTTCTAAGATTTTCCGAGCCTTAGAAATGGAGGGCATTTCTCAACAATAATTACAGAATGCGTCTGAAGTCGCTTGGCGATTATTTATTTTTACAAATTTTACATTTATATATTTATAAGATCCAAAGTGTAATATCCTTTTGTATATTTTTCTTAAATTTTTAAATAAATATTTCTTTACAAAAACACAAACAGAATGGCTTCTTGACAGCAACAGTTTAATAATTAAAAAAAAAACCCTACCCACTTACTACGCCAATTTTGGTGGCATTCACCACTGCAATGATTTACGCACCGCCGCCTTTATTTACTCGATTTCGAAGATTTTCCGAGCATTAGAATTGGAGGGCATTTCTCAGCAATAATTGCAGAATGCGTCTGAAGTCGCTAGGCGATTGTTTATTTTTACACATTTTACATTTATATATTTATAAGATCCAAAGTGTAATATCCTTTTGTATATTTTTCTTCAATTTTTAAATAAATATTTCTTTACACAAACACAAACAAAATGGCTTCTTGACAGCAACAGTTTTACAATTAAAAAACAAAACCCCTACCCACTTACCTCTGTTTTTGGTACCCTTATATCTGTTTTTCTGTTTTTGGTAATATGGTACTCATACGACCTGTATAACCCCATTTGCGCGCCGTGAAAAAATCGGGTTTTCACCACGCGTCAATGCATCAAATGCACCAAAATGCACCAAAAAAGTGGTGAATGGTACCAAAAATCCATCCACCAAATGCACCAAAAATAGCGTAGTAAGTGGGTAGGGGTTATTATGCATTATTCGGCATTTTTTACGATCCCCAAAATCCAAAATTTTTGCCAGAATAAAATAATTAACATTAAAAAAACATTAACATTAACATATTTTCAACAGAAAAAATCAAAACTTCAAAACATAAACAGTCAATATTGTCAAATTTATTTTTCTCAGTTCAGTTGATATTGAGATTTTCATAAGAACAGTTGTGTTGAACGGAGCGATTTGAATTTGTTCTCGAAGAAAATAATTACAAAAAAAAACCTGACGCAAATAATAAATAAACAAAAAATATTTTCTTACTGAATATTGTGGAATATTTATATATTCGTAATACAATTGTATATATACAATATACAACAAAATCAGCGGATACCAAAATAATTGCCGAAAAAGTGAGTGCAAAAAATTTCTTACAAAAACACACAAAAAAAAATCATAACTGGGATTGCATTATCGCAAGGCAATATGTCCTTCCTTTTAAATGGTAAACTTTTACGATCTTCACTATCGAAGACAGTTTTAAACTGGACCGGACTTGGGGCTACGCGTGAAAAGCACGTGATGCCCAAGCATTTGGAAAAAAATCAATAAAGACAAAGACCCACCATTTGCACACATGGTTGAGTATTATTATCACTCGGCCGCTCAGCTAATGGAGCCGATGATGATAAAGGAGCTGGAAAAGTATCCTTACATGAAGAAGGAACAGCGTGAACAACGTGTTTCCGCCATGCTTAAATTGATGGGCTGCACTACAAATCTATTGGAAGTTACCTTCCCTATAATAAGAAGTGATGGCAATTACGAGCTAATCACCGGCTATCGCGCACACCACACTAGACACAGATTACCACTCAAAGGCGGTGGGTTCAATTATATTATTGGCTATTATTTTTCTAGAAAAGCTGGTATATTCAAAAAATTTCTCAACGAATTTTCTAGAATATATGCATGTAGTTGTGTGTTTCAAGAAAATGTTCTTCCTTTTCAATGCTTCAACTGCTGATGTCTAGCATGATATATATAACTGACTGATAATATCCGTTCCTCTTTTGTAGGCATACGTTTTGCCATGGACGTCGACGCCGATGAGATACGCGCTTTGGCTTATCTGATGGCGTTTAAGACGGCTTGCGTGAATGTACCGTTTGGTGGTTCCAAGGGTGGCATACGTATCGACCCGAAGAAGTATACTGCACAAGAATTGCAAACAATTACGCGTCGCTATACAATGGAGCTATTACGTCGCAATATGATAGGTCCGGGTATAGATGTACCGGCACCAGATGTGAATACCAGCCAACGCGAGATGAGTTGGTTGGTGGATCAATATATTAAAACTTTTGGTAATTTTTTTTTATGAAATATTAGAAAACGTCTTGATAGACAAATAAATTGTTCTTCTAGGCTATAACGATGTAGATGCATTGGCCATCACGACTGGTAAGCCAGTAGAAATAGGCGGTATAAATGGTCGCACCGCCGCCACGGGACGTGGTCTATTTAAGGCGGCTGAATGTTTTATTATGGATAAAGATTGGATGGATTTATTAGGCTGGAAGACTGGTTGGAAAGATAAAACCGTGATCGTACAAGGGTTTGGCAATGTCGGTTCCCATGCATGCGTTTTTGTAGTGGAAGCCGGTGCCAAACTGATCGGTGTTCAAGAATTTGACGTGTCTCTAGTAAATGAGAATGGCATTGATCCAAAGGTATGTGGCGTATTGAAAATAAATATCTCCATGATAATATTTTTTTAATTTTCTTCATATACTTAGGACTTAATGGAGTATTATGCAAAAAATAATAAATCAATCAAGGGCTATACCAAAGCCACCGAAAAAGAGGGCAGTTTGTTGGGTGAAAAATGCGATATACTAATGCCTTGCTCTACGCAAAAGGTTCTCACTGTCGAAAATGCTAACAGTGTACAAGCCAAGATGATTTTAGAAGGCGCTAATGGTCCTTCGACGCCAGCTGCCGATGAACTATTACGTAAAAAGAATGTACTCATTATACCGGATTTGTTTTGCAATGCTGGCGGTGTAACGGTATCCTACTTTGAGTACTTAAAGAATATCAATCATGTATCTTATGGCAAAATGAATGTTAAACGCGAGAAAGCCATAATCAACGAGATCTTTAACTCCATGAATGAGTGCGAGGTAAGTGAACTTTGACCACCGTGCAAATAAGTTAATTTGTTAATATGAATTTTTTTAATTTATTTATTTAGGATAAGTTCAAGCCAAACAAAAAGTTAAAGCTCATAAGAGACTGTACGAAGGAGGCGGATATTGTAGACGCAGGACTACAAACAGTTATGGAAACTGCGGGGGCAGGCATTAAGATTGTGGCCAATGAATTCGGTCTCTGCAATGATTTACGCACCGCTGCCTTTATTTACTCGATTTCTAAGATTTTCCGAGCCTTAGAAATGGAGGGCATTTCTCAACAATAATTACAGAATGCGTCTGAAGTCGCTTGGCGATTATTTATTTTTACAAATTTTACATTTATATATTTATAAGATCCAAAGTGTAATATCCTTTTGTATATTTTTCTTAAATTTTTAAATAAATATTTCTTTACAAAAACACAAACAGAATGGCTTCTTGACAGCAACAGTTTAACAATTAAAAAAAAAAACCCCTACCCACTTACTACGCCAATTTTGGTGGCATTCACCACTGCAATGATTTACGCACCGCCGCCTTTATTTACTCGATTTCGAAGATTTTCCGAGCATTAGAATTGGAGGGCATTTCTCAGCAATAATTGCAGAATGCGTCTGAAGTCGCTAGGCGATTGTTTATTTTTACACATTTTACATTTATATATTTATAAGATCGAAAGTGTAATATCCTTTTGTATATTTTTCTTCAATTTTTAAATAAATATTTCTTTACACAAACACAAACAAAATGGCTTCTTGACAGCAACAGTTTTACAATTAAAAAACAAAACCCCTACCCACTTACCTCTGTTTTTGGTACCCTTATATCTGTTTTTCTGTTTTTGGTAATATGGTACTCATACGACCTGTATAACCCCATTTGCGCGCCGTGAAAAAATCGGTTTTTCACCACGCGCCAATGCATCAAATGCACCAAAATGCACCAAAAAAGTGGTGAATGGTACCAAAAATCCATCCACCAAATGCACCAAAAATAGCGTAGTAAGTGGGTAAGGGTTATTATGCATTATTCGTCATTTTTTACGATCCCCAAAATCCAAAATTTTTGCCAGAATAAAATAATTAACATTAAAAAAACATTAACATTAACATATTTTCAACAGAAAAAATCAAAACTTCAAAACATAAACAGTCAATATTGTCAAATTTATTTTTCTCAGTTCAGTTGATATTGAGATTTTCATAAGAACAGTTGTGTTGAACGGAGCGATTTGAATTTGTTCTCGAAGAAAATAATTACAAAAAAAAACCTGACGCAAATAATAAATAAACAAAAAATATTTTCTTACTGAATATTGTGGAATATTTATATATTCGTAATACAATTGTATATATACAATATACAACAAAATCAGCGGATACCAAAATAATTGCCGAAAAAGTGAGTGCAAAAAATTTCTTACAAAAACACACAAAAAAAAATCATAACTGGGATTGCATTATCGCAAGGCAATATGTCCTTCCTTTTAAATGGTAAACTTTTACGATCTTCACTATCGAAGACAGTTTTAAACTGGACCGGACTTGGGGCTACGCGTGAAAAGCACGTGATGCCCAAGCATTTGGAAAAAAATCAATAAAGACAAAGACCCACCATTTGCACACATGGTTGAGTATTATTATCACTCGGCCGCTCAGCTAATGGAGCCGATGATGATAAAGGAGCTGGAAAAGTATCCTTACATGAAGAAGGAACAGCGTGAACAACGTGTTTCCGCCATGCTTAAATTGATGGGCTGCACTACAAATCTATTGGAAGTTACCTTCCCTATAATAAGAAGTGATGGCAATTACGAGCTAATCACCGGCTATCGCGCACACCACACTAGACACAGATTACCACTCAAAGGCGGTGGGTTCAATTATATTATTGGCTATTATTTTTCTAGAAAAGCTGGTATATTCAAAAAATTTCTCAACGAATTTTCTAGAATATATGCATGTAGTTGTGTGTTTCAAGAAAATGTTCTTCCTTTTCAATGCTTCAACTGCTGATGTCTAGCATGATATATATAACTGACTGATAATATCCGTTCCTCTTTTGTAGGCATACGTTTTGCCATGGACGTCGACGCCGATGAGATACGCGCTTTGGCTTATCTGATGGCGTTTAAGACGGCTTGCGTGAATGTACCGTTTGGTGGTTCCAAGGGTGGCATACGTATCGACCCGAAGAAGTATACTGCACAAGAATTGCAAACAATTACGCGTCGCTATACAATGGAGCTATTACGTCGCAATATGATAGGTCCGGGTATAGATGTACCGGCACCAGATGTGAATACCAGCCAACGCGAGATGAGTTGGTTGGTGGATCAATATATTAAAACTTTTGGTAATTTTTTTTTATGAAATATTAGAAAACGTCTTGATAGACAAATAAATTGTTCTTCTAGGCTATAACGATGTAGATGCATTGGCCATCACGACTGGTAAGCCAGTAGAAATAGGCGGTATAAATGGTCGCACCGCCGCCACGGGACGTGGTCTATTTAAGGCGGCTGAATGTTTTATTATGGATAAAGATTGGATGGATTTATTAGGCTGGAAGACTGGTTGGAAAGATAAAACCGTGATCGTACAAGGGTTTGGCAATGTCGGTTCCCATGCATGCGTTTTTGTAGTGGAAGCCGGTGCCAAACTGATCGGTGTTCAAGAATTTGACGTGTCTCTAGTAAATGAGAATGGCATTGATCCAAAGGTATGTGGCGTATTGAAAATAAATATCTCCATGATAATATTTTTTTAATTTTCTTCATATACTTAGGACTTAATGGAGTATTATGCAAAAAATAATAAATCAATCAAGGGCTATACCAAAGCCACCGAAAAAGAGGGCAGTTTGTTGGGTGAAAAATGCGATATACTAATGCCTTGCTCTACGCAAAAGGTTCTCACTGTCGAAAATGCTAACAGTGTACAAGCCAAGATGATTTTAGAAGGCGCTAATGGTCCTTCGACGTCAGCTGCCGATGAAATATTACGTAAAAAGAATGTACTCATTATACCGGATTTGTTTTGCAATGCTGGCGGTGTAACGGTATCCTACTTTGAGTACTTAAAGAATATCAATCATGTATCTTATGGCAAAATGAATGTTAAACGCGAGAAAGCCATAATCAACGAGATCTTTAACTCCATGAATGAGTGCGAGGTAAGTGAACTTTGACCACCGTGCAAATAAGTTAATTTGTTAATATGAATTTTTTTAATTTATTTATTTAGGATAAGTTCAAGCCAAACAAAAAGTTAAAGCTCATAAGAGACTGTACGAAGGAGGCGGATATTGTAGACGCAGGACTACAAACAGTTATGGAAACTGCGGGGGCAGGCATTAAGATTGTGGCCAATGAATTCGGTCTCTGCAATGATTTACGCACCGCTGCCTTTATTTACTCGATTTCTAAGATTTTCCGAGCCTTAGAAATGGAGGGCATTTCTCAACAATAATTACAGAATGCGTCTGAAGTCGCTTGGCGATTATTTATTTTTACAAATTTTACATTTATATATTTATAAGATCCAAAGTGTAATATCCTTTTGTATATTTTTCTTAAATTTTTAAATAAATATTTCTTTACAAAAACACAAACAGAATGGCTTCTTGACAGCAACAGTTTAACAATTAAAAAAAAAAACCCCTACCCACTTACTACGCCAATTTTGGTGGCATTCACCACTGCAATGATTTACGCACCGCCGCCTTTATTTACTCGATTTCGAAGATTTTCCGAGCATTAGAATTGGAGGGCATTTCTCAGCAATAATTGCAGAATGCGTCTGAAGTCGCTAGGCGATTGTTTATTTTTACACATTTTACATTTATATATTTATAAGATCGAAAGTGTAATATCCTTTTGTATATTTTTCTTCAATTTTTAAATAAATATTTCTTTACACAAACACAAACAAAATGGCTTCTTGACAGCAACAGTTTTACAATTAAAAAACAAAACCCCTACCCACTTACCTCTGTTTTTGGTACCCTTATAACGGGTGATTTTTTTGAGGTTAGGATTTTCATGCATTAGTATTTGACAGATCACGTGGGATTTCAGACATGGTGTCAAAGAGAAAGATGCTCAGTATGCTTTGACATTTCATCATGAATAGACTTACTAACGAGCAACGCTTGCAAATCATTGAATTTTATTACCAAAATCAGTGTTCGGTTCGAAATGTGTTTCGCGCTTTACGTCCGATTTATGGTCTACATAATCGACCAAGTGAGCAAACAATTAATGCGATTGTGACCAAGTTTCGCACTCAGTTTACTTTATTGGACATTAAACCAACCACACGAATGCGTACAGTGCGTACAGAAGAGAATATTGCGTCTGTTTCTGAGAGTGTGGCTGAAGACCGTGAAATGTCGATTCGTCGCCGTTCGCAGCAATTGGGTTTGTGTTATTCGACCACATGGAAGATTTTACGCAAAGATCTTGGTGTAAAACCGTATAAAATACAGCTCGTGCAAGAACTGAAGCCGAACGATCTGCCACAACGTCGAATTTTCAGTGAATGGGCCCTAGAAAAGTTGGCAGAAAATCCGCTTTTTTATCGACAAATTTTGTTCAGCGATGAGGCTCATTTCTGGTTGAATGGCTACGTAAATAAGCAAAATTGCCGCATTTGGGGTGAAGAGCAACCAGAAGCCGTTCAAGAACTGCCCATGCATCCCGAAAAATGCACTGTTTGGTGTGGTTTGTACGCTGGTGGAATCATTGGACCGTATTTTTTCAAAGATGCTGTTGGACGCAACGTTACGGTGAATGGCGATCGCTATCGTTCGATGCTAACAAACTTTTTGTTGCCAAAAATGGAAGAACTGAACTTGGTTGACATGTGGTTTCAACAAGATGGCGCTACATGCCACACAGCTCGCGATTCTATGGCCATTTTGAGGGAAAACTTCGGAGAACAATTCATCTCAAGAAATGGACCCGTAAGTTGGCCACCAAGATCATGCGATTTAACGCCTTTAGACTATTTTTTGTGGGGCTACGTCAAGTCTAAAGTCTACAGAAATAAGCCAGCAACTATTCCAGCTTTGGAAGACAACATTTCCGAAGAAATTCGGGCTATTCCGGCCGAAATGCTCGAAAAAGTTGCCCAAAATTGGACTTTCCGAATGGACCACCTAAGACGCAGCCGCGGTCAACATTTAAATGAAATTATCTTAAAAAAGTAAATGTCATGAACCAATCTAACGTTTCAAATAAAGAACCGATGAGATTTTGCAAATTTTATGCGTTTTTTTTTTTTTAAAAGTTATCAAGCTCTTAAAAAATCACCCTTTATCTGTTTTTCTGTTTTTGGTAATATGGTACTCATACGACCTGTATAACCCCATTTGCGCGCCGTGAAAAAATCGGGTTTTCACCACGCGCCAATGCATCAAATGCACCAAAAAAGTGGTGAATGGTACCAAAAATCCATCCACCAAATGCACCAAAAATAGCGTAGTAAGTGGGTAGGGGTTATTATGCATTATTCGTCATTTTTTACGATCCCCAAAATCCAAAATTTTTGCCAGAATAAAATAATTAACATTAAAAAAACATTAACATTAACATATTTTCAACAGAAAAAATCAAAACTTCAAAACATAAACAGTCAATATTGTCAAATTTATTTTTCTCAGTTCAGTTGATATTGAGATTTTCATAAGAACAGTTGTGTTGAACGGAGCGATTTGAATTTGTTCTCGAAGAAAATAATTACAAAAAAAAACCTGACGCAAATAATAAATAAACAAAAAATATTTTCTTACTGAATATTGTGGAATATTTATATATTCGTAATACAATTGTATATATACAATATACAACAAAATCAGCGGATACCAAAATAATTGCCGAAAAAGTGAGTGCAAAAAATTTCTTACAAAAACACACAAAAAAAATCATAACTGGGATTGCATTATCGCAAGGCAATATGTCCTTCCTTTTAAATGGTAAACTTTTACGATCTTCACTATCGAAGACAGTTTTAAACTGGACCGGACTTGGAGCTACGCGTGAAAAGCACGTGATGCCCAAGCATTTGGAAAAAATCAATAAAGACAAAGACCCACCATTTGCACACATGGTTGAGTATTATTATCACTCGGCCGCTCAGCTAATGGAGCCGATGATGATAAAGGAGCTGGAAAAGTATCCTTACATGAAGAAGGAACAGCGTGAACAACGTGTTTCCGCCATGCTTAAATTGATGGGCTGCACTACAAATCTATTGGAAGTTACCTTCCCTATAATAAGAAGTGATGGCAATTACGAGCTAATCACCGGCTATCGCGCACACCACACTAGACACAGATTACCACTCAAAGGCGGTGGGTTCAATTATATTATTGGCTATTATTTTTCTAGAAAAGCTGGTATATTCAAAAAATTTCTCAACGAATTTTCTAGAATATATGCATGTAGTTGTGTGTTTCAAGAAAATGTTCTTCCTTTTCAATGCTTCAACTGCTGATGTCTAGCATGATATATATAACTGACTGATAATATCCGTTCCTCTTTTGTAGGCATACGTTTTGCCATGGACGTCGACGCCGATGAGATACGCGCTTTGGCTTATCTGATGGCGTTTAAGACGGCTTGCGTGAATGTACCGTTTGGTGGTTCCAAGGGTGGCATACGTATCGACCCGAAGAAGTATACTGCACAAGAATTGCAAACAATTACGCGTCGCTATACAATGGAGCTATTACGTCGCAATATGATAGGTCCGGGTATAGATGTACCGGCACCAGATGTGAATACCAGCCAACGCGAGATGAGTTGGTTGGTGGATCAATATATTAAAACTTTTGGTAATTTTTTTTTATGAAATATTAGAAAACGTCTTGATAGACAAATAAATTGTTCTTCTAGGCTATAACGATGTAGATGCATTGGCCATCACGACTGGTAAGCCAGTAGAAATAGGCGGTATAAATGGTCGCACCGCCGCCACGGGACGTGGTCTATTTAAGGCGGCTGAATGTTTTATTATGGATAAAGATTGGATGGATTTATTAGGCTGGAAGACTGGTTGGAAAGATAAAACCGTGATCGTACAAGGGTTTGGCAATGTCGGTTCCCATGCATCCGTTTTTGTAGTGGAAGCCGGTGCCAAACTGATCGGTGTTCAAGAATTTGACGTGTCTCTAGTAAATGAGAATGGCATTGATCCAAAGGTATGTGGCGTATTGAAAATAAATATCTCCATGATAATATTTTTTTAATTTTCTTCATATACTTAGGACTTAATGGAGTATTATGCAAAAAATAATAAATCAATCAAGGGCTATACCAAAGCCACCGAAAAAGAGGGCAGTTTGTTGGGTGAAAAATGCGATATACTAATGCCTTGCTCTACGCAAAAGGTTCTCACTGTCGAAAATGCTAACAGTGTACAAGCCAAGATGATTTTAGAAGGCGCTAATGGTCCTTCGACGTCAGCTGCCGATGAAATATTACGTAAAAAGAATGTACTCATTATACCGGATTTGTTTTGCAATGCTGGCGGTGTAACGGTATCCTACTTTGAGTACTTAAAGAATATCAATCATGTATCTTATGGCAAAATGAATGTTAAACGCGAGAAAGCCATAATCAACGAGATCTTTAACTCCATGAATGAGTGCGAGGTAAGTGAACTTTGACCACCGTGCAAATAAGTTAATTTGTTAATTTGAATTTTTTTAATTTATTTATTTAGGATAAGTTCAAGCCAAACAAAAAGTTAAAGCTCATAAGAGACTGTACGAAGGAGGCGGATATTGTAGACGCAGGACTACAAACAGTTATGGAAACTGCGGGGGCAGGCATTAAGATTGTGGCCAATGAATTCGGTCTCTGCAATGATTTACGCACCGCTGCCTTTATTTACTCGATTTCTAAGATTTTCCGAGCCTCAGAAATGGAGGGCATTTCTCAACAATAATTACAGAATGCGTCTGAAGTCGCTTGGCGATTATTTATTTTTACAAATTTTACATTTATATATTTATAAGATCCAAAGTGTAATATCCTTTTGTATATTTTTCTTAAATTTTTAAATAAATATTTCTTTACAAAAACACAAACAGAATGGCTTCTTGACAGCAACAGTTTAACAATTAAAAAAAAAAACCCCTACCCACTTACTACGCCAATTTTGGTGGCATTCACCACTGCAATGATTTACGCACCGCCGCCTTTATTTACTCGATTTCGAAGATTTTCCGAGCATTAGAATTGGAGGGCATTTCTCAGCAATAATTGCAGAATGCGTCTGAAGTCGCTAGGCGATTGTTTATTTTTACACATTTTACATTTATATATTTATAAGATCGAAAGTGTAATATCCTTTTGTATATTTTTCTTCAATTTTTAAATAAATATTTCTTTACACAAACACAAACAAAATGGCTTCTTGACAGCAACAGTTTTACAATTAAAAAACAAAACCCCTACCCACTTACCTCTGTTTTTGGTACCCTTATATCTGTTTTTCTGTTTTTGGTAATATGGTACTCATACGACCTGTATAACCCCATTTGCGCGCCGTGAAAAAATCGGTTTTTCACCACGCGCCAATGCATCAAATGCACCAAAATGCACCAAAAAAGTGGTGAATGGTACCAAAAATCCATCCACCAAATGCACCAAAAATAGCGTAGTAAGTGGGTAGGGGTTATTATGCATTATTCGTCATTTTTTACGATCCCCAAAATCCAAAATTTTTGCCAGAATAAAATAATTAACATTAAAAAAACATTAACATTAACATATTTTCAACAGAAAAAATCAAAACTTCAAAACATAAACAGTCAATATTGTCAAATTTATTTTTCTCAGTTCAGTTGATATTGAGATTTTCATAAGAACAGTTGTGTTGAACGGAGCGATTTGAATTTGTTCTCGAAGAAAATAATTACAAAAAAAAACCTGACGCAAATAATAAATAAACAAAAAATATTTTCTTACTGAATATTGTGGAATATTTATATATTCGTAATAACGGGTGATTTTTTTGAGGTTAGGATTTTCATGCATTAGTATTTGACAGATCACGTGGGATTTCAGACATGGTGTCAAAGAGAAAGATGCTCAGTATGCTTTGACATTTCATCATGAATAGACTTACTAACGAGCAACGCTTGCAAATCATTGAATTTTATTACCAAAATCAGTGTTCGGTTCGAAATGTGAAATCCGCTTTTTTATCGACAAATTTTGTTCAGCGATGAGGCTCATTTCTGGTTGAATGGCTACGTAAATAAGCAAAATTGCCGCATTTGGGGTGAAGAGCAACCAGAAGCCGTTCAAGAACTGCCCATGCATCCCGAAAAATGCACTGTTTGGTGTGGTTTGTACGCTGGTGGAATCATTGGACCGTATTTTTTCAAAGATGCTGTTGGACGCAACGTTACGGTGAATGGCGATCGCTATCGTTCGATGCTAACAAACTTTTTGTTGCCAAAAATGGAAGAACTGAACTTGGTTGACATGTGGTTTCAACAAGATGGCGCTACATGCCACACAGCTCGCGATTCTATGGCCATTTTGAGGGAAAACTTCGGAGAACAATTCATCTCAAGAAATGGACCCGTAAGTTGGCCACCAAGATCATGCGATTTAACGCCTTTAGACTATTTTTTGTGGGGCTACGTCAAGTCTAAAGTCTACAGAAATAAGCCAGCAACTATTCCAGCTTTGGAAGACAACATTTCCGAAGAAATTCGGGCTATTCCGGCCGAAATGCTCGAAAAAGTTGCCCAAAATTGGACTTTCCGAATGGACCACCTAAGACGCAGCCGCGGTCAACATTTAAATGAAATTATCTTCAAAAAGTAAATGTCATGAACCAATCTAACGTTTCAAATAAAGAACCGATGAGATTTTGCAAATTTTATGCGTTGTTTTTTTTTAAAAAGTTATCAAGCTCTTAAAAAATCACCCTTTACAATTGTATATATACAATATACAACAAAATCAGCGGATACCAAAATAATTGCCGAAAAAGTGAGTGCAAAAAATTTCTTACAAAAACACACAAAAAAAATCATAACTGGGATTGCATTATCGCAAGGCAATATGTCCTTCCTTTTAAATGGTAAACTTTTACGATCTTCACTATCGAAGACAGTTTTAAACTGGACCGGACTTGGAGCTACGCGTGAAAAGCACGTGATGCCCAAGCATTTGGAAAAAATCAATAAAGACAAAGACCCACCATTTGCACACATGGTTGAGTATTATTATCACTCGGCCGCTCAGCTAATGGAGCCGATGATGATAAAGGAGCTGGAAAAGTATCCTTACATGAAGAAGGAACAGCGTGAACAACGTGTTTCCGCCATGCTTAAATTGATGGGCTGCACTACAAATCTATTGGAAGTTACCTTCCCTATAATAAGAAGTGATGGCAATTACGAGCTAATCACCGGCTATCGCGCACACCACACTAGACACAGATTACCACTCAAAGGCGGTGGGTTCAATTATATTATTGGCTATTATTTTTCTAGAAAAGCTGGTATATTCAAAAAATTTCTCAACGAATTTTCTAGAATATATGCATGTAGTTGTGTGTTTCAAGAAAATGTTCTTCCTTTTCAATGCTTCAACTGCTGATGTCTAGCATGATATATATAACTGACTGATAATATCCGTTCCTCTTTTGTAGGCATACGTTTTGCCATGGACGTCGACGCCGATGAGATACGCGCTTTGGCTTATCTGATGGCGTTTAAGACGGCTTGCGTGAATGTACCGTTTGGTGGTTCCAAGGGTGGCATACGTATCGACCCGAAGAAGTATACTGCACAAGAATTGCAAACAATTACGCGTCGCTATACAATGGAGCTATTACGTCGCAATATGATAGGTCCGGGTATAGATGTACCGGCACCAGATGTGAATACCAGCCAACGCGAGATGAGTTGGTTGGTGGATCAATATATTAAAACTTTTGGTAATTTTTTTTTATGAAATATTAGAAAACGTCTTGATAGACAAATAAATTGTTCTTCTAGGCTATAACGATGTAGATGCATTGGCCATCACGACTGGTAAGCCAGTAGAAATAGGCGGTATAAATGGTCGCACCGCCGCCACGGGACGTGGTCTATTTAAGGCGGCTGAATGTTTTATTATGGATAAAGATTGGATGGATTTATTAGGCTGGAAGACTGGTTGGAAAGATAAAACCGTGATCGTACAAGGGTTTGGCAATGTCGGTTCCCATGCATCCGTTTTTGTAGTGGAAGCCGGTGCCAAACTGATCGGTGTTCAAGAATTTGACGTGTCTCTAGTAAATGAGAATGGCATTGATCCAAAGATATGTGGCGTATTGAAAATAAATATCTCCATGATAATATTTTTTTAATTTTCTTCATATACTTAGGACTTAATGGAGTATTATGCAAAAAATAATAAATCAATCAAGGGCTATACCAAAGCCACCGAAAAAGAGGGCAGTTTGTTGGGTGAAAAATGCGATATACTAATGCCTTGCTCTACGCAAAAGGTTCTCACTGTCGAAAATGCTAACAGTGTACAAGCCAAGATGATTTTAGAAGGCGCTAATGGTCCTTCGACGCCAGCTGCCGATGAAATATTACGTAAAAAGAATGTACTCATTATACCGGATTTGTTTTGCAATGCTGGCGGTGTAACGGTATCCTACTTTGAGTACTTAAAGAATATCAATCATGTATCTTATGGCAAAATGAATGTTAAACGCGAGAAAGCCATAATCAACGAGATCTTTAACTCCATGAATGAGTGCGAGGTAAGTGAACTTTGACCACCGTGCAAATAAGTTAATTTGTTAATATGAATTTTTTTAATTTATTTATTTAGGATAAGTTCAAGCCAAACAAAAAGTTAAAGCTCATAAGAGACTGTACGAAGGAGGCGGATATTGTAGACGCAGGACTACAAACAGTTATGGAAACTGCGGGGGCAGGCATTAAGATTGTGGCCAATGAATTCGGTCTCTGCAATGATTTACGCACCGCTGCCTTTATTTACTCGATTTCTAAGATTTTCCGAGCCTTAGAAATGGAGGGCATTTCTCAACAATAATTACAGAATGCGTCTGAAGTCGCTTGGCGATTATTTATTTTTACAAATTTTACATTTATATATTTATAAGATCCAAAGTGTAATATCCTTTTGTATATTTTTCTTAAATTTTTAAATAAATATTTCTTTACAAAAACACAAACAGAATGGCTTCTTGACAGCAACAGTTTAACAATTAAAAAAAAAAACCCCTACCCACTTACTACGCCAATTTTGGTGGCATTCACCACTGCAATGATTTACGCACTGCCGCCTTTATTTACTCGATTTCGAAGATTTTCCGAGCATTAGAATTGGAGGGCATTTCTCAGCAATAATTGCAGAATGCGTCTGAAGTCGCTAGGCGATTGTTTATTTTTACACATTTTACATTTATATATTTATAAGATCGAAAGTGTAATATCCTTTTGTATATTTTTCTTCAATTTTTAAATAAATATTTCTTTACACAAACACAAACAAAATGGCTTCTTGACAGCAACAGTTTTACAATTAAAAAACAAAACCCCTACCCACTTACCTCTGTTTTTGGTACCCTTATATCTGTTTTTCTGTTTTTGGTAATATGGTACTCATACGACCTGTATAACCCCATTTGCGCGCCGTGAAAAAATCGGTTTTTCACCACGCGCCAATGCATCAAATGCACCAAAATGCACCAAAAAAGTGGTGAATGGTACCAAAAATCCATCCACCAAATGCACCAAAAATAGCGTAGTAAGTGGGTAGGGGTTATTATGCATTATTCGTCATTTTTTACGATCCCCAAAATCCAAAATTTTTGCCAGAATAAAATAATTAACATTAAAAAAACATTAACATTAACATATTTTCAACAGAAAAAATCAAAACTTCAAAACATAAACAGTCAATATTGTCAAATTTATTTTTCTCAGTTCAGTTGATATTGAGATTTTCATAAGAACAGTTGTGTTGAACGGAGCGATTTGAATTTGTTCTCGAAGAAAATAATTACAAAAAAAAACCTGACGCAAATAATAAATAAACAAAAAATATTTTCTTACTGAATATTGTGGAATATTTATATATTCGTAATACAATTGTATATATACAATATACAACAAAATCAGCGGATACCAAAATAATTGCCGAAAAAGTGAGTGCAAAAAATTTCTTACAAAAACACACAAAAAAAATCATAACTGGGATTGCATTATCGCAAGGCAATATGTCCTTCCTTTTAAATGGTAAACTTTTACGATCTTCACTATCGAAGACAGTTTTAAACTGGACCGGACTTGGAGCTACGCGTGAAAAGCACGTGATGCCCAAGCATTTGGAAAAAATCAATAAAGACAAAGACCCACCATTTGCACACATGGTTGAGTATTATTATCACTCGGCCGCTCAGCTAATGGAGCCGATGATGATAAAGGAGCTGGAAAAGTATCCTTACATGAAGAAGGAACAGCGTGAACAACGTGTTTCCGCCATGCTTAAATTGATGGGCTGCACTACAAATCTATTGGAAGTTACCTTCCCTATAATAAGAAGTGATGGCAATTACGAGCTAATCACCGGCTATCGCGCACACCACACTAGACACAGATTACCACTCAAAGGCGGTGGGTTCAATTATATTATTGGCTATTATTTTTCTAGAAAAGCTGGTATATTCAAAAAATTTCTCAACGAATTTTCTAGAATATATGCATGTAGTTGTGTGTTTCAAGAAAATGTTCTTCCTTTTCAATGCTTCAACTGCTGATGTCTAGCATGATATATATAACTGACTGATAATATCCGTTCCTCTTTTGTAGGCATACGTTTTGCCATGGACGTCGACGCCGATGAGATACGCGCTTTGGCTTATCTGATGGCGTTTAAGACGGCTTGCGTGAATGTACCGTTTGGTGGTTCCAAGGGTGGCATACGTATCGACCCGAAGAAGTATACTGCACAAGAATTGCAAACAATTACGCGTCGCTATACAATGGAGCTATTACGTCGCAATATGATAGGTCCGGGTATAGATGTACCGGCACCAGATGTGAATACCAGCCAACGCGAGATGAGTTGGTTGGTGGATCAATATATTAAAACTTTTGGTAATTTTTTTTTATGAAATATTAGAAAACGTCTTGATAGACAAATAAATTGTTCTTCTAGGCTATAACGATGTAGATGCATTGGCCATCACGACTGGTAAGCCAGTAGAAATAGGCGGTATAAATGGTCGCACCGCCGCCACGGGACGTGGTCTATTTAAGGCGGCTGAATGTTTTATTATGGATAAAGATTGGATGGATTTATTAGGCTGGAAGACTGGTTGGAAAGATAAAACCGTGATCGTACAAGGGTTTGGCAATGTCGGTTCCCATGCATCCGTTTTTGTAGTGGAAGCCGGTGCCAAACTGATCGGTGTTCAAGAATTTGACGTGTCTCTAGTAAATGAGAATGGCATTGATCCAAAGGTATGTGGCGTATTGAAAATAAATATCTCCATGATAATATTTTTTTAATTTTCTTCATATACTTAGGACTTAATGGAGTATTATGCAAAAAATAATAAATCAATCAAGGGCTATACCAAAGCCACCGAAAAAGAGGGCAGTTTGTTGGGTGAAAAATGCGATATACTAATGCCTTGCTCTACGCAAAAGGTTCTCACTGTCGAAAATGCTAACAGTGTACAAGCCAAGATGATTTTAGAAGGCGCTAATGGTCCTTCGACGCCAGCTGCCGATGAAATATTACGTAAAAAGAATGTACTCATTATACCGGATTTGTTTTGCAATGCTGGCGGTGTAACGGTATCCTACTTTGAGTACTTAAAGAATATCAATCATGTATCTTATGGCAAAATGAATGTTAAACGCGAGAAAGCCATAATCAACGAGATCTTTAACTCCATGAATGAGTGCGAGGTAAGTGAACTTAGACCACCGTGCAAATAAGTTAATTTGTTAATATGAATTTTTTTAATTTATTTATTTAGGATAAGTTCAAGCCAAACAAAAAGTTAAAGCTCATAAGAGACTGTACGAAGGAGGCGGATATTGTAGACGCAGGACTACAAACAGTTATGGAAACTGCGGGGGCAGGCATTAAGATTGTGGCCAATGAATTCGGTCTCTGCAATGATTTACGCACCGCTGCCTTTATTTACTCGATTTCTAAGATTTTCCGAGCCTTAGAAATGGAGGGCATTTCTCAACAATAATTACAGAATGCGTCTGAAGTCGCTTGGCGATTATTTATTTTTACAAATTTTACATTTATATATTTATAAGATCCAAAGTGTAATATCCTTTTGTATATTTTTCTTAAATTTTTAAATAAATATTTCTTTACAAAAACACAAACAGAATGGCTTCTTGACAGCAACAGTTTAACAATTAAAAAAAAAAACCCCTACCCACTTACTACGCCAATTTTGGTGGCATTCACCACTGCAATGATTTACGCACCGCCGCCTTTATTTACTCGATTTCGAAGATTTTCCGAGCATTAGAATTGGAGCGCATTTCTCAGCAATAATTGCAGAATGCGTCTGAAGTCGCTAGGCGATTGTTTATTTTTACACATTTTACATTTATATATTTATAAGATCGAAAGTGTAATATCCTTTTGTATATTTTTCTTCAATTTTTAAATAAATATTTCTTTACACAAACACAAACAAAATGGCTTCTTGACAGCAACAGTTTTACAATTAAAAAACAAAACCCCTACCCACTTACCTCTGTTTTTGGTACCCTTATATCTGTTTTTCTGTTTTTGGTAATATGGTACTCATACGACCTGTATAACCCCATTTGCGCGCCGTGAAAAAATCGCGTCAATGCATCAAATGCACCAAAATGCACCAAAAAAGTGGTGAATGGTACCAAAAATCCATCCACCAAATGCACCAAAAATAGCGTAGTAAGTGGGTAGGGGTTATTATGCATTATTCGTCATTTTTTACGATCCCCAAAATCCAAAATTTTTGCCAGAATAAAATAATTAACATTAAAAAAACATTAACATTAACATATTTTCAACAGAAAAAATCAAAACTTCAAAACATAAACAGTCAATATTGTCAAATTTATTTTTCTCAGTTCAGTTGATATTGAGATTTTCATAAGAACAGTTGTGTTGAACGGAGCGATTTGAATTTGTTCTCGAAGAAAATAATTACAAAAAAAAACCTGACGCAAATAATAAATAAACAAAAAATATTTTCTTACTGAATATTGTGGAATATTTATATATTCGTAATACAATTGTATATATACAATATACAACAAAATCAGCGGATACCAAAATAATTGCCGAAAAAGTGAGTGCAAAAAATTTCTTACAAAAACACACAAAAAAAATCATAACTGGGATTGCATTATCGCAAGGCAATATGTCCTTCCTTTTAAATGGTAAACTTTTACGATCTTCACTATCGAAGACAGTTTTAAACTGGACCGGACTTGGAGCTACGCGTGAAAAGCACGTGATGCCCAAGCATTTGGAAAAAATCAATAAAGACAAAGACCCACCATTTGCACACATGGTTGAGTATTATTATCACTCGGCCGCTCAGCTAATGGAGCCGATGATGATAAAGGAGCTGGAAAAGTATCCTTACATGAAGAAGGAACAGCGTGAACAACGTGTTTCCGCCATGCTTAAATTGATGGGCTGCACTACAAATCTATTGGAAGTTACCTTCCCTATAATAAGAAGTGATGGCAATTACGAGCTAATCACCGGCTATCGCGCACACCACACTAGACACAGATTACCACTCAAAGGCGGTGGGTTCAATTATATTATTGGCTATTATTTTTCTAGAAAATATGGTATATTCAAAAAATTTCTCAACGAATTTTCTAGAATATATGCATGTAGTTGTGTGTTTCAAGAAAATGTTCTTCCTTTTCAATGCTTCAACTGCTGATGTCTAGCATGATATATATAACTGACTGATAATATCCGTTCCTCTTTTGTAGGCATACGTTTTGCCATGGACGTCGACGCCGATGAGATACGCGCTTTGGCTTATCTGATGGCGTTTAAGACGGCTTGCGTGAATGTACCGTTTGGTGGTTCCAAGGGTGGCATACGTATCGACCCGAAGAAGTATACTGCACAAGAATTGCAAACAATTACGCGTCGCTATACAATGGAGCTATTACGTCGCAATATGATAGGTCCGGGTATAGATGTACCGGCACCAGATGTGAATACCAGCCAACGCGAGATGAGTTGGTTGGTGGATCAATATATTAAAACTTTTGGTAATTTTTTTTTATGAAATATTAGAAAACGTCTTGATAGACAAATAAATTGTTCTTCTAGGCTATAACGATGTAGATGCATTGGCCATCACGACTGGTAAGCCAGTAGAAATAGGCGGTATAAATGGTCGCACCGCCGCCACGGGACGTGGTCTATTTAAGGCGGCTGAATGTTTTATTATGGATAAAGATTGGATGGATTTATTAGGCTGGAAGACTGGTTGGAAAGATAAAACCGTGATCGTACAAGGGTTTGGCAATGTCGGTTCCCATGCATCCGTTTTTGTAGTGGAAGCCGGTGCCAAACTGATCGGTGTTCAAGAATTTGACGTGTCTCTAGTAAATGAGAATGGCATTGATCCAAAGGTATGTGGCGTATTGAAAATAAATATCTCCATGATAATATTTTTTTAATTTTCTTCATATACTTAGGACTTAATGGAGTATTATGCAAAAAATAATAAATCAATCAAGGGCTATACCAAAGCCACCGAAAAAGAGGGCAGTTTGTTGGGTGAAAAATGCGATATACTAATGCCTTGCTCTACGCAAAAGGTTCTCACTGTCGAAAATGCTAACAGTGTACAAGCCAAGATGATTTTAGAAGGCGCTAATGGTCCTTCGACGCCAGCTGCCGATGAAATATTACGTAAAAAGAATGTACTCATTATACCGGATTTGTTTTGCAATGCTGGCGGTGTAACGGTATCCTACTTTGAGTACTTAAAGAATATCAATCATGTATCTTATGGCAAAATGAATGTTAAACGCGAGAAAGCCATAATCAACGAGATCTTTAACTCCATGAATGAGTGCGAGGTAAGTGAACTTTGACCACCGTGCAAATAAGTTAATTTGTTAATATGAATTTTTTTAATTTATTTATTTAGGATAAGTTCAAGCCAAACAAAAAGTTAAAGCTCATAAGAGACTGTACGAAGGAGGCGGATATTGTAGACGCAGGACTACAAACAGTTATGGAAACTGCGGGGGCAGGCATTAAGATTGTGGCCAATGAATTCGGTCTCTGCAATGATTTACGCACCGCTGCATTTATTTACTCGATTTCTAAGATTTTCCGAGCCTTAGAAATGGAGGGCATTTCTCAACAATAATTACAGAATGCGTCTGAAGTCGCTTGGCGATTATTTATTTTTACAAATTTTACATTTATATATTTATAAGATCCAAAGTGTAATATCCTTTTGTATATTTTTCTTAAATTTTTAAATAAATATTTCTTTACAAAAACACAAACAGAATGGCTTCTTGACAGCAACAGTTTAACAATTAAAAAAAAAAAAACCCTACCCACTTACTACGCCAATTTTGGTGGCATTCACCACTGCAATGATTTACGCACCGCCGCCTTTATTTACTCGATTTCGAAGATTTTCCGAGCATTAGAATTGGAGGGCATTTCTCAGCAATAATTGCAGAATGCGTCTGAAGTCGCTAGGCGATTGTTTATTTTTACACATTTTACATTTATATATTTATAAGATCGAAAGTGTAATATCCTTTTGTAAATTTTTCTTCAATTTTTAAATAAATATTTCTTTACACAAACACAAACAAAATGGCTTCTTGACAGCAACAGTTTTACAATTCAAAAACAAAACCCCTACCCACTTACCTCTGTTTTTGGTACCCTTATATCTGTTTTTCTGTTTTTGGTAATATGGTACTCATACGACCTGTATAACCCCATTTGCGCGCCGTGAAAAAATCGGGTTTTCACCACGCGTCAATGCATCAAATGCACCAAAATGCACCAAAAAAGTGGTGAATGGTACCAAAAATCCATCCACCAAATGCACCAAAAATAGCGTAGTAAGTGGGTAGGGGTTATTATACATTATTCGTCATTTTTTACGATCCCCAAAATCCAAAATGTTTGCCAGAATAAAATAATTAACATTAAAAAAACATTAACATTAACATATTTTCAACAGAAAAAATCAAAACTTCAAAACATAAACAGTCAATATTGTCAAATTTATTTTTCTCAGTTCAGTTGATATTGAGATTTTCATAAGAACAGTTGTGTTGAACGGAGCGATTTGAATTTGTTCTCGAAGAAAATAATTACAAAAAAAAACCTGACGCAAATAATAAATAAACAAAAAATATTTTCTTACTGAATATTGTGGAATATTTATATATTCGTAATACAATTGTATATATACAATATACAACAAAATCAGCGGATACCAAAATAATTGCCGAAAAAGTGAGTGCAAAAAATTTCTTACAAAAACACACAAAAAAAATCATAACTGGGATTGCATTATCGCAAGGCAATATGTCCTTCCTTTTAAATGGTAAACTTTTACGATCTTCACTATCGAAGACAGTTTTAAACTGGACCGGACTTGGAGCTACGCGTGAAAAGCACGTGATGCCCAAGCATTTGGAAAAAATCAATAAAGACAAAGACCCACCATTTGCACACATGGTTGAGTATTATTATCACTCGGCCGCTCAGCTAATGGAGCCGATGATGATAAAGGAGCTGGAAAAGTATCCTTACATGAAGAAGGAACAGCGTGAACAACGTGTTTCCGCCATGCTTAAATTGATGGGCTGCACTACAAATCTATTGGAAGTTACCTTCCCTATAATAAGAAGTGATGGCAATTACGAGCTAATCACCGGCTATCGCGCACACCACACTAGACACAGATTACCACTCAAAGGCGGTGGGTTCAATTATATTATTGGCTATTATTTTTCTAGAAAAGCTGGTATATTCAAAAAATTTCTCAACGAATTTTCTAGAATATATGCATGTAGTTGTGTGTTTCAAGAAAATGTTCTTCCTTTTCAATGCTTCAACTGCTGATGTCTAGCATGATATATATAACTGACTGATAATATCCGTTCCTCTTTTGTAGGCATACGTTTTGCCATGGACGTCGACGCCGATGAGATACGCGCTTTGGCTTATCTGATGGCGTTTAAGACGGCTTGCGTGAATGTACCGTTTGGTGGTTCCAAGGGTGGCATACGTATCGACCCGAAGAAGTATACTGCACAAGAATTGCAAACAATTACGCGTCGCTATACAATGGAGCTATTACGTCGCAATATGATAGGTCCGGGTATAGATGTACCGGCACCAGATGTGAATACCAGCCAACGCGAGATGAGTTGGTTGGTGGATCAATATATTAAAACTTTTGGTAATTTTTTTTTATGAAATATTAGAAAACGTCTTGATAGACAAATAAATTGTTCTTCTAGGCTATAACGATGTAGATGCATTGGCCATCACGACTGGTAAGCCAGTAGAAATAGGCGGTATAAATGGTCGCACCGCCGCCACGGGACGTGGTCTATTTAAGGCGGCTGAATGTTTTATTATGGATAAAGATTGGATGGATTTATTAGGCTGGAAGACTGGTTGGAAAGATAAAACCGTGATCGTACAAGGGTTTGGCAATGTCGGTTCCCATGCATCCGTTTTTGTAGTGGAAGCCGGTGCCAAACTGATCGGTGTTCAAGAATTTGACGTGTCTCTAGTAAATGAGAATGGCATTGATCCAAAGGTATGTGGCGTATTGAAAATAAATATCTCCATGATAATATTTTTTTAATTTTCTTCATATACTTAGGACTTAATGGAGTATTATGCAAAAAATAATAAATCAATCAAGGGCTATACCAAAGCCACCGAAAAAGAGGGCAGTTTGTTGGGTGAAAAATGCGATATACTAATGCCTTGCTCTACGCAAAAGGTTCTCACTGTCGAAAATGCTAACAGTGTACAAGCCAAGATGATTTTAGAAGGCGCTAATGGTCCTTCGACGCCAGCTGCCGATGAAATATTACGTAAAAAGAATGTACTCATTATACCGGATTTGTTTTGCAATGCTGGCGGTGTAACGGTATCCTACTTTGAGTACTTAAAGAATATCAATCATGTATCTTATGGCAAAATGAATGTTAAACGCGAGAAAGCCATAATCAACGAGATCTTTAACTCCATGAATGAGTGCGAGGTAAGTGAACTTTGACCACCGTGCAAATAAGTTAATTTGTTAATATGAATTTTTTTAATTTATTTATTTAGGATAAGTTCAAGCCAAACAAAAAGTTAAAGCTCATAAGAGACTGTACGAAGGAGGCGGATATTGTAGACGCAGGACTACAAACAGTTATGGAAACTGCGGGGACAGGCATTAAGATTGTGGCCAATGAATTCGGTCTCTGCAATGATTTACGCACCGCTGCCTTTATTTACTCGATTTCTAAGATTTTCCGAGCCTTAGAAATGGAGGGCATTTCTCAACAATAATTACAGAATGCGTCTGAAGTCGCTTGGCGATTATTTATTTTTACAAATTTTACATTTATATATTTATAAGATCCAAAGTGTAATATCCTTTTGTATATTTTTCTTAAATTTTTAAATAAATATTTCTTTACAAAAACACAAACAGAATGGCTTCTTGACAGCAACAGTTTAACAATTAAAAAAAAAAACCCCTACCCACTTACTACGCCAATTTTGGTGGCATTCACCACTGCAATGATTTACGCACCGCCGCCTTTATTTACTCGATTTCGAAGATTTTCCGAGCATTAGAATTGAAGGGCATTTCTCAGCAATAATTGCAGAATGCGTCTGAAGTCGCTAGGCGATTGTTTATTTTTACACATTTTACATTTATATATTTATAAGATCCAAAGTGTAATATCCTTTTGTATATTTTTCTTCAATTTTTAAATAAATATTTCTTTACACAAACACAAACAAAATGGCTTCTTGACAGCAACAGTTTTACAATTAAAAAACAAAACCCCTACCCACTTACCTCTGTTTTTGGTACCCTTATATCTGTTTTTCTGTTTTTGGTAATATGGTACTCATACGACCTGTATAACCCCATTTGCGCGCCGTGAAAAAATCGGGTTTTCACCACGCGTCAATGCATCAAATGCACCAAAATGCACCAAAAAAGTGGTGAATGGTACCAAAAATCCATCCACCAAATGCACCAAAAATAGCGTAGTAAGTGGGTAGGGGTTATTATGCATTATTCGTCATTTTTTACGATCCCCAAAATCCAAAATTTTTGCCAGAATAAAATAATTAACATTAAAAAAACATTAACATTAACATATTTTCAACAGAAAAAATCAAAACTTCAAAACATAAACAGTCAATATTGTCAAATTTATTTTTCTCAGTTCAGTTGATATTGAGATTTTCATAAGAACAGTTGTGTTGAACGGAGCGATTTGAATTTGTTCTCGAAGAAAATAATTACAAAAAAAAACCTGACGCAAATAATAAATAAACAAAAAATATTTTCTTACTGAATATTGTGGAATATTTATATATTCGTAATACAATTGTATATATACAATATACAACAAAATCAGCGGATACCAAAATAATTGCCGAAAAAGTGAGTGCAAAAAATTTCTTACAAAAACACACAAAAAAAATCATAACTGGGATTGCATTATCGCAAGGCAATATGTCCTTCCTTTTAAATTGTAAACTTTTACGATCTTCACTATCGAAGACAGTTTTAAACTGGACCGGACTTGGAGCTACGCGTGAAAAGCACGTGATGCCCAAGCATTTGGAAAAAATCAATAAAGACAAAGACCCACCATTTGCACACATGGTTGAGTATTATTATCACTCGGCCGCTCAGCTAATGGAGCCGATGATGATAAAGGAGCTGGAAAAGTATCCTTACATGAAGAAGGAACAGCGTGAACAACGTGTTTCCGCCATGCTTAAATTGATGGGCTGCACTACAAATCTATTGGAAGTTACCTTCCCTATAATAAGAAGTGATGGCAATTACGAGCTAATCACCGGCTATCGCGCACACCACACTAGACACAGATTACCACTCAAAGGCGGTGGGTTCAATTATATTATTGGCTATTATTTTTCTAGAAAAGCTGGTATATTCAAAAAATTTCTCAACGAATTTTCTAGAATATATGCATGTAGTTGTGTGTTTCAAGAAAATGTTCTTCCTTTTCAATGCTTCAACTGCTGATGTCTAGCATGATATATATAACTGACTGATAATATCCGTTCCTCTTTTGTAGGCATACGTTTTGCCATGGACGTCGACGCCGATGAGATACGCGCTTTGGCTTATCTGATGGCGTTTAAGACGGCTTGCGTGAATGTACCGTTTGGTGGTTCCAAGGGTGGCATACGTATCGACCCGAAGAAGTATACTGCACAAGAATTGCAAACAATTACGCGTCGCTATACAATGGAGCTATTACGTCGCAATATGATAGGTCCGGGTATAGATGTACCGGCACCAGATGTGAATACCAGCCAACGCGAGATGAGTTGGTTGGTGGATCAATATATTAAAACTTTTGGTAATTTTTTTTTATGAAATATTAGAAAACGTCTTGATAGACAAATAAATTGTTCTTCTAGGCTATAACGATGTAGATGCATTGGCCATCACGACTGGTAAGCCAGTAGAAATAGGCGGTATAAATGGTCGCACCGCCGCCACGGGACGTGGTCTATTTAAGGCGGCTGAATGTTTTATTATGGATAAAGATTGGATAGATTTATTAGGCTGGAAGACTGGTTGGAAAGATAAAACCGTGATCGTACAAGGGTTTGGCAATGTCGGTTCCCATGCATCCGTTTTTGTAGTGGAAGCCGGTGCCAAACTGATCGGTGTTCAAGAATTTGACGTGTCTCTAGTAAATGAGAATGGCATTGATCCAAAGGTATGTGGCGTATTGAAAATAAATATCTCCATGATAATATTTTTTTAATTTTCTTCATATACTTAGGACTTAATGGAGTATTATGCAAAAAATAATAAATCAATCAAGGGCTATACCAAAGCCACCGAAAAAGAGGGCAGTTTGTTGGGTGAAAAATGCGATATACTAATGCCTTGCTCTACGCAAAAGGTTCTCACTGTCGAAAATGCTAACAGTGTACAAGCCAAGATGATTTTAGAAGGCGCTAATGGTCCTTCGACGCCAGCTGCCGATGAAATATTACGTAAAAAGAATGTACTCATTATACCGGATTTGTTTTGCAATGCTGGCGGTGTAACGGTATCCTACTTTGAGTACTTAAAGAATATCAATCATGTATCTTATGGCAAAATGAATGTTAAACGCGAGAAAGCCATAATCAACGAGATCTTTAACTCCATGAATGAGTGCGAGGTAAGTGAACTTTGACCACCGTGCAAATAAGTTAATTTGTTAATATGAATTTTTTTAATTTATTTATTTAGGATAAGTTCAAGCCAAACAAAAAGTTAAAGCTCATAAGAGACTGTACGAAGGAGGCGGATATTGTAGACGCAGGACTACAAACAGTTATGGAAACTGCGGGGACAGGCATTAAGATTGTGGCCAATGAATTCGGTCTCTGCAATGATTTACGCACCGCTGCCTTTATTTACTCGATTTCTAAGATTTTCCGAGCCTTAGAAATGGAGGGCATTTCTCAACAATAATTACAGAATGCGTCTGAAGTCGCTTGGCGATTATTTATTTTTACAAATTTTACATTTATATATTTATAAGATCCAAAGTGTAATATCCTTTTGTATATTTTTCTTAAATTTTTAAATAAATATTTCTTTACAAAAACACAAACAGAATGGCTTCTTGACAGCAACAGTTTAACAATTAAAAAAAAAAAACCCCTACCCACTTACTACGCCAATTTTGGTGGCATTCACCACTGCAATGATTTACGCACCGCCGCCTTTATTTACTCGATTTCGAAGATTTTCCGAGCATTAGAATTGAAGGGCATTTCTCAGCAATAATTGCAGAATGCGTCTGAAGTCGCTAGGCGATTGTTTATTTTTACACATTTTACATTTATATATTTATAAGATCCAAAGTGTAATATCCTTTTGTATATTTTTCTTCAATTTTTAAATAAATATTTCTTTACACAAACACAAACAAAATGGCTTCTTGACAGCAACAGTTTTACAATTAAAAAACAAAACCCCTACCCACTTACCTCTGTTTTTGGTACCCTTATATCTGTTTTTCTGTTTTTGGTAATATGGTACTCATACGACCTGTATAACCCCATTTGCGCGCCGTGAAAAAATCGGGTTTTCACCACGCGTCAATGCATCAAATGCACCAAAATGCACCAAAAAAGTGGTGAATGGTACCAAAAATCCATCCACCAAATGCACCAAAAATAGCGTAGTAAGTGGGTAGGGGTTATTATGCATTATTCGTCATTTTTTACGATCCCCAAAATCCAAAATTTTTGCCAGAATAAAATAATTAACATTAAAAAAACATTAACATTAACATATTTTCAACAGAAAAAATCAAAACTTCAAAACATAAACAGTCAATATTGTCAAATTAATTTTTCTCAGTTCAGTTGATATTGAGATTTTCATAAGAACAGTTGTGTTGAACGGAGCGATTTGAATTTGTTCTCGAAGAAAATAATTACAAAAAAAAACCTGACGCAAATAATAAATAAACAAAAAATATTTTCTTACTGAATATTGTGGAATATTTATATATTCGTAATACAATTGTATATATACAATATACAACAAAATCAGCGGATACCAAAATAATTGCCGAAAAAGTGAGTGCAAAAAATTTCTTACAAAAACACACAAAAAAAATCATAACTGGGATTGCATTATCGCAAGGCAATATGTCCTTCCTTTTAAATGGTAAACTTTTACGATCTTCACTATCGAAGACAGTTTTAAACTGGACCGGACTTGGAGCTACGCGTGAAAAGCACGTGATGCCCAAGCATTTGGAAAAAATCAATAAAGACAAAGACCCACCATTTGCACACATGGTTGAGTATTATTATCACTCGGCCGCTCAGCTAATGGAGCCGATGATGATAAAGGAGCTGGAAAAGTATCCTTACATGAAGAAGGAACAGCGTGAACAACGTGTTTCCGCCATGCTTAAATTGATGGGCTGCACTACAAATCTATTGGAAGTTACCTTCCCTATAATAAGAAGTGATGGCAATTACGAGCTAATCACCGGCTATCGCGCACACCACACTAGACACAGATTACCACTCAAAGGCGGTGGGTTCAATTATATTATTGGCTATTATTTTTCTAGAAAAGCTGGTATATTCAAAAAATTTCTCAACGAATTTTCTAGAATATATGCATGTAGTTGTGTGTTTCAAGAAAATGTTCTTCCTTTTCAATGCTTCAACTGCTGATGTCTAGCATGATATATATAACTGACTGATAATATCCGTTCCTCTTTTGTAGGCATACGTTTTGCCATGGACGTCGACGCCGATGAGATACGCGCTTTGGCTTATCTGATGGCGTTTAAGACGGCTTGCGTGAATGTACCGTTTGGTGGTTCCAAGGGTGGCATACGTATCGACCCGAAGAAGTATACTGCACAAGAATTGCAAACAATTACGCGTCGCTATACAATGGAGCTATTACGTCGCAATATGATAGGTCCGGGTATAGATGTACCGGCACCAGATGTGAATACCAGCCAACGCGAGATGAGTTGGTTGGTGGATCAATATATTAAAACTTTTGGTAATTTTTTTTTATGAAATATTAGAAAACGTCTTGATAGACAAATAAATTGTTCTTCTAGGCTATAACGATGTAGATGCATTGGCCATCACGACTGGTAAGCCAGTAGAAATAGGCGGTATAAATGGTCGCACCGCCGCCACGGGACGTGGTCTATTTAAGGCGGCTGAATGTTTTATTATGGATAAAGATTGGATGGATTTATTAGGCTGGAAGACTGGTTGGAAAGATAAAACCGTGATCGTACAAGGGTTTGGCAATGTCGGTTCCCATGCATCCGTTTTTGTAGTGGAAGCCGGTGCCAAACTGATCGGTGTTCAAGAATTTGACGTGTCTCTAGTAAATGAGAATGGCATTGATCCAAAGGTATGTGGCGTATTGAAAATAAATATCTCCATGATAATATTTTTTTAATTTTCTTCATATACTTAGGACTTAATGGAGTATTATGCAAAAAATAATAAATCAATCAAGGGCTATACCAAAGCCACCGAAAAAGAGGGCAGTTTGTTGGGTGAAAAATGCGATATACTAATGCCTTGCTCTACGCAAAAGGTTCTCACTGTCGAAAATGCTAACAGTGTACAAGCCAAGATGATTTTAGAAGGCGCTAATGGTCCTTCGACGCCAGCTGCCGATGAAATATTACGTAAAAAGAATGTACTCATTATACCGGATTTGTTTTGCAATGCTGGCGGTGTAACGGTATCCTACTTTGAGTACTTAAAGAATATCAATCATGTATCTTATGGCAAAATGAATGTTAAACGCGAGAAAGCCATAATCAACGAGATCTTTAACTCCATGAATGAGTGCGAGGTAAGTGAACTTTGACCACCGTGCAAATAAGTTAATTTGTTAATATGAATTTTTTTAATTTATTTATTTAGGATAAGTTCAAGCCAAACAAAAAGTTAAAGCTCATAAGAGACTGTACGAAGGAGGCGGATATTGTAGACGCAGGACTACAAACAGTTATGGAAACTGCGGGGGCAGGCATTAAGATTGTGGCCAATGAATTCGGTCTCTGCAATGATTTACGCACCGCTGCCTTTATTTACTCGATTTCTAAGATTTTCCGAGCCTTAGAAATGGAGGGCATTTCTCAACAATAATTACAGAATGCGTCTGAAGTCGCTTGGCGATTATTTATTTTTACAAATTTTACATTTATATATTTATAAGATCCAAAGTGTAATATCCTTTTGTATATTTTTCTTAAATTTTTAAATAAATATTTCTTTACAAAAACACAAACAGAATGGCTTCTTGACAGCAACAGTTTAACAATTAAAAAAAAAAACCCCTACCCACTTACTACGCCAATTTTGGTGGCATTCACCACTGCAATGATTTACGCACCGCCGCCTTTATTTACTCGATTTCGAAGATTTTCCGAGCATTAGAATTGGAGGGCATTTCTCAGCAATAATTGCAGAATGCGTCTGAAGTCGCTAGGCGATTGTTTATTTTTACACATTTTACATTTATATATTTATAAGATCGAAAGTGTAATATCCTTTTGTATATTTTTCTTCAATTTTTAAATAAATATTTCTTTACACAAACACAAACAAAATGGCTTCTTGACAGCAACAGTTTTACAATTAAAAAACAAAACCCCTACCCACTTACCTCTGTTTTTGGTACCCTTATATCTGTTTTTCTGTTTTTGGTAATATGGTACTCATACGACCTGTATAACCCCATTTGCGCGCCGTGAAAAAATCGGTTTTTCACCACGCGCCAATGCATCAAATGCACCAAAATGCACCAAAAAAGTGGTGAATGGTACCAAAAATCCATCCACCAAATGCACCAAAAATAGCGTAGTAAGTGGGTAGGGGTTATTATGCATTATTCGTCATTTTTTACGATCCCCAAAATCCAAAATTTTTGCCAGAATAAAATAATTAACATTAAAAAAACATTAACATTAACATATTTTCAACAGAAAAAATCAAAACTTCAAAACATAAACAGTCAATATTGTCAAATTTATTTTTCTCAGTTCAGTTGATATTGAGATTTTCATAAGAACAGTTGTGTTGAACGGAGCGATTTGAATTTGTTCTCGAAGAAAATAATTACAAAAAAAAACCTGACGCAAATAATAAATAAACAAAAAATATTTTCTTACTGAATATTGTGGAATATTTATATATTCGTAATACAATTGTATATATACAATATACAACAAAATCAGCGGATACCAAAATAATTGCCGAAAAAGTGAGTGCAAAAAATTTCTTACAAAAACACACAAAAAAAATCATAACTGGGATTGCATTATCGCAAGGCAATATGTCCTTCCTTTTAAATGGTAAACTTTTACGATCTTCACTATCGAAGACAGTTTTAAACTGGACCGGACTTGGAGCTACGCGTGAAAAGCACGTGATGCCCAAGCATTTGGAAAAAATCAATAAAGACAAAGACCCACCATTTGCACACATGGTTGAGTATTATTATCACTCGGCCGCTCAGCTAATGGAGCCGATGATGATAAAGGAGCTGGAAAAGTATCCTTACATGAAGAAGGAACAGCGTGAACAACGTGTTTCCGCCATGCTTAAATTGATGGGCTGCACTACAAATCTATTGGAAGTTACCTTCCCTATAATAAGAAGTGATGGCAATTACGAGCTAATCACCGGCTATCGCGCACACCACACTAGACACAGATTACCACTCAAAGGCGGTGGGTTCAATTATATTATTGGCTATTATTTTTCTAGAAAAGCTGGTATATTCAAAAAATTTCTCAACAAATTTTCTAGAATATATGCATGTAGTTGTGTGTTTCAAGAAAATGTTCTTCCTTTTCAATGCTTCAACTGCTGATGTCTAGCATGATATATATAACTGACTGATAATATCCGTTCCTCTTTTGTAGGCATACGTTTTGCCATGGACGTCGACGCCGATGAGATACGCGCTTTGGCTTATCTGATGGCGTTTAAGACGGCTTGCGTGAATGTACCGTTTGGTGGTTCCAAGGGTGGCATACGTATCGACCCGAAGAAGTATACTGCACAAGAATTGCAAACAATTACGCGTCGCTATACAATGGAGCTATTACGTCGCAATATGATAGGTCCGGGTATAGATGTACCGGCACCAGATGTGAATACCAGCCAACGCGAGATGAGTTGGTTGGTGAATCAATATATTAAAACTTTTGGTAATTTTTTTTTATGAAATATTAGAAAACGTCTTGATAGACAAATAAATTGTTCTTCTAGGCTATAACGATGTAGATGCATTGGCCATCACGACTGGTAAGCCAGTAGAAATAGGCGGTATAAATGGTCGCACCGCCGCCACGGGACGTGGTCTATTTAAGGCGGCTGAATGTTTTATTATGGATAAAGATTGGATGGATTTATTAGGCTGGAAGACTGGTTGGAAAGATAAAACCGTGATCGTACAAGGGTTTGGCAATGTCGGTTCCCATGCATCCGTTTTTGTAGTGGAAGCCGGTGCCAAACTGATCGGTGTTCAAGAATTTGACGTGTCTCTAGTAAATGAGAATGGCATTGATCCAAAGGTATGTGGCGTATTGAAAATAAATATCTCCATGATAATATTTTTTTAATTTTCTTCATATACTTAGGACTTAATGGAGTATTATGCAAAAAATAATAAATCAATCAAGGGCTATACCAAAGCCACCGAAAAAGAGGGCAGTTTGTTGGGTGAAAAATGCGATATACTAATGCCTTGCTCTACGCAAAAGGTTCTCACTGTCGAAAATGCTAACAGTGTACAAGCCAAGATGATTTTAGAAGGCGCTAATGGTCCTTCGACGCCAGCTGCCGATGAAATATTACGTAAAAAGAATGTACTCATTATACCGGATTTGTTTTGCAATGCTGGCGGTGTAACGGTATCCTACTTTGAGTACTTAAAGAATATCAATCATGTATCTTATGGCAAAATGAATGTTAAACGCGAGAAAGCCATAATCAACGAGATCTTTAACTCCATGAATGAGTGCGAGGTAAGTGAACTTTGACCACCGTGCAAATAAGTTAATTTGTTAATATGAATTTTTTTAATTTATTTATTTAGGATAAGTTCAAGCCAAACAAAAAGTTAAAGCTCATAAGAGACTGTACGAAGGAGGCGGATATTGTAGACGCAGGACTACAAACAGTTATGGAAACTGCGGGGGCAGGCATTAAGATTGTGGCCAATGAATTCGGTCTCTGCAATGATTTACGCACCGCTGCCTTTATTTACTCGATTTCTAAGATTTTCCGAGCCTTAGAAATGGAGGGCATTTCTCAACAATAATTACAGAATGCGTCTGAAGTCGCTTGGCGATTATTTATTTTTACAAATTTTACATTTATATATTTATAAGATCCAAAGTGTAATATCCTTTTGTATATTTTTCTTAAATTTTTAAATAAATATTTCTTTACAAAAACACAAACAGAATGGCTTCTTGACAGCAACAGTTTAACAATTAAAAAAAAAAACCCCTACCCACTTACTACGCCAATTTTGGTGGCATTCACCACTGCAATGATTTACGCACCGCCGCCTTTATTTACTCGATTTCGAAGATTTTCCGAGCATTAGAATTGGAGGGCATTTCTCAGCAATAATTGCAGAATGCGTCTGAAGTCGCTAGGCGATTGTTTATTTTTACACATTTTACATTTATATATTTATAAGATCGAAAGTGTAATATCCTTTTGTATATTTTTCTTCAATTTTTAAATAAATATTTCTTTACACAAACACAAACAAAATGGCTTCTTGACAGCAACAGTTTTACAATTAAAAAACAAAACCCCTACCCACTTACCTCTGTTTTTGGTACCCTTATATCTGTTTTTCTGTTTTTGGTAATATGGTACTCATACGACCTGTATAACCCCATTTGCGCGCCGTGAAAAAATCGGGTTTTCACCACGCGTCAATGCATCAAATGCACCAAAATGCACCAAAAAAGTGGTGAATGGTACCAAAAATCCATCCACCAAATGCACCAAAAATAGCGTAGTAAGTGGGTAGGGGTTATTATGCATTATTCGTCATTTTTTACGATCCCCAAAATCCAAAATTTTTGCCAGAATAAAATAATTAACATTAAAAAAACATTAACATTAACATATTTTCAACAGAAAAAATCAAAACTTCAAAACATAAACAGTCAATATTGTCAAATTTATTTTTCTCAGTTCAGTTGATATTGAGATTTTCATAAGAACAGTTGTGTTGAACGGAGCGATTTGAATTTGTTCTCGAAGAAAATAATTACAAAAAAAAACCTGACGCAAATAATAAATAAACAAAAAATATTTTCTTACTGAATATTGTGGAATATTTATATATTCGTAATACAATTGTATATATACAATATACAACAAAATCAGCGGATACCAAAATAATTGCCGAAAAAGTGAGTGCAAAAAATTTCTTACAAAAACACACAAAAAAAATCATAACTGGGATTGCATTATCGCAAGGCAATATGTCCTTCCTTTTAAATGGTAAACTTTTACGATCTTCACTATCGAAGACAGTTTTAAACTGGACCGGACTTGGAGCTACGCGTGAAAAGCACGTGATGCCCAAGCATTTGGAAAAAATCAATAAAGACAAAGACCCACCATTTGCACACATGGTTGAGTATTATTATCACTCGGCCGCTCAGCTAATGGAGCCGATGATGATAAAGGAGCTGGAAAAGTATCCTTACATGAAGAAGGAACAGCGTGAACAACGTGTTTCCGCCATGCTTAAATTGATGGGCTGCACTACAAATCTATTGGAAGTTACCTTCCCTATAATAAGAAGTGATGGCAATTACGAGCTAATCACCGGCTATCGCGCACACCACACTAGACACAGATTACCACTCAAAGGCGGTGGGTTCAATTATATTATTGGCTATTATTTTTCTAGAAAAGCTGGTATATTCAAAAAATTTCTCAACGAATTTTCTAGAATATATGCATGTAGTTGTGTGTTTCAAGAAAATGTTCTTCCTTTTCAATGCTTCAACTGCTGATGTCTAGCATGATATATATAACTGACTGATAATATCCGTTCCTCTTTTGTAGGCATACGTTTTGCCATGGACGTCGACGCCGATGAGATACGCGCTTTGGCTTATCTGATGGCGTTTAAGACGGCTTGCGTGAATGTACCGTTTGGTGGTTCCAAGGGTGGCATACGTATCGACCCGAAGAAGTATACTGCACAAGAATTGCAAACAATTACGCGTCGCTATACAATGGAGCTATTACGTCGCAATATGATAGGTCCGGGTATAGATGTACCGGCACCAGATGTGAATACCAGCCAACGCGAGATGAGTTGGTTGGTGGATCAATATATTAAAACTTTTGGTAATTTTTTTTTATGAAATATTAGAAAACGTCTTGATAGACAAATAAATTGTTCTTCTAGGCTATAACGATGTAGATGCATTGGCCATCACGACTGGTAAGCCAGTAGAAATAGGCGGTATAAATGGTCGCACCGCCGCCACGGGACGTGGTCTATTTAAGGCGGCTGAATGTTTTATTATGGATAAAGATTGGATGGATTTATTAGGCTGGAAGACTGGTTGGAAAGATAAAACCGTGATCGTACAAGGGTTTGGCAATGTCGGTTCCCATGCATCCGTTTTTGTAGTGGAAGCCGGTGCCAAACTGATCGGTGTTCAAGAATTTGACGTGTCTCTAGTAAATGAGAATGGCATTGATCCAAAGGTATGTGGCGTATTGAAAATAAATATCTCCATGATAATATTTTTTTAATTTTCTTCATATACTTAGGACTTAATGGAGTATTATGCAAAAAATAATAAATCAATCAAGGGCTATACCAAAGCCACCGAAAAAGAGGGCAGTTTGTTGGGTGAAAAATGCGATATACTAATGCCTTGCTCTACGCAAAAGGTTCTCACTGTCGAAAATGCTAACAGTGTACAAGCCAAGATGATTTTAGAAGGCGCTAATGGTCCTTCGACGCCAGCTGCCGATGAAATATTACGTAAAAAGAATGTACTCATTATACCGGATTTGTTTTGCAATGCTGGCGGTGTAACGGTATCCTACTTTGAGTACTTAAAGAATATCAATCATGTATCTTATGGCAAAATGAATGTTAAACGCGAGAAAGCCATAATCAACGAGATCTTTAACTCCATGAATGAGTGCGAGGTAAGTGAACTTTGACCACCGTGCAAATAAGTTAATTTGTTAATATGAATTTTTTTAATTTATTTATTTAGGATAAGTTCAAGCCAAACAAAAAGTTAAAGCTCATAAGAGACTGTACGAAGGAGGCGGATATTGTAGACGCAGGACTACAAACAGTTATGGAAACTGCGGGGGCAGGCATTAAGATTGTGGCCAATGAATTCGGTCTCTGCAATGATTTACGCACCGCTGCCTTTATTTACTCGATTTCTAAGATTTTCCGAGCCTTAGAAATGGAGGGCATTTCTCAACAATAATTACAGAATGCGTCTGAAGTCGCTTGGCGATTATTTATTTTTACAAATTTTACATTTATATATTTATAAGATCCAAAGTGTAATATCCTTTTGTATATTTTTCTTAAATTTTTAAATAAATATTTCTTTACAAAAACACAAACAGAATGGCTTCTTGACAGCAACAGTTTAACAATTAAAAAAAAAAACCCCTACCCACTTACTACGCCAATTTTGGTGGCATTCACCACTGCAATGATTTACGCACCGCCGCCTTTATTTACTCGATTTCGAAGATTTTCCGAGCATTAGAATTGGAGGGCATTTCTCAGCAATAATTGCAGAATGCGTCTGAAGTCGCTAGGCGATTGTTTATTTTTACACATTTTACATTTATATATTTATAAGATCGAAAGTGTAATATCCTTTTGTATATTTTTCTTCAATTTTTAAATAAATATTTCTTTACACAAACACAAACAAAATGGCTTCTTGACAGCAACAGTTTTACAATTAAAAAACAAAACCCCTACCCACTTACCTCTGTTTTTGGTACCCTTATATCTGTTTTTCTGTTTTTGGTAATATGGTACTCATACGACCTGTATAACCCCATTTGCGCGCCGTGAAAAAATCGGGTTTTCACCACGCGTCAATGCATCAAATGCACCAAAATGCACCAAAAAAGTGGTGAATGGTACCAAAAATCCATCCACCAAATGCACCAAAAATAGCGTAGTAAGTGGGTAGGGGTTATTATGCATTATTCGTCATTTTTTACGATCCCCAAAATCCAAAATTTTTGCCAGAATAAAATAATTAACATTAAAAAAACATTAACATTAACATATTTTCAACAGAAAAAATCAAAACTTCAAAACATAAACAGTCAATATTGTCAAATTTATTTTTCTCAGTTCAGTTGATATTGAGATTTTCATAAGAACAGTTGTGTTGAACGGAGCGATTTGAATTTGTTCTCGAAGAAAATAATTACAAAAAAAAACCTGACGCAAATAATAAATAAACAAAAAATATTTTCTTACTGAATATTGTGGAATATTTATATATTCGTAATACAATTGTATATATACAATATACAACAAAATCAGCGGATACCAAAATAATTGCCGAAAAAGTGAGTGCAAAAAATTTCTTACAAAAACACACAAAAAAAATCATAACTGGGATTGCATTATCGCAAGGCAATATGTCCTTCCTTTTAAATGGTAAACTTTTACGATCTTCACTATCGAAGACAGTTTTAAACTGGACCGGACTTGGAGCTACGCGTGAAAAGCACGTGATGCCCAAGCATTTGGAAAAAATCAATAAAGACAAAGACCCACCATTTGCACACATGGTTGAGTATTATTATCACTCGGCCGCTCAGCTAATGGAGCCGATGATGATAAAGGAGCTGGAAAAGTATCCTTACATGAAGAAGGAACAGCGTGAACAACGTGTTTCCGCCATGCTTAAATTGATGGGCTGCACTACAAATCTATTGGAAGTTACCTTCCCTATAATAAGAAGTGATGGCAATTACGAGCTAATCACCGGCTATCGCGCACACCACACTAGACACAGATTACCACTCAAAGGCGGTGGGTTCAATTATATTATTGGCTATTATTTTTCTAGAAAAGCTGGTATATTCAAAAAATTTCTCAACGAATTTTCTAGAATATATGCATGTAGTTGTGTGTTTCAAGAAAATGTTCTTCCTTTTCAATGCTTCAACTGCTGATGTCTAGCATGATATATATAACTGACTGATAATATCCGTTCCTCTTTTGTAGGCATACGTTTTGCCATGGACGTCGACGCCGATGAGATACGCGCTTTGGCTTATCTGATGGCGTTTAAGACGGCTTGCGTGAATGTACCGTTTGGTGGTTCCAAGGGTGGCATACGTATCGACCCGAAGAAGTATACTGCACAAGAATTGCAAACAATTACGCGTCGCTATACAATGGAGCTATTACGTCGCAATATGATAGGTCCGGGTATAGATGTACCGGCACCAGATGTGAATACCAGCCAACGCGAGATGAGTTGGTTGGTGGATCAATATATTAAAACTTTTGGTAATTTTTTTTTATGAAATATTAGAAAACGTCTTGATAGACAAATAAATTGTTCTTCTAGGCTATAACGATGTAGATGCATTGGCCATCACGACTGGTAAGCCAGTAGAAATAGGCGGTATAAATGGTCGCACCGCCGCCACGGGACGTGGTCTATTTAAGGCGGCTGAATGTTTTATTATGGATAAAGATTGGATGGATTTATTAGGCTGGAAGACTGGTTGGAAAGATAAAACCGTGATCGTACAAGGGTTTGGCAATGTCGGTTCCCATGCATCCGTTTTTGTAGTGGAAGCCGGTGCCAAACTGATCGGTGTTCAAGAATTTGACGTGTCTCTAGTAAATGAGAATGGCATTGATCCAAAGGTATGTGGCGTATTGAAAATAAATATCTCCATGATAATATTTTTTTAATTTTCTTCATATACTTAGGACTTAATGGAGTATTATGCAAAAAATAATAAATCAATCAAGGGCTATACCAAAGCCACCGAAAAAGAGGGCAGTTTGTTGGGTGAAAAATGCGATATACTAATGCCTTGCTCTACGCAAAAGGTTCTCACTGTCGAAAATGCTAACAGTGTACAAGCCAAGATGATTTTAGAAGGCGCTAATGGTCCTTCGACGCCAGCTGCCGATGAAATATTACGTAAAAAGAATGTACTCATTATACCGGATTTGTTTTGCAATGCTGGCGGTGTAACGGTATCCTACTTTGAGTACTTAAAGAATATCAATCATGTATCTTATGGCAAAATGAATGTTAAACGCGAGAAAGCCATAATCAACGAGATCTTTAACTCCATGAATGAGTGCGAGGTAAGTGAACTTTGACCACCGTGCAAATAAGTTAATTTGTTAATATGAATTTTTTTAATTTATTTATTTAGGATAAGTTCAAGCCAAACAAAAAGTTAAAGCTCATAAGAGACTGTACGAAGGAGGCGGATATTGTAGACGCAGGACTACAAACAGTTATGGAAACTGCGGGGGCAGGCATTAAGATTGTGGCCAATGAATTCGGTCTCTGCAATGATTTACGCACCGCTGCCTTTATTTACTCGATTTCTAAGATTTTCCGAGCCTTAGAAATGGAGGGCATTTCTCAACAATAATTACAGAATGCGTCTGAAGTCGCTAGGCGATTGTTTATTTTTACACATTTTACATTTATATATTTATAAGATCGAAAGTGTAATATCCTTTTGTATATTTTTCTTCAATTTTTAAATAAATATTTCTTTACACAAACACAAACAAAATGGCTTCTTGACAGCAACAGTTTTACAATTAAAAAACAAAACCCCTACCCACTTACCTCTGTTTTTGGTACCCTTATATCTGTTTTTCTGTTTTTGGTAATATGGTACTCATACGACCTGTATAACCCCATTTGCGCGCCGTGAAAAAATCGGTTTTTCACCACGCGCCAATGCATCAAATGCACCAAAATGCACCAAAAAAGTGGTGAATGGTACCAAAAATCCATCCACCAAATGCACCAAAAATAGCGTAGTAAGTGGGTAGGGGTTATTATGCATTATTCGTCATTTTTTACGATCCCCAAAATCCAAAATTTTTGCCAGAATAAAATAATTAACATTAAAAAAACATTAACATTAACATATTTTCAACAGAAAAAATCAAAACTTCAAAACATAAACAGTCAATATTGTCAAATTTATTTTTCTCAGTTCAGTTGATATTGAGATTTTCATAAGAACAGTTGTGTTGAACGGAGCGATTTGAATTTGTTCTCGAAGAAAATAATTACAAAAAAAAACCTGACGCAAATAATAAATAAACAAAAAATATTTTCTTACTGAATATTGTGGAATATTTATATATTCGTAATACAATTGTATATATACAATATACAACAAAATCAGCGGATACCAAAATAATTGCCGAAAAAGTGAGTGCAAAAAATTTCTTACAAAAACACACAAAAAAAATCATAACTGGGATTGCATTATCGCAAGGCAATATGTCCTTCCTTTTAAATGGTAAACTTTTACGATCTTCACTATCGAAGACAGTTTTAAACTGGACCGGACTTGGAGCTACGCGTGAAAAGCACGTGATGCCCAAGCATTTGGAAAAAATCAATAAAGACAAAGACCCACCATTTGCACACATGGTTGAGTATTATTATCACTCGGCCGCTCAGCTAATGGAGCCGATGATGATAAAGAAGCTGGAAAAGTATCCTTACATGAAGAAGGAACAGCGTGAACAACGTGTTTCCGCCATGCTTAAATTGATGGGCTGCACTACAAATCTATTGGAAGTTACCTTCCCTATAATAAGAAGTGATGGCAATTACGAGCTAATCACCGGCTATCGCGCACACCACACTAGACACAGATTACCACTCAAAGACGGTGGGTTCAATTATATTATTGGCTATTATTTTTCTAGAAAAGCTGGTATATTCAAAAAATTTCTCAACGAATTTTCTAGAATATATGCATGTAGTTGTGTGTTTCAAGAAAATGTTCTTCCTTTTCAATGCTTCAACTGCTGATGTCTAGCATGATATATATAACTGACTGATAATATCCGTTCCTCTTTTGTAGGCATACGTTTTGCCATGGACGTCGACGCCGATGAGATACGCGCTTTGGCTTATCTGATGGCGTTTAAGACGGCTTGCGTGAATGTACCGTTTGGTGGTTCCAAGGGTGGCATACGTATCGACCCGAAGAAGTATACTGCACAAGAATTGCAAACAATTACGCGTCGCTATACAATGGAGCTATTACGTCGCAATATGATAGGTCCGGGTATAGATGTACCGGCACCAGATGTGAATACCAGCCAACGCGAGATGAGTTGGTTGGTGGATCAATATATTAAAACTTTTGGTAATTTTTTTTTTATGAAATATTAGAAAACGTCTTGATAGACAAATAAATTGTTCTTCTAGGCTATAACGATGTAGATGCATTGGCCATCACGACTGGTAAGCCAGTAGAAATAGGCGGTATAAATGGTCGCACCGCCGCCACGGGACGTGGTCTATTTAAGGCGGCTGAATGTTTTATTATGGATAAAGATTGGATGGATTTATTAGGCTGGAAGACAGGTTGGAAAGATAAAACCGTGATCGTACAAGGGTTTGGCAATGTCGGTTCCCATGCATCCGTTTTTGTAGTGGAAGCCGGTGCCAAACTGATCGGTGTTCAAGAATTTGACGTGTCTCTAGTAAATGAGAATGGCATTGATCCAAAGGTATGTGGCGTATTGAAAATAAATATCTCCATGATAATATTTTTTTAATTTTCTTCATATACTTAGGACTTAATGGAGTATTATGCAAAAAATAATAAATCAATCAAGGGCTATACCAAAGTCACCGAAAAAGAGGGCAGTTTGTTGGGTGAAAAATGCGATATACTAATGCCTTGCTCTACGCAAAAGGTTCTCACTGTCGAAAATGCTAACAGTGTACAAGCCAAGATGATTTTAGAAGGCGCTAATGGTCCTTCGACGCCAGCTGCCGATGAAATATTACGTAAAAAGAATGTACTCATTATACCGGATTTGTTTTGCAATGCTGGCGGTGTAACGGTATCCTACTTTGAGTACTTAAAGAATATCAATCATGTATCTTATGGCAAAATGAATGTTAAACGCGAGAAAGCCATAATCAACGAGATCTTTAACTCCATGAATGAGTGCGAGGTAAGTGAACTTTGACCACCGTGCAAATAAGTTAATTTGTTAATATGAATTTTTTTTAATTTATTTATTTAGGATAAGTTCAAGCCAAACAAAAAGTTAAAGCTCATAAGAGACTGTACGAAGGAGGCGGATATTGTAGACGCAGGACTACAAACAGTTATGGAAACTGCGGGGGCAGGCATTAAGATTGTGGCCAATGAATTCGGTCTCTGCAATGATTTACGCACCGCTGCCTTTATTTACTCGATTTCTAAGATTTTCCGAGCCTTAGAAATGGAGGGCATTTCTCAACAATAATTACAGAATGCGTCTGAAGTCGCTTGGCGATTATTTATTTTTACAAATTTTACATTTATATATTTATAAGATCCAAAGTGTAATATCCTTTTGTATATTTTTCTTAAATTTTTAAATAAATATTTCTTTACAAAAACACAAACAGAATGGCTTCTTGACAGCAACAGTTTAACAATTAAAAAAAAAAAAACCCTACCCACTTACTACGCCAATTTTGGTGGCATTCACCACTGCAATGATTTACGCACCGCCGCCTTTATTTACTCGATTTCGAAGATTTTCCGAGCATTAGAATTGGAGGGCACTTCTCAGCAATAATTGCAGAATGCGTCTGAAGTCGCTAGGCGATTGTTTATTTTTACACATTTTACATTTATATATTTATAAGATCGAAAGTGTAATATCCTTTTGTATATTTTTCTTCAATTTTTAAATAAATATTTCTTTACACAAACACAAACAAAATGGCTTCTTGACAGCAACAGTTTTACAATTAAAAAACAAAACCCCTACCCACTTACCTCTGTTTTTGGTACCCTTATATCTGTTTTTCTGTTTTTGGTAATATGGTACTCATACGACCTGTATAACCCCATTTGCGCGCCGTGAAAAAATCGGTTTTTCACCACGCGCCAATGCATCAAATGCACCAAAATGCACCAAAAAAGTGGTGAATGGTACCAAAAATCCATCCACCAAATGCACCAAAAATAGCGTAGTAAGTGGGTAGGGGTTATTATGCATTATTCGTCATTTTTTACGATCCCCAAAATCCAAAATTTTTGCCAGAATAAAATAATTAACATTAAAAAAACATTAACATTAACATATTTTCAACAGAAAAAATCAAAACTTCAAAACATAAACAGTCAATATTGTCAAATTTATTTTTCTCAGTTCAGTTGATATTGAGATTTTCATAAGAACAGTTGTGTTGAACGGAGCGATTTGAATTTGTTCTCGAAGAAAATAATTACAAAAAAAAACCTGACGCAAATAATAAATAAACAAAAAATATTTTCTTACTGAATATTGTGGAATATTTATATATTCGTAATACAATTGTATATATACAATATACAACAAAATCAGCGGATACCAAAATAATTGCCGAAAAAGTGAGTGCAAAAAATTTCTTACAAAAACACACAAAAAAAATCATAACTGGGATTGCATTATCGCAAGGCAATATGTCCTTCCTTTTAAATGGTAAACTTTTACGATCTTCACTATCGAAGACAGTTTTAAACTGGACCGGACTTGGAGCTACGCGTGAAAAGCACGTGATGCCCAAGCATTTGGAAAAAATCAATAAAGACAAAGACCCACCATTTGCACACATGGTTGAGTATTATTATCACTCGGCCGCTCAGCTAATGGAGCCGATGATGATAAAGGAGCTGGAAAAGTATCCTTACATGAAGAAGGAACAGAGTGAACAACGTGTTTCCGCCATGCTTAAATTGATGGGCTGCACTACAAATCTATTGGAAGTTACCTTCCCTATAATAAGAAGTGATGGCAATTACGAGCTAATCACCGGCTATCGCGCACACCACACTAGACACAGATTACCACTCAAAGGCGGTGGGTTCAATTATATTATTGGCTATTATTTTTCTAGAAAAGCTGGTATATTCAAAAAATTTCTCAACGAATTTTCTAGAATATATGCATGTAGTTGTGTGTTTCAAGAAAATGTTCTTCCTTTTCAATGCTTCAACTGCTGATGTCTAGCATGATATATATAACTGACTGATAATATCCGTTCCTCTTTTGTAGGCATACGTTTTGCCATGGACGTCGACGCCGATGAGATACGCGCTTTGGCTTATCTGATGGCGTTTAAGACGGCTTGCGTGAATGTACCGTTTGGTGGTTCCAAGGGTGGCATACGTATCGACCCGAAGAAGTATACTGCACAAGAATTGCAAACAATTACGCGTCGCTATACAATGGAGCTATTACGTCGCAATATGATAGGTCCGGGTATAGATGTACCGGCACCAGATGTGAATACCAGCCAACGCGAGATGAGTTGGTTGGTGGATCAATATATTAAAACTTTTGGTAATTTTTTTTTATGAAATATTAGAAAACGTCTTGATAGACAAATAAATTGTTCTTCTAGGCTATAACGATGTAGATGCATTGGCCATCACGACTGGTAAGCCAGTAGAAATAGGCGGTATAAATGGTCGCACCGCCGCCACGGGACGTGGTCTATTTAAGGCGGCTGAATGTTTTATTATGGATAAAGATTGGATGGATTTATTAGGCTGGAAGACTGGTTGGAAAGATAAAACCGTGATCGTACAAGGGTTTGGCAATGTCGGTTCCCATGCATCCGTTTTTGTAGTGGAAGCCGGTGCCAAACTGATCGGTGTTCAAGAATTTGACGTGTCTCTAGTAAATGAGAATGGCATTGATCCAAAGGTATGTGGCGTATTGAAAATAAATATCTCCATGATAATATTTTTTTAATTTTCTTCATATACTTAGGACTTAATGGAGTATTATGCAAAAAATAATAAATCAATCAAGGGCTATACCAAAGCCACCGAAAAAGAGGGCAGTTTGTTGGGTGAAAAATGCGATATACTAATGCCTTGCTCTACGCAAAAGGTTCTCACTGTCGAAAATGCTAACAGTGTACAAGCCAAGATGATTTTAGAAGGCGCTAATGGTCCTTCGACGCCAGCTGCCGATGAAATATTACGTAAAAAGAATGTACTCATTATACCGGATTTGTTTTGCAATGCTGGCGGTGTAACGGTATCCTACTTTGAGTACTTAAAGAATATCAATCATGTATCTTATGGCAAAATGAATGTTAAACGCGAGAAAGCCATAATCAACGAGATCTTTAACTCCATGAATGAGTGCGAGGTAAGTGAACTTTGACCACCGTGCAAATAAGTTAATTTGTTAATATGAATTTTTTTAATTTATTTATTTAGGATAAGTTCAAGCCAAACAAAAAGTTAAAGCTCATAAGAGACTGTACGAAGGAGGCGGATATTGTAGACGCAGGACTACAAACAGTTATGGAAACTGCGGGGGCAGGCATTAAGATTGTGGCCAATGAATTCGGTCTCTGCAATGATTTACGCACCGCTGCCTTTATTTACTCGATTTCTAAGATTTTCCGAGCCTTAGAAATGGAGGGCATTTCTCAACAATAATTACAGAATGCGTCTGAAGTCGCTTGGCGATTATTTATTTTTACAAATTTTACATTTATATATTTATAAGATCCAAAGTGTAATATCCTTTTGTATATTTTTCTTAAATTTTTAAATAAATATTTCTTTACAAAAACACAAACAGAATGGCTTCTTGACAGCAACAGTTTAACAATTAAAAAAAAAACCCCTACCCACTTACTACGCCAATTTTGGTGGCATTCACCACTGCAATGATTTACGCACCGCCGCCTTTATTTACTCGATTTCGAAGATTTTCCGAGCATTAGAATTGGAGGGCATTTCTCAGCAATAATTGCAGAATGCGTCTGAAGTCGCTAGGCGATTGTTTATTTTTACACATTTTACATTTATATATTTATAAGATCGAAAGTGTAATATCCTTTTGTATATTTTTCTTCAATTTTTAAATAAATATTTCTTTACACAAACACAAACAAAATGGCTTCTTGACAGCAACAGTTTTACAATTAAAAAACAAAACCCCTACCCACTTACCTCTGTTTTTGGTACCCTTATATCTGTTTTTCTGTTTTTGGTAATATGGTACTCATACGACCTGTATAACCCCATTTGCGCGCCGTGAAAAAATCGGTTTTTCACCACGCGCCAATGCATCAAATGCACCAAAATGCACCAAAAAAGTGGTGAATGGTACCAAAAATCCATCCACCAAATGCACCAAAAATAGCGTAGTAAGTGGGTAGGGGTTATTATGCATTATTCGTCATTTTTTACGATCCCCAAAATCCAAAATTTTTGCCAGAATAAAATAATTAACATTAAAAAAACATTAACATTAACATATTTTCAACAGAAAAAATCAAAACTTCAAAACATAAACAGTCAATATTGTCAAATTTATTTTTCTCAGTTCAGTTGATATTGAGATTTTCATAAGAACAGTTGTGTTGAACGGAGCGATTTGAATTTGTTCTCGAAGAAAATAATTACAAAAAAAAACCTGACGCAAATAATAAATAAACAAAAAATATTTTCTTACTGAATATTGTGGAATATTTATATATTCGTAATACAATTGTATATATACAATATACAACAAAATCAGCGGATACCAAAATAATTGCCAAAAAAGTGAGTGCAAAAAATTTCTTACAAAAACACACAAAAAAAATCATAACTGGGATTGCATTATCGCAAGGCAATATGTCCTTCCTTTTAAATGGTAAACTTTTACGATCTTCACTATCGAAGACAGTTTTAAACTGGACCGGACTTGGAGCTACGCGTGAAAAGCACGTGATGCCCAAGCATTTGGAAAAAATCAATAAAGACAAAGACCCACCATTTGCACACATGGTTGAGTATTATTATCACTCGGCCGCTCAGCTAATGGAGCCGATGATGATAAAGGAGCTGGAAAAGTATCCTTACATGAAGAAGGAACAGCGTGAACAACGTGTTTCCGCCATGCTTAAATTGATGGGCTGCACTACAAATCTATTGGAAGTTACCTTCCCTATAATAAAAAGTGATGGCAATTACGAGCTAATCACCGGCTATCGCGCACACCACACTAGACACAGATTACCACTCAAAGGCGGTGGGTTCAATTATATTATTGGCTATTATTTTTCTAGAAAAGCTGGTATATTCAAAAAATTTCTCAACGAATTTTCTAGAATATATGCATGTAGTTGTGTGTTTCAAGAAAATGTTCTTCCTTTTCAATGCTTCAACTGCTGATGTCTAGCATGATATATATAACTGACTGATAATATCCGTTCCTCTTTTGTAGGCATACGTTTTGCCATGGACGTCGACGCCGATGAGATACGCGCTTTGGCTTATCTGATGGCGTTTAAGACGGCTTGCGTGAATGTACCGTTTGGTGGTTCCAAGGGTGGCATACGTATCGACCCGAAGAAGTATACTGCACAAGAATTGCAAACAATTACGCGTCGCTATACAATGGAGCTATTACGTCGCAATATGATAGGTCCGGGTATAGATGTACCGGCACCAGATGTGAATACCAGCCAACGCGAGATGAGTTGGTTGGTGGATCAATATATTAAAACTTTTGGTAATTTTTTTTTATGAAATATTAGAAAACGTCTTGATAGACAAATAAATTGTTCTTCTAGGCTATAACGATGTAGATGCATTGGCCATCACGACTGGTAAGCCAGTAGAAATAGGCGGTATAAATGGTCGCACCGCCGCCACGGGACGTGGTCTATTTAAGGCGGCTGAATGTTTTATTATGGATAAAGATTGGATGGATTTATTAGGCTGGAAGACTGGTTGGAAAGATAAAACCGTGATCGTACAAGGGTTTGGCAATGTCGGTTCCCATGCATCCGTTTTTGTAGTGGTAGCCGGTGCCAAACTGATCGGTGTTCAAGAATTTGACGTGTCTCTAGTAAATGAGAATGGCATTGATCCAAAGGTATGTGGCGTATTGAAAATAAATATCTCCATGATAATATTTTTTTAATTTTCTTCATATACTTAGGGCTTAATGGAGTATTATGCAAAAAATAATAAATCAATCAAGGGCTATACCAAAGCCACCGAAAAAGAGGGCAGTTTGTTGGGTGAAAAATGCGATATACTAATGCCTTGCTCTACGCAAAAGGTTCTCACTGTCGAAAATGCTAACAGTGTACAAGCCAAGATGATTTTAGAAGGCGCTAATGGTCCTTCGACGCCAGCTGCCGATGAAATATTACGTAAAAAGAATGTACTCATTATACCGGATTTGTTTTGCAATGCTGGCGGTGTAACGGTATCCTACTTTGAGTACTTAAAGAATATCAATCATGTATCTTATGGCAAAATGAATGTTAAACGCGAGAAAGCCATAATCAACGAGATCTTTAACTCCATGAATGAGTGCGAGGTAAGTGAACTTTGACCACCGTGCACCAAAGGTATGTGGCGTATTGAAAATAAATATCTCCATGATAATATTTTTTTAATTTTCTTCATATACTTAGGACTTAATGGAGTATTATGCAAAAAATAATAAATCAATCAAGGGCTATACCAAAGCCACCGAAAAAGAGGGCAGTTTGTTGGGTGAAAAATGCGATATACTAATGCCTTGCTCTACGCAAAAGGTTCTCACTGTCGAAAATGCTAACAGTGTACAAGCCAAGATGATTTTAGAAGGCGCTAATGGTCCTTCGACGCCAGCTGCCGATGAAATATTACGTAAAAAGAATGTACTCATTATACCGGATTTGTTTTGCAATGCTGGCGGTGTAACGGTATCCTTCTTTGAGTACTTAAAGAATATCAATCATGTATCTTATGGCAAAATGAATGTTAAACGCGAGAAAGCCATAATCAACGAGATCTTTAACTCCATGAATGAGTGCGAGGTAAGTGAACTTTGACCACCGTGCAAATAAGTTAATTTGCTAATATGAATTTTTTTAATTTATTTATTTAGGATAAGTTCAAGCCAAACAAAAAGTTAAAGCTCATAAGAGACTGTACGAAGGAGGCGGATATTGTAGACGCAGGACTACAAACAGTTATGGAAACTGCGGGGGCAGGCATTAAGATTGTGGCCAATGAATTCGGTCTCTGCAATGATTTACGCACCGCTGCCTTTATTTACTCGATTTCTAAGATTTTCCGAGCCTTAGAAATGGAGGGCATTTCTCAACAATAATTACAGAATGCGTCTGAAGTCGCTTGGCGATTATTTATTTTTACAAATTTTACATTTATATATTTATAAGATCCAAAGTGTAATATCCTTTTGTATATTTTTCTTAAATTTTTAAATAAATATTTCTTTACAAAAACACAAACAGAATGGCTTCTTGACAGCAACAGTTTAACAATTAAAAAAAAAAACCCCTACCCACTTACTACGCCAATTTTGGTGGCATTCACCACTGCAATGATTTACGCACCGCCGCCTTTATTTACTCGATTTCGAAGATTTTCCGAGCATTAGAATTGGAGGGCATTTCTCAGCAATAATTGCAGAATGCGTCTGAAGTCGCTAGGCGATTGTTTATTTTTACACATGTTACATTTATATATTTATAAGATCCAAAGTGTAATATCCTTTTGTATATTTTTCTTCAATTTTTAAATAAATATTTCTTTACACAAACACAAACAAAATGGCTTCTTGACAGCAACAGTTTTACAATTAAAAAACAAAACCCCTACCCACTTACCTCTGTTTTTGGTACCCTTATATCTGTTTTTCTGTTTTTGGTAATATGGTACTCATACGACCTGTATAACCCCATTTGCGCGCCGTGAAAAAAATCGGGTTTTCACCACGCGCCAATGCATCAAATGCACCAAAATGCACCAAAAAAGTGGTGAATGGTACCAAAAATCCATCCACCAAATGCACCAAACATAGCGTAGTAAGTGGGTAGGGGTTATTATGCATTATTCGTCATTTTTTACGATCCCCAAAATCCAAAATTTTTGCCAGAATAAAATAATTAACATTAAAAAAACATTAACATTAACATATTTTCAACAGAAAAAATCAAAACTTCAAAACATAAACAGTCAATATTGTCAAATTTATTTTTCTCAGTTCAGTTGATATTGAGATTTTCATAAGAACAGTTGTGTTGAACGGAGCGATTTGAATTTGTTCTCGAAGAAAATAATTACAAAAAAAAACCTGACGCAAATAATAAATAAACAAAAAATATTTTCTTACTGAATATTGTGGAATATTTATATATTCGTAATACAATTGTATATATACAATATACAACAAAATCAGCGGATACCAAAATAATTGCCGAAAAAGTGAGTGCAAAAAATTTCTTACAAAAACACACAAAAAAAAATCATAACTGGGATTGCATTATCGCAAGGCAATATGTCCTTCCTTTTAAATGGTAAACTTTTGCGATCTTCACTATCGAAGACAGTTTTAAACTGGACCGGACTTGGGGCTACGCGTGAAAAGCACGTGATGCCCAAGCATTTGGAAAAAATCAATAAAGACAAAGACCCACCATTTGCACACATGGTTGAGTATTATTATCACTCGGCCGCTCAGCTAATGGAGCCGATGATGATAAAGGAGCTGGAAAAGTATCCTTACATGAAGAAGGAACAGCGTGAACAACGTGTTTCCGCCATGCTTAAATTGATGGGCTGCACTACAAATCTATTGGAAGTTACCTTCCCTATAATAAGAAGTGATGGCAATTACGAGCTAATCACCGGCTATCGCGCACACCACACTAGACACAGATTACCACTCAAAGGCGGTGGGTTCAATTATATTATTGGCTATTATTTTTCTAGAAAAGCTGGTATATTCAAAAAATTTCTCAACGAATTTTCTAGAATATATGCATGTAGTTGTGTGTTTCAAGAAAATGTTCTTCCTTTTCAATGCTTCAACTGCTGATGTCTAGCATGATATATATAACTGACTGATAATATCCGTTCCTCTTTTGTAGGCATACGTTTTGCCATGGACGTCGACGCCGATGAGATACGCGCTTTGGCTTATCTGATGGCGTTTAAGACGGCTTGCGTGAATGTACCGTTTGGTGGTTCCAAGGGTGGCATACGTATCGACCCGAAGAAGTATACTGCACAAGAATTGCAAACAATTACGCGTCGCTATACAATGGAGCTATTACGTCGCAATATGATAGGTCCGGGTATAGATGTACCGGCACCAGATGTGAATACCAGCCAACGCGAGATGAGTTGGTTGGTGGATCAATATATTAAAACTTTTGGTAATTTTTTTTTATGAAATATTAGAAAACGTCTTGATAGACAAATAAATTGTTCTTCTAGGCTATAACGATGTAGATGCATTGGCCATCACGACTGGTAAGCCAGTAGAAATAGGCGGTATAAATGGTCGCACCGCCGCCACGGGACGTGGTCTATTTAAGGCGGCTGAATGTTTTATTATGGATAAAGATTGGATGGATTTATTAGGCTGGAAGACTGGTTGGAAAGATAAAACCGTGATCGTACAAGGGTTTGGCAATGTCGGTTCCCATGCATCCGTTTTTGTAGTGGAAGCCGGTGCCAAACTGATCGGTGTTCAAGAATTTGACGTGTCTCTAGTAAATGAGAATGGCATTGATCCAAAGGTATGTGGCGTATTGAAAATAAATATCTCCATGATAATATTTTTTTAATTTTCTTCATATACTTAGGACTTAATAGAGTATTATGCAAAAAATAATAAATCAATCAAGGGCTATACCAAAGCCACCGAAAAAGAGGGCAGTTTGTTGGGTGAAAAATGCGATATACTAATGCCTTGCTCTACGCAAAAGGTTCTCACTGTCGAAAATGCTAACAGTGTACAAGCCAAGATGATTTTAGAAGGCGCTAATGGTCCTTCGACGCCAGCTGCCGATGAAATATTACGTAAAAAGAATGTACTCATTATACCGGATTTGTTTTGCAATGCTGGCGGTGTAACGGTATCCTACTTTGAGTACTTAAAGAATATCAATCATGTATCTTATGGCAAAATGAATGTTAAACGCGAGAAAGCCATAATCAACGAGATCTTTAACTCCATGAATGAGTGCGAGGTAAGTGAACTTTGACCACCGTGCAAATAAGTTAATTTGTTAATATGAATTTTTTTAATTTATTTATTTAGGATAAGTTCAAGCCAAACAAAAAGTTAAAGCTCATAAGAGACTGTACGAAGGAGGCGGATATTGTAGACGCAGGACTACAAACAGTTATGGAAACTGCGGGGGCAGGCATTAAGATTGTGGCCAATGAATTCGGTCTCTGCAATGATTTACGCACCGCTGCCTTTATTTACTCGATTTCTAAGATTTTCCGAGCCAGAATGCGTCTGAAGTCGCTTGGCGATTATTTATTTTTACAAATTTTACATTTATATATTTATAAGATCCAAAGTGTAATATCCTTTTGTATATTTTTCTTCAATTTTTAAATAAATATTTCTTTACACAAACACAAACAAAATGGCTTCTTGACAGCAACAGTTTTACAATTAAAAAACAAAACCCCTACCCACTTACCTCTGTTTTTGGTACCCTTATATCTGTTTTTCTGTTTTTGGTAATATGGTACTCATACGACCTGTATAACCCCATTTGCGCGCAGTGAAAAAATCGGGTTTTCACCACGCGCCAATGCATCAAATGCACCAAAATGCACCAAAAAAGTGGTGAATGGTACCAAAAATCCATCCACCAAATGCACCAAAAATAGCGTAGTAAGTGGGTAGGGGTTATTATGCATTATTCGTCATTTTTTACGATCCCCAAAATCCAAAATTTTTGCCAGAATAAAATAATTAACATTAAAAAAACATTAACATTAACATATTTTCAACAGAAAAAATCAAAACTTCAAAACATAAACAGTCAATATTGTCAAATTTATTTTTCTCAGTTCAGTTGATATTGAGATTTTCATAAGAACAGTTGTGTTGAACGGAGCGATTTGAATTTGTTCTCGAAGAAAATAATTACAAAAAAAAAACCTGACGCAAATAATTAATAAACAAAAAATATTTTCTTACTGAATATTGTGGAATATTTATATATTCGTAATACAATTGTATATATACAATATACAACAAAATCAGCGGATACCAAAATAATTGCCGAAAAAGTGAGTGCAAAAAATTTCTTACAAAAACACACAAAAAAAATCATAACTGGGATTGCATTATCGCAAGGCAATATGTCCTTCCTTTTAAATGGTAAACTTTTACGATCTTCACTATCGAAGACAGTTTTAAACTGGACCGGACTTGGAGCTACGCGTGAAAAGCACGTGATGCCCAAGCATTTGGAAAAAATCAATAAAGACAAAGACCCACCATTTGCACACATGGTTGAGTATTATTATCACTCGGCCGCTCAGCTAATGGAGCCGATGATGATAAAGGAGCTGGAAAAGTATCCTTACATGAAGAAGGAACAGCGTGAACAACGTGTTTCCGCCATGCTTAAATTGATGGGCTGCACTACAAATCTATTGGAAGTTACCTTCCCTATAATAAGAAGTGATGGCAATTACGAGCTAATCACCGGCTATCGCGCACACCACACTAGACACAGATTACCACTCAAAGGCGGTGGGTTCAATTATATTATTGGCTATTATTTTTCTAGAAAAGCTGGTATATTCAAAAAATTTCTCAACGAATTTTCTAGAATATATGCATGTAGTTGTGTGTTTCAAGAAAATGTTCTTCCTTTTCAATGCTTCAACTGCTGATGTCTAGCATGATATATATAACTGACTGATAATATCCGTTCCTCTTTTGTAGGCATACGTTTTGCCATGGACGTCGACGCCGATGAGATACGCGCTTTGGCTTATCTGATGGCGTTTAAGAAGGCTTGCGTGAATGTACCGTTTGGTGGTTCCAAGGGTGGCATACGTATCGACCCGAAGAAGTATACTGCACAAGAATTGCAAACAATTACGCGTCGCTATACAATGGAGCTATTACGTCGCAATATGATAGGTCCGGGTATAGATGTACCGGCACCAGATGTGAATACCAGCCAACGCGAGATGAGTTGGTTGGTGGATCAATATATTAAAACTTTTGGTAATTTTTTTTTATGAAATATTAGAAAACGTCTTGATAGACAAATAAATTGTTCTTCTAGGCTATAACGATGTAGATGCATTGGCCATCACGACTGGTAAGCCAGTAGAAATAGGCGGTATAAATGGTCGCACCGCCGCCACGGGACGTGGTCTATTTAAGGCGGCTGAATGTTTTATTATGGATAAAGATTGGATGGATTTATTAGGCTGGAAGACTGGTTGGAAAGATAAAACCGTGATCGTACAAGGGTTTGGCAATGTCGGTTCCCATGCATCCGTTTTTGTAGTGGAAGCCGGTGCCAAACTGATCGGTGTTCAAGAATTTGACGTGTCTCTAGTAAATGAGAATGGCATTGATCCAAAGGTATGTGGCATATTGAAAATAAATATCTCCATGATAATATTTTTTTAATTTTCTTCATATACTTAGGACTTAATGGAGTATTATGCAAAAAATAATAAATCAATCAAGGGCTATACCAAAGCCACCGAAAAAGAGGGCAGTTTGTTGGGTGAAAAATGCGATATACTAATGCCTTGCTCTACGCAAAAGGTTCTCACTGTCGAAAATGCTAACAGTGTACAAGCCAAGATGATTTTAGAAGGCGCTAATGGTCCTTCGACGCCAGCTGCCGATGAAATATTACGTAAAAAGAATGTACTCATTATACCGGATTTGTTTTGCAATGCTGGCGGTGTAACGGTATCCTACTTTGAGTACTTAAAGAATATCAATCATGTATCTTATGGCAAAATGAATGTTAAACGCGAGAAAGCCATAATCAACGAGATCTTTAACTCCATGAATGAGTGCGAGGTAAGTGAACTTTGACCACCGTGCAAATAAGTTAATTTGTTAATATGAATTTTTTTAATTTATTTATTTAGGATAAGTTCAAGCCAAACAAAAAGTTAAAGCTCATAAGAGACTGTACGAAGGAGGCGGATATTGTAGACGCAGGACTACAAACAGTTATGGAAACTGCGGGGGCAGGCATTAAGATTGTGGCCAATGAATTCGGTCTCTGCAATGATTTACGCACCGCTGCCTTTATTTACTCGATTTCTAAGATTTTCCGAGCCTTAGAAATGGAGGGCATTTCTCAACAATAATTACAGAATGCGTCTGAAGTCGCTTGGCGATTATTTATTTTTACAAATTTTACATTTATATATTTATAAGATCCAAAGTGTAATATCCTTTTGTATATTTTTCTTAAATTTTTAAATAAATATTTCTTTACAAAAACACAAACAGAATGGCTTCTTGACAGCAACAGTTTAACAATTAAAAAAAAAAAACCCCTACCCACTTACTACGCCAATTTTGGTGGCATTCACCACTGCAATGATTTACGCACCGCCGCCTTTATTTACTCGATTTCGAAGATTTTCCGAGCATTAGAATTGGAGGGCATTTTTCAGCAATAATTGCAGAATGCGTCTGAAGTCGCTGGGCGATTGTTTATTTTTACACATTTTACATTTATATATTTATAAGATCCAAAGTGTAATATCCTTTTGTATATTTTTCTTCAATTTTTAAATAAATATTTCTTTACACAAACACAAACAAAATGGCTTCTTGACAGCAACAGTTTTACAATTAAAAAACAAAACCCCTACCCACTTACCTCTGTTTTTGGTACCCTTATATCTGTTTTTCTGTTTTTGGTAATATGGTACTCATACGACCTGTATAACCCCATTTGCGCGCCGTGAAAAAATCGGGTTTTCACCACGCGCCAATGCATCAAATGCACCAAAATGCACCAAAAAAGTGGTGAATGGTACCAAAAATCCATCCACCAAATGCACCAAAAATAGCGTAGTAAGTGGGTAGGGGTTATTATGCATTATTCGTCATTTTTTACGATCCCCAAAATCCAAAATTTTTGCCAGAATAAAATAATTAACATTAAAAAAACATTAACATTAACATATTTTCAACAGAAAAAATCAAAACTTCAAAACATAAACAGTCAATATTGTCAAATTTATTTTTCTCAGTTCAGTTGATATTGAGATTTTCATAAGAACAGTTGTGTTGAACGGAGCGATTTGAATTTGTTCTCGAAGAAAATAATTACAAAAAAAAACCTGACGCAAATAATAAATAAACAAAAAATATTTTCTTACTGAATATTGTGGAATATTTATATATTCGTAATACAATTGTATATATACAATATACAACAAAATCAGCGGATACCAAAATAATTGCCGAAAAAGTGAGTGCAAAAAATTTCTTACAAAAACACACAAAAAAAATCATAACTGGGATTGCATTATCGCAAGGCAATATGTCCTTCCTTTTAAATGGTAAACTTTTACGATCTTCACTATCGAAGACAGTTTTAAACTGGACCGGACTTGGAGCTACGCGTGAAAAGCACGTGATGCCCAAGCATTTGGAAAAAATCAATAAAGACAAAGACCCACCATTTGCACACATGGTTGAGTATTATTATCACTCGGCCGCTCAGCTAATGGAGCCGATGATGATAAAGGAGCTGGAAAAGTATCCTTACATGAAGAAGGAACAGCGTGAACAACGTGTTTCCGCCATGCTTAAATTGATGGGCTGCACTACAAATCTATTGGAAGTTACCTTCCCTATAATAAGAAGTGATGGCAATTACGAGCTAATCACCGGCTATCGCGCACACCACACTAGACACAGATTACCACTCAAAGGCGGTGGGTTCAATTATATTATTGGCTATTATTTTTCTAGAAAAGCTGGTATATTCAAAAAATTTCTCAACGAATTTTCTAGAATATATGCATGTAGTTGTGTGTTTCAAGAAAATGTTCTTCCTTTTCAATGCTTCAACTGCTGATGTCTAGCATGATATATATAACTGACTGATAATATCTGTTCCTCTTTTGTAGGCATACGTTTTGCCATGGACGTCGACGCCGATGAGATACGCGCTTTGGCTTATCTGATGGCGTTTAAGACGGCTTGCGTGAATGTACCGTTTGGTGGTTCCAAGGGTGGCATACGTATCGACCCGAAGAAGTATACTGCACAAGAATTGCAAACAATTACGCGTCGCTATACAATGGAGCTATTACGTCGCAATATGATAGGTCCGGGTATAGATGTACCGGCACCAGATGTGAATACCAGCCAACGCGAGATGAGTTGGTTGGTGGATCAATATATTAAAACTTTTGGTAATTTTTTTTTATGAAATATTAGAAAACGTCTTGATAGACAAATAAATTGTTCTTCTAGGCTATAACGATGTAGATGCATTGGCCATCACGACTGGTAAGCCAGTAGAAATAGGCGGTATAAATGGTCGCACCGCCGCCACGGGACGTGGTCTATTTAAGGCGGCTGAATGTTTTATTATGGATAAAGATTGGATGGATTTATTAGGCTGGAAGACTGGTTGGAAAGATAAAACCGTGATCGTACAAGGGTTTGGCAATGTCGGTTCCCATGCATCCGTTTTTGTAGTGGAAGCCGGTGCCAAACTGATCGGTGTTCAAGAATTTGACGTGTCTCTAGTAAATGAGAATGGCATTGATCCAAAGGTATGTGGCGTATTGAAAATAAATATCTCCATGATAATATTTTTTTAATTTTCTTCATATACTTAGGACTTAATGGAGTATTATGCAAAAAATAATAAATCAATCAAGGGCTATACCAAAGCCACCGAAAAAGAGGGCAGTTTGTTGGGTGAAAAATGCGATATACTAATGCCTTGCTCTACGCAAAAGGTTCTCACTGTCGAAAATGCTAACAGTGTACAAGCCAAGATGATTTTAGAAGGCGCTAATGGTCCTTCGACGCCAGCTGCCGATGAAATATTACGTAAAAAGAATGTACTCATTATACCGGATTTGTTTTGCAATGCTGGCGGTGTAACGGTATCCTACTTTGAGTACTTAAAGAATATCAATCATGTATCTTATGGCAAAATGAATGTTAAACGCGAGAAAGCCATAATCAACGAGATCTTTAACTCCATGAATGAGTGCGAGGTAAGTGAACTTTGACCACCGTGCAAATAAGTTAATTTGTTAATATGAATTTTTTTAATTTATTTATTTAGGATAAGTTCAAGCCAAACAAAAAGTTAAAGCTCATAAGAGACTGTACGAAGGAGGCGGATATTGTAGACGCAGGACTACAAACAGTTATGGAAACTGCGGGGGCAGGCATTAAGATTGTGGCCAATGAATTCGGTCTCTGCAATGATTTACGCACCGCTGCCTTTATTTACTCGATTTCTAAGATTTTCCGAGCCTTAGAAATGGAGGGCATTTCTCAACAATAATTACAGAATGCGTCTGAAGTCGCTTGGCGATTATTTATTTTTACAAATTTTACATTTATATATTTATAAGATCCAAAGTGTAATATCCTTTTGTATATTTTTCTTCAATTTTTAAATAAATATTTCTTTACACAAACACAAACAAAATGGCTTCTTGACAGCAACAGTTTTACAATTAAAAAACAAAACCCCTACCCACTTACCTCTGTTTTTGGTACCCTTATATCTGTTTTTCTGTTTTTGGTAATATGGTACTCATACGACCTGTATAACCCCATTTGCGCGCCGTGAAAAAATCGGGTTTTCACCACGCGCCAATGCATCAAATGCACCAAAATGCACCAAAAAAGTGGTGAATGGTACCAAAAATCCATCCACCAAATGCACCAAAAATAGCGTAGTAAGTGGGTAGGGGTTATTATGCATTATTCGTCATTTTTTACGATCCCCAAAATCCAAAATTTTTGCCAGAATAAAATAATTAACATTAAAAAAACATTAACATTAACATATTTTCAACAGAAAAAATTAAAACTTCAAAACATAAACAGTCAATATTGTCAAATTTATTTTTCTCAGTTCAGTTGATATTGAGATTTTCATAAGAACAGTTGTGTTGAACGGAGCGATTTGAATTTGTTCTCGAAGAAAATAATTACAAAAAAAAACCTGACGCAAATAATAAATAAACAAAAAATATTTTCTTACTGAATATTGTGGAATATTTATATATTCGTAATACAATTGTATATATACAATATACAACAAAATCAGCGGATACCAAAATAATTGCCGAAAAAGTGAGTGCAAAAAATTTCTTACAAAAACACACAAAAAAAATCATAACTGGGATTGCATTATCGCAAGGCAATATGTCCTTCCTTTTAAATGGTAAACTTTTACGATCTTCACTATCGAAGACAGTTTTAAACTGGACCGGACTTGGAGCTACGCGTGAAAAGCACGTGATGCCCAAGCATTTGGAAAAAATCAATAAAGACAAAGACCCACCATTTGCACACATGGTTGAGTATTATTATCACTCGGCCGCTCAGCTAATGGAGCCGATGATGATAAAGGAGCTGGAAAAGTATCCTTACATGAAGAAGGAACAGCGTGAACAACGTGTTTCCGCCATGCTTAAATTGATGGGCTGCACTACAAATCTATTGGAAGTTACCTTCCCTATAATAAGAAGTGATGGCAATTACGAGCTAATCACCGGCTATCGCGCACACCACACTAGACACAGATTACCACTCAAAGGCGGTGGGTTCAATTATATTATTGGCTATTATTTTTCTAGAAAAGCTGGTATATTCAAAAAATTTCTCAACGAATTTTCTAGAATATATGCATGTAGTTGTGTGTTTCAAGAAAATGTTCTTCCTTTTCAATGCTTCAACTGCTGATGTCTAGCATGATATATATAACTGACTGATAATATCCGTTCCTCTTTTGTAGGCATACGTTTTGCCATGGACGTCGACGCCGATGAGATGCGCGCTTTGGCTTATCTGATGGCGTTTAAGACGGCTTGCGTGAATGTACCGTTTGGTGGTTCCAAGGGTGGCATACGTATCGACCCGAAGAAGTATACTGCACAAGAATTGCAAACAATTACGCGTCGCTATACAATGGAGCTATTACGTCGCAATATGATAGGTCCGGGTATAGATGTACCGGCACCAGATGTGAATACCAGCCAACGCGAGATGAGTTGGTTGGTGGATCAATATATTAAAACTTTTGGTAATTTTTTTTTATGAAATATTAGAAAACGTCTTGATAGACAAATAAATTGTTCTTCTAGGCTATAACGATGTAGATGCATTGGCCATCACGACTGGTAAGCCAGTAGAAATAGGCGGTATAAATGGTCGCACCGCCGCCACGGGACGTGGTCTATTTAAGGCGGCTGAATGTTTTATTATGGATAAAGATTGGATGGATTTATTAGGCTGGAAGACTGGTTGGAAAGATAAAACCGTGATCGTACAAGGGTTTGGCAATGTCGGTTCCCATGCATCCGTTTTTGTAGTGGAAGCCGGTGCCAAACTGATCGGTGTTCAAGAATTTGACGTGTCTCTAGTAAATGAGAATGGCATTGATCCAAAGGTATGTGGCGTATTGAAAATAAATATCTCCATGATAATATTTTTTTAATTTTCTTCATATACTTAGGACTTAATGGAGTATTATGCAAAAAATAATAAATCAATCAAGGGCTATACCAAAGCCACCGAAAAAGAGGGCAGTTTGTTGGGTGAAAAATGCGATATACTAATGCCTTGCTCTACGCAAAAGGTTCTCACTGTCGAAAATGCTAACAGTGTACAAGCCAAGATGATTTTAGAAGGCGCTAATGGTCCTTCGACGCCAGCTGCCGATGAAATATTACGTAAAAAGAATGTACTCATTATACCGGATTTGTTTTGCAATGCTGGCGGTGTAACGGTATCCTACTTTGAGTACTTAAAGAATATCAATCATGTATCTTATGGCAAAATGAATGTTAAACGCGAGAAAGCCATAATCAACGAGATCTTTAACTCCATGAATGAGTGCGAGGTAAGTGAACTTTGACCACCGTGCAAATAAGTTAATTTGTTAATATGAATTTTTTTTAATTTATTTATTTAGGATAAGTTCAAGCCAAACAAAAAGTTAAAGCTCATAAGAGACTGTACGAAGGAGGCGGATATTGTAGACGCAGGACTACAAACAGTTATGGAAACTGCGGTGGCAGGCATTAAGATTGTGGCCAATGAATTCGGTCTCTGCAATGATTTACGCACCGCTGCCTTTATTTACTCGATTTCTAAGATTTTCCGAGCCTTAGAAATGGAGGGCATTTCTCAACAATAATTACAGAATGCGTCTGAAGTCGCTTGGCGATTATTTATTTTTACAAATTTTACATTTATATATTTATAAGATCCAAAGTGTAATATCCTTTTGTATATTTTTCTTAAATTTTTAAATAAATATTTCTTTACAAAAACACAAACAGAATGGCTTCTTGACAGCAACAGTTTAATAATTAAAAAAAAAACCCTACCCACTTACTACGCCAATTTTGGTGGCATTCACCACTGCAATGATTTACGCACCGCCGCCTTTATTTACTCGATTTCGAAGATTTTCCGAGCATTAGAATTGGAGGGCATTTCTCAGCAATAATTGCAGAATGCGTCTGAAGTCGCTAGGCGATTGTTTATTTTTACACATTTTACATTTATATATTTATAAGATCCAAAGTGTAATATCCTTTTGTATATTTTTCTTCAATTTTTAAATAAATATTTCTTTACACAAACACAAACAAAATGGCTTCTTGACAGCAACAGTTTTACAATTAAAAAACAAAACCCCTACCCACTTACCTCTGTTTTTGGTACCCTTATATCTGTTTTTCTGTTTTTGGTAATATGGTACTCATACGACCTGTATAACCCCATTTGCGCGCCGTGAAAAAATCGGGTTTTCACCACGCGTCAATGCATCAAATGCACCAAAATGCACCAAAAAAGTGGTGAATGGTACCAAAAATCCATCCACCAAATGCACCAAAAATAGCGTAGTAAGTGGGTAGGGGTTATTATGCATTATTCGGCATTTTTTACGATCCCCAAAATCCAAAATTTTTGCCAGAATAAAATAATTAACATTAAAAAAACATTAACATTAACATATTTTCAACAGAAAAAATCAAAACTTCAAAACATAAACAGTCAATATTGTCAAATTTATTTTTCTCAGTTCAGTTGATATTGAGATTTTCATAAGAACAGTTGTGTTGAACGGAGCGATTTGAATTTGTTCTCGAAGAAAATAATTACAAAAAAAAACCTGACGCAAATAATAAATAAACAAAAAATATTTTCTTACTGAATATTGTGGAATATTTATATATTCGTAATACAATTGTATATATACAATATACAACAAAATCAGCGGATACCAAAATAATTGCCGAAAAAGTGAGTGCAAAAAATTTCTTACAAAAACACACAAAAAAAAATCATAACTGGGATTGCATTATCGCAAGGCAATATGTCCTTCCTTTTAAATGGTAAACTTTTACGATCTTCACTATCGAAGACAGTTTTAAACTGGACCGGACTTGGGGCTACGCGTGAAAAGCACGTGATGCCCAAGCATTTGGAAAAAAATCAATAAAGACAAAGACCCACCATTTGCACACATGGTTGAGTATTATTATCACTCGGCCGCTCAGCTAATGGAGCCGATGATGATAAAGGAGCTGGAAAAGTATCCTTACATGAAGAAGGAACAGCGTGAACAACGTGTTTCCGCCATGCTTAAATTGATGGGCTGCACTACAAATCTATTGGAAGTTACCTTCCCTATAATAAGAAGTGATGGCAATTACGAGCTAATCACCGGCTATCGCGCACACCACACTAGACACAGATTACCACTCAAAGGCGGTGGGTTCAATTATATTATTGGCTATTATTTTTCTAGAAAAGCTGGTATATTCAAAAAATTTCTCAACGAATTTTCTAGAATATATGCATGTAGTTGTGTGTTTCAAGAAAATGTTCTTCCTTTTCAATGCTTCAACTGCTGATGTCTAGCATGATATATATAACTGACTGATCATATCCGTTCCTCTTTTGTAGGCATACGTTTTGCCATGGACGTCGACGCCGATGAGATACGCGCTTTGGCTTATCTGATGGCGTTTAAGACGGCTTGCGTGAATGTACCGTTTGGTGGTTCCAAGGGTGGCATACGTATCGACCCGGAGAAGTATACTGCACAAGAATTGCAAACAATTACGCGTCGCTATACAATGGAGCTATTACGTCGCAATATGATAGGTCCGGGTATAGATGTACCGGCACCAGATGTGAATACCAGCCAACGCGAGATGAGTTGGTTGGTGGATCAATATATTAAAACTTTTGGTAATTTTTTTTTATGAAATATTAGAAAACGTCTTGATAGACAAATAAATTGTTCTTCTAGGCTATAACGATGTAGATGCATTGGCCATCACGACTGGTAAGCCAGTAGAAATAGGCGGTATAAATGGTCGCACCGCCGCCACGGGACGTGGTCTATTTAAGGCGGCTGAATGTTTTATTATGGATAAAGATTGGATGGATTTATTAGGCTGGAAGACTGGTTGGAAAGATAAAACCGTGATCGTACAAGGGTTTGGCAATGTCGGTTCCCATGCATGCGTTTTTGTAGTGGAAGCCGGTGCCAAACTGATCGGTGTTCAAGAATTTGACGTGTCTCTAGTAAATGAGAATGGCATTGATCCAAAGGTATGTGGCGTATTGAAAATAAATATCTCCATGATAATATTTTTTTAATTTTCTTCATATACTTAGGACTTAATGGAGTATTATGCAAAAAATAATAAATCAATCAAGGGCTATACCAAAGCCACCGAAAAAGAGGGCAGTTTGTTGGGTGAAAAATGCGATATACTAATGCCTTGCTCTACGCAAAAGGTTCTCACTGTCGAAAATGCTAACAGTGTACAAGCCAAGATGATTTTAGAAGGCGCTAATGGTCCTTCGACGCCAGCTGCCGATGAAATATTACGTAAAAAGAATGTACTCATTATACCGGATTTGTTTTGCAATGCTGGCGGTGTAACGGTATCCTACTTTGAGTACTTAAAGAATATCAATCATGTATCTTATGGCAAAATGAATGTTAAACGCGAGAAAGCCATAATCAACGAGATCTTTAACTCCATGAATGAGTGCGAGGTAAGTGAACTTTGACCACCGTGCAAATAAGTTAATTTGTTAATATGAATTTTTTTAATTTATTTATTTAGGATAAGTTCAAGCCAAACAAAAAGTTAAAGCTCATAAGAGACTGTACGAAGGAGGCGGATATTGTAGACGCAGGACTACAAACAGTTATGGAAACTGCGGGGGCAGGCATTAAGATTGTGGCCAATGAATTCGGTCTCTGCAATGATTTACGCACCGCTGCCTTTATTTACTCGATTTCTAAGATTTTCCGAGCCTTAGAAATGGAGGGCATTTCTCAACAATAATTACAGAATGCGTCTGAAGTCGCTTGGCGATTATTTATTTTTACAAATTTGACATTTATATATTTATAAGATCCAAAGTGTAATATCCTTTTGTATATTTCTCTTAAATTTTTAAATAAATATTTCTTTACACAAACACAAACAGAATGGCTTCTTGACAGCAACAGTTTTACAATTAAAAAACAAAACCCCTACCCACTTACCTCTGTTTTTGGTACCCTTATATCTGTTTTTCTGTTTTTGGTAATATGGTACTCATACGACCTGTATAACCCCATTTGCGCGCCGTGAAAAAATCGGTTTTTCACCACGCGCCAATGCATCAAATGCACCAAAATGCACCAAAAAAGTGGTGAATGGTACCAAAACTCCATCCACCAAATGCACCAAAAATAGCGTAGTACGCCAATTTTGGTGGCATTCACCACTTTTTTGTTGTTTTTTGATGCATTTTGGTGGATGGATTTTGGTACCATTCACCACTTTTTTGATTTTTTTTTGGTGGATGGATTTTGGTACCATTCACCACTTTTTTGGTGTTTTTTGATGCATTTTGGTGGATGGATTTTGGTACCATTCACCACTTTTTTGGTGTTTTTTGATGCATTTTGGTGGATGGATTTTGGTACCATTCACCACTTTTTTGTTTTTTTTTGGTGGATGGATTTTGATACCATTCACCACTTTTTTGGTTTTGATGTTTTTTGGCGATTGTTGGTGTTGTTTGGTGGATGGATTTTGGTACCATTCACCACATTTTTGGTGCTTTTTTATGTTTTTTTTGGCGATTTTTGGTGTTTTTTGGTATTTTTTGATACATTGGCGCGTCGTGAAAAAATCGATTTTTTGTGATTGTCGCGCTCCTGGTTATACTGGAGTGATGGTGGATGGATGAAAAAGTTAGTGCTCGATAGCACCAACATTTATAAATAGAATTCCATCCACCTAGTGCATCCGTTCCATCCGCCAGTGGCCACCAAATGTGCGTCATTGGGTGACCATCGACATATAGTACACGTGCGATTGTCGCGCTCCTGGTGACGCTAGGTTCGCTACCAATGGCTCAAATGATAGCCAATGGAACCTACTAGGTGGCCCAAAGCGTTTGAGCCACCAACCGGACGCACCCAATAGCATAGCGTTTTAAAGTGTACATACTTTTGTACCCCATCATACATATATATGTGTTCAAGTGTACACATTGTTTCACATATGATTATTGAATTTGTTATACATTTATCAACATATGATAGAATTTGTTATACATTTATCAACATATGATTATGATAGAATTTTCACATATAGATGGATACCCATACAATGTTACACATGTGCTGCTAACAGCTGATGTGGCAGATGGCATATGGCATGCGTTTATGCATGATCATTGAGATGATTGGTGGATGGATTTTTCACATATAGATGGAGGTACCCGTACATTATTACACATGTGCTGCTAACAGCTGATGTGGCAGATGGCATATGGCATGCGTTTATGCATGATCATTGAGATGATTGGTGGATGGATTTTTCACATATAGATGGAGGTACCCGTACAATATTACACATGTGATGCTAACAGCTGATGTGGCAGATGGCATATGGCATGCGTTTAAGATGCATGATGCGATCATTGAGATAATTCTCATGAATTCTCAACTTGTTTATATGCACTATGTATATATAACAAACAGACGCGCATAACGTGTACATATGTCTTTTGGTATACCATTACGCATGATCATGTGTGTATTTATGCCCTTTTTTATACTATTTTTTTCTTTCTTTTTTCTTTTTACAGGTTATGCTGTTATGCTGCTGCTGCTTCTGTTGCTGTTGTTCCTGTTGTTCGAGGGTGGGTGGGCAAGGGGAAGAAACCCCCTACCCACTTACTACGCCAATTTTGGTGGTATTCACCACTGCAATGATTTACGCACCGCCGCCTTTATTTACTCGATTTCGAAGATTTTCCGAGCATTAGAATTGGAGGGCATTTCTCAGCAATAATTGCAGAATGCGTCTGAAGTCGCTAGGCGATTGTTTATTTTTACACATTTTACATTTATATATTTATAAGATCCAAAGTGTAATATCCTTTTGTATATTTTTCTTCAATTTTTAAATAAATATTTCTTTACACAAACACAAACAAAATGGCTTCTTGACAGCAACAGTTTTACAATTAAAAAACAAAACCCCTACCCACTTACCTCTGTTTTTGGTACCCTTATATCTGTTTTTCTGTTTTTGGTAATATGGTACTCATACGACCTGTATAACCCCATTTGCGCGCCGTGAAAAAATCGGTTTTTCACCACGCGCCAATGCATCAAATGCACCAAAATGCACCAAAAAAGTGGTGAATGGTACCAAAAATCCATCCACCAAATGCACCAAAAATAGCGTAGTAAGTGGGTAGGGGTTATTATGCATTATTCGTCATTTTTTACGATCCCCAAAATCCAAAATTTTTGCCAGAATAAAATAATTAACATTAAAAAAACATTAACATTAACATATTTTCAACAGAAAAAATCAAAACTTCAAAACATAAACAGTCAATATTGTCAAATTTATTTTTCTCAGTTCAGTTGATATTGAGATTTTCATAAGAACAGTTGTGTTGAACGGAGCGATTTGAATTTGTTCTCGAAGAAAATAATTACAAAAAAAAACCTGACGCAAATAATAAATAAACAAAAAATATTTTCTTACTGAATATTGTGGAATATTTATATATTCGTAATACAATTGTATATATACAATATACAACAAAATCAGCGGATACCAAAATAATTGCCGAAAAAGTGAGTGCAAAAAATTTCTTACAAAAACACACAAAAAAAATCATAACTGGGATTGCATTATCGCAAGGCAATATGTCCTTCCTTTTAAATGGTAAACTTTTACGATCTTCACTATCGAAGACAGTTTTAAACTGGACCGGACTTGGAGCTACGCGTGAAAAGCACGTGATGCCCAAGCATTTGGAAAAAATCAATAAAGACAAAGACCCACCATTTGCACACATGGTTGAGTATTATTATCACTCGGCCGCTCAGCTAATGGAGCCGATGATGATAAAGGAGCTGGAAAAGTATCCTTACATGAAGAAGGAACAGCGTGAACAACGTGTTTCCGCCATGCTTAAATTGATGGGCTGCACTACAAATCTATTGGAAGTTACCTTCCCTATAATAAGAAGTGATGGCAATTACGAGCTAATCACCGGCTATCGCGCACACCACACTAGACACAGATTACCACTCAAAGGCGGTGGGTTCAATTATATTATTGGCTATTATTTTTCTAGAAAAGCTGGTATATTCAAAAAATTTCTCAACGAATTTTCTAGAATATATGCATGTAGTTGTGTGTTTCAAGAAAATGTTCTTCCTTTTCAATGCTTCAACTGCTGATGTCTAGCATGATATATATAACTGACTGATAATATCCGTTCCTCTTTTGTAGGCATACGTTTTGCCATGGACGTCGACGCCGATGAGATACGCGCTTTGGCTTATCTGATGGCGTTTAAGACGGCTTGCGTGAATGTACCGTTTGGTGGTTCCAAGGGTGGCATACGTATCGACCCGAAGAAGTATACTGCACAAGAATTGCAAACAATTACGCGTCGCTATACAATGGAGCTATTACGTCGCAATATGATAGGTCCGGGTATAGATGTACCGGCACCAGATGTGAATACCAGCCAACGCGAGATGAGTTGGTTGGTGGATCAATATATTAAAACTTTTGGTAATTTTTTTTTATGAAATATTAGAAAACGTCTTGATAGACAAATAAATTGTTCTTCTAGGCTATAACGATGTAGATGCATTGGCCATCACGACTGGTAAGCCAGTAGAAATAGGCGGTATAAATGGTCGCACCGCCGCCACGGGACGTGGTCTATTTAAGGCGGCTGAATGTTTTATTATGGATAAAGATTGGATGGATTTATTAGGCTGGAAGACTGGTTGGAAAGATAAAACCGTGATCGTACAAGGGTTTGGCAATGTCGGTTCCCATGCATCCGTTTTTGTAGTGGAAGCCGGTGCCAAACTGATCGGTGTTCAAGAATTTGACGTGTCTCTAGTAAATGAGAATGGCATTGATCCAAAGGTATGTGGCGTATTGAAAATAAATATCTCCATGATAATATTTTTTTAATTTTCTTCATATACTTAGGACTTAATGGAGTATTATGCAAAAAATAATAAATCAATCAAGGGCTATACCAAAGCCACCGAAAAAGAGGGCAGTTTGTTGGGTGAAAAATGCGATATACTAATGCCTTGCTCTACGCAAAAGGTTCTCACTGTCGAAAATGCTAACAGTGTACAAGCCAAGATGATTTTAGAAGGCGCTAATGGTCCTTCGACGCCAGCTGCCGATGAAATATTACGTAAAAAGAATGTACTCATTATACCGGATTTGTTTTGCAATGCTGGCGGTGTAACGGTATCCTACTTTGAGTACTTAAAGAATATCAATCATGTATCTTATGGCAAAATGAATGTTAAACGCGAGAAAGCCATAATCAACGAGATCTTTAACTCCATGAATGAGTGCGAGGTAAGTGAACTTTGACCACCGTGCAAATAAGTTAATTTGTTAATATGAATTTTTTTAATTCATTTATTTAGGATAAGTTCAAGCCAAACAAAAAGTTAAAGCTCATAAGAGACTGTACGAAGGAGGCGGATATTGTAGACGCAGGACTACAAACAGTTATGGAAACTGCGGGGGCAGGCATTAAGATTGTGGCCAATGAATTCGGTCTCTGCAATGATTTACGCACCGCTGCCTTTATTTACTCGATTTCTAAGATTTTCCGAGCCTTAGAAATGGAGGGCATTTCTCAACAATAATTACAGAATGCGTCTGAAGTCGCTTGGCGATTATTTATTTTTACAAATTTTACATTTATATATTTATAAGATCCAAAGTGTAATATCCTTTTGTATATTTTTCTTAAATTTTTAAATAAATATTTCTTTACAAAAACACAAACAGAATGGCTTCTTGACAGCAACAGTTTAACAATTAAAAAAAAAACCCCCTACCCACTTACTACGCCAATTTTGGTGGTATTCACCACTGCAATGATTTACGCACCGCCGCCTTTATTTACTCGATTTCGAAGATTTTCCGAGCATTAGAATTGGAGGGCATTTCTCAGCAATAATTGCAGAATGCGTCTGAAGTCGCTAGGCGATTGTTTATTTTTACACATTTTACATTTATATATTTATAAGATCCAAAGTGTAATATCCTTTTGTATAGTTTTCTTCAATTTTTAAATAAATATTTCTTTACACAAACACAAACAAAATGGCTTCTTGACAGCAACAGTTTTACAATTAAAAAACAAAACCCCTACCCACTTACCTCTGTTTTTGGTACCCTTATATCTGTTTTTCTGTTTTTGGTAATATGGTACTCATACGACCTGTATAACCCCATTTGCGCGCCGTGAAAAAATCGGTTTTTCACCACGCGCCAATGCATCAAATGCACCAAAATGCACCAAAAAAGTGGTGAATGGTACCAAAAATCCATCCACCAAATGCACCAAAAATAGCGTAGTAAGTGGGTAGGGGTTATTATACATTATTCGTCATTTTTTACGATCCCCAAAATCCAAAATTTTTGCCAGAATAAAATAATTAACATTAAAAAAACATTAACATTAACATATTTTCAACAGAAAAAATCAAAACTTCAAAACATAAACAGTCAATATTGTCAAATTTATTTTTCTCAGTTCAGTTGATATTGAGATTTTCATAAGAACAGTTGTGTTGAACGGAGCGATTTGAATTTGTTCTCGAAGAAAATAATTACAAAAAAAAACCTGACGCAAATAATAAATAAACAAAAAATATTTTCTTACTGAATATTGTGGAATATTTATATATTCGTAATACAATTGTATATATACAATATACAACAAAATCAGCGGATACCAAAATAATTGCCGAAAAAGTGAGTGCAAAAAATTTCTTACAAAAACACACAAAAAAAATCATAACTGGGATTGCATTATCGCAAGGCAATATGTCCTTCCTTTTAAATGGTAAACTTTTACGATCTTCACTATCGAAGACAGTTTTAAACTGGACCGGACTTGGAGCTACGCGTGAAAAGCACGTGATGCCCAAGCATTTGGAAAAAATCAATAAAGACAAAGACCCACCATTTGCACACATGGTTGAGTATTATTATCACTCGGCCGCTCAGCTAATGGAGCCGATGATGATAAAGGAGCTGGAAAAGTATCCTTACATGAAGAAGGAACAGCGTGAACAACGTGTTTCCGCCATGCTTAAATTGATGGGCTGCACTACAAATCTATTGGAAGTTACCTTCCCTATAATAAGAAGTGATGGCAATTACGAGCTAATCACCGGCTATCGCGCACACCACACTAGACACAGATTACCACTCAAAGGCGGTGGGTTCAATTATATTATTGGCTATTATTTTTCTAGAAAAGCTGGTATATTCAAAAAATTTCTCAACGAATTTTCTAGAATATATGCATGTAGTTGTGTGTTTCAAGAAAATGTTCTTCCTTTTCAATGCTTCAACTGCTGATGTCTAGCATGATATATATAACTGACTGATAATATCCGTTCCTCTTTTGTAGGCATACGTTTTGCCATGGACGTCGACGCCGATGAGATACGCGCTTTGGCTTATCTGATGGCGTTTAAGACGGCTTGCGTGAATGTACCGTTTGGTGGTTCCAAGGGTGGCATACGTATCGACCCGAAGAAGTATACTGCACAAGAATTGCAAACAATTACGCGTCGCTATACAATGGAGCTATTACGTCGCAATATGATAGGTCCGGGTATAGATGTACCGGCACCAGATGTGAATACCAGCCAACGCGAGATGAGTTGGTTGGTGGATCAATATATTAAAACTTTTGGTAATTTTTTTTTATGAAATATTAGAAAACGTCTTGATAGACAAATAAATTGTTCTTCTAGGCTATAACGATGTAGATGCATTGGCCATCACGACTGGTAAGCCAGTAGAAATAGGCGGTATAAATGGTCGCACCGCCGCCACGGGACGTGGTCTATTTAAGGCGGCTGAATGTTTTATTATGGATAAAGATTGGATGGATTTATTAGGCTGGAAGACTGGTTGGAAAGATAAAACCGTGATCGTACAAGGGTTTGGCAATGTCGGTTCCCATGCATCCGTTTTTGTAGTGGAAGCCGGTGCCAAACTGATCGGTGTTCAAGAATTTGACGTGTCTCTAGTAAATGAGAATGGCATTGATCCAAAGGTATGTGGCGTATTGAAAATAAATATCTCCATGATAATATTTTTTTAATTTTCTTCATATACTTAGGACTTAATGGAGTATTATGCAAAAAATAATAAATCAATCAAGGGCTATACCAAAGCCACCGAAAAAGAGGGCAGTTTGTTGGGTGAAAAATGCGATATACTAATGCCTTGCTCTACGCAAAAGGTTCTCACTGTCGAAAATGCTAACAGTGTACAAGCCAAGATGATTTTAGAAGGCGCTAATGGTCCTTCGACGCCAGCTGCCGATGAAATATTACGTAAAAAGAATGTACTCATTATACCGGATTTGTTTTGCAATGCTGGCGGTGTAACGGTATCCTACTTTGAGTACTTAAAGAATATCAATCATGTATCTTATGGCAAAATGAATGTTAAACGCGAGAAAGCCATAATCAACGAGATCTTTAACTCCATGAATGAGTGCGAGGTAAGTGAACTTTGACCACCGTGCAAATAAGTTAATTTGTTAATATGAATTTTTTTAATTTATTTATTTAGGATAAGTTCAAGCCAAACAAAAAGTTAAAGCTCATAAGAGACTGTACGAAGGAGGCGGATATTGTAGACGCAGGACTACAAATAGTTATGGAAACTGCGGGGGCAGGCATTAAGATTGTGGCCAATGAATTCGGTCTCTGCAATGATTTACGCACCGCTGCCTTTATTTACTCGATTTCTAAGATTTTCCGAGCCTTAGAAATGGAGGGCATTTCTCAACAATAATTACAGAATGCGTCTGAAGTCGCTTGGCGATTATTTATTTTTACAAATTTTACATTTATATATTTATAAGATCCAAAGTGTAATATCCTTTTGTATATTTTTCTTAAATTTTTAAATAAATATTTCTTTACAAAAACACAAACAGAATGGCTTCTTGACAGCAACAGTTTAACAATTAAAAAAAAAACCCCCTACCCACTTACTACGCCAATTTTGGTGGTATTCACCACTGCAATGATTTACGCACCGCCGCCTTTATTTACTCGATTTCGAAGATTTTCCGAGCATTAGAATTGGAGGGCATTTCTCAGCAATAATTGCAGAATGCGTCTGAAGTCGCTAGGCGATTGTTTATTTTTACACATTTTACATTTATATATTTATAAGATCCAAAGTGTAATATCCTTTTGTATATTTTTCTTCAATTTTTAAATAAATATTTCTTTACACAAACACAAACAAAATGGCTTCTTGACAGCAACAGTTTTACAATTAAAAAACAAAACCCCTACCCACTTACCTCTGTTTTTGGTACCCTTATATCTGTTTTTCTGTTTTTGGTAATATGGTACTCATACGACCTGTATAACCCCATTTGCGCGCCGTGAAAAAATCGGTTTTTCACCACGCGCCAATGCATCAAATGCACCAAAATGCACCAAAAAAGTGGTGAATGGTACCAAAAATCCATCCACCAAATGCACCAAACATAGCGTAGTAAGTGGGTAGGGGTTATTATGCATTATTCGTCATTTTTTACGATCCCCAAAATCCAAAATTTTTGCCAGAATAAAATAATTAACATTAAAAAAACATTAACATTAACATATTTTCAACAGAAAAAATCAAAACTTCAAAACATAAACAGTCAATATTGTCAAATTTATTTTTCTCAGTTCAGTTGATATTGAGATTTTCATAAGAACAGTTGTGTTGAACGGAGCGATTTGAATTTGTTCTCGAAGAAAATAATTACAAAAAAAAACCTGACGCAAATAATAAATAAACAAAAAATATTTTCTTACTGAATATTGTGGAATATTTATATATTCGTAATACAATTGTATATATACAATATACAACAAAATCAGCGGATACCAAAATAATTGCCGAAAAAGTGAGTGCAAAAAATTTCTTACAAAAACACACAAAAAAAATCATAACTGGGATTGCATTATCGCAAGGCAATATGTCCTTCCTTTTAAATGGTAAACTTTTACGATCTTCACTATCGAAGACAGTTTTAAACTGGACCGGACTTGGAGCTACGCGTGAAAAGCACGTGATGCCCAAGCATTTGGAAAAAATCAATAAAGACAAAGACCCACCATTTGCACACATGGTTGAGTATTATTATCACTCGGCCGCTCAGCTAATGGAGCCGATGATGATAAAGGAGCTGGAAAAGTATCCTTACATGAAGAAGGAACAGCGTGAACAACGTGTTTCCGCCATGCTTAAATTGATGGGCTGCACTACAAATCTATTGGAAGTTACCTTCCCTATAATAAGAAGTGATGGCAATTACGAGCTAATCACCGGCTATCGCGCACACCACACTAGACACAGATTACCACTCAAAGGCGGTGGGTTCAATTATATTATTGGCTATTATTTTTCTAGAAAAGCTGGTATATTCAAAAAATTTCTCAACGAATTTTCTAGAATATATGCATGTAGTTGTGTGTTTCAAGAAAATGTTCTTCCTTTTCAATGCTTCAACTGCTGATGTCTAGCATGATATATATAACTGACTGATAATATCCGTTCCTCTTTTGTAGGCATACGTTTTGCCATGGACGTCGACGCCGATGAGATACGCGCTTTGGCTTATCTGATGGCGTTTAAGACGGCTTGCGTGAATGTACCGTTTGGTGGTTCCAAGGGTGGCATACGTATCGACCCGAAGAAGTATACTGCACAAGAATTGCAAACAATTACGCGTCGCTATACAATGGAGCTATTACGTCGCAATATGATAGGTCCGGGTATAGATGTACCGGCACCAGATGTGAATACCAGCCAACGCGAGATGAGTTGGTTGGTGGATCAATATATTAAAACTTTTGGTAATTTTTTTTTATGAAATATTAGAAAACGTCTTGATAGACAAATAAATTGTTCTTCTAGGCTATAACGATGTAGATGCATTGGCCATCACGACTGGTAAGCCAGTAGAAATAGGCGGTATAAATGGTCGCACCGCCGCCACGGGACGTGGTCTATTTAAGGCGGCTGAATGTTTTATTATGGATAAAGATTGGATGGATTTATTAGGCTGGAAGACTGGTTGGAAAGATAAAACCGTGATCGTACAAGGGTTTGGCAATGTCGGTTCCCATGCATCCGTTTTTGTAGTGGAAGCCGGTGCCAAACTGATCGGTGTTCAAGAATTTGACGTGTCTCTAGTAAATGAGAATGGCATTGATCCAAAGGTATGTGGCGTATTGAAAATAAATATCTCCATGATAATATTTTTTTAATTTTCTTCATATACTTAGGACTTAATGGAGTATTATGCAAAAAATAATAAATCAATCAAGGGCTATACCAAAGCCACCGAAAAAGAGGGCAGTTTGTTGGGTGAAAAATGCGATATACTAATGCCTTGCTCTACGCAAAAGGTTCTCACTGTCGAAAATGCTAACAGTGTACAAGCCAAGATGATTTTAGAAGGCGCTAATGGTCCTTCGACGCCAGCTGCCGATGAAATATTACGTAAAAAGAATGTACTCATTATACCGGATTTGTTTTGCAATGCTGGCGGTGTAACGGTATCCTACTTTGAGTACTTAAAGAATATCAATCATGTATCTTATGGCAAAATGAGTGTTAAACGCGAGAAAGCCATAATCAACGAGATCTTTAACTCCATGAATGAGTGCGAGGTAAGTGAACTTTGACCACCGTGCAAATAAGTTAATTTGTTAATATGAATTTTTTTAATTTATTTATTTAGGATAAGTTCAAGCCAAACAAAAAGTTAAAGCTCATAAGAGACTGTACGAAGGAGGCGGATATTGTAGACGCAGGACTACAAATAGTTATGGAAACTGCGGGGGCAGGCATTAAGATTGTGGCCAATGAATTCGGTCTCTGCAATGATTTACGCACCGCTGCCTTTATTTACTCGATTTCTAAGATTTTCCGAGCCTTAGAAATGGAGGGCATTTCTCAACAATAATTACAGAATGCGTCTGAAGTCGCTTGGCGATTATTTATTTTTACAAATTTTACATTTATATATTTATAAGATCCAAAGTGTAATATCCTTTTGTATATTTTTCTTAAATTTTTAAATAAATATTTCTTTACAAAAACACAAACAGAATGGCTTCTTGACAGCAACAGTTTAACAATTAAAAAAAAAACCCCCTACCCACTTACTACGCCAATTTTGGTGGTATTCACCACTGCAATGATTTACGCACCGCCGCCTTTATTTACTCGATTTCGAAGATTTTCCGAGCATTAGAATTGGAGGGCATTTCTCAGCAATAATTGCAGAATGCGTCTGAAGTCGCTAGGCGATTGTTTATTTTTACACATTTTACATTTATATATTTATAAGATCCAAAGTGTAATATCCTTTTGTATATTTTTCTTCAATTTTTAAATAAATATTTCTTTATACAAACACAAACAAAATGGCTTCTTGACAGCAACAGTTTTACAATTAAAAAACAAAACCCCTACCCACTTACCTCTGTTTTTGGTACCCTTATATCTGTTTTTCTGTTTTTGGTAATATGGTACTCATACGACCTGTATAACCCCATTTGCGCGCCGTGAAAAAATCGGTTTTTCACCACGCGCCAATGCATCAAATGCACCAAAATGCACCAAAAAAGTGGTGAATGGTACCAAAAATCCATCCACCAAATGCACCAAAAATAGCGTAGTAAGTGGGTAGGGGTTATTATGCATTATTCGTCATTTTTTACGATCCCCAAAATCCAAAATTTTTGCCAGAATAAAATAATTAACATTAAAAAAACATTAACATTAACATATTTTCAACAGAAAAAATCAAAACTTCAAAACATAAACAGTCAATATTGTCAAATTTATTTTTCTCAGTTCAGTTGATATTGAGATTTTCATAAGAACAGTTGTGTTGAACGGAGCGATTTGAATTTGTTCTCGAAGAAAATAATTACAAAAAAAAACCTGACGCAAATAATAAATAAACAAAAAATATTTTCTTACTGAATATTGTGGAATATTTATATATTCGTAATACAATTGTATATATACAATATACAACAAAATCAGCGGATACCAAAATAATTGCCGAAAAAGTGAGTGCAAAAAATTTCTTACAAAAACACACAAAAAAAATCATAACTGGGATTGCATTATCGCAAGGCAATATGTCCTTCCTTTTAAATGGTAAACTTTTACGATCTTCACTATCGAAGACAGTTTTAAACTGGACCGGACTTGGAGCTACGCGTGAAAAGCACGTGATGCCCAAGCATTTGGAAAAAATCAATAAAGACAAAGACCCACCATTTGCACACATGGTTGAGTATTATTATCACTCGGCCGCTCAGCTAATGGAGCCGATGATGATAAAGGAGCTGGAAAAGTATCCTTACATGAAGAAGGAACAGCGTGAACAACGTGTTTCCGCCATGCTTAAATTGATGGGCTGCACTACAAATCTATTGGAAGTTACCTTCCCTATAATAAGAAGTGATGGCAATTACGAGCTAATCACCGGCTATCGCGCACACCACACTAGACACAGATTACCACTCAAAGGCGGTGGGTTCAATTATATTATTGGCTATTATTTTTCTAGAAAAGCTGGTATATTCAAAAAATTTCTCAACGAATTTTCTAGAATATATGCATGTAGTTGTGTGTTTCAAGAAAATGTTCTTCCTTTTCAATGCTTCAACTGCTGATGTCTAGCATGATATATATAACTGACTGATAATATCCGTTCCTCTTTTGTAGGCATACGTTTTGCCATGGACGTCGACGCCGATGAGATACGCGCTTTGGCTTATCTGATGGCGTTTAAGACGGCTTGCGTGAATGTACCGTTTGGTGGTTCCAAGGGTGGCATACGTATCGACCCGAAGAAGTATACTGCACAAGAATTGCAAACAATTACGCGTCGCTATACAATGGAGCTATTACGTCGCAATATGATAGGTCCGGGTATAGATGTACCGGCACCAGATGTGAATACCAGCCAACGCGAGATGAGTTGGTTGGTGGATCAATATATTAAAACTTTTGGTAATTTTTTTTTATGAAATATTAGAAAACGTCTTGATAGACAAATAAATTGTTCTTCTAGGCTATAACGATGTAGATGCATTGGCCATCACGACTGGTAAGCCAGTAGAAATAGGCGGTATAAATGGTCGCACCGCCGCCACGGGACGTGGTCTATTTAAGGCGGCTGAATGTTTTATTATGGATAAAGATTGGATGGATTTATTAGGCTGGAAGACTGGTTGGAAAGATAAAACCGTGATCGTACAAGGGTTTGGCAATGTCGGTTCCCATGCATCCGTTTTTGTAGTGGAAGCCGGTGCCAAACTGATCGGTGTTCAAGAATTTGACGTGTCTCTAGTAAATGAGAATGGCATTGATCCAAAGGTATGTGGCGTATTGAAAATAAATATCTCCATGATAATATTTTTTTAATTTTCTTCATATACTTAGGACTTAATGGAGTATTATGCAAAAAATAATAAATCAATCAAGGGCTATACCAAAGCCACCGAAAAAGAGGGCAGTTTGTTGGGTGAAAAATGCGATATACTAATGCCTTGCTCTACGCAAAAGGTTCTCACTGTCGAAAATGCTAACAGTGTACAAGCCAAGATGATTTTAGAAGGCGCTAATGGTCCTTCGACGCCAGCTGCCGATGAAATATTACGTAAAAAGAATGTACTCATTATACCGGATTTGTTTTGCAATGCTGGCGGTGTAACGGTATCCTACTTTGAGTACTTAAAGAATATCAATCATGTATCTTATGGCAAAATGAATGTTAAACGCGAGAAAGCCATAATCAACGAGATCTTTAACTCCATGAATGAGTGCGAGGTAAGTGAACTTTGACCACCGTGCAAATAAGTTAATTTGTTAATATGAATTTTTTTAATTTATTTATTTAGGATAAGTTCAAGCCAAACAAAAAGTTAAAGCTCATAAGAGACTGTACGAAGGAGGCGGATATTGTAGACGCAGGACTACAAATAGTTATGGAAACTGCGGGGGCAGGCATTAAGATTGTGGCCAATGAATTCGGTCTCTGCAATGATTTACGCACCGCTGCCTTTATTTACTCGATTTCTAAGATTTTCCGAGCCTTAGAAATGGAGGGCATTTCTCAACAATAATTACAGAATGCGTCTGAAGTCGCTTGGCGATTATTTATTTTTACAAATTTTACATTTATATATTTATAAGATCCAAAGTGTAATATCCTTTTGTATATTTTTCTTAAATTTTTAAATAAATATTTCTTTACAAAAACACAAACAGAATGGCTTCTTGACAGCAACAGTTTAACAATTAAAAAAAAAAACCCCTACCCACTTACTACGCCAATTTTGGTGGCATTCACCACTGCAATGATTTACGCACCGCCGCCTTTATTTACTCGATTTCGAAGATTTTCCGAGCATTAGAATTGGAGGGCATTTCTCAGCAATAATTGCAGAATGCGTCTGAAGTCGCTAGGCGATTGTTTATTTTTACACATTTTACATTTATATATTTATAAGATCCAAAGTGTAATATCCTTTTGTATATTTTTCTTCAATTTTTAAATAAATATTTCTTTACACAAACACAAACAAAATGGCTTCTTGACAGCAACAGTTTTACAATTAAAAAACAAAACCCCTACCCACTTACCTCTGTTTTTGGTACCCTTATATCTGTTTTTCTGTTTTTGGTAATATGGTACTCATACGACCTGTATAACCCCATTTGCGCGCCGTGAAAAAATCGGGTTTTCACCACGCGCCAATGCATCAAATGCACCAAAATGCACCAAAAAAGTGGTGAATGGTACCAAAAATCCATCCACCAAATGTGGCCAAAGTGGGTAGGGGTTATTATGCATTATTCGTCATTTTTTACGATCCCCAAAATCCAAAATTTTTGCCAGAATAAAATAATTAACATTAAAAAAACATTAACATTAACATATTTTCAACAGAAAAAATCAAAACTTCAAAACATAAACAGTCAATATTGTCAAATTTATTTTTCTCAGTTCAGTTGATATTGAGATTTTCATAAGAACAGTTGTGTTGAACGGAGCGATTTGAATTTGTTCTCGAAGAAAATAATTACAAAAAAAAACCTGACGCAAATAATAAATAAACAAAAAATATTTTCTTACTGAATATTGTGGAATATTTATATATTCGTAATACAATTGTATATATACAATATACAACAAAATCAGCGGATACCAAAATAATTGCCGAAAAAGTGAGTGCAAAAAATTTCTTACAAAAACACACAAAAAAAATCATAACTGGGATTGCATTATCGCAAGGCAATATGTCCTTCCTTTTAAATGGTAAACTTTTACGATCTTCACTATCGAAGACAGTTTTAAACTGGACCGGACTTGGAGCTACGCGTGAAAAGCACGTGATGCCCAAGCATTTGGAAAAAATCAATAAAGACAAAGACCCACCATTTGCACACATGGTTGAGTATTATTATCACTCGGCCGCTCAGCTAATGGAGCCGATGATGATAAATGAGCTGGAAAAGTATCCTTACATGAAGAAGGAACAGCGTGAACAACGTGTTTCCGCCATGCTTAAATTGATGGGCTGCACTACAAATCTATTGGAAGTTACCTTCCCTATAATAAGAAGTGATGGCAATTACGAGCTAATCACCGGCTATCGCGCACACCACACTAGACACAGATTACCACTCAAAGGCGGTGGGTTCAATTATATTATTGGCTATTATTTTTCTAGAAAAGCTGGTATATTCAAAAAATTTCTCAACGAATTTTCTAGAATATATGCATGTAGTTGTGTGTTTCAAGAAAATGTTCTTCCTTTTCAATGCTTCAACTGCTGATGTCTAGCATGATATATATAACTGACTGATAATATCCGTTCCTCTTTTGTAGGCATACGTTTTGCCATGGACGTCGACGCCGATGAGATACGCGCTTTGGCTTATCTGATGGCGTTTAAGACGGCTTGCGTGAATGTACCGTTTGGTGGTTCCAAGGGTGGCATACGTATCGACCCGAAGAAGTATACTGCACAAGAATTGCAAACAATTACGCGTCGCTATACAATGGAGCTATTACGTCGCAATATGATAGGTCCGGGTATAGATGTACCGGCACCAGATGTGAATACCAGCCAACGCGAGATGAGTTGGTTGGTGGATCAATATATTAAAACTTTTGGTAATTTTTTTTTATGAAATATTAGAAAACGTCTTGATAGACAAATAAATTGTTCTTCTAGGCTATAACGATGTAGATGCATTGGCCATCACGACTGGTAAGCCAGTAGAAATAGGCGGTATAAATGGTCGCACCGCCGCCACGGGACGTGGTCTATTTAAGGCGGCTGAATGTTTTATTATGGATAAAGATTGGATGGATTTATTAGGCTGGAAGACTGGTTGGAAAGATAAAACCGTGATCGTACAAGGGTTTGGCAATGTCGGTTCCCATGCATCCGTTTTTGTAGTGGAAGCCGGTGCCAAACTGATCGGTGTTCAAGAATTTGACGTGTCTCTAGTAAATGAGAATGGCATTGATCCAAAGGTATGTGGCGTATTGAAAATAAATATCTCCATGATAATATTTTTTTAATTTTCTTCATATACTTAGGACTTAATGGAGTATTATGCAAAAAATAATAAATCAATCAAGGGCTATACCAAAGCCACCGAAAAAGAGGGCAGTTTGTTGGGTGAAAAATGCGATATACTAATGGCTTGCTCTACGCAAAAGGTTCTCACTGTCGAAAATGCTAACAGTGTACAAGCCAAGATGATTTTAGAAGGCGCTAATGGTCCTTCGACGCCAGCTGCCGATGAAATATTACGTAAAAAGAATGTACTCATTATACCGGATTTGTTTTGCAATGCTGGCGGTGTAACGGTATCCTACTTTGAGTACTTAAAGAATATCAATCATGTATCTTATGGCAAAATGAATATTAAACGCGAGAAAGCCATAATCAACGAGATCTTTAACTCCATGAATGAGTGCGAGGTAAGTGAACTTTGACCACCGTGCAAATAAGTTAATTTGTTAATATGAATTTTTTTAATTTATTTATTTAGGATAAGTTCAAGCCAAACAAAAAGTTAAAGCTCATAAGAGACTGTACGAAGGAGGCGGATATTGTAGACGCAGGACTACAAACAGTTATGGAAACTGCGGGGGCAGGCATTAAGATTGTGGCCAATGAATTCGGTCTCTGCAATGATTTACGCACCGCTGCCTTTATTTACTCGATTTCTAAGATTTTCCGAGCCTTAGAAATGGAGGGCATTTCTCAACAATAATTACAGAATGCGTCTGAAGTCGCTTGGCGATTATTTATTTTTACAAATTTTACATTTATATATTTATAAGATCCAAAGTGTAATATCCTTTTGTATATTTTTCTTGCCTGCAAAACTAATACGGCTATGTAAGCTGACGTTGAGCAACACCAAAAGCTCCGTCAGGATCGGGAAGGACCTCTCCGAGCCGTTCGATACCAAACGAGGCTTCAGACAGGGTGACTCACTATCGTGCGACTTCTTCAATCTATTGCTGGAAAAAATAATACGAGCTGCAGAACTAAATAGAGAGGGTACAATCTTCTACAAGAGTGTACAGCTCCTGGCGTATGCCGATGATATTGATATCATCGGAAGCAACAACCGCGCCGTTTGTTCTGCGTTTTCCAGACTAGATAAAGAAGCGAAGCGTATGGGTCTGGTGGTGAATGAGGACAAGACGAAATATCTCCTGTCATCAAACAAACAGTCGGCGCACTCGCGTCTTGGCTCCCACGTCACTGTTGACAGTCATAACTTTGAAGTTGTAGATAATTTCGTTTATCTGGGAACCAGCATTAACAACACCAACAATGTCAGCCTTGAAATCCAACGCAGAATCACTCTTGCCAACAGGTGCTACTTTGGACTGAGTAGGCAATTGAAAAGTAAAGTCCTCTCTCGACGAACCAAAATCAAACTCTATAAGTCGCTCATTATTCCCGTCCTGATGTATGGCGCTGAAGCGTGGACGATGACAACATCCGATGAGACGACTCTTGGGGTTTTCGAGAGAAAGGTTTTGCGCAAGATTTTTGGTCCTCTAAACATTGGCAACGGCGAATACCGCAGGCGATGGAACGATGAGCTGTACGATTTATACGACGACATTGACATAGTTCAGCGAATAAAAAGAAAGCGGCTACGCTGGCTAGGTCATGTTGTACGGATGGAAGAAAACACTCCAGCTCTGAAAGTATTCGATGCAGTACCCGCTGGAGGAAGCCGCGGAAGAGGACGACCTCCACTCCGGTGGAAAGACCAAGTGCAAAGTGACCTGGCTTCACTTGGTGTTTCCAATTGGCGCCAAAAAGCAAAAAGGAGGAATGAGTGGCGCGCTCTGGTGGATTCGGCTATAATCGCTTAAAGCGGTTCCTACGCCAAATATATATATATATATTTTTCTTAAATTTTTAAATAAATATTTCTTTACAAAAACACAAACAGAATGGCTTCTTGACAGCAACAGTTTAACAATTAAAAAAAAACCCCCTACCCACTTACTACGCCAATTTTGGTGGTATTCACCACTGCAATGATTTACGCACCGCCGCCTTTATTTACTCGATTTCGAAGATTTTCCGAGCATTAGAATTGGAGGGCATTTCTCAGCAATAATTGCAGAATGCGTCTGAAGTCGCTAGGCGATTGTTTATTTTTACACATTTTACATTTATATATTTATAAGATCCAAAGTGTAATATCCTTTTGTATATTTTTCTTCAATTTTTAAATAAATATTTCTTTACACAAACACAAACAAAATGGCTTCTTGACAGCAACAGTTTTACAATTAAAAAACAAAACCCCTACCCACTTACCTCTGTTTTTGGTACCCTTATATCTGTTTTTCTGTTTTTGGTAATATGGTACTCATACGACCTGTATAACCCCATTTGCGCGCCGTGAAAAAATCGGTTTTTCACCACGCGCCAATGCATCAAATGCACCAAAATGCACCAAAAAAGTGGTGAATGGTACCAAAAATCCATCCACCAAATGCACCAAACATAGCGTAGTAAGTGGGTAGGGGTTATTATGCATTATTCGTCATTTTTTACGATCCCCAAAATCCAAAATTTTTGCCAGAATAAAATAATTAACATTAAAAAAACATTAACATTAACATATTTTCAACAGAAAAAATCAAAACTTCAAAACATAAACAGTCAATATTGTCAAATTTATTTTTCTCAGTTCAGTTGATATTGAGATTTTCATAAGAACAGTTGTGTTGAACGGAGCGATTTGAATTTGTTCTCGAAGAAAATAATTACAAAAAAAAACCTGACGCAAATAATAAATAAACAAAAAATATTTTCTTACTGAATATTGTGGAATATTTATATATTCGTAATACAATTGTATATATACAATATACAACAAAATCAGCGGATACCAAAATAATTGCCGAAAAAGTGAGTGCAAAAAATTTCTTACAAAAACACACAAAAAAAATCATAACTGGGATTGCATTATCGCAAGGCAATATGTCCTTCCTTTTAAATGGTAAACTTTTACGATCTTCACTATCGAAGACAGTTTTAAACTGGACCGGACTTGGAGCTACGCGTGAAAAGCACGTGATGCCCAAGCATTTGGAAAAAATCAATAAAGACAAAGACCCACCATTTGCACACATGGTTGAGTATTATTATCACTCGGCCGCTCAGCTAATGGAGCCGATGATGATAAAGGAGCTGGAAAAGTATCCTTACATGAAGAAGGAACAGCGTGAACAACGTGTTTCCGCCATGCTTAAATTGATGGGCTGCACTACAAATCTATTGGAAGTTACCTTCCCTATAATAAGAAGTGATGGCAATTACGAGCTAATCACCGGCTATCGCGCACACCACACTAGACACAGATTACCACTCAAAGGCGGTGGGTTCAATTATATTATTGGCTATTATTTTTCTAGAAAAGCTGGTATATTCAAAAAATTTCTCAACGAATTTTCTAGAATATATGCATGTAGTTGTGTGTTTCAAGAAAATGTTCTTCCTTTTCAATGCTTCAACTGCTGATGTCTAGCATGATATATATAACTGACTGATAATATCTGTTCCTCTTTTGTAGGCATACGTTTTGCCATGGACGTCGACGCCGATGAGATACGCGCTTTGGCTTATCTGATGGCGTTTAAGACGGCTTGCGTGAATGTACCGTTTGGTGGTTCCAAGGGTGGCATACGTATCGACCCGAAGAAGTATACTGCACAAGAATTGCAAACAATTACGCGTCGCTATACAATGGAGCTATTACGTCGCAATATGATAGGTCCGGGTATAGATGTACCGGCACCAGATGTGAATACCAGCCAACGCGAGATGAGTTGGTTGGTGGATCAATATATTAAAACTTTTGGTAATTTTTTTTTATGAAATATTAGAAAACGTCTTGATAGACAAATAAATTGTTCTTCTAGGCTATAACGATGTAGATGCATTGGCCATCACGACTGGTAAGCCAGTAGAAATAGGCGGTATAAATGGTCGCACCGCCGCCACGGGACGTGGTCTATTTAAGGCGGCTGAATGTTTTATTATGGATAAAGATTGGATGGATTTATTAGGCTGGAAGACTGGTTGGAAAGATAAAACCGTGATCGTACAAGGGTTTGGCAATGTCGGTTCCCATGCATCCGTTTTTGTAGTGGAAGCCGGTGCCAAACTGATCGGTGTTCAAGAATTTGACGTGTCTCTAGTAAATGAGAATGGCATTGATCCAAAGGTATGTGGCGTATTGAAAATAAATATCTCCATGATAATATTTTTTTAATTTTCTTCATATACTTAGGACTTAATGGAGTATTATGCAAAAAATAATAAATCAATCAAGGGCTATACCAAAGCCACCGAAAAAGAGGGCAGTTTGTTGGGTGAAAAATGCGATATACTAATGCCTTGCTCTACGCAAAAGGTTCTCACTGTCGAAAATGCTAACAGTGTACAAGCCAAGATGATTTTAGAAGGCGCTAATGGTCCTTCGACGCCAGCTGCCGATGAAATATTACGTAAAAAGAATGTACTCATTATACCGGATTTGTTTTGCAATGCTGGCGGTGTAACAGTATCCTACTTTGAGTACTTAAAGAATATCAATCATGTATCTTATGGCAAAATGAATGTTAAACGCGAGAAAGCCATAATCAACGAGATCTTTAACTCCATGAATGAGTGCGAGGTAAGTGAACTTTGACCACCGTGCAAATAAGTTAATTTGTTAATATGAATTTTTTTAATTTATTTATTTAGGATAAGTTCAAGCCAAACAAAAAGTTAAAGCTCATAAGAGACTGTACGAAGGAGGCGGATATTGTAGACGCAGGACTACAAACAGTTATGGAAACTGCGGGGGCAGGCATTAAGATTGTGGCCAATGAATTCGGTCTCTGCAATGATTTACGCACCGCTGCCTTTATTTACTCGATTTCTAAGATTTTCCGAGCATTAGAATTGGAGGGCATTTCTCAGCAATAATTGCAGAATGCGTCTGAAGTCGCTAGGCGATTGTTTATTTTTACACATTTTACATTTATATATTTATAAGATCCAAAGTGTAATATCCTTTTGTATATTTTTCTTAAATTTTTAAATAAATATTTCTTTACAAAAACACAAACAGAATGGCTTCTTGACAGCAACAGTTTAACAATTAAAAAAAAAAAACCCCTACCCACTTACTACGCCAATTTTGGTGGTATTCACCACTGCAATGATTTACGCACCGCCGCCTTTATTTACTCGATTTCGAAGATTTTCCGAGCATTAGAATTGGAGGGCATTTCTCAGCAATAATTGCAGAATGCGTCTGAAGTCGCTAGGCGATTGTTTATTTTTACACATTTTACATTTATATATTTATAAGATCCAAAGTGTAATATCCTTTTGTATATTTTTCTTCAATTTTTAAATAAATATTTCTTTACACAAACACAAACAAAATGGCTTCTTGACAGCAACAGTTTTACAATTAAAAAACAAAACCCCTACCCACTTACCTCTGTTTTTGGTACCCTTATATCTGTTTTTCTGTTTTTGGTAATATGGTACTCATACGACCTGTATAACCCCATTTGCGCGCCGTGAAAAAATCGGTTTTTCACCACGCGCCAATGCATCAAATGCACCAAAATGCACCAAAAAAGTGGTGAATGGTACCAAAAATCCATCCACCAAATGCACCAAAAATAGCGTAGTAAGTGGGTAGGGGTCATTATACATTATTCGTCATTTTTTACGATCCCCAAAATCCAAAATTTTTGCCAGAATAAAATAATTAACATTAAAAAAACATTAACATTAACATATTTTCAACAGAAAAAATCAAAACTTCAAAACATAAACAGTCAATATTGTCAAATTTATTTTTCTCAGTTCAGTTGATATTGAGATTTTCATAAGAACAGTTGTGTTGAACGGAGCGATTTGAATTTGTTCTCGAAGAAAATAATTACAAAAAAAAACCTGACGCAAATAATAAATAAACAAAAAATATTTTCTTACTGAATATTGTGGAATATTTATATATTCGTAATACAATTGTATATATACAATATACAACAAAATCAGCGGATACCAAAATAATTGCCGAAAAAGTGAGTGCAAAAAATTTCTTACAAAAACACACAAAAAAAATCATAACTGGGATTGCATTATCGCAAGGCAATATGTCCTTCCTTTTAAATGGTAAACTTTTACGATCTTCACTATCGAAGACAGTTTTAAACTGGACCGGACTTGGAGCTACGCGTGAAAAGCACGTGATGCCCAAGCATTTGGAAAAAATCAATAAAGACAAAGACACACCATTTGCACACATGGTTGAGTATTATTATCACTCGGCCGCTCAGCTAATGGAGCCGATGATGATAAAGGAGCTGGAAAAGTATCCTTACATGAAGAAGGAACAGCGTGAACAACGTGTTTCCGCCATGCTTAAATTGATGGGCTGCACTACAAATCTATTGGAAGTTACCTTCCCTATAATAAGAAGTGATGGCAATTACGAGCTAATCACCGGCTATCGCGCACACCACACTAGACACAGATTACCACTCAAAGGCGGTGGGTTCAATTATATTATTGGCTATTATTTTTCTAGAAAAGCTGGTATATTCAAAAAATTTCTCAACGAATTTTCTAGAATACATGCATGTAGTTGTGTGTTTCAAGAAAATGTTCTTCCTTTTCAATGCTTCAACTGCTGATGTCTAGCATGATATATATAACTGACTGATAATATCCGTTCCTCTTTTGTAGGCATACGTTTTGCCATGGACGTCGACGCCGATGAGATACGCGCTTTGGCTTATCTGATGGCGTTTAAGACGGCTTGCGTGAATGTACCGTTTGGTGGTTCCAAGGGTGGCATACGTATCGACCCGAAGAAGTATACTGCACAAGAATTGCAAACAATTACGCGTCGCTATACAATGGAGCTATTACGTCGCAATATGATAGGTCCGGGTATAGATGTACCGGCACCAGATGTGAATACCAGCCAACGCGAGATGAGTTGGTTGGTGGATCAATATATTAAAACTTTTGGTAATTTTTTTTTATGAAATATTAGAAAACGTCTTGATAGACAAATAAATTGTTCTTCTAGGCTATAACGATGTAGATGCATTGGCCATCACGACTGGTAAGCCAGTAGAAATAGGCGGTATAAATGGTCGCACCGCCGCCACGGGACGTGGTCTATTTAAGGCGGCTGAATGTTTTATTATGGATAAAGATTGGATGGATTTATTAGGCTGGAAGACTGGTTGGAAAGATAAAACCGTGATCGTACAAGGGTTTGGCAATGTCGGTTCCCATGCATCCGTTTTTGTAGTGGAAGCCGGTGCCAAACTGATCGGTGTTCAAGAATTTGACGTGTCTCTAGTAAATGAGAATGGCATTGATCCAAAGGTATGTGGCGTATTGAAAATAAATATCTCCATGATAATATTTTTTTAATTTTCTTCATATACTTAGGACTTAATGGAGTATTATGCAAAAAATAATAAATCAATCAAGGGCTATACCAAAGCCACCGAAAAAGAGGGCAGTTTGTTGGGTGAAAAATGCGATATACTAATGCCTTGCTCTACGCAAAAGGTTCTCACTGTCGAAAATGCTAACAGTGTACAAGCCAAGATGATTTTAGAAGGCGCTAATGGTCCTTCGACGCCAGCTGCCGATGAAATATTACGTAAAAAGAATGTACTCATTATACCGGATTTGTTTTGCAATGCTGGCGGTGTAACGGTATCCTACTTTGAGTACTTAAAGAATATCAATCATGTATCTTATGGCAAAATGAATGTTAAACGCGAGAAAGCCATAATCAACGAGATCTTTAACTCCATGAATGAGTGCGAGGTAAGTGAACTTTGACCACCGTGCAAATAAGTTAATTTGTTAATATGAATTTTTTTAATTTATTTATTTAGGATAAGTTCAAGCCAAACAAAAAGTTAAAGCTCATAAGAGACTGTACGAAGGAGGCGGATATTGTAGACGCAGGACTACAAACAGTTATGGAAACTGCGGGGGCAGGCATTAAGATTGTGGCCAATGAATTCGGTCTCTGCAATGATTTACGCACCGCTGCCTTTATTTACTCGATTTCTAAGATTTTCCGAGCCTTAGAAATGGAGGGCATTTCTCAACAATAATTACAGAATGCGTCTGAAGTCGCTTGGCGATTATTTATTTTTACAAATTTTACATTTATATATTTATAAGATCGAAAGTGTAATATCCTTTTGTATATTTTTCTTCAATTTTTAAATAAATATTTCTTTACACAAACACAAACAAAATGGCTTCTTGACAGCAACAGTTTTACAATTAAAAAACAAAACCCCTACCCACTTACCTCTGTTTTTGGTACCCTTATATCTGTTTTTCTGTTTTTGGTAATATGGTACTCATACGACCTGTATAACCCCATTTGCGCGCCGTGAAAAAATCGGTTTTTCACCACGCGCCAATGCATCAAATGCACCAAAATGCACGAAAAAAGTGGTGAATGGTACCAAAAATCCATCCACCAAATGCACCAAAAATAGCGTAGTAAGTGGGTAGGGGTTATTATGCATTATTCGTCATTTTTTACGATCCCCAAAATCCAAAATTTTTGCCAGAATAAAATAATTAACATTAAAAAAACATTAACATTAACATATTTTCAACAGAAAAAATCAAAACTTCAAAACATAAACAGTCAATATTGTCAAATTTATTTTTCTCAGTTCAGTTGATATTGAGATTTTCATAAGAACAGTTGTGTTGAACGGAGCGATTTGAATTTGTTCTCGAAGAAAATAATTACAAAAAAAAACCTGACGCAAATAATAAATAAACAAAAAATATTTTCTTACTGAATATTGTGGAATATTTATATATTCGTAATACAATTGTATATATACAATATACAACAAAATCAGCGGATACCAAAATAATTGCCGAAAAAGTGAGTGCAAAAAATTTCTTACAAAAACACACAAAAAAAATCATAACTGGGATTGCATTATCGCAAGGCAATATGTCCTTCCTTTTAAATGGTAAACTTTTACGATCTTCACTATCGAAGACAGTTTTAAACTGGACCGGACTTGGAGCTACGCGTGAAAAGCACGTGATGCCCAAGCATTTGGAAAAAATCAATAAAGACAAAGACCCACCATTTGCACACATGGTTGAGTATTATTATCACTCGGCCGCTCAGCTAATGGAGCCGATGATGATAAAGGAGCTGGAAAAGTATCCTTACATGAAGAAGGAACAGCGTGAACAACGTGTTTCCGCCATGCTTAAATTGATGGGCTGCACTACAAATCTATTGGAAGTTACCTTCCCTATAATAAGAAGTGATGGCAATTACGAGCTAATCACCGGCTATCGCGCACACCACACTAGACACAGATTACCACTCAAAGGCGGTGGGTTCAATTATATTATTGGCTATTATTTTTCTAGAAAAGCTGGTATATTCAAAAAATTTCTCAACGAATTTTCTAGAATATATGCATGTAGTTGTGTGTTTCAAGAAAATGTTCTTCCTTTTCAATGCTTCAACTGCTGATGTCTAGCATGATATATATAACTGACTGATAATATCCGTTCCTCTTTTGTAGGCATACGTTTTGCCATGGACGTCGACGCCGATGAGATACGCGCTTTGGCTTATCTGATGGCGTTTAAGACGGCTTGCGTGAATGTACCGTTTGGTGGTTCCAAGGGTGACATACGTATCGACCCGAAGAAGTATACTGCACAAGAATTGCAAACAATTACGCGTCGCTATACAATGGATCTATTACGTCGCAATATGATAGGTCCTGGTATAGATGTACCGGCACCAGATGTGAATACCAGCCAACGCGAGATGAGTTGGTTGGTGGATCAATATATTAAAACTTTTGGTAATTTTTTTTTATGACATATTAGAAAACGTCTTGATAGACAAATAAATTGTTCTTCTAGGCTATAACGATGTAGATGCATTGGCCATCACGACTGGTAAGCCAGTAGAAATAGGCGGTATAAATGGTCGCACCGCCGCCACGGGACGTGGTCTATTTAAGGCGGCTGAATGTTTTATTATGGATAAAGATTGGATGGATTTATTAGGCTGGAAGACTGGTTGGAAAGATAAAACCGTGATCGTACAAGGGTTTGGCAATGTCGGTTCCCATGCATCCGTTTTTGTAGTGGAAGCCGGTGCCAAACTGATCGGTGTTCAAGAATTTGACGTGTCTCTAGTAAATGAGAATGGCATTGATCCAAAGGTATGTGGCGTATTGAAAATAAATATCTCCATGATAATATTTTTTTAATTTTCTTCATATACTTAGGACTTAATGGAGTATTATGCAAAAAATAATAAATCAATCAAGGGCTATACCAAAGCCACCGAAAAAGAGGGCAGTTTGTTGGGTGAAAAATGCGATATACTAATGCCTTGCTCTACGCAAAAGGTTCTCACTGTCGAAAATGCTAACAGTGTACAAGCCAAGATGATTTTAGAAGGCGCTAATGGTCCTTCGACGCCAGCTGCCGATGAAATATTACGTAAAAAGAATGTACTCATTATACCGGATTTGTTTTGCAATGCTGGCGGTGTAACGGTATCCTACTTTGAGTACTTAAAGAATATCAATCATGTATCTTATGGCAAAATGAATGTTAAACGCGAGAAAGCCATAATCAACGAGATCTTTAACTCCATGAATGAGTGCGAGGTAAGTGAACTTTGACCACCGTGCAAATAAGTTAATTTGTTAATATGAATTTTTTTAATTCATTTATTTAGGATAAGTTCAAGCCAAACAAAAAGTTAAAGCTCATAAGAGACTGTACGAAGGAGGCGGATATTGTAGACGCAGGACTACAAACAGTTATGGAAACTGCGGGGGCAGGCATTAAGATTGTGGCCAATGAATTCGGTCTCTGCAATGATTTACGCACCGCTGCCTTTATTTACTCGATTTCTAAGATTTTCCGAGCCTTAGAAATGGAGGGCATTTCTCAACAATAATTACAGAATGCGTCTGAAGTCGCTTGGCGATTATTTATTTTTACAAATTTTACATTTATATATTTATAAGATCCAAAGTGTAATATCCTTTTGTATATTTTTCTTAAATTTTTAAATAAATATTTCTTTACAAAAACACAAACAGAATGGCTTCTTGACAGCAACAGTTTAACAATTAAAAAAAAACCCCCTACCCACTTACTACGCCAATTTTGGTGGTATTCACCACTGCAATGATTTACGCACCGCCGCCTTTATTTACTCGATTTCGAAGATTTTCCGAGCATTAGAATTGGAGGGCATTTCTCAGCAATAATTGCAGAATGCGTCTGAAGTCGCTAGGCGATTGTTTATTTTTACACATTTTACATTTATATATTTATAAGATCCAAAGTGTAATATCCTTTTGTATATTTTTCTTCAATTTTTAAATAAATATTTCTTTACACAAACACAAACAAAATGGCTTCTTGACAGCAACAGTTTTACAATTAAAAAACAAAACCCCTACCCACTTACCTCTGTTTTTGGTACCCTTATATCTGTTTTTCTGTTTTTGGTAATATGGTACTCATACGACCTGTATAACCCCATTTGCGCGCCGTGAAAAAATCGGTTTTTCACCACGTGCCGATGCATCAAATGCACCAAAATGCACCAAAAAAGTGGTGAATGGTACCAAAAATCCATCCACCAAATGCACCAAAAATAGCGTAGTAAGTGGGTAGGGGTTATTATGCATTATTCGTCATTTTTTACGATCCCCAAAATCCAAAATTTTTGCCAGAATAAAATAATTAACATTAAAAAAACATTAACATTAACATATTTTCAACAGAAAAAATCAAAACTTCAAAACATAAACAGTCAATATTGTCAAATTTATTTTTCTCAGTTCAGTTGATATTGAGATTTTCATAAGAACAGTTGTGTTGAACGGAGCGATTTGAATTTGTTCTCGAAGAAAATAATTACAAAAAAAAACCTGACGCAAATAATAAATAAACAAAAAATATTTTCTTACTGAATATTGTGGAATATTTATATATTCGTAATACAATTGTATATATACAATATACAACAAAATCAGCGGATACCAAAATAATTGCCGAAAAAGTGAGTGCAAAAAATTTCTTACAAAAACACACAAAAAAAATCATAACTGGGATTGCATTATCGCAAGGCAATATGTCCTTCCTTTTAAATGGTAAACTTTTACGATCTTCACTATCGAAGACAGTTTTAAACTGGACCGGACTTGGAGCTACGCGTGAAAAGCACGTGATGCCCAAGCATTTGGAAAAAATCAATAAAGACAAAGACCCACCATTTGCACACATGGTTGAGTATTATTATCACTCGGCCGCTCAGCTAATGGAGCCGATGATGATAAAGGAGCTGGAAAAGTATCCTTACATGAAGAAGGAACAGCGTGAACAACGTGTTTCCGCCATGCTTAAATTGATGGGCTGCACTACAAATCTATTGGAAGTTACCTTCCCTATAATAAGAAGTGATGGCAATTACGAGCTAATCACCGGCTATCGCGCACACCACACTAGACACAGATTACCACTCAAAGGCGGTGGGTTCAATTATATTATTGGCTATTATTTTTCTAGAAAAGCTGGTATATTCAAAAAATTTCTCAACGAATTTTCTAGAATATATGCATGTAGTTGTGTGTTTCAAGAAAATGTTCTTCCTTTTCAATGCTTCAACTGCTGATGTCTAGCATGATATATATAACTGACTGATAATATCCGTTCCTCTTTTGTAGGCATACGTTTTGCCATGGACGTCGACGCCGATGAGATACGCGCTTTGGCTTATCTGATGGCGTTTAAGACGGCTTGCGTGAATGTACCGTTTGGTGGTTCCAAGGGTGGCATACGTATCGACCCGAAGAAGTATACTGCACAAGAATTGCAAACAATTACGCGTCGCTATACAATGGAGCTATTACGTCGCAATATGATAGGTCCGGGTATAGATGTACCGGCACCAGATGTGAATACCAGCCAACGCGAGATGAGTTGGTTGGTGGATCAATATATTAAAACTTTTGGTAATTTTTTTTTATGAAATATTAGAAAACGTCTTGATAGACAAATAAATTGTTCTTCTAGGCTATAACGATGTAGATGCATTGGCCATCACGACTGGTAAGCCAGTAGAAATAGGCGGTATAAATGGTCGCACCGCCGCCACGGGACGTGGTCTATTTAAGGCGGCTGAATGTTTTATTATGGATAAAGATTGGATGGATTTATTAGGCTGGAAGACTGGTTGGAAAGATAAAACCGTGATCGTACAAGGGTTTGGCAATGTCGGTTCCCATGCATCCGTTTTTGTAGTGGAAGCCGGTGCCAAACTGATCGGTGTTCAAGAATTTGACGTGTCTCTAGTAAATGAGAATGGCATTGATCCAAAGGTATGTGGCGTATTGAAAATAAATATCTCCATGATAATATTTTTTTAATTTTCTTCATATACTTAGGACTTAATGGAGTATTATGCAAAAAATAATAAATCAATCAAGGGCTATACCAAAGCCACCGAAAAAGAGGGCAGTTTGTTGGGTGAAAAATGCGATATACTAATGCCTTGCTCTACCCAAAAGGTTCTCACTGTCGAAAATGCTAACAGTGTACAAGCCAAGATGATTTTAGAAGGCGCTAATGGTCCTTCGACGCCAGCTGCCGATGAAATATTACGTAAAAAGAATGTACTCATTATACCGGATTTGTTTTGCAATGCTGGCGGTGTAACGGTATCCTACTTTGAGTACTTAAAGAATATCAATCATGTATCTTATGGCAAAATGAATGTTAAACGCGAGAAAGCCATAATCAACGAGATCTTTAACTCCATGAATGAGTGCGAGGTAAGTGAACTTTGACCACCGTGCAAATAAGTTAATTTGTTAATATGAATTTTTTTAATTTATTTATTTAGGATAAGTTCAAGCCAAACAAAAAGTTAAAGCTCATAAGAGACTGTACGAAGGAGGCGGATATTGTAGACGCAGGACTACAAACAGTTATGGAAACTGCGGGGGCAGGCATTAAGATTGTGGCCAATGAATTCGGTCTCTGCAATGATTTACGCACCGCTGCCTTTATTTACTCGATTTCTAAGATTTTCCGAGCCTTAGAAATGGAGGGCATTTCTCAACAATAATTACAGAATGCGTCTGAAGTCGCTTGGCGATTATTTATTTTTACAAATTTTACATTTATATATTTATAAGATCCAAAGTGTAATATCCTTTTGTATATTTTTCTTAAATTTTTAAATAAATATTTCTTTACAAAAACACAAACAGAATGGCTTCTTGACAGCAACAGTTTAACAATTAAAAAAAAACCCCCTACCCACTTACTACGCCAATTTTGGTGGTATTCACCACTGCAATGATTTACGCACCGCCGCCTTTATTTACTCGATTTCGAAGATTTTCCGAGCATTAGAATTGGAGGGCATTTCTCAGCAATAATTGCAGAATGCGTCTGAAGTCGCTAGGCGATTGTTTATTTTTACACATTTTACATTTATATATTTATAAGATCCAAAGTGTAATATCCTTTTGTATATTTTTCTTCAATTTTTAAATAAATATTTCTTTACACAAACACAAACAAAATGGCTTCTTGACAGCAACAGTTTTACAATTAAAAAACAAAACCCCTACCCACTTACCTCTGTTTTTGGTACCCTTATATCTGTTTTTCTGTTTTTGGTAATATGGTACTCATACGACCTGTATAACCCCATTTGCGCGCCGTGAAAAAATCGGTTTTTCACCACGCGCCAATGCATCAAATGCACCAAAATGCACCAAAAAAGTGGTGAATGGTACCAAAAATCCATCCACCAAATGCACCAAAAATAGCGTAGTAAGTGGGTAGGGGTTATTGTGCATTATTCGTCATTTTTTACGATCCCCAAAATCCAAAATTTTTGCCAGAATAAAATAATTAACATTAAAAAAACATTAACATTAACATATTTTCAACAGAAAAAATCAAAACTTCAAAACATAAACAGTCAATATTGTCAAATTTATTTTTCTCAGTTCAGTTGATATTGAGATTTTCATAAGAACAGTTGTGTTGAACGGAGCGATTTGAATTTGTTCTCGAAGAAAATAATTACAAAAAAAAAACCTGACGCAAATAATAAATAAACAAAAAATATTTTCTTACTGAATATTGTGGAATATTTATATATTCGTAATACAATTGTATATATACAATATACAACAAAATCAGCGGATACCAAAATAATTGCCGAAAAAGTGAGTGCAAAAAATTTCTTACAAAAACACACAAAAAAAATCATAACTGGGATTGCATTATCGCAAGGCAATATGTCCTTCCTTTTAAATGGTTAACTTTTACGATCTTCACTATCGAAGACAGTTTTAAACTGGACCGGACTTGGAGCTACGCGTGAAAAGCACGTGATGCCCAAGCATTTGGAAAAAATCAATAAAGACAAAGACCCACCATTTGCACACATGGTTGAGTATTATTATCACTCGGCCGCTCAGCTAATGGAGCCGATGATGATAAAGGAGCTGGAAAAGTATCCTTACATGAAGAAGGAACAGCGTGAACAACGTGTTTCCGCCATGCTTAAATTGATGGGCTGCACTACAAATCTATTGGAAGTTACCTTCCCTATAATAAGAAGTGATGGCAATTACGAGCTAATCACCGGCTATCGCGCACACCACACTAGACACAGATTACCACTCAAAGGCGGTGGGTTCAATTATATTATTGGCTATTATTTTTCTAGAAAAGCTGGTATATTCAAAAAATTTCTCAACGAATTTTCTAGAATATATGCATGTAGTTGTGTGTTTCAAGAAAATGTTCTTCCTTTTCAATGCTTCAACTGCTGATGTCTAGCATGATATATATAACTGACTGATAATATCCGTTCCTCTTTTGTAGGCATACGTTTTGCCATGGACGTCGACGCCGATGATATACGCGCTTTGGCTTATCTGATGGCGTTTAAGACGGCTTGCGTGAATGTACCGTTTGGTGGTTCCAAGGGTGGCATACGTATCGACCCGAAGAAGTATACTGCACAAGAATTGCATACAATTACGCGTCGCTATACAATGGAGCTATTACGTCGCAATATGATAGGTCCGGGTATAGATGTACCGGCACCAGATGTGAATACCAGCCAACGCGAGATGAGTTGGTTGGTGGATCAATATATTAAAACTTTTGGTAATTTTTTTTTATGAAATATTAGAAAACGTCTTGATAGACAAATAAATTGATCTTCTAGGCTATAACGATGTAGATGCATTGGCCATCACGACTGGTAAGCCAGTAGAAATAGGCGGTATAAATGGTCGCACCGCCGCCACGGGACGTGGTCTATTTAAGGCGGCTGAATGTTTTATTATGGATAAAGATTGGATGGATTTATTAGGCTGGAAGACTGGTTGAAAAGATAAAACCGTGATCGTACAAGGGTTTGGCAATGTCGGTTCCCATGCATCCGTTTTTGTAGTGGAAGCCGGTGCCAAACTGATCGGTGTTCAAGAATTTGACGTGTCTCTAGTAAATGAGAATGGCATTGATCCAAAGGTATGTGGCGTATTGAAAATAAATATCTCCATGATAATATTTTTTTAATTTTCTTCATATACTTAGGACTTAATGGAGTATTATGCAAAAAATAATAAATCAATCAAGGGCTATACCAAAGCCACCGAAAAAGAGGGCAGTTTGTTGGGTGAAAAATGCGATATACTAATGCCTTGCTCTACGCAAAAGGTTCTCACTGTCGAAAATGCTAACAGTGTACAAGCCAAGATGATTTTAGAAGGCGCTAATGGTCCTTCGACGCCAGCTGCCGATGAAATATTACGTAAAAAGAATGTACTCATTATACCGGATTTGTTTTGCAATGCTGGCGGTGTAACGGTATCCTACTTTGAGTACTTAAAGAATATCAATCATGTATCTTATGGCAAAATGAATGTTAAACGCGGGAAAGCCATAATCAACGAGATCTTTAACTCCATGAATGAGTGCGAGGTAAGTGAACTTTGACCACCGTGCAAATAAGTTAATTTGTTAATATGAATTTTTTTAATTTATTTATTTAGGATAAGTTCAAGCCAAACAAAAAGTTAAAGCTCATAAGAGACTGTACGAAGGAGGCGGATATTGTAGACGCAGGACTACAAACAGTTATGGAAACTGCGGGGGCAGGCATTAAGATTGTGGCCAATGAATTCGGTCTCTGCAATGATTTACGCACCGCTGCCTTTATTTACTCGATTTCTAAGATTTTCCGAGCCTTAGAAATGGAGGGCATTTCTCAACAATAATTACAGAATGCGTCTGAAGTCGCTTGGCGATTATTTATTTTTACAAATTTTACATTTATATATTTATAAGATCCAAAGTGTAATATCCTTTTGTATGTTTTTCTTAAATTTTTAAATAAATATTTCTTTACAAAAACACAAACAGAATGGCTTCTTGGCAGCAACAGTTTAACAATTAAAAAAAAAACCCCCTACCCACTTACTACGCCAATTTTGGTGGTATTCACCACTGCAATGATTTACGCACCGCCGCCTTTATTTACTCGATTTCGAAGATTTTCCGAGCATTAGAATTGGAGGGCATTTCTCAGCAATAATTGCAGAATGCGTCTGAAGTCGCTAGGCGATTGTTTATTTTTACACATTTTACATTTATATATTTATAAGATCCAAAGTGTAATATCCTTTTGTATATTTTTCTTCAATTTTTAAATAAATATTTCTTTACACAAACACAAACAAAATGGCTTCTTGACAGCAACAGTTTTACAATTAAAAAACAAAACCCCTACCCACTTACCTCTGTTTTTGGTACCCTTATATCTGTTTTTCTGTTTTTGGTAATATGGTACTCATACGACCTGTATAACCCCATTTGCGCGCCGTGAAAAAATCGGTTTTTCACCACGCGCCAATGCATCAAATGCACCAAAATGCACCAAAAAAGTGGTGAATGGTACCAAAAATCCATCCACCAAATGCACCAAAAATAGCGTAGTAAGTGGGTAGGGGTTATTATGCATTATTCGTCATTTTTTACGATCCCCAAAATCCAAAATTTTTGCCAGAATAAAATAATTAACATTAAAAAAACATTAACATTAACATATTTTCAACAGAAAAAATCAAAACTTCAAAACATAAACAGTCAATATTGTCAAATTTATTTTTCTCAGTTCAGTTGATATTGAGATTTTCATAAGAACAGTTGTGTTGAACGGAGCGATTTGAATTTGTTCTCGAAGAAAATAATTACAAAAAAAAACCTGACGCAAATAATAAATAAACAAAAAATATTTTCTTACTGAATATTGTGGAATATTTATATATTTCGTAATACAATTGTATATATACAATATACAACAAAATCAGCGGATACCAAAATAATTGCCGAAAAAGTGAGTGCAAAAAATTTCTTACAAAAACACACAAAAAAAATCATAACTGGGATTGCATTATCGCAAGGCAATATGTCCTTCCTTTTAAATGGTAAACTTTTACGATCTTCACTATCGAAGACAGTTTTAAACTGGACCGGACTTGGAGCTACGCGTGAAAAGCACGTGATGCCCAAGCATTTGGAAAAAATCAATAAAGACAAAGACCCACCATTTGCACACATGGTTGAGTATTATTATCACTCGGCCGCTCAGCTAATGGAGCCGATGATGATAAAGGAGCTGGAAAAGTATCCTTACATGAAGAAGGAACAGCGTGAACAACGTGTTTCCGCCATGCTTAAATTGATGGGCTGCACTACAAATCTATTGGAAGTTACCTTCCCTAAAATAAGAAGTGATGGCAATTACGAGCTAATCACCGGCTATCGCGCACACCACACTAGACACAGATTACCACTCAAAGGCGGTGGGTTCAATTATATTATTGGCTATTATTTTTCTAGAAAAGCTGGTATATTCAAAAAATTTCTCAACGAATTTTCTAGAATATATGCATGTAGTTGTGTGTTTCAAGAAAATGTTCTTCCTTTTCAATGCTCCAACTGCTGATGTCTAGCATGATATATATAACTGACTGATAATATCCGTTCCTCTTTTGTAGGCATACGTTTTGCCATGGACGTCGACGCCGATGAGATACGCGCTTTGGCTTATCTGATGGCGTTTAAGACGGCTTGCGTGAATGTACCGTTTGGTGGTTCCAAGGGTGGCATACGTATCGACCCGAAGAAGTATACTGCACAAGAATTGCAAACAATTACGCGTCGCTATACAATGGAGCTATTACGTCGCAATATGATAGGTCCGGGTATAGATGTACCGGCACCAGATGTGAATACCAGCCAACGCGAGATGAGTTGGTTGGTGGATCAATATATTAAAACTTTTGGTAATTTTTTTTTATGAAATATTAGAAAACGTCTTGATAGACAAATAAATTGTTCTTCTAGGCTATAACGATGTAGATGCATTGGCCATCACGACTGGTAAGCCAGTAGAAATAGGCGGTATAAATGGTCGCACCGCCGCCACGGGACGTGGTCTATTTAAGGCGGCTGAATGTTTTATTATGGATAAAGATTGGATGGATTTATTAGGCTGGAAGACTGGTTGGAAAGATAAAACCGTGATCGTACAAGGGTTTGGCAATGTCGGTTCCCATGCATCCGTTTTTGTAGTGGAAGCCGGTGCCAAACTGATCGGTGTTCAAGAATTTGACGTGTCTCTAGTAAATGAGAATGGCATTGATCCAAAGGTATGTGGCGTATTGAAAATAAATATCTCCATGATAATATTTTTTTAATTTTCTTCATATACTTAGGACTTAATGGAGTATTATGCAAAAAATAATAAATCAATCAAGGGCTATACCAAAGCCACCGAAAAAGAGGGCAGTTTGTTGGGTGAAAAATGCGATATACTAATGCCTTGCTCTACGCAAAAGGTTCTCACTGTCGAAAATGCTAACAGTGTACAAGCCAAGATGATTTTAGAAGGCGCTAATGGTCCTTCGACGCCAGCTGCCGATGAAATATTACGTAAAAAGAATGTACTCATTATACCGGATTTGTTTTGCAATGCTGGCGGTGTAACGGTATCCTACTTTGAGTACTTAAAGAATATCAATCATGTATCTTATGGCAAAATGAATGTTAAACGCGAGAAAGCCATAATCAACGAGATCTTTAACTCCATGAATGAGTGCGAGGTAAGTGAACTTTGACCACCGTGCAAATAAGTTAATTTGTTAATATGAATTTTTTTAATTTATTTATTTAGGATAAGTTCAAGCCAAACAAAAAGTTAAAGCTCATAAGAGACTGTACGAAGGAGGCGGATATTGTAGACGCAGGACTACAAACAGTTATGGAAACTGCGGGGGCAGGCATTAAGATTGTGGCCAATGAATTCGGTCTCTGCAATGATTTACGCACCGCTGCCTTTATTTACTCGATTTCTAAGATTTTCCGAGCCTTAGAAATGGAGGGCATTTCTCAACAATAATTACAGAATGCGTCTGAAGTCGCTTGGCGATTATTTATTTTTACAAATTTTACATTTATATATTTATAAGATCCAAAGTGTAATATCCTTTTGTATATTTTTCTTAAATTTTTAAATAAATATTTCTTTACAAAAACACAAACAGAATGGCTTCTTGACAGCAACAGTTTAACAATTAAAAAAAAAACCCCCTACCCACTTACTACGCCAATTTTGGTGGTATTCACCACTGCAATGATTTACGCACCGCCGCCTTTATTTACTCGATTTCGAAGATTTTCCGAGCATTAGAATTGGAGGGCATTTCTCAGCAATAATTGCAGAATGCGTCTGAAGTCGCTAGGCGATTGTTTATTTTTACACATTTTACATTTATATATTTATAAGATCCAAAGTGTAATATCCTTTTGTATATTTTTCTTCAATTTTTAAATAAATATTTCTTTACACAAACACAAACAAAATGGCTTCTTGACAGCAACAGTTTTACAATTAAAAAACAAAACCCCTACCCACTTACCTCTGTTTTTGGTACCCTTATATCTGTTTTTCTGTTTTTGGTAATATGGTACTCATACGACCTGTATAACCCCATTTGCGCGCCGTGAAAAAATCGGTTTTTCACCACGCGCCAATGCATCAAATGCACCAAAATGCACCAAAAAAGTGGTGAATGGTACCAAAAATCCATCCACCAAATGCACCAAAAATAGCGTAGTAAGTGGGTAGGGGTTATTATGCATTATTCGTCATTTTTTACGATCCCCAAAATCCAAAATTTTTGCCAGAATAAAATAATTAACATTAAAAAAACATTAACATTAACATATTTTCAACAGAAAAAATCAAAACTTCAAAACATAAACAGTCAATATTGTCAAATTTATTTTTCTCAGTTCAGTTGATATTGAGATTTTCATAAGAACAGTTGTGTTGAACGGAGCGATTTGAATTTGTTCTCGAAGAAAATAATTACAAAAAAAAACCTGACGCAAATAATAAATAAACAAAAAATATTTTCTTACTGAATATTGTGGAATATTTATATATTCGTAATACAATTGTATATATACAATATACAACAAAATCAGCGGATACCAAAATAATTGCCGAAAAAGTGAGTGCAAAAAATTTCTTACAAAAACACACAAACAAAATCATAACTGGGATTGCATTATCGCAAGGCAATATGTCCTTCCTTTTAAATGGTAAACTTTTACGATCTTCACTATCGAAGACAGTTTTAAACTGGACCGGACTTGGAGCTACGCGTGAAAAGCACGTGATGCCCAAGCATTTGGAAAAAATCAATAAAGACAAAGACCCACCATTTGCACACATGGTTGAGTATTATTATCACTCGGCCGCTCAGCTAATGGAGCCGATGATGATAAAGGAGCTGGAAAAGTATCCTTACATGAAGAAGGAACAGCGTGAACAACGTGTTTCCGCCATGCTTAAATTGATGGGCTGCACTACAAATCTATTGGAAGTTACCTTCCCTATAATAAGAAGTGATGGCAATTACGAGCTAATCACCGGCTATCGCGCACACCACACTAGACACAGATTACCACTCAAAGGCGGTGGGTTCAATTATATTATTGGCTATTATTTTTCTAGAAAAGCTGGTATATTCAAAAAATTTCTCAACGAATTTTCTAGAATATATGCATGTAGTTGTGTGTTTCAAGAAAATGTTCTTCCTTTTCAATGCTCCAACTGCTGATGTCTAGCATGATATATATAACTGACTGATAATATCCGTTCCTCTTTTGTAGGCATACGTTTTGCCATGGACGTCGACGCCGATGAGATACGCGCTTTGGCTTATCTGATGGCGTTTAAGACGGCTTGCGTGAATGTACCGTTTGGTGGTTCCAAGGGTGGCATACGTATCGACCCGAAGAAGTATACTGCACAAGAATTGCAAACAATTACGCGTCGCTATACAATGGAGCTATTACGTCGCAATATGATAGGTCCGGGTATAGATGTACCGGCACCAGATGTGAATACCAGCCAACGCGAGATGAGTTGGTTGGTGGATCAATATATTAAAACTTTTGGTAATTTTTTTTTATGAAATATTAGAAAACGTCTTGATAGACAAATAAATTGTTCTTCTAGGCTATAACGATGTAGATGCATTGGCCATCACGACTGGTAAGCCAGTAGAAATAGGCGGTATAAATGGTCGCACCGCCGCCACGGGACATGGTCTATTTAAGGCGGCTGAATGTTTTATTATGGATAAAGATTGGATGGATTTATTAGGCTGGAAGACTGGTTGGAAAGATAAAACCGTGATCGTACAAGGGTTTGGCAATGTCGGTTCCCATGCATCCGTTTTTGTAGTGGAAGCCGGTGCCAAACTGATCGGTGTTCAAGAATTTGACGTGTCTCTAGTAAATGAGAATGGCATTGATCCAAAGGTATGTGGCGTATTGAAAATAAATATCTCCATGATAATATTTTTTTAATTTTCTTCATATACTTAGGACTTAATGGAGTATTATGCAAAAAATAATAAATCAATCAAGGGCTATACCAAAGCCACCGAAAAAGAGGGCAGTTTGTTGGGTGAAAAATGCGATATACTAATGCCTTGCTCTACGCAAAAGGTTCTCACTGTCGAAAATGCTAACAGTGTACAAGCCAAGATGATTTTAGAAGGCGCTAATGGTCCTTCGACGCCAGCTGCCGATGAAATATTACGTAAAAAGAATGTACTCATTATACCGGATTTGTTTTGCAATGCTGGCGGTGTAACGGTATCCTACTTTGAGTACTTAAAGAATATCAATCATGTATCTTATGGCAAAATGAATGTTAAACGCGAGAAAGCCATAATCAACGAGATCTTTAACTCCATGAATGAGTGCGAGGTAAGTGAACTTTGACCACCGTGCAAATAAGTTAATTTGTTAATATGAATTTTTTTAATTTATTTATTTAGGATAAGTTCAAGCCAAACAAAAAGTTAAAGCTCATAAGAGACTGTACGAAGGAGGCGGATATTGTAGACGCAGGACTACAAACAGTTATGGAAACTGCGGGGGCAGGCATTAAGATTGTGGCCAATGAATTCGGTCTCTGCAATGATTTACGCACCGCTGCCTTTATTTACTCGATTTCTAAGATTTTCCGAGCCTTAGAAATGGAGGGCATTTCTCAACAATAATTACAGAATGCGTCTGAAGTCGCTTGGCGATTATTTATTTTTACAAATTTTACGTTTATATATTTATAAGATCCAAAGTGTAATATCCTTTTGTATATTTTTCTTAAATTTTTAAATAAATATTTCTTTACAAAAACACAAACAAAATGGCTTCTTGACAGCAACAGTTTTACAATTAAAAAACAAAACCCCTACCCACTTACCTCTGTTTTTGGTACCCTTATATCTGTTTTTCTGTTTTTGGTAATATGGTACTCATACGACCTGTATAACCCCATTTGCGCGCCGTGAAAAAATCGGTTTTTCACCACGCGCCAATGCATCAAATGCACCAAAATGCACCAAAAAAGTGGTGAATGGTACCAAAAATCCATCCACCAAATGCACCAAAAATAGCGTAGTAAGTGGGTAGGGGTTATTATACATTATTCGTCATTTTTTACGATCCCCAAAATCCAAAATTTTTGCCAGAATAAAATAATTAACATTAAAAAAACATTAACATTAACATATTTTCAACAGAAAAAATCAAAACTTCAAAACATAAACAGTCAATATTGTCAAATTTATTTTTCTCAGTTCAGTTGATATTGAGATTTTCATAAGAACAGTTGTGTTGAACGGAGCGATTTGAATTTGTTCTCGAAGAAAATAATTACAAAAAAAAACCTGACGCAAATAATAAATAAACAAAAAATATTTTCTTACTGAATATTGTGGAATATTTATATATTCGTAATACAATTGTATATATACAACAAAATCAGCGGATACCAAAATAATTGCCGAAAAGGTGAGTGCAAAAAATTTCTTACAAAAACACATAAAAAAAAATCATAACTGGGATTGCATTATCGCAAGGCAATATGTCCTTCCTTTTAAATGGTAAACTTTTACGATCTTCACTATCGAAGACAGTTTTAAACTGGACCGGACTTGGAGCTACGCGTGAAAAGCACGTGATGCCCAAGCATTTGGAAAAAATCAATAAAGACAAAGACCCACCATTTGCACACATGGTTGAGTATTATTATCACTCGGCCGCTCAGCTAATGGAGCCGATGATGATAAAGGAGCTGGAAAAGTATCCTTACATGAAGAAGGAACAGCGTGAACAACGTGTTTCCGCCATGCTTAAATTGATGGGCTGCACTACAAATCTATTGGAAGTTACCTTCCCTATAATAAGAAGTGATGGCAATTACGAGCTAATCACCGGCTATCGCGCACACCACACTAGACACAGATTACCACTCAAAGGCGGTGGGTTCAATAATATTATTGGCTATTATTTTTCTAGAAAAGCTGGTATATTCAAAAAATTTCTCAACGAATTTTCTAGAATATATGCATGTAGTTGTGTGTTTCAAGAAAATGTTCTTCCTTTTCAATGCTTCAACTGCTGATGTCTAGCATGATATATATAACTGACTGATAATATCCGTTCCTCTTTTGTAGGCATACGTTTTGCCATGGACGTCGACGCCGATGAGATACGCGCTTTGGCTTATCTGATGGCGTTTAAGACGGCTTGCGTGAATGTACCGTTTGGTGGTTCCAAGGGTGGCATACGTATCGACCCGAAGAAGTATACTGCACAAGAATTGCAAACAATTACGCGTCGCTATACAATGGAGCTATTACGTCGCAATATGATAGGTCCGGGTATAGATGTACCGGCACCAGATGTGAATACCAGCCAACGCGAGATGAGTTGGTTGGTGGATCAATATATTAAAACTTTTGGTAATTTTTTTTTATGAAATATTAGAAAACGTCTTGATAGACAAATAAATTGTTCTTCTAGGCTATAACGATGTAGATGCATTGGCCATCACGACTGGTAAGCCAGTAGAAATAGGCGGTATAAATGGTCGCACCGCCGCCACGGGACGTGGTCTATTTAAGGCGGCTGAATGTTTTATTATGGATAAAGATTGGATGGATTTATTAGGCTGGAAGACTGGTTGGAAAGATAAAACCGTGATCGTACAAGGGTTTGGCAATGTCGGTTCCCATGCATCCGTTTTTGTAGTGGAAGCCGGTGCCAAACTGATCGGTGTTCAAGAATTTGACGTGTCTCTAGTAAATGAGAATGGCATTGATCCAAAGGTATGTGGCGTATTGAAAATAAATATCTCCATGATAATATTTTTTTAATTTTCTTCATATACTTAGGACTTAATGGAGTATTATGCAAAAAATAATAAATCAATCAAGGGCTATACCAAAGCCACCGAAAAAGAGGGCAGTTTGTTGGGTGAAAAATGCGATATACTAATGCCTTGCTCTACGCAAAAGGTTCTCACTGTCGAAATGCTAACAGTGTACAAGCCAAGATGATTTTAGAAGGCGCTAATGGTCCTTCGACGCCAGCTGCCGATGAAATATTACGTAAAAAGAATGTACTCATTATACCGGATTTGTTTTGCAATGCTGGCGGTGTAACGGTATCCTACTTTGAGTACTTAAAGAATATCAATCATGTATCTTATGGCAAAATGAATGTTAAACGCGAGAAAGCCATAATCAACGAGATCTTTAACTCCATGAATGAGTGCGAGGTAAGTGAACTTTGACCACCGTGCAAATAAGTTAATTTGTTAATATGAATTTTTTTAATTTATTTATTTAGGATAAGTTCAAGCCAAACAAAAAGTTAAAGCTCATAAGAGACTGTACGAAGGAGGCGGATATTGTAGACGCAGGACTACAAACAGTTATGGAAACTGCGGGGGCAGGCATTAAGATTGTGGCCAATGAATTCGGTCTCTGCAATGATTTACGCACCGCTGCCTTTATTTACTCGATTTCTAAGATTTTCCGAGCCTTAGAAATGGAGGGCATTTCTCAACAATAATTACAGAATGCGTCTGAAGTCGCTTGGCGATTATTTATTTTTACAAATTTTACATTTATATATTTATAAGATCCAAAGTGTAATATCCTTTTGTATATTTTTCTTAAATTTTTAAATAAATATTTCTTTACAAAAACACAAACAGAATGGCTTCTTGACAGCAACAGTTTAACAATTAAAAAAAAAAACCCCTACCCACTTACTACGCCAATTTTGGTGGCATTCACCACTGCAATGATTTACGCACCGCCGCCTTTATTTACTCGATTTCGAAGATTTTCCGAGCATTAGAATTGGAGGGCATTTCTCAGCAATAATTGCAGAATGCGTCTGAAGTCGCTAGGCGATTGTTTATTTTTACACATTTTACATTTATATATTTATAAGATCCAAAGTGTAATATCCTTTTGTATATTTTTCTTCAATTTTTAAATAAATATTTCTTTACACAAACACAAACAAAATGGCTTCTTGACAGCAACAGTTTTACAATTAAAAAACAAAACCCCTACCCACTTACCTCTGTTTTTGGTACCCTTATATCTGTTTTTCTGTTTTTGGTAATATGGTACTCATACGACCTGTATAACCCCATTTGCGCGCCGTGAAAAAATCGGGTTTTCACCACGCGCCAATGCATCAAATGCACCAAAATGCACCAAAAAAGTGGTGAATGGTACCAAAAATCCATCCACCAAATGTGGCCAAAGTGGGTAGGGGTTATTATGCATTATTCGTCATTTTTTACGATCCCCAAAATCCAAAATTTTTGCCAGAATAAAATAATTAACATTAAAAAAACATTAACATTAACATATTTTCAACAGAAAAAACCAAAACTTCAAAACATAAACAGTCAATATTGTCAAATTTATTTTTCTCAGTTCAGTTGATATTGAGATTTTCATAAGAACAGTTGTGTTGAACGGAGCGATTTGAATTTGTTCTCGAAGAAAATAATTACAAAAAAAAACCTGACGCAAATAATAAATAAACAAAAAATATTTTCTTACTGAATATTGTGGAATATTTATATATTCGTAATACAATTGTATATATACAATATACAACAAAATCAGCGGATACCAAAATAATTGCCGAAAAAGTGAGTGCAAAAAATTTCTTACAAAAACACACAAAAAAAATCATAACTGGGATTGCATTATCGCAAGGCAATATGTCCTTCCTTTTAAATGGTAAACTTTTACGATCTTCACTATCGAAGACAGTTTTAAACTGGACCGGACTTGGAGCTACGCGTGAAAAGCACGTGATGCCCAAGCATTTGGAAAAAATCAATAAAGACAAAGACCCACCATTTGCACACATGGTTGAGTATTATTATCACTCGGCCGCTCAGCTAATGGAGCCGATGATGATAAAGGAGCTGGAAAAGTATCCTTACATGAAGAAGGAACAGCGTGAACAACGTGTTTCCGCCATGCTTAAATTGATGGGCTGCACTACAAATCTATTGGAATTTACCTTCCCTATAATAAGAAGTGATGGCAATTACGAGCTAATCACCGGCTATCGCGCACACCACACTAGACACAGATTACCACTCAAAGGCGGTGGGTTCAATTATATTATTGGCTATTATTTTTCTAGAAAAGCTGGTATATTCAAAAAATTTCTCAACGAATTTTCTAGAATATATGCATGTAGTTGTGTGTTTCAAGAAAATGTTCTTCCTTTTCAATGCTTCAACTGCTGATGTCTAGCATGATATATATAACTGACTGATAATATCCGTTCCTCTTTTGTAGGCATACGTTTTGCCATGGACGTCGACGCCGATGAGATACGCGCTTTGGCTTATCTGATGGCGTTTAAGACGGCTTGCGTGAATGTACCGTTTGGTGGTTCCAAGGGTGGCATACGTATCGACCCGAAGAAGTATACTGCACAAGAATTGCAAACAATTACGCGTCGCTATACAATGGAGCTATTACGTCGCAATATGATAGGTCCGGGTATAGATGTACCGGCACCAGATGTGAATACCAGCCAACGCGAGATGAGTTGGTTGGTGGATCAATATATTAAAACTTTTGGTAATTTTTTTTTATGAAATATTAGAAAACGTCTTGATAGACAAATAAATTGTTCTTCTAGGCTATAACGATGTAGATGCATTGGCCATCACGACTGGTAAGCCAGTAGAAATAGGCGGTATAAATGGTCGCACCGCCGCCACGGGACGTGGTCTATTTAAGGCGGCTGAATGTTTTATTATGGATAAAGATTGGATGGATTTATTAGGCTGGAAGACTGGTTGGAAAGATAAAACCGTGATCGTACAAGGGTTTGGCAATGTCGGTTCCCATGCATCCGTTTTTGTAGTGGAAGCCGGTGCCAAACTGATCGGTGTTCAAGAATTTGACGTGTCTCTAGTAAATGAGAATGGCATTGATCCAAAGGTATGTGGCGTATTGAAAATAAATATCTCCATGATAATATTTTTTTAATTTTCTTCATATACTTAGGACTTAATGGAGTATTATGCAAAAAATAATAAATCAATCAAGGGCTATACCAAAGCCACCGAAAAAGAGGGCAGTTTGTTGGGTGAAAAATGCGATATACTAATGCCTTGCTCTACGCAAAAGGTTCTCACTGTCGAAAATGCTAACAGTGTACAAGCCAAGATGATTTTAGAAGGCGCTAATGGTCCTTCGACGCCAGCTGCCGATGAAATATTACGTAAAAAGAATGTACTCATTATACCGGATTTGTTTTGCAATGCTGGCGGTGTAACGGTATCCTACTTTGAGTACTTAAAGAATATCAATCATGTATCTTATGGCAAAATGAATGTTAAACGCGAGAAAGCCATAATCAACGAGATCTTTAACTCCATGAATGAGTGCGAGGTAAGTGAACTTTGACCACCGTGCAAATAAGTTAATTTGTTAATATGAATTTTTTTAATTTATTTATTTAGGATAAGTTCAAGCCAAACAAAAAGTTAAAGCTCATAAGAGACTGTACGAAGGAGGCGGATATTGTAGACGCAGGACTACAAACAGTTATGGAAACTGCGGGGGCAGGCATTAAGATTGTGGCCAATGAATTCGGTCTCTGCAATGATTTACGCACCGCTGCCTTTATTTACTCGATTTCTAAGATTTTCCGAGCCTTAGAAATGGAGGGCATTTCTCAACAATAATTACAGAATGCGTCTGAAGTCGCTTGGCGATTATTTATTTTTACAAATTTTACATTTATATATTTATAAGATCCAAAGTGTAATATCCTTTTGTATATTTTTCTTAAATTTTTAAATAAATATTTCTTTACAAAAACACAAACAGAATGGCTTCTTGACAGCAACAGTTTAACAATTAAAAAAAAAAACCCCTACCCACTTACTACGCCAATTTTGGTGGTATTCACCACTGCAATGATTTACGCACCGCCGCCTTTATTTACTCGATTTCGAAGATTTTCCGAGCATTAGAATTGGAGGGCATTTCTCAGCAATAATTGCAGAATGCGTCTGAAGTCGCTAGGCGATTGTTTATTTTTACACATTTTACATTTATATATTTATAAGATCCAAAGTGTAATATCCTTTTGTATATTTTTCTTCAATTTTTAAATAAATATTTCTTTACACAAACACAAACAAAATGGCTTCTTGACAGCAACAGTTTTACAATTAAAAAACAAAACCCCTACCCACTTACCTCTGTTTTTGGTACCCTTATATCTGTTTTTCTGTTTTTGGTAATATGGTACTCATACGACCTGTATAACCCCATTTGCGCGCCGTGAAAAAATCGGTTTTTCACCACGCGCCAATGCATCAAATGCACCAAAATGCACCAAAAAAGTGGTGAATGGTACCAAAAATCCATCCACCAAATGCACCAAAAATAGCGTAGTAAGTGGGTAGGGGTTATTATGCATTATTCGTCATTTTTTACGATCCCCAAAATCCAAAATTTTTGCCAGAATAAAATAATTAACATTAAAAAAACATTAACATTAACATATTTTCAACAGAAAAAATCAAAACTTCAAAACATAAACAGTCAATATTGTCAAATTTATTTTTCTCAGTTCAGTTGATATTGAGATTTTCATAAGAACAGTTGTGTTGAACGGAGCGATTTGAATTTGTTCTCGAAGAAAATAATTACAAAAAAAAACCTGACGCAAATAATAAATAAACAAAAAATATTTTCTTACTGAATATTGTGGAATATTTATATATTCGTAATACAATTGTATATATACAATATACAACAAAATCAGCGGATACCAAAATAATTGCCGAAAAAGTGAGTGCAAAAAATTTCTTACAAAAACACACAAAAAAAATCATAACTGGGATTGCATTATCGCAAGGCAATATGTCCTTCCTTTTAAATGGTAAACTTTTACGATCTTCACTATCGAAGACAGTTTTAAACTGGACCGGACTTGGAGCTACGCGTGAAAAGCACGTGATGCCCAAGCATTTGGAAAAAATCAATAAAGACAAAGACCCACCATTTGCACACATGGTTGAGTATTATTATCACTCGGCCGCTCAGCTAATGGAGCCGATGATGATAAAGGAGCTGGAAAAGTATCCTTACATGAAGAAGGAACAGCGTGAACAACGTGTTTCCGCCATGCTTAAATTGATGGGCTGCACTACAAATCTATTGGAATTTACCTTCCCTATAATAAGAAGTGATGGCAATTACGAGCTAATCACCGGCTATCGCGCACACCACACTAGACACAGATTACCACTCAAAGGCGGTGGGTTCAATTATATTATTGGCTATTATTTTTCTAGAAAAGCTGGTATATTCAAAAAATTTCTCAACGAATTTTCTAGAATATATGCATGTAGTTGTGTGTTTCAAGAAAATGTTCTTCCTTTTCAATGCTTCAACTGCTGATGTCTAGCATGATATATATAACTGACTGATAATATCCGTTCCTCTTTTGTAGGCATACGTTTTGCCATGGACGTCGACGCCGATGAGATACGCGCTTTGGCTTATCTGATGGCGTTTAAGACGGCTTGCGTGAATGTACCGTTTGGTGGTTCCAAGGGTGGCATACGTATCGACCCGAAGAAGTATACTGCACAAGAATTGCAAACAATTACGCGTCGCTATACAATGGAGCTATTACGTCGCAATATGATAGGTCCGGGTATAGATGTACCGGCACCAGATGTGAATACCAGCCAACGCGAGATGAGTTGGTTGGTGGATCAATATATTAAAACTTTTGGTAATTTTTTTTTATGAAATATTAGAAAACGTCTTGATAGACAAATAAATTGTTCTTCTAGGCTATAACGATGTAGATGCATTGGCCATCACGACTGGTAAGCCAGTAGAAATAGGCGGTATAAATGGTCGCACCGCCGCCACGGGACGTGGTCTATTTAAGGCGGCTGAATGTTTTATTATGGATAAAGATTGGATGGATTTATTAGGCTGGAAGACTGGTTGGAAAGATAAAACCGTGATCGTACAAGGGTTTGGCAATGTCGGTTCCCATGCATCCGTTTTTGTAGTGGAAGCCGGTGCCAAACTGATCGGTGTTCAAGAATTTGACGTGTCTCTAGTAAATGAGAATGGCATTGATCCAAAGGTATGTGGCGTATTGAAAATAAATATCTCCATGATAATATTTTTTTAATTTTCTTCATATACTTAGGACTTAATGGAGTATTATGCAAAAAATAATAAATCAATCAAGGGCTATACCAAAGCCACCGAAAAAGAGGGCAGTTTGTTGGGTGAAAAATGCGATATACTAATGCCTTGCTCTACGCAAAAGGTTCTCACTGTCGAAAATGCTAACAGTGTACAAGCCAAGATGATTTTAGAAGGCGCTAATGGTCCTTCGACGCCAGCTGCCGATGAAATATTACGTAAAAAGAATGTACTCATTATACCGGATTTGTTTTGCAATGCTGGCGGTGTAACGGTATCCTACTTTGAGTACTTAAAGAATATCAATCATGTATCTTATGGCAAAATGAATGTTAAACGCGAGAAAGCCATAATCAACGAGATCTTTAACTCCATGAATGAGTGCGAGGTAAGTGAACTTTGACCACCGTGCAAATAAGTTAATTTGTTAATATGAATTTTTTTAATTTATTTATTTAGGATAAGTTCAAGCCAAACAAAAAGTTAAAGCTCATAAGAGACTGTACGAAGGAGGCGGATATTGTAGACGCAGGACTACAAACAGTTATGGAAACTGCGGGGGCAGGCATTAAGATTGTGGCCAATGAATTCGGTCTCTGCAATGATTTACGCACCGCTGCCTTTATTTACTCGATTTCTAAGATTTTCCGAGCCTTAGAAATGGAGGGCATTTCTCAACAATAATTACAGAATGCGTCTGAAGTCGCTTGGCGATTATTTATTTTTACAAATTTTACATTTATATATTTATAAGATCCAAAGTGTAATATCCTTTTGTATATTTTTCTTAAATTTTTAAATAAATATTTCTTTACAAAAACACAAACAGAATGGCTTCTTGACAGCAACAGTTTAACAATTAAAAAAAAAAAACCCCTACCCACTTACTACGCCAATTTTGGTGGCATTCACCACTGCAATGATTTACGCACCGCCGCCTTTATTTACTCGATTTCGAAGATTTTCCGAGCATTAGAATTGGAGGGCATTTCTCAGCAATAATTGCAGAATGCGTCTGAAGTCGCTAGGCGATTGTTTATTTTTACACATTTTACATTTATATATTTATAAGATCGAAAGTGTAATATCCTTTTGTATATTTTTCTTCAATTTTTAAATAAATATTTCTTTACACAAACACAAACAAAATGGCTTCTTGACAGCAACAGTTTTACAATTAAAAAACAAAACCCCTACCCACTTACCTCTGTTTTTGGTACCCTTATATCTGTTTTTCTGTTTTTGGTAATATGGTACTCATACGACCTGTATAACCCCATTTGCGCGCCGTGAAAAAATCGGTTTTTCACCACGCGCCAATACATCAAATGCACCAAAATGCACCAAAAAAGTGGTGAATGGTACCAAAAATCCATCCACCAAATGCACCAAAAATAGCGTAGTAAGTGGGTAGGGGTTATTATGCATTATTCGTCATTTTTTACGATCCCCAAAATCCAAAATTTTTGCCAGAATAAAATAATTAACATTAAAAAAACATTAACATTAACATATTTTCAACAGAAAAAATCAAAACTTCAAAACATAAACAGTCAATATTGTCAAATTTATTTTTCTCAGTTCAGTTGATATTGAGATTTTCATAAGAACAGTTGTGTTGAACGGAGCGATTTGAATTAGTTCTCGAAGAAAATAATTACAAAAAAAAACCTGACGCAAATAATAAATAAACAAAAAATATTTTCTTACTGAATATTGTGGAATATTTATATATTCGTAATACAATTGTATATATACAATATACAACAAAATCAGCGGATACCAAAATAATTGCCGAAAAAGTGAGTGCAAAAAATTTCTTACAAAAACACACAAAAAAAATCATAACTGGGATTGCATTATCGCAAGGCAATATGTCCTTCCTTTTAAATGGTAAACTTTTACGATCTTCACTATCGAAGACAGTTTTAAACTGGACCGGACTTGGAGCTACGCGTGAAAAGCACGTGATGCCCAAGCATTTGGAAAAAATCAATAAAGACAAAGACCCACCATTTGCACACATGGTTGAGTATTATTATCACTCGGCCGCTCAGCTAATGGAGCCGATGATGATAAAGGAGCTGGAAAAGTATCCTTACATGAAGAAGGAACAGCGTGAACAACGTGTTTCCGCCATGCTTAAATTGATGGGCTGCACTACAAATCTATTGGAATTTACCTTCCCTATAATAAGAAGTGATGGCAATTACGAGCTAATCACCGGCTATCGCGCACACCACACTAGACACAGATTACCACTCAAAGGCGGTGGGTTCAATTATATTATTGGCTATTATTTTTCTAGAAAAGCTGGTATATTCAAAAAATTTCTCAACGAATTTTCTAGAATATATGCATGTAGTTGTGTGTTTCAAGAAAATGTTCTTCCTTTTCAATGCTTCAACTGCTGATGTCTAGCATGATATATATAACTGACTGATAATATCCGTTCCTCTTTTGTAGGCATACGTTTTGCCATGGACGTCGACGCCGATGAGATACGCGCTTTGGCTTATCTGATGGCGTTTAAGACGGCTTGCGTGAATGTACCGTTTGGTGGTTCCAAGGGTGGCATACGTATCGACCCGAAGAAGTATACTGCACAAGAATTGCAAACAATTACGCGTCGCTATACAATGGAGCTATTACGTCGCAATATGATAGGTCCGGGTATAGATGTACCGGCACCAGATGTGAATACCAGCCAACGCGAGATGAGTTGGTTGGTGGATCAATATATTAAAACTTTTGGTAATTTTTTTTTATGAAATATTAGAAAACGTCTTGATAGACAAATAAATTGTTCTTCTAGGCTATAACGATGTAGATGCATTGGCCATCACGACTGGTAAGCCAGTAGAAATAGGCGGTATAAATGGTCGCACCGCCGCCACGGGACGTGGTCTATTTAAGGCGGCTGAATGTTTTATTATGGATAAAGATTGGATGGATTTATTAGGCTGGAAGACTGGTTGGAAAGATAAAACCGTGATCGTACAAGGGTTTGGCAATGTCGGTTCCCATGCATCCGTTTTTGTAGTGGAAGCCGGTGCCAAACTGATCGGTGTTCAAGAATTTGACGTGTCTCTAGTAAATGAGAATGGCATTGATCCAAAGGTATGTGGCGTATTGAAAATAAATATCTCCATGATAATATTTTTTTAATTTTCTTCATATACTTAGGACTTAATGGAGTATTATGCAAAAAATAATAAATCAATCAAGGGCTATACCAAAGCCACCGAAAAAGAGGGCAGTTTGTTGGGTGAAAAATGCGATATACTAATGCCTTGCTCTACGCAAAAGGTTCTCACTGTCGAAAATGCTAACAGTGTACAAGCCAAGATGATTTTAGAAGGCGCTAATGGTCCTTCGACGCCAGCTGCCGATGAAATATTACGTAAAAAGAATGTACTCATTATACCGGATTTGTTTTGCAATGCTGGCGGTGTAACGGTATCCTACTTTGAGTACTTAAAGAATATCAATCATGTATCTTATGGCAAAATGAATGTTAAACGCGAGAAAGCCATAATCAACGAGATCTTTAACTCCATGAATGAGTGCGAGGTAAGTGAACTTTGACCACCGTGCAAATAAGTTAATTTGTTAATATGAATTTTTTTAATTTATTTATTTAGGATAAGTTCAAGCCAAACAAAAAGTTAAAGCTCATAAGAGACTGTACGAAGGAGGCGGATATTGTAGACGCAGGACTACAAACAGTTATGGAAACTGCGGGGGCAGGCATTAAGATTGTGGCCAATGAATTCGGTCTCTGCAATGATTTACGCACCGCTGCCTTTATTTACTCGATTTCTAAGATTTTCCGAGCCTTAGAAATGGAGGGCATTTCTCAACAAAAATTACAGAATGCGTCTGAAGTCGCTTGGCGATTATTTATTTTTACAAATTTTACATTTATATATTTATAAGATCCAAAGTGTAATATCCTTTTGTATATTTTTCTTAAATTTTTAAATAAATATTTCTTTACAAAAACACAAACAGAATGGCTTCTTGACAGCAACAGTTTAACAATTAAAAAAAAAAACCCCTACCCACTTACTACGCCAATTTTGGTGGCATTCACCACTGCAATGATTTACGCACCGCCGCCTTTATTTACTCGATTTCGAAGATTTTCCGAGCATTAGAATTGGAGGGCATTTCTCAGCAATAATTGCAGAATGCGTCTGAAGTCGCTAGGCGATTGTTTATTTTTACACATTTTACATTTATATATTTATAAGATCGAAAGTGTAATATCCTTTTGTATATTTTTCTTCAATTTTTAAATAAATATTTCTTTACACAAACACAAACAAAATGGCTTCTTGACAGCAACAGTTTTACAATTAAAAAACAAAACCCCTACCCACTTACCTCTGTTTTTGGTACCCTTATATCTGTTTTTCTGTTTTTGGTAATATGGTACTCATACGACCTGTATAACCCCATTTGCGCGCCGTGAAAAAATCGGTTTTTCACCACGCGCCAATGCATCAAATGCACCAAAATGCACCAAAAAAGTGGTGAATGGTACCAAAAATCCATCCACCAAATGCACCAAAAATAGCGTAGTAAGTGGGTAGGGGTTATTATGCATTATTCGTCATTTTTTACGATCCCCAAAATCCAAAATTTTTGCCAGAATAAAATAATTAACATTAAAAAAACATTAACATTAACATATTTTCAACAGAAAAAATCAAAACTTCAAAACATAAACAGTCAATATTGTCAAATTTATTTTTCTCAGTTCAGTTGATATTGAGATTTTCATAAGAACAGTTGTGTTGAACGGAGCGATTTGAATTTGTTCTCGAAGAAAATAATTACAAAAAAAAACCTGACGCAAATAATAAATAAACAAAAAATATTTTCTTACTGAATATTGTGGAATATTTATATATTCGTAATACAATTGTATATATACAATATACAACAAAATCAGCGGATACCAAAATAATTGCCGAAAAAGTGAGTGCAAAAAATTTCTTACAAAAACACACAAAAAAAATCATAACTGGGATTGCATTATCGCAAGGCAATATGTCCTTCCTTTTAAATGGTAAACTTTTACGATCTTCACTATCGAAGACAGTTTTAAACTGGACCGGACTTGGAGCTACGCGTGAAAAGCACGTGATGCCCAAGCATTTGGAAAAAATCAATAAAGACAAAGACCCACCATTTGCACACATGGTTGAGTATTATTATCACTCGGCCGCTCAGCTAATGGAGCCGATGATGATAAAGGAGCTGGAAAAGTATCCTTACATGAAGAAGGAACAGCGTGAACAACGTGTTTCCGCCATGCTTAAATTGATGGGCTGCACTACAAATCTATTGGAAGTTACCTTCCCTATAATAAGAAGTGATGGCAATTACGAGCTAATCACCGGCTATCGCGCACACCACACTAGACACAGATTACCACTCAAAGGCGGTGGGTTCAATTATATTATTGGCTATTATTTTTCTGGAAAAGCTGGTATATTCAAAAAATTTCTCAACGAATTTTCTAGAATATATGCATGTAGTTGTGTGTTTCAAGAAAATGTTCTTCCTTTTCAATGCTTCAACTGCTGATGTCTAGCATGATATATATAACTGACTGATAATATCCGTTCCTCTTTTGTAGGCATACGTTTTGCCATGGACGTCGACGCCGATGAGATACGCGCTTTGGCTTATCTGATGGCGTTTAAGACGGCTTGCGTGAATGTACCGTTTGGTGGTTCCAAGGGTGGCATACGTATCGACCCGAAGAAGTATACTGCACAAGAATTGCAAACAATTACGCGTCGCTATACAATGGAGCTATTACGTCGCAATATGATAGGTCCGGGTATAGATGTACCGGCACCAGATGTGAATACCAGCCAACGCGAGATGAGTTGGTTGGTGGATCAATATATTAAAACTTTTGGTAATTTTTTTTTATGAAATATTAGAAAACGTCTTGATAGACAAATAAATTGTTCTTCTAGGCTATAACGATGTAGATGCATTGGCCATCACGACTGGTAAGCCAGTAGAAATAGGCGGTATAAATGGTCGCACCGCCGCCACGGGACGTGGTCTATTTAAGGCGGCTGAATGTTTTATTATGGATAAAGATTGGATGGATTTATTAGGCTGGAAGACTGGTTGGAAAGATAAAACCGTGATCGTACAAGGGTTTGGCAATGTCGGTTCCCATGCATCCGTTTTTGTAGTGGAAGCCGGTGCCAAACTGATCGGTGTTCAAGAATTTGACGTGTCTCTAGTAAATGAGAATGGCATTGATCCAAAGGTATGTGGCGTATTGAAAATAAATATCTCCATGATAATATTTTTTTAATTTTCTTCATATACTTAGGACTTAATGGAGTATTATGCAAAAAATAATAAATCAATCAAGGGCTATGCCAAAGCCACCGAAAAAGAGGGCAGTTTGTTGGGTGAAAAATGCGATATACTAATGCCTTGCTCTACGCAAAAGGTTCTCACTGTCGAAAATGCTAACAGTGTACAAGCCAAGATGATTTTAGAAGGCGCTAATGGTCCTTCGACGCCAGCTGCCGATGAAATATTACGTAAAAAGAATGTACTCATTATACCGGATTTGTTTTGCAATGCTGGCGGTGTAACGGTATCCTACTTTGAGTACTTAAAGAATATCAATCATGTATCTTATGGCAAAATGAATGTTAAACGCGAGAAAGCCATAATCAACGAGATCTTTAACTCCATGAATGAGTGCGAGGTAAGTGAACTTTGACCACCGTGCAAATAAGTTAATTTGTTAATATGAATTTTTTTAATTTATTTATTTAGGATAAGTTCAAGCCAAACAAAAAGTTAAAGCTCATAAGAGACTGTACGAAGGAGGCGGATATTGTAGACGCAGGACTACAAACAGTTATGGAAACTGCGGGGGCAGGCATTAAGATTGTGGCCAATGAATTCGGTCTCTGCAATGATTTACGCACCGCTGCCTTTATTTACTCGATTTCTAAGATTTTCCGAGCCTTAGAAATGGAGGGCATTTCTCAACAAAAATTACAGAATGCGTCTGAAGTCGCTTGGCGATTATTTATTTTTACAAATTTTACATTTATATATTTATAAGATCCAAAGTGTAATATCCTTTTGTATATTTTTCTTAAATTTTTAAATAAATATTTCTTTACAAAAACACAAACAGAATGGCTTCTTGACAGCAACAGTTTAACAATTAAAAAAAAAAACCCCTACCCACTTACTACGCCAATTTTGGTGGCATTCACCACTGCAATGATTTACGCACCGCCGCCTTTATTTACTCGATTTCGAAGATTTTCCGAGCATTAGAATTGGAGGGCATTTCTCAGCAATAATTGCAGAATGCGTCTGAAGTCGCTAGGCGATTGTTTATTTTTACACATTTTACATTTATATATTTATAAGATCGAAAGTGTAATATCCTTTTGTATATTTTTCTTCAATTTTTAAATAAATATTTCTTTACACAAACACAAACAAAATGGCTTCTTGACAGCAACAGTTTTACAATTAAAAAACAAAACCCCTACCCACTTACCTCTGTTTTTGGTACCCTTATATCTGTTTTTCTGTTTTTGGTAATATGGTACTCATACGACCTGTATAACCCCATTTGCGCGCCGTGAAAAAATCGGTTTTTCACCACGCGCCAATGCATCAAATGCACCAAAATGCACCAAAAAAGTGGTGAATGGTACCAAAAATCCATCCACCAAATGCACCAAAAATAGCGTAGTAAGTGGGTAGGGGTTATTATGCATTATTCGTCATTTTTTACGATCCCCAAAATCCAAAATTTTTGCCAGAATAAAATAATTAACATTAAAAAAACATTAACATTAACATATTTTCAACAGAAAAAATCAAAACTTCAAAACATAAACAGTCAATATTGTCAAATTTATTTTTCTCAGTTCAGTTGATATTGAGATTTTCATAAGAACAGTTGTGTCAACAGTTGTGGAGGATGGAGTCATATGTAGAAGTTCACCTAAGTGAGGAAAGTTTCTGACTGTCATTCACTTGGGAGTGGCCAGGAACGATTCTTTTACATGTGGCTCAAGCAGCTCACAACTTCCGGTCTTAGACCAAGTATCCTCTGGGTAGCCAACAGACATCCGTCTGGAAGCGAGCTAAAGTGAGAAGGCGAATCCCGCTTATGCGGTTGTGCGTAGGGCTTGGGACCCACCGCATAAAAACGAATAACCAGTGAATAAGAAACACAGGCCTCGGATGAGAAACCCCCCTTTTGATGACGACCACGGCAAACGTATAAAGGACTATGATTTAAGGGCATGCACCTGGAATGTCCGGACCCTTAATTGGGAAGGTGCCTCTGCCCAGCTGGTTGATGTCCTCGTAAGAGTAAAGGCTGACATCACCGCAATCCAAGAAATGCGATGGACGGGACAAGGACGGAAGAAGGTGGGTCCTTGTGACATCTACTACAGCGGCCATATAAAGGAGCGCAAATTCGGTGTGGGATTCGTGGTGGGAGAGAGACTCCGTCGTCGAGTCCTGGCATTCACTCCGGTGGATGAACGTCTAGCCACAATCCGCATCAAAGCGAGGTTCTTCAACATATCGCTGATTTGCGCCCACGCCCCGACGGAAGAGAAGGACGATGTGACCAAAGATACCTTCTATGAGCGCCTAGAACGTACCTATGAGCGCTGCCCCCGCCACGATGTCAAAATCGTGCTTGGCGATTTCAACGCTAGGGTGGGTAAAGAAGGTGTCTTTGGCACAACAGTCGGAAAATTCAGCCTCCATGACGAAACATCACCAAACGGTCTGAGGCTGATCGACTTCGCCGGGGCCCGAAATATGGTCATCTGTAGCACTAGATTCCAGCATAAGAAAATCCATCAAGCTACTTGGCTGTCCCCGGATCGAATCACTCGCAACCAGATCGATCATGTTGTGATAGATGGACGACATGTCTCCAGTGTTTTTGATGTGCGTACGCTTCGTGGTCCCAACATCGACTCGGACCACTATCTTGTAGCAGCTAAGATACGCACCCGCCTCTGTGTAGAAAAGCGCACACGTCAACAAACACAAGGAAGGTTCGACATCGAGAAGCTGCAATCACAACCGACAGCCGAACGATTTTCTACTCGACTTGCACTCCTGCTCTCTGAGAGCACTCATCAGCATCTCGGTATAAGGGAGCTGTGGGACGGCATATCAAACTCCTTACGTACAGCTGCAACCGAAACCATTGGCTTTCGGAAAAGCCAAAAAAACAGCTGGTATGATGAGGATTGTCGTCTCGCAGTGGAGAGAAAACAGACTGCCTACCTCGCAATGTTGCGATCGACAGCAACACGAGCGGGATGGGAAAGATACCGAGAGCTGAAGAGGGAAGCGAGACGCATTTGCAGAAAAAGAAAGAGTAGTATGAAGAGCTTGACAAGCTGGCCGACAGGGGTAATGCTCGAAAATTTTACGAAAAGATCCGGCGACTAACTGAAGGTTTCAAGACCGGAGCACACTCCTGTAGGACCCCCAGCGGTGATCTAGTGGTTGATGACCAGAGTATACTGTGTTTGTGGAGGGAACACTTCTCCAGCCTGCTGAATGGCAGTGAAAGTACAACACCAGGAGATGGCGAACCCGATTCCCCAATCGACGACGATGGAACAGATGTTCCATTGCCCGACCGTGAAGAAATTAGAATAGCAATTACCCGCTTGAAGAACAACAAGGCGGCGGGGGCCGATGGATTGCCGGCCGAGCTATTCAAATACGGCGGCGAAGAGCTGATAAGGTGCATGCATCAGCTTCTTTGCGAAATATGGTCGGAAGAAAGCATGCCCGACGATTGGAATCTCAGTGTACTCTGCCCAATCCACAAAAAGGGAGACCCCACAATCTGCGCCAACTATCGTGGGATAAGCCTCCTTAACATCGCTTATAAGGTTCTATCGAGCGTACTGTGTGAAAGACTAAAGCCCACCGTCAACAAACTGATTGGACCTTATCAGTGTGGCTTTAGACCTGGAAAATCAAGAACTGACCAAATCTTGGAGAAGACCCGTGAAAAAAGGATCGACACACACCATCTATTTGTCGACTTTAAAGCTGCTTTCGACAGCACGAAAAGGAGCTGCCTTTATGCCGCGATGTCTGAATTTGGTATCCCCGCAAAACTAATACGGCTGTGTAAGTTGACGTTGAGCAACACCAAAAGCTCCGTCAGGATCGGGAAGGACCTCTCCGAGCCGTTCGATACCAAACGAGGTTTCAGACAAGGTGACTCGCTATCGTGCGACTTCTTTAACTTGATGCTGGAGAAAATTATAAGAGCTGCAGAGCTAAATAGAGAAGGTACAATCTTCTACAAGAGTGTACAGCTCCTGGCGTACGCCGATGATATTGATATCATCGGAAACAACACCCGCGCCGTTAGTTCTGCTTTTTCCCGCCTGGATAAGGAAGCGAAGCGAATGGGTCTGGTGGTGAACGAGGACAAGACGAAATATCTCCTGTCATCAAACAAACAGTCAGCGCATTCGCGTCTTGGCTCCCACGTCACTGTTGACAGTCATAACTTTGAAGTTGTAGATAATTTCGTATACCTAGGAACCAACATTAACACCGATAATAATGTCAGCCTTGAAATCCAACGCAGAATCACTCTTGCCAACAGGTGCTACTATGGACTGAGCAGGCAATTGAAAAGTAAAGTCCTCTCTCGACGAACAAAAACTAAACTCTACAAGTCCCTCATCATTCCCGTCCTACTTTATGGTGCAGAAGCGTGGACGGTGTCAACATCCGATGAGACGGCACTAGGAGTTTTCGAGAGAAAGGTTTTGCGGAAGATTTACGGTCCCTTAAACATTGGCAACGGCGAATACCGCAGAAGATGGAATGATGAGCTGTATGTGTTGTTCGACGACATAGACATAGTCCAGCGAATAAAAAGACAGCGGCTACGCTGGCTGGGTCATGTTGTTCGAATGGATGAAAGTGCCCCAGCTCTGAAAGTTTTCGATGCAGTACCCGCTGGTGGAAGCCGAGGAAGAGGGAGACCTCCACTCCGGTGGAAGGACCAGGTGGAGAAGGACCTGTCTTCACTTGGTATTACCAATTGGCGCCAAACCGCCAAAAGGAGAGATGCGTGGCGCACTGTTGTGGACTCGGCTATAACCGCGTAAGCGGTTTCTACGCCAGTTAAGAAGAAGAAGTTGTGTTGAACGGAGCGATTTGAATTTGTTCTCGAAGAAAATAATTACAAAAAAAAACCTGACGCAAATAATAAATAAACAAAAAATATTTTCTTACTGAATATTGTGGAATATTTATATATTCGTAATACAATTGTATATATACAATATACAACAAAATCAGCGGATACCAAAATAATTGCCGAAAAAGTGAGTTCAAAAAATTTCTTACAAAAACACACAAAAAAAATCATAACTGGGATTGCATTATCGCAAGGCAATATGTCCTTCCTTTTAAATGGTAAACTTTTGCGATCTTCACTATCGAAGACAGTTTTAAACTGGACCGGACTTGGGGCTACGCGTGAAAAGCACGTGATGCCCAAGCATTTGGAAAAAATCAATAAAGACAAAGACCCACCATTTGCACACATGGTTGAGTATTATTATCACTCGGCCGCTCAGCTAATGGAGCCGATGATGATAAAGGAGCTGGAAAAGTATCCTTACATGAAGAAGGAACAGCGTGAACAACGTGTTTCCGCCATGCTTAAATTGATGGGCTGCACTACAAATCTATTGGAAGTTACCTTCCCTATAATAAGAAGTGATGGCAATTACGAGCTAATCACCGGCTATCGCGCACACCACACTAGACACAGATTACCACTCAAAGGCGGTGGGTTCAATTATATTATTGGCTATTATTTTTCTAGAAAAGCTGGTATATTCAAAAAATTTCTCAACGAATTTTCTAGAATATATGCATGTAGTTGTGTGTTTCAAGAAAATGTTCTTCCTTTTCAATGCTTCAACTGCTGATGTCTAGCATGATATATATAACTGACTGATAATATCCGTTCCTCTTTTGTAGGCATACGTTTTGCCATGGACGTCGACGCCGATGAGATACGCGCTTTGGCTTATCTGATGGCGTTTAAGACGGCTTGCGTGAATGTACCGTTTGGTGGTTCCAAGGGTGGCATACGTATCGACCCGAAGAAGTATACTGCACAAGAATTGCAAACAATTACGCGTCGCTATACAATGGAGCTATTACGTCGCAATATGATAGGTCCGGGTATAGATGTACCGGCACCAGATGTGAATACCAGCCAACGCGAGATGAGTTGGTTGGTGGATCAATATATTAAAACTTTTGGTAATTTTTTTTTATGAAATATTAGAAAACGTCTTGATAGACAAATAAATTGTTCTTCTAGGCTATAACGATGTAGATGCATTGGCCATCACGACTGGTAAGCCAGTAGAAATAGGCGGTATAAATGGTCGCACCGCCGCCACGGGACGTGGTCTATTTAAGGCGGCTGAATGTTTTATTATGGATAAAGATTGGATGGATTTATTAGGCTGGAAGACTGGTTGGAAAGATAAAACCGTGATCGTACAAGGGTTTGGCAATGTCGGTTCCCATGCATCCGTTTTTGTAGTGGAAGCCGGTGCCAAACTGATCGGTGTTCAAGAATTTGACGTGTCTCTAGTAAATGAGAATGGCATAGATCCAAAGGTATGTGGCGTATTGAAAATAAATATCTCCATGATAATATTTTTTTAATTTTCTTCATATACTTAGGACTTAATGGAGTATTATGCAAAAAATAATAAATCAATCAAGGGCTATACCAAAGCCACCGAAAAAGAGGGCAGTTTGTTGGGTGAAAAATGCGATATACTAATGCCTTGCTCTACGCAAAAGGTTCTCACTGTCGAAAATGCTAACAGTGTACAAGCCAAGATGATTTTAGAAGGCGCTAATGGTCCTTCGACGCCAGCTGCCGATGAAATATTACGTAAAAAGAATGTACTCATTATACCGGATTTGTTTTGCAATGCTGGCGGTGTAACGGTATCCTACTTTGAGTACTTAAAGAATATCAATCATGTATCTTATGGCAAAATGAATGTTAAACGCGAGAAAGCCATAATCAACGAGATCTTTAACTCCATGAATGAGTGCGAGGTAAGTGAACTTTGACCACCGTGCAAATAAGTTAATTTGTTAATATGAATTTTTTTAATTTATTTATTTAGGATAAGTTCAAGCCAAACAAAAAGTTAAAGCTCATAAGAGACTGTACGAAGGAGGCGGATATTGTAGACGCAGGACTACAAACAGTTATGGAAACTGCGGGGGCAGGCATTAAGATTGTGGCCAATGAATTCGGTCTCTGCAATGATTTACGCACCGCTGCCTTTATTTACTCGATTTCTAAGATTTTCCGAGCCTTAGAAATGGAGGGCATTTCTCAACAATAATTACAGAATGCGTCTGAAGTCGCTTGGCGATTATTTATTTTTACAAATTTTACATTTATATATTTATAAGATCCAAAGTGTAATATCCTTTTGTATATTTTTCTTAAATTTTTAAATAAATATTTCTTTACAAAAACACAAACAGAATGGCTTCTTGACAGCAACAGTTTAACAATTAAAAAAAAAAACCCCTACCCACTTACTACGCCAATTTTGGTGGCATTCACCACTGCAATGATTTACGCACCGCCGCCTTTTTTTACTCGATTTCGAAGATTTTCCGAGCATTAGAATTGGAGGGCATTTCTCAGCAATAATTGCAGAATGCGTCTGAAGTCGCTAGGCGATTGTTTATTTTTACACATTTTACATTTATATATTTATAAGATCGAAAGTGTAATATCCTTTTGTATATTTTTCTTCAATTTTTAAATAAATATTTCTTTACACAAACACAAACAAAATGGCTTCTTGACAGCAAGAGTTTTACAATTAAAAAACAAAACCCCTACCCACTTACCTCTGTTTTTGGTACCCTTATATCTGTTTTTCTGTTTTTGGTAATATGGTACTCATACGACCTGTATAACCCCATTTGCGCGCCGTGAAAAAATCGGGTTTTCACCACGCGTCAATGCATCAAATGCACCAAAATGCACCAAAAAAGTGGTGAATGGTACCAAAAATCCATCCACCAAATGCACCAAAAATAGCGTAGTAAGTGGGTAGGGGTTATTATGCATTATTCGTCATTTTTTACGATCCCCAAAATCCAAAATTTTTGCCAGAATAAAATAATTAACATTAAAAAAACATTAACATTAACATATTTTCAACAGAAAAAATCAAAACTTCAAAACATAAACAGTCAATATTGTCAAATTAATTTTTCTCAGTTCAGTTGATATTGAGATTTTCATAAGAACAGTTGTGTTGAACGGAGCGATTTGAATTTGTTCTCGAAGAAAATAATTACAAAAAAAACCTGACGCAAATAATAAATAAACAAAAAATATTTTCTTACTGAATATTGTGGAATATTTATATATTCGTAATACAATTGTATATATACAATATACAACAAAATCAGCGGATACCAAAATAATTGCCGAAAAAGTGAGTGCAAAAAATTTCTTACAAAAACACACAAAAAAAATCATAACTGGGATTGCATTATCGCAAGGCAATATGTCCTTCCTTTTAAATGGTAAACTTTTACGATCTTCACTATCGAAGACAGTTTTAAACTGGACCGGACTTGGAGCTACGCGTGAAAAGCACGTGATGCCCAAGCATTTGGAAAAAATCAATAAAGACAAAGACCCACCATTTGCACACATGGTTGAGTATTATTATCACTCGGCCGCTCAGCTAATGGAGCCGATGATGATAAAGGAGCTGGAAAAGTATCCTTACATGAAGAAGGAACAGCGTGAACAACGTGTTTCCGCCATGCTTAAATTGATGGGCTGCACTACAAATCTATTGGAAGTTACCTTCCCTATAATAAGAAGTGATGGCAATTACGAGCTAATCACCGGCTATCGCGCACACCACACTAGACACAGATTACCACTCAAAGGCGGTGGGTTCAATTATATTATTGGCTATTATTTTTCTAGAAAAGCTGGTATATTCAAAAAATTTCTCAACGAATTTTCTAGAATATATGCATGTAGTTGTGTGTTTCAAGAAAATGTTCTTCCTTTTCAATGCTTCAACTGCTGATGTCTAGCATGATATATATAACTGACTGATCATATCCGTTCCTCTTTTGTAGGCATACGTTTTGCCATGGACGTCGACGCCGATGAGATACGCGCTTTGGCTTATCTGATGGCGTTTAAGACGGCTTGCGTGAATGTACCGTTTGGTGGTTCCAAGGGTGGCATACGTATCGACCCGAAGAAGTATACTGCACAAGAATTGCAAACAATTACGCGTCGCTATACAATGGAGCTATTACGTCGCAATATGATAGGTCCGGGTATAGATGTACCGGCACCAGATGTGAATACCAGCCAACGCGAGATGAGTTGGTTGGTGGATCAATATATTAAAACTTTTGGTAATTTTTTTTTATGAAATATTAGAAAACGTCTTGATAGACAAATAAATTGTTCTTCTAGGCTATAACGATGTAGATGCATTGGCCATCACGACTGGTAAGCCAGTAGAAATAGGCGGTATAAATGGTCGCACCGCCGCCACGGGACGTGGTCTATTTAAGGCGGCTGAATGTTTTATTATGGATAAAGATTGGATGGATTTATTAGGCTGGAAGACTGGTTGGAAAGATAAAACCGTGATCGTACAAGGGTTTGGCAATGTCGGTTCCCATGCATCCGTTTTTGTAGTGGAAGCCGGTGCCAAACTGATCGGTGTTCAAGAATTTGACGTGTCTCTAGTAAATGAGAATGGCATTGATCCAAAGGTATGTGGCGTATTGAAAATAAATATCTCCATGATAATATTTTTTTAATTTTCTTCATATACTTAGGACTTAATGGAGTATTATGCAAAAAATAATAAATCAATCAAGGGCTATACCAAAGCCACCGAAAAAGAGGGCAGTTTGTTGGGTGAAAAATGCGATATACTAATGCCTTGCTCTACGCAAAAGGTTCTCACTGTCGAAAATGCTAACAGTGTACAAGCCAAGATGATTTTAGAAGGCGCTAATGGTCCTTCGACGCCAGCTGCCGATGAAATATTACGTAAAAAGAATGTACTCATTATACCGGATTTGTTTTGCAATGCTGGCGGTGTAACGGTATCCTACTTTGAGTACTTAAAGAATATCAATCATGTATCTTATGGCAAAATGAATGTTAAACGCGAGAAAGCCATAATCAACGAGATCTTTAACTCCATGAATGAGTGCGAGGTAAGTGAACTTTGACCACCGTGCAAATAAGTTAATTTGTTAATATGAATTTTTTTAATTTATTTATTTAGGATAAGTTCAAGCCAAACAAAAAGTTAAAGCTCATAAGAGACTGTACGAAGGAGGCGGATATTGTAGACGCAGGACTACAAACAGTTATGGAAACTGCGGGGGCAGGCATTAAGATTGTGGCCAATGAATTCGGTCTCTGCAATGATTTACGCACCGCTGCCTTTATTTACTCGATTTCTAAGATTTTCCGAGCCTTAGAAATGGAGGGCATTTCTCAACAATAATTACAGAATGCGTCTGAAGTCGCTTGGCGATTATTTATTTTTACAAATTTTACATTTATATATTTATAAGATCCAAAGTGTAATATCCTTTTGTATATTTTTCTTAAATTTTTAAATAAATATTTCTTTACAAAAACACAAACAGAATGGCTTCTTGACAGCAACAGTTTAACAATTAAAAAAAAAACCCCTACCCACTTACTACGCCAATTTTGGTGGCATTCACCACTGCAATGATTTACGCACCGCCGCCTTTATTTACTCGATTTCGAAGATTTTCCGAGCATTAGAATTGGAGGGCATTTCTCAGCAATAATTGCAGAATGCGTCTGAAGTCGCTAGGCGATTGTTTATTTTTACACATTTTACATTTATATATTTATAAGATCGAAAGTGTAATATCCTTTTGTATATTTTTCTTCAATTTTTAAATAAATATTTCTTTACACAAACACAAACAAAATGGCTTCTTGACAGCAACAGTTTTACAATTAAAAAACAAAACCCCTACCCACTTACCTCTGTTTTTGGTACCCTTATATCTGTTTTTCTGTTTTTGGTAATATGGTACTCATACGACCTGTATAACCCCATTTGCGCGCCGTGAAAAAATCGGGTTTTCACCACGCGTCAATGCATCAAATGCACCAAAATGCACCAAAAAAGTGGTGAATGGTACCAAAAATCCATCCACCAAATGCACCAAAAATAGCGTAGTAAGTGGGTAGGGGTTATTATGCATTATTCGTCATTTTTTACGATCCCCAAAATCCAAAATTTTTGCCAGAATAAAATAATTAACATTAAAAAAACATTAACATTAACATATTTTCAACAGAAAAAATCAAAACTTCAAAACATAAACAGTCAATATTGTCAAATTTATTTTTCTCAGTTCAGTTGATATTGAGATTTTCATAAGAACAGTTGTGTTGAACGGAGCGATTTGAATTTGTTCTCGAAGAAAATAATTACAAAAAAAAACCTGACGCAAATAATAAATAAACAAAAAATATTTTCTTACTGAATATTGTGGAATATTTATATATTCGTAATACAATTGTATATATACAATATACAACAAAATCAGCGGATACCAAAATAATTGCCGAAAAAGTGAGTGCAAAAAATTTCTTACAAAAACACACAAAAAAAATCATAACTGGGATTGCATTATCGCAAGGCAATATGTCCTTCCTTTTAAATGGTAAACTTTTACGATCTTCACTATCGAAGACAGTTTTAAACTGGACCGGACTTGGAGCTACGCGTGAAAAGCACGTGATGCCCAAGCATTTGGAAAAAATCAATAAAGACAAAGACCCACCATTTGCACACATGGTTGAGTATTATTATCACTCGGCCGCTCAGCTAATGGAGCCGATGATGATAAAGGAGCTGGAAAAGTATCCTTACATGAAGAAGGAACAGCGTGAACAACGTGTTTCCGCCATGCTTAAATTGATGGGCTGCACTACAAATCTATTGGAAGTTACCTTCCCTATAATAAGAAGTGATGGCAATTACGAGCTAATCACCGGCTATCGCGCACACCACACTAGACACAGATTACCACTCAAAGGCGGTGGGTTCAATTATATTATTGGCTATTATTTTTCTAGAAAAGCTGGTATATTCAAAAAAATTCTCAACGAATTTTCTAGAATATATGCATGTAGTTGTGTGTTTCAAGAAAATGTTCTTCCTTTTCAATGCTTCAACTGCTGATGTCTAGCATGATATATATAACTGACTGATAATATCCGTTCCTCTTTTGTAGGCATACGTTTTGCCATGGACGTCGACGCCGATGAGATACGCGCTTTGGCTTATCTGATGGCGTTTAAGACGGCTTGCGTGAATGTACCGTTTGGTGGTTCCAAGGGTGGCATACGTATCGACCCGAAGAAGTATACTGCACAAGAATTGCAAACAATTACGCGTCGCTATACAATGGAGCTATTACGTCGCAATATGATAGGTCCGGGTATAGATGTACCGGCACCAGATGTGAATACCAGCCAACGCGAGATGAGTTGGTTGGTGGATCAATATATTAAAACTTTTGGTAATTTTTTTTTATGAAATATTAGAAAACGTCTTGATAGACAAATAAATTGTTCTTCTAGGCTATAACGATGTAGATGCATTGGCCATCACGACTGGTAAGCCAGTAGAAATAGGCGGTATAAATGGTCGCACCGCCGCCACGGGACGTGGTCTATTTAAGGCGGCTGAATGTTTTATTATGGATAAAGATTGGATGGATTTATTAGGCTGGAAGACTGGTTGGAAAGATAAAACCGTGATCGTACAAGGGTTTGGCAATGTCGGTTCCCATGCATCCGTTTTTGTAGTGGAAGCCGGTGCCAAACTGATCGGTGTTCAAGAATTTGACGTGTCTCTAGTAAATGAGAATGGCATTGATCCAAAGGTATGTGGCGTATTGAAAATAAATATCTCCATGATAATATTTTTTTAATTTTCTTCATATACTTAGGACTTAATGGAGTATTATGCAAAAAATAATAAATCAATCAAGGGCTATACCAAAGCCACCGAAAAAGAGGGCAGTTTGTTGGGTGAAAAATGCGATATACTAATGCCTTGCTCTACGCAAAAGGTTCTCACTGTCGAAAATGCTAACAGTGTACAAGCCAAGATGATTTTAGAAGGCGCTAATGGTCCTTCGACGCCAGCTGCCGATGAAATATTACGTAAAAAGAATGTACTCATTATACCGGATTTGTTTTGCAATGCTGGCGGTGTAACGGTATCCTACTTTGAGTACTTAAAGAATATCAATCATGTATCTTATGGCAAAATGAATGTTAAACGCGAGAAAGCCATAATCAACGAGATCTTTAACTCCATGAATGAGTGCGAGGTAAGTGAACTTTGACCACCGTGCAAATAAGTTAATTTGTTAATATGAATTTTTTTAATTTATTTATTTAGGATAAGTTCAAGCCAAACAAAAAGTTAAAGCTCATAAGAGACTGTACGAAGGAGGCGGATATTGTAGACGCAGGACTACAAACAGTTATGGAAACTGCGGGGGCAGGCATTAAGATTGTGGCCAATGAATTCGGTCTCTGCAATGATTTACGCACCGCTGCCTTTATTTACTCGATTTCTAAGATTTTCCGAGCCTTAGAAATGGAGGGCATTTCTCAACAATAATTACAGAATGCGTCTGAAGTCGCTTGGCGATTATTTATTTTTACAAATTTTACATTTATATATTTATAAGATCCAAAGTGTAATATCCTTTTGTATATTTTTCTTAAATTTTTAAATAAATATTTCTTTACAAAAACACAAACAGAATGGCTTCTTGACAGCAACAGTTTAACAATTAAAAAAAAAAAACCCCTACCCACTTACTACGCCAATTTTGGTGGCATTCACCACTGCAATGATTTACGCACCGCCGCCTTTATTTACTCGATTTCGAAGATTTTCCGAGCATTAGAATTGGAGGGCATTTCTCAGCAATAATTGCAGAATGCGTCTGAAGTCGCTAGGCGATTGTTTATTTTTACACATTTTACATTTATATATTTATAAGATCGAAAGTGTAATATCCTTTTGTATATTTTTCTTCAATTTTTAAATAAATATTTCTTTACACAAACACAAACAAAATGGCTTCTTGACAGCAACAGTTTTACAATTAAAAAACAAAACCCCTACCCACTTACCTCTGTTTTTGGTACCCTTATATCTGTTTTTCTGTTTTTGGTAATATGGTACTCATACGACCTGTATAACCCCATTTGCGCGCCGTGAAAAAATCGGTTTTTCACCACGCGCCAATGCATCAAATGCACCAAAATGCACCAAAAAAGTGGTGAATGGTACCAAAAATCCATCCACCAAATGCACCAAAAATAGCGTAGTAAGTGGGTAGGGGTTATTATGCATTATTCGTCATTTTTTACGATCCCCAAAATCCAAAATTTTTGCCAGAATAAAATAATTAACATTAAAAAAACATTAACATTAACATATTTTCAACAGAAAAAATCAAAACTTCAAAACATAAACAGTCAATATTGTCAAATTTATTTTTCTCAGTTCAGTTGATATTGAGATTTTCATAAGAACAGTTGTGTTGAACGGAGCGATTTGAATTTGTTCTCGAAGAAAATAATTACAAAAAAAAACCTGACGCAAATAATAAATAAACAAAAAATATTTTCTTACTGAATATTGTGGAATATTTATATATTCGTAATACAATTGTATATATACAATATACAACAAAATCAGCGGATACCAAAATAATTGCCGAAAAAGTGAGTGCAAAAAATTTCTTACAAAAACACACAAAAAAAATCATAACTGGGATTGCATTATCGCAAGGCAATATGTCCTTCCTTTTAAATGGTAAACTTTTACGATCTTCACTATCGAAGACAGTTTTAAACTGGACCGGACTTGGAGCTACGCGTGAAAAGCACGTGATGCCCAAGCATTTGGAAAAAATCAATAAAGACAAAGACCCACCATTTGCACACATGGTTGAGTATTATTATCACTCGGCCGCTCAGCTAATGGAGCCGATGATGATAAAGGAGCTGGAAAAGTATCCTTACATGAAGAAGGAACAGCGTGAACAACGTGTTTCCGCCATGCTTAAATTGATGGGCTGCACTACAAATCTATTGGAAGTTACCTTCCCTATAATAAGAAGTGATGGCAATTACGAGCTAATCACCGGCTATCGCGCACACCACACTAGACACAGATTACCACTCAAAGGCGGTGGGTTCAATTATATTATTGGCTATTATTTTTCTAGAAAAGCTGGTATATTCAAAAAAATTCTCAACGAATTTTCTAGAATATATGCATGTAGTTGTGTGTTTCAAGAAAATGTTCTTCCTTTTCAATGCTTCAACTGCTGATGTCTAGCATGATATATATAACTGACTGATAATATCCGTTCCTCTTTTGTAGGCATACGTTTTGCCATGGACGTCGACGCCGATGAGATACGCGCTTTGGCTTATCTGATGGCGTTTAAGACGGCTTGCGTGAATGTACCGTTTGGTGGTTCCAAGGGTGGCATACGTATCGACCCGAAGAAGTATACTGCACAAGAATTGCAAACAATTACGCGTCGCTATACAATGGAGCTATTACGTCGCAATATGATAGGTCCGGGTATAGATGTACCGGCACCAGATGTGAATACCAGCCAACGCGAGATGAGTTGGTTGGTGGATCAATATATTAAAACTTTTGGTAATTTTTTTTTATGAAATATTAGAAAACGTCTTGATAGACAAATAAATTGTTCTTCTAGGCTATAACGATGTAGATGCATTGGCCATCACGTCTGGTAAGCCAGTAGAAATAGTCGGTATAAATGGTCGCACCGCCGCCACGGGACGTGGTCTATTTAAGGCGGCTGAATGTTTTATTATGGATAAAGATTGGATGGATTTATTAGGCTGGAAGACTGGTTGGAAAGATAAAACCGTGATCGTACAAGGGTTTGGCAATGTCGGTTCCCATGCATCCGTTTTTGTAGTGGAAGCCGGTGCCAAACTGATCGGTGTTCAAGAATTTGACGTGTCTCTAGTAAATGAGAGTGGCATTGATCCAAAGGTATGTGGCGTATTGAAAATAAATATCTCCATGATAATATTTTTTTAATTTTCTTCATATACTTAGGACTTAATGGAGTATTATGCAAAAAATAATAAATCAATCAAGGGCTATACCAAAGCCACCGAAAAAGAGGGCAGTTTGTTGGGTGAAAAATGCGATATACTAATGCCTTGCTCTACGCAAAAGGTTCTCACTGTCGAAAATGCTAACAGTGTACAAGCCAAGATGATTTTAGAAGGCGCTAATGGTCCTTCGACGCCAGCTGCCGATGAAATATTACGTAAAAAGAATGTACTCATTATACCGGATTTGTTTTGCAATGCTGGCGGTGTAACGGTATCCTACTTTGAGTACTTAAAGAATATCAATCATGTATCTTATGGCAAAATGAATGTTAAACGCGAGAAAGCCATAATCAACGAGATCTTTAACTCCATGAATGAGTGCGAGGTAAGTGAACTTTGACCACCGTGCAAATAAGTTAATTTGTTAATATGAATTTTTTTAATTTATTTATTTAGGATAAGTTCAAGCCAAACAAAAAGTTAAAGCTCATAAGAGACTGTACGAAGGAGGCGGATATTGTAGACGCAGGACTACAAACAGTTATGGAAACTGCGGGGGCAGGCATTAAGATTGTGGCCAATGAATTCGGTCTCTGCAATGATTTACACACCGCTGCCTTTATTTACTCGATTTCTAAGATTTTCCGAGCCTTAGAAATGGAGGGCATTTCTCAACAATAATTACAGAATGCGTCTGAAGTCGCTTGGCGATTATTTATTTTTACAAATTTTACATTTATATATTTATAAGATCCAAAGTGTAATATCCTTTTGTATATTTTTCTTAAATTTTTAAATAAATATTTCTTTACAAAAACACAAACAGAATGGCTTCTTGACAGCAACAGTTTAACAATTAAAAAAAAAAACCCCTACCCACTTACTACGCCAATTTTGGTGGCATTCACCACTGCAATGATTTACGCACCGCCGCCTTTATTTACTCGATTTCGAAGATTTTCCGAGCATTAGAATTGGAGGGCATTTCTCAGCAATAATTGCAGAATGCGTCTGAAGTCGCTAGGCGATTGTTTATTTTTACACATTTTACATTTATATATTTATAAGATCGAAAGTGTAATATCCTTTTGTATATTTTTCTTCAATTTTTAAATAAATATTTCTTTACACAAACACAAACAAAATGGCTTCTTGACAGCAACAGTTTTACAATTAAAAAACAAAACCCCTACCCACTTACCTCTGTTTTTGGTACCCTTATATCTGTTTTTCTGTTTTTGGTAATATGGTACTCATACGACCTGTATAACCCCATTTGCGCGCCGTGAAAAAATCGGTTTTTCACCACGCGCCAATGCATCAAATGCACCAAAATGCACCAAAAAAGTGGTGAATGGTACCAAAAATCCATCCACCAAATGCACCAAAAATAGCGTAGTAAGTGGGTAGGGGTTATTATGCATTATTCGTCATTTTTTACGATCCCCAAAATCCAAAATTTTTGCCAGAATAAAATAATTAACATTAAAAAAACATTAACATTAACATATTTTCAACAGAAAAAATCAAAACTTCAAAACATAAACAGTCAATATTGTCAAATTTATTTTTCTCAGTTCAGTTGATATTGAGATTTTCATAAGAACAGTTGTGTTGAACGGAGCGATTTGAATTTGTTCTCGAAGAAAATAATTACAAAAAAAAACCTGACGCAAATAATAAATAAACAAAAAATATTTTCTTACTGAATATTGTGGAATATTTATATATTCGTAATACAATTGTATATATACAATATACAACAAAATCAGCGGATACCAAAATAATTGCCGAAAAAGTGAGTGCAAAAAATTTCTTACAAAAACACACAAAAAAAATCATAACTGGGATTGCATTATCGCAAGGCAATATGTCCTTCCTTTTAAATGGTAAACTTTTACGATCTTCACTATCGAAGACAGTTTTAAACTGGACCGGACTTGGAGCTACGCGTGAAAAGCACGTGATGCCCAAGCATTTGGAAAAAATCAATAAAGACAAAGACCCACCATTTGCACACATGGTTGAGTATTATTATCACTCGGCCGCTCAGCTAATGGAGCCGATGATGATAAAGGAGCTGGAAAAGTATCCTTACATGAAGAAGGAACAGCGTGAACAACGTGTTTCCGCCATGCTTAAATTGATGGGCTGCACTACAAATCTATTGGAAGTTACCTTCCCTATAATAAGAAGTGATGGCAATTACGAGCTAATCACCGGCTATCGCGCACACCACACTAGACACAGATTACCACTCAAAGGCGGTGGGTTCAATTATATTATTGGCTATTATTTTTCTAGAAAAGCTGGTATATTCAAAAAATTTCTCAACGAATTTTCTAGAATATATGCATGTAGTTGTGTGTTTCAAGAAAATGTTCTTCCTTTTCAATGCTTCAACTGCTGATGTCTAGCATGATATATATAACTGACTGATAATATCCGTTCCTCTTTTGTAGGCATACGTTTTGCCATGGACGTCGACGCCGATGAGATACGCGCTTTGGCTTATCTGATGGCGTTTAAGACGGCTTGCGTGAATGTACCGTTTGGTGGTTCCAAGGGTGGCATACGTATCGACCCGAAGAAGTATACTGCACAAGAATTGCAAACAATTACGCGTCGCTATACAATGGAGCTATTACGTCGCAATATGATAGGTCCGGGTATAGATGTACCGGCACCAGATGTGAATACCAGCCAACGCGAGATGAGTTGGTTGGTGGATCAATATATTAAAACTTTTGGTAATTTTTTTTTATGAAATATTAGAAAACGTCTTGATAGACAAATAAATTGTTCTTCTAGGCTATAACGATGTAGATGCATTGGCCATCACGACTGGTAAGCCAGTAGAAATAGGCGGTATAAATGGTCGCACCGCCGCCACGGGACGTGGTCTATTTAAGGCGGCTGAATGTTTTATTATGGATAAAGATTGGATGGATTTATTAGGCTGGAAGACTGGTTGGAAAGATAAAACCGTGATCGTACAAGGGTTTGGCAATGTCGGTTCCCATGCATCCGTTTTTGTAGTGGAAGCCGGTGCCAAACTGATCGGTGTTCAAGAATTTGACGTGTCTCTAGTAAATGAGAATGGCATTGATCCAAAGGTATGTGGCGTATTGAAAATAAATATCTCCATGATAATATTTTTTTAATTTTCTTCATATACTTAGGACTTAATGGAGTATTATGCAAAAAATAATAAATCAATCAAGGGCTATACCAAAGCCACCGAAAAAGAGGGCAGTTTGTTGGGTGAAAAATGCGATATACTAATGCCTTGCTCTACGCAAAAGGTTCTCACTGTCGAAAATGCTAACAGTGTACAAGCCAAGATGATTTTAGAAGGCGCTAATGGTCCTTCGACGCCAGCTGCCGATGAAATATTACGTAAAAAGAATGTACTCATTATACCGGATTTGTTTTGCAATGCTGGCGGTGTAACGGTATCCTACTTTGAGTACTTAAAGAATATCAATCATGTATCTTATGGCAAAATGAATGTTAAACGCGAGAAAGCCATAATCAACGAGATCTTTAACTCCATGAATGAGTGCGAGGTAAGTGAACTTTGACCACCGTGCAAATAAGTTAATTTGTTAATATGAATTTTTTTAATTTATTTATTTAGGATAAGTTCAAGCCAAACAAAAAGTTAAAGCTCATAAGAGACTGTACGAAGGAGGCGGATATTGTAGACGCAGGACTACAAACAGTTATGGAAACTGCGGGGGCAGGCATTAAGATTGTGGCCAATGAATTCGGTCTCTGCAATGATTTACGCACCGCTGCCTTTATTTACTCGATTTCTAAGATTTTCCGAGCCTTAGAAATGGAGGGCATTTCTCAACAATAATTACAGAATGCGTCTGAAGTCGCTTGGCGATTATTTATTTTTACAAATTTTACATTTATATATTTATAAGATCCAAAGTGTAATATCCTTTTGTATATTTTTCTTAAATTTTTAAATAAATATTTCTTTACAAAAACACAAACAGAATGGCTTCTTGACAGCAACAGTTTAACAATTAAAAAAAAAAAACCCCTACCCACTTACTACGCCAATTTTGGTGGCATTCACCACTGCAATGATTTACGCACCGCCGCCTTTATTTACTCGATTTCGAAGATTTTCCGAGCATTAGAATTGGAGGGCATTTCTCAGCAATAATTGCAGAATGCGTCTGAAGTCGCTAGGCGATTGTTTATTTTTACACATTTTACATTTATATATTTATAAGATCGAAAGTGTAATATCCTTTTGTATATTTTTCTTCAATTCTTAAATAAATATTTCTTTACACAAACACAAACAAAATGGCTTCTTGACAGCAACAGTTTTACAATTAAAAAACAAAACCCCTACCCACTTACCTCTGTTTTTGGTACCCTTATATCTGTTTTTCTATTTTTGGTAATATGGTACTCATACGACCTGTATAACCCCATTTGCGCGCCGTGAAAAAATCGGTTTTTCACCACGCGCCAATGCATCAAATGCACCAAAATGCACCAAAAAAGTGGTGAATGGTACCAAAAATCCATCCACCAAATGCACCAAAAATAGCGTAGTAAGTGGGTAGGGGTTATTATGCATTATTCGTCATATTTTACGATCCCCAAAATCCAAAATTTTTGCCAGAATAAAATAATTAACATTAAAAAAACATTAACATTAACATATTTTCAACAGAAAAAATCAAAACTTCAAAACATAAACAGTCAATATTGTCAAATTTATTTTTCTCAGTTCAGTTGATATTGAGATTTTCATAAGAACAGTTGTGTCAACAGTTGTGGAGGATGGAGTCATATGTAGAAGTTCACGTAAGTGAGGAAAGTTTCTGACTGCCATTCACTTGGGAGTGGCCAGGAACGATTCTTTTACATGTGGCTCAAGCAGCTCACAACTTCCGGTCTTAGACCAAGTATCCTCTGGGTAGCCAACAGACATCCGTCTGGAAGCGAGCTAAAGTGAGAAGGCGAATCCCGCTTATGCGGTTGTGCGTAGGGCTTGGGACCCACCGCATAAAAACGAATAACCAGTGAATAAGAAACACAGGCCTCGGATGAGAAACCCCCCTTTTGATGACGACCACGGCAAACGTATAAAGGACTATGATTTAAGGGCATGCACCTGGAATGTCCGGACCCTTAATTGGGAAGGTGCCTCTGCCCAGCTGGTTGATGTCCTCGTAAGAGTAAAGGCTGACATCACCGCAATCCAAGAAATGCGATGGACGGGACAAGGACGGAAGAAGGTGGGTCCTTGTGACATCTACTACAGCGGCCATATAAAGGAGCGCAAATTCGGTGTGGGATTCGTGGTGGGAGAGAGACTCCGTCGTCGAGTCCTGGCATTCACTCCGGTGGATGAACGTCTAGCCACAATCCGCATCAAAGCGAGGTTCTTCAACATATCGCTGATTTGCGCCCACGCCCCGACGGAAGAGAAGGACGATGTGACCAAAGATACCTTCTATGAGCGCCTAGAACGTACCTATGAGCGCTGCCCCCGCCACGATGTCAAAATCGTGCTTGGCGATTTCAACGCTAGGGTGGGTAAAGAAGGTGTCTTTGGCACAACAGTCGGAAAATTCAGCCTCCATGACGAAACATCACCAAACGGTCTGAGGCTGATCGACTTCGCCGGGGCCCGAAATATGGTCATCTGTAGCACTAGATTCCAGCATAAGAAAATCCATCAAGCTACTTGGCTGTCCCCGGATCGAATCACTCGCAACCAGATCGATCATGTTGTGATAGATGGACGACATGTCTCCAGTGTTTTTGATGTGCGTACGCTTCGTGGTCCCAACATCGACTCGGACCACTATCTTGTAGCAGCTAAGATACGCACCCGCCTCTGTGTAGAAAAGCGCACACGTCAACAAACACAAGGAAGGTTCGACATCGAGAAGCTGCAATCACAACCGACAGCCGAACGATTTTCTACTCGACTTGCACTCCTGCTCTCTGAGAGCACTCATCAGCATCTCGGTATAAGGGAGCTGTGGGACGGCATATCAAACTCCTTACGTACAGCTGCAACCGAAACCATTGGCTTTCGGAAAAGCCAAAAAAAACAGCTGGTATGATGAGGATTGTCGTCTCGCAGTGGAGAGAAAACAGACTGCCTACCTCGCAATGTTGCGATCGACAGCAACACGAGCGGGATGGGAAAGATACCGAGAGCTGAAGAGGGAAGCGAGACGCATTTGCAGAAAAAGAAAGAAAGAGGCAGAAATGCGTGAGTATGAAGAGCTTGACAAGCTGGCCGACAGGGGTAATGCTCGAAAATTTTACGAAAAGATCCGGCGACTAACTGAAGGTTTCAAGACCGGAGCACACTCCTGTAGGACCCCCAGCGGTGATCTAGTGGTTGATGACCAGAGTATACTGTGTTTGTGGAGGGAACACTTCTCCAGCCTGCTGAATGGCAGTGAAAGTACAACACCAGGAGATGGCGAACCCGATTCCCCAATCGACGACGATGGAACAGATGTTCCATTGCCCGACCGTGAAGAAATTAGAATAGCAATTACCCGCTTGAAGAACAACAAGGCGGCGGGGGCCGATGGATTGCCGGCCGAGCTATTCAAATACGGCGGCGAAGAGCTGATAAGGTGCATGCATCAGCTTCTTTGCGAAATATGGTCGGAAGAAAGCATGCCCGACGATTGGAATCTCAGTGTACTCTGCCCAATCCACAAAAAGGGAGACCCCACAATCTGCGCCAACTATCGTGGGATAAGCCTCCTTAACATCGCTTATAAGGTTCTATCGAGCGTACTGTGTGAAAGACTAAAGCCCACCGTCAACAAACTGATTGGACCTTATCAGTGTGGCTTTAGACCTGGAAAATCAACAACTGACCAGATATTCACCATGCGCCAAATCTTGGAGAAGACCCGTGAAAAAAGGATCGACACACACCATCTATTTGTCGACTTTAAAGCTGCTTTCGACAGCACGAAAAGGAGCTGCCTTTATGCCGCGATGTCTGAATTTGGTATCCCCGCAAAACTAATACGGCTGTGTAAGTTGACGTTGAGCAACACCAAAAGCTCCGTCAGGATCGGGAAGGACCTCTCCGAGCCGTTCGATACCAAACGAGGTTTCAGACAAGGTGACTCGCTATCGTGCGACTTCTTTAACTTGATGCTGGAGAAAATTATAAGAGCTGCAGAGCTAAATAGAGAAGGTACAATCTTCTACAAGAGTGTACAGCTCCTGGCGTACGCCGATGATATTGATATCATCGGAAACAACACCCGCGCCGTTAGTTCTGCTTTTTCCCGCCTGGATAAGGAAGCGAAGCGAATGGGTCTGGTGGTGAACGAGGACAAGACGAAATATCTCCTGTCATCAAACAAACAGTCAGCGCATTCGCGTCTTGGCTCCCACGTCACTGTTGACAGTCATAACTTTGAAGTTGTAGATAATTTCGTATACCTAGGAACCAACATTAACACCGATAATAATGTCAGCCTTGAAATCCAACGCAGAATCACTCTTGCCAACAGGTGCTACTATGGACTGAGTAGGCAATTGAAAAGTAAAGTCCTCTCTCGACGAACAAAAACTAAACTCTACAAGTCCCTCATCATTTCCGTCCTACTTTATGGTGCAGAAGCGTGGACGGTGTCAACATCCGATGAGACGGCACTAGGAGTTTTCGAGAGAAAGGTTTTGCGGAAGATTTACGGTCCCTTAAACATTGGCAACGGCGAATACCGCAGAAGATGGAATGATGAGCTGTATGTGTTGTTCGACGACATAGACATAGTCCAGCGAATAAAAAGACAGCGGCTACGCTGGCTGGGTCATGTTGTTCGAATGGATGAAAGTGCCCCAGCTCTGAAAGTTTTCGATGCAGTACCCGCTGGTGGAAGCCGAGGAAGAGGGAGACCTCCACTCCGGTGGAAGGACCAGGTGGAGAAGGACCTGTCTTCACTTGGTATTACCAATTGGCGCCAAACCGCCAAAAGGAGAGATGCGTGGCGCACTGTTGTGGACTCGGCTATAACCGCGTAAGCGGTTTCTACGCCAGTTAAGAAGAAGAAGTTGTGTTGAACGGAGCGATTTGAATTTGTTCTCGAAGAAAATAATTACAAAAAAAAACCTGACGCAAATAATAAATAAACAAAAAATATTTTCTTACTGAATATTGTGGAATATTTATATATTCGTAATACAATTGTATATATACAATATACAACAAAATCAGCGGATACCAAAATAATTGCCGAAAAAGTGAGTGCAAAAAATTTCTTACAAAAACACACAAAAAAAATCATAACTGGGATTGCATTATCGCAAGGCAATATGTCCTTCCTTTTAAATGGTAAACTTTTACGATCTTCACTATCGAAGACAGTTTTAAACTGGACCGGACTTGGAGCTACGCGTGAAAAGCACGTGATGCCCAAGCATTTGGAAAAAATCAATAAAGACAAAGACCCACCATTTGCACACATGGTTGAGTATTATTATCACTCGGCCGCTCAGCTAATGGAGCCGATGATGATAAAGGAGCTGGAAAAGTATCCTTACATGAAGAAGGAACAGCGTGAACAACGTGTTTCCGCCATGCTTAAATTGATGGGCTGCACTACAAATCTATTGGAAGTTACCTTCCCTATAATAAGAAGTGATGGCAATTACGAGCTAATCACCGGCTATCGCGCACACCACACTAGACACAGATTACCACTCAAAGGCGGTGGGTTCAATTATATTATTGGCTATTATTTTTCTAGAAAAGCTGGTATATTCAAAAAATTTCTCAACGAATTTTCTAGAATATATGCATGTAGTTGTGTGTTTCAAGAAAATGTTCTTCCTTTTCAATGCTTCAACTGCTGATGTCTAGCATGATATATATAACTGACTGATAATATCCGTTCCTCTTTTGTAGGCATACGTTTTGCCATGGACGTCGACGCCGATGAGATACGCGCTTTGGCTTATCTGATGGCGTTTAAGACGGCTTGCGTGAATGTACCGTTTGGTGGTTCCAAGGGTGGCATACGTATCGACCCGAAGAAGTATACTGCACAAGAATTGCAAACAATTACGCGTCGCTATACAATGGAGCTATTACGTCGCAATATGATAGGTCCGGGTATAGATGTACCGGCACCAGATGTGAATACCAGCCAACGCGAGATGAGTTGGTTGGTGGATCAATATATTAAAACTTTTGGTAATTTTTTTTTATGAAATATTAGAAAACGTCTTGATAGACAAATAAATTGTTCTTCTAGGCTATAACGATGTAGATGCATTGGCCATCACGACTGGTAAGCCAGTAGAAATAGGCGGTATAAATGGTCGCACCGCCGCCACGGGACGTGGTCTATTTAAGGCGGCTGAATGTTTTATTATGGATAAAGATTGGATGGATTTATTAGGCTGGAAGACTGGTTGGAAAGATAAAACCGTGATCGTACAAGGGTTTGGCAATGTCGGTTCCCATGCATCCGTTTTTGTAGTGGAAGCCGGTGCCAAACTGATCGGTGTTCAAGAATTTGACGTGTCTCTAGTAAATGAGAATGGCATAGATCCAAAGGTATGTGGCGTATTGAAAATAAATATCTCCATGATAATATTTTTTTAATTTTCTTCATATACTTAGGACTTAATGGAGTATTATGCAAAAAATAATAAATCAATCAAGGGCTATACCAAAGCCACCGAAAAAGAGGGCAGTTTGTTGGGTGAAAAATGCGATATACTAATGCCTTGCTCTACGCAAAAGGTTCTCACTGTCGAAAATGCTAACAGTGTACAAGCCAAGATGATTTTAGAAGGCGCTAATGGTCCTTCGACGCCAGCTGCCGATGAAATATTACGTAAAAAGAATGTACTCATTATACCGGATTTGTTTTGCAATGCTGGCGGTGTAACGGTATCCTACTTTGAGTACTTAAAGAATATCAATCATGTATCTTATGGCAAAATGAATGTTAAACGCGAGAAAGCCATAATCAACGAGATCTTTAACTTCATGAATGAGTGCGAGGTAAGTGAACTTTGACCACCGTGCAAATAAGTTAATTTGTTAATATGAATTTTTTTAATTTATTTATTTAGGATAAGTTCAAGCCAAACAAAAAGTTAAAGCTCATAAGAGACTGTACGAAGGAGGCGGATATTGTAGACGCAGGACTACAAACAGTTATGGAAACTGCGGGGGCAGGCATTAAGATTGTGGCCAATGAATTCGGTCTCTGCAATGATTTACGCACCGCTGCCTTTATTTACTCGATTTCTAAGATTTTCCGAGCCTTAGAAATGGAGGGCATTTCTCAACAATAATTACAGAATGCGTCTGAAGTCGCTTGGCGATTATTTATTTTTACAAATTTTACATTTATATATTTATAAGATCCAAAGTGTAATATCCTTTTGTATATTTTTCTTAAATTTTTAAATAAATATTTCTTTACAAAAACACAAACAGAATGGCTTCTTGACAGCAACAGTTTAACAATTAAAAAAAAAAAACCCCTACCCACTTACTACGCCAATTTTGGTGGCATTCACCACTGCAATGATTTACGCACCGCCGCCTTTATTTACTCGATTTCGAAGATTTTCCGAGCATTAGAATTGGAGGGCATTTCTCAGCAATAATTGCAGAATGCGTCTGAAGTCGCTAGGCGATTGTTTATTTTTACACATTTTACATTTATATATTTATAAGATCGAAAGTGTAATATCCTTTTGTATATTTTTCTTCAATTTTTAAATAAATATTTCTTTACACAAACACAAACAAAATGGCTTCTTGACAGCAACAGTTTTACAATTAAAAAACAAAACCCCTACCCACTTACCTCTGTTTTTGGTACCCTTATATCTGTTTTTCTGTTTTTGGTAATATGGTACTCATACGACCTGTATAACCCCATTTGCGCGCCGTGAAAAAATCGGTTTTTCACCACGCGCCAATGCATCAAATGCACCAAAATGCACCAAAAAAGTGGTGAATGGTACCAAAAATCCATCCACCAAATGCACCAAAAATAGCGTAGTAAGTGGGTAGGGGTTATTATGCATTATTCGTCATTTTTTACGATCCCCAAAATCCAAAATTTTTGCCAGAATAAAATAATTAACATTAAAAAAACATTAACATTAACATATTTTCAACAGAAAAAATCAAAACTTCAAAACATAAACAGTCAATATTGTCAAATTTATTTTTCTCAGTTCAGTTGATATTGAGATTTTCATAAGAACAGTTGTGTTGAACGGAGCGATTTGAATTTGTTCTCGAAGAAAATAATTACAAAAAAAAACCTGACGCAAATAATAAATAAACAAAAAATATTTTCTTACTGAATATTGTGGAATATTTATATATTCGTAATACAATTGTATATATACAATATACAACAAAATCAGCGGATACCAAAATAATTGCCGAAAAAGTGAGTGCAAAAAATTTCTTACAAAAACACACAAAAAAAATCATAACTGGGATTGCATTATCGCAAGGCAATATGTCCTTCCTTTTAAATGGTAAACTTTTACGATCTTCACTATCGAAGACAGTTTTAAACTGGACCGGACTTGGAGCTACGCGTGAAAAGCACGTGATGCCCAAGCATTTGGAAAAAATCAATAAAGACAAAGACCCACCATTTGCACACATGGTTGAGTATTATTATCACTCGGCCGCTCAGCTAATGGAGCCGATGATGATAAAGGAGCTGGAAAAGTATCCTTACATGAAGAAGGAACAGCGTGAACAACGTGTTTCCGCCATGCTTAAATTGATGGGCTGCACTACAAATCTATTGGAAGTTACCTTCCCTATAATAAGAAGTGATGGCAATTACGAGCTAATCACCGGCTATCGCGCACACCACACTAGACACAGATTACCACTCAAAGGCGGTGGGTTCAATTATATTATTGGCTATTATTTTTCTAGAAAAGCTGGTATATTCAAAAAATTTCTCAACGAATTTTCTAGAATATATGCATGTAGTTGTGTGTTTCAAGAAAATGTTCTTCCTTTTCAATGCTTCAACTGCTGATGTCTAGCATGATATATATAACTGACTGATAATATCCGTTCCTCTTTTGTAGGCATACGTTTTGCCATGGACGTCGACGCCGATGAGATACGCGCTTTGGCTTATCTGATGGCGTTTAAGACGGCTTGCGTGAATGTACCGTTTGGTGGTTCCAAGGGTGGCATACGTATCGACCCGAAGAAGTATACTGCACAAGAATTGCAAACAATTACGCGTCGCTATACAATGGAGCTATTACGTCGCAATATGATAGGTCCGGGTATAGATGTACCGGCACCAGATGTGAATACCAGCCAACGCGAGATGAGTTGGTTGGTGGATCAATATATTAAAACTTTTGGTAATTTTTTTTTATGAAATATTAGAAAACGTCTTGATAGACAAATAAATTGTTCTTCTAGGCTATAACGATGTAGATGCATTGGCCATCACGACTGGTAAGCCAGTAGAAATAGGCGGTATAAATGGTCGCACCGCCGCCACGGGACGTGGTCTATTTAAGGCGGCTGAATGTTTTATTATGGATAAAGATTGGATGGATTTATTAGGCTGGAAGACTGGTTGGAAAGATAAAACCGTGATCGTACAAGGGTTTGGCAATGTCGGTTCCCATGCATCCGTTTTTGTAGTGGAAGCCGGTGCCAAACTGATCGGTGTTCAAGAATTTGACGTGTCTCTAGTAAATGAGAATGGCATTGATCCAAAGGTATGTGGCGTATTGAAAATAAATATCTCCATGATAATATTTTTTTAATTTTCTTCATATACTTAGGACTTAATGGAGTATTATGCAAAAAATAATAAATCAATCAAGGGCTATACCAAAGCCACCGAAAAAGAGGGCAGTTTGTTGGGTGAAAAATGCGATATACTAATGCCTTGCTCTACGCAAAAGGTTCTCACTGTCGAAAATGCTAACAGTGTACAAGCCAAGATGATTTTAGAAGGCGCTAATGGTCCTTCGACGCCAGCTGCCGATGAAATATTACGTAAAAAGAATGTACTCATTATACCGGATTTGTTTTGCAATGCTGGCGGTGTAACGGTATCCTACTTTGAGTACTTAAAGAATATCAATCATGTATCTTATGGCAAAATGAATGTTAAACGCGAGAAAGCCATAATCAACGAGATCTTTAACTCCATGAATGAGTGCGAGGTAAGTGAACTTTGACCACCGTGCAAATAAGTTAATTTGTTAATATGAATTTTTTTAATTTATTTATTTAGGATAAGTTCAAGCCAAACAAAAAGTTAAAGCTCATAAGAGACTGTACGAAGGAGGCGGATATTGTAGACGCAGGACTACAAACAGTTATGGAAACTGCGGGGACAGGCATTAAGATTGTGGCCAATGAATTCGGTCTCTGCAATGATTTACGCACCGCTGCCTTTATTTACTCGATTTCTAAGATTTTCCGAGCCTTAGAAATGGAGGGCATTTCTCAACAATAATTACAGAATGCGTCTGAAGTCGCTTGGCGATTATTTATTTTTACAAATTTTACATTTATATATTTATAAGATCCAAAGTGTAATATCCTTTTGTATATTTTTCTTAAATTTTTAAATAAATATTTCTTTACAAAAACACAAACAGAATGGCTTCTTGACAGCAACAGTTTAACAATTAAAAAAAAAAACCCCTACCCACTTACTACGCCAATTTTGGTGGCATTCACCACTGCAATGATTTACGCACCGCCGCCTTTATTTACTCGATTTCGAAGATTTTCCGAGCATTAGAATTGGAGGGCATTTCTCAGCAATAATTGCAGAATGCGTCTGAAGTCGCTAGGCGATTGTTTATTTTTACACATTTTACATTTATATATTTATAAGATCGAAAGTGTAATATCCTTTTGTATATTTTTCTTCAATTTTTAAATAAATATTTCTTTACACAAACACAAACAAAATGGCTTCTTGACAGCAACAGTTTTACAATTAAAAAACAAAACCCCTACCCACTTACCTCTGTTTTTGGTACCCTTATATCTGTTTTTCTGTTTTTGGTAATATGGTACTCATACGACCTGTATAACCCCATTTGCGCGCCGTGAAAAAATCGGTTTTTCACCACGCGCCAATGCATCAAATGCACCAAAATGCACCAAAAAAGTGGTGAATGGTACCAAAAATCCATCCACCAAATGCACCAAAAATAGCGTAGTAAGTGGGTAGGGGTTATTATGCATTATTCGTCATTTTTTACGATCCCCAAAATCCAAAATTTTTGCCAGAATAAAATAATTAACATTAAAAAAACATTAACATTAACATATTTTCAACAGAAAAAATCAAAACTTCAAAACATAAACAGTCAATATTGTCAAATTTATTTTTCTCAGTTCAGTTGATATTGAGATTTTCATAAGAACAGTTGTGTTGAACGGAGCGATTTGAATTTGTTCTCGAAGAAAATAATTACAAAAAAAAAACCTGACGCAAATAATAAATAAACAAAAAATATTTTCTTACTGAATATTGTGGAATATTTATATATTCGTAATACAATTGTATATATACAATATACAACAAAATCAGCGGATACCAAAATAATTGCCGAAAAAGTGAGTGCAAAAAATTTCTTACAAAAACACACAAAAAAAATCATAACTGGGATTGCATTATCGCAAGGCAATATGTCCTTCCTTTTAAATGGTAAACTTTTACGATCTTCACTATCGAAGACAGTTTTAAACTGGACCGGACTTGGAGCTACGCGTGAAAAGCACGTGATGCCCAAGCATTTGGAAAAAATCAATAAAGACAAAGACCCACCATTTGCACACATGGTTGAGTATTATTATCACTCGGCCGCTCAGCTAATGGAGCCGATGATGATAAAGGAGCTGGAAAAGTATCCTTACATGAAGAAGGAACAGCGTGAACAACGTGTTTCCGCCATGCTTAAATTGATGGGCTGCACTACAAATCTATTGGAAGTTACCTTCCCTATATTAAGAAGTGATGGCAATTACGAGCTAATCACCGGCTATCGCGCACACCACACTAGACACAGATTACCACTCAAAGGCGGTGGGTTCAATTATATTATTGGCTATTATTTTTCTAGAAAAGCTGGTATATTCAAAAAATTTCTCAACGAATTTTCTAGAATATATGCATGTAGTTGTGTGTTTCAAGAAAATGTTCTTCCTTTTCAATGCTTCAACTGCTGATGTCTAGCATGATATATATAACTGACTGATAATATCCGTTCCTCTTTTGTAGGCATACGTTTTGCCATGGACGTCGACGCCGATGAGATACGCGCTTTGGCTTATCTGATGGCGTTTAAGACGGCTTGCGTGAATGTACCGTTTGGTGGTTCCAAGGGTGGCATACGTATCGACCCGAAGAAGTATACTGCACAAGAATTGCAAACAATTACGCGTCGCTATACAATGGAGCTATTACGTCGCAATATGATAGGTCCGGGTATAGATGTACCGGCACCAGATGTGAATACCAGCCAACGCGAGATGAGTTGGTTGGTGGATCAATATATTAAAACTTTTGGTAATTTTTTTTTATGAAATATTAGAAAACGTCTTGATAGACAAATAAATTGTTCTTCTAGGCTATAACGATGTAGATGCATTGGCCATCACGACTGGTAAGCCAGTAGAAATAGGCGGTATAAATGGTCGCACCGCCGCCACGGGACGTGGTCTATTTAAGGCGGCTGAATGTTTTATTATGGATAAAGATTGGATGGATTTATTAGGCTGGAAGACTGGTTGGAAAGATAAAACCGTGACCGTACAAGGGTTTGGCAATGTCGGTTCCCATGCATCCGTTTTTGTAGTGGAAGCCGGTGCCAAACTGATCGGTGTTCAAGAATTTGACGTGTCTCTAGTAAATGAGAATGGCATTGATCCAAAGGTATGTGGCGTATTGAAAATAAATATCTCCATGATAATATTTTTTTAATTTTCTTCATATACTTAGGACTTAATGGAGTATTATGCAAAAAATAATAAATCAATCAAGGGCTATACCAAAGCCACCGAAAAAGAGGGCAGTTTGTTGGGTGAAAAATGCGATATACTAATGCCTTGCTCTACGCAAAAGGTTCTCACTGTCGAAAATGCTAACAGTGTACAAGCCAAGATGATTTTAGAAGGCGCTAATGGTCCTTCGACGCCAGCTGCCGATGAAATATTACGTAAAAAGAATGTACTCATTATACCGGATTTGTTTTGCAATGCTGGCGGTGTAACGGTATCCTACTTTGAGTACTTAAAGAATATCAATCATGTATCTTATGGCAAAATGAATGTTAAACGCGAGAAAGCCATAATCAACGAGATCTTTAACTCCATGAATGAGTGCGAGGTAAGTGAACTTTGACCACCGTGCAAATAAGTTAATTTGTTAATATGAATTTTTTTAATTTATTTATTTAGGATAAGTTCAAGCCAAACAAAAAGTTAAAGCTCATAAGAGACTGTACGAAGGAGGCGGATATTGTAGACGCAGGACTACAAACAGTTATGGAAACTGCGGGGGCAGGCATTAAGATTGTGGCCAATGAATTCGGTCTCTGCAATGATTTACGCACCGCTGCCTTTATTTACTCGATTTCTAAGATTTTCCGAGCCTTAGAAATGGAGGGCATTTCTCAACAATAATTACAGAATGCGTCTGAAGTCGCTTGGCGATTATTTATTTTTACAAATTTTACATTTATATATTTATAAGATCCAAAGTGTAATATCCTTTTGTATATTTTTCTTAAATTTTTAAATAAATATTTCTTTACAAAAACACAAACAGAATGGCTTCTTGACAGCAACAGTTTAACAATTAAAAAAAAAAACCCCTACCCACTTACTACGCCAATTTTGGTGGCATTCACCACTGCAATGATTTACGCACCGCCGCCTTTATTTACTCGATTTCGAAGATTTTCCGAGCATTAGAATTGGAGGGCATTTCTCAGCAATAATTGCAGAATGCGTCTGAAGTCGCTAGGCGATTGTTTATTTTTACACATTTTACATTTATATATTTATAAGATCGAAAGTGTAATATCCTTTTGTATATTTTTCTTCAATTTTTAAATAAATATTTCTTTACACAAACACAAACAAAATGGCTTCTTGACAGCAACAGTTTTACAATTAAAAAACAAAACCCCTACCCACTTACCTCTGTTTTTGGTACCCTTATATCTGTTTTTCTGTTTTTGGTAATATGGTACTCATACGACCTGTATAACCCCATTTGCGCGCCGTGAAAAAATCGGTTTTTCACCACGCGCCAATGCATCAAATGCACCAAAATGCACCAAAAAAGTGGTGAATGGTACCAAAAATCCATCCACCAAATGCACCAAAAATAGCGTAGTAAGTGGGTAGGGGTTATTATGCATTATTCGTCATTTTTTACGATCCCCAAAATCCAAAATTTTTGCCAGAATAAAATAATTAACATTAAAAAAACATTAACATTAACATATTTTCAACAGAAAAAATCAAAACTTCAAAACATAAACAGTCAATATTGTCAAATTTATTTTTCTCAGTTCAGTTGATATTGAGATTTTCATAAGAACAGTTGTGTTGAACGGAGCGATTTGAATTTGTTCTCGAAGAAAATAATTACAAAAAAAAACCTGACGCAAATAATAAATAAACAAAAAATATTTTCTTACTGAATATTGTGGAATATTTATATATTCGTAATACAATTGTATATATACAATATACAACAAAATCAGCGGATACCAAAATAATTGCCGAAAAAGTGAGTGCAAAAAATTTCTTACAAAAACACACAAAAAAAATCATAACTGGGATTGCATTATCGCAAGGCAATATGTCCTTCCTTTTAAATGGTAAACTTTTACGATCTTCACTATCGAAGACAGTTTTAAACTGGACCGGACTTGGAGCTACGCGTGAAAAGCACGTGATGCCCAAGCATTTGGAAAAAATCAATAAAGACAAAGACCCACCATTTGCACACATGGTTGAGTATTATTATCACTCGGCCGCTCAGCTAATGGAGCCGATGATGATAAAGGAGCTGGAAAAGTATCCTTACATGAAGAAGGAACAGCGTGAACAACGTGTTTCCGCCATGCTTAAATTGATGGGCTGCACTACAAATCTATTGGAAGTTACCTTCCCTATAATAAGAAGTGATGGCAATTACGAGCTAATCACCGGCTATCGCGCACACCACACTAGACACAGATTACCACTCAAAGGCGGTGGGTTCAATTATATTATTGGCTATTATTTTTCTAGAAAAGCTGGTATATTCAAAAAAATTCTCAACGAATTTTCTAGAATATATGCATGTAGTTGTGTGTTTCAAGAAAATGTTCTTCCTTTTCAATGCTTCAACTGCTGATGTCTAGCATGATATATATAACTGACTGATAATATCCGTTCCTCTTTTGTAGGCATACGTTTTGCCATGGACGTCGACGCCGATGAGATACGCGCTTTGGCTTATCTGATGGCGTTTAAGACGGCTTGCGTGAATGTACCGTTTGGTGGTTCCAAGGGTGGCATACGTATCGACCCGAAGAAGTACACTGCACAAGAATTGCAAACAATTACGCGTCGCTATACAATGGAGCTATTACGTCGCAATATGATAGGTCCGGGTATAGATGTACCGGCACCAGATGTGAATACCAGCCAACGCGAGATGAGTTGGTTGGTGGATCAATATATTAAAACTTTTGGTAATTTTTTTTTATGAAATATTAGAAAACGTCTTGATAGACAAATAAATTGTTCTTCTAGGCTATAACGATGTAGATGCATTGGCCATCACGACTGGTAAGCCAGTAGAAATAGGCGGTATAAATGGTCGCACCGCCGCCACGGGACGTGGTCTATTTAAGGCGGCTGAATGTTTTATTATGGATAAAGATTGGATGGATTTATTAGGCTGGAAGACTGGTTGGAAAGATAAAACCGTGATCGTACAAGGGTTTGGCAATGTCGGTTCCCATGCATCCGTTTTTGTAGTGTTCTAAGATTTTCCGAGCCTTAGAAATGGAGGGCATTTCTCAACAATAATTACAGAATGCGTCTGAAGTCGCTTGGCGATTATTTATTTTTACAAATTTTACATTTATATATTTATAAGATCCAAAGTGTAATATCCTTTTGTATATTTTTCTTAAATTTTTAAATAAATATTTCTTTACAAAAACACAAACAGAATGGCTTCTTGACAGCAACAGTTTAACAATTAAAAAAAAAAACCCCTACCCACTTACTACGCCAATTTTGGTGGCATTCACCACTGCAATGATTTACGCACCGCCGCCTTTATTTACTCGATTTCGAAGATTTTCCGAGCATTAGAATTGGAGGGCATTTCTCAGCAATAATTGCAGAATGCGTCTGAAGTCGCTAGGCGATTGTTTATTTTTACACATTTTACATTTATATATTTATAAGATCGAAAGTGTAATATCCTTTTGTATATTTTTCTTCAATTTTTAAATAAATATTTCTTTACACAAACACAAACAAAATGGCTTCTTGACAGCAACAGTTTTACAATTAAAAAACAAAACCCCTACCCACTTACCTCTGTTTTTGGTACCCTTATATCTGTTTTTCTGTTTTTGGTAATATGGTACTCATACGACCTGTATAACCCCATTTGCGCGCCGTGAAAAAATCGGTTTTTCACCACGCGTCAATGCATCAAATGCACCAAAATGCACCAAAAAAGTGGTGAATGGTACCAAAAATCCATCCACCAAATGCACCAAAAATAGCGTAGTAAGTGGGTAGGGGTTATTATGCATTATTCGTCATTTTTTACGATCCCCAAAATCCAAAATTTTTGCCAGAATAAAATAATTAACATTAAAAAAACATTAACATTAACATATTTTCAACAGAAAAAATCAAACTTCAAAACATAAACAGTCAATATTGTCAAATTTATTTTTCTCAGTTCAGTTGATATTGAGATTTTCATAAGAACAGTTGTGTTGAACGGAGCGATTTGAATTTGTTCTCGAAGAAAATAATTACAAAAAAAAACCTGACGCAAATAATAAATAAACAAAAAATATTTTCTTACTGAATATTGTGGAATATTTATATATTCGTAATACAATTGTATATATACAATATACAACAAAATCAGCGGATACCAAAATAATTGCCGAAAAAGTGAGTGCAAAAAATTTCTTACAAAAACACACAAAAAAAAATCATAACTGGGATTGCATTATCGCAAGGCAATATGTCCTTCCTTTTAAATGGTAAACTTTTACGATCTTCACTATCGAAGACAGTTTTAAACTGGACCGGACTTGGGGCTACGCGTGAAAAGCACGTGATGCCCAAGCATTTGGAAAAAATCAATAAAGACAAAGACCCACCATTTGCACACATGGTTGAGTATTATTATCACTCGGCCGCTCAGCTAATGGAGCCGATGATGATAAAGGAGCTGGAAAAGTATCCTTACATGAAGAAGGAACAGCGTGAACAACGTGTTTCCGCCATGCTTAAATTGATGGGCTGCACTACAAATCTATTGGAAGTTACCTTCCCTATAATAAGAAGTGATGGCAATTACGAGCTAATCACCGGCTATCGCGCACACCACACTAGACACAGATTACCACTCAAAGGCGGTGGTTTCAATTATATTATTGGCTATTATTTTTCTAGAAAAGCTGGTATATTCAAAAAATTTCTCAACGAATTTTCTAGAATATATGCATGTAGTTGTGTGTTTCAAGAAAATGTTCTTCCTTTTCAATGCTTCAACTGCTGATGTCTAGCATGATATATATAACTGACTGATAATATCCGTTCCTCTTTTGTAGGCATACGTTTTGCCATGGACGTCGACGCCGATGAGATACGCGCTTTGGCTTATCTGATGGCGTTTAAGACGGCTTGCGTGAATGTACCGTTTGGTGGTTCCAAGGGTGGCATACGTATCGACCCGAAGAAGTATACTGCACAAGAATTGCAAACAATTACGCGTCGCTATACAATGGAGCTATTACGTCGCAATATGATAGGTCCGGGTATAGATGTACCGGCACCAGATGTGAATACCAGCCAACGCGAGATGAGTTGGTTGGTGGATCAATATATTAAAACTTTTGGTAATTTTTTTTTATGAAATATTAGAAAACGTCTTGATAGACAAATAAATTGTTCTTCTAGGCTATAACGATGTAGATGCATTGGCCATCACGACTGGTAAGCCAGTAGAAATAGGCGGTATAAATGGTCGCACCGCCGCCACGGGACGTGGTCTATTTAAGGCGGCTGAATGTTTTATTATGGATAAAGATTGGATGGATTTATTAGGCTGGAAGACTGGTTGGAAAGATAAAACCGTGATCGTACAAGGGTTTGGCAATGTCGGTTCCCATGCATCCGTTTTTGTAGTGGAAGCCGGTGCCAAACTGATCGGTGTTCAAGAATTTGACGTGTCTCTAGTAAATGAGAATGGCATTGATCCAAAGGTATGTGGCGTATTGAAAATAAATATCTCCATGATAATATTTTTTTAATTTTCTTCATATACTTAGGACTTAATGGAGTATTATGCAAAAAATAATAAATCAATCAAGGGCTATACCAAAGCCACCGAAAAAGAGGGCAGTTTGTTGGGTGAAAAATGCGATATACTAATGCCTTGCTCTACGCAAAAGGTTCTCACTGTCGAAAATGCTAACAGTGTACAAGCCAAGATGATTTTAGAAGGCGCTAATGGTCCTTCGACGCCAGCTGCCGATGAAATATTACGTAAAAAGAATGTACTCATTATACCGGATTTGTTTTGCAATGCTGGCGGTGTAACGGTATCCTACTTTGAGTACTTAAAGAATATCAATCATGTATCTTATGGCAAAATGAATGTTAAACGCGAGAAAGCCATAATCAACGAGATCTTTAACTCCATGAATGAGTGCGAGGTAAGTGAACTTTGACCACCGTGCAAATAAGTTAATTTGTTAATATGAATTTTTTTAATTTATTTATTTAGGATAAGTTCAAGCCAAACAAAAAGTTAAAGCTCATAAGAGACTGTACGAAGGAGGCGGATATTGTAGACGCAGGACTACAAACAGTTATGGAAACTGCGGGGGCAGGCATTAAGATTGTGGCCAATGAATTCGGTCTCTGCAATGATTTACGCACCGCTGCCTTTATTTACTCGATTTCTAAGATTTTCCGAGCCTTAGAAATGGAGGGTATTTCTCAACAATAATTACAGAATGCGTCTGAAGTCGCTTGGCGATTATTTATTTTTACAAATTTTACATTTATATATTTATAAGATCCAAAGTGTAATATCCTTTTGTATATTTTTCTTAAATTTTTAAATAAATATTTCTTTACAAAAACACAAACAGAATGGCTTCTTGACAGCAACAGTTTAACAATTAAAAAAAAAAACCCCTACCCACTTACTACGCCAATTTTGGTGGCATTCACCACTGCAATGATTTACGCACCGCCGCCTTTATTTACTCGATTTCGAAGATTTTCCGAGCATTAGAATTGGAGGGCATTTCTCAGCAATAATTGCAGAATGCGTCTGAAGTCGCTAGGCGATTGTTTATTTTTACACATTTTACATTTATATATTTATAAGATCGAAAGTGTAATATCCTTTTGTATATTTTTCTTCAATTTTTAAATAAATATTTCTTTACACAAACACAAACAAAATGGCTTCTTGACAGCAACAGTTTTACAATTAAAAAACAAAACCCCTACCCACTTACCTCTGTTTTTGGTACCCTTATATCTGTTTTTCTGTTTTTGGTAATATGGTACTCATACGACCTGTATAACCCCATTTGCGCGCCGTGAAAAAATCGGTTTTTCACCACGCGTCAATGCATCAAATGCACCAAAATGCACCAAAAAAGTGGTGAATGGTACCAAAAATCCATCCACCAAATGCACCAAAAATAGCGTAGTAAGTGGGTAGGGGTTATTATGCATTATTCGTCATTTTTTACGATCCCCAAAATCCAAAATTTTTGCCAGAATAAAATAATTAACATTAAAAAAACATTAACATTAACATATTTTCAACAGAAAAAATCAAAACTTCAAAACATAAACAGTCAATATTGTCAAATTTATTTTTCTCAGTTCAGTTGATATTGAGATTTTCATAAGAACAGTTGTGTTGAACGGAGCGATTTGAATTTGTTCTCGAAGAAAATAATTACAAAAAAAAACCTGACGCAAATAATAAATAAACAAAAAATATTTTCTTACTGAATATTGTGGAATATTTATATATTCGTAATACAATTGTATATATACAATATACAACAAAATCAGCGGATACCAAAATAATTGCCGAAAAAGTGAGTGCAAAAAATTTCTTACAAAAACACAAAAAAAAAATCATAACTGGGATTGCATTATCGCAAGGCAATATGTCCTTCCTTTTAAATGGTAAACTTTTACGATCTTCACTATCGAAGACAGTTTTAAACTGGACCGGACTTGGGGCTACGCGTGAAAAGCACGTGATGCCCAAGCATTTGGAAAAAATCAATAAAGACAAAGACCCACCATTTGCACACATGGTTGAGTATTATTATCACTCGGCCGCTCAGCTAATGGAGCCGATGATGATAAAGGAGCTGGAAAAGTATCCTTACATGAAGAAGGAACAGCGTGAACAACGTGTTTCCGCCATGCTTAAATTGATGGGCTGCACTACAAATCTATTGGAAGTTACCTTCCCTATAATAAGAAGTGATGGCAATTACGAGCTAATCACCGGCTATCGCGCACACCACACTAGACACAGATTACCACTCAAAGGCGGTGGGTTCAATTATATTATTGGCTATTATTTTTCTAGAAAAGCTGGTATATTCAAAAAATTTCTCAACGAATTTTCTAGAATATATGCATGTAGTTGTGTGTTTCAAGAAAATGTTCTTCCTTTTCAATGCTTCAACTGCTGATGTCTAGCATGATATATATAACTGACTGATAATATCCGTTCCTCTTTTGTAGGCATACGTTTTGCCATGGACGTCGACGCCGATGAGATACGCGCTTTGGCTTATCTGATGGCGTTTAAGACGGCTTGCGTGAATGTACCGTTTGGTGGTTCCAAGGGTGGCATACGTATCGACCCGAAGAAGTATACTGCACAAGAATTGCAAACAATTACGCGTCGCTATACAATGGAGCTATTACGTCGCAATATGATAGGTCCGGGTATAGATGTACCGGCACCAGATGTGAATACCAGCCAACGCGAGATGAGTTGGTTGGTGGATCAATATATTAAAACTTTTGGTAATTTTTTTTTATGAAATATTAGAAAACGTCTTGATAGACAAATAAATTGTTCTTCTAGGCTATAACGATGTAGATGCATTGGCCATCACGACTGGTAAGCCAGTAGAAATAGGCGGTATAAATGGTCGCACCGCCGCCACGGGACGTGGTCTATTTAAGGCGGCTGAATGTTTTATTATGGATAAAGATTGGATGGATTTATTAGGCTGGAAGACTGGTTGGAAAGATAAAACCGTGATCGTACAAGGGTTTGGCAATGTCGGTTCCCATGCATCCGTTTTTGTAGTGGAAGCCGGTGCCAAACTGATCGGTGTTCAAGAATTTGACGTGTCTCTAGTAAATGAGAATGGCATTGATCCAAAGGTATGTGGCGTATTGAAAATAAATATCTCCATGATAATATTTTTTTAATTTTCTTCATATACTTAGGACTTAATGGAGTATTATGCAAAAAATAATAAATCAATCAAGGGCTATACCAAAGCCACCGAAAAAGAGGGCAGTTTGTTGGGTGAAAAATGCGATATACTAATGCCTTGCTCTACGCAAAAGGTTCTCACTGTCGAAAATGCTAACAGTGTACAAGCCAAGATGATTTTAGAAGGCGCTAATGGTCCTTCGACGCCAGCTGCCGATGAAATATTACGTAAAAAGAATGTACTCATTATACCGGATTTGTTTTGCAATGCTGGCGGTGTAACGGTATCCTACTTTGAGTACTTAAAGAATATCAATCATGTATCTTATGGCAAAATGAATGTTAAACGCGAGAAAGCCATAATCAACGAGATCTTTAACTCCATGAATGAGTGCGAGGTAAGTGAACTTTGACCACCGTGCAAATAAGTTAATTTGTTAATATGAATTTTTTTAATTTATTTATTTAGGATAAGTTCAAGCCAAACAAAAAGTTAAAGCTCATAAGAGACTGTACGAAGGAGGCGGATATTGTAGACGCAGGACTACAAACAGTTATGGAAACTGCGGGGGCAGGCATTAAGATTGTGGCCAATGAATTCGGTCTCTGCAATGATTTACGCACCGCTGCCTTTATTTACTCGATTTCTAAGATTTTCCGAGCCTTAGAAATGGAGGGCATTTCTCAACAATAATTACAGAATGCGTCTGAAGTCGCTTGGCGATTATTTATTTTTACAAATTTTACATTTATATATTTATAAGATCCAAAGTGTAATATCCTTTTGTATATTTTTCTTAAATTTTTAAATAAATATTTCTTTACAAAAACACAAACAGAATGGCTTCTTGAAAGCAACAGTTTAACAATTAAAAAAAAACCCCTACCCACTTACTACGCCAATTTTGGTGGCATTCACCACTTTTTTGTTGTTTTTTGATGCATTTTGGTGGATGGATTTTGGCACCATTCACCACTTTTTTAATTTTTTTTGGTGGATTGATTTTGGTACCATTAACCACTTTTTTGGTGTTTTTTGATGCATTTTGGTGGATGGATTTTGGTACCATTCACCACTTTTTTGGTGTGTTTTGATGCATTTTGGTGGATGTGTTGTGGTACCATTCACCACTTTTTTGATTTTTTTTGGTGGATGGATTTTGGTACCATTCACCCCTTTTTTGGTGTTTTTGGCGATTTTTTTTTTTTTTGTTGATGGATTTTGATACCATTCACCACTTTTTTGGTTTTGATGTTTTTTGGCGATTTTTGGTGTTGTTTGGTGGATGGATTTTGGTACCATTCACCACATTTTTGGTGCTTTTTTATGTTTTTTTGGCGATTATTGGTTTTTTTTGGTATTTTTTGATACATTGGCGCGTCGTGAAAAAATCGATTTTTTGTGATTGTCGCGCTCCTGGTGATACTGGAGTGATGGTGGATGGATGAAAAAGTTAGTGCTCGATAGCACCAACATTTATAAATAGAATTCCATCCACCTAGTGCATCCGTTCCATCCGCCAGTGACCACCAAATGTGCATCATTGGGTGACCATCGACATATGGTACACGTGCGATTGTCGCGCTCCTGGTGACGCTAGGTTCGCTACCAATGGCTCAAATGATAGCCAATGGAACCTACTAGGTGGCCCAAAGCATTTGAGCCACCAACCGGACGCACCCAATAGCATAGCGTTTTAAAGTCTACATACTTTTGTACCCCATCATACATATATATGTGTTCAAGTGTACACATTGTTTCACATATGATTATTGAATTTTGTTTAAATGAGTCTGGCTCAACCCCCAACTGTAACATTCATCCACACTCACTAAGCATCAACATACCACACTGGCACACAACATTTATCCAAATCCACACCACTGATACATAACATTCACCACACTCACCACAGAACAGAAGAAAACTGTCACATCAACACACCCACACACATAACAACACCGTACACCACACAAAAGGGAATAGAAAGGATCGTCAATGATACCCGCGATTTCTTCTTTTTCGACCTGCGTTCCGATTCACGTATCTTCATTCGTTTTTCACCATCCATCCGCAGCAAGCAGTTGATTAAATCGACAACCTTTGTATAAAACTAACATTTAAAATATAAAATTAGCTAAACCATATAAAATCGAATAAAGACAAATATTATAAATTGTATTAGCACAATATACGTCTTTCATTGTTTTTCGGACATATGTACATATATGGATATTAACAGAGTGCGTCCAAAACTAGTGAGAGGCTATGCACCCTATTATTCATGGTCCTTCGAGCCTTACTGAAAGGCACTATTGGTGATACTACCAAAAAATCAAATAAAATACATACACATTAAAATCATAAAATGCGGTGACAAAAATTCGGAAATACAAAAAGAAAAGTAAAAAATAATTGCAGTGAACGGAATATATATTCTTATAAAATAAATGTGCAGTGACTAACACAATAATAAAAGATACAACTGCGCAAAATATTTAAATAAAACAACAACTTTTGTTGCGAGAGTATAAATATACACAATCATATAAGTATACAAACTTATAACAAAAAGAAAGAAACAGTGCAAAACAAGTATGCAATATAAGTATCACTCGTCCAGAAGAAAAATAAATAAAAAACAAACATAAATACAAAAACAAACGGGCGGTAAACTAAGCACTAAACATTAACATAACATAATCAACATAATGTGAATGTAACAAAAACGGGCTCGAAAATAACAACAACAATATACACACCTCCAGCTGCATTATAACAGAAACAAAGCACAGCGAGCAACAGAACAGCTGGCAGCCTGTAGAATAGGAGCAAATAAATTGGATCGGAAAACGCAATATAAACTCACAATCTATACACATTCCCATACCTCTTTAAGCGGTATAAATTGAGTTGTATCGATTCCAGATTTTATTTATTTATATGCAAAAATTCGGCTTAGATAAAATAACATCTGTAACCAAAAACCATTTAAACGGCTATAATTTATGATTATAATTGACGGTAAAAATCAAAATACCGATATAAAAAAGAGATACACGACTTACAAAATATATACAAACTTACATACATATATACACCACAAATTGCCAATGCGCTTACATTTGTATATAAATATACATAACACATATAAAAAACATATTCAAGTATATAAATATGCACATGGACACTTGCAATATGTTCCGGCGATACGCCTTCAGCTTCTGAAAGCAGTAAGCTGCATAGTAACCAATAAGTAATGAAAAGGTGCAGTGGATAAAATAACCGCATATTACCTATTCCGTTTTCACGCTCTTCTTATCGCGCAAACATACTAACATTTATACTACATATAATCTGTCTATTCCTCAACACCCTACAAACATTTTTAAACATGTTTAATGAAAAACAAGCCGGATTGCACAAACCATATTATATTTTCTTAAATATATGCACATACATGCACACATATGTAAAAAAGCCATTGATCTCTATCACGAGCTCTCATACGCGCAACAACATACATTAGTGCATACACAAGGACAGTCGAATAAGTCCATAATAAGTAATCCAAAAGTAATAATGCAATGTAAAAAAGCCATTGATCTCTATCACGAGCTCTCATACGCGCAACAACATACATTAGTGCATACACAAGGACAGTCGAATAAGTCCGTAACGAATAATCCATTCAAACTAACACAAAAATTACCATATATTGTCGATCAACTTGACGACCAATTCGGATCACAGTCTTGGCGCAACACAAGCCTTAGTAGCCTTGTAGGTACGCTATAACAACTACAGCGACTGCTAGGCTAAAACATTCGCCTAGGGGGGCCGGGATGTTTAAATGAGTCTGGCTCAACCCCCAACTGTAACATTCATCCACACTCACTAAGCATCAACATACCACACTGGCACACAACATTTATCCAAATCCACACCACTGATACATAACATTCACCACACTCACCACAGAACAGAAGAAAACTGTCACATCAACACACCCACACACATAACAACACCGTACACCACACAAAAGGGAATAGAAAGGATCGTCAATGATACCCGCGATTTCTTCTTTTTCGACCTGCGTTCCGATTCACGTATCTTCATTCGTTTTTCACCATCCATCCGCAGCAAGCAGTTGATTAAATCGACAACCTTTGTATAAAACTAACATTTAAAATATAAAATTAGCTAAACCATATAAAATCGAATAAAGACAAATATTATAAATTGTATTAGCACAATATACGTCTTTCATTGTTTTTCGGACATATGTACATATATGGATATTAACAGAGTGCGTCCAAAACTAGTGAGAGGCTATGCACCCTATTATTCAAATTTGTTATACATTTATCAACATATGATAGAATTTGTTATACATTTATCAACATATGATTATGATAGAATTTTCACATATAGATGGATACCCATACAATGTTACACATGTGCTGCTAACAGCTGATGTGGCAGATGGCATATGGCATGCGTTTATGCATGATCATTGAGATGATTGGTGGATGGATTTTTCACATATAGATGGAGGTACCCGTACAATATTACACATGCGCTGCTAACAGCTGATGTGGCAGATGGCATATGGCATGCGTTTACTACATGATGCGATCATTGAGATAATTCTCATGAATTCTCAACTTGTTTATATGCACTATGTATATATAACAAACAGACGCGCATAATGTGTACATATGTCTTTTGGTATACCATTATGCATGATCATGTGTGTATTTATGCCCTTTTTTATACTATTTTTTTTCTTTCTTTTTTCTTTTTACAGGTTATGCTGTTATGCTGCTGCTGCTTCTGTTGCTGTTGTTCCTGTTGTTCGAGGGTGGGTGGGCAAGGGGAAGAAACCCCCTACCCACTTACTACGCCAATTTTGATGGTATTCACCACTGCAATGATTTACGCACCGCCGCCTTTATTTACTCGATTTCGAAGATTTTCCGAGCATTAGAATTGAAGGGCATTTCTCAGCAATAATTGCAGAATGCGTCTGAAGTCGCTAGGCGATTGTTTATTTTTACACATTTTACATTTATATATTTATAAGATCCAAAGTGTAATATCCTTTTGTATATTTTTCTTCAATTTTTAAATAAATATTTCTTTACACAAACACAAACAAAATGGCTTCTTGACAGCAACAGTTTTACAATTAAAAAACAAAACCCCTACCCACTTACCTCTGTTTTTGGTACCCTTATATCTGTTTTTCTGTTTTTGGTAATATGGTACTCATACGACCTGTATAACCCCATTTGCGCGCCGTGAAAAAATCGGGTTTTCACCACGCGTCAATGCATCAAATGCACCAAAATGCACCAAAAAAGTGGTGAATGGTACCAAAAATCCATCCACCAAATGCACCAAAAATAGCGTAGTAAGTGGGTAGGGGTTATTATGCATTATTCGTCATTTTTTACGATCCCCAAAATCCAAAATTTTTGCCAGAATAAAATAATTAACATTAAAAAAACATTAACATTAACATATTTTCAACAGAAAAAATCAAAACTTCAAAACATAAACAGTCAATATTGTCAAATTAATTTTTCTCAGTTCAGTTGATATTGAGATTTTCATAAGAACAGTTGTGTTGAACGGAGCGATTTGAATTTGTTCTCGAAGAAAATAATTACAAAAAAAAACCTGACGCAAATAATAAATAAACAAAAAATATTTTCTTACTGAATATTGTGGAATATTTATATATTCGTAATACAATTGTATATATACAATATACAACAAAATCAGCGGATACCAAAATAATTGCCGAAAAAGTGAGTGCAAAAAATTTCTTACAAAAACACACAAAAAAAATCATAACTGGGATTGCATTATCGCAAGGCAATATGTCCTTCCTTTTAAATGGTAAAGTTTTACGATCTTCACTATCGAAGACAGTTTTAAACTGGACCGGACTTGGAGCTACGCGTGAAAAGCACGTGATGCCCAAGCATTTGGAAAAAATCAATAAAGACAAAGACCCACCATTTGCACACATGGTTGAGTATTATTATCACTCGGCCGCTCAGCTAATGGAGCCGATGATGATAAAGGAGCTGGAAAAGTATCCTTACATGAAGAAGGAACAGCGTGAATAACGTGTTTCCGTCATGCTTAAATTGATGGGCTGCACTACAAATCTATTGGAAGTTACCTTCCCTATAATAAGAAGTGATGGCAATTACGAGCTAATCACCGGCTATCGCGCACACCACACTAGACACAGATTACCACTCAAAGGCGGTGGGTTCAATTATATTATTGGCTATTATTTTTCTAGAAAAGCTGGTATATTCAAAAAATTTCTCAACGAATTTTCTAGAATATATGCATGTAGTTGTGTGTTCAAAGAAAATGTTCTTCCTTTTCAATGCTTCAACTGCTGATGTCTAGCATGATATATATAACTGACTGATCATATCCGTTCCTCTTTTGTAGGCATACATTTTGCCATGGACGTCGACGCCGATGAGATACGCGCTTTGGCTTATCTGATGGCGTTTAAGACGGCTTGCGTGAATGTACCGTTTGGTGGTTCCAAGGGTGGCATACGTATCGACCCGAAGAAGTATACTGCACAAGAATTGCAAACAATTACGCGTCGCTATACAATGGAGCTATTACGTCGCAATATGATAGGTCCGGGTATAGATGTACCGGCACCAGATGTGAATACCAGCCAACGCGAGATGAGTTGGTTGGTGGATCAATATATTAAAACTTTTGGTAATTTTTTTTTATGAAATATTAGAAAACGTCTTGATAGACAAATAAATTGTTCTTCTAGGCTATAACGATGTAGATGCATTGGCCATCACGACTGGTAAGCCAGTAGAAATAGGCGGTATAAATGGTCGCACCGCCGCCACGGGACGTGGTCTATTTAAGGCGGCTGAATGTTTTATTATGGATAAAGATTGGATGGATTTATTAGGCTGGAAGACTGGTTGGAAAGATAAAACCGTGATCGTACAAGGGTTTGGCAATGTCGGTTCCCATGCATCCGTTTTTGTAGTGGAAGCCGGTGCCAAACTGATCGGTGTTCAAGAATTTGACGTGTCTCTAGTAAATGAGAATGGCATTGATCCAAAGGTATGTGGCGTATTGAAAATAAATATCTCCATGATAATATTTTTTTAATTTTCTTCATATACTTAGGACTTAATGGAGTATTATGCAAAAAATAATAAATCAATCAAGGGCTATACCAAAGCCACCGAAAAAGAGGGCAGTTTGTTGGGTGAAAAATGCGATATACTAATGCCTTGCTCTACGCAAAAGGTTCTCACTGTCGAAAATGCTAACAGTGTACAAGCCAAGATGATTTTAGAAGGCGCTAATGGTCCTTCGACGCCAGCTGCCGATGAAATATTACGTAAAAAGAATGTACTCATTATACCGGATTTGTTTTGCAATGCTGGCGGTGTAACGGTATCCTACTTTGAGTACTTAAAGAATATCAATCATGTATCTTATGGCAAAATGAATGTTAAACGCGAGAAAGCCATAATCAACGAGATCTTTAACTCCATGAATGAGTGCGAGGTAAGTGAACTTTGACCACCGTGCAAATAAGTTAATTTGTTAATATGAATTTTTTTAATTTATTTATTTAGGATAAGTTCAAGCCAAACAAAAAGTTAAAGCTCATAAGAGACTGTACGAAGGAGGCGGATATTGTAGACGCAGGACTACAAACAGTTATGGAAACTGCGGGGGCAGGCATTAAGATTGTGGCCAATGAATTCGGTCTCTGCAATGATTTACGCACCGCTGCCTTTATTTACTCGATTTCTAAGATTTTCCGAGCCTTAGAAATGGAGGGCATTTCTCAACAATAATTACAGAATGCGTCTGAAGTCGCTTGGCGATTATTTATTTTTACAAATTTTACATTTATATATTTATAAGATCCAAAGTGTAATATCCTTTTGTATATTTTTCTTAATTTTTTAAATAAATATTTCTTTACAAAAACACAAACAGAATGGCTTCTTGACAGCAACAGTTTAACAATTAAAAAAAAAAACCCCTACCCACTTACTACGCCAATTTTGGTGGCATTCACCACTGCAATGATTTACGCACCGCCGCCTTTATTTACTCGATTTCGAAGATTTTCCGAGCATTAGAATTGGAGGGCATTTCTCAGCAATAATTGCAGAATGCGTCTGAAGTCGCTAGGCGATTGTTTATTTTTACACATTTTACATTTATATATTTATAAGATCGAAAGTGTAATATCCTTTTGTATATTTTTCTTCAATTTTTAAATAAATATTTCTTTACACAAACACAAACAAAATGGCTTCTTGACAGCAACAGTTTTACAATTAAAAAACAAAACCCCTACCCACTTACCTCTGTTTTTGGTACCCTTATATCTGTTTTTCTGTTTTTGGTAATATGGTACTCATACGACCTGTATAACCCCATTTGCGCGCCGTGAAAAAATCGGGTTTTCACCACGCGTCAATGCATCAAATGCACCAAAATGCACCAAAAAAGTGGTGAATGGTACCAAAAATCCATCCACCAAATGCACCAAAAATAGCGTAGTAAGTGGGTAGGGGTTATTATGCATTATTCGTCATTTTTTACGATCCCCAAAATCCAAAATTTTTGCCAGAATAAAATAATTAACATTAAAAAAACATTAACATTAACATATTTTCAACAGAAAAAATCAAAACTTCAAAACATAAACAGTCAATATTGTCAAATTAATTTTTCTCAGTTCAGTTGATATTGAGATTTTCATAAGAACAGTTGTGTTGAACGGAGCGATTTGAATTTGTTCTCGAAGAAAATAATTACAAAAAAAAACCTGACGCAAATAATAAATAAACAAAAAATATTTTCTTACTGAATATTGTGGAATATTTATATATTCGTAATACAATTGTATATATACAATATACAACAAAATCAGCGGATACCAAAATAATTGCCGAAAAAGTGAGTGCAAAAAATTTCTTACAAAAACACACAAAAAAAATCATAACTGGGATTGCATTATCGCAAGGCAATATGTCCTTCCTTTTAAATGGTAAACTTTTACGATCTTCACTATCGAAGACAGTTTTAAACTGGACCGGACTTGGAGCTACGCGTGAAAAGCACGTGATGCCCAAGCATTTGGAAAAAATCAATAAAGACAAAGACCCACCATTTGCACACATGGTTGAGTATTATTATCACTCGGCCGCTCAGCTAATGGAGCCGATGATGATAAAGGAGCTGGAAAAGTATCCTTACATGAAGAAGGAACAGCGTGAATAACGTGTTTCCGTCATGCTTAAATTGATGGGCTGCACTACAAATCTATTGGAAGTTACCTTCCCTATAATAAGAAGTGATGGCAATTACGAGCTAATCACCGGCTATCGCGCACACCACACTAGACACAGATTACCACTCAAAGGCGGTGGGTTCAATTATATTATTGGCTATTATTTTTCTAGAAAAGCTGGTATATTCAAAAAATTTCTCAACGAATTTTCTAGAATATATGCATGTAGTTGTGTGTTTCAAGAAAATGTTCTTCCTTTTCAATGCTTCAACTGCTGATGTCTAGCATGATATATATAACTGACTGATCATATCCGTTCCTCTTTTGTAGGCATACATTTTGCCATGGACGTCGACGCCGATGAGATACGCGCTTTGGCTTATCTGATGGCGTTTAAGACGGCTTGCGTGAATGTACCGTTTGGTGGTTCCAAGGGTGGCATACGTATCGACCCGAAGAAGTATACTGCACAAGAATTGCAAACAATTACGCGTCGCTATACAATGGAGCTATTACGTCGCAATATGATAGGTCCGGGTATAGATGTACCGGCACCAGATGTGAATACCAGCCAACGCGAGATGAGTTGGTTGGTGGATCAATATATTAAAACTTTTGGTAATTTTTTTTTATGAAATATTAGAAAACGTCTTGATAGACAAATAAATTGTTCTTCTAGGCTATAACGATGTAGATGCATTGGCCATCACGACTGGTAAGCCAGTAGAAATAGGCGGTATAAATGGTCGCACCGCCGCCACGGGACGTGGTCTATTTAAGGCGGCTGAATGTTTTATTATGGATAAAGATTGGATGGATTTATTAGGCTGGAAGACTGGTTGGAAAGATAAAACCGTGATCGTACAAGGGTTTGGCAATGTCGGTTCCCATGCATCCGTTTTTGTAGTGGAAGCCGGTGCCAAACTGATCGGTGTTCAAGAATTTGACGTGTCTCTAGTAAATGAGAATGGCATTGATCCAAAGGTATGTGGCGTATTGAAAATAAATATCTCCATGATAATATTTTTTTAATTTTCTTCATATACTTAGGACTTAATGGAGTATTATGCAAAAAATAATAAATCAATCAAGGGCTATACCAAAGCCACCGAAAAAGAGGGCAGTTTGTTGGGTGAAAAATGCGATATACTAATGCCTTGCTCTACGCAAAAGGTTCTCACTGTCGAAAATGCTAACAGTGTACAAGCCAAGATGATTTTAGAAGGCGCTAATGGTCCTTCGACGCCAGCTGCCGATGAAATATTACGTAAAAAGAATGTACTCATTATACCGGATTTGTTTTGCAATGCTGGCGGTGTAACGGTATCCTACTTTGAGTACTTAAAGAATATCAATCATGTATCTTATGGCAAAATGAATGTTAAACGCGAGAAAGCCATAATCAACGAGATCTTTAACTCCATGAATGAGTGCGAGGTAAGTGAACTTTGACCACCGTGCAAATAAGTTAATTTGTTAATATGAATTTTTTTAATTTATTTATTTAGGATAAGTTCAAGCCAAACAAAAAGTTAAAGCTCATAAGAGACTGTACGAAGGAGGCGGATATTGTAGACGCAGGACTACAAACAGTTATGGAAACTGCGGGGGCAGGCATTAAGATTGTGGCCAATGAATTCGGTCTCTGCAATGATTTACGCACCGCTGCCTTTATTTACTCGATTTCTAAGATTTTCCGAGCCTTAGAAATGGAGGGCATTTCTCAACAATAATTACAGAATGCGTCTGAAGTCGCTTGGCGATTATTTATTTTTACAAATTTTACATTTATATATTTATAAGATCCAAAGTGTAATATCCTTTTGTATATTTTTCTTAATTTTTTAAATAAATATTTCTTTACAAAAACACAAACAGAATGGCTTCTTGACAGCAACAGTTTAACAATTAAAAAAAAGAACCCCTACCCACTTACTACGCCAATTTTGGTGGCATTCACCACTGCAATGATTTACGCACCGCCGCCTTTATTTACTCGATTTCGAAGATTTTCCGAGCATTAGAATTGGAGGGCATTTCTCAGCAATAATTGCAGAATGCGTCTGAAGTCGCTAGGCGATTGTTTATTTTTACACATTTTACATTTATATATTTATAAGATCGAAAGTGTAATATCCTTTTGTATATTTTTCTTCAATTTTTAAATAAATATTTCTTTACACAAACACAAACAAAATGGCTTCTTGACAGCAACAGTTTTACAATTAAAAAACAAAACCCCTACCCACTTACCTCTGTTTTTGGTACCCTTATATCTGTTTTTCTGTTTTTGGTAATATGGTACTCATACGACCTGTATAACCCCATTTGCGCGCCGTGAAAAAATCGGGTTTTCACCACGCGTCAATGCATCAAATGCACCAAAATGCACCAAAAAAGTGGTGAATGGTACCAAAAATCCATCCACCAAATGCACCAAAAATAGCGTAGTAAGTGGGTAGGGGTTATTATGCATTATTCGTCATTTTTTACGATCCCCAAAATCCAAAATTTTTGCCAGAATAAAATAATTAACATTAAAAAAACATTAACATTAACATATTTTCAACAGAAAAAATCAAAACTTCAAAACATAAACAGTCAATATTGTCAAATTAATTTTTCTCAGTTCAGTTGATATTGAGATTTTCATAAGAACAGTTGTGTTGAACGGAGCGATTTGAATTTGTTCTCGAAGAAAATAATTACAAAAAAAAACCTGACGCAAATAATAAATAAACAAAAAATATTTTCTTACTGAATATTGTGGAATATTTATATATTCGTAATACAATTGTATATATACAATATACAACAAAATCAGCGGATACCAAAATAATTGCCGAAAAAGTGAGTGCAAAAAATTTCTTACAAAAACACACAAAAAAAATCATAACTGGGATTGCATTATCGCAAGGCAATATGTCCTTCCTTTTAAATGGTAAACTTTTACGATCTTCACTATCGAAGACAGTTTTAAACTGGACCGGACTTGGAGCTACGCGTGAAAAGCACGTGATGCCCAAGCATTTGGAAAAAATCAATAAAGACAAAGACCCACCATTTGCACACATGGTTGAGTATTATTATCACTCGGCCGCTCAGCTAATGGAGCCGATGATGATAAAGGAGCTGGAAAAGTATCCTTACAAGAAGAAGGAACAGCGTGAACAACGTGTTTCCGCCATGCTTAAATTGATGGGCTGCACTACAAATCTATTGGAAGTTACCTTCCCTATAATAAGAAGTGATGGCAATTACGAGCTAATCACCGGCTATCGCGCACACCACACTAGACACAGATTACCACTCAAAGGCGGTGGGTTCAATTATATTATTGGCTATTATTTTTCTAGAAAAGCTGGTATATTCAAAAAATTTCTCAACGAATTTTCTAGAATATATGCATGTAGTTGTGTGTTTCAAGAAAATGTTCTTCCTTTTCAATGCTTCAACTGCTGATGTCTAGCATGATATATATAACTGACTGATCATATCCGTTCCTCTTTTGTAGGCATACGTTTTGCCATGGACGTCGAAGCCGATGAGATACGCGCTTTGGCTTATCTGATGGCGTTTAAGACGGCTTGCGTGAATGTACCGTTTGGTGGTTCCAAGGGTGGCATACGTATCGACCCGAAGAAGTATACTGCACAAGAATTGCAAACAATTACGCGTCGCTATACAATGGAGCTATTACGTCGCAATATGATAGGTCCGGGTATAGATGTACCGGCACCAGATGTGAATACCAGCCAACGCGAGATGAGTTGGTTGGTGGATCAATATATTAAAACTTTTGGTAATTTTTTTTTATGAAATATTAGAAAACGTCTTGATAGACAAATAAATTGTTCTTCTAGGCTATAACGATGTAGATGCATTGGCCATCACGACTGGTAAGCCAGTAGAAATAGGCGGTATAAATGGTCGCACCGCCGCCACGGGACGTGGTCTATTTAAGGCGGCTGAATGTTTTATTATGGATAAAGATTGGATGGATTTATTAGGCTGGAAGACTGGTTGGAAAGATAAAACCGTGATCGTACAAGGGTTTGGCAATGTCGGTTCCCATGCATCCGTTTTTGTAGTGGAAGCCGGTGCCAAACTGATCGGTGTTCAAGAATTTGACGTGTCTCTAGTAAATGAGAATGGCATTGATCCAAAGGTATGTGGCGTATTGAAAATAAATATCTCCATGATAATATTTTTTTAAATTTTCTTCATATACTTAGGACTTAATGGAGTATTATGCAAAAAATAATAAATCAATCAAGGGCTATACCAAAGCCACCGAAAAAGAGGGCAGTTTGTTGGGTGAAAAATGCGATATACTAATGCCTTGCTCTACGCAAAAGGTTCTCACTGTCGAAAATGCTAACAGTGTACAAGCCAAGATGATTTTAGAAGGCGCTAATGGTCCTTCGACGCCAGCTGCCGATGAAATATTACGTAAAAAGAATGTACTCATTATACCGGATTTGTTTTGCAATGCTGGCGGTGTAACGGTATCCTACTTTGAGTACTTAAAGAATATCAATCATGTATCTTATGGCAAAATGAATGTTAAACGCGAGAAAGCCATAATCAACGAGATCTTTAACTCCATGAATGAGTGCGAGGTAAGTGAACTTTGACCACCGTGCAAATAAGTTAATTTGTTAATATGAATTTTTTTAATTTATTTATTTAGGATAAGTTCAAGCCAAACAAAAAGTTAAAGCTCATAAGAGACTGTACGAAGGAGGCGGATATTGTAGACGCAGGACTACAAACAGTTATGGAAACTGCGGGGGCAGGCATTAAGATTGTGGCCAATGAATTCGGTCTCTGCAATGATTTACGCACCGCTGCCTTTATTTACTCGATTTCTAAGATTTTCCGAGCCTTAGAAATGGAGGGCATTTCTCAACAATAATTACAGAATGCGTCTGAAGTCGCTTGGCGATTATTTATTTTTACAAATTTTACATTTATATATTTATAAGATCCAAAGTGTAATATCCTTTTGTATATTTTTCTTAAATTTTTAAATAAATATTTCTTTACAAAAACACAAACAGAATGGCTTCTTGACAGCAACAGTTTAACAATTAAAAAAAAAAACCCCTACCCACTTACTACGCCAATTTTGGTGGCATTCACCACTGCAATGATTTACGCACCGCCGCCTTTATTTACTCGATTTCGAAGATTTTCCGAGCATTAGAATTGGAGGGCATTTCTCAGCAATAATTGCAGAATGCGTCTGAAGTCGCTAGGCGATTGTTTATTTTTACACATTTTACATTTATATATTTATAAGATCGAAAGTGTAATATCCTTTTGTATATTTTTCTTCAATTTTTAAATAAATATTTCTTTACACAAACACAAACAAAATGGCTTCTTGACAGCAACAGTTTTACAATTAAAAAACAAAACCCCTACCCACTTACCTCTGTTTTTGGTACCCTTATATCTGTTTTTCTGTTTTTGGTAATATGGTACTCATACGACCTGTATAACCCCATTTGCGCGCCGTGAAAAAATCGGGTTTTCACCACGCGTCAAGGCATCAAATGCACCAAAATGCACCAAAAAAGTGGTGAATGGTACCAAAAATCCATCCACCAAATGCACCAAAAATAGCGTAGTAAGTGGGTAGGGGTTATTATGCATTATTCGTCATTTTTTACGATCCCCAAAATCCAAAATTTTTGCCAGAATAAAATAATTAACATTAAAAAAACATTAACATTAACATATTTTCAACAGAAAAAATCAAAACTTCAAAACATAAACAGTCAATATTGTCAAATTTATTTTTCTCAGTTCAGTTGATATTGAGATTTTCATAAGAACAGTTGTGTTGAACGGAGCGATTTGAATTTGTTCTCGAAGAAAATAATTACAAAAAAAAACCTGACGCAAATAATAAATAAACAAAAAATATTTTCTTACTGAATATTGTGGAATATTTATATATTCGTAATACAATTGTATATATACAATATACAACAAAATCAGCGGATACCAAAATAATTGCCGAAAAAGTGAGTGCAAAAAATTTCTTACAAAAACACACAAAAAAAATCATAACTGGGATTGCATTATCGCAAGGCAATATGTCCTTCCTTTTAAATGGTAAACTTTTACGATCTTCACTATCGAAGACAGTTTTAAACTGGACCGGACTTGGAGCTACGCGTGAAAAGCACGTGATGCCCAAGCATTTGGAAAAAATCAATAAAGACAAAGACCCACCATTTGCACACATGGTTGAGTATTATTATCACTCGGCCGCTCAGCTAATGGAGCCGATGATGATAAAGGAGCTGGAAAAGTATCCTTACATGAAGAAGGAACAGCGTGAACAACGTGTTTCCGCCATGCTTAAATTGATGGGCTGCACTACAAATCTATTGGAAGTTACCTTCCCTATAATAAGAAGTGATGGCAATTACGAGCTAATCACCGGCTATCGCGCACACCACACTAGACACAGATTACCACTCAAAGGCGGTGGGTTCAATTATATTATTGGCTATTATTTTTCTAGAAAAGCTGGTATATTCAAAAAATTTCTCAACGAATTTTCTAGAATATATGCATGTAGTTGTGTGTTTCAAGAAAATGTTCTTCCTTTTCAATGCTTCAACTGCTGATGTCTAGCATGATATATATAACTGACTGATAATATCCGTTCCTCTTTTGTAGGCATACGTTTTGCCATGGACGTCGACGCCGATGAGATACGCGCTTTGGCTTATCTGATGGCGTTTAAGACGGCTTGCGTGAATGTACCGTTTGGTGGTTCCAAGGGTGGCATACGTATCGACCCGAAGAAGTATACTGCACAAGAATTGCAAACAATTACGCGTCGCTATACAATGGAGCTATTACGTCGCAATATGATAGGTCCGGGTATAGATGTACCGGCACCAGATGTGAATACCAGCCAACGCGAGATGAGTTGGTTGGTGGATCAATATATTAAAACTTTTGGTAATTTTTTTTTATGAAATATTAGAAAACGTCTTGATAGACAAATAAATTGTTCTTCTAGGCTATAACGATGTAGATGCATTGGCCATCACGACTGGTAAGCCAGTAGAAATAGGCGGTATAAATGGTCGCACCGCCGCCACGGGACGTGGTCTATTTAAGGCGGCTGAATGTTTTATTATGGATAAAGATTGGATGGATTTATTAGGCTGGAAGACTGGTTGGAAAGATAAAACCGTGATCGTACAAGGGTTTGGCAATGTCGGTTCCCATGCATCCGTTTTTGTAGTGGAAGCCGGTGCCAAACTGATCGGTGTTCAAGAATTTGACGTGTCTCTAGTAAATGAGAATGGCATTGATCCAAAGGTATGTGGCGTATTGAAAATAAATATCTCCATGATAATATTTTTTTAATTTTCTTCATATACTTAGGACTTAATGGAGTATTATGCAAAAAATAATAAATCAATCAAGGGCTATACCAAAGCCACCGAAAAAGAGGGCAGTTTGTTGGGTGAAAAATGCGATATACTAATGCCTTGCTCTACGCAAAAGGTTCTCACTGTCGAAAATGCTAACAGTGTACAAGCCAAGATGATTTTAGAAGGCGCTAATGGTCCTTCGACGCCAGCTGCCGATGAAATATTACGTAAAAAGAATGTACTCATTATACCGGATTTGTTTTGCAATGCTGGCGGTGTAACGGTATCCTACTTTGAGTACTTAAAGAATATCAATCATGTATCTTATGGCAAAATGAATGTTAAACGCGAGAAAGCCATAATCAACGAGATCTTTAACTCCATGAATGAGTGCGAGGTAAGTGAACTTTGACCACCGTGCAAATAAGTTAATTTGTTAATATGAATTTTTTTAATTTATTTATTTAGGATAAGTTCAAGCCAAACAAAAAGGTAAAGCTCATAAGAGACTGTACGAAGGAGGCGGATATTGTAGACGCAGGACTACAAACAGTTATGGAAACTGCGGGGGCAGGCATTAAGATTGTGGCCAATGAATTCGGTCTCTGCAATGATTTACGCACCGCTGCCTTTATTTACTCGATTTCTAAGATTTTCCGAGCCTTAGAAATGGAGGGCATTTCTCAACAATAATTACAGAATGCGTCTGAAGTCGCTTGGCGATTATTTATTTTTACAAATTTTACATTTATATATTTATAAGATCCAAAGTGTAATATCCTTTTGTATATTTTTCTTAAATTTTTAAATAAATATTTCTTTACAAAAACACAAACAGAATGGCTTCTTGACAGCAACAGTTTAACAATTAAAAAAAAAACCCCTACCCACTTACTACGCCAATTTTGGTGGCATTCACCACTGCAATGATTTACGCACCGCCGCCTTTATTTACTCGATTTCGAAGATTTTCCGAGCATTAGAATTGGAGGGCATTTCTCAGCAATAATTGCAGAATGCGTCTGAAGTCGCTAGGCGATTGTTTATTTTTACACATTTTACATTTATATATTTATAAGATCCAAAGTGTAATATCCCCCTACCCACTTACTACGCCAATTTTGATGGTATTCACCACTGCAATGATTTACGCACCGCCGCCTTTATTTACTCGATTTCGAAGATTTTCCGAGCATTAGAATTGAAGGGCATTTCTCAGCAATAATTGCAGAATGCGTCTGAAGTCGCTAGGCGATTGTTTATTTTTACACATTTTACATTTATATATTTATAAGATCCAAAGTGTAATATCCTTTTGTATATTTTTCTTCAATTTTTAAATAAATATTTCTTTACACAAACACAAACAAAATGGCTTCTTGACAGCAACAGTTTTACAATTAAAAAACAAAACCCCTACCCACTTACCTCTGTTTTTGGTACCCTTATATCTGTTTTTCTGTTTTTGGTAATATGGTACTCATACGACCTGTATAACCCCATTTGCGCGCCGTGAAAAAATCGGGTTTTCACCACGCGTCAATGCATCAAATGCACCAAAATGCACCAAAAAAGTGGTGAATGGTACCAAAAATCCATCCACCAAATGCACCAAAAATAGCGTAGTAAGTGGGTAGGGGTTATTATGCATTATTCGTCATTTTTTACGATCCCCAAAATCCAAAATTTTTGCCAGAATAAAATAATTAACATTAAAAAAACATTAACATTAACATATTTTCAACAGAAAAAATCAAAACTTCAAAACATAAACAGTCAATATTGTCAAATTAATTTTTCTCAGTTCAGTTGATATTGAGATTTTCATAAGAACAGTTGTGTTGAACGGAGCGATTTGAATTTGTTCTCGAAGAAAATAATTACAAAAAAAAACCTGACGCAAATAATAAATAAACAAAAAATATTTTCTTACTGAATATTGTGGAATATTTATATATTCGTAATACAATTGTATATATACAATATACAACAAAATCAGCGGATACCAAAATAATTGCCGAAAAAGTGAGTGCAAAAAATTTCTTACAAAAACACACAAAAAAAATCATAACTGGGATTGCATTATCGCAAGGCAATATGTCCTTCCTTTTAAATGGTAAACTTTTACGATCTTCACTATCGAAGACAGTTTTAAACTGGACCGGACTTGGAGCTACGCGTGAAAAGCACGTGATGCCCAAGCATTTGGAAAAAATCAATAAAGACAAAGACCCACCATTTGCACACATGGTTGAGTATTATTATCACTCGGCCGCTCAGCTAATGGAGCCGATGATGATAAAGGAGCTGGAAAAGTATCCTTACATGAAGAAGGAACAGCGTGAATAACGTGTTTCCGTCATGCTTAAATTGATGGGCTGCACTACAAATCTATTGGAAGTTACCTTCCCTATAATAAGAAGTGATGGCAATTACGAGCTAATCACCGGCTATCGCGCACACCACACTAGACACAGATTACCACTCAAAGGCGGTGGGTTCAATTATATTATTGGCTATTATTTTTCTAGAAAAGCTGGTATATTCAAAAAATTTCTCAACGAATTTTCTAGAATATATGCATGTAGTTGTGTGTTTCAAGAAAATGTTCTTCCTTTTCAATGCTTCAACTGCTGATGTCTAGCATGATATATATAACTGACTGATCATATCCGTTCCTCTTTTGTAGGCATACATTTTGCCATGGACGTCGACGCCGATGAGATACGCGCTTTGGCTTATCTGATGGCGTTTAAGACGGCTTGCGTGAATGTACCGTTTGGTGGTTCCAAGGGTGGCATACGTATCGACCCGAAGAAGTATACTGCACAAGAATTGCAAACAATTACGCGTCGCTATACAATGGAGCTATTACGTCGCAATATGATAGGTCCGGGTATAGATGTACCGGCACCAGATGTGAATACCAGCCAACGCGAGATGAGTTGGTTGGTGGATCAATATATTAAAACTTTTGGTAATTTTTTTTTATGAAATATTAGAAAACGTCTTGATAGACAAATAAATTGTTCTTCTAGGCTATAACGATGTAGATGCATTGGCCATCACGACTGGTAAGCCAGTAGAAATAGGCGGTATAAATGGTCGCACCGCCGCCACGGGACGTGGTCTATTTAAGGCGGCTGAATGTTTTATTATGGATAAAGATTGGATGGATTTATTAGGCTGGAAGACTGGTTGGAAAGATAAAACCGTGATCGTACAAGGGTTTGGCAATGTCGGTTCCCATGCATCCGTTTTTGTAGTGGAAGCCGGTGCCAAACTGATCGGTGTTCAAGAATTTGACGTGTCTCTAGTAAATGAGAATGGCATTGATCCAAAGGTATGTGGCGTATTGAAAATAAATATCTCCATGATAATATTTTTTTAATTTTCTTCATATACTTAGGACTTAATGGAGTATTATGCAAAAAATAATAAATCAATCAAGGGCTATACCAAAGCCACCGAAAAAGAGGGCAGTTTGTTGGGTGAAAAATGCGATATACTAATGCCTTGCTCTACGCAAAAGGTTCTCACTGTCGAAAATGCTAACAGTGTACAAGCCAAGATGATTTTAGAAGGCGCTAATGGTCCTTCGACGCCAGCTGCCGATGAAATATTACGTAAAAAGAATGTACTCATTATACCGGATTTGTTTTGCAATGCTGGCGGTGTAACGGTATCCTACTTTGAGTACTTAAAGAATATCAATCATGTATCTTATGGCAAAATGAATGTTAAACGCGAGAAAGCCATAATCAACGAGATCTTTAACTCCATGAATGAGTGCGAGGTAAGTGAACTTTGACCACCGTGCAAATAAGTTAATTTGTTAATATGAATTTTTTTAATTTATTTATTTAGGATAAGTTCAAGCCAAACAAAAAGTTAAAGCTCATAAGAGACTGTACGAAGGAGGCGGATATTGTAGACGCAGGACTACAAACAGTTATGGAAACTGCGGGGGCAGGCATTAAGATTGTGGCCAATGAATTCGGTCTCTGCAATGATTTACGCACCGCTGCCTTTATTTACTCGATTTCTAAGATTTTCCGAGCCTTAGAAATGGAGGGCATTTCTCAACAATAATTACAGAATGCGTCTGAAGTCGCTTGGCGATTATTTATTTTTACAAATTTTACATTTATATATTTATAAGATCCAAAGTGTAATATCCTTTTGTATATTTTTCTTAATTTTTTAAATAAATATTTCTTTACAAAAACACAAACAGAATGGCTTCTTGACAGCAACAGTTTAACAATTAAAAAAAAAAACCCCTACCCACTTACTACGCCAATTTTGGTGGCATTCACCACTGCAATGATTTACGCACCGCCGCCTTTATTTACTCGATTTCGAAGATTTTCCGAGCATTAGAATTGGAGGGCATTTCTCAGCAATAATTGCAGAATGCGTCTGAAGTCGCTAGGCGATTGTTTATTTTTACACATTTTACATTTATATATTTATAAGATCGAAAGTGTAATATCCTTTTGTATATTTTTCTTCAATTTTTAAATAAATATTTCTTTACACAAACACAAACAAAATGGCTTCTTGACAGCAACAGTTTTACAATTAAAAAACAAAACCCCTACCCACTTACCTCTGTTTTTGGTACCCTTATATCTGTTTTTCTGTTTTTGGTAATATGGTACTCATACGACCTGTATAACCCCATTTGCGCGCCGTGAAAAAATCGGGTTTTCACCACGCGTCAATGCATCAAATGCACCAAAATGCACCAAAAAAGTGGTGAATGGTACCAAAAATCCATCCACCAAATGCACCAAAAATAGCGTAGTAAGTGGGTAGGGGTTATTATGCATTATTCGTCATTTTTTACGATCCCCAAAATCCAAAATTTTTGCCAGAATAAAATAATTAACATTAAAAAAACATTAACATTAACATATTTTCAACAGAAAAAATCAAAACTTCAAAACATAAACAGTCAATATTGTCAAATTAATTTTTCTCAGTTCAGTTGATATTGAGATTTTCATAAGAACAGTTGTGTTGAACGGAGCGATTTGAATTTGTTCTCGAAGAAAATAATTACAAAAAAAAACCTGACGCAAATAATAAATAAACAAAAAATATTTTCTTACTGAATATTGTGGAATATTTATATATTCGTAATACAATTGTATATATACAATATACAACAAAATCAGCGGATACCAAAATAATTGCCGAAAAAGTGAGTGCAAAAAATTTCTTACAAAAACACACAAAAAAAATCATAACTGGGATTGCATTATCGCAAGGCAATATGTCCTTCCTTTTAAATGGTAAACTTTTACGATCTTCACTATCGAAGACAGTTTTAAACTGGACCGGACTTGGAGCTACGCGTGAAAAGCACGTGATGCCCAAGCATTTGGAAAAAATCAATAAAGACAAAGACCCACCATTTGCACACATGGTTGAGTATTATTATCACTCGGCCGCTCAGCTAATGGAGCCGATGATGATAAAGGAGCTGGAAAAGTATCCTTACATGAAGAAGGAACAGCGTGAATAACGTGTTTCCGTCATGCTTAAATTGATGGGCTGCACTACAAATCTATTGGAAGTTACCTTCCCTATAATAAGAAGTGATGGCAATTACGAGCTAATCACCGGCTATCGCGCACACCACACTAGACACAGATTACCACTCAAAGGCGGTGGGTTCAATTATATTATTGGCTATTATTTTTCTAGAAAAGCTGGTATATTCAAAAAATTTCTCAACGAATTTTCTAGAATATATGCATGTAGTTGTGTGTTTCAAGAAAATGTTCTTCCTTTTCAATGCTTCAACTGCTGATGTCTAGCATGATATATATAACTGACTGATCATATCCGTTCCTCTTTTGTAGGCATACATTTTGCCATGGACGTCGACGCCGATGAGATACGCGCTTTGGCTTATCTGATGGCGTTTAAGACGGCTTGCGTGAATGTACCGTTTGGTGGTTCCAAGGGTGGCATACGTATCGACCCGAAGAAGTATACTGCACAAGAATTGCAAACAATTACGCGTCGCTATACAATGGAGCTATTACGTCGCAATATGATAGGTCCGGGTATAGATGTACCGGCACCAGATGTGAATACCAGCCAACGCGAGATGAGTTGGTTGGTGGATCAATATATTAAAACTTTTGGTAATTTTTTTTTATGAAATATTAGAAAACGTCTTGATAGACAAATAAATTGTTCTTCTAGGCTATAACGATGTAGATGCATTGGCCATCACGACTGGTAAGCCAGTAGAAATAGGCGGTATAAATGGTCGCACCGCCGCCACGGGACGTGGTCTATTTAAGGCGGCTGAATGTTTTATTATGGATAAAGATTGGATGGATTTATTAGGCTGGAAGACTGGTTGGAAAGATAAAACCGTGATCGTACAAGGGTTTGGCAATGTCGGTTCCCATGCATCCGTTTTTGTAGTGGAAGCCGGTGCCAAACTGATCGGTGTTCAAGAATTTGACGTGTCTCTAGTAAATGAGAATGGCATTGATCCAAAGGTATGTGGCGTATTGAAAATAAATATCTCCATGATAATATTTTTTTAATTTTCTTCATATACTTAGGACTTAATGGAGTATTATGCAAAAAATAATAAATCAATCAAGGGCTATACCAAAGCCACCGAAAAAGAGGGCAGTTTGTTGGGTGAAAAATGCGATATACTAATGCCTTGCTCTACGCAAAAGGTTCTCACTGTCGAAAATGCTAACAGTGTACAAGCCAAGATGATTTTAGAAGGCGCTAATGGTCCTTCGACGCCAGCTGCCGATGAAATATTACGTAAAAAGAATGTACTCATTATACCGGATTTGTTTTGCAATGCTGGCGGTGTAACGGTATCCTACTTTGAGTACTTAAAGAATATCAATCATGTATCTTATGGCAAAATGAATGTTAAACGCGAGAAAGCCATAATCAACGAGATCTTTAACTCCATGAATGAGTGCGAGGTAAGTGAACTTTGACCACCGTGCAAATAAGTTAATTTGTTAATATGAATTTTTTTAATTTATTTATTTAGGATAAGTTCAAGCCAAACAAAAAGTTAAAGCTCATAAGAGACTGTACGAAGGAGGCGGATATTGTAGACGCAGGACTACAAACAGTTATGGAAACTGCGGGGGCAGGCATTAAGATTGTGGCCAATGAATTCGGTCTCTGCAATGATTTACGCACCGCTGCCTTTATTTACTCGATTTCTAAGATTTTCCGAGCCTTAGAAATGGAGGGCATTTCTCAACAATAATTACAGAATGCGTCTGAAGTCGCTTGGCGATTATTTATTTTTACAAATTTTACATTTATATATTTATAAGATCCAAAGTGTAATATCCTTTTGTATATTTTTCTTAATTTTTTAAATAAATATTTCTTTACAAAAACACAAACAGAATGGCTTCTTGACAGCAACAGTTTAACAATTAAAAAAAAAAACCCCTACCCACTTACTACGCCAATTTTGGTGGCATTCACCACTGCAATGATTTACGCACCGCCGCCTTTATTTACTCGATTTCGAAGATTTTCCGAGCATTAGAATTGGAGGGCATTTCTCAGCAATAATTGCAGAATGCGTCTGAAGTCGCTAGGCGATTGTTTATTTTTACACATTTTACATTTATATATTTATAAGATCGAAAGTGTAATATCCTTTTGTATATTTTTCTTCAATTTTTAAATAAATATTTCTTTACACAAACACAAACAAAATGGCTTCTTGACAGCAACAGTTTTACAATTAAAAAACAAAACCCCTACCCACTTACCTCTGTTTTTGGTACCCTTATATCTGTTTTTCTGTTTTTGGTAATATGGTACTCATACGACCTGTATAACCCCATTTGCGCGCCGTGAAAAAATCGGGTTTTCACCACGCGTCAATGCATCAAATGCACCAAAATGCACCAAAAAAGTGGTGAATGGTACCAAAAATCCATCCACCAAATGCACCAAAAATAGCGTAGTAAGTGGGTAGGGGTTATTATGCATTATTCGTCATTTTTTACGATCCCCAAAATCCAAAATTTTTGCCAGAATAAAATAATTAACATTAAAAAAACATTAACATTAACATATTTTCAACAGAAAAAATCAAAACTTCAAAACATAAACAGTCAATATTGTCAAATTAATTTTTCTCAGTTCAGTTGATATTGAGATTTTCATAAGAACAGTTGTGTTGAACGGAGCGATTTGAATTTGTTCTCGAAGAAAATAATTACAAAAAAAAACCTGACGCAAATAATAAATAAACAAAAAATATTTTCTTACTGAATATTGTGGAATATTTATATATTCGTAATACAATTGTATATATACAATATACAACAAAATCAGCGGATACCAAAATAATTGCCGAAAAAGTGAGTGCAAAAAATTTCTTACAAAAACACACAAAAAAAATCATAACTGGGATTGCATTATCGCAAGGCAATATGTCCTTCCTTTTAAATGGTAAACTTTTACGATCTTCACTATCGAAGACAGTTTTAAACTGGACCGGACTTGGAGCTACGCGTGAAAAGCACGTGATGCCCAAGCATTTGGAAAAAATCAATAAAGACAAAGACCCACCATTTGCACACATGGTTGAGTATTATTATCACTCGGCCGCTCAGCTAATGGAGCCGATGATGATAAAGGAGCTGGAAAAGTATCCTTACAAGAAGAAGGAACAGCGTGAACAACGTGTTTCCGCCATGCTTAAATTGATGGGCTGCACTACAAATCTATTGGAAGTTACCTTCCCTATAATAAGAAGTGATGGCAATTACGAGCTAATCACCGGCTATCGCGCACACCACACTAGACACAGATTACCACTCAAAGGCGGTGGGTTCAATTATATTATTGGCTATTATTTTTCTAGAAAAGCTGGTATATTCAAAAAATTTCTCAACGAATTTTCTAGAATATATGCATGTAGTTGTGTGTTTCAAGAAAATGTTCTTCCTTTTCAATGCTTCAACTGCTGATGTCTAGCATGATATATATAACTGACTGATCATATCCGTTCCTCTTTTGTAGGCATACGTTTTGCCATGGACGTCGAAGCCGATGAGATACGCGCTTTGGCTTATCTGATGGCGTTTAAGACGGCTTGCGTGAATGTACCGTTTGGTGGTTCCAAGGGTGGCATACGTATCGACCCGAAGAAGTATACTGCACAAGAATTGCAAACAATTACGCGTCGCTATACAATGGAGCTATTACGTCGCAATATGATAGGTCCGGGTATAGATGTACCGGCACCAGATGTGAATACCAGCCAACGCGAGATGAGTTGGTTGGTGGATCAATATATTAAAACTTTTGGTAATTTTTTTTTATGAAATATTAGAAAACGTCTTGATAGACAAATAAATTGTTCTTCTAGGCTATAACGATGTAGATGCATTGGCCATCACGACTGGTAAGCCAGTAGAAATAGGCGGTATAAATGGTCGCACCGCCGCCACGGGACGTGGTCTATTTAAGGCGGCTGAATGTTTTATTATGGATAAAGATTGGATGGATTTATTAGGCTGGAAGACTGGTTGGAAAGATAAAACCGTGATCGTACAAGGGTTTGGCAATGTCGGTTCCCATGCATCCGTTTTTGTAGTGGAAGCCGGTGCCAAACTGATCGGTGTTCAAGAATTTGACGTGTCTCTAGTAAATGAGAATGGCATTGATCCAAAGGTATGTGGCGTATTGAAAATAAATATCTCCATGATAATATTTTTTTAAATTTTCTTCATATACTTAGGACTTAATGGAGTATTATGCAAAAAATAATAAATCAATCAAGGGCTATACCAAAGCCACCGAAAAAGAGGGCAGTTTGTTGGGTGAAAAATGCGATATACTAATGCCTTGCTCTACGCAAAAGGTTCTCACTGTCGAAAATGCTAACAGTGTACAAGCCAAGATGATTTTAGAAGGCGCTAATGGTCCTTCGACGCCAGCTGCCGATGAAATATTACGTAAAAAGAATGTACTCATTATACCGGATTTGTTTTGCAATGCTGGCGGTGTAACGGTATCCTACTTTGAGTACTTAAAGAATATCAATCATGTATCTTATGGCAAAATGAATGTTAAACGCGAGAAAGCCATAATCAACGAGATCTTTAACTCCATGAATGAGTGCGAGGTAAGTGAACTTTGACCACCGTGCAAATAAGTTAATTTGTTAATATGAATTTTTTTAATTTATTTATTTAGGATAAGTTCAAGCCAAACAAAAAGTTAAAGCTCATAAGAGACTGTACGAAGGAGGCGGATATTGTAGACGCAGGACTACAAACAGTTATGGAAACTGCGGGGGCAGGCATTAAGATTGTGGCCAATGAATTCGGTCTCTGCAATGATTTACGCACCGCTGCCTTTATTTACTCGATTTCTAAGATTTTCCGAGCCTTAGAAATGGAGGGCATTTCTCAACAATAATTACAGAATGCGTCTGAAGTCGCTTGGCGATTATTTATTTTTACAAATTTTACATTTATATATTTATAAGATCCAAAGTGTAATATCCTTTTGTATATTTTTCTTAAATTTTTAAATAAATATTTCTTTACAAAAACACAAACAGAATGGCTTCTTGACAGCAACAGTTTAACAATTAAAAAAAAAAACCCCTACCCACTTACTACGCCAATTTTGGTGGCATTCACCACTGCAATGATTTACGCACCGCCGCCTTTATTTACTCGATTTCGAAGATTTTCCGAGCATTAGAATTGGAGGGCATTTCTCAGCAATAATTGCAGAATGCGTCTGAAGTCGCTAGGCGATTGTTTATTTTTACACATTTTACATTTATATATTTATAAGATCGAAAGTGTAATATCCTTTTGTATATTTTTCTTCAATTTTTAAATAAATATTTCTTTACACAAACACAAACAAAATGGCTTCTTGACAGCAACAGTTTTACAATTAAAAAACAAAACCCCTACCCACTTACCTCTGTTTTTGGTACCCTTATATCTGTTTTTCTGTTTTTGGTAATATGGTACTCATACGACCTGTATAACCCCATTTGCGCGCCGTGAAAAAATCGGGTTTTCACCACGCGTCAAGGCATCAAATGCACCAAAATGCACCAAAAAAGTGGTGAATGGTACCAAAAATCCATCCACCAAATGCACCAAAAATAGCGTAGTAAGTGGGTAGGGGTTATTATGCATTATTCGTCATTTTTTACGATCCCCAAAATCCAAAATTTTTGCCAGAATAAAATAATTAACATTAAAAAAACATTAACATTAACATATTTTCAACAGAAAAAATCAAAACTTCAAAACATAAACAGTCAATATTGTCAAATTTATTTTTCTCAGTTCAGTTGATATTGAGATTTTCATAAGAACAGTTGTGTTGAACGGAGCGATTTGAATTTGTTCTCGAAGAAAATAATTACAAAAAAAAACCTGACGCAAATAATAAATAAACAAAAAATATTTTCTTACTGAATATTGTGGAATATTTATATATTCGTAATACAATTGTATATATACAATATACAACAAAATCAGCGGATACCAAAATAATTGCCGAAAAAGTGAGTGCAAAAAATTTCTTACAAAAACACACAAAAAAAATCATAACTGGGATTGCATTATCGCAAGGCAATATGTCCTTCCTTTTAAATGGTAAACTTTTACGATCTTCACTATCGAAGACAGTTTTAAACTGGACCGGACTTGGAGCTACGCGTGAAAAGCACGTGATGCCCAAGCATTTGGAAAAAATCAATAAAGACAAAGACCCACCATTTGCACACATGGTTGAGTATTATTATCACTCGGCCGCTCAGCTAATGGAGCCGATGATGATAAAGGAGCTGGAAAAGTATCCTTACATGAAGAAGGAACAGCGTGAACAACGTGTTTCCGCCATGCTTAAATTGATGGGCTGCACTACAAATCTATTGGAAGTTACCTTCCCTATAATAAGAAGTGATGGCAATTACGAGCTAATCACCGGCTATCGCGCACACCACACTAGACACAGATTACCACTCAAAGGCGGTGGGTTCAATTATATTATTGGCTATTATTTTTCTAGAAAAGCTGGTATATTCAAAAAATTTCTCAACGAATTTTCTAGAATATATGCATGTAGTTGTGTGTTTCAAGAAAATGTTCTTCCTTTTCAATGCTTCAACTGCTGATGTCTAGCATGATATATATAACTGACTGATAATATCCGTTCCTCTTTTGTAGGCATACGTTTTGCCATGGACGTCGACGCCGATGAGATACGCGCTTTGGCTTATCTGATGGCGTTTAAGACGGCTTGCGTGAATGTACCGTTTGGTGGTTCCAAGGGTGGCATACGTATCGACCCGAAGAAGTATACTGCACAAGAATTGCAAACAATTACGCGTCGCTATACAATGGAGCTATTACGTCGCAATATGATAGGTCCGGGTATAGATGTACCGGCACCAGATGTGAATACCAGCCAACGCGAGATGAGTTGGTTGGTGGATCAATATATTAAAACTTTTGGTAATTTTTTTTTATGAAATATTAGAAAACGTCTTGATAGACAAATAAATTGTTCTTCTAGGCTATAACGATGTAGATGCATTGGCCATCACGACTGGTAAGCCAGTAGAAATAGGCGGTATAAATGGTCGCACCGCCGCCACGGGACGTGGTCTATTTAAGGCGGCTGAATGTTTTATTATGGATAAAGATTGGATGGATTTATTAGGCTGGAAGACTGGTTGGAAAGATAAAACCGTGATCGTACAAGGGTTTGGCAATGTCGGTTCCCATGCATCCGTTTTTGTAGTGGAAGCCGGTGCCAAACTGATCGGTGTTCAAGAATTTGACGTGTCTCTAGTAAATGAGAATGGCATTGATCCAAAGGTATGTGGCGTATTGAAAATAAATATCTCCATGATAATATTTTTTTAATTTTCTTCATATACTTAGGACTTAATGGAGTATTATGCAAAAAATAATAAATCAATCAAGGGCTATACCAAAGCCACCGAAAAAGAGGGCAGTTTGTTGGGTGAAAAATGCGATATACTAATGCCTTGCTCTACGCAAAAGGTTCTCACTGTCGAAAATGCTAACAGTGTACAAGCCAAGATGATTTTAGAAGGCGCTAATGGTCCTTCGACGCCAGCTGCCGATGAAATATTACGTAAAAAGAATGTACTCATTATACCGGATTTGTTTTGCAATGCTGGCGGTGTAACGGTATCCTACTTTGAGTACTTAAAGAATATCAATCATGTATCTTATGGCAAAATGAATGTTAAACGCGAGAAAGCCATAATCAACGAGATCTTTAACTCCATGAATGAGTGCGAGGTAAGTGAACTTTGACCACCGTGCAAATAAGTTAATTTGTTAATATGAATTTTTTTAATTTATTTATTTAGGATAAGTTCAAGCCAAACAAAAAGTTAAAGCTCATAAGAGACTGTACGAAGGAGGCGGATATTGTAGACGCAGGACTACAAACAGTTATGGAAACTGCGGGGGCAGGCATTAAGATTGTGGCCAATGAATTCGGTCTCTGCAATGATTTACGCACCGCTGCCTTTATTTACTCGATTTCTAAGATTTTCCGAGCCTTAGAAATGGAGGGCATTTCTCAACAATAATTACAGAATGCGTCTGAAGTCGCTTGGCGATTATTTATTTTTACAAATTTTACATTTATATATTTATAAGATCCAAAGTGTAATATCCTTTTGTATATTTTTCTTAAATTTTTAAATAAATATTTCTTTACAAAAACACAAACAGAATGGCTTCTTGACAGCAACAGTTTAACAATTAAAAAAAAAACCCCTACCCACTTACTACGCCAATTTTGGTGGCATTCACCACTGCAATGATTTACGCACCGCCGCCTTTATTTACTCGATTTCGAAGATTTTCCGAGCATTAGAATTGGAGGGCATTTCTCAGCAATAATTGCAGAATGCGTCTGAAGTCGCTAGGCGATTGTTTATTTTTACACATTTTACATTTATATATTTATAAGATCGAAAGTGTAATATCCTTTTGTATATTTTTCTTCAATTTTTAAATAAATATTTCTTTACACAAACACAAACAAAATGGCTTCTTGACAGCAACAGTTTTACAATTAAAAAACAAAACCCCTACCCACTTACCTCTGTTTTTGGTACCCTTATATCTGTTTTTCTGTTTTTGGTAATATGGTACTCATACGACCTGTATAACCCCATTTGCGCGCCGTGAAAAAATCGGTTTTTCACCACGCGCCAATGCATCAAATGCACCAAAATGCACCAAAAAAGTGGTGAATGGTACCAAAAATCCATCCACCAAATGCACCAAAAATAGCGTAGTAAGTGGGTAGGGGTTATTATGCATTATTCGTCATTTTTTACGATCCCCAAAATCCAAAATTTTTGCCAGAATAAAATAATTAACATTAAAAAAACATTAACATTAACATATTTTCAACAGAAAAAATCAAAACTTCAAAACATAAACAGTCAATATTGTCAAATTTATTTTTCTCAGTTCAGTTGATATTGAGATTTTCATAAGAACAGTTGTGTTGAACGGAGCGATTTGAATTTGTTCTCGAAGAAAATAATTACAAAAAAAAACCTGACGCAAATAATAAATAAACAAAAAATATTTTCTTACTGAATATTGTGGAATATTTATATATTCGTAATACAATTGTATATATACAATATACAACAAAATCAGCGGATACCAAAATAATTGCCGAAAAAGTGAGTGCAAAAAATTTCTTACAAAAACACACAAAAAAAATCATAACTGGGATTGCATTATCGCAAGGCAATATGTCCTTCCTTTTAAATGGTAAACTTTTACGATCTTCACTATCGAAGACAGTTTTAAACTGGACCGGACTTGGAGCTACGCGTGAAAAGCACGTGATGCCCAAGCATTTGGAAAAAATCAATAAAGACAAAGACCCACCATTTGCACACATGGTTGAGTATTATTATCACTCGGCCGCTCAGCTAATGGAGCCGATGATGATAAAGGAGCTGGAAAAGTATCCTTACATGAAGAAGGAACAGCGTGAACAACGTGTTTCCGCCATGCTTAAATTGATGGGCTGCACTACAAATCTATTGGAAGTTACCTTCCCTATAATAAGAAGTGATGGCAATTACGAGCTAATCACCGGCTATCGCGCACACCACACTAGACACAGATTACCACTCAAAGGCGGTGGGTTCAATTATATTATTGGCTATTATTTTTCTAGAAAAGCTGGTATATTCAAAAAATTTCTCAACGAATTTTCTAGAATATATGCATGTAGTTGTGTGTTTCAAGAAAATGTTCTTCCTTTTCAATGCTTCAACTGCTGATGTCTAGCATGATATATATAACTGACTGATAATATCCGTTCCTCTTTTGTAGGCATACGTTTTGCCATGGACGTCGACGCCGATGAGATACGCGCTTTGGCTTATCTGATGGCGTTTAAGACGGCTTGCGTGAATGTACCGTTTGGTGGTTCCAAGGGTGGCATACGTATCGACCCGAAGAAGTATACTGCACAAGAATTGCAAACAATTACGCGTCGCTATACAATGGAGCTATTACGTCGCAATATGATAGGTCCGGGTATAGATGTACCGGCACCAGATGTGAATACCAGCCAACGCGAGATGAGTTGGTTGGTGGATCAATATATTAAAACTTTTGGTAATTTTTTTTTATGAAATATTAGAAAACGTCTTGATAGACAAATAAATTGTTCTTCTAGGCTATAACGATGTAGATGCATTGGCCATCACGACTGGTAAGCCAGTAGAAATAGGCGGTATAAATGGTCGCACCGCCGCCACGGGACGTGGTCTATTTAAGGCGGCTGAATGTTTTATTATGGATAAAGATTGGATGGATTTATTAGGCTGGAAGACTGGTTGGAAAGATAAAACCGTGATCGTACAAGGGTTTGGCAATGTCGGTTCCCATGCATCCGTTTTTGTAGTGGAAGCCGGTGCCAAACTGATCGGTGTTCAAGAATTTGACGTGTCTCTAGTAAATGAGAATGGCATTGATCCAAAGGTATGTGGCGTATTGAAAATAAATATCTCCATGATAATATTTTTTTAATTTTCTTCATATACTTAGGACTTAATGGAGTATTATGCAAAAAATAATAAATCAATCAAGGGCTATACCAAAGCCACCGAAAAAGAGGGCAGTTTGTTGGGTGAAAAATGCGATATACTAATGCCTTGCTCTACGCAAAAGGTTCTCACTGTCGAAAATGCTAACAGTGTACAAGCCAAGATGATTTTAGAAGGCGCTAATGGTCCTTCGACGCCAGCTGCCGATGAAATATTACGTAAAAAGAATGTACTCATTATACCGGATTTGTTTTGCAATGCTGGCGGTGTAACGGTATCCTACTTTGAGTACTTAAAGAATATCAATCATGTATCTTATGGCAAAATGAATGTTAAACGCGAGAAAGCCATAATCAACGAGATCTTTAACTCCATGAATGAGTGCGAGGTAAGTGAACTTTGACCACCGTGCAAATAAGTTAATTTGTTAATATGAATTTTTTTAATTTATTTATTTAGGATAAGTTCAAGCCAAACAAAAAGTTAAAGCTCATAAGAGACTGTACGAAGGAGGCGGATATTGTAGACGCAGGACTACAAACAGTTATGGAAACTGCGGGGGCAGGCATTAAGATTGTGGCCAATGAATTCGGTCTCTGCAATGATTTACGCACCGCTGCCTTTATTTACTCGATTTCTAAGATTTTCCGAGCCTTAGAAATGGAGGGCATTTCTCAACAATAATTACAGAATGCGTCTGAAGTCGCTTGGCGATTATTTATTTTTACAAATTTTACATTTATATATTTATAAGATCCAAAGTGTAATATCCTTTTGTATATTTTTCTTAAATTTTTAAATAAATATTTCTTTACAAAAACACAAACAGAATGGCTTCTTGACAGCAACAGTTTAACAATTTAAAAAAAAACCCCTACCCACTTACTACGCCAATTTTGGTGGCATTCACCACTGCAATGATTTACGCACCGCCGCCTTTATTTACTCGATTTCGAAGATTTTCCGAGCATTAGAATTGGAGGGCATTTCTCAGCAATAATTGCAGAATGCGTCTGAAGTCGCTAGGCGATTGTTTATTTTTACACATTTTACATTTATATATTTATAAGATCGAAAGTGTAATATCCTTTTGTATATTTTTCTTCAATTTTTAAATAAATATTTCTTTACACAAACACAAACAAAATGGCTTCTTGACAGCAACAGTTTTACAATTAAAAAACAAAACCCCTACCCACTTACCTCTGTTTTTGGTACCCTTATAACGGGTGATTTTTTTGAGGTTAGGATTTTCATGCATTAGTATTTGACAGATCACGTGGGATTTCAGACATGGTGTCAAAGAGAAAGATGCTCAGTATGCTTTGACATTTCATCATGAATAGACTTACTAACGAGCAACGCTTGCAAATCATTGAATTTTATTACCAAAATCAGTGTTCGGTTCGAAATGTGAAATCCGCTTTTTTATCGACAAATTTTGTTCAGCGATGAGGCTCATTTCTGGTTGAATGGCTACGTAAATAAGCAAAATTGCCGCATTTGGGGTGAAGAGCAACCAGAAGCCGTTCAAGAACTGCCCATGCATCCCGAAAAATGCACTGTTTGGTGTGGTTTGTACGCTGGTGGAATCATTGGACCGTATTTTTTCAAAGATGCTGTTGGACGCAACGTTACGGTGAATGGCGATCGCTATCGTTCGATGCTAACAAACTTTTTGTTGCCAAAAATGGAAGAACTGAACTTGGTTGACATGTGGTTTCAACAAGATGGCGCTACATGCCACACAGCTCGCGATTCTATGGCCATTTTGAGGGAAAACTTCGGAGAACAATTCATCTCAAGAAATGGACCCGTAAGTTGGCCACCAAGATCATGCGATTTAACGCCTTTAGACTATTTTTTGTGGGGCTACGTCAAGTCTAAAGTCTACAGAAATAAGCCAGCAACTATTCCAGCTTTGGAAGACAACATTTCCGAAGAAATTCGGGCTATTCCGGCCGAAATGCTCGAAAAAGTTGCCCAAAATTGGACTTTCCGAATGGACCACCTAAGACGCAGCCGCGGTCAACATTTAAATGAAATTATCTTCAAAAAGTAAATGTCATGAACCAATCTAACGTTTCAAATAAAGAACCGATGAGATTTTGCAAATTTTATGCGTTTTTTTTTTTAAAAAAGTTATCAAGCTCTTAAAAAATCACCCTTTATCTGTGTTTCTGTTTTTGGTAATATGGTACTCATACGACCTGTATAACCCCATTTGCGCGCCGTGAAAAAATCGGTTTTTCACCACGCGTCAATGCATCAAATGCACCAAAATGCACCAAAAAAGTGGTGAATGGTACCAAAAATCCATCCACCAAATGCACCAAAAATAGCGTAGTAAGTGGGTAGGGGTTATTATGCATTATTCGTCATTTTTTACGATCCCCAAAATCCAAAATTTTTGCCAGAATAAAATAATTAACATTAAAAAAACATTAACATTAACATATTTTCAACAGAAAAAATCAAAACTTCAAAACATAAACAGTCAATATTGTCAAATTAATTTTTCTCAGTTCAGTTGATATTGAGATTTTCATAAGAACAGTTGTGTTGAACGGAGCGATTTGAATTTGTTCTCGAAGAAAATAATTACAAAAAAAAACCTGACGCAAATAATAAATAAACAAAAAATATTTTCTTACTGAATATTGTGGAATATTTATATATTCGTAATACAATTGTATATATACAATATACAACAAAATCAGCGGATACCAAAATAATTGCCGAAAAAGTGAGTGCAAAAAATTTCTTACAAAAACACACAAAAAAAATCATAACTGGGATTGCATTATCGCAAGGCAATATGTCCTTCCTTTTAAATGGTAAACTTTTACGATCTTCACTATCGAAGACAGTTTTAAACTGGACCGGACTTGGAGCTACGCGTGAAAAGCACGTGATGCCCAAGCATTTGGAAAAAATCAATAAAGACAAAGACCCACCATTTGCACACATGGTTGAGTATTATTATCACTCGGCCGCTCAGCTAATGGAGCCGATGATGATAAAGGAGCTGGAAAAGTATCCTTACATGAAGAAGGAACAGCGTGAACAACGTGTTTCCGCCATGCTTAAATTGATGGGCTGCACTACAAATCTATTGGAAGTTACCTTCCCTATAATAAGAAGTGATGGCAATTACGAGCTAATCACCGGCTATCGCGCACACCACACTAGACACAGATTACCACTCAAAGGCGGTGGGTTCAATTATATTATTGGCTATTATTTTTCTAGAAAAGCTGGTATATTCAAAAAATTTCTCAACGAATTTTCTAGAATATATGCATGTAGTTGTGTGTTTCAAGAAAATGTTCTTCCTTTTCAATGCTTCAACTGCTGATGTCTAGCATGATATATATAACTGACTGATAATATCCGTTCCTCTTTTGTAGGCATACGTTTTGCCATGGACGTCGACGCCGATGAGATACGCGCTTTGGCTTATCTGATGGCGTTTAAGACGGCTTGCGTGAATGTACCGTTTGGTGGTTCCAAGGGTGGCATACGTATCGACCCGAAGAAGTATACTGCACAAGAATTGCAAACAATTACGCGTCGCTATACAATGGAGCTATTACGTCGCAATATGATAGGTCCGGGTATAGATGTACCGGCACCAGATGTGAATACCAGCCAACGCGAGATGAGTTGGTTGGTGGATCAATATATTAAAACTTTTGGTAATTTTTTTTTATGAAATATTAGAAAACGTCTTGATAGACAAATAAATTGTTCTTCTAGGCTATAACGATGTAGATGCATTGGCCATCACGACTGGTAAGCCAGTAGAAATAGGCGGTATAAATGGTCGCACCGCCGCCACGGGACGTGGTCTATTTAAGGCGGCTGAATGTTTTATTATGGATAAAGATTGGATGGATTTATTAGGCTGGAAGACTGGTTGGAAAGATAAAACCGTGATCGTACAAGGGTTTGGCAATGTCGGTTCCCATGCATCCGTTTTTGTAGTGGAAGCCGGTGCCAAACTGATCGGTGTTCAAGAATTTGACGTGTCTCTAGTAAATGAGAATGGCATTGATCCAAAGGTATGTGGCGTATTGAAAATAAATATCTCCATGATAATATTTTTTTAATTTTCTTCATATACTTAGGACTTAATGGAGTATTATGCAAAAAATAATAAATCAATCAAGGGCTATACCAAAGCCACCGAAAAAGAGGGCAGTTTGTTGGGTGAAAAATGCGATATACTAATGCCTTGCTCTACGCAAAAGGTTCTCACTGTCGAAAATGCTAACAGTGTACAAGCCAAGATGATTTTAGAAGGCGCTAATGGTCCTTCGACGCCAGCTGCCGATGAAATATTACGTAAAAAGAATGTACTCATTATACCGGATTTGTTTTGCAATGCTGGCGGTGTAACGGTATCCTACTTTGAGTACTTAAAGAATATCAATCATGTATCTTATGGCAAAATGAATGTTAAACGCGAGAAAGCCATAATCAACGAGATCTTTAACTCCATGAATGAGTGCGAGGTAAGTGAACTTTGACCACCGTGCAAATAAGTTAATTTGTTAATATGAATTTTTTTAATTTATTTATTTAGGATAAGTTCAAGCCAAACAAAAAGTTAAAGCTCATAAGAGACTGTACGAAGGAGGCGGATATTGTAGACGCAGGACTACAAACAGTTATGGAAACTGCGGGGGCAGGCATTAAGATTGTGGCCAATGAATTCGGTCTCTGCAATGATTTACGCACCGCTGCCTTTATTTACTCGATTTCTAAGATTTTCCGAGCCTTAGAAATGGAGGGCATTTCTCAACAATAATTACAGAATGCGTCTGAAGTCGCTTGGCGATTATTTATTTTTACAAATTTTACATTTATATATTTATAAGATCCAAAGTGTAATATCCTTTTGTATATTTTTCTTAAATTTTTAAATAAATATTTCTTTACAAAAACACAAACAGAATGGCTTCTTGACAGCAACAGTTTAACAATTTAAAAAAAAAACCCCTACCCACTTACTACGCCAATTTTGGTGGCATTCACCACTGCAATGATTTACGCACCGCCGCCTTTATTTACTCGATTTCGAAGATTTTCCGAGCATTAGAATTGGAGGGCATTTCTCAGCAATAATTGCAGAATGCGTCTGAAGTCGCTAGGCGATTGTTTATTTTTACACATTTTACATTTATATATTTATAAGATCGAAAGTGTAATATCCTTTTGTATATTTTTCTTCAATTTTTAAATAAATATTTCTTTACACAAACACAAACAAAATGGCTTCTTGACAGCAACAGTTTTACAATTAAAAAACAAAACCCCTACCCACTTACCTCTGTTTTTGGTACCCTTATATCTGTGTTTCTGTTTTTGGTAATATGGTACTCATACGACCTGTATAACCCCATTTGCGCGCCGTGAAAAAATCGGTTTTTCACCACGCGTCAATGCATCAAATGCACCAAAATGCACCAAAAAAGTGGTGAATGGTACCAAAAATCCATCCACCAAATGCACCAAAAATAGCGTAGTAAGTGGGTAGGGGTTATTATGCATTATTCGTCATTTTTTACGATCCCCAAAATCCAAAATTTTTGCCAGAATAAAATAATTAACATTAAAAAAACATTAACATTAACATATTTTCAACAGAAAAAATCAAAACTTCAAAACATAAACAGTCAATATTGTCAAATTAATTTTTCTCAGTTCAGTTGATATTGAGATTTTCATAAGAACAGTTGTGTTGAACGGAGCGATTTGAATTTGTTCTCGAAGAAAATAATTACAAAAAAAAACCTGACGCAAATAATAAATAAACAAAAAATATTTTCTTACTGAATATTGTGGAATATTTATATATTCGTAATACAATTGTATATATACAATATACAACAAAATCAGCGGATACCAAAATAATTGCCGAAAAAGTGAGTGCAAAAAATTTCTTACAAAAACACACAAAAAAAATCATAACTGGGATTGCATTATCGCAAGGCAATATGTCCTTCCTTTTAAATGGTAAACTTTTACGATCTTCACTATCGAAGACAGTTTTAAACTGGACCGGACTTGGAGCTACGCGTGAAAAGCACGTGATGCCCAAGCATTTGGAAAAAATCAATAAAGACAAAGACCCACCATTTGCACACATGGTTGAGTATTATTATCACTCGGCCGCTCAGCTAATGGAGCCGATGATGATAAAGGAGCTGGAAAAGTATCCTTACATGAAGAAGGAACAGCGTGAACAACGTGTTTCCGTCATGCTTAAATTGATGGGCTGCACTACAAATCTATTGGAAGTTACCTTCCCTATAATAAGAAGTGATGGCAATTACGAGCTAATCACCGGCTATCGCGCACACCACACTAGACACAGATTACCACTCAAAGGCGGTGGGTTCAATTATATTATTGGCTATTATTTTTCTAGAAAAGCTGGTATATTCAAAAAATTTCTCAACGAATTTTCTAGAATATATGCATGTAGTTGTGTGTTTCAAGAAAATGTTCTTCCTTTTCAATGCTTCAACTGCTGATGTCTAGCATGATATATATAACTGACTGATCATATCCGTTCCTCTTTTGTAGGCATACATTTTGCCATGGACGTCGACGCCGATGAGATACGCGCTTTGGCTTATCTGATGGCGTTTAAGACGGCTTGCGTGAATGTACCGTTTGGTGGTTCCAAGGGTGGCATACGTATCGACCCGAAGAAGTATACTGCACAAGAATTGCAAACAATTACGCGTCGCTATACAATGGAGCTATTACGTCGCAATATGATAGGTCCGGGTATAGATGTACCGGCACCAGATGTGAATACCAGCCAACGCGAGATGAGTTGGTTGGTGGATCAATATATTAAAACTTTTGGTAATTTTTTTTTATGAAATATTAGAAAACGTCTTGATAGACAAATAAATTGTTCTTCTAGGCTATAACGATGTAGATGCATTGGCCATCACGACTGGTAAGCCAGTAGAAATAGGCGGTATAAATGGTCGCACCGCCGCCACGGGACGTGGTCTATTTAAGGCGGCTGAATGTTTTATTATGGATAAAGATTGGATGGATTTATTAGGCTGGAAGACTGGTTGGAAAGATAAAACCGTGATCGTACAAGGGTTTGGCAATGTCGGTTCCCATGCATCCGTTTTTGTAGTGGAAGCCGGTGCCAAACTGATCGGTGTTCAAGAATTTGACGTGTCTCTAGTAAATGAGAATGGCATTGATCCAAAGGTATGTGGCGTATTGAAAATAAATATCTCCATGATAATATTTTTTTAATTTTCTTCATATACTTAGGACTTAATGGAGTATTATGCAAAAAATAATAAATCAATCAAGGGCTATACCAAAGCCACCGAAAAAGAGGGCAGTTTGTTGGGTGAAAAATGCGATATACTAATGCCTTGCTCTACGCAAAAGGTTCTCACTGTCGAAAATGCTAACAGTGTACAAGCCAAGATGATTTTAGAAGGCGCTAATGGTCCTTCGACGCCAGCTGCCGATGAAATATTACGTAAAAAGAATGTACTCATTATACCGGATTTGTTTTGCAATGCTGGCGGTGTAACGGTATCCTACTTTGAGTACTTAAAGAATATCAATCATGTATCTTATGGCAAAATGAATGTTAAACGCGAGAAAGCCATAATCAACGAGATCTTTAACTCCATGAATGAGTGCGAGGTAAGTGAACTTTGACCACCGTGCAAATAAGTTAATTTGTTAATATGAATTTTTTTAATTTATTTATTTAGGATAAGTTCAAGCCAAACAAAAAGTTAAAGCTCATAAGAGACTGTACGAAGGAGGCGGATATTGTAGACGCAGGACTACAAACAGTTATGGAAACTGCGGGGGCAGGCATTAAGATTGTGGCCAATGAATTCGGTCTCTGCAATGATTTACGCACCGCTGCCTTTATTTACTCGATTTCTAAGATTTTCCGAGCCTTAGAAATGGAGGGCATTTCTCAACAATAATTACAGAATGCGTCTGAAGTCGCTTGGCGATTATTTATTTTTACAAATTTTACATTTATATATTTATAAGATCCAAAGTGTAATATCCTTTTGTATATTTTTCTTAAATTTTTAAATAAATATTTCTTTACAAAAACACAAACAGAATGGCTTCTTGACAGCAACAGTTTAACAATTAAAAAAAAAAACCCCTACCCACTTACTACGCCAATTTTGGTGGCATTCACCACTGCAATGATTTACGCACCGCCGCCTTTATTTACTCGATTTCGAAGATTTTCCGAGCATTAGAATTGGAGGGCATTTCTCAGCAATAATTGCAGAATGCGTCTGAAGTCGCTAGGCGATTGTTTATTTTTACACATTTTACATTTATATATTTATAAGATCCAAAGTGTAATATCCTTTTGTATATTTTTCTTCAATTTTTAAATAAATATTTCTTTACACAAACACAAACAAAATGGCTTCTTGACAGCAACAGTTTTACAATTAAAAAACAAAACCCCTACCCACTTACCTCTGTTTTTGGTACCCTTATATCTGTTTTTCTGTTTTTGGTAATATGGTACTCATACGACCTGTATAACCCCATTTGCGCGCCGTGAAAAAATCGGGTTTTCACCACGCGTCAATGCATCAAATGCACCAAAATGCACCAAAAAAGTGGTGAATGGTACCAAAAATCCATCCACCAAATGCACCAAAAATAGCGTAGTAAGTGGGTAGGGGTTATTATGCATTATTCGTCATTTTTTACGATCCCCAAAATCCAAAATTTTTGCCAGAATAAAATAATTAACATTAAAAAAACATTAACATTAACATATTTTCAACAGAAAAAATCAAAACTTCAAAACATAAACAGTCAATATTGTCAAATTAATTTTTCTCAGTTCAGTTGATATTGAGATTTTCATAAGAACAGTTGTGTTGAACGGAGCGATTTGAATTTGTTCTCGAAGAAAATAATTACAAAAAAAAACCTGACGCAAATAATAAATAAACAAAAAATATTTTCTTACTGAATATTGTGGAATATTTATATATTCGTAATACAATTGTATATATACAATATACAACAAAATCAGCGGATACCAAAATAATTGCCGAAAAAGTGAGTGCAAAAAATTTCTTACAAAAACACACAAAAAAAATCATAACTGGGATTGCATTATCGCAAGGCAATATGTCCTTCCTTTTAAATGGTAAACTTTTACGATCTTCACTATCGAAGACAGTTTTAAACTGGACCGGACTTGGAGCTACGCGTGAAAAGCACGTGATGCCCAAGCATTTGGAAAAAATCAATAAAGACAAAGACCCACCATTTGCACACATGGTTGAGTATTATTATCACTCGGCCGCTCAGCTAATGGAGCCGATGATGATAAAGGAGCTGGAAAAGTATCCTTACATGAAGAAGGAACAGCGTGAACAACGTGTTTCCGCCATGCTTAAATTGATGGGCTGCACTACAAATCTATTGGAAGTTACCTTCCCTATAATAAGAAGTGATGGCAATTACGAGCTAATCACCGGCTATCGCGCACACCACACTAGACACAGATTACCACTCAAAGGCGGTGGGTTCAATTATATTATTGGCTATTATTTTTCTAGAAAAGCTGGTATATTCAAAAAATTTCTCAACGAATTTTCTAGAATATATGCATGTAGTTGTGTGTTTCAAGAAAATGTTCTTCCTTTTCAATGCTTCAACTGCTGATGTCTAGCATGATATATATAACTGACTGATAATATCCGTTCCTCTTTTGTAGGCATACGTTTTGCCATGGACGTCGACGCCGATGAGATACGCGCTTTGGCTTATCTGATGGCGTTTAAGACGGCTTGCGTGAATGTACCGTTTGGTGGTTCCAAGGGTGGCATACGTATCGACCCGAAGAAGTATACTGCACAAGAATTGCAAACAATTACGCGTCGCTATACAATGGAGCTATTACGTCGCAATATGATAGGTCCGGGTATAGATGTACCGGCACCAGATGTGAATACCAGCCAACGCGAGATGAGTTGGTTGGTGGATCAATATATTAAAACTTTTGGTAATTTTTTTTTATGAAATATTAGAAAACGTCTTGATAGACAAATAAATTGTTCTTCTAGGCTATAACGATGTAGATGCATTGGCCATCACGACTGGTAAGCCAGTAGAAATAGGCGGTATAAATGGTCGCACCGCCGCCACGGGACGTGGTCTATTTAAGGCGGCTGAATGTTTTATTATGGATAAAGATTGGATGGATTTATTAGGCTGGAAGACTGGTTGGAAAGATAAAACCGTGATCGTACAAGGGTTTGGCAATGTCGGTTCCCATGCATCCGTTTTTGTAGTGGAAGCCGGTGCCAAACTGATCGGTGTTCAAGAATTTGACGTGTCTCTAGTAAATGAGAATGGCATTGATCCAAAGGTATGTGGCGTATTGAAAATAAATATCTCCATGATAATATTTTTTTAATTTTCTTCATATACTTAGGACTTAATGGAGTATTATGCAAAAAATAATAAATCAATCAAGGGCTATACCAAAGCCACCGAAAAAGAGGGCAGTTTGTTGGGTGAAAAATGCGATATACTAATGCCTTGCTCTACGCAAAAGGTTCTCACTGTCGAAAATGCTAACAGTGTACAAGCCAAGATGATTTTAGAAGGCGCTAATGGTCCTTCGACGCCAGCTGCCGATGAAATATTACGTAAAAAGAATGTACTCATTATACCGGATTTGTTTTGCAATGCTGGCGGTGTAACGGTATCCTACTTTGAGTACTTAAAGAATATCAATCATGTATCTTATGGCAAAATGAATGTTAAACGCGAGAAAGCCATAATCAACGAGATCTTTAACTCCATGAATGAGTGCGAGGTAAGTGAACTTTGACCACCGTGCAAATAAGTTAATTTGTTAATATGAATTTTTTTAATTTATTTATTTAGGATAAGTTCAAGCCAAACAAAAAGTTAAAGCTCATAAGAGACTGTACGAAGGAGGCGGATATTGTAGACGCAGGACTACAAACAGTTATGGAAACTGCGGGGGCAGGCATTAAGATTGTGGCCAATGAATTCGGTCTCTGCAATGATTTACGCACCGCTGCCTTTATTTACTCGATTTCTAAGATTTTCCGAGCCTTAGAAATGGAGGGCATTTCTCAACAATAATTACAGAATGCGTCTGAAGTCGCTTGGCGATTATTTATTTTTACAAATTTTACATTTATATATTTATAAGATCCAAAGTGTAATATCCTTTTGTATATTTTTCTTAAATTTTTAAATAAATATTTCTTTACAAAAACACAAACAGAATGGCTTCTTGACAGCAACAGTTTAACAATTAAAAAAAAAACCCCTACCCACTTACTACGCCAATTTTGGTGGCATTCACCACTGCAATGATTTACGCACCGCCGCCTTTATTTACTCGATTTCGAAGATTTTCCGAGCATTAGAATTGGAGGGCATTTCTCAGCAATAATTGCAGAATGCGTCTGAAGTCGCTAGGCGATTGTTTATTTTTACACATTTTACATTTATATATTTATAAGATCGAAAGTGTAATATCCTTTTGTATATTTTTCTTCAATTTTTAAATAAATATTTCTTTACACAAACACAAACAAAATGGCTTCTTGACAGCAACAGTTTTACAATTAAAAAACAAAACCCCTACCCACTTACCTCTGTTTTTGGTACCCTTATATCTGTTTTTCTGTTTTTGGTAATATGGTACTCATACGACCTGTATAACCCCATTTGCGCGCCGTGAAAAAATCGGTTTTTCACCACGCGCCAATGCATCAAATGCACCAAAATGCACCAAAAAAGTGGTGAATGGTACCAAAAATCCATCCACCAAATGCACCAAAAATAGCGTAGTAAGTGGGTAGGGGTTATTATGCATTATTCGTCATTTTTTACGATCCCCAAAATCCAAAATTTTTGCCAGAATAAAATAATTAACATTAAAAAAACATTAACATTAACATATTTTCAACAGAAAAAATCAAAACTTCAAAACATAAACAGTCAATATTGTCAAATTAATTTTTCTCAGTTCAGTTGATATTGAGATTTTCATAAGAACAGTTGTGTTGAACGGAGCGATTTGAATTTGTTCTCGAAGAAAATAATTACAAAAAAAAACCTGACGCAAATAATAAATAAACAAAAAATATTTTCTTACTGAATATTGTGGAATATTTATATATTCGTAATACAATTGTATATATACAATATACAACAAAATCAGCGGATACCAAAATAATTGCCGAAAAAGTGAGTGCAAAAAATTTCTTACAAAAACACACAAAAAAAATCATAACTGGGATTGCATTATCGCAAGGCAATATGTCCTTCCTTTTAAATGGTAAACTTTTACGATCTTCACTATCGAAGACAGTTTTAAACTGGACCGGACTTGGAGCTACGCGTGAAAAGCACGTGATGCCCAAGCATTTGGAAAAAATCAATAAAGACAAAGACCCACCATTTGCACACATGGTTGAGTATTATTATCACTCGGCCGCTCAGCTAATGGAGCCGATGATGATAAAGGAGCTGGAAAAGTATCCTTACATGAAGAAGGAACAGCGTGAACAACGTGTTTCCGCCATGCTTAAATTGATGGGCTGCACTACAAATCTATTGGAAGTTACCTTCCCTATAATAAGAAGTGATGGCAATTACGAGCTAATCACCGGCTATCGCGCACACCACACTAGACACAGATTACCACTCAAAGGCGGTGGGTTCAATTATATTATTGGCTATTATTTTTCTAGAAAAGCTGGTATATTCAAAAAATTTCTCAACGAATTTTCTAGAATATATGCATGTAGTTGTGTGTTTCAAGAAAATGTTCTTCCTTTTCAATGCTTCAACTGCTGATGTCTAGCATGATATATATAACTGACTGATAATATCCGTTCCTCTTTTGTAGGCATACGTTTTGCCATGGACGTCGACGCCGATGAGATACGCGCTTTGGCTTATCTGATGGCGTTTAAGACGGCTTGCGTGAATGTACCGTTTGGTGGTTCCAAGGGTGGCATACGTATCGACCCGAAGAAGTATACTGCACAAGAATTGCAAACAATTACGCGTCGCTATACAATGGAGCTATTACGTCGCAATATGATAGGTCCGGGTATAGATGTACCGGCACCAGATGTGAATACCAGCCAACGCGAGATGAGTTGGTTGGTGGATCAATATATTAAAACTTTTGGTAATTTTTTTTTATGAAATATTAGAAAACGTCTTGATAGACAAATAAATTGTTCTTCTAGGCTATAACGATGTAGATGCATTGGCCATCACGACTGGTAAGCCAGTAGAAATAGGCGGTATAAATGGTCGCACCGCCGCCACGGGACGTGGTCTATTTAAGGCGGCTGAATGTTTTATTATGGATAAAGATTGGATGGATTTATTAGGCTGGAAGACTGGTTGGAAAGATAAAACCGTGATCGTACAAGGGTTTGGCAATGTCGGTTCCCATGCATCCGTTTTTGTAGTGGAAGCCGGTGCCAAACTGATCGGTGTTCAAGAATTTGACGTGTCTCTAGTAAATGAGAATGGCATTGATCCAAAGGTATGTGGCGTATTGAAAATAAATATCTCCATGATAATATTTTTTTAATTTTCTTCATATACTTAGGACTTAATGGAGTATTATGCAAAAAATAATAAATCAATCAAGGGCTATACCAAAGCCACCGAAAAAGAGGGCAGTTTGTTGGGTGAAAAATGCGATATACTAATGCCTTGCTCTATGCAAAAGGTTCTCACTGTCGAAAATGCTAACAGTGTACAAGCCAAGATGATTTTAGAAGGCGCTAATGGTCCTTCGACGCCAGCTGCCGATGAAATATTACGTAAAAAGAATGTACTCATTATACCGGATTTGTTTTGCAATGCTGGCGGTGTAACGGTATCCTACTTTGAGTACTTAAAGAATATCAATCATGTATCTTATGGCAAAATGAATGTTAAACGCGAGAAAGCCATAATCAACGAGATCTTTAACTCCATGAATGAGTGCGAGGTAAGTGAACTTTGACCACCGTGCAAATAAGTTAATTTGTTAATATGAATTTTTTTAATTTATTTATTTAGGATAAGTTCAAGCCAAACAAAAAGTTAAAGCTCATAAGAGACTGTACGAAGGAGGCGGATATTGTAGACGCAGGACTACAAACAGTTATGGAAACTGCGGGGGCAGGCATTAAGATTGTGGCCAATGAATTCGGTCTCTGCAATGATTTACGCACCGCTGCCTTTATTTACTCGATTTCTAAGATTTTCCGAGCCTTAGAAATGGAGGGCATTTCTCAACAATAATTACAGAATGCGTCTGAAGTCGCTTGGCGATTATTTATTTTTACAAATTTTACATTTATATATTTATAAGATCCAAAGTGTAATATCCTTTTGTATATTTTTCTTAAATTTTTAAATAAATATTTCTTTACAAAAACACAAACAGAATGGCTTCTTGACAGCAACAGTTTAACAATTTAAAAAAAAACCCCTACCCACTTACTACGCCAATTTTGGTGGCATTCACCACTGCAATGATTTACGCACCGCCGCCTTTATTTACTCGATTTCGAAGATTTTCCGAGCATTAGAATTGGAGGGCATTTCTCAGCAATAATTGCAGAATGCGTCTGAAGTCGCTAGGCGATTGTTTATTTTTACACATTTTACATTTATATATTTATAAGATCGAAAGTGTAATATCCTTTTGTATATTTTTCTTCAATTTTTAAATAAATATTTCTTTACACAAACACAAACAAAATGGCTTCTTGACAGCAACAGTTTTACAATTAAAAAACAAAACCCCTACCCACTTACCTCTGTTTTTGGTACCCTTATATCTGTTTTTCTGTTTTTGGTAATATGGTACTCATACGACCTGTATAACCCCATTTGCGCGCCGTGAAAAAATCGGTTTTTCACCACGCGCCAATGCATCAAATGCACCAAAATGCACCAAAAAAGTGGTGAATGGTACCAAAAATCCATCCACCAAATGCACCAAAAATAGCGTAGTAAGTGGGTAGGGGTTATTATGCATTATTCGTCATTTTTTACGATCCCCAAAATCCAAAATTTTTGCCAGAATAAAATAATTAACATTAAAAAAACATTAACATTAACATATTTTCAACAGAAAAAATCAAAACTTCAAAACATAAACAGTCAATATTGTCAAATTAATTTTTCTCAGTTCAGTTGATATTGAGATTTTCATAAGAACAGTTGTGTTGAACGGAGCGATTTGAATTTGTTCTCGAAGAAAATAATTACAAAAAAAAACCTGACGCAAATAATAAATAAACAAAAAATATTTTCTTACTGAATATTGTGGAATATTTATATATTCGTAATACAATTGTATATATACAATATACAACAAAATCAGCGGATACCAAAATAATTGCCGAAAAAGTGAGTGCAAAAAATTTCTTACAAAAACACACAAAAAAAATCATAACTGGGATTGCATTATCGCAAGGCAATATGTCCTTCCTTTTAAATGGTAAACTTTTACGATCTTCACTATCGAAGACAGTTTTAAACTGGACCGGACTTGGAGCTACGCGTGAAAAGCACGTGATGCCCAAGCATTTGGAAAAAATCAATAAAGACAAAGACCCACCATTTGCACACATGGTTGAGTATTATTATCACTCGGCCGCTCAGCTAATGGAGCCGATGATGATAAAGGAGCTGGAAAAGTATCCTTACATGAAGAAGGAACAGCGTGAACAACGTGTTTCCGCCATGCTTAAATTGATGGGCTGCACTACAAATCTATTGGAAGTTACCTTCCCTATAATAAGAAGTGATGGCAATTACGAGCTAATCACCGGCTATCGCGCACACCACACTAGACACAGATTACCACTCAAAGGCGGTGGGTTCAATTATATTATTGGCTATTATTTTTCTAGAAAAGCTGGTATATTCAAAAAATTTCTCAACGAATTTTCTAGAATATATGCATGTAGTTGTGTGTTTCAAGAAAATGTTCTTCCTTTTCAATGCTTCAACTGCTGATGTCTAGCATGATATATATAACTGACTGATAATATCCGTTCCTCTTTTGTAGGCATACGTTTTGCCATGGACGTCGACGCCGATGAGATACGCGCTTTGGCTTATCTGATGGCGTTTAAGACGGCTTGCGTGAATGTACCGTTTGGTGGTTCCAAGGGTGGCATACGTATCGACCCGAAGAAGTATACTGCACAAGAATTGCAAACAATTACGCGTCGCTATACAATGGAGCTATTACGTCGCAATATGATAGGTCCGGGTATAGATGTACCGGCACCAGATGTGAATACCAGCCAACGCGAGATGAGTTGGTTGGTGGATCAATATATTAAAACTTTTGGTAATTTTTTTTTATGAAATATTAGAAAACGTCTTGATAGACAAATAAATTGTTCTTCTAGGCTATAACGATGTAGATGCATTGGCCATCACGACTGGTAAGCCAGTAGAAATAGGCGGTATAAATGGTCGCACCGCCGCCACGGGACGTGGTCTATTTAAGGCGGCTGAATGTTTTATTATGGATAAAGATTGGATGGATTTATTAGGCTGGAAGACTGGTTGGAAAGATAAAACCGTGATCGTACAAGGGTTTGGCAATGTCGGTTCCCATGCATCCGTTTTTGTAGTGGAAGCCGGTGCCAAACTGATCGGTGTTCAAGAATTTGACGTGTCTCTAGTAAATGAGAATGGCATTGATCCAAAGGTATGTGGCGTATTGAAAATAAATATCTCCATGATAATATTTTTTTAATTTTCTTCATATACTTAGGACTTAATGGAGTATTATGCAAAAAATAATAAATCAATCAAGGGCTATACCAAAGCCACCGAAAAAGAGGGCAGTTTGTTGGGTGAAAAATGCGATATACTAATGCCTTGCTCTACGCAAAAGGTTCTCACTGTCGAAAATGCTAACAGTGTACAAGCCAAGATGATTTTAGAAGGCGCTAATGGTCCTTCGACGCCAGCTGCCGATGAAATATTACGTAAAAAGAATGTACTCATTATACCGGATTTGTTTTGCAATGCTGGCGGTGTAACGGTATCCTACTTTGAGTACTTAAAGAATATCAATCATGTATCTTATGGCAAAATGAATGTTAAACGCGAGAAAGCCATAATCAACGAGATCTTTAACTCCATGAATGAGTGCGAGGTAAGTGAACTTTGACCACCGTGCAAATAAGTTAATTTGTTAATATGAATTTTTTTAATTTATTTATTTAGGATAAGTTCAAGCCAAACAAAAAGTTAAAGCTCATAAGAGACTGTACGAAGGAGGCGGATATTGTAGACGCAGGACTACAAACAGTTATGGAAACTGCGGGGGCAGGCATTAAGATTGTGGCCAATGAATTCGGTCTCTGCAATGATTTACGCACCGCTGCCTTTATTTACTCGATTTCTAAGATTTTCCGAGCCTTAGAAATGGAGGGCATTTCTCAACAATAATTACAGAATGCGTCTGAAGTCGCTTGGCGATTATTTATTTTTACAAATTTTACATTTATATATTTATAAGATCCAAAGTGTAATATCCTTTTGTATATTTTTCTTAAATTTTTAAATAAATATTTCTTTACAAAAACACAAACAGAATGGCTTCTTGACAGCAACAGTTTAACAATTTAAAAAAAAACCCCTACCCACTTACTACGCCAATTTTGGTGGCATTCACCACTGCAATGATTTACGCACCGCCGCCTTTATTTACTCGATTTCGAAGATTTTCCGAGCATTAGAATTGGAGGGCATTTCTCAGCAATAATTGCAGAATGCGTCTGAAGTCGCTAGGCGATTGTTTATTTTTACACATTTTACATTTATATATTTATAAGATCGAAAGTGTAATATCCTTTTGTATATTTTTCTTCAATTTTTAAATAAATATTTCTTTACACAAACACAAACAAAATGGCTTCTTGACAGCAACAGTTTTACAATTAAAAAACAAAACCCCTACCCACTTACCTCTGTTTTTGGTACCCTTATATCTGTGTTTCTGTTTTTGGTAATATGGTACTCATACGACCTGTATAACCCCATTTGCGCGCCGTGAAAAAATCGGTTTTTCACCACGCGTCAATGCATCAAATGCACCAAAATGCACCAAAAAAGTGGTGAATGGTACCAAAAATCCATCCACCAAATGCACCAAAAATAGCGTAGTAAGTGGGTAGGGGTTATTATGCATTATTCGTCATTTTTTACGATCCCCAAAATCCAAAATTTTTGCCAGAATAAAATAACTAACATTAAAAAAACATTAACATTAACATATTTTCAACAGAAAAAATCAAAACTTCAAAACATAAACAGTCAATATTGTCAAATTAATTTTTCTCAGTTCAGTTGATATTGAGATTTTCATAAGAACAGTTGTGTTGAACGGAGCGATTTGAATTTGTTCTCGAAGAAAATAATTACAAAAAAAAACCTGACGCAAATAATAAATAAACAAAAAATATTTTCTTACTGAATATTGTGGAATATTTATATATTCGTAATACAATTGTACAACAAAATCAGCGGATACCAAAATAATTGCCGAAAAAGTGAGTGCAAAAAATTTCTTACAAAAACACACAAAAAAAATCATAACTGGGATTGCATTATCGCAAGGCAATATGTCCTTCCTTTTAAATGGTAAACTTTTACGATCTTCACTATCGAAGACAGTTTTAAACTGGACCGGACTTGGAGCTACGCGTGAAAAGCACGTGATGCCCAAGCATTTGGAAAAAATCAATAAAGACAAAGACCCACCATTTGCACACATGGTTGAGTATTATTATCACTCGGCCGCTCAGCTAATGGAGCCGATGATGATAAAGGAGCTGGAAAAGTATCCTTACATGAAGAAGGAACAGCGTGAACAACGTGTTTCCGCCATGCTTAAATTGATGGGCTGCACTACAAATCTATTGGAAGTTACCTTCCCTATAATAAGAAGTGATGGTAATTACGAGCTAATCACCGGCTATCGCGCACACCACACTAGACACAGATTACCACTCAAAGGCGGTGGGTTCAATTATATTATTGGCTATTATTTTTCTAGAAAAGCTGGTATATTCAAAAAATTTCTCAACAAATTTTCTAGAATATATGCATGTAGTTGTGTGTTTCAAGAAAATGTTCTTCCTTTTCAATGCTTCAACTGCTGATGTCTAGCATGATATATATAACTGACTGATAATATCCGTTCCTCTTTTGTAGGCATACGTTTTGCCATGGACGTCGACGCCGATGAGATACGCGCTTTGGCTTATCTGATGGCGTTTAAGACGGCTTGCGTGAATGTACCGTTTGGTGGTTCCAAGGGTGGCATACGTATCGACCCGAAGAAGTATACTGCACAAGAATTGCAAACAATTACGCGTCGCTATACAATGGAGCTATTACGTCGCAATATGATAGGTCCGGGTATAGATGTACCGGCACCAGATGTGAATACCAGCCAACGCGAGATGAGTTGGTTGGTGGATCAATATATTAAAACTTTTGGTAATTTTTTTTTATGAAATATTAGAAAACGTCTTGATAGACAAATAAATTGTTCTTCTAGGCTATAACGATGTAGATGCATTGGCCATCACGACTGGTAAGCCAGTAGAAATAGGCGGTATAAATGGTCGCACCGCCGCCACGGGACGTGGTCTATTTAAGGCGGCTGAATGTTTTATTATGGATAAAGATTGGATGGATTTATTAGGCTGGAAGACTGGTTGGAAAGATAAAACCGTGATCGTACAAGGGTTTGGCAATGTCGGTTCCCATGCATCCGTTTTTGTAGTGGAAGCCGGTGCCAAACTGATCGGTGTTCAAGAATTTGACGTGTCTCTAGTAAATGAGAATGGCATTGATCCAAAGGTATGTGGCGTATTGAAAATAAATATCTCCATGATAATATTTTTTTAATTTTCTTCATATACTTAGGACTTAATGGAGTATTATGCAAAAAATAATAAATCAATCAAGGGCTATACCAAAGCCACCGAAAAAGAGGGCAGTTTGTTGGGTGAAAAATGCGATATACTAATGCCTTGCTCTACGCAAAAGGTTCTCACTGTCGAAAATGCTAACAGTGTACAAGCCAAGATGATTTTAGAAGGCGCTAATGGTCCTTCGACGCCAGCTGCCGATGAAATATTACGTAAAAAGAATGTACTCATTATACCGGATTTGTTTTGCAATGCTGGCGGTGTAACGGTATCCTACTTTGAGTACTTAAAGAATATCAATCATGTATCTTATGGCAAAATGAATGTTAAACGCGAGAAAGCCATAATCAACGAGATCTTTAACTCCATGAATGAGTGCGAGGTAAGTGAACTTTGACCACCGTGCAAATAAGTTAATTTGTTAATATGAATTTTTTTAATTTATTTATTTAGGATAAGTTCAAGCCAAACAAAAAGTTAAAGCTCATAAGAGACTGTACGAAGGAGGCGGATATTGTAGACGCAGGACTACAAACAGTTATGGAAACTGCGGGGGCAGGCATTAAGATTGTGGCCAATGAATTCGGTCTCTGCAATGATTTACGCACCGCTGCCTTTATTTACTCGATTTCTAAGATTTTCCGAGCCTTAGAAATGGAGGGCATTTCTCAACAATAATTACAGAATGCGTCTGAAGTCGCTTGGCGATTATTTATTTTTACAAATTTTACATTTATATATTTATAAGATCCAAAGTGTAATATCCTTTTGTATATTTTTCTTAAATTTTTAAATAAATATTTCTTTACAAAAACACAAACAGAATGGCTTCTTGACAGCAACAGTTTAACAATTAAAAAAAAAAACCCCTACCCACTTACTACGCCAATTTTGGTGGCATTCACCACTGCAATGATTTACGCACCGCCGCCTTTATTTACTCGATTTCGAAGATTTTCCGAGCATTAGAATTGGAGGGCATTTCTCAGCAATAATTGCAGAATGCGTCTGAAGTCGCTAGGCGATTGTTTATTTTTACACATTTTACATTTATATATTTATAAGATCGAAAGTGTAATATCCTTTTGTATATTTTTCTTCAATTTTTAAATAAATATTTCTTTACACAAACACAAACAAAATGGCTTCTTGACAGCAACAGTTTTACAATTAAAAAACAAAACCCCTACCCACTTACCTCTGTTTTTGGTACCCTTATATCTGTTTTTCTGTTTTTGGTAATATGGTACTCATACGACCTGTATAACCCCATTTGCGCGCCGTGAAAAAATCGGTTTTTCACCAAGCGCCAATGCATCAAATGCACCAAAATGCACCAAAAAAGTGGTGAATGGTACCAAAAATCCATCCACCAAATGCACCAAAAATAGCGTAGTAAGTGGGTAGGGGTTATTATGCATTATTCGTCATTTTTTACGATCCCCAAAATCCAAAATTTTTGCCAGAATAAAATAATTAACATTAAAAAAACATTAACATTAACATATTTTCAACAGAAAAAATCAAAACTTCAAAACATAAACAGTCAATATTGTCAAATTTATTTTTCTCAGTTCAGTTGATATTGAGATTTTCATAAGAACAGTTGTGTTGAACGGAGCGATTTGAATTAGTTCTCGAAGAAAATAATTACAAAAAAAAACCTGACGCAAATAATAAATAAACAAAAAATATTTTCTTACTGAATATTGTGGAATATTTATATATTCGTAATACAATTGTATATATACAATATACAACAAAATCAGCGGATACCAAAATAATTGCCGAAAAAGTGAGTGCAAAAAATTTCTTACAAAAACACACAAAAAAAATCATAACTGGGATTGCATTATCGCAAGGCAATATGTCCTTCCTTTTAAATGGTAAACTTTTACGATCTTCACTATCGAAGACAGTTTTAAACTGGACCGGACTTGGAGCTACGCGTGAAAAGCACGTGATGCCCAAGCATTTGGAAAAAATCAATAAAGACAAAGACCCACCATTTGCACACATGGTTGAGTATTATTATCACTCGGCCGCTCAGCTAATGGAGCCGATGATGATAAAGGAGCTGGAAAAGTATCCTTACATGAAGAAGGAACAGCGTGAACAACGTGTTTCCGCCATGCTTAAATTGATGGGCTGCACTACAAATCTATTGGAAGTTACCTTCCCTATAATAAGAAGTGATGGCAATTACGAGCTAATCACCGGCTATCGCGCACACCACACTAGACACAGATTACCACTCAAAGGCGGTGGGTTCAATTATATTATTGGCTATTATTTTTCTAGAAAAGCTGGTATATTCAAAAAAATTCTCAACGAATTTTCTAGAATATATGCATGTAGTTGTGTGTTTCAAGAAAATGTTCTTCCTTTTCAATGCTTCAACTGCTGATGTCTAGCATGATATATATAACTGACTGATAATATCCGTTCCTCTTTTGTAGGCATACGTTTTGCCATGGACGTCGACGCCGATGAGATACGCGCTTTGGCTTATCTGATGGCGTTTAAGACGGCTTGCGTGAATGTACCGTTTGGTGGTTCCAAGGGTGGCATACGTATCGACCCGAAGAAGTATACTGCACAAGAATTGCTAACAATTACGCGTCGCTATACAATGGAGCTATTACGTCGCAATATGATATGTCCGGGTATAGATGTACCGGCACCAGATGTGAATACCAGCCAACGCGAGATGAGTTGGTTGGTGGATCAATATATTAAAACTTTTGGTAATTTTTTTTTATGAAATATTAGAAAACGTCTTGATAGACAAATAAATTGTTCTTCTAGGCTATAACGATGTAGATGCATTGGCCATCACGACTGGTAAGCCAGTAGAAATAGGCGGTATAAATGGTCGCACCGCCGCCACGGGACGTGGTCTATTTAAGGCGGCTGAATGTTTTATTATGGATAAAGATTGGATGGATTTATTAGGCTGGAAGACTGGTTGGAAAGATAAAACCGTGATCGTACAAGGGTTTGGCAATGTCGGTTCCCATGCATCCGTTTTTGTAGTGGAAGCCGGTGCCAAACTGATCGGTGTTCAAGAATTTGACGTGTCTCTAGTAAATGAGAATGGCATTGATCCAAAGGTATGTGGCGTATTGAAAATAAATATCTCCATGATAATATTTTTTTAATTTTCTTCATATACTTAGGACTTAATGGAGTATTATGCAAAAAATAATAAATCAATCAAGGGCTATACCAAAGCCACCGAAAAAGAGGGCAGTTTGTTGGGTGAAAAATGCGATATACTAATGCCTTGCTCTACGCAAAAGGTTCTCACTGTCGAAAATGCTAACAGTGTACAAGCCAAGATGATTTTAGAAGGCGCTAATGGTCCTTCGACGCCAGCTGCCGATGAAATATTACGTAAAAAGAATGTACTCATTATACCGGATTTGTTTTGCAATGCTGGCGGTGTAACGGTATCCTACTTTGAGTACTTAAAGAATATCAATCATGTATCTTATGGCAAAATGAATGTTAAACGCGAGAAAGCCATAATCAACGAGATCTTTAACTCCATGAATGAGTGCGAGGTAAGTGAACTTTGACCACCGTGCAAATAAGTTAATTTGTTAATATGAATTTTTTTAATTTATTTATTTAGGATAAGTTCAAGCCAAACAAAAAGTTAAAGCTCATAAGAGACTGTACGAAGGAGGCGGATATTGTAGACGCAGGACTACAAACAGTTATGGAAACTGCGGGGGCAGGCATTAAGATTGTGGCCAATGAATTCGGTCTCTGCAATGATTTACGCACCGCTGCCTTTATTTACTCGATTTCTAAGATTTTCCGAGCCTTAGAAATGGAGGGCATTTCTCAACAATAATTACAGAATGCGTCTGAAGTCGCTTGGCGATTATTTATTTTTACAAATTTTACATTTATATATTTATAAGATCCAAAGTGTAATATCCTTTTGTATATTTTTCTTAAATTTTTAAATAAATATTTCTTTACAAAAACACAAACAGAATGGCTTCTTGACAGCAACAGTTTAACAATTAAAAAAAAAAACCCCTACCCACTTACTACGCCAATTTTGGTGGCATTCACCACTGCAATGATTTACGCACCGCCGCCTTTATTTACTCGATTTCGAAGATTTTCCGAGCATTAGAATTGGAGGGCATTTCTAGCAATAATTGCAGAATGCGTCTGAAGTCGCTAGGCGATTGTTTATTTTTACACATTTTACATTTATATATTTATAAGATCGAAAGTGTAATATCCTTTTGTATATTTTTCTTCAATTTTTAAATAAATATTTCTTTACACAAACACAAACAAAATGGCTTCTTGACAGCAACAGTTTTACAATTAAAAAACAAAACCCCTACCCACTTACCTCTGTTTTTGGTACCCTTATATCTGTTTTTCTGTTTTTGGTAATATGGTACTCATACGACCTGTATAACCCCATTTGCGCGCCGTGAAAAAATCGGTTTTTCACCACGCGCCAATGCATCAAATGCACCAAAATGCACCAAAAAAGTGGTGAATGGTACCAAAAATCCATCCACCAAATGCACCAAAAATAGCGTAGTAAGTGGGTAGGGGTTATTATGCATTATTCGTCATTTTTTACGATCCCCAAAATCCAAAATTTTTGCCAGAATAAAATAATTAACATTAAAAAAACATTAACATTAACATATTTTCAACAGAAAAAATCAAAACTTCAAAACATAAACAGTCAATATTGTCAAATTTATTTTTCTCAGTTCAGTTGATATTGAGATTTTCATAAGAACAGTTGTGTTGAACGGAGCGATTTGAATTTGTTCTCGAAGAAAATAATTACAAAAAAAAACCTGACGCAAATAATAAATAAACAAAAAATATTTTCTTACTGAATATTGTGGAATATTTATATATTCGTAATACAATTGTATATATACAATATACAACAAAATCAGCGGATACCAAAATAATTGCCGAAAAAGTGAGTGCAAAAAATTTCTTACAAAAACACACAAAAAAAATCATAACTGGGATTGCATTATCGCAAGGCAATATGTCCTTCCTTTTAAATGGTAAACTTTTACGATCTTCACTATCGAAGACAGTTTTAAACTGGACCGGACTTGGAGCTACGCGTGAAAAGCACGTGATGCCCAAGCATTTGGAAAAAATCAATAAAGACAAAGACCCACCATTTGCACACATGGTTGAGTATTATTATCACTCGGCCGCTCAGCTAATGGAGCCGATGATGATAAAGGAGCTGGAAAAGTATCCTTACATGAAGAAGGAACAGCGTGAACAACGTGTTTCCGCCATGCTTAAATTGATGGGCTGCACTACAAATCTATTGGAAGTTACCTTCCCTATAATAAGAAGTGATGGCAATTACGAGCTAATCACCGGCTATCGCGCACACCACACTAGACACAGATTACCACTCAAAGGCGGTGGGTTCAATTATATTATTGGCTATTATTTTTCTAGAAAAGCTGGTATATTCAAAAAATTTCTCAACGAATTTTCTAGAATATATGCATGTAGTTGTGTGTTTCAAGAAAATGTTCTTCCTTTTCAATGCTTCAACTGCTGATGTCTAGCATGATATATATAACTGACTGATAATATCCGTTCCTCTTTTGTAGGCATACGTTTTGCCATGGACGTCGACGCCGATGAGATACGCGCTTTGGCTTATCTGATGGCGTTTAAGACGGCTTGCGTGAATGTACCGTTTGGTGGTTCCAAGGGTGGCATACGTATCGACCCGAAGAAGTATACTGCACAAGAATTGCAAACAATTACGCGTCGCTATACAATGGAGCTATTACGTCGCAATATGATAGGTCCGGGTATAGATGTACCGGCACCAGATGTGAATACCAGCCAACGCGAGATGAGTTGGTTGGTGGATCAATATATTAAAACTTTTGGTAATTTTTTTTTATGAAATATTAGAAAACGTCTTGATAGACAAATAAATTGTTCTTCTAGGCTATAACGATGTAGATGCATTGGCCATCACGACTGGTAAGCCAGTAGAAATAGGCGGTATAAATGGTCGCACCGCCGCCACGGGACGTGGTCTATTTAAGGCGGCTGAATGTTTTATTATGGATAAAGATTGGATGGATTTATTAGGCTGGAAGACTGGTTGGAAAGATAAAACCGTGATCGTACAAGGGTTTGGCAATGTCGGTTCCCATGCATCCGTTTTTGTAGTGGAAGCCGGTGCCAAACTGATCGGTGTTCAAGAATTTGACGTGTCTCTAGTAAATGAGAATGGCATTGATCCAAAGGTATGTGGCGTATTGAAAATAAATATCTCCATGATAATATTTTTTTAATTTTCTTCATATACTTAGGACTTAATGGAGTATTATGCAAAAAATAATAAATCAATCAAGGGCTATACCAAAGCCACCGAAAAAGAGGGCAGTTTGTTGGGTGAAAAATGCGATATACTAATGCCTTGCTCTACGCAAAAGGTTCTCACTGTCGAAAATGCTAACAGTGTACAAGCCAAGATGATTTTAGAAGGCGCTAATGGTCCTTCGACGCCAGCTGCCGATGAAATATTACGTAAAAAGAATGTACTCATTATACCGGATTTGTTTTGCAATGCTGGCGGTGTAACGGTATCCTACTTTGAGTACTTAAAGAATATCAATCATGTATCTTATGGCAAAATGAATGTTAAACGCGAGAAAGCCATAATCAACGAGATCTTTAACTCCATGAATGAGTGCGAGGTAAGTGAACTTTGACCACCGTGCAAATAAGTTAATTTGTTAATATGAATTTTTTTAATTTATTTATTTAGGATAAGTTCAAGCCAAACAAAAAGTTAAAGCTCATAAGAGACTGTACGAAGGAGGCGGATATTGTAGACGCAGGACTACAAACAGTTATGGAAACTGCGGGGGCAGGCATTAAGATTGTGGCCAATGAATTCGGTCTCTGCAATGATTTACGCACCGCTGCCTTTATTTACTCGATTTCTAAGATTTTCCGAGCCTTAGAAATGGAGGGCATTTCTCAACAATAATTACAGAATGCGTCTGAAGTCGCTTGGCGATTATTTATTTTTACAAATTTTACATTTATATATTTATAAGATCCAAAGTGTAATATCCTTTTGTATATTTTTCTTAAATTTTTAAATAAATATTTCTTTACAAAAACACAAACAGAATGGCTTCTTGACAGCAACAGTTTAACAATTAAAAAAAAAAAACCCCTACCCACTTACTACGCCAATTTTGGTGGCATTCACCACTACAATGATTTACGCACCGCCGCCTTTATTTACTCGATTTCGAAGATTTTCCGAGCATTAGAATTGGAGGGCATTTCTCAGCAATAATTGCAGAATGCGTCTGAAGTCGCTAGGCGATTGTTTATTTTTACACATTTTACATTTATATATTTATAAGATCGAAAGTGTAATATCCTTTTGTATATTTTTCTTCAATTTTTAAATAAATATTTCTTTACACAAACACAAACAAAATGGCTTCTTGACAGCAACAGTTTTACAATTAAAAAACAAAACCCCTACCCACTTACCTCTGTTTTTGGTACCCTTATATCTGTTTTTCTGTTTTTGGTAATATGGTACTCATACGACCTGTATAACCCCATTTGCGCGCCGTGAAAAAATCGGTTTTTCACCACGCGCCAATGCATCAAATGCACCAAAATGCACCAAAAAAGTGGTGAATGGTACCAAAAATCCATCCACCAAATGCACCAAAAATAGCGTAGTAAGTGGGTAGGGGTTATTATGCATTATTCGTCATATTTTACGATCCCCAAAATCCAAAATTTTTGCCAGAATAAAATAATTAACATTAAAAAAACATTAACATTAACATATTTTCAACAGAAAAAATCAAAACTTCAAAACATAAACAGTCAATATTGTCAAATTTATTTTTCTCAGTTCAGTTGATATTGAGATTTTCATAAGAACAGTTGTGTCAACAGTTGTGGAGGATGGAGTCATATGTAGAAGTTCACCTAAGTGAGGAAAGTTTCTGACTGTCATTCACTTGGGAGTGGCCAGGAACGATTCTTTTACATGTGGCTCAAGCAGCTCACAACTTCCGGTCTTAGACCAAGTATCCTCTGGGTAGCCAACAGACATCCGTCTGGAAGCGAGCTAAAGTGAGAAGGCGAATCCCGCTTATGCGGTTGTGCGTAGGGCTTGGGACCCACCGCATAAAAACGAATAACCAGTGAATAAGAAACACAGGCCTCGGATGAGAAACCCCCCTTTTGATGACGACCACGGCAAACGTATAAAGGACTATGATTTAAGGGCATGCACCTGGAATGTCCGGACCCTTAATTGGGAAGGTGCCTCTGCCCAGCTGGTTGATGTCCTCGTAAGAGTAAAGGCTGGCATCAGCGCAATCCAAGAAATGCGATGGACGGGACAAGGACGGAAGAAGGTGGGTCCTTGTGACATCTACTACAGCGGCCATATAAAGGAGCGCAAATTCGGTGTGGGATTCGTGGTGGGAGAGAGACTCCGTCGTCGAGTCCTGGCATTCACTCCGGTGGATGAACGTCTAGCCACAATCCGCATCAAAGCGAGGTTCTTCAACATATCGCTTATTTGCGCCCACGCCCCGACGGAAGAGAAAGGCGAAGTGATCAAAGATACCTTCTATGAGCGCCTAGAACGTACCTATGAGCGCTGCCCCCGCCACGATGTCAAAATCGTGCTTGGCGATTTCAACGCTAGGGTGGGTAAAGAAGGTGTCTTTGGCACAACAGTCGGAAAATTCAGCCTCCATGACGAAACATCACCAAACGGTCTGAGGCTGATCGACTTCGCCGGGGCCCGAAATATGGTCATCTGTAGCACTAGATTCCAGCATAAGAAAATCCATTAAGCTACTTGGCTGTCCCCGGATCGAATCACTCGCAACCAGATCGATCATGTTGTGATAGATGGACGACATGTCTCCAGTGTTTTTGATGTGCGTACGCTTCGTGGTCCCAACATCGACTCGGACCACTATCTTGTAGCAGCTAAGATACGCACCCGCCTCTGTGTAGAAAAGCGCACACGTCAACAAACACAAGGAAGGTTCGACATCGAGAAGCTGCAATCACAACCGACAGCCGAACGATTTTCTACTCGACTTGCACTCCTGCTCTCTGAGAGCACTCATCAGCATCTCGGTATAAGGGAGCTGTGGGACGGCATATCAAACTCCTTACGTACAGCTGCAACCGAAACCATTGGCTTTCGGAAAAGCCAAAAAAACAGCTGGTATGATGAGGATTGTCGTCTCGCAGTGGAGAGAAAACAGACTGCCTACCTCGCAATGTTGCGATCGACAGCAACACGAGCGGGATGGGAAAGATACCGAGAGCTGAAGAGGGAAGCGAGACGCATTTGCAGAAAAAGAAAGAAAGAGGCAGAAATGCGTGAGTATGAAGAGCTTGACAAGCTGGCCGACAGGGGTAATGCTCGAAAATTTTACGAAAAGATCCGGCGACTAACTGAAGGTTTCAAGACCGGAGCACACTCCTGTAGGACCCCCAGCGGTGATCTAGTGGTTGATGACCAGAGTATACTGTGTTTGTGGAGGGAACACTTCTCCAGCCTGCTGAATGGCAGTGAAAGTACAACACCAGGAGATGGCGAACCCGATTCCCCAATCGACGACGATGGAACAGATGTTCCATTGCCCGACCGTGAAGAAATTAGAATAGCAATTACCCGCTTGAAGAACAACAAGGCGGCGGGGGCCGATGGATTGCCGGCCGAGCTATTCAAATACGGCGGCGAAGAGCTGATAAGGTGCATGCATCAGCTTCTTTGCGAAATATGGTCGGAAGAAAGCATGCCCGACGATTGGAATCTCAGTGTACTCTGCCCAATCCACAAAAAGGGAGACCCCACAATCTGCGCCAACTATCGTGGGATAAGCCTCCTTAACATCGCTTATAAGGTTCTATCGAGCGTACTGTGTGAAAGACTAAAGCCCACCGTCAACAAACTGATTGGACCTTATCAGTGTGGCTTTAGACCTGGAAAATCAACAACTGACCAGATATTCACCATGCGCCAAATCTTGGAGAAGACCCGTGAAAAAAGGATCGACACACACCATCTATTTGTCGACTTTAAAGCTGCTTTCGACAGCACGAAAAGGAGCTGCCTTTATGCCGCGATATCTGAATTTGGTATCCCCGCAAAACTAATACGGCTGTGTAAGTTGACGTTGAGCAACACCAAAAGCTCCGTCAGGATCGGGAAGGACCTCTCCGAGCCGTTCGATACCAAACGAGGTTTCAGACAAGGTGACTCGCTATCGTGCGACTTCTTTAACTTGATGCTGGAGAAAATTATAAGAGCTGCAGAGCTAAATAGAGAAGGTACAATCTTCTACAAGAGTGTACAGCTCCTGGCGTACGCCGATGATATTGATATCATCGGAAACAACACCCGCGCCGTTAGTTCTGCTTTTTCCCGCCTGGATAAGGAAGCGAAGCGAATGGGTCTGGTGGTGAACGAGGACAAGACGAAATATCTCCTGTCATCAAACAAACAGTCAGCGCATTCGCGTCTTGGCTCCCACGTCACTGTTGACAGTCATAACTTTGAAGTTGTAGATAATTTCGTATACCTAGGAACCAACATTAACACCGATAATAATGTCAGCCTTGAAATCCAACGCAGAATCACTCTTGCCAACAGGTGCTACTATGGACTGAGTAGGCAATTGAAAAGTAAAGTCCTCTCTCGACGAACAAAAACTAAACTCTACAAGTCCCTCATCATTCCCGTCCTACTTTATGGTGCAGAAGCGTGGACGGTGTCAACATCCGATGAGACGGCACTAGGAGTTTTCGAGAGAAAGGTTTTGCGGAAGATTTACGGTCCCTTAAACATTGGCAACGGCGAATACCGCAGAAGATGGAATGATGAGCTGTATGTGTTGTTCGACGACATAGACATAGTCCAGCGAATAAAAAGACAGCGGCTACGCTGGCTGGGTCATGTTGTTCGAATGGATGAAAGTGCCCCAGCTCTGAAAGTTTTCGATGCAGTACCCGCTGGTGGAAGCCGAGGAAGAGGGAGACCTCCACTCCGGTGGAAGGACCAGGTGGAGAAGGACCTGTCTTCACTTGGTATTACCAATTGGCGCCAAACCGCCAAAAGGAGAGATGCGTGGCGCACTGTTGTGGACTCGGCTATAACCGCGTAAGCGGTTTCTACGCCAGTTAAGAAGAAGAAGTTGTGTTGAACGGAGCGATTTGAATTTGTTCTCGAAGAAAATAATTACAAAAAAAAACCTGACGCAAATAATAAATAAACAAAAAATATTTTCTTACTGAATATTGTGGAATATTTATATATTCGTAATACAATTGTATATATACAATATACAACAAAATCAGCGGATACCAAAATAATTGCCGAAAAAGTGAGTGCAAAAAATTTCTTACAAAAACACACAAAAAAAATCATAACTGGGATTGCATTATCGCAAGGCAATATGTCCTTCCTTTTAAATGGTAAACTTTTACGATCTTCACTATCGAAGACAGTTTTAAACTGGACCGGACTTGGAGCTACGCGTGAAAAGCACGTGATGCCCAAGCATTTGGAAGAAATCAATAAAGACAAAGACCCACCATTTGCACACATGGTTGAGTATTATTATCACTCGGCCGCTCAGCTAATGGAGCCGATGATGATAAAGGAGCTGGAAAAGTATCCTTACATGAAGAAGGAACAGCGTGAACAACGTGTTTCCGCCATGCTTAAATTGATGGGCTGCACTACAAATCTATTGGAAGTTACCTTCCCTATAATAAGAAGTGATGGCAATTACGAGCTAATCACCGGCTATCGCGCACACCACACTAGACACAGATTACCACTCAAAGGCGGTGGGTTCAATTATATTATTGGCTATTATTTTTCTAGAAAAGCTGGTATATTCAAAAAATTTCTCAACGAATTTTCTAGAATATATGCATGTAGTTGTGTGTTTCAAGAAAATGTTCTTCCTTTTCAATGCTTCAACTGCTGATGTCTAGCATGATATATATAACTGACTGATAATATCCGTTCCTCTTTTGTAGGCATACGTTTTGCCATGGACGTCGACGCCGATGAGATACGCGCTTTGGCTTATCTGATGGCGTTTAAGACGGCTTGCGTGAATGTACCGTTTGGTGGTTCCAAGGGTGGCATACGTATCGACCCGAAGAAGTATACTGCACAAGAATTGCAAACAATTACGCGTCGCTATACAATGGAGCTATTACGTCGCAATATGATAGGTCCGGGTATAGATGTACCGGCACCAGATGTGAATACCAGCCAACGCGAGATGAGTTGGTTGGTGGATCAATATATTAAAACTTTTGGTAATTTTTTTTTATGAAATATTAGAAAACGTCTTGATAGACAAATAAATTGTTCTTCTAGGCTATAACGATGTAGATGCATTGGCCATCACGACTGGTAAGCCAGTAGAAATAGGCGGTATAAATGGTCGCACCGCCGCCACGGGACGTGGTCTATTTAAGGCGGCTGAATGTTTTATTATGGATAAAGATTGGATGGATTTATTAGGCTGGAAGACTGGTTGGAAAGATAAAACCGTGATCGTACAAGGGTTTGGCAATGTCGGTTCCCATGCATCCGTTTTTGTAGTGGAAGCCGGTGCCAAACTGATCGGTGTTCAAGAATTTGACGTGTCTCTAGTAAATGAGAATGGCATTGATCCAAAGGTATGTGGCGTATTGAAAATAAATATCTCCATGATAATATTTTTTTAATTTTCTTCATATACTTAGGACTTAATGGAGTATTATGCAAAAAATAATAAATCAATCAAGGGCTATACCAAAGCCACCGAAAAAGAGGGCAGTTTGTTGGGTGAAAAATGCGATATACTAATGCCTTGCTCTACGCAAAAGGTTCTCACTGTCGAAAATGCTAACAGTGTACAAGCCAAGATGATTTTAGAAGGCGCTAATGGTCCTTCGACGCCAGCTGCCGATGAAATATTACGTAAAAAGAATGTACTCATTATACCGGATTTGTTTTGCAATGCTGGCGGTGTAACGGTATCCTACTTTGAGTACTTAAAGAATATCAATCATGTATCTTATGGCAAAATGAATGTTAAACGCGAGAAAGCCATAATCAACGAGATCTTTAACTCCATGAATGAGTGCGAGGTAAGTGAACTTTGACCACCGTGCAAATAAGTTAATTTGTTAATATGAATTTTTTTAATTTATTTATTTAGGATAAGTTCAAGCCAAACAAAAAGTTAAAGCTCATAAGAGACTGTACGAAGGAGGCGGATATTGTAGACGCAGGACTACAAACAGTTATGGAAACTGCGGGGGCAGGCATTAAGATTGTGGCCAATGAATTCGGTCTCTGCAATGATTTACGCACCGCTGCCTTTATTTACTCGATTTCTAAGATTTTCCGAGCCTTAGAAATGGAGGGCATTTCTCAACAATAATTACAGAATGCGTCTGAAGTCGCTTGGCGATTATTTATTTTTACAAATTTTACATTTATATATTTATAAGATCCAAAGTGTAATATCCTTTTGTATATTTTTCTTAAATTTTTAAATAAATATTTCTTTACAAAAACACAAACAGAATGGCTTCTTGACAGCAACAGTTTAACAATTAAAAAAAAAACCCCTACCCACTTACTACGCCAATTTTGGTGGCATTCACCACTGCAATGATTTACGCACCGCCGCCTTTATTTACTCGATTTCGAAGATTTTCCGAGCATTAGAATTGGAGGGCATTTCTCAGCAATAATTGCAGAATGCGTCTGAAGTCGCTAGGCGATTGTTTATTTTTACACATTTTACATTTATATATTTATAAGATCCAAAGTGTAATATCCTTTTGTATATTTTTCTTCAATTTTTAAATAAATATTTCTTTACACAAACACAAACAAAATGGCTTCTTGACAGCAACAGTTTTACAATTAAAAAACAAAACCCCTACCCACTTACCTCTGTTTTGGTACCCTTATATCTGTTTTTCTGTTTTTGGTAATATGGTACTCATACGACCTGTATAACCCCATTTGCGCGCCGTGAAAAAATCGGGTTTTCACCACGCGTCAATGCATCAAATGCACCAAAATGCACCAAAAAAGTGGTGAATGGTACCAAAAATCCATCCACCAAATGCACCAAAAATAGCGTAGTAAGTGGGTAGGGGTTATTATGCATTATTCGTCATTTTTTACGATCCCCAAAATCCAAAATTTTTGCCAGAATAAAATAATTAACATTAAAAAAACATTAACATTAACATATTTTCAACAGAAAAAATCAAAACTTCAAAACATAAACAGTCAATATTGTCAAATTAATTTTTCTCAGTTCAGTTGATATTGAGATTTTCATAAGAACAGTTGTGTTGAACGGAGCGATTTGAATTTGTTCTCGAAGAAAATAATTACAAAAAAAAACCTGACGCAAATAATAAATAAACAAAAAATATTTTCTTACTGAATATTGTGGAATATTTATATATTCGTAATACAATTGTATATATACAATATACAACAAAATCAGCGGATACCAAAATAATTGCCGAAAAAGTGAGTGCAAAAAATTTCTTACAAAAACACACAAAAAAAATCATAACTGGGATTGCATTATCGCAAGGCAATATGTCCTTCCTTTTAAATGGTAAACTTTTACGATCTTCACTATCGAAGACAGTTTTAAACTGGACCGGACTTGGAGCTACGCGTGAAAAGCACGTGATGCCCAAGCATTTGGAAAAAATCAATAAAGACAAAGACCCACCATTTGCACACATGGTTGAGTATTATTATCACTCGGCCGCTCAGCTAATGGAGCCGATGATGATAAAGGAGCTGGAAAAGTATCCTTACATGAAGAAGGAACAGCGTGAACAACGTGTTTCCGCCATGCTTAAATTGATGGGCTGCACTACAAATCTATTGGAAGTTACCTTCCCTATAATAAGAAGTGATGGCAATTACGAGCTAATCACCGGCTATCGCGCACACCACACTAGACACAGATTACCACTCAAAGGCGGTGGGTTCAATTATATTATTGGCTATTATTTTTCTAGAAAAGCTGGTATATTCAAAAAATTTCTCAACGAATTTTCTAGAATATATGCATGTAGTTGTGTGTTTCAAGAAAATGTTCTTCCTTTTCAATGCTTCAACTGCTGATGTCTAGCATGATATATATAACTGACTGATCATATCCGTTCCTCTTTTGTAGGCATACGTTTTGCCATGGACGTCGACGCCGATGAGATACGCGCTTTGGCTTATCTGATGGCGTTTAAGACGGCTTGCGTGAATGTACCGTTTGGTGGTTCCAAGGGTGGCATACGTATCGACCCGAAGAAGTATACTGCACAAGAATTGCAAACAATTACGCGTCGCTATACAATGGAGCTATTACGTCGCAATATGATAGGTCCGGGTATAGATGTACCGGCACCAGATGTGAATACCAGCCAACGCGAGATGAGTTGGTTGGTGGATCAATATATTAAAACTTTTGGTAATTTTTTTTTATGAAATATTAGAAAACGTCTTGATAGACAAATAAATTGTTCTTCTAGGCTATAACGATGTAGATGCATTGGCCATCACGACTGGTAAGCCAGTAGAAATAGGCGGTATAAATGGTCGCACCGCCGCCACGGGACGTGGTCTATTTAAGGCGGCTGAATGTTTTATTATGGATAAAGATTGGATGGATTTATTAGGCTGGAAGACTGGTTGGAAAGATAAAACCGTGATCGTACAAGGGTTTGGCAATGTCGGTTCCCATGCATCCGTTTTTGTAGTGGAAGCCGGTGCCAAACTGATCGGTGTTCAAGAATTTGACGTGTCTCTAGTAAATGAGAATGGCATTGATCCAAAGGTATGTGGCGTATTGAAAATAAATATCTCCATGATAATATTTTTTTAATTTTCTTCATATACTTAGGACTTAATGGAGTATTATGCAAAAAATAATAAATCAATCAAGGGCTATACCAAAGCCACCGAAAAAGAGGGCAGTTTGTTGGGTGAAAAATACGATATACTAATGCCTTGCTCTACGCAAAAGGTTCTCACTGTCGAAAATGCTAACAGTGTACAAGCCAAGATGATTTTAGAAGGCGCTAATGGTCCTTCGACGCCAGCTGCCGATGAAATATTACGTAAAAAGAATGTACTCATTATACCGGATTTGTTTTGCAATGCTGGCGGTGTAACGGTATCCTACTTTGAGTACTTAAAGAATATCAATCATGTATCTTATGGCAAAATGAATGTTAAACGCGAGAAAGCCATAATCAACGAGATCTTTAACTCCATGAATGAGTGCGAGGTAAGTGAACTTTGACCACCGTGCAAATAAGTTAATTTGTTAATATGAATTTTTTTAATTTATTTATTTAGGATAAGTTCAAGCCAAACAAAAAGTTAAAGCTCATAAGAGACTGTACGAAGGAGGCGGATATTGTAGACGCAGGACTACAAACAGTTATGGAAACTGCGGGGGCAGGCATTAAGATTGTGGCCAATGAATTCGGTCTCTGCAATGATTTACGCACCGCTGCCTTTATTTACTCGATTTCTAAGATTTTCCGAGCCTTAGAAATGGAGGGCATTTCTCAACAATAATTACAGAATGCGTCTGAAGTCGCTTGGCGATTATTTATTTTTACAAATTTTACATTTATATATTTATAAGATCCAAAGTGTAATATCCTTTTGTATATTTTTCTTAAATTTTTAAATAAATATTTCTTTACAAAAACACAAACAGAATGGCTTCTTGACAGCAACAGTTTAACAATTAAAAAAAAAAACCCCTACCCACTTACTACGCCAATTTTGGTGGCATTCACCACTGCAATGATTTACGCACCGCCGCCTTTATTTACTCGATTTCGAAGATTTTCCGAGCATTAGAATTGGAGGGCATTTCTCAGCAATAATTGCAGAATGCGTCTGAAGTCGCTAGGCGATTGTTTATTTTTACACATTTTACATTTATATATTTATAAGATCCAAAGTGTAATATCCTTTTGTATATTTTTCTTCAATTTTTAAATAAATATTTCTTTACACAAACACAAACAAAATGGCTTCTTGACAGCAACAGTTTTACAATTAAAAAACAAAACCCCTACCCACTTACCTCTGTTTTTGGTACCCTTATATCTGTTTTTCTGTTTTTGGTAATATGGTACTCATACGACCTGTATAACCCCATTTGCGCGCCGTGAAAAAATCGGGTTTTCACCACGCGTCAATGCATCAAATGCACCAAAATGCACCAAAAAAGTGGTGAATGGTACCAAAAATCCATCCACCAAATGCACCAAAAATAGCGTAGTAAGTGGGTAGGGGTTATTATGCATTATTCGTCATTTTTTACGATCCCCAAAATCCAAAATTTTTGCCAGAATAAAATAATTAACATTAAAAAAACATTAACATTAACATATTTTCAACAGAAAAAATCAAAACTTCAAAACATAAACAGTCAATATTGTCAAATTAATTTTTCTCAGTTCAGTTGATATTGAGATTTTCATAAGAACAGTTGTGTTGAACGGAGCGATTTGAATTTGTTCTCGAAGAAAATAATTACAAAAAAAAACCTGACGCAAATAATAAATAAACAAAAAATATTTTCTTACTGAATATTGTGGAATATTTATATATTCGTAATACAATTGTATATATACAATATACAACAAAATCAGCGGATACCAAAATAATTGCCGAAAAAGTGAGTGCAAAAAATTTCTTACAAAAACACACAAAAAAAATCATAACTGGGATTGCATTATCGCAAGGCAATATGTCCTTCCTTTTAAATGGTAAACTTTTACGATCTTCACTATCGAAGACAGTTTTAAACTGGACCGGACTTGGAGCTACGCGTGAAAAGCACGTGATGCCCAAGCATTTGGAAAAAATCAATAAAGACAAAGACCCACCATTTGCACACATGGTTGAGTATTATTATCACTCGGCCGCTCAGCTAATGGAGCCGATGATGATAAAGGAGCTGGAAAAGTATCCTTACATGAAGAAGGAACAGCGTGAACAACGTGTTTCCGCCATGCTTAAATTGATGGGCTGCACTACAAATCTATTGGAAGTTACCTTCCCTATAATAAGAAGTGATGGCAATTACGAGCTAATCACCGGCTATCGCGCACACCACACTAGACACAGATTACCACTCAAAGGCGGTGGGTTCAATTATATTATTGGCTATTATTTTTCTAGAAAAGCTGGTATATTCAAAAAATTTCTCAACGAATTTTCTAGAATATATGCATGTAGTTGTGTGTTTCAAGAAAATGTTCTTCCTTTTCAATGCTTCAACTGCTGATGTCTAGCATGATATATATAACTGACTGATCATATCCGTTCCTCTTTTGTAGGCATACGTTTTGCCATGGACGTCGACGCCGATGAGATACGCGCTTTGGCTTATCTGATGGCGTTTAAGACGGCTTGCGTGAATGTACCGTTTGGTGGTTCCAAGGGTGGCATACGTATCGACCCGAAGAAGTATACTGCACAAGAATTGCAAACAATTACGCGTCGCTATACAATGGAGCTATTACGTCGCAATATGATAGGTCCGGGTATAGATGTACCGGCACCAGATGTGAATACCAGCCAACGCGAGATGAGTTGGTTGGTGGATCAATATATTAAAACTTTTGGTAATTTTTTTTTATGAAATATTAGAAAACGTCTTGATAGACAAATAAATTGTTCTTCTAGGCTATAACGATGTAGATGCATTGGCCATCACGACTGGTAAGCCAGTAGAAATAGGCGGTATAAATGGTCGCACCGCCGCCACGGGACGTGGTCTATTTAAGGCGGCTGAATGTTTTATTATGGATAAAGATTGGATGGATTTATTAGGCTGGAAGACTGGTTGGAAAGATAAAACCGTGATCGTACAAGGGTTTGGCAATGTCGGTTCCCATGCATCCGTTTTTGTAGTGGAAGCCGGTGCCAAACTGATCGGTGTTCAAGAATTTGACGTGTCTCTAGTAAATGAGAATGGCATTGATCCAAAGGTATGTGGCGTATTGAAAATAAATATCTCCATGATAATATTTTTTTAATTTTCTTCATATACTTAGGACTTAATGGAGTATTATGCAAAAAATAATAAATCAATCAAGGGCTATACCAAAGCCACCGAAAAAGAGGGCAGTTTGTTGGGTGAAAAATACGATATACTAATGCCTTGCTCTACGCAAAAGGTTCTCACTGTCGAAAATGCTAACAGTGTACAAGCCAAGATGATTTTAGAAGGCGCTAATGGTCCTTCGACGCCAGCTGCCGATGAAATATTACGTAAAAAGAATGTACTCATTATACCGGATTTGTTTTGCAATGCTGGCGGTGTAACGGTATCCTACTTTGAGTACTTAAAGAATATCAATCATGTATCTTATGGCAAAATGAATGTTAAACGCGAGAAAGCCATAATCAACGAGATCTTTAACTCCATGAATGAGTGCGAGGTAAGTGAACTTTGACCACCGTGCAAATAAGTTAATTTGTTAATATGAATTTTTTTAATTTATTTATTTAGGATAAGTTCAAGCCAAACAAAAAGTTAAAGCTCATAAGAGACTGTACGAAGGAGGCGGATATTGTAGACGCAGGACTACAAACAGTTATGGAAACTGCGGGGGCAGGCATTAAGATTGTGGCCAATGAATTCGGTCTCTGCAATGATTTACGCACCGCTGCCTTTATTTACTCGATTTCTAAGATTTTCCGAGCCTTAGAAATGGAGGGCATTTCTCAACAATAATTACAGAATGCGTCTGAAGTCGCTTGGCGATTATTTATTTTTACAAATTTTACATTTATATATTTATAAGATCCAAAGTGTAATATCCTTTTGTATATTTTTCTTAAATTTTTAAATAAATATTTCTTTACAAAAACACAAACAGAATGGCTTCTTGACAGCAACAGTTTAACAATTAAAAAAAAAACCCCTACCCACTTACTACGCCAATTTTGGTGGCATTCACCACTGCAATGATTTACGCACCGCCGCCTTTATTTACTCGATTTCGAAGATTTTCCGAGCATTAGAATTGGAGGGCATTTCTCAGCAATAATTGCAGAATGCGTCTGAAGTCGCTAGGCGATTGTTTATTTTTACACATTTTACATTTATATATTTATAAGATCGAAAGTGTAATATCCTTTTGTATATTTTTCTTCAATTTTTAAATAAATATTTCTTTACACAAACACAAACAAAATGGCTTCTTGACAGCAACAGTTTTACAATTAAAAAACAAAACCCCTACCCACTTACCTCTGTTTTTGGTACCCTTATATCTGTTTTTCTGTTTTTGGTAATATGGTACTCATACGACCTGTATAACCCCATTTGCGCGCCGTGAAAAAATCGGGTTTTCACCACGCGTCAATGCATCAAATGCACCAAAATGCACCAAAAAAGTGGTGAATGGTACCAAAAATCCATCCACCAAATGCACCAAAAATAGCGTAGTAAGTGGGTAGGGGTTATTATGCATTATTCGTCATTTTTTACGATCCCCAAAATCCAAAATTTTTGCCAGAATAAAATAATTAACATTAAAAAAACATTAACATTAACATATTTTCAACAGAAAAAATCAAAACTTCAAAACATAAACAGTCAATATTGTCAAATTAATTTTTCTCAGTTCAGTTGATATTGAGATTTTCATAAGAACAGTTGTGTTGAACGGAGCGATTTGAATTTGTTCTCGAAGAAAATAATTACAAAAAAAAACCTGACGCAAATAATAAATAAACAAAAAATATTTTCTTACTGAATATTGTGGAATATTTATATATTCGTAATACAATTGTATATATACAATATACAACAAAATCAGCGGATACCAAAATAATTGCCGAAAAAGTGAGTGCAAAAAATTTCTTACAAAAACACACAAAAAAAATCATAACTGGGATTGCATTATCGCAAGGCAATATGTCCTTCCTTTTAAATGGTAAACTTTTACGATCTTCACTATCGAAGACAGTTTTAAACTGGACCGGACTTGGAGCTACGCGTGAAAAGCACGTGATGCCCAAGCATTTGGAAAAAATCAATAAAGACAAAGACCCACCATTTGCACACATGGTTGAGTATTATTATCACTCGGCCGCTCAGCTAATGGAGCCGATGATGATAAAGGAGCTGGAAAAGTATCCTTACATGAAGAAGGAACAGCGTGAACAACGTGTTTCCGCCATGCTTAAATTGATGGGCTGCACTACAAATCTATTGGAAGTTACCTTCCCTATAATAAGAAGTGATGGCAATTACGAGCTAATCACCGGCTATCGCGCACACCACACTAGACACAGATTACCACTCAAAGGCGGTGGGTTCAATTATATTATTGGCTATTATTTTTCTAGAAAAGCTGGTATATTCAAAAAATTTCTCAACGAATTTTCTAGAATATATGCATGTAGTTGTGTGTTTCAAGAAAATGTTCTTCCTTTTCAATGCTTCAACTGCTGATGTCTAGCATGATATATATAACTGACTGATCATATCCGTTCCTCTTTTGTAGGCATACGTTTTGCCATGGACGTCGACGCCGATGAGATACGCGCTTTGGCTTATCTGATGGCGTTTAAGACGGCTTGCGTGAATGTACCGTTTGGTGGTTCCAAGGGTGGCATACGTATCGACCCGAAGAAGTATACTGCACAAGAATTGCAAACAATTACGCGTCGCTATACAATGGAGCTATTACGTCGCAATATGATAGGTCCGGGTATAGATGTACCGGCACCAGATGTGAATACCAGCCAACGCGAGATGAGTTGGTTGGTGGATCAATATATTAAAACTTTTGGTAATTTTTTTTTATGAAATATTAGAAAACGTCTTGATAGACAAATAAATTGTTCTTCTAGGCTATAACGATGTAGATGCATTGGCCATCACGACTGGTAAGCCAGTAGAAATAGGCGGTATAAATGGTCGCACCGCCGCCACGGGACGTGGTCTATTTAAGGCGGCTGAATGTTTTATTATGGATAAAGATTGGATGGATTTATTAGGCTGGAAGACTGGTTGGAAAGATAAAACCGTGATCGTACAAGGGTTTGGCAATGTCGGTTCCCATGCATCCGTTTTTGTAGTGGAAGCCGGTGCCAAACTGATCGGTGTTCAAGAATTTGACGTGTCTCTAGTAAATGAGAATGGCATTGATCCAAAGGTATGTGGCGTATTGAAAATAAATATCTCCATGATAATATTTTTTTAATTTTCTTCATATACTTAGGACTTAATGGAGTATTATGCAAAAAATAATAAATCAATCAAGGGCTATACCAAAGCCACCGAAAAAGAGGGCAGTTTGTTGGGTGAAAAATGCGATATACTAATGCCTTGCTCTACGCAAAAGGTTCTCACTGTCGAAAATGCTAACAGTGTACAAGCCAAGATGATTTTAGAAGGCGCTAATGGTCCTTCGACGCCAGCTGCCGATGAAATATTACGTAAAAAGAATGTACTCATTATACCGGATTTGTTTTGCAATGCTGGCGGTGTAACGGTATCCTACTTTGAGTACTTAAAGAATATCAATCATGTATCTTATGGCAAAATGAATGTTAAACGCGAGAAAGCCATAATCAACGAGATCTTTAACTCCATGAATGAGTGCGAGGTAAGTGAACTTTGACCACCGTGCAAATAAGTTAATTTGTTAATATGAATTTTTTTAATTTATTTATTTAGGATAAGTTCAAGCCAAACAAAAAGTTAAAGCTCATAAGAGACTGTACGAAGGAGGCGGATATTGTAGACGCAGGACTACAAACAGTTATGGAAACTGCGGGGGCAGGCATTAAGATTGTGGCCAATGAATTCGGTCTCTGCAATGATTTACGCACCGCTGCCTTTATTTACTCGATTTCTAAGATTTTCCGAGCCTTAGAAATGGAGGGCATTTCTCAACAATAATTACAGAATGCGTCTGAAGTCGCTTGGCGATTATTTATTTTTACAAATTTTACATTTATATATTTATAAGATCCAAAGTGTAATATCCTTTTGTATATTTTTCTTAAATTTTTAAATAAATATTTCTTTACAAAAACACAAACAGAATGGCTTCTTGACAGCAACAGTTTAACAATTAAAAAAAAAAACCCCTACCCACTTACTACGCCAATTTTGGTGGCATTCACCACTGCAATGATTTACGCACTGCCGCCTTTATTTACTCGATTTCGAAGATTTTCCGAGCATTAGAATTGGAGGGCATTTCTCAGCAATAATTGCAGAATGCGTCTGAAGTCGCTAGGCGATTGTTTATTTTTACACATTTTACATTTATATATTTATAAGATCGAAAGTGTAATATCCTTTTGTATATTTTTCTTCAATTTTTAAATAAATATTTCTTTACACAAACACAAACAAAATGGCTTCTTGACAGCAACAGTTTTACAATTAAAAAACAAAACCCCTACCCACTTACCTCTGTTTTTGGTACCCTTATATCTGTTTTTCTGTTTTTGGTAATATGGTACTCATACGACCTGTATAACCCCATTTGCGCGCCGTGAAAAAATCGGTTTTTCACCACGCGCCAATGCATCAAATGCACCAAAATGCACCAAAAAAGTGGTGAATGGTACCAAAAATCCATCCACCAAATGCACCAAAAATAGCGTAGTAAGTGGGTAGGGGTTATTATGCATTATTCGTCATTTTTTACGATCCCCAAAATCCAAAATTTTTGCCAGAATAAAATAATTAACATTAAAAAAACATTAACATTAACATATTTTCAACAGAAAAAATCAAAACTTCAAAACATAAACAGTCAATATTGTCAAATTAATTTTTCTCAGTTCAGTTGATATTGAGATTTTCATAAGAACAGTTGTGTTGAACGGAGCGATTTGAATTTGTTCTCGAAGAAAATAATTACAAAAAAAAACCTGACGCAAATAATAAATAAACAAAAAATATTTTCTTACTGAATATTGTGGAATATTTATATATTCGTAATACAATTGTACAACAAAATCAGCGGATACCAAAATAATTGCCGAAAAAGTGAGTGCAAAAAATTTCTTACAAAAACACACAAAAAAAATCATAACTGGGATTGCATTATCGCAAGGCAATATGTCCTTCCTTTTAAATGGTAAACTTTTACGATCTTCACTATCGAAGACAGTTTTAAACTGGACCGGACTTGGAGCTACGCGTGAAAAGCACGTGATGCCCAAGCATTTGGAAAAAATCAATAAAGACAAAGACCCACCATTTGCACACATGGTTGAGTATTATTATCACTCGGCCGCTCAGCTAATGGAGCCGATGATGATAAAGGAGCTGGAAAAGTATCCTTACATGAAGAAGGAACAGCGTGAACAACGTGTTTCCGCCATGCTTAAATTGATGGGCTGCACTACAAATCTATTGGAAGTTACCTTCCCTATAATAAGAAGTGATGGCAATTACGAGCTAATCACCGGCTATCGCGCACACCACACTAGACACAGATTACCACTCAAAGGCGGTGGGTTCAATTATATTATTGGCTATTATTTTTCTAGAAAAGCTGGTATATTCAAAAAATTTCTCAACGAATTTTCTAGAATATATGCATGTAGTTGTGTGTTTCAAGAAAATGTTCTTCCTTTTCAATGCTTCAACTGCTGATGTCTAGCATGATATATATAACTGACTGATAATATCCGTTCCTCTTTTGTAGGCATACGTTTTGCCATGGACGTCGACGCCGATGAGATACGCGCTTTGGCTTATCTGATGGCGTTTAAGACGGCTTGCGTGAATGTACCGTTTGGTGGTTCCAAGGGTGGCATACGTATCGACCCGAAGAAGTATACTGCACAAGAATTGCAAACAATTACGCGTCGCTATACAATGGAGCTATTACGTCGCAATATGATAGGTCCGGGTATAGATGTACCGGCACCAGATGTGAATACCAGCCAACGCGAGATGAGTTGGTTGGTGGATCAATATATTAAAACTTTTGGTAATTTTTTTTTATGAAATATTAGAAAACGTCTTGATAGACAAATAAATTGTTCTTCTAGGCTATAACGATGTAGATGCATTGGCCATCACGACTGGTAAGCCAGTAGAAATAGGCGGTATAAATGGTCGCACCGCCGCCACGGGACGTGGTCTATTTAAGGCGGCTGAATGTTTTATTATGGATAAAGATTGGATGGATTTATTAGGCTGGAAGACTGGTTGGAAAGATAAAACCGTGATCGTACAAGGGTTTGGCAATGTCGGTTCCCATGCATCCGTTTTTGTAGTGGAAGCCGGTGCCAAACTGATCGGTGTTCAAGAATTTGACGTGTCTCTAGTAAATGAGAATGGCATTGATCCAAAGGTATGTGGCGTATTGAAAATAAATATCTCCATGATAATATTTTTTTAATTTTCTTCATATACTTAGGACTTAATGGAGTATTATGCAAAAAATAATAAATCAATCAAGGGCTATACCAAAGCCACCGAAAAAGAGGGCAGTTTGTTGGGTGAAAAATGCGATATACTAATGCCTTGCTCTACGCAAAAGGTTCTCACTGTCGAAAATGCTAACAGTGTACAAGCCAAGATGATTTTAGAAGGCGCTAATGGTCCTTCGACGCCAGCTGCCGATGAAATATTACGTAAAAAGAATGTACTCATTATACCGGATTTGTTTTGCAATGCTGGCGGTGTAACGGTATCCTACTTTGAGTACTTAAAGAATATCAATCATGTATCTTATGGCAAAATGAATGTTAAACGCGAGAAAGCCATAATCAACGAGATCTTTAACTCCATGAATGAGTGCGAGGTAAGTGAACTTTGACCACCGTGCAAATAAGTTAATTTGTTAATATGAATTTTTTTAATTTATTTATTTAGGATAAGTTCAAGCCAAACAAAAAGTTAAAGCTCATAAGAGACTGTACGAAGGAGGCGGATATTGTAGACGCAGGACTACAAACAGTTATGGAAACTGCGGGGGCAGGCATTAAGATTGTGGCCAATGAATTCGGTCTCTGCAATGATTTACGCACCGCTGCCTTTATTTACTCGATTTCTAAGATTTTCCGAGCCTTAGAAATGGAGGGCATTTCTCAACAATAATTACAGAATGCGTCTGAAGTCGCTTGGCGATTATTTATTTTTACAAATTTTACATTTATATATTTATAAGATCCAAAGTGTAATATCCTTTTGTATATTTTTCTTAAATTTTTAAATAAATATTTCTTTACAAAAACACAAACAGAATGGCTTCTTGACAGCAACAGTTTAACAATTAAAAAAAAAAACCCCTACCCACTTACTACGCCAATTTTGGTGGCATTCACCACTGCAATGATTTACGCACCGCCGCCTTTATTTACTCGATTTCGAAGATTTTCCGAGCATTAGAATTGGAGGGCATTTCTAGCAATAATTGCAGAATGCGTCTGAAGTCGCTAGGCGATTGTTTATTTTTACACATTTTACATTTATATATTTATAAGATCGAAAGTGTAATATCCTTTTGTATATTTTTCTTCAATTTTTAAATAAATATTTCTTTACACAAACACAAACAAAATGGCTTCTTGACAGCAACAGTTTTACAATTAAAAAACAAAACCCCTACCCACTTACCTCTGTTTTTGGTACCCTTATATCTGTTTTTCTGTTTTTGGTAATATGGTACTCATACGACCTGTATAACCCCATTTGCGCGCCGTGATGCACCAAAATGCACCAAAAAAGTGGTGAATGGTACCAAAAATCCATCCACCAAATGCACCAAAAATAGCGTAGTAAGTGGGTAGGGGTTATTATGCATTATTCGTCATTTTTTACGATCCCCAAAATCCAAAATTTTTGCCAGAATAAAATAATTAACATTAAAAAAACATTAACATTAACATATTTTCAACAGAAAAAATCAAAACTTCAAAACATAAACAGTCAATATTGTCAAATTAATTTTTCTCAGTTCAGTTGATATTGAGATTTTCATAAGAACAGTTGTGTTGAACGGAGCGATTTGAATTTGTTCTCGAAGAAAATAATTACAAAAAAAAACCTGACGCAAATAATAAATAAACAAAAAATATTTTCTTACTGAATATTGTGGAATATTTATATATTCGTAATACAATTGTATATATACAATATACAACAAAATCAGCGGATACCAAAATAATTGCCGAAAAAGTGAGTGCAAAAAATTTCTTACAAAAACACACAAAAAAAATCATAACTGGGATTGCATTATCGCAAGGCAATATGTCCTTCCTTTTAAATGGTAAACTTTTACGATCTTCACTATCGAAGACAGTTTTAAACTGGACCGGACTTGGAGCTACGCGTGAAAAGCACGTGATGCCCAAGCATTTGGAAAAAATCAATAAAGACAAAGACCCACCATTTGCACACATGGTTGAGTATTATTATCACTCGGCCGCTCAGCTAATGGAGCCGATGATGATAAAGGAGCTGGAAAAGTATCCTTACATGAAGAAGGAACAGCGTGAACAACGTGTTTCCGCCATGCTTAAATTGATGGGCTGCACTACAAATCTATTGGAAGTTACCTTCCCTATAATAAGAAGTGATGGCAATTACGAGCTAATCACCGGCTATCGCGCACACCACACTAGACACAGATTACCACTCAAAGGCGGTGGGTTCAATTATATTATTGGCTATTATTTTTCTAGAAAAGCTGGTATATTCAAAAAATTTCTCAACGAATTTTCTAGAATATATGCATGTAGTTGTGTGTTTCAAGAAAATGTTCTTCCTTTTCAATGCTTCAACTGCTGATGTCTAGCATGATATATATAACTGACTGATAATATCCGTTCCTCTTTTGTAGGCATACGTTTTGCCATGGACGTCGACGCCGATGAGATACGCGCTTTGGCTTATCTGATGGCGTTTAAGACGGCTTGCGTGAATGTACCGTTTGGTGGTTCCAAGGGTGGCATACGTATCGACCCGAAGAAGTATACTGCACAAGAATTGCAAACAATTACGCGTCGCTATACAATGGAGCTATTACGTCGCAATATGATAGGTCCGGGTATAGATGTACCGGCACCAGATGTGAATACCAGCCAACGCGAGATGAGTTGGTTGGTGGATCAATATATTAAAACTTTTGGTAATTTTTTTTTATGAAATATTAGAAAACGTCTTGATAGACAAATAAATTGTTCTTCTAGGCTATAACGATGTAGATGCATTGGCCATCACGACTGGTAAGCCAGTAGAAATAGGCGGTATAAATGGTCGCACCGCCGCCACGGGACGTGGTCTATTTAAGGCGGCTGAATGTTTTATTATGGATAAAGATTGGATGGATTTATTAGGCTGGAAGACTGGTTGGAAAGATAAAACCGTGATCGTACAAGGGTTTGGCAATGTCGGTTCCCATGCATCCGTTTTTGTAGTGGAAGCCGGTGCCAAACTGATCGGTGTTCAAGAATTTGACGTGTCTCTAGTAAATGAGAATGGCATTGATCCAAAGGTATGTGGCGTATTGAAAATAAATATCTCCATGATAATATTTTTTTAATTTTCTTCATATACTTAGGACTTAATGGAGTATTATGCAAAAAATAATAAATCAATCAAGGGCTATACCAAAGCCACCGAAAAAGAGGGCAGTTTGTTGGGTGAAAAATGCGATATACTAATGCCTTGCTCTACGCAAAAGGTTCTCACTGTCGAAAATGCTAACAGTGTACAAGCCAAGATGATTTTATAAGGCGCTAATGGTCCTTCGACGCCAGCTGCCGATGAAATATTACGTAAAAAGAATGTACTCATTATACCGGATTTGTTTTGCAATGCTGGCGGTGTAACGGTATCCTACTTTGAGTACTTAAAGAATATCAATCATGTATCTTATGGCAAAATGAATGTTAAACGCGAGAAAGCCATAATCAACGAGATCTTTAACTCCATGAATGAGTGCGAGGTAAGTGAACTTTGACCACCGTGCAAATAAGTTAATTTGTTAATATGAATTTTTTTAATTTATTTATTTAGGATAAGTTCAAGCCAAACAAAAAGTTAAAGCTCATAAGAGACTGTACGAAGGAGGCGGATATTGTAGACGCAGGACTACAAACAGTTATGGAAACTGCGGGGGCAGGCATTAAGATTGTGGCCAATGAATTCGGTCTCTGCAATGATTTACGCACCGCTGCCTTTATTTACTCGATTTCTAAGATTTTCCGAGCCTTAGAAATGGAGGGCATTTCTCAACAATAATTACAGAATGCGTCTGAAGTCGCTTGGCGATTATTTATTTTTACAAATTTTACATTTATATATTTATAAGATCCAAAGTGTAATATCCTTTTGTATATTTTTCTTAAATTTTTAAATAAATATTTCTTTACAAAAACACAAACAGAATGGCTTCTTGACAGCAACAGTTTAACAATTTAAAAAAAAAACCCCTACCCACTTACTACGCCAATTTTGGTGGCATTCACCACTGCAATGATTTACGCACCGCCGCCTTTATTTACTCGATTTCGAAGATTTTCCGAGCATTAGAATTGGAGGGCATTTCTCAGCAATAATTGCAGAATGCGTCTGAAGTCGCTAGGCGATTGTTTATTTTTACACATTTTACATTTATATATTTATAAGATCGAAAGTGTAATATCCTTTTGTATATTTTTCTTCAATTTTTAAATAAATATTTCTTTACACAAACACAAACAAAATGGCTTCTTGACAGCAACAGTTTTACAATTCAAAAACAAAACCCCTACCCACTTACCTCTGTTTTTGGTACCCTTATATCTGTTTTTCTGTTTTTGGTAATATGGTACTCATACGACCTGTATAACCCCATTTGCGCGCCGTGAAAAAATCGGGTTTTCACCACGCGTCAATGCATCAAATGCACCAAAATGCACCAAAAAAGTGGTGAATGGTACCAAAAATCCATCCACCAAATGCACCAAAAATAGCGTAGTAAGTGGGTAGGGGTTATTATGCATTATTCGTCATTTTTTACGATCCCCAAAATCCAAAATTTTTGCCAGAATAAAATAATTAACATTAAAAAAACATTAACATTAACATATTTTCAACAGAAAAAATCAAAACTTCAAAACATAAACAGTCAATATTGTCAAATTTATTTTTCTCAGTTCAGTTGATATTGAGATTTTCATAAGAACAGTTGTGTTGAACGGAGCGATTTGAATTTGTTCTCGAAGAAAATAATTACAAAAAAAAACCTGACGCAAATAATAAATAAACAAAAAATATTTTCTTACTGAATATTGTGGAATATTTATATATTCGTAATACAATTGTATATATACAATATACAACAAAATCAGCGGATACCAAAATAATTGCCGAAAAAGTGAGTGCAAAAAATTTCTTACAAAAACACACAAAAAAAATCATAACTGGGATTGCATTATCGCAAGGCAATATGTCCTTCCTTTTAAATGGTAAACTTTTACGATCTTCACTATCGAAGACAGTTTTAAACTGGACCGGACTTGGAGCTACGCGTGAAAAGCACGTGATGCCCAAGCATTTGGAAAAAAATCAATAAAGACAAAGACCCACCATTTGCACACATGGTTGAGTATTATTATCACTCGGCCGCTCAGCTAATGGAGCCGATGATGATAAAGGAGCTGGAAAAGTATCCTTACATGAAGAAGGAACAGCGTGAACAACGTGTTTCCGCCATGCTTAAATTGATGGGCTGCACTACAAATCTATTGGAAGTTACCTTCCCTATAATAAGAAGTGATGGTAATTACGAGCTAATCACCGGCTATCGCGCACACCACACTAGACACAGATTACCACTCAAAGGCGGTGGGTTCAATTATATTATTGGCTATTATTTTTCTAGAAAAGCTGGTATATTCAAAAAATTTCTCAACAAATTTTCTAGAATATATGCATGTAGTTGTGTGTTTCAAGAAAATGTTCTTCCTTTTCAATGCTTCAACTGCTGATGTCTAGCATGATATATATAACTGACTGATAATATCCGTTCCTCTTTTGTAGGCATACGTTTTGCCATGGACGTCGACGCCGATGAGATACGCGCTTTGGCTTATCTGATGGCGTTTAAGACGGCTTGCGTGAATGTACCGTTTGGTGGTTCCAAGGGTGGCATACGTATCGACCCGAAGAAGTATACTGCACAAGAATTGCAAACAATTACGCGTCGCTATACAATGGAGCTATTACGTCGCAATATGATAGGTCCGGGTATAGATGTACCGGCACCAGATGTGAATACCAGCCAACGCGAGATGAGTTGGTTGGTGGATCAATATATTAAAACTTTTGGTAATTTTTTTTTATGAAATATTAGAAAACGTCTTGATAGACAAATAAATTGTTCTTCTAGGCTATAACGATGTAGATGCATTGGCCATCACGACTGGTAAGCCAGTAGAAATAGGCGGTATAAATGGTCGCACCGCCGCCACGGGACGTGGTCTATTTAAGGCGGCTGAATGTTTTATTATGGATAAAGATTGGATGGATTTATTAGGCTGGAAGACTGGTTGGAAAGATAAAACCGTGATCGTACAAGGGTTTGGCAATGTCGGTTCCCATGCATCCGTTTTTGTAGTGGAAGCCGGTGCCAAACTGATCGGTGTTCAAGAATTTGACGTGTCTCTAGTAAATGAGAATGGCATTGATCCAAAGGTATGTGGCGTATTGAAAATAAATATCTCCATGATAATATTTTTTTAATTTTCTTCATATACTTAGGACTTAATGGAGTATTATGCAAAAAATAATAAATCAATCAAGGGCTATACCAAAGCCACCGAAAAAGAGGGCAGTTTGTTGGGTGAAAAATGCGATATACTAATGCCTTGCTCTACGCAAAAGGTTCTCACTGTCGAAAATGCTAACAGTGTACAAGCCAAGATGATTTTAGAAGGCGCTAATGGTCCTTCGACGCCAGCTGCCGATGAAATATTACGTAAAAAGAATGTACTCATTATACCGGATTTGTTTTGCAATGCTGGCGGTGTAACGGTATCCTACTTTGAGTACTTAAAGAATATCAATCATGTATCTTATGGCAAAATGAATGTTAAACGCGAGAAAGCCATAATCAACGAGATCTTTAACTCCATGAATGAGTGCGAGGTAAGTGAACTTTGACCACCGTGCAAATAAGTTAATTTGTTAATATGAATTTTTTTAATTTATTTATTTAGGATAAGTTCAAGCCAAACAAAAAGTTAAAGCTCATAAGAGACTGTACGAAGGAGGCGGATATTGTAGACGCAGGACTACAAACAGTTATGGAAACTGCGGGGGCAGGCATTAAGATTGTGGCCAATGAATTCGGTCTCTGCAATGATTTACGCACCGCTGCCTTTATTTACTCGATTTCTAAGATTTTCCGAGCCTTAGAAATGGAGGGCATTTCTCAACAATAATTACAGAATGCGTCTGAAGTCGCTTGGCGATTATTTATTTTTACAAATTTTACATTTATATATTTATAAGATCCAAAGTGTAATATCCTTTTGTATATTTTTCTTAAATTTTTAAATAAATATTTCTTTACAAAAACACAAACAGAATGGCTTCTTGACAGCAACAGTTTAACAATTAAAAAAAAAAAACCCCTACCCACTTACTACGCCAATTTTGGTGGCATTCACCACTGCAATGATTTACGCACCGCCGCCTTTATTTACTCGATTTCGAAGATTTTCCGAGCATTAGAATTGGAGGGCATTTCTCAGCAATAATTGCAGAATGCGTCTGAAGTCGCTAGGCGATTGTTTATTTTTACACATTTTACATTTATATATTTATAAGATCGAAAGTGTAATATCCTTTTGTATATTTTTCTTCAATTTTTAAATAAATATTTCTTTACACAAACACAAACAAAATGGCTTCTTGACAGCAACAGTTTTACAATTAAAAAACAAAACCCCTACCCACTTACCTCTGTTTTTGGTACCCTTATATCTGTTTTTCTGTTTTTGGTAATATGGTACTCATACGACCTGTATAACCCCATTTGCGCGCCGTGAAAAAATCGGGTTTTCACCACGCGTCAATGCATCAAATGCACCAAAATGCACCAAAAAAGTGGTGAATGGTACCAAAAATCCATCCACCAAATGCACCAAAAATAGCGTAGTAAGTGGGTAGGGGTTATTATACATTATTCGTCATTTTTTACGATCCCCAAAATCCAAAATTTTTGCCAGAATAAAATAATTAACATTAAAAAAACATTAACATTAACATATTTTCAACAGAAAAAATCAAAACTTCAAAACATAAACACTCAATATTGTCAAATTTATTTTTCTCAGTTCAGTTGATATTGAGATTTTCATAAGAACAGTTGTGTTGAACGGAGCGATTTGAATTTGTTCTCGAAGAAGAAAATAATTACAAAAAAAAACCTGACGCAAATAATAAATAAACAAAAAATATTTTCTTACTGAATATTGTGGAATATTTATATATTCGTAATACAATTGTATATATACAATATACAACAAAATCAGCGGATACCAAAATAATTGCCGAAAAAGTGAGTGCAAAAAATTTCTTACAAAAACACACAAAAAAAATCATAACTGGGATTGCATTATCGCAAGGCAATATGTCCTTCCTTTTAAATGGTAAACTTTTACGATCTTCACTATCGAAGACAGTTTTAAACTGGACCGGACTTGGAGCTACGTGTGAAAAGCACGTGATGCCCAAGCATTTGGAAAAAATCAATAAAGACAAAGACCCACCATTTGCACACATGGTTGAGTATTATTATCACTCGGCCGCTCAGCTAATGGAGCCGATGATGATAAAGGAGCTGGAAAAGTATCCTTACATGAAGAAGGAACAGCGTGAACAACGTGTTTCCGCCATGCTTAAATTGATGGGCTGCACTACAAATCTATTGGAAGTTACCTTCCCTATAATAAGAAGTGATGGCAATTACGAGCTAATCACCGGCTATCGCGCACACCACACTAGACACAGATTACCACTCAAAGGCGGTGGGTTCAATTATATTATTGGCTATTATTTTTCTAGAAAAGCTGGTATATTCAAAAAATTTCTCAACGAATTTTCTAGAATATATGCATGTAGTTGTGTGTTTCAAGAAAATGTTCTTCCTTTTCAATGCTTCAACTGCTGATGTCTAGCATGATATATATAACTGACTGATAATATCCGTTCCTCTTTTGTAGGCATACGTTTTGCCATGGACGTCGACGCCGATGAGATACGCGCTTTGGCTTATCTGATGGCGTTTAAGACGGCTTGCGTGAATGTACCGTTTGGTGGTTCCAAGGGTGGCATACGTATCGACCCGAAGAAGTATACTGCACAAGAATTGCAAACAATTACGCGTCGCTATACAATGGAGCTATTACGTCGCAATATGATAGGTCCGGGTATAGATGTACCGGCACCAGATGTGAATACCAGCCAACGCGAGATGAGTTGGTTGGTGGATCAATATATTAAAACTTTTGGTAATTTTTTTTTATGAAATATTAGAAAACGTCTTGATAGACAAATAAATTGTTCTTCTAGGCTATAACGATGTAGATGCATTGGCCATCACGACTGGTAAGCCAGTAGAAATAGGCGGTATAAATGGTCGCACCGCCGCCACGGGACGTGGTCTATTTAAGGCGGCTGAATGTTTTATTATGGATAAAGATTGGATGGATTTATTAGGCTGGAAGACTGGTTGGAAAGATAAAACCGTGATCGTACAAGGGTTTGGCAATGTCGGCTCCCATGCATCCGTTTTTGTAGTGGAAGCCGGTGCCAAACTGATCGGTGTTCAAGAATTTGACGTGTCTCTAGTAAATGAGAATGGCATTGATCCAAAGGTATGTGGCGTATTGAAAATAAATATCTCCATGATAATATTTTTTTAATTTTCTTCATATACTTAGGACTTAATGGAGTATTATGCAAAAAATAATAAATCAATCAAGGGCTATACCAAAGCCACCGAAAAAGAGGGCAGTTTGTTGGGTGAAAAATGCGATATACTAATGCCTTGCTCTACGCAAAAGGTTCTCACTGTCGAAAATGCTAACAGTGTACAAGCCAAGATGATTTTAGAAGGCGCTAATGGTCCTTCGACGCCAGCTGCCGATGAAATATTACGTAAAAAGAATGTACTCATTATACCGGATTTGTTTTGCAATGCTGGCGGTGTAACGGTATCCTACTTTGAGTACTTAAAGAATATCAATCATGTATCTTATGGCAAAATGAATGTTAAACGCGAGAAAGCCATAATCAACGAGATCTTTAACTCCATGAATGAGTGCGAGGTAAGTGAACTTTGACCACCGTGCAAATAAGTTAATTTGTTAATATGAATTTTTTTAATTTATTTATTTAGGATAAGTTCAAGCCAAACAAAAAGTTAAAGCTCATAAGAGACTGTACGAAGGAGGCGGATATTGTAGACGCAGGACTACAAACAGTTATGGAAACTGCGGGGGCAGGCATTAAGATTGTGGCCAATGAATTCGGTCTCTGCAATGATTTACGCACCGCTGCCTTTATTTACTCGATTTCTAAGATTTTCCGAGCCTTAGAAATGGAGGGCATTTCTCAACAATAATTACAGAATGCGTCTGAAGTCGCTTGGCGATTATTTATTTTTACAAATTTTACATTTATATATTTATAAGATCCAAAGTGTAATATCCTTTTGTATATTTTTCTTAAATTTTTAAATAAATATTTCTTTACAAAAACACAAACAGAATGGCTTCTTGACAGCAACAGTTTAACAATAAAAAAAAAAAAACCCCTACCCACTTACTACGCCAATTTTGGTGGCATTCACCACTGCAATGATTTACGCACCGCCGCCTTTATTTACTCGATTTCGAAGATTTTCCGAGCATTAGAATTGGAGGGCATTTCTCAGCAATAATTGCAGAATGCGTCTGAAGTCGCTAGGCGATTGTTTATTTTTACACATTTTACATTTATATATTTATAAGATCGAAAGTGTAATATCCTTTTGTATATTTTTCTTCAATTTTTAAATAAATATTTCTTTACACAAACACAAACAAAATGGCTTCTTGACAGCAACAGTTTTACAATTAAAAAACAAAACCCCTACCCACTTACCTCTGTTTTTGGTACCCTTATATCTGTTTTTCTGTTTTTGGTAATATGGTACTCATACGACCTGTATAACCCCATTTGCGCGCCGTGAAAAAATCGGGTTTTCACCACGCGTCAATGCATCAAATGCACCAAAATGCACCAAAAAAGTGGTGAATGGTACCAAAAATCCATCCACCAAATGCACCAAAAATAGCGTAGTAAGTGGGTAGGGGTTATTATACATTATTCGCCATTTTTTACGATCCCCAAAATCCAAAATTTTTGCCAGAATAAAATAATTAACATTAAAAAAACATTAACATTAACATATTTTCAACAGAAAAAATCAAAACTTCAAAACATAAACAGTCAATATTGTCAAATTTATTTTTCTCAGTTCAGTTGATATTGAGATTTTCATAAGAACAGTTGTGTTGAACGGAGCGATTTGAATTTGTTCTCGAAGAAGAAAATAATTACAAAAAAAAACCTGACGCAAATAATAAATAAACAAAAAATATTTTCTTACTGAATATTGTGGAATATTTATATATTCGTAATACAATTGTATATATACAATATACAACAAAATCAGCGGATACCAAAATAATTGCCGAAAAAGTGAGTGCAAAAAATTTCTTACAAAAACACACAAAAAAAATCATAACTGGGATTGCATTATCGCAAGGCAATATGTCCTTCCTTTTAAATGGTAAACTTTTACGATCTTCACTATCGAAGACAGTTTTAAACTGGACCGGACTTGGAGCTACGCGTGAAAAGCACGTGATGCCCAAGCATTTGGAAAAAATCAATAAAGACAAAGACCCACCATTTGCACACATGGTTGAGTATTATTATCACTCGGCCGCTCAGCTAATGGAGCCGATGATGATAAAGGAGCTGGAAAAGTATCCTTACATGAAGAAGGAACAGCGTGAACAACGTGTTTCCGCCATGCTTAAATTGATGGGCTGCACTACAAATCTATTGGAAGTTACCTTCCCTATAATAAGAAGTGATGGCAATTACGAGCTAATCACCGGCTATCGCGCACACCACACTAGACACAGATTACCACTCAAAGGCGGTGGGTTCAATTATATTATTGGCTATTATTTTTCTAGAAAAGCTGGTATATTCAAAAAATTTCTCAACGAATTTTCTAGAATATATGCATGTAGTTGTGTGTTTCAAGAAAATGTTCTTCCTTTTCAATGCTTCAACTGCTGATGTCTAGCATGATATATATAACTGACTGATAATATCCGTTCCTCTTTTGTAGGCATACGTTTTGCCATGGACGTCGACGCCGATGAGATACGCGCTTTGGCTTATCTGATGGCGTTTAAGACGGCTTGCGTGAATGTACCGTTTGGTGGTTCCAAGGGTGGCATACGTATCGACCCGAAGAAGTATACTGCACAAGAATTGCAAACAATTACGCGTCGCCATACAATGGAGCTATTACGTCGCAATATGATAGGTCCGGGTATAGATGTACCGGCACCAGATGTGAATACCAGCCAACGCGAGATGAGTTGGTTGGTGGATCAATATATTAAAACTTTTGGTAATTTTTTTTTATGAAATATTAGAAAACGTCTTGATAGACAAATAAATTGTTCTTCTAGGCTATAACGATGTAGATGCATTGGCCATCACGACTGGTAAGCCAGTAGAAATAGGCGGTATAAATGGTCGCACCGCCGCCACGGGACGTGGTCTATTTAAGGCGGCTGAATGTTTTATTATGGATAAAGATTGGATGGATTTATTAGGCTGGAAGACTGGTTGGAAAGATAAAACCGTGATCGTACAAGGGTTTGGCAATGTCGGTTCCCATGCATCCGTTTTTGTAGTGGAAGCCGGTGCCAAACTGATCGGTGTTCAAGAATTTGACGTGTCTCTAGTAAATGAGAATGGCATTGATCCAAAGGTATGTGGCGTATTGAAAATAAATATCTCCATGATAATATTTTTTTAATTTTCTTCATATACTTAGGACTTAATGGAGTATTATGCAAAAAATAATAAATCAATCAAGGGCTATACCAAAGCCACCGAAAAAGAGGGCAGTTTGTTGGGTGAAAAATGCGATATACTAATGCCTTGCTCTACGCAAAAGGTTCTCACTGTCGAAAATGCTAACAGTGTACAAGCCAAGATGATTTTAGAAGGCGCTAATGGTCCTTCGACGCCAGCTGCCGATGAAATATTACGTAAAAAGAATGTACTCATTATACCGGATTTGTTTTGCAATGCTGGCGGTGTAACGGTATCCTACTTTGAGTACTTAAAGAATATCAATCATGTATCTTATGGCAAAATGAATGTTAAACGCGAGAAAGCCATAATCAACGAGATCTTTAACTCCATGAATGAGTGCGAGGTAAGTGAACTTTGACCACCGTGCAAATAAGTTAATTTGTTAATATGAATTTTTTTAATTTATTTATTTAGGATAAGTTCAAGCCAAACAAAAAGTTAAAGCTCATAAGAGACTGTACGAAGGAGGCGGATATTGTAGACGCAGGACTACAAACAGTTATGGAAACTGCGGGGGCAGGCATTAAGATTGTGGCCAATGAATTCGGTCTCTGCAATGATTTACGCACCGCTGCCTTTATTTACTCGATTTCTAAGATTTTCCGAGCCTTAGAAATGGAGGGCATTTCTCAACAATAATTACAGAATGCGTCTGAAGTCGCTTGGCGATTATTTATTTTTACAAATTTTACATTTATATATTTATAAGATCCAAAGTGTAATATCCTTTTGTATATTTTTCTTAAATTTTTAAATAAATATTTCTTTACAAAAACACAAACAGAATGGCTTCTTGACAGCAACAGTTTAACAATTAAAAAAAAAAAACCCCTACCCACTTACTACGCCAATTTTGGTGGCATTCACCACTGCAATGATTTACGCACCGCCGCCTTTATTTACTCGATTTCGAAGATTTTCCGAGCATTAGAATTGGAGGGCATTTCTCAGCAATAATTGCAGAATGCGTCTGAAGTCGCTAGGCGATTGTTTATTTTTACACATTTTACATTTATATATTTATAAGATCGAAAGTGTAATATCCTTTTGTATATTTTTCTTCAATTTTTAAATAAATATTTCTTTACACAAACACAAACAAAATGGCTTCTTGACAGCAACAGTTTTACAATTAAAAAACAAAACCCCTACCCACTTACCTCTGTTTTTGGTACCCTTATATCTGTTTTTCTGTTTTTGGTAATATGGTACTCATACGACCTGTATAACCCCATTTGCGCGCCGTGAAAAAATCGGTTTTTCACCACGCGCCAATGCATCAAATGCACCAAAATGCACCAAAAAAGTGGTGAATGGTACCAAAAATCCATCCACCAAATGCACCAAAAATAGCGTAGTAAGTGGGTAGGGGTTATTATGCATTATTCGTCATTTTTTACGATCCCCAAAATCCAAAATTTTTGCCAGAATAAAATAATTAACATTAAAAAAACATTAACATTAACATATTTTCAACAGAAAAAATCAAAACTTCAAAACATAAACAGTCAATATTGTCAAATTTATTTTTCTCAGTTCAGTTGATATTGAGATTTTCATAAGAACAGTTGTGTTGAACGGAGCGATTTGAATTTGTTCTCGAAGAAAATAATTACAAAAAAAAACCTGACGCAAATAATAAATAAACAAAAAATATTTTCTTACTGAATATTGTGGAATATTTATATATTCGTAATACAATTGTATATATACAATATACAACAAAATCAGCGGATACCAAAATAATTGCCGAAAAAGTGAGTGCAAAAAATTTCTTACAAAAACACACAAAAAAAATCATAACTGGGATTGCATTATCGCAAGGCAATATGTCCTTCCTTTTAAATGGTAAACTTTTACGATCTTCACTATCGAAGACAGTTTTAAACTGGACCGGACTTGGAGCTACGCGTGAAAAGCACGTGATGCCCAAGCATTTGGAAAAAATCAATAAAGACAAAGACCCACCATTTGCACACATGGTTGAGTATTATTATCACTCGGCCGCTCAGCTAATGGAGCCGATGATGATAAAGGAGCTGGAAAAGTATCCTTACATGAAGAAGGAACAGCGTGAACAACGTGTTTCCGCCATGCTTAAATTGATGGGCTGCACTACAAATCTATTGGAAGTTACCTTCCCTATAATAAGAAGTGATGGCAATTACGAGCTAATCACCGGCTATCGCGCACACCACACTAGACACAGATTACCACTCAAAGGCGGTGGGTTCAATTATATTATTGGCTATTATTTTTCTAGAAAAGCTGGTATATTCAAAAAATTTCTCAACGAATTTTCTAGAATATATGCATGTAGTTATGTGTTTCAAGAAAATGTTCTTCCTTTTCAATGCTTCAACTGCTGATGTCTAGCATGATATATATAACTGACTGATAATATCCGTTCCTCTTTTGTAGGCATACGTTTTGCCATGGACGTCGACGCCGATGAGATACGCGCTTTGGCTTATCTGATGGCGTTTAAGACGGCTTGCGTGAATGTACCGTTTGGTGGTTCCAAGGGTGGCATACGTATCGACCCGAAGAAGTATACTGCACAAGAATTGCAAACAATTACGCGTCGCTATACAATGGAGCTATTACGTCGCAATATGATAGGTCCGGGTATAGATGTACCGGCACCAGATGTGAATACCAGCCAACGCGAGATGAGTTGGTTGGTGTATCAATATATTAAAACTTTTGGTAATTTTTTTTTATGAAATATTAGAAAACGTCTTGATAGACAAATAAATTGTTCTTCTAGGCTATAACGATGTAGATGCATTGGCCATCACGACTGGTAAGCCAGTAGAAATAGGCGGTATAAATGGTCGCACCGCCGCCACGGGACGTGGTCTATTTAAGGCGGCTGAATGTTTTATTATGGATAAAGATTGGATGGATTTATTAGGCTGGAAGACTGGTTGGAAAGATAAAACCGTGATCGTACAAGGGTTTGGCAATGTCGGTTCCCATGCATCCGTTTTTGTAGTGGAAGCCGGTGCCAAACTGATCGGTGTTCAAGAATTTGACGTGTCTCTAGTAAATGAGAATGGCATTGATCCAAAGGTATGTGGCGTATTGAAAATAAATATCTCCATGATAATATTTTTTTAATTTTCTTCATATACTTAGGACTTAATGGAGTATTATGCAAAAAATAATAAATCAATCAAGGGCTATACCAAAGCCACCGAAAAAGAGGGCAGTTTGTTGGGTGAAAAATGCGATATACTAATGCCTTGCTCTACGCAAAAGGTTCTCACTGTCGAAAATGCTAACAGTGTACAAGCCAAGATGATTTTAGAAGGCGCTAATGGTCCTTCGACGCCAGCTGCCGATGAAATATTACGTAAAAAGAATGTACTCATTATACCGGATTTGTTTTGCAATGCTGGCGGTGTAACGGTATCCTACTTTGAGTACTTAAAGAATATCAATCATGTATCTTATGGCAAAATGAATGTTAAACGCGAGAAAGCCATAATCAACGAGATCTTTAACTCCATGAATGAGTGCGAGGTAAGTGAACTTTGACCACCGTGCAAATAAGTTAATTTGTTAATATGAATTTTTTTAATTTATTTATTTAGGATAAGTTCAAGCCAAACAAAAAGTTAAAGCTCATAAGAGACTGTACGAAGGAGGCGGATATTGTAGACGCAGGACTACAAACAGTTATGGAAACTGCGGGGGCAGGCATTAAGATTGTGGCCAATGAATTCGGTCTCTGCAATGATTTACGCACCGCTGCCTTTATTTACTCGATTTCTAAGATTTTCCGAGCCTTAGAAATGGAGGGCATTTCTCAACAATAATTACAGAATGCGTCTGAAGTCGCTTGGCGATTATTTATTTTTACAAATTTTACATTTATATATTTATAAGATCCAAAGTGTAATATCCTTTTGTATATTTTTCTTAAATTTTTAAATAAATATTTCTTTACAAAAACACAAACAGAATGGCTTCTTGACAGCAACAGTTTAACAATTAAAAAAAAAAAACCCCTACCCACTTACTACGCCAATTTTGGTGGCATTCACCACTGCAATGATTTACGCACCGCCGCCTTTATTTACTCGATTTCGAAGATTTTCCGAGCATTAGAATTGGAGGGCATTTCTCAGCAATAATTGCAGAATGCGTCTGAAGTCGCTAGGCGATTGTTTATTTTTACACATTTTACATTTATATATTTATAAGATCGAAAGTGTAATATCCTTTTGTATATTTTTCTTCAATTTTTAAATAAATATTTCTTTACACAAACACAAACAAAATGGCTTCTTGACAGCAACAGTTTTACAATTAAAAAACAAAACCCCTACCCACTTACCTCTGTTTTTGGTACCCTTATATCTGTTTTTCTGTTTTTGGTAATATGGTACTCATACGACCTGTATAACCCCATTTGCGCGCCGTGAAAAAATCGGTTTTTCACCACGCGCCAATGCATCAAATGCACCAAAATGCACCAAAAAAGTGGTGAATGGTACCAAAAATCCATCCACCAAATGCACCAAAAATAGCGTAGTAAGTGGGTAGGGGTTATTATGCATTATTCGTCATTTTTTACGATCCCCAAAATCCAAAATTTTTGCCAGAATAAAATAATTAACATTAAAAAAACATTAACATTAACATATTTTCAACAGAAAAAATCAAAACTTCAAAACATAAACAGTCAATATTGTCAAATTTATTTTTCTCAGTTCAGTTGATATTGAGATTTTCATAAGAACAGTTGTGTTGAACGGAGCGATTTGAATTTGTTCTCGAAGAAAATAATTACAAAAAAAAACCTGACGCAAATAATAAATAAACAAAAAATATTTTCTTACTGAATATTGTGGAATATTTATATATTCGTAATACAATTGTATATATACAATATACAACAAAATCAGCGGATACCAAAATAATTGCCGAAAAAGTGAGTGCAAAAAATTTCTTACAAAAACACACAAAAAAAATCATAACTGGGATTGCATTATCGCAAGGCAATATGTCCTTCCTTTTAAATGGTAAACTTTTACGATCTTCACTATCGAAGACAGTTTTAAACTGGACCGGACTTGGAGCTACGCGTGAAAAGCACGTGATGCCCAAGCATTTGGAAAAAATCAATAAAGACAAAGACCCACCATTTGCACACATGGTTGAGTATTATTATCACTCGGCCGCTCAGCTAATGGAGCCGATGATGATAAAGGAGCTGGAAAAGTATCCTTACATGAAGAAGGAACAGCGTGAACAACGTGTTTCCGCCATGCTTAAATTGATGGGCTGCACTACAAATCTATTGGAAGTTACCTTCCCTATAATAAGAAGTGATGGCAATTACGAGCTAATCACCGGCTATCGCGCACACCACACTAGACACAGATTACCACTCAAAGGCGGTGGGTTCAATTATATTATTGGCTATTATTTTTCTAGAAAAGCTGGTATATTCAAAAAATTTCTCAACAAATTTTCTAGAATATATGCATGTAGTTGTGTGTTTCAAGAAAATGTTCTTCCTTTTCAATGCTTCAACTGCTGATGTCTAGCATGATATATATATATATATATATATATTTGGCGTAGGAACCGCTTTAAGCGATTATAGCCGAATCCACCAGAGCGCGCCACTCATTCCTCCTTTTTGCTTTTTGGCGCCAATTGGAAACACCAAGTGAAGCCAGGTCACTTTGCACTTGGTCTTTCCACCGGAGTGGAGGTCGTCCTCTTCCGCGGCTTCCTCCAGCGGGTACTGCATCGAATACTTTCAGAGCTGGAGTGTTTTCTTCCATCCGTACAACATGACCTAGCCAGCGTAGCCGCTGTCTTTTTATTCGCTGAACTATGTCAATGTCGTCGTATAAATCGTACAGCTCATCGTTCCATCGCCTGCGGTATTCGCCGTTGCCAATGTTTAGAGGACCAAAAATCTTGCGCAAAACCTTTCTCTCGAAAACCCCAAGAGTCGTCTCATCGGATGTTGTCATCGTCCACGCTTCAGCGCCATACATCAGGACGGGAATAGTGAGCGACTTATAGAGTTTGATTTTGGTTCGTCGAGAGAGGACTTTACTTTTCAATTGCCTACTCAGTCCAAAGTAGCACCTGTTGGCAAGAGTGATTCTGCGTTGGATTTCAAGGCTGACATTGTTGGTGTTGTTAATGCTGGTTCCCAGATAAACGAAATTATCTACAACTTCAAAGTTATGACTGTCAACAGTGACGTGGGAGCCAAGACGCGAGTGCGCCGACTGTTTGTTTGATGACAGGAGATATTTCGTCTTGTCCTCATTCACCACCAGACCCATACGCTTCGCTTCTTTATCTAGTCTGGAAAACGCAGAACAAACGGCGCGGTTGTTGCTTCCGATGATATCAATATCATCGGCATACGCCAGGAGCTGTACACTCTTGTAGAAGATTGTACCCTCTCTATTTAGTTCTGCAGCTCGTATTATTTTTTCCAGCAATAGATTGAAGAAGTCGCACGATAGTGAGTCACCCTGTCTGAAGCCTCGTTTGGTATCGAACGGCTCGGAGAGGTCCTTCCCGATCCTGACGGAGCTTTTGGTGTTGCTCAACGTCAGCTTACATAGCCGTATTAGTTTTGCAGGGATACCAAATTCAGACATCGCGGCATAAAGGCAGCTCCTTTTCGTGCTATCGAAGGCAGCTTTAAAATCGATAAAAAGATGGTGAGTATCGATTCTTCTCTCTCGGGTCTTTTCCAAGATTTGGCGCATGGTGAATATCTGGTCCATTGTGGATTTTCCAGGTCTAAAGCCACACTGATAAGGTCCAATCAGTTCGTTGACGGTGGGCTTTAGTCTTTCACACAATACGCTCGACAAAACCTTATATGCGATATTGAGGAGACTTATACCACGGTAGTTGGCGCAGATTGTGGGGTCTCCCTTCTTATGGATTGGGCAGAGCACACTAAGATTCCAATCGTCAGGCATGCTTTCTTCCGACCATATTCTACAAAGAAGCTGATGCATGCACCTTATCAGTTCTTCGCCGCCGTATTTGAATAGCTCGGCCGGTAATCCATCGGCCCCCGCCGCTTTGTTGTTCTTCAAGCGGGTAATTGCTATTCGAATTTCTTCATGGTCGGGTAATGGAACATCTATTCCATCGTCATCGATTGGGGAATCGGGTTCGCCATCTCCTGGTGTTGTACTTTCACTGCCATTGAGCAGGTCGGAGAAGTGTTCCCTCCATAATCCCAGTGTGCTCTGGACATCCGCTACCAGATTACCTTCTCGGTCCCTACATGATAATGCTCCGGTCTTGAAACCTTCTGTTAATCGCCTCATCTTTTCATAAAATTTTCGAGCATTACCCATGTCGGCCAGCTTTTCAAGCTTTTCATACTCACGCATTTCGGCCTCTTTCTTTTTACGTCTGCAAATGCGTCTCGCTTCCCTCTTCAGTTCTCGATATCTATCCCACCCCGAACGTGTTGTGGTCGATCGCAACGTTGCGAGGTAGGCAGTCTGTTTTCTCTCCACTGCGGAACGACAATTCTCATCGTACCAACTGGTTTTTTGGCGTTGCCGTAGACCAATTGTTTCGGCTGCAGCGGTATGCAATGAGTTTGAGATGCCGTTCCACAGCTCCCTTATATCGAGATGCTGATGAGTGCTCTCAGAGAGCAGGAGTGCAAGTCGAGTAGAAAATCGTTCGGCTGTCGGTTGTGATTGCAGCTTTTCGACGGCGAACCTTCCTTGTGTTTGTTGACGGGCGTTCTTTGCTGCACAGAGGCGAGTGCGTATCTTTGCTGCTACTAGATAATGGTCCGAGTCAATGTTTGGTCCTCGGAGCGTACGCACGTCTAAAACACTGGAGACATGTCTTCCGTCTATCACAACGTGATCGATTTGGTTGCGCGTGTTTCGATCAGGGGACAGCCACGTTGCTTGATGAATTTTTTTATGCTGGAATCTGGTACTACAGACAACCATATTTCGGGCCCCAGCGAAGTCGATCAGCCTCAGGCCGTTTGGCGATGTTTCGTCATGGAGGCTGAATTTTCCGACTGTTGTGCCAAAGACACCTTCTTTACCCACCCTGGCGTTAAAATCGCCAAGCACGATTTTGACATCGTGGCGGGGGCAGCGCTCATAGGTGCGTTCTAGGCGCTCATAGAAAGCGTCTTTGGTCACATCGTCCTTCTCTTCCGTTGGGGCGTGGGCGCAAATCAGCGATATGTTGAAGAACCTCGCTTTTATGCGGATTGTGGCTAGACGTTCATCCACCGGGGTGAATGCCAGGACTCGGCGACGGAGTCTCTCTCCCACCACAAATCCAACACCAAATTTGCGCTCCTTTATATGGCCGCTGTAGTAGATGTCACAAGGACCCACCTTCTTCCGTCCTTGTCCCGTCCATCGCACTTCTTGGACGGCGGTGATGTCAGCCTTTAGTTGTATGAGGACATCAACCAGCTGGGCAGAGGCACCTTCCCAATTAAGAGTCCGGACATTCCAGGTGCATGCCCTCAAATCATGATCCTTAGTACGTTTGCAGGGGTCGTCATCAAAAGGGGGGTTTCTCATCCGAGGCTCGGTGTTTGTTTTCATTGGGGAGATTTTTTTATGTGGTGGGTCCCAAGCCCTACGCACAACCGCACAAGCGGGCTTCGCCTTCTCACTTTAGCTCGCCTCCAAACGGATGTCTGTTAGCTACCCAGGGGATACTTGGTCTAAAACCGGAAGTCGTGAGCTGCTTGAGTCATATGCAAAAGAATCGTTCCTGGCCACTCCCAAGTGAATGGCAATCAGAAACTTTCCTCACTTGCGTGAACTTCTACATATGACCCCATCCCCCAACTTCTACATATGACCCCATCCCCCCCATATATAACTGACTGATAATATCCGTTCCTCTTTTGTAGGCATACGTTTTGCCATGGACGTCGACGCCGATGAGATACGCGCTTTGGCTTATCTGATGGCGTTTAAGACGGCTTGCGTGAATGTACCGTTTGGTGGTTCCAAGGGTGGCATACGTATCGACCCGAAGAAGTATACTGCACAAGAATTGCAAACAATTACGCGTCGCTATACAATGGAGCTATTACGTCGCAATATGATAGGTCCGGGTATAGATGTACCGGCACCAGATGTGAATACCAGCCAACGCGAGATGAGTTGGTTGGTGGATCAATATATTAAAACTTTTGGTAATTTTTTTTTATGAAATATTAGAAAACGTCTTGATAGACAAATAAATTGTTCTTCTAGGCTATAACGATGTAGATGCATTGGCCATCACGACTGGTAAGCCAGTAGAAATAGGCGGTATAAATGGTCGCACCGCCGCCACGGGACGTGGTCTATTTAAGGCGGCTGAATGTTTTATTATGGATAAAGATTGGATGGATTTATTAGGCTGGAAGACTGGTTGGAAAGATAAAACCGTGATCGTACAAGGGTTTGGCAATGTCGGTTCCCATGCATCCGTTTTTGTAGTGGAAGCCGGTGCCAAACTGATCGGTGTTCAAGAATTTGACGTGTCTCTAGTAAATGAGAATGGCATTGATCCAAAGGTATGTGGCGTATTGAAAATAAATATCTCCATGATAATATTTTTTTAATTTTCTTCATATACTTAGGACTTAATGGAGTATTATGCAAAAAATAATAAATCAATCAAGGGCTATACCAAAGCCACCGAAAAAGAGGGCAGTTTGTTGGGTGAAAAATGCGATATACTAATGCCTTGCTCTACGCAAAAGGTTCTCACTGTCGAAAATGCTAACAGTGTACAAGCCAAGATGATTTTAGAAGGCGCTAATGGTCCTTCGACGCCAGCTGCCGATGAAATATTACGTAAAAAGAATGTACTCATTATACCGGATTTGTTTTGCAATGCTGGCGGTGTAACGGTATCCTACTTTGAGTACTTAAAGAATATCAATCATGTATCTTATGGCAAAATGAATGTTAAACGCGAGAAAGCCATAATCAACGAGATCTTTAACTCCATGAATGAGTGCGAGGTAAGTGAACTTTGACCACCGTGCAAATAAGTTAATTTGCTAATATGAATTTTTTTAATTTATTTATTTAGGATAAGTTCAAGCCAAACAAAAAGTTAAAGCTCATAAGAGACTGTACGAAGGAGGCGGATATTGTAGACGCAGGACTACAAACAGTTATGGAAACTGCGGGGGCAGGCATTAAGATTGTGGCCAATGAATTCGGTCTCTGCAATGATTTACGCACCGCTGCCTTTATTTACTCGATTTCTAAGATTTTCCGAGCCTTAGAAATGGAGGGCATTTCTCAACAATAATTACAGAATGCGTCTGAAGTCGCTTGGCGATTATTTATTTTTACAAATTTTACATTTATATATTTATAAGATCCAAAGTGTAATATCCTTTTGTATATTTTTCTTAAATTTTTAAATAAATATTTCTTTACAAAAACACAAACAGAATGGCTTCTTGACAGCAACAGTTTAACAATTAAAAAAAAAACCCCTACCCACTTACTACGCCAATTTTGGTGGCATTCACCACTGCAATGATTTACGCACCGCCGCCTTTATTTACTCGATTTCGAAGATTTTCCGAGCATTAGAATTGGAGGGCATTTCTCAGCAATAATTGCAGAATGCGTCTGAAGTCGCTAGGCGATTGTTTATTTTTACACATTTTACATTTATATATTTATAAGATCGAAAGTGTAATATCCTTTTGTATATTTTTCTTCAATTTTTAAATAAATATTTCTTTACACAAACACAAACAAAATGGCTTCTTGACAGCAACAGTTTTACAATTAAAAAACAAAACCCCTACCCACTTACCTCTGTTTTTGGTACCCTTATATCTGTTTTTCTGTTTTTGGTAATATGGTACTCATACGACCTGTATAACCCCATTTGCGCGCCGTGAAAAAATCGGGTTTTCACCACGCGTCAATGCATCAAATGCACCAAAATGCACCAAAAAAGTGGTGAATGGTACCAAAAATCCATCCACCAAATGCACCAAAAATAGCGTAGTAAGTGGGTAGGGGTTATTATGCATTATTCGTCATTTTTTACGATCCCCAAAATCCAAAATTTTTGCCAGAATAAAATAATTAACATTAAAAAAACATTAACATTAACATATTTTCAACAGAAAAAATCAAAACTTCAAAACATAAACAGTCAATATTGTCAAATTTATTTTTCTCAGTTCAGTTGATATTGAGATTTTCATAAGAACAGTTGTGTTGAACGGAGCGATTTGAATTTGTTCTCGAAGAAAATAATTACAAAAAAAAACCTGACGCAAATAATAAATAAACAAAAAATATTTTCTTACTGAATATTGTGGAATATTTATATATTCGTAATACAATTGTATATATACAATATACAACAAAATCAGCGGATACCAAAATAATTGCCGAAAAAGTGAGTGCAAAAAATTTCTTACAAAAACACACAAAAAAAATCATAACTGGGATTGCATTATCGCAAGGCAATATGTCCTTCCTTTTAAATGGTAAACTTTTACGATCTTCACTATCGAAGACAGTTTTAAACTGGACCGGACTTGGAGCTACGCGTGAAAAGCACGTGATGCCCAAGCATTTGGAAAAAATCAATAAAGACAAAGACCCACCATTTGCACACATGGTTGAGTATTATTATCACTCGGCCGCTCAGCTAATGGAGCCGATGATGATAAAGGAGCTGGAAAAGTATCCTTACATGAAGAAGGAACAGCGTGAACAACGTGTTTCCGCCATGCTTAAATTGATGGGCTGCACTACAAATCTATTGGAAGTTACCTTCCCTATAATAAGAAGTGATGGCAATTACGAGCTAATCACCGGCTATCGCGCACACCACACTAGACACAGATTACCACTCAAAGGCGGTGGGTTCAATTATATTATTGGCTATTATTTTTCTAGAAAAGCTGGTATATTCAAAAAATTTCTCAACGAATTTTCTAGAATATATGCATGTAGTTGTGTGTTTCAAGAAAATGTTCTTCCTTTTCAATGCTTCAACTGCTGATGTCTAGCATGATATATATAACTGACTGATAATAACCGTTCCTCTTTTGTAGGCATACGTTTTGCCATGGACGTCGACGCCGATGAGATACGCGCTTTGGCTTATCTGATACCGTTTAAGACGGCTTGCGTGAATGTACCGTTTGGTGGTTCCAAGGGTGGCATACGTATCGACCCGAAGAAGTATACTGCACAAGAATTGCAAACAATTACGCGTCGCTATACAATGGAGCTATTACGTCGCAATATGATAGGTCCGGGTATAGATGTACCGGCACCAGATGTGAATACCAGCCAACGCGAGATGAGTTGGTTGGTAGATCAATATATTAAAACTTTTGGTAATTTTTTTTTATGAAATATTAGAAAACGTCTTGATAGACAAATAAATTGTTCTTCTAGGCTATAACGATGTAGATGCATTGGCCATCACGACTGGTAAGCCAGTAGAAATAGGCGGTATAAATGGTCGCACCGCCGCCACGGTACGTGGTCTATTTAAGGCGGCTGAATGTTTTATTATGGATAAAGATTGGATGGATTTATTAGGCTGGAAGACAGGTTGGAAAGATAAAACCGTGATCGTACAAGGGTTTGGCAATGTCGGTTCCCATGCATCCGTTTTTGTAGTGGAAGCCGGTGCCAAACTGATCGGTGTTCAAGAATTTGACGTGTCTCTAGTAAATGAGAATGGCATTGATCCAAAGGTATGTGGCGTATTGAAAATAAATATCTCCATGATAATATTTTTTTAATTTTCTTCATATACTTAGGACTTAATGGAGTATTATGCAAAAAATAATAAATCAATCAAGGGCTATACCAAAGCCACCGAAAAAGAGGGCAGTTTGTTGGGTGAAAAATGCGATATACTAATGCCTTGCTCTACGCAAAAGGTTCTCACTGTCGAAAATGCTAACAGTGTACAAGCCAAGATGATTTTAGAAGGCGCTAATGGTCCTTCGACGCCAGCTGCCGATGAAATATTACGTAAAAAGAATGTACTCATTATACCGGATTTGTTTTGCAATGCTGGCGGTGTAACGGTATCCTACTTTGAGTACTTAAAGAATATCAATCATGTATCTTATGGCAAAATGAATGTTAAACGCGAGAAAGCCATAATCAACGAGATCTTTAACTCCATGAATGAGTGCGAGGTAAGTGAACTTTGACCACCGTGCAAATAAGTTAATTTGTTAATATGAATTTTTTTAATTTATTTATTTAGGATAAGTTCAAGCCAAACAAAAAGTTAAAGCTCATAAGAGACTGTACGAAGGAGGCGGATATTGTAGACGCAGGACTACAAACAGTTATGGAAACTGCGGGGGCAGGCATTAAGATTGTGGCCAATGAATTCGGTCTCTGCAATGATTTACGCACCGCTGCCTTTATTTACTCGATTTCTAAGATTTTCCGAGCCTTAGAAATGGAGGGCATTTCTCAACAATAATTACAGAATGCGTCTGAAGTCGCCTGGCGATTATTTATTTTTACAAATTTTACATTTATATATTTATAAGATCCAAAGTGTAATATCCTTTTGTATATTTTTCTTAAATTTTTAAATAAATATTTCTTTACAAAAACACAAACAGAATGGCTTCTTGACAGCAACAGTTTAACAATTAAAAAAAAAAAACCCTACCCACTTACTACGCCAATTTTGGTGGCATTCACCACTGCAATGATTTACGCACCGCCGCCTTTATTTACTCGATTTCGAAGATTTTCCGAGCATTAGAATTGGAGGGCATTTCTCAGCAATAATTGCAGAATGCGTCTGAAGTCGCTAGGCGATTGTTTATTTTTACACATTTTACATTTATATATTCATAAGATCGAAAGTGTAATATCCTTTTGTATATTTTTCTTCAATTTTTAAATAAATATTTCTTTACACAAACACAAACAAAATGGCTTCTTGACAGCAACAGTTTTACAATTAAAAAACAAAACCCCTACCCACTTACCTCTGTTTTTGGTACCCTTATATCTGTTTTTCTGTTTTTGGTAATATGGTACTCATACGACCTGTATAACCCCATTTGCGCGCCGTGAAAAAATCGGTTTTTCACCACGCGCCAATGCATCAAATGCACCAAAATGCACCAAAAAAGTGGTGAATGGTACCAAAAATCCATCCACCAAATGCACCAAAAATAGCGTAGTAAGTGGGTAGGGGTTATTATGCATTATTCGTCATTTTTTACGATCCCCAAAATCCAAAATTTTTGCCAGAATAAAATAATTAACATTAAAAAAACATTAACATTAACATATTTTCAACAGAAAAAATCAAAACTTCAAAACATAAACAGTCAATATTGTCAAATTTATTTTTCTCAGTTCAGTTGATATTGAGATTTTCATAAGAACAGTTGTGTTGAACGGAGCGATTTGAATTTGTTCTCGAAGAAAATAATTACAAAAAAAAACCTGACGCAAATAATAAATAAACAAAAAATATTTTCTTACTGAATATTGTGGAATATTTATATATTCGTAATACAATTGTATATATACAATATACAACAAAATCAGCGGATACCAAAATAATTGCCGAAAAAGTGAGTGCAAAAAATTTCTTACAAAAACACACAAAAAAAATCATAACTGGGATTGCATTATCGCAAGGCAATATGTCCTTCCTTTTAAATGGTAAACTTTTACGATCTTCACTATCGAAGACAGTTTTAAACTGGACCGGACTTGGAGCTACGCGTGAAAAGCACGTGATGCCCAAGCATTTGGAAAAAATCAATAAAGACAAAGACCCACCATTTGCACACATGGTTGAGTATTATTATCACTCGGCCGCTCAGCTAATGGAGCCGATGATGATAAAGGAGCTGGAAAAGTATCCTTACATGAAGAAGGAACAGCGTGAACAACGTGTTTCCGCCATGCTTAAATTGATGGGCTGCACTACAAATCTATTGGAAGTTACCTTCCCTATAATAAGAAGTGATGGCAATTACGAGCTAATCACCGGCTATCGCGCACACCACACTAGACACAGATTACCACTCAAAGGCGGTGGGTTCAATTATATTATTGGCTATTATTTTTCTAGAAAAGCTGGTATATTCAAAAAATTTCTCAACGAATTTTCTAGAATATATGCATGTAGTTGTGTGTTTCAAGAAAATGTTCTTCCTTTTCAATGCTTCAACTGCTGATGTCTAGCATGATATATATAACTGACTGATAATATCCGTTCCTCTTTTGTAGGCATACGTTTTGCCATGGACGTCGACGCCGATGAGATACGCGCTTTGGCTTATCTGATGGCGTTTAAGACGGCTTGCGTGAATGAACCGTTTGGTGGTTCCAAGGGTGGCATACGTATCGACCCGAAGAAGTATACTGCACAAGAATTGCAAACAATTACGCGTCGCTATACAATGGAGCTATTACGTCGCAATATGATAGGTCCGGGTATAGATGTACCGGCACCAGATGTGAATACCAGCCAACGCGAGATGAGTTGGTTGGTGGATCAATATATTAAAACTTTTGGTAATTTTTTTTTATGAAATATTAGAAAACGTCTTGATAGACAAATAAATTGTTCTTCTAGGCTATAACGATGTAGATGCATTGGCCATCACGACTGGTAAGCCAGTAGAAATAGGCGGTGTAAATGGTCGCACCGCCGCCACGGGACGTGGTCTATTTAAGGCGGCTGAATGTTTTATTATGGATAAAGATTGGATGGATTTATTAGGCTGGAAGACTGGTTGGAAAGATAAAACCGTGATCGTACAAGGGTTTGGCAATGTCGGTTCCCATGCATCCGTTTTTGTAGTGGAAGCCGGTGCCAAACTGATCGGTGTTCAAGAATTTGACGTGTCTCTAGTAAATGAGAATGGCATTGATCCAAAGGTATGTGGCGTATTGAAAATAAATATCTCCATGATAATATTTTTTTAATTTTCTTCATATACTTAGGACTTAATGGAGTATTATGCAAAAAATAATAAATCAATCAAGGGCTATACCAAAGCCACCGAAAAAGAGGGCAGTTTGTTGGGTGAAAAATGCGATATACTAATGCCTTGCTCTACGCAAAAGGTTCTCACTGTCGAAAATGCTAACAGTGTACAAGCCAAGATGATTTTAGAAGGCGCTAATGGTCCTTCGACGCCAGCTGCCGATGAAATATTACGTAAAAAGAATGTACTCATTATACCGGATTTGTTTTGCAATGCTGGCGGTGTAACGGTATCCTACTTTGAGTACTTAAAGAATATCAATCATGTATCTTATGGCAAAATGAATGTTAAACGCGAGAAAGCCATAATCAACGAGATCTTTAACTCCATGAATGAGTGCGAGGTAAGTGAACTTTGACCACCGTGCAAATAAGTTAATTTGTTAATATGAATTTTTTTAATTTATTTATTTAGGATAAGTTCAAGCCAAACAAAAAGTTAAAGCTCATAAGAGACTGTACGAAGGAGGCGGATATTGTAGACGCAGGACTACAAACAGTTATGGAAACTGCGGGGGCAGGCATTAAGATTGTGGCCAATGAATTCGGTCTCTGCAATGATTTACGCACCGCTGCCTTTATTTACTCGATTTCTAAGATTTTCCGAGCCTTAGAAATGGAGGGCATTTCTCAACAATAATTACAGAATGCGTCTGAAGTCGCCTGGCGATTATTTATTTTTACAAATTTTACATTTATATATTTATAAGATCCAAAGTGTAATATCCTTTTGTATATTTTTCTTAAATTTTTAAATAAATATTTCTTTACAAAAACACAAACAGAATGGCTTCTTGACAGCAACAGTTTAACAATTAAAAAAAAAAAACCCTACCCACTTACTACGCCAATTTTGGTGGCATTCACCACTGCAATGATTTACGCACCGCCGCCTTTATTTACTCGATTTCGAAGATTTTCCGAGCATTAGAATTGGAGGGCATTTCTCAGCAATAATTGCAGAATGCGTCTGAAGTCGCTAGGCGATTGTTTATTTTTACACATTTTACATTTATATATTTATAAGATCGAAAGTGTAATATCCTTTTGTATATTTTTCTTCAATTTTTAAATAAATATTTCTTTACACAAACACAAACAAAATGGCTTCTTGACAGCAACAGTTTTACAATTAAAAAACAAAACCCCTACCCACTTACCTCTGTTTTTGGTACCCTTATATCTGTTTTTCTGTTTTTGGTAATATGGTACTCATACGACCTGTATAACCCCATTTGCGCGCCGTGAAAAAATCGGTTTTTCACCACGCGCCAATGCATCAAATGCACCAAAATGCACCAAAAAAGTGGTGAATGGTACCAAAAATCCATCCACCAAATGCACCAAAAATAGCGTAGTAAGTGGGTAGGGGTTATTATGCATTATTCGTCATTTTTTACGATCCCCAAAATCCAAAATTTTTGCCAGAATAAAATAATTAACATTAAAAAAACATTAACATTAACATATTTTCAACAGAAAAAATCAAAACTTCAAAACATAAACAGTCAATATTGTCAAATTTATTTTTCTCAGTTCAGTTGATATTGAGATTTTCATAAGAACAGTTGTGTTGAACGGAGCGATTTGAATTTGTTCTCGAAGAAAATAATTACAAAAAAAAACCTGACGCAAATAATAAATAAACAAAAAATATTTTCTTACTGAATATTGTGGAATATTTATATATTCGTAATACAATTGTATATATACAATATACAACAAAATCAGCGGATACCAAAATAATTGCCGAAAAAGTGAGTGCAAAAAATTTCTTACAAAAACACACAAAAAAAATCATAACTGGGATTGCATTATCGCAAGGCAATATGTCCTTCCTTTTAAATGGTAAACTTTTACGATCTTCACTATCGAAGACAGTTTTAAACTGGACCGGACTTGGAGCTACGCGTGAAAAGCACGTGATGCCCAAGCATTTGGAAAAAATCAATAAAGACAAAGACCCACCATTTGCACACATGGTTGAGTATTATTATCACTCGGCCGCTCAGCTAATGGAGCCGATGATGATAAAGGAGCTGGAAAAGTATCCTTACATGAAGAAGGAACAGCGTGAACAACGTGTTTCCGCCATGCTTAAATTGATGGGCTGCACTACAAATCTATTGGAAGTTACCTTCCCTATAATAAGAAGTGATGGCAATTACGAGCTAATCACCGGCTATCGCGCACACCACACTAGACACAGATTACCACTCAAAGGCGGTGGGTTCAATTATATTATTGGCTATTATTTTTCTAGAAAAGCTGGTATATTCAAAAAATTTCTCAACGAATTTTCTAGAATATATGCATGTAGTTGTGTGTTTCAAGAAAATGTTCTTCCTTTTCAATGCTTCAACTGCTGATGTCTAGCATGATATATATAACTGGCTGATAATATCCGTTCCTCTTTTGTAGGCATACGTTTTGCCATGGACGTCGACGCCGATGAGATACGCGCTTTGGCTTATCTGATGGCGTTTAAGACGGCTTGCGTGAATGTACCGTTTGGTGGTTCCAAGGGTGGCATACGTATCGACCCGAAGAAGTATACTGCACAAGAATTGCAAACAATTACGCGTCGCTATACAATGGAGCTATTACGTCGCAATATGATAGGTCCGGGTATAGATGTACCGGCACCAGATGTGAATACCAGCCAACGCGAGATGAGTTGGTTGGTGGATCAATATATTAAAACTTTTGGTAATTTTTTTTTATGAAATATTAGAAAACGTCTTGATAGACAAATAAATTGTTCTTCTAGGCTATAACGATGTAGATGCATTGGCCATCACGACTGGTAAGCCAGTAGAAATAGGCGGTATAAATGGTCGCACCGCCGCCACGGGACGTGGTCTATTTAAGGCGGCTGAATGTTTTATTATGGATAAAGATTGGATGGATTTATTAGGCTGGAAGACTGGTTGGAAAGATAAAACCGTGATCGTACAAGGGTTTGGCAATGTCGGTTCCCATGCATCCGTTTTTGTAGTGGAAGCCGGTGCCAAACTGATCGGTGTTCAAGAATTTGACGTGTCTCTAGTAAATGAGAATGGCATTGATCCAAAGGTATGTGGCGTATTGAAAATAAATATCTCCATGATAATATTTTTTTAATTTTCTTCATATACTTAGGACTTAATGGAGTATTATGCAAAAAATAATAAATCAATCAAGGGCTATACCAAAGCCACCGAAAAAGAGGGCAGTTTGTTGGGTGAAAAATGCGATATACTAATGCCTTGCTCTACGCAAAAGGTTCTCACTGTCGAAAATGCTAACAGTGTACAAGCCAAGATGATTTTAGAAGGCGCTAATGGTCCTTCGACGCCAGCTGCCGATGAAATATTACGTAAAAAGAATGTACTCATTATACCGGATTTGTTTTGCAATGCTGGCGGTGTAACGGTATCCTACTTTGAGTACTTAAAGAATATCAATCATGTATCTTATGGCAAAATGAATGTTAAACGCGAGAAAGCCATAATCAACGAGATCTTTAACTCCATGAATGAGTGCGAGGTAAGTGAACTTTGACCACCGTGCACCAAAGGTATGTGGCGTATTGAAAATAAATATCTCCATGATAATATTTTTTTAATTTTCTTCATATACTTAGGACTTAATGGAGTATTATGCAAAAAATAATAAATCAATCAAGGGCTATACCAAAGCCACCGAAAAAGAGGGCAGTTTGTTGGGTGAAAAATGCGATATACTAATGCCTTGCTCTACGCAAAAGGTTCTCACTGTCGAAAATGCTAACAGTGTACAAGCCAAGATGATTTTAGAAGGCGCTAATGGTCCTTCGACGCCAGCTGCCGATGAAATATTACGTAAAAAGAATGTACTCATTATACCGGATTTGTTTTGCAATGCTGGCGGTGTAACGGTATCCTACTTTGAGTACTTAAAGAATATCAATCATGTATCTTATGGCAAAATGAATGTTAAACGCGAGAAAGCCATAATCAACGAGATCTTTAACTCCATGAATGAGTGCGAGGTAAGTGAACTTTGACCACCGTGCAAATAAGTTAATTTGCTAATATGAATTTTTTTAATTTATTTATTTAGGATAAGTTCAAGCCAAACAAAAAGTTAAAGCTCATAAGAGACTGTACGAAGGAGGCGGATATTGTAGACGCAGGACTACAAACAGTTATGGAAACTGCGGGGGCAGGCATTAAGATTGTGGCCAATGAATTCGGTCTCTGCAATGATTTACGCACCGCTGCCTTTATTTACTCGATTTCTAAGATTTTCCGAGCCTTAGAAATGGAGGGCATTTCTCAACAATAATTACAGAATGCGTCTGAAGTCGCTTGGCGATTATTTATTTTTACAAATTTTACATTTATATATTTATAAGATCCAAAGTGTAATATCCTTTTGTATATTTTTCTTAAATTTTTAAATAAATATTTCTTTACAAAAACACAAACAGAATGGCTTCTTGACAGCAACAGTTTAACAATTAAAAAAAAAAACCCCTACCCACTTACTACGCCAATTTTGGTGGCATTCACCACTGCAATGATTTACGCACCGCCGCCTTTATTTACTCGATTTCGAAGATTTTCCGAGCATTAGAATTGGAGGGCATTTCTCAGCAATAATTGCAGAATGCGTCTGAAGTCGCTAGGCGATTGTTTATTTTTACACATTTTACATTTATATATTTATAAGATCGAAAGTGTAATATCCTTTTGTATATTTTTCTTCAATTTTTAAATAAATATTTCTTTACACAAACACAAACAAAATGGCTTCTTGACAGCAACAGTTTTACAATTAAAAAACAAAACCCCTACCCACTTACCTCTGTTTTGGTACCCTTATATCTGTTTTTCTGTTTTTGGTAATATGGTACTCATACGACCTGTATAACCCCATTTGCGCGCCGTGAAAAAATCGGGTTTTCACCACGCGTCAATGCATCAAATGCACCAAAATGCACCAAAAAAGTGGTGAATGGTACCAAAAATCCATCCACCAAATGCACCAAAAATAGCGTAGTAAGTGGGTAGGGGTTATTATGCATTATTCGTCATTTTTTACGATCCCCAAAATCCAAAATTTTTGCCAGAATAAAATAATTAACATTAAAAAAACATTAACATTAACATATTTTCAACAGAAAAAATCAAAACTTCAAAACATAAACAGTCAATATTGTCAAATTTATTTTTCTCAGTTCAGTTGATATTGAGATTTTCATAAGAACAGTTGTGTTGAACGGAGCGATTTGAATTTGTTCTCGAAGAAAATAATTACAAAAAAAAACCTGACGCAAATAATAAATAAACAAAAAATATTTTCTTACTGAATATTGTGGAATATTTATATATTCGTAATACAATTGTATATATACAATATACAACAAAATCAGCGGATACCAAAATAATTGCCGAAAAAGTGAGTGCAAAAAATTTCTTACAAAAACACACAAAAAAAATCATAACTGGGATTGCATTATCGCAAGGCAATATGTCCTTCCTTTTAAATGGTAAACTTTTACGATCTTCACTATCGAAGACAGTTTTAAACTGGACCGGACTTGGAGCTACGCGTGAAAAGCACGTGATGCCCAAGCATTTGGAAAAAATCAATAAAGACAAAGACCCACCATTTGCACACATGGTTGAGTATTATTATCACTCGGCCGCTCAGCTAATGGAGCCGATGATGATAAAGGAGCTGGAAAAGTATCCTTACATGAAGAAGGAACAGCGTGAACAACGTGTTTCCGCCATGCTTAAATTGATGGGCTGCACTACAAATCTATTGGAAGTTACCTTCCCTATAATAAGAAGTGATGGCAATTACGAGCTAATCACCGGCTATCGCGCACACCACACTAGACACAGATTACCACTCAAAGGCGGTGGGTTCAATTATATTATTGGCTATTATTTTTCTAGAAAAGCTGGTATATTCAAAAAATTTCTCAACGAATTTTCTAGAATATATGCATGTAGTTGTGTGTTTCAAGAAAATGTTCTTCCTTTTCAATGCTTCAACTGCTGATGTCTAGCATGATATATATAACTGACTGATAATATCCGTTCCTCTTTTGTAGGCATACGTTTTGCCATGGACGTCGACGCCGATGAGATACGCGCTTTGGCTTATCTGATGGCGTTTAAGACGGCTTGCGTGAATGTACCGTTTGGTGGTTCCAAGGGTGGCATACGTATCGACCCGAAGAAGTATACTGCACAAGAATTGCAAACAATTACGCGTCGCTATACAATGGAGCTATTACGTCGCAATATGATAGGTCCGGGTATAGATGTACCGGCACCAGATGTGAATACCAGCCAACGCGAGATGAGTTGGTTGGTGGATCAATATATTAAAACTTTTGGTAATTTTTTTTTATGAAATATTAGAAAACGTCTTGATAGACAAATAAATTGTTCTTCTAGGCTATAACGATGTAGATGCATTGGCCATCACGACTGGTAAGCCAGTAGAAATAGGCGGTATAAATGGTCGCACCGCCGCCACGGGACGTGGTCTATTTAAGGCGGCTGAATGTTTTATTATGGATAAAGATTGGATGGATTTATTAGGCTGGAAGACTGGTTGGAAAGATAAAACCGTGATCGTACAAGGGTTTGGCAATGCCGGTTCCCATGCATCCGTTTTTGTAGTGGAAGCCGGTGCCAAACTGATCGGTGTTCAAGAATTTGACGTGTCTCTAGTAAATGAGAATGGCATTGATCCAAAGGTATGTGGCGTATTGAAAATAAATATCTCCATGATAATATTTTTTTAATTTTCTTCATATACTTAGGACTTAATGGAGTATTATGCAAAAAATAATAAATCAATCAAGGGCTATACCAAAGCCACCGAAAAAGAGGGCAGTTTGTTGGGTGAAAAATGCGATATACTAATGCCTTGCTCTACGCAAAAGGTTCTCACTGTCGAAAATGCTAACAGTGTACAAGCCAAGATGATTTTAGAAGGCGCTAATGGTCCTTCGACGCCAGCTGCCGATGAAATATTACGTAAAAAGAATGTACTCATTATACCGGATTTGTTTTGCAATGCTGGCGGTGTAACGGTATCCTACTTTGAGTACTTAAAGAATATCAATCATGTATCTTATGGCAAAATGAATGTTAAACGCGAGAAAGCCATAATCAACGAGATCTTTAACTCCATGAATGAGTGCGAGGTAAGTGAACTTTGACCACCGTGCAAATAAGTTAATTTGTTAATATGAATTTTTTTAATTTATTTATTTAGGATAAGTTCAAGCCAAACAAAAAGTTAAAGCTCATAAGAGACTGTACGAAGGAGGCGGATATTGTAGACGCAGGACTACAAACAGTTATGGAAACTGCGGGGGCAGGCATTAAGATTGTGGCCAATGAATTCGGTCTCTGCAATGATTTACGCACCGCTGCCTTTATTTACTCGATTTCTAAGATTTTCCGAGCCTTAGAAATGGAGGGCATTTCTCAACAATAATTACAGAATGCGTCTGAAGTCGCTTGGCGATTATTTATTTTTACAAATTTTACATTTATATATTTATAAGATCGAAAGTGTAATATCCTTTTGTATATTTTTCTTCAATTTTTAAATAAATATTTCTTTACACAAACACAAACAAAATGGCTTCTTGACAGCAACAGTTTAACAATTAAAAAAAAAACCCCCTACCCACTTACTACGCCAATTTTGGTGGCATTCACCACTGCAATGATTTACGCACCGCCGCCTTTATTTACTCGATTTCGAAGATTTTCCGAGCATTAGAATTGGGCATTTCTCAGCAATAATTGCAGAATGCGTCTGAAGTCGCTAGGCGATTGTTTATTTTTACACATTTTACATTTATATATTTATAAGATCCAAAGTGTAATATCCTTTTGTATATTTTTCTTCAATTTTTAAATAAATATTTCTTTACACAAACACAAACAAAATGGCTTCTTGACAGCAACAGTTTTACAATTAAAAAACAAAACCCCTACCCACTTACCTCTGTTTTTGGTACCCTTATATCTGTTTTTCTGTTTTTGGTAATATGGTACTCATACGACCTGTATAACCCCATTTGCGCGCCGTGAAAAAATCGGGTTTTCATCACGCGTCAATGCATCAAATGCACCAAAATGCAGCAAAAAAGTGGTGAATGGTACCAAAAATCCATCCACCAAATGCACCAAAAATAGCGTAGTAAGTGGGTAGGGGTTATTATGCATTATTCGGCATTTTTTACGATCCCCAAAATCCAAAATTTTTGCCAGAATAAAATAATTAACATTAAAAAAACATTAACATTAACATATTTTCAACAGAAAAAATCAAAACTTCAAAACATAAACAGTCAATATTGTCAAATTTATTTTTCTCAGTTCAGTTGATATTGAGATTTTCATAAGAACAGTTGTGTTGAACGGAGCGGTTTGAATTTGTTCTCGAAGAAAATAATTACAAAAAAAAACCTGACGCAAATAATAAATAAACAAAAAATATTTTCTTACTGAATATTGTGGAATATTTATATATTCGTAATACAATTGTATATATACAATATACAACAAAATCAGCGGATACCAAAATAATTGCCGAAAAAGTGAGTGCAAAAAATTTCTTACAAAAACACACAAAAAAAATCATAACTGGGATTGCATTATCGCAAGGCAATATGTCCTTCCTTTTAAATGGTAAACTTTTACGATCTTCACTATCGAAGACAGTTTTAAACTGGACCGGACTTGGAGCTACGCGTGAAAAGCACGTGATGCCCAAGCATTTGGAAAAAATCAATAAAGACAAAGACCCACCATTTGCACACATGGTTGAGTATTATTATCACTCGGCCGCTCAGCTAATGGAGCCGATGATGATAAAGGAGCTGGAAAAGTATCCTTACATGAAGAAGGAACAGCGTGAACAACGTGTTTCCGCCATGCTTAAATTGATGGGCTGCACTACAAATCTATTGGAAGTTACCTTCCCTATAATAAGAAGTGATGGCAATTACGAGCTAATCACCGGCTATCGCGCACACCACACTAGACACAGATTACCACTCAAAGGCGGTGGGTTCAATTATATTATTGGCTATTATTTTTCTAGAAAAGCTGGTATATTCAAAAAATTTCTCAACGAATTTTCTAGAATATATGCATGTAGTTGTGTGTTTCAAGAAAATGTTCTTCCTTTTCAATGCTTCAACTGCTGATGTCTAGCATGATATATATAACTGACTGATAATATCCGTTCCTCTTTTGTAGGCATACGTTTTGCCATGGACGTCGACGCCGATGAGATACGCGCTTTGGCTTATCTGATGGCGTTTAAGACGGCTTGCGTGAATGTACCGTTTGGTGGTTCCAAGGGTGGCATACGTATCGACCCGAAGAAGTATACTGCACAAGAATTGCAAACAATTACGCGTCGCTATACAATGGAGCTATTACGTCGCAATATGATAGGTCCGGGTATAGATGTACCGGCACCAGATGTGAATACCAGCCAACGCGAGATGAGTTGGTTGGTGGATCAATATATTAAAACTTTTGGTAATTTTTTTTTATGAAATATTAGAAAACGTCTTGATAGACAAATAAATTGTTCTTCTAGGCTATAACGATGTAGATGCATTGGCCATCACGACTGGTAAGCCAGTAGAAATAGGCGGTATAAATGGTCGCACCGCCGCCACGGGACGTGGTCTATTTAAGGCGGCTGAATGTTTTATTATGGATAAAGATTGGATGGATTTATTAGGCTGGAAGACTGGTTGGAAAGATAAAACCGTGATCGTACAAGGGTTTGGCAATGTCGGTTCCCATGCATCCGTTGTTGTAGTGGAAGCCGGTGCCAAACTGATCGGTGTTCAAGAATTTGACGTGTCTCTAGTAAATGAGAATGGCATTGATCCAAAGGTATGTGGCGTATTGAAAATAAATATCTCCATGATAATATTTTTTTAATTTTCTTCATATACTTAGGACTTAATGGAGTATTATGCAAAAAATAATAAATCAATCAAGGGCTATACCAAAGCCACCGAAAAAGAGGGCAGTTTGTTGGGTGAAAAATGCGATATACTAATGCCTTGCTCTACGCAAAAGGTTCTCACTGTCGAAAATGCTAACAGTGTACAAGCCAAGATGATTTTAGAAGGCGCTAATGGTCCTTCGACGCCAGCTGCCGATGAAATATTACGTAAAAAGAATGTACTCATTATACCGGATTTGTTTTGCAATGCTGGCGGTGTAACGGTATCCTACTTTGAGTACTTAAAGAATATCAATCATGTATCTTATGGCAAAATGAATGTTAAACGCGAGAAAGCCATAATCAACGAGATCTTTAACTCCATGAATGAGTGCGAGGTAAGTGAACTTTGACCACCGTGCAAATAAGTTAATTTGTTAATATGAATTTTTTTAATTTATTTATTTAGGATAAGTTCAAGCCAAACAAAAAGTTAAAGCTCATAAGAGACTGTACGAAGGAGGCGGATATTGTAGACGCAGGACTACAAACAGTTATGGAAACTGCGGGGGCAGGCATTAAGATTGTGGCCAATGAATTCGGTCTCTGCAATGATTTACGCACCGCTGCCTTTATTTACTCGATTTCTAAGATTTTCCGAGCCTTAGAAATGGAGGGCATTTCTCAACAATAATTACAGAATGCGTCTGAAGTCGCTTGGCGATTATTTATTTTTACAAATTTTACATTTATATATTTATAAGATCGAAAGTGTAATATCCTTTTGTATATTTTTCTTCAATTTTTAAATAAATATTTCTTTACACAAACACAAACAAAATGGCTTCTTGACAGCAACAGTTTAACAATTAAAAAAAAAAACCCCTACCCACTTACTACGCCAATTTTGGTGGCATTCACCACTGCAATGATTTACGCACCGCCGCCTTTATTTACTCGATTTCGAAGATTTTCCGAGCATTAGAATTGGAGGGCATTTCTCAGCAATAATTGCAGAATGCGTCTGAAGTCGCTAGGCGATTGTTTATTTTTACACATTTTACATTTATATATTTATAAGATCGAAAGTGTAATATCCTTTTGTATATTTTTCTTCAATTTTTAAATAAATATTTCTTTACACAAACACAAACAAAATGGCTTCTTGACAGCAACAGTTTTACAATTAAAAAACAAAACCCCTACCCACTTACCTCTGTTTTTGGTACCCTTATATCTGTTTTTCTGTTTTTGGTAATATGGTACTCATACGACCTGTATAACCCCATTTGCGCGCCGTGAAAAAATCGGGTTTTCACCACGCGTCAATGCATCAAATGCACCAAAATGCACCAAAAAAGTGGTGAATGGTACCAAAAATCCATCCACCAAATGCACCAAAAATAGCGTAGTAAGTGGGTAGGGGTTATTATGCATTATTCGTCATTTTTTACGATCCCCAAAATCCAAAATTTTTGCCAGAATAAAATAATTAACATTAAAAAAACATTAACATTAACATATTTTCAACAGAAAAAATCAAAACTTCAAAACATAAACAGTCAATATTGTCAAATTTATTTTTCTCAGTTCAGTTGATATTGAGATTTTCATAAGAACAGTTGTGTTGAACGGAGCGATTTGAATTTGTTCTCGAAGAAAATAATTACAAAAAAAAACCTGACGCAAATAATAAATAAACAAAAAATATTTTCTTACTGAATATTGTGGAATATTTATATATTCGTAATACAATTGTATATATACAATATACAACAAAATCAGCGGATACCAAAATAATTGCCGAAAAAGTGAGTGCAAAAAATTTCTTACAAAAACACACAAAAAAAATCATAACTGGGATTGCATTATCGCAAGGCAATATGTCCTTCCTTTTAAATGGTAAACTTTTACGATCTTCACTATCGAAGACAGTTTTAAACTGGACCGGACTTGGAGCTACGCGTGAAAAGCACGTGATGCCCAAGCATTTGGAAAAAATCAATAAAGACAAAGACCCACCATTTGCACACATGGTTGAGTATTATTATCACTCGGCCGCTCAGCTAATGGAGCCGATGATGATAAAGGAGCTGGAAAAGTATCCTTACATGAAGAAGGAACAGCGTGAACAACGTGTTTCCGCCATGCTTAAATTGATGGGCTGCACTACAAATCTATTGGAAGTTACCTTCCCTATAATAAGAAGTGATGGCAATTACGAGCTAATCACCGGCTATCGCGCACACCACACTAGACACAGATTACCACTCAAAGGCGGTGGGTTCAATTATATTATTGGCTATTATTTTTCTAGAAAAGCTGGTATATTCAAAAAATTTCTCAACGAATTTTCTAGAATATATGCATGTAGTTGTGTGTTTCAAGAAAATGTTCTTCCTTTTCAATGCTTCAACTGCTGATGTCTAGCATGATATATATAACTGACTGATAATATCCGTTCCTCTTTTGTAGGCATACGTTTTGCCATGGACGTCGACGCCGATGAGATACGCGCTTTGGCTTATCTGATGGCGTTTAAGACGGCTTGCGTGAATGTACCGTTTGGTGGTTCCAAGGGTGGCATACGTATCGACCCGAAGAAGTATACTGCACAAGAATTGCAAACAATTACGCGTCGCTATACAATGGAGCTATTACGTCGCAATATGATAGGTCCGGGTATAGATGTACCGGCACCAGATGTGAATACCAGCCAACGCGAGATGAGTTGGTTGGTGGATCAATATATTAAAACTTTTGGTAATTTTTTTTTATGAAATATTAGAAAACGTCTTGATAGACAAATAAATTGTTCTTCTAGGCTATAACGATGTAGATGCATTGGCCATCACGACTGGTAAGCCAGTAGAAATAGGCGGTATAAATGGTCGCACCGCCGCCACGGGACGTGGTCTATTTAAGGCGGCTGAATGTTTTATTATGGATAAAGATTGGATGGATTTATTAGGCTGGAAGACTGGTTGGAAAGATAAAACCGTGATCGTACAAGGGTTTGGCAATGTCGGTTCCCATGCATCCGTTTTTGTAGTGGAAGCCGGTGCCAAACTGATCGGTGTTCAAGAATTTGACGTGTCTCTAGTAAATGAGAATGGCATTGATCCAAAGGTATGTGGCGTATTGAAAATAAATATCTCCATGATAATATTTTTTTAATTTTCTTCATATACTTAGGACTTAATGGAGTATTATGCAAAAAATAATAAATCAATCAAAGGCTATACCAAAGCCACCGAAAAAGAGGGCAGTTTGTTGGGTGAAAAATGCGATATACTAATGCCTTGCTCTACGCAAAAGGTTCTCACTGTCGAAAATGCTAACAGTGTACAAGCCAAGATGATTTTAGAAGGCGCTAATGGTCCTTCGACGCCAGCTGCCGATGAAATATTACGTAAAAAGAATGTACTCATTATACCGGATTTGTTTTGCAATGCTGGCGGTGTAACGGTATCCTACTTTGAGTACTTAAAGAATATCAATCATGTATCTTATGGCAAAATGAATGTTAAACGCGAGAAAGCCATAATCAACGAGATCTTTAACTCCATGAATGAGTGCGAGGTAAGTGAACTTTGACCACCGTGCAAATAAGTTAATTTGTTAATATGAATTTTTTAACTTATTTATTTAGGATAAGTTCAAGCCAAACAAAAAGTTAAAGCTCATAAGAGACTGTACGAAGGAGGCGGATATTGTAGACGCAGGACTACAAACAGTTATGGAAACTGCGGGGGCAGGCATTAAGATTGTGGCCAATGAATTCGGTCTCTGCAATGATTTACGCACCGCTGCCTTTATTTACTCGATTTCTAAGATTTTCCGAGCCTTAGAAATGGAGGGCATTTCTCAACAATAATTACAGAATGCGTCTGAAGTCGCTTGGCGATTATTTATTTTTACAAATTTTACATTTATATATTTATAAGATCCAAAGTGTAATATCCTTTTGTATATTTTTCTTAAATTTTTAAATAAATATTTCTTTACAAAAACACAAACAGAATGGCTTCTTGACAGCAACAGTTTAACAATTAAAAAAAAAAACCCCTACCCACTTACTACGCCAATTTTGGTGGCATTCACCACTGCAATGATTTACGCACCGCCGCCTTTATTTACTCGATTTCGAAGATTTTCCGAGCATTAGAATTGGAGGGCATTTCTCAGCAATAATTGCAGAATGCGTCTGAAGTCGCTAGGCGATTGTTTATTTTTACACATTTTACATTTATATATTTATAAGATCGAAAGTGTAATATCCTTTTGTATATTTTTCTTCAATTTTTAAATAAATATTTCTTTACACAAACACAAACAAAATGGCTTCTTGACAGCAACAGTTTTACAATTAAAAAACAAAACCCCTACCCACTTACCTCTGTTTTTGGTACCCTTATATCTGTTTTTCTGTTTTTGGTAATATGGTACTCATACGACCTGTATAACCCCATTTGCGCGCCGTGAAAAAATCGGTTTTTCACCACGCGCCAATGCATCAAATGCACCAAAATGCACCAAAAAAGTGGTGAATGGTACCAAAAATCCATCCACCAAATGCACCAAAAATAGCGTAGTAAGTGGGTAGGGGTTATTATGCATTATTCGTCATTTTTTACGATCCCCAAAATCCAAAATTTTTGCCAGAATAAAATAATTAACATTAAAAAAACATTAACATTAACATATTTTCAACAGAAAAAATCAAAACTTCAAAACATAAACAGTCAATATTGTCAAATTTATTTTTCTCAGTTCAGTTGATATTGAGATTTTCATAAGAACAGTTGTGTTGAACGGAGCGATTTGAATTTGTTCTCGAAGAAAATAATTACAAAAAAAAACCTGACGCAAATAATAAATAAACAAAAAATATTTTCTTACTGAATATTGTGGAATATTTATATATTCGTAATACAATTGTATATATACAATATACAACAAAATCAGCGGATACCAAAATAATTGCCGAAAAAGTGAGTGCAAAAAATTTCTTACAAAAACACACAAAAAAAATCATAACTGGGATTGCATTATCGCAAGGCAATATGTCCTTCCTTTTAAATGGTAAACTTTTACGATCTTCACTATCGAAGACAGTTTTAAACTGGACCGGACTTGGAACTACGCGTGAAAAGCACGTGATGCCCAAGCATTTGGAAAAAATCAATAAAGACAAAGACCCACCATTTGCACACATGGTTGAGTATTATTATCACTCGGCCGCTCAGCTAATGGAGCCGATGATGATAAAGGAGCTGGAAAAGTATCCTTACATGAAGAAGGAACAGCGTGAACAACGTGTTTCCGCCATGCTTAAATTGATGGGCTGCACTACAAATCTATTGGAAGTTACCTTCCCTATAATAAGAAGTGATGGCAATTACGAGCTAATCACCGGCTATCGCGCACACCACACTAGACACAGATTACCACTCAAAGGCGGTGGGTTCAATTATATTATTTTTCTAGAAAAGCTGGTATATTCAAAAAATTTCTCAACGAATTTTCTAGAATATATGCATGTAGTTGTGTGTTTCAAGAAAATGTTCTTCCTTTTCAATGCTTCAACTGCTGATGTCTAGCATGATATATATAACTGACTGATAATATCCGTTCCTCTTTTGTAGGCATACGTTTTGCCATGGACGTCGACGCCGATGAGATACGCGCTTTGGCTTATCTGATGGCGTTTAAGACGGCTTGCGTGAATGTACCGTTTGGTGGTTCCAAGGGTGGCATACGTATCGACCCGAAGAAGTATACTGCACAAGAATTGCAAACAATTACGCGTCGCTATACAATGGAGCTATTACGTCGCAATATGATAGGTCCGGGTATAGATGTACCGGCACCAGATGTGAATACCAGCCAACGCGAGATGAGTTGGTTGGTGGATCAATATATTAAAACTTTTGGTAATTTTTTTTTATGAAATATTAGAAAACGTCTTGATAGACAAATAAATTGTTCTTCTAGGCTATAACGATGTAGATGCATTGGCCATCACGACTGGTAAGCCAGTAGAAATAGGCGGTATAAATGGTCGCACCGCCGCCACGGGACGTGGTCTATTTAAGGCGGCTGAATGTTTTATTATGGATAAAGATTGGATGGATTTATTAGGCTGGAAGACTGGTTGGAAAGATAAAACCGTGATCGTACAAGGGTTTGGCAATGTCGGTTCCCATGCATCCGTTTTTGTAGTGGAAGCCGGTGCCAAACTGATCGGTGTTCAAGAATTTGACGTGTCTCTAGTAAATGAGAATGGCATTGATCCAAAGGTATGTGGCGTATTGAAAATAAATATCTCCATGATAATATTTTTTTAATTTTCTTCATATACTTAGGACTTAATGGAGTATTATGCAAAAAATAATAAATCAATCAAGGGCTATACCAAAGCCACCGAAAAAGAGGGCAGTTTGTTGGGTGAAAAATGCGATATACTAATGCCTTGCTCTACGCAAAAGGTTCTCACTGTCGAAAATGCTAACAGTGTACAAGCCAAGATGATTTTAGAAGGCGCTAATGGTCCTTCGACGCCAGCTGCCGATGAAATATTACGTAAAAAGAATGTACTCATTATACCGGATTTGTTTTGCAATGCTGGCGGTGTAACGGTATCCTACTTTGAGTACTTAAAGAATATCAATCATGTATCTTATGGCAAAATGAATGTTAAACGCGAGAAAGCCATAATCAACGAGATCTTTAACTCCATGAATGAGTGCGAGGTAAGTGAACTTTGACCACCGTGCAAATAAGTTAATTTGTTAATATGAATTTTTTTAATTTATTTATTTAGGATAAGTTCAAGCCAAACAAAAAGTTAAAGCTCATAAGAGACTGTACGAAGGAGGCGGATATTGTAGACGCAGGACTACAAACAGTTATGGAAACTGCGGGGGCAGGCATTAAGATTGTGGCCAATGAATTCGGTCTCTGCAATGATTTACGCACCGCCGCCTTTATTTACTCGATTTCGAAGATTTTCCGAGCATTAGAATTGGAGGGCATTTCTCAGCAATAATTGCAGAATGCGTCTGAAGTCGCTAGGCGATTGTTTATTTTTACACATTTTACATTTATATATTTATAAGATCGAAAGTGTAATATCCTTTTGTATATTTTTCTTCAATTTTTAAATAAATATTTCTTTACACAAACACAAACAAAATGGCTTCTTGACAGCAACAGTTTTACAATTAAAAAACAAAACCCCTACCCACTTACCTCTGTTTTTGGTACCCTTATATCTGTTTTTCTGTTTTTGGTAATATGGTACTCATACGACCTGTATAACCCCATTTGCGCGCCGTGAAAAAATCGGTTTTTCACCACGCGCCAATGCATCAAATGCACCAAAATGCACCAAAAAAGTGGTGAATGGTACCAAAAATCCATCCACCAAATGCACCAAAAATAGCGTAGTAAGTGGGTAGGGGTTATTATGCATTATTCGTCATTTTTTACGATCCCCAAAATCCAAAATTTTTGCCAGAATAAAATAATTAACATTAAAAAAACATTAACATTAACATATTTTCAACAGAAAAAATCAAAACTTCAAAACATAAACAGTCAATATTGTCAAATTTATTTTTCTCAGTTCAGTTGATATTGAGATTTTCATAAGAACAGTTGTGTTGAACGGAGCGATTTGAATTTGTTCTCGAAGAAAATAATTACAAAAAAAAACCTGACGCAAATAATAAATAAACAAAAAATATTTTCTTACTGAATATTGTGGAATATTTATATATTCGTAATACAATTGTATATATACAATATACAACAAAATCAGCGGATACCAAAATAATTGCCGAAAAAGTGAGTGCAAAAAATTTCTTACAAAAACACACAAAAAAAATCATAACTGGGATTGCATTATCGCAAGGCAATATGTCCTTCCTTTTAAATGGTAAACTTTTACGATCTTCACTATCGAAGACAGTTTTAAACTGGACCGGACTTGGAGCTACGCGTGAAAAGCACGTGATGCCCAAGCATTTGGAAAAAATCAATAAAGACAAAGACCCACCATTTGCACACATGGTTGAGTATTATTATCACTCGGCCGCTCAGCTAATGGAGCCGATGATGATAAAGGAGCTGGAAAAGTATCCTTACATGAAGAAGGAACAGCGTGAACAACGTGTTTCCGCCATGCTTAAATTGATGGGCTGCACTACAAATCTATTGGAAGTTACCTTCCCTATAATAAGAAGTGATGGCAATTACGAGCTAATCACCGGCTATCGCGCACACCACACTAGACACAGATTACCACTCAAAGGCGGTGGGTTCAATTATATTATTGGCTATTATTTTTCTAGAAAAGCTGGTATATTCAAAAAATTTCTCAACGAATTTTCTAGAATATATGCATGTAGTTGTGTGTTTCAAGAAAATGTTCTTCCTTTTCAATGCTTCAACTGCTGATGTCTAGCATGATATATATAACTGACTGATAATATCCGTTCCTCTTTTGTAGGCATACGTTTTGCCATGGACGTCGACGCCGATGAGATACGCGCTTTGGCTTATCTGATGGCGTTTAAGACGGCTTGCGTGAATGTACCGTTTGGTGGTTCCAAGGGTGGCATACGTATCGACCCGAAGAAGTATACTGCACAAGAATTGCAAACAATTACGCGTCGCTATACAATGGAGCTATTACGTCGCAATATGATAGGTCCGGGTATAGATGTACCGGCACCAGATGTGAATACCAGCCAACGCGAGATGAGTTGGTTGGTGGATCAATATATTAAAACTTTTGGTAATTTTTTTTTATGAAATATTAGAAAACGTCTTGATAGACAAATAAATTGTTCTTCTAGGCTATAACGATGTAGATGCATTGGCCATCACGACTGGTAAGCCAGTAGAAATAGGCGGTGTAAATGGTCGCACCGCCGCCACGGGACGTGGTCTATTTAAGGCGGCTGAATGTTTTATTATGGATAAAGATTGGATGGATTTATTAGGCTGGAAGACTGGTTGGAAAGATAAAACCGTGATCGTACAAGGGTTTGGCAATGTCGGTTCCCATGCATCCGTTTTTGTAGTGGAAGCCGGTGCCAAACTGATCGGTGTTCAAGAATTTGACGTGTCTCTAGTAAATGAGAATGGCATTGATCCAAAGGTATGTGGCGTATTGAAAATAAATATCTCCATGATAATATTTTTTTAATTTTCTTCATATACTTAGGACTTAATGGAGTATTATGCAAAAAATAATAAATCAATCAAAGGCTATACCAAAGCCACCGAAAAAGAGGGCAGTTTGTTGGGTGAAAAATGCGATATACTAATGCCTTGCTCTACGCAAAAGGTTCTCACTGTCGAAAATGCTAACAGTGTACAAGCCAAGATGATTTTAGAAGGCGCTAATGGTCCTTCGACGCCAGCTGCCGATGAAATATTACGTAAAAAGAATGTACTCATTATACCGGATTTGTTTTGCAATGCTGGCGGTGTAACGGTATCCTACTTTGAGTACTTAAAGAATATCAATCATGTATCTTATGGCAAAATGAATGTTAAACGCGAGAAAGCCATAATCAACGAGATCTTTAACTCCATGAATGAGTGCGAGGTAAGTGAACTTTGACCACCGTGCAAATAAGTTAATTTGTTAATATGAATTTTTTAACTTATTTATTTAGGATAAGTTCAAGCCAAACAAAAAGTTAAAGCTCATAAGAGACTGTACGAAGGAGGCGGATATTGTAGACGCAGGACTACAAACAGTTATGGAAACTGCGGGGGCAGGCATTAAGATTGTGGCCAATGAATTCGGTCTCTGCAATGATTTACGCACCGCTGCCTTTATTTACTCGATTTCTAAGATTTTCCGAGCCTTAGAAATGGAGGGCATTTCTCAACAATAATTACAGAATGCGTCTGAAGTCGCTTGGCGATTATTTATTTTTACAAATTTTACATTTATATATTTATAAGATCCAAAGTGTAATATCCTTTTGTATATTTTTCTTAAATTTTTAAATAAATATTTCTTTACAAAAACACAAACAGAATGGCTTCTTGACAGCAACAGTTTAACAATTAAAAAAAAAAAACCCCTACCCACTTACTACGCCAATTTTGGTGGCATTCACCACTGCAATGATTTACGCACCGCCGCCTTTATTTACTCGATTTCGAAGATTTTCCGAGCATTAGAATTGGAGGGCATTTCTCAGCAATAATTGCAGAATGCGTCTGAAGTCGCTAGGCGATTGTTTATTTTTACACATTTTACATTTATATATTTATAAGATCGAAAGTGTAATATCCTTTTGTATATTTTTCTTCAATTTTTAAATAAATATTTCTTTACACAAACACAAACAAAATGGCTTCTTGACAGCAACAGTTTTACAATTAAAAAACAAAACCCCTACCCACTTACCTCTGTTTTTGGTACCCTTATATCTGTTTTTCTGTTTTTGGTAATATGGTACTCATACGACCTGTATAACCCCATTTGCGCGCCGTGAAAAAATCGGGTTTTCACCACGCGTCAATGCATCAAATGCACCAAAATGCACCAAAATGCACCAAAAAAGTGGTGAATGGTACCAAAAATCCATCCACCAAATGCACCAAAAATAGCGTAGTAAGTGGGTAGGGGTTATTATGCATTATTCGTCATTTTTTACGATCCCCAAAATCCAAAATTTTTGTCAGAATAAAATAATTAACATTAAAAAAACATTAACATTAACATATTTTCAACAGAAAAAATCAAAACTTCAAAACATAAACAGTCAATATTGTCAAATTTATTTTTCTCAGTTCAGTTGATATTGAGATTTTCATAAGAACAGTTGTGTTGAACGGAGCGATTTGAATTTGTTCTCGAAGAAAATAATTACAAAAAAAAACCTGACGCAAATAATAAATAAACAAAAAATATTTTCTTACTGAATATTGTGGAATATTTATATATTCGTAATACAATTGTATATATACAATATACAACAAAATCAGCGGATACCAAAATAATTGCCGAAAAAGTGAGTGCAAAAAATTTCTTACAAAAACACACAAAAAAAATCATAACTGGGATTGCATTATCGCAAGGCAATATGTCCTTCCTTTTAAATGGTAAACTTTTACGATCTTCACTATCGAAGACAGTTTTAAACTGGACCGGACTTGGAGCTACGCGTGAAAAGCACGTGATGCCGAAGCATTTGGAAAAAATCAATAAAGACAAAGACCCACCATTTGCACACATGGTTGAGTATTATTATCACTCGGCCGCTCAGCTAATGGAGCCGATGATGATAAAGGAGCTGGAAAAGTATCCTTACATGAAGAAGGAACAGCGTGAACAACGTGTTTCCGCCATGCTTAAATTGATGGGCTGCACTACAAATCTATTGGAAGTTACCTTCCCTATAATAAGAAGTGATGGCAATTACGAGCTAATCACCGGCTATCGCGCACACCACACTAGACACAGATTACCACTCAAAGGCGGTGGGTTCAATTATATTATTGGCTATTATTTTTCTAGAAAAGCTGGTATATTCAAAAAATTTCTCAACGAATTTTCTAGAATATATGCATGTAGTTGTGTGTTTCAAGAAAATGTTCTTCCTTTTCAATGCTTCAACTGCTGATGTCTAGCATGATATATATAACTGACTAATAATATCCGTTCCTCTTTTGTAGGCATACGTTTTGCCATGGACGTCGACGCCGATGAGATACGCGCTTTGGCTTATCTGATGGCGTTTAAGACGGCTTGCGTGAATGTACCGTTTGGTGGTTCCAAGGGTGGCATACGTATCGACCCGAAGAAGTATACTGCACAAGAATTGCAAACAATTACGCGTCGCTATACAATGGAGCTATTACGTCGCAATATGATAGGTCCGGGTATAGATGTACCGGCACCAGATGTGAATACCAGCCAACGCGAGATGAGTTGGTTGGTGGATCAATATATTAAAACTTTTGGTAATTTTTTTTTATGAAATATTAGAAAACGTCTTGATAGACAAATAAATTGTTCTTCTAGGCTATAACGATGTAGATGCATTGGCCATCACGACTGGTAAGCCAGTAGAAATAGGCGGTATAAATGGTCGCACCGCCGCCACGGGACGTGGTCTATTTAAGGCGGCTGAATGTTTTATTATGGATAAAGATTGGATGGATTTATTAGGCTGGAAGACTGGTTGGAAAGATAAAACCGTGATCGTACAAGGGTTTGGCAATGTCGGTTCCCATGCATCCGTTTTTGTAGTGGAAGCCGGTGCCAAACTGATCGGTGTTCAAGAATTTGACGTGTCTTTAGTAAATGAGAATGGCATTGATCCAAAGGTATGTGGCGTATTGAAAATAAATATCTCCATGATAATATTTTTTTAATTTTCTTCATATACTTAGGACTTAATGGAGTATTATGCAAAAAATAATAAATCAATCAAGGGCTATACCAAAGCCACCGAAAAAGAGGGCAGTTTGTTGGGTGAAAAATGCGATATACTAATGCCTTGCTCTACGCAAAAGGTTCTCACTGTCGAAAATGCTAACAGTGTACAAGCCAAGATGATTTTAGAAGGCGCTAATGGTCCTTCGACGCCAGCTGCCGATGAAATATTACGTAAAAAGAATGTACTCATTATACCGGATTTGTTTTGCAATGCTGGCGGTGTAACGGTATCCTACTTTGAGTACTTAAAGAATATCAATCATGTATCTTATGGCAAAATGAATGTTAAACGCGAGAAAGCCATAATCAACGAGATCTTTAACTCCATGAATGAGTGCGAGGTAAGTGAACTTTGACCACCGTGCAAATAAGTTAATTTGTTAATATGAATTTTTTTAATTTATTTATTTAGGATAAGTTCAAGCCAAACAAAAAGTTAAAGCTCATAAGAGACTGTACGAAGGAGGCGGATATTGTAGACGCAGGACTACAAACAGTTATGGAAACTGCGGGGGCAGGCATTAAGATTGTGGCCAATGAATTCGGTCTCTGCAATGATTTACGCACCGCTGCCTTTATTTACTCGATTTCTAAGATTTTCCGAGCCTTAGAAATGGAGGGCATTTCTCAACAATAATTACAGAATGCGTCTGAAGTCGCTTGGCGATTATTTATTTTTACAAATTTTACATTTATATATTTATAAGATCCAAAGTGTAATATCCTTTTGTATATTTTTCTTAAATTTTTAAATAAATATTTCTTTACAAAAACACAAACAGAATGGCTTCTTGACAGCAACAGTTTAACAATTAAAAAAAAAAACCCCTACCCACTTACTACGCCAATTTTGGTGGCATTCACCACTGCAATGATTTACGCACCGCCGCCTTTATTTACTCGATTTCGAAGATTTTCCGAGCATTAGAATTGGAGGGCATTTCTCAGCAATAATTGCAGAATGCGTCTGAAGTCGCTAGGCGATTGTTTATTTTTACACATTTTACATTTATATATTTATAAGATCGAAAGTGTAATATCCTTTTGTATATTTTTCTTCAATTTTTAAATAAATATTTCTTTACACAAACACAAACAAAATGGCTTCTTGACAGCAACAGTTTTACAATTAAAAAACAAAACCCCTACCCACTTACCTCTGTTTTTGGTACCCTTATATCTGTTTTTCTGTTTTTGGTAATATGGTACTCATACGACCTGTATAACCCCATTTGCGCGCCGTGAAAAAATCGGTTTTTCACCACGCGCCAATGCATCAAATGCACCAAAATGCACCAAAAAAGTGGTGAATGGTACCAAAAATCCATCCACCAAATGCACCAAAAATAGCGTAGTAAGTGGGTAGGGGTTATTATGCATTATTCGTCATTTTTTACGATCCCCAAAATCCAAAATTTTTGCCAGAATAAAATAATTAACATTAAAAAAACATTAACATTAACATATTTTCAACAGAAAAAATCAAAACTTCAAAACATAAACAGTCAATATTGTCAAATTTATTTTTCTCAGTTCAGTTGATATTGAGATTTTCATAAGAACAGTTGTGTTGAACGGAGCGATTTGAATTTGTTCTCGAAGAAAATAATTACAAAAAAAAACCTGACGCAAATAATAAATAAACAAAAAATATTTTCTTACTGAATATTGTGGAATATTTATATATTTGTAATACAATTGTATATATACAATATACAACAAAATCAGCGGATACCAAAATAATTGCCGAAAAAGTGAGTGCAAAAAATTTCTTACAAAAACACACAAAAAAAATCATAACTGGGATTGCATTATCGCAAGGCAATATGTCCTTCCTTTTAAATGGTAAACTTTTACGATCTTCACTATCGAAGACAGTTTTAAACTGGACCGGACTTGGAGCTACGCGTGAAAAGCACGTGATGCCCAAGCATTTGGAAAAAATCAATAAAGACAAAGACCCACCATTTGCACACATGGTTGAGTATTATTATCACTCGGCCGCTCAGCTAATGGAGCCGATGATGATAAAGGAGCTGGAAAAGTATCCTTACATGAAGAAGGAACAGCGTGAACAACGTGTTTCCGCCATGCTTAAATTGATGGGCTGCACTACAAATCTATTGGAAGTTACCTTCCCTATAATAAGAAGTGATGGCAATTACGAGCTAATCACCGGCTATCGCGCACACCACACTAGACACAGATTACCACTCAAAGGCGGTGGGTTCAATTATATTATTGGCTATTATTTTTCTAGAAAAGCTGGTATATTCAAAAAATTTCTCAACGAATTTTCTAGAATATATGCATGTAGTTGTGTGTTTCAAGAAAATGTTCTTCCTTTTCAATGCTTCAACTGCTGATGTCTAGCATGATATATATAACTGACTGATAATATCCGTTCCTCTTTTGTAGGCATACGTTTTGCCATGGACGTCGACGCCGATGAGATACGCGCTTTGGCTTATCTGATGGCGTTTAAGACGGCTTGCGTGAATGTACCGTTTGGTGGTTCCAAGGGTGGCATACGTATCGACCCGAAGAAGTATACTGCACAAGAATTGCAAACAATTACGCGTCGCTATACAATGGAGATATTACGTCGCAATATGATAGGTCCGGGTATAGATGTACCGGCACCAGATGTGAATACCAGCCAACGCGAGATGAGTTGGTTGGTGGATCAATATATTAAAACTTTTGGTAATTTTTTTTTATGAAATATTAGAAAACGTCTTGATAGACAAATAAATTGTTCTTCTAGGCTATAACGATGTAGATGCATTGGCCATCACGACTGGTAAGCCAGTAGAAATAGGCGGTATAAATGGTCGCACCGCCGCCACGGGACGTGGTCTATTTAAGGCGGCTGAATGTTTTATTATGGATAAAGATTGGATGGATTTATTAGGCTGGAAGACTGGTTGGAAAGATAAAACCGTGATCGTACAAGGGTTTGGCAATGTCGGTTCCCATGCATCCGTTTTTGTAGTGGAAGCCGGTGCCAAACTGATCGGTGTTCAAGAATTTGACGTGTCTCTAGTAAATGAGAATGGCATTGATCCAAAGGTATGTGGCGTATTGAAAATAAATATCTCCATGATAATATTTTTTTAATTTTCTTCATATACTTAGGACTTAATGGAGTATTATGCAAAAAATAATAAATCAATCAAGGGCTATACCAAAGCCACCGAAAAAGAGGGCAGTTTGTTGGGTGAAAAATGCGATATACTAATGCCTTGCTCTACGCAAAAGGTTCTCACTGTCGAAAATGCTAACAGTGTACAAGCCAAGATGATTTTAGAAGGCGCTAATGGTCCTTCGACGCCAGCTGCCGATGAAATATTACGTAAAAAGAATGTACTCATTATACCGGATTTGTTTTGCAATGCTGGCGGTGTAACGGTATCCTACTTTGAGTACTTAAAGAATATCAATCATGTATCTTATGGCAAAATGAATGTTAAACGCGAGAAAGCCATAATCAACGAGATCTTTAACTCCATGAATGAGTGCGAGGTAAGTGAACTTTGACCACCGTGCAAATAAGTTAATTTGTTAATATGAATTTTTTTAATTTATTTATTTAGGATAAGTTCAAGCCAAACAAAAAGTTAAAGCTCATAAGAGACTGTACGAAGGAGGCGGATATTGTAGACGCAGGACTACAAACAGTTATGGAAACTGCGGGGGCAGGCATTAAGATTGTGGCCAATGAATTCGGTCTCTGCAATGATTTACGCACCGCTGCCTTTATTTACTCGATTTCTAAGATTTTCCGAGCCTTAGAAATGGAGGGCATTTCTCAACAATAATTACAGAATGCGTCTGAAGTCGCTTGGCGATTATTTATTTTTACAAATTTTACATTTATATATTTATAAGATCCAAAGTGTAATATCCTTTTGTATATTTTTCTTAAATTTTTAAATAAATATTTCTTTACAAAAACACAAACAGAATGGCTTCTTGACAGCAACAGTTTAACAATTAAAAAAAAAAACCCCTACCCACTTACTACGCCAATTTTGGTGGCATTCACCACTGCAATGATTTACGCACCGCCGCCTTTATTTACTCGATTTCGAAGATTTTCCGAGCATTAGAATTGGAGGGCATTTCTCAGCAATAATTGCAGAATGCGTCTGAAGTCGCTAGGCGATTGTTTATTTTTACACATTTTACATTTATATATTTATAAGATCGAAAGTGTAATATCCTTTTGTATATTTTTCTTCAATTTTTAAATAAATATTTCTTTACACAAACACAAACAAAATGGCTTCTTGACAGCAACAGTTTTACAATTACAAAACAAAACCCCTACCCACTTACCTCTGTTTTTGGTACCCTTATATCTGTTTTTCTGTTTTTGGTAATATGGTACTCATACGACCTGTATAACCCCATTTGCGCGCCGTGAAAAAATCGGTTTTTCACCACGCGCCAATGCATCAAATGCACCAAAATGCACCAAAAAAGTGGTGAATGGTACCAAAAATCCATCCACCAAATGCACCAAAAATAGCGTAGTAAGTGGGTAGGGGTTATTATGCATTATTCGTCATTTTTTACGATCCCCAAAATCCAAAATTTTTGCCAGAATAAAATAATTAACATTAAAAAAACATTAACATTAACATATTTTCAACAGAAAAAATCAAAACTTCAAAACATAAACAGTCAATATTGTCAAATTTATTTTTCTCAGTTCAGTTGATATTGAGATTTTCATAAGAACAGTTGTGTTGAACGGAGCGATTTGAATTTGTTCTCGAAGAAAATAATTACAAAAAAAAACCTGACGCAAATAATAAATAAACAAAAAATATTTTCTTACTGAATATTGTGGAATATTTATATATTCGTAATACAATTGTATATATACAATATACAACAAAATCAGCGGATACCAAAATAATTGCCGAAAAAGTGAGTGCAAAAAATTTCTTACAAAAACACACAAAAAAAATCATAACTGGGATTGCATTATCGCAAGGCAATATGTCCTTCCTTTTAAATGGTAAACTTTTACGATCTTCACTATCGAAGACAGTTTTAAACTGGACCGGACTTGGAGCTACGCGTGAAAAGCACGTGATGCCCAAGCATTTGGAAAAAATCAATAAAGACAAAGACCCACCATTTGCACACATGGTTGAGTATTATTATCACTCGGCCGCTCAGCTAATGGAGCCGATGATGATAAAGGAGCTGGAAAAGTATCCTTACATGAAGAAGGAACAGCGTGAACAACGTGTTTCCGCCATGCTTAAATTGATGGGCTGCACTACAAATCTATTGGAAGTTACCTTCCCTATAATAAGAAGTGATGGCAATTACGAGCTAATCACCGGCTATCGCGCACACCACACTAGACACAGATTACCACTCAAAGGCGGTGGGTTCAATTATATTATTGGCTATTATTTTTCTAGAAAAGCTGGTATATTCAAAAAAATTTCTCAACGAATTTTCTAGAATATATGCATGTAGTTGTGTGTTTCAAGAAAATGTTCTTCCTTTTCAATGCTTCAACTGCTGATGTCTAGCATGATATATATAACTGACTGATAATATCCGTTCCTCTTTTGTAGGCATACGTTTTGCCATGGACGTCGACGCCGATGAGATACGCGCTTTGGCTTATCTGATGGCGTTTAAGACGGCTTGCGTGAATGTACCGTTTGGTGGTTCCAAGGGTGGCATACGTATCGACCCGAAGAAGTATACTGCACAAGAATTGCAAACAATTACGCGTCGCTATACAATGGAGCTATTACGTCGCAATATGATAGGTCCGGGTATAGATGTACCGGCACCAGATGTGAATACCAGCCAACGCGAGATGAGTTGGTTGGTGGATCAATATATTAAAACTTTTGGTAATTTTTTTTTATGAAATATTAGAAAACGTCTTGATAGACAAATAAATTGTTCTTCTAGGCTATAACGATGTAGATGCATTGGCCATCACGACTGGTAAGCCAGTAGAAATAGGCGGTATAAATGGTCGCACCGCCGCCACGGGACGTGGTCTATTTAAGGCGGCTGAATGTTTTATTATGGATAAAGATTGGATGGATTTATTAGGCTGGAAGACTGGTTGGAAAGATAAAACCGTGATCGTACAAGGGTTTGGCAATGTCGGTTCCCATGCATCCGTTTTTGTAGTGGAAGCCGGTGCCAAACTGATCGGTGTTCAAGAATTTGACGTGTCTCTAGTAAATGAGAATGGCATTGATCCAAAGGTATGTGGCGTATTGAAAATAAATATCTCCATGATAATATTTTTTTAATTTTCTTCATATACTTAGGACTTAATGGAGTATTATGCAAAAAATAATAAATCAATCAAGGGCTATACCAAAGCCACCGAAAAAGAGGGCAGTTTGTTGGGTGAAAAATGCGATATACTAATGCCTTGCTCTACGCAAAAGGTTCTCACTGTCGAAAATGCTAACAGTGTACAAGCCAAGATGATTTTAGAAGGCGCTAATGGTCCTTCGACGCCAGCTGCCGATGAAATATTACGTAAAAAGAATGTACTCATTATACCGGATTTGTTTTGCAATGCTGGCGGTGTAACGGTATCCTACTTTGAGTACTTAAAGAATATCAATCATGTATCTTATGGCAAAATGAATGTTAAACGCGAGAAAGCCATAATCAACGAGATCTTTAACTCCATGAATGAGTGCGAGGTAAGTGAACTTTGACCACCGTGCAAATAAGTTAATTTGTTAATATGAATTTTTTTAATTTATTTATTTAGGATAAGTTCAAGCCAAACAAAAAGTTAAAGCTCATAAGAGACTGTACGAAGGAGGCGGATATTGTAGACGCAGGACTACAAACAGTTATGGAAACTGCGGGGGCAGGCATTAAGATTGTGGCCAATGAATTCGGTCTCTGCAATGATTTACGCACCGCTGCCTTTATTTACTCGATTTCTAAGATTTTCCGAGCCTTAGAAATGGAGGGCATTTCTCAACAATAATTACAGAATGCGTCTGAAGTCGCTTGGCGATTATTTATTTTTACAAATTTTACATTTATATATTTATAAGATCCAAAGTGTAATATCCTTTTGTACATTTTTCTTAAATTTTTAAATAAATATTTCTTTACAAAAACACAAACAGAATGGCTTCTTGACAGCAACAGTTTAACAATTAAAAAAAAAAACCCCTACCCACTTACTACGCCAATTTTGGTGGCATTCACCACTGCAATGATTTACGCACCGCCGCCTTTATTTACTCGATTTCGAAGATTTTCCGAGCATTAGAATTGGAGGGCATTTCTCAGCAATAATTGCAGAATGCGTCTGAAGTCGCTAGGCGATTGTTTATTTTTACACATTTTACATTTATATATTTATAAGATCGAAAGTGTAATATCCTTTTGTATATTTTTCTTCAATTTTTAAATAAATATTTCTTTACACAAACACAAACAAAATGGCTTCTTGACAGCAACAGTTTTACAATTAAAAAACAAAACCCCTACCCACTTACCTCTGTTTTTGGTACCCTTATATCTGTTTTTCTGTTTTTGGTAATATGGTACTCATACGACCTGTATAACCCCATTTGCGCGCCGTGAAAAAATCGGTTTTTCACCACGCGCCAATGCATCAAATGCACCAAAATGCACCAAAAAAGTGGTGAATGGTACCAAAAATCCATCCACCAAATGCACCAAAAATAGCGTAGTAAGTGGGTAGGGGTTATTATGCATTATTCGTCATTTTTTACGATCCCCAAAATCCAAAATTTTTGCCAGAATAAAATAATTAACATTAAAAAAACATTAACATTAACATATTTTCAACAGAAAAAATCAAAACTTCAAAACATAAACAGTCAATATTGTCAAATTTATTTTTCTCAGTTCAGTTGATATTGAGATTTTCATAAGAACAGTTGTGTTGAACGGAGCGATTTGAATTTGTTCTCGAAGAAAATAATTACAAAAAAAAACCTGACGCAAATAATAAATAAACAAAAAATATTTTCTTACTGAATATTGTGGAATATTTATATATTCGTAATACAATTGTATATATACAATATACAACAAAATCAGCGGATACCAAAATAATTGCCGAAAAAGTGAGTGCAAAAAATTTCTTACAAAAACACACAAAAAAAATCATAACTGGGATTGCATTATCGCAAGGCAATATGTCCTTCCTTTTAAATGGTAAACTTTTACGATCTTCACTATCGAAGACAGTTTTAAACTGGACCGGACTTGGAGCTACGCGTGAAAAGCACGTGATGCCCAAGCATTTGGAAAAAATCAATAAAGACAAAGACCCACCATTTGCACACATGGTTGAGTATTATTATCACTCGGCCGCTCAGCTAATGGAGCCGATGATGATAAAGGAGCTGGAAAAGTATCCTTACATGAAGAAGGAACAGCGTGAACAACGTGTTTCCGCCATGCTTAAATTGATGGGCTGCACTACAAATCTATTGGAAGTTACCTTCCCTATAATAAGAAGTGATGGCAATTACGAGCTAATCACCGGCTATCGCGCACACCACACTAGACACAGATTACCACTCAAAGGCGGTGGGTTCAATTATATTATTGGCTATTATTTTTCTAGAAAAGCTGGTATATTCAAAAAATTTCTCAACGAATTTTCTAGAATATATGCATGTAGTTGTGTGTTTCAAGAAAATGTTCTTCCTTTTCAATGCTTCAACTGCTGATGTCTAGCATGATATATATAACTGACTGATAATATCCGTTCCTCTTTTGTAGGCATACGTTTTGCCATGGACGTCGACGCCGATGAGATACGCGCTTTGGCTTATCTGATGGCGTTTAAGACGGCTTGCGTGAATGTACCGTTTGGTGGTTCCAAGGGTGGCATACGTATCGACCCGAAGAAGTATACTGCACAAGAATTGCAAACAATTACGCGTCGCTATACAATGGAGCTATTACGTCGCAATATGATAGGTCCGGGTATAGATGTACCGGCACCAGATGTGAATACCAGCCAACGCGAGATGAGTTGGTTGGTGGATCAATATATTAAAACTTTTGGTAATTTTTTTTTATGAAATATTAGAAAACGTCTTGATAGACAAATAAATTGTTCTTCTAGGCTATAACGATGTAGATGCATTGGCCATCACGACTGGTAAGCCAGTAGAAATAGGCGGTATAAATGGTCGCACCGCCGCCACGGGACGTGGTCTATTTAAGGCGGCTGAATGTTTTATTATGGATAAAGATTGGATGGATTTATTAGGCTGGAAGACTGGTTGGAAAGATAAAACCGTGATCGTACAAGGGTTTGGCAATGTCGGTTCCCATGCATCCGTTTTTGTAGTGGAAGCCGGTGCCAAACTGATCGGTGTTCAAGAATTTGACGTGTCTCTAGTAAATGAGAATGGCATTGATCCAAAGGTATGTGGCGTATTGAAAATAAATATCTCCATGATAATATTTTTTTAATTTTCTTCATATACTTAGGACTTAATGGAGTATTATGCAAAAAATAATAAATCAATCAAGGGCTATACCAAAGCCACCGAAAAAGAGGGCAGTTTGTTGGGTGAAAAATGCGATATACTAATGCCTTGCTCTACGCAAAAGGTTCTCACTGTCGAAAATGCTAACAGTGTACAAGCCAAGATGATTTTAGAAGGCGCTAATGGTCCTTCGACGCCAGCTGCCGATGAAATATTACGTAAAAAGAATGTACTCATTATACCGGATTTGTTTTGCAATGCTGGCGGTGTAACGGTATCCTACTTTGAGTACTTAAAGAATATCAATCATGTATCTTATGGCAAAATGAATGTTAAACGCGAGAAAGCCATAATCAACGAGATCTTTAACTCCATGAATGAGTGCGAGGTAAGTGAACTTTGACCACCGTGCAAATAAGTTAATTTGTTAATATGAATTTTTTTAATTTATTTATTTAGGATAAGTTCAAGCCAAACAAAAAGTTAAAGCTCATAAGAGACTGTACGAAGGAGGCGGATATTGTAGACGCAGGACTACAAACAGTTATGGAAACTGCGGGGGCAGGCATTAAGATTGTGGCCAATGAATTCGGTCTCTGCAATGATTTACGCACCGCTGCCTTTATTTACTCGATTTCTAAGATTTTCCGAGCCTTAGAAATGGAGGGCATTTCTCAACAATAATTACAGAATGCGTCTGAAGTCGCTTGGCGATTATTTATTTTTACAAATTTTACATTTATATATTTATAAGATCCAAAGTGTAATATCCTTTTGTATATTTTTCTTAAATTTTTAAATAAATATTTCTTTACAAAAACACAAACAGAATGGCTTCTTGACAGCAACAGTTTAACAATTAAAAAAAAAAACCCCTACCCACTTACTACGCCAATTTTGGTGGCATTCACCACTGCAATGATTTACGCACCGCCGCCTTTATTTACTCGATTTCGAAGATTTTCCGAGCATTAGAATTGGAGGGCATTTCTCAGCAATAATTGCAGAATGCGTCTGAAGTCGCTAGGCGATTGTTTATTTTTACACATTTTACATTTATATATTTATAAGATCCAAAGTGTAATATCCTTTTGTATATTTTTCTTCAATTTTTAAATAAATATTTCTTTACACAAACACAAACAAAATGGCTTCTTGACAGCAACAGTTTTACAATTAAAAAACAAAACCCCTACCCACTTACCTCTGTTTTTGGTACCCTTATATCTGTTTTTCTGTTTTTGGTAATATGGTACTCATACGACCTGTATAACCCCATTTGCGCGCCGTGAAAAAATCGGTTTTTCACCACGCGCCAATGCATCAAATGCACCAAAATGCACCAAAAAAGTGGTGAATGGTACCAAAAATCCATCCACCAAATGCACCAAAAATAGCGTAGTAAGTGGGTAGGGGTTATTATGCATTATTCGTCATTTTTTACGATCCCCAAAATCCAAAATTTTTGCCAGAATAAAATAATTAACATTAAAAAAACATTAACATTAACATATTTTCAACAGAAAAAATCAAAACTTCAAAACATAAACAGTCAATATTGTCAAATTTATTTTTCTCAGTTCAGTTGATATTGAGATTTTCATAAGAACAGTTGTGTTGAACGGAGCGGTTTGAATTTGTTCTCGAAGAAAATAATTACAAAAAAAAACCTGACGCAAATAATAAATAAACAAAAAATATTTTCTTACTGAATATTGTGGAATATTTATATATTCGTAATACAATTGTATATATACAATATACAACAAAATCAGCGGATACCAAAATAATTGCCGAAAAAGTGAGTGCAAAAAATTTCTTACAAAAACACACAAAAAAAATCATAACTGGGATTGCATTATCGCAAGGCAATATGTCCTTCCTTTTAAATGGTAAACTTTTACGATCTTCACTATCGAAGACAGTTTTAAACTGGACCGGACTTGGAGCTTCGCGTGAAAAGCACGTGATGCCCAAGCATTTGGAAAAAATCAATAAAGACAAAGACCCACCATTTGCACACATGGTTGAGTATTATTATCACTCGGCCGCTCAGCTAATGGAGCCGATGATGATAAAGGAGCTGGAAAAGTATCCTTACATGAAGAAGGAACAGCGTGAACAACGTGTTTCCGCCATGCTTAAATTGATGGGCTGCACTACAAATCTATTGGAAGTTACCTTCCCTATAATAAGAAGTGATGGCAATTACGAGCTAATCACCGGCTATCGCGCACACCACACTAGACACAGATTACCACTCAAAGGCGGTGGGTTCAATTATATTATTGGCTATTATTTTTCTAGAAAAGCTGGTATATTCAAAAAATTTCTCAACGAATTTTCTAGAATATATGCATGTAGTTGTGTGTTTCAAGAAAATGTTCTTCCTTTTCAATGCTTCAACTGCTGATGTCTAGCATGATATATATAACTGACTGATAATATCCGTTCCTCTTTTGTAGGCATACGTTTTGCCATGGACGTCGACGCCGATGAGATACGCGCTTTGGCTTATCTGATGGCGTTTAAGACGGCTTGCGTGAATGTACCGTTTGGTGGTTCCAAGGGTGGCATACGTATCGACCCGAAGAAGTATACTGCACAAGAATTGCAAACAATTACGCGTCGCTATACAATGGAGCTATTACGTCGCAATATGATAGGTCCGGGTATAGATGTACCGGCACCAGATGTGAATACCAGCCAACGCGAGATGAGTTGGTTGGTGGATCAATATATTAAAACTTTTGGTAATTTTTTTTTATGAAATATTAGAAAACGTCTTGATAGACAAATAAATTGTTCTTCTAGGCTATAACGATGTAGATGCATTGGCCATCACGACTGGTAAGCCAGTAGAAATAGGCGGTATAAATGGTCGCACCGCCGCCACGGGACGTGGTCTATTTAAGGCGGCTGAATGTTTTATTATGGATAAAGATTGGATGGATTTATTAGGCTGGAAGACTGGTTGGAAAGATAAAACCGTGATCGTACAAGGGTTTGGCAATGTCGGTTCCCATGCATCCGTTTTTGTAGTGGAAGCCGGTGCCAAACTGATCGGTGTTCAAGAATTTGACGTGTCTCTAGTAAATGAGAATGGCATTGATCCAAAGGTATGTGGCGTATTGAAAATAAATATCTCCATGATAATATTTTTTTAATTTTCTTCATATACTTAGGACTTAATGGAGTATTATGCAAAAAATAATAAATCAATCAAGGGCTATACCAAAGCCACCGAAAAAGAGGGCAGTTTGTTGGGTGAAAAATGCGATATACTAATGCCTTGCTCTACGCAAAAGGTTCTCACTGTCGAAAATGCTAACAGTGTACAAGCCAAGATGATTTTAGAAGGCGCTAATGGTCCTTCGACGCCAGCTGCCGATGAAATATTACGTAAAAAGAATGTACTCATTATACCGGATTTGTTTTGCAATGCTGGCGGTGTAACGGTATCCTACTTTGAGTACTTAAAGAATATCAATCATGTATCTTATGGCAAAATGAATGTTAAACGCGAGAAAGCCATAATCAACGAGATCTTTAACTCCATGAATGAGTGCGAGGTAAGTGAACTTTGACCACCGTGCAAATAAGTTAATTTGTTAATATGAATTTTTTTAATTTATTTATTTAGGATAAGTTCAAGCCAAACAAAAAGTTAAAGCTCATAAGAGACTGTACGAAGGAGGCGGATATTGTAGACGCAGGACTACAAACAGTTATGGAAACTGCGGGGACAGGCATTAAGATTGTGGCCAATGAATTCGGTCTCTGCAATGATTTACGCACCGCTGCCTTTATTTACTCGATTTCTAAGATTTTCCGAGCCTTAGAAATGGAGGGCATTTCTCAACAATAATTACAGAATGCGTCTGAAGTCGCTTGGCGATTATTTATTTTTACAAATTTTACATTTATATATTTATAAGATCCAAAGTGTAATATCCTTTTGTATATTTTTCTTAAATTTTTAAATAAATATTTCTTTACAAAAACACAAACAGAATGGCTTCTTGACAGCAACAGTTTAACAATTAAAAAAAAAAACCCCTACCCACTTAATACGCCAATTTTGGTGGCATTCACCACTGCAATGATTTACGCACCGCCGCCTTTATTTACTCGATTTCGAAGATTTTCCGAGCATTAGAATTGGAGGGCATTTCTGAGCAATAATTGCAGAATGCGTCTGAAGTCGCTAGGCGATTGTTTATTTTTACACATTTTACATTTATATATTTATAAGATCGAAAGTGTAATATCCTTTTGTATATTTTTCTTCAATTTTTAAATAAATATTTCTTTACACAAACACAAACAAAATGGCTTCTTGACAGCAACAGTTTTACAATTAAAAAACAAAACCCCTACCCACTTACCTCTGTTTTTGGTACCCTTATATCTGTTTTTCTGTTTTTGGTAATATGGTACTCATACGACCTGTATAACCCCATTTGCGCGCCGTGAAAAAATCGGTTTTTCACCACGCGCCAATGCATCAAATGCACCAAAAAAGTGGTGAATGGTACCAAAAATCCATCCACCAAATGCACCAAAAATAGCGTAGTAAGTGGGTAGGGGTTATTATGCATTATTCGTCATTTTTTACGATCCCCAAAATCCAAAATTTTTGCCAGAATAAAATAATTAACATTAAAAAAACATTAACATTAACATATTTTCAACAGAAAAAATCAAAACTTCAAAACATAAACAGTCAATATTGTCAAATTTATTTTTCTCAGTTCAGTTGATATTGAGATTTTCATAAGAACAGTTGTGTTGAACGGAGCGATTTGAATTTGTTCTCGAAGAAAATAATTACAAAAAAAAACCTGACGCAAATAATAAATAAACAAAAAATATTTTCTTACTGAATATTGTGGAATATTTATATATTCGTAATACAATTGTATATATACAATATACAACAAAATCAGCGGATACCAAAATAATTGCCGAAAAAGTGAGTGCAAAAAATTTCTTACAAAAACACACAAAAAAAATCATAACTGGGATTGCATTATCGCAAGGCAATATGTCCTTCCTTTTAAATGGTAAACTTTTACGATCTTCACTATCGAAGACAGTTTTAAACTGGACCGGACTTGGGGCTACGCGTGAAAAGCACGTGATGCCCAAGCATTTGGAAAAAATCAATAAAGACAAAGACCCACCATTTGCACACATGGTTGAGTATTATTATCACTCGGCCGCTCAGCTAATGGAGCCGATGATGATAAAGGAGCTGGAAAAGTATCCTTACATGAAGAAGGAACAGCGTGAACAACGTGTTTCCGCCATGCTTAAATTGATGGGCTGCACTACAAATCTATTGGAAGTTACCTTCCCTATAATAAGAAGTGATGGCAATTACGAGCTAATCACCGGCTATCGCGCACACCACACTAGACACAGATTACCACTCAAAGGCGGTGGGTTCAATTATATTATTGGCTATTATTTTTCTAGAAAAGCTGGTATATTCAAAAAATTTCTCAACGAATTTTCTAGAATATATGCATGTAGTTGTGTGTTTCAAGAAAATGTTCTTCCTTTTCAATGCTTCAACTGCTGATGTCTAGCATGATATATATAACTGACTAATAATATCCGTTCCTCTTTTGTAGGCATACGTTTTGCCATGGACGTCGACGCCGATGAGATACGCGCTTTGGCTTATCTGATGGCGTTTAAGACGGCTTGCGTGAATGTACCGTTTGGTGGTTCCAAGGGTGGCATACGTATCGACCCGAAGAAGTATACTGCACAAGAATTGCAAACAATTACGCGTCGCTATACAATGGAGCTATTACGTCGCAATATGATAGGTCCGGGTATAGATGTACCGGCACCAGATGTGAATACCAGCCAACGCGAGATGAGTTGGTTGGTGGATCAATATATTAAAACTTTTGGTAATTTTTTTTTATGAAATATTAGAAAACGTCTTGATAGACAAATAAATTGTTCTTCTAGGCTATAACGATGTAGATGCATTGGCCATCACGACTGGTAAGCCAGTAGAAATAGGCGGTATAAATGGTCGCACCGCCGCCACGGGACGTGGTCTATTTAAGGCGGCTGAATGTTTTATTATGGATAAAGATTGGATGGATTTATTAGGCTGGAAGACTGGTTGGAAAGATAAAACCGTGATCGTACAAGGGTTTGGCAATGTCGGTTCCCATGCATCCGTTTTTGTAGTGGAAGCCGGTGCCAAACTGATCGGTGTTCAAGAATTTGACGTGTCTTTAGTAAATGAGAATGGCATTGATCCAAAGGTATGTGGCGTATTGAAAATAAATATCTCCATGATAATATTTTTTTAATTTTCTTCATATACTTAGGACTTAATGGAGTATTATGCAAAAAATAATAAATCAATCAAGGGCTATACCAAAGCCACCGAAAAAGAGGGCAGTTTGTTGGGTGAAAAATGCGATATACTAATGCCTTGCTCTACGCAAAAGGTTCTCACTGTCGAAAATGCTAACAGTGTACAAGCCAAGATGATTTTAGAAGGCGCTAATGGTCCTTCGACGCCAGCTGCCGATGAAATATTACGTAAAAAGAATGTACTCATTATACCGGATTTGTTTTGCAATGCTGGCGGTGTAACGGTATCCTACTTTGAGTACTTAAAGAATATCAATCATGTATCTTATGGCAAAATGAATGTTAAACGCGAGAAAGCCATAATCAACGAGATCTTTAACTCCATGAATGAGTGCGAGGTAAGTGAACTTTGACCACCGTGCAAATAAGTTAATTTGTTAATATGAATTTTTTTAATTTATTTATTTAGGATAAGTTCAAGCCAAACAAAAAGTTAAAGCTCATAAGAGACTGTACGAAGGAGGCGGATATTGTAGACGCAGGACTACAAACAGTTGTGGAAACTGCGGGGGCAGGCATTAAGATTGTGGCCAATGAATTCGGTCTCTGCAATGATTTACGCACCGCTGCCTTTATTTACTCGATTTCTAAGATTTTCCGAGCCTTAGAAATGGAGGGCATTTCTCAACAATAATTACAGAATGCGTCTGAAGTCGCTAGGCGATTGTTTATTTTTACAAATTTTACATTTATATATTTATAAGATCCAAAGTGTAATATCCTTTTGTATATTTTTCTTCAATTTTTAAATAAATATTTCTTTACACAAACACAAACAAAATGGCTTCTTGACAGCAACAGTTTTACAATTAAAAAACATCACCCCTACCCACTTACCTCTGTTTTTGGTACCCTTATATCTGTTTTTCTGTTTTTGGTAATATGGTACTCATACGACCTGTATAACCCCATTTGCGCGCCGTGAAAAAATCGGTTTTTCACCACGCGTCAATGCATCAAATGCACCAAAAAAGTGGTGAATGGTACCAAAAATCCATCCACCAAATGCACCAAAAATAGCGTAGTAAGTGGGTAGGGGTTATTATGCATTATTCGTCATTTTTTACGATCCCCAAAATCCAAAATTTTTGCCAGAATAAAATAATTAACATTAAAAAAACATTAACATTAACATATTTTCAACAGAAAAAATCAAAACTTCAAAACATAAACAGTCAATATTGTCAAATTTATTTTTCTCAGTTCAGTTGATATTGAGATTTTCATAAGAACAGTTGTGTTGAACGGAGCGATTTGAATTTGTTCTCGAAGAAAATAATTACAAAAAAAAACCTGACACAAATAATAAATAAACAAAAAATATTTTCTTACTGAATATTGTGGAATATTTATATATTTGTAATACAATTGTATATATACAATATACAACAAAATCAGCGGATACCAAAATAATTGCCGAAAAAGTGAGTGCAAAAAATTTCTTACAAAAACACACAAAAAAAATCATAACTGGGATTGCATTATCGCAAGGCAATATGTCCTTCCTTTTAAATGGTAAACTTTTACGATCTTCACTATCGAAGACAGTTTTAAACTGGACCGGACTTGGAGCTACGCGTGAAAAGCACGTGATGCCCAAGCATTTGGAAAAAATCAATAAAGACAAAGACCCACCATTTGCACACATGGTTGAGTATTATTATCACTCGGCCGCTCAGCTAATGGAGCCGATGATGATAAAGGAGCTGGAAAAGTATCCTTACATGAAGAAGGAACAGCGTGAACAACGTGTTTCCGCCATGCTTAAATTGATGGGCTGCACTACAAATCTATTGGAAGTTACCTTCCCTATAATAAGAAGTGATGGCAATTACGAGCTAATCACCGGCTATCGCGCACACCACACTAGACACAGATTACCACTCAAAGGCGGTGGGTTCAATTATATTATTGGCTATTATTTTTCTAGAAAAGCTGGTATATTCAAAAAATTTCTCAACGAATTTTCTAGAATATATGCATGTAGTTGTGTGTTTCAAGAAAATGTTCTTCCTTTTCAATGCTTCAACTGCTGATGTCTAGCATGATATATATAACTGAATGATAATATCCGTTCCTCTTTTGTAGGCATACGTTTTGCCATGGACGTCGACGCCGATGAGATACGCGCTTTGGCTTATCTGATGGCGTTTAAGACGGCTTGCGTGAATGTACCGTTTGGTGGTTCCAAGGGTGGCATACGTATCGACCCGAAGAAGTATACTGCACAAGAATTGCAAACAATTACGCGTCGCTATACAATGGAGCTATTACGTCGCAATATGATAGGTCCGGGTATAGATGTACCGGCACCAGATGTGAATACCAGCCAACGCGAGATGAGTTGGTTGGTGGATCAATATATTAAAACTTTTGGTAATTTTTTTTTATGAAATATTAGAAAACGTCTTGATAGACAAATAAATTGTTCTTCTAGGCTATAACGATGTAGATGCATTGGCCATCACGACTGGTAAGCCAGTAGAAATAGGCGGTATAAATGGTCGCACCGCCGCCACGGGACGTGGTCTATTTAAGGCGGCTGAATGTTTTATTATGGATAAAGATTGGATGGATTTATTAGGCTGGAAGACTGGTTGGAAAGATAAAACCGTGATCGTACAAGGGTTTGGCAATGTCGGTTCCCATGCATCCGTTTTTGTAGTGGAAGCCGGTGCCAAACTGATCGGTGTTCAAGAATTTGACGTGTCTCTAGTAAATGAGAATGGCATTGATCCAAAGGTATGTGGCGTATTGAAAATAAATATCTCCATGATAATATTTTTTTAATTTTCTTCATATACTTAGGACTTAATGGAGTATTATGCAAAAAATAATAAATCAATCAAGGGCTATACCAAAGCCACCGAAAAAGAGGGCAGTTTGTTGGGTGAAAAATGCGATATACTAATGCCTTGCTCTACGCAAAAGGTTCTCACTGTCGAAAATGCTAACAGTGTACAAGCCAAGATGATTTTAGAAGGCGCTAATGGTCCTTCGACGCAAGATTGGATGGATTTATTAGGCTGGAAGACTGGTTGGAAAGATAAAACCGTGATCGTACAAGGGTTTGGCAATGTCGGTTCCCATGCATCCGTTTTTGTAGTGGAAGCCGGTGCCAAACTGATCGGTGTTCAAGAATTTGACGTGTCTCTAGTAAATGAGAATGGCATTGATCCAAAGGTATGTGGCGTATTGAAAATAAATATCTCCATGATAATATTTTTTTAATTTTCTTCATATACTTAGGACTTAATGGAGTATTATGCAAAAAATAATAAATCAATCAAGGGCTATACCAAAGCCACCGAAAAAGAGGGCAGTTTGTTGGGTGAAAAATGCGATATACTAATGCCTTGCTCTACGCAAAAGGTTCTCACTGTCGAAAATGCTAACAGTGTACAAGCCAAGATGATTTTAGAAGGCGCTAATGGTCCTTCGACGCCAGCTGCCGATGAAATATTACGTAAAAAGAATGTACTCATTATACCGGATTTGTTTTGCAATGCTGGCGGTGTAACGGTATCCTACTTTGAGTACTTAAAGAATATCAATCATGTATCTTATGGCAAAATGAATGTTAAACGCGAGAAAGCCATAATCAACGAGATCTTTAACTCCATGAATGAGTGCGAGGTAAGTGAACTTTGACCACCGTGCAAATAAGTTAATTTGTTAATATGAATTTTTTTAATTTATTTATTTAGGATAAGTTCAAGCCAAACAAAAAGTTAAAGCTCATAAGAGACTGTACGAAGGAGGCGGATATTGTAGACGCAGGACTACAAACAGTTATGGAAACTGCGGGGACAGGCATTAAGATTGTGGCCAATGAATTCGGTCTCTGCAATGATTTACGCACCGCTGCCTTTATTTACTCGATTTCTAAGATTTTCCGAGCCTTAGAAATGGAGGGCATTTCTCAACAATAATTACAGAATGCGTCTGAAGTCGCTTGGCGATTATTTATTTTTACAAATTTTACATTTATATATTTATAAGATCCAAAGTGTAATATCCTTTTGTATATTTTTCTTAAATTTTTAAATAAATATTTCTTTACAAAAACACAAACAGAATGGCTTCTTGACAGCAACAGTTTAACAATTAAAAAAAAAAACCCCTACCCACTTAATACGCCAATTTTGGTGGCATTCACCACTGCAATGATTTACGCACCGCCGCCTTTATTTACTCGATTTCGAAGATTTTCCGAGCATTAGAATTGGAGGGCATTTCTGAGCAATAATTGCAGAATGCGTCTGAAGTCGCTAGGCGATTGTTTATTTTTACACATTTTACATTTATATATTTATAAGATCGAAAGTGTAATATCCTTTTGTATATTTTTCTTCAATTTTTAAATAAATATTTCTTTACACAAACACAAACAAAATGGCTTCTTGACAGCAACAGTTTTACAATTAAAAAACAAAACCCCTACCCACTTACCTCTGTTTTTGGTACCCTTATATCTGTTTTTCTGTTTTTGGTAATATGGTACTCATACGACCTGTATAACCCCATTTGCGCGCCGTGAAAAAATCGGTTTTTCACCACGCGCCAATGCATCAAATGCACCAAAAAAGTGGTGAATGGTACCAAAAATCCATCCACCAAATGCACCAAAAATAGCGTAGTAAGTGGGTAGGGGTTATTATGCATTATTCGTCATTTTTTACGATCCCCAAAATCCAAAATTTTTGCCAGAATAAAATAATTAACATTAAAAAAACATTAACATTAACATATTTTCAACAGAAAAAATCAAAACTTCAAAACATAAACAGTCAATATTGTCAAATTTATTTTTCTCAGTTCAGTTGATATTGAGATTTTCATAAGAACAGTTGTGTTGAACGGAGCGATTTGAATTTGTTCTCGAAGAAAATAATTACAAAAAAAAACCTGACGCAAATAATAAATAAACAAAAAATATTTTCTTACTGAATATTGTGGAATATTTATATATTCGTAATACAATTGTATATATACAATATACAACAAAATCAGCGGATACCAAAATAATTGCCGAAAAAGTGAGTGCAAAAAATTTCTTACAAAAACACACAAAAAAAATCATAACTGGGATTGCATTATCGCAAGGCAATATGTCCTTCCTTTTAAATGGTAAACTTTTACGATCTTCACTATCGAAGACAGTTTTAAACTGGACCGGACTTGGGGCTACGCGTGAAAAGCACGTGATGCCCAAGCATTTGGAAAAAATCAATAAAGACAAAGACCCACCATTTGCACACATGGTTGAGTATTATTATCACTCGGCCGCTCAGCTAATGGAGCCGATGATGATAAAGGAGCTGGAAAAGTATCCTTACATGAAGAAGGAACAGCGTGAACAACGTGTTTCCGCCATGCTTAAATTGATGGGCTGCACTACAAATCTATTGGAAGTTACCTTCCCTATAATAAGAAGTGATGGCAATTACGAGCTAATCACCGGCTATCGCGCACACCACACTAGACACAGATTACCACTCAAAGGCGGTGGGTTCAATTATATTATTGGCTATTATTTTTCTAGAAAAGCTGGTATATTCAAAAAATTTCTCAACGAATTTTCTAGAATATATGCATGTAGTTGTGTGTTTCAAGAAAATGTTCTTCCTTTTCAATGCTTCAACTGCTGATGTCTAGCATGATATATATAACTGACTAATAATATCCGTTCCTCTTTTGTAGGCATACGTTTTGCCATGGACGTCGACGCCGATGAGATACGCGCTTTGGCTTATCTGATGGCGTTTAAGACGGCTTGCGTGAATGTACCGTTTGGTGGTTCCAAGGGTGGCATACGTATCGACCCGAAGAAGTATACTGCACAAGAATTGCAAACAATTACGCGTCGCTATACAATGGAGCTATTACGTCGCAATATGATAGGTCCGGGTATAGATGTACCGGCACCAGATGTGAATACCAGCCAACGCGAGATGAGTTGGTTGGTGGATCAATATATTAAAACTTTTGGTAATTTTTTTTTATGAAATATTAGAAAACGTCTTGATAGACAAATAAATTGTTCTTCTAGGCTATAACGATGTAGATGCATTGGCCATCACGACTGGTAAGCCAGTAGAAATAGGCGGTATAAATGGTCGCACCGCCGCCACGGGACGTGGTCTATTTAAGGCGGCTGAATGTTTTATTATGGATAAAGATTGGATGGATTTATTAGGCTGGAAGACTGGTTGGAAAGATAAAACCGTGATCGTACAAGGGTTTGGCAATGTCGGTTCCCATGCATCCGTTTTTGTAGTGGAAGCCGGTGCCAAACTGATCGGTGTTCAAGAATTTGACGTGTCTTTAGTAAATGAGAATGGCATTGATCCAAAGGTATGTGGCGTATTGAAAATAAATATCTCCATGATAATATTTTTTTAATTTTCTTCATATACTTAGGACTTAATGGAGTATTATGCAAAAAATAATAAATCAATCAAGGGCTATACCAAAGCCACCGAAAAAGAGGGCAGTTTGTTGGGTGAAAAATGCGATATACTAATGCCTTGCTCTACGCAAAAGGTTCTCACTGTCGAAAATGCTAACAGTGTACAAGCCAAGATGATTTTAGAAGGCGCTAATGGTCCTTCGACGCCAGCTGCCGATGAAATATTACGTAAAAAGAATGTACTCATTATACCGGATTTGTTTTGCAATGCTGGCGGTGTAACGGTATCCTACTTTGAGTACTTAAAGAATATCAATCATGTATCTTATGGCAAAATGAATGTTAAACGCGAGAAAGCCATAATCAACGAGATCTTTAACTCCATGAATGAGTGCGAGGTAAGTGAACTTTGACCACCGTGCAAATAAGTTAATTTGTTAATATGAATTTTTTTAATTTATTTATTTAGGATAAGTTCAAGCCAAACAAAAAGTTAAAGCTCATAAGAGACTGTACGAAGGAGGCGGATATTGTAGACGCAGGACTACAAACAGTTATGGAAACTGCGGGGGCAGGCATTAAGATTGTGGCCAATGAATTCGGTCTCTGCAATGATTTACGCACCGCTGCCTTTATTTACTCGATTTCTAAGATTTTCCGAGCCTTAGAAATGGAGGGCATTTCTCAACAATAATTACAGAATGCGTCTGAAGTCGCTAGGCGATTGTTTATTTTTACAAATTTTACATTTATATATTTATAAGATCCAAAGTGTAATATCCTTTTGTATATTTTTCTTCAATTTTTAAATAAATATTTCTTTACACAAACACAAACAAAATGGCTTCTTGACAGCAACAGTTTTACAATTAAAAAACATCACCCCTACCCACTTACCTCTGTTTTTGGTACCCTTATATCTGTTTTTCTGTTTTTGGTAATATGGTACTCATACGACCTGTATAACCCCATTTGCGCGCCGTGAAAAAATCGGTTTTTCACCACGCGTCAATGCATCAAATGCACCAAAAAAGTGGTGAATGGTACCAAAAATCCATCCACCAAATGCACCAAAAATAGCGTAGTAAGTGGGTAGGGGTTATTATGCATTATTCGTCATTTTTTACGATCCCCAAAATCCAAAATTTTTGCCAGAATAAAATAATTAACATTAAAAAAACATTAACATTAACATATTTTCAACAGAAAAAATCAAAACTTCAAAACATAAACAGTCAATATTGTCAAATTTATTTTTCTCAGTTCAGTTGATATTGAGATTTTCATAAGAACAGTTGTGTTGAACGGAGCGATTTGAATTTGTTCTCGAAGAAAATAATTACAAAAAAAAACCTGACACAAATAATAAATAAACAAAAAATATTTTCTTACTGAATATTGTGGAATATTTATATATTTGTAATACAATTGTATATATACAATATACAACAAAATCAGCGGATACCAAAATAATTGCCGAAAAAGTGAGTGCAAAAAATTTCTTACAAAAACACACAAAAAAAATCATAACTGGGATTGCATTATCGCAAGGCAATATGTCCTTCCTTTTAAATGGTAAACTTTTACGATCTTCACTATCGAAGACAGTTTTAAACTGGACCGGACTTGGAGCTACGCGTGAAAAGCACGTGATGCCCAAGCATTTGGAAAAAATCAATAAAGACAAAGACCCACCATTTGCACACATGGTTGAGTATTATTATCACTCGGCCGCTCAGCTAATGGAGCCGATGATGATAAAGGAGCTGGAAAAGTATCCTTACATGAAGAAGGAACAGCGTGAACAACGTGTTTCCGCCATGCTTAAATTGATGGGCTGCACTACAAATCTATTGGAAGTTACCTTCCCTATAATAAGAAGTGATGGCAATTACGAGCTAATCACCGGCTATCGCGCACACCACACTAGACACAGATTACCACTCAAAGGCGGTGGGTTCAATTATATTATTGGCTATTATTTTTCTAGAAAAGCTGGTATATTCAAAAAATTTCTCAACGAATTTTCTAGAATATATGCATGTAGTTGTGTGTTTCAAGAAAATGTTCTTCCTTTTCAATGCTTCAACTGCTGATGTCTAGCATGATATATATAACTGAATGATAATATCCGTTCCTCTTTTGTAGGCATACGTTTTGCCATGGACGTCGACGCCGATGAGATACGCGCTTTGGCTTATCTGATGGCGTTTAAGACGGCTTGCGTGAATGTACCGTTTGGTGGTTCCAAGGGTGGCATACGTATCGACCCGAAGAAGTATACTGCACAAGAATTGCAAACAATTACGCGTCGCTATACAATGGAGCTATTACGTCGCAATATGATAGGTCCGGGTATAGATGTACCGGCACCAGATGTGAATACCAGCCAACGCGAGATGAGTTGGTTGGTGGATCAATATATTAAAACTTTTGGTAATTTTTTTTTATGAAATATTAGAAAACGTCTTGATAGACAAATAAATTGTTCTTCTAGGCTATAACGATGTAGATGCATTGGCCATCACGACTGGTAAGCTAGTAGAAATAGGCGGTATAAATGGTCGCACCGCCGCCACGGGACGTGGTCTATTTAAGGCGGCTGAATGTTTTATTATGGATAAAGATTGGATGGATTTATTAGGCTGGAAGACTGGTTGGAAAGATAAAACCGTGATCGTACAAGGGTTTGGCAATGTCGGTTCCCATGCATCCGTTTTTGTAGTGGAAGCCGGTGCCAAACTGATCGGTGTTCAAGAATTTGACGTGTCTCTAGTAAATGAGAATGGCATTGATCCAAAGGTATGTGGCGTATTGAAAATAAATATCTCCATGATAATATTTTTTTAATTTTCTTCATATACTTAGGACTTAATGGAGTATTATGCAAAAAATAATAAATCAATCAAGGGCTATACCAAAGCCACCGAAAAAGAGGGCAGTTTGTTGGGTGAAAAATGCGATATACTAATGCCTTGCTCTACGCAAAAGGTTCTCACTGTCGAAAATGCTAACAGTGTACAAGCCAAGATGATTTTAGAAGGCGCTAATGGTCCTTCGACGCAAGATTGGATGGATTTATTAGGCTGGAAGACTGGTTGGAAAGATAAAACCGTGATCGTACAAGGGTTTGGCAATGTCGGTTCCCATGCATCCGTTTTTGTAGTGGAAGCCGGTGCCAAACTGATCGGTGTTCAAGAATTTGACGTGTCTCTAGTAAATGAGAATGGCATTGATCCAAAGGTATGTGGCGTATTGAAAATAAATATCTCCATGATAATATTTTTTTAATTTTCTTCATATACTTAGGACTTAATGGAGTATTATGCAAAAAATAATAAATCAATCAAGGGCTATACCAAAGCCACCGAAAAAGAGGGCAGTTTGTTGGGTGAAAAATGCGATATACTAATGCCTTGCTCTACGCAAAAGGTTCTCACTGTCGAAAATGCTAACAGTGTACAAGCCAAGATGATTTTAGAAGGCGCTAATGGTCCTTCGACGCCAGCTGCCGATGAAATATTACGTAAAAAGAATGTACTCATTATACCGGATTTGTTTTGCAATGCTGGCGGTGTAACGGTATCCTACTTTGAGTACTTAAAGAATATCAATCATGTATCTTATGGCAAAATGAATGTTAAACGCGAGAAAGCCATAATCAACGAGATCTTTAACTCCATGAATGAGTGCGAGGTAAGTGAACTTTGACCACCGTGCAAATAAGTTAATTTGTTAATATGAATTTTTTTAATTTATTTATTTAGGATAAGTTCAAGCCAAACAAAAAGTTAAAGCTCATAAGAGACTGTACGAAGGAGGCGGATATTGTAGACGCAGGACTACAAACAGTTATGGAAACTGCGGGGGCAGGCATTAAGATTGTGGCCAATGAATTCGGTCTCTGCAATGATTTACGCACCGCTGCCTTTATTTACTCGATTTCTAAGATTTTCCGAGCCTTAGAAATGGAGGGCATTTCTCAACAATAATTACAGAATGCGTCTGAAGTCGCTTGGCGATTATTTATTTTTACAAATTTTACATTTATATATTTATAAGATCCAAAGTGTAATATCCTTTTGTATATTTTTCTTAAATTTTTAAATAAATATTTCTTTACAAAAACACAAACAGAATGGCTTCTTGACAGCAACAGTTTAACAATTAAAAAAAAAACCCCTACCCACTTACTACGCCAATTTTGGTGGCATTCACCACTGCAATGATTTACGCACCGCCGCCTTTATTTACTCGATTTCGAAGATTTTCCGAGCATTAGAATTGGAGGGCATTTCTCAGCAATAATTGCAGAATGCGTCTGAAGTCGCTAGGCGATTGTTTATTTTTACAAATTTTACATTTATATATTTATAAGATCCAAAGTGTAATATCCTTTTGTATATTTTTCTTAAATTTTTAAATAAATATTTCTTTACAAAAACACAAACAGAATGGCTTCTTGACAGCAACAGTTTAACAATTAAAAAAAAAACCCCTACCCACTTACTATGCCAATTTTGGTGGCATTCACCACTGCAATGATTTACGCACCGCCGCCTTTATTTACTCGATTTCGAAGATTTTCCGAGCCTTAGAAATGGAGGGCATTTCTCAACAATAATTACAGAATGCGTCTGAAGTCGCTTGGCGATTATTTATTTTTACAAATTTTACATTTATATATTTATAAGATCCAAAGTGTAATATCCTTTTGTATATTTTTCTTAAATTTTTAAATAAATATTTCTTTACAAAAACACAAACAGAATGGCTTCTTGACAGCAACAGTTTAACAATTAAAAAAAAAAACCCCTACCCACTTACTACGCCAATTTTGGTGGCATTCACCACTGCAATGATTTACGCACCGCCGCCTTTATTTACTCGATTTCGAAGATTTTCCGAGCATTAGAATTGGAGGGCATTTCTCAGCAATAATTGCAGAATGCGTCTGAAGTCGCTAGGCGATTGTTTATTTTTACACATTTTACATTTATATATTTATAAGATCGAAAGTGTAATATCCTTTTGTATATTTTTCTTCAAATTTTAAATAAATATTTCTTTACACAAACACAAACAAAATGGCTTCTTGACAGCATCAGTTTTACAATTAAAAAACAAAACCCCTACCCACTTACCTCTGTTTTTGGTACCCTTATATCTGTTTTTCTGTTTTTGGTAATATGGTACTCATACGACCTGTATAACCCCATTTGCGCGCCGTGAAAAAATCGGGTTTTCACCACGCGTCAATGCATCAAATGCACCAAAATGCACCAAAAAAGTGGTGAATGGTACCAAAAATCCATCCACCAAATGCACCAAAAATAGCGTAGTAAGTGGGTAGGGGTTATTATGCATTATTCGGCATTTTTTATGATCCCCAAAATCCAAAATTTTTGCCAGAATAAAATAATTAACATTAAAAAAACATTAACATTAACATATTTTCAACAGAAAAAATCAAAACTTCAAAACATAAACAGTCAATATTGTTAAATTTATTTTTCTCAGTTCAGTTGATATTGAGATTTTCATAAGAACAGTTGTGTTGAACGGAGCGATTTGAATTTGTTCTCGAAGAAAATAATTACAAAAAAAAACCTGACGCAAATAATAAATAAACAAAAAATATTTTCTTACTGAATATTGTGGAATATTTATATATTCGTAATACAATTGTATATATACAATATACAACAAAATCAGCGGATACCAAAATAATTGCCGAAAAAGTGAGTGCAAAAAATTTCTTACAAAAACACACAAAAAAAAATCATAACTGGGATTGCATTATCGCAAGGCAATATGTCCTTCCTTTTAAATGGTAAACTTTTACGATCTTCACTATCGAAGACAGTTTTAAACTGGACCGGACTTGGGGCTACGCGTGAAAAGCACGTGATGCCCAAGCATTTGGAAAAAATCAATAAAGACAAAGACCCACCATTTGCACACATGGTTGAGTATTATTATCACTCGGCCGCTCAGCTAATGGAGCCGATGATGATAAAGGAGCTGGAAAAGTATCCTTACATGAAGAAGGAACAGCGTGAACAACGTGTTTCCGCCATGCTTAAATTGATGGGCTGCACTACAAATCTATTGGAAGTTACCTTCCCTATAATAAGAAGTGATGGCAATTACGAGCTAATCACCGGCTATCGCGCACACCACACTAGACACAGATTACCACTCAAAGGCGGTGGGTTCAATTATATTATTGGCTATTATTTTTCTAGAAAAGCTGATATATTCAAAAAATTTCTCAACGAATTTTCTAGAATATATGCATGTAGTTGTGTGTTTCAAGAAAATGTTCTTCCTTTTCAATGCTTCAACTGCTGATGTCTAGCATGATATATATAACTGACTGATCATATCCGTTCCTCTTTTGTAGGCATACGTTTTGCCATGGACGTCGACGCCGATGAGATACGCGCTTTGGCTTATCTGATGGCGTTTAAGACGGCTTGCGTGAATGTACCGTTTGGTGGTTCCAAGGGTGGCATACGTATCGACCCGAAGAAGTATACTGCACAAGAATTGCAAACAATTACGCGTCGCTATACAATGGAGCTATTACGTCGCAATATGATAGGTCCGGGTATAGATGTACCGGCACCAGATGTGAATACCAGCCAACGCGAGATGAGTTGGTTGGTGGATCAATATATTAAAACTTTTGGTAATTTTTTTTTATGAAATATTAGAAAACGTCTTGATAGACAAATAAATTGTTCTTCTAGGCTATAACGATGTAGATGCATTGGCCATCACGACTGGTAAGCCAGTAGAAACAGGCGGTATAAATGGTCGCACCGCCGCCACGGGACGTGGTCTATTTAAGGCGGCTGAATGTTTTATTATGGATAAAGATTGGATGGATTTATTAGGCTGGAAGACTGGTTGGAAAGATAAAACCGTGATCGTACAAGGGTTTGGCAATGTCGGTTCCCATGCATCCGTTTTTGTAGTGGAAGCCGGTGCCAAACTGATCGGTGTTCAAGAATTTGACGTGTCTCTAGTAAATGAGAATGGCATTGATCCAAAGGTATGTGGCGTATTGAAAATAAATATCTCCATGATAATATTTTTTTAATTTTCTTCATATACTTAGGACTTAATGGAGTATTATGCAAAAAATACTAAATCAATCAAGGGCTATACCAAAGCCACCGAAAAAGAGGGCAGTTTGTTGGGTGAAAAATGCGATATACTAATGCCTTGCTCTACGCAAAAGGTTCTCACTGTCGAAAATGCTAACAGTGTACAAGCCAAGATGATTTTAGAAGGCGCTAATGGTCCTTCGACGCCAGCTGCCGATGAAATATTACGTAAAAAGAATGTAATCATTATACCGGATTTGTTTTGCAATGCTGGCGGTGTAACGGTATCCTACTTTGAGTACTTAAAGAATATCAATCATGTATTTTATGGCAAAATGAATGTTAAACGCGAGAAAGCCATAATCAACGAGATCTTTAACTCCATGAATGAGTGCGAGGTAAGTGAACTTTGACCACCGTGCAAATAAGTTAATTTGTTAATATGAATTTTTTTAATTTATTTATTTAGGATAAGTTCAAGCCAAACAAAAAGTTAAAGCTCATAAGAGACTGTACGAAGGAGGCGGATATTGTAGACGCAGGACTACAAACAGTTATGGAAACTGCGGGGGCAGGCATTAAGATTGTGGCCAATGAATTCGGTCTCTGCAATGATTTACGCACCGCTGCCTTTATTTACTCGATTTCTAAGATTTTCCGAGCCTTAGAAATGGAGGGCATTTCTCAACAATAATTACAGAATGCGTTTGAAGTCGCTTGGCGATTATTTATTTTTACAAATTTTACATTTATATATTTATAAGATCCAAAGTGTAATATCCTTTTGTATATTTTTCTTAAATTTTTAAATAAATATTTCTTTACAAAAACACAAACAGAATGGCTTCTTGACAGCAACAGTTTAACAATTAAAAAAAAAACCCCCTACCCACTTACTACGCCAATTTTGGTGGCATTCACCACTTGATGATTTACGCACCGCCGCCTTTATTTACTCGATTTCGAAGATTTTCCGAGCATTAGAATTGGGCATTTCTCAGCAATAATTGCAGAATGCGTCTGAAGTCGCTAGGCGATTGTTTATTTTTACACATTTTACATTTATATATTTATAAGATCCAAAGTGTAATATCCTTTTGTATATTTTTCTTCAATTTTTAAATAAATATTTCTTTACACAAACACAAACAAAATGGCTTCTTGATAGCAACAGTTTTACAATTAAAAAACAAAACCCCTACCCACTTACCTCTGTTTTTGGTACCCTTATATCTGTTTTTCTGTTTTTGGTAATATGGTACTCATACGACCTGTATAACCCCATTTGCGCGCCGTGAAAAAATCGGGTTTTCACCACGCGTCAATGCATCAAATGCACCAAAATGCACCAAAAAAGTGGTGAATGGTACCAAAAATCCATCCACCAAATGCACCAAAAATAGCGTAGTAAGTGGGTAGGGGTTATTATGCATTATTCGGCATTTTTTACGATCCCCAAAATCCAAAATTTTTGCCAGAATAAAATAATTAACATTAAAAAAACATTAACATTAACATATTTTCAACAGAAAAAATCAAAACTTCAAAACATAAACAGTCAATATTGTCAAATTTATTTTTCTCAGTTCAGTTGATATTGAGATTTTCATAAGAACAGTTGTGTTGAACGGAGCGATTTGAATTTGTTCTCGAAGAAAATAATTACAAAAAAAAACCTGACGCAAATAATAAATAAACAAAAAATATTTTCTTACTGAATATTGTGGAATATTTATATATTCGTAATACAATTGTATATATACAATATACAACAAAATCAGCGGATACCAAAATAATTGCCGAAAAAGTGAGTGCAAAAAATTTCTTACAAAAACACACAAAAAAAATCATAACTGGGATTGCATTATCGCAAGGCAATATGTCCTTCCTTTTAAATGGTAAACTTTTACGATCTTCACTATCGAAGACAGTTTTAAACTGGACCGGACTTGGAGCTACGCGTGAAAAGCACGTGATGCCCAAGCATTTGGAAAAAATCAATAAAGACAAAGACCCACCATTTGCACACATGGTTGAGTATTATTATCACTCGGCCGCTCAGCTAATGGAGCCGATGATGATAAAGGAGCTGGAAAAGTATCCTTACATGAAGAAGGAACAGCGTGAACAACGTGTTTCCGCCATGCTTAAATTGATGGGCTGCACTACAAATCTATTGGAAGTTACCTTCCCTATAATAAGAAGTGATGGCAATTACGAGCTAATCACCGGCTATCGCGCACACCACACTAGACACAAATTACCACTCAAAGGCGGTGGGTTCAATTATATTATTGGCTATTATTTTTCTAGAAAAGCTGGTATATTCAAAAAATTTCTCAACGAATTTTCTAGAATATATGCATGTAGTTGTGTGTTTCAAGAAAATGTTCTTCCTTTTCAATGCTTCAACTGCTGATGTCTAGCATGATATATATAACTGACTGATAATATCCGTTCCTCTTTTGTAGGCATACGTTTTGCCATGGACGTCGACGCCGATGAGATACGCGCTTTGGCTTATCTGATGGCGTTTAAGACGGCTTGCGTGAATGTACCGTTTGGTGGTTCCAAGGGTGGCATACGTATCGACCCGAAGAAGTATACTGCACAAGAATTGCAAACAATTACGCGTCGCTATACAATGGAGCTATTACGTCGCAATATGATAGGTCCGGGTATAGATGTACCGGCACCAGATGTGAATACCAGCCAACGCGAGATGAGTTGGTTGGTGGATCAATATATTAAAACTTTTGGTAATTTTTTTTTATGAAATATTAGAAAACGTCTTGATAGACAAATAAATTGTTCTTCTAGGCTATAACGATGTAGATGCATTGGCCATCACGACTGGTAAGCCAGTAGAAATAGGCGGTATAAATGGTCGCACCGCCGCCACGGGACGTGGTCTATTTAAGGCGGCTGAATGTTTTATTATGGATAAAGATTGGATGGATTTATTAGGCTGGAAGACTGGTTGGAAAGATAAAACCGTGATCGTACAAGGGTTTGGCAATGTCGGTTCCCATGCATCCGTTTTTGTAGTGGAAGCCGGTGCCAAACTGATCGGTGTTCAAGAATTTGACGTGTCTCTAGTAAATGAGAATGGCATTGATCCAAAGGTATGTGGCGTATTGAAAATAAATATCTCCATGATAATATTTTTTTAATTTTCTTCATATACTTAGGACTTAATGGAGTATTATGCAAAAAATAATAAATCAATCAAGGGCTATACCAAAGCCACCGAAAAAGAGGGCAGTTTGTTGGGTGAAAAATGCGATATACTAATGCCTTGCTCTACGCAAAAGGTTCTCACTGTCGAAAATGCTAACAGTGTACAAGCCAAGATGATTTTAGAAGGCGCTAATGGTCCTTCGACGCCAGCTGCCGATGAAATATTACGTAAAAAGAATGTACTCATTATACCGGATTTGTTTTGCAATGCTGGCGGTGTAACGGTATCCTACTTTGAGTACTTAAAGAATATCAATCATGTATCTTATGGCAAAATGAATGTTAAACGCGAGAAAGCCATAATCAACGAGATCTTTAACTCCATGAATGAGTGCGAGGTAAGTGAACTTTGACCACCGTGCAAATAAGTTAATTTGTTAATATGAATTTTTTTAATTTATTTATTTAGGATAAGTTCAAGCCAAACAAAAAGTTAAAGCTCATAAGAGACTGTACGAAGGAGGCGGATATTGTAGACGCAGGACTACAAACAGTTATGGAAACTGCGGGGGCAGGCATTAAGATTGTGGCCAATGAATTCGGTCTCTGCAATGATTTACGCACCGCTGCCTTTATTTACTCGATTTCTAAGATTTTCCGAGCCTTAGAAATGGAGGGCATTTCTCAACAATAATTACAGAATGCGTCTGAAGTCGCTTGGCGATTATTTATTTTTACAAATTTTACATTTATATATTTATAAGATCCAAAGTGTAATATCCTTTTGTATATTTTTCTTAAATTTTTAAATAAATATTTCTTTACAAAAACACAAACAGAATGGCTTCTTGACAGCAACAGTTTAACAATTAAAAAAAAAACCCCTACCCACTTACTACGCCAATTTTGGTGGCATTCACCACTGCAATGATTTACGCACCGCCGCCTTTATTTACTCGATTTCGAAGATTTTCCGAGCATTAGAATTGGAGGGCATTTCTCAGCAATAATTGCAGAATGCGTCTGAAGTCGCTAGGCGATTGTTTATTTTTACACATTTTACATTTATATATTTATAAGATCCAAAGTGTAATATCCTTTTGTATATTTTTCTTCAATTTTTAAATAAATATTTCTTTACACAAACACAAACAAAATGGCTTCTTGACAGCAACAGTTTTACAATTAAAAAACAAAACCCCTACCCACTTACCTCTGTTTTTGGTACCCTTATATCTGTTTTTCTGTTTTTGGTAATATGGTACTCATACGACCTGTATAACCCCATTTGCGCGCCGTGAAAAAATCGGGTTTTCACCACGCGTCAATGCATCAAATGCACCAAAATGCACCAAAAAAGTGGTGAATGGTACCAAAAATCCATCCACCAAATGCACCAAAAATAGCGTAGTAAGTGGGTAGGGGTTATTATGCATTATTCGGCATTTTTTACGATCCCCAAAATCCAAAATTTTTGCCAGAATAAAATAATTAACATTAAAAAAAACATTAACATTAACATATTTTCAACAGAAAAAATCAAAACTTCAAAACATAAACAGTCAATATTGTCAAATTTATTTTTCTCAGTTCAGTTGATATTGAGATTTTCATAAGAACAGTTGTGTTGAACGGAGCGATTTGAATTTGTTCTCGAAGAAAATAATTACAAAAAAAACCTGACGCAAATAATAAATAAACAAAAAATATTTTCTTACTGAATATTGTGGAATATTTATATATTCGTAATACAATTGTATATATACAATATACAACAAAATCAGCGGATACCAAAATAATTGCCGAAAAAGTGAGTGCAAAAAATTTCTTACAAAAACACACAAAAAAAAATCATAACTGGGATTGCATTATCGCAAGGCAATATGTCCTTCCTTTTAAATGGTAAACTTTTACGATCTTCACTATCGAAGACAGTTTTAAACTGGACCGGACTTGGGGCTACGCGTGAAAAGCACGTGATGCCCAAGCATTTGGAAAAAATCAATAAAGACAAAGACCCACCATTTGCACACATGGTTGAGTATTATTATCACTCGGCCGCTCAGCTAATGGAGCCGATGATGATAAAGGAGCTGGAAAAGTATCCTTACATGAAGAAGGAACAGCGTGAACAACGTGTTTCCGCCATGCTTAAATTGATGGGCTGCACTACAAATCTATTGGAAGTTACCTTCCCTATAATAAGAAGTGATGGCAATTACGAGCTAATCACCGGCTATCGCGCACACCACACTAGACACAGATTACCACTCAAAGGCGGTGGGTTCAATTATATTATTGGCTATTATTTTTCTAGAAAAGCTGGTATATTCAAAAAATTTCTCAACGAATTTTCTAGAATATATGCATGTAGTTGTGTGTTTCAAGAAAATGTTCTTCCTTTTCAATGCTTCAACTGCTGATGTCTAGCATGATATATATAACTGACTGATCATATCCGTTCCTCTTTTGTAGGCATACGTTTTGCCATGGACGTCGACGCCGATGAGATACGCGCTTTGGCTTATCTGATGGCGTTTAAGACGGCTTGCGTGAATGTACCGTTTGGTGGTTCCAAGGGTGGCATACGTATCGACCCGAAGAAGTATACTGCACAAGAATTGCAAACAATTACGCGTCGCTATACAATGGAGCTATTACGTCGCAATATGATAGGTCCGGGTATAGATGTACCGGCACCAGATGTGAATACCAGCCAACGCGAGATGAGTTGGTTGGTGGATCAATATATTAAAACTTTTGGTAATTTTTTTTTATGAAATATTAGAAAACGTCTTGATAGACAAATAAATTGTTCTTCTAGGCTATAACGATGTAGATGCATTGGCCATCACGACTGGTAAGCCAGTAGAAATAGGCGGTATAAATGGTCGCACCGCCGCCACGGGACGTGGTCTATTTAAGGCGGCTGAATGTTTTATTATGGATAAAGATTGGATGGATTTATTAGGCTGGAAGACTGGTTGGAAAGATAAAACCGTGATCGTACAAGGGTTTGGCAATGTCGGTTCCCATGCATCCGTTTTTGTAGTGGAAGCCGGTGCCAAACTGATCGGTGTTCAAGAATTTGACGTGTCTCTAGTAAATGAGAATGGCATTGATCCAAAGGTATGTGGCGTATTGAAAATAAATATCTCCATGATAATATTTTTTTAATTTTCTTCATATACTTAGGACTTAATGGAGTATTATGCAAAAAATAATAAATCAATCAAGGGCTATACCAAAGCCACCGAAAAAGAGGGCAGTTTGTTGGGTGAAAAATGCGATATACTAATGCCTTGCTCTACGCAAAAGGTTCTCACTGTCGAAAATGCTAACAGTGTACAAGCCAAGATGATTTTAGAAGGCGCTAATGGTCCTTCGACGCCAGCTGCCGATGAAATATTACGTAAAAAGAATGTACTCATTATACCGGATTTGTTTTGCAATGCTGGCGGTGTAACGGTATCCTACTTTGAGTACTTAAAGAATATCAATCATGTATCTTATGGCAAAATGAATGTTAAACGCGAGAAAGCCATAATCAACGAGATCTTTAACTCCATGAATGAGTGCGAGGTAAGTGAACTTTGACCACCGTGCAAATAAGTTAATTTGTTAATATGAATTTTTTTAATTTATTTATTTAGGATAAGTTCAAGCCAAACAAAAAGTTAAAGCTCATAAGAGACTGTACGAAGGAGGCGGATATTGTAGACGCAGGACTACAAACAGTTATGGAAACTGCGGGGGCAGGCATTAAGATTGTGGCCAATGAATTCGGTCTCTGCAATGATTTACGCACCGCTGCCTTTATTTACTCGATTTCTAAGATTTTCCGAGCCTTAGAAATGGAGGGCATTTCTCAACAATAATTACAGAATGCGTCTGAAGTCGCTTGGCGATTATTTATTTTTACAAATTTTACATTTATATATTTATAAGATCCAAAGTGTAATATCCTTTTGTATATTTTTCTTAAATTTTTAAATAAATATTTCTTTACAAAAACACAAACAGAATGGCTTCTTGACAGCAACAGTTTAACAATTAAAAAAAAAAACCCTACCCACTTACTACGCCAATTTTGGTGGCATTCACCACTGCAATGATTTACGCACCGCCGCCTTTATTTACTCGATTTCGAAGATTTTCCGAGCATTAGAATTAGAGGGCATTTCTCAGCAATAATTGCAGAATGCGTCTGAAGTCGCTAGGCGATTGTTTATTTTTACACATTTTACATTTATATATTTATAAGATCCAAAGTGTAATATCCTTTTGTATATTTTTCTTCAATTTTTAAATAAATATTTCTTTACACAAACACAAACAAAATGGCTTCTTGACAGCAACAGTTTTACAATTAAAAAACAAAACCCCTACCCACTTACCTCTGTTTTTGGTACCCTTATATCTGTTTTTCTGTTTTTGGTAATATGGTACTCATACGACCTGTATAACCCCATTTGCGCGCCGTGAAAAAATCGGGTTTTCACCACGCGTCAATGCATCAAATGCACCAAAATGCACCAAAAAAGTGGTGAATGGTACCAAAAATCCATCCACCAAATGCACCAAAAATAGCGTAGTAAGTGGGTAGGGGTTATTATGCATTATTCGTCATTTTTTACGATCCCCAAAATCCAAAATTTTTGCCAGAATAAAATAATTAACATTAAAAAAACATTAACATTAACATATTTTCAACAGAAAAAATCAAAACTTCAAAACATAAACAGTCAATATTGTCAAATTTATTTTTCTCAGTTCAGTTGATATTGAGATTTTCATAAGAACAGTTGTGTTGAACGGAGCGATTTGAATTTGTTCTCGAAGAAAATAATTACAAAAAAAAACCTGACGCAAATAATAAATAAACAAAAAATATTTTCTTACTGAATATTGTGGAATATTTATATATTCGTAATACAATTGTATATATACAATATACAACAAAATCAGCGGATACCAAAATAATTGCCGAAAAAGTGAGTGCAAAAAATTTCTTACAAAAACACACAAAAAAAAAATCATAACTGGGATTGCATTATCGCAAGGCAATATGTCCTTCCTTTTAAATGGTAAACTTTTACGATCTTCACTATCGAAGACAGTTTTAAACTGGACCGGACTTGGGGCTACGCGTGAAAAGCACGTGATGCCCAAGCATTTGGAAAAAATCAATAAAGACAAAGACCCACCATTTGCACACATGGTTGAGTATTATTATCACTCGGCCGCTCAGCTAATGGAGCCGATGATGATAAAGGAGCTGGAAAAGTATCCTTACATGAAGAAGGAACAGCGTGAACAACGTGTTTCCGCCATGCTTAAATTGATGGGCTGCACTACAAATCTATTGGAAGTTACCTTCCCTATAATAAGAAGTGATGGCAATTACGAGCTAATCACCGGCTATCGCGCACACCACACTAGACACAGATTACCACTCAAAGGCGGTGGGTTCAATTATATTATTGGCTATTATTTTTCTAGAAAAGCTGGTATATTCAAAAAATTTCTCAACGAATTTTCTAGAATATATGCATGTAGTTGTGTGTTTCAAGAAAATGTACTTCCTTTTCAATGCTTCAACTGCTGATGTCTAGCATGATATATATAACTGACTGATCATATCCGTTCCTCTTTTGTAGGCATACGTTTTGCCATGGACGTCGACGCCGATGAGATACGCGCTTTGGCTTATCTGATGGCGTTTAAGACGGCTTGCGTGAATGTACCGTTTGGTGGTTCCAAGGGTGGCATACGTATCGACCCGAAGAAGTATACTGCACAAGAATTGCAAACAATTACGCGTCGCTATACAATGGAGCTATTACGTCGCAATATGATAGGTCCGGGTATAGATGTACCGGCACCAGATGTGAATACCAGCCAACGCGAGATGAGTTGGTTGGTGGATCAATATATTAAAACTTTTGGTAATTTTTTTTTATGAAATATTAGAAAACGTCTTGATAGACAAATAAATTGTTCTTCTAGGCTATAACGATGTAGATGCATTGGCCATCACGACTGGTAAGCCAGTAGAAATAGGCGGTATAAATGGTCGCACCGCCGCCACGGGACGTGGTCTATTTAAGGCGGCTGAATGTTTTATTATGGATAAAGATTGGATGGATTTATTAGGCTGGAAGACTGGTTGGAAAGATAAAACCGTGATCGTACAAGGGTTTGGCAATGTCGGTTCCCATGCATCCGTTTTTGTAGTGGAAGCCGGTGCCAAACTGATCGGTGTTCAAGAATTTGACGTGTCTCTAGTAAATGAGAATGGCATTGATCCAAAGGTATGTGGCGTATTGAAAATAAATATCTCCATGATAATATTTTTTTAATTTTCTTCATATATATATATATATTTGGCGTAGGAACCGCTTTAAGCGATTATAGCCGAATCCACCAGAGCGCGCCACTCATTCCTCCTTTTTGCTTTTTGGCGCCAATTGGAAACACCAAGTGAAGCCAGGTCACTTTGCACTTGGTCTTTCCACCGGAGTGGAGGTCGTCCTCTTCCGCGGCTTCCTCCAGCGGGTACTGCATCGAATACTTTCAGAGCTGGAGTGTTTTCTTCCATCCGTACAACATGACCTAGCCAGCGTAGCCGCTGTCTTTTTATTCGCTGAACTATGTCAATGTCGTCGTATAAATCGTACAGCTCATCGTTCCATCGCCTGCGGTATTCGCCGTTGCCAATGTTTAGAGGACCAAAAATCTTGCGCAAAACCTTTCTCTCGAAAACCCCAAGAGTCGTCTCATCGGATGTTGTCATCGTCCACGCTTCAGCGCCATACATCAGGACGGGAATAATGAGCGACTTATAGAGTTTGATTTTGGTTCGTCGAGAGAGGACTTTACTTTTCAATTGCCTACTCAGTCCAAAGTAGCACCTGTTGGCAAGAGTGATTCTGCGTTGGATTTCAAGGCTGACATTGTTGGTGTTGTTAATGCTGGTTCCCAGATAAACGACATTATCTACAACTTCAAAGTTATGACTGTCAACAGTGACGTGGGAGCCAAGACGCGAGTGCGCCGACTGTTTGTTTGATGACAGGAGATATTTCGTCTTGTCCTCATTCACCACCAGACCCATACGCTTCGCTTCTTTATCTAGTCTGGAAAACGCAGAACAAACGGCGCGGTTGTTGCTTCCGATGATATCAATATCATCGGCATACGCCAGGAGCTGTACACTCTTGTAGAAGATTGTACCCTCTCTATTTAGTTCTGCAGCTCGTATTATTTTTTCCAGCAATAGATTGAAGAAGTCGCACGATAGTGAGTCACCCTGTCTGAAGCCTCGTTTGGTATCGAACGGCTCGGAGAGGTCCTTCCCGATCCTGACGGAGCTTTTGGTGTTGCTCAACGTCAGCTTACATAGCCGTATTAGTTTTGCAGGGATACCAAATTCAGACATCGCGGCATAAAGGCAGCTCCTTTTCGTGCTATCGAAGGCAGCTTTAAAATCGATAAAAAGATGGTGAGTATCGATTCTTCTCTCTCGGGTCTTTTCCAAGATTTGGCGCATGGTGAATATCTGGTCCATTGTGGATTTTCCAGGTCTAAAGCCACACTGATAAGGTCCAATCAGTTCGTTGACGGTGGGCTTTAGTCTTTCACACAATACGCTCGACAAAACCTTATATGCGATATTGAGGAGACTTATACCACGGTAGTTGGCGCAGATTGTGGGGTCTCCCTTCTTATGGATTGGGCAGAGCACACTAAGATTCCAATCGTCAGGCATGCTTTCTTCCGACCATATTCTACCAAGAAGCTGATGCATGCACCTTATCAGTTCTTCGCCGCCGTATTTGAATAGCTCGGCCGGTAATCCATCGTCCCCCGCCGCTTTGTTGTTCTTCAAGCGGGTAATTGCTATTCGAATTTCTTCATGGTCGGGTAATGGAACATCTATTCCATCGTCATCGATTGGGGAATCGGGTTCGCCATCTCCTGGTGTTGTACTTTCACTGCCATTGAGCAGGTCGGAGAAGTGTTCCCTCCATAATCCCAGTGTGCTCTGGACATCCGCTACCAGATTACCTTCTCGGTCCCTACATGATAATGCTCCGGTCTTGAAACCTTCTGTTAATCGCCTCATCTTTTCATAAAATTTTCGAGCATTACCCATGTCGGCCAGCTTTTCAAGCTTTTCATACTCACGCATTTCGGCCTCTTTCTTTTTACGTCTGCAAATGCGTCTCGCTTCCCTCTTCAGTTCTCGATATCTATCCCACCCCGAACGTGTTGTGGTCGATCGCAACGTTGCGAGGTAGGCAGTCTGTTTTCTCTCCACTGCGGAACGACAATTCTCATCGTACCAACTGGTTTTTTGGCGTTGCCGTAGACCAATTGTTTCGGCTGCAGCGGTATGCAATGAGTTTGAGATGCCGTTCCACAGCTCCCTTATATCGAGATGCTGATGAGTGCTCTCAGAGAGCAGGAGTGCAAGTCGAGTAGAAAATCGTTCGGCTGTCGGTTGTGATTGCAGCTTTTCGACGGCGAACCTTCCTTGTGTTTGTTGACGGGCGTTCTTTGCTGCACAGAGGCGAGTGCGTATCTTTGCTGCTACTAGATAATGGTCCGAGTCAATGTTTGGTCCTCGGAGCGTACGCACGTCTAAAACACTGGAGACATGTCTTCCGTCTATCACAACGTGATCGATTTGGTTGCGCGTGTTTCGATCAGGGGACAGCCACGTTGCTTGATGAATTTTTTTATGCTGGAATCTGGTACTACAGACAACCATATTTCGGGCCCCAGCGAAGTCGATCAGCCTCAGGCCGTTTGGCGATGTTTCGTCATGGAGGCTGAATTTTCCGACTGTTGTGCCAAAGACACCTTCTTTACCCACCCTGGCGTTGAAATCGCCAAGCACGATTTTGACATCGTGGCGGGGGCAGCGCTCATAGGTGCGTTCTAGGCGCTCATAGAAAGCGTCTTTGGTCACATCGTCCTTCTCTTCCGTTGGGGCGTGGGCGCAAATCAGCGATATGTTGAAGAACCTCGCTTTTATGCGGATTGTGGCTAGACGTTCATCCACCGGGGTGAATGCCAGGACTCGGCGACGGAGTCTCTCTCCCACCACAAATCCAACACCAAATTTGCGCTCCTTTATATGGCCGCTGTAGTAGATGTCACAAGGACCCACCTTCTTCCGTCCTTGTCCCGTCCATCGCACTTCTTGGACGGCGGTGATGTCAGCCTTTAGTTGTATGAGGACATCAACCAGCTGGGCAGAGGCACCTTCCCAATTAAGAGTCCGGACATTCCAGGTGCATGCCCTCAAATCATGATCCTTAGTACGTTTGCAGGGGTCGTCATCAAAAGGGGGGTTTCTCATCCGAGGCTCGGTGTTTGTTTTCATTGGGGAGATTTTTTTATGTGGTGGGTCCCAAGCCCTACGCACAACCGCACAAGCGGGCTTCGCCTTCTCACTTTAGCTCGCCTCCAAACGGATGTCTGTTAGCTACCCAGGGGATACTTGGTCTAAAACCGGAAGTCGTGAGCTGCTTGAGTCATATGCAAAAGAATCGTTCCTGGCCACTCCCAAGTGAATGGCAATCAGAAACTTTCCTCACTTGCGTGAACTTCTACATATGACCCCATCCCCCATAGGACTTAATGGAGTATTATGCAAAAAATAATAAATCAATCAAGGGCTATACCAAAGCCACCGAAAAAGAGGGCAGTTTGTTGGGTGAAAAATGCGATATACTAATGCCTTGCTCTACGCAAAAGGTTCTCACTGTCGAAAATGCTAACAGTGTACAAGCCAAGATGATTTTAGAAGGCGCTAATGGTCCTTCGACGCCAGCTGCCGATGAAATATTACGTAAAAAGAATGTACTCATTATACCGGATTTGTTTTGCAATGCTGGCGGTGTAACGGTATCCTACTTTGAGTACTTAAAGAATATCAATCATGTATCTTATGGCAAAATGAATGTTAAACGCGAGAAAGCCATAATCAACGAGATCTTTAACTCTATGAATGAGTGCGAGGTAAGTGAACTTTGACCACCGTGCAAATAAGTTAATTTGTTAATATGAATTTTTTTAATTTATTTATTTAGGATAAGTTCAAGCCAAACAAAAAGTTAAAGCTCATAAGAGACTGTACGAAGGAGGCGGATATTGTAGACGCAGGACTACAAACAGTTATGGAAACTGCGGGGGCAGGCATTAAGATTGTGGCCAATGAATTCGGTCTCTGCAATGATTTACGCACCGCTGCCTTTATTTACTCGATTTCTAAGATTTTCCGAGCCTTAGAAATGGAGGGCATTTCTCAACAATAATTACAGAATGCGTCTGAAGTCGCTTGGCGATTATTTATTTTTACAAATTTTACATTTATATATTTATAAGATCCAAAGTGTAATATCCTTTTGTATATTTTTCTTAAATTTTTAAATAAATATTTCTTTACAAAAACACAAACAGAATGGCTTCTTGACAGCAACAGTTTAACAATTAAAAAAAAAAAAACCCCTACCCACTTACTACGCCAATTTTGGTGGCATTCACCACTGCAATGATTTACGCACCGCCGCCTTTATTTACTCGATTTCGAAGATTTTCCGAGCATTAGAATTGGAGGGCATTTCTCAGCAATAATTGCAGAATGCGTCTGAAGTCGCTAGGCGATTGTTTATTTTTACACATTTTACATTTATATATTTATAAGATCCAAATCGTAATATCCTTTCGTATATTTTTCTTCAATTTTTAAATAAATATTTCTTTACACAAACACAAACAAAATGGCTTCTTGACAGCAACAGTTTTACAATTAAAAAACAAAACCCCTACCCACTTACCTCTGTTTTTGGTACCCTTATATCTGTTTTTCTGTTTTTGGTAATATGGTACTCATACGACCTGTATAACCCCATTTGCGCGCCGTGAAAAAATCGGGTTTTCACCACGCGTCAATGCATCAAATGCACCAAAATGCACCAAAAAAGTGGTGAATGGTACCAAAAATCCATCCACCAAATGCACCAAAAATAGCGTAGTAAGTGGGTAGGGGTTATTATGCATTATTCGGCATTTTTTACGATCCCCAAAATCCAAAATTTTTGCCAGAATAAAATAATTAACATTAAAAAAACATTAACATTAACATATTTTCAACAGAAAAAATCAAAACTTCAAAACATAAACAGTCAATATTGTCAAATTTATTTTTCTCAGTTCAGTTGATATTGAGATTTTCATAAGAACAGTTGTGTTGAACGGAGCGATTTGAATTTGTTCTCGAAGAAAATAATTACAAAAAAAAACCTGACGCAAATAATAAATAAACAAAAAATATTTTCTTACTGAATATTGTGGAATATTTATATATTCGTAATACAATTGTATATATACAATATACAACAAAATCAGCGGATACCAAAATAATTGCCGAAAAAGTGAGTGCAAAAAATTTCTTACAAAAACACACAAAAAAAAATCATAACTGGGATTGCATTATCGCAAGGCAATATGTCCTTCCTTTTAAATGGTAAACTTTTACGATCTTCACTATCGAAGACAGTTTTAAACTGGACCGGACTTGGGGCTACGCGTGAAAAGCACGTGATGCCCAAGCATTTGGAAAAAATCAATAAAGACAAAGACCCACCATTTGCACACATGGTTGAGTATTATTATCACTCGGCCGCTCAGCTAATGGAGCCGATGATGATAAAGGAGCTGGAAAAGTATCCTTACATGAAGAAGGAACAGCGTGAACAACGTGTTTCCGCCATGCTTAAATTGATGGGCTGCACTACAAATCTATTGGAAGTTACCTTCCCTATAATAAGAAGTGATGGCAATTACGAGCTAATCACCGGCTATCGCGCACACCACACTAGACACAGATTACCACTCAAAGGCGGTGGGTTCAATTATATTATTGGCTATTATTTTTCTAGAAAAGCTGGTATATTCAAAAAATTTCTCAACGAATTTTCTAGAATATATGCATGTAGTTGTGTGTTTCAAGAAAATGTTCTTCCTTTTCAATGCTTCAACTGCTGATGTCTAGCATGATATATATAACTGACTGATCATATCCGTTCCTCTTTTGTAGGCATACGTTTTGCCATGGACGTCGACGCCGATGAGATACGCGCTTTGGCTTATCTGATGGCGTTTAAGACGGCTTGCGTGAATGTACCGTTTGGTGGTTCCAAGGGTGGCATACGTATCGACCCGAAGAAGTATACTGCACAAGAATTGCAAACAATTACGCGTCGCTATACAATGGAGCTATTACGTCGCAATATGATAGGTCCGGGTATAGATGTACCGGCACCAGATGTGAATACCAGCCAACGCGAGATGAGTTGGTTGGTGGATCAATATATTAAAACTTTTGGTAATTTTTTTTTATGAAATATTAGAAAACGTCTTGATAGACAAATAAATTGTTCTTCTAGGCTATAACGATGTAGATGCATTGGCCATCACGACTGGTAAGCCAGTAGAAATAGGCGGTATAAATGGTCGCACCGCCGCCACGGGACGTGGTCTATTTAAGGCGGCTGAATGTTTTATTATGGATAAAGATTGGATGGATTTATTAGGCTGGAAGACTGGTTGGAAAGATAAAACCGTGATCGTACAAGGGTTTGGCAATGTCGGTTCCCATGCATCCGTTTTTGTAGTGGAAGCCGGTGCCAAACTGATCGGTGTTCAAGAATTTGACGTGTCTCTAGTAAATGAGAATGGCATAGATCCAAAGGTATGTGGCGTATTGAAAATAAATATCTCCATGATAATATTTTTTTAATTTTCTTCATATACTTAGGACTTAATGGAGTATTATGCAAAAAATAATAAATCAATCAAGGGCTATACCAAAGCCACCGAAAAAGAGGGCAGTTTGTTGGGTGAAAAATGCGATATACTAATGCCTTGCTCTACGCAAAAGGTTCTCACTGTCGAAAATGCTAACAGTGTACAAGCCAAGATGATTTTAGAAGGCGCTAATGGTCCTTCGACGCCAGCTGCCGATGAAATATTACGTAAAAAGAATGTACTCATTATACCGGATTTGTTTTGCAATGCTGGCGGTGTAACGGTATCCTACTTTGAGTACTTAAAGAATATCAATCATGTATCTTATGGCAAAATGAATGTTAAACGCGAGAAAGCCATAATCAACGAGATCTTTAACTCCATGAATGAGTGCGAGGTAAGTGAACTTTGACCACCGTGCAAATAAGTTAATTTGTTAATATGAATTTTTTAAATTTATTTATTTAGGATAAGTTCAAGCCAAACAAAAAGTTAAAGCTCATAAGAGACTGTACGAAGGAGGCGGATATTGTAGACGCAGGACTACAAACAGTTATGGAAACTGCGGGGGCAGGCATTAAGATTGTGGCCAATGAATTCGGTCTCTGCAATGATTTACGCACCGCTGCCTTTATTTACTCGATTTCTAAGATTTTCCGAGCCTTAGAAATGGAGGGCATTTCTCAACAATAATTACAGAATGCGTCTGAAGTCGCTTGGCGATTATTTATTTTTACAAATTTTACATTTATATATTTATAAGATCCAAAGTGTAATATCCTTTTGTATATTTTTCTTAAATTTTTAAATAAATATTTCTTTACAAAAACACAAACAGAATGGCTTCTTGACAGCAACAGTTTAACAATTAAAAAAAAAAACCCTACCCACTTACTACGCCAATTTTGGTGGCATTCACCACTGCAATGATTTACGCACCGCCGCCTTTATTTACTCGATTTCGAAGATTTTCCGAGCATTAGAATTGGAGGGCATTTCTCAGCAATAATTGCAGAATGCGTCTGAAGTCGCTAGGCGATTGTTTATTTTTACACATTTTACATTTATATATTTATAAGATCCAAAGTGTAATATCCTTTTGTATATTTTTCTTCAATTTTTAAATAAATATTTCTTTACACAAACACAAACAAAATGGCTTCTTGACAGCAACAGTTTTACAATTAAAAAACAAAACCCCTACCCACTTACCTCTGTTTTTGGTACCCTTATATCTGTTTTTCTGTTTTTGGTAATATGGTACTCATACGACCTGTATAACCCCATTTGCGCGCCGTGAAAAAATCGGTTTTTCACCACGCGCCAATGCATCAAATGCACCAAAATGCACCAAAAAAGTGGTGAATGGTACCAAAAATCCATCCACTAAATGCACCAAAAATAGCGTAGTACGCCAATTTTGGTGGCATTCACCACTTTTTTGTTGTTTTTTGATGCATTTTGGTGGATGGATTTTGGTACCATTCACCACTTTTTTGATTTTTTTTGGTGGATGGATTTTGGTACCATTCACCACTTTTTTGGTGTTTTTTGATGCATTTTGGTGGATGGATTTTGGTACCATTCACCACTTTTTTGCTTTTTTTTGGTGGATGGATTTTGATACCATTCACCACTTTTTTGGTTTTGATGTTTTTTGGCGATTGTTGGTGTTGTTTGGTGGATGGATTTTGGTACCTTTCACCACATTTTTGGTGCTTTTTTATGTTTTTTTGGCGATTTTTGGTGTTTTTTGGTATTTTTTGATACATTGGCGCGTCGTGAAAAAATCGATTTTTTGTGATTGTCGCGCTCCTGGTTATACTGGAGTGATGGTGGATGGATGAAAAAGTTAGTGCTCGATAGCACCAACATTTATAAATAGAATTCCATCCACCTAGTGCATCCGTTCCATCCGCCAGTGACCACCAACTGTGCGTCATTGGGTGACCATCGACATATAGTGCGATTGTCGCGCTCCTGGTGACGCTAGGTTCGCTACCAATGGCTCAAATGATAGCCAATGGAACCTACTAGGTGGCCCAAAGCGTTTGAGCCACCAACCGGACGCACCCAATAGCATAGCGTTTTAAAGTGTACATACTTTTGTACCCCATCATACATATATATGTGTTCAAGTGTACACATTGTTTCACATATGATTATTGAATTTGTTATACATTTATCAACATATGATAGAATTTGTTATACATTTATCAACATATGATTATGATAGAATTTTCACATATAAATGGATACCCATACAATGTTACACATGTGCTGCTAACAGCTGATGTGGCAGATGGCATATGGCATGCGTTTATGCATGATCATTGAGATGATTGGTGGATGGATTTTTCACATATAGATGGAGGTACCCGTACATTATTACACATGTGCTGCTAACAGCTGATGTGGCAGATGGCATATGGCATGCGTTTATGCATGATCATTGAGATGATTGGTGGATGGATTTTTCACATATAGATGGAGGTACCCGTACAATATTACACATGTGCTGCTAACAGCTGATGTGGCAGATGGCATATGGCATGCGTTTAAGATGCATGATGCGATCATTGAGATAATTCTCATGAATTCTCAACTTGTTTATATGCACTATGTATATATAACAAATATATAATAAATATTTCTTTACAAAAACACAAACAGAATGGCTTCTTGACAGCAACAGTTTAACAATTAAAAAAAAAACCCCTACCCACTTACTACGCCAATTTTGGTGGCATTCACCACTGCAATGATTTACGCACCGCCGCCTTTATTTACTCGATTTCGAAGATTTTCCGAGCATTAGAATTGGAGGGCATTTCTCAGCAATAATTGCAGAATGCGTCTGAAGTCGCTAGGCGATTGTTTATTTTTACACATTTTACATTTATATATTTATAAGATCGAAAGTGTAATATCCTTTTGTATATTTTTCTTCAATTTTTAAATAAATATTTCTTTACACAAACACAAACAAAATGGCTTCTTGACAGCAACAGTTTTACAATTAAAAAACAAAACCCCTACCCACTTACCTCTGTTTTTGGTACCCTTATATCTGTTTTTCTGTTTTTGGTAATATGGTACTCATACGACCTGTATAACCCCATTTGCGCGCCGTGAAAAAATCGGTTTTTCACCACGCGCCAATGCATCAAATGCACCAAAATGCACCAAAAAAGTGGTGAATGGTACCAAAAATCCATCCACCAAATGCACCAAAAATAGCGTAGTAAGTGGGTAGGGGTTATTATGCATTATTCGTCATTTTTTACGATCCCCAAAATCCAAAATTTTTGCCAGAATAAAATAATTAACATTAAAAAAACATTAACATTAACATATTTTCAACAGAAAAAATCAAAACTTCAAAACATAAACAGTCAATATTGTCAAATTTATTTTTCTCAGTTCAGTTGATATTGAGATTTTCATAAGAACAGTTGTGTTGAACGGAGCGATTTGAATTTGTTCTCGAAGAAAATAATTACAAAAAAAAACCTGACGCAAATAATAAATAAACAAAAAATATTTTCTTACTGAATATTGTGGAATATTTATATATTCGTAATACAATTGTATATATACAATATACAACAAAATCAGCGGATACCAAAATAATTGCCGAAAAAGTGAGTGCAAAAAATTTCTTACAAAAACACACAAAAAAAAATCATAACTGGGGTTGCATTATCGCAAGGCAATATGTCCTTCCTTTTAAATGGTAAACTTTTACGATCTTCACTATCGAAGACAGTTTTAAACTGGACCGGACTTGGGGCTACGCGTGAAAAGCACGTGATGCCCAAGCATTTGGAAAAAGTCAATAAAGACAAAGACCCACCATTTGCACACATGGTTGAGTATTATTATCACTCGGCCGCTCAGCTAATGGAGCCGATGATGATAAAGGAGCTGGAAAAGTATCCTTACATGAAGAAGGAACAGCGTGAACAACGTGTTTCCGCCATGCTTAAATTGATGGGCTGCACTACAAATCTATTGGAAGTTACCTTCCCTATAATAAGAAGTGATGGCAATTACGAGCTAATCACCGGCTATCGCGCACACCACACTAGACACAGATTACCACTCAAAGGCGGTGGGTTCAATTATATTATTGGCTATTATTTTTCTAGAAAAGCTGGTATATTCAAAAAATTTCTCAACGAATTTTCTAGAATATATGCATGTAGTTGTGTGTTTCAAGAAAATGTACTTCCTTTTCAATGCTTCAACTGCTGATGTCTAGCATGATATATATAACTGACTGATCATATCCGTTCCTCTTTTGTAGGCATACGTTTTGCCATGGACGTCGACGCCGATGAGATACGCGCTTTGGCTTATCTGATGGCGTTTAAGACGGCTTGCGTGAATGTACCGTTTGGTGGTTCCAAGGGTGGCATACGTATCGACCCGAAGAAGTATACTGCACAAGAATTGCAAACAATTACGCGTCGCTATACAATGGAGCTATTACGTCGCAATATGATAGGTCCGGGTATAGATGTACCGGCACCAGATGTGAATACCAGCCAACGCGAGATGAGTTGGTTGGTGGATCAATATATTAAAACTTTTGGTAATTTTTTTTTATGAAATATTAGAAAACGTCTTGATAGACAAATAAATTGTTCTTCTAGGCTATAACGATGTAGATGCATTGGCCATCACGACTGGTAAGCCAGTAGAAATAGGCGGTATAAATGGTCGCACCGCCGCCACGGGACGTGGTCTATTTAAGGCGGCTGAATGTTTTATTATGGATAAAGATTGGATGGATTTATTAGGCTGGAAGACTGGTTGGAAAGATAAAACCGTGATCGTACAAGGGTTTGGCAATGTCGGTTCCCATGCATCCGTTTTTGTAGTGGAAGCCGGTGCCAAACTGATCGGTGTTCAAGAATTTGACGTGTCTCTAGTAAATGAGAATGGCATAGATCCAAAGGTATGTGGCGTATTGAAAATAAATATCTCCATGATAATATTTTTTTAATTTTCTTCATATACTTAGGACTTAATGGAGTATTATGCAAAAAATAATAAATCAATCAAGGGCTATACCAAAGCCACCGAAAAAGAGGGCAGTTTGTTGGGTGAAAAATGCGATATACTAATGCCTTGCTCTACGCAAAAGGTTCTCACTGTCGAAAATGCTAACAGTGTACAAGCCAAGATGATTTTAGAAGGCGCTAATGGTCCTTCGACGCCAGCTGCCGATGAAATATTACGTAAAAAGAATGTACTCATTATACCGGATTTGTTTTGCAATGCTGGCGGTGTAACGGTATCCTACTTTGAGTACTTAAAGAATATCAATCATGTATCTTATGGCAAAATGAATGTTAAACGCGAGAAAGCCATAATCAACGAGATCTTTAACTCCATGAATGAGTGCGAGGTAAGTGAACTTTGACCACCGTGCAAATAAGTTAATTTGTTAATATGAATTTTTTTAATTTATTTATTTAGGATAAGTTCAAGCCAAACAAAAAGTTAAAGCTCATAAGAGACTGTACGAAGGAGGCGGATATTGTAGACGCAGGACTACAAACAGTTATGGAAACTGCGGGGGCAGGCATTAAGATTGTGGCCAATGAATTCGGTCTCTGCAATGATTTACGCACCGCTGCCTTTATTTACTCGATTTCTAAGATTTTCCGAGCCTTAGAAATGGAGGGCATTTCTCAACAATAATTACAGAATGCGTCTGAAGTCGCTTGGCGATTATTTATTTTTACAAATTTTACATTTATATATTTATAAGATCCAAAGTGTAATATCCTTTTGTATATTTTTCTTCAATTTTTAAATAAATATTTCTTTACACAAACACAAACAAAATGGCTTCTTGACAGCAACAGTTTTACAATTAAAAAACAAAACCCCTACCCACTTACCTCTGTTTTTGGTACCCTTATATCTGTTTTTCTGTTTTTGGTAATATGGTACTCATACGACCTGTATAACCCCATTTGCGCGCCGTGAAAAAATCGGGTTTTCACCACGCGTCAATGCATCAAATGCACCAAAATGCACCAAAAAAGTGGTGAATGGTACCAAAAATCCATCCACCAAATGCACCAAAAATAGCGTAGTAAGTGGGTAGGGGTTATTATGCATTATTCGGCATTTTTTACGATCCCCAAAATCCAAAATTTTTGCCAGAATAAAATAATTAACATTAAAAAAACATTAACATTAACATATTTTCAACAGAAAAAATCAAAACTTCAAAACATAAACAGTCAATATTGTCAAATTTATTTTTCTCAGTTCAGTTGATATTGAGATTTTCATAAGAACAGTTGTGTTGAACGGAGCGATTTGAATTTGTTCTCGAAGAAAATAATTACAAAAAAAAACCTGACGCAAATAATAAATAAACAAAAAATATTTTCTTACTGAATATTGTGGAATATTTATATATTCGTAATACAATTGTATATATACAATATACAACAAAATCAGCGGATACCAAAATAATTGCCGAAAAAGTGAGTGCAAAAAATTTCTTACAAAAACACACAAAAAAAAATCATAACTGGGATTGCATTATCGCAAGGCAATATGTCCTTCCTTTTAAATGGTAAACTTTTACGATCTTCACTATCGAAGACAGTTTTAAACTGGACCGGACTTGGGGCTACGCGTGAAAAGCACGTGATGCCCAAGCATTTGGAAAAAATCAATAAAGACAAAGACCCACCATTTGCACACATGGTTGAGTATTATTATCACTCGGCCGCTCAGCTAATGGAGCCGATGATGATAAAGGAGCTGGAAAAGTATCCTTACATGAAGAAGGAACAGCGTGAACAACGTGTTTCCGCCATGCTTAAATTGATGGGCTGCACTACAAATCTATTGGAAGTTACCTTCCCTATAATAAGAAGTGATGGCAATTACGAGCTAATCACCGGCTATCGCGCACACCACACTAGACACAGATTACCACTCAAAGGCGGTGGGTTCAATTATATTATTGGCTATTATTTTTCTAGAAAAGCTGGTATATTCAAAAAATTTCTCAACGAATTTTCTAGAATATATGCATGTAGTTGTGTGTTTCAAGAAAATGTTCTTCCTTTTCAATGCTTCAACTGCTGATGTCTAGCATGATATATATAACTGACTGATCATATCCGTTCCTCTTTTGTAGGCATACGTTTTGCCATGGACGTCGACGCCGATGAGATACGCGCTTTGGCTTATCTGATGGCGTTTAAGACGGCTTGCGTGAATGTACCGTTTGGTGGTTCCAAGGGTGGCATACGTATCGACCCGAAGAAGTATACTGCACAAGAATTGCAAACAATTACGCGTCGCTATACAATGGAGCTATTACGTCGCAATATGATAGGTCCGGGTATAGATGTACCGGCACCAGATGTGAATACCAGCCAACGCGAGATGAGTTGGTTGGTGGATCAATATATTAAAACTTTTGGTAATTTTTTTTTATGAAATATTAGAAAACGTCTTGATAGACAAATAAATTGTTCTTCTAGGCTATAACGATGTAGATGCATTGGCCATCACGACTGGTAAGCCAGTAGAAATAGGCGGTATAAATGGTCGCACCGCCGCCACGGGACGTGGTCTATTTAAGGCGGCTGAATGTTTTATTATGGATAAAGATTGGATGGATTTATTAGGCTGGAAGACTGGTTGGAAAGATAAAACCGTGATCGTACAAGGGTTTGGCAATGTCGGTTCCCATGCATCCGTTTTTGTAGTGGAAGCCGGTGCCAAACTGATCGGTGTTCAAGAATTTGACGTGTCTCTAGTAAATGAGAATGGCATAGATCCAAAGGTATGTGGCGTATTGAAAATAAATATCTCCATGATAATATTTTTTTAATTTTCTTCATATACTTAGGACTTAATGGAGTATTATGCAAAAAATAATAAATCAATCAAGGGCTATACCAAAGCCACCGAAAAAGAGGGCAGTTTGTTGGGTGAAAAATGCGATATACTAATGCCTTGCTCTACGCAAAAGGTTCTCACTGTCGAAAATGCTAACAGTGTACAAGCCAAGATGATTTTAGAAGGCGCTAATGGTCCTTCGACGCCAGCTGCCGATGAAATATTACGTAAAAAGAATGTACTCATTATACCGGATTTGTTTTGCAATGCTGGCGGTGTAACGGTATCCTACTTTGAGTACTTAAAGAATATCAATCATGTATCTTATGGCAAAATGAATGTTAAACGCGAGAAAGCCATAATCAACGAGATCTTTAACTCCATGAATGAGTGCGAGGTAAGTGAACTTTGACCACCGTGCAAATAAGTTAATTTGTTAATATGAATTTTTTAAATTTATTTATTTAGGATAAGTTCAAGCCAAACAAAAAGTTAAAGCTCATAAGAGACTGTACGAAGGAGGCGGATATTGTAGACGCAGGACTACAAACAGTTATGGAAACTGCGGGGGCAGGCATTAAGATTGTGGCCAATGAATTCGGTCTCTGCAATGATTTACGCACCGCTGCCTTTATTTACTCGATTTCTAAGATTTTCCGAGCCTTAGAAATGGAGGGCATTTCTCAACAATAATTACAGAATGCGTCTGAAGTCGCTTGGCGATTATTTATTTTTACAAATTTTACATTTATATATTTATAAGATCCAAAGTGTAATATCCTTTTGTATATTTCTCTTAAATTTTTAAATAAATATTTCTTTACAAAAACACAAACAGAATGGCTTCTTGACAGCAACAGTTTTACAATTAAAAAACAAAACCCCTACCCACTTACCTCTGTTTTTGGTACCCTTATATCTGTTTTTCTGTTTTTGGTAATATGGTACTCATACGACCTGTATAACCCCATTTGCGCGCCGTGAAAAAATCGGTTTTTCACCACGCGCCAATGCATCAAATGCACCAAAATGCACCAAAAAAGTGGTGAATGGTACCAAAAATCCATCCACTAAATGCACCAAAAATAGCGTAGTACGCCAATTTTGGTGGCATTCACCACTTTTTTGTTGTTTTTTGATGCATTTTGGTGGATGGATTTTGGTACCATTCACCACTTTTTTGATTTTTTTTGGTGGATGGATTTTGGTACCATTCACCACTTTTTTGGTGTTTTTTGATGCATTTTGGTGGATGGATTTTGGTACCATTCACCACTTTTTTGCTTTTTTTTGGTGGATGGATTTTGATACCATTCACCACTTTTTTGGTTTTGATGTTTTTTGGCGATTGTTGGTGTTGTTTGGTGGATGGATTTTGGTACCTTTCACCACATTTTTGGTGCTTTTTTATGTTTTTTTGGCGATTTTTGGTGTTTTTTGGTATTTTTTGATACATTGGCGCGTCGTGAAAAAATCGATTTTTTGTGATTGTCGCGCTCCTGGTTATACTGGAGTGATGGTGGATGGATGAAAAAGTTAGTGCTCGATAGCACCAACATTTATAAATAGAATTCCATCCACCTAGTGCATCCGTTCCATCCGCCAGTGACCACCAACTGTGCGTCATTGGGTGACCATCGACATATAGTGCGATTGTCGCGCTCCTGGTGACGCTAGGTTCGCTACCAATGGCTCAAATGATAGCCAATGGAACCTACTAGGTGGCCCAAAGCGTTTGAGCCACCAACCGGACGCACCCAATAGCATAGCGTTTTAAAGTGTACATACTTTTGTACCCCATCATACATATATATGTGTTCAAGTGTACACATTGTTTCACATATGATTATTGAATTTGTTATACATTTATCAACATATGATAGAATTTGTTATACATTTATCAACATATGATTATGATAGAATTTTCACATATAAATGGATACCCATACAATGTTACACATGTGCTGCTAACAGCTGATGTGGCAGATGGCATATGGCATGCGTTTATGCATGATCATTGAGATGATTGGTGGATGGATTTTTCACATATAGATGGAGGTACCCGTACATTATTACACATGTGCTGCTAACAGCTGATGTGGCAGATGGCATATGGCATGCGTTTATGCATGATCATTGAGATGATTGGTGGATGGATTTTTCACATATAGATGGAGGTACCCGTACAATATTACACATGTGCTGCTAACAGCTGATGTGGCAGATGGCATATGGCATGCGTTTAAGATGCATGATGCGATCATTGAGATAATTCTCATGAATTCTCAACTTGTTTATATGCACTATGTATATATAACAAATATATAATAAATATTTCTTTACAAAAACACAAACAGAATGGCTTCTTGACAGCAACAGTTTAACAATTAAAAAAAAAAACCCTACCCACTTACTACGCCAATTTTGGTGGCATTCACCACTGCAATGATTTACGCACCGCCGCCTTTATTTACTCGATTTCGAAGATTTTCCGAGCATTAGAATTGGAGGGCATTTCTCAGCAATAATTGCAGAATGCGTCTGAAGTCGCTAGGCGATTGTTTATTTTTACACATTTTACATTTATATATTTCTAAGATCCAAAGTGTAATATCCTTTTGTATATTTTTCTTCAATTTTTAAATAAATATTTCTTTACACAAACACAAACAAAATGGCTTCTTGACAGCAACAGTTTTACAATTAAAAAACAAAACCCCTACCCACTTACCTCTGTTTTTGGTACCCTTATATCTGTTTTTCTGTTTTTGGTAATATGGTACTCATACGACCTGTATAACCCCATTTGCGCGCCGTGAAAAAATCGGGTTTTCACCACGCGTCAATGCATCAAATGCACCAAAATGCACCAAAAAAGTGGTGAATGGTACCAAAAATCCATCCACCAAATGCACCAAAAATAGCGTAGTAAGTGGGTAGGGGTTATTATGCATTATTCGGCATTTTTTACGATCCCCAAAATCCAAAATTTTTGCCAGAATAAAATAATTAACATTAAAAAAACATTAACATTAACATATTTTCAACAGAAAAAATCAAAACTTCAAAACATAAACAGTCAATATTGTCAAATTTATTTTTCTCAGTTCAGTTGATATTGAGATTTTCATAAGAACAGTTGTGTTGAACGGAGCGATTTGAATTTGTTCTCGAAGAAAATAATTCCAAAAAAAAACCTGACGCAAATAATGAATAAACAAAAAATATTTTCTTACTGAATATTGTGGAATATTTATATATTCGTAATACAATTGTATATATACAATATACAACAAAATCAGCGGATACCAAAATAATTGCCGAAAAAGTGAGTGCAAAAAATTTCTTACAAAAACACACAAAAAAAAATCATAACTGGGATTGCATTATCGCAAGGCAATATGTCCTTCCTTTTAAATGGTAAACTTTTACGATCTTCACTATCGAAGACAGTTTTAAACTGGACCGGACTTGGGGCTACGCGTGAAAAGCACGTGATGCCCAAGCATTTGGAAAAAGTCAATAAAGACAAAGACCCACCATTTGCACACATGGTTGAGTATTATTATCACTCGGCCGCTCAGCTAATGGAGCCGATGATGATAAAGGAGCTGGAAAAGTATCCTTACATGAAGAAGGAACAGCGTGAACAACGTGTTTCCGCCATGCTTAAATTGATGGGCTGCACTACAAATCTATTGGAAGTTACCTTCCCTATAATAAGAAGTGATGGCAATTACGAGCTAATCACCGGCTATCGCGCACACCACACTAGACACAGATTACCACTCAAAGGCGGTGGGTTCAATTATATTATTGGCTATTATTTTTCTAGAAAAGCTGGTATATTCAAAAAATTTCTCAACGAATTTTCTAGAATATATGCATGTAGTTGTGTGTTTCAAGAAAATGTACTTCCTTTTCAATGCTTCAACTGCTGATGTCTAGCATGATATATATAACTGACTGATCATATCCGTTCCTCTTTTGTAGGCATACGTTTTGCCATGGACGTCGACGCCGATGAGATACGCGCTTTGGCTTATCTGATGGCGTTTAAGACGGCTTGCGTGAATGTACCGTTTGGTGGTTCCAAGGGTGGCATACGTATCGACCCGAAGAAGTATACTGCACAAGAATTGCAAACAATTACGCGTCGCTATACAATGGAGCTATTACGTCGCAATATGATAGGTCCGGGTATAGATGTACCGGCACCAGATGTGAATACCAGCCAACGCGAGATGAGTTGGTTGGTGGATCAATATATTAAAACTTTTGGTAATTTTTTTTTATGAAATATTAGAAAACGTCTTGATAGACAAATAAATTGTTCTTCTAGGCTATAACGATGTAGATGCATTGGCCATCACGACTGGTAAGCCAGTAGAAATAGGCGGTATAAATGGTCGCACCGCCGCCACGGGACGTGGTCTATTTAAGGCGGCTGAATGTTTTATTATGGATAAAGATTGGATGGATTTATTAGGCTGGAAGACTGGTTGGAAAGATAAAACCGTGATCGTACAAGGGTTTGGCAATATCGGTTCCCATGCATCCGTTTTTGTAGTGGAAGCCGGTGCCAAACTGATCGGTGTTCAAGAATTTGACGTGTCTCTAGTAAATGAGAATGGCATAGATCCAAAGGTATGTGGCGTATTGAAAATAAATATCTCCATGATAATATTTTTTTAATTTTCTTCATATACTTAGGACTTAATGGAGTATTATGCAAAAAATAATAAATCAATCAAGGGCTATACCAAAGCCACCGAAAAAGAGGGCAGTTTGTTGGGTGAAAAATGCGATATACTAATGCCTTGCTCTACGCAAAAGGTTCTCACTGTCGAAAATGCTAACAGTGTACAAGCCAAGATGATTTTAGAAGGCGCTAATGGTCCTTCGACGCCAGCTGCCGATGAAATATTACGTAAAAAGAATGTACTCATTATACCGGATTTGTTTTGCAATGCTGGCGGTGTAACGGTATCCTACTTTGAGTACTTAAAGAATATCAATCATGTATCTTATGGCAAAATGAATGTTAAACGCGAGAAAGCCATAATCAACGAGATCTTTAACTCCATGAATGAGTGCGAGGTAAGTGAACTTTGACCACCGTGCAAATAAGTTAATTTGTTAATATGAATTTTTTTAATTTATTTATTTAGGATAAGTTCAAGCCAAACAAAAAGTTAAAGCTCATAAGAGACTGTACGAAGGAGGCGGATATTGTAGACGCAGGACTACAAACAGTTATGGAAACTGCGGGGGCAGGCATTAAGATTGTGGCCAATGAATTCGGTCTCTGCAATGATTTACGCACCGCTGCCTTTATTTACTCGATTTCTAAGATTTTCCGAGCCTTAGAAATGGAGGGCATTTCTCAACAATAATTACAGAATGCGTCTGAAGTCGCTTGGCGATTATTTATTTTTACAAATTTTACATTTATATATTTATAAGATCCAAAGTGTAATATCCTTTTGTATATTTTTCTTAAATTTTTAAATAAATATTTCTTTACAAAAACACAAACAGAATGGCTTCTTGACAGCAACAGTTTAACAATTAAAAAAAAAACCCCTACCCACTTACTACGCCAATTTTGGTGGCATTCACCACTGCAATGATTTACGCACCGCCGCCTTTATTTACTCGATTTCGAAGATTTTCCGAGCATTAGAATTGGAGGGCATTTCTCAGCAATAATTGCAGAATGCGTCTGAAGTCGCTAGGCGATTGTTTATTTTTACACATTTTACATTTATATATTTATAAGATCCAAAGTGTAATATCCTTTTGTATATTTTTCTTCAATTTTTAAATAAATATTTCTTTACACAAACACAAACAAAATGGCTTCTTGACAGCAACAGTTTTACAATTAAAAAACAAAACCCCTACCCACTTACCTCTGTTTTTGGTACCCTTATATCTGTTTTTCTGTTTTTGGTAATATGGTACTCATACGACCTGTATAACCCCATTTGCGCGCCGTGAAAAAATCGGGTTTTCACCACGCGTCAATGCATCAAATGCACCAAAATGCACCAAAAAAGTGGTGAATGGTACCAAAAATCCATCCACCAAATGCACCAAAAATAGCGTAGTAAGTGGGTAGGGGTTATTATGCATTATTCGGCATTTTTTACGATCCCCAAAATCCAAAATTTTTGCCAGAATAAAATAATTAACATTAAAAAAACATTAACATTAACATATTTTCAACAGAAAAAATCAAAACTTCAAAACATAAACAGTCAATATTGTCAAATTTATTTTTCTCAGTTCAGTTGATATTGAGATTTTCATAAGAACAGTTGTGTTGAACGGAGCGATTTGAATTTGTTCTCGAAGAAAATAATTTAAAAAAAAACCTGACGCAAATAATAAATAAACAAAAAATATTTTCTTACTGAATATTGTGGAATATTTATATATTCGTAATACAATTGTATATATACAATATACAACAAAATCAGCGGATACCAAAATAATTGCCGAAAAAGTGAGTGCAAAAAATTTCTTACAAAAACACACAAAAAAAAATCATAACTGGGGTTGCATTATCGCAAGGCAATATGTCCTTCCTTTTAAATGGTAAACTTTTACGATCTTCACTATCGAAGACAGTTTTAAACTGGACCGGACTTGGGGCTACGCGTGAAAAGCACGTGATGCCCAAGCATTTGGAAAAAATCAATAAAGACAAAGACCCACCATTTGCACACATGGTTGAGTATTATTATCACTCGGCCGCTCAGCTAATGGAGCCGATGATGATAAAGGAGCTGGAAAAGTATCCTTACATGAAGAAGGAACAGCGTGAACAACGTGTTTCCGCCATGCTTAAATTGATGGGCTGCACTACAAATCTATTGGAAGTTACCTTCCCTATAATAAGAAGTGATGGCAATTACGAGCTAATCACCGGCTATCGCGCACACCACACTAGACACAGATTACCACTCAAAGGCGGTGGGTTCAATTATATTATTGGCTATTATTTTTCTAGAAAAGCTGGTATATTCAAAAAATTTCTCAACGAATTTTCTAGAATATATGCATGTAGTTGTGTGTTTCAAGAAAATGTTCTTCCTTTTCAATGCTTCAACTGCTGATGTCTAGCATGATATATATAACTGACTGATAATATCCGTTCCTCTTTTGTAGGCATACGTTTTGCCATGGACGTCGACGCCGATGAGATACGCGCTTTGGCTTATCTGATGGCGTTTAAGACGGCTTGCGTGAATGTACCGTTTGGTGGTTCCAAGGGTGGCATACGTATCGACCCGAAGAAGTATACTGCACAAGAATTGCAAACAATTACGCGTCGCTATACAATGGAGCTATTACGTCGCAATATGATAGGTCCGGGTATAGATGTACCGGCACCAGATGTGAATACCAGCCAACGCGAGATGAGTTGGTTGGTGGATCAATATATTAAAACTTTTGGTAATTTTTTTTTATGAAATATTAGAAAACGTCTTGATAGACAAATAAATTGTTCTTCTAGGCTATAACGATGTAGATGCATTGGCCATCACGACTGGTAAGCCAGTAGAAATAGGCGGTGTAAATGGTCGCACCGCCGCCACGGGACGTGGTCTATTTAAGGCGGCTGAATGTTTTATTATGGATAAAGATTGGATGGATTTATTAGGCTGGAAGACTGGTTGGAAAGATAAAACCGTGATCGTACAAGGGTTTGGCAATGTCGGTTCCCATGCATCCGTTTTTGTAGTGGAAGCCGGTGCCAAACTGATCGGTGTTCAAGAATTTGACGTGTCTCTAGTAAATGAGAATGGCATTGATCCAAAGGTATGTGGCGTATTGAAAATAAATATCTCCATGATAATATTTTTTTAATTTTCTTCATATACTTAGGACTTAATGGAGTATTATGCAAAAAATAATAAATCAATCAAGGGCTATACCAAAGCCACCGAAAAAGAGGGCAGTTTGTTGGGTGAAAAATGCGATATACTAATGCCTTGCTCTACGCAAAAGGTTCTCACTGTCGAAAATGCTAACAGTGTACAAGCCAAGATGATTTTAGAAGGCGCTAATGGTCCTTCGACGCCAGCTGCCGATGAAATATTACGTAAAAAGAATGTACTCATTATACCGGATTTGTTTTGCAATGCTGGCGGTGTAACGGTATCCTACTTTGAGTACTTAAAGAATATCAATCATGTATCTTATGGCAAAATGAATGTTAAACGCGAGAAAGCCATAATCAACGAGATCTTTAACTCCATGAATGAGTGCGAGGTAAGTGAACTTTGACCACCGTGCAAATAAGTTAATTTGTTAATATGAATTTTTTTAATTTATTTATTTAGGATAAGTTCAAGCCAAACAAAAAGTTAAAGCTCATAAGAGACTGTACGAAGGAGGCGGATATTGTAGACGCAGGACTACAAACAGTTATGGAAACTGCGGGGGCAGGCATTAAGATTGTGGCCAATGAATTCGGTCTCTGCAATGATTTACGCACCGCTGCCTTTATTTACTCGATTTCTAAGATTTTCCGAGCCTTAGAAATGGAGGGCATTTCTCAACAATAATTACAGAATGCGTCTGAAGTCGCTTGGCGATTATTTATTTTTACAAATTTTACATTTATATATTTATAAGATCCAAAGTGTAATATCCTTTTGTATATTTTTCTTAAATTTTTAAATAAATATTTCTTTACAAAAACACAAACAGAATGGCTTCTTGACAGCAACAGTTTAACAATTAAAAAAAAAACCCCTACCCACTTACTACGCCAATTTTGGTGGCATTCACCACTGCAATGATTTACGCACCGCCGCCTTTATTTACTCGATTTCGAAGATTTTCCGAGCATTAGAATTGGAGGGCATTTCTCAGCAATAATTGCAGAATGCGTCTGAAGTCGCTAGGCGATTGTTTATTTTTACACATTTTACATTTATATATTTATAAGATCCAAAGTGTAATATCCTTTTGTATATTTTTCTTCAATTTTTAAATAAATATTTCTTTACACAAACACAAACAAAATGGCTTCTTGACAGCAACAGTTTTACAATTAAAAAACAAAACCCCTACCCACTTACCTCTGTTTTTGGTACCCTTATATCTGTTTTTCTGTTTTTGGTAATATGGTACTCATACGACCTGTATAACCCCATTTGCGCGCCGTGAAAAAATCGGTTTTTCACCACGCGTCAATGCATCAAATGCACCAAAATGCACCAAAAAAGTGGTGAATGGTACCAAAAATCCATCCACCAAATGCACCAAAAATAGCGTAGTAAGTGGGTAGGGGTTATTATGCATTATTCGTAATTTTTTACGATCCCCAAAATCCAAAATTTTTGCCAGAATAAAATAATTAACATTAAAAAAACATTAACATTAACATATTTTCAACAGAAAAAATCAAAACTTCAAAACATAAACAGTCAATATTGTCAAATTTATTTTTCTCAGTTCAGTTGATATTGAGATTTTCATAAGAACAGTTTTGTTGAACGGAGCGATTTGAATTTGTTCTCGAAGAAAATAATTACAAAAAAAAACCTGACGCAAATAATAAATAAACAAAAAATATTTTCTTACTGAATATTGTGGAATATTTATATATTCGTAATACAATTGTATATATACAATATACAACAAAATCAGCGGATACCAAAATAATTGCCGAAAAAGTGAGTGCAAAAAATTTCTTACAAAAACACACAAAAAAAATTCATAACTGGGATTGCATTATCGCAAGGCAATATGTCCTTCCTTTTAAATGGTAAACTTTTACGATCTTCACTATCGAAGACAGTTTTAAACTGGACCGGACTTGGGGCTACGCGTGAAAAGCACGTGATGCCCAAGCATTTGGAAAAAATCAATAAAGACAAAGACCCACCATTTGCACACATGGTTGAGTATTATTATCACTCGGCCGCTCAGCTAATGGAGCCGATGATGGTAAAGGAGCTGGAAAAGTATCCTTACATGAAGAAGGAACAGCGTGAACAACGTGTTTCCGCCATGCTTAAATTGATGGGCTGCACTACAAATCTATTGGAAGTTACCTTCCCTATAATAAGAAGTGATGGCAATTACGAGCTAATCACCGGCTATCGCGCACACCACACTAGACACAGATTACCACTCAAAGGCGGTGGGTTCAATTATATTATTGGCTATTATTTTTCTAGAAAAGCTGGTATATTCAAAAAATTTCTCAACGAATTTTCTAGAATATATGCATGTAGTTGTGTGTTTCAAGAAAATGTTCTTCCTTTTCAATGCTTCAACTGCTGATGTCTAGCATGATATATATAACTGACTGATCATATCCGTTCCTCTTTTGTAGGCATACGTTTTGCCAAGGACGTCGACGCCGATGAGATACGCGCTTTGGCTTATCTGATGGCGTTTAAGACGGCTTGCGTGAATGTACCGTTTGGTGGTTCCAAGGGTGGCATACGTATCGACCCGAAGAAGTATACTGCACAAGAATTGCAAACAATTACGCGTCGCTATACAATGGAGCTATTACGTCGCAATATGATAGGTCCGGGTATAGATGTACCGGCACCAGATGTGAATACCAGCCAACGCGAGATGAGTTGGTTGGTGGATCAATATATTAAAACTTTTGGTAATTTTTTTTTATGAAATATTAGAAAACGTCTTGATAGACAAATAAATTGTTCTTCTAGGCTAAAACGATGTAGATGCATTGGCCATTACGACTGGTAAGCCAGTAGAAATAGGCGGTATAAATGGTCGCACCGCCGCCACGGGACGTGGTCTATTTAAGGCGGCTGAATGTTTTATTATGGATAAAGATTAGATGGATTTATTAGGCTGGAAGACTGGTTGGAAAGATAAAACCGTGATCGTACAAGGGTTTGGCAATGTCGGTTCCCATGCATCCGTTTTTGTAGTGGAAGCCGGTGCCAAACTGATCGGTGTTCAAGAATTTGACGTGTCTCTAGTAAATGAGAATGGCATAGATCCAAAGGTATGTGGCGTATTGAAAATAAATATCTCCATGATAATATTTTTTTAATTTTCTTCATATACTTAGGACTTAATGGAGTATTATGCAAAAAATAATAAATCAATCAAGGGCTATACCAAAGCCACCGAAAAAGAGGGCAGTTTGTTGGGTGAAAAATGCGATATACTAATGCCTTGCTCTACGCAAAAGGTTCTCACTATCGAAAATGCTAACAGTGTACAAGCCAAGATGATTTTAGAAGGCGCTAATGGTCCTTCGACGCCAGCTGCCGATGAAATATTACGTAAAAAGAATGTACTCATTATACCGGATTTGTTTTGCAATGCTGGCGGTGTAACGGTATCCTACTTTGAGTACTTAAATAATATCAATCATGTATCTTATGGCAAAATGAATGTTAAACGCGAGAAAGCCATAATCAATGAGATCTTTAACTCCATGAATGAGTGCGAGGTAAGTGAACTTTGACCACCGTGCAAATAAGTTAATTTGTTAATATGAATTTTTTTAATTTATTTATTTAGGATAAGTTCAAGCCAAACAAAAAGTTAAAGCTCATAAGAGACTGTACGAAGGAGGCGGATATTGTAGACGCAGGACTACAAACAGTTATGGAAACTGCGGGGGCAGGCATTAAGATTGTGGCCAATGAATTCGGTCTCTGCAATGATTTACGCACCGCTGCCTTTATTTACTCGATTTCTAAGATTTTCCGAGCCTTAGAAATGGAGGGCATTTCTCAACAATAATTACAGAATGCGTCTGAAGTCGCTTGGCGATTATTTATTTTTACAAATTTTACATTTATATATTTATAAGATCCAAAGTGTAATATCCTTTTGTATATTTTTCTTAAATTTTTAAATAAATATTTCTTTACAAAAACACAAACAGAATGGCTTCTTGACAGCAACAGTTTAACAATTAAAAAAAAAACCCCTACCCACTTACTACGCCAATTTTGGTGGCATTCACCACTGCAATGATTTACGCACCGCCGCCTTTATTTACTCGATTTCGAAGATTTTCCGAGCATTAGAATTGGAGGGCATTTCTCAGCAATAATTGCAGAATGCGTCTGAAGTCGCTAGGCGATTGTTTATTTTTACACATTTTACATTTATATATTTATAAGATCCAAAGTGTAATATCCTTTGGTATATTTTTCTTCAATTTTTAAATAAATATTTCTTTACACAAACACAAACAAAATGGCTTCTTGACAGCAACAGTTTTACAATTAAAAAACAAAACCCCTACCCACTTACCTCTGTTTTTGGTACCCTTATATCTGTTTTTCTGTTTTTGGTAATATGGTACTCATACGACCTGTATAACCCCATTTGCGCGCCGTGAAAAAATCGGTTTTTCACCACGCGTCAATGCATCAAATGCACCAAAAAAGTGGTGAATGGTACCAAAAATCCATCCACCAAATGCACCAAAAATAGCGTAGTAAGTGGGTAGGGGTTATTATGCATTATTCGTCATTTTTTACGATCCCCAAAATCCAAAATTTTTGCCAGAATAAAATAATTAACATTAAAAAAACATTAACATTAACATATTTTCAACAGAAAAAATCAAAACTTCAAAACATAAACAGTCAATATTGTCAAATTTATTTTTCTCAGTTCAGTTGATATTGAGATTTTCATAAGAACAGTTGTGTTGAACGGAGCGATTTGAATTTGTTCTCGAAGAAAATAATTACAAAAAAAAACCTGACGCAAATAATAAATAAACAAAACATATTTTCTTACTGAATATTGTGGAATATTTATATATTCGTAATACAATTGTATATATACAATATACAACAAAATCAGCGGATACCAAAATAATTGCCGAAAAAGTGAGTGCAAAAAATTTCTTACAAAAACACACAAAAAAAATCATAACTGGGATTGCATTATCGCAAGGCAATATGTCCTTCCTTTTAAATGGTAAACTTTTACGATCTTCACTATCGAAGACAGTTTTAAACTGGACCGGACTTGGAGCTACGCGTGAAAAGCACGTGATGCCCAAGCATTTGGAAAAAATCAATAAAGACAAAGACCCACCATTTGCACACATGGTTGAGTATTATTATCACTCGGCCGCTCAGCTAATGGAGCCGATGATGATAAAGGAGCTGGAAAAGTATCCTTACATGAAGAAGGAACAGCGTGAACAACGTGTTTTCGCCATGCTTAAATTGATGGGCTGCACTACAAATCTATTGGAAGTTACCTTCCCTATAATAAGAAGTGATGGCAATTACGAGCTAATCACCGGCTATCGCGCACACCACACTAGACACAGATTACCACTCAAAGGCGGTGGGTTCAATTATATTATTGGCTATTATTTTTCTAGAAAAGCTGGTATATTCAAAAAATTTCTCAACGAATTTTCTAGAATATATGCATGTAGTTGTGTGTTTCAAGAAAATGTTCTTCCTTTTCAATGCTTCAACTGCTGATGTCTAGCATGATATATATAACTGACTGATAATATCCGTTCCTCTTTTGTAGGCATACGTTTTGCCATGGACGTCGACGCCGATGAGATACGCGCTTTGGCTTATCTGATGGCGTTTAAGACGGCTTGCGTGAATGTACCGTTTGGTGGTTCCAAGGGTGGCATACGTATCGACCCGAAGAAGTATACTGCACAAGAATTGCAAACAATTACGCGTCGCTATACAATGGAGCTATTACGTCGCAATATGATAGGTCCGGGTATAGATGTACCGGCACCAGATGTGAATACCAGCCAACGCGAGATGAGTTGGTTGGTGGATCAATATATTAAAACTTTTGGTAATTTTTTTTTATGAAATATTAGAAAACGTCTTGATAGACAAATAAATTGTTCTTCTAGGCTATAACGATGTAGATGCATTGGCCATCACGACTGGTAAGCCAGTAGAAATAGGCGGTATAAATGGTCGCACCGCCGCCACGGGACGTGGTCTATTTAAGGCGGCTGAATGTTTTATTATGGATAAAGATTGGATGGATTTATTAGGCTGGAAGACTGGTTGGAAAGATAAAACCGTGATCGTACAAGGGTTTGGCAATGTCGGTTCCCATGCATCCGTTTTTGTAGTGGAAGCCGGTGCCAAACTGATCGGTGTTCAAGAATTTGACGTGTCTCTAGTAAATGAGAATGGCATTGATCCAAAGGTATGTGGCGTATTGAAAATAAATATCTCCATGATAATATTTTTTTAATTTTCTTCATATACTTAGGACTTAATGGAGTATTATGCAAAAAATAATAAATCAATCAAGGGCTATACCAAAGCCACCGAAAAAGAGGGCAGTTTGTTGGGTGAAAAATGCGATATACTAATGCCTTGCTCTACGCAAAAGGTTCTCACTGTCGAAAATGCTAACAGTGTACAAGCCAAGATGATTTTAGAAGGCGCTAATGGTCCTTCGACGCCAGCTGCCGATGAAATATTACGTAAAAAGAATGTACTCATTATACCGGATTTGTTTTGCAATGCTGGCGGTGTAACGGTATCCTACTTTGAGTACTTAAAGAATATCAATCATGTATCTTATGGCAAAATGAATGTTAAACGCGAGAAAGCCATAATCAACGAGATCTTTAACTCCATGAATGAGTTAAATGTTAATATGAATTTTTTTAATTTATTTATTTAGGATAAGTTCAAGCCAAACAAAAAGTTAAAGCTCATAAGAGACTGTACGAAGGAGGCGGATATTGTAGACGCAGGACTACAAACAGTTATGGAAACTGCGGGGGCAGGCATTAAGATTGTGGCCAATGAATTCGGTCTCTGCAATGATTTACGCACCGCTGCCTTTATTTACTCGATTTCTAAGATTTTCCGAGCCTTAGAAATGGAGGGCATTTCTCAACAATAATTACAGAATGCGTCTGAAGTCGCTTGGCGATTATTTATTTTTACAAATTTTACATTTATATATTTATAAGATCCAAAGTGTAATATCCTTTTGTATATTTTTCTTAAATTTTTAAATAAATATTTCTTTACAAAAACACAAACAGAATGGCTTCTTGACAGCAACAGTTTAACAATTAAAAAAAAAACCCCTACCCACTTACTACGCCAATTTTGGTGGCATTCACCACTGCAATGATTTACGCACCGCCGCCTTTATTTACTCGATTTCGAAGATTTTCCGAGCATTAGAATTGGAGGGCATTTCTCAGCAATAATTGCAGAATGCGTCTGAAGTCGCTAGGCGATTGTTTATTTTTACACATTTTACATTTATATATTTATAAGATCCAAAGTGTAATATCCTTTTGTATATTTTTCTTCAATTTTTAAATAAATATTTCTTTACACAAACACAAACAAAATGGCTTCTTGACAGCAACATTTTTACAATTAAAAAACAAAACCCCTACCCACTTACCTCTGTTTTTGGTACCCTTATATCTGTTTTTCTGTTTTTGGTAATATGGTACTCATACGACCTGTATAACCCCATTTGCGCGCCGTGAAAAAATCGGTTTTTCACCACGCGTCAATGCATCAAATGCACCAAAATGCTCCAAAAAGTGGTGAATGGTACCAAAAATCCATCCACCAAATGCACCAAAAATAGCGTAGTAAGTGGGTAGGGGTTATTATGCATTATTCGTCATTTTTTACGATCCCCAAAATCCAAAATTTTTGCCAGAATAAAATAATTAACATTAAAAAAACATTAACATTAACATATTTTCAACAGAAAAAATCAAAACTTCAAAACATAAACAGTCAATATTGTCAAATTTATTTTTCTCAGTTCAGTTGATATTGAGATTTTCATAAGAACAGTTGTGTTGAACGGAGCGATTTGAATTTGTTCTCGAAGAAAATAATTACAAAAAAAAACCTGACGCAAATAATAAATAAACAAAAAATATTTTCTTACTGAATATTGTGGAATATTTATATATTCGTAATACAATTGTATATATACAATATACAACAAAATCAGCGGATAACAAAATAATTGCCGAAAAAGTGAGTGCAAAAAATTTCTTACAAAAACACACAAAAAAAAAATCATAACTGGGATTGCATTATCGCAAGGCAATATGTCCTTCCTTTTAAATGGTAAACTTTTACGATCTTCACTATCGAAGACAGTTTTAAACTGGATCGGACTTGGGGCTACGCGTGAAAAGCACGTGATGCCCAAGCATTTGGAAAAAATCAATAAAGACAAAGACCCACCATTTGCACACATGGTTGAGTATTACTATCACTCGGCCGCTCAGCTAATGGAGCCGATGATGGTAAAGGAGCTGGAAAAGTATCCTTACATGAAGAAGGAACAGCGTGAACAACGTGTTTCCGCCATGCTTAAATTGATGGGCTGCACTACAAATCTATTGGAAGTTACCTTCCCTATAATAAGAAGTGATGGCAATTACGAGCTAATCACCGGCTATCGCGCACACCACACTAGACACAGATTACCACTCAAAGGCGGTGGGTTCAATTATATTATTGGCTATTATTTTTCTAGAAAAGCTGGTATATTCAAAAAATTTCTCAACGAATTTTCTAGAATATATGCATGTAGTTGTGTGTTTCAAGAAAATGTTCTTCCTTTTCAATGCTTCAACTGCTGATGTCTAGCATGATATACATAACTGACTGATCATATCCGTTCCTCTTTTGTAGGCATACGTTTTGCCAAGGACGTCGACGCCGATGAGATACGCGCTTTGGCTTATCTGATGGCGTTTAAGACGGCTTGCGTGAATGTACCGTTTTGTGGTTCCAAGGGTGGCATACGTATCGACCCGAAGAAGTATACTGCACAAGAATTGCAAACAATTACGCGTCGCTATACAATGGAGCTATTACGTCGCAATATGATAGGTCCGGGTATAGATGTACCGGCACCAGATGTGAATACCAGCCAACGCGAGATGAGTTGGTTGGTGGATCAATATATTAAAACTTTTGGTAATTTTTTTTTATGAAATATTAGAAAACGTCTTGATAGACAAATAAATTGTTCTTCTAGGCTATAACGATGTAGATGCATTGGCCATCACGACTGGTAAGCCAGTAGAAATAGGCGGTATAAATGGTCGCACCGCCGCCACGGGACGTGGTCTATTTAAGGCGGCTGAATGTTTTATTATGGATAAAGATTGGATGGATTTATTAGGCTGGAAGACTGGTTGGAAAGATAAAACCGTGATCGTACAAGGGTTTGGCAATGTCGGTTCCCATGCATCCGTTTTTGTAGTGGAAGCCGGTGCCAAACTGATCGGTGTTCAAGAATTTGACGTGTCTCTAGTAAATGAGAATGGCATAGATCCAAAGGTATGTGGCGTATTGAAAATAAATATCTCCATGATAATATTTTTTTAATTTTCTTCATATACTTAGGACTTAATGGAGTATTATGCAAAAAATAATAAATCAATCAAGGGCTATACCAAAGCCACCGAAAAAGAGGGCAGTTTGTTGGGTGAAAAATGCGATATACTAATGCCTTGCTCTACGCAAAAGGTTCTCACTATCGAAAATGCTAACAGTGTACAAGCCAAGATGATTTTAGAAGGCGCTAATGGTCCTTCGACGCCAGCTGCCGATGAAATATTACGTAAAAAGAATGTACTCATTATACCGGATTTGTTTTGCAATGCTGGCGGTGTAACGGTATCCTACTTTGAGTACTTAAATAATATCAATCATGTATCTTATGGCAAAATTAATGTTAAACGCGAGAAAGCCATAATCAACGAGATCTTTAACTCTATGAATGAGTGCGAGGTAAGTGAACTTTGACCACCGTGCAAATAAGTTAATTTGTTAATATGAATTTTTTTAATTTATTTATTTAGGATAAGTTCAAGCCAAACAAAAAGTTAAAGCTCATAAGAGACTGTACGAAGGAGGCGGATATTGTAGACGCAGGACTACAAACAGTTATGGAAACTGCGGGGGCAGGCATTAAGATTGTGGCCAATGAATTCGGTCTCTGCAATGATTTACGCACCGCTGCCTTTATTTACTCGATTTCTAAGATTTTCCGAGCCTTAGAAATGGAGGGCATTTCTCAACAATAATTACAGAATGCGTCTGAAGTCGCTTGGCGATTATTTATTTTTACAAATTTTACATGTATATATTTATAAGATCCAAAGTGTAATATCCTTTTGTATATTTTTCTTAAATTTTTAAATAAATATTTCTTTACAAAAACACAAACAGAATGGCTTCTTGACAGCAACAGTTTAACAATTAAAAAAAAAACCCCTACCCACTTACTACGCCAATTTTGGTGGCATTCACCACTGCAATGATTTACGCACCGCCGCCTTTATTTACTCGATTTCGAAGATTTTCCGAGCATTAGAATTGGAGGGCATTTCTCAGCAATAATTGCAGAATGCGTCTGAAGTCGCTAGGCGATTGTTTATTTTTACACATTTTACATTTATATATTTATAAGATCCAAAGTGTAATATCCTTTGGTATATTTTTCTTCAATTTTTAAATAAATATTTCTTTACACAAACACAAACAAAATGGCTTCTTGACAGCAACAGTTTTACAATTAAAAAACAAAACCCCTACCCACTTACCTCTGTTTTGGTACCCTTATATCTGTTTTTCTGTTTTTGGTAATATGGTACTCATACGACCTGTATAACCCCATTTGCGCGCCGTGAAAAAATCGGTTTTTCACCACGCGTCAATGCATCAAATGCACCAAAATGCACCAAAAAAGTGGTGAATGGTACCAAAAATCCATCCACCAAATGCACCAAAAATAGCGTAGTAAGTGGGTAGGGGTTATTATGCATTATTCGTCATTTTTTACGATCCCCAAAATCCAAAATTTTTGCCAGAATAAAATAATTAACATTAAAAAACATTAACATTAACATATTTTCAACAGAAAAAATCAAAACTTCAAAACATAAACAATATTGTCAAATTTATTTTTCTCAATTCAGTTGATATTGAGATTTTCATAAGAACAGTTGTGTTGAACGGAGCGATTTGAATTTGTTCTCGAAGAAAATAATTACAAAAAAAAACCTGACGCAAATAATAAATAAGCAAAAAATATTTTCTTACTGAATATTGTGGAATATTTATATATTCGTAATACAATTGTATATATACAATATACAACAAAATCAGCGGATACCAAAATAATTGCCGAAAATGTGAGTGCAAAAAATTTCTTACAAAAACACACAAAAAAAAATCATAACTGGGATTGCATTATCGCAAGGCAATATGTCCTTCCTTTTAAATGGTAAACTTTTACGATCTTCACTATCGAAGACAGTTTTAAACTGGACCGGACTTGGGGCTACGCGTGAAAAGCACGTGATGCCCAAGCATTTGGAAAAAATCAATAAAGACAAAGACCCACCATTTGCACACATGGTTGAGTATTATTATCACTCGGCCGCTCAGCTAATGGAGCCGATGATGATAAAGGAGCTGGAAAAGTATCCTTACATGAAGAAGGAACAGCGTGAACAACGTGTTTCCGCCATGCTTAAATTGATGGGCTGCACTACAAATCTATTGGAAGTTACCTTCCCTATAATAAGAAGTGATGGCAATTACGAGCTAATCACCGGCTATCGCGCACACCACACTAGACACAGATTACCACTCAAAGGCGGTGGGTTCAATTATATTATTGGCTATTATTTTTCTAGAAAAGCTGGTATATTCAAAAAATTTCTCAACGAATTTTCTAGAATATATGCATGTAGTTGTGTGTTTCAAGAAAATGTTCTTCCTTTTCAATGCTTCAACTGCTGATGTCTAGCATGATATATATAACTGACTGATCATATCCGTTCCTCTTTTGTAGGCATACGTTTTGCCAAGGACGTCGACGCCGATGAGATACGCGCTTTGGCTTATCTGATGGCGTTTAAGACGGCTTGCGTGAATGTACCGTTTGGTGGTTCCAAGGGTGGCATACGTATCGACCCGAAGAAGTATACTGCACAAGAATTGCAAACAATTACGCGTCGCTATACAATGGAGCTATTACGTCGCAATATGATAGGTCCGGGTATAGATGTACCGGCACCAGATGTGAATACCAGCCAACGCGAGATGAGTTGGTTGGTGGATCAATATATTAAAACTTTTGGTAATTTTTTTTTATGAAATATTAGAAAACGTCTTGATAGACAAATAAACTGTTCTTCTAGGCTATAACGATGTAGATGCATTGGGGACCAAACCAAAGCTCCATATGTAAGTATTGGTCTGATGACGGCAGTACATGCCCAGATCCTGCTGACGATTCTCTTGTACGTATATGCTTTCTTTGTTCTTTTTTCTATGTTCATTTTCCAATTCAGTTTTGTGTCAATCTCAATCCCTAAGTATTTTGCTGTAGGTGATAGTGAGAGAGGAGTACCATTGAGTGCCGGAAGATGAAATTGGGGTATTTTAGTTCTGCTTGTAAATAGCATCGGTTCTGTTTTATTAGTCCGTTATACATGGCCCATTGGTTTAACCTCAAGGCTCTAGTACTTTGTTCAACGCTACCACCCATCAGAGCGGGGAGAGGGCCCCTCATTGAGGTGTCCCCCTGCTTACATAACTATTTTGTGTAGCAGCGCAGTTTGAAGCTATTATCCTTCTATTATAAGCATCGACTGTATCCATCTGCACACCACATCGTTTATGCCGCCATGTGTTAGTGAGTTAATGATTGTGCTTATTTCTATATTATTAAAAGCTCCTTCTATATCAAGAAATGCAGCCATTGTGTATTCTTCATGATGCAATGACTTTTCAATTACATTTATCACATCATGAAGGGCAGTTTCGGTTGATCGACCCTTCATGTATGCATGTTAGGACTTCAATAATGTATCCGCTATGATTGATCATATATGTATATCTATTAGCCTTTCTGGTACCTTCAACATGAAGGATGTTAGGCTTATAGGTCTAAAATCTTTAGCATTATCGTGCGTTCTTCTGCCTGGTTTTGGAAACAAGACCACTTTGATTCTTTTCCAATTTCTTGGGATGAAAGATAGTTGAATGATTGCTTTGTAGATATTGCTGAGCCTTTGAACTATTGGTTCTTTCAACTTTTGTAGCATTATTATACCATCTGGTCCTGTCGCTTTAAACGGCGAAAAACTGTTTATGGCGTATATAATTTTCCTTTTGTCTACAATGTGACTGGAATGATCCTGTTCGTTCGTGTGTATTACTGGTTTAACCTCCGTTACTGCTGTTTATTGACTCACAGGGAAGTGTGTGTGTATGAGTACCTCCAGGGCATCTTACGCAGAGAAGGTCTAAACATCCCCCTCCGTCTTTATGTAAACAGTGCTGGTGTGTTCTTTTGATAGCATCTTACTCAGCCTGGCGGATTCTTTGCAACTTTCTATCAAGGTACAAAAGGATTGCCATGAGTCTGTTTTAGCTTTTCTGACTGTTTTTTTTTGTTGTATTTCATCATGCAATCTTCAGATTTATTGAACGAGGTTAATACAATTTTTTCTATCTTCTCTACCTCTGTATCTAGTTCTTGGGGATTGCTAATATTATTATTACTTGTTCTTTCAATGCTCTTTATTGCTATTTTAGTAAATTTTTCCCAATCTGTTCTACTAGGGTTTCGATATTATCTGGGAGTACTGCATTTCTCACGGATGCCGAAGAGTATCTTTGAGTGATCCGACATGGAAGGTTCGTCGGATACCCTCCAGTCGTGTAAAACTAGACTCTCTGAGTCTTTTGATAGCGTTATATCCAGCACTTCATCCCAACCCGAAAACCTATCCGAGCTTGGGAAAATAAAATTTGGCCTGTTACCCTTGTTGCATATACTTAACCCTCTACCGCATACAACGCCATATATGATTTTGGGATTTGTTGCATTTGGCTTTGCACTAGCAAAGTGATGTAGCGGAACAAATTTGTAACGGTAGTTTTCTTTGGACAATTCTTCGTTGATATTTCAGATACTGTTTGATTTTGATAGGTTTTGCTTGTTGTTTTCGTTTATTTTGTGAAGGTGTCTCACATGAGTAACGCTAAGTGTATTTCGCGGTGTTTTGGACAAAATTTTTATCATACAAATTAGGACTTTTCTCGGAGAAAAAATTATTATTCGAAGGAAAAACATAGTGCTCACACAATAAAAATACAAACCGATTGGAGGGTAAGTACTATAGGCACGCTTTTGTGCAAAATCGGACAAAGCCATATATGGCCTTTCATGCATTTTAGTAAAATTTTTTCAGAAATGGATGCAAGATCTTGTAAATGTAGTCGATAATGGGTCAAACTTGGCCTCGTTTCTTGGTTTGACAATAAGGTAGTAAATATTCTTTCAACTCTCGTTGGAAGGTAGGGATGCAAACGATGTATCGATGTTTTCGTCAAAAAGCATCGATGTTAGCCATCGATGTCTCGAATCTAAATGTGCGCTAAAAAATTCAATGAATAGCGCTGATACAACGGAATCTTCGGATGAGTGTGAAACAGAATACTCGTTTGATATTTGGAACCAGAATAAACATTTGGCCCACCAAAAGGTGAAATGTAAGCTGTCAAATTTATCTACAATTACAGGGACGGAAGGTTGAAGAGAAAGTGTATCTCGGCTGTTACCCCTACCAATCAGAAGCCAATAGATTTTGGCTTGACAGTGAAAAAACTTTCCATGTCGTTGTTTTGAAATTATGTTATTTATTGAGAAAAAACTTTAACAGACATATAATGCTAAGTGAAATAAAATGTACATTTCATTTATTTATGCTTCTGTATCCCTTAGCTTTTCACACTAAATTTAAAATCAAGTCAAAAAAAAATCAAAAATACATCGATGTTTCGATGTATCGATGTTTTAATGACCGATGTTTTTGATTTCGATGGGTTTTAAAGAAACAGCGATACATCGAACCATCGATGTTTCATTTCACGATGTTTGCATCCCTAGTTGGAAGCCAACCTATATCCACAAAGACACGTTTTAGTAAACAATAATTATATGGGCGGCGTAGACTTGCTTGATTTACTACTTGGTCTTTATAGAATTCAGTTACGCACTAAGGTTTGGTACAAAAAGATTTTTTTCCACATGATTGATATGTGCCTTGTAAATTCTTGGATCTTGTGGCGCCGTAAGTCAGGGGAATTTATGCCGTTATTTAATTTCAAACTTGCAGTGAGCGAACATTTTTGCAAGGTAGGAAAATCCCGAAAACGAGGGCGTCCAATTGCATCGGTATCAAACTCTTCATCTCCGACAACAAGCAGAGGAGGCACCAAAAAGAGTAAGCGTCAAGACTTCCCTTTGAATTCTATACGTACTGACTGTATTGGACACTTTCCGAAATGGATGAAAAATAGACAACTTTGTCAAAATGACTGCCCATTCCGTTCGTATACTTTTTGTGAGAAATGTAATGTATTCTTGTGCTACAATGACAAACGAAAATGTTTCACACGCTTCCACACTGAGTAAAAGTAATACACTCCAAGCAACTTTGTATGCATATATTAGTGGAGTTTTATTTTTTTTCATAAAGAAGATGGCCATGCGGTAGAGGGTTAAATTGCTATTTAAAATATATTGTAAGTGCGAGTCACCTCTGGTATTTGTACAGGAGCGGCCCCTGGCGTTGGCGTCACACACTATTAGGACATGTAGGTTGAGACCAGGAAGAAGTGTTTTTCTTTTTGCTCCACCTTTACAACTGTAGTATCTGCTGTGCTGTAATTTGGACAAAGGGATGCATTTATACCTTTATTGATAAGAATGCATGCCCTTGGTTTACCTTCGTTACGCATGTACAAAATATTAAAATTGATGCTATTTAGCCCTTTGATTGCGTCTTCCTTAACCCAGGGCTCCTGTATAAGCCTTACGTCGATGCCTCTCTCACTTATGAGGGTAATCAGATTTGCTGTAGCACTCGTTGACCTCTTCCATGTCGTCTTCGTCAGCGGTTTTGTCGCCTTGGAATATTTTCATCCTGGCCTTGCGAATTCCGAAGCAGATTTTGTTGTCAGCATTCGCCAGATCCTCTACGAACTCCTCGCAAAGGGGGCAACTAAATGCGTGCACGAGGCATCTTTGGAATATCACTGGCGGGTATAATCCTCAATTGAAGGCTTGCAAAGGCGTCGGTAATCTTAGCTACACTACTCGTCAGGAAATCCAGAGAGGACTGGTTCATACATTTGATAACTCTGCAACCCCTGAAGGTTTCAGAAGAGTTAAACTGCGGATGGGGACCCGTAGGACTCAGTGTACTCTGACCAATTTATAAAAAGAGGGATCTGCGCCATATACCGTGGGATAAGCCTCCTCAATATTACATATAAGGTCCTGTCGAGCGTAAGCCTATCGTCAAGAAACTGATTGGACCTTATCAGAGTGGCTTGAGATCTGGAAAATCTACATGGTGAATATCTGACCATGCGCCAAATTTCGAGTCAATGAAGTGACACAAATCTCTTGGAAATGCTATTAATCCATCGAGGTGTCAACTGCCAACTACTTCTACAATCGCAATTTGATATTGTTGCAAAAACACTCATATGTTAGTTGTTAATTTGCGATTCTTTATGTGTCGCAACAAATTAAATGATTTTAGGCATGCGATTAGCCCGTCAGTAACAGTTGATCCAGGAATAATTGGAAGAGTCTGGCGTAAATCACCTACTAACAGAATCCTGGCTCCACCAAAAACGTTCATCGACAATCAAGATCTTTTAAAGTCCTGTGCAGTACCTCCAGCGACTTCTTGAAAATTTGGAAAATTTTCGTTATAGCGCTATTTTTGAAGATTTTGCCGACTGGTGTTTCGTCCATTTGCAATTTAGGAGTAATTTCAAGGCCGAATGTGCCGTATGTTTGCTACTAACAGGTGTCAAGTTGCCCCTATTCCCGTTAACCTTGGTGGTGAAAATGAGTGAAATTGGTTCTGGAATTACATCAGCCCTCATATACTATATATGACGATTTTCTATTGGACAGCAATTAATTTTTATATTATATTATTATCAAGCGACAATTTTTTTCAATTCCGCACAGGACTATTCAGTAGGGAATCGACCGCGCGAGTGATCTTAACCTCCCTCCCGTACCTCCGTGCCTGAGTGACGCATACAACTCTACAGCGTATAGTTAGCCGCCGAAAAATTTCAAAATTTTTAACTCGTGATATCTTTTGAATAGAATGTCAGAATCTAATAATTCACAAAGTTATATAAAGGTTTTGAAGCGATCTTAAATAATAAATCATTTATTTCGATAAGGATTAATACTAAGGTATAAATAAAGAGCCTTTTCAAGTAGTGGTATTTTAATTAATTTTTTTATATAAAATCGCTTATTGTGACAAAATTATAATAGTTAGAGATATGATCACGACGTTTTTTGTAGATAATGATAAGTTCTACAAAATTGTAGTACATCACTTTGTTATATCTTCAATCGTTTTCGCAGCCTTCGCGATTAAAGAAGGTTTTTTGGTATTTTTTTTACATTATCGGAGTTTTGGTAAGGAACCCAATTTTTTTTTAAACTAAATATAGCCTATGTCACTCAGGGATATTGGAATTAAAAATGTGGTAAATATCTTCAATAGAAATAAAGTACCACAACCAATGTTTAAAATTGAATTGTTGCCAAACTCTAATCCAATAAAAAAGAATGAAACACACCCAATATACAATTTAAAATATTTACTCCATCGTAGAATTACCGTTGAAGAACCTCATAATAGAAATGGTCCGGTACAATGCACTAACTGCCAAGAGTATGGGCATACCAAATCATATTGCACTCTACGCAGTGTTTGTGTGGTATGTGGTGATTTGCACCCAACATCAAAATGCACTCTTAAAAAAGAGGATACAAATAAAAAACGCAGTAACTGTGGAGGAAATCATACTGCTAACTACAGGGGCTGCCCTGTATATAAAGACTTGAAATCAAAATTGTCACTGGGAATTCAAGCTCGTCGTAACCAAATGTTGAATATCCCTCGTAACGAAAATGTAGTAATTACAGACCAGAGTTCGAAACCTGGTAATTCTAAGGATATCTTTGTCCAGGGAAGCTATGCAAATGTGGTAAAAGGCAACGCTGTGCAAATGCAACAACCGCAAAATCCACCAAGTGGAGGTATTGAAAATATGATTCTAAATCTGACTCAATGTATGACACAATTCATGTCTACGATGCAAAACATGATCCAAGATTTGATCAAATCTCAAAATCAAATGTTACAAACTTTATTATCTAAAAAATGAGTATACTAAATATTTGTATATGGAATGCCAACGGTGTAAACCAACACAAACTGGAGTTAGTACGATTTCTGACTGAAAAAAACATAGATGTTATGCTGATATCAGAAACTCATTTAACAAATAAAAACAATTTCTTTATAGCGGGATATAGACTTCATGTTACAAATCATCCAGATGGAAAGGCGCACGGTGGAACAGCAGTATTGGTTAGAAATCGGCTAAACCACCATGCTTTAGAACCACATGCTACAGCGCAGCTACAAGCTACAACAATATCATTGAAAAATCGAGGTTCTGACCTCAATCTGACGGCTATATACTGTCCACCTCGTTTTAAAATTACAGACTGCGAATTTAAAGAATTTTTTGGAACGCTAGGTCCAAGATTTCTAGCTGGTGGTGATTATAATGCAAAACACATGTACTGGGGCTCACGTCTTATTAATCCGAAAGGACGACAGCTGTACTACACTATTATAAATAAGCACAATAACCTTGATATAATATCTCCTGGTAAGCCGACATACTGGCCCAGTGATAGAAACAAAATACCAGACTTAATAGATTTTGCTGTAGTCAAAAATATAGATAGATCGCTAATAACAGCAGATACATGTACAGACTTATCTTCAGATCATTCTCCTGTACTAATAAAGTTATGCGAACAGCCCGTGATAGTTGAGCCAAAAGTATCTCTAACATCTTTTAAAACTAACTGGTTGAAATATAGAAAATATATCAGTAGCCACATTAATATCGATTTAAAAATAAGTACAGGAAGAGATATTGATGAAAGCGTAATGGAATTCAATGATGTAATAACAAATGCAGCTGTCTTGGCAACACCTAAAAGAAAAGTTAAGGTTTTTAGAAACATGACTAATAATAAATAGAAAAGCTTGGAAATGAGAAAAGGCAAGCGAGACGTGAATGGCAGTTAAGTCGTTCCCCTTCAACTCTGCGTCAACTGAAATCGGCTGCACGTAAGTTAAAAAAAGCACTTAAACGCGATGAAGAATACAATACTGAAAATTATATAAAGCACCTGTGTTTGGAGGATGGGATCATGTGTAGAAGTTCACGCAAGTGAGGAAAGTTTTTGATTGTCACTCACTTGGGAGTGGCCAGAAACGATTCTTCTCCACATGGTTCAAGCAGCTCACGACTTCCGGTTTTAGACCAAGTATCCTCTGGGTAGCCAACAGACATCCGTTTGAAGGCGAGCTAAAGTGAGAAGGCGAAGCCCGCTTATGCGGTTGTGCGTAGGGTTTGGGACCCACCACATAAAAACACCCCCCAATGAAAAATCTACGAAAGCCTCGGATGAGACACCCCCCTTTTGATGACGACCCCTGCAAACGTTTTAAGGATAATGATATAAGGGCATGCACCTGGAATGTCCGGACCCTTAATTGGGAAAGTGCCTCTGCCCAGCTGGTTGATGTCCTCATACGACTTAAGGCTGACATCACCGCCATCCAAGAAGTGCGATGGACGGGACAAGGACGGAAGAAGGTGGGTCCTTGTGACATCTACTACAGCGGCCATATAAAGGAGCGCAAATTTGGTGTTGGATTTGTGGTGGGAGAGAGACTCCGTCGCAGAGTCCTGGCATTCACCCCGGTGGATGAACGTCTAGCCACAATCCGCATCAAAGCGAGGTTCTTCAACATATCGCTGATTTGCGCCCACGCCCCAACGGAAGAGAAGGACGATGTGACCAAAGATGCTTTCTATGAGCGCCTAGAACGCACCTATGAGCGCTGCCCCCGCCACGATGTAAAAGTCGTGCTTGGTGATTTTAACGCCAGGGTGGGTAAAGAAGGTGTCTTTGGCACAACAGTCGGAAAATTCAGCCTCCATGACGAAACATCGCCAAACGGCCTGAGGCTGATCGACTTCGCTGGGGCCCGAAATATGGTCGTCTGTAGTACCAGATTCCAGCATAAGAAAATACATCACGCTACTTGGCTGTCTCCTGATCGAAACACGCGGAACCAAATCGATCACGTTGTGATAGACGGAAGACATGTCTCCTGTGTTTTAGACGTGCGTACGCTCCGAGGACCAAATATAGACTCGGACCATTATCTGGTCGCAGCGAAGATACGCACCCGCCTCTGTGCAGCAAAGAATGCCCGTCAACAAACACAAGGAAGGTTCGACGTCGAAAAGCTGCAATCGCAACAGACAGCCACGAAATACTCTACTCGACTTGCACTCCTGCTCTCTGAGAGCACTCATCAGCATCTCGGTATAAGGGAACTGTGGAACGGCAACTCAAACTCACTGCGTACCGCTGCAGCCGAAACAATTGGTTTTCGGCAACGACAAAAAACAAGCTGGTACGATGAGGAGTGCCGTCTCGCAGCGGAGAGAAAACAGACTGCCTACCTCGCAACATTGCAAACGACCACAACACGTGCGGGATGGGATAGATACCGAGAGCTGAAGAGGGAAGCGAGACGCATTTGCAGACAAAAAAAGAAAGAGGCCGAAATGCGTGAGTACGAAGAGCTTGAGAAGCTGGCAGACAGAGGGAATGCTCGAAAATTTTATGAAAAAATGAAGCGACTTAACGAAGGTTTCAAGACCGGAGCATCCTCATGTAGAGACCAAGGTGGTAATCTGGTAACCGATGTCCAGGGCATACTGGGATTATGGAGGGAACACTTCTCCGACCTGCTGAATGGCAGTGAGAGTACAACACCAGGAGATGGCGAACCCGATCCCCCAATCGATGACGATGGAACAGATGTTCCATTACCCGCCCATGAAGAAATTCGAATAGCAATTACCCGCTTGAAGAACAACAAAGCAGCGGGGGCCGATAGATTACCGGCAGAACTATTCAAATACGGCGGCGAAGAACTGATAAGGTGCATGCATCAGCTTCTTGGCAGAATATGGTCGGAAGAAAGCATGCCTGACGATTGGAATCTCAGTGTGCTCTGCCCAATCCATAAAAAGGGAGATCCCACAATCTGCGCCAATTACCGTGGGATCAGCCTCCTAAATATCGCATACAAGGTTCTATCGAGCGTATTGTGTGAAAGACTAAAGCCCACCGTCAACAAACTGATTGGACCTTATCAGTGTGGCTTTAGACCTGGAAAATCGACAACTGACCAGATATTCACCATGCGCCAAATCTTGGAAAAGACCCGAGAAAAGAGGATCGACACACACCACCTTTTTGTCGATTTTAAAGCTGCTTTCGACAGCACGAAAAGGAGTTGCCTTTACGCCGCGATGTCTGAATTTGGTATCCCCGCAAAACTAATACGGCTGTGTAAATTGACGTTGAGCAACACCAGAAGCTCCGTCATGATTGGGAAGGACCTCTCCGAGCCGTTCGATACCAAACGAGGTTTCAGACAAGGTGACTCACTATCGTGCGACTTCTTTAACCTGATGCTGGAAAAAATTATAAGAGCTGCAGAGCTAAACCGAGAAGGTACAATCTTCTACAAGAGTGTACAGCTCCTGGCGTACGCCGATGATATTGATATCATCGGAAGCAACAACCGCGCCGTTTGTTCTGCTTTTTCCCGCATGGATAAGGAGGCGAAGCGAATGGGTCTGGAGGTGAATGAGGACAAGACGAAATATCTCCTGTCATCAAACAAACAGTCGGCGCATTCGCGTCTTGGCTCCCACGTCACTGTTGACAGTCATAACTTCGAGGTCGTAGATAATTTCGTATACCTGGGAACCAGCATCAACAACACGAACAATGTCAGCCTCGAAATCCAGCGCAGAATAACTCTTGCCAACAGGTGCTACTTTGGACTGAGTAGGCAATGGAACAGTAAAGTCCTCTCTCGAGGAACCAAAATCAAGCTCTACAAGTCGCTTATCATTCCCGTCCTGCTTTACGGTGCAGAAGCTTGGACGATGTCAACATCAGATGAGACGACACTAGGAGTTTTCGAGAGGAAAATTTTGCGCAAGATTTATGGTCCTCAGAACATTGGCAACGGCGAATACCGCAGACGATGGAACGATGAGCTGTACGAGTTATACGACGACATTGACATAGTTCAGCGAATAAAAAGACAGCGGCTACGCTGGCTAGGTCATGTTGTCCGAATGGACGAAAACACTCCAGCCCTGAAAGTGTTCGATGCAGTACCCGCCGGAGGAAGCCGAGGAAGGGGAAGGCCTCCACTCCGTTGGAGGGACCAGGTGGAGAGCGACCTGGTTACACTTGGGATCTCCAACTGGCGCCGAACTGCGAAGGAGAGAGACAGGTGGCGCACTATCGTCGATTCGGCTATAACCGGCTAAACGGTTGCAACGCCAATCACATACATACCTGTGTCCAAATTCTAGCAAGAAAAACTCCCTTTGGAAAACCCAAAAGTATTTTAAGCCTCCAGTAGATTCCAAGATGCCTATAAGACAGTCGAATGGTAATTGGGCGCGCAATAATGAGGAAAAGGCAAATTGCTTTGCAAATCACCTTGAAAAGGTATTTCAACCCAATGTACCAAAAAACAACTTTAAGTTGCCAACTTTGCCCAATATTGCAAACGAGTCAAGCGTGTCTATTAGGACGTCTACTTATGAAATTATCAAGATCCTAAAAGAGCTAAATCCGAAAAAGTCTTCAGGACACGATAATATTACTCCAAAAATGTTAATTGAGTTGCCAAATATTGCTATATCAGTGCTCTCTTTGCTCTTTAATGCAATTCTTGGTTTCGGGTACTATCCAATTTCGTGGAAAAAGTCGCAGATCATCATGATAGATAAACCTGGAAAAGACTTAACACAACCATCTTCCTACAGACCAATAAGTCTCTTACCATGTCTTTCCAAAATATTCGAAAAAGTTTTACTATCAAAAATGTCTCCTTTCCTCCACGAAAATAATATAATACCAACCCATCAATTCGGGTTTCGTGCTAAACATGGCACAGTAGAGCAAGTGAATAGAATTACAAACGAAATCAGGAAAGCATTCGAGCACAGAGAGTACTGTTCAGCTATTTTTCTCGATGTAGCTCAGGCGTTCGATAAGGTCTGGCATGAAGGCCTTTTATGGAAAATCAAAAACGTTTTACCTTACGAATTGCATAAAACATTGGAGTCATATTTAAGAAATAGGAAATTTACGGTTAAAGTAGCAGATTTTATATCCGAAGAACGAGCAATAAGGGCCGGTGTACCTCAGGGCAGTGTATTAGGCCCCACTCTGTACATAATATATACAGCAGACCTTCCAATAGCTAACAACGTATTGACATCCACTTTTGCGGATGACACAGCCATAGTAAGCCGAAACAAATGCCCCATTAGAGCATCAAGAGTATTAGAGGAGCACTTAACTTGTGTCGAAGAATGGCTAGCCAACTGGCGTATAAAAATTAATGAGCAAAAATGCAAGCATGTTACATTTTCTCTAAGGCCAGAAACATGTCGGACAATTAAAATAAACAATGTATTAGTACCCCAAGCGAATGAAGTAACTTATCTTGGGATTCACCTGGATCGAAGGCTTACGTGGCGGAAACATATAGCGAGTAAAGTAACTTGCATGAAGTTATGAGCAGCAAATTTAAATTGGCTTCTAAACAAAAATTTTAAACTTTGCCTAGACAACAAAGTCCTGTTATACAATGCAATCATAAAACCGATTTGGATGTATGGTATTCAACTGTGGGGTACGACCTGTGCAACCAACATTGATATAATTCAGAGATTCCAATCTAAAATGCTTAGAACAATAACGGGTTCACCATGGTACATGCGTAATGAAAATATCCATAAGGATCTTGATATTCCTATGGTAAAGAAGGAAATAGAGGACAGCAGAAAGAAATATATTTCTAAACTTCGTGAACATCCAAACCCATTGGCAAACGCCTTGGTACATTCCAATCAAACTCGTTTAAAAAGAAGAGATCTACCTGCCTACTAAAAAGCAACGTTCTGCCAAAAAGCTCAAACACATTCTTGAGCTTACTTAGTTGTAAATAGATTTAAGATTTTAATACTTATTGTTAGGCTTTAAACAAAGCAGATTCAATAAATAAAGAAATATTGAAAAAAAAAACTCAGCGATAGTAAAGCTTTCCAACGGTGAAAGAATTTTTCAAATCGGTTCAGTAGTTTCGGATCCTATTCGAGACAAGCAAACAAAAAAACAAACATTTCCTCTTTATAATCAAGAATGATAGAAGACAAGATTACGACAGGCGTTTACAGTTAGCTATTTTGAGTTTTGAGTTCCTGTTGAGTGACAAGTTTCACGACCACGAACACGCGAGCAAAACAAAATTGCACGGTGGTACAAAACAATAAAACCAAAACAAAGAGCTGAAGTCAAGGCTTGTGCTTAATTATTATTTAAAATTTTAAGTGAAAAATTTATTAATTTGAAAAAGAAGTCCGCAATCGCGGAATTAAACAACAATAGTACAAAAAAGTCGTCTATAAAGATTTTTTTCTCACTTTTCCAACCAACAAAAAAGTTAGTAAAATGGCGAACTTTTTGTAACAAAACATATAATTTTAATTATAAATATGCATGATTATATTAGATCATTTTATAAATGAAGATTTTAAGAATTACGTTCATTGTGATATTTTATCTGCACATTATTCAATTTGGTTCACTATGTTTCACATTTCCGTTTTCCATTTGACAATTCTTCTGTTGCCTATTCCCATTCGTTGGTCGTGAACGCTCAGCCTGTCGTAATCTTGTCTTCTATCATTCTTGCTTTATAATATTAGTATAGACAAAAACAACTAAGATATCCAGCCAAAATGTTGTTGTATGTCTTGTGGTGATTTCTTGTTAAAGCTGTACGCTAAGAAGCCCAATATGGGTTTGCTAACCTTAAAGTTGTCACCATTAGTTTCAATATCATGTCGTGACGCGTTATTGACGTTGGATACAGATAATGTTCACGGAAAGGTCGTAGAAAAATTTTATTTTATGTGGTGGTGTTTTTCCTTACTGAATTAAAGCACTTTTAGTTTTCAACATAACCTTTGTATGTATTATGGACAAAATAATAGGTGTATACAGATTTTATGTAATAAATTTAAAACGTTCATATTTCAAACAATTTTGTTTTAGTTATATTAATGTTTGATGTAATTTAACCGAAATATACCAAAAATGTCTCATTCTGAATTTTTTTTCATAAAAGGAAATACCATGTGTCAAAATACTAAGTGTCAAATATTTTTTTCTAAATCACAAGCAAAAATTTAAGTTTAGTCCATGGGTTTTTAAAAACCAGTACATCCTCAATCGGTTTATATTAGTTTTCCAATTTTATTTGGCTGTTATTGTATAAATTTTTGACAGATTTTCAATGGGCTAGCATATTATAACCCCTTTGCTTTCGGAAACAACGTGGAGAAAACATATTATATATCTAGCAAAATAACTTACATGAAGATAAGAGCTGCAAATTTAAATTGGCTTATAAATAAAAACTCTAAACTTAGCCTAGAGAACAAAGCTCTTTTATAAAATGCGGTCATAAAGCCGATTTGGGTGAACGGCATTCAACTGTGGGGTACGACCTGTGCAACTTATATCGATATAATACAAAGGTTCCAATCGAAAGTGCTTAGAACAATCATGAGCTCACCATGGTACATTGGTATCCCTATGGTAAAGAAAGAAGTAGAGGACAGCAGATTGAAATATATGTATAACTAAACTTCGTGATCACCAAAACCCATTGGTTAATGCTTTAGTACAATCCTGTAATCAATCACGTCTGAAAAGAAGAGATATGCCTGAATACTAAAGAGCACCGTTTCACTAAAACAACTTAATCACCTGGTTCAGCTTGTTAGATTTAAGATTTTATAACTTAATGATAGGCTTTAAAGAGCATATTCAGTAAATAAAAAAATATTTTTAAAAAAATATGAGGACTTTCCAAAAGGGGATATCCACATCTTACAATTTTTTCCACAAAACTAGAAAACGTTCTAATGCAAATATTTATAGACCTTCAGAGAATTAGTTTTGTGTTTAGAAACATTACATTGTTTTAACAACACAATTTGGTAAAAAAAAACCCCTTTTGACACGGAATTTTAATTCGGAATTCGGTCCACTGTCACGCCCACAAAATGGCGGAAACCGAAAACCTATACAGTGTCATAACTAAGCCATACATAAAGTTATGAAAATGAAATTTGGAACATAGGATCCCATTAGGGAGGGGCTCATTTGGATGTAATTTTTTTGGAAAAGTGGACGTGACCCCACCCCCAAATAGGTTTTTTGTATATAACTCGCAAACCAATAAAGCTATATAAACCAAACTTTCTGCAGTACAGTCCAAAAATGAAAGAAATCGGATAATAACTACGCCCACCTCCCATACAAAGGTCTGGTTGAAAATTACTAAAAGTGCGTTAACTCACAAACGAAAAACGTCAGAAACACCAAATTTTACATAAGAATTGGCAGAAGGAAGCTGCACTGAGATTTTTTTACAAAATGGAAAATGGGCGTGGCGTCGCCCACTTATGGGTCAAAAACAATATCTCAGGAACTACTCCACAGATTTCAAATTCGGTATATAATATTTTCTTGACAACCTGATGACACGTGTGAAAAATGGACGAAATTGGTTTACAACCACGACAACTTCCCATATAACTCATTTTTGAATTTCATCTTATTCCTTCACTTTAAAATATGTATATACATTAGGAACCAATGAAGATAACGAAATAAAACTTTACACAAACACTGTATATGATATGTTGCATCAATTGTGAAAAAATTGTCAAAATCGAACCATGACTTTTCAAGGCCCCTGATATCGAACATGAAGAACTCAGTGCCTAAGGGTAATATTTCCCCGAAAATATACTTAGGTAAATCCCTCAGATATTTTAATGTACAGTGGGGAGCAAAACCGTCAACATGTTTACTGAATGCGACTAAAGGTCCTTATATCTTTTTTTCTACTAGCAGTATCGGCAACATTTATACACCAAAATAAAGATAATAATTCAATTTATGAAAAATAGAAAACAGAACAGCTTTTTTTTATTCTTGAACGAAAATATACGATAAATTCCATTTACAAGTCATTTTGACAGTTTTGCACCACTGTATAAGTATGCCATGAAAGTCCCGCTATATTTACCGGAATGGCTGGGTTCGGTAATTCAATGGAAGTTCTGAGTAGAGACGGAGTTAACAATTTATATTAGTAACGTTTTGTCTGTCGTGGCGATTACTAAAAATTTTTCCAGGGGTTTTTTGTGAACCAAAAAAAAAAATGCGAAAGTTACGGCGAGACGTCGAAGATAAAGTTATTGTTTTAATTAAAAACGGCTATTCAGCTAGGAAAATTGCTGAAAAGTTAAATATAAGTCGACAAACGGTAATAAATGTGAAGAAAAGACAAAATATTGTCCAAGTTGTAAATGCTGGAGGCCGCCCGCGGAAGCTTACCGATGGTGATGCCCGTGCTGTTGAGCGATTATTACGCAAAAATGAATGTAGGACTCCTCGAGAAGCTGCTGCTAAGTTAGAACTTCAAGCGAGTACATGGACAGTTCGACGCTCTTTAAATAAAATTGGTATGGTTGCTGCGGTTAAACAAAAAAAACCTGCTTTATCTGAACGAAATGTTAAAGCTAGACTTCATTTTTGCCGAGAACGGAAAGATTGGACAATTGAGGACTGGAAAAGGGTTATATGGTCAGATGAGACGAAAATTAACAGGTATCAATCTGATGGTAAGGCATATTTTTGGCATCGTCCGCAAGAAAAGCTTCAGCGTGGACAGGTAAAGCAAACTGTCAAATTCGGTGGCGGAAGTTTGATGATTTGGGGTTGCTTCACGTGGTGGCATATTGGTCCTTTGTTTAGAATAAGTGGAATAATGAATAAGGAGATATATCTGCATATTCTAAATTCACAGTTGCCTGACTTCGTGGACGAATGTGCCTATCCAGCGGAGGAAATAATTTTTCAACAAGATGGCGACCCGAAACATACGGCGAAAATTGTCCAAGAATGGCTCCAAAATCAAAGTTTTAAAACTTTCAAATGGCCAGCACAAAGTCCCGACCTTAACCCGATAGAAAATCTGTGGGCATACGTTAAGCAGCAGCTGGCTAAGTATCGAGATCCGCCTTCCAACATGGACGAACTGTGGAGTCGGGTACAGACGGAGTGGAGAAATATACCCCACTCAATTATTGAAAACTTGGTTGAAAGTATGCCCAGACGCATATAAAGCGTAATAAAAAATAAAAGTCTATGGACAAAGTACTAAGCCCTGTGCAGAACTTAGGTCTAAGTGTATAAGTGCAAAACTGTCAAAATGACTTGTAAATGGAATTTATCGTATATTTTCGTTCAAGAATAAAAAAAAGTTGTTCTGTTTTCTATTTTTAATAAATTGAATTATTATCTTTATTTTGGTGTATAAATGTTGCCGATACTGCTAGTAGAAAAAAATATATAAGGACCTTTAGTCGCATTCAGTAAACATGTTGACGGTTTTGTTCCCCACTGTAATTCATTCCCTCTGAATTTTTTTCTTATAACAGTTTCTCTCTGTACCTGAAATGGTAAAAATCGGGTCATAACTTCCCGAGATCCCATATACCTAATTATAAGTAATATTAAATTAAGTGAACGTATAGTCTTCGATACATTGTATCTTGGTGGTCCCCATATACTATTTATGATGATTTTCGTTATTCTATTGAACTTTATACCCAATATATGGGTCGAATTGTGTTATCTTTATAAAATTACATCAATAAATTGCGAGAGTATAAAATGTTCGGTTACACCCGAACTTAGCCCTTACTTGTTGCTTTTCACTGCTTCGACTGCGAGCGTCTTCTTAAAATGAACAGTTGCTTCTGCTTTTGCTTCTGGAGAAAACAGAAGTCGCAGTCGAAGCAAAAGCAGAAAACGATCGCCGACGAAAAGCGAATCAGCAGCAGCAGACGCCGTGTAAAAAGTTTTGATTTTGTTTAGCTGCTGCTTTCGCTAAGCAACGCAAGTCGAAGCAGCAGCAGCTGCTCGACTTCTGCAAGTCGCCAGCAGCAGCAGTCGCCGTTTGAAAATTTTTGATTTTGCTTTGCTGCTGCTTTCGAATCTGCAAGTCGCTGCGTGTCGCAGTCGCGACTGAAAACAAAATCGAAGAAGACAATTTTGAAGTGGATGTATCGTTGTGGGATTTTATTGAAAACTATTGCTTAAGCGCCAAATACACGACACGAACATTTCCGCGAACTTTCCTCAATCTTGTTCGCAGCTTTGGCCATACACCATACGAACTTTTGGCCGAACATTAGTTCTCTTTCAGACAGCGATGAATACGGACAACAATTGTGCTGCAGCAATATTGCTCGCTGTGGCAATTAAGCGTAGAAAAAAGAGAGAATCTTTGCTTTTTACTTGCCACAATGATGGCAAAGATTTATACATTTCAATAAATTCACTCAGAAATTTTTTATTGTCCTTTTTACTTTTCCGAGCACGTCTGTTCCGTTCAGAAATTACTACGATTATGAGCTATTTCGCCATACACGCACGAACAGTTCGCGCAAATGTTCGCCAAAAATTAAAATTTTTTGATTTTTGGCGAACATTTGCGCGAACTGGCAAACACCACCATACACGACAGAAAAGTTCGCAGAAACATGACATAACGGGAATGTTCGCGGAAATGTTCGTGTCGTGTATTTGGCGCTTTAGTTTTCAGTCCATTGCAGAAAACAATAAAAAAAATTCAAGAAGAGCAACTGCATTTAGGAATATTTATCCGCATTGGCTAAAATTAAAAATATGCACAGAAAAAATTGTAAATGATGCAACTCACGATATGACAAAAACGATTGGCGAAAAGATTCTGATCTCTATAGAAAGGCTATCGAAAATATTATTAAATAATAAATTTCTCATTTCGTGTTTGTTTTCGGATCCCCGTTTCCAACATACACTAACACCACAACAAAAAAATGATGCAATGAATCATTTAAAATCGATATGGGACAGAATAAATGACATAAATTCTACTGGACAGTTATGCTCAACACCAAATTTGGGCTCACATCAATCTGTGAACCATTTTTTTGATGAAGAAGAGCAAGAGATCCAAACGGAAGTCAGTAGTACATTCGACGTCTACTCAAAGATTGACAATCTTCAACTTCCTTTCCAAAGAATCGATGCAGACGTTCTCACGTTTTGGAAAGGAAAGCAGTGCATTGACCAGGAGCTATATGCACTAAGTAATCGGCCCTATTCCCGTTGTCCGTTTTAATAGTCGTTTCTAAGTCGTCGTCGTTCTTATCGTCGTTTCGTTCCTAAATTGGTATTCTTGAAGTATATCGTAACGCCTAAGATAAGTTATCGAAATTTGTCTACATATTTTATATAGTATACTTTAAGGCGCTCTTTTCCCATATAAAAATTTCTTTCTTATGAGACAAATTTTTAAAGCAGTCCTTAATGGATTTTATGCTATTCTCTATTTACTCTAAACAACGTTATCACTGTAATTATTGTACTTACGTACAACAGTGTTAGGTTAGGTTAGGTACGAAGGCTGTTTCCCTATAGGGGGAAACCCACTTAGACTATCGAGAGCAGTCCTTTGTGATGCCGTAAAAATTCAACCCCCTCACTTATTTATGAATCGACAAAGCGCTTGGAACCTACCACAAATCTGCAGAGGTTTTTAACTTCTGTGTCCACTAGTTCGCGGGGCCCAAAAAAGTGAGATCCAAGGATTTTTTGTCTAGATCTCGCAAAGGCGGGACATTCCAAAAGGAAATGCTGGGAGGATTCCACCTTACCTTCTTCTAGGCAGCTTTTGCAGCTAGCATCCGATAAAATTCTTAATTTGACCGCGTGAGTCCCAATGGGACAATGGTCAGGTTAGAGCACCTATAACTTGGGAAAGATTGATCTTGTTTAGGGCAAAGAGTTCCCTTGACCTCTTGCGATTTACATTGGGCCAGAATGATCTTGCGACAGAACAGGTGCTAGTGACTGTCCAACGCCTGCTCAGTTCGACTGAGGCCCATTCATCCAGAAGCAAGTTGCAAGAGGACAGCGGGGCTCCTGTTTGTTCCCATTCCACTGTAAGTGCAACAGAAGTACCTGTCCTAGCAAGCTCATCAGCCTTGCAGTTTCCTGCGATTCGGCTGTGGCCAGGCACCCAAACTAGTATGATAGCAAAGTGCTCCGATGCAACTGATAGCGAGGACTGGCAATCCTTGACCAGCCTGGAGCGCACAGTCATTGAACTTAAGGCTAATATTGCCACCCTACTATCAGAGTGGATCGTTACATTTTGAAAGCTGCTGCACTCCGCAGCAGTGAATCCGCTGCAACCTTTATGGCCGCCACTTCCGCTTGGAACACGCTACAATGGTCCGGAAGCCTAAAGCTGTAGTTAATGTGAAGTTCCGGACTATAAACTCCTCCTCCAACTGCTCAGCCACGGTTCCTGGATAAAGACGACGTCGACTCCGTCCCGTTCCAGACGGAGTAATAACTCTGCGGAGGCCACCTTTGCATGCTGCAGGTTAATCTGGAGAAATTTCATTCTACAGACTCTTCTCCAGTAACGCTAGTTCAGCGCAGTGATTGCCTTCCTCTTACTCTTCGACGAACAGCTTATCCAGACCGAAGGCGGACTCATCGATTGACGAGCCGCCCCCAATGCTGGCCGCATCCGAGGGGATCTGGCCCACTTCCATGGTCATTTGACCGTCCGCTTCAGTTTGAAGCGTCGCAGGCTGCGAGCAGTCCGTCTTGACTTCGGTGGAGAGAACTCTCAAGATTACCTCCTCAAAGCCATAACTAATGGCCCCCTTTAGCTCGTTGAGAGGACCTATGGACTCTGCATTAAGCAGTATCAGCACTTGCCGATAGGGTTCTTCGGTTTTCTCGAGCCGTATCACCACGTACTCCGAGGCCTGCCATGGTTTTAACGGGACGGAGGCAGTTGAGACATTAGCCCGTCAGCCATTTCTGATGAGTGTCACCCCATCACACTCAGGTGACAGAATGCCCCAACAACCAGCCCAGGGTTCAACCGAAAAATCTAAACAGGTGTCTCTACTCGTTGTCCGTGTCATGCCTATGGTTTGGAAAATCAGGGGGTTAGTAAGGCCGTGAAGGCCGCAGTTCATTTAGCGTTACCCAGGATGCACCTCTCGGAGGCGACCCACACCACATCCCCTTGTTAGTCTTCCATCTTTATTTGATTTTTTAAAAGAAGTAGTGGTAACATCTGCGCCCTCCTAACTTTCTTCTAAAATATGTTATACTTCCAGCGTCTCATGCTCCTTGCTTCTGGCTAATCCGACTACTCTACCTAGTGGTCTAGCCAAAGGAGACATGGGTATGTGTTTATTAACTCCTCGTCTTGTTGGAGTACTATTTTTTTTCGTTTTGAATTTTTAGACCTTTCATATCTTAAATATACTCTTAGATATAAAAATACAATTTTATTAATGCCAACAATTTCCGACGCGAGAAAGCGGTGGAATGGATTTAGTTTTTTTTGTTTTAGAAAAAAAAATATGAGGGATAGAAATCGAAATCGATAGAAATCGAAATTTAAAGGATTTATCCCTTTTCTAAAGTCCTTGGCATATGCAGGATATTTTTCCATTTCAGAAATTAAAATTTCAAACTGTTTCCGATTTGGAATTTTCATCTTCACTTCAAATATTCCTTATTAATGTTTGCTTTGCTGTACCACCAACTCAGGTACATATGTATGTATATACAAATGTTTTAATAAATTAATGTTCACAGTTTCATAAATACAAATGTTTTCTAAGAGGTGACGATTGAACGAGCATTTTCGACGTTAAGACTTGTACTTACTGATTACCGAAATCGACTAAGTACTTCCTACTAGAGAATATACTGCTGGTAATATGGAAACCAAGCTTTCTGGACTCAGCAATTGATAACTTATCTCTTTTTCAAGATGACGAAGATTTTGAAAGTTTTTTTTGAATAATATTGTATTTTATGAAAAAAATGAATTAAAAAAAAAACAAATTGTCAAACTGTTTAATTTATAAGAATACAGTTGGAGCAACAAACAGCATAAGCAGCAAAGTAAATCTCGACAGAAGTCGCGACTTGCAGAATCGAAAGCAGCAGCAAAGCAAAATCAAAAATTTTCAAACGGCGACTGGAATTCGGGGATACAGGACAGGAACATGGTTTTGTCTGCAATATCCCAGATGTCCTCGCAGATATCGTCGCAGTTGTCGTCACAGTTTCAAGCGCAGAGATTTGAATTAATGGAGATTAAAGCACAGCAGTCGCAGTTGTCAACACAAGTGTCCTTACAAATAACAGAGCTGCCATCAATACAATTTGCCATGGTTGTAGCTGGTCCATTACCTACCAGCAGATCGGGAAACAGGAGTGGTTTGATGGCTAGGACGGAGAAATACTCAATTCTAAGCCAAGAGACTGACGAGATGGTGGACGTAGACATCAAAAGTTGGGAGATGTGTCACATCCACGATCCGATATCATGGTGGAAAGATTCACCCGAAACTTGGAAGAGCATTTTAGAAAGCTGGTGGACAGGTAGCACCACAGGAACTGAGAATGTACATATATCCATGTTCCTGGCTTATCGGCCTGCTGTCCAGGAATCAACGGCGTAGACGACTGCGAGTATAATTTCTGGTTACGGAATGATTTAAGGTTTAGGATTAATGCCAATGGAGAAAGGAATGTTAAGGAGGATGATAGTGTCCTAGAAGACCAGATTAGGGGAAGAAATGCTAAGCGTTTGATTCTGGAAGTATGTCTAATCGGGACAATCAGACTTAAGTGGAGGGCAGTGTAACGAAAATGGCACCAGAACAAACTATAATTGACTATTGAAATCGATAACTTGCCAGATATATCTAGACATCGATACTCGTTGTTGCCAGAATGTTCGAGTGGCGATGTATCGCTAACAATCGACTATATAAGGGCTGTCGGACTGGCAGCAAGAGATAGTTCTAATAAGAGAGTTGTCGAGTGAGGACAATTCTAAAGAGAGAGTTGTCGAGAAAAGTGTAAACAAGTTACAAGTTAGAGTTGTAAAGTAGAGTTTTGAGTAATAAAGTGTTAAGTTATAAGGAATTATAAATAAAGATTAGTGTGTAGCCATTAAAGTGTGACTTTTATTTGACAATCCAGTGATCGAACTCAGGGTAGAGTTTTAGAGTAAACCTCAGATTTTGGAAATCCGTTACAATATACCGTTTTAGGCAATATACATACGTATACAGAAGAAATGGCAGAAAAAGGCTGCATTCAGATTAAAAAAAATTGTTAAATGGGCATGCGTCGTCAGGAACTACTCGACCAACTTCAATGAAATTTGATCGAAATTTGAATTTATCCTTCGATTTGGTATTCAAACTTATTATTGCGAGAGAAATACAGTACAAATTATGAAACAAAAATTATCTATTCCAATTTTTAGGTTCTGCGAATCTTTCGATGACTTCTTCGACGGTGATTTTAATTTTTATTTAATTTAAGAGAAAGAACGTTCAGAGCTCGCGTTTGTTACGGGAAGTGTACAGAATACTCGGATATAGGTTTGGATTGTTGGGAATATGTCGACATCACATTTTCTTAATGTTTCCAGTGCAGAAGTTGGAATTTCGCTGTCTTCAATTTTTTTTTTGCTTAATTCACCTTTGAATTTCAATTTTTGTACGAATTTTTCATCATCCAGAAGATTCCCGAATCTTTCTATCAAGCATCCGATTAGGTCATCGATTTCGTTTTCTTTTAAAAGACTTGCTTTTTCTGGTAGCAACACACTCAATTGGTAACCATCCAAAACTTCTTGTGAAAAACGAGCTTCCAAATCTTCTTTGATGGTATCAAGCAGAGATATGTAGACAGAGACCCTGTAGTAATCTTCGCAAGTTTTCACGTCGTAATTTTCGCGTTTCGTTTGTCGACCACATATTCTCGGTTTCGCTTCGTCAACATCGAGTTTTTCCGCCATTTTCTTGGCTTCTGAATAAATCAATCGTTATATTTCATCAACTTTTTCCCTCTTTTTTTCCAACGTGGCAAGCAATAATTTTTGATGCCTTCGCCAAATCAATTGCTTCCTATTGAAGAACTACGCTGAGCGAATGGGTGAGCGATAGAATGTCGCTGAGGCAGAAGAGCCCGACGATAAATTCGAACTCGTACTGAAAATAATAATATGTGTACTTGTCGACTTTTATGCTCCCAAAAATGCCAGAAAAAACTTTCACTAATCATATTCTCCAAATATTCAAATCCTTGGTAATAAATTTAATGTGAAATGGCATTTATATTTTTTTTAAAGTGAAGCTGCTAAGAAAAACTGCACAGCATTCGAAAAAAAGGTTTTCTGAAATTTTGCAACATTCTCATTCTATATAAAAAATTCTCATTCTATATAAAGATTCCTGAAGTTTGTTACGGAACAACACCCTCGTTCTCGGAACCCGGCGATTCCCGACGATAACAGCTGGTCCGGAAACGCCTTGAAATCAGGCACGGAAATTTTCCCGGCTCTGTCGGGATTTTATTCCGGACCAGCCGTTATTGTCGGAGGATGGAGTCATATGTAGAAGTTCACGTAAGTGAGGAAAGTTTCTGACTGCCATTCACTTGGGAGTGGCCAGGAACGATTCTTTTACATGTGGCTCAAGCAGCTCACAACTTCCGGTCTTAGACCAAGTATCCTCTGGGTAGCCAACAGACATCCGTCTGGAAGCGAGCTAAAGTGAGAAGGCGAATCCCGCTTATGCGGTTGTGCGTAGGGCTTGGGACCCACCACATAAAAACGAATAACCAGTGAATAAGAAACACAGGCCTCGGATGAGAACCCCCCCTTTTGATGACGACCACGGTAAACGTATAAAGGACTATGATTTAAGGGCATGCACCTGGAATGTCCGGACCCTTAATTGGGAAGGTGCCTCTGCCCAGCTGGTTGATGTCCTCGTAAGAGTAAAGGCTGGCATCAGCGCAATCCAAGAAATGCGATGGACGGGACAAGGACGGAAGAAGGTGGGTCCTTGTGACATCTACTACAGCGGCCATATAAAGGAGCGCAAATTCGGTGTGGGATTCGTGGTGGGAGAGAGACTCCGTCGTCGAGTCCTGGCATTCACTCCGGTGGATGAACGTCTAGCCACAATCCGCATCAAAGCGAGGTTCTTCAACATATCGCTTATTTGCGCCCACGCCCCGACGGAAGAGAAAGGCGAAGTGATCAAAGATACCTTCTATGAGCGCCTAGAACGTACCTATGAGCGCTGCCCCCGCCACGATGTCAAAATCGTGCTTGGCGATTTCAACGCTAGGGTGGGTAAAGAAGGTGTCTTTGGCACAACAGTCGGAAAATTCAGCCTCCATGACGAAACATCACCAAACGGTCTGAGGCTGATCGACTTCGCCGGGGCCCGAAATATGGTCATCTGTAGTACTAGATTCCAGCATAAGAAAATCCATCAAGCTACTTGGCTGTCCCCGGATCGAATCACTCGCAACCAGATCGATCATGTTGTGATAGATGGACGACATGTCTCCAGTGTTTTTGATGTGCGTACGCTTCGTGGTCCCAACATCGACTCGGACCACTATCTTGTAGCAGCTAAGATACGCACCCGCCTCTGTGTAGAAAAGCGCACACGTCAACAAACACAAGGAAGGTTCGACATCGAGAAGCTGCAATCACAACCGACAGCCGAACGATTTTCTACTCGACTTGCACTCCTGCTCTCTGAGAGCACTCATCAGCATCTCGGTATAAGGGAGCTGTGGGACGGCATATCAAACTCCTTACGTACAGCTGCAACCGAAACCATTGGCTTTCGGAAAAGCCAAAAAAACAGCTGGTATGATGAGGGTTGTCGTCTCGCAGTGGAGAGAAAACAGACTGTCTACCTCGCAATGTTGCGATCGACCGCAACACGAGCGGGATGGGAAAGATACCGAGAGCTGAAGAGGGAAGCGAGACGCATTTGCAGAAAAAGAAAGAAAGAGGCAGAAATGCGTGAGTATGAAGAGCTTGACAAGCTGGCCGACAGGGGTAATGCTCGAAAATTTTACGAAAAGATCCGGCGACTAACTGAAGGTTTCAAGACCGGAGCACACTCCTGTGATCTAGTGGTTGATGACCAGAGTATACTGTGTTTGTGGAGGGAACACTTCTCCAGCCTGCTGAATGGCAGTGAAAGTACAACACCAGGAGATGGCGAACCCGATTCCCCAATCGACGACGATGGAACAGATGTTCCATTGCCCGACCGTGAAGAAATTAGAATAGCAATTACCCGCTTGAAGAACAACAAGGCGGCGGAGGCCGATGGATTGCCGGCCGAGCTATTCAAATACGGCGGCGAAGAGCTGATAAGGTGCATGCATCAGCTTCTTTGCGAAATATGGTCGGAAGAAAGCATGCCCGACGATTGGAATCTCAGTGTACTCTGCCCAATCCACAAAAAGGGAGACCCCACAATCTGTGCCAACTATCGTGGGATAAGCCTCCTTAACATCGCTTATAAGGTTCTATCGAGCGTACTGTGTGAAAGACTAAAGCCCACCGTCAACAAACTGATTGGACCTTATCAGTGTGGCTTTAGACCTGGAAAATCAACAACTGACCAGATATTCACCATGCGCCAAATCTTGGAGAAGACCCGTGAAAAAAGGATCGACACACACCATCTATTTGTCGACTTTAAAGCTGCTTTCGACAGCACGAAATGGAGCTGCCTTTATGCCGCGATGTCTGAATTTGGTATCCCCGCAAAACTAATACGGTTGTGTAAGTTGACGTTGAGCAACACCAAAAGCTCCGTCAAGATCGGGAAGGACCTCTCCGAGCCGTTCGATACCAAACGAGGTTTCAGACAAGGTGACTCGCTATCGTGCGACTTCTTTAACTTGATGCTGGAGAAAATTATAAGAGCTGCAGAGCTAAATAGAGAAGGTACAATCTTCTACAAGAGTGTACAGCTACTGGCGTACGCCGATGATATCGATATCATTGGAAACAACACCCGCGCCGTTAGTTCTGCTTTTTCCCGCCTGGATAAGGAAGCGAAGCGAATGGGTCTGGTGGTGAACGAGGACAAGACGAAATATCTCCTGTCATCAAACAAACAGTCAGCGCATTCGCGTCTTGGCTCCCACGTCACTGTTGACAGTCATAACTTTGAAGTTGTAGATAATTTCGTATACCTAGGAACCAACATTAACACCGATAATAATGTCAGCCTTGAAATCCAACGCAGAATCACTCTTGCCAACAGGTGCTACTATGGACTGAGTAGGCAATTGAAAAGTAAAGTCCTCTCTCGACGAACAAAAACTAAACTCTACAAGTCCCTCATCATTCCCGTCCTACTTTATGGTGCAGAAGCGTGGACGGTGTCAACATCCGATGAGACGGCACTAGGAGTTTTCGAGAGAAAGGTTTTGCGGAAGATTTACGGTCCCTTAAACATTGGCAACGGCGAATACCGCAGAAGATGGAATGATGAGCTGTATGTGTTGTTCGACGACATAGACATAGTCCAGCGAATAAAACGACAGCGGCTACGCTGGCTGGGTCATGTTGTGCGAATGGATGAAAGTGCCCCAGCTCTGAAAGTTTTCGATGCAGTACCCGCTGGTGGAAGCCGAGGAAGAGGGAGACCTCCACTCCGGTGGAAGGACCAGGTGGAGAAGGGCCTGTCTTCATTTGGTATTACCAATTGGCGCCAAACCGCCAAAAGGAGAGATGCGTGGCGCACTGTTGTGGACTCGGCTATAACCGCGTAAGCGGTTTCTACGCCAGTTAAGAAGAAGAAGAAGCTGTTATTGTCGGGAATCGCCGGGTTTCGAGGACGAGGACAAGTTAAAACACGGGTTCTATGTGCAAAATTGGCTACTACTATTATTGAATAAATAATCCTAACCTCAATTTTTATGTAAACACTCGTTTGAATGTCAGTGAAATTTCACCACGCACAAAAATGAACAGTAAAATTGAAACAACATCGATACTTACCATTTTAGATATTCAAAATTGGGCACTTTATTTTCCAGAATAAGGTATAACTTCACAGAAATTGACGAAAATGAAATGGGTAATTTGGGCAACTTATAGTTACTATATCGATGATTCCGCTCAGCTGGGCATAGCGTGATTCTACTGGACAGTTAAATTGAGGCGTTTTTGGCGAGATAAACGGATTTAAATGAAACGTCACCATGCGTCGAGTGTTTTTATACTCAATAGTACCAATTATATAGTATGAGACATATATGCCCGCAGAGATATCGAATAGTCAACTGACGCTAGGGGAAACCACGAACTACGAAAAACATATAGACACGATGCCGCTTGCGACTATCGAACGCCCCATTAATTCGATATCTCTGCGGGCATATATATCTCTTACTGTACTCAAGACTTCGACTCTTTCTCAATTCAGTATTTAGTACTTCCGTTGTGAGTCGCCCAGAAAAGATTTAAATAAGTTTGGACAGGTCATATAATGCAATTTATGATAGTATTTTGTTGTGATTTCCATAGTGTATTTGGTGAGAAGAGTGTCACTGTTGTATTTTCATTTTTTTATTGCAGAGAATATTTTTCTAGCAAACAACTGAAATTTTCAGGTTCTGCGAATAGGGAAATTTCAACTCCACCTCCCCCCCCCCGCCACTGAGTTACATTAAGAATTGGGTATTGCATAGTAAATATTTATATGTGCAAAATCAGTTTAGCGGATCTTTCTTACTGATAGTGTCGCAGCAAAGACTTTTTTTGCTAAAATTTGTTTTCAAAATTATTGTAGGTGCATTAACTTAATGAACTATTAAAAATTTTATTACATTTATTTAACTTTAAGCCTAAAATGCCTCGTGGTACTAGTTTATCAGCCGAGGAACAAATATTAATCATAGGAATGCATGAAAGCGGTTCCAAATTGGCTCTAGACCAAAGCGACATCGGAACTGTATCTCAAAATTTCTTAAAAACCCCACTAATTATGGTATAGAGCGACGCAGCGGACGAAAAACAACATTGATGTGCGGTGCGAAAGGATGATTCCACGGCTAGTAGTTGCGGACTTGATAAGCAGCGATCAAATATGGACCTAGTTAAGACAAAAAATCACAATAAATATAATTTTTCAATTATACATAAAAATCAGTTTCTGAAACACACCTCCATGGCACCTAAACCAACGCTAAAGAAAGACACAATAAAGCACATTTGAGGTTTGCAAATAAATACCAATTCTGTGCCGATGAGTGATAGAATACAGTCTTTAATGACGAAAAAAAATTAAATTTGGTCGGCCCAGGTCATTGCAAGAAATATTGGAGAGATTCGCACCAGGAACGACGGTTCTACTACAAGCGATGTTTTGATTTCATGAGCTGCATTTTGCTGCTGTGGAAAGCTATCTACATGTTTTATATTCACTCAAATGAATGCTAATATCAATGTAGATCTTTTGGACAGCGAGTTAATAAAATTTGCTGGCAATATTTATGGCATATAACTGGACATATCGAAAGGATAACGCTTCAATCCACACGAAGAATATCTTTAACGACCGGAAAATTCCGGTATTACAATGTGCAGCATTGAGTTCGAACCTAAATCCTATTGAGGATCTCTGGGGGAACCTCTCTGCTCCTGTTTTCCAAAACGGACAGTAAGTCACCTTGAATTAGCCATAGAGCAAGAATTTGCCAATATTTACATAACTATTCTACAGTCAGTGTTAATTCTCTGATTAAGCGGCTTAATTTAGTTTTAAAATATAAGGACAATTCTACTGACTTTTAAAATAAACATTTCTTTCAGTTAAACTCAAATGTATAGGCTTTACTGGTAAAAATAGTAAAATGCACATATAAATATTTACTATTAGCCTAAATTTCAATTCTGTTTTATAGTTTACAAATATTTTGAAATTTGTTAATTGTTTGTTCTTTATATCGTATACATTAATAATAACAAACCTGCATAGTCAGAAATATTTAGTAATTTTGGAATCTTTAATTTTTTTTTGCAAAAAGCTCAGTCATATATATGCAATTCTTTTTATGGGGTAGGTACTCCAATTAAAATTAGAACATCAAATTTATTCCCTTACAATTTCCGTTCACGCTCCTTACTACCTACTATTTCGAACTTCTGCGGTTTTCTCATTGATGATGTTGGAAAATCAATAAGATAAGAAATTAGCAAGTAAAAAAAACTGGCCGAATGTCAAAACCAGCCGAGGCCGAAATCCTAAACAAATGAAACACTTTGTAAAAGTAAATATCCCGTTTTGAAAAGTCTAACATGCACTAGAAAACATAATTTGTAAATAGCCTCTTTTGTTTTGAAATGAACAAAGCTATATTTTTATACTCTCGCACCAAAAGTTGCTAAGAGAGTATTATAGTTTTGTCCACATAACGGTTGTTTGTAAGTCCTAAAACTAAACTAGTTAGGTTATATATACCAAAGTGATCAGGGCGACGAGTAAAGTCCAAATCCGGATGTCTGTCTGTCCGTCCGTGCAAGCTGTAACTTGAGTAAAAATTGAGATATCTTAATGAAACTTGGAACACGTGTTCCTTGGAACCATAAGAAGGTTAAGTTCGATTGGCGGAATCGGACCACTGCCACGCCCACAGAATGGCGATAACCAAAAACGCATAAAGAGCTATAACTAAGCCATAAATAAAGTTATGAAAATAAAATTTGGAACATAGGATCATATTAGGGAGGGGCACATTTGAATGTAATTGTTTTTGAAAAGTGAGCGTGACCCCGCCCCCAAATAGGTTATTTGTATATATCTTGCAAACCAATAAAGCTATATAAACCAAACTTTCTGCAGTCGTTTCCTTATACAGTCCAAAAATGAAAGAAATCGGATAATAACCACGTCCACCTCCCATACAAAGGTTAGATTGAAAATGACTAAAAGTGCGTTAACTCACTAACGAGAAACGTCAGAAACACCAAATTTTACATAAGAAATGGCAGAAGGAAGTTGTACTGAGATTTTTTTACAAAATGGAAAATGGGTGTGGCGTCGCCCACTTATGGGTCAAAAACCATATCTCAAGAACTACTCGACAGATTTCAATGAAATTCGGTATATAATATTTTCTTGACGCCCTGATGACACTGGTGGAATATGGGCGAAATCGGTTTACAACTACGCCTACTTCCTATATAACTCAATTTTGAATCCTTCTGATTCGGTCACTTTATAATGTATACATAAGGAACCCATAAAGATAGCGAAATAAAACTTTACACAAATACTGTATTTGAGCTGTGACATCACTTGTGGAAAAATTGTCAGAATCGAGCCATGATTTTTCAAGGCCCCTGATATCAAACATAAAGAACTCAGGGCCTAAGGGTAATTTTTCACCGAAAATATAGGTAGATCTGTAAATAAATTGCGAGAGTATAAAATGTTCGGTTGCACCCGAACTTAGCCTTTCCTTACTTGTTCTGCGTAAAAATATCCCGTTTTGAAACGGGCGCTCACATTTAAAGCTCCTTTACTTGGAAACTTATCTCGTTCAGCTCATAATCCAAGCGACTAAATTCTGTATATTAGCACTAAGAACAAGACTGTATGTATACTTCCTCATATAGCAAAATGTAGAATATTCTAGTAAAACAATTTTCATAAATGTATAATATATTCATGAGGCGCGGTAGACAAGATACATGGTTCTATAGAGGCCAAAGTAACATGTCTCACAATAATAGTAAAGGGTGATTTTTTAAGAGCTTGATAACTTTTTAAAAAAAAAAAACGCATAAAATTTGCAAAATCTCATCGGTTCTTTATTTGAAACGTTAGATTGGTTCATGACATTTACTTTTTGGAGATAATTTCATTTAAATGTTGACCGCGGCTGCGTCTTAGGTGGTCCATTCGGAAAGTCCAATTTTGGGCAACTTTTTCGAGCATTTCGGCCGGAATAGCCCGAATTTCTTCGGAAATGTTGTCTTCCAAAGCTGGAATAGTTGCTGGCTTATTTCTGTAGACTTTAGACTTGACGTAGCCCCACAAAAAATAGTCTAAAGGCGTTAAATCGCATGATCTTGGTGGCCAACTTACGGGTCCATTTCTTGAGATGAATTGTTCTCCGAAGTTTTCCCTCAAAATGGCCATAGAATCGCGAGCTGTGTGGCATGTAGCGCCATCTTGTTGAAACCACATGTCAACCAAGTTCAGTTCTTCCATTTTTGGCAACAAAAAGTTTGTTAGCATCGAACGATAGCGATCGCCATTCACCGTAACGTTGCGTCCAACAGCATCTTTGAAAAAATACGGTCCAATGATTCCACCAGCGTACAAACCACACCAAACAGTGCATTTTTCGGGATGCATGGGCAGTTCTTGAACGGCTTCTGGTTGCTCTTCACCCCAAATGCGGCAATTTTGCTTATTTACGTAGCCATTCAACCAGAAATGAGCCTCATCGCTGAACAAAATTTGTCGATAAAAAAGCGGATTTTCACATTTCGAACCGAACACTGATTTTGGTAATAAAATTCAATGATTTGCAAGCGTTGCTCGTTAGTAAGTCTATTCATGATGAAATGTCAAAGCATACTGAGCATCTTTCTCTTTGACACCATGTCTGAAATCCCACGTGATCTGTCAAATACTAATGCATGAAAATCCTAACCTCAAAAAAATCACCCGTTATATATATAAAGGACAGAAACAAATCCTGTTTTATTATCTACATTTCATTTGAAATGTGTGCTTTGCAAATGTATCATACCTTTTTGATTCGATGAAAGTGATAAATACTTGTATATCTTTTGTTTATATTAAAATTGTTTCTTTACTTTTTTAACGTATAACAATAACTATTTTTTAAACTTTATAGGCACGCTTTTGTTTAAGAATAAAAAATATTTGTACAAATTCTTGAAAAGATTAGCAATAAAAAACCGAAAATTTGTATATCACTATGCTTAACAATCGTCTAATATACATATGAATGAAGTATTATTTTAAGTTCCATGCAAATTGGGATGATGCCCAGAGTTGTTATATACAGCTTTTGCGACTTCGTCCTGTAATGTCGACGGAGGGTCAGACAAAATATCGGTCTTCATTGACAAGTACTTTAATTTATTAGAAACAGCTGTATGGGGGGAAAAAAACCTTTCATATATTTATATTTGCATACAATTTCAATATCAATACCTGGCCGCAAGTCAATCAACGAGCAATGCTGGTCAACCCATAAGAACGCTGTACGCCGTAATTCCTCTAAACTGGCACTGGACACTGACGCGGTGTAAGAGGAAAGCAAGGGTTCTAATATAAGCCCCAACTGCGAAGAAATATTAGGATACAATTGTTAAAACTTGAGAGAATAAATAAATATATATAAACTTACAATCCAAAATTTCCAGTCTTGCATTGTACGATGCCGCACGTACTGATCGTACAACTGGCGAACATGTTCTGTGCCCTGGCGTGTTACAGGTGCGCCATTTGCTGGGAGGATTGAGTGCAAATGCCTGCATAAATGAAATTTTAGAAACAATGGGAAACACAAACATTAATTTTGCTTGAGCTACAATACATCAATCTTTCTGCAATCACTTACGTTAACGAATTATTGAGAATATCTCTCTCCTTAAGCAATGCCTCCATATGATCTTTCAATTGATTACGTTCCGCACGCAAATGTTTAATGTGATCCGCACCTTTCTGCAGCATAGCTGCTTTGCTCAGCTGCAACGATGAGAGCAAAGTGTTAAAACTGGCACGCAATGATTTTTAAAATGAAATCACTTACCTTGGCATTGGGATTTTGTTGCAGTTGCGGTATAAGCGAATGCAATAAATCGAAGCCATTTTTAATGTTATATCGTCGTTTTTGTTCGGCATGTATATGACCGGCTCGCCTTTGATTATCTCGTGGAAATTTCAAGCTATGCGTTGGTGAAAGAGGTGAGTCTTGATCGTGAAATGATTCTGGTGATAAGCTCAATGTATTGCTGCACATGGCTGCTTGACTGGCTGTCGGCGGATAACTCATCATCTAATGGGTAGGGGAATTGTACAAATTTAGAACATTTCTTGTCTGTTTCTGTAAAATAAATTTCTTTTATTTATGTATACCTTACTGCAGGGTGGGCTATGCAACATTTGCGGTGCCGCCGGATTTGGCAGTGAAGTAGATTTTTTGGGTGACTTCTGCATTTGCTCTTGATGCATTTGCATGCCATGACGAGTATAAGTTGAATCCGCTGACGTGCCGGATGCATTAGTTGCCGTGCATTGAACGTTGGGCGTTGCAAAGAAATTGGCGCTGGTTGGTGTGCTGCCGATATTTTGCGATTTATTTGTATTTACAGATATGGCCGAAGACGCTGGTGGCGGCACCACAACTGCTGGCATTGATAATGCAGGCATCGGTATATTTACATTCGATATGGCACTTGAGGAAGAACTTTGTTTCTTAAGCAACGAGCGTGAGTCTAGATAATAAATGTATTTAAATTATTTTTTTAATATTTTAAATACAGAAATAATTTTAAAATCTTTGCGAGCTGCTTTAAATACGTTCCGTCTATTTTAATTAGAAATTAAAAAACAACAAAACAGATCTTAGTTTTGGACCAAACTATTTTTTCGGGATATTGGCACAAAAGTAAAAAAACTGCATTCTCCGATTTTCGAAATTAACATTCAATATGTTTTTTTTTCAAATAATTATTATTAATTACAGGATATAGTTACTAAAAAAAAAAACAATATAAGAAAATAATCAACATTTTCTTCTTAATTCAATGTCATATAAATTTTTTTAAACCATATGACCGAAATAAACTGACCGATTTCAATGAAATGCGGTACATAATATTTTCTCCCTCACCCAGAGTAACATAGGCTATATTTATTGCGAGAATCTCAACTTTCCGGAAATAGTTCCCAGGTGAGGGTATCAAAAAGACTCCGTGATGGAGAATCTTAATCTGAAACTGAAAATCGTCTTGCAAGTCATTCTCTTCGCATCGAGAGTCGAATAACATGCGGTCGCACCTGCTTGCTGAATAAAATTTCAAAACCTCCCTAGTCGATATAGTGTACCATGGTGGTGAAAATGAGTGAAATCGGTTCAGGAAATACCTCAGCCCTCATATACTATACATATGTATATGATGATTTTCGTTATTCTGTTTGACTTTATTCCACATATATGAGGTAAATTATATCCACATTTTGGATTTTTAGTTACTATATCTGTAATTAGTACTAATTATTTTAAATTTTACATTTAAAAAAAGGATTTTGCCAAATATTTCGATTTTGGAGGCTAACTTCGAACTTTTTTTTTACTTATGTCTCAATTTCCCGGAAAAAAGTAGTTTTGAGTTTGAGTTTTTTAGTTCGGTCCAATACACCGCCGAGTATTGTACAATGTAAATGCTTTAGATGCAATCATAATCAGAAATCGGACAACTATGGAAGCAAATGATATAAAATCATGGCAAAGTGATCCAAGTCATAATTAAATATTTCGATATATCGCAAATTTTAATTTGAACATCTGGTTCTAACTTACTCGTTGTCAAAAGTTGAGCTAAGGTACTATTATTCAACATGGGATCGCTGGTAGCTGACTGCAACTGCGATGAGACCAAAAGATTATTACTCGCTGCACTACTGGACTTATTGGCGCCACTGGGTGCGACAATCGAATGCTGATGTATTGAATTGCTGCGTGAGCGTGGCTTATTATTTTTAGCCTGATATTTGGGTACAGCGAAGTTATCGTGGCTTGAGCGTGACTCTAATTTTTGCAGTGTCACATTCAAGGGTAAACTATTCGAACGAAACATTTCACGTGGCATCATATTCACAGACGATTGCTGTTGTTGACTAAGCTGCTGCATCGGGTGCTGCTGCTGTGTTGTTAGGAGATGCTGAGTAGATTGTTGTTGTTGTTGGTGCTGATGACTAGATGAAGGCGATAATTGGCAATGTGCCTGTACCTGTAATTGTAAGGGGCTGGACAACGTAGTCACCTGACAGCCTAAATTCGGTGGCAACGATTGTTGGTGTACATGATGTGCGTTCGTCGATTGATCGTGCATATAGGGTGAATTCGTATTAACGCGCATGTTTATGTAGCCGCCAGTGGATGCGGATTTCTTGAAGTTACTCACACTCGGATAGGGTTTGTAAGCGTTTGAGTTACTATTACCACCTAGATTAGTGTTGATGCCATATAGATCATTAGAAGCATTCAAATTATAAATGGACAACATATCGGTGGATGGTGGTTCCGTTTTCACCGTCTGCAACAGTATTGATGAGTTTGCCGTGTGTGGTGAATTGTTAACGTTGATTTGTGGAGAGCTGGGCATGCAATTGGTGGTTGTCTGTATTATTGCATAACTTTTGGGCTTTTGATTTACCATTGAAATATTAAGCAGATTATTGTTAACGTTAAGACCACTATTAGCTGATGCTGATATATCGACACTGCCGTAGCCACCATAAACGGTGCCACTACCATTGTCGCCCGTTCCACTTATTATGCCGCTAGATGTGGGATATTGAGTGGCCGCAGCTTGCATTTGTTGTTGCTGCTGCTGTTGATGATAGGCTATAGTATGATGCTGCAATGCTGTACAAGGCAAAGTAGGCTGCAAATGTTGACTCTGTTGGCTTTTCTGTTGTTCTGCCAACATTTGCTGATAAATTGTGGTTTGATGCAAGGTGGGTTGAGCTTTATCATAATTATGCGGTTCCCGCCTACTGTAATATCAAATATATGGAATTAAATTTAATATAAATGTTATTAATGAAATTTGATGCTACCTAAATGATCTTTGTGAGTTTTTCGAAATTCGCCCCTTCATCACACTTTTGCTTGGAAATTCATTGCCTGAGGATCTATTGTTTGTGACGCCTTCACTTGCTGCCGGAAAATGTTTGGAGTGCATTCGCATAGTTGACGACGCCGTTGTTGCAGAGGCTGAAGAACCTAACCCATCATTTACCCCCACTGTTGAAGAATGGTCATCGGTCATGATGGCATCCACAGTGTTAAGTGCTTGCGCTTGATTTGATCCGGAGGTATTCAATAATTGACTATTACTATTTTCACGAGATAATGGCGCTGGGTAACGTTGTTGAACCATTGACGATTGAAACTGTAGCGAATCAAGTGGCGCGTTTAAGTCCAACATATTGGCATCATCGTTTACAGGTATTGCATTCGAATTATTACCACTGACAACACCAACCATACTATTTGATTCGAGCTGATCAGTACCTACGGATATAATGTTTGATTAAACATTTACATATTATGAGAAATTTCAAAAATACCCATTATTGCTGAGAGGTTATATTCTACATTTTTAAGCATTTCATCAGTGCCTTCCTCTGGCACTGGCGGGAGCCGATTCGGCTGCAACAGCTCTGAGAAGAATAAAGCTTAGTGATAAATAGATATTAATAGGTTATGTTTGTGATTTGCATATGCTTACCATCAATCGTCAGATCGATATCGTCAATATTCGGTTGAAGAGAACCAAGGCCAGGTTGTATGAAATCAGCTATTCCCGCACCGCGCGCTGAAAATGGTATTAAATATTAGTAAAAAGAGTTATTTACTTTTATGTCTACCGAAACTTGCCTATTTCACGTGGATCAGGAAACGGAAATGGACCATTAATCGACGAGAAAAGTGTGTCATTGGTCCAATCGTCGGGTATCATTAACATTCGATCGTTCAGTGGAGACCATTCTAGGAAGTCGAATTCGCTCTTCTATAAATAAAAATAATTTCAATAAAGTAATAATAGTTAAATGAATAATAACTAGGTACAAATATTTAAAGCAATATTTTTAATACGAGTTATTTAAGCTCAAAGAATTCTAAAATTAACATTTCCAACTTAATCTACATATATATGATAATCAAGGTGGCGCTTTAATAATGTGGAAAAATAGCACTTATGAAAGAAGTACTAAAAGGATATTACCACCAACGTTGAAAAAAATATCAGAAAATGATTATTTCTCTCTCTCCCGAGTATCCCATGGTATACATTTTGGTATTTTGAAAACTTATTGAATTCTCTTGGTATTTTTTGTCTGCCGAGGTTAGGTCTTAAATGTTAAATTAAAAACTTCAAATATGAAAATAATTTTCATTTTTTCGTACGGATGAATATTAAGTTTATACATATCTCAAAATTATAAAGCTTGCTCGAACAGTCATTGAAATGTGAATAAAGTACTTATCCCGGAAACACCCCTAATATAGCTGTTCTATGTTCATAATTATTAGTGTATATGATTCGTAAATATTATTGTATTACCACAAAGACTTATTTTTACTTAAACAAATAATAATATGTGCGTAAGTAGGCAGTTGACCGTAACTACGTTGTACTACCGTCCACAAAAATGTTTTACATTTCATACGCGAACTTCAAATAGAGTGGACTTATAACTTAATTCCTTACTTACATAAATACATACAAATATATGTATGAATACCGTTAATCATGCCGGTTTTAAACATTGTCCGCGTATTACGATTCTACACAATAGTGCTGCGTCGTCTGGGAATAATGCCAATTGGCTATTGCTCGAAGGAAAAGAAATATGTACTCCAGACTGGTTGGAGCTTTCAATTAACACACTGGACCTTGCAATTTATATATCTGCTATCGATGACAATTTTGGCTATGAGAAGAGAGGCGTTTTTCATTGTGGAATACACTTCTATTGAAAACAACTACTGGAATGTACTCGTTTTCGGTGCTTTGTTAGTGCAGTTCTTGATTTATGCTTGGATGTTGATGTTTCGTCACTTTCACTTCGACATTATACAACATTGCATTCATTTAACGGAAGAATTGTCCTGCATTACCCCACGCAAGGTCGGCGTTTATCAGCTAATTATGATGGTGGCCGTTATGGGAGCAAGTACGCTCAACACTTGCTTCATGTGGAATAGACTGTCGGTACCGAATTCGTTTAGTGAAACATGCTTCCATATACCGTGGCTAATATTTCAAATGTACTACTTCATATTGTCGTTCATATTATCGTTTTACATTTGCATCGTTCAAATAATAGCTGGACACTTGATTACGGTTAACACTTTTATCGCAGGGATCACGCTACGGCGGTCAACGCGCATTACCGATATATATTTGGACAATATCCAAAATTTTTTAACTATCTATGACAACCTACTGTTGCTCTGTACCGAGAATATCAGTAAAAGTTACGGCGTCATTTTTGTGCTCATCACCTTTATTTCGACGCTTGATATAACTTTCATTGTGTACACGATGTATACTGGGCCTTTGGAAGGATATTTGCAGATAATTGATTCCACAGCGCGATCGGTATCCTTTGCATTGCCATCGGTCATATTCTTATGTATGATGCTGCTCGGCAGTGACATTCAGGCTCAGGTGAGTTAATGAACTGAGAAGCAACACCTGATAATTAATTTTAACACAACATAACCAATAACCACACAACTTTTGCAAACAACAATTTGACGACGTCCTTGTGTAAGGGTGAAGTCTATGCAAAATTTTAATTTCGAAGTTATAGCTAATATAATGGAGCGGGCCAGTGTGCGTATTGTAATGTATTAAAACTTTAAACGCAATTATCTCGAAACAGTGTTTTTAAAAACTACTCGTGTTGTAACTAAAAAAATATTGACTGATTTATCTGAAATTTGGTGTGGCATTTCTCTACATTACAATCGGAAGGATAAACCTAAAAGATATTTTGCATTGGGGTCAAAAATGTAAAACAATAGCTCTAAATTCCGTATTTTTCAGTCTTATTTTATATTGATTTTTATACTTTTCTTTTAAATTTATAGGTTTATCCTTTCTGTTAATATGTCCTAAAAAGCAAATACTTCATTGTTTCAATACTTTCCGATCAATGGTTAAACAGTTTGGGCCCTCAAGTCGAAAGCAGCAGACAAAAAATTATCTTTTGAAAGAAAAAAATAATAATTTTGACTCTAGAAAGATACTATAAAATTGTGTTAAAGTCTAAAAACTATTATTTGACCACCTCCAAAATTAGTTTAAAATAATTACCGATTCGTTTGCTTTTACATGAACTTCCCACCTTAATGCTCAAATATTGCCATCTGTGGCATAACCGCACTAAATCTAAATTGTGTAAACAGATATTTTTGATTATTTATATGAGATTGCAATAGAAATGTGGTCATCAATTAACTTAATTAGCTGATTACAACTTATACGTTTGGCCTGTTGCACGTCTAGTTTAACGTAATTTTAGTTACAATCGGAATGGCGTCATTAAAGTATTGGCATATTTACTTGTTACTGTTGCGTTTGGTAGGCATATGTCCTGCCAGTTTTTCGCGGAAAAATAAGAAGTTCATCTCAACCGCACGCGATCTATTAGTCGCGTTGGTCATAACTGCTCTTACGTTGATTACGACGGAGTGTCTTTTGCTGATTAGCATACATTTTGCATTCGGTCATGATTTGAATATGTACACTGACTTCAAAACGGGGAACACACTCTTCTTCATAGAAATTATTGCAGCCACAGTTCTACAACTATTTCAAAGTATTTACATTTTTATGTTAAGGAACACTGGAATCGAAATGTTAAATGTGATTTATAAACACATTTGTGTTTACACTGAGAATTCTTCAGCTTGTGATTTCCGCTTGAATCGCTGTATTCGGTGGACCTTGGTTGCTCATCTACTAACTCTAGCAGTGCACGAGGTTAATCTGCTAAGTTCTATTTGGGCGCATAATCTGCCACTTCGGCTGACGTTTTGTCTTTCATTTGTTTTGACAATCCGTCCAACGTTTTGCTTCATAGTGTTGTCCACGTACATCTACATCGTGTATGTGCTGTGTCATATATTGGCCTTCTACAATAACAGACTGCTGACAATGGAAACTCATCTAATAAAATCGAAACTTGTGCTGCGACAAAAATTATGTAAACTTTTAATATTGCGTACCGAATTGATTTCGCTTTCTTGTAAAAATATAAGTCAAGTGTATGGTGTGGCTGTGCTGTTGGAGACCTGCTATATTCTCTCGATATTGCCCTCATTTCCCGCATTTGTGTTAAAAATGTTCAGTTGGAATATGCCGTTCAACATTAAGTTTCTGGGACACTCTGTCAGAGCTCTGTTTTGGGTGCTGCCACCGCTGCTCATTCTAATACAAGCAATGGCGATAAACACAATCAACGCTGAGGTAAAAATATTATATTAATTTCGGATTAAGATTTAAAACTTTTGAATCGAGGGTTAAGTGGTAGGGCAGAACTATTGTTAATCTCTCGACATGAGGCAAGTTTTGTTTACTCAAAATTCAAATGAGCAATTTGGACAGATAAATAATCTGTAAGCACAAAAACAGCTGGCGATAAAGGAGGTGCTTAGTTCGAGTGTAGCCGAACACTTCAAACTCTCGCGATTTATGTATATAATTATATTATGACAAAACACAATTTGATCCACATATTCGGCATAAAGTCCACCAGGATAGCGAAAATCATTATTTGTAGTATATGGAAGCAGGTGTAATTCCTAGGCAGTTTTCACTATTTTTTGTCATCAAGCTACATCAAATCCAAGATAATACGTCCACTTAATTTTTGATATCCCACATATTAACCGATATATACGATATATACGATATCGTCCCCTCAATATAACAATAGCGTATGTGCTCATACGCCATTATTTTTTTATTGCATATTCAGAATCTCAATCATTGATTCTATGTCTGCTCAAAATTTCGTCAAATTCTACTTCCACAAAGTGGGTCAAAATGTCATTGGAAAAAATGGTGTATAATTTCATGTTCATGTTTTTTGTTCATGCTTTCTGATTTGAAAAAAAAACTTTAAACTCGATTTTCTCAAAACCCAGAAAAAAATTATACGCTATTGTTATATTGAGGGGACGATATATAGTCAACCGGAAGTTTGAAAATCCGTATTTGAAGTATATGGGGGCTCGAGAAAGTATTGACCTGGTATTGGTTGAGCAGTTTGAGACTTCCCATTTTCCATTTTGTAAAAAAATCTCAGTGCAGCTTTCTTCTGCCATTTTTTATGTAAAATTTTGTGTTTCTGACGTTTCTCGATAGTGAGTTAACGCATGTTTAGTCATTTTCAACCTAACCTTTGTATGGGAGGTGGGCGTGATTATTATGCGATTTCTTTCATTTTTGGACTGTATAAGGAAACGGCTAAAAGAAACGACTGCAGAAAGTTTGGTTTATATAGCTTTATTGGTTTGCAAGATATATACAAAAAACCTATTTGGGGGCGGGGTCACGCCCACATTTCCAAAAAAAATTACATTCAAATGTACCCCTCCCTAATGCGATCCTATGTTCCAAATTTTATTTTCATAACTTTATTTATGGCTTAGTTATAGCTCTTTATGCGTTTTTGGTTATCGCCATTCTGTGGGCGTGGCAGTGGTCCGATTCCGCCCATCGAACTTAACCTTCTTATGGTGCCAAGGAACACGTGTTCCAAGTTTCATTAAGATATCTCAATTTTTACTCAAGTTACAGCTTGTACGGACGGACAGACAGACATCCGGATTTGAACTTTACTCGTCACCCTGATCACTTTGGTATATATAACTCTATATCTAACTCGTTGAGTTTTAGGACTTACAAACAACCGTTATGTGGACAAAACTATAATACTCTCTTAGCAAATTTTGTTGCGAGAGTATAAAAAGAAAACAATACTTTTGTACTATAGAAAGATTTAATAAAATATTGCTTAAGTGTAGAAACAGGATAGACCGATTTTTTGGTTTTTACATGAACTTCCCACCTTAATGCTCTAATATTGACCGTCATCTATGGCATAACCGCTCTAGATATAAATTGTGTAAACAGATATTTTTGATTATTTATATTTAATTGCAACCGAAATGTGGGAATCACTTAACTTAATTAGCTGATTACAGCTTATACGTTTGGACTGTTGCACGTTTAGTTTCACGTAACTTTAGTTACTTTCGGAATGGCGTCATTAAAGTATTGGCATATTTACTTGTTACTGTTGCGTTTGGTAGGCATATGTCCTGCCAGTTTTTCGCGGAAAAATAAGAAGTTCATCTCAACCGCACGCGATCTATTTGTCGCGGTAGGCATAACTGCTCTAACACTGATTATGACAGAATATCTGTTGCTTATTAGCATATATTTTGCATTCGGTCATGGTTTAAATATGTACACTGACTTCAAAACGGGGAACACACTTCTCATCGTAAAATTTTTTGTAGCCACAGTTCTACAACTATTTCAAAGTATTTACATTTTTATGTTAAGGAACACTGGAATCGAAATGTTAAATGTGATTTATAAACACATCTGTGTTTACACTGAGAATTCTTCAGCTTGTGATTTCCGCATGAATCGCTGTATTCGGTGGACCTTGGTTGCTCATCTACTAACTCTAGCAGTGCACGAGGTTAATCTGCTAAGTTCTATTTGGGCGCATAATCTGCCACTTCGGCTGACGTTTTGTCTTTCATTTGTTTTGACAATCCGTCCAACGTTTTGCTTCATAGTGTTGTCCACGTACATCTACATCGTGTATGTGCTGTGTCATATATTGGCCTTCTACAATAACAGACTGCTGACAATGGAAACTCATCTAATAAAATCGAAACTTGTGCTGCGACAAAAATTATGTAAACTTTTAATATTGCGTACCGAATTGATTTCGCTTTCTTGTAAAAATATAAGTCAAGTGTATGGTGTGGCTGTGCTGTTGGAGACCTGCTATATTCTCTCGATATTGCCCTTATTTCCCGCATTTGTGATGAAATGGTGGAATTGGAATATGCCGTTTAACATTAAGTTTCTGGGGCACTCTGTGAGAGCTCTGTTTTGGGTGCTGCCACCGGTACTGATTCTAATACAAGCAATGACGATAAACACAATCAACGCTGAGGTAAAAATATAATATTTCTTACGGATTAAGCTTTGAAATCTTTGGATCGAGGGTTAAGTAGTAAAGCAGGATTAGTGTGATTCTAAATATATTTATATGAAAATTACAAATGAAAATTGGACAGATAAATAATCTGTAAGCATAAAAACACCTTTCGAAAATTAGAAATTAATATAAATAATAAGTACTTAAGCGCCCAGCAAGGTATTCTGACGAAAGGTATTACTAACCAAGGCACATTAGTTCATCGACATTAATTGAGATACTAGTGAGCCATCGTATCTATAGTTCCATCCGAAAAATCAAAATGATTTCGGAAAAAATGTTAAAGAGGAAATATATTGCATAATATGTGTGTGGAATTAAGTACAAACTACGTTAATCATCAGAATTTGTTTGTATTCTGATTTTAAGCTTTTTTCGATAAATTTAAGACGTTTTCGTTATTTTTTAGTGCCTTTGTATATACATATGTAAGCTCAATTATATGAAATACATTTTATGACTAATACAAATTTTACATCTATTTTTAGGCGAACAAGACGATCAAAATTATTGAGAAAATTCCGCGAACTGGCACTGGACTGGATAAAATGGTGATTCAAATTTATTTATTTTTATGAATAAAGTGCATATATTCAGACTATGTATGTGATAATAGAATCAACCAGAAGGAATGAAATAGTCATATTTGGTATGCGGTACCAAGGGAAGTTTAGGCCGATTGATTTTGTTCTCGGTTCAGTCTAATCAGGATTTGTGCTCCATTTAATGATTTAATTATTTCTTGTAAATATTATATTATTTGTGTTTGTAAATATTATAAATTAACATTATTAATGGTCTAAATTATGATATATACATTTTTACATTAGGTGGATAAGTTTTTGATGAAAAATATCCGCAAGAAACCGATATTGACGGCATATGGATTTTTCCAACTGGATCGCAGCGCTTTGTTCAAGGTTTGTTCTCTATTTCAAATATCAGACATTTTGTGTATTAATCTATTATTTTTATTTCATTCCTCAGCTTTTTACAGCAATTATTACGTATATAATGATATTAGTGCAATTCACAGATATTGAAAACTCGTTAAAAACAATTGATTCCGAACTAATGTACCTACATACATAAGATACTCCTATTCGATTGGACCGATTTTAATGAAATGAAATTTGTGTGTATCTTCAGGTGGATGGTGGATGCTTTAGATTTACAATTCGGTCCAATTTGAATTGTTTCTTTAATTTAAATTATATAGAAATATACATAAATCGTTGTCGATATTGGGTCATTTTAGTCATGACTGCAGTATCGAGAAATTCAAAAATGTTCATCTGAAATGTAGTAAGAATAGCCCATAGGCATTCACTTAAAGCTGCCGTGTAATGATTTCAGAAAAACCATACTCGCCATTCACCGTGCGATATATGCGGATGAAATAAAGGCATGTTTGAAAGAAACTTATCTATGGTGATGCGACGAGTTTTTAGATGTTGGGAATAGTAAAATAGATTTGTATGAATATAAGCAATTTTTTTGACTCCCAAATAATTTTAGCAGCGTGGTGACTATCAAAGATGAATTATTAAAAAGTATCAATCCTAGATCCTTATCAAATTCTGGAATAGACCCTCGACAAACAAATCGAAATCCGTCACCTTTTTGTCAACTTCAAAGCCGCTTTCGATAGCAATGACAGTAGCCTATCCCGCCTATTCGACGCCATGTCTACAATTGGTGTCCCTGCACAACTTATTCGGTTATATAAAATGACTTTGAGTACAACAATTAGCATCGACAAAATCGGGAAGGTCCTCTCCGCTCCGTTCGATACCAGAAGATGTTTTAGACAGGGTCATTCCCTCTCGTACCTTTTCTTCTATATAATACTGGAAAAAAGTGATACGCACCGCTAATATGAAACGCAGTGGGGATACGCGGGTAATACTGACTACATAAGGCCTAAAACAAAGCCGTCATCTCAGCTCTATCCAGCCTAGAAAAAGAAACGAACGACGTTGGTCTTGTGGTGAACGAGAACAAGACAAAGTACCATTAGGCCACATACAAAGATTCCTTATAACCTTGTTTATCTCGCAACCAGCATAAATGCCACCACTGGCCGTAAGCCTGGAGATTAAGCGCAGAATAACTCTTGCCAACAAGTGGTACTTTGGAATCGGTAGGTAATTTAGAAGCAGATTTCCCTCTCGATGAAAAAAATACACTCTAGAAGTCACTCATCATTCCCGTCCAATTATACGACGCAGAAACATGGACGACGATAACCCGAGAAGAGCAGCTACTTGAAGCATTCGAAAGAACTGTTGTCCGCATGATCTTTGGAACCGTCCGCGTGAGTGAGGAGTACGGAAAGACGTGGAACCACGAACTGTATGAGATCTACGACGACATGGATATAGTTAAGCGTATAAAAATCCAACGAATGTGCTGGTTAGGAAGACGATGCTCCAGCACGGGTGGACAACAGAAGCAAGCGCGCCTACGCATCCAATGGAAAATAAGCTCTTAGAGACCTATCTGCACTTGGGATGTACAACTCGCGTGACTTTGCAAATGATATTTGTATAATAATTGGCGAAGTTTTGTGTGCTCGGTCCAGACCGACCCACTGTTGTAGTGCCAAAGAAGAAGATATCCATATTTAGTCGTTGATGCGTAAAATTACATTCAAATCTATTGACACTGTTGCTGATCCTGATGAAGTTTTCCTGCAGAGTTTTTAAATTCATTGGATTTGCCTATACATAATTTTGCTTCGAAATTTGAATGACTCGAAATTGTGTGATGACACGAGACTGGTCATAAAAAAAATGAGCAATATTCTATTTTGAGGGGTAAATTCCATATTTCCATCACGTTTGCAATTTCCAATACGCTAGGCATTTGTTTTGACATTAATAAGGCTGGAAATTAACTTAAATATACACAAGGATTAAAAATTCCCAAAACCCTTCTGAATTACCATTTCCTAAACTGTGTGGGAAATGAAATTATTTTTTAAACAAGCATAAGCGATTTACTATTTTTTCTAGGATAATTATCATTTTCGCAAATGATTTCAAAATAAACGTAACGGCGTATAGTGTAAAAGATATTGCTTTAAAAATAAAAATAAATATTTATGAAACAAAACAAGAAAAATGCATTTGTATAATTTGTATAATAAGACAATGCTATCATAAATTTTATTTGGTAAAGTAGAAGAAAAATAGGACCTTCTAATACAAAAGAGTAAGAATAGAGCTTTTGTTTGGAAATTAAAATTGTGCAAATACAATATTTTGTATCATTCGTATGCTTTTTAAGTATATTGTATCGATTTTTCATGTTACTTTTTTAAAATAGCGGAAGTCACAATGTTGTGTAATCAGTTACTTAGTGTAAGTGTAACCGCAAATACAAGTATGAGCGTGAGTAATGTCGTATTTTTAGTTTATCAAAATACAAGTGATTCGTTCTGACAACAAAATAAACTAATTTGCAATTAAGTGCTCCAATTTGCTACCATATTGCAGCACTACTATCTATCTATCTACTATTATACATATATCTTTATTATATTATATTAAAAATATTTATACTTAATCTTTAATATTTTCAAGTGCCATCAGCAACTTACTACTTACCGTGTCATAAGTTAGGCAACCAGCAGTTTTAGATTTGGAATTTTTGCGCCATTTCCTGTATTCAGCCTTGATAACGGTGGTTTGACGTTTCCAATATTTCCCTTCTAATACAACCGCCTGAAATACGAAACAGTTAAGTTTAATTATACAATTTATGTACACATTTTCGCTAGAACTACTAAAAAAATAATATGAGCAACCAATTAAATAAAAAAGAAACCAATTAACGCTTTAATACAATACAGAGATTGTATATTGGGCAACACGTGACCTTGGCATTTTCACAGTGCGTAAGCATTACTTCTTATCTGAGTTTAATTTTGGTTTCGACAGCGGCCACACAATCCGAAAAGAAATGCGCTCCATTTCTAATTTTGAAATTTTAAATGATTGATATAGATTTTTGGTAGACAATGAACCGAATGACAGATCGATAGATGCACGATCGTGCTTATCTATGTATTTATAACAAGAACACATAATGTCTATATATAAATGAGTTTGAAGCACTTGCCTGCGGGTTGCTATGGATGTCAACGTCCAATGGTGAAGCAAACTGGCACACCGGTGTCCTACGCTTCAGTATGACTGCAAAGAGATAACAAATATGGTATATGGAGTTAATTCACAAACGTCTAAGCCGGTAATAATCGCGCCCAGTATTACAATTGCTACGAATATGATTAGAAACGTTTTTTTAACACATATAACATATATACGTACATATGTATGTATGTATTATACTCATGTCTACTTAATTTTCTATTTATATTAGATTTTGCACAACAAAGTAGATATTTATAATGCTTGTACTTCAAGAGACACGATAACTCACATACAGTGATGAGCACACTTTTGGGTTAAAGATAATATTCTACTGCAATAGATGTACGTGGTCTGTTAAAAAAATAATGTGAATTGTCAATTTTTTTTTATGTTGATATACATACACTCCCCTAAACTATGATACAATTTTCAACTGTATTCATTGCTTACTTTCTCTGTAGCTAATGAATATCTGTAATAATATGATAATTTAGTATATAACTAATACTAAAGTCGTATTTTTATTCCAATATAATCAGAAATCGTTCCAGATGATATTCGAAAATAGTTCATATCACAGTTCCCGACGTTATACAGTGTTTACTGTATGCTGTTAACTTTTTAAGGAAAGTTTTTTCAACTATTGAAATGTAAATATACAAAAAAAGTCAGAATCTTCTTATCAATTATAATAAAAGTCCATGAACTCCATAAGAAGTCAGAAGTTTGTCTTTTCCAGACCCAGACTATGTACCACTTTACAAATAAATTCCGATAGAGGGGGAGTATATGTACATCCCCCTGGCCACTTGTACATATTTAATCGACAAATACGTCATAGACATCGCCGAGTTTCGGTGGTCTCACATGCCGTTCATTGAAATTTAAAACAAACGACTTAAGAACTCTAATACAGTTCGTTGTCTGGTTGGTAGGCATACCAATAGACTAGGGACACCATACAATGATTATTGCAGAAGTTGCAAACATATAAATAAAAATCTACATTAATTTTTAATTGAATTTTAATCGACTGGAATATGAAATGCAATCTGCGACAAAGAACGTATTTGTAATTATATATACATACGTTCTTCGTCTGCGAGTTGTTGTTCACGCTACACGACGGTAGATGTCGCTGCTAAAAATAGCAAACAGGTGATGAAACTTACCAACTTCTTATGAAAAGCAAAAAAAAATGTATAACAGCTGATCTGTTATCGAGTAGCAGGTAGTATTAATTAATTTGGCTGTGTGAAAAGGCTATAACGATGTTTCAGTCATATTCTTTTCTAAGTTACTGTAATTATGAGAAATATCTCAATGACTCGGTTTCCCGGAACACATTCCCATTATTCATTATACGTGGTTCCACACTGAATTGACGTAAAAGCAAGATATTTTCTGAAAACATTATAAACAATTTTACACCTCTTTGTTTTCAGTTAGTTGCAATTTTCCTATTACGATGATGAAATGGGATTTAAGAGGGGATTTAAGAGGTGCACGTCCATGTGGATGCAAGGCTTAGTACACGAAAAGAAAGACAACGATCGGTCACGATTTTCTTAACGACGTCTAAGAAGTTGCACTTGTAAAACTTATTGAATTGAACAACTTTAACAAGACCAAACCAGAGGAAACATGTTAGTGAGAGAAGATTCTAGTCCCGATGGTGTCACAATGGGCTTTCTAAAGGCCTAAGTGCGTTGTACGACATCCTTTTTACCTACCTACTTAACCCCACTTCAGTCAGTTGTAGTCATAGAGAAGTATAAACTGGGTTTATATAGGGAACTATGTATATCTGCTATCTGTCATTGGAAAATTTTTTATAACTCTTTGTAATGAAACTTATTCCCAAAATTATGTTATTATTAAAAAATAATAAAATTCAATGCATTATAAATAATAAAAAAGCAACTAAGTAAAAACTGCAAGTTAAAAATATATTGCATATATTATGCACAACACTGTACGTATTATACAGATATTCAATTTGATATAAACACGTAGAGTACTAACAGCAAAACTTGAATTTGCACAATGACGTGCACCTCTTAAATCCCATTTCATCATCGTAATAGGAAAATTGCAACTAACTGAAAACAAAGAGGTGTAAAATTGTTTATAATGTTTTCAGAAAATATCTTGCTTTTACGTCAATTCAGTGTGGAACCACGTATAATGAATAATGGGAATGTGTTCCGGGAAACCGAGTCATTGAGATATTTCTCATAATTACAGTAACTTAGAAAAGAATATGACTGAAACATCGTTATAGCCTTTTCACACAGCCAAATTAATTAATACTACCTGCTACTCGATAACAGATCAGCTGTTATACATTTTTTTTTGCTTTTCATAAGAAGTTGGTAAGTTTCATCACCTGTTTGCTATTTTTAGCAGCGACATCTACCGTCGTGTAGCGTGAACAACAACTCGCAGACGAAGAACGTATGTATATATAATTACAAATACGTTCTTTGTCGCAGATTGCATTTCATATTCCAGTCGATTAAAATTCAATTAAAAATTAATGTAGATTTTTATTTGTATGGTAAATCGATCTTAGTCAGTGTTTTAATCGAGTAGAGGCCAGTTAATTGATCAATTAGCTCCTGTGCGAAAAGGTTATTAAACACTTAACAAAGTTATAGAGTAAAATGACGTGTTAAGCGTTTCTATAACTGTAACTGGACACAACTTCTTTATTTGATATCCTTACATAGAGTAACTATACTTTAACCTTCTGGATAAAAGGCTATTAGTTAAAACTATTTCTACTTTGGTTGGGGTATATATTACATACATATATATGAAGAACCCAAATATCACATTTATCAAATTATTCTTCGAAGAATACAACCGATATCTATCTCTGTTGTTCTATTGCTATCATTCCCGATTTCTCAGACTGTTGAGGTCCGTTTTGAGAAAACCCTCATAGAAGAAAAGTATAAATGGAGGGATGTCATCTGTTTGGAGTCAAAATAATAATGAAATCAACTGAAACCGGCCATTTAATTTTAAAGTGAAATAGAAAAGTAAGTTTAACATTATTGTTATTTTCATTAAATATATAAAATATCAACAAATTTTAAGTAAACTTGTTTATGGTTACTTAGCATTCACCGAAAATGCTACGAAGAGACTACTTATGTACATTTAAATAATTTTATAACTCAAGTTATCTGCCTCAAATAATATGTACGTTCGAGTGAATTCGAGGTGTTTGAATAATAAATAAATTTATAGCATCGCTATTCCTATTGACAACGTTGCTTTGAAGTGGAAAAAAGCTTTTTTTGTTTTACGAATTTACAAAGTACCAGTCTAGACGGTGAGGCTTAATGAATATCCAAATGACATTATCTGAATTAAGGAAGTTAAGTTAAAATTAAATGCAGTTATAAATAGCATAAATCGAGTATTTTTTCAGAAAGCGATTTAATTACATCAGATTTCCTGTTTTAATTAATCGAACCATCGAGGTACCGGGATGGTTCTTACGGAGAGAAAAATTAGAAAAATTGCTTGAAAAAGTCTTAAATCCACAATTTTCTAATCAGCCATACAAACAATTTGTGTCGTTAGTCTCAAAAAGGTTGAGAAGGGCCAAACCGATCTGGCTAATTTTAGTTTTGAAATATTTATGGAAGGCCAGGGAAGGATTAGAAAGTAAGTACATATACATACATACTACATATATCGAAAAATTGTGAGAAAGATAACAAGAAGATGATTTTATTTGAATTGACAACAAAGATATGAAAAAAAGAAAACAAAAAATAATAATATTTTGAAAGTTGTCATTGTTGCTTTGTTAAAATATTTTTATTGTTCAATTGTATAAGGCTGTGTCGATAGCCCAAAACAATTTGTAACAAGTAGGGAAAGGCAACCGAACATTTTATACTCTCGCAATTTATTGATGTAATTTTATTACATACAATTTGAAACTTTATCCAATAGAATAACGAAAATCAGCATATATAGTACATGAGGGTTGAGGTAATTCCTGAACCGATTTCACTCATTTTCAACGCCCAGTTATAATGGGAATAGGGGCAACTTGGCACCTGTTAGTAGGCAGACAAACGGCAATTCGGCCTTGAAATTACTCCAGTCTGCAAAATCGCCAAAAAAAGAGCTGTAAAGAAGATTTTCCAGATATTCAAGTCGCTGGAGTTACTGCACAGGACTTTACAAGATTTACGCGACAACGAAAATATTTTTGGTGAAGCCATGATTCTGTTGGCAGGTGATTTTCGCCAGACTATTCCTGGATCAACTGTTGCTGACGAACTAATCACATTCCTAAAATCATCTAATTTGTGGCGACACATAAAGAATCGCCAATTAACAAATAACATACGAGTGTTTTTCCAACAATATCATACTGCGATTGTAGAAATAGTTGAAAATGGTAGCCTCTTTCATGGCTTCGAAAGAGGAGCTTATTCATCGTGTTTTTCCTGACATGAAACCATAATATAATAAACATAAATAGCTGATTGAATGACCTATATTGGTGGTAAAAAAAAACAAAGATATCTTTGATCTTAATGCGACAATTTAGAATTTCGTTAAAGGAGAGTTGACGCAGCTACAAACCAGGATGACGTATTCAATTATCCCACAGACTATTTCAAATTGTTGGACTATCCCCACTCACTTGCAATTAAAAGTAGTGTGAGTTGTCATCATGCTGCGTAATATAAATCAACATCAAACTTTGCAATAGAACAAGACTGGCTGTGAAGAAGGTAATCAATATCGTCACCAAAGCCAAGATAAAGCCAACTATGAAATTTGGTCATTTGTAACTTTCTCCAATATACGACTAAAAAAATCAAAGTTTTACAAATTATGATGATTTACGCTTAACACAGATCTACAATAATGTCAATCAATCATTTGAAAATTTATCGGCTATAACGTTTTCGTCTTTATGCGTAAGAATTTTTTCTCTGCATTGAAAGATTTACTAATTTAATGTATACCTTAGCTACAAAAACGTGTGGCCGGGTCTGCTAGTTACTGAATAATTATATAAACTTTGCTGCCAATCAATTTACCAAAGTGATATAATGGCTGTTGTCACTGATAATGATACAAATATTGTTAAGTATTGTAACTTGGATTAAGCGCTAAGACAAAATGAACGTAAAATACTCCAATGGTTCAATTCTCGGGGGCGAGCAGCTATCGAAAATTGTTTGCAAATGGTCAGTGGCACTTGAATCGGCGTTGATCAACGGTTTATAAAAATACATTTGGCAGATTCTATAATTCTTGTCTCAACAATGAGGCTTTTGATAAAAGAAATGGAGGATACAGACGAAAGTGAAACTGGAAGCGAAACATCAAAGCAATCTTTGGAAAATGATTTTGACCTATGGGCACTTCATAAATCATTAGTTCATAGCATAAGGCGAAGGCAGAATAATAATCATTTTCTCAAGACGAGCTAAGTTTTGATTTGAATTGCCAAGTTTTAGACCCGAAACGAAACATTGCCGGGGCATGGGAAGAAATTAAGACTATTTATCCCAAACAGCTTTACCCACAAATATTGCCACTTGATTTGCAGTAGCCGCGGAACGTCTATTTCTAGAGCGGGGCAATAATATCTGAAAACCTTAGCGGCGATTAACCGATTAATTCCTTGCAATTAATTGAAATGTTTTTGTTCTTTCAATTAATATTTTGATACATTAATCTAGTAATACGGTTTTTTGCCATCCCTAGTTGTAAATAATTTGCATTTGAACAAAACTGTAAGATGATGGATGGTTATGGTAAATGAACATAATTACATAGGAAGTTCGACTAAAATAGAACTTTTTATACTCTGGCAACAAAAGTTGCTAAGAGAGTATTATAGTTTTGTTCACATAACGGTTGTTTGTAACACCCAAAACTAAACGAGTTAGATATAGGGCTATATATATCAAAATGATCAGGGTGACGAGACGAATCAAAATCCGAATGTCTGTCTGTCCGTCCGTCCGTCCGTGCAACGGATAACTTGAGTAAAAATTGAGATATCTTGATGAAACTTGGAACACACGTTCTTTGGGACCGTGAGAGGGTTGCTTTCGGAAATGGGCAAAATCGGACCACTGCCACGCTCACAAAATGGCGAAAACCGAAAACACATAAAGTGTCATAACTATGCCATAAATAAAGTTATAAAAGTAAAATTTGGAATAGAGGATCGCACTAGGAAGAGGCATATTTGGATGTAATTTTTTTGGGAAAGTGGGCGTGGCCCCGCCCCCAAATCGGTTATTTGTATATAACTCGCAAACCAATAAAGCTATATAAACCAAACTTTCTGCAGTCAGTTCTCTTACGTACCCCACCACACACCATGAAAATCGGATAATAATCACGCTCACCTCCCATACAAAGGTTAGGTTGAAACTTACTAAAAGTGAGTTAACTAAGTAACGAAAAACGCCAGAAACACTAAATTTCACATAAGGAATGGCAGATAGAAGCTGCAATCAGATTTTTTTACAAAATGGAAAATGGGCGTGGCATCACCCACTTATGGGTCAAAACCATATCTCAGGAACTACTAGACCGATTTCAATGAAACTTGGTTTGTAATAGTTTTCTTACATCCCAATGATATGTTGTGAAAATAGGCCAAATCGCTTCACAACCACGCCAACTTCTATATACCAGAACTTTGAAGACGATCTGAATCGATGACTTTACAATATATAAAGGAAGCACTAGTGAAGATATCGGTGCAGAACTTTGAACAAATACTACCTTTATAGTATGAAAGCCCCATTCTAAAAATCGCCGAAATCGGACCATAGGTTTTCAAGGCCCCATATATCGAACATGAGGACCTCGGTGGTTCTAACCTTATATTAGGGTTTCCAACTTTACACAATATATATGATGAATATGTGGGTCAAATTATGTATTATATAATAATCAACAAACTGATTGGACCTTATCAGTGTGGCTTTAGACCTGGAAAATCGACAACTGACCAGATATTCACCATGCGCCAAATTTTGGATCGACACACACCACCTTTTTGTCGATTTTAAAGCTGCTTTCGACAGCACCATGTCTGAATTTGGTATCCCCGCAAAACTAATACGGCTGTGTAAATTGACGCTGAGCAACACCAAAAGCTCAGTCATGATTGGGAAGGAACTCTCCGAGCCGTTCGATACCAAACGAGGTTTCAGACAAGGTGACTCACTATCGTGCGACTTCTTTAACCTGATGCTGGAAAAAATTATAAGAACTGCAGAGCTAAACCGAGAAGGTACAATCTTCTACAAGAGTGTACAGCTCCTGGCGTACGCCGATGATATTGATATCATCGGAAGCAACAACCGCGCCGTTTGTTCTGCTTTTTCCCGCATGGATAAGGAGGCGAAGCGAATGGGTCTGGAGGTGAATGAGGACAAGACGAAATATCTCCTGTCATCAAGCAAACAGTCGGCGCATTCGCGTCTTGGCTCCCACGTCACTGTTGACAGTCATAACTTCATCTACCTGGGAACCAGCATCAACAACACGAACAATGTCAGCCTCGAAATCCAACGCAGAATAACTCTTGCCAACAGGTGCTACTTTGGACTGATTAGGCAATTGAACAGTAAAGTCCTCTCTCGACGAACCAAAATCAAGCTCTACAAGTCGCTTATCATTCCCGTCCTGCTCTACGGTGCAGAAGCTTGGACGATGTCAACATCAGATGAGACGACACTAGGAGTTTTCGAGAGGAAAATTTTGCGCAAGATTTATGGTCCTCAGAACATTGGCAACGGCGAATACCGCAGACGATGGAACGATGAGCTGTACGAGTTATACGACGACATTGACATAGTTCAGCGAATAAAAAGACAGCGGCTACGCTGGCTAGGTCATGTTGTCCGAATGGACGAAAACACTCCAGCCCTGAAAGTGTTCGATGCAGTACCCGCCGGAGAAAGCCGAGGAAGAGGAAGGTCTCCACTCCGTTGGAGGGACCAGGTGGAGAGCGACCTGGTTAAACTTGGGATCTCCAACTGGCGCCGAACTGCGAAGGAGAGAGAGAGGTGGCGCACTATCGTCGATTCGGCTATAACCGGCTAAACGATTGCAACGCCAATCACATACATACATAATATAAATAAAGTTAAATACATAAATTGCGAGAGTATAAAATGTTCGGTTACACCCGAACTTAGCCTTTCCTTACTTGTTTCTTTTAAATATTTTTAATTACATTAAATTTCAAATCAGCTGATCTTACTGGGTATAAGTGCTGCCCACAAGGAATCTCATTTGCATTTACAATATCTCTTACTGCAGATTATCTCAGTTTTTTCGCTCTCGACTAAAACTCGTTGAAAATAAACTATTTAAACGATTTTTTGTGGAAATATTTAATGTAATTAAAAAATAAGTATGATTAAGACTAAAAAAAAATTCCACTTGATAAAAATAAATCTTTATAAAAATCAGCAGCTTCTACAATATGCCTATATCGGGAGCGCACTCTACCTATGTATAATATTCGCTATGCCTACATTTATAATATACGCACGTGTATACATACATACGTATGTACATAGGAGAATATGTTTATCTGTGCAAATACATCTAATTTTATTGTTTTCGTCTATCTCGTGTCCAAATGTTACACAACGATAAACGAAGCTGATAAAATATAAGGTATTTAGCCAGCAGATTAGGTGGAAAAATTCATTTCGGTTTATTAAAAGCACATTTTACAACAACACCAAATATGTATATAATAGACATTCATATATAGTTGGGTAGACAGGTACGTCAGTATGTTCATATGTACAAATAGAGTAACGTAGGCAACACCTCAAATGCTTATCAATGCAAAAATATACTCTAGTAGGGGTTTGTGTTATCATTTTCAGCGTGAATAAAGATACATATTTACATAGATTTTGGTTTATATTTTTGCAAAACAACTTTGTTTATGGGTATGGGTGTGTATATAAATAGAATAACTCACATTGCATATGCCAGCATCGCCAAATTACATTGTTTAGACGAATTTTGTCCTTCCACCGCAAGCGAATCCCTTTGAAATGATTCCATTTTGGAGATGTTAATTTTTGGCTGAAAAGTAAAAATTGTTTTTAAAATATAAAATATAGCAATGTCATTTTATATATAAAATAATATAAACTAATACATCAGATACGGAAATGTAAAATGATAACTACACAATTTAGTACTTTTTTGAAAAAAGAACGATTAATTAATACATTTAATTGATTTTACAATAATAATATTGAGACCAAACAGTAACTCAAGAATTAAAAAATCGAGTACTAGTGTGTTAACATTTAGTACTTCCACATTTGTTTGCAAATAACTTAAAACATTGTGGCCAAGGCTTTTTAATTTTTATACTCTCGCAACAAAGTTGCTATAGAGTATTATAGTTTTGTTCACATAACGGTTGTTTGTAACACCCAAAACTAAACGAGTTAGATATAGGGTTATATATACCAAAGTGATCAGGGTGAAGAGTTGAGTTCAAATCCGAATGTCTGTCTGTCCGTCCGTCCATCCGTCTGTGCAAGCTGTAACTTGAGTAAAAATTAAGATATCTTGATGAAACTTGGCACACTTATTTCTTGGCACCATAGGAAGGTTGCTTTCGAAAACGAGCAAAATAGGACCACTGCCACGCCCACAAAATGGCGAAAACAGAAAACACATAAAGTGCCATAACTAAGCCATAAATAAAGCTATGGAAATAAAATTTGGTATGAAGGATCGCACATATTTGGATGTAATTTTTTTGGTGAGGTGGGCGTGGCCCCGCCCCCAAATAGGTTTTTTGTACATATCTCGGAAACCAATAGAGCTATATAAACCAAACCTTCTGCAGTTTGTTTTTTTAGCCATTTCTTAATACAGTCCAAAAATGAAAGAAATCAGATAATAACCACACCCACCTCCGATACAAAGGTTATGTTGAAAATTACTAAAAGTGGGTTAACTCACTAAAGAAAAACGTCAGAAACACTAAATTTCACATAAGAAATGGCAGATGGAAGCTGCACTCAGATTTTTTTACAAAATGGAAAATGGGCGTGGCGTCGCCCACTTATGTGTCAAAAACCATATCTCAGGAACTACTAGACCGATTTCAATGAAACTTGGTTTGTAATAGTTTCCTTACATCCCAATGATATGTTGTGAAAATAGTCCAAATCGCTTCACAACCACGCCTACTTCCTATATTCCAGAGCTTTGAAGACGATCTGAATCGTTTACTTTACAATATATAAAGTAAGCACTAGTGAAGATATCGGTGCAGAAATTTGCACAAATACTATGTTTATAGTGTGGTATCCATAAATTGTTGGACTTATCCGATTTTTGTAAAAATTCCGAACTTTTATGCAGTCATCCAATCATTTAACAGTCATCCAATGGTTTCCCACGAGCCATTAAAAACAAAGAAAACCACATCAAACCGTTGTTTTGATGAAATGGCAGCTCTTGAATCTCTTCAGGTTGCTCTTCGTCTCCAATGCGGCAAATTTGCTTGTTCACATACCCATTGAGCCAGAAATGGGTCTCATCGCTGAACAGAATTTGGCTTGAAAACTTTATCTTCTTGGTATCTTTCAAAAGCCCATGGAGCGAAGCGATGTCGCTTGGGAAGGTCGAGCGGCTTCAATTCTTCCACAAGCTGTATTTTGTACGCTTTTAATTTGAAATCTCGACGAAAAATGCGCCAACTCGTTCCATACGTTAATCCGAGTTGCTGCGAACGGCACCGAATCGAGTATCCACGGTCTTCGTATACACACTCAGCTATGGCTGCTATATTTTCTTTACTGCGTGCTGGACGTGAATGATGAATGCTGAGTTTCAAGATGGGTGATGGGGACCATAAGTTGAGCGAAGCGCGCGATACACATTCTCTACAGAACGTGAATTTTCGTAATAAAGTTGAACAATTTGTAAACATTGTTCAGGCGTAAGTCTTTCCATGATAAAATGCTAAACAATACTGAACAAAAATAACATTACAGCTTGACACGATTCACGCGTGATCTGTCAAAAAAGCTCTTGTTAAAAAGTACCTTTCCTTGAATCACCCGTTATATAGAATACAGTCCATCGAAAGTTTGAAAATTCTAAAATTAGGTATATGGGAGCTAGAAGAAGTAATTACCCGATTTTACACATTTTTGGCACAGAGTTATTTTTATAAAGATTTCACTAGTACACACTTTATTTATTTATTGGAAAGTTCACGAATCAGATATGGAAACTAAAATTGTGTTGTATGGGAAGCACATATGTATATAGCTGCTTTGAACCGATTTCCCCCATTTTGGGATATAATATCAGAATAGTTCATGAGATATGGTTTTTTGATCCATAAGTGAGCGGTGCCAGATTCATTGTCAACTTTTCAAAAATTTTAGATCCACAGATACCCTTTCTTTCTGTAATTCTATGCACCAAATGTGAACTTTTTCGATTAACGGCATTTTGTGGACGTGGCTATGATGATGGTCAACCGAAACCGATACATCCAACGTATACAGAGATTTTAGCGCTTGGAAGACATAAGCAATATTTGACCTACTGTTTTAAAAAACAACTTTACTTTGTTAAATGTGAATAAATTAAGATTCAACTCATAAAATAAAAAATGTTTAGAAATTCCAACGAAATTAAAATATTATTTTTTCGAGCTGTTCAGCTGAGCAATTAGGTATGTTTAATTTATGAACTAATTATTACTAACCAGCAGAGCGTTAGTTAAAGTTGCGGTTACATATTGCGTAACGTTATAACAACATGTGCAGAATACATATTTTGGTTGTTTAGCTCTTTCATTAGACTTTATAGGACTTTAATTTTGAACGTCAATATTGACATGAAATGTGAGCGCACGTTGCGTCGAAGGCAATTAACTTTATTCTAAAAGGTCAAATAAAGAAATATTTACCTATTTCAATTTACAACTAAACTTCAACGAGATAACAATAGGATGGTTTTTGTTGATTTTCCAAAAATATGAGCCATCAATATTTGGAAAACAACTCAAAAATTATTTCTAACGCCATATTTTTTTGGATTACTACAAACAGGTGCATAATATACAATAAATGACGCAAAAAAAATAGTATTTGAGTTTAACTCTAAGGTTCTGGAAAAACTGAGACCGAGTGAATCTTTTCCTGCTGAAAATATGGACCATAAGAAAGCTGTCGGCGTTTGTTCACTTCGGAAAGCAAGCGCGTCCGTGAGGCTATTCCTAAGCAGTGTTTGCCATTGGTTAAGCGCAATCGGAATCATTTTTGATTCGTTCGTCGATATCTGAGAACTTTGGCGAACCAGCTCCCAAGTAGGCAAAGACTGTCCAGTAAACCGGAAAGGTTTTGGATTCATAAAGGGTGGTCTACATTGGTTACCGGGGGAAAACCAAGCAAAAAACGGTGCCATTTAACAAAAGTCCTCTTCTATCTTGACAACGCAGCGAACCAGTTGAGAAAGTTATCGGATACATATCGGCCTTTTTAAAATGGATAGCAGTTGCAAAAGATATTGTCTATCAATTAAAAGTTCGTCTGCCACTCATAGATAACTTTCTCAATATAGTCCACGTGCTGATATTGTATACATGAAGTAAAACGACAAGCACGTTCTATGCTACATGCCTTGCATTCGACACTCATAGTTCGATAAGGTGAGGTGATTTCAACACTTTGACGCTTATTTTTCAAATGAATCATATTCTAGAAGTATGATTTTGAGTTGAGTATTCGGACAAGTAATGAAAAGCATACTATACTATAAGTTCATTTCAGACTATAGGAATAGAATTGATTCACATGTGTAAAAAATTTCCATCAGTCTCTTAAAAACAACCGATTATCAGCTGAGTAATCAATTGTGCTCAATGGTTCGTAATGTTTTAAATCTTTGAAGAGTTTGCTATTACAGTAGTCTCTGAAAAATTACACTTAGATTATAAAACATTACGCCACTAACGAATGAGTAAAGTGAACATTAAAGCGAAAGGATCCAGATCTGTGAATAGGACTCGCTTTGTTCGATTATTTTGGGTTTTACACGGTTTCAGACCATCTTGCGGTTTCTTCATATATACATACGTAAGAATGAAAGTAGCAGATTACTTAGCATTGTGAGAGACTCGACTATCGGTGTATCTTATTTGTAATAACACCAGCATCGAAATATTTTTGCACGATGTGGGTCTATACCGAGGGGGAGGTAGAGTAGACAGGTCAGGTCAGTTGTAATATGGGAATGGTTCTTTTGGTCGAGCGAAGACTTCGGAAAGGATTTAATAGACATTACATTTTATTATTGTGTGGCCATTTTCACTTTTGGCGAGACGGATTTAAAAGGAGCTTAGGTTCAAGAATAAAAAATTATAAAATAATTACTCGCTAACTAATCATTTTTTTGGTTTTTTTTTTAGAAATGTTGCATTTATTATTGCTATATTATTTTTCTACTCAAATTTACAGAATTACATGCACTGGTCACATGGAAGTTCTTTCAACCGAGCAAGCAAAGAATTCTTGAAATTCAAGCTTGAAAACAATCGATGTACCTTCAATTTATGTTTTCATATTTCGCTTATGTCTGCATATTTATGTACATATATTTGTATATTGTATGTACGCGGAAAGCAACCTAAAACCATAATCAACTATTTTCGAGCGCTAAGAATAAGGGCTTATATTTATAAATGCAATGTTTATGCACATATTCATACAAATATACAGACCCACATGCATAAATAATGCACCCGCTCTTAGCGAGTTAATTTAAGGGAATAAACAGATTGAGTTTATAAATATCCATATATGTATATATATAATAGCGTATTTCCAAATGCATTTCTTTATTACTGTCTCTGCTCAGATTTACTTATAAGGTAAGTTAAATAAGCCTTACTTTAGTCAATGTTCTTATTCTCACTTCCGTCTTTTAATTTGAAATGCAAATTTCATTTATAATTAAATGTTTAAAAAATCATTCTGGAAATTGTCTGTTATCAGAAAATATTAAATTTTGAGTAAAATATTGTTCATGATTTTTACCTACCTGTAAGCTAGATTCATACATTTGAATAATTTGGTAAGTGATGTTTCTATTTCCAAGTGAGAAGCCACCACTGATCCTTCCTGACCAAGTTCTTGAACGTATGATATTTTTCGAGGTACAAAACGCTGCACATCAGTGCAAGTATTCACAATATCCTCCGATTTCGTAAGATTTATATCTTCGGGATCAATCATTTTCACTTCATCATCCTCTTCGAGATCATCTTCTTGCGCTTCTTCCGCTTCGAAATGTGAAACCATAAATTGGCCTGAGTGTATAGATTCACGTTCTGATTTGGAAATATTTGATGCCATAGCGCCATAATCGGATAGACCAGGGTCACCTGAACAAACGCTTTTCGCTATACCACCGCAACTTTGTTGTTGTTGTTGTTCTACAATCTGCTGATGTTGGTTTTGTTGTTGTTGCAAATAATTCTGATATTTATTTAACATCATTGTGTCTTCTTATCTACAGCGCGAACTCACATTGATTTATGAGAAACCAATACGTAATTTTATTTATACTTATGCTTATTCGCGAGTTCTCTCAATTCTTATATTGTTATTGTTTCATCCGAACTGATCTTCATCCATTTATGTACTAAAAAATTAAAATTGATTACATATTTGTGCGTTCTATAATGGCGGATCAGTAATAACCAATAAACGCTTTGTATTATTTAATTATATGATTTGACTTTTAAGGCAAACAATTGTTAAGCTGTTAACTTTCACTATTAAATTGTCCATAAACTTTGATGATAACATCCGATCCAACTTTAAACTGTTTGGTCACATATAATATCTTTTCCATGACATACAGCTCGTCTATACACTCAAACAATGATAGCGATTTTGATTCCAACGAAATTCGTCGTTCTATATAATCATATAAAATATTATAAGAAATATGGTAGTGTTTGCTCTTATCTGCGAAGTAGGTATTCGCAGTGGGAAACAATTAAACTACTCTTTCACACTCTTTCAAATCTCTTGCTACCCTGCTCAATGACTCTCAACACCTCATACTGCAATATTTATTCACTATATTTATTCGAAACTTTGTTTTGTCAGTAACTTCGGTACAAATATACACATAATTGCTTGTTATTAATTATAACGTTGTAGTACAAATTTACTACTAGATAGGAGTTATTAATATTTATAAGAGATAACACAATTCCATTGTTTCTTTACCGTTATTTGTTTTAAATAAAGATCGCACAGTTAAAGATATTTTTATTGTTTGTTCTTTAAAGCACTAAAACACCCACAATAACAGTATTATTGGATACTTAAGTCCAATTGATATACATTTCACATTTTGATTAAAAGTTTTGCCATGTGCTATTTGCAACTAAATGGACGTAGTCAATCATTCAGTCCATCATGGTGTAACAACCAAATTTATGTTTAAATGAGAGGAAAATTCCACAAATGTAACACGGCTAGCCTTGATTTGATTCCAATGTATTTGTTTGCTATTGTGATGAATTCCAAATTATTGTAGATTATATTTAAACACGTATATATGTACACATGTATAAACAAATCAAGATTTTAGGAATTCATTAAGTTGTTATCTGAATGACGTACATATGCTCATGATTTTGTTTTTTATACTTTGTATATTATAAATACTCTATAAAATAGATATAAATTAAACATTGCAAGTACGCTGCTCTCACAAGTAAACTCCGATAGCATAGAAAATATTATTTTTTCCAACCAGTCAATCACATTGTATAGAGCAAATCGAACAATGTGAAGTTGATAACATTTAGGTGAGTATTAATTTTGCTTTTCGATCAACTTCAATGTGTTGTTTTCTTCGTATGCTATTGTTTAAATGTGTGCACCATTGTGTGTCGTATGGCTAGTGGAACTAGGCAGATCAGATCTTATGTTGATAAATGACCTGTTATTATGGTAGTGAAGTATACTGAACAGCAGGCGGTGACGACGTAGCTGACGAGATATATAATTTTTCTGCAAACGGTGTGATTGCCTTTTGATTACGATGTGATCTTATTTGCATCCAAAAAAGCAATTTCAAATCATTTCTTTATAATCAGTACGAAATTTCTTACGAATTTTTCCACTTGGATTCACGTCTGTTCTTTTACTTGAATAATACAACTATTATTATTATCAAAAATTATCCGAGCCATACATATTGCTGACAATAAATTCACCACAAAATCAAACTGTCAAAAATAGAACATCGCGATGAACACTGATAAAAAGACACTGCTCCTTTATTCCTCAATTTTTTGACATTTTCAACAGTGGTGGCACTACAATTAGAATGATCAGAGCAATTCTTAATCCACTATGGCCATATAATAAATGGCAGAAATAGATCCAGCCAGTTTCGTACTGTTATTTTTGTTTTAAATGCTTTCTTCACTGAAGAAAATAAATTATGTGAATGAAATGAAACGGCATGCGAACCAATATATTTTTTCTTATTTGTATTATATATATGAAGCTTAAGGCATTTATTACAAAGTAAATTTGGCAGTTAATTAATTATTTTATTTTTAATAATTAACACCGTTCTTATTATAAGTAATTTAGACTCTTTCCAACTACTAGAGCTGCTCGAACACTAGTTCCCTACTAATTTAAGAACTCGGCGAACAACTCTCCAAGTAGTTAAAATATAAATATTAAAAATATTTTGCTTGTGTAGGTACTCAGAAATTTTTATATACTAAGAATATATCACAAATATAATAGCAGTCATCGATTGGCTAACTGCTATAGACAAGCCAATCGAACAAACTTTAAAAATTTTCATACGAACTGGCAGCACTGAAATCGAATTGTCTATACTTGGTCGCACTGAACTCTTCTACCACCGTCAAGGTCTTAAGCTGAAACTACATAGCTCGCGTATGCGAATGCGAATGCGAAAGCGCAAAAATGCGCTTGATTGCGTATATATCGAGCAACTTCATAAATGCGCTTTTGATCGCGTTGACAGCTGTGTACAAGGTGATACACAAACACACTTTTTATTTGCGAGTTTGAAAACGACCTATATAATATGGACGTCGATTTTAAATTTTTATTGATTTTTATAAGCAATGTACATAGAAAACCTCGAATTAAGAAACGGAAGAAAAATTTAAACTGCCTACTTTGTTTATTAAAACTTCATCACCCCTAATCTTTAAAAATTATTTTAAATATTTGATAAATATATTATTAATAAATTAATAAATATTATATTTCACAAAAATACTTATATTGTAGCGAAGAAAACGGGCTTAAATAATTAAAACACGCAAGATTGTAAGTAACATAATGTTGGTTGCTATTCTTCAGAATGTGAAGATTGCTGTGTTAGCGCATGAAAGTTGAAAATTTTCAACTTCTGTGCGTCTTTAAATCCGAGTTTGAATTTCGGAGCGTTGGTTGCGAAAACATGCGAAAGCTATGTAGCTCATCTCATAAGAACATGTGTATTCAACTCAACTGTCAAATATTCGCATTCGCATTCGCGAGCTATGTAGTTTCTGCTTAAAGCAGAAAGTTGGATACACAAGTTCAACAGAGACTACATAACAATCGATGGCAACTAATATAACATTAAAACTGAAGAACGCCATAAACTGACTTTTGCTGTAATAGTTTGGTCACTTCTCTGCTTGCTATCTTTGGGCGCTGTTCGCCTGTCAAAAATTTTATATATGACAGCAACAATAAAGTTATCTAGTTGAATTCGTGCAGGATAGTATGCGGATACCTCCTTAAAAATTCTTTCGCTGCTTGCTGAGTGCTGCCAAATTTTGTTTTACTTCTGTAGACAATTCACAGTAGTAAAACCGACTCAATGGACAAATTTTAGACAAAAATTACAATACAAATATATATTTTTGTTGTTTTTACTTTGAAAAACATTTTAATTTAATAAATAAAATGTAATTCATAGAAGCAGCTGGAAACAAAGGGATAAAAAAATATTTTTGTGCAGATTTTAGTATTTCTCCAACTAGGAATTATTAATGCTTAAGGGGATATTTTAGCGCAGGCCTGCATCATAAGTGCAGCCTGTCTCTTCGAATTACAGGATAGTGCGTTCTATAGGCTTTTCTATAACGCTTAGCCAATCGATGACTGCTTTTGTCTCACGGGATAAATTATTCTAATTAGATTAATCTTGCTACTAAGTGGTAGTATTTTGAACATGTGGCAACATCGCAAAACAATTTTACTATGGTGTAATTCGCCATATTGTTTTCCGATAGCATATGAATGTTTCGATGACCATGCCTCTTTCAGTATCATTTTCCTCAATGAAACCGAAAAAACGTAAAGTGTTAAGTTCCGATTTTTTTGCATTTATATTGAGGTGAAAATGGATTTCTAGTTTGTTTGCGTAAGCACAAACCAAGCACTTTAGTGCACAAAAGTTCTCAGCAAAAATGATTTATAAACAAATGTAAGTAATACAAAATTGTGGATTACTTTGATTACAATACATACATATGTTTGCAACCCCATCGCCATGTTGCGATGTTTTGTGCATACCATATACAGTGCATTGAAATACAAGGGAAGTTCTAATACAAATACTAAATTAGTGAGATCTAATTCCAAGTATTATAATTTTAAGAAAGATTTATTGAGTTTTTGAGAAGTACACTGACGCAATATCGAATCATATTGCGAAATCTTAATCCATGTTCAATTTGTATGCGTTGCAAAATTACTAATCTGTAGGGTTGCCAAGCTCGGTTATTTGACATAGAAATATACAAATCTTATGTTGGGTAACTTACAGTTCCTATAGATATATACATGAATCGGAGTATTATTCAGTTATGCTAATAAGTCGAAGTATTACCATTATATTGTATATATAATATTTGAAGTTCGAGGGAATTTATACAGAAGGGGAACAATGCTGCTTCTTATATTGAAATGTTTAGTTTTCTGCTGGTTTTCGGAGTTGTCATAATTTTATCTGAGGTTTGCAATTTTTATAGCAAATAAGCATAGATAAAAACTAACTACATAGAATTTCAAACTATTTACCATGAAATTCTGATTTCCGTTTGATTACATTTTCAAACGTTCAAAACACATTTTTAATGCATAATGTTATTTGCTACACAATTCTGAATCAGAAAAAACTTTTATCATTAAACGCACAAATTTTTCAAAATAACTAGCGGGACTGACATATCTTGTATGATATTTCAAGCTACATATTAGGATATTAAACAAAGCATGAAATGAAACACATATAATAAAATAATTAGAATTATTATATAAATGGATTGAAGATTTGGTACACCGACAGTTATGACATCCAGTTATAAAACATTTCCCAGCTAAAAACAATTTTATATACCTTTAGACAGTTTTTATGCAGTTACAATGGCGCCATCTATTTTTGCTGAATATTAGACAAATTTATAAATTTACAAGTAAGGAAGGGCTAAGTTCGGATGTAACCGAACATTTTATACTCTCGCAATTTATTTATTTAACTTTATTTATATTATATAATACACAATTTGATCCACATATTCGTCATATATATTGTATAATGTCCATTGAAAGTTGGAAACCATAATATTAGGTTAGAAGCGCCGAAGTCCTCATGTTCGATATATGGGGCCTTAAAAACCTATGGTCCGATTTCGGCGATTTTTAGAATGGGGCTGCCACACTATTAACATAGTATTTGTGCAAAGTTCTGCACCGATATCTTCACTAGTACTTACTTTATATACGTAAAGTAAGTAAACGATTCAGATTGTCTTCAAAGTTCTGGTATATAGGATGTAGGCGTGGTTGTGAAGCGATTTGGCCTACAAAACGACTGCAGAAAGTTTGGTTTATATAGCTCTATTGGTTTGCGAGATATGTACAAAAAACTTAGTAGGGGGCGGGGCCACGCCCACTTCCCCAAAAAAATTACATCCAAATATGCCCCTTCATAGTGCGATCCTTCATACCAAATTTTATTTCCATAACTTTATTTATGGCTTAGTTATGGCACTTTATGTGTTTTCGGTTTTCGCCATTTTGTGGGCGTGGCAGTGGTCCGATTTTGCTCATTTTCGAAAGCAACCTTCCTATGGTGCCAAGAAATAAGTGTGCCAAGTTTCATCAAGATATCTTAATTTTCACTCAAGTTACAGCTTGCACAGACGGACGGACGGACGGACGGACAGACAGACAGACATTCGGATTTGAACTCCACTATTCACCCTGATCACTTTGGTATATATAACCCTATATCTAACTCGTTTTGTTTTGGGTGTTACAAACAACCGTTATGTGAACAAAACTATAATACTCTCTTTAGCAACATTTGTTGCGAGAGTATAAAAATTAATTAAATGCACTATTTTAATTGGACCGACTGGTGATTACAAATTATTCTGGAATCCACCTGAAGACACACAAAAAATTGTATTCAAATCGTTGCATACACACTTACAGAAGAATATAAGAAAATATTTATTTTTATTTTCTTTTATCTATAGAGCCACCATGGCTTCCTTCAACTCAGCAACAGCGTTTTTAGGACAAGATTCCTCCCAATCAAAACTTTTTAGCTCTTCATATTTTATAACAAGTCGAGAATATGAAACCTGTTTCGAAAATGGCAACGGATACGGACATTTCAGCAATGGAGTCTCTAGCTCTACCTGCGGAACTTTATTGGGACTGCAAAACAGAGCCGGAATCTCCGCTGTCCATGGAGCTTTTTTCCATGACTGAACCTGCTGGTTTTTGGCTCAATGATGACAATTTTGAAAATGGTATATATCTAAAATATATGTATGTAAATTATTTATACTATATTTCATTATTTTGTACCAAACACAGGCATAACAATGGTCAGTGATGATGATTTTGAGTTGAAACCCGGAATGGAGCTACTCAATGGAGACGATTTAGTTTTGGAATTTTGTGACATGAAGGAAGAAGGTAAGTCTATTAATATTAAAATTTTGTTTACGCTTTCGTATTTTTTTGCTAACATAGTCTACGTGTCGAGAACGAATATGGGTTTTTATCCAGCTGTGAACTCTAAATTCGGCATTATTCCTCAAGACTATTTAGGAAATTAGTGTTGTAGGAGAATCTCATAGTTGTCGGAATGAGAATAGAAATTGATAAAAAAAATTGCTGTAGATTTTATTAATACTGATATTGTTTTGATTCCGAATCAGATTTGTAATTGCTTTTCTGTGTCACGGAATAGTGTCGGTAGATTTAAATATTCTTACGGAAAATTTAATTAGATTCAGTGAGTCTACAACAAAACTACCCTTAACCATAATAAATATTTTCTTTTAATGTAGTATAGAAGAACATTATCACTGGGAACCGTGCCATTTGGCTATAAAATCTCATAAAGAACGTTCATCTTAAATTTTTTTCAACTTAAATTGCAAATATTGCTCTTGTTCGAGTTTTGCATGCATTATAACAATATAAATTCGAATTTAGAAAATAATTTAATACACTTTTGAAAAAAAAGTATCACATTGCCTTAATGGCAAATATTATTACTGTGCCTATAGAGGAAGAAGACTTTAACCAACATATTTTAAAGAACGATTTTGTGCTGATGATCTGAGTCAGATGCGCTTGCCATCGAAACGATGAAGCAAGCTTGTATTATGGGGAAAGAGTCTATGGATTCGAAACAAAGGCGTTCGGTTTTGCAATTAACTGTAAATGGCTTGGTTTTTCTTGAAATGTTACTATTAAATGACGCTCGCTAGTCTTGGCACTTTCTTCTTAGGTATGTGTCGCTCTTGGAATGTTTTATTGAGTTTTATATTTTTTTTATTTTCAAATGTTGAGATCAAACTTTGGATAAAAACATAATACTTATGTCAACAATTGCACCTGTATTTCGGTTCGTTCGTTCTTATAACACTGATATAACAATTTAAGCTTTAATGGCAAACTTCACACTTGTTAGTAAATCCCCTCGGATTGAAGCGATTGAATTGCATTTTCATAAACAGGTTTTTAGAAAGTCTCATTGTAAAAGCTGTTCTTAATTATTAAGCTATTTTATTTGTCGTATTTATTATATGCTACGCTAATAGTAATTATTATATGTACTGTTATTCACATTTTTAGAGTAAATAGAAGGCTTATATTAATGTTATAGCTAATCATACAGTTGCGTTCGAAATGAGAATACTTTGCACATTAAAAACATAAAAATATCAATGGTTTGTTATTTACTATTATTGTTGTTGTTGTTGTTCTACTATTTATTCATGAAGCAAAACTAACAAGCAACCATTTGTTGAATTTTATACGTTTTAAACACGAAAGGACTTCCTAATATTCATAAGAAACGAAAAATACGATTAGATTTAGAATTTATTTCAGCTTTAATCAAATTGAATAATGAAAGTTTCGCAAGCGAGAAAAGGAAAATTTTAGTGTTTTAACTGCAAATAAAACAAAATTTAAACTTAATATTTCAAATCTATCAGCCTTGAACTTTTTTGATGCAGATTCGAACATCAAACCAATAATATCAGAATTCATGACATCAACCAGAAATTTTTGTCGGTTTGAATTCTGATTCCGACAACTATCAGATTCCACAACAACCCTGAATGTCCCTGTAATAAGATGATAATATAATTTTCTGTAACATGTTCGTACCATGTTACCATTTTCATTATGTAGAACCTCCTTTTTAATTTCAAAGAAATCTCCTCCGAATCTCCTAAATAATCACTGAATAGAAAAGTGATCTATCTGGACCAAATATTGAAAAATATTCGTTCAACAGATTGTGTAAATTTATTAAACTGGCAAGTAGATGATTATGTACATACAGTAGAAAGACCGCGAAAATGTTTACTCAAACCCAATAAAGAAGAATTTATGTGTGCCAGTTAGTGACCAACCTAATCGAAGACGATCAATTGAATCAAGGTTGTTTACTCGATCATCGAATAGGATTTTTCAGAAAGTCAATTTATGGTCACATTGATTAAATGGACCTGAAATGAATTACAACTGAATTTGTAAAAGTTATTAATATTATGATTTTCTTACTAATTACTACTTTAGTCTAAAGCAAGTACTTAACTTTTTCGATTTGGACCCCAAATCTTCTTTTTTATACTCTCGCAACAAAGTTGCTAAAGAGAGTATTATAGTTTTGTTCACATAACGGTTGTTTGTAACACCCAAAACTAAACGAGTTAGATATAGGGTTATGTATACCAAAGTGATCAGGGTGAAGAGTAGAGTTCAAATCCGAATGTCTGTCCGTCCTTCCGTCCGTCCGTCTGTGCAAGCTGTAACTTGAGTAAAAATTAAGATATCTTGATGAAACTTGACACCATAGGAAGGTTGCTTTCGAAAATGAGAAAAATCGGACCACTGCCACTCCCACAAAATGGCGAAAACCAAAAACACATAAAGTGCTATAACTAAGCTATAAATAAAGCTATGGAAATAAAATTTGGTATGAAGGATCGCACTATGAAGGGGCATATTTGGATGTAATTTTTTTGGGGAAGTGGGCGTGGCCCCGCCCCCTACTAAGTTTTTTGTGCATATCTCCCAAACCAATAGAGCCATACAAACCAAACTTTCTGCAGTCGTTTTTTAGCCACTTCTTAATACAGTCCAAAAATGAAAGAAATCAAATAATAACCACGCCCACTTCCGATACAAAGGTTATGTTGAAATATTACTTAAAGTGGGTTAACTCACTAAAGAAAAACATCGGAAACACTAAATTTCACATAAGAAATGGCGGATGGAAGCTGCTCTCACTGCGTTGCGTCGCCCACTTATGGGTCAAAAACCATATCTCAGGAACTACTAGACCGATTTCAATGAAACTTGGTTTGTAATAGTTTCCTTACATCCCAATGATATGTTGTGAAAATAGGCCAAATCGCTTCACAACCACGCCTACTATCTATATACCAGAACTTGGAAGACGATCTGAATAGTTTACTTTACAATATATAAAGTAAGCACTAGTGAAGATATCGATGCAGAACTTTGCATAAATACTGCATTTATAGTGTGGCAGCCCCATTCTAAAAATCGCCGAAATCGGACCATAGGTTTTTAAGGCCCCATATATCGAACACGAGGACCTCGGTGCTTCTAACCTAATATTAGGGTTTCCAACTTTCAATGGACTTTATACAATATATATGACGAATATGTGGGTCAAATTGTGTATTATATAATATAAATAAAGTTAAATAAATAAATTGCGAGAGTATAAAATGTTCGGTTACACCCGAACTTAGCTCTTCCTTACTTGTTAATACTCATACTATTTTTATTAAACTATTCTATAAGCTTAGATTTCTGTATCTCTATATTTCTAAAATTATGTGTACTACTTTGGTTTTTTGGAATATGATTCAGTAGTATTGAATCTATCATTCGTTTTCGCCAGCTTGATGTTTTTCGTTTGACACATCGTTTGACCACCACCCTTTTTTTAATTTTAAAGCAATTCACTACTTTTCCCAAAAATATCTGGTCACTCTGATTAGCACACATACTTCCATGCATATGCAAATTTAAACGCTTGTCTGTGTCTGCATTGATATTAATATATGAAAAAAAATAAACGAAATTGAGTTCGGAAACCAATCGAATTCGGGCTGGTATGACCAGTTCGACTTTAGATTTTTATATTACTTATTTTCATAGTAATGGTTAAACTGTCTGGTTTGTTTTTCTAACATTATATCAGCATGCTGCTAAATTATACCGCCAGTTAACTTTAAAGCAAATTGTAGAGTAAATTAATTTTGGATAAATAGTTTAGCACCAACCTACTTGATTTTGTTTTCATATTATTTATGTTATTTTATGTTTTATTTTCATATTTTTACTTATTTAGTCGATTTCACAGTAGCATTTCTGTGTGGAATATTTTAGAATTTTGTTTTGTTTTCATTCTCTCACGTCACAAAGTGACAATCGCGGCTAATTACATTCGCTATGTAAAATGCACGTTGAATTAGACAATTATTTTTTAAAGGAAAGCTCGGTTATGTTTGCTTTATTATTCACTTATGTAATACATGTACATAAATGAGTCAAATAAAAATGATAATAAATACATATGAAATTGCAATATAATTATAACATAACTACTTTCAACCTTGAATTTGAGATTTCATAGTACAACCCCGCATCTTAGGTATTATATTCGGCATATATCTGGTGATTTTCCGTACTGAATTAAGGGGTTATATACAGTTAGAATTTTCAAAAAATCGATTTTTTTTAATTTCATTTTCTTAATGTACATATGTATATTTAAGAATACACACAGAAAATTTCATATCGTTCCGGTGAATATTTTCAAAGTTACAAGAAAATGAAAAATTTGAAAAGGCGTTTCAGAGTGCTTTTAAGTACAAGGTCCAAACTTTAAACGCGTTTTTCTCAAAATGGTGTTTTCAAAGTCGGTGACCAACATTACTCGAAAACGGCTAGACCGATTAGTCTCAAATTTTAACACGACCTTCTTAAATATATTTTTTAGTAATTACTCGTAGATTTTTTCTCTCCGATAAATATTTTTTTTTATAAACAATTTAAGGCCGAAATTTCGGTGAAAAATATTTTTTTTTTTTGAGAAACCGCCATTTTGTCAAAAAATTTTATTTTGCTTATTCCTTCGATTAATTACTAGATTTAACATTATTTTAACGAAATCTGTTTGGTTTTTTAATTTCGGATGATCCAGTTCCGAGATATAGTGGTCACCGCAAAACGTCTTTTATGAGAGGAGCTCCTGGAGATCAGCTGTAGCTCTTTTTCAAATAAATATTTTTACTAAAACTATGTCTTAAAATACAGTTAAAAGATACCACAATATGTGTATAAATTTTTGGATCAATAAATTAAAAAATTTTCTCAGAAAAAATTCTGGAAAATTCACTTTTTTTCGGCCGTCTAACTGTATATAACCCCTTAAAGCATTTTTATTAGTTTTCAACATTACCTTTGTATGGGAGCTGAGCGTGGTTATAATCCCATTTCCTCCATTTTTGGACTGTATGAGGTAGTACCTAAAAGAAACGACTCTGGAAAGATATATCTTAAGTAGTTTACGAGATATGTACAAAAAACTTTGTAGGGGACGGGGCCACGCCCACTTCCATCCAAATCACTTACATCCAAATATGCTCTTCATAGCGCGATTCCTCATACCAAATTTTACTTCCATAGCTTAATTATGGCTTAGTTATAGCTTTTTATATGTTTTCGGTTATCGCCATTTTGTGGGCGTGGCAGTGGTCCGATTTCGCCCATCGAATATAACCTTCTTATGGTGCCAAGAAATACGTGTACCAAGTTTCATCAAGATATCTCAATTTTATTATGTTACGGAAGAACGGACGAACGGACAGACAGACATCCGGATTTGAACTTATATCTCGTTTAGTTTTAGGACTCACAAACAACCGTTAAGTGAACAAAACTTTAAGATTATATTAACTTTGTTGCGAGAGTATAAAAAGACAACTATTTATTGAAAATTCTCTGCTGGCCTACAGTAATTAGAAAACAGTTATGTAGTCTATAACGGAGGAAATATGAGCGTAAAAATATTATTTGCGAAATACATATATAAATTTCGAAAATATCTATTATATCGTACAGCTTTTGAACGGTCTTTGGCTGCCATGTGAATTGAACATAAAAACAAAAACATAAATATGCTAAAATATATAAATATATACATATATGTATTTAAGAATGTGTTTTTGCATCTGTTCACACACACACTATCATGAAGACAAGGGAAAACAAATCGTGGTTTTAATCAGTATCATTGAAGCACATATATACATACATACATATACATATATATATATATATATATATGTATATACAAATACTTGCTTTTATTGACGTTGATAATGCAAATGCTATCAATAAACAGGCTGTGCTGTGCTGTGCTGTGTGGTTAGTCCAGTGGTCGAAAAGGAAAATCTCGGCGAACTCAAAACACGTACTAATTGTGTTGAACATGTTATGAACAACCATGCGCACACATAGTTACAAACAGACAGACAGATATATATACATATACATATACAGACAGATGTAAAAATATATATTGACATATATGTATATACACAGACAGATATGCGATTGTCTATATACTCATACATTGTTGTGATCCGACGTTGCGCTCGGAGACGTTTTCAGCACGATTTGGAGCTCTTTCAATTCAAATTCGAAAGAATTGATTTAACAATCGCACAGTTCAACGCTTACAATCGTTGGGACAACAACACGCTTTAAAGTGACAGCCGCAGCATTTAGCTTTTGGTGAAGTTATCACATGAGCACTTTGTCTTGTAGCTTTGTACAAACTTTCGTATTTTGTGAATTTAGCTACGAAAAGAGATTTTGAGTTTTTGAGATTTGCGCGCGCATTGCGTCTACCGAACGGAGCACGCGCGTCGGCCAAGAAGCGGACACGGCGGGTCCAGTATTTTTCCGTCAGAGACACGAAACGGTTTTCGTTCACGCGAAAACAAATCAATGTCTACTCAACTCACTTGAATTTGTGCATTGTGCTAAATTGGAAATTGAAACTTCAATTAATATTGATTGTGATGTGCGAATTAATCAAGAAGCAATTGCAAGTGTTTGTTGTAACATGCGCTGGGGCCAGTACACGCCACTTATTTGCGGCTAGTAAATAGCAGCAACAGTGATAAATCATAAACCAGCAAAGAAAAAAACAAAACTGGTTAAACTGAGTGAATGTACGTGCAAATTCTAGCTGCGTAGACACACCAAAGTGTGTATATGCATGTATGGTGTATAGAACTATATTGGCATTGACCAAGCCAAAACGGAAGTCGAACTAAGAGTGAAAAACGCTAAAACGTAAATAAAGTGATTTTGAATACGCAACGTAGACGACGTGTTTGTGCTGGCGCAACACGTGGCATGCATTAAACATTTTGTACAACTTGGACGCGGTGTCAAGCGGTGTGTAGTTGTCGACATTTGTGTGTCGCTTTTGCAGTACTCCTAGTACCACCCCAAACATAGACAATTAATAATTTAATTAACGCATTGCGCGCTCAACCGTGAGCATGATACCGCACTGTGGATATCGTTATACATGGAACCGTGAGATTGTGTTCAACTCGCAAAAATTGGTGAAGCGGCGTTAAACGCAGCCATTTGCAAGAGTACGCAAAGGCTACCAAAGCAGCAGCAGAAGCGGCAGCGGCAACAGGTGCAACAGCAGCAGCAGCGCGGCATAGCCTAGTTAGTCAAAACGTTAAAAAAGTAACCAACTAAAAGTAACGTAACGGTTTCGGTAACGCATACAAAAGTCACAATATAACGGTTACATACACAATCAATGCCATTGCTTAACGTGTGCAAAACTTTATTTTACACTATATATCGTGCCCACAATTGCCATGAACTTTAAATAAGAAAAAAAAAGATAAGTAAGCAAATAAAGAACAATTAAATAATAAGTTGGAGGAATTTATAATAATCATAAATACATTAAACCAGTTTGAGCTTAAAGAAGCACCAATACTGCAAATTTTATACAAGAAGTACTAGCTCAAATAGCAAACAGTTAATTTTAAAGCGCGCTTTTACAAAAAATAAAATATAATATATATAAAACGTATAGAAAATATAAAAATAACAACTACGCAACAAAAGCAACAAAATTCCAACAACCAACAAAAAGCAAAAACATACAAATTAAAAAAAAAAAATTTTTATACCAAAAGGCAATAATTTTAGCGCAAACACTCAAAATTCGCTGTGATTTTTATTCTTTTTAATTTAATTCGCAATACTCGTTCGTCGCTCGTTTTTTTCGCAGACCTTCGTTTCGCTACATTTATAATAAGTTGTTGTTGTTTTTTTTTTACAAAGTTAAGCGCTATTTTATACAGAATCTGATAAGAAGTGTAGACAATATTCAAATTTTTTGTTCAGCATTAGTAGTTAATTGTTTATTCATATACTATTAGTAAATATATTTTATTTTATTTTTTTTTTTATTAACAACTACTAACTCTTTTATCGTAATAAGTACTTACTAACTCTCACAAACTCACTACAGCAACTTCATCTTCATCTCAACGAAAATTATCAATTGTTTCATATTTTTTATTGAGTTTGATATCATTTCCAATAATAAACGCGCGCCGCTTTCGTACGAGTTCGTTAAGTTCGCGCCTCGTTTATTGCGCGTGGTCTGGCTTGTTTTTCACATTTTCTGCATTCGAAACGACTTAATATTTTTTTTTTTTTGTTGCCCGCTGTGGTGCTGCCAACATGAACGTTACCTACATGACACCTCACACGTATGGTTAGTATGAATATGAACGCTATGTATATATGAATATTTGTGTTTTACACACGTTTTTATGCATGTGTAATATACATACATACATATATCATATGCATATGTGTAATATGTATATGTAATATAAGCGAATGCCAATGCCCCTTTTATATAAGTGATAATATAGTTTATAAGCTTAAGACCGTCTCATTTGCGAAACATCAAGTCTTATTTTCAATAAATATATTTACATAAATGCACAATTCATTTGCATATATATTTATATAATTATACTATTATTTACGCTGGTCACCCACTCTATAATTAAACTTTACTTAGGTCTTTTTTGTAAGTTCCTAGGCTTTCCAATATGTATTTTCATTTTCATTATAGTAATTAGTTTTTGCACACACAAGAAGAAGTCTCTCGCCCATATGCATTTCTAAAAAAAGACTTCGTTAAAGTTAACTTCCTGAAAAATACTAAGATAAAAGTCAAATATACATAACTGCTTGCAGACGTTAAAATCTTTTTATAACTCGAAAATTTGCATTTGGGTCGCTAAACAAGTTGTTGTTGTTATTTTGTTTCACTCTTTTTATAATTGACTGCCTGCGAATATTAGGGTGTGTCAGTCTGTAGAAAATCCACAAAAACTTTACACCCTGATAACACTGCTCACAAACAACCTTACTTTGTAATTTGATAAATAAAGAGAAATAATCCTGTTTTGAAATGGGCGTAGTTGGCTTACCGATACTCGGTGTTATTTTAAGCGGCGTTTCAATGTCAGTTTTACGTAGTTGCCACGCCCATTTCAATACTTCTGTACTAAATATAGTTGTTTATGTAAGTCAGAATACGCCTTTATTGTAAAAGATATGCAATGAGACAGTACTCGCATCATGCGGAAGAAGACGTCTTTGTTGTGTTAAAATCAAAATAAAATATAAAAAGATAAGTTTTGAGTATATGAGATATCATAATAATGCTTAAATTACTGGAACAACTCAATTTAGCACAGACTTTTCAGGTCTGAAATGCACTTAAAGCTTTTGCAACGTCAATTAGAATATATTTTTCCTTAATTATGAAATTTCCTTTTAGCAAAAATAAATTCACGAATCACCGATTAACTTTGCAACCGTGTTACTATAAACAAATTATTCTCAAAATTTATATTGAGTTTTATTTACTTTACTGAAGTTTGATGTTTGAAGATATTGGATACTATTTGGATTTATTAAGCTAATAGTATCATTTTAAAAACGCAGACAAATGTTGATTCAAATATTTAACATATTTGCCATCGAGGTCATCGAACTTCCAATTTTTGTCGTACGATTTGTCTTGCCAATGTTGTTAAATATTTGTTTTCAACTTTCTCTATTCAAGCGCTTACACAAGAATAAAGATTATATAATACCCAATAGTAATACCCGACGTAATTATAATCTAAGGGCTTTACGTCAATATAAATTAGAGGTGCGTCTGGTGAACTAGTTTCAGACCATATTGACATTTGACTTTTAAAAAGTAAAGTTTTTGTTATCAATTAATAGAGGTACATAATAATTGTCAACAATATGACTCTCGAAAGTCAGTCTATAAATATCGACAACATGACTGCGTAATGAGCCAATACCCAAAATACTTCCTGCTTTTCGGCAAGGTCACTCTCGCCCATATTTTTCCTATCACGTAGTTCACAGCTGCTTTTGTTAATTTCAATCTCAGCCGAAACTAAATTGGCCTTGAGCTCGTGAAAAAAAAATATCGAACTGTTCTCTGCTTGTTTGTTGTTTTGAACTTGTTTGTTAGTCTTCGCTATTAGCTCTATTTATAGGCAGTGTAATCAAACAACCCAAATAAAATCATCAACTAGGCTGGTAACATGTTCGTGGCCTTTATTGTTGATATTCTAATGATCCAAACAACAAAATGAAGACAGTCTCATATGTTATGTGATTACCAGATGGAGATAGAGAGAGTGACTTTTGATTTGCTTTCGCTGTTCTTAATAAATATATTTTAATTTTAATTGTTCATTGACTTTAATGAAACAGACTTGGTAAACATAGAGATGTTGTTGCAAATACAATCTTAATTTAATTTTTTTTATATAGTTAACCTATTTATTTAATATTAAACAGCTTCCTAATCTAAATAACTAGATTTTACCAGTTCCTCCGCGTTGAACTTTCTTTCACAACGCACTTACAAAAAACTAAAAACTCATCCTGCACAGGCTTTAATACCCCCACAGAAAAGTGTAACGTCTAAATCAGTTTCGAGACCAACTGAAGGTTAGAACATGGTCGGCAATACTATAACTGAAGAGCTGAAAATAATTCATTTTTGGCTGTGTTGTATGTGGTATACCATACTGTTGAAAATAATTTTCTTCAAAATCATGTACAATTTTAAAAATCGTGTTCCGTTTTCTGCACAGTTTGTCATGATCACGAATGAATTTGAAATTCTCTCTGTGAAGCCATTGCCAGGGATAAAGGGATGTCCAATTTACCCCAGTGTGAAAGCGATGCTGAATAACCAAACATTTCTTTAACCACTTTTAAATTTCGCGTTTTCATTTATAGTTATTTTTTTAAATTTGTATTTGTAATCTTGTACGGCTGTTATAAATATCTGTTCTAGCCGTTCCAGTCCTCCCAATTGCGAAGCGCCAAAACCTCTTCAATCCAGTCAACTGTCAAAGTCGAGCATGTTTTGACGTTTGATGTTGCACTCTCACTTGCAATGACATGAGAGTTGTACATTTCTTTATCTCATTAAACATTAGAGAGTAGCAAATTGAACAAACAAAACCACTATTTAAAACCGATTAACAGCACTTACGGAGCAATTGCGATTTGAAGACAGTTTGTGTTGCATTAATCTCTTGATGGAAAAATGGTTCTTTTCAGCGCCCTCACTGATAAAAAATTATTATGAATCACCCTTTTTAACAAATTATATATTTAAATATTTTTTTTTTTATCGAAACAACGATTACCGTTTTGCCATGCAATTAATTGTATTTTCAAGAGCAGCTTTTCGTGTCAGAAGTACAAATTAATACCTCCTCCCTCCTCGGTGTGGTCCATAGTGGTGCACTATTAATGACTACCAAACTCACTAATGGAAATTAAATGCAATATTTTATTCATTCTGCTATAAAAGTTCATATTTTATACATCGAAAAGGCATCAGTATATATTTTTAAACTGAAAACTAAAGCAGCGTGTGGGCTTCAAAGATAGCAATTATTTGTTATTCACTATACTCTACTCATAAATACACGTGTAGTTATGCATGCACCTACATTATAAGTAAGTTGTTTTGCCTAACACCTGGTTGTTCAAACACTACAGTCATTGCCATTTATTAGTCCTTCCCAAATGGGAAAAAGTTGATAATGTGAATTTATACTAGCTTTTTTAACTGCTTTTACAAGTAAATCGTAATGAATTGAATGAAGGTGCTGCTGAATTGCTTGCTAATTCTCTAGTAATTCTCATTGCAATCGTTCAATCGTTACCCACCACAGACTCGAAAAGTTCTACGCTTGTTTGCGTTGATTGTAACAACAACGTTGCGCACATTCGCACAGGTGTTCCATAAGGTAAACGGTTCCAAGGCGGGGTAGTTGCGTTCCACACTGGTCAATAGCGCCACTACGACCAACAATGTATACATACATATGTACATGCATAGTTACATAGCGGTGTTTTGTTTCTATGTATGTATATGTGTGATAATGTTGTTGTTTATTGGTAGGTGCAGCAGTGCACCTTTCATATTGGCTGTTGCCAATGCAATTGTTAATTATATGCAAACCGCATTTATTAATATTATTTTACTTTTTTTTTTTGTTTTTGTATTTTACACACTGCTAACGGGTATGGTAATTTTGGAATGTTGACGGCTGCACTCACAACTGTTGTTATTGTTTAGCAACTTAGCTATTTACAAATATGCGTTAAGTTTTCAATCCAGTTTTTGTTATTGGAAATTCACTAATTAACCAATTATTAGTTACAGTGTGTCAATTACGTTTGTCGGTGTTGAAATAATAAATTATACATACTTATATTATTTTTTATGCAACTAGTAGGCGCCCTAATGGTTATACTATAGTTTTTCTGCACACGAAACTATTTTTTATGTTTTATGTTACAATATGAGATATGAGTTGTTATGTTTCGACCAGACGTAGTATATCATACTCATACTACTTCAAAATTGAATAAACAAATACTAGTTTAATTCAGATGGTTCAAAACCAAAATAGAGGAAAAATTATTAAATATAATACATTTTGAGTTACATTCACAAATTCAATAGAATCTTTAAAAAAGTCAAGATCAAATATATTCAAAACTTTTTGTTTAATTTATTCATCTTAAGGGGTAAGGTGGCTTTCAGAGGCTGAAAACAAAGGGTATTTTTTCAATTTTTGTAATTACATACAATTTTAGGTAAAATTTGTAATAGCAATTTCTTCGCTTATTAAGGGATTAGGTGGGTTTCACAGGCTAAGAGTATTTTTTCATGTTTTTTTTAATACATACAATCCTATATTTATTTTAAAACTTCAGCATATTAAAGATATATATTTAAACAGTCTTTTGTGAATTTTTTATTTACAAATTCCGAAAACTCAGCTGTTGGTACCAAAAAAGTGCTCATAACATTATAACTCTTTATTGGTTCATCCAAAATCAATAAACCAAAAATATTTAGATAGTACATGGATAAATTTAGTTAATAAACGAAGGAAAGAAGGAAATATTGAGATTTGAATTTTTTACAGAATTTTAACGAAAAAAACTTACTTTTTCGTAAAATTTTCGCCATATATTGGTTCGAAAAAAAAATAGTTGTAATAAAATTTAACAAAAATCGTTCGTTCATTAAGTAGATAATGTTATTTCCAAGATGTTTAACAAAATCGCTTCATATTTTTTCGATAAATCGTGTCCACCGACATAAAATAATTGATTTATGAGATAAACGCGTTTGAAGTTTTATAATGCCACTGACGTGGCCTGATGGGCGGAACTTACAAAGGGTGTATCTCTTAGAATTTTACTCAGATCGATTTGATATTTTTGGACGCTATTTTAAACGTCTTGTACTATATAATAATACAAACACATTTTTCAAATTTTGATTTTTAGTTACTCATCTTAAATCGTTGTAGTTAAATAGTTAATCGTCTATGCCATTTCGAATTAGTTCATTTTCATTGCACAAATAATAGTTGTAAATTAGTATTTTTTCTGATTGATTCTCTTCTCTGACAATTTTAATGCGAATATAAGTATTTGTTTAGATTTGTAGTTCAAGTATTAAAGTATTTGTGAGCTAGAATTTGAATATTTAAATGCACTCTTTTGCTCATTTTAAAATTTTGTGTTATTTACATTATTTATCATATTAGAGACTGATAGAATAAGTGCCTATACAAGTACAGTTATATACAAGGCTATGTAGTTCTTATAGGTCCTTGGTGCGCCAATTCACGGCCCGCCCTCTATATGGTTTTGTTCAATCTCATTTTTAACAACTTCAAAAGATAAATATAATAAATATAAATAGAAAAAAATATTGAGATAAGCTGTATTTAAACGTATAGATTTCGAGGAACTACATATGAGAATCGAATAGTATGGTTAATATATGGATTATATATAGTACTTTAAATGATTTTTATTCATTTTCTCGAAAGCTCTATAATAAGCAACTTCACTATTAATCTAAAAATTTGAAAGTAAGGTGTTTTTTTGTATTTCCTGATTATATTTTTCATAATTGTGTTAGAAATTAGTATCATTGCTGAAATTCCAATTTTTGTTAGCTTTTGAGGTGATTTTGTCTGTATAAAAATTATATCTAGATTCCCCTTAAACTGAGTAGCTTCCCATTAGGTAAGGCGACCATTATATAGTTGCCAATATACCAGCAATAGCTACTGGTCTCAGTAATTTGACATATGTCTACTGATAACTTGGAAACGCAAACAACATAATTTTACATTTTTAACGAAGAAGTTTTAAAGTCTATCAAATATTTCAAATACTGTGTAAATTTCTATAAAAATTTGTGAAATGACGTATAGAGAAATAGAATAAAATGACTTTCATTAACATTTAAATCGTTATGTACATTGACTTTGATGAAATTACTAGATTTGAAAAGATCCAGAATGCTATTAACTATAAATTTTAAAAATGCTCAATTAAAAAAAATAGTTTTGCTATATTAATACATCAAAAATATTAATAATAAAAAATTAAAAAAATATTAAATTATGTAAGTATTATTTGAAAAGAAGAAGTAATTAAAAAACAAATATTTTACTTCGATGAATTTTGAAAAATTATTCAATTGGAAATTTACTACATTTAATGTAATATATTTATATATTACTATAACTTATTTGATTAAAACTATTGATTTTGGTTTACACATTTATTTTCAAAATATTTTTATTTAACAACTTATGTCTCTTTTTAATCCCTTTGAAATGTATTACGACGGTGTTAAGGAGAAAGTGAGATTAGCTACGGACATCACCTTGTTATTATTCATATAAATAGATTTTACAAAAATCACATTTTAGTTCAATTGTAAGTGAATGCAATTAGTAAATAGCGTTTGAAAAACAATTTTTTTGTCGTCACTTTATAAGGACAGGTTATTGAAACGCGCACTCTGTAATATTTTTTTCCTAATTTTTTCTATAATATATTTGCATTTTATGCCTCTACGTGCATATTCGTTTGTGTGGAGATATTTAGAATGCATAAATTCTTATGTATGTATGTTTGTAAATATATCTAAATGTAGGAGGGTAACTTGCGCAAAACTGGACCGAGGTCAATATAAATAGTTGAAATACATAAAAATCAAGTATCAAGTAATATTTTATCATATGATTTTTTCTAAACTAGCATTTTTATACTTTAATATGTTGTTAAGTACACATTTAAATAAATGAATATATGTATATATTTATATATATGTAAGTATTTGTATTTGCGTTGCATTTTCGCTTTGCTACCTTATAGCCATAATCAACAGCTGCAACAACAGCTGTAAGTGGAACAACAATAGCGCACTTGTTGTATACATGAAATTTTCAAACAATCGCATTCTAATCGCAACTTTGTCCTCCATCATTACCCCCTCCCAATTGAACACGCGTTTCGCAGCGTGTCGCCTCCACTTTTTGCAGAGTTTTTCCTACATCTTTATTTCCATGCAAATAATATTGAGAATATAATATAATTGGAACGTTAATGATAACCTTTTGGACCGTCGTCGGCCATGTAGTGTGTATACCATACATATTTACGCTTGTATTTATATATTTGACTTCCCCCATAGAAACCCCAATTGCTGATGAAAAATAAATATTATTATTGTTATTGGTAAACGTCATGTGCGCTCCACTTATTTGTTTTGTATACACATATACTTATGTGCATGTAAATATATTTGTACATAAGCGCAAAAAGGGTGCCCCAAAAACTCTGATATAACAAAACTCTTTATAACAAAAGCTGGAACTTTATTCGACTTCTGATAGTGACTACCCTTTAGATCATATATAATAACACTCTTTCAGGAATAACCATATCATTTACAGGTTAAAAAATAGGCTCTTCTCCTTCCGTTTATATTAACGAAAGAAAATTAATAGTTTTACAACTAAGAATACATGTGAATATTTCCATGTTTTTATAAATTGTTGTGTAGTCTTTTAATTATCACTTTCCATGTTATTCTGCAACAAATAGTAACTTTCATTGTTGTATTGTCATATCATGATAATAAAGAAAACCATAACTCTTATTTATTTGCAGAGTGGTCCGAAAACAAAGTGCCACTATTGGATACCGACTCTATCATTGCTCACCCCAATTCGGTAACAAAAGTCTACAGCTCCTACGATAATGATGCTCTAAAATCGGAAAATTTCGAAATCACTGTCCTAACCACTTTAACTCCACCACAATCTCCACCACCGACTGCTACGTCAACAAACATTTTGCAAAATGCCATCGCAACGGAAGGCGTTGTTAATGTAAGTACCATATACTGGTACATCTAAACGAAACTTTTTTTTTTTAATTTTTCATTTCATTTTATTTTTCTAGTTTAACAATTACATGCACCACTCATCGTTCCATACAACACCGGCAACAGTGAGTCCCTTACCAACACCAGTAGCCACATCTTCAATACACGCCGTGCCGTCCCATGCGTTAGCGCCGACTACACCTACAGCAACGCTTCAAAATCTACATTTCAACAACTACTATGGCGCTGCACCGTTTACACCCTCTGAAGCAGCACAAACCGACGACGACAAACGTAACTCACAGATCGTGGATGATATACTGAAATCATTCATAAAAGAGCTTCCCGATTTAAACGATGAATGCGAGTCCAATTCGTCGTCGGCTTACTCGACAGCATCGCGCCCAGAATCAATAGCAACCGATGAAGATTGGTCACCAGATTCCTCTTTTTCGTCATCTGGCAGTTCTTCACCCATTTATGACGGCGCTGATGAAGACAACTCACAATTCGTGCATTCGAAATCCGCCGAACCCAAAAAACGCACACGCCCCTATGGACGTGGTGTTGAAGATCGCAAGATACGGAAAAAGGAGCAAAATAAAAATGCGGCTACACGCTACCGTCAAAAGAAGAAAATCGAGTTGGAGAGCGTGCTTAATGAGGAGCAACAACTAACACAACGTAATGATGAGCTGAAACGCGTATTGGCCGAGCGCCAGCGTGAGGCTAAGTACTTAAAGACCCTCATTAGGGAGTTCTACAGCCAGAAAAAGTGCAGTAAAAGCAGCAAAAATTAATGCGACATTTTGTAAACATGCGGTCGGTCATCAAGTCAATCATTGTCATCAAATAGCTAACAAAACCCAGCTGTTCAGCCAACACCAACAACACAACATTTCCAAAAAACATTTAAAATCTACATTTTTTAACTATTGTATTTTAATTGCTACGCAAACATTGTAATAATTCAGTCTAAGCATTGGCACGCATTGCCAGTTGGCGCTCATGACAGGACCGCTTTTGGTCTTCGAATCAATTTCGCCACGCGCAAATGCGTGCCACTACCAAACCGTGTGCATAGTGCCCAAATATAAACCCCAAACAACATCAACTAATAACTATGTATACGTTGAAATTGCTTAGTTTACACTGAATTCAATTGTAGACAGTAACATGCCTGCGATTCATATTACAAATAAAAGGGTTTATAATATATATTTTGAGTTTTTCTTTTATTATTTTTTCATTTATTTTCTATATACAGTACGTATTTACATAGTTTTAATGATAACTTGTTAGTAAAAAAATATTGAATATAGCAACATGTCTAAGACTTCTTCAGCTTATATAATCAATTTAACATTTGGATTTTTCATTTTAAAACTCTCAATTGGGTAGTTCCACTCCGCATGCAGTTCCAATTTGAACACTCGCAAGGCAGGTAATTGAAGGTTGTGCAGAAATTCTCCGTTCAACGTGTAATTGCCCAGAATTTCTAGTTCTAATAAATCACCACATCTTTTCAATAATTCCGTTAAAAGTTCGTCTGTTAATTGGCAGTAGTTCAAATTTAGTCTCTGTAGATTTGTTGCCGCCTTGCCGATACATTTACAGTAATCTTTATTAAAATACACATAATTCAGCGTAAAAGCGCGCAGTCGCTTATATACGGCAGCACCTTCACAAAGTGGTACTAAGATGTTTAGTACATTTTTTGTTGGCATTGAGTATCCACAAGTCATGGTAAGACTGCATACATTTTCACCAATTATTTGCAGCTGCTCCGGTGTGAAATTTGGAAAGTCGCGTATTGCAATATTGAGCTCTTTGAATGCAGCAATTCTTTGGTGTGCGATTTCCGTTAGGCGCGTGCTGCGCACATCGATTATTTTAAACGCCTCCACAAGGTTGAAGTATTTGAATATTTCTATGAGGCAGTCGTCGTTCAAATCGAGTAGAGATTTCATATTGATTCCATCTATCTGGAAAGACAATGTAAAATAAAACATATAGTACTTAGTTACATTTTGGCCTTTTAACTTTTAGCAAAGAACCGAGGTATTAGCTAAGTTATGTCTTCACGTATGACTATGACAGCAGTGTATTTGACACCATGGACAAAAAGAGAAATACCTTTTGGTTTACAACTACGCTTGATGGTTTGGCAATTTTTCAAGTTCTGAGGAAAGAGTAACTGTCACATTAGAGGACTGTGAGATTACTTCAAGCCACAGCTGAAGTACCTGGGGATAATGCTAGACTCTAAACTTAAATTCAAGGAGCACTTGGCCTACACGTCAAACAAAGCAAACAAAATTTAGAAAGCATTATCAAGAATGATGGCGAAAATAGGCTGTGTGTGTGCAAAGGCGATGAGCTTTCAAATTCTGTATAAGACACCACTATGGATCCAGGCGTCAGATATTAGAGTGTATATAGACCAATAAACGCAATACATAGACAGTTAGTAATAAGAATGATTAGTGTTTTTCAAACTATATCCACAAACAGACTAATATCGGGCACCCATTCATGCAGGTGCAACGTGCGGACCTCTGTTTCCACCTGACCCAAATATTAAGTTGACACATATGCTTTTGAAGCTATCTGTACAAATTCCTTCTAGGCCGTAGAATACACTCGTGTCCGTAGAACACATATTTTTCATAGCCCACGCTTTTTAAATATTACTTATGTTTCAGTCCTCCGATAATTGGAAAGCTGTTAGCGAAGTGATTGTTTTATTTAAGAACAAATTAGGAAACTAAAAGATTCAAGAGGCTTTATAAATTACGCAGTCACACAACAAAATTTTGGTTCTGTCCTGAATCCGAGGCCGAGGTTCATGTAATACCATCAGATCAGGGTTTTGAAATAACCCCAAAAACCAATATGACGGTCAGCGTTTTTAAAAGTTCAACGGATAAGCTTGAATCTCGCTACTCGGGGGTTTTCGGTGTTACGGATTACGAATTCAATATTACTTTTCAAAAATTTCAAATAACGGACCAGTATGAATTTATTTTTAACATGTGGTCGCCATATTGGTCTGTCATTTTGAATTTTGAAGAACCGATACCGAATTCGTAATCCGTAACCCCGAAAACCCACGAGTATTTTTTTACAGTCAATGTAACACCGAAACAAATGTTTTACAGAATAACTACGGTTAGAGTTAAGAATTTCAAAATTTTCTCATCGTTTGCTAGGAAGATTTGAAAAAAAAAATAAATCTTGAATGTATTAGTACGTATAATAGTTTTTTAGAGTTCTTTCGTCCTTATGCTGAGACTAGTTAAAAGTTAACTAGTTTAGATAATTAATTAGTTAACTTTAATACCCGATATCCACCACAGACACTCTGATAGATTACGTAAAAAAAGTCAGTACGCAACGTACGTCATCAGTTGTAATGGGGTTTTTCTTATTAACGTTATTTGTTAGGTACTTTTTTCAATCTTGAATAATCAGTAAATTTTGAAGCTGTTGTAATAATAAAAGTACAAAATCTTAATATATGCATATATGTACATATGTATGTATTTATAAATTCTCTATTCTCTCACATAATTGCAAAAATGGGATAGCTAAAAGCACAATAATTTTATGTCGAGATCATTTTATGTTTACATTGAATATTATTTGAAAAAAAATTACTGCATTGGAATTCATTAAATCAAGTTTTTTCCAAGTTGTTGGTGTCAAACACCGTCTTCGAGTAGAATCCATTCTTCTAACGGACTATTCGATTAACTAAATAAACATACATATGTATTTCAAACTTTATTTTACTGATGTAATTATAGAACTCCATCATTAATAAATCGCTATATTCAATAAAATTTAATTTAGAAGAGAAAGTCAGACGGCATTTTTCATTAAATTAAAAGTAAATATACACGTTGTATTATGAGAAACTGTTTGAACTATCTGAGCCAAATTTGGGGAAAGAAAACTTGCATGCCACCTGGAAAAATCCACTCAAATCCTCCATATAAAGGTACAAATCTCTAACAAACTATGTGAACCAATTAGAATGACACAGATTATTCGCTATACACAAGACGAGACAATGATGTTACAATTACGGTCTATTTCATGAGATCGGTGGATAGTCACATATACCAGATATTGAAGTTGAAAGTACAAAAACAATATTATTGTAACACATTGTTATACAATTCAGTCGGTAAAAATACTGTATAACGCGCATGACTATGTCAAAGTTCATTTTTGAAACATGTAAGGAAGGACTCGCGCAAACAAACTCTTTCAATACCTCGGGCATCTGTCCTAAGGAACATAATTTCATATTTCCTGTGTTCCTTCCCAAACCACTTCGGAAATTTTAAATTTTCTTTGCCTAACATTTACTTCGACATCATACCACAAGTCCCAATCGGATTTATATCAGAATTTTGCGCTGGTCAATCGATAAGAGAATTTTTTTCTCGTGTAAGCTAGTGTTTCATCAAAGTCGTTGTATGCTTGGGATAGTTATTGGTCATCAAAATTCAGTTAGCATCAAAAGAATATAGATCCCTCGTATTCCTTATTATATCTAGATATGAAAAATTATCACTTTTCCATGCACTTGTGGCCCAACACCACACCATGAAATAGATCTATACCAACGTACATTACGGTCTTTTCGGAATTCATCGAATTCACTTCTTGGATTGTCTCTCGATGTAAAAATTTTCTACAATAAGGACCAATGCATTTTCATTTATTTTTATCCATAAAAAGTGTATTTTTCCAAAGATTTCAATATTTTCTTTTATGACTATGAGCTAATGTTATTCGCGCTTTAATATTATTTTAGGACATATGAAGTTTTTTAACGACCGCATGGTCATACAAATTATTTTCATTTAGACGTCTTCGTACCTTAACATGTTTAAGCGAGGAGTTAAAGGGATCAGCATTACATTTTCTAGCAATTCATTTTCCTCGTGGAAGGGGCTTCGTGAGGTGGCGCCTTATGAATTTTGTTCAGATATAACAGTTTGGGATCTGATTTTTGATGGCGTTATACTCCATTTGTATGGAATATCACTAATAGATAGAGTGATTCAAGAGGAAGGTTTATATGTATAATACATGCTTCATTTACTAAGGCAACATTGCTAATTTTAGAGGTTTCTAACATGATGTCGTAAATTAACGTATTTTTTTGTGCTTATTTAGCAATTTAGAAAAACGCTGCCTAAACCCTACGAGTTAGATCAAACTAATAATGTACTACAGTATTGTACACCATAAAAAGGTCTACAAAAAAGCCGCGATGGTATATGTTTATCTTTTAGGGATAACCCACATTAACCATTTTTATTGTTTACTTTTTACGTGAAAAAATGGCTTATTTATACCCGAGACACACATGTAGTAACAATACTATTGTTCGTACGAATACAAGATGTGTGTCACCAAATACCAGCACTTTACTATTAATACGTTTATGCTTCTTTTCTACTCGGTTATATTATGCACGGGTAAGTTCAACCCACATGCATAAACACTTTTTCACTATGAGTTAAATGATCTACTCGGATAGAATATACAAATTTTCTTGACGTATGTAGACGAGTTAACTCGGATGCATAAACGGATTTAGAGTTAAGTTGAAGGTCAAATCAGTTGATTTTTGTGCCGGTGTATATGGTTTTGACAAATTGCATATACAGGGTTCCTGGTATTGCCAATTTTTCGCTAAAAACCCCTACCCCACTTACTACCGAATTTTTGCGGCAAACGCCTGGTACTGTGTAGTACTACAGTAACCGGTAATTGGTTACTTTTTGGCACCGGTTTTTTTGTGGCACACCTGTGGCACTGTGGGTAGTCGGATGGTGTAGTGAAAACCGGTTATTTGCAAAAACTTCGACGAGTGGGTAGTCGGTTTTCGTAGAAAAACCGGTTTTTTTGGGTCGGTCAGTGGTCGGTTTTGCTCGCGCATTTCTGCCCGAACACTTCTCAACAGATTTATGCCGCACACCCCGTATATCTGGAAAATACGGACATATTTATAAAACGTGGCAGCCCTCAATTTAATTCAATTCAGAATTTACATCCAGTAGAGTATTTGCCGTTTATGCTTATAGGCTTTACCCATGTAGAATATAACCGTGTAGAGATAAAGCATAAACATAGTATATGTGAGCAATGTAGTATTTTGCTGGTAACAATATATACCCGTGCGAAGCCAGGGCGGGTCGCTAGTTTCACTATAATGCAATTTTTATTTGGTTTGTAAATTTTTTGTAAAGGTCACAGATAATTGAAATTTTTTCAACAAAACAGTACCTTCCTGTTACGATTTTTTTAAATTTGTTATAATATTACCTATTAAATACAAGTTCTATAAGAAAACTATATGTAAGTATCAATGTCCAATGCATTTCCGGCGAAACTTAACGAATCGAATTGAATATATCTGAGTGGAAATGATAACGGTTATTGGCTATTCAATTAAGGAGGTGTTATATGTATATAGTAATGATATAATAAAAAAATATTTTTGAAAATATCGCTCTCCTAAAAGTTACAGTAATTTTACTAAATGTAAACAAATATTGCGTTTCTAGTGAGACATCACCCATCTTAAAATCACCGAAATCGGACTATAACATTTCAAAAGCTCCAGACACCGAACATGAGGACCTCTGTACTTGTGACCTATATATTTATTATACACGGATTTTTAAACTTACGGTGGACTTTATACCGTATGAATCGGTTAATATGTGAAATATCTTAGCATCTGGATTGTGAAAATTATTAAAAATGGTTAAGGAATTATCCCAGCCCCCATATACTATATACAGTGATTCTTGTTATTCTAGTGGATTTTATGCTGGATATATGGGTTGAATTGTGTGTTAATTTAAAAATTTATATTTTTTTTAACTTGCGAGAGTATAAAATGTTCAGTTACACCCAAACTTTGTCCTTCTTTGCTTGTTGTTTTTTTATAATTTCATAACATTTATAAAATATTTGTGGCACATAGCCAGATAAACAGTAAAATTGGTTGATAAGTCGTGCTGGAGTTTTCATCTTTAAGATATGGTGTTATAGTTTCACTCCAAACAGTAATATTTTGTACTGTTATACCCGTATGTATTTGAGTATTTATGCATAATATACATGTGTACTTTTTTGCACATATATGTACGAGTACATAGATATTGCTCTGTGTATGAGCATGCCACCAGATGAGTGGCTGCTCCGTTCCGGCTCCCATTCAGTGGAGGGGATACGTGCGCGCGCGACGCTGCTGTGCACCTAAGTCCCAAACGTAATTTTCCGAATTCATTGAACTGCGTGAGTGTGAAAAATAACAATTTAGATAAACATTGTGTCGCCATAGGTCGCGCCACTCAGCCACCTTACTAAGCATCGCAAGCGTAGCATACCGTCAGTCTCCGAGCTTGGCCACATGCGTCTGCTGGCGTGCCAGAGAGCGATGATGTGTTGACATTGTGCTTGCTCGCTTAGCTCGCCCCACAGCCTCTCCACCCCTCTTGGAAAACACTGCTTGAACATACCCGCTTACGAGCGAGCAACAAGCAACCCCGCCACTTTCGTCTAGCTAAGTCGGCTTTAGCAGCGCCGATTTGTAGCGTCTGTGGCATCGAAGAAGGCCGTTTGGCTTGGCGGGTTTGTTTGTGGCCGTGGTTGTGTGTAGGTGTGGCATTTGTGACGCTGTCAGTGGTTGATGTGACACAAAAATCATATTAATATAAATTAACGATGTGGAAAATTTAGTTTAGTAGTGAAAATGGCGATGGATGAAGTTGCTGTTAAGGCATCCTCGGCCTTAAATGACCTAAAAGGTGGCGAGCACAACCGTGCGGCAATGCCAATACGAGCGCTGGAATTGATGTCAACTGATTTATACATACGAGTACACACTGAAGCTACAGCATGAAGGTTAGGCCCCCACGAAGAGCGAAACTGCTAAGGATAGCACGTCCGTTAAACATTAGTCACTGCGAATGCGTAAAGCTTTTGTATGAAAAATCGTTGGCGCCTGTTTACGAATCGATTCGAATGGTGTATTGCCTGAATATTCAAACAAATACAGATTCTGTTTATTCGCTCCTTAGTAAGTATGTATGTATGTACATAGATGATTTTATTAAGTTATTTTACTCAATTTTCAACGTAATATATCTCTTCTACATTTTTATCATTTGACTTGTGCCTGTACCTATGTATGTGTATTGGACTATTTGCAATTTCAAATTTGGAATATTGAGAGATTTTGTAACAATAATAGTTTTAAGATAATACCCATAGCTAGGCTAAGGATTTCCGTTCTCAGATGTTTTATACGTTTAAACCTGATACCAAAAATAGCTCGTGATGCTAATCATATTTAAAAATCGGTTCAGTAATTTTTTTAGCTTTCATACTTATTCTTTCACGGGTTTAAACAAACATTTCAAGAGTTATAAGTTATAGTTTTTGAAATTTTGTTCAGCAAGCAGCTGCGAGCGCTCGTTCCTCGACTTTCTGACACGCGATTGCGATGCGAAGAGAATGACTTTCAAGACGATTTTCAGTTTCGGATTAAGAGAGATTATCCATCACGGAATCTTTTTGATACCCTCACCTGGGAACTATTTCCAGAAAGTTGAGATTCTAGCAATAAATATAGCCTATGTTACTCGGGGTGAATGTAGCTTTCCAATGGTGAACTTTTGAAATCGGCAAAGTAGTAGTTTTTGAGTTTATTCATTACAAATATACATACAAATCTTTCCTCTTTATAATAGTATTATAGATATCGGTCGATATTAGTAAAATTAAATAAAATAAATGAATGCAAATGTTTAGAATCCAAAATCTTACTTTTCTTAACTAACGTAGACACAGCTTGCACGGTTATAGCCGAGTTTACAACAGCATGCCATTCGTTCGAACGGCTCATCGTTCCATAGGTTATGGTATTCGCCGTTGCCAATGTTTACCGTAAATTTTCCGCAAAACTTTTCTCTCGCAAACTCCTAGTGTTATCTCATCGAAACCGTCCATGCTACCCTTTGGTTCGGTTGATGTCATATACCTGGATAAAATAGAGTATCAATTATCTTGATCAACCTCATTTCATGGCCATCCAAAATATATTTGTTTAACATCCACTATGAACATTGCCTTCTCGTATTGGCTGTACGGAATTCCTGAATTTATTCAGAAAATAACTTATAAATATCGATTGACTTGTTTCTTGGGTATAAACTATTTTACTTAAGAACAAAATTTGTATGTTTCAGTATATTAAACGTAAGTACATACATATTTTGTTCGTCTACTTCGATGCCTTAAAAAAAGTGTGTTCATACTTAAGTATTGTAGAATAGCAAACTCGACTTTCCCACTTTATTTGATTCAATATAACTGCTTACACTAACTGACGGACAACGCAATACTGTTAGCATCTAGTTAATTCTATTGTGTTAAAGAAAATGTGATTACACATTACAACATTTCAACGGAAATGCTATCCGAACCGGGTCGTGCACTTTGACATAAAGAAGTCATTACATGATATGTAGCACAACGCCAGTTACCATATATTTTTATTTTAATAAATAACTTTTGTATTTCTAATAAGCATAATTTGATCACTTGACTCATGTGTTCATTAACTTTGTGTGACGCTTTTACCGGTTTCGAATTCAACAACAAATGGTCATAAATGTGTTCATGCTGACTACAACAAAATGCTTTGAAATATGGGTTTCATTGCTTGAAAATATAAATGTTTAAAGAAACGTTTTTATTCAGGCACAGTCGGTTGTAATTTCATTTTTATAGTTAAAAAAATTGTATGTATGTTGTGTAAATTTATGTCGATATCAGCGGCGTATATTATATACGATTGCACCTTCTCTGTTTAGCTCTGCAGCTCGTCTTATTTATTCCAGCATCAGGGTAGTCACACAGTAGGGAGTCACCCTGTCTGAAACATCGTTTGGTATCAAATGGCTCGATGAGGTCCTTCCTAACCCGTATTAGATCTGCGGAGATATTGAGGAGGCGCAGATTGTGGGGTCTTTTTTTGGAATGGGCAGAGTTCTTCGCCGCTGTATTTGACTCGACGTCTTTCTTTTAACGTTTGCAAATGCGTCTCGGTTACTTCTTCAGTTTTCGATATCTCCTACCGCGCACGGGTTGTGGTCGATTGCAACGTTGCGATGTGGACCTTCTTTCTCTCCACTGCGACACGACAGTCCTCATAAAGGATAGAGGATAAACATATTTATTCATTTATTTTCTCCATACACGTCCAATAACGATCCAAGTCACAAGTACAGTTAGCTGAATTAAGGTTTTAGGTCAGTGTACACAGCTCTACGGACATGGTATCAAAACTAGAGCTAGGTTGCCAATACCCGGTCTATTTCTCTGAAGAGGTAATTTCTCCAACAGAAATTTTTCGAAGCAATATATTTTATTAAAAAGAAATTGAGGAACATGATGGGTATCATACAGGGGACTTAGCTATAGTGTCCGACTGATACCAAATTTTTGGCCGATGCCGATTCTTTCATCAACAACTTTATTTAGTAAATCAGTATAGTAACAAAGGAAAGAAAAAAAAGAAAAGTGGTTATTACGTGATCCTGTCTATGGCGAACATTTAAAAATAGACTCTCTTAGTTACGAATGCTTCTATAATAGTTGTTTTATGACATTATTTCAAAATCTCAACAAGGTGTTAAACAAAACTGTGAATATTTGACATAAATCGAATCTTTCTAGCAATGCTAAATAAAACCTTCAATTTAGTGCAAAATTATTGAATTTCTTTATACTAGACTTAAATTATCATCGTGATCACTATATTTTATATTGTAAACAGATAATTCAAAAGTTATGATTTAAAGAAATCAAAAAGGTTTTTACCTGTATGTAAATGTAAATGTATTTTAGTGTAATCCGGAAGAAGTAGAAGAATCGGCTAAGAATCGGCCAAATATGGCCGATGCCGATACCGATGCCGATGCTGAATTTTGAGGCCGATGCCAACACCAAGGCCAATTAATCGGTCGGTCTCTACTTAGCTATAGTTGTGGTCGAATTCCATACGATTCGAATTCGAGCATGTTGGGAAGGAATTTAGTCAAATGGTGAACCGTTACCTCCCGTCCTCCAGCCGCATATAGAAAGCTTATTCAAATTTCTTAAGTTCAATCGAGAAAAGTAGGGTTTAACAGTTATTTGATTGTTGAAAAGGAATATATACAGACATATACTACTATGTACATATACAAAATATACAGATAAGTAAGAATATTTACAGACATATTTATACAAAGATCGATTCAACTTCATTTTATCTAATCTATCTGTAATTGTTGTTATAAGGGTACTGAGGGGCTATAGCCTGCCTCTCATCCTACATTTTATAGTGACTATGCTTGTGTGTATATATGTGTTTATATTAGTGAGGAGGAGGCAGCAGCGTATTTTGGTATTTGGTTGTGGACAAACTGAATAAAAACCCGCACAATTTGCATTTTGGACTAGAGGTTCGCGTATTCCGCCCTCTTCACTGATAATTCGAAAACCAATTGATAAAGTTAAATTATGTAAACACATTCGACCGGTAAGTGAGTAAGTTAAAATACGTACAGTATACACATATATATTTACATACATTTTACCAGCAAACGATCTCTATTAAAATAAAACTACACAAAGGGTTCAGTTTCAAGTTAAGCTAATCGCATTTGCCACCCTCGCACCTCAGCTACACTCATATATATGTACATTCATATATTATGTTGGTGTCGTTGAATAGTGCAGCAATGGAACATGAACAGATGTTGCAAATAATTATTTTATTTTTGTGTCGAATACCAAAACATATACCTATATGTACATACATATATGTATGTAAGTTACTATCTATATATGTATGTATGTATAAAATCATTTCCATTTGACTCGCGTCATACTTAACCAAACCACTTTATAAATAAATGTATAATATACATATACAAAAGTATACATACATACATACATGCATATTGCACACAGAGTGTAGCCTCAATTGTGATAACGAACACAATTTGTTTGATTTGCATTGATTTGATTGGATTCCATTTTCCACATGGTTCAAGTCTCGGTTCCTTCGCCAATTTTCGCACTCGCAAATTGTTTTCATACAAATAATCGGCTTTTTGTTGTTATTCGTTCGCCGTGAGTCGATTACCAACCGACTCGTAAATGAAATAAAATGTAAAACTTGCGATTGTGCATCAAACACAAATGTACATACTCCTATCCCTAGTCTATGTATTTACATATACATACATTTGTATATTTGAAATTCTATAAAAATTTATTGCGATTTTGCATTACAAGTATTAAAGTTATAACGAAAGTGAACAAGATCTTTTTATAGTGAATCCTTGAGAAAACTTTCCAGTAATGGCATGGCAACCGGGCCTTATTAATATTATATGAGATAATGCTTAAATGGTGATAAGCTACCAGAGGTGAAAAAAACAATAGCAAACATAATGTCATTCTAGACTGCCACACGTTTTTGTGGCTAAGGTATACATTAAATTAAGTTGGTCCAATCTTGGCTTTGGCGACGATATTGATTACTCGAGGTTGATTTATGTTACGCAGCATGATTACAACTCACACTACTTTTAATTGCAAAGTGAGTGGTGATAGTACAGGCAATTTTAAATAGTTTGGGATAATTGACTACGTCATCCTGGTTTGTAGCTGTGTCAACTCTCTTGGACCGAAATTCTAAATTGTCGCATTAAGATCATCGATATCTTTTTTTTACCACCAATATAGGTCATTCAATCAGTCATTTATGGTTATCATATTGAGGTTTCATGTCAGGAAAACTTCTCTTTCGAGTCAATGAAGTGACAGAAATCTGTTGGGAATGCTATTAATCCATCGAGGTGTCAACTGCGACCCTAGCATTTCCAACTGCTTCTACAATAGCAATTTGATATTGTTGCAAAAACACTCATATGTTAGTTGATAATTGGCGATTCTTTATGTGCAGTCACAAATTAAATGCGATTAGCCCGTCAGTAACAGTTGATCCAGAAATAATTGGAAGATTCTGGCGTAAATCACCTGTTAAGAGAATCCTGGCTCCACCAAAAAATCTTTTAAAGTCCTGTGCAGTACCTCCAGCGACTTCTTGAATATTTGGAAAATCTTCGTTATAGCGCTATTTTGTCGACTGGTGTTTCGTTCATTTGCAATTTAGGAGTAATTTCAAGGCCTAATGTTCCGTTTGTTTGCCTACTAACAGGTGCCAAGTTGCCCCTATTCCTGTTAACCTTGGTGGTGAAAATGAGTGAAATTGCTTCTGGAATTACATCAACCCTCATATACTATATATGATGATTTTCTATTGAACTTTATGCCGAATATATAGGTCAAATTTTGTGTTATCTTAATAAAATTACATCAATAAATTGCGAGAGTATAGAGTATAAAATGTTCGGTTGGACCCGAACTTAGCCTTTCCTTATTTGTTACAAATTTTTTTGGGCTATCGACACCAAAGTGTATTCAACAAAGTGAACTAAGTATTTGACATACCCGTTTTTGACAATAAAATAGTAAACAATTCATGTATTTGTTTACATTAACCCGTCTTTTTTATCTTGAACAATATAATATATATTGATAAAATTTTTTGCAATTTGTCAGTTGGAGCACAAAACATTAGTAAATTGCTTCCATGAGTTGTTTTACATAAGCAGAAATTATTCGGGATTTTATTTTATTCATTTAAAAAATATTTTTTTTTTGGTTTGAAATTTGTTTACTTTTGAATTTCAAAATTTGAATTTTTGAATAAATGTAAGAGTTAAATCAATGGCAACAAACATGTCAAATTCGGGTAAAAAAAAATGAAATGTCATATACTTAGTTGACTTTGTTGAATACACTTTGATGTCGATATTATTTTTTTGTTTTCTCGTTTTATATTTTTCTTGCCAAATCGAATAAAATTCTCTTATTATTATCTTCCTCGCAATTTTTCCATATTTACTCTCTTTCTAATTTTTTTCTGGCCTTCCACGAATATTTCAAGACTAAAATTAGCCAGATCGGTTTGGCAGTTCTCGTTTTTTTGCGGCACAAACGAACAGCAATTAATTTTTATGTTATATTATTATCAAGCGACAATTTTTTTTAATGCCGCACAGGACCATTCAGTAGGGAATCGACCGCGCAAGGGATCTTAACCCTCCTCCCGTACTTCCGTGCCTGATTGACGCCTACAACTCTACAACGCATAGTTAGCCGCCGAAAAATGTCAAAATTTTTAGCTCGCGATATCTTTTGAATGGAATGTCAGAATCTAATAATTCAAAAAGTTATATAAAGGTTTTGAAGCGATCTTAAATAATAAATCATTTATTTCGATATAGATTAATACTAAGGTACAAAAAAGAGCCTTTTCAAGTAGTGGTATTTTGATTAATTTTTTTATATAAAATCGCTTATTGTGACAAAACTATAATAGTTAGAGATATCATATCACGACGTTTTTTGTAGATAATGATAAGTCGTTTTCGCAGCATTCGCGATTAAAGAAAATTTTTTGGTATTTTTTTTTACATTATCGGAGTTTTGGTAAGGAACCCTATTTTTTTTTTAAACTAAATATAGCCTATGTCAGTAGTTTCGGAGCCTATTTGAGACAAACAAACAAAAAATCAAACCTTTCCTCTTTATAATATTAGTATAGATATAGTGAATAGACGATATCAAAAACTTAAATAACGGTTAGTGGGTGATTTTCCTACTGTATAAATATTAATAAGATATGCATCCTTTGCTTTGGATAAAGGATCTAGATTTTTATGCAGCCATTGAATTCGGAGACAACTACTAAAATATTCACTAAATAAAAGGTTATTATCTTAGTGGAAGCGAGAAGTGATACGAAGCTTGAAGCGATATTAATTCAAGCGAGAAACGATGCTATAGGATGTCAGAGTGGAAACGACAAAGCGAGTCGATCTGCTGAGATTTTATGAATAATGTGTTTAACAGCTTTATAATTTATATCCAATATAAAATAAAAAGTACAAATGCGAGCTGTCGGATCTGTCCGAAACGGTCGGTTGGCAGCAGGAAACTTTGAACGCGTTTTTCTCAAAACTGTGCTTTCCTAAATTTCCTCCACCGTATCTCAAAATTTCCATTTTTTATTGAAAAAAAAACGCAAATTCGCAATTTTTTTTTAATGTCTACCAAAGCCCCATTTTTATATATTCACTTGATTGTAGTCCGCTATTTTTTGTTTTGTTTCCGATAAGCCAATCAACAAGAATCGTGGAGGAATTTCTCCGAACGCTGTAACTCATGTTCTACACAATATTTTTGGCTTAAAATTTATATTTAAACTGTCGAAATACATATATGTTAATAAAGGATAATAAACTTAAACTTAAACCTAAGGCTCTATCTATTTACTGGGTTTAGAAAAAAATTCTAAGCAAACCAACCGCCTTAAGGCGTTAGGTGGGTTTCAAAATTTCAAATTTTTCAAAAAACATTTGTGTCTTATTATATAGTGCAATATGTTGAAAATATTATCCTAAAATATCAAATCATCCGAGTAATATTCTAATAGATATACCCTTTGGAAGTTCCGCCCATCAGGTCACGTCAGTACGAATGTAAAACGTTAAGCGCATTTATCTCAAAACTCAAATTTTCAAGTCGATGGACACGATATCTCAAAAAGTTATAAAGCGATTTTCTTCAAATTTTGCACACATCTTTGGAATAATATTATCCAGTTAATGAACGAAGGATTTTATTTTATGTTTATTACAACTATTTTTTTCGAGCCAATATCTGGCGAAAATTTGACGAAAAAATTGAATTTTTTGGTTTAAATTCTGTCAAAAATTCAAATTTTAATATTTTCGTTTTCCTTCGTTCATTAAGTATATTTATCCATATTCTATGGAATTATTTTTGATTTATGATGATGTCCATTTTTTTGGACACGTCATGGGAGATGATATACGTATACACATATATATTATTGTATATATTTAAAAAAACTATTAAAATACTCTTGTTATACTCTCGCAACAAAAGTTGCAAAGAGAGTATCTAGTTTTGTTCACATAACGTCAGTCATAAAACTAAACGAGTTGGTTATAGGGTTATATATATTAAAATGATCAGGTCGACCAGACGAGTCAAAATCCGTATGTCTGTCTGTCCGACCGTCCGTGCAACTTGAGTAAAAATTGAGATATCTTGATGAAACTTGGTACACATGATCCTTGGGACCGTGAGAGGGTTGCTTTCGAAGATGTACACAGTCGGACCACTGCCACTCCAACAAAAAAAAAAAAATAAAAGTAAAATTTGGTACAAAGAATGCCCCTAGCAAGGGCCATACTTGGATGTAGTTTTTTTTGTGAAGCGGGCGTGGCCCCGCCCCTAAATAGGATTTTTGGATATATCTCGCAAACGAATAAAGCTATTTAAACCAAACTCAGTCGGTTCCCTTACGTACCCCACGACACAAAAGGTTACGGTGAAAATTACTAAAAGTGCGTTACCTCACTAACGCAAAACAGAAGAAATAGCAGAAAGAAGCTGCACTCAGATTTTTTTACAAAATGGAAAATGGGCGTGGCATCGCCCACTTATGGGTCAAAAACCATATCTCAGGAACTAATCGACCGAAATTCGATATATAATATTTTCTTGACGACCACGACAACTTCCCATTTAACTCAACTTTGAATTCCATCTTATTCGTTCACTTTATAATATGTACTTAAAGACCCAATGAAGATAGCGGAATAAAACTGTACACTAATACTGTATATGATCTGTGGCATCCCTTGTGAAAAAATTGTCGAAATCGGACTATAACTTTTCAATGCCCCGGATATCGAATATGAAGAACTCAGTGCCATAGGTTAGTTTTTCACCGAAAATATCGGTAAATCTCTCAGACATCTTAATTTAATTAAGAGGAAATCTTTTTCTTCTAATAGTGTGACTCTGTACCAGAAATGGTTAAAATCGGGTTATAACTTCCGCCAGCTCCCATATACCTAACTATAGGTTTTTCAAAAATACGATGGGGTTAATAGCTTATAAATCGGTTAGTATGTGAAATATCTTAGCCAAATTAAATGAGCATATAATCTTAGATATAATGTATGTTGGTGGTGAAAATAAATGAAATCGGTTCAGAAATTACCTTCGCCTATATACTATATATGATGATTTTCGTTTTTCTATTGGACTTTATGCCGAATATATGGGTAAAATTGTGTGTTATCTTAATAAAACTATATCAATATCGAGAGTATAAAATGTTCGGTTGCACCCGAACTTAGCCTTTCCTTACTTGTTTTTAGTCTCTGAAACCCACCTAACCCCTTAAACGGGAGCCCTCTGAACAATCTGCTTTGCTTTCTCGCTTTGCCCTCTTGAAGTCGCTGAAAGTCGCTTTGGTGCTCGCTCTCACTCTGACAATTTGGGCGATTTACATAAGCATACAGATGCACTGATTTATAGTTAGAAGTAGCACCATCTTATTGCATCGCTTCTCGCTTCTTCTCTGACATCAGCCTTAGACTAAGTAATAGGCCTTAAATTAAGAATCGGACAAAAGAAGAAGAAGAGTTTACTACTTATATAATTCTACACTAAAATATATATTTATAATAATAGAAAATGGACCTGCAAAATAGGTATAGAGTCTACTCATGTATTTATGTAAATGAAATTGTCGACCAACCAGGCATGTAATCAATGTTCTAAGGATTCAATGACCTTGTTGCTACAGAAAGATTACGAATCGTCCATATCTTTATTTATACAACATCGTCTTTTATTATTTTCATAAAGAAGTTTTTTTTTATTTCACAGATTTTTAAATTCATTAAAATTAAATCAAACGTCCAATACTCGTATAACAACAAACCATTACAACCAATTTGGACCGAATATTTCACAACAAACAGACGAATTGTCATCACAATAACCGTACTCAATTAGTGCATACAAGTTGCAATGTGGAAATCTTCCATTTAGTATAGACGAAAAAAGAACGTGACATTTTCAACAATTCTATTTCTCATACATATCCGAGCGTGTTGGTGGCAATAGGCAACACTACTACACCTCTGCCATAACTTCGGCGCGCATCTCATGTTATACTTTCTGTGGTCTCTATATAAACGCCACGCACAAGAACGCAAATGCCATTCCATTACGATGTAACCACTCGAATTGGAGCCACGTGTCACGACTGCATTTGCAGCTGCAGTTGCAGTTGCCTGAAAAGTACTGCAATTTTGCATTCCAGAGGGAATCGTGCCTGTTACTCCTAAGTGGTGGATTACGGATGCGAGTATGCACTCGGGATTTGCCCTGTGGATAAATTATTTGAATGACATCACATGCACTCGTCAAATTATGGTGCATACACACATGTTTTGCAATGCGAGCTAATTTAGTGTATTCTTTTTGGTTGCTCTTCAAATTGTCATAAATGACAGGTGCATTTGTTACCAGAGAGTTACATGGTATAAAATGTATGTATGCACTTTTTAACTTTGTGAGCAATCTCAAGCTTCCATAGTATATTTGCTTTGTAATAATAATGTAATAATGGATTTCTGAGGTCCAGTTAATGACGGGAATCGTATAAAACAGTCCTGTTCATTAGTTTTTGTAGGAAAACTATTATTTCTGTGCCCAAACGCCACCACATTATCGCATATAGTAATTGTTCACATAAATACTAGTGCTTCAATATTCTATGCGTACCGACAGGACTAACAATATACATATACATATATAGTATCCTATGGCTCCGGGGGGAAGCAAAGGGCTACAGTGAGATTCCATCCATTTATTACAATCCGATTATTACGATCTTCTATTAGCCTATTGATTTGACTCCAATTTTTTTTGGCCTTAGATTTCTCCTCCAGTTTTGAGCGAGTCGGTCTTCTCTTTGGCTACCTTGTGGATTCCCGTCGATAGCGTTCCGGGTGATTGTATCTGGATTTCAATCCTGGAAATAAGATCTGGTCCGAGCCAACTTTATTTTATTTGGAGGACTTCCGTCCGTTTGTGCATGACCATAAGTTCGTGCAAGAGAAAATTGTATGAATAACTTTGGGGGAATTGGCTACTTTTAAGGCCACAGATAGGCTTCAAGGAAGAGTCCTTTATTTTGTTATTCCATGTATTATATTTTTTACATTTGTTATGAAATATGGTCCTGCAGTTGAGTTCTAGTAGTGTTTCTTACAGTTCTTTAGAGATGAAAAACTCACAATTTACACATACCAAACTCCGAAGAAATGTTTACTTATTCTGCTTACTTCGAATCTCAAGAAACGGGAACTTCACATATTTTTTGCATTTTCACAAATCGGATTCAACGTCATTTTTGACTGTACGTAACCTACGTAATACTTTGAGTTTAAGTGATGCTAGCTAATTACCTTAAATTAATTTTACGGTCAATGTTTTCTGACGTTACTACTTCTTGTTTGGCTGCCTTTCCAATATCCGTTCTATCAACGGAGTGCAGAGGTAACGTCACTTTGAGATCTATGAAATGTTCTCATGTTATATTGAATGAAATGTCATAAAAATTTATCAGTATTCACCAAACCTGATGAGTTCATAATCACACGAAATTTTTGATAGATTTTTTAGTTTTCTCTTGAGAGCTTTGAGTATACAGTTTTAAGGGCATATCGATTCATGAATATTGGTGACATAATTATGAAGTAATTGTATAAACTTAGCGAATAAATCATGTCGGCGTTGTGGGTTATAGCAAACTATTAAATCATTTATTTCTTTTCTATCGAGTTACTCAATATGAACTTCTCAGTAGTTAGTTTTAGATTTCTCGTTAATTTATTTATAAATAACGTCATTAACTAGCGTTAATATCTGACTTATGGTCGGATTATCAAAATTTTGTTAAGAGATTGCCTACAAAAGCATCTACCACTTTTGAGTTTAGATCATTTGTCGACTTAATAATCATAAACCTATAAAATATTATTCGGTCAAAATGGTTATTTACTTATAAACATACATACATGGGCAAGCAGAGGTTAAGTGTTAGGTGGTAGGTGTTAAGTTGTTTAATGTCGACACTCGAGGAGGTCCTGTTGCTTTATTTGTCATACCCATATAATATGGTAATGTAAAATGTTTGTGAGTGTGTATGTGTAGCAGTCATGTACGCCGTAGTTTTTATCCCCATAGAGGCATTCATTGTCGCCCGAGTGGCGGCATTTGATTTCTGTGCAAATTAAGCCCCTCGGGTGATTGCATCTCTACCGGGGGGATGATACTCGTGGTTGAGTCGAAGCAGAAACTTGGCAGTCACAAAGGGCTGGCATTGCTATGCGTTTAATTGATAATTTAACACTCGCCAGTAACTTTGTAAAAAACGCTCAACGGCGTTGTATTACCAATTTGAATATCTAATAATGCGTATTTACAAAGTAGATATACATATATATACGTACAATATGTATATGTAAGAACATAGATATATATACATATGTATATATTTACTTGTTTTTTTCGAAATCAAAACCGGTTATGTAGTAAAAATGCTAAGACAGATGTCAATAATTTTTTTATGTTCAAAAGCGAAGCTTTAGCTTTTCCTTTCACTTTTAAAATTATCATGGAAAATACAGTTTATTCTGAAAATGATTCTTAATATTTTTATGAAAGAACTTATACAGAGGTAGTCAAAATTATTTACACATCGGACGCTTTTTTACATGTTTCACACAAAATGCTTTGGCTTGTTGTTGTTGTTGTCGCAGGGTAAAAAAATGCTATGTTGTAAACCTTGATATATTCCTGAGCGAATGAAGTCAGTTTGGCTAGAGTAGCTAGAAATATGGCGGAGATATAAGCAAATGAACTGAAGACTCGCAGTAGTCAAAAGTATTTACACACGGCGATTTAGCCTCTATCCTGGGATTTGGTTTAAGCAAGAGTAGTAATTGGATTCTATTGCATTCATAACAAACTAACTCAGCCTTAAAATATAAAAAATGGTAAATAAATTGCAGAAAACAAGAGAATTATCGATTATAACTAGATCGGAGAATGTTACTAAGTTTATAATATTATTAAAAAGATGGATACGAACAATTGCAAGGATACTTTAAAGAGAATTGGGCAGAAACCTGTGATAACTCGAAAATAATGTAGAAGATTAGTAGGAACTGTCATACAAAATCCCACAATTAGTCCTCTTAATATTGCAGCACCATCGAATCAGCGTATTGCATGAACAGTCAATAATGATACACTGCTCAGGACCTTAAAAAAATTAACATAAATGCCTACGTTGTGCATAAAGTGGTCAAAATTTCCGAAACCGATCCGATTCCGAAAAATCGATATGCCTCTCATTTGCCATATATTGCATCCTAAAGCCTGTCGTGAGCAAATAAGGCTAAATTTTAGTTCCAGGGTTTCTTTAGTAAACGCTTTATGCATTTACCACGTGAGAAGAAGAATAATTAGGTGCTAAACAGAGTCAGAGGTGACATTATGATTTTTTGGGGATTTTTCCTCACATAAGTTCTGGAGATTTGGTAATAATTTAGGGACACTAAATGATCCGGATTTATCAGAATTCACATGACCATGCCATTGTGATAGTTAGTCGGCCTTTTCCAACTATTGGCCACATTTTACAACAGGACAATGCTCCATTTCATAAAGGATCGTTACCAACAAAACTTTTAAGTGAAGCAAATCAAGTTGACCTCCACAGAGTCCCGACCTAAACTTTATTGAAAATATGGAAGGATGTCTTCCCCTTCCTCTGCTTCCATCATCGGATACTGCATCAAACATTTTTAAAGCAGAAGTGTATTCTTCCATTCGAACAACACAACCTAGCTCATTTCTCCATTGCCTGCGGTATTCGCAATTGCCTCTGTTTAAAGGTGCATAAATCTTCCGCAAAAGTTTTCTCTCAAAAACTCCTAGTGTCGTCTCATCGGATGTCGACACCGTCCACCTTTCCGCATCATACATCAGGACGGAAATAATGAGCGACTTGATTTTGATTCGTCGAGAAAGAACTTTACTTTTTAATTGCCTACTCAGTCCAAAGTCCACCAAACCCAGCCTTTTAGCAGCCTTTATTTGTTTAACAGAACCAGGATAAATATCCAAAAAAGGACGAAAAGCAACGATTAAATATATACAATTGGTCTGAAGTTACTGTGTCGTTACATTACGAACCGGCAATGGTTGTCTATTGGCTCTAAAGCTAACCTAACTTTCAAGTTTAAGAATACAATATATGTATGTATAACAATTTATTCAAATGAATTTACAAAAAACAGGTAAGGTAGGACTAAGTTCGGTTGTGACCGAACATTTTATACTCTCGCAATTTATTTATTTAATATCATATAATATACAATTTGACCCGCATATTCGTCATATATATGGTATAAAGTCCATTGAAAGTTGGAAACCCATTAGGTTAGGTTATGGTCCGATTTCGGCGATTTTTAGAAAGGGGCTGCCACACTATAAATGCAGTATTTATGCAAAGTACTGTTCCGATATCTTCGCTTATGCTTACTTTACATGTTGTAAAGTAAACTATTCAGATCGACTTCAAAGTTCTGCTATTAAGGAAGTAGGGGTGGTTGTGAACCGATTTTGCCTATTTTAACATCATTTCTTTGGGATGCAAGGAAAAGATTACATATCAAATTTCATTGATATTGGTCGAGTAGTTTCGGAGATATGGTATTTGACCCATAAGTGGGCGGGGCCACACCCACTTAAAATTTTATATACAAATTGCGATGGAAACCTTCTGTAGCTTCTTTAAAATGAAATTTAAGGTTTCTGGTGAATTCCCTTACTGAATTAAAGCATTTTTAGTACTTTTCAACATAACCTTTGTGTGGCAGGAGAGCGTAGTTATAATCCGATTTCCTCCATTTTTGGACTGTATAAGGTAGTACCTAAAAGAAACGATTCTAGAAAGTTTGGTTGATATAGCTCAAGTAGTTTACGGGATATGTACAAAAAACTTAGTAGGGGGCGGAGCCCAAAGAAATTACATCCAAATATGACCCTTCATAGTGCCATCCTTTGTGTCAAATTTTATTTCTATATCTTTATTTATGGCTTAGTGATGGCACTTTATGGGTTTTCGGTTTTCGTCATTTTGTGGGCGTGGTAGTGGTCTGATTTTGCCCATCTTCGAAAGCAGTTTCATCAAGATATCTTAATTTTTACTCAAGTTACAGCTTGCACATACAGACGGATGGACGGACAGACAGACATCTGCATTTGATCTCCACTCTTCACCCTGATCATTTTGGTATATGTATATAATCCTTTATCTAACTCGTTTAGTTTTGGGTGTTACAAACAACCGTTATGAGTACAAAACTATAATCCTCTCTTAGCAACATCGTTAATCGAAAACGAGTAAACATTTTATACTCTCGCAATTTATTTATTTAACTTTATTTATATTATATAATACACAATTTGAACCACATATTCGTCACATATATTGTATAAAGTCCATTGAAAGTTGGAAACCATAAAATTAGGTTAGAAGCACCGAAGTCCTCGTGTTCGATATATGGGGCCTTGACAACCTATGGTCCGATTTCGGTGAATTTTAGAATGGGGCTGCCACACTATAAACGTAGTATTTGTGCAAAGTTCTGCAGCGATTTCTTCACTAGTGCTTACTTTATATATTGTAAAGTAAACGATTCAGATCGTCTTCAAAGTTCTGGTATATAGGAAGTAGGCGTGGTTGTGAAGCGATTTTGCCTATTTTCACAACATATCATTGGGATGTAAGGAAACTATTACAAACCAAGTTTCATTGCAATCGGTCGAGTAGTTCCTGAGATATGGTTTTTGACCCATAAGTGGGCGACGCCACGCCCATTTTCCATCTGCCATTTCTTATGTGAAATTTAGTGTTTCTGACGTTTTTCGTTAGTGAGTTAACCCACTTTTAGTAATTTTCAACCTAACTTTTGTATGGGAGGTGGGCGTGGTTATGATCCGATTTCTTTCATTTTTGGACTGTATTAGGAAGTGGCTAAAAAAACGACTGCATAAAGTTTGGTTTATATAGCTCTATTGGTTTGCGAGATATGTACAAAAAACTTAGTAGGGGGCGGGGCTACGCCCACTATGCAAATATGCCCCTTCATAGTGCGATCCTTCATACCAAATTTTATTTCCATAGCTTTATTTATGGCTTTATATAAGTGTGCCAAGTTTCATCAAGATATCTTAATTTTTACTCAAGTTACAGCTTGCACAGATGGACGGACGGACGGACGGACAGACAGACATTCGGATTTGAACTCCACTCTTCACCCTGATCACTTTGGTATATATAACCCTATATCTAACTCGTTTAGTTTTGGGTGTTACAAACAACCGTTATGTGAACAAAACTATAATACTCTCTTTAGCAACTTTTGTTGCGAGAGTATAATTAAGTCACATCACCGCCAGGAGAGGCATATGTGGTCCAATATAAGGTGGACGAGATCCTCTAATAGATTTAATATACTTATCTCAATTGTGAGAGTATGAGATTGAGAGTTTGGATGAACTCGAACTTACCACTTATTATTGTTTTTAACGCAACAATGTCTTTACTGCAATACATCCCTTGAGGGTTAAAATTTGCATGCATAAAATGTACCGTCTTATTATACTAGGGCCAAAACCATTCGTGTTTAAACAAAGGCAGGGGACATTTGACACCTAATTAAATCTAACGACCACTTCATTTGATTTTAATTTATTTGCTGCTGCTGCTGTTGGCAAAAAATATTTATGTGCGCATATGTGTATATGTTGGCAAGGGTTGTAAGTCCTAAAACTAAACGAGTTAGATATAGGGTTATATATACCAAAGTGATCAGGGTGAAGAGTGGAGTTCAAATCCGAATGTCTGTCTGTCCGTCCGTCCGTGCAAGCTGTAACTTGAGAAAAAATTGAGATATCTTAATGAAACTTGGAACACGTGTTCCTTGGCACCATAAGAAGGTTAAGTTCGAAAATGGGCGTAATCGGATCACTGCCACGCTCACAAAATGGCGAAACCCGAAAACACATAAAGTGCCATAACTAAGCCATAAATAAAGCTATGGAAATAAAACTTGGTATGAAGAATCGCACTATGAAGGGGCATATTTGGATGTAATTTTTTTGGGGAAGTGGGCGTGGCCCCTCCCCCTACTAAGTTTTTTGTACATATCTCGCAAACCAATAGAGCTATATAAACCAAACTTTCTGCAGTCGTTTTTTTTAGTCATTTCCTTATACAGTCCAAAAATGGCAGAAATCGGATCATAACCACGCCCACCTCCCATACAAAAGTTAGGTTGAAAATTACTAAAAGTGGGTTAACTCACTAACGAAAAACGTCAGAAACACTAAATTTCACATGAGAAATGGCAGTTGGAAGCTGCACTTAGATTTTTTTTACAAAATTGAAAATGGGCGTGGCACCGCTCACTTATGGGTCAAACACCATATCTCAGGAATACTCGACCGATTTCAATGAAACTGGGTTTTGTAATAGTTTCTTTACATCCCAATGATATGTTGTGAAAATAGGCTAAATCGCTTCACAACTTCGTCTACTTCCTATATACCAGAATTTTAAGACGATCTGACTCGTTTACTTTGCAATATATAAAGTAAGCACTAGTAAAGATATCGATGCAGAACTTTGCACAAATACTACGTTTATAGTGTGGCAGCCCCATTCTAAAAATCACCGAAATCGGACCATAGGTTGTCAAGGCCCCATATATCGAACATGAGGACCTCGGTACTTCTAACCTAATATTAGGGTTTCCAACTTTCAGTGAACTTTATACAATATATGTGACGAATATGTGGTTCAAATTGTGTATTATATAATATAAATAAAGTTAAATAAATAAATTGCGAGAGTATAAAATGTTCGGTTACACCCGAACTTAGCCCTTCCTTACTTGTTTCAAATATATTTCCATAAAAAATACGCACAGTGTGACGATTACCAACTGCTTTTAACTATGGGGTTAATATTAAGTTTTCATTAAATTTTTAGGTTAAAGTTGCAATGCCACACATAAATGAGAATTTTCGAATCCATTGATTGTGACTGTGGTAACAATTTGTAGAATTTACATATCTATTTTGTTAACAGTGGAAAGTTAAAGTGACAGCTGTGGCATGCGACACTCGGAACTCAGCTGGTTGCATCGGAATAAATTGAAAATAATGGAAAACACTTTCAAAGCATTCAAGTTTAGGTTAATTCATATACTCAGGCAAATAAATGTAAATATGTAGATAGAAATTTAATGTTTGAAATCACTAGAAAAGCACGCAATAAAAATAAAAGAAATTTAAGAAGATCGTGCATTGATAAGTGTACATATAATACCTACTCCTGCCATAAGTTCTGTTACAAACTCAAGTCGTTATAAAATTGAAACTATAATACATGTATTTAGGGGTTATTCGAAATGGTACCTTTTTCTTTCAGAAACTCCCTCAAATGATTCGGTCATTGATCAATCGCGACACGTTCTCCAACTCTGATCACAAGCTGAAGTCCAATTGATTCAAATATAGACTTTCAGCCAGCCTATAAAGCCAGGAATATTTCGTTTAAGCCCCTGCTGGGTGGCTTTTGTCTTGTGTGCTGAAGCAGATTCTTGCTGAAAGATCCAATGCTTTCCATCGAAGAGAGTATAGCTTAACTGTCTTATCACGCCTTCTAAAATATCCTGCTGGTATTCCCGCTCGATCCACTTGTGACTGTGACGCCTTTATAGGAGTCTCCTTACTAAACCATTGAGCAACTGGATGGTGACAATGTTGAAACATTGGAATAACATTTTTTGCCTATTTGGAAGTATTTGCATATAAATTTCATGGCCGGGATTTCCGCGAATACGTTCGCGAAAAATGTTTGCCTGAATTGGTGCGAACCTCGCAGGGACAACATTCTTGAAATATTAAGTTTTTTTTAGAAGTTTGCGCTTATTTCACAATTATGTAAACCGATCACCGGACGATATCACAATTCCCTACGCTCTTAGTTACCTATTTTAGAGTTAGATTAAATATAGTATTAACTGAATTCAGAGAGACCGAGCGTCTTCTCAAAATTATTAATAGACCTTGTATTAAATATAAGCCAACAGACAAATGGCCAGCGAAGCTATTGAATAGGTCATGAGATAGCAGAGACAGTATCGGCCGGATAAGCCAGATTGTTCGTTTACTTACAGCGACTTGAGAAAGTCACTTTGTTGCATACAAATTTTATATATTCTTCACATGAAAATATAATAAAAGGTCCTCTTAATACTCACATATGTATGTATAGGTACATCTAAAGTGCATACAGTGCGTGCATGTGTGTGTCCATGTAGTCTTAAGCATAAGGATATGTAATAGAAGACAGTTTTTGATTATGCTGTACTTTGAAGGCTTCTGTTTAATTTCGTTTGAATCCATAAAAACTCAAAACAATTAAAGAAGCAATACATACTTACACACACACATTTATGCATAAATGTACAGAAGTTTCAATGTGCCTATGTATCAATGTTTGCACAGTTATTTCTGAGCCTAAATATGAATCAAGACTTCAGAAGCGCGCAAATGTAGTAAAAATATTTTGCTAAAGTTTGTTTGAAAAGAAAGAAGGTAAAAAAAGTACGTACGTATTACGTAACTACGTAAGTATTGACCCAATAATATATTTTACAGGCATTGTCGAAGAAGGTCGGCTCACTTTGAGGAAAAGAATTTAACGGAGTTTGGGCAGAGTTGTCCAAATTTCTACCACTTTTCGTAGCAATTGAGCCATCATGCTAGCAATAAACGTGGCTCCAAGTATTGCCTAATGAAATATCACCAGGTATAAGGTCAAAGAATATGATGGATGGGTCGCATAATTATGGTGCAAACTTTCCTATGAGAAAACATTATTTTCCATGAAAGGCCGCAATAAGAATATAATCCTTCAAAGGGCACTTGTAGAATTTCACAGCTTGTGAACATTAGCTTCGTGAAATGTAGGGATTTGACTAAATTTTTGACATTTTAGTAAACAATTTCCAAAAAAAGGTTTCGTATGTTACTGAAACACAAATTTTTGATGCAAATTATGCTGTTGATAGCAAAAAGTGAATTGGTTGGTGTTGTCTGTGTTTTGAGCGAGGCGAAGCTAATTTTTTAGTAATCTGTACATACCATATGAGCATCGTTCATCGTTTGTAGAACGTAGTGAACCATTCCCATGACAATTGAGTCTACTTAACCGGAACAGGCCTGAATTTTTATGTGGCCATTGACTGTCAATTCCGGAGAATGTCTCAAAATTATTTAGGGAATGTTTTCTGCAAGAACAACAGAACAGCTCAATAAACAGTGATTCAAGAACTCATACAGACGTGGACAAAACGTGTTATGTTTTTTCTGTTCTCATACCTGAAGAGAATGCATGCTGGTAAGAAAATCAGCAAAACTTAAAAGATAATCTCCAAACTTAAAAGATAATCGAGATGTTGTATACTAAATAGTTTGAATTTCACTAAAATCGATGGATCTCCCTCATGAAAATATTAAAATGGAATTTAAAACGGAAAAATTTGTTTTTGTTTAGAATAGCATTTCAGCGTGGCTGGAATTCATTCTTTACGACAAACAATGTGCAGACCATACAATCACATTATATTTTAAGATTGTGAGAAACTTTTACAAAGAGATCCCTGAATAAATCACTGAGACTTCTTCGCTGAAAATCTTTTTCTAGTACGAGATATTGAAGAAAGCATGGTCTTCCGTCTGTACCGCTTATTGTTCATATTGTTAAATTACGGTGGAGTTTATTGGCATAAATCAGATTTATTTTGCCACCATAGTTTTGCAAATACTTAAGCCGCGATAAACGGAAAGATAATATGTAAATGCGATTATATGTACATATGTATGTATGTGTCAGCGTTACTTAATACATTAGCGCACAAGTAAGGGTATTCATAAGTGAATAAATATGTGTATTTAAAAGCTTGGGCGAGTACATACCATATAACATACTATATATACAAATGTGTCAATATTTAAACATATGTATGTGTATATACGTCCATAAGAATGTGCTGAAGATATATATATGTATGTATGCACTTGCGTTATCATGTGTAAATAAATACATTAAATTGTGACGATGTTTTGCGGCCCGTTCCTGCTGTCAAAGCCATTTGATAGACACTGTTGGGGGGTTGAAGTTGGAGACGACGGTAACAGTGATGCCAGTTTTGATAAATTTATAACAGCTCATTGTTACAGAGTTTATTTTAATGAAATTTCTTGTAATACACTTTGCTCAGAAATTGAAAAAAATATTATTTTACATCTGACACATAATTAGATAAAGGTTAGACCGCTTTAAACATTTAATATTACAATTCATAGATTATTGCAAATTAATAATATATGAAATTTGTTTGATATTCTTCATTTAAGATTGAAATCATGATGGCAAAATTTGCTACAGAAATTGTAGTTGTTACTACTGTAACGTTTGACGTTACTGTCCCCGATGCTGGCACCCATGTTGACGATGTAAATGAGGTGGAGGGTGTGCCACACTTGTACATTTGGTGTAAATAAATAAAATCTGATTAAAGGGTAACTTACCACTTTGGCGCCATGAATTTTTACGTAGCACACAAAGCTAACTAAGTGTTTGTTGCGCGCAAACTTTCAGTCACTCCCACTTCTGTATTTTACGCTCGAGCTGAAATATGCATACATACATATGTACATACATACATATGTATTTTCATACCCTCCGCCTTGGTTTCAAACCACTCGTTCTGTTTAAATGAGTCTGGCTCAACCCCCAACTGTAACATTCATCCACACTCACTAAGCATCAACATACCACACTGGCACACAACATTTATCCAAATCCACACCACTGATACATAACATTCACCACACTCACCACAGAACAGAAGAAAACTGTCACATCAACACACCCACACACATAACAACACCGTACACCACACAAAAGGGAATAGAAAGGATCGTCAATGATACCCGCGATTTCTTCTTTTTCGACCTGCGTTCCGATTCACGTATCTTCATTCGTTTTTCACCATCCATCCGCAGCAAGCAGTTGATTAAATCGACAACCTTTGTATAAAACTAACATTTAAAATATAAAATTAGCTAAACCATATAAAATCGAATAAAGACAAATATTATAAATTGTATTAGCACAATATACGTCTTTCATTGTTTTTCGGACATATGTACATATATGGATATTAACAGAGTGCGTCCAAAACTAGTGAGAGGCTATGCACCCTATTATTCATGGTCCTTCGAGCCTTACTGAAAGGCACTATTGGTGATACTACCAAAAAATCAAATAAAATACATACACATTAAAATCATAAAATGCGGTGACAAAAATTCGGAAATACAAAAAGAAAAGTAAAAAATAATTGCAGTGAACGGAATATATATTCTTATAAAATAAATGTGCAGTGACTAACACAATAATAAAAGATACAACTGCGCAAAATATTTAAATAAAACAACAACTTTTGTTGCGAGAGTATAAATATACACAATCATATAAGTATACAAACTTATAACAAAAAGAAAGAAACAGTGCAAAACAAGTATGCAATATAAGTATCACTCGTCCAGAAGAAAAATAAATAAAAAACAAACATAAATACAAAAACAAACGGGCGGTAAACTAAGCACTAAACATTAACATAACATAATCAACATAATGTGAATGTAACAAAAACGGGCTCGAAAATAACAACAACAATATACACACCTCCAGCTGCATTATAACAGAAACAAAGCACAGCGAGCAACAGAACAGCTGGCAGCCTGTAGAATAGGAGCAAATAAATTGGATCGGAAAACGCAATATAAACTCACAATCTATACACATTCCCATACCTCTTTAAGCGGTATAAATTGAGTTGTATCGATTCCAGATTTTATTTATTTATATGCAAAAATTCGGCTTAGATAAAATAACATCTGTAACCAAAAACCATTTAAACGGCTATAATTTATGATTATAATTGACGGTAAAAATCAAAATACCGATATAAAAAAGAGATACACGACTTACAAAATATATACAAACTTACATACATATATACACCACAAATTGCCAATGCGCTTACATTTGTATATAAATATACATAACACATATAAAAAACATATTCAAGTATATAAATATGCACATGGACACTTGCAATATGTTCCGGCGATACGCCTTCAGCTTCTGAAAGCAGTAAGCTGCATAGTAACCAATAAGTAATGAAAAGGTGCAGTGGATAAAATAACCGCATATTACCTATTCCGTTTTCACGCTCTTCTTATCGCGCAAACATACTAACATTTATACTACATATAATCTGTCTATTCCTCAACACCCTACAAACATTTTTAAACATGTTTAATGAAAAACAAGCCGGATTGCACAAACCATATTATATTTTCTTAAATATATGCACATACATGCACACATATGTAAAAAAGCCATTGATCTCTATCACGAGCTCTCATACGCGCAACAACATACATTAGTGCATACACAAGGACAGTCGAATAAGTCCATAATAAGTAATCCAAAAGTAATAATGCAATGTAAAAAAGCCATTGATCTCTATCACGAGCTCTCATACGCGCAACAACATACATTAGTGCATACACAAGGACAGTCGAATAAGTCCGTAACGAATAATCCATTCAAACTAACACAAAAATTACCATATATTGTCGATCAACTTGACGACCAATTCGGATCACAGTCTTGGCGCAACACAAGCCTTAGTAGCCTTGTAGGTACGCTATAACAACTACAGCGACTGCTAGGCTAAAACATTCGCCTAGGGGGGCCGGGATGTTTAAATGAGTCTGGCTCAACCCCCAACTGTAACATTCATCCACACTCACTAAGCATCAACATACCACACTGGCACACAACATTTATCCAAATCCACACCACTGATACATAACATTCACCACACTCACCACAGAACAGAAGAAAACTGTCACATCAACACACCCACACACATAACAACACCGTACACCACACAAAAGGGAATAGAAAGGATCGTCAATGATACCCGCGATTTCTTCTTTTTCGACCTGCGTTCCGATTCACGTATCTTCATTCGTTTTTCACCATCCATCCGCAGCAAGCAGTTGATTAAATCGACAACCTTTGTATAAAACTAACATTTAAAATATAAAATTAGCTAAACCATATAAAATCGAATAAAGACAAATATTATAAATTGTATTAGCACAATATACGTCTTTCATTGTTTTTCGGACATATGTACATATATGGATATTAACAGAGTGCGTCCAAAACTAGTGAGAGGCTATGCACCCTATTATTCACGTTCATTTTAATGATATCTGCTTCGTTTCTTTCCAATTCAAAATTTTTGTTTAAAAATGTGTGTTTTTAAGACTAACTTCCATTAAATAAAAAACAAGTTTAAAGCAATGCTTGCCGTAAATGTCGGTAGGCAGGTCTTCTGCAGCATTGGCTATGGAGAAGATATTGAAGGCACGTGCAGTCAGAACTAAAACGACTTTATAATTATATAAATACAGTAAGTATACACTTCTTCGTATGAGTAGATATGTAATGCAATACGCACATGATACTAAATATAAGTCAATATGTGTACATATACATACATACATATAGAACTTCATATATTTTTAGTAGCGAAAATGGAGATGCACGTAGGTACTTACAAATTCTCAAATCATTAAAACGTTACCGTACATTGTAGGGCTCTTAATTAACCTGAAAACCGATTATTCGAATAACTGGTTTGTAACCATTCGTACGAAAATTAACCGGTTAGCACTATTCGAATAGTCGTTCGAATGCGGTTATTCGAATAGTTAAACTGTCACTATTCGGTTATTCGAATAGTTATACTGTCACTATTCGAATAAATGAAAATTGTTTGAAATCCAATCAGCCTTTGATTTTTTAAAGTTTCCGTATTCCAGCCACTTTATCAGAATTTATAGAGGACGTTCTCCATTCCTGGAAACATTGTGACACCACGTAGAAGCTGCTTGCAACCAACAAATGTTAACCTTTTAACTTTCTTATATCAAAATAGACTTTTTATGAAATATCTGATTTAATACATTTGCCCAGTTGAAATTTAAGTTAAACTATTTTGTCATTACTTAATGGTTCCCGTGAAATCGTTGTTATTTATTGTATTTTAAAGCAAGTTTTTTGTTAGTTTTAACGTTTCACTTTTTTCAATAAAAATAACAAAATTAATGAACTTGCACTATTCGAATAGTCGACAACGAACGGTTAACTGCATAGTCGAAAATGAGCGATTAATCGAATAGTCGCTGCCTGCCGACTATCCGAATAGTGCAAACCGAATATTATTCCTATTCGGTTAATTCGTTTAGTCGATTAGACGAAAACCAAGAGCTCTAGTATATTGATAGAATATTTTATATTATGACTTCAATGAGCCTCGTTGCATTGCTTTTTATACTCTCACAAAATGTATGTAAGTAAATACATATATCAAATTGATCAGGTTAACACCGAAATTCTGGTCAGACAGATATCCTTGCATGTGATAACGTATGCCCCTCTTACAGTTTACAACCAAACTTCATAGCGTTTGAAATTCGGTATTATCGATCACTACCCAATCCCTCAAAAAAATTACAGTTGAAGTTTTATCGAATTTGATACAGTTGATTCAAAACAAACGACGAAATGGACATTTTCGTTAAGCGGATAAATAAAATATATTAACAAAAGTTGCTAAAGAGAGTATTATAGTTTTGTTCACATAACGGTTGTTTGTAACACCCAAAACTAAACGAGTTAGATATAGGGTTATATATACCAAAGTGATCAGGGTGAAGAGTGGAGTTCAAATCCGAATGTCTGTCTGTCCGTCCGTCCGTCCGTCCGTCTGTGCAAGCTGGAACTTGAGTAAAAATTAAGATATCTTGATGAAACTTGGCACCATAGGAAGGTTGCTTTCGAAAATGAGAAAAATCGGACCACTGCCACGCCCACAAAATGGCGAAACCCGAAAACACATAAAGTGCCATAACTAAGCCATAAATAAAGCTATGGAAATAAAATTTGGTATAAAGGATCGCACTATGAAGGGGCATATTTGGATGTAATTTTTTCGGTAAGTGGTCGTGGCCCCGCCCCCTACTAAGTTTTTTGTACATATCTCGCAAACCAATAGAGCTATATAAACCAAACTTTCTGTAGTCGTTTTTTTTAGCTACTTCCTAATACAGTTCAAAAATGAAAGAAATCTGATAATAACCACGCCCACCTCCCATGCAAAAGTTAGGTTGAAAATTACTAAAAGTGGGTTAACTCACTAACGAAAAACGTCAGAAACACTTAATTTCACATAAGAAATGGCAGATGAAAGCTGCACTCAGATTTTTTTACAAAATGGAAAATGGGCGTGGCGTCACCCACTTATGGGTCAAAAACCATATCTCAGGAACTACTTGACCGATTTCAATGAAACTTGGTTTTTAATAGTTTCTTTACATCCCAATGATATGTTGTGAAAATAGGCCAAATCGCTTCACAACCACGCCTACTTCCTATATACCAGAACTTTGAAGACAATCTGAATCGTTTACTTTACAATATATAAAGTAAGCACTAGCGAAGATATCGGTGCAGAACTTTGCACAAATGCTACGTTAATAGTGTGGCAGCAACATTCTAAAAATCGCCGAAATCGGACCATAGGTTTTTAAGGCCCCATATATCGAACGCTAGGACCTCGGTGCTTCTAACCTAATATTATGGTTTCCAACTTTCAATGGACTTTATACAATATATATGACGAATATGTGGGTCAAATTGTGTATTATATAATATAAATAAAGTTAAATAAATAAATTGCGAGAGTATAAAATGTTCGGTTACACCCGAACTTAGCCCTTCCTTACTTGTTGTAGATAAATTTTTACAAATATATAGAAAAATTAAACCAGAACACAAACTCATTGAATTGATAGAGAAAAAGATCCAATTTGGAAGCACATTAAAATCATTTCCATGGGACTTTTGACCTCCTTAAAAAATAACTAAAATTTATTGTTACAAAATTACGTTTATTTATTTTATCAGCTGGTTAATTATCTGTCAACTCGCTTTCAAAAAACGTCGGAAAGGTGCATATACCGATGACACGGAAAGGGAAATGAATGAATTTTTACTAAATTTAGGGCAAAATATTGCAATCGTTATAATACAGTTTGAAAATAGGCCATCCAAAAATAGGAGTCGGACTACAACCACGCTATATAATACAATTTTTATAATCCAAATGATTCGTTCAGTTTATAATATATGTATAACTCAAGTGCCCGCTTTAAAACCTTAAACTAAATCGCATCACTCATCTAAAAATAAAAGTATTCGCCATTAGGCTTAGTTACATTTCGAAGGTATGCCACGCATAATAAGACATTTTATATAAATTCCTTTTATGTTAAAACGAAGGAAATTAATTATAATACCAGTGAAAAAACTCACTTTTGTTATTTCGACTATTTTCTGGGCGTGGCATACCTTCGAAATGTAACTAAGCCAAATGGCGAATACTTTTGTCTGGCTGTGTATCTTACATAATATATATCTTCTCAAGCTTGAATATGTTAACCTGAGAGCTTGTAGCTGATTTTTTTACCAAATCCAAATTTTTACCAAAGATATCTTAATAAATTCAAAGGGCATTTTATCCTGATAATAATGTACCCTGATGACAAAACTTTGGTACCAAAAACAGATAAATCCTAGTTAAGAATTCCTCTAGCATCCATGCGCCCTACATTTATAATGATTTTCAAATTTCTGGTCACCTTCATACCGTATATAATATAAGGTCGGTATCTAAAATATCTACTTCGGAATTGAAAACAATTTCTCGTTGAATAAAGAATCAGACATTCGAATAGTGGTGTTTAGGACTGAGAAGGAAACGTGCGGATTCAGCCATGAAATTATTTAATACAGCTCTAGTTTTTACAAAGCCGCTATCACATAAAGCTTTACTTCTCCTATGAAGGCTTCCCCTTTCTTTAGTTAAAAAGCTTTCAAGCAGTCATTGTTCATGTGGTGTTGTCGTGGTGAGGTTGAAAATGGATCTGGTATGTTTGGAAAAAGGCGAGAAAGACTCCCTTCTATATTGATCCCTATTTTGATATAAACGATGAAACACCAGTAATGCCACTACTTCAGCTATCATGGTGAATTAAAAGAAGTCGAAGAAGTCAAACTATTTTTCTGATGGTATCTTGGCGCTATGTCGATACATGGGATTCAGCTTTAGAAATGTTCTGATATCACAAAAGATTCGTTATAAATGAGTGAATTAGGTCAATGAATTTCATACATCTCCATATACCTTTTATAAATATTTTCATTATTCATTATTTAGTGGAATGACAAATGTAAATCAATAGCACTTACAGCGTTTTTCAACTATATGGACTTTAAATTTTTACCATATCCATCAACGTATGTGATATTTTAAAGCAATAAAGTATATTCTCTTGGTTGTAATATTAAGGATTTGCGTCGTTTTGACTTTTTATCCCAATATTATTAATTTCCACCCTTTGATTTTATTCATATCCCAATAAGTATGTACTATGTATGTCAGTTAGTAATAAATTGTTACGTTGCAACAGCGAACAGCGAGATTCTGATAAAATCACTTCCTGCTTTGGATATACATATTAATCTTTAAATGTGAAGATATAACACATATAAATATAATAAATTTGGGGTTTGGAATAATTTTAATTGATTGTTGAACAAAGGAACTAAACTAACAGCACTCAATCGGGTCTACTATTAGAAATTATCTTATGATTTATTATTATTTATCTCAAGATTTCGAGTATGTTTATATTTTGCTAAGATAATTGTTATATGACTTTCAAACGATATGCTGAGTATTGATTTTACATAAACATAAGTATATTTCAATTGTATATCAGGTTATACCCTTAGGGAGCAGAACTTGGAGCATCGGTTTTGTGTAAAATTTGATGGTATTTGACTCTACCGACTTCATTAACGCAGAGATCCCAATGTTGGAGAAGATACGTTGCGTTCCTTGATAGCTGTTAAGCGCCTTCTATATTAAAACTCTAGTTTTATTTTGGAAGAAAGCTTTTTTCATATATAATAAAGGATCATTCAATTCCCTTTGGATGTACGGCATATAATAAATTCAGCAAAATACAGTGCCATATAAATATGTATCTAAGAGCAAGTATATATGCGTACGTGCCGGATATAAGTCCCTCGAAATTCTCAATTTCACCCTGATTGATAAAGTCAACAGTTTACTCAAGTACCAACACCCAGACCTTAACGCCAAGTCTCAGATATACAAACAAGTGAATAAATATACATATTTGTCTCCTTGTCTCCGAGTAAACATATCTTCAAGGGGGATTTTACTAATAATGTGTCCTCAGGCCGTTGTAAGTATATGTTGTTATTGTAAACGTATTCTTCAAATAATGCGCGCTAAGAGTGAAAAGAAAAATACAACTGCAGCGAAAAAGGTAAGTCTTAAATCCTTGACATAAAAAAATTACGACACGTTTAATTCAATCTTTTTCGCTCGCCACTGGGGTGCGCACTTGCCTGGAATCCTTAACAAGCTTCAAAGTACTTAACTCGTATTTTAATCATTTACTATCAAGGCTTAGGCTGCAAAACAAAAAAGAAAACAGAATTATAGGTACAAGCAAACATGCAGAGGCGAATGTCAAAAGGCAGAGTGCAGGAAAAGAAAGCGGCAGCAAAGCCTGCGGTTATTGAAATTCTGATAAGGCCGCTTAAGTGTGGAACAATTTAAAATAGAAAAGAAAACAACGAAAAAAAGCTCAACGAATAAATACAGTTATTATAACAATAACCATAATAATCGCGCAATACCAATCCAGTGGATGGGATTTGCTTGTGTTAACAGCAAAACAAATTCGCTTGACTTTAGGCGTCACAGTGCCAGCAACACAAGCAAATCCGGCGGGCGTGTCTGCTTCGCCCGAATGGCCCACTCACGTTTGACGACGGAAGTCAGCCAACAAATCGCGTCTGTCAGATGTCAATAACAATGCGCCACTTTCTGCATGCTGATCAAGAATCGACCGCAAAATTGCCGACAAACAACAAAAAATTGCTTCCAATCGGTAAAGCCAAAAAAACAAATGCCTCACTTATATATATGTACATTGAGTATTTAAAAAAGAATTTGTAAAAATTGCCAATATTTCAACTAATTTTAAAATAATTATTATATTGCATATATTGTCTTCTTACTCTCTTTATATGTCAAAATCGTCCAGTTACACTGCGGTCTTCAAATTTATTTTGTATTTTGATTCTACCCGAAATTCTTTTATGGATTTTGTGATAAGGACAGGGGCGAACGCAGGGGAGGTTTTGGGGTGTTATTCCCCTCCCCCCCCAAAGTAATTGAATTTTTAAATAACAGAATTTAATTCTACATAGTCATTTGAAAAATTGTAATTTGTTGTTTTCAAAGCAATCTTTCTGCCGACGATATATGAATATGTAAAATAAATGAATACATTAGTCACTAACAGCGTTTTGATACAATTGTATCTTTTTTGATACTTTTTTCTAAATTTTGTGATTTGATACTTTTTTGTTCACAAACGGCCTATTTCGATACTTTTCTGCTGATAGAATTTAATTTTTTGAAACTATGAAAATGTTAAACTAGGCCAATTAAAAAACCCAGAAAAATATAAACTGGACATAGACATTTTTTTTAATTTGCTTCAAAGTAATGAGTTTGCCTTATAACTCTGTGGCTGCTGAACTGGATTTTTTTAGATTTAAGGGGAATTGTGAGTCGAAAATGGACATCTTTTGAAAATTAGTTCTGAACTGAAAAGTCTATTATTTTTTTAAGAGTTTATTGTTAATCATAATACAGGAAAAATAAAAATTAATTTATTATGACTTTCAGTTTTCGTTCCATGAGCAAACTGACAAAACAAATAAATTTAAATTAAAAAAAATTATGCTATTTGCAAAAAAATACTTTAATATATATTTTTAATAAAAACAACCAGAAAAAACTGGTCTGAATTAGATACACAACTTTACTTATTATTTGTTTTTCAAATTAAAATTTTTAAAACAACGGTTGTGCTTTTGATACTTTTTGTGCTTGGCAACATATACTTAATTTTTTTAGCTCGAGGCAACACTTGTCACTAATGATTAGAGCGTGAATGAGAATAGAACAAATGAATTATGTGCGTACGAAAGAATGATAGAAGACAAGATTACGACAGGCGTTTACAGTTAGCTTTTTTGGGTTTTAAGTTCCTGTTGAGTGACAACTTTCCCGACCCCGAACACGCGAGCAAAACAAAATTGTACGGTGGTACAAAACAATAAAACCAAAACAAAGAGCTGAAGTCAAGGCTAGTGCATAATTATTATTTAAAATTCTATTTGAAAAATGTATTAACTTGAAAAAGAAGTCCGCAATGGCGGAATTAAACAACAATAGTACAAACAAGTCGTCTATAAAGAATTTTTTTCACTCTTCCAGCCAACAAAAAAGTTGGCAAAATGGCGAACTTTTTGTAACAAAACATATAATTTTAATTATAAATATGCATGATTATATTGGATCATTTTATAAATGAAGATTTTAAGAATTACGTTCATTGTGATATTTTATCTGCACATTATTCAATTTGGTTCACTATGTTTCACATTTCCGTTTTCCATTTGACAATTCTTCTGTTGCCTATTCCCATTCGTGGGTCGTGAACGCTTCAGCCTGTCGTAATCTTGTCTTCTATCATTCTTGGTGCGTCCGTGTGTTTTGTTCTTGTCTCGTATTAATCATTGTAACTCTTTATGTGCACTGTGCTAATCACAGCTTAAATTTAGTTATCGCAACGACTTGCACAATACCTGCTATAAGATATTGTATTGGTTCCATGAAAGAGACCGTAAATCTTTTTCGGATGTCAACTAAAGGCAGGCACACTGCTCAAAAATCTTTCCATCCAAACTCAAAGCAAGTGAGGTTACTTAAATTCTGCGAAACACGTTGGGTGGAGCATTTAGAATCTCTTTCTTTATTTAACGATTTATTCCCATTGATCTGTACAGCGTTGGAAGAGCTTGATACTGAAAATTTAAGAAGTGATTTATCAAAGCCACATGCTTTGTTGACTGCAATCCAATCACCTCAATTTGTGATTGCTATCAGAGAACGGCTTCCGTTGAGCGCAAAAATGTTCATGCACAAACAATACCCGAAGTATCAGCCCATTCGGCTCAAGCGCTCAAAATGGCATTCGTGAATATATTCGCTACTGAGCTAAATTCAGCTCAATTGTGGTAAATTCGTTTGCTTGCTGAGTTTATTCACGCTCGTGTTGTAACAGCTCAACTCAGGCGTTCGCTCATTCGGCTCAACAATGATCGTGTTGAATGAAAACAAGCACACAAAAGAGCAAACTCAACGTCTATGAGCAAACTCAACGGGTATGAGCAAACTCAACACATGTGAATAAACTCACTGTGCTTGAATAAATGCGCAACCAGCAGCGCTACTGGTTTTGTAAAATCCGTTGGCACACACACATGCATATATACATATATATACGTACATATATAATTGTATATGTATACCAAAGAACTGCAAAACTCAATTTTTCCTTGAATCAGCTCATACGTAAAAGTTTCTATTCACTTCCAATCACTGAGCGAAAGTGAGCTAAAAATTTCGTGAAGTGAGCAAACGTGAGCAAAGCATTTCGGACCGAAGGCTCACATTGCATGGATAATATGATACGAAACTCTTCTCTTTTGCTTGTTGAGAGAGCCCATGAACTCATTTTTGATGTTGGCAACAAAGCCAGATCATGGGCTACTGAACAGCTGACAGTCAAAATGACGAGCTACCACTAAGAATCCCGCAGAAATAAATGATTAAATGGTTCGTTTTTGTACGATAAGTTTTTTGTGATTTTTGAATTACTATTAACTTTTATTTAAATGGAATTAATATGTGTATATTATTTAAGAAACGGTGGCTATTTGGACAAAAGTAATATACGTTCTTTGGCAGTGTTAAATGCCATTTACATAAATACATATCTGATTACAAATTTTCTCTTAAACTTTTAGAGAATATATTAAGGTGTTTATTGGTTTATAAAATATAAATAAATATATGTTACTAAATTCAACTAAGCTAAATTTTTGTTTATGTTGACTAATAATATGTACGATTTTTAATTATTATAATATTTTATTATTTTTATGTGTAGATGTTTATTGTTTATCTTAAAATATATATTTATAAGTGTTTGTGTTGGTGTAATATTGGTTAAGAAGTCTCTATTAAGCGTAAACTGCAAACCAATAAATACCCAAGAAATCGAATAAAAATCTCCTAACTTATGTTTTCCCGCAGTGGCACCACTGCCAAATGTTATAAAAAATGCGGACTTTGACAGCTCTCTCACGAATGAAAGAGTTTCGTATCATGTTATCTTTGTCACATTGTACGCGAATGAGCGGTGCGGCGACATGAGCTGATTTTTGCTCAACGCTGTGTTTCGCTCAGTGATTGGAATTGATTAGAAACTTTTGCGTATGAGCTGATTCAAGGAAAAAGTGAGTTTTGCAGTTCTCTGATTGCTATGGCGATACTAAAGCCAATTTTTGCATTATCAAAACACATAAGCCTATGTTTGCAGCAAATAGACTGTGATTTGAGCAGCTGCGTTGCTTATGCAAATAATTTGTATGCTGAAATTAGTGAAATGCGTAAGGATTCTGAACAATCGTTTAAACTAATTTTTGAATCAGTTAAAACAATAGCCGCAGAATTAGATTTAGAAATCAAAATTTCGCGTTTGGCGAAACGGCAAACTAATCGCGACAATTATGAAGGCGAACCGGAAGAATATTACCGCAGATCAATTTATATACCGTTTTTAGATCATTTTTTGGACCAAATCAATGAACGATTTTTAAAACATCGAGAGCTGCTTTCCAAAATTGAAAACATTTTGCCAAATAAATGCATAAATCTTGACGTTATTGAGATGCCGTAGACTGTTCGTGTTTTAGAAAACAATGGTCCGCTGATGTAGAAGATCCGGATGATTTCGTTGCTGAATTTAGAATGTGGAAAAGGTTAAAAATCTTTTCTTCAGATTATATTTTCTAACTAAAATTTTGAATATATTTTCAGGAACTGGTTAAATCAAACGAAGAGATCCAAAACTTTTTTAGACGCGTTGAATTGTTGCGATGCAAAAATTTTCAAAACAGTGCATCGTTTTTTAAAGACTGGAGCAACAATCCCTATATCTGTCGCTTCAAGTGAACGCTCGTTTTCCTCACTTCGCAGGCTTAAAACATATTTAAGAAATAAAACTGGAGAAGCACGCCTGAACAGAATGGCTCTCTTGAATATCCATAGAGATATAGACGTGACGGAGGAAGAGATTTTAAATGTTATGGCCCAAAATAAAAGAAGATTTGACTTCAATTTGTGAATAAAATAATGAAACATTGTTTTTTTTTACCTAAAACACCAAACCCCCCCCCCCCCCCAAATTTTTTTCCTGCGTGCGCCACTGGATAAGGATAATAAAGACATAAAAGAAACTTATCGGTTTTGGAACGGTTGAGAGCCTCCGCAAACGTTGCTGATATCGCCACCTATGACGAAAATGTTATTAGCTATTGAAGTGTCCCCCTGAGGCAGTAGGCGCACGCCCAATACAAGGACACAGCAAGTGAGTATCAGCAGTTTGAAACCTTGGCTGAAAAAATGCCAGAATGAATTTATAGAAAGAAGCTACGATACGTTTGTTAGAATGGACACCGTTTTCTTTTTGGTTTCATTTTCTTTATAGAAAAATGCAGACTACACAACAAATTTTTTATACATTTTAAGTTTCCTTTCTGTATGGTAAAAAGGTCACCGGTAGTGTGGTAATCTTAATTGGGAGCTAAGGCCAGTAATTACCCGATTTTATCCATTTTTGGCACAGAGGCATTTTATTATAATAAAAACATTCCCTCTGATTTATTATAAAATATCTGAGAGATTTTCTGATGTTTTCGGTAAAAAACGTACATATGTACATACGACTTTATGTGAAGTAAGTAAATAAAATTATGTATTAATCTATATTTTAAAGCATTTTGAAAAATTGAATGTTTTAATAAAAATTCTCTAACTCGAAGTTTTTTTTTGTAAATTATGGTGATTCACGTTAGAGAAGTTCCACTGTATAAATTTAGTATAAAGGTAGATGAATATGTGGCTTAAAATATTTAAGGTTACTTTGTTGTAAACAATTCTTGTAACTATTATTGCGTTATGTAATGACGATTAATGACAGACGCAATTTTTAGATTGAATTCATCAATAACGATTATCTGTCTGTGTGTATGTAACATCCATACCGCTCTCCCCTATCAAATCGTCCTTTGATATAACTTTTACGATATTCAGGTCAAGAAAATGGATTCAAATCAGGTAAATGCGAAGCCGCCTACATACATACAAAAATAGATAAATAGCATGCAAATCACCTAGACCTTTGACCATTCGTTCTTGGAGTAATTGTGTAGCGTTAGCATTTTCGCAAAAAGCTTGTTAAACTGATAAGAAAGCACTGAAGAGTAATTTATATGCAAATGCGTTCCGAAACAAGAAAAAATTTAAAAGTTTCGATTGGACAATTTTTTTGCTTTTTTAGGTTTTATCTATGCTTTGACTATATTTTTTTCGTTTACTGCACAGGTAATGAGAATATCAAACTTTGATTACATTACAATTTCAAATGATTATATTGCAGGCGTTAATTTCTGATTGACACCTGTAATTAATATTGTGGTATATATATATATATGTGTGTGTATTTGCCTGTTTACTATGTTAGTACGCTTAATAAAACAGATAATAAAGGTTATCTTTATTATTAGATAAATATTATTACATGAATTGGAAAAGTATTAAATATTATCTACCGTTACTTTTATAACGATAAATTTGAATAACTGTCATCAAGGGTGAGTTTTACCACATCATCGAATGAATCATCAGATACATTGAAGACCTGGTAAAGTGAAGTGAAAGTTCTTTAATTAATTTTCTTAAAAGTGAACATAGTAAACTTTCGGCCCTGTAAACATTGAGAGTTATCAAGCCTTTATACTATATATATATAATTCCCTATGGCCTGTCTGCTACGACAAATTTCTAATATGTCATTTGATTATGAAAAAGCAAGCTCTTGAACGCTTTATCCTCAATCGTGTGGACTGTCTAACGAAACACTTCCGCAATCGTGTAACTACCTTAAAAAAGTACTCCAAACATCTAAAGTAATTTGGAGATGCTAACCTTTTCCATAGAATACCTACATATTGTTAAATTTAGTGTCCCTGATAGTGAAATTAATTAAATAGTCATTTGAAATCATTCTATTAATGCTCTGATACGTATTTAGAGCAGATTCCAGCATTGTTTACTGAGAATGTAAATACAGTGGAACTAACTCGAATCATGATAATCCACAAAAAAACTTCGAGTTAGAGGGACTTTGAGTTATAGAATTTTCATGAAAATATATAAATTTTCAAAAAGCTCTAAAATAAGATTTATACACTGTTTTATTTATTTACTTCGCAAAAGTTTTGATGGACATACATTAAAAGATGTTTTCTGTAATTTTGTTTGTTGCATTTTGCTATTGTTTGGCTTTTGGCGTTTATATCCCATGCCTTTGTTAGATGATTTATGCAGTCCATAAGTGCAATATTATATTTTTTGTTCGCCACCGTGCGATATAGAGGGACTCTTTTAAATTCTGCCTCGATAGTAAAATTTAAAATTTTGTATTATGCCCTGACCAAAAAGTTCTATTTATGGAAGGATTGGCCTTCTATTGCCAATTCAAGTGTTCGAGTTATGGAGAATGCTGACTTTCGCTTACACTGCTGATCGCTTTCTCTTATAAGGAACCAACAGTAATCTCCCAACATTGCTGGATACCATTTGCTTTGGTATCGTTGCTCCATTGTTAGGATGACCTGATGGAGCCTTGCTTATTGCTTATCGCTAACCGCACAATTTTCGATAAAGAAGTTTAAATGTTAGTGGAGGAAATTAAGGGACAAGCGACAGCTCATCGTGCAATAGTGCTCGAGTACTTTAAACAACTTCCACGTAACCAATTCAACATTACTTAATGTTTGGGGGAATTTCTCATCCTTTAGTACTTTTCGAATTTGAGGTCCAACAAATATGCGTTCTATAACCTTGGCATCACTTAATATAGGACAAATTTATTTTAATGTATCTCCGATATCTCCAATGCTTTAATACAAATTTTCATCAATCCAAGCAATATGTATTGGAAGTAAAAAGCTATTTTGGAATCAATGAGAGGTATGTTCTTCATAATAACCTGGAGTAAATTGATATCTCTGTGATTAATCTTGTACTTTATAATGGCGTGCTGTTGTTCTAGAGTCCCAAAGCCACAGGAAACAGCAATACTTAGTAAATAACCTCGGAAGTCCTCGTAACAATCCTATGACTTTTACGTCACGACTTGTAAGCGTCAATGTTTATTGAATTTAGGTACTTAACATACTTTTGTATGTTTCTTCCATGTCAACTGCTAACTGTATAAGAGGAATAGAGGGTCATTATGAAGCAAAACTATCTTCAAACTTATTTTTGAGGAGTTTGTAAATAAACATAATTATTATCTTTTCATTACACCATCTGGACTAAAACAAATAAAATTTTTATCTTGCATGGTGAAAAACGAGGAACTGGTTTTGGGTTCTAAAAATGGCTACTTTCGTTCCTAATGCCATTAATTCCACTGATGCAGGCTTGAACTTATATTTCAGCATGGTTCATGGACAAGTAATGGACTCTTCGACTACGTCGTTTAATTCTAAAAAACTCAAAAATCCTACGTGTTCGATTTGAGCAACCCAAAATTAGCAAGAAACATAACAATCCCAAAATGACTGTAAAGTAGTGTTATCTAAATATTTGACAGATTTTACTTTCAGTGATTATATGCCTCGTGAAGTGAATTAAGATGTCTGAAACTGTTCAGATCTCAAAAGTACATGTTGGATATATCGAATATTGTGTCGAATAAGTAAGAAAAATCTATTTAGGATCTGTGTGTATTGATGAAGTGTTAATAAAGACAATTCAGTACGCAAATCGTTCAAATTTAAGTTTTTAGCTAATTCTAAGAATAAAAAAGTAATCTAACATAGAAGAATAAGAATAACAATAATAGATATATGTAAGTATATATGCACCATATCTACTATTTATGTATATATCTCTGTAAGTATCCACAGCTTCCCTCTAAAGAACGGTTTCAGTTATTTTAAGATGGAGACACTTGAATATTCATTTCTGCGTCGTAAATAAATTTAAACAAAATGCATATAAAAATATGAAGGAGTTCTTCTGGCTGCGTTCATAGTGATTACATAAGTATGAACATTTACATATGTACATACATAAATAAATATATCAATATAAAAGCAAACACTGCAAATGACTGCACAACTATGTAAGTATGTCGAAGCGGTTTAATAATGCCGAACTAAAGCGACCAGCAAATCGCTTGTAAATAAATATTTCACTGGCTGTGGTTACATATGCATGTACACCCCCTGCCGCCTAGAATTTGTTGGATATTTTTAACTGTCTTGCAGCAGGTCTCTTTATCTTACGCCATGTATTAAGAGCAGCGCAACATCCATACCCTCCCTCTACACGCAGGAAAAAACAATAAAATCTGCTAATATTTGCATAATGGCCTTCGTCAAGCGCCCGGGGTGCACCCATCAACATCGTAAACACTCGAAAAGCACAGTCTTACGAACGCATAAATGCTACAACCGACGACATTGCCGCCTTGCCGACCGCTTGCCACAAGTGCTGTTATCCTTCAAATACTTAAAAATATTATCTGTCAATTTGTATTTGGCACTGTCACCATTTAAATCCCCACCCCGCACGTCACACCGCAATTACCACTATCGCAGCGCTCGCCAGGAGGTTTTCATGGTCCAGATTGGTTGCAAATGTGGTCTATTGCGAATGCAGATGCCAGTTGCGCTGCCAATGCAGCAGCATGTTTACATAATAGACTGACATTTATGTACATAGAGTTGTTGTTGTGCAAGAAACAAGTGGCAACTGTTTTGAAAGTGACATTCCTCCATTTGAGCGGAAGCAGAATTTGTCAGGATTGAAATCATATTAGTTATTATGTGCTGGTCTTAATGTTGAGCTCCCACTTGTTGTTTTCGCAGCCACTTGTTCAATTCTTTCGGCTTATGTTGGCTTCTGAGTAAGACAGCTTTGACCGTCAAACGCTTAAAGCACATGGCAAATTGGTAGGATTGAACATTAGAAAATATACGAAGTGAATTTACCACAAATGCACTCATCAGCTTACTTCGAATCTAATAATCATATAACTTTATTCTTACATAAAAAAAAACTACAAAGTAAAAGTAATTAAAGTGATTTGAATAAATATATGTACATATATGTAAAATAAATCGCCGTCGCTGAGTCAGATTTACTATTACTTGAAAAATACATACATCTTAAACTATCAAGAAGTAGTTCATATATAATATACATATAAGCATATATAATAATACTATTGAGCGATTTGTAAAAATATTTTCCCGATGCGTTGGTTAAAAAAATTATCCCGATTTTTACACTTGATTTCTAATGTTTGACAGTCGCCCTAATGGACAATTTTTTTCCACCTATTCTATTGGTCATTCACTGAGTAATTTTGTTTGAGGACAACATCTGATCTTAATGCATTCACACTCTATCCGATTTAACGTAATATATTATATTTGAATAGCTTATATAGCAATGATTTTAATTTTTGTTTGCTGCTCTATTGATAATGGAAGATTTACCATCAAAAGGATAAAAATGCAGTTTAAGCAAGACGAAAGTTATGTGATGTGTATGGAGAAGATGTGTTGACCGCCCGCCAATGCTAAAATTGGTTCGAAAATTTTCATAAATCAAATTGGCTTCGTCGCATTAATGACTGTAATTTGCTTTTCAAAAGGTTATGTTTGGTGGAGTTTCAAAGGGCATTAAGTTGCGCCAACATTTCCGCGATGATAAATAATCTTTACATTCATGTAAATTTGTAGTTCTCACTCTTCATACAATTGTGACAGCAAAAATCATTGTTCATTATGAATTTTTCGGGAAGATTGAAAGTTCGTCCATTAAAATGATCTTATCACATTGATATCAGTAAATGAAGATAATAAGAGTAATACACTCAAGAATCAGTGAGGTCTTGTTATAGATGTATAAACTTTAGTTAATTTTTTTTCAAAGTAAAAGCAAAGCGAAGTATTTGACAATAACCTAAACCTTTTTTGCACTGAAAATATGCTGCCTTGAATAAAGCATTCCCATGATTGTTAAAAGCATAAATTATTCACAAAACAATTTTCAATGCTGGGAAGCAACTTGATAATCTTGTTCTATTATGGAATCGAGAATCTTCAGGATCAGGATTTTCCACCAAAAACTTCACCTTAGGTTAGGTTTTATGACTGTTCCCCATAAGAATAGGAATACACTTAGACTATAAGGACAGTATTTTGTGAAGTCAGAAAACCCCCTAATTAGATATTAAGTGTCGAAAAACCGGAGTGGACCTACTACAAATATAGGTTTTCTTACTTCTAAATCAACTAATTCGCGAGGATGTTTAAAAAAGTGAGATCAAAGGAATTTTAGTCTCCATCTTGCATAGGCAGGGCATTCCATAAGGAAGTGTTGAAGTGATTCATCTTAACTTCTTCTAGAAAACATCTGCAGCTAGCACCCATTAAAATTTTTAATGGAACAATGACCTCCACAGCTAAGGGCGAAGAGCTCTCTAGACATCTTACGATTTTCTGTGGAAGCGATTTGAAGCCTTCACCACACAAGGATTTCACCGAATATTAATTTAACTTTGGTTTCAATTAGCCAAAAACTACTCAATATACGTAGACCTTAGTTCATATTGAAACAAGTAAGTAAGGGCTAAGTACGGGTATAACCGAACATTTTATACTCTCGCAATTTATTTATTTAATTTTATTAATTTAGCAAACAATTTGACCCACATATTCGTCATATATATGGTTAAAGTCCATTGAAAGTTTGAAAACCCTAATGTTAGGTATTTGGGAGCTAGGTTAAGTTCTGACCCGATTTCACCCATTTTAGGCAAGGAGACATATTATTAGAAGAAACATATTTCCTCTGAATTTCTTCAAAATATCTGAGAGACTTACCTGTATTTTCGGTAAAAAAATTAGGAGCGCTGAGTTCTTCATACTCGATATATGGGGCCTTGAAAATGGCGTGGTCTGATTTCTACGATTTTTAGAAGGGCGATGCCGCACTATAAATGTAGTATTTGTGCAAAGTTCTGTTCCGATATCTTCTAGTGCTTAAAAATATATATTGTAAAGTATACGTTTCAGATCGTCTTCAAAGTTCTGGTATATAGGAAAAGGCGTGGTTGTGAACCGATGTGGCCTATTTTCACAACATATCATTGGGATGAAGAAAATCTTACAAATCGAATTTCATTGAAATTGGTCGAGTAGTTTCTGAGATATGGTTTTTAACCCATAAGTGGGCGGAACCACGTCTATTTAAAATTTTGTATACCATTTTGAGTGCGGCTCTTTCGTATCTTCTTTATAATGAAATTTCAGGTTTCTGTTGGCTTTCCTTACTGAATTAAAGCGTTTTTAGTAGTTTTCCACGTTGTATGGGATGTGGGCGTAGTTATAATCCAATTTCTCCATTTTTGGACTATATAAGGAAATGCCTGAAAAAACGACTCCTGAGAGTTTCGTTGAAATAGCTTTAGTAGTTTTTGAGATATGTACAAAAAACTTAGCATGGGGCGGGGCCTCGCCCACTTTCCCAAAAAAAATACATCCAAATATGCCCTTCCTAGAACAATTCTTTGTACCAAATTTTATTTTCATTGCTTAATTTATGGCTTAGTTATAGCTCTTTATGTGCTTTCGGTTATCGTCATTTTGTGGGCGTGGCAGTGGTCCTATTACGCCCATCGAACTTAACCTTCTTATGGTGCCAAGAAACACGTGTTCCAAGTTTCATTAAGATATCTCAATTTTTACTAAAGTTACAGCTTGCACGGACGGACAGACAGACATCGGGATTTGAACTTTACTCGTCACCCTGATCACTTTGGTATATATAACCTTATATCTAACTCGTTTAGTTTTAGGACTTACAAACAACCGTTATGTGAACAAAACTATAATACTCTCTTAGCAACTTTTGTTGAGAGAGTATAAAAATTGTTAATATTAATTAAATTGTTAATACGAGGGTTGCTATATATATTTCTGGCCTAGGCAACACTAAGTGTTGCCAGGTGCAATCTGACATTTCCATTGGAAAGTTTGAAATTTTTTAGCATAACATCACTCAGAACGATTTGTCATCGAAATTGTTGTCGAAAAATTGTTTGAGCGCATGCAAAAGCATCTTGATGGAGAATATTTTGAAAAACAATAAAACCATTTTCGTTGATAAATATTCCTATTTTCATTATTAGGCCAGAAATATATATAGCAGCCTTCGTATTGATACTTGTTGCTTACAATTGATTTTGGTAACAAATTTTATAGTTTCTCAGAAAAAATTACATTTGCATTTAGGCAATTTTTTCGAAGAAGTGAGATTGTTCCCATGTGAAATTCATGATACGACAAACACAAATGTGTGAAATACACAATAAATGTTTTTTATTGGGGATTTCGTTCGGATGAAGTTTACAATAAGGCTGATGGTTTTATACTTCTATATAATATAGATTTCTATACCGGTTCGATGGTAAGAAGCTTGGAGATGATGTACCTGCACGTTATTTTTGGATGCTAATGTGCACTTATTCGCTCAATTTTATTTTACCGACTGTTAATTATGTTGGGCATATTAAGGAAGGAAGTAACGTTTTACCAAACTATATGTATATATATATTTTGAGGTTAGTTCTTTAAGGCACGGATAAAGACTTTTCATAGGGTTTTTCGCGAATGCAGTAGTAAGAAAATAATTCCAAACAATTCGTCCAAAGCTCGGACGTCCAAAGATCTACATATATGATATTTTATTCAACACCAATGTATGTTTATTGACATTGGTAGAGTTCGTTAATTTAAATTCGCTAATTTAAAATTTTCGTTCGGATATAATTATTTTACGAGTCTGATATACATATGTGAAGAACAAAAATGAAGAAGGTGTGGGAAGTGGAGTGGGGGTGCTGGGTTCATTCAAACATGGAATTTGCAGAGAGTCTACAAGATAATAGAGAATACCAATTCTTGGTGATTTGCGGCCTGCTTATCTAAAATAAAATTTACACATAGCTATATTGAGGATATAAGCCATTAATTATACATTAGTGGTCAAATTTATATTTATTTGATTTCCAAATTATTCGATAATTTTCGAAATATACTTGTATTTTCAATAATAATATGAGCATTTCCAACGCATTGTCATAAAAAATACAGTAACATACATACATATAATTATGGAACGTAGCAAAATATAGTAAGCTTTATCGCAGAAATTTATCACATCCTGATTTTATTGTAATCTTATTTTGGTAAACGCATATAATTTGTTATCAGGAGACTAACTTTTTCTATTTGGGAATTTATATATATTTATTTGTTGTATATTATATGTGTAAAAGTATACATATTACATTTATGTAGGTATGTATGAGTATATCGTATTATATAAGTGTGAATTTTCTGGACTGTTGATAATGATAATGTTTCCAATTCAAATCGATAATAATATTGGCATAATTTTGTGCGCAGTCAGTCTTATATTTTCTTTTATACATACATACCATATATGAGCATATTTAAATAGATTATTATGCTTTTGTACTAACTGTATTTTTATCAATATCTGCGGGATGTTTATTTGTAAATTTTTGTGACGCAAGCAATTTTTTAATATCCAGCAGAATATATACTAAGTTGATATGTGTGTGTAGGAACAGGGAAAATTTTACTTTAATTACCACAGAAAAAATATACAGCGCACGCTCGAAAACGTGAACATATTAAAACCAAGGCAGTTCACTTTTGCGAAATGTTCATGCTTTCGAAAACCCGTGGTTTTTGCTTTTTTTCAACAATAAAGCACTCTATTGCCATTTCTTATTTCCCACAAGGATAAACAAACAATAAATAGATTTTTAAATTTTGAGCACAAAAAATAGTGTTCCCGTTTTAGAGCGTGCGCTGTATTTAGGTTCTTCGAGATCTTTCTCGCTAACCCACAAAGAGGTAGCATAATACAAAAATTATGAATAGTTGTTTCGCTATATAATTATAGGATTTTAAAACATTTTCCATTGACATTCTACCTACGTTACCTTACGAAGTCTCTTGTAAACAAGGTTTGACGATCAAGAAGGTTTTTTTTATGTATTTGGAGGATTTGGCAGAGAATAATTCACTTTGGTCCACCCCCTATGGCCAAACTTAATTCAAACCTGAACCTATCAAGAGTGCGATCGTTTAAATTTTCAAATTGGGCAAAGGTGAATAATTGTGTTCCATCGTGACAACGCCATGCCACACATGTCAATAGCGACTCGAAAGAAGCTCAGGGAACGTCTTTTGGAGCTTTTTATTTACAACCCCCTTATAGTGCTGGCCAGGCACCAAGTTCCTGTCTATGGCGAATGGTGTTGCTTGTGAAAAATTTGGCTCAAGAGTAACCTTTAACCCTGCGTTTTAGAAGGTGAACAGAAGTATTTATATTATAAGAACTGATAAGGTGCATGCATCAGCTTCTTTGCAGAATATGGTCGGAAGAAAGCATGCCTGACAATTGGAATCTCAGTGTGCTCTGCCCAATCCATAAAAAGGGAGATCCCACAATTTGCGCCAATTACCGTGGGATCAGTCTCCTAAATATCGCATACAAGGTTCTATCGAGCGTACTGTGTGAAAGACTAAAGCCCACCGTCAACAAACTGACTGGACCTTATCAGTGTGGCTTTAGACCTGGAAAATCGACAACTGACCAGATATTCACCATGCGCCAAATTTTGGAGAAGACCCGTGAAAAGAGGATCGACACACACCACCTTTTTGTCGATTTTAAAGGTGCTTTCGACAGCACGAAAAGGAGCTGCCTTTACGCCGCGATGTCTGAATTTGGTATCCCCGCAAAACTAATACGGCTGTGTAAATTGACGTTGAGCAACACCAAAAGCTCCGTCATGATTGGGAAGGACCTCTCCGAGCCGTTCGATGCCAAACGAGGTTTCAGACAAGGTGACTCACTATCGTGCGACTTCTTTAACCTGATGCTGGAAAAAATTATAAGAGCTGCAGAGCTAAACCGAGAAGGTACAATCTTCTACAAGAGTGTACAGCTCCTGGCGTACGCCGATGATATTGATATCATCGGAAGCAACAACCGCGCCGTTTGTTCTGCTTTTTCCCGCATGGATAAGGAGGCGAAGCGAATGGGTTTGGAGGTGAATGAGGACGAAATATCTCCTGTCATCAAGCAAACAGTCGGCGCATTCGCGTCTTGGCTCCCACGTCACTGTTGACAGTCATAACTTCGAGGTCGTAGACAATTTCGTCTACCTGGGAACCAGCATCAACAACACGAACAATGTCAGCCTCGAAATCCAGCGCAGAATAACTCTTGCCAACAGGTGCTACTTTGGATTGAGTAGGCAATTGAACAGTAAAGTCCTCTCTCGACGAACCAAAATCAAGCTCTACAAGTCGCTTATCATTTCCGTCCTGCTATACGGTGCAGAAGCTTGGACGATGTCAACATCAGATGAGACGACATTAGGAGTTTTCAAGAGCAAAATTTTGCGCAAGATTTATGGTCCTCAGAACATTGGCAATGGCGAATACCGCAGACGATGGAACGATGAGCTGTACGAGTTATACGACGACATTGACATAGTTCAGCGAATAAAAAGACAGCGGCTACGCTGGCTAGGTCGTGTTGTCCGAATGGACGAAAACACTCCAGCCCTGAAAGTGTTCGATACAATACCCGCCGGAGGAAGCCGAGGAAGGGGAAGGCCTCCACTCCGTTGGAGGGACCAGGTGGAGAGCGACCTGGTTACACTTGGGATCTCCAACTGGCGCCGACATGCGAAAGAGAGAGAGAGATGGCGCACTATCGTCGATTCGGCTATAACCGGCTAAACGGTTGCAACGCCAATTACATACATACAATTTAAAGAAAACAAAAAATTAAAAACATTGACTCTCTCGGTTACATTGATCTTGCAGTAGTCTGTATAATCCTCGATTATCTAGGTTTCAATTTTTCGGCTTTCGGCCATGCAGAAAAAGAAGTTAGCCTGTCTGTATTGTTTGTCAGCGCAGCCAAATAAATTTAGTTCATTAATATTATAATTGAGAAACCAGTTCTTGTCTTTCGCAAGCCGGCTACTTCATTAACGATTAGCTGTTATAAGTTAAGTTATAAGTTAATCAGCTGATTGTTAGTTTTTTTTTTAATCAGGAAATCTTTAGAGAAAATATCCCATTCGGGCATCGCAGTACACTTTTTATACCTCCTTTCAGAGGAAAATCTTAGCTTCATATAGGAGAAAATTATCTCTGAAAACCCTCCCATTTTCTCCTTTAATCGTAGAGAATTGTTTAAGATAAAAAATACTTTAGATTAGTTTGTATTTTTAGAGAGTTTGGTCTTAAAATGAAAAATATTAAGCTGTTAACAGGATAACTAAGAAAATAATTCGCAAATAAAATTTAAGAGGGCAATTTTGATTTCAAATCGATTATATTGTTTAACCTCGTAAGGCCATTAAGATTTGTTTAAAGTCTGTATGAGAGTTGCGGCGAACAAGGCCAAGTTCGCAATAGGTGATTAAACCGACTACATTAAAATTCTACATAACACGTTCTTAAATGCACTAGCCCAAATAGCCTGTTGCTTACTAGTTATGCAAGTTCAAATTAGGTAGTTTTCTGAAATCGTAATGGATCTAGAGCAACGTATAAGTGCAAATGCGCTCCATTATAGCAATAATCTACATTTATTGAATCATCTATGTAATGACATTAGTGTTACCAACGTCATCGCCAGGCAAACGGATTCTAAATACATATGTATCTTTGTATGTATGTACTCATTTGATTGTATGGATAATGTATGATGCATTTGTGTTGGTAAATACATACGTAATCAACAGCAGATGCCTTTAGCTGACAAAAAATGACAACAGCAAGAACAACATCAAAAGAAAGCACCCTTAATCACAACACACACATTCATACAAAAGCCTACGCACTCCATTGGCATTGCACACACAGAGTAAAACAATCCCTGGCCTACAAGCGCACAAGCAGCTGATAATGCACACAAATAGTAGAGCCACGACTTTCCAGTGAAACTGAATGGCTGAAATGGTCGTGGAAAGCAGCGATTCTTCTGCACGCTGACTTACCATCACTCAAGCGAATTTGAGTGCAATGTCGGCTTGCACTCAACACTGCCGAATCAACAAGTATCCACGCACTCGCTTGGCGTTGATGATCCGCATGCCGGTCGCCTGATAGCGTACTGTGTTGAGCGTAACGGAAACGGGCATGCGCATTGCTACCAATTGCCATTCGAATTGCCGCAAAATCCGTGTGTGGGTGGTTGGTTGGTTGGTCCAGCCTTTGTTGACGTTGCGAGTTAGCGCGTGTTGGCGCCGTCGTACTCGTACTTGTTGCTCGCTTGCTTGTCTGTCTGTCAGTGTTAGCTGGCTGCCTGCCTTTTGTACTGCTGCACGGTGGCATTTCGTGCGAATCCACAAGTGGCTGTGCGGCGGCCTCAGTGCTTCCGGTTCAATCTGTCTGCTTAGTTGTACATTTGCCGCAGCGGGAATCACTCGGCGCCGTCGTGGTTCGTCATCGTTTACCATTCAAAAAGTATATGGCTTTCATGTGTGCCAGCGCAACAAGTGTTATTTCAGTGGAATAGAAAGTTTTCATTAAAAATTAACTGAAAGTTGATGAAAATAAAAGAAATTTGTGTTTCAACTCGAAATTAAATGTGTACACGAAGCATGTTATTGAGTTTTATGAAAAATAACAATACTTTCGTTAGAAAGAAACCTTAAAATTTGGTGAAAGCAGTGTTTCAGAGATCTCAAAAATTTGTTGCAATAATAGTTAGCTATAAAGTCCAATTTCAACAGTTTTGAAAGTGGTATAATTTAAGGAAAACGTTAACGAAAAAGTGAGTTTTTGCTTTCTTAACACGGTTGTCTAAACCAATAATTACTTTAAACGCAAAATTCTATTTTAAACGATATTTGGCAAAAATATAAGTATAATACCTTTCTTGTTCGGTTTTAATTTAAAATTGTATTCATTTCAAGTACATCATTTCGGAAAATTTATAACATACATATTGATATTAAAAAGGAATGCCTTCGAAAGAATTAAAAATTAAAATATTAAACATCGTCTTAAAAATATCGATAAATTCTTTTTAACATATACAACCATATGTTTCATGTAATAAATGCAGCATATAAAAGATACGAATGTATTTAAATAGATTCTGTGAATTTTTTATTTTTTTAAACTCAGTCTTTGGTACCTCATCTCCGATGATCTGTCTAAATAAAAAATAATTATTGATTGATCAATATCAATACACCAAAAATATTTCGATAGTAAAAGGATAAAACTAGTTAATGAGCAAATATTAAAATTTTTATTTTTGAGAGATTTTTACCAAAAATCTCACTTGTTGGTCAAAGTTTCGCCATATACTGACTCGAAAACAGAGTTGTAATTAAAATATAAAAAAAAATCCAAAGATGTGTGCGAAATTTGAACAAAATCGCTTCATAACTTTTCGAAAAATCGTGTCCACCGGTTTAAAAAATTGAATTTTGAGATAAACGCATTTAAAGTTTCCAATTAAAACTGAAGTGGCAGCCTACAGGGCGGAACTTCCAAAGGGAATTAGAATTTTACTCGGACAGATTTGAATTTTTTGGATAATATTTTATTATTTTGAAATTGTGAAAAGCTTGTTAAATATATTTCAATTGCTCATCAATCGCACCACCTTCTATAAAATGTAATTTTAAATTCCAGTTTTTTAATTTTATTTCAGTTGACAATATCAAACGCAGTAGTTGCAGTTAACATACCTTTTTAATGAATATAAAATAACACTTTACAACATTCGACTGGGTATTGGACCAAACTATTTTTTCCTGGAGATTGAGTGATAAATATAAAAAGTTTATTCTCCGATTTCGAAGTTAGTTTCCAAATGCGAAATATCTGGGTACGGAGTTCGAAAAAGGACTTTTTAAAAATATATTATTAATTACAAGATATAGTCACTAAAAAATGGGAATAATCCACATTTTCCTCCTGGTTCAACTGTTCTGTCAAGCTGATATGACAGATGCTGTGAAGGTTAGATCTTCGAAAAAATTAGAAAAATTTGTATCCAAAAATACTATAAGGGGTCTATAGAATTTTTAATATGAACTCGACCAAAAAGTTGTATACATAAATTTATAATTAAAAGGAAAATGTGGATTAAATCTTTATTTTTAATTTTTTACAAACTATATCCTGTTTCGATTTGGAGACTAATATCGAAAATCAGAGAATACACGTTTTTACTTATGACTCATACTCCCGGAAAAAATTAGTTTGGTCCGAAAAAAAGCCGATTTTGTCGTATAGTGTAATGAAACATAGCTTAAATGGAAGAGGTACAATTCTTTACCTTAAATAACCACCAAACATAATTTCACTCCAAAGTATAAAAACATACATATGTATTGTATGCGGTTACACAAAACTAAAGGCAAACCTTCTATAATTATAGTCGAGTTTCACTAGACTATGTCAATTTCAATTGGAAAAGTTAGTACTTATCTCCATTTTTTATTCGAGTCCACTTTGGATTATACAGTTTTGCAGCAATACATCACTGTTTGAAAAACCTGTACCATAATTAGATGTTGGTAAAACCCACAAACAGTTAATGTGTAGAATGGAACAATGGTTCTGAATACATTCGATTTGATACAGGCTCCAATTTAATTTCTCATGTTCTGACATTGTGGTTAAAAGTTACCTCGATACATTTGGAATGTTCACCTTCACAGAGACAATGTCATATGAACGAACATAAAATACCTTAAGTGAAAAACTGTGAAAAAGAAAATTTTCCTGAACTGTTCTATGTCTACCTTTAAAATAAAAAAATAAAATACAAATTTATCTTAAAAATTATTATATCAGCCGTATTTTTGTGTAATTTATGTAGTAATTACGAAACGTTCGGTATTTTGTATTTTGTTCAAGTTTTCGTTGTTACACCGGAAACATCGCAATTATATCAGACCACTTTTATTATGGACTCAATTTGCAATTAGGTTGCTTGTTGTACGAAATTTGATGTAATAAAATTAAAATTTATAAGTGTATAAGATTTAAGTTTTAAGATTTAACACCCTATTTATAGAAAAAAAAGATTATTATCTTGTCTGCCTGAACCTAGACCTTTGAGAAGAAAATGGCGTGTCATAAATGTAATGTTAAGTGTTGCGTTTTCTTTCTTTATTAAAGTTCAAGAATTAATAATGAATTTATGAGAATTCATTGAGAGTCTTTACACTGTATATGTTGCCAACTGAACCTCTATATTATACAGATTTAGTAAATAATTTTATATAATTCTTTCAGTTGTGGACACTGTCAAATTAATTGTGAAGTGAACTTTTAATGGATGATAATTAATTTAAAGTTTTTTCATATAAAATTTTACTGTGTATTTGAAATATATTCGCTAGTAGTTCCATGTCACAGCCGAGAAGGCTTTATTATAATGAAGTTCTTATTCGGGTATTGCTCAATTAAAGACAAGACACGTAATCCTAAGCGTATACTTGACATTGAGGATCAGGAAATGATCGTAAATAAGAACTATGCTGAATAAAGTGCAGCGCTTTGATTTTTGATCGTTTTATGGCAATCCACTCATTTACTATCGATCTCGATATTTTCTTTTTATCGGAACAAAAACAATGAAATAAAATCAATTATATGAAACATAAAACTGTTCTTAGGTGAATTGGTCGATATCTTTAGATAAATCATAAGTTATTCTGTCCCGCTAGAAGCGAATTTCGGTTTCTTTCGTATATAGTTTGGAATTGTTATGTTATTATTACAATATACAATTACGATATAATTACATTGTGGCAATGAAATTTATTTTTAAATTAAAACCCGATCTTTTATATATTAACGATTCCGATTTACAGAACATGCTCAAAATACAGTTTGATTATTTTCGAAAAATTAAAAATGGAAAAGTTTGCAGAAAATATTATTCGATTTGAAAACGAAAAATCAAAAAAATGTGACCGAAAGCGATTTACAAAACATGCCTGATACCAAACTCTCATAATTCTTAAACTATTTAAAGAAATCATCAATGTTTGGCAAAATCACCTTTTACCTCAATTTCTGTATTATTGCAAAATATTTCTAGTCTGGAGTTTAGTTTCTGGTCCTTTTGGTCTTAACTATACTCGTTTTATTATGTTTTTATTTATATTGCATCCAGTGCAGTTAAGTATACGCTTTCGATAGTTGCTTTTCATATTCACATTTGTATTGTGTTTATATGAAAGAACAAAGCTTTTGGTCCTTAAGAATGCTGTTAGTACTTTGTTGCAATACTGCGGGAAATAAAATAAAAAGGAATGCGAAGAAAAATAAGGTTATAGGGTTACACTTGCAATGACGAAGAAAAATGTACGGTCCGGCATGGCAGGAGTTCTGATTGCGACAATACTTTTTAATGCCAACAGTGTTAGTGGCGGTAATGGCTTTTAAGTACTTTCTACCAGAAAAACACTGTTCTAATTACATTTATAAGCATTAAACAGCTAGTACGCAATTAAGGAGATATATTTCTCACCATAAAAGATCGAAATATTTGCCTTATAATTGCCAAATTTAACTTACTGGTGACATAATTGTTAATTACAATTTCCAAGTCGCCAAAGAGTAAAATCAGACCGTCATCCAACCTTTCCTCTTGTATGTTAACCATGGTGTATAACTCTTTTCGTTCAAGCTAATATAACAGTTGCTGTATGTGGTCAAAGTTAAATTTTCGAAAAAAAAATCAAAATCATCTTTTTGTTTTTGTAGTGAGAATATAAGTTTTTAGATAATCCGAGCAATTGAACAATTCTATAAGATGTTTTTTCTTTACTCTCTTGAATTAACCAAAACTCTTCACAAAGACTGTCTCTCTCTTAAACTGGATTTTTTTGGAAAAAGTGAAAAACAATCGGAGATTGATGTGAATGTGAATCACGAATTTGAAATCATTCAGAGTTTGAAGGCGCAAAGATATGCACCAAACATTTTAAAAAATTAAGCTGTTAATATTGAAAAAAAAAAATTAAAATGCGGTTTTTTGCGGCATATGCCTCGTACTGCAGTAACCGGTTATATTACTTTTTGGAACCGGGGCGTTTTGGGGCAAAACTTCGACGAGTGGGTAGTCGGTTTTCTGTGCTTCGTGCCCTTCTGCCCGAACACTTCTCAACCGATTTATACCGCACATTGTATATATCTGGAAAATACGGACATATATCTGGTTTTGGCCTCAGCAAAAATCGCTATGTTTTTTTTACTAAGGCCAAAATCGGATGAACGCATATATATATTGATGATTTTTTATCGCGGATCGCGGATATATAGCATTTCTGTCTTCTTAATTTTTCACTATCAGCTGATTAAGTGTAGAAATATGACAAAATATGACATACAACAGTTAAGGGTGCTCACAAGTGTCGTATTTTTTAAGAATATTAAAATATGACATAAGACATACAACAAAGCTTGTGAATTGCCTAAATGGGTGAATTCCATCCAGCCGATGAAATAGTAATAGATGATACAAGTATAATCCATAATATGTATTTCCTCAGTTTTATTAGAAAACTCGAACTTGCTAAATACACAAAATGTCTATCACATGTGTGCGGAAAATGCTAGCTTGCTTAATGTATGTACGAAATGTTGATCACGACGTTAATAATGATAATTTAGAATTGGAGAGTGACACATTATCTTATCAATTTTGGCATTGACACCAAAAACGAAAATTAAATGAAGACAAAGGAAATTTGATTGGTTTCATTTGCACATTGAACCAGATTCTCAACAAACAACTATGCTTCGGAATTTTTTTCATAAAATTACAATATTTTGGGACACTAAACATTCACCTCTCTTCCTGAGCAAAATATAGGTTAAGCGCTTCAGACATTTGCGTCCTTAACTTACCTTTTGTTAATTCGTCCTAATTGCAATGACAAATATTTCAAAACTTGTTCTTTAATTTAAAAAATAAAAAAAGCTACCAAGAGAAACTTGTTGAAAGTCAATGTATTTATCGATGAACAAATTAGTTCTTAAATCTTATATTCAATAATCATGCTAAAAGTATAGATTAATAAATCTCTTTTCTGCTTCACTTCCTAGATATTTAAATATGTAATTCAAATCAGTGAAGGTATGAACCTTCGGCTATATATTCTCTCCTAATTATATTGCGACTAAAGAAAGTAATCGGTGTTAGTCCCATTGCAAATTTTGTATACGAATTTTAGTGCAGTTCTTCTGTGCCATCTATACTACAAAATTTGGTAGTAGTTTTCAGTTTAGTTGTTTGAATAGGGGTGGGTGTGGTTAATATTCGATCATAGCAATTTTGAATGATCTTGGGCTAAAAGGCATTGTTGAAATCAAGTTAATAGTTTGAGTAGATTTGTATTTTTGTTATTAATAAGAAATAAATGTGACTTTCTTTCTAAAAGAAAAAATAGTAGATTGAAGTATTTGAGAAAAAGTTTGGTAAGTATCCCGAGGCACTTAAGCGGGATTCATTTAAATGCCTTTCCCGCTTAAGTGTCTCTAAAGTCTTGCATGTTAAGAAGGGACACTTAAGCGGGGATTACTGTAATATCTCCTTACAAACTGACAATATTCAGTTCAGATTGACTTATTTTGCATAGCAGTTCCCACAATATTTTAAATACAGGAGGGAAAGGCAATGCCACACAAATATATTCAAGGTTTATTAAACCTTAAGCCTTCTCAAAAGGGTGCTTGCACTTTGGCTAATGCACATGTAACCAGTGAACTTGTATACTTTTTATCCAACATACTCGAAACACTTAAGCTCATTGTTACTTAGCAGATACACCTGAGCTGCCCTTGAATATTTATTACCATGCCATTTTATACATTTTCGTATTTTCATTCGTGTTTAAGAAATGCTCAGTTCTCTATGAATTTATTAAAATTAGCAAATAACAAATAGATTTATTAATATAACAACATAATATTTTATAAACAGGTTGCTGACTTTGGTGGACAATAAATATCAAAATGGGTTCAAATCATATTTCGGATATACTGGTCTCGCACGAATACATGACTATGGAACAACAACACCAAATGCATCAACATCAACTCAATCCCAACGTGAATGCTGAGAATCCAAGATCGCCTATTGACTTGCAAGAAGCATCTTCACGACCCGTACGCAGAACAAGCCAAAGGACAACACAGGTACAATATTATATCATATACATACGAGTATATGTATGTATGTATTGAAATATATGTTTGTGGGATTAATAGTAATAAATTGGTGCCTTTGGAAATTATATTAAGTTACTAGTTCGTCACTTTGTTGTGCCCCACATATGAATTTAAAAATCGTTGTATCCAAAAATGTGATTAAATCATTGGAATTTGTTTAAATTTAGGTTTGTTTATGGCTTTGCAAAGGCGAAATGTTGTTTGTTTATGGATAGAATTATTTTTTGAGCCGCAAGAATCCGCTGTACTCTACTCCTACACACTGAAGAAATTGTTCAAGAAAGCAACAGTTGGCAGCCGAGATGACGATTGATCTTGGCTGATTGGCGCATTTGATACTAAATGAATATAAACTTATTGTTCCATCTTTTTATACTCTCGAAACATGTTGCAAAGAGTGTATAACAATTTGGTTAACATAACTGTTGTTTGTAACACCAAAACTAAAAGAGTCATATATACCTAAGTGATAAGGGCGACGAGTAGATTTGAAATCCGGATGTCTGTCCATCCGTCCGTGCAAGCTGTAACTTGAGTAAAAATTGAGAAATTATGGTGATGATGAAAGTAAAATTTGGTACAAAGGATCACAGTAAGGACATATTTGGATGTAATTTTTTTGGGACATATTTTTTTGAACCATATTTCAGAAACGAAACTCGGTTAGAACCATTTCCTTGGCATCTCAATTCTATAGCTTGAAAATGAGCGAAATCGATTCACAACCACGCCTTCCCATATTCTATAATTTTGGACCCCAAGTGATTCGTTCGCTTTACTATACATATATAAGTTATGCACCAGTGAAGATATCGAAACAAAACTTTGCACAAATACTATGTTTCTAGTGTAGCATAGGCAGTATCTCTGAAATCGGACTATAATTTTTCAAGGCCACAGATATCGAATATGAGGACCTCGAAGTTTGCGTCTATTATTTATTGAAAATATCGGAATATCTCTCAAGTATTCTAAAGAAATTCAAAGGAGATATGTTCCTTCTAATAGTGTGAGTCCTCTAGACCCCTTATACCTCATATTCGGATTTTCAAACTTCCGGTGGATAGTGATGGATATCGGTTAATATGTGAGATATTGCAAATTAAGGAAACGTAGAATCTCGGATGGAATGCAGCTTGGTGATACAAATAAGTAAAACCGGTCCAGGAAATACCCCAGTTCACATATACTATGACTTTTGTTTTCTAATGGACTTTATTCCGATTATGTGTGACAAATTGTGTATTCCCTTAACAAAATTAAATAAATTAATTTCGAGAGTATACAACGTTCGGTTACACCCGAACTTATCCCTTCCTTATTTGTTATTCATTGAAAGGGCGCACAATATATGAATGCTCAGATCAGAGGAAACCTCAATGAGGTTCTATCCACTATATCGATGTATTTAGAATAGTTTATGTATTATTGAGAGGCTTTATTGAAGAAATATTGTATTGCTCCCACTTCTCTACTCCCTACTCCTCTACTGTCTTGTAAAAACTTTATATGTTAAAGTAGCACCAAAATAAACCTATTGAATTTAAAAAATATTTTTAACATTTTTATATATTTTTACGAATGTATGTTATTTGGATATGTGCTTGCATTAAGTATTTACATATGTATATGTTGTATGTGGGTTGCAAGTAAAGAAACCGTAGTTCATTTGTAGTTCACGAAGCTGTCCAGCAGAATGTAGAACAATTTCTTTCCTTTTGAATTTCAGTTAAGCAATAATAATTATGAGATGGAAATGACAGATTCAAGTTCACAGAGCGACGATACAAGCGGCGGCGGCGGCAGCAGCAACGGTGGCAGTGCACGGCCATCCAGCCGCGCTAGAAACTCCTTAACGGGCTCCACACAAAGCCGTCGCAGGAAGGGCGTTCTCAATGCAAAGGAGCGTAATCTGCGGCGATTGGAGTCAAATGAGCGTGAACGCATGAGAATGCACAGCTTAAATGACGCTTTTCAGGTAATGTCAACCATATATATACACACTAACAGACGCATATGTCATCATGCATATTTTATATTAAATACTATATTCACTCATTTCACTGTGCGAAGAACTTGGAACCAACCAGACCACGGAAGAATGCCTTTAAGATATTACTTGTTCGAATTTATATAAAAAAATATAAAGCCTTTATACCTCCTTATGTATAACCCCATGCAATACATTTTACATTTCAGTCTTTGCGTGAAGTTATTCCACACGTAGAAATGGAGCGTCGTCTCTCTAAAATTGAGACTTTAACTCTGGCCAAAAACTACATAATAAATTTGACGCACATAATTCTCTCGAAACGCAACGAAGAGTCCTCATTGGATTTGAATGGTGTCATTTTGAATAGCGCCACCACCGATCTAACCGGTAATGGTGGCATCAGCGGCGTCGGCGATGTTGGACTCGGCGTTGGTGTTGGTGTTGGCGTTGGCATATTAAATTTAAATGCTGGCGGTGGAGGTAACAGTTCCGGGCCTGGTCCTGGACCTGGTCCTGGGTCATGTTATGATGATGTGCTTACAAACGGTACAAATTCATATGATTGCGCACTGGCTGCGGCGGATGTGGTGAATCAGCAACCTCGTCTTACGACCGCCACGACGACCATACAAATACAGAATCAAAGTCTCAGCCATATGCAACCGCAATTGTCACAACATCTAATGCAAACGAATCACAATCAATTGATGTTGCAACAACCGACAACAACAACATTACTACTCAACAATGGTTTTGATGCGAGCGACAACAACAATAGTTATGATGAACCTTTTAGAGAATTTATATAAATACGAAAGCAACCTGTACACTCAAGTTTACTACGAAGAATGATTACGGTAATTGTTAACTCATTGGATAGCTACGATACGAGAGAGTTTCTCAGAAATCATTTATTTGAAAACGTTTCCGAAAAGTAGAAACAAACCCGTTTCAAGAAAATTATACTGAGTTATCTTTAAGCAGCCCTGCCTTCGTTTAATTAATTAATAAAATTGTAATATTTCTATAGAGCTAGAGGGATTCAAAGTAGCTTACCATTGAAGATATTTTGCAGAAGAGTTATAACTTGAATACCTTTACTTAACTTAATTATAGCGTTGAGACCCATTTATGGCTCAATGGATATGTAAACAAGCAAAATTGCCGTATTTGGGACGAAGAGCAACCTGAAGAGATTCAAGATATGCCATTTCATGCAGAAAAAAACAACGGTTTGTGCGCCAGTGCAATCATCGAGAATGTAACCGTCAATGGCGACTGTTATCATGCCTGAAACTGAAGCACGGGATCTCGGCGACATTCGGTTTCAACAAGACGGTGCACTTCTCACACATCTGGGACGTAGCCACAGCCAACATTTCAGAGGGATAATGCCAAAAAAGTTGTTTCGAATGAGAGTGAACATTCCCCATTAAATTTGAGTTTTCTGTATTTTCTTCTTTAAAAAAGTAGGGAACCTCGAGATGGATCACCCTTTAAAGGGATGCCAAATTTTTCAAAATTTTAGTTCAAACAACTTGAAATATAATTCCAATATTACAATATCAAAGGAGATGTATTAAAGCCAGATAGAACGCGATCCATGTATCTCACTTACCGAAAATAGTACAGGTAAACTGCTTTTAAGGTTTCTTATATTGCATATTTTGCTTTACTCAATTGAATGTTATATTAAAACTCGGTGTGCTGAAATCTCTAGCCGCATAACATTATTTTACCGTTCTCGAAATTATTCAATGAGTTTGCTACCGTTTCCGGTTACTTTTGTTATATACTGTAATTACCTAATTCGAAAGACAAAAATGATATACGTATGTAGATAGACTTGTGAGTTATTTGTTTGTAACCTTAATGAGTAGAACAATTATTAATTTGATCAGTGTTATTAGATTTATATAAGTACTAAATGGATATTAGTGTTATGCGATAGCTAATCAAATAAACTGATATAACAGCAATACAATCGGTTAATTTCGCAAAGACAATTATATATCAATTTTGAAAGTAGAAAACCACAAGCCCTGCTTAGTTTTCCCAGTGTTCTGAAGTTTTCACAAGTTGATCTAAATATGTATATTTTTTAGAGAGTTTAAATTTCAAATTATGGATGCAACTACACTCATTATCCATTATATTTATATTTTCTTTTCTGCCGATTAGTGTAATTAGAAATTGCAAGAATTACGGTATTTGTAAACCAAATTAAATCGTTAAAACCTTAATATGATGCATGGGTGATTCTTATACCCAGTAAGTTTCATGAATATTTAGGAGAAGTGCTTCAAAATTACGATGATACATACATTTATAGTTGGTTGTTTAGCAAAATAGTAAGAAAACCTAAAATAAATAATATATTTGTTATTAAAATAATATGAAAAACTTATAAAACTGTAAATATCTAAGTAAGTTGATCGTTTATAGCATATGATGGAGATATGTATGTGTGCACAATTGTAAATACGGAGTATGTAGAAATTTGTGTACTTAAAATCAATTAACTTAAGCTTAAGTAGTACTCTTAAAGATTAAACATCGAAACTAAACAATAACTAGTAAGCAACATTAAAAGTAATATATGTGACCAAATTCAATGCTTTTCACATGCCTCAATATACATACATAACAGTAAACTAAATTTTATTTCAAATCGAAAAATGTTTAATTTTACACAATTTTGGTTTTTCTTAAACGGACATGACGGGTGTTATTTTAGACGTGTAGTTTTCAATGAGGCAATACTTGAAACTTGGGCCTATCGTCTGGAATTTATTTGAGCCAGCCGTAGCGGTCACTTGTAGTGTCCCACCGATACCAAATTTTTGGCCGATGCCGAAGCCGATTAATCGGCCAGTTGGCAAAGAATCGGCCGATGCCGATGCCGATTCTTTCATCAATAACTTTATTTAGTAAATTAGTATAGTAACAAAAGAAAAACAAAAACAAATAACATTGCAAAATAAGTAAACAACTCAGTTCATATGTAAATATGAAGTTGTTTATTCATTTAATTAATATTCAAAACTTAATAAATTGTTATTATAATATATATATATGTTGATAGAAAAAATAAGTTATTCACCTTTTTTTCAAAGCGACTCAGCAATATAGCTTTTTTCCTTTAATGGGTTACATGGGTTTCGTGGATTCAAATATTCTTTTTTTTTGTTTTATTCTACAATATCGCAAGAATGTTATCCTAAATTTTCAGTTATAGACTTTGGAAGGTGTGCGCTCCAAGTCAGTTATTATTGTTCCTCAAAACCTTAAACGCGTTTTTCTCGGAACCGTGTTTTCCAAGTCGGTTGTCAAATATTCGCGAAAACTACTGAATCGATCTTGATGAAATTTTGCATAATGTGTTCGAGATACAATTTATTCGTACATGAACGAAGGATTTTTTCTTTTTTCAATTACAACTATTTAAAAAAAAAAAACAAAATGTCAAGCAAATTCGACCAAATTTTTATTTTTCTGCCAAATTTCTGCCAAAATTCCAATTTTAAGTTTTTTGTCTTCCCTTCGTTCAAGCACGAGTCTTACCTAGAACACTTTTTTTATTTTGGGTGATCCTGTCAGGAGCTATGCTGACAACGCGGACGCACCTTTTTTCCGAGGGTTCACCGGAAATGATGTCACAATGGAGGAGTTTTAATTTTTATACTCTCGCAACAAATGTTGCTAAAGAGAGTATTATAGTTTTGTTCACATAACGGTTGTTTTTAACACCCAAAACTAAACGAGTTAGATATATGGTTATATATACCAAAGTGATCAGGGTGAAGAGTGGAGTTCAAATCCGAATGTCTGTCTGTCCGTCCGTCTGTGCAAGCTGTAACTGTAACTTGAGTAAATATTAAGATATCTTGATGAAACTTGGCACACTTATTTCTGGGCACCATAGGAAGGTTGCTTTCGAAAATGAGCAAAATCGGACCACTGCCACGCCCACAAAATGCCGAAAACCGAAAACACATAAAGTGCCATAACTAAGCCATAAATAAAGTTATGGAAATAAAATTTGGTATGAAGGATCGTACTACGAAGGGGCATATTTGGATGTAATTTTTTTGGGGAAGTGGTCGTGGCCCCGCCCCCAAATCGGATTTTTGTATATATCTCGCAAACCAATAGAGCTATATAAACCAAACTTTCTGCAGTCGTTTTTTTTAGCCACTTCCTAATACAGTCCAAAAATGAAAGAAATCGGATTATAACCACGCCCACCTCCCATACAAAAGTTAAGTTGAAAATTACAAAAAGTGGGTTAATTCATTAACGAAAAACGTCAGAAACACTAAATTTCACATAAGAAATGGCAGATGAGAGTTGCACTCAGATTTTTTTACAAAATGGAAAATGGGCGTGGTGTCGCCCACTTATGGGTCAAAAACCATATCTCAGGAACTACTTGACCGATTTCAATGAAACTTGGTTTGTAATAGTTTCCTTACATCCCAATGATATGTTGTGAAAATAGCCAAATCGCTTCACAATCACGCCTACTTCCTATATACCATAACTTTGAAGACGACCTGAATCGTTTACTTTACAATATATAAAGTAAGTACTAGTGAAGATATCGGTGCAGAACTTTGCACAATTACTATGTTAATAGTGTGGCAGCCCCATTCTAAAAATCGCCGAAATCGGACCATAGGTTTTTAAGGCCCCATATATCGAACACGAGTACCTCGGTGCTTCTAACCTAATATTATGGTTTCCAACTTTCAATGGACTTTATACAATATATATGACGAATATGTGGGTCAAATTGTGTATTATATAATATAAATAAAGTTAAATAAATAAATTGCGAGAGTATAAAATGTTCGGTTACACCCGAACTTAGCCCTTCCTTACTTGTTTTTTTTTAATTTCAGAAATTATTCTTTAAATACGTATGTATCCATAAAACAGAAACAAGTTTGAATTACATAAATAATTGTTTACATAGAAAAAAAATTATTGAAAACAACCATTTAATCCCTTACGGACAAATATGAGCATTAAGGCTAATATTCGAAAATAGTAGGTCTAGTAAAAATAATCCGTTATTTTCAAAGAGATGACTTTTGCCATTTATATCTCGAATTGTAAAAGGCGTCACTTAGTAATGACTCGATAGAAACTTTGGAAGCTTGTTTAGCAGGTTCTTTTGCATGCACCTTATAGTCCAGGACAGCACCAAGTGATCCGGTCTATGGTGAACTTTTAAAAATAGACTCTCCTAGTTACGAATGCTTCTATAATAGTGGCTTTATGACATTATCTTCAAAATCTCAACAAGTTGTTAAACAAAACTGTGAATATTTGACATAAATTGAATCTTTCTAGCAGTGCTAAATAAAATCTTCAATTTACTGCAAACTTATTGAATTTCTTTATACTAGACTTAAATTATCATCGTGGTGATTTATTAGTTTAGTCAAATGTGAATCACTGTGTTTTATATGGTAAGCAGAAGAATTCCAATTGTACGCTTTAGAGAAATCAAAAAAGAAAAAAAAAATGTATTTTAGTGTAATCCGAAAGAAGTAGAAAGAATCGGCCAAATATGACCGATGCCGATACCGATGCCGATGCTGAATTTTGTGGCCGATACTGGCCGATGCCGATACCTAGGCCGATTAATCGGTCGGTCTCTAGTCACTTGCCCAAAGTCATTTCTAAAACATAATGGCACACCCTTATATTTTTAATAAAGTTCAATTCTTGGCCATAACTTTAAATTATTTACGTTTTACTTTTTTCTTCTTGAAAACCACATGTCTCAGAAAAAACAACCTTTACAATTATGAGTACATGAAGGACATCATCTCCAACTCTAAATATTTTTTTAAAGGATAATGAGAAATGTGAGGAAAGAGACTTAACTGATATTCGTAGGGAGAGCGATCTCATGCCTAACGTCTCATACAGAATATGACCCTCGAACTCTTATGAGATACCTTCCATCTCAGCTATGGGACATGACACGATTTTTGTGAGCGTAACGATTTTTGGCAGTAGAATATTAAGCGCCAATTTTTATACCTTGCACTTCCCTATTCTAATAATTTAAACTCCCACAGATGAAAAAGATCTATAGTAGTATTTACGGTAAAAGTAATTATCGGTGGATAATGGCATAGAATTAAATCATCATTATTGATATCACATATTTATTGACTATCTATAGATATCAATTCATTTAAAATGCTATTTTCAGTGTATAAAAAGTGGAACCAACTTTATTGTACTTATTTGATGTCCAAATTAATATTTGAGTACAAAAAACGATTGTAAACTTGGCTTTGGATTGGAATGTGTTGCGAGAATTTAGAAAATCCAACTTTCTAGAGACAGTCGAGATAAAATTGTGACTTTTTCAAAGTATTAGTCGCTCAAATAATCAAGCAATATCTGATATCGATTTCCATTCAAATTTTTCGAATTTGCAAATTACAATGCTCCTTTCTACACATTTTCATTCGGCAATTAAATTTGGTTTGTTATTTTCATTTCGTTTTTTTTTTTTCAGAAATTGAAAAAAAAATCATACTTATACAAATTATAAGTTATTTACAATTAATAAATAATTAATTAATAATAAACTTAATGATAAGAAGAATATTCATAGTTAATAAAAATTGTTGTCAGTAAAAATTGCTTACATGCAAACACATATAGAATATGCTTAGCTTCGCCTTGTTTAAATGTGTGTACAATCCTAGTTGAATAGTTTTCAAGTTCACTGTAATGGGATTAAGAAAATTGTAACGAATAGTCTATGAGTATAAAATTGTCAGTAGTTTAAGTGGTAAATTAGTATAATTAAGAGCATACGATAAATATGCTGGAAATGGCGGTGGCAATATACAAACATACAATTAAATACGAAAGGTTAGAGAGACGCTTTTTTCGAAGTGATTTAATAAAGTAATAAAATAAAAACATCGTTAGTTGCTTAAACAACTGTAAATTGAATTAACGAAAACGGTATTTTTAATTGGAAGCGTATAAACGTACATATGTATGTACATACATATGTATCTATTGATGGGCCTTGGGGACACCGCTGTGTTTAATCTATGAGATCAATATTAGAACACTCCGATATTGGCACAATTTCATGAGAATAATTTTATTTTCGTTACTTCGCTACAAATGTGTATTTATAGGCGTTCGCTTTTAATTATCATACTTGATGTTTGATGCAGGAGTTAGATATGTGGAAGTCTATGTCAACACCAACAACCGGCAGGAAAATTTTCACTCAAATGAGATTAGCAATTGACTTTGCCTGCGATTGACTTTTCCTAAGATCGCGGTCGAGACAATAGACGTTTTAAGTGAGAGTATACAATATTTCTAATTACTGTTTTCTATTGGTTTATTTATCAGGATCTTAAATTATTTAAAGATCAAACTATCACATAGTGAATGTGGATCGGGTAAAAAAGAATGAGCGGACATATCGTCTAAGAAAGTTGAAAAATTATACAGCATTTTTCGTTTATTTGAGAGAGGATAAAGTGTATTTAGAGAGCTAGCTTACTAAATATATTTCAAATTTGCAATTATGTAATGAAAAATAATATAATAGGAAGAATACAAGCCTTAAACAATACAAAAATTTTAATTTCCAACAGAAGTTTAGATGGACATACAAGAAAAAACGACAATAAGTCTTAATATTGTAGAATTCTTAAGTTATTGTTACAAACAAGTTCATAATATTTATATTATATATGTATTTCAAATTAAACGATATATCCAGAAGGACTGCAAAAAAGTGCTCGAAATGTATAAAAAAATAGCTAACCAGTTTCTTCGTAAGTGCGAATACAGTAAATTTTTCCTATTGGTTATGTACATACTATGTATGAGTGTCTGTATTGTGTTGATTAAATCGACACAACCACCACTATTAACGCTTTCCGAGCAGCAATTATTTGGCGTCGCTAACGCGCCAAAATGGCGTTACGACACAGTCGGTGCTCATGCGACGTTCTAAGCCTCCCGTTGATGCGCTTAATGCAGTTGGAATTATAGCGGTAGCGCAAGTGAAGCAAATGCCCAATTAAAGCGTTAGAAGGCACTTGGCGCATATACATACATCTTCATACACACACACAAATTCATGTGCAAACAGTTGACAAAAGATACTTTTGAGATACGAGTATTGCCAGAAATTACGTTCGACTATAAATAGTACCTAGAAAAAATTAACTATGAGCTTTTGTTTATTAATACATCTTTTCTCTCAGTGTACCTCACATGAAACTACAAACATTGCAAATGCTGAAAAACCAGAGTGGCGCAGGGATAGGTGCACTTATCTCACATTTTGTTCAATCATTTTGTTGTTGCTTATATTTTTAATAAATCCACTGCACTTGTTTGCAGATTTCTTTACAAACAACCTAGTTAGGGCTTGCTATTGTATCTACATATGTATGCAATTGGCGTAGGAACCGCTTATGCGGATATAGTCGAATCTATAAGAGCGCGCCATACATCTCTCCTTCTTGCTGTTTGGCGACAATTGGAAATATCATGCGAAACTAGGTCGCTCTCCACCTGATTTTTCCAACGAAGTGGAGGTCTTCTTTTTATTCACTGAACTATGTTACCTCGTACAGCTCATCGTCTGCGGTATTCGCCGTTGTCACTGTTGCAATGACCATAAGTCTTTCGCAAAACCTTTTATCTCGAAAGCTCCTAGTGCTGACATAAGGCAGGATGGGGATGATAAGGGACTTATATAGTTTGGTTTTTGTTCGTCGAGAGATGACTTTATTTTTCAATTGACTACTCAGTCCAAAGTAATACCTGTTGGCAAGAGTGATTCTGTATTGGATTTCGAGGCTGACATTATTATTGGTGTTAATGCTGATTCCAAGATAGACAGAATTATCTACAACTCCAAAGTTATGAGTGTCAACAGTGACGTGTGCCAGGTAACGTTTGTCCACATTCACTACCAGACCCATCCGCTTCGCTTCCTTATCCAGGTTGGAAAAAGCAGCAGCTCTCCACTCCTATAGAATATTGTACCCTCTCTATTTAGCTCTGCAGCTCGTATTATTTTCTTCAGCAATAGCTTAAAGAAGTCGCACGATAGTGAGTCACCCTGTCTGAAACCTCATTTGGTATCGATGAAAAATGGTGTGTATCCATTCTCTTGAGTCTTTTCTAAGGGTTGGAGCATGTTGAATATCTGATCCATGGTGGATTTTACAGGTCTAAAGCCACACTGATAAGGTGCAATCAGTTCGTTGACGTACGTTCGACAGCCCATACTTACTTTTACAAGAAGATAACTTCACGTAGTTTTTGGTTCTTAACACAATTTGTGATTAGGACGGGTGAATGGGACTTCTTGCAGAAGCGAAAAACATAGGTTAGGATAAGTGGTATATCTCCGCGGATACAGAGAATCTCACTTAGACATATTCCACTGTCCATTTTGATACCCAGAAAACTCCCAACTAAGACCCTTATGATGCGACAAAGCGCTTGGACTCTATAATAAAGTTCTTAAGTCGACTAATGTCGATTCCAGTCACTCGCTTCGAGAGCTGGCACAGTTTTCCGTTGAACACGCGCCATAAAATCGGAAAGAGAATACCGCCCTGCAGGACTCAATTGTAAATAAACTCAGCCACACACAACGTCATGTACATATGTATATCTAAGTATGTAAGAAGGATATCAATTTATTGGTGCATTAGTTAGCGCCAAAAGAAAAGGAGCGTTATGCTACTCGCATGGATGTACTGCGGAGTGTTCTCTTAGACAAGTAAATAATGCCGTTTTTGTTTGTACGCTGGAGAAGCGGTATGAAGCGACAACTCGACGGGATATATTAACGAAACGAACGAAATGACTAAGCCATGATGAGGGGTTTAGTAATCTGATCAGCGGGCGGTAGGCGCGAGGTTGGATATCGTAGAAGTGGCAATGGTGGAAGTAAATAATTAACAAGAGCGCCAATAAAAATAATAGCAAAAACAACAATAGCTTACAAGCTGAAGTATTTCAAAACACTGGCTGATGACTTGATTAGCCGCGTTGTATACACGAGCACATATCACTTCGTAAGCATATGAACGTATGACGTTCCCTGATTTGCTCATATCGACGTATTGTTTTCCCACTACTTTTTCATTGAAGTTTTCAAGCTGATTTTGTTGCACTTAAAGTTAAGAATGTAAACGCCGCCACACAATGGATTAATAGACCAGTTAGCTTAGCTGAAAAGTGCACAATGGGGATTAATAAAATTCCAATATTACAAACACATACATTCATATCTGATTGTCTTGTAAATAATATTTTATAAAGTTGTATCATTAAAATCGACTTTAAAAGAGCAAATATTCGTTAATTCAGGTAGTAACGGAAGCTACTTACTATAATAAGAGAAAACACTGCTACACTTAATTAATATCCTAGCTTGTTTTCCAAAACAAATTAGGTATATAAATATAAACAATTTCAGAAGCTTATTAAGTTGAGTCAAACTCTACAAGTCTCTCATCATTCCCGTTTTGCTTTATGGTGCAAAACCGTGGACGATATCAACATCCGATTAGACGGCACTAGGAGTTTTGGAGAGAACGGGAGATTTATGGTTATTTCAACATTGGCAACGGCGACTACCAGAGACAATGGAACGATGAGCGGTACGGCGATATTGACATAGTTCAGCGAATAAAAAGACAGGTCATGTTGTCCAAATGAAGGAAAACCCGCTGGTAGAAGCCGATGAAGAAGAAGACCACCACTCCGTTGGAAAGACCAGGTCGAACGCACCAAAGAGCAAAATGAAGGAATTAATGGTGCGCTGTTGTTAACTCGGCTATAATTGTGTAAGCTTTGTAAACGTTTCTTTTTTCGTTTTCTTTTTCTGAAAAAATTACCTTGTCCATATAGGAAAGAGTGAAGGGGCCATGTTCTCCAGTAAGAGCTGTTGGTATTTAATTGAGTTAATCATTCATCAATTAAGGGCAACTTTCCAGCACCATGATAAGAAAACTACGCCCAGATCATTAGGGTCCCCCCTGCCTAAAGGTAATTCTGACACATGCATTATAGAAGCGTTCACAAAGTTTTCTGCGAACGTGCGACATATCGTATGAACCGACGTGGTTAATTTTGGATTTTTCTGAAAATATGACTTTTCTCCAATACTCCTTGGTCCAAATTTTGTACAATTTGCCTTAATGGAGACGAGGTGAGTTTTTGGATTGCCAGTTAGTCCGGCCGGAGGATGGAGTCATATGTAGAAGTTCACGTAAGTGAGGAAAGTTTCTGACTGTCATTCACTTGGGAGTGGCCAGGAACGATTCTTTTACATGTGGCTCAAGCAGCTCACGACTTCCGGTCTTAGACCAAGTATCCTCTGGGTAGCCAACAGACATCCGTTTGGAGGCGAGCTAAAGTGAGAAGGCGAAACCCGCCTATGCGGTTGTGCGTAGGGTTTGGGACCCACCACATAAAAACACCCCCCAATGAAAAAGAAAAAACAGCCTCGGGTGAGAGACCCCAATTTTGATGACGACCACTGCAAACGTTTAAAGGACTACGAAATAAGGGCATGCACCTGGAATGTCCGGACCCTTAATTGGGAAGGTGCCTCTGCCCAGCTGGTTGATGTCCTCGTAAGAGTAAAGGCTGACATCACCGCAATCCAAGAAATGCGATAAACGGGACAAGGACGGAAAAAGGTGGGTCCTTGTGACATCTACTACAGCGGCCATATAAAGGAGCGCAAATTCGGTGTGGGGGTGGGAGAGAGACTCCGTCGTCGAGTCCTGGCATTCACTCCGGTGGATGAACGTCTAGCCACAATCCGCATCAAAGCGAGGTTCTTCAACATATCGCTGATTTGCGCCCACGCCCCGACGGAAGAGAAGGACGAAGTGATCAAAGATACCTTCTATGAGCGCCTAGAACGTACCTATGAGCGCTGCCCCCGCCACGATGTCAAAATCGTGCTTGGCGATTTCAACGCTAGGGTGGGTAAAGAAGGTGTCTTTGGCACAAAAGTCGGAAAATTCAGCCTCCATGACGAAACATCACCAAACGGTCTGAGGCTGATCGACTTCGACGGGGCCCGAAATATGGTCGTCTGAAGTACTAGATTCCAGCATAAGAAAATCCTTCAAGCTACTTGGCTGTCCCCGAATCGAATCACTCGCAACCAGATCGATCATGTTGTGATAGATGGATGACATGTCTCCAGTGTTTTTGATGTGCGTACGCTTCGTGGTCCCAACATCGACTCGGACCACTATCTTGTAGCAGCTAAGATACGCACCCGCCTCTGTGTAGAAAAGCGTACACGTCAACAAACACAAGGAAGGTTCGACATTGAGAAGCTGCCATCACAACCGACAGCCGAACGATTTTCTACTCGACTTGCACTCCTGCTCTCTGAGAGCACTCATCAGCATCTCGGTATAAGGGAGCTGTGGGACGGCATATCAAACTCCTTACGTACAGCTGCAACCGAAACCATTGGTTTTCGGAAAAGTAAAAAAAAACAGCTGGTATGATGAGGATTGTCGTCTCGCAGTGGAGAGAAGACAGACTGCCTACCTCGCAATGTTGCGATCGACCGCAACACGAGCGGGATGGGAAAGATACCGAGAGCTGAAGAGGGAAGCGAGACGCATTTGCAGACAAAAAAAGAAAGAGGCCGAAATGCGTGAGTATGAACAGCTTGACAAGCTGGCCGACAGGGATAATGCTCGAAAATTTTACGAAAAGATCCGGCGACTAACTGAAGGTTTCAAGACCGGAGCGCACTCCTGTAGGACCCCCAGAGGTGATCTAGTTATTGATGACCAGAGTATACTGAGTTTGTGGAGGGAACACTTCTCCAGCCTGCTGAATGGCAGTGAAAGTACAACACCAGGAGATGGCGAACCCGATTCCCCAATCGACGACGATGGAGCAGATGTTCCATTGCCCGACCGTGAAGAAATTCGAATAGCAATTACCCGCTTGAAGAACAATAAGGCGGCGGGTGCCGATGGATTACCGGCCGAGCTATTCAAATACGGCGGCGAAGAGCTGATAAGGTGCTTGCATCAGCTTCTTTGCAGAATATGGTCGGAAGAAAGCATGCCTGACGATTGGAAACTCAGTGTACTCTGCCCAATACACAAAAAGGGAGACCCCACAATTTGCGCCAATTACCGTGGGATAAGCCTCCTCAACATCGCGTATAAGGTTCTGTCGAGCGTATTGTGTGAAAGACTAAAGCCCACCGTCAACAAACTGATTGGACCTTATCAGTGTGGCTTTAGACCTGGAAAATCAACAACGGACCAGATATTCACCATGCGCCAAATTTTGGAGAAGACCCGTGAAAATAGGATCGACACACACCATCTCTTTGTCGACTTTAAAGCTGCTTTCGACAGCACGAAAAGGAGCTGCCTTTATGCCGCGATGTCTGAATTTGGTATCCCCGCAAAACTAATACGGCTGTGTAAGCTGACGTTGAGCAACACCAAAAGCTCCGTCAGGATCGGGAAGGACCTCTCCGAGCCGTTCGATACCAGACGAGGTTTCAGACAAGGTGACTCACTCTCGTGTGATTTCTTTAACCTGATGCTGGAGAAAATAATACGAGCTGCAGAGCTAAACAGAGAAGGTACAATCTTCTATAAGAGTGTACAGCTACTGGCGTACGCCGATGATATCGATATCATTGGAAACAACACCCGCGCCGTTAGTTCTGCTTTTTCCAGACTGGATAAGGAAGCGAAGCGTATGGGTCTGGTGGTGAACGAGGACAAGACGAAATATCTCCTGTCGTCAAACAAACAGTCAGCTCATTCGCATCTTGGCTCCCACGTCACTGTTGACAGTCATAACTTTGAAGTTGTAGATAATTTCGTCTACCTGGGAACCAGCATTAACAGCAATAACAATATCAGCCTGGAAATCCAACGCAGAATCACTCTTGCCAACAGTAGCTACTATGGCACCTCTCTCGACGAACAAAAACCAAACTCTACAAGTCTATCATCATTCCCGTCCTACTTTACGGTGCAGAAGCGTGGACGATGTCAACATCCGATGAGACGTCACTAGGAGTTTTCGAGAGAAAGGTTTTGCGGAAGATTTATGGTCCCTTAAACAGTGGCAACGGCGAATACCGCGGACGATCGAACGATGAGCTGTATGTGTGACATAGACATAGTCCAGAGAATAAAAAAACAGCGGCCACGCTGGCTGGGTCATGTTGTTCGAATGGATGGAAGTGCTCCAGCTCTGAAAGTATTCGATGCAGTACCCGCTGGTGGAAGCCGAGGTAGAGGGAGACCTCCACTCCGATGGAAGGACCAGGTGGAGACGGACCTGGCTTCGTTTGGTATAACCAATTGGCGTCAAACTGCCAGAAGGAGGGATACGTGGCGCGCTGTTTTGGACTCGGCTATAACCGCGTAAGCGGTGTCTACGCCAGTCAAGAAGAAGAAGATATGAAAGTTTGATTTGTTAATACTACATCGATTTAAAGTCACTGCAAGTAAGTGTCCCGTTTTTTTTGTCCGCTACTGGATGTACATACCATCTTGAGGCCATCGGTTTCTCCTGATTCGTGAGAAAATGTGAACTAAAAAAAGCAACTGATCGTTATACGCACTAATATAGATCAACCCTTGACAATGAATTGCTCTAAGGTTTTTTATATGAATTAATTAATTACTCTCTTGTATTTATCAGAAATCAGCTTGGATGTTCTGCAAGGAAACGTAATAACCGAACACTTTTGCGGCTTTATGCTAGAAATAAATTCAGAGATTCAGTATTGCTCAGTTTCTCTATATTTTTTTGTATGTGATTGGCGTTGCAACCGTTTAGCCGGTTATAGCCGAATCGACGATAGTGCGCCACCTGTCTCTCTCCTTCGCAGTTCGGCGCCAGTTGGAGATCCCAAGTGTAACCAGGTCGCTCTCCACCTGGTCCCTCCAACGGAGTGGAGGCCTTCCCCTTCCTCGGCTTCCTCCGGCGGGTACTGCATCGAACACTTTCAGGGCTGGAGTGTTTTCGTCCATTCGGACAACATGACCTAGCCAGCGTAGCCGCTGTCTTTTTATTCGCTGAACTATGTCAATGTCGTCGTATAACTCGTACAGCTCATCGTTCCATCGTCTGCGGTATTCGCCGTTGCCAATGTTCTGAGGACCATAAATCTTGCGCAAAATTTTCCTCTTGAAAACTCCTAGTGTCGTCTCATCTGATGTTGACATCGTCCAAGCTTCTGCACCGTAAAGCAGGACGGGAATGATAAGCGACTTGTAGAGCTTGATTTTGGTTCGTCGAGAGAGGACTTTACTGTTCAATTGCCTACTCAGTCCAAAGTAGCACCTGTTGGCAAGAGTTATTCTGCGCTGGATTTCGAGGCTGACATTGTTCGTGTTGTTGATGCTGGTTCCCAGGTATACGAAATTATCTACGACCTCGAAGTTATGACTGTCAACAGTGACGTGGGAGCCAAGACGCGAATGCGCCGACTGTTTGTTTGATGACAGGAGATACTTCGTCTTGTCCTCATTCACCTCCAGACCCATTCGCTTCGCCTCCTTATCCATGCGGGAAAAAGCAGAACAAACGGCGCGGTTGTTGCTTCCGATGATATCAATATCATCGGCGTACGCCAGGAGCTGTACACTCTTGTAGAAGATTGTACCTTCTCGGTTTAGCTCTGCAGCTCTTATAATTTTTTCCAGCATCAGATTAAAGAAGTCGCACGATAGTGAGTCACCTTGTCTGAAACCTCGTTTGGTATCGAACGGCTCGGAGAGGTCCTTCCCAATCATGACGGAGCTTTTGGTGTTGCTCAACGTCAATTTACACAGCCGTATTAGTTTTGCGGGGATACCAAATTCAGACATCGCGGCGTAAAGGCAACTCCTTTTCGTGCTGTCGAAAGCAGCTTTAAAATCGACAAAAAGGTGGTGTGTGTCGATCCTCTTTTCTAGGGTCTTTTCCAAGATTTGGCGCATGGTGAATATCTGGTCAGTTGTCGATTTTCCAGGTCTAAAGCCACACTGATAAGGTCCAATCAGTTTGTTGACGGTGGGCTTTAGTCTTTCACACAATACGCTCGATAGAACCTTGTATGCGATATTTAGGAGGCTGATCCCACGGTAATTGGCGCAGATTGTGGGATCTCCCTTTTTATGGATTGGGCAGAGCACACTGAGATTCCAATCGTCAGGCATGCTTTCTTCCGACCATATTCTGCAAAGAAGCTGATGCATGCACCTTATCAGTTCTTCGCCGCCGTATTTGAATAGTTCTGCCGGTAATCTATCGGCCCCCGCTGCTTTGTTGTTCTTCAAGCGGGTAATTGCTATTCGAATTTCTTCATGGTCGGGTAATGGAACATCTGTTCCATCGTCAACGATTGGGGGATCGGGTTCGCCATCTCCTGGTGTTGTACTCTCACTGCCATTCAGCAGGTCGGAGAAGTGTTCCCTCCATAATCCCAGTATGCCCTGGACATCGGTTACCAGATTACCACCTTGGTCTCTACATGAGGATGCTCCGGTCTTGAAACCTTCGTTAAGTCGCTTCATTTTTTCATAAAATTTTCGAGCATTCCCTCTGTCTGCCAGCTTCTCAAGCTCTTCGTACTCACGCATTTCGGCCTCTTTCTTTTTTTGTCTGCAAATGCGTCTCGCTTCCCTCTTCAGCTCTCGGTATCTATCCCATCCCGCACGTGTTGTGGTCGTTTGCAATGTTGCGAGGTAGGCAGTCTGTTTTCTCTCCGCTGCGAGACGGCACTCCTCATCGTACCAGCTTGTTTTTTGTCGTTGCCGAAAACCAATTGTTTCGGCTGCAGCGGTACGCAGTGAGTTTGAGATGCCGTTCCACAGTTCCCTTATACCGAGATGCTGATGAGTGCTCTCAGAGAGCAGGAGTGCAAGTCGAGTAGAGTATTTCGTGGCTGTCTGTTGCGATTGCAGCTTTTCGACGTCGAACCTTCCTTGTGTTTGTTGACGGGCATTCTTTGCTGCACAGAGGCGGGTGCGTATCTTCGCTGCGACCAGATAATGGTCCGAGTCTATATTTGGTCCTCGGAGCGTACGCACGTCTAAAACACAGGAGACATGTCTTCCGTCTATCACAACGTGATCGATTTGGTTCCGCGTGTTTCGATCAGGAGACAGCCAAGTAGCTTGATGTATTTTCTTATGCTGGAATCTGGTACTACAGACGACCATATTTCGGGCCCCAGCGAAGTCGATCAGTCTCAGGCCGTTTGGCGATGTTTCGTCATGGAGGCTGAATTTTCCGACTGTTGTGCCAAAGACACCTTCTTTACCCACCCTGGCGTTAAAATCACCAAGCACGACTTTTACATCGTGGCGGGGGCAGCGCTCATAGGTGCGTTCTAGGCGCTCATAGAAAGCATCTTTGGTCACATCGTCCTTCTCTTCCGTTGGGGCGTGGGCGCAAATCAGCGATATGTTGAAGAACCTCGCTTTGATGCGGATTGTGGCTAGACGTTCATCCACCGGGGTGAATGCCAGGACTCTGCGACGGAGTCTCTCTCCCACCACAAATCCAACACCAAATTTGCGCTCCTTTATATGGCCGCTGTAGTAGATGTCACAAGGACCCACCTTCTTCCGTCCTTGTCCCGTCCATCGCACTTCTTGGATGGCGGTGATGTCAGCCTTAAGTCGTATGAGGACGTCAACCAGCTGGGCAGAGGCACCTTCCCAATTAAGGGTCCGGACATTCCAGGTGCATGCCCTTATATCATTATCCTTAAAACGTTTGCAGGGGTCGTCATCAAAAGGGGGGTGTCTCATCCGAGGCTTTCGTAGATTTTTCATTGGGGGGTGTTTTTATGTGGTGGGTCCCAAACCCTACGCACAACCGCATAAGCGGGCTTCGCCTTCTCACTTTAGCTCGCCTTCAAACGGATGTCTGTTGGCTACCCAGAGAATACTTGGTCTAAAACCGGAAGTCGTGAGCTGCTTGAACCATGTGGAGAAGAATCGTTTCTGGCCACTCCCAGGTGAGTGACAATCAAAAACTTTCCTCACTTGCGTGAACTTCTACACATGATCCCATTACCTCAGCAAAAAACATGTTAAAGATCTCATTCTGATTAGTAATTAAAATTAAAGAAAAATCTACAGGAAACGGAAACTTACTTTGTGAAACTGCATTAATGTTGTTAAAAATCGCCATACTTAAAAAAATCTTAAGTGATTCAACATTTTTTAAACGGTGGTTACATAAAAATTCAATAAAAACAAATCAAATTCATCTTTTTCAAGTAGATAATAGAAATAAAAAATAACACAATTTATAACTCTTTATACACCTCTCATACCACATTCTGCAGTTTAAACCAAAAATATGTTAACACTTTTCTTTGCAATAATAAAGAAATATTCAATACTTCAGATTTTTCTTATAAAAACAAATTCATGTTAATATGTTTATGTTTTGTAACAATATTATGGTACGCTACTGTATTCACACTTCAGTGTAGTAACATCCCTGTATTTATCAACCATTTATTTGAACATCAAATTCATTTCTGCTTCCGTCTGACGTTTCACTTTATGTTTTGGTAATTATTCTCTGTAATTCTCTTTGTTTTGCAATTTGTTATCATCAACGCTTCGGTATTTGGCGATAATATTATACATACACATACATCTCTTCCAAAACCAAAAACCAAAATATAATTGGAAGAACAAGGTAACTGGTTTGTATACAATATAAACCAAAATTTGATAATAACATTAAACTTACATCAAATTCTAAATAAAAATGTTGTGTTAGTTTACAAATTCATTCGCCGGTATCCGGCTTACAAACGCGAGAGCGAACTTTTTGGCACTATTTGCATCGGTATTTCTCACCACCATCACTGTTGTTACGTTCGAGCTTGCCAACTATAATAAATTTGTGTTAAAACTAGTGCATTTTTGCTTATATTTATAATATTTGAAGTATTAACAATTAGGTATGGCAGAGTTTGTGACATATTTTAAGCGCGTCGAAGAAGATAATTGATTTAAAATTATACTATTTTACAAATGCTTTCAATATATTCACTCTCAAAGGCATTCAAAGAAAGAATATAAGGAGTAATGTGAATTTGGGTGAAAATTGGTACAAAAGTTATATTTTATGGCAACCATGATTTGCTAACTCTTACCTTTATATCTTTCCTATATTTCTACACATTGCACCACTTTTCACTTATATTTGGTTTCAGTTTTTTCAGTCACATCTTGAACATCGAAGTGGTGAAAAGATTTTAAAATATTTGAAGTCAATCGTTGTAAAAAAAAGTGAAGTAAAAAGAAGAATTTTGAAGAAAAAGTATATTTTTTATTGAACATAATATTTTTGTACGCTATTGATAATCTAGGTAATACTATTCGTATACAAACAAAAATAATATTTTATATTTGCGAATACATATTTACAAATTTGTGGATGCAGAAATGCGGCAAAGCAGACAAAACAAAAACATAGCTGTTAGGCAAACGCGCACACATGTAAACACTCGTATTAAGAAATTTAAAAATATTGTTACATTCTGAAAATAACTAAAAACTTCTGATAAGAAAGTTGCAGAGGAATGTTGTTAGAATTTAAAATATTGACTGCACATTTGACACTTTCGTTCAAATAGGAAACTCGTAATGTCCGATTTAAATCCGGAAATTACTTTATGTGTGTATATACTATGAAATGTATATGTGTCTATGGATAGAATATGTTTCCTGGCAATGTCTTTTTTATTTCGCGCCAGTATATAAATTGAAAATTTTTGTTTACAATTCAAATGCAAAGTTTGTGTCGTCTAACTTACTTGAATTTATGTTCTTTAATATCAATGAATGTTATAATTAACTGTGAATATAAGTTTTAGTGTCTGTGTTATGCTCACAGTAAAATCTATTTGATAAACGTTGGTACTAGAAATCATCCACTTATTGGAAGAAGAATGAAAACAAGTCATATGTCATAGCAAAAAATTAAATGAGTTATGATTAACATTATTCCGTGCAAGCGATAACTTGGGTAAATTACTAATTGCAGTTGCACGAAATCGGACCATTGCCACAACAACAAAATGCGGTTAACCAAAACGCTATAAAGCGCTATGACTAAGTCGAAACTAATACTCTAAAAGTTAAATTATTGTTAATTGTATATAGAATGACACTAAGAAACGCCATCTGCGGTTTCAAATTTTTCGAAAAGTGGGCGTGGCCTTACCCCTATTATGTTTTTCATTAATATATGTATATCTCGAAAACCAACAAAGCTGTAATATTCCAGTTTCAACAACTCGAAATATTCCATATCACCACGGTCACAGCCTATAACTCTCTCTTGGCGTCATAAACATAAAATTTATATGTAAAAATTTAGAGAAAAGGTGCACTCAGATTGGTATAAAAAATTTAAATAGGCGTGGCACCGCCCACTTATGGGTCATAAACTATATCACAGGAGCTAATCGAGTGCATAATGCAGATTGGAAACAAGACATTAAGACAGAGTGAAATTGGGGTTTATACCGTCTATGTCGGTTAATATGTAAGATATCTGAGCAAAATTAAATGAACGAAAGATCTTGAATGTACTATAGTTCGGAGGCCTCATATATAATTAGTTTTGATATTCTTTGCAGAATGTTGACCCACGTTATATGTATAATGATTATTATCTATATTATTTCTTGACAACGGGTTCTTGAGTCCCTTCCTTCCTTCCCCTTCCCCTTCCCCTAACCACATGTATCCAATATAGTAGTAGTATTGAATGTAGTAATGAATACGAATGAGTATATGATATAAGTTAATGTGGTACCAAATATGTGCATAAAGAAAATGGCAAAATTTTTCGCACATCCCGCAAAAAAGGAAAACACTTATAAACTAGCTTAAAACTTGTTGAACCTCCATTTGTAGTACTATATCATGAACTTATACGAATTGGAAACGAATTTTATATAACATTACAGCTAACCCAGCATTATTATGTTCAATTATCTCATGCGTAAATCATACATTTTTCTAATGTGCTGTCCAAATTCGATTGAACTCGTAATTAAGGGAGGTCAGCGTATAATACAATGCGTGGAAGACACTGCTCTTATACACGTACATATTTATGTACACTCGTGTGTCGAATACAGATGTACTTATGAAGATATGTACATATATACACTTACGGTCAAAGCCATTGAAACATGGACGCATCTAGAGAGTGGCTTCCAGTGACCGACATTAGTAGTTTCGCTTAAGCGCGACCCAATTTTGTCTAACGGTTCTACCCGTTTAATGAAGTTTGTTAATTATAAATCTCCTTAGTGGGATGACCCGAAGAATATTCGACGATTAAAGGTGGATGTGTAAAGGGTTCGATAGTGTAGGTCAGATATCCCAGATAAATACATACATTTGAATAAGTTTGGGTACGTTGTTGTTGTAACGGTTACCCAAACCTACCTATTTCCACAAAAACATCCCTACAGAAACTGTTTGGAGAGTATTTCGTTATGCTCCTTCACAGTTAGCATACGGGCCTAATTGTGTAGGTGCTGAACCGGAGACATTAATAAGCAACCTGTGGCTGTGCGGAGAACGGAATTCTGACATATATATTTCACTTTTGAAGCTTCCCTAGCTGCGTCCTACTGCATTCAGGCGGCCATATAGGCGCGGCCGGCCGATAGCCTGATAAATTGATAACAACGTTTCTTTATCTTTACTTTACATTTGCTGCCGGCTAGCGGTTTGAGGATTTTATTGCGGCTCTGTACCTTGATAACAATCGCGGTTGTATGGGACGTGAAAGAGTACAGGCTATCCAGGGGAACATCAAAAAATTTGGGGTTATTAACAGTCGGAATTTTTATGCCATCGACAGAAATATTAATAGGTCTAGACTGTACACTTTCGTCCAGTTACTGAATAAGGTCGCTGTGGATTTGGTTGAGGATAGTGTTAGGCTCTTAGCAGTGAAGAAGCAAGAATTATCGAGGAGGTTGCTGTTAATTTTCGAACACATGTCATCAATTTTATTGCCCGATGTTATTATTGTACAATGTGTTGAGATGACTGAGACTCACTCTGGAGGTTGAGGGAGTTTCGAGATATAGAAGTTATAGAGGGGATAGGGCACCACCCTATGGATCCCCTTGTTTGAATACATCAATACATGGTAGGCAATCTTACCTTACGAATAATATAAAAAGTCACTTTTGTGGAGCAATTATTATCAGAAAACACTCTTCCTTCTTTTTAAAATATTAGTAGATTATAAGATAAAAAACATAGAGCTCGCTTAGAAGCTTGGACTACGCCAATATTTCTGTTATTATCTGGATATTGAACAAAACATAAAACAACAATCAAGCAAACCTAGTTGATATAGAATTGCACGCATTATCGTCAAAGAGTTCGTGTGTCAGCTAAACACCTGCAGGATATACGCGTCATAGTACATATTAGTATTATTATTCTTATAACGTACTCATATATTTCACAATGGTTAAGAGTATTTATTTACTATACATATGAGAAATTAATATTTCACTTTATCAGGTGCATATCGATTTTATTCGATTTGGGTCAGGTAATTTGCCAATGATTGCTTGTAATAGAGGGTGAGATCGGAAGTTGGCCTGCTCGTCTCACTCATTTCATGTTGCTGTAAATCTAAAATAACTTTGATAACTGAATAATTAAATATCTATTGCTTGAAAGAAACAAAACTAGAACAGTTCAGTGCGAAAGAAAAGCGTTTCAGCTGTCAATTCTCAAGCAGAAGGTTCATTTACTTGAACCACATTCCCGCCACCACAATTGGTAATTTAGAAAGGAGGAGCTCAATTGCGAGATTATCATTTGTACGTTCATATGTGTATTTAATATTAACACAAACTATTATTTTATTTTATACCCTGCAAAGTTTCCTCTTTTGGGTTTAAAAATATTATAGGTCTTAGTTAGTTCAAAATTTCAAAATAGACCCTTTGGAAAAACCGCCCATCAAGCCACGTCAGTGTAAAACTTTAAACGCATTTATTTCAAAACTCAATTTTACAAGTCGGTGGACACAATTTAGCGAACTGTTATGAAGCGATTTTGTTCAAATTTTGCACACATCTTTGAGATGACATTATCTAGTCATGAATAATTTGCCAATATATGCCGAAAATTTTACAAAAAAGTCATGTTTTTTCGATAAAATGTTGTCAAAAATTCAAATTTTAATATTTTCTCTTTTTCCTTCGTTCATTAACTAGATGCATATTTGCTTTTTGATAAAGCAATAATGAGTTATGCTCTTAACGGCAAGATCTTTTTCTTGGACCCGTAAAAAATATAATTTTACGGAATTTGTTGAAAAAATGTCACAAAATACTGTTTACATATCTATTGTATGATGTGCAAAATTGTTTAGATGGAATAAATGATTAGATTAAAAAAAATGTAACCCTTGTTTTCAACCTCTGAACTCACCTAAACCCCTTAAGTTTGATTCATCTGAGAATTGATTTTCTCAAAAGAATGTAGATCGAAAATATATATACATATATATATGGTTCGTAATTAAAAGGCTATACGGATATAAAGAAGACATCGGATGTCCGATAAATTCATAGTTTTAGAAAAACTCAAATGCCGTTGAACTTCAGTATTTGCGTAAAAACGCATATCTTGTGACACTTTCACTCAATCATTTACACACTTTGTGGGCTGCGTCGGTGCAGTGTTAGCTACTGAGGTTTGTGGTAGAATGAGGTCGCAGGGTTCAGGGTTGGTAATGTTCATTATTGCCACGGCTTGTGCTTGCGTTTGTACATGGTAGTATTGATTTATTATTCGATTTGGTTCATTGTGTTTCCACTGTATTGACCACCGCCACATTTGGCTACCACATAAGCCGTTTTTTACACGTGCACATATGAACACACGGCTTTACCACTGTATGTACATATGTATAGCAACGCGCTTGCAGGTGGACGAGCACAGACGAGCACAGTGGTCTCGTTAAAATTGCCATTTCCAGACGTGCTATGTACTACTCGCACACTCAGCCATACGTATTTGTGCTGAGATAGTCCAACAATTAGATGTTCGATTACCTGCCAAGCGAGGCAGATGTAAATAAAGCTCTAGCGGGAACGGTCATTCGCGTCATATATAACGGAATTTTTTCGGTGTCAAAAACTGTCACATATTTACAAGCAGTTAGTGCATTTAAATATGTATGTACATATAAACAATAATATATGTGTATTATTTAAAAGTGAATTTTATATTAATTTTTAGAAATCGGAAGTCTGCAACTCAAACCAAACAATAAGGCAAAATGGCTTCTGGCGGCTTAACTTGTGTGAAGTTTATTACATTTTTTTGTAATCTACTTTTCGCTGTGAGTATCCTGCTTAATGCAACCACTAACTGTTTAATTTTAGTGCATTTCACCATTGTTGTTAATTAATTATTAATTTAATTTTATTATTGTTATTTTTTCTCAGTTGAGCGGGCTGCTCATTCTTATTGTGGGTGCCATGGTGCAATTGAACTATGCGCATTACTCGAATTTCGTCAGCAACCACATTTGGACCGTGCCCATTATTTTGATTATCGTCGGCGCAACCATAGCATTCATCTGTTTCCTCGGCTGCTGTGGCGCCTTGAAGGAGAATAGTTGCATGATATTGTCATTTGCTATTTTGGCGGTTATTATTTTCTTGTTCGAAATCGGTTTAGGCATAGCTGGCTATGTTAAGCATGCTTCGCTGAGTGACATAATGGAAGAGCAGTTCAATTCAACCATGAAGGAATACAACGAACGCAAGGAAAACCGTGATGCATGGTCGCTTTTGCAAAGTGAGGTATGTATGAAATTTATATGTAATAGCGCGTAATAGTGTATGAATACATCCAATTTGTAGTTCTTCCTTAATTAAGTTGAAGTAAACTTAATTTTGTGATAAAGTTTTAATTTTGTATGCACTTCAGAATTTGTTGTTGTTGTAATAGTAGTAGGTACATATATTATATTATAAAAACTCTATTTTATCATAAAAATAAATTTCTCCGTCAGATGGATTGCTGCGGCACCTTTGGTCCGAAAGATTGGGTGCCGATATTTCACAACAGCTCCTTGCCACCTGCATGCTGCGCTGTCATCAATTTGAACGAAGCTCAAGACTGTACGGTTGTGCACGCCCATTCGGAAGGCTGTCTAAATAAACTACTCACACTACTCGACTCCAAAACATTAACTTTAGCCGGCGTAGTACTCGGTGTAGCGGGTATACAGGTATGCAAATGAAATTTTTTTAAATCAATAATTAAATTCTTTTTTTTTAATGTTTCTAGCTACTGACTATACTCTTCGCCTTCTGTCTGTTTCGTTCGTTCCGACGCAGCTACCAAACGGTTTAAAAGGCATCTTGAAATGCCTTGCAATATACAACTAATATGGGTTAACTGTTAGAAGCTCTCAATATACGACGAATTTAAATCCTGAGATGCGTTTTAAGAATTTATTTCAATTGGCTATCAAAGCAGTTTAATGCGAACAAAATAATAACTAGAAATCGTGCTGATAATGAAGTTAATGTATTGAAGTCAACCACGAGCACACAAATCACATTTATTATTATTATATACGTACATATGTAATAGCTGCACTGTTAAGCAGAAGTCGAGCTCTTAATATCACTTATTCATATCGATGTTATATGTTAATTAAAAAGTTGTGAAGCTTAAGCTCAACTTTGTAAATGACAAAGAGCAATTAAGAACAATATTATATGAATTTACACTTGTATGCACTTTTTATAAACCTATTGTATATCCAAATATATGTATGTAGACTGGCAATCATTTTTTGACCAAAATCATTTTGTAGTTTAGCACCAACTAAATACATACATTATGTAACAACAAGACGCATTTTAGGCACTATTTCGCGTGCGAGTACATAATGTTTAAGCAAATGAGTATGACACTTTTGTATGGATGTATAATTTTCATTTATGTGTAAGATTTAGATATATATGTACTCTTAGATTTTTTTATACAAAATTACGAGGCTTTTACATAACTACACTATTTGCCCAGCCTTTTGGGGAGGCGTAAAGCATTTAAAGAAAATGCCAAACTCAATTAACTGTTCAAACTGGCAAAATGTATACAAAATTTTATAAGAGTTTTATATTGAAAAGTACCAAAAAGTGAATTAATACGTATATATGTATGTAAATTTACAAATTGGCGTAAAGTAATAATAACCATTTTCAAAGTTGCTAGTATTGGTATTAATTTCAACAAATTCGTATGCTCTTTTCTGATAAATTTGTGGAATTTCAAACTCTACATTTAGTTTGTTACGCCAGTTTTGAAAAATACACTGCACTGAATGAAGTAACAAGTTGTCATAATTATTTAAATTAAATATTTTGGTAAACTCAAAGCATTCGAATAATGTGTAGCAATTAAGAGTTTGTACAATTATCTCTAATATTTCGTTACACAAAGATTCACATATTATAATCTATATATCTTTCGTTACTTTACAAATTCTCGATTTTTTTATATTTTTTCATTTAAATAAATTTTTTCGTTGAAATCCTACAAAAATTTTTAAACATTTTTGTTGTGAACTTATCTAGATATTCATTAAATAAGTGCTTATCCAAGAAAATTGTTTGATAGTAAGCTTTTGTTCACACAATACTTGGCTTAAAAATAGAACATAGATTTTAATTAATTAACGCCGATTGCTGTAAAGAAAAGTCATTTAATGGTCCAATACCTTCATATTTTATTATTATACTAATATGTTACTTAGATTTATATCACAGACAGTAGAGTTTTTGTATATTATTGGCGTTATATATGTATATGCATACGAATAATAATTATTGTACGTATTTGTAAAAATGTTAAGTAAATTATTTTGTTTATTTGTTTGTTTGTATTTATATAAAGTATGTAAAACTGAGCGGCACTGAATACAAATAAAGTACTCACAATAAAAATAACGTATCATAAATAGTGTTTGCAAAAAATATATGTTTTCAGACAATTAAAAGTAGTGAAGAACTGTCACCTCAGAAGTCTTCCACGATATTATTCGTAAAAAGAATAACGCAAGTATTACAATTGAAACTGTTTGGCTAACTCCTTGGTATTAGCAAAAATGTTTGAAAAAATTGCAATGGATAAATTCAAATCACAATTTGAATAATCACAGCTTTCCCAATCTGATGGTTTTGTGGAACTCGTGTGTGGTACAGAATCGCGAATCATACTAAATCAGCTGATTCATTTTTTAATGCTGAACAACCCTGTCAATGCCATATAAACTTGCTATTAGTGCATAGATGTCGCACTGTACTGTGAAATCGATTTGCTACACACTATGTCAATCGAAAAATTTGTTGGATTTGTTTCTTTGCATTCGTTAATTTTTAATTAAATTAATAACATTTAGAGAAAATATCGAATATACTAGCATGTGTTTGTTATAAATCCAATAGCTTTCAATTGTTTCTTTTTGTAGTTGCAAATCCTACTAGACAATCGGTATAAAATATCGATAAATAGTCCATCTCTATGAGTAAAACTTGTCTCATTCCGTCGCAAATCCATTTGTCCGTCAATTGGGGCAATTGGAGTTTGTAGAGTATTGTTTAAAAGTGACTAAACTCGGGTTTTCTAGCTCTACTAAGCTATTACCGTCAAATTGAGAATAGTTTTCTGAAACTTTAAGCTGTGATTAAATAATACATTTTTATAGATATTCATCTATACTGAAAAAACATTTCCAATAAGATATTTGTGTTGTGCTGTATTTATTTTTTTTTGTGTGTGCAAAGCAGTAACCTTCATTGAAGTAAAGGTAAAAAGAAGAGGCGACTATCTAAGCCGTGCCAATTCGAATTGTGACGCGTATTTTTTGCTTTCCAATAGATCGTCATCAGTAAAAGCTAAAATCAACACAATGGAAGACTTGGGTAAGTCAAAATTCTTATTTGGGTGGGGCATCTTCTATCGAAGCCGGTATAGATATTGCGATGTATTTGATTTCTTTTATTTATATGATATAAAAGCCCTTCGTTTTGATGTGGCAGTTTTATTCTGGCTAAATTGCGTGCGATTGTCGACACGTAAACATTGACTTCCGCTACTTTGCATCATCAGCGAAAAATAACACAATAACTCCCAGCAAACTTTAATGAATATGTCATTGACAATATAGGGTGCTCGAAAAGCGTGAATGAAGTACTCATTTTAAGAACAACTTATATTTTCATATATGTATGTACAAACCTGTTATAGTTTAGCATTTGTTGTACTAGATTCTTCTTTAAAAAATAATAATCTATCAACTCTTGAGATTGTTTGAATTCTTTGCGGGAGTCATAATTTAAAGAAGCATATAGAATGTGAAGAATGTAGATACTTTTGCAATATACATACATTTATTATGTACATGTTTATTAATTTTTCATGACTAATACTCTTATACGATTTTAACAAAACAATAAATTCGACCAAACGGTTAAACTCTTTTGCGGCCCTTTATTGTAATCATTACTTTTCATTGACACATCTTTACATGCAACTCATTTCACATTCCGGGAGTCAAGATTTGCAGTCATCGCTATTTACGCTTATGCTTTAAAATTCCGTTGAAATGACTAATAAGAGCGTTATCACCACGAAACTGAATAATATGCCTTCTGCATCGTACTTGATACATATATATACGTGCAGGTATTTATGCACATATATACACATGTACATATGTATGTGGGTAGATATATCATTCAATGCAAAGCATTTTAATATCCATACCTGCAGAATGAGTATGCTTTTGTGATTTGCATCAGAACTACTTACTTGGTATGTAGTATGTTTGTAAGTAGAAGATTTAGTGTACAGTTTTAGATAGCACTTTTTCAGTTTAAATATTATTTTTATTACAATCAACACTAATCATGTAGCTGGTATATCGTAGCTTGCCAATTTTTTATGATTTTCGTAAATACATAATTTATAATGACAATTTTTGTAAATTTTAATAAACTTCCCTTTTTTACTAATTTAAGTCTGAATTTAGTTTGATACTTACTCTACAATTAGTTTGGAGTTTGGATTTGGGAACAGCATAATTTTGCTAAATTCGTATCATCTGATTATGTTTTATAGCAACAAGTTCAATTGGAGTTTTATATAAAAAGAAAAAGGAAATTAAATTAACATGCTTCATATTCATATTTTGATCATCAAACTAAAAATAAATATAAAAAAAATAAATTTTTGAGTATTTTTCATAAAAAATGTGTATTGGTTTAAGTGTATTGGGTTTAACAAAGACCATTACTTTTAGTGGAAGATCAAAAAATAACAAAACAGAACAAGCGAAAGGAATACGTTGACCTTTGCGCTGACTTGGATTTTGCCACAGTGCACTCAATGCCGATCTAGACAACGAACTCACTAGTAGAAGTGCAACGACATTGCCTAGATTTTGTTATACTCGTATATAAACGTTTTTATGCATGCTGCATGCATATCAAATGCAGAAAGGGTCTTGAACTGCTCAAGTGCGTGGTCGTGCTCACAGCTGCGATTTTATTGCTACGCAAAGCCACATTCATTGATGGGGGTTATTGTCATTAATGTGTTTGCTGTTGTTGCGATGTTATATTTTGGTCGTAGGCACAATAATAGTTTGTTGATAATATTGCCGGTCGACAACATTGCATTAGTCTGATATATACTTATACCTCCCGATATACATATGTACTTGTGTATGGGAGTGCATAGTGGAAAGTCTGTGGGCTGCTGTCAACGTTAGTGGGAAAAGTGTTTTGGTTTGTGTTTCGTTTGCGGTCTCTGTGCAATACATAGTGGTTGTCAGTGTATGCTCGCTGTGTGCTTTCCTAACGGCGCTTGTTGTTCATAGACTACTCTCCGCATATTGCTTGGCGCTCGCGTGAACTCAAATGCTTTCCGACTTTGCCCATCGAGCGTCGTGCTGCCCTCGAAGCACACACAACAACCACGGACTGTCATGGGAAGAGACCGCACGGGTGTGGGTAGACCAATTTCGACGACGATCTTGTGTTGGTATAGGTTCGACGCTTTTGCGCTGCGACTCGTGAGCGCTTCTACCGCTTGGCGGTTTTGGTTGCGGTTGACGACTGACAACTGAGGGCAGTGCTAGCGTTCCTAGATAAGCGCACACATCGCTTCTATCGCATCGCATCTGGCTCAAATTTGTAGTTGTAACATGCTGTGGCTGCTTTAATAAGTTGCTCTTTGTGAGTGAATATTCAAAATATGCAATGATTATGGTCAAATTGAGCACGTAAAAATAGATTTAACAATAATAATTGTGTTCCGAGAATATAACGCCGCTATCAAGAAGCTCAAGAAACTGGGGTGTGCGTGTTTTGCCGCCTAAATGTAGTGATATCTTAAAAAAAACTATCAAAATGTTAATATTTCAAGTTCAAGAATTGTTTGGAGATACGATTCTTAGCTACAACAAAGTGCAAAAAAAAAATTACTCCACACAAAAAACACGTTTGTGTATACAAACAATTACGTAATTTGTAATGAAATCATTTGAAATTGTTGACTAACTTTAATGATAATGTGAAGATTATAATAGAAGTGATCACAAATGAGCTGGAAAGGTTGATCCTATACATACACATGTATGTACATACATACGTGTATGCAAATACACACTATAATTATACATTCAATGTATGTACTGAATACCTTCAAGTCTAGTTAAGTGCACAGCTTATTTTAGTAAATAAAAAAATCTTATATGTACAAACATTCATATACAAAATGATATTTTTCTATCACTCTTTTGCGAATTCCCCACTTAATTAGCAAATACATCTAATGCTACAAAAATGTTCTAACAGTTACCTCTTTTACCACTTTGTTTGTGAGGTTTTCTACTCTCAGTTGATAAGACAAATAAAGCTATGCATTTGATAAGACTATAAAGCAACCCAGCATCAAATTTGACAACAGTAAATAACTGGCTATGGTGATTATTGACAACTTCCTTGACTAAGGTCTTAGTATATTTATACTGAAAATCGTTGTCACCCTAAAAACTAGTTTTAATTTTGTAAAAAATAGTTTCCTTCACTTGTCCAAAGTGATTACGAAAAATGGCATTACTGAGCCACACTCCTTAATTCTTATAATTTCTCACTATGCTATTTCGCTTTTAAAGATTGGTTTTAAATTTGCACAAGAATATGTACATATAGAGGAAATGCAACTGTTTAAGTCGAGTGGAAATAGCCTATTAAATTTTTTTGCAGCTGCAATGACTTTTCTCTCTTCTACTCTTTAATATTGTATCTTATACACTTTCACGGACAAAATAATTTATTTATTTACGTACAAATTAATAGACTCTGTAGTATAGGCAATTTAAAAATGAGAAATAAAAAAGATAATTGTTGCACAACAGTTACAGTTAGTTGTGGGTATATATGTATATGGATAAATATGTACATTCTCATAACTTAAATTAAACTGAATGAATTGGTTACGAAATTAAAAGTCAAGTTTATAAACGCTAATCGAGCTCGTTGTAAAGCGGCGTAAAATTGATGTTAATGCTCATCGCAATGGCTAATTTTTTTATAAGGAATTGAAATATTTTGTATGTAATTTTTTTAAATTCTGACTTATTTTTCCTTCATACTTATCCATTTCGAGGATCCCTATTTTTTTTTTTAAGAAAATAACACAGAAAATTCAAACTTATTGAGGAATATTTGTGTATTATCATTCGAAAGAACATTCCTTGGCATTTATTTTTTGAAAACTCGTTCGAGCATTTCGACTAGTAATTGGCGATGTATTGCTCCAAGGCCTGAATCGAAGTGGTATTGTCCGCATAGACTTTAGACTTTACATATCCCCACAAAGAAAAGTCTAACAGTGTAATATTACACGATTTTGGTGGGCAATCGACCGGCCCAAAACGTGAAATTATCTGCTCACCGCAGTGTCTCTCAATAAATCCAGCAATGGGCCTCCTCGCCGAAGAGAATTTGGCTCGAAAACGTCAGATCTTCTTGGAACTTTTCAAGAGCCCATAGAACGAAGCGATGTTGCTTGAGAAGGTCGAGCGGCTTCGGTTCTTGCGCAAGTTGTATTTTGTACGCCTTCAAAGTTCCATACGTCAATCCTAGTTGCTGCCAACTGCGCTGAATCGACTCTCCATGGTGTTCGTGCACATTCTCAGCTACGGCTGCTATATTTTCTTCACTGTGTGCTGGACGTGGTCTATTCGATCAAATATTATCCAATAATGAATGCTGGGTCTCAAGATGGATGATGGTGTTGCGAATAATACACTCAGTAAGCCGATTATGTTGACAATAAGTTGACCGAAGCGCCCCAAACATATTATTTACAGAGCGTGAATTTTTATAATAAAGTTGAACAATTTGTAAAAGTTGTTCCGGCGTAGGTCTTTCCATGATGAAATGTCAAACAATACTGAACAAAAATAACATGACAGCTTGACACGACGCGTGATCTGTCAAAAAAAAAAATCTATTGAAAATGTACCTCTACTTGGATCACCCGATATAACTTTATTTTATTATTTGACCCTATTTTATACAATGACTAATTACAGAACAAGCGTATTCCATTCAAAGTCAATTTTAGCCATTCTTCCAGTCCATTTCCGTTATTACTCATATTACATAGATAGAAACGTGATGTTATGCAGGAGTAGTCTGTATTAGGGTTGTTCATATTTTAAATATTAGAACAAATTGGGTTAAAAGTTTATAAAATTAATTTTACAAAAGTACAAAAATGTATAATAGCTTTTGATGAGATCGAATGTATTAAATTGCCAATTGGAATAGTTTTTTTCGAATTCGAATGTCATAAGTTAGTTATATCGATTAAATTTATGTGACCGTTATTTCAGGATAAAATACCTTAGTTTTGTGCTGGGTATGAATTTAAATCAAAATTGGAGAATCATTAAGAAGTAATATCTTGTTTAATAGTTCTAAAATGGCTCCCAATATTGTCCCTCTTTTATATCTTTTATTTAAGTACATCACTAATTTGTGTCTGTATGAGTGCTAATCGAAGTTGCTCCAAGCAATTTGCCCTTACTTTTGTGAAACATAATCCAAACAACACTTAACTCCTTCGGTCATTGAACTGCTCTTGTTTAAGTATGCAAAAGCGCATTAGCGTGCCCTCCGATGAATTCGATCTCATAAGTGGCGCACAACACTTCATATAAAGAAGTGATTCATTGACTGGAAAGGGTCAGATATTCGAAAATCTTGGAAATTGCTTTGAAAGATCTCATATACAAAGGTGTCGTTAGCTATAGAATGGTGAATACTAGCGACTAGCATTTGGAAAAAAATTGTTCATTCTTCTGCTTCCAAAAAGTTGTTTGCATGATTATATTGCGAAAGTAATTTTCTATTGTTCACAGTGTGAAAGAAAGGGTGGTTAGTTTTTTTATTATAACCACGCCTACTGCACACACAAAAACAATGTAAACCATTAATTTTATGATGAATATGGTACAGAAAATTTTGGATTGAATTGATATTAAAAATGGACGATGGGCGTGGCGCCCACTTATGGTCCAAAACCATACCTCAGGAACTACTTGCAATTTCAACTAAATTCAATTGTTTCTCCGAATTACATTTTGGATGTTCACAGATTAAATAACATTTTTGAGATCCAAATTAGTTCGAAAAGGATATTTTGTTAATAGATATGTTGCCAGTTTAAATTTAGAAGAAATTTTTCACTTTTGCGTTCGTATCGCTTTCACAACCAACCTCATCATTTGTTCGCTTAATATGTTTCTTTATTTGTTTGTCAATATAAATAAACATGTAAATATGTATATATGTATAGACGAATGTGTGTCTACGCGTTGCAACTGTTGCCACATTTAGCTACAGAGTGCTAAAAATATGCCCACACACACACCGAATGATGCGTCGCACGTTTTGAACTGTATAAAAACACACTTACAATCATATATACAATATACCTACATATATATGTAAGTATGTAATAAACCACTGCATTTCCGTCTAGCATTGCCAGAAAATACGCAATCGACGAAAGATTGACATTTCCCAACGAAAGTGAAAGAGTGCGGAGGGGGGCAGCAAATGACAGAAAATTGTACAATTGCATTTTCTAGCAATGGAAAGTGTAAAAATAGTTAAGTAATTGCACTTGACTACACACACACTCATGTAACTGAGATACTATAAGTGAATAAGTATGTGAGTACGTGAGGGTAGTTCGATAAGTGTGGGGACAAATAGGCTGTTTGTTTGGTTGAAAATGTGGAAAGCGATGAAATTCGTTTTAATTTTTATACTCTCGCAACAAAGTTGCTAAGAGAGTATTATAGTTTTGTCCACATAACGGTTGGAACGAGTTAGATATAGGGTTATATATATCAAAATGATCAGGGTGACGAGAAAAGTTCAAATCCGGATGTCTGTCTGTCCGTCCGTCCGTGCAAGCTGTAACTTGAGTAAAAATTGAGATATCTTAATGAAACTTGGAACACGTGTTCCTTGGTACCATAAGAAGTTCGAAAATCAGCAAAATCGGACCACTGCCACGCCCACAAAATGGCGAAAACCGAAAACACATAAAGTGCCATAACTAAGCCATAAATAAAGCTATGGAAATAAAATTTGGTATGAAGGATCGCACTATGAAGAGGCATATTTGGATGTAATTTTTTTGGGGAAGTGGGCGTGGCCCCGCCCCAAATAGGTTTTTTGTATATATCTCGCAAACCAATAGAGCTATATAAACCATACTTTCTGAAGTCGTTTTTTTTAACCATTTCCTTATACAGTCCAAAAATAAAAAAAAAATAACCACACCCCCCTCCCATACGAAGGTTAGGTTGAAAATTACTAAAAGTGGGTTAGCTCACTAACCAAAAACGCCAGAAACACTAAATTTCACATAGGAAATGGCAGATAGAAGCTACACTAAGATTTTTTTACAAAATGGAAAATGGACGTTGCGTCGCCCACTTATGGGTCAAAAACCATATCTCAGGAACTACTCGACCGATTTCAATGAAACTTGGTTTGTAATAGTTTCCTTACATCCCAATGATATGTTGTGAAAATAGGCCAAATCGCTTCACAACCACGCCTACTTCCTATATACCAGAACTTTGAAGACGATTTGAATCGTTTACTTTACAATATATAAAGTAAGCACTAGTGAAGATATCGATGCAAAACTTAGCATAAATACTGCATTTATAGTGTGGCAGCCCCATTCTAAAAATCGCCGAAATCGGACCATAGGTTTTTAAGGCCCCATATATCGAACACGAGGACCTCGGAGCTTCTAACCTAATATTAGGGTTTCCAACTTTCAATGGACTTTATACAATATATATGACGAATATGTGGGTCAAATTGTGTATTATATAATATAAATAAAGTTAAATAAATAAATTGCGGGAGTATAAAATGTTCGGTTACACCCGAACTTAGCCCTTCCTTACTTGTTTTACATTAAGCTTGTGTGAGAAAAACTTCGAGGCAAATTAAATTACTCTCAACGTAGAACTCGTAGTTGCAAAATGCTTAGACATTTTTTCAGAAACTTGTAATGGTTCTCTAAACTCTCTCAGAGTGATGTTACAAACGTTTTCACTGACTTCATATAATTTAAAGTTCAGAATTCAGTGGTTTACAGGTGAGAGTTCACGCTTCAGCACCATAAAGGAGGACGGGAATGATGAGCGACTTGCAGAGTTTGGTTTTTGGTTTTAGATACATTAGTGGGATAAATCAGACTCGAATCTGAATGAGTAGAACTGCTGGTCTTGTGATTAACTCCATCTGTTTTTTCTGATATTTATTTTTAACACTATCATCAATACTGCTTACTGCTCTTATCTTCATCATTCCAGTGCCTATTAATGTTTTCTTGAAGAAAACGTATGAATATACATGAGTATGCACTTCTAATATAGTATATGTATTTGTAAAGAAATTATCTCTCAGGGATTACGCAATCGTTTTAACTGTCAAAGGCAATGTTTTCTTTTTACTCTCCTTCGTTGTGATTTATTTGTTTTAACTGTTCTCATTATTAGTTTTTATTACTACTGCTAGCAAACCGTGTTCAACGCGTCATCTCTTATACAAACAATAAGCTCCTGATAATTATCTAAATAAGTATATTCACGATCACAATTAGATAATATATTTTGTTGTTGATCAAACTCGCTACCACGTCGACTTTAATTGGTTTACTTAATGGTTACTTTAATCTGTACTATCCGAGTATTGAACTGAATTGGTCCGCTCTGGAGATATAGTAATATGGTGGCGGCTATGCATCTGAGATCACAGCTTTAGCTTCCGAGGTCATTTCCTGCGCAGCTAGGATAGCTTCGGCGGACTAGGAGTTAGAATTTCGTTAAATCCAGCGAGTTGCTGAATGGGTGAATGGAACTATCTGAGGAGCTCAGAGAGTTCTATGGCCGCATAAGTTGCCATTCAAGCATTCTTGCGTTCTCCCCTTCTCAATCCATCAACCAAGTGTTATGGAACCTTTGGATACTTTTTGCACTCTAAGTGAAAAATGCTCTTAGTTTTCTTCAAACATTTTACGTCATTTAATCGTTTGTATTTTCTATTCATACTTCTTTCATGTACATATACGGTACATATACGGTACATATATACGCATATTATATGTATTTAGAATAAACAATATTTGTAGATGGACGCATGCAGTCAACGTTGATGAAGTCAAAAATATTTTCATTTGGCAGATTTGTAAACAATTTTATATTCGTTAAAAGCAAGTTCATTTTGTAATAGTTTCTTGTCTACTTCCTATATATGTATGTAAAGGGTGATTTTTTAAGAGCTTGATAACTTTTTTTAAAAAAAAAACGCATAAAATTTGCAAAATCTCATCGGTTCTTTATTTGAAACGTTAGATTGGTTCATGACATTTAATAAGAAGATAATTTCATTTAAATGTTGACCGCGGCTGCGTCTTAGGTGGTCCATTCGGAAAGTCCAATTTTGGGCAACTTTTTCGAGCATTTCGGCCGGAATAGCCCGAATTTCTTCGGAAATGTTGTCTTCCAAAGCTGGAATAGTTGCTGGCTTATTTCTGTAGACTTTAGACTTGACGTAGCCCCACAAAAAATAGTCTAAAGGCGTTAAATCGCATGATCTTGGTGGCCAACTTACGGGTCCATTTCTTGAGATGAATTGTTCTCCGAAGTTTTCCCTCAAAATGGCCATAGAATCGCGAGCTGTGTGGCATGTAGCGCCATCTTGTTGAAACCACATGTCAACCAAGTTCAGTTATTCCATTTTTGGCAACAAAAAGTTTGTTAGCATCGAACGATAGCGATCGCCATTCACCGTAACGTTGCGTCCAACAGCATCTTTGAAAAAATACGGTCCAATGATTCCACCAGCGTACAAACCACACCAAACAGTGCATTTTTCGGGATGCATGGGCAGTTCTTGAACGGCTTCTGGTTGCTCTTCACCCCAAATGCGGCAATTTTGCTTATTTACGTAGCCATTCAACCAGAAATGAGCCTCATCGCTGAACAAAATTTGTCGATAAACACATTTCGAACCGAACACTGATTTTGGTAATAAAATTCAATGATTTGCAAGCGTTGCTCGTTAGTAAGTCTATTCATGATGAAATGTCAAAGCATACTGAGCATCTTTCTCTTTGACACCATGTCTGAAATCCCACGTGATCTGTCAAATACTAATGCATGAAAATCCTAACCTCAAAAAAATCACCCGTTATATACTTACATACATATGTATATATGTACATATGTACAAATCCACTTCATTATATGACGTCGGAGAATTTATATGAATAAACGTCTGTATTTTCGCTTTCGATCTGCGGCAAAAGCCACTGATCTGCGTATTCACACACAAAAATAAACAACTTCGGGAAATTCCTGAGCAAATATTGAGGTTGGCTATCGGATGTTGCCGAGGGCTAAGAACACATTATTCACTGTTCTCACACAGTGTTTACATTGCTGTGAAAGAAATATTACACTTTCCACTGCGCCAAGTTACAATTTACACTGTGAGAAGTTCGGCGAGTTGTGCTTTTTATTATAAAATCATATCTAGGTACATGCTCGTATGTACATACATATATATGTCTAACATGGCGTATGAGTAACATTTTTTTCATACATATTAAGGGGGTCATCCCATGTGATGGGCTCAAAAAATTTAGTTTTTTTTATCAATTGCTTTCTTAACATGTCTAGAATACGGTAGTAAAGTGATTTTTTTTTTTAATTCGAAGTCATTTCAAAGAAACAACAGTTAGAGATGTTCGAAGCGCTGAGTTGGCAGCTGGAAACTTTTAACGAGATTTTCTCAATCACAGAAAAAATTTCGATTTAATCGTATAGTGTTACTGTTTCTTTTTTCTTGTACATAGATTTGTGCATATCAAATTTTTTATATAATAGATATATTAAATTTGTTTATTATAAGAATTTAAAATTTTTAAGAAAATTTCAAATGTTTCTTTGGTACTTTTGGTATTTTGATTTCTATGTCTTAATAATCTCTTCTATTTTTGGTTCACTCAGTGCTTAATTAGCTTGCCATCGCCGTACATATCGTTAATTTCATCGAGAACATTTTGTTTTGAAACTAATTTTAAACGTTTGGAATATTTACTAAAGCTTAGCTTGATTAATTCATTGTCATTTGTTAACGTATGCAAATTAAGATTAGAAATTTCGCTTTTGTGCAATAAAAACTTATCAAAATATAGCTAAGTAAAGTCGTATAGAGAAGCTTACCTTCAAAAAAAAATTGTATCTCCTATATGTATGTGTGTGTAAAAGAATCGTTGGAGAATTATCTGTACATGTGCTTATGTATATATGTAAATTTACACAATTAACACCGGCATAAAACTTACTAAACTAAATTATGACCGTTAAATTCACACAAATTTTTTTATGTGCGCTCCGAACAAATATCTTAAAAGCTGCACAGATTTTAATGAATTTACTCAAAAGTATATATGAACATAAGTTTATGAAGTATTTTGTGTCAGAAAGCAAAAAAAAAAATCAAAAGGTAAATAAGTATGTATGTATGTATGTATGTTTATGAGTGTTATTGTCGCGAACCAGGCAAAGTTGTGCTGCGTAGCGTTGAGTCACCGCGTCGTCGTTCACTTGTTCGCGAGTTTGCCCAACTACCGGCCGACCAAAACAATTTATCCAAAAGAGTGACACAATATGAAAGGCACGACTGGAAGTGCGATGACAACAAAAGCCTTCATCTGCGTGGGCCAAAACCAGCGCGATCAGCGCAGCACATTAGAAATTCAATCAGACAAAATTTTATTTTCATTTAGTTGAGATCAACCGTAATCCATGCACATATCTATGTATGTACATACATACATATGTACGTGTGACATTATAAAATAAAAAAATATAACTAGAAAAAATAATAATAAAAAATGTATAATTTATAAGCGAAGACAAAGCATTCGTTAGTTGTTATTGCGGCTGCTGCTGCTGTTGTGTGTACAGCTAGCGCCGGCAGCAGCGACGTTCGCTTGGCTTGGCTGATTGGCCAAATGCCCGCTGCTTCCAATGTTGTCGCATCAGATTTAGATTCATGAGATTGCGTTTGCTATTCTAACTGCATATTGTTCCAAGTTGCTTGGCAGCTTGCCGGGCTGAGTGTCTGTCAGCGGCGGAACGTACATACGTACACGTTCTCAAGCGTTCCACCGCTCCCACTTACGTTAAATATATAATACATAAATAAATATGTGTGTGTGTATGTCTTAGACAGCTGATTCGGTTGGCTGATTAAAATGTTTTCATTTATTAGCTGAAAATCAAATCATATGAATTTCTCAATTTTTTTCTTAATTCTCACAAACATACGTACATCTAAGAACAAACCACCGAAATTTCGTGTGATCGAAATGTAGTGAAGGTGACGCGATTATTCGTACCAGATGTCAGATAACTTTGATCAACCGGCTGCCAACGTTCACCGGTTCTAAAGATCGATCGCGCGCGTGATTTGTTGTTGGATAATTCCGACGTATAGTCGGTGGTTTGTGTTGGTGCTTAGCAAGTGACTTAAGTGTATGTGGTTGCCCTGTAACCCCCGTTTATCATTTACCGGAAACTTGTCCATAAAATAATAGAAATTGAAATAACTTTTTCTCTTATTTACGAATGCTCAGTGACAGAAAACTAAACATTTAAAAATACATTTTTCACTCGACAAAAACTCGTGAAACATATTTATATTCTTGCTATATGTGTATAATTTCGAACTCGAGCTAAAATGGATAGAACAATGTATGGAAAATTTGATCCCGGTGCACGACAGCCCTACCGTACAATACGAGCGAAAGGAATACAACCAGGATGTAAGTAGCATGTGCGTGTTATTATAACTATTTTGGAAGCTAATTAATTTATATTAAAATTGTGTCATATACTTCATAATTATATCATAATTTAGGATATTGGTTGGCTTACACTGCGTAATGAATAAATATGTTGAAAATATTAGTTTTTTAATATGGTTTTTTCAATTTCCAAATCGGTAGCAGTTAGGAATTTTAAAAAACTTAACTACGTATCTAAATTTTGTACGCGTTGTGACGTCTTTCTTTCTTAGAAAAATCCCTAAAAACTTGGTTTCAGACTAAATAATATCAAGCAGAATCAAGTGGTTAATTTTTAATGACTGCCATTACATAGACTCACATGCAATCGCTTCATTTTAAAATTTAAGCGGTTTAAACTGAGAAATTACTTTGCACTAAGTGCCGATAGTCTGGTAATTCTTCCCTCTTCTCTATTTATTCTAGTTTTCTAACGATAAAAATTTCCAGCTCCACTGAAAATACATTTTATTACAACATAAATGAAAAATAAATTCGTGTTCAACCCTACCTTAGGTTCTCTGGTGATTTTAAAGATTTAAAAGCGTGTGAAATATTTTCATTTGTCTACAGAATTTTATTATTAACCATATTGCTCCCATTATTAGTTTCAGATAAGCCAAACTATGTATTTTATAATTAATCTCGCTAACAACAAGTATTGTATTCATAATTTTAATGTTGGGGAAAGTTAAGCATCCAATCGTCAAATACTAAATGAAATATCCGCATAAAATTTACTGATGTATCTTCCTGACAAACTGATATAGATATAAACAATTACAATTGATATACAGTTGGTTCAGGAAAGGTCATATGTGATAGCACTCATTTAATAATATTAATAATATTATATTTTTTATTTTTATATTTTTCATTTCATTAAGACGTCTCAAATATTTATCAGACATATTTATGCTCACAACTATCATCTCACAAGTATATCAGTTATTTTTGGCAGAAATAGGAGGTATTTCCCTCATAATTTCATTAGAACGTTCAAAATACATTTTATGTTATTTTTGTATAATTAATATGATAAATAAGTAGGCGTGGTTTTAGCCTGATTTTATTCATGCCAATGCGTAATTGAAATTATTATTTTTGCAATTTACAGATACATATTTAAACAGTATTTTGTGCAAATTTGATTTAAAAACTCGAAAACTCAGCTGTTGGTACCCCATCTCCCTTGGCATTTAAAAAAGTGCTCTTCCCCTGGACAGCATAACTGGGTAATATAAAATATTTCGATTTCGGTAAAGTAAAAATATTTCGATTGTACATGGATATATTTCGATATAAATATATATATTAAAATTAGAATTTTTGGGTGACCGAACAAACAAAATATTCTTTTTTTGTAAAATTTAAAATTTTTTTTCCAAAGGTTCTATCTCTTAAAATTTTTCTCGGATTAATTTGAAATTTTTTTGCTAATATTTTTAACGTATTGTACTATTTTAAGAAAAAAATAGTTATATCAAAATTTGAAACCCACATAACTCCTTAAAGAAATAAGAGCAACTGAAATTGTTGGCGTTTTTTCTGAAATTATTCGCGCTGATTCACTTTTTAGCGCTGATTCCGCTATGAAAAAGAAATTTGATCTATGATTGAGGAAGTAAAGTAGCACCCGTTACCCTCATTTTTACTAGTTTTAAAATATTTTCACGTACATGCATTCATATATGTATTCGTAACATTGAAGTTTACTTTACAGATAATAAGATGAGTCAATTATTCGCGATTTCTCTGTAATTGAAAAATGCCTAGTATTTTTTTATAAAATTTAAAATTATAATTTGTACAAATCGACTGCAGTTAACTTTCATGGACGCCACTGTTTGCTTTTCAGCAACAATTCGAAAACAAAGCCGTTTTTCAGGCGGAGTTGTGCGCCTTTTGTGTATGCAAAGTTTGCTGCTACAAACAGCTATTGTCAAAGAACGTAAATACAATTGCTTATACGTTCTTTGCTACTGTGTTTGTTTACTACAAGATTTGTGTGGTGTAGACGTAGCTGCGTCTCAAACGCTTTCAATTGTATTTATATGTAACTTTCGGCACAATTCAATTAAAACTCGGATATTATTATTATGATAAATATCAGCAACGAAGTGTGATGCTCCCAAATACATGCATTCCTCCATAGTGTATCGAAATTGATTTGTTCTTTATGCGAGTATAAGATTCAAAGAAATATTTTCGCTGCTCAAATATCTGTGAGGTGACGCAATTTAGCATCGTTTAAGCCAATAAGATTTTATTGATCACTTGACATTTGTCAATTCTAATAAAATTCAACCCACATGAATTTGAAAAATATTCTAACTGTTATGTTATTTTTTTTTTGTTTATTTTCTATTTCTTTTTATGAGTGCACCTGTTATAGAATACTGTGGTTGTTGTTATTGTGCCGGAATGCATGAGAGGCGCTTAAATAAACAACTAAAATTAAAAACCGTGCTGAGGAAATTGAAATTAAAAAAATATGCTTACATATATTGTTAACATAAAACTCTAAAGACTTACTATGTGTCTATGCGTTTCCTTCGCCGTCATCAGCTGCTTTCTATCTCATTTATACAAGCGAAATGTATACTATGATAATTCTAATGTCTACACTATTGGTTTGAGTACAAATGTTTTTTTATTTCTATTTATTTTATTATTTTTCTTTTGCAATACTTTTTTCATTATCTCTTAATTTTCTACCAATTTCACATGTCGAGCACTTAATTGAACTATTTCAGAAAATTGTTGACCTTTGAGTGTGATTGGTTGCACAAACTTTTTTAACAAATGAAAATTACTTTTATATGTGTTTTGTGTTGTAAAAAAAACAATAACACATTCACACAATTCTCATGTTTTTTTTTGTTTTGTGTTTTCCTTTTTATCGAATTTATTGTCATACTCGTAGATTAGTTTTTCGTTTGCTCGATTTTTATTTTTTTTTTTTGTTTATTTTGGTTGCTAAATTTAGTCAAAGTCAAGTGACTCATTCATTCGTCGTAGCATCACACATTCACCAGATATGCTTAAAATTTTCTAAGCAACCGCTGTACAGTGTAACTTGCTGGTAATCACGTTGCTCAAATACCCGGCCATATTTTCCTCAGAGAATTATTTTTAAAATATTCTTAACCTCAATTTACATGAAAAGTAAGCGGAAATTCTAATGAATACAGTTGATCTTCCCTAACTCGAATATCACTATAATCCACAAAAAAACTTCGAGTTATAGAAGTTCAATTTATGGAAGTTAATTATAAAATTTAAATAGCGAATTGTTGGAGGCAAGTAATTTGTGAAGGGCTATTATTGAAGCGGTTAGGTGAGTTTCAAAATTTATATTTTTTTTTACTTACTGAATAGTAAAATATGTTTAAAAAATTAACAAAAATGTCAAATCAATCCAAAAAAATTGCCCATTGGACGAAACTTTAAACGTGTTTATCTTAAAACTCTATTTTTTGAGTCTGTGAACACGATGTCTCGAAAAGTTATGAAACAATTTTATTAAAATTTTTAGGTATTTTTAGCTGTCATCGATTGGCTAACTGCAATAGAAAAACCAATCGAACAAACTTTCCAAATTTCCATACAAACTGGCAGCGCTGAAATCGAATTGTGTATACTTGGTCGCACTGAACTCTTCAACCACCGTCTATGTCTAACGTTTTCTGCAACAAAATTAATTTTTATTAAAGTTTTTTATTCAAAGATAGCGAGCAGAGAAGTGACCAATCGATGGCAGCTTTTATTACGGTTATTTTGGCAAAAATGGGAAATTTTTAGTTAAAATTCTGTCAAAAATTCAAATTTTAATATTTTCTTTTTCCTTAGTTCATTAACTAGATTTATCCATTTACTATCGAAATAGTTCTAGTTTATCGATTTTTGATGAACCAATAATAAGTTATGCTGTCAACGGCAAGATTTTTTTGTTGGTCATATCGTGGGAGATTAGCTACCAACGGCTGAATTTTCAGAATTTGTAAATAAAAATTTCACAAAAAACTGTTTAAATATGTATGTATGCTGGTTGTTTGCAAGGAGACTCCAAATAGACGAGATATATTAGTAGAAATCAATATTACAAAAATAAAATGCTTCTCAAATTTAAAACTTTTCCACAATTTCCCTTCCTGAGCGCTTATCTCTATTTTAAATGTTTTTATTTCCTCTAAAGTAAATTGTGTTATATTTTAAATCATCTCATCGTCACATGAGTGAATAATTATTTTCTCACTTTTTTCATTTTCATCATTCTCGTCCCACAGTAATCGCCCCCGTGTTAAGACGAAAATCTGGTAGACTGATATGTTTTCGTTTTCTATATATATTTGTTGTTGTTGTTTTTATTTTTTCTCATTGCTTGCGGTGCTCGGAGTGATCAAGGTGAGATCGGCGTCAACGGCGAGTGCCACATGTGGCAATAAGTATCTGTTGCTCTTTCGACATTTTCAGCATCGTCTGAAAGGAAGGCATTTTCGGAAGCTGCAGCCTGCAGGTAGTCAAGATGTCAATGAGTGACAATCGGGGAGATGTTCAGATAAGTTTTTCAAGCATTTCCAAATAAAAATAAAGAATGAAAAATGAAATAAACGAAAACGATTTATGAAAAACTGAAAAAGTTGAAACGCTGCTGCTGTAGAGACGCGTAAAGTTCTCACTCAAGCAACAAGCCACAAAATAAGATTCTTAGCTGTCAAATAACAATTATGTATTCGAGTCGTTCTCGAAACGAGTGAATTGTCGAGTGAGTGAGTTGCTGTTATGCTCAATACAACAGCTGCTTTGCTTGCTGGCGTGCGCCTGTGGCGCTTGTTCGCTAACATGCGCGTTTAGTTGCCATCGAGATTTTGCAAGCGTGTAAACCGAAAGATATTGTTGTGAAGTTTTTAATTTTTTAATTCAAAATTATATAGCATATATTTGAAAATTATTTTCGCTTTCTGAGGTAATTAAGCGAATTCGTGAAATCTCATTTTAATCGTATGGAGCACGAGCGCGTGTGATAAAACAATAACAACAAATATATTAAATACAAATTCCGCGTTAGCATAATAAACATAATTTTAACGCGAATCGCAAATGTATTTTCAATAAATATGAAATACCTGAAATGGAATTACCTTCGCTTTTTATAATTTTTGACTATTCGCAAGTCTATAGTTTTGTTCTTGTAATGCGTTGTCCATTGTTTGCAGCAACAGCTGTGTCCTCAGCACATCTGTTCATCAGCTTACATCTGCCTGCGAGTGCATACGGATTTGCAAGTGTGTGTGTGGGCTAAAATTGATTGTTTGTGTAATAACAATTACTAAGCATAACAATAACAGCAAAAACAATCAACTTCGCTGTGCCACTGCAACTAAATGTCAATAACACTAGCCTCTTGTGTTCTATAAATATGACGATTCCTTTAATAAATATAAATATCAACTGCAATTAATATAAATAACAATCTTCACAATAAGTTTAACCGCCCTCGGCACTCGGCACAATGTGCAAACGCATCTTCGCAATCGTTATAACAGACAGACAGCTCAGTTTAATTGAGTTGATTGATTAAGGCGCGTTGCACATGTAGCGCTTACTGATCTAGCAATATATGTACATATATAAATATCAACATTTAATATATTATTCCCTAGCTTGTATTCGTCCTCAGTCATTGGGCTACAGTTGTGATCACAATGTTGGAAGTTTCAACAATTGTGTTGCCAAAAATATGTAACGGTTCCATTACATACATACAGCTATGGTCAACTAATTAACAGGGCTGCTGTTGATGATGTTACCATTAATAAGTCGAAAAGTTAACTAGAATAATTTAAACTTTTTGATTTAAACTAACCGAAGCATTGATTCAATTACCCTCTTACATGTGTTTGTTTTGGAAATTGCTTCCCATTTCATCTTTACATTTTCGATTGTTCCGACTTTGTTCAATTGGGTTTTCTTTAATAATTGCTCCCAGAGGTTCTCAATAGGGTTCAGGTCTGGACTGCACGAAGGCCAGTCTAATAAAAAAATCATATAATCATCCATCGTTTAGTTGACCGCGCGGTATGTTTGGGGTCGTTACCTTGCTGAAACAGCCAAGTAACAGACATATTTGAAATGTGGAAACATTACATCTCTCAGTACAGATATGATCCATATGTCCTTAAATTTTTGTTAATGGTCCAACACCTCTCCATGACAGAACATATCACTATATTACCGCCGCCGTGCTTTAGTGTGGGAAGAGTGTATTTGGGGTCAAACTTTTTACTTCGCGGACGCCGAACTTAAGTTTTTCCTTCTGGTGATAGTCTATTTATTTTCGTTTCATCCAAAAATACGACTCTTTTCCACTCCTTTAGGGTAATATGAAGATATTTCTTGGCGAATTCAAGTCGTTTCTTGCGATTTCGCTCTGACCGCAGTAGCTTCTTGCGAGAAGTCCTTCCAAAGAGTCATTTCTTAACCTTCTTTTGATAAGATTTCATTAAACCTGCCATATCCATTGTAAAGGGTTTATCAGTAATAGCCCTACACAAGTTTTTAAATAAAACAAAAACGGTTTGGGATATCAATGAAATTCTTCATTCCTGTGAAAGTATATTCGATGCCATTATGAATGGAACTCAATTTCTTTTGCATGGCCACCACGGGCACGCTTGAAGAAGTGCAGACGCTGAACCCAATTTTCGTGAGATAACACGATCACCAAACTTGGTTTTTTATAAATCAATTGTGACATTTGCTGTGTGGCTTGTGACGCCGTTCAGTTGGAACCATATCATGACGACCATAAATTGGACGTAGCGCCTTAAAGTTGAGGCCACTAACTCCGCATTATGGCAGTAAATCGTATATCTTTTCATGATAAAATGATAAACCTTACTGAAGAGAAATGTCAAAAGAGCGGGAAAAATATGGCGTCGCTTGCTGTCCCTATCGGTCTACTTTTGTAGCCTCGCTATTGAAAAACCCTTTATCATGTGTAAATAGTTTATATTTTTTCGGATTCTATAAATCACAATCTACAAGCCTCTTCAATGGTTAACTGCTGGGAAATAATATAGGCATTTATTATTCTAGAATATATTATATCTGAAGTGGCCAGGTACTGTATAGAAATAGAGAGTAGATTGTTACCATTTTCGAATATGATTTATAAAAACTTGGACGTTGTCAATTATTTGTGAGTGACATTCCAAATATGGCATTATTCATTCAAACCATTGTAGAATTACGTTCCGATTTTTATATAAAGGCCTTTACAGCGTCTCAGCTAGTTCTGGTTAAAAATGGGTCGCAAAAGATCTTTCTGTATAAAGTCAAAAAAGGCAGTTTAACCTAGATCTCACAGTGGTGCCCGATTTGCATTCCATTCGACCGCTGTGAGTCCACACTCTGACCACAGTCGGCATCTAACCCACTTAGCTATAAAATTATGGGTCATCCCCGAGCCAAACTTAACTGCACTATTTCATTGCTCTTACACTAGTTTCATTTCGAAAAAAATAATTTTTCCCCAATTTATACACAGACCCATAAATACGTACGTTAGTTTATGTTTTCTTTAATAACCTCGAAATGCCACCGAACAATCCAATGAAATGTGTGAGGCGTACGGACGATTTGGCACTTTCGACGATTTTATTTTCCAACCACTGCACAGTGGTTCAGCTTGTATGAAGGCGCGGTCATAAATACTTCCCGTTGAGATATCGCTATGAAATTTTCACCAAAAATAGAAAAATAGAAAAATATTTTAAATATATATTAAAAAAATTGGCCCCATCGGATTACTAGGTCCTATAGCTCCCATAGAACAGTAATTGCTATTATATGGCAATGATGTGCAAAAATGGAGCGTCAAAACTTTCAGTAAGGCTTTGGAAAACAGTTAAGAAAGTGAGAAAAAAGCTGAACATGATTTGTCGTTATAGTTTCCCTCATCCAACCCTCATATTCCACCTATAAGAATAATATCATATACAAAATTAATGTAGGGAAAAAGCAAATTATCAACCAATTTAGTACAGTTCATTTTTTCACTGACATTCAACAGCCATTATAATTAGAACAAAAACTTATAATGTATCCTCTAGTAAACCGTACACAGATTGAAATAAAGACGATTTATCCTTCTTTCCAAGCTTCCTTAGCCCAATTATGATGAGTTTGAACTTAAAAATAGTTAATTCAAAGGCCATTATTATTTTGACGATTGCAAATACATCTGCAACTTTCCGCACCCAACTTTAACACTTTTATTACCTTAAGACTCTGCTAAATACTATATAAAATACAATTAAAGGGGGATCGCGGGGGAACACAATTAAAACTTTATGTAAACACATTGAAGACGCAGAAAAAAGATCCAAAAAAATATAGGTGATATAAAACACTAATTTCACAAAAAATACAAATATCGTTAGTTTTAATTAATTTTACAAGTTAAAGTAAATACCTTTAGCTTCAAAATCTATTAAAAATAATCTTGATTCGTTAACCTGAACAATTACCAGAACAAATGGAAGTCCTTTGTTTCTGCGAAATTAAAAAAAAAATTCTGATGTGCTTTAAAAAAAATCCGGTTGTTCATGCATTTAACTCTATTTTTAGAAAGTACCGTTAGATTTTTAGGAAAACCCGGTTTGCAAATAGGAAGTGTGGACAATTTAGAGGCCATCGGTATACATTTTGTCGAAAAATCGTGAGATGGATTTTTTGATTTTTGGCCTATGGCGGAACCACTGTGCACTGCCGATATTATATAGTGAAATTGTTTTGTTTGTTTTTCCTGCAGTTGGCTTCGAAATTCTCAATCGATTTTGAAATCTTTGCGGTCGTCACGCCAAAAATAAATTCATAAATACAAATATGTGTGCTATTTTCACACATTTGATTTTTGCGCGAGTTTTCGTAATGCATACTAGATTCAAGATTTATACTCACACACACACACACAAATCCATAAAACGACTCAGTTTAAACCAAATCTAATAGGTGTGTGTGCCGCCTAATTTTCGCTTCCGTCTGTGGAATAGCATTTCCCAATTCTGTCTACTTCTTTGCCATATTACAACATTAGAACTCCGCCGCTGACGCTGACGCCGTCACCGACGCTTTTCGCCAACGCTATTTTACCGCCCAATGCTTTACATTACCGAACTGAACATAGAATGCGACATATAACTGCGATTGTAAATCAGCCGGTCAGACGGCCTTTGTATTCTAGGCCATTTGGTGTTTTTTGTTTTTCTTTTTGCTGTTTTTGTTACCACTCGTGCTTAGACAGGTGTTCGATTAGCTGCTTTTGTTTTTTGCCGATCTGTTCGTACATACTCGAAGCGCAATGTTTTTATTTACGCTTCGCGAATAATGCAACACATCTCTCGCCACCTCGGTAGAGCGCGGTACAACGCTTGCGAACTTTGTTGCTGTTTTTTGTTTTATTACGTTCAGCGCTATTTGTATAGCGTATTGTTGTGGTTGCGTCTAATCTTCCATCGTTTGTTTATGTTATTCTAATTGTTGTGATTGGTTTGGTTGCAATTTATTCGCGTGTTGTTTTTGTTGTGATTGTGCGGTAATTGATCGTCAATATTTGAAAGCTTTTAGCTTAATTGAAAAGGTCCTCGAGTAAGGTGGTAGGTATTGAATTAAAATATTGTGGGGTGGCAAATGATTTTGCCATTTCGAAGTGAGGTAGTTTCATTAAAATAATAATATTTAATCGACATTCAGTTTTTTTATTTTTATTATTCTTATTTCATCAGTCATTTTCTAAATTCAAAATTTCGGAAAAACTACTAATGAGTTTAGTCTTTATCGGTGATTATTATCTTCTGTATACGTACATATGCATGAGACCTAGTTTACTCCACTCCCACACGCTATCGTTAACTTAAACTCGATGGAATTCATATTCATAGTTGAGATTTGCGCGATCACCAAGAGTTTTTAAGGAAATTTCGTTCTAACTATAATCTGTAAATTAGTAGTAAAAAAATAAACTTAGCTGAACTCAAGCATGTATGTAGTTCCTCTTCCGCTTAAACGGTTATAGCTGAATCCGCCAATTGGAAATCCCAGTTCCTTCTCCAGGCTCTTCTCCACCTGGTGGTGGTCTTCCTCCTCTTCGGCTTTCACCAGCGGGTACTGCATCAAATAATTTAAAAGTTAAAGCGCTTTTGTCCATTCGAACAACATGATCTAGCCAGCGTAACCGCTGTCTTTTTAATCGCTGAACTATGTTAATGTCGTCAAATAACTCGTACTCATCACTCCATCAATGTTCAAAGGACAATAAATCTTCCCCAAAACCTTTCTCTTCTAGTGCCGCCTCATCGAATGTTAACATCGTCCACAATTCTACATCATAAAACAGCACGGAAGTAATGAGCAATTTGCAGAGTTTGGTTATTGTTCGTCGAGAGAGGGCTTTAATTTTCAATCGCCTACTCAGTCACAAGTAACACCTGTTGGCAGGAGTGATTTCTAGGCTGACATTGTTGGAGTTGTTGATACTGGTTCCCAGGTATACGAAATTATCTACGACTTCGAAGTTATGACTGTCAACAGTGACGTGGGAGCCAAGACGCGAATGCGCTGACTGTTTGTTTGATGACAGGAGATATTTCGTCTTGTCCTCATTCACCTCCAGACCCATTCGCTTCGCCTCTTTATCCATGCGGGAAAAAGCAAAACAAACGGCGCGGTTGTTGCTTCCGATGATATCAATATCATCGGCGTACGCCAGCAGCTCTACACTCTTATAGAAGATTGTACCTTCTCTATTTAGCTCTGCGGCTCGTATTATTTTTTTCAGCATCTTGTTAAAGATTTCGTCCTCTCTGAAACCTCGTTTAGTTTAGAACGGTTAGTATAGATCCATTTGGATCCTAACGGAGCTTTTGGTGTTACTCGAATTTGGTTTACAAAGCCGTATTAGTTTTGGCAAATTCAGACACAGCAGCATAGAGGCCCGCTCCTTTTTGTGCTGTCAAAAGCAGCTTTAAAATTTTCAAAGATATGGTGTGTGTTGATTCTCTTTTCATGGGTCTTTTCCAAGCTATGACGCATGTTGAATATATAGTCAGTTGTAGATTTTCCAGGTCTAAAGCCACACTGATAAGGTCGAATCAGTTTGTTGACGGTGAGCTCTAGTATTTCACACAGTACGCTCGATGAACCTTATATGCGATATAGAAAAGGCTCCTCCCACGGTAATTGACACACATTGTAGTGTCTTCCTTTTTGTGGATTGGGCACTGAGATTCCAATCGCCAGGCATGCTTTCTTCCGACCATATACTGCAAAGAAGCTGATGCATGCACCTTATCACTTTTCCGCCTTTGCATTTGAATAGCTCGGCCAGCAAGCCATCCACTCTGTTGTTCTTCAAGCGAATAATTGCTATTCTTCATAGTCAGTCGATGGAACAGATGGGTTGGGTCTCGGGTTCGCCATATCCTTGTGTTGTACTTTGTCAGGCTGGAGAATATTACCCTCCACAGATTCAGTATACTCTGGGCATCAATCGCTAGATTCCCTCTGTGGGATTACAAGATAATGCTCCGGCTTTAAACCTTCTTTTAGTCATAGCATGTACTTTTTCCAATTATTAATGATTGACTTAGAGCCGACATTTTGTACTGTTAATTTGATTGTTGATTTGTGGTAAAACTCAGTACTTCGATCCTTGTTTATGTTAACTTAATTTAACTATAATATAATGTGAACATGGTATAAGCATAGTCCTACTATACCTGTGGATGAAAAGATTCGTAATACTAGGGAAACCACTTCTGCATCAAATTTATTATTTTTAGAGCGTTTCATCATGCCGTCATGTAAAGTAAATATATTTTTACTGAATTCCTAACCGATCCAGTAGAATTCTAAAATCCTAAAATCTAACATTAAATAATCTGATTTATTTTTGATTTCATTGTCCAACACATTGTTTTGGACTTCAAAGTGAGAACTCAGAAACTAATTCAAACCATACCTTGCTGTATAATATGCAGATTTATATCGATTACCAAACTGAGAGAGTTGGAACTTTAAAAATAACATTCCGTTATTAGGAATGATATTTGATTTATAGAGCAGTTTATATTATACATGTAGCTTAGCGATAAACATTTTTCTTAATGAAAGCAAATATCAACCACAAGTATACCAATGCAAAGTAGTGTAATGTATTTTTAAAGCATTTCCATAAATAAAATAACTCTAACAAATAAAAAATATAAAGACCTTATTAAGTTCGATAACAAAGATATTTATATTCATGTGTGTATCACAATCGGGTTATGCAGCGCTGCTGCGATATTTACTAATCAGCTATAATCCACTTTTGACATACCGACCAACTGGCTATCTAAGTAATGCTACGTATGAGTATGTGTGTATGTACGTAGAAACCACATAGCATATGTGGGAGGTTTATGAATTGAATGCTAGCCAGCTTAATCCCAATTAAGTGGAATTACTTTAGAACGCAAAAAGTTTGCATATTTTCTATTCTTAATATAACCTAATCGTTGTGGCTTTAGCGATGTTGAACATTAACAGCTTTCGTATTTAAATCCAACTCATGATGGTAATATTTTAAAATTACGGAGTTTCACCAGTTTTGATATATTTCAGTTAATTTATTGGTATTCTTCTGTTTTTGTACTTTGTGAGTTCTTCGTGTTGTGACCATTTGTGGAAATTGCTTAAAGTCGAATGTAACCCTATCTGGCAATTGTCCAGCTGTCTGCTACCTGCTACTCAACATAACTTAATAATTATTTTCAAATCATCGTTAAATATTCTGCTAGTTCCATTTCTGTAGTTCTAAAATACGCGATTTCTGTTTATTATGCTCGCGTTTTCGAAATATTTCCGTCTATAACCGTTAATTCATGGTGCTGTTCGCCAACGCGTTAATGTTTTTACAGTGATTTCCTTATTTGAGAATGTCTTCGAAGCTATACTCGTCATCGATTCTAAGTCCGCCAAATGATGCTTTCAAAGTGGGCGAGTTCGAAAGGCGTTTGGGTAAGTTCACTCTCCAATTCAATGGCAGCATTAACTTGGAATGTCAGTGTGCTTATATATGTGATTAGAGTTTTGTTACGATTGTCGTAAAACATGTTTAAATTTAGATTTCATTATTTCATTGACATATTTTGTTGTTGACAATAATATTTACATATGCAATTAACGCAAATTCTAAAACTTATTAATTTCGGGATTTCGAATTTTGTATTCAGCACAATCAATATCAAACACGGATAAGGTGCTACTAAATTTGAATTCCATTCCTTCTTTTATATACGTGTATTGTCTAGGGTCATTCATGTAAAAATATAAGTTGACCTTCAAACTTTTTTTTAGTTTTAAAGAAAAACTGCAAGGAAGGGCTAAGTTCGCGAAATTTATTGATGTAATTTTATTAAGATAACATAATTTAACCCATATATTCGGCATAAAGTCCAATAGAATATCGAAAATTTCCATATACTATATGTATATAAGGGCTGAGATAATTCCTGAACCGATTTCAATTTTCGTCACCAAGCTACACTTTATCTAAGATTATATTCTTACTTAATTACTACATATTAACCGATTTCTAAGGTATAGAGCCCACCCTATTTATATATATAACCTATAATTAGGTATCTAAAAGCTATGGACGTTATAAGCCGATTTTAACCATTTTTGGAGACACACTATTAGAAGAACAATCCCTCTGAATTTCATTAAAGTATATGAGGAATTAACCGATATTTCCGGTAAAAAATTACCCTTAAGCACTGAGATCTTCATTTTCGATATCCGGCGTCTTGAAAAGTTATAATCCGATTTTTGCAGCAAAACAACTATTCAAATAATCGTAGTAGAACGACTGTTACGACTATTCGAATAGCATTAATCGGTTAATATTCATACGAACGGTTATAAACCGGATATTCGAAGAATCAGTTTTCAGGTTATTCGAACAATTTTAAGAGCCCTAGTGTACATTATAAATTGAAAGAATCAGACGGAATTCAAAATTGAGTTATATGGGAAGTAAACATTTTTATGAACCCCCATATTGCATCGGTAATATCAGGATGATGAAAAAATATAATCTTTTCATTTTGTTGAAATTGGTCAAGTAGTTCCTGAGATATGGTTTTTGACCCAAAAGCGTGATAAATCTCCAAATTCACCTTCCCACGGTTCCAAGGAACATGTGTACCAAGTTTCATCAAGATATTTTAATTTTTAGGCAAGTTATTTGTTTCACGGACAGACGGACGGACGGACAGACAGGCATCAGGATTTCAACTCGTCTCGTTTTTGTATTAAACTATATTAAACTCGTTTAGTTTTATAACATACAAACAACCTTCTTCTTCTTGACTGGCGTAGACACCGCTTACGCGGTTATAGCCGAGTCCAACACAGCGCGCCACGTTTCCCTCCTTCTCGCAGTTTGGCGCCAATTGGTTATACCAAGCCAAGCCAGGTCCCTCTCCACGTCGTCCTTCCATCAGAGTGGAGGTCTCCCTCTTCCTCGGCTTCCACCAGCGGGAACTGCATCGAATACTTTCAGAGCTGGAGCACTTTCATCCATACAAACAACCGTTATGTGAATAAAACTATAATACTCTCTTTGCAACATGTTGCGAGGCTATAAAAATTTATATTTTTGAAAAAAAAGATACCTTTTATGGACGAAAATAAAATAAGCCGCATTGATCCTGATTGTAGAATATTTAAAAATCATGAGAAAACCCAAAGATCGTAAAGCAGGGTGGCGAATTTTAAAAAGTTTAGGAGTTATTTTCATGGCGTGGGGTTGGACCACTAGTGAAGATATAAGGGAATATGGATAATTTGTAATCTTGATGTAATAAGGAATACGATGGATCTACATTATTTTAATATAAACTGAAACCTTATCACTGATAGCGATCCCCAGTATACAGTGACTGAGGTAAAATTCTAGTTTACACAAGAAAAAATCACCTTATTGATTGACTAGCGCAAACTGAACCCGAATTTCGAACCCATTTTCGTTGGCAACATTGCTAAACATGGCCGCTTTTAATTGTTAATGAAAATAAGCAATACTGACAGCTGTGAAATAGCTAAATTTTTCTAATGTGATAGTTCTAATAAAAACGTATTTATAAATTTATCCAATTTTATTTTACCAAACTGAAAATATTATTGCCAATCAAATGTATATGAGAGTTTATAACTCGCTTTGCTGCTGGCTGTCACCTACAAATTTGGAACTGATTAAAAGCGCAGTTAATCGGGGTTAACTCTGCCGTCTGTCTAGGCTATTAGACAAAAAAAAAAAAAAAAATAAGATGAGCTTTGGGAAGGAGTACAATACTCTTTCCTTTGCAAAGATGCCATTGGTTAATAAAGTGCTTGTCAAGCAAATGTAAAGCAGTTTGTGAGAATAACGGTTATGACAAAATGTATTATTTATGTGGATTATATTTAATATAAAATAATTTCATTATACTTGTTAATAATATTTAGTATTTTGTATAGATCTTTTTGAATCTATTTGTATTATATAAACAAAAACAATTAAATATAAATATCTACATATATTCATATATGATTCTATTTAATGGATACAAAGCTTTCCCATAACTCAATATTAAGCTAATTCGCTTCTGGTTTTAAATTTGTTGTCTATGCTTATTCTTAATTTTAGAATTAAATACCACAACATACTATATGAATATATTTTCATGCAAATTATGGTTAGAAATAGTGAAAAAATACGAGACGATATTAAGATATTTTTCAAATATGTTTGTATTTATTCGCTCTGAAAAGATATAATTTCATTAAAATTATTTTGCTTTCTTTTTGTTGTAATTTCAACAAGAATTTTTATTAATAACTATAGTATCAGCCAGAACAAGCAGATCACAATCTAAATTTGAAATATTATAGAAAAAGTTGTTCGTCACAAATTCCACTTAAAAGATAATCCACTACAATATCGAAATGAGACATGCGTAACTTGTTTAACTGCATATATATATTAATGTACATACATATGTATGTATAACTTACTAAAAATAAATTACGAACTAAAAAATATTTTACGCTAAATTACAATAACTATTGTAGAACTGAAATGAACGCAAACAATCATAATCAAACCAAAATAAACGACCATAGACTTCGCGGGCCACACGAACAGGTATCTACTGATAACGCGCTATCAGCAACGTAAAGCAACACAAACAAGCGCGAATGTGATCGGCCATACAGACTACACGAATGAGCTATGAAAGAAATCAGACATTTTTTAAAACTCAGTCGAAGTAACTATTTAATTTAAAAAATGTTCATCAATATTATCAAAATCCACAAACATGTTTTAAAAAAGATTACGTAAAGTCAAAACATGAGAGCTGAAATTAAAAATAAATAATCTAACATAATCGCATCTATATATAAAACTACAAACAATTTAAAAAGCGAATTGGAAAAGCTCAAACCTGTTAGCTTTCTTCTCTGAAAACTGAGATGGTAGAGTGTAGCGCCTCAACTGAAAGATAAACTAATTACAACAGTCATCGTTGACAGGTTTGCGCTCAGTTTTTGTCGACACTGCGGTCATTTCTACTCTATCAGTTAAAAAGTTAATGTTTCAGTATTTAACGTTTCCACAGTGTTGACCTATTGTATTGTACCTGTTAATTATGAGTCACGGCGATTATGATAACTTAAGTGGGGGAAATAATAATATACTCCTTTAAAAGAATATGTATTTTTTCTATTAAATTGACGGCATTATTTACTAATTTTTTTTGTCATTTCTTATTTTTAGATGCACTTCTTGCCGATCTGCAGAGCAGTGTGCCCGGCAATCGTCCACCACAGTACAATACCTCCAATATTAACTATGGCGATAGCTCAGGCTACGGCAGTTTGCGTGGTAAAGCAGCGCAGCCACCGGTGAGTCTTACAAATATTTGGCGCATTTGACTAAAAACTTAAATTTAACTATAAATATATTTTTTCTAAATGCAGGTAGTGCATCAAGAACACTACAGTGTTACCGAAACAAGAACGGCGGCATCACCAACGCGCAATGTTGGTGGCTACAATGGTTTGGGCAGTAGCATCGGTTCGTCACCGGTGGGACAGTCATATAATTACCAAAATCAGGGAACACTTGGACGTACGAGTGGCGCCTATAATGGCTCTCCCGTGCAACAAAACTCGAAAAATCTATCTGAGCTGGATTCGCTTTTGGAGGATTTGAGTAATGCCAGATATAATAGTAATTATGAGAAAAAAGGTAAATAGCAACATTTTTTATAAGGAGTATGCAATTAACTTTAATTTAGTTGCTAGAAATAGTCTTCTTCAATCCACTATTGCTTTAATTTGCTCTGAGAAGGAGCCTTTCATTTTACTTGATAACTATATGTCCATTAAATAACAATGTATGTGATTGGCGTGGAAACTGTTTAGCCGGTTATAGCCGAATCGATAATAGCGCGCCACTCCTATCTTTCCCTCGCAGTTCGGCGCCCAACTGTAACCAGGTCGCTCTTCACCAGTTCCCTTCAACGGAGTGGAGGCCTTCCCCTTCCTCGGCTTCCTCCGGCGGGTACTGCATCGAACACTTTCAGAGCTGGACTGTCATGTTGACCTACCCGCTGTCTTTTTATTCGCTGAACAATGTCAATGTCGTCGTATAAATCGTACAGCTCATCGTTCCATCGTCTGCGGTATTCGCAGTTGGCAAGAACCGTTGAAAACTCTGATGTTGAAATCGTCCAAACTTCTGCACCATAAAGCAGGACGGGAATAATAAGCGACTTGTAGAGTTTGATTTTGGTTCGTCGAGAGAGGACTTTACTTTTCAATTGCCTACTCAGTCCAAAGTAGAACCTGTTGACAAGAGTGATTCTGCGCTGGATTTCGAGGCTGACATTGTTGGTGTTTTTTCCAGGCGGGAAAAAGCAGAACGCGAGCTGTCGGCCATCTTATCAAGCTCTTCATACTCACGCATTTCGGCCTCTTTCTTTTTTGTCTGCAAATGCGTCTCGCTTCTTTCTAAAATAATAACCATAAATAAAGCAAAAAACTAAAAGTTCCACGGCTGTCGGTTTTACGAAACCAGATCGAACCCCGAATTTTTATCAGTCAACGACTGTCAAATCGGCAAAATTTCTCAAATTATTTGGCGAATGTTTTATGTCGCTACAACAAGTAAAAGTGACAAGCATCACCATTGAATACCTGATTGAAAAATACTTTGTTTGATATTCTCTTAATCTACTTAAAATTATTTTTTGTTTCAACAATTTTCTACTTGCTCTTATTTGCTGTGCAAGAATTTTCTAATAAAGAACGATAAAAAGAAATATGTAAATTAAATTAAATGTTTGTCAAATTTTTATTCATCCACTGCTATAAGCGGATATAACTCATAAGCGACAAAAAAGTTTCACGGTCTGTGTATTTTTCTCATTAGTTAAGCTAACTAACTACCCACCTTGGTGAAGACACACTTGCTGCCAGTGTTAATATTCATTATGTAAAGATGGTTTATGGTTTTATGGTTTCTTTAAAGTGTACACAACAGCAACATCACTTAATGCCATTAACTCACAAGTTACTTCACACTTCCAGTAGGACTGAGTGTTCGACAATCATCGACATTATGATGAACTTACAACTATATCTATTACATAGGGGGTGTAGAAGAAATGGTATAGCCTCATTCTTAACCATTCCCTTTTATGTAGACCCGATTGCCATGAATGATTCGGTTTTATAATTAACTTAGCTTAAGTTAGGTAATTTTTAACACTATCAAAAACGACTTAAATTATTTATTTTCTTCCAGAAAACATAGTGCCAACGAGTTATAGTTCAATCTCCAAATATAATACCTACAATTCCAGCGACGAGCGGCCAACAATTGATAGTCTTCTTAGCGAAATGGATAACGCCTCAAACTATGCTGTACCTAACGGGTAACTATTGTACAAATATAGCGTCTTATATTTATGTGTATATGAATTTCATTATTATATTACATGAAATTAGAAGCCTTACCAAGTCACCAACGCCTGGGCGACATGTTAGCATTACAGTACGCGAGACCAAAACTGAGACACTTGCGCCAGAAGGTCCAGGTAAAAATAAATTCTTTTAATCCAAATGCTAAGCAGACTATGATTAACTCCAAATTTTTTATTTTTATTTTAAAGTTGGCATTGTTGAAAAGGAAATCGTACAGAATGACATTTATGTGCCAAATCAAGCGCCGCCATCGGGTTATGCATCGTCAGCCACTAAGGAATTGGATGATTTAATGGCATCGCTATCTGATTTTAAGGTAAGATAAGCCAACAATTATATTTCTTACTGAGGTGACTTTTCAAAAGTAGTGCCGTAAATGTTAGACAAAAACTTTAACTTTTGACATTCAGTATACAAATACAGCGAAAACAATTGGAATTATTTTAAATGAGTTATACGAAAATTAAAAAAAGTGTGCCAATTGTTATTTAAAATTGTATAATAACGCATGCATTAATATGTACATATATAACAAGTGTGTTCACGAAGGATTACACATGAGCTCGATGTAAAGACTTTCTGTTATTGTAAAACAATCGATCTTTAATGATATTGTTTTTGCTGTATTGTAAATGTTATGAGAGGGAAACTCGTTTAGTGTATACTTATTACAAAAATTTGTTTTTGTTACGTAGGTCTTTTTGTTGTGAGATATATACTCGTATACAGAGGTAGTCAAAATTATTTACATATCGGACGTTTTTTTACAAGTTTCACACAAAAAGCTTTCGCTTGTTGCTGTTGTTGTCGCAGGGTCACAAAATGCTATGTTGTTGTAAACCTGGATCTTTTCCCGAGCGAATAAAGTCTAGAATAGCTAGAAATATGACGGAGACATAAGCAAATGAACTGAAGACTCGCAGTAGTCAAAAATATTTACACACATTTTTTTTGCGTCAAAAGTATTTACACACGGCGATTTAGCCTTTATCCTTGGATTTGGTTTAAGCAAAAGTAGTAATTGGATTCCATTGCATTCATAACAACATAACTCTGCCTTAAAATTTAAAAATTGGTAAATAAAATGTCGAAAACAAAGGAACTATCGATTATAACTAGATTGAAGACTGTTACTAAGTTTAAGACACGGGTTTTGGATTCGGAGTTAGTTAAAATTTATAGAATTTGATGGAATACTGTTTATAATGTGATTAAAAAGAAGGAGACGAACAATTGCAAGGATACTTTAAAGAGAACTGGGCGGAAACCTGTCGCACATTGCCATAAATTGCATCCTAAAGTCTGTCGTGGGCAGATAAGGCTAAATTTTAGTTCCAGGGCTTCTTTAGTAAACGCTTTATGCATTTACCACGTGAGAAGAAGAATAATGCAGTTTAGACGCTAAATAGAGTCGGGAGTGACATTATGATTTTTTGGGGAAATTTTCCTTACTTCTGTTTTGGAGATTTGGTACTAATTTAGGGACCCTAAATCATCCGGATATATCAGAATTCTCATGACCATGCCATTGCATTGGTCCGTCGGTCTTTTCCAACTATTGACTACATTTTACAACAGGATAATCTTCCATTTCATAAAGGATCTTTACCGAATATAATAACCGAATCATTAAATAAGAACAGGATAATAGAGTTCAAGTTGTGTGTTAATACTTTTGACTACTGCGAGTCTTCAGTTCATTTGCGTATTTCTCCACCATATTTCTAGCTATTCTAGCCAAACTGACTTCATTCGCTCAGGAATAGATCAAGGCTTACAACAACATAACATTTTGTTACCCTGCGACAACAACAACAACAAGCGAAAGGTTTTTGTGTGAAACTTGTAAAAAACCGCCCGATGTGTAAATAATTTTGACTACCTCTGTATATCTTTTTTATACTCTCGCAACAAAGTTGCTAGACCAAGTTGTAACACCCAAAACTAAACGAGTTAGATATAGGGTTATATATACCAAAGTGATCAGGGTGAAGAGTGGAGTTCAAATCCGTATGTCTGTCTGTCCGTCCGTCCGTCTGTGCAAGCTGTAACTTGAGTAAAAATTAAGATATCTTGATGAAACTTGGCACACTTATTTCTTGGCACCATAGGAAAGTTGCTTTTGAAACTAAGCAAAATCGGACCACTGCCACGCCAACAAAATGGCGAAAACCGAAAACACATAAAGTGCCGTAACTAAGCCATAAATAAAGCTATGGAAATAAAATTTGGTATGAAGGATCGCACTATGAAGGGGCATATTGGGATGTAATTTTTTTTGGGAGGTGGGCGTGGTCCCGCCCCCAAATAGGTTTTTTGTACATATCTCGGAAACCAATAGAGCTATATAAACCAAAACCAGTCCAAAAATGAAAGAAATCGGATAATAACCACGCCCACTTCCCATACAAAGGTTAGGTTGAAAATTACTAAAAGTGGGTTAACTCACTAACGAAAAACGTCAGAAACACTAAATTTCACATAAAAAATGGCAGATGAAAGCTGCACTCAGAGTTTTTTACAAAATGGAAAATGGGTGTGACGCGTCGCCCACTTATGGGTCAAAAACCATATCTCAGGAACTACTCGACCGATTTCAATGCAACTTGGTTTGTAATAGTTTCTTTACATCCCAATGATGTTGTGAAAATAGGCCAAATCGCTTCACAACCACACCTACTTCCTATATACCAGAACTTCGAAGACGATCTGAATCGTTTACATTACAATATATAAAGTAAGCACCAGTGAAGATATCGGTGCAGAACTTTGCATAAATACTGCATTTATAGTGTGGCAGCTCCATTCTAAAAATCGCCGAAATCGGACCATAGGTTTTTAAGGTCCCATATATCGAACACGAGGACCTCGGTGCTTCTAACCTAATATTATGGTTTCCAACTTTCAATGGACTTTATACAATATATATGACGAATATGTGGGTCAAATTGTGTATTATATAATATAAATAAAGTTAAATAAATAAATTGCGAGAGTATAAAATGTTCGGTCACACCCGAACTTAGCCCTTCCTTACTTGTTAGTATAGGGTACGAACCTTTAGAATATTAGAATATTAATTATATATGTATGTATACCAAAGTAATCAGGATGGTGAGACGTGTTGAAATCCGGATGTCTGCGGGAGCAAGCGATAAGTTGAGGAAAAATAGAGAATACTTAATGCAACTTGACACACATGTTCCTTTGCACCCTGAAGACGAAGTGCAAATGGTCGCAATCGGGCCAATTCCACCCCCGCAAAATGGCGAAAACCGAAAGCCCATAAAGTACCATAATTAAGCCATAAATAAAGTTATAAAAGTAAAATTTGGTACAAGCAAAATTTGGTTTGGAAAGCAATTTTCATATGGTCATACATCATATTTAGCGACCTTTGTCGTGTACTTTTAGTTTTAAACTAAATTTTGCACATTTGGTTTGTCAGACTAGACATTTCTTCAACAAACATTAGTATTTGTTGCACATTCTCTCTTCTCAACATAGGAACTTTTGGGGATGGGTCAACATCAATATTAGAATAATATTTAACTTGTTTTACAGAAATAAATGATTTTTTTTTTGTCACAGCGAAATGAATTTTTTTCATAGACAATGATATTTTGGGCTTGCGTGTTTCAATATGGGGAACCTCTTTAATTGCATATTCAATTATTTTTTTGGAATTTTAAATTAAATTTACTACTTTTCTGTAAGAATTTCACTGTTTGACAAAATTTTTAAAATGTTCTCCGAGTTTCGGATAACAGCGCTTACCCTTTCCCATATTTCAATAAAGGGACAAATGAGGATCTAATTTAGTGATATTAAAACTTAAAGTATTAATATAAATATTTGGAAATAAGCACTTTTAATTAAAAATATTTTCGTTATTATTTTGAAACGACACGCTGTGGGCAAAAACTTGTAATTTTTTTAACGGAATCTGTTTTATAAAGTAGTAGTACTATATTGAAGTTTACTTTTTATTCCCTGTCCTTATTATTTTTCACATAATTGTACAAAGAATGAACCAGTGAAAATATTGGAATAAAACTTTTTAGAAATGATGCATTGGAAGTGGGTCATCGCTAATTTAAAAAATGTCGAAATGGGATTAAAACTTTTCAAGACCCTAGATACTGAACATAAGGACCTAAGTGCCTATAGATAATTTGTTAGAGGTAATCTTTTTATTCTAATAAGGTGCCTCTGTGCCAAAAGTGGCGTGATTACTTCCTCTATTCCCATTCATTGAGTATATTAGATTTTTCAAACATCCTGTGGAATATTTTTTATATCGTATACATATGTATGTATGTATATCGATTTATATGATATCTTAGCAAAATGAAAAAATGAAATGAAATGCATTATCTAAATAAAATTTAGTTTGGTGGAAAAAATTAGTGAAATCGATACAAGAATTACTCCAGCTTTCATATAAAATATATGTATAATGATTTTCATTATTCTAGTGGACTTGAATGTCGAATATATAGGTGGAATTGTGTGTTATCTTACTAAATTTAAATAAATAAATTTTGAGAGTATGAAATGTTCGGTTGCACCCGAACTCTGCCCTTCCTTACCTTTTATTATTATTTTCGATCGTTCTTCTTTTAATATTTTATGAAAACATTTCACGGATTTGAGCTGGTTTAAAGAGTGCTTCTCAGAAATGTAAACTCAGATTTTTTATCGGCTTTTTCTAGTATACTGAATAGTAGCCATACATAATAGAAAATCCTGTTTTAATAGCCAGGACTAAAATAGCGATAACAAATTGCACAACTATTGGAGTCAACACAAGTATGATAATGATTAATTCAATTCTCCCTACACTACTGATTAAGATTTTTCCAGATGTCTAATGATAAACTTTTTGTGCATACAAGTTGTTCAGAATCTTTAAAACTGTAAAATTTTAACAAGGTTTCCTCGTGTTTACAACTGTTTTATACCACTCAAATTCTTCAAATATTGATGCTTGAATTTAAAAAACAAAAGCAGGCATACACTCTATCATTGTTATATATGTTGAACAAACTTCCCATCAATGTCAAAGGATCAACCTTGACAAAAGTGACATATCTCGATCAGAAGTTGTAAGGCTGTCCACATAACGTCCTTGAATTAATTTTTAATTTTTATTGCACAAATCTACACAATTACATCATATACATACTTATGTGTGTATGTATTCATGTAAGACAAAAATTTGTACTCACAATCAGTGGACATTAAATAATTTGATGTGTTATTTAAAATCGCTTAAAACGTTCAATGCCACGGACAACACGGTTCATGAAAAATCATAAATATGTATTACATACATGCGTACATAAAAATATCAAAATGTATGTGCATATGACGAACTATACGACGAGTGCTTTGAGCGCGTGACTACCAACTGGTGTGCCGATGGCTCAAATCACACAGCTAACGGTAGGTTGTAGCATACCATCTGATCTTTAACAACGTTTCATAAAATACATCAGACGCTTTAAAGTGGTCGAAATTTGTAGAAACGCTCCATTTGTACAAAACAAAATTCAAGATGCATGCTCCTAAAATGGGTAGAAATACGGCCAAACAGCTGGCCAAATTAGTGGTAATGCTTTTATGCACATGCATATATACATATTTATAAGAATCCAAACGCGATGTCCTCCATGTAAAGCGTTGCTATTTGTTGTTTTTGGTTTCTATTCTTTTTTTATAATTATTATTTTTAAAACTTTTCGCAAATTTTGTTGGTACACTTGCTCTTAGAGCATTTGTTGCTTTCTTTCTCCAACCAAATCAAACGTTGACCGACGGCGTCCTCGTAGCTGTTGTTGTTGTTGTTGTTGGCACCGCTAAACGTTTTGTCGTACATATTAAGCGCTCCAAGTTGTTTTTGAAACATTTCCCCCTTCCCCATCTACGATTCACAGCCTCCTGCTCCTCCTCCTCCCACTCTCCTCATTACAATCGCGTGGTACTCCCTCTCCTTCCTGTTTAAATGATTTTTGCAGACGCCACAGTCGCTTATTAGCTTATGATGAAAATTCTGACAATAAATAATGCCAAAAATATAAACAAATTGCACACGGCCACCATCAATGGCCAGCCAACCAAACGACTAGGCAGCCGAAACAAGCGGCCGAAATCCGCACACAGTTGTCCGCACGCGAATTAGCGTTACCGCAAATGTTGCCACGACAGAGCATTTAAATTTAGTTTCCTTGCGCTCTACGCCTTCCAATGGTCTATTTTCGTTTTCGTGTGCTTTTTTTTACTCACGTACAGAGTACATACATATATTATACGCTATTATCGTACTTATCTAATTTCAGTTCTCCTTCGAAAGCAAAAAATACAAAAGATGCAAAAATAAAAGCAAAAACACGTTGCTACTTTTCATTACCATTGACTTGGAAGGCGTGTGGAAATGTTGGGCGGATACAGCGACAGGCAGTTTGTGCCAGCTGAAGGCTTCATTGCCAACACCGCCTGTTCACTGTTTTCCACCGCGCCACCGTCCACCCTCACCTATTCTCCATTGTCCCCTCTGTAATTAAGCAAATAAATACGAAAGCAACGCGCAGCACCTCTAACTGCTCCAAAACATCTCCAATTTATATATATTTACGTGTGTTTGTCCATATAGCCGATCATGCAATCCATTGGACTTCATCCCAATTTAAATGGCATTGTTTAGAAAAGTGAATCTCATTTAGTATTGTGAGTATTTTCGGGTCGCTGCGCTTCGTGCGATATTGCATTCTGCCTACCTGTTTCCGCTCGGCTCAACAAATTATGTACACACTACACACTTCACATAAGAAATAAAAACAAAAACATAAAAACTTTTCAAATTGGCATTTCGTTTTCATACATCCAAATGTACACACACGCACACACAGCTGCGAGCACATATATATTTGGCGTAACGTGTGCCACCGATCAGCAAAATAATAATGTTTTCTTCGGCTTTTTTTAGTTGTAGGAAAGAATGAAAAAAACAGAAGGCAATATAAATAATATTTGTGTGTATTTCGGGTTGCTGAGATAATCTCATGATTTGCCAGTTTCACAAATGAAATTATGTGTTTTGCATGAATAATATATAACTGTGCTTATATTTTCCTTCTGAACTAGTGTTTTCTTTCAAATGTCTACTGCGGTACTCGCTTCCCATATAGTATTTAGTTGAATGCTTGAATAAACCCAAATCTCGTGATCTCAAGTCTAACCCCAAAAATAATAAAAAGAAATTTATTTGATTTAAAATGCTTTATGAAAGTATCAAGTGTGTTAAAACGTATAAACTCATTAAAAAAGACATTTCCGAGCGGTATTCATACACAAGAATGTACCATATTTTATATTGAACGCTTTAGTTTTCACTTGCATATCTTTTATAATTACAATAAACATGTTTTTACAAGAGTTTACACACGAATGTTCGGTACTTCTTAGGCTAAGTTGTTGCGATGGATCCCACTTGGACAGCTTAAGCTGCCGGTCCATTGTGATGCCAAAAGATTCTTAAATATAGATCGCAAAGATGACCCTTACACGTGTCTATTCCGACCAGTTCACATGGTTCGCCAAACCTCAGTCTTGCGAACGCTGTACAGTGTAGGAGGAAATACGTTGGTGTTTCCACCTCGTCTTCCTTCCGTGCCCAGTGAGTAATACCACTATTGCAGCAAGTTGTACCTTTTTGAGTGCACGTGGTTCCGCCGACTTCTTGCGATCTATTTTGAGCCAAACGATCTTGTAACTGAGCAGGTTTTAGTTACTAAGCTCGAGAGAGGTCCATTGATCCAGTGCTAGAGCACAAGAGGGCAGCGGAGCCCCGACTCGTTACTTCTTGCCGGGCAAAAATTGCTTTCTATCTTTCAAAGTTCCATAAACTTGTGGGCTTAGTAAACTATTTTGAATGGAAATATTACATCTGTCAATTTGTAAAATATATCTACATATACATATACACACGTATAATCTATTATATAAACATAAATATACGAGAATTTACTATGTATATGTATTGTACCGCAGAAAAATATAAATCCTCCAGAAATCGCTGCCACTCATTCTTTCTAATCCACTCATAGCTACTTTGGTCCATTTCGATTTTATTTTTATAAAGTCAAGTTATGAAGTTCTGTTTCACAACTAAATATAATTTATTATCTTCTGTGTTCTTTGCCACTAGACATCTGACACATTTCCGCTAATGGCTTTGATGACATTGCCTGATTTATTACACGCATCTGTCAGCTAACCAATTGTTTATCTTAAATGGCATACACACTATATTTGATTGATGCTTGTGGAGCTTTTCATTGGTGGATCATTTCTGTAAACTGTGAATTTCATGTTTTGATAAAATACCGTAAAAACAAGGTTTTACCCGGAATTTTTTGGTAATCATATGTAATTATATCGTCGAAATAGTTTGGAAAGTTCATGATAAAGAGAAACTCTGATTAATTGAATACCGGGTGTAAAAATCGGTGGATGTTATTTAGAAAACTATTTTTTTTGTAATGATATAAATTGTGATGGTCAGATGAAGTTGATGTGATTACTCCAACATTTTCCCTAAAAAATTACGACAGACATGTACGAAGTTACATCACATCAGTCTAAGTAATAAGACACAATCAAATGATCGCAGTCATTGATATAAAGTGCTGGAAATTTAATGCTTGCTCGCCGTTGCTAGAAATATCTAATACATATTTACTATATTGAGTAGATTTAACATAGAGTTAGGTTAGGTCAAGGGATAGATCTCCGCATCTACAGAGAATCTCACTTAGACAGCATCTGTCGTTTGTGACACCCAAATAATCCTGACGGATCGCGAAGTCCCTTACGATTCGACAAAGCGTTTGCACTGTGTTATAAAGTCCTTAAGTCGGCTAGTGTCGGAAGTGCTTGGATGATTTCTCTCCGCCTTCCTCTAAGCAACTTTGGCAACTAGCGTCTGACTGATCCCTAATCTCACCTCATGTGTGCTTATTGGACATTGACTACTAAGCACACCAATGATTGCGGAGAGATTAGCCTTTCTAAGCGTCAGCAGCTGGAAGGGCCGTTTTCAGTCCATCACGAGCCTTCTGGACCTCGCTACTGCACAGGTGCTGGTTGTTATCCAGCGTTTACAAGTGGACCACGGACTATCTACCCGCTTCCACTCCGAGGTCAATGTTGCTAAGGTACCCTAGGGTCTCTGGTGACCGGGTGACCACACAAGTCGGATTACAAAGTAGTTCGAAACTACTGATAAATAGACACTCCCTAACTAGCTTTGAGTACAGTGTCATCGAATCCAAGGTCAGTATTGCCGCTCTACTGTCGGAGTGAATTCACACTTCTCTAAAGGAGGCCGCATTGTGGTGCAGTATGTCTACTATCACCTTAATGACAGCCACCTCTGCCTAAAAGACAAACTTAAAGTGCTCTCTGCAAAAAAAAAAAATCAGTTTCGATTATACACCGTCTTACTCATGTTCACGACAGGCAGCATTTCCTGAACCTATGGTATAATCCGCTATGTCAATAACACAACAAGAAAAACACCAGATCATTACTTAGTTCCTGCTGTACACCGCTTACAGTTGTATGTCCCACACTGTTGATGACATGCACGACCTGCTTATTGAAACAAAAACTAAATAGTGCACAAAATTAATTTTATTTTTGAACAAACACGCAAAAATCGTACGTGCAATTTGTAACTTAGCTATGCGCCCTCTAGACTATACTGTCGTCCCCGTTGTTGGGCTTTAAGGAGTAGTATCAAGAATGAAAATTCGCGAATGACTTTTGGTCAAAATCTCAATACCCACGCAGTTTAATTAATGGTGTGTTGAACGTTCAGTATAGAACGCCCGGCGTTCCCGCGCATAAACATATTCATGTATGTAGTGCAGTGCAATGCGGCAAGTGGGAATGCCCCGCTGGGTGTATGGGTGCGGCAGCGGAAAAACCAAAATCCGTTACGCCTGTCTAAGGGAATCAGCACACTCGTATACACAGGCATAATTAAATGAGGAACACTGACCGGCATACTTCATATAGATATTTTTTGGCAATGCCAAAGAAGCTTCCCAATTGTAGAGCGTTGCGACCTGCGTCGGCGCATTTACCAGCTCGTAACACGGTCATCATATTTTCTTTCTTTTTATTTTTTTCTGCTTCTTCTTCTTCTATTTTTCAATATATTTTGTTGTTGCTATTTATTGTTGTTGTTCTTATACTAGACACGACAACCGATTGCTAAGTTTTTGAGTTCGGCGCGCATAAAAGTATTTTCAGTTTGAAAATTTTCACCAGACGCTTTAGATCGCACACGAGAACGTAAGGCAACAACGCCAACGGCAAACTACTTAATAAATTTAATAATATACATATAGATGTGTATAGTAGACATTTTTCACAATCCTTCATAGAGGCCAAGGATTTAATAAAGGATCTCAATAGTTAATGTATTGTATATTACTCGTTTTAGGTTAATAACGGTTCGAATCATCACCACCAAACAGTTACCGATTACGCTAAGCCAAATAAGGGCGTGTCACATTTAACGCAAATCATCACCGAGAGCACCACTTCTACCGTTGTAGAAGATAACGAACCAGATCAGTTGGATTCTATGCTTGGTAGTTTACAAGCCAATATGAGTCGTCAAGGAGTCAATACCGTGCAAAAGGGCTGCTGCAATGCCTGCGAAAAGCCAATTGTGGGCCAAGTGATCACAGCCTTGGGCAAAACCTGGCATCCAGAGCACTTCACATGCAACCACTGCAACCAGGAGTTGGGCACACGCAACTTCTTCGAACGCGATGGCTTCCCCTACTGTGAGCCAGACTACCACAATCTATTCAGTCCACGTTGCGCTTACTGCAATGGCGCTATTCTAGATGTACGCACTCACACACGGCTAACTGTTTAAATAGATTTTTAGTTGATATCCTTGAATAATCCTTCCTCGTTTACAGAAATGCGTGACAGCTTTGGACAAGACATGGCACACAGAGCACTTTTTCTGTGCACAGTGCGGCCAGCAATTCGGCGAGGACGGCTTCCATGAACGCGATGGCAAACCCTACTGCCGCAACGATTACTTCGAGATGTTCGCGCCCAAGTGCAATGGCTGCAATCGTGCCATTATGGAGAACTACATCTCGGCGCTGAACTCGCAATGGCATCCGGACTGCTTCGTCTGCCGGGTAAGTGGCTTGCAGATATACGCTTCGCAATACGCGCCAGCTTTCGTGTAACGGGGGTATTTGTGGGGTGCAACCGCAGTGTAATTGCTTTCACACGCATAGCTTGCTATTTAACGAAACCATTGCATAGAATCTGTGTTTCTCAAATCAAATTTTGTAACTTTCAACTTTCCAGGATTGCAAGAAAGCGGTGAGAGGGAAATCATTCTACGCCATGGAAGGCAAACCTGTCTGTCCATCATGCGTGGGTGTCGATGAGGAAGAATAAACCGAGATACAATTTGAATCTGTGGCGAATTTAATTTCTCCAAACTTCTACTAGAAACGGTTTATCGAATTTTTGTTTATTTTTTTCGAATTTTAAAACGGTTCGTTTCATTAATTTTGAGTTAATTTGATACTTGCAAAAGCAAAATTGTATCAGCTACATATAAAGCTATGCGATAATATAGCTAAGCATGTATGCATGTTTGTATGTGTGCATGCTTATTATATTTAGTCAGTGCGTGGCGGGTGCAAAAATTGAAAACAAAAACAAGCACAGCGCGCAGCGTGCGTTTCGGTCGGTCAATGCGAGATATACGGGAATCGAGAGTTTCTATTTTTGCTGATATTTTACGCAAGTAAACAGCAATGCGGTTGAACACACATACATATCTACACAAACACCTACAATTAAATACAAAATAACACAAACAATAAACACGTTACACCTACACAAGCACATGAAAACACTTACACAAAACACACACACAACCGTTAAGTGCTCCACTGCAAAGTAATGTTCCAAAATAACAACAAATTGGATCTCGTTTGATTCTTCCTCATCTTCGAAGCATGCGAGCGCCGTCATTCATGCTGCTCCACAATAAGTCGATATATACATGTGTATTCCTGATCTTGCTGGTGCAATCCCCCCACGTTCTCAGCGTAGGCGTGGCAGTGCGTGCGCATGAACTCGTCAAACATTGGTGCTTGCGCCCAATGACAGAGTGATTGTGTCCCTGTCCATGCGCCATGGCCTTATATTGTCCCTGAACTTTTGTATTTATCTGCATAGTTAACAGCTGTGCCACCGTGCCTCAAGAACATACATATGTAACAATAATTTATAAATACACACGTATATCTCTTATTTCTACTTGTTAAACTAACTAACTTAGTATCGAATGGAAATTCGAAATTCGCATAGAACAGAAGTCAAAGTATAATAACTAACAAGTCAAGCAACAACTATGAATTAGGTTAAGTTTAGGTATTTTTAAATACAAGGCAATATTATTGTAATTTGTTTATTTGTAAATAAAAATAAAGTATAAATAATATTAAAAAATAAAAAATAACAAAAAAAGCACAAACACAAAAAACACACATATCAAACACGTCGTCAGACTCTGGCAGGCGTGTGTATCGTGCACTCACGATTAACACGCCGGTAGAGATGCGATTGGGTCCGAGACCTTGCGCTCGTCACGGCCACCTTGAGGCCTAATTGGACGTTAGCAAGGTGGTCGCTTTCCTTACTTTCGTTCATTCGGAGAAGGCCTGCGACCTCGGAGACGACATTTCGGAGGGCTCTTCAAATGTGACCTTCAAAGACGTGTGTTTATGTACGTGCATACACGTACTTTTCTATATATATACAAATATATATCTATATACTCACATACATGCAAATATTAATATTTGAACATTTCTGTGTAACTCACATATACACACATATACACAAACGCGTTTATTTTTGTACATATTTATTAAGAAAAATTGCCGCGAATTTGTTTTATTTATAATATACTTTTCAATAACACCCACATTCGTTTGTTTCCATTCGCGTGTATTTAAACAAATTATAAACATTGCCTTGTATACATTATACATATATTGTTTTATATATTATAGAAAAATGTGTATGAGGAGTGTCTTTTCTAAAGAGGATATTTACATTTTTATATTTCTTTAAACTAAGTATGGAGTATTGTTCTTAGTGCTAATATACACAATTTCAACACTTAGATTATGATCTGAACGAGATAGTTTCCAAGTAAAAAAACTTTAAATGTGACTACGTTTCAAAACGGGATATTTTCATCCACAAAAATATAGCTATATAGGAGTAGATGTGATGATAATAAGGTCAATTAAAAGTACTGGGAAAAGACTAGATTCTAAAAGATATCAAAATCTTGGGAGAGAATTACAAGAGACTGGCTGGTATTCCATCATAAAAGAGAATTTTTCTCTTTAAGAAACTGCTTTGTGGTTCAACCACTGTCAAATTGAAGGCCTATGAAAACAATAGATTTGAATCTGGTGCAGAACAAACTATGACATTTTTAAAAAGGAGCAAATGACCTCCTTTGACTTTAGATAATTTTTATGTAGTACAACGCCCGGCTAAAAGAATGCAAGAATAAATGTATTTTAAATTTACTCGAACAACAATTTGGAGAAGAATGGTAGAATTTATATGAACTGAAGTGGTTTAAAAAATATATTTATTGACAATCCAAACTGCAGCCTTGAAGAACAGAATACTGAATTGAAATATATATTACAAAAGAGGGGATATTTGCAACAGAGTAGAAAACTAAAGGGGATATTTACAAAACAACTACACAACAAATGGAGATATTACTAAAGTTTCATTTCAAAAGGGAATATGCTGTTTTTTTTAGATTTCTGTAGCTCTAAATGGCAAGGTACTATTTTTTTAACAAATGTTGTAGACACTCTTTTGAAAAGACATTCCTCATATATAAATATATCATTAATCGGGGTAGTTCAACATGAGTAGCTAAATTTTATTTAATACAGACATACATACATATGATCACATTTACTATTTTTGTTGTTGTTTCAACAGAATCCGTGCTGTTTAACGTAACGTTGCCAGTTATTTTTTCTATTTTCTAGTCCTTGATTGTCTGTATTACACTGCGTTCAAACTACGGATCGTTCTGATCCAAAACGGTTCACCCTACTTTTCACATATCAATATATGCATGCATACATACATTTTTGTATTTATAAATGCATATAATATATATGTATGTATATATTTGTGTCTGTTCTTTTATGTAAATCACGTCAGTCGTTCTTGAGCGTATTGTTTATGTACATATGCATATGTTTTTGAAAATTTTACAATTATGTACCTTCAACGACTGCAGCTGTTCATGTTCAAAGCGTTTGCCGCTCGTTCATTATAATTTCTTGCCTCCTTATTTTTGTTAATATGTTTTAAATTTCGCTTTCAAAGTTAGTCGCATATCGTTTGCCTGTCTATCAGATCCCAGTTCATTTGACAGCTTGCCAGCATTAACAATATTTTTGATTTTTACGGAAGCTTTAGGTTAAAGCGCAAAATATGCCACATACAAGTAAACAAATCCCGCCCCTACTTTGACATACTTCTCGGTTTGTTTATTCTTATTCATTAAATATCCTTTTCGAGCAGCAATTTGTTTTCAACGTTAGGTATATTATAGTGAATGATAATGAATAGTATATATAGACATTCCAGTTATTTGTACTGAATCGCCCACTGTTATATTAGTTTTTGTGAAGTGAATGCTCCTTCTTATTTGAATTTAAATATTTTAAGACATCACAACAACTAAATATTTTAAAAATTAGTAAAGTTTATTTTGAACTATCTAAATGTAGAAAATTATTAATAAGCTTTCAGGTTCCTATTTTATATAGGAATTAATTTTATTAAAGAGTACCTTTTAAGCTGATATTATCGGTAGATTTATTTTTCTTTTATGGTATTACTAGTTTCTATTATTGATATTACTATTTATGCAAAGTAATTTTATTAAATTATATCATATTGATGAACTCATTATCTCAAATTCAAGAGAAACAAGAGATATACATATCGCTCATTTACTTAAATAGTGTCACAACTCAAAAAACACGATTTTTGAGTTGAGTATGCAGAAATGTGCGCAATTTCAGTGTCCATATTGTATAAAAATTTCATTCCGATGCGTAGAGAAATAAACCGTGAAATAAGAATGTGCCGTTATTATACTTGTTATGTTGGATTATTTTTTAACTACAATAACGACACTTCTCAGTTGTGCCAGAATTAGGCATGGATTTTTATCTGAAAGAGAGACATATTTTGCGTTACAACACATATTGTCATAGAGTGAATTTGGTTTTCTTTTCAGAAAGGACGACATATTTCTTATTACAACGATATTGGTGAAAAGTAATTAAATTTTTCGTATTGATTTTTTTCAACAAAAACGACACATTTGACTTATGACAGCGAAATTGATTTATATTTTTCACAAATAACGACACAATTCAAGATGGGCCACGTTTATGCCCAAGAAAAAGCATTAGTACACTCTATTTGGTCCATTTATGCTCAACATTGTATTTAATATATTACAGGCCACTAGATTTGATTAGATAATTTATTATTAGATAATTTATTACAGGCCACTAGGCCACAGTTGGAAATTTTCTATATTTGCTAAATAAGAGACAATTAAAAACTTTAAATCGCTCTCCTGAAAAATCGACTCTTTTGAGTTGTGACACTATTCAAGTAAATGAGAGATATGTATTTTGCCGATGTGAATTGAAAAAATTATCATAAACGGTATTCGTTGCAACGATCTTAAGTAAATTATTCGCTGAAACCAAATGTAAAAAGCATTTAAACAGTAATAATTTACTTTTTGTTCGACGGTACGTATACGTAACATCTCTCATGTCAGAAAATTAAAAAAAATTATTTGTAAATAGAACAGCTACAAGGAGGATCACTACCTATCACCGTGTGTTTTCCACTGGACAGTTGTGCTTCAGCTATGCTGGTCAATTGCAAGGTCCTTCTGTTCATTAAAAATTATATACGGTTCTAGCTGCAGAAATCGCATGGAAGAAGGCAAGGTGGTATCATCACAATACTTCCTTATGGAATGCCACGCCTATACAAGATGGAGACTAAAATTCAGTCAAATTTTCACGAAAAATTAAATACAATTCAATACTAAATTTCTGAAATGCCTAATCCTAAAATATACTAGCCATTCTATTCCGCAATTGTTTATGATGTCATACCACTGCGCATTGAACCTCATTTCTACGCAGCGCAATTATGAATTTATGTATGTCTGATTGTATGTACTGATATGCATTGTTCTAATTGTGTTTCAATCTTTTGAGCAGACCAAATATTTCTTGACAACATGTTGGCAATTTATAATGCCACTTTATTCGTTGGCGACAAATTTTTACCATTCGCAGCGCACAGTGTCGGTGGCATTGTCAAAGTGCCAAAGCGCATAACAGTTGTAAACGATCTAATGGCTTTGCATGAATGCAATTCTTCAATTCATAATTCATTTTCTTCATCGTTGTTGTTGCTCTTGTTGTGCTTGTGTGGTCTGTGGCTTTCGTTCGCTTAAATGCAAAATAAGATTTCGCTCGCTTAATGAAAATTAATTTATTACATTGATGGGAATGCAATGCATTTAAATATGGCGAAATTTTTTTGTAATCGCCGTCCATTTGTCGAATATTGAAAGCATTTTTATTATTGAACGCAATACGACGGCCACTGTGAAGGGGGGGATTTGAACAACATTGTATGTTGTTTATGATTTTATATTCGAAAATATTAATTTTTCTTCTCCTTTTGTTGGAATCAAGAATATCACAACAATTGAATCATTAATGAAAATTGTTAATTAAACAACAGACTTAGTGAAGCTGAAGCATGAAGGGTCCGAAACAGGGGCACTCTGAAATCCTCCGTCACTTAACGTGCTTTCCTGTTCTAGACCACTGCACCGCGGAGCCGTCTCCCAGTGGTTTTTGCACTGCGCATATACCTTCAAGAACTGTGTGGGAGGGGATAGTCGATGTAGAAGAGGCGCAGTGAGCTTTTTCAAAGATGGATCGAAGGTGGGAAGGGTATTACTGAGCATTGTCCAATTAGTACACATGTGGTGAGGTTAGGGATCAAGTCAGATGCTAGTTGCTTGGAGGAAGGTGAAGAAAAATCATCCAAGCACTTCTTTCAATGTCCAACATTCACCAGACTAAGGCTAAAACACCTCGGTAGGCACATCTTCGGCAAATCCATCGAAGTGACTGGAATCAACATTAGTCGTCTTAAGAAGTTTGTAATAGAGTCCAAGAGCTTTGTCGAATAATAAAAGTCTTGGTGATCTGTCAGGTGTATTTGAGCACAGTCGAAGCTCTCAAGGTGAGACCCTCTGCAGTTGCGGAGATCTACCCCCTGACCTAACCTAATGATCGAATTGCCGGAGTAAGAGAAATGCACGTTAGAGAAAATAGTCAGAGAACTTGATGTTTATTTGATATACAATTAATGGGGGTTAACTACTTGTTGGCACGTATCATTAAGTTTTAACAAGTTACGAAAAACACAAAATGAGAATGAAATTTATTATTTATAAATCTATAGCAGCTGGTTGTGCGCTTACTTTAATATAATAATAATGTCATCATAATTCTATAACTAATTCCATTATCTTTTAAACTTTTGCAGGATTGCCGACGGCCCTTCCAAGGTGGCTCTTTCTTCGATCACGAAGGTCTACCCTACTGTGAGACTCATTACCATGCAAAGCGCGGTTCGCTATGCGCCGGCTGCTCCAAACCCATCACAGGTCGCTGCATTACTGCCATGTTCAAGAAGTTCCATCCGGAACATTTTGTGTGCGCCTTCTGCTTGAAGCAGCTCAATAAGGGCACCTTCAAAGAACAAAACGACAAGCCATATTGCCACGAATGCTTTGAAAAAGTTTTCGGATAAATAGTGCAAATAAAATCATCACCCATAAGTTGCACATACGAACTATATAGAGATTATGTTTGTCACTTGTGTTGTTAGTGTTAGACAATGGTGGAACGAGTGTTTATTTCTATGTATTAAAAAGTAAACGAAAACTTTTTTATAATTTATATTTTTTCGAAATTTAAAAATTTGCATTTTAATTGCCACAGCACTAGAAACGTAAAATAATTTTGAGCAAACATAAAATCAATAAATATTTTTTTCAATTCTAAACATTAGTAAATAGTTTATAATATTTAATTAATTGTACACATTTTATTAACTCCAATTGCTTAAAGTAACCAATGCTTAAATGTTATGCCGACCAAACCGTTATATTTTTAGACAATTTTTTGTACCGCCTTTGCTTCGTTCTTTGTGTAAACATTGATTGAATTCGTAAGCTACACGTAACATTTTTATTATAATTTACTGTTGTTAAGTATACAAATTACAATTGACTCTTATGTAACTCCGCACGAGTCTCGCAAAACTCAAAACTTTGTTAATAATGTACTAAAAGTAATCGTTTATTATTAGAAGTTGCAATCGAAATGAAAATCATGTATATTCCAAGTGTTGGAAGTGTCGAAAAATTGTAAGAGATTGTTACCGTTAAAGAGTCGTGCAATTATTTACGAGTAAAATTTATTGGTGAAGCGAATAAATCGAATTGAATAAATTTATAACGAAACAAGCTATTTTTGATGTGTTTATATTATATTATAATAATATTATTTTTCTGGGATGTGACGACTCTATTAAACGAAAACATACGAGAGACTGCATACTACTAATTTTGTTTGGTTCACATAGCAATGTGTGTTAAATAAGTTAGTTTGAAGAGCCATGTAAAGATGTGTTTATGGTGTGTAGAGATCGAACTCCATAACTCGAAGTGCTCCATAACTTGAACTCTTGAATTGGCAATAGAAGTTAAATTTCATACAAATTACCTTCCTTACCTCGGAAGTCTCTCTAACTCGAAGATTTTTTTTTGGATTATGGTGATTCGATTTAGAGAAGTTCAACTGTATGTACTCTTGACTAACCATAGAGTTGAAGTTATAAAGTTACGCAAGATTTATGAGGCAGCTCGAGCTATAAACAGTTCGGAGGTTCAATATAGCTTGCCTAGCAGCGACTGTTATTAGAAAAAATTATAAAAACTTCAAGTTTTATAACAATTATACACTTCTGGGGTCGAATGGATTTTTTACTTAAAATGTATAACCGATTCATAACTTCACTTAATGTCCGAATCACGAATATAATTTAGTTAGTTTAAACGTTTGCTGTTAAAAGAGACAGGTATAAATATTAGACGTACTATGATCAAAAAATTCAATGTCAAGGACTAAAATATCTCATAGCCGTTTGAAACAACATATTTATCAATTGTTTTCCTTCATACTAAGTATAAGATAAATCGTATATAGAGTTGTAATCATTTGCGGGGTAATTTATTGAATGGTTTTAGTACAGATCTATGTTATTCTGTATTATGTATTAGGTATGTATATTTCTTTAGCTATATTGGGAAGAATCTTCCAAATGAGTAGCGCAGTTACCAACTCGGTGATAAACATCCGATTGTTTTTGTCATATTCAAAAATTGTAAACCGGAAATTGACTGGTTAGAGGCAGTTTAAAGCTTGAACCTCTCCAATATTCGATAAATGTACTCCGGCAACATGTTGCAGAGATAAACGACAGAAGCACTAAATTTAAAGGAAGATAAAGGTACAGAATGCCAGTACTTAAATTGAGATTAAAAATGGAAAAGATGGTGGTACCGCCTTCCGAAAAAGGGAAGGGTCCGTTCACAACCTCGTCCACTTCCTGTATAATTCGTTTTTAAAATTAGTCTGCTTGGTTCATTTTACAATATATACAGTTACTAGCATAGAAAAAGTGCCTATTGGCAAAGAGAGTTTTGAATGAAGAAAGCAAAAAACGCGGGAAACACTGTAGTGAATAAAAACGAGAATGGATTCAATTTCTCATAAAAACCGGTAAAACCTACAATAAAGTTAAAAGACTAGTTAGCTGTTCAGCTGCAATGATTCGCAATGCAACTATTTATAACGAACTGTGCCGTTAGTACCCAAGAACGTCTAACTTGGTCCATTGAGAAATTACGCTACTTCTTGAGGACCGACTAGTCGGAAGTGGTTCTATACGGCGATAAAGGGCACCATCAGTATGTAAGACGCCTCCCTAATACAGAGTACGACCCCAGATTCACAAGTCAAGATATGAAGTCATGCTCCAGTGCAGACATCGGAAATCAGCTTTGTACAAAAATCTTGAATTGCATGTGTGGCATCGAAATTTGACTACTTTTCAAGGCCCAGATACGGAACATGAGGAACACAGTGCCTGTGGATAATTATTCTTTAAACATGGGTAACGGAGAGAGTAAATACTTTGCTAGAATAACGTGTTTCTGTGCCTAAAATTAGCACACCATTATATACGTAATATAGAGCTTCTTATGGGCTTTATACCGGATATATTGGTCACTCTAGTCGTTGCAGAGTAAACGAGTAATCCTGGATAAAGTGAAGCTTGGCGGCGAAAATTAATGAAATCGGTCCAGCAACTAAGCCAGCCCAATATAGTATACAATGGATTTCGTTGCAACATTTTTATATAAATTTGTATCGGTACCTGAGAGTAATTTTACATATTTAAGCCATGCCTATTTAATGAATATAAAATATTCGAATATTACAGCCGAACTTAGCCTTCCTTATTTTTTTTATTTTAATAATAACTTCCAAGAAGGGCGGTAACCCTTTGCTCGAATATACTCTTAAAATAACACATGTCGCTCTCTTCTGCCACAAAATGAGCAGAAATGAGTTTGCACACCGTTCCATTACCATTTCGTGCCGGCCACATTTTCACAATAGATACAATTCCATGCCGTCGACAGATACACTCAAATAAATATGATTTGTAACATTTGTGCTGTTTATTTTCGGCATTTTTATGTGATAACTTCTAAGAAAACGGGCGCTGATGTTGTCACAGTTATGAATATGCCGAGTACAAACGTTTCTTATGTCGCGCACATATGGAAGTATGTAGCTATATTATCTTGTTGATTAACTACTTGACTGCCAGCCGGCTTGCTGACTACACACACACACATACACCTACCTGCACGATTTCCATCGCCAACGCACTACAACTGCCAGCAGTTGTGGCGGCTGCTGCTGCTGCGCCAACGTCGACGCCGGCATTGCCATTGAAATTTAAATTGAAAGCGACGATGGTTTTCAACTTAATGGCAGCGGGCTCGTTTGTGCCCGCACATTAGTATCTAAAGAGTTCAGTAGTTGCAGATACATCGTCGCCTTCAGTGGTATCTAAATGAACGCAAGTACGGTGGCTTAAACAAACACGAGTGAGATACTTAACAACAAACAGCCGGACGTGGACGATAGTGAGAGTTAGAGAGTCGCGCAACATTTACCAACAAAATATCCATTCCTGTATATATAACTGTTACAAACCCCACATTAACCACCCCAACGGCGTACAGTGACCACCCACCCAAAAACACTTCGGTTTTCTTTCTACCTTCCGCAGTACTATTCGAGTAGTGTACGCGCACGGCATCTCAGTATCCAGAACAAACATAAAGTGTGATTTTTTGATTCAAGTGTTGTGAATTTCAAGTTCATTTAATTTGTGTGTGAGTGTACGTGCAGAAACGAGGCCAAGTGAAATTAATTGCAAATCCCAAAAGGCATACCGTTATTCTCCAAATATTTATATAAATACAGAAATTAATATACAGAAGTGTAAGTGAATAACGCGTACGAAACATTCGAAATATCTCAGCGAAAACTTCCACGAAACAACCGAGCACCGGACAGTATTATTTATTTTGGTTTTTGTTTGAAGTAACACATCCGGCGTGGCAGCTGGATTGCGACTTGGCTGTGTGCATTAGAACAACAAAAAGAATACGTGCATAATTCTTCCTTTCCTCCGAAGACTGGTTAGTATCTTGTTTTTGTGTCAAATATGTTGATATATATGTATGTATACTTATATAAACTGTGTGCTTGTGCGATATTCTTGATTTTTAATCTTCCTACCTGCGAATATACATACGTTGTACATACATATTCGCAAGAATTTATGTCAGTCGGTCTACGTGTATACGTGACGCATCTGTTGAGCGTTTTAATGTTGTCTGTGAGTGCCCAAATATGAGTACATGCGCATCGATATATAGTAATTCATACCTGAGTATAAGCAAATATTGGCTGACATTATTATATATACAATGTACGTAAGATGATAATAGTTAGTCTAAACTGTTGTGGATATTAACTTTCGAGGGCTTAATATACTTTTATATATTTATGTACATATATACAAAAATATACATTTATTTGTACATATAAATACATACACAAGCAATATTTGTTAAACTCTAAGTAGGTACTTGTGGCAGTCACTCAACTATGTTTGAAGTAATTTATCAAAATATCTAAGTCACATAAGAAATTACTAAGTATGAGTACTTCTATACCAAAATGCACACAAATAGTACATATATCACTGTGTACTTTACGAAAAACAACAAATATCAGTAACTCATTAGACGAATTACTGCTCCAACAAGTAAAAATCGCAAAGGCACATGATGCCATGCTTCCTATTCCATATATGCATACATATCTAAATACATATATGTATATATACATACATAAATATATGAACGTCTGTATTTGTGCAACAATTTCATGAGAAAATATCAATGTATGCGAAAAGCCGGCAACGCTTTATTGCGGGGGGAGACTACTAGACGCATACTTGACTGCCGACGTCGCAGTCGTCATAGTCATCGTCTCTAATCAGTAGCAGCAGCGTGAGTGTGCATTACATCATTGCAAGGCAAATGTGGCACGATAGCGGGTAATAGCTTTGCATGTGGTCAACGAATTTGAATGACAATACAACGTACATACATATACATATGTATGTATGTATATGTATCTATGTATGTGTATAGAAGGTGGTTGTAGGTGCTCAGCGAACCGTGAATGCCATCGGTTTATATGCTGTGAGTTTGATGCGATTGTAGTGGCACATATAATTCAGATTTTATGAACTTCGTGCGCCATAAATAACTCCCGCTAATTAAAGAAATTTTAAGTTAGCACTAATATGTACGTATGTGAGTGAGAGAGGCGGGTTTTCGCCTTAAGAAATGTATATCAATGCTCGGAGTGCCTGGACTAACGTCTATGTGACATACTCTTTAAGTTTGGTGTTTGCGAGATTGTTTTAAATCAGTTCCTATAAACAATATAAATGATAGCAAAATTGCCAAAATTCATCTGGATTTCCAACTTGAAGCTAACTACAGTTCGTCTTTTATACCCATGTATATTGTGTATCTCCAAGGCTCGGTATATGGCTCCAGCTTGATTCGAGAATGGTTTGCACTCACCATTCGGTCCAATTTAAATAATGAATTTAAATAATTCTAACTTCATTTTTTTATATTTTATATTTGGCAAAAATAGATGGCGGCATTATTTCTGTAGATGTACATATATTTTAGGAAATGTCGGTGTACCAAATCTTCAATCCCATTATACATATATTTATTCCAATTGTTTTATTATGTGTGTTTCATTTCAAACTTTGTTTAATATGTGTATATATGTACAAATAGCTTGAAATACAATGCAGGACAACGTATGTCGAGTCGGCCAGGGATGTATAAAATCATTTAAATTAGACCGAACAATCTGTAGGCCATTCAAAAAAGTTGACTCAAAGAAAACGGAGTACACAACAAGTTGTTAGTAATTATCAAATTTATATTTGAAATCGTAGTAACTACATACATATGACGTACATATACATACGTATGTATATGAGAAATTAAGAAAATTATATGAATTTATCCTTAATTACTTTCGATTTAAATTTGAAATACTACACTTCATTCATTCAACGTTTTGTAGCTATTGTAGAATTAATTCTATGCTCAGTCTGAAATGCTTACGCCCCCAAAATCAATATACACTCAGTGTGTTTGTGTGTAACTTTTCACTGATATGGAGCGCAAATAAAGTATGTAAGTTATTTGTTCTACTTAGGAAGTAACGAAATTTAATTAAAATGAGCTCTCCACATCAACAGACACTACAAACACTACATACATACATATGTACATATATGCATTTAGAAATACATATATAAATATAAAATGTAAGTGTAATGGATATTAGGGTGGGCTATGATTTTTACATTTTGAGCTTTTGGAGTAGAACTATAAAAAATGTTTTGGAGGAATTCATTATTTTCAGTTACAGAACGCGATAGAACTTTAAAAATACTCCATTATAAAATTCGCGGTACCTTTTTAAGATTATATTTATTAGTAGTCATGGCCTGATTACTCTTGTTGAACCTTTTGGGAGAGACTTTTGAAGACACATAACAAACACTAGTTTGGTTAATACATAAAAATATATTTAATTAGTAGAGAAAATGAAATTTTAATTCAGAACTGTAGACAATCACTATATCAACGAGTAATAAATATACTTTTGTATATATGTACCTAGTATATAGCTTTTATATGCTTACTAAAACCCAGTGCATATACTTCATAACCACAAATGCCCAGTCCAAATTTATACATACTCTTACTCGATAATTAAGCATAGCCAGATTTTTGATATCTAAACCGTATAAACCACTCTAGTATATGTACATACGAAAATTTGCATATACATATGTATGTATGCATGCACTTATATGGAGACATATCGCGGTAGTTTGTACATACATATGTAAAAATTATTACTTGACAAAATTTAATAAAATATTCAAAGCAGCCAAGAATTTTTTGAGTTTCTCTTGCTTCCAGTTTACTATTGCCGGTACATGAAAATAACATAAATAAAAGACGAACAATTAGTGCCAGCACAAGCCACATGCTATGGCCTTTTGGTACTTGTGTGGTTGTACGAAAATTATTTTAAATTAAAACATGTCTATTACTATTTTATTTAGTAACCGTAACAGAACAATCCTTTATTAAAATATATGTAATCACCATAAAAATAATTACATTTTCAAAAATTGTGCAAATATTGTTTTAAATATAAAATTTTTAATTTTTTTCATCATTTTTTTTGAAATTCTAACAGCGAAAAGTTTTAACAGACAAAATGTGGAGCGCCCTAATGTTTGTAAATATACACAAACTATTGCCAGATATGTGATGTGGGGCTAAAGTGTTTTTTTCAACACAATTTCTTCAGATAAAATCAAGTGCGACTAATCAAATAACTATACTTGCGTGAATGGGCGCATTAATACTTTCATAAATACATAGAAATATACACAGACATATACAGGCGAGTGGCTCTCGAAACCACATGATTTGAATAGTAAAATTTAAGTGGAATTTCGTCTAATTAACAGTCTCAATATAGAAGAACAAATAAACATGCGATTGTACATTATATACACTTAGCTGAGTAGTTTTATTTATAACTCGAAAGAAGTATATGTACTTACATATGTATTTACGTAACTGGCCAAAGGAAAACTTTTACCGACATTAATTTAACCTCTTGGCAACAAGAAATTGCAGAAATATTTATGTATTTTATTGCACTCTAAGGGGCTGAACTTCATAAAAAAATTAAAATAAAACATCAATTCTTATAAAGTGTCTCTATGTCCCATCCACGTAATATTCTCTTAGTGTTTTGTAAAATATGTATCACCTACGTAACGCCAGTATATCAGTAGCTCTGTGTTGTGATAAAAACTTTGAAGAATAAACCAGCTCAGTGGCTATTGAGCCAGGACGCCGAAGGTTTCTCATACTGGGTGGCTGATGAATTTTGCTACGCTACATTAATAAACTCAAATAATTTTTTTTTCAGTGTATGGAATTCATTTTTCTTTTATTCATGTTAAAGCTCATTCAATTTTATTAAATATAGCTTAATTAGTTTTAAAAATAATGGCATTTAAATGCCCCGTTGATGCATGGGCGGCATCTTACCTTTTTTTCTTTTGTATGGCAGCAGCTACAGCAGCGATTTTTTCCTCCGTTCGAACTGAAGGGTTTCGATGGTAAGGTCTTCTGTTGACTGTCCCATGCTCGGCAAAATTGTTTAATTGTTTACAAGCCTCATTATGGTCCATCTGCTCGGAGGATTGCCTATACTCTCTTTGAACCGAAACTACGGACTCCAGTGCGTGATAGCGGCGGACAATCCAAATTCTTGTTTCATTGTCCCAGTTATCCATTTTTGTTAAATGTAAAAGTCAATCTCCAAATTAAAAAAAAAAAATTAACCAGATTCATTAAATAGAAAAAAGTTATTTAATTTTTTTTTGGTAGCGGCTTTCATCAGCCACCCTGTATACTGATTCTTTCAAAAGCAAAGAAGTTCAAAGGCCGGCTATGTTCTTCTAATTAATTTTTATTGGATTGATAAGCACAACTATCTGGCGAGCGCCACGTTTCGAAGTGTTATAGAAATTTTCCCACTTGAAAACTCCATAAACATCGATAATGACGTAACAGTGAGGTTATAAAAGAGTAATCACTATTACCAATTAGTAAGTTAGTCGGTTTCAAATTTTGAATTGAAATAATTCGTCATAAAAGTCGAAAGTTTGATTGAATGCCACGGATAAAGAGATGACATTGCAAGAAAGCGTTTAGGTTGGCAATGATATCGGTCGAATTTCAGTCTCCGGTTAAAAAAAGGTCTATTTTAATTTCTTATTTAAATTTAAAGACTAATGGTTTGGTTTACTTTTTCTTGCTTGTACCACTTGTAAAAATTTTTTTGACTCAGCATATTCTCACCGTATGCCAACATTTCAAGTGTTTTTGAGTACTTAATTCCATTTTTCACGCAAATAGATTTCTCTTTTAAATAATGTACCTGTAAAAACAACATAAAAGTCGATGCAAGAGTAAAAGTGGAACTCTTCCTTCAAGGCTACTAAGTGTGGTTTTCAAGAAATTAATGAATGCACATTGAGGATAATTAATTGACTTGTGCCGTGACAAATCAAGTTGACTTTATCCTAGAGCCAACATTGATTTGTTTTTATTTACTTTCTACGTCAGCGCGTGTGTAAATAGGTGTTGTAATTAGTTTGTCTGGTCGTTATCTATGACGCATATTCTATTTATTTATTTTATTTTTTTTTTTGTGGGCTATTTGTCACTACCCGCATAAGTGCAAATGAGTGTACCTGACATGGTTTATCGTCTATTGACAATCAAATATTTATTGATATTAAGTATGTATAACTACACGCTCGATTTTTTTTTACATACAAATATATATAGTATGTACATATGTAAACATACATATATTTAAGTTAACATATAAGCATGCAACAATTTCACTAGCGCTGCTGATAACGCAATGCGAGTCTAAAAGTTTACTTTCGTTTAAAAGTGACTACTGTCGATATGTATTGTATTTATGTATGTCTATATAAAAGAGCAATAATAGCGACAACAGGTGACTTTAGCTATAACGCCTGTGGACATTTATAATCCACGCGACCTATCCCAACACATTTAATCGCATACATATGTGCACATATATGTATTTACAGAGATTATGTCTGGGCGCAGGTGTCCACCTTTTGGCCAAAAATGGCTTTCGTAGTATTAAAGGAAATTAGTAACAAACAAATTGAAAAAATCACATTAGCCTGATATTGTTGTTGAGATATTGAAGGGGGTTTACTGATAAGAAATGCTACAATAAAATTCTAAGTAAAGCAGACAGAAAGTATGAGTATTTCTCACACATATTTTTACTATTATGACGCACATGTGACTAGCTTTGAATAACGTAGAATTCTTATGATAAATAGCTAAGTTGTTTAATTTGTTTGCAATAAAGGATTATATATGAACATTATATTACAAGTTTGAAGCCACATTCGAAATGCTGTTGAACTCTATAGGGATCTTTCATGCTGAAGTGTAGTCAATGTCTGTCGGCAATCCACCATTTCAGGAAGAAAATTAATTGATATTTCTTCAAAAATTGCAGCTAAAACCAATCATGGCTTTGCACCCATCAAACCTTCTGAAAATACTAAAAAATAATTGATCTTACATAAACTCTGCTATAATTTGAACTTTCTACATACAGTGACTCACGAAATTGATCACTTTTAATGAACTTTCACTATTCGAATAGTCGACAACGAACGGTAAACCGAATAGTCGAAAATGAGCGGTTAATCGAATAGTCGATGACTGACGATTATCCGAATAGTGCAAACTGAATATTATTATTCGAATAATGCCCTATTCGATTAATTCGGTTAGTCGATTAGTCGAATACCAAGAGCTCTACTCCGTACCTAAACTCTATCGTGCACATGGGGTATATTAAAAAATCGGTCGTAGGCAACATAGACCCATTGAGCAAATTACGACCTAAGTATGCCAAGAACACTCAAAGCCGTTATAGACTTATTTTACATTTAGTTTCGTTATTGCTTTTATTTATTGTTGTTTGATGAAATATTAATTAATGAAAGAAAGAATTCAAAAACATCAGACCATTTATTAGCTTTTTCTCATCGATTGGGTACCTATTGATACAGTGATAAATTTCGTGAGTTACTGTATATCCCTAATTTGCCTTCCCTCTTTGCTTTAGAGCCCTTCTAAATTGACAAGTACTTCATCTAGCCATTTGACGCTAAACGAGGTTTCATAAAGATAAACACTCAAACTCCTTAATGAACTTCTTAAATAGCCACGCAAATGTATACACAAATTATTATAGTATTCGAGGTCAAAATATAATACCTTTTGTAGTTTTATCGCATTCGGACCCATGAAAGATATCCCATCTCAATCAGCTGAAGGTAGCGTATTCCCACAGCTAGTACGTACTACGACTTATCGGTCCAAAACTTGAAAAACTGTCCTTGGCCAGATAAAATTAGAAACATTTCCATGAAAATGAATGGACTTGAAACGAACGAATTAAAATAGTCTTTTTATTAGTTTACAAACTTCTCTAGAATTTAATAAAACGAGTACATCCATTACTCACGGCGCCGATTTTGAGTGACACTTCAAAATTATAATCAAATCTTGTTAGTGATTACTTAAAATATTCGTTCTCATACAATTGCACATACCCCTAAACATAAGTATCTACAAGTATATGTATGTTTATCAGTAAACGTCTAAATTTGACGTAAGTAGAGTTTTGGGAATTATAGATTTATTTCCCCTTGATTTTATCCTAATCAGTCACGTATACGCATAACATATGTACATACTATGTACATACAGTTGAGGGGATTTATTAGAATTGAGTTCATGAAGACGTCTGATAACAACCGACCACACTTAAGTCATAAATAGTTTTATTGTTTTAATTTCTAAATAAGTACATTTCAATGACTTGCTAGATTTAAAAAAAAATTGTAAGTTCTTTGCACTTAGTCTGTTTTAGATTAGAGCACTGGCAGTCATGGTAGATATTTCAACGTCGAGATTATACTTCAACGTTTCGTCATCAATCCATAATTAACTAAAACGTTTAACGTAGTTTCCTTGAATGTGTCAAATTTCATTCCAGGATCTAAATTCTAAGATGGGTTGCGGTAATATTCATGTCCAGTTCTTCTCGGTTAAAGCTTCACGAAACCATCGTCAGTTGTGAAACTTTGATAGCATGGTTTACTAACTAACTTACTGGGACTGAAACCTCATGTAACCCATTGGCTCTATACGGCAGTTTACGATTATGACATATGGAATATTGGTCTGGTGGCAAATAATTGATAAAAAATACGCGGTAAAATGTATTGAAAATTTTCAAAGAGCAGCAAATATATGCATCAGTGGAGCTCTTAACTGCCAGCGAAGGCGGCACTTAGACTGAGGGAATTTTCCCTTCCTATAATTGCTTGAGCTATTAATGGGACTGTCTGACTATTTCACGATAAAACTGCCATGGATTCCAGGACGCAGTGACATTCCAGGAAACTGTGAAGCGAATGAACTAGCCAGACTAGGTACCACCATAGATAAAGAGGGAATATATGGACATGGTTCTGGTCACATGTATATATTCAATCAAAACATCATTAAACTAAAACTGTCGATATTTTCTATTGTATACAGTTTAAATTAAATTAAATTTCTTTATTCCGTTAATCAACCTTTAGAGGAGACAGTTGAAAGGGTTGTCTGGCACTCCAATTAAACCACTCCGATATATTAATTTCAAAGGTCACTTGTGTTAGTACCACAAATGAACGGTAATCAGCAGACATGGCTCGAGGAACACCTCGCTTTAGAAGTTTGAGGACTCGTTGAGCTTAGTTATTCGAATATACATATGTATGATTTATTACTATGTTATCTAACAGGCACACGTCGTGCTATTTTCACTTTTGCACATGGATTCTAAGAATCATGCCCATGCGCCACCATAAATATTTGTTTACTTCAAATTACCGTTGTATCCAGTCGCCATATATGACAACAGATATGCTGATTTTAAAACATTCGAGCTTACATAAAAACTTAAACAAGTACATGCGTATGTGTGAGTGCTTAAAGTAGTCCATTGTTAAAATTAGCAGGCTTTTGAATTCAAAAGTCAACAACCACTTTATTTGCAGCGTTTCATTCACTGGCAACAACAAAATTAATTTTTCATGAATAGAGGTTGGTAGGTCAGGAAAATTTCCTATAGTTTATGCGCCAATATGGTATTACACATAATATGTACGTATGTATGGATATGAAGATGTATATACATATGTGTGTATATCAAAATATTTAGAATGGCGAGACGAATAAATTTACTTATCTGTTTGTCTATCTGTACACGCGATGGCTTGATTAAACACTGAAATATCTTTATTAAATGTGATACACATACTCTCTGGAATACACTTGTATATGTATGTATATACATATATAGTGGGGATCGAACCACACGGAGATATGTTTAGCGTTTACTAGAAGAAAATGCAAAGTCATCGGAAAGGAGTATCCGTAAATAGAGCGCATTGCCTCTAGGCTTACATTAGTCCATGTGTGTTGTCTGTGTTATCGTAAGGATTTTGTAATATTCTATTAAAACTCCGTATATAGATTTACTCTTTAATTAGGTTAGATTAGGTTAACGGATCTCTGTACCACAGGAGATCCCACTTGGACAGCTAAAGCCAGTCCGCAAGTTACTCAACAACACTTAAGTGACGACAAAGCCCCTTGAGCCTTAAACGAATTTGTACTGGCAACTAATTTGTAATCTGGAGAGTTCAATCGGTTCTCCGAAGTTTGTCGTACTAAGATGTTTCATCCGGTGTCTAGCGAAAACTGGACAATTTACATCCGTCCGTACATCCGTTACATATGTGGCCTAACGCCATGTAGCCCCATTGGGTAGTGTTCAGTAAGAACTCCTACCATTACGGCGAGCTGAACCTCACTTAGCTCAGTGGATCTCCTGTGATCCACCTTAAGTCAGGATGGCACTGGCTTTGCAGTTCCCAGCGATACTGCTATAGCCTGGGACCCTAACTAGTCTTATATTAAAGTAGCTAGAACCTATTGATAGAGAGGCTAAGCACTCCTTGAATCAACATACATACGTATACTTATTATAGAATGTCATTAAGTATCAGCGTCGGTGTAGTCCTCAGTGCCCCGCATATGCTTATGAGAGCCGCTCTTTGTACACGTTCTAACTTCTTAGCATGTGTAAGCTTGCCGAGCGCCCTCCCCATACTCTTTTATTAACGAATATATGGATTTTCATAAATATTTAATTTGAAATTACACTGAAGTGGTAATCTTAATGACTATACAGATTACATTGCGTTTATTCCGACAAAATAACGGGTCTACAAGTGTCAATCTCTGAACGGCTATAAATTACATCTGAATATGCATGTACACACATCACTTGGAGGTCATTGGTGGAAATTTCAACCAAAACCAAAAATCGAAAAAACTAATACTTTGCCAAAAGCTTTTTGAGCCCAGAAGTAGACAGAATTGACTTCAAATACTTTATTTGAAAAGTGTACGCTAGTAGCCTTCCTACCATTGACGAGATCAAGACAATGAACTATTCGAAGAAGTAATGGAGAAGGCAGTAAAAACATAATTATTTAATATTTATGTACCGACAAGTTTATTCCTCTATGTTTATGGAATTCAATTAATGGTAATCAAATTGCAATAAACCCTAGCAAAGTCCATTAAATAGGCTTTCTAGAGAATTACTCCAATATGATATAATAATAACAATGTGTTTAAATTCGTCAAACTCTGTAAATCGACTCATTCATGAGCATTCGAGACTGTACATATGTAAACGAGTGAGCTTGGTTTGTCTCTAAACAGAGTTTGTTTACCTCAGCGGAGTTCACAATCTATGCGTAGCACTTTTAAGTCTGCCAATAGTTTCAGGTTACAAAAACATAGACATACAATTACACATAAATATAATACATAAAGCACCTTTTAACTGTTTGCACCCCTCGCTCTTACCTCAAATGGTTGGGGCAAGAATATGTATTTTAACTGTCATACAGTTGTTCACTTTTTCATTGCGTTTACTTTTTCATTGTAGCTCCAAAAGCCAGCGATATGAGCCAGAACCCGGACACCACATTCATACCGGATCTTCCAAAAGGACCTTTATGTAGATATCGCAGTCGTGCTAAATTCGACTGGAAGCAGCTTAAAGTAATATTCGAAAGAGAACAGGATCTGCGCATCAAGGTTTGATTGTTTTAAAGTATGTTTTCATAACAACAGACATTTCTAATGACCAACTTTTATTTTGTAGTATAAAGTGTGGAAAATCCTTGAAAATGATCCGCTATTCTCCAAACCACAGTCTACACTGTCTGCCGACGAACAGAAGCATCTCTGCGCTATGCAAGTTAACCGCATGCCACATTTGAATCTCATACCAAAGGAGATCGAACAAAAGAGTTTCGGCGAAAAGACCAAATATTTGATGAGCATAAATGAGGCTTTACACACATACTGTCCGAGTTTGTCGGTGAAAATCGCCTTGGGTGTGGGGCTTTTCAACAACGCCATACGCGCTATGGGCACTGAGCGACACATGAAGTACTACGATGCTGCGTGGAATCGTGAGCTGATAACATGTTTGGCCATTACTGAGCTGGCGCATGGTAGCAACACAAAGAGCATTCGTACCACCGCTACATACGATCCGAAAACACAAGAGTTCATTATAAATACGCCAGATTTTGAGGCGGCGAAATGTTGGGTTGGCAATTTGGGCAAAACAGCCACGATTGCGATGGCATTCGCCAATCTATATACGGCTGATGGTGAAAATCATGGGTTACACGGTTTTCTAATACCCATACGTGACCCGAAGACACTGCAGGCATATCCAGGTGTGCTGGTTGGTGATATTGGCGAAAAGATCGGTCTGAACGGCATCGATAATGGATTTGTGTTGTTTTCGAATTACCGCATTCCACGTGAAAATCTGCTGAACCGCACAGGCGACGTAACACCTGAAGGCGTGTATGAGAGCGTATTTTCGGAACCCGGTAAAGTGTTGGGTGCTGCTTTGGAGTCCTTTTCGGCGGGTCGCATTGGCATCATGCAAGAATCAGCTAATACTCTGGCCAGCGCGGCTGTAATTGCGGTGCGTTACGCAGCGCTGCGAAAGCAATTTGGTCCCGAGAAAGATGGACCTGAAGTACCGATAATTGAGTACCAACTACAGGTGAGTGTTAATTATATCCTTATAGATTAAACAAATATTTTATAAAAATTTCACTTGTAGCAATGGCGCATATTCCCATATCTGGCGGCTGCTGGAGTACTAAAACTTGCTGTGGCGGAGTTGACAGAAATTTACCTTGGTATCATTGAAAGATCACAGAAGGACTCAAATGGCTTTGAGTTATTGGTGAGTTGGATCCTTAAATATTTACTTACAAATTTTCTTAAGGCCCACTCACATATGAAAGAAATTATGTTAGCTGAGAAAACATAGCCCCGTAAAATCGTTCGAGTCAAGTAGTTTGCTGTCTCGTGACAGTTGCTGTTTTTTAACAGATTAATTGATTTTTACACACTTATTTTTTATTATTATTTTTATTCAAATTACAGACCCAAATTGTTTCCGAGATTCATGCAGTCATCTCTTCATCGAAACCACTACTCACATGGACCGCGAGAGATGCTATACAGGAAGCAAGAGAAGCTTGTGGCGGTCATGGTTATTTAAAAGCTTCCAAATTGGGTGATCTTCGCAACGATCACGACCCGAGTGTCACCTATGAAGGCGACAATAATGTGCTTGGACAACAAGCGTCCAACTGGCTACTGCGACAATGGAATGGTTCAGTAGAAAGTCCCGTGGCTACTGCAAATTTCGTGAAAAATCGGGGTGACATACTGCAATATACCTACGAAAAGGTGGTGCGAGAATCACCAATTGAATCGATGGATTGTGAGTAAAATGCTATAAGTTGTATTTGAGCGGATACTTAATTGCATAATTGTTTTATTTTCTAGTTGCTCTGCAGTGCTACGAGTGGATGTTATGTTATCTGCTGGATAAGACAGCGAATCGTGTGGCTCAAGACATAAAGGCGGGCGCGCATCGCTTTGATGCACGCAACAACTCCCAGGTGTACGGTGCGCGTGATTTGTCATTGGCCTATGCGGAATATTTCGCGTTGAGTCGTTTCCGCGAACGTTTTTGCCGTTTGGCTGTGAACAGCGACTTGTCACAAGTATTAGAACTGCTTTTCGCCATCTATTCAATGTGGTGCATCGACCGTCACATGACCACCTTCTATGTAGGCGGATTTGCGACGTCAGCCTCGTTTGCGGAAACGATACGAGCACGTCTACTTGCGAAATGCAGCGAACTCAAGGACTCAGCCGTATCGGTGGCAGACGCATTGGCGCCACCCGATTTCGCACTTAATTCGGTCATCGCCAAATCCGATGGGCTTTTGTATGAGAATCTACAAAGTGAATTTATGACCAATAAGGGCGCATTTGAACGCCCATCTTGGTGGAAAGATATTATTATTCCTCAGGTTAAGTCGAAGCTTTAAAACGGTACTCCGCCGAATGTGGATAAGCAAACGTATTGCATTTTCCTAATGTAGGGCATTTTTACGAGACGAATAACTGTACTGTAGTTTAATGTAATGTGTGCGTGAATCATGAAGGTGATTGTGTCTGTATAGAATATATGTATGTATGTAAGCTATGTACGGGTATAATTTATGGGCGCACAGTCTTGTGCAAAATATAAAACTGATACTAATGTTAGAGATATCTCTGATAATGGAACGAGTATATGATATTCTTGTGGCTTCAAATTTTTACATACACAAACTATTTGATATGAAAATTTATTAAGTAAATATAATATATATACCTACTCTTAGTATATATATACTACATACATGTATTTATATCGTTTCATAGTGCATCAAAATAAAAATATTTATGTATATTTAACTAATTGAATTTACATTACCACTATTGTATTTCCTAAATTAATTTTTGTATCGATCTTACGTTGGAGTTGTTGTTGGCGTTTGAGAACGCACTAAAAATGTTTGTATGTATTCTGTAGCTGTTAAATCATTATCTTGATTAAAGATTTTAACTGAATGAGCACTGTAGTATTTTTATCCAGTTATTTTGCAACAAATAAGGCTTAGGTAGTTTCGTTTGGAACACTGGATACTCTCACTCAATATGATAAATGCGGAAAATGTTGGGAAGTTTTTAAATTGGAAAATGATTGTCACGACAAAGTGCCGTTATGCGAAAAGCTATAATGTGCATAACTATGCTACAAATTTAGTTCAAGAGATCAAAATCGGACTATCTTTTTTCGCAGCCCCAGATATCCGGGAATGACTGACTTCGTACCGGAAATATCGGTCAATCAAAAATGTTGCCTGATGCTAAAAGTATTCCCCATTCCCTTTTAATAACTTTTATGGACTTTCTTTCTTCTTCTTTATTGGCGTAGGCACAGCTTACGCGATTATTGACGATAAAACAGAGTTTTCCAGAGTAAAGGTCTTCCTGTTCCTCCTCTGCTTCCTTTACTGCATCGAACACTTTCAAAGAGTGATGATAATGCGTAAGCCAGCAGCTGTAAACTCTTATAGAATATTGTTCCTTCTATATTTAGCTCTGCACCTCGTATTATTTTTCGCGACAATATATGGACAACTCGGAGAATTCCTTCCCGATCCTGACGGAGTAATTCTTACTGTTAGATTACACAGAAGCATAAGGATCGTGGTGATGCCAATTTCAATATTTTGCGCATGATGAATATCTGGTCAAATGTACCTTTTCCAGAACTAAAGCCGCACTGATAAGGTCCAATCAATTTGTTGAGTGTGGGCTTTAGACTTTGAGAAGGCTCCACGGTAATTGGTGAAAATTGTGGGACCCTCCTTTTTGTGAATTGGGCAGAGTACATTTATGTTCCAATCGTCGGGCATGCTTTCGTCCGGCCATATTCTGCAAAGAAGCTGATGCATGCACCGTGTCAATTATTTGCCGTCGCTCGACTGCCAATCTATCGGTCCCCGCCTCTTTATTGTTCTTATTTGGACTTCTTCATAGTCGGGCAATGGAACATATATTCCATCATCATCGATTGAGGTATCGGGTTCATCGGGCCATCTTCTGGTGTCTCACTTTCACTGCCATTTAGCATTTTGGAGAATTGTTCCCTCCACAAATTCAGAATTCTCTTTTCATTGGTATTGGTTTCTATGTGATGGATCCCAAACCCGGCGCATCACCTCGTTAGGCGTGCAGTGTAGAGTTTGCGCAGATTTATATAGCTCCAAGACCGAGACCCACTCGCAACCGCAACGTTGAACTTAAAAGTCGGAATTGAGTTTAGCCCTGCAACTGTAACTACATACCCAGAAGCATGTCTACACACCCAATTACTCCCATATTAGCTTTCTTTAGTAAAGACAAATTTAACTTCGAGAACGATCATATCAGTTTGACTATGAAATTAAAATCCATGGAACGGAGGGATAAGCATGAAAATGCTTGCCCGTTACAAAACTAAAAATATTAACAGAAAATAAATTAAGTGATTATGTGACGATTTTTAACATAGCAACAGAGGCGAACCACAAAAAATTAAAGCAAAATTTAAATTAAAACATCGAATAAAATCAGATTTTATAAATCTCTTTAACTAGGATTTCATTCATAATTTGGAAAAATGCTTAAACGTTTGTAACGTTTTATTAACTTGTATTTTGGTAAATTGAATGATAAAACAAAAAATAATCAAAAGTAATTAAGCAAAATGTAAATGATTTAACAATACATTAAAACCAATATTTATCGGCGCGCAGTATGAAATAATTAAAAGTGTTGTTAGGCTCAATATCAAAAGTTAAATACATGATAAACCTGAAATGGCGCAGCAGACAGATGTGGCTTGTAATTATAAATGAACAAACAAAAGAAATAAAGTGAGGAATGAAATATGGAATAGAATGTTTACAGGCTTGAATTCTTGTTCATTTGTTAAACAAATTTTAGAATGGACATATAGCAATGACCGATGTCTAAATTGAATAAAAAAGTACGTTAGGTTAAAGGGCTGATCCCTGTGTAACAGGAGATCCCACCTGGACAGTTAGAGCCAGTCCTCTATGATGCCCCAAACTCCTCAATATGAGTTCCCGAGGCAGTCAAGTGACGACTAAGCACTTGGAACATTTCAAGAATTTGTACAACTTTGGCAATTTGCATCTGTCAGGATATTTAGTCTCACAGCATTTAGCCACATCGGGCGATGTCCAGTAAGGACTCCCATAATCACGGCGAGCTGAACCTTGCCAAGAACAAATACAGTCTGTCTTAAAATTGACAATATAATAGCTTCTGACACTTTTGATTAAGTTGGTTACGGAGCAGTAAAATCTTTTTTCGACAAACAAAACTCTTAACTAATATATAATCCATCATTCCTGGAGCCGACTTTGAGGGATCTAATAGAAAGATTATACTAAAAATTCAATTCAAAATCAAAAAAGCGAATGATTTTGCCTCGTTGACCGAATGGAAATAAATACTTCCGCTCTAAATACATTTCATGTGGTAAAAATTGGTTAAAAGCAAGGAAAATGTAGATGTATGTATGTATGTAATTGGCGTTGAACCGTTTAGACGGTTATAGCCGAATCGATGAGAGCTCGCCACGTCTTTCTTTCCTTCGCAGTTCGGCGCCAGTTGGAGATTCCAAGTGTAACCAGGTCGCTCTCCACCTGGTCCCTCCAATGGAGTGGAGGCCTTCCCCTTTCTCGGCTTCTTCCGGTGGGTACTGCATCAAACACTTTCAGAGCTGGGGTGTTTTCGTCCATTCGGACAACTTGACCTAGCCAGCGTAGCCGCTGTCTTTTTATTCGTTGGACTATGTCAATGTGATCGTATAACTCGTACAGCTCATCGTTCCATCGTCTGCGGTATTCGCCGTTGCCAATGTTCTGAGGACCATAATTTTCCTCTCGAAAACTCCTAGTGTCGTCTAAAGCAGGACGGGAATGATAAGCGACTTGTAGAGTTTGATTTTGGTTCGCCGAGAGACGACTTTACTTTTCAATTGCCTACTCAGTCCAAAGTAGCACCTGTTGCCAAGAGTGATTCTGCGTTGGCAAATGTAGATAGGAAAGATCAAATGAGAAGGGTTTAGATTTACTTAGTATTTCGAAGATTTCGTTTAGCGGCATCTTGGAAAACACAAAAACAGCTAGCGTGTGCTATTGTGACTTAACCAAAATCGGTTAATTACTCTGTGAAGACAAATTTCCCATAATATTTCTTACATATGTATGTATGACTTGGCATATCTGGATCAGAGTTTTGTCGGCTTGGAAGATGAAATTTTCATAGGGTATATTTTGGTGACTACATCGAAGAATATTATGGGAATTTTGAAAATCTTGAGTTAAATTCTTCGGCAATTTCGATAAATAAATAGCTGTAACCACCCGTAAATATATAAAATGTCAATACTGAAATATCAACAGTCCTTGACTTTAAGAACTGACAAAATCTCTTTGAGTGGTTTTTTAAGTTTCTATGTTTGGGTTAACAATGTGTTAAACATCTGCTTATAGTGTATATTTATTTACCAAGTCATCGAGTGCTCATGACTTGAGCTGGGTGATTCCCAACCATAAAATTTGATTGTAACTCTGTTCGTTGTGAATCTAATTTGTTAATTTGTTGTCATCATCGATGCTCTTTTTCGTAGTTATTTTTGTATCTATATTTTGTTTTCTGTTTTGCTTTTCTAATTTCTTTTTTAAGTGTTTTTTTGGTTTGTATTTGCCGCCTGTCTATTTATTTCTGTTTTATTTCCATAATTAAGCGACGATTTAGATTTCTCTTTTTACTTGGCGCTCAAAATGAATATTACATATTTAAATTTGTAGCAATAAACTTTGCAAACAAAATAAATAAAACCGAAAAACTTAACCCTTTAAAGCACCATGTAATAGACATGAAATATTGAGATTAAGAATAATGTAAATCTAGACTTTTACACTGACATATCGCTAAATCAGTAAACCACTACTAGTAAACTTCAACGATAGTTGAGTTTTTGTGGAGGCCCAATTTCCCCAACGAAGATATGGATTCGAATATTTGTACTATGCAACACTAGCCGTTTCACTTAATGTCTCGAAGTAGAATATGTGACTTCAAAAACTAAGCAGCCTGAAGCGTATAAGGAATGGAGTTTCCAAAACAGTCGAGTATCTTGGAAATATTGGAAATATGAATATGCGTCTCTCATTTCTTCTATTAGAACCTGTATAATTTTACTATATTCTCCGATTGACTTAAGAGAGGTTAAAATTAAAATAAAAAAAGGAATGCTTTTTTTAAGATTTTATGTAATTAGTTAATATTTTTCTGTTTGTGTTTGTATCAAAGTTGCTTTGCTTTTTCCCAAAAAAACAGGTATTGGGCTATATAAAGTGTGTGAAGCTGATATTTTGCAAATTATAATATATGTTGAAGATATTTTGGGTATTTTTAATGAATACTTAATGACTTGCATATCGAAATGTTAGACGAAAAAATAATCTTTTATTTTATATTTATTTATTTTTTTTATTATTTATAGTTTTTGTAATGTTCTGAAATTAATTTGTTTATTAAATAATAATTTATAAAACTAGTATGTCAATATATGTAGCTTCCTTTCTAATACATCTCCAGTCTAATCTAAGAAAGTAAGTTATCTACAGAACTACCGAAAGTTAGTTCTTCACCAAAATATACTTTTGAAGAAACTGGGACGCGATCAAGATCGTCCGCTTTAATAAACATTGACTAAGAAAATTTATTTATTAACCTTAACAAAATTGCATTTTGTTTGTGAGCCACATTCAACAGGGAAGCACTGGAATGTATTTAATTTGTCTTCTTCCAAACAACTTCCACCACTCAAGGTATGAGGTATTACTAGAAATTGGCTTCATGACTTTCATAGTGTCCAGATCCCTTCTAAATACCGACCTTTTCTGAGTATAACAGTAATCGTCGCACCAGTTAGTCAACCGCTAAAATATTTTTGTGTTCGCAAATGATAGCCTAGATTTTTCACTTTACCATCAGAGCTACTTCGAATGATACCAATGCTGAATAATCTGAATCGAATTTTAAGGTGTTTAATTGAAACGAACATAATCGTTAGAGTATTCAAAAGCAAAATTGTTCTAATTCCAACAACATTTGAATAATATAACACTTATAAGTTACGCTGAAGAATATATTCTATAATTTACTATAATAATGGGACCATTAAATATTACAGGAGGAAGGCGTAAGCCATATTATGGTTATACTAGTATAATTAGACTATATAAAGCGAGCGCTGCTACACATCTCTCTTTGTGTTTCCGTTGACCCAAAGTTAAGCCAAAATTTACATAAATTACTGGAAATATCAGTAATTTTAGTGTTAAATAATTTCAGAATTATATATATTTATCTTAACTGCAGCTTTATGCAAGTTTCGTTTTTCATTATGTATTAAAATTTTATGATATCGCAAACCATTGTAGATTTATTAAGAATAAATACTTTATTGCACTCCAATATTGTGCACAAACAATTTCTCATCTATATACAAAAAATTTTAAATTTATATATTTCAATTTAATTTTTTATTGCAAATTAAAAATAATAACATAATTTTATCTAACAAACATATCGTAATTTAATATTTCTAAAACTATGGAATATATTGAGTAGTAGTTAGTAGGTGAAAACAAAAGACTTAAGCGACAAACTGCCTATACTTAATTTTAGTTAACAGTAGTTTTCAGGAATAATATTAAGGAAAACTATTGACATTAAATACTTTCTGTTCTGCAGAATTCTAAACCTTTCAAATTATTGATATAGTTGTCGAAATATGCCAGAGTGTATGTTTTGTCTATTGGTGGAGACTTCATTGTAGTCAGTTCGAGTTTCGATAATTAGGGAAAATATATTAGGTGTTTTGAAATTTCTTTTTTCAAAGGCATTTGGATAGCAGAAAGAAAAATCCATGGAATTTTCTAGCTTGAGGAATTATAAAATAAACCAAATCTAGGCTTATTATCCAGGCAACCAGGGATGGAACAGCTTCTCGAAGAAGTACTTAGCATTCGACTAAAAAATCGGATCACAAAATCGCTGGACCTCACTTTTTCTAACATATATTAATTAAGTCGTTCATTGAATTTACATATATCCCCTGCTTCCAAGTGCAAGCGAAAATGCAAAATTGAGAACTTGGAACAAATACAATATGCAAGGCACGACTTCATTTGGGCAAAACAATAACAAAAACTAAGAAATTATTTTGTATAACATTACAACAATACAATTTAACAGATCAAACGAAAAAGTAAAAGGTTTTCATTAGTCAAACAATTCTTAACTACATACACACACATGCAAAAGAAGAGGTTTCTAAAACCTCACAGCCGCTGTATCCACGAGTCTGTGGGGAGTCAGCGACAGATTAACGATTAATTATTGGTTTCAGGTGATGTGTATAAAGCGATTTTTGTTATTTGTTTTGATTTTTGTTTTTGCTTTTTACTCATCTTCAAACACATACATGCACATGCAATTCACCCACTGTGAGAGAGAGGGAATTCTATTTCTGATCGATCGAGGTGTTACTCCATCACCTACTGGCACCAAAGTCTATCAACGGGTTAAGATCTTTACCATTGACAGTGACCATAACATTTGCCGGGTTTATAAGCAGCAGTCCGAATACCTGTTGGAATCAATCGTGAAAAAGTTGTTGCGCAAAGAAGACGTCTCCCATTTAAGTGTTGTGCTGAAAAGAAGTTAATCAACAATCAGTTGGAGTTTCAATAACTAGCGAAAGAGTGAAAAGCAAACAGAGCAGCTAAAATAAAGAGAGAGAGAGAGAGTGAAAAAGTGAGTGCAAAATTTGTAAAATAATTATAATAATAAATAATCGAACAAGTGACATAGGGAGCTGTTAATTGATAACCGGTAAAATAAGCTACTATGTTTTGGTATTTTTGTTTCAAATGTGCAAAGTTGGCAAGTGAAATTACAACAAATTTGCACCGACTTTATATGAAGACACAATATGTGCAAATATATGACGACCAGATTGCTTTTCGTGAATTATTACAAGTTCATATTAAAAATGCGACGCAATTTGTTTTACGAATCCTGTTTTGTATTATTTTTTAATTTTTTCTATTAAATATTTTTAGTTTTTTTTTACAATTTCTAATAAAAATAATACCTTTTTTTGCTTAATTGAAAGTAATCAATATTTTACTTCGTCAAGCAAATAATCGCCGCTTTTCGCAAAAATAATTAAATTTTATTGCATTTATTGTAAGTAAATAAACGAATTCTTTTGAATGCCAGCGTTTGTAATTAAAAAATCTCGCAAACACTCATATATAGACACCTATAGTATATACACGTATATATTATATTTATATGTACGTATTATTATGATTTCATCAATCTGAGAATATTCAAAATTTAAATTCAATGATTTTGCATTCAGAGAAGCTTAGACTGGCTATTTGTTTACTACGAAAATTTAATGTTATTCAGTGACAGTGCGACAACACAGGAAATTAAGTGAACAAATATTACACAAATTCAATTTAAGACAGTACATAACATTATTGGCTGCTTCGATACACCTTTTCTTCTCTCGCTATTTTTAAAGTTATTAAGTCAAATTATATACAAGACATATAGTTATATACAAGATATTATGTAGATGCTCACTAGAGTGAAGCACTTTCATTTACCGATTCGAAAGCATGTATTCCAAAGCATGGATTATTTTGTGCTATAACATGACGTCAGCAATTAGTAAGCTATTGTTCATATCGTTCTTGCTTACTTACTTCAAAATTTGTTTGTCTAATAGTTAGCAAAATTATTCCAAGAAGACAATGGAGCGCTCGCTTTGATTTGTATACTTGTTTCTAATGAACGGGGATTCCCTACAGCGTGCTTGAATATAATATAAAACAAGTAACGAAGGGCTAAGTTCGGGTGTAACCGAACATTTTATACTCTCGCAATTTATTTATTTAACTTTATTTATATTATATAATACACAATTTGACCCACATATTCTTCATATATATGGTATAAAGTCCATAGAAAGTGGGAAACCATAATATTAGGTTAGAAGCACCGAGGTCCTCGTGTTCGATATATGTGGCCTTAAAAACCCATGGTCCGATTTCGGCGATTTTTAGAATGGGACTGCCACACTATTAACATAGTAACATTTGTGCAAAGTTCTGCACCGATATCTTCACTAGTACTTACTTTATATATTGTAAAGTAAACGATTCAGATTGTCTTCAAAGTTCTGGTATATAGGAAGTAGGCGTGGTTGTGAAGCGATTTGGCCTATTTTCACAACATATCATTGGGATGTAAGGAAACTATTACATACCAAGTTTCATTGAAATCGGTCGAGTAGTTCCTGAGATATGGTTTTTGACCCATAAGTGGGCGATGCCACGCCCATTTTCCATTTTGCTATTATTTCTGTGAAATTTAGTGTTTCTGACGTTTTTCGTTAGTGAGTTAACCCACTTTTAGTAATTTTCAACCTAACTTTTGTATGGGAGGTGGGCGTGGTTATAATCCGATTTCTTTCATTTTTGGACTGTATTAGGAAGTGGCTAAAAAAACGACTGCAGAAAGTTTGGTTTATATAGCTCTATTGGTTTGCGAGATATGTATAAAAAACTTAGTAGGGGGTGGGGCCACGCCCACTTCCCCAAAAAAGTTACATCCAAATATGCCCCTTCGTAGTGCGATCCTTCTTACCAAATTTTATTTCCATAGCTTTATTTATGGCTTAGTTATGGCACTTTATGTGTTTTCGGTTTTCGCCATTTTGTGGGCGTGGCAGTGGTCCGATTTTGCTCATTTTCGAAAGCAACTTTCCTATGGTGCCAAGGAATACGTGTTCCAAGTTTCATCAAGATATCTTAATTTTCACTCAGTACACTCTAGTCTAGTTAAAGAGTGTCTAACATCCTTAATAGCTTCTAGCTATTTTGCTATCCGATTCGTGTGGGTACCCGTACACCGCGGAATAGCCGTAAAGCAGACAAGCTTGCAAGAGAGGGTGCACTAACAACACTGACGTCGAAATAGGAGCGAATTGGCAGTCCATGATCCACTTGCGCAAGAGTGCTGCGTGGTCCTTTTTGCCAACAGTGGATCGTACAAGGTCCTTCGAACTACTTTCTCTCAGCAAGGTCCATATCGGCTTGATCATAGGTGTGCTCCTACTCCAATGACCATCTTTAGCCAGGCAGAGGTTGAAACAGCTTGAAAGGATCACCTTCAGCGAACCCATCGAATTGGCTAGAATTGATATTAGCCGTATAAATAAGTTTGTAACAGATTCCAAGAGTTTTGCAGAATCAAAAAGGTCTTTTTACCCATTAGGAGTTTATTGGTATCGCAAAGGACAGCGCTCAAAACTATCCTAATGGGATCTTTAGCATATGCAGAGATCTTCCTACTAACCTTACCTAACCTAAGATCTATTATTAGACGAAATTATGTTCATATTCCATATCTGAAGGCCCGAACGATTATAGTCCGTTTTTGAACAACAATCTAATGGAATTTAATATAGCTGTAATCGATTGGTCACTTCGCTGCTCGCTATCATTGGGCGCTGCTTGCCTGTCAAAAACTTTATAAGTGAATGCAACAACAAAGTTATCTAGTTGAATTCGTGCAGGAGACTATGCGGATACCTCATTAAAAATTCTATTGCCTTTACTTATGTAGACTATTCACAATGGTAAAAACGACTCAAAGGACAAATTTTAGAAAAAAATGACAATACAAATATATGTTTTTGTTGTTTTTACTTTGCAATACATTTAAATTTATTAAATAAAACGTAAGGCATAGAAGCAGTTCGAAACAAAGGGATAAAAAAAATATTGTTGTGCAGATTTAAGTATTGCTCCACCTATGAAAATGGGTGATAATGATTTAGAGGACATTTTAGCGCAGGCTTGCACCATACGTGCTGCCTATCTGTTTGAATTACACGATAGTGCGTTCTATTGGCTTCTCTATAAGACTTATCCAATCGATGACAAAATATCGTTAAACGGTGTCCTAAATAAAAAGCAAACTTTTTCATGGCATATATTTTTTTTCGTCTAATTAAGACCTAAGCAATGGAAAATTACTGCTTTAAAGGTATGGTCAAATTTTGTGTTGACCAGTGATCGGCGATCGGCGATAGATGGGATTAGTATACAATTTCACTCTTCACATTTTAAGAATAATTATTTAAATAACATGCACTTCTGCTTTCTAAATCTGAAAGCGCGTAGTCTTGAATATAGTGTACCTTGGTGTAAAAATAGTTGAAAACGGTTCATGCATTACCTCAGTCCCCATATACTATATACATATACTTATTTTCGTTATTCTAGTGGGCTTTATGCCGATAATATGGGTCAAATTGTGTGTTCATAATAAATTTACATATGTACATAAATTGTGAGAATTTTAGTGTGCAGAATTTTCTAATCGAGAATTAATTAAATAATTTTCCATAAAAATCGAGACACTGTGCGAGCGTGAACTATGTTCATACGCAGCTACATATAGTAAATATGTAAATATGTTGTCACTTAGCAAATCTTGCGCTCAAAAGTTTAAGGCTGGAGTCCACCAGAGCAGCAAGCAAAGCATCTATCATAAATTTGTACAAATTTCATGAATATCGATTTGAATTTTGTTAAAACTTCAACGCATAAGAGTTTTGGTTTAAGGAAGGAAAGGTATATTTCATTATTATATCACATCATAAACACACTTTTTTATTTAAAAATTATACTTTCTAAACTATCTACGTTATTTTACTATTCGAAATTGAAATTAATACGCAAACACAATTAATATATACATATGCTAATATGTATATATATATTTTTGTTTATAATCGCCAACTGGTTCACCGCTTCACTACACGCCTGGCCTTAATGTGAGGTTAGTAGAGATTTGCTGAGATCTTCTGATTTTGCGATACGTCATTTTCAGCGGCGGCGCTTCTCTGTCAGTTTTATTCCATTGCTTTGCGTTGCTTCAGTCGATTTGCAGCATTCTCCGCAAACGAAACAATCAATTTTGTGTATGCAAAGAGGCTTCCTGTTCGCTTAAGCAGACAATTTTGTTTTTTCGGCGTTTTCGCATGCGATAGGTAATTTTTTTCGGCTTTGAACTTGAACCAGCAGCGGTGTGATCAGCCAGCGGAAAGCGAGTTGAACGGGCATACCCTTGACTAGGTTCCCTTGTAAGCCGCGGCATTGACGACGTAAGTAAGAAAGATTTCTACATATTTATAATAGATTTTTGTTTTTATTGGCTATTTTATTATTATATTGTACACATCGGAAACGTGCTGTAAGTCTGCGGACGTAACGCCTGAGATTAATTTATACTATGCGATCGTGATTTGCACACTACTTGTAATACCTATATACATATGTACATATGTAATGAACATATTTCTAACGTAAAATAATCAACTAGTACAATTTATTCGAAAACATGGGCAGCAAAAAAGTTGTCAGTTCAGCGCAATTTATAAAATATTATTATTAGCAGACATAGAAAAATCTATATGCAAACTTACATATGTAAGAATATTTATATATGTACATATATGTATGTTTGTGTTATATATATAAGCACGTTTACAATTAGATTTTTAGGTTGTAATCATTTCTGCTGACATTCAAAATGTTTTCATTCTGCGAATATTATACAATATAGTTGCATGTGAAAGCTCTATTTTCGAAGAATTATATAAAATTGATAATGTTATAACAAAATAACTGGAATGAAGCTTTAGCATTAAATTGTAAATTAAAATTGTTTCGAAAGGCGCCAACGTACTCGTGGATTCTGATTCGAAGCATGTATACTCAATGCGATTAAACAATTGAGGGGTTAGATGAGTTTCAGTGGTTGAAAACAATGGTATTTTTACATTTTTATACTCTCGCAACCTGTTGCACAGAGTATCATAGTTTTGTTCACATAACGGTTGTTTGTGTCACCAAGAAATATAAGAGTTAGATATGGGGTTATATATATATAAATGATCAGGATGTCCGTCCGTCCGTCTGTGCGTCTGTCCGTCTGTCCGTGCAAGCGATAACTTGAGTAAAAATTAAGATATCTTAATGAAACTTGGAACACATGTTCCTCGGCACCCTGACGAGGTTGCTTTCGAAAATGGGCAAAATCGGTCCACTGCCACACCTACAAAATGGTGGAAACCGAAAACCTATACAGTGTCATAACTAAGCCATAAAAGTTATGAAAATGAAATTTAGAACATAGGATCCCATTAGGGAGGGGCACATTTGGATGTAATCTTTTTGGAAAAGTGGGCGTGAACCCGCCCCCAAATAGGTTTTTTGTATATAACTCGTAAACCAATAAAGCAATATAAACCAAACTTTCTGCAGTCGTTTCTTTTAGCCATTTCCTTATACAGTCCAAAAATGAAAGAAATCGGATAATAACCACACCCACCTCCCATACAAAGGTTAGGTTGAAAATTACTAAAAGTGGGTTAACTCACTAACGAAAAACGTCAGAAACACCAAATTTTACATAAAAAATGGCAGAAGGAAGTTGCACTGAGATTTTTTTACAAAATGGAAAAAGGGCGTGGCGTCGCCCACTTATGGGTCAAAAACCATATCTCAAGAACTATTCGACCGATTTCAATGAAATTCGGTATATAACACTTGTGGAAAAATTGTCAAAATCGGACCATGACTTTTCAAGGCCCCTGATATCGAACATGAAGAACTCAGTACCTAAGGGTAATTTTTCTCCGAAAATATAGGTAAATCCCTCAGATATTTTAATGTAATTCATTCCCTCTGAAGTTTTTCTTATAACAGTTTCTCTCTGTACCTGAAATGGTAAAAATCGGGTCATAACTTCCCCCAGATCCCATATACCTAATTATAAGTAATATTAAATTAAGTGAGCGTATAGTCTTCGATACATTGTATCTTGGTGGTGAAAACGAGTGAAATCGGTTTAGGAATTACCTCAGTCCCCATATACTATTTATGATGATTTTCGTTATTCTATTGAACTTTATACCAAATATATGGGTGGACTTGTGTTATCTTTATAAAATTACATCAATAAATTGCGAGAGTATAAAATGTTCGGTTACACCCGAACTTAGCCCTTCCTTACTTGTTTTATTTATACAATCATATCTTTCCATTAAACATTCAGCGTATAAAAGTTACGTATTTATACGGTATTTTATGAAATTTTTATTTACAAATTCCGAAAACTCTGTTTTTTTTAGTTTTGAGATAAACATGTTTAAATTTTTAGATTGAAACTTATGTGGCTTGATGGGCGGTACTTCCAAAGGGTTTATGTCTGAAATTTTTACTCGGATTGATTTGATATTTTTGGATACTGTTTTAAAAACACATTTTTGAAATTTTGAAATTTTGAAACCGACATAACCACTTCAGCGACCACTTCAGCGAATTGAAATACAGTAGTTTTCCGAAATAACCAACACATTAATTGTCAGGCCTGTTCGCTATATCGAATTTTTCGTTAATTCGAGTACTCACTTAGAGGTATTTTTATCAATAAAAATGAGTTATATATCCGTAAATTGCATTTTAATAAATTGTTTTAATAATTATTTGTTAAGAAATGAAAAACCATAACAAAACAATTCAAATCCAATAAATTCTTCCAAAATGGATCAATTCTGAAACTTATACTTCTATTTGGATTTCTGATCAATAATTTTAAGCTTTTATATAAAATTCAACATTTTTATGAATTTTTTCCAGTATTATTTTTAATTCTGGTTCGATTTTTGATTTGATTTTTTCCTCTTTCTTCATATGTCTTCTTCATGTTGTTCGTTAAACTGAGTACTTACAAATTCTCGATGTTCGTTATTTACGGTACTCAATGTAACAAATTTGCTTGTTCGTTATAAGCGGTTTTCGTTAAAACGAATATTCGTTATTTCGGAAAACTACTGTAATGAACTTCAAATAGTAAATTCTCCATTTTCTCAAGTCGAAATTGAAAGTCAGTCTTTTCATTCTCCAAATCCTCATGTGATCGAAAACTGCTAATGGATGGATTTATATTTAGATTTAAACGAGTTTATCAATAGTCTATGTCTAAAAAACCTCTAAAACATTTAGTATTGAACAACATTTACCAACAGACCCATTCAACGAGGTATATTATTAAATTTCAATGTAACGAGATGTCCTTTATACAGTTGATATGTGGTGAATTACAACAGATTATATTTTTATCTTTCATTATCATTTATGTTGCGGTGAGGCTCTCATTCCATGTAAACAGTATCAAATTTTTCAGAGGGTATCAAAATCCAGTTAGTGTTTTGAATGTGTTTTAAATTATTCCATTTGTCCATCGAGTGTGTATATCTTCAAAAAGAACCCTGACAGAACTAAGACAAGTTCTCGTCGAAATACATATTTACATACATTAAAGCAGAGAGAAAGACTTAGTACAATGGTCCAACCACTGGAGAAACCATTAATTACTAATGACAATCTTTCGTCAGTAGGCGAGGTCCAACATTCAAGTGTGGATTATATTATTTTTGGAGACTACATTGACTGGGCATTATAATGATGATGATCTTATTACCACCCTACAGCTCATCTTAACATCATAAGCAAAATGATAATTAAGTTCATGATAATTCACATAATTTTATATGTAGGTAGTTCGAATCTTATTTACGAAACTATCAAACTGTTCGGTACTCTTAAATATAGAATAAGAGTAAAATATCATCTGATATTCGGCGTTTGTGATCTTCCTTTGTTTTAAAAAAACTCGCGCATTTTTTGTATGCATTTTGATTTAGACTGTCCCAATTTCTAGATACATAACCATATGTATATATATTCTGTATAAATATGTTTATAGATACGTGTATTGAAAGCACTTAAGCAAAACATTCGTTTTTGTTGTGTAAACAGCAATATTAGCACGTCATTTCGAACCGGTTAAGGAAGCAGCATACAGACAGCACTTCTGCCTTCAGCGGTGAACAATTTAGCGGAATTAGAGTTTAATTTAATTACTTTTCGAGTAGTTTGTAGTTGTGGCTTGGTTTTTCCATTTTATCTCCACGCGCGGTCTACGAGAATTCTACTTACGTTTTTTTCCAACTATTTTTTACATAATTTATATTCAGTCTTGTGTTTTTAATAAAAAATATTTTGTCTATTGTTCATTTTGTATCTATGTATGTGCACTTCTTAAACAATATTTTGACTTTGCTACCATGAATTATCACCGGCGAATTAATGTTTTTTTTCTCTGTTAGTTGTAGATTTTACACTGAAAAAAATCTTATAAATCTTAGTCTTATTCAGGATGAAAAGTTCGTATCGTTTCTATGAGAGGGTATGACTATAATTTTTTATATTTTGTATTGAAAGCCATTCTTAAAAAATATACATCTTTAAATATGTTCCTGAGATGAAGCATTTCGAGTGTAACCAAAACCAAAAAAAAACTTGTAGCCATATTTGCTAAATATAGCATAACCATGGAAGTATCGTATCCTCTGATCGTCTAAAAAATCTACAAAAATATTTCAGATGACCAACGGAACTTCCATGAAAATTAAGGAATGAAAAAGCTCTTTGAAAAGTGTTCAAATCAATGAAAACGAAGGCAGAAATTCAAAGATTGGAATTTGAACGCATTCACTGTATTCTCCAGACCTCGCTCCAAGGGAACTTCTCCTTTTCTCAGAACAGAAGTTAATGGACCCTGCAAACATATCGTCGATACCGATATCTTTTTTGTAGACAAAATTCTTATTTCATCTCAATGTTTTGAGAACAAAATATTTACAACCTTATTTTTGGTCACGCCCATTTAATAAATACCTTAATGCACGTTAGTCTAATGTGAAAAACTCTTAGAAAAGATAAAATTATATACGTAGATGAGAAGTGCCATTATTGTTATTTTTTCAATCTGAAAATACGAAAATAGTATTACCAATCTCTCTTTACTTATACCTTATATAATCTGTATAGTGTGACTTTGTGCAAATCAAATTTACTTAGCATTTCCTTTCACCAGTAATCTTTTTTTAATTACACGTGATTATAAGTAAGTAGCACTTTTAATAGCTAAACCTGATCAGAAGTAGGTGGCACATCTCACGAGCAATTAATTAATGAGAGATTAATGATGTGGGTTTTTTAATGGCCTCAGTCAGTACTTATACAATGCCACACACAATGTTATTTCCCTCTATATATTTGTACTCCATCCAAATCAGCATTCATTTGTTTTCAAGATATGTTTGGTATTTTAAATAAAAAATTATAAAATATTTAGTTGTCTACTATACACGATCTGGGTACATAAACTAGATTGTTAGCTCAATTCAAAGTTGAAAATTTCCTAATTTTTCAGTATCATGTTTTTATTATTCGTTCTGGCTGACGTAGTCATTAAGTGGGTTTTGGATGAATTCAAATTCTGCACGACATAAATTATCTTGAAACTGTTTTGCCTTTCAGAAGCAATTAATACTTGAATCTGACTCCATATATTTGTAAGAAAGATAACTTCAAATAGAATTGCAGAAAAAATCCCAGGCTTGAAAAGGCTTGCAATTTAGTAAGTGTGATGTGTGCAATGTTTCAAGCTGATAAGAGATGTAGTAGTCCACTTGGTACTTTATCCTACGTTGGATGTACATTTTTTTCCCATCTCATGCACCGGATGCTTTCCAGCTGAACTTTTTTGGGGATTATAATATCTTTATAACTCCTACCCAAAAATGTAGTATACATACATAGATATAAATACAATTGTGTTCATACCTAATAATAAGTTCATTTGTAAATAGTCATCAACTGAAAACGTGCCATATTAAGTAATTGTGTAAGAGGTAAACTAAACGACATTAAAATAAAACAAATAAGGAAGGCCTAAGTTCGGTTGTGACCGAACATTTTATACTCTCGCAATTTATTTATTTAATTTTATTAATATAATACATAATTTGACCCACATATTCTTCATATATGTATATGGTATAAAGTCCATTGAAAGTTGGAAACCCTAATATTAAGTTAGAAGCACCGAGGTCCTCATGTTCGATATATGGGGCCTTGAAAACCGATGGTCCGATTTCGGCGATTTTTCGAAAGGGGCTGCCACACTATAAATGCAGTATTTATGCAAAGTTCTGTTCCGATATGTTCACTATTGCTTACCTAATATGTATATTGTAAAGTAAACGGTTTAGATCGTCTTCAAAGTTCTGTTATATAGGAAGTAGGCGTGGTTGTGAAGCGATTTGGCCTATTTTTACAACATATCATTTGGATTTAAGGAAACTATTACAAACCAAGTTTCATTGAAATCGGTCAAGTAGTTCCTGAGATATGGTTTATGACCCATAAGTGGGCGACGCCACACCCATTTACAATTTTGTATACCAATTTGGGTGGAGCCCAAATTACCTTCTTTGTAGTGAAATTTTAGGTTCCTAGTGTTTTCTCTTACTGAATTAAGACATTTTTAGTAGTTTTCAACATAACCTTTGTATGGGATGTGGGCGCGGTTATAATCCAATTTTGGACCGTATAAGGAAATGCCTGAAAAAAACGACTTCTGAAAGTTTTGTTGATATAGCTTTAGTAGTTTACGAGATATGTACAAAAAAGTTAGTAGGGGACAGGGCCACGCCCACTTCTCCAAAAAAATTACACCCAAAAATGCCCCTCCATAGTGCGATACTTTGTACCAAATTTTATTTTCATAGCTTTGTTTATGGCTTAGTTATGGCAATTTATGTGTGTTTCGGTTTTCGCCATTTTGTGGGCGTGGCAGTGGTCCGATTTTGCCCATTTTCGAAAGCAACCTTCCTATGGTGCCAAGAAACAAGTGTGCCAAGTTTCATCAAGATATCTTTATTATAGCTTAAACAGAGGGATGGACAGACAGATTTGAACTCCACTCTTCACCCTGATCACTTTGGTATTTATACTCGTATATATCTAACTTGTTTAGTTTTGGGTGTTACAAACAACCGTTATGTGAACAAAACTATAATACTCTTTTAGCAACTTTGTTGCAAAAGTATAAAAATTTTAAATTACTAATATTTTTATTATTTGTATATTATTTGTTGGAAATAATAAGTAATATAAGCTGTTTTTAATTCGCCAAACGATAGAGAGTATTGTATCGCACAAGCTAAAGTACATCCTCTAACAGTACCGGTGCAACCTTGCACTAACATTTCTTCTGACATATACGCAGCGGTGGTGCTTTTCCCTCTTTGGTGCAGGGATGCTTCTTTCCGGCAAAATAACAGTACAAACTAATAGTACTCGCCTGATTTAGAGTAGCGATCATGCTTTACATTTTCTACCATTTAAATTTTTATTTTCTTTTAACTATGTATGCAGTCTTGGATTATGACCTGAACGAGATAGTTTCCATTTAAAAATGTTTTAAATGTAAGCGTATGTTTCAAAACGGAATATTTTTACCCAAGGAAAGTACGTAGGGTCTATAGTTTACAATTATTTAAGAGAATGGACTCTAAATGTTGGGATTCGCCATCTGAGACTATTCTGCGATGAGTGTGGTGGGCAGAATAAAAACAGTTGTATTATACACAAACTGCTTTTCTACCTATTAAATGACTCTCTACCACACATTAAGACTATTTTTTCCTGTGAAGGGACATACATATGTAGTTTTCTCCTAGCCGACCGTGTCCTTGATATGGTGGAGAATTATATAAGAAAGAAACTAAACAACAAAGCTGAGTATTATGATATTTTCAAGCAATGTGATCAATAATAAGTATTGGCAGAAGACTGGATTCTAAAAGATACAAAAAGCTTGGAACATAATTACAAGAGACTGGATAGCATTTAATCATTGAAGAGAATTTTTCTCTTTAAAAAACTAGTTTGGGGTTCAACCACTGCCATCCACCACTCTGAAGGCCTATGAAAACTACAGATTTGAATCTGGTACAGAACAACATATGTCATTACTAAAAAGGGGCAAACGACCTCCTTTGGGTTTATATAATTCGGATGTAGGTCAACGTCCATTCGAATAATGCAAGAATCTAGAAACAATGTGGAGAAGAATGGTACAGTTTAGATGAACTGAAGTGATATGAAAAATTAATAATTTAAGTCTTAAGTTTTTAAACAATAAAAAAATAATTATATTTTAATACTCAATCACCTCTTCTATGCAACTTTGGCAATTTGTATCCGTCAGGATATTTAACCTCACGGCATGTAACCCCATCGGGCAGTGGCCAGTACGGGCTCCTGTCGAGCTGAACGTTACTAAGAGCAAAGAGCTCAGTGGATCTTCTGCGATCCACCTTAGGCCAGAATGATCGCGCAGTCGCTCCAACGCCTACTGTGTTCATTCGACGACCATTGATCCAACGTAGAGAGAAAGGAGGATAGAGGAACACCAGCTTGTCTTTACCAATCAATGAAATACTATTTTATGATCATTCCCTAAAAAGGTTATGTTATCGACTATAATCACCAATAATATCCTTTCGATGCCGTACTAAATAACATAGTTGTTAAAGGTTAATCCATTGTTTTTATTTTTTTGGAAGTTAGGAGCAAAATAATGCCCAACTCGAATAGTTTCTGTTTATTATTACTATTTCAAGAAGTTCCTGATGAGATATCTTAATAATCTATAGTGTTTGTTTTCCAAACTGACAAACTGTATCACATTTCAAGTCGTTTATTTTCAAACTACCTCACTGCACTTGGGAAAAGTAGTTTATGTTTTCGCTATTTTTGCGAGTATGTTACTTTCATATATTGTGCACAATTAGATTTAAAAAATAATTTTTTTTATGTTGCAGACAACTCTCATTCGATATGTGGAAGATTCTATTGGTTTGTATTGTCGCAGTTTTGGTAATGAACTCAGAAGGAGGTACACAAATTAGATCGCAAAGCCGACCTCAAAGTAGACTAAAATCTTCTATTCCATTAGCACGCAATCGCAAGCGTTATGCCAGCGGATACGCAGGCAGTAGCGCTGGTAGCTATGCTGGAGCAGGTGGTAGCGCCGGAGGCTATGGCGGTGGTTATGATGACTACGATTACGGTTATGCACCCGATTTCGGTTTTATAGATCCCTACCTATTCCATCAACAGTTGACTGCTCAAATTCTGGCCAATCATGCCGCACAACAACAGTGAGTCATCGTTTTTTACTTTCACGGAAATTAACCCGTTAAAATATAAATAACTACCTGCATACATGAATGTATAACGACTGGCTTTAGTTGAAATGGTTTCTGGTCTCTAACAACTATGCTTTGCTAACTAACACTTCCCTCCATTGAAAGCTTTTTGCTCTATATATTTCCCTAGTGCCATTGCTTCGGTGTACTCTTCCGGCCAAGCTATGGCCAATGCTGATGCCTCTCTTTTGCCTGACGATAAGTAAATAATAATAATTTGCAAAACTAAGAGCGCAGTTTGATAAGTCAATAGCGTGAGTATCGTACACTAATACCTTCGACTCATTCACTGACTCATCAAGCTGCCTTCGACAGTTTAGCGTTAAAATAGTAACACAATCTGTTTTTACTTGTAAACTTGTAATAATTTTTAATTCGTGCTTACATTTACATTACCTCAGACGCATTCAGCAACAAATCGCTCATCAACAGTCTTACTACCAAAATGCAAACCGTCCCTCCTACTATGGCGGTAGCAACAGGTATGGCTCACCAAGCCGTTATGCACCCAACCATGCTATCGCTGCCGCATCCATTGGACCCGGTGGATCTTATCACACTGCCAATATCAGTCCAGCAAATCCGGTAATTTAAAGTTGAATAAGAACAATTTTATATTTTAAAATTACTTTGATTTTTCTTCAGGATGTCCCGAATATAACCAATCGTTTTGGTGGACCATCGGCGCCGGGTGGCTACAAAGGTGTTTCGGTTAGCTCCTTCTCAAGCAGCTCTGACATTAACGGCCAGAAGACAAGTCATCGTGGCGCACAGACCACAATCAATGATAATGGCAAAGTCACTACTTACAGAGTGCATTCTTAAATTCTACAAAATACTTACAAAAACATTTTTTACTAAATATAAAGGTACACACTACAAGTATTTATTATTAATTGTGTAACTTTGTAAAGAACAATTTATGAATTTATATTATTGGGTAGCTTTATGCTTCAAATCATTATTTATGTTGAGTAGTCTTGAAATACATATGTATATATATATATACCTAGTGATGGATAACTAATATGTTTTTGTGATTTATTATATACATACATACATTTTTGTATACATACAGAGGTAGTCAAAATTATTTACACATCGGACGTTTTTCATACTTTTGACTACTGCGAGTCTTCAGTTAATTTGCGTATTTCTCCGCCATAGCTCTAGCTATTCTAGTCAAACTGACTTCATTTGCTCGGGAATAGATCAAGGTTTACAACAACATATCAATTTGTTACCCTGCGACAACAACAACAACAAGCGAAAGCTTTTTGTGTGAAACTTCATACTTGGCTATTCTACTTTGAGTATTGACAAGTGAATCTAAATTAATTATTTTATCTTTTTGTAAGTCAATTTATGTTTCATAGGAAGTGTGCCAATCCAACTCCACAAGTTTCTTATCTGAGTTAGATTGGTTAAAAGTAAAACTTAATTGAAAAAATTTGCTAAAACGAAGCGATTACATTTAACGGAACATACTTTTCCTGGATTGTACCAATATTTGTAATATTCTCAACAGAAATGTAGTCTTAAGCACCATGGAAAGGGTAAGTATATGTGTAAATTTAGAGAAAAAACAAGTAAGGACGAGCTAAGTTCGGGTGTAACCGAACTATAATTTATAATCTCGCAATTTGTTTATTTAATTTTAATAATATAATACACAATTTGACCCACATATTCGTCATATATATGGTATATAGCCCATTGAAAGTAGCGTAGTTTCGGAGATATGGTTTTCGACCTATAAGTGAGCGGAGGCGCGCCCATTTAAAATTTTGTATACCAATTTGCGTATAGCCCTTCAGTACAATCTTTATAGTGAAATTTAAGGTTGCTGGTGTTTTTCCTTACTGAATTAAAGCATTTTTATTAGTTTTCAACATAACCTTTGTATAGGAGGTAGGCGTGGTTATTATCCGATTTTCTCCATTTTTGAACTGTATAAGGTAGTACCTAAAAAAAGACCCGAGAAAGTTTCGTTGTTCTAGCTAAAGTAGTTAACGAGAGATGTACAAAAAACTTAGTAGGAGGCAGGGTCACGCCCACTTTCCCAAAAAAAAAATATACATCTAAATATGCCCCTTCATAGTGCGATGCCTTGTACCAAATTTTACTTTCATATCTACTTCGCCTATCTTCGAAAGCAACCTTCCTATGGTGCCAAGAAACACGTGTACCAAGTTTCATCAAGATATCTTAATTTTTACTCAAGTTACAGCTTGCACAGACGGACGGACGGATTTGAACTCCACTCGTCACCCTGATCACTTTGGTACATGTATATATTTTGGGTGTTACATATAATCGTTACGTGAACAAAACTAAGAGAGTATAGCAATTTTGTTGCGAGAGTTTAATGACGATGTGGCAAAATGTAGGTACTTAAGTGAGAAAGGCACTTAAGCGGGGATCACTGTAAACCAAATAATTACAGAAGTATTCAAGAAGAAATTAGATATAGTATATAGACAACTTATTTAGTCTTCCCCAATTGGAGTTTAAAAGAAATAAATGTTTTAGTGTACATATATAGCAAGGTTGCCTCTCTAAATTTTCTCAGTGTTCTATACTCCCGCAACATGTTGCAAAGCAATAAATAAAGTGACGAAAGCAAAATTTGGTACAGAAGCTCACACTGAGGAGAGATTTATTTGGAATACATTTTTTTTTGGGAAAGTGGGCGTGACCCCACCCAGTACTCAGTTTTTTTGTATATATTTCATAAACTACTAAAGCTATTATATATTAACTAAACTTTCTGTAGTAATTTCCTTGGACATTTCATTTTGCAGCATGAAAATCTGATTATAACCACACCTACCTTCCACACAAAGGTTACCTTAAAATAACTTAAAGTTATTTAATTCAGTAAGGAAAAACACCAGAAACCTTAAATTCCATGGTAAAGATGACTCAAATTAGTATACTAAATTTGAAATGGGAGTGGCGCCGACCTCTTGGGTCAAAAACTATATCTTACCAATTTCAACGAAATTCGGTTTGTAACATTATCTTCGCAATTGATAGTTTGAAAATGGGCGAAATGCATTCGCTACCACGCCTACTTTACCTATGCCACAATTTTGAAGTTATTATGATACTTTACAATATATAAATTAAGCACTAGTGAGGATATCGTAACAGAGCTTTGTACAGATACGGCATTGTCCATCAAAAAATCCCCGCAATCCTTATAATGGTGTGTCTCAGTGCCGAAAATGGACGAAACCGGATTAATACTTCCTCTAGCTCCCATATACCTCATATACGGATTTTCAAAGTCCCTGTGGCCTTTATACCGTATATATCGGTTAGTATGGGAGATATCTTAGCAAAATGAAGTGAATGTATAATCTAGGATACAGTATAGCAGGTGACGAAAATTAGTGAAAACGATCCAGGGATTTCACCTGCTTCCTTATACTATAAATACTGATTTTCGTTCTTCTAATGAATTTTATGCAGAATATGTGGTCAAATTGTGTGTTATCTTAATAACATTAAATAAATAAATTGCGACAATATAAAATGTTTAGCCCTTCCTTACTTGTTTTCTACAAATTTAGGTAAAAAAGGTATGCTTATGAAGGAAAGTCTACCACTGCACTTAATATAACAATTTCAGTTCCTTTGATTAACTTTGTAACGTATATTTAGGACAGCATACATACATATGTATATAGGATATTAGATGAGTCAACGGATTGATTGGTCGATACCTCCCTTAAATGGGCTTCAAATTTTTTTATCTTATTAAATAGTACAATATGTTTAAAATATCATTCAAAAATATAAAATCAATCTGAGTAAAATTTTGGGAGATATATCCTTTGGGTGTTCCGACCATCAGGTCACGTCGATTTGAATGTAAAACTTTAAACGCGTTTATCTCAAAACTAATTTTTTAAGTGAGTGGATTCGATTTCTCGAAAAGTTACGAAAGAATTTTGTTCAAATTTTGCACACATCTTTGATATAATATTATCTAGTTAATGAACGAAGGATTTTTTATGTTTATTACAACTCTTACGAGCTAATATATGATGAAAATTTGACTAAAAAAGTGAGTTTTTTGGTTAAAATCTGTCAAAAATTCAAATAACAATATTTTCTTTTTTCCTTTCATATTCATTCTATCGAAATATTTTTGGTCTATTAATTTTATATCAACCAATAATGAGTTATGTTATCCACGGCAAACGCTTTTTTTGGACACGGCCGAATTTAGGGGATTTTTAAATAAAAATTTCAGACTATACTATTTAAAAACGTATTTTTGATATGATTAATTATTGAAATGAAATATATGATTGTATATATTAAAAAAAAATGTAAAAATACCCTTGTTTTCAGCCTCTGAGACCAACCTAACCCCTTAAGCAATATAAGAATTTATTTTTTTGTTTTATTGTACAGAAGCTAATTTCCAAAATTTCTTCAAAACATATGAAGGACGCAGTATGATGGATAGAAAGGAGAATTTAGTCAAAAGCACTCTGACTCTGGTTATGTATGTAATTCTGGCATATCTTTTCATTTATTATACAGCGTAATATTGAACTCTGGAATGGGAATAAGAATAGTTTCTTGATATTGTGATGACATACGAGTATAATGTAAATGAAATATCGCTGTTATGGAAAAATGGTAATCTATAATTTATGAACGCCCCATCTTGTACATATTACAAGAGGTATTTTAACCCTTTAGAGCATAATGTAACATATGTATATAGCATATGTTACGAAGACCTTCCACGCAATACGGTGAAAAATTAAGTTTATTAATTTTTACTTTTTGTTACATCATTGGTACGAAGCGTTTTATACAATTACATGTTAATTATTTTTTTTTTAACACGTGGAATTCCGCCTAAAACGTTATTTCATTTTCAAGATTGGTGAAGTTAGTGAAGACAAGAACATGTATTCTTTACGAATTGTCTTATGGTACAGAGTTTTGGTTTAAGGTTTCGTGCATATTTTTGAGTGGACACGATTAAATTAATGGGGAACACATAATATTAAATACGAACTTTGATTTGATAAATCTTAAAAATTAGAAAATACGGGTTTCATTGCTTACAAACATCTATTAGAATCCGTATAATTTTATTTTTTTTTTATTTAGTTTTGTTATTAAGGGTTAAGATTACGTTATGTTACAAGTAAACTTATTGATTCTAAGAAATATCAATGAAAATATTAATTAGCAGTACTATCAGAAAACAGTAAAACTGTACTAGGTTATGTTATTGAGCTATAATCTCGTGAATACTTGAATCTGTATCTACATATACATATTCGTACACCATAAGTATTTTGAATCGTATCAATGGAATTAGCTAAGTGTTTTAAAAATAGCAACTGATAGAGGAGCTTATTGAAAATATGAAAAAAGTGTCTCCTGCAAAACATTAGACATATTATGATTACCGTAGGTATATAAATACGGATGTACATATGTATGTGCTATGTATCACATGCATACCATTTATATTATGTACTATCGTTTCCGCTAATATATTTTTATTTGTTCGAATGAATTTTTAAAGTCAAGGTTTTCGTTCATTATCAATGTTTGAAGTAGTAAATAAATAAAACAGCATTCAATAACCTACAGACAAAAAGTTTAGTTAAGCTATAGCACTTTACATTTATTTGTAAACTTGTCCCAATATCAAATTCTCAACCGCTAAATATTCTCTTGAATTGCTTTGATTTCTGAAACGCATTAGATTTGTTACAGTATCTTATTTATCCAGATGCATATGTGTCTTATATCATCAAATATTATCTCTTCATATTTCCTCCGATTTCCAGCCAGTCATTGATTTCTCCTAACTAATTACATGCTGTTCTTCAATCTCGACTCCGAATGTCTAAGAGGCTATCTTAAAGTAAAAATTGTTCAGTTGGACTGAAGTTGAAAGAAATTTTCATACATCCCACTGTCGTGTCACGTGGAGTTATCAGTACAGCATTGGTAACCGCCAAAACGGAACCTCCTCTTTCTTATTAATTACTCTAAAACTTATTTAACAAATCTAAAACTCTCCTGAAGTTGGTATTCGTTTCAAATTCAGCCATATGTATCACTTTCAGACTCATTTTATTAAAACTGCATTTTACATGGCCACTCTTTTTTTTAATAAAAAGTAAAACAAAAACTTAAGTCAATGAGCTCTGAAACGGCCCACGTATGAGACGTTGACAACCATGATTATATAGGCAGAGCGATTTCTGCAATAAATTTCATTGCACTTTTTCAGTATTTCATAAATTTAAATAACGACGGCTGACATTCATAGGCATTGGTGATAAGCTTCACCATGACATATATAAATACTCCAAGGTTTGCCATTGCATGCAGAAGGAGGACCGTTGCTAGATATGTACATGCACATATGCACAAATACATATGTATGTAGGTAAGCGAATGGAAATACTCTACGTATAAATCCGGTTAAGTTCCACAGACAAATATTTTGATTTTGTAAGGAAATTTATAATTTGTTCGTATATTCTCGGAAAAATAAAATGTTTAATAATTTAAATAAACCTTCCCAAGTAGATCAGATCAATGAAATCCAAACCCTAAGAATAAAATGAAGGATTGAGAGCAGACATTTCAGCAACATCCTCATGGAAAAGTTAGCTTCAAGCATAGATCAAAGATTGTTCGTGTTACAGCATGTGCCAAATGAGATACCCTCTTGTCTTTATCCAGAATAAATCCAAATGCCCCGGATTATGCAAGGAAACAACCAATTAGAATTTTCAAATGAGAACAATCTGGATCTGTGGATTTTAGTTATGTAGGTTAAGCAGAATCCCACTTGATCACTTGGTCGGCTAAAGGTCCATGGTGATATCGAAATATTTTTAAATATGGATTGCAAAGAGGGCCCTTATAAGAGTATATCACATAATCGCTTTGAGTCTAACACAGATTTTATGAAGATGCTAATTTCTATTCTCACCAGTTCATTTTAGTTCGCCAAAGTTATAACTACCGAAAGAAAGAACTTTCAACATTAGAAAGAAGAATATTTGATGTTTCCATCTTGCTTTCCTCTATACAGTTATGACAGTTTGCGTCTGACAGGATCCCTAACTTCATTGTATGTATTATTCCGTGATTCCGTGTCCAGTGAGTACTCCCACTATTTCGGCAAGGTGAACATTTTTAAGAGCAAGTAGTTCATGCTCCACTATACACAAAAATAAACTCTCAACCGAGCATTTTATGGTTATTAACCAGCATTTACCGAACTCGCGAGAGATCCATTGATGCAGCGCTAGAACAAAATGCTGCGGCATGTGGCACTCCCTAGGTTCACATTTGTTAGTATTTCAGTTTCGTATTTTTCAGGTTATTCGAATAATTTTAAGATCCCTAATATTTGTATGCGAGAGAATGATTGCATATAAAGGCTTTTTCAAGAAAAGCGCTACAAAAATTTAAAACAAAAACGGTTTGGGATATCAATGAAATTCTGTACCTGTGAAAGTACATTCGCTGCCTTTCTGTATAGAACTCGATTTCTTTTGCGTGGCCACCACGGGAACGCTTGAACGCCAGACGCTTAACCCAATGTTCAACGGTTTTCAAGCATGAATCGGCCGATACTGATGCAATTTCACGTTCGATATTCGTACGAAGTTCATCAATCGTCAATGACTTGTTGGCATAGACCATAGACTTGATGTTGCCCCACAAAAAATAGTCTAACGGCGTCAAATCGCACGACCGAGGCGGCCAATCGAATGGCCATTTCACCAAATTTGGTTTTCAATAAATCGATTGTGAAATTTGCTGTGTGGCTTGAGGCTTCGTCCTGTTGGAACCACCTATTGTCTAAGTCCATATCATCCAATTCGGGCCAAAAATATTCGATTATCATTGAGCGGTAGCTATTCCCATTCACTCAGCCATATTTAAAAAAAATTGTTCGATCAGGTGGTTTCACTTTGTGTGCCTAATGTTTTTGGGGTCGCTGAATCTGAATCCGAGGTCTATTTAACCCCATCAGATAAGGGTTTTGGCATAACCCCAACAATAAATATGGGGAAAGATTTTTTGGTAAATTCATGGGATTCGCTTGAAACTCAATACTCGGGGGTTTTCGGAGTCGCTGATTACGACTTTGCCGTTTCTTTTCAAAAGTTTTTAAATGCCCGCCATTTTGTAATTTTGAAAAGTAAGTTGAAGTAAATTAAAAATTATTACAATTATGTTACTTTAAAATTTTTAAATTCTAATCGGTGTAGTTTACGGAAGCGCAGTATTTATTTATTTTATTTCAGTGCCTTTTCAAAAATATTTGATACATCCTATTATGCGAAATTTTTTATGAAAAAAAGAGAAGTTATCAGCAAAGAAGAACACTTTTACTTTTATAGTTTTTCATTTTAAGATCATTAATTCTCACTAGTAAGCAAACCGTTTATAGTTTATATATCATCAAATTTACTACTAACCGAGATTTAGTTTAGAAAAATAGATTTCGCAATAACTGGTAGATTCACTAGTTTAAACTAATGTGAATATGTACATACATACATATGTATATTGTTATGAAGGATGTGAGTGCGAATAAATAGATCTCTCCTTGCACTTAACGTTCAGATTGCTTGAATATTAAAAACATTTATATTAAGATGAAAATAAAGTAATTGTCACATATATCTGCACATATGTACATACATATGTATGTATGTTTGTAGAAGTGCGTTACACTACTACAGAACAAGAATATTCCGTAATATGTATGTACAAACGCTTAAATACACATACGAGCACATATTCGAAATGAATACTTTGCTAGTCGCTGAGATTGAATATTATTATCTTCGATGGAGGTTTTTTGTTCTAGGTCAAAAGGTATTAATTAATTTCAGTTTCATCGTTCAAAGCCATACTTGATTACATATACATACATACATACATACATATGTATATAAATACACATATACAAATTCGTGACGATGGCGAGCAACAATGCGATCCGCTCTATTTCCAACACAGCACGGCCGAGTTCCTTATCAGAACACTGTTCCGAGTGCTCCTGAAAATACTCGGTCGCACATACATATGTACATATACATATGCGTATAAAAAGCTTGAGATTTCCTAGAAGTGAGTTGTAAATCTTTATAAGATTCACTTTTGAATTTATTAATGAAAAGTTTGCGACGTTGAGAAGACGTTCGAGTGCCTGAAGAATTTGTAAAAAAGTGAAAAGTTTATTATTGTGTAAAATGAAGAGTTTTACAGCCATTGTATTGGCAATCTGCGTCTGCGCAGTGGCTGCAGGTAAATTAACTACATAAATGTGTATTATTGAAGCTGAGGAGACGAACGGTTTTCGTTATTTCTAATTTCTTAATTGATTTTAATAAAAATTCAGCGGACTCAATCATAAAAATTAATTTTTAATAGTAGCATCGAATTGGGGAATTGTGAAATCGACTGATGCAATAGATACATAGGAGAAGTATGTACTCATAATTGTGCCTTTTGGAGCTAAATATTCAAAGTAAATAATGAATGCCAGAATTTCAAAAGAGAAAGAATGAAATTTAAAAAAATGTTGATGAAAATTTACAGTTTCAGAAGGGATTACCGAAAATTTAAGGAAAGTTCTGGAATTTTCCCTAAAAATATATACCACTTTTGAAAATTTTGATGGAACTCCGAAAATTCTACTTCAACATCGCAGAACGTCAAATAGCGTGAAGGGGTTTTTTCAAAATTTAACGATGAGTTCCCTATGGCTCTATTTAGAGTTCTAATAAAACAGATAAGAGAAATTGCTGAAGTATTTAGTAAACTTTTCAGAAACTAATTAACAGTACTCTGTAATCTGAACATTGATTTCGAAAAAAGAAGCGTTGGTTACTTATTATTGGTGAACATTAATTGAATTAGCGCCTTATTATAATAAATTATAAAAATATTTCTTCGAATACAGTTGAACTTCCCTAACTGTGTGTGGATACTATATATGTATACACCAATACTTACAAATACATTTATGTACATATGTATGTATATAGGTATATGACAAACATCTTAATGTGGTGTCATTTCGTTTTCGATTACTGATAACTTTTGACCTTGCGTCGAACAAAGTTTTTTTAACACCAGACAATGTCGCTGATGCAGTACGGCCGGACATTCATTTGTCCATACGTACATTTATATATGTATATGAATATATTATATTGTGAGTATTAGGTAAGCATTTGTATATACATAGTTACGTATGCATCCATAGCTGATTGTGTAATTAGTTAGTTTACTTAATCTATTTCAGCACCGCGCTGTATCAGGGAGAAAAATTCAATGCCTTAAAAATATTGTACAATTTTTTATTGAAATAACGGAAATGTTTATAAAATGTCAGTTGTAATAATAAATCTATGAGATAAAAGTTAGTATTATTCAACGACATAAACTCCATCCAGAGTAATGCATTTTTATAGCAGTCCTCCCATATTTCGATTCCGGTTCGATAGTGTGAACCTTCGAGGCTTAGAATAGAATAGAAAATTGTAGAGGTATGCACTGCGTCCTGTGGTCTATTGTGTCCTCCCGATGTCTACAACAACTTCACCTTATAACTTACAGAATGGTGCTGGGAGTGAGGGCGTCGATGTATTCCTCAGTTGGGTTGCTAAGTTCCAAAATTTTACTCCTGCTCCCGTGAAGTGCCACACATTCTAATAGCAGGGGTAGCGGAGTTTCAGTCAAGTTACAGAAGCGACAAGTTTCTGATGAGACTATCTTCAGATTGTATAGATGCTTCCAGAGCTTGCAGCGACCTGTATACAGTCCCACCAGAATTCTTAGTTTATTTCTCGGGAGGTTTATTACACACTTAAATGTTTTAGAGTTGTAACCTCCCGCACTTGTAAAACACACATTTGCTTGGTGTAGATTCGCTGTGTGCCGCCATCCCTGTCTGTCCTTTCCTCATTCCGGAACATCCACCTGATTGCGTGTGGCCTCGTTTTCAATTATTTTTTCGTTTTTTTTAATGAAACTGGTTTACCAATTATGCTCCAACATCATCTCTAACTGTCTAAGGTCCCGACACATATTCATTTAACATCGGTTACCCCTTCAAAGGTTCTCTTATTGTAATAAAACTGTGAGTGCTCTGAGTCACATTTAAAATCGTTCGTGCCTATTTTTATAACTTGTTGAGACTATAGTTAAAGACATCTTTTTACTTAACTGTGACTGTAAATCGGACTACATCAGACTATATAAACCTAACACTTCCGTCTTAGAAAATGCTTGGTTATGCTATTTGAAATATTACTTCAGGGACTTACTTTCCTAAAAGTGTTTATTGCTTTATTGAAAAAGTCCGTATATTTGCTGGATAAACATTGAATTAAGAATCGAAACCTTGTTATATTAGTTCATCAGCATAATGCTAATAAACCTATATATACCTATTTCAAAAGTATAACTTGTTAAGTAATCAGAAAACTAATAAACGATATTTATTTTATTTTCAGAAGAGCTCGAGAACAGGTAATATACATACTATCACGTACTCATATTCAATAATATGCTTCATTTTTTAAATGTATAAATATACACTTAAATTTTTTTTGCTTTAAAAAATAACTTTAATAGAATTTTTTAATTTTACTCTCTTTACTCCTCTTCAAGGCGTGATTTCCACAAATTGTAAGTACCTAAACAATAATGGAATCATTTAATTCGATGATCTGTATTCCTAATTGGCTTGGTACAAAATTAAAAAAAAAATAATAATAATTAAAAATATCGGTTTTGCTAAATTTCTTTACTAATATTAAATAAAAAAATAATTAATTTAAATATTAAAACACTTTCCTTCTCTCGTTTAGACACTACAGTCAACACCATCAAACGGTTCAAGAGGCTAAACAAAAATTGGGAGATGTAGCTTCTGGCTTCGATGGGTAAGTTTATACTTAATAAAATATTTGATAACTTTTACTTGTACGGACTATTTTCTAGCGAGTAATCGCATACTTGTACATTATTTTTTAGTCTTTAATATGACTTTTAAGGTTAAAAAATAGTTTTTGATACTCATATGCAAATTCACTTTCCATCGCAGGCAACAACATGCTTCCTTTGAAGAGGTCAGCTCTTATGGTGGGGTGGGCACTGTCGGACTTTCAGGTGGTAGTAGCGGATACGGCAGCAGTGGCTACAGTAGCGGTGGCTATTCTGGTCATCAAAGCTCCGCTGGTTTATCAGGTCTTTCAGCCGCTGAATTGGCAAGTGGTTCGTCTTTCGGTGCATCCAGTAATAGCGCTGCTTCATTTGGTGCAAGTCACTCAGCGAACTTTGGTAGCTCTTCATCATTCGGCGCTAATTCGAACTTTGCCAGTGGCGCCAGCAATGGAGCTTCTGTTGTGATACCCGTCTCAGGTGGATCATCAAGCAGTTTCTCAGAACAGAGTGAAAATGTACATCAACAAGTCATACCTGAAGTTGTCGCTTCAGGAAGTGGTTCTAGTGGTCATGAAAGTTATATCCACCATGAAGAACGCCGTACTGAAAGCAAACCTGCCATTAGTTATACCGTACCTGTTGGTGGCTCTGAGAACTATGTGCACCACGAGGAACGTCGTGTACAGTCGCAAACTGCAGCACCAATTATTTCATACGCACCATCGGGTGGTCACGAAAGTTATGTACACCACGAGGAACGTCGCACACAAAGCCAACCCGTTATCCACTACACTGCCCCATCTGGTGGCTCCGAAAACTACTATCACCATGAAGAACGTCGTGTTGCTGCTCAACCCGTTATTCAGTACACTGTGCCCAGTGGTGGTGCTGAGAACTATGTCCACCACGAAGAACGACGTGTACAAAGTCAAGCTGTGCCTGTAATTCAATACACCGCACCATCTGGTGGCTCAGAGAAATACGTATCCATTAAAGAGCAACGTATTCAACAAGCTGCACCCGTTCAAATTATTTCTTCTCCTTCCGGCCATGAGTCTTATGTTAATTATCGTCAAGTGACCACCTCAGCTCAACCCCAAATTATTGTACCATCTGTCGGTGGCTCCCACTCTTCTTACGTACAACACTCTGCTGCTTCAAACACAGCTTCTCAATTAGGCAATCTGTTGAGTGGTTCATTGACTGCAGGTCAAACAGGCTTCAGTGGTCTCGGTAATACTCAAAAATAATATAATATATCTAAAATATTAGCACTAATCAGCGCATATTACATTTTAGGCTCAAGTTCGCTTACATCCGCCAATTCTGGTTTCGGTTCCCAAAGTCGTTATGGTGCGCAAAGTGGTTTTGGAGCTCAAAGCGGATACAGCGCCCAACATGGATTTGGTGCTCAAAGCCAATTCGGCGCTCAACACGGATTCGGTGCAGCCAGCAATGCGGCCATTACACAGGGCGCTGCTTTTGGCAGTGGCTTCGGCTCACAATCCAAATTTGGCTCCCAATTCGGTGCTGAGTCTAGCTTCAACTCTAAATTTGGTTCAAGTTTCGGAGCAGATTCTGCATTTGGCGCAAGCTCAGGTTTGTCCGCTGGCGCAGGCTCTTCGGGCTTACATCACTACATTTCTGAATCCGAGCGTTTGGCTAAAGCCCAAGCCCAAGATATCGGCTATGGTGGCGTACGTGCTGGCGGTAGCCAATTGGCCGACTTGTCTGCAGGTTATGGTAGCAATGCCGGTCTTTCAGGCGGTTTTGGCGGCTCTGGCGGTGGTTTTAAAACAAAATCTTGGGAAAAGGCTTCGAAATGGTCTTCACAATCTGAGGTAAGAATCACACTTCCGAATTTACCGTTCAAATGTACATTCTTGCTCTTTTATGTTTGCTCAAACAGTTTGGTCCCGATGGTCAAGTGAAAAATTTCAAAGAGCTATCGACTGGCGAAAGCGAGAACTACGACATAAACGGCAAGCGCGTCGGCTACAAGGCAGCTACCACTACACTCGATGACAATGGCAAAGTCAGCAGCTACAGTCTTCACACATAAATATCATCACAGTTGTACAGTTAGCATACTTTAATGTGTTCTTTAACGCTAAGCTAATATGCGTTTTTTATTTCGATGTAAACATAAAAAAACTCACTTTCGGAAATAAACAAAAAATTTTTATTTAAATTATACATAAACTTTTATCTTACATACATACATATGTATTACGAAACTAATGCAATTAACTGCTTGAAAAGGGTTTCTCCAATTTCGCATCTATCACTTTAAGAGCTGGGCTTGTAGGTTGAAGAACTTCCTTCATAACATGCGTGTTTTCACGCCGCCTTCTATTATCGACAGCGGAGGTCATGCAGTAGCATGGTTTCCAACTAGGTGTCCTATGACCAGCTACTGTATTGGGTCTATATTGCTCACTGTAACTACGCTCAGTCGTCCATATACTAGAAGAGGGCACATAACTATTCCAACCATCTCCTCTAGACCTATAGACCGTACCAACACTGCTCCCACGTCCATCGCCTGTTGCTACATAGACGGGCACATTATTTGGATAGTATTGTGGATGGTAGTAAGCTGGACCGGACGCGTGACTACCGCCTTCGTAGCTACGTCGCTCCGAAGAGAAATTGGGATTCCACTGGTTTTTGGGATCGTATGGCTTTCGGGACTTTTGCGTAGGACGACTTCGTCCTTTAAAAATGGGCACACTAGCATCCTCTAATAGAACGTTCATCTTATTAATGTAAAAATATATGTTAATTTGTACTTACCTTTAGCGCCATCTTGTGCTGCACTAGTCGCATTGCCATCACTATCTCCGTCTGTCGATATTTCAAATGTTATATCCGTATGTATGCCAACCCGCTTTTTGTGCTTTCCCACATCAGTTATTTCCACGCTCTCTGTGTTCTCTAATGAGGAATTTTTAGCAAAGAACTTTAAACGATGTCTCTTAAGTGTTAATATATAGTAGATAGGGACAACGTCCGGTGGGATTAACAGTGTTAATATATAATACAAAAAATTTACCCTTTGATTTTCGAGTGTCACCTGTGTCGACAGTCACTCGCACACCATGGATTTTAGGTCCGGATTTACCGCCGCCTCCACTGTTGGTGTTGGTTGTTGCATCACTGTCCCTACCGTTAGCTCCGTCTTCTTTGCCACTTCTATTTTGATTACCATCCACCCTACCGCCTTGTCCCGTGCCTGGCACTATGGGCACATCTGAGCTGTTTTTATTTTCCGCTTCGTCAAAATCCAATTTCGGCGAAACCTTATTCGCTTGTGCTACATACAGGGAGAAAACAGAATTTCAAATTTGTTAATTTGTAAAGTCGGTCAAGTTACGACTACATATGTATGTACGTAAAACATATTACGTACGATGTATGGACAAAATAAACGCCAATGTTATGACTAATTCAACTAAAGTAATTCAGGTGTCATTTTTATACTCTCGCAATAAAATTGTCAAGAGAGTATTACAGTTTTGTTCACATAACGGTTGTTTGTGACACCTAAAACTTAAAGAGTTAGATATAGAGTCATATATACCATAGTGATCAGGGTGACGAGTGAAGTTGAAATCCGGATGTCTGTCCGTCTGTGCAAGCTGTAACTTGAGTAAAATTAAGATATCTTGACGAAACTTGGCACACATGTTCCTTGGGACCGTGAGAAGGTTGCTTTCGAAAATGGGCGGGATCGGACCATTGCCACGCCCACAAAATGGCGAAAACCAAAAACACATAAAAGTCATAGCAAAGCCATAAATGAAGTTATAAAAGTAAAATTTGGAATAAAGGATCGCACTAGGAAGGGCATATTTGGATGTAATTTTTTTGATGAAGTGGGCGTGGCCCCGCCCACAAATCGATTATTTGTATTTAACTCGTAAACCAATAAAGCTATATAAACCAAACTTTTTGCAGTCGGTTCTCTTACGTACCCCATCACACACCATGAATAGAGTTGAAATCGGATAATAACCACGGCCACCTCCCATACAAAGGTTCGGTTGAAAATTACTAAAAGTGGGTTAACTCACTAACGAAAAACGTCAGAAACACTAAATTTTGCAGAAGAAATAGCAGAAGGAAGCTGCACTCAGATTTGTTTACAAAATGGAAAATGGGCGTGGCATCGCCCACTTATGGGTCAAAAACCATATCTCAGGAACTACTCGACCGATTCGATATATAATATTTTCTTGACACCCTGATGACGCGGATAAAAAATGGGTGAAATCAGATCACAACCACGACTACTTTCCTTATAACTCAATTTTGAATTCCATCTTATTCCTTCACTTTATAATGTAAACAAAAGAAACCAATGAAGATAGCGGAATAAAAAAAAAATTGTCGAAAACGGACTATAACTTTTCAAGGCCACAGATATCGAACATGTTGAACTCAGCGAATAAGATAAATTTTAACCGAAAATAGGGGTAAATCTCTCATATAATTTAATGTAATTCAGATGAAATTCTTTTCTTCTAATTGCGTGTCTCTGTTCCAAAAATTATTAAAATCAGGTCATAACATCTCCATATACCTAATTATAGGATTTTCAAAAATATCATCTCCTAGCTTCCATATATCTAATTATAGGTTTTTCAAAAATTCTGTGGGCTTTATTCCGCATGTACATACATATGTATTGGGTAATATGTGTTGCAAGTGAAAATTAATGAAATCGTTTCAGGAATTACCTCAGCCCTCATATACTATACATGACGATTTTCGTTATTCTATTAAACTTTATGCCGAATTTATGGATTAATTGTATGTTGTCTTAATAAAATTTCTCCAATAAATTGCGATAGTATAAAATGTTCGGTTGCACCCGAACTTAGCATTTCCTTACTTGTTTATTAACAACAATTCAGTTGACTATTAATTTGAAGTCAATAAGCAGAGAAGCATTTGGCGTTGAATCTTCCGCCCTTCCTGTGCAAATTGAATCTAATTAATGTATCGTATGCGAAAGGTTTTTGGATTAGTTAAACTGACTACTTACTTAGTTAAGACACCCTCAACTTATTAAATTAGCTTTATCATAAACTTTCTTTCTTTCTGACTACCTTGTATGGTAATAACTAATAAGTAAAATACAAAAAAATAATTGAAATGAGTATGTTTCATGAAGGTAAGACATGTTTAAGGTTAGGCTAGGTGCTTAAATTTATAATATAAATCAGCTTTTTCGCACAGTGAAATAAATTTAATACATTAAGATTATAATTAAGAAACCAGTTTTTTTCTTTCACACAGCGACTACTCGATTAACGAGTTTCATCATCTGATTGCTATTTTATAAATAAACATCTCGATTTACATTCGATTCACGATTAATGTAGTAATCAGACTCTTCTTTTGAATGAAATCAGCGCTTTAATCGAGGGCCGTTTAATAGATCAACAAAATAATGAATACTGTGCCTCAAAATATACATTTCCAAATAAAACAAGTAAGGAAGGGCTAATTCGGGTGTAACCGAACATTTTATACCCTCGCAATTTATTTATTTAACTTTAATAATATTATATAATACACAATCTGACCCACATATTCGTCATATATATTGTATAAAGTCCCTTGAAAGTTGGAAACCCTAATATTAGGTTAGAAGCACCGAGGTCCTCATGTTCGATATATGGGGCCTTGAAAACCTATGGTCCGATTTCGGCGATTTTTAGAAATGAGCTGCCACACTATAAATACAGTATTTGTGCAAAGTTTTGCACCGATATCTTCACTAGTGCTTACTTTATATACTGTAAAGTAAACGATTCAGATCTTCTAAGTTCTGGTATATAGGAAGTAGGCGTGGTTGTGAAGCGATTTGGCCAATTTTGACAACATATTATTGGGAGGTAAGGAAACTATTACAAGCCAAGTTTCATTGAAATCGGTCGAGTAGTTCCTGAGATGTGGTTTTTGACCCATAAGTGGGCGACGCCACGCCCATTTTCCATTTTGTAAAAAAATCTGAGTGCAGCTTCCATCTGCCATTTTTTATGTAAAATTTAGTGTTTCTGACGTTTTTCATTAGTGAGTTAACACACTTTTAGTCATTTTCAACCTAACCTTTGTATGGTAGGTGGGCGTGGTTATTATCCGATTTCTTTCATTTTTGGACTGTATTAAGAAGTGGCTAAAAAAACGACTGCAGAAAGTTTGGTTTATATAGCTTTATTAGTTTGCGATATATATACAAATAACCGATTTTGGGGCGGGACCACGCCCACTTCCCCAAAACAATTACATCCAAATATGCCCCTTCCTAGTGCGATCCTTTATTCCAAATTTTACTGTTATAACTTTATTTATGGCTTAGTTATGACACTTTATGTGTTTTTGGTTTTGCCATTTTATGGGCGTGGCAATGGACCGATTTTGCTCATTTTCGAAAGCAACCCTCTCACGGTCCCTAGAAATATGTGTTCCAAGTTTCATTAAGATATCTCAATTTTTACTCAAGTTATCGCTTGCACGGACGGACGGACGGACAGACATCCTGATTTCAACTCCACTCGTCATCCTGATCATTTATATATAGAACCCCATATCTAACTCTTTTATTTCTTGGTGACACAAACAACCGTTATGTAAACAAAACTATAATACTCTGCGCAACATATCTAACTCTTTTATTTCTTGGTGACACAAACAACCGTTATGTAAACAAAACTATAATACTCTGCGCAACAGGTTGCGAGAGTATAAAAACGGAGTGAGTTTTTTAAATTGTCGGCGGGTCAACTGATGGCAATAGGTGAATTCACATACAGATCCTTCGGATACAGCTCGGTTGCTAAGGGCAGTCTGACAGGTATCGACTATCTGGTCCCATTCTAAAACTGGGAAAGAGGTTTCATGGTAAACATAGAAAAGGATGGTAGGCGCAAGGGCACCGTAACTACACGCAACACCTTAAATATCTATACGGATGGCACTAAAAAGGATGAGGGAGTAGGTGCAGAAATATACTGTCCGGAATTAGGCATAAGACAACCGTTCAAACTGCCGAACCACTGCAGTATATTTCAAGCAGAGGTTTTTGCTATTGGGAAGCAGCAGAGCTAGCCTCCAGCGCACAAGGCCAATACTCTAAGATTAACATCTACGTAGACAGCCAAGCGGCAATCAAGACAGTAACCTGGTGTCGAATATCGGCCAAAAGTGTCCTGAGCAACCGGGCAGCAGTGGTGAGGGTCGCCAGAAATATGAGGCTACACTTCTACTGGGTGCCAGGCCATAAAGGCATCGAGGGCAACGAAATCGTAGATGGGATTGCCAAAAGTGGGGTACAGCTGTCACCCGGAAACATGATCAACATCGGTAAACCCATGCACATTCTATACGATGACATAGACAGGTGCATGGCAAGAAAAATCATATCTCGCTGGAAGGATCTACCGGGGTGTAAAACTGCAAAGGTCATGTGCAAAGCGGTAGATCAAAAATATACAAGGTTTCTACTGGAGCTCGATAGAAAGGGCTGTAGGACCATGGTTGGCATTCTTACCTGTCACAGCCTTGTAGCGGCACATGCCTATAAAATGGGGCTGTCAGATCGGGAGGAATGCAGAAAATGTCAAGAGCGGGGCACCAATGAAACAGTGGAGCATCTCTTGTGCGTTTGTCCTGCGTTAGCGAGACAGCGTTTTAGGTACTTAGGGGAGAGGAGATATCGTCAGTGAAGCCTCAGAAACTATTAAAATTCACGACAGGCGCAGGCATCCTGAACGATGACTACTACTCAGGGAACACGTAAAGGCACTCCATTCTGGTATCGCAAAGGACCATAACTGGTCTATGCGTGGCCTGCAGGCCTACCAGACCAACCTAACCTAACCTTTAAATTGTTTAGCCGGTTTAATTACAAATAATCTCCCTTTCCGGCTATTTTATGACACAGAGTTTTTAAAACTTTAGATTAATTGATATTGCAAACAGAATGGAGAAGTTTATGCTTGATACTAATCAGAGAATGTAAAATATAGAGAAGGTTCACGGCGGGCTAGTTGGCCACACTAATTTGCTTTTCGAAGGGGTACTCGTTTCTATAAGGAAGTTTCACCACAGAATTCTATAAGGAAGTTTCACCACTGTTTAACATCAGAGGGCTAGAAAATAGCAGAATTGAGCGTTTGCAGTGTTAAATGAGAAAAATTGTGTTAATTTCTATGTTAGGAAATGTACGCTTACATATTTGCCTATATACAATGCGCATATGACTTTTTTGCATATAATTTATAGATATTTTGTTGATAATTGATATGAAGGCACATACGCACATACATATGTAATGCTTTACAATATATAATAACCTAAATTACTTTATATTCTTATTTAAATGTAACATAATAATACTACATTTATTTACTTTAGTCATTAAAATGTCACATAATATCATAAATATGTATATTATCACAAAATGATAAACGTACGCGCATTCGTAATTACATATGTGCACATGTAAACAAATATCAAAAGAACCATTCGAATTGTGTCTATATGTCAATTTGTCAGCATTCAATATATGTATGTATGTATGTAAATAAATATGTGTACTCATGGCTTCATATAAGATCTTCGTTGCCACGGACAACGACGAATGGCCGTAGCTTATGATTTTTTTGTGTTCATGTCAAAGAGCTGTAAGGAATGTGGAGCGTACGCAGGCAAAGAGGCCCAGATGTCCAACATATAATGTCTTTAAGTTTTATGCCTTGTTTCTTTAAAAGATCATTAGTAGTTATTCTAAATATGATTTAATACGTTGGTAGATATTAAAATTCATTTAATTATATAGATAACCAATTAATACTTCAATATTTGACAATACATATGAAGCGCAAATATTATTACGGCGGGGTCACTTGAAACGGCCCTGTAAAGCTCGATGTGTCGAAAAATTGATGGCCGCCTGCGCAATGCCAAAGCAACGCATCATTGTGTTGTTGGTAGAAAATCGGCTTGTCGTAAATATGTATGAATATGTATGAGCAAGCAAACATATCGACATAAATTTTTGTGAGCCACAGAATTTTTGCTGAAAAATATTTTAAATCGACTCAAAGGCTATGTTGCCATTTTTATCCTTTTTTAGATTTTGCGGCGTTGCAACTTTTCCTTTTGCAGGGAACATTAGAAAAATCTTCAATTTATGATTTTTGTCATCGTCGCGAAAAGGCGTTTGTTGGCATGGCATGCGCGGAGAGATGTGTATGGCTCTGCTTTTATGAACGAAGCAACTTTGCCAAGTGAATGTGCGCCTGCGTTCATGAATGAAAATGTTTTTGTTGTGTTTACTACAATATTTGGCTACGTCGATTGGCTGCCATATTGACTTGTGATGCTGCTTATGCGTTTGAGGCGCTTGTTGTTTTTGTAGAACAATGCTTTTGATTTTTTGTGATGGTTGGCAGATTTACGTGCACGCATATGCAATTGTAAGTTTGTGTGTTTGTTCAGTACATACAAACATATGTATGTATATGCATACAGAGCAATGCGCGCACATTTGAAATGTCCTTCACTGATAAGTGATAATGAGACAATTCGAATTTTTGAAGACATATGTACCTGTATATGTACATATATATGTACATACGTAAGTTTCAGTTTATGCAAGTTTAAGTTACGAAATATGTAGTTCATTATAGTGTTATAGGAAATGTATTTAGTATAAAAATATAAACATATTTTTATGAAAGTATGTACATACATATGTATATTATTATAGAACATTACATAAATATGTGCGTCCGTTTGAATTTTTTTTTACAAATATACCTCTGAAATCGCATAATTTATTTGAAATATTTTCAATTGTGGATGCATTCATAAATATCAGCAAAAAGAATTTCATATCAGTTGTATATAGTAAGCATATAAATGCATCAACATATAAACAAAGAGCCTAACATGCGTCTATAATAGAAATGTAAACCTCTGAGCATATTTTTCAGTTAATACTCAGCTCTGTTACGAGGCACTGTTAATATTTCTCCTTCCGAGCCAGCAGTGGTGAAACTCGCTTATAGGATTTTGTTAGTTTTTGACAATTCACACGCTGGTCCGCAATTGGACCTTCTCTATATTTTACATTCTCTGTACTAATGTACAAAATATTCAAGACTTCAAAATATGCATCCATACCCTAGGTAAGTTTTCAGTTTTACGTGACATTAGTTAATTTATATTAAATAATTTTTACATATACATACATATGTATGTATGGTACGGCTCCATAAAAAATTCAAAGCTATACATATTAAAAAAATAATTAATAAACTGCTTGGATACATGCGATTTGGATTTACCACTGGTATATTCTAACGCTACCGACATTGAAGCAAATATTATTGAGGCCATAAAAATACTGCAGTATGAAACTAAAATATTGTAAGAGTTAGATATTGGTTTAGAAAAAGAAGAAGATTTATAAAAAACAATAGTATCAGTAGTACTTGCAACTTATGACGTTCTATAGACAGTTGGTCCCTCAATGGAGGAATGTGTAAATCTAAAAAGGGTTCGCTTGGAATCTAGTAATGCTCAAACGCCTGATAATTTAACTAACTTAACGTTGGAACTCAATAAATGATGGATGTTCTAGAGCACCGATTCAATGACATAGGCGAATTTCATTAGGACTTTGTACGTATTAACTTTCGTTAAAGCTTTTCAACCTTTTGCATTATGCACGAAACGATTTAGTGATTAGCGATATTGCTATTTTGAATTTAATTTAATTTAATCTAAAAATTTGCTACATAATATTTTCTTCTCATCCTAATAATACAGATGGAAAACGGGTAAAATCGGCTCACACCACGCCTACTGCCAATTTTGAAATTACGCCTGATACGTTCACTTTACAGTATATAAATCATTATATCGGAATCAAACGTTACATCAATACTACATTGATGGTGTGACATCGCTCATCTAAAAACCCAAGTGCCCAATTAGAGGTATGTTTTTCAATAAAAATTAGTTAAATATCCGCAAATTGCAGTTTAATAAACTTTGTTATTTAATTATTTGTTAAAAAAGAAAAAAGAAGAATATGCATATATGTTATCAGCTTATTTCTTCCAAAATGGACCAGCAATGCATATTTTTCGAAAGGTTCATCATATTTTTTAATATAGACATATTTACATTTTTAAATTATTATTTTTTTAGACAAATCCAATACTTAATACTTCTATTTGGTGCTGATCAATAATTTAAAATTTTTCTATCAAATTCAATATTTTCCTTTTCCTCATTTTTTTCAATTTGCACATTTCGTTTGATTTTTTTTTTTTAAGTTATATTTTTAATTCTACTTTTACCACGAAATCAAATGATAATTTTTAACTCTCTCTACATACATGAAAAAATAAAAGGTACTCAATGTAACAAAATTGGATTTTCGTCTTTTCGAATATAAGCAAACCAATATTCGAATCAGCTGTTCTGCTATTTATTCATGGGGAAAAATTAGCAAGACATGTTTTTGAAATTGTAATCATATAATTAGTTCAAAATATTCATTAAACCTAAAAAATTTAATTAAAATTAGAAATTATTTCAGCTTTTATTTTATTTGGCAATGAAAGTAGCGCGAAAAAAGGAAAGTCTTAAGGAATCACAGTAATTCGCTTTATGCTCAAAGGAAGTCAAAAATAGTAATTATTTTTATGTAAAAATGTACATATTTAAGTGTATATATACAGTGGAACTTCTCTAACTCGAATCACCATAATCCACAAAAAACTTCGAGGAAATTTGTATGGAATTGCCTTTCAATGCCGCTTCAAGAGTTCGAGCTATGGAGAACTTTGAGTTATAGAAATTCGAGTTATGGAAGGAAATTTGTATGAAATTTTGATTTTTAAACGCTATTGCCAATTTAAAAGTTCCACTGTATATTGTTTAACTTTAATATAAAAAGTTAGATATTTCCATGATCTAATCTGAATTACTTATTTTGTAAAATTCTTAGAATATTTTATATTTTTCCGTTGAATTCAATAATTACGTCATTTAGCGTTCTTATCTTATTTTTTAATAATAATTATATTTTTTCCAAAGCGTTTTAACGGCAAATCAAAATAAATTTGAACAAAATGTCTCAAATCTGTCAGCCCTAAAGTTTGTTTCTGATAGTTAAACCGATAAAATTGGTTCCCATGACACCTAAAACCAATAGAATTTCTGAATCGAACATCAAACCAAAAATATCAGAATTCATGACACGAACCAGAATTTTTTGTCGGTTTGAATTCTGATTCCGACAACTGTCAGATTCCACAACAACCCTGAGTACCACTGTTCATATTTTTGTCGTCTGAGCTCATATGTAAGTAGGCAAGTTCATACAAGTTCACAAGTATGGCACTAAAAAGGAACATATCGTCGGCGTAAATTAGTTACAAAAATATATAGAATCAGAAATAGTTTCAGGTCGAACCCACAGAAGGTTAATTCGATTATTTCTCTGGTATATAACTACATATATGTATTTCTTTCCGAATATCTTCAATTATTCCAAACTCCTTTTATTGCGAGGGAGTTCAACTGTACTTCACATTGAGTTCCGTGTTGGTTCATGCTTTTAAAGATAACTTTTACCTCGAATGAACCCTCATAGTTATTTTGTATTACGTTATTAAACACAATTTTTTCTACAAAATTAATGATTTAGTTGGCACACCTTTGACATTTTGCGGCAAGAACACGATAGCAAGCAACAATAATAATAAACAGATCGTTGAAGTTCCCGATGATGAAAGTTGCCCACTCATTGTGCGGAATTTATCCAATCATAAGTCAATTTCCGTGTACTTTACAATCAAATTCTGTTCAGTCTAGAGTAAAGTTAAAAAATCTGGGTTTTTACAACACGATTATTTGCCGTTCACTCTTAAAGTTGGCTCACAACTAACGAAACCGATTGTTCAAGTACTTCACCGAACCTTTTGTTGTTCATCTGAAAATAAACAAAACCCCATACAATATTAAGTTTTTACATATGTATGTAAATCTGTATGTATGCATTAAGTATTTGAATTTAATAAAAGGAAACACAATTGCAAAAAAGGTAATGAACAAAATCAAAGTAAGTAAGAAACAATTTAGAATGGTAGAAGCAAAAAAATATCCGCTCTAAGCTGTGAGCTTCTAAGTTTTCATGTTTGAAATTACCCGCAGTTAATTCTCTTATTAAATTGCCGCAGCTTTTTTCGCGCGCACATCCGACACCGACACCTCCACCGCCCACCTGCTACCTGTCGGCGCTTTCAGCAGTGGCATCGGTCAGCTTCTCAACGCTGGCAGCTAAGTAGATGTGCGTGCGAAGATACGTCAATTGACGTCTAAAACGGTAGTTGATAAAATCTTTAAGCTACCGGGCGCACCACAGCGGAGTGGCAGTGGTAGTGGCAGTATGTTTATATTTTTGTATGGTTGTAATGACAGATATCGAAACGTTGATGTATGATGTTAACGCATGTTGAACTAAAGCTGTTGGTGTTGATGTGATGGCAGCTCCGATTAAAGTGTATTTCTAGCGAAGTTGGATTCAAAAACAAAGGCGAACATACCTAGTCGAGTACAAACATTAAGTTGTAAGGGGAAACTAACTAAAGTTCGTTTTGACACTTTTAGTTGTAAAATGATTCATAATTGAAGCGATCGATAAGTTAGGTTAGGTTTCGGGACTGTTCCTTGGAAAGGAAATGAGTGAGTCCTCACTTAGATAATTTCAACACCTTTGTGTTGTAAATCACAGCTAAAGAACAAAATACCCTTTTGTAAGGACGAAGCGCTTTGAACTTTAATTTTCATAGTATTTGCTTTAAGGGATTCTCATATATACGAGAATCACATTCAGATCCCATGTGGAAGCTTATTAGACACATAAGAATAAACACGACACGGCGAACTTCTGTCAATCCACTCTCATTCATATAAGTTACTTATGAAACGTTCAACTAGTAAACTTGACAAATATTGACCAGAATTGACAGACTAATTATATTTACTCATTTAGGAAATCTCGTGTTTTCCATGTTTTACTATCAAATACAATACAATTACCAATTACTACGAGTAATTTACAGGCGACCGGATTAGTTGAGTACATATTTCGAAACTATTTAAAGTACACATTGAAGGTCCATTTTAGAATAAAAGACAATTCGACTATAGCTTGACAAGCAAGATAATTTAATAATAATTTTTTTTTGTAAAAATTAAAACTTTTTATGCTCATTTACTGAGAAAAACCAGTTTGCTAAAATTAACGAAATAAAAATTCTTTGTTTTGTTCGCAATTAAATAATTAATGAGTAACATTGTCTGACTTGTCTTGAACAATACTAAATTTTTTTATACACAGACACATACATAAGTATCTAATGCGCAAAATAAAGTCATTTACGCGGCATCTTTACAATAATTGGATTTTGCATAAGCACAATTGAAATTAAGTAAAAAATTTACAAAATAAAAACAAGCGAAAACTACCAAGAACAATAACACTAAAAACGATCTTGTGATCTTATCGGGCCACAGTGAACATAGACTGACATTGACAACACGTCGCGCGGCGTTGCCGCACTACACGCCTAGAGAGCTTGTGGCGGTGTGAAGTATTTCATTTTCCAAATAGCCCAGGTGATGAATGTGTGCTTTCAGTGTAGCGAGTTGCAGCTTTTGCTTGTACACTCTCAAATAACTGGGCAGTGTGTCGTTGTATCATCAGCCTATTCCCATAAGTGAATTTCAATAGCTTATTTTCCAGCAGGCTATCGTTGCTGCTTAACTTTCAAAGCGAATAGTGGGAGCGCCCGTGATATCACAGCTTATCTTGATGGAAATGTTTGTAGACAGTTCACTTGTGTGACCATTTGACAGCGCGCTCATTGAGGACGCAAAGCAATGTCTTCATGAAGAAGCTTTAGCAGTATTGTGCATTTTTTTAACGATGTGCGATACCGCAACCAGGGATAAAGGGATGTCCAACTTATTCCAGCGTGAGAGCGCCTCAAAATAAGCGTTTTTTATAACAATTGGAATTATTTTTGGGCATTTAAATTAAAATACCCAACATTTATTACGGTTAAAAAAAAATTTTATACTGAATTTTTAATATAAAAATTACATATTTAAATTTCTTTTAGCGATATTAAGGTACGTTAAAATTGCTTGTTTTCGAACTTTCACTAATAAATAAGGAAAATTATCACTTGTCAACTGACAATTGATAATTTTTTTACAATTTTCCATGAAAAATTAATTTCCCTATGCTGCATATCATAAAAAATATCTTTACCCTCTTTTAAATTTCGCGTTTACATTTATATTTATTGTTTTAAGCTCTTATAAGTAATCTTGCACGGCGGTTAAAAATGTCTCTGTCGTATAATTTTTTTAGCAACATTTCAATATGGCCGTTCCAGTTTCCCAATTGCGAAACGTCAAAACCTACTGATTCCAGTCAACTGTCAAAGATTGGTAGGTTTTGACGTTTGTCCGTGCGCTCTCACTTCCAATGAAAATAGAGATGGACATCTCTTTATCCAGAGATAAAGAGATGTACAACTCTCATATCACTGGAAGTGAGAGCGCAATTGTAAACGTCAAAACCACCTAAACTTTGACAGTTTGTCGAGATGAGGAGGTTTTGACGTTTCGCAATTGGGAAACTGGAAAGGCCAGATTGAAATGTTGCAAAAAAAATAATGCGATGGAAACATTTTTAGCCGCCTTGCAAGATCACTAATAAGAACTTAAAACAATAAATATCAATGAAAACGCGTAATTTAAAAGTGGTTTAAGAATATTTTTGTGAATTGCAGCATCGAGAAACTAATTTTTCATGGAAAATTATAAAAGAAATTGATTTATTTTCAGTTGACACATAATAATTGACCATATTTATTACTGAAACTTCGAAAACCGGCTATTTTAATATACCATTTTATCGCTAAATGAAATTGAAATAAGTTATTTTATATTAAACATTCAGTATATAATAATTTTTAACCATAATAAATGTTGGGTATTTTTATTAAAATGCCCAAAAATTAGTATTTTGTCTGATCTGGTAATAATGCAAAATGTTATAAAAAACGCAAATTTTGAGGCGCTCTCACACTGGAATAAGTTGGACATCCCTTTATCCCTGTCTTTATCTATGCCGCAACTTTTGACTGCTAAATGAAAAAAAAATCTAGCAAACATGACAGTTCACCCTTTCTACAGTTTGCTTATTTTCTTATCCAAAAAACAAACAATAAAAGTCGAGTTGCAATCTAGTAAATCTTCTAGAGATGAAGAATATACACTGATTGTATTGATTTCACAGATCTACAATTTTTTTTTCGTGCCACTACTTTTATGGTATAATTTGATTAAGTAGCCGGAAAGACCACATTCGAAGGGGGTGTCTTGAAGTTACGTTCAGATTTTTTCAGGGAGATATTACTCTAGAAATGTGTTTTGTCATACTAATATCATTATAATCAACTTTATATTTTCTTGGTGTAGTAATAGATGAGAGAGCACAAGAGAACAATATCAATTGATCAAGAAAGGTTGATCTCACATACGTAAACAACATGACGATTTGGAAATACAGTAGTTTTCCGAAGTAACGAACAAATTAATTGTCACGCCTTTTCGTTACATTGAATTTTTCGTTAATTCGAGAACTCCCTTAGAGGTTTGTTTATCGATGAAAATGAGTTATATATCCGTAAATTGCAGTTTAAAAAATGTTTTATTAAATTATATAATATTATATAATATTAAAAGAAAAACCAAAACAGAACAATTCAAATGTTGTCTTAAAAGAAGTAACAGAACAATTCAAATGTTGTCTTAAAAGAAGTAATGTGCTTAAAAAGCAAATTCTGATGGAGCTAGATCAACATATTTTTTTCATTAGTAATACTCGTAAATTTCTATAGCTATTTAAAAACTTGATTATTCTTCGTTCGCTTCTTTGGAATACGAAAATTATATATATTTGATGGATCCTTTCTGAAGTGCAATCAATACAATAAGTTTTGCGAAATTGATATTGTTCTTATTCTGCCTGGCGCTCTACAGAGTATATGTACATACATACATATGTATGTTTTCATCAACTAAATTCTTCCAAAATGGGCCAATTCCGACACTGTTCTATTTGGTGCTGATCAATAATTTTAATCTTTTCTATCAAATTCAATATTTTCTTTTACTCATTTTTTCAATTTGCACATTTCTTTTGATATTTTTCAATTTACTTATATTATTAATTTTGTTTTTAACACGATTTTATTTGATTTTTAACTCTAATTCTACATATGTATGTCTTCATGTTGTTCTTTAAACCGAGTACGTACAAATCCCCGATGTTCGTTATTAAAGGTACTCAATGAAAAAAAGAATTTTAATGGAAGACAACGATTTCACACATTAAATGAATAACTTATAAACTTTTGTTTCTGTTTGAATTTTTAATTTATATGTATGTTATTTTATTAATTTTATTTAAGAGTACACACAATTTGACTCACATATTCGGAATAAAGGCCACTATAATAACAAAAATCATTATATGTATGTATACAGTTGATCTCCTTTTTACACGGTTTTTTTTTGCACGGTTTTTTTTTACACGGTGTTTTGAACACTTCCCAGTTACTATTTGTACACGGTTTTACTTTTTTTATACGGTTTTTTATTTTAATTGTATACTTTGTTGCAATAAAATCAAAATTCCATACGTCAATACGTCACAAGTCCAATTCTGTTAATAGAATTTAATAAATTTTAAATTAGATTTAAACTAAAAAATACAAATTATAGATTCGAAAGCCAGTGAAAAGGTTGCAACAATTTCAATACGTAAACAAATAAATGAAGCTATATGAAGAAGTAAGAACAGCGATTATTGACGAGACTTTGAAATGTATTATTTTTTTTACCATTCCCAGAATAGTTGTTGTTTGTTCCTTCTAACAGTAATATGTATGTACATACATACATATAATACCAGAAAAGTCTATAACAACAACCACATTGTAAATTCTCTGTACGAATAGATAGATTTTCATGTAAAATAAGATCTTATTTACACGTTTTCTATTTTTTGCAGGATTTTTTTCTTAAATTGGTCCCAATAGCGAGTTTTATGTAAAAATTTAATTTTTTTTTGCACCTTTTTTCTTACACGTGTAATTTACTGTTCCAGTTAACCGTGCAAAAAGGAGATCAACTGTATAGTATATGGGGTCTGCGGAGGGTAATTCCTGGACAGATTTCAACTATTTTTGCCACCAAGCTCTATTATATCCAATATTATATATTCACTTCATTTTGCTAAGATATCTCACATATTAACCGATATATACAGTATAAAGTGCACCAGAAGTTTAAAAATCCGAATTTGATGTAGATATTGCTCATTATTGGCACAATCACACACAATTAGAAGGAACATCTATTTTGAATATACATATAAAAAATTAGCCGCAAGTTGCGTGGTCCTCATGTTGCTCGATATCTGGGGCCTTGATAAGTTATAGTCCTATTTCGGCAATTTTTATATGGACTATGCCATACTTCTGCACATTTTCCAACCATAAAATTGGGATGCCGAAGAAATGTTACGAAACACATTTCGTTGAAATTATTCGAGTAGCTACAGCTATTTAAAATTTTATATGCAAATCTGAGAATATATGTACATACATATGTACTTATGTATCTGCAATCATTTCGCTCAAACATCCTTGTATCGTACTTATGCAAGATAATATTAAGCTTTTATTATCACTGAATTTCCGTAGGCTTTACACACAAGTCATAATATATCATAATATCAATTTCATACCAAGTACATATTAGATCAAATCTTCCACTTGCAGCTCCTTGCATTTGCTGCCGTATGGTGGATTTATTAATAAGTGAGGAGTGACTTTTAAAATGGTGATATTTACATTTTTATTTGTTTAAACTAATTAAGCAGTCTTGTCCTTAGCGCTAATATACACAAGCTTCGTCACTTGGATTATGATCTGAACGAGATAGTTTCCAAGTAAAAAAACTTTAAATGTGAGCGTCCGTATCAAACCGGGATATTATAGCTCTTAAGAATATAGCTTTGTTCATTTCATAACATAAAAGGATATTAACAAATTAATTATTTCTAATGCATGTTAGACTTTTCAAAACGGGATATTTTCTTTTACAAAGTGATTTATTTGTATAGGATCTCGTCTTAAATTGCATTTTTTTTATTTTGCTGCCCCTGCAGGCACTGTAAAACACAAAAGGGTGAAATCACAAATTAGAGGATTGAAGGGAAAGATGTTAGCACGGCAACAATGAAATTGCTGTTTGATATGTCGCTGCCGTCTTCAAAATGTTCAAGACGCTGGCTTCAAAGCGACATTCGTGATCAGCCGTCGCTACGTCGTGTCGTGTCGTTTTCTGTGTTCAGCACATAAAGCAGAGAACTTAAAGCACTTGCCATGCATATGCTATTTGTGCAATTCTTGTTTTTGTAGAACAATGTTTAAATATTTGGTTGGTGACATATTCACATGTGCACGAATATGTATGTTTGTATGCTTGTGCAAGTTAACACCAGAAATATTGCAAGTAAACCAATAACTGCCGACGTCAACTATCACCCAATAGGAAATATTCGTGACGTTTAGTCAGCAGAATCAAACAATTGGGAACAACATCCGCCATGCGCCGCATAAGCGAAAGTAACCAGAAACCAACATCCGCCATAACGTTAACCAAAATTGCTGCCGCAGGTAGATTTAGGCAATATTAAGAATATGTTTAATTGTAAATTAGAGTTAGTTGTTAAGTTGATTTCAATCAATAAAGGTCACTCTTGACCATAAAATATTTATTTTTTTGACTTTGTAATTAATAAGTCATTAACTGGCGCCCGAGCCTAAAATATACGGCACGAGAAGTTTGGGTAAAAAAGCACCATATGCAGTGCTAAACGGGAAGCAACTCGAAATAGTTATCCGGTACGGGAAGTTTCGGTAAAAAGGCATCATAAGTAATGCTAAATAAGGAGCAATCCCAACGAATAATTAAAACCTCAAACAGGTACCATAAGTAGTGCCAAAGAGAAAGCAGCTGAATTTAAATTCCTTACCCACGCTTGAGGAAGGAAGGTGAGCAACTTGGAGCAAGACGGTGATCCAGTAGTATCCAGAAGGAAAAGCTGATCATAATGTTAGAAATAGGTTAAGATTGTGAAAATTTGTAGAAACCAAAATAAATTAAAAGAATTCAAAAGTTTAAAAGAGTGAATATATGTACATATATGTATTTCCATTTAATATCCTTCAAAACAAAAATTGTTTTAAAATTGTGAAAGTTTTTAAAAGAATCAAGTGAATTGTTATACAAGGAGGAAACATATTTTTCTCTTCCTCTCACGAAAATTAGTAAAAGTTAAATCTATATTAAGCAAATTTAACAATATACAAAATCGTTCATAATATAAACAAATCAAATAAAATAAGGCTTGTACAGCCTATAAAAAAATATTTTTAACAAATAACATTAATTATCTCTGCGATTCCGTAGCCAACTCAGGAGTTGACCGGACCCTCTAGAGTATAAATAACCCATTCCTAGACAGAATAACATAAATTTTAATTAAAACAAAATAAATAACACAATAATATAAGGACTTCTCCAAAAATGTCTAACCCAAATAATTTAATAAGACCACCAGTGCTAGGGAATACAACTCCCGTTGCACCAACAGGACCTTCCGGTTCTGGCACCCAAATTTCGCCAGAATTGGCACATTTAGTTAAAAACGCTGTAACTCAGATGTTACACACGGACGGATAAAGAATAATACAAAGGATTTTGAATAATGGTACGAACCAAAACATTAGGGATCAAACTATAGACGAAAGATACAGAGACAACATGAACGAAATGGACAAAATTCCCGACGTAGTGCGATCACTACGAGAATTTTCAGGAAACGCTTCGGAGTTTACCTCCTGGAAAAAGAGTGTCGAGCGGATTTTGAGGATATACGAACCCTCAAAAGGCACTCCACGCTATTTCGGTATTCTAAATGTAATTAGAAACAAAATTATAGGGAAAGCAGATATAGCACTAGAGTCGTATAACAACCTTTAGATTGGACGGCAATATCTCGTTGTCTAACTACCCATTATGCAGACAAAAGAGACATTGGTACTTTAGAGTATCAAATGACTTGTCTCATACAGGGAAGACTAACGATTAATGAATTTTACCAAAAAGTGTATTCGCACCCATCATTAATCCTCAACAAAATTGGTTGTATGGAAGTAGGAGAGGAAGCAATACATCTTCTTACGGAAAACTACCGTGCTAAAGCCCTTGACACGTTTGTCAGAGGACTTTCGGGTGACCTTCCTAGGCTTCTCGGCATCAGAGAACCAAAAAGCCTACCAGAAGCTCTTCACCTTTGCCTGAAGTTAGAAAATCAAAACTTTAGAGCAAATCACGCTAACAATCAATTTCCTAGACAACAATTCCAACAACAGAATTTTTTTCCAAATCCTAATCGACAACCTCCTCAAACCAAATTCCATCCCGAGTTAGCTTTTATACCAAAACCAAATCAAATATTTAATCCTTATGGTCAACAACGGTATCCCCAAAATCCAGTAAACCAACAACATGGTTTTCATAATCAAAATCCATTTAATCAACCACCAAATAATCCCCCTCCAAGACCACCAAAACCACCTCAACCAATGGATGTAGACGTTAGCTAAAGAACAAATGCTATCAATTACGCCAATAGACCAAATCCCAAATTCACTGTCAAACGACCATCAAATTTTTCAAACAAAAATGATCTGCAACCAAAAGTTCAAAGGAATTTTCATGTAAACTCAAACTTTGAACCTTACAGCGAACAAAATTATCAATAAAACAATGACTACCAAAACAACGAATACAACTATGACTTTTCCGATACAACACAAACCGACGAAAACGAACAATCACTAGACCTGACAGATGTACATTTTTTAGATTAAACAGCTCTTCGTTACCTTATTTCAACTGCAAAACGAAGAGTGGAGAAATTTTGAAAATCCTAGTCGATACAGGCTCCAATAAAAACTATATTCAATCAAATTTAGTACCAAATCCCAAAGAAAACAATAACCCTTTTTACGCAAATTCAATCGGTGGAAAAATACACATTACCCATCACACTTTTCTAAATCTTTTTAATATTGAAGAATGCAAATTAAAATTTTTTTGTTACCCACTCTTACAACTTTTCACGCAATTCTTGGAAATGATAGTTTAAAGGAACTATCAGCAATTATCCATACTAAAGAAAATTTCATGATCGTAGCAAACAAACGTACAATTCAACTCCATCAATATAGAGCCCAAAATGTTCATTCCATCCAAATCCGTGACGAACATATGAATCCTTCAGAAAAAAATTAAATTAAACAACTTGTACAAAAACACCGAAACTTATTTTCAGAACCTAATGAAAAACTACCGTACACAACTAAAGTAGTAGCGGAAATTAGAACAAATTCAGATACACCTGTCTACTCAAAATCATACCCATATCCTGCCAGTTTAAAACAAGAAGTAGAAAAACAAATAAATAAACTATTAGAGGACGGTATTATCAGAAAATCAAGGTCGCCATACAATTCACCAATATGGGTTGTACCCAAAAAGGACGATGCATCAGGCGAAAAAAAATTCAGATTAGTTATTGATTACAGGAAACTAAACACAGTTACAACTGCTGACAGATACCCAATACCAGAGATAAATGAAGTACTATCACAATTAGGAGAAAATCGAATATTTTCAGTAATCGACTTAAAAAGCGGTTTCATCAAATTCCTCTTAAGGAATCTGACGTGGAGAAAACAGCCTTTTCAGTGAACAACGGAAAGTATGAGTTCACAAGATTACCTTTTGGACTGAAGAACGCCCCATCCATATTCCAACGTACATTAGACGATATTTTGAGACAATATATAGGAAAAATATGTTATGTCTATATAGACGACATAATAATATTTAGCAAAGGTGAAAAATCTCATTCAGAGCATATTGACAAAATTTTTGATACACTCCGCAAAGCTAATATGAAAGTACAAGCAGACAAATGCGAATTCTATAAAAACCAAGTAGAATTTTTAGGATTCATAATTTCTTCTGCTGGTATTTCCACAAACCCATCTAAAGTAAAAAGTATTGTAGATTTTCCATACCCCAAAACACTTAAAGACCTTAGATCATTTCTAGGACTTTCAGGATACTATAGACGTTTCGTAAAAGATTATGCAAAGTTAGCCAAACCCCTCACAACTCTACTTCGTGGTGAAGAAGGTAGAATGTCAAAAAATGTTTCCAAAAAAATCCAAATTCAATTAAACAATGACGCTAAAGCAGCATTTAATAAAATAAAATCCACATTGACATCGAAAGACGTCATTTTACATTATCCCGATTATAAAAAAGAGTTCGATTTAACAACAGATGCTTCCAAATATGCCATAGGCGCTGTCTTAGAACAGAATGGAAAACCCATAACTTTTATATCTAGGACATTAAGTAAAACCGAAGAAAATTATGCAGTAAACGAAAAGGAAATGCTTGCCATAATTTGGGCACTAAATTCCTTTAGAAATTATCTGTATGGCACGGCAAAAGTAGTAATCCATACAGACCATCAACCTCTCACATACGCCTTAAGCAATAAAAACACTAATTCTAAATTAAAACGGTGGAAAGCCATACTCGAAGAATATAATTACGAATTAAGATATAAACCTGGTAAAGCCAACATAGTAGCAGATACACTTTCAAGACCATTCGAAATAAATTCTTTATCAGTAGCCACACATTCAGATGACAGCTCATCTCACAATCTAATTCCAGCCGTAGAAGTACCCATAAATGTTTTCAAAAACCAACTTTGGATCTCGTTAGGAGACGAAGATAGTTACCAATTTAAAATACCATTCCCTACAGACCATAGACATGTAATAATTAAACAAACATTTTCCTCAGAAAACCTAATTTCACTTTTAAAACGTTACTTAAACCCTTCGGTGATAAATGGCATATTTACTTCCGAAGAAATAATGGGAATAATTCAGCAAATATACCCAATCCATTTTTCCAATTATAAAATTCGATATACTCAGATGAAAGTTGAGGACATTACGAACGAGGACATTCAAAACGAAACAATATTAAAAGAACATAAGCGCGCACACAGAAACCGAGACGAAAATTCAAAACAACTAATACAAAAATATTATTTTCCAAAAATGAAAGCAAAGATAGAAGCAATAATAAAGCAATGCAAAATTTGTAAAGAGAACAAATACGACCATGACGACCTAGTAATTCTAGAAAATCAACTTAATAATATAATAGAAAATAACAATAAACAAGTAATAATTAACAAAGTAATTTTTGACAGAATTAACAATATCACCACAATATCAAATAAAATAATAAAAACCTTACAAACGAACGAAGAAATACAACACCATTTGGCTGTTGAAATAAAATATAAATTAAAAATTATTAAAGAGGAAATAATTAATATAGATTACGCAATGCATTGGGCAAAGGCCGGCATCGTAAATTCATATATTTTGTCAAATGACGAACTTAGATTAATAAAATCTGTATTTGAAAATAATAATTTTACATTAAACAATATGGAAGACTCACTAGAACTAGCAAATGTAAAAGTCGCGTCAAACAATACAATGTTACTTTCTATAGTCGGAATACCCTTAACAAATGAGGATATTTGCGACTCAATTTTAATAAAACCAATAAAAATGAAGAAAAATTAATAAAATCCCCTATGAGGATATAGTTACTTGTAATAATAACAAAATTTTTGGCGTTAAGAATAAATGTAAGGAATATAATAATATAAGAATTTGTAACCGTAAGAACTTAATAGATATTAGTAATACTACTTGCGTCCCTCGACTACTTCGAAGCGAACCAGCGGAATGCACTATTATAAACAATCAACACATCCTATCAGTAGAGAACATCTCACCTGGTATCATACTACTAAATCAGTACAATGGCACAATAGAGATCGACAACCAAAAGATAAATCTTACTGGATCGTACGCAGTACAATATCACAATTCTACAGTTAACATTGACGAACAAAAATATACCTTTAGCGAAACGTTAAGCACCAAACCACTACCCGCAATCCTGCCACCAAATCTTTCTTCAAATAGAGAAGAAGAAATCCTAAGTTTGGAAATGTTGAAAGAACTCCACATGAACAACATCAAACACCTAAAAGCACTACATATAACCCACAGAGCAGCTTCAATCACGAATTTATCGCTTTCAATCATCAGTCTGATATTCGTAGCGGTAATAGTCATCGCATTAGTTCTAAGGGAACTTTTCAAAAGCAAACTGGTAGAACGTTCAAGTTATAACGTAAACGTAAACGTGAGTGACCCTAAAGAGTTCACAACATCCGAAACACCACAGTTAACAGAGTCAATAACGCTAGTAAGCCAAATGCAGTAACCCAGTAGAACAAACGGGGACGTTTGTTTTTGGGGGTGGAGGAGTTAACACCAGAAATATTGCAAGTAAACCAATAACTGCCGACGTCAACTATCACCCAATAGGAAATATTCGAGACGTTTAGTCAGCAGAATCAAACAATTGGGAACAACATCCGCCATGCGCCGCATAAGCGAAAGTAACCAGAAACCAACATCCGCCATAACGTTAACCAAAATTGCTGCCGCAGGTAGATTTAGGCAATATTAAGAATATGTTTAATTGTAAATTAGAGTTAGTTGTTAAGTTGATTTCAATCAATAAAGGTCACTCTTGACCATAAAATATTTATTTTTTTGACTTTGTAATTAATAAGTCATTAACTTGCATTATTTGTTAGGTATGTATGTACATATATCGTTTTATCTGACAGCGTGAGGTTTATGAACTTCATTTCTAATTTTGTCTTGTGGCATATTAGAAATGATGTTTCTTCGATGATAGCTCGGTTACAACGGATAAAACGACTTCTGAGTGGTGATTTTAATGAATAAATTCCAAGGTTTTATACAAATAATTATGTATATATAATAATGCAGTCAATAAGTACAGTAGGGCAATTCACAATCTGGTGCAAATGGTCTTGCATATTTGCAATTGCAAATTCGCTGTATATTTTGTTAGTATAAAAGCAACAATATGCCTCGACCATTTGCACCAGATTGGGAGTTGCCCGAGTATTATATATAATAAGTACAATACGCATATGTATGTTTGTATGCTTGCGCATTATTTTTCTTTCGTTTCTGTTTCATAATCCATTCAACCCATTCTTATTTTAAAATCGAATATGGATTTGCAGTTCATATTAGACGAATATTCCTGCGCGACGTACGTCGTTGACTATGTTAACCCTTAATAACCCACTGGTACCGCCAGGAACCAACCGCTTCAATTCAAAATTCTTCCGTTTATCGAATTTTATTTTAGAATTTGCTTGTCATTATAAGACCGTTAATTGATTCATGCGCAATATGCTAATTCTATCCCTACTTGTAATAAACGTCAGTTGGCATGTTTGTATTGAGTTGAGTGCATCTACCACATTTTTAGTGAACTTTGTGAAATCGCGTTTTTGCAATAATTTTTTTGTGAATAATTCGTTAAAATCGTAACGGGAAAAATCTCAAAGTTTAAATAATAGTGTAAATAAGCTAAGATAAGTTTTATAGGTAAGTAAATTTTATTTGTTTGTAAGATTTGTTTGATTTTTTGGTTGGTTCCTTGCGGAACCGTCAGGCACCCGGAGTACGAAATTTTGCAAATATGAAATTATATACAAAATGATTATACTATGGCTTTTTTGTAGCTTTTCAGCAATGTCTCGTAGAATACGTGATTTTCGAACTGAAGAAGAGCTATGCGAGATCGTTAATTCTATTGCGTGGTCGGAAAGCGAAGACGGAGGCGATTTTTCTGCTGATGACAGTGATGTAGACCCCGATTTTGAATTTATTGCTGCTTTGCGTAGTGAAGATTTAGAAGACGAAGTAGCAGATGTTCAGAACATTGCTGACTTAGCTGTTGTTCAGAATGTGGTAGACATTGCAGATGTCGATATCGGCAATCCAGTTATAGAAGAAAATAGTGAACCAAATCAATGTAAAATATCCCTTTCTCTTATACGAAAGCTTTTTGTTTCTAAATAAGATTTTTATTAGGCAGAAGAGCCAGTTGTTGTAGGCGTATGGATTGACAAAGAGTCTGATATATTCAAAAAACCGTTGTGGCGAAAAAGAAATCTTCAATTATACGCTAATTGGATAAGATTTCGAGGTGATGAGGCTTTGACACCAGAGATATTGGCATTGCATTCGCCGCTTCAGTTTTTTACATTTCTTATGTCAAACGACATTATTTCAAATATTGTGGAACAGAGCAATTTGTACGCAATACAACAATACATTGAAAAACCATTGAACACCACGCCTGATGAAATCAAACGTTTTATGGGGATCAGGTATTTTATGTCGGTGTTTAAATATCCCGGATTTCGATCATATTGGTGTAACTATGGTTTCAAGCCAATCATGGATTGTATGCCAAGGAATCGCTACGATAAAATTTTTGCATTTCAATAATAACGATGAAATGTCACGCTCTAATCGTGACAGGCAGCCTTCCGCGTCATACCATCAACATCATCGGATGCTGCGCGCAGTTGCAGACGTAATCGGGTCTCTGAGGCAGTTGAAATGTATGGACAAATACCACAACACGATTCGGGATATGATCGTTTGTACAAAATACGCCCAATACTCACGGCACTAAATAGGAACTTAAAAAAGGTTCCAATGCGAGCAAGATAATGTTCGTCAACACACACAAATCTTTGCGACGAAAATAAAGCACTATATGAAACAATACACGCCAGATAAGCCACACCCATGGGGTGATAAATTATTCCTACTGTGCGATGATTCCGGATTTTGCTATGGATTTGACATTTATTCCGGCGATGACGACCACCGTCAAGACAATGAACCAAACTTGGGTGCGTCAGCAAATATTGTTGTCAGATTAGCCCGCTCGGTTCCATGATTTGTAAATCATGCAATTTTTTTTTGACAATTATTACACTTCGATTCCGTTGATGGTTTATTTGCGAACACAAAGCATCTATTCACTTGGGACTATTCGCCGTTCACGAATTCCATTGTGCAAATTACAGCAGAAATTGAAAAATCGTGGTGATTGGGAAGAATACGCTGCTTCATTTCACGGAATTGATGTTACAACTGTGGCTTGGAGTGACAATAAAGTTGTCAACGTGGCTTCAACAATGGCTGGAATAAAGCCATATCTTGCGGTCAATGGTGAAACGCCTGCGAATGCACCTACCATTGACCGTTACAACAAAAAGAAAAAAATTACAGAGAGCATTCAATGTCCAAACGTTATTCACGACTATAACAAATACATGGGCGGCGTTGACCTCTTGGATTCGTCACTGGGTCGTAGTCATATTCGCATAAAATCACGAAAGTGGACAAACCGATTATACTATCACATGTGTGATATGGCTATCATCAATGCCTGGATGTTATATAAGCGACATCATGCGGACACCAATCAAACTGAGCCCAAGATGGTATTGCACGAATTTGTGTCAGAAGTTGCCCAGTACCTGACAAAATCTGGTACTGATATGAGAATTGGAAAAGGTCGACGAACAAATTTAGAAGTAGAAATATCTGCAAAACGTCAACGCCTCATGTCTGATCCGCTACCACCACGTGACATTCGCCTAGATAACGTTGGGCATTTACCAGAGTATGTGAAGGAGGGAAAGCCGCGATGTAAGAATCCCAATTGCACATCTCGTACAAAAGTACGATGTCGAATATGTGGAGAACATTTGTATTTTACACCAGAAAAAAACTGCTTTGCTGTATTTCACCAGAACTAAAGCCAATAATGGTGTAGTATATATTTCTGTGGTGTATCCTGTATATCCTTGTCTTACAATAAAAAAGACAAATCGTCATGTAACAGCACACAAAAACATTGAACAACATCGAAATAAAAATGTTTTTTTTTAATTCATCTTGTTTATTTTTGAAGTTCGGGTGCCTAGTAGGTTTTTTACCTAGCCAGGGTTTTTCTACCTAGCTGAGGTAAATTTCACTTGCAAACAAAGTTATAGAACAAAGCTTGTTCAGAATCGTGAGTTTTATAACATATATTTTTTTGAGCTCAAAAAAAAAATCAGGCTATTAAGGGTTAATAAATCTAACCGAGGGATCAGTAATTTACAGAGACAAATTAATGAAATCACAGAAAAATATCCGGATTTTGGAGTGGTTGAAATCACTAGAAAAATTAGTGTCGACTTATTGAACTCAGTAGAGATTTCGAGCCAAGAAGCAGCTTGGTGGTTACTTCGTAAACCAATGACGAATGAAACCAATGTAGCCTCTAGATCGATAATGTTCATCCCAACGTTGCACAATGGGTAAAGGGCGGAAAAAATATGTAATTTTTAACTATCTAATTTTAACAAAATTTCATTCCAGTAGTGTTTCTAGACAATGAATATAGTTTAATTTATTACATATTTGCGAATTGTCATTTCACTGACATAACAACGTATTTTTAAAGTCAAATAAAAATAGAACTCTTGAAAATTGTGAAAAATATTGAGAAAAATATGAGAACAGACGTATGAGGCTTCGACGTTTTATGCAATAAGAAGTGACTTTAAAGTCTATCCTAATATATATTATAATATATTATAAAATAATTATTTTCATTTCATAGGCCTAATTCATGTCAATTTTGACAAAGTTTTTAAATATAAAAAAAATATTTGAGGGATAAATACCCTTCTTTTAGTGAAGATAAGGTGAAGTTAATTTTAGAACAAATTAAAAAAAGGTACATAAGCATAGTTTAATTGCTGGACGACCGGTAAAGAAACTTGAATAATGTAGTCAACGGGCTAAACGTTACAAGGTCCAACAACTTCGAGATAAGTACTCTGAACAAGAATTAAAGGCCGCAGCTGGATCAGCAGCTATTAAGAAGACATACTTAGATTCTCAAAAAGCATTGGAGATGTTAATTGATGCACAGTTATCAAAGCATCAGTATGAAGTTGTTCGAAATGTGCTTAAAGACTTCGGATGTGATGTGTTGCCACCGTATTATAGAGTTCGGGGGGAAAAAAGGCATTGTTACCCTGAAAATATTACTATTACACCAATATCTGCACAAGTTGATTTGCAAAGTTTACTTGATCACATAGCTAAAATAATTATTTTGGTCGCCGAGAACTTCACAAATCTAGCTCATGTTCCAGAAATAATGACTCTAACATCGAAATGGGGTTGTGACGGTTCGTCAAATCAAAGTCAATACCACCAGTTCATACCTAACGAATTTGATGGTATATCTGATGCAAATTTATTTATGGTATCTATGGTGCCTTTAGTGCTTAAAACTATAGACCAAACAGACCGCAAAGCATACTAAAGAAATTGTCGAAAGTATACAGGAAATCATAAGCAACATATTGCCAACATTTGTGACTATAAAGGACAAGGTTATTGAAATACGTCACAATCTTTTATTTACCATGATGGACACAAAAATAGCTCAAGCAGCAACTGGTTGTAAAGCATCATCTATCTGTTACATATGTAATGCAAGCCATAAAGAAATGCACAACCTAGAATCCGTCGTCAAAAAATCATGCAATCAGGAATCAGTTAAGTTGGGAATTTCTCCCTTACATGCTAGAATTAAAGCAATGGAATTTATTTTACATATTGGGTATAATTTAACTTTTAAAATGTGGTCTACTAATGCGGAAACCAAGCCACTTAAAGAAGAAAACAAGAAAAGGATTCAGACAGAATTACGACAAAGATTGAGTATTAGGGTTGACCATGTTCAACAAGGATTAGGTACAACAAATACTGGAAATACGTCTCGAAAATTTTTTCAAAATCCCGAGGTTGTTTCAGAGGTAACTGGGGTTGACCTGGAATTAATCAAACGACTGCCTACAATACTTGAATTAATTACTTATGGTGAGAGCATAGACCCAGTAAAATATGGAAAGTATGCTTTAGATACGGCTAGACTATTTGTTGGGACGTATAACTGTAACTGTATCGGTAATCTTTCTGAAGAGGCGCAGGAGGCTCGTAACAAGGATTATAGAAACTATCGCCTTCGTTACGCAAGGAAATGCAGTCGAACTTCAACTAACGAAGATCTTTTAAAGAGACTCTTAGTTACTTCTGATCCACTTTTATCAAGTGTAAGAGTTACAACTGTAATAAAACACATAGATTTATCAGAAGATGCAAAAGGACTACTAAATTAAATCTCAAACTTAGTAAATGAGAACGTACTATTTTTATAATCTTAAATTTGTTTTTTTAATGTTATCATTTTGTTCAACTATGCCTTTAATTTTTTATTAGAATTAAAAATTCATTACTATTCATTATAATCAACAAAAAATGAGAGCGATTAGATAGTGTTAAGTAAATAGTTAATATATCCCAAATATTCTCTGATAAATATTAATAAATAACAGTTATTATTAATTATTTTTCTATAGCCATTTCCTGCTATGAAAAGTACTCTGTGTAAGATATTCCTGTTAAAACAATTTATATAATGTTCCAAAAAAATTGAATACTCAGTATAATTAAATCATTAAAAAGTTAAAAAATCAACTGGTTACTTAATTTTTCATTTTACTTTTTCAACTCGTCTCGCTCATCTTGGGCGAGCCAATCTCTACTACAACAGGCTATAGGCTCGCTTCTAAAAAGTCACACTTATCAATAAAATTTATATAAGCAAGCAGTTTTAAAATAAGTACAACATTTTTGCCGAAAAATGCCGTTTCTGACCCATTGTGCGTCGTGGCCAACAGACCCGACAGAGATTGAAAAATGTCTTTGCGTGCTTTGACGGAGCTTAATGACGAGTCCACAGACATTTGGAGGGATAATGTGTTCGATAATACGGAGGAATTGAACGATCTAACTCTGGCCCAGTTTTGTGCGCAATACAAATGCAACGCCAATAATGAATACAAGAAATTGACTAAACACCATGTTATAAGATATACAAATTATAATAAGTCAACCCAATTCAAAGAGTACAAAAGAGAGATGGTTACGCTGCATATTCCCTTCCGCAACGAAGAGACAGAACTACTTTCCGAGTCAAAATTGCTTCAAATTTATGCAGACAATGGGAACATTATTCTAAAGTGTCGCAAGGAAGTCCAACATCAACATTGAAGAAGCTATGAGATTATGCGAACAGTTGTATCGTGAGAAAGAAAATTGTATGCAAGCAGACAATTAAGATGTTATGGGAGCGGTTCCTCAGCCACTTCCATTCGATGAAATGTACGCAGATCCTAATTCAAACGCCAACGATGATCTCCGCTTAGCAACCTTGAACAGACTACAAGCAATTGCGAAGCGGAGAGAAAATTTAATGCCGAATGCACAATTTTGTGAATTTATGCGAACAACAAATATCGGACAACGATCCATCTTACTACATCCATCATTTAACATCGAAACAACTTCAACCATTGTTAGTATTTCTGACATGTCCCGCTGGATGTGGAAAAACTTTTCTAATTCGGCTCATCATGGAAATTTACAATAAATATGCAACCAACAACGCACACTGTAATGCATATCTCACATGTGCTTCGACAGGAAAAGCTGCAGTGGCAATCGACGGTACCATCATTCAAACTGCTTTGTCGTTGTCCACCAGTAAATATAATGCTTTGAGTGCTGAAGCCTTACACCAGTTCCGACCATTGTTTCAACACATCGCCTGATCATAATCGATGAAGTCATGTGTCAAGCAAATGTGGTTTTATCGACCATTCTAACGAAAATCGGGAATGGGGATCGGTTAAATGATGAAGAACTTGCGTTAGTAGAATCAACATTTGTGACAGAAGAAGAAGCCAATCAATTGTGTCCTCGCGGCATTCGACTGGCATATTCTAATGCCACGGTCGACAAATATAATCAACTCATCTTGGCAAATCATTCAGATCAGATTACATCCGCAGCTGTAGACTTCATCTCAGGTTGTGAAAATGATGAACAATTACAGAGCGCACGTAATGCCCTTGAGAAGAAAACACTACCAGCTGGTACCGGTGGACTGCTACAACGTTTAACACTCGTCATTGGAAAGTATTACATCATAACAGCCAACATCGCACTTGCTGATGGATTAGCCAACGGTGCTATTGGGAAATTCGATCACGTAGAAAGAAACGACAATGGAGAAGTCACTCGAGTATGGCTAGTATTTCCAAATTTTGGTAAAACTGGGGTAAAAGCTCGTATGACAGTACGATCATTCATGCTAGCAAATAATATCAATCCTTTGGCCGTGCCAATTGCCCGACGAAACGCAACAATATATCTTAATAGACAGAGGAGTATATCAGCTAAGAGAAACCACTTTCCATTGGCACCAGCTTGTGGGTTGACAATTCACAAGTGGCAAGGAGGAACTTTCAATGAAATTGTTTACTATTATGAAAAAGTTCAATCTCAACAGTTAGTTTCTGTCGCACTGTCAAGAGCTGTTGCCATTAAAGGAGTTAACATTATCCTAATGAACAAACAGAAACAATTTTATCATGGCATTGGAAGCGATGACAGGTCATGTCGCGCTTTGCGAGATGAAATGATAAAATTACGTCAAAATCCAATTATCACCTTAGAAAAAGAATTATTCGAGTTTCTTAGCACAAGAAAATGTTTATCAATAATATCATTCAATTGTCAAAGTCTTCGTGCTCTTGTTGATGATTTCTCAGATGGAGTGTTTAAGCAGTCAAACATCTTGATGTTATCAGAAACATTTATGTACGAAAACGAGCCTCCTGTATCCGTACCAAATTTTGATTTCGTTGTAAGATTTCAATTTCAGATGGAGTGTTTAAACAGTCAAACATCTTGATGTTATCAGAAACATTTATGAACGACAACGAGCCTCCTGTATCCGTACCAAATTTTGATTTCGTTGTAAGATTTCAACGAAATGAAACAAGAAATTCAGGCGTTGCTATTTACAACAATGAGCAAGACAAATGTCATATTCTCACTCCTCATTTAGATATAAAGGCTCCGTACGCGAGTGATGATGATGTGACGATATCAACATCAACAAGAATTGGCGATTTGTGTGCGGTAGAATGCAAAGAGAACCCTAGCGATAATCATAATAGTAAAAAATTGAATTTAATTGCAATTTATATATCACCAAATTGATCGATGAGAGATATAAAATTGTTCATCGGTAAAGCTTTATTACCGTTGTTAACTGCAGGTTCGCAAGCTTTCGCAGATATTATCGGAGATCCACTCACTCCTTGTGGGAGATTTCAATGTAAATTTCTCATTGCCAGAAGCTGAACCATTACTGTCATTTCTCAGAGAGAAATTTTCATTAGAAATGATCCTACGACAAAAGGAGGTACGACTATTGATGCGGTATTCGCAAGAAATATAGATAAAATAGACGTAAGACATTTCATATCGTATTTTAGTTATCATAATCCAATTGTAAATATTATAGATATCAATCCGTCAGAACCCAGAAATGATAATTGATTTGGACTTTGCTTTATAAAATGTGCATAATAAATTTATAAAATGTGAATTTAAGAAAGTGTTGGTCACTCCACCATATTTTTATCCTTTCCCTCTCGCTAGTTTTCTTTCATACAAAATGATATGCATTTCTTGGAATATCACTAAGAAGTATAACTTCTTCCGCGCGTAGGGACTCCACGCACCAGTTTTTTTTTTTTTTTGTAACAGCAAAATAGTGTATTTTGTGTTTTGGAGGTTAATTGTCGTGTTATTTATTTAAAAGAAAATGCCACCAGTAAAGCGTTACAATATCGGTCGGCGTACGCGTAATGCAAATCGAGTGCATAACCTTCGGAACAATGAGACCGATAGGCAGCGTTTGGAGGCAAACAGAGTGCGAATTTCAGAAGTGAGATCTACAACAACTACGAAAGAACCTATACCATCGACTTCAGGCCGGAGGCTAACCGGTTCAATTAACTACCCACGTTTGGCGTTTAGATATGAACCAACAGTCGATTATGCCGGCGATAAATCAGTCAATATTGGGACAATGACTTCTATTTGTCAATATTGCAATGCATTAAAGTTTCCACAAGAACCGTCAGGATTATGTTGTGCGAATGGAAAGGTCAAATTACTTTTAGGACAGGATCCACTTTCAAATCATTACTTGCAGAATATTCAAAAGTATAACAGTGTATTTCAAATGACATCCTGTGGTGCAAACATAGTTGAGGAACGGGGATTCAATCCAACTTTTAAGGTATTTTTTTTACACACATCTCATACAAACCTACACCATATGTAGGTGGGCAAAATCTATTATCCAAACAACCTATAAGTTGGCATATGTTTGAAAGTCAGGTGATAATACAGTATTATTGCACCATCACTCTTAAACACCCCAATATATTAAATAAGCTACTACTACTACTAAAACTTATTTTAAAAATGTTCACTTATGTTCAATATTACAGATTCAAGGACAAATTCACCACCGTAAAGGAGCATTGTTGCCATCAGTTGATGGCGAATATAAATATCTTCAGATTTATTTCATTGGAAATTCTGAAACTGAAGTAAATCATCGCTGTGGCATTAATCGAGTAACTAGGCGAGAGATCATTGTGCAACTGCAACAACTGTTACATGAACATAACCTATTGATTCAATTATTTAAAACAGCCTTAGAAATGATGCCATCAGATGATCATAAAATAGTAATCAGAGCAGACAAAAGACCTGCAGGTGAACATGAAAGACGCTTCAATGTACCTGTGTTAAATGAAGTTGCTATTGTGGTGGTTGGAGAGAATATGGACTCTCTAGACATTGTAATTCAACAACGTAATGGTGGCAACCTTCAGCGTATTAGTGAAACACATCGTTCATATGATGCATTACAAAACCCTCTATTATTTTGTAGAGGGGAGGATGGATATCATTTTTTAATCAAGATGATTAATCCAGCAACTGGTATGTATCAACGCAATTACCTAAAACAAATACTTACATACAAGTTTACTAAAAAAAGTCGCTCATTTTAATAACTGAATTAATGTTTCAATTTGTTTTAAAATATTTGCTCATGGCAGAAATAACCCTTTATTCACAGTAAAAATAAGGTTTTCATTTTTTCCTAAGCAAAGTAAATCATTTTGTTTCAGGTCAAGAAACAAATAAAAAGTTCAGCTCAATGAATTTTTATGCATACCGTTTCATAATACGTCTGAATGAGGATAACCACATTTTGCAGTGCCGCCGATTATTTCATCAGTTTGCTGTTGATATGTAAGTATGTTAAAGTTGAAACGGAACGTCTGACATATATACGATTAAACCAAACCAAATTACGTTCAGAAGAATACATTCATTTGCGCGACGCCATGAACACCGACGGAAATGGAAATAATATCGGTCGACTTACGATTTTACCAGCAACGTATGTATATAGGAAGCCCAAGACACATGCACGAATATGCTCAAGATGCTATGTCCTACGTGCGCCAATACGGTCGAACAGATTTATTTATTACTTTCTCGTGCAACCCAAAATGGATCGAAATAACAAATCAGTTATTACACGGTCAGTCATCCAGCGATCGTCACGACATAACAGCAAGAGTGTTCAAGCAGAAACTCAAAGCGCTCATGGACTTCATTGTAAAATGTCATGTCTTTTGGAGACATGAAGAGAGGGCTACCTCATGCGCATATTCTCCTGTGGATGGTCGAAAAAATAAGACCAGATGAAATAGACTTAATCATTTGTGCAGAAATTCCTGATCCCGAAGAAGATCCACAATTGTATGAAGTGGTAAAGAAAAACATGATTCATGGACCGTGTGGCGAACACAATCGTGAATTTTAAATCCATCGATTCTATTAGCGATCCAAATGAAGTTGTCAATTATCCAACTGAATTCCTAAATTCTTTAGATTTGCCTGGATTACCGCCTCACAATTTACATTCTTCTGTAGTAATTATGCTCGAAATCTCAGTCAGCCGAAATTGTGCAATGGAACAAGACCATTAAAAAAATTATGAACAATTTGATTGAAGCGACTATAATCAAAGGAAAGTTTAAAGGAGAGGATGTCCTTACTCCAAGAATACCTCAGATGACTACAGACTTTCCTTTCGAATTTAAGCGTGTCCAGTTTCCAGTGCGCCTTGCATTTGCAATGACGATTAATAAATCCCAATGTCAATCATTAGAAGTGTGTGGAATAAACATTGTATTGCCGTGTTCTTCGCATGGGCAGTTGTACGTCGCGTGCTCGGGAGTCGGCAAACCGTCGGCACTATAAATTTTTGTTCCAGGACGAAAAACTAAAAATATTGTACACCACAAGGCATTGCAATAGAATAGAAATCTTATTATTTTAAAAATCATTTTATTTTAAAAATCGTTTTATTTTTCTCTATTTCATTATCGAAGCTGACCCATGCAAAGCTAAGATAATCATTATTTTGAAACATTTATTTTGGTGTTTTGAAAACACATTTTCAATTACAAACATATGTATTTACAATTACGGCGGTACGAAATTCGTCTGGTCAGCTAGTTTATTTTATATAAAAAATCGCAAAAGCCGAACCAAAATTATTGAATTTTGACTCGTCACTCCATACAACGTCATCCAAAAACGAGTCAAGTTCATCAGCGTATTTTCTTGGAAATGCAAGCCTCTTTTGTTGATACACCAGAGGTATTAAAGGTTTTATGGGTTTTTGTACTCACCCTGAACTGTGTAATACTTCCTTCTATATTTCTAGTGCCTGGTGGTGGCCTGTATTGCCCCCAGCATTTTACGTTCACCGTGGGGCGTCAACTATTTTGGATGACCTGAAAGTGGTTTTCCATGTAAAGTTTCAGACTTTTCATATGTTTGAATTATTGTCTGCTCATGCGATGGCAGTTTGTTAATAATTCGGCCAAATGCACGTGCTCCATTCCCCTTTAAATACAAGCCTAAGATAATTTTCCGAGTCTCAATGGAATTTCACGACTACACCCCATTTCGACTTAACACTTTGACATTTAACACAAAATTAAAATTCTCCTGCAACATTATTTAAGCAATTGCATAGTTTTTAAACCTGTGATAGGCACTGGTTGGCACAACGCTTATATCCCTGACAGACGGCGGCGTTAACTCGGAATAACTGCTTTAATCGGGGTTAATTCGAGAGTTATCTCAGTTAACTCCGTTTACTAACTCACATTTAATCCTCAAAATTTTAGAGAGTTAGTGGGAGTTCGTGGCATTTTCGTTGGCAACGTTGTTAAACGTGGCCGGTTTTTATCTATTGTGAATGAAAATATGCAATACTGACAGATGTTTTTCAATTAAATGTAAAAAAACATACGCATGCTAATTTTTTCTAAAATGGAAGTAATAATAATAACGTATGTATTCATATCTATTTTTTTAATAATTAGTGATTTTGTACTATTTGAGCGGCTAACAACCGCAATAATTGCTTTCTATCCAATTTTGTTTCAACAAAATGGAAATATTATTGCCAATCAGCTGTTATGGGAGTTTATAACTCGCTTTGCTGCCGTCTGTCACCCACAAAATTGGAACTGATTAAAAGCGCAGTTAATCGGGAACAACTTTGCCGTCTGTCTAGCGTATTACGCTCTATAATTTAGTCGTTGTCGAACCAGCAACGAATGAACATCGCGCTTGGCTGTGACACATTGCATAAGTGCCCTGCGCGAAATACCTTACTGTTTTGAATGTCGTTTGATGTTATGTACATTACCGTCTTCACCATAAGGGCACACGGGGCCCGTGCCCAGGGCCCCCAGGTCACAGGGGGCCCCGAAGGACCGACAATTTCTCTCACACATTTTTGTCGGGCATATTACACTTTTTTTCACAAATTAATAATCTCATCAGAGGGTATATTTCCGAACACATCCTACCTAATTTACTAAGTACACCATCTAGCGATCACTCACGCAATCACTCCGATTCTAAAGTCAAGCCGCGTCGTGTAAACAATGCCTAACATAAATGTCGACATTGTCTATGGTTGGGGGAATCCCAGAATGATAATACAATTTTAATAACTATCTTAACTATATTAATATATGTGTACGTGTGCATGTTCATGTGTTGGTTATTGTTTGAACCTATGTTATGTGACCTTGGGTTTGTTTTAATGTGAGTACCCATGCAAACATTATTTATTTAAGTGTTTGTTTATGTATTTACTTTGTACTGCCTCAGCATTGGCGAAGACAACATATTGCGAGAGAAAAAGTAATTATTCAATATTAGTGGACTGTATGTGTTTTTAAAATAGTGAGAATTACACAGTTTCATATCTTATCTAATATATTGAATATTCTTAAGTGTAATAAAACTAAATACATATATTGATGCGTACTGAATGCCCCTTGGTATCAACGTACATGTTCATTTTTGAACAATTTCATTATGTCGAAAAGAACATATTTAAGTGTTTCACAAAAAAGAAAAAAAGTTACAGCTCAAAAAGAAACAACGGAAAAACTTCCAAAGCTCACTTCGTTTTTTTACGGTTGAAGAAACCAATAAAGCGATATACCACTAAATGTCGCCAGGAAAAAAAGATGTTACATGTGACGAAAATGACAAATATACATTAGATGCTGAACCATCGACTTCAAGCCACTGTGAATTAATAACTACAAGCTTAGAGAATGTAACTGCGTCTCCTGACCCTGGTACTTACTGTGAAGACATTTAACCGGAAGAAGTCCGTGATATTTGGATTCGAAAAGGACCAGAGTTTTTCCAAAATATAAATAGTGACTTCTCTGAAACTTCTACAAGTTTTCCAGATTCAAAGGGTAAAACGAAAACTAGATACTTAACTAAAAACATTGACGAATGGTGAGTCTGTACAAAGAAAATGGCTCCTTTATTCACCAGTAAAGAAATCTGTATACTGTTATTGCTGCCGTCTATTTAATACCACTACTGGACATAATTTAAGTTCTCCTAATGGATATAAAGATTGGAAGCATATAAGTAACTTATTGATAGAGCATGAGAACAGTTTACAGCACAGGGAATTTATGATGAATTATGTTGTAAAAATGAAAACTACTGGACGAATTGATAATGAGTTGCAGTCCCAATATAATACAGAAATTAACTATTGGAAGAATGTGCTTAGGAGGATTGTTGAATGTGCTTTTCGTGGCGATAATGAGACATTGGGATCGCAAAATAATGGGAATTATTTGGGATGCTTAGAACTGATTAGTGAATTTGATCCTTTTCTTGCTGATCACATACAAAACTGCGGAAATCGTGGAAAAGGAAGTACATCATATTTATCGGCAAATATTTGTAATGAATTTATTAATTTAATGGGACAGCAAGTTTTGAAAACCATTGTCAAAGAACTTAAATCAACAAAATACTATTCTATTAGCGTAGATTCTACGCCAGATCTGACCCACGTTGACCAACTAACTTTCATAGTTAGATACATAAAAGACGGACAGCCTATTGAGAGATTTATGCGATTTTTGCCTATGGATAAACATAATGCGCAACATATAGCAGATACTTTCAATTTGTACAAAAATTGTTCAATTTTTTCTCAGCTTCGACAAAACGATGGAAAATTTTGACAGAGCATTTAGGAGCAAATAGAGTCCTAAAGTCTCTTACGGAAACTAAAAGGTCTGCACGTGCCAAAGCTATTAATGCTTTGCAAAATGGTTATTTAAATATTTCTGAAGCATTGTCTTCAATCGCCAGTGACACCAATCAACCAGGAGACACTAGAAAGGAAGCCCAAAGCCTAAAAAAAATGGGAAAATTTGAGACTGCTCTTCTAACGGAAATCTGGAATGATCTTTTGGGAATTATGAATAAAACAAGCCTTAGTTTAGAGAATAGCACCCTGACCATGGACGTTGTAACGAAACTTTATGAATCTGTGATCAGTTACGTCAATACGGCACGCAATAATTTTGATCAGTACGAAACGGCTGCTAAAGAAAAAAGTCCATTTGCTGACTACAAAGATACATTTGAAAGAAAAAGAAATCACAGCACAAGCATCACTTTTTTTGAAGGATCATCAGAGACTGCACTGTTGAGAGGCAAGGATAAGTTTCGTGTAGATACTTTCATTCCCATAATTGACACATTAAATACACATTTAAAAAAACGTTCGGCAGTATACCAAGAAATTTATAGTCGATTTAGTTTTCTTTGTCAGTTAACAACAATTGAATCTGGCGAGTTGATCAAGAAATGCAAAGAATTGTCAGAATTTTATCATGAAGACATTAATGCAGATGAGCTCAAAACAGAATGTTTTCATTTAAACCAATATTTAAAAAACACAGCAAAGCAACCAGCGGCTTTAAATATCTCAAACTTACATAACCTAATAAAATCAGATAAATTGGAAGAAACTTTTCCAAACGTAGAAATTGCTACTAGAATATTCCTTTGTCTTATGGTTACCAATTGTAGTGGAGAGCGGTCATTTTCGCAGCTTAAGAGAATAAAAAATGAATTGCGAACAACAATGTTACAAGAACGGCTGAGTAGTTTGTCAATTATGTGCATAGAAAGTGATATCCTTCAAAAAATTTACTTTAAAGATATAATAGAGGATTTTGCTCAACAGAAATCCCGAAAGAAATCGTTATCTTAATATCGTAATCACACACACACCTACACGCATTATCATTAATGACATTTATATCATACTGTATTTGATTACCTTTATTAAATGTAAAAAAAAATTTAGTAGAAGTCGTTTTTTTTTACTTTCAAAAAGGGCCCCGAATTCTTGTGTGCCCAAGGGCCCCAGCTTGGCTTAAGACGGCCCTGGTTATGTATTATATTTGTGGATTTAGGTTGTTTAAAGGCAGTAAAGTTAAGGCTTTTATGATCTCATATAATTGTTCTAATAATAAAATAACTAAAATGAATAAACGAGTACGAAAATTCATGTTTTATGAAAAAATGGAAAACATTCTCAAAATGGAAGGTCCTCACTGGGTAGCCTTTCTTTCGTGCTCACCTACACAGTCACAACTCCTCACGTGCCGACCACTGTTTTAAACACAAATAACACGGGTCAACACAAAATTTGACTATAACTTTAAAGCAGTAAATTTCCATTGTTTAGGTCTTAATTAGACGAAAAAATATATATGCCATGAAAAAGTTTGCTTTTTTATCTAGGACACCGTTTCAACGATATTTTTAAAATATGTGGTTTTAATTTTTAATTGAAAATGAATTCACTTTCACAAGAAACGTTTTAATTAAGTTTTACTATCAAAATAATTTACAAAAAAGTAAAAAGTACCTTAAAAGTGCACACTTTTCCTTTTTTTATGTTCATACATAGGAACTATCTCTTAATAAACCCCATATATAGTCTCCTATCATGTTTACATTGTATTGGCTCATAATGTGCTGATGCAAACGTTCTCCTTGCTCTTCTGAATACGCTCCCATGTTGTTTTTGAATTTATCTAAATGAGCATGCAGCATTTGTACTTTTAATGACTATCAGCACCCATGGCACAGTGGTTCCGCCATAGGCGGATTTTCGACAAAATGTATACTGGCCTCTAAATTGTCCACACTTCCTATTTGCAAGCCGGGTTTTCCTAAAAATCTAACGGTACTTTCTAAAAATAGAGTTAAATGCATGAACAACCGGATTTTTTTTAAAGCACATCAGATTTTTTTTTTTTTTTAATTTCGCAGAAACAAAGGACTTCCATTTGTTCTGGTAATTGTTCAGGTTAACGAACCAAGATTATTTTTAATGGATTTTGAAGCTAAAGGTATTTACATTAACTGTGAAATTAATTAAGACTAACGATATTTGTATTTTTTGCGAAATAAGTGTTTTATATCACCTATATTTTTTTGGATCTTTTTTCTGCGTCCTCAAAGTGTTTACATAATGTTTTAATTGTGTTCCCCGTCGATCCCCCTTTAATTGTATTTTATATAGTATTTGGCAGAGTCTTAAGGTAATAAAAGTGCTAAAGTTGCGGATGTATTTGCAATCGTCAAAATAATAATGGCCTTTGAATTAACTATTTTTAAGTTCAAACTCATCATAATTGGGCTAAGGAAGCTTGGAAAGAAGGATAAATCGCCTTAATTTCAATCTGTGTACGGTTTACTAGAGGATACATTATAAGTTTTTGTTCTAATTATAATGGTTGTTGAATGGCAGTGCAAAAATGAAGTGTACTAAATTGGTTGATAATTTGCTTTTCCCTACATAAATTTTTTATATGATATTATTCTTATAAATGGAATATGGGGGTTGGATGAGGGAAACTATAACGACAAATCATGTACAGCGTTTTCCTCGCTTTCTTAACTTTTTTTCCAAAACCTTACTGAACGTTTTGACGCTCCAACCATGGCCACGAGATGTATTTTTGCACATCATTGCCATATAATAGCAATTACTGTTCTATGGGAGCTATAGGACCTAGTAGTCCGATGGGGCCAATTTTTTTAATATATATTTAAAATATTTTTCTAGATTTTTGGTTGAAATTTCATAGCGATATCTCAACGGGAAGTATTTATGACCGCGCCTTCATACAAGCTGAACCACTGTGCATGGCCTCAAAAAACATCGTTTTAACGTTTAACGTAAACCGTTTTAACGATGTTTTTTAAAAAATATGGTTTTAATTTTTAATTGAAAATGAAATCACTTAAAGAAACATTTTAATTAAGTTTTACTATCAAAATAACTTACATAAAAGTAAAAAATAATTTAAAAGTGCACACTTCTTTTTTTTATGTTCATAGGTACTATCTCTTAATAAACCCCAAATATAGTCTCCTATTATGTTTTCATTGTATTGGCCTTGATAAAGTTCTTCGAAGCTCATAATGTCCTGGTGAAAACGTTCTCCTTGCTCTTCTGAATACGCTCCCATGTTGTTTTTTAAATTTATCTAAATGAGAATGCAGCATTAGTACTTTTAATGACATTCAGCACCCCATGGCCTCAAAAAACATCATTTTAACGATATTTTTTTAAAAAATGTGGTTTTAATTGAAAATGAAATCACATAAAGCAACATTTTAATTAAGTTTTATATCAAAATAACTTACAAAAAAGTAAAAAATAATTTAAAAGTGCACACTTTTACTTTTATGTTCATTGGTACTATCTCTTAATTAACCCCAAATATAGTATTATTACAATAACTTTTACAAAAGCAAACTTTATACGAAAAGAAGGTACTTTCTTGTCGTTTTTGTTCATAATTAATCAGAAAATCATAAAATAAACTTTAGGACAAAGAAAACAAATTTTTTTGTAGAGTCGTGTAATTTATTACCATTGGATTTCCCCGAAAAAGGCGGAGAAAACACCAAAGTAAGGAATGAACGTAAACTTTTGGACAATATTGAATTCCTGGAAGAAATGAAGGGCATTATTACGCTAAATATTTAATCTAGATATCGCCTTTGGTAACTTGTATATGCAGATTATGGTGTTTGGCGCCAATAACCACTTACGAAATTCTTCAGGCTCTTTAGATATAGAGCTGCACTTGCATATGCATGCATGTATTTTCATAAAACTAGTCGAATGAAATTACAAAATATGGAAACCTGTGCATGACATGTGAATGAATTTAATCGACCAATGACATTTGTACAATTATAAAGTTTTCCAATCCATTCAATGGCAAACAACATTTTTGTTTTTTTTTTGACATTTAAATCGGTCTGTAAACGACTAAACGAGGTTGATATAGGGTTATATAGTGATCCCCTCTTAATCGGTAACCCATTCGATTGAATTGTACTCACTTGGGTACAGAAAAAAACCTTTGTCCTGTTATCCGCTATTTGCTTATCTCAGCGCTCACTTTTGTAAATTTTGATTTTTTCGTGGGTCAGTTAACATTTAACTCTTGGACAGCTAAGACTGCAGGTTTAAAGGATTTTTTATGATTAACCCCGATTACCTTCTTTTACATGTGGCTCAAGCAGCTCACGACTTCCGGTCTTAGACCAAGTATCCTCTGGGTAGCCAACAGACATCCGTTTGGAGGCGAGCTAAAGTGAGAAGGCGAAACCCGCCATATAAAGACATCCCCCATTGAGAAAGAAAAAACAGCCTCGGATGAGAGACCCCAATTTTGATGACGACCACTGCAAACGTTTAAAGGACTACGAAATAAGGGCATGCACCTGGAATGTCCGGACCCTTAATTGGGAAGGTGCCTCTGCCCAGCTGGTTGATGTCCTCGTAAGAGTAAAGGCTGACATCACCGCAATCCAAGAAATGCGATGGACGGGACAAGGACGGAAGAAAGTGGGTTCTTGTGACATCTACTACAGCGGCCATATAAATGAGCGCAAATTCGGTGTGGGATTCGTGGTGGGAGAGTGACTCCGTCGTCGAGTCCTGGCATTCACTCCGGTGGATGAACGTCTAGCCACAATCCGCATCAAAGCGAGGTTCTTCAACATATCGCTGATTTGCGCCCACGCCCCGACAGAAGAGAAGGACGAAGTGATCAAAGATACCTTCTATGAGCGCCTAGAACGTACCTATGAGCGCTGCCCCCGCCACGATGTCAAAATCGTGCTTGGCGATTTCAACGCTAGGGTGGGTAAAGAAGGTGTCTTTGGCACAACAGTCGGAAAATTCAGCCTCCATGACGAAACATCACCAAACGGTCTGAGGCTGATCGACTTCGCCGTGGCCCGAAATATGGTCGTCTGTAGTACTAGATTCCAGCATAAGAAAATCCATCAAGCTACTTGGCTGTCCCCGGATCGAAACACGCGCAACCAGATCGATCATGTTGTGATAGATGGACGACATGTCTCCAGTGTTTTTGATGTGCGTACGCTTCGTGGTCCCAACATCAACTCGGACCACTATCTTGTAGCAGCTAAGATACGCACCCGCCTCTGTGTAGAAAAGCGCACACGTCAACAAACACAAGGAAGGCTCGACATCGAGAAGCTGCAATCACAACCGACAGCCGAACGATTTTCTAACCGACTTGCACTCCTGCTCTCTGAGAGCACTCATCAGCATCCCGGTATAAGGGAGCTGTGGGACGGCATATCAAACTCCTTACGTACAGCTGCAACCGAAACCATTGGTTTTCGGAAAAGTAAAAAAAAAACAGCTGGTATGATGAGGATTGTCGTCTCGCAGTGGAGAGAAAACAGACTGCCTACCTCGCAATGTTGCGAACGACCGCAACACGAGCGGGATGGGAAAGATACCGAGAGCATTTTTTTAGCCACTTCTTAATACGGTCCAAAAATTAAAGAGATCGGATAATAACCACGCCCACCTCCCATACAAAGGTTAGGTTGAAAATGACTAAAAGTGCGTTAACTCACTAACGAAAAACGTCAGAAACACTAAATTTCACATAAGAAATGGCAGATGAAAGCTGCACTCAGATTTTTTTTACAAAATGGAAAATGGGCGTGGCGTCGCCCACTTATGGGTCAAAAACCATATCTCAGGAACTACTCGACCGATTGCAATGAAACTTGGTTTGTAATAGTTTCTTTACATCCCAATGATATGTTGTGAAAATGGGCCAAATCGCTTCACAACCACGCCTACTTCCTATATGCCAGAACTTTGAAGACGATCTGAATCGTTTACATTACAATATATAAAGTAAGTACTAGTGAAGATATCGGTGCAGAACTTTGCACAAATGCTATGTTAATAGTGTGGCAGACCCATTCTAAAAATCGCCGAAATCGGACCATAGGTTTTTAAAGACCCATATATCGAACACGAGGACCTCGGTGCTTCTAACCTAATATTATGGTTTCCAACTTTCAATGCACATTATACAATATATATGACGAATATGTGGGTCAAATTGTGTATAATATAATATAAATAAAGTTAAATAAATAAATTGCGAGAGTATAAAATGTTCGGTTACACCCGAACTTAGCTCTTCCTTACTTGTTCCATATTATATTTTTCTAAAGGGGTTATTTTTTCGAAAAGTTTACTGCCAGTTGTGAACAAAAATATTTCAGCATTAAAGTCCATCGGCCTCAATGTAAAGGCTTTAATCTGCGATCAAGGGGCCTCGAATTCTTCAATTTTTCATTTGCTCCATATTTCCGAGGAAAACGCTTTTTTATGCACGAAGGTTCAAAACTGTATTGTTTATATGACTATTGCCATTTAATAAAATCTGTCCGAAACACTTTAATGAAATACGATATTTTAACTCCTGATGGAATAGCCAGCTTCAATGTAATTAAAAAACTGTACTCTATAGATCAATCGAATACTAATTTCAAAATTTGTCCCAAACTCACCGAGCCCCATATATACCCCAGCGTCTTTGAAAAAATGTCCGTAAAGCGCGCAACTCAAGTCCTAAGCAATTCGGTCGCTTCTGGTATTGAAATGGCCATAAGCCAAAATCTATTCGGCTCCGACGAATATTTATTAAAATGTGCGAAGCCTACGCACTTATTTGTAAAAAAATGAATGACCTGTTTGACGAGTTAGATTCCAAAATTCTGTATGCCAAAAACCCTTTGAAATGTCCATTGTCCAAAAATGATTCCGCGAAGGTCCAACGTCTTTATAGTTATATAGGTTATTTAAAATCACTAAACCTTCCAGGAAGTGCTCGAGTTAAATGCATTCAGGGCTTTTGCATCACTATAAGTGGAATGATCCAATTGAGCGATGAGCTATTTAAAGGACAGGGGGATTTAAAATTTTTATTTCTTGGGAAATTAAACCAGGATACCTTAGAAAACTTCTTTTACCGAGTCCGATCAAGTCAGGGTATAAATACCCACCCTAGTGCCAGTGAGATACAGTATATTGTTTCTATGAAAATTCTAAGGCATCATTTTGAGAAAAAGGATAGTAATTGTGAGGAAGATGACGATGTTAATTTAGATTGCAATGTAGGCCCCGAAGATCGTCATCTTGAGTTGCAGGAAAACAAGCAGGAATTCGTGCAATTAGCCACTGATTTAAAAATCTATGGCGAAAATTTTGCTGAGGAGGGTGACACAGCAGACGTCCACATCAAGCGGTATTACACTGGCTATGGAATATACCAGAAAATTCTGTGTAAGCTTCATGGCGAAAAGTGCAAAAAGGCAATGTCGAAGACACAAAGCGATTTATCGCTGTATTCGGAGGCTCTTATCAAAGCCAAAAACTACAAGGAAGACACCGACTTACGGCTTGTCAATCCTGACGATAGGGTCTTCGATGTGTGTCGACTGCAAATGATGTGGTACGTTCGTTGTCTGATGTTGCCGCTATACGAGAAAAAACGGAATAAGTTTTCCCCCAATGGTTTTCTGAAACCGACGAGTGCCTCCCCCATAAGCTTAAACTGTTAGACTACTTAGTTACTGTTTTGTTATATAAAAATTCCAAATGGTTTGTAACAGAAAAAAATAAAGAGGAAAGAAATCGGGAACGCAACCAAAAACTGAAAAAACTTAAGTAGTTACTTGCCCTAACCCGTTTGTTTAAGGAACATCTTCATTTCGGGTTAGTAAAAAATTAACAACATAATTGTTAACATTTTTTAATAATTTTTATCTTTAAAAAATTCTCAAGGTTTTTTTTTATTTTCAGCCTTTTTACTCTATTTGCAGTTTTTTCTTCTCTTTGCAGTTTTCTCTTCTTTTTTCAGGTTTTTATATTTTTTTCTATTTTTTTTTTATTCAGCTATGCATCTGAGCCTAGCTTTTTAAACACAAATGTTGATCTTAATCAAGATGGATTAAGTTGTGTTTAAAAAAGCAGGTGAAATGTCTCGCTTTAAATATTGAGTCGTGTGAGAAATTTCCATTTTAATGGACAATTTCGCAATTCAATAATGCATTAAATTTTTTTTATTTATTTAATATTTTAAATTTAATGTAAATATGTAAAATATGTAAATATAAATTTAATATTAATTTAATTCATTTGTATTTAACCCTTTATAACTCAACTAAGTAAAAACGGAAAAACTGTATCGTTTCTAATAGATTTCGGATAGAAATGAAATACGTGTTTTATAGTTTAAACAATTTTTTTTTTTTTTTGGTGAAAAACAACAAAAAAGGGTATGTGACAGATATGTCACGTTATGTAACAACGTCTCTAAGCTCAATAATAATATTTGTATTTTGTGAATATTTACATGTTTTTAAGAAGTGTGAAATTCTTTGAAGCAGTTGTTTTGCTTGTTGTAGCATAAAGTCACAACACATTTTTCACATACCGTTTGTGATACTCCAACACATCCTGGATGCTTGCAACGAATTCGTTTTTCTGCCCATACCGGCCAGTGTCCAACTTGATCTTGCCAAACTGCCATAGTTGGAACATGTTGGGCTGGGCCCTTATGCTTTTTAGATTGTATCCTGAAACGAAGAGGAATTGAACTTCGTTTCATAGGGCCCTTTGTACCCAATTTGCACAACACCGTGGCAACTTCTACACGAAAATCAGCAGATGACAACTGATTGCCCTCTAATTTTTTTTCTTTATGAGCTCTTTTGTATAAGAGCCAAGCATTAGACACTGCAAGGTCTAAAAAGTGATAAAATAGACGAACGTGCCATCGCTTGCTTATTACCTTATTACTCAATGTTACAGAAATGGTACAAACCTAAACTTCACTATATATTGTATTAGTGAACATTTTTCGAATTATCTTATAGAAATTAAACATAATAGTGAACGTACCTGAACTTTTCCACTAAATATTTTATTAAAACACTGAAAATTTTCTTATTTTTATCTTTTCGGTAATTGCAAGCACGTGCATTCACTAACTTTACCATAGCGAAAAAGAAAATACCGTTTTATAAATGATGCCAATACATAAAAAACCAGAGAATTTTAAAATTGAAAAATACGTAGTGTGACAGTGCTGGTATATCATACTTAAAAGAGAAAAATTAATTTTCCTATGTTTTGTGCCCTCTAAAAGGGTTTGTAACATATCTGTCACATGATGCTATAAAGGGTTAATTTTATACTATTTTAAGTATTAATTTAACTATAAAATAAATAGCAAAAAATTTATAAGTAAATCAAAATTGTATCTTTTATTTCAAAACAATAAAAATGTCTTTAATTTCCAGCAAAAATCATTTTGAGATAGTAGCTATTGAATTTCGTGTAGTCATTCATGCACAATACAATCTGATACACATATATTAACGACATGCCAATATGCGAACAAATAGACAAACATACAAACGTACATCACATTGCGAGATGTGCAAAATCATCCCCTATTCCACAACAGAGAGCTGCAACGGGTATATCATTTTCGTGCACACTCGAATGTCCACTCTGATTTTGTTTGATCAAACTTTTCGGTATGAATACACGTATTGATCGCTTGGAGACATGTTCAAAACGAACGAGCCTTTCGCGACACTCGAAACACAAGCATATATGCTTGTTTTAACAGAGTGCCGAGTTGACACTCGTTTGTGAACGAGCTGGAACTCTAACCCGATCGTATTGAATGTGATCGAGTCACACACGAGTGTGCACAAAATTTCAGAATATGTATGTATGTAATTGGCAGTCATGCTATTATTGCGTAGTGATTGTCAACGATTATTGGTTTTGTTTGTTTTGTTTACTTTTTATAATTCATAATGACAACGATAGAAAATTCGGGTTGTGAGAACATTTCCAATGGCACAAACACCTTATCTGGTCTACACCTGAAATTTGTGATTTAAAAAAATTAAAATATTTAAGTGCAATGAAATGTTTTTTATTTATGATTTATGAATTAATAAATAAAATAAGTTTTGAGTGAATTCTATTCTTAAATTGAATTATTCTTTTATAATATGTACTATGTACGTCTAATATTCAAATTATTCAACCAAAAAAGCTAAGACAGAACGCGTCATCCCGACGCTAACATACATACATATGTGTGTACGTATGTTTATCTATTATTTTTTGGTCTTCGAGTGCCACTCGAGTGTGTCGATCACAATCAACACGTGCACGACACACCCGAAAATATAATATACATAAAATCCGAGTTTGCTGCTTGCACTCGAAGATAGGACCGCCGTGATTGTTCGTTTGCGTTATTTTCGCTTCGGGTTCCAAACTCGATCGAACACGTGTTTGAAGAGTGTTACGACACACTCGTACCGAATTTAAGCTAGTGTGATTGAACACACTCGAACATACCCGAAGCTGCTCTCTGTTCCACAACTCGAACGCATATGGAAATATGTATACGTTCGTGTGAATGTACAACTGCATATTAAAATACACATATGTACATATCTATACGTACATATGTATTTTTATTTTCAGACAAATATGCAAAATTACAAAATCACAGAAATATTGAATATTGACTTGTAAATCGTCAAATAAACTATGTTGCCACTTTTGTTCCTAGGTTTTTACGTTGTTGTCACTATTCCTTTTAGGAAGAGCTGAAGAAAATTAGTCAATTTGTGATTTTTGTCATCGTCGCGAAAAGACGTTTGTCGACATGGTATGCGCGGGGAGATGTGTATGGCATTTGCTTTTATGAATGAAGCAACTTTGCCAACTGAATGTGCGCTTGCGTTGAATGAAAATGTTTTTGTTGTGTTTGCTACAAAATTAGACTTCGTCAATTTGCTGGCATATTGACTTATGATCATTGTATAACCATACAAGTAGCAAAAGAATCAGCTGGATAACGGGAAATGCTTCACAGCTGAGATCACCTGTTCGATTTACTACGTATTTCGACACAGAGTTTTAAATAAACGTACTGCAAAATGGTAATATTTTTGTGGATTTGGAAAGAAAATATTAATGAAAAATTTCATTCGTAACAATAATTAATTGCGTATGTATTGCTCTTCCTCACCACTTCTGAGGTTGCAATATAGGCGCGTTACCGATTTTTTTGGGTGTTCTGCGTAAGCAAACCTAATTCTAACAAAAATTCTAACAAAAAAAAGTCGTCCTTTCAAAATATCAAATCAAGATAACTATGAAAATTACATTAAATTATGAACAAACATAAAAAACAAAAAGTCAAAGCCACAGACACAGACACAGACACAGATTATATTCCGACCCATATAGACAAGCAGACAAACGGACAAGATTTCTATTTATGTGTAACACACAAAAACTTGATTCACTTTTTTATTAAAAGCGTTTACAAGGAAATATGTTCTAATTCTTATATAGAGACATTTTCTCACGTCGGAATTACAGTTTTAACAACAATAGTAGGGTTCTACATCCAGCATATTTTCAAACAATATTTGTAAAATCCGATTCTATGGCAAGTAGAATCAAATTTTGTGTATAAATTTCTTCGATCTTTGTTAAAAAATCTATAAATTCGGAAGGTGGTTTTACTACTTGGCAATTACTATATTGCTTTTCTTTAGTACAGAGGAAATCTTCCTCAGTAATACCACCATCAAATCTTGGTAATGGCATTAAACAATTGTGTTGTTTAAAATATTTATAGTAGATACATATATCCGCAAAAATATACGAAAGCATTTTTATGCAAAAAAGCTGCTTTCATCGACGTCCACATTTACCTCAACTTGGATATTTTGAAATGAGGTGGGATTAGTAGGTCTTGGCAATCCTTGAAAAGTTTGCCAAGAAGTGTTAAGGACCAAAGCGTCATTGCAGGCGCTTTGGAGGGAGCTATTGGAAAAAGACTCGCACTGGTCAACTGGCAAGAGTTCGCAATTCCCTTTATCTACGCAACGAATATAACCTATGCCCCAGGCTTGTCTGAAAAGATATGAAAAACGCTGCGGAGTTATTCTAACATCAAATCCCCCCCTCCACGTACATATATGTCCGAAAAAATTTTCCATTTTATACTGATTCAGTTTTCTTGTCATTAAATGCGCGTATCCCTGATGTGACCAGAAACGCCACAAATGTCTCAAACTACTTATGTATATATATTTAGAAGCCAACCTTTTATAAAACTAAAAGTGTTTGTTGTTTCGCGTCCAAACGAATCATACACTTTAATGGAGATAGAGATGGAGACTTAGGACTATTAAGTTTGCCGGAGCTATAAAGGGCGAACATAGCACTTGCAACAGAGTGACTAAAAACTCGAGAAGCTAATTGTACGCTCATTTTTTGGAAAGGTTTAGGCGCAATGTGTGCCGAGGTTAGTTTATGGGTGCAACTAATGTTGTTCAGGGTACTGTTTTCATATAAATGAATAATATCCGACCATTCGACTGGACGCCCCTTAAAAACTACTTTGTTTTTCTTGTGTATAATATCTCCTTTGCACGCTTTGTGAACAAAAAAATAAGCTAAAGGGTGAGTCCAAGTTTCTCCAACCATACCTTGGACGAAAAGTGTTAAATCACTGGAAGCTACGCGGGAGGTGCGATTTTCATCACCGTAATCCTCTAACCCAATAATCCAATCCCTATTTCTCTCATACTGTAAGTGGATTTTCAGAAACATTTCATCACAGCATATCGAAACATATCTCTGTGCGTCTGTGAAACCACGGCTTTTCAACTCCAGGGCTTTTATGCTGCTAAAATTGCAGCCAGGGTTACGTGGCCAACCTTGAACAAATTGGTGGAGGGTAATTTGTGATGGCCAATTAAAAAGGGGCTGTAAATACCTATACGCAATGGGTGATAAAAACTTTACTGCCAGAGCTAGTGTTTTTAGTTCCCTATCAAATCTAGAACCTTTCGGGGTGCGGGGTGCATTTTTAAGGCGGTTTCTCACACATGTTGCAAGATGTGGAGGAAGTTTGCCGCATAGCTCTGTTATTTGTCTATTTTCTTCCTGCCCAACTATAGACAAATTTTTATTATTTTCTAAAATTTCTATTCTATCTTCCAAAAATTTCACCTTATTGCGCAAAAATTCTAACTCCTGTGATTTATTGTCCAACTCCTCCCAATACATTCTTTTCCTAGGTGTCCCTTCTGTCAAATATTGATCTGTTTGAGTCTGCCTACTGTTTGCCCAAGTACTAACTGTTTGGAAATTTCCTAAAGAGGAAGAATATGAAATTTCTTCATTTGATATGGGTTGAAGGGATTCACCTAAATACTCAACTTCAAATAAATTATTATTTGAAGTTGAGGCAATTCTAGCTGGAGAAGAACTAAGATGTATCGGTCTAAAATCTTCACACCTTAATTGTATAAGTTCGTTCTGTCCAGGTACGCTACCTACTTGTCCACTACAATCAATAACCCTTTCTATATACACTGCAGGTGATAATAAACTTAATTCTATTTTTTTTTTTCTTCCTCATTTTAAGGGAGACATGCCTCTGGCACGCAAATAAAATCTTAGCTGTTGGATTTTTTACGCCCAACTGCTTGATCCACTCACGGTGCCTAGTTGAAAATAAACAAAAAAAATACACAATAACTAAACTTGCTCTAGAGATTAACTTAAAATAGAAAAATTAAAATTGCATGCCCTCAACATATTTATTTAATTTTATTTGATGACGTACAATTCGACTCGTATATTTGGCATACATTCCAAATGAATAACGAAAATCATTATATATGTACATATATTAATAGCGGCCGTTGTCCTGCTATTAAGATATTAAACGCTAGTTGTGTTTTCACAAGAAAAAATATTTAAAAATACATGTTTATTTTTTCGTAATTTTTTTTATATTAAATCTCGGAGGAAAACCGAAGAAAAACCTGTTTGGCTCTTATTCTTGCTCCCACAACAATTCATTATATGCATCCAATATTATTTGGACGTTATCAAAAACCGTTATCAATATTTAAATATTTTATGATATGGATCGTAATCCATCAATATTGCATGCTAAACGTTCAAGAAATATAGCGATACTGGAAATGTATATTGAACCAGTAACAGGCGCCAAAGAACTTAATATTAAAAAATAGTTATTTTTATAATTGATTTAACTAAATTTAGAACAACCCTATCACGGCATCCTGTTGTTGGGTTTTTAACGCTAGTACATATTTTAATATGTATTTCCTTATATATACTTCAACACTATATACACTACACTCTTAATTATTTCACTATTACTATACTAAATGGTTTTTTGAACTCACCTGGACATTTCTCCTTCCAACGGGAAGGGATAGAGCGGCACCCCCAAACTGCAACCAGCCACGCATCTTCTCAAAGGCATCCTGTTATAAACATTAGACAAGTATTAATAACATATAAGGAAAGTAACACATTTATACATCGGGATGACTTCTGATAATATTCCAATAAACACTTTTAACAATTCAATAAAAACTATAACACAAATATAATACTTTAATTAAATTTTAAAGCTTTCGCTTTCTTTGGAATAACTGTTTATTTGAATGAAATTTTACATAACACTGTTGCACGAAATACATAGCTTTTAAAAGTTATTACAGAAATATTTCTGAAATATTTTAGATACATTTGAAAACATTTAATAATGTCGTGATATAAAACATAAAATTGTTATGAAAACCACATAAAGTATTCTTTAAAACTTAAAAAAAAACAAAAATATTTGAAAAATGTCTAATAATTTACTAAAAGCAATAAATTTTGTAGTAAGTGGCAACTGGAAAAGTGGCAAACTGTCTATAGCAGCTTCCAGAAAGTTTGGATTTAGCTTTACTAGCAATATGAAAAGTAAAGTCCTCTCTCGACGAACAAAAACTAAACTCTACAAGTCCCTCATCATTCCCGTCCTACTTTATGGTGCAGAAGCGTGGACGGTGTCAACATCCGATGAGACGGCACTAGGAGTTTTCGAGAGAAAGGTTTTGCGGAAGATTTACGGTCCCTTAAACATTGGCAACGGCGAATACCGCAGAAGATGGAATGATGAGCTGTATGTGTTGTTCGACGACATAGACATAGTCCAGCGAATAAAAAAACAGCGGCTACGCTGGCTGGGTCATGTTGTTCGAATGGATGAAAGTGCCCCAGCTCTGAAAGTTTTCGATGCAGTACCCGCTGGTGGAAGCCGAGGAAGAGGGAGACCTCCACTCCGGTGGAAGGACCAGGTGGAGAAGGACCTGTCTTCACTTGGTATTACCAATTGGCGCCAAACCGCCAAAAGGAGAGATTCGTGGCGCACTGTTGTGGACTCGGCTATAACCGCGTAAGCGGTTTCTACGCCAGTTAAGAAGAAGAAGAAGAAGCAATATGTTTTCCAGTGTTTCCTCACTTAATCGATTCCTATAGTCTGTTAGTACTAGTTTAAGGGTGGAAAATGCGCGTTCAATCGTCACCGGTTTTGGGGAGAAAAGCAAAATTTTATTCAATTTATTAAAACTTATTTCATTTACTTATTATACTTATTTGGTTCATTCAATAAATAAATTAAATTCATGATTAATTAAATATGTACTAGAGTATGAAAAAAATTCATTTGTTCAGTTTTACGTTAAAATAAAAATAAAAAATATGTTACGTTTATATGTATGTACATACCTGAGTGGGTGGTATTGCAAAGCACACATTGCTTAACGAGTACAAGTCAGGATCAGTGAACTGCTTTTCCTTCCAAAATGATAGAATGATTTGTGTCACTTCTTAAAAATGGAAGCTGCAGATTGTCAATTTTTGTATAGACATCGGATGCATTATTTACGTTCGCTTCAATTCCTTGCGATAAATATTCTGTTAATAATTTCTCTTCAATATCACAAAATTAGTTGCCGGATTGATGTACACTTGAATTTGGACATAAACACGTGATGTTACCAGGTTTAATTTCATTAATTCTATCCCATACTTTTTATACTCTCGCAATCTGTTGCACAGAGTATCATAGTTTTGTTCACATAACGGTTGTTTGTGTCACCAAGAAATATAAGAGTTAGATATGGGGTTATATATACATAAATGATCAGGATGACGAGTAGATTTGAAATCCGGATGTCTGTCCGTCCGTCTGTCCGTGCAAGCGATAACTTGAGTAAAAATTAAGATATCTTAATGAAACTTGGAACACATGTTCCTTGGCACCCTGAGGAGGTTGCTTTCGAAAATGGGCAAAATCGGTCCACTGCCACGCCCACAAAATGGAGGAAACCGAAAACCTATACAGTGTCATAACTAAGCCATAAATAAAGTTATGAAAATGAAATTTGGAACGTAGGATTATATAGGTTTTTAATAGGTTTTTTCTATATATATTGCAAACCAATAAAGCTATATAAGCCAAACTTTCTGCAGTCGTTTCTTTTAGCCATTTCTTTATACAGTCCAAAAATGAAAAAAATCGGATAATAACCACGCCCACCTCCCATACAAAGGTTAGGTTGAAAATTACTAAAAGTGGGTTAACTCCCTAACGAAAAACGTCAGAAACACCAAATTTTACATAAGAAAAGGCAGAAGAAAGCTGCACTGAGATTTTTTTACAAAATGGAAAATGGGCGTGGCGTCGCCCACTTATGGGTCAAAAACCATATCTCAAGAACTATTCGACCGATTTCAATGAAATTCGGTACATAACACTTTCTTGACACCCTGATGACACGGGTGGAATATGGGCGAAATCGGTTCACAACTACGTCTACTTCCCATATAACCCAATTTTGAATTCCATCTGATTCGTTCACTTTATAATGTATTCATAAGGAACCAATGAAGCTAGCGGAATAAAACTTTACACAAATACTGTATTTGAGCTGTGACATCACTTGTGGAAAAATTGTCAAAATCGAACCATGACTTTTCAAGGCCCCTGATATCAAACATGAAGAACTCAGTGCCTAAGGTTAATTTTTCACCGAAAATATAGGTAAATCCCTCAGATATTTTAATGTAATTCATTCCCTCTGAATTTTTTTCTTATAACAGTTTCTCTCTGTACCTGAAATGGTAAAAATTGGGTCATAACTTCCCCCAGATCCCATATACCTAATTATAAGTAATATTAAATTAAGTGAGCGTATAGTCTTCGATACGTTGTATCTTGGTGGTGAAAACGAGTGAAATCGGTTTAGGAATTACCTCAGTCCCCATATACTATTTATGATGATTTTCGTTATTCTATTGAACTTTATGCCGAATATATGGGTCGAATTGTGTTGTCTTTATAAAATTACATCAATAAATTGCGAGAGTATAAAATGTTCGGTTACACCCGAACTTAGCCCTTCCTTACTTGTTTTAAAGTGAGATCATTTGCAAAAATGTCGGTGTATGTGTTTTACATCATTTTAAGCCGACATTAGGTGGGATCGTTTCTTAAATTCAGGGTGGATCACCTTGTTCAATAAGTATTCGTATGTATCTTTTTTTTATTATTTATACATATTCGGCCCTATTCCCGTTGTCGTTTTAATAGTCGTTTCTAAGTCGTTGTCGTTCTTATCGTCGTTTCGTTCATAAATTGGTATTCTTGAAGTTATCGAAATTTGTCTACATATTTTATATAGTATACTTTAAGGAGCTCTTTTCCCATATAAAAATTTCTTTCTTATGCAACGAGACACATTTTTAAAGCAGTCCTTAATGGATTTTATGCTATTCTATATTGACTCTAAACAACGTTATCACTGTAATTATTGTACTTAAGTACAACAATGTTAGTCTTCCATCTTTATTTGATTTTTTAAAAGAAGTAGTGGTGACATCTGCGTCCTCCAAACTTTTTTCTAAAATATGTTATACTTCCAGCGTCTCATGCTCCTTGCTTCTGGCTAATCCGACTACTCTAACTAGTGGTCCAACAAAAGGAGACATGGGTATCTGTTTATTAACTCCTCGTCTTGTTGGAGTACTATTTTTTTCTTCGTTTTGAATTTTTAGACCTTTCATATCTTAAATATACTCTTAGATATAAAAATGCAATTTTATTAATGCCAACAATTTCCGACGCGAGAAAGCGGTGGAATGGATTTAGTTTTTTTTTTTTTTTGAAAAAAAAAATATCCCTCCCAAAAAATCGAAATTTAAAGGATTTATCTCTTTTCTAAAGTCCTTGGCATATTCAGGATATTTTTCTATTTCAGAAATTAAAATTTCAAACTGTTTCCGATTTGGAATTTTCATCTTCACTTCAAATATTCCCTCAAACAACCGTGTCGTTTCTATGTCGCTCACAATTATAGCAACGACAAAAAACGACTGTTTCTATAGTATAATAGTAATTGAGATTTATCAGTTTTGCAAATACTGCCATCTGCGTGGCACATCGATGTTGGCACTGGTGTTAGTGGAAATGTTAATACTTTTTCAATATCGACTTTATGAGTCAAAGATATTCCCAACATTCTCCCAAATAAATCAAGTTGCATCCTCAGCTCGACAACTTTATTCCCAAGGGTTATTTTTTTTCAGTGTCATTAATTTGCTCCGGTAACTGAACACTATTATGTTCAAGTTTAAAATTTACACGTATTTGTAAAACTTCTTTACACTTTTTTAATTTATCTTCGACAGAAGTTATTACTTTTCCAGATGTATCTTGACAAAAAACACATTTTATTAATTTTTCATTACCCATTGTAACAAAATTTTGACAGAAACTTTACAAACAACTACAACGAATGCGTCCACCCGAGTAAACTGACGTCATCTTGACTACAAGCAGCTGTTGTCGTTTATCTCGCTTGCGTAGCTAATACGTGATTGTCTGCACTTTTCTAACATGCTCTATCACTTGACACCTTATATCGGTCTAGCAAAAGGTTTAACAACCGATTTTTTATCTGGCAAATTAATTCTGAGCTTTTAATTACTTAAATGACATGCTGTAAAAATTTCTACTATACTAAAATATTTAAAAAAAATTTATTTTTTAATTAAATATAGGCGTTTGGCACCGTTTAAACAACATCAAAAATATCTGGCAATAATATTTTTTTGTTGAGAATTGTTTAATAAAAATAATAAAATAAAAAAAAAACTTCTTAAAACGATGTGAAATTATAATATTTTACCTGTATAGGTACGATGCGCACTGATGAACGCAACCGCTACCGCCAGCCAGATAGCCTGTATGATGTCCGTGGGAGTGAGAGAGATAGCATATCTAAAAACTGACCTACCTGAAATTCTTGTTTTTTTGACGTTTCTAGCTCCCGTACTACAACAGGAATGCCAAATAGGCGTTCTTAAGTCGTTTTAAAAATATAACGACAACGGGAATAAGGGCGATTATTTTTTATTTCTTATATTATTGAAGTTTCCATGTAATCTTAATATATTATGTATATTTTTAAATTTTTAGGCGGATGAAATGGATACACCTTCTAGGTGTTGAAGGAAGAGTTTCAAAAAAATTTGTATGCCTGCGATAGGCATTTCTCGTGCAGGTATGGGAATAGTCTAAGATTATCGAAAGGGCCAAATCCCCGATCAAAATTTGTTAGTGCCAACAGTAGTGGTAGCTTCGGACAGTGGTAGTGTAGAGGAAGGTAGTTTTTGCGAAACTGACAGACTTGACGTTAAAAACACTTTAGGCACCTTAGACAATATTTCAGCCACTTTAAGTGACGAGGTAGGAGAATGTTCTTCAAATTCATATGAAGTACATAAGAAGGTGTCTCTTCTTTATAATATACATACTTACATACATATTTGAGGAACACTCATATTCTTCTCCTTTAGAAAATTTTAATAATAGGGCTAAAAGTTGCAAAACGCAAGCAGATGCGTACTTGAGTGAAGGGACACCAAGGAAAATAAAATTTGTAGATGAGTTAGATAGTTTAAAATAATCAAATTTTTTTCTTCAAAATGAGGTGCAAAACTAAAAACACAATTAGAATAAAAGGAAAGAGAGATTGAGGCCATTAAAATAAATGAAAATAGGCAAATTGTAGAGCTATGTAGCAAATTGCCTCCACATATTGCTGCATGTGTTAGGAATCACATCACAAATAATGACCGTAACCTTCACGGCAATAGGTATGATAAGGAATTAAAAACCATAGCTCTGGGAGTACGTTTCTTGTCACCTCTAGCTTATAGATATTTAAAGCCCTGTTTCAATTGGCCATCACCAAGAACTCTCTCAAAATTCATTCAGAGTTGGCCAAGAAGTCCTGGATGCACGTATATCAGCATTAAAACTCTGAAACTCCGAAGTCGTGGCTTTACGAGTGAACAGAGATACGTGTCCATATGGTGCGATGAAATGTCTTTGAAGACCCATTTGCAGTATGATCGATATAGGGATTTGATTGTAGGTCTGGAGGATTATGGCGATGAAAATCGAACCTCCAGAGTTGCTTCAAGTGTGTTAACACTAATGGTTCAAGGAATAGGTGGGGAGCCTTGGTCTCAACCATTTGCATACTTTTTTGTGCATAAATTATGCAAAGGAGACGTTTTAAAAAAATATGTTTTTGAAGTTGTGACCCAACTTCAGGGGATAGGTCTTCACCCCTGCCATTTTGTTTCTGACCAAGGGTCAAATTTTGTGCATTTTGCCGGGTTGTAGGAGTAACAGAAGATAGGCCATTTTTTCTATAAATTGAGAGGGAATCATTATTTCGGACACATTCGTAGGGGGCGGAACTATTGTGAGAACTATTTCGTACATGTTCTCAAGCTTTTTCCGAAAGTCCTTGGTCCTTAGGACAGTTAATTAAGTGACTGAAGGAAACTGCGAACCTTTGCCGAAGGAAGAATGCACGAAAGCACTAGCGCCCTTCAAAGCGTTTGCAATGACGATTTGATAAATGATATTTCTTTTTAAAGTTTGCCACGGCTAACCTTCACTTCAAAATATTGAAATCCCAGAAATAGATTTTGCAGAAAGTTTTTTCTTAAAACAAAATACCTTTGCAAATTTTTGTAGCTACATATATGTATTTTAAGTTTTTCAAAGTACACAATTGGACAAGTCCCGTGCCTCGCCTCGAAAATGTTGACGATTCTCGATTTTTTTTTCAATGGAAAAAGAATACAAAGAGAGCAGTCTGGTGAAAGCACCTTCTAACTTTATTTGCTTCCTCGAAAAATTAGAGGAAGTTTTTAGCGAGAATTTTGATTCTTGCTGCCATTTAGTAGGGTTTTCAAAAGTTTTATTTAAAAAATGCAACACATAGAGCCATTTTATTGCTGTGAAAATTCACAGCCAGACGTTCTTATACAGTATGTCAAGAAACAGTTTACACATAGAAAATAAATACACTTTTTCACTTTCCGCAGCCAAATTTTTTACGTTTTACTTCAGTTGAAGATATTTTTTGAATCAGGGATGGTTACTTACAGTATTTCAAGAGATGTGATGCATAAAAAGCTGCGAAAGCAATGCAAAAACCAACCAAGAACAAAAAAAACAAAAATCCTTAAATTTTGTTAGTGTCAAGAAAAACTTTACACACTTCGATTATTTGACTTGTTAAGCACGTGTTATTTTGCATCACATCTCTTTAAATACTGTAAGTAACCATCCCTGATTCAAAAAATATCTTCAACTGAAGTAAAAAGTAAAAAATTTGGCTGCGGAAAGTGAAAAAGTGTATTTATTTTCTATGTGTAAACTGTTTCTTGACATACTGTGTATCTTTTCATTAGAATAAGAACGTATTTCTCCATTAAAATTTTTAATAAACAAACATGTACACTTGCTTTCAGGCATGTGAAATTCTTATGTGTTACACTCATGTAAACTGCCTTAAGTCCTTTGTTCGGGGGTCAATCTGAAATTATCTTAACTTGTAAATTGTCCAATTTTTTTACTTTTTGAAGTGCTCAATTAAGTTTATAATAGTTTTAGGATAGGAATGCACACTTATTCTTGCTATTAGGCACTTTCCGCTTTTTTATGCTAGACCCCTCCCCACCACTTCCACTTCGAATTTTGTTAGGCTTATTGTTAGAACTCTACTGCTGGCAAGTATGTATGTAAATACAGTTTGTCAACAAATTCTTTGCAAAATGAAAATTGACTCAAAAAATCAACTTTGACATTAAATTTCTTTAACAAAGGTTTAGTTTTTAATGATTTTTCTTCTACAGTATTATTATAGGATATATCTAGTCATAGAATGTGTTAAAAAAATAACAAAAGTAAAAACAAAAACATAAGATAGGACTCAAATAAGCAAAAACAACAAAAAACCAATTGTCAATCAATTCTATGCAAAATGCAAGCACATGTCGAAGAACGAATTCATGAGAAATGAACGGGACATTTTCAAAAAAAAAAAGCTAACACGTGTTCTTCTCGGAATATTCTGGCATATATTCATGTTTCGAATTGCACAGATCTAATTGGAACTACCGATCTAGTTGAAAATAAGAATCGTCAAGTAAATGAGTTCATGAGAAATTTAACCAATTGGTATATTTTCATTATTTCAAAGAAAAAAATAAAAAATAGGTGTCCAAAATTTTTAATATTAAGCTAAGGACTATATACAACATTATTTAGGTGCGAAAAATAAAATATACTGCATTGGAAGAACTCTGGACGCAAACTTTCAGAGCTTTCATTTTGGGATTTTTCTAAAATAATACAATAAGTAGATAAAAACCCCAAAAATTTGACTGAAAGAGATGGGGAAAAATAAAAAAAATCCAAAAATGAAAAAAGAAATCGGATCATAACCACGCCCACCACCCATACAAAAGTTAGGTTGAAAATTACTAAAAGTGGGTTAACTCGCGAACGAAAAACGTGAGAAACACTAAATTTCTCATAAGAAATGGCAGATGAAAGCTGCACTCAGATTTTTTTACAAAATGGAAAATGGGCGTGGCGTCGCCCACTTATGGGTCAAAAACCATATCTCAGGAACTACTTGACCGATTTCAATGAAACTTGGTTTGCAATAGTTTCTTTACATCCCAATGATATGTTGTGAAAATAGGCCAAATCGCTTCACAACCACGCCTACTTCCTATATACCAGAACTTAGAAGATCTGAATCGCTTGCTTTACAATACATAAAGTAAGTACTAGTGAAGATATCGGTGCAGAACTTTGCATAAATACTATGTTAATAGTGTGGCAGCCCCATTCTAAAAATCGCCGAAATCGGACCATAGGTTTTTAAGGCTCCATATATCGAACACGAGGACCTCGGTGCTTCTAACCTAATATTATGGTTTCCAACTTTCAATGGACTTTTTGCACTATATATGACGGGTCAAATTGTGTATTATTAATATAAATAAAGTTAAATAAATAAATTGCGAGAGTATAAGATGTTCGGTTACACCCGAACTTAGCCCTTCCTTACTTGTTTATTTATTTTTTGTTTTGTTATTATTGGATTTTAGTTTTTATTACTTAATTTTATGTTATATGGGTGAAAATAGGCCTCTAGGGCCTAAGTAAGTAAAGGCTCCAACTTGGTGCATAGCGTATGCAACGCAGTAGCACTCATACGAAAATTTTCATAAAGTTTCCTTACTGCCTTCCCTAAATAACAGCGTCAGCGGCAAATGACTGTCAAAAAATTCTCAAGCCCATACAATTTGTATGGCGCATACCGAAATAACGCGACGGCGACGCTAGGCGGGTGAAATTTTCTATTTTGACAGAGCGTTCCGAAGTAAAGTTGGCTGCGAAAAACGAAGTTTCTCTGTAAAATAAAATTTCACAACAACAATTCAAGTAAACATTTTGATATTTGACGTAAAGTTGCCGCTTTTATTTAGGGATGGCGCATCGACGTTAACGCTGAGCGTTAAAAAACGTTCCGCCAACGCTTTTATTAAGGGAAGGCAGTTATTCTGTGGTTTTTGTAAGTTGCACCAGTGGTTTTGATCCCGTGGTCTCTTCATAAACCTTCGAAACCGAGGCACAAGTAGTGTAAAAAATCGTGGTGGTATTGAAAAATGCGGTAATAACATATGTCTAAGTAGTTTTCTCCGTTCATATGCAGCATTTGTCGCCTCTTCTGTACGTATTTAAACAAAATTATAAATAATTCCACTTTTAGTTCCATTCCGATGACGTTAAACAGCTGATTTGAATTTATCCTGTTTAAAACAGGTTTTCCGTCGTACTAAGTTTTGGACAAAAATATATGTATGTAAATATTTATCGAATTGTTTTTCAAAATTTATCATATGTTCTTCCATATATGAAATTTTTAACTAAATAAAAGCCGATGTGAAGAACTTGAATCAAAGAAATATAAAATAAGTGTACTAATATATATGTAATATTTCAAAATTAAAAAAAGTTTCGCGTGGCAGCCCTCTGGTTAACTCCAATCAGAATTCACCTCGAGTAGAATATTTGCCGTTTATGCCCGTGTAGAATACAACCGAGTGTATAGATAGAGTGTTTAAACAGTAAAAAATCTTGATGTTGATGATAACATATAAATTTACCCATAAATTCGGCATCAAGTCCAATAGAAAAAAGAAAATCGTCACAATTAGTATATGAGGGCTGAGGTAATTCCTGAACCGATTTCATTCATTTTCACCAGCAAGGTACACTATATCCAAGACTATTTTTGGAACAGAGACACACTATTAGAAGAAAACAATTTCCTCTGAATTACATTAAATTATCTAAGAGATTTACCCATATTTTCGATTAAAATTTACCCTTAGGCGCTGAGTTCAACATTTCGATATCCGGGGCCATGAAAAGTCATGGTCCGATTTTGATAATTTTTTCACAAGTGATGCCACGGATCATATACAGTATTTTATTTCACTATCTTCATTGGTTCCTAATGTACATATATCTTATACAGTGCAGGAATCAGATGGAATTCAAAATTTAGTTATATGGAAAGTAATCGTGGTTGTGAACCGATTTCGCCCATTTTTTGTCCGTGTTATCAGAGTGTCAAGAATATTTGTGCCAAGTTTCGTCAAGATATCTTAATTTCTACACAAGTTACAGCTTGCACAGACGGACAGACGGACAGACGGCCAGCGGACAGATATCCGGATTTCAAATCTACTCGTCATCCTGATCACTTTGGTATATACGACTCCATATCTAACTCTTTTAGTTTTAGGTGTTACAAACAACCGTTATGTGAACAAAACTATAATACTCTCGTAGCAACTCTTGTTGCGAGAGTATAAAAATTGAACTTAATTGCCATTTATATATCACCAAATTCATCGATGAGAGATATTAAACTGTTCATCGGATAAGCGTTATTACCGTTGTCAACTGCAGGTTCGCAAGCTTTTGCAGATATTATCGGAGAACCAGTAGAGTATAGCGAACAACCGGTACTCCTTGCGGGAGATTTCAATGTAAATTTCTCATTGCCAGAAACTGAACTATTACTGGGATTCTTCAGAGAGACATTTTCATTAGAAATTATCAATGGAAGAAATGATCCTACGACAAAAGGAGGTACGACTTTTGATGCGGTATTCGCGAGGAATATGGATAAAATAGATGTAAGACATTTCATATCGTATTTTAGTTATCATAATCCAATGGTAAACTTTATACATATGTATCAATTCGTCAGAACCCAGAAATGATAATTGATTTGGACTTTGCTTTATAAATGTGCATAATAAATTTATAAAATGTAAATTTAAGAAAGTTTTGGCCACTCCACCATATTTTTATCCTTTCCCTATCGCTAGTTTTCTTTCATACAAAATGATATGTATTTCTTAGAATATCACTAAGAAGTATAACTTCTTCCGCGCGTAGGGACTCCACGCACCAGTGTTTTTTATTTCCAGGTATACGGCATCCAAAGGTTGGGAGTTCGTGGCACCTGTGCTTACACCATGACGTGGGGCCGGTGCAGTGGCTTTCAATGGAAAATTTACATAATGGGTGGTTGCGATAGAAGTTACTTAAAATCCGTTGAATGCTATAACCCCGATTCGAATACTTGGACTTCTTGTGCAAATATGTATGTCATATATTCATTGGTTGCCTAGTGTAAGTTATATTAAAAACTAATGGTTGATATAATGAGGGCACCTTGAAAACTTTATCACTTTTGAAATAATAGGTTCATTTATGAATAGGAAGCTCTCACTTAAACTATTTTGCAAACTTAGGCAAAAAATTTTAACTAAAGTTCTGTTTGTTAATTAAATATCCGTGAAAACTTTTTCATCAGCTTTAGAAAAGAACCAAATGGTTGACATTGTATAATTTAGTAACGCGCATTACATCAGGCAACGTACACAACGACTTGGTACTAAAGTATATATATGAGGTGGCTGAGATATCGGCACCCTAATTTTACGTATTGAAATTTATAATCGAAATATATATAGGCAATTCACAAGCTTTGTTGTATGTCTTATGTCATATTTTAATATTCTTAAAAATACGACACTTGTGAGCACCCTTAACTGTTGTATGTCATATTTCTACACTTAATCATAGCGATTTTTGCTGAGGCCAAAAACAGATATATGTCCGTATTTTCCAGATATATACAATGTGCGGTATAAATCGGTTGAGAAGTGTTCGGGCAGAAGGGCACGAGCAAAACCGATCACTGACCGACCCAAAAAACCGGTTCTTCACAGAAAACCGACTACCCCCTCGTCGAAGATTTGCCCCAAAACGCCCCAAAGGCCCACCCACCGACCGCCCACACTGCCACCAGTGTGTCCAAAAAAACCGGTTCCAAAAAGTAACCGGTTACTGCAGTACTAGACATATGCCGCAAAAAACCGAAAAAATTCGGCAGCAAGTGCCCCTACCCACTACTACTACTACTTTTTGCGGCATATGCCTAGTACTGCAGTAACCGGTTACTTTTTGGAACCGGTTTTTTTGGGACACACTGGTGGAAGAGTGGGCGGTCGGTGGGTGGGGCTTTGGGACGTTTTGGGGCAAAACTTCGACGAGTGGGTAGTCGGTTTTCTGTGAAGAACCGGTTTTTTTGGGTCGGTCAGTGGTCGGTTTTGCTCGTGCTTTTCTGCCCGAACACTTCTCAACCGATTTATACCGCACATTGCATATATCTGGAAAGTACGGACATATATCTGGTTTTGGCCATATATAGAATAACGAACTCAAGAAACATACCACGCAGTGTTGTATGAGTCATATTTTAATTTTGCATGTGAAACAACAACAGTGTTGGTATGACAGTCATAAAAAAATATGACAATATGACGATATGACACAATATGACACCTTGGTTGAATACCCTAATAGAGGATATGCGTTCTGCAGTACTAGATCCTTACATATCGATTCGACTTATATGAACCTTTATCTTTATTATTGAGGATATGCGTTCTGCAGTACTAGATCCTTACATATCGATTCGACTTATATGAACCTTTATCTTTATTATTGATAGACAAAGTAACTGAAATAATGACGAATTTATATCCAGTAAAAATGTTCTACTAAGCAAATCTCTCAAAATTATTTAGTACTTACATACTGTTGCTACAATAACAAAACACCCTTAATTTCACTGAAGTATCTGTTCGCCAGATATTTTTAGAACTGCAACTTCGTTTCAAGTGGAAATATTTACAAATTTACACAAAACCATAATAAATTATGAGAATAGCCACAACCTTATTAAGCCGTCCTCTTACCACCCATAAAGTTAAATAAAATATTAATTCCTATTTTTTGTACTACAGGTAGCTGCAGACAATGGTCACATCTATGTTGTAGGTTACGATCCTCAGCGAGACACATGGATTCAGGTACTTTGCAATTGATTTTCTCCAACTGTTTGCTATTAAACTAAATCTTCCGAAAAAATTTCGCAGATTTGCTCTCTGGAATCGCTGGGGCGTTCGCGCTTGCGCATCTCTTGACAATAAACTATGGGTTATTGGTCACGGCGTTGAGGAGGGGAGGACAGAAGTAGCAGTGTACAATGAGGCAAATGACAATTGGGTAGGGAAGAGATCATTACCCAAAGGATACATATATTCTTGTTTTGTTGTTTCGTTGTCCTTACTGGCATCAAAATAAACAATCAATAATAGAAATGTTGTTGTTTGTTTTAATAAACTACTTATAAGAAATACACAAAATTTGGTTAATTTTCGATTTGAAAGAAGCGGCAAACTAATTTTTGTCAAACGCGAATCAAAAGCAGTAACCGTAAAAGTTTGTTGTAATTGTTAATGCTATGGTTCTTGTCATGGAATAAATATACAGAGATTCACATTGTAAATGGGACACCCCAAAAATATTACTTTTTTAAACTTTGAATATAAATAGAAAACAAAGTACGTAAGTTTTTTTCAAAAAATCTTTTTTATTTCAAATAAGACACCTTTTTTTATTGAAATGAAGAAAACACAACCAAAGTTTTTGCTTTAACAACAACAAAAAGAACATATTTACATTTATTGCGCGTTCAATGACACGTGCTTAACAAGTAAAATAATCGAAGTGTGTAAAGTTTTTCTTGACACTAACAAAATTGAATGATTTTTGTTTTTGTTGTTCTTGGTTGGTTTTTTCACTGCTTTCGCAGATTTTTTTGCATCACATCTCTTGAAATACTGTAAGTAACCATCCCTGATTCAAAAAATATGTTGAACTGAAATAAAAAGTAAAAATTTTGCTGCGGAAAGTGAAAAAATGTATTTATTTTCAATGCGTAAACTGTTTCTTGACATACTGTATGTCTGCTGTAGAGTTACAAAAACAGCTAAACGAAGAAAAGAAAGTTGAAGTAAGTCCAGAAACGGTTCGTAGATTGCTTATACCCCTAACAGACGGCGGCGTTAACTCGGAATAACTGCTTTAATCGGGGTTAATTCGAGAGTTATCTCAGTTAACTCCGTTTACTAACTCCCATTTAATCCTCAACATTTTAGAGAGTTAGTGGGAGTTCGTGGCATTTTCGTTGGCAACATTGTTAAACATGGCCACTTTTTATCTATTGTGAATGAAAATATGCAATACTGACAGATGTTTTTCAATTAAATGTAAACAAAAACAACGCCAGAATACCTCGTCGAAAACCACTGATATCACCAAAAAGAAAGAATGGAATTTGCTCTGAGATATCAAGATAAGGACTATTCTTTTTGGCGTAAGGTAAATTGTTTTTAAAGCTTGATTAATGAAAGTTGGTGTGAATTTAAATTATTTTATCTTCTTTTCACTGACGAAACCAAAATTAACATCTTTGGATCGGACGGCGGACTTGATTAATGAAAGTTGGTGTGAATTTAAATTATTTTAGGTTCTTTTCACTGACGAAACCAAAATTAACATCTTTGGATCGGACGGCAAACGTTTCGTATGGAGAATGTCCGGCAAAGAATTGGACGACAAAAACATAAAAAACTGTGAAGTTCGGGGGTGGGTCACTGATGATTTGGGGTTGTATGTCGGGTGATGGAGTCGGAAAACTGCATTTTGTAGACGGATTGTTAGATAGTAAAGGATATATAGACATTTTGAAAGCAAATGTTCAAAGCAGCGCGGAACAACTTGGTATTCGTGATTGTTTTGTGTTTTACCAAGACAACGACCCAAAACATAAATCCTGGAATGCTGGAAATTGGTTGCTCTACAATTGCCCAAAAGTACTTTCTACACCTGCTCAATCCCCCGATGCCACGTCGTCTCCATGAGGTCTTAAATAAGAAAGGAAAACCTACAAGATATTGAACTCCAGCAAACTTACTTTTTTCTTAACTCTACAAACTGTCCCATTTCAAGTGTGAGTTGCATTGAACGCGCAATAAATGTAAATGCATATGTTCTTTTTGTTGTGTGTCTTATTTGAAATAAAAAAGAATTTTTGAAAAAACTTGAGTACTTAGTTTTCTATTTTTATTCAAAGTTAAAAAAATAAATATTTTTGGGGTGTCCCATTTATAGTGTGAGTCAGTATATAATTAAATTCATGGTACATAGTATACATATGTAGCAGTTCTATTAAAAAATTTGCTTTATTTGTAAACGAAATATAGAGAACCTAATTGAAAAATCGAACACTTAAAATTAGCCACAAAGAGTGGTGGAAACAAAAAGTAACGCTGTTGTTATTATTACAATTACAGTTAAGTTAATAAATAAATGAATAAAGAATGAGTAACAAAAAAATTAATAAGACAAAATATAAACTTTTTAGTAGGTGATTCATTTTAGTTTTTTTCATATCTAAAGTACTCAATATTGTCTTTTTAATATGCCGTGCAAAGGGTTTAGTTTGAAGAGGTCCAACTATTGCTCCTTAATCCCCAATGGGGTAAAAACGTTTGAAATCTAACAGCCATATTTTCTTTAACCCTCTAAATAGTGTATATTGACAAAAGTTGTTTGGAAAATAAGGAAATACTAGAACCAAAGCGAGGAAAAGGCTCCAAATTATAAATAAGTGGACATGTACAGTGTCTAATATCTCAAAAACTTGACTAAATTCCAAAAATTTGGTTCAGTGTTCTTACGATAGAGTTCTAGAAAGAGTGCAATATACAGGTTTCTCATGAAACTGCCCGCCAAAACATGCTACTACATGAACATGCACGAAGATCAGAAAAATGGAAAACAAACATTACGTACATATCTCATTTTTCGTACCAAAAAAGCATTTGTGCGAACAATGCGAGGCCTACACCAATATGACTGAAGAAGAAAAATTGGAGTACAACAAACCCATACATGAAAACCACTTGGAGGAGAAAAATTTTTCACGGAAAGATAAAAGAAAAGACAGAAAATGAAAATTGTATATGATTTGGAAGCAGTCATGCGATTACCGAAAGGTGAAATCTCTGCATTTTACTACAAATCAACAATAAACGTGTTTAATTTCACCATATACATAAGTATAACATAAAAACAAATAATTGTTAATGCTTCGTTTGGTGCGAAGCCAATGGGAAGCGTGGCGTTAATGAATTACGAACATGCGTTTTGGAATACATATATGTATAGAAAGTTTGGCGAAAAACAATCAAGATGAAATAATATTTTATTCTGGACAATTGTGCTGGACAACAGAAAAATAAGTCCATGGTGGCTATGTATTTATACGCCGTTCGATATTTGGGTATAAAATCCATCACCCACAAGTACCTTCTCAAAGGATAACCCAAAACGAAGGTGATTCAGCCCAGAGAGAGAGCAACTAAACGTGCTCAAAAGTTCACCAATTTATACCACTGAGTCATTCATTACCATAATAAGATCAGTAAAGAACAGTGGTTATCCATTTCTGGCGAAAGAAATGTCCTTTGAAGACTTTTTTGACCTGAAAATATTGCTGAATGACATGGGTCCTTTCAATATGGGACAAATAAAACTTTCTGAAGTAAAAGTCCTAAAGGTTCAACGGGCATCACCAAACTCATTTTAAATTGGCATTCCGCATAGTAAAAGAGAATATATTAATGAATTAATTAAAAAGAACCTTATTCCGCGGTTCTATCAAGAGTTTTATAATAAATTGTAATCAAATAATTGTGTTATGTTTTGTTGTAATGAATTTAATTGAACGAAAATAAAAATCCAAAATACAGCAATTGACTTTTTTTCTCAGCAATAACGACACATTTGCCTTATGACGGCGAAATTGATTTATATTTTTCAAAAATAATGACATAATTTAAAGTGGGCCACATTTATGCCCAAGAAAATGCATTAGTACACTCTATTTGGTACACGCCATTAGATTTGTCAATAAACTGATGGCATTTTTTATATTTGCTAAATAAGAAACAATTGAAAACTTTAAATCGCTTGGTTTACATAGCTTTATTGGTTTGCAAGATATATACAAATAACCGGTTTGGGGAGGGGCCACGCCCACTTCCTTAAGAAAATTACATCCAAATATGCCCCTTCCTAGTGCGATCCTTTCTTCCAAATTTTACTTGTTTAACTAAGCCATAAACTAGTTATGACACTTTATAGGTTTTTGGTTTTCGCCATTTTGCGGGCGTGGCAATGGTTCGATTTTGCCCCTTTTTGAAAGCAACCTCCTGAGGGTGCCAAGGAATACGTGTTCCAAGTTTCGTTAAGATACCTCAATTTTTACTCAAGTTATCCGTTGCACGGACAGACGGACGGACGGACAGACAGACATTCGGATTTGAACTCCACTCTTCACCCTGATCACTTTGGTATATATAACGCTATATCTAACTCGTTTAGTTTTGGGTGTTACAAACAACCGTTATGTGAACAAAACTATATTGCTCTCTTTAGCAACTTTTGTTGCGAGAGTATAAAAATATTAATTAAATAAAATCTAAAAAAAAGGTTAATTGAAGCTGAAAAAATATACATTAAATATAAATAATAATACTAATACTTTTTTAAACGATTTTATAACAAAATAAACGACATAAATATTATGATGGAAAAAAATGTGCCATAAAAAATGCCCATTCACTACATTCACTAAAATTCGGCCCTATTCCCATTGTCGTTGTCGTTTTAATAGTCGTTGTCGTTCTTATCGTCGTTTCGTTCCTAAATTGGTATTCTTGAAGTATATCGTAACGCCTAAGAAAAGTTATCGAAATTTGTCTACATATTTTATATAGTATACTTTAAGGAACTCTTTTCCCATATAAAAATTTCTTTCTTATGCAACGAGACACATTCTATATTGACTACTCTAACTAGTGGTCCAGCCAAAGGAGACATGGGTATCTGTTTATTAACTCCTCCTCTTGTTGGAGTACTATTTTTTTCTTCGGAACCGAGCACCCAAAAATAACTTCGGTAACGCGCCCTTTTGCGTACCTCATAGGTGGTGTGGAAAATGCAAATTGGGTGTTTAATTTAGAATGCCCAAAAAATTCTCTTTCTTCAGATCTGGCAACAATGCGAAATGTTATAAAAAACCAAGAATGATAGAAGACAAGATTACGACAGGCCTTTACAGTTAGTTATTTTGAGTTTTGAGTTCCTGTTGAGTGACAAGTTTCACGACCACGAACACGCGAGCAAAACAAAATTGCACGGTGGTACAAAACAATAAAACCAAAACAAAGAGCTGAAGTCAAGGCTTGTGCTTAATTATTATTTAAAATTTTAAGTGAAAAATGTATTAATTTGAAAAAGAAGTCCGCAATGGCGGAATTAAACAACAATAGTACAAACACGTCGTCTATAAAGAATTTTTTTCACTCTTCCAGCCAACAAAAAAGTTGGCAAAATGGCGAACTTTTTGTAACAAAACATATAATTTTAATTATAAATATGCATGATTTTATTAGATCATTTTATAAATGAAGATTTTAAGAATTACGTTCATTGCGATATTTTATCTGCACATTATTCAATTTGGTTCACTATGTTTCACATTTCCGTTTCCCATTTGACAATTCTTCTGTTGCCTATTCCCATTCGTTGGTCGTGAACGCTCAGCCTGTCGTAATCTTGTCTTCTATCATTCTTGATAAAAAACGAAAATTTTGAGGCGCTCTCACACTGGAATAAGTTGGACATCCCCTTATCCCTGTTAGTTCTCTTTCAGACAGCGATGAATACGGACAACAATTGTGCTACAGCAATATTGTTCGCTGTGGCAATTAAGCGAAGAAAAAAGAGAGAATCTTTGCTTTATCTTTGCTTTTTACTTGCCACAATGATGGCAAAGATTTATACATTTCAATAAATTCACTCAGAAATTTTTTATTGTCCATTTTACTTTTCCGAGCACGTCTGTTCCGTTCAGAAATTACTACGATTATGAGCTATTTCGCCATACACGCACGAACAGTTCGCGTAAATGTTCGCCAAAAATTAAATTAATCTTTTAAATTATTTTTTACTTTTTTGAAAGTTATTTTGATAGTAAAACTTAATTAAAATGTTTCTTTAAGTGATTTCATTTTCAATTAAAAATTAAAACCACATTTAAAAAAAAAATATCGTTAAAACGGTGTTTAACGGTATATTGATTAGTGATCTTAGTGTTTATTGTATGCAATGTGAAGGATTGTTTGCCCTTGAGACCGCAAATTATCCTAAACCAATAATAGGTAAAAAACAATTTTGTTTGCCCTTGAGATCGCAAGTGATCCTAAACTATGCGCTTATGGGATAGTAGAGCGGATGCTAAGCCTTATACTCAACGGTCTTGGCCTGAAAGAACAGAACTTTGTATCGGAAAAGAAAACGTAAAATTTGAGCCAATTGTTGAAGCAGAAAAAGTGTTAATGCCGCCTCTGCACATTAAGTTAGGGTTGATGAAACAATTTGTTAAAAAACTGAATCTAACCTCAGAAGCTTTTGAATACTTAAAACAGTTGTTCCCGAAGTTATCCGAAGCAAAGGTTAAAGCCGGGGTTTTTGTTGGTCCGCAAATCAGACAGATTTTCGCCGATCAGAAATTTCCAACGTTGCTGCATCGTATTCAAAAAGCGAGTTGGAACAGTTTTAAAGCAGTCGCTTCTGGATTCTTAGGAAATAACAAAGTCGAAAACTACGAAAACCCAGTCGAAAATATGCTAAAAAATTGTGAGGCCACGGCCGGAGAATGTCGTTAAAAGTACATATGCTGCATGCTCATTTAGATAAATTCAAAAACAACATGGGAACGTATTTTCACCAGGACATTATGAGCTTCGAACAACGTTACCAAGGCCAATACAATGAAAACATAATAGGAGATTATATTTGCGGTTTATTAAGAGATAGTACCTATGAACATAAAAAAAGAAGTGTGCACTTTTAAATTATTTTTTACTTTTTTGTAAGTTATTTTGATAGTAAAAGTTAATTAAAATGTTTCTTTAAGTGATTTCATTTTCAATTAAAAATTAAAACCACATGTTTTAAAAACTACCGTTAAAACGGTGTCCTAAATAAAAAAGCAAACTTTTTCATAGCATATATTTTTTTCGTCTAATTAAGACCTAAACAAGGGAAATGTACTGCTTTAAAAACATGGTCAAATTTTGTGTTGACCCGTGTAATAGATAAACAAGCAAATTAATAATTCGGGCTTTGTTCGGGGAAGTCTCTTGGTTCCTTAATAGTCACTGTGCCAAGGACATCGGACATATTTGTCTATTATAATATATTGATGGTGGTATTAACTTACATACGTACACACATATGTATGTATGTATGTTTGTTGGGGTCGGGATGTCGTTTCGAGCTTCGTTTGTTGAATTAGACGTACATATTAAATAAGAATAATTCAATTAAAGAATATATTTCATTTATTAATTAATCTATACTAATATTATAATGAGGAAAGGTTTGTTTGTCTCGAATAGGCTCCGAAACTACTGAACCGATTTGAAAAATTCTTTCACCGTTGGAAAGTTATACAATCCCTGAGTGACATAGGCTATATTTACAGTAGCGGACAGTGAAATCCGGACAACCATTTTATTTAACGGGCGTTTATGACCGAAAAGTGTATTTTACTGCCGAAAGGCTTATTCTTTCACAGAAATACGTGTTCGGTACACGTTTTAAAGCAACTTTTAGTTTATTTTTTAAGAGTTTAATAATTTATTTTGTGCTTGTGCTTCGCTAAAAATTAAATATGCCGAATTTCAAAAAAAAATGTCCGAAATGCAAAAAAGTAATATTTTGATTTTGGAAAAATAAAAACTGACAATTCGTGAAATAAGTGATAGAGTTGGCTTCAGCAAGTCCTCCGTCGAAGAATTCCTTAAAAAAATCGACAGTAGCAGGTCTCTTAAGAAAAAAACTGACTCTGGAGCAAAGATGAAGACAAATTCCAAGAAAAATCGAGTGATGGAACGTATTTGTGTGAGGAATCGCTTCAAAACTGCTGATGATGTTAAAGTGAAGTTATTTCAAGATGTCGGGACAGAAATTTGCGCAAGAACCGATCGTTGAAGGCTTCAAGATGTTGATTTGAACGCTCTTCGGCCCGCCAAAAAACGACTTTGGACCTCAAAAATGCATCGAAATGTTATCTTCTCGGATGAATCAAAATTTAACCCTTCTTGTAGCGACGGTATGTCGTACGTAAGGCGGAGAACTTGTGACTGGTTCAAGGACGAATGTCTTCAATGAATCGTTAAGCAGGGAGGCAGCCGAATGGTCTGGGGATGCTTTTTTTACCATAGCCTTCCACAACTAGTCCTAATAGATGGAACCGTCATCGGGTTTAAGTACCAAGAGATACTTGAGACGAATTTAATACCCTCAATAGAGGACCATTTTTCATAAGCGGGTGTCCTTATTTTTCAGGATGACTTTGCGTCATGCCAGCGTGCCAAAATTGTAAGTATGAATTTTTTTGTACATCTAGAGGTTACTGCTATAATTTAAATTAAAAATTTTATAATTGTCCTTTCATTTTTCTTTCATGTGAAGAATTATTTATCAAAAATCGGGGTTTCGACTTTATAGTGTTCAGGTAATAGTCCGGATTTCAATCAAATTGAGAACTTTTGGTTTATAATGAAGACTCAGATATCACAGAAGAGACCAAAAACTTTAGCAAAATTGCATAGAATTCTCTAAGATGTGTGGTATAACGGTATCGCAGCAGGAACATAACAAAATCTGATAAATTCAATGGAAGAGCGGATAAAATCCGTTATAAAAAACAAAGGAGGTTCGACAAAATACTAATTATAATGTTTTTGTATCAATTAATGTTCCCTTTAAATAATACTAAAAATATATTTCTTTAGTGTAAAGAACAAAAAATATATCACTGTTTATATTGTTAGCTACCAAAATGGTAAAATATCTAAAATGAATTAAAATAAATGGAGGAATAAGTGCAATCAACAACACTGACTTTGTTTACACTTAATACTCAATTATTCTACATATATTATTGTTTTAAAGTAAAAAGTTTAAACATTTGACTAAAATAATATGAAATAACTATGATTTTTTAGTTGTCCGGATTTCACTGTCCGCTACTGTAGTTTAAAAAAAAGGGTTCCTTACCAAAACTCCGATAATGTAAAAAAAATACCAAAAAACTTTCTTTAATCGCGAATGCTGCGAAAACGATTGAAGATATAAAAAAGTGATGTACTTATGTACAACTTATCATTATCTACAAAAAACGTCGACATCATATCTCTAACTATTATAGTTTTTTCACAATAAGCGATTTTATATAAAAAAAATTAATTAAAATACAACTACTTAAAAAGGCTCTTTATTTGTACCTTAGTATTAATCCTTATCAAAATAAATGATTTATTATTTAAGAACGCTTTAAAACCTTTATATAACATTTTGAATTATTAGATACTGACATTCCATTCAAAAGATATCACGAGTTAAAAATTTTTAAAAGTCGCTCGGCGGCTAACTATGCCTTGTAGAATTGTAGGCTTCACTCGGGCACTGAGGTACGGGAAGGGGGTTAAGATCACTCGCGCGGTCGGCTCCTAGGGATGCAAACATCGGGAAATGAAATATCGATGGTTCGATGTTTCTTCAAAGCCCGTCGAAATCAAAAACATCGACCATTACAACATCGATGTATTTTTGAACTTTTTTAACTTATTTTAAATTTAGTGTGAAAAGCTAAGGGATACAGAAGCAGAAGCATAAGTAAATGAAATGTAGTACGTCTTAAGTTGATACGTTTTATTTCACTTAGCATTATAAATTTGTTAAAGTTTTTTCTCAATAAATAACATAATTTCAAAACAACAACATGGGAAGTTTTTTCACTATCGTTTCTTTTCGATTTTACTTATGCGTGATAGTTGCCCTGGGTTTACTCGGCACTGAAGTGGCCACAATGTGTAAATATTAATAAGCCTATTTATACAACTCCGGAAGCACAGTATTCATGTCAATCCAAACTCTATTGATAACAACCGAGATACACTTTCTCTTCAACTTTCCGTCCCTGTAATTTTAGATAAATTTGACAGCATACATTTCACCTTTTGGTGGACCAAATATTTATTCTGGTTCCAAATATCAAACGAGTATTCTGTTTCACACTCATCCGAAGATTCCGTTGTATCAGCGCGATTCTTTGAATCTTTTATGAAACAAAAAAAGTATTTCTTTTAGCCATAGCATCTTTAAAATGAAGTAATTTGAATCTCTGATCTAACGCAGTAGCATACGCCAGAATTAAATTTTATAAATAAATAATAATCTCCGTATTTTACAAAAATTGAATTCCAATGTAATAACGCGTATCCAAATAGAGGGTTTCGAGTTAATACCCGAAAAAGTGTGAAGGTGTGAAGTCAAATTTTTATATAAAACATCGACAAAAAACATCGTTGAAAGTGATGGCTAACATCGATGCTTTTTGACGAAAACATCGATGTTTCAAAAATATCGATACATCGTTTGCATCCCTATCGGCTCCCCACTGAATGGTCGTAAGCGGAATTAAAATAAAATTGTCGCTTGATAATAATATAATATAAAAATTAATTGCTGTTCGTTTGTGCCGCAAAAAAACGAGAACGGCCAATCCGATCTGGCTAATTTTAGTCTTGAAATATTCGTGGAAGGCCAGAAAAAGATTAGAAAGTGAGTAAATATGGAAAAATTGCGAGAAAGTTAATTTTGAATTGAAGAGAATTTTATTCGAGTTGACAAGAAAAATATAAATAGAGAAAACAAAAAAATAATATTTTGAAGGTTGTCATTGTTGCTTTGTTAAAATATTTGTGTTATTGTTAAATTTTATAAGGTTGTGTCGATAGCCTAAAACATTTTGTAACAAATAAGGAAAGGCTAAGGGTCCAACCGAACATTTTATACTCTCGCAATTTATTGATGTAATTTTATTCAGATAACATAGTACAAATTTGTTACCTCGACGAACAAAAATTAAACTCTATGAGGGACTTCATCATTCCCGTCCTACTTTATGGTGCAGAAGCGTAGACGGTGTCAACATCCGATGAGACGGCACTAGGAGTTTTCGAGAGAAAGGTTTTGCGGAAGATTTATGGTCCCTTAAACATTGGCAACGGCGAATACCGCAGAAGATGGAATGATGAGCTGTATGTGTTGTTCGACGACATAGACATAGTCCAGCGAATAAAAAGACAGCGGCTACGCTGGCTGGGTCATGTTGTTCGAATGGACGAAATTGCCCCAGCTCTGAACTCCGATGGAAGGACCAGGTGGAGGAGGACCTATCTTCACTTGGTATTACCAATTGGCGCCAAACTCCCAAAACGAGAGATGCGTGGCCCGCTGTTGTGGACTCGGCTATAACCGTGTAAGCGGTTTCTACGCCAGCGAAGAAGAAGAAGAACACACCATTTGACCTATATATTCGACATAAAGTCCAATAGAAAATCATCATATATAGTGTATGAGGGCTGATGTAATTCCAGAACCAATTTCACTCATTTTCACCACCAAGGTTAACGGGAATAGGGGCAACTTGGCACCTGTTAGTAGGCAAACAAACGGCACAGTCGGCCTTGAAATTACTCCTAAATTGCAAATGGACGAAACACCAGTCGGCAAAATCGCCAAAAATAGCGCTATATCGAAGATTTTCCAAATATTCAATAAGTCGCTGGAGGTACTGCACAGGACTTAAAAAGATCTTGATTGTCGATGAACGTTTTTGGTGGAGGCAGGATTCTATTAACAGGTGATTTACGCCAGACTCTTCCAATTATTCCTGAATCAACTGTTACTGACGGGCTAATCGCATGCCTAAAATCATTTAATTTGTGGCGACACATAAAGAATCGCCAATTAACAACTAACATATGAGTGTTTTTGCAACAATATCAAATTGCGATTGTGGAAGCAGTTGGCAGTTGACACCTCGATGGATTAATAGCATTTCCAACAGATTTCTGTGACTTTATTGACTCGAAAGAGAAGTTTTCCTGACATGAAACCTCAATATGATAACCATAAATGACTGATTGAATGACCTATATTGGTGGTAAAAAAATATATCGATGACCTTAATGCGACAATTTAGAATTTCGGTCCAAGAGAGTTGACACAGCTACAAACCAGGATGACGTAGTCAATTATCCCAAACTATTTAAAATTGCCTGTACTATCACCACTCACTTTGCAATTAAAAGTAGTGTGAGTTGTCATCATGCTGCGTAACATATATCAACCTCGAGTAATCAATATCGTCGCCGAAGCCAAGATTAGACCAACTTAATTTAATGTATACCTTAGCCACAAAAACGTGTGGCCGGGTGTGCTAGTACATTATAAATAAAAAACAAACATTTCATTGCACTTAAATATTTCTTAATTATGTATGTATATTGATTTTTTTTAGAGAAAATAAAAGTTATCGAAATTTGTCTACATATTTTATTTAGTATACTTTAAGGCGCTCTTTCCCATATAAAAATTTATTTCTTATGTAACGAGACACATTTTTAAAGCAGTCCTTAATGGATTTTATGCTATCCTCTATTGACTCTAAACAACGCTATCACTGTAATTATTGTACTTCCGTATAACAATGTTAGTATTCCATCTTTATTTGATTTTTTAAAAGAATAAGTGGTGACATCTGCGTCCTCCAATCTTTCTTCTAAAATATGTTATACTTCCAGCGTCTCATGATCGTTGCTTCTGGCTAATCAGACTACTCTACCTAGTGGTCCAACCAAAGGAGACATGGGTATCTGTTTATTAAATCCTCGTCTTGTTGGAGTACTATTTTTTTCTTCGTTTTGAATTTTTAGACCTTTCATATCTTAAATATACTCTTAGATATACAAATGCAATTTTATTAATGCCAACAATTTCCGACGCGAGAAAGCATTGGAATGGATTTAGTTTTTTTTTTTTTGAGAAAAAAAATATCCCTCCCAAAAAATCGAAATTTAAAGGATTTATCTCTTTTCTAAAGTCCTTGGCATATGCAGGATATTTTTCCATTTCAGAAATTAAAATTGCAAACTGTTTCTGATTTGGAATTTTCATCTTCACTTCAAATATTCCTTCAAACAACCGCGTCGTTTATATGTCGCTCACAATTATAGCAACGACAAAAAACGACTGTTTCTATGTCGTTTCTATAGTCGTTTCAAATTGGGGAATCTCAATTTATTTTCAATAAATGTCGTTAACGCCATCAGTAATGCCAAATAGGCGTTCTTAAGTCGTTTTAAAATGATAACGACAACGGGAATAGCGGCGATTATTAGTTAAAAACATATGATATCGTGTTAAGTTTTATAATTTTTAATCAGTATAGTTTTTATAGTACGAATTTAAGAACAACAGCTCTCTGCCGATCCGGGTCCCAGTCTATTTCTTTTTTCTGATATTATGTTGCCAGCTAAAGAAAAAGATCTCTCGGCCGCTGCACTGCTAGCTGGTTTTCTGTGGTATTTGAGACAGATGGCCTAAGCAAATTTGAGAAAAAGAATGCATCATTGCTTTTATTTGAATTCGTAGCTGGGAAACTTAAATGACTTTGTTCTAAGTAACTTTCATTAAAAGAAAACCGTGGTGTCGAAGCAGAAACGGGAGTGGTTGGGTTTGGGTTTTCCGTCAATAACACAGACGATGGTTGTGTAGAAGTTGGTGTATTATATTGAATTTGAGAAATGCAAAAATTCTTTATACAATGTAAGTCATCTAGCTGCATGTTTATAGCAGGCGGGTACAAAAAGCATGTAGCTTTATGCCATATACTTAAATTGGCGACCCATACTTCTTCAATTTTTTGTGTAATGTTCGCTTTTAACATCGATATTGCAGCCACATATGTCATCACTATTCAATTCGCAAATATTTTTTATTTTTAAAATGGATGGAAAAAGATAACACAGCGATGGAGAACTACAAAGTTGTAATTTCTTGAACACAGTTTCATTGGGCTTTCAATGAAGTGGGTAGAAAATGCTGTAAATTTGCTTTTTTAAAATATTTCACAATTTTTTTGCAAGACTGTAAGACATCTGTGAGCTCTTTTGTGTCCGCGAACGACTTATCCAAAACATTGCAAAATAGATGGCTGCTGCAGTTAATGCACATATTTTTTTGCAATACTTTTAACATATTACTTCCCCTGTCAGTAGTAAATTTAACTTTGTCCATATTCTAAACTCCATATTCCTTAACCTTTAACTACTGAGGTGAAATATTTGGGCGTAGTTACTGAGGTGGAGGTAAATAATTTTTGTCAACGAATTTTTTTTTTAATTTATTTGTTTTTAATTGTAGTAATAAAATGATTTTAAATGAATAAAATAATAAATTTAAAGAAATCCAACTCCTAGTTTAACAAAACAAGGTCTTGATTTTATAGCCACTTTTCTTGAAACTAAAAAACAAACTACGTAAAATTTACCACCACCTCAATAGTTAAAGGTTAAACAAATCATCAAGCTTCTTAAAGATATAATCACCCGTAGATCTCTGAAAATCCATGGACTTCATACCCAGCACCATATCATAAAATTGTAGGTCTTTTTGGTCCTCTTTTCGTAGGGGTACTCGCCGCTATAAGCCAGTCTCACCACATAAATCTATAAGCCAGTTTCACCACACTTTAACAGAAAGAGACCTGAAAATAGCGAGATTGAGAGGTTCATATGTTATATATTAAAAAAGAAATTTCAACCGCTCAGCGTCACCGTCGCGTTATTTAGGTATGCGCCATACAAATTGTATTGGCATGAGAATTTTTTGACAGTTTTTAGCCGCTGCCGCTTTTATTTAGGGAAGGCAGTTTCTAATAAATAGCAAACTGGGGAAATTGCGCCAAAATGAATGGTAAAAAGAAAAATGTCAACGGAATTTTAATTCCAAAAGAATTTTCGTTTGATCACACAGCTTTTACCAATTTTTGCATATTTTATCAAAATTAAACATATTAAATTCGTTTAAAATGTCGAAATTCGTTAGAAAGTATCGCGTTCGCGGGTGCACCTCCGAATCGGGAGAAAGGTTTTTTCCTTTCCAAAAAAAGCAGGAGGATTACCAAAAGTGGGTGGAAAACTTGAGGATCCCACCAACGTTGGATTTACCCATCCACTATTCCTTCATTTGCTTCAAGCATTTCGAAGAAAGTGCAGTGGGTGCAAAAAGGTTGAAGACGAACGCAGTGCCCATCCTGAACCTTGGTGAGTTTTTGTTAAATTATGAATATCTGCATGTGCATGTAACAAAGTGTTTGTGTGAACAAAAATGAAATAATGTGCAATTGTGTGTTTTTATTAACAACTAGCAGACCCGACCACACGTTTTTGTGGCTAAGGTATACTTAACTTAGTAAATATAGTCAAAAAATTCGTACGCATAAAGACAAGTTGTGAAAGTTCAACTGTATAAAATTCGAATAATTAATACTTGTTGAAAGTAATTTTATTTAAAAGTTTCAAAAAAAGTGTTAAAAATCTTTTGCGCTTTACTTAAACTGCTTAATCAAGTCAAATACATTTGGTGAAATACAGAATTCTATACCTAATTATATAAAAAAACAACAAGTTAATAATGTAACAGAAATATTATTTTTTAATATATGTTTCTCAATATCTATAATCAATAGCTATATGATTAAAATAATATAAATTAATATAAGAACATAGTAAAATTTTTCTAAACTAACAATCTTGATATAAAAATAAATATTAACTATTTTCCATAATTTTTATAAAATCTATACAAAATAAATATAATGTAAAAAAATCATATAAGTCGAATAACAGCTTAACTAAAAAAAATGTAATTATAATAAATGTGAAAACAAAAATATAAAACTAAAAAATAATAAAATGTATATAATTTAATATAAAAAATAGAAAAATACCATCTAAAACAAATAAAAATAATTATATTCGAGAAATTAAAAGGTTACGCAATAATTTTTAAAACTGAAAGGAGATGACAGATTATGACTTAATTCTTTAATAATAATAATAAAAATGTAATAAATAATAAACGATTAATATATTTATTTATTTATAATTAAAAAAAATTTAAATTAATGTAGATTTTATGTTCAAAATACTTTTTTTTTAATACCGCTTAAGGTTGTAAATGCAATATATGATAAATTAATTAATACATAAGTGGAGAAATATAAAATAAATACAGTGGAACTTCTCCTAATTGAATCACCATAATCCACAAAAAAACTTCCGAGTTATAGAAATTTTCATTAAAACATACATTTTTCGAAAAGCTGTAAAATATATATTTACCCACAGTTATACTTATTTACTTCGCAAAAACTTTTATTTTTATTATTGTTTGACTCTTGACGTCTGTATCCCATGCCTTTGTTATATATATATATATATATATATATATATGATATTACACTTAGACTTTGTATATATATATATATAGAGGCAATTCTGTCTCGATAGTCAAATTTAAAATTTTGTATTATGTCCTGGTCGAAAAGTTTGATTTCCATTCCATTGGGTTTTCATAAAAAATTTAAATAAAATTTTAAACCAACTTGCTAGCTATTACTACAATAAATATATAATAACAATATATATCGGGTGATCCACGCAGAGGTACTTTTTTTGGGCCTGTCTTGGGTCCATATTTCTTCAAAAATTATGCCGGTGAATACGTAACCGTTATCGCGCCGTGATAACCAACTATTTAATGTCTGAAATTGGATCTCGTGATCTCGGCGACATTTGGCTTCAACAAGACGGCGCCACTTCCCACACAAATCAATTTACTGAGAGAACACTTCGGTGTGTTGATATATTTACGTTTTGGGCTGGTCGATTGACAACCAAGATCGTGTAAAATCAAACCGTTAGACTTTTTGTATGAATATGTAAAGTCTAAAGTCTATGCGGACAATCCCTCTTCGATTCAGGCCTTGAAACAAAACATCTGCCAAGTTATTCGACAGTTACCAGCCAAAATGCTCGAACAGTCATCGAAAATTGAACTCAACGGGTGGACCATCGTAGCAGCGGCTAACATTTGAAAGAGATGATCCTTAAAAAATAACTTCCAAAGAATGTAATTTCGAATGATAATAACATTAGCCATTAAATTTGAATTTTCTGTGTATTTTCTTTAAAAAAAGTTGGAAATCACGAAATGGATCACCCTTATTAATTAACATATTTATTTACGTTATTTCCATAAAGTTAAAAATATTCTAATATGTTAATATATAGGATATATAATTATTATAATGTTTTTATATAATTATACAAACGTATATGTATATATAACTGACCCGTAGTTTTTTTTATATAAATAGGCTATGATGACCCACCGAAAAATTTGTGGACTGGTCCTCTTCCACGTAGAAACTGCTGCATTAGAAGTTGCAGCTCAAAAGCGAATAGGGTGTTGTACCAGTTTCCGAACAAAGAAGATGTTCGACAAAGTTGGGCAAAGGCTTGCAACTTGAATGTGTCGCCATCTAATGTCTTGTTTATCTGTCAAATTCATTTTGACCCACAATTTGTCACTAGGTATAAACTTCTGCCTGGGGCTTTCCCTTGTTTAAAGTTAGAGCAAATACTAAATCATAGCTCGTCTAGTACTGACTCTAATTGGGTGTGCCCGCCCGTCGCAAAAACATATAATCGACCCAAAGTAGATATAGGAGAGGACGATATGACTTTAAAAGAATTCGAAGAATTTTCTATTTTAGAAGATAATAGGTTAGGACTAGGACCCCACAATAATGAAGTAGGCTTTGAGGTTTTAGACAGTCGGGGGCGATTTGCTAGGTCGGAACGTTACTATCAGACTAATACGCTAAAATTAAATAAAAAAATCGAAGAGTTGCAGAAAATTATTAAAAGTCTGGAAAAAAAATATGAAGACCTTAAAGTAAATTCAATAGTTGCGGATAAATCTTCAAGCGCAGACGCTGTTACATTCGCGAGGATGATCGTCACCAAGGGCGCTTTCTTCAGTGACAAGGAAAAAAAATTGGCACAAAATGTTAGTTATATGTCCAACAAATGTTATAATTTCATGCGTGACAATTTAGGTTTCGCTTTACCGAGCAATAGTTCTCTATTGCGATGGCGCCCAATTTCATATGTTATCCCTGGTTTAGATGCCAATGTTATGAAAAATTTAGACAAAATTGTCAAAAATATGTCCGTTCTAGAACGTAACTGCGTTCTCTTATTTGACGAAATAAGTATCAAGTCCGATCTTACTTACAACAGAGTTAGGGATGTAATTGATGGGCTTGTAGATTTAGGAGAAGGCCATCGCGAAATGAAAATAGGAAATAAGTGTTTATTTTTCATGGTTAAGGGGCTGTCTTCAAATTGGAAATATGTGTTTTCTTATTACATTACTAAAGGTGGTATTCTTACCAAAACTTTGGCACCTATTTTAATTAACAACATCGCAGCACTAAAATCTATTGGCCTCAACGTGAAGGCTCTAGTCTGTGATCAAGGTTCTTCGAATGCTTCTATTTATAATTCTCTTGGAATTAGCGAAGAACACCCTTATGCAATGCACGAAGGGTCGAAAATTTACTGCTTATATGACTATTGCCATCTAATTAAGTCCGTCCGTAATACAGATTTAGATTTAATTTGCTAAAATATATAATCGCATCTTCAAATTCAATTGATGACTCACAAATAGCTGCTCTTTTGGAAGAGTTAGATAATGAATCGATTTCATCTGATCAGGGAAGTGAAACGGACTAGAGGACAATGTTCAAAGTGATTTTGAAGATCAGTTCGTACCAACGCTAAGGAGTAAAAGTGGACACTGTTGGAGTACAACAAAAGGAACTAGTTCTTCCCGATACGCAATGATAAACATACATAGTTCGAACTGCAAGAGGACCTACTTGGCAGAACAAATCGTTTTATGAACATCTGGAGTGCTTCAACATATTTTTTACGGATGAGATTATTTCAGTAGTGGTTCGCTGGACAAACACCGAAATTATACAGAATCGTCGTGACGATATGACTTCTGCCACATTTAAAGAAACAAGCGTCGATGAGATACGTGCTTTAATTGGAATATTAACACTGACCGCGGTTTTAAAAGACAATCAGCTTACTACAGAAGAATTGTTCAATGCATCATACTGTGGAGCAGAGACAGGTTCGACTATCTGATCAGGCATCTAAGAATTGATGACAAAGCATTACGCCCATCACTTCGACCAAACGATGCATTCACTCCTATCAGAAATATATGGAATATTTTTATAAAACAGGGCTAATCTAGCTACATCCCTGGCTCACACACAACAATCGTTTAATGCAATTCCGTATCTTGGAAAAACAACGACAACCAGCAATATTCCTTTAGGTGAGTACTATGTAAAAGAACTTTCACGGCCTATACATGGTACATGTAGATGTATTACCTGCGATAATTGGTTCACATCGATCCCACTTGCTAAAGATTTGTGAAAAAAAGAGCCCCACAAATTGACCGTTAGATCAAACAAACGTGAAATACCCTAAGAAATGAAAAATTCACGAGCCCGACCTATTGGAACTTCGAAGTTTTGCTATGATGGCCCCTTAACCTTAGTTTCATACAAGCCAAAGCCATCGAAAATGGTATACTTGCTACACTAGATCAAATGTGTTCCGTAATGTCGTGTTCGCGAAAAACTAATAGGTGGCCGATGGCAGTTTTTTATGGCATGCTAAATATAGCATTCGTTAACTCATATGTAATATATTGCTATAACATGATAAGTATTAACCAGAAACCTTTAACACGTAAGGATTATATGAAAAAGCTCTGTGCTTCGCTAATAAGTCCATGGATGAAAAAAAGAATTGAAGTACCCACATTGTCAAGAACTTTGCGCAACACTATTGAAGTCGATTTAGAAAATTCCGGCGACGGAGTCAGTGCTACGCAACAAGAAGACCAATTGATATTGGGAATGATCCCGAAGGTAGTAGCAATCCGAAAAAAAGAAAATACTGTGGTTTTTGTCCTTCCAAAATAAGACGCATGTCGAAAAAAGAATGTGTTAAGGGCAAAAACGATCCCCGTGTGTGGGGAGCACCAGAATCAGGTTTGCAACGGGTGCATATAATATTGCTTGACTTTATTTTTTTGTTCTAAAACAATATACAAAGAGTTATTTTGTAAACAAAAAAAAATTGTTAACCTAGATTTAAGAACGAAAATTGTACCATTTTCTGAAGACTGCCTTATTTTTGCTACTTTTTATGAAAAAAAAATGAATTGCTTTATAAATTTTATATTATCTTTAATTTTATGATTACATGTTTCAAAATGAACTGAAAATGAGTGAAATAAATGATCTCAGTTAAAAAACAAACAGTTTTTATATTTTTAGGAAGCTCAAAATCCATTAAAAGGAGATACGCCATTATGACGTATCGTTATCTTTCCAGGGGTAAAAAATAACGTTATCTTTCTAGGGTTAAATTGTGTCGATGAAAATTTTGAGGAACCAGTTTGTTAATAAGGGTGGTTATTGTCAGGATGATGACGACATAAATTTGGATTGGAATATAGGTCCCGAAGATCGTCATCTAGAGTTACAGGGAACCGAGCAGAATGTGAGCAACTAGCCATTGAAATAAATATTTCTGGCGAAAATTTTGTTGAGGAGGATGACACAGCAGACGTCCACATCAAGCGATATTACACAGGCTATGGTATATACCAGAAAATTTTGTGTAAAATCCATTGCGAAAAATGTAAAAATGCAATGACGAAGACATAAAGCGACCTTACGCTTTATTCGGAGGCTCTTATCAAAGCCAAAAACTACAAGGAAGACACCGATTTACGGATTGTCAATCCTGATGATAGGGTCTTCGAAGTGTGTCGACTTCAAATGATGTGGTACGTCAGGCTTTTCAACAAATATGCGCACTATTCGAATGTTCGGAGTTTAATGTTGTCCGCTATTAAAGAAAAAACGGAAAATGTTTTCCCTCAGTGGTTTTCGGAAACCGATGAGTGCCTTGACCATAAAATGAAATTGTTAGAATACCTAGTGACTGTCCTTTTATATAAAAATTCTAAATGGTTATTGACAGAGGAATTAGACAGGGAACGACATCGGAAGCGCGTTGACAAACTGAACAAATTGTAAAATGTTGCAAGCCTTTTAACCCTATGTTTTAAGAGCATCCTTCGGGTAAGTAAACCTAACGAAATGAGAATAATTACATTTTTTAATTGATTTTTATCTTTATTCTTTTTTTATTTTCAGCCTCTTTTCTTCTATTTTCAGTTTTCTGTTCTATTTTCAGGTTGTTCTACTTTCTTCTCTTTCTTTTTTTATTTAGCACATACATATGTACAAATGCATCTGAGCCTAGCTTTTTTAAACACAAATGTTGATCTTAATCAAGATGGATTAAGTCGTGTTTAAAAAAGCAGGTGAAATTAAATGACTTGATTTAATTATTGAGTCGTGTGAAAAATTTCCATTGTAACAATGGAAAATTTCGCAATTCAGAAATGCATTTTTAATTTTTTTTTAATATTTTTATTTGTATGTAAATATGTAATTTGTAAATATAAATATTATATTAATTTAATTTATTTGAATTTAATTTTATATTAATTTAAATCGTAATATATCTATAAAATACATAGATTCATTTAATTACGAACCAGACATCAATTACTATGCAACGGCAAACGTTTGGTGATCAAAAGAATTACTGAAAATGTTCTTGAAGGAACTATTTTGACAGGAAAGTTTAAAGGAGAAATTGTTTTGTTACCACGTATTCCGATGATACCATCCGATTCTCCCATACCATTTAAAAGACTACAGTTTCCCATTCGTTTAGCTTTCGCGATGACTATAAATAAATTTCAAGGCCAAACAATGTCTATTTGCGGATTATAAATTTTATATTAATTTAATTTATTTGAATTTAATTTTATATTAATTTAAATCGTAATATATCTATAAAATATATAACAAAATATTTTAATGTAAATAAATGAAAATTGTATCTTTTAATTTTATATATATATATATATTTGGCGTAGGAACCGCTTTAAGCGATTATAGCCGAATCAACCAGAGCGCGCCACTCATTCCTCCGTTTTGCTTTTTGGCGCCAACTGGAAACACCAAGTGAAGCCAGGTCACTTTGCACTTGGTCTTTCCACCGGAGTGGAGGTCGTCCTCTTCCGCGGCTTCCTCCAGCGGGTACTGCATCGAATACTTTCAGAGCTGGAGTGTTTTCTTCCATCCGTACAACATGCCCTAGCCAGCGTAGCCGCTGTCTTTTTATTCGCTGAACTATGTCAATGTCGTCGTATAAATCGTACAGCTCATCGTTCCATCGTCTGCGGTATTCGCCGTTGCCAATGTTTAGAGGACCATAAATCTTGCGCAAACCCTTTCTCTCGAAAACCCCAAGAGTCGTCTCATCGGATGTTGTCATCGTCCACGCTTCAGCGCCATACATCAGGACGGGAATAATGAGCGACTTATAGAGTTTGATTTTGGTTCGTCGAGAGAGGACTTTACTTTTCAATTGCCTACTCAGTCCAAAGTAGCACCTGTTCGCAAGAGTGATTCTGCGTTGGATTTCAAGGCTGACATTGTTGGTGTTGTTAATGCTGGTTCCCAGATAAACGAAATTATCTACAACTTCAAAGTTATGACTATGGGAGCCAAGACGCGAGTGCGCTGACTGTTTGTTTGATGACAGGAGATATTTCGTCTTGTCCTCATTCACCACCAGACCCATACGCTTCGCTTCTTTATCTAGTCTGGAAAACGCAGAACAAACGGCGCGGTTGTTGCTTCCGATGATATCAATATCATCGGCATACGCCAGGAGCTGTACACTCTTGTAGAAGATTGTACCTTCTCTATTTAGTTCTGCAGCTCGTATTATTTTTTCCAGCAATAGATTGAAGAAGTCGCACGATAGTGAGTCACCCTGTCTGAAGCCTCGTTTGGTATCGAACGGCTCGGAGAGGTCCTTCCCGATCCTGACGGAGCTTTTGGTGTTGCTCAACGTCAGCTTACAGAGCCGTATCAGTTTTGCAGGGATACCAAATTCAGACATCGCGGCATAAAGGCAGCTCCTTTTCGTGCTATCGAAGGCAGCTTTAAAATCGATAAAAATATGGTGAGAATCGATTCTTCTCTCTCGGGTCTTTTCCAAGATTTGGCGCATGGTGACTATCTGGTCCATTATGGATTTTCCAGGTCTAAAGCCACACTGATAAAGTCCAATCAGTTCGTTGACGGTGGGCTTTAGTCTTTCACACAATACGCTTGAAAAAACCTTATATGCGATATTGAGGAGACTTATACCACGGTAGTTGGCGCAGATTATGGGGTCTTCCTTCTTATGGATTGGGCAGAGCACACTAAGATTGCAATCGTCAGGCATGCTTTCTTCCGACCATATTCTACAAAGAAGCTGATGCATTCACCTTATCAGTTCTTCGCCGCCGTATTTGAATAGCTCGGCCGGTAATCCATCGGCCCCCGCCGCTTTGTTGTTCTTCAAGCGGGTAATTGCTATTCGAATTTCTTCATGGTCGGGTAATGGAACATCTATTCCATCGTCATCGATATATTATTTTAATATAACTATAAAATAAACAACAAAATATTTATAAATAAATGAAAATTGTATCTTTTATCTGAAAACAATAAAAATGTCTTTAATTTCCAGCATACATACATATGTATGTATATCAATTTGGGATATTAGCTACCCAGCAGATTTTGGGGTGATCGTTTGAGACCTCCTGGATTAATCCTTTAGGAGATATTCTATACTCCCTATTACTCCTAATCCGTTTTTAACATTGCATGTCATTGGAACGCGAGTACTCCTTTTAACCTCCTAATGGAGATCTCTATGATTACTGCTATAGGAGATCTCTATGATTAATCCCAAAGGAGATCTCTATGATTACTGATATAGGATATCTCTATATACTATAGGATATCTCTATGATTACTACTATAGGAGATCTCTATGATAAATCCTATATTATTTTCAACCTGCAATTATTTTAACAAAAACAAATTTTTATAATTTTATTTATTATTAAAGTTTTTTAATTAAATGAATGTACATGAAATCTATTATTTTTTTATATTATAAGTGTTCCTGTAGAACTGAGCCTTACATTTGAGATATGTACGCCTTTTTGATCTTTGCCTCAAAATCAGGGTATGAGTAATCATCTTTTAAGGCCTCTAAAAATTAAACTTGTTAAAAAAATAGATGACATGAATTGAAATTATGTATTACCGTAAACAAATTTATTGAAAAGTGCATAATTCTTCAATGCAACTTTTTTTTGGCTTCATCCCAATTCACTTTTAAGAGCAGGGACTCCGCAATCACTTCATCCAAAATTTTTGATAGGGGTCTCTTTGAAAATTTTTGGTTCAGATACGCCACCTATAATAAACTCAAACTGTTTAGTATCATCTTATCAAATGTATTTTATCATACTCACAATTTCTTCCTCAGGCTTATTCAAAAGCAAGGATTCTGTAGATGCTAAATCGTTCATGTTTTAAATAGAAAATATCATTAATTCAATCTTCATCGGTGGAAATATGTCAATAATCCGCTCCAGGAGTATAGTGTTCTGCGCCGATATTTCCTCTAGCTTCCGTATTCTTTGTTCCATGTTTCTTTCTTTCCACATCATTTTCATTTTGTGTATTATTATTTTGTTTTTTTTTTATATATATAAATTATTTAATTTTTTATTCACTAGGCGTTTTAAATGCTTTTTAGAGTACATTTAATTATCAATTTAAAATATTTAATACTCAATAGATATAAAACACTTACGTCTGCACGCTTTAAAAAACACAGTTGAAATGAACAATTGCTTGAAGACAAAAATTAACAATTATTATTTCCCGTTAAATTGTAATTTTTGAATCAAAAGTACGATTTTTAAGCTACGAAAAATTAAACAATCTCCTTTATTGCTCCTTAAGGAGGACAAAAGGAGATCAATACTGAAATGAAGTAAAAAAAATCACAATAGAAGTATGAAATCTCCTTTTTTGCTCCTAAAAGATGACAAAAGGAGGTCAACACTAAAATAAAATATAAAAAAAAACACAATATAAGAACAAAATTAAAAAATCTCCCTTACTGCTCCTAAAAGAGGTCAATAGGAGGACTCCTTCATCGCTCCTTTCAGGAGATCTCGCTTTTAAATCTGCTGGGGAATGAACTCAAAAACGAGTCAACTGATAGTCATGAAAGTTGGCAAATACATGTAATTTGGTCCAACTTAGATGATAGGATATTTATTATTCAAATTAATCGTCTCTACAATTAATAATTAACATTTTGTTTTACTTATAATTTACAGTTACATAAATACAGCCAAATATATAATCTAAAAATAACAGTGAAATTAATTCACATTAAAAATTCAATTGCTATTTTTAGTAAAATGCCACTCAAAAAATCTAACATTAACGCCCGTAGCAAAAAGACTCGACGTGCACGTGTTGAAAGAGTTCATGAATCAATCGAACAGATAACAGAAAGAAATTCAGCTCAAAGAATTCGTGCACGAGAATCACGAGAACAGCGTGGTAATCGTCGACAAGAAAATGCATTGAGAGCCAGGGTGGCACGTCAACAACACATACAGTGGCTCAAACGCAAAATGGGACACCGCACTGTGCTACAGAAAGGGCCTCCAGTTTGAGTGAAAATTATATGTACATTTTTTTAATAAAAAGTAAGCAACATATTTTGAACATATATTAGCTAGTTCCTCGTAAACTTGGTAACCAATCTCAAACGCAAAATGGGACACCGCACTGTGCTACAGAAAGGGCCTCCAGTTTGAGTGAAAATTATATGTACATTTTTTTAATAAAAAGTAAGCAACATATTTTGAACATATATTAGCTAGTTCCTCGTAAACTTGGTAACCATCGCCCAACTTCATGGCAACTAAGCCAAAAAAAACATACACACCTATGATTTGAATGTCAAATGCAAAATGGGACACTTTTATTTTTGTTTATATTTGGATACATTTTTTTAAATTAATATTTAGTAGCATAACCTTTTGCGGTTAAAACGGCTTGGAGACGTCTTGGCATAGATTCCACTAATTTTTTGCAAAAATCTAGTTGGAGTTTTAGCCACTCTGCCATTATTGCAGTTTTAAGGTCACTGATTGAGCTAAATCGGTTTTTGTATGCACGTCTAGCCAATTCTTCCCATACGTGCTCAATGACATTTAAGTCTGGTGATTGTGGAGGTGGTTGCAATAATTTGGGACAGTTATGGATTAACCACATCTTCGCAACTTGGGAAGTATGCTTGGGATCGTTGTCCTGGTAAAAGGCAAAGTTGCTCTCGATACCCAATTTAGCTGCACTTTGCTCAACATTTGCCTTTAGTATATCAAGATAGGAAAACCTATTCATATTTCCCTCGACAAACGTTAAGTTTCCCACTCCTGCACTGGACTTACAGCCCCAAATGATCACAGAACCACCACCGTGCTTTACTGTGGCACGTGTATTTTTACGTTCAAATTTTGTGTTCGGTTTTCTCCATACGTAGCTCCTGCCATCAGAACCATGTAAGTTAAATTTACTTTCATCAGTAAATAAAACCTATAACACCAAATATTTAGACACATTTATCACATTAGTTAACTTTAAATTGTCCTACCGTATTCCAAAAATTGTTTGCTTTTGATAAGTATTCTGTAGCAAAATTTAGCCGCTTTGCTTTGTTTCTAACGCTGATAAATGGTTTTTTCCTCACAATTCTACCGTGAAAATCAAAAAGTTTTAATTCTTGAGCGCTAACAAAAGGATTAAATTTCACTTCCTTCAATATTCGGCGCTCATCATGGGAATTAAGTTTCTTTCCTTGACCTTCCCTACTTTTGTTGGCCAAACGAAACTCCTTGATATATCGCGTCACAATATTCTGCACTGTGGATCTGCGTTTTCCAGTTTTTTTTTGAAATTTCTCGAATTGATAGTCCTTCAGACTGAAGTTTCACAATTTCTTGCCGCTCTTCGAAATTTGTTTGCTTTCTGCGCGGAGCCATTTCACAAAATACTTAAACATAACACACGATGAATATACAATGAGTATTTATTGAAATTAAAACGCAGAACTTGGCTGACTTCATAAACGCAGTTTGCAATGCAACATTGAAATGCCTAGTGTTCATAAACGTCATTAGCATATTTTTGGCATTGCCGTGTGTTCACTATCGCCTGGCAACCCTTTCTGATGCGCAACAGTTGTCAAATTTGTGCATCTGTTTTATTTTGGATGCTTTTTGGATTTTTGCGGTAATTGAAATGGCTGAGACATCGTAAGTAAAAACTTTTTCGCATTTTCTTTCTGTTATATGATTTCTTCGTTCTTATAGTGAAAAGAAGTGGAGCCATGAAAGGAAAAAGCTCCTTTTGGAAGTGCGTCTACGCCATGAACCGGATTTTTGTGCCAAAAAAAAGAAAAGGAGTGCTATTTGGGAGCAAATAATGCGGGAGATTAAGGAGGTCGAGGGCACATTTCCCTTTTCAAGAGATGAAGCAACCAGATGTTTTATAAATCTAATGGGCACATACAAAAGAATTAAGAAACGCAATAACACATCTGGCGAGAGTTCCACGAATTGGGAATTTTTCGATGTCATGGATGAGGTGTTTGGCAGCCGTAGTAGCGTTCAGGTGCCCAGTGAAATGCTTGAAAGTTCTCTAGAATCCTTGGTGGAAGATTTGACAAGCGATAGCCCGTTGACACCCACCGATTCCCACGCGCCAATGAACTTAGATGCTACACCTTCAGAAAACACTACTCAAAGGTTTGCTATAAAACGAAAACGATGCGAAGTTCTGGAGTTTTTAAGTAAAGAGTCTGAGGCAGATGCCAAAGTGATGAAAAAACTCTTGGACATCGAAGCAGAAAAAATTGCGGTGGAGAAGGAGAAAGTAGCTGAGCTGAAGGAAATCCGTGCCTTATTTCAGAGAATTGTAGACAGGTCTCAATAAGTTTTCCATTTCTTGTTCACCTTAACAGATTAAAATCTTTTTAGATAAATACAAACAAAATACATATGTATTTATTGTTGTAATTGATCTCATGAAAAAGCGATATAATAAAAAAGTATTATTTATAAAAAGTATTTTTAATTGAAAAAGCAAAAGCAAAGAGAGATGCATTAGGCTGATAACAAAGTTGCCAATGCATCTCTCTTTGCTTTTGCCTCTCTTTGTCCTGGTAAAGTGACTTCCTCGAGTGTTTCAGAAGTGATGGCATTTGTTTCTGCGATTAAATCATCGGCGTTGTTCCCTTCATTTATAATAATAATATTGTGAATAATCATACAAGCCATTGTTATTAATTTTGGCAAACTTGGATTTTTAACTTCGATATACTTTAGAATTCTAAATTTCTTCTTCAAAACGCCAAATGCCTGTTCTACAACAACCCGAGTTGAACTTAAAATTGCATTGTACTTCGATTGCATTGATGTCAGGAATCCATTATCGCGATAAGGAACCATAACACACATCTCCAAAGGATAACCTCCATCGCCCAAAAAATGGTAGTTGGGATAAATATTTATTTCTTTGTTAATTATGGCCTTCTTGATAGGGCTCATTTGCCAAATTGAAGCATCATGGCATGCTCCCGGACACCCTATGAACACATCTATGAATTTCATACGGCTGTCGACAATAGCCTGGCAAAAAATGTTAACCAAAATTTAAAAATAATAATTTTTTCATAAAACAAAAGAAATATTTACTTGAGCAATGATTGAGTACGTCCCCTTTCGATTCCGGTAACTGATTTCATCTCTGATTGGCTGCGAAATGGGAATATGTGTACCATCGACGCACCCGAGTACAAAAGGAAAAGGATTGAAACGTAGAGTTGAAAATGCTTCGCTGGTTTGCTTTTGTTCAGCTTCACTTCTTGGAAATTTGATGACGTCTTTCTTTAAACGGCAGATCATCTTTATTATTTTTACAAAGACTTTATATGCGAGACCAACAGCTACTCCAAAACGATCGCTGACATCTCTAAAAGAACAATTATTGCTCAGCTTCCAAATTGCAATTTGCAAGACCTTTTCCAAAGAAATTCCAATTCGTCCAGTTGTGCGCGGAGGCCACCACGGCATTAACATGGTCTGCAAATTCTTTAAACCATATATGTTAATTATTTTATATTAAACATAAATTAAAAAATAAATACCTTGAATGTGCTCTTTTTCATACGAAAATGAGCATAAAAAACGTCATCCTGCATACATTTTATCGTTTTGCAGAAGTTGGACGTTTTTGGAATTTTCCTTTTTGGGCCACCACCGGTTAAAAAAACACGCCGGCGCTTTCGCTTATTTAATATTTTTTTAATGAACACCACGTTACTTGAATTTCTTTTTTCGCCAAATTCTAGGGCGTTTTCAAAAACAAAAGTGCACAATTGGTCAAGATTCATTTTTACCACACAAAGAAACACGACAAAGCAATATTGCGTTCACAAACGTTAATAAATGTCATTGCATTATTTGACAAATCAGTGTTACCATGCAGTGTTGCTTTGCATCGGTATCGCATCTGTTTGCAGTGTTGCATTGCAAACTGCGTTTATGAAGTCAGCCCTTATTTCAGTTCCAAGAAATAACGGTGTCCCATTTTGCATTTGACATTCAAATCGTATGTGTGTATGTTTTTTTTGGCTTAGTTCCCATGAAGTTGGGTAAGGGTTACCAAGTTAACGAGGAATTACTAGGAATATATGTTCAAAATATGTTGCTTACTTTTTATTGAAAAAACTTTTCGTTTTTACTCAAATTGGAGGCCTGTTTTGTAACTTAGAGCGGTGTCCCATTTTGCGTTTAAGCCACTGTAGATTCATTTAATTACGAACCAGACATCAATTACTATGCAACGGCAAACGTTTGGTGATCAAAAGAATTACTGGAAATGTTCTTGAAGGAACTATTTTGACAGGAAAGTTTAAAGGAGAAATTGTTTTGTTACCACGTATTCCGATGATACCATCCGATTCTCCCATACCATTTAAAAGACTACAGTTTCCCATTCGTTTAGCTTTCGCGATAACTATAAATAAATCTCAAGGCCAAACAATGTCTACTGTGTTAGACTTGGAAAATCCATGTTTCTACCATGGGCAATTATACGTGGCGTGTTCACGAGTAGGAAGAACATATTTGTATTAACAAAGGGCCGATTGACCAAAAATATTCTACATGAGATAGGCTTCGAATAAGCAAAAACAACAAAAAATCAATTGTCAATGAATTCTTTGCAAAATACAAGAACAAGTCGAAGAGAGATTCATGAGAAATGAACGGGACATTCTTTAAAAACTGTATACGGAAAAATTCAAAAAACCAAAACCTACACACATACATACATATGTTTCCAAAAACCATTTCTAAAACCTATTCTACCTTCATATGGGAAACGCATAACATTTTCGACTTGAAATTATGATTGCTAAATTTAAGTATAAAGAAAATCCTTATCGTAATGAATAAGGTTAAAATTAAATTACTGTTGGAGTTTTCACAGCAGGGATAACGTCTGACATTTTTAAGTTTGTCAAAAAGAAGCTGACTTATATACATAAGTACTTATGGCAAGTTGAATCAAATTATTTTAGGAAAATTATTTCTAACTTTATTAAATAATCTAAAAATCCCTGTCAGTCTTAATAAACTACACCTGCCAACTTGCCTTATCGTAATGAATAAGGTTAAAATTAAATTACTGTTGGAGTTTTCACAGCAGGGATAACGTCTGACATTTTTAAGTTTGTCAAAAAGAAGCTGACTTATATACATAAGTACTTATGGCAAGTTGAATCAAATTATTTTAGGAAAATTATTTCTAACTTTATTAAATAATCTAAAAATCCCTGTCAGTCTTAATAAACTACACCTGCCAACTTGCCTTTTTTGAATAAACTAAAATTCCCTGAAATATCATCTTTTTCTACATATGTATATAAGATAAGAAATTTTTAAATAAAGGTAACCGCAAAAATATGCATACGCATTTTCTTTTAAAAAATCTACTTCTAAATCTTCTAGCTCTGAATTATCACCTATTATCCTATTAAAAGTATGTTCTGGTCGGGGTAAACCTTAAAATTTTTGCCAAGAGAGAGCCCGTACTGTATTGTCATTGCACACGCTTGCTATTATTTCGTGAGTCTGTTCTCTAGTCATTTCGTTTTGCGGAGTGGGTTCGCAATTTCCCTTTACTACGGTATTGGCGTATCGTAACCTTCTAAATTGTCCGAATTAATGTTCTAAATTATCCTGCAAAGTCGTCTCGTCTGTAAACTATTGAATCTTGTCAGTGACAAAAATCGCCACAATCGTCTTAAACTACTAATATTTAAAATCCAACCCTGAATTGAATGAATTGGTATATCCGAACCATTTTCATTCTCTCCTCAAAAAAATTTTCATAGATCTTAAAACTCCTACTGCTTCATATAAAAAGTTTATTTGAGCGTCTGTTGCCGAAAATATATTTTTTGGTTGGTAAAAGAGCTTCAAAATTGCTGGACAGAAAAACGGAGCTACATATATGAAGCGAGCATACCCGAAGCTACGGTGTCTCCCATAACCTGGGAGGCTAGATTCACTCTCATCTTTTGAAAATTGTTCGGAAATACATATATGTGCTTCAGTTAATTTCTGTTCTTCGAATTCTCTAAACAATTCATGGTACTCTTTAAAATGTGGGGACTATAAAAAAATTATGGACAAATACAAAAACTTAGATCCTTGATCTGAAACAAAATGGCAAGGTATGAGACCAATATTTTGTAATTGGGAGTTGCCCTCAAATATATCTTTTTTGGCAACATCCCCTTTACATGTCCCATGGACAATAAAATATGAAAGTGGATGTGACCAAGGCATTCCACCAACACATTGAACCATAATAGTCATTGCACTATTGCCTCTACTAGACGTACGATTTTCATCGCCGTAATCTTCAACTCCTTCTATTTTATCAAATTTAGGGACATATTGAAAATGATTCATAAGTGTAATTTCGTCACATAAAATATACACGAACTTTTGCTTCACGAGGCCAATCCGAAACAAACTCGTCAAGAGTTCTCTTATTCGGAAACCTAAGATTGGCTTAAGGTGTCTATAAGCTAGAGGTGAAAAGAAATATATACTAAAGCTAGTGTTTTAAAATTGCTATCGTATGTACGACCTAACGGATTTCTATTAAAGTTTTTCGTACTATTGCGCACTATGGCGCCTATTTGTGGAGGAAAGTTATGGCAAAAGTGGCCTATCGCATCAAAACCTTCAATTCTTTTTTTAATTCTTCATCTAAAAGCTTATACATATTTCCTAGACAAATCATCTAGTTGATATTTTAAATAAGTTATTTTCCTTTATTTTTCTCTAATTCATTTTTATACTCTCGCAACAAAGTTGCTAGAGAGTATTATAGTTTTGTTCACATAACGGTTGTTTGTAACACCCAAAACTAAACGAGTTAGATATATGTAGGGTTATATGTATATACCAAACTGATGAGGTTGAAGAGTGGAGTTCAAATCCGAATGTCTGTCTGTGCGTACGTCCGTCCGTCTGTGCAAGCTGTAGCTTGAGTAAAAATTAAGATATCTTGATGAAACTTGGTACACTTATTTCTTGGCAATGAAAGCATAGAAATGTTGCTTTCGAAAATGAGCAAAATCGGACCACTGCCGCGCCCACAAAATGGCGAAAACCGAAAACACATAAAGTGCCCTAACTAAGCCATAAATAAAGCTATGGAAATAAAATTTGGTATGAAGGATCGCACTATGAAGGGGCATATTGGGATGTAATTTTTTTGGGGAGGTGGGCGTGGCCCCGCCCCCAAATAGGTTTTTTGTACATATCTCGGAAACCAATAAAGCCATATAAACCAAACTTTCTGCAGTCGTTTTTTCGCCACTTCTTAATACAGTCGAAAAATCGGAATCGAAATCGGATAATAACCACGTCCACCTCCCGTAAAAAGGTTAGGTTGAAAATTACTAAAAGTGGGTTAACTCATTAACGAAAAACGTCAGAAACACTAAATTTCATATAAGAAATGGCAGATGGAAGCTGCACTCAGATTTTTCTGCAAAATGGAAAATGCGCGTGGCGTCGCCCACTTATGGGTCTAAAACCACATCTCAGGAGCTACTCGACAGATTTCAATGAAACTTGGTTTGTAATAGTTTCCTTACATCCCAATGATGTATTGTGAAAATAGTTCAAATCGGTTCACAACCACGCTTACTGCCCATATACCAGAACTTTGAAGACGATCTGAATTGTTTACTTTACAATATATAAAGTAAGCACTAGTGAAGATATCGGTGCAGATCTTTGCACAAATACTATGTTTATAATGTTGCAGCCCCATTCTAAAAATCGAAATTCCCGAAATCGAACGATAGGTTTTTAAGGCCCCATATATTGAACACGAGGACCTCGGTGCTTCTAACCTAATATTATGGTTTCCAACTTTCAATGGACTTTATACAATATATATGACGAATATGTGGGTCAAATTGTGTATTATATAATATAAATAAAGTTAAATAAATAAATTGCGAGAGTATAAAATGTTCGGTCATACCCGAACTTAGCCCTTCCTTACTTGTTTAACTTAGAATTTTCCTTCATCAATTTTTGTTCCCTATGAGCAGGCATGGGCAAAGTCTTAGCAGGTGCTAAAAGAGCGTAAGTGATCGTATACGACACACACCGATTGTCACTAACTGCCTTCCCTAAATAAAAGCGGCAACGGCAAATGACTGTCAAAAAATTCTCATGCCCATACAATTTGTATGGCGCATACCGAAATAACGCGACGGCGACGCTGAGCGGTTGAAATTTTCTATTTTGACAGAGCGTTCCGAAGTAAAGTTGGCTGCGAAAAACGAAGTTTCTCTGTACAATAAAATTTCACAACAACAATCATTATAAAATAGAACTAAATTACTTTTTTAAATTATTATATTACCCAATTTTCCTATAATTTATATTAAATATAAATTATTATTAATTTTTACATTCATTAGCACGTGCATATATTCGCATTGTGCAACCGAGCGGCATATACCTGCTCGCTCAACCTCTGCAAGCAGACTGAATATTTTTGATTGCTGATTCGTTTGGTACCACAGTAAGCAGACTAACACAATCTCATTTTGTGATGCTCGTTTGATTGCGGTGGTGCCCATCGCTGCCTATGAGCTTAAATTTGTTTGCACTCCTTTTTCTGTAAAATTACCTACTTCTTCCTGGGCTTCTTCTGGTATTAATGATAATAAATTGTTCGAATCCTCAAGGGATTCCGAACCACTAGTTCTAGGAAGGATATCTTCCGATCCCAATTCAATTAATGAATTCCTAGATTCTGACGCATTTGGTAAATGCGAGTCCGTAACAGCATTTATCCGAAGTTTATTCATTTTTCATTTTGAAAGAGAAGTGCCAATCACAGGCATACAAATTTTTATTTTTAGTCTGTTTAACACCCAACCGGTTCAGTCGAATTAAATATCCAATTTAACAAGTAAGGAAAGGCTAAGTTCGGGTGTAACCGAACATTTTATACTCTCGCAATTTATTGAAGAAATTTTATTAAGATAACGCACAAATTTACCCATAAATTTGGCATAAAGTTTAATAGAATAACGAAAATCGTCATATACATATAGATATGAGGGCTGAGGTAATTCCGACTTCTTTCAATTTCACCAGCAAGGTACACTATATCCAATACTATACGCTCACTTAATTTTGCTAAGATATACATATCACATATTAACCAATACATATATGCGGAATAAAGCCCAACGAATTTTTGAAAAACCTATAATTAGGTACATATATGGGAGCTAGGAGATGTTGTGACCCGATTTCAATAATTTTTGGAACAGAGAAACACTATTAAAAGAAAACAATTTCCTCTGAATTACATTAAATTATCTGAGAGATTTACCCATATTTTCGGTTAAAATTTAACCCTAGGCCCTGAGTTCAACATGTTCGATATCTGGGGCCTTGAAAAGTTAAAGTCCGTTTTCGACAATTTTTTCACAAGTGATGCCACAGATCATATACAGTATTTTGTGTAAAGTTTTATTTCGCTATCTTCATTGGTTCCTAATGTATGTATATATTATAAAGTGAAGGATTCAGATGGAATTCAAAATTGAGTTATAAGGAAAGTAGTCGTGGTTGTGAACCGATTTCGCTCATTTTTTAACCGTGTTGTCGGGTGTCAAGAAAATATTATATACCGATTTTCATTGAATTCTGTCCTGAGATATGGTTTTTGACCCATAAGTGGGCAACCTGTTGCACAGAGTATTATAGTTTTGTTCACATAACGGTTGTTTGTGTCACCCAAAACTAAACGATTTAGATATGGGGTTATATATATATAAATGATCAGGATGACGAGTGGATTTGAAATCCGGATGTCTGTCCGTCCGTCCGTGCAAGTGATAACTTGAGTAAAAATTAAGATATCTTAATGAAACTTGGAACACATATTCCTTGGCACCCTGAGGAGGTTGCTTTCGAAAATGGGCAAAATCGGTCCACTGCCACGCCCACAAAATGGCGGATACCGAAAACCTAAACAGTGTCATAACTAAGCCATAAATAAAGTTATGAAAATGAAATTTGGATCTCATTAAGGAGAGGCACATTTGGATGTAATTGTTTTGAAAAGTGGGCGTAACCCCGCCCCCAAGTAGGTTTTTCGTATATAACTCGCAAACCAATAAAGCTATATAAACCAAACTTTCTGCAGTCGTTTATTTTAGCCATTTCCTTTTCGGATCGGATAATAACCACGCCCACCTCCCATACAAAGATTAGGTTGAAAATTACTAAAAGTTCGTTAACTCACTAACGAAAAACGTCAGAAACACCAAATTTACATAAGAAATGGCAGAAGGAAGCTGCACTGAGATTTTTTTACAAAATGGAAAATGGGCGTGGCGTCGCCCACTTATGGGTCAAAAACCATATCTCAAGAACTATTCGACCGATTTCAATGAAATTCGGTATATAACACTTTCTTGACACACTGATGACACGGGTGGAATATGGGCGAAATCGGTTCACAACTACATCTACTTCCCATATAACTCAATTTTGAATTCTTTTGATTCGTTCACTTTATAATACATACATATATACTTAAGGAACAAATAAAGATAGCGGAATAAAACTTTACACAAATACTGTATTTGAGCTGTGACATCTCTTGTGGAAAAATTGCCAAAATCGGACCATGACTTTTCAAGGCCCCTGATATCGAACATGAAGAACTCAGTGCCTAAGGGTAATTTTTCACCGAAAATATAGGTAAATCCCTCAGATATTTTAATGTAATTCCCTCTGAATTTTTTTCTTATTACAGTTTCTCTCTGTACCTGAAATGGTAAAAATCGGGTCATAACTTCCCCCAGATCTCATACATATACCTAATTATAAGTAATATTAAATTAAGTGAGCGTATAGTCTTCGATACATTGTATCTTGGTAGGAATGACCTCAGTCCCCATATACTATTTATGATGATTTTCGTTATTCTATTGAACTTTATACCGAACATATGGGTCGAATTGTGTTATCTTTATAAAATTACATCAATAAATTGCGAGAGTATAAAATGTTCGGTTACACCCGAACTTATCCCTTCCTTACTTGTTTTTTAAATATCAATATTATTCATGGGTCACAGCTTATTTCGTGTGGTATAAAAAATCTTACTAAATAGTAAACAAAAATAAAATTTCAATATTTTGTGGAAAAGCCTTTTTGCTCGATTACAGCTTTCATGCGGTTTTGCATTGATTCCACCAATTTTTTTGTATAATTTGGCGATATTTTACCCCACTCTTCCTTCAAAACCGCTTTTAGAGTTTGGACGCTAGAAATGTGGTGTTTTCTAATATTAATTTCCAGAATGAGCCATACATTTTCAATAACGTTCAAATCTGGTGACTGTGCAGGTGTTTGGATGAGGTGTGGACAATTCCAAATGAGCCAAGTTTGTACAAGACCAGATTTATGTTTAGGGTCGTTGTCCTGGTAGAAGCGAAAAGTGTCACGTATACCCAGGTCTTCTGCACTTTGAAGGAAATTTTGCTTCAATAAGTCTAGGTACACTTCTTTATTCATAGTGGAGTCTATAAACTCCAATCTACCAACGCCTGCAGATGACATACACCCCAAACCATTACATGACCGCCACCATGTTTTACTGTTGCGCGTAAATTTTTTGTTTGGAGCTCAGTATTTGGTTTCCGCCATACGTATGCTTTACCATCTGACGCAAAAAGATTAAACTTGCTCTCATCCGCGAAAATAACCGTATTCCAAAAAGCATTGCCTTGTTTAAATGGTCTTTTGCGAACTGTAAACGGGCTTTCATCAACCATTTCAGCAATTTGTTTTTGCGTTTTTCCACTTTGAAAATGTTTAATAACTAATTCGCGTTTTTCAATTGAAGTGCGTGGACCCATGTTGATATACCGCGTAATTGCAACTGATCTGCATTGTTTTTAGAACATAAACTGCTTCTTAAGTATTCATAGTTCACACTTTGATTTACCGTTAGTTTTCTGCATCCGTTATTTCCATGTATCACATGAACGAAAATCGACACACGAAATAAGCTGTGACCCATGAATTATGAGTGTTTTTGGTTTTTGTTTAATAAAATATTGAATTTTAATACTTTCGTAAATTTGTTTACATGTTTTGTATTTAAAACTAAATTAGTTCAGAGCAAAAAATATTAATTTCATATCAGTATTATCAAAATTGTTGCTTACACGAAATAAGCTGTGAGCCACTGTATGTATTTAATTATATTAATGTTCTAATATTAATTAATTAAAATTTTAAATTAAAAACTACCAATTATGTTCAAATTGGACCAACCTGTCTTCATCTTTTACCTTACAGGGAAAGTTGAAAAAATGCTGTCCGCCCTCGCATCCAACCACACACTTCCTAACTTTGGGCATTTTTGCTAAAAATATATGTAGGCACACTAGACCTGTCCTTAAAATTCAAAATGTATTCTATGTTTACAGAATGGGTTATTTTTTTTCCTTTTTATGTAAAAATGTTTAAAAAAAATTTGGGGACAATCGGATGATGGGAAGACGGCGCGGAAACGTTTTTAAATTAAAAATTGCCTTCCTATAGGAAAAAACAAGTTTTATGTATTCAAGAATCAATTTTTCTTTTAGTGTATTATTTTTCTCAAATTTTTTTCATTATATTAACTTAAAACTACTACTTCAAGGAAATATTTTTGTTCATATCAATTTATTTAATACATCTAGAAATATTAAAACTTAAATTAATTCTGATTTTTTATAGGACTTATATTTTTTTTTTGTATTCTTCAACAACTTGAAGGAGGAACTGTTTTTCTTCTTCTTTATTTGTAAGAATAGTATTGAAATCCTTTATAAATTTAATACCTCTTTCCGCTGTATCATTAGTAACAAGCAATTTGTGGCATATTGTGCGACCATTTTGGAATTCCTCGTTTGTTTCCCAAGACTCTGGATCCAAATACAAAAAGTTGGTTGACAACTTGTACTTCGTAAAAAATGTTAAAGTTCTTTTGGATACAAATTCGCTTAAATCCGAATTGCCTAAGTCACTTAATTTTTTTATTTTGCGATTGTTTTGTAGTTTATAAGTTGGCTCTTCTGATTTTAAATTTTTTACCATTTTTTTCTTAACATCTACTGAAACATTGAAATCAAAGAAAGCCATTGCGACGTTTTCCTCTGACAAATACCACATGTGTTGTTGCATTTTTCTCAGCAATTCCGAAGAAATACTTGGGTTCACTTTTTCATAATTAATACATTCTTTTACAAAGCTTAAATCCTGCAGGGGAGAGGTAATTGCATTGGAGCATTTGTACCAAGCTTTTATATATAAACGCACTAAAAAAACGCAAATGTGACTTAAACCTTTTAATTCAGCTTTACTCAAGTGAAATTGATCACGAAACAGAAATATTTTCAAGAAATATATTCCCTTTGACATCCAACGTGCATGACTTGTAACTCCGGGAGTTTTAAATTTACCACCATTGTCACCAAGAAATGTAAGTACTAGACGTAAAAATTCTTCGTGGTCAGCACGAACAAACGTTTTTTGTAATTGTGAATGACAAAATTGTTTGATGTCATTGCAGATGCCATCACTTATATGAGATTTTATATCTTCACAGTCGAGCCCACTCTTAAATGATGAAGTGTCAATATTTGGCCAGGCTTTGGCAAATCTCTCGAAAATTGAGACTTCTGGTGCTTGAGTCACTTTGAAATGCAGGTCGAATACACTACGCAAGTATATTTCTAGAATGTGGTGACGGCATGGTAACGTCAACAAATTTCTTCCTAACATGCGTTGCAATTGAGCGCATGCTCCATTTATTGGACCAGTATTAGTGGACGTGGTGTCAAAAGACATGCCTTCTACGCGATCTAAAATATTCCATTTACTAAGTGTATCAAAAACGGCTGTAGCTATATCTTCACCAGTGGCAGATATAAGTTTTGGAGCGCCTAGAAATTTGGATTCGCCATTATAACTAACAAGCACTGCAATTCGCTCAACTTTTATTTTTCCAATTAGATCTGGCAATACTTTACCATCCCAGTGGACGACCATTGCTTGTGTATCACTTAGCTAGAATAGGATATTATTAGTATTTAAATAACCTATACGTATATTTTCAATCATGGTATACTTTGTCAATAAAACTCACTTGAATCCTCTGTGATTCTTTTCTGCGATGCTCTTCCCTCAGTCTATGGAGAGTAGAACGATTGACTACCAAGTCGCTAGTGCAATGGCCCAATGCTTCTGCAGTCGCCATCAGAATGTGCATCGCCTTTCCATCGCTTACTTTGGCGCTATCAAGTGCTGAAAGCAATCGCGGTGTGATAAAATGATTTCTTCCCCTGTTAGTACAAGTTGAAGCAGTGTGTTTTGTATTTTTTTTCACATTGGTTTCCGCTACTTCAGGCTCACTGTCACCAATATCTTCTTCATAGTCCATACCAAAATCGTCGAGTTCGTTGAGTTCGACTACACAATATCATTTTAAAATTGACCATTACCACTATAAATAAAATTAATTTCATTTGATAAACTTACGATTCACTTCCGACATTTGTTGATGTTTCCTTTTCCTAGACATTTCTTTCACAATGCGGTGATCTGCTCTGTTTTGTCGCCGATACAATACCATTTCAGCACCGGCCATGCTACCAGGCCGACCTTTTTGTCTTTGTAGAATCAAAAATTCCTTGTCTTCGCTAATACGCATGTTTTGTAAGGCATCTCTATGAGCAATGTCAAACAAATTATCCAATTCTGCAGAAAAGTCTTCAACAATTTTTTTCTGAGCATCAGATCTCTTATTTGGTACGGTTTTTTGAATCTTCTGCCATAATTTGTACAGAGATTCTAATTTATCGACACACCTAGCTACATCCTTTGTCGGAATTCGAGCTTGTTGCCAAAATATTAATACAGCATTTATTGTTAATTTTGCACTTTCTCTCAATTGCCGATACACAAATCTAATGTTGTAAAATAGTAATTGCAGTACTTGTTTGTTCGATGGTAGTTTAGCACCTGTTATCTGATGAGAAATTCTTCCAATTAGTTCAATATTCACAACTTGTTCAGAACGTTGTCGTGTTTGTATATGTAATGTACTCGCAGTTGCTGGTAATTCACTCATTTCTGTTTTTTATTAAATAATCACAATTTCGCACAAATTAACACATCTGATTTCAAATGCCAAACAAACGAGAGTGACAATTATTGAAACAAGTGAAGCTAATAAAAGCGTATTAAAAAGAACACAGTCCATTTACCGTTTTATTTCGCTGCGCAAAAATACCGTTACCAAAGTTTGCAGTCGTTCGTTTTTTATTTTCGCTGCCCAAAAATACCGTTACCAAAGTCTGCAGTCGTACGTTTTTTATTTTTGCAAATATTGCTGGTTCATGTTGCAAAAATAAAGCAATCGGCAGTTACGACGATGGTGCGATAAAAAAATATTATTTACCGTTTTTTCACTCGAAATAAGAACAAAATATTATTAAAATTATTCTTTATATCATGTTAGTTGAGACATATTAAGCATACATATTCATTTAATAAATACACTAAAAGAAAAATTGATTCTTGAATACATAAAACTTGTTTTTTCCTATAGGAAGGCAATTTTTAATTTCAAAACGTTTCCGCGCCGTCTTCCCATCATCCGATTGTCCCCAAATTTTTTTTTAAACATTTTTACATAAAAAGGAAAGAAATTAGCCCATTCTGTTAACTTAAAACACTATTTCAAAAATCTCCATATAACGTAGAACACCTCTAAGGCACACTTTATTTATATAAACAAACTTAAATATATACTATTTCGCTACCGTTTTTTTATAATATAATTTAATAGCGTTTAAGTATTACCGACATTTGTCTTTTTAAGAAATTGCTAAAAGCTTGTTACACTATCAAGTAAACTTTCGCACTGATTTTGTCCATACTTTTAGCGGGATTATTTCTGGCATCCCGCCTTTTATGACATGAGCTTAAAAAAATCCTTCAACTCACATTGCTACCAACAGATGATGTCCTACAGGTGTTGGTCTATGATAAACTTTTTTGGCACTTTTGGTTAAGTTATAGAATACAAATGTACTATTTTTTGCATGGAAACACATGATCGGATAGCTATACAAATAAATAAATGGATCGGGGAAATTGATCTCCTTAAAAATTAAAAATACGCTTTTATTAGCTTCACTTGTATGTATGTATGTATGTTGGTAACCTTTTTCAGTGGTACTAAAACGTAGAACATTTGAGCGACACTGTAAGAAGACGATCAAAAGATGCACTTAAAAGTATCCAACGTGGAAATATCAGTTTGAACAATTGTTGGTGTCATTTGAATAGCATATACATATGTACATACATATGTATGTATGTTGACTTCGGAAAAGGTTCTCAACTATTTTGTGTGACTTTTGGTTGAAATACTTTGCGTTGGCCGTTGAAAAGTTAAGACTATACTTCACAGGATAATTTCTGTAGTCAGTCTTCATTTACTTTCATTGCAAATCGAAAGTATTAGCACACGCGATGAGGAGGTATACCGTTTTATCTGACAGCGTGAGGTTTATGACCTTCATTTCTTCATGATGTTATATATGTAAATACAATAATGCAGTCAATAAGTACAGTAGGGCAATTCACAATCTGGTGCAAATGGTCTTGCATATTTGCAATTGCAAATTCGCTGTATATTTTGTTAGTGTAAAAGCAACAATATGCCTCAATATGTCAACTGCAGGTTCGCAAGCTTTTGCAGATATTATCGGAGAACCAGTTGAGTATAGCGAACAACCGGTACTCCTTGCGGGAGATTTTAATGTAAATTTCTCATTGCCAGAAGCTGAACCACTACTCGCATTCCTCAGAGAGAAATTTTCATTAGAAATGATCAATGGAAGAAATAATCCTACGACAAAAGGAGGTACGACTATTGATGCGGTATTCGCGAGAAATATAGATAAAATAGATGTAAGACATTTCATATCGTATTTTAGTTATCATCATAATCATCATAAAATGTGCATAATAAATTTATAAAATGTGAATTTAAGAAAGTGTTGGTCACTCCACCATATTTTTATCCTTTCCCTCTCGCTAGTTTTCTTTCATACAAAATGTTATGCATTTCTTGGAATATCACTAAGAAGTAAAACTTCTTCCGCGCGTAGGGACTCCACGCACCTTTTTTTATATTCTCGCAAGTTGCCAAAGAGAGTATTATAGTTTTGTTCACCTAACGATTCGTTGTAAGTCCTAAAACTAAACGAGTTACATATAGGGTTATATATCTGTGTCGTTTTACCATAACATCTTAAGTCATAAAATTGAGTTTTGAGATATTGGCGATTTCCTCTAAAATCTATTGTGTTGAAATTTAATGAGTTATTTTTAATCAAGGATAAAGCAAAACTATTTCTTAAGACATTATATGCCGATTTTGAAAAAAATTTTAGTAAGAAGTATGTTTTATTCGTTGTTTTGTACATAAGATATTTTAAAAAACGAAAAGTTAAGAAAAATCAAATCTTAATTTGAAACAAATAACTCATTCGATATAAGATTTTTGTATTTGTTTATTTTTAAAACAAGAAATTTATTCATAACAAAAATATACAGCTTCATGTATTGTTTCTTAAATCATATTAATAAGTTCAACTCATAGTACAAAAAATCTGGTTTCAAAGCAAATTAAATTATTCATTAGTTTCATCAGCTTCTGTAAGATCTGGATGACAATCTAACTGCTCTTCTGTTGCTAAGTTTATATAAAATGGCTTATACATTTCATTCACAAGAGGTAACATATCTAAAAGATCTTGTTTTTTTTGTGCCAATTTTTAAAGGTGCGTCGTAGCATATTTTTAAATCTGTCATTCTCACGCAGTTTATTCCTCGTTTAGATATGTTTATCAATTTAAAAGGTTCTTCTTCATTTAAGGATTTTTTAAAATAAACATTTCCAGTTTCTTTGGTATATCTTAGCCATTTAATGTCGATCCAGCTATACTTTTCACCACTGTCATCTACTTTTCTTCATGTAGTTGTAAAGAGTCCAATTCTTCGGGTTTAGCAACTTGTATTTTGCATTGGAGCAAATCACACTTATGACAAGTGTCAATTTTAGGTTTTTTAAATTTCAAGTTGAGTGTGCTAAACAATTGCGAAAATTTTGAAATTGAAACGGAATAAGCGTATTTTTCACAATAGAGACGATGCATTTCATTCACAGATAAATCACTTGGCAAATACCGTTTAGATGTGTCCCTTCGCGTATAATGCGACTCATACGATGGGAAGCTTTTAATAAAATATAAAATTTCATTCTCTTTTGCGATAGAAAGTTTTTTAGCGCATTTATGTTTTCCACGTCCATCGCCGATTACACGCCCATCAAGTTTTGCACTCACAACCGTTTTTATAGATTGTTCTGCCTCGGATAATGTGAATGTAAAGCATTTTTTGCATACTGCGATTTTATTACTACCAACTTCCAGGAAATAATTGTTTGTATAAGGTCTTATCCTTGGTTTTAAGTCATGTTTAGCCTTTTTTACTGTTTTTGTTTCTTCAACTTCAATTAAGCCACCAAGAAATGTTTTGCGTAAATTGTATGAGCCTAGTTCCCAGTACTGTGTGTGTATATATTGCTGTTCTTCAAAAGTGATTCTATCTGCGCATTTCTTTCTGCACGGTTCCAACCTGCGCACTGCACGTGCCTGAACAACCTAACCAGCGCTTGAGGTGTAACTTTGCCCTTTATTCCTGGAATCTTTTGCATCTTTCTTTGAATATTTTTCTGTTTCCACTTTATTTGCAACACTTATAGAGTTTTCCTAATATTAAGTTTTTATTAAAATCACTTTATAAATGTAATCACTATAAAACTTACATCATTATTTTCGGAACTGGAACTTGCTGCAGTACATCCACTTATATTAAAATTTGGATCAATAATGGAATCATCACTATCGAAATCTACTTTGCTTATATTATTCAATAAATGACTTTCCATTTTTAAAGTTATTAGCACAACGACTTGTTTTCAACTGGTCGCTTATGTGCGCAATAATGCGTTGTGAGCACGCATCCAAACAAACTTATATTGAGTTAAAATGCCGTTATGTTCGAAGCGAATTATTGCATAACATTTTATGTAGACTTAAGATGTTTTGCAAAATGTAAAAAGTTCCCCCTTTGAATATTCGAGTTTTTTCAAAACAACTTATGTCCATTTAAGTGAAGAAATTATAAGAATATAAGTTTAACATATTAGCGTAAGAGGACATAAGATGTTTTATTGAATACATATTTTTAATTTTTTTTTAATATTAATAGCGCTTCAGTTGACATAAGTTTAATTGAAGAAACCTTTAACAACCAATAAAGCATCTCATAAAGTTTAAGTTTACTTAAAATGTTTTAACGTATGTAATATTTTCAAAAATAAAGATAAGAAAAATACAAAAGGCGAAAACTTTCTTTAAAATTGGAATTTTTTAAATCGGATTGGACACAAATATGGCCTATGAATAGGAGAACTAGAATATGACCTTTACTCGATTTTGACTTAAGTCGACTTAAGATGTTATGGTAAAACGACACAGATATATAAAAATGATCAGGACGACGAATAGATTTGAAATCCGTTTGTCTGTGTGTCCGTTCGTCTGTGCAAGCTGTAACTACAGTAAAAATTGAGATATCACCAAATGCGACAAATTTGTCTCTAACCGTTTTTGTTGTCGAACAATACACTCTGAGCTATAGCGCAACACCCACACCGAAAGAAAAAATACAAGCAAACCTAGACAAGACCGAAAAACCCGTTTCGTTGCTTATCGCTGCGCCGTTGTTTTTCAAAGACACAATCATATATGTATTTTATATTGCACATACCAGCATATCAAATAAACATATTTAAACAATGTTGAAATTGAAAAAAAAAAAAATCAGCCGTTGGCACCACATTTTCCATGACCTGTCCAAAAAAAAGGTGTTGCCGTGGACATCATAACTCATGATTGGTTCATCTAAAGGCAGGAAGTCCCGTATATATGTAGTTAGAAAAATAATCATCATTTCAATAAATTTAAATAAATAAATACATCAATTAAAAATATAGTGTTATAATTAATCTTTCCGTAGAAGTTATGCTTTCTTGGAAGTTTGTATTTCGATTAAAAATTTAATGTTTTACATTTTGAATATTTTGTTTTATTTCAACAGAAATGTTTCGATTTCAACGCTTGTGAACGCTTTCTCCACATTTTATTTGGTCCTTCATTATAGTAGAGCATCACTTTAGTCTCCTCAGAGAATATGACATCATCAGAAAAGCTAACTGGCTTTTCAAAATATAACGTAGTGAACGATAACCAACTTAACGGATAGCAGTGGTTTCTTCCTAGCAACTCGTGATGTAAACTCGTCCCGGTTAAGAAACTGTCCTAAAGTTTCATGGGAAACGGTGTTTTAAAAATTGGTATATTTTGAACAAATGCTGTAAAAATAAAAAATATATCTTTCATAATATGGGGCGTTTAAAACCCCCGAGTAAAGAGTTTCGAGCGTTTCCGATGAACTTTATGAAAATAGCGCCCGCCATATTGGATCAGCAATTTTAAATTTTGAAAAACCGTCACCGGATTCGTAATCAGCGATCCCGAAAACCACCGAATTACGAGTTCCAAGCAAATCCGATGAAGTTTAAAAATCGCTGTTTTCTGATAGCTGCCTTCAGCAAAGAATAGTAGTGCTGCACAAAGCTTGATCATTGGAGGAACAACATTTGATCTCTGATGGATTTAAAATCCGCCTAACATGTACATATGTAAATGCTTTTTTTGATATACCGAAAATATACAAAATACAAATAACATTTTAATTTTTAACCTTCGATAAGATTAATTTTCAACTAGTTGCAGATAAAATGCATTTCAGAAATTTCTATGGAATAGTTCATTGTGGATAAAGCTATTGTGTTCAGTTTTCCAACCACCTGCGCTACCACATAATACGTAGGCACGTCAGTTCTCATTTTGTTTTTGATTTTCAGCGCAATTTTTGCAGCTTTCATCAGATAATCCGATTATCACTGGCATAGCTGGTGCCAGTGTTAGTGCGTTTACCATAACCGTTCTAAATATAATAACCAACGCATTTCATATGTTCACATCGAATTTCGAAACAAAGAGTAGGCTGGCGAAAACCCTCATTCACAGTGTATGTGCAATTACAAATTAGACTGGAACTCGAGCGTATCGTCGAATCCTATTACCAATACTGTACCAATACCACACGGAGTAAGCCCACAATTCAACTATGCAGATGCAGCATGCAACTGTAGAAGGAGCATGTTTGGCGGTGCGGAGAGAAAAATGACAAACGTTGAAATGATCTAATTGGATTTCGATGACTGCGAATTGGTGATAATTTTAATTGTGGCACAAACACGTGATTGACGGCCCCATACCAAATAGGTTCGGACAGAAAATGTGAATGGGAACTGGCCATGTAGATATACATATATGTGTGAATATGAATATAAGGACTGCATACAGTTCTAGTTGTAGACAAGCGAATTTGATAAAAGAAAGTTTGTTCTTGGACCACGTACGTCGTAATATGACTGCTATATTAAAACAAATGCACATAAGAAAAAGTTACAATTTTCCGGGATGATGTGACAAGAAAACATATGAATTTCATGGTGACAATGAACGTACAAAAAAGCGGAATACGAAACGACCTGGGAGCTCCACGAAAATTTTGAGCAACAGTGAGACACGGGAGCAGAATTATTATTTGGGTACATTTTCTTGGCATACGACCACTCTTAGGGATCCATGATAAAGTAAACAAGTTTCATTATCTGGAAATTTTAAAGAATTGTATGGAACTATATGCTATATTTATGTAAGAAAATTATATCAGTCACTTCCATACTAGTGAATCATTAGTTTAGTCAGCTCAAAGTCCTGCCTTTAATCCCATCAAAAACTTATGGAATGAAGTCGAGTGAAGTGGGAATCAAATTTTATATACACAAATTTTAACTACATCAAGAAAGTGTTTTCTCTTGTCAAAACCAAACAAATTATTGTATTTTGGGTTGTCATTCGGAAAACTTGGTATACCACACATAAAGTCAAATGACAAAAACTAGGCGAGAGTATGAGTAGCAGAAGTCACAAAAGATGCCTTCAAAACGGTTAAAGTACTGAAATTTTCTTAAAAAATTCGAAATAAAATAGACGTTGGCCAATATATTTTTATACTCTCGCAACAAAGTTGCTAAGAGAGTATAATAGTTTTGTTCACATAACGGTTGATGATGAGCGCAATTAGGAACTAATGAAGAATAAAATTGTACACAAATACTGTATTTGAGGTGTGGTGTGACTTGTGGTAAAATTGTCAAAATATGACTATAACTTTTTAATGCCCCGGATATCGAACATGAAGAACCCAGTGCTTAAGTGCACTCTTTCAGCGAAAATACCGGTAAATCTCTCAGATATTTTCATATAATCCAGAGGGAATATTTTTCTTCCAATATTGCGTCTCTGTACCAAAAATCAGTAAAATCGGGTAATAACTTCCCTTAGTCCTCATATACATACCTAATTATAGGTTTTTAAAAAATACAGTGGGCTTTATTCCGCATACATCGGTTACTATGTGAAATATCTAAGCAAATTGGTGGCTAAAATGAGTGAAATTGGTTGAGGAATTACCACAGCTCTCATAAATAATAGTGGTACTCATTTAACGTCGTAAACGTATGGCAACATCACAAAATACAATATCGTAAAACAGCTGTTAATTTTTACATGCATTTTATTTTACGACAATCTTGCAAATATGCGAGACCTTTTTCAGTGGCACGCATAAAATTAATTCACAATCAGCTGATATTACCACAATATTGCCAAAGAGCGCTCGTTTAACTTGTGTTGCCATATTGCAAATTTACTATTTTTATATAATTGCGACGTTAAATGAGTACCACTATTATATGATTACGTTATTCTATTGGACTTTATGCCGACTATATTAGTAAAATTTTGTTGTCAATAAATTGCGAGACTATAAAATGTTCGGTTGCACCCGAACTTATTGTTTTTTGTAATTTCCTAATAAAAATGAAATAAAAGCAAGACCGCATCATTACTACTTTTACATTTAGCAGGACATCAAAAATATGGATCGTACGTAGACCTTTGTCGCCCACTGTGGTTATATATAGTTGGCGTAGGCGCCGCTTATGCGATTATAGCCGAATCTATAAGAGCGCGTCATTCATCTCTCCTTCTTGCTGTTTGGCGCCTGGTCTTTTCAATGGAGTGTTCTTCCTCGATGCATCGATGTCACTTTCAACGATGTTTTACATAAAAATTTGACTTCATACTTTCACACTTTTTCGGGTGTTAACTCGAAACCCTCTATTTGGATACGCTTTATTACATTGGAATTCGATTTTTGTAAAATACGGAGAATTCGTTAAGGGAATGTGCGCTTGGACAATACTGCGGTTACTTTTATGATTTATTTATACAATTTAATTCTGGCGTAGGCTACCGCGTTCAGAGATTCAAATTACTGTATTTTAAAGATGCTATGGCTAAAAGAAATGCTTTTTTTTTTGTTTCATAAAAAATTCAAAGAATCGCGCTGATACAACGAAATCTTCGGATGAGTGTGAAGCAGAGTACTCGTTTGATATTTGAAACCAGAATAAACATTTGGTCCACCTTCACCTTTTGGTATGCTGTTAAATATATCTACAATTACAGGGACGGAAGGTTGCAGAGAAAATGTATCTCGGCTGTTACCCCTACCAATAGAGTTTGGGTTGACATGAATACTGTGTTTTCGGAGTTGTATAAATAGGCTAAGATCACACTGTTAAGGTCCAATTAGTTCGTTGACGGTGGGCTTTAGTCTTTCACACCATACGCTCGACAAAGCGATATTGAGGAGACTTATCCCACGGTAATTGGCGCTGATTGTGAGGTCTTAAGTTTCATAAATTGGGCAGAGCACAAGAGGTGTATCTCATCCGATGCTCTGTTAGATTTTTCATTAAGGATTTTTTTTTGAGTGGCAGTCAGAAACTTCCCACACTTGCGTGAATGTGTAGAAATTGGAATACATGCTTGATATTCCTGAGATGTTGAATACCCAATAACGTAATATGCATATCTTGACTTCCCTCTGATTATTTTCGACCATCCATCCGCTTTTACACTTTAAGATTTTTATGATTCACCAAACCTTGTTTATTTATTTCACCTTATGATTCTATTACACAACAATATTGTTTTATAACCTTATTAATTTAACTATTACTTTGGTGAAGGAGTAAAAAGCAAAGGAAGCATCGTTTATTTATGATGGAATAATTGTACCTATTAATTCGCGACAGTGACAGTTTTTCAAAAAGTCCGCTTTCGCTTAAAACAAATAAGAAATTAAAATAATTACCAACTTAAGTGTGAGCAGATGCTAGGAAAATCAAGTAGCGCGTGGCAAACATTTCAATTTTCATGCCACTCATGCATCGAAGCAAGGAACACCACACCACAAACTGCACGCTTTAAAATTTGACATTGTAATTAAAATGGTTTTTAATGCGATTTTCGTGTCGCAAAACCCACCACCACCACTATAAACGGCCGCTTATCTACCAGGTGGCAAACAAATGAATTAAATTATCAAACTGTCACTTTTTCGCGCTGAAAATTTCAATGAGTCAGAGGTCGAAGATGTGATACTGTTCTTTATCACTTTTTCCAGAAATACAAATCTTTACTTTTTTCCCACAATGCTGCGCACAAAGAACAGGGTTGGCAATGCCACTGACCGCTTTTTGTTCGTGTTCTGGTAACTGTTGATTTTGCATGTCTGATTGCGCAGACAGTGTTCAAGGAAAGAAACAGCAGCATTACCAACCAGCAAACCGCGAAGTAGGACACAGCGTGGAGCCAGCTGTGCCGCCATGATAAAACCATAAAATGCTATTTTCTTTTCGAGACATACTACATAATTTTAAAATCTGCCGACAGTAACAGTAACGTTTTCCGTCTGTGGTTTCTTTATTGGTTGATTACTGGAGCAGCTGCGGCGTGTGTCTATGATACCAGCGCCAAGTTAAAGCTCTGCGTTGTACATGGTTCAATCAGCAACACTGCCCACACACTTTGTGTGGACCGTTTGCGCACTATGCGCTTTTTGATGTAATTAAGAAATTTCTCATTTATTTAAAATTGTTTGTTTCATAATTTTCCAAAACAAATCGCATTATCAAGTGGCGCGTCTGAAGTACGACGCCATCTCATGCAAGTGAAGGCTTTTGAAGGGGACCATCACTACCACTTGATTGTGTAACGTCGCAAGGAGTTGCATTTGGTGAGAGTTGGAGGGTTCAACTTTTTAACTTTTCCCTGCGTCTAGTATAATTTTTGCTGCGGTTGCGACCTGCTGAGCCGTTTTATTGCGTAAATTTCTCGATTGCTGAATTACGATAAGGCAACACCAGCACTAAACTGCGTGGTTGCATCTCAATACGGCGTTACTGGCACTTGATTGTGGCGCGTGCATTTAACATGGCTGTGGGTATTTAACTAAAATCTACTACGACTCTCACTCGCTTTCATTGCAGCTTGTCAATTTTTAATTCACTTTTGCTACTCGCAAATTGTAATCTCCTGTTGGTTGTAAATCAAATAGTCCCAAGGGTCTCGCTCAAGCAACCACCATCAACACTGCCGCCAACACCACCGCTGCCACCGGCCTTACATACGCACAGTTACAACGCAGCATCGCGTACAAGTCAGCTCGTTTGCTCATTCATTTACACCAAGTGGTGACACCGCAGGAGGTCCGACAACCTTCGCAAATAAAGCCATTTTTACTGCTGCCGCTATTGAATTTGTTGCTTTATTTCGTCTTTCCGTATACGTGTTGCTTTGTATGTGTATAGTTTTTTCATCAATTTTTTTACCAAATCTCATTGACTCTGCTTACTATCAAATATTTTGTATTTTTTAATTTTCCTCCCTATGCGAAGGTCAATGGATACTCTAAGCGGTATACACGGTGTTCTGGTTTTTCAACACCCATATTTTTTTTGTTATTTCATAAGAATAATAGCGAATTGTGCGGCACTCAGCAGGAGTTAAGCTATGATTTATGATATGGTAGCTGCTCGATTGTGATAACATGACCGCGGAGTTTCGCAATCTCTAAAACTCTAAAAAAGTGCTAGAACCCGTTTTAGTGATAAATGTAGAGACAATTTAATATTAAAACGGTAAATAAAGAATCTGAACTGTTAACCATAAAGTTAAGAGATTGTTGAACTTCATTTTCATGGAATACAAAATAAACAATATTTGGAGAGCTTTTATTTATAGCTTGCCTTATCAAATTCAAAGTAAAATGGAGAATAAGTGTTTTGGAAGCCGTTATATGCTTATTGAATTTTTGAGATTTATTCTTCTCCCAAAATCTAGCCTTCCTGGGGTAGTTTCAAATTTCTAGTCCTAGTTCTAGTTCCTTCCAATTATCCGATAACCTAAAGAAGCGCAAACAAATTTTTGTTGGGGGTAACTGAGGTTCAATGTCTGAGCTAAAAGCTAAAAAGTATTGATTATTATCGAGTAACTGTTACAGAGACTTTGGTCTCATCTAACATTCTCATGAAGTTTAACAGTCACTAAGGGCCAGATTATGAGTATACGAAAGATGTATTTTTTTTATTAAACAATATTTTTCTCTTCATTCGTCTTTTTCATCCGAAAATATAGAATCCATTTAAGCAGCTTGTACAATCTCTTACTGTCTTTCCTCACTTCGTCTTTCCTAAATTCGTCCCTCAGGAGAGGAGTGGTATAGGGGTAAGGTAGACAAAAGTACAGATGGGTCCCAGCTTCAGGAATAAGTGAAAGGTGGTGTCTTACCAGAAAAATTAGACATCAAAATCATTCAAGAAAAAACAAGTAAGGAAAGGCTAAGTTCGGGTGCAACCGAACATTTTATACTCTCGCAAGAAATATTGAAAAAATTTTATTAAGATAACACACAAATTTACCCATAAATTCGGCATAAAGTTTAATACATAGAATAACGAAAACCGCCATATATAGATACATATAAGGGCTGAGGTAATTCCTGAACCGATTTCATTCATTATCATCAGCAATTAATTTTGCTAAGATATCTCACATATTAACCAATATATATATGCGGAATAAAGCCCACCGTATTTTTGAAAAACCTATGTAATTAGGTATATGGAAGCTAGGAGATGATATTTTTGAAAAACCTATAATTAGGTATATTGGAGATGGGATATGTTATGACCCGATTTTAATACTTTTTGGAACAGAGACACACTAGAAAACTAAAGTCTCTTTGAGTTTTATGGAAGATAGTGAAATAATGCCTTGATGGCACTATCTACGATTTCACGATTAATCTGCAGTGAGTTTCAGAACATAGTGACATTCCAGGAAACTGTGAAACGGATGAACTAGCTGGACTGGATACCACCTTGCAAATAAATTCCGATAAAGAGGGAATATACATGCATGCCTCTGGCCACTTGCAGATAGTATATATGCAATAGACAAATACGTCATAGGCATCTTAGACGTTCCTTTGATATCTGTAAAATGTCAAGTATCTGGATTAATTTCATTTTAGGATCAAACAAAATATTTTTATACTCTCGCAACACATAAAGTGCCATAACTAAGCCACAAATAAAGCTATGGAAATAAAATTTGCTATGAAGGATCGCACTATGAAGGGGCATGTATGTAATTTTTTTGGGGAAGTGGGCGTGGCCCCGCCCCCTACTAAGTTTTTTGTACATATCTCGCAAACCAATAGAGCTATTTAAACCAAACTTTCAGCAGTCGTTTTTTTAGCCACTTCCTAATGCAGTCCAAAAATTAAAGAAATCGGATAATAACCACCTCCCATAGAAAAGTTAGGTTGAAAATTACTAAAAGTGGGTTAACTCATTAACGAAAAACGTCAGAAACACTAAATTTCACATAAGAAATGGCAGATGAAAGCTGCACTCAGATTTTTTTACAAAATGGAAAATGGGCGTGGCGTCGCCCACTTATGGGTCAAAAACCATATCTCAGGAACTACTCGACCGATTTCAATGAAACTTGGTTTGTAATAGTTTCCTTACATCCCAATTATATGTTGTGAAAATAGGCCTAATCGCTTCACAACCACGCCTACTTCCTATATACCGACAGAACTTTGAAGACAATCTGAATCGTTGACTTTACAATATATAAAGTAAGTACTAGTGAAGATATCGGTGCAGAACTTTGCACAAATGTTACTATGTTAATAGTGTGGCAGTCCCATTCTAAAAATCGCCGAAATCGGACCATGGGTTTTTAAGGCCACATATATCGAACACGAGGACCTCGGTGCTTCTAACCTAATATTATGGTTTCCAACTTTCAATGGACTTTATACAATATATATGACGAATATGTGGGTCAAATTGTGTATTATATAATATAAATAAAGTTAACAAATAAATTGCGAGAGTATAAAATGTTCGGTTACACCCGAACTTAGCCCTTCCTTACTTGTTGTGATTTATTTTCCATTAAATCATAAACTCATAGGGTCTGTACGGTGTGTAGCAAAACACTTACGAATGGTAGTGCTTGGGACCGCGTACAGAGACCGCTCATCAATCTACTTTTTAACTACTTTTTTTTTATCTCAATTTAAAATTAGTTACTTACTTATTAGTTTTCACATTTAAAAGTGTATCTAAATTTCGGTTTCACCCGAAATATCCTTAATTATTTCTCAGTAAAATCCCTACTCTATTTTTGCAAATAGCCAAATAGTTTAACAATCCAGAAACGGCGCCAATTATTTTAATTTCGCTCTTTTCTTTTTAACTTGTATTTTATAATGGAGCACTTCAGATCATCAGGTTTATAGTATACTTAAAACACCCTCAATATAAATGGTGCACATCAAATGATTCTATTGAGCGGAAACAACCGCTCAAAATACATTGCAAAAGTGACAGCTTTATTGCTACTCTTCGTCAAGCACCGCTAAGGTTAAGGATACGTGCAGTACAAGTATGCGAGGATAGTGAATGCAGGCAACCGATGCAAATCGACTTTCGCTTTCGCTTCCATTCACCGCTCGCGATGAGCCACCCACTACCATGGTATACATATGTATGTCATATGTGCATACCGCACAACGGCACTTGCACATGTGAATGCGAATATGAATTGCGGTAAATTGTGCCCCGGGGCGTTCGTGTCAATTTATGCACTCAGAAATTTCCGTGATATTAAAGCAATTTTGTAGACCCTTCCATCTACACTATGGTATACTTTCGCTCTTAGCTTGCGTGCCAAGTGCGGAGCTTCCGCTCGCTTAAGTGTGGCAAGACTGCGTAGCACATAAGGGTAAACGGATGTGTTAGCGCCGTCGTAGGCCTCAAGGGGCTCTTGACAATGTGTAGTTTAATGTTATCGCTCTCGATGGCATTTTTAAATCATGTGAAAAAACAAAATCATGCTTAACAATTTCTACTTTCAAAAATTATAAAGTTTCTTTGCTCGCAAATGCAATTAAGGTGTTTGCTTATAAGCAGGGATGGGCACCACCACAATCAAACGAGCATCACAAAATGAGATTGTTTAGTGCGCTTACTGTGGTACCAAGCGAATCAGCAATCAAAAATATTCAGTCTGCTTGCAGAGGTTGAGCGAGCAGGTCTATGCCGCACGGTTGCACAATACGAATATATGCACGTGCTAATGAATGTAAAAATTAATAATAATTTATATTTAATATGAATTATAGTAAAATTGGGTAATATAATAATTTAAAAAAGTAATTTAGTGCTATTTTATAATAGTGGTACTCATTTAACGTTGCAACTTGCAATTATATAAATACAGTAAATTTGCAATATGGCAACAATTGTTAAATGAGCGCTCTATGGCAATATTGTGGTAATATCAGCTTATTGTGAATTAATTGTAAGCATGCCATGAATGCCACTGAAAAAGGTCTCGCATATTTGCAAGATTGTCGTAAAATGAAATGCATGTAAAAATTAACAGCAGTTTTACGATATTGTAATTTTGCGATGTTGCCATACGTTTACGACGTTAAATGAGTACCACTAATGAAAAAATTGTTTTCAATTTATACGTAAAATATACAACTTCGTCCGCATCGACCTGCACAGTCACTGCTAATTGCAGACTGATTTTATCGTCGTTTATTTATCGTATTGTCCCATCGTAGGTGCTCGTTTAACGCTCTTCGCTTGTGCGTGTTAGTGACAATCGGTGTGTGTACGTATACGATCACTTACGCTCTTTTAGCACCTGCTAAGACTTTGCCCATGCCTGCTTATAAGCAAGAAAAGCAAATATGTATGTACATAATATTTGTATGTACCTATGAGAACCTGTTTTACAATCACAGTAAATTTTCCTTCTTTTATTGGGGCAACTCCGTTAGTATGCACTACTGAAAATCGGTTTATTAGCTCCACAGAGAAGATGTCGTTATTTGGGCGGCGAAAAGATCACTCTTTGAGTCTTTGAGGGGGGATATTATGTTTAATTACCTATCCGGATAGTGAAGCTTAATTCTGAACCATAACTCTGTACAACGGGACAATCCGACAAAGGAGCTAAGATCTTTTAACCTAAACAAATATCTGAGTCCGAATCAAAAGACATTGTGTTGAGTCGCTGAAATGATTTAGTTGACAGTTGGTCTACTGAATCAGACGTTGTTTAATTATTAATCCCTAGAAATCTTATTGTTGACAATTCAAATTTAAATAAGCTGCTTAAGCCGCGATAGAACTGCCGTTGCGGAGTGAGGAAGTGCACATGCACGTCGAAAGTTAAATAAGGGCACTGCTCAAAGTTTCGTTCTCTCTTTCCGTTGCTCTGGATCCTGGTGGTGAACAGACTACAGGAGGAGCTCAAAGATAAAGGGTGTCGGGTGATAGCATATGCAGACGTCATTGCTCTTATGGTAACAGAAAAATTCCTAAAAATTGTACATGAAATGACTCAGCGTTTCTCAAATGTATTAACCTGCTGGGTTAGTGATGTGGCTTAGCCATCAATCCCATAAAAACTGAACTGGTATTATTTTCAAGAAGGTACAAAATTCCATACGCCCCTCATTGAAAGACTCCAGTCCGCAACCCGAGGACAAGGTGAAGTACCTGGGGCTCTAATTGAAATCTGTGGAGCACTATGAACAACACCAACCATGGTTCTAAATGCCATTTTACACGTTGCTGGGAGACTGTCGAGATGTAACAGGCCAGTATATTGCGACGGATGTCGCCATTAGACTCAGAGAAACTGGGTGTAAGGAGGTTCGAAATAGGGACTCTCTGAAATCCTCCGTCACTTAGCGTGCATTCCTGATCTGAACCACTGCACCGGGGATAGTCTCCCAGCGGTTTCCCCACTGAGGACATACCTTCGAGAGCTCTGTGGGAGCAGAGAAGCCGACGGAAAAGAGGCGGAGTGAGCTTTTCACAGATGGATCGAAGCTCAGGGGAAGGTGAAAAGGGGAGACTTCTGTCGGAAGCTCTCAATCAACTCCAGTTTTCGAATTTTCATACAGATCCATGTTTAGGGAACTTCATTTTAAACCTTTTATTTGTAATGTATGTTTTATATAAATGTATGAATATATATACATACATACATATGCTTTTAGGATAGAGGTTTTGATATAAGTTCTCTTCGAACTAAATGGCACAATAAATTGCAACCAACTATGAAGAGTGCTGGTACCAAACTACCAGGATAGTAGTGCCAACAACAATTATGTCAGTTACCACAATAATCAGTATGACAACTTGTACTAACTAGCAACTAAACACTAGACACATTCGTTAAACTGTGAATATTCGCAGTGACAACTCGAACAACACAATAATAACAACAACCATAAAAACTGTTAACAGCTATAGCAACAACATTGCTGTCTACGCTTGCCAACTGTAAATGAGGGTATGAGCACCATGCGTGGTCTAAGTGGGTGAGGGTCTAGATGGCACAGTGTATTTAAACTGCAAGCGGCGGAAGTTCATTATTGCCAGTGATTAATGATAGAAGCATCGTGCACTTAACAGGCACCGCTGCCCCCAATACTACGACAACAATGTAAGCGGCAACAATATGCCGTAACCGCCATTAGGAAACGACCGAAAAGCGACGGTGGCTGCAGACAACTGTCGTCTGCCGACAGTCATATTGAACGTTACAGCAAGAAGTTTTAGAGCATCCGTTTTGGCAGCGCACAGAATTGGAATTGGCCGAAAATGCCAATGTGCGAAGTATCCAAAAATTGCGCTGTTATTGTTGTTGCAACATTTTGCAAAGCGAATTTTATTGCTTATGATGGCGTACATAGCTCCTACTCTCTCCGAATGCCCATAAAACATTCGTCCCTATGCAGCAGCAAAGGAACAGACAAAGAGCAACCGCAGCGAGTGGCACTGTATGCCTTCCTCGCATTCATAGCATTGCAATATTCGACCTTCGACATTCACAGATACATATGTGACACACACCCAAGTGGACATACATGCCTGTATGGCATAATGGTTTCTTTCGAAACACACGGTTGGCCACTTTGGTCTGTTTTCTGCTGCTAATGGATGCGCTAATAAAGGCGCTGCGTATAAAATCGCAAAGTAAAAAATTCCTCGTTGTTTCTAGTATTTGTGAAATACCTCAAGAATTTGCGGCACTCTTTGCGCTTTGTGTTCCAGCGACTGGAGCTCCATACTCCAGTACATGCCAGCAAACTAAATGGTTGCCAGAACGGATACTGTAATTGCAATATCATCGCCAATGAATGGGGAAGGACACACGTGTTGATTTGTTTGCCAGAGGATATGAAATTATTGAATCGACACCTTCGTCTACCGAAAGCAATTGACCGGATGCGGCTGCTGTGCGCCTGAAATCTGTGCAAATAAATCGTAAAAGCAGAAAGGACATCAGTGGCATCAAAAGTGCCAGCACTCACATCACACTAACTCTACATATGTAATTGTGTCTCTGGTATATGCGTCTACCAGTTCAAAATCAACAACAATAAATAACGATGGGTTGCTACCAGTAAATTACAATAACATCAGAAAGTCATTGCCATGTTGTTGATCGTCTAACAATGCCCCGAGGCAATTCGCACCGCCCACCCACAAACAAATAAACAAACATTGAACAGCAGCGTAGCACTCTCGGCGAGTTGCATCACACAAATCGGCTGATGGGCCACAATCCACGAACTTAGCACCGTATACTGTCCGTATACCTAACCTAACTAGTGCTCAACTTTTTGACTATTCGCATATCAATTTGCCTGACTTTTCTCTTTTCGCTACTTGGCATTGCAACACTGGTTGGCTCGTGGTCCTTAACATTGTACGCTCGCACAGCAGGAGGTCTGTCGTCCTCGTGGCACGTCGATAATGGCTGCCAATGTCACTGCTCATCACTCTCACTCTCGTCGCTGACTGCAAGCTGCGTGGAAGGTGTGTTCGTTAATGGAAATGACAGTACTCGTTTGTTGAGGGTGATGGCTGTGGTCGCATGTCCGTTACGTACATATGTTGTATGCCGCTTTGTTGCAACCATTGCTCATTCCTCACTGTCTGCTTGGCCGCTGCCCGTCGCTTGAGCCTTTTGTGTTTGTTCTGGTCGCTGTTGTTGCATTTATTGCTGTTTTCGTTTTCCAATAAATTATGATGAGGCTGATTTTGAGGCCCCTTCCACGGCAATAACAATAGATTTCATTTAATTTAGTGTTGCATTTGCTCTCGGTAATTTAAGTGACACATGCAAAATCGAGAAAATCACCTTCATTTGTTGTTATTGTTAGCGTGTACTACTTACTGCCCACTCCTTAAGTGGCTACAGAAACGAGCTTGTTAAGCATAGTGGTGCATTGTACGTATGAATAGGGATATATGCTTATGCATAAAATGTTTATTAATTTATATTATATGGTCGAAATACCATATTTCATAAACCGCACAGTGAACATGTGGATAATTTTGACAAAATTTATTTCGTAATATTCTTATGAAATAGACAAAAGGGCAAATGAGCAAGCAATTTAGTAGGCTTTCAGAACCAGAGTCTATCTCACATACACGCATTCATATGTATATTTATACGAATATAGAGGAAGATCCTGCTAAAAAAATGCTTGCTGACAACTGCAGTTTCCCTACCAAAAGTGAAGTAATGAGAACTTAACTTATATGATAGTTTTGGAAAACTTATCTCGTCTGAAGGGATTCGTTACTTCAGCACAACAGTATTTTTCATTAAAAGCACTGGGAAGTTAAAATTGCGATGAAGAAGTAAATAGGTTTTTATCTACTTATTTCAAACTAGCATCAGACTGGACTAGAACATTCTTATTAAAAAGCGTTGTCAATGTTGATTATGGTATACGACTTAGTTAGGTTTTCTTTAAGGTTTATATTCATATCTGTTATGTTGAATGTTAGTTGATTACAAAAAAAGTATCGCGAATAGACTGCACTTATTTCATATTAAATTATACCCTATATCACATATTTACACAGTTTCATCACTACATTTTATTTCATGTATGCGATAATTATATCAAAATTCTCACTTTATTGTATTGTAACTAGGGATGGCAAAAAATTTTTTTTAATCGATTAAATAATCAAATGATTAATTGAAAGATATAAAAAAATAATTGCAATGAATTGCAATTAATGTAAAAAAATCGATTAATCGATTAATTCCAATGTTTTCAAATAATACTAAATTGCATAAAGTATTATAATTCTCTATCACAGAGTCCCAGACATATCCAAAAAGAGAAAATGGCCTACATTTGAAGTTAAGTAGCACAATGACATTCAATTTTTCAAAATATGCACAGCAATCTTAAAGTAAAAGAATTGCCTCTTGCTTGAAAGACTATGTTTTGCAACTTTGCGTAAAAATAAAACCAATAAAATATGTATGTATGTATGTGATTGGCGTTCAACCGTTTAGCCGGTTATAGCCGAATCGATGAGAGCGCGCCACTCCTCTCTTTCCTTCGCAGTTCGGCGCCAGTTGGAGATTCCAAGTGTAACCAGGTCGCTTTCCACCTGGTCCCTCCAACGGAGTGGGGGTCTTCCCCTTCCTCGACTTCCTCCGGCGGGTACTGCATCGAACACTTTCAGCGCTGGAGTGTTTTCGTCTATTCGGACAACATGACCTAGCCAGCGTAGCTGCTGTCTTTTTATTCGCTGAACTATGTCAATGTCGTCGTATAACTCGTACAGCTCATCGTTCCATCATCTGCGGTATTCGCCGTTGCAAATGTTCTGAGGTCCGTAAATCTTGCGCAAAATTTTCCTCTCGAAAACTCCTAGTGTCGTCTCATCTGATGTTGACATCGTCCAAGCTTCTGCACCATAAAGCAGAACGGGAATGATAAGCGACTTGTAGAATTTGATTTTGGTTCGTCGAGAGAGGACTTTACTGTTAAATTGCCTACTCCGTCCAAAGTAGCAGTAAATAGGAGACTATATTCTTATTTCAGACATTCAAATTGTGTTGGTATATACACAAAAATAAAAACGGAAATAAAATTAAAATATCGTATTAAAAATTCATTTGTCTTAGCATAAAGTAAAATATATTCATTGAAGTCAAAAAAATTTAGAAGTCTGTTCAACCAAGTTTGAAGAAAAAGCAATTTCGATAAACGTTTTGTTGTCAAACAATTGCGTTTTTCGGTCGCAGTTACACCCGCTTTTGATATTTGAGTTGATATTTAACGTAGTTATTGCTTATTTTATTAAAAAATTTCCATACTTCGCTTTCAACTGGCGCCATTGCTCTTCAAACAACTGAACGTAAAATGCGTTTGACTTAACTATAAATGCAGTGTTACCAGACAATCATTTTTTGATATTAAACTACTTTGACATATTAGAATTTAACTATGTTTACAACGTTTGCAGTCATTAATGACTGATGTGACCAATTTCGACCCTTGTAAGCTAACTTAGATGAACATAAAATGTATTAAATTTGAAAATGCTGTTTACGATTATTTTGCAATTACTCGAGTAATAGTCGAGTAATTAGAAAAGGTGTTTCGATGCAATTAAATCGTAAATTAAATGAAAATAATCGATTAATTTAATCAAATGATTAATCGTTGCCATCCCTAATTGTAACACATTCTATTCAAATATATGGGCAAGACTCCGTCGGAAGAAAAGCGATTTGCAAGTGGCCTTCCGATTTTTTTGAAGCTTTGGGAAATAATAGTCTTATATAAGTAACTTTTAACCCCAAAAAGAATTTTGAAAAATTTTCAAAATGGCGGCCGCTACGCCATGTTGAAAAAAAGTGCAGTGTTTTTTTTTCAGAAATTAATATCTCCGAAACTTATTAATCGATTTTAATGAAATTTACAGGCGATATAATTAATAGTACGTAGTTTAATGTTATACATATTATGACCAAAAAAAAAATTCCAAATTTTGACCAAACAAATGTCAAAAAAAATTTTTGAGTTAATTTTTAGTTAATTTGGCCACTTTTTTTAACTTTCTAATAAAAATTTTTAGATTTTAAGTTGAATAGATTTTAAGTTGAACGGCACCTAAAGCAATATTTGGGTTTCCACAATGCCACGATATAAATGCTTTAATCCTTTTAAAAAGCAGCGACATGCTTTAGTTGATAAAACAAATGTCCGCCCTGTTTCAAAAGAAATAGTTGAAACATTTTCAATTGATAGCAATTATTTTATTTGTGAACTAACTGGTGAAATACTTAATATTCTCAAAATTTTATTTAATTCTTAAATTTCTTTTTCACTTTCGTAAACTAAATTAATATTTTCCATTGCATTATTATCCAAATCATGTGGATCACAAAACTCTTCTTTGCTTTCATTTTCAACAGTGTGAAATAATTCTTGAACTTGTATCAAGGTTGATGGTTCTAACTTTGTAACTTGTAAACAACAAGTATTGCAAATAAAATTATTGCTATCAATTGAAAATGTTTCAACTATTTCTTTTGAAACAGGGCGGACATTTGTTTTATCAACTAAAGCATGTCGCTGCTTTTTAAAAGGATTAAAGCATTTATATCGTGGCATTGTGGAAATCCAAATATTGCTTTAGGTAAACTTACCTATTTTTTATAAATCTCCAACGATGTAGGTGCGAGCCAAACAGCGTTATGTTATACGCGTTCAATGTGCAGGGTAGCTAATGCAGGTTCGTGCACGTTTAACGGTACGGGAACGCAGTACATAGAAATCGCGGTGCGCGCTCCCACTAAAATCTCAATATCTCGAAAACTATTCAAGTCTCCAAACTTTTCTTTTTTTTTAAAAGAAAGGTGAAATCATAAGGAATTTTATTAGAAAGTTAAAAAAAGTGGCCAAATTAACTCAAAAATTTTTTTTGACATTTGTTTGGTCAAAATTTGGAATTTTTTTGGTCATAATATAACATTTAACTACGTACTATTAATTATATCGCCTGTAAATTTCATTAAAATCGATTGAGAAGTTTCGGAGATATTAATTTCTGAAAAAAAAACATTGCACTTTTTTTCAACATGGCGTAGCGGCCGCCATTTTGAAAAATTTTCAAAATTATTTTTGGGGTTAAAAGTTACTTATGTATATAAGACTATTATTTCCCAAAGTTTCAAAAAAATCGGAAGACCACTTGCAAATCGCTTTTCTTCTGACGGAGTCTTGCCCATATACAAAATATGTATACAAATTATATTCAAAATTGGGTGGGTAATACGGGGTATATAAGGGAAACGACAACCAAGTGGGCGAGAATCGTTATATTAGGGTATTAGAGCTAAACCAAAGTCTAGAATGATTTCATCTCTATATGAAGCATTTTTATCCATATATTCGGCAAAGTGTCCATTAGAATACTGAAAATCATTATAAACGCAATTCCTGCAACAATACTTAATTTCACTAATGTTACACAACCGATATATTAGGTATCCGGGAGTTAGGGAAAGTATTTGTGTAAAGTTTTATTCCTATATCTTCACCACCAATCTCCACCGTGTGCCATATACAGTGGCTCACAGCTTATTTCGTGTAAGCAACATTTTTGATAATACTGATATGAAATTAATGTTTTTTGCTCTGAACTAAATGAACGAATGATGCAATTATATTGATAATTTAGTTTTAAATACAAAACATGTAAACAAATTTACGAAAGTATTAAAATTCAATATTTTATTAAACAAAAACCAAAAACACTCATAATTCATGGGGCACAGCTTATTTCGTGTGCCGATTTTCGTACATGTGATACATGGAAATAACGGATGCACAAAACTAACGGTAAATCAAAGTGTGAACTATGAATACTTAAGAAGCAGTTTATGTTCTAAAAACAATGCAGATCAGTTGCAATTACGCGGTATATCAACATGGGTCCACGCACCTCAATTGAAAAACGCGAATTAGTTATTAAACATTTTCAAAGTGGAAAAACGCAAAAACAAATTGAAATGGTTGATTTAAGTTCACCTACAGTTCAATATATAATTCAGCGCTTTGTTCGTGAAAATCGCGTGCATAACAATGGTCGAAAGGCTCCTAATAAAATTTTTAATGAAACGGATGAGAGGTGGATTTTAAAAAAAGATTCAAAAAGAACCAATGTTAAGTGCTCCAGCGGTGACCAAAGATATTGAAATGTTTCGCGGCAAAAAAAGTCATCCAGAAACTGTGCGCAGAATATTAAGGGATTCCAATTTCCATGGGCGAACAGCACGGAATAAGCCTTTTATAAATAAGAAAAATAAAAAAGCCCGTTTACAGTTCGCAAAAGACCATTTAAACAAGGACAATGCTTTTTGGAATACGGTTATTTTCGCCGATGAGAGCAAGTTTAATCTTTTTGCGTCAGATGGTAAAGCATACGTATGGCGGAAACCAAATACTGAGCTCCGAACAAAAAATTTACGCGCAACAGTAAAACATGGTGGCGGTCATGTAATGGTTTGGGGGTGTATGTCATCTGCAGGCGTTGGTCGATTGGAGTTTATAGACTCTACTATGAATAAAGAAGTGTACCTAGACTTACTGAAGCAAAATTTGCTTCAAAGTGCAGAAGACCTGGGTATACGTGACACTTTTCGCTTCTACCAGGACAACGACCCTAAACATAAATCTGGTCTCGTACAAACTTGGCTCATTTGGAATTGTCCACACCTCATCCAAACACCTGCACAGTCACCAGATTTGAACGTTATTGAAAATCTATGGCACATTCGGGAAATTAATATTAGAAAACATCACATTTCTAGCGTCCAAACTCTAAAAGCGGCTTTGAAGGAAGAGTGGGGTAAAATATCGCCAGATTATACAAAAAAAAATTGGTGGAATCAATGCAAAACCGCATGAAAGCTGTAATCGAGCAAAAAGGCTTTTCCACAAAATATTGAAATTTTATTTTGGTTTACTTTTTATAACTTTTTAGTAAGAATTTTTATACCACACGAAATAAGCTGTGACCCATGAATTATGAGTGTTTTTGGTTTTTGTTTAATAAAATATTGAATTTGAATACTTTTGTAAATTTTTTTACATGTTTTGTATTTAAAACTAAATTATCAATATAATTGCATCATTCGTTCATTTAGTTCAGAGCAAAAAATATTAATTTCATATCAGTATTATCAAAAATGTTGCTTACATGAAATAAGCTGTGAGCCACTGTACATACTCATGTTTCAACTTTCATGAAGATGTCTTGATTTTTACTCAAGTTATTGCTAGGACAGACAGACACACGGATGGAATATTCATGGTGCTGCTAATGTAACGCTAATGCTAAAATGGACCTGAAATAAACGCAAGGGAGAATTATATCCATATAACTATAAACTATTTGTTCTTGAGTATATCCAATTTATTATTATAAGTTAAAATTCTCAGCTTTGTATTGGACTACATTATTTTTTTCCGGGTGAATGAGTCGTAAGTAAAAAAGTTGTATTCTCCGACCTTTCCTCCAGAGTGGAAGTCTTCCTCTGCTTCTACCGGCGGGGACTTGTAGAGTTTGGTTTTGGTTCGTCGAGAGAGGACTTTACTTTTCAATTGCCTCCTCAGTTCAAAGTATCACCTGTTGAAAAGAGTAATTCTACGCTAGATTTGGAGCCTGATATATATGATATTGTTGAGACACAACCACCCACCTCAGATCTTTGGGCACATGTGGTGGACCAAAAGGCTTGTACTTTTAGAAAAGAGGGAATTAAGAGACGATAGAACATTACCTTTGAAAATTTACGGGCATTAGCCGATTGTGACAAACTATCTGCATATGACCCTAAATTCCAATGGAAAATTAGGCAGCTAGGATGAAAGGAAGTTAGAAATTTTTATCAAATTCACTGGGTTACTAAACTGCCGGCTACTCGGTAACCGATCAGCTGTTATATATTTTTGTTTTTTGCTTTTCATAAGAAGCTGGTAAGTTTCTTCATCTAATTGCTATTTTAGCAGCGACATCTACCGTCGAGTAATATTAATGCTATTTTATCAAAAAATACAGCCAATCGCAGCCAAAGAACGTACAGTCAACTAATTCTTTGCAAAATGCAAATTGTTACAAAAAATCAACTTTGACATGAAATTTCTTTAACAATGGTTTAGTTTTTTATGATTTTGCTTTTACAGTATTATTATAAGTAATAGAATCTGTTAAAAAAACAACAAAAACACAAGATAGGCTCAAATAAGCAAAAACAACAAAAAAAAAACAATTGTCAATGAATTCTTTGCAAAATGCAAGCACAATTCGAAGAACGAATTCATGAGAAATGAACGGGACATTTAAAAAAAAAAAGCCAACACGGGTTCTTCTGGGAATATTCTGGCATATATTCATGTTTCGAACTGCACAGATCTAATAGCTTTCTATGAATATATGTACATATGTACATATATATCGTCGGCTTAACGTGCAAAGGTGCTAAGTCCACTTATGGTCAAAATTGATATTTTGAAGAGATTCGATAGATAAATATAAAACACATCAGCTACAAAAAAAAAATGGTTTACTTTATTTTAAAGCTACTTTGGGCAGTGGTGTGCAAAAGTGCTAAGTCCGCAACTGTCAAATCGCGCGGGCTAAGTCCACATGACAATGTAATTGCTACCTAAAGTGTGCTTTGTCTTTTTTGCTAGGTAACACGGCATAGGTGCTGTGTTATTCGACACTTCGCTTAGATGTTTTTTTGTGATACTTGGGGTTGACGAAGCGGCAATGGTGCCAATGGCCTGTGGAATCATCGAAGAGTTAGAAATGCAAAAGTCATTGGAGAGCGATGTAGCTGTAAAAAAGCCACTAGTTCTGCTGCTCTCCACTGTGCAAAAATTACTAAAGACCAAAAACAAGCATTGTTTAAACAATTCTGGCAAATGGACTGGAAAGAAAAAAAGACTTATGTAAATACATTGATTACATAAGTCTTTTTACAAGTAACAACTCCTGCAAGAATGCGAAATCGCAAAGATAAACACAACAGCAGAAGGAGTCGAACATTTCAATACCATGTAAGAGTCGAGCAAAAAAGTGTTAAAGTTTGCAGAAAATTCTTCTTGAACACTCTTAGCATTGGCAGACGTACGGTGCTAAATTAGGTTAAGCAGCCTACGATTTCAAGAAACACTACACAGAACGCACCACATCAATATTGTAGCATTGCACGTGAATCTCTAAATTCGTTTTTCAATTCTCTGCCAACCATGGAATCACATTACTGCCGTGCAACAACTCAAAAAAAATATCTTTTGCCAGAATGGTCGTCAAAAAAACAACTCTTCGAATTTTACGTAGAGGATTGGTGTAATGCACATGGAAAACCCCCACTCTCCATTTCAGCATTTTATAACGCCTTTGCGGATCAAAAGCTTGGTCTATTCTTCCCTAAAAAAGATCAGTGTGAAATCTGTGCGCGACATACTGTGGGAGATATTTTGGATGACGTCTACAATCTTCACCAGGCAAAAAAACATGAAGCTAGGGAAGAGAAACAAAAGGACAAAATCGAAAAAACCTTCGTGTTTACTATTGATCTGCAAGCGGTCTTAATGGCACCAAAATCCCAAGTAAGCAGCCTTTATTACCGCAATGTTTTACAATTTGATAAATCATGATGCTTATTGCTTCATATGGAACGAAGTTGAAGGTGGATTATCTGCCGAAGAATTGGCTAACATTTGGGTGTACTTCATCGAGAATAAAATAATTCCAAATCTTACCGAGAATGCAGCTATCTATTAAACATGGCGTAATAATTGAGCAAAAAATACTAGAAACGGGGCACACCCAAATGGAAGCTGACAGCGTACATTCAGTTATCAAGCGTGTTATTAAACACCGAATTGTTAATGTACCAGCAGAGTATATTCAAATATGTCAGAATGCTCGAAAGAAACCTACACCTTATATGGTAGAGTATTTGGATCATACTTTTTTCAAATGTTTCAAGGGTATACAATTTCTAAAAACAATTCGTCCTGGTCGCGAAGATGAAGAAAGAAGAAAATTAACAGAAAGAAAATACGCAGATTTGAAATATTTAAAAACTTCTTTGCCAAGAGACTACCATCAATATTATGACGACCTGCCACATGAGTGATATCTTCTTATTTTTTAATACATTTTTTGTTTTGCTTAATTTATAATTTCCAAACAGCAATGAATTAAGGCTGAACTGTAATATTAACTTTTTGTGCTATATTAAAGTTTAAGGCTTAAACAAAGATTTTCCATTTAAGTACTTACATATGTATTCCTTTAAACGACAGCAACGAAATAAGACTGTATAATATTTTTTGTGATAATAAAATACGCCATTTGCAAAAAAAAACCTGCAATATTTCTTTTTCGAAAATGTGCTAAGTCCAATACATCCAAGTGCAAATAAATCCAGAAAATGTGCTAAGTCCAAAAAAGGCCTATATAAAGCCGCTCATTAAATGTTTTATTATATTTTTTTTGTACTTAAATGAAATATCACAGTTGACAAAACTGCGTTAGAAATATAAAAAAAATTTGAACTTCAATTTTTATTCAGTTTTTTTTTTGTTTTATTTAATAATTCAAAAATGGCACTTAGCACCTTTGCACGTTAAGCCGACGATATGTACATACATACGATTATTCGTCACATCGTTTTAAGTGTATGGTTTTTATAATATTTAATAATGACAGAAATTCTAGCAAGGAAATGTAGTGAATTATAGCAGATGTTTGAAGTGGTAGATGAAGCAACATATAAAACTTCGCTAACAAATCTAAGAAAACATATCCAAAATAAACATCCTTCAGTGGAACTACGAGCCCAAAAGGTATTTATGTACTAATTTAACCGTTTCCAATATAAAATTAATATTTTTAATTAATAGAGACATACAATGCAAACAACAACTTCTGATATTCAAACATTGCAAAAAGTAAAACAAATTGTTACCCATTTTGGGAAAGAGTAGCTACCAATGAAACACTTTTAACATTTCAACGCAATGCTGGGTAACAACCAATTAAACTTATATAAATATAGAAACCAGATGGAATTCCACTGTTAATAGATTGAGCGTTTCGTGCGAGTTGAAGATGCTGTTAAAAGTACAGTTGCACTTATTGAATGGCTACCTAAACACCTGGTGGCTATTCATTGAAGTCATTCGAACATGCAATAATTATATAAGCGGACACAAGTATTGCACTGCTGCTATGGTGATTCCAATTGTGAATGGACTATTGCAAGCATCAAACTGAATTATCAATTGATGACAAATATCAGTCTTTGGCGAAAGCAATTACATCTGCTCTGTTAAGAGGTTTAACTGAACAACCCGTAAAAACCCGCATTACGGACGATCTAAGCCGAGAAGCTCAAACTCAGCTAAAAGAGCAATTTACTTCTCCTAGATCTTCAGTATCGGATCTCTCAATATGGAGTAAAATGGATTCAAATATTTCCACAAATGTGCCGAAAAGTTCCAGTATATCGTGGGCAATTATCGAAGTGCAAAGATATTTGGAAGAGAAGGTCATTGCTCGAACAGAAGATTCGTTGTAGTGGTGGAAAAAAATACCTATAAGTATCGTACTTGTCACCAATTTCGCGAGAAAAACTAGGATGCTTGTCATCATCTGTGCCTTGCGAAAGGTTATTTTCGTAGGCCGGAATGATTTGAAATCTCAATTGCAATATATAAAATCACAGTGATTAAAAAATAGCTAAAGGCGTATTTTATTTGACCACCACAAGCAAATAGCTAAATCATGGACAACTAAAATATATTTTTCGCTTAAAAATGAATTGTGTTGGCAATGCGGGTGAAAAATAAAAATGAATGTGAATGTCGGAGGATGGGATCATCGAAGTTCACGTAAGTGAGGAAAGTTTTTGTTTTACATTCACTTGCGAGCCTTGAATGCGTAACACCCTTTTGATGACGGCTCCTGCTAACGTTATAAGGATTATGTTTTGAGGGCATGCACCTGGAATGTCCTTACCCTTAATTGGGAAGGTGCTTCTGCTGGTTGATGCCCTCATACGACTACAGGCTGACATCACCGCCATCCAAAAAGTGCGATGGACGGGACAAGGACGGAAGAAGGCCGTATAAAGGAGCGCAAATTCGGTGTTGGATTTGTGGTGGGATAGAGACTCCGTCGCCGAGTCCTGGCATTCACCCCGGTGGATGAACGTCTAGCCACAATCCGCATAAAAGCGAGGTTCTTCAACATATCGCTTATTTGTGCCTACGCCCCAACGAAAGAGAAGGACGACGTGACCAAATATACTTTCTATGAGCGCCTAGAATGCACCTACGAGCGCTGCCCCGCCACGATGTCAAACTCGTCCTTGGCGATTTCAACGATAGGGTGGGTAAAGGTGTCTTTGGCAAAACAGTCGGAAAATTCAGCCTTCATGACGAAACATCGGCAAACGGCTTGAGGCTGATCGACTTCGCTGGGGCCCGAAATATGGTCGTCTGTAGTACCAGATTCCAGATCAAGAAAATTCATCAAGCAACATGGCTGTCTCCTGATCGAAACACGCGTAACCAAGTCGAACATGTTGTGATAGACGGAAGACATGTCTCCAGTGTTTTAGACGTGCGTACGCTCCGAGGACGAAATATACACTCGGCCCATTATCTGGTAGCAGCGAAGATACACACCCGCCTCTATGCAGCAAATCGCTCACGTCAACAAACACGAGGAAGGTTAGACGTCGAAATGCTGCAATCGCAACAGACAGCCAAGAAATACTCTACTCGACTTGCACTGCTGCTCTCTGAGAGCACTTGGTATAAGGGAGCTGTGGAACGACATCTTAAACTCACTGCGTACCGCTGCAGCCGAAACAGTTGGATTTCGGCAACGACAAAAAACAAGCTGGTACGATGAGGATTGCCGGAGAGAAAACAGGCTGCCTACCTCGCAACCTTGCAAACGACCACAACACGTGCGGGAAGCGATAGATACCGAGAGCTGAAAAGGGAAGCGAGACGCATTTGCAGACAGCAAAAGAAAGAGGCCGAAATGCGTGAGTATGAAGAGCTTGGGAAGCTGGCCGACAGAGGTAATTGTCGAAAATTTTATGAAAAAATGAAGCGACTTAACGAAGGTTTCAAGACCGGAGCATCCGCATGTAGAAACCAAGGTGATAATCTGGTAACCGATGGTCAGGGAATACTGAGGGAACACTTCTCCGTCCTGCTGAATGGCAGTGAAGGTACGCTCCGAGGACGAAATATAGACTCGGACCATTATTTGGCTCCCACGTCACTGTTTACATTTCATAACTTCGAAGTCGTAAATAATTTTGCAAACCTGGGAACAAGCATCAACAACACCAACAATGTCAGCCTCGAAATCAAGTGCAGAATCACTCCTGCCAACAGGTGTTACTTTGGATAATTGAAAAGTAAAGTCCTCTCTCGACGAACCAAAATCAAACTGTATAAGGCGCTTATTATTCCCGTCCTGCATTATGGTGCAGAAGCGTGGACGATGTCAACATCAGATGAGACGATACTAGGAGTTTTCGAGAGGAAATTTTGCGCAAGATTTATGGTCCATGGAACATTGGGATCGGCGAATACCGCAGACGATGGAAAGATGAGCTGTACAAGTTATACGACGACATTGACATACATAGTTCAGCGAATAAAAAGACAGCGGATACCCTGGCTTGGTTATGTTGTCCGAATGGACGAAAACACTCCGACTTTGAAAGTGTTCGATGCAGTACCTGCCGGAGGAAGCCGAGGAAGGGGAAGGCCTCCACTCCGTTGGAGTGTAAGCTAATAGCTTGACATGAGCATTCGTATGATCCGTTGACTTTGGTGGCTTAAATCAAAAGCTTCTATTATTTTTGGGCCAGGTACCATAAGCTGAATAACCTTTGCTAGTGTATTAGGAGAAGTACTCGTATATACACATATGTACATCTGAAGTTCTGACAAAACTTTGTTAATTGCCTTAGAATATAATCCATACTCGGAGCATTTCTTTTTCGTTATAAATTTGAAAACAAGTTCTATCTATAATAAATTAATTATAATTTGTTGAATTAAATTATAAATAATGTATTCGAATACAGTTAAATGGTTCGATATATTACGATATTTTACGAGCATTTATTCGGTAATCACTCATACTGCGTATGAGCGCAATTATTAAAATATTTAATGTGTCAAAAACGCACAAAAATGGCATATCAATAAGAAGTATCTGAAAAAATAAATACCCGGAATCCGAAATAACAGTAAATTGCGAGAGTTTTGCCGGAAGCAGCAAAGCGGTCTCATATTTTATTGGCAAATGAACTAACCGAGATAAATTGACAGCGCACAATGTCAAAATGGCGCTTTCGCAGTTCGATTAAATTGCGATAATGCGAGATTCAATATTCTGATAATTTGTTGTATACAACAACGGATTTGCTCGATGTCATCGATGGTCTCATTGCTTGCATACAGTTATTTTCAAATGTATGTATAGGTATGTAGGTATGTATATGCAAAAGGTGGGATTCCGGCATTTCCGATTCGCAATGTAGTTGTAGTTGTTGCACACATGCATATATCCACGGTTGCAGCTCGACTCTGGAGCAGTGGTGCGGTTGGCAATGAATGAGTGACAGCCGAATTAAAATTCCGTCTCTGCGACAAATCTGCTTCTGTATGTACATACACTCATACATATATACATATGCACATATTTAAATACCCGCAGAATATTGTAATTGTTGCAGTCGTTGGTTTGCGTATTCTATGAAATTGCAGTTGAAATTTATACTTTTTTGTAAAGGTTTTTTACTTCAAATATCGCAAATATTCGAATATTTGGACTTTTCATCATCAAATATACGTTTTTCGTTTGCTGCCTTTATTGCTTGCAACGTTTTATATACAAATTTAAGTAATTACTTCGAAGCGGGTTTTCAACAAAAGTATCAACGATGAAACGAAAAATACTCTTAAACAAATTGCATCAGATTAAAGCAAATATTCTAAATGCAACAATCAATGAAAAAAACTCGCTGTTCAAATTGAGATGACATAAAAGAAACCAATATCTCCTAGTAATTTTCACAACAAATTACTATAATGATATTATTGTTATTTTTTGAATATATTACGACAACTTCACCATTTTAATCAGGTAACTGATTTCTCAGTTCATCTATAAAAAATATATAGTTGAAAATAAAATATAGTTCCAAGTAATATTTTTTTATTAAAATCAACTTTTATTTTCTCTATAAAGAGACCTGAGAAGACCGTGAAAAACGCAATTTTCATAGAAACATTTTAACTTTACACCAAATTCGAGCAATTGGGCTCAGAACGTTTCAGTTTCAATCTCTCACACTCGTTTATCATTACACACTCATATTATCAATTATCACAACATTTCTCTACACCTAGCATTCACACTTATACCTAAAGCTACGACTGTTGTTAAATCTTAACATTTGCTTTCTTTCTTCATTTTCTGTCTGCAGTTTTCCACACGCACACTCTACCTTTGCATCCTCATTAACATACAAATTGTTCAGTAGACGCGTTAACACATTTTGCCAAAGAGGGTGGCTCCACCCTCAGTTAGTCCTGACAATATTGTAGTTTTATCGCGGTGCTGAGTTTCGCCAACTTTTTCATAACGGGTGATTTTTTTGAGGTTAGGATTTTCATGCATTAGTATTTGACAGATCACGTGGGATTTCAGACATGGTGTCAAAGAGAAAGATGCTCAGTATGCTTTGACATTTCATCATGAATAGACTTACTAACGAGCAACGTTTGCAAATCATTGAATTTTATTACCAAAATCAGTGTTCGGTTCGAAATGTGTTTCGCGCTTTACGTCCGATTTATGGTCTACATAATCGACCAAGTGAGCAAACAATTAATGCGATTGTGACCAAGTTTCGCACTCAGTTTACTTTATTGGACATTAAACCAACCACACGAATGCGTACAGTGCGTACAGAAGAGAATATTGCGTCTGTTTCTGAGAGTGTGGCTGAAGACCGTGAAATGTCGATTCGTCGCCGTTCGCAGCAATTGGGTTTGTGTTATTCGACCACATGGAAGATTTTACGCAAAGATCTTGGTGTAAAACCGTATAAAATACAGCTCGTGCAAGAACTGAAGCCGAACGATCTGCCACAACGTCGAATTTTCAGTGAATGGGCCCTAGAAAAGTTGGCAGAAAATCCGCTTTTTTATCGACAAATTTTGTTCAGCGATGAAGCTCATTTCTGGTTGAATGGCTACGTAAATAAGCAAAATTGCCGCATTTGGGGTGAAGAGCAACCAGAAGCCGTTCAAGAACTGCCCATGCATCCCGAAAAATGCACTGTTTGGTGTGGTTTGTACGCTGGTGGAATCATTGGACCGTATTTTTTCAAAGATGCTGTTGGACGCAACGTTACGGTGAATGGCGATCGCTATCGTTCGATGCTAACAAACTTTTTGTTGCCAAAAATGGAAGAACTGAACTTGGTTGACATGTGGTTTCAACAAGATGGCGCTACATGCCACACAGCTCGCGATTCTATGGCCATTTTGAGGGAAAACTTCGGAGAACAATTCATCTCAAGAAATGGACCCGTAAGTTGGACACCAAGATCATGCGATTTAACGCCTTTAGACTATTTTTTGTGGGGCTACGTCAAGTCTAAAGTCTACAGAAATAAGCCAGCAACTATTCCAGCTTTGGAAGACAACATTTCCGAAGAAATTCGGGCTATTCCGGCCGAAATGCTCGAAAAAGTTGCCCAAAATTGGACTTTCCGAATGGACCACCTAAGACGCAGCCGCGGTCAACATTTAAATGAAATTATCTTCAAAAAGTAAATGTCATGAACCAATCTAACGTTTCAAATAAAGAACCGATGAGAATTGCAAATTTTATGCGTTTTTTTTTTTAAAAAAGTTATCAAGCTCTTAAAAAATCACCCTTTACATGTAGCAATCAGGCTGTTAAAGTAGACAATAAAGTATAATAATGTAATCTGCTTAAGTTTAATTAATTTAAATTTCGTAACAATTTTCTACATTTACATTTCATCTAAACTACCAGCAGAGAAATTATGAATTTAGAACACTTCCGCCCTTATACACCGGTAACTTGATGTTTACCGTAACAGTTTTAAAAGCCGCCCAAAAGATATTGTTTGAAGTTAACGATTTCAAATATTACTTTAAATGTATATATAATCTATGTTGAAATTATTTGGAGGTGTTATAAAGGGACGCTACAAAAGTAGACCGAAGGAGACAGCAAACGACGCCATATTTTTTCCCGCTCTTTTGGCATTACTCTTCACTAAGATTTGCCATTTCATCATGGAAAGATATATGTACGATTCAACAACGAGTCGAAATTATTATAATTATTTATACTACCGAAATTCGGAGTTTGTGGCCTCAACTTTAGAAGCACTACGTCCAATTTATGGTCATCAGCGATTAGGCTCAGTTTTGGCTGAGGATCTCGCCACAAGCCACACATGTCTCAATCGATTTATTGAAAATCAATTTTGGTGAACGTGTTATCTCTAGGGATGCAAACGATACATCGATGTTGCCTGGATCGATGTTGTGATTCTAAAAATATCGATACATCGATGTTGCCTGGATCGATGTTTTTTTTTTTAATTTTACTCCACATCTTTGCAGCACTTTTTCTGGGTATTAATGCGAAAACATCTGCTACGGAGAATTCGTTGGTTGAATGTGCACTTGAGTAATACTGAGAAGTCGCTTATGAATTAATGCGAAATAAGTTTCACAAAAAATCGAAAATACATTTTGTGTGACAGTCTATTTCGTGCTATGTGTGTTAGAAGTTGTTTTTGAGCGTTTAATATAAGTGTTGTTTCGAATTCATCTGTTATCAATCACAACTTTATTACAGGTGTAGTGAATATAAAATATATGTAAATAATCGCATTAGACGTTTAAATATTGTACATAACATTTCAGATTTTCAAAATGCTGCTGCTGAATAAAAAGCAAGGTCTGGAGCTTCTTTATAAGAAATTCATATTCTTGCAAGAAATTAAAAACATCAGATAACACGTCGAATCTTCGCTGTCACGCCACAGTGGGCGATTGGGCCTCGCTAGCGGCATTTAATTCAAATTTTCAAATTTGAAAAAACGTTAATTTTTTTCACAAATCGATAACAGATGCTTTGATTAGATTTTTGGCGGTTTTTTATAAGCTCTACGATCAGCTGATCATCAGCTGTGAGCTGTCAAACACAAAATATGTTTTAGCAAGTGCTTTACAATATTTTTTCTTTGTTGTGCGCACTGATTTCGAGCTCCTGTGAAATTTAAAATTTTTATTTGTTTTATTAAAAGTGTGGCTTTTTATTTTCAAGGTATGTATTACATAAAAAAATCAGTGTTAGTGACCGGTCTGTAAATGTGTTGTTCATAAAACGTAGTGGTAATTAAGTGTATTAACAACTAGCCCGCACTAGCGTGCACCTGTCGTTCATGGAGTAGAAGTTACAACATTCGCACGGATTAGGTCTAACTCTTTTTTTAGATGGAAGTATGTGAAATGTGTCCAAAATGTGTAATATGAACTGCTATTACCTGCTAACCTTTAAATCATGGAACTTTTTAGGAACAATGTCGATAGCAAACTGGGTACTTTTTTTAGTATGGAATGAAGAAGCGATCCCAACCAAGAAATTTCTCACCATGGAAAACTTTGTATTTGGTACTGTTCTCAAAAACCTTAAATATACTCAGGAGGAGCAGTACGAGATTGGCAAAAAGCTGCGAAATTTTACTACTAAGCTTGTAGAAAAGTGGAAAAACTGTAGAAGAAACAAAAACCAGGAATGGCTAGATACGCCGTTACTATTGATTGAAAGATCATCTTCCGAAATTATTACCACATGGAGAGAGCCGCTAAAGGACAAAATGCCGATATATATCCATGCTACGACAAACTGCGTTGTGCGAAAAAAAATGCTATCCTAGTGTCATCACGGTCACTGATCATTTCGCTGAAGTACCATTACAAAGCTTAGTAGACTATACGATTGCTAGGATTATTGTTTTCAAAACCAAATTGAAAATAACAATAACACCCAATTAAGTGCTATCTACAAATGGGGTTGTGAAGGCAGCAGCGGCCATTCTACTTACAGGTAAAAATTTAATGACTTCGATGGAGAGATGATAGATCAATATTTATTTACAATTTGTATGGTACCATTGATAGTGCAGAAGTCATATCGGAATCGGCTTCGCAAACATGCGGAATCTGTAGCGCGACTCCCAAAAATATGAACGATCTAAATTTGGTGAAAAGCTTTCCTATTAAGGAGGTTTTTCCAACAACCAAATTTGGCTGCTCGTATAACAGGAGTAAGCTATGATTTAATATATCGATTTAGCGTAATCTTACGAGCATTGACTTGTGGATACGACATAAATTCGGACGCATTCGGATCTTACACATTGGAAACTGCCGAAATTTTTGTTAAAGCATACTCCTGGTTTTACATGCCATCGTCTGTTCACAGAATTTTAATTCATGGAGCAGATATAATAAACCATTTTTCCCTTCCGATTGGTATGATGTCCGAAGAAGCCCTTGAAGCCAGGAACAAGGACTATCGAAACATACGCGAGAGCAATACAAGAAAAAATTCCAGGAAAAATACAATGGAAGATATCATAAATGCTTTATTAGTTTCGTCTGACCCTTTGATATCTTCATTGTCAAATGGGTCATCAAAAAATATTATTATGGACGATGATGTTAAGAGCTTGCTTTTAATGAAGCATCTAGATATGCCTGATTCTGATTCCGAAGATAATTTTGATTTATAAAATTTGTTTATTGAAGGTAAACAAAATTTTTGAAATAAAAAAAAAAAAATAAAAAAAAATTAAAAAAAATTTTAAAAATAAAAAAAAAAAAATTAAACAAAATGTTTTTTCTAAAAAAATTCTATGACTTTTTTCTGAGCTGTGAAAAAAAATCTTCTGAAAATATCTTTTTTCGTTTAGAAGTTATTAATTAAGATAATGCAGAATGCTCCTCGATAACTACGCCGCATTCGGAACCAAAACAAGTTAAGTTTATTAAACGAAGTGTTAATGCCAGTGATAAATTGCGGAAGAAACAAATAGACACCGGGGCTTCTACAAGTAATACCCAGAAAATGATTCTTGATGTTAGAACGCGATGGAATTCATGTTTTTATATGTTAGAGAGATTTGTCCAGTTAGCCCCTATTTTAAGTGAAGTACTGCTCACTCACCAAGAAGCACCCTCTATGGTTAATGCCTCCGAGCTGAACAAAATTAAGGAGGTGATTGAATTATTAAAATGTTTTGAAATTGTGACCAGGGAGATTTCGGCTGATACCTACGTTACCATTAGCAAGGTTATACCGTTAGTAAGCTGTTTAACTGAAGCTCTGACAAAAATTTCAGCTCAAGATGCTATTGTAGGGGAACTAAAAAGTGAACTACAAAAGAACATGAATAAGAGATTTGACAAACTTGAATTTAATTCAGTTCTGGCGTTGGCTACTGTTTTGGATCCGAGATTCAAATTACATTTTAAAGATGCACTGTTTAAAAACAAAACAGTTTTATATTTAAATAGTTTCATAAAGGATGCAAATAACGGCGTTAGTACGTCGTAATCTTCGGATGAGTGTGCAACAGAAAACCCGTTTGATATTTGGAGCCATCATAAACAGTTGGCCCACCAAAATATGAAATGTAAGTTTTCCAATTTATCTGCTATTACAACAACAGAAGTTGAAGTGCAAATGTATCTTGGATCGTCTGTTGCTTCTATCAATCAGAATCCAACAGAAATGTGGGATGATATGAAAATGTATTTCCTGAATTGTATAAACAAGCTTCCAAATATTTATCTATTGTGGCCACTTCAGTCCCTAGTGAACGACTGTTTTCTAAAGCTGGAGCAACGATCACGCAGCAAAGAAATCGGTTGACAGGAAAAAGACTTTCCAAATTGTTATTTTTAAATTCTTTTTTAAATAAATAATTTGTTGTTTGTTCAAAAACTATTTATATCTTTTATTTATTTAGAAAAGGTTTTAATAGGTAGCTGAAATATATATCAACTAAAGGCGTACTACTGTATTTCACTTATTTATGGTTCTGAAATAAGCTTTTTATGCTCACTAATAAAATACATTAAAAAAGTTCAAAAATCCATCGACGTTTCAATGGCCGATGTTTTTGATTTCGATATTGTTGAAGAAACATCGATACATCGATCGATCGATGTTTCATTTCACGATGTTTGCATTCCTAGTTATCTCACGAAATCTCCCAGTCAGATATAACGGATGTGATACCGAACATATTAAGTAATCTGTAAAATTTGTTGATGAAATTATGTCGGTATCTTTTCTAGATGAAAATGTGAATTGGTGCTAAAAATAACGATTCAACGGACTGCCGATTGGATCAGCAGTGCGAGATTGTCCTTTTTTAGAGCAACTTAGTGATTACAAAGTATTGTTAGTGTTCTAGGGTTAATCTCGTCTACTACGCGGATGACCTAGAGTCATTGCCTCAAAATGGAGTCTTCGGCCTCAAATAAAAAAGTCATTCAATTTCATTTTACGGCCATCTAAAACAATTTCAGAAATTTTCGAGATGTTTTCTGTACGGTTACGCTGAAATAGCAGCCACGCCAGTTTTCAAAAATGTTGTTCACAAATGCCGGCCTCTACTGTGTTCCTCTCTACAAAATTCTAGTTATCCAGCTTAATTTTTTTAAGCTTTGTAATTTTTGGCATTTGAATTTAACGGCATTTTATGAACCAATGTAATTATCTAAATGTAGTCTGAAATTATTGCATAAACACATACATACATATTAGGGCTCTTAAAATTATTCGATGAACCTGAAAACCGATTATGCGAATATTCGGTTTGTAGCCGTTCGTACGAATATTAACCGGTTAGTACTATTCGATTAATCGCAATGTTACGACTATTCGAATAGTCGTTCAACTGCGGTTATTCGAATAGTTATACTGTCACTATTCGAATAAATGAAAATTGTTTGAAATCCAAACAGCTTTTGATTTTTTAAAGTTTCCGCATTCTAGCCACTTTATCAGAATCAGAGAGGACGTTCTCCATTGCTGGACACATTGTGGCACCACGTAGAAGCTGCTTGCAACCAACAAATGTTAACCTTTTAACTTTTTAACTTTCTTATATCAAAATAGACGTTTTATGAAAAATACTGATTTAATACACTCGCCCTGTTGAAATGGTTAAAAACTATTATGTCATTACTTTATGGTTCCCGTGACATCATTGTTATTCTTTGCATTTTAAAGCAAGTTAATCGTTAGTTTTAATGTTTCCCTTTTTTCAATAAAAATAAGAAAATTGATTAACTTGCACTATTCGAATAGTCGACAACGAACGGTTAACCGAATAGTCGAAAATGAGCGGATAATCGAATAGTCGATAACTGACGACTATCCGAATAGTGCAAACCGAATATTATTATTCGAATAATGCCCTATTCGGTTAGTCGATTAGTCGAATACCAAGAGCTCTAATACATACATATATACATTAGGGGTATAACTTTTTTGCAACATAATATTTACATGGCCGTACATGATGAGCAATGGTGAAAAAATATTAACTGCGTTTTTACTTTTTTGTTTTCTTTCAAAAAGTTCCCGCACCAACGAATGATTTTTTTTTATTTTGATAAAAAAAAAATTTGCAAAAAACGCGTTTAAAGTTTTCAAATCCCATAAGCCTCAATGTAAAAATTTGCACTATTTTGTGGATATCTCCGAAACCATGCATGATATTGATATAAAATTTTTATACGATATAAAACACTATAAAATCTACGTTTCGGCATTATTAACTCAAAAAAGGTATTTTTTGATTATTTTGAAACAAATATTATTTATTATTATTTATATATAAGAAAAATATAGTTTTTGTTAATTTATTTTTCTTTTTTTAATTACACATATATTTTAAAAAATGAGTTCAGAGAAGTAAGATTGCCGGTCTTGGATCTTGATAAAGGAAGAAGTTCAACCATATTTGAAGGCATCAAGGAAGTTCTAGATAATTTTCAACTGTGGGGCTGCATCAAAATGATTGTGTGTGATACAACAACCGTCAATATAGGACATTAAAATGGAGCTGTTATCTCACTCAAAAAATACTTTTCAACAAAAGGTTTACATTCACCGCAATATGTGGGCTGTCAATATCATATTTTAGATCTGATTTTAAGACATGTAATGGATGAGTCACTGGATGGAAAATCAATATTCCGTACGATATATTTTCAGAAATGACCAATAATTTCGATGCTCTAAAACAAAGTTTCGCTCAAGGCAAAGAAAAATTGAAAGTAAGATGCATCAAATGGCGCGATGACATGCAGTATCTGTATGAGCTAGGACAAGCGTTCAAATATTATGAAAAAAAAAAATCTTTCCTTATACAAAATTTAAGACTCTACCATCGCTAAGCAACGCCCGTTGGAACTCAAGGGTTATACTCTGCATTTTGACATGCATACTCATTGCCAAACACCGAACAAAACTGTTGCCTATTTGTTAATAGATATGCGGCGCTTGGTATGATGTATGGTTTTCCGACCACCGTTTTCATGTAAATTACTTCACAAAAATAGAAACATCGGTAAAGCCTTTTAAAGCAGCACACAAATGTTTTTTTAAATTTTAAAACACTGGGTGAAGGAAGACTCATTTATTGCAAACCAACAGCGCCCGAATATATGCGCAGAACGAGCCATCAAATTGATACAAGACATTTATCCGAAATGTAAATCTAAGCGCAGTTTAAATCTTAAGTTTATTGCTTCTAACTTTAAATAAAATATATGTGTAATTAAAAAAAAAGAAAATGAATTAACAAAATTATATTTTTCTTATATATAAATAATAATAAATAATATTTGTTGCAAAATAATCAAAAAATACTTTTTTTGAGTTAATAATGCCGAAAAGTAATTTTTATAGTGTTTTATATTGTATCAAAATTTTATATCATTATCATGCATGGTTTCTGAGATATCCACAAAATAGTGCAAATTTTTACATTGAGTCTTATGGGATTTGAAAACTTTAAACGCGTTTTTTGCAATTTTTTTTTTTTATCAAAATAAAAAAAAATTCAATTGCGTTGGTGCGGGAACTTTTTGAAAGAAAACAAAAAAGTAAAAACGCAGTTAACATTTTTTCACCATTGCTCATCATGTATGGCCATGTAACTTTTTATTTTTGAAAAAATTGTTAAAAGTTATACCCCTAATATACATATGTACATATATTCTCAACCAATTTGAATGAAGTGATTTGCTAAAATTTTAGTCGCTTTTAAAGTGTCATAACCAGCTTAGAGTTTTCGAACGGATGACTGCCAGCTGTCAATTACGTGATTGACAATTGAGTGTATGACAGTTATCTATATTGTTCGGCATGTGGCCGACAAGTTTGACATTTATGCCAAACATAACACTTGACTAGTGTCCAGCACAATTTAACTTTATTGCAGGGGTGACATTTTCGAAAATATTATATTATTATTGTGTACAATATTAACATTAAACATATTTTGTTATTACATCCAATAGATGTGCCAGCAGATAAGCGCACAGGAACTTCATTTAATTTATATTCCAGTCCAAATTAATTTCTCACTGACAGCCACAAACTTTTGTAGTTGCGGCTACCAACCAAACCAATTTTGTTTAAGGCGAAAAGTTTGTCTGTGGAGCGTTGCAGCTTTCAGTGATGCAATGCCAGCACCACCCTCGCTCTTGCCACATTCCTAGGGCAACACGACCGCTGCTGTTTCAGCCAGCGGCAGTTGACTTGTCTGGCGGCGCCCAAAACACTTGTGCACATGCCAAAAGTTGTCACGTGACAGAATGTCAACATGCATATAAACACGAACTTGCTCTTCTGCAGTTCACACGCCCGCTAGTGAACACGTATTTATTTTATATTCGTTTACATAGTACACGCACATAGTTAGGTTTTTAGAGATATTGGCGCAAAAAAACTGAATGAGTTGTTTCAGCTCTTGTGTCGACGTTTATGAGAATCTTATTTACTGCTGATTTCGGATGGATTCAATACGGAACTTAATAATGAACATAAATGTCTACATATATGAGTTTGAAAGTACATATGTACTTGTGTGAATATTTATAGTGGTTTATGTACTGTCCCTAAGAGAACTTTAAACTTTGATTTACTTATAAATTTGAGGATTAGGAAAGAAGTGTCTTCTTCTTAACTGGCGTGAACAATGCTTGCGCGGTTATAGCCGAGTTTTAATGGTTTTACCAATTTTTCGATCTTAAGATGGTAAGCTGTTTAGTGAAAAATTTTAAATTATATATACATATATATATTTGGCGTAGGAACAGCTTAAGCGATTATAGCCGAATTCATCAGAGCGCACCACTCATTCCTCCTTGTTGTTTTTTGGCCCCAACTGGAAATACCAAGTCTGGCTTCACTTGGTATTTCCACCTCGTCTTTCCAACGGCGTTGAGGTCTTTCTCTTCAGCGGCTTCCGCCAGCGGGTACTGCATCGAACACTTTCAAAGCTGGTGTGTTTTCGTCTGTTCGGACAAAATGCGTAGCCACTGTCTTTTTATACTCTCGCAACAAAAGTTGCTAAGAGATATACATCGTTATAGTGTTGTTCACATAACTGTTGTTTGTAAGTCATAAAAATAAACGAGTTAGATATAGGGTTATACATATATATCAAAATGATCAGGATGACGAGGCGAGTCAAACTCCGAATATCTGTTTGGCCGTCCGTGTAACGGATAACTAGAGTAAAAATTTAGATATCTTAATGAAACTTGGAACATATGTTCCTTGGGACCGTGAGAGGGCAAAATCGGACTACTGCCACGCCCACAAAATGGCGAAAACCCAAAACACATAAAGTGTCCTAACTAAGTCATAAAGTTATAAAAGTAAAGTTTGGAACAAAGGATCGCACTAGGAACGGGCATATTTGGAAGTATCTTTTTTGGGGAAGTGGGCGTGACCCCTCCCCCAAATCGGTTATTTGTATGTATCTCGCAAACCAATAAAGCTATATAAACCAAAATTTCTGCAGTTGGTTCTCTTTCGTACGAAACCACACACCATGAAAATAGTTGAAATCGGATAATAACCACGCCCACCTCCCATACAAAGGCTAATTTGAAAATTACTAAAAGTGGGTTATCTCACTAACGAAAAACGTCAGAAACACTAAATTTTACAGAAGAAATTGCTGAAGGAAGCTGCACTCAGATTTTTTTACAAAATGGAAAATGGGGGTGGCATCGCCCACTTGTGGGTCAAAAACCATATCTCAAGAACTACTCGACCGATTCGAATGAAATTCGGTATATAATATTTTCTTGACACCCTGGACACGTGTGGAAAATGGATGAAATCGGTTCACAACCACGAGAACTTCCCATATAACTCAATTTCGAACTCCATCTTATTCCTTCACTTTACAATATATACATAAGGAAGCAATGAAGATAGCGAAATAAAACTTTACACAAATACTGTATATGATCTGTGGCATCAATTGTGAAAAAATTCTCGAAATCGAACTATAACTTTTCAAAGCCCCGAATATCAAATATGACAAATTTTTCACCAAAAATTTTTTTTCACCGAAAATTTCAGTAAATCTCTCAGGTATCTTAATTTAATTTAGAGACATCTTCTAATAGTGTGTCTCTGTACCAGAAATGGTTAAAATCGGGTCACAACTTCCCCTAGCTCTCATATACCTAATTATAGGATTTTCAATTTGGGTCAAATTGTTTCTTAATTCTTCTTCTTCTTAATATTATTAATACAAATATATAAATAAATTGCGAGAGTATAAAATGTTCGGTTGCACCCGAACTTAGCCTTTCCTTACTTGTTATTCGCTAAAATTGTCTAACGACATGTCATCCAAATCGGGCCAAATTATTCGGTTATCACTAAATGATAGCGATTCCCATTCACAGTAACGGCAGCAATATTCTCGATTGTACCGGCAATTTTGTCTCACTGACACGGGAACATTTTGTACAGTGGATTAAAATTTTTCCACAGACGCTCTATTGTTGATCTGACTGGACGATTAAAACGGCCATAAATTGAACGTAGCGCTCTTAAAGTTGAGGTCACTGATTCCGAATTTCGGTAATAAATCGTTTTTGGACCATATACATATCTTTCCATTATACAGCAATAAAAATATACAATAGTTACATTTCCTGCGGGGAAGCTAAATGGTCCATATGATATTAATACATATGTAAGTATGTGTGCAACTACTACGTATGAGCTTGTTGATTTGATATGCATTTTGAAGTGAACAACTTTGCGAGTTTTCTACTCAACAACATCACGCACCAAACATGCCGCAATAAATTCTTTCGGAGACTGAGTTCTCTCGAGTTTGGCGGCAATTTTGAGGTGGCAGACAACCAAAATGACGGCAAGATGGCGTCGCACATATTGGCGAAGCGTGTTGGAATTTATGAATTAAACGCTTTGGGTTCACACTTAATTGTTTAGCGGTTATGTGGTTATTGAGGACGGGGAATTCGGTTCACTATTTGTTATTGAAAAACTTTTATTTTTAATAAATAGTGTGAAAATTATGGTTGAACGATTTTGATTTATGTGGATATTTATAAATATTTTTCGAGGCATATTAGCGGATTACAAGACCCCATTAGATAAACGAATATTCGGCAACTTTCATAAGCTGCAGTTTTTTCGTTTCCATTAAATAATAAATTGTTTCAAAAATTAAAAAAAAGGCTAAATTCGGTAATATTATCGCAATTTATTTATTTATTTAATTTTATTAAGATAATATAAATTTTGATGCATATATTCGACATAATAATATTAATGTGTTGAGGTACTTCCAGGGCCACTTTCACTTGCAACACTTCTGTACCTAATTTTTTCTTTATAAGGATTTAGTAGTTTTCGAGATATATAAGTAACGGCTGATCCAAGTAATTTGGCATTTCATCATGGAAAGACTTACGCCTTAACAACGCTCTATGGGCTCTTGAAAAGTTCCAGCTAGATCCGACGTTTTTGAGCCAAATTCTGTTCAGCGATGAGGACCATTTCTGGCTCTATGGGTATATATGTATGTAAACAAAGCAAAACTGCCGCATTTGGGACGCAGAGCAACCTGAAGAGATTCAAGAGCTGCCATTTTATCCAGAAAAAACAACGGTTTGGTGTGGTTTGTGGGTTAGAAATGACGCCGGTGAGAACGTAACCGAAAATGTCGGCCGCTATCGAGCCAACTATTTAATGCCTGTAATTAAAGCTAACGTTCTCGGCGACATTTAGTTTTAACAAAATATGTACGTTTTTATCTAATAGAATAAATAAAACATTGGATAACGAGTATATCGATAACAAAAAATGGTATATTGAATCCCCAATGATAAAAAATACTGGATCAATACAGATTAGTATGTCTGTTAATGAATTCCCAAAGAATTCAGATAAACTGGATGATATTGACGGCCGTTATTTGCCGTCAGTGTTTTCTGAAAATTAGAATTACCGAGTGGTTTACAATATTTTCATTTTTCTCTACAATGTCAAAGACAAAAAACATGAAGTAAAATATCTTGTTCACCGATTGGCGTTTGAATTAAAATGCATTGTGGACACTACTACCATTATTCCAGCACATGTCGAAAGTATGAATAATGATGAGAAATGCTAGTTGACTGACTCTTAATATAATGCTATTATTTATTTGCGCCTTCAATTCTTTAATTACTACGTGGTAGCGGACTCATTACTATAATCCCACGTTGATAAATGGTGATTGTTTTCCAACCACCCATCTACAGCTCATTAGGGGGCTCTCATGCATTTATGTATATGCAAACAAATATATTTATATTGCATGAGCATGGTGGAAGGGTATGCACTCCACATACACACAAATGCATTGCTGCAAGCCATTAATAAATGGCAATGCAGCTTAAAGCCTTAATGTAATCGTGGTTGCGTTAATCCCAAATACTCACACCAACTTGGAGTGCGGCAAGCGACTGGCATTAACTTGGCTGAGCTATGAAATGGCTAACCGCCTTCCAAGAAGTACTCACTTCAGATATACTCATATGATGAGTAACGGATAAAGGTCCTGTTGCATTTGTATATTTATTTGGGGGACTTCCATCTTAAAGATACTTGCTTGGTCTTTGCTTGAGGTGTATGGTGAATGGGTGTATGGTGGATGTGGTTAGTTGCTGTGAGTTGGGGATGATTATGCATCAAAATGTGAGACCAAAATGTGACAGCTGCAAAGCCGAAGGACATTTCCGCCTCTCAGCCAACAAACGCCCTTCCGTTGCAATGCAAAGCCGGCGAGTGGGATAGAGGGATGGAAAACTGCCGTACGCTTGCAACATGCGCCAATAATCATTAAAGTCAAATCACACGTGCAACGCAGCGGTGTCGTCGTTGGTAGGTAACGGAAACGCGTGAACACCGGACGTATATCAGAATTTGGCAACGTGTGCGAAGCGCAATATTTTTTATTCCAATTAACACATAAATTGCATAAAAAATAATGAACAATGACAGTGTGAAAGGAAACAGGAGTAGAACTTTGATAACTAACTTTCCACATTTCATTTATTACTTTAAAGGTTGGTGCACATTTTTGTATGTGTATATATGTATGTATATTTTCGCACTACCATACCACCACAATTCCAAAGTTGCAGTCCGAAGTCTCTGATTTCAAAACTCAGTAGAAAGCGTAATTTTCAATTACTATTGCTTGTTGTGACCCTTTTCTCTGTTCTCTGTATTGTCTACATTTAATTTTTCTAGTCGTCTCCTTTTTTTCATTTCCCTCATGCAATTCTTCTTTTACAAATACAAATAGATGCCGCTTTTGTTGTTGCGCTATGCTACCATTTGAGAACAACATAATCTTTTAAGTGGAGTACAATGTGAGTGGCGCGTGTTATTGCATATGAATGATTGAATTTTTCTGCGAAACAGCACTAACAAGAGGATTTAGCAAAAATGAGAGCTTAATTCGAGTCGCATTGCAATTTGAGTTTTGCATTACATGTTCACAAATGTACATACAAATATCCATATTTACAAAAATATATAATATTTATATGTACGTAAGTATACCAAGGCATATAAGAAAGGTTTTGACAGACGTGTAGTCAGTGAAATAAACTTGGAACGTGTTAGATATAGTGTTGATTCTGAGCAGTGTATGGAGCTGTCTAATCGGAATACACTAAAGATTTCACACCGATCTGTAACAATGGCTCAAACCTATATCGACAATTTCACTCTGAAGTCCGATCGGTATCATTTGGCTGACTGTTGGCATAGAATACTCAGTAATACCCGAACTTAACCATTCCCATATTTTTAAGTACTTAAGTAAGGTGAGATCCGAACTTAAGCCTTATTTTCTATTCTAGAGTTTAATCAATAAAGTCTTATAAGATTTCAAATTGCGAAGTACAATCCAACAGGAGTGTATTACCTATGATTCAGAAAAGTCCAATGTAGACGATTCATGAAACATGATGACCCCATAATTGTTCTACGATTAGGAATATAAAAGCCATGTTGTTAAATGAGCTTTAATTCTATGCCAAAAGAGCTTAGAGAATAGAAATAAATATTTTTGGTAGAATTTGAATCCCTTTTAGATCCCTAACAATATCGGCAAGATAATTCTTGGCGTTGGAGGAGTATTAGAATAATATGCCAAAAAAGAGACGCATTTTTAAGGCATTACATTATGTATATATTTTCCCAAAGTTCCTAGGTGGAACACAACTCTAATGCTGTTCTTGTGATGTCATTATGGGGCTTATGCAGCGTGTGCCCGATCGATCTCCATTTACGACGACGGATTTCGATGTGGAAAGATGTTTGCTTGGCCAAATCCCAGAGATCCGCGTTGCTTATAGTATTGGGCCAGAATAACCTTATAATCTAGCGGATACAGCGATTAAAAAAGGATTGTATAGTTTGTAGGGCACACGAAGTTAGGTTCCATGTTTCGCATCCATATAAAACTACTGATTTATCATTAGCGTCGAATATGTTGAGCTTTGTGCGTCTAGATATGTGCGTTGCTCTCCATACCTTGTGTAGCGCCTCAAATGCAGCGCGTCCCCTAGCTAAACGATTACTGATGTCGGCTGCTGACCCGCCGGTTTTTGTTATAAAGTTACCGAGATAGCAAAATACATCCAGTTCTTCCAACGGTGTCCCAGCGATGTAGAGCGCTTGCGCTTCAGTGTTATTGATGCTCATGACCTTTGTTTTTTTAATGTTGATTCTTAAGCCGGTTTGTGCTGCAGCGTCACCTTCCGCTTGGAGTTTTGGAGTCTTGGGAAAAAGGTTATCCTTCTTTAAGCTCAGATGGTATTTTTACGGAATTCCAAACGTTTTTCAGTAAAGGTTGCAGCATACGATTTTGGGTCAACTTTGAGTAGCTCCAGGTTGATGTTGTCGGGTGCGGGGGCTTTGTTGTTTTTCAGCTATTTAATCGCTAATAAAATAAATAAATAATAAAAATCATTGATTATTTGGCTTTCGTCTGGGTGCGTGTTGGAAATGTCACGCCTTGTAGTGTGGCTTTGATAGTCGCATGGCTGAATGGACTCTGCTGACGGCGCTGTGAGCAACTTTTGGTAATATTGCTCCCAGATGTGGGGTTGCTTGTCCTTGGAGGTCGTTAACTCCCCATTTTCATCTTTAAACGGCTTTGTAGTTTTAAAGCCTGTGTTTGTTAGCTGTCTTACCGTTCGATAAAGATATCGGGTTCGATGTATTCAGCGGCAGCTTGCGCTTTGTTTGCAAGATTGTCACTCCATCTTCTTTTGTCAGTTCTAGCACATTTCTTCATTTGATTGTTCATGTTTCTATACCGTTTGTGCAGCTCATCCTTAGATTGTCTAGTTTTCGCGCAATTTAGCTGTTTTTTTTACGTTCGTTAATAAGGTACCATGTTTGATCAGAAATCCAACACTTTCGTTTGTTCGCTTTATAGCCGACATGCACTTTTTCTGCATTAAGGAATACACTTTTTATCTGGGCCATTCGTATACAGGTGAGCATACCGCAGTGGAGGAATTGCACACCGATAAGTGCAAATTTAACAGGTATGTTATTATATATTTCATACATTTCTAAAAATACTTATAAAGAAATATGTCCAGGCCACTGAATTTTGGTTTGATTGAAAATGGGAGTGACGATCTACGTTTAGAAGTGTGCCCTGATTAGTTCAGGTCAGCTGACGTGCTCATATCCATGATTAAAAAACACGTTGCTCCAGGTACCGTTATTCGAACAGATTGTTGGAAAACTTACGATTACTTATCCAGTAACGGGTGTGAGCATCATCGAGTTAATCATAGCGACCCAGACAACCCATTTGTGGCTGAGGACGGTACACATACGCAGCGTATTGAGGCCCAGTGGCGAGTAATAAAACGTTTTTTGTGAAGGATAATTACTACAATCCTGAAAATTCTGCAGACATGGTGGTTGAATACGTATGCATGTAGGAAAACCATTGCGAACAAACACGAAGATCCTTTCGTAAAGCTTTTTGAAGTCATTAAATATATTTATAATAAACACTTTTAATGTAAAAAAAATACTTCATTTTTTCTATTTATTATTTCTTCCTGTATTTGCTGATTTAATTAGGTACATAAACACAATTAAACATACAGTTACTCAAACATTTATCGAATTTTTGCGGTGTGTGAACTTATTCATGTATAAAAGACAGAACAAAACAAAAATCAAATGGAAACATTTTTTATAAGCAAGATTGGAGGTTAACATTTTCAAAAACCAAAACGTATTTCATTCAAACCACAATATTTCGTGCAAGCAAAGGTTGCAGAAAAGCCCTTACTAAAACGTTTTTCGAGTCCAAAAAAATAGCGCTTTTGGACTGGCAAGCAAAAAATCCAGATGTGTACCCTATTGGGTATCTATGGAGAATATTATCCGCTAAGGTTTTTTAAAATGGACGCCAATATAATACCACAAAAGAGTAAAAATGGCAATACAGCTAAAATAGACTTAAATCAGCATGACCACGTTAAAATGTTTGTTTGATACAATGCCATCACGTCTTAATCAAGTCAAAATTCATAAAGAAAAGTTTATTAATAACAGACAACCTTAATTCATCAAAATATTAGAAAAACTAACTATTTTTTTAACATGCACATATGTTTAAATATTTTCTATGAATCATATTTTTACTTCTTATTTTTTTCGCATATACTAAAGGAGTTTCAGTTTATTTTTGCTATGTGATCTAACTATGAATACAAATAATTAAAAAAAAAACAAAACTTCGCTAGGTCCTTTTATTTTAATTTTTTAGTTTGAAGTCGTGCACATATAATTTCTTTACTGAGGTAGGCAACAGAAGAATTGTCAAATGGAGAACTGAAATGTAAAACACAATGAACGTGATTCTTAAAATCGTCATCTATAAAATGATCTAATATAATAGCGCATATTTATAATTAAAATAATATGTTTTGTTACAAAAAGTTCGCCATTTTGCCAACTTTTTTGTTGGTTGGAAAAGTGAAAAAAAAAACTCTTTATATACGACTTTTTTGTACTATTGTTGTTTAATTCCGCCATAGCGGACTTCTCTTTCAAGTTAATACATTTTTCACTTAGAATTTTAAATAATGATTAAGCACTAGCCTTGACTTCAGCTCTTTGTTTTGGTTTTATTGTTTTGTACCACCGTTTGTCAATTTTTCTTTCGTTTTTGTTTTGCTCGCGTGTTCTGGGGTCGTGAGCGCGTCACTCAACAGGAAATGAAAACCCAAAAAAGCTAATTGTAAACGAATGGCAATCTTGTCTTCTATCATATGGGCTTTTCCGTCATGTCGAACGTGACAATCGCACACATTTCAACTAAAGTGTTTTTTAATTTTGACAGTAGGATTTTTAACAGCTTTTTATTAGTCCTACATTTAGGGTTAAGGTTGATTTTGGAACGATTATCATTTTCAAGATAATTGCAAAAAACCAAGGTATTCGCACGGGACAAAAAATGGAGGTCGTTTTGCGGGCAACGATTCAAACACCGATTTCAGCGAATTGTGAGGCAATATTCAATTGTTTTTGATTGTAGAACGTTTTGCACTGGTGCCTTTGAAATTGTATGCATTTCTCCCAAAACATAATTTATAGTTTTTATACTCTCGCAACATGTTGCACAGAGTATTATAGTTTTGTTCACATAACTGTTGTTTGTGTCACCAAGAAATAAAAGAGTTAGATATGGGGTTATATATATATAAATGATCAGGATGCCGAGTGGAGTTGAAATCCGGATGTCTGTCCGTCCGTCTGTCCTTGCAAGCGATAACTTGAGTAAAAATTAAGATATCTTAATGAAACTTGGAACATATGTTCCTTGGTACCCTGAGGAGGTTGCTTTCGAAAATGGCGGTGGCAAAATCGGTCCACTGCCACAACCACAAAATGGCGAAAACCGAAAACCTATACAGTGTCATAACTAAGCCCAAAATAAAGTTATGAAAATAAAATTTGGTACAGAGGATCGCATTAGGGAGGGCACATTTGGATGTTTTTTTTTTAAGTGGGCGTGACCCTGCCATCAAATAGGTTTTTTCTATATATATTGCAAACCAAAAAAACTGTATAAACCAAACTTTCTGCAGTCGGTTCTCTTTCGTACGAAACCACACACCATGAAAATAGTTGAAATGGGATAATAACCACGCCCACCTGCAATACAAAGTTTATATTGAAAATGACTAAAAGTGCCTTAACTCACTAACGAAAAACATCAGAAAGACTAAATTTTACAGAAGAAATATCAGAAAGAAGCTGCACATATCTCATATCTATCTACCATATCTCAGGAACTACTCGACCGATTAGAATGAAATTGATGACAATTGTGGAATATGGGCGATATCTAAATTTTTTCCATCTGATTTGTTCACTTCATAATATATACATTAGGAACCATCTTCATTGAAATAAAAGTTTGCACAAATACTGTATATGATCTTTGGTATCACTTTTGAACAAATTTTCGAAATCGGAGTATAACTTTTCAATACCCCGGATATCGGATATGAATAACTCATTGCCTAAGGGTAATTTTTCACCGAAAATATAGGTAAATCTCTCAGATATGTTAATGTAATTCATTCCCTTTGAATTTTTTCTTATAACAGTTTGTCTCTGTACCAAAATTTGTTAAAATCGGGTCAGAACTTCCCCCATATTCCATATACCTAATTATAGGTAATATAAAATTTAAGTGAGCGTATAGTCTTCGATATATTGTATCTTGGTGGTGAAAACGAGTGAATCGGTTCAGGAATTACCTCAGTCCCCATATACTATTTATGATGATTTTCGTTATTCTATTGAACTTTATGCCGAATATATGGGTCGAATTGTGTTATCTTTGTAAAATTACATCAATAAATTGCGAGAGTATAAAATGTTCGGTTGCACCCGAACTTAGCCTTTCTTTACTTGTTTCTTAATTAAATATTTACCACATTCGCACGGGACATTTGGTTCCATCATAATATTTATGTTGATTATGTTGTTATAATACGGAAATTATGGAATGAAAATAGTATTATGAATAAGAAGCAGCTTTTACTTTTTGACTATATTAACAAAAGAAACGCAACTGAAAAAAAATTTAAAACAATTTTATATTTGTGGCCTAAATATTACAGGCATTTAAGCGGGAAAGGCACTTAAGCGGAGGCTCTTGAGCGGGGAATTTTATATGTAAATTTAGAGAAAAAACAACGATGCCGCAAAATATGATAACTTAAGTGGTAAAGGCACTTAATCGGGGATCATTGTATATGATAATAAAAGAGCAAAAACTTACAGTTATTTGCGATCGCAGACTTTCTTCTACATTTTATTTTGCTCTTTGTGCCCTTAGAAAGCGCTTACACATACCAAAATTCAATGCATAATATGTTTCCTTAAAAATTTACTAAAAAAACAAAAAGCAGAAATATCGAAATGAGAAAAATAGCTCTTGAGTGACTAGGCCTTCGTATATTTCAAAATGGGTTAAGAAGAAATTTAAAACGTATTTAATATAGATAAATTTAAATATTTTCCTATACCCGACCATGCCCGCTTTATCCCCGAAATCGTGGGATGAGATTATAAAGTTTTCCCAAACTAAAAATTTCTTATAAAACTGAGAATTACTCCTTATACAATTAACCCACACCCAATCTTCCACCATTGTGTTGCATCACTTTCCTTACATACTGCAGAATTTAATGGTTTGCCGAGGATTTCAAAGCCATTTAAAAGCAGGATACTTGAGCAATTGCGCAAATGTTGAGACAATGACAACGGACGGGAGTTGAGAAAGAATTAATTGTTCGTCGGCAATCTAAAATCCTTAAAGATGCAAGGGAAATGTTAAATGAACCAATTTCATCTCCGGTTCTCCTTTACAATGTGAAGGTAAATGATTCATTCGTTTGTCTTCGCCACCTACAGTGGTGGTCTCCGCTTCCGGGGTTTCCCTTTCACATTTCATTTGTGTATTGTCCTTGTCCCGTTTAGTGTACGGTTATACGAACGTGACTGGCGTACTCGTATTTGATTTTATTTGCACACCCCTGCAGAAAACCGGTGTGAGCTCTGCTTTAGTCCCCTTTCCATTTTCGTTGTGACCCTCAAGCAGTTTTAGAAAAATTGTGTAATGTGTTCAAGTGTTTGCACTGCATGCGTTGCAAGTGTTGCATTGACATTGAGTCGAGTTTTATTTCATTCTGTCAGCGCACCACCACTACCGCCCAGCGCGACAACTCGCTGTTGCAACGTTCCGGTCTGTGCCGGGTGTTTGCTTTGTTCATTCTCTCATTCATTTGTTTTTATTTTTATTCTGGTTTTATTTTGTTCGTTTGTTTGTTTACGCACGTAGGTAATTGGCCGAGAGCCCCTTAAAACGCCACTGATTTTGTTGTTGTTGCAACTTCATTACAGTCTGCTGTTGCCACGACGGTCGAAGTTGAACGTCAAATTCCTGCTCTGACAGCGTGTCCACCCATTCGTCGTTGGAGTCGTCAACATCGTCGTCGCAGTAGTAGATGGAGTTTTAGTTCATAATCCTTTTCTAATTAGTTTTCCATTATCCTTATAGTGCATGATGGATTTGTGGTTAATAATGATGTCACTCGTACGGAACTATGAAGTTCAACTCTGCCTTGTAAACTGTGCGAGTATATTTGGACAAGAGAACTTATGCTGCAAACCTTGTCCGAGAATTTCTGATGGTTGTTGCTTACAATGTGTCTAGTTTAGGAATTTATATTAGTTCGAAACTATACTTTTGTTTACATAATTTAGCAATGCATCACATAAACAAGTCTGTATGTAGGAAGTACCAATCCTTCCAGCTTTAATGTAGTAAGTTGTACTAAGAAAAATACCTCTACACTGAGTTAGTAAAAAAAAAAATAAACGCTTTTCTGAAACAAAATAAGAAACGGGATCTTAATCTATGTAAGATTTGTTAATAAAGTACAGTTGTTTGATTTACACACGTAAATTGTTCACCTAATGACAGACTAGGTCGAATATTACCTTATTAAATTTCGAGTATATTGCCCAATTTTCAATTCGAACAATGATTTTGGAGATACAGACTGAAGAAGCTGCACGCTAGAGAGTAGCTTAATTGTCAATGCTTTATGCTTTCAAAGTCTTGCACTCCTGCTTCTGAGAGAACTCATCAGCGACTCGGTGTAAGGGAACTGTGGGACGCCATATCAAGCTCCTTGCGTACAGAAGCAACCGAAACTATTGGCTTTTGGAAAAGTAAAAAAAGGATTGTAGTCTCGAAGTGGAGAGAAAACAGACTGCCTACCTTGTAATGTTGCTTTCGACCGCAACACGACTGGGATGGGACAACTTTGAAGTTGTAGATAATTTCGTCGATCTTGGAAGCAGCATCAACAACATCAATAACAATGTCAGCCTAGAAATCCAACGCAGAATCACTCTTGCCAACAGGTGCTACTTTGGATTGAGTAGGCAATTGAAAAGTAAAATCCTCTCTGAACGAATAAAAACCATACTCTACAAGTACCTCATCATTCCCGTCCTACTTTATGGTGCAGAAGCGTGGACGATGTCAACATCCTATGAGACGGCACTAGGAGTTTTCGAGAGAAAGGTTTTGCGGGAGATTTACGGTCCCTTAAACATTGACAACGGCGAATACCGCAGACGATTTAATGATGAGCTGCACGTGTTATACGACGATATAGACATAGTTCAGCGAATAAAAAGACATCGGCTACGCTGGCTAGGTCAAGCGTTACAGCATTGAAAGTGTGATGTCCGCTTATGGAAGCTGAGGAAGAGGGAAACCGCCAGTCAAGAAGAAAAAGAACAATAACGACGAATATTCAAGTACATATATTATATTGTATATTTTTAGCAATGAAGGCACATCTAGCTCACTTATACAACAATTAGATCAAAAAGCTTTCGCCTTCTGAGAAAAGTGGATGTGTTTAATACATGATCCATTACTATTTTAAGTACAATTGGTAAAAAACAAACTAAAACAAAATCCTAATGGTACCTGCAGAGTGGACGATCAGCACAAAGCTGACGTTGTATTTATTGACTTGATTTGAGTGCAATTTGGAGTATAAATTATTAATTAGTCTTTATTTTGAGGACGCTGACTCCGGAATTTCGGTAGTAAGTTTTAATAATTTCGACTCGTTGTTTGATCGTATATCTTTCCATGATGAAATGGCAAATCTTACTGAAGAGAAATGTTATAAGAGCGGGAGTCGTTTGCTGCCCCTATATGTCTAGTTTTGTAGCGTCCCTTTTGAAAAATCAAATTAAAATATTTCATATATAATAATAATATACATAATGAGTATTTATATAAATTCTATTTTTTTTTAACTTTGGATTCAACCTTATGTAATCGCATTTTTCGATTTATATTCGGATATATGCAAACAACTTTTGTATACAAATATTAAAAGATTAAAAAACAAAAGTACACATGTAGTACATACACACGTGTATAATAACAAATTACTCGTAAACTCTAATTCTCGCATCTACTCTGTGGTAAATACCTAAAATTTATCAGCGTTGATCGAAATTAGCTTTCCGCTCGATTTTTAGCATCCACTCTGCAGGCACCCTAAGAGCTTGAAAATATGTTTTTTCAGCAAATAGATTTTTGAAAGAAATAAGTTGATTTCAAATCATACATATATTTTCGATTCATCATTACCACAATATAAAGATCCAAATAGCGCAATTCATTAAATAGGTGGTTTCAGGAACAGGAAACAAAACACGCATTTGAAAAGTGCCATATCACCGAAGAGTGCGCCTTGCTAGTAACTCATTTTGGTTATTTCAATTCTTAAACCACAACAAACAAACAATTCTTAAACCAAAAACAATTAGTCCCTTTATTCCGGAGATATTAAATACTTTAACAGGCGCTCTTCAGAAACAGTGCTTAAAGGTGAGATTATACAGTTAATGTGCATATAGATTTATATCACAAGAAATAATATTTCTCTACAATGACAACAATGACAGAGAATGAATGGTTAAATTTGGCGAATGACTTCGATGAACCTTGGTATTTCCGGTACACTCTTGGTGCAAACGATGAAAAATATATATGGATAAAAGCACCTCCTCATCATTGATCAGACGTATGTAATTATAAAGTGTTTATGTGCAAATATGCATCAAAATATGAGATAATGTACGCAAGGAATGTATGTATGTAAATATTGTTTAGTGATGGAAATCTTTCTTTCCAATGGATTAAAATAAAAATAATATTTTATTATTTACATATGTACATGTGGTTCCGATAAATGACAGGTAAATAATGGGTATTCCCCAATGCGCTGAAATTTTAAGTTTTCTTGGGAAAAAGGAAGATAAACTTTTTCTTTTGGAATTTGGTGATTTTTTATTTCTTTTGTTAGTGAATGCGGTTTAATGATATGTGTAATGAGTTTTGGTCACATGTATGTACATGTTTATGCACAACATTATATCAAAAGCATTTTGCAGAATCCTATTTAAACATTTAACCAGTTTACCAGGAAAACCATTATTTCTTTACAAATGGCCCAATGAGCATTGCGATAACACTGGTGATGTTGCTGCCAATTGGTACGCACCAACTTCAAAATTTTCTATTACAGATTTCTCCAATACTTCTGAGTGGAACTTTAAAAATATATGAGAAATGAGGCAATAAATAAAGATTTTCTTTTGAAACTAAAAAGGTACAATCCCACACTTACATTAACTGTCGTTGTCCTTAGGATTATAACTGGGTCAAGAAATACCATTTCTGTATAATAGAACAGATGTTGTTCTTCGACTACATCAGGCGGCATTCCTAACTTTCTGCATCCGTCCACCTTTATTTTCTCCACCACGTTGGCTGTCTGTTGTTTTATTTTATTTTTTTTTTTAACCCAATGTCCTTTCCGTATTCCTTGGAAATATGCACCCGTACATTTTTTTTTTTTTTCAAATCAAGTCTCTTGCAAGTGGAACTCTTAGTATGCCTGCTGAGTGGACGCTGAAAGCCGAGCCGATCGCATAGCTAATTTCGATTAGTGCTGATCAATTTTTGGTATCGCAGAGAGAATTAGCTCTAAATTCCTTGTATAACAAACGAACTTTTGTTTTTTAATCTTTTAATATTTGTATACAGATTTAATACGATATTCGCAAAACTTTTTTCAATGTACAGTAGTTTTCCGAAATAATGTACGTACTTGAATGTAAAGCGAAACATTCGGTTTCATTTTTGATATGTTTGAAACTAAAATTACAATTTTTTGTATATATATTGTATTATTCTTATAAAAAAATTATTAGAATTAATTATATTAAATATTTATTTATATATACAGTATATTCTCGAAAAGTAAATTCTCAGAAAGTAAATAATCGCGGAAAAGTTAATCACCTTTAAGATTACACATGCACCTCGAAAAAGTAAAATTTACTTTTCAGAGAGTGTGATAAAAAATTCGAAACGAAGCACTCAGCGTTTTTTACGATGTTGCAAAAACACTTACTCTCTTGTTTATCGCGTCTTTTTAGTAAATAAGCTCTCCTACTTGATCCACTGGTTTAAAAATTAAAACGATGCAAATCAGGTGTCAGACTTTTTGAATTGTCGTACAAAAATGGTCAGAAAATATATTGCAAAAGAAAAAAAACAAAAGAATATTCAAGATCTTTTCTCTTCATAATAAATACATACATATGTTTGTATGTAAATGTAAATATGTTTTTCATGTAAATCCATATGTTTTATTGAAGCAAATAAATGAATGATTTTTTTAAGTTTAAAAATGCATTTAATATTATAAAAACAGATAATTTATTTATATATTTGGAAAAGTAAATTATTCGAAAAAGTAAATTACCCAAAATACCAATCGATTTACTTTTCGAGAGTATACTGTATCTATAATTTATATAACTATTTTTTAAGTTGGGATAAATATTTCAAAATATTATAAATAAAATTAATAAATTATTTAATACAAAACTATTTTTCAACGGTTACTTTCAATTCGTGAATATATTAAAATATCGACTCGTTACAGTTTGAATTCTATCTCCTCAATACGTGCTCTGTTCATACGTGCTTTGATAAAACTAATCACGTAAATCACTTCTCCTACGCTACAAATTCTCCTTCCAGTTTATTAACTGTTATAACATTCAACTTTAGCAGATTATTTCCACAAGCAGGTAGTATCCACATTTCCCCTTTAAGTTTCGCTTACTTCACTTGGTTGTCGACCGATGGCGCTGTGCAGCGATAAAATACCACATTGTCGGTTGGCAATGCTGCGCATGAACTGTCAAAAATATCAATTTTAGTTGACAGGGAATTTTCGTAGAAGAAAGGTGTGCGCGAGTGATATAGATAGAAATTGATTTGTTTATGTATTCCAGCTTTTCGTGTTAAAATTCCCCAGCTTTTCGCGTGTTTATTAAACAAAAAGGTGTTTTAGAAACGGCAAACGCGAAGAAAATTTTCAAATATGTGTTTTATGGTGTGTATTTTAAGGAAAAGCTTCCGGTAAAGTGTGAAAATTGTCGATATCGTCGGGCGCAGTCGTGAAAAAGTCAATTTGTTTACATCCCCCATGTCAGCTGAAGTGCAGTACAATAACAGAAACAAAGAAAACAACAAAAGTGTAAAGTGTCAAAAAGCAAAATAAAAAAAGAGTTCACCCGAGTCTGCCATAAATATTTTGTTTACATTTTTAAAGCAAATTGTTGTTGTGCGATTTATGTTTCTTTTTTGCAATGTGCTTCCATTTATTGTGAATTCCAATTCGTTTAATTGGCGTCCATCGCCGACTATTTACAAGTTAATATTGTGCAAAACAATTTTCGGCCTTCTTTGAGGAATTAACGCACAAAATGGCTACAAAAATGTATGGAAATTTTATAACAGTGTCGCTGAGCTTTATATGCTGTCTGCTGCTTTTGTGCTGCAATGTTCAGGCACATCTGAACGTGTATCTCAGTCCACAGGAGGTCATGCGGTTATTAGGTAAGTTCATTCATCTCAGTATAAGCGCCAAATGTCTGTCGGTATATTTGGCGCAGTTGTAGTGATGCAAAGCGAATTTTCTGTCAAATTTAAGCAGCCAGCTGAATTTGAGGTGTGCAGTTGCACATTATCGTTTGTTGTGGTGTGTAAAATATTAACTGCTTTATTTTCTCTCACTTCTTATAAAAACAAGTAAGGAAAGACTAAGTTCGGGTGCAACCGATCATTTAATACTTTCGCAATTTATTGCTATTTTATTATTAAGATAAAAGACACAATTTGACCCATATATTCGGCATAATAGAATAAGTCCAAAAGAAAAACGAAAATCATTATATATGGTATATAGGCTGAGGTAATTCCTGAGCCGATTAAACTCATTTTCATCACCAACATACATTATTACTACGTTTATGCTTCATTTCTACTCGGTTATATTCTACACGGGTAAAACCTATAAGCACAAACGGCAAATACTCTACTCGAGGTAAATTCTGAATTGAATTAAATTGAGGGCTGCCACGTATTATAAATTCGTCCGTATTTTCCAGATATAAGGGGTGTGCGGCATAAATCGGTTGAGAAATTTTGGGCAGAAATGCACGAGCAAAACCGACCACTGACCGACCCAAAAAACTGCGTTTTCTACGAAAACCGACTACCCACTCGTCGAAGTTTTTGCAAAAACCGGTTTTCGCTACACCATCCGACTACCCACAGTGCCACGGGTGGGCCACAAAAAACCGGTGCCGAACAGTAACCAATAACCGGTTACCAGTACCAGGCGTTTGCCGCAAAAATTCGGTAGTAAGTGGGGTAGGGATTTTTAGCGAAAAATTGGCAATTGGGAACCCTGTATATGCAATTTGTCAAAACAATATACACCGGCACAAAAAATCAGCTGATTTGACGTTCAACTTAACTCTAAATCCGTTTATGCATCCGAGTTAACTCGTCTACATACGTAAAAAAAGTGGTATATTCTATCCGAGCAGATCATTTAACTCGTGGTGAAAAAGTGTTTATGCATGTGGGTTGAACTTACCCGTGTATATTATAACCGAGTAGAAATGAAGCATAAACGTAGTATATATCTAAGATTAGACACACTATTAGAAGAAAAAAGATTTCCTCTGAATTAAATTAAGATATCTGAGAGATTTACCGATATTTTCGGTGAAAAATTACCATGGGGCACTGAGTTCTTAAAATTCGATATCCGGGGCATTGAAAAGTTATAGTTCGATTTCGACAATTTTTTCACAAGTGATGCCACTGATCATATACATTATTTATGTAAACTTTAATTTCGCTATTTTCATTGGTTCCTAATCTATATCTATAAAGTACGTGGCCACGTCCATTTCCCCAAAAAAATTATGTCCAAATATGCCCCTTCATAGTGTGATCCTTCATACCAAATTTAGTTCTATAGCTTTTTTTATGGCTTAGTTATGGCATGGGCGTGGCAGTGGTCCGATTTTGCCCATTTTCGAAAGCAACCCTCTCACGGTCCCAAGGAACATGTGTTCCAAGTTTCATTAGACATCTCATTTTTTACTCAAGTTATCGCTTGCACGGACGGACGGACAGACAGACATCCGGATTTCAACTCCACTCGTCATCCTGATCATTTATATATATATAACCCCATATCTAACTCTTTTATTTCTTGGTGACACAAACAACCGTTATGTGAACAAAACAATAATACTCTGAGCAACAAGTTGCGAGAGTATAAAAATATAATTAAATATGTAATTTTTCCAATGATATATATAGCTAAGGTGATACATATTTAGTTAGTTAACTAATCAATTCAGTGCCGGATTATCATATGAATGTGCCATCAAGCACTTTTATGGCTCAACATTTTCAAAGTCATGCTAACAAAGGAAAAGGACATACCTCATATTTTTCAAAAATAACTTGTGAGATATTTGTTCATCTGATTATATCAAGCATACTGGATTAAATTATTTGCGAAATTAAGAGATACAAAAAGTATTTAGTTTCATTGGAATATACTCCAGATATATCGTATGCAGACAAACTGACTCTGGTAGTGCGCAATGTTTTACAACTGACCAACTCGCTCAAAGTTTGCTAGATTTCTTAAGTGAATGTGGAACAGAATTCTAGAACACTTGCAAGCGGCTAGTGCTTCGCTGCAATCATTTGATGAAGACCTTTATACAGGATACACCCATTAGGAATCATTACATTACATCCAAACAATCCGTTTCAATTTTCAGATATTGAGACAAAGGCCAAAGATTTTACTGGCTGTGGATATTATCAGCAACAAACTTCAAGGCGTAGTAAGCTCAATACAAAGTACAACCATTTCACCGACTCTAATACACTCGACGACTTTGTTGAGAAGGAAACACCTGGGCAATGTTTCTATATTTAGGTGTTTTTGGAGTATTTCGTTAAAGGCTGTCGAAATACAGAAGAGATTTTGAAAAATGTCTCAAGTATAGTTAGTGCTTATATATATATATATTTGGCGTAGGAACCGCTTTAAGCGATTATAGCCGAATCCACCAGAGCGCGCCACTCATTCCTCCTTTTTGCTTTTTGGCGCCAACTGGAAACACCAAGTGAAGCCAGGTCACTTTGCACTTGGTCTTTCCACCGGAGTGGAGGTCGTCCTCTTCCGCGGCTTCCTCCAGCGGGTACTGCATCGAATACTTTCAGAGCTGGAGTGTTTTCTTCCATCCGTACAACATGACCTAGCCAGCGTAGCCGCTGTCTTTTTATTCGCTGAACTATGTCAATGTCGTCGTATAAATCGTACAGCTCATCGTTCCATCGTCTGCGGTATTCGCCGTTGCCAATGTTTAGAGGACCATAAATCTTGCGCAAAACCTTTCTCTCGAAAACCCCAAGAGTCGTCTCATCGGATGTTGTCATCGTCCACGCTTCAGCGCCATACATCAGGACGGGAATAATGAGCGACTTATAGATTTTGATTTTGGTTCGTCGAGAGAGGACTTTACTTTTCAATTGCCTACTCAGTCCAAAGTAGCACCTGTTGGCAAGAGTGATTCTGCATTGGATTTCAAGGCTGACATTGTTGGTGTTGTTAATGCTGGTTCCGAGATAAACGAAATTATCTACAACTTCAAAGTTATGACTGTCAACAGTGACGTGGGAGCCAAGACGCGAGTGCGCTGACTGTTTGTTTGATGACAGGAGATATTTCGTCTTGTCCTCATTCACCACCGGACTCATACGCTTCGCTTCTTTATCTAGTCTGGAAAACGCAGAACAAACGGCGCGGTTGTTGCTTCCGCTGTACACTCTTGTAGAAGATTGTACCCTCTCTATTTAGTTCTGCAGCTCGTATTATTTTTTCCAGCAATAGATTGAAGAAGTCGCACGATAGTGTGTCACCCTGTCTGAAGCCTCGTTTGGTATCGAACGGCTCGGAGAGGTCCTTCCCGATCCTGACGGAGCTTTTGGTGTTGCTCAACGTCAGCTTACATAGCCGTATTAGTTTTGCAGGGATACCAAATTCAGACATCGCGGCATAAAGGCAGCTCCTTTTCGTGCTATCGAAGGCAGCTTTAAAATCTATAAAAAGATGGTGAGTATCGATTCTTCTCTCTCGGGTCTTTTCCAAGATTTGGCGCATGGTGAATATCTGGTCCATGGTGGATTTTCCAGGTCTAAAGCCACACTGATAAGGTCCAATCAGTTTGTTGACGGTGGGCTTTAGTCTTTCACACAATACGCTCGACAAAACCTTATATGCGATATTGAGGAGTCTTATACCACGGTAGTTGGCGTAGATTGTGGGGTCTCCCATCTTATGGATTGTGCAGAGCACACTAAGATTCCAATCGTCAGGCATGCTTTCTTCCGACCATATTCTACAAAGAAGCTGATGCATGCACCTTATCAGTTCTTCGCCGCCGCATTTGAATAGCTCGGCCGGTAATCCATCGGCCCCCGCCGCTTTGTTGTTCTTCAAGCGGGTAATTGCTATTCGAATTTCTTCATGGTCGGGTAATGGAACATCTATTCCATCGTCATCGATTGGGGAATCGGGTTCGCCATCTCCTGGTGTTGTACTTTCACTGCCATTGAGCAGGTCGGAGAAGTGTTCCCTCCATAATCCCAGCGTGCTCTGGACATCCGTTACCAGATTACCTTGTCGGTCCCTACATGATAATGCTCCGGTCTTGAAACCTTCTGTTAATCGCCTCATCTTTTCATAAAATTTTCGAGCATTAGTGCTTACAAAGATTATTTGGCAAACAGCCTAGGCGATGAACTACTGCAGTTCGCTGAACTGCTGAAAATACATGTGGCTACTGTTATGAACAGCAAGAAACAAAAGCCTCAGGAACTGCAATTTTTTATCGGATTTCCCAAATATAGAAATTGTTTGGCGCACTTACTTGTCTCTAATGATTTGCTTAATAAGTCGATATTGAAAGTGTTATCTCCAAATTTGCGCATATTAAATCCAGAAAGGCTTTTTTGTAACAGTCTTTCTTTTTTAATAACCTTAACTTGAGAATCTATAGTAGACAAAGGGCTACAGACCCTGCCCTGGCTTAATCCGGTACTGCTTAACATTTGCATTTGTTTGCTTAAAAATATTTAAATTCAATTTCGCACTTCGTACTTGGCGCCAATGCTTTTAAGTGCTGTTTGTGATATCCTTCAACGTTTTTAAGTCGCTTCTTCGTCATTCCGCATACTAGATTGGTTCCGCTGTCAGTTAATTAAACTATGTACACATTTTTACTGTCAAACCTCATTCAAAGTGCAAACTTTTCTGCGCACGTTATTGCAACTGTAATGCGGGCTTGCTGTGTATGCTAGAAGCAGCATAATTGCCTAATATTGCTTGTGCGCAGAAGTTTTCAACTGATTTTTTATGTTAACTTTTTCACGAGGAATGCTAATTCAGAACTATTTCAAAATATTCCACGTTTTGTTTTCATACGCTTTGTTTATATTGACACCCATTGACGGCGGTGACAGGGCAGCGTAATAAAATTTCCAACTTCAGTTGATCTTGGGCCATGATTTTTTACATCATCCGACTGCCGTTACTTTCGGAAGACATTCATCATTGAAATATGCAAAAAAGTGTCATGACAACATTGAAGCGCGCGCATATTTGAGTTGTGTTAAGTAACTCGACACGCTTCTGAAAAATACTTTCCTGCTTATCGGCAGATAGTTTGTAGCATGAAAATATGTATATCTATGCGCGTTGGGGTGTTGTGCCAACATTGAGCCATTCGCTATGTGCATCGAACCCGCACTCTGTATTCACCTACGCCTCGTCCGACGCCAGCGTTGCCACAGCCACAGTTGGTCACGTTTGTCGCACTTGCTCCGCATACTTGCCACTTAGTTTTCCAAGAAACGCTCCAATGCTCCTGAAGTTTTTTTCATGCTCTCCGTATACCGTTTTTTCGCATATCGTTACTTTTTATTTGAGTCTGCGTTTTCCCAGCTCTCCGCTCGCGTCTGCCGGCACCAATGCCAACGAAATTTGTAAGTGTAAACAAGGCAGGCCAACTTCAAGTTGTGTCTTCAGTTTCAGTTCCAGTTCAACTCGGCAATTGAAGCTTGGCGCGCGAGTGTAGTTGTGGATGTCGGTGTCACTGTGGCTGTGCCACAGAAATGGCAGCAAATGCACCTGATTGTGTAAACTTGGAGATGAGCTAAAAGTTGGAGTATTTTCTCAGAACTACAACAATAAAAATAACTCATGCAACAACTGGAAAAAGTAAGGAATACTAATGAAAAGCAACAACAAGTATTTTCATAGTTGGTTGAGAAAATAAAAAGAGAAGAGAAGAAGAGCAAATAACAAAAAAATAATAATAACAGTAACACAAATTAACAACAATTTGAAAATGACAACTAAAGAAAACAACAACAATGACAAACACAAAATAAAGAGAATCAGAATTAAATGAGCAACAACTAAAATTTTCAAGTTGGCGTAGAACAAATAAATGGGGGAAATGAAGTAACAAAATTCAAATTAACCATGAATTGACGACAAATGAAGTACAACAACAATAACAAACATTAATACAAATTTCATTCAGTCGAGTTTGAGTTGGTAAACAGAGTGGCGATTTAGGAAAAACAATTAGTAAAAATTAGACAAAATGCCACATCATCACATCCCTGGCAAGTCTGACACTCATGCACAAAAGTACACATGCACTTGGTTGGAATTACCGATTCCTTGTAGCACATATTGAGTGTACTCTAATAAAGAGCTTGGGTTTATGTAAACAACAATGTATTTTCTGGTTAACATTTGATTGCAGTAGAATGCAAATGCAAGCTCTATTGGTAGTGATTCATTTCGAGGTTCCCCTACTTAAAAAAGAAAAAAACAACAAATTTAAAATTTAATGTGGAATTTATTATCATTCGAGAGAACATTCTTTGACATTTACTTTTTAAAGATTATCTCTTTAAAATGTTGGCCGCGGCTGCGTCTCAGATGGTCCAACCGTTGAGTCCACTGGTTCGACTGGTAATTGATGTATGACACGGGTGATGTTTTGCTCCAAGGTCAGAATTGAAGCGGGATTGTCCGCATAGATCCGCACAGGAAAAAGTCTAAGTGTGTGAAATCACACGATCTTGATGGCAAATCGACCGGCCCAAAACGTGAAATTATCTGCTCACCGAAGTGTTCTCTCAATAAATCCACTGTTTGATGCGATGTGTGAGAAGTGGAGCCGTCATGTTGAAATCAAATGTCGTCGAGATCACGATCTTCAATTTCAGGTATTAAATAGTCGGTTATCAAGGCGCGTTCTCACCGGCATTATCCTTATTTTCTAATAGTGAATGTTGGGTTTAAAGATGGGTGATGGTGCTGCGAATAGTACGCCCAGTAGGCCAATTATGTTGACTATAAGTTGATCGGAGCTCGCGAAACACTTTATTTACGGAACTTGAATTTTCGTAATAAAGTTGAACAATTTGTGAACTTTGTTCAGGCATAAGCCTTTCCATGACGAGCTGCCAAACAATACTGAACAAAAATAACATAACATCTTGACAGGACTCACGTGTGATCCCTCAAAAAAAAAGAAAGAAGTTGAAAAAATTACCTCTACTCGATCTACGATCGATGTTTGTTTGAGTTCCCCCTTTTATTTTGGGCATGAGCCTAGTATGTCTCTCAGAAAGTTTCCAATGGCTCGCAGTTTATTTGGTAATCCTACTAAAAAAAATCCACATGGGATTTCGGAGATCGCAAAGCTAGTGAGGAAAACATTGAGGGGCAGTAGTTAGACTGACTTGTTGTGTATACATTAATGGATGGATGAAACAGACCCGGATTAACACTCCCTCAAGGATGGTCAGCTCGGGAGGATTTCTCAAAATAATCTATTTTATGGATCCATGCCTTAAAGTAATGATTTTTCTTGGCTCCCTACATTGACCGTAGACTGATGAATACAATATTCAATAACGATATACTCTTCTTCTTCTTCTTCTTGACTGGCGTAGACACCGCTTACGCGGTTATAGCCGAGTCCAAAACAGCGCGCCACGTATCACTCCTTCTGGCAGTTTGGCGCCAATTGGTTATACCAAGCGAAGCCAGGTCCCTCTCCACCTGGTCCTTCCTCGGGCACGATTTTAGTTTCTGGGGCGCCAAGATTTGAGTTCACTTTTAGGTAAATTAGCCCATTCGAACAACATGACCTAGCCAGCGTAGCCGCTGTCTTTTTATTCGCTGGACTATGTCAATGTTGTCGAATAATACATACAGCTCATCGTTCCATTCGTCTGCGGTATTCGCCGTTGCCAATGTTTAAGGGACCATAAATCTTCCGCAAAACCTTTTTTTCGAAAACTCCTTGTGCCGTCTCATCGGATGTTGACATCGTCCACGCTTCTGCACCGTAAAGTAGGACGGGAATGATGAGAGACTTGTAGAGTTTGGTTTTTGTTCGTCGAGAGAGGACTTTACTTTTCAATTGCCTACTTAGTCCACAGTAGCACCTGTTGGCAAGAGTGATTCTGCGTTGGATTTCCAGGCTGACATTGTTATTGCTGTTAATGCTGGTTCCCAGGTAGACGAAATTATCAACAACTTCAAAGTTATGACTGTCAACAGTGACGTGGGAGCCAAGACGCGAATGCGCTGACTGTTTGTTTGACGACAGGAGATATTTCGTCTTGTCCTCGTTCACCACCAAAATTTGCCAGAATTGTTAAGAAATAAACAATAAATAATAGATTACACATCTGGACCTTCAGGTTATAGTGTAGTGTTTGCAAAGGGCAAAAACTTATGTGCATATGAACTTTATACGGCGCTTACGAGCTACTAACGACATTCGCCAGACATTCGAACTTTAGCCGCATAGTGATAAAATGCGGTGTCTTGGGCGCAACATCTCTCAGCACATACCATATGTCACCTCAAATACACAATAAATATACCATTGCGTACGATATTTTAAAGTTGTGCGCCGTTTTTATTGCCATTCAGCGGCCAGCGCTGTGCATTTTGTAGCATTTGCATTTTCCAGCTACTTTTTTACTAGCTTCGGTTTGGAAGGAAATTTATGACGCCTCGCTACACAATGACGCGACAGGGAAGCGCGGCGCAACAGCCAAAAAAAAATATTCTAAAATTCTTTTGACTTTCCCTGCCGTGCATGTGTGCGTATTTTACGCGTTTATGTTGCACATTAATGTCTTGCGGGTGCTCTGTCTACTGCCGGTGCTCGTGGCGTTGCCGCTGTAGCTGTGTTGTTTTTGCTGTTGCAGTTAAAAAGTCATTTGTTGTTGCCTCTTTATTTTTTATTGATTTGTTTAATGAAGATGCAGTTAAATTGGTGACAATTTCCTCTTCATTTTCCTTCGCCTTCTTTTTATTGAGTCGGTTTTATTGTCGCCGTTGCTGTGCGTGCAACGGCCACCGTCTGCCTCTCTCACTCTCTCGGCCCACATTAAGTCATAAAGTGTGCAACTAATTATGCATTTAGCATTTACTGCTGCATTCCAAATTATTTAAATGCGTTCAATTCTTTTTGTGTGACTGTTTTTATATTTTTCTCCAACACTTTATTTATTACTTTTTATCATGAAATTTATTTTAATGCTTTTACTTACTTATAACTATACATACAAACATACATAAGTATGTCGATATGTGTGTTTGTAGGACTATTTTCCATGAAATTATGAATACTTAGTTTTCGCCGGATATTTTTCTGTTTTCTACGCTATTTTGTTGTGGATGGAAAGTGTGTCTTTATGCACGCCAGTCACGTGCCACGCTGCACTTTGCAATGGGTGACAAGCGTTGGCTTGTTGGTGCGTTGCCCAACATAAAGTTGTCACTATTTTTCTACCAAATAATTAAATATACATTTATGCATATAAATTTGAATAAAGGGGTCCAAATGAAGGGGTAACAAGTAAAAGCTGTTCTATGTATGTATATATGCGTGTAAAAACCTTAATTTTGAGTAGCGCTGCTTTGCAATAATATTTTGTTTATTTAAATGTGTTAATTGGATTAAATTATGCTTTTAAAATTGTGTTATGAAATTAATTCAATTAAAGCATTTTCATAAATTTAAACGATTCTGCATAAATGTGCTGTTATTTAAAAAAGGAAGTAAGTAATAGTACTCCCCCCAATCAACATAGATGCATAGAGCAATGTAATTGCATGTAATTAACCAGATGTGATAATGTGGGTATGATCTGATGTACACTTGGGGATATATAATTAAGCCTATAAATGAAAAAAAATATTCCTTTAATAATAATATGAATCCAATTATTCATTATATCCTTTTTTGTGATCATATAGAGAGCTTTCTGAAAAAAAAATTCCACCTATCTATTATAAATTGATTTTGTCTGATATCTCTTATGACGATTTATATTATTTCTTATAGTTTATCAGTATTAAATTTTAACTACCAACTCAACAAGTTGCATTTTTTTAATTGAAAACAAGGGTAATTTTATAATTTTTTTAATATATATAATCGTATATTTCATTTAAACAATTAGCATATCAAAGATTTACATATTTAAACAGTATTTTGTAAAATTTTTATTTGAAAATTCCGAAAAATCAGCCATTGGTACCTGATCTCCCTTGACGTGTCCAAAAAACAAAGCTCGTGCCGTGGTCAGCATAACTCATTATTGGTTGATCGAAAATCAATAAACCAAAAATATTTCGATAGTACATGAACTGCTTTCATGCAGTTTTGTGCGATGAAATCAATTATAGAAACTCGATCCCTATCATAATACCACACTATCACTACCACGTATCACTATGTTCATTCATTTAGTACTTAAGTCATTCATATATACATAGATAACAATGAATTTCAAATAGTTGAACTCTAAAGCCCCTGATTCGATATCTCTTTGGTTAATGAAAATGTTGCACATTTATTTGAACAAGCTGCAAATCCTACCACTCGTGTAAAACAACAGCCAGCCACAACTGCTGACAAAACAACTGCCATTTAGAGGGCATTGCACCGTGTGTGATAATTTGTGCGAAATATTGTGCACCCTCCAAGTAGCACCCACACTCACTCAACTGGAAGCCTGCAGTAACAATGCTGTTTGAACTGCTTCGATTGATTAACAATTGCACACACGTACCCATCTCTCCTTGCTCTTCCCTTATTCGCTTTAATAGCGACATTCGCTGACTGCAAGCTGAATCTGCTGCATCAGTGGTAAAACTGATAACCTTTTGTCAACCGCATAGGAAGCATCTGCCGCCTCGAATTATTCTGTTGCATTCGTACAGCATTGGGAGTAAAGCCGTCATTCAAAGTGAATAACGAATCACAAATACGCGGTCGCGACATTTGGCCTGGTTTCGCTGCCCGTTTTATGTATGTGTGAATGCGGTTTAATGCATTTGTGTGCATGAATAATGAAAAATATAACTTTGCAATGAGATGCAAAACAGTTTTTAATTGGCAGCAAACGATATACTACTTAGTGAATCAGACTGCCATGGCTGGGTGCACATATTGCGCGCAAATGCGCCACAAAGAAACCGTGATAAGAAGATTGCTTCGTTCAGCTAGCGGTGTTCGCGTTTATTTCTACAGCTTTCGCATTAGCTCTAGTGAATTAAACGACATGAATGAGTAATTAAATTTCCTTTATATAACGTTACTAACACAAGTAGTAAAATAGGAACTAGTAACGGTATCTATATAGTTTTTTATATAAATGACGGGTCTAATATGATACAATGAGGAATAAGTTCCAGTTTTAATCTAATTAATTCAAATCAATCCGAGTAAAATTCTAAGGGGCATGCTACACTTTCAATATTTATCGTGATATTTGGATCGCAATCTATATTGAATATTGATGGATTGCGGGTAAATACTTCGCGACTGCTAGACGTTCAATATTTATACGATGCTAGTTGTGTTTTTACAAGAAAAAATATTCAAAAAATGTATATGTTTATTTTTTCGTACATTTTATTTTATAAAATGTCTGAAGAAAATCGAAGAAAATCATGTTTGGCTCTTGTTTTTCTCCCACAGCAATTCATAATATGCATCCAATGTTTAGACATTTTCAAAAAAACCTTTGGCAGATGAGTTGCATAGCTCTGGCAAAGATTCTACTGTAAACATTATAATTCATGTTCATTTTATGAGAATAAAGTTGATTTTAAAATTTTGGCACTATTGTCTTTCATCAATTCGGACTTGTAAATCACAAAATGTGCTACACATTCAATATTCATCACGCGATCCGCGATCCAATATCTGGATTTCAAAATATTTAAATATTTTGTGATATCGATCGTGATCCATCAATATTGCATGTTAAACGTTCAATAAATATCGCGATACAGGAAATATCACGATATATATAAAAGATAAACCTTTTGGAAATTCCGCCCATTAGGCCACACAGTGAGACAACGCCGGCATAAAATACAAGGAGTCATTGTAGAGCTCTGAAACTTTGCACAGGTTATTTTTGAGACAATTCCAGTTTAAAAAAAAAAAATTAAGAAAATTCGCCCACTTTTACGCCCACCTGCCATACAGTCGAAATTTGTAAAATGCCGTATTGTCCGTAATACTTTAGGTATAACTTTCAATTTTGGTATACTTGAATGTTATATAGTTACAAACATTATTTGAAATCAAAATTGAACTTTGGCCCACTTTTAACCCCATCACCCATACTACCTCAACATAAAAAGTGCCATATTTTCTAAAATATATTAAATACAACATTCAAAATCTATATTACTGAAATTTATATCATTTAAAATATTTCATGCAAAATTTACAATAACACGCCCACTAATACGCCCACCTCCCAATGAAATGCAATAAAAAAACAATATTTTTTTTTCATGCAATCAATAATTTTTTAACATCATCATGGTATTCTAATTTTTTCAATTTGTTTCTCATTCTAAATGAATTAATATAAAGATCTGATGATATTTGCAAATAGTGCATTACATCTTCATTCGTAGAAATACGTGAATTTTTACGAGAATGGAATAGCCTACAGTTTCTATACTCCTTATTCAAAAAACTGGTTTGGCTCAGCGGATGGAAAAAATGCCCAAAAACCAACAACAACCAAAACCAAAATTATGCTTACTATATTAGGCTGCTTATGAGCTTTGGACAACAAAATTATAATGCAAGAGACTATTTTCTATTTTCTTGCCAGGCGACAAGCGGCACTACAATATAACAATTAAACTAACCACATTAGAAAGTGATCATAACACAACTTAGATAAGAACAATATCTTGCACTATCAATTTAAATTAAAAATTATGCAACTATCTAACCCAAAGTCAATTACCTTCAACAAAATTATCTATCAAATTAATAACGTAAATAAAATTTATGTAAACAAGAATATTTTTATTAAAACATAAATGATCTTTAAAGCATAATTCTGAATAACTAACGAAAAACAAATGTAATTTATTACTATTCTCTTGCACAATAAGTGAATAGTAAACAATTAAAAAAATAAAAGTTAAAAGTAGTAAACATGCTATTGCATGCTAACATACGTATAGCGACAGAATGTGCGCGTTACGTACTTTTTGTAGTTTTTTGCTATATGTCCTTTACTTTAAATTAAAGCTGAGATTTCAAGCTTTCATTTGGTATAGGTCTGCACCTAGGGCGAGGGGTTGCTCTATATTTCCTAGGCCATTGAAAATGTAAAATGTTCAATTTTTGCACCACAATTCTGTTGTTAAGAAAAAAAAATTGTGTTTTTTTTTTTTAAATTTATTTTTTCATTTACTCATTTTACAATAACTAAATTAATTAAAAAAATACTTTAAAGTTACATTTATTATGTATTTTTATTTTAATAAGCTTTTGATTATTACATATTGAACTAACATATTTCAAGCGCGTTGGCATACCTCAACTTTGACTTGCTCTAGACCAAAAAGTAATGAAGATATGAGGCTGAAATTTCAGGGAATTGTTACTCCTATATCTGTTAATATACTGTGAAAATTTCATTCAAATTGGACGACACGTCAAAAACCATTTTTTGCCGCGGTTACTATTGGGCTGTCTCACTGTGGGCTGTCTCACTGTGGGCTGTCTCTCTGTGGGCCACCCCAGTTTGAATGTAAAACTTTAAGGGGCTATACCAGTGACACTCAAAAAATCGATTGTTTTGTGTTTTGCTTATTCGATAGTTTATACTTTCAAAAATATACTGTGAAAGCGGTAAGGTCGTATATTGAATAGTTTTTGAATGGCAGCGTTTTAAAGAGCGATTGGTCGCACGTATTATATAAGTCCTATAGTTGAAATTTTAAACGCGTTTTTCTCGACAATAAATTTTTCAAAATTGCTGACATCATAACTCAACGAGAAATTGACCGATAGACTTCAAATTTAAACTGAGTATTCTAGAATATATTTACCATAAAATGACCTAGGATATATTGAATTCTCAATTAGGCATTAAAAAACGAAATTTTTTTTCAGAACTACTGTTAATTTTTATTTTTAAATATATAAATATATATACTGTTAATTTTTTAAAAATCTCAACTTTAATAAACTTTATGAATTTTTTTCATAACTCAGTTATTTTTCTATATTTTTGTAAAATTTTTTAAATAAACTACTGGAAAAAATTAAGGGATAAAAAAAAATTCGAAATTTTTGGGCAAATTTCAACAGGCCGTAACTTCGAAAGAAATGGTCGTACAAGAAATCGAAGAAGGAAATTATAGCTCGATTTTTTTTCACACGCTTTTCGCAGATTGTTTTTTATTTTACTTTTTACGAATCCTTAGCAAATCGCTTAATTTAACAGTTTTTTTTAAGACTAATTACTTTGCACTAAAAGAATTTTTTTTAATTTTTTTGGTCAAAATTGAAAATTTTTTACTTTTTTAATTTTCAATCATGGTTAGACGACATTTATCGGAGGAAAGATCGAAATTCGATTTGGGGTATTAACTTTTTTTTTTTAATTTAATTAAAAGGAGATCAGTAGAATCAAGGAATACAGCTGCGGAAACGCGTTAAAAATGATTGGGCGATGGTTTCTTGAATGTCCTTAACTTGTTTTTTTTGTTTGTTTTAAATTTAAGCTTTTTCTGGAGCAAAAAAATGGAAAAAGCTGGGAAAAACGATTTTTTTCTCATTTTTAAAAATTATGAGCTTTTCAGAGCAAAAAACGTGATCCTTTAATTTTTTAAAAAATTCGATCGAGTGAAACAAAAAAACGGCTGGCTGGATTAATTTAATTTTTTTGTGGGCACATTGAACTGTAAAAGGTACACTTAACATTAGTAGTTTCCTCAATATTTTCGATCTAGCGCTCGATTTTCCAAAAAACCACCAAAAGCCCTTTTTTTGTTGCATTTTCAAATTCATGTGACAATAAGAAAAAAAAATCTTTCCGAAAAGCAATGGCTAGTCGTTAAGGAGAATTCATTCATCAAAGACAAAAGGATCCTTTTCCATTTGAAGACCGATATCTCGGTGAGAAGTGGACGTATCGGTGTTCAAAAAACCAAATTAAAGCTAAATGAACAAAGTACGTAGACCAAAAAAAAGAACTAAAAAAATTTTGATAATTTTTTTGTTGCTGTTTTTTCTACGATTACTCAAAAACCGCAGAGGTTAAAAATTTTTAAAGTTCTAATCCAAAAACTAGTCACTTGGAGCTATAATTTCCTTCTTTATCGATTTCTGGTACGACCATTTCTTTCGAAGTTACGGCCTGTTGAAAATTGCCCAAAAATTTCGAATTTTTTTTGATCTCTTAATTTTTTCCAGTAGTGTAGCAGAAAATATCCTTTATTATGTCCAAAAAACTTCGAATCATTTGATCCAGTACTTTCTTCATCTTCATCACGAAAATCGCCAATTTTTCATGCGTTACACTGGAAACTTTAAACGCTTTTATTTCTCAACTTAAGTTTTTAAGTCGGTGGACACAATTTATCGCAAAGTTATGACGCGATTATGTTCAAATTTTACACACATCTTGAAAATAACATTGTCTACTTAATGAACGAAGTATTTTTTTATTTTTATTACAACTATTTTCTTCGAGCCAATATATCGGGAACTTTGACCAAAAAAGTGAGTTTTTCGTTAATATTCTTTTAAGAATTAAAAACTCAATAATTTCTTTTTTCCTGCGTTCCTTAATTAGATCCATTAACTATCGAAATATTTTTGGTTTATTGATTTTAGATCAACCAATAATGAGTTATTCTGTCCACGACAAGAGCTTTTTTTTGGACACGTCATGGGCGATGAGGTACCAACGGCTGTGTTTTCGGAATTTTTAAATAAAAATTTCACAAAATACTGTGTAAATATGTGTCTTCAATATGCAAATATATGAAGAAAAAATATTGTCAAAATACCTCATAGCTTTATATTGTTTTTTTTTCCAAAATCAAAAATATAACTCAGAACACCGATCAATATTAAAAATCAGTATAAATGAGTATAAAATATTTGTAAGAAAAATAAAAAAATGTATTACATAGCAACAAAAAAGTAGAAACTACATACTCAATCCATCAATAAATGGTAAAAATAAATAATCGCTTTAATCTATGATGAATTTTTCATAAGCTACTTTCTAGGCACATCAATAGTTTATGCCGTTTGCAAACTGACCACCAAATAACAGCACACACACACAGGCAGCCAAGTCAATCGAATATGTAATTTTGCTATGCTCGCTCACATACATATGTATATATTTATATAGTATACATACAAGTACATATTAATTACATTGAAGCGATGTGCGGGAAAGATGCCACACTTGCCACACAGATACGCCGTGTGCTGTGCTAACGAGAGATGCAAACGAGAGCGATACGGATAAAATTGCTTGGCGCACATTTGACGGGCTTTGCCAACTGGTTGCTGCTGTTCGGCTGTCAACTGACGGGTCATTAGTCTGTGTCAAAAGCAATTGACTTAAATCGCAATCGTGCAATCGCATCACAGCGCAACGCCAGGCTCGAGCCGGTGTTTGCTATGCTTTGGCTTTGCTTAGCTTAAATTTGTTTGGTTTGACTCGGGGCGGGGCGCTATTTGTGGCAGCAGCAACAGCAGTGGCAGCAGGATTCGATGAGTAATTCATTTGCAACAAATTCGTCTCTAAACCTTGGTGCGGCAGCGCACATTCGCACAAATACTCAAACGTATGTATGTTTGTTTAACTTGCTGTTTGTGTTTGGCTTCTGCAGTCTTTCACGGCTGGCAAGTAGGCCAAGCAAATAGCGATAGTTGACTTGCAACAACTGCCACCCGTGACGTTTGCCTGATGCCGCATGCTATACGCTACCTGCCGCCGCTGTTGCTCTTCTGAATGCGAGGCAATTTGTTTTACTCACAGATACGGCAAATCAGTTGTCACTCAAATGCACAGATAAACGACCACAGCCACAGCTACACTTGTGTGAGTGAGTGTATGTATGTGTGGCTACAAACACAAACATATAAATACATATGTATATATAGACACCGTTGAAATATGTACCAAAATGCAGTGAAATCTAAACGTCCGTTAGGAGTATTTACTTTTGTGGTGAAAGTGAAGGCGAACTTTTGCTGATAATATTTACCGTTGGGGGGACCAGTAGTTGCACAAACAAATATCTATATATGTATGTACATGTATGCTTATTTGCATGCTGATCCTGGTGGGAAATGCGCACAAACTATTTATGCGCCAGATAGTTGGATATATTCTATCGTGGGTTAAACCTCCTCTATATCGCACATAAGGTTTTATCGAGCGTACTATGTGAAGGACTAAAGTCCACCGTTAACGAACTGATTGGATCTTATCAGTGTGGCTTTAGGCCTAGAAAATCTACAACTGACCAGATATTCACCATGCGCCCAATCTTGGAAAAGACCCGCGAAAAGAGGATTGACACACACCATATTTTGCTTTGGATTGCAAGAAAATGAGCTGCCTTATGCCGATATGCATTTCGTATCCCTTCAGAACTAATACAGCTATGTAAACTAACGTTGAGCAACATCAAATGTTCCATAAGGATCGGGAAGGAGCTCCCCGAGCCGTTCGATACCAAACAGATTCACTTTTGCTCGACTTCTTTAACCTGATGGTTTGGAAAATAATACGAGCTGCAGAGCTAAATATCATCATCATTGGAAGCAAAACCCGCTTTTTCCAGACAGATAAAGAGATAAGAAGAAATATTTCCTGTCATCAGCGCTTCCGCGACTTGGCTCCCACTTCACTGTTGACAGTTATAACTTCGAAGTTGTGGGTGTATTTCGTCAATATTGGAACCAGCATCAACAACACCAATAACATCAGCCTTTAAATCCAAAGCAGAATCACTCTTGGCAACAGGCGCTACTTTGGACTGAGTAGGCAATTGAAAAGTGAAACTCTATAACTCGCTATATAAGGACGGGAATGATCCTTATTTTTGGTGCAGAAACGTGAACGATGTCAACATCCAATGAGACGGCACTAGGAGTTTTCGAGAGAAAGGTTTTGGGCCTTTAAACATTGGCAACTGCGAATACCGCAGACGATAGAACGAGTTATACGACGACATTACCATAGTTCAGCGAATAAAAAGGCAGCGGTTACGCTGGCTAGTTTGTTGTTTGAATGAACGAAAACACTCCAGCTCTGAAAGTGTTCGATGCAGTACCAGAGGATGCAGCCAGAGGAAGAGGAAGACCTCCACTCCGTTAGTGAAGCCCAAATGGTGAAGGACCTGGGTACATTTGGGCTTTCCAATTAGCCCAAACAGAGTTGTAAACACGACTATAACCGCGTAAGCGGTGTCTACGCCAGTTAAGAAGAAGAAGCAGCCAAGCTGCTTGAGTAACTCAATTGCTTTTTCCAGTTGGGAAGGAAACAAATCTACACACAACTATATTTGTAAACATGCAAGCAGTTGCAGCTCATATGTCATTATAGCAAGTGGCCAAAGTAAACAAATCGAATATTCAAACTCAACAAATATAGATAAACAGGGAAATCTGTTTGGACTCGTGTTGATTTACCTTCTTTTTTTTGGCAATACAAAATTTATCGCATTTACCATACATTTGCGTTGCAGGAAATTAAGCAAAGAGGCAACTAAATTTGTGCTTATCTACAGAGGTTAGACGATATGTGGGCAAATAAGTGCATATTACAAACTTAAGCGCATAGATACATATGTATGTATGTATCTAAATCTACGTGGGTATATGAACATCTCTGTCTGTTTGTACAACAATGCTGGGAACAAATTTGCTAACGACCACATATATATGTAAATATGTATGTATACATGTTCCTGGTGGCTGGTCTTCATTCAAGACATATCGTTTATCCTGGTGATATCCACAAGATAACGCATTGCGGCATTTTGATAAATTATCCTTAACGAAATGGCATTTACGCAACTACATACATACTTGTTTACATAGTTAGGTATCTACTCCACTCAATCGTGTGTAAATAATTCTTGCGAGTATACTCGAATGTGATGTTTCAGTTTCCTTCAAACTGGTCTGTTCGTCACAAAAATATAATATTTTCGAAATTAATCTTAATCATTGACCATTTGGTCTATACAAAGTAGACCTAGCACCTCTAATGATCTACACACATAACTAAAATTGACTATACAATTTTATAATAAATATATTATCACATTTATTACATTTTTTTTTAAGAAAATGCGTAACAGTTTTCCAAATTTGCATCTTAACACCTTTACCCATACCTTGCTCATCGGTGAATATATCCTGCCAGAACTTCATGGCAGGATCTACATTAAAATGCACAATGGATCGGTAGGATAGTAATATTTTTGGGAAATCAAAGTAAGAGTTCTACAGTTAGGTTCAAGAAGTCCTGTAAAACAAGATATCCTAATTGGACAGCTCGATCCAGTCATTCGTGTTGCCGAAAACTCCTCAAAATGGATGCCCGTCACTCATGTGACGACAAAGCGCGTTGAGCCCTTTACGAATTTGTACAGGCTACTAATTTTAAATCCGGATACTTCAACTGGTTCTCCGAAGTTCGTCCTGCCAATTTTGGTTTAGCCGCAGTATAGCGAAAGCTGGACAATGAAGGAGCAAGTGTCTCGAAGTCTCAATCGCTCCTTCTTCCATGCAACTTTGGCAAATTTGCATCCGTCAGGATATTTAGCCTCACGGCATGTAGCCCTATCGGCTCAGTGGATCTATTGCGATCCACCTTTGGTCAGATTGATCTCCCACATCACGCATATCGCAGAGATCTACAGTGTATATAAAAATTTGTTTAATATGATAAATCTTTCATGGGCGTAGATGATGACAACATCCAAAGGGAAAGTCATTAGTACGGACGAAAAAAAGTTTTTGCACGTTATGGACCCTGACCAGTTTATAACGGAATAAAAACCTGAAAATCTTCCATTACATAGCATGGTTACCATTTTTTGTATTCAAATATTGACTGACCTTGATTCTTTGTGAGTAATGCAACGCCTGCTCTAAGTTAAAATCAAACATAACCACAAAGCTGGGAATCTTACACAGATCAACGAATTAGTCTGGAGAATGGATGCTCTCTGGGCATTGGATAGTAGAGTAGGTCATACATAAATGTGTGACTGTCAAGTTAAGGTTTTGAATTTCTGCGGTGACTTTAATGAATGTGCCCATATACAGTTGCATACAGAAACACATGTATACACATATATATATGAAAGCTGACATATTTATGTGTTCAGCACTGTAAGACAACTGATGTTGCATGTATTCTAGTACTGCCAAATACTTGCACAGCATTTTTTTGTATTTTCACTATGTATTGTGCAAAATCTATAAAGCTCCTTGTTTATTTCCTTTCTTGTTAGTTTATTACCGTTTTTTGTTTTTGTTTTGCTGTGAGATTCATTGTTTTATCGAGAAATGTTAACGCGATCGCATAAACTCAGCTCGCCCGCCTTTCAAATATGTACTTTTGTTTGTAAGTTTATATGACAGGCGGAATAAAAACTTTTTTATGTGCATCATTACCAACAACAACAACAACATACACATACGAATGCTGGCGGCTGCTTTTTGTTGTCGTTGCTGTCAAGGCAAAACAATTACGACAGTAAAAAATCAATAATATGAAATGAATATGGATGCTTCCCTCATTGAACAACGGCCCCCAACAACCAGCGTACGCGTGAGTATTTAGCAATCGTAATCAATCGTCTCGAATTTAGCATGAAATTTGTTGTGGTCATACTCCAAATTCATTAATGCCACACAATCGCCGTACAGCCAAAACGTATGTCTGACACACGCGTCCAACAGCCGCTGCTTTGTGAAGCACTCGTCTCTTATGAGTCCGATAGATTCGGTGAAAAACACCGCAGGTCGTCGCCGCTGATAAATGATCCTTCGGCCGCTGTTATGATCTTATCGCCAGTTTGTGTGTGTTGCTTGGGCTGATTGCGCCTGCGCGTATACATTGGCAGCGCCGCAGGTGATCTCAAACGGCGCACAATGAATATTCATGTGCGCACAACAAACACACTCACCTACAATTACCTCCACATAAAGCATGAACAATGAAAGTAATTTTCGGAAAACGGTTTAACAACCCGAAAAAAGTCAAACAACCAAATAAATGAACTAACAAAAGCAAACGACTCGAAATCAAACCGAACTGGCCAGTGGTAATGTGTGCCGCCGGTTGATTGGCGTCGTTAATTTGTGTCTCATTTCACGGCGCATGCAGTCAGTGATTGGTTATGGACTGTAGCTTGAGTAAGTAGTTAAGTATTTATAAGTTTGGAAGATCTGTTACAAATTATGTTGGTTTGTTGGTGCTTTGGAGGCTGGCTTCGATTAGATAGCCCCCGTTGGTGACACTAATGATGTTACGACCGATGCTGCTTCAACAAATTAATGGTATTTGAAAAGCAATTATTCCAACTAACTTTTAGATGCCGTAATACATATTCCGGCAAATTGCCGGTGCGATCTTTACCTTGACCAAAGCACCATCGGCTGTCAATGATGCTATTAAGCATTTGGACTACCGTTTGTAGAAGAACAATTACTGGCAAACAATTTAAATAAAATATATTTTAGCGTATTTTTAGGAAAATTCTTATCATTTTTACTGTCAAATCTGGATAAGAGGAGTGTACTTAAAAAAATATAATATTAAAATTTGTATTTTTACAGAAAAATTTTGGTGAAAATGGCTCATTCATTAATTAGATGCTATTTCCCAGATGTGTGTAAAACAACTTGTAACTTTTCGAGAAATCGTGTCCATCGACTTGAAAAATATAATTTTTGAAATAAATGCGTTTTAAGTTTTACATTCAAACTGACTTGGACGAAAACATTATTCTATTTGATAATTATATTATATTATAATATTAGCATATAATATATTAAGGGTATAGTATTTATATTACAAAATTTATTTTTTTATTTATTATATTTGAACTTCAATTCCTTTTGATTATTCTTTTGACCTTTAGTAGCCGTAATTATTATTTCTATATTTTTGTAATTCTATTTTTTACAGTAAACTGCTTAAAAAAATATTTTTTTAGAAGTTTGGCTACTCATAACAAATATCGTCGCCGTCATTCAACATTTTTATCCCAGTGACCCAACAATTATATACTTTCCATATATTCGAGCCTTTTACCTTTTATCTTCATTTTCGTAAAAGCCGCCATCTACAAATTTTAATCTGTGGCTAATTTCACACTCGAGTGGAATCGAAAAGAATTCTCAGCATGCAGAGCAAAAATTCCATGCAAACAAAAACTCACAAAACCACTCAAAATCTATGCATATTTTCATTAGTGCGCAAATGGATGTTTGTAGTTATTTGCAGAGCATTTGAAATCCGTCATTAGAGACTTAACCCAATTTTTGTTTCTTCTAATGCACACACACACACACACACACACAGATTGCAAACTAATTTGCTCCTCATTTATTCCATTTTCAGTAGCTGGGCTCACCTGCCGCCGCACTCTCCACTATTAGCCGCGCTTGTTGACAAAACAATTGCATAGTAAACTTTAATCACTCGCCGCCCTACCCCTCATTGTACATTCCCTTTGTTTACAGTGCCTGCGTTGCACGTGCCCCATATTGGGCGTTGCAAGTTGGCGCCAGTGCAGTGCTGGGAGTTGAAAGAAAGCGAGAGCGAACGCTCATTTGCACAAAGGTAAAGGCAAAGGCAAACGTGTTCATTACACGCCCATTACCGTTGTTATTGCCGCTGCAAAGTTACTCCACTCAGGTGGCCTGCAGCACACGCCTGCCTACCCCGACCCCTCACAAGCGGTGAATGGAAATCGCAATTTCGTAAAGGGCAAATATAATCGTTCTTTCAAAGGGAAAATGAGCGAAAAAACTGAAAGCTGAAAGGATTTTGCTTCCGTTTTCCATTAACCTCATTTTTTGTATGCGTGTGTGCATGTGTGCGCTCCTTCTTGGTGTGTGTTTATTTTTCCGCTTGTTTATTGCTATTTTCAATTCCGATTTTAGTTGTGAATTCAACTTTTCCCCAATGCGATAATGCGATAAGCGGCTGCTTCAGTTGGTGGTGGTGCTACCTAATTGTTATTCTTCGGCTTCTAACTCGATTGCACTGCGCTAAAACTTCAGCACTTCAGTGTTGCATGCCACTAAGATAAGCCTCGTACAAGTTTAACGTGCTCTGGGCGAGCTTGGGGTAATCAGTTGCCATTACCACTCGTATGTGCCTACTTGCTACCTGGAAGCATATGAAATTGTTGCACGCGCTCACACCGCATGCTGGTTGAACGCTTTTACAATACTCGTACATCGTTTGAAAATCATAAATCACCCGCTTCTTTAGGCTGCAGTAACCAACAAAAACTCGCACATTCTAACAAGATTTATAAATCTCAAAAAGCTAATCGACTGTCGGAGATCTTTAGTGGAGAAAATTATTGCATTGAAGCTGTGTCTGAAGCGTCCTTAACCGAAAACAAACTCTGTGACTGGCTGGGGAGTGCGGAGAGTGAGGTGTAGCTACAAAAAGGTAAAATAAATGGAGTTTCGCTGACGAAAAACGTTAAATGTTTACCTTTTTAATTGATTGTGAGCCTCATTATCGGCGCAGCTTATCGACACGCGATACCAAGAGTATGTCGATGCCAATACCTGATACACTTAGCACAAAAATGTAGACGTCTTCATGGAAGAAAATTCAGTCTCAGTATAAAAAATCGTTGAACTGTGTCTAAAATTTTTATTGCAAGGAATTCTATTCTCAACTCCATTTCAGTTAGTTAAAGGTTGTGTAAAGCATAAAAATTAAATTTATAGCGACTCACTCTCTCGATTTCTCACAGTGTAATTTTTGCACATACCACACATACTCCTACATTGTCATAATATTGTATGCACGTTGAGATTTTTGTTACTTCGTGATTTTCGTTTGCTTTTTCATTTTATTGTTGTGGCTTGTAGTGACCCATAGGCCATGGCCAAACGTGATTTGATTGTTATATGCTCAACTTCTGGGTGGAGGTGGAGGAGGGTACAAGCTGAACATACTCGTGGAGTAAAGAAAGAGCACAGTTCCACGTTTGCCCTCAGTCAATAAAAATTTGTATTTTGTTTTGGCATTGGCAGTTTGATGGAAATAGTTTTGTGTATGGCTTCCCCTATTTCGACTTGAAAGTCGAAAAAGTTGAAAAATTTTATACGCTAAACTTTTTGTTTAGTTTTATTTGAAAACAACACATTCGTAAATACTAGTAGTATTGTACAAAATATATGCAGTTGCAATTGTTTCATTAGTTCTCGCGGAACTTGAACAAACAAGAGGCAGAGAATTTATTGAGCCCAACCGAATAACTTTGTTCTTCTTAATACATATTTTTGACAATTGGGCTGAGCTTAAATATACGAGTTCTGTTCAAAAAATAAAGTGAATTTTCAAATTCCGTAGGTTACGACCATTCGATTGGCGTCATAACCATAATTCGTCATCGAAACCAAAGTCCAATAATCCCGATGGAAAAGCCCTGGAGAAACAAAGAAGTGCTGAATGGAAAACATCTTTTTCTGATCTGAGGGAAAATGCTATGTGGTGGGAACAACATAGAATAAGAGACGGTTGGGTTACTTCAATGGAGCAACTATTCCATCGTCATCGATTGGAGTATCGCTATCTCCTGATGATGTGCTTTCACTGGCATTCAGCAGGCTGGAGAAGGGTACCCTCCACAAACTCAGTATACTCTGGGCATTAACCACTAGATCACCCATGGGGGTCCTAAACGAGTGTGCTCCGGCCTTGAAACCATCTGTTAGTCGCCGGATCGTTTCGTAAAAGTTTCGAGCGTTACGCCTCGTCGGCCAGCTTCTCAAGCTCATCATATTCACGAATTTCGGTCTCTTTCTTTTTTTGCCTGCAAATGCGTATCGCTTTCCTCTTCAGCTTCAATCGTCGTCGTACCAGCTGTTCTTTTGACTTGTTCGAAAGCCAATAGTTTCGGTTGCAGCTGAACGTAAGGAGCTTGAAATGCAGAAGACAGCCAAGTAGCTTGATGTATTTGCTTATGCTGAAATCTAGTACTACAGAAAATCATATTTTGGGTCTGAAGTCATTCATATTTCATTTTAGATTTGAAGTTAGAAAAAATGGAAACACAGTTTATAGAATATCACTGAATCTGTTCTAGGAGAGCAGGAGAGAAGGCAACTTTGTTCCATCTCAATAAAGGTGAATATTGTGAAGGAAGAGCAAGTATTAAGTACATGTTGCTGTGCAAGCCTGTCAAGATCATGGCATCTTTAGCCGTTCACAGCTCACGCCTAACACTACTATATGTCTGTTTATCTTCGTGCCTTACAGTCTTCACTTTCGTAGCATCCATTGTTTTTGTTGCTATTGTCTTTATCACCTTTTTTGCTGCGGCTGCACACAGCGAACTTGGATTTTTTGTTGTTATTTTCGTTAGTGATTATGAGATTTTTATCAATTCGTTTTGAAACACAGCATTCTGTTAATTCGACGCTGTTGTCAAAGATCGTTTCAGCGGACATCGATTTCAACAGCATTCCACTCAGTGTTGTTGTTGTTGTTAATTTGGTGCAGCGGTTGTTGTTGTCATTGCGACAACATTTTCATTGGAAGCAGTACGACATCAACCTTGTCTTTTAAGTCCGGCGCGCAGCGGTATGTGTTTTTGGTTCGCTTATGTAGGGATGCTAATCTCGTCTTATTGATAAAGTATTTACTTCTTCATTTCGGCTGCAGCTGAAGCGAAACAGCGACTGGCGGTGGAATGTGGGGATGTGTAGGCAACAACGGCCTGGAAACCTAATCGGCGTCCCGTGATTTTTAGCGTTGAAACGACCAAACGACCGTAACCAATCACTAGCTATGCCTACACATTTGGCCATAAGCGGACTGGTAACTTACATATAAATATGTTATTGCCGTATCGATTTCTTATGTCCGTAGTGACTTGACAATGAAATGGTGTTTTGATGCGTGTTTTGTTTTCGATATTTTTCCCCTTTTCTTTTTGTTGTTTTTTTTTTAATAACACGTACACGTAAGTTTGTATGTACATGGATATGCATGTATGTATGTAGGGAAGGGTTTGTGTTTTGTTTTATCGCATTTATCGTGTATACTGGTAGCAATGCTCATTAAAGCGTGTACTTATGTGATGATAAATTGATAAGGTAATCTATTCAAAGAATTACACACACTGACACACTGCTTGGTTGTACAACCAATATTTTGGTAGATAAAACCAATTATGTAAATTTTAAAATAACCATGTTTAGAAATATTTTGTATGTCATAAATAAGGCATGTTAAGCACTGATGCTCAAGATAAAATTGAGAAATAAAAAAATTAAGGTTTATTTAATTGTACAAAATATGGTATTTTTTTGTAATTTTTCTGTTGAGATAAATTTAAAAAGTAAAATTAAAGTTGTTTCAATAACAAAAATATTCAAGGCTTAAGGAATAGGAAAAGCGTACAACTAAACTAATTACTACTGACTAAAATGCTACGACGCATTTAACGAACGCTATTTCAAGGAAAAGCCCAATTTACTACTAAAGATACAAACTTATTTTTATTATACAAATATGAACTCAGATAATTGAATTTATATAAAGACTATTACTAGAGCTATTCTTAACGTTAGATTATGGTGGCGACTTTATATTAATAACCGAAATATCTAATAAATCATAGTGTAGAAAAATATGTAGCCTAGCTCAAGTATGAATACCTATTCAACATACATTGCTTTTTAAATTTATCCGCTTGCCACAGAACATGTTTTTTTATATCTTTTATCTGAAATAATATAATATTAAATGTATATACTAAATGCTAATCTCCTCTCTTTTCAGGTGAGTTGTGTAATAAAACATTGATGGCTGTAGAGAAATACAAACACACACTATTGTTTTAGTGTTTATGCTCTAAGGCTTTTGGAATAATCCTATGGGAGCTAACTGAGGTACAGGACGTCGAGTACGCATTTTAAATTTGCAACTGGTATTCCAACGTTTATATATACCATATAAAACCACGTGTCCATACAAAACTAGAGTATTTGATTATATTATGAAATACTTAATACTTATTGTTGCCAACATTTTCCACTAGAATAACGAAAATCATGATATACATACATATAGCATATGGGGTCTAAGGTAATTCCTGAACCGATTTCACTAATTTTCCTCACCAAGGCAAATTATATCCAAGGCTATATACTTACTTTTGCTGTGTTTATTCACATGTATCTGATTGGCGTTGCAACCGTTTAGCTAGGTATAGCCGTTTATAACTGATTATTCACATATTAACCTATTTAAAAGGCATTAAGCCTATCGTATTTTTGAAGAACATATAAATAGTTATATGGGAGCTAGGGGAAGTTATGATCCGTTTTTAACCACTTTGGGTACATAGAAGAGCTGGGCGTCTTTATTATACGATTTCGACTATTTTTATTGTTGCTTGTATTTAGCACCAATATTGTGACTCCTCATATACATAATAAACTAATATATATGCATGGAGGTAGAGTGTCTCAAACCTTATTTAACACTTCTTTCGATCATAGTACACCCCGCACCATATAGTTTCTTAAATTACATTATTAAAAATATTTTTATTTATCACACTCAGAATCACTCCATATGGGAAATACATACATATATGTATGTGTAGATACCAATGTTTGTATGCATATTTGAGCAACATTGGTTTGGCTTTCCCCTTTTGTGCGCTCCACTCGAATTACGCGAGTTTTGACAAATTAAGTGTCTGCTTTGACAGTTTGTACGCCCCCACTATTAATGCCATTGCCACTGCCACTCGATTACAATAATTTACTGAAAATTTTGACAGTCAAAGTGCATATTTGAACGCATCAGAACAGAAATTGTTTGAAACCAAAACCATATAAATAGAGGAATATTTGTGTAAAAAATTGCTGCTATTTTCAGCCTTTTCAATGAGTTTGTTGCAATGTGCTCCTTGTCTCAACGCGCGGTGGTATAACTTTAAATTTACAAGCATATTATATTTGTATGTATGTATGAGTGAATTCTTGCGTATTAATAACAAAAATATGAGAATCGTTTTATTCCCTGCTGCCCCCATCAGCTTCAGCAGCGTCATCAACGTTGCCAACAAGGGAACAACTTGAACGATCTTCGAATTTCAGTTCCGCTACTATGTGTTTACCTATATATATATATACAGGGTTCCCTCCCAGCAGTCGATTAATGTGCGCGAGTATTAAAAAACAGATATAAACACATTTATAAATTGTGCCACCCTTCCTTTCCGCTTTGCCGTCGTTGCCGGCGTCGTCATTTAGTCATATTTATTGTTTGCGGAGGCGACGGCAGGGCTACTTGTGGTTACCACCTCGGCCACTTTTGCGGCCAAACGAACATTAACCAAAAATCAAATACATAGTACATTTTCCCTTAATGGGATTCCTCATATTTTGTGTTGTGCCACTTAAGGAAAATGGGAACTTAAAAAATTGTGAATATTAAAAAATAAGTAGAGAATTTAGGAGCGCCCCGTTCGTTCGTTCCACGTGCCAACGGCAAAACGAACAAAAACAACGTCATCGTTAATGATGCTGTAACGGCAATCACGAGCTTAGGAGGGAGGGGTTTTGCAATCTTAACGGCAGGAGCGGTGTAGCGGTAAGCGTTGGCGACCGGCATCCGAAAATAGAAGTGAAATATTGGAATTATGGGTTTGGTTGTGGCAAGGGAGCAAGCTGCATTTAAATGTTTTCTCAACACTATTTCGCTTCTTTATGGATGACCGTTTTCGAAGCAGCCCAACGTTCCTTACAATGCACTGTCGTTCGTTGTGGGCCACATTTGTTTGTAATTAATGGCCGGAATCATTTGCTCAATAAACACCCCATGGAAAGATGCCGTGTGGGTAGAGTGCGCTAAGTAGGTGCCAAAATGGGTATTTTATGCTGAATTAGGTGCTTTAGTGCTACAATATTTTGTTAAAATATGAATTTTCTTCATTTTGTTAATAAATAGAATTGGGGTTATTGCCATATGTATTTAAATACTCCAAGAGCACTTTTTAATTGCAGGCTTCTCAAGGTTTTTAGTGGAAAATAAATTTAGTAGGATTTCTAATTAGACTCATTACTTTTTCGATTTGATGTGATCTAAAAATACTAAATTTTATCCATACCAAAATTTTTAGAATTGGTTAATATATCTGGGATTGATGACATTTCTGTTCGAAAATAGGTTAGGTTAGGTTCGAAGGCTGTTCCCCAAAAGGAAACACACGTAGACTATTAAGGACAGTCCTTTGTGATGCTAAAAATGTACCCTAAACCTACCAAAAATCTGCAGAGGTTTTTTACTTCTATATCTGCTAATTCGCGAGCATGCCCAAACAAGTGAGATCCATGTAAATTTTGCTTAGATCTCACAAAGGGGGGCATTCCCTAAGGAAATATTGAGATTCTTCCTCATTATTCTCCAAACAGCTTCTGCAGCTAGCATCCGGTAAAATTTATGGTTTGACCGCGTGAACCCGCTACAACCTTTATGGCAGCCACAGTCCGTCAGTTTGAAGCTGAGGTTGATGAGGAGCTCCCGACAATAAACTTCTCCCCCAACTTTTCCCTTTAACTTCGACCCATACGAAAAGAAGCTCATTGCGCCTCTCTTCCAGCTCACCCAAATATCTCTTGAAGGTAAAAGAGTGGAGAAAATACCGCTAGGGCTAGGCTCGGTGACATGATGGTAATCAAATAGCCTCAGAATGAAGTCGAAGAGTGCCCAGGCAGACACAGCCTCTGTGAGCCTAATAGGGGTTTTAGCGGCCATACACTTTCCGGCAATGTCCACGGGTGCTGTATGCAGTAAGGAATTTAATGCTAAAGTCGGTGCGGTTGTGGTTCGAAGATGAAGATGATCTGTACAGCAATTTACATATTTCGTTACATCTGATGCTCCCTACTAATAGATATATATTTTTTAGCTATAACTTCTGCAGTTGGTTTCTGGATTACCCTAAACGGACATCATTTGTTATTTAAACGGCCAAAACTGTATACGGCTTTATATTCCCTTGATTTGTTTTGAAAGGCTTTATCTCCATTAGCGGTATATCCGATTTTTTATTTACTATATATTGGTATACAATTGTATGAAACCATTGGTATTTATGATTGCAATCTTCGTAGTCAAATTTCATCGTGGTTCTATGATAGTTACGAAACCGAATTTAAATGAAATATGTAAATGGGGACTTCTTTGAAGTATATAATTCTTTTATCAGCAAATCTTTAAGCAAAGCTTTTGGTTTTAAACCCCGCTAACCCATTTAACCTCTCTTTACACTTAATCAGCAAAATAAACATGATTTTTCATCGACTCCTTGCAATTATTTCTGTTGTCCATTATCCAAAGCGACATACAATTAAAGCAATTTTACAAGGTTCAAGATTTTTGACATCATGATGCGCGTGTAATAACCCCACCAATAAAGCCTCAACAACAAAAGTGGCTGTGGAGTTTAGTAACTCTCAACTTACTTAACAACGGCCGCTGTAATAAAAACGCATTTGACGTTTGCTATACCGTTTTGAAGAGCTTGCAAAAGCGTGCAGCTAAATGGATTAAAGCGGAGTTTTAGTGTTTTCGAAGAGTTTCACTTCGCAGCGAAGAAGTCGGTGCCACACAAAGCGATAAAGCGACAATGAAAACAAATAACTTGAATGTGGAAAAAGCTTAGAAGCAGCATAAGAAATACGCGCTTTTACACGTTTTTACAGACACGATTTTCAACTGACGCTGGTCGAGATTGAGTTGGAGGTGCGCTGACGGCATGCAATAGCCGCGTTCTCAGAGTCATAAAACCAAGAAGATCTTGGTGTAGATACGAAGTGTTTACAGCGAATGAACGTCGTCACGTTGGCGCTGTTACTGTTGTAATTTTCAATGCAGACATTGCCGTTTTTCGGTGCAAGCGGCCAATGTGTAGCGTCTTTTTTGCTTTAAACACAGTAATTTGCTGTTTTTTGCAGTCTCTATATCGCATGTGCTGGCGACTGTACTTTGTTTGCTTTTGCTGCCTGCATGGGCTCATTAAAAAGCTAATAGAGCGAAGGTACGCTTCAAAGCGACGATGTGGCAACGCGCGAAGGAGTGGGTGGCGCTGTATGCAAGTTACTGCATTATTTCGACTATGTACTTTGTTGGTTGTCACTAGCATTGCCTGTGGCACTGCAACGCTTTGTGTGACGTACGATTGTTTAACGCCACCGACCTAAGGAGCATTTGCGCAAAAGAAGCTGCATGTCCCCAAGCAGTTTCACTTAATGCCAAATTGCCACTGGCGCAGTGCTTTGTGCTGCCACTGCTTTTGCTGCTGCTGCTGCTGTAGCTTTGGCTTTCGGAATTCTCAAGTTGCGTACGCACTTGTGGAGGAGAATGCCCAACACATATGTATGAGCAAACACATGCACACTCTCTTTGGCTGGTGGTGTTTGCAGTTCACTGTGAGCTAAAAAGGACAAAGCTTAGAGGTGTTGCAGCGTAAAATCTAAAGACATTGCGTGCACTGGTATGGGCCCAGCTGACTCATCCTAACTCAGTGCAGCCTCACTGAAGTCGTGGGTGGCAAGTCACACTGCACGCACCGCAGCCTCATGACTCAAAGCTCAAGCCGGCAGGTAGGTTGCTTTGTTTCACAGCTTTGAGTAAAAGAACAAGTAAAAGGCTAAGCATGCCGGCACAGTTGCACGTTCTTTGCTGTGATTCACATTGCTTTACTCACATGGCTTTGCTTTGCTCCTTGCCTTTGTCACCTTTGAAGTACTCAGCGCTAACAAGAGTAATGAAAGCAAGCGGTACGCGACTGTTTTTGTCATGCAAACGGAATTTTTGAAAGCGAAAAAGTGTAGAAATACAAAGTACTTGAGCGTGTCTTTGTTGACTTGAGTATCTGCATCCTTGCACACTCAAGTGTGAAGCGCTCTGATGCTATGCAGTCCCATTCACTTAATTTCCTCTACATGTGTGTGCGTGAATGCGGCAGATGCAGTGCCCGTGCGATGTTTAGCGAGGTATCTCCAGCTGTCCGCTTTATTAATTTTATTCGTAGCGCTTGGATCTGATCTCAAGATACACACACAAAATATTTGGTATTTAATTATGATTCAAGTAAATGATAATTTTGGCATAAAAGTTTAATAAAAAATTGCGAAAATTTTTCGGATGCTGTTGACTTGGAAAAGGCTGATTGATGTATGAGGAGACGAAATGCGAAGCTTCGCAGCAATTTTTAACACGGTTATTTTGAGGCGTAAAATGAATCATTTACATTCATAAATCCTACTCACTAACGAGATTTCCTGATTCCGGATCATTTTTCTTCGTTTTCTGACATTGGAAGGTATCGTTAAGGCATTTTGACATCACGTTTTTGGACCATCTTTAAAATCCAAAAGATCTTCTATAAAAAGAGGTAATTCAAATAGTCTGAATCTTCCTTCTTTCTCCGAAAAAGTAAAGATAGGATTCCCGATCTGAAGTAGGCTCCGTTGTGGGATGGAGGATGACTCCAACCTTTCGGTACTTTTCTTATGATTCTGTTTTGGCCACTTTATAGTGGCACCACTCTTTCTTATCCTTCGAGGGTCATCGGGATCACCTGGGCTGCCTCAGATTGAGGAGGGGATTGACCCCTTCGACGCCTCCTCCTTTTATGGGTCCCTGTACTGGGCCGTTGCTTTGTCCCCCGTCTGGGATGCCAGAGGTAGAAAAGTATTTTGGTTCAAGACGCCAGGATGAGAAAATCCGTATGTTATGTTTCTAATTGGTGGTGAATCGATTGCAACCACGCCAGTTTTATTTGCGGCAAAATTACCAACACCATCTCCATGTACAGCTTCCACACGAGGTAAAAAGCAATAAAATTAAACGGGAAACAATAATCTCTCTGTCGAAAAAGATGACACACTTTAGGAATGTGCCGGTCTCGCGTTGAGGAGTGATTTTCACATGAACAACACGACATTGAAATTCGGAATTGAAAGTTTTAAACTCGCGCGCACATAAATGGTACCTCTGCCTGCAACACAGTCTCTGAACTCGCTGCAGCAAAGGTCAGCTGACTAAAATGTCGAGTTGAAAAACGTGCAACATTGGTCACACTCTAAATTGTAGGCAACGCAAAGTCAACCATGCCGGACCGCGGAGCCACAGAGTCACGGAGCCACTAAGCGCGTTGACAGCGTAGCGATACAGTCGCACATACTCTTATATACTTGACATCATAAAAACGTAACGACTATAATGTAGGCAGAAAGTAGGCGGTGGGGTGGCCAATAACTCAAGCATTTTATTGCTTTCGCGGCATGTAGCTCGCGGCTTTTTTGAGGTCAATTTGAGATCAATTCAAATGAAGCGACAGCACGAACGGCTGCTGTTGCTATCTCTCTACTGTGAACGGAATGGATCGTCCCGCTAACATTTTTTCGTTAAATTACGCTTGTTGGTACTTGCATGCCGTAGCGTCAATGTGTGAGTGTGTGGCACATTCCCGGCTATTTGAGGAAATTTATGTGCGCTCATCGGAGTACGCGCCGATGGGTGGCTGGTGTTCGAAAGGAAATAGCTATCGGCAGCAAATCATTTTCGTACTCATTTGTGCAACATCCGCACATAAAAACATACATATTGTGACAACGACAACGACAATGAACGCTTGCAACAACAGTGAAGACAGCAGTATAAATTTGTATTAAGTTGACACAATTTTTTGAAGGAGAGATGTTGTTGTGGAAAAATGTGTGTGGCACTGGCAGATGGGTAAGGCAACTAGTTGGTTGAAATCAAAGGAAGTCAAACAAAGCCTATGGAAAACTTAATATTCGATTCAAAATGTCACTAGGCTCTGTGGTCTTCATAACGAAACCTACTACTCCAAACATCTTGACAGAAAATCGGAAAATGGTTCGAGACCCTACTTGGTATTATTAGCAGACCAATTGGCAACTGCAGTTCGCCTATTCATGACTTTATATACGTCCCTAAAACTGTGAACGCTGCTGTAAATTATGAAAAAGTAAAACAAAATGAAATTAAATAATAATCGCAATGAGCACTGCTTGAAAACTGCGAAAAAATTTAAATCTCCCACTGTCACAGGCACAGCTCGAGTGCTGCGTGTAACGTTCTTGAGTGGTTGGTTGCCGCGCCCACACTTCTATTTCAAAACATTAGCCCCCGCATATGTAGCGACAGCACCAACAACACCAAACACATGAGAATCTGAGACACACAAAATCAAGAAGTCAGCGAAATTTCGCCACCGAGGATAAGCAGTAGAAATTTATCTGAAGTGCTGTTGCTGTTGTAGTCCGTAGGCCGATCCGTATAGCGGGGGCAAGCATTTCAAGTGTGTCAGGCACATTTTGCATACGAGGCCGTACCACGTTGTGTCTACTTATGTGATTATACAGACACACACACAAATGCCCTTTGGTATGTACATATTTGCAATCTAGGCATGTTGCTTGGTTGTGTGCCGCTCATGTGGCATATTTTGACAGATCGTTTGTCACTCCACTGCGCTACAGGCGGTTTGTGGCAAGTTGAAGGGGCAATGCGATATACTGTGTACTTAAGTAGCGCCTATGTACTTACCTTTTTTTAAATATTCATAGCGACACATATGCCGGCACACTTACATAAGTGTGCACCCTCTAGGAAAGTCAAAAAAGTGATATTGATGATATCTTCTTTTGTTGAGTCTTCAGTAAAAGAAATTTGTTAAATGCTTACACTAGCTACTTGATCAAAAATGGTTTTAGAAATGAAACGTATCACAAATCATAATTCTAACATATACAGGGTTTTCCAATAAGAGCGCTATAACATATTGGGATATCAATAGAATTCTTTATTTCTGTGAAAGTACTTTCGATGGCATTATTTATGGAACTCAATTTCTTTTAAATGGCTACCACGGGCACGCTTGCAGAAGTCCAGACGCTGAACCCAATTTTCGACGGTTCCATATCATCCAATTCGAGCTAAAAATATTAGGTTATCATTGAGTGATAGCGATTCCCATTCACGGTAACGTGCCGGCCCATAAATCTCAGCAAACCGTACTTTTTTCGAGATGCAATGGTGACTCATGGAATATATGTGGAGTATATAAGTATGTGCTTATTGACGAAGCCATTCAGCCAGAAATGAGCCTAATCGCAGAAGATGATTTTTCAATGAAAAATCGGATAATTTTTAAGTTGTTGCTCAGCCCAATTCACGAACTTACGGTGATTGTGGTGGTCAAGCGGCTTCAGTTCTTGCGTCAATTTGATCTTGTAAATATGTAGACCAAGATCTTTTCGCAAAAATCGCCACAACGACGTCACAGAGATGCTCAACGCTTAAGAACGACATGGGAGAGACTGATTTGGGTCTTCCTTATGTGTCCCTGCGGTAGCAATATTCTCGATTCTACTGGCACTTCTTTGTTCCACTGACACTGGAACATTTTGTACTGTGTCTGTGGATTCAACTTTTTCCACCAGACGCTCAATTGTTGATCTGACAGGACGATTATGACGACCATAAATTGGACGTAGCTTTCGGCAGCAAATTTTAATAATTTGATTCGTTGTTGGATCGTATATCTTTCCATGATGAAATTACAAACCTTACTGAAGAGACATGTCAAAAGAGCGGGGAAAATATGTCGTAGTTGCTATCCCTATCGATCTACTTTGTAGCGTTCTTTTTGAAAACTCCTTTACTTACCTTTATCAACGTATTGCAAAGTAAATCTTTAGTGATTCGCATTTACGCGTTTTCTCTTTTTGGGTTTCATTAGAAAGCATTTTTTGCATTATCCATTTCACGTTAAATAAATCAGTGCAAAACAGAATGACTAATATAAATTATAACTAATCTACCTCTGTCTACTTACTCAGCAGCTCTTTAGTTTTTCTAACAGGGCACTTAGAGTTTAGTATGTGATTGTGTTTCAATTCGACATAGTAAAAGGCACGCACACTTTTCTGTCGCCTGCACGAGACCACCAATCATCCGAAAACCTGCATCGTCGCTATTACGCTGTCATCCTTGCTTGCTTCGCGACCCCATTCTAGACTTCAGGCCTTTTAAGGATGCCATAAATTTGTTTGTTTTGCATGAAATTTGTTTATTTTATTTTATTTCAGTTTTTTCGTGCTTCACTCCTGTAAGTGCCTATGCTTATTTGAAATTAATTGGAAAAATATTGTGTAAAATATTTATTGTGTAAAATATTATAATAATGTTGTTGTCGCAGTTGCTCGTTTTCATTTCCCTCATTTTCATTTGCCGCTGCATACTTATACAAATTTCATGGAAAATACTTAAAGTATGTACGTTGGTTGTGAAATATTTGGAAAACATTAAGTCTCAAGTGGCAAAGTGGCAAGAATCTATGCCACACGCACACACACAAATACGTATTGCTCTCACATCGGTTTTTTCCACTTCGAACTAAAGGAATGTAGAAAGAAATGCTCGTGAGAATGGATTTATTGGGATATTTTGGTGATTTACTAATTGCAGCGAGTTGTTTTTGTGTTGCGTTGCGATAACAAGCGATAATTTTTGTTGCAGGTTGCCAGCTTCCTTCAATTTGTTTTATGGTTTTCCTGTTTTTGTTATTGTTCTCTCTGTTGACATTCGTTGTTGCAGCTTTTTGATTGCTTGAACATATTGCTCCGAAGCATCAAAGAGATAACTTTGATTGTACGCATGAATATATGCTATCAATAAGAAAGTATGTGCTTAAGTTTCTGCATAAAACCCATTGAGGGCCTAATTTGAATGCCCAAGAAACCGATAATAAAGTTAACGACAATGACAAGTAACTGTAAATATGATTTATGATTTGTGATTGTAGATCAGACAATACGCAAATAAATCATTGGTGTCTGCCGAAAATAATAAAAGTTGACTAATCAAACACATATCTATACATACATATGCCCAGTGAACCAACAAAAAAAATTATACAGGGAAATGCTTTGAGTTTGAAGTTACTTATCGCTTAAACTAATTAAGATTTTGACTTTGAAAGTAAGTAAAATGTATTTGTAAATCAGTCTTAACCTCGTTTTACTATTAACTTAACATAAAAGCACCACAAGGTGTCGGTAATACGATGTATTGGTCCTACACCATACCCTGAAAAGCAGCCGCAGACCATTATGTTGACGCTGCAAACCGTGAATGAAATTCTTTGTCTTTTTGAGGAGGAACATTCCGTTGCATCTTTCCCGAACAAATTATTTTTTGTTTCGTCGCTCTACAGGAGATAGCACCGCTTTTTTTCGTCACCTGGGCCGGACCAATTTGCATAATTTTTCGCGAATTCTAAACTCATCTTGAACATTTTTTTCTTGCTTTTCTGCTAGGTAAATTAGTTCGTTGTATCCTTCTTTGGACTGTTCTGGAATACCTTATGCTACCAATATCGGCTGAAATGATTCTCTAAGATATGAATGTATGTATATATGTACTATTTTCATTCCATTCCATTGGCTTCGATTATCAAAAATATTCGACTTAAGCTTGAATATAAGAGTAAGAGTAAAAATCATCAGTCATTAAGCCAAAATGATTTCTCGAGAAATTATATTATATATTAATATATGATTAATTTCTCGTATCTGCTGTGAAAACTAGACTTGGCTAATTTCGAATTAATTTATAGTCATCTGAAATTCTGAAGGAAACTATTTCGATTTTAGAATGATACAATTATTTAGATATCTGTTTGACAGGAGTCACCTAAGGAGCCATAGTCAGTTATAGAGTTCTGAGCGAGAATCGTGGGTTTTTTCCCCCAAAAATAATTTTTCAAGACAACCTGAGACGCTTCAGCAAATTTCTGATAAAGCTTCTATTCTGTTAAATGTTTTTTTTTTTCAATAAGGAATAACTAAAAGAGTAACTAAACCAATGGTTTATTATATAGAAAAACAATTAGCGATTTATTATTATCAACGACCTTATAAACCTATGTTGGCTTCAAGTTGCTCTCTGGTCCAAATAACCACTTTTTCGCTGGTTGTGAAAATAACGTCTCAAGTGCAATATGCGCAGAGGGGCACTGAGATTACCAACATGGTCACAAACAGTCGGAAATAATTGAGAATCATTAGTGCTTTCAAGTTATACGCCGAAATATCTATAACATTTCCTTGTTTAATTTGCAGCCTTTAATACACGCCTACACATTGCAGTATTGCAATGCAAAACTTTCACCTGAAAGCTGCCGAAATGTTTTTAGATGAAAGCTTCATTGCTTTTCTAGCAGAATTTCAAATAAAAGCACACAAAAAGAGTAAATAAAATGTGACTTCTTCAACGCTTGCAATCAACGGCCAAACTCCCGACGGGAGTAAAAACACGCAACAACAAGCACCACAATTGGAATGAGAGCACTTGTGTTTGCCAAAAGTGCAGAACTCTTACCATTTCCACAAACAAACATACATATGTACACCCATGCAAACAATGACTACTGTGTATGAGTAAAAGGGCAAAATATATAATATTTCTCTGTCTCCACCCGTCTTCACGTTTTATTTGCGAGCCTTTGTTTTCTGATTTTTTATTTCGCACTGATGGATTTTGCACTTTAATGCGCACCGTTTTTAACTTTTAGTTCATTTGAAAAGTTTATTTCCGCTTACTTCGACGGCGCGTAAACTTCCAAATCCGCCCACGTACACGACAGCAACAAAGAAATCACCAAAACAATGAAAGTGAAGTAGAAAAAATGAAAACGAAAAGAAGCACAAAACAGCAAGGCAAATTGGAGCAGTCGTCTAAAAACAATACGTGAAAGGTAGAAGCGTAAATAAATGCAAAAGAGTGGGAACAATGCTTGCAGGCAGCGAGGAAGTTTCTTGCCGAAACTCAGTCGGAGCGGAGCAGAAGTCAAGTGTATGTGCGCGGCTTGGGAACCCACCCGCTGAGGAGGCGCAACAGTAACAAGTGCACCGACCAAAAATCAAATCGCTTACACAGTCATCCAACAACCCACTTTTATGTCTTGCTGCGCTCCTCAACTCACTCCACTCTCACATTCTCCACCTTTTACCTTGCCGACGAGTCACTTTGCTACAATATGCCATGAATTGCAATAATTTGTCGGCATTAAGAGAGCAAACGCAGACCGGAAGTGTGTGGCACGACTCAACATTTGTCTAAGTTGGTTGCATTCTTTGTGTCTCTCTCTTGGTGAAATGGTGAAAAAACGTAGAAATTCAATTGAATATTGTTCCATCGAACAATTCGGAAATACGTGCAGCCCCCAACGTTTATGTTGTGGGGAGCGTTCGAGTCTAGCAATGTGCCACAACGAACTTGAAATCAATTTCCGTTCCAGATAACATTGGACAAATAAACTGCTATGTACTCTCTACAATTGAGTGCTTGGGTATGTGTAAACCCTACAGTAATTCGCACACTTTTCGGCATAGAGCTAAACTGTATTAATTGGGACAGCATCCACTTTCGGCAATTTTTTTTAAAGCTCCAATATCTTTATAGTTTAGGAGTTCTGCACTAACAAGTAAAGTATAAATACACTGAGTAAGCAATGAAAATGTAAAGTCTTCTCTCGACGAACAAAAACCCAACTCTCATTCCCATTTATGGAGCAAAAGCGTGAACGATGCCAAATCCGATGAGATTAGGTTTTAGGAGTTTTCGAGAGAAGGGTTTTGCTGAAGATTTATGGTCCTTTGAACATTGGCAACGGCGAATGTCGCATATGATGGACGAGTTATACGACGACATTGCCATAGTTCAGCGAATAAAAAGACAGCGGCTACGCTGCCTAGATCATGCTGTTCCAATAGACGAAAGCACTCTAGCTTTGAAAGTATTCGATACAGTACCCACCGGTAGAAGCAGATGAAGAAGAAGACCTCCATTCCGTAGGAAAGATCAGGTGAATAGTGACCTGGTTTGACTTGGTATTTCCAGGTGGAAACAAATTTTGGAATTGTGTACTTTCAAACCCAAAGTGCTAGGGGATTTAGATGAAACGGAGATTATTTAAAAAGCGTCCCACTAATATTATGCTCTAACCTTTACTGATTTATAGAAACGCTTTTTATTGATTATTATACGAAGAATATTTTATTCGGCCAGCATCGACTGGCCCGCATTTCTATCATTGTAAAATACTTAGCAATAACTATGGAAAGTGAGAAAGGTATGGTCCCAATTTAACTGGTTTAATTTCGGTTACAATATGACTAGTACTGATTTCAGTGCTTAGATTCATTTCAAAAGGTATACAGGGTTACGATTTTTATAAACGCCAATGTGTATGTAGTAATTTTTATAGCTTTTGTGAAAGTTGTTCTATGAACTTCTAAACTGTTCTTGGCATCTTTAAATTGAAGATGCGCCATTATCAACTGTAAATACAAACTCGGTATGTAGCTCATATATATTTTTCTATACATATACTTATATTCGTTGGCAAGCACTTGCAAACATACAAACTCTGAGTAAAGCTGCATATTTTGATATTAAATTGGAGCATACATACATATATCGGCCAAGCGTCAATTATTTCACACACTAGCACTTTAAGATGAACTCTGAAACCAGCTGATAAGCGAGCAGCTATTAGCGGCACTGCTATGCTGTTCTATGCTATGTAGAGTAAGCATGGTACATAATATAAATGCCCGCCGACATCGCCGTCTGCAACAACAAGAAAAACGATAAATATCAATGCGGACCGATTAGAATATTATTAAACATAACTGTTGACAGTCACCGGCGAGCAATTGATGCCGCCGCGACGCTTTGAGCATTTCCTGCTGCCAACACAACACTGCGTTGTCCAAATCAATTAGATACCGTACGCAGCGTAGCACTTCACCAGTTTCACCTTTCACACTGGTCCACTACTGCATGTATGTATGTATTTAGTACGTGGTCGCGTTCGCGCTCGGCTGGGCGTATCGCGCAATTTATGGTGCTGATTGCACGTTGCAAATTGCAGTTGCAAGTTATGCCGCGTGGAGCTGTCTACCGCAGCGTGCGGCATCCGCTGAAATGGTGCACGCATCAAGTCATATTAGCTACAGTTGTGTCGACAGCGGTTATATTGGTTGTGGTATATGTGCTGGCTGGTGTTTGGGGGGAGGAGTTTTCAGTAGTTGTTAGCACATTAGCGTACAACCGAATGTGGCGAATTCAGCGACAAGGTGTGCTACAACTCACCGCCAATATATTGAAAGCGACCGCAGCGTCCGACGTGCGCTCGATTTCAAAGGAAACATCGGCAACCTTGACGCGCAAATGTGCAAATTGAATGAAGATGTTGCAAATATGCTGCGGGGTCCACTGACATCTTATTAAATAAAGGCATTGTTAACCCAGCTTACGGATATCTACATATCTATATAACATAAGAAATTTGTTTTTGTATCGGCGAATCAAAAGGGAAGTCCAGGTTCAATGTGACGGATCACATGTTACTAGAGTAGCTGATATAATTTATTAAGATTATTTCAAATCCCTCTTAATATTGTGTCTAATAAGCTCCAATTAAATTTCGAAGATTGTTTCATTGACATTTTCATTATGGGACAAGAGATTCTATGTTCATACTTCCTGTCCCTGCAATGTTGACAATAAAATGAGAATATCATTTTAGATATCGTGATAATAGTTAAATCTGACTTGTACGTTTGTTGTGCTAGTAGTTTACTACTTAGGTATTAGTGGACCATTGAACTAAATGTGTAAAGAATGACTATTAATGCCCGTTCTCTCACCCAAAACACTGTACTTACATATGTATGCCATGCAGCTTTTCTTTGATTACAGTTAACTTAATTTTGTAGAGAATTAATATCTATTCAAGAACATGAATTTAAAAATTGTAATAGAAAACAACAAAAACTTTATACTGAAAATCAATCAGCTTGTCGAAATGGCAGCGCTGTTACAGGCACTTACTCACAGCGAGTGCTGTAAATCCAACGGATGTGCCAAAGAAATTTGAATCCTGTGCGGATGCGCTAAATATGTTCGATGTAAAGTATAAAGTTTGCCGATCCATTAAGCGATGGTGGCCAACACCATGAATCCTCAACAGCTGCGACTAGCCAAACGAACGAAGTTGCGCAGTGAAGAGGGGAAAGAGAACCGGGAAAATGTGTGTAAACATACATTAATGTATGAGTGCAAATGCAATGTAAAGAAGATGCTGATGAATGCGTGAGCATGGATGTAGGCAGCTGAAATTGAAGACGATTATAGGAAACATATTTTATTGTGCGGAGGCGGTCTATTGTTGCCAGCGCTTACTACAACAACGCTGGATTTTACGTTGGTGTTGCGATACATGAAAGTACACGGCAAACAAGGACGAAGGAGGCAATAGAAAAATTAAATTTAAAGAAAAAAATCGATTGTTATATTTCAGCGGAAAGCGTTACGTCATTGCAGGCGCTATAGTATTACATGCCACCACCACTACTACTGCTTATGCAAACACTCTGCCGCCTGCTTGTTTGCCAATCGATTAAAGTGCCCACCCAAGCACTCTGCGCGCTGTGTTTGTTCGTGGATGATTTTATTATGGCACTAATCGATCCTAATTGATGCGTGAGAAAAAACTCAAGTGTGCGCGCTTGTCCGCACTCGCAAGCACTTGCCGTAAGCCGATATTTTCATGTAATGCCACATGCCACATATCACACACACAAGCATACTGCGAACAGCGCTCGAATTACAATCGGCAAAGCAACATTCCGCACACACTGGAAGTGAGTGAGTGCTGGCGCGTTGGTATGTACAGCTGTGCGCGCTGGTTGGGAAGACGTACGCTATAAATTGCGCGTATGCAAATTCATTGGCGACGCGTGCAATTGTGGCGCATAGTCACAGGCGCAACACCATGTAGTCACTGCAAGCCAATTGTATTTGTCACTGGTTGGTATGCGTGGTAAGTGCGGCGGCGGTGAGCACTGAGCGGCAAAAGCTTTCAGTTAAAGTTTTCAAGTAATAGATGCGCCGACAACCGACAACCGACCCGGTCGTAAGCTGCAAAGCGCCCATTAATTGTCCAGCCAACGACACATGCCACATGCAGTTCGCGTAGTTGCTGCAATAAAACAACAACAACAACGATTGAGTGAGTGTGCGCGGCAATTAATTTACTGCCGCTGTTGTTGTTACTCCAATTAACGATTGCTGTCAACGAGCGCACATACACAACGTAGCCATGATTGCGCGCTGAACCGCTTCAGTGTTTGATTACGATTAAATATGAATGCGTGTTTGTATGGAATCAGTGTTTTGTTTTCGTAGGCTCTGCGCCGACCCGCCAACGCCGTTTAATGCCGTTCACGAATGCTCGGCACGTTCAAACGCTTGCGGGCGGCGCGTGTATCTGACCGGATATGTCAGGACGCGTTTGCAAGCACTATGCTGCAGCCAAATTTCGGAGTTGTGATCCTAACCCATTCACATCTAGCACAGAAGCGGTAACCTTTTTATTCGAAATGCAATAATGTCCACTGATGTTAGAGCGCTGCTGCTTTGTATGGAACTGTCTATGCGTCTAAAACTTGTCATTCCATTCATTTACCTGCCGCTTGTGCGCCTGTGGCTAACATATTCGAGTGGCATGCGTGTTGCATGTTGGCTTGTTGGCAGTTTACATGTGCATGTCAAGCACGTGGCTAATTATTCCAAAAACTGCGCTAAATCGTGTCAACAACAACGCTTACTACCTGATTATGCCGCTTTTCGCTTGCTGATCGGTATTGCTCTCGGTTTGGCGGCGTACACCACATGTGGCTGGATTACAGCAGCCTGCTAATTATGCTGCGGTATTCAACACGTATGTAAGAGCCTAAATGACAATTTCGATTGAGAGTAATCATATAATTATCGGTTTTATTTTTATTTTGTAAACGAATGTTTTTTATTGTATAGGAAATTTGTTAAAATATTTAGTTTTATGAAAAAATGCGGTGAAATTAATATGACTCCGAAAGAGAGATATCCAAAAACGTTACGAATCTTAAAATACCTATAATTTTGAATACACAATCTATGGGGAGTTCATTTTAATCTAACTTAATATTATGCTATCTGAATTTACAGTTTAAATCCAATGCATAAAGTTTCATTTTCTGACTTAAATTAAATTATTAGCATTTTATTTGTCCACCTCGTGCTTCAATAACTGCTTTCAGATGGCGTGCATAGATAGAACCGTGTCGTAATTTCAGGCCAGGCCAGAGCTTATATCAAGAACTGTTTGCTAGATGAAGATGCACAGATGATTTTCTGTGCCAATAGCTTTCAAACATGCTCAATCGGGTTCAAGTCTCAATACATAGGCATAATACAACAGCCATTCCTGTACTAAACCCGTTGTAAGCTTAGGATCGTTGTCTTGTTGGAAAATCCAAAAATTTCCCAGACTCAAGCAATCAACAGAAAACTGCATATGTTCTTCCAAAATACTTTTATATACATATTTGTTCATTATATCATTAAAAGACGTTAGATGGCCCATGTCAGCTGCTCCTATCGCTCCCCAAAGCATTATGTTACCTCCATCATGCTTAACGGCTGGTATTAAATTATGTGTTTGATATGCTGTCCCTGCTTTACGTCCATGTTTTGCGCGGCCATCGCTTCCGGGCATGTTGCATTTAGATTCATTAGTAAGCAGGAGTCAAAAGTCAAAAAGGATTCATCCATATCATTGTATTTGTTCGCAAATCCAAGTCGAAGTTGCTTATTTCTCTCAGAAATTAGAGTTCGTGTTACAGTAAACTCTTGCCTGATGCTGCAGCGATGCTATCGGCTGTCTTTTTTCAACGGATTGAGGTGTTTTATCCTCTTGTAAAATATTTTACAGACTCGCACAAGATATATTAAGAATTTTCCCTATATCTCGTTAAAATTTTCCAAATGTTAAGTGTGATAAAGTATTTTGCATTTCGGTTGTTTCCAATAATTCAAAACCAAAATAAATAAAGGCTCATTTCCGTAAGGTCTTCGACAAATTACTTTTTAATTTTCCTAAACTCAAAGTAAACACATATGTTATTTGTGTCACTTCATTTTAGGTTCAGCTTTCACACTGTTTTCTTAAATTCAACACTTATTGAGCAGCACACCAACGGACTTGTTTGTATAGCCAAACCACAAAATAAGTGTTGTGTCCTTTTTTCTGTGGCATTGTTAGTTGTAATATCCTTTTAGTTGCCTAAAAGGGCTTGTATTGTGTATGCATTTAGCCGGAAGTGTCTATTGCCAAATGTGCGCTTTCAGTTTGAAAAGTAAGGAAATAGAAAACTCCTAACTGTTTGCTTGTATAATCACAAATATTTACAAAAATAAACAATCTTAATGGATTCGCGTATGAATTTGGGGAGCAATTTGGAGAATTGCCATTTAGAAACATCGTACATTCTATACTATTTGTTATTGTTCTTGCTTTTGTGGTCATAACTGAGGATAATATATATGTCTCTTTGTTGGTTTTTGATTTCAATTGGAAATTGTTCGTCATTGAATGATAAGTAAAATGATGAAATTTGGCCGTTAGTTTTTCGGTATAAACATGATACCAACACCGCGAAGTGTGAACTCTTTTTCAAAATACAACCTAGATTGGAGAGTCTGATCGATGATAAGCGATTTGCCTCCTCAATTTGTAGATGACCAATCTTATACTTGAGTAATTCCACTACTGAAATCAAGAAAGCCTGCCAACCTAGGGGAGTCCGATAACTATCGCTTCCGTAGTAGTGAAGACACTTGTTGAGGCCTTGCTACTCCCGGCCTAACTAAGAAGAATAAAACAAGGGATTCCACATTGTGGTGTTCTCTTCCCTCTACTATTTAACTTTTATATCTCGAAACTCCCTCCACCACAAGATGCAGTTTCGGTCACCTCTTACGCCGATTTTTGTACGATAATGACTTCGGTCAATAGAATCGATGACATGTGTTCGAAAGTGAACGCCTACCTCCTCGATCTTGCTCGCTTCTTAACTACATAGAAAGAATTCGCCAAACTCGCCTTACATTAAACAATTCATCTTATGCAACTTTAATTATGTTTATCGCTGACTATATATTTTGCCACTTATAAAATATCATCGAAAAATATACAGTTATATTTGTGTTTAAGCTTAAGTAAAAAATTCCAAACAATTTTCGGGTCACGCCAAAAAAGTTTAAAATATTACATTTCAACCACTTTATTTTAAATACTATTTTGCCCTACAAACGGCTGCTTCACCTACTTCTTGGCCTGCTTATTCATCTTCACGCCGCAGCCTATTTGCCGTGCCAGAAGTGCTTTTTGAGTTTTAGATATCGCGACTTTTCTCATCTACATACATACATATATCGCTTATGTAGTATACAAACACATCAAATCAACAAACACCGAAAGTTGGTTCATTCAATGTTGCCAACCAAACGCGCATCGAAAGTGCCAACAGCAGCAATGTTAGCAATGGCAGCCCCTATCGGTGCGAAACTCTAGACGTCCACAACGAGCCACGCAGCTGAAGTAGCCAAAGTGGCAAAGTCACAAGGCGGGCACGATGTACTAAAGTTGACTTCCGAGTAGGAAATTTGGGCGCTGCTAAATGCAATGCTGTCACAAAGTCATTCACGTCTTTCTTCAACGTTGGCCGGGTAATCGTGTAACCAGCACAGCAGGCAAATTGCTGCTACACTTCGAGTACTTTACTGGATAACTGTACATGGCTTGTTGCCATCTTTCAACCGTGAGCTAGTTTTGTTGCTTTTGTCTATGCCACACTGATTTGGTTGGGCCGGGCGAAGGGCAGATGGAAAGGTGCTGTTGAGCACCTTCGTCGAGCTGCCGATCGCAGCAGAAGTAGAAGGTTGTGTAATAGGGAAATATGTTGTCCTTCAGTCTCCTGTTCCTAGCTATGCAACATTGTGCAATAATTTTGTTGTTGTTGTACTGCAGTCGTTGGTATAATGAATGCGATAATTTGCAGTAAACTTTGACACTTGCCGAGAATGAAAGCCTGAGCACTCCAACCATACAGCTCTCCCCTCAGCCGTTGCTGCTCGGTTCCATTATGGCAGCTGCATTCATTCGGACAACATAACAATTTCGGCTCTACTGTCACTGCCGTTGGGTTGCGCTAACTGCCATGCATTTTGTTATTGCTGTTGCTGCTATTCATGCGACTGTTGCTGCAAGTGGGTACTGTTATTTGTCGTTATTACAGCACTTGCACTATGTGATAGTTGTGGCTAGTGCTATTGCTGCTGCAGTTGTCATAAAGCCACTTGCTGTGTTCATTTCCGCGCGCGCATTCAGCCCGAAAATCTATTCCGCTAGCTAGCAGTCAAGTAGCAGGCAGCCAGTAGCCGGGTTGCCAAGTCTGAAAAACAGAGACAGGCACTGGTGTGCAAACTGTTGCCGTTAGAATCTCTATTTGTGCTTATGCTTCTATTTCTTCTATCATTTTTGCCTTTTTTAGCTCTAAGAGGGGGGAAAGATAGTGGAAAAGTCGCAAGCTTGTTGCTGAGGAGGTGAGCGCGTAAGGCGGTACGTGGTATAGTCGTTTTACTACATTAAGCGTCGCTCAGTAATGGCTGCCACTTCGTATGGCGTTGGTAACCTGCTGTGCGTAGTTTATTTTGCTGACGCGTATACCAATAGTCCAACTGTGATTTTCAGATAATTGTTAGCCAGACGCTGGCTACTGTTGCTGCCGTTTTTCTCTGTACTATTCTTTCACAGTTGCAACAACTGAGTGGCATGCAACAGCAGAAATAAATATAAATAAAACCTTCTCTTAACAACCTCCATTAGGACGATAATCCCCACAGGCTGGCTATTCACATATCAGACATTTAGAAACCTTAGCTATTGCTACACACAATTTAAAAGGACGTGGCTGAGATAAAAATGCACAATAGAATTCGAGAGAATTGTTCTCCGCACGATCTTTGGATCCCCGTAAGCTTGGAATAGCGAAGAAGTTGGAACCATGAACTGTATGAGATCTACGACGATATGGATATAATTAAGCGTATAAAAAACTAAGGAATGCGCCGGTTAGACCATGGTGTATGTATGGAAGACGAGGCTCCAGTGAAAAGATCCTTCGATTTGCGAAGAATGGGTCGATAACGGAAGCAAGTGCGCCCACTAGTCTAATGGAAAAACCAATTGCATGGAGACCTGTATGCACTTGGAATGTACAACTGCCGTGACTTTGCAAGGATCCCGGCAACTGGCAAAGTTTTTTGTTGTTGGCCCAGACCGACCCACGTTTGTAAAGCCAAAGGAGAGAGAAAAAGAGGTATTACACACTTCTAAATTTCAGTGCTCTGCGTAATGATTGCGCTGACAGGTTTTCGGAGGATCACAATGGACCCATCATGGGACCGTTATTAGCAAAAATTATTTCGGTGGAGAAAACCTTTTACACTTTAATAGACTGATCGTAAATTATGTTAAGCGGCAATATTCATCGTAACACAAATATTTTTTTTTTGAATTATAGCTTCCAAGTTAAACTTCGTGAGCGAACATTTTTATTTAAATGCTTTTCTTTGTGAACTGAGTAAGCGCTGGACAGTCACTGGTACATGTTCTGTTGCTGGATCCTTTTGGCCCAAAGTAAATCTTAAGAGGTCATGGAAACTCTTCGCCCTCAGCAAGGTCAATGTTTCCCTAGTCATAGGAGTTCTCACTGGCCATTGTCCCATCGGAATTCACGCGGTCAAACTAAAAAAAAATTACCAGATGTTAGCTGCAGAAGCTGCTTAGAAGAGGATGTGGTAAAATCTTTCCAACATTTCCTACTGGAATATCCCACCTTTGCGAGATCTAGGCAAAAGATCCTTGGATCTCATTTTTTTGGGCATCCTCGCTAATTAACGGATATGGAAGTAAAAAATCTCTTCGGATTTGGTGTAGGTTCTAATATTTAGTAATGGTTAAGTAGGAAAAGTTATTAAAGCACGTACATATGTATATAGACAAGAAGTTTGAAGTAATACTACCTTATAAAACAATATAGTTATTGCATCAGTTAGTGCCTACCTGAACATTAATTCGCACAAACTCCTTCCCAACTAATCGAAACTCTTATCTTTTATTTCAGGTGAGTACGACTGTGCTTAAAACCCACAAGTGTATAGTCACTTTGCCGAAGGACTCGCAAGACTTTCGGAAGTATTGAAAACGCTTGAGTGCAAAGAGGCGGAAGGCGGTTAAACTGTTGCTGCCAAAGTGTCACAGACATTGCAAAGTTCTTACCTCATTTCCCTTCGCTGATGCTGCTGCTGCTGCAGCGTTGTGGCCGCATAATTTGCTCGTCTTGTCTGCGTGGACCGCCTGCTTCCTGCCTGTCGACTTGACTCGCAACATTTTGTGTGGCGCATAATCAGCTACTGGATTATGAACAGCGAAAAGTTTACTTTCACATTTCTTTTTATTTATTTATTTATTATTATGCTTTTTGCACAAGACTTGCTGGTTTGCGAGTATAACTGTTGCTTTTTGTAGTGCCTTTTATTGCGCGTATTTATATTTTTACATTTTTCACTTGCCTCGGCGCGTATGCGGCAGTGCAGTGGAATTCGGCATTAAGAATGATTTGTTCTTATTGTTTCGTCCATTCGCTGTGGAAAATAATGCAATTGCCTTTAGGGAAAGCGATAAAAAGCGAAGGCCAAGCAAATCTGTGGGGAGCCAAACGTCGAAAGGTGTAAACGCCGTTTGCGTTGGCTGACGGTTTAAAAGGCGGCAAAAGTTTGTAATCTAATGGCGGTTGACTAACAAAACAAACGTCGGAAAAAGAACTGAGTTGAAGAAAGCACAACAAAATCGAAAAAAAAAATCGCTGTGCAAAAATGCGTAAAATAAAACAGCCGCCAGTTGACAACATTTTTTTTTATATTTTTTCGCTGCAGCTATTTCAATATTGTAGTCGTGGTTGTTGGCGCCAACTATGCAACAGCCGGCAAACTGGCGGAAGGAAACGTCACTAGACAACGCGCGGCAACAATGCAGCTACGGTTGCACTGTGCACACATAATTACGAATTATTGTTATTATTATTGTTTTAGCATTTGCATTTTTACAGCACATTTTCTTTAAAGTACTGAAGTAATAATGATAAAGTTTGTTTTCATATTAGAAGCTAAGTTCTTCATTTTATAAGTTTACCTAACACTTATTAGACTGCATAATGTTTGGTATAAAAAATTAATTTAATGTAAGGCTTAGAAGATTTCATTTGTGAAGCATGGATAGACCAGGTTTGGGCAAGATCAAGTTGAGAAATGCGTTAATAGATTACTTTCGGGAACTTGTTAAAGGGTTGTTACGAATACATTTTTGAAATCCTGCGAGTTGTTGAAGGCCACTTAGATAGGATTCGCTTAGGTCTAATGAATGAGAATTTTGTGCAGTCAGGCATTGTTTCGAGCTTCTCTTTCAGTGAATTAGTCATTTTTTTTAAATACAATGAAGACGTCTCTTGTTATACCAACACCTCCAGCATTTGGGGGCCTCATGATATGAGAATCTGGAAGAGGTTTCGATAATGGAGCCACATAACCTTTTAAAATTCGCATAGACATCGTAAGGATGACTTCTCCTCGTGCATTACATGACGGCGCTCCAACTGGTCTCGCAAAGGACCAAAACTGGTTTATGTGTGGCTTATTGCCCTACCAGACTAACGTAACCTAACCTAAAGATCTGAAAAATCTTCCATGCGTCTTCGCTATATAAATGAAAAGATTGGGGAAACGCAGTCTCCGTTCCGTATTACACGTAATTTTTTTATAAAACGCATAATGCATAAGTCTATTATTCCATGTGAGTTTTCTAAGTGTAGCCTTTGCTAATTACGTACTTTAGATATATACTTTTAGATTCGTTTGAATTTGGTTTCCTTCGGTATAGAAGAAGAATAATAATTTAAAGAAAAATAATATAATAAATAATTATTATTTTTCTATCCAGTAATTTGTCCGTGCAGAAGTCAGGAGTCGCCGTCGTCACCGCCAAAAACCATTAGATTGGCGACCGAGTCTCACGGTTTATTTAAAAATTATTTAAATTCTCTAATAAATTTTCCTGATGGCACCTGACTAATGATTTTTACGTTGATTTATTGATTATTCATACAAAAATACCTCAATTACATTTCTCTAGCAGGTAAATAATAATATTGTAAATAAGGGTTAATGCATATGACTTGACGCCCTCTTCAAATGACAGCTGCACACGTACATGAATGTGTATATGCAGCGACTTGGCTGCAGCAACATGTTGCAAGCAAAACACGTTGTCTAGTGTACTGTGGCGACAGCGCATATATATGTACTTATACATATATGTATGACCGTCATGTGCAAATGGAAATGCATGCAATTCGTAAGTGAATGCCGAGTTAGAGTGTAAACGCTCGATTGGTAAGTGACCATTCAGCCGGAACCCAGTCGTCGGTTCGAAAAACGGTTGTATTGGACATATTGGTCTTATGATTAATGGCACGCAGAAAGCTTTCAAAGCAACCTGACAGTCGTCGTTGCGAGCCTCAATACGTTAAGATACGGGCATACGGCAGTGTGTGTGTGTCTTTTCCAGCATGTTACCTGACGCTTCAACTGGTAGCCAGAGTGTTAACTGTGTGTGCGCGTTTGTGCTATGCCTAGGCCCCTCAAGTATGTTTTTGCTTGAGTGGCTTGAGTGGCGACTTCAGGAGCGGCAGCTTCAAAATGAGCCAAATTAATTATGTTGAACTTTTTAAACCCAACGCAAACACGGCCACCACGTTTTGTTGCAAATGAAAAGCAGAAAACCAAAAACAAAAAAAAAACACGAACTTGTATTCAACACACGCTTCTGGCATGTAGCACACACGTTGCATACACACAAGCGCAACGGTGCACATTTGTGTACCGATAAACAAACCAGTTAAAATGAAAAAGAAGTAGTTAATTTATTTTACCAGTTGGTGGTAAATTTAACACGCTATAAATTTCAAAAAACCAACAAGCTAAACAAGACACGACGAATGCGAATGCGAACCTTCAAACACACACGTACCAATATGCATACGCACATATGGTGTAGAAGTAGGCTGCGCGAGTCGGCGGGGCGCAGGCGCAGTTGTTGAAGAATGCAATCGATCACTTTGCCATCGCTTCCGCAGACTTGTGCGCTTCTTGAGCGAAATGGAAGAAGGTGCAGCACGGCGATGTGACAGGCCTACACCGACGTTGTGCACCGCATGATCTTCATGCATATATGCACAGTTGCTATGTACTCGTATGTACGTACGTTAATTATGTAAGCGTCATGCTGTTGCTGCCACAATCACATTGCCACAAGAAGAAAACGCAAGCCAACTATGAGTGGAACGAAGCAATCGGATTTGCTTAGTTTAGGGAAAACATTTTCAATTTGCCTTTAGAGCTTTTAATTGCAAGCGATTGCTTTGTGCTAAGCAGCTCTTAAAATGTAAATCTATCTTATTTTTATTTTCAAGATTAGACTTGTATGAAATTTAAATGACACACTAGCGGGGCAGATAAGTCTGTTTCATCGTTTTAAACATTGTAGCAACAGCTGTTTTCACTTTTGTAAACTTAAAAAGTTTTGAGGAGTAATGCTTACTTCATAAAAGCGAATTATCAATCATTGTTAAGATCAATAATGATAAAAAATGAAAAATTATAAAAATTAAATATTTAGTTCAAACTTTTTATTGTCTCGAAGAAACATATTTAATTAGGGACTATAGAAATTTGACTGGAAAATATTTTAAACGCTGCCATTGTGACGTAATTTCTGGCGAACCCTCTGGAAGATATTGTATCCGCGTTGTCTGCAAAAATCCTAGCAGGATCATCAGAAAACACATTAAACTAGAGGTCGGAAATTAAACTTTCAAAATCTGTATTACACCATCGTTGTACTTTTCCTAAGGGCTCTATGTAATCAAAATTTGTTCCCATTGTGACCATATTATTGTTCTTCCGTCGTACTATTGCAATCTCATTATTGTCAAAACGATAATCATATTTTAAGAGTTTAACTACTCGTTCACCAAGCGGATCTTTAGTCACCTCTCCGAATGAGATAACATAGAGGTCTCCCCTCTTTTGTCAGTTGAACTAGTGGATAAACCGTTATCAACAAAATTCAGGTTTATTTTGATTTCTAAGAACCTTTTTTGACTTATTGCATTTACAACCACTAGAGCACGAATATGGTAATCTACACTACAACAAGCACGCTCTGTCGGAAGTTGGTGATAACCACTCAAAAGCAAAACTCCAAGAAATCATTTCACTTATTCTATGCTTAGGTCAAATTTATGTCTGTTATTTTGATTGGTGTACATAGCGCTATTTTCAGCAGTCATTGTAAGAACATAAATGTCAATAATTTTCCCAAACAAGTTGTTTTTGAACCTAATTAGTGGAGTGATATTTCATGTTATAATTAGGTGAAACCCATCTCCGAACTGGTTCACAAAAATTACCCTGATCGACTCTTTTGCGCTTAGTAAAGCATGTACATATACATATGTCTCTTCATCACTTTCATTTTAATCGGAATCGTCTAGTCGACGTGAGGAACTACATCCATTATTCCAGTTACATAATTTGGCAAGCCAGAGCATACCAAATCGTCTTCACGAATGACTATTATGTCTTATTTCTCCATTATCCAATCAATGACCTTCTGTAGTCTTAAGAAATCATTCTGACTCTTAAATACCTAACGATATGCCGTAATTATGCTTATGGAAACCACATATAAAATGTTGATAGTTACACTATTTGTGCCAATTAACAATATTTATTAATAATATTAGTTTCCTAGTTTTTATGAGAACACTGAAGTCTAGTTCAGGAAACTTAGCATTAACTCTCGTTGAAGGGCAAAGATACTCGCTAGCAGCATTCATATACTTTAGGTATAACTATATATTTGTATTTTGGAAGTAAGTTAACTTTTCCATAAAGAATTTAATTAGATTTTTTAAGAAGGACATCGTCATCACTAATAAAAACAAATTTCTCGACATCGACTAACTTTAAGGTTTTATTAAATCATGTAAATTGCCTTGTATTGCAGCAGCCTAAAATTAAAACTATTGACTGTGAGTTTTTCAATTTCCACCTTTACTTATATTTCGCTTTTGTGCTTTTCCAAAGTTATTCAACAAAAATCCATTTGAAATTAATGCCAAAGTCTAATGATATTTTCTACGTACTAAAGAGAATTCAGTGGAAGTTTTCTTATGACAAAGCGCTGCAGCCGCCTTTTAGGTTCAAGTTCAATCAAATTTTGCCTGGCTACTTGCGTTGCCACGTTTTATTTATTTAGTTTTTTTTTTGGCAAAGTTTTTCTATGCTTCTTATGTGCTGCTCTGGCAATTCATGCATTGAATGCAAATATTGTTGCTTGTTGTTGTTGGTGATACCTTGAAGCTGTTCCTAAGCATATGCATAATTCAAATGAGCTGCCTTTTTTATTTGTTATTTTTTCGCTCGCAGGCTTTGACTTTCCATTGGATGCTGCACGTTCCATGTGAGTTGACAAAAAGCCTTTGGAATACTCGTATGGGTCGTCTTTTAGCCTGCCAGTGCTCGCTTTCAGCTGCACTGCTGGACTTTTCCGTAGCCAGTTCGTGTGGGATTTTCTTGCATTTGCCTAGACGTCGCCTCCTACGGCCATACACATTTGATTTGCATACAAATACGTGGTGTTGCAAGACGTGTTGAACGTGCAACATGCAGTCTGCCGCACTCAAGTGCACCTCATCGCGCTGAACGACGTACTCTAGAGAATCTTTGCTGTTTGCCAGTTGCACTGCATTCACAGAGATTGCCTGCGGTGGCTCTATGCCGGCCACCCATCCGTCACTACGAGTACAGCTCAGCTATTTCTGATGTACGTTGCAGCAGTTGCAATTGTCGATTGCGTTGCTCGTATTGTTGTTGTTTGAATTTTTATTTATTTATTTATGTGCTTTTGAAATTTGCAATTTCGGCTGTTGAGTGCACTTTTAATCTATTCAAGCAGGCGAAGGAGCGGCATGCCAACCGGGCGAGTGGTCTTTTGGTCTTTTGTGTGTTGCACTCTCATTGCTTAGGCAGCCAATTTTTCTATGAAACGATTTTGGCTACTACATGCAACTGCCGTGTGGTTCGCCTGTGGCCAAATAATCCTGTCTGCTGCATATGTAATGCGCATTTGTCGCCCTGTCATCGTGCGCTCATATCCATAGATGCGTGTGTGTATTTATGCAAATTTTTCGTTTATTTTTAAGGTGCAGAAAGCCTCGATTCTGCTGCTGCTGCGTATGCATATGCGAACGCCTTTGCAGCAGTGACATGACTGTTTAGGGCATGACAATGCCAACAGCTTGCATCATTGCGCTAGCTTCTTGCCACAAACTGCTAGCATTGCATCTAAAGATGTGCTGCTGTGCTGTGTTGGCAGTTCATTCGTCCATTATGAGTGCAATCAATCTCGATGGCCACGCTAGATATGTGGGCAAGCTTGAAGAAATGCGTCACAGTAACAATAACAACAAGATGTACAGCGAAAGCCAACATTAACGAGCACTTTATAAGTACATACATACAACCTGCAACTCAGCAAGTGAGTTGGTACTTATCTCCATGACTGCATATTTTGATTATGCCACACCAGCATTTCTTGCTTGTTGATAGTTTAAGTTGCAGGTTTTAAAGACGATTGCTTAAGCAGTTGCCGTTTTAGCCAATAACGTTTCACCGCATTCTGACTTCCACTACATAAACTCACTAACAGCAACAGCTTAAATTTTGCCTGCACGCTGCAAGCGTTCGTTTCACTTCCTTTTCAAACCCAGCAATACTCGGCTGCCGCTTTTGTTGTACTAACTCTTCGCTCAAACTTCAAATTACAAAAGCGCACATCAACTACGCAAATCACATCCAATCATTGGAAGCCCTTCGCCGACTTCAGTCCGCCACAACGTTGTGTTGCAACCCGCATCTGCAGCCGTTGGCCAATGGTCTTGCTTCTGCGCCCTCGCCACGCTCGAGTACGCTTGTCGAGGTTAGCTGCTGCAATTGATTCTTTGGCTTTCAGTTATCGCTGCTGGCTAGCCTCGCATTTGTTGGCCATGATTAAGCAATTTGATGTGTACATCTTGATAACAGTGTGTTTACATAGAAGTACGCTTAAATCCGCATAGCATTTCCTTATTCCACGCCAATGTTGCTGTGCATCCGCTTGGCTTATGTTTGCCTGGAACATTTCCTGGTGAATGCTGCTGGCTCTTTCAATTTGCGTTGCCGGCAGATGAGCTCGACAAGATTTCAACTTTTCCTGGCACCCAGAAAGGTCACGTTGTGTACGTTTACTAGCCCTAACATATGTACAGAAATACATATATGTAGTTGTCTATAAGTCTGTATTTAAATTTAGAGGGTAAAAATCAAATTCAATCCTTTGAGTTGTGAGCGGTTGCTACCATTTCTTATCATCCCTTTCACATACATATAAGTTTAGTTCGCAATTCAAAGTTTTCTCCCACTACCAGCAATTTACATGCATATTACACAAGTACGTTTACATATATATATTTATATGTGTACTTGCGGAAGTTCAGTGTGGACAATGTATCATCGATTGCTGGCGGGCAGCTCCCTATTGCGACCATGAATAAGATTTCCTAACTATTTCCGCTTTAAATAGAATTATTTACTTTTTTAGTTCGTACAAGTACATTCTAAAAGTTTTCGAAAACTTACAACTATACAGACATAGTTATGGTACATGCATGTGTCTTTCATTTAAAGTTAGTCTTCTAATTTTTTAAAAAAATATTAAATAAAATGGCATTACTTTTAATTTAGGTTAGGTTAGATATCTGGATCTCACTTGGACAGTTTTGAGCGCTGACTAGAGCATACTGTCATTGATTTCAATGCTAATAAAGCCGCTCTACTGTCGGAGTGAGTGCATACCTGTCTAAAGAAGGCAGCAGTACCTTAATGACAGCTATCTCTGCCTGAAAGACGCTGCATTTGTCTGGCAGCCGAAAACTGGAGAATTGCTTAGCTGGTGTGACCTTGTCGAGCGCCATCCACCAGATGACAACTCCATAAAACAATATTGGTTTAACTATGGTTTCATAGAGCCAAAAACCACCGTTGGTGAGAGTCCCGTTGGTGAGACTCCCTTTTTCCAATAGCTCTTCTACAGCAGTAAAGGGCTATCGAAGCTTTTCTCACTTTCTCTTCAATGTTTGGCTTCCACGAGATTTTCTTGTCCAGGATAAGCCCCAGGTACATCACCTTGTCTCCCAATGAGGGGGGAGTGGCATATCAAATTTTGTACCTCCTTCAAATTAATACCAGTTCACTGTCACTGGGATTAATGGCTAAGCCACTTCAGCGCTCATCTCACATATGGTCTTTAGGAATTTTTCTTTTACCATAAGAGCTACATGATCCGCATATGCTATCACATGGCAGCCTCGATCTTCGAGGTTCCTCAGTAGTTTGTTCACCACCAAGATCCAGAGCTATGGAGAGAGAATCCCGACTTGAGAGGTGCCCCTATTTAACTTTCGACGTGCATATGCACTACACCATTTCGCGGCCACAGTTCTATCGCATAGGAGACTATAGCTGATATACTTAAAGTTCGTTTCTACCCAAATATATCGAGCACGCCAATGACCACTTCCGTTCTTACATTAATAAAGGCTTCCTCGATATCCAACATACATACATAAGCCAATCGCGTATTCCTCATTATATCCTTAAAGGTACTCCTCCTAAAACTGGGTTTGGCATGCATTTATGAACTATAATAGAGGAGGATGGAGTCATATGTAGAAGTTCACGTAAGTGAGGAAAGTTTCTGACTGCCATTCACTTGGGAGTGGCCAGGAACGATTCTTTTACATGTGGCTCAAGCAGCTCACAACTTCCGGTCTTAGACCAAGTATCCTCTGGGTAGCCAACAGACATCCGTCTGGAAGCGAGCTAAAGTGAGAAGGCGAATCCCGCTTATGCGGTTGTGCGTAGGGCTTGGGTCCCACCACATAAAAACGAATAACCAGTGAATAAGAAGCACAGGCCTCGGATGAGAAACCCCCCTTTTGATGACGACCACGGCAAACGTATAAAGGACTATGATTTAAGGGCATGCACCTGGAATGTCCGGACCCTTAATTGGGAAGGTGCCTCTGCCCAGCTGGTTGATGTCCTCGTAAGAGTAAAGGCTGACATCACCGCAATCCAAGAAATGCGATGGACGGGACAAGGACGGAAGAAGGTGGGTCCTTGTGACATCTACTACAGCGGCCATATAAAGGAGCGCAAATTCGGTGTGGGATTCGTGGTGGGAGAGAGACTCCGTCGTCGAGTCCTGGCATTCACTCCGGTGGATGAACGTCTAGCCACAATCCGCATCAAAGCGAGGTTCTTCAACATATCGCTGATTTGCGCCCACGCCCCGACGGAAGAGAAGGACGATGTGACCAAAGATACCTTCTATGAGCGCCTAGAACGTACCTATGAGCGCTGCCCCCGCCACGATGTCAAAATCGTGCTTGGCGATTTCAACGCTAGGGTGGGTAAAGAAGGTGTCTTTGGCACAACAGTCGGAAAATTCAGCCTCCATGACGAAACATCACCAAACGGTCTGAGGCTGATCGACTTCGCCGGGGCCCGAAATATGGTCATCTGTAGCACTAGATTCCAGCATAAGAAAATCCATCAAGCTACTTGGCTGTCCCCGGATCGAATCACTCGCAACCAGATCGATCATGTTGTGATAGATGGACGACATGTCTCCAGTGTTTTTGATGTGCGTACGCTTCGTGGTCCCAACATCGACTCGGACCACTATCTTGTAGCAGCTAAGATACGCACCCGCCTCTGTGTAGAAAAGCGCACACGTCAACAAACACAAGGAAGGTTCGACATCGAGAAGCTGCAATCACAACCGACAGCCGAACGATTTTCTACTCGACTTGCACTCCTGCTCTCTGAGAGCACTCATCAGCATCTCGGTATAAGGGAGCTGTGGAACGGCATATCAAACTCCTTACGTACAGCTGCAACCGAAACCATTGGCTTTCGGAAAAGCCAAAAAAACAGCTGGTATGATGAGGATTGTCGTCTCGCAGTGGAGAGAAAACAGACTGCCTACCTCGCAATGTTGCGATCGACCGCAACACGAGCGGGATGGGAAAGATACCGAGAGCTGAAGAGGGAAGCGAGACGCATTTGCAGAAAAAGAAAGAAAGAGGCAGAAATGCGTGAGTATGAAGAGCTTGACAAGCTGGCCGACAGGGGTAATGCTCGAAAATTTTACGAAAAGATCCGGCGACTAAGTGAAGGTTTCAAGACCGGAGCACACTCCTGTAGGACCCCCAGCGGTGATCTAGTGGTTGATGACCAGAGTATACTGTGTTTGTGGAGGGAACACTTCTCCAGCCTGCTGAATGGCAGTGAAAGTACAACACCAGGAGATGGCGAACCCGATTCCCCAATCGACGACGATGGAACAGATGTTCCATTGCCCGACCGTGAAGAAATTAGAATAGCAATTACCCGCTTGAAGAACAACAAGGCGGCGGGGGCCGATGGATTGCCGGCCGAGCTATTCAAATACGGCGGCGAAGAGCTGATAAGGTGCATGCATCAGCTTCTTTGCGAAATATGGTCGGAAGAAAGCATGCCCGACGATTGGAATCTTAGTGTACTCTGCCCAATCCACAAAAAGGGAGACCCCACAATCTGCGCCAACTATCGTGGGATAAGCCTCCTTAACATCGCTTATAAGGTTCTATCGAGCGTACTGTGTGAAAGACTAAAGCCCACCGTCAACAAACTGATTGGACCTTATCAGTGTGGCTTTAGACCTGGAAAATCAACAACTGACCAGATATTCACCATGCGCCAAATCTTGGAGAAGACCCGTGAAAAAAGGATCGACACACACCATCTATTTGTCGACTTTAAAGCTGCTTTCGACAGCACGAAAAGGAGCTGCCTTTATGCCGCGATGTCTGAATTTGGTATCCCCGCAAAACTAATACGGCTGTGTAAGTTGACGTTGAGCAACACCAAAAGCTCCGTCAGGATCGGGAAGGACCTCTCCGAGCCGTTCGATACCAAACGAGGTTTCAGACAAGGTGACTCGCTATCGTGCGACTTCTTTAACTTGATGCTGGAGAAAATTATAAGAGCTGCAGAGCTAAATAGAGAAGGTACAATCTTCTACAAGAGTGTACAGCTCCTGGCGTACGCCGATGATATTGATATCATCGGAAACAACACCCGCGCCGTTAGTTCTGCTTTTTCCCGCCTGGATAAGGAAGCGAAGCGAATGGGTCTGGTGGTGAACGAGGACAAGACGAAATATCTCCTGTCATCAAACAAACAGTCAGCGCATTCGCGTCTTGGCTCCCACGTCACTGTTGACAGTCATAACTTTGAAGTTGTAGATAATTTCGTATACCTAGGAACCAATATTAACACCGATAATAATGTCAGCCTTGAAATCCAACGCAGAATCACTCTTGCCAACAGGTGCTACTATGGACTGAGTAGGCAATTGAAAAGTAAAGTCCTCTCTCGACGAACAAAAACTAAACTCTACAAGTCCCTCATCATTCCCGTCCTACTTTATGGTGCAGAAGCGTGGACGGTGTCAACATCCGATGAGACGGCACTAGGAGTTTTCGAGAGAAAGGTTTTGCGGAAGATTTACGGTCCCTTAAACATTGGCAACGGCGAATACCGCAGAAGATGGAATGATGAGCTGTATGTGTTGTTCGACGACATAGACATAGTCCAGCGAATAAAAAGACAGCGGCTACGCTGGCTGGGTCATGTTGTTCGAATGGATGAAAGTGCCCCAGCTCTGAAAGTTTTCGATGCAGTACCCGCTGGTGGAAGCCGAGGAAGAGGGAGACCTCCACTCCGGTGGAAAGACCAGGTGGAGAAGGACCTGTCTTCACTTGGTATTACCAATTGGCGCCAAACCGCCAAAAGGAGAGATGCGTGGCGCACTGTTGTGGACTCGGCTATAACCGCGTAAGCGGTTTCTACGCCAGTTAAGAAGAAAGAAGAAGAAGAATAGAGGATTGACAAGTTTTACGCAGAAGAAGCAACATAAAATATTTACATACGTATATATGTATGTACATATACAAGAATGAATAGTATACTGCAAATAAGTTGAAATAATTGGCTAATTCCTGTATATTAACCAACTTTATTCCTTAACATACAGTAAGCTGTAATGTTCCATTAAAGCCGATGACATATCCAACCCCAAGAAATACTCCAACGCCTTCGTATGTGAAATTAATATACTGTAATCAATTCTTTTTCGCCTACCTTTTTGGCTTGCCAATTTAATCAAATAATGTTTACGCAATATTACTTCCGATCTTAATTATCTTCCATCCATATAAATCATTACCGACCAAATAAGAAATGGCTACAAACACTTAAAGAAAGCAATAGCAAAAGAATCTCATAATGGCAGCTCATCAGTGCAGCATATTAAGTGAAAAACTATTTTTTTTTTGTTGCTTTATTCGCATGTTTTTGTTTTGGTCTGTTATGCCCGGCAGAGATTGAGCTCGTTCTGAGAATGAGATGAAGTAAACAGTGAAGACTATTTATATTACACATGCACATACAAGCATATGTGCTTAAGTCACTTAATCCCGAAATCTTAGTTGACTGGAGCAACGGAGATGGATGGTATTTATTTCAAAAGTGCATGTAGGGAATGGTGACCAATTTTTGTTGATAAAAGCGGTATTCCTCTTGTGACTTGATGCGAATATGAACAAAAATTATCATTCAAAGTAAATTAAAATAAATTCAGTATGTATTTGGTGTATAATTTCTATCAAAATATAAGTGAGCTCATGTTTTCTGGAAGAACGGATATCCCTATGCAACGGGACCAATTAACTATTCATTATATAGTACCAAGTAGTCGTTTAAATTATCTACTCGAGGTGTTTACTTGTGTTTCTTCCTCATTTTGCCGTTGAGTTCAGCCGAAGAATGTGTCCCCAAGGAATTGGTTTGGATACCTACCGGAATACCGTTCTTATTATATATTTAGGAATACTATAAATATCTTAATTGATAACATTGACGTATTGTAAAAATCTGCCTTATTGGACCGACCCGGAAAACTCCCGTGTAACGAGTTTCAAGCGGATCCGATTTATAAAATCTGTCCTACATATTGGTTTTATGTCAAAACCCTGATCTGATGGAGTTAAATGTACCTCGGATTCAGATTCAGCGACCCCAGAAACATAAGGTACACATTGAAGGCCCCCAAGTCAGAACCAATTTTTTTTGTGTGACGGTGTAATCTGTGGGTGTAAGGATTGAGGAACGTAATGCTTTCTGCTGTTTATTTAGCGTAAATGATATAGTTTTTCTGTTGGGACAAAGAAAAGGATTATTTATTAAATCTTAAAAGTCCATATTTCCTCTCTCGACGAACAAAAACCGAAACTCTACAAGCCCCTTATCATCCCCATCCTTCGGCTATTACGTGGTGTCTACACCAATTAAGAAGAAGAATCTTAATTACTCTCAAAACCCATTTATTTTAAAGTGAGTTGAAAAGAGAGTTTCCAATAATAATGCTGCAACACAATCAGAAATAAGGTGTTAAAATTTATTGAACAACTAAAATTCGGTACCAATCATACAATCCCGGCAATGAAACAAAGAGTTCCCGAAAACTCCTCGTGACATCACTAGTCAGTATACATAAGTATGAATGAATGTGTCAGCTCATCTGATAAATAGCCGTGCTAATGTTTATCTGTGGAGTAACGCCACACGCGTCTATTATTGTTGCTGTTTGCTGGTTTATTGCCGCCGCAAATATTTCGTTATTTATTTGATTGTCGAAATTGCCTTGGCGTTATTGTTTTCGTACTCAATATCCACTCTTTCGCAAATTCCGATTTTTTCGCTGCTCTCCTTTGTCCTTGGTAAGGTCTGCATGGTCGTCAGTATGATGTTGACATTTTTGGCGTGGTTGGTTTGTTTATCTACTCGGTTGCCCGCCTGTCTGTAACTGTAATTTATTTGTTTAGCAACGCAAAAAAGTTGAAAATGAGTAGAGCAAATTACACGAGGAGCAGTGCGTGTGAATGGGCGAATAGTTTTAGTTTGAGTGAAAAAAGTGAAACTGGAAGTGACGCCTAACAAGCGCATGAATTTTGTAATTTTCATGTCACTTTGGGCGTCTACGAAGTTTCGACAGTCCGTTGCTAAGTGTGGACGCCTATGTACAACTGTTGCGGACTTAATACAAATACATTTCCAATTGAAAGCATTTTTATTGTGTTTTGGTGGTTTTCTTATCGATCTTCCTTTAATTGCACGAACACCACTTTCTTGGCCAACACACCACTAACGACCCGCACAAGTTTTGGTAACCGCTGACAGCCGTAGAACTCAACGCTTTCACCTACTTGAACACATTCCTTGGCACTTGACAGCGTTGAGGTTGCAGTTTTTCCTATGCCACCGCCACGTTTGCGAAAACATTTGTGGCATGTAGCACTTCTAACGCATAGCAATGGGACTGAATTGTGCCCAGATTTATTTGCGGGCGTAGTGTCGTTGGTGGATGCCAGCTTTGAATGCGCTTAATGAAGTGGACATAAACTGTTGCGCCAGCCACACCATTCGATCAAATCCACCTACATTATATTGCCCCATGCACAAAAGGTCCAACCACGCGTCTTTCCACCTCCACCACCTGCGCCGCCCCGTGCGCTACTTGAGCGTTTAGCGTGACATTCTGTTTTTAGTGTTGCCAGCACTTGAAGCCATTTCAGTTGGGGAAAGGGCGACTTAGCCAAGTGTTTCCTTGGTGACGCTTGTGTGGGAGCGGTGCTGGCGTGTTTGCGATTGGTAACCTTCAGTTGCTGCTGCTGCTGTAAGACGAAGTTAAAGTGTTGTGGCGTCAAACTTTATCCTTTGCTATCAGCAGTTCTTTACCTTGCACACCACCGATTTAAACAAAGTTTTGTATTATGCTTTTGGGGCTTCTAGGTGACGGGGGGTTGAAGACACCAGCATTGAGTAAGCAACCGTCAAACTATCAACAACTTTTAGTTGCATATTTGACTTTCGGGTAATACTAGCACAAGTGCACACACCAACATCAACTAGCGAGTGTGGATATGCAGGATATGAGTTTATTAGAAGTGCATTAAAGTTGTAATGTCTCATGGACAATATTGAAATTGCGCGTACTTACTTAGTTTCTTATAGTATGTGTAAGTACTTAGAGCATGCATATAATCTGAAATTAATCAGAATACAACATGAATATAGAACCTTACTTATGTTATAGGTAGATGTTGGCCGCCTCACACCCTCACGCTTTCGTCTCGGGTTCATTATTTGTCACGCTCGATTAACTAACAAATAACTTCCTACTGCCGTAATGACCCTGTAGAAATCGGTCGACCCTTTCTATTGTTTTTTATATTTTTGTATTTATTTTCACTATTGCCCCCTTTCATAGCAATCTATTTTTACTATCCTGCCTATTCATATGTTTGCACTAATTCTCCACACGGTCAACACATAACGGTCTTTGGCAATGCCATATTAATGTTTTTCCTCTTATAGCGCTTCCTTTTATTAACTTTGGGTCTGTTTGCTTTCCATTTCGGTTTGTTGCTCAATGTCGCTGCAGTGTTGGTTTTGCACTTCGTCGTTGTTTTGCCTTTGCTTTTGTTTTTTTTCTTTTTTTTTCATTTTCGTTAAACTTTTCCATACTTTTACAAGGTTCTGCTCTTTTCGGTTACTCATACCAAAGCTCATAGCAGTTAAGTGCTGAACACAAAGACGACGACACGACACGACGTAGCGACGGCTGATCACAAATGTCGCTTTAAAGCCAGCGTCTTGAACATTTTGAAGACGGCAGCGATATATCAAACAGCAATTTCATTGTTGCCGTACTAAAATCTTTCACTTCAATAAAATTTACATATTTAGTTTAAAGTGAAATTATTTACGCAAAAAATGTAAAAATGGTCGATTTATTTGTTTTAAATAATCGATTGGTATTATTAATGATATATCAAAGCTATTTTACGCTCCTTCTGGCAAAATAAGGTCATACTTTTTGAACTTTGAATAATTTTACATTTCACATATTAGTGGCAGCTCTATAGCGGCCATTGTCGTCGGCAAAATTAGAAACACTTCTAATTTGGCGACAGCGAAGACTTCAACCCTCTTGTTGTGAAGTCGTGCTGTTGTCAAAAAATCTGTCCCCATAAGAACGCTAGTATTTTAATATTTGACAGATGTCGCTCGTCGCTTGTCGTCTTCTATGTGTTTAGCACATTAGTCTCTCAGTCGCTATACTGCTGCCTTGCCCCACTTTGCCTCAGTGACGTCTATAAGTAAACAATTTAAATGTGTCACCCCGAAAATGAGGAATTCGAGTAAACAAACTGCAAATTACCCTTGGGTATTCATTCTACGCTCGTCCTCATGCGTGCGGTATGGGGGAATTATTCTATACGGTGTCCTTTGTTTTCTTCATATTCACTTATTTTTATATCTACGTGTCTTGTTCTATTCCAATAACTTCATACATACATATATTCCTTTACATCTTAGATATGTATTTATGAATATCAAAATGTATATATCTATATACTACCATGTAATATAAGACCACTGCTTGACTAATGCTCAAGAACTCAAGATTCGATTTAATCCAAATAAACAAACTTTTTAAAGCACGTGAATACAAAATTCTAGTACTGAAAAGGATTAACTTCAGGCTCCGAAACTATTAGGTAACGCCAGTCTTTCACACGCCTTTTTTCTGACCCGATTTTCTACAAATATGAACCACCCGCTAAAGATTTACACCGTTGCCTCATGCGTAACCATAATCAGCTGCTATTAAATCTAAAAGTAGGAATCTCGTCTTAAAGTGCTCAAAACAGAAGAAGTTAATATCTGTCATCAGAAAGTTTCTAATACATTCGCTAGTCGGCTTGAAACTTTTCAGATCTCTATGTATCAGTAGGAAGTAGCAAGTAGTAGCGGGCAAGTAGGAACCGCTGCTGACTGCATTTGCTGGAACTTCGCTACTTCAAACTGTTTCTCGGGGGCCACCGACCACATCAGACTAAGGTGCCATCCGCACAAATTAGGAATCTACTCGTCGGATTAGTACCGATTCTATGATCTAGTAGCGGAGACACCAAAGCATTTACTCCTTGACTGGCCGGCGATCGCGAAAAGGAAAAGGAGTGAGATAATGGGGGATCTACATCTCCAAAGAGACAGTATCGCGTCCATCAGTCTTGGAACACAGATTACAGGTGGAAGCTCTGTCATATTATTCAGACCATCATAAAATACCGGTTTTTATGACGGAATGTTTTAGGAAGGTAAAAACTGAGTATTTGTTGTAGGTTATCTTCAGTCTAGCCTAATAGCTTTGTATATTAATTTGAATACAGGAAGCTTGTCCACAGTGACTAACAATTTCAAGACGGCATACTCTTACCAGCAATTACTTGACCTGGATATTGTGGATTTTGTTCTTATACCGCCAGTGATCCTCAGAAAATTGGTGGGTTACTACCTCTTTGATGCGTTATTGACCCAAAGTCGTAACTCTGACAAGGTATATTAAAAAACACAACAATCCGAGACTTTTGTCTCAGTTGACCTTTCTAAATTAGTTTATTATAGGGGAATTTCAACTCACTTTAAAATGCGAGCTACTGATGTCGAAGCACAGAGCAAACACAATATTAAATCGGAATTCCTCCTATGGACGCCACTGTTTCCATTAGTGCACTTATTCTCATGGTGAAATGGAGCGGAAAAGGCAGATGCAAAGGGGCATATGAGTACACATGTTTATTTATGGACTACAATGACATTTTAATATACCCACATATCCCAGACGTTAGGTGGCGAGTACTGAGGTGTAACTCTTACGCTTTGAGTCATTTGCTATTATTGTCCAGCAACAGCTTGGTGAATGCGACCGCTGTGCGATAGAAGATGGTGGTGCAGGGATAGTAACTCGGCGCTGCTGTGAAACAGTTTTGAAAGCTTCTAACCGTTACCGAAGCGGGTGTACACGGGGTTAAGCAGTGATTTCAACTCATACATGAGCAGGAAATCGGTAAATTCGTAAGCACAGCAACGACAGCAATCACAAGTCGGCAGCCAGCCTCGCTCTAACCACAGTGTCGCCCACATTTAGTCTCGAAAGCAAATAAAATAAGCGCAAATAAAAAAGGAGTGAGCGCTGCCACACAAAAGGCGCAAACAACTTAAGAGTGTGGAGTGTGGGCAGCGGGAAGCGTGCCTCGAGAGGCATTTCAGTCTAGAAGGGCTTTTGCCCACGCACTGCACGTACATATGTATGCGTGTCTGTGGCGAAGGCTGCGGCTGCCAAGTGAAGCGTGCGAACACATTTTTATTTTCGGTACAAATCCAAAAGCAAATAAACCTAAAATCCTGAAATGTAAATAGACTGGGGTGAGCATCAACGAAATTGGTGGTAAAGGAATTGAGTTGAACGCAAATAATTCATGTCGACTGTTGCAGCCGCTTCGAGCGTAGAATGCGCTGCTGCTGCTGCCGCTGTCAATGTGACTTGTGCTCGTTGCATTTCGGCTTGTTAGTGCTGCTATTGTTCTTGTTGTTGCCGCTGCTGATTCGTCTTTGCGGTGTTTATTTACTTTTTTGCTTCATTGTATCTTCATTGTACATAAATTTTCAGTCGATTTGCCACTCGGTTAATCCTTGGTGCACGCATATACATATGTACGAGTTTGTATAAGGCAGACAGGCGGGCCAACTGGGGTGTTTGGGGAACGTCTGGCACGACCGGCGACTGGCAGACAAACAGACAATCAGTTGTGGCGAAATGGCGTAAATTGGCGCAGGCGGAAACATTTGATTTACATCTTGTTTACTCATACTTTTCACCGCGCACACAAATGTATACATCGTTTGCGAAGTTTTACAAGTCAAGTACATCGCAGCTTTCAAATGTGGTCGCGACTTTCGATGTGCGTTTGACGTTTTCAGCATTATCCAGTAAATAAATTGTCGGCATAAAAATTCTCATTCTTTAAAGCGTTGAAGCGCCAGGGCGTTAGCATTTTGTCGTTTTTTGCATGTTAAAGCAAACGAGAAATTAAGCAAAGAATTTTAACACACGAGCGGTGTTACTTGGAGGTGGTGCGCGTTGAACTGTGGCCAATAGACGCAAATCGAGCGCGCAACCGTCGCGAGGCCACAGTGCTGCCACCGCGCTTAATAAGCTAAGAAGCCCACACAGCTCACGTGACTACAAAGTCGCCGCCGTTGGCTGGTATCGCAACCTTGTTGTGGCATGCCACCGCTGAGCCGGCTTTGTTTATGTGCGTGCCACATCATGTGTTGGCCGTGTCATCCCCAACTCGCGGCGTTGGCAAGAGTCGGCAGGTTTTTGTGAACTGCGGCGTTTGGTATGCGATGCGGGGTGTTGGTTTGAGGAAATCGGATTTGCAAAATCATCTTTAGTTCGTGCAGCCAGGCAAAATTCACAAAAACAGCCGGCGGCGCTGAAAACAAAACAGCGACAATATGGTGTGTATAACAAAGGACCAAACAGCATTTATTTGCTTTCTTTTCAAGCGAAACATGGAATTTGTTGAAAAAACAGCAAACGCCGAAAACTGGCGGGGAAATATGAAAAATATGCCACAGCTTGAACGCTGTGAGTCTGTTTATCATTCTCCAGTTTTTCAGTTTTTTCACTCATCTTTTTTTTGGCAGAAAGTTACTAAAATTCCGTGTGTGTGTGTGCAAATTCGAGTCAGTTTAGTTGGGCATTAGCTCTTGCGACCACCTGTTGCTGCAGCCGTTTAAGAGTCACTTTCAGAGCAGCTTAATGGTATTGGGAAAAGGGTATTCTGGAAGTCAGCAAAATGTAGAAGACAAATAGGAAGTTAAAAGTAAAATATTTATCACAGGATGGATTAACCAATATGAACTTGACTTTAATCTTTACATTGCTTCCTTTTACTTTCGAAAGCAATAATTAATTTGTGATTTGTCTAATGCGAGGTTTGTACTTTACGTCGTGGTTGCTAAGATAACATTATTATTGGAGATAGCTTAAGGACATTAAAAGACAATGCTTCGTTCGCAAATATCCGATATTTTTGAACATATAAGTTGGTTAGGTTACTAGGCAGATATCTGCATATGCAGGAAGATTTCACTTCGACGGTTTTCACTTCAGTGGTCTTTGTGATACAAATAAAATCCTAATGGATCAAAAGACCCTTAAGATTCGCCAAAGCGCTGGGAATACATATGTTATAAACTTCTTCAGTCGGGTAATGCCAATTCTAGGCAATTCGGTAAGTTCGCCGAAAGTGAGCCTTCCAAGGGGTTTCAACGCATTTAGAGTACGTTTTCGCAACGGCTCGAAAAGCTTTTGAAAGTTCATAATGAATACTGATTATGGTGGAAACTGGCACTTGACCAATTGACCTACAACTATGGGGATTAGCTCTACATGGTCTCAAATAGTCGTTGCGAAGAATCTCATCAAATTGGTTTGGGAATAATTATATGGTACGCATGTATTGTATTCATATATCTGTTGCTAACAGAGATACGGCTTAAGGAACCAACTTAAGCTTTTAAAGAAATAATAAACACATAATCAAATTTAATAACTGAAAGTGAAATGAACAGTTTTCAGTTCGTATTTTTTTTTACAAGCATACCTTAACTACCACTATATAGATATATATACGTACATATGATACATTCAACGCTAGGTAAATCGTTTAAAGCAATATGTGTGGAAGCATACATAGAGTACGAGTGTACGCCCCGAGCTTCTTATACCCGTTGCACACTGTAGGGAAAAAACTTTAGAAAATATGGAAATATTAACTCCGGCACGAACGCGATTAATGTCAAGCGACGTGACAGCTAAAGAGGGATGTGTGCAAAGAGCAGAAAAAAGGAAGGGGCACACAAACTGACACAGTTCGGCGCACGGGTTCGTTCACGGTGGTCGGTGTGTGGTTTGCGCAAAAAACACTTCGAGGCTGCTGATGTGACAGACACATCGCTGTGACGCTGATGTGACAAGGTAGACAGCGAAGTGTAGCGGTAGTCCGCTATACACCAGACTACGCTGGCAGCAGTAGCAAAATCTGGATACACCGCAACAACAGTCATTTAAAGTAGTACCATTTAGTCAACAAGCATATAAGCTGAAATTTGCATGGGATGGGAATCTCCTACATGTGCTACGAAGTTTATCAATGAAATGTGAATTTAAGAAATACTAATTTGTCATTGAAATATATTGGTTTCCTCAAGTATATCTTATAGGATTTCTGGTTTTCATATTAGATTATGGTAAAAAATGCTATATAGTAATTCAATATTCGTTATTCCTATCAACAGTGTTTCATCCAGATAAACTACCTCGAATTGAAAGAAATCAGCTTCAAAATATCAGAAGTTTTCTAACAATATAAAGTCTGATCTTCATCTGAGGAGCAGCCACAGACCCTAACTAACCATACTGTGCTCAATATTTTTCTTGAGCCCACATCTCTCATCTTCTTTGACCTTCTTTGAAAACAAACGATGGATATGTGAAATTAAATACCAATTTTTTAACGAAATAAAACACTGTCGCGTGACTTCGGCACTGCAGCGAGAATGGGCGACTTTTGAAAATCGCTGCGGCGTAGACTGATGGACGGACAGCTAGTGGCTCCGTTGAAATGTGGTTGCTGCAGCAGCAAAAAGTAATTTGCTCGCAACATCACGACAATCAGCGAGTCCGCTAGCAGACGCACTCCCCAAAACGTCGGCAAAATAAGGGCATAGAAAACGCAGCAACAACTACAACAGCATCGACTGACAGGCTGCAGCAAACAACTAGCGGGCAACATGTTTATGATAAATTACTTCCGAACAAGATGATGACGAGGCAACGCGTTGCATGCGGCTGCACGCAGTCAGGCTGCAAGTTGCTGCTAACAAGCAAAGCCCAAACCATGTGTAGTTTACGCTGCCAACGCGGCAATAAACTGTTGTACAATAGTTGTCTTGGCCGAAAGGTGATGCATTTGTTGTTGTTGTAGTCGGTGTTGCTGATGTTGCAAATGCAAATATGTCAAACATTTACATGCGCTTGTTAATTTATGGCCGCTTCAGCGTAGCGGGGCCAAGCAATTTCGCAAGTTGCAAGATGCAGCTGCACAAAACCGAGCTGCTGCTGGCTAAAGGAGCAAAAGAACAGCCGAGAAAAAAAATCGCAAGGGTTATCGTACAATTGTGTAAGTGCACCCTGCAGTGAGCGGCAAAAATCACCAACAAAAAAAGAAACTGCGTATACTAAGAACATTACGAGGACGCACACAGAAAGTGCGGAAAAAGTTAAGAATTGGCATACCACGCTTGTTGCCGCAAATTGTTACCGAAACCGCTGAGGCGGGGCGGGCTCAATTCAATTAACGAATGTCAGAAATGATGGTTTGTGAAGGCAGGGGCGTTGAGAGGAAGTTAAATAGGTTTTCGTTAAGCGTTCGTGGACTCGGGCAGTTTGTTTATTTTGGCATGTATTAATATCGGTTGCACCTCCGAGTGTTTAGCAACAAGTGGCAAGCCGTCGGAGTACAGATGTGCGGAGTTAGGCACCTTAGGGCGTGAGCAAAAGGTGGAATCCCTATGAAAATATAATTATTTCAGCGTACGTGTTGTTGGGTAGAAATGTTCCGCGACTTTTAATAATTATAGACCTGATTCAATATGAATGCGTTTCCTTGTTCAGTTCTCACAGATGCAACTTAGAGACAAGTGCTGAACTGCCTTATATGCACGATAATAGATTATATTGAATTATCTAGTCACATTAGTCCAGTAATATTGAGCGCGTGATGAGCAAAGATCTGAGCTATAAAGCGAACCCAGTAATACAATTATCAATAAGAAAAGCATAATTTTGTTTTGTTGTCGGTACGAAATTGTACCGTTATTGTTGGCAATGTTTAAATATTATGGCGGCAATGAATATTCGAATAGCAATTACCCGTTTAAAGAACAACAAAGCGGCGTGGGCCGATATATTGCCGGCCGAGCTATTCAAACCTGGCCTGAAAAATCCACTCCCCATTCCGCATACCCTAAATCTTGGCGAAGAGACGCTGCTTTTGGCAGCACAAAAAGAATCTGCCTTTATCGTGTGACTTCTTTAATTTGATGCTGCAGAATTAAACAATGAAGGTACAATCTTCTAAAAGAGTGTACAGCTGCTTTTTTATTATTATTACAATTGTACCTAGTATGCAATGATTAAATACTAACAACAATTAAATTCATAACTTAAAAAATAACAATTAAAAGCTAAATGTAAGAGAAATTCATTTGCTGCTACAGTTGCCTTGCTAAGTCTGAAGGCTTTTTATGTTTCAGTCGGTTTTCTCGTTCAGCAGTACCGATGAGTCTGGATGCCTCTTTATTTACATGTTGTATAAGCCTCGTGAGTCCTTGCAAGTTTGGTTATTTCGCTTACTACTGCATTCACACCAAGATCACGGTGAAGGTTAGCGGATCTAACATACCAAGGAGCATTAACTATACTTATTTGTACCTTATTTTGGAAGCACTGAATGCAGGCAATACAGTTTTGACTTGAGCTCCATAGGCCCAAATTGGCTTTAGTACTTGATTATATATAAACAGCTTGTTTGCGATTGAAATCGTGGATCTCCTACCAACCAGATGGTAAAACTTAGCAAATTTGAAATCAAGCTCAAGCAATACAGCTGCTGACGTACGCCTATGATATCGATATCACAACACCCGCGCCTTTAGTTCTGACTTTTCCAGACTGGATAAGGAAGCGAAGAGAATGGGTCTGGTGGTGAATGAGGACATGACGAAATGTCCCCTTTCATCAAACAAACAATCCACGCATACGCGACTTGGATCCCACGTCACTGTTGACAGTCATACTTTCAAATTGTAGATAATTTCGTCTATCTTGGAACCAGCATCACCAATAACATCAGCTTTGAAATCAAACACAGAATCACTCTTGCCAACACGTGCTACTTTGGACTGGGTAGGCAATTGAAAAGTAAAGTTCTCTCTCGACGAACAAAAACCAAACTTTAAAAGTCCCTCATCATTCACGTCCTACTTTATGGTGAAGGAGCGTGGACGAAGTCAACATCCGACGAGATGAGGAATTTTCGAGAGAAAAGTTTTGCGGAAGATGTACGGTTCCTTAAACATTAGCAACGGCGAATACCACAGACGATTTAATGATGACCTGCACGTGTTATACGACGATAGTGCAGCGAATAAAAAGACATCGGCTACGCTGACTAGGTCATGTTGTTTGAATGGACGAAAGCGATCCAGCATTGAAAGTGTTCGATACTCGCTGGTGGAATCCGAGAATGAGGAAGACATCCACTCCTTTGGAAATATCAGATGGAGAGCTATCTGGTTTTGCTTGGTATTTCCAGTTAGCGCCAATTTGCGAGAAAGAGAGACCAATGGCGCATTATTATTGATTCGGCTATAATCGCGTAAGCGGTGTCTGCGCCAGTTAAGAAGAAGTTATAAGTTGGTGTTGTTCTTTTAACCATCGTAATATTTTTATTTAAGGAACCACAACAATTATTTTAAATACATACTTTTGTTGTCACCTGGTGAACTGCTTTTGAATTTATTTTTGAAACCCACTATTAGAGGACCATTAAAATTGTGGAAGTGTTGCTTGCATTTTTATATTTTGCCCATTTCGTTTGGGCAATAAATTTCACAACTCATGCCACAAACGTGCTCCACAAACAAACGTACATCTCTCTGTTGCACATAAATGGTTGAAATAATGTTAATCCTTGAATAATAATCATACGCAAATTTATGTCCTTGTGTGTGTGTTTGTGAAATCATTGCGTCTAGCAGCGTTGTATGTACGACGACATGTTGCCACCTGCTGCAACACTAGCCGCCACCTGCCACCGCAAATAAAACATTAATTTGTACATTTGTATAACGGCATTGTTGTTGTGCTTTGTTGTCTTTCTGGTATTTACTGTCGATTTTACGTTAAAACCAAATTAAATTATCTGTTTACATTGGGTGTGACAGTCAGTCTACATGACATTATGTTGTGGCATATAAACTCACAAGCCAGCTAGCCATTGTGTACACGTTGTATGTGTGTATGCATTTATGTTGCATGTGGCACGTTGCATCATTTGTTCGCGTTTCACATTTCGTAGATCTATTTAATTTCACTTTAATTTAATTGCGTCATCGCATTGCATTTCGTTCCGGCTTAAAATGTCGGCGTGTTTTTCAATGCGAAACGCAACGGTAGTCGGCGACAGACGTGCGGCTCATCGATTCGACCCAGCACTACCGCTTGCAGTCACCAAATCTACGAAATGGTTTCTTAACCCAGGGAGCAAAGGAGTGGGGTTTTGGATGACTACGAATTGTATTTTAGGAAATATGAATACTACAGTTACATATATTGCACGGAAAAATGTAGTTTGGAGCTTTATTGCGAAAGGTTGGAATACTCACTGGCACACGCCTTTACGATTGGGCTGACGGATGATGTCAAGAACAAGGTACCAGAGAAACAATGGAGCATCTCTCGTTCGCTTGAACTGCATTGTCAAGGCAACGGATCCAGCATGTCATGTCCTCAGTGTGAGAATCTGGAAGATAGTGAAGCCACATAACCTCTTAAAATTCGCGCAGGCATCCTGAAAGATGACTACTCCTCGTGGACTACGTGACGGCACTACATCTGGTATCGCAAAGGACCAAGACTGGTCTATGTGTGACTTATTGGCCTACCATACTAACCTAACCTAACCTTTATTGCGCTAGTCTCTGGCAAGTTTGTTGATTTTTTTCTCTTCTTAACGATAATCCCGACTTAAGATCCAAATTCTGAATCATAATTTATGGAAAATAGAGTCATTGGAATATAAATCCATAAAGTGTTGACTTTTTAATTAATAAAAAAATACTTGCTAAATAAATACTTGATATTTTTTTTATAGACTCGGAAGGCAATCGAAATATTCTAAAAATTTTCATTCTCAATTAATTTTGTTATGTGGGTGATTTAATCGCGTTTGGTACGTATGTGGGTGTTCACATCCATTGGCGAGTATAATCACGTGATGTACGAGTTACCATTCGCAATTGAACCATTTGCGTATGAATCCTTTTGCACGTTGCGGTTTTAGCACTAAACTCATAATTTGCGAATGACTGGAATGCTAACGGAAATCGGCTCATAAAATATTTTGTTTTGTTGGAATAATTGCAACCGAAAGAAATATATTCAAGTGAATGCTTTGTGAAAAACTACGAGCCACATGCGATTATGCTCGATCTGTTCAATAGTTGGCAGGTAAATGCGTTTTTGGAGCTATAATCGCCTTTTACAACGTTTTGCCGAAATTAGAGGGGCATTTTCAAGAACAAAGTGGTATCCGTTCTATCAATATTACACATGTAATTTAGACGGTTATTATATGAGATTTGTTAAATCGAAAATTTGTTTGATAGGCAAAGAGTACCTCAGATACGTGTATGGGCTTATATCTGAGAATAAATTAATCAATGAGTGGTCAAATTCATAATACTCTGATTTCAATAAATCAAGTGGTGTGCTACTTATTTGATGTGAAGGCATATATAATACTAGCAGACCCGGCCACACGTTTTCGTGGCTAAGGTATAAATTAAATTAAGTTGGTCCAATCTTGGCTTCGGCGACGATATTGATTTCTCTAGGTTGATTTATGTTACGCAGCATGATGACAACTCACACTACTTTTAATTGCAAAGTGAGTGGTGATAGTACAGGCAATTTTAAATAGTTTGGGTTAATTGACTACGTCATCCTGGTTTGTAGCTGTGTCAACTCTCCTGGACCGAAATTCTAAATTGTCGCATTAAGATCATCGATATCTTTGTTTTTTTACCACTAATATAGGTCATTCAATCAGTCATTTATGGTTATCATATTGAGGTTTCATGTCAGTAAAACTTCTCTTTCAAGTCAATGAAGTAACAGAAATCTGTTGGAAATGCTATTAATCCATCGAGGTGTCAACTGCGACCCTACCATTTCCAACTGCTTCTACAATCGCAATTTGATATTGTTGCAAAAACACTCATATGTTAGTGTTTAATTGGCGATTCTTTATGTGTCGCCACTTTAGGCATGCGATTAGCTCCTCAGTAACAGTTGATCCAGGAATAATTGGAAGCGTCTGGCGTAAATCACCCTATTAACAGAATCCTGGCTCCACCAAAAACGTTTATCGACAATCAAGATCTTTTAAAGTCCTGTGCAGTACCTCCAGCGACTTCTTGAATATTTGGAAAATCTTCGTTATAGCGCTATTTTTGGCGATTTTGCCGACTGGTGTTTCGTTCATTTGCAATTTAGGAGTAATTTCAAGGCCGAATGTGCCGTTTGTTTGCCTACTAACAGGTGCCAAGTTACCCCTCTTCCCGTTAACCTTGGTGGTGAAAATTAGTGAAATTGGTTCTGGAATCACATCAGCCCTTATATACTATATGTTATGGTTTTCTATGGGACTTTATGCCGAATATATAGGTCATATTGTGTGTTATCTTAATAAAATTACATCAATAAATTGCGAGAGTATAAAATGTTCGGTTGGACGTGAACTTAGCCTTTCCTTATTTTTTGCAAATTGTTTTGGGCTATCGACACAACCTTGCAATAAATACAAAAATATTTTAACAAAGCAACAATGACAACCTTCAAAATATTATTTTTTTGTTTTCTCTTTTTATATTTTTCGAATAAAATTCTCTTATTGATATCTTCCTCGCAATTTTTCCATATTTACTCACTTTCTAATCTTTTTCTGGCCTTCCACGAATATTTCAAGACTAAAATTAGCCAGATCGGTTTGAACTTCAACAACCAATAACTTCCCGATTTTAGAGCAATTTTAATTTTTTCGCGGAAAGTTAAAAAAATTTAGGGGTGGACCACCCTTAACATTTAGGAGGATGAAAAATAGATGTTGTCCGATTCTCCACCCTAGCCGATATGCACGCTAAGATTCCCGAAAATCGGTCGAGCGGTTTCAGAAGAGTTCAATAACGTACACCGTGACACGAGAATTTTATATATTAGATTTAACAAGAACAAAAGTATGGATACCCTATATATTATAAAGTTAGCTTCTAAATAAAGCTCCAATATTTAGTGTTGCCACCTTTAGCGTTAATTACAGCCAAAAGACTTCTAACTTAACTACAATATTTCCACCTCCGAACTTTACGTTGCTTTGGATGTACTTACATAGGAGCCTCTCATGGCTCTTTCGTCAAATGTTTTCTCTGCCTTTCGTATTTTTAAATTAAAACGATCTCTCATTAATCCAAATTAGTATTTTCCAAAAATCTGGCAGCATTTGGTAATACTTTTTTATCAAATTCCAATAATACCTTCAAGGTCGTATTGCTTTAGTTCGTATTTTAATCTTGTAGGGGCTGAAATAACAATTTTTCCGCTGATTTGTTCGCTCAGAAACATTGATCTCAAAGTTCTGCTGAATAAATCGTGCTGAAACAGTCGGGTCTTTTTTTCATTACTGTTATTATTTTAGTCTATTCACGAGGCATGATCCTGGCGCGCTCTCTAGTCCACTATTTTCGTGTTTATTTCTTTTTTCGATTTTTTTTACCATTGTCCAATTAAATGTTACTGATCAATCACTTTTCACAAATCAAAGATTATATAAGATCCCATATATACATATATATTTTGCGTTGGAACATCTTACGCGATTATAGCCGAATCCACCAGAGCGTGCCACTCATTCCTCCCTCTTACTATTTGGCACCAATTGGAAACACCAAGTGAAACCAGTTCGCTCTCCACCGGAGTGGAAATCTTCCTCTTAATGTGCTTCCACCAACGGGTACCGAATCTAACACTTTCACAGCTGGAGTGTTGTCGTCTATTTGAACAACATGACCTAGCCAGCGTAGCAACTATCTTTTTATTCGCTGGACAATGTTTATGTCGTCGTATAACTCGCACAGCGTATCGTTCCATCATCTGTGATATTCACCATTGCCAATGTCCAAAGGACCATAAATTTTTCGAAATACCTTTCCCTCGAAAACTTCTAGTGTCGCCTCATCGGACGGGACGAGAATAATGAGCGACTTGTATAGTTTCGTTTTGGTTCTTCGAGAAAGGACTTTACTTTTCAATTGCCTACTCAGTTCAAAATAGCACCTGTTGGCAAGAGTTGTTCTGCGATGGATTTCGAGGCTGACATTGTTGGTGTTGTTGATACTGGTTGGAAGCTTGGAAGGTATACGAAATTATCTACAAATACAAAGTTATGACTGTTAGCAATGACGTGGGAGCCAAGACGGAATTTATCTCCTACAGCAATAGATTGAAGAAGTCGCACAATGGTAAGTCACCCTGAATGATGTCTTAATGGTCAGAGTTAGAGTTGTATAATATATGCTTTTGTCTTGTCCGTGACTGAGAGCCCTCTGGGCATCTATGAATGTTGAGAAGTTTTATACCCTGGGAAAAAATGGTTAAAACAAATTAAAACTGCAGTGGTTATTCTCCAGTAATCTCCACTTTTGCTTTTCAAAATTTCTGGTGAGTGTAGACCAATTCTATGAGTTCAAAATTAATTTTAAAATGAAATTTCTGCTGAGTGATCTTCCATCACTTCTTCCAGCCTGCTGAATGGTAGTGAAAGTACAACACCAGGAGATGGCGAACCCGATTCCCCAATCGACGACGATGGAGCAGATGTTCCATTGCCCGACCGTGAAGAAATTCGAATAGCAATTACCCGCTTGAAGAACAATAAGGCGGCGGGTGCCGATGGATTACCGGCCGAGCTATTCAAATACGGCGGCGAAGAGCTGATAAGGTGCTTGCATCAGCTTCTTTGCAGAATATGGTCGGAAGAAAGCATGCCTGACGATTGGAATCTCAGTGTACTCTGCCCAATACACAAAAAGGGAGACCCCACAATTTGCGCCAATTACCGTGGGATAAGCCTCCTCAACATCGCGTATAAGGTTCTGTCGAGCGTATTGTGTGAAAGACTAAAGCCCACCGTCAACAAACTGATTCGACCTTATCAGTGTGGCTTTAGACCTGGAAAATCAACAACGGACCAGATATTCACCATGCGCCAAATTTTGGAGAAGACCCGTGAAAATAGGATCGACACACACCATCTCTTTGTCGACTTTAAAGCTGCTTTCGACAGCACGAAAAGGAGCTGCCTTTATGCCGCGATGTCTGAATTTGGTATCCCCGCAAAACTAATACGGCTGTGTAAGCTGACGTTGAGCAACACCAAAAGCTCCGTCAGGATCGGGAAGGACCTCTCCGAGCCGTTCGATACCAGACGAGGTTTCAGACAAGGTGACTCACTCTCGTGTGATTTCTTTAACCTGATGCTGGAGAAAATAATACGAGCTGCAGAGCTAAACAGAGAAGGTACAATCTTCTATAAGAGTGTACAGCTACTGGCGTACGCCGATGATATCGATATCATTGGAAACAACACCCGCGCCGTTAGTTCTGCTTTCTCCAGACTGGATAAGGAAGCGAAACGTATGGGTCTGGTGGTGAACGAGGACAAGACGAAATATCTCCTGTCGTCAAACAAACAGTCAGCGCATTCGCGTCTTGGCTCCCACGTCACTGTTGACAGTCATAACTTTGAAGTTGTAGATAATTTCGTCTACCTGGGAACCAGCATTAACAGCAATAACAATGTCAGCCTGGAAATCCAACGCAGAATCACTCTTGCCAACAGGTGCTACTATGGACTAAGTAGGCAATTGAAAAGTAAAGTCCTCTCTCGACGAACAAAAACCAAACTCTACAAGTCTCTCATAATTCCCGTCCTACTTTACGGTGCAGAAGCGTGGACGATGCCAACATCCGATGAGACGGCACTAGGAGTTTTCGAGAGAAAGGTTTTGCGGAAGATTTATGGTCCCTTAAGAATTGGCAACGGCGAATACCGCAGACGATGGAACGATGAGCTGTATGTGTTATTCGACGACATAGACATAGTCCAGCGAATAAAAAAACAGCGGCTACGCTGGCTAGGACATGTTGTTCGAATGGATGAAGGTGCTCCAGCTCTGAAAGTATTCGATGCAGTACCCGCTGGTGGAAGCAGAGGAAGAGGGAGACCTCCACTCCGATGGAAGGACCAGGTGGAGAGGGACCTGGCTTCGCTTGGAATAACCAATTGGCGCCAAACTGCCAGAAAGAGAGATGCGTGGCGCGCTGTTTTGGACTCGGCTATAACCGCGTAAGCGGTGTCTACGCCAGTCAAGAAGAAGAAGATCTTCCATCATTTGGAAAACCTATTTGTATAGTAAAGCGAACTTTCTCAAGATCAACAATTTTGTTATTTTGAGATATTCTAAATAACTCTCTTGCAACTTGGATAATGCAATTTAGTCTAATACTATTCATGTATGCTAATTACTTATTAAATAAATTACTTTATACTGCATTAATAAATAGCTGAGGTAATCTCAACCAATTGTTGATTTTTTTTTTATTATTTTAATTTATATTCATTTTATATTGCAAGAAATCAGATGCACTGACTTAAGCTTTCACGTAAATTACGAAGTGCTTTTTGTTCCTTTTTTTGCAATTTATTTTCGTTTGCAATTAATAAATTTGTATTCATTTTATGCCAAAGGAAAATAAATAAATTGCTTAAATAAACACGCATGCTTCTACACATGCCGACACACACATACGCACAAACACATATGTATATATATGTATGTTATAATATCTTTCGGCATTTTAAAAATACTGATAAACTGCTATCGGACATTTTTTAGGTTATCTATCGGGGGAGTTGCAAGCAGTTAAATTCAATTGGATTGCAAAGCTACGGGCAATTAACTTTCTTTATTAACTTTGCTATATAATCAAAGGTGTATGTGTGTTCGTGCGTGTGTCAGTGCAATAAATACCAACGTTTGCATACTTCTCTTGCATATCAATGCACATTGCGGAATACATAATGCAAAAAAAGAAAATCAGAAAAAAAACTGAAAAATTAAAATTTTAAATATAAAATTCCATTGCTTTGCGGCAGCGTGTGTTGCATGTTGTATGTTGTTTGCAACAAAAGCTTACAACTGATAAAATTATTCAGCAAATTAAGCAAATGGAAGCGTTATAAATTCCGCAAAAAATCAAAATTCATAAATGTTAATATTTGCACAATAATAACAACAACAATTCCAACACAATGCATTGATTATGCGAGTGGCAAGGCAAAAATTGCACGATTATGCATCCTTACTGCAGGATTCCAGCAGCGGGGTGTAGATCAAAGGGTGCGGCATGCATTAATAATCATTAATTTGTAAATAAACAGCAGGCCAAGTGGGCGTGAAAGTGTTGGCGAGCACCGCGCTTGTTGCATGTGTGCATATTTAACCAGTGTGTATGTGTGGCGATGCGTTCGAATTGTAGTTGCATGCTGCACGTAGGCAGAAACAATGCAATGCATGCATTGCAACTGGCACAAATGAACGTATGTGTGAGTGTGTGTGTGCGTGGGTGGTGGCATGTAATCAGCAAATAAGGCAGAAAATGGCGGCAATTTGTTTTGTTGTCGTTAATTGCCGCAATAAAGTCAATACACGCAACAGCGCCTACTCGAGTTTGCACTTGCATTGCCCGTGCTTGGCGGGTGGGGCTGCGCACGGCCATTGCAACACTTGCAACATGCATCCATAAGTGGCAAATGCACTGCTATTTATTATTTATTATTACACACATTGTTGCTTTTATTTATTTCGAAAGTTTTAAATCACACATGCATATGCACCCTTGCTTGTTGTTGTTACAGTTGTTGCATGTGCAACATATTTCATTCACATGCTGCCCCTGTCCCAACTTGCTCGTAGGTCTTTATTATCATCGCCTTTTAGTGATCGTTCATGTTCTTTAATCACCTTTTTATTGCATTTCCCACGAAAACCTGCATTGTGCCACCAAGTGTTGCACGAGTGCATATGTGCATGTATACAAGCATTTATATACGCTCTCACTTTAAAATGTTTCTCAACATTCCCGCCAGTGCCATAAAATTGTTGCCTTGGAGATTTAAATGAGTGTATACATACATACAGCTACACACACCCTCGCCTAACCCATACCGTCCCATAACCCCGGCTATTGAGCATTCCTTTAGCTGCCCATTTCCCTTCGTTCGAGCCTATCTTAACAGCTCAATCTTTTATAATCCCATCTTATTAATTGTTTGCTTACACTACCTGTCGCCTTTGTCCGTCCGTCTGTGGGCTGCTTATAAATTTCTTATGTAAATGCGCTTCGATTGGAGTTTAATAAAAATGTTAATCCATTGGATTAAGTAGTCAATAAAACACGCATTGACACGAAACAGCGATGAATAATCGAAACATGTTTTACTTGCCTACATGCAATATTTTAGATTTCGAGGTAGAGAGTGTCTCTAGCCATTAAAAAATTAATGGCGTAAGAAAATAATTCTGTAGATTACGATAAGGCCGAAGAGATTTAACCTTTGTCGTATGTATGTACATTCTTCAATTTGTCAGTCTGGCAGAATTTTAAAAATATTTTCTAAAATATGTGAACCAATAAGTCGTGTTATAAGGGCTTGTCCTCATAGTTCATTGGTGATCTTCGCTGCTTCTTCATCTGAAAAATAGTTACGTTTTAAAATAGCATAAAGATGTTCCATTGCATCTGGGGATATGGAAGTCAATCGAGAAGTTTAATCAAATTGCATTAAAACCATTATTTTATTATTTTTGCAGTATTTTTCTGGTCATGGTTCTGCATGAAACCAAATAAGTCATAACTTGGGAGATATGAGCCCTAGACTGTGGTAATATTATAACTTGAATGCATAATACCATCAATATGACGAAGAACACTTAGTTCACTTCGGCGAAAACATTTCCGCTCTATGAGTGATTCTCCAAAAAATTTCATCGTTTGGCATATGTTGCGATTCTGAACATCAATTTTCTTATTGATCCACGTCCATATGCCACCAATTGACTCTGTGCGATTGTTTTTTGCATCTGACCAAGTGACTTTCATCCAATCGTCAACGATAAAATGTTTATGATTTTTAGTGAATTTTAAACGGGCCTTAAGATGTATTTTACTTATTAATATTTTATATTGCCGCTCAGTTCATCTGACCGTAATTTTTTAAGGATCTTCGAATCGTCTTGTTACTGATATCAACTTCATGGACCTCCTTAATAACTGAAACGAATAATATGTGTATATATGCACTTCCTTAAAACAACTAAATAGATAATCTTTAATTATTTTCTTGCAAAGGTCATATTATCTTGGCCGCTAGGATAGACTTCGGATTTGATTTTTGGAAGAAATATCGCTTATTTTTACATTTATTTTTAGTGAGTGCAGATATTAGACTTATTAGGAGAAAATTAAAAATATTTTTATCGCTTTAAGCAAGTGTAATTGCTGCAATTATTGTTTATTTTTCTTCGTACTGTTTTACTTTTGTATAAGCTTTTCATCCGCAAACGTTTATTTACATTAAGATCCAGAGAATATGATGGCCAAGTCATAATATTAACGTGTTGACTCGAAATAAATTATTTAAGTGGGTCATGTGATGGATTAAAAATATCGATTTTTCTTTTTTTTCATAAATTGCTTACTTAACATGTCTAGAATACGGTAGTAAAGTAATAAAGTTAAGAATTCTTCGTCGTTTTAAAGATAGAGCAGTTAGAAAAATGATCTGTTCAAGGCGCACAAAATTTGCAATTTTTTCTACCAAGAGTCCATTTTGTGGTATATTCACTTGATCGTAGTTCAATGAATTTAAACTTACAGAATAAAACGACGCTATTTTTTTTTGTTTCCGATAAGCCAATCAGCTGGAACCCATTTTTCGAGGCGGGGGAATTCAGAACGCTGTAACTCATGTTCTACACAATATATTTAGCTTAAAATTTACATTTATACTGTCGGATTATAAGTTGATAAATTTAAAATAAATAGATAGACTGATCGTAGGAAAAATTACTTAAAAACAGGGCGTCACATATGATGATTCCCTTAACTAATAGAATGATATGGATCGGTGAATTATCTTGTTGAAAAATCCATGGGACAGGCCCAAAAAGTTCTTTTAATAATAGAAAAACTGACTCCAATGTTGGCCATCAGTTTTTCATTAATAAAAAATAAAATCTATTGTTCTATAAAATGTGATGGCATCCCGTACCATTTGTGCTGGCGGCTTAAACACACTTCTACGCTATCGGGTCCATCTGAATTCAAACGTTTTTCATCAGTAAAAAACAACTGAACACCGATTGAGCACTTCAAGTCAAAATGAAGCGGATTTTCTTTTCATTCTCAGGTTGCTTCTTCATAAGAAAAACGTTTTGGTTAACCAAAACAAACCTGGTTGTAAATAGTACAGGTTATATTGTAAATGGGGATCTCATACTGCTGACAAAGTCTATGGGTTTATATTTATTTAGAATTTGGGTTTATAATTTTTGTTGTGGGAACAATGATTTTTAGAAATTCGAAGTGGTTTTAAGCAGTTAGAAAAACGAGCTGTTCGAAGCGCTACACAATATTTTTAGCTTACAATATGTACTGTCGAAATATATGTTAATAAACTTAGAACTCGATGTAATTACTAGTCTTAGTAAAATCACTAAATCAACAATCACTAATCACTAAAAAATCACTAAAAACAGGGTCACATGGGATGACCCCCTTAAATGAAATATATAATTGTATATATTAAAAAAATTGTAAAAATACTTCTGTTTTCGGCCTCTGATACCCACCTAACCCTTTAAGGACAAATCCAGCAGCCAGTAATTTTTGACGCCAGTACAAACAGTATTCACAAAGAAATTTACCGCTTCTCTTGCTTGCATATTGACTAGATTGACTAATTAATTAATTTGATTGCAAAATAATTTTGAAACCACTTGTCGATTGATATATCATCATAATTCATTTTATATACGCATATGCCTTGCTTTCTGCGGTCGACAAATTGACGTTTCCAACATTTAAATGCATTTTTTCTGCGTTTCTTTTTGCTAAAAGATTTCAATAATTCACTTGGTCAAATATTTTTTTACAGCAATTAACATAAATGGACAATGAGGCATAAACGTGTTTTAAACCGCTATAAATGCCGTTATTTTAATGTGTTTACCCATTAGTTGCACATTTCAAGTGCCAAATTTTTTATTGCCACAGCAAATGACCTAAATGTGAGCCTTTTATCCCTGCAAATTGCTACAGCTTCATTACTTATTTATACACTTATAGCATAGATTATTTACGCTCACGGCCAGCAACTTGTGAATCACTGCCTGCCGCTGCATAAAGCGCGACTTATTTATGGATGTATTTGTGCAACACAATTGCTGTTGTTGTTGTTGTTGCCGCTTATTTTTTATAAATCCCATTTTATTTTAGCATAAATCTACCGACAATTTATAAATATTTAAATTTGATAAATATTTTTATTTGTGTCGTAATCATTTTTCACTACTAAAATATTCATATTATTCATGGCTGCTGTGAACTGCCGCGCCACTTTAGCTACGGCTGTGACAGCATTTTTGTTGGACCCACACAAATAGCGGAGCATTAATTTTTAACATTTTCTCATATTTTTTCCACGAATTTATGCACACACTCGCATGCAGCATTTCAGTTTGTGTTTTTGTGAAATATTATTTCCAATCCGTTATGTTATGTCCAATTCGGTCGGTGCACACAAGCATTTTTCAATCATCAGGACATTTCCATTTTTACTCAACCAAAATACTTGTGAGTGTGATTGTGTGTGTGTGTGTGTCGGTATGTGGCTTTTGGAAATTAAGGCATTTAAATGTGAAAAAGTGCGGCCGGCCGGCAAATGAAATGAGATATTCAAATTGCACATTTGACATTTTTATGGCGGCTCAGCAGTTTTCGGTTGTTTGCGGCTGCACCAAAGTCAAAGTCATCCAATTCATCTTTTTGCTTTTAATGTCCATTTGAATTGATGTGGTGCCCGCATGTGTTTGTGTGTGTGTGCGCAAGCTATAATTCTTCTTCAAACATTCACCATTGTGCCGCCCTTTTGTGAGTGTCCACACCTCTTTGTACGCTTCAATAGCTTTCAAATGCTCCGCCACACTCGCCCCTCTCCCCATCTCACCCTATACGCCTACTATGTGGCTCGCATAGAGGCGTCATTGTGTATTTTCAATTGCTGCAGCACGATACCTGGTTGGATACCTGGCATTGTGTCGCCGTATTTTGACATGTTTATGTTGACAATTCCCTCACCCCCATACCAATCTTCGCTTTGGTGCGGCACCTCGGGCTTGTTGCTTCAACAATTCGGCTTGTTTGAATTTGTCGCATAAAATATCAAAGAATGTCTGTAGCGTTGAAAGAGCAATGATCCAATCCTCACATCCAAGTGTCGCCCTGTGTGCGTGGCTGTGTAAAAATAGGTGAAATATTGTGCACAACAACAAAATAAAAATCAGATATGTAAAACGTTTTAATTAATGGCAACAAGCGGTGTTGACATCCCGTCACCTCAGTGCTTTGTTGGCCTTGATTCTCCTTCGCAACAACACGGTAAATGTTCCGGCCTCGTTGCTGCCAAAGAGTCGTTTAAGCGTATGCCAAAGAGCTTCTTTTTTTTGAATATTTCTATAATTTTATTTTATGCATTTCTTTTTTGATTCCTGTGTATATTGTCATCCCATTTTCTGGCTTTCGTTCGCTCATAAAATGCCAAAACACGATTGAGGCGTTACACCGGTGTTGCGCATATTTCCCTCGCTTGTCATTTCGTTTATAGTCTCATCCATTGTAATACTGTTATTGTCGCAGGTGTCATATATGAGGAAATATTACCAAGTTGCTTACAATACCATGAATGGTTAGTGAGCAATTTTAGCGCCTTTCAATATAAGGTTTGGATTAACATAATCCAGCTTCAAATCCACATGTTCTCTTGAATATTTTAAGTAAATTTTCGTAGCTATATTTAGTGCAGCTCTCACTGAAAATAATGAAGAAAAGTTAGAATACCGTTAACGGTTATATTTAGTGGTTTTTCTTAACGGGAATACCGACTGAACCTATTTAAAAGATAATTACAATAAATGTGTATAAATATTATTCCGAAGAATATAATTTATTTATCTGCAGTTTTAAATGGTATCAAACTTGAATTGTTATAAATAAGTATAGGTCCATAAAAGATTATCTTCTTTATATAAAAAAATCTCATGAGATTAAATATATTTGTTTAATGGATAATGGCACGTTCGATTTTTTATGGTAAAATAGCTCACCGCTTATATCATAATATTCAAAAATAGTAAATTAATAAATTTCAGCGACCCGTTTCGAAAGGTCTAGTAACAAGAAACTTCGCTGAGAATTAAATTCTGATAATAGATTTCATTTCTGTTTTTCTCATTCAAATATGGTCATAAAGGGAAAGAATCATTTCGAGGTTCCCTACTTTTTTAAAGAAAAAAAAAACACAAATAATTCGAATTTTATGGGGAATGTTAATTATTATTAAAGATTATCTCTTTAAAATGTTGGTCCAATTGACCCAAAACGTGAAGATAATTTCACCGAAGTGTTCTCTCAATAAATCCGTTGTTTCTTCTGTAAGGGGCCTCATCGCCAAACAGAATTTGGCTCTAAAACGTCGAGTCTTCTTGGAACTTTTCAAGAGCCCATAGAGCGAAGCTATGTCACTATGAGGGTCGAGCGGCTTCAGTTCTTACACAAGCTGTATTTTGTACGCTATCAATTTAAGATGTGGACGTAAAATGCGCCAATTCATTCTATACGTCAGTCCGAGTTGATGCGTACGGAACCGAATCGATTTCCAATCAGCTCAGCCTGTAATATTTATCCCTCCGGCTTTCAGATCCCCAATTAATTTCGTTCACAATTACTTTTGGGCGCCAACGTCATGTGACGCTCGGATGGACCACCATCGAGCTCACCCAATCACCTTAGTTTTCTACCCGGGCACCACGTGTATATATAAAGTGGGGCAGGCCCAGCAGGATTAAATTTGAAAATAAACTCTAAATCACATTGTATGCTTTTAATAAGTTGTTGCAGCACATTAGCCTGTCGCTGGCGCACGCCGAGCTAACAAAACTAAAATAAAATAAAAATTACAACAAAATCTCATTCGGCAATTGATTTACAACGCGAAAAATAGAATGGAAAACAGAAATTAGGAAAACACACAGACACGTACTCGCGCCCTAACGGTTTTTTCGCGGAATTGCTCGCTTTTCGTACGCCTGATTGCGTCGGCCTGTTTATTTGTGCACCTCTGGGCGCTGTTGTCGTTACGCCGAGAAGGTGGTGAGCAATGCGCGGACGACGTCTTACAGCCTCTTCTCACATGAGTCATTTTGATGTTGCACGCAACATTGCCACCGCTGTAAATGTACGCGCAAGAACTGTGGTGCATCGTCTGCCGCCACTACTTGAAGAGTTCGTTTGCACTGCGTCTAAAATTATTATTGAATGAAAAATAAATACATACACACACATATACAGTTACGCATTGCTGTCGTCGTCGTTGTCGGTAGCGTTGTTGGTCTCGGTGCTGGTGTTGATGTTGCTTGCTGCCGCTGAGATTTTTATGTCTAACATGCACCAGTAATAACAACAAACAACATGGCAAATGTAACAACATTCCGGACTCGCTTTCATTGCTCTTTGCAGCGCTTTTGGGCCAGCGCTACTCAGGGTACTGCGTCCTGTTGCTAGCTGTGTGAAATGAAGTAAAGGAAAGTGTGGAAATATTTATTTGCCCTTTATTGTTATTCTGTGTGCCTTTAGCAAACACAACATTTTAAAACAAAAATATACAATATATTTTAAATTGCTAGCGCTGCTTTTTAGCATACATGTGTCTAATAATATTTAACATACTACATGTATGTACATATGTTATTCTATGAGTATACTCGTACTCGTTTGTATGCAATGTACAGTCTGTGTTGCTTGTTGTGTGCACGCAAGTTTGTATTGCAAGCATTTTTATAATCGAGTATTTTCATAAATTTGCGTATTTATTTTTGTTGAAAAACATAAATTATACATGTAGATTGTTTTGTCAGTCCATTAAAAAAGTGGCACTTGAGAATTCCTGCAATTTAATGCCCAAAGAAACAAAAAAATTTTGTACTTATATATGTAAACATATAAGGAAGGGTTAAGAGGAGTGGATTCAATTATTATATACCTGGAATACCATGAGAACATTTAAAATATATTTGGAGTTTCTCTTGTAGAGATTTCCAAATATATTTTGTTTGGCTAGCTACTAGTTATTAGGTCAATCTTGATACTTTTAAATTGTTTTTCGATTGTTTTATCATTTTTATTGTTACCAAGTTAAATTAAAAAAAATTGAAATGGAAATTTTAATGACATGTAATAGCTATTTATTTCTCGTTAGGTAAAAAGTTATAAAACAGACCTTGTAAGAAATGTAAACAGCCGTTGAAAAATACTGAAGAACGTCGCTTCGCATTTTTATCGAGTAGGGCATGATAACGGTAATTTTTTGTGATTGAATATGTTGCTATATTCACTCTCATAGAAATGCACTCATTTGAATTTAACCAATGAGAAATATTTGGATTTTGAACACAATTTTGAAAATTGTTTTCTATTGCTAGTCCCAACTGATAAATTAATATAAAAAAAGTGTATTGAATATTTCTAACTGCAATTTACTTTATTTAAAACGATTAGTTTATGTAAAAAGCGGAAATATTTCATCTCAGAAAAAAACCGGATTGTCATCACAATAAAACGCTTCCAAAACAATGGTTTTTAATTAATCAAAATATATTCGGAATTCAAAACCACAGAAAATGTTTCCAGAAAGAAAAATGCTCGAAACAAATGCTCGGTAAATGGGATGATCGCTATCTTGTCAAAACAGTGTCGTATTACATTTCTTAATGATGCAGATCGTGGACTCAAAATTAGTTGCTTTACATTTTATTCAGGGGTGAAACTAATATAATATTGGCCCAGATGTTAGAAAGTACGTGCGGAGGTCCAAATGTGCAACCTTCAACTCCAAGTTCATCACTTCGTACTAACGGCCAAACCACCAATTGGTGGTGTGGAGCTGCTTTTTATAGTACGCCAATTTTTCGTATTGAGGGTAATATAGATTCAACAAAGTATTGTTATGGACCGAGAATCGTCGACATCCAATATAACATCTTTAAAACCACTTAAAAGTGCACTTAGTACGCAAAATGTTAGAAATATGGGTCAACTGTTTCAGAATTCATGATAACATAGTAGTCCATTCCTGTCGACCGTTATATAAATTTATTAATGGCATTGCAAAGAGACAGTGTATCAGTAATAAAGTAATCAGAATTTTCGACAAAATATTAATACTCATTTCTGACTTTACACTTGTGATTATTATATTTTAACCATTTTTTGCTTCGTTGTTAAGTATTTTTCCCAATTGTATTGGCATTTTGTTAACATTTCCGCGGGGATCAAAAAATTTTGTATTTTTTCTAGGAAACATTTAGTATTATATGCTGAAAACATCTTTCGTTTATAAAACATCGCTTTTTATTCTAGGCATTTAAGCGTTTTCTTATTGAAAATAGTCTCTAATAGCAAGAACTAAACATCGTTCTTAAGTAATTTTCAATGGTTGTACATTTAATAATATTTCTATAATTTTTAATGAAAAAATTTATAAAAATTTCGGAAATCCGGTAAGAGCCAACATTTTTTCGTGTGAAATCTTAAATATCAGCTTCTCGATCACTTTAGACCTATTTTAAACATTCCTTTATTTTCCTTATGTCACGGCTTGAAAGCGGGCGGGAAATACTACTACAACCAAGCCTACGATCAGATTTTTTCATTTTATAATACACTAGCAGACCACTCCGTCTTCGCACGGGCTTAAACAAACATTTCAAAAGTTATAAGTTGCGTGTGTTCATTTTAAAATAAGTAAAATGAGGAAAATTCGGACTTGAGCTAAGGCTTGATTACGACCTCTAGTCATTTATGTCCGTTGTCTTTCTCTCTGATTGTGAAGGCGTTGGGAATGCTCGGAGTTCGACGGCCTAGTGCGAGCTTGTATATTTCTAATATTTTGTTCTTCCAGCCTTGGCTGGTTTTGAAATTTTGTTCAGCAAGCAGCTGCGAGCACTCTTTACTCGACACTCTGACACTCGATTTCCCTGAAAAAAAAAAATAAATAAATTTCTTATATTTTATATTAAATTGTATTATATATAATATTTCATTTACTTATATATTTTCTCACATTTTCACTTTTTTCTTTCAGGTGAGTGTCCTTATGCAATGCAATTCATTATAAAAAGTCTAAAGTTTGAGGTGAGTCTACAAATAATATATGGCTGATCTTAACAAGCTTATCGCTTATTTAAAGAATATAATAAAAAACAAGTAAGGAAAGGCTAAGTTCGGGTGCAACCGAACATTTTATACTCTCGCAATTTATTGAAGAAATTTAACCAATACATATATGCGGAATAAAGCTCACCGTATTCTTGAAAAACCTATAATTAGGTATATGGGAGCTAGGAGAAGATACTTTTGAAAAACCTACAATGAGGTATATGGAAATGTTATGGCCCGATTTTAATAATTTTTGGAACAGAGTCACACTATTAGAAGAAGACAATTTCCTCTGAATTAAATTGAGATATCTGAGAGATTTACCCATATTTTCGGTTAAAATTTATCCTTAGGCGCTGAGTTCAACATGTTCGATATCTGGGGCCTTGAAAAGTTATGGTCCGTTTTCGACAATTTTTTCACAAGTGAAGCCAGAGATGATATGCACTAATTGTGTAAAGTTTTATTCCGTTATCTTCATTGGTTCCATATGTTTACATTATAAAGTGAAGGAATAAGATGGATTTCAAAATTGAGTTATAAGGAAAGTAGTAGTGGTTGTGAACCGATTTCGCTCATTTCCGTGTCATCAGGGTGTCAAGAAAATATTATATACCGAATTTCATTCGAATCCGTCGAGTAGTTCCTGAGATATGGTTTTTGACCCATAAGTGGGCAATGCCACGCCCATTTTCCATTTTGTAAAAAAATCTGAGTACAGTTCCCTCCTGCTATTTCTTCTGCAAAATTTAGTGTTTCTGACGTTTTTCCTTAGCTAGTTAACCCACTTTTAGTAATTTTCAACCTAACCTTTGTATGGGAGGTGGGGGTGGTTATTATCCGATTTCAACTATTTTCATGGTGTGTGGTGGGGTATGTAAGAGAACCGACCGCAGAAAGTTTGGTTTATATAGCTTTATTAGTTTGCGAGTTAAATACAAATAACCGATTTGTGGGCGGGGCCACGCCCACTTCCCCAAAAAAATTACATCCAAATATGCCCCCTCCTAGTGCGAACCTTTATTCCAAATTTTACTTTTATATCTTCATTTATGGCTTAGTTATGACACTTTATGTGTTTTTGGTTTTCGCCATTTTGTGGGCGTGGCAATGGTCCGATTCTGCCCATTTTCGAACTTGTTCGTCTTATGGTGCCAAGGAATATTTGTGCCAAGTTTCGTCAAGATATCTTAATTTTTACTCAAGTTACAGCTTGCACAGACGGACAGACGGACAGACGGACGGACGGACAGACATCCGGATTTCAAATCTACTCGTCACCCTGATCAGTTTGGTATATATGACTCTATATCTAACTCGTTTAGTTTTGGGTGTTACAAACAACCGTTATGTGAACAAAACTATAATACTCTCTAGCAACTTTGTTGTTGCGAGAGTATAACAAGTTAGGAAGGGCTAAGTTCGGGTGTAACCGAACATTTTATACTCTCACACTTTATTTATTTAACTTTATTAATATTATATAATACACAATTTGACCCACATATTCGTCATATATATTGTATAAAGTCCATTGAAAGTTGGTGACCCTAATATTAGGATAGAAGCACCGAGGTCCTCATGTTCGATATATGGGACCTTGAAACTAGTGCTGCCACACTATAAACGTAGTATTTGTGCAAAGTTCTCATCGATATCTTCACTAGTGCTTACTTTATATATTGTAATTCATTGTCTTCAAAGTTCTGGTATACAGGAAGTAGGCGTGGTTGTGAAGCGATTTGGCCTATTTTCACAATACATATATTTCACATTGGGATGTAAGGAAACTATTACAAACCAAGTTTCATTGAAATCGGTCGAGTAGTTCCTGAGATATGGTTTTTGACCCATAAGTAGGCGACGCCACGCCCATTTTTCATTTTGTAAAAAAATCTGTGTGCAGCTTCCTTCTGCCATTTCTTATGTGAAATTTAGTGTTTCTGACGTTTTTCGTTAACCTTTGTATAGGAGGTAGGCGTGGTTATAATCCGATTTTCTCCATTTTTGGACTATATAAGGTAGTACCTAAAAGAAACGACTCCAGAAAGTTTCCTTGATATAACTTTAGTAGTTTGCGAGATATGTACAAAAAACTTAGTAGGGGGCGGAGCCACGCCCACTTCCCAAAAAAAATTACATCCGCATATGCCTTTTCATACCAAATTTTACTTCCATAGCTTTATTTATAGCTTAGTTATGGCACTTTAAGTGTTTTCGGTTTTCGCCATTTTGTGGGCGTGACAGTGGTCCGATTACGACCATTTTCGAACTTAACCTTCTTGGTGCCAAGAAATACGTCTTCCAAGTTTCATCAAGATATCTCAATTTTTACTCAAGTTACAGCTTGCACGGACGGACGGACAGACAGACATCCGGATTTGAACTTTTCTCGTCACCCTGATCATTTTGATACATATATATAACCCTATATAACTCGTTTAGTTTTAGGACATACAACCAACCGTTATGTGGACAAAACTATAATACTCTCGTAGCAACTTTGTTGCGAGAGTATAATTATTATGCACATTTTTAAAGGACTGAAGCCAGAACTAAATATCTAAAGTCCTTGGTAATATATGCATATTAGTACGCTACAAATTGTTTTTAATTAAAAATACAAGGCTTTAAAATGTTGTTGTAAATTTATTACAAGCACAATATATGCTTTCAACACTGTTTATCGTCGCCATAATCGTATTCCTATCATATTTATTTTGCAACCGCTCATTATGACCTCATTCCGCCAAATTCTTCCACTTTGTTTCTGCCTCATCAAGAACAGACTGCTGCTCCTTCAGCCGAGTTTAAGTACGTTAGCGTATCCTTACTGTGTGTCAGAGTGCACTGTTATGTGTTTGTGTGGCAAGCAATTAAAATAAAACTCGGTTTGAGGTTAAGATCAACGCCTATTCTGGCATCTTAATAAATTCAAACACCAAAAAAAATAAACAATAAAAAAAATTGTGAATTATTTGGCTTGCATCCGCAGCCGCGACTCTTCTCGCTTTGTGCCAAAGATTTTTCCAGATTCTAGAACGAGCTGGAGCGTCTTTTATTGCTGCTTTCGCTGTCAAGTACATTGTTATTGCGCTGCTGCATCATCAAGTGTGCGCGGTTCGCGTGTAGGCACAAAAGCTGGCCATAAGCTGCGGCTGAGTGGAGCCCCAAGAAAAGCGCAGTCATAACTGAGCTACATAATAAATCTTAAGTGCTAAGCCAAACCAACAAATCGCACCACTATACTATCTTGCCATTGCTCTTTTGCCGCCACCCTGCATTTCACTAAAGCGTTTTGCTTTGCGCTCGATCGCGCACTTACGCGGCCGCTACCCATTAATTTCATTAATGCCAGCGGATTTTATGAATTGGAGTAGTCTTCATCAATTGCTGTAGTGGTTGGCTGTTGGCTGCAGCGCTTAGATTTGCGGTGGCCATCGACGCTGCCAGCGGAGTTTATATTTTTATTTATGTGCAGTTTGTCGAGTTTTGTGTGGGTGTTTGCTGGGGACTATGGCAGATTTCCTAGTGCCACCGCGCATATTCATTTGTTAATACATATAAACAAATATAAATTAATAGCGCTTTATGAAATATATAGATGTGTGTATTCGTATAAACTTAATTAAGTAGTCTTGCTTAAAGATGTTTATGAAAGCGCGAAGGAATTCGGACTTTAAATTCATTTTCAAAACGGATATGTACCAGATACTTGGGCGAGACCACTTGTCGATCTTGATATCTTGTCATGCTCTTAGCTAATCTAATAAATGCTTTGAGATTAGAACTATAAATGAAAAGCAAAAATAATTTAATTACTTGCGCCTTAAACCTTTTAAAAAACAAACAGTTTTTTATATCATGATTTGTATATTTAAAAACAATTTGTTTCAAAATAGTAAAGCCTTTTTTCGATGTCGATTTCGATGTTGATTTCGGAGCTTAGTAATCAACTTACGAATAATTTCTTAGCTAGGCAGATCCGGGATAATAGTAGCTAGTTGGGTCGGTAGAAATGCGGCCATTCCGGCTCAATTCACACTAGATGCGCCCCCGCCCAATGCCTCGTTATGGTAGCTATAAGTCTGTCTTCTTATCCTGTAATATTTAGGCCAAACCTGCTTTGTTATTTTTCATTTGGTTATCGATTTGATCCTCCTGAGCAATATGTTTATAATGCGTGTGTAGATCTCGCTTGATAGTGACGGACATGGTATGCTCCCCTTAGGATACGTCATGAGAAGATCCTGTCTTTGCCAACTCCGAAAATGTTTGCATTTCCGAAAATGTTCCTGTGGCCGAGAACCCATATTATAGGCAGGGGAGAGATATATGTCAAGATTCTTGGAGTATACCCTCGTTCCTACACCGCAATCCATTTTTAGATCTGTCGGTATATATTGAGGTGGTATTCTCCTCTTCAACTTCATCTCTCCTCCATTTCCGACTAGAGGAAAATAATCAATCCGTATTTTAGTAGCTACAGTGTTTATTTAATTTTAGTTGGTAATGTTTCCATCGTCATTAGTTCACGAAGTTCTGTTGATATAACCATCTTAGGTTCTCATTTTAATCCAGTCCCAAACAGTTAATTCTACTCCTATTTAGATAATTGTCTAGACAGAAGTTTTGGGGTTTTTTGAGTTGGATTAAAACTAACGAAATCTTCATCAAGCAAAAATCGACGCATGTATGTACAAATATCTGCTTTTAGGCGCATTAAATATTAAATAACACTGAAATTTAGGTTAAAACATAATAAAACAAATTCAGTATTGTACGGATAGTTCGCCGACCTCTTTTGCTAACTCTTGCAAAAAGTAAAATCGAACTCGTTTTGTAACAACAATTCCATTCCGTAAATTTCGCACCAAAACTCTCAAACAATTTCGATTGCGTTTTCAACTTACAGCAAGTGCCTTCATATTTTACGATTAGATAACACGATTTTTATTCTGCCTTAATGGTTCATAAAATCTGTATTTTACATCACCTTCGGTTATATGGCTCCATTCGACTACCCGGGCATATTTCCGCATAGATATTTAGAGTGATAATAAAGGTTGTCATAGAATTTAGTTGTTGTGCTTCGAATTGATTAGCAACAACAACATTCAAATTCGCGTAAAATTTTATTTCTCACTCCCTTACAGACGCAAGACCAATTATTAAGGCGTGATAACTTTGTCTTAACAACGCAAAAGGCGACAAATGACAAAAAATATTAACGGCCACAAACAAATCAAAGTGCTTAAGTTAGAGTTACCCGAGTAAATAACTAAGTTGTAAAGTTGAATAGGCCTCCAAACAAACCAGCGAAGTTCATATCTTACTCGTTGCCGCGAGCAGTAATTGCAAGAAGGCAACTCGTAGAAACCCAACAACTTCGGTGGAACTTATTGGTGGCGTAAATTCACCCCTTTCCACCGTGACAACAGACGGTCTGAATGGTGCAATGTGAAAACGGCCTAACGCAGGACCACAAACGGCGTCTCTAAAGCGACCGATAGGCGAGTCTAGGCAAACCTAAGAGGATGAGGCAATAAAGGCTACGTCAACCGTTTGGCGTTTGTGAGGCTGAGCGGACGGACATTTGTGTTTGTCTCAGGTATGCGTTTGTTTGTAATTTGCTTATCTTGATTGGCGATAAAAAATGAACGAGCATGTGACGCGCATGAGCTGCTTGTAGCAAACCACTGCCTCCAGCGCGGCGCACCTATCGCGCTTCGCATCTGCACAAGTGGCCAGGAAGGTGAGTTGCTGTGTGGTATGCATGTGTGCGTGTGTAGGACGAAAGCCTTGCTGGCAGACTGTGCAAACATCTTGTCGGCTACTGCATCTTCGAGTCGTTCCTGTTTGTTTCTTCAGTGTTTTCTTCCCGTTTTGCTTGCTCATTGTGAGTGCAAAGTGTAAACATAACAAGGATAACGACTTGCGATAATGCCATAACGATACGCTCATATCAGGCGGGCACTTCGCATGCCGGAATATAAAGTAAATAAATTTATGGACAATGCGATAGTGCGATGAACGGCGATAATGATGGCTTTATTTACACACCAGTTTGCTGTTTATGACTCTGGTGGCCATGGTGGTTGGAGTGTGGAGTGGCTGGCTAAATTGGTGGCAAGGTAAAGTTGTCATTGCGAAATGTGGCAGAGTAAAGTGGCCTTTGTCCATTTATGGCGCATTAATTCCGTTGAAACCCTAGAAGATATGCTATTTCTGCTGATGATGGTTGATTTTACGATCGAAATCGTTGGTTTTTTTTATCAGACGGATTTATATATCAATTTCCCTTCATAAAAACGCAGACATATGGGGTACTGAATGCGTTTTCATATCATAGGGGAAGTTATGTATTTGTGTGCTTATTAAGGCAAATCGAAATAATTGAGAAAATGAGGTGTTATATTATTATATTATTACGCAATGTCACTGTAATTGAGTGGAGACCATAGGCTAGTTGAACGATTACTTTAGGCTTTGAGTAGCATTCAATAAAGTATTATTTTAACTTCATAAACTTGTTTCAACTTTAATGCAATTAATGATGCTCTGTACTTTCGTGCAAACTTACTTATTTAGTCTAAAATAGAATAAGTGGTGTAATTTTGTTCGAAAGTATTTTCAGCTGGAGCGTGTCCAGAAACGGATCTCATTAAAAAATTAAGAATAACACAAACCATGGCTCTAAATGTAATTTAAAACGTTTACGTGGATGTAGCATCCCGAAGGTCACCATTAGACTCAGAGAAGCAGGGTACTTGAAGGGTCAGAAACAGGGACACTCTGAAATCCTTAGCGTGCATCGCTGATCTGGACCACGGAATCGTCTTTAACGGTTTATTCATTGCGCACATACCTTTAGCAGCGATATGGGAGGGGTGACCGTTTTCATGAATGGGTTTTTTCGGAAGCTCTTAATTAATTCCTGTTTTTGGCTGCCAGACCATTAGAGCGTCTTTCAGGCAGAGGACGGACATTGGCGTCGGAGTGGAAGCGAGTGGGTAGTCCGTGGTCAACTTGCGCTAGAGCGCTGGACACAATGATTTCGAGTGAGCTCGCCAAACGCTGGACAATTCTGCCCTACGAAGGATCAAAAACTGTCTTTCCAACGGTAGCTTAGTGTTCACTGTCTAACATGCGGTGAGTTTAGGGATCAAGTTAAAGTCATTGATTACGACCTCTAGTCTTTGGTGTCCGTTGTCTTTCTCTCCGATTATGAAGGCGTTGGGAACGCTCAGAGTTCGACGCCTTAGCGCGACCTCCCTCGATGAGGGTTATTTTATGGCAATACATACCTGTTTTCGGTAATTAAAACCGAAAATTCCGTGCTGTCTTTGTATTTGTTTGACTTCATAATATAGTGTAATTTGTACCGCATGCCTGTAATGCTCTAAGCATTTGCGGTTTCTGCAGGCGTAACTCCAAAAGTCATGCAAAATCACATAAATCCTGGATTCTCATAAACCAGCAATAAAAACGAAAATCCAAAACTTTGACACTGGTTCGGTTCTAAAAAAATAGAAGAAAAGAAATTGGTATAAAATTGACCGCCCATGGCGAGAGCGCAAGTCAGCGAATAAAAGTCGAAGAACGCCTGTGGTGCAAGCAACGCACAACGCTGCAACGGTGTGTCGTCTATTGTCACCGTCAATCGACGCATAGAATATGCAATGGTACTACAAATCAGCCAGGCAATCCAGGCACAGCGACCACTCTGCCGGTGTATAGGCTCAAATAGGAAAATAAAAAATAAAAAATGAATGGCATGTGTTCTCCAGATATTTCAAATTGCTGTAAGATTAAATATAAATAATCGAAGTTGTAAAGTTCAAAAGTAAATAAAGGTAGAGGGTAAAGTGGCTGTTGTGCGCATGTATTCCATGGGGGAATCCCAAAGAGAAATGTTCATCGAATTTTAGTTACTTAATCTGTGCGAACAGTTCTTGAGTTGTATATACATAAATAGCATATATTGACTATATACCGTAGATATGTATTTATGTAACCGGCAGCTGCCTTACTGCCGCTTCCTGTAGGCATATACAATTGTACATAATTAAATATGTGAGTGCCGAGTTTCTCTCGTGTCCTTTTTAAGTGTTTTTTATGGTTACTGGTAATTTTGTTGTTATTGTATTTTCAAACTCTGACACCCATGAACGTAAATATTTAGACACATTGTTAAATAGATTTTCAGTTATTGCTGCTGCGGGTATCCTGCTGCTGCCACACATAAACGCACACTCAACGCCACATCCTATCCACCTATTTGCCCAATTACACGTCGCTCCGCTTGTGTGCCAATATATGTGCGTTTGTACGTGTGTTTGTTTGTTCTACCGCTTGGCTTGTGTGTGGCTCTGGGTTATCCTGTATATCCTGTGTATCCTATGTCGCCTCTATTATTACTCTATTGTTGTTGATGACATCGGTTTTTCTTTTGTTGTTGTAATTTGTTGTTTATTTACAAGCACAATTTGATTTGCGAGAATTGCTGACCTGTGCCTCATGCCCAGCATCTATTCACTGTAACGGACAACAGCTCTAGCAGCAACAACAACAATATTGAGCAATACCCTCATATGTGCGCGCATCTGTAACATTTGTAAGGACAATAAGCGATGTGTCAGTGCAACTAAATGAGATATAGCATGAAGATGCGGTCGTCGAAAAAAAAAGAAATAAAATTGAGAAAGTGCTGCGCAGTATTAGAAAATTGTCTGACCAGAACAACGCAGAGATCTATCAGTGTCACCACTCGTGAGCATGTAGGGTTTGGTTACCAACTGGAATTGTGTTTTAGTACAATAACATGAGATCGTAAATCAAAAATATTCATTCAAAATACATTATAAAAATAGTAGGACATTTTAAATAAAAAGCAAACAGCTTTCAGCGACAGTATGCAAAAAATATTATAATTTTGAACTCGAATTAATTTATTATGGAGTATTTGGGAATCTGCTAAAGTTCTAAGGGCCTATTAAACATATCAGAAATGGTGATTTGTGAAGGGAGAGTTGTAAACAATAATTTTATCTGGATTTCCTATTCAAAGAAATTTTGAAGCCTTCAAAAGAAGTTTTTCAGAGTAATATATTTAAAGCTTGTTGTGGCGTCGATTTGGGGCTTAAGCATATTTGAAAAGAAAAAAACAGAAGTCGTACCAATTTATGTGATTTCGAAACTATTTTCTGAAACCACGGCTTGTACAAGCGCTGTAGCAAAGAGTGGATAAAGTTCTCAACTTTTTTATGCAACTATAATACAAATTGTCGAAAATCAATTTTCTGCCTTAAAGCAGTGACTTCCTATTTCTCAAGACGGTCGGACGGTTGTCATAGAAACAGACGCGGTTGAGCGCCATATATCCTGAACAAATAAGCATTGTGAAAAAGATACTGTAGGAAAGCTTCATGCTACTACAGAAATGATGAGGTGTGATGCCTACACATATCTAATGTAGCTACATTCGAGTTTCATTAAGGGGTTAGGTGGGTTTCAGAGACCGAAAACTTTAATGTATACAATCACAATTTCATTTAAACAATTTAGCATATTAAAGATTTAAACAATATTTTGGGAAATTTGTGTTTACAAATTTCGCAAACTCAGCCTTTGGTACCACATCTCCATTTTTTGGTATTTTTTCGCCATATTATGGCTCGAAAAAATAGTAGTAATAAACATATAAAGAAATCCTTCGTTCATTAAGTAGATAATGTTCTTTTAAAGATGTGTTTTTGACATAAACGCGTTTAAAGTTTACAATTGAAACTGACGTGACTTGATATGAATACTCCTCTTAATCTAAATATTGTGTTTATTTCTGGTGCGTTATGGCCTCACTGATTTTAATTTTAATTTTTGGTTAAAAATTATAAATTTAAATTAGTTTCTTGTTTTCCAATACAATAATATATGTCTGACAGCATTAATAATTTCTCGATTTCAAGATTGTTTTTAACTTGTTACACTTTCTTTTCAATATAATTTTGAACCAACAAGGACAGTGTGGGACCTTAATACTTTCTTTTGGGGCATTCCTTCACATGTGTCTGTATGTATATATGTATCTCCATATGTACATATACTGGTTTGCCTACAAATTTCTTTTGGAAACATTGTGACCGATACTCAGGCTACATACTCGAATAACGCTCGGTTAAGTTTTTTGTTGCCGCTCTAAGGTAAATGTTGTTGCAGCCTAAGATCCTTGGGAGCACACATAAATTTACACTGACATACAAATGCTGAAACTTGCTACGCATACACTGGGGCATAGGGAGTCAGATGCTGAACTGCATTAAGGCGCTTTAGCCAGCAAATATATTTGTATATATGTATGTGTGTGTGTATATATATATTTACATATGTATTTGTGTGTAGAAGAAATGTATGTGCGGGCAGATGATGATGTCTTCATGTATTTAGTTGTTGGTGGATAACATGAATTGAATTACATCGTAATCACATTTCATTCATTCTACTCACAACAACAACAATAATAGCAGTTTATAATAGGAATGTAGCAGTAAAAACGCAGCAATTGAATTATGTAGACGCAAGAGAAAAAGAAAATAAAAGACGACACGAAATTTCTAACTGTCCCCGCCCGGTCTATTGCACAGTACACTCAGTATACTCGCACATGTGTCTCCGACCCCAACCAGTACAGAGACAATTTTATTGTAGTGTTGGTGTGATATTACTGTGAGTTATTTTTTGATTGCTGTTGCTGTTGTAGACTTAATGTATCTTCAGCAATTATGTTCAGTGATTTCAGAAAAGGTGCCTCTGCGTATGCAATTTCCCAACGCTTTTAGTGCAATTTAGTGATGCCGCTCATTTTGTTGGAAATTGTTTATTTTGCCAACAGTTTTTCGCCTGAGGCCCCAAATTGACTTCCATACGAATATTGCGCTCTTCCGGTTACTGCTTTAACCTGGTTTGCTGCTCATCTTTCTTGGCGATTACTCGAAGGATAATAAAATTTGCTTGGCAAACCGAACATTTTAATAGGCCACCAGCTGTCACACACACACACGCATGTTAATATGTGTCTGCGTGTTTTGTGGCTAACGGCTCATCTCTTGACGCCTCTTTATACGGAAAAGTGAAAAAGCCTCTTTCGCTACATATGTGTGCGTGTGCGTATTTAGTTTGGGTTAAGAGGAGTTAAGGAGTTTTTGGTGTGCTGACAGTCATTTCGTCAAGCTGCTAACCACATATTGCCTCAAGCAATTTTTCGAGCTCTGGTAATGATCACATACCACTCATGGACACTCGCATACAAAGGCTGCTAAACAGCAATAAACGCATATTTGTATGTCTGTATATGTGTATGGATGGGGCGTAACCACAGCACAAGTCCAATCAACACTCTCGGTGGAAGAGGAGACACGCTCATCAAGCTGAAATGCCAGAAAATGACATATAACTGCGCACATACTTCATTCGTACGGTTTATTGCCTCTGCTGTTTGCTGCTTAATTGCATGCCTCGGCGCGCCCACTTAAAGAGACACCCACACTGCCGCGCAGCAAGTCAAAGCCACTTCAATCTATTCTGACTTTTGCCAACAATGAAGTTTTTATTTACAACTGCCTTTTCAAAGCACCAGCTCCATCACAAGTTGCACAAACAACAGCAACAATGGTCTCCAAGGACATACTAAGTAAAATAAAGGACACAGATGAATATACAGTTGGACATCAGCTGTGTTGTGATGGGGAAAGGAAGGTACATTTTTTGTTTAACCAAGAGACACATTGGTCCTTCATTATGTCAACTTTGCTTATGACTTGAAATGAGTTAGGCATAGGTTTCAAGGTTTCGTATAGCGTCAAAAGCTCATTTCAACTAATAGTGAGTTTACATATTTTTCGACGTGCTCGGCTGACAGCGTCGTCTCAAAGAATCAATCTCTCGATGAACGAATTTCTTGTATCCGTTTTGTGACGAAAATAAATAAGGTTGTTGGAAGTCCGATTGAACCCTTGTAAAGTATTAAGCCTGGGATTACGTAGTTTGCGATGGTGACGCTTAATATTTTATTATTAGACATTTATCAAGATTTTATTGGACTAGTTATAATGGATCTAATGGAAACTAATTCTCCCGTGTTCAACAGAGCAATCTATATATGCTCAGGTCTGTCACTATTCGTTAAACACACCCACAAAATATCGAGATATTATTGGAACATATTGATCCTTTGTAAAAAATTACCATGTCGAGCGTATGATGGTTATCTTTTGGATTTTGGTATCCAATGATCTCAAAACATTCTTTGATTGTATAAAGGTATCTTATAATGCTCAAATCTAAATTCGGGACTATCTGGTAAACCTCTTTAAAATATTAAAGTTTTCGACGATTTGACAAGTATATTCGGACTGTTTCAATCAGCTCGACACCTCTGAGAGATTCCAGCTAGATTGAAGTCGTCGTAATCCATGCTAATGCGTATTTGACTAAGAAATTGGAGCATCCCGTTTTGAATTCACACAAACAAATTTGATGTGATTTTTCTCCGCTTATACTCCTGAGACAACATTGGATTATATATGTACGCATTACTTTCATTACTTTTGTAAATTCACTGGTCTACATAAATTCGTACGCCGGTTCATACTTTGTCATCTTATAGTCTTATTTTGTAGTTATTGCCTTGAAATGCTGTTTGCTATGTCATTTTGTGTCATTCAAAGTGTAATAATTTGGATCCTTTTTGGCAGACAACAGTCAAAACTTGAAACGTTTATTTGAGCAAACAAATGCTTCACTTAATATCAGACACATTAGGCAACAGCAGTTGCCAAACCCACTGGGACTTCGTGGGCTGCTTGTATGACATAGAAATTTGTGTGCTGCTGTGTGTAATTTTAATGTCAATCGCTTCCTGAAATCAAGTTGAATTCTCCACAAACAGCTCTACCTGATTTGATTGGCAAAATAAACAAACCTTCAAAGGGCTACAAATTTGATTTGATTGCAATTTCATAGGAATTAACATAAATGACATTGGATTTAAGTCATATCAAGAGACAAAGCTTGTCACTCGTAGTTATGCATTTAATTTGAATAATTTCTTTGCAATTTAATTCTAATTAACTCATGCTACCGAAGAAATATGGTTTAGTTTTATTTCTTGTGAAATTTTGGAGAAAGGAAAATTATAATTAAGGTTTCCTTTGGACCACTTCGATTTCAAAGTAATCCCATAAACAACGTCAACCTAGGCTCTGAATGTTCTCACAGGTGGTGGTGGTGAATATGAAGAAATTGTCTCAAATCGAGAATTAGTTGTGTACTGATTGTAGCACTTAGAAAGTAAATTCTACAAACTTGTAAAAGGTTAACTTTGATAGACTTTATAAATTCCCACAGGAAAAAGTATAACGGTGTGATATCACACGATCTTGGTATCCCATCGCCCGGCCCAAAACTGGACATTATCTGCTCACCGAAGTGTTCTCTCAATAAATCCATTAATTGATGCGATGTGTGGGAAGTGGCGCCGTCTTGTTGAAACCAAATGTCGCCGAGATCACGAGCTTTAATTTTAGGCAAGAAATAGTCGATTATCATGGCGCGATAACAGTCCGTGTTGCTGCGAACAGCGTCGTCTTCGTGTACACTCTCAGCTACGGCTACTACATTTCTTCCCTGTGTGCTGGACGTGGTATATTCTGTCGAATATTATCTAATAATGAATAGTGGGATGATGAGTAATGGTGTTGCGAATAACACTCTCAGTAGGCCAATGTTGACCATAAGTTGAGCGAAGCGCTCGAAATACTTTCTTAACAAAACTTGAGTTTTCGTAATAAAGTTGAACACTTCCATACTGTACAGAAAAAAATAAAACGGTAAAAAGCCTGTTACCTATATGAAACGGTTGCTCTCTCTCTCTGCATACAACTTCTAAAATATATTACAATATAATGACAGCAGTGAAATCTAAATTAGATTATTCAAACACGTGCACAGCATTTTGAAACGAAATGTCAAGCATACGCTGCTACCGGTTTAAGATTCATATTCACACTTACAGAGTCATTCACACCTTTTTAATCGAGGTGAATCATTATATCGCTAACCCGCGTAGTCTTTTTTGCCACATACCTAAATAAGCTCCCTTTCATTAAAGATTTCTTCATTATTCGGCACTTCCTCGTACACATAATTATATTCCGATACACTTACATTAAAATTCATATTTATGTGCACACTTAATGCGCGCCCGAAGGCAATGTAGCAATGTACGAAGCACTTGAGCAGAGGGTGATGTGAGAAATCAGAAATTAAGTCATAATCAAATTGGGACATTTCTTCCGTTCGAATTAACACATACCGCTTTCTTTGCCTTTAGAACAAAGACAGCAAATGTGGAGGGAAGAAGAAAGAAGCAAAGTGCTGCTACTGCTATGAGCGTAGAGTAATGGAAAGGCAACAATTTTTACAAGGACACTCACAATGAAACCTTAATTAAGTTGCACGCCCATGCCCACAATCTGACTCAAAGCCGCCAATGTCGTTTCCGACGCACAGCAACTCACCGCACCGCCACTGGCAGCCAGCTCGCCGCACTGCCTCTCGTCCGTCGTGCACCCTCTTCGTTAAATATTGCTTTTTCATCTTTACACAACCCGGCCACATGCTCTATTAACACATTGCCACAACGTTTCATATGCATTTATGCGAAACCGTAGCAAATCATAAAATCACTTTCATTGCCATCCCAGATCCCCTTTTGCCTTTTTTACCATACAGTCTGATTACATATGCAAGTGTGTGTGCTGCGGCGTGATGGGCTTATATTTGCAAAGTGACGCCTGATAGGCGAGAAACCACCGCCACCTTCACCACCAAAGCGAATACTAATGTCGTTGGTTGCGGGGCAGCAGTGCCTGTGCCGCAAGGACGCCTGACTCCCACCCCTCAAAGCTAAATTAATGCATTATACGCATATACATACATACATCCGTATCACTTGTGTGCGCTGTGCTACAGACTTCTATGCATCCTCCTCGACTAATCCATATTCACCGCTGGCGCTGCTTGCCGTCGCCTTGTTGATTCTAAGGCATTTCTGTCTGCCCACATGCTTACCTACATATTCACACACGAGTATGCCGAGCTTGTGGTATGGCTCATGGCGAAATCCAGTCAGCCAAGTCATCACCACCGTCGTCGCAGCAGTCGTTCTTAACGTCTTTCTCATTGCCGGCGACATTCTCAAGTTAAAGTTAAACTTCGTGCCATTGGATTCGCTGTACGCCTCTCTAGCCATATGATAATACTCTTCATCCTCTAGTAATTTTTACTGTTATTTGCCATTATAGTTGTTGTTTTTTATTGCAATGGTGTTACTGCGCTTTAGTGCTGTAGGGCAAAGTCAGGCGCTTTATAATTTATTCATACGCCGAATCACCCCAAAATTCATTTGCTACTTAAGTTTAAAATTGAATTTGCGCATTTCGCCACTTACTAACTCACACACGCACATACACATCCACTCGTACACATTTTATTGGATTGTGCGACCCACCAACCGCTCGGCGGACTGGCTGAATGACTGGGTTAAGGTTGTAATTTATGAGCGTCATTGTGTTTAATTTTTTAGTGTCTCTTGTTTTTTGTCTTCCTTTTTTCCTAATGCCATTTTCTAGCCTTTGCCGTTGTAGTGTAGTGTGTGCTGTCATTGCTGCTTTCAAGTTTTTCATTTTTGCTGTCATTATTGTCGTTATCCTGTCGTTGTCAAAGCAGTTGTGTGGTGCGAATCACTAAATCATATGCTGCAGTGTCACATGAAAAACCCCTCACACAGGCACACATACACATGTGCAAAGCAATATGTTGCCAACAATGGTGACAGCTGCGCGAGTTGCCACCCATTCGAGAACGCAGTCTGTGTGCGCATAAATGATGCAGTCGAAGTCTCAGGAAAGAACCGAGTGAGTGCATTGAAACTACGTTTTGTGGCCGTTACTTGAACACCAAAGGGCTAAATTCCAATAATAAACAACTTAATTATCATATGATTTATTTGACATTTATGTAAATGGTGTTGAATTTGTCGTCCTATGACTACTTTGCGGCATAATTTTCATTATCCTTGTTTGTACGACACATACATACATATATGTATGTACATATATCTATATAGAAATGTCTACATACATATATTAGATTTATATGCTTGTATTTATATAATTATAAGAGCATTCAAACAAGTTCTCCGTGTCGATAATAACTTTTTTTATAGTGTTAGCTTTGACAAAGGGTTGATGACCACAGTATGATTAATAAATTTACTTCATTGTTTCAGTTAAGTGAGTTAAAAATAATTATTATGTGAGAATCGCGCAATAGACAAAGGTAAAATATTTAATATATTTATTATGGAACATATCTAAGTTTGCTATCGATACATACATTGACTGAAAATTCTTTGACCGTTTGATCGGGTCACAAAAAAAATAACCAATCTTAGATAGCGATCTTAAATAGCATACGTTTGAAGTTTTATGACATTTCATCCAATTGGTTCCAAGTAAATATTGGGAATTCGAGAGGAAAACTACTCAAATTTTATATCCGGCTAAGAATCTTATATGTTCAGTTTTGTTAGTTTTTCTAATTAAATAGTATTTATTTTACATGTTTTGGAAAGATCATAAACTAATATATTTATATAACAAGTAAGGAAGGGCTAAGTTCGGGTGTAACCGAACATTTTATACTCTCGCAATTTATTTATTTGACTTTATTTATATTATGTAATACACAATTTGACCCACATATTCGTCATATATATTGTATAAAGTCCATTGAAAGTTGGAAACCATAATATTAGACTAGAAGCACTGAGGTCCTCGTGTTCGATATATGGGGCCATAAAAACCTATGGTCCAATTTCGGCGATTTTTAGAATGGGGCTGCCACACTATAAACATAGTATTTGTGCAAAGTTCTGCACCGATATCTTCACTGGTACTTACTTTATATATTGTAAAGTAAACGATTCAGATCGTCATCAAAGTTATGGTATAAAGAAAGTAGACGTGATTGTGAAGCGATTTGGCCTATTTTCACAACATATCATTGGGATGTAAGGCAACTATTACAAACCAAGTTTAATTGAAATCGGTCGAGTAGTTCCTGAGATATGATTTTTGACCCATAAGTGGGCGACGCCACCCCCATTTTCCATTTTGTGAAAAAATCTGAGTGCAGCTTCCATCTGCCATATCTTATGTGAAATTTAGTGTTTCTGCCGTTTTTCGTTAGTGAGTTAACCCAGATTTAGTAATTTTCAACCTAACCTTTGTATGGGAGGTTGGCGTGGTTATTATCCGATTTCTTTCATTTTTGGACTGTACTAAGAAGTGGACTGTACTAAGAAGTGGCTAAACAAAACGACTGCAGAAAGTTTGGTTTATATAGCTCTATTGGTTTCCGAGATATGTACAAACCAATTTGAGGGCGGGACCACACCAACTCCCCAAAAAAATTACATCCAAATGTGCCCTTCCCTAATGGGATCCTGAGTTCCAAATTTCATTTTCATAACTTTATTTATGGCTTAGTTATGACACTGTATTGGTTTTCGGTTTCCGCCATTTTGTGGGCGTGGCAGTGGACCGATTTTGCCCATTTTCATTAAGATATCTTAATTTTTACTCAAGTTATCCGTTGCACGGACAGACGGACGGACGGACGGACAGACAGACATTCGGATTTGAACTCCACTCTTCACCCTGATCACTTTGGTATATATAACCCTATATCTAACTCGTTTAGGTTTGGGTGTTACAAACAACCGTTATGTGAACAAAACTATAATACTCTCTTTAGCAACATTTGTTGCGAGAGTATAAAAATGCGTGGCTAAGCACACATTTCGAGAACAGTTCAATCGATTTCACTAAGTGTTTTGAGAATGTTCCTGTTTCCTTGTCAATAATTTGGAATCTATATATATAAAAGAAAGTCGTGTTAGTTAAACTATTTATAACTCAAGAACGACTAAAATTCGCTGAAATTCGGTGGGAGGTACTTTAGTTCTGTGAAAAGGAAATAGGATACTTTTTATACTCTCGCAACAAAAGTTGCTAAAGAGAGTATTATAGTTTTGTTCACCTAACGGTTGTTTGTAAGTCATAAAACTAAACGAGTTAGATATAGGGTTATATATATCAAAATGATCAGGGTGACGAGACGAGTCAAAATCCGAATGTCTGTCTGTCCGTGCAACGGATAACTTGAGTAAAAATTGAGATATCTTAACGAAACTTGGAACACGTATTCCTTGGCACCCTGAGGAGGTTGCTTTCGAAAATGGGCAAGATCGGAGCATTGCCACTCCCACAAAATGGCGAAAACCAAAAACTTATAAAGTGTCATAACTAAGCCATAAATAAAGTTATGAAAATAAAATTTGGTACAGAGGATCGTATTAGGGAGGGGCACATTTGTATGTAATTTTTTTGGAAAAGTGGGCGTGACCCCGCCCTCAAACAGGTTTTTTGTATATAACTCGCAAACCAATAAAGCTATATAAACCAAACTTTCTGCAGTCGTTTCTTTTACCCGGTTCCTTATACAGTCCAAAAATGAAAGAAATTGGATAATAACCACGCCCACCTCCCATACAAAGGTTAGGTTGAAAATGACTAAAAGTGGGTTAACTCACTAACGAGAAATGTCAGAAACACTAAATTTTACATAAGAAGTAGCAGAAGGAAGCTGCACTCAGATTTGTTTACAAAATGAAAAATGGGCGAGGCAGCTCCCACTTATGGGTCAAAAACCATATCTCAGGAACTACTCGACCGATTTCAATGAAATTCGGTATATAATACTTTCTTGACACCCTGATGACACATCTGAAAAATGGATGAAATCGGTTCATAACCACGACAACTTCCCATATAACTCAATTTTGAATTCCATCCGATTCCTTCACTTTATAATGTATACATAAGGAACCAATAAAGATGGCGGAATAAAACTTTACACAAATAGTACATATCATCTCTGGCTTCACTTGAGAAAAAATTGTCGAAAACGGACTATAACTTTTCAAGACCCCAGATATCGGACATGTCGAACTCAGCGCCTAAGGGTAAATTTTAACCGAAAATATTGGTAAATCTCTTAGATAATTTAAATTGTTTTCTTCTAATAGTGTGTCTCTGTTCCAAAAATATGTGAGATACTATATCTTTGCGAAATTAAGTGCGTGTATAGTTTTGGATATAGTGTACCTAGCTGGTGAAAATGAATGAAATCGGTTCAGGAATTACCTCAGCCCTCATACACTATATAGGACAAATTTCGTTATTCTATTAAACTTTGTGCCGAATTTGTAGGTAAATTTGGGAGTTATCTTATTAAAATTTCTATTCTGTTTAAAATTGCGAGAGTATAAAATGTTCGGTTGCACCCGAACTTAGACTTTCCTTACTTGTTATAACTTCAAAGTGTTTGTTCGGGATTCACTTCTAAACGCTTTAAATAAAATTTTGCAGACTATGTGTGGTTCGATTCAACCAGAGAGATAGGATAAATTATGTTTCTAATATTATAAGCAATGTCCGTCCGCTTCACCGATCAGCAATTCGATCGATTGAGATCTTGATTAAAACTTAATGTTGACGATATTAATTTCAAGATGCAACAGTTGTTACCTGGAGATCTAATGTCTTTTAAGTCATTCGACACTGTTGTTGGTGAAAATGAAAGATTAAATTTTGTAATTGATTTTTTAAATTCTCTTGATAAAGCGAAAAGTGATCGCATAATACTCGGAGGCAGATTGGGTCCCCAATTATTCTTCTGCGAAATTTGAATCCACCTCATCATTATGTAATGGTACACGTTTGGTCATCAAAGAGATCCGTGGCAATATTATTCAAGCAACACTTTGGACTGGAAAGTTTAAAGAGAATCAGGTCCGATTGCTAATGCTATAAATAAGTAAATAAGTCAAAACAGTGTCCATTTGGGTTTAGATTTAGAGAATCTCTGTTTTCCTATGGATAACTATATGTTGCATGCTTAAGTCAGCTATATCGTGTTTATTATTTTATGATTTTATTCGTCAATACTCGTAACATTCATTTCACTATAACAAATAATTAACTAGAATACATAAGGTACCCTAAACCTTATCCACTGATTATTTATAAAATTATATTATTTATACATTTTTATTCACTATTATCTTCAATACATTTTATATGTATGTAAACTCCACCTTGGCTGTAACCTAATAATTAAAAAAATATTGTTTCTATGTTAAGAATTTTTAAGCATTAAATCGCAAATCCGTAATCTAGTAATTCCGTAAATCTAGTGTTAAAGAAGGGAACATTAAAATTGCTCATATAGTGATAGTGCAGGATGTTGGCATTTTTAAGTCTTTTAGCCAACTCTTTTCAGAAGTGATGGGGACAGTGAACAACATGCCAAATTTTGTAAGTTCCGTGGTATATTTTCAAAAACTTGTTCGCAAAACTTACAATTCAAGACTTTTATAGTTTATATAGATCAGATTCACTTTCATTTTGATAAACAATCCCTTGTTTTTAAGAGAAAACTACAAAATATATAAAGTTTGAAATGTTACGTTTACTTCTATTTTCCGCTTTTCCAAATTCAGTGAAATAATTTCGTTAAAATATTTAGCTTACTCACCCGGAATTATAGTGCTCGCCAAGGGAAATTATTGCCGAATACGAAAATTGTTCGTGCGAAAGTTATGAGTGACATGAGTGAGATTTCGGATGCTAATGAAAGTAATGATAATGCTAACTGTATTTGATATGTAGCTCAAGTTTCATCCAAGACCTATGGAGGACGGGTCGTTGTAGAAATAATAATAATTGAGGAAGTATCCGAATTATATTTTCAAAACAATACTTAATCTAGCAACTTTATTCCGTGGCTATTCTGGCAATAATTTCCATAAACGCTTAGTATTAATTTTGACTGTACAAAGGTGAGTAGGCTGTTGCGTTGATTTTAATTAAAGTTTGCAAACCATCTATTTTCCACACTATTTCCTCTACTCAGACACAAGCTACCCACCCGCAGCGCCGGGCAGAGCCACTTCTTCATTTCGATTTGTTATTACATTTCCGTTTCTCAAACAGTTTTCGGCGGTTTTACTGAGCATCATTGCAACGCGCGCGAAAATGCAATTACCAGCAAACACCTGTGCAGCACATTTGGCAACCGGGTGCGGGGGTGGTGGGGGCAGCAGTAGCAGCGTTAGCAAATGTAACAGCATCATACATTTAAAGAGTGCAAAAAGTGTTGCCACAAACAAATGGGCGTATTCAGTTTCAATTACTTAAACTGTCGCTCGGTGGCAAGCGTACTAACCGGGTCTGACGCTTAGCCCATTTTGGCCTCGTCTTTGACTAACCAACAGGACATTGAATTGCGCTCGTAACTTTCGGTTTATTGCGCGTACCCGTGTTTTCTATGCTTTAATTGTAATTGTTGTTGGCTGTTGTTGCCGCCGTGTATCTATGTTGGTGAAGCTTGTGGCCGTGCAGAGATCCGTGAGCCCAGGCTGGCGAATTTCCGCCATGCCTGTGCATTGATGTGTGCCATTTATTTCGCACGTTCTGCACAGAATGCAAATGCGCCAAACATAAAATGGAAAATGCAAAATGAAACAACAGCAAAAGGTAGCAAAAAGGAAAGGAAAATGAAATGCCGAAAATATGAGCGCTACAAAGCCAAGCGGCTGTGTGGCAGTTGGCCAGTCGGTCGGTGGGGCGGTCAGTCTGTGCGTCAGTTGGCCGGCCAGTTGGCGCGCATCCGTTTCGAGTCTTTTTTAATTCATTGCGATTTTTGCTGCCTGCTTGCCTACCTTTTATTGCAGTTGTTGTTGCTATTGCAGTTGGTATGTGTCGGTGATATTTTCCACCATTTTTTGGCATTATTTTTATTTAAAATTCTGTGTTGTCCATTCTCAGCGCCATTTTTCCACTGACTTTTTTCGCGCATTGTTGCTGTTATTGTTGTTTTCGTGCATATTTTATTTTTATTTGTTTGCTGGTGGTGCCGTTTTAAGCTTTTAAGCTTTCATTACATAATAAACAATGAATAAGTGATGCTGGCAGTTGTTGGCTGTTGAATTGGGCGCACTGCCATGAGCCGCCAACCCATCTGCCGGCGTACGTTGAAATGTTGTTGCAAACTTTGCATACGTACACAAGTGTGGTTGTATGCACCTGCATGTGTGTACGTTGCAAAAACGGATGTTGCCCCATATTTGCCGTATTTCCGCTGCCAGTCGGCTGTTGTTGTTGTGTATTGGCAGCATTGTTGTTGTTGCATTTATTACTGTAGCGCGGTTGCCGCCATTTTTGTCGCCATTAATTTGGCAAGAATGGACTGAGCGCCGGCTGTTGGCAGTGCCTGTGCTCAGAGCATGTCTGATTAACTGTAAATTTAATTTAAAACATGAATGAACCAACGCGCACAATGGAGCCACTCATTGAAGTGCTCAAGCGCTTATACACACACTTTCGCACACGTGTATATAAAAAATTTGAATGTGGATGTGTGTGTGTGTGCGCTGGCATTTAACGATTGCTGTCTACCAAACATATCCCCGATATCCGCTGCGGCGCCGAATTTTATTGTTTTTTTAACTATTTGTAGCCGCTGTTACTGTTGTTGTAGCAATTTTTCGTGCTTCACTCTCGACAATACGTTGATCGATGCGTTCAGTTCTGAAATTTGCCAGCGAAAAAGTTTATTTCATTTACAAAAGTTTTAATTTGCAGCGAAATACTCGAACGTGTAGAAATGGGGTTGAAAAAATGCCTACATCTGTGCGGGGCGGATTACGAAGATTTAAAATAGTCGACCAATAAGCCTTAGCTGAAAACTGCAGATTAAGAATATGGATTGCACAGCTCGACTGGCTTCGAAAGAGTGGAGTTTTATTACTCAATTTTTATTTATTAATAGTTGCAAATTTGTTCGATAAAGGGTGTCGCAAAATGTTAACTTTGTCGTATTTAATGTTGCATGCTTTTTAAGCTTTTTACCTGGTTTCTCATTTTACTTTTTGTTCCTCTTTCAGGTTTGTATTTGAGCAACAGTTCACACCATCAAAAAAGTAGGAATCGAAATTAGAACTGAAATTCATGAGCTTCATCTGGAACCCGGAAAGGTGAAATATTGAAAAAAGGGTTTCAAAAGACAGCAGGAACTACAAGGTTGAAATTTTTTAAAGGAAATTTTATTTAAATTTATTGTTATTGTTGTTGTAGCGGTTACCCAAACCTGCCTAAACCTAAATCAAATTTCATCGAAGTCATATAATGGGATCAATGGCAATGTGGTGTTAGATGAGTGGTTAGTGGGCATGCAAAGAGGTTGCGGAAACTCTTTGCATGCAGTACATACATATGTATATTGGATATGACGAGATTCAGTATGGATAGGCAGAAGTTTAATATTCTACAATATCCAGAAGTTGCGCTCGGTATCTGCAATAGCTGGGGATTTCTCTCCAAGTAAGCCATTCACGGGGAAGGAGTCGATGAAGGTGTTAATGGCTTCTCTGTGAATGGCGTTCAGTGGATGTCGAAAGTATATCGCATCGGAAATCCGATCGATATAGTTCTGTAAGTCGTCGATGTATTTCAGGAAGGTACTCTTGAAGGCTCAAGTAACTGGGATGGTTTTTGGAAAAAAAAAATCGGTTCTGTAGATTTGGTAGGGGAGAGTGTTAAGCTCCTACCAGTAAAGAAGGGAGGGAGGATATATAGATTTACATTTTGAATCAAATACAAAAACGTAGAAGAAAAGGTTGTTGAAAAGGTACGTAAGCAATAAGGCATCGGCTACCATTCTTGAGATCCAGGTTATAGTATTGATAACTAAAAAATAAACTTAAACTTAATAAGTCGCTCAGTTAAGGTGCCTGTTGTCCTTTACGAGAGGCAATATGTCTTAATCCGTTTGAAGTACTAAATTTCCCGCACACTACCATAAAGCAGATCTCAAAATATACCAGAAATCTCTCATACAGAATTCCCCCAACAATGTGTCGTAAGGTTAGTGAAATTCTTTAATATCTTAAATTTTAAAGAATCCATACTGGTAAATGGTTGCCTGACAGCAGAGTATCCCGCATCACCAGTGAAGAGTCCTTGCCATTCAAGCATGAACGCCAATGTACACTTATTCATATATAAATACATGAGTTTATACATATGTATGCACATCTATAGCACGAGGCAGTCAGTCAGTCATTCAGTTAGTTAGACATGCGGGACAGGCGCAGCCACTGAATGCTGCGCAATCAATCGGCTGCAAAGACGACAAAAAGTGGCGGGTAACGCTCGATTGCGTTTCTCGTATTTGCATTGCAACGCTGTGCAAAATGTTCAGTTGCAAGTTGTTGTCGGTGAAATTGTGGCTGCTGTTGGTTTCGCTGAAAAATGCTATGGCAACAGCAATGCACCGGCTGGCAATTGCAAACTACAATACAATTACTTACATAAATACACGAATTATATATATATATTTCATATATTTACATTTATATAAAGGGTGGTCCACATTATGAGGCTAGCGGATGCCAACTCTTTCCCGTTGAAAATCGGTAGACCTCCTGCGATTAGGCCACAAGCCGAGCTCAAGGCTAGTACCGCCGGTCTGATAGTAGAGTGGATCGTCATCTCTCTAAAGGTTGCTGTGCTCCGAAGCAATAAATCCGCCACTGTCTTAATACCAGCCACTTTCGCTTGAAAAACGCTACAATCGTCGGGAAGCCTGAAACTAAGGTTGATGAGAAGTTCCCGACAATAAACTCCCCCACCTACCTTTCCCGCCATATTCGAGCCATCCATAAGTAAAAATAATCGTATTCTCCGATTTTCGAAGTTAGCCTATTTGGATTCGAAGTTCGAAAAAAGGACTTTGTACAAAAATAATATTAATTACAGAATACAGCTACTAAAAAATCCAAAATATAAACAAAATCTCAATATTCTTCTTAATTCACTTTTTCGTCAAGCTTATATGAGAGATTATTACATTACTAAGACCGTCAGAGCGATTTTTTGAAGTTGGAGTAGTGACAGAAATATCCACCAAATAATATTAAATAAACTGACGCTTCCAAAATTGAAGTTCTTTCCCATTACCTAGACCTGACTGTCGTGGGCGCGGAGCTCTTGTCTCATTCAGATGTATTCAGGGACCGAGGTCTTTGAAGTTCATGATTATAACTAATCGGAAGTGTTTGGACCTTCTTCTTTGCCATAAACTAAAAATAAACCGAAACTATTTTGTTTATTTTTTATACTAAAAAATTTTTTTATACTAAAAAATAACCGCTTTGCGACCTGCCTGTACATGCGTTAGTTTACAAATCAGTGCTTGGCTGTCGCGCTGGTTCACAAGCCGACCGCAGCATGACGTTTGAGTGCTGTCGCCGCGGCCACTCCGCGTGGTGTGTACGCGCTTTAAGGTTGCAAAATATATAAATCACCTATAATACTAGCTGGATTCAAAATCAAATTCAATTCACAATTTTTTGTGCGGCGCACGCAACCACCACTCGAACGCCCACTTCTGGCTCACACTCTCTTCACGTGCGCGTCATTCTTTCTGGCCGCCTTATGTGCAATTTTTTCGTTTAATTCTTTTATTATATTTTTCGAGGATTTTTCAATTGCTCGCCATTGAATTTATTGTATTTAATGTTTACTTGCAGTAATAAAAATTTAAGGGTTTAACAAATAAGCGCAAATAAAAAATCCGCAATTGAAGCGGCAATTGTGCGCATTAAACGAGGAGGGAGGGAGGGCGCTTCACTTTTAACTGAGACCGAGAGTGCTAAATGTCGAAAATGCTGCATTAACGCTGCGGGCAATTTAAAAATTTTAAGTTGCTGCCAATTTAGCAATTTGCACTGAATGACAGCAAAAACAACAACAACAAGTAGCACTATGATTGAGCACCCGCGCATTCACCGTCGCACGGAGTGTCAAATAGGCAGCCGATTTGTGTTTTTTGTTGGCAGTGTGCTGCTGGTGGGTTGGTGTGGCAAGACGCGAGCAAATCCTTGCACGTACGAAACGGTAAACGGATTTGACTGACAGTTGGTGGTGTTGCGTCTATCTCTCTATGAACCTGTGCGACCGACGGTGACGCTTGCATTTGGTAGCAGTTTGAAATTTACAACAACATACATATATGCATACATACATAATGCATACGTATATACATAGATGTCGTATTTTTCTATTTGTCGAAAGTGTCAGCGGCGTCGTTTGAATCGAAATCTTTGAATTACAATTTCCCCTATTGAAATATTTTATTTATTTGATTGTTCCATTCATCAGTTCTGCTTGCTTTATGACTACCTTCTTGTTGTTGCTCGCTATTGCTACTGTTGTGTGCGCAAACGTTTTCGGAAAATGGTAAATTTCGTATTCGAAAATGCGACATAATCCCATTAGTAAACGTTTTGTTGTTATGCTGGTATGGTGCACTATACCTTCAAACACACGCACACATGCACCATGCCGGAATGTACTGCTGCTGTCCTGAAACACAATTTGAAAAAGTCGGAAGCGGCTTTACAACTCAACTTTAAACTACCCGAAAAATGGAAGCAAAGCAATCAGTTTGTATGCCGAGTGAATTTCCGTGTTCATACATAATTACTAACACACATACATATGTATATTGCTGCATACATCTACGTGCAGTGTTGATATCTTTATAATATGTATGAAAGTATTTAGGTTGTATGGTAAGGTCTGATCTTAGAATATTTTAAATTGCATATATTACGACTAGAACTACAAATGCAAGCCCACATCTACATCTAAAGTTTAACTATATGGCAAAAGGCATCAATGACCTCGTTGGCATTTGAATAATTGTTGTAGCTGCCCTAATCTTACTCTTTAAACGAGTTTTAAATTTTCTTAATTTAAAATGAAATATATGAAATTTCCTTTGCTGTGAAAATTTGTATAATTTTTTATTTATCTTAAACATATCAGTGTTATGACTGTACCAAATAGGAGTCGATTCACCTGTTTTATTACATCTTGGATCTTTTATATAATAATATTTATTTAATAAATTCGACTATCTTGAAACCAGCATTAATATCAATAACAATATCAGCCTTGAAACCCAACGCAAATTCACTCTTGCCAACAGGTGCTACTTTGTAGGTAATTGACAAGCAAAGTCCTCTCTTGATGAACAAAGACCAAACTCCACAAGTCTCTCATAATTTTCATCTTGTTTTATGGTTCAGAAGCGTGGACGATGTCGATATCCGATGAGGCGTCACTAGGAGTTTTTGGGAGAAAAGTTTTGCGCAAGATTTATGGTCCTTTGAATATTGGCAACGACGAATAGCGCAGACCATGGGGTAATGAACTGTATGAGCTATATGACGACATTAACGTAGTTCAGCAAATAAAGAGACAGCGGCTACACTGTCATGTTGCCCGAATGGACGGAACACTTCAACTTTAAAAATTTTCGATGCAGTAACTGCTGATAGAAGCAGATGTAGAGGAAGACTTCAACTCCGTTGGAAAGATCAGGTGAAGAGTTACCTGATTTCTCTTGTTATCACCAATTGGTGTTAAACAGCGAAAAGCTGATTCACGTGGTGGAGATACTTATTTAATGCTAAATATATTGCCTTCGTGAAGATCCATTATTTAGATCTTATGTAACGTCTGTGTCTAGGGTAATTATTATGCTATTGACGGCGTAGTCGTCACTGTGCTTTGTTCCTTAACTTGATTTTCGAATCGAGTCATAACGCTTGGACCACTTCGAAAATTTTGAACGAATCCACTAGTCCAAATCCCAATCATTTCGTACTTTTACAGGTTGGTGGAATTCAAAAGACCAACTGAAGTCCAGTGGTTTCAAGTTGAACTTTTCAATGCAGAGAAGACTTCTAAATATACGAATTTGTTTTCAAGTTAGGACTGTAAGCAGTGGCGTGAGAAAAGACGATGCCTTAGAGCTTGTTATGGTGATTAAGAAGCTACTCTAAAGTTGGTTGACTTGCGACTTTAATTGAATTGTGTTGGGGTAAATAAATGACAGATCCAATGTTTTCGTTTGGAAATTTAGAAAGCAATTAACTTATCTGTTTATTTAACTACTATCATTTATTCATTGCAGTCATAACTTCGAAGTTGTAGATAATTTCGTATACCTGGGAATCAGTATCAACGACACCAACAATGTCAGCCTCGAAATCCAGCGCAGAATCACTCTTGCCAACAGGTGCTACTTTGGACTGAATAGGCAATTGAACAGTAAAGTCCTCTCTCGACGAACCAAAATCAATCTCTACAAGTCGCTTATCATTCCCGTCCTGCTTTATGATGCAGAAGCTTGGACGATGTCAACATCAGATGAGACGACACTAGGAGTTTTCGAGAGGAAAATTTTGCGCAAGATTTACGGACCTCAGAACATTGGCAACGGCGAATACCGCAGACGATGGAACGATGAGCTGTACGAGTTATACGACGACATTGACATAGTTCAGCGAATAAAAAGACAGGGGAAGGCCTCCACTCCGTTGGAGGGACCAGGTGGAGAGCGACCTGGTTACACTTGGAATCTCCAACTGGCGCCGAACTGCGAAGGAAAGACAGGAGTGGCGCGCTCTCATCGATTCGGCTATAACCGGCTAACTGGTTGAACGCCAATCACATACATACATCATTTCTTCATTCTCCGTGAACTTGCTTACTTCTTCAACATTGTTTCGTTTTTAATAATTCCCAAATAGTTTTAAATGCTGCTGGAGCTCTGAATTGTCTCTGACTGTTCATAAATATGGATTATTCCGATTACGTAGACCCGGTTATTTTATCATTTTTGGCTACTAAATAGTTTTCATTTAAATCTTTTTGTTGAGCGGGATTCACTCATTGTTAAGTTGTTTTTATTTTTAATCTGACACGAATCCTTCTTAAGACATTTACGTGACATTTAAATCAGACTTTATGCCAACTGTATTGTTGGTCTATTTAATCATTCAGGCTCAGTGCTATTCATATTCAGCCATCAATCTACTTATTTGAGAGTGTGTGTATGTGGCTTTCGAGTCGTTTCCATTGTAAAATGCCTAATCGCTTAAGTGTAATACAAGACCTTCTTAGTTGTCTGTGGAGCATTCGTAAGGCTGCTGTCCTTGTTCCCTTAATTATACCGCTGTCTCCAGTTACGGACACTGCGTGTTTCCTTCGTCTGCATGTAAACATGTACATTCGCCTTTGTTTTCGCTCGAGTAGTGAGAAAAGTAAGTTAGAACTTAGAATACCAATGAAATTTTAATGGAAAAAATCACACACACATGCACATAAATTCCGCTCAAACACGACGGAATAGACATGTAAAAGAAACTAGGAAAGTATTTCTGAAGCAATAAAGAAATCAATTTACTTAACTCCTGCCTTTTTTCCGCACCGTTTTCCAGCAACAGCAGCCCGACAATTGAATTCAACTTTTTTATTCGTTCCCCTCCGTGTAATGGGCTCAACTGTGAATGAATCAAACTTGAAGAAGAAAGAATGAAGTGAAAATCGTCTTTTGCTCTATTGTGATTTTTGCTTTTCACTCATTTTATGCGAAATTTGTATTTACGTTTCGGTGCAATGTTCTTTTGTGCGCGTCTCTCGCTCGGTGTCGCGCATTATCTACATACAGGCGTTGGGAGTGCCTTCAAATGCGTAGCGACGAGAAATGGATCCACTGGGGCTCGACGCACGGAGACTGGGAATACGAGGATATTTGACGCTTTTTAATGCCGACTCTATTGTTAGCGGCAGTTGTTGTTTTTTTATCATTCGCTTGCTTGTTTGCTATTTAAGTTTTCACTGTCGATATGTATGCCCTTCGGCAGACACTTTGCGCCTCGCTGCTACTCTCCAACTTCACTGCTTAATCACACGCTTTCGTTTCCTCGACCTTTTGACACTCCGAGTCTTTGTGCGTAAGTATTTAATTTTGAATTTTTGTATGTACATATGTATGTAAGAAAATATAACAGGCGTTTAGCCAGTTATGTATTTTTCCGAACTCCGTCTTAGTTTGGCTTTTGATATATCCTTATCATGCTGTGCCACGGTTGGCTTTTCGTTGTATTATTTTTACTTGTTTGGGAGCAGCCATTTTAGGGAATTACATTGCATGCGGGCGGATCGTTGAAATGGACCGCGAAAGTGATACCAATCTGTGGGATGGATATGATGCAATAAATCATCAGAGTATTGTTTAGAAATCCAACAAATGGGGTCTCTCAGGCTGTAAGTATATTTGTCGAAACTGGAAATGAAATATTTTAGATCTGAATCCCGTTAGAGATATAAACTTTGCGATAAGAAATGATATCTGACACTAGTGATTCGATTCTTTATAGCGCCCCGTTCTCAATAAATTTTATTTGAATAGCTAACTACACCTTTGATAAAAAAATCAGAAAAACTGTTGTTTTGTTTTTAAAGTCGAAGGATGACGTATCCTGATTCCACCAGAGCGCGCCACTGGTTTCTCCTTTTGCTTTTTGGCGCCAACTGGAAACACCAAGTGAAGCCAGGTCACTTTCCACTTGATCCTTCCATCGCAGTAGAGGTCGTCTTCTTCCGCGTCTTCCTCCAGCGGGTACTGCATCGAACACTTTTAGTGCTGGAGTGTTTTCATCCATCCGTACAACATGACCTAGCCAGCGTAGCCACTGTCTTTTTATTCGCTGAACTATGTCAATGTTGTCGTATAAATCGTACGCTCATCGTTCCATCGTCTGCAGTATTCGCCGTTGCCAATCTTTAGAGGACCATAAATCTTGCCTTTCTCTCGAAAACCCCAAGAGTCGTCTCATCGGATGTTGTCATCAATAATGAGCGACTTGTAGAGTTTGATTTTGGTTTGTACCCTGATACCTAAGTTGTAAATCCATTATATTTTTGTCTGTCACAATTTTTGAGCTTTGTAAACATTTTTACATAATACCTTTATACATTTGTATCAATATTAGGTTATGACATCGTGTAATATTAAATTTCCTTCCGACCTTATGCTTCCAAAAAGTATCGCAAGTTCCATCTTCCATTTTGGAAGGTATTTCTAGAACCTGGTAGGCTCCTTTGGACTTGCTATAAGAAAAAATATAATAAAGGAGAGGTTGAAAAAGTGATCATAATTATGCTCATCATATTTTAAGCGAATTCCAATTATATACTAGTTTAGAACTTGGTGTCCAATAACTTTTAAATTGGAACATTGTTTCAACTTCCTCAGCGCATGCTCTACATTTTGTTGACTCCCATTTTCATGAAAGTGTTAGCAGTTTGGTCGGTCCATCATCTACACTCCTCAAACTTGTTTCGTGGAACATAGCGTATTGGTGCGATTCGAAGACCAGAAGTCTTTATCTAAAATCCATTGCAATCTTATTGAATCGCGTTAGTTTTCTAGTAAACATCAAGTTCCATTTTAACCTTTGTTGCGTCGCTAAATGCGCCTTGTTACTTTATTACTTTACTTTGTGTTATTCCTCCACCGGATGCAACTAGTTTGCTGCTATGTTTAGCGCTATCTTTTTACACTTCTTTGTTTTGACGTTTAATTCGCCACTTGGCAATATTCTTTGTTTGTTACATTTATGATTCTTTCACTTTTTACGCTTGCGCTTTGGGTTTATTTTCCGTTGTTGTTTTAGTGTGACCGCCGTTTCCATCACTGCTATTGCTGTCATCATTTGCAATCTATATTTTTTTTTTTTTGCTTTACACAACCATCAACGCTCCAATAGTTTCTGTAACAATTCAATTTGGTCCTGTCGTCAACGTTCCTGCCCCTGCCCATTTGCCATATACAATGATAGACCTGCTGGCTTACAATTTTGTTTCCTCCTCACTGTCATTTCTTACGACCATCTGTTTGTTTGTATGTGTTCATATTTCTGCTGTTTTTTCTGTTGCCGTTTGGCGGTATCTGCGTCTGTTGTTATTGGTGCTATTGTCATTGGCAACAATAAACGATTTTTTATTGGTTCTGGCATTGTTATCTTATGATCCTCGCTGATGGTTTTATTATGCACAGGGCATGGCTTAGCATAAATTTATGAAATTAACAGTTTTACCACCTCATTCCCGCTCTGGCGCTGGTGCCAGCGTATTGAAACATATTTTTATTATTATTTTTTATTAGTAAGCGTTCGCGTTTTTATACCCGTCTGTGTGCGCAATTTAAAATTCTACAATGCCAAGAACGAGAATTGTGATTTTCGAATAATGCGCGTGCGGCGAAATGAAATCCTGGTTGACAGTTTATGATTTTCTTAGAAAATAAATAAATATTTGAGTTGAATAATTTAAACGCAAATTGAATGGTGATTTGGCGTCACACCTACCTCATCACGCATTTACTAAATATTTATTAATAAAACTATAAAATATTTATGGTTTCGTGAATCACCTGGCCTTAACATACATACCATATATACAAAAGTATGTGTACGCGCATAACGGTAGCATAATGAATTACTGTCTGCGATCACAATACGAATATGGTTAATTAAATAATAGCGGCATTACCTGTTTTGAAAATAATTAATAAAATTATTTTGATTAGGAACAGACTAAGAATTCTCTCTGGCGGTTGGATTATCAGCTTAAATAATGGAAAGCAAACTTAAAATTTAAAAAAAATTTAGTTCACAATAATTTATCAAATTAAGGGGTTAGGTGGGTTTTAGAGGCTGAAAATAAGAGTATTTTTACAATCATATATTTCATTTAAAAAACTCAGCATATCAAAGATCATACAGCCTTGGCCAAAAGTATTAGGCACCCCATTAATTACTGAATTTTTTGTTTTAACAAGTGAAATAATGAAGTTTTATTAGTAAAACAGTGAAAATACAATGAATTAGTGAAAATAACATTAAAAAAAAATTAAAAAAAAAATAATAATAATTTTTATAAAATATTTTTTGATCTTCTTAAAAATGACAATCTTTAGTTTTAGCTTAATTTTTTTTTTTTAATTCGTTTCGTTTTAATTCGTTATTCGTTTAATCAACAGTTAGATACCCATGTAAGACATTTACAAAGAGAAGTGGTAACTTTGATAGCCACATTTGAGAATACATGTATTTTAATGGGGAGCCTAATACGTTTGGCCAAGGCTGTATGTACATGTTTAAAAGGTATTTTGTGAAATTTGTAAAAGTCGTAATAAAAATAAAAAAATCATTTGTTCATAAATTAATCTTACTTCCGCCGTCTTAGAATCTTACTCGGATCGATTTGATATTTTTGGATAATATTTTAAATTTGCTATCCGATTTAATTGGAGCAAGGAGTTCCTAATCGTCAGATTTAATAAATTGTTATTTACGCACGGTTAAATCAGAGAGTTACACATCTTATCGGCTAATATCAATGATCTTTCCAAATGTATATGAGGACCATAACCTCAAACGGATATAGATTTGGTGTATTAGCATCTAACTATTTATTTGTAGTTATAATATATATACATAGCTCTAAATCAAAAAGATAGATAAAAGCTTTTAAAACCATCATTCGGCTAATATGTATTAGTTGGGCCAGATAAAATTCTGAAGATCGTCCATCCAGGGAGCAGTTAAAAAAACAGAATATTCCCCTGTGACACAAAACTTTAATAATATCTTCATTTGTATTATTCGCTCTTTGGCAATATATATTCCATTTCAGTATTTTGTTCTTCAGGGCTGCAGTTTGTTTTAATTATAAATTTTTAATAATTAATTTTTTATACCACTTCATTTCATCTAAACTGTACCATTATTCTCCCAACTGTTTCTTGAGTAGACTTGAAAAATCTTTCTTCTTGCATTCTTTCAGCGAACGTTGTACTACATCCAAAATATATAAAGTCAAAGGAGGTCGCTTGCCCATTTTTAGTAATGACTGATAATGTCTTCAATTTGACAGGGGTTGAACCGAAACCAGGTTTTTCAAGAATTTCTTCCCTTAAATGTTTAAGTAATGCTGTTCCAAGCTCTTTGTATCTTTTAGAATCCAATCTTCTCCCAGTACTTTTATTTGACCATATTGCATACCATACCATACATATATGTATATATCATAATACTCCTTTTCTGTTATGAAATTAATAAAGCTATATTTTTCTGGGTAAAAATGCCCAGTTTTAAAACGGACGCTTTTTTACTTCGAAACTATATCGCTCAGATCATAATCCAAGTGAAGAAATTGTGTATATTAAGAAAAATACTGCATACTTAGTTTAAGAAAAGAATAAAAATGTAAATATCCTCTTTTGAAAAGACACTGCTCATATATAATCTGGACTCGTAAGTTCACTTGTTGACATTTTTATCTTTGTAGACCATTGGGTTCTCTATCACACTATCTACTTTATCTTTAAATTGATTCTTACATTTTCTAATATGTCAAAGTTTTCTAGTACAAACTTAGATTTCATATGATACTTCTCATAGATATATATGTATAGATATAAATATATAGTATGTGTGTATGCATGTTCCTGGTAGTGGTAACTAGGCCACAATCCGCATCAAAGCCAGCGATTAATTTCTAGTACTGCTTTCGTTCGCGTTTCACTTTGACGATAAAAATGCGTTCTTCTTTTTTAATTTCTGCCTTGTATTGCGCCTTTTGTGTTCGTAAATGTTTTGCACATACAAACGTACAGGCATTGATCGCAAATCCCGTTTACAGTGTGCAAATGTTCGCATCTTTGCTGCTCCAATTAACATATCCTTAAGCAAAATGGAAAATCATGTAAGACCGATTGCATACATATATATGGTCCGGGTGTATATGTATACTGTATGCACTATAAATATTTTTCAGGACATAGTTAATAAGCGTTTATAAAGCGGCAGCGAGAGTATATGTATATAGTAAAAAGTAGTGGCGGACGATACTCGATGCGCCACAAAGCGCACTACAGCCGGTTGTGCCTGCCATCGACGCCTTATTGTGCCGACAAGTGTATGAGTATGCGTTAAATCGTGCTTTTATCTCATTATCTTGGAGTCCAGTTTCCGTCAATTTAGCACTTTTGCTTTCACTGCTGAGTAACTGAGTATTTCGCAAGTCGACACGTTTGCCTTCTTAGCGCAATTTCCGGCAGTTGCCTCTCTCTCGATGTCCATATTAAAATTGGACTTATGTTGTGCTGGTTTTCATTTGTTGTTGTTGGCGCGAGCTCACTTAATTGGACGACAGTGTGAGTTTGGTTTAATGAAGAACGCGTAATTCATACCAAGAGGCGATTTGCTTGACTTTCAAGTTTTAATGCTAAAGTCAAATTTCATAACGATCTGAATTGTGAGTGAGTTATAACGCCACATCTCTAAGATTCTTAAAAGCTTATAACATAGTAAGCATATTTAAGTGTGTTAGAATTTGAAATATAATCGGCATCTCAAACTCACTGCGTACCGCTGCAGCCGAAACAATTGGGTTTCGGCAACGACAAAAAACAAGCTGGTACGATGAGGAGTGCCGTCTCGCAGCGGAGAGAAAACAGACTGCCTACCTCGCAACGTTGCAAACGACCACAACACGTGCGGGATGGGATAGATACCGAGAGCTGAAGAGGGAAGCGAGACGCATCTGCAGACAAAAAAAGAAAGAGGCCGAAATGCGTGAGTACGAAGAGCTTGAGAAGCTGGCAGACAGAGGGAATGCTCAAAAATTTTATGAAAAAATGAAGCGACTTAACGAAGGTTTCAAGACCGGAGCATCCTCATGTAGAGACCAAGGTGGTAATCTGGTAACCGATGTCCAGGGCATACTGGGATTATGGAGGGAACACTTCTCCGACCTGCTGAATGGCAGTGAGAGTACAACACCAGGAGATGGCGAACCCGATCCCCCAATCGATGACGATGGAACAGATGTTCCATTACCCGACCATGAAGAAATTCGAATAGCAATTACCCGCATATCGCATATCGCATACAAGGTTCTATCGAGCGTACTGTGTGAAAGACTAAAGTCCACCGTCAACAAACTGATTGGACCTTATCAGTGTGGCTTTAGACCTGGAAAATCGACAACTGACCAGATATTCACCATGCGCCAAATTTTGGAGAAGACCCGTGAAAAAAGGATCGATACACACCACCTTTTTGTCGATTTTAAAGCTGCTTTCGACAGCACGAAAAGAAGTTGCCTTTACGCCGCGATGTCTGAATTTGGTATCCCCGCAAAACTAATACGGCTGTGTAAATTGACGTTGAGCAACACCAAAAGCTCCGTCATGATTGGGAAGGACCTCTCCGAGCCGTTCGATACCAAACGAGGTTTCAGACAAGGTGACTCACTATCGTGCGACTTCTTTAACCTGATGCTGGAAAAAATTATAAGAGCTGCAGAGCTAAACCGAGAAGGTACAATCTTCTACAAGAGTGTACAGCTCCTGGCGTACGCCGATGATATCGATATCATCGGAAGCAACAACCGCGCCGTTTGTTCTGCTTTTTCCCGCATGGATAAGGAGGCGAAGCGAATGGGTCTGGAGGTGAATGAGGACAAGACGAAATATCTCCTGTCATCAAACAAACAGTCGGCGCATTCGCGTCTTGGCTCCCACGTCACTGTTGACAGTCATAACTTCGAGGTCGTAGATAATTTCGTATACCTGGGAACCAGCATCAACAACACGAACAATGTCAGCCTCGAAATCCAGCGCAGAATAACTCTTGCCAACAGGTGCTACTTTGGACTGAGTAGGCAATTGAACAGTAAAGTCCTCTCTCGACGAACCAAAATCAAGCTCTACAAGTCGCTTATCATTCCCGTCCTTTACGGTGCAGAAGCTTGGACGATGTCAACATCAGATGAGACGACACTAGGAGTTTTCGAGAGGATTTATGGTCCTCAGAACATTGGCAACGGCGAATACCGCAGACGATGGAACGATGAGCTGTACGAGTTATACGACGACATTGACATAGTTCAGCGAATAAAAAGACAGCGGCTACGCTGGCTAGGTCATGTTGTCCGAATGGACGAAAACACTCCAGCCCTGAAAGTGTTCGATGCAGTACCCGCCGGAGGAAGCCGAGGAAGGGGAAGGCCTCCACTCCGTTGGAGGGACCAGGTGAAGAGCGACCTGGTTACACTTGGGATCTCCAACTGGCGCCGAACTGCGAAGGAGAGAGAGAGGTGGCGCACTATCGTCGATTCGGCTATAACCGGCTAAACGGTTGCAACGCCAATCACATACATAAAAATTTAAATATATTAAAAAATGATTGAACGATTTAAATAACACATTATAGACTAATAGGTGGCGCGAAAGTCAAATTATTACACATACTGGCAAGGGAAAGTGAACCATACGAAATATCGATTATTAGAGTAAGAATTTTACACTGACGATTATTTATAAGTTCTGATCAATGACTACAATCAAAATTGATCATGCACCTATATCGAATGTACGAAACGATTTTGAACGAAGCCAAAATAAATGATCCGAAGTCATAATTCACCACCAAAAAATTGGATTAAATTATCGATTGTGCCGCAATCTTCGTTAGATACATTAAAATCGAAGTCGAATCTACACAGTCTAATGTTATAGATCAAGATCCTTATTTTAAACAGTTTTTGAAAAAGATAAAATTGAACAAGAAATCTTGGAAAGCTTCGAAAAATATTTTTGTATTTTTTGTAAAGAATTTGATATCGGTAGTAACATAAAAACAAGTAAGGAAGGGCTAAGTTCTGGTGTAACGGAGCATTTTATACTCTCGCAAATTATTTATTTAACTTTATTAAGATAACACACAATTTGACCACGTATTCGGCATAAAGTCCACTAAAATAACGAAAATCAACGAAACCATGTATATGGGGGATGAGGTAATTCCTGCACCTTTTTCAATTGTTTTTACCATTCTGTTATGTTCTATCCAATATTATATGCTCACTGAATTTTATTAAGATATCTCACATTTTAACCGATAAATACGGTATCCATTGGAAGTTTGAAAATTTACAATAAAATTTTGGGTGTTTGGTGTTTTCTCTGTAACTTGTTGTGAGAGTATAAATATCGTCCGTGTTAAAATCCCGTATATTAGATCATTTCCGGATAGTGATCGCTACTTAGTTGGTAATAAATTTCCTTCAAAACTAGCATCAAGTTATATGTAGACATCCTTGTTCAAAAATTACTTAGCTCCAAATTCGCTCAATTCAAAATTTTTGCGTGAAGGTTCGAAAACACCACGCACAATGTGTCTTTATTCGTTATCGCATTTGCCCATTTTGCGTACTGTGTCGTAGACAGAGGCGCCTCAATTCGCCATGCCGCAACTTTAGTAATGCGCACACGCTTGTCACAGGATGTGTCAGGCGCGCCAATGCAAATGCTGTTGACATCAAACCTGATGCTGTTAGTGTTGTCGAAAGCTTGCTACGCGTGTGATTTGCACTCCCTCACCTCAGCGCGCTCACAGCCGTCAATACTGTTTTTGATTTTACGCTGCCTATGATGATGATGTTGTCTTTCACCTTTCGCTCGCGCTAAACCACATAGTAAGCTTAAACTTGTATACTAGTTTCTATGCCAGCCTGCATCGAAAAACCCTGCCGGTCTGTTGGTGTTGCTGTTGCTGTAGCTCTTTGCTTTGATTGTTGTTGTAATTGTGGTGTCATTCGGTGAAAGGTAGATGGCAATAGGTGTGAATTTGCGAAAAGTGCAAAAACATTTTTAGATCTTGTCTGCGTTGGCTCATCATCATTGCTGTATTTTTGGTTATAACCAAACTTCCGCCGCCACAGCTGCTTCTACTACAGCTCCCACTTCTGCGCTTGCATGTCAATTGCTATTACTATCTGCTATGCTGCGTTGGTTTCTCTCCAACTCGAATTGCTTTGATGTGCGTTTACAGTTGCGCTCACACAGCCGAACTCTCTGCGTTGTCAGCGGCTTTCAAAGAGTTTCGCTTCACACCTTTTCGGGGGTGACAATATAGCATTAAAGCGGATTAAAAACGTAATAGACGTCTTAGCTCCGTGGTATTGTGTGGTGTGAGAAATGGATAAGTGAAAAAGGCGAGTAGTAGAAGGACGCGGCGACACACTTCACCACATTGCCACAGCCTCTCAACGAGTTTTGCGGAAATTACTTTCCTTTATTAAGTGCGAAGGCTTGACTGGCTGCGCATTTGTGGCGTCGCCGTGCCATTCGTTGTCACTTCGACTCAGGTGACAATGCGGCAAAGTAGGTGCAATGCAAAGTTTCGCAATGTAACGAGCACCGAGTAGATACGCCTTGTAGGCGGTAAGCAGCGAGTCGTAAGCCGCTTGTCAGCGTTGCTACGACTCTCCGTCTGACTGTAGACTCTGCGTTGCTCTAAGTGCAAATGTATTTGGACTGATTGAGATTTGTTACAATTTTGTGTTTATTGAATTTGGCCTGCTTGCTTACATTTTATAGGAAATGAAGTCAATACGTTGTCGATATTCATTATTTGCATGCAGAGCGCGTAGTGCGCCAAAGCTTTGTCATTAGCCCACAAAGTTCCTGCCTTTGTTGGTGTATTTTCGATTGTTTGCAAATAGAAGTGAATTAATCAATTTCAGTGCTAGATTAAAAGTAATCGTGTAATATTTGCAATGAATACATTTTTAGCGACAAGGCCGAGACGTTTCTTTCGGCGCTTATTAAATTTCGGTGACTCACTTAAGTAGTTATGTGAGATTCAAAATTTCAAAACATGAAACAAAAATTAATTCTAATTAAATAGTACAATATGTTTGACATATTATGCAAAAATGTCAAATCGATCCGACTAAAATATTCAAAGAGTCGGTGGCCACGATTTCTTGAAATTTTATGAAGCGATTTTGTTCAAAGTTTTCACACGTTTTTGAAATAACATTATCTAGTTAATAAACGATTTTTTATTTTTATTACATATTTTCATTTTTATTTTTATTACAACTATTTTATTTTTTTTTCGTTCATTATCTAGATTTATCCATGTACTATTGAAATAGTTTTGATTTATTGATTTTGGATGAACCAATAATGAATTATGATATCCACGACAAGAGCTTTGTATTTACGCGTTATGGGAGATGAGGTACCTAAGGCTGAGCTTTCGGAATTTTTAAATAAAAATTTCACAAAATACTGTTTAACCCTCATTTTTACTGATGGGCCCAGCCAGAACTTTTTGAACTTTAAATCACTATTTCATATACTAGTACACACGTTTATGTTTCAATACTTCATGATATCCTAGATGATATATTTTAGTATGATTTTGTGTATATATATATTTATAAAAATTGATAAATAGTTTTTAAATTATAGTTTTCAACCGAAAAGTCATATTGAGTACTAATGGGTCTGGCCAGACCTATGCGCACATTACGCAACGGGAACATACTTTTGTATGAATTGGAATACTCTCTTGTTATTCTATTCATGATTTGTTTTGCTCATTTGAATTTAAAGTTCCGTTATCAAAAACATTGTTGGTTTTCACATGTTAGATGTTGTCATTTCAAGTTAAAAGTGAAAAGTGATGTTCACATTCAAGTAAAGAATAATCGGTGGTATTCTGTGAAAGTGTGTATTTATTGAATAAAAATGAGTAAAATAGATTTCATATATGATAATGTGCCGCGTAGTGATCCAAATTTTTATGACTTGGTTGCAAATGCTTTGGCAGAAGAGATTGAAAACAACAGTGAAAATGATGATAATGATCTTGATTTCGGCGCCTCAGAAATAGAAAATGAGTTGGAATTTGACGTTTCAGATGTTGAAGCTGAACATGAAATTGAAGTCGCTGAAGAATATAGTAGCACAGAGAGCGACGATGATTTGAATACTGATGAAGGTAACAACTTTATTGGCAAAGATGGGACCGTTTGGAGTAAGGCAGCACCTCAAAGTAGTCGTGTTCGCTCCTGGATCGACTATCATATCATGTTCGCCTGTTCAAGTTTTCGATGCGTTTTTTACACCAAACATAGCATACATCATTGTAAGCGAAACCAACAATTACGGTACGGAAAAAACCAATGAATGGAACTTTAAAAATCCCAACAAATTGAAAGAATGGCAAAAATTTACAGAAACGGAGCTCAGAGGTTTTCTAGGCATTCTTATAGCAGCAGGAGTCAGCAATAACAATAGTCAGGCTGCGTCAGTTTTATGGAAAACAAACCAATTGCAAATTTTCAGAGCAACGATGTCTTACCGTCGGTTTTTGACCATATCCCGTTATATACGATTTGATGACGGTCGCACTAGACCTTTCCGCTTAGAAACAGATAAAGCGGCACCTATACGAGATATTTGGAACTTTCTAAATGCAAATCTCCTATCGAGAAAGAACGAAATTTACTCAGTACATACATTCAAAACCGGCTAAGTACGGTATAAAAATATGGTGAGCTTGTGACGCAAAAACTTATTATCCTTTGAGTGGAAATATCTATACCGGAAAAGAACCCAACGAAGGGAGAGCAAAGAACCAAGAGGAAAATGAGCTTATACGTTTGGTTTCAAAAAGCTCATTTCTTTTCATAAAGGAAAATTAATTCTATTTTAATCTTTTATTTGCTTTTCGTGAATACTTTATTTGAGTTTTTAAAATGTTATTTGAAATAAAAAAATTAAAGTTTCTCCAAAATGATGTTAGTTTTGCTTTTGGGTCCAGCCAGGCCCATTGGTACTCTATATGACAATCCAAGTATCCGTCAAAATGAGGGTTAAATATGCAACTTTTATATGCTGAATGGTTTTCTATTAAAGTTAAAGTACCCTTGTTCCATTCTTTGAAACCCACCTAACAACGGCTCACAGTTAAGAAAATTAAAAAGTAGGCTACTAGATTATGTCAACCCTTTACCGTTGCCAGAATAAGTTACAGTTTGGTCTATACTTTTTATACTCTCGCAACAAAAGTTGCTAAGAGAGTATTATAGTTTTGTCCACATAACGGTTGTTTGTAACACCCAAACCTAAACGAGTTAGATATGGTGATCAGGGTGACGAGTAAAGTTCAAATCCGGATGTCTGTCTGTCCGTCCGTCCGTGCAAGCTGTAACTTGAGTAAAAATTGAGATATCTTAATGAAACTTGGAACACGTGTTCCTTGGTACCATAAGAAGGTTAAGTTCGAATATGGGCGGAATCGGACCTCTGCCACGCCCACAAAATGGCGATAACCAAAAACACATAAAGAGCTATAACTAAGCCATAAATAAAGTTATGAAAATAAAATTTGGAACATAGGATCGCATTAGGGAGGGGCACATTTGAATGTAATTTGTTTGGAAAAGTAGGCGTGACCTCGCCCCCAAATAGGCTTTTTGTATATATCTTTCAAACCAATAAAGCTATATAAACCAAACTTTCTGCAGTCGTTCTTTTACCCGGTTCCTTATACAGTCCAAAAATGAAAGAAATTGGATAATAACCACGCCCACCTCCCATAAAAACGTGATGTTGAAAATGACTAAAAGTGCGTTAACTTACTAACGAGAAACGTCAGAAACACCAAATTTTACATAAGAAATGGCAGAAAGAAGCTTCACTGAGATTTTTTTACAAAATGGAAAATGGGCGTGGCGTCGCCCACTAATGGACCAAAAGCCATATCTCAAGAACTACTCGACAGATTTCAATGAAATTCGGTATATAATATTTTCTTGACACCCTGATGCCACTATGGCCGAAATCGGTTCACAACTACGTCTACTTCCCATATAACTCAATTTTGAATCCTTCTGATTCGTTCACTTTATAATGTATACATAAGGAACCGATAAAGATAGCGAAATAAAACTTTACACAAATACTGTAATTGAGCTGTGAAATCACTTGTGGAAAAATTGTCAAAATCGAATCATGACTTTTCAAGGCCCTTGATATCAAACATGAAGAACTCAGTGCCTAAGGGTAATTTTTCACCGAAAATATAAGTAGATCTCTAAATAAATTGCGAGAGTATAAAATGTTCGGTTGCACCCGAACTTAGCCTTTCCTTACTTGTTAAAACTGATGATGAGACCAACATTCTTGGCAATGGTGGGTTAGTTTCATCAATCAGCAATCAATATCAATATAATGATTTTAACTAGAAATATGCTTGGGGATTATTATTTATATCCATTAGAAATCTTGTAATAATTTTCTATAAGCTTGCGTTAGTCCTTAATCAGAAATTAATATTTAATCCACATTGATTTTGTCCCACTGCACTATCTACATACAAATTTGTGTTTTGTACTGCTTACATCGACGCTACCAGCACGGCTCAACCATTTTTATGCTCACCTGTTCGTCAAATTCATTTAAATGTTGAAGGCGTAGCGCATTTCCGTCTTTATCGTTTAATCTTATTCACTTTGCTTTCGCTTTTTCTTGCTGCCTTTTGCATTTATTACATTCATGTGCCACTGTCGTTTTGCCGTCCGGTTTTTCTTTTCTTTTGATTTCTTTGGCTTTGGCTTAAAATCCTTTTTACTTTGATTACTTTTTGCATTTTGCGGCTGCGGACCGCACTCTGCTGGTGCCACAAAAGCGCTTTCAATTCCTTCTTTCGCTTTTGACACACACTTCCTTTAATTGTTTCTGCTTTGACTTCGTAACAAAAAAGTTTACACTTGCTTCTCTCACTTATTAGTTTAAGGTAAGTCTGTGTAAGAAGTTCTTTCAAGTTGCGAGAGCGTAGTCCTTCTGCTGTGCCCAGCCTTAAGTCCGACACATTAATTTTCCTATTAGCCATATTCACACTTGGCCATTAAGTAACTTTTATTGGCTGCATGAAGTGTTTCCCACAATTGTTAATTTCTACTTCAGCTCCTCGCACGTCGTAAGCGTACGCTCTCCCACACATCATGCACCACTTGACCGTCTTCATACTCGCAGTCGCCGGCAATCCTCATTCGTTGCTATTAATGCTTAAGTGCTTAATTGTTGTGTTACAAAATTGCTTTGTCAATATTTTCATATAAGCACCCGAGTGAAGGTTTTCACATCATTTCCCCGCGCTGTCGCCGTGGCAAGGTGGTCTGTGTGCGCACACATATGTGTGTTTGGGTGTGCGCATTGAAGCGTGCCGTTAGCCATCAACCCACTCATTAAGCGCCTCACCATCAACCGCAATTAAGCTTTTAACATTGGCCAAAGCACACACACCAACAAGCACATGAACGCATACAAGAGGATGTGCATGAGTAAGTGCCTATCATTCACACAACAGTGGCACTACGTACATATATATCATATATCGTTGCAAGCATGCTGTGTGTGTGGGTACATTTCCATGCTTCATTGTGGCATATGTGCGGACGTAAGTGGTAATATTGCGTCTGACGTGCATGCAGTTGATAAGGATATCGATTGTGCCACGTTGACTGGCCTATCTTTCCGCTGTACACTCTCATCTCGGCCCAACCTGTTTGCTCTAGCTCGCAACTCCCTCATAATTTTCCATATAATATCATGTGTCGAAGCGAAGCCCGACAATGTGGCTTTCGTTAAACTCTCTAATGCCAGCATAACCTTATTATTCATATTGTATATATAATATATATGTATGTAAGTACTACTTGCTTAATGTATAAATAGCAATTCATGAGGAAGGAGTTTTCCATCGAATTTATAAGGATAACATGACAGGCGAATCCTTAAAAATGTGTAGGACTATAAGATTAAAAAGCAAAGGTGATTCGACAAAGCAATATATTGTTGTGGTTATTTTGAGAAATCCTTTTGAGTTGACACTACTTGGTCGGAGCAAATACCAAATTATTTCCGATTATGTAGACCCGACTGTGGTGGAACGGGTTAAATATTAATCATTTTATGAACAAATAAGCATGTTTATAACGATGTCTAATATAAATCACACCTATTATTAACCTTTCTTTTCATCACAATCGCAGTTGAAACTTAAACTTCTAGAGAGTTGACTTACGAAAAAGATGTAAAAAACGCTCTCTGCCAGTATAATTAGGCTACTAAGTGGCTATAGGAATAAGTTTCGCAAAATTTATGGATCATTAGATCTCCAATATAAATAATGTGAGCATAATGGTTACATATACTAATGTTTGGTCAAGTATATTCTGCTAATTGTGGAGCGGGTTCTAGTTCGAGTAATGAAGGGCTAGTTCGATGCGGCCCGGTGTGGGATTTAACATCAGAAACAGTACTAACGAATGTTTGACATCGCCTGGCATGAGATGCTTGCTGTAAGATCACATTTTCAGGTGGTTAGCCGAATACAGGACAACAAAATCTTATTACGATTCTCTAAGAATTGTTGTTCATTCTTAAATCGGAGACTAGGTCCACCATCAAGTCAATATTGTCTTTTGGGTGTGACAAAAATTTTTCAATTATGTATATTGCTTCCCAGATACTGAATATTACGACTTGCAAAAATAATAATTAATGTGTTAGATATTAATAAAATGACTAAATTCGGATCCATTAGCCTCAACATACCCAAAATAAATTAAATACATTTTTCATTATTTCGCTTAATTTCATGCCGATTTTATTGGTAAAATTTCGACTTTTTTCAGTAAAGTGGAGTGAAAATATGTTCTTGACGTCAGTGTGTTCCCATACTTATCCTATACTAAATATATATACTCCGATTCACAATTTCGTTTCATAATGAATATTTCATTCGAAACAACATTTTTATTATAAATATACTATATATGTATATATATATAGATTCTTACAATGTTCGTGCCGAACATAAATTTATTTGATAAACACTGGTGTTTGTTAGTGCATTATATTGTGTATTTTCTCAATAATTTGCACAAAATTAATTGGATTATGAATTCCTAGAATATTTAGGCAACTTTATATTTTCAGTATCCTGTAAATGCTGTCGCCATTAGTTCCCAATACACGGACACCATTTCCAAATACTAATTTTCAGTTGTTTATTTAATGTTATGAAACAATAACAAAAGATTTACACTGCCACTACACGAATAGAAAAGGAATTTTATTACTAACACGTACATATATATATATGAATAAAGGCAAGTACCTTGTAGGAAAAACGGCACTTATTCCGAAAGGTATATTGTCGCCTATGGGCTGCTAATTTACATACTATATGTGCTTTCATTTAATTTAAAAAATTATATTCACTTTTTTTTTAATATATGCAATGAGAATATATTTCATTTAAACAATTCATCATATCAAATATACATACATATTTAACAAATCGATATTTATCATATTCTAAAATCAATAAACCAAAAATATTTCGATAGTATATGCATAAATCTAGTTGATGAACGAAGGAAAAAGAAAATATTAAAATTTGAATTTTTGACAGAATTTGAACTAAAACTTTTTTGGTCAAATTATTGCCATATATTTGCCCGAAATCCTCGTTCATTAACTGGATAATGTTATTTAAAAGCTGTGTGCAAAATTTGGACAAAATCGCTTCATAACTTTTCGTGTCCAACTACTTAAAAAATTAAGATTTGAGATAAACACTTGAAGTTTTAAATTTAAACTGACTTGGTCTGGTGGGCAGAACTTACAAATTTCTTTCTCTTAGAATTTTACTCGGATCGATTTGATATATTTGGATAATATTTTAAACATATTTTACTATTTAAAAATATAATTTTTTTTTTTTTAATTTTGAAACTCACCCACAGTTCACACACTGATACTTCTTCATTTTACTAGCAATTGGAACGATGACGTCCACTTATCATTTATTTACATTTCTTCTATAAAAATTGTCTTGAAATAAGAGTCCAATTTACTCAAAAAAATTTGCAGACATCACTTTTTTATCCTCGAGTTTTGTAAAAGTTGCTAGGTCATTTTAATGAGTTTCTTCGGAGTAATCTCGGCATTACTTTACGCACCTTTTAATTAAGTTGCATACGAAATAATCTTGGAGTGCATTCCATTAAAACCATTCCAATTTATCAGATATGTTTATATTCTAATTTTTTAGATTATATTTTAGTACTAAATTATGCCTACGGGGTTTTAACCGCGAGAGCAGCATGAATACCACAATATATGAATATAGTATATACATATATATTAATAGATGTTTGCAATATGTGCACTGTTGGCGCAAAACTGGAACAACTGTGCATTTAGAAAATGAATAAATGCGAAAATTTACTATCTCCAGACATTGCGGACAGTCTACAGGAACATGGTACAATCACGCCACAGCGTACTGGCCACATTCGCGTGCATTAAATGCTGTCTAGAATGAGAGTTATTTTTAATTAGTTTGTTAGAAATTGTGCCGCAAGACCGGATGGAGGGCGCACAATAAATGCTTATGATACACTTACATAAATATATATACAGTTATAATTTATATTCTCAATGCAGTGCTTAAATGGAGCTTGCGTTGCGAGAGGAGCAACAGAGTGCAACGGGCGTGTTTTGAAAAAATTTGTCTGAGTTGAAATGGAAAGTTTGTAACACTTGAACCTCGCACTTGTGGTCCACAAGCTGTCCGCGGCGCGAAAGCTGAGTAAGAGTGCATTTCTGCTGACAAATCGCTAGCATTCTCTTCTACTTTCGGTAGTGCTAGATAAGTTACAGACTATGCTGTTGAGTTGGCTTTCATTGTATTCGTACAACAGAGTGACGTCGATGCGACAAATACGTGTTTCTCCAGTATTTGAAATGCCATCAGCACATGCTACGCCTGGTCGAGGAAGGGATGTGCTCCTAGCGCCATAACTGCTTACAGTCAAACCTACAAACTGGCACATGTATGCATTTTAAAGTGTGAAAGTGGAATTGCCCGCCACTTTTGAACACCATTAGAGGTTCGCACTTTCCATTGAATTGACGTTTTTGCGTTTTTATTGGCTGATTGGCTGGCAGACAACCTAGAGTACGAAATGTCAAGTAACTGTAATGTTTTACTTTCAGACTCCGCATAATCGTAAGATGTGAATCAAGGCCGAAGCAGGTGGTGCTGGTAATCAGCTTGTCGCATGCTCTCTACTTTAACAAGTGATGGAAAGTTCTCTTTGAGATGTGCGTCTGCTGCGACAATCAAATTGTATGGCAAAGTTTGTCCAATTAGATTGTCGAAATTCGGTGCCGTCTCCGTTGATGTGTCTGCTGTAGCACAGTGGTACTTCAATTGAGAAAAATCGACTAATTGTCGCTTGGCTTCTGAAGTCTCCGAAGTCGAATAATAGAAACTTGTTTTATCCATTGTCAAATAGGTATTCAAAGGAATATTCAGGATTATTACTATATCGGCTCTGAACTCTGTTCAGCTTTCGGTTCAACTCAAATATTCATGACCAGTCCAACACGTTTTGATGTCTTCAAGACGGTATAATAGTAAAGTTAGGTTAGGTTAGTAGGCAGATTTCTACATATGTAGGAGGTTCTCACTTGGACAGTTTTGAGCGCAGTCTTTTGTGATACCAATAAACTCCTAATGGATCTAATATACTCTTATGCTTCGGTAAACCGCTTGGAGTCTGTTATAATAGTTACTAAATAGAATTTTTAAATACATGCAAGTCAAATGGTACTTGAGATCGGTAATTTAGTTAGTTTAATTTAGACATATTTTAATGAGTTATTTATTTTTTCCAAACGTTCGCATATTCTCGACCACTGTACTCAGACATAATCGTGACCGTCATCTACATGCTTCTCGTTAGGTTGACACGTTTGTAAACTTTTCCGGTTTGCTTATGCATCCTCTGTCTGCATATATATATGTCTTACTTCCGTATACTCGCTGCAATGATTTAAGTGCACTAAACTACATTCTTACATTAATGCAGTAAGCTTAAATATCTACGTGTGAAGAGACATCTCCTCTATATCAAACCCTGGAAATCTCGCCCATTGTTTTTAACCACACTTTAGATTATGGATCTCCATTGTATATTTATTTTTAAACACGCTTACGCTGGATATTTTCTAAACGTTTTCTTCTTTTCATTGCCAGTAAAAATATGTATTTTCAAGTTTAACTATACCTAATAGTAATATCATAAATTTGTTTTAATTTACAGGTGTCTCTGCCGAGGTGTACTATGTACGCGAAGGTCACGTCAATAATTACGCACTTAATTTTGTTGTCCCAGTGCCGGCGAATGTACGCGACATCACCTTCACCTGGCAGAGTTTGGCCGGTCGCCCGTTGCCGTATAGCATCAATGTGATTACATCGGAACCGGAGGTCTTGCCACGGCCCTTCATGGATATACCACAAATTGGCGAGATACCAACTAGTGTACAAACTTTTACTATTGGTCTAAAATGCTCGGGCATACGCGCTTCGGAGGTGGACGTCTCCATTTCTCTAGAGGTTATACTAAATCGAGCGCTTAACAATGTCACACACTTGGTTTTCAGACGAAAAAAGATTTGTATGCTTGCCGAGCCCGATGAAGATAACTCGGTGCATGGCCCAGTGCTGTTGGAGACTGCTGCTCCTCCACCCACCGGCATGCTGACCATCATTGTGGGCAGCTCGTTGGCCTTGGCGCTCGTCATAATACTACTCCTAACTGCATACTGTGTACGACGTTCTGCGAAGCGTCAAAATCATGGTCAACCTATGCGCACGTCAAGTTTTCAGCGTCTCAATACTAGTGCACCATGCCAGCAATCGGCCACCTACAATGGTCCACCATCCATAATTGCACCGATTCATAGCTCTTTGCCACGCAAAATAGAACCGCAACAGCCGGAAGAGCTGCACAGACGTATATCGGAGTTGACAGTGGAACGCTGTCGCGTGCGTCTCTCCAGCCTGCTGCAGGAAGGTACATTTGGTCGTGTCTATCGTGGCACCTACAATGACAATCAGGATGTGCTGGTAAAGACGGTGGCGCAGCATGCCAGCCAAATGCAAGTGTCTTTACTACTTCAGGAGGGCATGTCGCTATACGGTGCTTCCCATCAGGGTATTCTTTCAGTTTTGGGCGTCTCTATTGAAGATCATACGACGCCTTTCGTGTTGTACTCTGCGCCGAACACGACTCGAAATCTCAAACTCTTCCTCCTCGATCCGTCATGCGCACGCACTATAACCACCGTACAGATAGTAATGATGTCCACACAATTGGCACTAGCTCTGGTACATTTACACAGCCATGGTGTCGTACATAAGGATATAGCAACGAGGAACTGTGTGTAAGTATTATCGCAACGAAAGATTCCACTTCGCTTGTTCATCACGTCCGTGTCGGTCACGTTCGTTGATTGTCATATGATTAAATATTAATATTGATTTTTGTGGTATTTTTAATTTACTTGCAGCATTGATGATCAATTGCGCGTCAAGTTATCAGACAGTTCTCTCTCTCGGGATCTCTTTCCGGGCGACTATAATTGCTTGGGTGACAGTGAAAACCGTCCAGTGAAATGGCTTTCCTTGGAGGCTTTACAGCACAAACAGTTTTCGGAAGCGAGCGATTCGTGGGCATTCGGTGTACTAATGTGGGAGTTGTGCACTTATGCCAAGCAACCTTATTCGGAAGTGGATCCCTTTGAAATGGAACATTATCTGAAGGATGGTTATCGATTAGCGCAACCTTTCAACTGCCCCGATGAGCTGTAAGTATATTTTATATTGTTACGTTTTCATTGATATGTACACATGTTTTAAGGCACCGGAGAAAGATTAAATTTTAAAATGCTCTTGGTTTTGCTTCCCAATTGTTGGTATTATTTCCTTTACTATTTAAATCTCTGTTAATATTAGCTTTCTTGTGGGTTAATGCAAATATGGCAACGGGAGTTAATTTCCCATTCTTCTGTAATTTCCTTTAATTTTTTAACAAGTTTCTAATAAACTAAGCTAAACTCGCACTAAAATGGTAAATAATGTAAGATGTAAAGATCCAACCGCTTACTCTTGTTTGAGTTTTGTGGACGATATCGATTAAAATTTCCTTGACTTCATCAGTGTTCTTATCGTTAGAGAGCTGTATTGAAGACTCTCGCTTAGCGAAACTATGTATATGTATAGTGTGTTTACATATGAAAATAATCTTAGAACAAGCTCGTTCAACAATCTAACCCTTTACATAAAGCCAACTGAGATTATCAATTGTCAAATGTGTAGTATTTGTTGTTGTATTACACATCTTTCTATCGCTGTTGGCCATTTATGTATTTTCATTTCACGGATTTCTTCCCTTTCGAGTACAGAAAACCTTTTACAAGATATTTGTTTATAATATCGAATGCCAATCGAATTTATCCGGCTTATCCGGCAGTACATGTCATGTAAAACGGCATCTAGCTTAAGTAGTTAATAATTCTTCATCGATCGTTATGTTTGCATCAGATATGTAAGAACCCTGACTATTCTCTATAAAATTTTCTCATATTTTTGAAATCAAGACAAATTTGTCTGTCTCCAATCTTTTACTGTGTTCATTTTTTTTTTATCAAAACGTATGAACCAGAGTATGTCTATAAATTTATCTCTAGACATTGTCTGAGCGAAAAAAGCAGATCCCTACTCCATAGGGACTAATATAAATATAGAGAGGTAGTCAAAATTATTTACACATCGGACGTTTTTTTACAAGTTTCACACAAAAAGCTTTCGCTTGTTGTTGTTGTTGTCGCAGGGTAACAAAATGCTATGTTGTTGTAAACCTTGATCTATTCCCGAGCGAATAAAGTCGATTTGGCAAGAATAGCTAGAAATATGGTGGAGTATTTACACACGGCGATTTAGCCTTTATCCTTGAATTTGGTTTAAGCAAGAGTAGTAATTGGATTCTATTGCATTCATAACAACCTAACTCAGCCTTAAAATATAAAAATTTTTAAATAAAATGTCGAAAACAAAGGAATTATCTATTATAACTAGATTGAAGACTGTTACTAAGTTTAAGACTCGGGTTTCGGCTTCGGAGTTAGTAAAACTTTATAGAATTTAATGGAATACTGCTTATAATGTTAAAAAAAAGGATACGAAATATTACAAAGGCAATTTAAAGATAACTGGGCGGAAACCTGTGATAACTCAAAGAGAATGCAGAAGATTAGTAGGAACAAAATCCCACAATTAGTCCTGTTAATATTGTAGCGGCATCGAATAAGCATATTGCATGAACAGTCAATGATGCTACACTGTTAAGGACATTTATATATATATATATATATACCTACGTTGTGCATAAAGTTGACCACTTCCGAAAGCAAAAAAGCTTTATTTCCGAAACCAAAAAAGCGATATACCTCTCATTTGCCTTAAAATGCATCCTAAAGCCTGTCGTGGGCAGATAAGGCTGAATTTTAGTTCCAGACATTCTTTAGTAAACGCTTTATGCATTTACCACGTGAGAAGAATAATAATGCAGTTTAGACGCTAAATAGAAATTTTCTTTACTTAAGTTTTGGATATAATTCAGAGATTCCAATCTAAAATGCTTAGAACAATCACGGGTTCACCATGGTACATGCGTAACGAAAATATCCATAAAGATCTTGACATTCCTATGGTAAAGAAGGAGATAGAGGACAGTAAAAAGAAATATATTTCTAAACTTCGTGCACATCCAAACCCTTTGGCTAATGCTTTGGTACATTCCTGCAATCAAACACGTTTAAAAAGGAGAGATCTACCAGCCTATTAGAGAGTACCGTTCTACCAAAACAGCTCAACCACATTCCTGAGCTTTTTTAGTTGTAAATAGATTTAAGATTTTATTACTTATTGTTAGGCTTTAAACAAGGCAGATTCAATAAATAAAGAAAAATGTATAAAAAAAAAGTTTTGGAGATTTGGTACTAATTTAGGGACCCCTCAGTCATCCGGATATATCAGAATTCACATGACCATGCCATTGTAGTGGTCCGTCGGTCTTTTCCAACTATTGACTACATTTTACAACAGGACAATGCTCCATTTCATAAATAATCTTTACCTACAAAAGTTTTAAATGAAGCAAATCAAGTTAACCTCCGTACAGCCCTGACCAAAACTTTAGTCCAAATGTTTGGTCTTTCGTTAAATATCAGAGGACAATTGATATAATAACCGAAAACGCCGAAATTACCGACATTTGGTCTAAATTAACCGTTAACTTAGCGCACAATTGTGTTGAATCAATTCGGACCATAAATCAGACTGTTATTGATGCCAATGGTAATGTAACCAATTATGAATTTATCGCCTTAGAATAGGATTTTATACTGAACATTAAAATTGTATAGTTATCATTAAATAAGAACAGGATAATAGACGGTGTAAATACTTTTGACTACTGCGAGTCTTCAGTTCATTTGCTTATTTCTCCGCCATATTTCTAGCTATTCATGACAAACCGACTGCATTCGCTCGGGAATAGAGACCTTGCTCCTTGCGACAACAACAACAACAAGCAAAAGCTTTTTCTGTGAAACTTGTAAAAAACGTCCGATGTGTAAATTATTTTTTTTTTTGCCTTCGTTCAATATTTCCCATAAAGTCCCATCAGCAGCTTTTTCAGTTGAAATTTCTTTATCAGAAGATGTATCGAATATTTACAACTTCAACTGCTCTAAGTTTCAATTTTATTGAATTCATCCTCTAATTTAATTTCGTTATCACATTGCATCAGATTATATAATTTATAAGATTAATTTTATATGACAAAAAATTATTTTAAATTTTTGAACTCTACACCTACAATGTCGCACGTGACCTATTTTAAGTAGTTACCAAAATCACAAATCTTCAGATTTTTGAACAAGGCTTTTTAATTTTAATTGTATACAAATTAACCGTTTGTACTCAAACTTTTCACTTATATTTCCGATACATTGGTAGCAAGTGTTACTTTTTGATGTCGCACGGGACTTTGAAATATAAGATAATAAGAGAACAAAAACTTACAGCAATCGCATACTTTCTTAAGCATTTTATTTTGTTCTTTTGCCCATATACAAAGCATCCAACTTACGTTGAGTCAATTTGGCTTGGTCGTTAAATCTGGTGTTAAAGACCTTTTCTGATACATAATGATTTGGATCCATAACATATTTTTTCTCAAATTAAATTATATTGATATTCCTAGTTTGATCTCCGTATCCGAACAGCTATCCTTAACTAATACTTGTAAAATATAATCCATAAGGATTAAGTATGAAGTCCAATTACAAACAATATAGTTGTCATCTGATATGGCAGGATAATATAATATAAATTTATAGTTATGAGCGATATTGCGCTTTTGGAAACACTGTGATTTCAGTGATTGCTATTTTAAATCGCTATTGCGATCGCAACAAAAAAAAAAGAATTTATGAGAATTAGTACTCCACATTGTTTTTTTTTTTAATTTTTTACATTTTCATATTCATTAATTTCAACAATATCCAAAATTCATCTGCTTTTGTAATCACAGATAACTAATTAATAAATTTTGGGTAGATTTAACAGCTTTCGTAATCACCAAAATTATCGAAATCGCAACTAAAATTGCTACGGTGATCACTGAACTGTGATTGCTACTTTGCGAACTGCAATTGCTACAGTGATCGAATTAGAATTACTGAACACCTATATGTACTGTGATCTAACAAAAGCAATGAACTTCTCTATAGCTACTGTCATCGAACTCAAATTATTGAACTGCTATTTACAAAAAGTGATCGCAGTTGCTATATGCGATTTTTCAATCACAGTGAAAAAATCACCGATAGTTAAATATCGCCCATCACTATAACTTTACATTACTGATTCCTCAATGCAGTATCTACGGAATATTACTTTCTAAACAATTTTCAAAGCATTACTCTATGAAGTAGATATTGTACTATGAAAACTTTTTTAAAGCCAATCTTTCATACGTACAATAAATGCTATATATCCGGCATGTTTATTATGATACTATAAATTTTTTTTTTTTAATCCAATTACAGCTTCACAATTATGGCCTACTGTTGGGCGCTTCTGCCGGGTGAGCGTCCGTCTTTTGCTCAGCTGAACGCCTGCCTCTCGGAGTTTTATGCGCAAGTGACGCGCTATGTGTAAATGTGTAAACCGACGTGGTTGGGGCAACCCTCGCCAATATTAGACTGTACTATTGCTTCCCAACTCAAATACTATACATATGTACATACTCGCACGTACATATGGAACTAAACTTAACCACTCAGCACTTCTCGAAATCAAAACAAAGGCAATCGTTAGACATACATACATATGTGCATTAGTGTGTTTGTCAGTTAAGAAGCTCTTTTAGTTAGTTTAACCATTTCAAATTGCCAAATTATATTTATTAAAAATTCATTGTAGATTTAATGCGCAATGCTTAGTTACTGAAACGGTACTATGTACGTGTATGTATTAAAATATATATTTTAAAGTTAGTTATGAATTTATATTAAAATAGAATTGTGTAAATAAGAGATTATATTTAAAAGTGTTTCAATATTCAATTATTTATAGGTATTTAGAATAATTAAATTTATACTTATACATACATACATACGTAGACATAATACTTGTATATAAGTTTATACATTCTTATATATACATAAATATATTATATACTATGTTATTAGGAGGATTTACTTAGCTGAAATGGCATACAGTTAAATGTATATCCTGCATGAATTTGTTCATTTATGTATACAACAAAGACTCATATTACGCAATCTTCTTTAATTCGATTATGTACTGATAGATATTTGTAAAATTGTATGTATTATATTTTCTATAAAAACAGTTATAAATTAAGCAAATAAATAGTGATAAATAGTAATCAGTAATAAGCCGTAATTCAATTTTTTTTTAAACAGTGTAAGCACTCATACTCATACACAGGGGTATACTCGTATACACCCGCGTGTCGTGAAATAAAGTTAAATGTAGATTTTAAGTAAATTGAAAATTTGTTACTCGCTCAACACATGATCCAATATACATATACACATACATGTAGGATAAATAAAAATAATACATTTTTACAATGGTTAAATCAAAGTTTTTTGCAAGTTGTTTGTGTAATTTAATACAATAAATTAATTAAAATTGTAAACTGTAGAACCATCTCGTTTTATTTAGAATGAAAACATCGGCTCATCAATCTCGGTCAATTGCTCGCTTGATTGATTATTCAACCCATCCAATCATTCAGGCAAGAAACCAACTGACCGCAGAGATTTACTGTCCCTACGCTTGGCGATTCATCACTGCCATTTCATGTCCCTTTCTATTTAATATTGTTATTTTTTGTCACGCCAATAGTTGTAAATTGAAATTCTTGTGTTGTCTAAAGTTGGTGCTAACCGAAAAATCTCAAAGAAATATATTATTTAGCTGTTCATGCAACAAGATGGATGTCTACGACATGTTAATATACATTTGATATTACGAATTATTTTAATTTATTATTCCGACAATAGGTTTTCCTTATTTTGGTATAAAAAGTATAAGTTCAGATGGTAGGTGAAGTATTTCAATAATTTGTGAGAATGTGCTATGCACGATTTTTGCATACAATTTCTATAAAAGTTGTTGGCTATTGAAGTATGAATTGTATACCTAGATTGTTCTGATATATTTTCATCAAAAAAGGGTTTTTCAATAAGAGCGCTTGAAATTCTTTATTCCTGTGAAAGTACATTCGATGCCATTTTGTATGGAACTCGATTTCTTTTGTATGGCCACCACGGGCACGCTTGCAGAAGTTCAGACGCTGAACACAATTTTCGACGGTTTTCAAGCATAAATCGGCCGATACTGCTGCAATTTCACGTTCAATATTCGTAGGAAGTTCATCAATTGTCGCTGGCTTGATGGCAAAGACCATAGATTTGACGTAGCCCCACAGGAAATAGTCTAATAAAAAAATGTACCATGTGCCCCTCTTAAATAAGACTATATACCTATGTATGTTTGCAATAATTACTTTCAAGTAATAATAGTGACTTTTTAAGTGCTTTCTGAAATTGTAAGTAAAAAGCACATACAATTTTGAAAAACGTATGAAACCTTTATTTGAATCGACGGTATGGTCGATATAATTCAATGGTTGAAAATTATTTCATGCAAGTGTTGGCCGTGGCTGCGCCTCAATTGCATCTTCCGTTGAGACCAGTTTTGGCCGACATCTTACGAATAAATGTTTCAATGTTGGCTTCCACTGCGTCAATTGAAGTAATTTTGTCGCTATAGACATGAGCCTTAACATAGCCCCACAATTATAGTCTAGAGGCGTTAAATCGCACGATCTAGAAGTCCAATTGACAGACACCAACGAAATTAATTGTTCACTCTTCTCTCAATAGGTCCATTGTATCGCGTGCTGTGTGGATGTATATTCCGGCTTTGTGTAATATTCACAGTTATCCCAAAAATATTTAACTAATTAAAGAACGAACACCTATTGGCTCTACTTTGCATCGAGAGATATAAGTACTTGGTTGATCAAAGAGATATGGGATTCTAAAATGTAAGAATATTACTATAAATATACATATGTATATTTTTTAATACATATTGTTAGGATATTTAAGAAGTTATGCGATAAACCACATGTTTCACACTATTTATAATTACAGTAATAATAATAAGGATACTAATTTAGTCCTTATATAGAAATTAAACTTTTCTATCCGTAGCTCCTTGTTAGACCCACTCACTTGAGTTGTACTAAAACTTTGAAATGAAATAATAAAAGAAAAGATTTAAAATTTCTTTAACATATATTTTCTCAGGAAAGAGCAGTACAAGCAGAAAACACTTCGAGAAGTCCAGTATGTGATATGCCTTGTCAGAGCCTTTATTCCTCCTTTGACCATTTAATTCTTGTTGTCTTCATTACCATCTGTGAGGTTGACCTAATACTGTCACACAAGATGACTTCGGCGGGGCCTTTGCTGCGTAGCTGGGCTTAGCAGCGTATTGCTTCGTAGGCTTTGGGCGAGGTCTATTTTCGGCAAATAAAAAAATATATGTATGTATTGGTTTACAATGAAAAATGGTTTATTTAAAATAAGAATTAATTAAATCAAATATTGGAACACAAGCTAAATCCGAATAAATTGGCTATAATATGAACTAGTTAATTCGATTAATAGCCATATCCAAGTGGGGGCAGTACGTACGATGGCACATATTGGGAGTAAGCGGCCGCTGAACCGTATCCACCGCTGCTACTGGGCGCACTGCAAGCAACCGGCGACAAAGATGGTTGGCAGCTGAAGATATAGTTTTTAGGGCATGGTGGTGCAGGATAAGATGGTGCTGGTGCTGGTGGTGCTGGGGGGGCGTATGCTACAGCAGCTGGGACTGGAGCGGCGTAAGTTGGCGCGGCCGGAGCTGGTGATGAGTAAGATGGCGCAGCTGGTGCCGAGTAAGATGGCGCAGCAGGTGCTGAGTAGGATGGTGCTGGTGCTGGAGCCGAGTAGGATGGTGCAGGTGCTGGTGCCGAATAGGATGGCGCTGGAGCTGGTGCGGAGTAGGATGGTGCTGGAGCTGGTGCCGAGTAGGATGGAGCAGAGCCACCATATGAGGGTGCTGGCGCGGGTGCTGGTGCGGAGTACGACGGAGCAGAGCCACCATATGAGGGTGCTGGCGCTGGAGCTGGTGCGGAGTACGATGGGGCAGGTGCTGGTGCCGAGTACGATGGTGCTGGAGCTGGTGCGGAGTAAGATGGAGCGGAGCCACCATATGATGATGCTGGCGCCGGAGCTGGAGCCGAGTAGGATGGGGAAGAGCCACCGCCATAGCCACCACCGTATGATGAAGATACCATAGCTTGCTTATCGGTTATGGCGCTTTCTACGCCAATAACGGCGATAGCTGCGAACAAAACGACACTGACAAAAGAATTCATATTCTACTCAATTATTGGCTTGTTCTTCAGTGTATGAAAGAACCGCTAGACTGCTGACGATTTCCACATACGCCGCAGCTTTTATACGAAGCGAAAATTAAATGCTTTTGTAATTGCAATTGAGCTACATGCAAGCAATATGGTATATGTCAAATTGAAAACTGTTAACGCAGCTGATGTGAGAAATCGGAGCAAAAGGTACAAAGGGAAGAATAACGTCTGCAAAGCATAGCGCAACAAGCATTGCTTTGGAGTATTTTGTGGAAGTTGAATTCTGTGTAGCCAGCAAATTGAACGCATCGAAGGTGTTTTATGGCGACAATGAACTGAATTTCATAATTTTCAGATAACAACAACACTTGCAAATAAAATAATTTTTATAAGTTTTATATTCATTAAGTCATTGACCTCTTTTTGACTGCTTTATTTGCACGAATGCAAAAGTTTACTTATATAGTTATAAATATGTATGTATGAGAGGTGTGCACATACGGAAATAACAAATTTTGTTAAAAATTTACTTTTTTTTTTAATTTTTGCTTGTTTAATTGTAATTCTTAATAATAATTATTATATATTTTTGTCGTCCTTCGCCAGCTATTTTGTAAATAAAAACTCTCAATCATGATTTTTAGACATAAGTATTTAAATATTTTTTTATGCACAAGGGCAATATCATATCCATATGTATATAATTAAATGAAATAGCGAGAAATCACTTTATATCGTAAGCGCATATTAAATATTACAGGTTTCTGTTTTGAGGAATATCGTTTTACGCTTACGATTTTATGAAAGTTGTAAGTTCTGACCTGCCCTCATAAGTTTTCCAATATATTTTATATATAATTATATTTTATATATATATTTTTTTTTTTGAAACGGGGCATATACTTCTTCTCACTTTTTGTTTTAGTGGATCGGAGAATCTAACGTTTTGAATTAATTTTCTACATATTATTTATAAAACTATTATTAACTATTATACTAAAATAGCTTTATGAACGATTCATATAAAAAAAAGTTCAAGAAAAGTCACTCGTCTCATTGTAACGTAATGTGGTGCAAATCAATTGGAAAAATGTTAAATAAGAATCTTTGCAGCATACTAAGAACTGTATACCAACAAAACAACGGGAAAAATCTATACTAATATTATAAAGAGGAAAGACTTGATTGTTTGTTTGCATTGATTAGGCTCCGAAACAATTTGAACGATTTGAAAATTTTTTTTATTGTTGGAAACTTGTTTTAAATTTAAAAAAAAGTTAGGGATCCATACTAAAATTCCAATAATGCAACCTAAGGTGTGAAAAAATTACCAAACAATTTTCTTAAACTGCGTGCGCTGCGAGAACTATTGTTGTAATAGAACAAAATAATGCTCTACAGATTTGCAGATCATATAAGTATGTCTAACTATTATAGTTTTGTCACAATAAGTATTTTTATCATTTTAAAAAATATATATAAACGCCACCGCTATAAAAGCTTTTTTATTTATACTTTGCAATTAATCCTTATCAAAAAAAATGACTTCATAAATAAAATGTGCTTCAATACCATAATATAACTTTTTGAATTATTCAATTTGGATATTCCATTCGAAAGATATCACAAGTTTAAGATTGTAAGTTTTTTGAAAAATGTCGCATGGTCGCCGCTCAAGCTGCTAGGTTAGGCGGCATCAAAACGGTGCAACTCGACGGGCAAAATTTTATAGCATACTGGCAAATCGATTGGTACAGCAGTTCGGAAATTCTTTATGTGGGCATTTGATATCTTGATATTTCATTTTCAAAATGACGCCGAGCAGGTTCGAGCTCTTGAACCGTTTTAATATTTGAAGAGATAGAGAGAGAAAATTAAAGGATATTATCATTTATTCGTATTTTATACGCATTTTTAATTCAAATATGTATTGTATATATATTCTCATTTTGTAGTATTACTAATTTCAATAATTTTTCCAGAATATTCATTGATCTATTTGAGGATGCTATGAACTAATTCATAACTAAATCCATTTTTTTAATTCAGTAAATAATATATTGTAACTTTGAACTATCTAAACAGCTTAGCGACCTAAGTAGTTCTTATAACTTTTTAATTACATTTTTATAGATTTTAAGCAAATAATTTAGTACAGTTTAACTTTTTTTCTTTTTAAAATGCCTAAAAGATCTAGATCTCAACTTTCTAGAAATAGTTCCAAGGTGAGGGTATCAAAAACACGCCGTGCAAGTCGAAGAGAATACGCATTGCAATCGCGTGACGAAGCCCTCTCTCTTGCTCAACAAAATTTCAGAACCTCACAATATAAGTAGCGCTCGAGAGTCAACTACGAATTGTACTTTTTTTTATTTTTTGTAATACAAAAAAAAATTAAAAAGAAGTCACAAAAATGTATTATTTCCTCTAGGATTTTCGTTAATTTTACTATCTTTTAATGAACCTACGCAAAAAAGAGAAAGTACATATGTTTGGGAGAGTGCGTATGTTTGTGTAAAAAGTATATGTATGAAATGTTTGTTTAAACTCGTGCGAAGCCGGAGCCGGCAGCTAGAAATAAATAAGAGGTTCAAAATTTATATTCCGAATTATGAAATATGCGAATAAGTATATCTTATAGCAATTGCTTGTGAAATTAACTAATGTCATTATAATAAGTTCCAAGTTCAAGAAGTAGAATTAATAATTGTTTTGAAACTTGACAAGAAACTTAATTGATAATAGGTAAAACCATACGATTCGTCTAAAAAAGGGCTAAGTTAAAAGAACCTTTCAGGTGTTTTTACACATGTAGTTGAGTGTATAAATATATAAGAAATTCACTAACAAAAAATTACAGCGAAGAGGGTACTTGAAGGCTGCATTAAAATTGGTCAAAAATGTGAGAATGGACGTGGCAAGTCCCATTTCTGGTTAAATACCATATCCATATAGGGCGCCATATATCAGGAAAGATATTTATTTAATATATATTGCCTCAGCATTCGACCAGGTATTGCAACCCAACACGGGGCAAAAACCTAAAACCTTTGCTTACTTCTTCAAAGTTCTGTAAATTTTGTAAAGCAACATTGTGCTATGAGTTGTAATAATTTTTTGCACATACACATTGAGGTACATACATATGTATGTATATACAGATGTTGTCAGCTAATTAGCAACGACATATCGTATTAAATAAATGATATTTTTCACTAAAATTCGTATTATCATATTATTTAAACATATGTGCAATTAAAAAAAAAATAGAATTAAACTTTTTTGAATTCATGTTTCAATATTTTTGTGTTTTACAAAAACCTGCAAAATCTACGATTTGGGTGGGGCATCTAATTGGAAACGAGATATATCATCAAACAAAGTTAATGATAATAATATAATGAATTTACTTTTAGTTTGCATTTGGTTGTGTATTGATAATCCACTGATACTGATTTCTATGTCGTTCTTAGTTTACCAAAAAGAACATAAGTATTTGAGATATTTTTTGCACTGACGAACGTTCGTAAAAGGATTACTATTTTGAGGTCTATTCTTGCTGAACTTCCTGGGACCTTTTACTTCCAATATTGATGGAGGAATGGTTTCGACGATTCAGAGTGGGTGAAAACGACATCATGGATAAGTCAGTGACGACGAATACCTGTTTCTGTCCATGGCGAACGCACTTAGTGGTGTAAAGTTGAACTCAAAAGAGGTTTGTGAAAAGTGCCTGTCCGAGTTCTTCGCAAATAAGGAGGGGGGCTTCTACGAGGGGCGTATTATGAAGTTGCCGTCTAGATAGAAACAGATTATCGAACGAAACTGCGCAGATTATTGAACTAAATCCGTTCACTGTAACAATTTTTATAAAGCATTGAATAAAGAGGAAAAAAGAGATAGGGAGATATATACCTACTAAAAATCGCCAAAATTATTACCCAAATAACACAGTCAATATTTTTTCATTGAACAACTGTTTCTAATTAACTGTCTCACTTTATTCTCTTTGTACTAAGTAACGCTTGTATTGCTTTGGAAAACAGAAATTCCATTGCACAACTATAAAATTAGGCATACATGGTAGTAATAGACCTAATGCAAAAAATTGAAGAAAAATAAATAGCCCTTAATTTAAGCGTTACTATATAGCTGACAACCGCTGTATATAGGTATACTTGCGGCATGGATTTACATATCTACTCAAATTGGTTTTATTCACAATTTTTTAAATTTACAATTAACACAATTTTTTATGAAAACTTACATGTGTTGTATGAAATATTCCCTCATACTATTATGCTTACGCGTAGAATTGTAAATTGTGATGTTTTTGTTCCGTTTTATAAATGCTTACGGTGAAATTCGATAGACTTATACATTTGGATATGTTATATGTATACATTTAAACCAATTACCGTTTTAATCATGAAGGCCAATTGTGACAAAAATGTAATCGAAGACTTCTTAAAATTTAATGATCATGTATATATACATACTTACATTTATGGGTGGGCGTATGTGGGTTAGTAACTTAATAAAAATAATAAAATAAAGGCATGTGACCCAGTTGTAGGTGTTGGTGAACTTTTTAGACTTTTTTAAACCAGGTCAATAACTTTGAGCACAAAACTTGTACTTATATTGCTTTGACTGGATAATTCAACAAGACTCGTTGAAAACGACGTTAAATGTCGACCGAAAAACTAAAATTTACTGAATTTGTCCTGGACACTTTATAGTGCGTAACGCATGGAAAGATTTCTAGATTTTGGCAAACGATCCTGATATTTTGGAACATTATGTCTTGTTGGATTGATAACATTACTTTATATAATCGGAAATTGGAACATAAAAACTATTATAGTTATTATACTGTTGATTAATTTTTAGACATAATTTAATAATCGCCATTTTATCCATCCTACCATTATAAAATATATATACGGATTAGATAATCGAGGTGAGGTACAAGAAGACCATAGTACATCTTCTTGTGGTTAATTGAATATCTTTATTAAGGCCATAGGTTGTTCAGATACGACATGGTGGTGTGAGGGGATACCTTACACTTTACCAGTCCATACCGTATGTATGTGATTGGCGTCGCAAACGTTTAGCCGGTTATATCCGAAGCGATGATAGTGCGCCAAGTCTTTCTCTACTTCGCAGTTCGGCGCCAGTTGGAGATCCCAAGTGTAACCAGGTTGCTCTCCACTTGGTCCCTCCAACGGAGTGGAGGCCATTCGGACAACATCCGTTGCCAATGTTCTGAGGACCATAAATCTTACGCAAAAGTTTCCTCTCGAAAACTCCTAGTGTCGTCTCATCTGATGTTGACATCGTCCAAGCTTCTGCACCATAAAGCAGGACGGGAATGATAAGCGACTTGTAGAGTTTGATTTTGGTTCGTCGAGAGAGGACTTTACTGTTCAATTGCCTACTCAGTCCAAAGTAGCACCTGTTGGCAAGAGTGATTCTGTGCTGGATTTCGAGGCTGACATTGTTCGTTTTGTTGATGCTGGTTCCCAGATATACGAAACTATCTACTACTTCGAAGTTATGACTGTCAACAGTGACGTGTGAGCCAAGACGCGAGTGCACTGACTGTTTGTTTGATGACAGGAGATATTTCGTCTTGTCCTCATTCACCTCCAGACCCATTCGCTTCGCTTCCTATCTAGGCGGGAAAAAGCAGAACTAACAGCGCGGTTGTTGCTTCCGATGATATCAATATCATCGGCGTACGACAGGAGCTGTACACTCTTGTAGAAGATTGTACCTTCTACCGTAATACAAAAATTAAAATGACTTACGGATTTACACACAAATGAGAACAAAATAAATTGGCCGTCTTACCGTTCCTTTTTCTCGAACGTCTTTCTTTTATATGTAATCAAAATGCCTAAGTTCTGGAAAAGCTTGCCATAAATGAGATTAAAGCTAAGCCATTTCAACTCTATATTTTAAGAGTTGTGTCTATTTCTTTTGTAATTGCACTGAAAACAACGATTAATAATATGGTCATTGGATTTTTATATTGGAATGCAACTATATTGTTGCTGATTAAAATTATTTCAAGATAGAAAAAATACGTTGTCACAGTAATATGGATGTCACATCGCTACCTTTAATTCGTGGATAAAATGTATGACACATATGAATTTAGGGCTACTCTGTTGTGGATTGTGTGAGTATACTGTAAGGGTTTGGTATGCTTCTGTCAGAAAATCCTCTGCATAGAGTTTACCTTGTTATTTCCTTAGCGATTCCATCATTATATTTGATAAATGATATGTACATATATACATATATATAAATTATCAGGATTACGAGTGAAGCTGAAATCCGGATGTCTGTCCGTCCGTCTGTCTGTGCAAGCGATAACTTGAGTAAAAATTGAGATATCTTAATGAAACTTGGAACACATATTCCTTTCCCTGAGAAGGTTGCTTTCGAAGATGGGCAAAATCGGTTCACTTCTACACCCACAAAATGGCGGAAACCAAAAACACATATAGTGTCATAACTAAGCCATAAATAAAGCTATGAAAGAAAATTGGAAATTTGGTGCAAAGGATCACATTAGGGAGGGGCCCAATTGGATGTACATTTGTGGCCCTTCCCCAAAATAGGTTTTTTGTATATATCTTGCAAACCACAAAAACTGTATAAACCAAACTTTCTTTTTTATCAATTTCCTTATACATTCCAAAAATGAAAGGAGCGGATAATAACCACGCCCAACTCCCATACAAAGATTAGGTTGAAAATTACTAAAAGTGAGCTAACTCACTAAAACGTCAGAAACACTAAATTTTACATAAGAAATGACAGATGGAAGCTGCACTCAGATTTTTTTACAAAATGGAAAATAAGCGTGGCATCGCCCACTTATGGGTCAAAAACCATATCTCAGGAACTACTCGACCGATTTCAATGAAATTCGGTATATAATATTTTCTTGACACACTGACAACACGGATGAAAACTGGGCGAAATCGGTTCACAAGCACGCCAATTTTCCATAAGTCAATTCTGAATTCCATCTGATTCGTTCACTTTGTAATATATATGTACATACATAAGGAACTGATGAAGATAGTACAATAAAACTTTACACAAATACTGTATATAATCTGTGACTTCACTTATGGAAAATTTTTCGAAATCGAACTATAACTTTTCAAGGCTTCGGATATCTACATGAAGAACTCTGTGTCTAAGGGTAATTTTTCACCGAGAATATCGGTAAATCTTTCAGACATTTTAATTTAATTCAGAGGATTTTTTTTTTTTCTCCTAATTGTGTGTCTCTGTTCCAAAAATTATTAAAATCGGATCAGAACTTCCCCTAGTTCCCATATACCTAATTATGTGCGGGCTTTATTCCGCATATATCGGTTAATATGGGAGATATCTTAGCAAAATTAAGTGAGCATATAGTCTTGGCTATAGTGTAGCTTGGTGGGGAAAACCTAATAAAAATAAAAAGTTCTAAGTCTAAAGAGTTGCAACTGAGACACCAGAGAAACCAGAGTATGGTTTAATTTGTAATTGTATACATTTTTCTCTTAATTTTTCTTTACTTTTCGAATATTGTATGTATTTGGATATCTTTAATTAAAATAATAACATTTCCGACATTTTAATAGTTATTCTACTATTTGGGATTGAGAGACGAACAGATTAATAGTTCAAACAGTGAACGACGTAAACCCGTAGACGGAGAGAGTCGAAACGACCTGTCTTATGAGATTTCAATGTAAATGAACAGTCATCACCGCTTCTACCAACGCGCAAACACTGGCTTCGCGGGGGGAAGAATAATAGCGCACTTAGACTTTTTTGGACAATTTTTTGTGATTCGGATAATCGGCGATTCGGATAGTCGGAGTTCGGATAATTGGAGTTCTACTGTACCTATATTTTGTATTAATTAAAAAATAAACTTTAAATTATTTAAAATTTTCTCAAACTAACTCAAAATCACAATCGAATTCAATTATTTATAAATCGTTAGACTATTTTTAATTGTTGGATATGAGTTTTGATCTTTTATATTATGAAAAAACAAAACTGAAAATCTAAATGTGTGAAAAACAACCTAGACAAGTTGAGCTATGATAATCATCAAAAACATTATTGTCAGTCTTAAGCTATAAATAGTGTAGTGTGTAGTGTCTAACACCCCTTTCGATGTTTTTGATATAACCAATCCAATTATCCGCTGGTTAAAATGTATAATGGAACTTGAAATGTTATCACATAAAAACAACATTAACAGATTAAAACAGCATAAAGTCGTCAATTTTGTGATTTTCAGATTGATGCACCTGTACTTACCAAAAAAGTTGTTAAACCAAATAAAAAATTAATTTAAAAAAATATTCGATTTTTGGACGTTTATTTCGTTTCAGTTAAAGTTTAGATTAGCTACTACAGGTTGGAAACTCGCTTATAGTAGGAAACGATAGTGTAAAATGTTGAAAACTTAAGAAATATATATGTAAATATGTATACAATATACGGGATAAGAACTAGACCTGAGTGGAGGGGTGAACAGTAACTAAATATACCTGTAAATGTGCATATGGATATGCACGTCTAGACTATATGGATTACAGTTAGGTGTGTGCACATTCATTTCATATACTAATTATGCACTTAAGAATTATGAGCTTACGAGCTTAGAGATATTAAACTGTCATTACCTAGCAACATTTACATTTACATCAAAGGCTTAAACACGGACACCCACATAAGTACTTACATACATACATATATACATAGGTAAATACTACTTATAATTAAGTGTTTATTGAAGGCTCAAAAACGTGTCGGGGACCATGAGTTACAAGGGTCATATATTCAACATTTTTTTCTACACTTCATTTGTTTAAAGCTTATTACACTACAGCTTGTGGGACGAACAATTCTACTGACTGTCGCATGAAACTCATATTTGGCACTTTTGAGTTGCCATTCGTTAATAACACGTTCGATTTCTCTACTCTAATAATCATTTTTTACGTATTTCGATAAAACATTAATAATATTTTATAGCTTAACTTAATGAAACATAAGGTATTAAAAAGCTTTCTGTCTTCTCTTATCACCTACTTTTTATACACATCGACACAAACATATGCACATTATATGTATATAATCAACTTTTGCTGTATACATCAACATACATATGTATGTATATAAGAATATACCTACTTGCCACTTAATTATCTGTCTTTGGGTTTTTAAGTCTAATTGGGTTCAACTGCAGAACACTACTCACTGCACTACTCTTACTTATGTACAACAGCGCCATTTTTACCATACGAGCCATGGTTCGGACAACTACCGATTCCAAGTCGCTTCGAAACCTTAAACATATCTTGTGATTTGCGTGTGGAATTCCGAAAGGCATATTTGCAATTGGCTAAATGAGGGACGCTCCGTCGGTAGTACTGCCCAGCAGTAGGCCATAATGGTAAATCTGCGAAGAATAGAAAAGAGAAAAAATACCAAAAAATTAATTTCTGTGACACCAGACTTGGAAAGACGTTGAGAAATAATGTAAAATAATCGTTTTTGGTGAAATTTATTTAGTAGTCGTTTACTTACAATTCATCTGGACAGTTGTAGGGTTGTGCCAGGCGATAGCCATCCTTCAAGTAATGCTCCATTTCGTATGGATCTATCTCGGCGTAAGGCAGTTTACCCAGTGTGCACATCTCCCACATTAGCACGCCGAACGACCACACATCGCTGCCCTCGTTGTAGTGCTTCTTTTGTATGGTCTCAAGTGACATCCATTTAATGGGCCGATTCTCACCGTCACCCAAGCAGTTATAATCAGCGGGGAAAAGATCGCGACTCAACGAACTGTCGGTAAGTTTGACGCGCAGTTGATCATCAATACTAATAAATAGAAGATAGAAAAAAATGTGTTTGCTATAGTTATATATATTTTTTAAGCATTAGTAAAGATATGTATTTATCATCTGGGTGTGTGGTTCAACAAATAAGGTAAATACATGAAAATTATGAAAAAATGTCGGTCGGTGCACATCTGTTTATAACGTCTCTTCTAAATGATCCGGCTCTAAAAGTACACAAAATGTATGTCTCTACTTACACACAGTTCCTGGTCGCTACATCCTTATGAATTACACCGTGATTATGTAAGTGCTCCATAGCCATTGCCAGCTGCGAGGACATCAGCACTGTCTGGATGGTGGTAACGCTACGCGCATATGCTGGCTCCTGTAAGAATAACTTCAAATTTCGGGTATTGTTGCCCGCTGGATAGAGCACAAATGGGGTGGTGAAGTCCTCGATTGTAACGCCTAAGACCGATAGTACATTGGGATGTGCCGCATCGTATAGCATCATACCTTCCTGCAGCAAAAGTGACACTTGCATTTGACTGGCATGTTGGGCGACAGTTTTAACCAGTACCTCTTGGCAATCGTTGTAAGTACCCTTATAGATGCGTCCATACGTGCCCTCTTGCACCAAGCAAGAAAGCCGTACACGACACTTTTGTACCGTCAATTCGTTAAGACGGCGATTGAACTCCTCCGGTTCATGTTCGTACTCTCGGAATGGGCGTGTGAGTGTCGCATATGTAGGCGTGATAACTGAGGGACACACATAGATAGAATTGTGTGCAGTCGACGATATGGTTGGTAGGCGTTGAAAGCTTGAGGTTTTAATGAGATGTACACCGTGATTTTGTCGCTTCGTCGGACCCTTGGCGCAGTAAGCAATAACAATTAGTGTAACAACCAGTATCAGTGCCAGTATACCGCCTATTATGAGTGTTGTTACACCGCTGGTTGGTGGCGCAAGTGTCTCCTTTAGCATTGGATCGAAATCATGCAAAATAGTACCTGGACCGCTGAGTCGACCGCCGCCCAACACATTTTCATCCGTCGTGCGCTGTTCATCGCTACTAGTCGCATGCCGGCTGATACCATCCGCACCGACCTTAATCCCTTCGTTTTCATGCGCAACGTGACCACCAGTAGCTTCTTCCAAAATACCCTCTATCGGTTGGTTAATATGTTTGTTCATATTGCCGACACCACCACCGTTACTCGCATGGCGACCGTCGTCCTGTGGGCCAGCAAGACAGATTTTTTTACGTTTGAACATCAAATCTGTTATGTTATTCGTCTTTCGGTCCAGTATTATTTCGATGGCGATGGTAACCTCAACTTCAGCGTCGCGTGTGCCAGAGCATTTCAAACTGACGGCGAAAGTTTGCGGCTCCAACGGAATTTCGCCGATGCGTGAAATATTCAACATGGGCCGTGGTAGTACGAACGGCTCTGATGTAATAATGTTGACACTATATGGGAGCGGATGATGGGCTAGACTCTGCCACGTAAAGGAGATCTCGTTGACGTTCGCCGGCACAGGAACGGCAAAGTTGAGCGCATAATCGTTGACCTGACCATCGCGCACGTAATACAGCTCAGCCGAGACACCTGCAAGAGAAGAGATAACGTTCATTATTAAAATGGCCTCGGCAAATTGAGTGCGCAAAGTGGAAGCCTGAATATGGAGACTGTAAGTGTGGGGAGAGGATTTCACATGCCAAAAAGCTTTGTGCCACTGAAAACTCAAATGAAAATGACCCAATGGGTGTGCTTCGTTTTATTGGGTAAAGTTGATGGTACTGACAGCACGATTAAGTGGTTGGCGATTAATAAAAAAATGTCAGAATGGTTGAAGTCCTCGCAGCTACGCATGGATATGTGTAGACGAATATGTTTGTGTGGTTACAGAATTTCCATATTTAGTTCATTGTCCGACGTAGGTACTGGCAGATAAAGTGGGCATAGCAAGGTTGGTAATTGTAATGAAGTTGTGAAAATGCATTTAAACGTAGATATAAGTAGAGCGTCCACAGTAGTCAACTAGTTTAATTGCACACATCGGCGATTTGACCCAACAAAATGGGAATATGGAATCACTCAACGACGTACTGTAGGAAAATCATTTCACGAGCTGATTAAGTCATAAGTGAGCGCTGATAAACTTGTTTTATGTAAAATGACCTTCCGGACGTCGTGTTATTTAAATTGAGTATTGTATTTTATATTTTTTTATATTATATAATTTGGACTGAGTAGTCAATTGAAATGTAAAGTCCTCGCTCGACGAACAAAAAACTAACTCTACAAACCCTCACCATTCCCGTCCTGCTTTATGGTGTAGAAGCGTGGTTAATGTCAACACCCGAGGAGAAGACATTAGGAGTTTTCGAGAGACAAGTTTTGCGGATGATTTATGGTCCTCTGAACATTGGCAACGGCGAATACCGTAGACGATGGAACGATGAGCTGTACGAGTTATACGACGTCATAAACATAGTTCAGCGAATAAAAAGACAGCGGCTACGCTGGCTAGATAATGTAGTCCGGATGGACGAAAACGCTTCAGGTATGAAAGTGTTCGATGCAAAACCTGCCGATGGAAGCAGAGGAAGAGGAAGACCTCCAATCCGTTGGAAAGATCAGGAGAGAGCGTTTACTTGGGTTTCCCAACTGGAGCCGATTTGTGTGGGAAATAGAAGAATGGCGCGCTATTATTCATTGGGCTGTAATCGAATAAATGGTTCCTCCATCAATTACATACATACATATTATATAATAATAATAATGCTTCAATAACTTCTTAGCAAACGGCTGCCAGACATCTAGGATATATTTGATTTCGCATTTGGCTTGTTGAAGCACTGGTTCTTTAGTTATGAATATAAAGGATTCATATGTCTGTTGACAAAGCTTCTTAAGGCTCACTGATGATGTGATTAATTTCAATCCCATTCCATTCTCCCGAATGACTGATTGTATACCAACAAAAATGTCGAAACGTCCGTGTACAAAACGAAAGTTAAACAGTCGAGCTGAAAATAATGCTTCCTCCCCGTCTTTTTCCGAGCACCCTATGACTATTGCTGCCCATCAAATTCTTTATCCTCACCGCTTTTGTACCTATTGGACAATATCTGCCTAGAACCCCTACAACTGGGACAGTATGGATCTTTGTTCAATTCGTGCGTTCTACTTAATGTTCTTTCAACTCTTACAGCTACTAGAACCAGATATATTCCTGAATTTGTGGAATAATTCCGCCATCTAATTGATTAAGTGCAGTTTTCCTCTATTTAAATGAATTTATTAAGCCGTTAACCATTTTGCTTGCATATGTGCTTGGTTTGGCACTATACTTGGTTTGTGAGGCTCCTATGCTGCTTGCCGTGTCTCAACTGGCTTTATAGTTTTGGCCAACACCAAAGCCCGAGCGTCATTCGTTGCAACCATTTTGTGGCATTTTAAATCAACGTCGATTGTGTAAAAGCGCAATTGCTTTGGACGCAGATTAGCGACGCGTACACCAATATGACGCAAAGCGACAGCTACTCTTCGTTTGCCAATATATTGTTAACTCGTTTTCAATTTGAGAAAATCCGCTACTAACTGACCAACGACAATAACCATTGTAGCCTGTGGGAGGTTAGCAAGTCAAAGGCCGACATTATGTGTTGTGTGCTGTGGTCCTGATGGTTCACACAAAACATACCAACCGGCGGCCTTAACAACCAGATGCGACATTTTCTAAGCTCGTAACAACGCTCAACCCACACTGATGGCCACAATATTCTTTTCTACCGAACACCGTTGATGTTGGTGTGGGCTGACATTGTACAGCATGTGCATTGGTGTTGGTTCACCACCAACAATTCACGCGATTTGTTGACGGCATTTCCATACTCGCATACGCACACACACACACACATGCACGTACATACATAAATACAAAATGTCTGCTGGTTAGTGCGGCTATGTCCGCACATTATCATTCCAACACTTTTGCTTGTGTTTTGGTTTTGGTTTTTCTCTTGTTTTGGCGTTTGATTATACGCGTTAGCATTGCGTTGGCATCCTTTGTTGGCTGTCCAACAGCTGATAATTACATGACCGCATGGTCACTTGTAGCGACAAGAACACCATCAACGACAGCAGGTCGCCAAAAGCTTTGAAACGACCCCGAATCGATATGCTTGCACTGCGAAAACATTGTTTGTCTATGGATTTTTTGTTCGGTCACAGCAATGTGCATATGTGTGGCTTGATCCGTTAGTTAGCAACCGGCAAGGTATCTAATTCATGGTCAAATGCGTCGGTGGCTCCACATGCTCACTAGCAAGGAGTTGGAAACAAAATGTGATAAAAAGTTTTCACATTAAAGGACCGTGTGGGAATAATTGAATTTTGGGTAATAAGATTTTTTTGTAACGAATATGGTGAATTCCGGAAAAGCAGAGGACTCACAAAATAGCTCGCTAATGATTTGAGAACTCTACAATATACTTTGGACTGCGTAGGCAATGGAAAAGTAAAGCCCTCTCTCGACGAAATAATACCAAACTCTATAATTCTCTCATCATTCCCGTGGACAATGTCGACATTCGATGAAACGGCACTAATAGTTTTCGAGATAAAGATTTTGCTGTAGATTTACGGACCTTTGAGCATTGACAGCGGCGAATACCGCAGAATATGGAACAATGAGCTGTACGAGTTATTCGAGAGTGAATTGCGCGCCATTGTAAACTCGGCTATAATCAGGTAAGCTATATCTACGCCAGTTAAGACGAAAAGATCACTAAACGATCGATGATTTTGTGACCATAAGCTGTTAGCCTTCGGCTACTTTAATCCTCTTATGAAGGAAAATCATATAATATTTATTCTCTGGAGCAGTTTCCACATCTATTCGTTTCTTCAAAAAAGTATGCCTTCAACGAGGTGGTGTCCTATAAAATGATTCTTTGAAGCTGGAAAAGTTAATGCAATAATTGAGGTTTAAGAAAAGAGTGAAAAGTGATGTATGTTAACATCTTCAATTGAAGCTTTCTCAATTAAACTGAAATACGAATTTAAGTAATTCTACTAAGAGAATATATTTGAAACAAGTAAGGAAGGGCTAAGTTCGGGTGTAACCGAACATTTTATACTCTCGCAATTTACTTAACTTTATTAATATTATATAACACACAATTTGACCCACATATTCGCCATATATATTGTATAAAGTCCATTGAAAGTTGGAAACCCTAATATCAGGTTAGAAGCACCGAGGTCCTCATGTTCGATATATGGGGCCTTGAAAACCTATGGTCCGATTTCGGTGATTTTTAGAAAGGGACTGCCACACTATTTAACATAGTATTTGTGCAGAGTTCTGCACCGATATCTTCACTAGTACTTACTTTATATATTGTAAAGTAAACGATTCAGACTGTTTTCAAAGTTCTGGTATATAGGAAGTAGGCGTGGTTGTGAAGCGATTTAGCCTATTTTCACAACATATCATTGGGATGTAAGGAAACAAACCAAGTTTCATTGAAATCGGTCGAGTAGTTCCTGAGATATGGTTTTTGACCCATAAGTGGGCAACGCCACGCCCTTTTTCCATTTTGTAAAAAAATCTGAGTGCAGCTTTCAGCTGCCATTTCTTATGTGAAATTTAGTGTTTCTGACGTTTTTCGTTGGTGAGTTAACCCACTTTTAGTAATTTTCAACCTAACTTTTGTATGGGAGGTGGGCGTGGTTATGATCCGATTTTTTTCGTTTTTGGACTGTATTAGGAAGTGGCTAAAAAAAACGACTGCAGTTTGGTTTATATAGCTCTATTGGTTTGCGAGACATGTACAAAAAACTTAGTAGTTTGGGTGGCGGGGACACGCCCACTTCCCCAAAAAAATTACATCCAAATATGCCCCTTCATAGTGCGATCCTTCATACCAAATTCTATTTCAATAGCTTTATTTATGGCTTAGTTATGGCACTTTATGTGTTTTCGGTTTTCGCCATTTTGTGGGCGTGGCAGTGGTCCGATTTTGCTCAACCTTCCTATGGTGCCTAGAAATAAGTGTGCCAAGTTTCATCAAGATATCTTAATTTTTACTCAAGTTACAGCTTGCACAGACGGACGGACGGACGGACGGACGGACAGACAGACATTCGGATTTAAACTCCACTCTTCACCCTGATCACTTTGGTATATATAACCCTATATCTAACTCGTTTAGTTTTGGGTGTTACAAACAAAACTATAATACTCTCTTTAGCAACATTTGTTGCGAGAGTATAATGAGAGATATGGGAATATAATGAATGTAGCTGCTACTAAATTTGATTTCCCTATGCGATAATGGTTGTTTGAGTCAAATAGATAATATTTTATTTATAATACTTAATTTGCAGAAAGTTGAGATCTTCGCAAAGCAATCCCTACGATTTGCACTGAGTTCTGAACAACAACTGGATATACATATGAACAAACGAGCGCAGACAAAAATGAATATTCCAGATGTATTGAACATTTTACATCATCAAAGCTAAGCTACTACTGAGGGTATGATTGAGCAGTTATTGAATTTCGAAAAATTGTCACTGTTAATTAGAATTAAAAAAAGTTAAAACGAAACGAACGCAAAGTTGGCATATTAATTTGGACGTGAGTAATAGATAGGGGCACTTCGTACAGCATACAAATTACAGTTACATACAGGAAAATACTGCTGATGTGAGAAATAGCAATAACGATAAAGTGATTGAAAACTTCAACTGTGCGCTGCGATTAATGTCACAGTTGTAATGAAATCAAATTGAATTTCTTTCATGTTACAATAGCATCTCTATTGCTTTGTTCACGTTGCACGTGTTACCTGCTTCCCTTGCGACATTCACCTAACAACATTAGCTAGCAAAGCACAACATAGCTAGCTTCTGTTACAGAGTTGATGCTACAGCGCCTAAACATGTGCTACGCATGTCTTGTTAACAGATTTGGCAAATTGCAAAGCAAAAACAAAGCCCATAAAATAAGCAATAAATAAAGTGAAAAGAAAAAATCGCAGATATTTTCCATGCTCCCTATACGTTTGATTCTGTTCTACTGCAAATTTGTAGTTGTTTGACTGATAATAACGCCAAACGCGCCGCCGCCTACAAACCACCCTCACCACACGCCCCACAACCGCATTCGCCTAACTACGCAACTGAGCTTGCAAATGGTCACATGTGCACATAACCGTTACATATATGTATGTACATATGTACATATACTTGTGGGTGCGGAGCCTCCGCTGTTTGTGGACGCCGAAGTGAAAAAGGCAGTAGCCTCGCAAGAAAGCATAACATTTTTGCAATCGCTGCCAATTTCGCATTATTGCAAATGCGGCTATTCCTACCAGCAAAAACAAGTAAAGTAGTAATAATAGCAGCAATAATGGCTAACCAACCGTCTGAGTAACAACAACAACAACAGCAATAACAATAACATTCGTAACCGCCGCTACATTGATTCCGCCTCGACATTCAAATAAGCCTAAGCTGTCCATTCAGCATTTTTGCGACTTTGGCATTTTTCCTTTCCCGTTTCGTTTTTTATATTACTCTTTTCCGCTTTCTTAAATAGTGAAACCGCAAACTTTTTGATAAGCATAAGAATTTTAACTTCAAAGAAAAAGAAAGAATGTTGACCTTATTGTTGTGAATTTGCATTTTTACACCCAGTGCACCTTACACTAGCACGTTATGTCTTTATTTTATTCTTTATTAATGTGCAGCATAAATAATTGGAATGAACTCTTCCTAAACTGTCGGACCGATTTGAATGCATTTTTTAGTGTGTCTTCAGCTGGACTCAAGAATGGTTTGTAGTCAGCATTCGATCCAATTTAAGTAGTGCATTTAAATAATTTGTAACTTTATAAAACGGCCAAAAGATATATAAAATTGTTTTTGATTGGGAAATGCTTTATAATTGGATATCACTACTGTCGGTGTACCAAATATTCAATCCAATTATTTATATATTTTAGTTTGTCTCAAAAAAAAAGATAGTTTCTTTAATATTCTATTAGCTTGAAATATAATACAGGACATCGCCTGTCGGGTCCTTTAGTATTATATGTACCCTATGATACCCGAATTTGTTTTGGAAAGATTCTCGGTATATATTTTCGATATATATTTTAGTTTTCTAAGGATGAAATCTTAATGATATATGTATGTATATACATTAGTAACAACTACCGTATGTTTTAAATAAATTTGTCACTAATTGTCATTCTATATATCATAATATTGAGGAAAATTAAGTTATTTGTTATATATTGATATAAAGTTTTCGATACCCTTTGGCCTGGTTCCAGTTCTCACACACAATACAACATATTCTGATGAAGCAATTGTGGTAAATCCATTTGTTTGTAAAATATATGTATATCTTCTTTCCAAGGCCCTTATATTAAAAGGTGTGTACAAAATTAAGAACGAAACTAAATGGAATATAGGTATGTCAGTTGGTATATACATTTCACAGTTTTGTATTGAAAAGGTCATCAATGATCTGGAATAATGTTGATCAATCGATCATATTATATTTTCTTTAGATTTTGGTTTAAATTTCGAGTCGTGTATTTTCTATTTGATATTCGATATTTGTATGGCATAATATTATTAAATGAATCTCTGTTGTTGTAGTAGCAGAAAATATTCCAAAAAAATTGAGGAATGTTCGTTGACTGTTCGCTCAAAGCTAGTCAAGGAGTCCTTGCCCTTTCTATCAATAGCTTCCAGCACTTCCACTTTAAAACAAGACTCGTTTGGGTGCCAAGCCATAGCGGTATCGCTGGGTATTGCAAAGCCGCGTAAGAGCAACAAAGCTGCAATCTGATCAGTTTAGGAACAAGCTGGTGCCCCACTATCCTTCTGCCTCTCCGCGTTGGACAAGTGGTCGTCGATTAGATTAGATCATCCTGACCTAAGCTGGATCGCAGGAGATCTACTGACCTATTTGCTGTTAGTAAAGTTTTAACTCGTCATAATGAGAGGAGTACTTACTAGCCACTGTCCGATGGGCTTACATGCCCTGGGGCTAAATACTTATTTTATATATTTAGATCACTTTACTAATAATTAATTCGAATTAAAATTTTGAGATTTATTTTTGTTGAGTGAGAAATTTTCGCAGGAAATGCAAGGGCACGCCACCCTAACGCCACTGTTTGAACTTGGCTATGTATATTCAATTTGCTTGCGCCACAGTGTGACGCTTCCATTGCAACCAGGCAGCAAACATAATGGTCGTTTGCGTAGTAGTAAGAGCATTCGCAATAACAACAGCGTAGCAAAGCAAGTTAAGCAATTTCAAAACTGCTTTATTGAAAATCGTATGACATCCGTCGTAGGTACCTGCAGGTATGTATATATGTATGCAACTGTGTAAATCGCAAACGGCAACAATATGGAAAATGGCAGACACTTGCATACGCTTGTAAGACATTGTATTCGCATGCTGATGGGGTGACAGTAAACAAATCGTCCTTTGAGCCCTCCTTGTGCACCCAGCATTTGACAGGCAGCAACATCAATCACAAATACGACACAAGAGCAGAAATTTGCCGAGCACAGCAAAGTACAAATCAAATAAAGCAAATTGAATATGTGTAAGAAGCCAAACAACGGGAGGTGTGGAGACCGCAGGAGGTGGGCTGCAAACGTGCTGCGAAGGTGTACGTGAAGAAAGTTGGTGGATTGGAGATGATGATGATGTATCTACGAATTTTGGCGAGTTCGACAGCTAAGTCAATAGTCAGGACGATTCGTTGAATGTCCTTCGACAGGTTGTCAACGGTTTAGCGGAGTTACACGCAGTCAAACGTACATACACCCAAGTATGTACATGTGTTGAAAAGCGTGTGTGTGTGTTGAAAATCAAAATATCTTGATAGAGGAATTATATCTTGTTCGAGCTGGATTATCTGTCTATATATGTGCATATATATTTTTATGTGCCTTTGTATGTTTATACACAGAGCGTGCAACGATGTCATTGCCAGCAATCGAATGGTTTAACTTCGGAAGCGATGAAGCGAAAGCGGCAAAGTGCCTACTGCTGCAGGAAGTGCGACTCCACCACCACCGCCGCCAACAACAAAAGTAGCAAACAGTTGCCCTTACGAAAATAAAATTAAGTTGTATTTGTAACATTTCTACTATGAATATACCGTTAAACTTTTTGATATTCCTTTTTTCTGTTTTTGTTTTTTTTTTCTAGTTTTTCTTTATTGTTGCAGTCGACTGCCGTTGACTGCTGATTTCTCATTTTATTGCAATTGTTCGGCCCAGCAATTTATTCTCTTGTCGATTATATTATTCTATTCCATTTTATTTACTTCACTTCTTTGCGATTTTTTGATGTCTCCATTTCGTTGAACATTCAATTTTGGTAAGGTTTTCAGTTATACATACATACATATGTCATCATGTGTATTCGGCTTGGCATGTGCATATGTATGTATGTGAATATGTTTCTGAGCAGCGTGTTCATCCGTTGTTGTGACTGCGCTTTTGAATCACTTCTTCACAAATACGATTTATTTATTTCTTTAACAAATATTTATGCTTTCGAAAATATAATAGATTCCAATTTTCAGTTTTACAATTATTGACTTTTTTGGTTTAGGAATGATTTTAGTTTATATTTTTTTTTTAAAGAAATTGACTTGTAGTATGGGCGCAAATTTGAGTGATGTCTTATAATATCTAACAGAGATTCAGAAGAAAGCTAAGTAAGCGCAAAATCATAAAATTTAGTAAGGTTAATTTGGAAATAGTGAATCATATTAAATTATAATTCACCACTTCTGTTTGAAGGCATACATCTGTAATATCACCAATAATGCATTTTCTGAGATAATATTTTAGATCTTGCCATCGGTCGGCAATTCAAACAACCTATAGTAGTCACACAATCTTGCCTAAAAACCATACTTATATTATTTTAAGACTAGAGAAAGATCTTTATATTGTATGTATAATATAAAAATATGCAAAAGTGCCAAAAAGTGACTTAATGAATTTTTCCGGGATATTTATGGAGGAAATCATCGAGAAATTGTCCAAAATAATATTTATAAATAATTTAGCAAAATAATGAAAATATTCATATAGATCATGATATCCCTGTGGCAAAGAAGGAGATAGAGGATAACAGAAAAAATATATATCAAAACTCCGTGAACATCCACACCTATTGGCTAATGCCTTGGTGCATTCTTACAATCAAAAACACTTAAAAAGAAGAGATCTACCAGCCTATTAGAGAGCAACATTTTGCCAAAACAGCTCAGCCATTCTCATTCTTGAGTTTAAGCTTTAAGATTTAAATACTTAACGATAAGCTTTAAAAGAGCAGATTCATAAAATAAAGAAATATTGAAGAAAAAAATAAAAACATATCATAAAAGTAAAAAGAAAAGTTAAAAACTAAACGTTTGAAGATCGCTGTGGAGTATTAACCAGCCTAATAATGTAAAATTATAAATTCGAATTTTGCCAAAATATATACATACTTATGTTTTTTGAAGAAAGAAAGAAAGCGAGCAAAAGTAAGAACAGTACCTGTCAAGAAAAAAAATTCTTAAAAAAATTCTGTTCTAACTAATGAAAATTTCAAACACTGGGTGTTATTATAGGTCCAATCAGTAAGTTTAAGATTTACTAAAAATAAAATCAAGAACATTTCGTTTTAAGAAAAAATACTATTAAATGGCATGCAGAATCATATTGGGAGAGCACAAAAAAAATAAGAACACTTCAAATAAATGATAAATATTAATAAAACGGAAGGTAAAATGGCATACATTTGCAATATTTTGTTGACCTCTGGGCCGTTTTTTAGCATTGGATCCACTAAGGCCTCACAAGTAGCCTGGGATATGGAATACGATGATTCTAGGATGGTTCTTCCCAAATCTTCCTTGTTTCTTTGACTTGACACTTCCAATCTTTCTTTTAACAATTCTCCACAAGTTCCCTATTGGTTTTAGGTCCGGAGATTGGTAAGACCAGGTTAAAATATCTATTTTATTAAGAAGAATTCAATTTCATACAAGTGTCGTGGTATGGTGAGGGTCTTTGTCCTTTTAAAACTTCCACTTTCATAGTGCAAAAGGGCGCATAACTTTCTAATTTGAATATGCGGACGTAAATAAATTAGTCCACCTTTTATTTTAACTACTAGAAGAATAATTACTATTCCATGATACTTTCACTTCCGTGGTTAGAAGATTTTGCAGTATATTTAACGTTAAATATTCGATTTTTTAACCTATTACCAATGTTTAGCATCACTTTCAACCCAATTCACTTTAACTTCGTTTGTCCATAGTGTGTTATAATATTTTTTTTTTCCATTTATAGAGCCATTATATTTTACATGTATTTTAGCGAACTCGATGGGACAGCTTCGTTATCTCTGTATCAACAGCGGCGCTTTACCAGCCGTTCTTCCATAACGGCTATTTAAAAGCATACATCTCACAACTGTCCAAACACAAATTTGAACTCCTATCTCCCCCATTATTGCAACAGCTGACTTAAATAGACCGCACAACGCTACAATTCTGATGAAATTATGGTCTGCGCTTGTAGTTTTGGGAGGTCTACACCTTTGGTAATGAATTTTTTTTGGTAAAATGGCTTGGTATATATTTGTGGAAGATCTTGCAATTTTTCAAATACTTTTACATTAATTTTTCATGTTTTTTACTATTTCCCGCACTTCCGCTAAGTATTGCATCGCCCACTCCATTTTTTTCTTTAAAAGTGAAATTATTTCCAGTTAATCTGTTAAATTTGTTTTCATTCATCTCTATTAATGCTAAGCATTACAAATAACAAATATATTTTCGCAATATACCCCAAACAACCGATTTGATAATCTGTTCTTATTTTATTATCCACCTGCAAAAGCTTCATATTGACAATAGTGGGGGAATTCTCAAAAACCGATTTAGCTGTGGAGTTGGAAAACACATTTTTTTTTTTTGGGGATGACATGCCTCTTTATATTCAAACAAAAAGGTTTAACAGAAAAGATGCCGTTAAAAAATAAATTTTTATCAATTATTTCTGGGAAAGTGTTCTTATTTTTTTGCCCGACACTGTAGGTTCGTCTGTTGTACCTACATCATTGCATTATATACTCGCATGTAGGTATATGCATATGTACCGCAATAATTATGTATATAATAAAATTATAATCGAATACTTCGACGAGACCTTCTCACACTTCTTTCGCCACTTGGCGCTATCCACGAGCGAAGAAACGGAAAAGGAAATTTGTCTTGTCAGCTCATAAATGGCAGCTGCATGAGCACGAAAAGTGCTAATATCAAGGCGAAATAAACATGGAATTACTGCAACAGTAACGAAACGGCAATTCAATAAAACGCCCTGACACAGGACTCCTCAGCCGACACCACACTTTGTACGCGTTCGACATTTGCACGTAAATAAATGTTAAGCAACGACAAAATGAATAATGGCGTTCAATTATGAATAAATTTAAAGCATCAGATAAAACAGAAACAGAAATGCACACACACTATATATATATGTAGACCTATACTCTCACTCAAACCACAAACAATCAACTGCCGATGTGTGCTGATGAGCATCAAGAAATGTCGTTAAGAACTTGATGCGCCTAAAAGACAGCAACCACCAGCCGTCGAGCAGCCACGCCGCAGATGTCAATTGAAGTGCTGATGCGGAAAAGTGAAGATAAAAAATGAGCCACTGCATTGGCATCCGCAACGACAGCAGCAGTCATTCAGTGAGCGGGAGTGGTGGGGCCACCAGACAGACATGCCGGTAAGCGACAGTCGAGCATCGAAAGTTACCGAATCGGCCGGTCGCGCTGAGGAAGACAAATCAGTGCAGGTGCGACAAATGCCTGAGATGTCAGACATTGTTGGCTGCATGAATGCCAGCACTCAACACCAAATTAAGTGACGTTGGTGGCTGTGCTGGTGGAAGGGCCGTAGTCATCTGTGTGCTGTTGCCTTGCCAAGAGGACAGGATGCTTTTGTTGCACGCTGTCTCTCATTTTGCCAGCATGTTTGTGGCGGCCTACAACGTTAGACATTGGAAAAATGGCAACAACAAAAAAGTGCAAACAAAACAAAAACAACAACGAGAAGTCCACCGCAGCAATGGGTGCTGCCACGCTGCCAATGAGCGTGTCACTGCGTTAAGACGGCTCTAATGCCCTTGTCTATGACTGGCGGCGCGCTGCCGTCATTGACGTTGCAACACGGCAAAATTGATGATGCCCATAAACGCTGAGGCAATAGGGCAAATAGTGGCGCAGGCTGATGGGTCGACACTGCGCCAACGCTAAATCAAAATATTGAAGGTACAAAATCTATGTGGTTCAACTGAAGTGCTGCCGGTGTCTATGCAGTTAGCCGACTACTGTGACGTTCCCCTCAAACCGCGCGTTGAGCGTTGCATAGCGAGTTGTATCGACATCATAATAAATGAAGCACTGAGAAAAAATGAATTGCATTGACAGGGGATAAGATGACACAGGTATAGATAAAATTGCGGAGAATCAAACCTTAATAGTTAAGAGTATGCACATAAGTCGTGGAAGCGAAGTGAGTTTAAGTACGTTATTTATCAAAGCAAAGTAAGTGTACTGAAGTCGAAATAAAATAATGTCTTTTTATATTTATTTGAGACAAAAAAATTGTTGAAATTTATAATCGTCTTAGAAAGGTGCTTGGTATGGTGCATTGACTATTACAGGCCCGAATTGCTCTGAAGTGGTTAATAACTATTCCCCTTCCCTTCGAACCTTAAAACTTCAATATGGATGATTTGCAAATTGACAATTTCACTTTAGCTGCAAGTTTTCAATAAAAATTTTAAATTTTTTTACAAGTATGCCAGTTTGTGAAATATTAATTTAAAGATTCCAGCTTTATGAACTTTATTAGCAAGTATTACTCGTATGTAAATTAAGATTCGATTTATATTTTTAATTAAGATGAACGAGTTTTAGTGTAAAAAAATCTTGAAAAACGTGCTTCCAACGATTGGTCCATTTGCCGTTTTGTAAAAAATGTCAATATAACATTCTTTAATTTAGTCTGAGAGAGAGAAGTTCGGTTCTATTTCCTTACTCATAAATTGTCAACTACAGTCCAATTTTGAGGATTCTAGATTGAAAATGTAAAGAGTTAAAGCTATGTTAGGTTAGGTTATACAGGTAACCAATTTGTAATCGGGACAGTTCAACTGGTTCTCCGAAGTTTATCTTGCCAATATGTTTCAGCTGCAGTCTAGCGAAAGCTGGACAATAAAGGAAAATGTGTCTCTATGTATCAATCTCCACTCCTTACATGCAACTTTGGCAATTCGCATCTGTCAGGATATTTAGCCAGTGGTCCAACCATTACGGCGAGCTGAACCTTGCTAAGAGCAAATAGCTTAGTGGATATCCTGAGATTGACCATAGACCAGAATGATCTCGCAGTCGCACATGTACTGGTCGTTGTCCAACGCCTATCGTGATCCAACACTCCACGTCCACTGATCCAACGCGGAGGGATGAGATTGCAGCTTGGGTGCCCTAACGCGCAAACTCTTTGGCTCTGCAGTTCCCAGCGATACCGCCATGGGACCAAAACGAGTCGTATATTAAAGTAGTTGGAAGCTGGAGTTAAAGTCCGTAAATATATAATGTTGCCTATAATAAGGGTTTTGAAACTAAGTTGTGCTCAACGAAAATCACTTGGTTAAGGCCACGTAGTTCTTGTTCATGTTTTAGTGTTGAAAGCAATTGCGGCTGGTTGCTCTCTCTTCAAATTGTAGAGCGATTAAAATGTTTTTAATCAGATAAAGAAGTTCATAATAAGCTTTTTATTTCCTTTCCATATTATGAAATCTATATTAAAATTATTGCAACAGAAAAGTTTTGTTGCAAAAAGGGAAAACGCAAAAGTTTGTCTTCCAACATAATTTAATCTGCTTTGTTTAAAAAATATGAAAAAGGCGAGGAAAAAGCAAAAGTTTAACTTAACTGAAGAACTGAAGAAAGCAAATTATTAAGCTAATACAAAAACAAAACAAACCAAAAAACACAAATTCCACATTTAAGAAGATACTTCACTTTCCAAACACTGTTATTTGTAGCAACTACAACACATCACAGATAAAATAATTTGGTATTAAGAAAGAAACAAGACACAGACACAGTTCAACGAATAAATAAATACAGAAATAATTAAATTGCATCCTCGAAACTTACACACAACAACAAAAAATGACAAAATTAAAAGTGTCAGAGCGACAAACTTCTTAATAAAATAAAAATTCCGAGAGTACTCCATCTACTGCATACACACACACACACACACGCGTCTGGTATCTGCTGACACGTACCGCCGTTAATTAACAGCAAAAATAATCATAATATAATTCAACAACAAGCAAGGCAAATTGTTGCCTACAACAAAGTGTTATGCGGAAGAACATCGACAGCATCAACAACAACAACAACAGTAACACCAAGAGCAGCAACAACATTTTCACACCCTGGGCTATGACATTGGGACATGGGCACAACAACAGCAACAAAAAGTGTGCTGTAATTAAAAACTTTGAATGTGTTGAAAGAAAAATACGAGCACTCATCCTTAGCGCTCACAACTCGAATGTATTTATAAATAAACGAAACGAAAGGGTGACTGGATGTTTGGAAGTTGGATGGAGTGTTGAATGAGTGGCGATGTGACATTGGCAGCAAACCCTACTCGCCTGCTAAATTGAGTTTACGTAATCAGGTCAACAATGTACTTACAAAGTGTGATTTCCTTTATTCTTCAGACAAAGTGCAGACACATACACATACGTACACACTATCCATAAGTATACTTAAAGATGTCATTTTAATTCAGATGCAGGGCGGGCAAAGAACGCGTTAGCTTTTAAATAACTGTTGTTGACTAGAATTAATAAACGGAGTAAATTAAAAAATGGGTCTTGCTTAGAATATATGTACATATATAATATTACATTTTGTTAAGAGGTGTGGTTTTTTTCATATTAATCTGGAATGTGATGTTAGACTTACAATGTTTGATAAACTACATTTATATAATTTTAATTTTCATAGTCAAATATATTTTTACAGGAACTAACTTGAACTAACTAGAAGGAAACGCAGCCGGGAACGCAAGAACTGCCCTAGACCTTTCAGTTGCTCAAGCGCTGTCTAAAGAAATGGATGCTAGAGGAACACCTCATCTTGAAACTTTTGCAACACGGGTTGTTCCACAAAACTACTATGGGTTAATTTGACAGTGGGCAGGTCAAAAAACTTCTTACTTTGAGTAAAGATAACTAAGTTGTATTACAGTGGTCATATCGTAGAACTACCCTCTAAGAGGCCACCTGCAGAGACTTGCTATAGAAGAATCCGCAGAATGATTGGCGTGTGCGGAGGATGAGGAGGCGCTAGAGCATTGTCTTTATGAAAGCCCAGCCTTCAGTTGGTTAAGAAGAGACACTGTCCATGGCTCCCAATTCTCTAACCTAAGAGAAATTGCACAGCTGGGATGAAAAAAACTTCGAAGTTTCGTAAAATCGACCGAGTTGTATAGGCGACGCTTATCAGAGTACCACTATGGACCACAATGGGCCTATTGATGGCCTAAGTGCGGCTGCTTGTGGTCCGGCGCGCGTTGCCTCCCTTTTCAACCAACCATCCAACTTGAATCAAATAGATTGCATATATTGGATATATGGGAGTGTAATTGGACCACAACCCCAAAATCTTCATTTTTTCAAACCGGATTCTAAAATACATAAATAGATATACAACAACGCCAATCTTCCAACTTATCATACTTTCAAAACTGAACAGAACAAATAATTAACCTTGGACTCCAGATTCGTAAAAAATTAAGGGTACCATCGTTTAATTTGTGACATAGAGAACCCTTCGATTGTACTCGTAGATTTACGAGCAACACACCGAAATATGAATGATATATCCCCACTGTTCCTTGGAAATCTGTATTCCCTATCACAACGAACTATTTACGGTTTACGAAAATCCAAAATAATTTTGAGAATTTTTTGATTTTCGCTTATCAGCAAAGTAGAGATAAAAGGCCGATGATAAAATTAGCCGTAGTCTTGCTAACTTTAAAAGTGTCTTAGGTAACTTACATATGATTTCAAATTGCCAAAATTTACAGCAAGAGCAAACCTTCACTAAGACAACCTCATAAAATGTATGAGATGAGCAGAAATACAACTTTAAATTAGATTCGAAATGTGCTGATTAACAGCAAACAGCTTGCTTGTTAGCGCAACGCTCATTTAAAATAATTCCAAAAAAACGTATGTGGCCTTTGTTGAAGCTCTGCTGCAAAACAATGTTGTAGAGGACTGCAATCAGCGAAACTTTTTCCACTCATTATTGTCAATTACCACGCAATCAACGAGCACATAATCCGTTATACCCACACCAGCCGTTGGCGTCACCAACATTGCCAATCGCTTTAAGCCACCACCAAATCGACTACTTGGCATTAAGTCGCGCTACAACTTCTTCCCAACCGTTTCTTAAACAAAATTTTGCCGCTTCAATGCAATCATTTCGCTTTTGTCAGCCTCTGTCTGATTTCATTCTTTTCTTGTCTGAATTACAAAATTTGAACAAGACTGCCTGAAATAAGCCTATAAAAATTTACGACAAATGACGCGCACCGCCATGGAATCACAATTATCCAACCAATGACTAGTTTGACATTCCTCACTCCCCGAGTCCCATGTCTCATCTAGCGAGGCTTACGAGTTACAAACAACGAGCCCAGTATGGTTGGCTTGTCCTGTCGGTATGTACGAGTATGTGTGCGGTTTTTTGAAAGTATTGCTTTAGTTATTGCAAGGCACAATGCACCAATTGTCCGAAATGGATTGAGAGTAGCAGGCAATGCGCTGTGCTCTTAAAGCATTGAAGATCTTATATTTGAATTATCCGCTTTTATGTATCGTATGCTGTGCTAAGTTACACGACATGCGCCTATGTGTCGCCAATGTAATGGTAATGGTTGTCGCAGAGCGCGAACGCTTCTGATTTTTGGCGAATGAATGGCTTCGCTAAAGGAGTAAATGGGCAAAAAATGGGGCGCAATGCCCGAAAGTATGCCACAAAATTGACGATATCTGCGCGCGAGAATATGCTTTCGCATTTAAATACGAACGTGCATGGGCATGTGTGCCATTGTTGGGCATACAAATTCACGTCTATATGTACATATGTGTACTGTTAGATGTCGTGTGCTATGCGCTTCATTTCTGATTTCACAATTTTTTGATTATTCAGCCGCAGGCAGCCAAATAAATTTCCGCTTTTGCTTCGGCGCTTTTTATTACACTTTTCTGCTTACAAAAATACGTATATGAACATGCAGACATACATGCATAAATACATACAGATATATGTATATATCTATATATAAGGGCATACGAACACTTATAAATTGTGGGATTTGTACGCGCGAGTGGAGAGTAGTGTTGTTAGCTTAGTTTGCAGCTTTCTCAGTTAAAATTTAGACACAAAAACTGTTAGCTTTTAGAAATGTGCTGGCGATAATAGCCAGATTCATATAACACATATAAGAATGTATGTATGTGTGCTTCTGAAACGTGCTATGTTGTTGTTTTATTTTTTCCCCATTTCTTCATTGTTTACATTTTGTTTAACAAATGCTAGAATATTGCTGAGCAAAAAATGTGGGAACACTTTGACACAATCATGACTTCCGTTTCCGCATCCGCCAACAATTCGTTTCTTCCTTTTCGTTTGATGAAAACCGCGCTGCTTTAGGCGGATTCAAGGATCACGCGAGCTAGCTAGCGGTGGATATAAAAAAATGCAATGTAAAAGCGCTGCATATACAATGTACTACAGTAAAATCCCGATTACCCGAACATCGATTATGCGAAAATCCGATTATCCGTACTCATTTGTGCCGGCTCTATTTGCAAATTTAAAAATGTTCTGTTCTGAACTGCGTTAATGAAGACCCTGAATTCCTTCATTGACATTTTGTACAGTAAAGAGAGAGAAGACGATAAAGAGTCTGAAAGTGGGGATTTATGTCAAGTACCATCTCACGCAGAAGATTTTGCAGCACTAGGTGATGTTTTTGAGAGGTTTGAAATATATGATGAAGCGGATAATGAAAAACGAAATTTGTAAAGAGTTTCTTGACACTAACAAAATTGAATAATACTTGTTTTTCGTTGTTATTTTTTTAGATTCAATGGAACGAAGAGAAAATCTATAAACCTCCAACTCTGCATTGCACAAACTAAACTAATACACACACACACGAATTTAGTTTAATTTTTAATTGAAATCTCGTATTTTATATGTTTTTACGTACCACATAAAAAAATTACAGTACTTTCGAAAAAACTTTACGATGTCTCCGACTATGTAAGAAATCACGTGCATAACTTATTGTTTTCTCATATTTATTTCCCACATAAGAGTACCGCATATGCCAGCTTTATGCTCTTTCTCATTGCCACTACTGCTTAGAGCTCATAAAACGTCTGGCTCCTACTGCTGCCTTGTAGGGTGTCTACGTGGGTAGGGTCACAGGTTTTTACTATCCAATAATTTGCATTTGCAATATATTACCGCTTAAGTTTTTATGGACATATTAAGTTTGTTTGCGATTCTTTTTCATTTCACCACAAACATATGTGTTTCTTTTATATGCATGCAGATATTTGTGTATGTGTGTGTATAGTACACATTAGTGAGGCATACTAGTATACATATATGTATTGTGATATATTCTGAACGTCTTTACACTACACCTACGCCACAAAAACCTACCTATAATTTAAAAATTCGATCAGAACCCACAAAACAGTGACATTATGGTTCGCAGCCATGAAGTCACGACCACACATGCACACATATAGTAAGTACGCATGGTCTACTCATGCACCTACTGCTTTAACTGGCTAACAAAAACTTGCTGAAAAGGACTCACCAGCAATTTGGCTGTTGTCATTGTTGTGTTTGTATTTGTTACGCACACCCTTTGGTGTTTAGTGCGCGCCAGTGTCGCCTATTTATGTTTTCTTGACTTGTTTTGCCTTGTATTATTTTACCATAAATTTTTGTATGCGAATTGAATTCACAAATCTATTCACAGTCGGCCGTTTATTCTTCCAACGGCAGCAAGTTACATTGTGCACCCCGCTCGTTTGTCGTTTCGGACCCCACATGACTGCCAATTCATCTTTGCTGCTTGCTACCCAACTGCCAATGACCGACCGACCGGCCGGCTGACTGGTGGGGCCCGCACAGCCCATAAATCCCGAAATGTCTTTTGACACATGAATATGTGAAGCATTAAAACTGCCAGACGACATTATTTTATTATCATTGCAAATGGGTGGGCATCATCCAGTCAATGCTGGTGCAGCAACAGTGGCTTTCGACATTGGAGATAGCAACACATTTGCTGCGTCTTAGTCCCCTCTCCCCCCTTAGCTAGAATATCAAATATATTTATTACATATATACATATACATATGTATAAGTTGTTTGTATGTGTTAAGTTAGATCTGCATATATGTATATATATATAGGTAAGTAAATATGTTAGTGTGTTGGCAGGAAATTTTGAGGCAGCTGTTGAGCTGGGAATGAGTTGAAAACCTAAAGTTAGTAGCTTAAAGCTTCCGCTGTCCAAAAAAATCTCGAAACGCATCGAAGGAAAGGGTACTAAACAGCGTCGTGACATGGAAATCCACTGCGTGTGTGTTTAAATTTTTTTTTAATTTTTCCATTTGTTTGCTCTTCTAGTTGCAGTCGTAGGTTTGTGGGAAATGGATTTCCTTAATTTGTTGTTGTTATTTTTGTGCGCTTTATGACTTTCGTTGTTGAACGCCGACAGCAATGGCACTTTTCTTCAGGACTATTAATGTTTATATTGTTGTTGTTGTTTGGCTGTTGCTCTGCATTTTGCGGCGTTGATGTCTTCTGAGATCATTTATACGCATTTAGCGTGTTGGATGTGACTATTAGCTGTTTCAGTTATTTGGTAACCATGTTTGTTAGAATTTTTTTATTATTATGCGCATAATAAATGTATTGCTCAGCCTAACACATACAAATAGTACGACTAGCATACATACGTATATCAACATAGATTACAAATACACGCAGTTGACAAGAATCCTTTAACAAAAAAAATATTTTCTCGAATTTAAAGGTTGTATGGTTATTAATTTTGAAGTTAAAATAAAAAATAACAAAATAATAAATAAATACAAGAATAAATAGAATAACAGATATGTATCTCTGTTTTTTAAGTGGTGACTAAAAATGTTCTTCAAAAATGCTACTAACATGAATGAGCAACAACTATTTAGTTGGTTGGCCGGTTTGTTGAAAAACGAGGCAAAGTAAGCATGACCGCAAGAGGCCGCACTTAGGCCATCATTAGGCCCATTGTGCTCCCCTGAAGTACCCTGATAAGCGTCACCTAAACAACTCGGTCGATTTGACGTAACTTTTATTTTTTTCTATCCCATTTAACACCTTCTCTTAATCCGACAATCTCTGCCTGAAATATCATTCGGTAGTCGTTTAGTTTAAAGCTGCTTTTTGTAAGTGGATTATTGGAGAAGAAGAATCCTCCTGTACTTGTTTTACCTTTCGATCCGTCATTGAATACATGAATTTCACCATTGATACTATCGATAATACTATCTTTGGTTATTGGTCCGCTGAACTTGTTCCAGTTGTTCATCCAGCACTTTCTTGTGCTTTTGAGCTTTCCGCCAAACTATTGCACCATATGTTAGTATCGGCCGAATAACACTTGGTGTTGGCTGTACCAATATACCATTTGGGGCCAAAGACTCCACTTTGAGGCAATGGTTCAACAACTATTTACTACTGGATTAGTTAGAGGTTTCATAAATAATAATATTGTATTTTTAGTTGTGTTAATAGTTCTTCATCGAATATAAATTTAGATCCTCTCGGTCACATAAGCAGTACAAATGCATGTAGAGAATGACGAAAGCATATATCGTTATAAGCGAAAAAAATGACTTTTGTGTCGAAAATGGTTTCGGTTGCTTAAGGTTCTATTCCGACTGACCCCTTTTAGTAATGAACTTTTCCCATTCCCTATTTTTCTTGCACATTTTAACAGCAATTTACGTAAGTGCTAACAAATATTAATTTCCACTTTATCAAATTTTCCACCATGAATACACTTTTATATAAATATGTATTCTCATTCTTTTTCATAGTTGTGCTTTCCGCTCGCCACTACATTTAGCTTTCACACATTTTTAAATGTTTGTTAATTCCATTTATGACCTCCTCCGAACAAAAGCAAAACCATTCGAGCATCAATTTGAAAATAGGAAAAGTGTACAAATACACACTCATACATACAGACATTTGTGAACTCCCAAAGTACAAACATTTCCACTCGAATTTCCAAGAGATTAATTCAATAAATTGAATTTTTATTTGCACTCAACCATTGGACTACTGAAAGTTTTTTTTTGTAATACTTTTTGTGTGCTCCTTGAAACTGTACTTTGGTTTGTCCCGACCACCGACCGCTCGCCACCAACACCCTACCATCGGGCATACACAGAAGTAGAGCAATTGTTATTATTTTCCGGATTAATGCGCTTACTTATGCTGCCGTCAGCTTCCTAGCTTCTTGCTCGTCCAATCGGGCAGGTGCTGCTTGGCGTTTCTAACGCTTATACAGCCATTGCTGCCACTTAGATTATGTTATTTTAACTGTCACAAACTTTTACTTAAAATAATCATTTCGGAAACTTTTATAATTTGTAAAATAAATATTTACTTTTATTTAGGTATTTCTATCCGCCGGCAAAGACAACAACAACAACAATGTGCTGTGCGTTGGATTTCCAGTTGGTCGGTTGTTAACCATATTGGAAGCTGCGGTGGCGGTGGCGGTGACGGTGCCAATGGCAAAAATCAACAGCTTTCTCTGGCAAACAAAGCGAATACCGAAACCATAAAGCAACCAACCCAAAGTGTAAACGAAAGCTAACCAAACCAATGCAGAGCAAAGCGGCGCACAGAAAAAGCTGAACATTTAGCAGCAACAAAAGTTTCCGAACTGAGTAATCAAATTTAGCGCTGAAACAGCTCCGCAAATGAATGAGCGCATTGGGACTACACCGAGGGGTGCGCAGCTCCAACTGTACACACTTGTCGCTCATGTCAACAATAAAGACACCTGATTGTCCAGCCTTCCCCATCCACTTCATAGTACCTCCCTACCCTACTCTGCTCTGCTCCTCTGCTCACTCCTTCTATGCACTTAAGTTGCCACACTTTTCCGAACGAATTTTGATTAAGGCAAATGTACTTAGAGTGTATAGGAATTTTTGAAGTACGGCACACAGCACAGTACTCACACCCCACATCCCATTCGTTCAATGCCGTTACTCATGCCGTAGCCCCTAGCATATTTGGCTTTCGTTTTATGTCCCCCGCTGCCAATCAAATTTATTTGTTTATTTCCAGCTTTTAGCGTTTTTTGCGCAAGCAAACTGAATCAAACTTTTCAAAAACTTTTGGCCTATTTTAATTTTTATGGGATAGCAATTTTGAAATTGAAATGAAGCGAACGAATTCAACGAATATCTCGAACTCGGTTCTAAGTAGTAAAATTTTAAGCGCTGATGCATTTCGATAGTTATGTGAGTTAGACAGATATGAAACTCAATTTATTTATTTATTCACAAAACTATTTTTTTTTTAATATTTATTAAGTGCTTAAATCTCAAGTTGGAATGAATAGTTCGAAATGTAGAATGAAACCACTAAGGCCATACCTTTTGTAAATCATTTAGATGTCGCATAAGATAGGTGATTATTTCACTCAGCGAAGTTTGAAGACATCTAAACACAATCTGTAGGAGTTTCAACGAGGATCCATTAGTATACTCCAGAGACCAAGGAAGACTCAAAACTGGTGAACCTGATTCGAATAAGACGAATATTGTCCTATCGACTTTATGATCAATGGAGTTTTCAGACAGGGTGACTCAATCTATTGCTGGCGAATATAATACGAGCTGCAGAGCTAAATAGAGACGATATAATCTTCTATAAGAGTGTATAGTTGCTGGCATACGTCGATGAGACGGCACTAAGCGTCTGTAGTAAAATTTATGAAATCCTGCTTTTAAGAATGTGTTTAATATGAAGGTTCTAATATAAAGAATAAAAACTTAAAATTCTAGTATTCAACTATTCAAAATAACACAATTATTAAATTTAAACTTAAAATATTTTAGTTTTTTTAGTATTTTTTACTCCACGATGCACACATATGCTCTGTACACACTAAGCCTTTCTAAGAGACATGTTGCTACACCAGCACTATTTGTCCAATGGCACACCATCAAAAGCATCAGGAAGTCTTGTGTTCATCCAACTGTCGCGAATAGATTCAATTTATGGCAGTGACGTGCAACATCCGTTGGCCGGATAAGTCAGCACTAGCTTGGCATACAACTCATTTTTCCAACATTGACACTACCATGTTGACCAGCTGGGCATCATTTGTCAAACTGTGTGAGGAATTCCAAAACAACATATTGATAAATTCGATTTTCGTAGCAACCATACATGTATTGAAGAAATGAAGCAACCATACAATAAATGAAGAAAGCACACATTTTGGCGTGGCGCTGTGCACAGAACCGTCACTTCTACCACCAGCCGGAATTGATTAATAAACCAACCTACGAAAAGTCAGATGTGATGTCATTTAATTGAAATGCCTTCATGGAGATTATCAGAAGGAGGCATATAACAGGAAACATATAAAGCATATAAATATCTTTTTAGATACTCATAAGAGCACACACATGTCCTTAAGGAAAGCGGTTCGGTCAACCGTAGCTTGTATGGTGGAAGCATTAAATTTCGTCATTTAAGTACTTCATTTATTTTGCACGCTACAAAGCGCGAAGGACATGACAAACAGCTATGTCATTACGAGTTACTGGGGCTCAAGTGTGAAAGCCATTACACGGCCTCATATGCCTTTGTGCCATTGAAAACTCGTTTTCACAAGCCGCCACAAAAACTAAGTACCGTACCTTATTGCCTGAATGCTTCGCCGCCATAGTGCCACAGTGGCACAGCGGAATGTGGCCCAGTGCGCCAAGTGCAACAAAGCAGCGGATAGTAATTGCACTTAAATCAAAAATAAATGTTTACTGCAATGCCAACCAGTGTGAGCCATAAAAACTTCAATGCGGCTGCAGAACCGGCAGATACTTGGTGGCAGGCGTTGCTGGAGCGTGCGCTTCCTGCTGCACCAACAAATGACAACGTTAAAATTGCGCAAATTTATAAAATGCAATGAAATGTCAAAGTTCCGCAGTGCATATCCTTGTCTGGCTGGCGTTGCGTGCATAAATATGTGCCACATTGCAATTTTTATTTGCTTTTTTATGTCAAGATTAATACATACACACTTGATGTGAGAGTGAGCAAGGTGAATCCACACTACAAACTCACTGCGTGCCCAGCAAAGAGATAGGAAGTTGCAAATCAATTACAGAAACCCCAACCAACGTTTACATGAGCCGCATGCAACAAACAACAGCGTTAGTGCCAGTTTATGTAATGCATTGCTGCTGTTGTGTGCAGCATGAGGAAAAACTAATGAGGTTGCAGTGAGTCCATGCAGCAAACATTCATAAAACGCACGGATAGATAAACCTATGAACCTACGAGTACATATATATATACAATTCATAATATTATACCTGCACAGTTGATCGTGTTGCATGCAACACATCTGCATTGATAAAAGATAAGAGATATGTATACAGCGTGATAAAGAATGGTTTATGAAAAGGAAGTGCTCGCTTGACTAACGCAGCCACAAACGCTACAGCACTAGAAAATTAAGAATATTTCCCTTCAAAGCGAGAGACAAAAAATATTGGTCCCACATCTCCGTAAAAGTTTTTAGTAGCAGGAAGAAAATTTTGAAAGAACACCTTACTCCTCATAAATTATTCCCACTTCGATTTTTTGCAAGCCTCTTGAGCACAAATTTTACAATATATTTCTAAAACTTTCTAAAACTAGGCCTCATGAAAGTTGAAAGTTAGCTAAGGTTTGAAAGTCTTATTTGAAATGAAGTATCTTGAAATGCAAATACTGATTCTTTGAAAAAATTTTTCGTTTCGCCAAAAGTTAAATAGTAGAGAATCAAACAAACTTTTCTTTAATTAGACTTATTGGGTTCCAAGCCCCTCGGCTTCGCGCGTGCCTTCTCCAACTTCGAAAATGAAGCTCCCTCACTGCTTCTTCCACTTGGTTACTCCATCGGAGACATGGTCAACCTTTACTTCTTATACCACCGACTCTCATTACTTTTTATTTATTACTCTAGGATTTGGGAGCGTCACAGTAAGGGAATCTGGAAGAGGTATCGATAGTAAAACCACATAACCTTCTAAAATTCGCGTTAAGCGCAGGCATCCTAAAATAGGACTATTTCTGGTGGAGTCCACCATCTGGTACCGCTCGCAAAGGACCAAAACTGGTCTATATTGTTCTTATTAGGCTATCAGACTAAGCTAACCTAAACTAACCTCCAGACTGGTAACATTATTACTGTTTATGACGGTGTCAATATACTTAAAGTCCTTGCTGTTTCCACACGATAGTTTTTTGAAAGAAAAGTAACACAACCAAGATATAGCGGAGATGTGATGAAACGAAGAGGGCCTGATAACTTAACGTAAGGTCGAACTGAATTATTTGCATATCTTACTAGACTTCACCTATGAATAACAGTTACTTGAGTAAAACTATAACAATACACTTGTGTTACATAATTATATGGGTTATTTACGTGGAAGAGGGGTATCAAAATAATAATATTTAATGTTCAAGCATAAACTATTTACCACATTTCTCACACTAAAGTTAATTCCCAGAAGCTTACTCAGCTTTACATAAACACAGACAGAAGTAGTAACCGGTGTGCAGGTTACCGATATCCCTTGCCTTGCTTGGCAAAAGGAATTTCTGTTGGTCAAAGCGTGGTAGGTACATGAAAGTGCAAGCAGCAGCTCGAGCACTGCACGAATTTTATTAAATTAATTACTTCGTGCAACATGCGAGTCATATCATACATATTTGTAAGCTACCAAACAGCACGTAAGAGTAATGAGTGTCTTTGCTTTAGTCACTAGTATGGAGTCAGTTTCAGGTTTGCTGCAGGCTTTCGTATCGTCTTACCAATTTTACCGATACTTATGTATGTCTACAGATTTTTTTATGTATTTACATATATGTATACATTATAGAGAATCAAACAAACTTTTCTTTAATTAGACTTATTGGGTTCCAAGCCCCTCGGCTTCGCGCGTGCCTTCTCCAACTTCGAAAATGAAGCTCCCTCACTGCTTCTTCCACTTGGTTACTCCATCGGAGACATGGTCAACCTTTACTTCTTATACCACCGACTCTCATTACTTTTTATTTATTACTCTAGGATTTGGGAGCGTCACAGTAAGGGAATCTGGAAGAGGTATCGATAGTAAAACCACATAACCTTCTAAAATTCGCGTTAAGCGCAGGCATCCTAAAATAGGACTATTTCTGGTGGAGTCCACCATCTGGTACCGCTCGCAAAGGACCAAAACTGGTCTATATTGTTCTTATTAGGCTATCAGACTAAGCTAACCTAAACTAACCTCCAGACTGGTAACATTATTACTGTTTATGACGGTGTCAATATACTTAAAGTCCACGATAGTTTTTTGAAAGAAAAGTAACACAACCAAGATATAGCGGAGATGTGATGAAACGAAGAGGGCCTGATAACTTAACGTAAGGTCGAACTGAATTATTTGCATATCTTACTAGACTTCACCTATGAATAACAGTTACTTGAGTAAAACTATAACAATACACTTGTGTTACATAATTATATGGGTTATTTACGTGGAAGAGGGGTATCAAAATAATAATATTTAATGTTCAAGCATAAACTATTTACCACATTTCTCACACTAAAGTTAATTCCCAGAAGCTTACTCAGCTTTACATAAACACAGACAGAAGTAGTAACCGGTGTGCAGGTTACCGATATCCCTTGCCTTGCTTGGCAAAAGGAATTTCTGTTGGTCAAAGCGTGGTAGGTACATGAAAGTGCAAGCAGCAGCTCGAGCACTGCACGAATTTTATTAAATTAATTACTTCGTGCAACATGCGAGTCATATCATACATATTTGTAAGCTACCAAACAGCACGTAAGAGTAATGAGTGTCTTTGCTTTAGTCACTAGTATGGAGTCAGTTTCAGGTTTGCTGCAGGCTTTCGTATCGTCTTACCAATTTTACCGATACTTATGTATGTCTACAGATTTTTTTATGTATTTACATATATGTATACATTATAGAATTATAAATAAAAAAGTTGTTTGTAAATAAATGATAATGTTTTCATAATGTTTCCAGCACATCCGTAAGAGTCTTAAGGCCGTATAGTCCGCCAGTTAGCCCATGCTCCTATAAAATGGTCCATGTCTATTCATATAATTAAATATAGTACATAGAGCTTTATTCCTATTCGCTGAGTAGCCTAGTGCATATATGTAAGACCATTATCTGTTTGACTATTGAGTATTTCCAGATCAGACTTCTAGATCGGGTACGTTTTAATCTCATAAGTCTTGAAATTCTTCTGCACTGACTATCGCTTAGTATAACTATATTTGAATTCTTATCAGAAAAGTATATTTCTTATGTTAGAAGACTTTAGAATGTTTGCACCTAATTTGGAGTCCGTAAGGAGTCAGAAAATATATTACATATTAACTTGAAAACTATACTCAAAACAAATAAAATTCTTATTACTTGTATATGGCTCTACGTTCTAACAGGAGTTAAAGGAAATTATATATATGTATGTATACATTGGTATATATGTTATGTATGTATGTCCATTCATTGTATTACAAACTTCTGCATCATATAAGTATCCATAAGCATATTGGTGTATATACATCGGAGGAGTGGCATGCAGTATGTGCCATTACATCAGCAATTGTAGTAAGTCGATGGAGGGGGAAAGTTCACCACTTGCGCTAATTAGCGGTTTGTCTTGCAACTCACCTAAAAAGAAAGAAAATGCAAAAATTAAAATGGGGTATAAGAAAAACCGCTTGATTTAAGATTAGTTTGAATAAAAATTGCAAGGAAGGAAGAGTGAAAAGAATTAAGCCACACATTAAGCTCATTAGTTAATTTGCGAGCAAATCGCGAACGCGACTGACTTTTATTTACCAGCTACTGCAGCTGACCCCTGGGCAATTTATAAGCAGCTAAAGTTGAGTAGAAAAGAGTATGAGAGATCTGAAATGTGAAATATGAACGAATGCCGAGGAGATATGGAAAATTAAGCAGATTGCCAGTGCTTCTGAATAATTTAAAATAAAGTGTATGAAGTATTTATAAAACTTGCATATTTTTAAAAGATTTTTTTATTGAACCTGCTTTTCCTTATGAGTTACACGATTGCAATTCTATCTATACCTATTAAAATAGTATTTTAAGAATTTTTTATTAAAAAATTCCGAAAACTAAGACGATGGTACCTCTTCTACCATGACGTGTCCAAAAAAGAGGACTTGCTGTGAACGGAATAGCTCATTATTGGCCCATCTAAAACAATAAACCAAAAATATTTCGATAGTAAATGGATAAATCTAGTTAATGAACGAAGGAAAAAACAAAAATATTGAAATTTGAATTTTTGACAAAATTTTACCCAAAAAACTCACTTTTTTGGTCAGATTTTCGGCATATAAAAAATTGTTCTAATATAGTTGTAATAGTTGTAATAAATATAAAATAAATTCCTTCGTTCATTGACTAGATGAAGTTATTTCAAAGATGTGTGCAAAATTTCTTCATAACTTTTTGAGGAATCGTGGCCATCGACTTGAAAAATTGAGTTTAAAGTTCAAAGTTTTACATTCATACTGAGGTGCCCTGATGGGGGAAACTTTCAAAGGGTATATTTCTTAGACTGATACTCCAATTGAATTTATATTTTATACACTATTTAATAAGACAATACATTTTCATACTCTCGCAACAAAAGTTGCTAAAGAGAGTATTATAGTTTTGTTCACCTAACGGTTGTTTGTAAGTGCTAAAACTAAACGAGTTAGATATAGGGTTATATATACCAAAGTGATCAGGGTGACGAGTAAAGTTCAAATCCGGATGTCTGTCTGTCCGTCTGTCCGTCCGTGCAAGCTGTAACTTGTGTAAAAATTGAGATATCTTAATGGAACTTGGAACACGTGTTCCTTGGCACCATAAGAAGGTTAAGTTCGAAAATGGGCGGAATCGGACCACTGCCACGCCCACAAAATGGCGATAACCAAAAACACATAAAGAGCCATAACTAAGACATAAATAAAGTTATGAAAATAAAATTTGGAACATAGGATCGCATTAGGGAGGGGCATATTTGAATGTAATTTTTTTGGAATAGGTTTTTTATATATATCTTGCAAACCAATAAAGCTATATAAACCAAACTTTCTGCAGTCATTTCTTTTCGCCGTTTCCTTATACAGTCCAAAAATGAAAGAAATCGGATAATAACCACGCCCACCTCCCATACAAAGGTTAGGTTGAAAATGACTAAAAGTGCGTTAACTCACTAACGAGAAACGGCAGAAACACAAAATTTCACAGAAATGATAGCAGAAAGAAGCGGCACTCAGATCTTTTTACAAAATGGGAAATGGGCGTGGCATCGCCCACTTATGGGTCAAAAACCATATCTCAGGAACTACTCGACCGATTTCAATGAAATTCGGTATATAATATTTTATTGACACCCTGATGACATGTGTGGAAAATGGATGAAATCGGTTCACAACCACGACTACTTTCTTTATAACTCACTTTTGAATTCCATCTCAATCCTTCACTTTATAACATATACATTAGGAACCAATGATGATAGCGAAATAAAACTTTACACAAATGCAGTATATGATCTGTGGCATCACTTGTGAAAAAATTGTCGAAAACGGACTATAACTTTTCAAGGCCCCAGATATCGAACATGTTGAACTCAGCGCCTAAGGTTAAATTTTAACCGAAAATATGGGTAAATCTCTCAACTAATTTAATGTAATTCAGAGGAAATTGTTTTCTTCCAATAGTGTGTCTCCGTTCCAAAAATTATTAAAATCGGGTCACAACATCTCTTATAGGTTTTGCAAAAATATCATCCCCTAGCTCCCATATACCTAATTAAAGGTTTTTCAAAAATTCGTTGGGCTTTATTACGCATATATGTATTGGTTAATATGTGATATATCTTAGCAAAATTAAGTGAGCGTATAGTATTGGATATAGTGTACCTTGCTGGAAATTGAATGAAATCGGTTCAGGAATTACCTCAGCTATATAGGACGATTTTCGTTATTCTATTAAACATTATGCCGAATTTATCGGTAAATTTGTGCGTTATCTTAATGAAATTTCTTCAATAAATTGCGAGAGTATAAAATGTTCGGTTACACCCGAATTTAGCCTTTCCTTACTTGTTTTTTTTAATATTGAATTTTTGAAACCCACCTAACCCCTTAACGATTAATATGATTAATATGGGATTAAACCACTCAGGAGTAGTAAGGAAGAAGTTTAGGAAAAAAATTCAAAAAATATAAATTTCAATGGTAACTGTCCAAATATGCGGAACTCAAATGCCAATCGAAAACCACTTCATATTCAATTACCAATTTACAAATATGTACTCATATATGTATGTAGTACATATGTAAGTCTTTAAGCGTATAAGTTTCAATTTGTAAGCAAGCATTTTTCCACTAAGGGAATATAGAGAAAGCAGTTTAACATTATTAATCTATCATTTATTCAGCAAAAGTCATTGAAAAGCTGCAATATCCTTATGGTGTATAGCTGGCTGCCTATCTTGCGCCCTTAGCTTGTGCAGGTCAAATACAAATTGCCTGTGTCCGAGAGAAAAATTTAATGAAGGACATCACTGCAACGGCGATGATAATGGCACTTTGCCTTCTATTGCAACTCTGAAAGGGCTGAACGTATGGTTACGGCGGCCAAGTGACCAGCTGACCGGCCTTCCGGTGGCTAAATGTTGAATGGAACTCAATATGTCTATTCAGCTGTCGCGCGGGCAGCTTATGGTTACCGCCCACTTGGCTTGGCTTGACAAACGGATAGCCAATAAATAATGTTCAGCATTGACTGCGCTGACCGCTGTTGCATGCATACAAGCTGCAACACATATGAGCACCCGTTTATGCCGACAAATATGAATGGAAATTTGTAGCAGTCATTGTAAACGCCAGTTGCACAGCGGTGTCTCAGGTCTCTTATGTGCTTTCATGCTCGAACGCAGCGCTCAACCATAAGAAAAATTCGAAGTTGCGAACATACAAATGCACCGACATACGCACACCAACAAGTGTTCATACATATGAAGCCATGTGTCCATACAAGTAGCCAATATGCACTCACTCATTTTCGATGCTTTTTTTGCCGCCCGCACTCTTGCACATTTGTACGAAATAAAATCCTTACTAACAGCCGGAGTAAGCGCCAACTCACACACCCACCACACAGCCGTTGCATAGTTCTGGGCGCAAGCCGAATTGAAATACGAACATTTTATGGCCAGTGGATTTGGGTGGAAAATGTTGAATTGAAAACGTTTTTCAGCATGCATTATCTGCAGATATAATTTCTCATTCGCCTCGAACTCGATACTCTGCGTCGATGTCTATGTGTGCGTGTGTGGGTGTGTGTGTGTGGCAAAGTGTAAAGTTGTTCTTTTTGCACTTTAGCATTCCGAAAACGACTCACATGTGGGTTCGCATAAATGCATCTTTAAATAAAATATGAGTCTTTAGTTGCCTCTTGGACATGCTGCATGGCAAATAGTGCCTCGCTTCCAACTACTGAACTCATGTATTTGTATGTATATATGTATGTGTGTTGGGTACATATCGTGTGCAAATACATCGATGCTCATCGTTTGGCTGGATTTAGATAGAGAATCAAAAGTAGTTTCCGCAATTTATGAGATTCAACAGCGAGGTTATGTGAGTAAAATGTAAATAAGCTTGAGTAAATGATTCGCATCCTTGCGTAAATATGTTAAAATAATTTTTTATTACACATTCGAATTAATGTAAACATTTTGTAAATGTTACGGACCCTACACATATACATAAATACATACAATATATGCTTTCAACCATCACATGCCACTGTTATACGGGATGTAGTACAAAACTCCTAAGTAAACGGAAATAAAGTCAAAGTGATTATGATCAGAAATATTTAGAAAAGTATTTGCAATGAGACCGTAAGCTTGGGAAAGGGTTGAAAAAATGTTATTTTATTCACAGTTATGGGTTTACTTCGCTCTAATAGCATATAGTAGAGTATACTTAAGTGTATTAATGTGTCATTATATTTTCAACACCCAGTATATGTTATAGGATACTTAGTTTGGTTTGATTAGTGAGTTATTGTGTGACAAACAAAATTTCTAAAAAAAAGTTTGAAGAATGCAGTCGAGTTTCTCTCCTTGGCAGAAACGTAGAACCAACTGTTGTAAAAACAGAGCTTGCTTGCAAGGTGGAAAGCGACGAGCTGATGTTTGATGAACTTTGCAATTAAAATTTGCCATTTACTAAATCTAGGCTTATCAAGACATGTCCGACCGAGCAGAGGATACATACAGCAATAATATACCTATACTTCATGTGAACATTTTCGGTTACGAAAAATCAGACGAGTTGGCAAAGGCAGCATCCGACAGTTGAGAGCTCACTACAAAATTTCAGCAATTAACTGAGAGCAGTTGGAAATGTATAACCAAAATGGGTATGCCTTACAAGAACATTTGCCGCGGCTTTTAACAAGAAGGAAATAAAAAACCAATTTTCCACTAATATATAAGTTAGGTTAGGTTTAAATCAGAGAATCAGAGGCTTAAGGCATTAGGCAATCTAAATTATATTTTTTATTTCTAAACGTTTTGAATTTAATTTATGTATAAGTATTACATGTTTTGTTATGTTTTTGTAATTTTTGTTCCAACGTGAAAGGACAGAAAAATATTCGAAACGAAACATTAGAGTGTTGATAGTATCAATAGATGTCGCATATAAAACTTAAATCATCGATGTCTAAATAAATGGTATTTTCACAATTCCGGACGATAATGGTAATATCTTGCCACTATTCATGTGACAATGAACAGAACAAGGCAATAGCAAAGTGGAATGGCCATGACGGACAAGCTAATAAAAACTATGCCATACTAATGTCATATTATTCACCTAAAGCATATTTTAAAATAATCATGTTATTATAAATAATTTATTAATCAAAAATTACTAAATAACTTCTGTCGGGTGCGCCACGTTTGTTGAACGGTGTACAGCTTTAAATTTCTGCTTAGGACTTATACTACGCGCGGATAGATAAACTTCCAATTATGATTTCAACGATTACGATTTTAACTTCAAATTATGCTAGTATCATGTTGCTTTAACGCTACCATAAATTACCGCCGACTCTTAAAGCGCTGCACAAATCCAAATGTGGTTGCGAAAGTTTTTCGCTATTTAATTTTGGCCAGCAAAAGCTTTGGTTACACCAAGTCAGCAAGTTGTGTTTGTATGTGCACAAAACCTTAAATAATAAATTCGCATTTAACTTTGCCATCTCCTGGGCGCTTCGACTAGCACTGAAAAACAGGTGCATGTGTTGCAAGTTTGCACAAGCGTGTATTTTGCGCGCTGCATGCATGCATGACATGTAAGTCGTGCCTACAACTTATGTGCAGGCTTGTAAATATGTATGTGATACAAAGTGAGTAGGATAGTTATTCTGTTTCCTAAATCCGCACAAACACAAAAGTGACTCGACCTACATAATATTTTCAGTTAAAATATTGTACATATGAATGTTACAATTACCAACAACAACCGCAAATTGCTGCTGCTGTTGTACCTATGAATAGAGGAGTATGGAAGTTGCTGCAATTTGTTGCTGTTACGTCAGCATTGTAGTGTTGCCGTATTTTAAGCTCTGCTGCGGAGTTTTATTTCCTGCATTTAGGACAACCGAAACTACGAGCTGCCTCAGCCATATGTTATGCTTTTAGTCCTGGCATGCGCTCACCTACATGCATAAGCGTGCATATGTATGTATGTGTGAGATCTGTGCGAGCGCGCTGCCAGCAGTTGGCAAGAGGTTCCATGCACTTGGGAATTGACCCTAATTTTCTGTCTGTTGCAACGCAAAAAAAAGGAAAAAACTGAAGCAACTACTCGACGTTTTTCGTCACAACCGCGCTTGCCACATTCATAACCACGGATTCGTTGGAGCAACCAAAGTAAACCAGAGGCAGCAATCAAAGCAACTGAAGCATACTGCCTGTCATGTATGCGCATACACATACAAACACACTCATATAGATATATGTATATGTATATATAAATATATTTGCTAAGCCACTTCGCCATAGTTGCATTGTTGCGATTATGCAAGCGAGCAACTCGTGTAGTCAAGTCAGTACAACTGCGAAAGCACACACACACACGGAGTTGTTCATAAAAGCAGCCATTAATCTTCGACCGCATTCAATAATCATGCTGGATTGCCCTTAAATTACTACATGATTTGCTCTGCGTGCCTCAGCCGGAGCCGATTTACTGTTCAATCGCAATAACGAACAGACCAATTATTGCCATTTTATGAAATTCTCAATTCTGCTGCAACTTTTATGCACTCGTAGCTGTATTTATTTAGTGTTCGTGTTGCCAGTTATGCAGCGGTGTGTTGAGAGGGGTCAAACTCCATTTGAGCTCTACCAAGAAGAAGACGGACCGTTGTGTATTAGTGGTGACAGGCGGTTTTTGGCAATTTATCTCTTCTCTACATACACCAATGTACTATATGCAAGTATGTTGCTAATTCATTGAAAATACCTGTGGCCGATAATATTTACCTTACACTCTCAAATGAAAAACAAAATTTATGGAAAATTATATCTTTTCCTAAATTGCATATATGTATATCGAAGCTTTTGGTATCAGAAAAATAATTTTCAAAAATTAGTACTTACTAAAAATACCATGCATATGAAACGGTGCAGTGAAGAGCAGGGAAAAATAGCTGCCAGATATCCAAAACAGCAACATTTAGCAAAATCTTAAAAAATTGGCAAAATTAGTGCCTACGCGCAAAGAGGCTGCCGCCTGTATGAATATTTGAGACTCATTTAAACAATTAATCTGCATTAGTATTAACGTTATGCCAAATATTTAACTGTCACGTAACTAAGAATTGACTAAAATCCATAATACTGTTGCCGCTAATAAAAATTTTAATTACGATCTACATCGATATGTTTCTTTTGTTTGAAAACTAAGCATTTCTACAGAGCGAATGATAACAGAGAGTAGGTAAGGCTGTTCCCCAGAGGGAAACACACGTAGACCATGAAAGCAGTTCTTTGTGATGCCAGGATCCCCCATTGATTAGTTATTATGATTCGACAAATCGTTCTGAACCTATTACAGGCAGGAATCTGCAGGAATTTTTCACATCTATATCCACTATTTCGCGCAGTTGTTCGAAAAAGTGATATCCGAGAAATCTTTTTCTTGATCTCGCAAAGGCATGAAAGAAAGTGATGCGATTTCCACCTCGTCCTCCTCTATGCAGTTTCTACAGCTACCATCCGGTAAGATTTTTAACCACCCAGCGTGGATACCGTTGGGACAATAGCCAGTTAGAACCACTATGACTAAAGAAAGGTAGACGGTAGACGTCCTGCGATTCACCTTAGGCCAGAAGGATCTGACGACTGTGCAAGTGCTAGTGACTGACCTGCCAACATATCTGCCTTAGATCGAAGATGTAAGAGTCATCGGTGGTGACGTCCATTAAAAACAACCTACCTGATCCGAAGGCCTAAGTCATTAGAGAATATATGGTTCAATGTAAAAGTGTTAAGAAAAGTAAGCAAACTCACTTTCTTATATTTTTGACTTTACCAAACTTTGTTTAAAACTAACATATACCAAATATTATGTGGGGTCCGGTTGCATTTCTACCAAAAATAACCTCAAGAAGCATAAAACCAACTCCACAGTTTTGGTTTTTCATAGCAGCAGTAAGTAGGAGCAAGTGAGTTTAAAAAGCATTGAAGCACCAGTAATTCTATACTTGTTTATATTTTTGATTATCGCCAGCAAATGTATGTACTTATATATATATAAGTGGGTATATGTATGTTAAACAAGAAAATAACGAAACGAGGCACAATCATTGTGCTTTCGACCACAAAAACAAGAGAAATAGCCTGGAGACCAGAGATCTGCATTGAGTAATAATGAAATTAGTGCACAAACTCATGAGCCAAACAAATTGGTGTAAATGAGTACTAATACAAATATCAAAAATGACAAAGACTCATTTCCACCAAACCAAAAAAAACTCATAGTATTTCTACACTTATATGTGCCGTCAATTTATGACTCAAACGAGCGTATATTAAAAATTTCATTTTACTCACTTGTTCATTGGTCACGATGAAAATAAACTTGAATGAGCTCGCTACACTGATCGGCGTGAGTGGAATTGTGACTTCATAGCTGAGCACGAAAGTAAAGATACCCAGTAGGAACTTTGTCACATTACATTTTTCATTATTTCATTGAACATGCATTTTCGTGTGTTTTTATTTATTTTCAATACATTACTATTAAAAGAAATATATTAGAACCTAAAAGTATTAACTTTACTGTCATTAATTAACTTAAAACATTAAATGTAATTCACGACATCAAAGAACAAAACACATCGTTAGTCATTTCCCGCAGGGCACTTTTGCCTAGCGGCGGCACAGCCTTCGTCAGTTTTACTTTGATCCTATTCGTATCACTTTATTTATTTAGCTATACTATTGGTGTTATTTTGGTGGTATGGCTCATTTTTGTTTAACTTGACTGAATTATTGGCTCATGAGACAATTGAGCACTTCAACGATACGTATGAAGAGAAACTTACTCATTTTTCATGCTCTCGCTTTGTGTGCTGTGCGTTAATGTGTTTTAGTGGATCTTTGTGTTTGATGCTTTTTGACTTATATGCACTAATACTACTTTTTGTGTAACTCAACCAATGACTCAAAAAAGGGAATAATTGCAGTTCTCTGCTGGAGACCACTGTCGATACGTCGTACCTGCTTTCGTATATGATTTTTTGATTATACACTCGGTGAAGACATCGTCAACGCGCTGATGAGATGATGAGCTGAAAACTACCTTCGCACATGGACAGTGGAGAAAAAACATAAGACAAAAACAGAGTGCAGAAGTGCAGAGTTTGCCAGCCGCAAGACTTTTATAGACGAGCGTTGAAGCCCACAAAAAAGCTGAAGGAACATACACATTGAAATATAGTGAGGTATGTATGCACGTAAAATAAATATGGCCCGAAGTCGGTTGGCTGGAAAGGCAGCTGAGTAAAACGAAATAAACGAAGTGATGTGTTAACGAGACAGTTCAGTTTAGAGTAAACAAATCGAACGACTCCAAGCAAGGAGCAAACAAGCCACTACAGCTCAGGCTATGCACGCTGCTGCTGCCGTACTCGAGACGACGAAAGTTGGGAATTGTTCGCTTCAGGAATTAAGTAAATATAATCAGACGTTGAGAATTCATTGAAGCCGCTTTCGTGGCGAGCAAACGGATTGGTTAGTATTCACAAGTGGTGCGCGAATTGACGATTGCAAATATGTTTAACAGCGCGAATCAAAAGAAGCAGTGAGACAACAGTCAAAATGCCAGCGTGCAAAGCATCCAGCGAAGACAAGGCGCAGCGAATGGTTGTAGTAGAATAAGGAGAATATAATGAGAAAGATAAAGTAAGCGCAGAACCAGCTTAATAATGGTGTTGGCCAACTCAATGTGTACGTCAATGCTGTTGAAACGTTGATTGTATGGGCGACGGTCATAATAACAATAATCATGATTGGTAATGGACATGCTGACAATCGATGTGCAACATGGTGATTAGAGGCAACTGCCAACACTTGTCTGCTACACACTCAAGGCAGCAGTGCTGGACTGGAGCGTTGCAGTTTTGGAGAGTGGCGATATCAGACACGTAACCACTCAAGCACTTAGCAAGTCAGCTAGACAGCGAGACATCTAGCCACTTAAGGTCCATCCATGGCACAGCTTAGTTTGGCATTTGCAGCTGACGAGCCAAATTGTCTTGCGGCGTATATATTTGATACTGTGGCATGCCGTTTGAAGCGTAGTACTGGTAAGAACAATTTTGGAATAACTGCTTTATTGATTTATTACCGACAGTGTGCAACACAATTTTATTTATATGACAAATTTCAAACATCTAATTTGCAAATGAAGTTGGGTAAGCTCGCCACAGCTTCTTTCCAAACGTACCACCCAAAATTATAGAGAATTGTGTGCGATAAATAAGGATGGTCTTGGTGTAGTAACCCAAATATGTTAAACTCAACAGCTGATATGTTCTCTAGCTAAATAACTTAACATATGTGACCTTAATTCTGGAGCATTTTGTAGTCCTTTGAATAAAACTTAGTCATCAAATCGTAAACAAATATATATATAATTTAATTAAACGGAAAAAATTGAAAATCGCTGAAAATTAATATTCTTCGAAACGTGCTTTCTTCAGCATATATTTTTCGTACAGAGAAAAAATTCTCGCTCAAACCAAGCGAAAGCACTAAAAGCAGTCGCGAACCAAAAAAGGCAAACTCCAATCGTGGTAAATGTAAATTTGCAATGCAACCAAAGCCTGATTTCAGTATTTTGCTTGACTGACAATGAGGAATTCTTTCGATGACAATGGTAACGTCACGCTGGAATGGACTGCACAGACATTGTTGTTGCGTATGTTGAGTGCAGTGATTGAAAAATGCACGAGGAAGTGATGTCGTCGAGTTTCGTGAGCGAAATGACAAAAAAATTGCAGTCTTAATGACATAAGTGGCTACTATTTACATACAAATACATAGATGTGTATAAAGCAGACGCTACCGATTAAGAAATACGAAAAAGTCTAAAAGGCGAAAGGAAATATAATGGACGATGAATATAATGTTAAAAATATATATTTAAATAAAATAAAATTCGCAAAAAATATATACATATATATTATATAAGTATTTCAAACAAAATAAATGTTTTAATAATTGTATAATAAATATATAATAAATATATATACATATGTTATATACAGTGCTGGTGATAAAAAAGTTCACAATTCCTAATTGTATTGGCATGCAATTTTTTTTTCCTTGTATAGATAGTATTATAAAGAGTTTGTATCAGTAAATTATCATTTGTGTTTGTAAAGAGTTTGTGAAAGTGCAGTTATATAAAATAATATGCCAAAATGACTGATTACTGATTTCCCAAAAGAGCAAATATTACCCATATCACAGCAGAATCACGCCAAGCAAAAATATTTCGGGAGGCGTGTTTCAAATCAACCGTAATCAATCAAATTAGGAATAAAAACAATCACTATACTACTCATACTCTCTCAAATATAGTACCATTTTAATGAATTTTGTGATCCATATTGTAGAATATATATTACTAATTGTAATATTTTAACTAAATTTGAAACAAAAATTCCTCCCGAAAAATTTAGCACTAATATTTTATGGCTATATATTAAAATAGTTTATTATCTTATTACAAATCCAAACAAACTCTAATTTTAATTTTTTTTCTTGTATGAATATTTTAGCTCATAATTCAATTTTTCCTACCCTACCCTTCCTACCGATTTTTTATGCTGAGTACTGTATATAATAATTTAAGAATGAATTCAAACATGAAAAAATACAATAAAATAAAGCTTACAGCAAATTAAATAAAAATACAACAAAATAACAAAATTTAAGCTAAAATTCAATAAAATAAATAATTTAATTTGATAAAAATAAACATTTTTGGTTGATATAAAATGCAATTTATCTAGAAAAGCTGTGGGCTCACGAAGAACATGGATTATTATGCATGGATACATGACGCATATATATGAATATTTCTAAATACATATCTGCAAAAGCATATATTTGATTTTATTTCCTCAAAAAATCTACAAAATGTAATAAAATGAACACTCGATGTGTGTTCGTTTGCTAAAAGTGAATAATTCGAGTGGAAACATTGAAACGCAAATGCTGCTACTGCTGGTTTTGCGAATCGGCAATTAAGTTGACTGACGCTACGTCATCAATTGGCCAAAGTTTGATTGAACAAAGACTTTGGGAAATTTACATGAACAAAAATAAACAAACAGCAAATCGAGCAAATTGCAGCAACAACCGTGGCAACCAGTGTATGTGGGTAAAACTGCAAATACATGTGAGCAACAATACACACACGCACATGCATAAATATGCTGCTAAGACCAATTTGAGTTGGTAACAAAATGTCTTTATTTGCACCAAACGAAACCGGCTGACTGATTGCGTGCGAAAGGAGAAAAATTCAAAACCTAATTGTCTCTGTATAAACATAAACCCAGAGACCGGCACCGAGACCGGGAACATACGTATGTGTGTGTGTGTGTGTATGTCTAAAAATCCAAAATCATCGTGCTGCGCTTCATTTAAGTGCGACTTACAAAGAAATGACAGTGTGTACAGAAGCTCCACTCCCGCCCGTCTTTTTATGGTAAGTGACGACAGCCCGCATATGCCTGCTTGCCTCCATTTGGTACATTTGTATATAGGAAATATGTATGTAGACACCACAATGTTGCATGTTGACATACATAATTCGAACATTTCGATGTGAAGAGTTGCCGAGTTTGTGCGGCAAGTGTTTATATGCAATTCGGGAATGTCAATACAGAATTCCATTTAATAAATTCAGTATTCATGGACTGAGCAAACATGTGGCCATTGCGAGCAAATACACAGGAATTTTCATTTTTAGCACTGACAGCTTAGACAATAATTGAATAGGAATCTCCATATGTACATACGTATACATATACATGTATGTATGTGTAGATGATAGAAAATGCTAAGGAAAGAATTAAAGGAGTCGAGCAAATATACATACATACATTTGGCCGCCTGTAAGCGCAATTGGCTGAAGTATAATGTATCTATGTATATATGGATGTTCGTGTATTTGTAAATGCTTGTGAATTTGCCTGAATTCATTTGGTATGCGTGCGCATTAGCTGAGCATGCCAATGAGTTATTAGACGTGCTGCAACTGTCAACTGACACCAGCATGAGAAGTGCATACATATTGGCCGGGCAACAGACGGCGGCAGACCAACTTTAAAGGGGTTGTCGTTCAAATGAATTAAATGTGGAACATCGGTGCATAGGTGCTGCGCATAATATTCCTGTATTTATGTATATTTTATTTGCTTATAAAACACAGTTGTGATTGAACAAATAGCACCGGTATGTGCTGAAATATAACTCATTGGAAATATATATGCTGGCGAGCTTTACCCAAAATCCATAAAAAGCTTAGAAAAACAATAATTATATTGAAGAATAAATTAACATAAATACTACTAATCTCATATTTTCTAAATTCTAGACTGAATGAAGTATAATTTTAATGTTTACATATATCAAAACGTATTTCTATCTGTTATTCCCGAAATATTCTTATTATTGTAGAAACTCAAATTTGATTATATTTCCATTTTATACTCATAAATAGGGAAATAAATAATAAATTATTTTTTTTAAGAAAAATATATAACACAAAATGTATGCATTTTTTCTGCACACCACCGTTGTTTTAAACATGCTTACCAAACAAGTTGACGTGGTAATTAATTTACTTGCTTTTTATTTGTTCTTGCAACTTGATCCTTCTCGGAACTGAAGAACACCAATTGGCATGTAGTCGAATTTGGGATATTCGTGGAATAAAATTTCGAAATAAGCTAGAAAATAATTTATACTTATGCACTTAAAAGCATATAAATGGTAATTAAAAATAATATATGGGCGCGTGTGCATGAAACTATTGATTTTTTATGGCAATTTAGAAATGTGCAGCAGGAATATAGCACTATGGAGCGTATGGAGATTGACTGCTATTTATTGAGGTCAGTGACAATTTCTCTGTGCTTTTACTTATACTTTTTACTTATAAATATGTATAGCGTACACTTTGCTCAAAATTTAATAAAGTCTTTAAATTAAATCTTTTTTTATATTATAGGAATGCTTTTTCTCGCTATTTGTCGCTTAATCTCAACGCACACACTGTAAACGGTAGGAGCAGCTCAACCAACTATATGTACATACTTACATATGCTCATACTTAAACTATAACTTGCATTCATAAATAAAATATGTAAATTTTCCTACTGGGAACATATGGAGTGCAGGGCGAATACAAATGCAAATTAAAAACAATCAAAGCTTCGCGCATAAATTTCAATAAAATGCAAATAAAAATAAAGTTTGCCAACGGAAAAAAGATACTTTTCGTTTACGGAAATTTGTTCTGACGCGAATTATGCGAAACACTGAAAGCACGAAGAAAGTGTCACATAATTTGAAAAATTCAATTTGCAAACGACACACATACATATTTGTGAGCATAAGCAGACATAAATATGTATGGCTATACATATAAACAGTTACGAGCGAATGTACAATAGTAAAAGCAACGAAATTGTACACCTCACTCGATTACATGTTCGCCGAAACCCCTGCAACCTTCACTCTCCAGCTTCTACGCCATCCACCCATTGGATGTAGCAGTATTTGGTTTTTGGCACCTTCTATCCACATATATATTGTATATGTACGTACGTTGAGCATACGAGTAGGTGATGGGCGACAGCGCGCACGAACTCGTGCGATAAAAACCATTTTTCATTACACGGCAAAATATGGCATAAACGCACTGGTATGAGAAGTCAGCGCTTTTCCAAACGCCACATCCACATCCATCTAGGACACTACATCACTCTATCTCCACGCTGCAGACAGACAACAGACCGCCCGCCCGCCCGCTCTGCTCAACTTGCCGTGTACGCGCTGCGGCCGGAAAGTGCTGGTGTAGAATGTCACATGCGCCGGTGTTGCAAAGCCCAAGAAATTGACATCCTGTAGATGTGTGGGAAGTCGTACATACATACACAGGCATATCTACAATTTTACATACATATGTATATATGTGTGTATAAGCTGACGTGTGGCTTCGCTGTATGCTGCGGCTAATGTGATTGTAACAGTGGCAGAGTTCTCGCATTGCGGCGCTGTTGTACAGTGTGTCCGTTTGAACAGGCTTTCGTTCCATCATATGGCAAACTGTAGTTTCAAATATCACCTCTTAATTCTTGCATAATTTTTGCAGAATATTCGAAGCAAGTATTGACGCCGAACGTCCTCGCTAATACATGTAGGCTAGAAACCTTAGAGAGTAACAAGTCGAGCGTTGTATCAGTTAAGTACTGTCTAAAATCTCAAATCTCAATCTCAGCTCATGGGACAATTCCCAGTAACTATCACGGTTAACGTATATCCATCATCAGTGATAATCAAGCGGCTCTCCAGACAATATTATCCTTTGAAATAAATAGATTCGTGGCTGGTTCTGAACTGCATTGAGAAACTTAACAGAGTTTGGCATATACAAGGTAACAAACTTGCGAACCAACTGGTAAAAAGGCTGCGATTGCCGGGCCGGTAGGGCCGAAGCTCTTCATTGCAGTTGGTTGGCATGTTCTCCAAAATAGTCTACTAGAAGAGAAATGGGCAAGTAGAAACCGCTGCTGGCTGCATTTGCTGATTTAAACAATTAATAGAGCTCCCAAGAAACAAACTCAGACAACCTACGTCCACAGCAGACTAATATGCCATCTGCACAAACTAGGAATCTGCTTGTCGGTTAGCGAGGAAAAGGAGTCAGGTAATGAGGTCTCTGTATCCCCCAAGGAAACAGTATCACGTCCATCAGCTCTGGAACACTATCAAGCTTTCTTAACGCAACAGGGTTGGTACTTAATTGTGATAATAGGATAGGGCACAATATACCGTGGGGCGCAGTGCGTTCCTCAATCTAATCTAATCCAAGATTATGTAGGATTTATAAAACATTGTTCCCTGTAAGTGAATTTAATATAGATCATTCATTTTCTAATAAATTGGTTAAGATGGCTTATAAACTCTTCCTCTCTCTCGAAAATAAAAATTCAAGTATCATTAAAGAAACTATACGTAAAATGTTGTTGGATAATTCTGTATATTTTTATCCAAATAAAACAATACCACAAGTGGAAAATGAGTCATTACTATACATCGTACAGTATTTTAAAGTTTAATTAAAAATGACCTACAGTTCGTCGTAGGCGCAAGAGTGGCGAAAAATGATATGTTGAGTAATATCCCAGCATTTTCAGATATGAAATGCATGTAAGTGAGTTTGTGGTCTTCAGTGGTTGAGGTAAGTAATGCATATAAGTATGTACTTATGTATGCATGCGAGTTTATGAATAAGTATTAACGGATACTGTATGTTTATGTCTGCTCATATGAGCTTATACCTTTACACATACTTACTTACTTGCCTCATGCGCTTAAATGGTGGGGTGTGATAAAACTCGAGGATTATACCGTATTATGGTATTCATAATTGTGACGCTTACACACTTCATGCCACACAGGCATGAGCCGAGCGAAAGTCATAAAAAACCATACAGCGGCAGCAAGGAAGAAATTGTGAAAATATGGAGAAATAGCAAAAATTATAGAGAGCAGTGGCTACAAACGTACACATACGCAACCAAATGAGATTGCTTGGTATTTTAACTGTGGCACACACATTCATGCAGTTGTGTGAGTGCGTGCCATTGTAGACGGTTTTTTGCTGGCGCTTTTGCTTTCTGAGCATTTGCCACACCAGCAGGATTTGCGATTTATGAGCTCGTGAAATGAATTAGCATCAAAAGCCCTGGCAGGAGCAGCTTTTTTGCGCACCACACAAGCCTACTAGCATGTACCACTGTATGTACTGTGGAGAGAAGTGCAAATTGTTAATTTGATAAGCAAATAAAAAAGAGTCAGCGATGTGATGACGATTTGCCGTAATTTTTTTTTCATTCTACTCTTAACTCAACTGCTTGATAGTTGCAGTAAGTGAAGTGCCAAGGACGCATGGCATATCCTATGAACAGGTTTCGAGGAGCTCTATGATGAACATTCCTAATTCAGTTTTCACGACAATTGCACTCATGCTTCGAAGCAGTTGAGTGAATGCGCTATCTCGAAAAGCGCAATTGATAGCGAAAGGACGCGGAGTGGGGTAAATTATACGGGTAAATTTATGAAAATCGCAGTAGTGAAAATGTAAAAGTGATTTTTAAATGTTGCCATTGTCGGAATTAGCATGCGAAATGCGTGTGACGAGAGGTGGAGAGACGGCTTAGATCTACTGGCATACTACCGCGCTGCACTGCAATTTAATTAAAACGAAGCATAGTCAACGGTGAAAGGACAAAGGAAAGCCTGAATAGTTGGAACACAACCGAATGAAGCACTCATTCGGCATCAATTCATTAAGAACGCATCAAGAGCCACGGCGAAGTGGCTACCACTGCAGCAGCAGCAGCAGCAGCGAAGGCAACAATCAAACGGTAAGGAACGCTGCAGCAATATACTCGTATTTACAATGAGACACTACCTACCGAACGATATAACGAATGCGGCGCTGATAATGGTGGGGTATTTCTGTGTGTAGTAGTACCGAATGATGGTGGCGCTGGGAATGCAGTGGCTCTTAAAAAGTGCGCATTAATTGTGAGTTATGACAGTTTAAGCGCTGATCATTAGATGCAGTTCAAAGAACGAAGTAGGAGGAGGAGCAACGAAAGAAAAACTGAAACTATAATTCAAATTAAAATTCCAATGGCATTTAGTGGAAGGCCGTACCCTCTGCACTTCAACCCCTCATGAGCTCATTATTTGTAGTCGTTTGCGTGTGACAACAACCTCTTATGCTTTCGTTGATTACATGCCACTTGTGCCACGCAACAAAAAAAATAGTTTATTTCTATTTGCTACGTTCCGGATAAGGCAATGCACTCATAAAAGAATTTTCAAGTAATTTCAATAATTTGTTCTAACAAAAAAACGTTTTTTTTTTTGGAAAAGAAAGTTTATTGTTTTCCGATTTGTGGAAATATACATGCTCTTTTAAAATTTTCGATGTGTTTTTCTATTTGTGACTTGAATTCTAAAATGACCTTTTACCAAATGTTTCACGGAGTAATTCGAAAAATGTTTCCTGACAACGGTAAAAGAAATAACGTAGTCTCCCACTCCCAACCAATTATAGACGAGGTCCCTGAAATACAGTTTTATACCTCGATTATTAATTACAACTCAACTCCACCACAATTGAAATTTAAACTTGGTCTTATCATTAACAACAGATTAGGTTACTATTTTTGATGTTGAGTTGTCATCGCCTTGGAAGTTGAGTTGTCAGACCTTTTTGTCCCAATGACAGATATGAACGTCATTTGACAGTCCCAAATGGCAATTCTATTTTCGGCACCTATCGAAAATTAATTGAAAATTCGATGTAATAATTATAGATATTTCAATGCATTTTAAGATTCGCAATGTTTGGAAACAACAATTTGTAATTTAAACTTCCACCGCTCACTTCATACACTTGTACTTTCAACTCTCACCACCGAAATGGTTGGAAATACTCACTCTACCATGTTGATTGCAAAAGCCAAATCAAAGTCAAACTTCGCAAAAGAGCAATAAACAAGTGAAAATAAATTTACGCACTTACATACGTACATAAATGTACTATATATACAGGTTGCAGGCTTAAAAAATGGTATTTTCTGAAAAATAATTGAATACATGAATACGCTTGTGTGAGTTGGTGCAAACTTTTTGGCACTTCGACGCGCAGCATGTGAAAATGAAAATTAATCCGATTAAATATGTCACTAATTAGGGTAATATGTTTGGGGACTTCACACGTTCGTGTGGTGTTATCTGGCGACACATTTGAGTTTAATTACATATAGCACAATAGGCGCACACATATGTACATATGTATATTCCTCGCAATACACATATACATACACACACTTGTGCACAAGGTTTTATTTATTTGATATATACTTATACTAACCTATATACGCATGTGCACATATTTACATAAAAGGGAAACCGCATCATTGTATCACAAGTCCATTTAAGACGTTAAAAGTTTTTGAAGGAAGTCGAAGAAGCTGAGTATTGTTTTATTTACTTCTGCTACTATTATTAAATAATAACTTTGTATAAAGATTCGAATGTATTATGGCTCAAGTACTCACCCTTCAGACTAAAGAAGGAATCAATTCTTAATCTCAATTGTTTCTTATTATTAAACAAAACAAAATGAGACGTATTCAAAAAAACATTGTGGCTATAGCTGGCAGAAATCGATATTTAAAACGAAGAACCCTAAATTATAACTGCTCTATATAAAGGTTCTGTGGCCGGGAACCCAGATCAAGTCTAGTTAAAGTTGTTCATTCAGTGAACTCAATGTTTTCTTGCAATTATGGACAAGGCTGGAATTAGTCATTGGCGACGACAAGGACAGGAGTGCCGCCTGGCTTCCTGTGTATATTGTTGCTTTATGTATTCTCCCATAGTTAGTCAATAGAGCTTCACAGGCCTTCTCTATACTCAGTACTTCTCTATACCCAGTACTTGAAAGATGCTAGTCGAGTTCGGTAGACTGATAGAGAGAGAAATCTTAAGATCATCGGAGTATACCCTGTACCTCCTACGCAGTTCATTTAGGATCCGTCGGTATAGACTGAGATGGTATTTTCTCGCCTACAAAGCCTATTCTCCTTTTTCGTCTAGATTGTATCCTCACCTGGAAGTAACTCTTAAAATCTAACTTTGGGTGAATGTCTGAATTATAACCATTTACTTTGATTTGGTTCACTATGCCCATAGTTCTTCTGGTTTCCTAATTCTTAAAGCAAAATATGCTGTTATTTTATGATGTTTATAGATGTTTATGGGTAGTTGATGCAGAAGCACATTAAGTGCATCAGTCGGACATGAGTTGATAGCACCTGTAACCCCTGTATAGTCTGCTTTCCTATTCTATTTAATTTTCTGATTTTGGATTTTTTCTTTAGAACTGGCTACAGAGAAAAATATAAAGCAACACAATCTGGATTAAAAAAAACTTCATTGAAATATATGGGCCGAAAATTACAACGTATAGACTTATTCATGTCACTTTTCAATATATCAATTAGCGGACCAAGAGAAAGAGGGACTTAAATATGGACATTAATGTTTTATCCAAATTCAATTTTAAGAATAGCACTGTCCAACAGCATTTTTGGAACAGAATAGAGACCCTATAATTCTGAAAGGGTATGTTGAGTAGATCATTCTTGTAGAACAAACTTATGGTCCAGCACGTCTGAGTTTTTTTTTACAGTGGGTCAAAGTTTTCATTTCTTGGTCGAAGGGAGCATTATACTATATGAAAAAAATGTTGTAAGTTAATGTCTGAGAGAATTCTTATGGTCAGAGTTGTATTGTGGAATTGTATGAGGATTATTTTTGTGGAAGATCTTAACCCTCTAACTAGTTTCTTTATGGGTCAATTTGACACTTTTTTCGAGAAAATCAAAAAATATCCTTTAAAAAAGGACATTTAAGGATTAAAATATTCTACGAAAATGTTTGGCGGAAAAATTCAGTGGGGGTCACCAAAGACACCATTGTTGTAAATAAAGCTCTTTACGATTGATAAAAAAATTATAATTTTGTTTTAATAGTGGTTTATTATAGTATGTACATATTTATTTTTTTGCTTCAACAGTAGTAGGATAATGGATTAAAGATTAAACTTAATATGCTTTGCTGTATTTAGCTTGACGTGGATGTTCCGATGTGTCAAGGTTTCTGTACAAGCCCCATACGTATTCAGCAAGCAATACAGTTTGGGATTTCCCTTTGAATCTTTCTTCCAATACCTTTATATCTTAATGAAACCTTTCACCGTGTTCATCTGAAACCGTTCCAAGGTTTTCTTTAAAAAAATTCATATGAGAGTGCAGAAATGCAGCTTTAGTGACATCTTAACGCCAATATTGTTAAAACCGATTAGCATGCTTTCAATATTTTCTGCATAGTTTTGTGCTTTTGAGTTTCCAAGGAATTCTGATATAACCAGCTGCATAAAGTGAAATGCTGTCTTTTGCATATCCGACAGATGACCATAAAATTCTTCATCTTGTAATAATTTTCTTATATCGGGTCCAACGAGCATTCCTAGAAAAGGTAGTTTACATTAAATGAAATAAATTATTTCTTAAAACCGTATTTTACCTTCTTTTAATTTTGCTGCAGATAATCTGGGGAAAATTGTTTGAATGCGTTTGAAAGCATACCTTTGTGTATTTAAGCTTTTAATAAAATTTTTCACCACGCACAACTTAATATGCAGCGGTGGAAGTATGACCTTATCTTTTGGGACAAGAGATTCATGGATTACATTTAAGTCACCAATAATATTTTCTTTACGTTCTTCGAAATATTTAATATGATAATGGCTGCAGGTAGCACGTGAATCCCATTTACAAATAAAGCACATATATTTTGATATATTTTATGTATCCTGTTTGCATTCCAGTCAATATTACAATCATTTTGAAGTCCTCGCATACTTCCCATTTATATTTATAGTATTCAATTTTATTTAAGAGATTTGAAATATTTGCGTATGTTTCATCCTTTTTTGTGGAATACGCAACCGGTATTGATGGATGCTGATTTCCATTGTGCAGTAAAACTGCTTTTAAGCTGTGTTTTGAACTATCTATAAATAGTCGCCAAGCGGAAGAGTCCAGTGGAAGCTTTAGATATTTTAGAACCTCTTCAATACTGCAACAGTACACAAGTTCTTCTGATTTTTTAAAATAAGTTTCCAAATCGGCGTGTGTTTTTCTTGGCAATGTAACTTTTACATCGGCTTTTATCAAATTCCTGTTTTTCAATCTGGAACATAATATTTCAGCTTTCTCTTTTGTTAGTCCTAAATCTCTTACAAGATCTTCAAAATAAGCTTGGTCTATCAAATTAGGACATATGTTTAAACCACCAGGAGGCAAGTAACTTAAATCTGATATGTTTTCAACCGCCGCTGTTATTTCTGTATTGGCGTATGTCATATTGGCCGAAAATGTATGTGTAGGCGGTTGAGGCACCGGAACACCTTCACAGCGCACTTCTGGTAAAATGACATTATTTGTTGCTTCGTATGTCATTATCGCGTAGTGCCTTTGGCGCAGAAAATGGCGCCTTAGTACCGCCTTTGTACCAGGTAAAAAGACCACTTTCGCAAGTAGTACATACAGTTTTTGGTATCAAAGCTTCACATAAAAATCGTATTCCAATGAAAAGAAAATATGGTTCTTCAATTGTAGGGAATATCTTTCTTCTGCTTTGAAGGTGCGTAAAATGTCCACAAATAAAACAAAACCAATCTTTTAATTTGCAAACAGAATCCGCCATGCTTATTTAAGCTTTAATTGTTCTTTTTTTTATATTAATTTTAGTAAAAATCACACCCGATATGTACTGCTTAGTAAGTCAATTATGCTTAATTTTATCACACCCGATTTGTAAGTCACAGCTGACTAGACGCGAGAACTCAGTGTTTGGCCCGGCCGAACTTGACGATGTTTTCACCTACTTTTTATATGTTGGCGTGTAACACTGAAATTTTCCGCCAAACATTTTCGTAGAATATTTTAATCCTTAAATGTCCTTTTTTAAAGGATGTTTTTTGATTTTCTCGAAAAAAGTGTCAAATTGACCCATAAAGAAACCAGTTAGAGGGTTAAGATCTTCCACAAAAATAATCCTCATTCAATTCCACAATACAACTCTGACCATAAGAATTCTCTCAGACATTAACTTACAACATTTATTTCATATAGTATAATGCTCCCTTCGACCAAAAAATGAAAACTTTGACCCACTGTAAAAAAAAACTCAGACGTGCTGGACCATAAGTTTGTTCTACAAAAATGATCTACTCAACATACCCTTTCAGAATTATGGGGTCGCTATTCTGTTCCATTCAAAAAGTCTTCATTTGTTGGACAGTGTAGTTATATTGTGTTTGAATTATTCACCTTTTCATCAATTAGTGGGTACAGTGTACAAATAAAAATATGGTTTTGTATAAAACCTTTGTAATCATTTAATTTGGCTTATAGTGAACAAACAAAAGCAAACAGTGCGCATTATTTATGCCCTAACCTAAACATCCTATTTCGGTATAGTAATTATGTGATTGTGGTTGCCCTTTCAGAAATGCAATGCCTCTGGTACCTAACAGCACACTTTTTTCCATTTTTTTTTTTTTCATTTTAAGAAGCATGCGAATCAGTTGGAGACGCAGAGAAAGCAATTGCCTTGCGAACCTTGCAACCATTCAGTTGTGAAATTGTTATTGGTGTTGAATTTCAGTGATCGTCTACTTTTACGTGTTTTCATTTATATCCGCACTTTTTAAACTTCAACAACGTGTCAAAAGATTCAAATGGAAACCTTGCCTCATCTAAGTCTACAAATTGCACAGACACGGCGACCGTCAAATGATATGCTGTTGGTGCAGCAAAGCGAGTTAAGCCTAGATAACATTGTGCAGACGAATTGGCGACCGAATGGCCAGACGCGCAGTGATGTGTGAATTTCCAGCAACACCGAAGTCATCAGTATATTGAATAATGAAGCGCAATTAAATGATTTGAATTGTTCGTACAAATTCATTTTATGAAAAATAGTTGTAAACATTTTTCTAAAAATTTTGCGTCTTTTAATATTTCACTTGTTTATAAAACTCATTAGTGCTTTTATTTTGCACATCACTGTATATTTTTGCATTTCCGTTGCAACGGTGACAACTTGTCCTCCATATTTGCTTGTATTTTATTTTTTTTGTAGCCTTGGCTTTGTTTCGAGGTCTATAATGCAATTAGGATCTTTCACCAAGGTTGCTCCAGTACACAAATCCAGTCGTACAAACACATGCTTTCCTTCCGTTTCACTCGTTGTTCTTTCGTATTTAGTTACACCAGTCCGTAGAATTTTATGTATGTACCTTCTAACCACAAAATACTATTCCCAGACGTACAGGTTATTTGGCTTGACGATATTCGATGTCAATGTTGGCATTATTATTGTTGTTGCAGACATTCTTAGCAGTACATTTCGCCAATGATGTGCTTGTCTTGCATATTTATTGTAGCTTCGTTATGTAGCTGTTCCGTTTCGAATTGACAGATTATTCGTCATTATCGACGGATCAGACAAATCCATCTATTGTTGCTTTACTTTCTTGCGTTGCGAATAGAAACAGGAAAAAACATAAGCGTGTATTTGTAAAGCAAAAACCATAAAAGTTCATCAGGTTATCCAATTACTTATGGCATTAATACACACGAAACACTTACGCGACTGTAATCTATATTCTTGGATGAGTGGAGAATCACGATTAAGCATACTTATCCTCAGAAATTTCGAAGTTACTAGACATACTGGTTTAATATCGTCTGAGACTTAGATTAGCTGAACAAATCTGAAATATTCGATTGCGGGAAACTTTCGGTCTGACCATATCAAGGCTTGGATTTGTGCCGAATATATTGTAACGTATCTGGTAATTACTTAGTTTTTAAACCTCAAAGTTAGGTTAGGTTATAAGGTAAGGCTATAAATCTCTGCATATGCAGGAAGATAAAACCTCAAGGTATTATTCCTTAACAAGGTCCTCCCCAGGCGGATGGTATGAAATAGTACCGTTTGAAATAGATTCCAGGCTGGACCTCGACATAAAGGTATACAAGGGAACGAACTTGCGGAAAAACTGGAAAATTGCGGCTACCAGGCTAGTAGGGCCAGAGCCCTTAATTGCAGTTGGTCGATATGTTCTTTGAAGTCGTTTACAAGAAGAAGAACGGGCAAGTATAAACCCCCTCTGGCTGCAGGGACTTCGCCATTCCAAACTGTTTCTAGGGGAATATAACCACTGCATACTAAGGTCCAATGGACAAATCATAATCTAATGTAATCTTAAATAATGATGCAGTTATCAATCTTATGAAATATATGTACATTCTACAAAAGAGTGGTAGACAAGTAGAACGAAAAAATATAATTTGGTTTATAACAGCTTTTTGAAATTTTTATACTCTCGCAACAAAGTTGCTACGAGAGTATTATAGTTTTGTCCACATAACGGTTGGTTGTAAGTCCTAAAACTAAACGAGTTAGATATAAGGTTATATATATCAAAATGATCAGGGTGACGAGAAAAGTTAAAATCCGGATGTCTGTCTGTCCGTCCGTCCGTGCAAGCTGTAACTTGAGTAAAAATTGAGATATCTTAATGAAACTTGGAACACGTGTTCCTTGGCACCATAAGAAGGTTAAGTTCGAAGATGGGCGGAATCGGACCACTGCCACGCCCACAATATGGCGAAAACCGAAAACTCTTAAAGTGCCATAACTAAGCTATAAATAAAGCTATGGAAGTAAAATTTGGTATGAAGGATCGCACTAGGAAGGGGCATATGTGGATGTAATTTTTTTGGAGAAGTGGGCGTGGTCCCTCTCCCTACTAAGTTTTTTGTACATATCTCGCAAACTACTAAAGGTATATCAAGGAAACTTTCTAGAGTCGTTTCTTTTAGGTACTACCTTATACAGTCCAAAAATGAAGGAAATCGGATTGTAACCACGCGGTGGGCGTGGTGTTGGAGGTAGTCCCATACAAAAGTTATGTTGAAAACTACTAAAAGTGGGTAAACTCACTAACGAAAATCGCCAGAAACACTAAATTTCACATAAGAAATGGCATATGGAAGCTGCACTCAGATTTTGTTACAAAATGGAAATGGTGGCATCGCCCACTTATGGGTCGAAAACCATATCTCAAGAACTACTCGACCGATTTCAATGAAACTTGGTTTGTATTAGTTTCTTTACATCCCAATGATATGTTGTGAAAATAGGCAAAATCGCTTTACAACCACGCCTACTTTCTATATACCAGAATTTGAAGACGATCTGAATCGTTTACTTTACAATATATAAAGTAAGCACTAGTAAAGATATCGATGCAGAACTTTGCACAAATACTACGTTTATAGTGTGGCAGCCCCATTCTAAAAATCACCGAAATCGGACCATAGGTTGTAAAGGCCCCATATATCGAACGTGAGGACCTCGGTACTTCTAACCTAATATTAGGGTTTCCAACGAATATGTGGGTCAAATTGTGTATTATATAATATTAATAAAGTTAAATAAATAAATTTGCGAGAGTATAAAATGTTCGGTTACACCCGAACTTAGCCCTTTCTTACTTGTTTCTCCGCTGTATTTCAATTATAACTCGTACACGAGTGTACTATACTTATTATTAGATTTCTTCGATATCCCAAAAACGATGCACAATAACGAATGGAAGCTTAACCGAATACTTTTATGACTTCGTCACATTTGGATTATCAGGAACTCAATATAATGTCGATTTTAAAGCTGCTTTCGACAGCACGAAAAGGAGCTGCCTTTACGCCGCGATGTCTGAATTTGGTATCCCCGCAAAACTAATACGGCTGTGTAAGTTGACGTTGAGCAACACCAAAAGCTCCGTCATGATTGGAAGGACCTCTCCGAGCCGTTCGATACCAAACGAGGTTTCAGACAAGGTGACTCACTATCGTGCGACTTCTTTAACCTGATGCTGGAAAAAATTATAAGAGCTGCAGAGCTAAACCGAGAAGGTGCAATCTTCTACAAGAGTGTACAGGTCCTGGCGTACGCCGATGATATTGATATCATCCGAAGCAACAACCGCGCCGTTTGTTCTGCTTTTTCCCGCATGGATAAGGAGGCGAAGCGAATGGGTCTGGAGGTGAATGAGGACAAGACGAAATATCTCCTGTCATTAAACAAACAGTCGGCGCATTCGCGTCTTGGCTCCCACGTCACTGTTGACAGTCATAACTTCGAGGTCGTAGATAATTTCGTATACCTGGGAACCATCATCAACAACACGAACAATGTCAGCCTCGAAATCCAGCGCAGAATAACTCTTGCCAACAGGTGCTACTTTGGACTGAGTAGGCAATTGAACAGTAAAGTCCTCTCTCGACGAACCAAAGTCAAGCTCTACAAGTCGCTTATCATTCCCTTCCTGCTTTACGGTGCAGAAGCTTGGACGATGTCAACATCAGATGAGACGACACTAGGAGTTTTCGAGAGGAAAATTTTGCGCAAGATTTATGGTCCTAAGAACATTGGCAACGGCGAATACCGCAGACGATGGAACGATGAGCTGTACGAGTTATACGACGACATTGACATAGTTCAGCGAATAAAAAGACAGCGGCTAAGCTGTTATCATGTTATCATGTTATCCGAATGGACGAAAACACTCCAGCCCTGAAAGTGTTCGATGCAGTACCCGCCGGAGGAAGCCGAGGAAGGAGAAGGCCTCCACTCCGTTGGAGGGACCAGGTGGAGAGCGACCTGGTTACACTTGGGATCTCCAACTAGCGCCGAACTGCGAAGGAGAGAGAGAGATGGCGCACTATCGTCGATTCGGCTATAACCGGCTAAACGGTTGCAACGCCAATCACATACATACAATATAATGTAATTACGGATTCGTCAAAATTAACAATATTCAAAAAATTATTGCCAAAAATATCATTGTATATTAAGGATTTGCCTGCTTGTTAAGACTCATATTCAATATATTGGTATGGTGTAAAATAGGAGGCGAATTCTCAATTCTAATAAGCTATACCTTTGAACAATCAGTTGAGTATATAATATTCGAAAGATATACTCGTTTTAAGCCACCCCAATCGCCAAATAAATCTCCCATATGTACATACATATGTCTGCGAGTTTGTATACGTATAATGTGCAAAAATCCTGCGCTTAATTATGAAATTCCGAACTAATTCGATTGCTTCGTAATCCTGTCGGCTTAGTAGTGTCATGTTTTGCGAGGATTGCAATACAGTATGATTGTGTGTATGCAGCGCCAGTCAATTTATATGGATATGTAAGTATGTTTATACAGTATACTCTCGAAAAGTAAATTCTCAGAAAGTAAATAATCGCGGAAAAGTTAATCACCTTTAAGATTACACATGCACCTCGAAAAAGTAAATTTTTTAATTTAAGATTAAATTTTTGTAAATTTTTTAATTTACTTTTCAGAGAGTGTGATAAAAAATTCGAAACGAAGCAAGCAGCGTTTTTTACGATGTTGCAAAAACACTTACTCTCTTGTTTATCGCATCTTTTTAGTAAATAAACTCTCCTACTTGATCCACCGGTTTAAAAATGAAAACGATGCAAATCAGGTGTCAGACGTTTTGAATTGTCGTACAAAAATGGTCAGAAAATATAAGGCAAAAGAAAAAAAACAAAAGAATATTCAAGATTTTTCTCTTCATAGTAAATACATATGTATGTATGTAAATGTAAATATGTTTTTCATGTAAATCCATATGTTTTATTGAAGCAAAGAAATGAATGAATTTTTTAAGTTTAAAAATGCATTTAATATTATAAAAACAGATAATTTATGTATATACATATGTATTTGGAAAAGTGAATTATTCGATAAGTAAATTACCCAAAATACCAATCGATTTGCTTTTCGATAGTATACTGTACATACATTTACCTTTATTCGTACTCATCCCTATATTTGTAAGTGCAAACTGAGCCTGGTCAAGCAAATGCGCAATAGCAGGGCGATTATGTAGGTGTCCATACCTGTTACACGTTTATATATAGTAATGCATGGTAAAATGGCAAACTAGAAAGACATATGGGAAATAAGACATCAAAAGGCAGCCAAGAAAGACATAAATAGCAATCACGATTGGTAACATGGTACCAACAGTGACAGGAGAGCCGGCGCACACGCCAGCTGGAATTAGCCTTATTATAAGCTGAAAAGGCATTGCATGTCAACCAAAAGTGCTTCCAAAGAAAACAGTGAATTTGCAGAACGCAGAGGCATACAATTGTATAAATATAAGAGTGTGAGCCTGTGAATTGCTGCGCTCTTTTGTGAGTTAATTTAAGGCTAAAATCAGCACCTTTTCGATGTGTGATGTGTGTGGTCACAACTTTCATGTCACAGTTATTTAGCATAAACTTGCACAAACATATGTAAGTACTTAGTATTTATGCATCCTTTGTATATGATTCACAGCATTAATGTGAACATAAACAAATAATTGCAATTCTGACGCATAACCCAAGCCAAACAACAACTTCAACCAAGGTTGAAGGAGCAGCAACACATGCAGCTCAGTAAGTGGAATTCGGGTAGGTGTGTACGGAGAATTGAAGGCGTTCCTACTAATCTAAACATACGCCATCATGCAGAGCAAATAATTTTCTAATTTATTAGCAATTGCTGTCGAACAAGCCGAAACCGAGTTGTGGCTCAAGCGGCTGGCTGAAATTCGAACAATTACTTACATTTAGCGAACGCAATAGAAGTCACCAACACACACGCATGCATTTGAGCGCAGTTGGTTATTTATGGCAGCAAAACAAATAGAAACGAGGAGTGTGGCATAAAAGTGCCGCATGTTGGCGCATACACATGAACGCACTCTTGCAACTTGCTCGCATAATTAACGTACTCACACATACATATATGTATGTTTGTATCCAATGCGTCGCATATGTTGCATGTGGCCTGTTGATTGCATTTGTGTTGTTAGTTCAAGTGTCACCAAAAAAAGTGATTTTTCAAGAAGTCGCAAGTTATTTTCAATATTCCTGCGGCATTAGTATTTGCTTATGCAGATACTTCAATATAGATGTACATACACACATATACATATGTATATGTGTATTTGTCCTATGTGTGTTTCTTGTGTTACTTATTTAATCGTTAGGTCAGTATTTGTTATTTGCATAATTGTTTCCTGTATTGTGGGGACCTCACGCAGGCGGACGCAACAACACAAGCAACAACAGTTAAATTTATAAAGTGCCGCAAAGTTAAATATCGACCGCTACTCAATGCATTACTAACGAACATTGTTGTTGTGGTTGTAACTGCTTTCGTTTCTTCTTTTGAAATTTATACAATGTGGGTGATCTGCACGCGTGTATGCACAATTGTTCCAATTGTCTTCATGCTCGGTTATTGTGATCAGCTGTAGAGCATTCACAGCACAATGATGCGGTGGACTTTACACAATAAAACAGTTATGTAAGTACACATACATGTGTTTTTGTGGTATACCACATCTTCAGTTTAATTTTTCTCCAATTTTAACAGACCCACCAACGTTTCGTAGTATTTACGATGTGTCAAACAGCTGCTAATCTTAATTTGAAAATACCATTGATTGGATCTATTGTTTCACAAAGTAAACTCTTAGTTTTATACATAGTTAAATAACAACTGAAGTGAATGAACGTATTTGATTTAGATCGAAAAATCGATGAAAATGTGGCGTGTATCGATTCTTTTCTCTCGGGTCTTTCCCAAGGTTTTGCGCATGGTGAATATCTGGTCCATGGTTAATTTGGCAGGACTAAAGCCATACTGATTTTTGGAGTGCCTATATTTATGGATTTGGCAGAGCACACTTATGTTCCAATCGTCGAGACCATATTCTGCAAATAAGCTGATGCATGCACCTTATAAGTTCTTCGCGGTCGTATTTCAATAGCTCAGCCGCCATTCCATTGGCCACCGCCGATCCATTGTTCTTCAAGCAAGTAAATACTATTCGGGTTTCTTTATGGTCGGGCAATGGAACATCTGTTCCATCTTCATCGATTGGGGAATCGGGTGTGCTATCTCCTGGTGTTCCGCTTTAACTGCCATTCAGCAGGTTGGAGAAGTGTTCCCCCTATAAACTCAGTATGCCCTGGACATTACCCTCTTGGTTTCTACGTGAGAATTCTTCAATAATCAATAAAATGTTTCCACCGCCTTCTTTACACAGCAAATAAGCTCAATGAGATACATCAACACGCCTTCCACTGCTTCTTCGGATGCAATACTATATCCATGCAAAAATATGGCTAATAGCACTTGATCTGTCAGAAGTACATTAATTACTTTAGTTAAACTCCAACTGTGATTCTCCACTTGTAAACCCCCGTAATCATGTTTTTCGCTGTCGAATCCCACTCCGTGTCCGTTTTCCTGATACTGTGTCACCGCGCTATTTTATCTAACCAAAGTAAACTACAACAAAACTAAGTAAATTCACGAATTCCAAACAAACAACGCCAATGCAAGTTGTAATAGTGTCGAGAATTAGCAAAAATAGAGTCACCGCAAACTGGCTTTCTCTAGCAATATGTATGGTATGCGGAATCTACAACCGTAGAGAGTGCCACAAAAACCTCACAACGCAAGAGTAGCCATTGAGGAGGAAGATTGGAGCAGGTCAACATGCAATCCCAAATGAAAGTTTGCGGTGTCGAGTGCGCCGTCCCGGTAAAGTACAGTGCAATGGCAACTGAAGTAGGCGAAAAGTGGCAGGCTAGAAAAGCAAGAGTTTATGTACACTTTGTAAAGCAAAATGCGACAACAACAACCGCATGTACACCAACAATCATGCTACGCGCTGGTGATGCGCAACCACTATAATATCAAAAAATTTGCACCTGCAATGCAAATGTGACTTCCAGTGATACATAAGACAAAAATGACTCTTTTACACTTGTATTTGTAGCACTGACAAAGAAAGACTCGTGTTGCCAGCAACAAGAACGTACGAACTGCAAGAGTCACCCACCAGTTCACCTGTGCCGCCAACAAACTACACTTTTGCCACCTCGAACTTTCATTTTCCTTTCTTCTGCGCTTTTATCTAGCTTCCGTTGTGCGAAAATACATTTTTGTTGTTGCACATTGTATTGTTGTTGTGCTTGTGTTGCTGAACACCTAAATCAAGTTGACACAAAACAGCAGCATTTAAATCATTTTTAAGCGACTATACTACTGCAGCTTCACGACTCAACTCAACCGAAGTTCACTTTTTAGTTGCATGACTTCATGAATGGCCCACCAGTACCACCACCGCACCTGACCACTGACATAACGCACCACACAAACCGCGCATCTGCGAAAGCGACGACTCTCCATGGACCAATTTTATCTCGTTTTTATGTTTCCTTCTGTTACAGTTTACTACAATTTCTATTTTTTGTCTGGCTCCTTATTGCCCTTTGTGTGAACGTGAGTTTGCTTTATTGGAATTTATAGCGTCGCGTTTTTACGCCTAATAGCTTCAATTGGTCGGGGAGATTTTGTTGCTGTTTCCGGGAACTTTTCGCCTTGCAGACTGCTCTTTTGGCTATTATTGTTCCTTGGTGTGCAACTTGCTATAATTGTAGCGCATATCCTCACCCTTCACTGCTCGAAAATACTTTGTCCAATCATTCATGAGTACTTGTGAAAAAGAAACAGATGTGTTGTGCAAATTAAAATGGAAACACAACACAAGAAGCAAGTAATTTATTGAATTTGTTTACCTGTTAAAAACAGGTTTAGAGTCACCCTCTCAGCACCCCTGTGCGTTAATGGTGGCGCATTGCAGTTTGATAACTCAATTCTACGTGCGTCTGTTATTATTCTCCTTAAGATTTGCCATCCATAAATTTTGTCTTAAGTCACACTGCTGTCAACACCTTTTTATGGCTGACCGATCCCCCCTTTACAGTTAATGTGTATCACTTTTGCAGAGTTTGTAATTTCATAAACGCAAGGCTTTTACTGAGTAGCTTTTTTGAAACTTTTTGATTTGAGCTTTTCTATTAAATGTTGTTTTTGATAGTAAACTTTAAAAATATTCCAGTGGCAAGTTTTAGGGCAATTATTTATAATATCATGCGATTCTTGAGAATCTTCTCAACAGTTACGCATTGACTCCTGCATTCCAGTGAAACTTATTCGAAAACTCTTTTCTACAGATTTTAAATTTGGCTATTTTCCTCTCATGTCAGTTAAAGCATTAGTAAAGACTCCAACATTTCTATTATTGATAACTAAATCACTTACCGAAATATATTGGAAAATACTTTATTAAAATTCAAGTTTAAGCGCCACTTACCTGAAAGAAAAAAATAAAGTGAATTTAATATACATATGTACATACAATATAATAAATTACATGTTATTAAGAAAAGTATAAAGAAGGAATACTTCATTCGATAGTAATCTGGCTGGGGGCCCTTAAATAGCCCAGTCTCGAACGGAGCTTACCGATACCTGGAGCCCTCAGTAATAAGATAGCCTAACCTGGGGGGCTATACGCAAGCGGACCTGCTCTACCCTAAAAACACAAAGGTCTTCTGAAGAGGCTAAGCCATCAGCTAAAACGCCGAAGACAAAAAGGGAGGTAAAAGTCGCTCTCTGATGTGGCCTGTAACTAAATAATCATTGGTTTCCTGAATGAGGTTGATCCCGAAGGCATAATCCCAAGGCCCAATGGTAATGGGTGCAAGCCGCATTGACAAAGGTGGCGCTGGAAGTGCTTTTAAGCAATCCAGGTCCACCACAGCATGTAGAGATGCTGGCTGATACCAGGGCCAGATTAAAAAAATTGCCTGTCACGAAAGATCGGTCCAGCTATACAAAGCCGCTATAGCTAAAGTTGGGAAAGTATACACCGGACCATAGCTGGTAGTGGTCGACAAGAAAGAAAAATTAGTGGTCATCTCTACTTCTAACGTTCTTTCTGTGCCTGTTAAGGATTTGTTTGTTGGACATGGTTACTTGATCTCTATTAAAAATATATTGTACACGAAATTGATTTATATTTATAAAATATAATTTCTCTATTATTTCATAGTGAATACCATTAAAAATAATTTAATACTAATAAACCGTGAATCAATAAATTTATATAATATGCTTGCTTCTTCTGATATTTCACGCAGTCAGATCCCTTTCCCATCACACTACATATGATCGAATACATATTCATACACATGTATCTAGCGCCACTATACTACACTTGCCCCACTGGGTCGACGGAGTAGGGCGACTTGAAGCCGTATCTGATGTAATTAAAAACAATTACGAGCCTCATTAAAACACTGTCACTGCATGAAGTCGATGCAGCTTACTTCTATTCTGTATATATGCATGTACACATAAAGTTCATGGAGAAACTTTACAATACACGATCGCGCTTGTATAATAGCCCTAGGATAAGTGCTAAAAAGCATTTGAGAAAACAGTGCCTTACTTCGTCTTGATGAATCGATCGCAATGCCTGGTACCATGCATTAGTGGCGGCACGGCGATCGAACAAACAAAATCACACGCCCTAATGGCAATGCGGCGCGTACAAACGCCCCTCTTTAGCAGCGCGCAACGCTAAGCATAATCATCGCCAGCATTAGTGGCATTAGCGACGGCATTCTCCGGCACTTTCTCCGCCGCAGCAGCAGCTGGTAGTTCGCCTACGCATCTTTCGCTTAATACTCGTCCGCCACTTCGGCCTGCATTCACACAATTAAAATTTGACAGTCTCAAGTGGAAGCGAAGAATTGAGAAATTGTACAGGAACCATGGGATGCATTCAGGCGCGCATTCTGTTATTGTTTTTTATTGCAGCGACGTTGTTTGCATACAGCGACAAAGTACTTAATGCATCTGTCCAACTTCCCCCCTGCCTGCGCGTCTGTCCCATGCAAGTTGCTGCCGAAATTATAAATGAAAACAATAAAAATTATAAAGACAATTTAATGTCTGATTGTGAGTGATGTGACAACCCGCCACGGCGGTCGCTTCAAACCGCACATTCGTCCCCACATCATTCTGGTGCCCCGCTCACAGGGCTCACATGGGCTCTTCACTTCGTGGATGTGGAGTATACATTTAATTGGGTTAATCATCACAAGGCGGCGGGCATAGGCGACATAAAAATAATAAAAACATTATACAAACATAAGTGTATATGTATAATGAGAAATAGGTTCAAACATGTGTATGCCACCAGCTCGTTCTTTAAGTCGCCCCTTCATGCCCCACATGAGTACTCGTCTCTAAACTGAAACACCGCACAGTAGTAAATGAAGTCTGGATTTGCTTTCAACAAATCAATCAACTAGAAATTGTCGCCTAAGCACATAAACGTTAGTTTTTCTTTGACACTTGTTGGTTGCAAGCTGTTGATCGACAACACAATTCTACAAGACAACACATGTTCTCCAGACATTTCCAGTTCAGTCTATATAGGTGAACAGCATTAGTCATTTGATCATAGTACACTTGTCAAACAAGAAGTTTGCGGGCAAAGAGATTTTTAGAGATATGTGTGTACCGTAATCGCTCCTCTCTTCCTTATAACTTTAACGTTCATATAATATAATAGTAAATCGTGGGAACATATGTATATGTAGATTTTGAGGCAAAAGAAAGATTATTATTTGTGCGATTAACTCAAAGAATAATCCACCCAAATATAAAAAAATAAATAAATATCACAAGATGTTACATAATTAAACATTTTTGAAACAAAAAACTATATCTAGTGGTTTGACGTCACACTAGCAGAACAATGCGAGAGAGCTGAGTGGGAATTCACCACAAAAAAAAATAAATATGCACACTTAAGCTTTGCAGATCATTCTCATGAAAAATATATGCTATTAGTACTTGTCCCCTCTAAATCGCTGCAGTAAACTTTAATTAATCATTACAATTTACATTATACAATATGCTCTGCATGGTTTAAATTTAGCTTCAAAATATTGTTGACACAATCAATTATTGTAAATTGATCACCATGCACGTGGCAATCGGAAAGTGGATTCGGTAGATTTGTCAATTTTGAGTGTGTGCAAGCAGGCGTAGAATGGGTGCTGCACAGATTCCACATTTAAAAGAAATTTTCTAAAATAAATTAGTCTAACAACTGTACATTCCATTTCGAATGCGGAGTGACGGTGCGGCTGTTTGCATTTACCGCCTTTCCTACGAATGATACAGTGAGAGCGAGGTACGCAACGTTTGTTGTGGCCAAAAATTTCGTTGATGCCGGAAGACAGTGAGACAAGAAAACATGTAACACCCGTTACGAAAAGTAATTGATAATATAATGATCATGGCAATCATTTTATGTTTTTAATTTATTTATTTTGCATTTCGAAATACCGAACCAGAAAATTTCTGCTCCTGTTACCAGATATATGTATATAAGTGTCTATTTTATAAAAAACTTCAAAAACAATTCCTTCAGTTGCTGCGTTTGCTGCCAACGTACTCATCGGTCGAGAAAGATTCATATTATTTTCAGAGCGAAGTGACATTTTAATGTACAGACATAATTTCCCTGTCACGCTCAATATATACGCGCACATGAAATTCCTTTGCGTTCAATGGGCGCAATGCTTTTCAGATCACGGCGGCAGCCACACGATCAGACCAAATGTTTCTCTTTGCGATTTTGCCTTTGGAAATGTCGGCCAATTGGAAGATTGAATACACTAAGAGGCTGAATACACGGCACGTGACGTGGAGTTATATGTATTTATGTAGTATACAGTTGTTGGCCCACAATCATAAAAAATAGTGATGTATGTTGTGTAGTTCTCAATGTGCAACAAAGATTCCCACATACAAATTTGTAAGCGCTAAAAATTCGAAATTAGATGGATACAGGTTGAAGGAACATTATTCGAACATGAACTTTAAACATTTATGGTTTCGTGATCTTTAGTTCTGTTTTCTTCAGACTAGTTAAGGGAACGAAGCTAATGGGTCTGGTAGTGAACGTACCGACTTGGCTCTCACGTCACTGTTGACAGTCATAGCTTTGCAGTTGTAGATAATTTCGACTATCTTGCAACCAGCATTAACACCAATAACAATGTCAACCTAGAAATCCAACGCAGACTCACTCATGGATAACCCTCCGTTTAGGACTTCTTCGTTTCATAACGCCCCATATCTGTTACAAGTTCCACAGTCAACTAAATAATATTTCTTCATTTTTTTTCATTAGAAAATTAATAATGCTTATTGTTGAACAGACAAATATTCTGTGATAAGTTCCTCAATTCTGAATAAACCCTTGAAGTTGTATTAAATATACCGACCCATCCTAACCTAAATACGCATATACAAACAACACACACTGAATTGTTTAACAACAATCAAACTTTACAACAGTTCATCATCGGCAAGGCTCGACCCAAAAGTTTTCACAGCTACCGAGTTTACATAAAAAATGCAAAGCCGTAAGCTGTGAACCTTTGGAGTAGTTAAAAATGTGCCAGATACTCTGTCAAGTATTTGCAATTGTAATGTGAGTGGACTACAAAATGTTTGTCGGAATTGAAAAATGAACTAATCGCATTTGAATGGACCGAGGTTACGGAAAAACAAAATAGTACAAACATTAAGAATTAAACGGCATTCACTCGGTTAATTGGTTTCGTGTGGCAGGCGGCAATTCCAAAACACAAATACAATAAACGGGCGCACAAATACGATTGGCATGCAAAACTCGCTTTACGATCCGAACATTGGCAGCATCCCAAAGAGGTGTTGAGCCGTTCGGCGTACGGTCCGCGTAGAGTAGCAACTGCCTTAACAATGATCTGGACACAACTCCATTGCTGCTCCCACCACTGCCGCTAGTATTTTACACCTTCGTGTAGTTGTTGTTGTTTTCTTTTCATCTGAACTGTATAATTAATGCTTTACAATGGCAGTGTCGGTATTTTCTTTTACATGCAACCTCTCTCATTTGATTAAAAACAACGCATAAACGTTTTTGTCTTGCAACCAGCGAAATTTGTAGATTTCTATGTACATATTAATGGCTGCAAGCCACGGGGCGGGGAAGTTGAAAGAGTGCTGCAAACGCGTTCGCGCGAGCTACTCATTTGCAAGTCGTATTGTCAACAAATTTGCATAGAAATCGTTTGACGGCAACTACAGCTGGAAAGCGCGAATGGAAATAAAAAATAATAAAAAACACAACAACAACAAAAGGAAGAACCGACTCTTAATAAAAACAACAAAAGTAAATAACAAAAAGCATTTAGTTAAATAGCGGCGTAATAGTATAGGGACGGAGGGTTATTTATTTCCGCATCCGCATCTGCATCCGTTTCCATTTCCGAAGAGCATAAGTTAAAGTATAAAGGGTAGGAGGTGTCTCCTATATTGGATCCTTATCCCTGATGGCTAATAGTTGACGCATGTTAACAGAAGCCTGTGGGCTTCTGACAGTTGCTGTGATACTACTGACCTCTAGTGCATGATGCGCCTATCATGATGAGTAGAAATTAATATCAGTCTTATGCTTATTAGGATTCATATAAACACTTCTTATATACGATATAACTCTCGACACATTGAGAGAATTTCCAACCCCACCACACACCCACTTACACACTACTAAGCCAGCATAACTCTTTGTGCTCTCCCTAACTTTAGTTTACTTCCTTTTTGCGCCTCGTTTCGTTTGACACGACGCCTTGCTACGCACCGCCCACTTCTCTGCCCGGCTGCCGTCAATATTTGCGTCGGTAACGCCTGTGAAACGATCGACGCCTGTGCATATTCAAATTAACTTTTTAATTACGATTCCACTTTAAGTCCCCTCTCCCCTCACACGCTCTCGCAGGAGCAGCGGAAATGTAAGAAATTGTTGTGATTTAACGTTTTTAATTTCGAGACACCGTGCGTATACGTGTTTTTAAGGATTGCGTGCCCGCGTTGGGCGTATTCAGTATACATGTATGGATGCGCACTCCACTCATGGAGGCGGTGTGGTGTGCGTAGGTGTGTGCGTGATTGCATTGTTACGTGCCGTCTTTGGCATGTAAATTTCCACCACTTAACCCCATGTCAAAAAACTCTAGCCAACCGGACGAGTGCGCATCCTACTAAATAGCTATGTAAGTGACTGACCCTGTGGATGAATTGGCGGGTGTGTCGGGTGCGGTGGCAATCGGTTTGGTGTTTTTGATGGAAAATTAATATGAAAACGGTTGTCTTGTATTGTTCGTTAGGAGGTACGGTGATGGGGGTGCTCGGATAGGCCAGTTTGCACACAAGTGTTTATGCAAATTAGTTGTGCGCAAAGTTTTCCAAAGAAAGCAGAAAATGATCTCTCCCTTTTAAGTGGTTTATAAGCATTTCTCAATTAATTATGTTTATACAACAGCAATGACTATGTCGATGTTAAGTTGTCGGTTGGCGGAAAACGGGTAACGGGTTGCTGATGGTAATGATGAAGACAATGTACTTGTTTTACGGTTAGGAAAGATATACTCGAACTGGAGGCGTACCCAGCTTGGGTGGAGTTAAGTGTGTAAACATAATAAACTCACTCGTAGTTTTGATGCCGTTACCGACACTTAATAGCATGCAAAGTGATAGCAAAACTTTGCAAAATAATTGAAAACTTGGGTATGAATATTTAAAAGTCTTCTTTGTATATTGAATTTTAAGCACACTTTTGATTTGACAATGAATTTACAAGTATGTAGTGACAACTTCTAGCTAATTTTGACTTCATCATTTATAAGATTGCCTGTAAGAGGCATGAGCATGTGTAAGTGCTTAAGTGTTTTCGGCAACCGGCTTCGAATGCAAAATTAAGTCTTTGGTAAAATTAGTTTTTATAAAGTTTCTGTGAAATATATGTAATTCGTAGAATGCGATCTAATAAATATTAAATCAAATGAAAAGAAAAATGAAACTGCTAAAAATGAGTAGTTTACTAACAAAAAAGAACGGCAATTATTTGTTTTTAGAAATCAAAAATTGCCAAATAAATAAATAAAGGTTATTTAGGTCTTTTCCTCAAATATTAACTTAAAAGACATACTAAAATATTCTAAAAAGTTATCAAAATTTATGAATATATTCAACAACAGTCAACGCGGCAATCAATCTTTATTCGCATATTCTCAAATCATATTTTCGACTGTCAATTATTTTATGTCATTATTAAATGAAATATTTACGCGTAATTGTGTGTGAATGCATTTTACGCCATTCATTATGAGAAACACTATACCCTGCAAGACGGAGGTAACAAACTGCACAAACACAATCAAACTTTTTCAGATGTTTACTCATACAATTACAACACTTACATTTGTTTACAACTTTGAATTGAATTGGAGAAAGCTTTCGTTAGAAAGAGAAAAAATATTGCCACTGTAAGCATATTGATATAATAATATGCTAAAAGAAGACAGATATGACATTAAAAAAAGAAAAACTGAAATTGAAGCCGCAATTTGGCCATTTTATAAAAAAATTGTCGCTTGAAGAGGTAAGGTTATTTTTGGTTAAATTTTATTATTAATATTAATTGATTTTAATTTTTATGCAGGAGATATATAAAAGTATTCAATTAAAAAGGTAAGTGTGATTTGTGTTTATCTAATAATTTGAGTGTTTTTACTAATACAGCTTTAATTAAATTGCAGGCAAAATCAACGCACAAAGACCGGGACTTGATACAAAAGAAAATGTAAGTTATTTTAAAATTATCTTAATTAATACCTAATTATTATTATATTTAAAGTGTGTAGTTCAAAAGTGAAAAAAAATAAATAAATGAATTGGGTAACAAGCGGTTGGTACCTAACTCATTTAAATAAGTGCTTTCGGATGTCAGGGTATCTGCTCGTTTGCAGAATTCTGAACATATTAACCTCAATGGTTAAATATAAACTGATTAATTAATATTAAAAGCTATATAAAGAAATATATAAAAATTCAAGTGCTAAATTAAAGAATATTATTATTAAAAGAAAAGTGCTAAATATAAGAAGAAAAATAAATATTAAAAGCTTTGTAAATACTAGTGGCCATTGTATAGCGTGTAGTTCTATTATGTACTATTTTACATATACTCATCCTTCGTTTTGTTTTTCTGTTTTAGGTGTTAGATGCCTGGATGCTGGGATGGAATTTCTTGATATGTTGTTAGCAGGTTTGCGTAAGGTGTATCCAGTCCACACCCAACATTGTTAAAATATATACATATATTTAGAATAAGAATAAAATAAGATTATATATCATTTGAATTTGTTAAATTAGAACATAAATTGCATAAATATAATAATTTATATATAAATGTAATTTTTATATTAATAACTTGTAAATGTAAAAATTTAATAATAAGTTTAACTGTTTAAGTTTATATGATTGTATTATCTACATATTTGATTTTGTAATAATAAAAAATGTAATAAAATAAAATAAAAAACAAAACGAAAATAATTATTTTTAACTGTTAGCGGAAAAAGATAACAAATATAGGTAACAAGCTGCTAACCAAAATAATGACCCGTACGGTAACAAATACATCTGTTCTGAATAACATAGGGATAACATATATGCTAACATTTGCTTCAACAGAGGTAACATATATATAACATGCCAAATATGAAAATATATGAGGCAATTAACAGACTGTTAGTTGTCAAAACTTGACCAATAGGAGACAAGTATAAGTGTTATCGTAGAACGAGACCACTTATGCAAAATGTAATTGGATAGAGTGAGAAAACCGTTGAACGAGTAGGGGCATAGTGTTACTTCTTTCCCACGCTTCGGACAAAAGTAACACACAAATTAATTTTTGCTAATGTATAGAGTAACATAGCTGTAACATGTTAGCTAAAAATTACCCGTCTTGCAGGGTATTCACTTCATTTTATTCCATTTCGTTCCGTTTCGAATCACTTTGCTTCGCATTTTTTGACGACACATTTGAACTGTCATCATTGTCGCTTCTGTCACATTTGTTACGGTTATTTGATGTGACGGTGCCGTTGTTAATGCTTCCACTTGCGCGCCATCAGCCACAACGAAGGGATTTGCATTTTATAAGCGGAAAATGAGCAACGCGAGCAAATTACAATAAATAGTAACATGATTTTGTTGAATAAATCACGAAGAAACAGTGTGAAAAAATAAAATATTTTTACTATGGAAAAGAGAATCATTTTGCGGCACCTCAAATCACACTTAATTTACTTACAATATTAATTATATATGATATTTATTTGAAGATGTTATCACCCGTTTTACAGCGTCATTATAATTGGTGCAATTTAATAAATGATTAGTTTTCAATTATCCCCAATTGAGCGGGGGACTCCCAATCGAAATTTACTAATAAATTGCATTTTATTGAAAAAATTCTAAACAAATTTCCTATTTTACTACTCGAAACTAATCACTAATAACTGTTCAATTACAAAGTATGAGCAAGATTTGTGTATAAATTCAAAGTTTTCGCTGACTCTGCTTCATTAAGTAATCAGCTGTTTTGAGAACGCCGAATTGCAACAACTGCAACCATGTATCAGAAGGGACGGATTTATCCGATCGCAACATTAGTGAAAATTCTGATAGTTACATTGGTTGTTGCAAGAGTGAGTGGCACTTTCCATAAGAAGAATCCATTCCTGCCACCCGCACCGCAGCAACCCGTATACTATCATCCTGCGCCGGCACCGCCACCAGTTGTGTACCACCCAGCACCTGCACCGCCACCAGTTGTGTACCACCCTGCACCGGCACCGCCACCAGTTGTTTACCACCCAGCGCCAGCACCAAGACCACCACCGCAGAAGCCACCTCAAATTATCATTGTACCTGTGCAAACGTATCCAGCACCGCCACGTCCTGCACCTGTTCATCCTGCCCCACCACCACCGCGACCAGTACATCCACCACCACCTCCAGTGCATCCACCACCGCGTCCAGTGCATCCAGCACCAGTCTATACCCAACCAGCTCCTCCACCGAAAGTATTCCAACCCACATTGGTTATACAGCCAATTTTATATCCTGGCGGAGGCGGCGGTGGTTACGGTAAAGGCGGTGGGGGAAAAGGTGGAGGAAAAGGTGGTAAAGGCTGTAACTGCCATGGCAAGTAGAAAAGGATAACCAATATATTCAAAATAAAAGTAACATAATCAAAAGTAAATAAATATAAATAAATCGTAGACATGCAAGCAAGTTTTTGGATCGGAAGTAGTTTTGAGTAGAAAAATATATCGATAGGATCACCCGATATATTTAGAGGTATGTACTTTTATCAATAGCCTCCTTTTTTTTTGACAGACCACGCGTGAGTCGTATCAAGCTGTCATGTTATTTTGGTTCAGTATTGTTTGGCATTTCATCATAGAAAGACTTACGCCTGAACAACGTTCACAAATTTTTCAACATTATTGCGAAAATTCACGTGCTAAGAAGAAAATATTTCTCGCGGTTCCCTCAATTTATGGTCAACATAATCGCGCTACTAAGCATACTAATATCCCATCTTGAGACCCATCATTCATTGTTGGATAATATTCGACCGAATAGAGTCGAATCATCAGTCCATATATTTTCAAAAATGATGCAGGTGAGAACGTAACCGTCAATGGTGACCGTTATCGCGCCATGATAACTGACTATTTGTTGCGTGAAATTGAAGCTTGTTATTTCGGCGACATATATTGAGAATACTTCGGTGAGCAGATAATTTCCCGTTTTGGGCCGATCGATTGGCCACCAAGATCGTGTGATATCACACGGTTAGTAAAACATCACGCATGTCATTCGCCAGTTACGAGTCGAAATGCTCGAACGAGTCATTGAAAATTGAACTCAAGGGATGGAACACCTGTGACGTAGCCGCAAATAATGTTCTTTCGAATAATAATAAACATTCCTTATTAAATTTGAATTTTCTGTGTTTTTCTTTAAAATAGTAGGGAATCTCAAAATAGATCACCCTTTATTTGATTTGTTGAATTCGTCTAGGCCACGCATAGCGGTGTTCCTTTTAAAAAATCTTAAATATTCATTCAAAAGAAATACTATAACAAATGAATATAAAAAGTTATCCAAATCCAGATAATATATTCAACAACAGTCAACAAGGCAATCCATGGTCTTCCATCCATCCATATTCTCATATTATATTCAAAGGGTAATTAATTCATAATGATTACACCACTTTGCTGTGTTATTACTAAATGAGGTTTTACGCGTAATTGTGTGTGAATGCATTTTGAGCCATTTATTATCATAAACAATACATTCACTTCATTTTATTCCATTTCGTTCCGTTTCGAATCGCTTTGTTGCGCATTTTTTGACAACACATTTGGACTGTCATCATTAAGTTCGTCGCATTTGTCACATTTGTTACGGTTATTTGACGTGACATCGTGGGCCATCGCTAATGTCGCAACTTGCTCGCTATCAGCCACAACGAATGGATTTGCATTTTATAAGCGGAAAATGAGCAACGCGAGCAAATTACAATAAATATTAACATGATTTTGTTGAATAAATCACAAAGAAACAGTATGGAAATACAAAATCTATTCACTATGGCAAAGGGAAAATATTTCGCGGCACTTGAAATCGCACTTAAATGGCATACATGATTAATTCGATTTATAATAATATTTATTTGCAGATGTTATAACCCGTTTGTTAAATTTTAGAAACTCGTTATAATTGGTGCAATTTAAGAAATTATTGGTTTTCAATTATCCCCGATGGGCCTTTGGGGACTCCCATGCGAAATTTACTAACAAATTGCATATTTATTGAAAAACTTTAATTGTCTAAAAAGATAGCATTTCTTCGAAACTAATCATTATTAACTGTTCAATTACAAACTAAGAGCAAGATTTGTGTATAAATTCAAAGTTATCGCCGGGTCTGCTTCATTAAGTAATCAGCTGTCTTGAGAACGACTAATTGCAACCACTGCAACCATGTATCAGAAGGGACGGATTTATCCGCTTGCAACATTATTGAAAATTCTGATAGTCACATTGACTGTTGTAAGCGTAAGTGGCACTTTCAAGAAGAAGAACCCCGCACCGCAGCAGCCCGTATACTATCATCCAGCGCCGGCACCGCCTCCTGTTGTGTACCATCCTCCGCCTCCACCACGACCACCACCACAGAAGCCACCGCAAGTTATCATTGTACCTGTGCAAACGTATCCGGCACATCCACCGCCACGACCAGTACATCCACCACCACGGCCAGTATATGCCCCACCACGAGGAAAAGGTGGTAAAGGCTGTAACTGCCATGGCAAGTAGAAAAGGATAACCACTATATTCGAAATAAAAGTAACATAATCAAAAGTAAACATATGTAAATAAAGCGTAGATATGCAAATTGTTGTTAAATGTTTCGATCGGAAATAGTTTTGAGTAGGAAAATATAAAAAAAACACGTACAATTTCTTCGATACTTTCAATTTGAAAATCAGCGATACGCTATAAAATGTTGAACGAGTTGAGTAGTGAATGTATGCTATGGTAAAGAAAACGAGGAGAAGAGCTTCCCGCGACATACTACGTTACCCGAATTGACCCGGATTTTCTTCGGTCAAGGGCTGTTATTTCGACAATCCAACCCTGCTTTAGGAGAAGAGCTCAGTGGATCTTCCCACATCACAGGACAATGCAAATAGAAGGATTGAGGTTATGAGAGTTATTCAACTCGGTCAAATATATTTGCAAATAGAGCACGCTCCATGTACTCGTAAATAAAAGAAAGAATGAAGAACACTTCGTTGTCTGGTAGCTAATAAATGATCAACTCTATAAATTCTAAATTGGTTTCCGCCTTTTTAACGCTATATTTATCCCAAGTATGACTCTGAATGGGTGCTCATAACTTCATTCCCTGTGTTACTAATGTACTCCCGTTTGTGTGTGAGTTTGTAATGAATGCAAATTTCATAGCAAGTAATCACGCCACTCACCCCACTGATTAGACGATGGCTCATTACAACTGAAACCCATTTAGCGAATTATGCGGTTGCAATTCGAACTAAATACTAAGTCGAAATGGTAAGCATTTGAATAAACGCCTGTCATAAATGAGGCGAAGCGTGGATAAATGTGAAGCCAGCGAAGCTGTATGAAGCTCTGGGTGATACTTAGTTAATGATGACGAGCGAGTACCCGAACGCATACAAAATTATTTTGGACAATAAGATACATATTTGCAGCTGGGATACTACTATGCACCGCCTGTTGCTACGAGCATAATATACCGGCGACGGGCAGACAGACAGTCCTTTCGTAAACAAAACAGCAATTTCAGACAAACGACCACGCATCATTAATCTTGCGACTAAGTAAACTCCCGACGCTGAAGTTATGCGGCATTAATGTGCAACGCAGTTTGTGGCAACAAACGAATGGGAAACATGCTTACCAACGTTTGTATAATGTAACTGCATTTACATAATACGCTTTGATTAAAAACTGTGCAAAAAATGTGTACACCCGTCCGATTTTCTTACTAACTTTCCCACCGTGACTACAATGAATCTGATGTGAAAACTATAAGTTTGTTTGCTATCATTGCCTGCGCCACTTCAATTCGACTTCAACCACGAAAGAAGCTATACTCGTAATTAACTGGGCCCTCGCGGCTGTCATAACTTAATGGGCCGCACGCCGTCGCCACTCGCACTTCCTCCCAACGAAACTAATATCAATGTGACAGCTCGAGAGATCTATAAATAAATAATAACGGTTTAAGTAACTAGTCAACGCAGCAGCCGACCGAGCGTAAAGCCATAAAAAATGAAAAAAGAATATTGAAAATGTAATTGCAGCGCGGTAAACACGTGACCGAGTGTGGTACGGGCAGCAACGAACAGAGTGGTTGGTGGGTTGGTGGGAAAAGTCACTCAGTCACCCACGGCGGGCTAGTCCTGCTTAATCGACCAGAAATCCCGATGCAAACAAACGTGGTTGCGGATGCAAAGCAAGTTATAGACATTGACAGCCACAACAACAAGAGCGGCGCTAGAAAATCCAAACGTGAGTATGAGTTACAATGTTAATATGATGAGTACGAGCGCAAGCAGAGACTGGGGGATGAACATAGTGAACGCGCTTTAGTGTGAAGGCAGTGTAGTCCTTCCAGTGCTGCTAAAAACATCAGCTACACACGGCGTGCACCTTTAAATGCTACAACGCACTCTTCGAATTGAGCACAGGACAAAGGTCCATGTAAACAAGCACGCGCACAGAATGAAAACAGGAAACGCTGCAGCAGCATTAACCAACGGCATGGCACTCTAACGGCATACCGGCGGGTTCGCACAGAATTTTTTTTTTTCAAATTCCATTTCGCTTTCAATGATATCCTTTTCAGAAAGGATACACTCGAGTGCAACATGAAGGCATAAATAGATGCGCAACCGTTGGTTACATGTTGCACATGCAACAATCACCGAACTGTGCCCAATAAGTTTGAGTCACGGCTGCTGACTGCTTGAGAGTGCGTGTGTGTCTTTGTACTGCATGCCATTTTTATGCTGAACCTCAATCCACTCATGCAAGAAATTCCCGCCGTTGCCAATTTTTTCCTTTTCTCACACAATCACTTTCGCATGCCCCGAAAGACTACAGATTCATTTCGGTTTTGTTGAATGTTTTTCGTATGCGTTCGAAATTTATCACCGGCACTTTCAGTTCTTATTTAAATGAAGAAGCACTTGCACCGCCGTATTTTCATTGCTGAAATTGGCAAACTGCACTGCATCTATACATAAATTCTCCCACACTTACTCAAGCTGCCGAAAAAATGCTCGCCATAACTCTGTCGGTAATTGAGTGGTTCGACCCATGTTTTTTACATATGTACATGCATTCTGCTCACATATGTATTTACATATATGTATGTATATGCATGTATATATGAGCTAAGGAACTAGTTCGAAATCTTTAGATTTACTATTTAAAATAGTTTGACCCTTTAACTGGTTAAGTGAAGCGCTGCAACATGATTTATCATGAGTCGGCATTATGAAATTGCTTTTAAGAATATTGTAAAAAAATTAAAATTGAAATTTGTTTAAATTTTTTTTTTTATTTTTTTACGAAGTTTTGTTTGAATATAATATTTGTAACATAGATTTGAAATATATAAAGCTAATCTAAGTCATAATCGATTGTACAACATAGAGAGAGATCAGAGCTCGAATAATATAAATTTTGATTCGAAACCAAAAAAATTACCTTGACCTTGCCAGCGCATCTGCTGTCTTTTTATTCGCTGAACTATATCAATGGCATCGTATAACTCATACAGCACATCGTTCCATCGTCTGCGGTATTCGTCGCTGCCAATGTTCAAAGGACCATAAATCTGTCGCAAAACCTTTCTCTCGAAAACTCTTAGTGCCATCTCATCGAATGTTGCCATCGTTCATGATTCTGCAGCACAAAGAAAGACAGGAATGATGAGGTACTTGTAGAGTTTGGTTTTTGTACGATGAGAGAGGACTTCATTTTTCAATTGCCTATTCAGTCCATAATAGCACCTGTTGGCAAGAGTGATTCTGCGTTGGTTGGTACCTTTGAAATGATGCAAGTTGCATGATAATCGAATGCCGAAAGACAGAGAAAAAGTCTTTGGGTTTAGTGTCCACAGTCAGAGATAGAACTTTTGAATATATTAGATCTTTATGTTCTTTAATCAAGGAAGAAAGAAGTATGTGTAAACTAGAACTCACTGAAAACAGTTACTCAGAATTCATACAACCGCACCAGAAATGATAATATCACAATTTCTAACCTGGTTCTGATCTAAAATATTTGTATAATAATACCTCTACCGGTTAAATTCTCATTCAATTTTAAGAAAATACCTATCTCTCGTAGTCGATTGAGCTTTCGCAAATATAATTATATATATAGAAGGATGTGACTGTGTATATACATCCATACAAATGTATATAATGTATTTGTGCGGCAATTATTGTGCAATCGCGTGTTCGTAGTAAGGTATTCATAATTAGAGACTTCGTGTTGTTGCTGCGCCAGTTACCGCGATAGTCAATATCGGGTTTGTGCTAAAAAGCTCTTAAGTTGCCATTCAGCCGAATCAGTGGATTCACTTTCATGCACTTAACCGAGCACACATTTAATTAGAGAAGATGACAACAACACCAGCAACAAACATCGTAAACGATGCCACCGAAGCTTCTTGCACTCCATTAATTAACCGCACACGCATACACACACACACACACAGCGGCAGAGAAATGCGAAATGCAGCATGGGGCAAGTTGTAATGTACAAAAGTGCATTAGAAATGATGATAACAGTATACCCCGAACGACGCCGGTGCGCTTGCCATGCCTGAACAAACATTGCCTCACCACTGTCACTTTAAACGCCAATGACGTGAACACTCGCGCACTTAACCCGCTTTTGCCGCTGCCGCGTACTGGGAAGGCTAGCAACTGATGCAGCGCTACCCCTGACCCCTGCTGCATATTACAGAAATGTAATTGCAATATAACAGCGCATATTACAGAGCGCAGTATGCGCCATATATATGGGTGTGTGTGTGTATTGCACTCTGTCCCAATTTCAGAGTGCCACAGGCGGCAAATGCAAGCAAATAGTGTCACCATTTCACATTTATAATTTTGTTCCTTATTTTTCCCTTTGTTGCTGGCTCTTCTCACTCATGTTGCCGACTTTCCCCACACATTGCCACATGCATCTAGTACCCATTATGACTCAAGGGACGGTGGCAACTCATATCGGCTGTGTGGCAAATATGTACGCATGCAGTCACCACCGCTACTAACACACAGCAACAACAATGTGAATAGCGCAAACCTACGGTAAAAGTTAATTACGGCCGTTAAGTCTGCACCCGCGACCGCTACTGTTAGGTGCATGGCATGCAGCAGCTGATTGTTGTTTTTGTTGGCGAATAGATGGCGTACACAGTCATTTCACGTTTTGGTTGACGGAAATGTAAACAACTCATCGGATTTTCGCCGCCAACAAAGTACACACCAGTACGCCAAGCGCAAAGCCCTCCAATCCAGCATAACGGGCGCCAATGAAACCGCCCTGCATTCACATGTACTACAAGCTCTGCAATTGCAACAGGCGGCGATGCAAAGGAGACGGTTTACGCACAAGAACCGAGTCACCGAGCTGCACGCACAAACTAGCCGCGTACGGCGGCGTTGAATTACGAACGCGCCATACATCATTCGCTTTAATTAAGAGGGCGGGTGTGGGCATACTGCCGCCTGCTGCATATACCATAGAACACTTGCACACCACACAAACAGGCTGCCACACGTCATCGACCGAAATGGCTACAATTTTTGCAACAATGCAACAGCTTTAAGGCTTTCGGTAAGCTGCTACAATGTTGATCATGTGTAATTGCAAAAGGCCAGCTGGCCGCAAGACATCGCGCAACTCATCAAACGAGCTGCACGTGTCGAGCCGGCAATGCGCGCGACAAAGCGGTAAAGCCGACAATATTGCAAACCCAAACGCACTAAAACCGGCCGACTGGCTGTTGGAGACAACAATTAACGTGGCACGACCGCGAGCTTTAATCCAACCATATGGCTATGCGAGCCCTTCGGTCGCATGAATGTGTAACCGGAGTTTCCCACCGGGTAATCATTGTATCATTATCACGCTGCACTTTGCGTGGACACCCACCCAATCAGCCGCTGCTTGGTCATTTTTAAAAGTTTTGCCACTTCTTTCGGTTTGATTAAATTGTGCAACACGCGTCTCAGCGCCGTTGTTGTTGCTGCTGCACAAGCTACATACACAATTAATGTCAGCGACCTGTTGGTTGCGCTTACGCCGAGGGATCCCACTTATGCCTCGACGCAAGAGTGTGAAAAATATTGTAAGGAGGTACTCATAAATCAGCTGTTTGGCGGGCATATTGAAAGAAAAAACATATTGGTTGGAAAATGTTGATAACGTTAACATCATTGTGAGGCGGTGTAGGAAATTAAGTGCGCGGTATAATTCAATTAAATTTGCCTCTTTGCGTTGTGCAATCAAATTAGGCGCGGAATATGCTCAAATGATAATGGAAAAGACAAACGCTGCAGCTTCAATTACAACAGGAGTGGGAAAAATAAGACAACTGGTCTTGTAATAGAGTATACAGCTCGATATAAATGTGTAAACCGTATGAATAACTAAACCGTTATTAGTTTGTTTGGGGTATACACTTTTTAAAAGTTTTTTCCAGAATTAATAAAATGCGAAAAGTTTTCAATTAAAGCAGAATTACATAGCAAATAGTATAGTCGCGCTCCTGGTGCCGCTAGGATGGCCATTAGCTCACAAGGTCGTTTTAAATCTCAATGATGTCTCTGCATTAAAATGCACTTTTGACATACTTTCTTTTTTCTTATTTTAAATAATGTTTAAATTGAAGAGTTTATGTTGCCATTGAAAAACATTAAAAACTACTGAACCTTGACTAAAATATGTAATTCAATTTTTCCAAAATAAAATCTCAATGATCACAAATTGTGTTGAACTGTGAAAAAAATCCAAATTTGTTATTTGTACTTTAAACTTCTTCTTTAATATGCTAAGAAGCACTTAAATAAATAAACATTATAATCAGTTTAATAATCAGTATGTCTAAGAATATTAGCCATAGATCACAAAGATCACCATTTAACATATTTACTCTTATACATGCTCACGTATAGAGCACCAAGGTATTTCGTCATAAATAAAGAAGCGTCAACCAAACCTAAATCGATATACGTATGTATGTATATATGTATACATTTGTACAACCAAATTTTTTTCTCAACTCCTCATTAACTTGTGATGTACCGCCAAATTAAAGTTGTTCTTTTTAATTTTTTCAATTAATATAATCAAATTCAATTGTTTATGTCCGTCGCCAAGAGCTGAAGTCCCTATTTCCTTGCTCATTTGCCTTGCTGCGCGGCGCTCCTAGCGTGGCTGTGTCAAGATTTACGAACTTCACACAAAGTCCTATACATATGTATATATATATACAATGTATGCTTGTATGTCGCATGAGCATGGATCTAAAGTCAATGAAACGATAAAGCCGCCACATATATCTATGTATATGTGAATGCATGCTCATTTGTTCACGAAAACGTATGGCACTCTTGGGGATAAATCATAAGTTATGTCGCCACTACGTTATTTCTTCGCAGTTTTCTTTGTTGTCTTTGGAATTTCAAATTTACTATAGCTGTTGAACTGTATATATGTACATATAAGTATCTATATATATTTACATACGTGCATACATATATGAAGCTAAATATAATTAAATAAAAACATTCTTATCGCCATTAAATATATATGTACATATGGCTGTCCATATATAGGTCGCAGTTAAAAACAAAAACAAAACATTTAAAAGAGATAGTTGTTGGATTTTTTTAATGAAATAAAAATAATTATTATAATTATATCAGACGAACTATCACATTATAAAATCATTTAATAATTTATTTTGTTTTAAAATAAATATTACTTTGTTCTGAACTTAATTTTATTATGGATGGATCTGACTCCTTACTAAACTATAAGAAGATGTCAGAATGGAGATTCTAACTTCACTTTCAGCCTTCCTCAGACTTTTGAAGTCTTCCCCTAAGAAGTATTTTCCTCCAAAAAAAGCTCTCTGCATTTAATGAGCCAGTGATGCAACACCTTTCAACTTCCTACCGAACAAAATTTATACATACATATATGTAAATACATATCAGTGTATATACGACCATACAACACATATGTATGTGGATTTATTTTAACCATCGGTGCTCACAATCTAGGCATGAAAATCACGTAGTGCAAATATTATGGTGGCTCCTTTTTATTTTCGTTCACTTGCGAGAAATCCATCAGCGAGTCAATACACCGCAGGCAGTAAGGCAGTATCAATAGCCCACAGACAGGGAAATTGGCGCAACGCAACACATACATACATACGTGTTTGTGTATATATGTGCAAGCAGTCTGATTGCTGGAGTTGCGTTGAATTTATTGGTGAATTTTTCGCCAAATACCAAAAAGCGGAGTAAATAATTTATGTATTTCACAAAGAGAGTGTGGGACATTCGTTCCAATAAACTGTGGCAGTTAGGCCGGACGGTTGGCAATGCGGGGAGATCGGGTGGCGCTAACCGCAGACAGTCGCTGGCAACCGCAAAGCAATATGTACAAACATATTTAAGTAAATATGTAAACAAATATGCTAGTCTTTATTTCACATTACAAAAAAATAAAAACAAAATATTAATTGCATACGAAATAAATCCCCGTCAAAGTCACATTTAGATATGGGTGTGTGTGTATGTTCATAAATATGTGTATGTATGTATGTATGGATTTGATATACGGAATAATTTATGCTATTGAATATTTGTTAATTAAAATGGCAAATTTTATTTGTAAATATCATAATTTTTCCAGCAAATATGCGTTTCAACAACAAATGTAGAAATCTAACTGAATTTGTTGCTATGAATTCCGTAATTTTCAATAACTGTTTGTACACATGTTAAAAATATCTGTAAATATTTTTAAAAATGTTTCTGATGCCAGTAGTTGGAGAGGGCAGGTGTAGGCAGCAACTGAAAAAGATACTTCGAGTGAGTAAAACAAAAATTGAAAAAGTTATGTCGAATATATTCTCAGGACGTAGGATCTTACGCCCATCATAGGTTTAATTTGCGTTGCAATAAGCGAAATTGTATTGATATTGACTATCGTATAAAGAGAGATCCATTTCGAGTTTCCCTACTTTTTAATGAAAAAAAAAAACAACGAAACTTCATTCAATAGGAAATGTTTATTATCATTCGAAAGAAAATTTTTTGTCATTTATTTTTTAAAGATTATCTCCTTCCAAAATTCACCGCGCCTACGTCTCAGATGTTCCATCCGTTGAGTCCAATTTTCGATGATCATTTCGACTAGTATCTGGCGAATGACACGCATGATGTTTTGCTCCAAGCGAGATTCTCCGCTTAGACTTTAGACTTTACATATCCCCACAGGAAAAAGTCTAACGGTGTGATATCACACCATCTTGTTGGCCAATCGACCGGCCCAAAACGTGAAATTATCTGCTCACCGAAGGGTTCTCTCAATAAATCCATTGATTGATGGGATATGTGGGAAGTGGACCCGTTTTGTTGAAATCAAATGTCGTTAAGGTCACGAGCTTCAATTTCAAACAAAAAATAGTCGGTATCATCCCACATCTGTGAAATCTCCTGCTGCTGATGGTATAGCAAAAATCAGAACTTTTCAAACTCCCACGTTACAGCAACCACAGCTGCTGTCTTGGTACTTATTTCTGACTAATAACCAAATGTAGGAATTTTATACAAGTACATATCAATGAATATATATATATATATAATACATATATGCGTGTGACGAGTCACGAACGTGCGTGTGTGTTCGTCACCGAAAAGTTTTCGCATTTCGGTAGTCACCTCAGTCTCTCTAAAAAGCCAGTGTCACCATTACTATGTACCGTAACATTTCTATACACTCTGTGCTTTTTGTGCTTCTTCTCCTACCCCACGGCTTGCTTTTGTTTATCTGCGTGCCGGTTGTGCCTGTGCTTTGACTTCGTAATTCTATTTCTAATTTACAAGTTGTGCAAAATTATCATTACAATCACGCCCGATTTCTAACTTCATAATCGTCGAAATCCAATTTAAATATGAATGAAAAAGCTTTTTTGATTAAGCAGCGGAAGATCAACACGCACTGCGCCTTCTAGCTTAATACGGCAACCCAACCATGGCGACAAAGCTGCTGCCAGCCGCCTGCCAACAACTTGCCTCAGCCTTAATTTGTCTAAATAACCGAAAAACAAACTGACAGTTAGTCAGTCATTGCGACGTTTAACGCAATTTCTGCACCGACTAACTTCCGCTGAAAACTTCGGAAAGTTACACACGCACACACGATCTCCAAGCACTTACACATGCTGACGGAAGTGTGGAATATTTAGACATTATGTAGATTAATGTGTGCGTATATATGCGTACAGTTGTAATTCTAATTTATTATATTTGTAGGCGCATATGCAAGGGAATGTGTTCTTGTATTGCATGCTACATACTCGTATGTATGTATATGTGGTTCTTAAGTCCATGTGTAAATATGCCTGTGTCACATTGACACGTCATACGCTTGGCTTGAAATACAAGATACTAATTAAGTCTCAGCAATTTAAGTATTTTGATCCCACGTTTGCATATTTAATGCTCCTAATTGTTATGTTCTAGCAGACATGTCGAATTCCGTGAATTTAGGGTGATCGAATTTACTAATTTATTTGGTTTATTCGAAAATTTAGTTTTTGAAGTAGGCGAGTGTCAAACGAACGCTTAACTCAAATGAGATTTTTGCACTCCTCTCCCTTGGACGATCGAAGTTAGTTGCGTCTCTAAAGACGGTACGAATTCCATAATAAATAAGCGAGTTTGTGTTGATTTAGATGAAATTTTAAGACGTCTTCTTTTGTCACTCGCTTACACGAACGAGTGTATTGTAATGGAATAATGTAGTATAGTATACAGTAATAGAGTACATATGTAGATAGTTTAGAATAGAATTTCTATAAAAAAAAATTAGTAAAATCGTTGTCAATCTTTGAAAAGAAAAAAATCAGTTCTGAGTGCAGCAAGCTTTGGTGGTAAGGTTGTAATAAAGCATGAAGTGTTCTGCGCAAATGATGACTGCTTCAAATAAATCTTTATCCTTAGAAATCCCTTAGAGAACCTTTATAACCAGACAACTTCAAATATAGATATTTTTAACTTTATGTGAAATTTGGAAGACTGTTAGGAAATTGTACTACTGAATTTTTAATATTCAAAAAACTCGAAATATGATTTTGAATTTTTTTTTTTTGCCAATATAAATGTTTTAACTAAAATATAATTCGATTACAAAAATATATTTATTTGAATCATGATTTCATTACAAATGTTTTTACGTAGCTAAATGCGCAATAAACTGAAGATCATAAAATTAACAAAAAATATTAGACACACTAATAAAGGTATTTTGTGGGGAATTTTTCGAATAAAATACCTCCATTTAATTATTACAACAATTTAAACTGTAAAGGTAATAAACACCGATTGTTGCACAAATTACTGTTTGCAAATTGCTAATCAACGCAATCTGCTGTAATACAAGAATTAACTGTATACAAATGTATGAATAAGTAATTGACAGTGCATCTCTATATATATGGAAGTATCTTAGAATATGCCCTGCCGGAAATGCGTGTAGCAAATAGTGAGCGTAAATGCACAAAATACAAATGTAAAGCTTAAAAGTATGTAATACTTATACATGAATGAACTATACTATATAATAACAGTTTCGTAACCAGGTGATCAACCAGTATCTAAGTTAAGCAACTATAAAAATTGAAAATTTAACTTTGCAGATAAACTTTTCCTAAAGGACACCTCTCTTGAATGGACATTTTTTCATGCAACAATTTTTAGAACAATTTACCTCAAAAATCGCTCGACGGTGAGTGTCCGTCCAAGAGAGGTTTCACTATTTGTAAGATGACAGTAACTGATAGTTTATTTTCATGCTATCAGACGCTGATAGAGGGAAGATATAATATACACTATCTGTAATCGATTGGTCAATTCTCTGCTCGCTTGTCAAAAATTTTACATGTGAAAGCAATAACAAAGTTATTTAGTTGAATTCGTGCAAGAGAGTATGCGAATACCTCATTAAAAATTCCATCACCGCTTGCTTAAGTATTTCCCTTTCAAAATGGTGCAACACTATTGCGCATGCTTAAGAGGACATTTTAGCGAAGAGTTGCAGCATAAGTGCTGCCTGGCTGTTTTAATTACTGTATAGTGCGTTCTATTGGCTTCTCTATAACGCTTAGCCAATCGATGACAGCTACTATTACTTCCTGTAAGATCCTTTCGATTATGTGGAGAATTTTTTAAAGCACAGTAAACATTTTCTTGAAGGGATGCAATTGATTACTTATTATTATTGCTAAAACTATATTGGCATTTAATGGCTGTTGTACATATACATACATACATACATGTACATGTGCTATGCAGCAAACTGCACATTAGAGTTAGTTCGCTTACATACCGACTGCCACTAAATCAGCATATAAAACAAATATACAATAAAAGCTATGTAATAGATACCTCAAATGTGTATGTATGTACATACATATTTTCGAGTATACGAGTATTTCAATTAAATTTTGTGGTACCGATATTTATGCGCCAATCATTTTGTGGCATACAACAAAATCTGATTTTCGTACAGGCAAAATCACAAGTTATACGCATTCAGGCGCACATACACACATACATGCATGTAGATATGTATATCGCAATGTTTATGCAGTCATTTGGCAATATGTCGTGGCACTCCATTTGGGCCCACAAGCTTTAAAACATGAATATGCATGTGGATATGCATGAAGTATGTACCCAGCAGTGAAGCATTAAACAGTTTGCACTAAAATTTATTGAATAAAATAATATTGTAAATTGAATAGAATAAAGAAACATCAGCCTTATAACAATTACAAGATAATTTATTAAATGATTTTTATTATGATTTAGTATTTTACTAAACTAAAATTTTATCATCCGAGGCTGAAATGCCAACATTTAATAAAAATATTAATATAATTTCTTTTTTTTTATCCAAAAGAAAATATGAGGCTGTTATAATTCCAATTCAAATTTGAAGGAGTTGAAACACACGTTATAAGAAAAAAGAGAGTCGGTTCATTAGTTGCGATTCAGACCAGTTTGAAAGTAGTTTATAATAAGTTGAATTGACTGCCGGGTACTTTATATATACGTATGTACGTATGTACCTGAATATGCATACGCCTATGGCCACATTATATTGCAACTTCCACATTTGCTCCTGCTGCTGTTGCTGCCGCCGCATGGAGACATTTGTGGCAGACACATGTGCATTTCGGTTGAAAGATAAAAACCGCTTGATACAACTGAAACCACTAGCATCAATGTGTAGCAACCGAATCAGCAAAAGCAATAAAACGGTGACAATGAAAGGAATAAAGCTGTAAGAGCAGCAACATAAATACAACAAACCAAAGAAGATAAGAAAAATGGCAATCGAATCTCACATGAATATATAAACATACATATGTACATATGTCAATATTGTACACATATTATTTTCGCAAATTTTGCGTGCAATAATACTATTTACTTTGCGATGTCATATCGAAGAGAAAGAAAGGAATAACTGTGTTTACAAATTCAAATCAAAATAATATTGGAATAGTTAAAATATTATTGGAAAATACTGTAATATTTCTAATATTTGATAAGCTTGGAAACATAGAGACTGAAAATATTATTTGTGCAATGCAATATGTACAGAAGTATTGAAAGATTCTTAAGTGTATAACATAATAATAGTAGTCTTCGATTCGCAAATTCTTCACTAACTAGTTGATAGTTTGTTCGATTCGTTACTTTCTAACGGTTGGCAAAAGTCAGTTAATTGAGCTGTGTTTAAAAAATAACGGTAATTTTAAAATTTCCAATTTTTCGAAAGTCAATACGTCAAATTTTTTTAATTTTTTGAAGGCGACAACCTATTGTAGACGAATGAATAAATTTTTGTTTGAAGCAACGAAAATTCCCGTTTGTTTTTAACTCATCTGATAATTTGTATTCAATTGTTATGCATTTATTGTAAAACTAAACAATTAACACGGACCTATATAGACTTTAATTGAGTGCATTAACTACTGTAGATGTATATATACAGCTGAAGCCACCAAAGGAAGTAGGTACTTAGCATTTAACCTGTTTTTCTCGCTATCTCTATCGCAGATTTATTTGGTTTAAGCCACTTGCTTGTTTGATTCAACGTTTTATAATCAATTGACGAATCAAATGTCACAATCACCTAGTTGGTGAGACTAGGAATCCTATCATATACAAGCTGGCAAAGCTGTTCCGAGGAAGGCGAGGTGGAATCATCTAAGCATTTCTTCCTCAAATGGCCAGCATTTACATGGCTGAGGTTGAAACACCCATGGTAGGCATACCTTCAACGAACCTAGAGAATTGGCTTAACATTAGCCGACTCAAGAAATTTGTAATAGATTGCAGGCGCTTTGTTGAATCCTGAGGGTCATTCTGATGCATTAGGATTTTTTTGGTACCACGAAGGTCTGGTACCACGAAGGTCAGCAACATAAACACAACAAACCAAAGAAGATAAGAAGGTCAGTGCTCATAAATGTCCAAGTGAGATCTTCTGCAATTGCAGACATCTCTCATTTAACCTAACATAACCAAGAATTAAGAGAACCAAAAATAATAACAACCAAAAAAAGCGAATTTCTTTTCCTAAGCTATTCTTTATTACAGAATTATTATGAACCCACAATCATGTCAAAGACTAACCAAACCTTATCAAAAGCAGCTAACCACAAATAGCTAAGTAAATACAAAAGTGTGAAGAAAGAACAAAGAAGCTGACAAGCTTGACACAATAGGATTAAAAATATTGCTCAATTTGGAACCAAAGTGTAATATACAAAGGTACACAAATACAAACATGGGTTTGGAAACTTCAGCGTTGCATTTGGTGATAATTTTCACATGTCACAATTTTGGTGTTACAACAGCAACAAACAAACGGTTAGACCTAATTAAACAGTGGCATAAATTCAAGATATCAACAAACACTGGTCACCTTTGCTGCCACTGACAGTTTGACAGGTAGGCCAGAGATAACCCTAAAAATATACAATGCACACATACACGCTTACAGCACATTGGACAACTGCAAATGCAAATGTAGCGCACTATTCAATAAATACTTTTGAAAAACAAACATTTATAAGTAAGCTGTTGCTGATATATGGCGCTGAGTCTTATCAGCCTTTTACTTGACGAAGCCAAACAGCGCCAGCTACACGCACATTTCGAGAAACGTCAGTTCAAGTAGTCGTGGTTTTTTTTTTCTTTGAGATATGACTTGTGTTTGTATAAGAATGCAGTTGACTGTTTACTGCATATTCTCGGCGGCGCGGCATTTGTTGCATTACTGTAACGCGGCTCATGTTCCCACTAGCTGTCGTTGCTTATTATTGTTGTTACATTTGTTTACATACACGCTTTGTTTGCGCTTTGGTTGAGCGAGTGGTCGCATAATTGCCTGCTCAGTGGTTCGACATCTCGGCGGCTTGACACCCGCTTTGTTTGCATTTGCAGCTTTATCAGTGCCTGCCAACATATGTTATTGGTAATTTATTATTTACATAAAAATCCACATACTTCAAATGCACATACATACATACATATGTTCACGTTTTTATGATATAAATGTGTGGATGCACTTCAGCATTGTAAATATTATCGATTATCGGTTCTCTTGCCGGCAATCATCATCGCCACCGCGACAAATCGGAATCACTTTACTTTCATTCAGGTTAAATCACAAATGATTTCTTTATTACTTCAAATATAGATTTGTATACAATTACGTTGTAGGTGCAATTGCATATTAGGGTGTGTCAGATATTTTCGAAATAATTTTTGGAAATATTGATGTTTAATGGTTGTTATTACTTAAATCCCCTTTAAGTAAAAAAGCAACCTTCAGAATTAAAAAAAAAATATTTATTTTATAATTATAATAAGTATAAAATATATTAAAAGTAAAAATAAATTGTAAAATATTTAAAAAAAAAATATATTAATAATATTTTTTTGCTTGACTGATTGGCATCATTTCTATTTGGAGTATTTAGGGTGTTTTTAAGACTTTTTTGTTTTCAATGAGACAATACTTTTTTCGGAGTTGGTTCGGAGTTTGGTTTGTCATCACATAATGATTAAATGATTATTGCTGACATACGAACCCATATTGCTAGAAAAAGTGATCGAAACTTTGCAGGTCCCGACTGAAATATTATGAGCTGTCAAGAGCCCGAATTTTACGGATACGATTTTTGAATCATATTAGCAAACCGGTATCTTTATAATAAAGCTAAACATTAAAGAATATGCTTTTTATTTCTTCTTGAAAACCACATGTGTAACAATTTTCTATAGGAAGGATGCACCACCACAGTTTAAAGATATCGTCAGTTTATAGAAATATTAGGTTTTTTTATTATTTTATAGATTTGTCATACCCTTTAGAATATCAATAATCGAAAAAAAAAACTTTTTAATTTATATAAGTAGAAAAATAATCCGTTCTTATTATGTTTACAATAAATTTAGTCTTTTTTTCACTATTACTGCAGCCATTAAGGGTTAAGAAAAAACATTGCATATTACAAATTATTAAATTATTTTCGATCCATAATAAAGTATATATGTATGTACTTGAGTATTCATATATGTATGTATGTATATAAAATACATATGTTCATTTGTAAATACGTAATCAATATAGAACCGGAGCAACGAAATGCAGCTAATTGAGTGGTCGCACTGGCGCTACCACTGGCCGCAACACAGACCTTGCTATCATCACATCACTGAGCGACCAAAAAACATACATACATACATACTTACACATATCGATATGTCTGTTTGCATTTATTTGTTTGGTTTTGTAAATTGTTGTGATGTGTTGACTACATTTTGTCATGCCTACAATCGCAGATGTCGTATTTTATTAAAGTTGTCACTCTTTTCAATTTCAATTTCATAGTTTCGAAATATGCAATGACATTTATGTCGAATAAAATATGTCTACATATCCTTACAGAACAGCCACACACACAACATTTGATAAGCATACATATGTATATACATATGTACACGTATTCGTGCATACCCTTGTGCAAGACTACTTAAATATGCTCACACACACACATCCATACATACATAAACTTATATTAATATAAGTAAGTGAATTACATATGCATAGGTTAGTTAGCTGATTGTTTTCCTTTTACTCCATCACTTTTAACTCGAACACACACAGTCACGCGAGCATTCGCGCATACATACATCTGTTGCACATCGATCAATCATTCAACCGTTCGTTTGCTTGTCCGTCCGTCCGTCGCACGGTCGATTGCCTGGTTTGTCCTTCTATAGATCTGTCATATTTATATTTATGACATGTCACAGCAGAACCTTCCTCAACCCGCACATCCGTTGCATCCATCAGCTGCGCAAATTATCACGATTTATTTTAACCGCACCATTAAACGGCGGTCGTTGGTCGCTTAATGCTTCACGCCCGTCGAGTGCATTTGCAACACACCCACACACATACATTAATGAAACAACAATAGCAATAATAAAAATAAACATGTACAGGTGGCTGCACCGCCAACAATGCCACTTTTGTGGCCACACAACTCCACTTTATTCCTTGCACCTTCTACCTCTTAAATGTTTGAATATATGTGCAGTTATGCCTTTCTCCCATAACTACATAGACGTGCGCATATGTAAGAACATAACAACATTCATATATGTATATATGTATGTATGTATGTATGTACATTCCGCTGCAATGATGAATGCCAGCCACACTGCTCAAAGGAATAATTTATATTGAATTAAATTAAAATGTTTGTATGGACGCGTAATCGCTCATTTGTAAATGATGTGCCCCACACATCACACAATCATATACATACATACATTCATACATATATTGATCTGTACATACGTACGTGGATAGCGAACACTTCTGCAGGCTTATTTGAACACATACTTTCGAGTGCATATAAAAGGCATTGAAATCCATTTGCAACAATAAATTTCGCTGACCTACGTTTAAAGCATGAGCTACTTGCTCCTTTGTAATGGCACCTTTAATACACTCCTTTAAACATATGTACATACGATAATTTTCATTTTTTTTTTTAATATTTATTCACATTCATTTACAGTATTGTTTTTGACCAAGAATTCACGAACAAGCAACGAAGTGTGAGCTTTTAAAACATCATGAAAACACCTCTAACAAAAAAAATTAAAATTGACTTCTCTAAACCCGCGAAATTTTAAATTTTACAATCTCCGTTCTTTTTTTATTATAGATCCTAGGGTTAACTTAAAAAGAAGAGTACCGATTTTGTTGATATATGATTTTTTTGAAATCATCTCCACTTCAAATACTGGAAGAACTACTTAAATATCAGAAGAGTAAAAAATAGAGAAAAGATATCCGAATGTCTAGAAAATATTCGAATCCATTGACGGAAATAAAAAAGAAGCCCAACAATTATCAAATTCATTAGTCATAATTATCATCATTACTTTGTTTGAAGGACCAACTAGTATATGTAGATATATTTCAATAAAATCACACAGTGTTTGGCATACTCATTCACATAAGCATTTCAGATAGATCTTTAACTATTTGTAAATAGTTTAGGGGAAAAGATATATATTGTTTTCATTCAACTTAACCCTTCCTTGTACATATGTAATACGCCACATATCGTGTAACTCTAGAAAATTCTAATTCTAATTTTTAATAATATATCTATATATTAAAATCTTCTGTACGTATGTATGCCACTGAACTCCTCCCAAACGGATGGACCGATTTGAATGAAATTTTTCGGGTGTCTTCAGTTGGATTCGAGAGTGGTTTGTAGTCAGCATTCGATACAATTAAAATAGTGTGTTAATTAATTTTAAATTTATAATTTTTTTGTCCAAAAGTAGATATAGCATTGTTACTGTATAGAAACCATTCAAAGGTATATAAAATTATTTTTGATTGTAAAATGTTTTAAGTTTCACTACTGTCGGTGTACCAATTCTTCAATCTAAATATACATAAATATATTAATTCCAATTATTTTATTATTCATTTCGTACTTTGTTTAATATTCTAATAGCTTGAAATACCATGCAGGACAACGTAAACAAGCACTCAAATAAAATCTATATAAATAAAACAAAGTAATCCGACTCAAGCACGACTTAGGACGACTATTTTGATGATCTATTATTACGGTTTATATTTATTACGATTCTTTTTTAATTCGTCTGCCTCTCGAATAGCATAACAACTATTATAATATCATAGAGATTAACTCAAAATGCATAATTCAAAAAGACATTCAAATACATATAAAATGTAATGTAAACAACAACAAAAGTTTATCGATAAAAATTTGTTTGCTTTTTATTTGAACTCTATTAAATTTGGTCTATAGGAGTTCATAAATAATGTTATGCCTAAGGATGCCTGAAATTGAATTTGGTTTCAACAAGACGGCGCCACTTTCCACATATCGCATCAATCAATGGATTTATTGAGAGAACACTTCGTTGAGCAGATAATTTCACGATTTGGTCCGGTCGAGATCATGTGATATCACACCGTTAGACTTTTTCCTGTGAGGATATGTGAAGTCTAACGTCCATGCGGACTATCCCGCTTCGATTCGCCTTGGAACAAAATATCACGCGTGTCATTTGTCAGTTATCAGTCGAAATGCTCGAAAGAGTCAACTGGACTCAATGGATGAACCATCTGAAACGTAGTCGCGGCCAACATTTGAAAGAGATAATCTTTAAAAAATAAATGCCTAAAAAATGTTCATTCGAAAGATAATAAACATTCCGCATTAAATTTTAGGTTTCTGGTTTTTTTCTTTCTAAAGTAGGAAACCTCGAAATTGATCACTCCTTATTTGCTTCTTATTTCCATTGTCAATTTAAGTATAAATACTTTGGAAGATAAACGAAAGTGCGTAAGTCGGCGGCTTCAAAAGTCTAATAAGAATTTTATAGGAACACCCGTTTCTTTTGATTTGCACTTCGAAGTTGATTGCAAGATGCTTGCAGTTCAATATTATTGGGTTTCATAATGAGGGCAGATTATATTAGAATCTGTGCAAAAGAGCATTCAAAATCTAATAAATATTTTGGTATGCTTATAGTTTATATTTAAAAAATTAAATATATCGAATTGCCGCCCAATATTTCAGTTTATAGATTTATATTTTAACCCTTTATAGCATCATGTGACAGATATGTTACAAACCCTTTTAGAGGGCACAAAACATAGGAAAATTAATTTTTCCCTTTTAAGTATGATATACCAGCACTATCAAATTCCGTATTTTTCAATTTTAAAATTCTCTGGTTTATTATGTATTGGCATCATTTATAAAACGGTACTTTCTTTTTCGCTATGGTAAAGTTAGTGAATGCACGTGCTTGCAATTACCGAAAAGATAAAAATAAGAAAATTTTCAGTGTTTTAATAAAATATTTAGTGGAAAAGTTCAGGTACGTTCACTATTATGTTTAATTCCTATAAGATAATTCAAAAAATGTTCACTAATACAATATATAGTGAAGTTTAGGTTTGTACCATTTCTGTAACATTGAGTAATAAGGTAATAAGCAAGCGATGGCACGTTCGTCTATTTTATTTATTTTTAGACCTTGCAGTGTCTAATGCTTGGCTCTTATACAAAAGAGCTCATAAAGAAAAAAAATTAGAGGGCAATCAGTTGTCATCTGCTGATTTTCGTTTAGAAGTTGCCACGGTGTTGTGCAAATTGGGTACAAAGTCCCCTATGAAACGAAGTTCAATTCCTCTTCGTTTCAAGATACAATCTAAAAAGCATAAGGGCCCAGCCCAACATGTTCCTACTATGGCAGTTTGGCAAGATCAAGTTGGGCACTGGCCGGTATGGGCAGAAAAACGAATTCGTTGCAAGCGTCCAGGATGTGTTGGAGTATCACAAACGGTATGTGAAAAATGTGTTGTGACTTTATGCTACAACAAGCAAAACAACTGCTTCAAAGAATTTCACACTTCTTAAAAACATGTAAATATTCACGAAATACAAATATTATTATTGAGCTTAGAGACGTTGTTACATAACGTGACATATCTGTCACATACCCTTTTTGTTGTTTTTCACCCCAAAAAAAAAAAAAAATTGTTTAAACTATAAAACACGTATTTCATTTCTATCCGAAATCTATTAGAAACGATACAGTTTTTCCGTTTTTACTTAGTTGAGTTATAAAGGGTTAAAATGTTTACTGTTTTTATTCCAGTTAGGTTTGAGAAAAGTGCACTGTAGCATAAAGCACCACCAGTGTTTGGTGGTTGAGTAGTAATCCAAATTGATTGATTACGTCGAACAAATTGCGTTCCGAAGCTTTAAAATGTGCTTCTTTAATTTTTATCAAAATTTTCAATTTATATTTTTTCGGAATAAATTTATTTATTTTATTTATGGAAATTTACTAATTTTATATTTGTTAAAATATTTTATATTATCTCCCAGATTTTTATTTAAATCATTTGTGCACTGCTTATAGTACTTTTCTCACTCACCTATTAATCGCATCACCTCGTGCAGATTGAGGTAAACATTGAGATGGCAATGCACCAGCGCTCCGCAGAACATGAATAATCCAAAGGCAAATGTTAGATTAGTTGAGAGTGACATTTTTATTTTCATAAACTTCAATTTTTATTTAGCACTTTTATAATTCGCTGCACGTTACTTGCTGGTTATATTTATAAATAACTGTTGATTTGTTGCTAACTTGCCACAAACACGATTATTTTATTATTATTATTTTTCTCTACACACTTTACACAATTTCGAAAATCTTCAATTTCTTGCTTATTAAATTCAATTTTTTTGTTTATTTACCACTATTTTTTTGCTTTAAACTCTTTTTCTGTGTTTGCCGGAAATGCATGCGCTGCAAACCAATTTCGAACAGCGCGCGTTCATAGATATAAACAATTTTTGATTTTTATTTTTATTTTAAATGTGTCAAAATGTGCAGCTTCTCCCACTCACATACTCTTAAAAGTACGCCTTTCAGCTTGACGTGACTATGTGTTTCGCACTTTCGTCTACACACGCAGCATCACCGAAATTTGGATTTATGCCGCACAAGCTCTGAGATATGTTCACCGTGACGATTTTCCAGGAACTGTCAACTGAGTAAACAAACAAATCGCATTGGACCGATATGCAACGGCAAAACGCACGCAGCGCAGACGACAACAGTACTCTGCCGATTTGCTATTGCAACAACAACAATGGCACAGGCGGAAGAAACGTCAGTAGAAAACAGCAGAATGTGTCCGCTGTCATGGCGCTGACAATGGCGTCCACACTATGGACTTCAATTGCACCAATTAGTGCCATCTGTTGGCAGAATGGCAAGCTAAATCGAGATTATAACAATTTGAATGTCAAGTATTTGTATGACAGTTACCCCTACTTTGTCAGAGAACGTAAAAACATGTTTACGGTCTCTGGCCTCGGAGAGTGTTTAAATACATACTTAAAATAATGTTACGTTCTAAAGTAGGGGCTCACAAAAGGGGAAGAGAGTAAGCCAAACTAAAGGATTATTGCTAAACCGAAAAAATAATAAGAGAACGTACTTTATATAAAAAAGATAGAATTGTGGATTTACCACTGACGTCAATTATGCATCCGGAGACGTATTTGAAATGCTGAACACAAAGACGACGACACGACGTAGCGACGGCTAATCACAAATGCCGCTTTGAAGCCAGCGTCTTGTACATTTTGACGACGGCAGCGACATATCAAACAGCAATTTCATTGTTGCCGTACTAACATCTTTCACTTCAATAAAATTTACATATTTAGTTTAAAGTGAAATTATTTACGCAAAAAATGTAAAAATGGTCGATTTATTTATTTTAAATAATCGATTCTTATTATAAATGATATATCAAAGCTATTTTACGTTTCTGCTGGCAAAATAACGTCATACTTGTGAGAACTTTGAATAATTTTACATTTCACATGTTAGTGGCAGCTCTACAGCAGCCATTGTCGTCGGCAAAATTAGAAACATTTCTAATTTGGCGACAACGACAACTACAAGCCTGTTGTCGCGTAGTCGTGCTGTTGTCAAAAAATCTGTGCCCATAAGAACGCGTGTATTTTAATATTTGACAGATGTCGCTTGTCGCTTGTCGTCTTCTATGTGTTCAGCACATGTGGCCTATCAGGTTTCCAAAATAGCACTCCGCGAAAAAACAAAAGGTAATGCAGTTTAGAAAGGATTCTTCTTTCATGGAATAAAAAAGATATACAGTTGAACTTTCCTAGCTCGAATCACCATAATCCACAAAAGAACTTCGAGTTATGTAAGGTAAGTTGCATGAAATTTTACTTTTATTGCTAATTCAAGAGTTCGATTTATGGAAGTTCAACTGTATTAAAATAATTTTAATTTAATTTAAAATAAAACTAGAAAAAAGAAATTTGATCCCCGCAAAAGTGTCATCACGTTCATCAAAAGATAAAGACATGTAAGTGAACAAAGCGATGGAGGATCACATCAAATGGGCGTCTGGATAAATTAAGACGCAGATGAATAATATTATCAGAACACCGCATTATGGACAATCACAGGATGTCTCTCGATGTCGCTAGTCGGACAGTTACTATGCTTCCTGCAAAGGTTTTTGCTGAGATGCTTTTGCAGAAACGGCTTTGGGGTGACCTGAGCCGAACCGCCTTCTAGGTCCATCAAAGCACATTTATGCAATACCTCGACGACATACTACACCTTAATGACCTGACTTCGGACGCGACTTCAGTTTCCTTAAGTTGTCTTTCTAGAGCTTTCAGGTTCCTTAAACGTTGCTTATAACAATGGATGCTAGGTATTGGTACACCTGAAACAAGTGGCGCACTAAAAAATTACTTTGGGATAATGTTGACAGTGAACAGACCAAAAAAATTAAAAAATTATAATTCAAGGAAAAAGATCAATGCAGATAAAAGGGTCATTATGGCGCACTTGCCTCTAAGTTCCATACCTGCAGAAGCTTGGTATAATAGGATCGGCAGAATGTAGGAATGCGCGGAGGATAATTAGGCAATAGAACATTCATCTTTACGAATGCGTAACTTTTAGTCGGTTAAGAAACGGATACCTTCTACAGCTCCCAATATTCCAACCTAAGGAAAATTGGGCAGCTATATTGGAAAAACACTGAGAAAGTTTCTTGAAATGTAACGTGTTGTTAGTTGATGCTTGCTAGAGTATCTCTTGGAAGCACAATGTGACAAATAATGGTTTAGGTGCAGCCGCTTGCGGTCCGGCACTCTTTACCTCACATTTCAGATTGAACGCCATTTAGAGAGGACCTTCAGTGACTTGCGTAAACAACATCCACACATCTAATGCCCTTCTTATTTTGGTCTGACCACGTCGGACAGCTCGTTTTCTGGTCCTCCCGATAGATAGCTTTGATTTGAATGATAAAAAAGCAATATACTCTTATACATATTATATGTATGTATGTATGGGATTATTTATTTTAAGTACTTGTTTGGCATAATACCGACAGTTTGTACTAAAAATCTAAACTATAAAAAAGTAATTAATTAATAGTTGTACTTGTATAGAGAAAAAAATAACAAATTGTTGTAAAATATTACTGAAATAATTGTAGCTCGGAGAAATAATAGACTTTTCCTAAAATAAATTATTTTAAGAATTTCAATTCCATTTCGGGATACAATTTCTCTCGATTACAAAAACAAACAAAAAAACTACCATGCAGACAAAACAAAACGTCAATTAACAAATTGATTAATTAATAAATCTTAATTTAAAGCCTCGTGGTTAGCTGCTGGAATTACACGTCATTTTTATGGCACAGACCCGAATATTTTTCGAATGCTCCACAATTAAATGCAAAATATAGCTTATGCTTTATGGTTAATTCTCTCCATTGATGAAATTGTGGTTTCGATTAGTAAATTGTAGTCCAACTCGTTTAGGCTTGCCTTGGCGGTGAGAAGATCCAAAAACGAATCTAAGGGCGACAAGGTATCGGCTGCAATACCTGAAAAATCATAAAAAGATTGGGTTATAGATAAATGCGTCAGCGTGATTGTAAATACGAGACAAAAAATCTAACGACGATTCAAACAGGTTCACAAAATATTTCTACTAAATGGCAAAAACTTCACGTTGTCTCCCATCACACATTCAAATATGGACTGACAAGGCTACAGCATTCCACAACAAATCACAAATAATGATGACCCTGGACACTGTAATCTGCTTGCTTACCGAATACTGAATATTATTGTGTTATTGATGGAAATGAGTGATGACAAAAAACGAAATACCAGCGATGATTACAACAATAGCAATGGTTGAAAATATTATACAAAGACATGATAATGAAGTACGCTTCTCAAGGGTATGTTCTGTCAAATGAATGAGTTAAATAAAAATTACTAAAAAAATAAAATTCAACAAAGTATAATCCTTGCTTATAGTACAAAAGTGATAAGTACAATTTTTCGAGTAATGCAAATAATAAACAAGTAAGGAAGGGCTAAGTTCGGGTGTAACCGAACATTATATACTCGCTATTTGGTATATTTGGCAGAAAGTCCACTATCATCATATGTAGTATATGAGAGCTGAGATAATTCGTGAACCGATTTAACTCAGTTAAGGTACACCATATCCAAAACTATACACTATTTTCCGGTACAAAATATCCTTAGGCTCCGAGTTCTTCATGTTCGATATCACGGACCTTTAAAATTTATAGTCTGATTTCGACAATTTTTCCATAAGTGGTGTCACACCTCAAATACAGTATTTGTGTAAAGTTTTACTCCGCTATCTTCATTGATTCCTAATGTATATATTATAAAGTGAAGGAATCAGATGAAATTCAAAATTCAGTTTTATGGGTAGTAGGCGTAGTTTCGCACATTTTTCAGGGTGTTCAAGAAAATATTACATACTGAATTTCATTGAAATCGGTCGAGTAGTTCCGGATATATGGTTAATGGCCCATAAGTGGGCGAGTTGTATCGGAGGTGGGCGTAGTTATTATCCGATTATATCAATTTTTATGGTATTTAATCGGGTACGAAAGGGAAGTGACTGCAAAATGTGTGGTTTATATAGCTCTGGTAGTTTACAAGATATATACAAATAAAAAACTTATTGGAGAGCGAGAGCGCGCCTACTTTCCCAAAAAAAAATTACATCCAAATCTATTTCCTAGTGTGATCCTTTATGCCAAATTTTACTGTTATAGCTTTATTTATGTCTTAATTATGACACTTTAATGGTTTTCGGCTATCGCAAATTTTGTGGGCGTGACAATTTCGCGCTTTCCCATACCAATATACCTTTCAATACCAACCTTCCCACGGTCCCCAGGACTATATGTACGAGGATATCTTGTTTTTACTCAAGTTATCCGTTAAACGGACGTACGGTCAGATGAACAGACAGATTTCCGGAGGCATCCTGATTTCAACCCGTCTCGTCATCCTCATCCTCATCCTTTTGATACATATAACCCTATAGCTAACTCGTTTAGTTTTATGAGATACAAACAACCGTTATGTGAACAAAACTGTAATACGAGAGAGTATAAAAAATATTTGCTGGGCGCTGGGGTTTCTGAAATATGTTGTGTTAAATTTAAATTCAGTTGGACTTATCCACTTTTCACTTCAAGTCAGCGCTGTCGTTATGTGATACTTAATATTTGTGATATGCACATATTTCCTATTTCCCTTTGGCAACTAACCACTTCTCAATGATGTGCGCCCTTGCGTGTTAGCATTTACAACCGCACTGCCGCCACGCTGTTGTACTGGATGTCCAGATAATATGTTAGCTGCATGTTCGCGTCCGCGGATCATCAAACTCTCTGGATGTGACCAACTCTTTAATAAGCGCTGAGCACGTGATTTCGGTAGCGCCGACAGCAAGGAAAGTTTCTTTTCAACACCCGCCGGCGTGTCATCGATACCTAAGAAGATTGAGCGATATTAAGTTGGTGGGGAGGTTTGAAGACAACACAAAACAATAGTTTACCGTTAATAATTGTCTTCATGACATCAATTTGCAACTCGAATACGTGATTCTCCACGTATTGCAAGAACATCTCGAAAGTCAGCGCACGATAACCGAGGTAAGTGAAGAAGGAAGCAAAACCCTGTGGCAACGGAAAAGCGATTGACTCCACCGCCAGGCAATAACGCTCCAGAATTAAGAAAAGTGAATACTGTTGATATTTGTTCATTTGATCGCTAAATAGAAAGAAGAAGCAGAAACATTATAATATAAATGCATGTATATTGCATAAAAAACGTAATTACATTAAATGAAAACCACGCGCTGTCTCATGACGCGCATTCAGTCCGGCCGCGCGACAAACGAGAGAACATAGTGCACGTGACAATTCCAATTGTGAGCTCACATACTGCGTAACAACAGCATGTACATGGGCTGGTGCCTGAGAACGCTCGAAAAAGGTCTCTTTCAGCCAACGAAAGCCTGTATTGGGTTTGGCGGAATGCTTAACTAGGTGTACGCTCAACTCGCGCATATTCTGCAAATCAAGCAAAAATTACTACCATTTTTAATGATACTTATGTATATACACCAAATACTTGCCACTGATATAACATGCTCCTGTTTTGTAGCTGTACACGTCTCCATCTCGATAAAGGGTAACACTTCGCTGCAGCTACGTCTATTTGTCGTAGATAAATCGTTAAAGGTATTTCCCGCGCTTGCACTTGGTGTTAACGGTGTTGTGCAACGCGATAATGCTTCCGGTTGATAGCACGATAGCGAAAACATAAGCTTTTCGGTCACTTGATCCGCATTGAAGCGGTGTCTCTCCTTCTGTTCAGCCTCGTTCAAATGTTCCCATAAGCGCGTCCAAATATCAGAGTTATAAGGAGATAACCGTTGATGAGGCGATAGTAACATCATGGTTGTGTTGTAGAGGCTTTCATGGGACAAGCCCACGCTAATATCGGCCACACGCGCCTGTATGGGTCGCGTTGCATCAGCGGTCGTGAGTGGTAGAAATCGTGCAAGTGTTATCGCGTCCGCTGGCAGACTGCGCAGTGTTGCGGCATAACTACCCGCCACCAAAGATTCTTTCAGCAATGCTACAGTATCCAATGACAGCGGTCTCTCCATTATTATACCTAACAATTCTGCAAGCACATCCATATCGTTGGAATGCAACAGGAAATAATGAATAATGCTAAGACGATTATCAACAGATGTGTCATTGCGGAAAGCTTCAATCAAGTGCGCACGTGGCACACTAAGTGAAACCAGATCTAAAGTTGCGGTATCATATGCTAAAGAGCCCCACTTTTGACATGGCACAAGTTGCGTCAACGGATTGCGATTATGTGCAGGGCACACTATGTGGCAGCACGGTTCATGACTCAAGCCCACATCTAATAAATGGACAAATAAATCCGGCTGGAATACTAGCAAATGATGGGTGCCATGTAGGGCGAATGTTGGCTTAAGTAAGCGCGCCTTCTCCCACGGCACACCCGGCATAACGCAATGCACGACGCAGCCATGGTGTAGAAGTGTTACCGAATATGCGAAATGAACATTGACCTTCTGAGATGGGCCGGCGCCATCAGCTGGTGTATCGTCTACATTTTTCGGTTGTATTGGTTGGTAAAGATAGTAGTGACAAACGAACAACATTCCGGTGCCATTAGTCAAAATAATTAAATTTAATGAAGAGTCGTGCACTCTCAAAGGAACAGCATCGTCTTCGTAGATCGGTTCGCCGTCAAATGAGCCTTGTGGTAATTTTGGCAAATTTAGTGGAATGTTCAGCTGGAATATTTGTATAAATACATATAAAGAATATTTACATATGTATACAACTTTTAAATCATACCACTGTCTCTGTAGGCAACTTTTCATTAAACTGAAAAGCTGATAGCGTGGGACTTAATTCATTTTCTTTGTTTTTCTCCGTTTCATCACGATCCATGAGACTTAGACTTTTTGCCTTTGGTTTTAGATGAATGTAGTATAATGCCTGGTTATCTGAATCCCATTGGGCCCAACTGAAATTTTTAGCAATCGTCTCGGAAGTAATCATGCCTGCATCGAAAAACAATGTGTCATCTAACGATACATTTTCCGATGTACTAGTTTGGCTTTTTTCATCGGTTTCCATATGTTTTATGTTGCAAACGAATTGCTTTATACCTGTAAAAAAAATGCAAAATTAACTAAATATCAAAGAACCAGCTTTACCTTAAGCTAAATTGAAGTTAAATCAACACATTACCACTTATGTATTTCCATATAAGCGTACATATACTTACAAGTCTCATGTATAAGCAGTAGTAGTTTTTCTTGACTAGTTTTTATATCAGATCCCTTCTCATTTCGCCACAAAAATTGGGCCATTACTTGGCGACGTGTTGGCGACTCCAGTAAAGGAATCGCTGTTGCACCTTCACCTGGAAGACACGTCTGAACAATGTATGCTTGGTAGTGGAGACGTGCCTCTTCGTTTTCAAAGGAAAACATTTTTTTCTCAACGTATGCCAACAAGGTTTTACCGCCATTAATGGTGGCTTGCACAATTTCCGGACATTCTTTTACAAATCGGTATAATATGCGCAACGTCTTTGCTGTTGCATTAAAATGTCCAATGCAAGTCTCACGCACGTTCGTATTTAAATCCTCGAAAATCCATGATGTTAGCATTGAGCCATCACGCTCCTGTCCAAGTATGCGCCATTCAATAGCCTTTTCTAAAATTTTGTTTATATGTAAGCAAATTGTACACAATGCAAGATATTGATAGAGATTACCTTTAAATCCCTGAGCCGCCAGCAAACCACAAAAATTTGCGGCTAAATTTTCTTGCCTAAGCATTATCCAAATATTTAGCTCAGGAAGTCTCAACACATGAAATACTTATTAACTTACAACTCCATTCTATGCGGATACGAGATAAAATCAATAAGCTATAGGGACCTTATTTTCATGGTCTGCAGATTTTATATTGTTTAAATTACCCAAATTTAATGCGTTTGTAAATCTATGTATATAAACCTATTGGTAAGATAATATTATCGATATTATAAAGAAAATGATAAGCGAACAAACTAGAATCGACAATGTAAATAGATAACTTGCAGATTTATCCAGACATCGATATTCGTAGTTGCCAGAATGTGTGAGTGGCGATGTATTGTCAACAATCGACTATATAAGAGCTGCCGGACTGGCAGCAAGACACAGTTCTAATTAAAAAGAAAAGAAAACGCGCTTAATAACATTAAACAAATAAATTGCGAGAGTATAAAATGTGCGGTGACACGCGAACTTAGCCCTTCCTTTCTTATTTTTATTTCTGTTTCTCCATTATTTTGACAAAGTAGTGGAATTTGTTTACAATATCAAATGACAATTTAGAGCTGGCAAAATATGTCTTCCAATAATATCGACTAAACATGAGCAGACATCGATTACAATGAGTGGAATGTAAGTTTTCAAGAAGTTTTCAGCGAAAACTGTGATTTCGTTTGACAGATTTTGCATGGATGAAAACACAAGTTTTCGAACGAAAACCCATTCTTTCAATGAAAACATGTTTTCAATGTCGATCCGAACGTAGTATAACAATATTATTATTTGTATTAATCGAAATGCATATCTCTGTTTCATGTTTCATTTATACTAGGCAAAATAAGAACGAAATATTCCGTTTAATTAAATTAATTTAGAGTGTGTTCAAAAATAATTCACCTCTTTGTAAATTAATTCTCATAAATTAATTAACTTTTTAACATTAATTGAAAAGGCGATTTTTTAACTAGAAAAAGTTTTCCCTTATTCTTTAGTCTTCGTTTTGAATCAGCTATATAAAATTTTTAATTATATAATAGTTAAATAACGGTATTACTTTCATATAGTCGGTATACAATTCCAAATCCAAATATACAAATATATACAATACTAAGTATTGGTGTAAAGCACTTAGCATAAACTAAGAATAAACTCGTGGAATTCGTCAATCATCTGCTGATTATCCTTAAAGCCAACAATTTCTTTTGCATCGTCTTTTGGTAACCATTTCATTTCAGTATGTTCATCTGATAACGTTGGTTCTTTGCCAGAGTCTTTTAATTGAGCTAACCAATAAATAACAACTTTTGGTTTCCCTTTTACATTGTAATTCAGTATTTTTGGTTTATCCCGATAGATGATTAAGTCGTCTTCGCTATACCTATACCATTAGTTAAACATATAAATATACGTTAATGTATTTGTATTTATATTATGAATTATAGTGCAGCACTTGCCCGGCTTCCTCTTTGGTCTCTCGTAATGCTGTCGTAAAATCATCTTCGCCTGGATCGACGTGCCCTTTAGGAGAACTCCAGTGAAAATCGCCATATGATGCGCGCAACATCAAATATTGGATTTGTTCACCAATTTTACGAAATATCACTAAACCGGCAGCTCTTTTAGCCATTATATAGAAAATTAAAATTAATCAAAAGGTGTACTGCAGTTTGATTCTATGTAAAAACGAAAACAACAAACAGCTGATGGATAAACTTAATGCGTTTGATAAAATCTGTAATTGGTTTTTTATATTGAATTATTAGTATTTATTTTAATATTTTATTTACTATAAAATAAAAATTATCTAAAGATTATATAAAATAATTTTAATTATCAGAACTATTTTGCTAAAAAAAAACTAAAAAATTTTAATTAGAAATTATTCGTGTACATTAACAAAAAATACCCTGTGTAACAGCTGTTTTATAGCATGTGGCCATTCTGTTAGTTAACTTTTTTGAATTATATAAAAACAGAAAAAAGTGTTAAATTTTTCGGAAAGTAACAAATTGAAATAATCATGTTTAATACATTCCTTCGTGTAGGAAGTCGATCAGTTTTTAAAGGATTACAAGTACCACAGTATGAAGTTGCAGCACAAAGGCTAGCTTCTTTTACAGTACGAAATATCTTAAATGAAACGTCTGACGAAACCGGCACATTGTTTACACGTTTTGCAAAGCATGTAGCATTCGAATTACAGAAAGATGCTCCAATAGTGCCCACAATGATCAGGTATGCTGATTATTTTCCAATCAGTGACATACGTTACCTACACAGAGAGCTGGCTCGATTATCTCCTGATCAACTGCCAGCTTTAATAGTATACGCAGTCAACTACAGAGCTGGTGCTGATTTAAATAAGTATGCCACATTATTGAATGAGTTAGATGCGACAGCCGTAAGGCTGCTTCCAAGGATGGAACTGGACACAATTCTACGAACGTTGTATGCTTTTCTGTATCTCATGCCCAACTGGATTACGAAAATAGATTTTTACAATGCAGCAATGAAACATATAATAGCGGTGGGGATTGCCGAAGATACACCAAAAGAAAAATTTGTACAAATATGTTTCTATTTGGGTTTGGAGAAAAATCGTAGAGCTACAAACGTTGTATCATTTTCAAATTTTCTGAAGGATCATTTAGAGACATATCTACCAAAATTAACTACTTTGGATTTGATAATAGTTGCAAATGCAGCATTCAAAACATCAACTCGTATAGAAAGCGATACATTTAATAGTCGCTTAATTGAAGAAACACTGAAACTCTCACTTAATGATTCTACCAACGACGCACTCTTAGTCACCTTAATTAAAGCCATGCGATTTCAGCGAATTCATTCTAAGGAGGTGTGTGAGCACCTTACAAAGTACTGCTCTGAAGATATTGTGGAGAGGCTTCAATTACGTGGTTGCATTCACTTATTCGCTTACTTTGCAGATAATCTTTGGGATGATGAGAATTCCATTGAATCTGTGATTGATCAATGTTTTCAACGAATAGTTTCTTCGCGGAAGTTTGATATGCACGCTGAAAATGTTCGTTGTAAAGACATCGCCACATATCTGTGGTGCTGTGCACAACTTAACTGCAAATTATCCACATCTGATCTGCAATTAATTGAATCAACGCTATTAAATAAAGTTGATCAAAATGAATTTAAAAACTTTGTGGATCAATTAGTTGATAGCTGTTTGTCCTTGTGGTCATTGGGCTACAAATCACGCGAACTTATTGAAGAAGCGGTGAACCTGAAGCTAAATGCGCGTTTTACGAACAAAAAAGATCTAAGAGATTTACCTAAAGTCGAAAGTCGCTTTCAGGTGCTTCTCTCAGCAATAAGCATAGAAGAACCTAAATGGCAGTTCAAAAATATAAAAGGATCTACGGAAGCAAGAATCGATAAAGAAGCACCGCCCTATTTACTGAAAGACCGGCAAGTGTTGGTGGATATGTCGAAGAAAATTGCAGAACACTCCGATGTACAATCTACACAATTAGTCTGTCCAATTAGTGGTATAAATATTCCCAGCATTCTAGTGAGTTATAAAGAACCTGCTAATTTGAGAGTATTTGTGGAGCTAATTCCAAAGGAGCAGCAGTTGAGATTTAGTAAGTCTCCTATTGGATTAATAGGTCTAAAGACTCGATTATTATCATCTCTGGGATATAAAGTCATAACAGTAAGTATTTTATATGTTTAAATTTTAATATCTGATTTACTTAATATTTTTTCTCTTTTCTAATAGATAACTGAGTCTCAGTATAATGAGGATGAAATTAGTTTAGCATTTTTGGCGCATAATATCGAAGACAGTGAAATTCCGAAAACTCAATCATTAAACGCTTAAAAATTAATTTCAAATGTGATTATGTTATCAATTATGTAAGGATTGTACCTGCAATAAGAAAATATTATATTAGTATGAGTATAATTTACCAAAAAAAACAACATTTTATGGGTAATAATTTGTAATAAATACATACTGATTCGGAACAATTTACTGATCAATACTATATAAAGGAATATAGAAATAGTCCAAATACAATTTATCAAGAAGAAAAGTATTTTTTTTTTTTTGTAAATAATATATGATATAATCGATGCAAATGGCAAATATGTGGTTTCAGTCTTGTGGAGGCGACAGTTTATCCAATCCCCGGGATTTTTGGCGCATAATAGACAAAAATTGAAAGAATGAAAGGAATGAAAAAATATCGTTTAATCCACTTGTTCTAGCAGCTGTAGATTCTTTTAGTTTCAAAATCGGTTCATCACCACCACAATGAATTTAATTCGATAACCCCAAAGTAAAAATACCGTCTTGCGGTAAGATCACCCACCAACTATAAACCTGATAGCAAATGCAGCATAAAAATGTAATATATTTATTATCACGTCGACTGTATTTTAGCTTTCAATACAAAATATGCTGTTATTCTCAGAATGATTGCTATAATAATTAACGCCAAAACATCCGTCCAGTAACGATCAGGTATATCCATTAACTCCATAAATTGCTTAGGATATCTGAAAACGCATATTTAATGTAACGAATTTATTGAAACATTTTTATTCATTTAACAGTACCTATAATAGCAATAAACTGCCTCATTGCAACTTATTCGGCCTCGATTTTGTCCATAAATAGAACTTATAATACCTTCCAAGGCATAGCGAAAGTAAGACAGATTTGTACCCCATTGGAAAATAGTGGGCATGTCGCGACGCACAATGCTGTTGCCACAAAACAACAACATTGTTATCATGAGATTAGTCGTCAGGAAAAAAGCATTCTGAAATTGAACCGAAATGTAAATAAATGAACTTTGAATTCCTATAATGACATGTTTAAGGTTAAATGCGAAAAGTATTGCCTCCACTCACAGTCACATTAAACCAAGCACCCAATAGCAGCCCACAGCTCTGACCAACTATAACCGATAAGACGCTCACAGCAAGAAACATTAGAAAACGTGACAGTTCCAATGGTTGGCAGGTCCAAACATAGACGATTATGGAAAATAAAAAACAACTGATGAACTATAGATGGTTTTGGTTTGTTTATATTAAGAATATTTCGAATAGTAGAAGGTAAAAGGTTCGCTTGTGAATGTCGGAATGATGGTTTATGATGTTTAAGGAACTTTTTTACGAAATATGTTACGAAATTCATGTCTTTAAGAAATTTATAAACTCATAGGAGAATTACTGCATTTACAAGCGAACCCCCCCCCCCCCCAAACTCACAGTGATAGGAAGATCCAGTAGAGTAACACTAGTGTAGTAGGCCTTCAATGAATACCATCGGTTGAAGTGCTCTTTAACTAGAATAGACATTTCAAGTGGAACTAAAAAATAGAAAACACTATTAAAATGGTTACTGAAAATGTGAAACAAAAATAGTTTTGCGAATAATAATGTTGATAAATTTATGCAATCTGAAGTAAAGTGAAGTGATTAGTGAATATCGCCTTATTTAACTATGATCTATCTACATATATTCATAAACTTCATTGAGGTTTACCAATCTCGAAGTGGCACCACAATGACCCATGCCGTCTTTAGCTAGTCTTTTATACCTTCAATCAAAACTTACATGTCACGGAAGTTAGCAATGCAATGCACATTATATGATTTATCATTACAACAGTTAAACAGTTGAAATTCTGATGCATGCGCGATGCCTCGCTTCCCGCGTTTACAAAAATAGCGCCCAGCACGACGCTAACAAATATGTTAACTGCAATCCGAAGATGTGTTAGCATTTTATTTCGCTTCATTTTAATTAGATCACGACGTAGTAGAACTCTTAACTGATGATTGTAGTCGACTTCGTTCCTAGCTGAGTCCGTATTTGAAAAATTCGTATCATACAATTTGATAAGGACTTTAACTGATTCGACCTTGTTATTTTGCAGCCAGGCAGTGCATTTCCCATTTCCAATGGCCGATGCCAAGTTATCGATATTATCTGCACCATATTCACCCGCCGCCAACTCTATAACTGTGATAGATGGAATTGATAAATTTGTGAATAACGAAAATAAAATTAATTCAAACTTCTTACTATAATCAGCTGGATTATGATATATGGGGCATGGTAAGTTGATAGATTCTAAGTACGACACAACCTTTATCGGACTTCCCTGATAAACGCACTTCCCGGACGCCAAGATGTACACCTGGTCAAATAGTTGGAAATGTTTCGCTGTCGGCTGATGGATCGTACAAATAATAGTTCTACCCTGCAGCGCTAATGTTTTAAGCAATTCTAAAACTTTATTGCAAGAACTACTGTCCAAGCCACTAAAATCAGTGTATATATCTTCTTATTATTTAATAAAATTAATATTCGTTTTATTGTCGTAGAACGGCAATACACTCACGTTGTGGGTTCGTCCAGAAACATAACTGTGGGATTATTGATAAGTTCCAAAGCAATTGAGAGTCGTTTTCGCTGACCGCCTGACAATTGAGAAGTTATTGTGTGACGTTTCTCTGTTAAGCCCAATGAGTTGACAATGTCATTAATCTATAAGTAAGTGCATGTATATATTTATGTGTAAATTTGGAAAGAGGTGTCTTACAATATCATTTCTTTCATTTCTGCTCTTCTTTTTGCCCAACTTGAGATCGGAAACTATGCTCATATTTTCTTCTACAGTCAAAAGCTCCTGTAGTCGCTCATCTTGGGTTAAGTAGCATGAAACGGATCTAAAACGAACTAAAACATATTAGTTACAACACGGTACTCAAATATATAAGGAGAAATTATTAGAAATAAATAATCGTATTTGTGTAACAATTAAAACTTCTCGAACGGTTCGGCTTTTATGACTTTAATTGAATTAAATTTGATAATACCGCTGAGTGACACAAGACTGCCGTATTCGGATACGGAAATAAGACTTTCAAACTACATATTAAAATGATTAAACTTATTTAGTTGATAAATAAGAGAAACTGAGCGTGTTCTCATTATCCACCTATTCGGCCGACGTGGCCGACGAACAATTTCCACGAACACTAAATGAAATACAATAAATACTACAACTCCTCAGTTCTACGATCGTGCAACAGATTCTTCAGGAGTAAAGATTGCTTTGAAAATTTGTGGACTCTTAAAACTACTTTATTTATTTATTTTTAAGCAACAGTACAATACTGAGTTGTTGTTTTGACGATTATGCAGCCCTGCCAGAACGGAAAGCATCGTCGGTAGTCCCAAGAAACGTGCTGTTTGTTGTTGTGGGTGATTCATCATCAGTGGGAGGTAACTCAAATTCCCTCTTGTGGTTAAAGGAGTTTAGAAATATAGTAATTATTTAGTAACGAGGAGAGGATACCGCCCGGTGGAGTCCCCTGTTTAATTAGTCTTAGTTTTGACGTTCTACCTCGAAATAGTACGGATGATTGCCGACCGCTCTGTTAGTTCATGGTCCATCTCTTCAGCGCCAGAGAAAGTGTTGTTTGCTCTATGTCTTCTAGTAGCGTTGTGAGATTGGACGTGTAAAAAGCAGCTACGCATGGTTCACTCCTCATGATTCTTAAGGCCTTGACAGGTCCTAAGATGACTCCATTCATTGCATGAGTTGCAGTGTAGTTTGGATGGACCCTCTTGCATACGCAACAGAAAAAGTCAATGCGATTTCGGAGTAGGAAGATGTAGGGGAGGATTGCAGTGACGTACAAATAAACTTAAAACATATCGATCGAAACAAGGTTATATCGTCCAAACGCCATTTGGCCGGATAAAATCCGGGTCAATTCCGATAACCTAGAACCGGCTGTTGTGGGAATTGAAAAGTACAATAGTCTTGTTTCTTTTTCGCTAAAATTGCCTAAACAACTTTGTGGGAGTGCGTAATGGTGCTTAATTCTTTTTCTTTTTGTAGAAATCCTTCTTCCAACGCAAAGCGGAGCCACCCCTCACGATGCGTGTTTCGTTCTATTTTCTGATTTGCAGAAACTTTGGTTGTGGTGCACAGAGAGTGAGAAATGTGAGCTTATTGAAAACTTACATCAAGTTGCTGAACATTTATCTACAAATTATATATAATAATAATCCAATTATTTGATATTCACGTGCCTTCTGGCCGATTCAGTAATTACTAAGCTACCTTAGTAAAACTACTTGTGTACTTTAACAGTAACAGAGTTGAGTTGTGTAATTGAATTACCTGAGTTATGTACTTCTCCATTAACATAAATAGATCCGGTCACACCCTTAGTTGTATACCCCGAAAGAACATCCATAAGTCTAGTCTTTCCAGCACCTGATGGTCCCATCAGCGCGACTAATTGGCCACTGGGTATCTTGCCACTTAAATCATGGAAAATTTGTTTTTGTGCTGAAATGATAACGTATTTCGATTTCAGTTCTACACAATTCATTTACAGTGATCCCCGCATACATATAAAATTCTCCGCTTAAGAGCGTCCGCTTAAGTGCCTTTCACAAATACAAAATTGCTTTCAATTTTCTTCTTTTAAGCTCTTTTTCATATTTTTGGCATTTAATGTGCTGAGAATTGTCAAAAGGAAAATATATACATACAGTAGTTTTCCGAAATAAAGAACACATTAATTGTCAGGCTTGTTCGTTACATCGAATTTTTCGTTAATTCGAGTACTCACTTTGAGGTCTTTTTTTAATAAAAATTAGTTAAATATCTGTAAATTGCAATTTAATAAATTAGTTTATTAATTATTTGTTAAAAAATGAAAAACCATAACAAACAAGTAAGGAAGGGCTAAGTTCGGGTGTAACCGAACATTTTATACTCTCGCAATTTATTGATGTAATTTTATAAAGACAACACAATTCGACCCATATATTCGGCATAAAGTTCAATAGAATAACGAAAATCATCATAAATAGTATATGGGGACTGAGGTAATTCCTAAACCGATTTCACTCGTTTTCACCACCAAGATACAATGTATCGAAGACTATACGATCACTTAATTTAATATTACTTATAATTAGGTATATAGGATCTGGGGGAAGTTATGACCCGATTTTTACCATTTCAGGTACAGAGAGAAACTGTTATAAGAAAAAAAATCAGAGGGAATGAATTACATTAAAATATCTGAGGGATTTACCTATATTTTCGGTGAAAAATTAACCTTAGGCACTGAGTTCTTCATGTTTGATATTAGGGGCCTTGAAAAGTCATGGTCCGATTTTGACAATTTTTCCACAAGTGATGTCACAGCTCAAATACAGTATTTGTGTAAAGTTTTATTCCGCTAGCTTCATTGGTTCCTTATGAATACATTATAAAGTGAACGAATCAGATGGAATTCAAAATTGGGTTATATGGGAAGTAGACGTAGTTGTGAACCGATTTCGCCCATATTCCACCCGTGTCATCAGGGTGTCAAGAAAGTGTTATATACCGAATTTCATTGAAATCGGTCGAATAGTTCTTGAGATATGGTTTTTGACCCATAAGTGGGCGACGCCACGCCCATTTTCCATTTTGTAAAAAAATCTCAGTGCAGCTTTCTTCTGCCATTTCTTATGTAAAATTATATAGCTTTATTGGTTTGCGAGTTATATACAAAAAAACTTATTTGAGGGCGGGGTCACGCCCACTTTTTCAAAGAAATTACATCCAAATGTGCCCCTCCCTAATGGGATCCTATGTTCCAAATTTCATTTTCATAACTTTATTTATGGCTTAGTTATGACACTGTATAGGTTTTCGGTTTCCTCCATTTTGTGGGCGTGGCAGTGGACCGATTTTGCCCATTTTCGAAAGCAACCTCCTCAGGGTGCCAAGGAACATGTGTTCCAAGTTTCATTAAGATATCTCAATTTTTACTCAAGTTATCGCTTGCACGGACAGACGGACAGACAGCAACCACTTATGGGTCAAAACCCATATCTCAGGAACTACTCGACCGATTTCAATGAAACTTGGTTTGTAATAGTTTTCTTACATCCCAATGATATGTTGTGAAAATAGGCCAAATCGCTTCACAACCATGCCTACTTCCTATATACCAGAACTTTGAAGACGATCTGAATCGTTAACTTTACAATATATAAAGGTAGCACTAGTTAAGATATCGATGCAGAACTTTGCACAAATACTACCTTTATAGTGTGGAAGCCCCATTCTAAAAATCGCCGAAATCGGACCATAGGTTTTCAAGGCCCCATGTATCGAACATGAAGACCTCGGTGCTTCTAACCTTAGGGTTTCCAACTTTCAATGGACTTTATACAATATATATGTGGGTCAAATTGTGTATTATATAATATAAATAAAGTTAAATAAATAAATTGCGAGAGTATAAAATGTTCGGTTACACCCGAACTTAGCCTTTCCTTACTTGTTTTTCATAAAATTCAACATTTTTTCAATTTGCACATTTCTTTTGAATTTTTTCAAGTCATATTTTTAATTCTGTTTCGATATTATTTTTTCCTCTTTCTTCATATGTCTGCTTCATGTTGTTCGTTAAACTGAGTACTTACAAATCCTCGATGTTCGTTATTTAAGGTACTCAATGTAACAAATTGGCTTGTTCGTTATAAGCGGTTTTCGTTAAAACGAATATTCGTTATTTCGGAAAACTACTGTACATAGTTTTGTAATGATTTTTTTGTTTCATATTTATTGGTAGATATTAATAAGTATTTTTGTTATTAATAGATCGAAGTATTTGAGAAAAAGCTTGGGAAGTACCTCGAGGCGGGATTTATTTAAGTGCCTTTCCCGCTTAAGTATCTCAAAAGTCTTGCATCTTAAGAAGGGACACTTGAGCGGGGATTACTGTATAATATTAGTTTAATAATTATTAAACTATATCAATATTTACTTTTCCGGAAACTCCCCATAGTAACCGTATAGGACAGGTGCTGAAACTGGATACTGACCGGTTCATGTACCAAGTTATATTCCTCTTTGGCGGCATTCAGTGTGTTCTTTCGTAAACTTTTATTCACAACAGTTGTTGGAGCGTTTACCTCAATATCCATTTTTGTATTATTTGAATAACGTTTATTTATTTACTGCCTATATGCCAAATAAATATTTGTTATTTGTAGCGCAAGCCAGCAAACGCGTTTCGTTTGTTTATCAATTGTCGCAAATAACACTTTGGTAATGTATAGACACATTACCATAATTTAATAGTATTTTTTAAATTAGAAATCGGTGCACGAAAAATGAATTGATTTAATTTTTACGTTATAAGTACATTACACATTCGATTCGAAGTAATGGTTATTAATCACGTTGTTTCAAAACAAAAATGGTTTCATGATTATCGAGCGTTCTTTTATTTTTATTTTTTTGAGATAAGTTGCGATTCGCGAAGCACAAATATGGAGTTTATGCCGCTGATTGCTTGTTTACCTCCAGGTACATATGTATGTTACATATGTATGAGTATATATATTCATGTATGTATGTATATGGGATTATAAGAACGTCGGATTATTTATACTGAGTATTTATGTGTGCGGTGTTTTGTTGATTGGAGAAACACAGAACTAGACCACTTTAACCGAATGAGTTTAATAACGTACTGTGGCCGTCCAACATTTCAAAAGCTGTACGAAGTCATCACTTCAATGCTGCCTGAACGTGTTGTACCCCTACACAACTTGTGGCACAAAGTGTATAACAACTTTGTGCACATAAACTTTATTGCTTCGGCTTGAAGTAACACACTCGAATGATTCAACTAAAATACTGAAATGTTTTAAGGGGTTAGATGGAATTCAGAGGTTGAAAAATAGGTTATTTTCAATTTTTTATTTAATTTAAAATTAAAATTAAATATTATATTTACAATCATATGTTTTATTTAAACAATTCAGCGTTGCAAAGATATGCAGTAGCTTGTGAACTTTTTATTTACAAATTCCGAAAACTCAGCCGTTGGTACCACATGTGGACATCACAACTCATTATTGGTTCATCCAATTTTAATAAACCAAAAATATTCTGGTGGTACATGGGTAAATCTAGTTAATGAAAGAAGAAAAAAAAGAAAATATTACAAATTGAATTTTTAACATAATTTTAACGAAAAAATTTAATTTTTGGCTCAATTTTCGTCAAATATTTGCTCAAAGAATTTAGTTTTAATATAAAAATATTGAAAATCATTATTTTAATAACTAGATAATATTATTTCAAAGATGTGCTTCATAATCAAGTTTAAAATTGAAACTGACGTGACCTGATGGGCGGATATTTTTAATTAATATTTTGAACACATTGTTATTATATTTAATAAGATAAAAAAAAATCTGAAATTTGGAAATCTTGAAACCCACCTAACCTCTTAATGCCCAACGTTTTGTATTGGCGGAGTCACTAAGACATGGTATTGGTCTCAATCAGTTCAATAATGTGTGTAGTAGCCGAAGACGAATTTATAAAACGCAAAAAGAATACTTCTAAGCATAATCATGGTGATCCATAAATACATTTCATTGTTGGTCCTTATCGTTACCTTATCGTTGAAAAAATAGTTTTGATACGACTTGCCCGTAATTTATGGACCTTATTTTAAGATATGCTGGTGATTCTCTGTACAAATAAGTAACTTTTTTTGGGCCATCAATCGAAAAGTGCGTTTCATAAGCACTTCTCTGTCTCTTCGGAAATTTTATAACAAATTGAGAATTATAAATAAATTCTCTATTCATTGCTACAAATAAATGTGTGTGTAGCTTACACAATAACATTTAGACAACTTATCAATTCTTAAAGTAGCAAAAATCGTACATACTTACACAGATCCATATACATATGTACATACATAAATATATTTACGGTAGTACACTGCCCTCTACACATAATTTGACTTCGAACATTGTTAATATGCTCTTATCAGTGCCGACATTGAAATAATAAAATAATTATTATTGTACGCAGACATTTATAGTTATGTGTGTACTACGTGTACTAAGATCCACAGTGGGATTTTCGGGTAAAATACAAATTATTAAATAAGGTATTTTTAATTTTGCTATTTAGGTTGAACTTCATAATTAAAGTTTTGAACCGTGAATATTTTATGCAATGAATATAATTTAAATTATTTTTTAACCTCTTAATCCATCGACCAATGTAACATGTGTCAACATTTATAAATTGCCTCTTCGAAATATTTCCAGTTTTAATTTTTTCCATAAACTCCGAGTTTTTTTCGTAAACATGTTAAATCACATTAATGGGTAGTATTTCAACCAAGCCGATTACTATAATCTTCTCTTTACCAGTCATGGATTATTTTAATTTTCTTTATCAGTACTATATCTCTCAATAAAAAATAGTATTAAGAACAAGTAAAGAAAGGCTAAGTTCAGGTGCGACCGAACATTTTATACTCTCGCAATTTATTGCTAAGAACAAGTAAAGAAAGGCTAAGTTCAGGTGCGACCGAACATTTTATACTCTCGCAATTTATTGCTATATTTTTATTAAGGTAACACACAATTTGACCCATATATTCGGCGTAAAGTCCAATAGAAAAACGAAAATAATATAAATAATAAAATAAAATAATATATAGAATATAAGCTGAAGTAATTCCTGAACCGATTTCACTCATTTTCATCACCAACATACATTATATCTAAGATTTAATTGGCTAAGATATTTCGCATATTAACCGATTAATTGTATAAAGTTATATTGTATAAAGTCCATTGAAAGTTGGAAACCCTAAGGTTAGAAGCACCGAGGTCTTCATGTTCGATACATGGGGCCTTGAAAACCTATGGTCCGATTTCGGCGATTTTTAGAATGGGGCTTCCACACTATAAAGGTAGTATTTGTGCAAAGTTCTGCATCGATATCTTAACTAGTGCTACCTTTATATATTGTAAAGTTAACGATTCAGATCGTCTTCAAAGTTCTGGTATATAGGAAGTAGGCATGGTTGTGAAGCGATTTGGCCTATTTTCACAACATATCATTGGGATGTAAGAAAACTATTACAAACCAAGTTTCATTGAAATCGGTCGAGTAGTTCCTGAGATATGGGTTTTGACCCATAAGTGGTTGCTGTCTGTCCGTCTGTCCGTGCAAGCGATAACTTGAGTAAAAATTAAGATATCTTAATGAAACTTGGAACACATGTTCCTTGGCACCCTGAGGAGGTTGCTTTCGAAAATGGGCAAAATCGGTCCACTGCCACGCCCACAAAATGGAGGAAACCGAAAACCTATACAGTGTCATAACTAAGCCATAAATAAAGTTATGAAAATGAAATTTGGAACATAGGATCCCATTAGGGAGGGGCACATTTGGATGTAATTTCTTTGAAAAAGTGGGCGTGACCCCGCCCTCAAATAAGTTTTTTTGTATATAACTCGCAAACCAATAAAGCTATATAAGCCAAACTTTCTGCAGTCGTTTCTTTTAGCCATTTCCTTATACACTCCAAAAATGAAAGAAATCGGATAATAACCACGCCCACCTCCCATACAAAAGTTAGGTTGAAAATTACGAAAAGTGGGTTAACTCCCTAACGAAAAACGCCAGAAACACCAAATTTTAAATAAGAAATGGCAGAAGAAAGCTGCACTGAGATTTTTTTACAAAATGGAAAATGGGCGTGGCGTCGCCCACTTATGGGTCAAAAACCATATCTCAAGAACTATTCGACCGATTTCAATGAAATTCGGTATATAACACTTTCTTGACACCCTGATGACACGGGTGGAATATGGGCGAAATCGGTTCACAACTACGTCTACTTCCCATATAACCCAATTTTGAATTCCATCTGATTCGTTCACTTTATAATGTATTCATAAGGAACCAATGAAGCTAGCGGAATAAAACTTTACACAAATACTGTATTTGAGCTGTGACATCACTTGTGGAAAAATTGTCAAAATCGGACCATGACTTTTCAAGGCCCCTAATATCAAACATGAAGAACTCAGTGCCTAAGGTTAATTTTTCACCGAAAATATAGGTAAATCCCTCAGATATTTTAATGTAATTCATTCCCTCTGATTTTTTTTCTTATAACAGTTTCTCTCTGTACCTGAAATGGTAAAAATCGGGTCATAACTTCCCCCAGATCCTATATACCTAATTATAAGTAATATTAAATTAAGTGATCGTATAGTCTTCGATACATTGTATCTTGGTGGTGAAAACGAGTGAAATCGGTTTAGGAATTACCTCAGTCCCCATATACTATTTATGATGATTTTCGTTATTCTATTGAACTTTATGCCGAATATATGGGTCGAATTGTGTTGTCTTTATAAAATTACATCAATAAATTGCGAGAGTATAAAATGTTCGGTTACACCCGAACTTAGCCCTTCCTTACTTGTTTGTTATGGTTTTTCATTTTTTAACAAATAATTAATAAACTAATTTATTAAATTGCAATTTACAGATATTTAACTAATTTTATACTCTCGCAATTTATTGCTATATTTTTATTAAGGTAACACACAATTTGACCCATATATTCGGCGTAAAGTCCAATAGAAAAACGAAAATAATATAAATAATAAAATAAAATAATATATAGAATATAAGCTGAAGTAATTCCTGAACCGATTTCACTCATTTTCATCACCAACATACATTATATCTAAGATTTAATTGGCTAAGATATTTCGCATATTAACCGATTAATAAGCTATTAGCCCATCGTATTTTTGAAAATCCTATAATTAGGTATATGAGAGCTAGGGGAAGTTATGACTCGATTCTAACCATTTCTGGTACAGAGACACACTATTAGAAGAGAAAAAGATTTCCTCTGAATTAAATTAAGATATCTGAGAGATTTACCGATATTGTTGGTGAAAAATTACCATAAAGCACTGAGTTCTTCATATTCGATATCCAGGACATTGAAAAGTTATTGTCCGATTTCAATTTTTTCACTAGTGATGCAATAGATCATATACAGTATTTGTGTAAAGTTTTATTTCACTATCTTCATTGGTTTCTTATGTATATATTATAAAGTGAAGGAATAAGATGGAATTCAAAATTGAGTTACATGGGAAGTTGTCGTGGTTGTGAACCGATTTCATTTTTTTTCCACACGTGTCATCAGGGTGTCAAGAAAATATTATATACCGAATTTCATTAAAATTTGTCGAGTAGTTCCAGAGATATGGTTTCTGACCCATAAGTGGGATATGCTACGCCCATTTTCCATTTTGTTAACGCACTTTTACTAATTTTCAACCTAAACTTTGTATGGGAGGTGGGCGTGGTTATTATCCGATGTCAACTATTTTCATGGTGTGTGGTGGCGTACGTAAGGGAACCGACTGCAGAAAGTTTGGTTTATATAGCTTTATTGGTTTCCGAGATATATACAAAAAACCTATTTGGGGGCGGAGCCACGCCCACTTCCCCAAAAATTTTACATCCAAATTTGCCCCTTCCTAGAACGATCCTTTGTACCAAATTTCACTTTCAATGCTTAATTTATAGCTTAGTGATGACACTTTATGTGTTTGCGACATTTTGTGGGCGTGGCAGTGATTTTGCCCACTCACGGTCGCAACGAACATGTATACCAAGTTTCGTCAAGATATCTCAATTTTTACTCAAGTTATCCGTTGAACGGACGGACAGACAGACATTCGGATTTTGACTCGTCTCGTCACCCTGATCATTTTAATATATATAACCCGGAGCTGGAGCACTATCGTCCATTCGAATAACATGACCTAGCCAGCGTAGTCGCTGTCTTTTTATTCACTGGACTATGTCAATGTCGTCGAATAACACATACAGCTCATCGTCCAATGTTTAAGGGATCGTAAATCTTCCGCAAAACCTTTCTCTCGAAAACTCCTAATGCCGTCTCATCGGACGTTGACATCGTCCGAGCTTCTATACCATAAAGCAGAACGGGAATGATGAGGAACTAGTAGAGTTTGGTTTTTATTCGTCGAGAGAGGAATTTACTTTTCGATTGCCTACTCAGTCCAAAGTAGCACCTGTTGACAAAAGTGAGTCTGCATTGTATTTCTGGCTGACATTGTTATTGGTGGTAATACACAGTCAGTGAACAAAAATACAGAATCTCTACTCTGCTATAATAGTAAAATTATTGAAATCGGTCAATATCATCATTTAACTCTTACATATCAGCAAATGATTGGTATATGTAGCAGTTAGAGTTGACCAATATTATTGGAAATGGCATTTTTAAAATATTTGAAACTTTCATATTTGTACAAGTTATATATAATTCTAATATTCGATTTCATCCGCACTTAGCACTGCCTTAGATTTTTTGTCATTAATGAATTGAGTGAATTTTAATGGAATAATGTATCTGTTGTTTGCCTTTGATGAAACTCGTTATAATTGACAATGAAAAATTAATTGACGGTTTATACTAAAATCAAAGGTCTACTAAATAGAATTTGTTAATTAAAATTGTAGCCAAGTGCTTTAAAGGTGGACACTTCGTAAGATGTGAGTTCAAATTCCGTCTTTAATAAAATCTAAAATTATGGGTAACCATATAATTAATCACGCGTAAATGATCCTTCATTGACATTGCGTTGTTGTAAAATAAAACAAGATGCGCTAAATGTCGAATGATAGAAAGATAAAACAAAAATTGCAGGTTAAAGTTTACAGGTCAATCATGGCAACAATTTAATTTAAAAAGTGCAGTGTTTGTGCTAAATTGTGAGTAATATATGAAAACTATAACAAAATGAATGAAGCAAGTTTTGCGACAATGTTGACAATCTTTAAGGTTTAAATAAGCAAGAAAGGAATACAGAAGAGCATTATATTCTTTCGTAAATCAGACAAAATTGTGATGTAAAAATTATTTTCTAATTGGACAGGGTACGAATTTATACACTCATGAACTCATGAACAGCACATTTAAACACATTTTGCTCATACACAGGAGTGTGCCTTGAAATATTAAAAAAAAAAAACACTTGCTCATGTGTGTGCCTTTCGATAAGAAGTACTCATGAGTTTAGCTAAAATATGCTCTATGCCATAAAATAGACATTTCAAAGTAAAAAAAAAGACTATATATGACTATTAAAAATTTGCCATTTCGACTATTTGATGATAAAGAGTTTTAAAGTTTCCATACGAAAATAAATTTGGAATTGTTATGGATTCACACAATATAGCTGATATTACTAATTCTAGCAGCAAAAACAGAAACTATTTCTAGTCGTTTAAAAAATAAATTAATAAATTTGACAATAGATATTGCAAAGAGAATGGGGAGAGGTGTGCTTGGTATAAAGTTCAGTATATTCAAGACTTCAAAATGAAGCTATAATATTGGAAAATTGATGTTCATTTTTTTAGCCAGGTCCTTCATTGGACGAAAGTAGAATTTTAACAAGTAAGGAAGGGCTAAGTTCGGGTGTAATCGAACATTTTATACTCTCGCAATTTAATTATTTAACTTTATTTATATTATATAATACACAATTTGACCCACATATTCGTCATATATATTGTATAAAGTCCATTGAAAGTTGGATACCATAATATTAGGTTAGAAACACCGAGGTCCTCATGTTCGATATATGGGGCCTTGAAAACCTATGGTCCGATTTTGGCGATTTTTAGAATGGGGCTGCCACACTATAAACGTAGTATTTGTGCAAAGTTCTGCATCGATATCTTCACTAGTGCTTACTTTATATATTGTAAAGTAACCGATTCAGATCGTCTTCAAAGTTCTGGTATATAGGAAGTAGGCGTGGTAGTGAAGCGATTTGGCCAATTTTCACAACATATTATTGGGAGGTAAGGAAACTATTACAAACCAAGTTTCATTGAAATCGGTCGAGTAGTTCCTGATATATGGTTTTTGACCCATAAGTGGGCGACGCCAAGCCCATTTTCCATTTTGTAAAAAAATCTGAGTGCAGCTTTCATCTGCCATTTCTTATCTGAAATTTAGGGTTTCTGACGTTTTTCGTTAGTGAGTAAACCCACTTTTAGTAATTTTCAACCTAACTTTTGTATGGGAGGTGGGCATTCACCATTTTTGGACTGTATTAGAAAGTGGCTAAAAAAAACGACTGCAGAAAGTTTGGTTTATATAGCTCTATTGGTTTGCGAGATATGTACAAAAAAATTAGTAGGGGGCGGGGCCACGCCCACTTCCCCGAAAAAATTACATCCAAATATGCCCCTTCATAGTACGATCCTTCGTACCAAATTTTATTTCCATAGCTTTATTTATGGCTTATTTATGGCACTTTATGTGTTTTCGGTTTTCGACATTTTGTGGGCGTGGCAGTGGTCCGATTTTGCTCATTTTCGAAAGCAACCTTCCTATGGTGCCAAGAAATAAGTGTGCCAAGTTTCATCAAGATATCTTAATTTTTACTCAAGTTACAGCTTGCACAGACGGACGGACGGACGGACGGACAGACAGACATTCGGATTTGAACTCCACTCTTCACCCTGATCACTTTGGTATATATAACCCTATATCTAACTCGTTTAGTTTTGGGTGTTACAAACAACCGTTATGTGAACAAAACTATAATACTCTCTTTAGCAACATTTGTTGCGAGAGTATAATTAAGAGAAGAGTTCATAAATAAATACAGTGGAACTAGTCCGTAACACGAACTTTTGAACTGGCAATAGCGTTTAGAAATCACCGACTTCTTATATTATTGCTAAGAATTTTCCACCGACCCTTCAGTATACCAATGGTTCTTTCAACAATAATCGTTCCTGGCACGATCCAAATTCAGGGTTTCTAAATGGTGTCAAACACCATGGTTTCAAAGGATATCCAGAATCTGTTGTTAATTGAGAAAATACGTAGATATGTCTATAAATATATTTTGTTGCTGCATAAGTTCATATATTACCCAAAAACCAGATATTTCTCAAATATACATATGTATGTACCTACATATTCGGAAGTTTGTGGTCTATACATCCAAATATGCATTTTCTTTGCTGTAAATTTCTAATTTTTTTTCTGAATATGTAAATGAAAAAACTAAAAACTAATTTAAACTGTATAAATATACACTTTCTTTCATGGGAATATTTTTGATCGCGAATCCGAATGTCATTTAGAGCAACACCATAGAAGTTATTTCACAAAAATTTCTATTCGTTTCGTATCGAGTGCGGCGATCGGGCTACACGACACGTTACGATTATTTGCTCGCTCACGACTGTCGCGATTCGGGCCAGTATACTAATTTCATTTTGAATTTTGAAGACTCAATTTGGAATTGGAATTTTGAGAACTCAATGTGTTTTGCTACCGCAGCATATTTTATTAAATGATTCTAAATATAAAATACAGTGGAACTTCTCTAACTCGAATCACCATAATCCACAAAAAACTTCGAGTTATAGAATTTTCATTAAAACGTATACATTTTTAAAAAGCTGTAAAATATAAATTTATGCACTGTTTTATTTAGTTACTTCGCAAAAATGTTTATGGACATACGATAAAAGATGTTTTCTGTAATTTTGTTTGTTGCATTTTGTTATTGTTTGGATCTTGACGTCTGTATCCCATGCCTTGTGTTAGATGATTTATGCAATCCATAACGGTAATATTAAATTTTTTGTTCGCATCCATACGATATAGAAGGACTTTTTTAAAATTCTGCGTCGATAGTAAAATTTTAAATTTTGTATTATGCCGCTGTCGAAAATTTCGATTTATGGAAGGAAATTCTATTCTTCTATTGCCACTTCAAGAGTTCGAGTTATGGAGAACTTCGAGTTATAGAAATTCGAGTTAGGGAAGGAAATTTGTATGAAATTTGGCTTCTAAACGCTATTGCCAATTCAAGTGTTCGAGTTATAGAAGTTCGAGTTATGGAAGTTCCACTGTATTATAATTTTTTTTTTGGGCGATTACGAAATATCTTTTATACTTCAGCTTTATTTTCTGTTGTGAAGATAGTGTTATAAAGTTTTGAAAATTAAATCGAGGATCTTAATAAATGCCGCAATTAATGCATTACTGTTCATTATGATTTGTTTCAATGTTTTCATTGCATTTGCTTCGCTATAAATTCTTTCGATTTTTTAAGAGAAACCATCATATCACACGTTGAGTTGCGCAGAGTTAAGTTATACAGTACAGGCATTTGAGTACTACTAGATCCTAAGCGCACTAATGTACGAAGTTTATTTATTATACTCTCGCAACAAATGTTGCTAAAGAGAGTATTATAGTTTTGTTCACATAACGGTTGTTTGTAACACCCAAAACTAAACGAGTTAGATATAGGGTTATATATACCAAAGTGATCAGCGTGAAGAGTGGAGTTCAAAGCCGAATGTCTGTCTGTCCGTCCGTCCGTCCGTCTGTGCAAGCTGTAACTTGAATAAAAATTAAGATATCTTGATGAAACTTGGCACACTTATTTCTTGGCACCATAGGAAGGTTGCTTTCGAAAATGAGCAAAATCGGACCACTGCCACGCCCACAAAATGGCGAAAACCGAAAACACATAAAGTGCCATAACTAAGCCATAAAGAAAGCTATGGAAATAAAATTTGGTATGAAGGATCGCACTATAAAGGGGCATATTTGGATGTAATTTTTTAGGGGAAGTGGGCGTGGCCCCGCCCCTTACTAAGTTTTTTGTTCATATCTCGCAAACCAATAGAGCTATATAAACCAAACTTTCTGCAGTCGTTTTTTTAGCCCCTTCCTAATACAGTTCAAAAATGAAAGAAATCGGATAATAACCACGCCCACCTCCCATACAAAAGTTAGGTTGAAAATTACTAAAAGTGAGTTAACTCATTAACGAAAAACGTCAGAAACACTAAATTTCACGTAAGAAATGGCAGATGGAAGCTGCACTCAGATTTTTTTACAAAATGAAAAATGGGCGTGGCGTCGCCCACTTATGGGTCAAAAACCATATCTCAGGAACTACTCGACCGATTTCAAAAAAGTAATAGTTTCCTTACATCCCAATGATATGTTGTGAAAATAGGCCAAATCGGTTCACAACCACGCCTACTTCCTATATACCAGAACTTTGAAGACGATCTGAATCGTTTACTTTACAATATATAAAGTAAGTACTAGTGAAGATATCGGTGCAGAACTTTGTACAAATACTATGTTAATAGTGTGGCAGCCCCATTCTAAAAATCGCCGAAATCGGACCATAGGTTTTTAAGGCCCCATATATCGAACACGAGGACCTCGGTGCTTCTAACCTAATATTATGGTTTCCAACTTTCAATGGACTTTATACAATATATATGACGAATATGTGGGTCAAATTGTGTACTATACAATATAAATAAAGTTAAATAAATAAATTGCGAGAGTATAAAATGATCGGTTACACCCGAACTTAGCCTTTCCTTACTTGTTTTTAATTTGTTTTAAAATACCACCACTCCTCCTACGTTATTTTTTATTTAATATTTGCTTTTGTATTAAATAAAATAAGTCGGAATTTATTCCAAAAAATAACATCGTTTTATTTAATCTTATTTGATTTGAATCACATTATGTAACTATTTTATTACAAGTCTTTTAACTTAATATAGTTTAAACGCCAACATTTACATACAATATGTAAAAAGTAAAAAAAGACATAATAAAATGTTCTACATAATACATTAACATATTCTTTAAAATACTTGAAATCGTTTTCAGAAATTGTTTTCTAAAGTTTGCTTTTCGTAAATACACTATCGCTAACTTATACTATTTCAGAATACATAACCATAATCGTATTAAATATGGGAAGAATTACATATTATTTCACCGAATTTATTTTTGCTTTAAGAACAACAAATGCTACTATTCTAAAAGCTATGGTAATAACACACAAGGCCAGGAAATCGTTCCAAAACTGATCACCGCTCATTGTGATCTCCTCCAGGAACTTCTTCGGGTATCTGGAAAATATTAAAAATATAAATATTTTATGTCATTAATCTTTAGATTTATGTCACTCACCTATAATGGCAATATGGTGCCTCATTACAGTCTAACACACCACGTCCCTCACCATAAATGGCACCAACAAAACCTTCCAAACCGTATCTCAGGTAAGATATATGGCTGCCCCATTTCAAATAGCTGGGTAAATCTCGAAGTGTTACACCGAAACCGGCAAACATCATCATCGGAATAGTCAGTACAGGTGCTAAGAAAGTGCCATTCTATAGTGCAAAAATTAGAAACACATTAATAACTGCTATAGAGATGAGTTTTCGGGATTTTTTAACATCATTTTTGTGCAGGTAAATACTGACTATTTAATCATGTGAAATTTTTTAAGATTAATTATATAGCATACTTTCTTTTATGTATTAAAGTATTTTCTGTTAAATAACTTACCACAACACTAAACCAAGCGCCAATCATCAGCCCAAAACTTTGACCAACAAATACAGTCAGCAAACTCATCGCAAAGAACATCCAAAATCGCATCCACTCCATTGGCTGATAACTCCATAGATATATGATAACGGTGAAAAGTAGGCAACCAATAATCTGCGTAAATAATAAAATGTTTATTTTGAGTACCTTTATACTAAAACTCAAAGAAAAAGTACGTACCGAAATGGGCAGATCGATCAATGTGATTGACGTATAATAAGCCTTTAGTGAATACCAGCGATTGAAGTGTTCCTTCAGTAATATTGACATCTCTATTGGGACTGAAATTATACATAATACATTAACATTTATTTTGGCGTGAGATCCAACACTCGCTTACATGTTAAAACAGTTAACATCATCGTTGTCATCGAATGATGAATTAATATGGCAAACAGTAAGTTATAATTGTCTAGGACTCTCGAACCCTCACGACCAGAGCCGGCGTATAATGAACCCAGAATGATGGCAACAAAAACATTAACAGCTATGCGCAAATGAGTTAAAGTTGTATCACGTTTTGCCTTTATATAGCCCCGACGCATCAATACCGATAACTGATTAATATAGCTCGTGTCCTCCAAAGAACGTTTTTTTGACTTCTTGGGTATGGGATATTTGCGCATTAACGCTTCGGCGCGTAATATAGAACTTGGGTCGTCAAACCACGCTAGGCTGCTACCATTTTCAGCTGCTGACTTCAAAATATCAACTTTTTCGTTTCCATATTCTCCACAAGCCAGTTCAATAACTAGAAATAATTAAAAATAGTATAATAAATTGCAATGTCGAAATTGTCATGGACCTAATGACAATGAGTTGTAAAAGAAGTTTATGAAATTAATATTGCAATTAGTTAGTTAGTCAACTTTAACACTTACTGTAATCTGCAGGATTGTGATAGACTGGACATGGCAAGTCGACGGTCTGTAAGAATGGCACTAATTTTTCTGTACTTCCTTGGTATACACAGTTACCCGCCGAAAGTACGTATACTTGATCGAAGATTTGGAATAATTTGGCGGTGGGTTGATGAATGGTACAAATAATGGTTCTACCCTGTTGTGCTAACTTCTTGCATAATTCCAGTACTTTGGTGCAGGAGCTGCTGTCCAGCCCACTGTGTGTGAAAAGGAAAACTATTATTGGGGATCTGTTTAATTTCATTTTTGTTGTATAATCTTACGTTGTGGGTTCATCAAGGAACATCACTGTTGGATTGTTGATCAATTCCATTGCAATAGAAAGCCTCTTCTTTTGTCCACCTGACAGACGCATAGTCATTGTCTGGTCATGTTCGTACAAACCCAGTAGCAACAAAATGTCTTCGATCTACATGTAGAAGGAATTGATAAAAATAAAAAAAATACCTGCGAATACTTTTTATACACGCTTACTAACCCGTCCTTCCTTCTCCTCGTAGCTCACATTTGGGCCCAGTTTCAAATCTGCTGCTATATGCATATTTTCGTTTACTGTCAATAGCGGCTGTAGGCGATCATCTTGAGTTATGTAACAGGACATTCGGCGGAATGAAGCTAAAAATCAAAGAAGTTATTAATTTAACACTAGAACTATTTATATAAGGTAGACAACAATATTCTGAGACAGACAGTATCAATCTTGTGACATACAGTTACAAGAAATTTGTTTATTAATTAAAACAAAGACTTTGAGTATTTTAATTATTTTAATATAAACTTACGCAAATCTCGTCGACGACCATTAAGGAGTATAGAACCATCTACACCTGTTGTTTTGAAGCCTGATAAAGCATCCAGTAACGTGGATTTTCCCGCACCAGAAGGCCCCATTATCGCAATTAGTTGACTACCGGGGAATTTGCCACAGACATTATGTAAAATCTCCTTTTCACCTAAAATTTTTGATTTAAGTAAAAGTTATTTTTATTAATTTAAAGATTTTTAAAATTATATGGCAAACAAAGAATATGAAAATATTAGTTATGACAACCATAATTCTTGCACATTGCTCATTATCACAAGTCGTTCCTTTTCGCTTTCGTTTCAGCCCATACTTGAGTTTTATCCACGGTCTTTTTAAATCATTAGGATTGGTATCACAAATGACAGTCCTCAAAACTGTCTAAGCGAGATCTTCCTGCATATGCAGAGATCTTCCTACTAACCTATAGCATACCTACCTTTATCCGCAATACAAGTCGGAATAAGTAGGAAAAGAAGAAGAACTTATAACATTCGACCATAAATTCATGGGTAATGATGAGTTGTCCTCATATTCCCGCTATTAAAACCATTACATAAATAATATAATGAAAGCAATTTCTGTTCGAATGTTATTAAACTTGCTATTCTGATAAAAACAAAAAACCGAAATACTTGTTTTTAGCTGATTCGAGGCATTGTGTCTTTGCTCCGCCCCATTTATTTGCTTCTGTGAGCAATTTTCAACATTTTGTAAGCCGCTAAAGCGAGATCAAAGAATTATTTCGCTAATTCACACCTTTGAAACGCTCAAACCAAGTAAGATTTTGACAGATCTCCAAGGCAACCAAGGGAAGCAACTGAAATCCATTTTACCCAACGTTACCTAATTGTTACTAATAACAAATTTATAATCCAAAAAAAAAAGTCGAGTTAGTTACATCACTTATAATTCAAGTACAACTGACTAATAATGCTTCGATCGATGCTGCAGCGATGCTGATAATATACTGACATTGCAGGTGATTTTAGGCTACAGCGAGAGAATTCATTGTACAATCATATAATATATAGTTTATTCAAGGACGAACAACGAATTTCCGGATTTCTTGTACGAAAATTTCTTCTGAGCTTTGTTAAAAACCGTTTCTGCCCTTCTGCCTTTTTCTGTCTATATCACAACTGCAAATTATACTGTAAGATTATTCTATCTAAACATATGTATATATATTTATTGGGTTCAGAAAGCCATGTCTGCATTGAATACATACATACACACATATCAAAGTATTACATTATTTACAATCAATATCTTATTGAAAATAATTGAATTACTTAATGTAAGTAATAAAACGTTCGTGTAGTAAGACGATTAAAGTAACTCAAAGTTCAGAAAATCTATACTAAATACCTCTGGATCTAGAATTCCATTTTGATTTTACATGTACATAATTACTTAAATTTGCTTTATTATTCATCCGTATTTGTGTATACAGTGATCCTCGCTTAAGTGAAATAGATAAATAATAAATGTGACTTTCATTCTGAAAGAAAAAATAACGAAGTATTTGAGAAAAAGCTTGGTAAGTATCTCGAGGAACTTAAGCGGGATTCATTATTGCTTGGCATCCCCATAGCACAAAATGTGCGTAATCGGTTAACAACCACGGCTAATACCACAATTTTGAAGCCCATCTGATTCGTTCACTTAGCCATATATGAATGAAGCACCAGTGAAGATATCGGAACAAATATTGCGTTTCTTGTGTGTTATACTTCTTAAAATAGCCGAAATCGGACTGTAACATTTCAAGACCCCAGATACCGAACATGTGTACCTTAGAGGATATTTTCTCCTTATAATAGTGTGCCTCTCTGCCAAAATTGGGGCAATAATTCCTGTAGTCGCCATATACCTAATATACGGAAACTTACGGTGGACTTTATACCGTATATATGGGTTAATATGTAAGATAGTATATTAGCAAAATTAAGAGATTGTAAAATTTTGGTTATGTTGTAGGTGGGTGGTGAAAAATAATAAAAATGGTCTAGGAATTACCATAGCCCACGTATACTATATATAGTGATTCTCTATATTCTAGTGGACTCTATGCTGAATATATATGGGTCCAATTGTGTGCTATTGTAGTAACAACAAATAAAATGTTCCGTTACACTCGAGCTTAAGGGGGGGTATGGGATAAAATTTTTTAAAAAATCAAGGTGGGTCCTTGTGACATCTACTACAGCGGCCATATAAAGGAGCGCAAATTCGGTGTTGGATTTGTGGTGGGAGAGAGACTACGTCGCCGAGTCCTGGCATTCACCCCGGTGGATGAACGTCTTGCCATAATCCGCATCAAAGCGAGGTTCTTCAACATATCGCTGATTTGCGCCCACGCCCCAACGGAAGAGAAGGACGAGGTGACCAAAGATGCTTTCTATGAGCGCCTAGAACGCACCTATGAGCGCTGCCCCCGCCACGATGTCAAAATCGTGCTTGGCGATTTTAACGCCAGGGTGGGTAAAGAAGGTGTCTTTGGCACAACAGTCGGAAAATTCAGCCTCCATGACGAAACATCGCCAAACGGCCTGAGGCTGATCGACTTCGCTGGGGCCCGAAATATGGTTGTCTGTAGTACCAGATTCCAGCATAAAAAAATTCATCAAGCAACGTGGCTGTCCCCTGATCGAAACACGCGCAATCAAATCGATCACGTTGTGATAGACGGAAGACATGTCTCCAGTGTTTTAGACGTGCGTACGCTCCGAGGACCAAACATTGACTCGGACCATTATCTAGTAGCAGCAAAGATACGCACTCGCCTCTGTGCAGCAAAGAACGCCCGTCAACAAACACAAGGAAGGTTCGACGTCGAAAAGCTGCAATCACAACCGACAGCCGAACGATTTTCTACTCGACTTGCACTCCTGCTCTCTGAGAGCACTCATCAGCATCTCGATATAAGGGAGCTGTGGAACGGCATCTCAAACTCATTGCATACCGCTGCAGCCGAAACAATTGGTCTCCGGCAACGCCAAAAAACCAGTTGGTACGATGAGAATTGTCGTTCCGCAGTGGAGAGAAAACAGACTGCCTACCTCGCAACGTTGCGATCGACCACAACACGTTCGGGGTGGGATAGATATCGAGAACTGAAGAGGGAAGCGAGACGCATTTGCAGACGTAAAAAGAAAGAGGCCGAAATGCGTGAGTATGAAAAGCTTGAAAAGCTGGCCGACATGGGTAATGCTCGAAAATTTTATGAAAAGATGAGGCGATTAACAGAAGGTTTCAAGACCGGAGCATTATCATGTAGGGACCGAGAAGGTAATCTGGTAACGGATGTCCAGAGCACACTGGGATTATGGAGGGAACACTTCTCCGACCTGCTCAATGGCAGTGAAAGTACAACACCAGGAGATGGCGAACCCGATTCCCCAATCGATGACGATGGAATAGATGTTCCATTACCCGACCATGAAGAAATTCGAATAGCAATTGCCCGCTTGAATAACAACAAAGCGGCGGGGGCCGATGGATTACCGGCCGAGCTATTCAAATACGGCGGCGAAGAACTGATAAGGTGCATGCATCAGCTTCTTTGTAGAATATGGTCGGAAGAAAGCATGCCTGACGATTGGAATCTTAGTGTGCTCTGCCCAATCCATAAGAAGGGAGACCCCACAATCTGCGCCAACTACCGTGGTATAAGTCTCCTCAATATCGCATATAAGGTTTTGTCGAGCGTATTGTGTGAAAGACTAAAGCCCACCGTCAACGAACTGATTGGACCTTATCAGTGTGGCTTTAGACCTGGAAAATCCACAATGGACCAGATATTCGCCAAATCTTGGAAAAGACCCGAGAGAGAAGAATCGATACTCACCATCTTTTTATCGATTTTAAAGCTGCCTTCGATAGCACGAAAAGGAGCTGCCTTTATGCCGCGATGTCTGAATTTGGTATCCCTGCAAAACTAATACGGCTATGTAAGCTGACGTTGAGCAACACCAAAAGCTCCGTCAGGATCGGGAAGGACCTCTCCGAGCCGTTCGATACCAAACGAGGCTTCAGACAGGGTGACTCACTATCGTGCGACTTCTTCAATCTATTGCTGGAAAAAATAATACGAGCTGCAGAACTAAATAGAGAGGGTACAATCTTCTACAAGAGTGTACAGCTCCTGGCGTATGCCGATGATATTGATATCATCGGAAGCAACAACCGCGCCGTTTGTTCTGCGTTTTCCAGACTAGATAAAGAAGCGAAGCGTATGGGTCTGGTGGTGAATGAGGACAAGACGAAATATCTCCTGTCATCAAACAAACAGTCAGCGCACTCGCGTCTTGGCTCCCACGTCACTGTTGACAGTCATAACTTTGAAGTTGTAGATAATTTCGTTTATCTGGGAACCGCATTAACAACACCAACAATGTCAGCCTTGAAATCCAACGCAGAATCACTCTTGCCAACAGGTGCTACTTTGGACTGAGTAGGCAATTGAAAAGTAAAGTCCTCTCTCGACGAACCAAAATCAAACTCTATAAGTCGCTCATTATTCCCGTCCTGATGTATGGCGCTGAAGCGTGGACGATGACAACATCCGATGAGACGACTCTTGGGGTTTTCGAGAGAACGGTTTTGCGCAAGATTTATGGTCCTCTAAACATTGGCAACGGCGAATACCGCAGACGATGGAACGATGAGCTGTACGATTTATACGACGACATTGACATAGTTCAGCGAATAAAAAGACAGCGGCTACGCTGGCTAGGTCATGTTGTACGGATGGAAGAAAACAATCCAGCTCTGAAAGTATTCGATGCAGTACCCGCTGGAGGAAGCCGCGGAAGAGGACGACCTCCACTCCGGTGGAAAGACCAAGTGCAAAGTGACCTGGCTTCACTTGGTGTTTCCAGTTGGCGCCAAAAAGCAAAAAGGAGGAATGAGTGGCGCGCTCTGGTGGATTCGGCTATAATCGCTTAAAGCGGTTCCTACGCCAAATATATATATATATATATAGTGTGCCTCTCTGCCAAAATTGGGGCAATAATTCCTGTAGTCGCCATATACCTAATATACGGAAACTTACGGTGGACTTTATACCGTATATATGGGTTAATATGTAAGATAGTATATTAGCAAAATTAAGAGATTGTAAAATTTTGGTTATGTTGTAGGTGGGTGGTGAAAAATAATAAAAATGGTCTAGGAATTACCATAGCCCACGTATACTATATATAGTGATTCTCTATATTCTAGTGGACTCTATGCTGAATATATATGGGTCCAATTGTGTGCTATTGTAGTAATAACAAATAAAATGTTCCGTTACACTCGAGCTTAAGGGGGGGTATGGGATAAAATTTTTTAAAAAATCATTTTTTTTTATTTGTTAAATCGAATGTACAACTATTGAAGAATGTTGTCTCAAAATTTCAGCTCATTCGGAGAACGATGGAAGTCATCACCGGCCCAAGTGCTCACGAATATGTGAAAAGATTTGACGAATCCCAAAACTTTGAACGCGTTTTTCTCGAAACGCCTTTTCTGAAGTCGGTGTCCACGATAACTCAAAAAGTTATGCACCGATCGTATTGAAATTTTGCACACTTGTGTAACATAAAATTGACTCCCAGCCAACGGTCCCATTTTATTTATTTTTTGCTTCTGTTCGATTTTACAGCCACAAAATGGCGCAATTTTAGGGCTAAAAACGTACTTTTTACCTTCACCGATCGTTGAAAAAATGAAAAAAAAAAATTTCTTTTAAAAGGGCACCGTTGGCTGGGAGATATACTTCTAAAGAACTATTTTTTTTTTATCCCATGTGTTTCAGATGATTCTACGATCTTATATCCGGGACACCGCAATGTGCGGAATTCCGTTGAGTGCCTACTTCAAGTGGCTGCAACTTCGTTGATTTTCGACATTTTGTAAACTGATTTTTTGTAAAACATATTTGAAATGTCACTGAATAATATGATAATAAAACTATTCAAAAATATTTAGTAGTTTTCTCAAAAAAAAATCTTCAAAAACGCTTTTTTTTTGGCCCGTTAGGACAAATTAGAGGAAAGCAGTACTATCTAATCAAAATACTAAAGCGCGTCTAAATTGTGTAAGGAACATAAAAATGCGTCCGGGGAGAATATAAATAAAAAATATATAAAAGTTATTTGTTCGGATGAAATAAATAAGAAACTAAAAAAAAATGTTTGCAATCATGAAAACCTTCAACGCCGTCATGTGCGATGACAATTGTCAGCACAAAGTCTTGGCTTTAATCCGATTGAGGTTTTATGGGCTATTGTAAAGAGGAGATTGTGCAATTACCGAACAGCACCAAGCAATATGGAGAAGTTATGGAGCAGATTACAAGTCGAATGGAGAAACATACCAAAGTAATTAATAGAAAATATTAAATATTAAAACATTTAATTTGAAGCCACATATTGAATGATTTGCTTTAGTTTTTGTTGTATTGCTCTTTTGTTTTTGTTAATTATTTGTTGAATTTTTATTTTATCACATAATATGTAATAAACTTATTCTGAAAATGTTATAATATTTGAGCTGTCGTAAAAATATTTACAGCACTTAAAATGAAAAAGTGGCAAACATCTGAACGGTTTTGATCGCCACTGTATGTGCTATTTTGCTATCTTTCTTAAAGACCATTTGTACAGATATCCTTTAGCTATTCGTATATAATATTTGATATCTTTATAGGTGTTGCCAAATTTCCCCTTGATGACTGTATAATTAAATTGCAGGTCAGAAGTAAACAAATGATAATACTGATTAGATAAATAAATATCGCAAAAGCGGCGATTATTTTCAACTTTTTGCATTTTCTTCTACGTTCAAAGGTCGACATTTCCGTATCAACAATATCAGACAAATAGGCAATAGTTATTTTGCAATTTGTAAAAGACAAAGAGGCGTGAAAATATTTTATGTTATCTACAATACAAAATCAAACTATAAAAAATTTTGCATATGGACTCAATATCTGTTATTAGATGAAACTGGGAAACGATTGACATCATTTTCGATATCTTAATACAGTTATCTTAAATACAGTATTTTTATAATGATTGAAATCGAAATAATCATATTGAAATCAACCTAACTTAATGTAATCACCATATACGCCATTGAAGTGCTAAATGAAGGCTGCTGCAGTTGCGAGTTGACAGTCCTTGATCGGATTTTGATACTGATTTATATGATTTAGCTGTTTATTTGTTATTTATATATTAAACTTATTCGAATATTCGAATGCAAAGGCACTCAACTGATATCGTAATCCTGATCACTTTGCTATATAACTATATATCTACCTCGTTTAGTTTTAACTGCTACTAACAACAGTTAGTTGAACGAAAATATTATAATCTGTGCAACATGTTGTAAAGTTGTACTAAAAAATAGTCTTTATTATATTAAAATTTCCTGTGATAATGATTTTATTTTAGTTTTGTAAAATGAGAGCACACCGACATGTGCACAAATTGACGTATCGCAACAAAACTTACCTTTTCCGAACCCCATTTGCACCGTAAGTGAAAGCTCCTTGAATTCCATATCAACAGGTTGACGCGAAGGCAAATTCGAGAAAGGTTCGTCATAGGTTTTCTCCGTACCACCATTAGTGTAGCCGTTACTTTTGTTTGTCGCCAATGGCTGTGTTTGTGTTTGTTGTTGATCCTTACGCAGTTCGTTGACACCATTTGTAGCGGGCGCTGAGACAAATACGCTGCCGCCATTCCGCCAACCATGCACACTGGTCAAAGGCACTGTGGTTTGGCTATACACGGGAGTTGATGGCTGGTCAACCACCTCAATACCCAGTCCCAACGCTGATGCTGGCGTTGCGGAAGGTGAGAAAAACTGTTCTCGTGCGGATAACATTTGTAGACTGTTTATTGAAACTTAAGCTTTTACGTGCGTTCGATTCTCGTAATCCACGCCTTCTCTCGTACTGAAATTGTATTGATTAATTAAACGTTATAAGTAAATATACTCGCACTTTAATATAATAAAATATATGTATGTATGTGTTTATTAATTGATTGTAAAGTACGATTGTAATGTGAACTTTTTGAACGTACAGTATAACGCGGCGAAGTGCGTCAATCAGTGAATAATGATTGCACATACACACTTCAATCATACATAAATATGTACATAGGTATGTAATTGCAATTATTATATAGCAACATTTCCTTTATTCATCTCATTCTGTTGTTATGTAAAACCTGTCTGTAATAATGGCAAATACTTTCAGCACATTTAATCAGTTTAGTAGCTCATTTCAATCGATCTTTGTACATATCATACACTACTGAACGTAAATGTATCAAGAAGCGTGGTAAATAATGAATTAGAAAATTTATACAGATAATTACATAAATATGCACATAGCAAATCATTTAGATAACTTCAGAAGTTTAGAGAAAAAAAAGTGATTGATTGGAGAAACTTGCTGATCCCTTCAGTTTGCAAGAATTTCGCACACAAAAATATGGCTTCTTAACTTCCGAATAGCAAAAAAACTTATGTATGTATGTGTTTTTGTGCTAACACGATGTAGTGCCATTCCACGGTAGCAAATTATCGAAATCCATTGTAAGCAATATCAAAGACATCAATATGAATTCAAGTTTAATTAACAGATTATTTTTGATTGGCCTAAATATGATATTAAGCGTGTGTCCGAACGAATGAGTGTTTTCCTGACATCGCTTTGAATATATTGGCCCTAATCATAGAATCCGTTTTGACCGAAAAATGGTTCGATACGATCGAAATTTTACGTCGGAATCATTGAAACCGTATCGAAAAACATAAAAAATTGAAATGTTTAAAAGCGATATAAAGTTAACCCCGTAATAGTGAAATAATTTTCTCAAAGAACCCCAGGCGAATTAAATATTTTTTTGGATGAAATTTCACAATGGTTAAACGGTAAATGCTCTCCAATCTAAGACAAATCTGAATGAAAGAAAATGTGTAAAGACATCATTATTTATATTGTAAAACTGATTTTAAATTTGTAACCAAAAAATAACTTAAACTTACAACGCATATCTAAAATAGGGAGTGGGCCACTCATTTAAGCAAGTATATCAAAGGACCGCGTGATTATTAATAAATATTGTGATAAGCGAAAGCTCTGGGCTAAGTGTGTGCCCAGCAAGCTCACAATCGACTAAAAACAGGAACGTTGTGTGCATTGGTCGGAGCTGTACAATTGTTTTCAACACGAATTTTTGCGGAAATGACTAAGTGGTAAAAATGTTAAAAGATCAAAACATGTCTGATTTTGCCAAAACCCCATTAACAAAGACAAAATTAGGTCTGTTCATAATTATAAAAAAAAAAAAAAATAAAATACATAACCTTTAAGAACAGTTTCCATGATTATTTGCAATTTTTATTTGATTCAAAAGTATACTGTCTACAGTTCTAATATCTTCCATATTTGATTTACTAATTTTCTGGGGACTAAATTTTATGCGCAAATTATAATAATAATCTCTCATTAGAATGATTTTCCTTTAAATAATGATGATGATGTACATTTAGCTGTAGTCTAGCACTGGGAATCTAATGTGTAAACCAAAGGGCAGTAATTAATATGAGTATAAAGAATGCAATTTCGAACAAAAAAAAAGCTTTTAATTACGTAAACAAATTGCTAGAAGCGACAAAATAATAAGTTATTAATACAAAAAATTCATTACTGTATATATTTCATATGAAAACGGAAACTAATATGCTGAATAAGCACGCGGTCACTAACCTTAAAAAGGGTGTAGAAAGTTAATGCACCCTAATGTCTGTTATCAGCGAAATTTCAAAACTAATTATTGTGTGTATGCATTACATATGTATGTATGGAACAGTTGAAGCCACAGGCAAATACTATTTTTATACAAATCTAAAAAAATATTATTATTATTGATAATACGAACATATCACTTCACCTTTTTTCAAGCCGCTTTTTATTAGCGATTTATGAATAGAAACTAAGTAGGCGCATGCATGGCACAAGCTTGAGGATCAGCTGACAAATGTTTATTACTCCGTGCTTCCTGAGGCGAGATACCGCATCTACTGAATTTACGCGTCTTTGAATTGTCATTGTTTATAATGGGAAAACTCGTCTGATAAGTTAAGTGTACATAGACAAACATTTATATAAATAAAATTCCAAATTGTTATGGTAAGCAAATATCGGGGTGGCTGAGTAGTTGATTATGTGCCTGAGCTGAGGCTGATGTAATCTCGCCTAAGGGTGATTTACCGAATAATTCAGTGCTGTATCTGTGCTAAAAAATATAGCTCCACTTAATTCACAGATATTCAGATATGCATGCATGTATATAAAAGGGGTATTTGTAAAAAGTGTCATATATGTATTTAATAAATTCGAAATGTTTGATTTAATGAGATTTCTTATTTCCTTATTTCCATATATAGAATTAACTAAACTTTTTTTCTTGATTTTTCAATAACTATTATTTAGTCTATTTTGAAGAAGAAAAGTAAAACGTTAAATTACTTTTCGGGGAATATATTTTTTTGTCTTGATCACAGAGAGCATACGACTTCTGTCTTCAAGACTCCGAATTTGTAATATTAAAAGTATAAAAAAAAATTAAGCTAAAATTAAAAATTGTAATTTGTAAGAAATTCATAAAATATTTTATAATATATATATATATATTTTTTTTTTAATGTTATTATCACTAATTCATTGTATTTTCACTTATTATTCACTTGTTAAAACAAAAAATTCAGTAATTAGTGGGGTGCCTAATACTTTCGGCCAAGGCTGTATATTTTTGAACGAATGTCTTTAAGAGTAACTTTAAGCTAAACAAATATTCTTCCAAACGAACATAGTTAAGTATTTGTATTATTTGTAAGTATTGTTCTCCAACAATAAAATCAAACTAATACCTAATACGTTTTCGGCACAATTTTTTTCCAAGATTATAATTAACCTATGGACTTTTCCTTTGAATAGCCTTTAATTTTCTAATAATTGAAAGTTTTTTATGACATAATGGAAATATAAAAGTTTATGGATGTCATGAACATGGTGATTATACCTTCCTTTGTTATCAAACCGCCAATAAATGTCGCTACTTAGCAACACTGCAATTTGTCGAGAATTATCAGTATTCATAAATTACATTGAGTCATTTGAGTGTGTTAAGGCACCTTTTGAAGCGATCGAAAGTGCACATCTAAATTAATGAATTAAGAACTAACTACTAGATAACGGTACAAATGAATAGTAGAAACCATTTGCTATCATTTGCTATAATTTTCTGTTGATAAGGAGGGGAAGTGCTGATTCCTACGGTTTCGAATGCGAGTGCCTGCATAATATTGGTATAACTTGAGTTATTGTTTACTTGGTGTAATAATTATTGGATTCGGCAGTTACATATATAATCCTTCGTGATCTACTCTTTGTTTCCCTCGGAGACGTTCAAAGGGGGCGAAAGCGCCTTCGAAAACCTTCTGGATGATCGCCTCCTAACCTGATCGTTGAACTCTTTCAAACCTTTCAAGTCCCCCGGACTAGATGGCATTATACCTGCGCAGCTATAGCGAGCGGCCATGGTATCATGCAGCTGGCTGGCTCCGATCTACGCGAACTGCGTTAGACTGGGTCATATTCCGGAGGCTTGGAGGCAGGTTAAGGTGTCTTTCATCCTAAAAGCAGGTAAAAGCTCTCATGTTACTGCAAAAGATTTCAGTCCTATTAGCCTCTGCTCGTTCCTCTTGATCCTCAGAAATAAGCATATTAAAGTTCAACACGCCTACTGTAAGGGTAGGTCGGTGGACACCGCCTAACACTATGTAGTGTCGTGGATAGTAGAAGCCCTCTTAAATAATGAATACGTGGTAGGTACTTTCCTCGATATCGAGGGGGCCTTTAACAATGTAAGACCGGAAGCGGTCATTGGTGCATTAGATGATTTTGGAGTAGAAGCGAACCTTAAGCATCTCATGTACAGTCTGCTCAGCGACAGAACTGTCTTTTCGGAGTGGGGAAGCGCAAATGCGCTTCGGACTGTAAATAGGGGTACCCCGCAAGGTGGCGTTCTCTCCCCTTTGCTCTGGATCCTGGTAGTGAACGACCTACTGGGGGAACTTAAAAATAAAGGCTGTAGAGTGACGGCCTATGCTGATGATGTAGCCCTTTTGGTCAAAGGAAAATTCCTAAACACCGTTTATGAGATGACCCAAGGTTACCTAGAAGTGATAACCTGCTGAGCGCATAGAAGTGGCTTAGCCATAAACCCGAGTAAAACGGAAATCGTCTTATTCACAAGAAGATACAAAACTCCAAATGCCACTCTCCCCTCATTGGGAGGCTCCAGTCTGCAACCTGCGGACAAGGTGAAATACCTGTGGCTTATAATTGATAGGAAGCTCTCATGGAAGCCGAACATTGAGGAGAGGGTAAGAAAGGCTTCGGTAGCTCTTTACTATTGTAGAGGGGCTATTGGAAAAAAGTGGGGCCTCTCACCGAAAGTGGTTTTATGGTTGTATTATTAAACCTATAATGTTCTATGGCGTTGTCGTCTAGTGGAGGGCACTCGAGAAAGCCATACTAGCTAAGCAGCTGGAGCGTGTCCAAAGAGCGACTGTCATTGGAATCAGCGGAGCGCTAAGAACAACACCAACAATGGCTCTAAATGCCATCTTACACGTCGCACCTGTTGATATCGCCGGTAGGCGCACTGCGGCAAAGCTCGCTGTCAGACTCAGAGACACTGGGTACATGATCGGTCCCAAGCAGGGGCATTCTGAAATTCTCCGTCGGTTCGATTGCATCCCTGACTACTTGGACCACTGCACCGCGGAACCGTCCCCTAGAGGTTTCTTCTCTGCACACGTACCTACGAGGGATATGTGGGAAGGAACAAGTCAATGGAGTAGAAGTGCAGTCAGGTTTTTCACGGATGGATCTAAGCTAAAGGGAAAGGTGGGTGGGGGAGTTTTCTGCAGAAAGCTCTCTTTCAATACCAGCTTTAGGCTACCTGACCACTGTAGTGTCTTCCAAGCAGAGGTCGCCGCGATTAAAGTGGCAGTGGACGCACTGTTCTTTTAGAGAGGTATGTATTCACTCCGACAGCAGGGCGGCAATACTGGCATTGGAATCGATGACAGTACACTCTGTGCTAGTTAAGGAGTGTCTTAGATCCTTATCAATAGCTTCTAGCTATTTTGCGATCCGACTAGTGTGGATACCCGGTCACCGCGGTATCGTTGGTAACTGTATAGCGGAGAAGCTTGCAAGGGAGGGTTCCCTAGCTACATTGATGTTGGAATGGGAGCGCATTGGTAGTCCATGGTCCACCTGAGCAAAAGCGCTGGACATGCAGACTACGCATGAGCTGGTCAAACGCTGGTCAACTACAAGTACTTGTGCAGTGGCGAGGTCCTTTTGGCTCTCTGTGGAGCGTAAGCGGTCCTTTCAACTGCTTTCTCTGGACAAGGTCCATCTCAGCGCCATCATGGGTGTACTTACTGGACATTGTCCAATGCGGTGAGACTTGGGATCGTGCCAGATGCAAGTTGCCAAAGCTGTATGGAGGAAGGCGAGATGGAATCATCTAAGCATTTCCTTCTACATTGCTCAGCTTTTGCCAGACTGAGGTTGAAACACCTCGGAAGGCTCTTTTTCGGCGATCCTAGCGAATTGGCTAGAATCGATATTGGCCGAGATATTAATTTTTTTATATATTATATTAAAAATTAATTAACATAAAAATGGCCTCAAATCTTGCCGCCATCATTAACTAAAATCGTGCCCATTGAGGGCTTTAATTACTTATCGATTATCTTAAATCTTATAAATAAAAAAATAAGCGAAATATATATCTATATACTAGCCGGCAAACTTCGTTCTGCCGAAAATAGATTTTTTTTTCATTTCAAAAATTACACCGGTATTGGTTTTAATAGAATATGAACGATTTTTTCAAATTTTACTCGGAAGTGAATTGCCAGAACCTGCCTGATAAACATTTTTTTCGAGGGTACATTAATGCTTTTTGAATTTAATTGCTTGAAAAATGCTACTCTTTTCAATAATGCTGACAAATCGCGTCCAGGATTTGTTGACAATTTAATAAAATTAAGTTTGTACTATTCTCATTCATTCTCATATTTTTGGTTTTCTGTTCCGCGGCGTAAATAAACAGTGAGGAAGGTTTTCCAACACGGGAACACGCCACATAGAGCTGGCCATGTGAAAAGCAAGACATTTCTAAATTTATGCCGCATACTTCCAGCGACTGCCCTTGTGACTTGTTTATTGTCATCGCAAATGCAAGTTTCACTGGGAACTGCAAACGTCTGAATTGGAATAGCAAATCTGTTGAAGTTAATGGAATTCGGGGAAGTAAGCATTCCTCTCCCTTGAACGGGTCTTTCAAAATGCTTGCCACTATTAAATTGTCCATTAGCTTGGTCACAATCAGTCAAGTACCATTGCACAGTTTGGGAGCATGAAGATTCCGTAGCATAATAACTACAGACCCAACTTTGAGACGTAAATTATGAGGCGGCATTCCAGGCGGCATCAAAGAGTTGAAGAACTCCACTGGGTAATTTACTACCTCTTCTTCATTTTCAACGCGATCGATTGATTTATATCACCGCAGATCTCCCGGAATTTGATTTTGAATCGTCCAATTCAAGTCGTTGACATCCATATTTTTTGCTACTTAAATTGCGCGCGTGCTTAACCAATCGTAGTTACCATAATTTTGAGCAATATTTGGATATACACTACTGATTAGTTCATATTTAATAGATGTGAATTGGATTTCATATTTATTAGTTGGAATCGATATTAATCCACTGCAAGGATCCATCGGAACTTGTCCATTTCCGATTCGCAGCAGCTCTTTTGAAAACACATCCGCAGTTCTATCGTTTTGCAGCAAAACTCGCATATTCATGGTCAATGAAATGGTTTTAACAAACCTCCACAAATGCGATGACTTCAGACATGCGTTTAGCTCATCCGCTGCTGTTGATTTTGGACTCACGGGAAGTGTTTGTCTAAAGTCGCCCGACAGCAATATCATCACTCCTCCAAAGCAACGATTATTGTTGCGCAAATCTCTCAGTGTTCGGTCGAGTGCTTCTAATGATCGTTTGTGGGCCATTGTGCATTCATCCCATATGATTAACTTACATTTTTTTAAAACTTGTGCCATTACTTTGAAATATTGCAAACAGGACATTCGTGTATTTGCAATTTTAATGGAAGCTTTAATGCTGAATGTGCCGTTCTTCCACCTTCTAACAGTGTTGCAGCAATCCCGGTAGATGCACGAGCTAATGCAATACCACCTTGACCACGTATTGCTGCTAGTATTAAAGACAATAGGAACGTTTTGCCAGTCCCGCCGGGCGCATCGAGGAAAAATATGCCACCGTTTCCACTATCTACAGCATTTATTAGCTGAATGTACGCACTGCTTTGCTGTTCATTCAACAGTGGAACATTTGTTTGTACTTGTTGTTGCAAGTGAGTTATATCGTAAGCACGCTCGCGTTCCAATTCGCGACTCACTAAATCCCTTGTTTGACGACTTGGTGCCGGCTTCTATGAACTTCAATCAATAGTTTTCCACTCATAAGTAAACATAAATATTCAATAAGGACTAATGCTTCATTGTAGATGTCAGCGTTCATTTGTAAGTCGACATTTCTCGTCGCTAATCGCAGACGATGCAAAATATCTTCTGCAATGTCATCTTTGTAAAAAAAATAGCACGTAACACAACCAAAATTACGATATAACCGCTACTGTCGCCGATAAATAAACAAAAATAGCAAGAAACAACCAAAATGTCGTGCTAGGTGGAAAATGAGATAAATATATGGTGGATTAACAACCAAAATAATTAAAGATTGTATGGGTGGTTCCACGCCCCCTTTTTCGATAACGCCAAATTTTATGGGTGAGAATGGTGTTATTTCCTATAGCTCTATACCAATTTTCATGTTCCTACCTTAAACACTTTTGAAGATATTCACCTTGAAAAATTCGCCGATTTTCGATTACCCCTTCTTTTATGTGTAAGAAGGCTTTTGATACCATATAGGTCTATACCAATTTTCAGGTCCCTACCTTGAACCCTTTCACAGATATTCTGCTTAAAAAATTTAGTTTGTATGGGAGGTACCACGCCCCCTTATTCGATAGCCCCCGGTTTTATAGGTGAGAGTGGTGTTGTTATCCTGTAGCTCTGTACCAATTTTCATGTTCCTACCTTAAACACTTTTGAAGATATTCGACTTGAAAAATTCAATTTGTATGGGAGGTGCCACGCCCCCTTGATATTTTGTTTTGATTTTAAGACATGACCTGCGCGTGGTAATAACAAACAAATCCCCCAAAGGAAGTATTTCATTTAGTTCAGCCGTTTTCAAGTTTTAGCGTTACAACTATAAACCATTTAATTTTTATATATATTGATTACTAGCTGACCCGGCGAACTTCGCCCCGCCCAATTTTTATTTCAAATAGTTAAAACGCTTTTTGAACTCTGTTCAAGGCCATTTATTTGTATGGAATGTTAATATATTCAGGGAATAACGTCTCTGATCAATATAAATATTTTTGGCGAAGTTCGTTCTTTGTTTTGTTGTGTAGCGTGTAAACAAATAAAGAAGAAGGCTCTCCAACACGCTAACATGACACATACATACCTATGTATGTACATATGAAACTGTAAAATTTTGAACTTAAACGATAAATCGGTTTGAATCATTCGAATTCTTAGAATGAACATTTCCTCACTTTTAGATTTGCTGTGTTGTAGTAAACTATTCACTACAGTGAAATTATTATTTATGAATAAAGACGGAAACCTTAGTATATATCTGGTATAAAAATCCACGGGATTGAGATTTGAACTTGAGGTCAAAATTTTTAAAATTATTGATGAATATTTTCGTAGAGTTGATAATAAGCACAAATTTTCATAAAATAGTTTATTTTTGATTTTATATTCAAGTTTTTAACAAATAAGTTAATTACAAAATTGTTAGTTGATAACATGTAACATTTAATTTGGGAGGCTTAAGCAATGCTTAAATAACAGCTGATTTTTGTTTTGAATTTGCTTTTAATTTTCAGCGACATCTTTTGTAGCGTAGGGCAAGTGTCCGTTCGTTTGCACTCAATAACAGCTTATACTTTTCCTTCAGTTCCCGTAGGTGCTCCGACTCGCTAGTGATGAAATTTGGGGTTCTTTTGTTCTTTTCATCAATTTTTGATATAATTTTCCTCGCAAATTTATGTATTGTCTGTTATAATTTAAATATTTCAAACATATTTTTATGAATGACATTTGTAAAACATATGTTGCCCATAACGTTGCCATATATCATAATAAAATTTTATAGAAATTAAGCATTGACTGTGAAACGCAAAGGACTACCCAGTTTGCAACAATACTTAGCTAAGACTTTATTTAGGCACAACTTAAGTATGGACTGTGAAACCGGGCATTAGCCATACAAAATTCTATAAATGAAATTTTTTTTTTGCATTTGTAAACTGTTTTACCACTAAGTGAGAACGTAAACTATTTTATCGACATTTATCAACAAATGCGACAAATTTTATAAAGGAAATTGTCTGTGCTTTTTGCTTCGTTTAAAAAAATTACCTCCTCATCGAGTGAATTTAAATTTACTTAAGGAAATGTCTAACAACATATTGACTTGACAACTGAGTGCTTAGAGCTTAGTCGTCTTTCATCGGGCAATAACCATTCAGTGATTGGGTTAATGTGTAATGATCTATCCATGTTTCTTCTTTAACACTGATATAATATACTTGTTCTTTTATTATGCTTACTAACTCCCTCAATTTCATTTTACTATCTTCTAACAAAGTTTCACTAATTTTCGTTATGTTTTCTGGCATTACTACCCCCGTCTTCAGAACTTAACTTATTGGGACAGATTTGCCATAACATTTATTTATTAAAACATGAAATGTCCCACTTCTCCACTTTGGGACCAATAAATCTATTAAGTTCGGATAATCGGCTCCAGTTAAGGTATTATATGAGTTTTACAGTTTCATAAACTCGATTTTTATACTCTGGCGACATGTTGCACAGAGTCATCTAACGGTTGGTTGTAAGACCTAAATTATTAGGATTACGAGTCGAGTAGAGAAATCGGGATGTCTGTCCGTCCCTCCGTCCGTGCAAGCGATAACTTGTGTAAAAATTACGATGTCCTGATTCACGTGTTCCATGACACCATAAGAAGGTTGCTATTGGAGATGGGCGAAATCGTACCACTGCCACGTCCACAAAATGGTCAGCTCCCCCTATTAAGTTTTTTGTATATATCTCACAAAATGCTAAAGCTATATCAACCAAACATTTCTAGACTAAACTTTCACTATACCTCAATTTTGAAGTTTATCTGATTCGTTCACTTAACAATATACATACATATAAGTTATGCTCCAGCGATGATATTGAAACAAACTTTGTAGAAATACTGTATTTCTAGTATTGCATAGCTCGTATTTATATACTATAACAAGGCTCCAGATATCGAACATGAGGACCTCGAAGCTAGCGGCTTATTTTTCATTTATTTAATTTCGGTAAATCTCTCTGATATTCTAAAGTAATTGAAAGAATATGTGGTCCTTCTAACAGTGTGCGTCTTTTTGCCATAAAAAGTCTTATAACAATATATCCTAATAATGTAGGAAACCAGTTGAACGCGCACAGCAAATATATCTAAATAAAATCTTGTTAAACCTCGAGTCAGAAAAATACGCAAATCTTCACACTAATATGATCACTAAATATGATAGATAATAAAGGAAATATTTTGTTGTTTAGATAACGCAGATCTACTTTTATTTCTGTTAATATTTTCACACCTTCATACATTTTGCAAGCCGCTTAACTCTTAACGTAAAACTTACCAAATTGCGGTCAAATACGAGTAATACAGTCTCACTATTTTAACACTGTTCATATACATAATACATAACATACATTCCATTGCTTTAAAGGAAGCAAGAAGTTTGTACGGATTCCATGCTTACGTAGCTTTAAATATAAATCAGAAACTGCGTTCCACTTTCCAAAGAAAATAATCGTAGATCTGTATTAATCCGAACAGCATCGTAATTGATAACCAAAGGTCCATCACTAATTAAGTCCATAATAATTACGTTGTTTTTGTGAGCTCAAAGCAAATGTGAGAATTGAATTATATTGATTATAAATAACTGCAAACTTATACATATTTTGTTTTTATTTTGAAATATTCATTGTAAATATTATTGCTAAAGAATATTGTATAACTGAAGACTTTGCAGTCTAAAGGTTATTTATTGCATCGATTACAAACACTATCCCACAAAATTAGCCATTAACCAAGAGAAATTAAAAAAACAATTTGTTGTTACGGAGATAAATGTACGTTATGGCACTGGACTTACGACTTTCAAAATTATTAAATTACTAACAATTTGTGGGAAACTTTAAAAATAAATAAACAATTAATATAAATTTATAAGTGGCACAACAACCTACATAAGCAAACATACAGATTACAATAATGTGCTTTTGAAGGGTATAAAAATATATATATGTATATTGTCGGACTTATCTCTTAATTTAATGTTTATATGACAGAGCAAGGCGTATTTCGAACACTTTGACATCACAACGAGTTCAAAGGAACAATCAAAGGAAAACAAAATGACGCACTTCGATTTATTTATGCATATACACGTGAGCATTTAACACTAACCACGGCTGATAGTCAAATGTGGTAAGAGGAGAGGTTTCAGAGCTCAAAATTTACCAGCCAAGATTTGAAAACAACAATGGAAGTTAAAGTGACAATCCGGAAAATATTTCTCAAAAATGATTTTTATGGTCTTGCAAAAGTCAAAAAATCACGCTTAACGAACTGCCAAAAAATATCGCGCTTGAACTTTGCGAAAAATATAAAAACTTCACAATGGATCCCCACAGTGACGAAAAAAACTTACAGTTGGAGTAAAATTATATGGTATGGTGAAACAAAAATTAATTAAATGAATTCTGATTGACGACAGTGGGTCTGGAAGGAGGGAAATGAAAAACTGTTTGTCATGCACATACTGAACACAATAAAATTTGAAGGTTTGTGAGAGGTTGGGGCATGTCTGACTCTGGAAAGCGTTGAAGATTTTTTAACCCTGGACGGTCATCCTTTTTTTTGTACATTAACGTCATCCTTCGTCAATATGACGACGACTTATTTCAAATCCATTTTGAGTAGGGTGTGAGTCGAAATAATGAACGCGTTTTATTTTTTTTTATTTATTTATATCATTATAAACAAATACAAGTCAAAAATAAAAAGGAAAACTTATATTCTTTTAACTTAAAACACGATCAACACGAACAATTAAAAACACATTTACAGTGAAAATAAAATAGTTCGTAGTCATTTTGACGAAGGATGACCGTCTAGGGTTAAAAACCGATGAGCATATGAATGTTATAGAAGAGTTTGCAAAAGTTATATTCCAACACGATAACGACAGTTCTCTTGACTGTCCGCCACAGTCCATTGATCTTTATTTAATTCAGCATCTCTGATGCCATTTAAAGCGAAGTCTCATTGATATGACATTGGTGAGGACAAATATTAATAAATAATTAAAAGCAAAGTAAACTTTCTAAATTTAAATATAATATTCACATTTTATATCAAATCGTGATCAATTAGTTGAGACACTGTATGTCATCAACAATGTAGTACTCCAATGACATTAAACACATATAGTATATTTAGTAGTATAGAGTATCACGAAGTAACTACAATATATTGTATTATTATTATTATTATGTGTATTTTGATATGTAGAGCGCTCGTACAATTTCAAGTGTACATACATATACATATGCTACATATGTACATATATTTAAATATGTATCGTAAATTGTTTTGTGTTTTGTATAATTAGAAGTCGTACAAAGAATTGCAATTGGACATTGGACTATTACTTAATTTAGAAATGTGTTATCAAACATTAAATGTACGTACATATGTTTGGTATGTACATATGTGTATGTAAGTATTAAAAAAATAAATTTCCGCTTTTCTAAGTCAAAAAAGATTAAACTCTTACAATTTAGCGAACTTTTTACCCAAACACGTTTCAGTAATAAACTCCAACGCTTGTAAAATGTTATTGCATACACAGATGTATATACATAAATATAACAACACATTCACACAAGCAATCATATGAAAATGTGTGCTTTTCAATCAACATTTATACGAAAAAAATTTTGGTTCTGCATAACAAAGTTAGATGGTATGCTAATTGCTATACAGACAGTCCAACATATGATTGAAATTTTTGCAGCGCCAGACTTTATAATTAACTTTAACCCAAATATGCCACGATCTACTTTAAGATACTTTATTTGAGAGTTTATTTAAAAGAGAAGATATTTGGCACATAAGCTACATTGAGCAGAATGTTTCAATACTAAAACTCTTGTCGATAGACTCTCCTGATTAATATTTGCATTCGATTCCTCTTCCCAAGCTTTCCTATTTTTCCTGCCTTACCATTCACCTTTCGTCCGGCAATTATACTTCAGAGTTGCAATTTTAACATACAGATTGTAAAATGTATCAAATATTATTAACTTTAATTTTGCACTAAAGATAGTACACTCGGAGTGATTCTCTATTTCTCATTAAAATACTGTTTTATATTTGGTTACTTATTGCACGCTATCATTAAAACAGCTTAAAATGATTCATGACTCATGGCTAAGTTGTTATACAAGGTATTTTTTAATTTCACTGCATATGACATGCACATCATACACACATATGTATATGCATATGTTTGAATATCATATTTCCCTGCAGGAAATACGGTTCATATCAATTTTATTTTTTGTTTATTTATTATTAGAAGCGTTAATTTAACTGTATTATTGGAGGATGGGATCATGTGTAGAAGTTCACGCAAGTGAGGAAAGTTTTTGATTGTCACTCACTTGGGAGTGGCCAGAAACGATTCTTCTCCACATGGTTCAAGCAGCTCACGACTTCCGGTTTTAGACCAAGTATCCTCTGGGTAGCCAACAGACATCCGTTTGCATGCTAAAGTGAGAAGGCGAAGCCCGCTTATGCGGTTGTGCGTAGGGTTTGGGACCCACCACATAAAAACACCCCCCAATGAAAAATCTACGAAAGCCTGGGATGAGACACCCCCCTTTTGATGACGACCCCTGCAAACGTTTTAAGGATAATGATATAAGGGCATGCACCTGGAATGTCCGGACCCTTAATTGGGAAGGTGCCTCTGCCCAGCTGGTTGATGTCCTCATACGACTTAAGGCTGACATCACCGCCATCCAAGAAGTGCGATGGACGGGACAAGGACGGAAGAAGGTGGGTCCTTGTGACATCTACTACAGCGGCCATATAAAGGAGCGCAAATTTGGTGTTGGATTTGTGGTGGGAGAGAGACTCCGTCGCAGAGTCCTGGCATTCACCCCGGTGGATGAACGTCTAGCCACAATCCGCATCAAAGCGAGGTTCTTCAACATATCGCTGATTTGCGCCCACGCCCCAACCCAGGAGAAGGACGATGTGACCAAAGATGCTTTCTATGAGCGCCTAGAACGCACCTATGAGCGCTGCCCCCGCCACGATGTAAAAGTCGTGCTTGGTGATTTTAACGCCAGGGTGGGTAAAGAAGGTGTCTTTGGCACAACAGTCGGAAAATTCAGCCTCCATGACGAAACATCGCCAAACGGCCTGAGGCTGATCGACTTCGCTGGGGCCCGAAATATGGTCGTCTGTAGTACCAGATTCCAGCATAAGAAAATACATCAAGCTACTTGGCTGTCTCCTGATCGAAACACGCGGAACCAAATCGATCACGTTGTGATAGACGGAAGACATGTCTCCTGTGTTTTAGACGTGCGTACGCTCCGAGGACCAAATATAGACTCGGACCATTATCTGGTCGCAGCGAAGATACGCACCCGCCTCTGTGCAGCAAAGAACGCCCGTCTACAAACACAAGGAAGGTTCGACGTCGAAAAGCTGCAATCGCAACAGACAGCCACGAAATACTCTACTCGACTTGCACTCCTGCTCTCTGAGAGCACTCATCAGCATCTCGGTATAAGGGAACTGTGGAACGGCATCTCAAACTCACTGCGTACCGCTGCAGCCGAAACAATTGGTTTTCGGCAACGACAAAAAACAAGCTGGTACGATGAGGAGTGCCGTCTCGCAGCGGAGAGAAAACAGACTGCGTACCTCGCAACGTTGCAAACGACTACAACACGTGCGGGATGGGATAGATACCGAGAGCTGAAGAGGGAAGCGAGACGCATCTGCAGACAAAAAAAGAAAGAGGCCGAAATGCGTGAGTACGAAGAGCTTGAGAAGCTGGCAGACAGAGGGAATGCACGAAAATTTTATGAAAAAATGAAGCGACTTAACGAAGGTTTCAAGACCGGAGCATCCTCATGTAGAAACCAAGGTGGTAACCGATGTCCAGGGCATACTGGGATTGTGGAGGGAACACTTCTCCGACCTGCTGAATGGCAATGAGAGTACAACACCAGGAGATGGCGAACCCGATCCCCCAATCGATGACGATGGAACAGATGTTCCATTACCCGACCATGAAGAAATTCGAATAGCAATTACCCGCTTGAAGAACAACAAAGCAGCGGGGGCCGATAGATTACCGGCAGAACTATTCAAATACGGCGGCGAAGAACTGATAAGGTGCATGCATCAGCTTCTTTGCAGAATATGGTCGGAAAAAAGCATGCCTGACGATTGGAATCTCAGTGTGCTCTGCCCAATCCATAAAAAGGGAGATCCCACAATCTGCGCCAATTACCGTGGGATCAGCCTCCTAAATATCGCATACAAGGTTCTATCGAGCGTACTGTGTGAAATACTAAAGCCCACCGTCAACAAACTGATTGGACCTTATCAGTGTGGCTTTAGACCTGGAAAATCGACAACTGACCAGATATTCACCATGCGCCAAATCTTGGAGAAGACCCGTGAAAAGAGGATCGACACACACCACCTTTTTGTCGATTTTAAAGCTGCTTTCGACAGCACGAAAAGGAACTGCCTTTATGCCGCGATGTCTGAATTTGGTATCCCCGCAAAACTAATACGGATGTGTAAGTTGACGTTGAGCAACACCAAAAGCTCCGTCATGATTGGGAAGGACCTCTCCGAGCCGTTCGATACCAAACGAGGTTTCAGACAAGGTGACTCACTATCGTGCGACTTCTTTAACCTGATGCTGGAAAAAATTATAAGAGCTGCAGAGCTAAACCGAGAAGGTACAATCTTCTACAAGAGTGTACAGCTCCTGGCGTACGCCGATGATATCGATATCATCGGAAGCAACAACCGCGCCGTTTGTTCTGCTTTTTCCCGCATGGATAAGGAGGCGAAGCGAATGGGTCTGGAGGTGAATGAGGACAAGACGAAATATCTCCTGTCATCAAACAAACAGTCGGCGCATTCGCGTCTTGGCTCCCACGTCACTGTTGACAGTCATAACTTCGAGGTCGTAGATAATTTCGTATACCTGGGAACCAGCATCAACAACACGAACAATGTCAGCCTCGAAATCCAGCGCAGAATAACTCTTGCCAACAGGTGCTACTTTGGACTGAGTAGGCAATTGAACAGTAAAGTCCTCTCTCGACGAACCAAAATCAAGCTCTACAAGTCGCTTATCATTCCCGTCCTGCTTTACGGTGCAGAAGCTTGGACGATGTCAACATCAGATGAGACGACACTAGGAGTTTTCGAGAGGAAAATTTTGCGCAAGATTTATGGTCCTCAGAACATTGGCAACGGCGAATACCGCAGATGATGGAACGATGAGCTGTACGAGTTATACGACGACATTGACATAGTTCAGCGAATAAAAAGACAGCAGGTACGCTGGCTAGGTCATGTTGTCCGAATGGACGAAAACACTCCAGCCCTGAAAGTGTTCGATGCAGTACCCGCCGGAGGAAGCCGAGGAAGGGGAAGGCCTCCACTCCGTTGGAGGGACCAGGTGGAGAGCGACCTGGTTACACTTGGGATCTCCAACTGCCGCCGAACTGCGAAGGAGAGAGAGAGGTGGCGCACTATCGTCGATTCGGCTATAACCGGCTAAACGGTTGCAACGCCAATCACATACATACATACATTGTAACCAATGTTTACAGTCTTCGATCCTTCAGACCTTAGAGAGTAACGAATCGAACCACCAGCTGGCACAAATGCAATTTACTATCATGAACAAATGTTAACAAGCAGCTAAACAACTTTAATGAGCTTCTAACGCCGGATATCGAATTCAACCGCATAAGATTGTTGTTGTTTTCATATGTAAATACTTTGAGTTGAGAAGTCGAATCGAAAAATCGAATGATTCATAAAAGTCTTTCAAGTACATACATACATACATATGTATCGTAAATTTAAGTTCACTAGTCAGAAAAGTCCACCTTTATCTTTACAATCGTTCACATAAAACTGAAATATTACCGTTAATCAACAATGTGTAGTAATGCAACATGGAAAGATATAATACCAAGCAAATGTGCGAAATTTTTCCAGCAGGGTATTGTTTCTTCGGTTTTGTAATCGCAATGCCAAAGTCCGAATTTGCCAAGTGTGATTCGATTTCGACTTTTTTTAATCTTATCAAATTACGCATTTCCACTTTGAAGTGTTAAATAAATTGCTTGTGGGTCTTAGAAAAGTAAATAAACACATATGTATGTACATATATAACAGGTATCACCAAATCTTTTTGAATCGAAATATACTTGATTTTAGACATAAATATGTATTTGTCAAATGTTTCATTACGATTATTTGCATATGTTTGTATAGATAATAAGTGAATCTATGTAAATGTGTGAGATATCTTCTCGGTGTATAAAAAAGTATATCAAGGGATAACTATCTAAGTAACTTAGTTTCAATAAATTAATTTTAAAATTTTCTTGTAACAAGAAAGAAACTTTCACGATGATAATTAACCGCCACTAACTTTAAAAATGTTTTTTGTTAGTACACTCTAACACTCAAGTATATGAAAAGAATACCCACTAAAATAGTACCTACAACATTTAAAGCAGTAGTCAGTATGGGGCCTGCTACACCCTCAATATTTATCGTGATATTTGGATCGCGATATATTGTATATTGATAGATTGCGGGTGAATACTTCAGGAAAACAAGTAAGGAAGGGCTAAGTTCGGGTGTAACCGAACATTTTATACTCTCGCAATTTATTTATTTAACTTTATTAATATTATATAATACATAATTTGACCCACATATTCGTCATATATATTGTATAAAGTCCATTGAAAGTTGGAAACCCTAATATTAGGTTAGAAGCACCGAGATTCGATATATGGGACCTTGACAACCTATGGTCCGATTTCGGTGATTTTTAGAATGGGGCTGCCACACTATAAACGTAGTATTTGTGCAAATTTCTGCATCGATATCTTTACTAGTGCTTACTTTATATATTGTAAAGTAAACGATTCAGATCGTCTTCAAAGTTCTGGTATATAGGAAGTAGGCGTGGTTGTGAAGCGAAACTATTACAAACCAAGTTTCATTGAAATCGGTCGAGTAGTTCCTGAGATATGGTTTTGACCCATAAGTGGGCGACGCCACGCCCATTTTCCATTTTGTAAAAAAATCTGCGTGTAGCTTCTATCTGCCATTTCCTATGTGAAATTTAGTGTTTCTGACGTTCTTGGTTAGTGAGCTAACCCACTTTTAGTAATTTTCAACCTAACTTTTGTATGGGAGGTGGGCGTGGTTATTATCCGATTTCTTTCATTTTTGGACTGTATTAGGAAGTGGCTAAAAAAGACGACCGCAGAAAGTTGGGTTTATATAGCTCTATTGGTTTGCGAGATATATACAAAAAACCTATTTGGGGCCGGGCCACACCCACTTCCCCAAAAAAATTACATCCAAATATGCCTCTTCATAGTGTGATCCTGCATACCAAATTTTATTTCCATAGCTTTATTTATGGCTTAGTTATAGCACTTTATGTGTTTTCGGTTTTCGCCATTTTGTGGGCGTGGCAGTAGTCCGATTTTGCTGATTTTCGAACTTAACCTTCTTATGGTGCCAAGGAACACGTGTTCCAAGTTTCATTAAGATTTCTCAATTTTTACTCAAGTTACAGCTTGCACGGACGGACGGACAGACGGACGGACAGACAGACATCCGGATTTGAACTTTTCTCGTCACCCTGATCATTTTGATATATATAACCCTATCTAACTCGTTTAGTTTTAGGACTTACAACCAACCGTTATGTGGACAAAACTATAATACTGTCGTAGCAACTTTGTTGCGAGAGTATAAATATTTAAAAAATGTATATGTATATTTAAGAATAAAATCACGTTTGGCTCTTGTTTTTGTTCCCACAGCAATTCATTATATGCATTTAATATTTGGACATTATCAAAAAACCTTAGGCAGATGTGTTGCATAGCTCTGGCAAAGATTCAACTGTAAATATTATAATTCATGTTCATTTTATTAGAATATAGTTGATTTTAAAATTTTGGCACTATTGTCTTTCACCAATTTGGATTTGTAAAAATATGCTACACGTTCAATATATATCACGCGATCCGCGATTCATTATCTGGATTTCTAAATATTTAAATATTTTGTGATATATTATCGTGATCCATCAATACTGCATGTACAGGAAATATCACGATAAATACTGAACGTGTTGCAGGCGCCTAAAGCAGCCAAATAATAACAACTTTTATAAGTATAAACGCACTTTAGGTATTTTTTCGTTAAATACATACATATTTTTTGTTTTTAATTTTATGGGTGTTGAAAGCGTGTCAATTATAATTCGGCCTTTTGTGACCTAATTAAGGGCGATATTGTTTCATCACTGCCTCGTCAACGGCTAAACGCAATTTTCGCAATTTATGTAGTTTCAGCTTAAAAGAAAACTAGTATAATTGTACAAAGAAATGTCATTAACATATAATGAATTCGCACATTATTCCAACTTGAAAAAATACCAGACTTAAAAAAAAAATATTGATATACTTTGATAACTTAGAGTCCAAGCGGTTTGTCGATTCATGAGGGTCTCTGCAATCCGTTAGGAGTATTTGGATGTCACAAATATCAGTCAAAGCTGTGTAAGTTAGACTCTCTGCAGTTGCTGAGAACTACCTCTTAACCTGACCTAACCTAACCTTTGATACCTTTAGTCAATAATGTTCTTCCCAAACTAATGTAAAAAAAAACGTTTATGAGTATTAGATAACAAATGTTCATCAGATTTCGTGTGGAATAATTTATTGTTTCAGAAAACGCCAAATTTAATTTTAATAAATTAAACCATCAGTAAATAAAATATGTATTTAATATTGATTCAAAATTAAATAAAAAATTCAGTAATAGTAGTAAAAAACTCAAATTGTTTTTTCTTCTTCTTCTTCTAGACACCGCTTACGCGGTTATAGCCGAGTCCACAACAGCGCGCCACGCATCTCTCTTTTTGGCAGTTTGGCGTCAATTGTTAATACCAAGTGAAGACAGGTCCTTCTCCACCTGGTCCTTCCATCGGAGTGGAGGCCTCCCTCTTCCTCGGCTTCCACCAGCGAAAACTTTCAGATTGTTTTTTCTTACGAGCTGAAATTAGGCCTTAGCACATAATTTCCTCTTTCTAGTTATTTCTTTTTATTCCCTTCATCACCTCATAATTTTCCTTTAAAAGTCGAAAACCACTAATTTTGTAGCTTTGCAGTACCAGAATAGCACGCGGCCGGGGCCACGCGGCCGGGGCCACGCGGCCGGGGCTTAAGGTATAGAATAAAAAACATACTTAAAGCAAATAAATTACTGTGATTCAATTTTTTATTCAGTTCAACGAACAAAGAGAAGTGGATTAAGATATGCCTACATATGCATACAAATACTAGAAGTCACATATATATACATATATACATATGCACATATGATTAACAAAATTGCTTAAATAAATATTTTTATCATTTTGCCAAAAAATGCAAATAAATAAATGTCATGCAGTTTGAGTATTTACTTTTATTCGAAACAATATTCTAGGTGGCTAGATATTTTCGCTTCAGAAAAAAGTGAAACATGGACTTCGTCGCTTCACCTAATCACCCTGAATTAATAAGAAATAATCGACATTACAACATATCCGATTTCATACAAACTGAAAAAATATAATAGATTATCATGCATATCCTTATTTTTTTAATTATTATTTTTTTTTTACGTTAAAACCCTCTAATATTTCTAACCCTCTAAGGTTTCAAGCTAAGTCTAAATAAAAGACGTCACCCTCCTTGTCTTTGCATGCAAACATACGTATGTTTGTTGAAATTTTGAGATACACATATTCAAGTATACATATTCACATATGTGAATACCCAATTAACCCTTCAAAACTATTTGCTAGCTATTGTAGAAGAAGTGGATGTACTCATAAATTTTTTTAAGTTTGATAAAATCAAATTAGAATAAAATGAATGGAAAAGCGTTTGCATTGTGTTTTTTTTTTAAACATAATTTAAATAAATGTTTAATAAAAATGTGTTTCTTACAGCCGGTTTCACGAAATTTTTGCATTGAAAATTAATTTCTATTTGATTTTAATTTTAAATTTTATTTAAATTTGTACTTAAGTTTTCTGGCTTTCACCATTATTCAAAATTGGGATACAAAAAATGAAAAGGCATGATCTTAGAAAGAATAAAAGCAATTTTAGGTAAACAAAAAATTGTATTTATTTCTCCAAATGGAAAAAAATATTGGAAATCAGCTGATAGAAAAACGTAACCATAGTTACATATGACAACACAGTAGTTTTCCGAAATAACGAACACATTAATTGTCAGGCCTGTTCGCTATATCGAATTTTTCGTTAATTCGAGTACTCACTTAGAAGTATTTTTAATAAAAATGAGTTAAATATCCGTAAATTGCAGTTTAATAAATTGTTTTATTAATTATTTGTTAAAAAATGAAAAACCATAACAAAACAATTCAAATCCAATAAATTCTTCCAAAATGGATCAATTCTGACACTCATACTTCTATTTGGTGCTGATTAATAATTTTAAGCTTTTTTATAAAATTCAACATTTTTTCAATTTCAACATTTTTTTGAATTTTTTCCAGTTTTATTTTTAATTCTGGTTCGATGTTATTTGATTTTTTCCTCTTTCTTCATATGTCTTCTTCATGTTGTTCGTTAAACTAAGTACTTACAAATTCTCGATATTCGTTAATTACGGTACTCAATGTAACAAATTTGCTTGTTCGTTATAAGCGGTTTTCGTTAAAACGAATATTCGTTATTTCGGAAAACTACTGTATTTAAATAATATTTAAATGGCAAAGCGATATCATTTAAATAAAAATTAAGTCAAATGGTGAAACTGAAATACATATATAATTTTTCACTTAAATTTGTTTCGTGAAACCGGCTGTTAATGTTATTGTAAATTAGGGGTTTAGGATGTTTGATTCTTCTAAATGCTATTTGCTATTTTCACACTTTGAATACCAGATCAGTTCAAGAAGCCTTCGAGTTTAGCAAATATTGATGTATTCATGCAATAAATTACAGTTGAACTTGCATAACTCGAACTCTTGAATTGGCAATAGAAGTCAAATATCATACAAGTTTCCTTCCATAACTCGAAGTTTTTTATGGATTATGGTGATTCGAGTTAGGGAAGATCGACTGTCGACCGACTGATCGACATTTTTAATAATTTATGAATTAGAATTAAAAGGAATTATTCAATATGTTTACTCTCACAGTGCCGCTTCGTTTACATTTCGTTTATTAATAGCATAATTATTTTTGCTTGTTGGGTATAAACGTGGATACAAATGTGTGTGTGCACATTGAAACACAAAGCAACGAAAGCTATAGCTAAATTAACCCAAAACAAAGGAAACTTCAGTTGAAACGCGACACTTAATCTTATATGCATAAATAAATATGTATGTACAAATAATAAATTCTATGCGGAGTGAAGTGTCGAAAACGATAACAATTATGCGACAACAACAATTAAGTAAACAATCGAAGTATTCACGAATTTTATTGAGCTGTTAGTTAGGTAAAGTTGAAGTGCATATCAGTCATGGTGCGAAAATGTATTTCTACATTCAACTCTGTGTAATTACAATTAACTTGTTTCAAAAATGTCATAACAAAATTTGTTGTTTGTTATATTTAACAATAAATGACCGCGATATATCTGGCTTCTCACTTAAAGGCACATTAACAAAGAAGAAACTGTCAAACAACTCAAATCACTCACGCACACTTGCTGTAATGGCAATACAGATTTTTTTTTTTTGGTTTTTTTTTTTTGCTTTGTTAACTTCGCATACACGGTCGGCCAGCACTGCATGAGAAGCGAGTAGCAGCTGAAGTGGTTGCTGCAGTCACGTCGGCCGATCGCTTGAAGTCTTGTGCAACAGCTGCAAAAACTGGATTTACTTTGCTCCTTCGCTTTTCAATCTTTCCAACGAGCTTTTGCTCTTAAAGATTCTTATAGTGAAAATTTGAAACCAGTTGCTATAGAAAGCGAGACGTGCAATAGGTATGCACTTCACAATTATTGCTGAAATCTCGAAACAATTAAATACGAATATGTCAACAGATTTGAATTTCAACAGCTGTAGCTTGTTAGTCTGTAATGTGAGAATGCAGAAATATTATTTCTTCTGAAGGTATAATAACACTCACTTCATAGAAGTCACTCTGGAGTCAAGACACTAATGAGAACACTTTTTTCACGCTTTTTACAATACAAAATATCACTTTTCTCAATTTCAGTTTATTTTGGAACTCACTCACATTTAAGAAGAGGGCCTCTAGCTTTCGACAAAAACTCCTTATTTATTTTTTATTCTTATACAGTTTATTTAGAAAATTCACATTCCCGTTCGCGTAACAAATCGTCAGCGTAATTGCTTGTTGTCCTTATTAAAAGGTGAGAATATCGAGTTGTAGCGCAAACACCCAACCACTCCGATCGAGCGTAGTTAACACTTTGGCTATTCTTGTCGAACCAAAACAGCATTGAGGCGGCAAGCAAGCAGCTTAGCTAACGATCGGTTGGTTGGCTGTCCAGCAAGTGTGAACAAGTTGGAAGCAATACAACTGCAGCAGAGCGACAGCTGTTTGGGGAGCGGCGGAGCAGCGGAATAACAACATATAACAGTAACAACGACTGATCGGCAAATACAATAAGAATTATTGTAGCAGCGAAAGAGGTGGCGCGCGGCGTTACGTTTTGAGCGTTTCCCAAGCGCCCACATTTATGGCAACTCATACATACATTTAAGCTGGCGCGTTATTATCAGCTGATAGTAAACTCTCGTCCCACTCATGCGCGTGGGGAAATATTATATGCGCGTTTAAGGGGCGGGGGTGGGTGCTACACAGCGAAAGATCGTTGATCAACAATTGTTAACAGTAACAGTATTGATAACAACAACAACTGTAATGTCAATTAGCTAGCTATATACATACATATGTAAATGCTTCTATACATACTTCTGCATGTACGTAGGCTCGAGTCGAGAGTCCAACATTATCGAAAATTTTATTAGCAAATGCTTTGTTTTCTTTGTGTTGTCGGTCTCAACAGTTTATTACTTCGCTAGCAATATACTACTATACAATGTACATACTTTTATACCGCTGTTCAAGCTTCGCACTTGTATATGATATGTTTGTCGCACTACATAGTATTTGAAAACGCTTATTTGCGCCCAGTAGGGCCCACTTGAGCTAAATAATTAACTTTGATCTCAGCTTTATGTTGATGTACTTATTAAGGTATATCCCATAAGAGCTGATCGTAACCACATTTTAAACCGATGACGACCCATCTGCACGTTATAAAAAATTTCAACTTAAAGTTTTTTTGCTGAACATTTTCATGTATAGTTTTTATGTTTTTCAAAACAATCCAAATATAATTGAAATGAGACCACATGAGTAAATTGTTTATAAAGTGAGAATATTTATTTGTTTGGTCCCGTAGTGTCAAGTTTATCACAAAATTTTTTCTCGAAAATAGTTTTAATAAGGAATAGCCCATTAATTAAAACAAAATAACAAAAATGTATATTATATAGTATTCATTATTGATAAAAAAAAAATGTGAAGTTAATTTCAGGAATTAGGTGTGTTTCAATATTTCAAAAATAAACTAATAATATTTGCTTTATTATATAGTACGATATGTTTAAAGTATTATCAAAAAATATCAAACGATCCGAATAAAATTCTAAGAGACCCTTTGGAAGTTCCGCCCATAAAGCCACGTCACTTTCAATTTACTTCTTTGACTGAGAATTTTTAAATAAAATATTCACAAACAACTATTTAAATACGTATCTTTGATTTGCTGATTTATTCCAATGAAATATATGATTGTATATATTAAAAAAAATAGTGTAGTGTATACAGAAAACGAAAGCGACTAAATAATTTTCACCATTAACGGTAGAAATATAGGCTTCACAATAGGCACTTCTAACAACACTTTATCCTCAATAACTGCCTTACTTCGTGAAGGCACGGAATTCACTAGGATATCAATTGATTTTCTTATAGGAATAGGATCAACAATAATATATGGATGTTTTATACACGATTTTTTTCTAATCAAAACTTACCCATTTTGACATGGCCCTGAATCATACTGGAAGATTAGGTACTAAAAAATTGTTAATTACTATCGCATATTTTTGTACATTAATTAGTCCATTAACAAGGTGTAGAGGACCAAAAACAAGACATGAAAAGCAGCACCAATTCATTTGAATTTGAGGAAACTTAACTTTCATATCTAAACAATTACCCTCTCACCACCTGAACGGCGAACGTAAAGCAAATTTTGTAAGCTTAGCAAATTCAATTTGATGTCGTCAGACCATGTAATCTGTTCACAATTATTTTGATCCAAATTGTGGGACTTTTTATCTTTTTAAGTCGAGCTGCCTTCATTTTTTGAGTTCATAGTGGCTTTCTCGCAGGGCGTCTTCCATATGAACCCACATCTCTAAGATACGAGCGTATGGTTTCGAGACATAAATCCACTTGGTGAACATTTTGGTTCTCCGCCCTTATAGAAAATGCACATTTAAAGTGGTCGCTTATACTTATCCGCTGCGGTAAGTTGTCTGTTCTCTCTTTCGAGCACGATTTATGTTTTTTTCAGCTCCAAGACATAACTATTCTCTTTTTTTTATAAAATATGAACAATAGTGGAATGGCAACAACCAATTCTAGCTGCTGTTTGCCTAGAATATAACTTATAACTTATAAATTTTCTTCATATCATGCCAATATACAGAAAACGAAATTTATTTTAAGCACACATACAAACTTATCAAATCCAAACTAGAGTCAACACTACAGATAGAGATCAAGAATCCCATGTCAAATAATCCAATCAAACAGTACTATATATAAAAGCAACTGGAAAGTTGAACCCAATTTAATTAGCGGTTTAACGGTAACGGTCATTGTGTCATAGTATTTGTAAACACGCGTAATTAATCTGTAATTAGGGCAATTTATGAAGTTGTTAATCATGACATTGAAACGACTCGTGTATATTTGTTATTAAAAACTTAATAAATAAACTTTACTTACTACTTTTATATTGTACTCGTATGTATGTACATTGTAGCTTGTAGTTGCTTTTAAACAGGTAATGTATGTCTATGTTTTCTAGGACTATCAAAAACACAATAACCAGGTTTATCCCTAGGTAGATATAGTTTGTACCCATGATCTGTTGAGTGGCTATCATGTTCACATGCATGTGAGAACTAAGCAAAGAATCATAAAGCATATGGCTTTTATTTTACAAAGAATGGAACATTAAAGAGCCGCATTTAACTGCTTTTACTTATGATCAAAAATAATAGTAGTTGAATGGGGAATTCCATATTCCGTATATGATCCGTTTGTATCTTTATTATATACCAATAAAAATATTTTAATTGTAATCTAATATCGCAAAACACATTTTCGTAAGTTGGACAGTTTTCAATTAAAATAACTGCAATTAGAGAAAATAAGTAGAGTTAGAGTAATACAAATTTACGTATTATTTCTCTTTCTTTTTATTATTTATAAGAAGATAAGATTTGCATCATCAAAGGCGGAACCCAAGCAATGCAAAATACTGTATTTTGTTGATGTGGAAGTTACGATGAACCCTAACCTTAATTTCAATCTTCACGTTAAAGCAACAGTTTTCGAAACTAACAAGTAAGGAAGGACTAAGATCGGTTGCAACCCAACATTTTATACTCTCGCAATTTATGATTATAGTTTTATTAAGATAGCATACAATTTGAGCCATATATTCGGCATAAAGTCCAATAGAATAACGAAAATCGTCATATAGAGTGTATTAGGGCTGAGGTAATTCCTGAACCGATTTCACTCATTTTCACCACCAAAGTAAAGATATCTCACATATTAACCAATACATATATGCGGAATAAAGCCCATCGTATTTTTAAAAAACCTATAATTGGGTATATGAGAGCTAGGAGAAGTTATGACCCGATTTTAATAATTTTTGGAACAGAGACACACTATTAGAAGAAACAAATTTCCTGTGAATTACATTAAATTATCAGAGAGATTTGCCCATACTTTCGGTGAAAAATTGAGTTCATCATGTTCGATATCCGGGGCTTTGAAAAGTTATAGTCCGATTTCGACAATTTTTTCACAAGTGAAGCCACAGATCATATACAGTATTTGTGTAAAGTTTTATTCCGCTATCTTCATTTGTTTCTTATATATACATTATAAAGTGAAGGAATCAGATGAAATTGAAAATTGAATTATATGGAAAGTAGTCGTGATTGTAAACCGATTTCATCCATTTTTCACACGTGTCATCAGGGTGTCAAGAAAATATTGTATACCGAATTTCATTCGAATCGGTCGAGTAGTTCCTGAGATATGGTTTTTGACTGTAATTTATTATCCCATTATATAAATTTTTATGGTGTGTAATGGGGTACGTAAGAGAAACGACTGCAAACAGTTTCGTTTATACAGCTTTACTGGTTTGCGAGATATTCATATAAAACTTACTTGGGGGAGGGGCAATGCCCACTTAAAAAAAATTACATCCAGATATGCCCCTTCCTAGTGCGATCCTTTATACCAATTTTTTTTCGGTTTTCGCCATTTTTTGGGCGTGGCAATGGTCCGATCTCACCCATTTTCAATACCAACCTCATCATGGTCCCAAGAATCATCTGTACCAAGTTTCGTCAAGATATCTTAATTTTTACTCAAGTTATCCAATGCACTGATCGACGGACGGACGGACAGACAGACTTCCGGATTTTAACTCATCTCGTCATTCTGATCATTTTGATATATATAACCCTATATCTAACTCGTTCAGTTTTATAACTTACAAACAATCGTTATGTGAATAAAACTATAATACTCTCTTAGCAACTTTTGTTGGGAGAGTATAAAAAGACCTTACCATTTTTAAGTTTTTAAGCGCTGTTCAAAGAACTTAGAGATCCGTATACTAGTGTTATGGAACCAGAGTCTCCAATGTTAATTTCCAATTCCTACGTGCATACATTAGACAATTTCTAGTCACAACTTAATACAATTTCCTAAGAAATACTTTTAAATGAATCTGTAATATATTGTAAAAAGTGTTAAAAAGTGATCAATATTAAGGCAATATGAAAAACCAAAATTTTGTTCACCAAATTTCACTAAGCCGATGTATTAAGGTAACTAATAAGTAATCCCTGATATAAATACTATTGTATACAAATACATTTAAATGTCAGCGCTCAATTATGAGTCTAAAGTTTAGACTGTTACCAACTAATTTTACATTCAAAAGCACCAAACGTGTTTCATTAAAGTTTTGAATATTTGAGAGATTTCCCTACAGGGCATGTGAAATAGTCTGACCACAGCTGGTGATGATTAATATTACAGCAAAGCATTTATCCACTAAACAAATAGATTGTAAAGCAAGAATGCCGCATTATAAATTTTTTATACTCGTATAATTAACCTCATCATGCCGCTCAATGCCGCTTAACCGACTATGGAGCAATTGACGATTTGAGTCAAGTTTGCACTTTGGACGCGGTACAATTTCCAAAACAACTTCACTCATTTGCCTGCACATACATACATGTACATATGTATGTATTTAAGTAAATGTACAACATTTTTGTGAATGTGAGTGTATTTATAATCTCAAGAATTGTTGTTCGTTTAGTTAGAAATGTTTAAGCAAAATAATTAAACAATTTAATAAAAGTCATATAAACGTCAAATCAGCATTAACAACAATAAACACAACAACGTGTGTGTACATATATATGTAGGTATGTAAATGCCTGAACAATTATACAATCATTTACACAAGTGCATCATAATAATGTTATTATTGTTATTTATAATAGAGCGTAGCTCTGTTACACGTGAGTGTATCGATATATGTCCCATCTAAGGACATATTTAGTTACGGCGATTTTTAAATTAAAATCATGGATGCGCGTTTGAGATAACACTAATCTAGAGCTGTATTGTAGCTTCTCATTTTAGGTCTAATTGTATTTGTAATCTATTCTAAGTATGACGATTTAATGCAATAGTCCATTTCGGCAAGTATCATAAAATACTCCTTTCCTCTCCACACTTAGCCATTGATTCCAATCTCCCATATATCGAATTTCAAAACTGATAATAACATCATGAATTATATTGCTCTAAGAGATTTATATTAACTCACGTTTCACAATATTCATACGCTTATAAATTTGGCGATTCGTGATTCATCACAAAGGAAATAAAGAAAGCTCTTAACGACAGAACATTCAACCTGTTAACACTCAACAGTAATTACCTAAGTAATCATAGTATGTATATATAAATACCACATATGATTTCCCCATTTAAAGTCCATAAAAACGTTAGATCTTTCTGCAATAACGGTAGTAATGACCTTTCAGTTAATATTTTAATTACGAGTTAAATACAACCAAATGACTCTTACTCTAGTTGAATGATAATATTTATAAAGGGTGTTTTTTGTGGCTTGGCGCCATCTTCAGTTTAAAATATTCCATGTTTCTCGAAGTAAAGAAGCACAAATATTAATTACTAATTAGAAAAGGCATCATAAAAAAGCTTTAATTTTTCCAAAGTGTTAGAACCGAAACCTTACTTTTACCAAACATGGGCTGAGGAGACCTTGGGCTTTAAATGAAAGCAGGCTTTATTTTTCAAAACAATTTCCATATAGAGTAATGCAGCTGTAACGAACTGGAACATTTCGATACCGTTTCAAAAGTGCAAAACTTCAAGGAGTTCAATATTGACGTTTTCCATCTTGGAACAACATAAATTTTAATGAAACCTTTTTTCAGCGATCTATTATTTGAGTGGTGAATATTTGAAGTAGGATTAATTTTTAGCGTGATTCCTTCAATTTATTGGTTGTATCTCAAATTGCATGAGTCGGTATTGTGTCTTATATCCAAATTACTAATTTTAGTTTTACAGCCACTCGTCAAGATTTTACGAATTTTCGAGTTTTTTGCTGATTGTGGCTTTCTTGAACGACGTGTATTATTTGTCTGGCACGATTACTACGGAATCACTGAATTACTCAATATTGTGTTAAAATACGAAATTCACTTTTTTTCACCATGAACAAAAATAGATTCATTTTGAGGATAATATTTTGATTTGATTGGATGTACAATACATCCAAACACGGATAGAGACAGGATGGTTTGTGCCGAAACTGACATTTTTAAAGATTTCTGCTGCTAAATAGTGCCGCTCGTATGGCACCATTCATAGCTCCGAGTTATAAATATTTATTTTATGTTGGATATCTATAAATACTTCTCTAGAAAGAGCTTCATAGATATTATTCTCTAGAAAGAACTTTTTCTTGATATTAAACCCATTTTGATTTTCTATCCGATTCTTCTACGACTTTAATTTCCCCTGGATACCGACTATGGGGATTCAGTACCTATGGCTGACTCAATGCAGAAAATATCAGGCAATCTCTGAGAAGATAGATTAAAATAAGAGAATAGTGCGACCAAAGCAAAAAATTAATAAAGTCTGTTCAGTACCACTTTAAGACCCATTTTTCTCCATAGCTTAGATGTTAGAATAATTTCGAAGTTCTCCTTGTGCTTATTATCTTCCTTTAATCACATAATTTTGGTACAATATTGTCTCCTAAATAAATAGAGATAGATCGCCCATCAGGATCCCTTCAGATTGAATGTAAAACTTTAAACGTGTTTATCTTAAAACCCAATTTTGTACACATCTTTGAAATAACATTATCTAGTTAGTGAACGAAGGATTTATTTTTTATTTTTATTACAACTATTTTTTCGAGCAAATATTTGGCGAAAATTTGATTTAAAAAATTGTTTTTTATTCAAAGCCTGTCAAAAATTCAAATTATATTTTTTTCTTGGTTCAATAACGTGATTTATCCATGTTTTATGGAGAAATTATTAGCTTATTTATTTTAGATGAACAAATAATGAGCTACGCTGCCCGTTTTTTATTTTTATCATCCCCTCATCAAGGGGGACGAGGTACCAACGGCTCAGTTTTCGAAATTTGTATACTCTCGCAACATGTTGCAAAGAGTGTATCGGAATGGAATTTTTTTAGAAAAGTGGGCGTGACCCGTAAACTACTTAAAATAGGAGTATAACCACAGCTATCTCCCATACGAAGGATATCTTGAAATCTACTAATAGTGCTTTAATTCAATAATGAAAAATTCCAAAGAACCAAAATGTTATGGTAAAGATGCTTTGAATATCGCCGAATTCGGACCATAATATTTCAAAGCCCCAAGAACCGAAAATAAGGACCTCAGTGCTTGTGATCAATTTGCCGAATATGCGGGAAGAATGGTGTGTTAATGCTGATAACGTATGTATCCTTGAAGGTTAATCGGGTAGTTAATCTCTACTTTCATTGGAACGTTAAAGTTACGACTATACAACTATGGGAGGAAAGAGGAAGGTTATAACTACTACTAAGTACAATATTCATATGGGGGGAGGGGTGTTGACCTAATGGATGCTCATCTCGGTCGCCTAAAAATTGTGTTGAAAAGCAGGAAATTGTACATACGCATATTCTATCACTTATTAGATATTTGCATGGTCAATGCTTGGCTACTTTTTAAAAAAGCAAACCCAAATACCCCAATGACACAAAAGGCATTTCGTATGGAAGTATCTTATGTACTGACAAATATGGCAGCTAACAAAAATACGAACAAAAACCGGTCTGGAGTACTAACACCAGTCTCTCGCGCCACAGAACATGGACCACCACAAAATTTTCGTTTCGATGACATTGTTTATTTTCCTGCAGTTCAAAGTCGTGTGAGATGTAAAAAAGAAACATACATGCGAACAACCGTTCAGTGTAACAAAACATATAATTTTAATTATAAATATGCATTATTATATTGGATCATTTTATAAATGAAGATTTTAAGAATTACGTTCATTGTGATATTTTATCTGCACATTATTCAATTTGGTTCACTATGTTTCACATTTCCGTTTTCCATTTGACAATTCTTCTGTTGCCTATTCCCATTCGTGGGTCGTGAACGCTTCAGCCTGTAGTAATCTTGTCTTCTATCATTCTTGCCTTTATGGTACAAATAAAAAAAAACACACAAAAAGTACTTATTTCGTGAGATTTAGTGAGTGATTTCACATAGCCGACGCTTGGTCTTCATATTGGGGGCCGACCTCTTGCATTTAAGGGTTAATAAATCTAAATAAATAAATTTAAATGATTTCGGCCAAGTGATCGCCGCGGGCTAGCTCGAATAAATTCGAGTTCAGAGGCCCAACGGACAACACACGGACTGCAACTTACATCTTGCTTCAGGTTTTTGAGAACAATATTGAACGCCGGTAAGGACGTTATTAAATTTTGATAGAGTGCGGAACAAGACTTAGTACGCGGTAGCGTTTCGCGCCGTCGCAGAAAAATTATATGATTAAGATATGTTGTCACGTTACGAACGGTTGATCACTAAAATAAATAAGAATAGGGAATTCGTAATATTTAACAGAACCTAAATTAAACAAATGCCGGAAATCTATTTTAATTGGGTGTAATCTTCTAAATATTCTTACATTCGATTCACATTTATAAGGCTATCCTTTCTTAAAGGTTATGCGGTTATTAATGAGTTTCGGAGTAATGAAATACATACGTTTGAACATTGGAAACAATTGATTTGTATACTCTCACAACAAAGTTGCTACGAGAGTATAATAGTTTTGTTCACATAACGGTTGTTTGTAACACCTAAAATTAGACGAGTCATATATACCAAAGTGATCAGGGTGACGAATATATTCGAAATCCGGATGTCTGTCCGTCCGTCTGTCCGTCTGTGCAAGCTGTAACTTGAGTAAAAATTAAGATATCTTAATGAAACTTGGAACACATGTTCCTTGGGACAGTGAGAGGGTTGGGCGAAATCGGACCATTGCCACGCCCACAAAATGGCGAAAACCAAAAACACATAAAGTGTCATAACTAAGGCATAAATAAAATTATAAAAGTAAAATTTGGAGTAAAGGATCGCACTAGGAAGGGGCATATTTGGGTGTAGTTTTTTTGGGGAGTGGGCGTGGCCCCGTCAACAAATCGGTTATTTATATATAATTCGCAAACCAATAAAGCTATATAAACCAAACTTTCTGCAGTCGGTTCTCTTACGTACCCCACCACACACCATGAAAATAGTTGAAAACGGATAATAACCACGCCCACCTCCCATGCAAATGTTAGGTTGAAAATTACTAAAAGTGGGTTAACTCGCTAAAGGAAAACGTCAGAAACACTAAATTTCACAGAAATAATACCAGAAAGAAGCTGCACTCAGATTTTTTTACAAAATGGGAAATGGGCGTGGCATCGCCCACTTATGGGTCAAAAACCATATCTCAGGAACTACTCGACCGATTCGAATGAATATTCGAATATATTCGGTATATAATATTTTCTTGACACCCTGATGACACGTGGATGAAATCGGTTCAAAACCACGACAACTTTCCATGTAACTCAATTTTGAACTCCATCTTATTCCTTCACTTTATAATATATACATAAGGAACCAATGAAGATAGTGAAATAAAACTTTACACAAATACTGTATATGATGTGTGGCATCACTTGTGAAAAAATTGTCGAAATCGGACTATAACTTTCAATGCCCCGGATATCGAATATGAAGAACTCAGTGCCCCATGGTAACTTTTCACCGAAAATTTCGGTAAATCTCTTAGGTATCAGTGTGTTTTCTTAATAAAAATATAGCAATAAATTGCGAGTGTATAAAATGTTCGGTTGCACCCGAACTTAGCCTTTTATTACTTGTTTTTAACTAAATTAAACGCCATTTGATAATAGTGATGAACAAGAATCAAAGAGACAATGTTGGGTAATCTATATTTCTGGAATCATTAAATCTGAAGTTTTACTCCTTGAAAGCTTTCGGACTGGATCGAAATTTGCTAACACAGTATACAAACTAGCTATTGGATCTTCCACAAAAAGTACTAAAGACATTTCAAACTCCTTAAAAACATCCATCCTGTGTAATATGAGTACACTACTTACAAGCTTTATTTAAGCCCAGATTTCTTCTACCATAAGATCACACCGAAGCTGATTATTTGCTGTCAACGTCACTGGGTTGATCAAGACAAATTTCTCACACACCTGAAATTTTGCTCAACCGGAAAGTAAACTGGGAAACGGTTCAGCAAGATACAGGCGCGAATGAAAAATGTCGACGTCAACATAGAAATCTCACATATTTGCACACAGATTTGTTCGAATAAAAAATTTACTTTTGTGAAATATAATTTCTCCTTGCAACGTTCTGACTTATTTTGGACGACCACCGCACAAGTCAACGATTTTCAGGTAACTGGTGAACACTATTTTAACGCGACTGAAGCCGTTGGCTAACGCACGGAAAGTAACGCATGCTCATCTGGTCGACAGCCTGGTCTACAGAGTTAGTGAAAATAGAAATTAGAATTAGATTTAACAAATAAAACAACAGATGACCCACCCAACATTGACAGGCCACCACACAAATAAGCGCAACGCAACACAAAAACATTATGTGTCGCAAGCGAAGCGTTAAAGGCGAGGCTGATGAGAATATTGTTAGATAGTTTACTGTAAGGACAGACAAACGGAAAATATTCACCAACGGCGCATGCTTTGTGGCAACAACGGACGTGCCTCATGGCATTTATCAAACACTCACCCACTACGAGCACCTACTTATCAGCACACATACTATGTAAAGTATATAATTCAGCTTATGATATATACCTATATGTGTGTATATGGTGCAAGTATTCATATTTATATAATGTCATACATTTTTTTAAAGGGCTGAGTGACTGAATTTTTCGAAGGGAACGTTGACGTCAGTATTTGCAACTCAGCGCCTGCATACACACACACACACACTCTGTGGGAGGCGGACAAAGCTCAAGCCAACTAATGAATCCACCTCATCAACACTGGGGGCATTAAACTTCCCTCTGGTATGCCCATTGATATTACTTTGCTTATACCATCTTAAAAATATACATATGTCATACTAGCATATGTAGGTGTGTATGTGGAGGATTTTCGCCAAACTATCCCCTAGCTTGGTTTATAACATTGCCATCAAACAAACAGAATGAACATTTAAATGTTATTAGAGTCATAACACACCTTGTTAAGGCCAATCCCTAAAATATGCTAAAGCCACGAGTATCATAATATACGATGACGTTATCGTCAGCAGACACACAACTATATATACCCATGCATATGCGTATGTATGTATGTATTAGTGGTAAGGAAGGAAAGCGCTTCTAGGCACACCTCAACGCGCGCTCGGCTCATGCCACACTCGCACGCATGTCCTTACTTTACCTCTGTCAAGAAGAAACCTCTACGCTTACCACACCCTCATCAGGTATCATAGTTATCTATGTATATAAACACATGTGCATGAACCACATTTAGACGGTCATCCCCTACTGACTAACTTTTTGATTCTTTCTTTTTAAAAGAGGGAACTGAACACAAATATCCACATACATATGTACATGTATTTTTCGCGTTGGATGACAACACCTTTTATTCTATTAATCCATTAAAGGGAAAGTTTCAAATGGTACTAGCTGAACCAAAAACAAAACGATCAAAAAATTCATTATAAAAGCGGAATTGTCATTGAGAAGCAAGCAAGCAAGCAAATATACGTTTACATATGTATGTATGTATGTATGTATGTATGCATTAAAATAGCAAATATATGTACATAATCGCAAATGCAACAAAAGAAAGCCATATAGCCAACTGACTGAAAATGGGATCGGCATCACTTACTCAACTATACAATCATTTGTCACCGCCAAACTGTCCTATTAATTGCTATTACACCAAAGACTAAAAAGAAAAGCAATCAGGCATACATGTAGCTTATACATATGTATACATATATCCATTGTACATCGTATCGTATAATGTACTACGTAATCATACGCCAAGGAACTTAAAGACAACTTGTTAAGCAGAAAACTCAATAAATTACTCAGTCAAACCATCTGTAGCATCACTTTTGTCAGCTACACAGTTTTAATGAAACAAAACCAAAACAATTAAAAACACTCATGAAAATGTTCACTTACAACTTCGTTATAAAAAGCCGCAGTTCAAAAACTAATTTTAAAATTACAATCAGTTGTGTGTCGTTTTTGAGACTTTTCAGCATTCTTGTGGTTTCTAAGGGAGCTTTTGTGAGCCTTACAACTACTAACTGGCTTCTTACGTTTACGTTACACCTTAAGGAACAACTATGGTTAGAAAAAGCTTTTAGCTTAATTATAAATGTTCCCAAAACTGAGATTTGAAAAAAGAACCGATGCCTCATATGATTGTTATGTACTCCTCCACTCTCTTTCACCTATGTATGTGCGGTATAAAAGCATCGATAGAAATGCAACAAGTGTGTTGGGATTAGATGATTCATAACTTCATAGAGAAGTATAAGTTATGAAAACTAATTGAAGCGAAGGAAATTGATCTCGTTCGAATTCGTTAAAAGGTCTAGTAAAGACAGGATTGTGACCACGGTAGATAACGATGTTATTTTCATCTTAGTTATCGCTCTCCTTCGGCATACATACGTATGTACCACTCTCTAGGTAAATATATTTTCGTAATTAGGCATCAAACCGCAATGTTAATGGCCAGCTATTAAATTGTTAACCAATTCTTTTCTAAGTGAACTAATTAATTATTTATCGACTTCCAACGAAGAGTGAAACTGTGAAACGACATTGCTTACATAGCAACATTATATCTGAGAATCGTAAAGGGGAAAAGTGGCAACAAGTATTAGAAATATTGATAGAAAATTGGCAAGTTTTTTCAACTCGATACAAAAATTCTCTACTCTGAGGCTTGAAATACATGTACATATGTATGCATAGTGTTAATGAGTAACATAGAGCGTACCCTAAAATCCATAATAATAATGTAACAAATATCGGTCCCAGCTAAACATTAATATATGTAGGTATGTATGTATGTACATAGACATTTTCTAATTGCTCATTAATTTAAAAATGTAGAGGATATTAATATTATTAAACATTATATTTTGGATAGTTTAAGCTTCAAGACAAATCAAATCAAGAAAGATTAACAAATTTCGAAACTGAAATAGCGAAAACATTTCACCCTACAATATATTTGCATAAAATATATTTACGAGACATTATAATATTCCGCACTATGTTGGCTGGAATATAATAATTTTGTTCAACTAACGATTGTTTGTAACACATAATACTAATCGAGATAGACACAGAGTTATAAATACAAGAATTATTAGGTTCAGGTACAAGTATCACAGATAACAATCCATATTAATATTATAAATGCGAAAGTAACTCTGTCTGTCTGTTGCTCTTTCACGCCTAAACGGCTGAACGGATTTTGATGAAATTTGGTATGGTGATAGATGATAACCTAGAAATGGTCATAGGCTATAAATAATCACGCCATCGTTCTTAGGAAAGTTGGCAGTAGGCAGATAACTAAATTGAGTTAGTGATTTTTAGTCGTTTTTGTTGGGACTTTTGCTTTTTCACGTCTAAACGGCTGAACGGATTTTGATAAAATTTAGTAAGATGGTTACCTAAAAACGGATATTTGATCAAAATGATCACGTCATCGTACTTAGGGGGTAGGAAGTAGGCAGAAAACTGAATTGGGAGTTTTGCTCTATCATATTCCGGACGAAGTCGCGGGTAAAAGCTAGTTAAAAATAAAAGAGTAAAAGACAAATATTAATGTGGTTGTATATCGGGATGTTCTACAGTCCCCAACTTAGATGACTTTCACCCATATAATATCTTATACTACGTTCGGACCGACATTGAAAACCTCTTGAAAACACAATTTGTGGATTGTGGAACCAAAGTCGTTCTGACCGACATTTTGTGTTTTCGATGCGTTTTCATTGACAATTCACAAATTCATTTGTTTGTTTACATATGAGCATTTTTATACTCCCGCAACGTGTTGCTAAGAAAGTTTCAAAGTTTTGTTCTCATGTTGTTTGTAAGTTATAAAACTAAACGATATAGGGTTATAAATATCAAAATGATCAGGATGACGAGACGAGTTAAAATCCCTCTGTCCGTACAAGCGATTACTTAAGTAAAACTTTTGATATATTAATGAAACTTCAGGAATTACATCATCTTTCATATAATGATTTTTGTTTTCTAGTCGACTTTGTGCCCAATACATGAGTCGAGTTGCATTTAATTTTAAGGCGCTTTAATAGGGTGACATTTTTTGTTCTTTAATCATGTAAAAAATGGAGCACATTCAAAAAGGTAATGCAGCAAGTGTGTAATGTTAAAATATAAAAAGTCACCATTCGAGAAAAGAAAAGAAAACACGCTTAATAACATTAAACAAATAAATTGCGAGAGTATAAAATGTTCGGTCACACGTGAACTTAGCCCTTCCTTTATTATTTTAATTTCTGTTTCTCCATTATTTTGACAAAGTAGGGGAATTTGTTTACAATATCAAATGACAATTTAGAGCTGGCAAAATATGTCTTACAATAATATCGACTAAACTAGAGCAGACATCGATTATAATGAGTGGAAAGTAAGTTTTCAAGAAGTTTTCAGCGAAAACTGTGATTTCGTTTCACAGATTTTGCATGGTTGAAAACACAAGTTTTCGAATGAAAACACAAGTTTTCGAATGAAAACACGTTTTCAAAGTCGGTCTGAACGTAGTAACAGTTTCGGATAATATTCTATACATATCAAAATGATCAGGGTGACGAGAAAAGTTCAGAAAAGATCCGGACGTCTGTCTGTCCGTCCGTCCGTGCAAGCTGTAACGTAATAAGACGTATTTCTTTGCACCATAAGAAGGTTAAGTTCGAAAATGGGCGTAATCGGACCACTGCCACGCCCACAAAATGGCAAAAACCGAAAACACTTAAAGTGCCATAACTAAGCTATAAATAAAGCTATGGAAGTAAAATTTGGTATGAAGGATCGCACTATGAAGGGGCATATGTGGATGTAATTTTTTTGGGGAAGTGGGTGTGGGTTTTTTGTACATATCTCGCAAACTACTAAAGGTGTATCAAGGAAACTTTCTAGAGTCGTTTCTTTTAGGTACTACTTTATACTTTATACTACAGTCCAAAAATGGAGGAAATCGGATTGTTACCACGCCCACCTCCCATACAAAAGTTATGTTGAAAACTACTAAAAGTGGGTAAACTCATTAACGAAAAACGCCATAAACACTAAATTTCACATAAGAAATGGCATATGGAAGCTGCACTCAGATTTTTTTACAAAATGGAAAATGTGCGTGGCATCGCCCACTTATGGGTCAAAAACCATATCTCAGGAACTACTCGACCGATTTCAATTAAACTTGGTTTGTAATAGTTTCCTTACATCCCAATGATATGTTGTCAAAATAGACCAAAACGCTTCACAACCACGCCTACTTCCTATATACCAGAACTTTGAAGACGATCTGAATCGTTTACTTTACAATATATAAAGTAAGCACTAGTGAAGATATCGATGCAGAACTTTGCACAAATACTACGTTTATAGTGTGGCAGTCCCATTCTAAAAATCACCGAAATCGAACCATAGGTTGTCAAGGCCCCATATAGGGAATATGAGGACCTCGGTGCTTCTAACCTAATATTAGGGTTTCCAACTTTCAATGGACTTTATACAATATATATGACGAATATGTGGGTCAAAGGAAGAGAAAAGGTTTGTTTTTTTGTTTGTTTGCCTCGAATAGGCTCCGAAACTACTGAACCGATTTGAAAAATTCTTTCACCGTTGAAGGCTATACTATCCCTGAGTGACATAGGCTATATTTAGTTTAAAAAAAATAGGGTTCCTTACCAAAACTCCGATAATGTAAAAAAATACCAAAAAGCTTTCTTTAATCGCGAATGCTGCGAAAACGATTGAAGATATAACAAAGTGATGTACTACAATTTTGTAGAACTTATCATTATCTACAAAAAACGTTTTCACAATAAGCGATTTTATATAAAAAAAATTAATTAAAATACCACTACTTGAAAAGGCTCTTTATTTGTACCTTAGTATTAATCCTTATCGAAATAAATGATTTATTATTTAAGATCGCTTCAAAACCTTTATATAACTTTTTGAATTATTAGATTCTGGCATTCCATTCAAATGATATCACGAGTTAAAAATTTGGAAAATGCGTTGTAGAGTTGTAGGCGTCACTCCGGCACCGGGGTACGGGGGGGTGTTAGAATCATTCGCGCGGTCTGCTCCCTACTGAATGGTCGTGTGCGGAGTTAAAAAAATTGTCGCTTGATAATAATATAATATAAAAATGAATTGCTGTTCGTTTGTGCCGCAAAAAAACGAGAACGGCCAAACCGATCTGGCTAATTTTAGTCTTGAAATATTCGTGGAAAGCCAGAAAAAGATTAGAAAGTGAGTAAATATGGAAAAAATGCGAGGAAGATAATAATAAGAGAATTTTATTCGAGTTGACAAGAAAAATATAAAAAGAGAAAACAAAAAAATAATATTTTGAAGGTTATCAATGTTGCTTTGTTAAAATATTTTTGTGATTGTTCAATTGTATAAGGTTGTGTCGATAGCCCAAAACAATTTGTAACAAATAAGGAAAGGCTAAATTCGGGTCCAACCGAACATTTTATACTCTCGCAATTTATTGATGTAATTTTATTAAGATAACACATAATTTGACATATATTTTCGCCATAAAGTTCAATAGAAAATCATCATATATAGTATATGAGGGCTGATGTAATTCCAGAACCAATTTCACTCATTTTCACCACCAAGATTAACGGGGATAGGGGCAACTTGTCACCTGTTAGTAGGCAAACAAACGGCACATTCGGCCTTGAAATTACTCCTAAATTGGAAATGAACGAAACACCAGTCGGCAAAATCGCCAAAAATAGCGCTTTAACGAAAATTTTCCAAATATTCAAGAAGTCGCTGGAGGTACTGCACAGGACTTTAAAAGATCTTGATTGTCGATGAACGTTTTTGGTGGAGCCAGGATTCTGTTAGCAGGTGATTTACGCCAGACTCTTCCAATTATTCCTGGATCAACTGTTAATGACGGGCTAATCGCATGCCTAAAATCATTTAATTTGTGGCGACACATAAAGAATCGCCAATTAACAACTAACATATGAGTGTTTTTGCAACAACATCAAATTGCGATTGTGGAAGCAGTTGGCAGTTGACACCTCGATGGATTAATAGCATTTCCAACAGATTTCTGTCACTTCATTAACTTGAAAGAGAAGTTTTCCTGACATAAAACCTCAATATGATAACCGCAAATGACTGATTGAATGACCTATATTGGTGGTAAAAAAACAAATATATCGATGATCTTAATGCGACAATTTAGAATTTCGGTACAAGAGAGTTGACACAGCTACAAACCAGGATGACGTAGTCAATTATCCCAAACTATTTAAAATAGCCTGTACTATAACCATTCACTTTGCAATTAAAAGTAGTGTGAGTTGTCATCATGCTGCGTAACATAAATCAACTTCGAGAAATCAATATCGTCGCCGAAGTCAAGATTGGACCAACTTAATTTAATGTATACCTTAGCTACAAAAAAGTGTGGCCAGGTCTGCTAGTAATATTAATAAAGTTAAATAAATAAATTGCGAGAGTATAAAATGTTCGGTTACACCCGAACTTAGCTCTTCCTAACTTGTTTTACTTATTTTTAATTTTTCGCAGTGCTTAATTTAATCCTTCATTATTATTATATGCCTATGGCGTAGTAAGTAGTTCATTCGATGTTATATTAACATACTCAATTGGAGGCTCAAGAATTAACTATTAACACTACTTATTGCCTCTTCATATCTTAATATATAAAAATCACGTGTCACATTGTTTTTTTCGATGGACTCCTAAACTACTGAACCGATTTTAATGAAATTTTTAACACTGTGTGCAGTTTGGTCCAACTTGAAAGATAGGATAGTTTATAACTCTCCTTATAGTCGCATTATTTATTTATTGCAAATTATTTGTTTATTATTAGCAAAGAGCTATCCACCAGTTGGTGGCGCTAAGTACGCTATGTAACAGTAGATGGCGCTATATTTCTTTTTAAATGTTCATGGATTTAGGCTGTCATAACAAAAGCTGCCACTTGCTAAAAACATTAAATGAAAATGCGTTGTTTGAAGTTTATATTATTTGTGGTAAAGTTATACGAATCTATGACTCCCAATATTCTAAATTTAAGAAAAAATCACATACAATCCGTGAAATAAATAAAGTTATGTACATATGTATGGTCAGACAAATAAGCAATGAACAGAGTTCAAAAAGCGTTTTAACTATTTCAAATAAAAATTGGGCGGGGCGAAGTTCGCCGGGTCAGCTAGTAATACTATATAGCAAATTTAACTTAATTATTTTTCTGAACTAAACATTATCCTCATGCGGCTTTAAATACTTGAATCACATTAGTCGTATAACTCCAAAGATGACATTTATTCGACCATTCTTTAGTTTAGTATTCTCAAACGTTTTTACAACTATTACATATACCCAGAAATTGACATTGAACGAAAAGAAGTGTTTTGAGTGATTTTGAATATTCAATTCAATGTTCCTTCCGGCCATGTTTTGATTTATTTAGTGTTAAAAATATTAACGAATCACAAAATTTGCAAGTATTTCCGCTCTAATGAAGCTGCCTGGCGTATGTTCGGTTTCCCATTTACTGTGGATCTCAAAAACAGTCGCTTGATCGTACTATAGATCAACCAAAAAATATGCTCACAGAATATTCGTACCAAGTACAAGGTTTTTCTTTGCATGCACCAGATTCAATTAGCAAAACATTCCTTCCTTCGCTCCTTCTTGCTGGAATATGATAAAAAGTAGCATTGCATTGGACGTTGCATCATCTGACATCGCAGCAATCTTATTAGATGCAGATGCATTTAAACTGCCATTTAACATTCAAAATAACACAAATGCAAACATAAAACAACAATCGTCCGTGGCCACGGCGATGAAACAGTATTTGAGTTGAATACACTATGGACCACAAACATTCGCTAGGCATTGGATAGGGTATTGAAGATATAAAAAAACGAAAAACTCTTTGGCTGCGCTCTATTTCCCGTTTCAGGTGACACTTTCCGTTATTCCACATTCTATGTATGTATGCTGAGCACTACTTTGCCGAAACTTTCTCAAAACAACTGATATTGGCAGTAGTAAAGTTTCTGTACATGAAAGTACTGGATGCATAGAATTACGGACAGATTTCTACACAATAATCAACTCGCAAAATACTCTCTTTGACTAACCAAAAATATTTCACGCTCCTAGAAACTGACTTTTCCTATTTTAAAAATTTGTTTAGAGATTTGCCATTGTTTTTCCATCATTACTTTTTACAACTGCCCGGGTGATTAAATTTTGAATTGAAGGACAAAACTAATCGGACATCAATAAATTAGGAAACTTGCGGCTGCCAGGATTACGCGTCTCGAAAGCAATATTCAACAAGTAAGAATAAATTGAAGTCATTTAAAAGCCTTGGTCATTAATTTCCTGAAATTATCTTATCGCCTTTTTAGATCAATTAACCGGCCTCTGCTCGATTAAAACGCTTATTAATATCCATTTACCATACAAACTAAAATCCACATTTGTTTCTAATTGAATTTTAATCGACTTGAAAAAGAAATGCAACTCTGAGATAAAGACCGTATTTGTTGTTATATACGTACACGTTCTTTGTCTCCGATCGGCTGCATTTTTTGATAAAAAGCATTAATACTACTCGACAGTAGATGTCCCTGCTAAAAATAGCATAAGTTGATGAAACTTACCAACTTGTTATGAAAAGCAAAAACAAAAATGTATAGTATAAAGGCTGATCGATTAGCCGGCTGTGTGAAAGGCAAAAACTGGTTTCTCAATCAAAATTTTAATTGATCAATTAATTTGGCTGTGTGAAAAGACTATTAAACTAATATAACAATATTTAATATTATTAATCCATACATTTGAAAATATGTTCTTCACTGAAAACGTTGAACAAAATTTAAAAATAAAAACAGATATGTGCTTACCTGATGAAAATAGTGAAAACATGTGAAATAATAATTGTTGTTTTATTTAGTAGAAAAGTTATTAATTAATAACATTATAAGCAAAATCGGCTTTTTCCTGGGTATTGGACCAGGCTTAATTTTTCTGGGAGATTGAGTCATAAGTAACAAAGTCCATTCATCGATTTTCGAAGTTAGCTTCTAAAATCGAAATATTTGCCTTCGAAGATTGAAAAGAGCGAAAATTGTCGTTTGAGCACAATGTACATTTCAAAAATCACAGTAAAGATGAACTAAAATCGAAATGATTTTATATCATAAAATATTAAGTGAATAGCAACAGCAAAATATCGACTCTTCATTTCACAATACTACATTTGATTGACATTAGCAAATACTTAATAATTAATTATATATTCAGCAAAATGAATATGGATTTATTTATTTTTGGTTCCTCTTAAGTATACATATAATTTTATAATTTACTCATCTTCATTTCTTCCTTCCTTATTCCTTAATGTTTTTCTAATTGTTGGCAATTGATCACCCAATTTAATTGGTAACCTGTCACCCCAATCACTGACCTTGGCACATCGATAGGCATGTCTTCAAGAGAATATATAAAATGTATCAGTCAAACATTTCAAAAGCACATAGTTATACAATAATATTACCTCCCATGTTTAGAATGTGTAAATATTACTTCCTGCAATTTGGCATCCTCTGTACACATCCTACATATTATGTGTTTGGAGCGCAATAATGTTGGTCGTACCAGCCTTGGCCACTTACGAGTGGGATCTGATATCTCGCCTTTCTTTAGAACGACGTAAGAATAACGCGTAATGTGGCGGTCATCTTTTACACCACCCAATTGTAAAGGGACATAACCAACTTCAAAGTTGCAAGGTGTGCGATCAGCGTTATTAGCAAATCGAGGACATGTTAAGTTGTGGGAACACTTTAAGAAAACAAAAATATATATCAAATAATATTATAGATTTTATTCAAAAAATATAATAGAAATATATTTACCGGTGCAAAAACATGACCCTTCAGTTCCTCGCTCTCCAGACTTAAAATAAAATCGCGAGCTTCGTTGATTAACTCACTTCCGCGTCTAGTACCTTCTTCGACAATGACCATGTAACCACTGCATTTCTTCCATAGGTTGAGTAAAACATCTTTGCGGCTATCCGCGCTTGGTAGCTCAAAAAGAGTGTATGACAATACAACCAAATCATACAACGTCTAAAAATAAAAATAATGTTTAATAAATTTACTGATAAGAGAAAACAAATTATATGCTCCATACCTCCAAGGCAGGTAGAAACTGTCTGTAGTAAACATTGCGCAATAATAATTGTTGGTTTTCATTTCCCTCACGTAATATTAATTCAGACAGATCATTCATATTACGGGAACTATCAACATTGTAATACTCAAATATAGTATCTTTCCACAAATTACTAGCCGCCCACATGCCAGTACCCACACCCGCACCAAAGTCAAAGTAGCTTCTGGGCTGGAACGATTTATCACGTACTCTTAATTCATTTAATATATTCGTTAGTACACCGTATTCCTTTGCCCCGCGCCCAATTGCGTAAACCAATGCCTCATATGAACCATATTCAATCGGCTTCCAAGCATAGTTTCGTTGTGCCACCATGCGCTTAATTAACTTGTCTCGTTTTCTCCTCCAATGAACACCGCTTTCTTCTCCTAATAAAGACAACTTCTCCGGCGGCATGCGGCGGTCAACTTCTTCCATAATGGATTTCATTTTCAAATTTAATTCTTCTTGTTCAATCGGAGGATGCCGGGAATTTATATATTGATCAAGTTGTTTACAATCTTTCAACAGTGTTTTCACCGGATAATCTCCTATGACGCGTTCCAAAGCATGGCGCAAGTTTATCGGTATCTCGATTTTCCCTACTTTTGCTATTCCAGGATGATGCCGTGCTTTAATCTCTGCATTCTCCAATTTTTCAATAAGATTCGGTTCCACTTCCACAGCAATTTTGCATGTGTTTCGAACGAAATGCTTTGAAATTTCATATCGCAGACCGCTAACCAACCTAAATCCGGCGTTCATAACTTTATTAAAACTTTTTAAAAATTACTTAAATTGCATGATACTGGAAATCAGCTGTTTAGATTATAATCAGGGTTACCAGTTCTCTCATAAGTCGGTTATAATGGGAGGTTTACATTTTCTGGAGCACAAGACTTAAACTTTTGTAGAAGAAGTAACACTTTCTATATAATTAAGCATGAAGATAAGCAATCAATCAAAATAGCATGAAACTAAACATGAGATAGTTAATTTTGTGGTTGCTGAAGTTTCAAAACAGATTCCAAAATTTTATATAAGTTCTATAACTTACTTTGGATACTTATTTTGGATACTTATCCAAATCAATTTACATTTTAATTTTATTATTTAGTATTTATATTCTGGGTTAACATATTTACATCTACTGATGAATGTACACGGTATAAAAACGATGCCCTTACGTTATAATTGAATTTCATACACGAACTTGGCAATCTTGTTCTCAATTTATATTTGTTTACTAAATCAAATAGAAAAAATATTGTTTATGTTGTAATTCTCCTATTTTTCGACAAAAAATGGAAACGAACACCAGCGACTACGAATCACAAGTAAATATATCATTGTAGCTTTACAAAATCTTTAAATTAATTAATTAAAAAATCAAAAAATTGTATAGCTCCAAATTGTGGAAGAGTCTTTAGCAACTACTGAAAATGAGGAGGAACGTATTGCACTAAATAGTCTAAAGGCAGATCTTTTGGAACTTATTGAATTAACAAATCAGACAAATGCAGCGGAATTGTCTAATAGTGCCGATGGATGTAACTTCAACGAAGAATTGGAGCGGTTTAGAAGTGAAATGGCTTTATTAGAAAACGTTGAAAGCAATGTTCATGAAGTAACTGAGGAAAATATAGATGAACATTTAAACAAACTTCGAGTAAGTTTTTTTGTTAGTCTTCACTTCTTAAATAATTATAAAACTTTATTTTAAGGTAAAACTGGAAGATATGGTTGGTAAGAAGTGCACTGCCCCTCACCAGCATACCTGGGGTTCAGTTAGTTACCATAATGCCATAGTTTGTGGAATTGAAGACACAGCAAATATGGATAGCAATGGTCAATTAAAGGCTCGATTACGAGTATTGTTCACCAATCCTACCCATCGTGAGATGTTACCTTGTTCATTTTACCTTGAAGGAGAGTGTCGATTTGACGATACACAGTGTCACTTTGGGTCGGCTTTAGTATAGTATCCCCCGATTTCAGAGTTAAAATGGGTATGGTTGGAAAGAGGACGATCTCCAGATTACGAATATATATAATAGTTGCCGCAGGAGACTTATAGTTTTCGAGATATTCGCATTTAAAGTTGAAAATTTCACAAATTTTATGTGGCGATATTTCGATTATTACATAACTTTTAATTTATATAATGCGCTTATTATACACTAACACTTCACTAAATTGTTTCCACATACTTATTTTATATCAATTGGTTTAATATTTGCTTTAAATAAGCATTTTAATTTTTAAACAATTTTGTTTATATGCACAATAACCATGTTGACAGATATCAAGTGTTGCCAAATCTACATATTTTACAAACGAATAAAAGTTAATAAAAAAATTACATGATTTATAGTACATTTATTCCTGTTTCTTGAAAAACCATGATATTGGGTGGACCAGAGTTATTTTCCAAAAGCGCGGCCGAAGGCCGCAATTACAGAAAAAAGCAATACGCGAAAGATTATTATTTTTATTTTCATTTGTTTGGTTATGGCAACACATGATATCTGTCAACCTGGTTAATGTGCATATAAACAAAATTGTGCAAAAATTAAAATGCTTATTTAAAGCAAATATTAAACCAATTGATATAAAATAAGTATGTGGAAACAATTTAGTGAAGTGTTAGTGTGTAATAAGCGCATTTTATAAATTAAAAGTTAACTAATAATCGAAATATCGCCACATAAAATTTGTGAAATTTTCAACTTTGAATGCGAATATCTCGAAAACTATAAGTCTCCTGCGGCAACTATTATATATATTCGTAATCTAGAGATCGTCCTCTTTCCAACCATACCCATTTTAACCCTGAAATCGGGGGATACTATACTAAAGTTTCCCCGTCACTTTTCCCATGGCGAACTAATCGATGCCGAAAAGTTAGGTGAATATGCTGAGCCAGATTTTACACGACTCGCTCGCAATTGCGTAGTGCTAGCAAAACTGCCGGACCGCCTTTGGTATAGAGGTCGTGTGCTTTGCGCAAATTTCGTTGAGCAATTATGCCGTGTTCGTCTTGATAAGAAGGGTGATAAACGAGAAAGAGATTTTCCATTTGAAGATCTGCTACCGATATTTCATGGTTTGTAATAGTTTTTCATGGCCAATGTATTTATGAAGTAAATTAATGTATATTTTTTTATGAACAGATGATGATTTATCCAGCGGATCCAGTTCGAATGAGTCTTGTGACGAATTAGAAGAATCAGAAGACTCGGACGAAATCAAAAGCGCAAGACAAGCAAAATTAGTAGAAAAAAGTTTGTTTGAGTTTAAACCAACACAACCACTTGGCGAGTGGGAAAAATATACGCGGGTAGGCATTAATATTTCATATAAATTCATTATATATATTTAATATTCTAATAGGGCATCGGATCGAAAATAATGGCGAAAATGGGTTATGTTCACGGTACTGGATTGGGTTCAGATGGTAGTGGTATTGTCATACCTGTGACAGCTCAAATATTACCCCAAGGCTACTCTCTTGATCGTTGTATGGAGTTAAGAGAAGCTGCTAACGGAGACAAAGACTACTTCAGTATAGAGAAAAAACTACAGCAGCAAAAGAAGAAACAAGAAAACATTAATGCGAAAGCATATGAGCGCGAATTACAACGTACAGATGTCTTTTCATTTATTAATGACAATATTTTGAGCGGAGGATCTGAAATAAAAAAGGCAAAGAAAAATATATCCCTAAGTAACGAAACCACAAAATCCTTAAATGTGGCCAGTGTACGCCTTGCGGACGACATACGACGAAAAGAGCGAGAAATTGCAAAGATACGTCAATCTATGGCCCGTAACTCTGTCGGCTCAGATGTATACAAACGTACACAACAACAGTTACAAATTAAAACACAGGAATTAAAAGATTTACAAAGAGAGGAAACTGTTCTTTCCAAAGAACAAGCATCTAGAAAAACGAAAGATAAGCTTTCAGTATTTTAAGATAAACTTTATATGTTTTCCAACATATTATTTATTTTTAGAATATATAAAAGTACACCCTATACTAAATAATTTTATTATTAAATATTGTTTTAAAAGTGTTTGTGTCCTTGATGATCCCTACTCAAAAGAAAATACATTTGTAACTTCGTTGGTAATGTCAATAAAAATATTACTTTTTGTAAATTTTGCGATTTTAATAAGACTTAAACTGAAAAAAATTTCATTTATAACAATTTAGGAAAGGGGCTAATATGATGAACTAACACGAAAACAGTTTTTGTTCTTTCGGTTTATTTCCTTTTTTGTAAATTTTTTGTTAACCAGAACAGGTCGCAGTTTCTCCAGAATTAATATACATCGCATTTTTTCAATATAAAAATCGCATTCATAAAATTTTAAGTGATAAAAATCATTATAATTTCTATAGAAATTTAAATTTTTTAAAACAATTTCAGTTTAGATTTTTATGTTATGTAAACCCTGTGTTATACTTAATTTGCAGCGTTGCATTAGTCAATGAATCAGAGATGATTTTTTATACCAGTATTGGCACAACAAATTGTAAAATTTTAGCAGTTTTTGTTGTTGTCAGCGATATCTTTGCTATATACATACTTACGCTAAGATTGTTTTCATATCTCCTACATTTATTTACTTATAATAAAATTTAATAAAATACCCTGCATATAATCGCTTAGAAAAAAATGATTCGAATTTAATAAGTTGGTGAAGTAAATATGTACTCGAAAATAAGTGATATAAAGTATTTTCCGTCTGAAAAAACAAAATTTTAAAGTGGCCCATAATGCACTATCGGCAGATGCCAACTCAATTACAGTTCGGTTAGGAAATTGCAATCTGGGACTTTCTAACTGTGAAAAAATTATACCTAAACATTTTGGAAGTTGTATCTAATAGCTGTTATTAATAATTGTTCAATTAAATGTGTCCCATCAATCTGAGACGATTTTGTGAAGAGTGGCGTATCTGGATACGGCCACTTCTAATCGTCACCTACTGTATTTTTTTAATTATCGTAGTTCCTTTGCTAATTGTAAATACTGTTAAGGATGGATTCCAGCGCGTTGATCAGCTTATACTTATTGGTGGCCTATTTGTTTTATCAGCAGTACCAATTTCGATTTGGCACATTATTCAACACGTCATACACTTTACAAAACCGATATTACAAAAACATATTATTCGAATTTTATGGATGGTTCCAATATATGCCCTTAATGCGGTAAGCTTACATTTTTTTTTACATTTACAAAGATGTATAATTTTATTTAATGTTCGTTTTCACACATTGCAGTGGATAGGTCTGTTCTTTCCAAAGCACTCTATATACGTAGACTCGCTTCGTGAATGTTACGAAGCATATGTGATTTACAACTTTATGGTCTACCTGTTACACTATCTCAATTTGGGAATGGATCTGGAAGCAACCATGCAGTATAAACCACAGGTTTATCATTTCTTTCCTCTTTGTTGTATGAGACCTTGGGTTATGGGCCGCGAGTTTATACATAATTGTAAACATGGCATACTTCAATACACCGTTGTTCGACCCATTACTGCCTTTATTTCTGTGTAAGTATTAGTTTCGAATATTTAGTTCATTGAAGAATAATTGATTTTGATTGATTAATTTAATGCTCTGTTATACATTATATATATACACATTGAAAATGCTTTGTAAATATACATACCACCAGTTAATTAAATTACTAAAGTTCGTATATTACGTTATTTACTGTCTTAAAACACAAAATAAAAACACATAAAAAAACATCGTGGGGATGTTATTTAAAAATCTTAATCTGCTCGAACCTAATATGCAACCTAACCTCCTAGTCAGTATTTGAAATATTGTTTACACTATTTTGTTCTTATAAACCTTTCATTTCATTTGGTAAATAAACAGTATTACTTTATATATTTCCTCAGTATTTGCGAGATATGTGGTGTCTATGGGGAAGGAACATTTGCTGGTAATGTGGCATTTCCTTACATAGTTGTGATCAACAATATTTCACAATTTGTGGCCATGTATTGCTTAGTACTCTTTTACAGAGCAAATAAAGTTAGTATATTTTATGGATCTAAAATGATTTAGATCTATTTTGTATGACAAAGATTATATCATCTACATATATTTTAACAGGAAGACTTGAAACCAATGAAACCGATACCCAAATTCCTTTGTATCAAAGCGGTGGTTTTCTTCTCATTTTTGTAAGTTGTTTTGTTTCTTAATTTTATTTTATTTAAATCATTTTTTCTTTGCAGCCAAGGTGTAATATTATTTTTATTGGGGTACTATCAGCTTTTACAGAAAATAATCACACTTGGAGATATTGACACAAATTTGGCGTCTATGCTACAGGTATGAGTTTTATAAGAATATTGTACATGGATTACATCTAAATTACAATTTATATAGTATTTTTTCATACCACCTATGCTGGTATTGTCACTGGCAAAGCGAATGTATTTGGCGGTTGAAAATTCGACGTGTTCATATTGCGACTAGCGAATGAACACATTCGCTTAACTTTTTTGTTGCCATAGCTTTGAACTGAATATTGAATTCTGAATTCTCATGAAATTTCATCAATAATAAAAACTTATATTTCAAATATTTCAAACAGCGGAAGCTCCATAAATGTTACGCCATTTCGCTAATTGAGTAAAAATAAAATTTTCGTTAATTTTTCAGAATTTTCTCATTTGCATTGAGATGTTCATCGCTGCGGTCGCGCACATTTACAGTTTCCCGCATCATCCATTTCATATCAATTCGCCACAATATTGGAATAATCCAAATCATAATTGGTGCCGTGCATTCCTCTCAATGATGGACATTTCGGATATGCAACAAGATGTCACGGAACATCTCGGCGTAGTAAGCAGTTCGATCAGTCGACATTTTCAAGGACGGAGCACCTATCAACCTCTCTCTCGTGGACCCCGCCGTTCCAGTAGTGAAACGGAGTACCTGATGAGCAAGCGAGAAGATGGTGATAGCACTGCAGATGGCATGGTTAGTGACATGCCCACAACGAGCTCTATGATCGGCGATGTAATGATAGTTGGCGGCGGTAGCGCTGTTGTACAAAAAGGTAATAGAAAAAAATATAATACGAATTTCGCTAGTAAACCATTGGTTAAAGCCAATCGCTACGGAGCTACTGATAATCTTTTATTGCCTGTTGGCGAGGTCGCACTAACCACTGATTCTACATCTCACATCCACTTAGCAGGGAACCGTGCAGCGCACAACACTTCAGATAAAGCGCCGACAACTACCAACATAGCAACCGCTGGAACGCATTCCAATTTCGGTATAAATATACAAAAGCGGGAAGTGCATGCGCGCGAATACTCACCACAACAACTATATGGTGCGCCTGTGCCCAGTGGCAATAGTTTCTTGCAAGCACGAAATGTAGGTGTACATTCCGGCAGCATTCCCGAGGCAGATGATGATTTTGTCTCTTTAATTGGGGCTGGCAGATGACAGCGTAATCTTGAAAGTAGTAACCACAGTCATAATATCAATTCATCAGTGGTCGAGTCGACATCAATGTCTGTATCGGCATCGGTGAATTTTTCTAGTAGTCTTAAACTGTCGACCGGCGATAGCGGCAGTTGCAGCTCCTCTGATTGGCTAAGCACGTCGCACTCTGAAGAAAACAACGACGACAATGACAGCAACGACGATGACAACAACTTAACACCGAACGATGCTAATATTTGTGATATTCGGCAAATAAGTGACATAGGGGGGAATAACAGTGTTGGTGGTGCAAATGCTGCTTATAACATTGATGAAATGGAAATGTCACCGAACCACGCAGCCACGAGACGATCACGACAAAGACCTACTAACAACGAGCACATCACATAAATTGCGCGGCGACGATACTACACAGATTTTAATTTCTTGCTTAATTTTGTGTTAGTATGCTGTTATTATTATTTACTTTGTATGTTGTTAGAGTTAGATATGCTTATTATATACTATAATTTATATTGCTAACACTGTAGTCACGATGCAATGAAACCAATTATGATTTGTATACTGTCGACCATATGATGTATTATTTCAATTATTTTTTATTATTTTTAGTTTGTTATCTTGCACTTTGATATTTGCTTACGTTTTATATATAATCGCCCTATTATACTCCAAGTATATTTCGAATTATTTTTTAAATGCATTTTAATAACAAATTTTTCATACTATATCAAAAAATCGCAGTCATCCGTAGCGTAACAATGTGGCCTTTTTATATGAAAATCATAGCAAAATGAAAGATTTATTAAACAAAAAGACTGGGGGATTAAATTCTTTTCTAAAATCAAAATGCTTATAAAGCGGATTTATTTTACTTTTGCGTATATTAATCGTATATTTTTTATTATACCACGTGAATTCACCGATCATCGTCAAGGAATGATATTATCAATCAAAGCATGCGATTATATACTTTATTTTAAAGAAATAAGAGTCAAGTGGAAAACAACGAAACGAAAAGTTCATTAATGATTCATGTGATTAATGATGTAGAAATATGTTATATTCATAGACATAGTAATGACCCGAAAATCTATAGATTGAGTTTTCATAATAGTTGTCGAAGGAGGAAAGAAACTTTCAAATAAAATAAATCAAACTTGCATACACCATTAGCACAATTGGGTTAAAAAACGTATGAACGATTATAGTTAATCTGCGTTGGTACGATATATATATATATATATATATATATATAATTTATATTTACACTTTCACACTCTAATTAGACAAAAAGTTTGCAATTTCAATGTAGTTAATTAGAAATTATATATATACAATACACTTAAACAGGTAATAACTTAGAAAGTCCTGTTGCGAAATAGTAAATGCTTAAGTTACGAAGTGAAATTATAAAATATTATACAAAAATTTCCTTCATTCGGTGTATACAAAAATAGCCGCATTAGAAAGTTACTGCTGATAATTATAAAGAGTCCAAGATCCACATAAGAGTCATTCTAAATAAGTGCATTGCAAAAGTGATAGTAAAAGGGTTAATATGTTATTTTCCCCACTAATTCACTTTGGCTGTTGCATATTCTTCAACATATTTCATTGTATTTCCGTTGTCATAGTCAAAAGCCTTTAATATTATTTATTACTTTGAATATGTTTTATCGTTTTATTATCATTATGATTTATTACAATTAACAATAAAATGGACGTTTGAGTTTAAAAAAATAATTAAAATATCGGAATATTAAGTACATATTTTGACTAATTATGCAACGACTCTAATTTACAAAAGACCTTTTGGACATGCCAATCGAGAAAAATATAAAGTATATGTATGTCGTCTATTGCAAACAGCAAAATTTTAACAATTCAAAAAATTTCTGTACAGTCCAATTGACTGTCCACCGAGTACATACATACATAAATACATATATACATATAAGTACCCATTCTAAAAAACACTTTTAACGACGAAACTAAAAAAACATAGATTGAAAGATCGTTAAACACTTAAATTAAAACACTGGAATTATTGACTGACCGAACATTGCGTCCAGACATGTCTTTTCTGCTTTAAGGTCTTCAACTACCCCGAACAGTATAAGTATGCGTACCGCAACTGATTGGTTATGTACTCGTATACTCGTATAATTGTTGCTGATTATAATTATTGCTAATGCCTGTGGCTAAAGGCACGTAAAGATTACGCATTCGTCAACAAAGGTGTATATTTATCAATTATTGTAGTTTGTGCGACCGCCGAGCTCTAATAGGTAGCGATCAGGATGATCCATCCAATCGGCGGCTGTCAATTTTACAGTACGTTGCCGTTCAGCTTCCTTGATTTGCCATTTCTTTATATCCAATTGCACATCACGTGATGCTTTGTCACCACAGCCCCATACCTGTTGAAAAATACATTGAATGAGAGCATGCGAATACTTTGAGCTGCTAATAAAAGTGCGTGTACACTCATTGCTTCATCTTTCTACTTATGCATATACAAACAAAATTTGCAAATTTTGTTGACGTCACACCTGCATTCGTATGAATTTTATATGAAAACATACATATGTACGTGCACAATAGGTGTGACATTCGTACAACTTGGAATTAATTGTACATACATATATAGGTCTATAAAATGATCCAAAAAATATTGTAGTTATTATTATATGTATATGTTTTATTCCGCTACAATGAATTTCCATTTCCCATGGCTTACCTGCATTTATTTGTATAACATTCACATGTATAAATAAGTCTAATAAACAAAACTATGCTTTATCAATGAAACTGAAATATTTTATTTAATCAGTATAAATTAAAATACAGTTGAACTTCCCTAACTTGAATCACCATAATCCACAAAAAAAAACTTCGAGGCAGAGAGATTTCCGAGTTATGGAAGGTATGTATGAAATTTGAATTCTATTGTCAATTCAAGAGTTCGAATTAGAGAGAACTTCGAGTTATAGAAGCTCAACTAACTAAAAATATATAGTAAGTATTGATTCCAGTTTAGGACTACACATATTGGCGACATATCACAAGCTTTCCGTTAGGAAGTTAATGGACTACAACGTAATGACTCGAAGATATTAGCTTTTATAATAAACAACTAGCTAAAATTGTGTTTTAATATGTTTCTGTTTCAATATAATATTTCAAAATAATGCAGATTTGTAGCAAATAGGAAACAGGTTTTCAATAATAACAACAAATTAAATATTCATACAAGAGTTTAAAGAAATGTTAATGAAATTCTCATAGAGAGATGTTGTAAAAATATTTAAATTTTTTTAAAGAGTTTTTTCCGCACTAAATTATCGAAAATAATATTCGTTGATATTACTCGAAAAAAGTTTCATATAAATTCTAAAAAATTTAGTTTAATTAACTCTAACAGCAAAAATAGATTGGAGTGGAGTCTAGGCAAATACTGAGGTTGAAATATATTTGCAAACACGACAATAACCAAAACTAATTCAAATTATTTTTAGAAATGCATAGATTTGTACTGACCTCAATAGCTATTAGCACTGCAGCTAATCCTTTGCAGTCCACATTTTCGAAGTGTTCGTCGACAGCGATAACAGGTTTACGTGGATCTGAACCCGCACGCAGACCCTTAGGATAACCACGTATGCTCGTATTTAAGTACAGAATGTTGGGCTTTTTCTCCAATATCACAAATCTGCAATAAAAACATTTATTGTTTAATGATTATAATATGCCTTTGGCATATATAAAATGCTCACTTGGGGAAAAGTTGCACTATGCAACTGCCCTCGCCTCCAGTATATAAATGAGTTTCTTTCCATTCATTGGGCGCAGCAATACAATACGTCTGGTCATCCTTGGTATGTATCAATATAAGTGTTGGGCCGCGATAACCAAGAACGTGATGCAAAAAGCGATTAGCTCCCAAACCATGTTCATTTGAGTCATACAATAAAGTCCAATGAGATGGCATCATAGAAAGTTTTTCTTTAAAAATTTGAGCAGCAGATGATTTATTTGAATTAGGCGATTGTATCGTCTGCGGCTTAGAATAAAGTGGCGGAAGTCCTCCAGCTAACAACCACGCTTGCGATAACGGCATTAAAGATTCAAAAGTCGAGTCACCAGCATCCTTACCAGCTGCATCTGGGAATGGATTTCGTTGCTCCAAAATTGGAGTTTGAAGCTCAATACCGCATGATTGAGCTTGTTGTTCGAGACCTCTATAAGAAGTTGATAATGTATGTAAGCAATATTTGTGGACCAACAATACCAAACGAATAAGATTCTGTTCAAACCAACGACAAACAAAACCCACACTCAAGCTGTCGTGGCTAAAAAATATGGATTTAGTCACCGAACCAAATGTACGGCTAATCTAAAAATGTAGAATTCCATTAAATAATAAGTAAATTAACGAAACTTTGAAAGTAAATGAGACGGAGTTACGTACTGCTGGACAGAGCACTGCGTTGCCAGAATGCTGCATGGCAATTGTGTAGCAAATAAGCAGCAAACGTGTTACACCTGCCTTCGTAATAAAATCTGGATTGTCCTCCTCCGCGTACATTTTTATGTAACACTCTAAAATTTTTTCATCATCCATTATACCCAGAAAACGCTCACATTGTTGACGAAATGCCACAGTGCCCAAATAAGCAGTTCGAGCTTTTGATGCTGTATGCATTAGGCGAAATAACCTTTTGCCTAAATCAGCATATTGAGGAAAAACTTGTGACTATAAAAAGTGACACAGTATTTAATGTCACAGTGTGATAAAGAAAACAAAAATACCATTACTCACCACAAACACGTCTGAAACAATGCCATTGACACCGTGCTTGGCCGACTTCTCTTTGAGAATTTCGGATAACTTTTCTATAGGTACAAGTTGAGTTAAGAACTTTTCCGTAACATCCGCACCTGATGCAGATCTACTCATGGATCTCTCTGCCTTTAACATAGCATTATTATTAGCAATTGAATTTCCATCCCCTATAGGAATAGTTTGGATAGATTTCGGGGGTTTTTCCTTAGCACCACCGGATCCTCCATTTGGCGCATCGCTGCCGGAGTCGCTTCTGGAGTTTGAGTTTCCCATTGGTTTGTATTTCTATTTGCTAATGTAATCATTCACGATTTGAGAAAAGATATGGCAGAAAGTGCGTACTTTATCAAAAACAAGAAAGTTTGTCGTTGTACGACAACTAAAACGTCTATAGCAATACCAACAATTCAAATGGCGAATTTTTCAACTCTTATCTCTCGTATTTTTTTATAAGATTGACATCAGCTGTCATTATCAATAGTCATACAAACTTGCTTAAATATTCGAAAATGCCAGGGAAGATATTTTCTGTAGTGATCTTGAAAAATATTCGGATAAATTCAAAACAATTCCGAGAGTTGTAATTGGTTGTTTAACCTACATTGAGCGGCAAGTTTCCACCGAGTCACGGTATGTCAAAAACTTCAATACATTGAAATAATTAGCAAGGAAACTAACTGCCTTCCCTAAATAAAAGCGTCAGCGGCAAATGACTGTCAAAAAGTTCTCATACCCATACAATTTGTATGGCGCATATCGAAATAACGCGACAGCGACGCTGAGCGGTTGAAATTTTCTATTTTAAAATTTCACAACAACAATTCAAGTAAACATTTTGATATTTGACGTAAAGTTGCCGCTTTTATTTAGGCAGAGATTTATCCCTGATTTAGGGATGGCGGTTCGACGTTAACGCTGAGCGTTAAAAAGCCGTCTCTTCTACCGAGTCTGTTACTATTATAGACAGTTTAAAACTTTTTCCTTTTACAAATAATATTGACCACTAGATAGTTACCGGAATATTTCTTACTTTTGTTTTACATATGTACATATGTATGTATGTACATTTATACATATATACAGTGGAACTTCCATAACTCAAACTTCCCCAACTCGAAGGTCTCCATAACTCGAACTGTTGAATTGGCAATAGAAGTCAAATTTCATACAAATCTCCTTCCATAAATTGAACTTTTCGACCAGGGCATAATACAAAATTTAAAATTTTACTATGGAGGCAGTATTTTAAAAGAGTCTATATCGTTTGTATCCCCGTTCGAACAGACTCCCGGCGCTCTTACCATTTATTTCATCGCCCACTCCTACACTACGAGTCGCTGAAACTAATATATTCTCGTCAGAACAGGCTCCAAGTCTAATGAAATTATAATAGACCGATGTCTACACAATGCAACAGAATCCATCATGCATTACAGTTTTAAATTTTGTCTAAATGTATTTACTTAAAACATATCCATATCTATGCGCCCGCTACATAGTTCCAGCGTAGCTCTTTCATTCATTCCGTTACTCTTAAGAACACCAATTATTAGTTTTACAAACATTACTAGCGTCAAGCAAACACAAACTTATGTTAAATTCACAGAAAATACGAGTTTTCGTTATTGGCTTTAAATGATTATGTTTCTAATATTATCAATGCAAGGGAATGGTTTCAGTTGATGGAAGCTTCTTAATTTAATTTTAATAAACTTAATTATTTTTAATAAACCTTGAAAATTTCAAGATCTAATAATATTATTTAAATCATTATTTCATTTTTTAAGCCCAATATCGATATTCTCCATTGGTAAGGGTTTGTAATGATTATCGATAATTTTGTGCAAACGATGAAGCTTTTAACGGATAATTTAATTTTCAAAGCAAAATATGCAGATGATCTGGTCTCCCATTTAGGCCGCGTTCAAATGAGACTACTATTGTCTCGGCAACTACTGGTTTGTAATAGGAGGGAGCGACGAGGAAAGGGGATCGGACCGAGTTTCTCGTGTTCGGCGACACGCTTTGAATTTGCCGATAATTAGAAACACAATTGTGTGAAATACTTAAGTATTGGTGTTAACTTGTTAATAAATTTTTTTTTTCTTCGGCAGTATAGAACACAGTATGGTTAAAAATTATACAAAATAAAAAGTATCCAATCAGGAAAGTCGTTTTCTTGGCTAGTATTTAGCTAATTAACACAGAACTCATAAAAACGACAGCCGAGTTTGAAAAACTAAAACGGTCCCATACTTTTGCCCGGCGAATAACTTTCAATTTCGCCGCTACAACTATTGTATTTGCAATTACATAATTTGATACTAAGCAATTTAAATGTACATCACTTTGTTTCCATAAGCCTTTATTAAAGAATTAGATTTACGTACATTTGTATGTAATACAACATCAATGTAGTATAAATATTCTACTACATGAAAGTGCTATATTACAAATTTATAATTAAAAAGTAAAACATGTTTCAGAAAATATTTTATGGAAACTCAACAGTACTCAATAAAACCGTGAATCATTTTTAAAGCATATACATACAATCATATGAATATACATGAATACAAAATAAACTATTTGCAGAAAACATTGAATAACATAGTCCAATTAGACTTCATATACTCAGTTTGCTGAATATATGTATATATTTCCAGATATATAATTATTCGTATTAATATCTATTTATATTTAGGACAAATTGTCCATTTACGAACTTATAGAACTGCATTTTTTTTACTTTGGATTATATGTAATGAGATAGAGTTAACAATTATTCCTCGCATGGTAATTTTAATCAAATTTGTTGTCGTTATTATTATGAAGGAAAAGTATAGCATCGATTAGAGTGCCAGTGAGCATACACCGTTTATGCTGTTCATAAATTTGCTGTTTGACAGGCTTCTTAAAATTCATGTTAACAACACATGGCATGCACTGGTATATGGGTGATAAACGTTTTAAACTGCCATACACATGTCCTAGTTTGTTCCACCACAAAAATGGTGACTCATCTAAATTTACGTAAACTTCTGTTCTGTAACGCTTCAGATCGTTTTCAATGTTGCAATCTTCTTGTGGTGCTGATACCGGTGTAGGTTCGTCTTGAATATCGAAAAATATCTCTAAATCTGAAAGAAAAACGTGACAAAGAATGTAAATATCTATTGCGTACGCACGGCTACACTATTCACATACTTGATTTCCTAGAAGTGGAACTTGCTGGTTTAAGTTCTGGTGTCTCTTTTGCCACTGGCACATTGCCACCATCTTGTTGATGCATTTGATTATATTTACTGTTTAATATCTGAATACATTTGCCAAGATTTTTAACTGTCGTCAATCGATGAAAACGTGGATCAAGCAGGGCCGCAATAGTCAAATGGTGATCAGCAATTACTCTAAATAAGACACATCTTTTTAGTTTCAATGAAATTTTGTTGCTTTAGTAAATGTACTTACACATTTTGAAGCTCACTGCTTATAGTTGCTTTTATGTTTGCCACCAATTCATCGTCAGTATCGTTCAAGGCCAATTTTTTGTTTACTATTTTTGATGTTATAGGTGACAACATGCTGCTGTGTGGAATTTCTTCACCTTTTAGTGTATCCAAAGTTATCTATAAGAAATCAGATTTTTCATTGCAGGTGTTTAGAATGAATGTATTTTGTTTTCAACTTACGGCCAAAATATTCAACGTATCCACAATGGCTTTGGAGGATGCAACCAATATGTCCACGTCTTCAGGCCATGATACAGTCTCGGAAAAGAACTTCAAAAGCTCATAAAAAGTCCAAGGGAATTCATCATTTATTGTGGGAATGTCTACATCCTATAAAAATATAGTTATGTCATATAAAACGTACATGCATTCATGTTTTAAAAAATTTACCTTTGAACTAATCTCGGAACCATAGCGCATTATCATTTCTTTAACTTGTTCCATTATTGAAACAACATCGGGCAAAGCAAATACCAATTTCAAACACTTGTCTACAGTGACATCGTAGGATAATATAATGGGAATATCTGTGAAGAAAAAAAAAATAAAATAATTGTTAACACAATTTTATAAATTATCATTGGACAGATTCAACTTTATAATATAGATTGCGTCTGTTCGACTTCATTTAAATATTTATCTCTGACACAACATTTATTATAATAAGATTCTCAACTTTTAACAGAAACACTGTAATTGATATTTAGTTTTCAGAACTCTATTTTCATAAAAGAAAGAGAAAATACGAGTTACAATGCTTCAATAAATAGTAATTTGTATACATACTTTTGCTTTTTAAAAAGTGTTTAAGATAGTCGTCATATTCGTAGCTCACAATAGCTGCAGCACAATTTTCCAAATTAAATTCTTCAAATATTTCATCTATAGACGTAAACTTGTTATATTCAACAGTACAGTACAATTGGTTGAGAAGATTGTATTCCGGTGCATCAGTGGTGTAGTTGAAATATATGGACATGAAGTGTTTATTTTCAACGTTCTTCCAAATTTCAAAGCCCAAAGAATACGGCTTTATTTGTGAGTGCATTTTAATTTGACTTGACAGTGTTGTTAGTTTATCGCTATGCAATTCTCTAATAAGCGTTTCAATCTAAAGATAAAAAAGTTATATTTAAATAATCATTATAATGAAGATAACTTTCTTAAATTACTAATTCCAAAATATTTCTTATAATAATAAAAAGTTATATTATTCTTTAGTTTCTTATAAACAAATTACCTTTTTATCAGAAGGTAATTCCACGTTACCACAAAGAGTGCGTATAAATAAAGACATGCCCTGGTCATAAAGTGTATCTACATTGCGTACGTCGTTTATGACCATATTTACCAATGCATCTTGCAATTGATATTGATTAACCATTTCTCCCATTTCCGACCGATAGTTAGTGGTCGAAGTATACTTTGCATCCATAGTTATTACTTCCATGGTACTGTGCTCATTTGTGCTACTCTTTGTTTTTAACCCACTTGCAGTACCTGAGCCTGACACTTCAACTTTGACGAAATGATCGTTATCAATCACGTCATCATCTTCGTATGTCATAGGCACCATTGTCTCATATAGCATTGATGGTTCTTCGCCTTGTAAACTTCCCGTGTTTGAGGTGTCCTGAATGCTATCTCTACACTCCATTTTAACCTTGTGTCGAAGAGGATCACGTTTTATGGGCATTCGTCCAGGACCTGTACTGCTGCTGCCAGCTTTTGTAAGCGGGCGACGTGGTGGAATTCTTATACCATTTTCAATGCAAATTTTTTGGAAAATATCTTTATGTCGATGTTGTAAATGGGCGCGTAAATTAGTTGTATTGCCGTGATTTGTTAAAACCTTATGGCATAATGTGCAAACAACATTTTGTTTTGTGATGATGCGATCATGCTCATTAGTAGGAAATCCAAAATGTTGCCAATAGACACTCTTCATCTTGGGGCTGTGCAACTTAACGAACTTAAGATCTGATAGCTCCTGCGAGACCACCGCCATTCTCCCAGATTTTTGCAGTGGATCACTCATATTAATGTACAATTAAATACAATAATTTCTTTTAAATAACACAGCAAAAGTTATCTTTAGCAAAACAGAAAAATATTACCAACGATATTAATATCGACAATTAAATCGACGCTGTGACACAGGGTTGCTGTGATGAACATTATCGCTTGTATGCACTGACATTTAAACCGGTATATACAGAATTTTCATTATTTGCCATTATTCGTATAGCGTACTTCATTTATTACTTTTGTTACTAAAAACAAAAAAAAATCATATAATAATAAAAATTAAGTAATTATAGGGGAAAACTTTAGTATACCGTCCCACGATTTCGGGGTTAAAGTGAATATGGGCGGATAGAGGAGGATCTCCAGATTACGAATATATATAATTATTGCCGCCGCAAACTTATAGTTTCTGAAATATTTGCAATTTAAGATTTAAAATTAACAATTTTCAACACGTTATTTCTCACTGTATATTGAATTGTTCACATATATTTTGCACTTTAAATATATTTACACTTCATTAATTTGTTTCTACATATTTATTTTTAACAAATTATATCAAAATTTGCTGTAAATAAACATTTAATTTTATGCAGAATTCTGTTTATTTGTAAAATAACAAAACGGTTGCAAGATGACAGAACATAAGTGTTGCCACATGCATCGATTAAAAATAATCAAAATGAATAAAATTCCCAAAATGAAGAAAACAAATACCCAATAAATAGTTATTAAGTAAACATTCTAACTACAAAAAAATACCAAGGTTTCAAAATTTATAAGTGCTTCAAAAAAATAACCCTGGTCGAGCCAACACCGGGGATTATCAAAGAGGTGGAATAACAAGTTCTTCCGCGTAGAACTATTTTCTGCAGAGGCGGCCTTCGGCCGCGCTTCAAAAAAATAACCCTGGTCGAGCCAACACCGGGGATTATCAAAGAGGTGGAATAACAAGTTCTTCCGCGTAGAACTACTTTCTGCAGAGGCGGCCTTCGGCCGCGCTTCAAAAAAATAACCCTGGTCGAGCCAACACCGGGAGTTATCAAAGAGGTGGAATAACAAGTTCTTCCGCGTAGAACTACTGTCTGCAGAGGCGGCCTTCGGCCGCGCTTCAAAAAAATAACCCTGGTCGAGCCAACACCGGGAGTTATCAAAGAGGTGGAATAACAAGTTCTTCCGCGTAGAACTACTTTCTGAAGAGGCGGCCTTCGGCCGCGCTTCAAAAAAATAACCCTGGTCGAGCCAACACCGGGAGTTATCAAAGAGAGGGAAATGGAAAGTTTTTTCGCGTACAACTATTTTCTGCACTGGCGGCCTTTGGCCGCGCTTCAAAAAAATAACCCTGGTCGAACCAACACCGGATATTATCAAAATATGGGAAATAATAAAATAATTTACATTACACATTACATGCATTATGTTTATCGTATTTGGGGTATAATCTTTCTTTTTCATTATTGTGATTCTTATAATTCGTTTACAAAATATGTGATATGGTAACACCTATTATGTGTCAGAATGCAACCCTTTTTTATTGTAAAAATAAACAAAATTGTGCAAAAAGTAAAATGCTTATTTACAGCATATTTTAATATAATTAGTTAAAAATAAATATTTATAAACAAATGTGTGAAGTGTAAATATATTTAAAGTGCAAAATATATGTGGAAAATTCAATATACAGTGAGAAATAACGAGTTAAAAATTATTAATTTTAAATCTTAAATTGCAAATAACTCAGAAACTATAAGTTTGCGGCGGCAATAATTATATATATTCGTGATCTGGAGATCCTCCTCTATCCGCCCATATCCATTTTAACCCCGAAATCGTGGGACGGTATACTAAAGCCGACCCAATTATAGAGATTATTATAATCTTACAATTATATATTTTCAACAATGAATATACATATACTAATAAAAGATTGAAAGAAATTCAAAAAAAAAAAATTGAATGAAATTCCTGAGCTTTGTCTATTCAACACAACTCTGTTTAAAGATATAGGAAGCGTTCGGAAGGTCATTTATATTCGAATTTAATTGGAATTCGATGAAACGATAAAGTGAAGTTGGCTGCACTTCTCCTTTTTAATTCGTTGTTGGGTAGGAAAGGTTCGTAAAAAAGTGAATTTATATATTTTGTGGAAAATATTCGTCCACATTCTATTAAATATGAAAAGAAATGTTAATGTGACTTCCAGTTCACCATCGGTCATGAAAAACAATATGATTGGTGTAATTTATTGGTCCATTTGCCGTGATATTAATCATATTTGTATGGGCCACGTGGTGAACTGTTGTCGGCTGCCTAACCAAGAAAATTAGTTTTTTGCTTCATGTTGAATGACCCTATGTGTTATTTTTTCGTATTATTTCTAGTAGACTAAACAGCAAAAATGGGTAAGGGAAATAATATGATTCCAAATGCTCACTTCCACAAGTGGTGGCAACGCAATGTGAAGACCTGGTTCAATCAGCCAGCTCGCAAAATCCGCAGGCGCCAAAATCGCGTCAAGAAGGCTAAGGCTGTTTTCCCACGTCCAGCACAAGCTTTACGTCCAGTAGTACGTTGCCCAACCATCCGTTATCACACAAAATTGCGCGCCGGACGCGGTTTTACACTGGAGGAATTGAAGGTATTAAAGATTGAATTGAAATTTGAAATTGACATATTATATTACATTTATGTTTACTTTAGGGTGCCGGTTTGACTTATGGATTTGCCAGAACCATTGGTATTGCTGTTGACAAGAGACGTAAGAATAAATCGCTCGAATCTCGTCAACGTAATGTTCAGCGTTTGAAGGAATACAAGAGCAAATTGATTCTATTCCCCATCAACGAGAAGAAGATCCGCAAGGGTGAATCTACTGTTGAGGAATGCAAATTGGCCACACAAATTAAGGGACCAGTTATGCCCATCAAGAAAGAACAACCAGTCATTGAATTCCGTGAAATCGCCAAGGATGAACAGAAATTCAAGGCATTCGCCACTTTGCGCAAGGTAATGCAAATATATTATTCTTTTTTAATATTGAATTCAACAAGTACCAAATGTTTTTGTTTTCAGGCTCGTACTGACGCTCGTTTGGTTGGTATTCGTGCAAAGCGTGCCAAGGAGAATGCTGATAATGTCGATGATGGTGGTAAAGATGTAAAGAAATCCAAAAAGTAAATTTGTTTTACAAATTGAAATAAAATAATTTTTACATAATTATCAGAATTTACTTAATTTTTAATTCACACAAATTAAATAGGTTTTTTTTTAGAAATATGAAAAGTTTAATAGCTTTTGTAGGTGTGCAATATGTTTGTTGGTCAAGTAACCAATGTATTACTGATAGCCTTTTAACAAGATAATGCAGCAGTTAGTTCCCAACGGATTTCATTGAAAATAACACATTTCACCCCTTATTGTAAAAGATTATATTTGAGATTGCATAGATGAACTTCAAAGCGCAAAAGCTATATTCTATTCCCTTTGACAGCCTCCGAGGTAATATTATTATTGTCACTTAGTGGGATATTTATTATACACAGAAAATATGTTCATTAGGTATGTCGCGCCAGGTTTAGATGGCTGCAGTTTAGAATTCAGAATATTGTAGGTGTTGGTTGTCTCTCTGTGAATAACATCAAGCGTATTTTTAATTGGATGCCGGATAGCACCGATGTAATTTAGCAAATATCTTCTTAATAGGACTTGGAGACCATTACGTCAAACTAATTTTCTTATGCTTAAATGAGTTTTTAAATGTAGTAAAAAAACACAACGGACTACCTGTCCTTAGTTGATGGTAAAGATGGTTCTCAGAATGTGACATGACTATATTTTTTGGCTGGTTTTGGTTTCCACGAGAGTTGAATTTACGAATTGATGAATCGTGATTTATATATACACGAAATTTTGTTCCACTACATTAATAGCATTATACTAGGAAATACTACGAGAGGGGACTCTTGCCCTCTGGGGAAAGTTTGAACAACGTATTTATTCGCAGTTTAAGAGAGTCTGAAGAAACATTATTATTGAACTGACTGGTGAGCAGAGGTTCGCTCACTATTGGTGATTTCACAGTTGTGGAATAAATATGATACAATTTTGATTTCTGATTTGTTCACTCTATAATATACAATGTATAAGTAAATCATTAGTCAAAGAAGATATCAGAACAAAATAAACTGCAAATATAGCATTTGAAGTGCGGCATCACTATATTTTGTTTTCAAAACCGTACTACAGCTGAACTTCCATAACTCGAACTCTTGAATTGAGAATAGAAGTCAAATTTCATACAAATTTCCTTGTACATACATACATACAACTTTAGGCGAAGTAAATAAATAAAACTGTGTATAAATCTATATTTTACAGCTTTTTGAAAAATTGTAGATTTTATTGAAAACGTCTATAACTCGAATTTTTTTTTGTGGATTATGGTGATTCGACTTAGGAAAGTTCAACTGTATATCTTTTGAAAGCCTAGAAATCGAGTATGTCAGATTTTTAAAACTTTCGGTAGGCTATTATTGTTTTATTTTTTGAAACTTTTGACTTATTGTAAAATGGGAATAAGTTATCTTTCATATAAAAATTTACAAAATAATTAAAATGTACGTTATCGTTTTTACCCAAAAGGAAGGAGCAAAATGGTCTTGAAACATTTACACTTCCATATAATAATAAAAGATATCAAACACCATTATTGGAAGACATGCCAGCTAATTTGGAAACTTCATTGATTGTTAGTCCGTCTTATAGTGCTTCCACTGTACGACACATGTTGGTTATACCATCTGAAACAGTCATTACGGCCTTTAATTTTTTTTTACTCAAAAGATCGAAAGCTTTTTTTGTTGCTGTTCGGCAGCCACTGATCTCAGTATTCTTCGACTTTCAACAGTTCGAGTCCTACTTTCAACTCATTATAATGGAACAACCTCGCATTTTTTGATGTTTTAAATCGAGGTGATGTGCTTAGGCGCTTAAGGGCACGACCCTCCTCGTTATACTCTCGCAATATGTTGCACGAATTATAATAGTACATATTGTTAACCTAACGGTTGTCTATACTAATATTATAAAGAGGAAAGGTTTGTTTTATTGTTTGTTTGTCTCGAATAGGCTCCGAAACTATTGAACCGATTTGAAAAATTCTTTCACCGTTGGAAAGCTATACTATCCCTGAGTGACATAGGCTATATTTAGTTTAAAAACAATAGGGTTCTTACCAAAACTCCGATAATGTAAAAAAATACCAAAAAACTTTCCTTAATCGCGAATGCTGCGAAAACGATTGAAGATATGACAAAGTGATGTACTACAATTTTGTAGAACTTATCATTATCTACAAAAACGTCGCGACATCATATCTTTAACTATTCTAGTTTTGTCACAATAAACGATTTTATATAAAACAATTAATTGAAATACCACTACTTGAAAAGGCTCTTTATTTGTACCTTAGTATTAATCCTTATCGAAATAAATGATTTATTATTTAAGATCTCTTCGCCCTTTATATAACTTTTTGAATTATTAGATTCTGACATTCCATTCAAAAGATATCACGAGTTAAAAATTTTGAAAAGCCGCTCGGCGGCTAACTATGCGTTGTAGAGTTGTAGGCGTCACTCGGGCACGGGGGTACGGGAAGGGGGTTAAATCACACGGTCGGCTCCCTACTGAATGGTCGTGTGCTGAATTAAAAAAAATTGTCGCTTGATAATAATATAATATAAAAATTAATTGCTGTTTGTGCCGCAAAAAAACGAGAACGTCCAAACCGATCTGGCTAATTTTAGTCTTGAAATATTCGTGGAAAGCCAGAAAAAGATTAGAAAGTGAGTAAATATGGAAAAATTGCGAGGAAGATAATAATAAGAGAATTTTATTCGAGTTGAAAAGAAAAATATGAAAAGAGAAAACAAAAAAATAATATTTTGAAGGTTATCATTGTTGCTTTGTTAAAATATTTTTGCCATTGTTCAATTGTACAAGATTGTGTCGGTAGCCCAAAAAAATTTGTAACAAATAAGGAAAGGCTAAGTTCGGGCCCAACCGAACATTTTATACTCTCGCAATTTATTGATGTAATTTTATTAAGATAACAAACAATTTGACATATATATTCGCCATAAAGTCCAATAGAAAATCATCATATATAGTATATGAGGACTGATGTATTTCCAGAATTAATTTCACTCATTTTCACCACCAAGATTAACGGGAATAGGGGCAACTTGGCACCTGTTAGTAGGCAAACAAACGGCAAATTCGGCCTTGAAATTACTCTTAAATTGCAAGTCAACGAAACACAGTCGGCAAAATCGTCAAAAATAGCGCTATAACGAAGATTTTCCAAATATTCAAGAAGTCGCTGGATGTACTGCACAGGACTTTAAAAGATCTTGATTGTCGATGAACGTTTTTGGTGGGGCCAGGATTCTGTTAGCAGGTGATTTACGCCAGACTCTTCCAATTATTCCTGGATCAAGAATAATATTATATCAAAAAATTTTTGTAAGAAAAAATAAAAGAATCAGCCAATTTAATACAGTTAATTTTTAACTTTTTTTAAGCCATTATCTTTAAAACAAAAACTTATAATGTCTCTTCTAGTAAGCAGTACACGGATTGAAATAACGTTGACTTATCCTCCTTTTCAAACTTCCTTAGCCCAGTTATAATGAATTCATAGGGCATTAGTATTGTGACGATTGCAAATACATCCGCAAATTTCCACACCTAAATTTAACACTTTTATTACCTAAATACTCTGATAAAGACAATATAAAATAAACCTAAAGGGCGATCGGGGGGCAACACAATTAAAACTTAATGTAAACAAATTGAAGACGAACAGAAAAATTTACAAACAAATAGGTCACAAAAACCATAAATAAAGTTAGTCGTTATTAACCTCATAAGATAAATTAAATACCTTTAACTTCAAAATCCATTAAAAATAATATTGATTCCTTGTTCAATTACCAGAGTAATTTGAAGTGCGTTGTTGGTGCGAAAATTTTCAAAAAAGTTCGAATATGCTTTGAAAATGTACAGGTGTTCATGCATTTAACTCTATTTTTAGAAAGTACCGTTAGATTTTTAGGAAAACGCGGTTTGCATATAAGAAGTTTGGACAATTTAGAGGTCATCGGTATACATTTTGACAAAAAAATGTGAGATTGATTTTTGGCCTATGGGCGGAACCACTGTGCATTGTCACGCCCACAAAATGGCGTTAACCGAAAACCCAAAATTTCCAATCACTATGCTATAAATGAAATTACAACAAGTAAATAAGGGCTAAGTTCGGTTGTGACCGAATATTTTATACTCTCGCAATTTATTTGTTTAATATTATATAATACACAATTTGACCCACATATTCGTCATATATGTATGTGGTATAAAGTCCATTAAAAGTTGGTCGAGGTCCTCATGTTCGATATATGGGACCTTGAAAACCTATGGTCCGATTTCGGCTATTTTTTATTTTTAGAAACGATTCTTCTCCACATGAGCAGCTCACGACTTCCGGTTTTAGACTAAGTATCCTCTGGGTAGCTAACAAACATCCGTTTGAAGGCGAGTTAAAGTGAGAAGGCCAACCCGTTTTTGCAGTTGTGCGTAGGATTTGGGACCCACCACATAAAAACGAAGTACCAATGAAAAATCGAAGAAAGCCAGGGATGAGACACCCCCCTTTGATGAAACGTTTTAAGGATAATGATTTAAGGGCATGCACCTGGAATGTCCGGACCCTTAATTGGGAAGGTGCTTCTGCCCAGCTGGTTGATTTCCTCATACGACTGATATCACCGCCATCCAAGAAGTGCGATGTACGGGACAAGGACGGAAGAAGATGGAGCGCAAATTTGGTGTTGGATTTGTGGTGGGAGAGAGACTCCGTCGCCGATTCCTGGCATTCACCCCGGTGGATGAACGTCTGGCCACAATCCGCATAATAATTCGCTGGGGCCCGAAATATGGTCGTCTGCAGTACCAGATTCTAGCATAAGAAAATACATCAAGCTACTTGGCTGTCTCCTGATCGAAACACGCGTAACCAAATCGATCACGTTGTGATAGACGGAAGACATGTCTCCTGTGTTTTAGACGTGCGTACGCTCCGATATCTGGTAATCTGGTAACCGATGTCCAGGGCATACTGGGATTATGGAGGGAACACTTCCGACCATGAAGAAATTCGAATAGCAATTACCCGCCTGAAGAACAACAAAGCGGCGGGGGCCGATAGATTACCGACCGAGCTATACAAATACGGCGGCGAAGAACTGATAAGGTGCACGCAACAGCTTCTTTGCAAAATATGGTCGGAAGAAAGCATGCTTGACGATTGGAATTTCAGTGTACTCTGCCCAATCCATAAAAAGGGAGATCCCACAATCTGCGCCAATTACCGTGGGATCAGCCTCCTAAATATCGCATACAAGGTTCTATCGAGCGTACTGTGTGAAATACTAAAGCCCACCGTCAACAAACTGATTGGACCTTATCAGTGTGGCTTTAGACCTGGAAAATCGACAACTGACCAGATATTCACCATGCGCCAAATCTTGGAGAAGACCCGTGAAAAGAGGATCGACACACACCACCTTTTTGTCGATTTTAAAGCTGCTTTCGACAGCACGAAAAGGAACTGCCTTTATGCCGCGATGTCTGAATTTGGTATCCCCGCAAAACTAATACGGATGTGTAAGTTGACGTTGAACAACACCAAAAGCTCCGTCATGATTGGGAAGGACCTCTCCGAGCCGTTCGATACCAAACGAGGTTACAGACAAGGTGCCTCACTATCGTGTGACTTCTTTAACTTGATGCTGGAAAAAATTATACGAGCTGCAGAGCTAAATAGAGAATGTACAATCTTTTATAAGAGTGTACAGCTGCTGGCGTACACAATATCATCGGAAGCAACAACCGCGCCGTTTGTTATGCTTTTACCCGCATGGACAAGGAGGCGAAGCGAGTGGGTCTGGAGGTGAATCAGGATAAGACGAAATATCTCCTGTCATCAAGCCAACAGTCGGCGCATTCGCGTCTTGGCTCCCACGTCACTGTTGACAGTCATAACTTCGAAGTCGTAGATAATTTCGTATACCTGGGAACCAGTATCAACAATACCAACAATGCCATCCTCGAAATCCAGCGCATAATCATTCTTGCCAACAGGTGCTACTTTGGACTGAGTCGGCAATTGAAAAGTAAAGTCCTCTCTCGGCGAACCAAAATCAAACTCTACAAGTCGTCCTGCTTTATGGTGTAGAAGTAGGACGATGTCAACATCAGATGAGACAACACTAGGAGTTTTCGAGAGGAATATTTTGCGCAAGATTTATGGTCCTCAGAACATTGGCAAAGGCGAATACCGCAGACGATGGAACGATGAGCTGTACGAGTTATACGACGACATTGACATAGTTCAGCTAATAAAAAGACAGCGGCTACGCTGGCTAGGTCATGTCGTCCGAATGGACGAAAACACTCCAGCTCAGAAAGTATTCGATGCAGTACCTGCCGGAGGAAGCCGAGGAAGGGGAAGGCCTCCATTCCGTTGGAGGGACCAGGTTACACTTGGAATCTCCAACTGGTGCCGAACTGCGAAGGAATGAGAGGAGTGGCGCGCCTTAACGATTCGGCTATAACCGGCTAAACGGTTCAACGCCAATTACATACACATCATTGGGATGTAAGGAAAATATTACAAACCAAGTTTCAATTTCCATTTTTGGACTGTATAAGGTAGTATGTTAAAGAAACGATTCTAAAAAGTTTGGTTGTTATAGCTTAAGAAGTTTACAAGATATGTACAAAAAACTGAGTAGGGGGCGGGGCCACGCCCACTTCTCCAAAAATATTACATCCAAATATTTTGTATCAAATTTTATTTTCATAGTTTTATTTATGGCTTAATTATGGCACTTTATGTGTTTTCGGTTTTTGCCATTTTGTGGGCGTTGCAGTGGTCCGATTTTGCCCATCTTCGAAAGCAACCTTTGGTGCCAAGAAATAAGTGTGCCTAGTTTCATCAAGATATCTTCATTTTTACTCAAGTTACAGCTTGCACAGACGGACAGGACAGGACGGACGGGCAGACAGACATCCGGATTTGAACTCCACTCTTCACCCTGATCACTTTGGTATATATAACCCTATATCTAACTCGTTTAGTTTGGGTGTTACAAACAACCGTTATGTGAACAAAACTATTATATAATACTCTCTTAGCAACTTTGTTGCGAGAGTATAAAAATTAAATTTGGTTCAGAGGATTGCATTTGGGAGAGGCATATGGAGATGAATAATTTTGGTTGCTAAGTTTTTTGAGTAGCACGTAAACTACTAAAGCCATATGAACAAAATTTTCTGGAGTTGTTTCCCTTAGGCATAACATTATACAGCATGAAAATGGGTGAAATAGGATTATAACCACGCCCACCTCTCATACAAATATGAGTTAAATGTGTATTCGGACTTTCAAACTACTATATACTACCGTAAATATCGCTTAATATGTGAGATATCTTAGCAAAATTAAGTGAACGTAAAATCTTGGATATGAAGTAACTGGCGACAAAAATGAGAGAAAACTATCCAGGAATTACCCCAGTCCCCATATACTGTATATAAAGATTTTTTGTTTTTGGGTGGACTTTATTCCGAATATGTGGGTCAAATTGTGTGTTCTATTAATAAAATTAAACAAAAAAATTGCGAGAGCATTAAATATTCGGTTACACCTGAACTTAACCCTTCCTTGCTTGTTAGTCTTGTTTCTGTTCGCCAAGTGACTAAGTTCCGCCTAAGTAACTCATGACACAATCTCTTATAGAAGACACAATATGTTTTGCGCTATAACACGGAGGCATAATTTCTCCGATCGCAAAATAAAGTAGCTCTCTTAGCTTCAGCAATTTTCGACATGTTTCACTCTCCCCATTTCACATCTAAAAGTTTACATACATGTATGTATGTAAATAATTTGCCTATATATTGTATCGGCATAAGAGTTTAGTTATATTTCGATTTGTTTTTTGGTTTATGCTACCATATGATTCTCAGTAATCCTCCTAATTCCTAAGCTCTATTTAAGTATACCCACCCTATTCCTAACAATCTCAGCAATGAGAACAATACATCCTTGAGCGACTGAAGTGCAATTGAGCGTATGAAACACCCATCCATCATAAAAAACGATATTTCCCAAATGCAGACAAAAAGTGATTTTTATCACAAAAAATGGTGATAATAGCACACTTAAATCGTATACATAAATCTATATGCAAATAAGAATATTTATAGCATTTAGGTATGCCAACCTCTGGCTCAGGCGACCCTTAATTATTGAATAAGAATCTAGCTACTGTATTGTATGTGGTGGTTGGGTTGGTGGAATATATGCAAATTTTCCAATTGATATGGTCAATCGATCAAACATGTTGCACCACTCATTTGGATATTAATCCAAAGTGCCATAACGCCCCTGTAATGCTAGGGTGTTCTGGTGGTTAATTTGCATATTTAATTTTTTTGCAATAGCAAAAACAACTCGTAAAAAAGCAAAACAAAATAGACAACCAAGGCCTAAAATAATAAAGAACTAATCAACACATGCAAATTTTATTCGAGTGAAAGTGAATAGAGCAATTACAATTGCCAATCAAATTGCATATTTGCAAATTTTTGCAAGAGCAGATTAATGGTGGGGTAAGAACTATACATTGAATGTGTTTATATGTATATATGTATAGGTATATGTATGTATGAATGTATTATTATATTTTGCCGATAATATGTTAGCAGAGTTGGAGAAAGCAGTATGAACATATATTGTTGAAAATGAATGATCGAAAGAATACCTGATCCCCAGACGCTGCACTAAAGAACTCATTAGGTATATTGTGCTCCCAAGTGAGCCCCAACTTAGCACCATTCAATAACTCACCGGATTTAATAAAATTTCAAAGTTTTTTCCACACTATCCCGTAAAAATCGGTCTAAGGCTGGGCATTCGCAGAGATAATTTTATGGCGTTTCATCATTCTTCGCACATGCTCTGACTCTGCGATTACCTTTAACAATTTGTTTGTGGGCGTGGTAATGCATCGATTCGGCCACTTAAAAATGGCAGCAATTTTGAACAAGTAAGGAAGGGCTAAGTTCGGTTGTGACCGAACATTTTATACTCTCGCAATTTATTTATTTAATTTTATTAATATAGTACACAATTTGACTCACATATTCGTCAAATATGTATATGGTATAAAGTCAATTGTAAGTTGGAAACCCTAATAGTAGATATATGGGAACTAAGTGAAGTTATGGCCCGATTTCACCCATTCTTGGCACGGAGACATATTATTAGAAAAAAAATATTCTATACAAATTTCTTCAAAATATCTGAGAGACTCACCTATATTTTCGTTAAAAAAAAAATTAGAAGCACTGAGGCCCTCATGTTCGATATATGGGGCCTTGGAAACCTATTGTCCGATTTAGGCGATTTTTATAAAAAGGGGTGCCACACTATAAATGCAGTATTTGTGCAAAGCTCTGTTCAGTGCTAACTTTATACACCACCAGTGCTTACTTTATACATATATTGTAAAGTAAACGATACAGATTGTCTTCAAAGTTCTGGTATATAGGAAGTGGTCGTGGTTGTGAACCGATTTGGCATATTTTCAAACCGAATTTCCCTGAAATTGGTCGAGTAGTTTTGGAGATATGGTTTTTAACCCATAAGTGGGCGGAGCCACGCCCATTTAAGATTTTGTATACCAATTTGAATGAAGAAATTTAGAAATTTAAGGTTTCTGGAGTTTTTCCATGCTGAATTAAAGCATTTTTAGAGGTTTTCAACATAACTTTTGGATGGGAGGTGGGCGTGGTTATAATCCGAATTATTCCATTTTTGAATTGTATAAGGTAGTACCTAAAAGTAATGACTGTAGAGAGTTTGGTTGATATATATATAAGATATGTACATAAAACCTATTTTGGGGCGGGGCCACGCCCATTTCCCCAAAAAAATTACCTCCCGATATGCCCCTTCCTAGATTTTCAATACCAACCTCCTCAGAGTGCTAAGGAATATGTGCTCCAAGTTTCATTAAGATATCTCTATTTTTACTCAAGTTATCACATGCACGGACAGACGGACGGACAAACATCCGGATTTCAACTCCACTCGTCATGCTGATCATTTATATATATATATAACTCTTTTATTTCTGTGTGACACAAACAATCGGGCCTGGAATTGCCTCAAACTATTAAGTCCTCATTGAATCACCCTGTGATCTTTATGAAATTAAATAATTCAAAGAGTCTGAAGTCAACTTCCGTCACATCATCGAGGAAACTGCGTAACTTACTTCATTGTAAGATACCCTTAGACTTCTGGCGCGTCTCCCAATCAGAAGATGATCTGTTAACACCACTACTAGGGTTGTTATGTATTTTTTTAAATTTCAATAATTGAGTTTGCTTCTGAAACAAGTCAGTTATTGTCTCCACTGACACTCAGCTATATCTACAGCATATTTGTCGAAATATCTACATGTGGCCAAATGTAAGCATATTCCCTCTTTATTGATATCTAACTGTAAGGTGGTGTCCAATTTGGCTAGTTCATCTGCCTCGCAGTTTCCAGCAATATCACTATGTCCTGGAACCATTACAGGTTTATCGTGAAAAATGATGTCAGCGTCACTAATAGCTCCAATCATTCTTGCACTATCTTCGACGAGATTCTATGGAACTTTAGTGATTTTAAAGCTAGTTGGCTATCTGTAAATATAAATATATACCTGCCCGTTAACACTTTTTTGACAGAAGGAGAAGGTTCTCTTAAATTGCAGTAATCTCCCCTTGGAAGACACTGCACTGATCCGGTTGCCGGAAGGCGATTCTGGTAAAGTTACCTATGACTCGACATGGTTATGCGTATAATATATTGCTTGTCTGTAACAGATCGGGTTTGTGGTAATATTTGATCACTCAATTAGTATTTTTAGAGTAAGAAAGCGAACGATTTCCTTGTGATTTACGTCTGATACGCCTTTTTTACAGAAAACTTTTTTTCATTGATAAATTAAAGGAGCTTAAACTAAACACTATTCTGTTAATCTCTGGTGTCAGAAATATCCCCAATATTCTTTATATATAAGCCCGTTGGTTAGGAATAATGGTAATCTTCATCAAGAGCATGATCCTCATAATTTTATTAGTAAAAGATAATGATCAGTAGATAAGTTAGGAGTGTATATATTTTCTATCAGAGAATTAGTAAATACAATTTAACCGGTATTTCATTACGATCGGATTTATGAAAGTACATTCCGGATTCAACTGTTTATTACTATCGTGAAATACACGGGAAAACAAGCGAACATGTGTGTATAGAACATTAAGCGGACACGGATATATTTTCATCCCTTCCTTTATACAAGAAAATGTACATAGGCTAATAACAATATCCTCATCATGCATTTTCGCTCATTTCACGCATATGCACATATGAATTTATATAAGTGCGTACATACATAAATATCTATCTATATGTAAATAGCTGCCCTAAACAAAAAGTCTAATTTGGATTCCAATAAAAAAAGATCAACCACTTGTGGGTAAAGAAATTGAGTGGCAGCGGTTTACTAACTTCAAATATGGCAATATGTGAGCATTTGCATTGTGACATTGTTTGCTGCCGCCCATATTTCATAGGAGTTGTTACATTTGACCTTTTTCCCGCACACTAACAGATATTCCTGCAAATTGCACTCAATTCGGCCATAAAACGATTTCACTTTTTTCCGACATAAACAAAACCTGCACATAAATTACAATTAAACGAGTTTACTGCCAGTTGAGAAAATGAAAATTGAATACACATATTGTACAAGTGCACCAAAAATATGCATATGCGCTAATAAATATATTTGTCTTTATGTAAATACTTACAAATGTACAGATTTATTGACACAGAATATTGGATATAAATGTAAAGAAAGCTAGTTAGAGAGAAATTCTCCTCCTTGCAATGTTATTCAAATATATTTTTGTACCGTAGAAGGTGCAACCTAACTTCAAGCACGAAACGCTATCTAATACTATCTTGGTCTACCTATTATGGTCTAATTTAGTCATACGTTTTGATGTAAGATCAAACCTTCAAGAGATCAATTCAGTCTCAAATGGAGCACATTTATTGCTAAATTCAAAATAGACCATATGACCACTGAAGACGGGAAAAAACACTTCGAGCTAAGTAAGCGAACTTAAAATCGTCCAAAAACAATAGCGATTTAATGATTCTGAGCTGTTCAATCGTAATAAATAGCGTTTAAGAGTGCGTGCCTGGCTCTATTATTTAGCTTGCAGTCCAAACGATAGCCATTCGAAAGAAAACTCGTATTAAAATTTTTATATAAGAAGCTATAATCGATGTATCGCCCTTGAATAATATAAATTCCACAGTGAAGATGGTATTGAAGAGCTGAACTTAAATTGATATTAAAATTTTAAAATCAGCGTAGTGCCGTCTACTTTTGAATCAAAAAACCAATTTTAACCCGATTTGATTCATACCATATCCATAACATCTTGATCCTAATCACCCCTACTTCTCTTATCACACAATCTGCAATTCTCAGATTCGTTCGCTTTAAAATATATAAAACGATAACCTAGAAAGATATCAGAAACAAAATTTCACTAATATAGCGTTGGAGGTGCGCCATCAAAAATAAAAAAATCGTACTATACTCAAGGCCACAGATCATTGTTAGTGTCTATGTCTAGTTTTTTACCGAATATATGTAGCTGTAAATTTTTCCTATAATTCTTTAGAAATTTAGAGGGCATACTTTTATTCTACTAATGTGCCTCTGCATCAAAAATGGTTTAAATCGGGTCATCCCTTCCCCTTGTTCCTTTTCACCTTATACTAGGATTTTTTAACTACCGAGAGTTTGTCTATACTAATATTATAAAGAGGAAATGTTTGTTTTTTTTTGTTTGTTTGTGTCGAATAGGCTCCGAAACTACTAAACCGATTTGAAAAATTCTTTCACCGTTGGAAAGCTATACTATCCCTGAGTGACATAGGCTATATTTAGTTTAAAAACAATAGGGTTCCTTACCAAAACTCCGATAATGTAAAAAAATTCCAAAAAACGTTCTTTAATCGCGAATGCTGCGAAAACGATATAACAAAGTGATGTACTACACTTTTGTAGAACTTATCATTATCTACAAAAAACGTCGCGACATCATACCTCTAACTATTATAGTTTTGTCACAATAAGCCATTTTATATAAAAAAATTAATTAATATACCACTACTTGAAAAGGCTCTTTATTTATACCTTAGTATTAATCCTTATCGAAATAAATGATTTATTATTTAAGATCACTTCAAAACCTTTATATAACTTTTTGTATTATTAGATTCTGACATACCATTCAAAAGATATCACGAGTTAAAAATTTTGAAATTTTTGAATGGTCCTGTGCGGAATTAAAAATAATTGTCGCTTGATAATAATATGATATAAAAATGAATTGCTGTTCGTTTGTGCCGCAAAAAACAAAAACGGCCAAACCGATCTGGCTAATTTTAGTCTTGAAATATTCGTGGAAGGCCAGAAAAAGATTAGAAAGTGAGTAAATATGAAAAAATTTCGAGGAAGATAATAATAAGAGAATTTTATTCGAGTTGATAAGAAAAATATAAAAGAGAAAACAAAAAATTATAATTTGAAGGTTGTCATTGTTGCTTTGTTAAAATATTTTTGTTATTGTTCAGTTGTATAAGGTTGTGTCGATAGCCCAAAACAATTTGTAACAAATAAGGAAAGGCTCACTTCGGGTCCAACCGAACATTTTATACTCTCATAATTTATTGATGTAATTTTATTAAGATAACACACAATTTTACCTATATATTCGACATAAAGTCCAATAGAAGATCATCATATATAGTATATGAGGGCTGATGTAATTCCAGAACCAATTTTACTCATTTTCACCACCAAGGATAACGGGAATAGGGGCGACTTGGCACCTGTTAGTAGGCAAACATACGGCACATTCGGCCTTGAAATTACTCCTAAATTGCAAATGAACGAAACACCAATCAGCAAAATCGTCAAAAATAGCGCTTTAACGAACATTTTCCAAATATTCAAGAAGTCGTTGGAGGTACTGCACAGGGCTTTAAAAGATCTTGATTGTCGATGAACGTTTTTGGTGGAGAGAGGATTCTGTTAGCAGGTGATTTACGCCAGACTCTTCCAATTATTCCTGGATCAACTGTTACTGATGGGCTAATCGCATGCCTAAAATCATTTAATTTGTGGCGACACATAAAGAATTGCCAATTAACAACTAACATATGAGTGTTTTTGCAACAATACCAAATTGCGATTGTAGAAATAGTTGGCAGTTGACACCTCGATGGATTAATAGCATTTCCAACAGATTTCTTTCACTTCATTGACTCGAAAGAGAAGTTTTCCTGACATGAAACCTCAATATGATAACCATAAATGACTGATTGAATGACCTATATTGGTGGTAAAAAAAAAATATCGATGATCTTAATGCGACAATTTAGAATTTCGGTCCAAGAGAGTTGACACAGCTACTAACCAGGATGACGTAGTCAATTATCCCAAACTATTTAAAATTGCCTGTACTTTGCAATTAAAAGTAGTGTGAGTTGTAATCATGCTGCGTAACATAAATCAACCTCGAGTAATCAATATCGTCGCCGAAGCCAAGATTGGACCAACTTAATTTAATGTATACCTTAGCCACAAAAACGTGTGGCCGGGTCTGCTAGTATCATATATAGCGGTTTATATGGGAGATATCTTAAGATAACTTAAGTGAATGGATAATGGTATCGAAAATGAGTGAAATCAATCCACGTATTACCCAAGCTCCCATATACTATATTTAATGATTTTCGCTTTTCTGGTGGACTTTATGCCGAATGTACGGGACGAATTGTGTGTTCTCATAGTAAAACTACATAAATAAATTACGAGAGAATACAAATATTCAGTTACAGCCGAGCTTAGCCCTTTCTTACTTGTTTAATATAAAGTTCTGTCGAGATCTGCAAAATTGTAAAAACTTTTCGAATTGCGAGAGTATAAAATGTACGGTTACATCTTTATTTACTTGTGATTATAGGTTTTTGAATTAGCCGATTTCTGACCGAGTGAGCTTGCGGTTCACACTAGTTGCCAAGTTGTTCACTACCAGTACATTTGACTGTAAAATACACATATACACTAAATTGTCATACTGTTATTAAAACTGAATTTGTTGAATTTGATTTACTTCAGTAAAAGTCGAACATATTAAATGTATTGAAACGAATTGGACCGTGGAAAATAAAAGCGTTCAATAGCACTTGAAAAAGGCAAACCTGATATATCGCTGTAATGGCGAAATAATTAAAAATTATCATTAGGATATATGCTGGGCATTAAAAATTTAACGCTTTGACATTTTTGATAATCTATTAATGATTGTCTTCAAGCAACCATTTCTCGTACATTTATGTTGTGGTGAACAGCGCTACAGACAGACATATGCGGTGATATAGAACACAGCGCTGCTATAACCTGCAATCTATACTTCCGTAAACGTATATGTATATGTTTACGCGTATGACCCAAAATTGACTTTTTGTCAGGCAGTGATGTCCAGAGCTAATTAAATTTCATTCAAATGTACATACCCACATACATATGTAAGTATTCGAATCTAAATGTCTGCAGCATTCATTCAGCGTTGGGTGGTTGAAAAATGTATAAATCTTTTGACAAACACGCCTGATTTTTTATTCCAATGAAAAATTGAAGTTTGTATAGATTTCAAATACCATCACCGTAACCTTTTCCGATTGTTCGCAATCTTATCAGTTGATTGTAATTCGACAGATGCCCTAATTTCTGCTTCAACTTATCACATTTTTTGGGAAACTCTGCTTAAAAAAACATACGAATTTGCTTTACAATATAAATTTCACCGATAATCGCTGCATCCACAAACTCTGCTCCGCATTCAGCGTCTATGACAAACCGCCGGCGCTAACCGCTATAGAAACAGTTTTTGTCAGTGTGTTAATTTGATTAATTGTGACTCTTTGTTAGTTTGTTCGCGAATATCGGAAAGGGGTGGGTCGATACACGAGCATTGTTGTGAGTATCGCATCGACACAATAAAAAACCGGACGAAGAGGGATTATTTAGAATTAAATTTCAATTGTAGCTTTTTGGCGTGATAAGTGTAGCAGCCGGTGGTAAAGCTGGGAGGTGGTGTAAGGTGGACAGATGTAGGCACTTGTCAAAATACACACATGCATTCATTATCTTTGATGTGGTGTCCTCGAGAACTACCACCAAAAAGGGTAACACTTTTTTAAAGCGGCTATGAATAGTGGAGATATGTATCAATTTCAGTGTTGAACTATAACAAAAAAACCGAAAGCAGACAAGCACAGGTCCTCAATTAGTAGCGCACCGCTGAACTTGGCAGTATACACAACACTAAAGCTTCAGACATACATACATCCCTGCATATGTTCAATCAAACTTATAGGAAAACATTTAATTTCTAAATTTTAAATGTCCATACAACTTTTTTGATCACTTTTAAGTTTTTTCAATAACACTTTCCTAAAAAATTATCTCTCAGTATACACAGTGCAAACTTTTTATAGCGTGATTGCCTGAATTTAAGTTTACATTGTTCTTCATAGCACAATTTTAGAAGTAATTTTTAGATTTATCATTTCACGCTGAAACCAGTTACAAAAATATGAAAGTTTGATGAGTAGATGTGATGATATTGTCCGGTTAAGTGCTAAGTTTTCGGTAGCTACTAGAAATCATCGTCTGCCTTTACTTGTGATTTGAATATGCTGTGCTGTGATCTAACCAAGTTTATATGCATGTATATTCAAGTGTGCTTCAACCTAGGATAAGAATTTTTCGTCGTTTCAGATTTTCACACAAACCGTCTCTTACCCTTTATTTGTTGGATCATCACAAAGATAGTAAAACATCTTGCTGGGGTTTATGTTCATACCTAAATACAGTTGAAATTCGATAACCTGAACTTCTATAACTCGAAGTTCTCCATAACTCGAACTCTTGAATTGGCAATAGAAGTAAACTTTCATACAAATTACGTCCCATGACTCGAATTGGATCGGATTATAATGATTCGAGTTAGGGAAGTTCAACTGTATATGTATTCCAAAAATGCTGAATGTCCGTATCACTTCTAAGAGAGGGAGCCACAAGAATTGAGTTCATAACCTACGGATAAAAAGGCATTCCTTTTTTTATTTTTATGTAATTTGTTTCTTGCTTGATGTCAAAAAATAGTTGAATTCAGATTCGATTTAAAGATTCGTCACTTAAAGTGAATTTAATGTGAATTAAAAGCAACCAAAAATTAACATTTCAGACGATTAAAAAATATTAAAAATGTTAATTGCAAACAATAATCGTTTAGGTCTAAAATTTATATAATCAGGATGATCACAATGTACACTTAAACACTTTGTATATTGGGTAACACATCAGATGACACTTGTTGACGATATATAGGACATAAAGTTAAATAAAATGTCGAAGTAATTAAATTGGGTATATTGGAATTGATCGAAACACGCGGAACCAAATCGATCACGTTGTGATAGACGGAAGACATGTCTCCTGTGTTTTAGACGTGCGTACGCTCCGAGGACCAAATATAGACTCGGACCATTATCTGGTCGCAGCGAAGATACGCACCCGCCTCTGTGCAGCAAAGAATGCCCGTCAACAAACACAAGGAAGGTTCGACGTCGAAAAGCTGCAATCGCAACAGACACCCACGAAATACTCTACTCGACTTGCACTCTTGCTCTCTGAGAGCACTCATCAGCATCTCGGTATAAGGGAACTGTGGAACGGCATCTCAAACTCACTGCGTACCGCTGCAGCCGAAACAATTGGTTTTCGGCAACGACAAAAAACAAGCTGGTACGATGAGGAGTGCCGTCTCGCAGCGGAGAGAAAACAGACTGCCTACCTCGCAACATTGCAAACGACCACAACACGTGCGGGATGGGATAGATACCGAGAGCTGAAGAGGGAAGCGAGACGCATTTGCAGACAAAAAAAGAAAGAGGCCGAAATGCGTGAGTACGAAGAGCTTGAGAAGCTGGCAGACAGAGGGAATGCTCGAAAATTTTATGAAAAAATGAAGCGACTTAACGAAGGTTTCAAGACCGGAGCATCCTCATGTAGAGACCAAGGTGGTAATCTGGTAACCGATGTCCAGGGCATACTGGGATTATGGAGGGAACACTTCTCCGACCTGCTGAATGGCAGTGAGAGTACAACACCAGGAGATGACGAACCCGATCCCCCAATCGATGACAATGGAACAGATGTTCCATTACCCGACCATGAAGAAATTCGAATAGCAATTACCCGCTTGAAGAACAACAAAGCAGCGGGGGCCGATAGATTACCGGCAGAACTATTCAAATACGGCGGCGAAGAACTGATAAGGTGCATGCATCAGCTTCTTTGCAGAATATGGTCGGAAGAAAGCATGCCTGACGATTGGAATCTCAGTGTGCTCTGCCCAATCCATAAAAAGGGAGATCCCACAATCTGCGCCAATTACCGTGGGATCAGCCTCCTAAATATCGCATACAAGGTTCTATCGAGCGTATTGTGTGAAAGACTAAAGCCCACCGTCAACAAACTGATTGGACCTTATCAGTGTGGCTTTAGACCTGGAAAATCGACAACTGACCAGATATTCACCATGCGCCAAATCTTGGAAAAGACCCGAGAAAAGAGGATCGACACACACCACCTTTTTGTCGATTTTAAAGCTGCTTTCGACAGCACGAAAAGGAGTTGCCTTTACGCCGCGATGTCTGAATTTGGTATCCCCGCAAAACTAATACGGCTGTGTAAATTGACGTTGAGCAACACCAAAAGCTCCGTCATGATTGGGAAGGACCTCTCCGAGCCGTTCGATACCAAACGAGGTTTCAGACAAGGTGACTCACTATCGTGCGATTTCTTTAACCTGATGCTGGAAAAAATTATAAGAGCTGGAGAGCTAAACCGAGAAGGTACAATCTTCTACAAGAGTGTACAGCTCCTGGCGTACGCCGATGATATTGATATCATCGGAAGCAACAACCGCGCCGTTTGTTCTGCTTTTTCCCGCATGGATAAGGAGGCGAAGCGAATGGGTCTGGAGGTGAATGAGGACAAGACGAAATATCTCCTGTCATCAAACAAACAGTCGGCGCATTCGCGTCTTGGCTCCCACGTCACTGTTGACAGTCATAACTTCGAGGTCGTAGATAATTTCGTATACCTGGGAACCAGCATCAACAACACGAACAAAGTCAGCCTCGAAATCCAGCGCAGAATAACTCTTGCCAACAGGTGCTACTTTGGACTGAGTAGGCAATTGAACAGTAAAGTCCTCTCTCGACGAACCAAAATCAAGCTCTACAAGTCGCTTATCATTCCCGTCCTGCTTTACGGTGCAGAAGCTTGGACGATGTCAACATCAGATGAGACGACACTAGGAGTTTTCGAGAGGAAAATTTTGCGCAAGATTTATGGTCCTCAGAACATTGGCAACGGCGAATACCGCAGACGATGGAACGATGAGCTGTACGAGTTATACGACGACATTGACATAGTTCAGCGAATAAAAAGACAGCGGCTACGCTGGCTAGGTCATGTTGTCCGAATGGACGAAAACACTCCAGCCCTGAAAGTGTTCGATGCAGTACCCGCCGGAGGAAGCCGAGGAAGGGGAAGGCCTCCACTCCGTTGGAGGGACCAGGTGGAGAGCGACCTGGTTACACTTGGGATCTCCAACTGGCGCCGAACTGCGAAGGAGAGAGACAGGTGGCGCACTATCGTCGATTCGGCTATAACCGGCTAAACGGTTGCAACGCCAATCACATACATATTGGAGCTAGATCAAATTCTGGACTTTCTTCCAATTCTGACACCAGGGGGGTTACTCTGTAAGGCGTTACGATAGAAATGCGTTACGACAGCGAATTACATTACGAAGGGAAATCGGTACTCTGGAAAACTTTCGAATTGTAGAAAATGTTGAAATATTTTTTCGTTCACATATTTTCAAAAAAGTTTACATTACTGCCAGAAAAATATGAGAATGTAAACAAATTCAAGAATAGAAAAGTCAAACACGTATGGAAAGCCAAAGTTCGGGTGTAATAAAAAAAGGCATTCTTGCAATGATTCTTAAATACAAATATACATTTATCAATCGTACATTTATTCTTAAACTACAATTTAATTTCGGTGGCTTACGTCTACAATTTGTCTACCGGCAGTTGTAGTTGAATGTTCTTTATCAAGCAGGGAACTAAAAAATTTTTCTTCGAGAGTATATCTTAATGTAGTTCCTTTAGACTTGTCAAATGTTAAAATCTCCAGTGATTATTACATTACATTATACATAATGCAGTTCTGCAAATAAATCTCTGGCATAGAAATAGAATTCTATAAAGTACCAAAAGATTAATGTTTGAACATTTAAAAAATCGAAGAGATGACAGATAGACATCCGGATTTCAACTTTTATCGTCATCTTGGTCATTTTGATATATATGTATTCATATAACTCGTTTTAAAAACAAAACCATTATACTCTATGTACAACATGTTGCGAGGGTATAAAAAATGTACAATATAAAGAATCATAGTTTACATACATACATACATAATTCAAATTGTAATGTGTTTTAAATTAATTATTGGAATATGCGAATGAAGCCAAAATTACTAAACGTTCTAGGGATCAAATGCAAAATGTATAATTAGATTATAGTTCATAAATATTAAAGTTTATTTATTTAATAAAGTAAATTATAGTATTAAAATTCATATTTATCCTTATGTTTCTATTTTTGGTCATTATTTCCTATTAAAGTCATTATTTTAGTGAATAAAACTACAAATATACCTTATTAACTTATATTTTTTGTTCATTGCGTTTGCCAGTTTGATATCGAACGAAAATTTCGTAAAACGCATGAGTTTGAAACTCGAAACGCAATACAGAGTATCTTCATGGCGAAGGGAAAAACAAATGCGTTGAACGAAATTTACGATTCGATTGTCGCATTTACAGAGTATTGTTTTTGCGTTTGCGAGTATTTTCACTTGCTCAACGCCTTATGGAGTAAGCCCCCAGATCACGATATGGCCTAAAAAATATTTGTAACGCCATGTCCGATATTAAATGGTAAAATATGAACATATTAACGGTGCTGGTAGAAATGTTTTGTATCGATTTCATCTATCTTTATTAGGAGACCGTATATTCATTAGAAAAAATCACTTAGTTTCCCCAAATTAGGTTCAAAGCCTTGCATGAGCTTCTGAACTATGGAATTTCACCAAAACGTGGGAGTTATCACGCTAGCTGTACCATGTTAGAATAACAAATAAACGTTAGGTATACAAAATTATTATATGGCTAACTGTTGTGAAAGTATACCACCGTTAGAGTTGAAAATAAGTATATTGTACGAAAAAACACGTCCTGCGATTTGTAGCAGGGTCAGAAGTCGTCAGATGGGAACTTAGCATATGGATGAGCATTAAAACATTTATCACCTTGTATTGGAGTTAATGCATTTACGAATGTAAACCCTGATATGCACATCCATACAAACTTATAACATAAGAATATTTAAATGACATTTGCATTTGCATGCAATGTGATGTACTTTAAAACATGCCCACAATTTTTTCTTATTTTGTTATTTTTTTGTATAACGGTCTAATGACATAGCATCAATTACACCGAAATGGACGCCGAAAGGGTTAAACAATTAAACTAGTTTTGGAAAAAGTTTTGCACCTTTTTAATACATTAGGGTGGGCAATTTAGAATATGCCCTTATTTTTCTTTTTAGACACATAAAACAAAACTGTAATATACATATCTCGTTATGGTTGGTAAGAGCAGACGGCATATCCTGTAAATTAGAATATCAGCAGTAAGTGCCTTGTGAGTACCATGACATATACATATGTTAGTTTTTAATTTTCGGTTTATCCACAAATTCATGGTCTACCCTAATAATACTATACATAAATGTTATTTTTTGTTGCAATAATAACACTTGTAAGCTTAACCCTAATAATATGCTTCATGAGTGAAAGGGTTGAACAGGAGATTTACCGTATCATTTAATTTAAAGTGTTTTACATTAATTCACAGCAGTGATATCACACATTCGACAATCAGAACTAAACCAGAAATAAGTTGATGTTGATGCGGATCGTCATCCCTTATGGATTTTAATTTTGGATGATCTTATGCAAAGTAACATGTAGCAGTGTACTACGGCAATTGCAAGAACACGTTGCATTCAAGTAAAGTAAATCTACTTGGGTCAGAGAGTACTTCGAAATTAACCATATAACATACATCTAAAATATGTGTCCATATTTGCTTGGCGATTACTTAGACAAGACCACTTACTCCAATTCTGCAAACATAAACCTTTATATTTTATTTACATCCTTTTCATCCATGCTTTTATAACGATCATTTAAACACGAAAATTTGGTGTAAAGATAAAAGTTGGCCCATCATCGCAATATAAATATTGATTTTGTAGTCTGGAGAGGCTTTATTGCTACTAAATTTCGTTTCACAGAGTTTTATTCGTGGATGCTTATGTGGGAGTCCACTATTTTGATGAAATTTCTCTTTCTTCTTATTCAACAATTTCGTCCTTACAACGTCCCATTATAGCGAAATATTGATATGAAGATTCAGTTTAGTGGCATTGAACAGTCCCAAATACTGCTCAGTTGTGGGTTCACGCAACATTCACTCTACACAGAACTTTCGCATATTCAAATATGAATGAATGTCCAACACGTTTATTTTATAATATTATAGTATCAGCTAACCCGAGCAAAACCATTTCGTTCATCGTCTTCGATGCTTTCGATCCTTTACGAAATTTAGAAAATCACCAACGAAAGGACATTTCCCCTGGGGCGTAGATCGGCATTCCAAAATCACTTGTTGGTATTAACAGCATTTCGATAAACATGTTGCTTCATTGACTATCTAAAATTGTAAAGATAACAGGTATCCTGTTTTTAAATACTCAAACAATTGTTATTCAATAAGCTAATTGTCATGAAGTAGTGAAGATTAGATTACACCACAGCACAAATTGATTCAGTTCTACTGGCATACTCTCATATAAATGATACGAATAGTCAATTTATATATATTTAAGGTTTTTAATCAGAAAATATAGTTTTTAATTTTTTAAGTTCATTGTAGCAAACTAAATTGAAGGTAATATCAGTAAAAGAAAAACTACTTAATTACAATATAGTCAGTTAGTCGCTTGCAACGAACAATTCAACAAGTAAGGAAAGGCTAAGTTCGGGTGCAACCGACACCCACATAAATCCGTTCACATTATTAGAAGAAAAATATTTCCTCTGAATAAAATTAAGATACCTGAGAGATTTACGAAATTTTCGGTGAAAAATTACCATGGGGTACTGATTTCTTCATATTCGATATTCGGGGCTTTGAAAAGTTATAGTCCGATTTCGACAATTTTTTCACAGGTGCCACAGATCATATACAATATTGATGTAAATATTATAAAGTATACAGTTCCTTATGTATATATTATAAAGTGAAGGAATAAGATGGAGTTCAAAATTGAGTTACGTGGGAAGTTGTCGTGGTTGTGAACCCATCTATTTTCCACACGTGTCGGCAGTATGTCAAGAAAATATTATATACCGAATTTCATCCGAATCGGTCGATTAGTTCCTGAGATATGGTTTTTGACCCATAAGTGGGCGATGCCACGCCCATTTTCCATTTTGTAAAAAAATCTGAGTGCAGCTTCCTTCTGCAATTTCTTCTGTAAAATTTAGTGTATCTGACGTTTTTCGTTAGTGAGATAACCCACTTTTAGTAATTTTCAACCTAACCTTTGTATAGGAGGTGGGCGTGGTTATTATCCGATGTCAACTATTTACATACATGGTGTGTGGTGGGGTACGTAAGAGAAAGAACTGAAGAAAGTTAGGTTTATATAGCTTCATTGGTTTGCGAGATATATACAAATAACCGATTTGGGGGCGGGGCTACGCCCACTTCTCCAACAAAATTACATCCAAATATGTCCCTTCCTAGTGCGATCCTTTGTTCCAAATTTTACTTTTATAACTTTATTTATGGCTTAGTTATGACACTTGGAATAACCAATTGGCGCCAAACTGCCAGAAGGAGGGAAACGTGGCGCGCTGTTTTGAAGAAGAAGAAGTTAAGACACTTTATGTGTTTTCGATTTTCGCCATTTTGTGGGCGTGGCAGTGGTCCAATTTTGTCCATTTGACCCTCTCACGACCCCAAGGAACATGTGTTCCAAGTTTCATTAAGATATCTCAATTGTTACGCAAGTTATCCGTTGCACGGACGGACGGACGGACAGACAGACATTCGGATTTTGACTCGCTTCGTAACCCTAATCATTTTGATATATATAACCCTATATCGAACTCGTTTAGTTTTATGACTTACAAACAACATGAGAACAAAGCTTTGACACTTTCTTAATAACACGATATAGGTTTATGAATATCAAAATGATCAGGATGACGAGACGAGTTAAAATCCGTCTGTCCGTACAAGCGATTACTTGAGTAAAAATTTTGATATATTAATGAAACTTCAGGAATTACATCATCTTTCTTATAATGTTTTTTGTTTTCTAGTGGACTTTGTGCCCAATACATGAGTCGAGTTGCATGTAATTTTAAGGCGTTTTAATAGGGTGACATTTTTTGTTCTTTAATCATGTAATAATTTGAGCACATTCAAAAAGGTAATGCAGCAAGTGTGTAATGTTGAAATATAAAAAGTCACCATTCGAGAAAAGAATAGAAAACCGCTTAATAACATTAAACAAATAAATTGCGAGAGTATAAAATGTTCGGTCTCACGCGAACTTAGCGCTTCCTTTCTTATTTTTATTTCTGTTTCTCCATTATTTTGACAAAGTAGGGGAATTTGTTTACAATATCAAATGACAATTTAGAGCTGGCAAAATATGTCTTCCAATAATATGAACTAAACTTGAGCAGACATCGATTATAATGAGTGGAATGTAAGTTTTCAAGAAGTTTTCAGCGAAAACTGTGATTTCGTTTGACAGATTTTGCATGGATGAAAACAACAAAACAAGTTTTCGTACGAAAACCCATTTTTTCTATGAAAACAACTTTTCAATGTCGGCCCGAACATAGTATAACATCAAGCGAAAACGGTCGTAGTAGAATCGCGGGGAATTGGCAGTCAGGAAGGTTTTGCTATATGCTATATACCCCCCTACGGCCAAAGTTGTAAAGATTGGGACCGTCAGAAGAAAGAAATTGCCTAGAGCGGTCAGCCAACATGAGAAGAGTTGTGCTCCATCTGGACAACAACAGGTCACACATATTGATTGATAGTGCATAGCTTCGAGAACTTGTTTGGGAGGTTATATTGCATCCATCGTATAGTCCACGCACCTAGTGATTATTACCCGTTCCTATCTATGGCGAATGATTTGATTTGTGAAAAATTCGCCTCAGTGGAATCTTTTCATAATTTATTTCTTTGCTAATAACAAGAAGGGTTTCTATAACAATGTCATTATGAAATTATCTTCAAAATCTCAACAAGTTGTTAAACAAACTCGAATCATTCTAACTGTGTTTAATAAAACTATCAGTTCAATGTAAAAGTAATGAATTTCATTTTAATAAATTTTATATTATTAACGCTTTAAGGAAAACAAAAAAGTAAAAGACAAATTGATTTTAGTGATATTCGAAGGAAATTAATAGAATTGTACAAATATGGCCGGTGCCGATGCTGAATTATTAGACTGATACTGTCGATTCATTGGTTAGCCTCTCGATTTATTCATGTAAATACTATCAATAATACGTTATTTTAAGTAATAATTTCACAAACTACTATTTATATATGTACATATCTTTGATATGCTGAATTATTTAAATTAAATATATGATATATACATATATGTACATATATTTTAAAAATACCATCTTTTTCAATTTCTGAAACCCTAGTTCTAACCAATTTCCCACAGTAAGCGTTTTTGGTTAACTCTCAAACTTCTTGATAAATGATGGTTTAAAAACATTAAAAGTTCATGAGAAATTCATATAAACGTGAACGTCTGACACCATTAAATGATGACTGAGAAAAAATATCAATTATTATTAATTGATCGCTCATCAGTAGTGTAAGTGTTTTATTATTTAATATAAAAGGATTTACAAATAAATTTTATTTCGAATTCACGCTAAATATATTCCTAAACAGAAAAGTATGCCACCTTAACCACATGAATTATAACGGCTGATGATATGAAACGGAAATAAGACAGGGTTGAATTCCACTTGCTACACGGCGGGGGAAAATTTCGTTTCCATTTTTTGTTTACTACGTTTCAATTCCAAACACATGTTCCTGTGAAAAAGTGTTGGTGGTGGTTGTTGGCTGTTGCCTTTTGTGTGTGTAGCGGTGGCGTATGCATCGTAGGTGGTGAGTTTGTTGAATTTTTGACTTTTCGATGCATTGCATTTTGGTTCAAAGAAATCGAGTTTAACAAAGTGCTGTTTGTAGTTACGCGGCAGTGGTTCAGTGCAGTTGTGCTATCAGAGCATCCTTAGTTTAAATTGTGCCGCGTTTGAAGTCGTAGTTTACCTTTATGATAGGCCAAGAATGCCAAGAAAAATAAAGTGAATTAATAACTAAAACTAAATTAATGCAAGTTCTTACTTTCCAAATTTGTGTGTGTAATACATATTGATACGAAAAACTTGCAGTGAAAGTGGCCTACAACAAAAAGATCAATTAAAATCAATTTGATTCAATTTGCAAACGGCGCGCTTGTATGCTGGCGTATAAATCTTAATGCGCACAGTTCTCAAAACCCATACATTCATAAATACCAACGAATGAGTGCATTTATGTTTACAATTGCACTATAATATTTAGTGCTTACAACTTCTTTGCATTGTGGACAGAATATTCGAAATAATTAACAACGTTTTGCTTCATATTTCATATAAAATAGTTTTATTTTAAAAAGTCTACACAATGACTGACGAAAGTTTACACACAATACCGTTGGAGCACAACATTGACTATCACATTATGTCACTTTTCGAGCGTCTGGAAGCGATGCGAAAAGACTCGCATGGCAATGCCATCAACAACCGGCTTTCAAGCACCCTGCAACCGAAACGCAATATGCAGGGCGAAGTACGGACTTTGGAATTCTGGAGGTGCGTTTTATCACAAAATAAATAAACAAATTTTATTTCAGATTTTATGATTAGTAATACGCATAAATACGTATGTATGTAGGCATATAATTGAAAGAATGAATATCACTTGAATACATCATTTATTTGTAGTCGTAACTGATGAATTTCACATTTTATTATTTTGAACTATTAATGCTTTGTTTTATATGAGAGCTTGTAACTTTTAATATATGTATATAAATCATTTATATTACTACTGTTGTAAAGATTTATAATAAGAGAAGCATCATATAATAGTAAAATTTATGTATTAACCAGAAATTGTTTCAATAAAAAATCATTTCTAGGCTTTCGTAATTAGACTTGTTTCATTTTTTTTTTTTTTAATAATTCATTTAGGACTATATTATCTTATTTTGAAATCATTCCTGGGCTATCGTAATTCGTATTTGACTTGTTTCATATTTGTATTTATAATTTTAATAAATTGTTTAGGGTTATATTTTTTAATTGAAGTGAAACACTGAAATACATTTACAATTTAGAATTGAAAGGAAATAATATTGTTTATATATTTTTTGCAGCAAATACTCTACTTCAATTGATTTTTTAAAAAAATCTTGACATATTTACATACAGTTGAACTTCCATAACTCGAACTTCTATAACTCAAAGTTCTCCATAAATAGAGCTCTTGGATAGGATATAGAAGTCAAATTTCATACAAATTATCATCCGAAACTCAGAAGTCTCTCTAACTCGATTTTTTTGTGGATTATGGTGATTCGAGTTAGGGAAGTTCACACTGTATATGGAAATGTACAAAAAATGTCACAGATAATATTATACATATGTATAAATTTTATAAAAAAGTAATATACAAAATAACATTATTAAATATTTTAAGTTAATTCTATATTTTAGTTGTATTAGTTTATAAGTGTAGTGTAAAAAGCTGAGATTTTTTACATTTGACAAATCACTTATTTTTACGGTCCTTTAGAACAAAGTTCTTTCTTCGAATTAATTTAATGTTTACTAACACAAAACATATGTACATATACTACACCATCTCATTTTGTATTTCTTTGAGGTTATATATTGAACATGTTTAATGTGTCAGCGAAGATATTAATTTTTCAATGAATTTCCGAAGGAGTCCCGCTCTTCACACAGCGGCACACATTAACAACCACATATGCACATACATATGCATGTACTTTGCAGTGACTGGCCGGCTTGTTACTGGGGCTTCACTTATAGTTGAATGTCACTATCATTTGCAGCTGTTGCACCCAATTTTCCAGTAAAAAATACCGTACAGCAGAAGCGAAACGATGGCGCACATATTTTTTGTTTACTTTGTTGTTGTTGGTGTAGTCATTTTTTTCGCACCAAAAACTTGAACCCGTCAAGACTCCTTGTGGGGCGAGCATTTCGATACTGACAACAACAATAAAAAAATCGAGTGACACTCCAACGCTGCTTGAAAACAGCTGCATATTTGTATTTACTTAAGCATAAGTACATGCCTGTTGTGTATGTATGTATGTGTATACGAATCTGTGGATACTTGTATTTAAGCGTGCACTTAAGTGTATAGGCACATGCATATAGAAGACACTCGAAATAAATATGTTAATATATTTCTATGTATAAATGTTACAACTTAGTTTTAATCGCAACGAAATCATGCTTAATTATTGTACCACACCGCCATTTGTGCTTGTTTTAAGCGATTACATTAAGCTTTATTATATTTTTATTTACATCTGCACATAGTAGGACGTTTATGTTTATATTTATGTATAAAGCTATCAATTATTATAGTTATTTTATAGCATATGTAAATTTGTTTGACTCTTACTTCAACTTGAGCTTTTGTTGTTCTTTCCCCCCTCACAGATCGATCATCAGCGAATGTCTGGCGTCATTTTTCTACGTGTTCATCGTTTGTGGGGCGGCAGCCGGTGCTGGCGTTGGTGCCAGCGTTTCTTCAGTGCTGCTGGCTACCGCTTTGGCTTCTGGATTGGCTATGGCTGCATTAACACAGTGCTTTATACACATATCGGGTAGGTGGCAGTCAAAAGTTTTGTATACATATGCTTCGCAAACAAATATATGTACATACGTACATTTGCGGATTCATGTAAATATGTAGTTACTTTAAATCGTCATAAAGAAGTGCGATAACTTGTCTCGAGATAGTTTTGCATCTTTGCACAATTGTCTGGGGACCGGATATCATTCGATTGGGGATAGTGCTGTTGTTTGAGCATTTATTTGCAACAATTGGATTAAATATTATTTACTAATTAAAGCTTTGTCATGATTTGAGTCTATGATCCATGGTCTGATTATTTCACACTAAATGCTTTAAATTGGGTATTTTAAATATAGAAACATCATATATATACATATATAATATAATATTTCAAAAATGAGATAATGGAACAATTACTGACAACCAATTGTATCTTCTTACAACTTTTGAAAGTTAAAAATTTATATTTCACAAATTATTTGAATAATTTGATGACTGACATTCTCAATATCAAAATTTAAAATAAAATAAATCAGACTACAATCACGCTTAACTTGCATAGAATGCTATTTGGAACCCATCGATTTTGAATCCCATCGGCTTTTTTTCATGTACAATAAATAAATTAAGCTTTAATTAATATATCAACACCTTGAATATTGACTATTTCCGAACTTTCTTTATTTATTTTTTTTTATTCTTTAAATATCTGTAATTGTACACATATCCTCTCATGATTACCTCGAATCGTCGCATGTAGCATACTTCTGATTTTTATTCTAATTACAATTTTTATTACCACTCATTAACAGGTGCCCACATAAATCCGGCTGTAACATTGGCAGCATGCATCATTCGAGCCATATCACCAATTCGTGCTGCCATGTACATAACGGCACAATGTGGTGGCGGCATTGCAGGAGCGGCATTGCTTTATGGGTAAGTAGAGCATGTTTTCAAATATAAATGAGACCAAAGTAGAGTGTAAATGGCAAAAGGCATACAAGTTGAAGTTCTCGTAACAGCAAAAGTGCAATAGCACACTTAGCCACAGAGGCTTGGTATGTGCATATGAGTACTGTGCAGGCAAATCGTAGGAAACTTTGAATAGCATATTATACAGAGCATAACTCTTAAGCTAGCGTTAGCAGTATTAAAAATTTTGACAAAAATTTATACATTTTTTTCGCATAGATTTTTGTTATTTTTCAAATTGAATACAAGATTCTAAAGGTTTGGTGATCTTATTAGTTAAAACAATGATGTCATAAATAGAATATTGAATATGTATGCAACACTTTTGGTGTGCAAACTTTTGTTACACGGTGTATAAGTACACTGTATGAAATAATAAATTGTGATGCTGTAATATGTTTATTTACATGCAACTTAAATGCAGTTGTAAGCCCTTAAAAAGTTAGTACGATTTTTATTTTTTGTGTTTTTGTAATTAAAAAGTTTATAAAATATTTTGTTAGCTACACAATATAACTTTATACAATGATGTGCATATTTTTGTATATACAAAATAGAAAATGCAAAAATTACATCTCAGGAAGCTGTAAAGCCTTGCCAAAATTAGCTTTAAAGAGCTTTTTACTTTTTTCAAATATATTTTTTTTATTTTACAGCTTCATGTGTTCTTTAAAATATATTCAAACAATACACAACATCATAAATTTATTTTCGTTGAGGAGAACCACAATTTTGTGGTCTGTGAACGATTATAGTCACTTCTCACTTTCAAACCGCAAATTTCGCAAATTTCAAAGCATTTGCATTTCGACCTGTATGCGTTGCATGTGAATACACAAATATCTACATTTGCATATGTACATACTATATGTACATAAGTATGTAATAATATTTTAAAATTTTTTAAAATTGCTTGCGGGAGAAATCATAGTAACACCCAATGCATTATTTTTGGACTTATTTTTGAGAATATACCATGCATATAGAGTAGTAGCGGATTTGAAAATACCTTCTACTTCGTTTTTCAATGTACAATTATAGTTTTAGGTATAAAATGGGGTCCAATTAATACTTGCAATAATCACAAATTTATTATTATTTACCTTGACAAATAATGAAAACAGAAAATGCCCAAAGTGAGCGGAACGGGACAACAAAGATGCTAATAAGTTGGCCGATTTGAATGAACCCAAAAGCCAAATGCGGATGGATGTTTGACAGCTGTCTTTATCATGCACAAGGGGGAGCCAATTCGTTAATTTCCGAATCAGACCTCTCTCATTATTGCAGCAATTATAGGAGAAAAATCGAGTAGGAAATCGGAAAATGTTGAATATATGCAACTCACTGCATGTAAAATATTAAAAAAACATAATTTTATAAATTTTTTTCCTAAAATATTTTTAATATTAGAACGGCCTTTTGCACTCTTGAACAACATAGAACACAAAAACAGGATGATTCCTTTAAAAATACTAAAATATTTCTCTATAATGCTACTTTTCTCCTGCTTTATAAAGAAATAAATTGATTGTATCCATAAATATCCTATGCAACTGCTGCTTCTACAATAGGCATGAAACTGGAACCAGCCAGCGAACAGGATACGGACATGTAGAAGTGTTAGTGCCCTCAGGTAGTACATTTCCCCCCTGAAATCTCAAACTATTTATGCTATGCACCATGCATACGCTACCTACCTGTTTAATGGTTATATGATATTTACTTTGCCTCGAACGTATCCTTTCAAATGCGTATACGTTACGCATGCACACTATTGACATCCTGTTTGCCTATTTGAAATTCCAACACATTTTTCTATTGCACAAACACATTTGTATGTACTCTATGTGCTTACAGTCATAGAGGATGGTGCGTCCAAAAGAAAACATCTGCTTCAGAGATTTAACTGCACCGAACAAGTTGCCAAGGATTTTCACCCTCGATCGGTCGACGCGATAAATATGGCAGGAGAAAAGAAAATGAAAGACAATGCTGATAGGTTTCTAAAGAATCTATCTATACACATACACATATACATACATATGTGTGTATACAAACGTTGATAACTAAACCGATTGGTACAGTCTTTTCTGCATTGTCACGGCTGAGGATCGTTGGGCACCACTAATTTCAAGGATAAATCGCTGTAAATACACACCATACATACACATGTATGTAAAGCATTATACACACATGCGTGCATTACATTGGCGTAGGTGTGCGGTGCGATCAATACACTCACACCGATGTGCGGGACTCTTGCGAGGATAACAGCCATTTTTAATAGAATTCCGCTTTGACGAGTGAACACGTTTTTGGAATTTTGTAAAATCATCGACATTATCAATGCTTTGGACAGTTTTGTCTTGAAATTTATTTTCACTCTAAATATGTATGGGTATTTACGCTGCAAAGCATTGTTGTTGCTGCAGCGGTTGTCTCTACATATGATGGTGCTGCGCGTATAATGAAGCGATGGTATCGATCGTGTAGTCTGTTCAACATCTGTTTCATTTTGAATTGAGCATTAAAAAATCATGTTTCAAATACATACTTATACACACACGCATTGGTTGTAGTTGTTGTATATGGTATGGTATATGGAGCTCAGGTATACTGTTCGTTTTTTTAAATTGTGCTCTGGTTTTTTGTCTTCCTTTTTGTACACAATTATTAAGCACACTTCGGTTTGCGTCTTTCCTTTTTGCGGGACACGTTCTGTCGGAGAACTCACTTTCGGCGCTCATCTTCAGCAGCTGCAAATGGGGGCCTTTGTCTTTTATGCGTTTGCATCTGCGCGTTTTAACTCTTAAAGACAGCGGATTAATGATTCGTAAACATGTGGCAAACCTCCTCCAAGTGAACGCGAAGAGGAATTACTCAAATTATTGTCCTACATAAAAACACACTTACACACATACTTTTTACTCGTCTCCATCCATTCTTTCTTTTTAGTCTAACTTTGAAAAGGAGATAAAGTACTTTAATTGACTTTATGTAGTCTACTGTTCTTAAAAATTAAATGTCTTAAATATTTAAGTAAATACACAGTGAAATCGTATTAACTCCTAAGTTTGTTACTCTGAAAACCGCCATAAATCGTATTGTAGATTTCGTACTTTGGAAAACTTTTTTTTTAAATTAATCTTCATAATTAAATAAAACTAATTTGATTTTTCGATATATTTCAATTGTATTTTAAACAGTAAATATTCGATTAACAATAAAAATAGACGAAAACATCACGAAACAACTGGTAGCTGGGAGAACTTAATTTACATAAATATGAAAAAAAGTATACAAATGATAATTAAATGGCATGAAATAGTTGACTTGGTTAATAATTTGCACTAAATTCACTATTTTTAGTTATTCGTTCACAACTTCGCTGCATACTTTTCCCCCAGTTTGTGAGATCGCTACTTTGGGGTTGTATATCAAGCGTCCAGCCCAAAAATCATTCAAAATTTTTTAATGTTTTTTATGCTATTTGTGGTTTGATATCACTGCATACATACATTTTCTATAGCATTGAAGTCCGGCCTAATCCAATATCCTAACTTTTTCCTTGTCTTACTCTTTTAGATCATTCTACTACATAAATATCCAGTTTATATATGGACTCAAATAAAAATTAATTTTATTTTTAAGTATATCCAAATACTAATACCATCCATTTTATAATTTTTGTGAACAATTTGCACAATATTATAAAAAGAAAATACGACTCAGACCATCAATCTTCCACCACAGTGGTATATATAGGGTTAAGGGCTTCTTTGGTTCACTTAGGATTAAAAGCTTTAACCTGTAGACAATGTACAATTGTTTTTCCATATGAACTCTTCCTATTTATCTCATTTTAGTCGCTCTGAATCGTTCTTAACCAAATCTACATATTCAATAAAAGTTCTGGATGTTCCAAATGGTTCAATGAAGAAAATATGCTGATTTTGAAACAAATAACACTTAAAACCGGATGTAAGGGGAAAACACACTAATACTAATAATATCACTCGTGTATGCATTTAAGTAATTTATGTTTTTTTTTTAATTTTATACATGAAGAAGCTTAATATAAGGGCTAAGTGTTCTCTACTGTTCATTTCCATTTAAAATTGAAACATAAATTACTTAAAAAATTAACCGAAAGCAACCAGCAACAACTTCATGCAATGCACTTACTTTTGCCATAAATACTTGCTGTTATGGGAAGGGTCTCAGTTTCAAGTGGTTCATTATGGTGATGCTGTTGTTTCTTATATTTATATTGGTGTGTACTTCAGAATACTTTGAAATAATACACGATTTCAAAACTGACTCAAATATTCATTATTCATATTTTTTATTTTAAAGTACAGTGAGCACGCGAGAGATAGAGAGAGAGAAGAAACTAACGAAAACTAAAAAAAAAAAAAATATTTTTATAAAAACAAAAAGTGTATTCTACACATGTAGACATTTTCAATGCCTGCACATATAGAATTACCGGATTTTTTAAATAAAAAAACAAAATCGTGCTTCAATCGTCCTATTTTTTGTTAACCGTCTTCTTTATTAATTAGGAAAATGGTATGCATACAAATGTCTCTCCTTATTTCTATGATATTTTACATTTATGTAAGATTGTGTCAGGGAAATTAAAATGCTTGTTGTCACTCCTCATTTCCGATATACAACTTTCGTAAAATTAGCGTGAGCAATGGTTAATTTCTCATATAATTTTCGAGCGATTTCTTGCATAATTTATTCGATTGAAAGCAACCGCTGATTGCTTTAGCTGCAATGAATACAATAAATGAAGAAAAAACGCACCAATTGACTTTAAGAACGTGCACAACGTGGCGGCATGACATTGATGCGGCGCTCCAATGGACAGCTGCAAATGTCCGGTCTACTGAACCACGCAGTGCAAGCGTCAATGCCACGAGTTAGGATAACTCTGCTGCTAACTGAACTTCTTTCAGCTTAAGCAATGCCCACCAATGTGGCAATAAAAATACGAGTAGTCACATACGCTTTTATACAAATATATGTATGTACATGCAATAACATACTATACACGTGACGGATTTGACTTTTTATTGCCGGGCCGGTGGACTGCAACTCATTTGAATCGGACTAGTTCTGCAGGAAACTCAGTGTTCAGTGCGCTCGACTGCTAGCAAGAGACAATGTCCAGCAAGAGTTGAAATAAAAAACACTCAACAACAACAACCACAATGAAAATCAAAAAGTCAACAAATGTACAATACGTTGGCGTTAAACATAAAAGCGAAGCTGAAAGATATTTTTTAATGCCTGCTATAGTCATCCTTCGTCGCAGGCAGCTGGTGAAATCGAAATGTAACGCAACAGGACGGAGTTAAAAACAAAGCGTACAATTGAGTGAGGAAACCGAATTTTGGTTTTTAAAAAATACCACCTGCCACTAAAAGTCATCTTAAGATATATGTACATATGCAAGTAAGTGCGTGTGTGTATGAACAAATGAATCTTGTCCGTACGCTCTTAAATGTTTAATATGATGCTTTTATATGCATGTATGTATGTATGTATATCCGAATAATGCACAAAAATACCCGTGCTGCGTGCCAAGACGAGCTGAAGATGTGAGATATGTTAGCACTTCCTTCGGCACAAAAGGAAGTTAAGTAAAATTAAATGGTAATTTGTATGGAAGGTGACCGGTTAAAAGTGCATACCTACATACAAATAATTATCAATGTCTACACATACTTAGATGTGTACATATAATACGTATATAAGCACGTATGCATATATGCCACGTTCCTAAAGGCTATCGCTGATTTCTTATAAGTATTATAGTTAAATAATTGTTGATATGGTTGGACACATGTGTGGTTCAGTATGTACATATGTATTATGTATGTGGATATTTGTATGCTGATAAAATAGTCGGTGTACTTGAAAAGGACACTTTCGATAATAATGTGGTGAACGTAGTTTCAATGCTTTGTGATTTAAATACGGAATTTATAAACGATTGTACACATACACATAAACATGTGGTATACATAGCAACATACATATGTATTTATATGCACCATGTAGTAAACACTAAATTAATCAGCAAAACATATACATATGTCTGTAGTTCTCAAGTAGATACTCCTATTTGAAATCAAAGTATTTTTATTACCTATTTTTCAATAAAGTTGTTACACAAAAAAGTTAAGTCAATTCGTCGTTATAGTGCTTTCTTTTTATACTCTCGCAACAAATGTTGCTAAAGAGAGTATTATAGTTTTGTTCACATAACGGTTGTTTGTAACACCCAAAACTAAGCGAGTTAGATATAGGGTTATATATACCAAAGTGATCAGGGTGAAGAGTGGAGTTCAAATCCAAATGTCTGTCTGTCCGTCCGTCCGTCCGTCCGTCTGTGCAAGCTGTAACTTGAGTCAAAATTAAGATATCTTGATGAAACTTGGCACACTTATTTCTTGGCACCATAGGAAGGTTGCTTTCGAAAATGAGCAAAATCGGACCAAAACACATAAAGTGCCATAACTAAGCCATAAATAAAGCTATGGAAATAAAATTTGGTATGAAGGATTACACTATGAAGGGGCATATTTGGATGTAATTTTTTTTGGGAAGTGGGCATGGCCCCGCCCCCTACTAAGTTTTTTGTACATATCTCGCAAACCAATAGAGCTATATAAACCATACTTTCTGCAGTCGTTTTTTTTAGCCACTTCCTAATGCAGTCCAAAAATAAAAGAAATCGGATAATAACCACGCCCACCTCCCATGCAAAAGTTAGGTTGAAATATATATGACGAATATGTGGGTCAAATTGTGTATTATATAATATAAATAAAGTTAAATAAATAAATTGCGAGAGTATAAAATGTTCGGTTACACCCGAACTTAGCCCTTCCTTACTTGTTTAAGATTATTTTAAACGAGTACCGATTTGGGCAGTCTTTTACTGAAAAGAGGGCAGACTAGTTGAATTTTTCACTTCTAAGGTGAAATTAATTTCATCGTAAATTAATCCTGCCTAAAGATTAAAAACATATCAACGGATTGACTAATCTCGTTAAAACGTATTCCCAAAAATATGTATAAATATCGCTGGCTTATGGGCTTAAGTTCTTGAGTCTGTAATAATTAAGAATGAGCTCTTTCATACATAAACTTTTGCAATTATATATTTAGGGTACTCACAAGTTGTCATAAAGTTATAAGTCATAAATGAAAATACTATGGTTGTGAGCAATCGTTATAATTTTGTTGTGATAAATCTGTAGAAAAATCGGATTGACTGAAAAACTAAAATATTCCATATACAACGAACAGAGCGCACTTAGTCGTAATTGTGAAAATTTATTTTGTAAGCAATCCAACAACAATTTTTTTAAACAAGTGTAAAAGTTCAAAACTTTGATTCTACTACACTTTACGACAACTTGTGAGTACCCCAATTATATGTTATTATTTTATTATAACAAATACATATCTACATATGTGGCATTACGTTTTTTTGAAACCATGCAACCAAATTTTACATCTGAACATCTTTAATAGGTACAGTTGTATGTATAGCACACGCGTAAATTGGTTAACTGTTAACGTTTGACCCTTTAAACCACCACTGCATTAATCATTACATGCACCACCTGTTTCATTATTGCCGAACAATTTAACAGTCCGAAGCACTTGTGTGCAACCGATCCTTATTCCTACCCATACATACATATGTAAGTATGTACAACCGCAAACTCTCAGACATTGGACACACACTCATCACGCCAATTTACTCAATTGAATTTAAATTAAATAAAAAACGCATTAGTTTTCGGCTTTTTTGTGCACAACCATTTGCACATATGCAAGTTTTTTTTGTTTGGTTGTTTTGGTTGCACCCACTTGGGCGATAAAGCCAAAACCCACTGCCGAGTGCGGCTCATCACAATTAATCAAAGTAACGCATTGACAATCTGGGGTGTTTTTTGTTGTTGTTTGTGCTTCCAACACAAGGATTGTTGTCGCTGCCCATGTCTGGCGTGCGATATCTCCTCTAATCTGCCAGCACAAAGCACTCAGCCCAGTACATTCACAGAAAGGAATTGTTGCAGCAGCTAAACCGCTGTACACACATACATACATACAGCTGTGGGTGTGTGTGTGTGTTTACATAAATTAAAAATTATTTTAAGTGAAAAACTTACCCTGAACTGTTTACATTTGTGGTGCCTTTGAATTTGATTCAACGAAAATTTTCACACTAGCTGAAGTGTCCAGTGAGATAAATTAATTTTTTTTTCGAGTGCTATTACCGAGAACAACAGTTATGACACAATTGTGCAGAGTGAATTTTAGGTGTTATGAGAGGTGCTTATATATTATATATAGTATATGTGTATTAGAGCTATTGGTATTCGACTAATCGACTAACCGAATTAACTGAATAGGGTGTTATTCGAATAATAATATTCGGTTTGCACTATTCGGATAGTCGTAAGTTATCGACTATTCGATTAACCGCTCATTTCCGACTATTCGGTTAACCGTTCGTTGTCGACTATTCGAATAGTGAAAGTTCATTAAATTTCTATGTTTATTGAAAAATGTGAGACTCATGAAAAATGCGCACAATTAATATTTTCACAAATGAAAATAAACAAACATCAAAGGCTGCTTGGATTTCAAACAATTTTCATTTATTCAAATGCTCGCAGCGGAGCAACTATTCGAATAATGACAGCAGAACAACTATTCGAATAATCGTAGTAGAACGACTATTCGAATAGTCGCAACATTACGACTAATGGAATAGTACTAACCGGTTAATATTCGTACGAACGGTTACAAACCGGATATTCAAATAATCGGTTTTCAGGTTAATCGAATAATTTTAAGAGCCCTGATGTGTATATATGAAGTGTGTTTATAATTACTCTACAGTAAAGCATGTAAAACATCGTTAGCAACTAAATATTCTAAGCAAAATAAAGAATATAAAGTGCCGTTCCAGATTCTTATTCATTATTAATTTTTTATATTTTATTTTAAATGCACACTAGTAACAGTTTAAACTGATACGAGACTGGTAGATTTCGTGTCGAAAACAAAATGGCATATTTTCCGATACCGATTTCGAGTTCACTAAAATTCATCTCTGTCTAAAATATACCTACCAAAATGTTTCCATAAGACTGCGTAACACTTTAGTTCTTTAATAAGTGATAATAACCAAATTAAAGTCAATCACATCCTAAAGTTCACCATAACATACTTATTCAAACTCCATTAAGTGTAAGCAACCTAAATGTCATCCTACTTTGGAGAAGCCTGTAACTGCAATAAGAGTGAGAGGGCGAGTATGAGAAATAGCGGGGTAAAACCATGCTGCACTTAAAGTGTAAATTCCTTTCAAAGTGGAACTACAATTTCAAGCTTTTAGCCACCCATCAGGTGATGCATTCCCCTTAGCGGTGAATCCGTTAACCAACAAACATATCTCGGTGTACCCAGCAACCATGTGTATCCATCTCCGTTTTTATCTTCTAACCACTCAACATGAGCAGTTTTCGTCGCGTGAAACCACTTTATTCCGCATTGCTGTGTTTATAAATAAACCATTCAAACGGAGTTTTGTTTACTCGCCCACCAACACATTTACATAGGCGTACTTACTGTGGCTCCTATGTTTTGTTATGTCGTTGTTTAGAGTGTTTTACGTTAACAGGTTGCGTGACTTCAACGGCCTCAGAGATTTTCGCTACTCTGGCGTAAACAAAAAAATTATATTTTTGTAGCAGTCCGTTGTAACGAAGAAAAGAACCAAAACAAAAACTGAATGAAAATTAGAAAAGGTGAAGCAGATGAGAAGCGTCTGCCAAAGTAAAGTGGGCCATATGAAAGCGACTTATTATATAGGGATGTGTGGTTATTTGAATATAGAGTGTAGAGTGATTAGTGTCACTAAAAAGCATTTAATTCTTACTGTTAGATGTTTTTTAGAATTAACTTATATATTTGTCTAATGTGAATAAACTTCAACTAACATAGTAGATTGCATTTTTGCAGCAAATTAGCCAGCTTTGTTAGTTTAAAGAAATTTAGAAGAATTCTTAGCTCTTCCTAGTATAAAAGCAATATTCCTTTTCCATACCTTCAAATCCGAGTTTTTTTTATAATCTCTAAAGTGTTTCCTAGAGCCCACAATATTCAATTAACGAATACAAATGACATGTTCTTAACAGTTACGACTTTATTGCTGCGGCATAACAAGTGAACCAGTAAAAATGTCATAAATTATGCAAAATGCGGACGAAACTTTCCGCGTTTAAATAAATGAATTGGAATATGTGCAAAAGTCAAATACTTTTATGATTTTACTCTTGGTTTAATTGTAGCTTTACTTGTAAAAAATGTAAGCGTTTGCCGTGCAATATTTTTTCACGCAACCCCTAGCCTAGCCTAGTCCTAGTCATACGTATTTATGTACTCTGGATGTGTGTTGGTTAGGTGGTGGGTCTACTATTTTGAGGCGCATATTTAATTGCATTAAATGTATGTATGTTTGTATAAACGTATGTACAAGGGAAATATTACTGGTTCTTTCCAAAATGTCAAAAAGTCCATAAATTGCAATCAAATGAGAAATGGTATATTATTTTCGAAAGATTACTTCCCTTGCAAGTACTACTACTACTTGTTATTAATTATACGATTGACATTTCGGAAACCACTGCTGTTGTTAGTGGTAGATGTTGATAGCGCATGCAATTGCTTTAGATAACTAAATTGTTTAATACACTGCTAACATTTCTATAAGTAACTGTAGATTGGTTCGTTTCAACTGACATTAAAATTTGTTTAATTAAATACATATGTACGTACATGTAAATAACCCTATGATGACCATAAAAGGAATATTTAAAATATTACAGTATTTATTTACAAATTTAAAAATATTGCTACATAGTCTACTAATAAAAATTGTCGTATACAAAAAAACAACGCTTGCCGTTTACAGCATAACTCATTATTGGTTCATCTAATCGTTAATCGACTTTGAGATTATGGAAAAATTAACTAAACACAATGAATTTGAGCACAAGTATATTTGAAGCGCAGCACAAAATGAACTGTTATAACAAGTTTTAAAATTTTACAAAATATTATTTATATTTTTTTTATTAAATGTTATACATATTACTTTGAAATATATGAAATTAATTTCAAGCAAAGCGATATGCTTCATTCAGCAATGTAAGCAAACAACCTTTGCATTCAACCCCAGAAATATTGCATTCCGCATTAATATCCGTAGGGAATATACATATTTACATATTCATTTATACATATGATGTCTCTGTAAACTTTTTCGCAGATCTTATCACCAAAGTCCTCAGAGAAAACAGACACTTCTCATAAGTACAAGTAATCCTTGTTATTGAGCTGTGAATATGAATGCACATACATACATACTTACACAAGTCAGCACTCGCATACATAAAATAATGCTGCAAATATTGTCTCTATGCAAATATTTAAACATCAACTAAAGGTGCATGAATAGTTATGACCTACAAGCAATCGTTCATGTATGATTTGGCGATAAGTCTGAGTTTTATTAAAGAAGTTTCGTGTTGTTATATATAATATATATATATATATATATATACTATATATACAAATATATGTTTGATTACAATACATAAATACACACGAATATATCTACATATATATAATAATTTTTAGGAAAATATTTAAAGTTGATTCAATTCTTTGTCCTTGCACTCTCTAATGAGCACTTACATATGTACAAACTTATGTACACTGATGCACAATTTGTTATTGTACTATTTCTCTTTCCGGCAGATACAAATTATTTTCAAACTAGCACATTTATATGCACATAGACTGTACATATGTATGTACATACATATGTAATTCGTAAGTCATTAAAACTTTTGCTGATAAAGTTAGCAAATGTGTTTTAGTGCCACAATATTCCTGCATTTATGTGGTGGTCCAAATACGAGTAGCTCGTTCGAGAAAGAATACATTTATGTAAAGTTGTGTTAAAAGATCAAAACAAAAAATAGCCTATATCTTTCCAGGAAAAACTTTTCAGAATTACTTTGTTTTTTTTTCGGAGAAAGAGGTTCCATAAAATCGTTTTTGAACGAAAAAAACTTTCTTTCGAAAATACTACTGGGGCTCGAGTGTTAGATTTAAAAAAATATTAAAAACATTCTCAAGTTATGGTCATTTCAAGTACCTTTCGAGTTATAAATAACCTTGTACTTAACCTTGTGCTGACTTAAATAGATTTTCAACCTAAGGTCAGGGCAAGTACCCTGTACAAACATTTGTGCACATCGCGGGGCGTAGTGCGAAAATTCTTCGTAATCCATCGGAGACAAGCTACAAATTAAGCTCTTTTGTAAGTTTATATTTCGGATGTAAGTAAGTACGAATGCACACACTTTCTTTACTCCACTTTGTTGTCAGCAATTAAGTAAACATTGCTGCCTTTCTTCGTTCCAACCGCTCAACAACCAACCAACTTATGATAATAAACACTTGCCACCGAGTGTGCGTGCCCTGGCAGTTTGCAAAATACTCTTGACAATAAGCACTTGAAGGCTTAACCGCTTTCACCCCTTTGGTGGCTGCTGCAAATGCAGGCTTCTCTATAAATACAACATATTGGTTTTTACTTACTTTCATGTGCTTTTATGCAATTTCACATTTGCGAATATTTCTGCACACATTTTGCACTCTTTGCTGCTGCATTCAATCGAACGCGTGTGCGCATGGCTTGGGAAAACTTTCATGGCCTGCCAAAACGCAACATAACAAAATAAAGTAGAAAACCATCCGTACAAACATAACAGGGTAATTCTTATTTTGTGTGTCAGCGTGCCCTTTTTTGACAGCATCCCTTTCACACACGCATAACCAAATACATGCATATGCAGCCATAATTCACTACAAAAATAGTTAACAATGTAACCGCAAGAACTCCGAAAAAAACAGAGGATTCAAAGTGCAGTATTTTGGAAAGGGTTTGCAGTCAGAGATCAACTTGAGTTTCAAATAAAACAAATTGCCAAAACTTTTTGGTAGAAACCATTGAAAAAACATTATTTTATTCGACCTCAAACCGCGAAAGGGTTGAAGTGATGCACAAATTGTAGATTTCTGGGTCAGTGTTTTTCACGAGATTATTGAATTATACGTGTTTTGTGACACTTCTGCTTTATTAATTGTACGATATGTAGTTATTAAATGAGTGGTTAGAACGACTTGTTGTGTTTATGAGTTCTCATACATACATAGATATTAATATTTTATGGACATGGTAAGAGTTTACGACACGACCTTTCCAGTTGCCTACTTGCAAGCACATAATTTCAGCCATATTGTAAGTATGTCATAGAATTTGTATCAGATGAATTTGTATCCTTTCATACATAGTTCTTATAATTCAATTTCAATAATTCCCTGACAGATGGTGAAGTTCTTGTTTGGATAAAATATCTGTTTGAGGTATGAATATGTTAACAAATTAAATAAAACAAAATTAGATGATGAGAGTAAGCTCTTCGTTTTAAAATCGGTTCCAAACAGTTTAGGTAATTTAGGGAATGCTCTGAAGTGTAATAAACTGTAACGAAAAAGCTTTAAAAGCTCACCGCTGAATTTCTAATGTGAATTACATCGATCTATGGTGAACTCGTCACTGCACGTTAGGGACACATGCGGTGAGAGTAGGGATCAAGCCAGACTCTAGTTGCCAAAGTTGCTTAGAGGGAGGCGAGGTGGAATCATCCAAGCACTTCCTCCTTCAATGTCCATTCATTCGCCAGACTAAGACTAACATACCTCGATAGGCACGCCTTCGGCGAACCCAGCGAAGTGACTGGAATCGGCATTAGCCGACTCATGAACTTACAACGGAGTCCAAGCGTTTTGTCACGCCAGAAGTATTTGGGTGTCACAATGAACTGTCGATGCTGTCTTAGTGAGATTTTCTGTAGATGCGGAGATCTATCCCTTGACCTAACCTAATCTAACATAAACTCAAAGGTGCAGAACTTATATAAAACCAATCTTCTTTTTTTGTTTCGATCAAATAAAGTGTTTATATTCTCAATACGTGTACTCTATTAGTATCCTTATTATATAGCCTGAAGGTGATTACTATATATGGGTCTGTCCTGCAGAAACTGATGATACAATTTAAGGACGTGATACAGTCGTCCAAAGTAGTTTTCCGATTCTGTGATAACAGTTTCAGTATGTAAGAAAGCTTTGAACAGCAAAAGCCTAAAAATAGGTTTTGTCTCCTATGTAGGGATTTATTACAAAAATTCAATATCGTCTACATGAATTGTAGTAATCTAACTATAGAAAAAGTTGCACATCTGCAAGCCCAAATGTTGATACAAAGCAATCAAAACTCAAAGAATTCCCAGAGAATCTCATATTCATGCAAACGATACACATTTACCATACTTTGCCTGAGAGTTCAAAAGGCATTGATGCTGATGAAACCAACGATGACAGGATTGCACTATAATTACCGTAAACTTGATACCTTGCCAAAAAAATAACACCAAAAAACACAACTGCAACAACAACAGTGTGCTCAATAAAAATTATTATTAACCAGAAACTCAATAAAGCTAGAACTTGAGCTGTTAACAGCTGCTTCACACAAAGTAATGCCGAAAATCAAAAATGTGAAAAATGAACAACAAAAAAAAAAGAACTTAAATAAAAGTAAAACAGAATTTAAGAATCAATCTTCTATGGGAGTACATGTGAACAGCTTTCGAATCTTGAAACGTTTCCGCACCATCATTGCCACAGTTGTATGTAATTGTGGTTGTGTTGTGTTGTGTGTGCTTTGGCAGTTTTGCCTCTTCGGTTCACTTGAGATTCATTCGCAGCTCTATAGCTATCAACAATCTGGACAGACACCTAAAAAGTTCTCAGGCCTCTGCTGTGAATCTGCTTGACCGTGAGAAAAATGCAAGCAACGTATCAACGGTGTGTCGTAGGTCGCCGCCAGAGCCAACGGACAGCGCATAGGGTACAGTAACGAGTACCTTGTGATCTTCAGTTTTTGCATTCGAAAGGTTCTACGTGCATAAAAACATTTACTACCTCTCTATGTGTGTGTGTAGTATAGTTCACAAGCACTCATTTTTTGTCGGTTTACTTGTGTATTTAAGTTTGTATATAGTTGTAATAATTATTTTTTTTTTTGGCATTGCTGAGATTTAATTTGTGTCACTTTTTTCGACAAATTTTCCAAAAATTCAATGAAGTGACAACATATTTTTTTAATTTTACACCGTTTTATACTCATACATATGTATGTATGTTAATCTAATCTAATCTAATTAGTGTTTAGGGCGTGATTTTAAACACTTTCAATTGGATTCTTCCCAGATTCAGCCCACTGAAGGGTTATATTAAGGTGTTAGGTGGGTTTCAGAGTTGAAAACAAGGATATTTTTAAACTTTTTTTAATTCATACAATCATATATTTCCTTTAAACAATTTAGCATATAAAAAATACATATACATACATTTTAACGAAAAAACTATTTTTTTTGCCAAATTTAGAATTTTACTCGGATCGGTTGGATATTTCTGGATAACATTTTAAACATATTGTAATGAGATAAAGAACATGTTTGCAAATTTTGAAATTTTGAAACCCACCTAACATCTTAAGTGCGGGTGTTGGTTTATTATTTAGATTCTCTTTTCTTTATTTTTTAAGCAGCTATTCTACTCTTTGTTGCCAATCTAACCGCGGCTATCTGGATTTTTAATATGCTACAATAATATTACATTTACTTTCGGCATTGAATTGAGTATATGTCCCATTAAGCTTTTCGATGCTATCCCAAAAGCAGTTGTGTTATTTCTGTAAAAACTCTCCATTGGCTTTATTTAGCTGAAATGTCTGATATTTTTTCGAATAAAAGATTAGCTGACAATGTTAGAAAACACTAAACGAAATAATATGTTCTCAATATCAAATATTTTTCTCGTTCATTTATGATGGCAAAATAAGATATATATGAAAATAGTCAATCAAATTCCGATCATAAATATATTCTGACCTCGAGTTGAAGTTAATATATACTACATAAGTATATACATATGTATGTAATCTCCTGAATTCAACCAATGATATATTTGGATTCCAATGGTATCGTTCTTATGAAATTTATTGAGAAAATTTGTAGAATTATAACTAAGACTTACAGCAATTCGGAAAAGAATATTTATAATGTCTTAAATATGAACAGTATTTATCTAAATATATATTTCAACGCTAGGGTGGGTAAAGAAGGTGTCTTTGGCACAACAGTCGGAAAATTCAGCCTCCATGACGAAACATCACCAAACGATCTGAGACTGTTCAACTTCGCTGGGGCCCGAAATATACTCGTCTGTAGTACTAGATTCCAGCATAAGAAAATCCATCAAGTTACTTGGCTGTCCCCGGATCGAATCACTCGCAACCAGATCGATCATGTTGTGATAGATGGACGACATGTCTCCAGTGTTTTTGATGTGCGTACGCTTCGTGGTCCCAACATCGACTCGGACCACTATCTTGTAGCAGCTAAGATACGCACCCGCCTCTGTGTAGAAAAGCGTACACGTCAACAAACACAAGGAAGGTTCGACATCGAGAAGCTGCAATCACAACCGACAGCCGAACGATTTTCTACTCGACTTGCACTCCTGCTCTCTGAGAGCACTCATCAGCATCTCGGTATAAGGGAGCTGTGGGACGGCATATCAAACTCCTTACGTACAGCTGCAACCGAAACCATTGGTTTTCGGAAAAGTCAAAAAAATAGCTGGTATGATGAGGATTGTCGTCTCGCAGTGGAGAGAAAACAGACTGCATACCTCGCAATGTTGCGATCGACCGCAACACGAGCGGGATGGGAAAGATACCGAGAGCTGAAGAGGGAAGCGAGACGCATTTGCAGACAAAAAAAGAAAGAGGCCGAAATGCGTGAGTATGAAGAGCTTGACAAGCTGGCCGACAGGGGTAATGCTCGAAAATTTTACGAAAAGATCCGGCGACTAACTGAAGGTTTCAAGACCGGAGCGCACTCCTGTAGGACCCCCAGAGGTGATCTAGTTATTGATGACCAGAGTATACTGAGTTTGTGGAGGGAACACTTCTCCAGCCTGCTGAATGGCAGTGAAAGTACAACACCAGGAGATGGCGAACCCGATTCCCCAATCGACGACGATGGAGCAGATGTTCCATTGCCCGACCGTGAAGAAATTCGAATAGCAATTACCCGCTTGAAGAACAATAAGGCGGCGGGTGCCGATGGATTACTGGCCGAGCTATTCAAATACGGCGGCGAAGAGCTGATAAGGTGCTTGCATCAGCTTCTTTGCAGAATATGGTCGGAAGAAAGCATGCCTGACGATTGGAATCTCAGTGTACTCTGCCCAATACACAAAAAGGGAGACCCCACAATTTGCGCCAATTACCGTGGGATAAGCCTCCTCAACATCGCGTATAAGGTTCTGTCGAGCGTATTGTGTGAAAGACTAAAGCCCACCGTCAACAAACTGATTGGACCTTATCAGTGTGGCTTTAGACCTGGAAAATCAACAACGGACCAGATATTCACCATGCGCCAAATTTTGGAGAAGACCCGTGAAAATAGGATCGACACACACCATCTCTTTGTCGACTTTAAAGCTGCTTTCGACAGCACGAAAAGGAGCTGCCTTTATGCCGCGATGTCTGAATTTGGTATCCCCGCAAAACTAATACGGCTGTGTAAGCTGACGTTGAGCAACACCAAAAGCTCCGTCAGGATCGGGAAGGACCTCTCCGAGCCGTTCGATACCAGACGAGGTTTCAGACAAGGTGACTCACTCTCGTGTGATTTCTTTAACCTGATGCTGGAGAAAATAATACGAGCTGCAGAGCTAAACAGAGAAGGTACAATCTTCTATAAGAGTGTACAGCTACTGGCGTACGCCGATGATATCGATATCATTGGAAACAACACCCGCGCCGTTAGTTCTGCTTTCTCCAGACTGGATAAGGAAGCGAAACGTATGGGTCTGGTGGTGAACGAGGACAAGACGAAATATCTCTTGTCGTCAAACAAACAGTCAGCGCATTCGCATCTTGGCTCCCACGTCACTGTTGACAGTCATAACTTTGAAGTTGTAGATAATTTCGTCTGTAGCACTAGATTCCAGCATGAGAAAATCCAACAAGCTACTTGGCTGTCCCCGGATCGAATCACTCGCAACCAGATCGATCATGTTGTGATAGATGGACGACATGTCTCCAGTGTTTTTGATGTGCGTACGCTTCGTGGTCCCAACATCGACTCGGACAAACACAAGGAAGGTTCGACATCGAGAAGCTGCAATCACAACCGACAGCCGAACGATTTTCTACTCGACTTGCACTCCTGCTCTCTGAGAGCACTCATCAGCATCTCGGTATAAGGGAGCTGTGGGACGGCATATCAAACTCCTTACGTACAGCTGCAACCGAAACCATTGGCTTTCGGAAAAGCCAAAAAAACAGCTGGTATGATGAGGATTGTCGTCTCGCAGTGGAGAGAAAACAGACTGCCTACCTCGCAATGTTGCGATCGACCGCAACACGAGCGGGATGGGAAAGATACCGAGAGCTGAAGAGGGAAGCGAGACGCACTTGCAGAAAAAGAAAGAAAGAGGCAGAAATGCGTGAGTATGAAGAGCTTGACAAGCTGGCCGACAGGGGTAATGCTCGAAAATTTTACGAAAAGATCCGGCGACTAACTGAAGGTTTCAAGACCGGAGCACACTCCTGTAGGACCCCCAGCGGTGATCTAGTGGTTGATGACCAGAGTATACTGTGTTTGTGGAGGGAACACTTCTCCAGCCTGCTGAATGGCAGTGAAAGTACAACACCAGGAGATGGCGAACCCGATTCCCCAATCGACGACGATGGAACAGATGTTCCATTGCCCGACCGTGAAGAAATTAGAATAGCAATTACCCGCTTGAAGAACAACAAGGCGGCGGGGGCCGATGGATTGCCGGCAAACAACACCCGCGCCGTTAGTTCTGCTTTTTCCCGCCTGGATAAGGAAGCGAAGCGAATGGGTCTGGTGGTGAACGAGGACAAGACGAAATATCTCCTGTCATCAAACAAACAGTCAGCGCATTCGCGTCTTGGCTCCCACGTCACTGTTGACAGTCATAACTTTGAAGTTGTAGATAATTTCGTATACCTAGGAACCAACATTAACACCGATAATAATGTCAGCCTTGAAATCCAACGCAGAATCACTCTTGCCAACAGGTGCTACTATGGACTGAGTAGGCAATTGAAAAGTAAAGTCCTCTCTCGACGAACAAAAACTAAACTCTACAAGTCCCTCATCATTCCCGTCCTACTTTATGGTGCAGAAGCGTGGACGGTGTCAACATCCGATGAGACGGCACTAGGAGTTTTCGAGAGAAAGGTTTTGCGGAAGATTTACGGTCCCTTAAACATTGGCAACGGCGAATACCGCAGAAGATGGAATGATGAGCTGTATGTGTTGTTCGACGACATAGACATAGTCCAGCGAATAAAAAAACAGCGGCTACGCTGGCTGGGTCATGTTGTTCGAATGGATGAAAGTGCCCCAGCTCTGAAAGTTTTCGATGCAGTACCCGCTGGTGGAAGCCGAGGAAGAGGGAGACCTCCACTCCGGTGGAAGGACCAGGTGGAGAAGGACCTGTCTTCACTTGGTATTACCAATTGGCGCCAAACCGCCAAAAGGAGAGATGCGTGGCGCACTGTTGTGGACTCGGCTATAACCGCGTAAGCGGTTTCTACGCCAGTTAAGAAGAAGAAGAAGATAATTTCGTCTACCTGGGAACCAGCATTAACAGCAATAACAATGTCAGCCTGGAAATCCAACGCAGAATCACTCTTGCCAACAGGTGCTACTATGGACTAAGTAGGCAATTGAAAAGTAAAGTCCTCTCTCGACGAACAAAAACCAAACTCTACAAGTCTCTCATCATTCCCGTCCTACTTTACGGTGCAGAAGCGTGGACGATGTCAACATCCGATGAGACGGCACTAGGAGTTTTCGAGAGAAAGGTTTTGCGGAAGATTTATGGTCCCTTAAGAATTGGCAACGGCGAATACCGCAGAGGATGGAACGATGAGCTGTATGTGTTATTCGACGACATAGACATAGTCCAGCGAATAAAAAAACAGCGGCTACGCTGGCTAGGACATGTTGTTCGAATGGATGAAGGTGCTCCAGCTCTGAAAGTATTCGATGCAGTACCCGCTGGTGGAAGCAGAGGAAGAGGGAGACCTCCACTCCGATGGAAGGACCAGGTGGAGAGGGACCTGGCTTCGCTTGGAATAACCAATTGGCGCCAAACTGCCAGAAGGAGAGATGCGTGGCGCGCTGTTTTGGACTCGGCTATAACCGCGTAAGCGGTGTCTACGCCAGTCAAGAAGAAGAAGATTTATCTAAAATAACAGATTATCTACAAAATATTGGCACAAAAACTTTTAAAATCACAAGAAAATAATAAAAATTAAATTGCTTTATTGTAAGTGAATATATTTAAAAAAACGCACTAAGGGTGCTTTAGTTCTGTCCAATACTGTCGGAAATTCTAAAATTGGTTACTAATTAACAAATTATAATTAGTTTGTGTGAAATTTTGCATTTCAAACGAAATTTCTTGTGCCAAGACTTGGAAAATTAAAAAAAAAAACATGTGTATGTTATACTTGTATAATAAATATATATATGTATGTATATATATAAATTATCGCAGTTTAATCCGAGGTCACAGAGATATATGTAATTCCTTTATATGCCCATAAATATCGTATGCATGTGCAGATGTAGGTGCACATCAACCTATTTAACTGCAAATACATTTATAAGATTAGGTTTTCATAATCATTTTTTCAGTATTTTAGTATTTTACAATTTTAAATTAATTATATCTTAATTTTTTTTCTACTTTTAGTGTTACCGTGCCTGGTTATCAGGGCAATCTACAGGCTGCAATATCTCACAGCGCCTCATTGGCCGCCTGGGAACGATTCGGTGTGGAATTCAGCCTGACTTTTGTCGTTGTACTCACTTATTTCGTTTCAACCGACTCCATGAAGCGTTTCATGGGCAACTCAGCCATCACAGTGGGGTGTGCGTACAGTGCATGCAGTTTCGTTTCTGTAAGTATATTCTATATAACTAGATTACTGTATATATAAGCACATATTACCTGTACACAAACGCATGACCGCTTAATTGCCATTATATGGCATATCCTTTTGACAATTTGTAACGTCAGTCAGCCGTGGTAATTTATTTAAAATAGACTTAAAAACTAGTTGGTATGAACTTTGCAGAGCAGTTAAAAATCAAATTCGCTATGTCGCAATGATAATGAGTAGGGCGGCGATAACTGTGACAACGTCGGAATTTACTCGTAAATTAAGGTAGCAATGAAACCCGATTAGCTCTGCGTACCCAAGAGCACGTTATGAATGTATGTAACTTCGCTCATACTCGTTTTAAGACATCCACTCGTACATACCTAAGTATACCTGTTGATGACATTGGTAGAAAACACCTGCCGTTTCGGAATTTTTAATGCGAATGTAGCCGATATAAAGAAGAGAACGGAGGTAGAAAATCAATGACCATTCAGAAATCTTGAAACTACACAACAATGCATTATTGTTGTTGTTGTACGCATTTGTTTATGTCCGTCTGTATGCGGCTGTGTTTAGTATGTCGTTATTTAAGCATAAAGAATTGAAAATATGATATAAAAAAATATGACAATTTCGCAACAATTTATAATATGCTTCATATATGAAGAGTATATCAAAATTAGCCAATTAAGCACACCATATTTACATAGTCTTAAATCTGTTAAAAGCTTTACGCTACATTTGTACTTAGGTTAACAGGCAGATCTCTGCATTTGCAGAAAATCTCACTTAGACAGTTCTGAACTCTGTCCTTTGTGGACATTTGTACTTACGTTAATATAATTTATATATATTTGTTTTTGTTTTTTACAGATGCCTTATTTAAATCCGGCTCGTTCGTTGGGTCCATCTTTTGTACTGAATAAATGGGATAATCACTGGGTCTATTGGTTCGGTCCACTTGTTGGCGGCATGGCGTCTGGCTTGTTATTCGAATATGTTTTCAGTACGCGTCGCAACTCACGTGTACACAAACCAAGTGTCGATAACGACTCTTCCTCCATACATTCCGAAGATGAATTAAATTACGATGTGGACGTTGAGAAGCCACACATGCCAGTCAAATATCCTCAAGGTACATATCCCCGTGGACAGACGAGCGCCAAAACTGCGGTCGCAAGTAACACTGGCACCATTCCTGGTGCAGCGAATTATTGCCAGAATCTGTACACAGCACCGCCGTTGAATAAATTCGATCAGCCAGAGCCATTATATGGAGGCACACGTTCCCTGTACTGCCGCTCGCCCACACTCACACGCACCAACCTCAACCGCTCACAGTCTGTATACACCAAGAGTAACACAGCTATTAATCGGGAGATTGTACCACGTCCGGGCCCGTTAGTACCGGCACAAAGTTTATATGGCATGCGTATGACACAAACACAAACGCAGGCGCAGTCGTCACATTTGCAAAATCAGAATGTACAGAATCAGTTGCAGCAGCGTTCAGAGAGCATATACGGCATAAGGGGTTCAACAAGGCAATCACAACAACAGCAGCAACAACAACAACACCAACAACAGCAACAACAGCAACAGCAGCATCAGCAATCTCATCAGCAGCAGTCACAACAGCAGCATCAACATCATCACCAACAGCAACAACATCATCAACAACAACAGCACCATCAACATCAACCAGCCCAACAACCTCAACATCACCAACCACAACCCAACAGTCAGGATGGTCAACAGGGCTTTCAGCCGGTATATGGCACACGTCATAATCCTAACCCAGTCGATGGTAATGTGAAATACGATCGTCGGCCCGAGTCAGCTTACGGCATGGCTATGCATCGAAATCGTGGCCAATCCGCACAATCGGATGACAGTTCATATGGATCATACCATGGCTCAGCAGTAACCCCACCGGCACGTAATCCAAATAGTGGTGAACCGATGCTCATGTATGCCCCACCACCGCCAATGCCATCGAGTCATTCCCAAGTCATTGCGCCACCGCCAATTCGTACTCAGTCAGAGCGCAAAGTAACGGCACCAGTTGTGGTGTCTCAGCCGCCGCAAATCACAACCGGCGTAGTCACATATTCGGCGGGTGCCGGACAAGGTATGCCACCACCACCACAACAGACCACGCAACAATCGCAGCAGCAACCACCGCCACAACAGCAGCAACAGCAAACGCAACAACAACAACAAATCTTAGTTCAGCAACATCAACCCACACAACAGCAACAACAACAACACTATGGCATGTTGCCAATGCGGAGCAATTGAAATAGGAGTTTACGCGTTGCCAACGCCAAGGACTATATGAACGGAAGTTTATAGATTAAATGCTCGAGACTTATATGTAAATACTATATTTATAATATTTATATGTATATTGTTCGTGAATTGAGCATTTCGAAAAATACGACTGCGTACCCTACGTATGTATGTATGGTATGAAAGTCGTGTATTTCAATATGAGGCATATTGCCTGAACTGTTTTAAATTGTTCGAAAAGTTGAAAACTACTTTAGAAATACATAAGTATATGTTGAACACAGGGACTTTAGTAAATATGTAAATAAATAACTAATAGCTCATATTTACATGCAGACATACATACATGCATTTCAGAGAATGTTCTTCCCAACTGAATTTATCTTTTTATACGTATCTAGTTCTTAACTCTAGTTATATTTTGCAATTTGTAATAGTTTTATGTTAAGTGATTTATAAGGCACACTATATGTATGTATTTAGGCTTTGTTGAGTTCAAAAATTTATTTTAATTGATATTGCTGATTTGTAGTAAGCTGACTAATAGTTATATAATAATATTTGTATGTAAGTAAATTTAGTCTATTAGTTATTAGTAATAGCAGTACAACAAGTAGTATAGTAATGAATTATTGGCTGTAAGTTTAGAATAAAATAATGCATAGTTATTCATTAATCAGAGTATACTCAATACATATTTGTTTATGTACATACATATGACAATTACATATATTAAGTTTATGTATATGGATACTGTTAGATCTCCAATCGGAATTCGTCAATAAATTGAAAATATCAATACAATTGTTGCTGTTATTTTTATTGTTTTTTATGTATTATTTGAATGGATAGGTTTATGTGTGTGCTGTTGCTATTATAGTCCAGATTTCTATTCCTGCTACCCGTTCTGTGCGAGTTGTAGGGTAGAGAGACTATCAGAGGTGACACCAAGTTTCTTTGAGTTTATAAATACATATGTATAACTTAACTTAACTTAATGTAACTTTGTTTGGTCGATGCTGATTGCAGTCTTATGAGGTTAGGTGGGTTTCAAAATTTCAAAATTCGAAATTTTTGTTTGTTTTTATTAAATAGTGCATTATGTTTAAAATATTATATTATCCAAAAATATCAAATCAATAGGAGTAAAATTATAAGAGATAAACCCTTTGGAAGATACGCGCATCAGGCCACGTCAGTTTGAATGAGCTTTAAATGCGTTAATTTCAAAACTCAATTTTTAAGTCTGTGGACACGATTTCTCAAAAAGGTTATTCGTTTTAATATTTCCTTTTTTCCTTCGTTCATTAACTAGATTGAGCCATGTACTATCGAAATATTTTTGGTTTATAGATTTTAGATGAACCAATAATGAGTTATGCTGTCCAGCGCAAGATCTTTTTTTGGACACGTCATGGGAGATGAAGTGCCAACGGCTGAGTTTTCGGTATTTGTAAATAAAAATTTCACAAAATACTGTTAAAATATGTATCTTTGATATGCAGAATTGTTTAAATAAAATATATATACAGAGGTAGTCAAATAAGTGAAGCAAATCAAGGTGATCTTCGCAGTGCCCCGACCTAAACTTTATTGAAAATATTTTACGAAATTACCGACATTTGGTCTATAATTTCGTACAGCTTTTACGGCTTTATAAATCTACATATATTTTACAGCTTTTTGAAAAATTGTATGTATATACAGTGGAACTTCTCTAACTCGAATCACCATAATCCACAAAAAAACTTCGAGTTAGAGAGACTTCGAGTTATAGAATTTTCATTAAAACATTCAATTTTTGAAAACTCTGTAAAATATAAATGTTTACCCAGTTTTATTTATTTACTTCGCATAAAGTTTTATGTACATACGTTAAAACATGCATTATGTAGTTTTGTTTGTTGCAGTTTCCTATTGTTTGGCTCTTGACGTCTGTATCCCATGCCTTTGTTACAAGATTTATGCAACCCATAAGTGTAATATCATATTTTTTGTACAGGTCCATACGATATAGAGGGACTCTTTTAAAATTTTGCCTCGATTGTAAAATTTTAAATTTTGTATTGTACCCTTTTCGAAAAGTTCGATTTATGGAAGTAAATTTGTATGAAATTTGACTTCTATTGCCAATTTAAGAGTTCGAGTTGTGGAGAACTTCGAGTTATAGAAGTTTGAATTATGGAAGAAAATTTGTATGAAATTTGACTTCTAAAAGCTAGTGCCAATTCAAAAGTTCAAGTTTTGGAGATCTTCGAGTTATAGAAGGGCGAGTTATGGATGATCCACTGTATATATATACACATATATATTTTTTTATATATTTATATAAAATTAAAAAATACCTTATACCTTAAAAATACCTTAGCCTCTGAAACCCACCTAACCCATTAAGGGGATCATCCCATGTGACACCCTGTTTTTTATTTGAGTTTTTTACTTTTTTTTACGATCAGTAAATATATAGTGCTTTAAGTTTATTAAAAAAAATAGCAGCGTTTATCTGTAAGCTTAAATGCATGGAATGCACCAAGACAGTGCCAAGTGCACCCAACAAATTTCATGAGGAAAGTTTGAAAAACAGTTTTGAAGAAAACGCGTTCAAAGTTTCCAGTTGCCAACTCAGCGCTTCGAGCAGCTCCTTCTTCTAACAGCTCGTTCTTCTAAAATGGATTCGAATTTAAAAAAAATTACTACTGTATTTTAGACATGAATAAATTTTTATATTCCAGTATCGAAGATAATTTCAATTTATTATGAGAACAGTATTAAAGAGCACCCATAAATACTAGTGTCAGTTACGTATAAAAATCTATGAATACCTTTCCTTATATACTTTAAGAATCTTCGCTTATCAATTACGGGCTCCAAATTAGGAATCTTCGCATTTCAGTCACCAAAGATAATTTCTCAATGTTAATAACCATATACAGTAGAAACTCGTTTATCCGGCCCTCAGTTATACGGATTCGCGATTATCCGGACTACCAACCGCTACCAATTTATATGTATCAGAGATCTGCATTGAGTACTAATGAAATTAGTGCACTAACTCATGAGACAAACAAATTAGTGCAAATGAGTACTAATACTAATATCAAAAATTACTAAGACTCATTTCCACCAAACCAAAAAAAAAAACACATAGTATTTCTACACTTATATGTGCCGTTCATATGCCTATGCCGAATGCATATCGACAACAATTAGTCCGGTTAATCGAGTTTCTACTGTACTTCTTGGATTAAATTGTCCTTTCCAATACTCAGATTTGTCTCACAATCTATGCATAATTATCAAATTAAATACATGCAAATAAGTATCAGTCTTTCCAAAGATACTTGTGGCTTTATCAGATCAAAGCTACTATGGTTTATTATTTCGATTCCAGTATAACTCTGTGTATTGTTTTAATTTCGCCCTAAGGTAGTTGGTAATTCATTGTTTTATCCAAGACAAAAACCAAAAGTGGTGAAATGTGGGGAGAATAATATGTACATTTGACATCTGCAAACTATTATAAATAATGCAACTCTGCTTCTTTGCTTTTCTAATCCTAACAGAATTTCGGAAAATTTCCAATCAGACAACAGGAGATATAAAATGTGAACAGCGAGAGTGAAATGTCAGCCAAGGATTTGCAAAATAATTTTTAATAGAAGTCAAAATATACTTTATTGATATAATAAAATAATTTCAGAAGTTTGGTAATACATACATGTTAGCGTAATAAAGGAAAAACATCTGACTACGAAAGGGATATCACTGAAAACAAAAGTTCAAGGTTTGTGGCTGTTGGCCAAATAGGGTCGATATGTATGCAAATATTCTAAATTTCAACAATTTTATTGGATATACAAATTTGCACTTGTTTCAGATAGTTCTAGTGGCGGGATTACGTTAAGAACATTTCTGAGAGTGTATACAAGTTCATTAAATTTATTAGCAATGGAACCGCCTTCTACATTTCATCCATGCGATGAGGCTGTGATTGCTACAAATGATGATGCCAGCGATTGTAAGCGGTGTGCAGTTCGATTAGGATATTGGAAAGATGACTATATTGGATATTTTGTACGAAATCAGGATAGAAAAGCGCCTGAGATAAATCGAGGCTATTTCGCGCGTGTGAAAGGTGTCGAAATGTGCATAGAAAAGTTTCTGAAGGTTAGTGTGTACTGAAGAAATTATGATTGATTTACTTTACGTGCAGATGATTGTGCAGGTGAATCGCGAATCAATTGTTTAATAAACAATATATGAAGTGTATCATATATATGCTGAAACATATGAGTATATATTATATTTCTTTATTTAATGTATTTCATTTAATCCTTTCAGAAAACTGATGGAAATTGCCAAATTATAAATCTTGGGTGTGGATTCGATACACTATACTTTCGACTGAAGGATACACCACACCAAGTAAAAAACTTTATAGAATTAGATTTTCCAACGGTTACAGCACGAAAATGCTACACAATTAAGCGCAATAAAGCATTGCTTGCGAAAATCCATGACGAGGATGGAGAAGTTCGTCTTAGCACAACAGACTTACATGCCCCCAACTACCATCTGATGGGTGTAGACCTTAGAAATTTGGAAGAATTAGACAATAAGCTGCAGCAAGCAGAAATTGACTACAAACTTCCTACGATATTCCTTGCGGAGTGTGTGTTGGTTTACATTGAAGCACAGAATTGTAAGAATTTACTCAAGTGGATATCCAGCAAATTCAGCACTGCTGTATTTGTCAACTACGAGCAGGTGCGTAGTTATTTTTTAGCATTTGATATATATATTAGCATCTTGTAAATATTAATTTCATTTTTTAAGGTCAATATGAATGACAGATTCGGAGAAGTGATGTTAAATAACTTACGTGGGCGTGGCTGTAGTTTAGCTGGTGTTGAATCGTGCATTTCCTTGGATACTCAAATGGGTCGATTTCTGGAATGTGGTTGGAATGGAAGTCGCGCTTGGGATATGGTACAGGTTTACCAAAGTATATCCCCAACCGAACGACAACGTGTTGAAAGACTAGAGATGCTTGATGAAGCCGAACTTCTCATACAGTTATTCCAACATTATTGCCTTGTCATAGCTTGGATAGGAGAACTCTTCCAGGATATTGAGATTACGTAAGTAATTACCCTTCGTTTACATTGTCTTATTTTATTTATTTTATTTCTGTTTTCGTACACAGAGTGGAAAAGCGTATGTCATCACTGAACATTGATTAAAGGAGTGCATGCAATTATAAAAGCATTCTCTGCGATCCACAAACCCAGTGTAAAGCATTGTAGGGAATGATGACACTCGACAAGAATTGCTTAATTAACTCGGGAGCACCGTATGCTATTCTGCTACTTTTATTAACGTTATTTTTTATATTGAATGAAAAGTTTCATGGCTATTTGTGTACTTTAAGAATTGAACTATGTAAAATATAGTTTCTTTGTTTGTAAGGTATAGGCGAATTTGCAAGATACATTTTCTATGTAATTTATATGTAAAAATTTATAACAAACAAACAAAAAATCCAATTTATTATAATGTTTCTAAGTGTTAACAAAATTTGTCCTATGTTTATTTCCATAACTTCTTAACATCATATTTTCCTCCATCAAAGTATTTATCTGAGTGTGTGTCGTCGTGTTTAACACTTAACAAAAGAATCAAAATGAATACTAATAAAGCTGAAAGAGGAGCCAAATTCAATATAGTATATGTATATGTGTATATGTAAAAGAATGTTTTGAAGATAGTTTTGGAAACTCTCCATAAATAAAAATGTTTGAATTGTAAAAAAAGTGAATATTATTAAAACCATATATCTGTTGTAAAGGGAATGGTTTGCCACTCTCTCACATTCTTTGTTTTTAGGAATCAATAGGAACAACTTGAAAATGAGTAATATTAAATGTATTTGGCATTTTTGAGATGAGGTATCGCTAAAAGAATTGTTTTTGAAAATGTATATTAAAAAACGATTAACGAAAATTAATCTGGCAGGGAATTTTGGAATATACAGATTGTGGATAGCCTGTTAGCATATCATTAATTGAATATGTTTCTTATTCTTTTATTAGTAGCTAGATTTAGATGCGGATGAAAACGTCTCGGCTACAAATTTCTTCATTTTTGAATCTTATCCTCCTCGATCCCCATGACAAGCCTACTGGAAGACTATTGAAATGTCAATTTTGATAATTTTATAAAATAAAGCACAATAAGTGTGGATTATAGATTTTATATTTAACCCCTTCTCGTGAAAACGATATTGAGGATAATTCCGATGATGAAGAGACTTGGAAGTAGTATATGATAGAAAATTTTAGAAAAACAAATAACGAAAGGACGAGGAAGAGAAATCCGTCATTGCGAAGTTATACCAAAAGCATAGGCCAAATGTTTGATATGGGTTTCAAAAAAACTTGTGAATTCTCATCAATGCTCAAACGATGGTGAATGAGACGTTGAAGGATGTGGACACCATTTAATTTTTTTTGTCAGTCCTTCAACGATAGCTTCTGCAGTTTGGTTTCTGAAAATAACAATGCAAAAGCTTTTAGGCGCTGATATTGTCGTGTTGTGCTTGAAACTTCGCATGTGTTATACAAATTCTTTTTAAGTTGAGAAGTAACATGCATTTTGTTGACAATTCGACTGTTACTGACGAGGGAAAAAATTAAAGATTTTGGAAATTGCAACCATTATTAAACGCATTGTTAAAAATATGTAAATTGATTCAAAGAAATGAACAAATGCTTATTTTTTGTACAAAGGAGCAAACACATGGCAAGATGGAAAGCCAAATAAGCAATTGAGAATTGGTGCACTTTCATCTCAGTGAAGTTTTCATTGACCGCTACTTTTTTTCCATAAATATACTGGAGCGTTGGTTAGATAAAGGGGTATTAGCTCTCAAACGACAAAATATTACTAAAAAGGGAAGAGAGGTTGCAAAATGTGTGCAATAAAGTGGATGGATAGCCTCAATATCGGCTGCATCACTTCATTTCCAAACCACTAGGATATGGGATATAGTGCCTGAAAGGTACATTACTGTTTATTATCCAAACAAATATGTAATCCCAAAGTTTTTAGTTTCTTAATGTAATTTAAAGTAAAACAAGTAAGGAAGGGCTAAGTTCGGATGTCACAGAACATTTTATACTCTCGCAATTTATTTATATGGTATAAAATCAATTGAAAGTTGGGAACCCTAATATTAGTTATAAGGGAGTTAGGGAAGTTATGTCCCGATTCCGCGCACGGAGACATATTATTAGAAGAAACATATTCCCATAAGTGGGCGGAACCACGCATATTTTAAATTTTGTATACCATTTTGAGTGCAGCTCTTCTGTACCATCTATAGGCCGATAAGCCTAACCTTTTTCCTTCTGAAAATATTAGAGAAAATATTAGATGAGCATATAAGGGACGCAGCCCCATTGGCAGCTTGTCCAAAGCACAATATGCGTATACAAAAAGCAGATATGTAGACTGCACTCCATTCACTAGCATTTAATATCGAAAAGGCCCTGGAATACAAGGAGTATCTCAGAGCTTTTCTGGACACTTCCGAAGCATTCAATAACGTTTCAGCAGAATCCATTCTGAACGGTATCGAGTCTTTAGGGGTTGAACCTGTCATACGAAAGAGGGTAAAAAGCCTCTTGACCTTTAGAAGGATAACAGCAGAATGAAACGATGCCAGAACGACCAAGGAAGTTGGCACTCCGCAAGGAGAAGTACTATCTCCGCTCCTTTGGACACTGGTAGTGAATAATTTGTTGAAGATCTTGGAAGGTAAAGCCCCCAATAGAGTAGCGTATGCGGTCGATATTGTCATAGTAATAACGGGAAAATGTTCTGCGTACTATTAGTAACATTATGACCAGCACACTCAATACTGTCCAAAATTGCGCAACACAAGCAGGCCTGGGGTTGAATGCGGAAAAAACCGATCCGCTTGTTTTTACAAGGAAGTACAAAAACCCTTAATGGAGGTTCCCCTAGTTAAACGGAACAGAACTATCACGGAAGGACGCAACAAGTATCTAGAAGTTGTCTTGGACATAGAGATGCTGTGGAAGCACAATGTGGAAGAAAGGATAAGGAAGGCCAATAATGCTCTATATGCATGCAGGCAGTTGCTCGGCACTATCTGGCAATAGTGAGACCAATTCTGCTCTATGGTGCTATTGTGTGGTGGACAGGCATAACGAAATCAACTTACCGAAAGTCAATGGAAAGGGTTCAGCGTATCAGAGCGCTCTGTATAACGGGATCTCTAAGAACCACCCCTACGGCAGCTCTTGAATGAATACTTAACCTGCCTGCGATAGATCTCGTTACCGAAACACTCTTCCCACTGGGAAAGAAGGTGAAAGTGAACATGGAAAAAGACGGCTGGCGTAAGGGAATGATAATCTCATGCAGCACATTGAATATCTACACGGATGGTTCGAAAATGGAAGACGGGGTAGGTGCGGGAATATACTGTCCGGAGTTAGGTGTAAGGCAGCCTTTTAAACTTCCGAACCACTGCAGTATTTTTCAAGCGGAGGTGTTTGCTATTGGGAAAGCCGCAGAGCTAGCCCTCAATACTGCAGCCGGCTATTCCAAAGTCAATACCTATGTAGACAGTCAAGCAGCAATCAAGGCAACTACCTCGGTGTGCATTTCAATCAAAAGTGTTTTGGATACCAGGGTGGCAGTGGTGAGAGTTGCTAGGAACACGTGTCTTCACTACTACTGGGTGCCAGGACATATATTTTCTCCTTTTTTGGACTGTATAAGGTAGTACCTAAAAGAACGACTCTAGAAAGTTTCCTTGATATAGCTTTAGTAGTTTACGAGATATGTATAAAGAACTTAATAGGGGTGGGGCCACGCCCACCAGAAAGCCAGAAAACTCAAATTTCATTATAAATATGGGCGTGGTTCCGCCCACTTATGAGGCAAAAACCATATCTCCAAAACTACTCAACCAATTTCAATGAAATTCGGTTCATAATATATTCTTGGCTTCCCAATGATATGTTATGAAAATAGTCCAAATCGGTTCACAACCACGCCTACAATGGACTTTACACGATATATATGCTTAATACATATGTGAGTCAAATTGTATGTTATATTAATAAAATTAATTAAATAAATATATTATTAAAACATATTATATAAAATATTCGGTTACACCCGAACTTAGCCCTTCCTTACATGTTAGCTCTTAGATTGTACTCAGGACTGAGGACTTTGAAACTATAAGTCCTCTTCATTAATTATTATCAATAAAATATTATCAATATGACATTCTAGGCTACATCTAACTTGATTCCTATCGTAACTTGTTTCTCTTCGTTTTGCATTGCAAAGTCCAACTTAAATTCGTTCCTTTAGTTATCCTTCCAACTGCGTTCTAACATAACTATTACGCAAGTAGTTCAGGACTTTATCTGTCTGCTCTTATATTTCGTTTGACTAAATTGGCTTCAATGGATTATTCAAGTTGTTGTTGACCACTGAAGTTTTATTGTCCGCCCGGATTATTATCGCCTTAAATTTAAACGAAGATCGCAATTTTTCTAGACAATTGATTTAAATATCCTTATCGAAGACGATCCCATAAAAACAAATCAAATATAGTTGTTGTTGTTTTCGTAACGATTATCGTGACTCCAATTGGAGAGGAATCATAAGACTAGTTGTCATTGAGGGCATCAAACGGGTCGGCCCATAGAGAGAAGGGTATTAGATGAGTTGGGTTCATTGCACAAGTAAAGAGTTGGCTAGTGTCATACTGGGACTCATTGCATGCAGAATATGTGTTTGATATTTCACTCTTGTTTCTCAAGGCCACTCGAGTACATCGTCTAAAATCTGAGGGAGTCGAGAAAGGGATAATGGCTCCGTCGTGAATAGCGTTTAAAGCGCGCTGAAGTTGTCTGTGTCCGAAGTCTAGTCGACGTATTGTTCGATGACTTCGAAGTACTTTAAATAACCTCTTGATGCATTTAGGAGGCAGTTCTGCTTCAAGCAGATGACTGCAGGGATGGTTTCAACGAACATAATCATCAGAGTATATGGTACCTGAATTCCTGGTGGTGTCTGGTGGTGATTTTTACTATATTATTTAATATTAAAAAATTAGTGCTAACAAGTAAGAAAAGGCTAAGTTCGGGTGCAACCGAACAATTTCTACTCAATACAATTTATTGATATATTTTTATTAAGATAACACACAATTTGACCCAATTTGAAAATCCTATAATTAGGTATAACTTCCCCTAGTTGTCACCCGATTTTAACGATTTTTGGTACAGAGACACAATATTAGAAGAAAAATATTTCCTCTGAGTTAAATTAAGATACTTGAGAGATTTACCGAAATTTTCGGTGAAAAATTACCATAGGGTACTGATTTCTTCATATTCGATATTCGGAGCTTTGAAAAGTTATAGTCCGATTTCGACAATTTTTTTTGTGATGCCACAGACCATATACAGAATTCTGTAAAGTTTTATTTCGCTATCTTCATTGGTTGCTTATGTTTACATTATAAAGTGAGGGAATAAGATGGAGTTCAAAATTGAGTTACATGGGAAGTTGTCGTGGTTGTGAACCGATTTTATCCATTTTCCACACGTGTGAATTTTATTCGAATCGGTCCAGTAGTTCCTGAGATATGGTTTTTGACACATAAGTGGGCGATGCCACGCCCATTTTCAATTTTGTAAAAAAATCTGAGTGTAGCTTCCTTCTGCAATTTCTTCTGTAAAAAAACTGACGTATTTCGTTAGTGAGATAATCCACTTCTAGTAATTTTCAACCTAATCTTTGTATGGAAGGTGGGCTTGGTTATTATCATATTTCAACTATTTTCATGGTGTGTGATGGGATACGTAAGAGAACCGACTGCAGAAAGTTTGTTATATAGCTTCATTGATTTGCGAGATATATGCAAATAACCGATTCGGGAGCGGAGCCACGCCCACTTCCCCAAATAAAAATATATCCAAATATGCCCCTTCCTAGTGTGAACCTTTGTTCCAAATTTTACTTTTATAACTTTATTTATGGCTTAGTTATAACACTTTATGTGTTTTCGGTCTTCGCCATTTTGTGGGCGTGGCAGTGGTCCGATTTTTCCCATTTTCGGAAGCAACCCTCTCACGGTCCCAAGGAACATGTGTTCCAAGTTTCAATAGGATATCTCAATTTTGACTCAAGTTATCCGTTGTACAGACGGATGGACAGACAGACATTCGGATTTTGACTCGTATCGTCACCAACCCTACATCTAACTCGTTTAGTTTTATGACTTACAAACAACCGTTATGTGAACAAAACTATAATACTCTCTTAGCAACTTTTGTTGCGAGAGTATAAAAGTTAATTAAAATCGGTCCACTACTTCCTCTAGCGGTCAATATGTAAGATTTCTCAGCAAAATTTAGTGAATTTTGAATGTACTGCAGTTTGAAAATGGAAGGAATCCATCCACGAATTACCTACATATCATACTATACGTAATGATTTCCATTATTCCAGTGTATTTTAAGCCGAATATATTGTTGCAATTATTGGATTACATCCGAACTCTAACCTTCTTCATTTGTTTATTATTGGAATTCGACTGTATATTGTCGTCTAAGTGATGGCAGAGTTGAGCGCTTCTTTCAGCATCTCCAACGATAGAGGTCATAGGCGCGTGAAGCACTAATTTAAATGTTAATTGGAGGGTCAAAAGAAAGTCGGACGCTTTAGCAGCGGTTGAAGAAATTATACACACTTTTGTGCTCAACAGAAGGTCCAAGTAGATTAGCAATCGTCGTCTTAAGGCGTTTGCATAATTTCTAATTATTTCACTTGAATCTGTAAGAACATAAATTTATGCGTATGTACATACATGTGTATGTATGTATGAATGTGTGAGTGATATTGCGATGTGAAGGGCTATTCCAAGTGAATTTATCCAGTTACATGCATACATACTACATAAATCACACAACTACTTTTTCCATTATTTAATTAGACCTTTATGTGGCTACTTCTGTTATTCTTTGAATGAATGCAGCTGGTAGTGTGCTCGTAACTGTGTTAATATTATTATGTTATTTCAATTACATTAGACGAAATCAATTACTTTTAAATATCAACAACTTGTTGTTTTTTATAATTTTCTATAGAAACTTGGTTTACTATATTTTTTTTTTTTAATTTGTGTGTTTAGTAAACACTGTTTAACTCTTTTATATCGATTTCGCAATGATTTTATGGGAAGTTTCTGTTTAAAAACTTATATATGAGCATGAGACGCAATCTTAACGAAAGACTTCTAAGGGGCCATCCATAAATTACGTCACACCTTGAAGGGGGGAAGGGTATCATTCAGAAATGACATTGTGTGACAAGGTGCAGGTGGGGTCAAAAGCTTTGTGACATCACATTTTAAAATTTAGGGCAATATCGTTTCCCGCTATGCTGCGCTCCTGGGTGCTAGACGACTGGCTGCTCTGTACCACGCCGATCACGTAGCAGCATAATTAAGTATCTATTATTTCTTGACTATTCATTCGTTGTCTCTGTACTTTAATATTTAACTAAATGTTGATTTTATTAAAGATTATTCAATAAATATGAGAATAAATAGAATAACCTGTTTTTTTTATTTTATGATAAATCTATAAAATTGGAATTGGGGAGGGTAGAGTTCAAAATGTGACAACGGGAGGGGTTAAAAAGTCCTTAAATTCGTGTGACGTAATTTATGGATGGTGGATCATTCGAACGAACATTGTTGCTAAGAGACTATTATAGTTTTGTTCATATAAGGGGCCATCCATATATTACGTCACACGAATTTAAAGACTTTTTAACCCCTCCCCCCCTCCTTGTCACAAGTTGTCACATTTTGAACCAATTTAATGGATATATCATAAAATAAAAAAAAAAACAGGTTATTCTATTTATTCTTATATTTATTGAATAATCTTTAATAAAATCAACATTTAGTTAAATATTAAAGTACAGAGACAGCGAATGACTAGTCAAGAAATAATAGATACTTAATTATGCTAATTAAAAGTACTTCAGAATACTACGACTTAGAAATTTATGACTGTTACACGGCAGAAGACAATTGTCAAGTAAACAATGGGAACGAATAAAGTCACTGCGCCGGCGCGAAGCATGTACCAGGAGCGCAGCAGAGCGGGAAACGATATTGCCCTAAATTTTGAAATGTGATGTCACAATTCGTTTACAAATTGTTCAACTTTATTATGAAAATTCACGTTCTGTCTCGAACGTCGAGATCTTAAATTGAAAGCGTACAAAATACAGCAAGTGTAATAACTGAAATCGCTCGACCTCCCTAAGCGATATTGCTTCGCTCTATGGGCTGTTGCAAAGTACCTATTCAGCGATGAGAACCTTTTCTGGCTCAATGGGTATTTAAACAAGCAAAATAGCCGCATTTGGGACGAAGAGCAACCTGAAAAGATTCAAGAGCTGTCATTTCATCCAGAAAAACAACGGTTGATGTGATTTGTGTGATATCATACCGTTAGACTTTTTCCAGTGGGGGTATGTAAAGTTTAAAGTATATGCGGACAATCTCGCTTCGATTCAGATCAAACATCACGCGTGTCATTCGTTAGTTACCAGTCGACAAGCTCGAACGTGTCATCGAAAATTGGACTCAAAGAATGGACCATCTGAGATGTAAATTTAACATTTGAAAGAGATAATCGTTAAAAAAAATAAATGCATAAGAATCTTCGTTCGCATTAAATTTTAATTTTTTGTGTTTTTTTTTCTTAAAAAAGTGCGTTTATAATGTGCCTCGTTGCCAAAAACTGAAACTCGAGTCATACATTCCCCTTTATATCTGAGATGTCTTAGTAAAATTAAGTGATCGTATGCATAAAATGAGCCTTGGTGACTTACGTAATTCTAGTGGACTTTATGCCGAATATACGGGTGAAATTGTATGCTATCTTTATAAAATTAAATTGCTATAGTAAAAGCAAGTATGTAATTGGTTTCGGGATTTCATATTTGGTCTCTTCTGCATCTCTAGCAACAGCCAAACAATTGGTTGCCAGCGCTCGTAGTAGTAGTAAAAAATGACTAATAAGATATTTTCAAGTTAACGAGTTGGAGAGCCAAGCGTAAACAAACTGAAACTTTTGAATGTTGGTTAATGTGAGAGGAAGCCACAAACGAACTGAGTAGCAAGCAAGTACTCGCACGAGCGTGCTAAGTCCAATCAGCAAGCACTGCAACTTAGCATTAGCTACTGAGAGCAGTTAAGAAACGTAACTAAGCAAATGTACGGTGTTATAACCAGCTATTCAGTTGGAAATTACTCGCGGCGGTGGACAGTTGTGCTCGTATATGAAAGGTTAACTTGTCGTGTATATTAGTGTTCTTGCGACATTTTTATTAAAATATTATTTGTGATTGCGAAGAGGTGGAAATAATTGTATTGAATATCACTAAAATATCAAAAAAATAACGGTATATATATGTAAGCTATGCAAGAAAGAGTAAATAATTTTCCACAATATCTAACACACACCAGCGTAGTTACCTAAAAAGAGTAACAATGTGTGCGTGTTAACAAAAGTGCGTTGTGTGTAGTAGTGATACTTGAGAGTGCGCAGCATGTGAATATGTGCATTGGTGTATGTGAATTTACGTTTGCCTATAGTTGTAGTAGTGTTGCCAATGAAGGTGTGTTGTGTTTGACTTTTATGCGCCACTGGCACATGCCTACCTGTGAGAAGTCAACCCTTTTCATGGAACGTTGTAACTTTCGGTTCGTCGCGTTGGCCAACACATCACCGCGGCGTCGTTGCTGCCGTTAGCAAGAATCAAACAAGTGAGACTCAGTGCACTACTAACAGCGCTGTCAAAGCGATCGCAATTGTGAATTTGAATGAGTCGCCGTTTGTGTGTGTGTCTGTAGTTGTGTTTTTGTATTTTGTATTGTTAATAATAACTTAAAGAAACCGTTGTCAACAAACGCGATTTTAACGCTATTTTGGGCGTTGCCGCAAATGGTTACGGCGCTCTGCTTCTACAATTTTGTTTGAATACAAAGCTAACTCTTTGGTGAACACATTTGTATATTCTTTTACACAGACGTAATAGAAACGATATTTTTGGTTTACAATTTTGAAAAAAAATTTCCATTAAATAAATATAAAAATAGTACATATCTACATATGTGAATACGTGAGTGTGTATGCCTGTTTTTCACCGCCAATTTCCACCACAATTGCAGTAAATGTGCTGTAATATGTTTACAATATGCACTCGTTACACCTGTATATAATTATAAGGGAGTGGAAATATAAATTGTTTAATTAATTTCTTGTTTACCAACTTATAATTCATGAAATTGATAAATATAAACTTAAGATCCGTATAAATTTTGAATAAGAGAGCACAGGTAGCTTTCAAGATAAATATACTACAAAAAGCAATTGTGAACAAGTAAGGAAGGGCTAAGTTCGGGTGTAACCGAATATTTTATACTCTCGCAATTTATTTATTTAACTTTATTTATATTATATAATACACAATTTGACTCACATATTCGTCATATATATTGTATAAAGTCCATTGAAAGTTGGAAACCATAATATTAGGTTAGAAGCACCGAGGTCCTCGTGTTCGATATATGGGGCCTTAAAAACCTATGGTCCGATTTCGGCGATTTTTAGAATGGGGCTGTCACACTATTAACATAGTATTTGTGCAAAGTTCTGCACCGATATCTTCACTAGTACTTACTTTATATATTGTAAAGTAAACGATTCAGATTGTCTTCGAAGTTCTGGTATATAGGAAGTAGGCGTGGTTGTGAAGCGATTTGGCCTATTTTCACAACATATCTTTGGGATGTAAGGAAACTATTACAAACCAAGTTTAATTAAATCGGTTGAGTAGTTCCTGAGATAGGGTTTTTGACCCATAAGTGGGCGACGCCACGCCCATTTTCCATTTTGTAAAAAAAATAGAGTGCAACTTTCATCTGCCATTTCTTATGTGAAATTTAGTGTTTCTGACGTTTTTCGTTAATGAGTTAACCCACTTTTAGTAATTTTCAACCTAACTTTTGTATGGGAGGTGGGCGTGGTTATGATCCGATTTCTTTCATTTTTAGACTGAATTAGGAAGTGGCTAAAAAAAAACGACTGCAGAAAGTTTGGTTTATATAGCTCTGTTGGCTTGCGAGATATGTACAAAAAACTTAGTAGGGGGCGGGGCCACGCACACTTCCCTAAACAAATTACATCCAAATATGCCCTTTCATTGTGCGATCCTTCATACCAAATTTTATTTCCATAGCTTTATTTATGGCTTAGTTATGGCACTTTATGTGTTTTCGGTTTTCGCCATTTTGTGGGCGTGGCAGTGGTCCGATTTTGCTCATTTTCGAAAGCAACCTTCCTATGGTGCCAAGAAATAAGTGTGCCAAGTTTCATCAAGATATCTTAATATTTACTCAAGTTACAGCTTGCACAGACGGACGGACGGACAGACAGACATTCGGATTTGAACTCCACTCTTCACCCTGATCACTTTGGTATATATAACCCTATATCTAACTCGTTTAGTTTTGGGTGTTACAAACAACCGTTATGTGAACAAAACTATAATACTCTCTTTAGCAACATTTGTTGCGAGAGTATAAAAAACAAGTAAGGAAGGGCTAAGTTCGGGAGTAACCGAACATTTTATACTCTCGCAATTTATTTATTTAACTTAATTAATATTATATAATACACAATTTGACCCACATATTCGTCATATATATTGTATAAAGTCCATTGAAAGTTGGAAACCCTAATATTAGGTTAGAAGCACCGAGGTCCTCATGTTCGATATATGGGGCCTTGAAAAACCGATGGTCCGATTTCGGCGATTTTTAGAATGGGGCTGCCATACTCTAAACGTAGTATTTGTGCAAAGTTCTGCACCGATATCTTCACTAGTACTTACTTTTATATTTACTTTAAACAATTCAGATTGTCTTCAAAGTTCTGGTATATAGGAAGTAGGCGTGGTTGTGAAGCGTTTTGGTCTATTTTCACAACATATTATTGGGAGGTAAGGAAACTATTACAAACCAAGTTTCATTGAAATCGGTCGAGTAGTTCCTGAGATATGGTTTTTGACCCATAAGTGGGCGACGCCACGCACATTTTCCATTTTGTAAAAAAATCTGAGTGCAGCTCCCATCTGCCATTTCTTATGTGAAATTTAATGTTTCTGACGTTTTTCGTTAGTGAGTTAACCCACTTTTAGTAATTTAGTGGTTATTATCCGATTTCAACTATTTTCATGGTGTGTGGTGGGGTACGTAAGAGAATCGACTGCAGAAAGTTTGGTTTATATAGCTTCATTGGTTTGCGAGATATATACAAATAACCGATTTGGGGGCGGGGCCACGCCCACTTCCTCAAAAAAATTACATCCAAATAAGCCCCTTCCTAGTGCTATCCTTTATTCCAAATTTTACTGTTATAACTTTATTTATGGCTTAGTTATGACACTTTATGTGTTTTTGGTTTGGTGGCAGTGGACCGATTTTGCTCATTTCCGAAAGCTACCCTCTCATGGTCCCAAGGAACATGTGTTCCAAGTTTCATTAAGATATCTAAATTTTTACTCAAGTTACAGCTTGCACCGACGGACGGACGGACGGACTGACGGACGGACAGACATCCGGATTTCAACTCCGGATTTCATCCTGATCATTTATATATATATAACCCCATATCTAACTCTTTTATTTCTTGGTGACACAAACAACCGTTATGTGAACAAAACTATAATACTCTGTGCAACAGGTTGCGAGAGTATAAAAATGGCGATTTATTCCTCAATAATCACATATTAGCTCGATATAGGCGACCGAGCGGTGCCCAAATTCTTTAATCCGTTTTAAAATACGTTTCTGGGAGGTATTGCAGATATCTATATCTCTCTGTGTGATCTCTATATTAGCCTCAAATTGGCGTGGAACCAATTGAATTTGATCGGTAATCAAAAACCGACGAACAACCACGGTAGTCATCGAAGGACAACATTCAAAAATTCAGTTGAGATTGAAAATATAGTACACGATAGTAAATTAGCAATATTTGATCCATCGGGTACCTTCCGTACCGCCCTTGTAAATACAGTGGAACTTCCATAACTCGAACTTCTATAACTCGAAATTCTCCATAAGTCGTACTCCTGAAGTAGCAATAGAAGGCAAATTTCATACAAATTTCCTTCCACAAATCAAACTTTTCAACCAGGGCATAATACAAAATTTAAAATCTTACTATCGAGGCTGAATTTTAAAAGAGTCCCTATATTCGTATGGAGGCGAACAAAAAATATGATATTAAACTTATCATGTAACAGAGGAATGGGATACAGATGTCAAGAGCCAAACAATGGCAAAGTGCAACCAAGAAAATTACACAATACATGTTGTCGAGGTACTCGACGTTGAGTTGCCGGTGTGCCAAATAAAATAAGATGATTAGTTTTGATATAATTTAAGTTTTGTGTATTTGGGTGAGTGGGGTATAAATGATATACCATTTGTGTGTGTTAGTTTACAAACGAGTGGGTGTGTGTGTGGGTTAGATTATAATTCAATCTTAGATTTAAGGTAATATTAAATGTATATTTATAACCTGTTGAATGGGTGGGTAATCCCGCGTTGGTTGGGTGTGTTATCTCCTGGTGCTCTAGGGGTGGTTGAGTGATCCGCGGTGATCTCACTTGTTTTGGCGCCTTTTTGTCCGTCCGTGGATTCTTCTTCTCTTCTTGGGTTGTTATTCTTGTTGTTGTGTACTTCTTATTTCTCTTCGCAAGCTATGTTGGCGCTGTTGTACATTATTGCATTGTCCTTTAATTCGTATTTAGACGAGTTTATAGGACAATGCAGGGTTGTGTTCATCTGGCATGAACATCCCGGCCGCCTTGAAGGGTCTGCGAATAAAACTTATTAGTTAAGGGTCTTGATATGGGTTAAAGAGTAATGTTGAAATGGGTGTAGTTTTTTCTTTGGGTCGAAGCGTCGTATTCTCCCTGCAGGTACATTCTTCGGGTTAAAATATTTAGCTTCGTGTGGGTCGTTTTGTTATATCCAACGTTGTGTATGGGCCTTTTGATTTTATGTGCATTGGAATATCCTCGTTGGGGCACAAGGGTTGTGCGTAAGCATGAGGGCTTCCAATGGTAGAGTCCGTCCAAAGGTAATTGCGATACTGGGTAATGTTTATTTGGTGTAGGGTCGCATCCTCTAGATTTGCCAGAATAACGGCTCCGCTTTGTTTTTGGGTCATTGTGTGGGGTCATTTTATTAAAGAATGACAGTACCGTGGGTGAGATGGGTATTTCGGGAGTGGGACCAGACAGAATCCAGCCGAATTCTGTTTCTTGGGCTAGTAGTGTCCCAAAAACATTCCTTTGTACTCCACTGAGTACAATTCGTGGGTACCAATCACTACCAATTATGATGTCCACGGGTCTGGGTTTGTAGAAGTATGGGTCCGCTAAACTAAAACCGAATTTTGCATTGACAATTTTTGAGTCGAGTGGGTGAGTGGGTAAATTATCGGCTAAAGATTTTAAGATCAACGCGTGGGTTGTTATCGTAAACTCTTTATTTGTTGGTGATCGAAGGGTGAGCTCGCAAGTTTTGCTAGCTGTTGCGGATACTGTGTTGTTTAATCCAATCACTTGCGCATTTCTATGGGTAGTGGGTATGTCCAATCTTCTTTGGAAATTTTCAGAAATTAATGTGGCTTCTGACCCGGAGTCTATGAGTGCTCTGGCTGTGTATAATTTCCCTTTGTTGTACACTTGCACTATAGCAGTACCTAACAAAATCTGCTTCCTATTTGAGTTGAGTGGGTCTTGGGTTCTATTTTGAGTGGACTGTAATAGGGTTGTGTAGGCTTGCGGATTTGTATTGAGATTGTGGGCCTGGGAGGTACTGTTTGGGTTTGAATCAAGAGCCGGGTTTGAGGCTCTTGGTTCTTGCGGGGGAGAATGTGATCGGTAAAGCAGTATCCATTATTTTTTACGGTGGATATTCGGGTCTCCACATTCATGTGTAAAAATTTCGGGCATTCTCGAATGGAATGTTGTGTTCTACACAATTTACAACTCTCATTGTTTTGAGATATATGTGAGAAGTTGCTCCGTCTTGTAGGGTTTTCAGTTGAGTGTAGAAAATGAAGGGTCGAAATTCCAGAGACGTTTGGGTAAAAGCTATTAAATTTCCTGTCCTTTCTGTAGGGTCCACTGTTGGATGGGGTAACTGGAGCGGGGTCAATCAGGTTTTCTACAGCTTCCATAGATTTATGTTTATGTGTGAGAAACGCATCGAATGTTTTCCATGATGGTATTTCTGAGTTGTCTTCTAGGGTGTCTTCAAACTGATGAAGTAGGGCCTTGGGTAGTTTCAATCCGCATAAGAATATTAAAATGGAGTCCCAGCTACTAGTGTCTATATACATATTATGCAGATTCGTAAGACAATTGTTGACGGTCCTCTGGAGGTGTTTGATCGCGCTTGCATTTTCTTGGGTTGCGTGGGGTAAATTGAACAATATTTTTAATTGCGCGTTAACTTGTACTCGTTTATTTTCGTATTGTAATACGAGGTCCCTCCAGGCCATCACGAAACCATCATTTGTTAAAGGGGCGTTTTTGACTATGTCTCTTGCTTCTCCTCGGGTTTTTTGAATAAGATGAAAGAGCCTCTCCACGTTACTAATTTTTTGATTGTGTATATATATGGCCGTAAACATGTCTCTGAATGAGGGCCATGTTTCGAAATCGCCATAAAATACATCTGTGTCACAAGGGGGTAGCTGCATTGAGGGTTCTGTGTTCATCGATGAGTTTTCTTCTGCAGCGGGTTCCTTTAGTGGTATTGGGGTCTTGAGATCATCAATAGTTTGATTGATTGATCCCAAACATTTGAGATATGATTTATGTCCTTTTTTAAATTCTTCTTTGACTTTAGCGAAGTCTATATCCTCGGGTTTGTGTGGGGCTCTGCGAAAAGCGTCATACGATTTGTTTGCCTTATCGTAAATGGCATTGAGTTCAACTCTTTTTATTTCAAGAGTATGGACTGACTCATCTTCGGGTAGGGTGTCGTAATGTTCCTCAATGTATTCGAACAAATCGGAAATACAAAATTTAAAGTCTTCCATTTTTTCTATTAAATTGGGTCGTAAGAATTGAAATAGAAATGAAACGATTTATAAATTTAAACTTTATTTCTCTTTATTTAAATAGCAAAAAAGGCGAATTCCGAAATGTGGCGGGTAAAATTATTTTTGGTTTGTTTTGTCCTCTGGGTGGTTAGAGGGTTAATTGTTAAAATATTTTTTTTCTTTGTGTCTGTATGTACACAATATTTGAGTTTGGGTCGCGAAAATTTTTAAGTTCCGATGAACAAAAAATTTCCTAATGGGTCTTTGCTAATTTTTCCTACCGGGTATTTTGGCTGCAGTGCAGTTTGTTCTGCTTGCACTAGCAATGCTCTGAGCAGAGCAGGTAATGCAAATAAGTATATACGTGTATGTATGTATATTTTTTGAGAGGAGAGCTCTCGGAAAATATGTTAGTAAATATGTATATTCGTGTACGTGTTATACAAAGCGCAAAGCGGAATATGGTAAAAACGAATTTGCAAATATTTTGTATTTAATACGCGTTAAATGCAATATTTGCCTTTTTACACTTCTATTCCGTTTCGCACTTGTAAATTATGTTTAAAATAAATTTATTTAAATAAATTAGGGTCACTTTACTTACAATATTTTTTTTTTTGTTGAGTTGGGTTGGCAAGGGTTTGACCTGTTTTTGTTGTTGCGGTAGGAATTGCAGGCGGGTTATTCCAACGATGCTATTGTTGTTGGTGGGTCGATGAATATCCAAATCCTGCTTGTCCAAGTGGTGGTTAATTGGGTGGGTTCCTAGTTTATCGGGCACTAATCCGGCTCGAAGGACCAAAATGTCGAGGTACTCGACGTTGAGTTGCCGGTGTGCCAAATAAAATAAGATGATTAGTTTTGATATAATTTAAGTTTTGTGTATTTGGGTGAGTGGGGTATAAATGATATACCATTTGTGTGTGTTAGTTTACAAACGAGTGGGTGTGTGTGTGGGTTAGATTATAATTCAATCTTAGATTTAAGGTAATATTAAATGTATATTTATAACCTGTTGAATGGGTGGGTAATCCCGCGTTGGTTGGGTGTGTTATCTCCTGGTGCTCTAGGGGTGGTTGAGTGATCCGCGGTGATCTCACTTGTTTTGGCGCCTTTTTGTCCGTCCGTGGATTCTTCTTCTCTTCTTGGGTTGTTATTCTTGTTGTTGTGTACTTCTTATTTCTCTTCGCAAGCTATGTTGGCGCTGTTGTACATTATTGCATTGTCCTTTAATTCGTATTTAGACGAGTTTATAGGACAATGCAGGGTTGTGTTCATCTGGCATGAACACATGTTTTAACGTATGTGCATAAAACTTTTAGCTTATTAAATAAATTAAACTGTCTATGTATGTATGTGATTGGCTTTGAAACCGTTTAGCCGGTTATAGCCGAATCGATGATAGCGATCATTCCTTCGCAGTTCGGCGCCAGTTGGAGATCCCAAGTGTAACCCGGTCGCTCTCCACCTGGTCCTTCCAACGGAGTCGAGGCCTTCCACGGCGGGTACTGCATTGAACACTTTCAGAGCTGGAGTGTTTTCGTCCATTCGGACAACATGACCATGTCAATGTCGTCATATAGCTCACACAGCTCATCGTTCCATCGTCTGCGGTATTCGCCGTTGCCAATGTTCTGAGGACCATAAATCTTGCGTAAAATGTTCCTCTCGAAAACTCTTAGTGTCGTCTCATCTGATGCTGACATCGTCCAAGCTTCTGCACCATAAGGCAGGACGGGAATGATAAGCGACTTGTAAAGTTTGATTTTGGTTCGTAGGGAGAGGACTTTACTTTTCAATTGCGTACTCAATCCAAAGTAGCACCTGTTGGCAAGAGTGATTATGCGCTAGATTTCGAGGATGGCATTGTTGGTATTGTTGATACTGGTTCCCAGGTATACGAAGTTATCTACGACTTCGAAGTTATGACTGTCAACAGTGACGTGGGAGCCAAGACTCGAATGCGTTGACTGATATTTCGTTGAAGATATTTCGTCTTGTCCTCATTCACCTCCAGACCCATTCGCTTCGCTTCCTTATCCAGGCGGGAAAAAGCAGTACTAATAGCGCGGTTGATGCTTCCGATGATATCAATATCATCGACGTACGCCAGCAGCTGTACACGTTTATAGAAGATTGTACCTTCTCTGTTTATCTCTGTAGCTCGTATAATTTTTTCCAGCATCAAGTTAAAGAAGTCACACGATAGTCACCTTGTCTGAAACCTCGTTTGGCATCGAAGGGCTCGGAGAGGTCCTTCCCAATCATGACGGAGCTTATGGTGTTGGTCAACGTCAACTTACACAGCCGAATTAGTTTTGCGGGGATACCAAATTCAGACATCGCGGCATAAAGGAAACTCCTTTTCGTGCTGTCGAAAGCTTTAAAATCGACAAAAAGATGGTGTGTGTCGATCCTCTTTTCACGGGTCTTCTCCAAGATTTGGCGCATGGTGAAAATCTAGTCAGTTGTGGTTTTTATTTATAGGCGATATTTAGAAGGCTTATCCCACGGTAATTGGCACAGATTGTGGGATATCCCTTTTTATGGATTAGATAGAGCATACTGAGATTCCAATCGTCAGGCTTGCTTTTTTTTACCATATTCTGTAAAGAAGATTGCACCTTATCAGTTCTTCGCCGCCGTATTTGAATAGCTCGTAAGGTAATCTATCGGCCCCGCCGCTTTGTTGTTCTTCAGGCGGGTAATTGCTATTCGAATTTTTTCATGGTCGGGTAGTGGAGCAATTGTTCCATCGTCATCGATTGGGGAATCGGGTTCGCCATCTCCTGGTGTTGCACTTTCACTGCCATTCAACAGGTCGGAGAAGAATTCCCTCCATAAACACAGTATGCCCTGGACATCGGTTACCAGATTACCACTTTGGTCTCTACATGAGGATGCTCCGGTCTTGAAACCTTCATTAAGTCGCTTCATTTTTTCATAAAACTTTCGCGCATTACCTCTGACGGCCAGCTTCTCAAGCTCTTCGCACTCACGCATTTCGGCCTCTTTCTTTTTTTGTCTGCAAATCTTCAGCTCTCGCTATCTATCCCATCCCGCACGTGTTGTGGTCGTTTCCGCTGCGAGGCGGCAATCCTCGCCGTACCAGCTCGTTTATGTTGTTGCCGAAATCCAATTGTTTCGGCTGCAGCGGTACGCAGTGAGTTTGAGATGCCGTTCCACAGTTCCCTTATACCGAGATGCAGATGAGTACTCTCAGAGAGCAGGAGTGTAAGTCGAGTAGAGTATTTTTTGGCTGTCTGTTGTGTGTCAGCTTTTCGACGACGAACCTTCCTTGGGTTTGTTGACGAGCGTTCTTTGCTGCACAGAGGCGGGTGTGTATCTTCGCTACAACCAGATAATGATCCGAGTCTATATTTGGTCCTCGGAGCGTACGCACGTCTAAAACACTGGAGACATGTCTTCCGTCTATCACATCATGATCGCCTCCTTTTATAAATGAAATGTACACATATAAGGATGGATAGTATTTAGGGGAAAGTTCGGATGTGAAATCATATGTAAATACTCTACATCAAACATGTGTACATTGTTTCAGGCTAGGAGACCACTGCAGTATCTTTCAAGTAGGGTCGATAATCATTAAGGTAACAATCGATGTATTACACAGTAGTATGGCCTCCTTCATAGATGTGAGTATTCAATCCGATAGCAGATCTGCAATAAACTGCAGAGTCGATGAGGTCGCTAAAAAGTACACAGAAAGTTGTCGTTTTGCGTTCTATAGCTGGATCTATGGATCTCTTGTGAGCTTGATAAGTGTTGGTCCTTCTGAAATTCTTAATGAGTATTGTCCAAATTGTCGAAGTGTATGGAAGAAAGTGAGTTGAAACACTTGGACAGTTAAAAACATTTTGAATATTTAGATCTGTTTTTATTAAATACGAATAAAAATTTGAATCATAAACTCGAAATATTACCTTGTTGTTATGTATCGTCAGTGATATTTATATCTGTTAAACGAACTTAATTGCAACTACATTGAAAATGTGCAATATATCAAAGTTTTCGTATTCTAATTAACGAACGCCATAAAATTAGATGGGCGTGTGACGTTGTGAGTGAAAATAGAGAAAGGAAAAATGCACTCTTATGTTGTTTTTAGTACACGGTAATTTTAAATATTATTTAATTACACACTTATTTTCATAAAATGGATGTGGACTCGTTGTACCACAGCACCTGGCGACGCGGTTTATCAGAATGGTTTCTATTAATAATGAATATGGTAACAATACATATATTTTAATATAAAAAGCCATTTCATCGTATCTTTCATTAACTCTTTTACCAACCACAAAAGGCACGTTGGTTTAAGATTTTCCCTTTGCTGTTCACACTATAAGCTGAGTAAGGAATGAATCACAGAAGCTAAATAAATGTCACGATAAAACAAAGTTATTGCGATAACGATACTTACATACATACATATGGAAATGTATTACAAAAATTAAGTACATGACTATAAAGCAAGGTGAACACTTGCATATGAATTTCATTCATTCATATGTTCAATGATAAGTACGTATGTATGTACCCTATCGGAAATTGTCAACTTTAGAAATGTTATAATATTTTTAAATTGCCAAATACCATACGTATATAGTAAAGCATATTCATTTCTATAGTTATTAAAGCTTGTCGAATGTGTAAATTACTATCTAATATTCCTTATTCGATAAAATTATGAATCGATTACAAAAATTTTTTGGTATCATATACACTTATAATATATGCCTTGGACTCAATTAGCTCTTTACAACATTCCATTTTATTAGAGGTATGCCATCGCCTAAAAATTGTCGAAATCTGTTTGTAACATTTCAAGGACCTAGATATCGAACAGAAGTCCTTGGTGCCTATGATCGGCAAATCTTTCGGATATTTTATAGAAATGTAGAGGAAATATTTTCCTTCTAATATTGTGCCTCTGTGCCAAAAATGAATCGGGTCAATATTTCCCCTAACCTCCATATACCTTCTATAGGGATTTCTAAACTTACGGTGGACTTTATGCCGTAAATATCGGTTAATATGTGAGATATGTATCTTAGCAAAATTAATTAAATGGAAAACCTTGAATATAATGTAGCTTGTTGGCGAAATTGAGTGAAAATAGTCTATGAGATACCGTAGTTCCATATACTATATATAGCGATCTGCATGATTCTAGTTGACTTTGGGTCCAATGGTGTGTCACTCGAAGTCTCTCTAACTCGAAGTTTTTTTGTGGATTATAATAACATAGATTTAGGTGTTACAAACAACCGTTATTTGAATAAAACTATTAAATTGTCTGAATTCTACATTCGCGACATTTTTTCATACAAACTTTGTAACTTTAAATTTTAATTTCAGACATCGATTATCACCAATCCATTCCCATGCATTCGAAATATTTCGCCATCTGATTACACTATATCACAAAAGGCAGCTGCCCTTTTCCAAATATATAATATGATCACCGAAAAGAAAAGGACAATCCTACATAAGAAAGAACAAGTGTGTCGACAACACCATACAAGCGACAATGCTGCCCAAAAAGCTGTCGCTCAATTGCTCAAAAGTACAAAAGTCATTCGAATACAAAATTTTAAATACCGTGATAAACTGAAGCCAACTACGTTATTAGCTATAGCCTTCTATTTAGTCTTAAGCAGCCTTTGCGGTATTACAGCGCAAACTCGGGATCCGCGCTTCTTCTCACGGCCCGGTGTCAATGACTACAATTGGCCGAACCCAGGCGATCCTGACTACAGGTAAAATACAAAACAAACAAATATTAAGATAATATAGACTCTAGTTAAAAGCTTTAAATTTTCTAGAACATACATATTTAATGATCGTCGTTATGGACACTACTTACCTAATGGATATGGTACGAACTATCCTGGTAGAAATTCACCTGGACAGTATCCGCAGGGAATGCCCAACGAAGATCGATTTCGATTTGATCCGGTAAGTCGTTATACATGAAAGAATTTCTTCGAACAAAGCATATGTTTCAAGCTTTTTAGACAGCAGTCATATCACAGACGTTATTATCTTATGAATCAGCCTCATGACATACATAGTATATTAGGACAAAAATAGATACAGTGGAACTTCTCTGATTCGAATCACCATAATCCACAAAAAAACTGCCAGTTAGACAGACTTCGAGTTATAGAATTCTCATTAAAAAATATAATTTTTCAAAAAGCAGTAAAATATAGATTTATACCCAGTTTTATTTATTCAATCGCAAAAAGTTTTATATTCATAAAACTTTAAAACATGTATTCTAAATTTTGTTTGTTGCAGTTTGCAATTGTTTGGCTCTTAACGTTTGTATTCCATGCTTTTGTTACATGATTTATGAAGATCATTAGATTAATATCATATTTTTTGTACTCCTCCATACGATATACCTAGAGTCCCTCTTCTAAAATTCTACCTCGATAGAAAAATTTTAAATTTTGTATTTTGCCCTGACCAAAAAGTTCGACTTATGGAAGGAAATTTGTATGAAAGTTGCCTTCTATTGCCACTTCAAATGTTCGTGTTATGGAGAACTTCGAGTTATAGAAAATCGAGTTAGGGAAGGAAATTTGTATGAAATTTGGCTTCTAAACGCTGTTGCCAATTCAAGTGAGTGAGTTATGAAGATCTTCGAGTTATAGAAGTTCGAGTTATGGAAGTTCCACTGTATATTCAATACATATTAGTTACCTGAATATATTATACTCTCGCAATTTCTTTATTTATTTTAATTAAGATAACACACAATTTGATTCACATAATCGGAATGAAGTCCATTAGGAAACAAAAATCATTACTTGTGTAATTCCTGGACAGATCACTGTCATTTTCGTCACCAAGTTAATTCATATCGAAGATTTTACGTTTACTTAATTTTATATACTCATTTCTCATATACTAACCGATATTTGTATAGGGTATAAAGTCCACCGGAAGTTTGAAAATCCAAGAATGAGGTATATGGCTAGAGGAAATATTGGCGTGATTTTGCCAATTTATAGCACAGACGCACACTTTTAGAAGGTATACATCTGTTTTTTTTTTGTTATTACGATATCTTCACTGGAGCTTAATTTATACATAGTATATTGTAAAGTGAAAGAATCAGTTGGACTTCAAAATTGTGGTATATGGAAAGTAGGTAGTAGTTGTGAACCGATTTTGCTATTATCAATGTTGATATAGCTTAAGTTGTTGTTTGAGAGGTGGGCGTGGTTATAATCCGATTTCATCCATAATGAAGTATGTATGTGATTGGCGTTGCAACCGTTTAGCCGGTTATAGCCGAATCGACGATAGTGCGCCACCTGTCTCTCTCCTTCGCAGTTCGAAGTTAATGAAGTGCTTTGGGGAAATTACTCCAGAAAGTTTGATTTATTAGTTAAACAAAGAAGGGATATAACAAGTGTTTAAAAATTTATACATACCTATTTGATATAAATTGGGTACATAATATAATTTTAACATTCTTATGTTACAATTGACGAAATTCCAATATAACATAACTTTAAACTCTGTCAGCACCCATACACAGATAAGTATGAGTAAGATGATTTATAATTTATGGCGGTGGATAAGTTTTGACCCTATTTTATTTAGGAAACTAAATGTTATATGTTATCAACTATTAACATTATATTGAGTAATTTTTACCAACTTGAATACAAAGATGATTTGCGCTTAATATACACGTAAATTGTTATAAATTATTTTCAAATTTTGAAATCATATGAAAACAAGAAAAAACGTTAACTTCGGCTGTACCGAAGCTGATATACCCTCCACAGGTGCATTTAAGCAAATCTAAAGACGTAAGAAAAAGTAAGTAAAAACAATTAAGGAAGGGCTAAGTTCGGGTGTAACCGAACATTTTATATAATACCCATATATTCGTCATATATATTGTATAAAGTCCATTGAAAGTTGGAAACCTATAATATTAGGTTAGAAGCACCGAGGTCGTCGTGTTCGATATATGGGGCCTTAAAAACCTATGGTCCGATTTCGGCGATTTTTAGAATGGGGCTGCCACACTATAAACATAGTATTTGTGCAAAGTTCTGCACCGATATCTTCACTAGTGCTTACTTTATATATTGTAAAGTATACGATTCAGATCGTCTTCAAAGTTCTGGTATATAGGAAGTAGGCGTGGTTGTGAAGCGATTTGGCCTATTTTCACAACATATCATTGGTATGTAAGGAAACTATTACAAAAAAAGTTTCATTGAAATCGGTCGAGTAGTTCCTGAGATATGGTTTTTGACCCATAAGTGGGCGACGCCCACGCCCATTTTCCATTTTGTAAAAAAATCGTTTTTCGTTAGTGAGTTAACCCACTTTTAGTAATTTTCAACCTAACCTTTGAATGGGAGGTGGGCGTGGTTATTATCCGATTTCTTTCATTTTTGGACTGTATTAAGAAGTGGCTAAGAAAACGACTGCATAAAGTTTGGTTTATATAGCTCTATTGGTTTCCGAGATATGTACAAAAAACCTATTTGGGGCGGGGCAACACCCACCTCCCCAAAAAAATTACATCCAAATATGCCCCTTCATAGTGCGATCCTTTATACTAAATTTTATTTCCATAGCTTTATTTATGGCTTAGTTAGGGCACTTTATTTGTTTTCGGTTTTCGCCATTTTGTGGGCGTGGCAGTGGTCCGATTTTGCTCATTTTCAACCTTCCTATGGTGCCAAGAAATAAGTGTGCCAAGTTTCATTAAGATATCTTAATTTTTACTCAAGTTACAGCTTGCACAGACGGACGGACGGACGGACAGACAGACATTCGGATTTGAACTCCACTCTTCACCCTAATCACTTTGGTATATATAACCCTATATCTAACTCGTTTAGTTTTGGGCGTTACAAACAACCGTTATGTGAACAAAACTATAATACTCTCTAGCACCTTTGTTGTGAGAGTATAAAAAAAGAAAACATTTTACTAATTCTTTTTAGCCGGGTTGTTTGCTAGAAACATTAAGGTTATATAGTTAACCGATCTGAAAAATTTCTTAGGAGATTATGAGATTATATTATTTCTATGAACAATAACTCACACCAAATTTCGTGAAGATATGTAGTAAAATGTGGAAGTTTTCCATACAAGCCATTGATTCCGATCGTTCAGTTTGTATGGCAGCTATATGCTATAGTGAACCGATCTGAACAATTTTTTCGGAGATTAAATTATTTCTATGAACAATAACTCACAGCAAATTTCGTGAAGCATGCAGTTCCGACAAATGAACAGCTTCTTGAAGAGAAAATAACATTTGCAAAATTTCAAAACGATATCTTAAAATCTAAAGGACTAGTTCGTATATATACAGACAGACAGACGGACATGGCTAAATCGACTCAGTTCATCATACTGATCATTTATATATATACTTTATAGGGCCTCCTACGCTTCATTTTGGGTGTTACGAACCTTGTGACAAACTTAATATACCCTGTTAAGGGTATAAATATACTTTATCCACTGTGTTACTTGTGTTTTATAAGCTTATTGAATATTTCCGTGTGCTCACTTCGACCCCAATGAGAATAATCAAGTTATCAAATATTAACGCTAGGCATACGAAGATTTCAGTGCCAAAGTGAGCATGCATTCAATAAGCATTTGACAGAAATCTAATTTTACAACAAAGAACTTATTGTGTGTATTTATAGCACATGGATGTATTCAATTCTTAAAAAACACATACAGTTGCTGATCAATTGATGTCAACGAATTAATTGGATTTTCACATTATCGAGATCACAGAATGTTCTGACATCTGACCATTGCAAGTTTTATGATTGTTTAAAAAAAATACTTAAACTTCAAAGCTCATGTTCATTGAACATATACGAGTACATACATACATACATATGTATGTGTGTATGTTTATATTTGTGATAGATATCCAGCATCTACTAATTTACTTTGGAGTGACTTGAAAACTAGTAAGGGCTGACAATTTTGACAATAATCATTCGAATAAATAGTATGTGGAATGAAAACAGTCACCATACTCGCTTTAATGAACAAAAAAACTATAATGTTGTTATAGATTACTGCTATTTTATGAAATCTGATATTACTAACGGTACTAAATTACCACCACCAAGCTGCATTATATCCATGAATCACTTCCTTTGGTTAAGATTTTTAACATATTAAGCGATATATACTTTATAAATGCCACCGGAAGTTTGAAAACCGTATATGAGGCATATAGGGGCTAGAAGAAATATTACACTGATTTTGTCCAATTTTGGCACAGAGACAGACTATTAAAAGGTACACATATCTTTGAATTTTTTTAGAATATCTGAGAGATTAACCAATATTTTCAATAAAAAATTAGCCTTAAGCTTCGAGGTCCTCATGTTCGATACATGGGGCCTTGAAAAGTAATGGTCCGATTTGGGAAATTTTTAAACGGTCTATGTCACATTATAAATCCAGTATTTGTGCAAAATTTTGTTCCGATATCTTCACTGGTGTTAAACTTATACATATATTGTAATGTGAACGAATCAGATGGTTTCCAAAATGCTGGTATAGGGAAAGTAGGCGTGGTTTCATGGGATGCCAAGGGAATGTTATAACCGAATTTTCGTTGAAGTGGGCGGAGCCACGTTTATTTAAAATTTTGTATACATATTTGGGTGCAGCCTTTCTTCAAAGGATTTAAGGGTTTCTGGTATTTTTCCTTACTGAATTAAAGGACTTTAAGAAGTTTTCTGCATATCCTTTGTATGGGAGGTAGGCGTGGTTATAATCCGATTTTATTCGTGTTCATGCTGCATAATAAGGTGACTAAAGGAAATGACCATAGAAAGTTTGGTTGATATAGCGGGCCCTTCCCGATCCTTTGTACCAAATATTACTTTCATAACTTTATTTATGTTGCTTAATTGTAGCTCTTTACAAGTTTTAGAATATCGCCCGTCTACCCGCCATCCTGATCATTTTGATATATATATTATACATATATCTAACTAACAACCGTTATATGAACAAAATTATTTACTTTGTGCAACATGTTGCGATTGTATAAAAATTATATATTATATATTTACAAGTTTATATTGCCTGACTGGACGTATGGTGTCAAAAAGCTGTGTAAGCTGTTGTTCGGAATAGGGATCTAACACAGATCTTGGGTATGGCTAGATGACACCATTTATTGTACTAAGCAGCCAGAAATAATGTGAAAACATTTATTTATTTTCGCAGAAGAAGAAAATACGTTCGGAAGTACCTTTTGTATATGTTAAAATGACCCTATAAAATGTTTTTAAATATTTATTGGAGCGGAAGTTAGTAAATTTGTTTTGTTTGACAGAATACGAGCATTGCGTACAAACGAAAGACTTTAAATTTGAAAGTAAAGTAATTGAACCATAGATCAATCAGCCACTTGATCTTATCCGTCATGAAATTCTTAATAAGAAAATCTATGACAACTTAATGACTCATATAATCAATGCCATGCATGGGCAAGCATACATGTACACATGCATACATAGTGTTTGGATATTCATCATTTAATTAACATTTATTATGCAGAATAACCCCAACGCGGCACATACACCCTTCCCTGGCATTTTGGCTGGCTGGCGTGAAGATTTGCAGGGCAAACAACGACGTGACTCACTTACATTAGACCGCGATGTATTTGTTACGACCAATTATGGACAAGTGCAGGGCTTCAAGGTCTACATGTATGACAATCCCGATCCCAAGTCCTTCTACAGGCCATACCACTCAACCGTCGACCGCGTTATGGGCGAGTGCTCAGTTTTCTTGGGTATCCCCTACGCCTTGCCACCCACCTTCGAAGGTCGCTTTAAGCCACCGCGATTGCACCGTGGTTGGCAGTTGTTGCAAGCTGTTGATTATGGACCGGCATGCCCACAACCGGTACGCTACACTGGCGCTACCAAGGGTGTTATGGATATGGATGAAGATTGTCTTTACTTGAATATTTTTTCGCCAAAGGTAAACAACTATTCTTCTATGTATTTGCATACACTTATATGTAATTATGTATATTCGATTATTTTACAGACAGGAGCTGGTGTCGCACAAAAATATCCCGTTATGGTGTACATTCATGGTGGAGAATTCGTGCATGGCGCCTCGAATCACTTCCAAGGTCATATACTCGCCTCATTCTATGATGTGGTTGTTGTGACTATAAATTATAGACTTGGTGCACTGGGATTTTTATCCACGGCCGATGAAAACTCGCCTGGAAACTATGGAATATTAGATCAAGTTATGGCGCTCAAGTGGATATATGACAATGTTGAATTCTTCAACGGCGATCGTGAATCGATTACCTTGTTTGGGCCTGGTGCTGGCGCAGCGTCTGCGGGTCTTTTAATGGTTGCACCGCAAACTAAGAATATTGTGAAACGAGTTATTGCCCAATCGGGTGCAGCTATGTCCGACTGGGCGCTAATTCAAGATAAATATCGTGCACAGAATACGAGTCGTGTCTTGGGCCAATTACTAGGCTGTTCCATTGAATCGTCATGGAAATTAGTTAATTGTCTACGGACTGGACGTAGCTTTTATGAGTTGGGCAATGCGGAGTTTCCACCACAAGTAGGCACCTTTGCTTGGGGTCCAGTGTTGGATCACAATTTCACAGTGCCCGGGGATGATTGGTATGAAGGTTGGCGCGAAAAGGACTGGCGCTTCCTTACACAAACGCCTGAGAGTCTCATACGGCAAGGTCATTTCAATCGTGGCATACAATATATGACTGGCGTGACGACACAAGAGGCAGCCTTTTTTGTAGCACAAAATGAATCGTTAGGGCCTTACTACGAAATTGATGGTAAATTTTTTGATCAGAAAATACGCGAACATGTCTTTCGCTACAATTACACACTAAATCCAAATGGTGTTTATGAAGCCATCAAATACATGTACACCTACTGGCCAGATCCCAACAATAATTCGATAATACGTGACCAATACATTAATATGCTTTCCGATTTGTATTACCGTGCTCCGGTTGACAAAATGGTGAAATTACTTTTGGAACAGCGTATACCGGTCTATATGTACGTTCTAAACACGACTGTAGAGGCTTTAAACTATCCACAATGGCGAAAATATCCACACGATATAGAACACTACTTTCTTACTGGCGCACCATTCATGGATACTGAATTCTTTCCGAAGAAGGATCATTTGCAGCGGAACATGTGGACCGACAACGATCGCAACATGAGCCATTTCTTCATGCAAACCTATTCAAATTTCGCTAGATATGGGTGAGTCACGCTATCATAAACCATATCAAACACATTGTTCTCATTTAACAAAAAAAAATTTCCTCATTTTCTCCGAAAATACTCAATTTTATCCACTTTTAGACATTCATAATAAAAATAGTGTTATTTTATCATTTTTATACTCTCGCAACATGTTGCACAGAGTATTATAGTTTTGTTCACCTAACAGTTGTTTGTGTCACCAGGAAATAAAAGAGATAGATATGGGGTTATATATATATAAATGATCAGGATGACGAGTGGAGTTGAAAACCTGGATATCTGTCCGTCCGTCTGTCTGTGCAAGCGATAACTAGAGTAAAAATTTAGATATCTTAATGAAACTTGGAACACATGTTCCTTGGGACCGTGAGAGGGTTGCTTTCGAAAATGACCATTGCAAAATCAGACCATTGCCACGCCCACAAAATGACGAAAATAAATATCGTTATAACAGTAAAATTTGGAATAAAGGATCGCACTAGGAAGGGGCATATTTGGATGTAATTTTTTTGGGAAAGTGGGAGTAGCCCCGCCCCCAAATCGGTTATTTGTATATATCTCGCAAACCAATGAAGCAATATAACTTCCTGCAGTCAATTCTCATACGAATCCCACCACACACCATGAAAATAGTTGAAATAGGATAATAACCACTCCCATCTCCCATACAAAGGTTAGGTTGAAAATTACTAAAAGTGAGTTAACTCACTAACTAAAAACGTTAGAAATACTAAATTTTACAGAAGAAATAGCAGAAGGAAGCTGCAATCAGATTTTTTTACAAAATGGAAAATGGCCGTGGCATCGCCCACTTATGGGTCAAAAACCATATCTCAGGAACTACTCGACCGAGAGATGAAATTCGGTATATAATATTTTCTTGACACCCTGATAAATCGGACAAAAAATGGGCGAAATCGGTTCACAACCACGACTACTTTCCTTAGAACTCAATTTTGAATTCCTTCACTGTATAATATATACATACGGAACCAATGAAAATAGCGGAATAAAACTTTACACAAATAGTGTATATCATCTCTGGCTTCATTTCTGAAAAAATTGTCGAAAACGGACTATAACTTTTCAAGTCCCCAGATATCGATCATGTTGAATAATTCAGAGGAAATTATTTTCTTCTAATAGTGTTCTGTTCCAAAAATTCTTAAAATCGAGTCTTAACATCTCCTAGCTCCCATATTACTTATTATAGGTTTTACAAAAATACGGTGGGCTTTATTCCGCACATATGTATTGGTTTATATGTGAGATATCTTAGCAAAATTAAGTTAGCGTATAGTCTTGGACAAAGTGTACCTTGCTGGTGAAAATGAATGAAATCGGTTCAGAAATTACCTCAGCCCTCATATCTATGTATGACGATTTTCGTTACTCTATTCAAATTTATGCCAAATTTATGAGTAAATTTGTGTGTTATATTAATAAAATGTCTTCAATAAATTGCGAGAGTATAAAATGTTCGGTTGCACTCGAACTTAGCCTTTCCTAACTTGTTTTATTTTTATTTGCAGTAACCCTACGCCTCAACAAGTATTAGGCTTACATTTCCAGCGCGCCTACCAGGGAGAACTGCGTTACTTGAATATTAATACGACTTTTAACTCGTCAATATTGCTCAATTATCGCCAAACCGAATGTGCATTTTGGACACAATATTTGCCAACGGTGATTGGAGTATTAGTACCTACTTATCCACCCACAACGGAATTTTGGTGGGAACCTAAAGAACCGTTGCAAATCGCTTTTTGGTCTATGTCAGTAGCATGCTTTTTCCTCATCGTCTTAGTGGTCATCTGTTGTATTATGTGGCGGAATGCCAAAAGGTGAGTAATGGTCTGTCATTAAACATAGGTAGCTCGATTTTTACGTTTTTCCACAACATAATCTGTCCATCCGTATGCCTACATAAATGATGTTTGATAGATTGTGTCATAAAAGTCTAACGGAGTTGACAACACTGTGCTATTTGAAATACCAAAGACCTTCTTTTAGCATTTAAAAGCCTGTCCATTTCGTGGTTCCCTAATTTCTTAAAGAAAAAACACAGAAAATTCAAATTAAATGGGGAACGTTTAGTATCATTCGAGCGAGCATTCTTAGGCATTATCCCTTTTAAATGTTGGCCTCAGCTAGGACCTAAGACCGCTACTGGGATCACCCGATACATTCATCGTCTCCATTAGAAAGGGGAATCGGGTAATGATCACCTTTCAGCATAACTTTCAATGCTGCTAAACATAAACTTCGCAATTGTTGTTAATTTATAATTTCAATTCCAAGCAACAACAAAGACATCACGATAAACCTTAGAATGTACAAATAGTATCCATGATATCTCATTCAAATATGTATGTGCGATATCAGTCTATATTCTCTTAGCTCCCACATATTGAAGCTCATTATTTTCAATTCTCATCTTGGCATTATATTATTTGTGTACGCATTATATTATTACAACGGTAATTATGTAAGATATGTAATTAACATAATATGTTTTATCTAAATAGATGACTTCGGTTCAGAAAGATTCCTGTTTATTATATGCTAATTTTAATTTTCTAAATTTTGATTCTCTGTTATTCTGTGCTAATACAGGCGATCTGACTTTTATGATGATGATGTTTTTATAAATCCTGACGGTACGGAACTGCCTGATGACGGCCAAAGCGGTGTGGACAATGCACACATGGTGGCCAATCATCACGCGCTAAGGTCACGTGACAATATCTACGAATATCGTGATTCACCATCAACCAAGACGCTTGCCAGTAAAATACATACCGATACAACATCCATTCGATCGCCTAGCTCATTGACTATGACACACAAATCGGGCAGTCAATCGTCCTTAAAGTCGGCGATTTCATTAAAAGAAACGAATGGCGGCACGTTGAGCAGCAACTTGAGCAGTACTCGTCCTACTCGCGCGGGCGCTCTAAATAATGGTACAGCCTCCATTGCACAACAACCGAATCGACAAAATCTAGAAGAGAAACGTTTATTAACACGTGACGTGAACACGCCTACACCAATATCAAGCACACCACTAATAACAACTACAACAGCTACGATCTCAGCCGCACCAGAGCCTGCAAGTTATAAGCCTAAATCAACAGCTAATATAGCCTCCACAAGCACAGCACACACTAGTGTGGGCACAGCGAACAGTCGCAGCACAACGCCGGTGCCCAGCGCACGTACGCACACCACAACAACCACATTAACGACTGCACCGCAGGTGCAACGCTCAGCACAAATCACGACATCTGCTCAAACGCAGCCGAAGCCTCAAGCGCGAACACAAGTCATTGAAGGTGTGCCCCAGACATCGGTTTAAGAAACAGCTCTCTAAGTGAGGAGGTCCGTCCAAATTCTATTGTCGTGGCTGTTGAAATCCTCACTTAGAGAGTGTAAATGAAATAGTTTGAAATTTCTTAACTTTACCGTTATGTGCGAAGAATTTTTCGAGGAGTTATGATGTTTATTGAGGATATTTACCAATTTTATACTAAACATATACAAATTTCTATCAAAGGCTGAAAGGTATGTAACCTAACTGTTTTATGCCAGCTTTTTTTGTGAAATATGTGTGAAAAAAATTATCATCTACATATTTATCATCGATAGGCTTATGTATAATTCAATTACGAAATAAGAAAAATCCTGGCACATGACTAAAGACGTGCTTAAACAAATGTTTTACCTTCACTACCTTACATGTAGTTTCGAATTATATAAAATCTAAACAACGAATCGAACGCTTTTCTATAAAAACAACTAGAACATATTCACGAACAGTCAAGCTTTCGGTGATGTATGTAAATATATCCGGGCCTCAGTTATATTACGCCATTGAACTACAAAAAGTGTTTCTTTTAATATAGGAATTGTATTTAAAAATCCACCAGAGTATAAATGTTCAACTTTTTGCCAAATTTTGAAGATTTATAATGCAAATAACTGCCGCAAATACCTTCAAAGTGGCGAATCAAAAAATAATACTGGCTTAAATTAAATTGATAGAAGTATACCGCACATCTAACTTTATTTGCATAACTTTTTCGTTGCCTTCAAGTGTATTATTGACATACAGTGGAACTTCTCTAACTCGAATCACTATAATCCACAAAAAAACTTCGAGTTAGAGAGACTTCGAGTTATATAATTTTCATTAATTTTCAAAAGCCCGCAATATATAGATTTGTGCACAGTTGTACTTTGCTATTATTTGGCTCTTGCCGTCGGTATCCCATCATGCATGGAAGATCAACTGTAATTGATTATTTTTTCATATGACCGAATATTCTTCCAAAACCAAATATTTTTTTATCTATATAAATATTGTATTTATATTTATAAATAAATAACTTTTTCCATTAAGCTGAAATTCTTATAAATGAATTCAAACATATGGAATATATCTAAACGAAATTTTGTAATTAATTTAAAAAAAAATAAAATAAATTGAATGCATTGTCATACATGCGACACTAAAAACTATGTATATATAATAATTTTATTTTTTTTTTGTAATATAAGAATACATGTAATATGAATACTAATATTACTTATTAAGCGTAATTTTACGGACTTTCAGCCGAAATTATTTTTCTGGAGCTAATAAAAATTTGTAGAAAGCAAATATTTTGAGCTGGTGAATATTTTTGTTTTTGTATTGTATTTATATGTTCTCAATTATTTGTATTGAGAAATATGCTAGAGTTAATACGTTTAATTTTAAGTGAATTATCTACGTGCGTGTAGTGATCAACTCCAAACATCAGTGTAATCCGTCCAATGTATGCGTATAAGTACCTCCGTTCATATGCAAGTTTCATTCTATTTGTTTTTGTTTGTGTAAATATTCAAAATACAAGCATGCTCGAATACTTATACGCAAAAACTTCAAAGAATAACTACTTGTGTACCGTTATTCTGATAAGTATATATGTTTTAATTTTAAAATCTATGTAAGTATGCATGTACATATGCGTATGTTTGTATATTACTTGGCTAAGCTTAACTTGTAATTTTTACAATATTTTATACGTTTAATAAACAGGTCATTGTATTTGTATGCGTCTAACACGTGGTGTCCTCATTTTTATGTCTGCATACTTAGGCCTTTCTATATAAACAACATGTTTATTTTTTGTGTGTTTATGTATAGATGTTTTTGCATCCTCCTTTTCGCATATGCTCTATTTATGTCTATGTCTACGTAAATCAAACCAACTAGAGTATTCTTATCATGTCATGGAGCTTCAAGTCAATTAATTGTTTTAAACAAATTTCCTTTATTTTCGGTTTCGGTAAAAAAATCTTTTACATGAAGCTGATTGTATTTGAAGAACGAACCCATCTTTTTGAATAGAAACACTAAAAATTGGTAAATGAAGAGGATATTGAATTGTTGTCCAGAAATGTTTAAAAGGTATTTAAATACTGTCAAATATTATATACATACATACATATATGTGACCTGGTCTACGAAAAGGGAGCTAACGTGCGAAAACTAGTTTTCTGGGAAACAGCTGTTAAAAATAAAAGCATCTCATCTTCCATCCGAATCAACTAAAAAGTGAAAATTGATTTTTTGACACCTAAGCCCCCTTTCCGTAGACCAGGTCACATATACATTTTATGAACAATACAATAGTTCCACCCATTCAGATAATGCAAAGGCCAATATAAAATAAATATTAAAACGAATTAATTCAAATGTGGTAATTAATCGTATTCTTACTTAAATTGTAAAAGCTTTTCACATAACTTAAAAAATTAAAATTTTTGGTTTCATCAACACCTCATTGGACATAAAAATATTATATTTATTTATGTTTGGAATTATTATTATGTGGAATATGTTTTAAAAGTAACATTCTGTAGATTATCCTTTATTAGCTATTACGACCACCCAGGGTTGGGGGAATTAAGGCCAATACTTAATTTCAACAACTGTGTCCGAATGCAGTTAATCGGGTAGCTATTTGTATTCAAATACATTTTATATTTCCTTAATTTAAATACATTTATATTATTATTAAGTTCAACTAATTACTAATACATATATACATAAACTTAACTTAATTTTAATTCATGTTTAATACATTTAAACACCATTAAAAACGTATACATACATTAAAACCAAAAGAAACATTTACATCTTTTCTAAAATACGTTTCATAGTATCTATGAACTCCTTCATAGTATTATTTTGTTCTTCAATGGCTTTAACAATTGCTTCTGATAGTTTTTTGTTATCTTTCACCACTGCAATCAGCAATTCATTTTGCTCCTTTGCCACTTTCAACAGTTCACCCTTATAATCCCTCTTTCTAGTTGCCCTCTTTCTAGTTGGTGTTAAGGAACTATGCAGTGGTGACAATAATGGCGAGCGGGTCAATGGCGAGTGGGTCAATGGTGATGCTGTAAGTGTTGGTGACGGGAACGGCAGCGATATTGATGACGATGTGTTCTAATGAAGAAATTATTTTAAGATCAATAAGATAAAGAAATGTAAAATTCAAGCTTACCATAGTAAACGATTCATATGTTTCTTCATTATTGGCTGCCGACAGTTCCATTATTTGATGAACCGCACCAAAATGTTTCCAAGCCGACGTGCTGTCCTCCGAGCGTCCAACTTTTTTCTTTTCTTCTCTGCAATTTCCCAAAAGTTAATAATGTTAAAAAGGTTATGTGGATGCACAGTATACCTATATTTTTGTGTCAAGTTTCTTATTTTTACATGCACTTCCTTTGGTGTAAATTTATGAGCCATTTGCGCAGATATATCTGTTTTTTGTTTTTTTTTTTTTTAATGGATCAAGCCCGCTAACGTATAACTCTCGAATTAACCCCGATTAAAGCAGTTAATCCGAATTAACGCCGCCGTCTGTCAGCGGTATTAATCAGTTGCAAATATGTAGGTGACAGACGGCAACAAAGCGAGTTATAAACTCCCTTAAACAGCTGATTGGCAATAATATTTTCATATTGGTAAAATAAAATTGGATAGAAAGCACATATTGCGGTTGTTAACCGCACAATTAGTACAAAATCACTAAATATTAAAAAAAATAGTGTTTTATTAGAACTTCCATTTTAGAAAAATTTAGCAATTTCATTGCATACGTATGCTTTTGTTTACATTTAATTGAAAAACAGCTGTCAGAATTGCGTATTTTCATTCACAATAGGTTAAAAGCGGCCATGTTTAGCAATGTTGCTGAACCGCATCAAAATGTGTCGGATTAAAAGCGCAGTTAATCCGGATTAATGCCGCCGTCTGTCAGGGGTATTAATGAGATCCAAATTTGTAGGTGATAGACGGCAGCAAAGCGAGTTATAAACTCTGTTAAACAGCTGATTGCCAATGATATTTTCAGTTTGGTGGAATCAAAGTGTATTCAAAGTGTGTTGAATACACTTTGGGTGGAATAAAATTGGATAGAAGTCAAATATTGCGGTTATTAGCCGAACAATTAGTACTGAACACTAATTATTAAAAAAATATACATAAATTCGTTAATATATTGCTTTTCTACACAAATGCGGGTGCGAATCTTAGCTGCTACAAGATAGTGGTCCGAGTCGATGTTAGGACCGCTAAACGTACGCACATCAAAAACACTGGAGACATGTCGTCCATCGATCACAACATGATAGATCTGGTTGAGAGTGATTCGATCGGGGAACAACCATGCAGCTTGATGGATTTTTTATGCTGGAATCTAGTACTACAGACGAGTATATTTCGGGCCCCAGCGAAGTTGAACAGTCTCATGCCATTTGGCGATGTTTCGTCATGGAGGCTAAATTTTCCGACTGTTGTCCCAAAGACACCATTTTACCTACCCTAGCGTTGAAGAACATCGCTTTGATGCGGATTGTGGCAAGACGTTCATCCACCGAGGTGAATGCCAGGACCCGACGACGGAGTCTCTCCCCCACTACGAATACCACAACAAATGTGCGCTCTTTAACATGGCGGCTGTAGTAGATATACCACCTTCTTACGGCCTTGTCCCGTCCATCGCATTTCTTGGATGGCGGTGATGTCAGCCTTTACTCTTATGAAGACATCAACCAGCTGGACAGAGGCACCTACCCAGTTAAGGGTCCGGACATTCCAGATACATGCCCTTAATTCGTAGTCCATTATACAATTGCAGTGGTCGTCAGCAAAATTGGTGTCTCTCATCCGAGGCTGTTGCTTCCTTTTCATTGGGGTTTTTTTATGTGGTGGGTCCCAAACCTTTCGCACAACCGCATAAGCGGTCTCACTTTAGCTCGCCTCCAAACGGATGTCTGTTGGCTACCCAGAGGTCTAAGACCGGAAGTCGTGAGCTGCTTGAGCCACATGCAAAAGAATTGTTCCTGGCCAATCCCAAGTGAATGAAAGTCAGAAACTTTCCTCACTTACGGAACTTCTACATGTGACTCCATCCTCCATATATTATATTATACCTTACAAACCACAATCCAAACGAAGCCAACTAAGAGGCTATTGACATTCCTCATACAAAAATACAAAAAGTCTCATCGTGACAATTTCAAATCTTCCACTCAACAGATCAACAGACTCAAACAACAATAATTATTTAGAATACTTCTGTAGTAAAAGAACCTATCATATGATTATCTTTGCCAAAAATAAAATAACATAATGTAGTATATGTCCATATGTCATGCTTTTTATTTATGTACATATGTATGTACCATATATCGACGAACATCTATAATATGAATGCATTGCATATTTGCTCTTTTGAAAATTATGAATAACTACATTACTATGCATAAAATTGATATTTATAAATATAATGAAGCGGCGAATACAATATCCCTTTTGAGCAGGCGCACACCTTCAGAGAATTTGTTTTCCAAGTCTGTGTTACCGATTGTTTTCGCTGCTTGGCACAATTGCCGCAATAATTCTTCCAGACGGCGCATACATCGAATTATGGAGCCTTCAAAAATGTCTGTCATTCTGCAGACGCTCAAAAATGAAGCACCTTTACACCACGCTAAAACTACGTCCATAAGAAATGGTTTGAATTTTTCCACGTACGATTCCTCGTCCATATTTAATTTGCATTCGGTGGAGATTTTTGCAATGCGACGCGCCAAGTCTTGCATTGAACGCAGTGGACCCGAAAGTTCTTCGGTTGCCTTGGGAGTTTCTGAAGACTTTTCATCGCAGACGAAACAAGACAGCAATGCAACTGACTGTGCTGTGGTAATTTCATTAAATATCCCGTTGAATATCATTTCAGTTAAAAGAAGTTCATCTGCTGAGCTTAATTCGCATGCAACACGTCCTTTAAACTCTATTACATCAGCAGCTGTGCAGTACTCCATACGGCGTAGTACACGTTTCCGATGCTTCAGCTCGTCCATCTGTAGCAAACTACGTGCTTCCTTCAATTTTGTTTTAACCGCCTTCAGTTCTTCCTGCACCTTCAATTTCTGTGTATAACGTTCGTAAATCTTGTCCAATTCAGTCGAATTATGTAGAGGATGTGCGAACAAACGCTCTTCGAACTTATCTATGGAGTCCACAACCTGTTTGAATTCATCACTTTTTATGTTCATTTCAGTAATGGGATTGAGCAGTGGCGGGCCTTTTGGGAAACGCTTCTTCACTTCAGCGATCGTTTTCAGCACACTTCGTCGGTTATCCGCCGGACGCAAGTCATTGGGATAATAAACGCGAAGAGACGAAATCTGCGATATAAGTGTATGTAGAACAGGAACAACTTCCATATTGCCCTTTTGGCCGGACTTGCATGGTTTTGGCTCTTCGGCCTTTGCCGAATCCTCAGTAACATGCAATAAAACATCGACTACCACGACCGTTTCTGCTTTCAGAGGATTTTTAGCATTATTTGTTTGTTTTTTAAAGTTCACGACAATACCCCAATCGAATTCGTCCTTTTCATTTTGAATTTTTATCAGACGACCTGGTTGTAAGAAAGGCACCAGATATTCGGGTTTTGTAATCCAACGCTTAAACTGTTTGCCATAAGAATCGAGTTGTTCGCGTATATGGTGGTAGGATGCAACGCTGTGTTCTTCGCTGATTTTAATTTTTGCCAACTCATTTTGTTTGTCTTGAACTTGTTTGTAAAGTTCAGGTATTGACGACTGGTTTTGGAACTGAAAAAATGAACGTTCCAACATATATTCGGGATTGATTTCTTCGACACGCAGCAAATTCAGCACCATGTTGTAAGTTAAGTGAAATGCAGAGTTTATGGGATCTGCTTTGCCTTGTACAATTCCGCGACCGATGGATGGTGACACTTTCTCGTCAATCATTAATATAACGATACCTTTATCATCGAGACCACGTCGACCAGCACGTCCAGCCATTTGGATGTATTCGCCAGAGGAAATCCACCTATTAAATAAATCATTTATTTAACCATTTGCACTAAGCATTAATTATGTGGAAAAAACATACCTGAAATTTTTACCATCAAATTTTCGTGGTGCTGTAAAAAGTACTGTGCGCGCAGGCATGTTCAAACCCATGGCAAAAGTTTCCGTAGCAAAAAGTGCTTTAAGCAAGCCTTCGCCAAACAAAATCTCAATAATTTCTTTTAGGATCGGCAAGAGACCGCCATGATGTATACCAATGCCACGCTTTAGTAAAGGCAAAACATTTTCAACTTGCGGCAATTGACGATCTTCCTCAGAGAGTACATCCATCGCATTATTGAAAACTTCATCTACCAGTTTTTTCTCTTCGGCAGTATTAAAATCCAGCTTTGCCATTTGCATAGCATATACCTCACAATCCTTTTTACTAAATGAAAAGATAATTACAGGGGCGAAATTCCGTTCCATTATCATTTTGACTATTTTAAAAATATTCGACTGCCCACTGTCAACACCACGAATACCACCTTTTCTTCCTCTTTGATCGCCTTTAGCTGCATCACCTGATAAAATATTGGCAGTTTTAAAGCAACTTAATTAATTGAAAAAATGTAAACATACCTGCATTTTGCAAAACCGCCATGGCTGTTGTAAAATTATCTTCCTTAAACTGGCCTTTTTCGTCAACTATGAGATGTATACCGTCGCCACCAGCTGGAAATATGTAATGTTGCAGCGGCGTCGGCCGATAATCTGTGTAAACTACATGGCATGGTTGCTTGTGAAGATGACAGACCCATTCGGCGAATTGGCGAGCATTTGGTATAGTAGCAGAAAGAAATACGTAGCGTACATTGTCGGGCAATAAAATTAAGGTTTCCTCCCACACTACACCTCTTTCTTTGTCACGCATGTAATGAATTTCATCGAATACGACCCAACCTACTTCACGCATAATCTCACTTCCTCTATATAACATATTCCGCAAAATCTCCGTTGTCATAATAAGGCAAGAAGCTGATGGATTTATCGTCACATCACCAGTTACCAAACCAACATCTTTAAATTCTTCATTGAACTCTCGATATTTTTGGTTAGAAAGCGCTTTAATAGGTGTGGTATAAATTACACGCTGTTTACAACCCAGAGATTTAGCAATAGCATATTCGGCCACTACAGTTTTGCCAGCAGATGTGTGCGCAGACACTAATACACTTTGTTGATTATCTATGCAAAGAATTGCTTCTTTTTGAAAAGGATCTAATACAAAAGGATATTCTTTTGCTGGTGGTCCATTTTGGGCTTGTAGAGGAATATATGCTTGACCCGGATATACGGCTACTTCATGTGTACACGACTCTGGACTCTCAATAACGTGCACTGATATTCGGGAACGTAAGGCGTCCACACAAATATCGTCCAATATGGATTCCGTCTCTTTTATACGTTTTTGCGGAGCCTCATCATTTTCTGCGTCTGCTTTAATAGCCTCACATCCACGCTTTTCTCCGCTTTCAGCTTTCCTAAAAAGTAACCACAAAGTTTTGGGTGAACAGTTTTTATAAAATTGTGCTAGTGTAAATACCTCTCCTCTAAAGAATCTCCTGTTTTAATGTCTTTTAACTCTACAACTGGATTGGCGGAAACGCTTTCGTCGTTATCTTCATTAAAACAATCAAATAAATCGTCAACTTCAGCCATTATTTTTAAATTTAATATATAAAATTAATAAAGTGTGGAACCAAATAGGAGCACGTTAATTTACAAAACAAGAAACGTCAAAATCATTTAAGGGTTGTGGTGTTGCAAAATATAAAGAATATATGTAGTACAACACCATAATATTTGTGTGTGCTTACTGATGTACAGTACGAAATGAAAGTTGTAATTATAACATGAGACGGCCTAATAATTAAATAAAAATATAATATTTCCAAACATAATTAGTAAATATAAATATATCGATTTCATACCATATTTAATATTTTCTACTATACTCTTCAAATAAATATGTACTAATCCAGAGAACGTTAAATATTATACGTTCTCTGCTAATCTATCACGTTTGACATTTATCTTATATACGGTTTTTTCTGACAATCAGCTGTTAGAGTAGGCTGTCATATCAAATTTTTATTGTTTTTACTCGCTCGTCGGAAAGTATATAGTAAGTGGGAATTTATTTTCATTGATTGTTATTTTTCAATTAATAAACACAAACTTTCAGATATAAAAATGGCTGCTTCAGAAACGGGTGGAGTGAAGCCCATGTCCATTGCAGGGCGCATGGTGCGTGAGCGAGAGCGTTTGATTGGCATGTCAAATGATGAACGAGCATGGCGCAAGCAGTGGTTGAAAGATTTGGAGTTGCACCATGGGCCTCGCGTAGTACCCGAATTGGAAAAACAATTACAGAACCCTATTAAACGCTTCTACCGATTCCCTCTAGATAAACTTGGGGAAGCGCTAACACCAGTGCTGGTATGTGCAATAATTCAAGAAATATATAACAAAGTTTAATGTTATGTAATAGAAAAATATAGAAATCTTGAAAGGCAAGATTTTAACACATGTAACATTAATATCTTATAGGGTACACAACGCGCGTATACAATACGTTTTTGGACTGGGAAATTCGCTATGGCCATTGCAGCTATTTACGCCGGTGCTTACTATTTTAAGTATAATCAGAATGTAAGTATATTTGTATATGCATATACCATTGAAATTGATTATCAAAATTGTTTTTTTTTATAATAGTTTATCAAATCTTAACTACATTTTTACTTTTGTAACTTTTAGGACTGGACACGGAAAGGAGGCTGGCGTGTAATCACTTCACGTCGCGTCTGCAACCCTGGCGATGAGGGATATCCAAAAGTTTCGGACCGTACACAACCATCCGATTATGCAGCTCGTGGATTTAAACAAGCGGCAATTTAAATAAAATATATTAAATTAAAGAAAATAAAAGATTGATATAGATGAATTATAAATCTTTAAAATGTTGAAAATAATGCAATTACGACGAATGAATTCAATACACTGTTCAGTCAACAATTTTGTTTATCAGTTTCATTTTATGTGTTACACGCAGAAATTCGCTGAATATGTTATTATTTCTTTTTTGTTTTGTCAGGTTATTTGTTTTACGACATTTCGTTCGTCAGTTTTAGGTGCATAATGCACTTTTCGTACAAACAATTTTCCGGCACTGAACATAAACCATTGTACTTCCATTAATCTTGAGTAAATTTGTAATATACATATTTGAAATTGTTACGCGGTTGTGTTTAGTAATATTCACATATTTTAGTGAAAAACCATACACGTTGATTGAAGAAAAAAAGCAAAATATTTCATGTAAACGATGTTTTATAGAAAAATAACCACAACATAAATGCTTATAGTGTAAATGTCTCACGAATGTGGATATCGAAAATATTGCAAATACAAATTGAAGTGTCTATAAGAAGTGATCGAAATCGTATGCAAATGTAGCTGCAATAATTTAGTGAATAATTTGTTGTGCATCTTAAGGTACTGGATTAATATATGTATGAATAAATACATGCATATACAAACGTGTGTAAGTAAGTAAGTAATGCCCTAATTTTTTAATGCAACTTTTTATATGTATACGAGTATATGTATTTTATATGATTTGTGTTAATTTGTAAGTAACTGTCGAATAAACGACAACAGTTCATTCCAATGATATGTTGTGAAAATATGCCAAATCGGTTCACAACCACGCCTACTTTCTATATACCAGAACTTTGAAGACGACCTAAATTGTTTACTTTACAATATATAAAGTAAGCACTAGTGAAGATATCGGAACAGAGCTTTGAGCAAATACTACATACACACTATAATGTAGCATCGCCCTTCTAAAAAAACCATACATTTTCAAGGCTCCATATATCCTCAGTGCTTCTAATATTTTTTTACCGAAAATATAGGTAAGTCCCTCAGATGTTTTGAAGAAATTCGAAGGGAATATCTTTCTTTTAATAATGTCTCCGTGCCAAAAATACGTGAAATCGGGTCATAACTTCACCTAACTCCCACATACTTAATATTAGGATTTTCAAACTTTCAATGGACTTTATACCATATATATGACGAATATGTGGGTCAAATTGTGTGTTCTGTAAATCGTTTTCGGCCAAAATTTTTTGATTTTCCGTTTTCAAATCGCAAAACATGTTCTGAACATTTTTCCGTTTTTCATTTTTCGAAAATAAACAAACCGTTTTGTAAACATGTTCTGTAAATCGAAATCGTTAAAATATTTCTGTTTTGAATTCGGGGACAAAAATAATAGCGGTTTTGAATTTTTAAAGAATTTTTATTGCAATAATGTTAATATTATGTAATAACATTGTATATTTTGTTGTAAATAATGATCAGATCTATTAATAAATGCACCTTTTAACGGTTCAGCTTCTTGGGAAACATAATAAAAAAATAATAAAAGGTCATCTAAAAATTGTCGTAATCACACTATAACTCATATAAAGAAATTGAGGAACTCAGAGACTGTAGTTAATGTCTTAGAAAATATCTTTAAATCTTTCATATTTTCTATGGAAATTCAGAAGCAATATTTTTATACTAAGATAGTAATATAGTTTTGTTCACATAACGGTTGTTTCTAAGTCGTAAAACTAAACGAGTTATATGAGTGTTATATGTATCAAAATGATCAGGGTGACGAGACGAGTCAAAATCCGAATGTCTGTCTGTCCGTCCGTGCAACGGATAACTTGAGTAAAAACTGAGATATCTTGACGAAACTTGGTACACATGTTCCTTGGGTTGCTTTCGAAAAAATTACTTTGGGCAAAATCGGACCACGTCCACAAAATGACGAAAACCGAAAACACATAAAGTGTCATAACTAAGTCATAAATAAAGTTATAAAAGTAAAATTTGGTACAAAGGATCGTCCTAGTAAGGGCCATATTTGGATGTAATTTTTTGGGGAAGTGGACCCGCCCCCAAATAGGTTTTTTGTATATATCTCGCAAACCAATGAAGCTATATAAAAAAAACTTTCTGCAGTCGGTTTCCTTACGTACCCCACCACACACCATGATAGCCGAATAGTTGAAATCGGATAATAACCACGCCCACCTTCCATACAAAGGTAACGAAAAACGTCAGAAACACTAAATTATATACAAGAAATAGCAGAAAGAAGCTGCACTCAGATTTTTTTACATAATAGAAAATGGGCGTGGCATCGCCCACTTATGGGTCAAAAACCATATCTTAGGAACTACTCGACAGATTTCAATGAAATTCGGTATACAATATTTTCTTGACACCGTGATGACACGTGTGGAAAATGGATGTAATCGGTTCACAACCACGACAACTTCCCATATAACTCAATTTTGTAATCCATCTTATTCCTTCACTTTATAATATATGAGCATTTCCACAGAATCGTCAACCAGGACCAAAAATTAAAATGTTAATAAAGATAAAATTTTTTTAAATAAGATTTTACAAAGATGTTTAAATTTTATGAAACCTGAAAACTTAATTGTTTTTACTTTGAGCTACTCTACAAGTAATTTTTCTCTTGAGTTATTTTATATGAATAACTTATGTTATGGTTGTACTTTTCCACAAAATCTCTTTATTAAATACCAAATAAGAAGAGAAAAATGCAAAGGGGCCAAACAAAAATCGAATAACGGTAAATTTTTATTTTGCTTATTATCTACGATCTAACCGTACGTTCGCGACCAAAAACATAATTTATTGCTATTACTTCACATTGAGTGCAAACTGGTGCCTAAAAAAACACGATTAAAGCAAGTTAAGCATCCCTAATCAAAAAACAAAATTACTTTAGGTAAACAGTGCATCAAACTTTTTATTTCGATTTTCAAAATTTCGTACGTTCGCGACCGTAAGTATTGATTTGTTTCTAAACAAATATTCTAATGAAAATTGTATGACAAACGATTGCGAAAAGTGTACAACAGATGTAAAAGATATTGTGCCGCTAAAATACTTGTCAAAAATGGACGCAAATGTTAAATGGCAATCCGGGAGGAAAGTGGGCGATCGTGTAATTTTGACTTGCACTGTTGCTGCGTTATCGGACTTGCTCCATGAACTACAAGTTTAACTGCCAATTTTCAAGCAACATTTCTTTGTAAAGCGAGCACAACAATATTATTTTGAAAACGTAAGGAAAAATATCACGCCTGGAAAATTATAGGCTGGTGTGCCAAAATGAAATTCAAAGCGCACATTTCAGCTATAAGCAAGTTTGCATTTTTACTTGCGTAGCTTGAATGTTTAATGAAATTAAGTCGTTGGCAGTAATTAGTGATATTTTAAATCACAGCAAAATCGATGTTAACGTTTTCATAACGAAGCTTATTCAAGAGATAAAAAAACAGCATGGCGAATTTGAAAGTATTTTCCTTTTCTCGGACGGAGGTAGTAGTCAATTTAAAAATAAGTTGATTGCTTGGATGAGTGGAACTATTTTACAATGTCACATGGTAGTTGGCAGTTGTGAAAAGAAAAATCTGGCAAATTACGAGAACAAAAAATGTCGTTTTAAACGATGCATTCTCTTTTTACAATTGTGCGCAAGAGCACATTACTGAAATTAAAATTTTATATATTGGAGCTGATACAATTTTCGAGATATCTCCAACTTTATATCGAAAATGGAAGGATATACCGAATATTGCAGGTATCAGAATGGTGCATTCGATTTCCTACGACGAAAATCTTAAGCTACGAACTGCTCATACGGCCTATTCAAAATATAACAATATTAAATAAATATTTCTTGTGCTTTATATATGTTTATATCTTTTCAATCAATAAAAGGAATATTAGTTTGCTTTATTTAAGAAAAGGTTTCCAAAATCCAAATAAAAACTTGATGGAAAAATCGTACGTTCGCGACCGGTACTCAACCTCATAAATAAAAAACCAATGGACAAATTTCAGCATGCAATTAGTTAGGAGGAAGTTACTTTATTCCAATGTAATATAAATTAATCCTTTTAGAATATTATGTTCCATTTCGCTATTTTTTGCGTTTTTCTAGTTGCACCCAAAAGCAACTTCCATTATTCGTACGTTCGCGACCGCATGTTTGTCGCTAACATATTAAAAAATAAAAATCGAAAGATCCTACCTTTTGCACCAAAGAAAGACCTAGCAAAATGCTATCAAAACATAAAAAAAATAAGACAAATTTTTGTTTTCCTTGTTTTTTGAACTTTAAATGCGTGCGAACGTACGGTTCGCGACCGTTTGAAATGCTCATATACATTAGTAACCAATGAAGATAAGGGAATAAAACTTTACACAAATACTGTTGCATCGCTTGTGGAATAGTTGTCGAAATCGGTCTATAACTTTTCAATCCCCCGGATATCAAATATGCAGAACTCAGTGCCTTTGGGTAATTTTTCACCGAAAATATCGGCAAATCTCTCAGATTATTAATTTAATTCAGACGAAATCTTTTTCTTCTAATAGTGTGTCTCTGTACCAGAAATGGTTAAAATCGGGTCATAACTTCCCCTAGCTTATAGGATTTTCAAAAATACTATGGGCTTAATAGCTTATAAATAGGTTAATATATGAAATATCTTAGCAAAATTATGTGAGCATATAATCTTAGATATTATGTATATTGGTGGTGAAAATGAGCGAAATTGGTTCAGGAATTACATCAGCCTTCCTATACTATATATAATGATTTTCGTTATTCTATTGGACTTTATGTCGAATATATGGGTCAAATTCTGTGTAATCTTAATAAAAATATAGCAATAAATTGCGAGAGTATAAAATTTTCGCTTCCGAACATAGCCTTTCCTTACTTGTTTCTACTAATAATGCCAAAATTCGGCAAAATCGGGTAATTTCTTCCCCTAGCTGCCTATACCTAATATTATGATTTTCAAACAAACGGTAAAGCCTACCGTACCGCATATATTGGTTAATATGTGAGATCTTAGTATAATTAAGGGAATGTATAACATCGGATATAGTGTAGTTTGGTGGCAAAAATAGTCGAAATCGATCCAAGTTCAGCTTCCATATAACAGATATAACAATTTTCGTTATTCTAGTGGGCCTATAAGTTATGCCGACTCGTATATGAGTAAAATTATGTAGTATGAAAATATGTATACTATTGAATTAAATTAATGGGTTGCGAGATAATAAGATTTCGATTACACCCGAAATTACCCCATATTTACTTGTAATTATTTCATAATATCATAAAAATAAATTACATTTTTACTATATATTGTTAAAATATAAGGAATAATAAATGTATCTAGTTAATCACCAAGACAACCAGCTTTACAAATTTACACGCGTTATTTTGAAAATAAAAGCATCATGATGCCTGGTCGGCTTGCATGTTTTGCTCATATTACCTTTTAAATCAATGTGCGCTTTTTCAAAAGGTGAAAATATAGTAGTATACATCATATAAGTATATGAGTTCCATACATGCAACATGTCACCTGCCACAAAATTTTCTTTTTTCACAATTTTTTTAAATCAAATTTTCAAACTTTCATTCGAATTTAATAGAAAACGAACGAATTACAGAACACTTGAAATAAAATCGTACGAATTCTCATTTCGGAACTGAATTCAAATCGTATGAATTTTAGAACATGTCTGATATTAATGAAATTAAATAAATAAATTGCGAGAGTATAAAATGTTCGGTTACACTCGAAATTAGCCCTTCCTTACTTGTTTACTTTAAATTTGACTCCAGTCTCCATGTATTGTCCTTATTTTAACAAAGAGAAAGATCGAAACATCATTCGAGGTATGTTAAGTAATAAACATCCCTGTTCATGTTCTCCAATCAGTTTTCTCATAATTTCTTCGAATTTTTATTTTACGAGTATTGTCTCTTACACAAATCGCTCTCTGACTGCCTCGTCTCTTTTGGCATTCCATTTATGCCTTTACATTCGCACCAGCTATTCCCCTACTATGCATTCGTACAATGTAAAAACTTGTAATAAATAATAGCTGCCATCGATTGGTCACTTCTCTGCTCGCTATCTTTGGGCGCTGCTCGAGTACAATAGGTTTTATGCTAACGGCCAACAGCCAACATTGAGCACTTGTATGAAAACATGCATGATGTTTACTTGGAAGGTAAGGCATAGTGCATTCTGATTTTTTGGCAAAACTACTCAACAGCGTTTCTCAAAATTATGTGGGAAATATTTTATACCATTACTATAAAAAACAAAAATTCTTTGGTGTAGACAGATATTTAAATATTGCAGTTGTGGAATCACATTAAAAGGGACCAGTGTCAACTTGAGGACTAACTATTACTATTACAATAATTTTTATTTCTATATTTTAGAAGCAACATCCTTAAACATATATATAAAAAAATAAAATAAAACGCACTTTATCTCACTTTTCGAGATTTAGAGAGATAAGTAACTTCAAAGTCAAAACATTTCCCTGTACATGTTTTTTTTTTTGTTCACTGTATGTATATAAATTAGAAATGGCTACACTTGTAGCTACTAACAATCTATGTTTGTGTTTCTTGAACTTTTATAAAAGATCACCGATGATTACTCGCAGAGATATACTAAAGAATACTCGACAAGAAAATGTCTGATTGTGAATGTTACATCTAAAATAGTGTAGATTATATTATATTATATATTGAGGATTGCACCGCTACCTAAGGTCTACTGTGCCCTCTCCAGTTATCTCAGCACTCCCTCCAACCCCGTCACGTTAAGAACAGGGCTGACAGTGTTGCAGAGCCCCAATTATGTGTCGCCTTTTCTTCGCGATCGCCGGGCAGTCAAAGAGTAAGTGCTCTGGTGTCTCTGCTTCCGAATCGCAGAATCGGCAAAGATCCGACGAGTAGATTCTTGAGGTGTGGCCAGCTGGAGTGGAGTGGAGTAGACAGCTTGAGGAGTGGCCCCGTTATCCCCGCGCCTGTACCAACTGCTATCTTAGATCCGTCCATGTACCATTGTTGTGTGCTTCTGCAGGAGAGTTGAGTCCTTCCATTCCCTTTGCACAGAACTGTTTTAAATCGTCTCACAAGGTGTACCCTTTTGATGATATCGTCCCTTGGGAGGAAAGTCGTTGGAAGCTTTTCTTCCAATGATCTCCAATTGCCGGGCGCTGTTTCCTAGACCTTTTCTCGTTAGGGCCAGTAAGGTCTTGTTGGCCCTAGTGCCAACCACCATATGAAGTGGGGTGGAGTTCAGGACCGCCTCCAATGCTGCAATTGGACAAGTGCGCATTGCACCAGTGATGCATACACAGGATAACCGCTGCAATTTGGTCATCTGTTTTTCAGCTGACGCCAGGGAGATCCTTGATGACGAAGCCACCGCTCCATAAGGTTACAGCCCTAACAATCATAGTGTACATCCATCGCAGTATGTGCGGGCTACAGCCCCTGGTTTTTCTCCTAGGTGTTTGCACACCATTAGCGCTTTAGTGGCTTTCGCAACCGCGGTGTCCACATGCTTCTTCCACCTCAGTTTTGTATTTAGTAGTACTCCAAGATATTTTATTTCCTCTTCCCTAGCTACCGCTTCGCCATTGAGTGTGGTGGTACCCAGGGAACGATCTTCCTCTTGTGAAGGGGATAATGGCTGTTTTTGATAAATTGATACTAAGTCCAACCTTAACGCACCATTTCCTCGCTAGGCTTAACCCTCTTTGGACGATGTCTCCAAGAGTGCTTTCGAATTTACCTCTGGCTATGATTACGATGTCATCCGCATATCCCTGACATCATATTCCATTTCCTGTTAATACCTCCAATAGCTCGTCCTCGACTAGACTCCATAGAAGCGGTGATATTACCCCACCTTGGGGACAACCTCTAGTCGTACCTAGTCGAATGCCGCGTGAGCCTATCTGCGTTTCTGCTATTCTTGTACCAAGAACTGCATTTACCCATCTTACGATCGGCCTCCTGGTTAGGGCTCTGGTGACACTTGAGTGGGAGGTGCTATCCAACGCACCCTCTACGTCAAGAAAGGCGCACAGAACCATCTCACCAGTCGCAAATGCATCCTCTACCTCCGATACCAAGCTGTACAGAGCTGTGTCCGTTGATCTTTCAACTCTGTAGGCGTGTTGACTTGAGTGTAACGGGTAGTGTTCTAATGCCACAGTCCTGATGTAATTAGATATATGCAAATAACCGATTTGGTGCGGGGCCACGCCCACTTTCCCAAAAAAATTAAATCCAAATATGCCCCTTTCTAGTGGGATCCTTTATTATACTCTCGCAACGAAAGTTGCTAAAGAGAGTATTATGATAGTATTCACATAACGGTTGTTTGTAACACCTAAAACTAAAAGAGTTAGATATAGAGTCATATATACCAAAGTGATCAGGGTGACGAGTAGATTTGAAATCCGGATGTCTGTCCGTCCGTCCGTCTGTCCGTCTGTGCAAGCTGTAACTTGAGTAAAAATTAAGATATCTTGACGAAACTTGCCACAAATATTCCTTGGCACCATAAGAAGATCAAGTTCGAAAATGGGCAGAATCGGACCATTGCCACGCCCACAAAATGGCGAAACCCATAACTAAGCAATAAATGAAGATATAAAAGTAAAATTTGGAATAAAGGATCGCACTAGGGGGGGGCATATTTGGATGTAACTTTTTTGGGGAAATGGGCGTGGCCCCGCCCACAAATCGGTTATTTGTATTTAACTCGCAAACTAATAAAGCTATATAAACCAGCAGTCGGTTCTCTTATGTACCCCACCACACACCATGAAAATAGTTGAAATCGGAAAATAACCACGCCCACCTCCCATACAAAGGTTAGGTTACTTAAAGTTTTAACGAAAAACGTCAGAAACACTAAATTTCACATAAGAAATGGCAGATGGAAGCTGCACTCAGATTTTTTTACAAAATGGAAAATGGGCGTGGCGTCGCCCACTTATGGGTCAAAAACCATATCCCAGGTAGAGTAGACCGATTTCAATGAAACTTGGTTTGTAATAGTTTCCTTACATCCCAATGGTATGTTGTGAAAATAGGCCAAATCGCTTCACAACCACGCCTACTTCCTATATACCAGAACTTTGAAGACGATCTGAATCGTTTACTTTACAATATATAAAGTAAGCACTAGTGAAGATATTGATGAAGACATTTGCACAAGTACTACGTTTATAGTGTGGCAGCCCCATTCTAAAATCTCCGAAATCGGAACATAGGTTGTCAAGGCCCCATATATCGAACATGAGGACCTCGGTGCTTCTAACCTAATATTAGGGTTTCCAACTTTCAATGGACTTTATACAATATATATGACGAATACGTGGGTCAAATTGTTTATTATATAATATAAAAAATGTTTAGTAAATAAATTGCGAGAGTATAAAATGTTCGGTTACCCCCGAACTTAGGCCTTCCTTGTTCTTTATACTTACATCGAATTGAGTAATAACAAGTAAGGAAAGGCTAAGTTCGGTGCAACCGAACATTTTATACTCTCGCAATTTATTTAGAGATTTACCTATATTTTCGGTGAAAAATTACCCTTAGGCACTGAGTTCTTCATATTTGTTATCAGGGGCCTTGAAAAGTCATGGTTCGATTTTGACAATTTTTCCACAAGTGATGTTACAGCTCAAATTCAGTATTTGAGTAAAGTTTTATTTCTCTATCTTAATCGGTTCCTTATGTATACATTATAAAGTGAACGAATCAGAAGGATTCAAAATTGAGTTATATGGGAAGTAGGCGTAGTTATGAATTTCGACCATATTCCACCAGTGTCATCAGGGTATCAAGAAAATATTATATACCGAATTTCATTGAAATCTGTCGAGTAGTTCTGGAGATATGGTTTTTGACCCATAAGTGGGCGACGCCACGCCCATTTTCCATTTTGTAAAAAATGCTCAGTGCGGCTTCCTTCTGCCATTTCTTATGTAAAATTTGGTGTTTCTGACGTTTCTCGTTAGTGAGTTAACGCACTTTTAGTCATTTTCAACCTAACCTTTGTATGGGAGGTGGGCGTGGTTATTATCCGATTTCTTTAATTTTTGGACTGTATAAGAAAACGGCTAAAAGAAACGACTGCAGAAAGTTTGGTTTATATAGCTTTATTTGTTTGCAAGATATATACAAAAAACCTATTTGGGGGCGGAGTCTCGCCCACTTTTCCAAAAAAATTACATTCAAATGTGCCCCTCCCTAATGCGATTCTATGTTCCAAGTTTTGTTTTCATAACTTTATTTATGGCTTAACTTTAGCTCTTTATGTGTTTTTGGTTATCGCCATTTTGTGGGCGTGGCAGTGGTCCGATTCCGCCCATCTTCGAACTTAACCTTATTATGGTGCCAAGGAACACGTGTTCCAAGTTTCATTAAGGTATCTCAATTTTTACTCAAGTTACAGCTTGCACGGGCGGACAGACGGACGGACGGACAGACAGACATCCGGATTTGAACTTTACTCGTCACTCTGATCCCTTTGGTATATATAACCCTATATCTAACTCGTTTAGTTTTAGGACTTACAAACAACCGTTATGTGGACAAAACTATAATACTCTCTTTAGCAACTTTTGTTGCGAGAATAAAAATCACCAAAATCGGACCATAGGTTTTTAAGGCCCATATATCGAACACGAGGACCTCGGTGCTTCTAACCTAATATTAGGATTTCCAACTTTCAATGGACTTTATACAATATATATGACGAATATGTGAGTCAAATTGTGTGTTTTCTTAATAAAGTTAAAAAAATAAATTGCGAGAGTAGAAAATGTTCGGTTAGACCCGAACTTAACCCTTCCTTACTTGTTTATTATTACCATCGGCGGGTGGCGGAATATGAAATCAGATAGGGCTTTGGAGCGGTTTATTTATGTTAACATAATTGTGAATTACTTGTTATGATTTTAAAAAGTTTAGGAAAAAATTTCACTTTAATATAGGCAGTGGAAGTATTTTTGGCCGCCGATTTCATACAAGACCGACCTCTGTGCATTGGACCGATTTTACCCATCTTCGAAAGCAACCTCCTCAGGGTGCCAAGAAATATGTGTTCCAAGAGTCATTAAGATATCTCAATTTTTACACAAGTTATCGCTTGCACGGACAGACGGACATCCGGATTTGAACTCCACTCGTCACCCTGATCACTTTGGTATATATAACTCTATATCTAACTCGTTTAGTTTTGGGTGCTACATAAAACCGTTATGTAAGCAAAACTATTGTACTCAAAGTTGGCACTTGTTGCGAGAGTATAAAAAGAGGATATAGCAGGAAGATCACCATTTCGTAACACCAATTCACCACCGCGTTATGAACAATATAAGAATGCACGACCATAAATATGCACAATAGAAGAAGCAGAGACAATGTTGGACCCGATCGGAGATTCTTCTTCTTCATCTTGACTGGCGTAGACACCGCTTACGCGGTTATAGCCGAGTCCAAAACATCGCGCCACGTATCCCTCCTTCTGGCAGTTTGGCGCCAATTGGTTATACTAAGCGAAGCCAGGTCCCTCTCCACCTGGTCCTTCCATCGGAGTGGAGGTCTCCCTCTTCCTCGGCTTCCACCAGCGGGTACTGCATCGAATACTTTCAGAGCTGGAGACTTTCATCCATTCGAACAACATGACCTAGCCAGCGTAGCCGCTGTTTGTTTATTCGCTGGACTATGTCTATGTCGTCGAATAACACATACAGCTCATCATTCCATCGTCTGCGGTATTCGCCGTTGCCAATGTTTAAGGGACCATAAATCTTCCGCAAAAACTTTCTCTCGAAAACTCCTAGTGCCGTCTCATTGGATGTTGACATCGTCCACGATTCTGCACCGTAAAGTAGGACGGGAATGATGAGGGACTTGTAGAGTTTGGTTTTTGTTCGTCGAGAGAGGACCTTACTTTTCAATTGCCTACTTAGTCCATTGTAGCACCTGTTGGCAAGAGTGATTCTGCGTTGGATTTCCAGGCTGACATTGTTATTGCTGTTAATGCTGGTTCCCAGGTAGACGAAATTATCTACAACTTCAAAGTTATGACTGTCTACAGTGACGTGGGAGCCAAGACGCGAATGCGCTGACTGTTTGTTTGATGACAGGAGATATTTCGTCTTGTCCTCGTTCACCACCAGACCCATACGCTTCGCTTCCTTATCCAGTCTGGAAAAAGCCGAACTAACGGCGCGGGTGTTGTTTCCAATGATATCGATATCATCGGCGTACGCCAGTAGCTGTATACTCTTGTAGAAGATTGTACCTTCTCTATTTAGCTCTGCAGCTCTTATAATTTTTTCCAGCATCAAGTTAAAGAAGTCGCACGATAGTGAGTCACCTTGTCTGAAACCTCGTCTGGTATCGAACGGCTCGGAGAGGTCCTTCCCGATCCTGACGGAGCTTTTGGTATTGCTCAACGTCAGTTTACACAGCCGTATTAGTTTTGCGGGGTTACCAAATTCAGACATCGCGGCATAAAGGCAACTCCTTTTCGTGCTGTCGACAGCAGCTTTAAAGTCGACAAAAAGATGGTGTGTGTCGATCCGATTTTCACGGGTCTTCTCCAAAATTTGGCGCATGGTGAATATCTGGTCTGTTGTTGATTTTCCAGGTCTAAAGCCACACTGATAAGGTCAAATCAGTTTGTTGACGGTGGGATTTAGTCTTTCACACAATACGCTCGACAGAACCTTATACGCGATGTTGAGGAGGCTTATCCCACGGTAATTGGCGCAAATTGTGGGGTCTCCCTTTTTGTGTATTGGGTAGAGTACACTGAGATTCCAATCGTCAGGCATGCTTTCTTCCGACCATATTCTGCAAAGAAGCTAATGCAAGCACCTTATCAGCTCTTCGCCGCCGTATTTGAATAGCTCGACCGGTAATCCATCGGCCCCCGCCGCCTTATTGTTCTATTCTATGCTATTCGAATTTCTTCACGGTCGGACAATGGGACATCTGCTCCATCGTCGTCGATTGGGGAATCGGGTTCGCCATCTCCTGTTGTTGTACTTTCACTGCCATTCAGCAGGCTGGAGAAGTGTTCCCTCCACAAACTCAGTATACTCTGGTCATCAATAACTAGATTACCTCTGGGGTTCCTACAGGAGTGTGCTGCGGTCTTGAAACCTTCGGTTAGTCGCCGGATCTTTTCGTAAAATTTTCGAGCATTACCCCTGTCGGCCAGCTTGTCAAGCTCTTCATACTCACGCATTTCGGCCTCTTTCTTTTTTTGTCTGCAAATGCGTCTCGCTTCCCTCTTCAGCTCTCGGTATCTTTCCCATCCCGCTCATGTTGCGGTCGATCGCAACATTGCGAGGTAGGCAGTCTGTTTTCTCTCCACTGCGAGGCGACAATCCTCATCGTACCAGCTGTTTTTTTGGCTTTTCCGAAAACCAATAGTTTCGGTTGCAGCTGTAAGTAAGGAGTTTGATATGCCGTCCCACAGCTTATACCGAGATGCTGATGAGTGCTCTCAGAGAGCAGGAGTGCAAGTCGAGTAGAAAATCGGCTGTCGGTTGTGATTGCAGCTTCTCGATGTCGAACCTTCCTTGTGTTTGTTGACGTGTGCGCTTTTCTACACAGAGGCGGGTGCGTATTTTAGCTGCTACAAGATAGTGGTCCGAGTCGATGTTGGGACCACGAAGCGTACGCACATCAGAAACACATGTCGTCCATCTATCATAACATGATCGATCTGGTTGCGAGTGATTCGATCCGGGTACAGCCAAGTAGCTTGATGGATTTTCTTATGCTGGAATCTAGTACTACAGACGACCATATTTCGGGCCCCGGCGAAGTCGATCAGCCTCAGACCGTTTGGTGATGTTTCGTCATGGAGGCTGAATTTTCCGACTGTTGTCCCAAAGACACCTTCTTTACCCACCCTAGCGTTAAAATCGCCAAGCACGATTTTGACATCGTGGCGGGGGCCACGCTCATAGGTACGTTCTAGGCGCTCATCTTTGATCACTTCGTCCTTCTCTTCCGTCGGGGCGTGGGCGCAAATCAGCGATATGTTGAAGAACCTCGCTTTGATGCAGATTGTGGCTAGACGTTCATCCACCGGAGTGAATGCCAGGACTCGACGACGGAGTCTCTCTCCCACCACGAATCCCACACCGAATTTGCGCTCCTTTATATGGCTGTAGTAGATTTCACAAGAACCCACCTTCTTCCGTCCTTGTCCCGTCCATCGCATTTCTTGGATTGCGGTGATGTCAGCCTTTACTCTTACGAGGACATAAACCAGCTGGGCAGAGGCACCTTCCCAATTAAGGGTCCGGACATTCCAGGTGCATGCCCTTAAATCGTAGTCCTTTAAACGTTTGCAGTGGTCGTCATCAAAATTGGGGTCTCTCATCCGAGGCTGTTTTGTTCTTTTCATTGGGGGGGGGTGTTTTTATGTGGTGGGTCCCAAACCCTACGCACAACCGCGAAGCGGGTTTCGCCTTCTCACTTTAGCTCGCCTACAAACGGATGTCTGTTGGCTACCCAGAGGATACTTGGTCTAAGACCGGGAGTCGTGAGCTGCTTGAGCCACATGTAAAAGAATCGTTCCTGGCCACTCCCAAGTGAATGACAGTCAGAAACTTTCCTCACTTACGTGAACTTCTACATATGACTCCATCCTCCTATCGGATCGGAGATTACTTCAAGCGAAATCATATGAATTTATATACACGAATACTATACATACATATATGGATCAAATAATTTGAAAGTTTATTTTTTGTGGAATTACATTTGGGGCATACAAGTTTTTCTCAAACTAAGATAAAAAAGATAAAAAAATGATCGGAGCCAAAGTTTGAAAACATAAAATCCATATCTACGATTTGGAATGTATCATTAAGAAAAACTAAAACTGTTACAATCCGGGGATACTATTACTGTAAACGAACAGCTTTTTTCAACAAAATTACTATAAACTTTGAATCAAATTGTAGTTAGCATCTGACGTCGATAATAAATGCAACATAAATAAGTAATTATTTTTAATACAAATTTTCAGGACTTATATTAATTACTTCCCCAACTTCAATATTTCATAAATATAATCAGTAGGTAGATTTAATTAATAGGTATCTATTAAGCGTTGATATGTTTAGTCTTAAAGACATACTAATAATTGAATGGAAAAGTGGGTTATTTTAGGTCAAATAGAATAGATAACATGTGTTCATATGGGACTGTCTTCTCCGTCCAAAGGCTTTTCATTTGTAAAAATTCGATGGTGATAAGATCTTCGCATTTCTTTGAGGCTAACAGCATTGGCATCTACTAATTCATTCAATTTAAATATAATTAGAAGTTCCGGGAGCTAAGTTAAGTCTTATGCATTTACCTTCTATGTGGTACTTAGTGATTACTACCTGGCTATAATTAATAGTTTTGATGACGAAAAATTCGTTTCAAGAGAAGCTTGTGACAATCTACGAAGGTTTCTCTGCCGCTGATCATTAAAAATCAATAATTAAATAAAAAATATATTAAAAAACGTCGATAAGAAAATATCCATCATAACCTTGTCTCAAAAGTGAAATGAGTATGAAGATTATAAAATATATTTATATGAGAACGTGTTTCCACGAATTCAAAATAACTTATAACTTGACCCATATATTCGGTATAAAATCAACTAAAATAACGATAATACTTATATATGGTATATGGGACTGAAGTAGTTCGTGTGCCAATTTTATACATTTTCCGAACTCACTTAAATTTGCTTATTGACCGATGTATACGGAATACTGCCCACCGGAAAATATCAGATGAAATATCGACCTAATTATTTAATTTTCACGCATTATTATAGGGAAAAGACTGAATTCATTAACATCATATTTATTCTGTTAAAATCATCCATAATGACTGAGGACTTATGTTCGGTATTTGGGGTATTGGACAATTCTAGTCAATGCGATTATAATTATGTTATAAGGGAAGTAGTCCCGATTGTGTACCGATTTCGCCCATTTTCAAGATGTTACTTCAGAATGCCAGAATGCCAAGAAAGATTAAATACCAAATTTGGTTGAGATTGGTCGGGTGGTTCGTGTGATATGGCGTTCCCTCCAAAGTGGCTGCGCCACGCCGATTAACCATTTTAATGAAATTCCAAGTGAAACTATATTTATATTATATAACTAGCAGACCCGGGCACACGTTTTTGTGGCTAAGGTATACATTAAATTAGTAAACTTTCAGTACAAAGAAAAAATTCTTACGCATAAAGACAAAAACGTTATAACCGGTAAATTTTAAAATGATGAGCATATTTCAAAGTTGGCTCAAACTTGGCTTCGATGACGATATTGATTACCTTCTTCACAGCCAGTCTTGTTCTATTGCAAAGTCGAGGATGATTTATTTTCTGCATGTTGACAACTCACACAACTTTTAATTGCAAGTGAGTGGGGATAGTCCTGGCAATTTCAAATAATCTGTGGGATAATTAACTACGTCATCCTAGTTTGTAGCTGTGTCAACTCTCCTGGAACGAAATTCTAAATTGTCGCATTAAGAGCATCGAGATCTTTGTTTTTACCACCAATATAGGTCATTCAATCAGTCATTTATGGTTATCATATTGTGGTTTCATGTCAGGAAATACACGATGAATAAGTTTCTCTTTCGAGTCCATGAAGTGACAGAAATCTTTTAGAAATAATATTATCGAGGTGTCAATGACCCTGCCATTTCCAACTGCTTCTACAATCGCAATTTGATATTGTTGCAAAAACACTCATATGTTAGTTCTTAGTTGGCGATTCTTTATGTGTCGCCACAATTATTTTAGTTCGTCAGCAACAGTTGATCTAGTAATAACTGGAATAGTGTTTTCGTTCTCGCGTAAATCTTTTAAAGTCCTGTGCAGTGCCTTCAGCGACTTCTTGAATATCTGGAAAATCTTCATTATACATAGCTCTATTTGGCGATTTTGCAGACTGGTGTTTCGATGATTTGCAATTTATGAGTAATTTTAAGGCCGAATGTGTCGTTTGTCTGCCTATTAACAGGTGCCAAGTTGCCCCTATTCCCGTTAACCTTGGTGGTGAAAATTAGTGAAATTGGTTCAGGAATTACATCATCTATTGGACTTTATGCCGAATATATAGGTCAAATTGTGTGTTATCTTAATACAATTACATCAATAAGTTGCGATAGTATAAAATATTCGGTTGCACCCGAACTTAGCATTTCCTTATTTGTTACAAATTGTTTTGGACTATCGATACAACCTTATACATTTGAACAATAACAAAAATATTTTAACAAAGCAACATTGATAACCTTCAAAATATAATTTTTTTGTTTTCTCTTTTTATATTTTTCTTGTCAACTCGAATAAAATTCTCTTATTATTATCTTCCTCGCAATTTTTCCATATTTACTTACTTATTTTCTAATCTTTTCCTGGCTTTCCACGAACATTCCAAGACTAAAATTAGTCAGATCGGTTTGGCCGTTCTCGACTTTTTGTGAAACTAACGGTTTATTTATTTAATTTAAATTTATATTTACATATACATACATACATATATTACAATTAAAATTTATATTTATATATTACAAATTACATGTATGGGAGGATAGAAAAGTGTGGATTTTAGACTTCTTCAGGAATTTTTTTAATTTTTCTCTCCGTAAGAACCATCTTTGTACTTCAAGGAATATTGTAAAAAAAGAATTAGCGAAAACGGTTCAGCTATTATCGAGTTATGCGCTTAGCAACACATTTTGCAATTCATTTTTATGTCTATAATGGTAGATATTTTTAACAGTCGTTATTATCCGATTTCCATACAAATTTAAATTTTAGCTTTTAGTATGTTGATATTTATAAATAACCCTGATTAGTGAAAACTTCTTCTCGAAAAATGGTCGAATCAATATACATTAGTACATATGTATACATATATTTCCTGAATTCACATACTTATTATATGTTTACGTGAAAAACAACCTCTTCGTAAGGTTGACTTAATATAATTCCATTGAAATACATCATAATTTTCTTATAATCAAAAAATAAATCCTTTATTTGCTACAAAGTTTTGAGATAAAAACTTATCCAAGTGTCTACTATGCGGTGTTTGAGAATAGCAGCAATAGAAATCTGTTTTTATACTCTCGCAACATGTTGCACAGAGTATTATACTTTTGTTCACATTTTTTTGGGAAAGTGTGCGTGGCCCCGCCCCTATTCAGTTTTTTGTACATATCTCGTAAACTAATAAAGCTATATCAACCAAACTCTCAAGAGTCGTTTCTTTTAGCCACTTCCTTATATAGGTAAAAAATGGAGAAATCGGATTATAACTACGCCCACCTCCCATACAAAGGTTATGTTGAAAACTACTGAAAATACTTTAATTCACTAAGGGAAAACATTCTTCTTGACTGGAGTAGACACCGGTTATAGCCGAGCCCTCAACATTTATTCCTCGCTTTGGCAGTTTGGCGAAAATTGGTTATACCAAGTGAAGACAGGACCTTCTCCACCTGGTCCTTTCAACGGAGTGGATGTCTCCCTCTTCCTCGGCTTCCACCAGTAGGTACCGCATCGAATACTTTCAGAGCTGGAGCACTTTCGTCCATTCGAACAACATGTCCTAACCAGCGTAGCCGCTGTCTCTTTATTCGCTAAACTATGTCTATGTCGTAAATAGGACCATAAATCTTCCGCAAAACCTTCTCTCGAAAACTACTAGTGCCATCTCATCGTAAGTTGACATCGTCCACGCTTCTGCACCGTAAAGTAGGGCGGGAATGATGAGGGACTTGTAGAGTTTGGTTTTTGTTCGACGAGAGAGGACTTTACTTTTCAATTGCCTAGTCCATAATAGCAACTGTTGGCAAGAGTGATTCTGCGTTGGATTTCAAGGCTAACATTATTTTTGGTGTTGATGCTGGTGCCTAGGTATACGAAATTATCTACAACTTCAAATTTATGACTGTCAACAGTGACATGGGAGCCAAGACGCGAATGCGCTGACTGTTTGTTTGACGACAGGAGATATTTCGTCTTGTCCTCCTTCACCACCAGACCCATACGCTTCGCTTCCCTATCAAGTCTGGAGAAGGCAGAACTGAAAGGGAAAACATTAGAAACCTTTACTTTCATGGTAAAGATGGAACAGCGCAACTGCACTCCAATTGGTATACAAAATTTTAAATGACCGTTTAAAGGCGTGACTCCGCCCATTTATGGGTCAAAAACCATATCTTCCAAACTACTCGACCAATTGCAATTAAATTCGGTTCATAACATTTTCCTGGCATCCCAATGATATGTTTTAAAAATGGACTAAATCGGTTCACAACCACGCCTTTCCATATACCAATACATTGAAGTCGATCTGAATCGTTTACAATATATAAAGTAAGCACTAGTGGAGATATCGGAACAGAACTTTGCACAAATACTGCATTTATAGTCTGACATCGCCCTTATAAATATCGTCGAAATCGGACCATAAGTTTTCAAGGGCCCATGTATCGAATAAGAGAGCCTCAGTGCTTCTAATAAATTTTGTAACGAAAATATAGGTAAGTATCTCAGATAATTTAATGTAATTCAGAGGGACTCTTTTCCTTCTAATAGTATGTCTCCGTCGCAAATGAATGAAATTGGAACATAACTTCCCCTAGCTCCAATATTCTTAATATTTGGGGTTTCAAACTTTCATTGTATGCTTTATACCAGTTATATCGGCAGATATGTGAGATATATCGGCAACATTTAGTGATCATATAATCTTGGATAAAATTTAGTGGCAAAAATAGTTGAAATCGGTCCAGGAATTACGTCATACCCCATACACTATATATAATGATTTTTGTTATTCTAGTGAACTTAATGCCGAATATATGAGTCAATCTGTGTGTTAAAGAGTATACAATGTTCGGTTAAGCCCGAACTTAGCCTTTCCCTACGAGCTGCCAATCCTTAATAATTTACGTCGGGATCTACACGGAACCGAATTATCCATTGAAGCTTTAGAATTATGTTCCAACATACAGGTCTCTGGTATTTGCAGCGACCCATATTACTTTCAATAAAGGCTGGCCATCCAACTCCAATGGACATAATAGCTCCCTAAACCATCGGACTCACAATTCATATTACTTCAGATCAAGCACATTGTTCGTTTTCATCCAAAATTTCGAACTTAAACTCATTTGTAAATAAAAACTTTTTCGAAAATCCTTTCCCTTTTTTATGTTCTTTGCCAATTCTAAACGAATTATTAATAACTAATACCAATTTTCAAGACCAAATTATTAATATAAAATGTTTTACTTTATTTCACATGTTAACCGTATATATCGGTAGAAAGGGGGAGCAAGGGGAAAGATATGACCAGATTTTACACATTTTTAGCATAGAGTTACATTATTAAAATAAAAAGAATACCTGCACTCAAATTTTCAATAAAATATTATCCATAGGAAGTTAGGTCCTCACGCTCCATATATAGGTTCTAGAAAAGTATAACCCAATTTTGAAAATTTTTAAGTCGAAAGTATTATTCCGTTATGTTCATTGTTGGTTGATTATATATATATGTACGTACATATATACAGTGGAACTTCCATAACTCGAAGATCGGCATTAGCGTTTAGATTTCAAATTCCATAAAAATTTCCTTCCATAACTCAAACTTCCTTAACTCGAAGTTCTCCATAACTCGAACTCTTGATTTGGCAATAGAAGTCAAATGTGATACAAATTTCCTTCCATAAATCGAACTTTTCGACCAGGACATAATACAAAATTTAATATTGTACAATCGTGGCAGAATTTTAAAAGAATCCCTCTATTACACTTACGGATTTCATAAAACATGTAGCAAAGGCATGGGGTACAGACATCAAAATTGCAGGATACATGTTGTAACGTATGTACATAGAACGCTATGCGAAGTAAATAACTAAAACAGGATATAAATCTGCATTTTACAGATTTTTGAAAAATGTATGTTTCAATGAAAAATTATATAACTCGAAGTCTCTCTAACTTGAAGTTTTTTTGTGGATTATGGTGATTCCAATTAGAGAAGTTCCGCTGTATATGTATATATTATACTACTACTGTTTTCATCCATAGTTTTCGCACTTATTGTATATCACATAATTTGTACCGTTAGCTTATAACTGCGTTGTATAATTACTAGTAAAACAATTTATGACTTCGATTTTTAAGATGATTTTAGAACAAGAACAGTTGTGGAATGACATAGTATTCATCAAATAATAATACTCTTTAAATCATCACCGCATATAACTGCCAAAAAAGAGAGATAATGGGCATTATTTTTGTAAATTATTTCCCCCCATCTGCGATAGCAAAGACATGAACCTAAGATACTTTCATGTGTTTATTCTTTGAATGAATCGGCATGATCAGCTGACAGCTGTCAAATAGCGCGCCTCTCAGTGGATATTTGCGGCGAACTAGTGGTTACGGCTGTGAGAGAGCTCGTCATCTTTGTCTTTGCTGTTTGCAGCTAAAGCCGCTTACAATTTGCCACTCGGTTCTGGTTTATAACATCGTCGATGTTATGAAAAAATATTAAAATCGCTGGGAATTAATTGGCAAAATAAAAGTTTTTAATTTGGCCAAATAAGGAATACATCCTTTGGTTTTGCTAAAGTGTCGACGAAAAGTACCCGATACCATTTTATTGTTGTGGTGTTAATTGTGCTCAAGTAAAAGTCAACGCGTGGCTGAACGGCTTTGGTTATGTGCTAGGTATTGTTATAACAACCTGTGATTTTGAGTGGCATTTTTGGATTATCTTGTGTCGTGTTGGTTTGGAAAAATAATAGTAATTAAGCGGCCGTTTTAACATTCGATGGAGTATTGAAAAGAATTGGATACTGCGAAAAAATTGACCTCAATACTAGTCCATTGTACTGAATATATGTTGAAATACTTGGCAGGAATATATATTGGTAAGTGAAATGTGGCATATGCAGGATTTGCATTGTTCCACGATGATAGATCAGCCTAGTTGCACCTGTTATTTTGTTGAGGAATTTAATCGTGTCTTGTTGAAATGTGTCAGTTTTAACGCAACCATTTGCAGCGTTATGTATGCATTTATATGGGTGTTCCCTACTTGCCCTATGTGCTTACTAATTTTTTTAACTTCCATTAATTGTTTCCAAATTAGCTAGCAGTGAATATATTGCTATAATTGCATTATTTCTTTATTTAAAATACATTTTCTACCTAATTTCGGGTTGAATATGTCCTCTGCAAATGTTATATATATATTATAATTCTGGATTTGTAGCAAAATTTTCTAAAAAAAATTGACCTATGTGGCCATCGTTGTTATATACTCCTCCAAAGTACTCTCTCGCGCGCATTGGCATTTCAGCAAAAACTTCGCTGCGAGTCGCTACATTTCAGATAAGTAGTTGCCCATTTCGCTCTCATATTGGCCGTCAAAAAGCCCGCGCGCGCCAAAATTGTTTAATAGAAATGTTGATAGCGAATGAAATCCGGTCCAGATTTTTGGCAGCATTACAAAATTTGACTCCTGGAGATATGTCCTCTTATTCCATACCAAATATGCATAGGTTTTCATTCATAAAATACGTGAATTATTGACTGAAAGTTAGCTTTCAAAACGCAAAAATCGCGTCGACGTGGTGACGGCTGTGTGTGTATTTGTTGTTGTTTGTTAAGATTATAACAGTGTTGTATCTCAATTAGGTTTTACCCTCGGTACTTTTTTGTAGCCTTTATCATATATGTGAACGACGTAGTGGCATTAAGTGAGGCACAGGTTGATAAAATATTAACACCTGATGGGGTAAAATTTTCGCTGACAGGAGACAGGTGAATGCACATAGTGTGAATTCTAATTTGCAAAAGTCAAATACCCATTTCACTGTTCCCACCATAATTTGAATAATTGGCATCAGTTTCTGTTGGGCAACGGATTGAATTATAAAACGAAATACAAACTATTGTGATATGTCGCAGATTTGAAATCGGTAAAGCTCTGAAATGTTACAATATTGTGCAATACACAATTTATGTATGATATATAAGATGTCCAGTTCTATGCATCTCACTTTACTTGTTATCACAATGGCACAAAGTGGAAAGCGTTGGCATTATTGGTGTCGTCACAATCAAGGGGGGGGGGGGGGGAAAGTAAACGACAAACAGCTGATATAACAGAACGTGAATATCAATAAAAATGTATACGGCGAACAAGGCCAGTCGATCAACTAGCTCTGACGTCTTGTAAAAAGTAGCGGGAGAGAATCCACGCATATTGGGTTCATCATATAGCATATATGCTCTCGCTGATGATATTTCGCCCCACAAACTTCGCTTCTCGCTTTTGCTGGATGTACGCTCTTGGCGCGGTCGTCGTCTTTTGGGGAATGCGCGAAATGGTTTGACAATATTGTTGCTATCGTGGTGTATGTGTTGTTGCTGTTCATTTGGCGCCCCGATCATCTGTTTTGGCGCAATTATAACGACTGGTTAGTATTTTGATGCAGTTCAGCTAAAAAGCAGTGATTTCCTTGATTTCAATCAAACGAAGTTGCTCTCGAATTGGTGTTCAACTTTCCTGTGAATGTGCGTGTTTATATATGAGCATTTGAATGTATGTGTGTTTATAAAAGGATTTGGAAAAGATACATGCGAGTTAACAAATATGTATGAATGAAATTTTTGTGAGAGCTTTTGGTCCTGCACATAAATAATTCGTTACTGGTATATGGGATGATAAATCTCAATCTATCAAATTTTTGGCGGTTTAACTTCTTCAGCATATGTGTGCGCGCTTTCAGCTAATCGAAGGTTGCTTTTCAAGTTATATCAGCTACTTTTTGTTTTTATTCTTTGCCCCCAAATTTTCGGCGGCAAAGTTGATATTTTCGCGCCAGCATTCCCTATGTTGGCGGTGGCGTTTGCATGCTCGGCATTACTCGCCGCGTGGATGCAGTTTATTATTTTTGACATTTCATGGCAGTGTGGTGGTTGTGAAGTGCGCGCGCAATAGTAAACTTTCGCTTGTCGCACGTAGAGATCTATGTCAAAAGTAGCGCAAATGGAAAGCGGTTATCGATGGGGTAATAGAAGCCCTACGGCTCAATTCGGTGTTCATTAATTTCCTCTTTCAATACATAATCGTATATGTGTGTACATATAGATGAAAATCCGTATATAAATATGTATATAAATGTTTTTAGCAAAAATATGCTACTAAATTAATGCATATCCATATGCACATCATATATTTTTATATTTTTGTTGTTGTAGTTAAAAAATAATTAATTTTATGTTTAGTCTTGTTTGTATGTACCCTAAAAATTTACTTAATTAATACATGTAAATACTTTTTTATTCTAGTGCTTCATTGTCATTTGTGCTGTGTTAAAATGGAGCTGGATTTGATATTGATCGAATATAATTCCTAAACGTCAATTTCATAAAATCCGTACCGACTTAGTTAAACTATAAGTAATTAGGTGTTATCCTTTATTTAAGGGTCAAAAGTCGAAGGCCACAAAATTTAAGCATTGTAGGATCACACCTATACAAAAAGATACAATTTATATGTCCTTATGACTTGTTCAATATATTTTGCTTCTAATAAGTCGACTACAGAGCTGTATACAAATATTCATATATATTTTTAGCTTTAGTGCACCAAGTCAATAGAATGTCACTGCTTGTTTCTTTCTAATTGCTTAATAGTAATTTTAATGAACTAAAGTTCTGGATAATGTTAATCAAACTCACGTAAATTGATGTCCACTAAAAGTGACCAATTGCTATAAAAGTATTTGTAAACTGTTACTTAACCCTAAGGATTAAGCAATTGAAAATCAATACCCTTTTGGACTGTTGCTCAATATGAAAATAAACATTGCCTGCATTTAGGCGCATTTTGAATAAATTAAATTTAACTGCTCGTTCTATTCAATAAGAGTCTGATCTCTATCTGTATTATATTTAGTAAGAAAATGTATACACTAAAATGAAAGTCATCTTCAATTCGCCACTTTTATCTGTGTTATGTTTTGGCTCTGCTCATATAGTCAAGCATTTACTTGCGTTTGTTTCCATTTCGCAGAATTGGCGATGCAAATACAACCGAAAAAAGGTTCCAACTGTCTATATTATCATTACTTCCAGTTTTTAGTGCTTTTTTGTAACTTAATATCGAGATATTAAAATAAATAGAAATCTTCTATTTGACAAATTCTCTCTCCTAAAGTTTTCTAATTATAAAGTTAGCTAATAATTGTTATATTCTTGCAATAATTGTGAATAATTTTTCAGTTCTGTTGTATGTATGTATGTTATCAGCGTTCTACCGTTTAGCCGGTTATAGCCGAATCGATGAGAGCGCGCCACTCTTCTCTTTCCTTCGCAGTTCGGCGCCAGTTGGAGATTCCAAGTGTAACCAGGTCGCTCTCCACCTGGTCCCTCCAACGGAGTGGATGCCTTCCCCTTCCTCGGCTTCCTCCGGCGGGTACTGCATCGAACACTTTCAGGTCTGGAGTGTTTTCGTCCATTCGGACAACATGACCTAGCCAGCGTAGCCGCTGTCTTTTTATTCGCTGAACTATGTCAATGTCGTCTATTGTATAGTATTTGGAAACTTTCCTTAATGTTGCTTGGGAGAATGATTTGTTTAATGATATAACTAAACAAGCTGTAATAAAAAACCTTTAACATTGAAACTGAAATTAAAAGGTTAATTGTTCAAAATTACACAATTACTGAATAATTGAATAATTTAATGTTAATTTAAAATACATTTTCCATTTTTTATAAAATAAAAAAAACAACTGCAAGTAGTTTTTACTTCTACTGCTAATAAGGAGTTATAAATTGTTGATGTTATCCAATGCCATACAGCATAGAGTTGTAAACAGTACCACAGAAAAGTTGAAAGACAACTCAACTTAAAATTTTGTGTGAGGTTGAGTTGATATCGACAATATCGAGTTTTCAATTGAAGTGAAGTTGAATAGCAACATTGACTTGCTTCATTATGCATAACAATTAAAATAAATTGCAACGGCTTGACTTTGTAGTTTAGAAGCGTGTAGGTTGTGAGGTCCTAAGTATGAATCACATATGAAAATGTATTTATGTTTATATTTATTTAACTATCCATATATCTATTTGTTGTGCATCAAGCAATGTCCTCTTCACACATTTACCAAAATCCAAGAACATGATTATATTTATATTTGTTAAACAAAATGCACCAGGTAGTAGATGTACATTCTAATAACGAAAAACACATTTATAACATGGCGCTTTTAGCTGGAAAAACTACTTCAAATTAAGAATGGTCAAGCAAAAAATGTATGTAATATGTATGTAATATGTATGTACATACTCGTACATACTAAAAAGAGTAATGTAGCTGATTTGATCTTGTACCTACATAAATAGTTGATCTCAGAGCAAGTCACACTGGCATATGTATACATTGATAACAGCATTGAAAGGATGTTCAAATCCCCGCAAAGGTGGTATTTGTTGCTTGAACTGGAAATTGTGAAGGTGTTCCTGAATTATGATGTTCATGCTGTTACACTTAAAATTATGCATAATCAGGAGTGTTGGTTACTACTATGATATTTTACATAATTTTACAAAATTAATAATATCAAAAGTCTGGCAACACCCATTTCGCTAGAGATTCCTTTGACTTTTATAATGTTTGAATATATGTATGCCTGTAGCAGCGCCACTGCACTTTGCCCAGTAACGAAACGATGAATGAAATACTTGTTCTATTAATTCTGCCGTCTGGTCGGCTTATTTTTTTGATGCTTTATCTCTGTAATATATGTATACCCAGCAGTGAATCGATGTGTTTCAGGATAAATAAGGGACTAAGAGTTTACAAGTTTTTTTACTTCCAACTCTTCTTCAGATTAAAAGATAATGAAACATCGGTCATTGGCAAGTTCAAAAAAGTGTTTGATAAAATTTGTGATATAGCTTATATGTATATAAACATCATTAACGATGACTAATACTCAGGGAAAACGGACGGTACTCCATCTGGTATCGCTAAGGTCCATAACAGGTCTATGCGTGGCCTGCTGGCGTACCAGACTAACCTAACTGTATATAAATACCACAATAGACTACCTTAAAAAGATGTACCTATAATAAAAGATATCGATGGAATGAAATTACGCAAACTACATACTTTTCATACTCCAGAAACATTAATGATATACCATTTTGACTATTTCATACTATTCCTTTAATTAATTCACAAGTTTGCAGTGTGTGTAACTAGTTCCAACAAATGATTCCGCTCTAGTTTTTACTGCGTGGTTGTTATTGCTCATATATTGTTGACTGACCATGAGTTTTCTTTTCATTGACGATTTTAGTTTTTTTTCTATATTGCAACATCCTCAGAGATTTTTCCAAGAATTCTTCAATGGGAAAATTGCTTTGAGAAATACGTCCATAAAATAAACAACCACCAAGCAACTTACCATAGATACATACATACATACATGCATATCATACTTGGGTACAATTTTTTGTTTTTGTTTGTATAAAAGTATCCTCAATGCACTGCAATGTACATACATAATAATGTTTGGATACTCACTTATTTAGGTGCATACAGGATACGCATATACATGTATGTATGTAAAGATACAAACATACCCATCTTAAAGTAATTCTAATCGAGGTATGGGGTAATAAGAGAAAACAAAACTCAAATTAAATATATAAATATGAAAACAAAGATATGTATGTCGAAATATGTAACTACAAATGTGAGATAGGCACATACAACTACGTTTGCTTACAATTTAGCACTTAAGATAAAAAAAAAATTAACGGAATTTTTATTACACCAAACTAAATAAATAATATATTTATTTCATACAAAAATATTCACTGAATTTGGCTAAATTTGTTTTGTATTAACAAATATATTTTATAAAGAACCTACACTTATTTTGGCAGAGTTTAATGATACTTGCTCGTCAGGTGTACTTCATTTCCTTAATTAATTATTCTTAACTAATTTGGGGACTTGCCTAAGTTGGAATTCATTAGCTGCCGGTATTAACCGTGCGCATAGACGCCTTCATCTGCGTACATATGTATGTTCGGAGACAACAGGTGCGCAGGACATTCATGCACTCAGCTGCGCATCTCATCAACGACTTTGAATTGATCACATAAAAATAATGTAATCCTCTTTTAATGATTATTTGTTATTAGAAATGCAATTTTGATACATTTGTATATAAAACAGAAAACTTTAGAACGTTTTTTCATCCATTTAATGATTTTTAAAGGACCCGTGATACCGTTATAGTTTTTAATGCGAGTAATTACTAAAGGTAACGTGACATATGGCAACAAAATATAATGATATTCTTGTCTATTACAATTCAGCAGTCACATAATCAGTATTAACTTGTACATATGTATGTGTGTATGTATGTGCCAGTATGCGTGTTAACAATTAAAAGTCATGCAGTCACTCTTTTTGACACCTTCCACTTTTTGAACTCCTGTGTTTTGGAATTTTAGTTTAATTTCCGTTATTTTAAAACGACATAATTGCATATGTACACACATACAAATACACATACATGTCGAATTAAGTATATATGTATACATATACTTTTAACCGCCTTCACAAGGTTCATCGTGTTTGCGAGTACAGAAATATGTTAGAAATACGCCCAAAGGTTTAAAATTGCTTCGCAAATGTCTACTAGAAAATAACATAAAACTAACCAAAGTTATTAAAAAATTATAATTTTTGTTTAATAATTCAGTAAATTTACTGTTTACTTTCAGTTTGTAATTGATCTGGAATAACCGCTCGAGTCAAATATGAGTTACAACATTAGCACATATTACAAAAAGTGAGTTAAATATGAACATACAATTTCATTAATTTACATAAATAATTTCATAACTATTTGCATGTACTCATAGAGGCACATTGTACATAGTCATGTATGGATGTGGGTAGATATATGTTGCTTTAGGAAGACTTTTTTATAAATTATAAGCGTTTTTAAATAAGCATTTAAATTAAGTTATATGCAGAGCGAATTCAGCTGCAAAATCGTTTATGTGTCCATCCTTTCGACCAAATGACTAAGTGATTATGTACTATTATTTGAAACCACAATGATCAGAGAGGGGTGTGTACGGAATTACCTTCAATTAATTTGGTGATCATTATAGTAGTCTAAAAATTAAGGAATGGAACATACAATGTAAATGCATGCATACAACAGCAATAATTACAATAACCACCCACCCCAACATAGGCAGGGCACTGTTTCCCTATGTGAAAACCGCAAGAACCAGCCGAAATGTCAGCAGCCACGCCGCCGGCGACAGTGACGAGTCAAAGCCACTTGCAGTTAATTGACAACATCATCGTCATCCCGCCAATACGTACATATTCTGCTATAACGGGGCGTCATATCGGGCTTGTGCACTATTGGCATTCGTGACATTCGTTTTTTTCTTTTTTCAATATTTTTTTTTTGTATATTCGTTGCATGTTGCACATATTTTCATATAAAAGACAAAAGGGATGCAAATGTAACAGCAATTATATCCCTTTTCACCATTCCAATAGTTATGATGGCATTACGTGGAACGCGGAAAATTTGTATGAAAATAACTGCCATGATATGTATGACATACCAATAGTTTTGACACCTCGCCATTTGAGTTCCTATGCAGACGACAGTGTCCTTTAAAGTAAATAGTAGAATAGTTGCAATTGAAGTGGGAAACTTGCGGCAAAACAAAAAAATTGGTGGCAGTTTTTCGGAGAGTATATGAACTGGGCTGTTCTATCCCAGCTCTGTCAAATCTTCGTGTCATGTCTTTTAAAAATATTATCATAAAAAATCATTAACCATTCAGTAAAGGCTTTGGATTTGTTACCCATCCATTTCTCTCCACAAAAGTTTTTATTGGTTGGCTTAATTATTTATAGGTTAGGAAAAATTTTAATTAAACAAATTTCATGACAATCTTTTATTATCAATTTTTTTATTATTTTAAAATAGTTCTTTATCACATATACACATGTACATATATGTATAAACAGTAACTGAAAATTTGAAAATTCTCTAAAAACGCACATAAGCTAAGCAAGATGGTTGAGAATTTACCTTCTCATGCGTAAGAATAGAACCCTTCCCTTAGAAAATCGCAGATATGTGTACAGTACATTTGTTAAAAAAATAAATGATTTCGACATACTTAATGAGCAAACAATTTACTGTGTGTCTTGAAGATAAGTTAAGGGTTAAATATAAATAGTTACCCAGCTTCCGCAGTTGTAATCATCTACTGGGTGTTGTCTTATTGTTTAAGCTATAAATTGCAATCTATTTTCGCGCATCATTTGACATAATTGTAACGACTGTAATTCGACTCAGAGCACCTTTAAAATCAGAAACAAACCTTTCACAATCAATTGTTCCCCTCAATTGTGAACTCTGATAGGAAAGGATTAAGGGCAGTAAGGAAAATGCGGCGGAAATGCAAAGAAATGGGCGCGCTACTATATATGTATGAAATGTACTCACATTCTTCATGTACACTATTCAAATGAAAGGATTGCTGCTGTTGTGTAATAGGCAAATGAAATGTAAATTTCGCATGAAATGCAATTATGTGAATTACTTAATTTTAACACCGATGATGAACGTATTTTGCCTACCTAAATTGTTAAGCATAATTATGGGGCACTTATTTTTCTCAGGACCTAAATTTTTGAGTTAAATTTAATGCATATTATGAGTTTATATACTTTCCCACCCTTTTTTATAATTACCATAGGATAGTTGAAAAGGAATACTTATTAAACGTATTTATTTTATGTTTTCTTCCAGGGTAGAGAAGGATCGTAGTAATGAAATCTCTGCTGTAAGTCCTAATCAGAGCGAGCAATCTAATGGCCACAAGAGCAAAAGTGGCCACAAGAGCTATAAAATGCACAATACCTCAACACATCGTCAAAGCAAACTGCCTTATAGTATAGAAAATCGTAGAAAAATTGCAACAGTTGATGAGAACTGCAACGCAACGCCAATTTATGCAACGTCCTCTTGGTTACAGCCAGCAACAACATCAAGAGCAGCACAATATAAACACTTGTTAGAGGCCTCACCGTCAAAGTCTACAGTTACAACATTGGAAACTACTGATATATCAGCGATTGAAGTGCCGTCATCTACGTCACCATCATCTTCGTCTATCGATTCGGTCTTGTTACGCGGCTGGTCTCCAGTGCCGACCACATCGACAGATACCTCACATTGGTTTGCCAAAATGAATAATCGGAAAGATATCAGGAAGCGTAAGAGACAGGAGTCAGTTAATGAAGCGCAAGATGTAAGTTAAATATATTTATGTTAGTATATAAAATGTATAATGTATATGCCTAGGGTTGTGCTTGAAGTTTAAGCTTGCTTTTGTATGTACATAAACCAAATATTAGAGTACAGCTATTTCTTGTAGTTGTTGCTATTCCTATTTATATACATATGTATGCATAGGTTTCATACCAAAAACAAAATGTGAAATTGGCATTTATATGTCTTATTATATGATTCAACTTACTTTGTTGCAAGGCATTAATTTGTGTGTCCTTATGATTAAAAGGAGCATATCCTGTACCAGAATAAATATTTTATATAAGACATGTACTTCCCAACGAGCATCGTACTTAACCCTTTCGAACCTGAAAGCAACCAGCAGGAAACTTCCTGATTTATTGATTACTATAGCTTTAGTAATATATATTTTATAATAGTCTTAAAAGTGGAAAATTTTGAAGTGGAGTCTCTACCCCCTCTAGGAGGGCCTAAGGGGGGTGGGACATATGTGTCCATTCCGTTGTTTTGAGCGGGACGTATAAGTCCCGTTGGGTCTCTATATCACATAACTCAATAAAAACTAAACAATATGTTGGATATTTTTTTATAAACTAAAAATCATTTATTTCATTTATTTTGAAGGAAAAGTTAGTAAAACTGGAATTATATTTCATAAAAATATTAGATAAATCATCGTTTATGATAAGGTGCGAAACAATTCTTACATAGTGAAATTTGACACTCTTCACACATCGTTTTAGTGCGTTTTTCAATATTATTGAGGCGACAACCAGCACATCTTCGTCTTGTGCCTCCTTCAATTGGTAAATGAGTAGCGGTATTCCTATAAGTCTTCTTCTTTTTGGAAAGGCAACCAGACCTTCCACTGCGAACATTGGCTGCCGTTTTCTGACCTTCATCAATGAGCTCTTCTGCTAAAACTACTAGAAAATCAATCAATGGCGTCTTCTTACGACGTAACTCTGAATATATTATCCATGAATTTACAACAGACATCATCAAGAGGCGATAAAAAACTTTTTTCCACCACTTATTGGATTTTCGGTTCAAATCATATAAGCCAGCCATTTGGTCCAGTCTATCGACACCTCCCATAATCTCGCGATGAGCGTCTTCTGTTTACAATTTTAGCACAAAAAACACAGAGCCGTTACCTGAACTTCAAAATACCAGACGGGAAGGTTTTAAATGAGTTTAAATGGAAAATTAAGAATTTAGTTATGAGACAACTTTTTCTGGGATGTATGTGTCCCAACAGGTCCGAAAGGGTTAAAGACGATATTCATGAACATGGGTTCTCACAACAGTCGGTACTACGTAGCCGGAACGGGCCCGCATTTTTATACGTCCAGGGACTATCAAATCTCCAGCATTCCTATAAATTATTTGGAGAATATTTTATGCCGTTACAACAACAATATTCATGAAATTATTCGCTTCAGAGCAAATCATGTCTGCTACATCATTGTCCTATAAGGATTCTAACCAAAATTTCGCCCCCACAAAAATAACGGACATTTTCAAACTATTATTTGTCAACCTCCTGCATGTAACTGTTAACTACTATTTGTTCTTGTTGTCGTTTTTTTCTTTTGAAAGGCTGCAGCTTTCTGCTTTCTACTTCCTTAAACATATTATACCATCTTGCCAACATACACAATGTCTTATCCCTGAACGGGCCAAATGTCGTCTCTATGAATATTTAATTATATATTCTCAAAAGTAAACAAGTACCTATCCAAGTGTATGTATATGACTACCGCAATGTGAATGTCGTTCCGTTGGTCTAACAACATATACACACATACATTTATACGTAACGGCTTATAAGTGTCCTTTCTGTGGATACCATTAGAGACTAGTTGTATAGAAGCGCCTCGTATACATTTCAGTTATAATTTTGAAGACTCGATTGCTCTGAATACTCAACCGACATGCGGCGGTTATCTTCAGTTTGTCAGTTCCCATTTTCTGACCAAAGATAACGTGCTCAGTAATTGCTGATTAGAGTCATATCTCTGCTATAACATTATCCTGTGAAAATAACACGTGAACCCTCGCGCGTCCATTAAAAACAAAAATCGAAGAAAAACAAAGGTCAACACATATACAGTGCATATATGTAAATATGTAAAGTACGAGCATAAGACATACTAACGCTTTTTTTGTTTAACTTTTCCTTAGCGAACGTATTAAGGATATGTATGCTCCGGTATGTAGTACATGTGTATGTGTATACATGTAGCTGTAAGTGCATAGTTATGCATTGGGGAGCGTTTGGTTATAACAGCAGGATCGTGAAGTAACCGTGCGACGTTTGACAACCCCTCTTTGCACTCAAGGTGTTCACGCATGCGCAACTGCTCGTTTGCGACAGCGTTTGTGTGTTATGAATGCATGTATAGGTATTCAGTGTGTGAACGCAGATGCCGACTTTTATTTAAGTCGCAGCCTAGCCTGCACACCCTTCGTCAAGGAGTTTTCTTATGTGTGGATTTTCTCTTCGTTCCTTCATGTGCGGCTTCTTTTCACCTTTCATAGGGTGCAGTCCGACAAACTATAATTTATTTTCTTTAACATTTTCTAACAATATCTAACCTTTTTTGAAACTCTGCTCTCTCACTCTGTGTGTCTCTTGGGTTGTTGTAACTTCTTCCACATGTGTCTAGCTCGTGTAGCGCGTGTTTAATTTTTTACTTTCGCTATTCCGAAAGTTACATAACTAAAAATCTCTCTGAGTTCCCACATTCTCCCTTGGTGGTGTTAAGCTTAAAAATATGAACACAATTATTGTGTGTGTGTGCATGTATGTACATATTTGTTTCTTCATTCCTCTCTTATTATTAAATGTTCTTTGTTTTTTATCCTCTTTCTTGCTTATTGTATTTTCTGTTGTGCAATGCACACATCTGCTGATATTTGCATTAAGTTTGCTTAGGTATGTCTAGCGAAGATTTATTCCATTTGTGTTTGTAGTATTTGTAATATTATTCTCGTCCTAGTACTATTGAAAAATGTAGGTGTTGCTAGCAAATATAAATCCAAAATTACTCTATTGTAGCAATTTTTTTTGCAAAAGGCGAGACATTTTCTCTCTCATACTTAACTTTCTACACAATCTACAAGCATCATGAAAGCACTACCACGCTTTTTCGTGGAGCTTGATTATAGGGCTGGTGTAAAATACAAGTACAGTTAAGGATAATCATACCCGTATAGACTATATTCGCCCCAATTGAAGTTCTTTTCGTTAGTTTAATATTTTATTTACCAAAACTTATGTATATATATTCCATTTTTTTAATAATACTACATCTCGTACTCATTTAATTTGAAGTTTGAAAACTAGAAATTACTCTAGACTATTTACTAATGAAGCTTTTTCTATATAGAATTAATGTTCAGCCGAAAATAAAGTTTTCCGTTACATCATGCTACCAGAGATAGCAGCCTGACGCCTAATAGGTTTCTACCTCCGAAAATATGAGTTATTTGTATATACAAAACCATCCATTAAAAATCATTTTAATTATTAATTAAATAGTTCTTTCGAAAAGGTGCAGCTCCCTCAGATTGGTCTGCTGATAGCTTTCGAAATATATGTTTATTGTTGTTACAGATAGTCGAACCTTTAAAAGCCTGAATTTCTAAATCTTAAGATGTTGACTCAGCTGGGTTCTTTAAAGTGATATTTACTGGCATACATTGATGAGTCTAAAGAAACAACCAACAAGAACTTTAATTTTGTGCGTTTTAATCATTTCTAAACTGTCAACAGTTATGTAGTTCTTTCGATAAACGATTACAAGCACGAATATATTTTATATGTATGTAGACATGCGAGTGAATGAATTCTTAGTTTTTTGAACAATGTCAACCTCGAAACATTTTGGGTGGTTGCGTGGCATTGTAAGTCAGCTTGCATTGCTTCAGACGCGCGTTAGTACAGGTAAGACGGTTGTGGCTGTTCTATCCGACGAAGGAGCGTTCGTAATAAAAATTCGTTAACTTTGAAAATTTAGCTTTATAGAAATTTGTTATGTTGCTTGTACTATGCATTTACTACAAATATGTATATACATATGTAGATACTATGTATGTTGATCTCGTCTCATAGTTTCGGTTTTTTTGCCTTAAATGTCACAAATTAATAATAGCTAATGTTAATTTTCTTATTGAATCCTACATATATACATATAATTGTACAAACATATGTACATATGAATATAGTGTCCGACCGATACCAAATTTTTGGCCGATGCCGATTCCGATTAATCGGCCAGTTGGCAAAGAATCGGCCGATGCCGATGCCGATGCCGATTCTTTTATCAACAATTTTATTTAGTAAATTAGTATAGTAACAAAAGAAAAAAAAAAAACAAATAATATCACAAAATAAGTAAACAACTCAATTCATATGTAAATATGTAGTTTTTTTTCATTTAATTATTATTCAAAACCAAATAAAATATTATTATAAGATATATGTTGTTAGAAAAAATGAGTTATTCGCGTTTTCTCAAAGCGAATTAGCAATATAGTCTTTTTCCTTTTAGAACAAATATGAGCATTAAGGCCATTCGAAAATAGTAGGTCTAGTATAAAGAATCCGTTATTTTCAAAGATATGACTTTTGTCATTTATATCTCGCATTGTGAAAGGCGTCGCATAGTGATAGTGAATCGATAGAAACTTCGGAAGATTGTTTGGGAGGTTCTTTCGCATTCACCTTATAGTCCAGGCCAGCACCAAGTGATCCTGTCTTTGGCTAACTTTTACAAATAGACTCTCCTAGTTAAGAATGCTTCTATAATAATGGCTTTATGATATTATTTCAAAATCTCAACAAATTGTTAGACAAAACTGTTAATATTTGACATAAATCGAATCATTCTAGCAGTGCTAAATAAAATCTTCAATTTAATGCAAAGTTATGTAATTCCTTTATACTAGACTTAAATTATCATCGTGGTGATTTATTAGTTTAGTCAAATATGAATCACTGTGTTTTATATAGTAAACAGAAGAATTCAAATTTTATGCTTTAAAGAAATCAAAAAAGTAGAAAAATATATTTTAGTGTAATCCGAAAGAAGTAGAAAGAATCGGCCAAATATGGCCGATGCCGATGCTGAATTTTGTGGCCGATACTGGCCGATGCCGATACCAAGGCCGATTAATCGGTCGGTCTCTATATGAATGTGCGTGCACTCAATGTTTGCATGGCATGCGTAGACAATATTTCCAATTTAATTGTGCAAAAATGTGCAGTCTTAAAAAGTTGTATGGGCCAAAAATTATTTACCGACTTTATTCAGATGTCATTCATCTGTTTGTTCTATACGACACCCTTATCATCATTAGGTCATCCTCAGCAGCTGCTGTTTTGTGCCTTCTTAAGAAGCTATTGTTGCCGCTGACTTCTTTGCCAGATTTTTCTTTGCATATGCATGGACATTTAAACTGTCGCAATTTCTTTTCGAGCGTTAAATTTTTAGTTCACTATTTGATGTGCTTGGTAGTCAGTAAATGCATAATTGCATATACATATACAGAGAAACCTCTCCTAACGGACACAAATCGCTATACGTTGAGTGTCCGTCCAAGAGAGGTTTCACTGTATATGTAACTTTATGTAAATACCAATGTTTGTTTCTCAAATGCAGCAAAATGTTTCATATTAGTCTTTTTCATTACTCTTGATCATTATCATTATAAATTGTTACAAAATATTTGCCAAATCTATGTGTTTTTTTAGGAATATAACCTTCATTTTAAAGATATTGGTTATTGTACAAAATTGAACTTGCTGATTTTTAGAAAGAAAATAATCATTTAATATAATATTAAAATTTAAACGCGTAACTTATAACTGAGTATTATTACGTACACGCCCTTGATATACGAGTACAAAGATACTTTATTTTTGCGCTAGTTCAAGTATGCACTTCTTCAGCTGCCTTTAGGTAAAATGTTTGAAGAAAATTGTATTATCTTGTTATGTTCCTCCAGGAAATCCAAAAATCATTTTCCTAGTAAGTAACTTGCGTTCAGAGTCGTCGTGATTTACCTGAAATTATCTTGGTGGTGCTCGACAAAAAGTTGACGATTAAAATCGAACAATGAAATAACTCAAAATCAACACAGATACTTCTACGAAAGAAAATGTATAGCCTTCTTGGCTTTCATTGTCAGATCCTTGTTTAATCGAACTACCTAAATTCGTTTATATACATAAGCCTAGATACCTACAAATGCATACATATATACATATGTATGTATCTACATCTTACGGTTGACTGCTGGAATCCGCATCTTATTCATGTTGCTTTTGTTCATGCTATCCTCAATTTTCTTCGCTTTTAATTCTTACGCACACACCTTCACATGCATATTAAGTTTTTGTATGTGTTGGAAGGAGAGCACAACATTTTCCACTGTATGCGTATCCTTATGCTGCAGGCAAACAATGACTGCAGCTAGTTTAATAACGAGCAACCCTCATTGCAGCTGTCTTTTTGCTGCGCCACCGTTGCACACAGGATATACCGTCAATGATCGCTGCACACGATCAGTTCAACACGGAAAGTCAATGCGTACGCAACTTGTGCGGATTTTAAAATTAAACACCCTGTAAACGACGGTGTACGTTGAAAAGTGCTAGAGCTTCCGTATAACCAACGCTATTTTGTGCTTGTTTTCGCCTTCGCAAATTTGACTAAAAAAGTTAAAATGAAATACCCTTGCAGTTAGTAAAGCTACGATTGCAATACTAAGTAACAGAAAATAGCGGAAACATGCAGTGAAAAAGTGTAGTACGAACCAGTGAAATACTCAAACAACAACTAAACCAAAGAAATATTTTGAAACCAAATATAATTTATACATACCTACATATGCTGAGAATTTCCGAGAAAGTGCAATAATCACTCATTATCGCTTGCAACCCAAATCGCCACGAATTGTACATATTTTTGTTCGCCAAAATATATTGTGCTTGTAACGAAGATTGATTGCAATTGTTCCTTTGTGCGGGTGGCTGCAAAACTCGATTGAATTACTTTCTTCTCAAGTTATTATAAGAGAACAGGATTTCCCCGAACCAAACATTGCCATTGTTGTTTTTCCAAGGCATATCACATTTAAACAGTATCTTGTAGTCTTGATTTGTCATTCTGCGCGCAGACGCTCGATAACATTGTTCGATTCGAACGGAGTTTATGTGATTATGAAGTGGGAGCGCAAGAGAAAGCTAGTTGATATGGTAAAGATAAAAAATAAATTATTTGAAAGCATACACATATATATTTTAAAAGTTAAAAAGTATCTTTTCGTGATAAAAACAGTAGTATTATTATGAAGTTTGAGTTTAACGTTTTATTTTATTTTATTTAATATTTTCTGAATCATATTAACTAAACTCAATATATTTATTTTATCAATTCCAGGATCCTGACCTTGGCTGCGATCTACCGTCGGCTAAGCGCAAGCAAACACTACCCTCGCCCTACACAAGTGATGTCAGTTCAGTGGCGTCATCGGTGTATCCATCGCCAATAGATGTGTTCTCTCATGAAATCGACACGCGCAGTTCATGCGACTATCTCTCGGCAGGCACCGACTTCGAGGCCACCGCGGATTGCATACCCGACAGTCCGAGCAGTTTACGTCCAGACGATGAGACTGTTGACGATGATGAAATTGTATCTGCAACGACATCACCATCATCGGAATGTTCGAGGAGTTGTTCCAAAGATGCCCGTCACTTGTACGGCATACACGCCGTTACCCAATTAGGCGAACGTACGCCTGGCCAAATTACTCAAAACATTACAAATGTCGAAACAAAGTTGTCGAAGGCTTACGACGACTACACGGGCACACCATACAACTGTATGACACCGGCCGCGGAACCAGATGAGTTGCGACAATGTCCTTTACCGGCGTTAAGTTGGGCCAATGCGTATGATGTTTGGCAGCTTATGTGTAAGAAGGATCAAGAAGCAGCGCGCTTGCGCTCGGGTTCAATGTTGGAGCGACATCCCAGCCTACAGCCGCGTATGCGTGCCATCCTGCTCGATTGGTTGATTGAGGTGTGTGAGGTATACAAACTCCATCGAGAAACCTATTATTTGGCTGTGGACTACTTGGACCGTTATCTGAGGGCGCAAAAGAATGTACAAAAGACACATCTGCAGCTGATTGGCATCACATGTCTTTTTGTGGCTGCAAAAGTTGAAGAAATCTACCCGCCCAAAATTGGTGAATTCGCTTATGTGACGGATGGTGCATGCCAGGAATCAGATATATTGCAGCATGAAGTGCTGCTACTACAAACGCTCAAATGGAGCATAAATCCAGTTACACCAATGGGCTGGTTAGGCGTCTACATGCAGTTGAATGTGAACAACCGGACACCGGCATCGTTTAAGCGCAACACAACCAAAACCAAATCAACGACGGCAACAGACGAGACAGATAAGAATGATGCCTTTATTTACCCGCAATTTTCCGGAATGGAGTTTGTACAAACTGCGCAATTATTGGACTTATGCTCACTGGATTTGGGTATTGCCGACTATGGCTATTCCATTATTGCTGCTGCGGCCATGAGTCACACCTTCAATAGGTACATATACATATAATGATAATGCTTCAAGCAGACTCTAATTAATGCATTGTATATCATTTTCATTGTAGAGAGATTGCGCTTCGCTGTTCGGGATTCGATTGGCAAACGATTGAGCCATGCGCGCGCTGGATGCGACCATTTTTCGAAGTGGTACGAGAAGAGTCTAACTACCTGCCCATGTTGGAGCAAAATGAACAACTCACAAATCGTTTCGGTTTGGGACATATATGCCCCAATATTATTACCGACGATTCGCATATAATACAGACACACACTATATCAATGGGCATGTTTGTAAGTAATATTATTTCAGTTTAACTACATTTAATTTAAAATTTTACGCTTTAAAAAACAATCCAATTAAATAATTGTGTTTTTTTTTACAATTTTCAGGATCGCACTGCACAGTTACAAGAGCTTGCTTTGGCAACTAAAAACCGCACGGAGGCCTCTCCAGCTACCGGTTTATTATGCCCGGATGGTTTGCTGACGCCACCGGCGTCTAGTCGAAAACCGGTCGATGCGACAGATGTCGATGAAGATCACGATCCGAATGCCGTTCAACGGTTGAAAAACACCACCAATGCAACATGTAAAAACTCATTAGCCAAATCTACAAACTCAGCAATTGAAGTTGAAGTCAGTGCAGAAAAACATGTGCTCACGTAAACCTCAAGTAAAATAATACATAGTATATATAACTTAAAACAGTCTAATCAAGTAAATTATTCAAAATATTATAAATACCACAAATTACACGTTTAAACGTTTAGCAAAATTAAAATTAATTTTAGTCATTAATGTAGTAGTCAAATAAAAACGGAAATAATTTTAATGTTTCTAAGGCTTATATTTAAACAACTAAAATACCATGTAAATAATATTAATATTAACACACTTAAAGTAATTAACTTTAGCGAGCCGTTGATTTTAGAGTTAACTTTGCTTGCGAACATATTTTAGAGCAAATGATAAATGTGCCGTTTTTAGTTGTTATTGTTTCAAGTAGCTGATGTCTTAAATATATAGTATATCTACAATTTTATGGTGCACAGCAACCGCTATAAAGATCACATTCAAATGTAAAAGCAGTGAAGTAAAGAAAAAATTTATATAAAATCACGTGTGTGGAATCTGAATCATTTCATAAGCTTGAGCAACCATCAAAAATAACATGTACTAACAAATCATCTTTCCACAAGATTTTAGGTTCACACTTTCTTTTACTAACACACTAACATAGTTTGTTATAAGTTGAGGGACACATATACCCATCGCTTTCATGTTTCAGCAAATCGTAGAAATCAACTGTGTGAAAATCACTCACATTTCAAAATCAGCATCATTTGAAACCATGGAAATTAACATATTAACTAGCAAATCATATTTCCACAGTATTTCAGGTCATTATTTCTTTATTAACTCACTAACATAGTTCGTCATAAGTTGAGGGACACATATTTTCATCGATTTCATGTATTGCTTTATGACTTTCACACACACACACACACACACACACACATATATATTTATATCTTTCAAACACAGATTTTATTGTATAACTTGTATAACTGCTATCCAACATCAACTATCGAAGACGCGAATATCTCATAATTACATAGTCATAATATTGTAACATTCCAAAAACTACATTCGATGAAAAGTTTGAAATTTTCCTCAGTTATTTCATAAATACATATAAATTTACGTCTTTCATAGCTGATGTTATGCAACCATATTTTGTAAATCGACACAAGCTAATTAAAGGTGCATAAATAAAAGGCTCAAACAAAAACTGAACTGAACTGTTAAGGTTTAAACCAGCATATGCAAATAGCGAAATATAAATAGTTTTTTATTATATGGAAAAAGGCATGAAGAAAGGAGACTTTCTGTTATTTTCCGCTGTTAAGTGTAAGAATAACCAATGAATTTAAAAAAGTAAAGTACGCTGATAAACGCTATCTATCATCGGACTGTACCAAATCTGTTTAAGGATTTAAGCACGACACATCGTTGCTTCAACTTGTTGCATGAAACCTATGCATGTAAATAGGAAAAATAATCTAAAATAGTTTGTAAGTTATTAAACTATTGTATATATACTCTTTTAAGCTAAGATACAAAAAACTCTACAAAAATTTACTATTTGCTTAACAGCTCATTCTGTGCGCTTTACCCATTTATATAATATATACATACAATTTTTGAATTTTTATTTGTTTAACTAATGGATATTTAATTATTTTTTCACAAAAAATCACATTTATAAACTGGAATGAAACATTTTTGTTTACATAGAACTATTAATTATAATACAAATATTACAATTAAGCACATAGTTTAAGTAAATCCATGAATACGCTTTTCGCATTTTAATGTTAAATTAAATATAAAAATCATAAAAAAAGAAATAAATAAAATTACTAATTTTTTTAATAAAAAATAATAGCATTTTATAATTTAATTCACACGTACATGCCAAAAAAGGCAACTTTATGGAGTTAGGTCAAAAAGACCTAACTGACTATTTAATCTCGGAGTAAAGAAAGTTTATTCAACGGCTAATGAGACAATATTCGTAATTAGCTTTTTCACGAGTGTCTACGGGCGACGGGCGACGGGCGACGGGCGACGGGCGACTTATTTTATGTTTAACACAAGAATATTGTTTATAAAAAAATGTTTGCTAGATAATGTGACAGTGAAATTTTCAAGAGAAACGCCGAAACCACTGGACGAAAAATTTATTGAATTTCGTTTTTAAGACGCTAAAGTGTTTAAGCGAAAAAGTTGAATTTTAGGCATTTCTGGATTGGTCTAACGCATTAAGTGTGCAAAACTGTCAGAAAACATAACATAAATAATACTCGTAAACATGTCAGTTAGATCTGCTTGATAAAAATTATCAGCTAGATCCCTTAATTACAATAAATATAGGATTTTTCGGGGAATGTCGGAAATTTCTGCATAACGGAAAAAGCCCATAGCTTAAAAAAATAAACAACTTTGTATACTATTTTCGTATTGGACAACACACGCTTTTTAACCAATAGTACTAGTATTTTTCGTTAATTGTTATTATATCAATAATTATTTTTAATTTTTTAGTTTGATGTGTTTTAAAAGCATGTTTTTTTCAGTTTTTTATATATTTATTTTGGATTTTTTAGTTGAATGTCATAGCGTGTTGTAAAAATAAATCGCTAATTAGATAGTCAGGCAGGTTCTGTAATTCACATCCGAGTGAAATTCAAGCAAATTCACTTTCAATCCGTTATTTGGTGTACTGAATTTCGATTTTACTTTTCCATTTCCACATTTTTATACCCTGAACAGGGTATATTAAGGTTGTCACGAAGTTTGTAACACCCAGAAGGAAGCGTCGGGGGCCTTATAAAGTATATATATAAATGTGTCATCAGTATCAGTATGTTGAACTGAGTCGATTTAGCCATGTCCGTCCGTCTGTCTGTCTGTATATATACGAACTAGTCCTTCAGTTTTTAAGATATCGTTTTGAAATTTTGCAGATGTTATTTTCTCTTTAAGAAGCTGCTCATTTGTCGGAACTGCCGATATCGGACCACTATATCATATAGCTGCCATACAAACTAAACGATCGGAATCAATGGCTTGTATGGAAAACTTCCTCATTTTACTACATACATATCTTCACGAAATTTTGTGTGAGTTATTGTTCATAGAAATAATTTAATCTCCGAAAAAAATGTTCAGATCGGTTCACTATAGCATATAGCTGTCATACAAACCGAACGATCGGAATCAAGGGCTTGTATGGAAAACGTCCGCATTTTACTACATATCTTCACGAAATTTGGTGTGAGTTATTGTTCATAGAAATAATTTAATCTCCGAAGAAATTGTTCAGATCGGTTAATTATATAACCATAATGTTTCTAGCAAACAACCCGGCTAAAAAGAATTAGTAAAATGTTTTCCTTTTTTTACTTACTTTTTCTTACGTCTTTAGATTTGCTTAAACACATAGTTACTAAAAGAAATGCACCTGTGAAGGGTATTAGCTTCGGTACAGCCGAAGTTAACGTTTTTTCTTGTTTTAATTCACACTTTCACTCGGATTGCAGAACCTGCCTGAGAATTTCATTCCACGCCCATTTATAATTTTGTATACCATTTTGAGTGCAGCTCTTCTGTACCTTCTTTATAATGAAATTTAAGGTTTCTATTGGTTTTCCTTACTGAATTAAAGCAATTTTAGTAGTTTTTAACGTAATCTTTGTATGGGAGGTGGACGTGGTTTTAATTCGATTTCCTCCATTTTTGGACTATATAAGGAAATGCCTGAAAAAAACGACTCCTGAAAATTTCGTTGATGTAGCTTTAGTAGTTTGTGAGATATGTACAAAAAACATAGTAGAGGGCGGGGCCACGCCCACTTTCCCAAAAAAATTACATCAAAATAGGCCCCTAGAACAATCGTTTGAACCAAATTTTACTTTCATAGCTTTTTTTATGGGTTAGTTATAGCTTTTTATATGTTTTCGGTTATCACCATTTTGTGGGCGTGGCAGTGGTCCTATTCCGGCCAACTTCGAACTTAACCTTCTTATGGTGCCAAGGAACACATGTTCCAAGTTTCATTAAGATATCTCAATTTTTACTCAAGTTACAGCTTGCACGGACGGACGGACAGACAGACATCCGTATTTGAACTTTACTCGTCACCCTGATCACTATATAACCTTATATCTAACTCGTTTAGTTTAGGACTTACAAACAACCGTTATATGGGCAAAACTACAATACTCTCTTAGCAACTTTTGTTGCGAGAGTATAAAAAGTAATTAATTTTGTAATTTCATGGAAGTGTTTTTGAAATATATTTAGTTGCTTGGAGTAGAATTTGTTGAATAAATTTAGAAAATATGTGATTAGTCATAGAGAGATCGTGAGTAAAGGTAAAATACTGTGTCTAATTTGTACGATTTATTTAAGGATTTTTGATGTTTGATATTATTGTTGAACGCAAAACATAAAGGGATATAATTATAGCCTTTTATTTAGCTACACACAGTCTTTTTACTTTCTTTAAGGATATTTTCTTGAGTATATAAGTTTTTCAAAAGGAGACCATCGTTTAGCTACACATTGCATACTTTTAGGAAACTAAAAACTAAAAGAAAACAGAAAATATATTAGTGACTTTATCAAGGTGGTGTTAGACTTGGTGATCAAGATAAAACCTTGGCACCACATATGATCTGTAAAACGTGTACTGGTCCTTTGTGGTATTAAAAATGGTAAGCTTCCTTCTGGGTCAGCAGAGTGATTTCACCAAATAAAACACGCCATTAGATTTGTTTTTGTTGTTGGGTGCAACCGAACATTTTATACTCTCGCAAATTATTGCTATATTTTTGTTAAGATAACACACAATTTATCCCATATATTCGGCAAAATGTCATATAGAACAAGTAAGGAAGGGATAAGTTCGATATATATGGTATAATGTCCATTGAAAGTTGGAAACCCTAATACAGTGATCCCCGCTTAAGTGCCTTTCCCGCTTAAATGCCTGTAAAATTTTAGCCACAAAAAAAATTGTGTGCAAATTTCCTCTTTTAAGCGCCTTTTAATATTTTTGACATTCTTCTTCTTGACTGGCGTAGAAACCGCTTACGCGGTTATAGCCGAGTCCACAACAGCGCGCCACGCATCTCCCCTTTTGGCAGTTTGGCGCCAATTGGTAATACCAAGTGAAGACAGGTCCTTCTCCACCTGGTCCTTCCATCGGAAGGAAGAACTTTAAGAGCTGGGGTACTTTCGTCCATTCGAAGAACATGACCCAGCCAGCGTAGCCGCTGTCTTTTTATTCGCTGAACTATGTCTATGTCGACGAACAACACATACAGCTCATCATTACATCTTCTCGCAAAACCTTTCTCTCGAAAACTCCTAGTACCGTCTCATCGGATGTTGACACCGTCATAAGTCATACGATAGCGAGTCACCTTGTCTGAAGCATCGTTTGGTATCGAACGGCTCGGAGAGGTCCTTCCCGATTCTGACAGAGCTTTTGGTGTTGCTCAACGTCAACTTACATAGCCGTATTAGTTTTGCGGGGATACCAAATTCAGACATCGCGGCATAAAGGCAGCCCCTTTTCGTCCTGTCGAAAGCAGCTTTAAAGTCGACAAAAAGATGGTGTGTGTCGATCCTCTTTTCACGGATCTTCTCCAAGATTTGGCGCATGGTGAATATCTGGTCAGTTGTTGATTTTCCAGGTCTAAAGCCATACTGATAAGGTCCAATAAGTTTGTTGACGGTGGGCTTTAGTCTTTCACACAGTACGCTCGATAGAATCTTATAAGCGATGTTAAGGAGGCTTATCCCACGGTAGTTGGCGCAGATTGTGGGGTCTCTCTTTTTGTGGATTGGGCAGAGTATACTGAGATTCCAATCGTCAGGCATGCTTTCTTCCGACCATATTCCGCAAAGAAGCTGATGCATCGGCCGGTAATCCATCGGCCCCCGCCGCTTTGTTGTTCTTCAAGCGGGTAATTGCTATTCTTATTTCTTCATGGTCGGGCAATGGAACATCTGCTCCATCGTCGTCGATTGGGGAATCGGGTTAGATCGAAATATTTGAGAAAAAGCTTGGTAAGTACCTCGAGGCACTTAAGCGGGATTAATTTAAGCGCCTTTCCCGCTTAAGTGTGTCAAAAGTTAAGCGGGGATTACTGTATTAGCTATTTGGGATTTCCGATTCGTCGATTTTTAGAAAGGGGGTGCCACACTATAAATTCATTACTTATACAAAGTTCTGTTCCGATATCTTCACTAGTACTTACTTTACATATTTTAAAGTAAACGATTCAGATCGAATTCAAAGTTCTTGTATATAAGAAGAAGGCGTGGTTGTTAACCGATTTGGTCTATTTTCACAACATATCATTGGAATGTAAAGAAACTATTACAAACCGAATTGTTTGACCAACTCCACTAGTCATGCTAATCATTTATATATATATAATCCCATACCTCTGTAACACAAACAACCGTTATGTGAACAAAATTATAATACTCTCTTTAGCAACTTTGTTTAGAGAGTATAAAAACGAAATTCATCATATATAGTATATAGGCTGATTAATTCCTGAACCGATTTCACTCATTTTCACCACCAACATACATTATATCAATATTAGCTCATTCAATTTGGCTAAGATATTTCACATATTAACCGATTTATAAGCTATTAAGCCCATCGTATTTTTGAAAACTCTATAATTAGGTATATGAGAGCTAGGGGAAATTATGACCCGATTTTAATCATTTCTGGTACAGAGACACACTATTAGAAGAAAAAGATTTCCTCTAAATTAAATTAAGATAAGGCACTGAGATCTTCATTGTCGTGGTTGTTAACCGATTTCATCCATTTTCCACACGTGTCATCAGGGTGTCAAGAAAATTTTATATACCTATTTTAATTGAAATCTGTCGAGTAGTTCCTGAGATATGGAACTTATGACCCATAAGTGGGCGATGCCAAGCCCATTTTCCATTTTGTAAACAAATCTGAGTGCAGCTTCATTATGCAATGTCATCTCTAAAATTTAGTGTTTCTGATGTTTTTCGTTAGTGAGTTAACACACTTTTAGTAATTTTCAACCTAATCTTTGTATGGGAGGTGGGCGTGGTTAGTATGCGATTTCAACTATTTTCATGGTGTGTGGTGGGGTAAGTAAGGGTACCGACTGCAGAAAGTTTGGTTTATATAGCTTTATTGGTTTGCGAGATATATACAAAGATCCTATTTGAGAGCGGGGCCACGCCCACTTCCTCAAAAAAATTACATCCAAATATGCCCCTTACTAGGGCGATACTCTATACCAAATTTTAGTTTTATATGTACCGAGTTTCGTCAAGATATCGTAATTCTTACACAAGTTATCCGTTGGACAGACGGACGGACAGACAGACATTCGGATTTTGACTCGTCTCGTCGCCCTGATTATTTTGATATATATAACCCTATATCTAACTCGTTTAGTTTAATGACTTACAAACAACCGTTATGTGAACAAAACTATAATACTCTCTTAGCAACTTTTGTTGCGAAAGTATACAAATTTATTAGCCAGTTTTTTTGCTTTTTTCATTCTTTATTCTTGTAAATAACACAAAAACTTATAGACAAATTAAATATTTACAATTCGTTTTATTCTTTACTTTATGTACTTTCTCTTTCATTGTAAGTAGTTTTTGAAAATGTTACTACCGCTATTTTGTGCAGGTATTTGGTTTTATGTACGAATGCAATTTCATATTTCTACATATTTTATACACATACATGACTTAAGTAGTCCTTAAAATATGTGTAACAAAGCTTCATTTTTCACTCATAAAGTGCTGTATTTGAACATTAGCATATTTGTTTCAAAAACATAAATCAACAATATTAAAGCGAGTTTTCGTATTTTCAGCATTATAATATTTATTTATTCATCATCATTATTATTAAACATATCTCATTATTTCTTTTTTCTTGTAAATAATGTATTATAATTTTTGTTTATTACAATTGTATTATTCATATTTCTAATCTTTCAACTTCGATACATTTTTCTTGAGATTTCGTTTGAATGGAAGGAACAATGGGCGACTCTAACAGCTTTGTCCGCAAGTTGCAAACTACTATTTGTTATTAGCAGCTAATAAGCGAACTCAACTTGACGCTAGTCTTTACTATCTAAACTAAAATAATTAACTACTATTTCGTTAGCATTCGTAAACTGTAGTCTAACATAAAAACACAAAACAATAATAAAATTCAATATGTTCCAAAAATTGTCTTTCGGTTTCATAGTATACATACATACATACATACACGATTATTTTCGCTCGACATCCCAATGTTTTTACTCTGGCAACCGGTTGCACAAGTGTAAAACCATTTTGTTTGTCCAATATTCAATTGTAACACATTAAAATAATTTCGATAGACATTGGGTTACAATACGAAGCTGCAGAAGTGAAATTAAATTCAAAGATTGAAAACTGATGAGGTGCAATGTGGTATCATAAGAAATAAAGAGCTAAGTTCGGTTGTAACCGAACATTATATACTCTCGCAATTTATTTATTTATTTAATTTTACGAAGATACACAAAGTTTGACCCATTTGGCATAAAGTCGACTAGAATAACAAAAATATATAGTATATGGGGGCTGTGGTAATTCGTGGACCGATTTCACTTATTCTTGCCACTAAGCTATCCTATATCCAATATTATACGTTTATTTAAAATAATTACCCGCTTTAAACTATTTTTCGCAAAGAGGCACATTATTAAAAAAAATATTCCCTCTTTAATTCTGTAAAATATCTGAGAGAATTACTGACAATGATTTCGGTAATAAATTAGACACAGGCACTGAGGCTTTTATGTTCGATACCTGAGGTCTTGAAAAGTTGTATTCCGATATGACAATACTGCATTTCTACAAAATTTTATTCCGATATCTTAATTGGTTCTTGACTTACATATTGTAAAGCGAAAAAATAGCTGGAATAAACCGATTTCACCCATTTTCAACATGTAACATTAGCTTGTCAAAAAATATTATTTGCCAAATTTGGTTGAAATTGGTCGAATAATTCCTAAGATATGGTTTTGATACAAAGGATTTGCGCCTCCCCCCATTTTACATTTTTTGTATCAATCTAAGTGCAGTTTTTCTATAGCATCTCTTTTATAAAGCTTAGTGTTTTTCGTTAGAGCGTCAACGCATTTTTAGAAGTTTTCAAAATAACCTGTGTATTTTGGTGGGCGTGGTCATTTTGTATGATAGGGTACTAAAGGGGAATGAGTCCAGTAAGCTTGATTTATACAGCTCTGGTAGTTTACGAGATTAAAATTTTATTTTTCTTTTACAAAAAACAAATCTATTCAAATATGCTACTCCCTAGTTTATTTATGGCTTAGTTATAGCACTTTTAGCTTTTCAGTTAACGCCATTTTCTGGGAGTGGTAATGGTTCGATTTCACCCATCTGCAATCTGCTCAACTTGACTACGAGTATATTCTCTAATCAAACTTTGCTTATATAAGCAATTTAGAAATTAAGTATTGATCGCAGACTCAAGTACGAATGTATCTAAATTATTTAAGTAGAAGATTGAAAAATATCTAAAATCCCTTTAAAAATTTCAATGTATCCTTTAGTAAAAAGGAATACCCGTAATTTAAACACTGCTCAATCAATTTAAAGGTCAGTTAGGTCAACTTGATATCTCTGCTATAATACTAAAGAAATCGAAGATAGTCTTGCTGGGTATAAGACATTTCTAACAGGGTGTCAACAATATATCAACAATATTCGTTAAATCCAGTTCAGTTATTCACAGAAATAAAAAAATGTAGCATCAGGCAAAACCGCTTTGACATTCAATGTATCAGAATATGTGTATGTATGTAAATACATAAATCTCCATAAAATATCCTCACACATAAAGCTTGATTTAAAATATTTTATGCTCACGTTTTTGTATGTATGTATATTAGCAGGCGCATTTGCGACATAGTATATTGTGAATCTTTATTATCTATTAATGTATGTATGTATGTATGTATATACATATGTATAATTGTCACACTTGCATACTTTTATTAAGTTATTTTTTTAAATTTAAATTAGATTCTTAAGTGTATACAGTTTGCCGCAAGAAAATTAAAATACTCACGGATTTTCACTTAATTTTTGTACAAGCATTTAGCAATTTGAGAATAAAAAGGAAGATATTGCTAACTATTAAATTAGCAAACAAAATTTATTTCTGGATATCGTACATATGTACATATATTTCCATACTTATACTAAATTTATCAGTGTTTTACCACAAACGAAATAAAAAAAACCCTATTAATAACAGAAACGAACCGAAGATGGTTATACAAGTAATCAGAAATAGCAGATAAAGCCACTTTTAATAAAATACTATTAATAAACGAACTACAAACCTTTTGTTGACTGTAGATTATATATATGTACTGTATATGTATACAGTGTATAAAAATTTTGGTTTCCTGTGAAAATTCTAATTTTCTGGTGGCCCGCTGCATGCATGCTTGTGTACTTGTATGTATATAAATTGTTACTTAAAATGTTTATTTGTATTCTTAATTTAATGTAAATATCGTTTACAACTGTAAGTCACTTGTGTATTTATGTATGTATATTGTTAGTGGTAACAAATAAAATAATACACATTTTAATTACATCCAGCAGTATGTATGTACGTAGTGCCATGTATACCATCACTTTGACAAAAACGTCATTATACATTTTTGTTTATATTTGATTAAGTAAATGCCATACTCATTCTTGCATACGTATATATTTATGTATGTGCATAGTGTAAATGTAGGTGCGTTAGTACAAAGTTTTCGGTATATATCATTTGAACTTCCCAATTAAGAGTGTGTGTGTGTTAATTTTTTCGCGGGATAAATAAAATTAGTCTGATTAAATAGAACATCAGGTGGTAAGGATATTATTCGCTCGAATACCAGTGTTAGGAATAGAGTGGCTTGAAATAATTAATGCACTGAGATTTATTGCTCAAGATCGTGATGAAAAACCAACTAATAAAAAAAAATTATAGCATCTAGAAATGACTATTCTGGTCATTGTTTGGAATGTAAATTTGGATCGTTTTAATGCAGCAAGTAATAAGCTTTAGGAATCTCAAGCTGATTTATCATCTGTGGTACAAATCTATGGTTTTTTGCCATTATTTCTTCAATATATGAGAGACAAACAATTCCCTGAATATGAACAAAAAAAAAACCAAAGCACTGGAGTTCAAGTTTATTATTATTATGATACAGGTCGCAAGAAAAGAAAAAGATAAGGCAGATGCAATCACGAATGAACGAAAGAATACTTTTATCTAGTCAAATCAAAGTTTTCGCATCGTAATACGCATAACGAATTTTAGATAATTTGAGCATGGAATTAGCCGAACGTAAAGTGATTCTCAAATTCTCTACGAAAATTGTATTTTTTTTTTAATTTTTCTGAAATAGAGACATATATACGAATGAATTAAATAATCATGCACATACTCGTAATTAAGTTGAGAATTATCCTGATAATTTAGAAAAATGAATGTATTCATTTACAATGCCAATTCAAAGATTCCCTATGGGTCAGGATAGGTTAAATGCTTTGGAATTAAACTCTATTGAAGCTCAACTAGTTCTAAATATTCTAAAAAAGTCACTTACAATTTGAGCAATACATGTGTAAGAGTTTAATAAATATATCTATGTATGTTATTAAACAATAATTATAATTTTGTTTATTAACAATTGTAAATCACAATGTATAGAATATAGGACGACAGTGAGTGTAAATCCTCTGCTGGAGGGATTCTGCATTTCCTTCTAACACTCTTCAATATGAAACCAGTACGAAAACTGGAGAAACATTTGGAAGCACCATCTAGGCTTCTATATGAAAACTGCTCAAATAATGCAGTCTCTTAGAATTAAAGGGGGATAAAAATCCAAACACAATATGAACAATGGAAAACAACATCCCAGATTAAACTTATCAGGATCTTGTCTTAAAAGGTCAGCAGTATTCATTAAGCGGAAAATACACTACACCAGTATACTGGCACAATCAACTGTTGGTGCCAACAAGATTGAAGCATACACCACACCAGCATGTTGGTGCAATATTATTTTTTTTACAAATTATACATGGATAAGGTCGTTATGGATAGAGACAAACAAATTGGTGCGGAAAAAGTCTATTTTTTTCACAACTTTCAGATCCATTTCTTTCAAATTTTCAATCATTTTTTGATAGCACTTGATTTTTATTTCGCGGTTACAATATAATTTACATAGATATAGGGTTATACATATATACAGTAAAAGCTCTTTATTCGCGAGGTATATGTTCCATAAATATGCCGCGAATACAGAAACCGTGAATACGGGATGGTAATTTATATGGGATTATAGGGGATATGTTCCTAGGTGACAAAAAAAACAAATAGGTATATAAAAAAATTATTTAATTGAAGTTTTTGAACATTTTAACTAATTATCTTAAGGCTTAGACAATGATTTGAAGAATTTTGTAATTTTTTCTTGCTTAGCAGTTTTCAAAAGCTCCTTCAATTCAAACTGATACACAGCAGTCGCATTAGCAATTTGTCTCTTAAAAATTAGACTTCGTTCCATAGACGGATCAATGTTCATAAAGAAATCGAAGAGCTCATTTGCCATTCTTAAGCCTTCACTAAGATTTTTCAAATTGAATGTCACGTTTCCAGTGCTTGTTGAAGCCTCTTCTTCAATAGGTTGTGTTCAGTTCCATGTGAGCCCCTTCTATATGAAATATTACCAAAAGTTCAAAAATATTGCGAAAATAGTGGAATATTTAACATTTTCTTGTAATAAGATCTATTTTACTTTTTTAGTAGTCCATTTGACAAGAATATTGGGTTGGATACCTATTGGAATAATTTTATTATTATGTAAGCTTATTAGATCCGCGAATAAAAAAAATTTTAGTCGCGAATATAGAAATTGGGTCTCATTTTTTTAATCCGCGAATAGTGAAAACGCGAATAAAGGAAGCGCGAATAAGGAGCTTTTACTGTACTACAAAGTTAGATTTTATTTGAGGTTCGCACTGCGACCTACGGTCTATTGTGCCCTCCAATAACAAAGTTAACAGGGTGACGAGTAGATTTGAAATCTGGATGTCTGCCTGTCTGTTCGTCTGTACAAGCTGTAAGTTGAGTAAAAATTAAAATATCTTGATGGAACTCGGAACATATATTCATTGGCACCATGAGGTTGCTTTCGAAGAAGGGCAAAATCGGACCATTGCCATGCCAACAAAAAGGCTAAAACCGAATTGCTTTAAACTGCTTTAAAAATATGGTACGTGGTTCCGCCCCTACTCGGTTTTTTGTACATATTTCGTAAACTACTAAAGCTATATCAACCAAACTCTCTAGAGTCGTTTTCTTTAGATAATCGATTATACAGCATGAAAATGGATGAAATCGAATTGTAATCACGCCTACCTCCTATATAAAGGTTATGTTGAAAACTTCTAAAAGTGATTTAATTAACTAAGAAAAATCTCCAGGAACCTTAAATTTCACGTTAAAGATGGCTGCACTCCTTACTTTTTTCCTTTGAATTCATAGCCGTATATATGTTCACTTCTTTAAAATTCAATATAAATACGGTTAATTCACAAGGCACTACAATCAGAAAAATATCAAAATCGTTTTGGTTTTGCTCCAGCAGATGGTGCAATCATACCACAAGTACATACACGATCAATCAGCTGGCACCAACAGGTGATTGCGCCAGCATGCTGGTGTAGTGTATTGGGCGCTTAATCCTCAGTTTAAATAATATTCAATGTCATGAAATAAATTAAAATACAGAACAACTCAACATAGAGAGTCCTTCTGTTGTCGTACCGTTTTCAAAAGCAAACTCTCTCATTTTTATTTTACAATATTCATTGAATTGTCACCATGTACTGATATTGTATCTTTATTTCTAACATAAAAGGACGAGAACTCATTCAGATTGTATGCGTAAACTGCATATTTGATTGATGGATTGACATAAAAGGAGATTTGTGATTTATGAAATTTGTTTTTGCAGTAACGTAAATTTCTTAGATTTGAATTTTTGTAGATGAACTCTGTGGCAATAGTGGTTATATTTTAATACCAACTAACAACAAAAACACAAAATACAATTAGTTCGAGGTAAATAATAATTAGTATACCATTTATAACCGATTGTAGTTTCATATACGCAAAGGGAGTTTTTTTTTTGGTTTTGCATTCCAACTAACATAACAGTTATGTAAATATTTCAAACAGTATGGTACGGTACATATAGCGTAGTATGTAAGTAGTATGCATGAACGTGTCTGTATGTACATATTTAATATTATGTTTTATGATTTTTTTTTTTAAATTTGATACTCTCTGTATTCTTTGGTATTTACAGTTGTTTGCAAACACATGATTAAAATTCTCGTATGCCTTTTTTAATTACTTGTGTATACTTGTATGATAGTAGGTATGGGTGCGTGGAGCAATGAGATCGTAACCTTATTTGTGGGCTTAGTGATTTCCCGAACTTTGAAATTGCTGCATTGCGGCCGCCAGTGCGCTCGATGAGGGTGTCATTGCTTGTGGTGACGTCACAGCAGTGGACAAACTTGCCGCCGCTGACATCGTTGTTGCCGACGATGTGGTGGGTTGTGGTTTCGGTGTCGGTATTATATCTTCAATTTGTATTAGCTGTTCAATAGGTATGAGAGACAGCTCACCGCCTGGTTGCGGCAGGGGTGGTAATTTAGCCAAAGCCTGTGCGAGAAATTATGTTCTTTTATATATGTAGGTGTAAATAATATTGTATTTTTTTAAGATAAATATATATGTATATTACCTTGGCATGTTCAATGGCAATAGTTGCCGCCTTCTCCGCCTCGCGCTGTCGTCGCTCTTTCAGTTTGAGCGAGAATATGCCAACTGATCGCGCGCTTTTCACAAGCTTTTGCTTTAATCGCGATTTTTTCGCTGCAATCTCCGCTGCTACATGAGATATTAAACAGTTTTTAGTATAGTAATAGTATATATATTTACTGTTGCATTTAATACTAATTAATATTAATGGAACTGACTTCTTACTGTAAACCATTGAACAGGAAAAGAATCACAACAATCGGACACGGTTTACTCGACGACATGTCGGATGTTGCACACATTAAATTTTTTGAGTTGTTCAACTTCATAAAGGTCACAGAGTAGTTCAAAGAGGACATTGTAGTGTAAGTTGATTCTAGTCTGACATCCACTAAACCGACCTACCTAATACTAAGATTGTAATTTAAACTAATATTAATTTAGCGATTCACTTTTTGATAAGAATAATTAAGAAAAGCTATTTTCTTGTGTTATCAAAAAATTAAAATTAAAATATAGACTTAGTTCCGGAGCAGGAGTGGAGGTGTACTGTAAAAACCTTCTTGACATTCTAAGCACAAAAATGTTCCAACGTTTGAGTTTGTGTTTGTTGGCTATTTCATATTTTTTAACATTAGAGCAGAGCAGAGGAATGACGAATCGATGACAGCTTATATTACATCATTCCTCAAAAGTTTTGCCATTACTCTTTAATCGTTAATAACCAACATTCAACATTCTTCTTATTTCTTTCAATTCCCAATGCAGCCGGTTCTACATTACCGGAATTGACCCGGATTATATTCGACGATCTAATCCTGTTTGGATCGGTAAGTACTAAGTACTACCAAGCATACTTCTTATGTGCTTACCTTTAGCTTCATCGTCTGTGCTGCCACTTTGTGTTGTACTTCCTGCGCCTGCACCACCAGAACTCCCTTTTACTGGGACTATCTCTGCTGATGTTGTATCCTTGACATTGTCAGTTAGTTTTTTCAGTTGCATCGATGAGGTCGACGTAGTAGAAATACCACCCACACTAGGTCGGCCACTGTCTACAGCACGCCCAACAATGCCGACACTTACTCCCATGCCGCCAGCACTGCCCGAACTGCCGCCACCAGCGGATGAGGATGATGAGGAGGCAGCCACTTGCTGTTGTGTAGGCGATTTTATAGCTACATTACTCCAGGATGGTGCTGGCTTTAAGATGTCCGCTGTGTCTGTATTACTTTGTAACTCCTTTCCGTGTGTGAATTTAAAAAAGAAACAAACGCAATTTGTGTTTGTGCAAACAAGAAGTTTGATGTTTTTTGAAAAAAAAATCGGTTGTGGTAAGCATTTCGTAATTAATTGTATTTTGTACATAGTTTCACAGGAGTCCCAGGACATTTGAGTGCGTTCAAATAGTTTACAATTAATAAGAAAATACATAGGTTGATTAGTATTGTGGAGGTTCAGTGTTCGTTTGTGATTAAATTCGTAATAATTACTATATACATACACACATAGAAATATTTCCAAGTTATAAAATAAACCAAATTTGAATTCACTCTTAATCTGGTAAAAATAATTACTTCTAGCAAGTAATTTTAATTTATTTTTAAAGTAGGGAAGGCATTTTGGTTGATTTTTTTTATTACATTTAAAGCCACAGTTAAAAACAATAATACAATATTAACATTGCAAAACACATTTGCCATGCACAATTGAGGCGATCGAATAATTTTTCTGATTTGATGACAAGCAGCAATATTTAATAATAACAGCTCCCCAAAGCTAGGTCATTTAAGCTTTGAAATTGCATTTCATTTTTGTCAATTCCAGAATTTTACAAACAGCCAACAAAATTGGTAAATTGGTATTTGTTAGCGAGACCTTTTCAAAGCAAGTTCCAATGCAATAAAAAAAATAAAATATATAATACATGCCTACTAATACATACATACACGCACATACATACCTACAAATATGTCCGTTATGAAATTTTAAATTATAAGAACAAAACTTACACCCCAATTGTGTAAGACTATTGAAGTATAGTCAGTATACTAGCTTTGACTACAAAAAGTATAAAAGGATTTTGCATTGCGAATGGCGACTGATGTCAGTATACTTGAAAGAGTATTTGGTAGTATAGCTTAATTTTTGCAAGTTCTCGTGAAATGGTCCAAAACGTGCATTGAAATGTAAAAGCGTTGTATTTAGATTTGAATTAAGGGGTTAGGTGGGTTTCAAAATTAAAAAAAATATATATATTTGTTTTATTAAATAGCACCATATGTTTAAAATATTATCCAAAAATATCAAATTGATCCGAATAAAAATTCTAAAAGATAGACCCTTTAGAAGTTCCGCCAATCAGGCCACATCAGTTTGAATGTAAAATTTAAAACGCGTTTATCTCAAAACTCAATTTTTTAAATCGGTGGGCACGATTCCTCGAAACGTTATGAAGCGATTTTGTTAAAATTAATAGTTAATGATCGAAGGATTTATTTTATTTTTATTACAACTATTTTTTTTCGATATGCATTTATAATTATTTTATTATTAATATTAGATGAATCAAATTAATAAATACATAACTAGAACAAAATATGTATTCATAAGCAACGCTTTTGCATAATGTATATTTGGGGATACGGCTTCGTACTACTATACTCGCGATAGTAGCCTTACCTTATTGGGATGTTAATTTTGAGGAATCTTTGTAAGTGCACTGATAATTTTGACTATGACGTTAAGATTTTGATAATATAACAAATATTAATCTTAGAGTATAGCATATAGCATATGTTAACCATACCATTGCTGCTCAAAAATCAAAACACGATACAAACAACTAGCAAAGGTAATTTATACCAAGCTATTGACAAATGAAAAGCTATAATGAGTTTATTCTTCTAACTTGTTTTCTTAAATTTCTTAAATTCACTGCTGGTGATTGGATAGACGCACCCATTTTTTCCTTCAAGAACCTGTTCTATTTACTACCAGGTATGTTTTAGTTGACCAAAACTTTTTTTAAGAAAGCTCAAATCATGTTCAATAAAAAACTGCTCATAATTGTTAAGACTTTAGAAACTTCGATGAATCCACATGCGCTTTCAGTTGGTCATTGAGTTAGAAAAAACTTAATATTAAGAAATCAATTGTTTTTTAGCAATATTTAAAAAAAAAAGAAAATTTTATTGTTTTAAGTCTATTGAAACCCCTAAAAATAGACTTCTTTCACTGACAAGGGCTAATGAGTCGAAATATTGCCAAACAAAAGTTAAGCAAACAAAAAGGCAAAAAAAGCACGACCGAATAAAAAAGTTATAATTGGTATGTTCAATTTGATACTCAATGATTGGCGTTCAATTGATACTGATGTAAAAAGTTTAATTCGGGTCCCATTTACAATAGGTTTGAAATATTTTCATGATCTACCCAAAGAAGAAGTGTGTCGAAAGGGGTTAGGGGTAGTCAGTATTCAAAAAAAAATCATTTGCATTTTCGTTAAGTGTAATATCTTAAAAATATTGCCTGGAAATTTGAAATTGATCCGATAATTACTTTTCAAGTTATTCGACAAATAAGAAAAAACCTCGGGTACTCCAAAACTCGCGTGTAACTTTAAATGCGTTTTTCTCAAAACTATCTTTTTTGAACTGGTGACAACTGAAACTCGAAAACCGCTCAGTAGATTTTAATGAAATTTATACAGCTTTTAGATTTAATAGCAAAAAAATTACTGAAAATTCTCATTTTTTCTGACTACTCCTAACCCCTTAAGGCGCCACCATAAGTGCGTAATGGTACCGGATGCCATCACGTTTTATAGTACAATTGATTTTATTTTTATTGATCAAAACAATTAGTGAGAGAGCTTCGTAGATAAAGAACCATTAACACTTGCTTGGAGCGAGATTTCACTAAATTTCATAGAACGGAACGGATATTTGAAGTTATTACAAACAAAAGCAGAAAATATTCTTCATTTTATTCTAAATAATCTAATATTTAAAGTCACTAAAAATAAAAGTTATCAAGTAAGGAAAGGCTAAGTTCGGGTGCAACCGAACATTTTATACTCTCGCAATATATTGCTATATTTTTATTAAGATAGCACACAATTTGACCCATATATTCGGCATAAAGTCCTATAGAATAGAATAACGAAAATCTTCATATGTAGTATATAGGCTGAGGTAATTCCTAAACCGATTTCACTAATTTTCACCACCAACATACATTATTTCTAAGATTATATTATCAATTAATTTGGCTAAGATATTTCACATATTAACCGATTAATAAGGTCATAAAGTCCACCGTTTTTTTGAGAAACCTATAATTCAGTATATGGGATACACTATTAGAAGAAAAAGATTTCCTCTCAATTAAATTAAGATATTTGAGAGAATTACCGATATTTTCGGTATCGAAAAATTACCCTAAGGCACTGAATTCTTCATATTCGATATACGGGGCATTGAAAAGTTATAATCCTATTTCGACAATTTTTTAACAACTAAAGTCAAATATGATATACAGAAAGTTGTATACCCCTATCTTCATTCGTCCCTTACGTATACATTATAAAGTAAAGGAATGAGATGGAATTCAAAAGTGAGTTATATGGGAAGTTGTCGTGGTTGTGAACCGATTTCATCCATTTTCCACACGTGTCATCAGGGTTTCAAGAAAATATTATATACCGAATTTCATTCAAATCGGTCGAGTAGTTCCTGAGATATGGTTTTTGACCCATAAGTGGGCGATGCTACGCCCATTTTCCATTTTGTAAAAAAATATGAGCGCAGCTTCTTTCTGAGTAAAATTTAGTGTTTCTGAGTTTTTCGTTAGTGAGTTAACGCATTTTTAGTAATTTTCAACCTAACCTTTATATGGGAGGTGGGCGTGGTTATTATCCGATTTCAACTATTTTCAATTTTTACTCAAGTTATCCGTAGCACGTATGGACAAACAGACATTCGGATTTTGACTCGTCTCATCGCCCTGATAATTTTGATATACATAAACCTATATCTAACTCGTTTAGTTTTATGATTTACAAACAACCGTTATGTGAACATAACTATAATACTCTCTTAGCAACTTTTTTTGCGAGAGTATAAAAATAAGCTATATTTTTCCCAAAATTAATTACTTTACGTACGTCTATTCTAGTGACCAAGAAAATATGGCATTATTTTAAAATATTTAATTAAGCTCTACGAAAACGTTTGAACAAAAAATTTTGTTTTTCACATTTAATCGAAATGTACGACAACTCCCAGCATAAAGTTTTTATCAACTAAATGAAATGTTTAAAGTTTCAGTAAAAAAGGTGATTTTGAAAATTTAGTTTTAATAAATTAATTATTAGTGCACCAAATTATTAATTCATTTGCAATCAATTTTTAGTGTTCAATGAATATATGTATATATAGATATTTTTTTATATCTTTTTTTTCAAATCAAACATTCGCATTTCTATATATTAGTACCCAAATGTAAACTGATAACCTAAATGAGTAACTCCTAATGGTTAGCTTTTCAGCTACAATGATAATTCTGATAGCACTTTTTGATTCTATAAAAACTTTTAAAATTATTCACATTCAAAACTAGTTCTGCCTCTGTTAAGCAAATAATCATTAGCAATAACAAATAATTGAAACATTCCAAATTGAATAATAATATTTAATTATTTAAATAGTCATTAATACACACAAAGAATCTATGTAAGTGTAAGAAATCTTCCCAACCTTTGTTCTATACAGAAAACATACACAAACATTCATATGTATATTTATTTAAAAATTATGTATGTAATTTCAACACTGTTTTCAAAACACCGCTGTACCTTTGCAATACAATCTATGCTCCTATGCAAGTTTATATTATCGCTGACTTTCAAGCGGGACATCCACTCGGGTGCGTGTGATTTGAGCATAAACTTATCCTTTATGGATGAGTTCGTTTTTTTATTTAACAGGGGTATTCGATAGTTGTTAATGTGGAGAAAGAAAAATAATAGGGTTTCACAAATGTTCGGTTGTACTCATAAAAACAATTAAATAATGCGGAAGCCGAAAAGCGAAGATGTGTGGAATGTACATACATATGTAAAAAAAGTGTACGAGAATGCAAAAAATATTTTAAATGGTTCTTAATTCCCTATATATGTGTATGTATAATTGATTGGTGTACATTTTGCAGTTGTTGCGTAACCCTGAGCTTTGATATAAAATTCAGAAAGCCTTGACATTAAACACTTGTGAAAACTTCATGAAAACGTTTCTAACTGTTTTGACTTAGGTTTGAGAATTTAGAACAAACGTTACTCATCAAATTATTTCAAACACTTTTTATTTGTTCGCTTCTCCGCATGTTCAGTTTCAAATGTTTTTGCTTAACTAACCAAACTCAAATAAAAACCCAGAAAATACTGTTTTTGTCACACGAACTTTGTGATGATTTTTGTTTATGTTGGTGCACCCTCATTAACAATATATAATAATATATTTTCAATCTCGTCCAGTGTTTTCTGACAGCTATGTACCTATTAATTTCTAAAAAGTCCACAGGCCCACAAATACGGCAATTGATAAAAGTTTGGAAGAAAAACTGAATGATCAGGGAAACTCGGCTGGAAATGTTTTGTGAACGTTGCCCAAAATTTTCTAGGAACCCATAAATCGGAAAATTACAAAGATTTAATAAATGAACTTATGATGTATTTTGGGTGTAATATGTCCTTAAAAATACATATGCTGCACTCTTATCTTGATTTCCTTCCGGCAAATTTGGGTGCTGTGCTGTGAGTGACGAACAATGCGAACGTTACATCAGGATAATGAACTTAATGCAAAAGCGTTACTAAGGGAAATGGAGCGCAGGAATGCTAGCAGATTATTGTTGGACAATTAAAAGAGACCTTCCAGAAGCCAAATATTCTCTAAAAGCATTATTTTTTCTATATTAAGCAATAATTTCTTTAAATGTAGCTGATGTTTGTTCTCCTTAAGACAACAAATTTTTTGATCTCACAAGAAAACCTGATTCATCCACAATAATATGTGTGTTTAGTAGCCCTAGTATATTCGCAATTTTATATGAGTTTTCATGTGACAAAAACAGTAAAAATTTTGTTAACCGGTATAATTACAGCAAATTTTCAATTAATTTAATTCGCAATTCAAATGATGTTAAGTGCTTTAATTATTATTTTTGCATAATAAAAACGAAAAATTCGAACAAAACTAAAATTTTGGAGATCAATTGTAGAGAATAGAGAAATATATGTTTACTCATATATCGAAGTAATCGGCTATTCTTAAGGCAGTCGGTTCTACGAAACCGGAACAGATTTCTATTTTTTTACGCTGTTATAACAACAACAACTTCTTGTCATGATTTTTTTTACAACTATGTATGAGACAATACAACAACAAATTGAGATAGTTTTGGGCATTGAAATGATTTTCGTTGTCATTGTTTTATGAGATTCATGGTAGTTGCAATCATACTACGTTCCGACTTTTACATAGGTGTATGAGCTCAATTAACTAAACAACATACGTATGTAGATAAAGATTAATAACTTAAAACTTATAACTGTGTACTCGTATTTCATTACGTAGGCCATATTTATAGTACATAAATACGCAGATAAAACATATAATTGTGATATCTTACACTCATATGTATATGTGTGGCACTTTCAGCCGAGATTTTGCGTTGTTTATAAGGTGGTATCTCCGGTATTTTTGTGGGTTGATGCTGTAACATGGATGGTGGAGGTGTTGAAATAAGCGGATGTCTGGAGCGCTGCGGACTACTGCTCGCACTGCTACCAGTATGATCAGCTGAGTCACTGGATTTTTTCCGGAAAGGCGGTATTTCTGGTATATGTATGGGCTGGCGGATAGTATTTAATGCCAGGGTGCTTGCACTGCTCAGAGAAGCTCTAAATAAACAGTAAAGTCAAATAAAGCGGAATACAGGAGCAAAAGCAAATGGAATGCGGGAGTTAGGCGATACAAATAATGGATGATAAAAAGTGGATCCAAGGATATGGTTTTAAATGTGATAAATATTAAAATCAGCGAAATAGTGAAAGAAAGCAGAGAATAAGAAAAAGAGAAAATTCACCATTAATAAAGTTTTTTGATTAAATTTGGAATTTACAATAAATATGTACATACATAAGCATTTACATACTAACATTAGAGCGGGTTTCTATATATTTTTTGAATAATTTTTTTTTTATAAAATGTTTATCATAATCAAAATGTATCGTTCTCGTTACAATCTAGTCTTAAACATTTATTCTCCAAAATGAATAGTTTGAAGAAGTTTTACGCCTATAACTCACATCTATAGTTTTTACGTTATACAATCGCTCCAATGTACATATGTTTATGCCTATTACATTAATGTTTTATTCACAAATGTATTATCGAACCGAATAACCAATTAAGTGCAATATTTACTACAAAAGTGTGCATTTGGGATTAACATGCAAAATTTTTATATGATTTTTTATCTGCCAATCCAGTGTCATTACTGTAGTCTTATAATATGTATTATACAAAATATATGTATACGAGTATGTATAAAAATATAAATACATATTCATTCATACTAAAGTTTCATTTAATGCATTCGACAATAAATGATAATATATTCTAAAATATTTGTATATTATTTATCAAAACAAGTAAGGAAAGGCTAAGTTCGGGTGCAACCGAACATTTCATACTCTCGCAATTTATTGATATATTTTTATTAAGATAACACACCCCAATTTCAAAATTCTATAATTAGGTATATGAGAGGTAGAGGAAGTTACACTATTAGAAGAAAAATATTTCATCTAAATTAAATTAAGATACCTGAGAGATTTACCGAAATTTTCGCTGAATAATTACCATGGGGCACTGAATTTTTCATATTCGGTATTCGAGGATTTGAAAAGTTATAGTCCGATTTCGGCAATTTTTTCACAAGTGATGCCACAGATCATATACAGTATTTGTGTAAAGTTTTATTTCGCTATCTTCAGTGGTTCCTTATGTATATATTATAAAGTGAAGGAATAAGATGGAGTTCAAAATTGAGTTACATGGGAAGTTGTCGTGGTTGAGAACCGATTTCATCCATTTTCCAAACGTGTCATCAGGGTGCCTAGAAAATATTATATACTGAATTTCATTCGAATGACCCATAAGTGGGCAATGCCACGCCCATTTTCCATTTTGTAAAAAAATCTAAGTGCAGCATCCTAAAGTTTGGTTTATATAGCTTTATTGGTTTGCGAGATATATACAAATAACCGATTTGGGGGCGGGGCCACGCCCACTTCCCCAAAAAAATCCATCCAAATATGCCCCTTCTTAGTGCGATTCTTTGTTCCAAATTTTACCTATATAACTTTATTTATGGCTTAGTTATGACACTTTATGTATTTTCGGTTTTCGCCATTTTGTGGGCGTGGCAGTGGTCCGATTTTGCCCATTTTCGAAAGCAACCCTCTCACGGTCCCAAGAAACATGTGTTCCAAGTTTCATCAAGATATCTCAATTTTTACTCAAGTTATCCGTTGCACGGACGGACGGACGGACAGTCGGACAGACAGACATTCGGATTTTGACTCGTCTCGTCACCCTGATCATTTTTATATATATAATATATATTATATATATAACCCTATATATATAACCCTATATCATTCTCTCAGCATGGATTTTGTAAAGGGAAATCTACAGTAACTAACTTGCTTGAATTTGTAAACCATGTGTCAATGGGTTTTAGGGATAATAAGAATACTGATGTTATATATACAGACTTTAGTAAAGCATTCGATAGAGTAAACCACTCAATTCTTTTGCAAAAACTGAATCTTCTTGGTTTTCAACCAAGACTTCTTAAATGGGTATCCTCATATCTTACTAACAGAAAACAACAAGTTTTATTTAATAATACATTATCCGATTCAATTAGTGTCACTTCAGGGGTTCCACAGGGTAGTCATCTCGGCCCGATTCTGTTCTTGTTGTTCATCAATGATATACCTTCAGTAATTAAGTTTTCAGAAATTTTATTATATGCGGATGATGTAAAACTTTTTAAATCATATACTTCTCATAACGAAAGGACTGAGTTGCAATCGGATTTAAATAATTTAGTTACTTGGTGTCACAAAAATGATATGCCACTGAATCTTAAAAAATGTAAAACGATGTGCTTTTCCCGTAGAACTGTTGATCTTTCCCCCTATGTAATAAATAACTTCAGTTTAGAGCAAGTTTTTAGCTTTGTTGATTTAGGAGTTAATATGGACCCTAAACTAAATTTTAATTCTCATGTAAATTCAATTGTCTTAAAAGCTAAAGGTGCTCTTAGCTTTGTTAAACGTTGGTCTAAAGAATTTAGTGATCCGTATATTACTAAAATTCTTTTTACAACATTGGTAAGGCCTATATTGGAGTATGGTTCTGTGGTATGGAATCCTAGCTATCAATCCCATTCTGATAAGCTTGAGTCCGTTCAAAAACAATTTTTACTTTTTGCTTTAGGCCACTTACATTGGGATTCAAGATTGAATCTTCCCCCGTATACTAGTCGTTTAAAACTTATAAATCTTCCCACACTCACTAGTCGCAGAGAAATGCTAGGTATAATTTTTCTAGTAAAACTTCTGAATGGTTTAGTTTGTAGTTCATTCCTTTTGTCTGATATTAAGTTTAATGTCCCATTGCGTTCATCCAGGCAGTTTAGACCATTATTTCTAAAATCTTCTAGAACAAATTTTGAGTTAAATGAACCATTCTGCCGAATATGTCATGATTTTAATTCGCATTCCAGCACATTTGATCCATCTGACTCAATATTTAGCATCAAAAAAACTATTTTGTCTTCTCTTAATAAATAATATTCAGAAATTTTTAACTTTTTGTTTTTATAAATTTTTAAATCTCAGCTGTTGAAATGTTTCTTTCTGTAGCTGAGCAGTTTGAGAACCGGACGCTTAAAAATCTCTTGCCTTTCTAGACTCGGCAAATTCCGCTCGTATGCGGACTGCGCCCCACGCGTCGGTTGGGCGGGAGGAGGGTAATCGTTTGGGTTAATAATAATAATAATAATAATCTAACTCGATTAGTTTTATGACTTACAAACAACCGTTATGTGAACAAAACTATAATACTCTCTTAGCAACTTTTGTTGCGAGAGTATAAAAAGTGTCGCATTTTTATACTCTCGCAACCTGTTGCACAGAGTATCATAGTTTTGTTCACATAACGGTTGTTTGTGTCACCAAGAAATATAAGAGTTAGATATGGGGTTATATATACATAAATGATCAGGATGACGAGTAGATTTGAAATCCGGATGTCTGTCCGTCCGTCTGTCCGTCTGTCCGTGCAAGCGATAACTTGAGTAAAAATTAAGATATCTTAATGAAACTTGGAACACATGTTCTTGGCACCCTGAGGAGGTTGCTTTCGAAAATGGGCAAAATCGGTCCACTGCCACGCCCACAAAATGGAGGAAACCGAAAACCTATACAGTGTCATAACTAAGCCATAAATAAAGTTATGAAAATGAAATTTGGAACATAGGATCCCATTAGGGAGGGGCACATTTGGATGTAATTTTTTTGGAAAAGTGGGCGTGACCCCGCCCCCAAATAGGTTTTTTGTATATAACTCGCAAACCAATAAAGCTATATAAGCCAGTCTGCAGTCGTTTCTTTTAGCCATTTCCTTATACAGTCTAAAAATGAAAGAAATCGGATAATAACCACGCCCACCTCCCATACAAAGGTTAGGTTGAAAATTACTAAAAGTGGGTTGACTCCCTAACGAAAAACGTCAGAAACATAAAATTTTACATAAGAAAAGGCAGAAGAAAGCTGCACTGAGATTTTTTTACAAAATGGAAAATGGGTGTGGCGTCGCCCACTTATGGGTCAAAAACCATATCTCAAGAACTATTCGACCGATTTCAATGAAATTCGGTACATAACATTTCTTGACACCCTGATGACACGGGTGGAATATGGGCGAAATCGGTTCACAACTACGTCTACTTCCCATATAACCCAATTTTGAATTCCATCTGATTCGTTCACTTTATAATGTATTCATAAGGAACCAATGAAGCTAGCGGAATAAAACTTTACACAAATACTGTATTTGAGCTGTGACATCACTTGTGGAAAAATTGTCAAAATCGAACCATGACTTTTCAAGGCCCCTGATATCAAACATGAAGAACTCAGTGCCTAAGGTTAATTTTTCACCGAAAATATAGGTAAATCCCTCAGATATTTTAATGTAATTCATTCCCTCTGAATTTTTTTCTTATAACAGTTTCTCTCTGTACCTGAAATGGTAAAAATTGGGTCATAACTTCCCCCAGATCCCATATACCTAATTATAAGTAATATTAAATTAAGTGAGCGTATAGTCTTCGATACGTTGTATCGTGGTGGTGAAAACGAGTGAAATCGGTTTAGGAATTACCTCAGTCCCCATATACTATTTATGATGATTTTCGTTATTCTATTGAACTTTATGCCGAATATATGGGTCGAATTGTGTTGTCTTTATAAAATTACATCAATAAATTGCGAGAGTATAAAATGTTCGGTTACACCCGAACTTAGCCCTTCCTTACTTGTTACTTATTGTTTCTAAACAGTGAATCAAAACATTTGATTGTTCTTCTTTAAATATATAACATTATTCTGCTCGTGTATATGTTACTGAACTCCTCCTAAACGGCTGGACCGATTGGAAAGGAATTTTTTGTGTCTTTAGCTGAATTCGAGAAAGGTTTGTAGTCACCATTCGGTCCAATTTAAATAGTGCATTTAATTAATTTTACATTTATTATTGTATTCTTATGTTTTGTATTCGTCAAAAATAGATGGCGCCATTGTTACTGTATAGAAACCGCCTAAAGGTATATAAAATTGTTTTTGATTGGGAAATTGATCAGAATTGGATGTCGCCACTGTCAGTCAGGAAATTTTGTTTTTTTAAATAACTCTATTATCTATACTAATTTGTGTAGTTCACTTTGTTTTAAAATAAAACAATTATTTTTATGTTTTTGAACACTTTTTGTATAACTCCTTTAGTATAACTTTTTCGCGCAACGATTTTTCTCCAATTTCACTCTGCGGAGAACGAACAGCATAACAAAAAATGTAACTGTAAGCTTGCAGAACACATAAGTAGGTCTACATAATTGAAACAACCGCTGGTCAAAAAATTTAAATAACGAGAATTAGACGGTAAGTACAATGTTGCCAATACGCAACATTGGGCATGAAAGGGTTAATTCCATTTTGTCCCAACAAAAAAATAACAAATGCTTTGTTTAATATCCAAACAGTTTAATTTTAATTTTTATATTTATTTAACTTTGCACTTAAGTTTCCTGCGTTTCACCATTATTAACATTTGGCATCCAAAAAATTAAAAGGCAGGGATGTTAGTAAGAATAACAGCTGATTTATGTAATCAAATAGGTTGCATTTGTTTGTCAAAATGAGATACAAATTGGAAATCAGCTGATGGAAAAACGTCACCATGGTTACATAAGACAGTATTTAAATAATATTTTAATGGCAAAGCGTGACCATTTAATTAAAAATTAAGTCAAATGGTGAAACTGGTATTAATTATTTTTCACTTAAATTTATTTCGTGAAACCGGCTGTTATAGCTTGAAATATCTTGCAGGACCATGTCTGAATGGTCCGCTAGCATAATATAAAATGTTTCATAAAGACGATTCAGTATCTTGGCTCTGTAATCCGATAATTACAAAGTTATTTAAATAAAGTTAATTTAACTTAAGTTAGTGAAAAATAATGCCAAATTAAGTTACGTACATACGTGCTTAACTTAAAAGTAATCAATCTCTAAACCTGAACTGGTTCTAGTACAAAAGAACGAATCAATTTATGGAAGCACAAGTAAATTATTTTTGAAGCTAAGGAGTACATAAAATTGCAATAAAAATTTGAAAGCAAATGTGTACTTATTCATTTTCGTTTCAAATAAATCATTGTATATTGTATAAATGTCATATTTTTGTATTCTTTCCCTTATGACTATCGTAATTTAATATTTAAAATGAAAAATAGTGTGCAAAATGTCAAATTCAATAATAAAAACAAACTATTCCGCTAAAATATTTACATACGAAGGGATTTGTATACATAAAAGTATCACACATGTGTATTATTATATGTGTACATATTCACATTTATTTTTAGGTTTACATTCGCGCATTACATACAGGACACAGTTAAGTATAAATTACCCTGAAAAAGCGTGCAATCTTTGATTAGCTTGAATTGAGCTTAAATTACGAACTGAATATCCATGAAATGGGGGTATTTCCGCTTTTTTCATTTTCAGCTTACAACTTTTACATGCGCTATATGAAGTCAACAATAATATGGTAATAAATATAACAATTTAAAAGTTATATTAAAAAGAGAATAATATACATAAATAATTTATTTAATATTATATTTAATAATTAGGATTGGCAATTGAATATATCAACTTGATTTATAATATATATACATGGGAAAAATTGTATGTATTGTCGTAAATAGTACTCAAATCGATATCAATAATACTTTATGTACTGTTTAGAAAGTAAAACTAATTTATTTTTTTGAATAAATAAGTAGTGTAAGCCAATTGATTTAAAGGTTTAAAAGTAGTAACAGCGTTGGAACAAATTCTGAATTTAATAGTTTTTTAGTTCGGTGTTTTGGGCTTTCTTAGTCGTACAGTATAATATAAATACGTAATGAAGGTTCATTAAAGGATTAATTGCCGATATATTATTAACTTGATTTTATTGCATACATTGTTGTATATTAATATTTGGTACCTATTAATCCAATGCTCTTATGCTGAAGGAATCCTCTCTTCTATTCACCTTTAATAAGGTACACTCTAATATACTTAACAAGTTCCCATTACTACCAAACGTCACAGATTTTCATAATCCGTCATAAATAAATCTAAATTCGTCTCTCAATATTGCCTTTCCCACTAGAGAGGACGTGAATAGGGGTGAGGTTGATACAAATATAGGGATAAATGCAGTGTTTTTCAAGCAGAGATTACTGCAATCAAAGAAGGCCTACTCTCTAGCAAAGACGGTGCTAACAAGTGATATATTTATTTTTACAAACAACCAGGCTTTGAAATCACTAAAGTCTCTTAGAGTCCCAATGAAGATAGTGAAAAGATGCCTTGAGCTCTTAATTATCTACTATCTAAATATTTCACGATAAACCTACCATGGGTTCCAGGAAACTGTGATGCGGATGAACTAGCCAGACTAGCTACCACCATACAAATAAATTCCGATAAAGTGGGAATATACACTACCCTGTTACGATTTTCTTGACGTCTCCGAAGTTGCTTGTATAAAACTTGTTGAATTGAAGAACTTTATCAAGACCGCACGATGGTTCATAGAAGACATGGTGGTGTGAACGTATTCTAGCCCATGTGCAGTCACAAAGGGCCTCCTAAAGGCCTAAGTGCGTCGTACGACATCCACTTTATACCTACCTACCTAATCCTATGCTGTGGGGGCACATACCCTTACTGGGTTTTATGAAGCTAAATTTACCAAAAAAAATCACTATATGCATTGCAATGTGTGTGCCAACGGATTTTACAAAACCAGTAGCGCTGCTGGTTGCGCATTTATTCAAGCACAGTGAGTTTATTCATATGTGCTGAGTTTGCTCATACCCGTTGAGTTTGCTCTTTTGTGTGTTTGTTTTCATTCAACACGATCATTGTTGAGCCGAATGAGCGAACGCCTGGGTAGAGCTGTTTCAACACGAGCGTGAATAAACTCAGCAAGCAAACGAATTTACCGCAATTGAGCTGAATTTAGCTCAGTAGCGAATATATTCACGAATGCCATTTTGAGCGCTTGAGCCGAATGGGCTGATAGTTCGGGTATTGTTTGTGTATGAACATTTTTGCGCTCAACGGAAGCCGTTCTCTGATATGCATCACATTAGTGTTTAAGGCAGACTCAATATGAGACTCAATTATAGCAATTTATATATAATATATAATAATAACACCGTCGTCTTGCGGGTGTTACATTTCATCTCGTTATACCAATAATTTTAATATATAATACATATGTAGCCCTACAACCGTGAGGTGAACAACATTCTGCAAGAACATAGGCATTTTAAAGTAAATTCTAAGGGAAAAATTTGTGTTAAAAGTAAACAGTATTGTCAAGCATTTTAATGAAAGTAATTTGAAAAAAAAAAAAACTATTAATTCATCTTAGAAATGTATTATTGAAAAGGTGTGTAAAAAGTGTCGGGTGTGTTTAAATTAATCAATTTTATTAAAGAAGAAATTCATATCGTAAAGCAAAAGGTCTAAAAATAAAGAAATCGTTTTTTCTAAATAAACTAACCTGCCGTGTCCATGGCCAGCATCCTGAATTAAGCTCGTCACTGATGAACCACTATTTGGTGGTGTTGATTCATGTAGAGGTCTTATCAGTATCGTACTGGTCTGTAATATTAAAAAAAGAGTACTACACATTCTATAAAAATAAATCTAAATGGAAATAGCTTTTACTTGTGATGGCGGTGAGTCTGGCGAGGAATCACGATTCTCGAATATATTCACATCTGCTTCGATATTACGTTGTAGACCGAAATTGACTATCTCATCCATTTGCGGATAGTTAGAGCTTTGACGCAGTTGTTCTTGATATAAAATATCCTCAGCAACTTGACTCTCCATTGATTGATCATTCGTTGTGGTGGCTTCTAAAATTAAGGCATCCTGGTCTGGTTGCGTTGATGTAGTCGATGGCGGTGTCGGTGGTGTGGGCCGCGGCGAAGTGCCCTTGCATTGCATCTCTCTGCGACAATGTTCGGCGCGTGCGATTTCAGCAGCCAACCATGATGGCAATTCGGGCAGCAGCCATGTAAGCGCTGAACGCAATCCCAACATAATATGCTGCATTAATGACAGTAAATAGAATAAACATAAATAAACCTGGTATTTATACTGTAGAGAATAAAACAAACTGGGTTACATCATACCTCCAAAGTGACAATCAAAATTATGGTTTGAGCAGTTGTTAGACCTGGCCATAGGCGCGAAACTTGTCCTGATAAGCCAATCAACGCACAGTTTACAATGACGGCAGCCAGTGACAGAATACTAAACGCGTTTTGCCAAGTGCCAATATTAGCTACACGCTGCCCGAAAGGTCTTTGATGAACGTGAGCCAGCTTAAAGGCATCCGAGCGTATCTCCATCAAGTTGTTGACGAGTGCACATATACCGGCCAGTGGAAAAGCAGCAGAGAACAGTACTACATAACCCATCTGCACCAACATCTCCAAATGATCGGAAAATGTACCATCGTACTATAATTGGCAATAGTGCACCACTCTGTTTTTAAAATATTCATGTTACGCAATTATTTACCTTGTAAAGTGTACTTTCGATCTCTGCTTGACCGATATTCCGCTTATTAGATGAAGTTGTGGTTCTTACCAATGGACTACTGGCGACATGCTTTGTCGGCGTCTGTTGCGGTGTATCCACTTTGACTTTTTCCGTGGTAGTGGATGCTGTTGATGTGGTCGTTGAAACACCGGAATCCATTATGGTTCGATTGATGTCTTGCGTAGGGCTTAGTGCTCCCCACATGTTAAAGCTCAATTTAGCTAGTTTCCATTGTTCAATAAAGTAAGGTATTGCCGATTCACGTAGGTTACCAATTATTTGACGTGAAATTAACAAACCGGCCAATTGCTTGAAAAAATTAATGAGTGAGTAGCAAAATTAAATGTTTGTCGATACTGTTTAGGTGCCTTTCCCCTCGGATTATAGCGAAATTAAAATAATAATAACAACAGATCTTTAGGAATATAGCATTTTTCTCACATTTGTTGCTCGGCTGTCTTAAACACATTTCAAAAGCAAAATTTTTAATTCCTAGCCCTTTAGGGATCGAAATAAATATTTTCCAAATCAAAACAAAATTAATTAATTCAATTCTTACAAATATGTTCCAATCGAAATTAAAAAATTACCCGAATAATATTGTTATATTTCATAAAGTTCACTTTTACTTACCTCTTTCAATTTATCCTCATCTCGGAGATAGAAAGCGATATAGAACAAGGACAGAAATGAGTTGACGAATTGAAAAAGTGCCACTTTTGCAATAAGGTGATTTTCGTATTTGGACTGAAGGCGATAGTTTTCTGAAACAACAATATATATTTATTTATTATTATTATATTGTTCACCATACAGATAACGAGAACAAACCGTGATCATTTAGCCAGACAGCCAATTTATAATATGCCTCATCCATTAATGTTATGGCACCAGCCAATAAAACCTTTGGTATTACGCTCAAACAACAGAGAATGCTCTCTTCCGGTAATTTGGAGTCCCACCAATCCTAAAAAAATATATGTATGTATATATAGAAAAATATTTTTAAACTTCTTTTTTGCTGCATTAATTTTAATATCTGTCCGATCAATTGCGAAATTTGTTGATACAACTTGAGAGAAAAATTTACTATGCATATTTCATGAAATTATATAATGAACATATAAAGTTGAACTTCCATAATTCGAACTCTTGAATTGGCAATCAAGTCAATTGGCAAGAAGTCAAATTTCATAAATTACCTTTCATAAGTCCAGTCTCTCTAACTCGAAGTTTTTTTGTGGATCATGGTGACTCGAGTTAGGGAAGTTCAACTGTATGTATAACTCTTGCGATTGGAGATATAACAATGGGGCCTCTTAGAATTCTGACTATAGAGACTTTATGATTATTGCAATAATTAAAAAATATTTCGTTAAAGTCTAAATTTAATGTAACTTTTAATAACGGTGGTTTTATTAATTTAAATACTATGTCATGACTTAACGCAGTCAAAATTCTCCCGCTTCTAGCGTATGCCATGAAAGGCTTAAAATTAAATGTGTTTAGTTCATACCAAATTATACCTATTTATTTATAATGAATTTTGTTGATATTTAAGAGTTCTTTGAGAGTATTCCGAATAGAGTCAGTATCCTTGACGTCCTAGGGCTATAATTATTGGGGTTATTTATGAGAATCGGGATTATGGGGTTATGTTAATATTTATCGCTTCGTATTACAGAGTAGTTCTTAGTCTAAAATATATGATTTAGACTTGTAGGCATCTTAAAAATTAATTTATTAAAAGTGTAAATATGCTTCGAAGAAATTGTAAAAAGATTTTGTCAAAGGTTCCTACGAAGGTCCATTTAATTAGCTGTGACTATAGTTAGTTTGATCTTATAATATTAAAAAATATTATATTAAATATTTATTTAATAATGTGGAAATATTATTATAAAAATAAACAATTTTTGAAATAAAAACTGCAAACAATATAAAAGATATAACAGCTTGAAGTTATTATAAAGAGGAACACGATTATTGATTGTAATATGAAATAGTGATTAAGCTAATTCTACATGTATATATGCATATACAAATGATTGTAAACACAGTAATGTAATGTTTAAGGAAATTATAACAATGATCTGATACTAAGCCCGAAAAATTATTTTTTCTTCGAAGATTTAAATCACTTCGATAAATTTGAAATTTCCAACTCTTCCAGTGGTAAAAACTAAAGCCTGCACGAGTATATCTCATAGATTAATTACAAAAACATCTAGTGAGATCAGTTAGCTTAGTGATTCTTCCGCTTTCGTATAAACGTTCCTATGAAATTATGTGTGCCTTAGACTGAATGAATTTTGTGTAGATAACAAAATACAAAATACACAAATAAGGGCATAAAAACTTATAATAACCTTGTGCAAATTATACATGCATTGAGCAATTCCTCTATCAGGTATGTTATTATGATCCAGCCAATCCTGTAAAAAATAAATGTATTGCATGAAATGAGTTTGTGATTTTTTCTTATAACCGAAATAAAAAGTGTAATCAAAAGCTAACCACATGTTTGTAGGAAACTATCAAAATCTAAAATTATTATAAAGTAAAAAGAACCGTCTCATCTAAATTAAAAAGTATTATTAGTAACTGTATTAAGCTCAATTAAATAAATTTAAAAGATGAAATGAAATATAAAGAATTTTCAAATAAATGAAATAAAATATATCATAAAAGTTTGTGCTTTTTTAAAAAATATGCTACTGAGTTTAGTAGTTATTTGGAACGTGGTAGAAACATTTTTCTTATATCTATAATATAAATAGTTTTAGAATTGTCGATATTTGCATTCGCCAAGATTTGCAGACTCGAAAAAGTCCCAAAAACAATTCAAAATAGTATCCTAATGGTAATTAAATTTTGAGATTCACCTAAATTATATTTAGTTTATTTTAAGTTCTTCATTTATATTTATCTGCTTTTGTTTTTTATTTTTTGATAACCGCATATGGAACTCACCTGGAATCGTAGCATCAGGAACATAACCACAAAAACAAGGGCTAGGCACATTCCGATCACTGGAAAACTAACTAGGTAACGAAAAGCACGACGCTTCCACGCGGGCGCTTCCCTTGGTTCAAGTCGTCCAGTTACATTATTTTCTACTAAACTACCCTTAAATGAGAAAAATGTATTTAAATTAAATACTTATTTATATTGAACGGGTTTTCAACAATTATTTATATACGAGTTTAATGTCAAGTGCAAGAATAAACTTTTCACAATCCTCTCTCTATTCTTAGTCTGTTGTACTTTTCATAAAATTTATATAACATTGCATATATCAGTTAAAATTAAAAAATTCTCAAATTTTGCAATCATCATTTTGAGGGGTTAGGTGGGTTTCAAAATTTAAATTTTTATACTCTCGCAACAAATGTTGCTAAAGAGAGTATTATAGTTTTGTTCACATAACGGTTGTTTGAAACACCCAAAACTAAACGAGTTAGATATAGGGTTATATATACCAAAGTGATCAGGGTGAAGAGTGGAGTTGGCACTATGAAGGGGCATATTTGGATGTAATTTTTTTTAGGAAGTGGGCGTAGCCCCGCCCCCTACTAAGTTTTTTGTACATATCTCGCAAACCAAGAGAGCTATATAAACCAAACTTTCTGCAGTCGTTTTTTAGCCACTTCTTCATGCAGTCCAAAAATGAAAGAAATCGGATCATAACCACACCCACCTCCCATACAAAGGTGAGGTTGAAAATTACTAAAAGTGGGTTAACTCATTAACGAAAAACTCAGAAACACTAAATTTCAAATCATCGCCCACTTATGGGTCAAAAACCATATCTCAGGAACTACTCGACCGATTTCAATGAAACTTGGTTTGTAATCTTTCCTTACATCCCAATGATATGTTGTGAAAATAGGCCAAATCGCTTCACAACCACGCCTACTTCCTATATAACAGAACTTTGAAGACAATCTGAATCATTTACTTTACAATATATAAAGAAAGTACTAGTGAAGATATCGGTGCAGAACTTTGCACGAATATGTGGGTCAAATTGTGTATTATATAATATAAATAAAGTTAAATATATAAATTGCGAGAGTATAAAATGTTCGGTTACACCCGAACTTAGCCCTTCCTTACTTGTTTTAAATATTTTTTTTAATTTTTTGTCTTATTAACCCTCTCTTGTCCGATTTAAAATGGGCGAAGCTAACATGTTTTTTAGGACAGATATATATTAGTCTCAACTCAAATATGAAGTGATACAAATTCCAAAGTCCTATGTATCCTGATCCATTAGTTACAGGATGTTGCTTATAGGCACAAATTAAATTATTATACATAAATAAATTAAACACTTTTCTCATGATTTTTTTTTTAAATAACTCTCTTATCTTTGCTTATTTATATAAATAGTTCACTTTGTTTTAAATAAAACAATTATTTGTATGTTTTTGAACACTTTTTGTATAACCACTTTAGAACTTTTTTATCTATAATATAAAAATGAATCGCAAAATGTGTTGCTAAGCGCATAACTCGAGAACCGTTGAACCGATTTCGTAAATTCTTTGTTTAGAATGTTTTTAGAGGTACCGGGATGGTTCTTACGGAGAGAAAAATTAGAAAAATTGCCTGAAAAAGTCTTAAATTCACAATTTTCTAATCACCCATACAAACAATTTGTGTCGATAGTCTCGAAAAAAGTCGGGAAGGGCCAAACCGATCTGGCTAATTTTAGTTTTGAAATATTTATGGAAGGCCAGGGAAGGATAAGAAAGTAAGTATATATCGAAAAATTGTGAGGAAGATAACAAGAAGATGATTTAATTTGAATTGACAACAAAATTATAAAAAAAACAATACAAAAAATAATAATATTTTGAAAGTTGTCATTGTTGCTTTGTTAAAATATTTTTGTCATTATTCAATTGTATAAGGCTGTGTCGATAGGCCAAAACAATTTGTAACAAGTAGGGAAAGGCAATCGAACATTTTATACTCTCGCAATTTATTGATGTAGTTTTATTACACACAATTTGAAATATAGTCCAATAGAATAACGAAAATCAGCATACATAGTACATGAGGGTTGAGGTAATTCCTGAACCGATTTGACTCATTTTCAACGCCCAGTTATATTGGGAATAGGGGCAACTTGGCACCTGTTAGTAGGCAGACAAACGGCAATTCGGTCTAGAAATTACTCCTAAATTGCAAATCAACGAAACACCAGTCTGCAAAATCGCCAAAAAAGGAGCTATAAAGAAGATTTTCAAGATATTCAAGTCGCTGGAGGTACTGTACAGGACTTTAAAAGATTTACGCGACAACGAAAATATTTTTGGTGAAACCATGATTCTGTTGGGAGGTGCTTTTCGCCAGACTATTCCTGGATCAACTGTTGCTGACGAATTAATCACATTCCTAAAATCATCTAAATTGTGGCGACACATAAAGAATCGCCAATTAACAAATAACATACAAGTGTTTTTCCAACAATATCATACTTCGATTGTAGAAATAGTTGAAAATGGTAGCGACGCAGTTGACACCTCGATGGATTAATAACATTTTTAACGGGTTTCTGTCACTTCATGGACTCGAAAGAGGAGCTTATTCATCGTGTTTTTCCTGACATGCAACCATAATATAATAAACATAAATGGCTGATTGAATGGCCTATATTGGTGGTAAAAAACAAGGATTAAATTGCTGGACTATCACCACTCACTTTGCAATTAAAAGTTGTGTGAGTTAACATCATGCTGCGTAACATAAATTAGCCTCGAGTAATCAATATCGTCGCCGAAGCCAAGATTGGTCCAACTTAATTTAATGTATACCTTAGCCACAAAAACGTGTGGCCGGGTCTGCTAGTACATAAATAATGTAACAATTCCGCACTGCAGAGAACGCCTACTGAATGAATACGCTCATAACAAAAAATGTAACTGTAAGCTTGCACAACGCATAAGTCTACATAATTAAAAAAAAAAACGCTGGTAAAAAAAAAATTAATAACGACAGTTAGAAGCCAGTAAGTACAATGTTGCCTATAGGCAGATTAAAGCCCACCGTATTTTTGAAAAACCTATAATTAGGGATATAGGAGCTAGGAGATGTTATTATCCGATTTTAATAATTTTTGGAACAGAAACACACTATTAGAAGAAAACAATTACCTCTGAATTACATTAAACATACATGGTTATTATCCGATTTCTTTCATTTTTGGGCTGTATTGGAAATGGCTAAAAGAAACGACTGCAGAAAGTTTGGTTTATATAGCTTTATTGGTTTGCGAGTTATATACAAAAAAAACCTATTCGAAGTCAGGGTCACGCCCACTTTTCCAAAAAAATTACATCCGAATGTGCCTCTCCCTAATACGATCCTATGTTCTAAATTTTATTTTCATAACTTTATTTATGGCTTACTTATGACCCTTTATAGGTTTTTGGTTTTCGCCATTTTGTGGGAGTGGCAATGGTCCGATTTTGCCCATTTTCGAAAGCAACCTCCTCAGGGTGCCAAGGAATACGTGTTCCAAGTTTCGTTAAGATATCTCAATTTATCCGTTGCACGAACAGACGGACGGATAGACAGACATCCGGATTTCAATTCATCTCGTCATCCTGATCATTTTGATATACATAACCCTATATCTAAATCGGTTAGTTTTATGACTTACAAACAACCGTTATGTGAACAACACTATAATACTCTCTCTTGTTTCGAGAGTATAAAAAAAGTAAAATTTCCCTTCTTTTCTACCTCTGAAACCTACCTAACCCCTTTAATTGGTTCGCGTTACAACAGTGATTCTTTCGGGTAGTGAGAGTAAGTAGAGAATCAGCACCCTTTTACTCTAGCCATTTCATTCGCGATGTATAAACGATTATCATACAAACATATGTACATGCAATAGTTATCTAACTAACGGTATACCTTATAGAGTGGTCTAGGTGGTTCGAGTAGTTCCGGGGGTGTCGATAGGGTACCCCAACGAAAGGCCAGTTCCACAGAATATCGCTTCCACGCCTCTAGATATAATGACGCCCACGCTACATTAAAGAGTGAGAATAAAACGTGTCCCATATCTTGTGCTGTTTGTCCTTTTCCCCAGAGTGCTGCATACAATATTGTGCCAAAGACAGCTGGCACGCCTAAGGCGCAGGTGTAATGGCCCAGCCAAGCAAAGTAAAGCGCCACCTTCACACCAAAATATTCAGCTATATCATCTGTAAATTAATAAATAACTACTTATTTGGATGAAAGCGAACGATATAATATGAATTACCAAGCGGTTGCGGCGCAAATATCTGTTTCACCCAACTGCTTTGTAGCAGCGTCAGCGAGCGGGTTTCATGCAGCGGAAAAACCTGCACAATCAGTCCAGTCTCTTGCCAGGCTGCAACTATGCTTTGCCCTTCGGCTACAGTTGCACGCCCCTGTAGGGCCTCAATATCCGCTTGACTGGCACGGAGGCCTTGCAATACCTGCAGCACCAGCCATTGACGCTCTTGTGAAGTGAAAAGTGCACTGCTCCCATCTTCAGTTTTCAGTTGCTGAAAACAATGACTTTCGCGTGTTGTGAATTCACGTAAGGCACCACCTAGGTCAGGACGTAAGCGTTTCGGTAATCGTGCTTCTTCGGCCGCTTTAAATAAACTGAAATTGAAGGAAAAACTAAATTTAATCGCAAACATTAAGTCTCCTAAAACATCCTACTAGTAGACTTTTGTCCCAGTTTCAACCCCTTTTTCACAGATATGAATAGGTGTAAAGCCTTTTCTGGAGACTAAACCCCAAACACCCCCAAGTTCATACACCAAATTTGAACGCCAGACGGATCCTTGAATGTATCAAATACTACGTTTGATGTCATAATTTGAGATTTCAAAAAGTCTAAATAACAACTTACACATTCGTTGGTGCACTAATATAGAAAGCATTCCGCCGTGTACTCTCATGAGCCTTCACTTGTACGACCAATCCAAGCCCCGATGGTGGCTGAGAACGCAATCTGGAGAGAAGCCAACGTAGCGCCTCGTCAGGCGCATCTTCTGGAAACTCGATGACAACATCACATTGTGTCGGTATTTTATTCAACCAAAGACGACGCGGCGTCATTAAATGTCCAGCATATGGTACTTTTCGACGTAATTGACGGGACGCTAGAAAAAAGAAATATAAAAAAGTCAAGATAATTTCGATAAATGCAAAAGATTTTCGAAGCCCATTTTTTCCACTGTTATTATTTATTTGTGACGAGCACGAGCATACCCAAATATCCGTAAACGTGGAACAAACGGTTCCTTAGTTAGATAACTACATATTAGTGATGAGCGATATTGCTATTTTTGAATCACTGTGATTTCAGTGATTGCTATTTTTAAATCACTGTGATTTTATATTGCTATTGTGATCACAACAAAAAAAAAACGAATTTATGAGAATTTATACTCCACATTTTTTTTTTTAATTTTTTACATTTACATTTTTATTAATTTTAACAATATCCAAAATTTACCTGCTTTTGTAATCACTATTAACTAATTAATAAATTTTGGGTACATTTGACTGCTTTTGTAATCACCGTATCCAAAATTATCAAAATCATCAACTAAAATTTCTACTGTGATCACTGAACAGTGATTGCTCCTTTCGAACTGATATCAAAGAATGTATAATAATAAGAAGGAGCAAATGTTAACTCGCAGCTTTTTGTGTGCTAAAATATAAGGGAACATCGAAAACTCGCCACTTCGAAAGAAAAATAATACACCACAGCACAGCATGTGAGAACTGTGATCATTAGACACAATGGGGAAATGGGTGTTCTCACGTCAATTCACGTCGTGTTTGCTTATATAGATTTACATTTGCAATTTATTTTATATTTCAAGTTATTTTATAGAAATTTTTAAATTAATATAATTAATAATTATAAATACATTTTGACTATTAATTAATTGATAAAAAAATATTTTTATGATGAGCGTCGAACCTAGGGAATTTGATGGACATGCAAAGTAGGAAAATACGTGCGTGTGGATGTATGTATGATAGTTCACTGAATAGATTGTGCGAGAATTCGCCGATTGATGGTAGGCAATTATGTGTTATTATATTTATATATATATTATTCATAAATATTTTTATTTAATTTAATTTTCTATCTATTTTTCATTTCATTTTTATTTTATATTATTTTTAGTTTTTTGAGTTACTTTTTATTCATATCTAATTAAAAATTCTGTCTTATTCTTTAATTATTTAAATAAACTATATAATAATCTACAATATCATTATGGTCTCGTGCAATCATTGATTTGCCGTCGGCAAATTTCATAACAATGTGTATGTTCAAATATTTTTACTACGCGAGCAGAAATATACATATGTATATGTACATATGTACGCACTTATAAATGTGTAAAAAAGTCAAAAAATATATTAATATTTCATGTAGGATTTGAACTCGAACAAAATATTTGGAGTTGCAAAATGTTGAGTTACTAAGCACACAGCACCAAAGTCAACTTTGAAACCAACGCATTTATTGTGATATAGTTACAACACAAGCAAAATATACTCCTCAACGCAATTTTTCCACCACTTATGAGGGAACACGACAAACTACACCTCATTAATAGAGAATATGAAAAATATCCAATTAGAAATCACAGAATTGTGTGCGAATTTGTGGTTGATGAGGAGGCAAATTCGTAAATCTTGTGCGATTAATAATTATTTCTTTACAATACACCTTATTCTAATTACCCCTTATGCGCATATCAAAGAACATCTGCGTGGGCAATTTCTATAGAGTAGTCCCTTATAGTGTGGTGTAGTTTCTCTGATGCATACATTTTCTGTTCTCATGTTCCTTTATATCGTGGTGCACGCAATTGATCAGTTCCCTTATAAAGTGGTAAACATTGGCTTGCTTCCCCTTTTGAATGGTGTGTTCCTTTATAGTGTTCGAAATTTTTTCGATGTTCCCTAATGTCAAATAACATTTTAGCACAGGTAACATTTGCTCCTTCTTATTATTATACATTCTTTGACTGAACTTCTCTATAGCTACTGTGATCGAACTCAAATTACTGAACTGCGATTGTAAATCACTGATATTTACAAAAATTGATTACAGTTGCTATATGTGATTTTTCAATCACAGTGAAAAAATCACCGGTAGTGAAATATCGCTCATCACTACTACATATGACATTTACGGAAATTAGCAAACCACTGACTATTGTCACACAACTCCACTTTTTAGTATTAGCAGTATTTTTGATAAAAAAATGTAGAACACTTACATATATCAAAACAATCATTGCGAGGAGGACTGCTTTAATAAACCTTGGAGATAAAACATTCATTAAACTTCTGCTCGCTTCAGCCACCATAATTGATACACTTTCCACACCCCATTCATCCGGCATTGAGAGCAATTATATGTCCTGCGGCATGACAGCCTACCACTACGACAGTATGGGCATGAAGGACGACGACAGAATGGTTTCTTCAGTTATTTATGCTAGACATACTCGTTTGCATCGATATGCAACTGCACTAGGGTTGTTCATTTATTGCTTTATTTAAAATGGTTTCTTTTTTAAACTCTTGTTTCTTAGTTTAATTTGGATTTTGTTTATTTATTAAAGGAAAGTCGTTAGAAGTAAAAGGCCGTCACTACCACTGAATGAATTCTATGTTCAAATTCAAGTCGTTCCTGCCAAATGAATATTTCTGACATGACATTCATCTTCAAAATCCATCAGCCATTATAAAGAAACTAAGTACTATACACTAATATTATTATTATAGGAAGCATTTTGTATCACACTAATGTGCATATGAATAAGAAATTAAACAACAATTATGGCGAAATAGTCACAAGAGACATGGAGCGTTTTGCGATAGGTGTGAACAAAAGATGGAAGCATACACAAGATGGGCTTATGTACACAGCGGGACACTTCAAAGCAGCTATGAGTTGCAAGAAATCTTTTGTGCGCCTCATCTGTTGATTATTGTGTACGTATATACGAGTATGTCATCTACATATCTTATATACAAATATGGTTATAGCCGTATGTTTGTATGAACTTTGCGAAAGTGCACCAAATTAAAATCCCTTTTTCTTTTTAATTAACAAAAATACGAATATTTATTAATTAATATTTATTTCCTTTATATTATTATACATATATCTGCTGTCTTCTCCATTGCAAAACTGGACAATTATAAAAATATGCTGGGGTGCTAAAAACTTGAAATTAAATTCGACGAAAAGAAGTACGTGTTTGTATAAGTATTAATAGTAAGGTCAATCGTGGTAACTTTTAATTTGATGATCCTTATTAGAGATGCAAAGAAATATGCAGCAACTCTCTTATATGAACTATTACCAACCTTTGGGTTACGTCTAAAAGAGAGATAGTTTAATTGGATCCACAAGATAGCGTAGAATCATGATTGCTATGTAGACATTTGGGTAATTGAGAAGTAAAGTCGTCAATATAGAAATATTCGAGGAAATGGGATTCTTGAGAAACATACAAGTCAACGAAATAAAAATAAACAGCTACGTTGGCTATTGAATGGAGATACCTGGTATTATCAAAATGGAACAGAACTTTGAATTGGCACCAACTAATTAAGAACACCTAGGGCACTATTTTGGATTCAGGTTTCCATCGACTAATCTGAATCTACTCTAATATATGAAAAACTTTGTTTCTGACGAAATACTTTGTTGTCGGTAGTTTCCAAAGAGTTTTTAGAGTCTTTATAGCCAAATAACACTGTAATGGCGTACTAAGTTTTGTAAATTTTCTAAAGTTTGGAAGTTAGAAAAGCTTCTTAATATCAATTATGGAAGGTATCTTCAATTTGCTTGTATGCATATTTATTTGGTTTATTAGCCGTTTCCAATCAAAAATAAACAATAAGTAATTGATAATTATAATACGATAAACGTTTATTTTAATATCAATGTCCCATTATGGAAACTGATATAGTATCCTCTATTCCAAAAAAAAACTTTAGGACCAAATATTTGGGTAACGATCATTTACTAACGATTGAATAAACATCAATCCCTGTGCAATAATTTGCAATATTTGTGTAAAAAAAATCTGACTTTGTAGCTTCGTTAAAGGCTGAGTTGAATATCTTCGCGTGCATAGACAATATTTTCACTTTCTTTATCAAATTTCGCCTTTGCCTATAAATTACTTTCATTTGGCTGTGCTCAACAACACCATTTTAATGTGGTTTTTGTTTTCCAAAATCGATAACGCTGACGTACTTTTGCAAATTTTGGTGAAAATAAATAAAAATCCGTATTTAAAATTTGCCACCTCATTGCCCACCACTCTTTATACATATATGTATGTATATGTTTTTATGTATGTATACAACTAGTATTTGCACACTTAGCTATATATGTACATCTAAATACGAGTATGTGCATTCGCGCTTACACAAATAACCTATTTAAGTATGTATACAACTGCCGCTAACGGTAGACATGGAGAAATGCGCCTTAGAACAATTCGTAACTATCAGTAAAAAGAAATTCCATTTAAGGGTAGACAGTTGTATGAACGAATGAGGAGATTTTAAGTTTCAGCTACTGTCAATCTATTTTCCCGCTGCGCATACACAGACTTTCTAACGTTTTCCAATTTATTGAAAAACTAACAGACCGCTCCGGCTCGCACGGGTTTAAACAGACATTTCAAAAATTATAAGTTTTTACATACTTATACACACTCTCCCATACATATGTACATATGTACTTTCCCGTTTCTTGGTGGGTTCATAAAAGAGTAAAATGAGGAAAATTCGAATACGAAATTATATATTATTTGTAAGGAGCTAAAACTTGATTACGACCTCTAGTCTTTGGTGTCCGTTGACTTTTTCTCTGATTACGAAGGCGTTGGGAACGCTCAGATTCGACGCCCTGGTGCGAGCTTGTATATTTCTAATATTTTGTTCTTCAAGCCGCTGTACACGCTCCGTAGTCGACTCTCAAGCGAGTATTTGGGAGGTTTTGAAATTTTGTGCAGCAAGCAACTGCGAGCGCTCGTTACTCGACTCTCTGACACGCGATTGCGATGCGAAGAGAACGACTTGCAAGACAATTTTCAGTTTCAGATTAAGATTCTCCATCACGGAGTCTTTTTAATACAAAAAAAATAAAAAAATATAACCTATGTTACTTGGGGTGAATGTAGCTTTCCAAATGAAATCGGCGCAGTAGTTTTCGAGTTTATTCATTACAAACATACAATCAATTAACAATACATACAAACAAATACAATTAACTAAAATGGTGAGCAGCTGCAAAGTCCTAAGGATATGCAATATGCATTGTGCGAAATTTCCGAAATCACTGATGGCATTCATAAAACTTCTTTCAAAAAAAATACTGCACAAATATACAGTTAAACCTCTTCTTCTAATATTTTCAGAATCTGCCATCATTATCATCAATAGTTTCTAAATTTTCTTCGATTACTCGAAGTCAAAGTTGTCAGTGCACGTATTATTATCTATTGTGATAAAGTCATCCGAACTAGGCTCTTCGAGGGCTTTTGTTAACTTTGAAGCCAACGTTGTTAATGGCAAATCATCTTCCCCAGTTTATCATTAAGCCACTTGTCATGCATGACTGCTTCTTTTACTGCCAATTTACTGGAATTTTTCTAACCTTGGTAGACGTAAACATCATGGTCGTGCAGCTTTCCCAATAATAAGCATTTTTTCGAAAATTTGCCTCCACGACAAACCTCGTTTTTTAAAGTCAACGTTTTGTTTAGCAATGCTCGTCAGCATTATAAAAATCTCTAGGACTATACACAATGATTGAACACAATTCACTAAGCTAACCAAGCTTGTCATGTGTTTAAGTTTTTCCTAACGCCCTAATACATTTGGTTTTATTCGGGGAATCCCCTATTATCATTTCATAAATACGTACATATTTACGCTATCACTCCGATGTTTTTTAAACTTCAGTAAGTATTTTCATCTGTAGTACCAGATCCCAGCTCAAGAAAATTCATCAAGCAACGTGGCTCGAAACACGCGCAATCAAATCGATCACGTTGTGATAGACGGAAGACATGTCTCCTGTGTTTTAGACGTGCGTACGTGCGTTATCTAGTAGCAGCAAAGATACGCACTCGCCTCTGTGCAGCAAAGAACGCCCGTCAACAAACACAAGGAAGGTTCCACGTCGAAAAGCTGCAATCACAACCGACAGTCAAACGATTTTCTACTCGACTTGCACTCATCAGCATCTCGATATAAGGGAGCTGTGGAACGGCATCTCCAACTCATTTTATACCGCGGCAGCCGAAACAATTGGTCTTCGGCAGCGACAAAAAACCAGTTGGTACGATGAGAATTGTCGTTCCGCAGAGGAGAGAAAACAGACTGCCTACCTCGCAACGTTGCGATCGACCACAACACGTTCGGGGTGGGATAGATATCGAGAACTGAAGAGGGAAGCGAGACGCAAATGCAGACGTAAAAAGAAAGAGGCCGAAATGCGTGAGTATGAAAAGCTTGAAAAGCTGGCCAACATGGGTAACACTCAAAAATTTTATGAAAAGATGAGGCGATTTACAGAAGGTTTCAAGACCGGAGCATTATCATGTAGGGACCGAGGAGGTAATCTGCTAACGGATGTCCAGAGCATACTGGGATTATGGAGGGAACCCTTCCAACCTGCTGAATGGAAGTGAAAATACAACACCAGGAGATGGCGAACCCGATTCAGATGTTCCATTATATGCTATCATCGGGGGTGCCAAAAAAAGTTCCCTTACTGCTGACATCATTCCGGACGAATGAGTTGCTGAAACAAAAAAATTCAAAAAGGATAGTAAAGTTAAATATCCATTCAAATACTATTCAAGATACGATATTACCGCTTTCACAGGATATATTTGAAAGTATAAACTATCGAATAAGCAAAAAAAAAAAAAGATTTTTTCAAAATGCCACACTGGTATAGCCCCTTAAGCACAAAAATTCTTACGAAAAGTTTCATTCGAAACGGATATACAACTACTTTTTACTTCTGTTATTTAGTTCTTTTTACTGATTTTGAAAAAGTAGAACAAATGAGTTGTTTCTTTCTCCAATAGTTTTAGATGGTACAGACAGTGAGTGGCACAAAACAACATTTTGCTAGATGCTAAAACTCCCAACGGACACCTCCATTGAGCGGACCCTTTATGCAGTTTTAATTACAATTTTTAGAAAAAATGAGCCTCTCTGGGAGGACGCTGATATTTATTTAGTATAAAATTGCACAAAGAACCATTGAGCGGTCGCGAATCTCTTTTCAAGGAGAAAGAGGACATAGTGATTATAGCCGAATTCTAAAAATTGTAATTAAAACTGCATAAAGTGTCCGCTCAATGGAGGTGTCTGTTGGGAGTTTTAGTATTTTTTTAAGTGGGCGAATTTACGAAAATCACCTAATTTTTCATAGGTTACACTGTATAGCCCCTTAATGTTTCAATTTGTTTAAAAAAGAACATTTTCAGTATCTTATTTAATTTAGTACAACTATAAAAAGTCGACAATTATTATCTAAAAAATGTTTATAGTCCTCATAAAATAAATAAATAATTGTTGATATTTAATTCTACAGTTACCATAATTCATTATAGTGTAGTCTTTCGTGGAAGGAGATCAAACTGCAGTCATGAAATATCCGACTACGTATGTACATATGTAAATTAAGAACGCTCTAAGGTAATCCGAGTCAACTAGATACATATATTAAACTGCAATGTCGAGTCATAAAAATATGAAAATTAAGAAGGTATTGTACAGAAATATTATGAAAACTTGCTGCGAGCGTATAAGTAAAAGTGACCTAAATTCGCGGTTAACACGCAAACTAATTGATTGGACTTACATAAACACCTATGTCAAAATTATCGTATGTAGTACAACACTAATTGCAACGGAAACTTTTTTCTTTTTTAATATTAATAACATAAAATTTGTGGTGGATATTTACTCATTATAGTATGTTCAAACAGATCTAAATGTATGTGCTTTTTTTAGAAAATTATAGTGCTATGCAGTTGAGCACGTAATTTCTGCTCATAACCTTTTGTCAATTCTTCTTCTCTATTGGTATAGACACCGCTTACTCGTTTATAGCCGAGTTTACAACAGCGCGCCACTCGTTCTTCATTCTCGCAGTTTGGCGCCATTTGGAAATCCCAAGTGAAACCAGGTCCTTCTCCACCTGGTCTTTCCAATGGTTGAGGTCTTCCTCTTCCTCGGCTTCCACCTGCGTGTTTCAAAGCTGGAGGCTTTCGTCCATTCGAACAACATGACCAGCCAACGTAGCCGCTGTCTTTTTATTCGCTTTACTATATCTACATATGTCGTCGTATATCTCATACGGCTTATCGTTCCATCGTCTGCGGAATTCGCAGTTGCCAATGTTTAAGGGACCGTAAATCTTCCGTAAAACCTTTCTAAAACCTTCCTCACTTTTACAATTGTCTACTCAGTTCAAAGTAGCACCTATTGACAAGAGCGATTCTGCGTTTGATTTCAAGGCAGACATTGTTATCGGGGTCGGGATTTTTTTTAATATATATAATCATATATTTGATTTAAACTAGTTAGCATATCAAAGATATATGTTGAAACCGTTGACACCTCATCTCATGTCCAAAACAAAAAAGATATTGTGCGGGACATCCTAACTCATTTTTGGTTCATCCAAATTTTCGGTATATATTGGCTCGAAGAAAACAGTTGTTATAAAGATCGCTTCATAAATTTTTGAGATATTGTGTCCACCGACTTGAAAAAATTAGAGAAATAAAATTTGAGAGAAACGCGTTTAAAGTTTTACATTCATACTGATGTAGACTGATGGGCGGAACTTCCAAAGGGTATGTCTTTTAGAATTTTACTCGGATTGATATATCTTAAACATATTTAATACGATCAAAATTTATTTTCAAATTTTGAAACCCACCTAAACCCTTTAATACGGGTCCAAGATAGACGAAATTATCTACAACTTCAAAGCTATGACTGTCAACAGTGACGTGGGAGAAAAGTCACGAATGCGCTGACTGCTTGTTTGATGACAGCAGATATTTCTTGGAGAAATCAGAACTAACGAGCGGTTGTTAAGGCCAATGATTTCGATATCATCGGCGTACGTCAGCAACTGTACACTCTTATAGAAGATTGTACCTTCTCTATTTAGCTCTGCAGCTCGTATTATTTTTTCCAGCATCAGATTAACGAAGTCACTCGATACTGAGTCACCCTGTCTAAAACCTCGTTTGGTATCGAATGGCTCGGGGAGGTCCTTCCCATTATGTTATAATTATAATTCGTTTTAACTGTGATTTTTGTTGTTTTCTCTCAAACCGCAAACCCAAAGTCATATCCCTCAGGAAGATGGGATTTGTTTTGGCACTAAGCACTGTAAAATGTTCTATATCAAATACAAGAACAATGAAATCAAGAGAACGACTCGCATGAGTGAAAAAATATACTTTGCGATTCAAAGAATATATTCAAAATTTTAAAGAGCACATACATATGTACATATGAACCGTTGTGCATAGGTTAATGGCGTTTTTATTTCTAGCATAAATATTTACCATAAAATTTGGGTTTGTCAGTTATAAGGATTTAAAATGACACATTTAGCAAACGGGAAAGTAAAATATTTTCCAATAATTTTCTTCTTGTAATTGAAATATATTAATTGTTTTTTGTTTCATTATTACCGCTAAACGTAAATAGAGAGTAAATTAAAAATAAATAAGCATCAACTTACCATTTTCAATCGTTTCCTTGGCACACGCAATGATTTTACCCTTGCGTCTACGCAGATTTGATTCGAAGTTAGTGTCATCGGTAAAGTCATCTCCGGCATCCAAGCCGGCATCCTCCGCTGTCGATTCGTGTACATCTTCGGACGATTGTCGTTCGGAGGACATGTCACCACCGCCGCCACCGCTTTGTAATAGATTTTCAAAACTTTTGTCCATAATAGCGTAATTCGTGCACAACAAAAACAAATTATTGAAAATAATCACAATCAATTGGTTTGGGTTTCGGTAGTTGACTTTGGTGTAGGTTTGTGTTGTCGCTTCACTTCTATGCTTCGCTATACATATTTATGTAAAATGTATTTTGGCGCTCGAAATAAGTATATGTATATATGTGTGTCGTTGTCAGCAGCTGAATTCTAATTATATAACACACAATATAAAAATAACGGTGAACAAGTTATACAGTTTTGTTGTTTGTTGTTATTTGATTTGCTCGCGAAATACAGAGTTATGGGAACACAATACTGTGTGGGATTTATTTACATAGATTCGTGCACTTATGGATTATGAGTTTACAATAGTGAAGAAAATATCATATAGCAGCCGTAACTGAGACTGTACACGAAGACCGTCATGAGTCGAATCTATCTATATTTCTTCAAAAATGATGCCGGTGTGAACGTAACCATTAATGGCGAGCGTCATCGCGCCATGATAACCGACTATTTCCTCTAGGGATATGTAAAGTCTAAAGTCTATGAGGACAATCTCATGGATGGACCATCTGAGACGTAGCCGCGGCCAATATTTGAAATAGATTTATAAATAAATGCCAAAGAATATTCTTTCGAATGATAATAAACTTTTCTCATTAAAATTGAATTTTCTGTGCTTTTTTATTTAAAAAAAAGTAGGAAACCTCGAAATAGATCACCCTTTGTGACAGTAGTTTCAATTGAAAATGGCTAGTGATCTCAGATAACTAACATTGAGTTTATATTTCAGACCCGAGGTAATTTACTTATGATCCGAAAAATTAGTAAATTGATCAGAATTGGCCGTTATTATTTTGAAAAGAAACGCTGTGCAATTTGTTTATGAATATAGAAATTGTGAGTATAAATGTGGAATGTCGTTTGGGGTGTTTACGAAATTTATGAAACTTTTAATTCAAGTTGCCCTTCTCTTCAAAAATTTATATTTAATTTTTTTTACGATTCTCGGATGCTTTCGTCAGATGATTGGTAATGTTTAACAGATAAAAATAAACGCAAAACTTGTGATAACAGATATAAAATAATTATATTATCTAAATAATGTCCTAACCGGGTCCTTTGCCGATAAAACAGCTTCAAACCGTTATAATTCCTAGACGTTTGTCAGTGAACAAATTGATACAGCTACCCCCGCTTAAATGTGACATTCATTCTAAAAGAAAAAATATAATGTTAGATCGAAGTATTTGAGAAAAAGCTTGCCAAGTATCTCACGGCACTTAAGCGGGGTTCATTTAAGTGCCTTTCCCGCTTAAGTGTCTCAAAAGTCTTGCATGTTAAGAAGGGGCACTTAAGCGGGGCTTACTGTATACATAAATGACACATTGTTAAAAAAAGGCATCTCAATCAAAACTTACTTAAGGACTTGTTAATGGCAAATAGAAACATGAGGGTAAGGTGATAGATACGAAATACAACCCCCCAAAATAAATATAATGGCCATCAAACGATCTGTCACAACTGCTAAATATTCAATAACCAAATAACTTTTACTAAACCGTCTGTGGATTTGTTTGGCTTTAATACATCACAAACTCGAACTTAAATTTGGACCATCCTACAGTATTTAGGAGAATACGGAACAATGTCAAGTGATGCCGTGCAGCCAAAGCTAGAGAACAAGGCACATGTATTCAAAAGTTATAAGCGCACACACATACGCATTTATGAATGCGTAGTATTTTAAGTCTAAGAGACACACTAAGACTATCCTCACTCAACTGAATGCTTTAATTAATGCACCAACACCGACCCCTAATAGTGGCACAGTTCACTTAGCAGGACATAAAGCTCAACTAGCTATCATATCTATATATACATACATACATACAACCGTATGTATATATGTACGTATATAAGCTTTCTTTGTGGTTGTACAATTTTACTCGAAGGAAACTAGTCACATAACTGGCATTCATTCGCTTACCACAAGAAAGGTCCATCATTCCGTGTACATAAATAAATTTCCAAGAATATTTACTGAGAGTTTTGACTGCCTAAATATAACTAAAAAACTCTTTTCTTTTATGAAATTTAAATTAGATTTTAAAAAGTGAGGAAAAAATAAAAAGTTTTGTTCGTATTACGCCTCCTTACCTCACACAAAAAATAGAACTTATTTCATAACACTTCTGCTGCAAACACCGACATAAGCAGCACAGTAAAAAAATATACGAATATTGTGTTGTTTACATTTTTCGAAACCGTAAAATGAGTGGAAAGCAATTCTTACTATTACTTGTACATCGCCTTTACCGTTATTGTAATTAATGTTTATAATTTAGCACTTTATAACTATTTACATATTTTTTGTTATAGTGTAAGGTTCCCGGTAGCAAGTCACCACCGTCTAGCAAATACCGTCAAAGACTGGTTGGAAGTCACCAACTTAGCACGACACTCGCTGTCGGGTGGTGAAATTCTTAGTTGGATTGTTCAAAGGAATATCGATTTTTTCATTTGACACAAACGTCAGAAATTCATACAAATATACCCTCAAGTCGAAAGGTGGTTGGCTCTTAAATCCTTATTGGCAAATGTAAACAATCCAATGTTATTCGTATTTGCCGGTCATTCATCCAATTGTGTGGTGAATTAGGCGCTTGTTTTCATTTTTTGTTTTACAATGTTTATTCTCATGTTGCAAAATGTAGTCACGAGCTATGATGGCATCAAACGTTGAGGTTCACCAGTTTAACTAATTTGTTCATTTGTGATTTTTGTGTGCAAATATAAATTCTCCAATCAAGTGCATTGTGTTTATGAATATATGCATTTATTCTAATAATCAATGATTCACTTTTTTTTTAATATAGCCCATACTAGGTCTAATTTAGTAGTCGTACGAGAGGATACGGAAATTCATTTTTTACTAAAGAAAGTGTTTGGTGACATACATATGCCGTGTGAATGGAAGCGTTGCCCTTTTGTTAGGTAACGTCATCGTCACAATATATTATCGGTAATTGCAAATTGTAATTGGAAAGTTCGCAAAGACTTTTTAAACAATAAAGTTCCTCTACTAGAACAGGATATTTTATATAAAATTCTTACCGAATTCTCTAAAGAAAACATTTTCGAAAGCCACAAATATCAGGACCGACTGTAAATTTAGGTTTAACTCTACTTCCTTTACATTTACTGAACGTTTGAATAAAGGAGAGTGCTTTAAAATAATGTTTGTCCAAGAATATCAAATCAGTTGTGCCGTCATTGAATGTAAATAGGAAAAATTAAATTTTAAAACAAAAACTTGCGGCTGCCGTTGGAGACTTATTTGGCTCTAATTCAACCATATTTCTATTCCAAAATACCAATAAATATAAAAAATAAAATAATTATGCCGCAAAACCGAAGCATTTTTGTTTTGTATTCAAAATCCATTTATTTCGTCTTGGACTTTCTATTTTTATCAGAACAAAATATATAAATTCATGTATTAGAAATGAAAATAAAAAATTGCTAAAATAATTAGCAGAAGTTAGAAATCAATTGAATTCAAAGTAAAAGTAAATAACTATTATTAATGAAGTATAAAAAAATTTTCAGTAATCGTTGATTTTGCATGTTCAATATGTCCTTTTTAATCCCAATTTTCTTCTTCTTCCAATGGACCAGGACCAGCCGAAGTAATGAAGTTGTCATCGGACTGAAATGAAATTGTTTGCATTACAGAAACTATGTGTATAGGTATCTCTATTAAAAAATTTCAGAACACTGAGCTACTATATTTATACACCATTAAAGGTTAAAGATGGTACAAATTATTGCTTCTTGTGGTAACGTTGTTTTGGATGTGGAAGCATATGCGTATTTGGAAACCCAACTAATTGTTACATACGAAAAATAAAGATCATCAACATTTTCGATCATTTACATAAAACCTAGAAGGGAGCGGGATCCAAATATGCCCCCTCCTAGAGTAATCCTTTGAACCAAATTTTACTTTTATAATTGTATTTATGGCTCTTTATATGTTTTAGGTTTTCGCCATTTTGTCAATGCCAAGAAATACGAGTACCAAGTTTCATTAAGATATCTAAATTTTTACTCAAGTTACAGCTTGCACGGACGGACAGACAGACATTCGGGTTTCAAATCTACTCGTCACCTTGTTCACTTTGGTATACATATATAACCCGCTCAGTTTTAGGTCTTACAAACAACCGTTATGTAAACAAAACTATAATACTCTCTTACCAACTGGTAAAAAAGTGTTTTCTTAAGAGTTTGTAGCAAATATCACAGCCATCCCAATAGAAAAAACATTAGTAACTGATGATGTACGTATGTATGTAGACATAACTAAGCTGTTTACTACTTATAACTTCTTTATAGCAACTAATTGTATTTTACTAATTATTTTATATCCTACTTCATATTTCTATATTTACATGTACTCAAAACTCACTTAAAATAAGCATACCTGAACATTTTTTCGAACGTCCCGACCGCCGAATCTGCTTTGTGAATTGCTGAATCCACCGCCGCCCCTGCTGGAACATGACCGAAGAAATTGCGGTACTTCTTGCGAGGCGCCTTCCAGAATTTTCACCAAATCACTTGCTATGGCCGAATCCTGCTCTGGATCAAAGAAGCTAGATGCGCGTCCGTTATTACCGACACGACCTGTGCGTCCAATACGATGAACGTATTCATCAACAGAATTTGGAAGGTCGTAGTTAATGACATGTTTGACATTTTTTATATCTAGAAGAGAAAATTCAACTCGTTAAATCCAGAGGATAGAAACAGATAACCTAAATTTGCGCTCTTACCGAGACCACGAGCGGCAACTGACGTCGCAATGAGAACTTTCATTTTCCCTGACTTGAAGTCGGCCAAAGCCATTTCCCGTTGGCGCTGCAATCTGTCGCCATGAATAGAAGTCGTAGGAAACTCAGTTTCTGAGAGTAAGGATGCTAGAAAATCAGCACCGCGCTTTGTTTCAACAAAGACAATGGTTCCATCGCTGCTTTCACTCAATAGTTCCTAGACAAATCAATAATAGTAGTAGTATTTGTTTAAAGAAATTTTTGTACAAAAAAACTGATGTAATTTACCATTAATTTGGAACGTTTTTGAAACTTTTTAACTTCAAAAATATCTTGCGTAACATCGGAACATGCACCACCTACAACACCAATGGCGATAAATATATAGTTCGATAAATAAGCACCGGCTAAACGTTGTATTTCTTCAGGGAATGTTGCAGAAAACATCAAATTTTGACGCTCTTCCATGGGACGCATTGTCTCATGATTCATAAGTGTATTAACATTCTCTTTAAAACCCATATCCATCATACGATCGGCTTCATCCAGCACAACGTAACGTGTCTCTTCAAAGGTAATAAAACCCTTCTCCACAAAATCTAACAAACGACCAGGGGTGCATATCAAAATGTGGCAGCCTTTGGCAATATTTTCGCCTTGATATTTGCTTGAGGTGCCGCCATAAACAATGCTGATTTTCAAATAAGATCCCATTGCGAACTTTCGAGCTTCTGAAAAAATTTGAATCGCCAATTCACGAGTTGGAGAAACGATAACCGCCTGCGGTTTTCCAATCGACAAATCACAAGCCTCCGTTAGGATGCCATTAATGATAGGAAGCAAAAATGCAGCCTATAGTAAACGGATAAATGTAGAAACCATTATTAGTATGGGTGAGATATTCAGAGAATTATACAATGCCCTTTACTCACTGTCTTTCCTGATCCTGTTTGAGCACATGCCATTAAATCTCGACCATCCATTATTACTGGTATAGCGCTCTTCTGAATAGGCGTTGGCACAGCATATCCCGACTTTCGCACATTATTCATGATTATGTCCCGCAAGCCTGCATTTTCAAAAGACTGTAGCGCTGGTGGAGCGTTCTCGCCCGACACCTAAGCAACAAATAAATATTTTAAGTGTAATTAATACCACTTTAATTGATACTCCGTTATTTAATTGCTTACCCTAACTGGAATGTTGTCGTATTTGGAGAAATTTATTCCCGAAGAGATTCCACTATTGAATATTTCATCTTCATTGTCGGTGGGTTCCGGCGGTATATAGAACTCACGTTGTTTCTGCTCGCCTTCATATTCGCCTTTGTTATTATTGAAACCGTTATCGTTTCCATCTCTATCGCCATTGAAACCGTTACGATCGCCACCAAAACCATTGCGTCCACGGCCGCCTCGTCCGCCGAAACCACGACCTCCGCGACCACCACGAAAACCGCCACCGTTGCGATTTCCATTTTCTTAAAACATGACCGTTATGCATATATATATATATTTTGTGTCATAAAACATAATTTTAACAAATTTGTTTCACTAAAACAATAATATATTGTGGCAATGAAACAAAAAAAAAACAACTTTTTCTAAAAAATTAAAACAAAAAACTTAACTTTTTCCTAACTAGAATTTGAATTAGTGAATGATATTATTTCCATTAATACTTATAGGATGGCAATTCACTTGGTGATAGATAAATCGATTTCAATTTAAGAGAAAACAAATTATTTTCAATAAAATTACTTTAACGGTTGTAATCTCACACGTGTTCAAATCCTTCCAACAAATTGTGAACATTAATGGATGTGTGATTTTGCTAAAATTATATATCACACGTCTTACTATATACAACACAACATATATAAAAATAAGAACCAGTAATATTCGATTGAAAACTATTTTTTGAACGACATAGTTTTTATTAAGCTGTTTTGTTTGAGGATAAAGTGGCATATCATACTCAAAATATATGTTTAACAGCAAAATCGTTTTTTTTTTTGGAATTCCCGACTATTGTCAATGTGCAGCATGTGAAGTTGGGCAATGAAATAAGAACAGAAGATCAAATCCGTAGTTTTGGGTTAGCACTAATAGAGATAAACCAAAACAACTTTCATTTAATTGAAAAGATTAACTGCGATGCATAACTTCACGGAAGAGCGGGAAACAGTAAAAAAAAAAAAAACTGGAAAAGGAAAGTCAGTCAGTCAGAAAGTATTTGGAAAATTGCAAGATTTATTGGAAGACCTTTAACAATTGTTCACCAAGCACTTTTATAAAAAAAATCTTTACAAATCTGCAAGTTAAAAAAATGCAAAATTTAACGCTAAATATATAGCAACAACTTCTAAACACGGAAGTAAAAGTATCATGGTAAAGGAATGTGTCTTCTGCTACTGTATGGATCCTCTGTAGTAGTTAAAATAAAAGGTGGATAATTTTATTTACATCCACATACTCAAGTTAGCAAGTCATGCTCCCATTTGCAGAATGAAATATGCCTATAATGTGGAAATAGATATTTTAATCTGGACCTTCCATTTTCCGGACCTTTTTCCAATAGAGAACTTGTGTAGAATTGTTAAAGATAAGATAGTAAGCATCAAGTAAAAAAAAAAAACATGTAAGAACTGTGAAGAAACTTCCAAGAACCATGGTATTCCATATCCCAGGCTACAAAATACTTGAATATACACGCTGTTTTACCTTCCGTTTAAATAATATTTAGTTATTATTTTTTGTCCTCTCCCAATATAAATCAGCATGTGATTTAATAGTATTTTTTTACAAAGAAATGTTTTTATTTTATATTTAGTAAAAATTAATCTTACTAAATGAACAGATAATAATACATATTGTTTGAATTTTTCATTGGTTAGGGTAGATATTTTTTTGTAGATTTCTGTTCTTAACAGGAACTTTCTTATTTTTTTTTGTCCGGCACTGTATGTACGTGTATTAATAGGTATTTTAGGTAGAACTTGATTACATGATTTTTTAATATATCAGTACTAGAAGCATACATTTGGACGAAATTTCACCATTGAAATAATAAACTCTATCCATGATTTTGATGGATGTCTCAAATTCGAAAATAGCTACCTTATACCAATATTAGCTGTATTCGATTGGTCACTTCTCTGTCCGCTTGTCAAAAATTTTACATCTGAAACCAACAACAAAGTTATCCAGTTGAATTCGGGCAAGAGAGTATGGGGATACCTCGTGAAAAATTCTATCGCCACTTGCGTTAGTGCTACCAAATTTTGTTTTACTTATGTAGCCCATTCAAAATGGTAAAAATGGGACAAAACAAATATATTTTTGTAATGTATTTAACTTGATATAAATTATTTCTGATTAAAAAAAAACGAATTCCCGTTGCCATTACTATAAGGACCGAAAATTTAAACCAGCGAAAGGATACTCACCAGGATTATCTGAACGGAAATAATCACTTAACAGAAATGGTGTTGGAAAGAAAGGTATTTATATATTGGTTCTCCAGTATCGCGAGCATTTATCATAACAAATAACAGAATTATTATCTTTAAAAGATGTATTAAAAAATATTTTGAGCTCTATGAGCTCAAAAAGTTAAATTAATCCCACCCAATGTCCATTCTCTTTTATTCGTATTATTCCGGCTGATTCGAGTTCTATTAAGAAATTGAAAGCAAACGCAGCAAGGCGTCTGTTCTTCAATAAACGACTCTTCATCATGTTGAAAGACACATTGCGTATGATCGCTTGTAATATATTCATTTTTAGCTGCAAGCGTTCTATATCAGCATTGAGCAGCGTCTCCACATCATAGGCATAATGTGCTGGCAGTAATGCTGTTGCTGCGTTTTGTTCACTATTCCGATTGCAAGCTTTTAACATACTTTGCCATTCAGCTAGACTATCCATGATTGTGGAGATCGATTCGATATGCTCATATATAAATTGTTCATACGATGGCTGCTGTATAACCGCCGATTGTGTTTCCTCAATGTTATGCAAATTACGTGTTAGTGTTAAGTCCACAGCAGTTACTTGTTGCTCTGGTAATTGGGTAGGCAATGGTGTCAAAGCTTGAAGTACTTCAGTGATATCATTTTGAACACCCACGTGATGATCAACTGTGCGGGTTAAATTTGGATCCGTCGGTGGTGCTCGCTTTTTGTAACATCTTCTGCGTCGTTTTGGTAAGGCTCCACAATTATTATATCGTAAGTCCACTTGCCGTTCACGTAGTATTTCCAACCAATTCCTAGGTTCATTAAAACCCTCTGACTGCTGGGAAGTTTGGACCAAGTGTAATGGTTCGGCTGACATAACTATGTCTTCTGTTTTTATTTCAACAGCTGTTTGATGTTGTAATTGTTGAGTTGCAGTTGTCTGTTCAACTGAATCAAAAGCTTCTGTCAGACCTTCAGTTTCCATCTGCATTTGGCGGCCGGCTTCTGTGCTTCGTATATTATCAGCACTGGTGAGCTCCGTGCTGCCCTCAGTTGGGTAATTTTTGAAATGTGGTAATATTGCTACACTATCTGTGGGACGTAACGGTGTTGAAGAGAGTTCGCTATTGCGAAAAGTTCTCCTTAATAATGTTCGATGAAATGCCTCTTCATGTATCGAAGGTAATGTTCCAGTTCTGTAGGTTGATGTCTCTGTGCGGCGGACAAGAGAATGGCCCGAAATGTGCTGAATTGCATGAGCATTTTTTAATTGTTCTTCATCCGATAGTGATGATATACCTGCGGGCATTGCTTGCGGATACGGTGTGAAAAATACACTGCCAGTCGTTGATTCAGGCAAAATGCCACTTCGTTCCTGCTGACTGCCGTATTATGTATGAGTTATAAAAAAGATACATACATTAAGTACAATTACAAGCAAGATACACGAAATAAATGTAAGTTTTACATTAAGCACTTGCTTCGGAAAATTCGTCTAATAATAGATAAATTCAAATATTTTAAGTTGTATTTGGGCGTTTAAATATGTAATAGTTTCTTTTAATATAATACAACGGCTGATGATATCGCCACTGAAGTGTTGGATATACGTCGGAAAATCTCAATAGTCACCTAACTAGTGTATTAACGACATTCAGGTCTAGATAACTTGAAGCGACCCGGTCTTTTGTCTTTTATCTGACCAAGAACTTCCAATTCGGCAAAATTCCACAAAGTTATGTTGGCAAAACCATGGATGTACAAATTGATAATGAGACCTATAATGACATACGCAGCAGTGGCATAGACTGCTGAGCTTCCCTTGCTCTAGTGGAGCTGAAGCTGGGCAAACTACAAAAGTTAGCCAGCGTGCGTGTAGCGATAAGGACATGACCCCACAGCAGCGTTTGCTTATAGTGATTAAACACTACGCCAACCAAACTATTCTGCAGATGACGGCAGATGGCTATGGAAAGGGAACAGTGATATCATTCAGAAACATGATGGAGATCGGCGAGAAGCTTCCCCTAGCCCTCCTTCCTAGGGACGATACAACTAGAGAGACAAACTTTACTATGAAATTTGGGGTCATCTTAGGAAATACAGGTGACCGGGAAAGTCTGGCATTCGTGGCGTTATCCAAAGCGTGCGCGCTACACTGGTACACTGACGGCTCTAAAACGTCTGAACGCATAGTGGGCTAAACATTAAACTCTATGTGCCAAAGGGTGCGTTTCCAAGCATATTTCAGGCTGAAGTTTTTGCAATAAACCTGTGTGGTGAGGAAAATATAATATCCAGCGAAGGTACCGTAACGAAGGAATTGCCATGAGTGACAACTAAGCGTCAGAGTTCTGGGACTAATGAAGTCGTTATAGACATTGAGAGGGCAGAAAAGACCACAGCTCGCACTGCATTCCTCTATTTATTTTTCTATTCTATTCTTAAACCATAACCCAAACATGCAATCATGTTCCATATGAATGGAATGAATGAAAATGTGAAAATAAGTTTGTACCCGTTAGTTTCTGTATGTGTTGGTAAATAATTTCTAATCTGCTCGATTGTATCAAATTGTTCACCGAAACCTTGCAATGATGGTCCTTCCGAATGTGGCTGTACCAATTGCATTGTAGAAGAAGTCGACGCCACATGTTGGCGCGCTACATTGATACTTGCAGATGTCATAGCACTACCCTCGTTTAGCTGCGATTGATCTTCGGCAAGTGGTGGAATTTGAGGCATTTCTTCCGCCACACAAGGTGAAGCAGCACTTGTCCACATATATTCTAATGGAAAGAAATTATATGCCATTTCGCGCATATTATTAGTGATTGTCTGATGTTCGGGAACAATTCTTAAAGAATTACGCTTAGGTAAGGGTTGTCTCAAGGCATATTCTCGCTCTGTTATATGTGCACCAACCATATCAGGTATAAGTTCAAGACTTGCAATTCCTACTACATGATTCCGATGGCTAACGCCACGAACAGTTCTCGGAATTTGTCTGGCTGTTTTAAGAGTAGTCGAAGTGGGCGTCTGTAGCTGCACTTTTGTGGAAGGCATTACATCTTTGAATAAGTCTGGTAAATCGGATAGTTTAGATTGGTTTGCGGTTGCTAAGTCGATGCTTTTAGGAAGTTGCATTCCATAGTCTGCTTTTCTTTTGCCGCCAATCAAATCCAACATTTCTATATTTTCGTTTGCTGTATTGTCAACTTCAACACCTTCAATCACATTAAAATTTTCTCGATCAATATCAAATTTTTCTTGTTGCATTTCTTTATTATAGCCATTTCTTGCCACCAACGACTCTGTGAATGCATTAACTGAAGAAGTGTTATTTCTAATCATTTCGGTAGACAAGCAAACTGTATACGCTTCCAACAGATATTTGGCTATGCAATAGAGTTCATTACGATTGTTTATCCTCTGTATGCGGCCGGGGACTTCGGGTAAGAATTCTTGAATAGTAGCTTTCGTAAAGTTTTTGGGCACAAAATTCTGTGCTGGCGACTGGAATTCAGTTCGTTGGGCTAGAAAATATGGGTACGAATCAACGCGTTAAACAAACGAAGTGGAAAAAAAACTTATCATGAAATTAGATAACTCAATTGCTTTTACGTATGTACATACGTACACGCGTAAACTTTTACAATACGTCTAGTACAAAGCACGTAATCAAAAGCGAAATAACCCCATTTCATAAACTTTTCAAATCGCTGTGGACACGTCACTCTCAGCATGGTTAAGTCAAATGTTAAACACTTTCCTAATTGCGGTCACAACTCGACAAAAACTCGGAACGATTTCGAAATTTATTACCACCCATTTCTATTAATTTCAATTAGTGTATATGGACTAAACTATCTTAGGACCAATATATACTTAAGTAATATGTATAAAGAGGTAAATATGTACATATGTAGCGCTAGATGGGCTGAAAAGCCTCTAGTCTGTCGTGAAAACGCGGCATAAGCCAAAAATCTCTAAACTTATTTTAGAGTTTCAAGACTTTGTAACCAGTATTTTTAAATCTCACATGAAATTATTTTCATCGACTACATTAATCAATAAATGATTACTGTAGATTACAGCATACCACAACACTTAGTCATTATACATATATAGCGGGAGTTATTACCCGGTTTTTTAAATGTGACCCACTTTGAATAAGTCGTTATTTGTGAAAAATATAAATCAATTTCGGCGTCATAAGTCAAATGTGTTTCCTACGCATCGGAATGAAATTTTTATACAATATGGACGATGAAATTGCGCACATTTCTGCATACTCAACTTAAGAATCGTGTTTTTTGAGTTATGACACTATTCAAGTAAATGAGCGATATGTTCGACATATGGCGCCTTGGAAAGATATTGTTCGATTTCAGAAATTTTTGCTAAGTTTTAAATTCTGAACACTAAAAACACCAACAAGCAATCTTTTTATTGTAGATTGGTGTGTATTTCACCTATTTCCCAAAGGGAAATGACTCCAGAAAATTTTGGTGATATTTCATTAGTTTCGAGATATATAAAAACAAAAAAAAAAAAATAGTGCGTGGAGCCACACCCATTTGACATTACTATAACACTTCATAGCTTTTCGTGTTTGTTGTGGGCGTAGCAGAAACTAAAGTTTAGAGGAAAATATGAGGTTATCGTCAGGTTCCTGTAGAACGTCACCTTGTAGACGTATTTCGTTGCAGATTTAGATTCCCTCCGTTCAGGTCAAAAAAATACTGGGTTGGCTTTTTCAACGAACTAGAATATAGTTATTATAGCTATTCAAATACGGCGGCGAAGAGCTGATAAAGTGCATGCATCTGCTTCTTTGCGGAATATGGTCGGAAGAAAGCATGCCCGACGATTGGAATCTCAGTGTACTCTGCCCAATACACAAAAAGGGAGACCCCACAATTTGCGCCAATTACCGTGGGATAAGCCTCCTCAACATCGCGTATAAGGTTCTGTCGAACGTATTGTGTGAAAGACTAAAGCCCACCATCAACAATCTGATTGGACCTTATCAGTGTGGCTTTAGACCAGGAAAATCAACAACAGACCAGATATTCACCATGCGCCAAATTTTGGAGAAGACCCGTGAAAATAGGATCGACACACACCATCTCTTTGTCGACTTTAAAGCTGCTTTCGACAGCACGAAAAGGAGCTGCCTTTATGCCGCGATGTCTGAATTTGGTATCCCCGCAAAACTAATACGGCTGTGTAAGCTGACGTTGAGCAACACCAAAACCTCCGTCAGGATCGGGAAGGACCTCTCCTAGCCGTTCGATACCAGACGAGGTTTCAGACAAGGTGACTCAAACTCGTGTGATTTCTTTAACCTGATGCTGGAGAAAATAATACGAGCTGCAGAGCTAAATAGAGAAGGTACAATCTTCTATAAGAGTGTACAGCTACTGGCGTACGCCGATGATATCGATATCATTGGAAACAACACCCGCGCCGTTAGTTCTGCTTTTTCCAGACTAGATAAGGAAGCGAAGTGTATGGGTCTGGTGGTGAACGAGGACAAGACGAAATATCTCCTGTCATCAAACAAACAGTAAGCGCATTCGCGTCTTGGCTCCCACGTCACTGTTGACAGTCATAACTTTGAGGTTGTAGATAGTTTCGTCTACCTGGGAACCAGCATTAACAGCAATAACAATGTCAGCCTGGAAATCCAACGCAGAATCACTCTTGCCAACAGGTGCTACTATGGACTAAGTAGGCAATTGAAAAGTAAAGTCCTCTCTCGACGAACAAAAACCAAACTCTACAAGTCTCTCATCATTCCCGTCCTACTTTACGGTGCAGAAGCGTGGACGATGTCAACATCCGATGAGACGGCACTAGGAGTTTTCGAGATAAAGGTTTTGCGGAAGATTTATGGTCCCTTAAACATTGGCAACGGCGAATACCGCAGACGATGGAACGATGAGCTGTATGTGTTATTCGACGACATAGACATAGTCCAGCGAATAAAAAAAACAGCGGCTACGCTGGCTAGGACATGTTGTTCGAATGGATGAAGGTGCTCCAGCTCTGAAAGTATTCGATGCAGTACCCGCTGGTGGAAGCCGAGGAAGAGGGAGACCTGAACTCCGATGGAAGGACCAGGTGGAGAGGAACCTGGCTTCGCTTGGTATAACCAATTGGCGCCAAACTGCCAGGAGGGATACGTGGCGCGCTGTTTTGGACTCGCCTATAACCGCGTAAGCGGTGTCTACGCCAGTCGAGAAGAAGAAGAATATAGTTATGCTGCCAACAGTGTTTAATTAGTTTTAAATCTGTTTAAAACATACACTTTATGCCTGCCACTAATACCGTTATAAATAGTTGGGTTAAAGCTCGGCAATGAAAATATTTGCCGGTGCACTTTTGTCAAACCTGGTTAACGATGAATTAATAACTTTTCAAGACCAATATTAAGGATATAACCAGTATTCCGATAGGGAATACATTAATCATCCTAGCAGAATTAAAGTATAAATTTCAACATCAAACAATTAAGGAAAGGCTTAGTCGGGTGCAACCGAACATTTTATACTCTCGCAATTTTATTAAGATAACGTAATTTGACCCACATATTCGGCATAAAGTATATGAGTGCTGAGGAAATTCCTGAACCGATTTCACTCATTTTCACCACCAAGACTATACGCTCACTTAATTTTGCTAAGATATCTCACTTATTAACCGATATATGCGGAATAAAGCCCACCGTATTTTGGAAAAAGCTATAATTAGGTATATGAGAGCTAGGTGAAGTTATGACTCAAATTTTAATAATTAATAAAGTTTCGTCAAGATATCTTAACTTTTATTTAAGGTATCTGTTTCACTTCACAAGCCAGTTGTCTCGTCATCCTTATCATTTTGATATACAGTCATGTGAAAAATAATAGGAACACTTGCTTGCAAATAATAATAAAAAAATAAAATTAAAAAATTATCAAAAATGTAACATGCAATTGTTTGCTGGGATGTCAGTGAAGTAAAGAACCGTTATCAAAGAAAAAATTTTGATCATTTTGTGAAGTAAGATCGTTTTTGAGTGTGCGAAATCATAGGGACATGTGTCATGGTCCCTATTATTTTTCACATGACTGTATATAATTTATATCAAACTCGTTTCTTTTTATGACTTACATATAACCGTTACAAACAATACTATAATACTTTCTTTAGAAACTTTGTTGCGAGAGCATAAAAACGTTACATAAAAGTATTGGTTAAAATTTAAGTATAGTTAAAGGTCCCCATAATTTGAAAACATTTAGTTGATATTAATTTAAATCTTAAATTGCTTTTTTAAGAAATATAAAGGTGAAAGATATCGTAGCCTACCAAGACCAAATGTCATAAAGAACTGACAAAATGGTGCATATGCAACTTGGTTACTATGTCATGAATCCTATATTTTCACCGTAGAAAAAATAAAAAAGAATGGGCAAATTGCTCGGCAATGCCACTGGCGTGGAAGTGTTCTGAACAGCAAATTTACAAATCCGAAGCTAAGCTACCAAGTTACTTAACCAAGAAATTTTGAAAATGGCGTCGCTAAGAATTTGCTACCAGCCTCGGCATGAACTCAGAAGGGTGGACTCGCCCCCCGCCTGGACCATGACGGTGCCAAGGTAGAAGGAGACGAGGCCAATTCTGGTCCAATACACTAACCGTGCGTTGCAACCCGCTGTTGCAGCAACGGAAAGCCAGCAGCGTACTTCCCGCGTCAGCCAGCAAATTACTGAGAGGAAATAGAGTGTGACGTCAGCCACTGAGCAGATCTGCTAATTAAACACTAGCGATTCAATGTTCAATGTGCCAATGTTCACAAACAGAAGACACACACTTCCATGTATTAAGCATATTGCAATCATTTTGCATAGCCGCTTAACGAAATTGCTTCTAAGAATTATATAACAAAAGTAGCATGAACTAAACATGCAGGCTGTGTTTAAACACTTATATGTTCAAAGTCACCACAGAGCAACTAGTATGTGGTGAAAGCACAAATTTCTTGAAAGCTTCTCAACTTCTCTCACATTCACATTGCATATGCAGCAAAACCATCTACAACGCAAGGTTGGTATTTATTTATTTTATAAATTTGAGTGTTTATCTCACTTACTTACACCAACATATATGATAAATTTCTGTTGTTGTCACAACTGACCTCAAATTGATAAATAATATCGAAAATAGGCGATAAAAATAAATTGTTAAGCTTCTTTGGAGAAAAAATGTATCTTTTGGTTTTTTTTTAATAATGATTAGTCAAAGCAAAGGCGAAGGACTATACACACATATTTTACAGATATGATAGAGAAATAAATTTAAGGGGTTAGGTAGATTTCAGATACCACAGACAGACATATGGTTTCCTTAGTGCAATAAAAGCTCAAGAAACCATTTATAAGCATAGTGAAACACATGTAGTATTCTATGATGTTGGTTGATTCAAATAAATTAAAAGAAAATAAAGTTATGAAAAAAAATCAGTGGATCCCGATTTAGATATAACTGCAAACATTTTTACAATACTATTTTCCGTTAGAATTACATATTTGTTTTCACATATTTCTTCATATTTTTCAAATTATTTTTTTATTTCAGTTTATTTTGAATTTAATTTTTTTCAAACAAATTCACTTTACAGCTCTTAATTTGAGTCAAATATGACAATACTTTCTAAACATGTTAAAAATTAGTTTGTAAATTGCTAATAGCGTCATATGAGAATCCTGTTAAGAAAACTTTCAGAAATTCAAAAGCATTAATTAACAATAATTTGTATTTAACACATTTTTCACTTAAAATATTTGAAATTATACTGAACACGTTGAAATATATCCAAATTATACTATTATAAGCGTTTTTTAGGCAAAAAAAAAATATAGAATTAAAAAAAATTACTTTACATAACCATAGTTGTAAAAGCGGCAACGTGATCGGAATCGTGCCAAATTAATAAATTAGAACCTTACTAAAATACATTTCTTTTTGTAAATTAGTGGGAGTTTCTCACTTCACAATTTACGACTGCTTATATTTAAACTTATATGTTTGTATATTGGAACCCTGATACGGAATTTTTTCTGTGATACTCCTTTTATAGCATAAATTAAACGTTAGGGAGAATTCCAAATATAAAAACCTTACAAATGTATATATATTGTATGCAAATGGAATGATGCCTAATCATCAAATTTATCACTGACTTTCAACAAAATTTTAAATGATTACAGTTTCGCTGCATAAAGAAGCAAAACAATTTTCCCCAATCAGCTTCAACCAACTTCAGACAAAAACGGATCTATTTATAACATATGACAATTTTTACCTAATATACAGCTGCGGTCAAAATCTGAATTGTACTATCACACTAAATGATCCCACTTTTTTATTGCATCGTCTTTTTATAAGCGAACTGTAACTGTAAAATAAATTAGCGCCAAATGTCAGCATCAAATCATGCAATGATTTAAGTGTACGAATAGTTGAAATTGAAAATGTCTGTGAGACTAGTTCGCTTAAGTTATTTTTTATATCATATGTTCCCGACAATTGTTTTGCCGCGAACTTACTGCCCACTATCAAAGAAAAGTACCGTTACTGACAAAAGCACATGTCGAAAAACGAAAACGAAAACGAAAACTAAACCTTAAATCAGCACTCAACCTAATTGAGCAAAATTTTATGACTGCACGAGTAGAATAAGTCATGTATGGCAGAAAAGGATTTCCAAATGATGTTAGACGTCCACAAAGTATTAAAATCATCTTGGTACACCACACAACAAGTTAAGCATGGAGCATCAAACATTATGGTGTGAGCGTGTTCCCTTGGCAAAGAAGGTTATATTTGTCATCTGCTTGTTTGGGCTATCCAGGAAGACAAAGATATCAAAACCACAAAAATAAAACTGCCAAAACAATAGTACAACGCATTCCTCCATCTAACCTATATCCTCTTCTATGTTTATTAATAACTAAGATTGAGATTGAAACTGTATGTTAAACTGAACGTTTAATTTAATTTTTAAACCGATAGTATAAAAAGTATAAAAAAAATCACTTTGGGCACTCCAAATACAATGGATATTGACTTATAAAATTAAGTGAAACTTACCATTATCCTCATTATCGCCAAAGTTACGATGGCCACCGCCATAACTACCACCATGGCCTCGCCCGCCACGACCTTTAATATTTCCGTAATGTAGTAAAATATGCATTTTGTGTATATGTAGGTATTAATTATATTACCTCGTCCTCCGCCCCTACCACGTCTGTTTTCGAAACCTCTATTCCCGTCGTCAGTGTTTTCATGTTCCGCGTAGTCATTTTCGCCATCATCTACGTACTCATCGACATTATCTTTATATTGGGAGCTGCCATTACCAAAACCACAACCATCCTCCTGTTACCAAAATATACAAATAATATCAATTTCAAGCTCTAGAATATGAATAATATAACTTACTTCATCAATCCAATCTGACATTTTCGGTGATTTGTCTGTAAATAAATTAAAATCATGGTTCAGTTTTTTACGTACATCTTTTCTTAATCTACGATTTTCTTTAAAACGTTGCATTTTGTCTTTGGCGACGCTATTGTAATAGGAAACCGCATTTTTAAGCCGCCAATTGTAAGTTCTTTTTCATTTTTAATTTGTAAACAAATTTACTCTTCCGAGTATATGACGAAATGTCATTGTTGGAACATATGAGCATACAGTAGTGGCCACAAATGCAGCACCAATGTACCAAATATTCGCCAGTGAAGTATTCTTATTCCAAATTACCAATTGGACCATTTATACGCAAATATGCACATACATCCATACATGCGTTTGTATTTTTATGTAAGGCACAGGGAACTTCTAAATTGTTCTTCTGTAGCGACAATTTCTGTATTTTCCCCGATATTGTTACATTCGGTTGCAGAAAATATTACTGTTTTTAGTTGGAGTTTTGCAGAGAAATGCACTGAACAATTTAATTTTGTCAATTGTAAGCTTCGATGCTAATTTTTAAAACTTACACTTGGTCATGAAATCTAAAAATCTTACTCCAATTGGTATTAAACTTGTTTACATTTATATCGCTACAAAGGCCTTTTAATACACACGCAAAAACGATATTTAAATTTTAGTTATTTTTCCAAATTACAATTCAATGGATCCACCTTTATTAAACGTAACCTAGGCGTAAAAGTGTAAAAATATTCAGGTGTTCCTACAAGCAGACGCTACAAAATGAACGGTACATTGTCGATCGAATGTTCGAATAGCGGTTCTTAATAAAAGCGCCAGGGACATCTGTATTTCATACTTTTTATGTTAGAATTTACTTTCCGCTATTTAAGATGGCCATTAAACAGACTTTGTACTTGTCAAAAATTTCAGCACTCTTCTTCTTCTTATATGTATACCATGCTTTTTCAATGCTGGGCATGTGTTCTTAGTCTTGACTATCGTGCAGCAGAAAGCAGAAATTAAGGTTAGTTCAAATTTGTAAGAAATTGGCCAAGAAAAAGCAAAAAGCAAGTATACAAATAATTCACAAAAACGCCAATTATGGATGGCTCTGGAAATAATCGTTATGAACTTTTGTTCATGGACGATGATATTAGTGATCCATTAGATAATGTTGCGAGCAAGTCGAAAAAGCAGGTTAAGCCTGCTGGTGGCAGTGGGGGTAGTGCACCCTCCACAAAGTCATCGAATAAACAAAATGTCGACGGTCCTACAAGGGCACAATCGACTAAGAAACCCAACCAAGCTGAAAAAGAGAATAAGCCATCAGCCTTGAACAAAAATGAACTGAATAAGAAGTCGCCGGCAGGTAATGCAGTGGATAGACCTAGCAAGCAAGGTGGGCAAGCTACTAACGCCAATCGCAAACGTACTGGTCCCGCTACTGATGGCCAAGGTGGGCAACAGCAACAGGGCACGAGAAACTTAAACTTTAGACAGCAAAACGATGAAACTCGTGAACAACGTAATAATCGTCGTAATGCACGAGAAAATGGATACTCTGGTAATTTTGGAAATCAAATTGATGGTTCTTCACAGCAGCAACCACGCCAATTCCGGGACCGTGACAATCGCGGACCACCACGTAACCGCAATTTCGAAGGTGGCAATCGTGGAGGAAAACGTGAATTCGACCGCCAATCGGGATCTGATAAAACTGGTAAGTGTAAAAATATACCAAACTTATAAATATATTTCCAAATATATACGTATATATGTATATATATGAATTATGCATATGTATGTATTGGTGTTAATCAAAAGCATGTTGTAGAAATGTGCCCACATGAAACATATGAATATGTGCTCATATACAAGCACAACGGAATAAGCAATGTCAAAACGTGCTAAATGTCAATGTTTTCACGAAGTATGTAGGTTATGAAAACTTAAACTCATAAAACCTTATATCCGCCATTTTTATTTTCCGCTAAAACTGTTATTGTATAAATCAAAAAAGTATATAGTATTGTCAAAATATTCAAAAGAATGTTATCAATATTTTAATATCTAAAAGTTGAGTAAAATAAAATAATATAACATAATAAATAAATAAATTTAATATTATTTATAGGTGTGAAAGCAATTGACAAACGTGATGGTGCTGGCGCACACAATTGGGGATCAGTTAAGGAAGCTATCGATGACGTCAATAAGAGCGATGTCGAGGGTGGTAATGTTACTGATAAGGCTGAAGAATCTGGTAATGAACAGCTTGACCAGACGCCGGTCGAAGAAGAAACCAAAGAATTAACGCTGGATGAATGGAAGGCGCAAAAACAACAACGAGTCAAACCAACTTTCAATATCCGTAAAGCTGGAGAAGGTAAGTGTTAAAAAAAAGAAGCGACTTAACTGAACATCAAAAAGGGAAAAGCAAATTTACGAAATGTGTATTCACTTTAGGTGAAGACACAACTCAATGGAAGAAAATGGTAGTTCTAACCAATAATAAGAAAAAAGAAAATGAAAGTGAAGAGGAACTTGAATACGATCCTGCCATGTACCCTCAGCGAGTTGGACGTCAACAACGTGTACTTGACATACAATTCAATTTCAATGACGGTCGCCGAGGTGGTGGTTTTGGTGGACGTGGACGTGGACGCGGACCTCGCCCAGGAGGTGGTGCTCCTAATCCCAATCCCAATGCCAACACCAATTTCAATGCTACTGAGCGACCACCAATTGGTGGCGGACGTGGTGTTAACGCTGGCAGAGGTGGAAAGCGTAACTTTGGTGGTTTTAGACAACAAAATGTTGCACCAAAAGTCAACGACGAACGTCAATTCCCAACATTGGCTTAAAAGTTCTGCATATTTGGCGCAGACGCAATATCAAAAACAAAAAAGAACAACTATTAAAACAATTGAAATTAAAGAAGCAAATAATAAATGAGGTATCAAGAATTAAAATAAGTTTGAAGCTTCATCAAATTTAAAGATCATATAGTGAAGAAAAGAAACGGAAACTGCTGACAAATATTAAAATCCAGTTTAATGAATTATCACAAGCTATATTACACTTCTGTTTTCAGTACCATTTCTATTGAATTGATGCATTCAAATATATACATATATATATATATTGTCCTATAATACTAAGGAAAAGACCAAAACAAAAAACTAACCGCCCAATAACAACAGCGTCAAAGCGTACGAACAAGCAAAATGCTAAGCAATTGATTTCAGGTCGAAACGTTTAAACCAATAACTTCAAGAGCCACACTAGCATAGCCAATGCAACAGCACTTGTCGTATATAAAAAGTCTAGTAGTCCCACTGCTAAATAATGTGTATATTTTTGTTGTTTGATTAAATTTAAAATTTTGTTTTTTTTTTTACAAAATGATAGCGAAAGTGGGAGGAACGAACACTTTCCATTATTTTTAAAACTATTTCCAGTTTTGCAAAATTATAGCAGTTAAATTTTAAATAATATGAAATAACAAAAACAATCCTCGAACTACGTTAAGCAGTTCGTATAAACAAAAAATTATAGAAGAAAAATTATTTGATATCATCACATGAATAAAATCCATGAAGTGAAGCAAATAAACTATCATCTCATTATCACCCTCATGCAAAGCAAATTATCATTTTATTGTAACTTTCTTAATTGTATTAACAATAATAATTTAAAGGCAAATAAAAGTTCACACTACTATTAAAGAATAACAAGCAAACTTAATAAACTAAAAGGTTATAGTTATGTCATATTGATTAATATATTGCGTTTCCTTAAAGTAAAAAAGTTACAAAATACTACGTGAAAATATAATATTTTCCATGTAGTTGGTGCATGATACACACTTTTAAATTTGAAATACAAGAACAGGTTTTAATTGCATTCGGTAACTTAAAAATATCACCCAAGTGAAAATTGCTTACAATTAGAAATTGTATGAAAATACATCCATAAGGTATAAAAATTTTTGAAATGTATTTTGACCCAAAGAAGTTCGAAAACTCGTTTAAATAAAAACTTATTTGATAAAATTAATGACAGCGGCATTTTTATTAGTTCCTGAACATGTAGCAGCAACGTATTGTATTACATACATAATTAAGTTTAATTTAAGTTGAAACCTGTGAATTCAAAACTGATTTAACACATTACTGAGTGCAACCGGAGGAAATTTTTAACCGAATGTACTGGTAAAAGAGAAAGCATGAAACGATATCACACAATTTGAGACAAATCTTATTAGACCTATCAAAACAATAACCTATTCGGATAAGAGCGGAAGTAACTATTTTGAGAAAATGGGAGCCAGAGGAAATGCAAAGACAATGTATTGGAGAATCTGTTAAAAAAAAGTTCATCAAGATAAGTATTTTAATTAATCACATACAGGAGCAGACGCGTAGACAGTCATTTGGATATCAATTCGACCATTCACCCAATCTTAAAAAAAATCCCAACTACACGATTTAAGGAATGCATCTGACACAATTATAAGTGATTAGAGGAGTGTTTAACTTCGATTCACATAATAAAGCAATAATAAACGGTTTCAGTTACACCATCTTGTTATAAAAGGCAATAGTGTCAATATATATGATTAGACCTCTTCAGACTTACATAACGTCATAAATACAAAACTTAATTGAAAAAACTGTACAAATAGAACGAATATATATTAAAAACGTTTTCAACAACTTGTTGTACTGCAACAACCAAAATAAGGTTATCTTCATATAATATTAGCACTATTTTAACATAAAGTCTAGTATGAACTATTGGTTCATTAGCCAATAAAGACATATCGGTGTTAGATCTACCAGGGTTACTCTTACTCGGTCTCTAATGTAGAAATTAGTTCCGAAAGTACTGGAATTTATTTCCAATTTCTGAGTAAAAAAAAGGAAATTAAACATGTACCAAACACGGTATTGTAATCAAATTTAGTATCATTATTAACTTTACTATAGGCCTCACATTCACTTTTTACCAATATTACTATTAATGGCATAATGCTACACGAACCATTCGTCCTTAACTCTATTAAGGTATACCTATTTATTTTATTATAAGGGCCCAAATATAATGTGAGGACAAAGGGAACCAGATAGGCAAAAATCTTCATATTATGTGATGAGGCTATACTAAGTTTATAGACTGATTTCATCACTATATAGGGTATAGAGAATATGTCCACGAAATTTCATTAAGATGAGTCTCAATTTGACCTATATAAAAATCACTATATGTACATATATAGTCTGCGGGATAATTCACAGACATATTTCACTTATAATCGTTAGCAAACTATAGTATATCAACAATACATTTACATAATTCAACCAAAATGTTATATATCCATCAATATAAAGATGAATTTGAAAAAAACCTTAAATTTGAAAATCTTTATATTGGGTAATTGAGGGGTAGTATTGGCCATATTAAATTTTTGGCTTCAAGGCATTTCATTATCATTAAAGTTGCCCTCTCCCTGAAAAGTACTTACGACTTTAACCATGTGGAGTAGAGTCACAACTCGAATGTACTCTTTGTACAAATTATTATTCACAAATGTTGTTGATGTTCTTATAAACGGCATAAAATATTATCAAAATAATGTTAAGGAATGCTGACCAGTTGGCGCAATAAAAATCTAGAACAGTTCGGGTACGTAGGACTGAAAGCCATGGAATATTTATTCCTTCTTTGATTCTGAATACATATGAATATACATATTGTAAAGTGAAAGGTTAAGGTGAAATCGGTTTCAAATTAATGGGGATGGCATTGGTTCGCTTTCGCCCACTTCAATACTAATGTTCACGAACATGTGTACAAAACAAAGATTAATTATAATATAAAAAATATTGTTTCCACGGCCTGCAAACAGTCTATACATAGTTCGTAGTTAGTACTAAATTTTACAAAATGCAAATTCTATACGAAAAAGTTAATTAATAACAATAAATTTAACGCAAACAACACTGTACAATAGAAAAGAATTATTTAAATCGGATCGAGAGAAAATTAATGCTTTGCAACACACCAGAATTAGATAACTTTGACATATCATGTTTGAAAGAAGACCTCCTTGAAGTGTATTTCAGTAAAAATAATAACCCAAACATAAGATAAACATCTATTTATTTAATTTAGAAATATAAATTTTCGTTTTTTATTGAACAAAACAATTGGTATAATCAATAGAAAAACAAAACGATATGTATGTAATGTAATCCAAATGTGCCCGAAATTCACTTCAACGATCATAGATCTGTATATATGTACATATATTTGAATTGCGAAGGGACATGAAAATCTGCTAAGAATGTGTAATTTTGAAATGCAAACTTATGGAAAAGCTGTGCCTGCTTTACAGATGATTGCCGTCCAAATGTTGGTTTTTGTATTTGTCTTACTATTATTTGTTTAAAATGTCTTACTACGAAACCGTTTTAATTTTTTATAGTCTACACAGGTGTTGCTACAATTCAGAATGATTAAACGCCCTTTGATTAGGGAAAGTGGATCACATTTCAAATTAATATAACCAAAATTGTGGTTATTTTGAAAACAAGTATTTTCAAAAGTGTATAGTAAAAAACATCGGAATTATAAAAACATTAAATGTAATATTAGCTAAGCCTTTCCCCAAGGTGTGTTTGACTATTGTAACTCCACGAATAATTAACTTTTACGATAAGTACCGTTACCTCACTATAATTTTTTTTTTTAATTATTATATTCATTAAAACAATTAATAAACTTATAAGTAACTCCTGTTTTTACTCACCAAAATATTTGCTTCCAAACAAAAAAACTTTAAACAATTTAAAAGAATTGTAAAACTTTTCGAATTAGGTTATTTCTTTACTACGACTTCAACGGTTAAATAAAGAATGGACGCATGTTCGAAATACATTTTGTTGTAAAAGCTTTCCAAAATGTTTTTCGCACACGTTCATCAAGGTTGCCATTATGACAATTATTTACATACATATATATATTTGGATTGAGAATTGAATAATTAAAAATCATACATAATACTTTTTCCTATTTCTTATTCGTAAATGATAATTTAATGTTTGCCCTTCAATTACTTTATGTACTATTTGAATATGTAAAAATACAAAATCAAAATAATATTAAACAAAGTTATGATTAAATTATGGATTAAACTATCAGTGTTGTTGTAAAATCTGATAGTTGTCGGAATCAGAATTTAAACCGACAAAAGACTCTGGTCGATGTCATGAATTCTGATATTATTTGATGTTCGAATCAGAAATTTTATTGGTTTTCGATATCATGTATACCAATTTTATTGGTTTTACTATCAGAAACAAACCAAGTTACTCAGTGCTGACAGATTAATATTATATACAAATTTATTTTGATTTGCTGTTAAAATACGGTATAATATAAATACTAATAAAAGAGAAGATACGTACGCTACATTTATCGTACATCATTACGTAATTGTTGAATTTAACGGAAAAATTAAAATATTCTAAGAAGTTCACAGAATAGATGATTCAGATTAGATCAGGGAAATATCTAACTTCTTACATAAAAGTTAAACAATAAATATGTAAATTTTTACATAAATACAAATACCACATTTGACTCCAATTGGGCATAAAGCGAGTTATTATGATTCACTAAAATTTTCCTTTTCTCGTTTGCGTTACTTTTATTGTCCAATAATAAAAGCTGAAAATACTTCTCATTTTAATTCTATTTTTTCAAATTTAATGAATGTTTTGAAATAATTATGTGATATAAATGTATAAATTTCCAAAATATGTGTCTTCTTAATTTTTGCCATGAATAAATATTTATAACTATATAGTTCCTCATTCGAATATTGATTTTGCTTATATTCGAAAAGATGAAAATCCAATCAGATTCAGTGACACCATTGAAAATCAGAATTGGTTTGCCATTCTGACAATTAAGCAAATCTTGGTTTCAGAACATTCCTGAATATATACATTAATAATTTAGCGATTTCATGAGTGTATTAAAAATAAAAATTTCAACTAAGAAAACTAAAATTGTGATTTAAATTTAACAATTTACTAACTTTTTTCCCAATATTTCATCGAGCATGGCAACCGCAATTTCGAATTGCCAAAATGCCACACGTTTCATTATTTCGTTCGAAAAATTAAACTTAAACAAATTTGCTTCGAAATCATCAAGTGGTCAAACTTTAGACTTCCATGGTTCACACCATGGATAATATGATACGAAACTCTTCTCTTTTGCTTGTTGAGAGAGCCCATGAACTCATTTTTGATGTTGGCAACAAAGCCAGATCATGGGCTACTGAACAGCTGACAGTCAAAATGACGAGCTACCACTAAGAATCCCGCAGAAATAAATGATTAAATGGTTCGTTTTTGTACGATAAGTTTTTTGTGATTTTTGAATTACTATTAACTATTAAATGGAGTTAATATGTGTATATTATTTAAGAAACGGTGGCTATTTGTACAAAAGTAATATACGTTCTTTAGCAGTGTTAAATACCATTTACGTAAATACGTATCTGGGTACAAATTTTCTCTTAAACTTTTAGAGAATATATTAAGGTGTTTATTTGTTTATAAAATATAAATAAATATATGTTACTAAATTAAACTAAGCCAAATTTTTGTTTATGTTGACTTATAATATGTACGATTTTTAATTATTAAAATATTTTATTATTTTTATGTGTAGATGTTTATTGTTTATCTTAAAATATATATTTGTAAGTGTATGTGTTGGCGTAATATTGGTTAAGAAGTCTCTAATAAGCGTAAATTGCAAACCAATAAATACCCAATAAATCGAATAAAAATCTCCTAACTTATGTTTTCCCGCAGTGGCACCACTGCCAAATGTTATAAAAAATGCGGACTTTGACAGCTCTCTCACGAATGAAAGAGTTTCGTATCATGTTACCCAGCAGTTCATGGGTACTGAAACTCCAACACATTCAAAGAAATTTTAATAACACCACTACATCACACGTGTGCAACAAAGGGTAAAATGTGCATGAACATTTACCTCAACTCTTCTATCGTACAGCACCCTGAATGAGAGAAAGAAACAACCAAAGTTCTATGGCGAAACCATTGAATACGTAAATAATTGTTGAATATAATAATATTATCCTGCCTTAAATTCTAATTAATTTACCATACAGATATTTCATATGGCGCGTTGAAGGTACGCAAACTTGTTGGTGTCACTTATGGCAGCAGCGTAGAACTTTCGAATCGATGGAATATGTGCTGCAAGCAAATCCAGAACTATGGATGCAAACGCTGCTACATCGAACACAAATCATTTACACACCAGATATTAGGTTTAATGTCACTTTTTTACGTCCAATTAAACCTTTTATTCAACACAAGCCCGGGAAGAACTGAAACGACATGGCTTAGGTGCTTTTGTAACCGTTTATCATCGCGATGTGTGTAAACTGGGTTTTGCCAATGAGCTAGAGGGCAAAGCAGTACTTTTAGAATTACCGGCCCTCAGTTGGGCGTGCCATTAGCAGCTAAAACTCAGAAATTAAAGGGTAAATTTAAGTGAATGTTTGTGATCATAGAAATTTAAAAACTTCTTGTATGTTCAATTAGGAGGACTTTTTTGATTCATTTTCACCTTGTATTGAGCAATCATAACATTATTGTATCGCTTTACAAGGACATGGATTCACTGAAATTAGTTCAATGGAAATACTACAGCAAGAGCATGGATGTTAAGACTAGAACGTTGCCAGTGCTAGATTTAGAATTCCTGAAACATAAGGTAATTATTACCAACTTTTATGTTGTAAAAATTCTAATTTTACTTTATATTTTATAAAACCCTCCTCCCAGAAATTCTAGTACTAATGAAATTAATGAAAGAACATATCTTCCAAATCTCCTAAAGAAACCAAAATAGTCCTCACATAATGTGCGCAGCTTACACTTCCAAGCCGCTCGGGGTATTTGACATTTGCCACTATTCTTCCAGCCTTTATCAGATAGCAAAAATTGTTCAAATACGATTATATTTGTATATAGCGTAGTACGATAATACATTTATAAAGTAAATATAATAATAAACACCTAAATGGTATGATATTTTAAATAAATATGAAATACAATTAATGATTTTGTTATTAAATTCTCATTTGGGATTTTGGTAGAACTAACCGAAAATAGTGGGTATAGTTTCTGGGCTTTTGTGTGTCGCAGTACTGAAAGTGCACGTGCAGTTTTGATTCGTAGTTTTGGGTCTTTCATCCGTGATAGAACCAAGAACAGTACTGGAAGTGCACATGTTGTTTTGGTTCGCAGTTTTGGGTCTTTCATCCGTGATTGTACCAATACCATTCCCCAAATTGTGCAAGAGGTATATATACATTGCTAAATGATGAATGTAATGTGCAAGAAAGGGATGAACGATTCGAATTCGCCCTTAAGAATGGCATAGAAACTTTCTTTGAAACTGCGGGTACCGCTCCCTGGCTTGCAGGGTACCCAGCAAGCCAGGTGTTGGTGAAATCGCCGGTGACATACCAAAGAGTGGTACCAGAATTTCTATGCAGGTTTCTAAAGTATACTCGTACTTTCAGTTAAGTTTTATCATAAATATTAAATGAAAATGTGTAACAAAACTTTCATATCGGATAATAATTGCATTAAGATAACCGATCAGATAACTAACTTGCCTGCCTATACGGTGTTGTTGCACTCAGAAGGCCTATGCGATAGAGCTTCTTGCCATTTACCTTAAGTTGGCGTATATTCAACTCATTAATTTATATCATCTCAAAATTTTCAAAGACTGAATACTTTCTAAAATAAATGTATATACATATACAGTGATCCCCGCTTAAGTGCCTTCCCCGCTTAAGTGACCATATTTTGCGACATTGTTGTTTTCCCTAAATTTACATATAAAATTCGCCGCTTAAGTGCCTGTCCCGCTTAAATGCCTGTAGTATTTAAGCCAAAAATACAAACTTGTTTGCAATTTTTCCCTTTTAAGGGTCTTTTCATATTTTTGACATTTAATGCGCTGAGAATTGTCAAAAAGAAAACATATTGCAGAGAACGTATAATATAGAGAAGGTTCATGGTGTGCCGATTGTCAAAGTGGTCCTCTTTTCGCAGGGGTACTCGCCAAGATGAGCGTGTTTCACCACAGAAAATTATTAGCGTGTTTCACCACAGGTTTAACATCAGCGCACTCGAAAATAGCAGAATTGAGCGGTTTCAGTGTTAAATGAGAAAAATTGTGTTAATTTGAATGTTAATAACTGTACGCTTACAGATTCGCTTATATACAGTGCGCAAACGACTCGCTATATAATTTCATTTACATTTAATATCAAAATACATACGTATATATGCAAAACTTTATGATTTATTCCATAAAATGCTTTGAAGTATATAATGAAATAATTATTTTATATACATATGTTAAAATATAATATAATTATATACTGCATACATATGAATATTTATTTTCTTTGGTTATTAAAAGTTTCGATAATATACCAAAAGAATAAAAGTTGGCGCATAATTTGTAATTATGTGTGCATGTAAACAAAATCGAAAGAACCATACGCATAATGTTTGTAAATTTGTTTACATGCATATGTGCGTAAATATGAGCCTCATGGTTTGTTGTAAAATCTTCGTTGCCACAGACAACGAATGGCCGCAAATTGTGATTTTTTGTTCTCAAGTCAAAGCAGTGTCGCACGTTCGAAGGGAAGGGGTCCAGGTCCCCAACTCATGTTATCGTTTGAATTTTTATGTCTTGATTCTTACAGAAATCAGTCGTAGTACATTGAAATATGGCATAATACATTGGTAGAATATTTAAATACATTTAATTATTTGTATTTGCTAATTGTACGTCAATACTATACAATACATAATTAGCGCATTTATAATTAGGGAGGGATCACTTGAAACGCCTCTGTAAAGCTCGATGTGTCGAAGGTTTGATGGCCGCCTGCGCGACGTCAAAACGACGCAACATTGCGTTGTTGGTAGAAAATCGGCTTGTCGTAAATATGTATGAATATGTATGAGCATGCAAACATATCAACATAAATTTTTGCGAGCCTCAAATCAGAATTTTTGCTGAAAAATATTTTAAAAGGCTATGTTGCCATTTTTGTACCTAGGTTTTTGCGATGTTGTAAATTTTCCTTCTGGAGGGAACATTAGAAAAATCTTCAATTTATGATTTTTGTCATCGTCGCGAAAAGCCGTTTCATTCATATGAATGAAGCAACTTTGCCAAGTGAATATGCGCTTGCGTTCATGAATGAAAATGGTTTTGTTGTATGTACTACAAAATTTGGCTTCGTTGATTGGCTGCCATATTGACTTGTGATGCTGCTTATGCGTTTGAGGCGCTTGTTGTTTTTGTAGAAAATACTTTTGATTTTTTGTAATGGTGACAAACTTACGTGTACGCATATGCGAATGTAAGTTTGTGTATGCATTACTTGTTCGTCAATGATATACAAACATATTTATGTATATGCATATGTAACAATGTGTGCATATAACCTTCACTGATAAGTGATAACGAGACAATACGAATTTTGGAAGATGTCCATACATATGCATCTACATATGTAAGTATGTACGTAAGCGCTTTTGTATATATCTAGGTATACACATGTATGTATATACAAGTCTCATATAAATATGTAGTTAATTTTAGTATTGTAAGAAATGCATTTAATATAAAAATAAAAGCATTTTTTATGAAAGTAGGTATATTGTTTTAAAACATTACATTCATATGTAGGTCCGTTTAAACATGCCGACAAATATGCCTCTGAAATCGCATAATTTATTTGAATTGAATAAATTTTGCATGCAGTCATAAATAAATATCATATTAGCACATATGATTGCATATAAATGTATCAATATATAAGCAAACGGGCTAACATCCCGATATAATAGAAATGTAAATCTCTGAGCATATTTTTCATTTAATGCTCAGCAATGTTAACGTGACGCTGTTAAAATTTCTCCTTCCAAGCTGGCTGAGGTGAAACACGCTCATCGTGTTTTGTTAGATTTTGACAATTCACACGCTGGTCCGCAATTGGACCTTCTCTATATTTAACGTTCTCTGCATATTGTAACCTAAATGATACCAGAAAAAACTGGAATTGACAATCGAAATCGATAACTTGCCAAATGTATATAGACATCGATATTCGTAGTTGCCAGAATGTTCGAGGGACGATAACTTGCTAACAATCGACTATATAAGGGCTGCCGACTAACAGCAAGACACAGTTCTAATAAGAGAGTTGTCGAGTACGGACAATTCTAAAGAGACAGTTGTCGAGTAAAGTGTAAGCAAGTTATAAGTTAGAGTTGTAAAGTAGAGTAAGTAGTAATAAAGTGTTAAGTTATAAGAAATTAGAAATATAGATTACCCAGCAAGTCATTGGTACTGAAACTCCAACACATTCAAAGAAATTTTAATAACACCACTACATCCCACATGTGCAACAAAGGGTAAAATGTGCATGAACATTTACCTAAGCTCTTCTATCGTACAGCACCCTGAATGAGAGAAAGAAACAACCTAAGTTCTAGTGTGTTTGAACAAGTTTTGTTTTGAGCTATGTATATCATGGCTGCTTGTGAAGTATTATTTTGCGTGTTTTATTTAAATCAGAGATCTGCAGACTAATTAAAGTTTAAATTATTGAACCACGCATTTTTAAATAAGTAAAACGTAAAATATAAGTTTTCTAAAACCAAAATATGGAATTGAAGAGGTTGAAGTGGTGAACACAAAGACGACGACACGACAAGACGTAGCGACGGCTGATCACAAATGTCGCTTTGAAGCCAGCGTCTTGAACATTTTGAAGACGGCAGCGACTTATCAAACACAATTTCATTGTTGCCGTACTAAAATCTTTCACTTCAATAAAATTTACATATTTAGTTTAAAGTGAAATTATTTGTGCAAAAAATGTAAAAATGGTCGATTTATTTGTTTTAAATAATCGATTGTTATTATAAATGTTATATCAAAGCTATTTTACGTTTCTGCTGGCAAAATAACGTCATACTTGTTAGAACTTTGAATAATTTTACATTTCACATATTAGTGGCAGCTCTATAGCGGCCATTGTCGTCGGCAAAATTAGAAACATTTCTAATTTGGCGACAGCGAAGACTTCAACCCTTTTGTCGTGAAGTCGTGCTGTTGTCAAAAAATCTGTTCCCATAAGAACGCGTGCATTTTAATATTTGACAGATGTCGCTCGTCGCTTGTCGTCTTCTATGTGTTCAGCACATAATATAGCAATACTTCATCTCACTGTCAATTTGAAGCACGCAATAGAAACCACAGTACATACAGTAGAAAACCTTATTCGTGGGGAATTCTCGGTGGTAAGATAGCCGCCATCTTGGAAAAACGCAGTGCTGTATATATTGAGTACTCCATTTTAGTAAAACTTTAGTCATAAAATAGCAAATATTATGTATAAAGGGAAATTATTTATTTATACTGTATTTCAATTATAGAAGATTTTAACATCAATGTGTGCCTTATTATTGCAAAAAATATATTAAATGTAGATGAGATATTTTATAAGTGGTGAGAATAAAATACAGCTCTCATACAAGTACTTCTCTGTGGTACATTATTTTTGGCCACATTTATTTAAACTTAACTGGCACAAAATTAGCAAAAAATCCATTTTTGCTAGTTTTTACTTAAATTATTACAAACAATTATATTTAAAATACTTTGAATTGCAAAGCTTGGAAGTACACAAAAGTTTTATAAGCTTGAAATGATACGTGGTTGCCTCCTTATTAAACATTTTTAAAACAAAATTTGTCATGATCCTATTGAATAGGCATTTCAAACCATCGGGTCCAAGGTAACAAGATTCAAAATCATCATTTAATACTAATATAAGTTTTTTTATGAAATTTATAAAAAGCTCAAGAGCTTTTACCAAGTTTGACGAATCCTACACTTTTTATTTTGTAAAAGTATAGGCGTCTTCAGAGATCTACCCTTTCTCGAATAATGTTAAAGACAGCAAACAATTGTGCATTTTAAAATATTCATTATACATATAACTATATAAATATGAAAATTAATTTCTCTGAAGGAAATCGTTTTCAATTATATCAATTTCCATACAATGTCTAATAGATTGCTGACTATCTATGGAAGATATTGCCAATGCTTGAAAAGTTTGTCAAGAACTATCTTGAACCAGACAAACACACTCTTTCAAGATTATTTATTGAAAATTATTCAAATTGCTTAATAGTAATATTAAATCTTTTAAAATTTGAAAGCGCCAAATACAGTGTCACCAACCCAGGGATGTATTTATTTTAATACAATATTTAAAAATTAGTTGAATCGCTTTATACACTTGTACATAAAATATAACTAATTAAAAAATTAAAAAAAAAATTATTTTATTTAATAATTATTTAAGTACTGTTCATCGGACTTTAAAAGTTTTGTGAAGATTAAATGCTAGCACAACACCCTAATTACCACATTTGTAGCAAAAAAAGCGTAGCACACAACCCAAGTACGCCTCGGTGGTGTGTTAAAAGATGAAAATTAATGTAAACAAAAAAAGGTTTTCTACTGTATATACTGAGATAGAAACTTCGCCAGCAATAGCCAACAACAAGTGCGAAACAATGGAATACGTAAATAATTGTTGAATATAATAAAATTGTCTTGCCTTAAATTCTAATTAATACAGATATTTCAAATCTCATACGGCGCGTTAAAGGTACGCAACCCAATTGATGTCACTTATGGGTAGCAGCGAAGAACTCTCGAAGGGATAGGAGTATGTGTTGCAAGCAAATCCAGAACTAAGGACGCAAACGCTGCTACATCGAAGGCAAATCTTTTACGCACCAGATATTAGTATGATAGTCTTTCAACTTGAAATTCGTCCTGGTTCAGTTATATGTAGTTGAATCGGAACTAGTTCAGGTGCAATGCCACATTTTGGCCATCTACATACACTTGGCATCCACGAAGTGCGGGTGCAACAAGCACGTGAAGAATTGGAACGACATGGTTTAGGTGCGTTTGAAACCGTTTATTATCACGACGTGTGTCAACTGGGTTTTGCCAATGAGCTAGAGGGCAAAGCAGTTGCAGTATTTTTGGACTTACCGGCACCTCAGTTGGCCGTGTCATTAGCAGCTAAAACTCAGAAATTAAAGGGTAAATTTAAGTGAATGTTTGTGATCATAGAAATTTAAAAACTTCTTGCATGTTCAATTAGGAGGGCTTTTTCGATTAATTTTCACCTTGTATTGAGGAATCATAACGTTGTTGTATCGCTTTACAAGGACATGGATTCGCCGAAATTTGTTCAATGGAAATACTACAGCAAGAACACTGATGTTAAGACTAGAACGTTGCCCGTGCAAGATTTAGAATTCGTGAAGTATAAGGTAATTATTATCATAATTTATGTTGTGAAAATTAAATATTTATATTTTATAGAAACCCTCCTCACAGAAATTTGATGTATCTAGTACTATTGAAATAAATGAAAGAACAGATCCTACGAAAACTCCTAAAAAAGCAAAAAAAACCGTGATAGTACCAAAAACAGTACTGGAAGTGCACATGTAGTTTTGGTTCGCAGTTTTGGGTCTTTCATCCGTGATTGTACTAATAACATTCCCTAAATTGTGCAAGAGGTATATATACATTGCTAAATGATGAATTTAATGTGCAAGAAAGGGATGAACGATCACACGTACACAAGAGTTTCGTGTACTTTTGTCAATTCGCCCTTAAGAATAGCATAGAACTTTCATTGAAACTGCTAGTACCGCTGCCTGGCCAACATATCAAATCACCCGTGGAAAAGATGGCTGAAAAAGTAACATATCAAATAACCTGTGGAAAAGACGGCTGTAAAAGCAATATAATAATACTACATCAATCGCCCGTGAAAAGACGCAGAAGCAACGTAGTATTACTACCTCAATCCTCAATTCTGTTGAAGGATAGGAACACTTGACTGGACGAGCTGGTCCAACACCCAATAAGCGTCAGGATCCTTTAGGAAGGAGACGCACCCTCCAAATGTGCGCACCGTGGGAGCTTTAGTAGGTACTAACCAAACGAGAGGACACCCAAGTGGCGCCAAGAGGCTAACAAGTAAGAATTAGAAGCTAAGAAAACATTAAAAGTTAAAAGAAAAAAATTTTGTGAAAAAAAGGAAACTTTAAAAAATAATAAAGATATTAAAAATAAGTAAGAAAATTTTACAAATTAAAAAATTTATGAAATAAAAAAAGAAACATCCAAAATGGTCAGAAAATATATTGCAAAAGAAAAAAAACAAAAGAATATTCAAGATTTTTTCTCTTCATAGTAAATACATATGTATGTATGTAAATGTAAATATGTTTTTCATGTAAATCCATATGTTTTATTGAAGCAAATAAATGAATGAATTTTTTAAGTTTAAAAATGCATTCAATATTATAAAAACATATAATTTATGTATATATTTGGAAAAGTAATTTATTCGATAAAGTAAATTACCCAAAATACCAATCGATTTACTTTTCGAGAGTATATTGTATTTAAAAAAAAAAAATTAAGGAAACATTTTTAAGTAACATTTATCTACATTTAAAATTTTAATTGTATATTTCACCACCTTCGGGGGGACCCTCCAGCTTATAAAAAACAAAATTCTCTGCGATTCACCGCCCACGGGACCCTCCAGAGAATTATAAATTTTAAATAAATATAAATATAGGGTTGTACAGCCAATGACTTTATATAAAATGAAGAGCCGCGATTCACCACCTTCGGGGGGACCCTCCGGTTCTTTATAATTAAAGTTCAACTCTGCGATTCAACACCCAAGGGACCCTCCAGAGTAAAAGAACAATTAATATAAATAAAGGGTGATTTTTTTGAGGTTAGGATTTTCATGCATTAGTATTTGACAGATCACGTGGGATTTCAGACATGGTGTCAAAGAGAAAGATGCTCAGTATGCTTTGACATTTCATCATGAATAGACTTACTAACGAGCAACGCTTGCAAATCATTGAATTTTATTACCAAAATCAGTGTTCGGTTCGAAATGTGAAATCCGCTTTTTTATCGACAAATTTTGTTCAGCGATGAGGCTCATTTCTGGTTGAATGGCTACGTAAATAAGCAAAATTGCCGCATTTGGGGTGAAGAGCAACCAGAAGCCGTTCAAGAACTGCCCATGCATCCCGAAAAATGCACTGTTTGGTGTGGTTTGTACGCTGGTGGAATCATTGGACCGTATTTTTTCAAAGATGCTGTTGGACGCAACGTTACGGTGAATGGCGATCGCTATCGTTCGATGCTAACAAACTTTTTGTTGCCAAAAATGGAAGAACTGAACTTGGTTGACATGTGGTTTCAACAAGATGGCGCTACATGCCACACAGCTCGCGATTCTATGGCCATTTTGAGGGAAAACTTCGGAGAACAATTCATCTCAAGAAATGGACCCGTAAGTTGGCCACCAAGATCATGCGATTTAACGCCTTTAGACTATTTTTTGTGGGGCTACGTCAAGTCTAAAGTCTACAGAAATAAGCCAGCAACTATTCCAGCTTTGGAAGACAACATTTCCGAAGAAATTCGGGCTATTCCGGCCGAAATGCTCGAAAAAGTTGCCCAAAATTGGACTTTCCGAATGGACCACCTAAGACGCAGCCGCGGTCAACATTTAAATGAAATTATCTTCAAAAAGTAAATGTCATGAACCAATCTAACGTTTCAAATAAAGAACCGATAAGATTTTGCAAACTTTTTGCGTTTTTTTTTTTTAAAAAGTTATCAAGCTCTTAAAAAATCACCCTTTACATAAAAAAACAATATGTCAAACCCAAATAACCTAATCCGACCTCCTGTACTTAACGCTGCACCTCAGCAACCAGCTTCTTCCTCTCCCAATAACATTAATATGGACCAGTTAACCACGATCATAACTGGAGTTGTTAACAACATATTTAGCAAAAAACAGAAGGACGAAACATAGTCCAATCCGCACTAAACCCAAATGCTAATTTTGGGACAGACATTTTCACACATTACTGACGTAACCGAAGACACAAACCTTTCCCACAATATTACTGAACTTGATAAAATACACTGACTACTGACGAAATTGAACAGCCAGACCAGGCTTATGTAGAAAAAAATTCAATGCCTGAAACTCAAGATTATATCGATATCAATTTTTTAGAATGAGCAGTTCTTCGTTGCCTTACATACGTAGAGTTCAAAACGAAGAACGGAAAAAGTCTATAAATGTTAATCGATACAGGCTCAATTAAAAATTATATACAGCCCTGCCACGTAGCAAAACAAATACTAAATGACGAACCATTTTTCGCAAAATCTTTTGCAGGACAGATGAAAATTACTCACTATACAACCATAAATTTATTTTGCAATATAGGAAAACACACTACTTTGAAATTCTTCCTTCTCCCTACATTAAATTCGTTCGACGGCATAATTGGAAATGATAGCCTTAAAGAAATGCGTGCCACCGTTAATACTTATGACAATACTCTGACATAAGGTAATGGCACTAAAATTAAAATTAAACAAAAATTATCTTCGACAGTAAATAAAATACACGTAAGGACTGATCATATGACAGTTACACAAAAACAATATACAGAGGTAGTAAAAATTATTTACACATCGGACGTTTTTTTACAAGTTTCACACAAAAGCTTTCGCTTGTTGTTGTTGTTGTCGCAGGGTAACCTTGATCTATTCCTGAGCGAATGAAGTCCGTTTGGAAAGAATCGCTAGAATTATGGCGGAGAAATAAGTGAATGAACCGAAAACTCGCAGTAGTCAAAAGTATTAACACAAATTTTTTTTGTGTCAAAAGTATTTACACACAACTTGAACTCTATTATCCTGTTCTTATTTAACGATAACTTTAAAATTTTAATGTTCAGTATAAGTTCCTATTCTAAGGCGATAAATTCATAGTTGGTTACACCGCCTTTGGCATCAATAACAGCCTGATTTATGGTCCGAATTGATTCAACACAATTGTGCGGTAAGGTAACAGTTAATTTAGACCAAATGGTAATTTCGGAGTTTTCGGTTATTATATCAATTGTCCTCTGATATTTAATGAAAGACCAAACATTTTGACTAAAGCTTTGGTCAGGGCTGTGCGGAGGTCAACTTGATTTACTTCATTTAAAACTTTTGTAGGTAAAGATCCTTTATGAAATGGAGCATTATCCTATTGTAAAATGTATTCAATAGTTGGAAAAGGCCAACGGACCACTAGAATGGCATGGTGATGTGAATTCTAATATATCCGGATGATACCCTATACCCTGATCCGGATAGGGACCCTAAATTAGTACCAAATCTTCAAAACAGAAGTAGGGAAAAATTCCAAAAAAAGTTCAAAAAAGTCATAATGTCACTCCCGACTCTATTTAGCGTCTATGGCCTATTTAGCGTTAAATGTCCTTAACAGTGTAGCATCATTGACTGTTCATGCAATATGCTGATTCGATGCTGCTGCAATATTAACAGGATTAATTGTGGGATTTTGTATAACAGTTCAAACTAATCTTCTGCATTATCTTTGTGTTATCACAGGTTTCCGCCCAGTTATATTTAAATTGCCCTTGTAATATTTCGTGTCCTTCTTTTTAATAACATTATAAACAGTATTCCTTTAAATTCTTTAAAGTTTTACTAACTCCGAAGCCGAAACCCGAGTCTTAAACATAGTAACAGTCTCACATTTAGTTATAATCGATAATTCCTTTGTTTTCGACATTTTATTTACCAATTTTTATATTTTAAGACTGAGTTAGGTGGTTATGAATGCAATAGAATCCAATTACTACTCTTGCTTAAACCAAATCCAAGAATAAAGGCTAAATCGCGATGTGTAAATACTTTTGACGCAAAAAAAATGTGTGTAAATACTTTTGACTACTGCTAGTCTTCAGTTCATTTGCGTATTTCTCCGCCATAGTTCTAGCAATTCTAGCCAAACTGACTGCAATCGCTCAGGAATAGATCAAGGTTTCCAACAACATAGCATTTTGTTACCCTGCGACAACAACAACAACAACATAAAGCTTTTTGTGCGAAACTTGTAAAAAAACGTTCGATGTGTAAATAATTTTGACAACCTCTGTATAAACCATCTAACTACAAAATATCCCAATCTTTTTACCGAACCAGATGAAAACCTTACTTATACCACCACCGTAGTAGGAGAAATTAGAACTTCTTCTGAAATCCCAGTATACACTAAATACTATCCATATCCTTTGGCAATGAGAGATTTTGTTCAAAATGCAATAGGAAACTAACTAAAAGATGGAATCATTAGGCCATCGCGATCACCCTACAACTCACCTGTGTGGGTTTACAAAACCATGTATGTTCACTTTACAAAACTATGTAAATTGTAACGGATTTCCAAAATCTATCGTTAACGCTGAAACTCTACACTGAGTTCGATCACTGGATTGTCAAATAAAAGTGACACTTTAATGGCTATACACTATTCTTTATTTCTAATTCTTTATAACTTAACACTTTATTACTCAATACTCTACTTAACAACTCTTGTAACTTGTAACTTGTTTACACTTTACTCGACAACTCTCTTATTAGAACTGTGTCTTGTAAGCGATACATCGGCACTCGAGCATTCTGGCAACTACGAATATCGATGTCTAGATACATCTGGCAAGTTATCGATTTCGATTGTCAATTCTGGTTTGTTTTGGTGTCCATTTCGTTACAATATATATAATTACTAATGCGGCCTTTGTCGCAGAGTTGCATTTCATTTTCAAGTCGATTCAAATTCAATTAAAAATTAATGTAGATTTTTATTTCGTATGGTAAATCAATCGATCTTAATCAGCGTTTTAATCGAGCAATGGCCGGTTAATTGATGAATTAGCTCCTGTGTAAAAAGGCGATAATGTGCAAGTTAATGCGAATTAAGCCAGCTAATGCAAATTTCTGTTATCCAGTTGAATTCGTTAAAGCCAATATTCCGATACCTCATTAAAAATTCTATCTCCATTTGCATTAGTGGCATGTGGAAATTTTGTTTTCCACATTCAAGGGGTTTCAAAATTTCAAAATTTGAAAATAAATAGTGCAATATGTTTAAAATTTTATTTAAGAAAGTAAGGGAAGGCTAAGTTCGGGTGCAACGGAACATTTTATACTCTCGCAATTTATTGATGTAACTTTATAAATACAACACAATTTGACCCATATATTCGGCATAAAGTACAATAGAATAACGAAAATCATCATATTATATGTGGACCTGATCCGATTTCACTCATTTTCACCACCAAGACACAAAATATCGAAGACTATACGGTCACTTCATTTTGCTAAGATATATCGCATATTAAACAATTTATAATGGCCACCGTATTTTTGAAAAACTTATAATTAGGTATATGGGATCTAGGGGAAGTTATGAACAGATTTTAGCCATTTTTGGTACAGTGACAAACTATTATAAGAAAAAAATTCCCTTAGAATTACATTAAAATACATATATGAGAGATTTACCTACATTTTCGGTGTAAAATTACCCTTAGGCACTGAGTCCTTCATGTTCGATATAAAGGGCCTTGAAAAGTTATAGTCCGATTTCGAAAATTTTTCCACAAGTGATGTCACAGCTCAAATACAGTATTTGTGTTAAGTTTTATTCCGCTATCTTCATTGGATCCTAATATATACCGTAAAAGCTCTTTATTCGCGGGGTATATGTTCCATAAATATGCCGCGAATACAGAAACCGTGAATACGGGATGGTAATTTATATGGGATTATAGGGAATATGTTCCTAGGTGACAAAAAAAAAACAAATAGGTATATAAAAAAATGATTGAATTGAAGTTTTTGAACATTTTATATAATTATCTTAAGGCTTAGGCAATGGTTTGAAGAATTTTGTAATTTTTTCTTGATTAGCAGTTTTCAAAAGCTCCTTAAATTCCGACTGATACACAGCAGTCGCATTAGCAATTTGTCTCTCAAAAATTAGACTTCGTTCCATAGACGGATCAATGTTCATAAAGAAATCCCAGAGCTCATTTGCCATTCTTAAACCTTCACTAAGATTTTTCAAATTGAATGTCAAAAAAGTGAAGAGTTTATTGGTTCCATTTAATTTAAAGTGTTTTGTGAAAGTTTTCTAAAAAATGGGTAAGAATAAGAGTTCAGTTCCAAAAGTTCAAAAATATTGCGAAAATAGTGGAATATTTAACATTTTCTTTTAATAAGATCTATTTTACTTTTTTATTAGTCCATTTGACAAGAATATTGGGTTGGATACCAATTGGAATGCAATATTGAGTTATATGGGAAGTAGGCGTGCTTGCGAACCGGTTTTGTCCTTTTCCATCCATCATGTCTTCAGGGTATCAAGAAAATATTATATACCGAATTTTATTGAAATTGTGAAACAACCGTTATGTGAACAAAACTATTATACTCTGTGCAACATGTTGCAAGAGCATAATAGTCTAAGAGATATACTTTTTGAAAGTTCCGCCTCTCAGGCCACGTCAGTACGAATGTACAACTTTAAACGCATTTATCTCAAAGCTCACTATTTCAAGTCGGTGGACGATTTTCAGTAGGTGGTTGAAGGGATTTTCATAAAATTTTGCACACATCTTTGAAATAGCATTATCTAGTTAATAAACAGATTTTTTATATTGTTATATAAACAAAGTGAAGTTTTTGGTTAAAACTCTGTCAAAAATTAAAATTTCACTATATATATAGCCGAATCCATCAGAGCGCGCCACTCGTTCCTCCTTTTTGCTTTTTGGCGCCAACTGGAAACATCAAGGAGTGAAGGTCGTCACTTTCAGAGTTTTTTCATCCACTCGTTCAACATGACATAGCCAGTGTAGCCGCTGTCTTTTTATTCGCTGAATTATGTCTATGTCGTCGTATAAATCGTACAGCTCATCGTGCCATCGTCTGCCCATAAGATTCGCTTTTTATCTAGTCTGGAAAAAGCAGAACAAACACAGTTGCTTCCGTTGATATCAATATCATCGGCATACGCCAGCAGCTGTACACTCTTGTAGAAGATTGTACCTTCTCTATTTAGCTCTGCAGCTCGTTTTATTTTTTCCAGCAATAGATTGAAGAAGTCGCACGATAGTGAGTTACCCTGTCTGAAGCCTCGTTTGTTATCGAACGGCTCGGAGAGGTCCTTCCCGATCCTGACGGAGCTTTTGGTGTTGCTCAACATCAGTTTACATAGTCGTATTAGTTTTGCGCGACATAAAGGCAGCTCCTTTTCGTGCTATCGAAGGCAGCTTTAAAATCGACAAAAAGGTTGTGTGTGTCGATTCTTCTCTCTGGTGTCTTTTCCAAGGTTTGGTGCATGGTGAATATCTGGCCCATCGTCGATTTTCCAGGTCTAAAGCCATTCTTTCTTCCGACCATATTCTACAAAGAAACTGATGCATGCATCTCATCAGTTCTTCGCCGCCGTATTTGAATAGCTTGGCCGCTAGTCCATCGGTCCCCGCCGCTTTGTTGTTCTTCAAGCGGGTAATTGCTAATTGAATTTCTTCATGGTCGGGTAATGGAATATCTACTCCATCGTCATCAATTAGGGAATCGGGCCCGCCATCTCCTGGTGTTGTACTTTCACTGCCATTCAGCAGGTCGGAGAAGTGTTCCCTCCATAACCCCAGTATACTCTGGACATCAGTTACCAGATCACCTCTTCGGTCCCTACATGATAATGCTCCGGTCTTGAAACCTTCTGTAAATCGCCTTATCTTTTCTTTTATCACGCATTTCGGTCTCTTTCTTTTTACGTCTGCAAATGCGTCTCGCTTCCCTCTTCAGTTCTCTATATCTATCCCACCCCGAACGTGTTGTGGTCGTTGCGAGGTAGACAGTCTGTTTTTTCTCCACTGCGAAACGACAACTCTCATCGTACCACCTGGTTTTTTGGCGTTGTCGGAGACCAATTGTTTCGGCAGCAGCGGTATGCAATGAGTTGGAAATGCCATTCCGCAGCATCCTTATATCGAGATGCTGATGAGTGCTCTCAGAGAGCAGGATGCAGCTTTTCGACGTCGAACCTTCCTTGTGTTTGTTGACGGGCGTTCTTTGCTGCACAGAGGCTAGTGCGTATCTTTGCTGCTACTAGATAATGGTCCGAGTCAATATTTGGTCATCGGAGCGTACGCACGTCTAAAACACAGGAGTCATGTCTTCCGTCTATCACAACGTAATCGATTTGATTGCGCATGTTTCGTTCAGGGGACAGCCACGTTGCTTGATGAAATTTCTTGTGCTGGAATCTGGTACAACAGACAACCATATTTCGGGCCCCAGCGAAGTCGATCAGCCTCAGGCCGTTTTGCGATGTTTCGTCATGGAGGCTGAATTTTCCGACGGTTGTGCCAAAGACACCTTCTTTACCCACCCTGGCGTTGAAATCGCCAAGCACGATTTTGACATCAGCGATATGTTGAAGAACCTCTCTTTGATGCGGATTGTGGCAAGACGTTCATCCACCGGGGTGAATGCCAGGACTAGGCGACGGAGTCTCTCTCCCACCTCAAATCCAACACCAAATTTGCGCTCCTTTAGATGTCACAAGGACCCACCTTCTTCAGTCCTAGTCCCGTCCATCGCACTTCTTGGATGGCGGTGATGTCAGATTTCAGTTGTATGAGGACATCAACCAGCTGGGCAGAGGCAGCTTCCCAATTAAGGGTCCGGACATTCCAGATGCATGCCCTCAAATCGTGATCCTTAAAACATTTGCAGGTGTCGTCAAAGTGGGGTCAAAAATGGGTTTTCTCTTCCGAGGCTCTGATTGTTTTTTCATTGGGGAGGTTGTTTTATGTGGTGGGTCCCAAACCCTTCGCACAACCGTAGAAGCGGGATTCGCCTTCTCGTTTTAGCTCGCCTCCAAACGGATGTTTGTTAGCTACCCAGGGGATACTTGGTCTTAAATCGGAAGTCGTGAGCTGTGAATGGTAATCAGAAACTTTCCTCACTTGCGTGACATATGACCCCATACATACTATCATACATACATACTATCGAAATATGTTTGGTTTATTGTTTTTAGATGAACCAATCATGAGTTATGCTGTCCATTACAAGACCTTTTTTTTGGATACATCATGAGGTGCCAACAGCTGAGTTTTCGAAATTTTTCAATAAAAATTTCACAAAATACAGTTTAAACATGTATCTTTGATACGCTGAATTGCCTAAATGAAATATATGATGTGAACACAAGATACTCGGCGCGATTACGCTTTCCTCGTCGCCCCGCTCCTATAAACCCGGAGTTGCATAGACAATAGTATTATCGGTTATACAGCGACTAAGGTGCATAGGGCTGCAAATACAATATACAGCAGGTAACTAGACTGATTGGAATACAACTTTTCCTTGTTTTGCTTTTCCGATGCGACTATTTAAATACGTACGTGTATATCCTCAAGGAAGCGGTTATCGAACATACACGATATATGGTACAAAAGATTCAAGGCTTGGAGACAGGTTAGAGTATTTTTCATCTCCAAAACTGGTAAAAGATCCCATGTTCTCGAATATGGTTTTGCGGCTCTATGAGACTAAAATGAAGCTCATAATGTTCCATGGTGCTGTCGTCTGATGGTGGACGCTCGGCTGGAGCGTTTTCAAAGAACGACTCTAATTGGAATCAGTAGCGCCATAAGGACAACAATAACACTCAATGACATCCTACACGCCAAACCCGTGGAAGTTGCCGGCTGGTGCATTGCGACAAAGGTCGCTATCAGACTCAGAGACGCTTGATACTTGAAGGTTCCAAACGGGCACACTCTGAAATCCCCCGACAGTTGCATCCCTGATTACTTGGACCTCTGCAACGCGGAACCATCCCCCAGCCATCCCTAAGTACATACCTACGAGGCTCCCTCATGATCGTCAGAAATACAGACTTCTCACTGGGTATCTTTACTTTCATGCTCACCTATACAGTCAGGATTCCTCTGGTGCCGACCACTGATCAATTCATACCATCGTATACCGCCTTGAAATCTATAAACAATTGAAATGTGGTGATCAAATAATATATGTTTATAAAAGCATTTGTCTCATTATAAATATCTGAACGGTGATGCCTCTTCCAGATTTAAAGTGCTTGGTTGTCACCCAGTTTTCGCATTTTAATTTGATGTATCTCTATATATTCCAGTTTTGTGATTTTTCAAGAGCAGAATGGTCTCCTCTAGCTCCCAAAACTGCAGGCTTTTAGTAGCGACTCACTACTACACCACCTCCATTTGCAGGAGAAGAAGATGATCGAAACGTATCCATGTAGTACATCTTTTTGGGATCGATCACTGTTGATGCTTTTATATATTGACGAGAGGTTCTTGAATTGTAATTCGATTGGAGAATTTCGAAAAAGTGTTCGATATATTATCCTTTTTATCTGAATGAATATGAAGCTTTCTTAATTCTCTGTAAAATTTGTGGATGTTATTGATTTACGATTTGCATATCACCATTTAACCATGTTTTTTGTTTCTTCAGAAACGTTGAGTGATCTTCATCTTCAGAAAACGTTATTTTCTTCAACTAACAACTTTATAATGAGTAATAATATTGACACCAAATAAAAATTTAAAACCGGATATAACATGTTTATTATTACAATATTTTATTCGTCAATAATAATTTCACGTCCTGTCAGATCAGCAATTGAGTGTCTAATGGACAGTACAGGCACAGTACAAAATGTTCCCGTGCCAGTGAGACAAAGAAGTGCCCGTAGTGTCGAGAATATTGTTGTCGCTAGCGCATCAATTGAGGACTCAACTCAGTCTCTCCCACGTCGTTCTCAAGCGTTGGATATCTCTGTGACGTCGTTGTGGTGAATTTTGCGAAAAGATCTTGGCCTACATCCTTACAAGATCAAATTGACCAAGAACTGAAGCCGCTTGACCACCAGAATCGTCGTATGCCAACAATTAAAATATACGTTATTGGTCAAAAAATCCATTTTTGCTAGTTTTTACTTAAATTATTACACACAATTATATTTAAAATACTTTGAATTGCAAAGCTTGGAAGTACACAAAAGTTTTATAAGCTTGAAATGATACGTGGTTGCCTCCTTATTAAACATTTTTAAAACAAAATTTGTCATGATCCTATTGAATAGGCATTTCAAACCATCGGGTCCAAGGTAACAAGATTCAAAATCGTCATTTAATACTAATATAAGTTTTTTTATGAAATTTATAAAAAGCTCAAGAGCTTTTACCAAGTTTGACGAATCCTACACTTTTTATTTTGTAAAAGTATAGGCGTCTTCAGAGATCTACCCTTTCTCGAATAATGTTAAAGACAGCAAACAACTGTGCATTTTAAAATATTCATTATACATATAACCATATAGATATGAAAATTAATTTCTCTGAAGGAAATCGTTTTCAATTATATCAATTTCCATACAATGTCTAATAGATTGCTGACTATCTATGGAAGATATTGCCAATGCTTGAAAAGTTTGTCAAGAACTATCTTGAACCAGACAAACACACTCTTTCAAGATTATTTATTGAAAATTATTCAAATTGTTTAATAGTAATATTAAATCTTTTAAAATTTGAAAGCGCCAAATACAGTGTCACCAACCCAGGGATGTATTTATTTTAATACAATATTTAAAAATTAGTTGAATCGCTTTATATACTTGTACATAAAATATAACTAATTAATACCACCATAAAATTTAATAAATATCCGAAATAATTTAAAATAATTCCAATAATATTGAAAAAAATTATTTTATTTAATAATTATTTAAGTACTGTTCATCGGACTTTAAAAGTTTTGTGAAGATTAAATGCTAGCACAACACCCTAATTACCACATTTGTAGCAAAAAAAGCGTAGCACACAACCCAAGTACGCCTCGGTGGTGTGTTAAAAGATGAAAATTAATGTAAACAAAAAAAGGTTTTCTACTGTATATACTGAGATAGAAACTTCGCCAGCAATAGCCAACAACAAGTGCGAAACAATGGAATACGTAAATAATTGTTGAATATAATAAAATTGTCTTGCCTTAAATTCTAATTAATACAGATATTTCAAATCTCATACGGCGCGTTAAAGGTACGCAACCCAATTGATGTCACTTATGGGTAGCAGCGAAGAACTCTCGAAGGGATAGGAGTATGTGTTGCAAGCAAATCCAGAACTAAGGACGCAAACGCTGCTACATCGAAGGCAAATCTTTTACGCACCAGATATTAGTATGATAGTCTTTCAACTTGAAATTCGTCCTGGTTCAGTTATATGTAGTTGAATCGGAACTAGTTCAGGTGTAATGCCACATTTTGGCCATTTGGCCATCTACATACACTTGGCATCCACGAAGTACGGGTGCAACAAGCACGTGAAGAATTGGAACGACATGGTTTAGGTGCGTTTGAAACCGTTTATTATCACGACGTGTGTCAACTGGGTTTTGCCAATGAGCTAGAGGGCAAAGCAGTTGCAGTATTTTTGGACTTACCGGCACCTCAGTTGGCCGTGTCATTAGCAGCTAAAACTCAGAAATTAAAGGGTAAATTTAAGTGAATGTTTGTGATCATAGAAATTTAAAAACTTCTTGCATGTTCAATTAGGAGGGCTTTTTCGATTAATTTTCACCTTGTATTGAGGAATCATAACGTTGTTGTATCGCTTTACAAGGACATGGATTCGCCGAAATTTGTTCAATGGAAATACTACAGCAAGAACACTGATGTTAAGACTAGAACGTTGCCCGTGCAAGATTTAGAATTCGTGAAGTATAAGGTAATTATTATCATAATTTATGTTGTGAAAATTTAATATTTATATTTTATAGAAACCCTCCTCACAGAAATTTGATGTATCTAGTACTATTGAAATAAATGAAAGAACAGATCCTATGAAAACTCCTAAAAAAGCCAAAAAAAACCGTGATAGTACCAAAAACAGTACTGGAAGTGCACATGTAGTTTTGGTTCGCAGTTTTGGGTCTTTCATCCGTGATTGTACTAATAACATTCCCTAAATTGTGCAAGAGGTATATATACATTGCTAAATGATGAATTTAATGTGCAAGAAAGGGATGAACGATCACACGTACACAAGAGTTTCGTGTACTTTTGTCAATTCGCCCTTAAGAATAGCATAGAACTTTCATTGAAACTGCTAGTACCGCTGCCTGGCCAACATATCAAATCACCCGTGGAAAAGATGGCTGAAAAAGTAACATATCAAATAACCTGTGGAAAAGACGGCTGTAAAAGCAATATAATAATACTACATCAATCGCCCGTGGAAAGACGCAGAAGCAACGTAGTATTACTACCTCAATCCTCAATTCTGTTGAAGGATAGGAACACTTGACTGGACGAGCTGGTCCAACACCCAATAAGCGTCAGGATCCTTTAGGAAGGAGACGCATCCTCCAAATGTGCGCACCGTGGGAGCTTTAGTAGGTACTAACCAAGCGAGAGGACACCCAAGTGGCGCCAAGAGGCTAACAAGTAAGAATTAGAAGCTAAGAAAACATTAAAAGTTAAAAGAAAAAAATTTTGTCAAAAAAATGAAACTTTAAAAAATAATAAAGATATTAAAAATAAGTAAGAAAATTTTACAAATTAAAAAATTTATGAAATAAAAAAAGAAACATCCAAAATGGTCAGAAAATATATTGCAAAAGAAAAAAAACAAAAGAATATTCAAGATTTTTTCTCTTCATAGTAAATACATATGTATGTATGTAAATGTAAATATGTTTTTCATGTAAATCCATATGTTTTATTGAAGCAAATAAATGAATGAATTTTTTAAGTTTAAAAATGCATTTAATATTATAAAAACATATAATTTATGTATATATTTGGAAAAGTAATTTATTCGATAAAGTAAATTACCCAAAATACCAATCGATTTACTTTTCGAGAGTATATTGTATTTAAAAAAAATTTTAAGGAAACATTTTTAAGTAACATTTATCTACATTTAAAATTTTAATTGTATATTTCACCACCTTCGGGGGGACCCTCCAGCTTATAAAAAACAAAATTCTCTGCGATTCACCGCCCACGGGACCCTCCAGAGAATTATAAATTTTAAATAAATATAAATATAGGGTTGTACAGCCAATGACTTAATATAAAATGAAGTGCCGCGATTCACCACCTTCGGGGGGACCCTCCAGCTTATAAAAAACAAAATTCTCTGCGATTCACCGCCCACGGGACCCTCCAGAGAATTATAAATTTTAAATAAATATAAATATAGGGTTGTACAGCCAATGACTTTATATAAAATGAAGAGCCGCGATTCACCACCTTCGGGGGGACCCTCCGGTTCTTTATAATTAAAGTTCAACTCTGCGATTCACCACCCAAGGGACCCTCCAGAGTAAAAGAACAATTAATATAAATACATAAAAAAACAATATGTCAAACCCAAATAACCTAATCCGACCTCCTGTACTTAACGCTGCACCTCAGCAACCAGCTTCTTCCTCTCCCAATAACATTAATATGGACCAGTTAACCACGATCATAACTGGAGTTGTTAACAATATATTTAGCAAAAAACAGAAGGACGAAACATAGTCCAATCCGCCCTAAACCCAAATGCTAATTTTGGGACAGACATTTTCAGACATTACTGACGTAACCGAAGACACAAACCTTTCCCACAATATTACTGAACTTGATAAAATACACTGACTACTGACGAAATTGAACAGCCAGACCAGGCTTATGTAGAAAAAAATTCAATGCCTGAAACTCAAGATTATATCGATATCAATTTTTTAGAATGAGCAGTTCTTCGTTGCCTTACATACGTAGAGTTCAAAACGAAGAACGGAAAAATTCTATAAATGTTAATCGATACAGGCTCAAGTAAAAATTATATACAGCCCTGCCACGTAGCAAAACAAATACTAAATGACGAACCATTTTTCGCAAAATCTTTTGCAGGACAGATGAAAATTACTCACTATACAACCATAAATTTATTTTGCAATATAGGAAAACACACTACTTTGAAATTCTTCCTTCTCCCTACATTAAATTCGTTCGACGGCATAATTGGAAATGATAGCCTTAAAGAAATGCGTGCCACCGTTAATACTTATGACAATACTCTGACATAAGGTAATGGCACTAAAATTAAAATTAAACAAAAATTATCTTCGACAGTAAATAAAATACACGTAACGACTGATCATATGACAGTTACACAAAAACAATATACAGAGGTAGTAAAAATTATTTACACATCGGACGTTTTTTTACAAGTTTCACACAAAAGCTTTCGCTTGTTGTTGTTGTTGTCGCAGGGTAACCTTGATCTATTCCTGAGCGAATGAAGTCCGTTTGGAAAGAATCGCTAGAATTATGGCGGAGAAATAAGTGAATGAACCGAAAACTCGCAGTAGTCAAAAGTATTAACACAAATTTTTTTTGTGTCAAAAGTATTTACACACAACTTGAACTCTATTATCCTGTTCTTATTTAACGATAACTTTAAAATTTTAATGTTCAGTATAAGTTCCTATTCTAAGGCGATAAATTCATAGTTGGTTACACCGCCTTTGGCATCAATAACAGCCTGATTTATGGTCCGAATTGATTCAACACAATTGTGCGGTAAGGTAACAGTTAATTTAGACCAAATGGTAATTTCGGAGTTTTCGGTTATTATATCAATTGTCCTCTGATATTTAATGAAAGACCAAACATTTTGACTAAAGCTTTGGTCAGGGCTGTGCGGAGGTCAACTTGATTTACTTCATTTAAAACTTTTGTAGGTAAAGATCCTTTATGAAATGGAGCATTATCCTATTGTAAAATGTATTCAATAGTTGGAAAAGGCCAACGGACCACTAGAATGGCATGGTGATGTGAATTCTAATATATCCGGATGATACCCTATACCCTGATCCGGATAGGGACCCTAAATTAGTACCAAATCTTCAAAACAGAAGTAGGGAAAAATTCCAAAAAAAGTTCAAAAAAGTCATAATGTCACTCCCGACTCTATTTAGCGTCTATGGCCTATTTAGCGTTAAATGTCCTTAACAGTGTAGCATCATTGACTGCGCATGCAATATGCTGATTCGATGCTGCTGCAATATTAACAGGATTAATTGTGGGATTTTGTATAACAGTTCAAACTAATCTTCTGCATTATCTTTGTGTTATCACAGGTTTCCGCCCAGTTATATTTAAATTGCCCTTGTAATATTTCGTGTCCTTCTTTTTAATAACATTATAAACAGTATTCCTTTAAATTCTTTAAAGTTTTACTAACTCCGAAGCCGAAACCCGAGTCTTAAACATAGTAACAGTCTCACATTTAGTTATAATCGATAATTCCTTTGTTTTCGACATTTTATTTACCAATTTTTATATTTTAAGACTGAGTTAGGTGGTTATGAATGCAATAGAATCCAATTACTACTCTTGCTTAAACCAAATCCAAGAATAAAGGCTAAATCGCGATGTGTAAATACTTTTGACGCAAAAAAAATGTGTGTAAATACTTTTGACTACTGCTAGTCTTCAGTTCATTTGCGTATTTCTCCGCCATAGTTCTAGCAATTCTAGCCAAACTGACTGCAATCGCTCAGGAATAGATCAAGGTTTCCAACAACATAGCATTTTGTTACCCTGCGACAACAACAACAACAACATAAAGCTTTTTGTGCGAAACTTGTAAAAAAACGTTCGATGTGTAAATAATTTTGACAACCTCTGTATAAACCATCTAACTACAAAATATCCCAATCTTTTTACCGAACCAGATGAAAACCTTACTTATACCACCACCGTAGTAGGAGAAATTAGAACTTCTTCTGAAACCCCAGTATACACTAAATACTATCCATATCCTTTGGCAATGAGAGATTTTGTTCAAAATGCAATAGGAAACTAACTAAAAGATGGAATCATTAGGCCATCGCGATCACCCTACAACTCACCTGTGTGGGTTTACAAAACCATGTATGTTCACTTTACAAAACTATGTAAATTGTAACGGATTTCCAAAATCTATCGTTAACGCTGAAACTCTACACTGAGTTCGATCACTGGATTGTCAAATAAAAGTCACACTTTAATGGCTATACACTATTCTTTATTTCTAATTCTTTATAACTTAACACTTTATTACTCAATACTCTACTTAACAACTCTTGTAACTTGTAACATGTTTACACTTTACTCGACAACTCTCTTATTAGAACTGTGTCTTGTAAGCGATACATCGGCACTCGAGCATTCTGGCAACTACGAATATCGATGTCTAGATACATCTGGCAAGTTATCGATTTCGATTGTCAATTCTGGTTTGTTTTGGTGTCCTTTTCGTTACAATATATATAATTACTAATGCGGCCTTTGTCGCAGAGTTGCATTTCATTTTCAAGTCGATTAAAATTCAATTAAAAATTAATGTAGATTTTTATTTCGTATGGTAAATCAATCGATCTTAATCACCGTTTTAATCGAGCAATGGCCGGTTAATTGATGAATTAGCTCCTGTGTAAAAAAGCGATAATGTGCAAGTTAATGCGAATTAAGCCAGCTAATGCAAATTCCTGTTATCCAGTTGAATTCGTTAAAGCCAATATTCCGATACCTCATTAAAAATTCTATCTCCATTTGCATTAGTGTTACCAAATTTTGTTTTCCACATTCAAGGGGTTTCAAAATTTCAAAATTTGAAAATAAATAGTGCAATATGTTTAAAATTTTATTTAAGAAAGTAAGGGAAGGCTAAGTTCGGGTGCAACGGAACATTGTATAATCTCACAATTTATTGATGTATCTTTATAAATACAACACAATTTGACCCATATATTCGGCATAAAGTACAATAGAATAACGAAAATCATCATATTATATGTGGACCTGATCCGATTTCACTCATTTTCACCACCAAGACACAAAATATCGAAGACTATACGGTCACTTCATTTTGCTAAGATATATCGCATATTAAACAATTTATAATGGCCACCGTATTTTTGAAAAACTTATAATTAGGTATATGGGATCTAGGGGAAGTTATGAACCGATTTTAGCCATTTTTGGTACGGTGACAAACTATTATAAGAAAAAAATTCCCTTAGAATTACATTAACATATATGAGAGATTTACCTACATTTTCGGTGTAAAATTACCCTTAGGCACTGAGTCCTTCATGTTCGATATAAAGGGCCACAAGTGATGTCACAGCTCAAATACAGTATTTGTGTTAAGTTTTATTCCGCTATCTTCATTGGATCCTAATATATACCGTAAAAGCTCTTTATTCTCGGGGTATCTTCTTCTTGACTGGCGTAGACACCGCTTACGCGGTTATAGTCGAGTCCAAAACAGCGCGCCACGCATCTCTCCTTCTGGCAGTTTGGCGCCAATTGGTTACACCAAGCGAAGCCAGGTCCCTCTCCACCTGGTCCTTCCATCGGAGTGGAGGTCTCCCTCTTCCTCTGCTTCCACCAGCGGGTACTGCATCGAATACTTTCAGAGCTGGAGCACCTTCATCCATTCGAACAACATGTCCTAGCCAGCGTAGCCGCTGTTTTTTTATTCGCTGGACTATGTCTATGTCGTCGAATAACACATACAGCTCATCGTTCCATCGTCTGCGGTATTCGCCGTTGCCAATTCTTAAGGGACCATAAATCTTCCGCAAAACCTTTCTCTCGAAAACTCCTAGTGCCGTCTCATCGGATGTTGACATCGTCCACGCTTCTGCACCATAAAGTAGGACGGGAATGATGAGAGACTTGTAGAGTTTGGTTTTTGTTCGTCGAGAGAGGACTTTACTTTTCAATTGCCTACTTAGTCCATAGTAGCACCTGTTGGCAAGAGTGATTCTGCGTTGGATTTCCAGGCTGACATTGTTATTGCTGTTAATGCTGGTTCCCAGGTAGACGAAATTATCTACAACTTCAAAGTTATGACTGTCAACAGTGACGTGGGAACCAAGACGCGAATGCGCTGACTGTTTGTTTGACGACAGGAGATATTTCGTCTTGTCCTCGTTCACCACCAGACCCATACGTTTCGCTTCCTTATCCAGTCTGGAGAAAGCAGAACTAACGGCGCGGGTGTTGTTTCCAATGATATCGATATCATCGGCGTACGCCAGTAGCTGTACACTCTTATAGAAGTTTGTACCTTCTCTATTTAGCTCTGCAGCTCGTATTATTTTCTCCAGCATCAGGTTAAAGAAATCACACGAGAGTGAGTCACCTTGTCTGAAACCTCGTCTGGTATCGAACGGCTCGGAGAGGTCCTTCCCGATCCTGACGGAGCTTTTGGTGTTGCTCAACGTCAGCTTACACAGCCGTATTAGTTTTTCGGGGATACCAAATTCAGACATCGCGGCATAAAGGCAGCTCCTTTTCGTGCTGTCGAAAGCAGCTTTAAAGTCGACAAAGAGATGGTGTGTGTCGATCCTATTTTCACGGGTCTTCTCCAAAATTTGGCGCATAGTGAATATCTGGTCCGTTGTTGATTTTCCAGGTCTAAAGCCACACTGATAAGGTCCAATCAGTTGTTGACGGTGGGCTTTAGTCTTTCACACAATACGCTCGACAGAACCTTATACGCGATGTTGAGGAGGCTTATCCCACGGTAATTGGCGCAAATTGTGGGGTCTCCCTTTTTGTGTATTGGGCAGAGTACACTGAGATTCCAATCGTCAGGCATGCTTTCTTCCGACCATATTCTGCAAAAAAGCTGATGCAAGCACCTTATCAGCTCTTCGCCGCCGTATTTGAATAGCTCGGCCGGTAATCCATCGGCACCCGCCGCCTTATTGTTCTTCAAGCGGGTAATTGCTATTCGAATTTCTTCACGGTCGGGCAATGGAACATCTGCTCCATCGTCGACAATTGGGGAATCGGGTTCGCCATCTCCTGGTGTTGTACTTTCACTGCCATTCAGCAGGCTGGAGAAGTGTTCCCTCCACAAACTCAGTATACTCTGGTCATCAATAACTAGATCACCTCTGGGGGTCCTACAGGAGTGCGCTCCGGTCTTGAAACCTTCAGTTAGTCGCAGGGTCTTTTCGTAAAATTTTCGAGCATTACCCCTGTCGGCCAGCTTGTCAAGCTCTTCATACTCACGCATTTCGGCCTCCTTCTTTTTTTGTCTGCAAATGCGTCTCGCTTCCCTCTTCAGCTCTCGGTATCTTTCCCATCCCGCTCGTGTTGCGGTCGATCGCAACATTGCGAGGTAGGCAGTCTGTTTTCTCTCCACTGCGAGACGACAATCCTCATCATACCAGCTGTTTTTTTGACTTTTCCGAAAACCAATGGTTTCGGTTGCAGCGGTACGTAAGGAGTTTGATATGCCGTCCCACAGCTCCCTTATACCGAGATGCTGATGAGTGCTCTCAGAGAGCAGGAGTGCAAGTCGAGTAGAAAATCGTTCGGCTGTCGGTTGTGATTGCAGCTTCTCGATGTCGAACCTTCCTTGTGTTTGTTGACGTGTACGCTTTTCTACACAGAGGCGGGTGCGTATCTTAGCTGCTACAAGATAGTGGTCCGAGTCGATGTTGGGACCACGAAGCGTACGCACATCAAAAACACTGGAGACATGTCGTCCATCTATCACAACATGATCGATCTGGTTGCGAGTGATTCGATCCGGGGACAGCCAAGTAGCTTGATGGATTTTCTTATGCTGGAATCTAGTACTACAGACGACCATATTTCGGGCTCCGGCGAAGTCGATCAGCCTCAGACCGTTTGGTGATGTTTCGTCATGGAGGCTGAATTTTCCGACAGTTGTGCCAAAGACACCTTCTTTACCCACCCTAGCGTTGAAATCGCCAAGCACGATTTTGACATCGTGGCGGGGGCAGCGCTCATAGGTACGTTCTAGGCGCTCATAGAAGGTATCTTTGATCACTTCGTCCTTCTCTTCCGTTGGGGCGTGGGCGCAAATCAGCGATATGTTGAAGAACCTCGGTTTAATGCGGATTGTGGCTAGACGTTCATCCACCGGAGTGAATGCCAGGACTCGACGACGGAGTCTCTCTCCCACCACGAATCCCACACCGAATTTGCGCTCCTTTATATGGCCGCTGTAGTAGATGTCACAAGGACCCACCTTCTTCCGTCCTTGTCCCGTCCATCGCATTTCTTGGATTGCGGTGATGTCAGCCTTTACTCTTACGAGGACATCAACCAGCTGGGCAGAGGCACCTTCCCAATTAAGGGTCCGGACATTCCAGGTGCATGCCCTTATTTCGTAGTCCTTTAAACGTTTGCAGTGGTCGTCATCAAAATTGGGGTCTCTCATCCGAGGCTGTTTTTTCTTTTTCATTGGGGGGTGTTTTTATGTGGTGGGTCCCAAACCCTACGCACAACCGCATAGGCGGGTTTCGCCTTCTCACTTTAGCTCGCCTCCAAACGGATGTCTGTTGGCTACCCAGAGGATATTTGATCTAAGACCGGAAGTCGTGAGCTGCTTGAGCCACATGTAAAAGAATCGTTCCTGGCCACTCCCAAGTGAATGACAATCAGAAACTTTCCTCACTTACGTGAACTTCTACATATGACTCCATCCTCCTATATGTTCCATAAATATGCCGCGAATACAGAAACCGTGAATACGTGATGGTAATTTATATGGGATTATAGGGAATATGTTCCTAGGTGACAAAAAAAAAAACAAATAGGTATATAAAAAAATGATTGAATTGAAGTTTTTGAACATTTTATATAATTATCTTAAGGCTTTGGCAATGGTTTGAAGAATTTTGTAATTTTTTCTTGATTAGCAGTTTTCAAAAGCTCCTTAAATTCCGACTGATATACAGCAGTCGCATTAGCAATTTGTCTCTCAAAAATTAGACTTCGTTCCATAGACGGATCAATGTTCATAAAGAAATCCCAGAGCTCATTTGCAATTCTTAAACCTTCACTAAGATTTTTCAAATTGAATGTCAAAAAAGTGAAGAGTTTATTAGTTCCATTTAATTTAAAGTGTTTTGTGAAAGTTTTCTAAAAAATGGGTAAGAATAAGAGTTCAGTTCCATGTGAGTCCCTTCTATATGGAAATATTACCAAAAGTTCAAAAATATTGCGAAAATAGTGGAATATTTAACATTTTCTTTTAATAAGATCTGTTTTACTTTTTTATTAGTCCATTTGACAAGAATATTGGGTTGGATACCAATTGGAATGCAATATTGAGTTATATGGGAAGTAGGCGTGCTTGCGAACCTATTTTGTCCTTTTCCATCCATCATGTCTTCAGGGTATCAAGAAAATATTATATACCGAATTTTATTGAAATTGTGAAACAACCGTTATGTGAACAAAACTATTATACTCTGTGCAACATGTTGCAAGAGCATGAATATCAAATCAATCCGAGTAAAACTCTAAGAGATATACTTTTTGAAAGTTCCGGCTCTCAGGCCACGTCAGTACGAATGTACAACTTTAAACGTATTTATCTCAAAGCTCACTATTTCAAGTCGGTGGACGATTTTCAGTAAGTGGTTGAAGCGATTTTCAAAAAATTTTGCACACATCTTTGAAATAGCATTATCTAGTTAATAAACAGATTTTTTATATTGTTATATAAACAAAGTGAAGTTTTTGGTTAAAACTCTGTCAAAAATTAAAATTTCAATATCTATATATAGCCGAATCCATCAGAGCGCGCCACTCGTTCCTCCTTTTTGCTTTTTGGCGCCAACTGGAAACATCAAGGAGTGATGGTCGTCCTCTTCCACAGCTTCCTCCAGCGGGTACTGCATCGAACACTTTCAGAGTTTTTTCATCCACTCGTTCAACATGACATAGCCAGTGTAGCCGCTGTCTTTTTATTCGCTGAATTATGTCTATGTCGTCGTATAAATCGTACAGCTCATCGTGCCATCGTCTGCCCATAAGATTCGCTTTTTATCTAGTCTGGAAAAAGCAGAACAAACACAGTTGCTTCCGTTGATATCAATATCATCGGCATACGCCAGCAGCTGTACACTCTTGTAGAAGATTGTACCTTCTCTATTTAGCTGCAGCTCGTTTTATTTTTTCCAGCAATAGATTGAAGAAGTCGCACGATAGTGAGTCACCCTGTCTGAAGCCTCGTTTGGTATCGAACGGCTCGGAGAGGTCCTTCCCGATCCTGACGGAGCTTTTGGTGTTGCTCAACATCAGTTTACATAGTCGTATTAGTTTTGCGCGACATAAAGGCAGCTCCTTTTCGTGCTATCGAAGGCAGCTTTAAAATCGACAAAAAGGTGGTGTGTGTCGATTCTTCTCTCTGGTGTCTTTTCCAAGGTTTGGTGCATGGTGAATATCTGGCCCATCGTCGATTTTCCAGGACTAAACCCACACTGATAAGGTCCAATCAGTTCGTTGACGGTGGGCTTTAGTCTTTCACACAATAGGCTCGACAAAACCTTATATGTGATATTGAGGAAACTTATACCACGGTAATTGGCGCAGATTGTGGGGTCTCCCTTTTAATGGATTGGGCAGAGCACACTGAGATTCCAATCCTCGGGCATTCTTTCTTCCGACCATATTCTACAAAGAAACTGATGCATGCATCTTATCAGTTCTTCGCCGCCGTATTTGAATAGCTTGGCCGCTAGTCCATCGGCCCACGCCGCTTTGTTGTTCTTCAAGCGAGTAATTGCTAATTGAATTTCTTCATGGTCGGGTAATGGAATATCTACTCCATCGTCATCGATTAGGGAATCGGGCCCGCCATCTCCTGGTGTTGTACTTTCACTGCCATTCAGCAGGTCGGAGAAGTGTTCCCTCCATAACCCCAGTATACTCTGGACATCAGTTACCAGATCACCTCCTCGGTCCCTACATGATAATGCTCCGGTCTTGAAACCTTCTGTAAATCGCCTTATCTTTTCTTTTATCACGCATTTCGGTCTCTTTCTTTTTACGTCTGCAAATGCGTCTCGCTTCCCTCTTCAGTTCTCTATATCTATCCCACCCCGAACGTGTTGTGGTCGTTGCGAAGTAGACAGTCTGTTTTTTCTCCACTGCGAAACGACAACTCTCATCGTACCACCTGGTTTTTTGGCGTTGTCGGAGACCAATTGTTTCGGCAGCAGCGGTATGCAATGAGTTGGAAATGCCATTCCGCAGCATCCTTATATCGAGATGCTGATGAGTGCTCTCAGAGAGCAGGATGCAGCTTTTCGACGTCGAACCTTCCTTGTGTTTGTTGACGGGCGTTCATTGCTGCACAGAGGCTAGTGCGTATCTTTGCTGCTACTAGATAATGGTCCGAGTCAATATTTGGTCATCGGAGCGTACGCACGTCTAAAACACAGGAGTCATGTCTTCCGTCTATCACAACGTAATCGATTTGATTGCGCATGTTTCGTTCAGGGGACAGCCACGTTGCTTGATGAAATTTCTTGTGCTGGAATCTGGTACAACAGACAACCATATTTCGGGCCCCAGCGAAGTCGATCAGCCTCAGGCCGTTTTGCGATGTTTCGTCATGGAGGCTGAATTTTCCGACTGTTGTGCCAAAGACACCTTCTTTACCCACCCTGGCGTTGAAATCGCCAAGCACGATTTTGACATCAGCGATATGTTGAAGAACCTCTCTTTGATGCGGATTGTGGCAAGACGTTCATCCACCGGGGTGAATGCCAGGACTAGGCGACGGAGTCTCTCTCCCACCTCAAATCCAACACCAAATTTGCGCTACTTTATATGGCCGCTGTAGTAGATGTCACAAGGACCCACCTTCTTCCGTCCTAGTCCCGTCCATCGCACTTCTTGGATGGCGGTGATGTCAGATTTCAGTTGTATGAGGACATCAACCAGCTGGGCAGAGGCACCTTCCCAATTAAGGGTCCGGACATTCCAGATGCATGCCCTCAAATCGTGATCCTTAAAACATTTGCATGTGTCGTCAAAGTGGGGTCAAAAATGGGTTTTCTCTTCCGAGGCTCTGATTGTTTTTTCATTGGGGAGGTTTTTTTATGTGGTGGGTCCCAAACCCTTCGCACAACCGTAGAAGCGGGATTCGCCTTCTCGTTTTAGCTCGCCTCCAAACGGATGTTTGTTAGCTACCCAGGGGATACTTGGTCTTAAACCGGAAGTCGTGAGCTGACATATGACCCCATCATGCTTCTACATACTATCGAAATATGTTTGGTTTATTGTTTTTAGATGAACCAATCATGAGTTATGCTGTCCATTACAAGACCTTTTTTTTGGATACATCATGGTGCCAACAGCTGAGTTTTCGAAATTTTTCAATAAAAATTTCACAAAATACAGTTTAAACATGTATCTTTGATACGTTGAATTGCCTAAATGAAATATATGATGTGAACACAAGATACTCGGCGCGATTACCCTTTCCTCGTCGCCCCGCTCCTATAAACCTGGAGTTGCATACACAATAGTATTATCGTTTATACAGCGACTAAGGTGCATAGGGCTGCAAATACAATATACAGCAGGTAACTAGACTGATTGGAATACAACTTTTCCTTGTTTTACTTTTCCGATGCGACTATTTAAATACGTACGTGTATATCCTCAAGGAAGCGGTTATCGAACATACACGATATATGGTACAAAAGATTCAAGGCTTGGAGACAGGTTAGAGTATTTTTCATCTCAAAAACTGGTAAAAGCTCCCATGTTCTCGAATATGGTTTTGCGGCTCTATGAGACTAAAATGAAGCCCACAATGTTCCATGGTGCTGTCGTCTGATGGTGGCGGCTGGAGCGTTTCCAAAGAACGACTCTAATTGGAATCAGTAGCGCCATAAGGACAACAATAACACTCAATGACATCCTACACGCCAAACCCGTGGAAGTTGCCGGCTGGTGCATTGCGACAAAGGTCGCTATCAGACTCAGAGACGCTAGATACTTGAAGGTTCCAAACGGGCACACTCTGAAATCCCCCGACAGTTGCATCCCTGATTACTTGGACCGCTGCAACGCGGAACCATCCCCCAGCCATCCCTAAGTACATACCTACGAGGCTCCCTCAGATCGTCAAAAATACAGAGTTCTCACTGGGTATCTTTACTTTCATGCTCACCTATACAGTCAGGATTCCTCTGGTGCCGACCACTGATCAATTCATACCATCGTATACCGCCTTGAAATCTATAAACAATTGAAATGTGGTGATCAAATAATATATGTTTATAAAAGCATTTGTCTCATTATAAATATCTGAACGGTGATGCCTCTTCCAGTTTTAAAGTGCTTGGTTGTCACCCAGTTTTCGCATTTTAATTTGATGTATCTCTATATATTCCAGTTTTGTGATTTTTCAAGAGCAGAATGGTCTCCCCTAGCTCCCAAAACTGCAGGCTTTTAGAAGCGACTCACTACTACACCACCTCCATTTGCAGGAGAAGAAGATGATCGAAACGTGTCCATGTAGTACATCTTTTTGGGATCGATCACTGTTGATGCTTTTATATATTGACGAGAGGTTCTTGAATTGTAATTCGATTGGAGAATTTCGAAAAAGTGTTCGATATATTATCCTTTTTATCTGAATGAATATGAAGCTTTCTTAATTCTCTGTAAAATTTGTGGATGTTATTGATTTACGATTTGCATATCTCCATTTAACCATGTTTTTTGTTTCTTCAGAAACGTTGAGTGATCTTCATCTTCAGAAAACGTTATTTTCTTCAACTAACAACTTTATAATGAGTAATAATATTGACACCAAATAAAAATTTAAAACCGGATATAACATGTTTATTATTACAATATTTTATTCGTCAATAATAATTTCACGTCCTGTCAGATCAGCAATTGAGTGTCTAATGGACAGTACAGGCACAGTACAAAATGTTCCCGTGCCAGTGAGACAAAGAAGTGCCCGTAGTGTCGAGAATATTGTTGTCGCTAGCGCATCAATTGAGGACTCAACTCAGTCTCTCCCACGTCGTTCTCAAGCGTTGGATATCTCTGTGACGTCGTTGTGGTGAATTTTGCGAAAAGATCTTGGCCTACATCCTTACAAGATCAAATTGACCAAGAACTGAAGCCGCTTGACCACCAGAATCGTCGTATGCCAACAATTAAAATATACGTTATTGGTCTGGCAGCAATCCTATTCCATGATTCAACATTGCTTCCGAAAAAATTACGGTTTTGGTGCGGTTTATGGGCCGGCGGCGTCATTGAGTCGTACATCTTCTGTGATGATCAATAATAACCAGATATTTTTGGACCGAATTTGATGATATGGACTTGAACAATATGTGGTTCCTACAGAATGGCGCAACAAGCTACACAGCGAATATTACAATCGATTTATTGAAAACCAACGTGTTATCTCACGAAATGGCCCAGTCAATTGGCCGTCTCGGTTGTGAGATTTGACGCCGTTAGACTATCGGCCGATTTATGTTTGAAAACCGTCGAAAATTGGGTTCAGCGTCTGAAGTGTGTCCGTGGTGGCCATGCAAAAGAAATCGATTTCCTCACATGATGGCATCGAATGTACTTTCACAGTAATAAATAATTTCATTGACATCAAAAACCCGTTTTTATTTATCTTAGTGAAAACCCGTTTATAGAAAATGATAGAAATTTTATTCCATGAGCTAACAAAATTGTTCAAATGATTACAATTGTTCTTACAGGTTAGCCCTTATATACACCTCAAACTGCGATGTCGAGTGCATTTAGATTGCCACTCCCCAGCTCATTGTTTGCCTTTGGCTCCTGGACTTGTGTCAAGTACTTACATACCGCTTCATTTTACTCTACTTCCTTTATTAAGCTACTGATTTTATTTATTGTTTGCGTTTGTAAAGTAAACTATCAGTCATTTGAACAAAAAAAAAACTTTTAAAACTTCAGAGATTTGTTTATAGAAAAAATACGCACATATTAAGACTATTATATAAAATTGATGAAACATGTTATTTTCTGATGGTGTTTTGTATCCAGCTAACAAAAGCGTCTACACGAGTGTAAACACCAGGAAAACCTTCTTGTCCACAAGGTGTCGGACCAAATGAAACAACACCAACCTGAAAGTATGATTCTCTACCATTAATTGATTGGGCAAACATTAATGGTCCACCAGAGTCTCCGCGGCATGTGTCGACACCTTTCTCACCGCCAGCACACATTTGAGTTGTGCCTAACTCGATTCTAGTGTATGTGCGGTATTTGGCTTTGCATCTTTCTAGGTTTTCACCTTTTACCAATGCTTTTAATTTCTTTTGGCTACTATTGGATGTTTCCGTTGCTCCCCAACCAGCTATGTCCATAGTTATGCCCTCATAATTACTTGTTGAAGAGCTTGTGCTAATCGGCAAGCAAATTGGACTAACGTAAGTACTGTAATTGACTTTCTCTTGGAGACGCAGCAAGGCTATATCATGTGTTTGGGTTCTAATATTGTACAGTGGATGGCATATTTCTTCCTCAATACCTAAATCGATATGTGGATCCGCACAGAGTTCATTGCCCTTGCTATCAAATTGGCAATCCTTTTGTGTACCTATATTCCATTCACCCAAACGGACTCCACTTAGCCGCCAACTTGCAGGGAGTACACGTTTACTAACACAATGTCCTGCCGTTACAACATAGCGATCATTAATGAGAGTAGCACCACAATGAAGACCTTCACCGCCGTTCGCTGTAAAAAGAAAATTAAAGAAATTATTGAAATAGTATGCATAAATAAATGCACAGTGTCCCAGAGTTAGTGTGCTCATTCATTGAACCGATTATATTGGCATTTCTATGTGTCTATAGATAGATTCGAGAATTGTTTATATTTACAATTCCGTTCAATAAAAGTCTCTTGCTACTTTTTTTGGAGTCGCATACCATATCTTTCTTTAAAGATTGTCAGCCATCCATGCCGGGCATAATTATGGTACTTCCATACAATTTGTAATGAAAATTGCTTGATGCATTTTTCGCATCTTTTAAATTTTCAAAAGGTTTCCTTATTTTTTAATATAGGCATTTATCATATTCCTAAATAATACATATTCGGAATGTGTGGGTATGTGTATTTAGTATTAGTGTTCTTACCTTTAGAGTATTTAAGCAAAGCTGTCCATGGAAATTCATCAATATCAGTCGCGGTTCCACCAAAAATGCGTCCTGTTAAAGGAATTTTACCACAATTAGGGGGCAAAGGCAATTCTCCTCGACTACCCTTCGGTGGGTCAGGACAGCACACCTAAATAAAGATATGTATTCAAATATATGTATGTATATTCATATTATAGTAATAAATAGTATTTATTGAATATTAAAATTGTTATATTTAATGGCGAATTGAATTTTTTAGAAGTCCATCGCTTAAACACAACAAAACCTAACCAACTTTAAACATGTTTTGGTTATTTAACCTTTTTAACAAACATTCTATATTATGAACACATGAACCATTTCAAATAGGTGTAGTAAAAACATAAATTTTTTCGCATTAACTTGAATGTTTTATTTAATATTGTTAATATCATTGATGATTTAGTTATTTTGTATTATTTTGTACGATATTTTATTGCAGTTATGAAGGTAATTTCATAACACCATTCTCACTGAACATTCGTCCATATTGCCAATCAGACCAAACACATTTCAAAACGTTGCCTGTGTATATTTTCAAACAAATCTGAGTCACGTGACAGCACTGTCTGAGAACTTTTTAGCACGAAATGCTATCTTCTTAACGCTATATAGCTTAAAGCACTTATAAAGGGTGATCCATTTTGAGATTCCTATACCTTATTTACGTCGTCATTAGGAACAGGTCAAGGTGCGTTGCGATTTTTTTATGCCCCTCTTTGAACGATTTATACCAATCGTAAACTTGGGTTTTCGACATGGTTGAATCACCAATGAAATGAAATGAAACACAAAATTTCACATGAACTATTTTCAATATTTTTATCTATTTCATTTGAGAATTTCGGGGACTTATTTCACAGAAAGTATTATACAAGTGTAACATAAAATTTTTTTTTCAACATTTCCAACGTTTTGTTGCAAGAAATTTGGTTTGAAACACAAAATTTCACACAAACACTTTGTTCAATATTTTTATCCATTTAATTTGAGAACTTCCGGGTACTTATTTGACAGAATATACATAAAGGAAATTCCCAAATAACATGTTAATTTCATCACAAATCTGGGACGAGAGCTTGAAAAAATTATTATTAATTGCGTACACATTTTTGCACTTCCATAGATTAATTATTACCAAGTAAACAACAACACTTTGTTCGAATTTGAAAATTCATAAATTTTCTAAAAAAATTATTGGTCGTACCTTTTGATTGCGTTGATCACACACGCTTTTGGTGAGGTAATTTCTATCATTTGCCGTTAAATCTTCTTTGACCAGCTCTAATAAGGAATCACATTCATGGATCGAAATGCAGCGGCCTTTTTTGCTATTCGGGGTATCGCAATCATCTTCTGTAAAATATATGCATATTTTATGTGTACATACAAAAGAAATAAAATTATATTCACGAAAACATTTACATATCGCTCATTTACTTGAATAGCTCAAAAAACACAGTTGAGTATGTAGAAATGTGCGCAATTTCAGCGTCCATATTGCATAAAAATTTCAGGCCGATGCGTGGGAAAATAAACCGTGATATAAGAATGTGCCGTTCTTAAACTTGTTGTGTTGCATTAGTTTTTAGTCACAATAACGACACTTCTCAGTTGTGCCAGAATTAGGGATGTTTTCTTTTCAGAAATAACGACATATTTTATGTTCCAACGATATTGGTGAAAAATTAATTAAAGACTTCATATTGTTTTTTTCAGCAAAAACGACACATTAGACTTATGATGGCGAAATTGATTTATATTTTTCACAAATAACGAAAAAATTCAAAGTGGGTCACATTTATGCCCAAAAAACAATATTAGTACACTCTATTTGGTCCATTTATGCTCAACATTGTATTTAATATATTACAGGCCACTAGATTTGTCAATAAACTGATGGAATTTTTCTATATTTGTTAAATAAGAGACAATTGAAAACTTTAAATCGCTCTCCAGAAAAATCGACTTTTTTGAGTTGTGACATTATTCAAGTAAATGAGCGATATATCCAAAGAAATCACTACAACAAAAGAATATGATCGTTCTGCTCCCTTCATTTTTATCATACATGATATTTATAATGAAGTTTTTGAATTTTTTTTTTTGGTTTCAAAATTATTTTTTTTAAGTCGAATTAGAATTGATTCCTAAATTGTCAAATACCTCATTGTTTAACCAATTAATTTGTGCTGAAATATTGATTTGTTTTTGTAATCTTTTATTTTCCTTGCTCCAATGTATAAAGTTTATGCTTTTTCATTATTCTGTATGAGTGTTCATATGGACATTGAAATAGGTGTGTGCTAACAGGTTTGAAAAAATATGAACCTTCAATAAAATTATAGCCACATTCAAAAAAAAAGTGTCACGTTCTAGAGTTTATTCATTTTTTATTGAAAATATGCGCGTTGCCGAATCCAAAAGCAGATAAAATTTTTTTAAGGTAACAAAAACCACATTACATCCAATTTAAGTTGGTCACTAAAATAGGTGTGAAGTACATAAATTTCTTAAATCAATTAAGTCACAAAAAAAGAAATAGGTGCTATAATTAATAACCAGTGTATCCACCATTATTTTTCATCACTGCTTCGATTCTTCTGGGCATAGATGAGATGAGTTTCCGGCAAGTTTCAATGGGTACAATATACCATGCTCTTTGCACATTTTCCCACAATTGTGTTTTGTTGCTGCACTCCTGCTTTGAAACTTCTCTCTTGAGTTCATTCCAAAGGTTCTCAATCGGATTTAGGTCAGGGGATTGACTTGGCCACTCAATAACCTCCACTTTCTTTTCCCGGAACCAATCTTTCACCGCTTTAGAGGAATGCTTGGGGTCGTTATCTTGTTGAAACTTCCACACAAGAGGCATCTGTTCTTCAGCATAAGGCAACATGACTTCCGACATTATATTTCGATAAACAAATCTGTCCATGGTATTTTCTATTCGATGAATTGGACCGACCCCGTACCACGAAAAGAATCCCCATAGCATTATATTTCCGCCGCCGTGTTTTACAGTCTTTTTAGTGAATTTTATATGAAATTCTTTCCCTTGTGGTCTGCGCACAGTCCTATTTGCGTAATTTCCAAACAAATTTATTTTTATTTCGTCGCTCCATAGAATGTTTCGCCCTTTTCGTTCGCCTTCTGCTCCATGCCATGATGCATGCGAAAGAGCAAAGTCTTTCCTCTTTTTTAAATTCGCATTTCTCATGAGCGGAACTTTGCGAGCTATTCTGCCAGGAAGATTTGCATTCGCTAACCTCCTCCTAACGGTTCTACTGGAGATTATGTTCCCAATTTCTCCTGCAACTGTCCTAGACGACACAAAAGGGTTTTTTTTTTACCATGGACAAAATGTAATTATCGGTCGTTAAAGAGGTTTTTTTGATACCCCCGCGGCGGTCTAACGATTTTGGAACTTTCAAAGCATTTGTTACGAAATTCTGGGAGCGTCCTAATGTTTCAGCAATAAATTTGTAAGTTTTTCCTTGCTTACGCATATTTTGGACCAGCTTCCTCTCCTCATTGCTGCAGTGATTCGAACGTCCCATCTAATTCAAAATTTTACTTATTTTCTGCACTAGTAATTTAGCACAACATACAAACTTACCTTTTTAAACGAATTTGTGAATAAAGCTTTAACAGTTTTAAAAATACGGCAGACACACCTATTTTCGTGACCACGCTAAATTGCTCGGTTTGCAAGTAAATATTTTTTTTTGTTTTTGTAATACACTTATACAAGATAACTGTTTTAATTTGACAATTTAAATGCAACGTCTACTTGTTCTATCGATTATTTCAATTAATTTGAAGTCAAATATCGAAATATCTGTAAATTCAGTTATATTTGAGCTCACACCTATTTCCATGTCCATATGTATATAACATTATTAAATAAACTGCAGTAGAATTATTATTATAATATCAAGTGTGCTTTTTATACTCTCGCAACCAGTTGCACAGAGTATAATAGTTTTGTACGGTTGTTTGTGTCACCAAGAAATATAAGAGTTAGATATGGGGTTATATACACATAAATGATCAGGATGAGGAGTGGACTTGAAATCCGGATGTCTGTCCGTCCGTCTGTCCGTGCAAGCGATAACTTGAGTAAAAATTAAGATATCTTAATGAAACTTGGAACATATGTTCTTTGGCACCCTGAGGAGGTTGCTTTCGAAAATGGGCAAAATCGGTCCACTGCCACGCCCACAAAATGGCGGAAACCGAAAACCTATACAGTGTCATAACTAAGCCATAAATAAAGTTATGAAAATGAAATTTTGAACATAGGATCCCATTAGGGAGGGGCACAATTGGATGTAATTTTTTTGGAAAAGTGGGCGTGACCCCACCCCCAAATAGGTTTTTTGTATATAACTCGCAAACCAATAAAGCTATATAAACCAAACTTTCTGCAGTCGTTTATTTTAGCCATTTCCTTATACAGTCCAAAAATGAAAGAAGTCGGATAATAACCAGGCCCACCTCCCATACAAAGGTTAGGTTGAAAATTTCTAAAAGTGGGTTAACTCACTAACGAAAAAAGTCAGAAACACCAAATTTTACATAAGAAATGGCAGAAGGAAGCTGCACTGAGATTTTTCTACAAAATGGAAAATGGGCATGGCGTCGCCCACTTATGGGTCAAAAACCATATCTCAGGAACTACTAGACAGATTTCAATGAAATTCGGTATATAATATTTTCTTGACACCCTGATGACACGTCTGAAAAATGAACGAAATTGGTTCACAACCACGACAACTTCCCATATAACTCATTTTTGAATTTCATCTTATTCCTTCACTTTATAATATATACATTAGGAACCAATGAAGATAGCGAAATAAAACTTTTCACAAACACTGTATATGATCTGTTGCATCACTTGTGAAAAAATTGTCAAAATCGAACCAAGACTTTTCAAGGCCCCTGATATCGAACATGAAGAACTCAGTGCCTAAGAGTAATTTTTCCCCGAAAATATACTTAGGTAAATCGCTCAGATATTTTAATGTAATTCATTTCCTCTGAATTTTTTTCTTATAACAGTTGTACTCTGTACCTGAAATGGTAAAAATCGGGTCATAACTTCCCCCAGATCCCATATACCTAATTATAAGTAATATTAAATTAAGTGAGCGTATAGTCTTCGATATCTTGGTGGTGAAAACGAGTGAAATCGGTTTAGGAATTACCTCAGTCCCCATATACTATTTATGATGATTTTCGTTATTCTATTGAACTTTATACCCAATATATGGGTCGAATTGTGTTATCTTTATAAAATTACAGCAATAAATTGCGAGAGTATAAAATGTTCGGTTACACCCGAACTTAGCCCTTCCTTACTTGTTAGTTTAGTGTTTGTTACCTGGTGGTACTTTCACATTTCCCACACGGACAGTTACTGTAGCCTGGGTGCAGCAAACCTAAAAATAAAGATAAATGAGGATAATAAACATCGCATTTTTCTCGAGATCTACTTTCCTCAAGTCAATAGCATAGAAAGGTCTACATATGTATATGGATATAAAGCAGAATATACGTCGCATATGAAATACATATTCATATGTATATATGTATACATACTATGCGATAGATTTTTGTTAATTAAGTATTTTGTTATTGACTTAAGGGAAGTAGAAAGAAGCTCGTAATGGCAACTTATTTTCAAGAACATTAATTCGGTTTAGCCATAGTTCGGCCACCTCAATGCGTTGTCTGGTCTATAATTCTTTTACGAGTACGATATCAAGTGCAAAATTAGAGTGGCAAATGCTGAAATAAAATCAATTGATCGAATAATCTATGCGTTTTACTCACCAGAACATGTTTGCCAAGTGTACCACATTTACTCTGCCTTAAAAATAGTACTTCTGCTTCTTGTAAATTGGGATTAAGGGCCTTGTTATATAGTTCTGGGCATTTTTGTATTAACATACATTCACCGGTTGCACCATTAGGCGTTTGACAAGCTCCATAACCCTCTTCTGTCAAAATATAAATTTCAATATAACAACATATACAGTGGCTCACAGCCAAAGTGATGCAATCGTACAAGAAATACTAAAGAAAGTATTACTTTCTATATACAGCAGTTTTCCGAAATAACGAAAACCGCTTATAACGAACAAACAAATTTGTTACATAGAGTACCTTAAATAACGAACATCGGGGATTGGTTAGTACTCGGTTTAACGAACAACATGAAGAAGACATAAAGAAAGAGAAAAAATCGAATATCATCGAAACAGAATTAAATATAAAACTTGAAAAATTAGCACCAAATAGAAGTATAAGTGTCAGAATTGGTTCATTTTGGAAGAATTTATTGGATTTGAATTGTTTTGTTATGGTTTTTAATTTTTTAACAAATAATTAATAAAAAAAATTTATTGAACTGCAATTTACGGATATTTAACTTATTTTTATCGAAAAACATACCTCTAAATGAGTACTCGAATTAACCAAAAATTCAATTTAACGAACAGGCCTGACAATTAACGTGTTCGTTATTTCGGAAAACTACTGTAATTTAAATACCACTTTACAGCGGCAGATATGCACATTTGTAATTTTTAATTGCAAATTAAACAACTTCCTTGGCACCTTGAGGAGGAAATGGGCAAAATCGGTCCACTGCCACGCCCACAAAATGGCGGAAACCGAAAACCTATACAGTGTCATAACTAAGCCATAAATTAAGCCATAAAGAAATATCAGAAAGAAGCTGACTCAGATTTTTTTACAAACTGAAAAAAGGGCGTGGCGTCGCCCACTTATGGGTCAAAAATCATATCTCAAAAACTACTCGATCGATTTCAATGAAATTCGGTATATAACACTTTCTTGACACCCTGATGACACGGGTGGAATATGGGCGAAATCGGTTCACAACCACGCCTACTTCCCATATAACTCAATTTTGAATTCTTCTGATTCGTTCACTTTATAATATGTACATTAAGAACCAATGAAGATATCGGAATAAAAATTTACACAAATACTGTATTTGAGCTGTGACATCACTTGTGGAATAATTGTAAAAGTCGGACTATGACTTTTCAAGGCCCCTGATATCGAACATGAAGAACTTGGTGCCTAAGGATAATTTTTCACCGAAAATATAGGTAAATATCTCAGATATTTTAATGTAATTCATTCCCTCTAAATTTTTTTCTTATAACAGTTTATCTATGTACCAAAAGTGGTTAAAATCGGGTAATAACTTCCCCCAGATTCCATATACCTAATTATAGAGAATATAAAATTAAGAGGGCGTATAGTTTTCGATATATTGTATCTTGGTGGTGAAAACGAATGAAATCGGTTCAGGAATTACCTCAGTTCCCATATACTATTTATGATGATTTTCGTTATTCTATTGAACTTTATTCAGAATATATTGGTCCAATTGTGTTATCTTTATAAAATTACATCAATAAATTGCGAGAGTATAAAATGTTCGGTTGCATCCGAACTTAGCCTTTCCTTACTTGTTTATTTTGTAATTTAAACAAGGATACTAACTAAATATTAAATTGCAAATTAAACAAGGACACCGATCTAAAGAGGTTGAAATTACTCTCATCTGCAAACATTACGGTGTTGCAGAAGCTTGTAGCTTATATATGTACATAACTGTTCATTTGCAACTTTCAACTCACACTTCGAGTTTTAGCATTGATGTATGGTTTATTTCGGTCTGTGTGGCCATTTAAATCAGCTTCTCTGAGCATTCTTCTTGTGGTTTTGGGATGACTGTTCTTCCCAAGGATTATTTCCAATTCGTTGCTTTAAGCTGGAACACTTAAATGGGGATTTTCTCGTATTTTTCGTGCAATCCAACGGGAGTCACGTTCGTTCAATGTTTTATTATGAGCCGATTTATTTTATTTGCGACACGATTTTCAAGAACATAACATTAAATGATATGCCGACTCAGTTTCATCATTTACGTGACTTTGCGTTGAATTTTTCCGTCTTTATACGGCCAATTTTGACATATACTTTACAAATGATTATACTAAAGTGACAAAACTTTTAAATTTTATTTAAGGATAGCTCACATGTATAACAGTAATTACTTTGCATTCAAAAATCGGCGCCAAGCTGTCGCCGCTAACGGTAAAAAATTGTGCATCATTTTGGCTGTGAGCTTGTATTTCGGTATACGAACATGTTTTTACTTAATGCTTGTAAAAAAATAAATAATTTTTGCGATTTTTTTTGTATAAAAGATTAAACATATACATATGTACCTAATCAATAAATTAGTAAACGTTTTTAATTACAAAATATAAACATGATTTTTTAATAAGCGATTTTTCATTTCGTTGCTGCATCATTTTGGCTGTGAGCTACTGTATGTACATATAATGATATCATATAGTCCACGTTGGGAATGTATTGTGGGACTAAGGAAATATATATATATATATATTTGGCGTAGGAACCGCTTTAAGCGATTATAGCCGAATCCACCAGAGCGCGCCATTCATTCCTCCTTTTTGCTTTTTGGCGCCAACTGGAAACACCAAGTGAAGCCAGGTCACTTTGCACTTGGTCTTTCCACCGGAGTGGAGGTCGTCCTCTTCCGCGGCTTCCTCCAGCGGGTACTGCATCGAATACTTTCAGAGCTGGAGTGTTTTCTTCCATCCGTACAACATGACCTAGCCAGCGTAGCCGCTGTCTTTTTATTCGCTGAACTATGTCAATGTCGTCGTATAAATCGTACAGCTCATCGTTCCATCGTCTGCGGTATTCGCCGTTGCCAATGTTCTGAGGACCATAAATCTTGCGCAAAACCTTTCTCTCGAAAACCCCAAGAGTCGTCTCATCGGATGTTGTCATCGTCCACGCTTCAGCGCCATACATCAGGACGGGAATAATGAGCGACTTATAGAGTTTGATTTTGGTTCGTCGAGAGAGGACTTTACTTTTCAATTGCCTACTCAGTCCAAAGTACCACCTGTTGGCAAGAGTGATTCTGCGTTGGATTTCAAGGCTGACATTGTTGGTGTTGTTAATGCTGGTTCCCAGATAAACGAAATTATCTACAACTTCAAAGTTATGACTGTCAACAGTGACGTGGGAGCCAAGACGCGAGTGCGCTGACGCTGACTGATGACAGGAGATATTTCGTCTTGTCCTCATTCACCACCAGACCCATACGCTTCGCTTCTTTATCTAGTCTGGAAAACGCAGAACAAACGGCGCGGTTGTTGCTTCCGATGCACAGTGGGGCCAATGGAGATCATTTCTCGGATTAATTAAAAAAAAATATATGAAGATCCTTCAAAACTAAGTACACTTGCTTAAAGTACACAAAATTCTACATCAGTAAGCAAAAAAATAAATGTCAAATACGTAATAGTGCTTACGTAGTGAAGCTACAAACTTGATATTTGTGAAACAAAAATCTAATTTTTTGTTTTTTAAAGCCGCAGATCTTTTGTACGTAAATTGTGTTTTTGTAAAGTAATTCTAAAAATTTGTAAAACTTAACCATGGAACCATCAAACTCAGGTAATAATTGAACTAGTTTGCTAAATTGTGTGTAAAGTTATAATTGCAAAAGTATGTTTTTTTGAAATTATATATATGGAGTCCAAAAAAAAATTAATTTTCTTAGTTTAAGTAGACAAAAAGTTGGTAGTTCAATTGAGTTCAGATAAGATTTAAACACCATTGGAAAGCCTGAACAATTAAATGTTATTTTAGAGAAATTTAGGTTGCGCATCAGTGCGCCTCAGAAGATATCCTCGCATTTGTAATAATATTCCGTATGCAATTTATAAATTAAATTTGCTTCTGGACTGTAGCTTGTGCGCCTAACGGTTTTGTTGTTGTTTTTGTTGTTACATTTACTGTTGTTGTTTATATTGTTGGAGTTTCGTTGCTTTTGTTGTTGTTATTTTATATTTTTATTTTTTGTTTAGTTTTAATATACCATATTTTAAGAGTCAAGTGATTAAATTTTGCAGGAACATGCAACGTCGTTTTTTTTTACTCGCCTCAGCTTGTACAATATTTTCAATTGTGTCAGCTGTAGGACAATGGATGATAAAATCATGCATTTAAAAGAAGAGCTAAAAAAACGTACTGGTTATTCTGAAGACAACTCTCAAGTTTTCAATGAACGAATAAAAAAATTTGTATTTGAGTTTAAGAAAAAATGGAATAAGGCCCATAGAAGGGAAGATAGATTTCTATCTGATATTAATAAGAATTGGCTACAATCGTCAATTGGGTTTCCACTAGGTCAAGCATGTAAAGCATGTAAAAGAGGTCGAAAAGAAATTTCATTTAGTGACTCTAGTGATTCGTCTAAATTAAAAAAACTAAATTTTTAAGAGATACCACAGAGTTACCAGTTTTACTTCATGCAGCAGAAACTAAATTAAGAACAACCGGCTCCGTAGAAAAATCAAAAGCGATACGTAGTATCGTACATTTTTCACCATCAACAGCCAAAAGGTTTAACGAAAGTTTAAAGAAACCTGTAGTCAGTACAAAAATGTCAAATCTTAAAGCTCTATCTGTCTTCGTAGAAGCTAAGCTATCTCGCTACCAATACAATGTTGTTAGACAATCTGCTCCAGATAAGTTTCCGTCATATAAAATTATACAAAACGAGAAAAAAAAGTGCTATCCAGAATATCGGTGCATTACAATAAGCGAAACTTCCGCTGAAGTAAGTTTACAAGCACTATTAAACCACACAGCAGAACGATTAATACAAATTCATGAAAACCGTATTGACTCGTTAATTAACCAAAAACTCCAACTGTATACTAAATGGGGATTTGATGGAAGCTCTGGTCACAGTTCGTACAAGCAAGTTTTTCATGGATGTGATGGTATCGATTCCTCCGTATTTTTAACTACAATTGTGCCTCTAAAACTTATGTTGGCTGAACAAGTAATTTGGAAAAATCCTCGACCATCATCAACTAGATTTTGTAGGCCCCTAAAAATTGAATTTGTGAAGGAAACCAAATCTGTGGCGATTACGGAAAAGGAAAGGGTAGAACAAAAAGTTAAGAATTTAATTTGTACAATTATACTAGTTAATGACAAAGTTGTATATGTGGATCACAAATTAATTTTGACAATGATTGATGGGAAGGTGTGCAATGCTTTAACTGGAACTACATCAACACAAAAGTGCTATTTATGTGGGGCAACTACTAAGGATTTTAACAATATAGAAGACATGATCGAAAGACCTGTAAATGTAGAAAACTTGAAATTTGGCTTATCTATTCTTCACGGCTGGATTAGATTTTTTGAAAGCCTCCTACATATTTCATACAAATTACCGATACAGAAATGGCAACCTAGAACCGATTCAGAAAAACAAATCGTTTCTGAGACGAAGCGAAAAATTCAGAAGCAATTTAAAGAAACTTTAGGATTAATAGTGGACCAACCAAAACCTGGCTTTGGAAACACAAATGATGGTAATACCGCCAGACGTTTTTTTCAAAATGCAGAAAAGTCTGCTGAAATAACCTCTATAAATTTAAATTTGATAAAGCAAATGCACATTCTTTTAATTGTGGTATCTAGTGGGTATGAAATAAACAACAAAAAATTTCGATTTTTTTCACGTAAAAGAGCAAAACTTTTTGTTAAGCAAAAGTGGTACAACATGCTCCCGACTTTGCACAAATACTTTATACACGGACCTGAAATTATTGATAACGCACTTTTGCCTATTGGCCAATTATCAGAAGAAGCACAAGAAGCTCGCAATAAAGATTTTAAAAAATATCGGGAATTTCATTCAAGAAAGTGCAGCCGCGAAAAGTCTAATCAAGATATTCTCAATTCTTTTTTTTTTAACCTCAGATCCAATAATTTCAAGCATGCGAAGATTGCCAAAAAAGAACTTGCAAAATTTACCAGAAGAGGCTGTCGATTTAATTATAAGTGATGAGTATGGAAATAGCGATGATGATAGTGAAGATGTTGATGATGATGATAATGATGATAATGATGATGACGATGATGATGTTAGTGAAGGTGACAATTATTACAATGAGAGTTTAGATACAGATGACATCGATATTAAATAAAAACTTTTTGGAATTGCTTCAATTCTATAGTCATATATAGTAAACCATTATTTTAATATTACAGCTGCATCCAAATCATCCTTCTTAAAAACTATTTGTTGTGACTAACTGGATTTGAATAAAATATAAAATAATCAAAAATTATAAAAATAAAGCTCCAGTTAATTAATCCGAGAAATGATCTCCATTGGCCCCACTGTGCGATGATATCAATATCATCGGCATACGCCAGGAGCTGTACACTCTTGTAGACGATTGTATCCTCTCTATTTAGTTCTGCAGCTCGTATTATTTTTTCCAGCAATAGATTGAAGAAGTCGCACGATAGTGAGTCACCCTGTCTGAAGCCTCGTTTGGTATCGAGCGGCTCGGAGAGGTCCTTCCCGATCCTGACGGAGCTTTTGGTGTTGCTCAACGTCAGCTTACATAGCCGTATTAGTTTTGCAGGGATACCAAATTCAGACATCGCGGCATAAAGGCAGCTCATTTTCGTGCTATCGAAGGCAGCTTTAAAATCGATAAAAAGATGATGAGTATCGATTCTTCTCTCTCGGGTCTTTTCCTAGATTTGGCGCATGGTGAATATCTGGTCCATTGTCGATTTTCCAGGACTAAACCCACACTGATAAGGTCCAATCAGTTCGTTGACGGTGGGCTTTAGTCTTTCACACAATACGCTCGACAAAACCTTGTATGCGATATTGAGGAGACTTATACCACGGTAGTTGGCGCAGATTGTGGGGTCTCGCTTCTTTTGGATTGGGCAGAGCACACTAAGATTCCAATCGCCAGGCATGCTTTCTTCCGACCATATTCCACAAAGAAGCTGATGCATGCACCTTATCAGTTCTTCGCCGCCGTATTTGAATAGCTCGGCCGGTAATCCATCGGCCCCCGCCGCTTTGTTGTTCTTCAAGCGGGTAATTGCTATTCGAATTTCTTCATGGTCGGGTAATGGAACATCTATTCCATCGTCATCGATTGGGGAATCGGGTTCGCCATCTCCTGGTGTTGTACTTTCACTGCCATTGAGCAGGTCGGAGAAGTGTTCCCTCCATAATCCCAGTGTGCTCTGGACATTCGTTACCAGATTACCTTCTCGGTCCCTACATGATAATGCTCCGGTCTTGAAACCTTCTGTTAATCGCCTCATCTTTTCATAAAATTTTCGAGCATTACCCATGTCGGCCAGCTTTTCAAGCTTTTCATACTCACGCATTTCGGCCTCTTTCTTTTTACGTCTGCAAATGCGTCTCGCTTCCCTCTTCAGTTCTCGATATCTATCCCACCCCGAACGTGTTGTGGTCGATCGCAACGTTGCGAGGTAGGCAGTCTGTTTTCTCTCCACTGCGGAACGACAATTCTCATCGTACCAACTTTTTTTTTGGCGTTGCCGGAGACCAATTGTTTCGGCTGCAGCGGTATGCAATGAGTTTGAGATGCCGTTCCACAGCTCCCTTATATCGAGATGCTGATGAGTGCTCTCAGAGAGCAGGAGTGCAAGTCGAGTAGAAAATCGTTCGGCTGTCGGTTGTGATTGCAGCTTTTCGACGTCGAACCTTCCTTGTGTTTGTTGACGGGCGTTCTTTGCTGCACAGAGGCGAGTGCGTATCTTTTGCTACTAGATAATGGTCCGAGTCAATGTTTGGTCCTCGGAGCGTACGCACGTCTAAAACACTGGAGACATGTCTTCCGTCTATCACAACGTGATCGATTTGATTGCGCGTGTTTCGATCAGGGGACAGCCACGTTGCTTGATGAATTTTTTTATGCTGGAATCTGGTACTACAGACAACCATATTTCGGGCCCCAGCGAAGTCGATCAGCCTCAGGCCGTTTGGCGATGTTTCGTCATGGAGGCTGAATTTTCCGACTGTTGTGCCAAAGACACCTTCTTTACCCACCCTGGCGTTAAAATCGCCAAGCACGATTTTGACATCGTGGCGGGGCAGCGCTCATAGGTGCGTTCTAGGCGCTCATAGAAAGCATCTTTGGTCACATCGTCCTTCTCTTCCGTTGGGGCGTGGGCGCAAATCAGCGATATGTTGAAGAACCTCGCTTTGATGCGGATTGTGGCAAGACGTTCATCCACCGGGGTGAATGCCAGGACTCGGCGACGTAGTCTCTCTCCCACCACAAATCCAACACCGAATTTGCGCTCCTTTATATGGCCGCTGTAGTAGATGTCACAAGGACCCACCTTCTTCCGTCCTTGTCCCGTCCATCGCACTTCTTGGACGGCGGTGATGTCAGCCTTTAGTTGTATGAGGACATCAACCAGCTGGGCAGAGGCACCTTCCCAATTAAGAGTCCGGACATTCCAGGTGCATGCCCTCAAATCATGATCCTTAGTACGTTTGCAGGGGTCGTCATCAAAAGGGGGGTTTCTCATCCGAGGCTCGGTGTTTGTTTTCATTGGGGAGATTTTTTTATGTGGTGGGTCCCAAGCCCTACGCACAACCGCACAAGCGGGCTTCGCCTTCTCACTTTAGCTCGCCTCCAAACGGATGTCTGTTAGCTACCCAGGGGATACTTGGTCTAAAACCGGAAGTCGTGAGCTGCTTGAGTCATATGCAAAAGAATCGTTCCTGGCCACTCCCAAGTGAATGGCAATCAGAAACTTTCCTCACTTGCGTGAACTTCTACATATGACCCCATCCCAAATATATGTATTTAATTTTGGTGGATAAAAAATTTATACAAATAATATTGGGAATTGCAGTTTCGTGGAAAACGATTACTTCTGTGATTTGTTATGTTGAATAAATAATCTTAAAAATACATAAAATCACATCCGTTATAGTTAAAAATGTAAAGTGTTTTAACTCCGTAAGGGTTGAATAAATATTCGGTTTTACGCCTATCTCCTATTGTGAAAGTGTGGGGACACCCACACCAACATCATTCAAATCCAAAGTATTGAGGTACCCTGATGGCTAAATGGTCAGCGGGCGCTAACGAAAAAATTATCGTGAACGGTCCCCTCCAATGCCCGGGCGAGGCCGGAGGTGTTAAAATGCCTTCTCTAGGCATACCGGCTCTGCGGACGAGTGGCCAACCCTTTCCGGCTTACTCGTGGTACCAAAACATGAAGGAACAATCAACAACAACAACAACTTGACAACTAACGCTACGATTATTAAGTAACGGAATCCGATGAGGACAACTTGCTCGCCTCCAGCCAGGAGGCAACTTAGAGTAATACCGGATCAAGAATGATAGAATACAATATTACGACATTCGTTTACAGTTAGCTTTTTTGGGTTTTGATTACCTGTTCAGTGACGCGCTCACGATTCCAGAACACTAATTTGCAAAGAATTAGTTGACAAACTGTATATCGTTTTCGCATTTTTTTGCAAGTAAATGTCATATTTAAGCTTCTTTTAAGTTTATTGTATATAGTTAATAGGAATATTTAAAATTATACGCAAAAAGAAATAACGGGTGATTTTTTTGAGGTTAGGATTTTCATGCATTAGTATTTGACAGATCACGTGGGATTTCAGACATGGTGTCAAAGAGAAAGATGCTCAGTATGCTTTGACATTTCATCATGAATAGACTTACTAACGAGCAACGCTTGCAAATCATTGAATTTTATTACCAAAATCAGTGTTCGGTTCGAAATGTGTTTATCGACAAATTTTGTTCAGCGATGAGGCTCATTTCTGGTTGAATGGCTACGTAAATAAGCAAAATTGCCGCATTTGGGGTGAAGAGCAACCAGAAGCCGTTCAAGAACTGCCCATGCATCCCGAAAAATGCACTGTTTGGTGTGGTTTGTACGCTGGTGGAATCATTGGACCGTATTTTTTCAAAGATGCTGTTGGACGCAACGTTACGGTGAATGGCGATCGCTATCGTTCGATGCTAACAAACTTTTTGTTGCCAAAAATGGAAGAACTGAACTTGGTTGACATGTGGTTTCAACAAGATGGCGCTACATGCCACACAGCTCGCGATTCTATGGCCATTTTGAGGGAAAACTTCGGAGAACAATTCATCTCAAGAAATGGACCCGTAAGTTGGCCACCAAGATCATGCGATTTAACGCCTTTAGACTATTTTTTGTGGGGCTACGTCAAGTCTAAAGTCTACAGAAATAAGCCAGCAACTATTCCAGCTTTGGAAGACAACATTTCCGAAGAAATTCGGGCTATTCCGGCCGAAATGCTCGAAAAAGTTGCCCAAAATTGGACTTTCCGAATGGACCACCTAAGACGCAGCCGCGGTCAACATTTAAATGAAATTATCTTCAAAAAGTAAATGTCATGAACCAATCTAACGTTTCAAATAAAGAACCGATGAGATTTTGCAAACTTTATGCGTTTTTTTTTTTAAAAAAGTTATCAAGCTCTTAAAAAATCACCCTTTATATAAAATACAGATAATATAGTACATTTTAAACACCAAAATTCAGTTTGGTTTTCAGCTCCACTCGATTTAGGTCTCCTTTTAGATACTTGTTTCTTTAAACAAACCCACAAAATTTCAAGGGGTTCATGTCTCGACTCTGGGCCGGAGTTTTCACAACTTTCCCACATTTATAGAGCAACCACATCTTCACAGTATGAGCCTTATGTTTTCGGTCATTATCCTGGTAAAATTTAAATTTCGGCTTATTGTCTTCAATAAAACCAAACTTTTGCCTACCTTGACAGACAGTTTCCCAAACTTAACAGTGGGAGTAATATTTCTATTTTCCAATGCTTCTAAAGGCTTTTTCCATTCTTTATTTGGTCCATCATTATATTCGAGCATCACTCCGGTCTCGTCACAGAATATGGCATCATCCCAAAGGGTAACTGGCTTTTCCAAATACAACGTAGCGAACGATAAACGACTTTAAATATTCTTAACGGAAAGCAGTGGCTTCTTCCTTGCAAATCGGGATGGAAACTCATTCTGATTAAGAAGCTGTCTTACAATTTCATGGGAAACAGTGACACCACATTCATTCTGGAGATCAGTTACAAGGACCTTAGTCGAAATTCGCGGGATGTTATGTATTTTTCTTAAAATGTTTCTTTCGTCCGTTCAGATATTTTACCCGGCCGGCCTCTCGAAGGCTTTGCTTTCAGCCTGCCTTCCTTGTTTGCACGTTTGAAAATATTATAAATTGTTTGTCTACTTAAGCAAAGCATTAATGATAATTCTTCGACACTTTTACCGATCTGGTAATTATAGTACACCAACTCAGCCACATCAAAAGAGGTTCTTTTGTCAGGCATTTTATTTTTCAACACACAACCGATCGAATTACATTTTCGTCACTAACTGATAGCATATTGAAAAAAATAAATATGTAAATATAAAAGAAGTTGTAAAATTCGTAGAATTGTACGCTTTGAGCGTTTCATACATAACATCCTAGTTTCAGTGAAAAGCTGGTCGCATTGGCTATGTTTGACTTGTGTCCAAACCTTTTCTTGACGTATTAATTTTTAGAAGTTTAAAATTTTTAAGCTTTTTTTATACTATTTTTTCCCGAATTTTTATCAGTTTAGTTTAATTTTAAATGTTATAAGGAAATACAATCCACTTTAAAAATCAATATTTTATTTCTTGATATACTGTACATATGTATGTATGTACAGTATACTCTCGAAAAGTAAATTCTCAGAAAGTAAATAATCGCGGAAAAGTTAATCACCTTTTAGATTACACATGCACCTCGAAAATGTAAAATTTTTAATTTACTTTTCAGAGAGTGTGATAAAAAATTCGAAACGAAGCAAGCAGCGTTTTATACGATGTTACAAAAACACTTACTATCTTGTTTATCGCGTCTTTTTAGTAAATAATAAGTATTTGATCCACTGGTTTAAAAATGAAAACGATGCAAATCAGGTGTCAGACTTTTTGAATTGTACAAAAATGGTCAGAAAATATATTGCAAAAGAACAAAAACAAAAGAATATTCAAGATCTTTTCTCTTCATAGTAAATAGTTACATATGTATGTATGTAAATGTAAATATGTTTTTCATGTAAATCCATATGTTTTATTGAAGCAAATAAATTAATGAATTTTTTAAGTTTAAAAATGCATTTGATATTATAAAAACAGATAATTTATGTATACATATATGTATTTGAAAAAGTAAATTACTCGAAAAAGTAAATTACCCAAAATACCAATCGATTTACTTTTCGAGTGTATACTGTACATACATAAATGTAGTACTGATACAAAGTAAACTAAATTTAATTACTTTTAGTTTATTATATATATGTATATATATACATATATATGTACATATATATATAATGCAATAATAACGTGTATAACTGATATTATTATTATTATATATATCCCGAGAATTCTTGGAAAGTTTAAATGAATTATATGGAAGTGAAAATCAAGAAATTCCAAGTAGCGATTATTTACATATACATACAAAGAGAATAAAATGTTCATACATATGTACTAAGCTGTGTTCCATCACTGCCCTGTCGGAAATTGTAGTTATAAAATTTGGAATCCGCACTTTTCGTCTCATACACATTTCTATGTATATTTTAAATTCTTACCTTTATCTCATGTACAATTTTAAGTTTAATTGCGACAATTTTTCGTAAAAAGTTTTTATAATACTTATGCCCGGTTTCACAGTTCGTACTTTAGTTGTGCCCAAATAAAATCATTGTTGATTGTCTGAGTAGTCATTTGCGTTTCACAGTCGATGCTTATTTTCTATAAATTCTATTATGATATATGGCAGCACAATGAAAAACATTTGTTTACAAATACCATCTGACAAATTGAAATTATTGTTGATGAAAAATAACTTTGCGACGAATAAATTTAGAATCTGGGAAATGGATGGAAACAATAAAAGGACACCGAATTTCACCGCAAGCGAGTGGGGGCACCTATTGCAACTCGCAGGAAAGCATATAACCGTCATTGAATGCAAGAGATTCCAAAAAAATTTTCAGCAAATAATTTTTATTTTATTTTTTTTGACAAATAAGTCAATATTCAAAACAAAAATCAGCTGTTATTTAAGCTCTACTTAAGTCTCCCATTTTCAGTACTTAAGCAGAACTTTAGTATGAACTGTAAAACGCATTATTTCTGTTTTTTCTTAAGCACAACCTAAGCACTGACTGTGAAACCGTGCATCAGTATTTTTGTATTTTCTTATTGTTCTAATTTTCAATAAAATGTTTTTGTACTTTACACACGAAAACATTGCTTTAAAAATTTCATTCAAAAATTCATATAATTTTCAGTTACATAGCACATATTGTACAAAAAGAACTAATGAAAATGCTCACTAATAAACATATTTCAAAATTCCCGATTGGAGTATATCTATATTTACATATTACTCATACGTATAACAATGATAGCATGTTTATGCCGGGTCAAATAAATATATTTATTTATACACAAATGGGTGATAAGAAATTGATGGCTGTGAGAGCTCAGCGCTTCAATCTTTTACATTTCACAGATCTTACCAGCAGAAACTGCACCGAAAACACCCCAAGTTAATGCAAGTAGAACAGCAACATTCCTTATGGAGTTCATTTTTGTTACAACCCAATATTTAGAATATCTCTATATGCATATAACTTCGATTTTAACAAAAAATATATGTAGATATTGAGAGCACTGTATTTCAAAAGCGTTGACTTTCAACGATCTTTAAACGCACACTGACTGAAAATACTATTCAAATCAGCTTGATCTCAATTATTTGAATCATTCGAATTGTATGTGTACGTATGTACATATGTATGTACATATAGGAATGGATGGACCCGTTCGCTACATAGTTATATACATAAATACTTACATACATATACATTTGTATGTATATGTACATAAGTACAGTATAATCTCGATTATCCGAACATTTGTACATTGGGCATACTTGGGCATGGAATAAATTATTAAAATTAACTTATTCAATTGAATCGCACGACGAGTTTAAAGAAATAACAGAAGCAATGAAAATTCTTTAAATTCTAGCGTTAGTAAAGGGTGCTATAAGAAGTGGCTGTACGGCAATAATGAAGACCCTGGATTTTAAATATAAACAGTAATAGTATGTTTACATTTGAAAATAATCTCTTCTAAGCTCGTTCAATAATCTAACCGTTTAGATATAGTCAAATGATATTATCAATTGTCAAATGTGTTGTATCCAGAGAGGAATTGTGTATGGGAAATCTCGTTTCTTAATTACAGATTATCGAGTTAAGGTCGCAAATGGAGGTAATCTCGTTATACGTAAACAGTGTATAAGGACAGAGAGAGAAGAAGATATTTAAATCGGGGTTGTATGTCAAGTATTATCGCACGTAGAAGCTTTTGAAGCTCTAGACGTTGCTTTTAATTAGTTACAAGGCAATACTAATCGTATCCAATATAGTTGTTACAATGAAGCCCATAAGAGACTTGTCAATGAAAATATGTGATTCATTACGGCAAAGATCAATTACAAGTTACATTCCACCAAAATTTTAAATTAAAATACGGTGATTTTGCGGCATCGTTATTTTTTCTCTAAATTTACATATAAAATTCCCCGCTTAAGAGTATCTGCTTAAGTGCCTTTCCCGCTTAAGTGACAGTAATATTTAGACCACAAATAAAAAATTGTTTGCATTTTTCCACTTTTAAGTGCCTTTTACTATTTTTGACATTGAATGCGCTGGGAATTGTCAAAATGAAAACATACATATGCATAGTTTTGTAATGTTTTTCCAAATTTATTGTTATTAATAAGTATTTTTGTTATTAATAAGAAATAAATGTCACTTTCATTCTAAAAGAAAAAATATTAGATCGAAGTATTTGAGAAAAAGCTAGGTAAGTACCCCGGGGCACTTAAGTGGGATTCATTTAAGTGCCTTTCCCGCTTAAGTGTCCTAAAAGTCTTGCATGTTAAGAAGGGGCACTTAAGCGGGGATTACTGTATTGTTTGATTTGTTTTCAAATCGATTATTCAGATTTTCGAGTATCCGGATTATCCCCTGATTTTATTTGATTCGGACAAACGGCATTCTACTGTATGTAAATCTAAATAAACATTTTAAATTAACATTATATACATTGTTATCTATTGGAATTTCCCAGAACGAGATGTTCTGCCGAAATCAACAAGATGTCAAAATGTAATTTTGATTTATGGTAAGGTCATTATATAGAGTTTTTCAATAAGAACGCCAAGGCGGCCAATTGACTGGACCATTTCGTGAGATAACACGTTGGTTTCAATAAATCGATTGTGACATTCGCTGTGTCTCTTGTGGCACCGTCCTGTTGGAACCACATATTGTCCAAGTCCATCCAATTCGTTCAAAAAATATTCGGTTATAATTGAGTAGTAGCGATTCCTATTCACTGTAAACTGCCGGTGTTGATCCAATTCGTAATTTTTTCGGGATCCAATGACTCATGGAATACGTGTGGATTGCTGCCTGACCAATAACGCATATTTTGCTTATTGAACAAGCCATTCAGCCAAAAATATGCCTCAACGCTACATAGGTCGTAGAGCTCTCAAAGTTGAAGTCACTGACTCCGAATTTCGGTAGCAAATTTTAATATTTTCGACCCGTTGTTGGATCGTATTTCTTTCCATGGCAAACCTTACTGAAGAAAAATGTTAACAGAGCGGTGAAAACTATGGCGTCTTTTGATGTCCCTATCGGCCTACTTTTGTAGCGTCCCTTTTGAAAGCCCCTTAGATTGGTGAGGAGGACCGATAAAAACATATGGCAAACAAGACACATCGTAAGCTTGACAGAAAAATTATACAAATACATCCTTGAAATAATAATAAAAGGTAGATTATATCCTTTTATTTATAATTATAATTAATAAAATTAAATAAATCCAAGATCTCGAATAAAGTAAGTTTGATCAAATACGCAGTTCTCCAGAGTATCATTGTAGGGTATGCATTCGGTGAAAACAATAACTGTAAATATACACACGAGAGGTTAATTTGCGTATACTTCCAACTAAATTCGAATGCATTTTTATTCTCTCGCAACATGTTGCACAAAGTTTTTATACTATTTTATACACCAAACGGTTGTTTGTATGCCCTTATTCTAAACGATGCTAATTAATATTAACCAAATAACAAATAAATTTTGTCATACTATACCCCAAACAACGATTCCGTCTTCTGTTCTTATGTAATTGTCCACCTTCACATGCTTCACATTGACAATAGTCGGGGAATTCCCAAAAAACGATTTAGCTGCGGATTTTTTCTTGATATGCCACTTTATCTTCACACAAAAAAGTTTAAATATGCCGTTGATGATTTAGATTAAGATAAAGAATTATTTTTAAAGCATGAAGTATAAGTTATAAAATGTAAACAAGCATAGTATATTACTTAAGATTTTAAGGCGGCACTTCTTAATATGGTTTTTTCTTCCATACGATTAACGATTTGGTAGGTAATATAGAGTCTCTAACTAAACTACTCCATTTCGACTTCTAAACATCGCTAACTAAACTTTTAGCTATTTTAACACAGTATCTCTATTGGAAAACGTATATTAAAATCTTCTGTAATCAACTCAGAGCTTTGTTTATTGAATTGAAGTCACATTCTAAAAGTGCATATTACAATTAAGCATTTTATTTTCTAATGGTATTTTGTATCCAGCTAATGAAAGTATCCACTCGAGTGTAAACGCCAGGGAATCCTTTTTGTCCACATGGTGTCGGACCAAATGAAATGACTCCAACCAGAATGAATGATTCCCTTCCGTTGAATGATTGACCAATCATTAGTGGACCGCCAGAGTCACCATTACACGAGTCGACACCTTTCTCACCGCCCGCACATATTTGAGTATTATCTATGTCCATACGGTATTTGGCTTTGCATCTTTCCAGGTTTTCTCCTCGTATCAATGCTTTTAATTTCTTTTGGCTCTTACGAAATTGTTCCGTTAGTCCCCAACCCGCAATGCCCATAGTTACGTCATCGTAATTACTTGTTGAAAAGGTTGTGCTCTCCGGTAAACAAATAGGACTCGTGAAATTATTGTAATTGACTTTCTCTTGAAGACGCAGTAAGGCGATATCATATTTTTTGATTGTATCATTGTATAGTGGATGACATATTTCTTCCTCAATACTAAAATCAATAGGTGGATCCGAACAAAGTTGATTGCCCCTTCTATCAAATTGGCAATCTTGTGATGTCTCTACATCCCATTCACCCAAACGAACTCCAGTTAGGCGCCAATTTGCAGGAATTACTTGTTTTCTAACACAATGTGCTGCCGTTACAACATAGCGATCATTAATGAGACTAGCACCGCAACGAAAAACTTTCTCACCGTTTGCTGAAAAAAAGAGACGAAACTAAAAATTATAACCAGTAAGCAAATAAAGTAATAGAAGTATATGTATATTGATTAGTCTGAATGGACCACATTCAATCCTGCCATTATTATTATACTAGCAGACCCGGCCACACGTTTTTGGGGCTAGGTATACATTAAATTGAGTTGGTCCAATCTTGGCTTCGGCGACGATATTGATTACTCGAGGTCGATTTATGTTACGCAGCATGATGACAACTCACACTACTTTTAATTGCAAAGTGAGTGTTGATAGTTCAGGCAATTTTAAATAGTTTGGGATAATTGATTACGTTATCCTGGTTTGTAGCTGTGTCAACTCTCTTGGACCGAAATTCTAAATTGTCGCATTAATTGTCATTTATCAGTCAGGAAAAATTCTCTTTCGAGTCAATGAAGTTACAGAAATCTGTTGGAAATGCTATTAATCTATCGAGGTGTCAACTGCGACCCTACCATTTCCAACTGATTCTACAATCCCAATTTGATATTGTTGTAAAAACACTCATATGTTAGTGGTTAGTTGGCGATTCTTTATGTGTCACCACAAATTAAATGATTTTAGGTATGCGATTAGCCCGTCAGTAACAGTTGATCCAGGAATAATTGGAAGAGTCTGGTGTAAATCACCATAAACGTTCATCGGCAATCAAGATCTTTTAAAGTCCTGTGCAGTACCTCCAGCGACTTCTTGAATATTTGGAAAATCTTCGTTATAGCGCTATTTTTGGCGATTTTGCCAACTGGTGTTTCGTTCATTTGCAATTTAGGAGTAATTTCAAGGCCGAATGTGCCGTTTGTTTGCCTACTAATAGGTGCCAAGATGCCCCGAAAATGAGTGAAATTGGTTCTGGAATTACATCAGCCCTCATATACTATATATGATGATTTTCTATTGGACTTTATGCCGAATATATAGGCCAAATTTCGAGAGTATAAAATATTCGGTTGGACCCGAACTTAGCCTTTCCTTATTTGTTACAAATTGTTTTGGGCTATCGATACAACCTTATACAATTGAACAATAACAAAAATATTTTAACAAAGCAACATTGACAACCTTCAAAATATTATTTTTTTGTTTTGTCTTTATATATTTTTCTTGTCAACTCGAATAAAATTATCTTATTATTATCTTCCTCGCAATTTTTCCATATTTACTCACTCTCTAGTCTTTTCCTGGCCTTCCACGAATATTTCAAGAATAAAATTAGCCAGATCGGTTTGGCCGTTCTCGACTTTTTGCGAGACTAACGAACAGCAATTCATGTTTATATTATATTTCTGTAACTGTAAATTAGAAGTAAAACAAATTGTTAATTATTAATATCTCCTAACTAAATTTCATCAAAATCCGTTCAGCCGTTTAGGCATGATAGAGCAAAACTCCCAGCACAAACCATAAAAAATGATCTTTTTGATCTTATATCCGTTTTTAGGTAACCATCTATTACCTTACTAAATTTCATCAAAATCAATTTAGTTATCTGCCTACTGCCCATCTCCTAAGAACGATGGCGTGATTATTTATAGCCTATGACCATTTCTAGGTTATCATCTATCACCATACCAAATTTCATCAAAATCCGTTCAGCCGTTTAGGCATGAAAGAGTAACAGACAGACAGAGTTACTTTCGCATTTATAATATTAATATGGATATGGATTAATTATATGTATGTATATTGAAAAAATATATGTATGTATATATACATATTTACATAAAGTTAACTAGAACGAGTGTTCTAACCTTTCGTGTATATAAGCAAAGCCGTCCATGGGAATTCATCAATATCCGTCGTGGTTCCACCATAAATGCGCCCAGTTAACGAAGTTTTTCCACAATTCGGGGGCAAAAGCAATTCTTCCCGATCAATCTTCGGCGGGTCGGGGCAGCATACCTAAATACAGTAATATGGTATTTAAAAAAGTAGGAAACAGAGATGTATTTGATATGACAACGATGTTTAAAAAACCAAGAAGAAAATATATTTTAAATTATACCCTTGTACCAATGTTACTACTATAAAGCTATTAATTAAATTGTTAATCTAATAATTTTGACGGTGATCAAATATAAAGTGTGATGCATTTTTGGATGACGTTTTTCTTACCTGTCGTGTTCCCTGTCTACACACGCTTTTGGTTAAGAAATCTTTTTCGTCAGTCGATAAATTTTCTTTCACTAACGGTAATAGGGAACCACATTCAATGATAGAAATGCAACGTCCTTTTTTGCCATTCGGAGTTTCGCAATCATTTTCTGTAAAATAAATGTATGTATGTATATACATATACATATATATGTATGCATACTAGAGCTCTTGGTATTCGACTAATCGACTAACCGAATTAACCGAATAGGGCATTATTCGAATAATAATATTCGGTTTGCACTATTCGGATAGTCATCAGTCATCGACTATTCGATTAACTGCTCATTTTCGACTATTCGGTTAACCGTTCGTTGTCGACTATTCGAATAGTGCAAGTTCATTAATTTTCTTATTTTTATTGAAAAAACTGAAACATTAAAACTAACAAAAAACTCGCTTTAAAATACAAAAAATAACAATGATTTCACGGGATCCATTAAGTAATGACAAACTAGTTTTTAACCATTTCAACTAGGCGAATGTATTAAATCACTATTTCTCATAAAACGTCTATTTTGATATAGGAATGTTAAAAGGTTAACATTTGTTGCTTGCAAGCAGCTTCTACGTGGTGTCACAATGTTTCCAGCAATGGAGAACGTCCTCTCTGATTATGATAAAGTAGCTGGAATACGGAAAATCAAAGGTTTTAGACTGCAAACAATTTTCATTTATTCGAATAGTGACAGTATAACTATTCGAATAACCGCAGTAGAACGACTATTCGAATAGTCGGAACATCGCGACTAACCGAATAGTGCTAACCGGTTAATATTCGTACGAACGGTTACAAACCGGATATTCGAATAATCGGTTTTCAGGTTAATCGAATAATTTTAAGAGCCCTAATGCATACATATAAAGGGTGATTTTTTAAGAGCTTGATAACTTTTTAAAAAAAAAAAACGCATAAAATTTGCAAAATCTCATCGGTTCTTTATTTGAAACGTTAGATTGGTTCATGACATTTACTTTTTGAAGATAATTTCATTTAAATGTTGACCGCGGCTGCGTCTTAGGTGGTCCATTCGGAAAGTCCAATTTTGGGCAACTTTTTCGAGCATTTCGGCCGGAATAGCCCGAATTTCTTCGGAAATGTTGTCTTCCAAAGCTGGAATAGTTGCTGGCTTATTTCTGTAGACTTTAGACTTGACGTAGCCCCACAAAAAATAGTCTAAAGGCGTTAAATCGCATGATCTTGGTGGCCAACTTACGGGTCCATTTCTTGAGATGAATTGTTCTCCGAAGTTTTCCCTCAAAATGGCCATAGAATCGCGAGCTGTGTGGCATGTAGCGCCATCTTGTTGAAACCACATGTCAACCAAGTTCAGTTCTTCCATTTTTGGCAACAAAAAGTTTGTTAGCATCGAACGATAGCGATCGCCATTCACCGTAACGTTGCGTCCAACAGCATCTTTGAAAAAATACGGTCCAATGATTCCACCAGCGTACAAACCACACCAAACAGTGCATTTTTCGGGATGCATGGGCAGTTCTTGAACGGCTTCTGGTTGCTCTTCACCCCAAATGCGGCAATTTTGCTTATTTACGTAGCCATTCAACCAGAAATGAGCCTCATCGCTGAACAAAATTTGTCGATAAACACATTTCGAACCGAACACTGATTTTGGTAATAAAATTCAATGATTTGCAAGCGTTGCTCGTTAGTAAGTCTATTCATGATGAAATGTCAAAGCATACTGAGCATCTTTCTCTTTGACACCATGTCTGAAATCCCACGTGATCTGTCAAATACTAATGCATGAAAATCCTAACCTCAAAAAAATCACCCGTTATAAAATGTATATAGAAAAGTAAAAATGCACCCGTATAATCTGCAACGTACTTGTGGATTTGTATACTCTCGCAAAATGATGCACACGGTATTATCGTTCATTAAAGTTGCTCGTAATACCTAAAACTAAAAAGGCTAGAAATTGAGTTATATACACATGAATGTATATCAAAATGATCAGGACAATGCGGCACGCGACAAGCGCCTGAGTTTTGCCAAAAAAAAAAACATTTTCGGTGGCGCTAAGAATGATCAAAGGACTTATTCAGTGATAAAAAACCATTTAATTTAGATTCAAATACTATTAACTTGACAACAAACTTAAAAGTTAACTTGGAAACTTTGATATTTATCAAAGCAGAAAAGTTTTGATGTTTTGACTTCATTTGTTAGCAACATAGTCCCGCTATCCCTCGTTTCAGAGAGACAACTGAACTTTTCGAAAAAAATACTCTTCTCGATGTTTTCTTTTTTCGTAAGAGTTTTTCTTTATTCTTGATGTTTTTACTTATATTAATAATTAGCAGACCGCTCCGGCTTCGCACGATTTTAAACAAACATTTCAAAAGTTATAAGTTTTTACACTTATACATACACCCTCTCCCATACATATGTACTTTCCCGTTTCTTGCGTGAGTTCATATAAAAAAAGTAAAATGAGGAAAATTCAAACAGGAAATTATATTTTATTTGTAATCAGCTAAAACTTATTACGACCTCTAGTTTTTGATGTCCGTTGCCTTTCTCCCTGATTATGAAGGCGTTGGGGACGTTCAGAGTTCGACTGCCTAGTGTGAGCTTGTATATTTCTATTAAGACGCTGCACACGCTCCATTCTCGACCCTCAAGCGCGAACTTGGGAGGTTTTGAAATTTTTTACACTATTTTATATTACTATTTCCAGAAAGTTGATATTCTAGCAATAAATATAGCCTATGTTACTCGGGGTGAATGTAGCTAGTAGAATTGCAGAATGTAGTAGAATTGAAATCGGCACAGTCGTTTTTGAGTTTATTCAATACAAATCTATCCTCTTTATAATAGTAGTATAGATACACCAACCTGGTTTTTCTTCCAAAATATTAATACGAGCTTGCTGAGACCTTGGGCAGCAAACCTTAAAATAAAAGTAAACGAAAACCAATCAATGATATTCTTACGCTAAAAATATGTATTACATATGTATGCATATAGTCTTTTTGACAAACTCTTTCATAAAGCATAAGTACTGATGTGTGTAGGTATAAAGCGCTAAATAAAGATATTACTCTTATGAATTTGAATTAATAAAGCATCATATGAATAAAAAATATAAAATAATAATATTGACTGATTGGCAGAGAATCATCTATGTACTTTTAATTAGGACTTATACTGGAAGGAATCACCGAGAAGTGTCCAGCTTTGACCAGTAAGAGAGAAATTGTGTTCTTTTGGCGTTGTCCTACCAAGTGGCACACATCGATAGTGAACCTCCGTTGGAAGGTTCTTATGTATTCACATTATACATACATTGTGTAGACTAACAGGCCGATTAATCGGCATCAGCATCAGTAATTACTACCAATTTATGTCTAAGGCGAATGATTTTGCTGGAGAAAATTACATTTAAGAGAAGCTCGAGAAAATAGTTCGTCAAAGTTTTTTGGTTGAAGCATCAATGTGTTGTACTTACCAGAATACTCTTACCAAGTTCACCACATCTACTCCGTCTTAAAAATAGCATTTCCGGTTCTTCTAAATTGGGTTTAACTACGTTATAAAGTACAGGACATTTATGTATTAACATGCATTCACCGGGTGCGCCGTTTGGCGTTTCGCACGCTCCATAACTCTCTTCGGTTTGAAAGATAAATTAATATAGAAAATTATGTGTAGTCTTCTAAGTAATATATGTCAGTAATATATATAAGGAAATAACTCATAACACTAGTTTACAGTCCTTTTTCGACTGTGATGTTGGAAGCTGTTTCTTGGTAATTTTGTATTGCTAAAACCCAAAATGATATCTAAATGATTTTTTTTAATTATTAAGTTATATTAATTACATTATGTACCAAAGCAACTTGTGTTCACAATAAAATTGCGTACTATTGTTTAAAACGCCAAGTCCGGAAAGTTCACTTTTTAGAAGTGTTGTAGTCAAGGAGTGTAAGGGCCAGAATTAATAAATTAGCATCGCAATGTACTTTGCCTACACCCAACCAAATCTTTTAACTTATTGCTTCTTAATTTGTAAACTCTAGTTCACATTTAAATCGGAATGTTATGCTACTGCTTGTACTAGCATATTATGCCTGCGAGTTGTGGAGATGTCGCTTTTGTTTTAACCTTGGACTCTTTCACGTCGCTGTCGATGAGATGAGTCAGTTGTAATTATACTCTCGCAATAAAAGTTGCTAAGAGAGTATTATAGTTTTGTTCACATAACGGTTGTTTGTAACACCTAAAACTAAACGAGTTAGATATAGGGTTATGTATACCAAAGTGATCAGACTAACGAGTAGATTTGAAACCCGCAATCTCGTATCTCGTAAACAAATAAAGCTATATAACTCAAACTTTCTGCAGTCATTTCCCTTACGCCTACTTCCCATATAACTCAATTTTGAATTCCATCTGATTACTTCAGTTTATAGCATATACAGTGGAACTTCTCTAACCCGAATCACCATAGTCCACAAAAAACTTCGAGTTAGAGAGACTTCGAGGTATAGAATTTTCATTAAAACTTACATTTTTTCAAAAGCTGTAAAGTATAGATTTATACACAGTTTTCTTAATTTATTTCGCATAAAGTTTTGTGTATATATCCACAAAACATAAATTCTGTATTTTTATTTGTTGCACTTTGCTATTGTTTGGCTCTTGACGTCGGTATCTCATGCCTTTGTTATACGATTTATAAAATCTATAAATGTAATATCATATTTTTTGTTCGCCTCCATACGAATGTAGGGACTCTTTTAAAATTGTTCCTTGATAGTAACATTTTATATTTTGTATTATGTCCTGGTCGAAAAGTTCGAATTATGGAAGGAAATTTGTATGAAATTTGACTTCTATTGCCAATTCAAAAGTTCGAGTTATGGAGATCTTCGACTTGTAGAAGTTCGAGTAATGGAAGTTCCACTGTATAATACATTAGGAATCAATGAATATGGCGGAATAAAACTTTACACAACTACTGTATTTGAGCTTCAAAATCACTTGTGTGAAAATTGTCGAGATCGGACTATGTTTTCAAGTTCACTAATATCGAACATGTAGAACTCAGTGCTTAAGTGTAATTTTTCACTGAAAATATCGGTAAATCTCTAATGTATTTTAATTTAATTCAGAGGGAATCTTTTTCTTTTAATTTTGTGTCTCTGTACCAAAAATGGTTAACTTCGGGTCTTAACGTCCCCTAGCTCCCATATACCTTATATTCGGATGATCAAACTATCGACGGGCTTTATACCACATATATCGGTTAATATGTGAGATATCTTAGCAAAATTATGTGAGCGTATAGTTTTGGATATTGTGTACCTTGGTGGTGAAAATGAGTGAAATCGGTTCAGGAATTACCTCAGCCCTCATATACTATTTATGATGATTATATGGGTCAAATTGGTTAGTAAAATTTCATCTATAAATTGCGAGAGTGTAAAATGTTCGGTTCCACCCGAACTTAGCCTCTCCTTACTTGTTGCGCTTTAATTTATACCAATTATGTCGATTAATATTTGAGAAATCTTACCAAAATTGAGTTAGATTGTGACACCTAGCACAAGATGATTTGGAAGCCAATACATTTCTCTATACCAAATAGACGGTACAATTCAACAATATTTACGTTCAGAAAAATTATATATTGTCTTCGACAACATATAATAGGGCAGAGAGAGAGTAGAAGAAACTTTCACTAGGCGATTTCGAATAGGAATGTAAATTGTGAATGTTGATTGAAGTAATGTATTACATTTAATTATTTCTTATAATAATAAAATAACTGAAATTAATAGTTTAGTTAGTTGAATTCACTATCTCGTCATATTGATCAGTAGAACCGTTTCTCTATAAAGAACTATTTTGTCCTATATATTTTAATATTTAATTAAGAAAGAGAACAACCCTAACTGCATTCCACAATTTGCAAATGCTATGTATGAACACTTTATATATTTACATTTATTAAATTTTCGCATATATACCAAATTGGTGATAAGACATTAACGGCTTTGAGAGTGCTCAGAGCTGCATGATTTGAAAATTCACAAATCTTACCCGCAGAAACTGTACCGAAAACACTCCAAGTTAATGTAAGTAGAACAGCGATATTCCTCAAGGAGTTCATTTTCATTAAACCCAGTATTTAGTATATATCTAAATGCATATAATTTCGTTTCCAATCAAAAAATATGGATATTGAGAGCACTGTATTTCACAAGCGTCGACTTTCAACGAGATTTAAATGCACACTGATTAAATCAAATAAATTACATGGGTATGTAAGGAGCATACATACATACGTACACGAATGCACTCGATTCGTGGTTGACACATATATGAACACACAAACGTATGTATGTAAAGGGTGATTTTTTAAGAGCTTGATAACTTTTTTAAAAAAAAAAACGCATAAAATAAATCTCATCGGTTCTTTATTTGAAACGTTAGATTGGTTCATGACATTTACTTTTTGAAGATAATTTCATTTAAATGTTGACCGCGGCTGCGTCTTAGGTGGTCCATTCGGAAAGTCCAATTTTGGGCAACTTTTTCGAGCATTTCGGCCGGAATAGCCCGAATTTCTTCGGAAATGTTGTCTTCCAAAGCTGGAATAGTTGCTGGCTTATTTCTGTAGACTTTAGACTTGACGTAGCCCCACAAAAAATAGTCTAAAGGCGTTAAATCGCATGATCTTGGTGGCCAACTTACGGGTCCATTTCTTGAGATGAATTGTTCTCCGAAGTTTTCCCTCAAAATGGCCATAGAATCGCGAGCTGTGTGGCATGTAGCGCCATCTTGTTGAAACCACATGTCAACCAAGTTCAGTTCTTCCATTTTTGGCAACAAAAAGTTTGTTAGCATCGAACGATAGCGATCGCCATTCACCGTAACGTTGCGTCCAACAGCATCTTTGAAAAAATACGGTCCAATGATTCCACCAGCGTACAAACCACACCAAACAGTGCATTTTTCGGGATGCATGGGCAGTTCTTGAACGGCTTCTGGTTGCTCTTCACCCCAAATGCGGCAATTTTGCTTATTTACGTAGCCATTCAACCAGAAATGAGCCTCATCGCTGAACAAAATTTGTCGATAAAAAAGCGGATTTTCTGCCAACTTTTCTAGGGCCCATTCACTGAAAATTCGACGTTGTGGCAGATCGTTCGGCTTCAGTTCTTGCACGAGCTGTATTTTATACGGTTTTACACCAAGATCTTTGCGTAAAATCTTCCATGTGGTCGAATAACACAAACCCAATTGCTGCGAACGGCGACGAATCGACATTTCACGGTCTTCAGCCACACTCTCAGAAACAGACGCAATATTCTCTTCTGTACGCACTGTACGCATTCGTGTGGTTGGTTTAATGTCCAATAAAGTAAACTGAGTGCGAAACTTGGTCTCAATCGCATTAATTGTTTGCTCACTTGGTCGATTATGTAGACCATAAATCGGACGTAAAGCGCGAAACACATTTCGAACCGAACACTGATTTTGGTAATAAAATTCAATGATTTGCAAGCGTTGCTCGTTAGTAAGTCTATTCATGATGAAATGTCAAAGCATACTGAGCATCTTTCTCTTTGACACCATGTCTGAAATCCCACGTGATCTGTCAAATACTAATGCATGAAAATCCTAACCTCAAAAAAATCACCCGTTATATTTACACATACATTTTATAAAAACCAAATTGAAATTATAACCTATAGTATTTATTTGGAATTCCCAGTGTGATATGGCTCATTAAATATTCTAACACAATTTCCAGTAAGTCAAGAGGTCATCTTACTGTATTCACCCTTGCGATTTATATGTTGGCAGCCAATGCCGAACAGGTTCTCAAAATTCCAGAGGACTTTACTTTTCTACTTGACTACTCAGAGCTCCAAAGTAGCACCTGTTGGTAAGAGTGATTCTGCGTTTGATTTTGAGGCTGACAATATTGGTATTTTTGATACTGGTTCCAAGGTAGACGAAATTATCTACAACTTCAAAGGTATGACTATCAACAGTGACGTTAGAGCCAAGCCGTAAATGTGCTGTATGTTTATTTAATGACAGAAGCTATTTCGTCTTGTCCTCATAAACCAGCAAACCCATCCCAACAATGAGTTCAAACATTGCAAAAAAACACACTTTCTAGTAGACATTGATGTATATTCGTATGGTAGCATGAACTGGGGCTCATTTTCATGAGAAACTTGAATAATGCAGTCTTCGGTGAACCCCTTCATAAGAGACCTCACCTCATTTTTAGACTGTGATAAAGTTTTCGACTCATTAAGCGCTTTGTACGTACAGTAATTTTTAATTTGGAACATCTTCCTCGCTTTAGTTATAATATTTTACCGATTATACACTCTTTTGAATGTTACAGAAAGCATTTCTGATCTTCTGAGCTCTCAAACGTTTTTACCCAATTGGAGGTTATAGGGCAATAGTTGAACCACTTCAAACTATAAGTGCCCAATTTTGCATACTTGGCATAGCATTGCCATACATGAGTACTGACACATAAAGAATCTGTTTAATAGGCTTTGTATGTATTTGATTACCGAACGCATAACATGACTTGGAAATCTATTGATCTTTGAATTGTAAGCTGTGATGACTTTTGATCTGATCTCTCTCACTCATTGATTTAATTGTGGCATTGATCTGTTTCTCTTTTTATACTCTCGCAACAAATGTTGCTAAAGAGAGTATTATAGTTTTGTTCACATAACGGTTGTTTGTAACACCCAAAACTAAACGAGTTAGATACAGGGTTATATATACCAAAGTGATCAGGGTGAAGAGTGGAGTTCAAATCCGAATGTCTGTCTGTCCGTCCGTCCGTCTGTGCAAGCTGGAACTTGAGTAAAAATTAAGATATTAAACTTGATGAAACTTGGCACACTTATTTCTTGGCACCATAGGAAGGTTGCTTTCGAAAATGAGCAAAATCGGACCACTGCCACGCCCACAAAATGGCGAAAACCGAAAACACATAAAGTGCCAAAACTAAGCCATAAATAAAGCTATGGAAATAAAATTTGATATGAAGGATCGTACTCTTAAGGGGCATATTTGGATGTAATTTTTTTGGGGAAGTGGGCGTGGCCCCGCCCCCTACTAAGTTTTTTGTACATATCTCGTAAACCAATAGAGCTATATAAACCAAACTTTCTGCAGTCGTTTTTTTAGCCACTTCCTAATACAGTCCAAAAATGAAAGAAATCGGATAATAACCACGCCCACCTCCCATACAAAAGTTTGGTTGAAAATTACTAAAAGTGGGTTAACTCATTAACGAAAAACGTCAGAAACACTAAATTTCACATAAGAAATGGCAGATGAAAGCTGCACTCAGATTTTTTTACAAAATGGAAAATGGGCGTGGCGTCGCCCACTTATGGGTCAAAAACCATATCTCAGGAACTACTCCACCGATTTCAATGAAACTTGGTTTGTAATAGTTTCCTTACATCCCAATGATATGTTGTGAAAATAGGCCAAATCGCTTCACAACCACGCCTACTTCCTATATACCAGAACCTTGAAGGCAATCTGAATCGTTTACTTTACAATATATAAAGTAAGTACTAGTGAAAATATCGGTGCAGAACTCTGCACAAATACTATGTTAATAGTGTGGCAGCCCCATTCTAAAAATCGACGAAATCGGACCATAGGTTTTCAAGGCCCCATATATCGACCATGAGGACCTCGGTGCTTCTGACCTAATATTATGGTTTCCAACTTTCAATGGACTTTATACAATATATATGACGAATATGTGGGTCAAATTGTGTATTATATAATATTAATAAAGTTTAATAAATAAATTGCGAGAGTATAAAATGTTCGGTTACACCCGAACTTAGCCCTTCCTTCATTGCTTCAATTAAGAAACTGTTCCAGTGTTACCTGAGTGTTTTCGGTAAAAATTAAATATGTTAAGATTTTAATATTTAATATTTATAAATATTTAAAAAAGAAATACTTATAAAAACTTGTATTGCGTGATTTGCAAAAAACAAACAAAAAGTTATTACAACTAATTCAACACAAACGGGTAAGATATGACTCGGCGACGGAGTCTCTCTCCCACCACACATCCCACACCAATTTTGCGCTCCTTTATATACATATATACACTGGTGGTCACATAATTAAGGACACTCCGTTTTCTTTTAAAACATTGGCTTATTTTATAATTTAAAAGCGACATATTTTTTTAAACTTAAGTTACCAAATTTATTATCTTCTAAGATATAGATTTATTGAAAATTAGCGAAAAAAATGTTTTCAATTCAACGTGCGACAAAAAATTAATCATATATGTATATCTATTTTGACGTGGTCAACTAATTAAGGATACTTCAGATTTTTGGTTAGTATATTAAAAATAATACTAAAAAAATTAAAATTTGATTATAAATTAATTTCTTCTGTTAGTATTTTGACGGATAGCTCTTTGCTTCAAGCACAGCTTTACATCTTTTAGGTAGACTACCGACCAAATGCTGACATCGCTCAGTTGATATGCTCTGCCATATTTCTTTGACATTTTGAAATAATTCGTCAGTATTTTTGCTTGATTTTTTCCCCAAGCCTCTTATGACATCTACCCAGAGGTTTTCAATTGGATTTAAGTCCGGACTCTTCGCAGGCCAATCAAAAAATGTAATGTTTTCGGACGAAAGCCAATTTTTAACACTCCTAGCAGTGTGCTTGGGGTCGTTATCCTGCATAAAAATGTATGGTTCAGGCATGTGTTCCTCTGCAAATGGCTTCATTGTACTCGACAATATATCTTTATATAAATATTGGCCCATTCTTTGAGTTTTCTGTCGAATAGAACCTACACCGTACCACAAAAATATAGCCCAAACCATAATACTGCCTCCACCATGCTTAACCGTTTTTTAAGTGTATCGAGGATGAAATTCCTTGTTTGGCGAGCGTCGAACAAATTGTTTCCCATCTGAACCAAATAAATTAAACTTGGATTCATCGCTCCACAGTATTTGTTTCCAAAAATCTAAGGGTTTTCTGTTCCTTTGCAAATTTAATACGACTCCTTAAGTTTTTGTTTGATACGTGCGGTTTTTTTTCTTGCGATACAACCCCGTAGCCCATTTTCAAGAAGACGACGTCTGATGGTTCGTGTTGATACATCGTTGGTCAGTTGATCCTTTATCGTGCCAAGAATTTGCCTGGAAGTTAAAAAAGGATTCGCCTTGCAAACTCTACAAATTACACGATCGTCCTTTGATGTAGTTTTACTGCGCCGTTTTTTTCTAATTTTATTCCCTGTACTTCCGTAATGAATCCATTGATTTTGAGCACAAAGGTTCCTTTGCTACGGCCTTAATGGACATTTTTTCCTTCACGTACTTGTAAATAATAATTTTCCTCAATTCTGGAGTACAACTCTTTTTTCGACCCATATCTAACAGTTATTTTATTTGAAATTGAATATTTAGTTAATATAAAAATGATTTACACAACTTACCGCAAGTTTTTGTGTTAAAATAATAAAAATCCAACAAAAACAAGTAAGGAAGGGCTAAGTTCGGGTGTAACCGAACATTTTATACTCTCGCAATTAATTTCTGTAACTTTATTAATATTATATAATACACAATTTGACCCACATATTCGTCATATATATTGTGTAAAGCCCATTGAAAGTTGGAAACCCTAATATTAGATTAGAAGCACCGAGGTCCTCATGTTCGATATATGGGGCCTTGGAAGCCTATGTTCCAATTTCGGCGATTTTTAGAATGGGGCTGCCACACTATAAACGAAGTATTTGTGCAAAGTTTTGCACTGATATCTTCACTAGTGCTTACTTTATATATTGTAAAATAAACGATTTAGATCGTCATCAAAGTTCTGGTATATAGGAAGTAGGCGTGGTTGTTGAGCAAGTTAGCCTATTTTCACAACATATCAATGGGATGTAAGGAAACTATTACAAACCAAGTTTCATTGAAATCGGTCGAGTAGTTCCTGAGATATGGTTTTTGAACCATAAGTGGGTTACGCTACGCCCATTTTCCATTTTGTAAAAAAATCTGAGTGCAGCTTCCATCTGCAATTTCTCAAGTGAAATTTAGTGTTTCTGACGTTTTTCGTTAGTGAGTTAACCCACTTTTAGTATTTTTCAACCTAACCTTTGTATAGGAGGTGGGCGTGGTTTTTATCCGATTTCTCTCATTTTTGGACTGTATTAGGAAGTGGCTAAAAAAAACGACTGCAGAAAGTTTGGTTTATATAGCTCTATTGGTTTGCGAGATATGTACAAAAAACTTAGTAGGGGGCGGGGCCACGCCCACTTCCCCAAAAAAATTACATCCAAATATGCCCCTTCATAGTGCGATCCTTCATGCCAAATTTTATTTCCATAGCTTTATTTATGGCTTAGGTATGACCCTTTATGTGTTTTCGGTTTTCGCCATTTTGTGGGCGTGGCAGTGGACCGATTTTGCTTATTTTCGAAAGCAACCTTCCTGTGGTGCCAAGAAATCAGTGTGCCAAGTTTCATCAAGCTATCTTAATTTTTACTCAAGTTACAGCTTGCACAGACGGACGGACAGAGAGACATTCGGATTTGAACTTCACCCTGATTACTTTGGTATATATAACCCTATATCTCACTCATTTAGTTTTGGGTGTTACAAACAACGGTTATGTGAACAAAACTATAATACTATCTTTAGCAACTTTGTTGCGAGAGTATAAAAAATTGGTGTCCTTAAGTATGTGACCAAGCACCAGCACACTCAAAATACAATAAATTCATCAAACCGCCGAATTTTAGTGAAAGTGTCTAAATTTGTCAGTCAAACACGTGCTACATTTTTCTGCACAGTTTTAACATACCGTTGCAATTTACAGTGGGTCTCTAGGCGAAAATTTAGTGCTAAAAGTGGCCACCCTAATTATGTGGCCACCAGTGTATATATATAGACCCAGCTTCTTCCATCCATCGCACTTCTTTTAGTCGTACGAGGACATCAACCAACTGGGCAGAGGCACCTTTAATTAAGGGTACGGACATTCCAGATGCATGTCCTCAAATCGTGATCCTTTAAACGTTTGTAAGGGTCGTAAACAAAGCGGGTGTCCCATCCGAGGCTTTCTTTGATTTTTAACTGGGGCATGTTTTGGCCATATGCAAAAAATCGTTCCTGCCCACTTCCAATGAAAGTCACAAACTTTCCTAGTATGAAATTCTACACCCCTCTGCAAACCTAAATAAGAATTTAAAAAGTACTTAAAAAAATTGATTTATTTTTAACTTTTCTTCTTGATTTGTAATTGTCACAACGATACGGATAATCAAATGTTCTATCGAAATAAGCAAGAAGTCGAGATGACTTTTTTTGGCAAAGTTAAACATATAATTACTGTCAGATATACTTACAGTACTTTACAAGTCCAAAGAATTTTCTCTCGTGTATATACTTACAACGAAATTCGAATAAATTTTTAGGCGTTTTAAGTCATATGATTTATTATTTTTATTTGGATGATGTGGACATAAGCTTGCGACGCTCATTGAGGGATTAACGTAACAGTTCTTAATATATAGAGTCAAGTTTGTAACTAAACTACTGAATTTTAGTGTTACATCGTTAACTAAACATACTTTAACACAATATCTCTATCGGAAAACTTCTATAATCAATAAAATAAAAGTGCATATTACAATTAAGTATTTTATTTTCTAATGGTATTTTGTATCCAGCTAATGAAAGTATCCACTCGAGTGTAAACGCCGGGGAATCCTTTTTGTCCACAAGGCGTCGGACCAAATGAAATGACTCCAATCAGAAAGAATGATTCCCTTCCGTGGAATGATTGGACAAACATTAGTGGTCCACCAGAGTCACCATTACACGAGTCGACACCTTTCTCACCGCCCGCACATATTTGAGTATTATCTATGTCCATACGGTATTTGGCTTTGCATCTTTCCAGGTTTTCTCCTTGTATCAATGCTTTTAATTTCTTTAGGCTCTTATTAAATTGTTCCGTTATTCCCCAACCTGCAATGCCCATAGCTACGCCCTCGTAATTACTTGCTGAAGAGCTTGCGCTGCCCGGTAGACAAATAGGAGTGGTGAAATTATTGAAATTGACCTTCTCTTGAAGACGCAGTAAGGCTATATCATATTTTTTTGTCGTTTCATTGTACAGTGGATGACATATTTCTTCCTCAATACTTAAATCAATAGGTGGATCCGAACAAAGTTGATTACCCTTTTTATCAAATTGGCAATCTTGTGGTGTCTCTAGATCCCATTCACCCAAACGAACTCCAGTTAGGCGCCAATTTGGAGGAATTACTTCTTTGCTAACACAATGTGCTGCCGTTACAACATAGCGATCATTAATGAGACTAGCACCGCAAAGAAAAGTTGTATCACCATTTGCTGAAAAAAATAAACGAAACAAAAAATGATAACCAAACCTACAGTTTGACCAATAATTTTCGAAAATGGTCATTCATTAATGTCTTAATTTTCAACATATGTAGTGAACAAATATATTACACTCTGTGTAATTGCACGGACACGGGGACAGATATCCGGATTTTAAATCTACTCGTCACCCTGATCATTGATATAAATATATATAACCCCATATCTAACAATTTTATTTCTGGGTGAACAAAACTATTATACACTGTGCAACATTTTGTGAGAGTATAAAAATAAAAATTCCTTAATTGTGACACCTGTTTGTTTGGTAACAAATATATCAAAAAATTAGGTATGTATATATCTTATCATACGGCGTTTTATATGGTGAGTACGCTATACGTGACCTGGGGCACGCAGTGCCATATTATTTCTTCATATATTTTTTCTGAAGGAGCGATGTTTTTAACTATTTTTGCGTATTTTAGTGCTTTTCGAATTTTTTTTCGTCCAAGGCAAAATACAATGCAGATGCTGAAATGGACTCAGACATTGATTAATATGCGGACAAAAGTCCAACAACATCTATACCCAATCAAAATGCATCAAAAAGACAGCAGGAAAAATCATCCATTTGATAAAAAAGGCCTTTGTATCAAGCATGTTTCATTATATGCAAAAACATCTTTCTATAAAAAAAAATTAAAAGTTAACCTATGTACATTAGGGTGGCCCTTATTTTCCAAAGTATTCCGATTCTCGATCGCACCCCCTAGAAATATGCGAATAGCCCAAAAACTAGTATATACAAAGTTTTGGGTCAATTAAAAAAGGTTTAGAGGTTGCGCAAGGAGCTTGAAATCCTGAAAAATTAAGAATTTTTGCCATTTTTATGTCTCCATATTTCAAAGCCACACTATCTGGTTTCCATACCGTAATAAGATCTGCATTTTATTACCTTTCCAAAATTACCACAATCTTAAAAATAGGTCGATTGAAGATAGAGTTACAGAAATTCAAATATAAAAATAAATTTAATGTGGTGCATTCTCAAGCGTCGCATGCTCGTGATATACCGTTATAACGGTTCTAATGTTATTCTTATTATCTTATTACGGTATGGAAAACCAGTAAGGGATAATGTGACTTTGAAATATGGAAGTCTGAGACATAAAAATGGCAAAAATTCTTATTTTTTCAGGATTTCAAGCTCCTTACACAACCTCTAAACCTTTTTTGATTGACCCAAAACTTTGTATATACTAGTTTTTAGGCTATTCGCATATTTCTAGGGGGTGCGGTCGAGAATCCAGAAACTTTTTTTATCCTCCATACAACTAAGGGCCACCCTAATGTACATCTACGGTTTGCTTTTAAATTAGATGACTACAAAATATTTTTTCAAATTCTTGGTAACCACTTTATAGCTGGAGGGGACTATAACGCTAAGCATTGTTGGCTACATATGTAGACTGACTAACTCAAAAGGAACTTAGCTATTTACTGGCTAGATTTGGTTATCTACTACGATATACCATAACTCCAATTTCATATTAAGGAGAGCTTTGTCTTAAATTCTGATCATTCACGAATAATTGTAACTTTTGGTACTACTGTGTCGAGTATTGAAAAACCATACAAGATTATTACGCAAAATACGGATATTGAAATACTAGTATTGCCAAGTAGTCTATTCTTTTCATTATTCCTTCGGTGAATACAAGATTACTTACGCACACTATAAAGCTACCTCATCCATGATTGACAGTCTTAATTAAAGCTTTAACCTACGGCACTTCTCCCTCTTTGCGCCATACAAATCGACGATTATAGGTTCAAATAAATTAAATTCTGGCTCATCTGTAAAGTTTACTGAGTTCCAAAGTTTGTTATTACGTTGGATTTACTCTTTGGCATATAGTAAACGTTTCACAATATTTCTCTTCTATAAGTGCAGCATGTTTCGTGGAGTATGCGCTCTAAAATCGAGTGAGTGTAAGAACTTTCGCACAGTTTAAATGTGGACATTTGCAATGCCAGCTTACTCCAACTCCTTAGCGATAGCCACAGGGGATGTTTTGGGGGTTTTCTTGATCCTTCGTGCAATTTTCTTTTCATCTTGGCGTGTGAAAAATTGTTTGAGGCTTCCGCTACCAAATATTCCAACTTCACCGTTCAAAATTTTTAAATTAAACAATAAAGTACTGAACACTAGTATGTGGTTTTTTGACAATATTTAATATTTCGGGAGTATTTTCACCGTATTGTCCGAGCTAGTAAACTTTGACATGTTTATGCTTTTACCTTTTTTACTCCAAATACTTAAATCGCTCAACAAAATTAGCATATTATAACATAAAACTTAATTTTTAACTAATAAAACGCACTTTTTCTCACTTTTGGATGCATGTCAAAATTTTCATTAATTCAAGAGATAAGTAACCTTAAAGTCAAGTTCAAGTCTTTTTTCGGTTCACTGTATATACACTAGAGACAGTGTTCTCACCTCTCGTGTATATAAGCAAAGCCGTCCATGGGAATTCATCAATATCCGCCGCGGTTCCACCATAAATGCGCCCCGCTAAAGAAGTTTTTCCACAATTCGGGGGCAAAAGCAATTCTTCCCGATCAATCTTCGGCGGGTCGGGGCAGCATACCTAAATACAGTAAAATGGTAGAAGAAAGTATATCTTAAACAATATTACCATTGTACCAATATTAATATTGTGTAGCTATTAATTAAATTGTAATCTAATGAATTTAGAGGTCGCAAACTTGGAACTTTATGAACTATTTCATAAAAATTTGTAGATGTAGTTTATCATCTTACCTGTCGTGTTCCCTGTCTACACACGCTTTTCGTTAAGAAATCTATTTCATTTGGTGTTACATTTTCTTTGACTAACGGTAATAAAGAACCACATTCAAGGATATAAATACAACGTCCTTTTTTTCCATTCGGAGTTTCGCAATCATATTCTGTAAAATAAATGAATAAAAATTAAAAGGCACCGGTATAATCTGCACCGTGCTTGTGGATTTGTATACTCTTGCAACATGTTGCACAGAGTATAAAAGTTTTATGTATGTACATATATGTTTTCCTTTTGACAATACTCGGCACATTCAATATCAAAAAAATTAAAAGGCACTTAAAAGAGGAAAATTGCAAACAATTTTGTATTTGTGACTTAAATATTGTAGGCATTTAAGAGAGAAAGGCACTTTCTCGGAGGCTCTTAAGCAGAGAATTTTATACATATGTAAATTTAGATAAAAAACTACGATGCCGCAAAATATTGTCACTTAAGCGGGAAAGGCACTTAAACGGAGGGGCACTTAAGCGGGGATCACTGTATATACATATGTCAGTATATTAATAACAGGTATGTAAATATTGATGGGTAAAATATTACACTAACCTGGTTTTCGTTCCAAAATATTGATATCAGGTTGTTGAGGCTTAGGGCAGCAAACCTGTAAATACAAGTAAAAAAAAAAATTCAACACAGTCACAAACAAAAATTGTTTGGCGTGATCTGGTGATCTTGCTATGTGCCCATTATTTTTCTGGGGTTGCTGAATCCGAAATCCAGGTCCATTTAACTCCATCAAATAAGAGTTTTGACATAACCTCAGAAAACCAATACGGCGGACAACTATTTTCAACTTCATCGGATTCGCATGAAACTCGCTATTCGGGGTTTTCGGGGTCGCAGATTAGGAATCCGAATCCGAATCCATGTTTCCAAAATTCAAAATGGCGGATTCAATTTGGTGGACGCTATTTTGAGAAATTCATCGGAATCGCTCGAAACTCGTTAGTCGGGGGTTTTCGAGGTGTCTACGAATATAATGAATTAATAAAATGTGTCCACTCTATTGGTTCGCTATTTTGAATTTTTGAAAAAATAACATCTAATTTGTAATCCGCGACTCCCAGAACCCCCGAGTAACGGGTAACAAGAGATTCCGGTGATTTTTTCAAAATAGCATCTGCCATATTAGTTTTATGGGGTAATGGGTTATAACCCTTATTTGGTGGGGACCTCGGATTCGGATTCAACGAACCAAAACACCTTTAGCACACATAGTAAGACCCTCAGGCTGGGACAAAAATTACTTTTATGTGGCTGCGCAATCAATAATATTCTAAGTATTTGTGCAAAGTTTTGTTTCGATATCTTATCTGGTGCTTAACTTAAATATTGTAAAGTGAACGAATTAGATGGAATCAAAAATTGTGTTATAAGGGAAGTAGGCATGGCTGTGAACTGATTTCACACATTTTCCATCGGTAACATCGTGGGGTCAACAAAATAATACGTACTAAATTTCATTGCAATTGGTCGAGAAGTTCCTGAGATATGGTTTTTGACCCAAAAGTAGGCGAATCCAAGTATATTTTCCTTTTTTTATAAATATCTGAGTAAAGCTCGTTTCTGCAATTTCTTCTAAAAAATTGGTGTTTCTTACGTTTTTCATTGGTAGTTTTCAACATAACCTTTGTACGTAGGGTGGGGTGGTTATTATCGATATGCTTTTCTTGAACTTAGTGGATTTACAAGCTTCCACTTGGTTTGAAGTTTCTTTACCTACCATACACTTCGAATCTGGCACCAAGTAATTACTAACGGTTTCTGTCTGACGACGAATAGGGAGGCAAACGATGTAGCGATGTTTCAAAAACATCGATATTAGAGTCCGACCGATTACTCGGCCTTGGCATCGGCATCGGCCAGTATCGGCCACAAAATTCAGCATCGGCATCGGCCATTTTTGGCCGATTCTTAGACGATTCTTTCTACTTCTTTTGAATTAGACTTACATCATTTTCTTTATTTCAATTTTTGATTTCTTAAAAGCCTAAAATATAAATCCTTCTGTTCACCTTATAAAATACAGTTTGATTTATGTTGGCCTGAACCAATCATTCATCAATATGCTAATATTAAGTCTAGTATAAATAACTTCATTATTTGTGTATTGAATTTATTATTACATTATTTAGAATGATCGGATTTATCAAATATGCACAGCTTTGTGCAACAACTTGTTGAGCTTTTGGAGATAATTGTATAATGTCACTCTTATAAAAACGCTTGCTTGGCAAAAAAGTGGGAGAGTCTATTATTAAAAGTTTCCCTTGAGACAAATTTTCATAATCAACATCATTGTACCTGTTACATTGAGTACCTTAAATAACGAATATCGGTGATTTGTAAATACTCGGTTTAACGAACAACATGAATAATACATATGAAGAAAGTGAAAAAAATCAAATGACATCGAACCAGAATTAAAAATAAAACTTGAAAAAATTCGAAAGAAATGTGCAAATTGAAAAAAATATTGAATTTTATAAAAAAGCTTAAAATTATTGGTAAGCACCAAATAGAAGTATAAGTGTCAGAGTTGGTCCATTTTGGAAGAATTTATTGGATTTGAATTGTTTTGTTATGGTTTTTAATTTTTTAACAAATAATTAATAAAAAAATTTATTGAACTGCAATTTACGAATATTTAACTAATTTTTATTGAAAAACATACCTCTAAGTGAGTACTCGAATTAACGAATAATTCGATGTAACGAACAGGCTTGACAATTAATGTGTTCGTTATTTCGGAAAACTACTATATTATAAAAATAAATCATTAAGTTTTGAATATTAATTACATTAATAAACAGTTCCAAATTTACATATGGACCGATTTTTTACTTATTTTGTGATGTTATTTGTTTCTGTTTTTCTTTTGTTACTATACTACCTTACTAAATAAATTTGTCCATGAAAGAATCGGCATCGGCCGATACTTTCCCAATTGGCCGATTAATCCGCATCGGCATCGGCTTCGGCCAAAAATTGGGTATCGGTCGGACACTAATCGATATTGCTGTCAAAAAGCACCGATTTTTGCCATCGATGTTTCAAATCTAAAAACATTGATGTTATATTCAGCGATGTCTTATGTCGATGTTTCGTATTCAAATTTTACTTCACATCTTCACACTTTTTCTTGTCTTAATCCGAAACCACCTATTTGGAAACTCTTTTTCATATTGGCACTCGTTGGAAAATACGGAGATCGTTAGTGGAATGTGCACTTGCAAAATACTGAGGTTAATTTTATGATCTGTTATGACAATACAATTCTGGCGTTCCTACTGTGTTAGAACCTGAAATTAATTTTTTATATTCTGCCCTATCACGCAATTCTGTTTTTTCGGAAAAGTTACGAAATCGCTATCATGCAATTCGATCATCTTAACACGCAAGTTCGATATTCGTAGTGTGACATTCACTAAATACATTCGATACATAAAATTCGGAAGTTTTTTTTTTTAATTATTCTACAAGTTTTTGCTAACTGTTAAAGTTAAGTATATACAAAAAAAGGTTAAGTAAACAAAATAAATATTTTAAGATTGTTTGCAGTTGCAGTCGAACACGTTCGTAAACCATATGTCTGGCTTTGGCATAAGGAAGAAGCATCGGAATTTCGGAGAAATATAGCATGTATTTTATTATTGCTCTCTTCCGAGCTTCTGAGGAAGGTGTATGTAAAGATGTCTTTAATCATGGTTCTAGGGCGATCCAGCATCTCCTGTGCAAAAATTTGATTTGTGAAAGTTTATAAGGAGTTATAAGAATTTGTATATGTATATACAGAGGCGGACATAATTTTTCACACATCGTTCAGTTTTCCACAAAAACAGTTTTATCTTGGAAATCATAAAAACTAGCTTATAGGTTTGTTCTAAGGAAATCTTTATTCATATCTTAGGTATTTAAAAATAACAAAAATTTAATAAATTGACTTTCGCTTTTAAATAAATATACCAAAATTGCATATTACTTCATTTATGCAAGGGACAAAATTATTCACACACTCTTGTTTAACAAAAGTTATAATATAATAAAAAAATGTGTATTTGGTGCGCAATCCTTTTGTTTCAATGCATCTTTAAGCATATTTTGCATGGGGTAAGTTAACTTTTTTGTCACACTTGGTCCAATATTTTGCCATTCTCACTGAAGAACATCTCATAGTTGAGATTTGCTGGTAATATTTTGCTTACTGACACGCCTACCAAACGCATCCCACAAATATTCTATGGAATTTAGGTCTGGAGACTGTGGAGGAGTCGGAAGAATATGAGAACATTGTACATATATCATCCATATACGCATGTCCTAAGCAGTATGTTTGGGGTCATTGTCCTGTTGGAAATAAAAGTGATTCCCAAGGTTTAGCTTTTGAACGCTTTCTTTTAAATTGTCCTTCAGTATATTCAAGTAAACTGTTTTATCAATTGTCCCCTCAATGAATACGAGATTTCCAACATCGGCTGCTGACATACAAACCCATATCATGACTCCTCCACCCCAATGTTTAACTGTACTTATCGAGTTATTTTTCACAAGTTCAATATTAGGGTTCCTCCAGACCCGTATTATGCCTTCTGACTGAAAAATATTGAATTTACTCTCGTCGCTAAAGAGAATGTTGCTCCAGAACTCAGATGGTTTATCCTTGTATGCTTTTGCGAAGTCCACCCTCTTTTTTATTAGCATTGCTGGCGGGAGGTTTCTTTTCGCACTATTCGTGAACTGTAACCAGCACGATGCAAGGTTCTGTGTACAGTTTTTACGTGAATATTTTTCCCAATTTCTTCACGAACTTCTGCTGTCACCTGCGTAAAGATAATTTTGGGATTTTTTTTAAGTTTTCTTACAATTTGCCGTTTTTCATCGTTGGTAAGCTTGCGGGGTCACCGGTATGAGTACGACTTTGAAGGTTTTCTTCCCCTTCAACACGCTTTATGATACTGTAAATAGTATATCTGCTTCTATTTACATGTTTACTTATTTCGGCACTTGACATATTTTGTTTATGTAAATTTAAAATAATTTTTATTACTTCAGCGGTAGTTTCTTTTAATTTTCGACCCATTTTAAATAATGACAACTCACTTGCACAAATAACAATACCGAATGTTGTAAATTCAATGTAAAATTATAAATTTTGAGTGTAGCATTCATAGTAGTACATTGTCAAATGCTTCCGTTACATTTTATTACTAAAATGTTTGATTTAAATGTCATGTCATGCCAATTAAATTAAGGTTTATCCATTAAGGCCACATATGGTATTGAAGCGATACTATAACATGTTTTAATACGCAACAAAATGTAAACTGAGCCAATGGAATATCGAAGTTCTTGCCTATTTCATGCTGGTAGTCTCCCTCATCAAAAAAAAACGTAAAACCGAAGACAAGTGATGAACTAAAGATATAGAAGAACTTGCATTCCTCTCAAGAACGCCGAGGACATATGTACGTAAAAACTGCCTTATTTACTCGAACATTTTTAATAAACCTGTTTTGAAAAATCCTTTAAATAAAGTATAACTATTTTTGTTGAACCTGAAGTATGTACATTGTTTCGTTTACATCGAGGTCTTTAAAGTTTTAGATCATAGCGAGATCTCTCCAATTCTCCTCCATCAGCAAAAATATATATGTACATATGTACTTAAGCGAATACATTTTTTGTTCATAAATTCAATCAAAATATTTATATAAGTGTAAAGTTTGTTAGTGTTTTTTTATGAAATTTTCTGATTTCGAGATTTCAGAATTCAATGTTTCTGATTGGATCAATGTGTTGTACTTACCAGAATACTTTTGCCAAGTTCACCACATTTACTCCGCCTTAAAAATAGTAATTCCTCTTTTTCTAAATTGGGGTTAACGGCCGTGTTATAAAGTTCAGTGCATTTTTGTATTAACATACATTCGCCGGGAGCGTCGTTTGGTGTTTGGCACACTCCATAACTCTCTTCTGTTTAAAGGATAAATTAATATGTAGAATTACTTGTAGCTACATCTACTTATATGTATGCATATATGCATTTTCTTAGTAATATATGTATGTATGCTGATCAGGAAATAAGTTTACAGTCATTTTGAGGATGTTTCTGGCTAATTGTGAGTTGCTAAAATCGAAAAAGGTAGTAAATATTATAAACACGTGGAATTTTTTTTATATTCTCGCAACATATCGGAACACAATTGTGCACAAATACAAAATACAAAAACTCAGTGCTTAAATGCCATTTTTTCACCGAAAATACCAATAAATCTCTCAGATATATTATACTATTATGAAGGTCAAAACCATTTATGAAGACTCCTGCAAAACATTTTTTTTAAACCGTGGGCCGTATATACATATATGTAGTTGAAGCCGCTCCCAATAAGAAGTGTTCAATTGCCTTAAAACGCCGATCAAACTACTTCAGCAAAACTTATTTTGATTCAAATGCCAATGAAGATTTGAAAGCAATTTTTGGTATTTGTTCGCCACCGCAATGAACCATTGGAATGATTTGGCTCAGAGCTGGCTAGTGTTGACCACTTATCTGACATAGCTTCTAATGGTCTCAATAAAGCAACTATTTCGATTAACTCTTTTTTGGTCTCTGAGGTGATGTTTGATGTTTGTCAGTTATATATGTACGTACGAAATTAACTTGGTAAAGCGTTCAATCACACAGTATGTTGAGTTCCATCTTGTGCTGATATCTAAAATAAATTAGGCACTTCACCCTCAGACACTTCAGAACTTGTTTACTTGCGTCTTTTTCTTTTTGTAGAAGAAAATAATACTAGCCAGCAGTTAATTGAACGAATGTCCAGAAGGATTTTACGTGACAAGTCCAATTCTCTTGACTAACCTAATATAAAGTAAAAAGGAAATGGAAATAAAAAAGGCGTTGGTACACAAGTGGATGTTAGCTTATCCCAGGCAAGTTTCAGACAATATATATATATATATATATATATATATATGTATGTTATATTACTGTATGTATATTAATAGATACATACATATATCGTTTGGTTTCTATTTCCATTTTTAGTAGTTTAGCCGAGTTAGGTTTATTTTGTTTGGCTTTTTTTGCTTATGTGGCGTGACGTGTGCCTTTGTATTTTCTGTTTCTATTATCTCGGTTATATTTTTAGAATAGAGGATATTCTGCAAATGCTATGTTTTTTCGTATCTTCATCTGCATAATCGCGTTGTACATTATTACCAGTTCCGTTCGAACCAAAAGTCCTACCACCTTCAACACGCTTTCTACGGTTGCGGTTAAGTCCATTATTGATATTGATAGGGTTGGAGGTCCATGCTGTTGAGGGAACCTTGTACATTTTTTTGAAATTCAAGTACTTTCTGTTTATTTTCTTTTTGGAAACCTTTTTTCTTATACCAGGACTTTCAACCAAAGTATTCACCAAATAAGACAATTTCGTTTTGTTAATGGACCAAAGTTTATATTAACAAGTAAGGAAAGGCTAAGTTCGGATGCAACCGAACATTTTATACTCTCGCAATTTATTGTTGAAACTTACAAACATACAAATGGGTAAATTTTCGGCATAAAGTTTAATAGAATAACGAAATTGAAAATTATTTCATTTTCACCAGCGGGGTACACTATATCCAAGACTATGCGCTCACTTAATTTTGCTAAGACATCTCACATATTAAGCAATACATATATACGGAATAAAGCCCACCGTATTTTTGAAAAACCTATAATTAGGTATATGCGAGCTAGGAGAAGATATTTTTGAAAAACCTATAATTAGATATATGAGAGCTAGGATATGTTATGACCCGATTTTAATAATTTTTGGAACAGAGACACACTTTTAGAAGAAAACATTTTCCTCTGAATTACATTAAATTATCTGGGAGATTTACCCATATTTTCGGTTAAAATGTATCCTTAGGCGCTGAGTTCAACATGTTCGATATCTGGGGCCTTGAAAAGTTGTACTCCGTTTTTGAAAATTTTTTCACAAGTGAAGTCAGAGATGATATGTACTATTTGTGTAAAGTTTTATTCCACTATCTTCATTGGTTCCTTATGTATACATGATAAAGTGAAGGAATCAGATGGAGTTCATATTTGAGTTATAAGGAAAGTAGTCGTGGTTGTAAACCGATTTCGCCCATTTTTTATCCGTGTTTTCAGGGTGTAAAGAAAATATTATATACCGAATTTCATTAAAATCTGTCGAGTAGTTCCTGAGATATGGTTTTTGATCCATAAGTGGGCGATGACACTCCCATTTTAGATTTTGTAAAAAAATCTGAGTGCAGCTCCCTTCTACTATTATTTCTGTGAAATTTAGTGATTCTGTCGTTTTTCGTTAGTGAATTAACCCACTTTTAGTAATTTTCTTTATTGGTTTGCGAGTTATATATAAATAACCGATTTGTGGGCGGGGCCACGCCCACTTACCCAAAAAATTACATCCAAATATGCCCCTTCCTAGTGCGATCCCTTTTTCCAAATTTTACTTTTATAACTTTATTTATGGCATAGTTATGACCCTTTATGTGTTTTTGGTTTTCGCCATTTTGTGGGCGTGGCAATTGTCCAATTGCGCCCATTTTCGAAAGCAACCCTCTCACTGCCCCAAGGAACATGTGTTCCAAGTTTCATTAAGATATTTTAATTTTTACCCAAGTTACAGCTTGCAAAGACGGACAGACGAACGGATTTCAAATCTACTCGTCACCCTGATCACTTTGGTATATATGACTCTATATCTAACTCGTCCAGTTTTAGGTGTTACAAACAACCGTTATGTGAACAAAACTATAAATTATACTCTCTAGCAACTTTGTTGCGAGAGTATAAAAAGTTACTAAAGTTGTCGTTACTGTCGTTGTGCTTACATATATTTTATCGATGCGTTGTTCTCTCCTGACGAATATTACTGAGTTGTTCCCTTCTGTGGAATATGTGACCACATTTATGCGTTTCACATGAACACATTTTCATTTACGTTTAGGGAAAATTTTCGAAATGTGAGTTTTTTCACATGTGAAGTTCGTAATAAGAAAAACACAAATGGGTGAGTTTTTTCATTCGAAATGTCGTTCACATCAAGTTTAGATTACTTTGGTCAATTGAGTGAAAGAGATGCTTCTATAATAATTTATTATTATTTCCACAATAACTTCCTTGTGCATGTCCTTATTGCAGATCGTCCTTTTTCTGATTTTTTTTTTGTCTATTTGATCCCATAAATACTCGATGAGCTACATGGGATGTACCGAAACTATAAAAAATCTGGTAGAGTAAAACGACTAAATAATACTGAATCAAGGTAATTTTTCGAAGTGTAAAGAAAAATCCTCCTAAAAGTGCAGTGAAAATGACAAAAGATGTGACAGTTAGTGCTAGCACAATTTGTCGGGCACTACATTCAAGTGGTCTACATGGTCGAGTTCCGCGGAAAAAAACATTGATATTCAAAACCAACCAATTGAAGCGTTTAAATTTCGCGAAAAAATAACAGAACTAAGGTATCTCCTTCTGGAAGAATGTGTTTTTAGCTGAACATTTGCTGAACAGAAAGTAATATCAACAGTGAATCATGGTGGCGCATCAGTGATGGTGTGGCGGTGTATGGCTACGATCAGGGTTAGTAATTTTACAATCGTAGAAAGTATTATGAATAAGATGGACTGCGAGGATATTTTGAAGAATATAACTGAATTTGTATCGCTCTTGAGTATTTCAACAGGAAAATTACCCTAGATACACTCCAAAAGTTGTGAAAGAATAAATGCTCTATTACGAACCCAAGCAATTGGATCACTCCCCACAGCCACCGGCCTAACCCCCAATGAGTATTTATCATTACCTGGACAAAAAAATCAGAAAAAGGACGATCTGCAGTAAGAATATGCACAAGGATGTTATTATGGAAGAATGACAAAAAATTGTACAGGAAGTAGCAAGAAACCTTGTCAATTCCATGCCTCGACGTTTACCATTCATAATTAAAGCGAATGGAAATCACACAAAGTATTTAACTTTTGTTTCCCTCGCTCCTTGAGCATGTGTACACTTTCTTTTGACGCCAGAAATTTGATGTGTTTTCAATTTTATCTTCATACATGTTTTGTTGTTGTAGTAATTTTGTTTTTGTTTTTTATAAACTTGATTAGTATTAAATATTCTTCTAAAAACACATAAATCTTACATTGTACTCGTATCACTTAGCAAAAACATAATTATACAAGCAATTTAGGAAAAAAGTTTTGTACACTTTCTTATGAAGCTGACTGTATATACTATATATGTATGTATATTTACATAAATATCTGCATTCCCCAATTTCCAAATGCAATGTATGAACATTTTATTTAAATTCCGCATATACATATACACAAATTGGTGATAAGAAATTAATGGCTATGAGTGTGCTCAGAGCTTCACGGTTCGGAAATTCACAAATCTTACCCGCAGAAACTGCACCGAAAACACTCCAAGTTAATGCAAGTAGAACAACGATATTCCTTCTGGAGTTCATTTTCGTTACAACCCAATATTTAGTATATCTCTATATGCATATAACTTTGATTTCAATAAAAAATATAGATATTGCGAGCACTGTGTTTCAAAAGCGTCAACTTTGAACGGAATTTAAATGCACACTGATTGATTTCGCATAGGATGCAGATATACATAAATACTTATGTACAAACATAAGCAAATGTAAATGCATATACATATGTAATAGATGTAGGCACCGCTAACGCGATTGTAGCCGAATCTATGAGAGCGCGCCATTCATCTGAATCAATTTCAATCTGAAGCCAATTGGAAATACCAAGCTAAAGGTCCTCCTGCTTCCACGAGTGGGTAATGCATCAAACACTTCCAAAGCTTGAGTGCTTTTGTCCATTCAAATTATTCAAAAGATCATAAATCATACACTTTTCTGCACCATAAATCAGGACGGGACTTGTACAGTTCGATTTTGGTTCGTCGAGATAACATTATCTACATCATCAAAGGTTTGACTTCAAACAGTGACCTGAGAGCCAGAGAGATATTTCGCTTTAAAGCTTTTCCTCAAAATGCTCAACTTCACCTCCTTCAATACTGTTGCATTTCATAAACTTTTTGACAATGCTCAGCTCATTCATTGCAAAAAATATTAAAAGGCACTTAAACGAGAGACACTTAAGTGAGGATTGCTGAATTTGATTACCGAACGCATATCATGACTTGGAAGCCTTGATTAAATATGTTAAGATTATAATTTTTAATATTTATAAATATATGTATAAACATATATAAAAGAAAGTCGTGTTAGGTACACTATTTATAATTTCAGAACGTCTAAACCGATTTTTTTTTTTAATTTGATAGCGGGGGCCAGACATAGGATAATTTTTATTCCATTACCGTGACGAGGAAGTGAATAAACTGTTGTATAAAAATTGACATTCAATATAAAACACACATTTATTATTCAAAACATTAGAGTAGGCGTTCATTCATTAAAATGACAGCACAACTGAAAAACGAAACAAGTAAGGAAGGGCTAAGTTCGGGTGTAACCGAACATTTTATACTCAGGCAATTAAATTATTTAATTTCATTAATATAAAATACTATTTGACCCACATATTCGTCATATATATGGTATAAAGTCCATGACGGGGACATATTATTAAAAGTAAAATTTTCCCTCCAAATTTCTTCAAAATATCTGAGAGACTTACCTATAATTTCCGTAAAAAAAAATTAGAAGCACTGAGCTCTTATCGATATGCGATGCCACACTATAAGTGCAGTATTTATGCAAAGTTCTGTTCCGATATGTTCATTAGTGCTTACTTTATATAATGTAAAGTAAACGATTCAGATCTACTTCAAAGTTCTGGTATGTAGGAAGTAGGCGTGGTTGTGAACCGATTTGGCCTATTTTCACAACATATCATTGGGATACAAGGAAAATATTACAAACCGAATTTCAATGAAATTGGTCGAGTAGTTTGGGATGTATGGTTTCTGACCCATAAGTGGGCGGAACCACGCCCATTTAAAATTTTGTATACAATTTTGAGTGCAGCTCTTCTTTACCATCTTTATAATGAAATTTAAGGTTTCTGGTGGTTTTACTTACTGAATTAAAGCATTTTTAGTAGTTTTCAACACAACCTTTGTATGGGAGGTGGGCGTGGTTATGATCCGATTTACTATATAAGGAAATGTCTGAAAAAACGACTCCTGAGAGTTTCGTTGATACTGCTTTAGTAGTTTACGAGATATATACAAAAACTTAGCAGGGGCGGGGCCACGCCCACTTTCCCAAAAAAATTACATCCAAATAGGCCCCTTCCTAGAACAATTATTTGTACCAAATTTCATAGCTTAATTTATGGCTTAGTTATAGCTATTTATGTGTTTTCGGTTATCGCCATTTTATGGGCGTGGCAGTGGTCCGATTTTCCATTATCGAACTTAATCTTCTTATGGTGCCAAGGAACACGTGTTCCAAGTTTCATTAAGATATATCAATTTTTACTCAAGTTACAGCTTGCACGGACGGACGGACAGACAGACATCCGGATTTTAACTTTACTCGTCACCCTGATCACTTTGGTATATATAACCTCATATCTAACTCGTTTTGTTTTAGGACTTACAAACAACCGCTATGGGAACAAAACTATAATACTCTCTTAGCAACTTTTGTTGCGAGTGTATAAAAAGACAATGTTGTCTGTGATTGGCTGCTTTCGTAAACGCAACATGCAAAGCATTTTTAAAACAGATACCCATGCTATGCAAAGCATTTATGCATTACTTCCATGATTTGCCATATTATACAATGCATTTATATGATGTTTATGAATGTCCCAATGCACTACCTTAAAAAGTTAAAGTTTGTTGTGTTACTAAATTATTTTTTGGATGGATAATTTATTATTGCGTGCGTTAGAATTTTTTGAAGTTATACTTCTTATACGACTTCGGAAAAGGTTGCGATAATTGTTTAACGCTTCAGTGGAGAGGGAATAGCGTTGAATAGCAGAAAACTTAAAGCACTTGCCATGCTTATGCTGTAGGATCAGGAAGAGTTTTTCCCGACCGCGGTATGACAACTATACAACAATTTAAATAAGAAGTTTGGGCTGTGCAATTAAACTGAAAATGCGGAACAAAGAAAGACACGCCGTCTTGGTGGTCAGCAATAGACTGCATTATTTAATGTAATAAAAATGTAATTAGGTATAATGATTTTACTTATGCTAATATTTGGCATGCATGGCTATGTACCTGTACATGCGAAGGAGTTGCGCAAAAGGAGATGACAAAAAGCATTCTCGCTATTATGTTGGTGCGTTGTATGTAGCCATGCATACGTGTGTACATACAATGAGTGATGCAGGAGCATCCAAATTAACTTTAGTATGTACATATGTTTGTTAAAACAATTGAGAGTATGTATGCTCTTATAAAGATATGAGTAGTTAAATATAAAGTAACTGAATAATAGATTATAAAGTACAGGGTTCAACTTTAGGTGACCCAACATCTCGGCCCCGTTGAAAGGACTTTCAAACAGGTAAAACCGCAATTTTGTGAATTGGGCGACGAATGATGCCTTTAGAGGTTTGCACATCAACTACTCTTACTCGTGCATCTTTTCCTAGAACAGCATCTATGACACGACCAATTTGCCATCGTTGCGGTGGTACGTTGTCCTCATGGATAAGAACCAATGCGTTTTTACTGACATTTCCATGGTCAGTAGTCCATTTTGATCTCGCTTGAAGTTCGCTTATGTAGTCGTGTGACCAACGTCTCCAAAATATTTGTTTGATGGCGGTTATTTCATTCCATTTGTTGACTGGATTGACGTTGTCTGCTACTGCTCGCTCGGGAAGAGTCTTCAACGCACTACCAGTTAAGAAGTGACCTGGAGTCAAAGCTTCGTAGTCGCTGGGGTCAGAAGAAAGTGGTGATATAGATCGAGAGTTTAGAACTGCTTCTATTTCTACCAAGGCTGTAGTTAGTTCCTCATACGTTAACTTGGTATTCATGGAGCTTCGATTTAAATGTCCTTTAGCTGATTTAACTGCGGCTTCCCAAATGCCACCAAAATGAGGTGCCCTAGGAGGGATAAAATGAAAATTAACAAATTCATTAGCGCAATAATTTTTTTATGACATCTTGGTTCTCGTTCTTAAAAAGAAAGGCTTTCAATTCAGCTAGTTTGCCGCAAGCGCCGACGAAATTTGTTGCGTTGTCGCAGAAAATATCTGATGGAAGACCTCTTCTTCCAATCATTCGTTTGAGGGATGTCAAAAATACATGCGCGGACAAGTCTTAGACGACTTCGATGTGGACAGCCTTTGTCGCGAAACACACAAATATCGCAATATCAGCCTTATAGGGTACCTTGCCCCTAATACGAAGGTATACGTTGACAGGTCCACAGAAGTCGACGCCACAACGAGAGAATGGGCGTGATGGGGTTAAACGCTTAATTTTGGTTTGTAACGATCCAATGAATACATGACCGGAAAATACGTCTAGTAAGGTCACGAGCATTGCCGATCCAAAAGTGTAAACGAATTAAAGCCACCAGCGCTTTAGGTCCAGCATGGTAGTTTTTAATATGTAGATATCGAACACACCGCGTAGCAAATCCACATTTACTCGGCAGCAAAATAGGATGTTTCTGGCTTTCTGGAAGATTTGTCAATTCAAGTCTTCTTCCAACCTTTAGTAGTTCAAATCCGTGAGTGGTTTCCAAGAAAGGGTTCAAATTTCGTAGCATGCCATTTGTCATAGTGTTGCTTTGTAACGATCGAATATCTGCAGCGAAGTGTTGTTGTTGAACGTTCCAAACAATGCACAGCAAAGCGCGATGTAGTTCATCAGGAGTAATTGGTCCATTTGCAAATTCCGTATTAGATTTCTTAAGTCTAGTGTGAAAACGTAGCATCCATGAGACAATCCGCACTTCACGAGTATGAGTACTGTATCTGTCGAGTGCTTCAAGAATGTAATTATTGGTTACAATTATCTTAAATACTGATTTGCGCATTTCTGCATCAACAATTTCCATGTCAACGTCGTTACTTTTTCCTTTAGGCCAATTTCCTTCATCTTCATATAGAAACTCAGGACCGTTGAGCCAAATTGAATTTGTGAGCTCAAATGGTGTACTTCCTCTGGAAACAATATCTGCTGGGTTGCTTTTCGTTGGTACATGTTTCCAACAAGCGTCCACAGTCGATTCCTGAATTTCTGATACTCTGTTCCCAACAAAGGCTGAAAGAGTTCTTGAATGCATTTGAAGCCAATGAGGAACAATTTGCGAATCAGTCCAAAGAAAAGTATCGAAATTGTAATTAGAGAGTGTAGATTTAATTTTTACAAATAGTCGAGAAATTAGTAGTCACCGCAAAGTTACAATTTTGGTAGTGACTGTCGTTTAGTTGGTGCTACTTGTTTTGCTGTAAGTAGACGAACGCTAATATTACCAACATTGTCAACTGTGCGTGTATATATTCCGCAGCCGTAAGCACGTATCGAAGAATCACAAAAACCATGTATTTGTAAGGACTGCATGTTAGCATATAGACAGTACCTTGGAATTTTAACTGAAGGTAGATCCGAGAAATTTTTGACGAATGTTTTCCACGCCGAAGCGATGTGTTGTGGAACCGATTCATCCCATTCAAGCTTCAGCAACCAAATCTCCTGAAGTAGAATTTTAGCGGTTACGATTACTGGTGCTAGTAGTCCAAGTGGGTCGAAGAGCGATGAAGCGATGGATAGTATTGTTCTTTTAGTGATATTTCCGTTTGTTGGATGCTTTGGTAAGAATGAAAACATAAAATGATCTTGAATTTGATTCCATTTAAGACCAAGAGCACTAGTAACAGAAGTGTCGAGATTTAAAGCCTTGTCAGTGTGATCAACTCTAAAACATTGGTGGTTGGAATGCCATTTTGATAGCTCAAGTCCACCTAGCTTTAGTAACTCTGTTACTTTATGTTCTATCCTGGATAACTCGGCAAGTGAGTCAGCTCCACACAGCAGGTCGTCGACGTAGAATGATGACTTGACAACATCTGACCCAACGACGAATTGCGACACATGCTGATCCGCGAGGTAATGTAGACTACGAACAGCAAGATATGGGGCGGCTGCCATTCCGTATGTGACAGTATTGAGTTGAAATGTTTGAATATCCTGATGAGGCGAACTCCTCCACAAAATATACTGGAACGTACGATGTTCCTCATTGATTAGTATCTGCCTATACATTTTAACGATGTCTGCAGTAAGAGCGAAGCGATGTAAACGAAAACGAAGCAAAGTAATTACAAGTTCGTTTTGAATTGTAGGTCCAACCATTTGAATGTCGTTTATCGATTTTTGCGTATTTGTTCGACAAGATGCATCGAATACAATTCGCAATTTCGTCGTGGTGCTATTTGGTTTCAAAATGCAGTGATGTGGGATATAGTAATGAGGCTTTTCCAAGTTTGGGTTGGGCAATGCTTCCATGTGGCCTAGACTTTCATATTCTTCCATGAAGTCTACGTATTGTTTCCTGAGTATAGGAAACTGTTGTAACCGACGTTCTAGCGCATTGAATCGACGCAGAGCGGTGTTATAAGATTCACCCAAGCAGGAAGGATCATCCTTGAATGGGATGTTCACAATGATCCTACCATTTAGACTTCTAGATACGGTGTCATTATATAACTTTTCGCAGCTATGTTGTTCTTGTGTCCACACGTCCGGCTTTGTTGCAATTTCTTCAATGTGCCACAATTTTTCCAACTTTGAATCTATGGACTCCTCAGAGACAAACAAGCATTTGGTATTAAGCGCGTTAGTGTTCGTTCGATAGCGTCCCGAGACTACCCAACCTAGTAGCGTTTTCTGTAAAATTGGAAGATTATTACCAAGTTTAATTTGTCCTACGGAAAGTAAACTAAAGAAACTCTCCGTTCCCAGTAGTAAGTCAATTGTCTTTGATTTATTGAATTGATTATCAGTGAGTACTATGTTTAGTGGAATGTGCCAAGTAGATGTATCTATCTCCGGTTCCGGATGATAAGCGATGTGCGAAGTAATACAAAACTCAAGAGGTAATTCGAAACTAGTCGCTTGCGATTTAATATTTGTGGAAGTTTTGTACCTTATATTGGTAGAGGACTTACCAATGCTTTGTATCTCAATGTTGTGTTTACTGCGTGGAAGCATCAACTTTTGTGAAAGCTCGTCAGTAATGAAATTGACTTGGGAACAAGAGTCAAGCAAAGCGCGGCCAGGACGATAATTTCCAGAAGCGTCGCGAACTAGAACATCCGCTGTGGCGAGGATGATGTTATCAAGTGGTGTCTGACAGTGTATTGTTGTGATCCTCGGTGACCTGTGACTGAATGATTAATTTTGTTGTAATCTGAATCTATCCTTTCGATTTCCGTCCGTGTAGACAATGCATTTTTGAAGTATGATTCAAGAATGCCAAGTCGACATTTATACTCGGCTGATGAAAGTAGTTTAGCACCTGGCCGTAGACTGGCCTCCACAATATTTTTTATGCGAGAAATGTTTTTCTTAATGTCAGCACGTTGCTGTTTAAGCTCTTCCAAAGACATTTTAAAAATGTTGTATAATGCGACTCGTAATTGGATATTTATTTGAATTGGCGATATAACGACGAGTAATAAAAGCGAATATAATATTTGAATACTTGCGATTGGATTTCCTTTGGTCCAACGAAGCTAAGACAAATGGCAGCACCGCGTTCAAATGGTTCATTGGGTATACGGATATAGCGATATGTATTTAGCAGAGAACGGCAAGGGTACACCCTAACAATAAGTGTACCCGAATCATTTGTGCGTTTACGACACTTAGAGTGTGATCGGCACTCTAAAATATTGATTGTTGCCTTGTACTGATAATTTCGAGCATGCTCATACACACAAGCTCAAACCGATTTCGTGCTCTTTTTCTGCATGTACATGAGTTGAGGCCGATGAAAATGCTAAAGTCCACTTTCACACGGGCAACTTTTGTTGCTAATTCTCGGGCGATTCTCTTTTGCTGTCGCCCCTTGCGTTCACACGAGCAATTCTTGTTCGACAACTCTGTTCGTGTTTTTCTGTCATTCTCTTTCATATAATTTTCTGAACTTCTTGTACGCATCGTTTCCAAGCAAAAAAATATATTTCATTAAGTAATTTTTATCGTTATTCTCAATTTTCTAGCACATTTTAATTATATTATGCATATTTCTATATGTATTTGCAAATTACATACAAAATTAAATGATTAAATTCAAATTTTCAAATATATTGTAAACATTAATTTTAAAATGTGTGCAAATGCAACACTGTTATGTAGCAGCGAACTGTTACGAATAAGAAACACAAAGCGTGTTGCCTGAACACAGCAGACTCGGCACGATTCTCCTCTCCTCGTCGCCCCCTCTCCAATAAAACTAAGAATTGCCGCGACAAAAATTGCCCGTGTGAAAGGGGTCAAAGCAAAAGGAATGTGCGCAATTGAGAGCACAACACTTGAGACAAACAATATGTGAGAGACATGTGTGTGTTGTTATTCTTACATTAGATTCATACATGCATATGTACATATTTGTTTATGAATATGCACATATACATACATATACATATATGAAATTAAAATAAAAAGCCGTGTTTTGCTGCTTCATGGCGTGTTATAAATTCATATGTACTTATTATTTATTTTAAGGTTTACAACAAAGGCATTACATATTTGATATGTATTTGGTCTTCAATGACTAGTAATAAAAAAGAATGAACGAAATTGAGCATGTGAATTATTAAAAATGTAAATATAACTTATTCTGATTTGTTCATATGCTTGTAATAAGAGTGTAAAAATAGTAAATTGTCAACAGACGTTGGTCCCAATCTATTCCGTTTTTCAGTAATGACATTGCCTGCTAATGAAAAAACTCTTTCAGCCGGTGCACTACTGGCAGATATTGTAAGAAACTTCAATGCCACCTTTGACAGAAGAGGGTAACGATTTTCATTTACTCCCCACCACTTCAATACATCGAAATCATGACTTAAAATAACCCTTTCTCTACAATATTGTTCTATTTCTTCTATTGGAGTTTGTCTAGAGTATTTTATTTCAATTTTACTTTTTATAGAGTCCGGCGTTTCAGTCATTTTGCTTATTCCTTTTAAGGCCACAATTTACAACTGATATCAGGCGACTACAAAACAAACCAGCAATTAGTGCTCAATGTCCTGCTTATGCATATAAGTTGAAGACACTCGATCTCATAACTGTAAAACATGAGTGTTTCGCCTACAGCTCATTTTTGCGCATTCCTTTTTGTGATCTATTGTTGCTGTTCGCACATTTGCTTTCAGTGCATTGTGCCGTTCACTTATCTACGCAAAATTTTTGGGTGTCTGGTGAAATAGAATAGAATTTGCTTTCAGTGCATTGTGCCGTTCACTTATCTACGCAAAATTTTTGGGTGTCTGGTGAAATAGAATCGACGCTTACCGTTTGAGTGAGTGACGAAATGCAAAAACACAAAACACGGAAAGCGATTTGTGCGTTTGGGTGTGTTATTCTTTTCTTGCTGTTTGTGAGTGCGACAAGCACTCCAAATTTATAAGTGTGATTCGGGTGCCAAAAAGTGACACCCCTGACGTTCTCTGGTATTTAGGTAAGCGAAGGTGTACACAAACAAATAACGAGTGCGTGTCAACGAAAAAACAGTAAGTGCAGCGGCAGAGATGAAGTGTGATGTGTGATCAGCTACAAGCGATGTATTAGCGTATCAAACGATATTTAAAGCTAAATAGCCAGCAGTAGCAGCGACAGCTAATCAAGCAGTGCGCTAAACGTTTTCAGCGGCAGCGAGCAGCAACGATGACAGCGAACAGCAACGATGGTAGCGAACAGAAACGATGGCAGCGAACAGCAACGATGGCAGCGAATTGGCAGAATAGCGGCAGCGAGAAAAACCGGTGCGGAACAGCGGTGTTCGAGGTCTCGTATAACTGATTTAGGTCCAACCATGAGGAATTACCGCAATGACCTTTATCCAAGATTCTGCAACTTGATGCGAAGAACAATCCAAATAGGTTTTCCACTGATGCGATCCTCTAGCGATAATGATGACGTAGACGAGTGTGGCGAGTGTTATGATGACCACCAAGAGCACAAATGACGTTAGATTTATTGTTAAATAGTCGCGTACAAAAATGTAAATTTCACCAAATATTAAATTTTATCGCGAGCACTAAATTAATTTAAAAACACTGCCCCACGTTGGGCGCCAAAAAATGTAGGATCAGGAAGAGTTTTTCCCGACCGCGGTATGACAACTATACAACAATTTAAATAAGATGTTTGGGCTGTGCAATTAAACTGAAAATGCGGAACAAAGAAAGACACGCCGTCTTGGTGGTCAGCAATAGACTGCATTATTTAATGTAATAAAAATGTAATTAGGTATAATGATTTTACTTATGCTAATATTTGGCATGCATGGCTATGTACCTGTACATGCGAAGGAGTTGCGCAAAAGGAAATGACAAAAAGCACTATCGCTATTATGTTGGTGCGTACATATGTAGACATGCATACGTGTGTACATACAATGAGTGATGCAGGAGCATCCAAATTAACTTTAGTATGTACATATGTTTGTTAAAACAATTGAGAGTATGTATGCTCTTATAAAGATATGAGTAGTTAAATATAAAGTAACTGAATAATAGATAATAAAGTACAGGGCTCAACTTTAGGTGACCCAACATATGCTATTTGAGCAATTCTCTTTTTTGTAGAACAATGTTTAAATTTTTGGTTGGTGACATATTCACATGTGTACGCTTGCGCATTATTACAACGGATAAAACGACTTCTTTTGCAATTCGTTGTATATTTTGTTAGTGTAAAAGCAACAATATGCCTCGCTCATTTGCAATTGCAAATATGCAAAACCATTTGCACCAGATTGTGAATTGCCCTAGTATATATATATAATAAGTACAGTACGCATATGTACGTTTGTATGCTTGCGCATTATATTTCTCATCGCCAGAAGCGACTATTGATGCGGTATTCGCGATATATCGTATTTTAGTTATCATAATCCAATTGTAAATATTATAGATATCAATCCGTCAGAACCCAGAAATGATAATTGATTTGGACTTTGCTTTATAAAATGTGCATAATAAATTTATCAAATGTGAATTTAAGAATGTGTTGGTCACTCCACCATATTTTTATCCTTTCCTTCTCGCTAGTTTTCTTTCATACAAAATGATATGCATTTCTTGGAATATCACTAAGAAGTATAACTTCTTCCGCGCGTAGAGACTCCACGCACCCTTTTGTTTTTACTTTGGCAGAAACTTCAGAAAACTTCCATTTTTATACTCTCGCAACAAAAGTTGCTAAAGAGAGTATTATAGTTTTGTCCACATAACGGTTGTTTGTAAGTCCTAAAACTAAACGAGTTAGATATAGAGTCATATATACCAAAGTGATCAGGGTGACGAGTAAAGTTAAAATCCGGATGTCTGTCTGTCCGTCCGTCCGTGCAAGCTGTAACTTGAGTAAAAATTGATATATCTTAATGAAACTTGGAACACGTGTTCCTTGGCACCATAAGAAGGTCAAGTTCGAAAATGGGCGGAATTGGACCACTGCCACGCCCACAAAATGGCGATAACCAAAAACACATAAAGAGCTATAACTAAGCCATAAATAAAGTTATGAAAATAAAATTTGGAACATAGGATCGCATTAGAGAGGGGCACATTTGGATGTATTTTTTTTGGAAAAGTGGGTGTGACCCCGCCCCCAAATAGGTTTTTTGTATATATCTTGCAAACCAATAAAGCTATATAAACCAAACTTTCTGCAGTCGTTTCTTTTAGCAGTTTCCTTATACAGTCCAAAAATGAAAGAAATCGGATAATAACCACGCCCACCTCCCATACAAAGGTTAGGTTGAAAATTACGTTAACTTACTAATGAGAAACGTCAGAAACACCAAATTTTACATAAGAAATTGCAGAAGGAAGCTGCACTGAGATTTTTTTACACAATGGAAAATGGGCGTGGCGTCGCCCACTTATGGGTCAAAAACCATATCTCAAGAACTACTCGACAGATTCGAATGAAATTTGGTATATAATATTTTCTTGGCACCCTGATGACACGTGTGGAAAATGGATGAAATCGGTTCACAACTACGCCTACTTCCCATATAACTCAATTTTGAATCCTTCTGATTCTTTCACTTTATAATGTATACATAAGGAACAGATAAAGATAGCGAAATAAAACTTTACACAAATACTGTATTTGAGCTGTGACATCACTTGAGGAAAAATTGTCAAAATCGGACCATGACTTTTCAAGGCCCCTGATATCAAACATGTCTAAGGGTAATTTTTCACCGAAAATATAGGTAAATCTCTAAATAAATTGCGAGAGTATAAAATGTTCGGTTGCACCCGAACTTAGCCTTTCCTTACTTGTTTAATCATAATTTTTTTCATTACCGTGTTTTAATAATAATATATTAAAATTTATCGGCGGGACCCTAATTTTGATAAATATTTATTTTTTCTCTATCAATTATTTCATTCGTTTCTTTTTACTCCAATGCATGTAAAATAAAACTCATGCACTATTTGGCAACTCATGCGCATGGAATAGGGCTGTTACGCATTTATGAATTCAATACTTTGTCTATAATAGGCGTGTTTTATTTGACCACCACAAGCTAATAGCTAAATCATGGACAAATAAAACGCATTTAGTTTATTTCATATCTTCGCTTAAAAATTAATTGTGTTGGCAATGCGGGCCCGAACTCTCAGCTGAAATGTAATTTATTTGAAAAAGTTGAATTTATAAATCAAATTTACTTTTGTTTACCGCTGTTCTATAATATTCTAAGCTTTTAAGGAATCTACAATCATTATTAGATCCGGGATGGTCTAAATAAATATGTATAAAGTTCGATAGAATCGCTATTGCCAACAAAATTTTTTTGGAAAAAACCCAACTATTGTGAATGAAAAAAACGCTGAATTGTCAATGCCTCTAGTTCAATATACAAGCTATGATAGCGTATGACAAGCCAACATAATTATGTTGGCTAAGTCTTCCATACAAAATAAGCTAATAGCTTAATTTGCTGGTCAAATAAAACACACCTAATAATGCATTGGCGTTTACGAATATTGTGCATTGCATGTATGCATTGCATATTGAGTTTACGAAAGCAGTCATTGTATATCATTAGGTGTGTTTTATTTGACCACCAAATAATGCTATCAGCTTACATATTTTGTATGGAAGACTTAGTCAACATAATTATGTTGGTTTGTATATATTGAATTAGAGGCATTGTCAGTTCATTGCGTTTTTATTCACAATAGTTAGTTTTTTTCTAAAAGAGTAGTTGGCAATAGCGGGAAACTCCATTTTGACAGATAAAAATGTAAACAAACAAAAATTTTAAATTCTATCGATGTGCAAAATGGCAAATAAAAAGTTTATCCATGTTTATTTTGACCATCCCGGATCTAATAATGATTGTTGATTCCTTAAAAGATCAGAATATTATAGAAAAGCGGTAAACAAAAATAAATTTGATTTATAAATTCAACCGTTTTTTTTTTTAATATACATATGTATTACATTTCAGCTGAGAGTCCATGATTTAGCTATTAGCTTGTGGTGGTCAAATAAAACACACCTATTATTAAATTATACAACCTTTCTTATAGTGTTTTTACACAGACATATTATTTGATCAATTAAATTTTTTTATTGAGAAACCTTTTTTTTTCCTTTTACACTGCCGGCTACTCGATAACCGAGCAGCTGTTATACATTTTTGTTTTTGCTTTTCATAAGAAGTTGGTAAATTTCATCAGCTGATTGATATTTTTAGCAGCGACATCCATCCCTTGGTTTTTTTTATCAAAAATACAGCTAATCGCACGCGAAGAATGTATATATAAAGTGCTGAACACATAGGCGACGACAAGCGACGAGCGAATATTAAAATTCACGCGTTCTTATGGGCACAGCTTTTTAGACAAGAATGATAGAAGGCAATGTGAAACATAGTGAACCAAATTGAATAATGTGCAGATAAAATATCACAATGAACGTAATTCTTAAAATCTTCATTTATAAAATGATCCAATATAATAATGCATATTTATAATTAAAATTATATGTTTTGTTACAAAAAGTTCGCCATTTTGCCATTATTTTTGTTGGTTGGAAAATTGAAAAAAATTCTTTATATACGACTTTTTATACTCTCGCAACAAAGTTGCTACGAGAGTATTATAGTTTTGTCCACATAATGGTTGTAAGTCCTAAAACTAAACGAGTTAGATATAGGGTTATATATGTCAAAATGATCAGGGTGACGAGAAAAGTTCAAATCCGGATGTCTGTCTGAAAACACATAAAGTGCTATATATATATTTGGCGTAGGAACCGCTTTAAGCGATTATAGCCGAATCCACCAGAGCGCGCCACTCATTCCTCCTTTTTGCTTTTTGGCGCCAACTGGAAACACCAAGTGAAGCCAGGTCACTTTGCACTTGGTCTTTCCACCGGAGTAGAGGTCGTCCTCTTCCGCGGCTTCCTCCAGCGGGTACTGCATCGAATACTTTCAGAGCTGGAGTGTTTTCTTCCATCCGTACAACATGACCTAGCCAGCGTAGCCGCTGTCTTTTTATTCGCTGAACTATGTCAATGTCGTCGTATAAATCGTACAGCTCATCGTTCCATCGTCTGCGGTATTCGCCGTTGCCAATGTTTAGAGGACCATAAATCTTGCGCAAAACCTTTCTCTCGAAAACCCCAAGAGTCGTCTCATCGGATGTTGTCATCGTCCACGCTTCAGCGCCATACATCAGGACGGGAATAATGAGCGACTTATAGAGTTTGATTTTGGTTCGTCGAGAGAGGACTTTACTTTTCAATTGCCTACTCAGTCCAAAGTAGCACCTGTTGGCAAGAGTGATTCTGCGTTGGATTTCAAGGCTGACATTGTTGGTGTTGTTAATGCTGGTTCCCAGATAAACGAAATTATCTACAACTTCAAAGTTATGACTGTCAACAGTGATGTGGGAGCCAAGACGCGAGTGCGCTGACTGTTTGTTTGATGACAGGAGATATTTCGTCTTGTCCTCATTCACCACCAGACCCATACGCTTCGCTTCTTTATCTAGTCTGGAAAGTGCTATAACTAAGCCATAAATAAAGCTATGGAAATAAAATTTGGTATGAAGGATCGCACTATGAAGAGGCATATTTGGATGTAATTTTTTTGGGGAAGTGGGCGTGGCCCCGCCCCCTACTAAGTTTTTTGTACATATCTCGTAAACCAATAGAGCTATATAAACCAAACTTTCTGCAGTCGTTTCGTTTAGCCACTTCCTAATACAGTCCAAAAATGAAAAAATCGGATCATAACCACGCCCACCTCCCATACAAAAGTTAGGTTGAAAATTACTAAAAGTGGGTTAACTCACTAACGAAAAACGTCAGAAACACTAAATTTCACATAAGAAATGGCAGATGAAAGCTGCACTCAGATTTTTTTACAAAATGGAAAATGGGCGTGGCGTCGCCCACTTATGGGTCAAAAACCATATCTCAGGAACTACTCGACCGATTTCAATGAAACTTGGTTTGTAATAGTTTCCTTACATCTCAATGATATGTTGTGAAAATAGGCCAAATCGCTTCACAACCACGCCTACTTCCTATATACCAGAACTTTGAAGACGATCTGATTCGTTTACTTTACAATACATAAAATAAGCACTAGTGAAGATATCGGTGCAGAACTCTGCACAAATACTACGTTTATAGTGTGGCAGCCCCATTCTAAAAATCGCCGAAATCGGACCATAGGTTTTCAAGGCCCCATATATCGAACATGAGGACCTCGGTGCTTCTAACCTAATATTAGGGTTTCCAACTTTCAATGGACTTTATACAATATATATGACGAATATGTGGGTCAAATTGTGTATTATAAATTATTAAATAAATAAATTGCGAGAGTATAAAATGTTCGGTTACACCCGAACTTAGCCCTTCCTTACTTGTTTTAAAGGTAAGTTTTTACTGTATTCACAAGGCAAACATTTATTTAACAAATTTTTTAGGCACCCTCGCGTAAAAAAAAAAAACTTTTGGAAATGTTCCCAGATTTACCATTGCCTCCGAGTCCAGTTATAACCAGATGGGGGACCTGGTTGAAAGCTGCGGAGTACTACTGCAAAAATTTTAATGAAATTAAAACTGTGTTTGACACCTTCGACCCAGAAGACTCAGAGGCCATTAAAGTTGCAAAAACCTTTTCGAAGATCAGCAATTGAGCAGCGACTTAGCTTTTATTAAAATGAATTTTGTTTTTATAAACGAAAGCATAAAACAGCTCGAAGAAAAAGGAATCCCCCTTGAAAAAAGTATTAACATACTTAACACAGTTTTTTTGAGATTGAAAACGATCTCACATGATAAATATTTAAATAAATTTAAAGCAATTATGCTGCGTAACCCAGATTACAAAGTACTTGTGGACATAAATAATGTTCTTTTCGAAAATAAACAAGTAACAAGTTTAATTACTAAGTTCTCTCCAAATGAAATAACTAAATTTAAATATTGTCCAACCACATCTTGTGAAGTGGAAAAATCTTTTTCAATTTATGGAAATATATTATCTGAATACAGACGTAATTTTAAGTTGGAAAGCCTAAAAATGCACATGGTAGTGCATTGCAATAAATAGGACAAAGGAAAATATACTTTTATTATTTTTCTTAATTAAAGTAGTAAAATTTGAACATTTATCAATAAAATTCACAAAAATTGTAATACAATAAATTTTTTTATCGTCATATTCTACTTTTTTAAGAGCATATTTTTAACTTTTTTGGAGCTTTTTTAAGCGCTTAAAATCGATTTTTTAGAGCTTAAAATGGGTCACCCTGGTAATAAACGTCAGTTGGCATGTTTGTATTGAGTTGAGTGCATCTACCACATTTTTAGTTCGTTTTTGCAATAATTTTTTTGTGAATAATTCGTTAAAATCGGAACGGGAAAAAATCTCAAAGTTTAAATAATAGTGTAAATAAGCTAAGATAAGTTTTATAGGTAAGTAAATTTTATTTGTTTGTAAGATTTGTTTGATTTTTTGGTTGGTTCCTTGCGGAACCCTCAGGCACCCGGAGTACGAAATTTTGCAAATATGAAATTATATACAAAATGATTATACTATGGCTTTTTTGTAGTTTTTTCAGCAATGTCTCGTAGAATACGTGATTTTCGAACTGATGTAGACCCCGATTTTGACTTTAGTGCTGCTTTGCGTAGTGAAGATTAAGAAGACGAAGTAGCAGATGTTCAGAAGATTGCTGACTTAGCTGTTGTTCAGAATGTGGCAGATATTGCAGATGTCGATATCGGCAATCCAGTTATAGAAGAAAATAGTGAACCAAAACAATGTAAAATATCCCTTTCTCTTATACGAAAGCTTTTTGTTTCTAAATAAGATTTTTATTAGGCATGGATATTGCAGAAGAGCCAGTTGTTGTAGGTGATCACGCCCGATGGCTAGAGTATGCCACAATGTTTGAAGGCGTATGGATTGACAAAGAGTCTGATGTATTCAAAAAACTGCTGTGGCGAAAAAGAAATCTTCAATTATACGCTAATTGGATAAGATTTCGAGGTGATGAGGCTTTGACACCGGAAATATTGGCATTGCATTCGCCGCTTCAGTTTTTTTACATTTCTTATGTCAGACGACATTATTTCAAATATTGTGGAACAGACCATTTTGTTTCGCAATACAACAAAACATTGAACACCACGCCTGATGAAATAAAACGTTTTATGGGAATCAGTTATTATATGTCGGTGTATATATATCCCGGAATTCGATCATATTGGGGTAACTATGGTTTCAAGCCAATCATGGATTGTATGCCAAGGAATCGCTACGATAAAATTCGCCAATTCTTGCATTTTAATAATAACGATGAAATTTCACGCTCTAATTGTGACAGGCAGCCTTCCGCGTCATGCCAGCACCTGCCATCAACATCATCGGATGCTGCGCGCAGTTGCAGACGTAATCGGGTCTCTGAGGCAGTTGAAATGTATGGACAAATACCACAACACGATTCGGGATATGATCGTTTGTACAAAATACGCCCAATACTCACGGCACTAAATAGGAACTTCAAAAAGGTTCCAATGCGAGCAAGATTATGTGTTGACGAGCAAATCTGTAAATCTGTGCGACGAAAATAAAGCACTATATGAAACAATACATGCCAGATAAGCCACACCCATAGGGTGATAAATTATTCCTACTGTGCGATGATTCCGGATTTTGCTACGGATTTGAAATTTATTCCGGCGATGACGACCACCGTCAAGACAATGAACCAAACTTGGGTGCATCAGCAAATATTGTTGTCAGATTAGCCCGCTCGGTTCCGCGATTTGTAAATCATGCAATTTTTTTTGACAATTATTACACTTCGATTCCGTTGATGGTATATTTGCGAACACAAGGCATCTATTCACTTGGGACTATTCGCCGTTCACGAATTCCATTCTGCAAATTACAGCAGAAATTTAAAAATCGTGGTGATTGGGAAGAATACGCTGCTTCATTTCACGGAATTGATGTTACAACTGTGGCTTGGAATGACAATAAAGTTGTCAACATGGCTTCAACAATGGCTGGAATAAAGTCATACTTGCGGCCAATGGTGAAACGTCTGCGAATGCACCTACCATTGAACGTTACAACAAAAAGAAAAAAATTACAGAGAGCATTCAATGTCCAAACGTTATCCACGAGTATAACAAACAAAGTGGACAAACCGATTATTCTACCACATGTGTGATATGGCTATCATCAATGCCTGGATGTTATATAAGCGACATCGTGCGGACACCAATCAAACTGAGCCCAAGATGGTATTGCACGAATTTGTGTCAGAAGTTGCCCAGTGCCTGACAAAATCTGGTACTGATATGAGAATTGGAAAAGGTCGACGAACAAATTTGGAAGTAGAAATATCTGCAAAACGTCAACGCCCCATGTCTGGTCCGCTACCACCACGTGACATTCGCCTAGATAACGTTGGGCATTTACCAGACTATGTGAAGGAGGGAAAGCCGCGATGTAAGAATCCCAATTGCACATCTCGTACAAAAGTACGATGTCGAATTTGTGTTTTACACCAGAAAAAAACTGCTTTGCTGTATTTCACCAGAACTAAAGCCAATAATGGTGTAGTATATATTTCTGTAGTGTATCCTGTTTATGGTCCTCAGAACATTGGCAACGGCGAATACCGCAGACGATGGAACGATGAGCTGTACGAGTTATACGACGACATTAACATAGTTCAGCGAATAAAAAGACAGCGGCTACGCTGGCTAGGTCATGTTGTCCGAATGGACGAAAACACTCCAGCACTGAAAGTGTTCGATGCAGTACCCGCCGGAGGAAGCCGAGGAAGGGGAAGGCCTCCACTCCGTTGGAGGGACCAGGTGGAGAGCGACCTGGTTAAGCTTGGGATCTCCAACTGGCGCCGAACTGCGAAGGAGAGAGAGAGGTGGCGCACTATCGTCGATTCGGCTATAACCGGCTAAACGGTTGCAACGCCAATCACATACATACATCCTGTATATCCTTGTCTTACAATAAAAAAAGACAAATCGACATGCAACAGCACACAAAAACATTGACCAACATCGAAATAAAAATGTTTTTTTTTTTTTAATTCATCTTGTTTATTTTTGAAGTTCGGGTACCTAGTGGTTCCGCTAGCTTGTTCAGAATCGTGAGTTTTATAACATATATTTTTTTGAGCTAAAAAAAAATCATTCTATTAAGGGTTAATGTTGAAAAAGAAGAGATTCTGACATTAATGGGATTGTAAATCATTATTGGAACAATCGGATATCCTCGATTACAAATGTACTGTGCTGGTGTTACTGAACGCTTTCATATAATTTGTACTTGTTTAAAGTTTTACATAGAGGGGAACTCAACCGACAAAATTTTTAAAGTTCGTCCACTTACAAATACATTCTTGAAAAAATCGTATGATATTTCAAAAGATGAAAACTGCTGTTGTGAAGAAATGAAGATTCCATGCAAATCGAAAACTGGATTGAAGCAGTATATGCCTAAAAAGCCTATTAAATGGGGAATAAAAATATTTTGCCTATGTAGCCCTAATTATGAATTTATGATCTGGAAATATACCAGGGGAAAAACACAATTGTTGGAGACTCAAAGTTAGGTTTTTGTTCGGATATTGTTATTCATTTATGTAAAACTATTCCGGAAAATATAGCTGCGTATAATAAATATATGGGAGGAGTCGACAAGATGGACTTTTTGCTATCTTTGTATCGAATTTCTATTCGGACAAAAAAGTGGACCCTTAGAGTTTTCGACCATTTTCTGGAATTAGCAGTATGCAACTCTTGGTTAGATTATCGCAATGATTGCGAAAGTAATAACATAAGAAAACAATTAAGGAAGGGCTCAGTTCGGGTGTAACCGAACTTTTTATACTCTCGCAATTTATTTATTTAACTTTATTTATATTATATAATACAAAATTTGACCCACATATTCGTCATATATATTATATACAGTCCATTGAAAGTTGGAAACCCTAATATTAGGTTAGAAGCACCGAGGTCCTCGTGTTCGATATATGGGGCCTTAAAAACCTATGGTCCGATTTCGGCGATTTTTAGAATGGGGCTGCCATACTATAAACATAGTATTTGTGCAAAGTTCTGCACCGATATCTTCACTAGTGCTTACTTTATATATTGTAAAGTAAACGATTCAGATCGTTTTCAAAGTTCTGGTATATAGGAAGTAGGCGTGGTTGTGATGCGATTTGGCCTATTTTCACAACATATCATTGAGATGTAAGGAAACTATTACAAACCAAGTTTCATTGAAATCGGTCGAGTAGCTCCTGAGATATGGTTTTTGACCCATAAGTGGGCGACGCCACGCCCATTTTACATTTTGTAAAAAAACCTGAGTGCAGCCATTTGCCATTTCTTATGTGAAATTTAGTGATTCTGACGTTTTTCGTTAGTGAGTTAACCCACTTTTAGTAATTTTCAACCTAACCTTTGTACGGGAGGTGGGCGTGGTTATTATCCGATTACTTTCATTTTTGGACTGTATTAAGAATTGGCTAAAAAAACTACTGCAGAAAGTTTGGTTTATATAGCTCTATTGATTTGCAAAATATATACAAAAAACCTATTTGGGGGCGGGGCCACGCCCACTTCCCCAAAAAAATTACATCCAAATATGCCCCTTCATAGTGCGATCCTTCATATCAAATTTTATTTCCATAGCTTAGTTATGGCACTTTATGTATTTTCCGTTTTCGCTATTTTGTGGGCGTGGCAGTGGTCCGATTTTGCTCATTTTCGAAAGCAACCTTCCTATGGTGCCAAGAAATAAATGTGCCAAGACATCAAGATATCTTAATTTTTACTCAAGTTACAGCTTGCATAGACGGACGGACGGACGGACAGACAGACATTCGGATTTGAACTCCACTCTTCACCCTGATCACTTTGGTATATAGAACCCTATATCTAACTCGTTTAGTTTTGGGTGTTACAAACAACAGTTATGTGAACAAAACTATAATACTCTCCTTAGCAACTTTTGTTGAGAGAGTATAAAAAGATCAAATGGATTTATTAGCATTCCGGAATGATGTAGCTGATGGATTGCAGGCATTGGCGACAGTTCACAGTCTCGCACGAAAAAGAGGAAGACCTAATCAATCGGAGGACTTAGACCTTTCTAGCACTCCATCAACTTTGAAATCAAGACCTTCATATGAAAGGGCACCTTCAGGTTCGATTCGTTTCGATGGTATTCAACATTGCCCTGAGTATGCACCTATAAAACGTATATATAAAGTACCGGGATGCAAAGGATATTCCAGATACTTGTGTGCAAAATGTACCGTTTATCTCTGCATTCCATGCTTTAGATTATACCATGAAAAGTTAGGTAAGTTATAGATTAATTTCTATATTTAAATTTGTTTTATATTATTTTTTTTTCAGAGAACTATACAGATGCAGACATACTCCAGAAATTGACAATGATTTCCTATTTTTTATAGTTTTAGTTACAATGAACTCTTATTTTTGGTAGTTTTTTGCGTTTGCTTATGTTCAAGTTTAAAAATTATAATTTTAATCCAATAAAAAAAAAAACAATCTTAAAACTGAATTAAAAACTTCTATATTTTATTTTTTTCCTTTAAATAGATTCTATGCCATATGGCATAGTGTCCAAAAACCACTTTTGCAAACAAAATTTTAAAAAAATCAGTTTAGATTTTTCACAAAGTGGGCTTAAGTATATAAAAAAACTAAAAAATTAATTTTTAAAACCAAAAAAAAAAAATAATCCCCGAAAGGGTTAAGGGCAGTGAAATTTATTTCCCTTCAAGCGCGCAGGATGTTTCAGATACAAAGAGAGGGTAAGATAAATAAATAATAATAAATATAAATAAACAAATATATTTTCTCTTGAAGATTTCACATGAAATTTGGGATCAAGGGCACAATCGGCGCAATCGATTATACTCATATTGGGATTATTTCACCCCCGAGCACAGACGCCTCCACTCCACTCTCACTTTTTATGAATCGGAAAGGATTTTACAGCCTTAATGTAGAAGCAGTACGTAATGTTCTATATTAACCAAACTATTTACCAATGTTTCTGTTTATGCATATGTATATATTTGCATTTTTGGCAGGTTTGTGATCATCGCGGTATCCCGATTCTGTATTTGGACCACATCCCCAACACGTCTGCACCTCATAAGTACCTATAATACAAAGTGATTCGTGGTTGTTAGGTGACCAAGGATATCCATTGAAGCCATGGCTGTTAACGCCAGTCGCTGAACCTTCAAATGCCAGGAATGTGCGTTACAATAAGTTGCACGCCAAAGCACGCAATACTATTGTGAGAGCCTTTGGTGTTCCGGTACCTCTCAAAACACCGCATTCTTCATTACAGCCCGGAAAAGGCGGCTATGATTATTTACGCGTGTACAATTCTTCACAACATTGTACTGAAGCATGGTGTAGCTGCAGACCTTGGCTTCGAAGTTTTAGAATAATCACATGAAACCGAAATTGTTATCCAAAACCCCAATTTTAGGGAGGGTGCTAGAGTTAGAGAACGCTACATCATGTCTTTAACATATACATTTTTAAAAAAGCGTTATGTACTATAACCGCCCTATTCTGTGCACTTTACAAATTCAACAAATTTCTAATTTGTAAAAAATTGAAATTTATCAAGCATTTCGTATTCTGTGTCTAAAAGAAAAAGCTCTTTTCTTTATAAGTTGTTAAGATGTAAAATGCTCTTGACAAATAAAATATCTCGCTGTGGATAGTTGTGAAAGTGAATTTGTTGCAATGGAGATATTTTACTTTTGTCGTTAGTTTTATACAACGAGGAAAAATATGAACATATGGATGGCTCGCGTTATTGAGCCGTTTTTATAGTATATTAAGAAGTTTATTTTTCCGATTTTTGTATAAAAAAATGAGGATAATGAGGGTAACATTGACGAAATTGTTTTCTATATATTGCATGCGATTACAACTTAGCAAATTTTTGCCAACAAAGAACAAAGTTTAGATTTCGTAGTCCCCAAGGAACTTTTCTGAAGCTAAACATAACAACCAACTAACTCAAAATTGCATTCCAAACAGTTTTAAATATATTATAAAGGACATATGTATATGTATTATATTATGAAGTATTCTACGGCTTTGCGGGGGAGCAAAAGACTATAAAAGAGTGAATATATAGGCTCTGCCATTTGATTATCAATCAACTTTATTTACGCGCGACACTCCCTGTTTGGTTAGGTATAACCCTGTCATCTATATAGAGTAAATGGAGTTGTGAAACCAAACCAAATACTTTGCAACAGGTCTGAAAGACTTCAGTCGATATCTCGACATCAGAATCGGATAGATAGGCTGATAACTCTTTGGTCAATCATAAACTAAACTAATCAACGAAGCCACACTGAAGAAGGCTCGGTTAAAACAAACACTCATCCAAATAACGGCCTTTTGAAAAAATAGTGCCAGCTTCGGATCTTGGAATATTTGCGCACCCTAAGAAAAGTCTAGACCAAAAGCAATGGATTTATTGTGGAATTGAAGTTAAATTATTAACTATTTTGCAACAAATATTGAAATTTATTTGACAACTTACGTTAAAAAATGATTAAAATAAATTTTTCAATTCAATTCGAATATAACTGGACAGAATCAGCTGTTTCTGTTTACATTATTTGGTTTCCCACACGTGTGGGGAAAAGCTATGCGTACTGAAGCTTTTTATTTTATCAAAATTGTCACAGAATACCAAAAAAGTTCTTACTTGATAAAAATCTGAAAAAATTTTAAACTTGTTTGTTATTTTGTCAAGTGCACAGAATAGGGCTGTAAATATAAGTATTTATTTTGTTTATTACACTTACAATACTTACTTACTGTTTTTGTATATTTTACTTCCTCTAAAAGCCCTATTCTGTGCACTTTACAAATTCAACAAATTTCTAATTTGTAAAAAATGAAATTTATCAAGCATTTCATATTCTGTGTCTAAAATAAAAAGCTTTTTTCTTGATAATTCGTTAAGAAGTAAAATGCCCTTGACAAATAAAATATCTCATTGTGGATAGTTATGAAAATGAATTCGTTGTAAAGGGGATATTTTACTTTTGTCGTTATTTTTATACAAAGAGGAAAAATATGAACATGTTGATGGCTCGCGTTATATTTTTATATATATTAAGAAGTTAATTTTTTCCCCCGGTGGATGAACGTCTTGCCACAACCCGCATCAAAGCGAGGTTCTTCAACATATCGCTGATTTGCGCCAACGCCCCAACGGAAGAGAAGGACGGTGTGACCAAAGATGCTTTCTATGAGCGCCTAGAACGCACCTATGAGCGCTGCCCCCGCCACGATGTCAAAGTCGTGCTTGGCGATTTTAACGCCAGGGTGGGTAAAGAAGGTGTCTTTGGCACAACAGTCGGAAAATTCAGCCTCCATGACGAAACTTCGCCAAACGGCCTGAGGCTGATCGACTTCGCTGGGGCCCGAAATATGGTCGTCTGTAGTACCAGATTCCAGCATAAGAAAATACATCAAGCTACTTGGCTGTCTCCTGATCGAAACACGCGGAACCAAATCGATCACGTTGTGATAGACGGAAGACATGTCTCCAGTGTTTTAGACGTGCGTGCGCTCCGAGGACCAAATATAGACTCGGACCATTATCTGGTCGCAGCGAAGATACGCACCCGCCTCTGTGCAGCAAAGAATGCCCGTCAACAAACACAAGGAAGGTTCGACGTCGAAAAGCTGCAATCGCAACAGACAACCACGAAATACTCTACTCGACTTGCACTACCCGCTCTCTGAGAGCACTCATCAGCATCTCGGTATAAGGGAACTGTGGAACGGCATCTCAAACTCACTGCGTACCGCTGCAGCCGAAACAATTGGTTTTCAGCAACGACAAAAAACAAGCTGGTACGATGAGGAGTGCCGAAAACAGACTGCCTACCTCGCAACGTTGCAAACGACCACAACACGTGCGGGATGGGATAGATACCGAGAGCTGAAGAGGGAAGCGAGACGCATCTGCAGACAAAAAAAGAAAGAGGCCGAAATGCGTGAGTACGAAGAGCTTGAGAAGCTGGCAGACAGAGGGAATGCTCGAAAATTTTATGAAAAAATGAAGCGACTTAACGAAGGTTTCAAGACCGGAGCATCCTTATGTAGAGACCAAGGTGGTAATCTGGTAACCGATGTCCAGGGCATACTGGGATTATGGAGGGAACACTTCTCCGACCTGCTGAATGGCTGTGAGAGTACAACACCAGGAGATGGCGAACCCGATCCCCCAATCGATGACGATGGAACAGATGTTCCATTACCCGACCATGAAGAAATTCGAATAGCAATTACCCGCTTGAAGAACAACAAAGCAGCAGGGGCCGATAGATTACCGGCAGAACTATTCAAATACGGTGGCGAAGAACTGATAAGGTGCATGCATCAGCTTCTTTGCAGAATATGGTCGGAAGAAAGCATGCCTGACGATTGGAATCTCAGTGTGCTCTGCCCAATCCATAAAAAGGGAGATCCCACAATCTGCGCCAATTACCGTGGGATCAGCCTCCTAAATATCGCATACAAGGTTCTATCGAGCGTATTGTGTGAAAGACTAAAGCCCACCGTCAACGAACTGATTGGACATTATCAGTGTGGCTTTAGACCTGGAAAATCCACAATGGACCAGATATTCACCATGCGCCAAATCTTGGAAAAGACCCGAGAGAGAAGAATCGATACTCACCATCCTTTTATCGGTTTTAAAGCTGCCTTCGATAGCACGAAAAGGAGCTGCCTTTATGCCGCGATGTCTGAATTTGGTATCCCTGCAAAACTAATACGGCTATGTAAGCTGACGTTGAGCAACACCAAAAGCTCCGTCAGGATCGGGAAGGACCTCCCCGAGCCGTTCGATACCAAACGAGGTTTCAGACAAGGTGACTCACTATCGTGCGACTTCTTTAACCTGATGCTGGAAAAAATTATAAGAGCTGCAGAGTTAAACAGAGAAGGTACAATCTTCTACAAGAGTGTACAGCTACTGGCATACGCCGATGATATTGATATCATCGGAAGTAACAACCGCGCCGTTTGTTCTGCTTTTTCCCGCATGGATAAGGAGGCGAAGCGAATGGGTCTGGAGGTGAATGAGGACAAGACGAAATATCTCCTGTCATCAAGCAAACAGTCGGCGCATTCGCGCCTTGCCTCCCACGTCACTGTTGACAGTCATAACTTCGAGGTCGTAGATAATTTCGTATACCTGGGAACCAGAATCAACAACACGAACAATGTCAGCCTCGAAATCCAACGCAGAATAACTCTTGCCAACAGGTGCTACTTTGGACTGAGTAGGCAATTGAACAGTAAAGTCCTCTCTCGACGAACCAAAATCAAGCTCTACAAGTCGCTTATCATTCCCGTCCTGCTTTACGGTGCAGAAGCTTGGACGATGTCAACATCAGATGAGATGACACTAGGAGTTTTCGAGAGGAAAATTTTGCGCAAGATTTATGGTCCTCTGAACATTGGCAACGGCGAATACCGCAAACGATGGAACGATGAGCTGTACGAGTTATACGACGACATTGACATAGTTCAGCGAATAAAAAGACAGCGGCTACGCTGGCTAGGTCATGTTGTACGGATGGAAGAAAACACTCCAGCTCTGAAAGTATTCGATGCAGTACCCGCTGGAGGAAGCCGCGGAAGAGGACGACCTCCACTCCGGTGGAAAGACCAAGTGCAAAGTGACTTGGATTCACTTGGTGTTTCCAGTTGGCGCCAAACAGCAAAATCTCCAACTGTCCATTGCTGTGGATAAGGTATATTTGGTAAATTGAAATTATTTAACTACTTTCCATTTTCTCCGTCAACTTTAGTGATTTACGATAAATATACCAAAACTCTCTCTTGGGTTTTTTGGCCATCAAGAATTCCAACCTCCTCATAGTAACACAATGCTTAAGTTTGAGCTAAGTTATATTAGGATATCCAGATCAAATTATCGCTTTACCAAATGACCGACCGGATAGACGGATGTTGAGCTGTGACCACGACAATTTACATAAAAATGTGTAAATCCTATTGTCCATCGGTCTTGTGAATATCTGCAAAAGTCTTACAGCCCTATTCTGTGCACTTGACAAACTAACAAAAAAATTGAAATTTTTTTCAGATTTTTATCAAGTAAGTAATTTTTTGGTATTCTGTGACAATTTTGATAAAATAAAAAGCTTCAGTACGCATAGCTTTTTCCCACACGTGTGATGAACTGATATTTCTGTTCAAATTATTAATTCGTGAAAAATGGATTATTTTACAACGTATGTTTTTACATATATTTCTATATTAAATGGAAAATAATGTAATTAACTAACTCTAATTTGACAGCAAAGCAAAGCACGAAAGGGCTACGCATGAACAACTAGAGGAGTATGTAGCATTTTGCCAGGCGCATCCGGAAATGGGCACAGGCAAAAATTCGCCAAAGACGCCTCAAAAAATGCGTGAATTGTGGCAGGAACTGGCGGATATATTAAATTCGTGTAGAGGGCCAATACGACCAGCTGCCAAATATAAGGAAGTAAGTGTTTTATATTCTTTTATGTGAGATGTAGTGTATTTGCTTGTTTATTTGTCGACGTTAGGTGTTTGGAAAAGCCAACTGCGTACACGGGCAAGGCGATTGAAAATGAGCCAGAGACTGACTGGCGGAGGGCCAAGTTTAAAGCCGATGAATGATTTCGAAGAAAAGGCCGCCGTTGATGGAGTAAATGGGATTCCAAGCTTTGGTTTGACAATCGAGTGCCTAACATTACCAGCATCATCTGCAGCTAGTCCTCTGCCATTAGCAGAGGAATATCAGGTATAATTAAAATATACAGTGGCTCACAGCTTATTTCGTGTAAGCAACATTTTTGATAATACTGATATGAAATTAATATTTTTTGCTCTGAACTAAATGAACGAATGATGCAATTATATTGATAATTTAGTTTTAAATACAAAACATGTAAACAAATTTACAAAAGTATTCAAATTCAATATTTTATTAAACAAAAACCAAAAACACTGATAATTCATGGGTCACAGCTTATTTCGTGTGGTATAAAAATTCTTACTAAAAAGTTATAAAAAGTAAACAAAAATAAAATTTCAATATTTTGTGGAAAAGCCTTTTTGCTCGATTACAGCTTTCATGCGGTTTTGCATTGATTCCACCAATTTTTTTGTATAATCTGGCGATATTTTACCCCACTCTTCCTTCAAAGCCGCTTTTAGAGTTTGGACGCTAGAAATGTGGTGTTTTCTAATATTAATTTCCAGAATGTGCCATACATTTTTAATAACGTTCAAATCTGGTGACTGTGCAGGTGTTTGGACGAGGTGTGGACAATTCCAAATGAGCCAAATTTGTACAAGACCAGATTTATGTTTAGGGTCGTTGTCCTGGTAGAAGCGAAAAGTGTCACGTATACCCAGGTCTTCTGCACTTTGAAGGAAATTTTGCTTCAGTAAGTCTAGGTACACTTCTTTATTCATAGTGGAGTCTATAAACTCCAATCGACCAACGCCTGCAGATGACATACACCCCCAAACCATTACATGACCGCCACCATGTTTTACTGTTGCGCGTAAATTTTTTGTTTGGAGCTCAGTATTTGGTTTCCGCCATACGTATGCTTTACCATCTGACGCAAAAAGATTAAACTTGCTCTCATCGGCGAAAATAACCGTACTCCAAAAAGCATTGTCCTTGTTTAAATGGTCTTTTGCGAACTGTAAACGGACTTTTTTATTTTTCTTATTTATAAAAGGCTTATTCCGTGCTGTTCGCCCATGAAAATTGGAATCCCTTAATATTCTGCGCACAGTTTCTGGATGTCAATTTTTGCCGAGAAACATTTCAACATCTTTGGTCACCGCTGGAGCACTTAACATTGGTTCTTTTTTAATCTTTTTTAAAATCCACCTCTCATCCGTTTCATTAAAAATTTTATTAGGAGCCTTTCGACCCTTGTTATGCACGCGATTTTCACGTACAAAGCGCTGAATTATATATTAAACTGTAGATGAACTTAAACCAACCATTTCAGCAATTTGTTTTTGCGTTTTTCCACTTTGAAAATGTTTAATAACTAATTCGCGTTTTTTCAATTGAAGTGCGTGGACTCATGTTGATATACCGCGTAATTGCAACTGATCTGCATTGTTTTTAGAACATAAACTGCTTCTTAAGTATTCATAGTTCACACTTTGATTTACCGTTAGTTTCCTGCATCCGTTATTTGCATGTATCACATGAACGAAAATCAACACACGAAATAAGCTGTGACCCATGAATTATGAGTGTTTTTGGTTTTTGTTTAATAAAATATTGAATTTGAATACTTTTGTAAATTTTTTTACATGTTTTGCATTTAAAACTAAATTATCAATATAATTGCATCATTCGTTCATTTAGTTCAGAGCAAAAAATATTAATTTCATATCAGTATTATCAAAATTGTTGCTTATACGAAATAAGCTGTGAGCCACTGTATATGCATTTTTGTGCATTTTTAATTACTTTTTTACATTGAAGGATGCTTCAACATCACAGCTATCACGTGGTACTCGGAACAAGCTTATCAGGACTTTGATAGCTGATATCGCCAAGAGGAATGCTGCTGAGGAGGTGAGGCGCCAAGAACATCGAGAGATGATGCTGGCCATCCAAGCCCTAACTAATTCCGTAATGAAATTTATTAATTCTCGTAAATAAAATCTTCCTAAGAGGTTGGATTAAAATAATAATTTCAATTACTTCATTATTTCCAATATTACCTTTTAACCAATATTTAATGAATTCAAGTTTGTTTACATGTTTTATATATTATAATTAAAAACAATGGAATGCAAAAATTTGATTTTTGTTATCAAAAGGGATAAATAAATAAACAAATAATGCAAGTAAGCAATGGAATTTTCAAAGTCGTATTGATTAATATAAATAACTAAAGAGTTGATACATATCTTGATCTCTCGTTCTCGTTCTTTCACCTTCGCGCATGTACTGTGAAGAGTTAAAATCATTAATTGGAGAATCAAAGTCTTCCTCAACCTCGTCCTCTATTTCGTGCAACATAATGCCTGCTTTCGTCATTATATTATGTAATATAACGCAAGTACTAATAAACAAAGCAGAAGTTTCGTGGGAATAATGTAGAACTCGGTGCTTCAATAAACATCTGAAGCGCGCTGAAGTTTTAAAACACCAAACGCTCTCTCTATGCAGTTTCTTGCAGAACCATGTAATTGGTTGTATTTTTGCTCTTTATGGGTATTAGGTGATCCACGGCTCTATAGGATAACCTTGATCGCCAACAAGCCAAGATTCTCTCCGATGTTGTTCAGACATGTTAGTATACTGACGAATGAGGTGTTCTCGTAGGGCAGAAGTTGCCCAAATCCCAGAGTCATGTGTGCACCCGGAAATTTTGCATTAAAAAATTTAAAACATAAACGGTGATCGCAAACCTGAGGAACAATTCATAAATTGCTTAAGCCAAATGCCATACAACAAAAAAACTTACTGCTTCGACCTTTTCTATTTAAATATAAATTAAGAGGACGTTGAACATTATTTGACGGTGGAGCAACAATAGCTATATGCATGCAGTCAATTGCTCCTATGGTGCTCTTTATTCCAAATTTTCTAAAAAATCTGGAACATATTAAAAAAAAAAAAAATTGCATAAAATATTGTATTATTATTTGTAGTATAATAATATATACCCTGTTTTTATAAAAGTTTCTTCCTCTGTTGAACTCGGAAACTTTATTTCTCCTCCCTTCACCGTCACAATAAGTTTTGCTACAGCCCGCACACTTCTCGAAAGGGACGACTGACTCATAGGCAAGTTGACGTTGTTGCCTACACATTTCTGGTAAGAACCGTGTCCACAAAAGTTTAAAGCTCCCAGAACCCTTACATTTAAAGGTAGTGACGTTTTTTGATGATCGTGTGGAGCCAGTTCATCAATTAGGCGACGGCAAATTTCGCGCGACAATCGAAAATTTTGCACAAAGGTTTCCTCGCTCAACGAAAATGGATTGCTTGTGTCGCGTAAACTTTTTAAATGCCGCGAGCGATCCCTGTTCTCATTATTTTCCTCTTCGTTCAACAGTAATAACAAAAGCAAAATATCTTCCATTGCGACAAAGTTACAAGAAAAACAAGTAAGGAAGGGCTAAGTTCGGGTGTAACCAAACATTTTATACTCTCCCAATTTATTTATTTAACTTTATTTATATTATATAATACACAATTTGACCCACATATTCGTCATATATATTGTATAAAGTCCATTGAAAGTTGGAAACCATAATATTAGGTTAGAAGCACCGAGGTCCTCATGTTCGATATATGGGGCCTTAAAAACCTATGTTCCGATTTCGGCGATTTTTAGAATGGGGCTGCCACACTATAAACATAGTATTTGTGCAAAGTTCTGCACCGATATCTTCACTAGTGCTTATTTTATATATTGTAAAGTAAACGATTCAGATCATCTTCAAAGTTCTGGTATATAGGAAGTAGGCGTGGTTGTGAAGCGATTTGGCCTATTTTCACAACATATCATTGGGGTGTAAGGAAACTATTACAAACCAAGTTTCATTGAAATCGGTCGAGTAGTTCTTGAGATATGGTTTTTGACCCATAAGTGGGCAATGCCACGCCCATTTTCAATTTTATAAAAAAATCTGAGTGCAGCTTCCATCTGCCATTTCTTATGTGAAATTTAGTGTTTCTGGCGTTTTTCGTTAGTGAGTTAACCCACTTTTAGTAGTTTTCAACATAACCTTTGTATGGGAGGTAGGCGTGGTTATAATCCGATTTTCTCCATTTTTGGACTGTATAAGGTAGTACCTAAAAGAAACGACTCCAGAAAGTTTCCTTGATATAGCTTTAGTAGTTTGCGAGATATGTACAAAAAACTTAGTAGTGGGCGGGGCCACGCCCGCTTCCCCAAAGAAATTACATCCGTATATGCCCCTTCATAGTGCGATCTTACATACCAAATTTTACTTCCATAGCTTTATTTATAGCTTAGTTATGGCACTTTAAGTGTTTTCGCCATTTTGTGGGCGTGGCAGTGGTCCGATTACGCCCATTTTCGAACTTAACCTTCTTATGGTGCCAAGAAATAAGTCTTCCAAGTTTCATTAAGATATCTCAATTTTTTCTCAAGTTACAGCTTGCACGGACGGACGGACAGATAGACATCCCGATTTGAACTTTTCTCGTCACCCCGATCATTTTGATTTATTAAACCCTATATCTAACTCGTTTAGTTTTAGGACTTACAACCAACCATTATGTGGACAAAACTATAATACTCTCGTAGCAACTTTGTTGCGAGAGTATAAAAATCTTATTTGAAAAAAAAAAAATCACTGTCAAGAGCATTTCACTTCTTAACAATTTCTAAAGAAAAGAGCTTTTTATTTTCGACACAGAATACGAAACACATGATAAATTTGAAATTATTATAAATTAGAAATTTGTTGAATTTGCCAAGTGCACAGAATAGGGCTGTTAATTTATTTTTGAAGTGAAAACTTCTTATGGCGCGTTAGGCACTTTTGTGGGTGAGCATTTTCAGCCGTTTTCGCGACTTAGAGAGAGAGAGATTTTACACAGATATACACCAGATTGAGTACTAATAAAATGAGTGCACTAACTCATGAGCCAAACAAATTAGTGCAAATGAGTACTAATATTAATATCAAAATGACTAAGACTCGTTTCCACGAAACCAAAAAAAAAAATCATAGTATTTCTACACTTATATGTGCCGTCAATTTATTACTCAAACGAGTGTATAGTAACAATTTGATTTTACTCACTTAATCATTGGTCACGATGAAAATAAACTTGAATGAGTTCAGTACACTGATCGGAACGAGTGGAATTGTGACTTCGTAGCTGAGCACGAAAATTAAGATAACCAGTGAGAATTTTGCCACATTAAATTTTTCATTATTTCATTGAATAAGCATTTTCATGCGTCTTTATTCATTTTCAATATATTAATATTAAAAGAAATATATTAGAACTTAAAAGTATTAACTTTACTGTCATTAAATCAACTAAAACCCTAAATGTAATATACAATTAGGGTATTCACAAGGTGTGATATCGTCATATTGTCATATTTTTTTATGGCTGTCATATCAACACTGTTGTTGTTTCACATGCGAAATTAAAATATGACTTACACAACACTGCGTGGTATGTTTCTTGAGTTCGCTATTCTATACCCCAACCCACTTGCTGCCGAATTTTTTCGGTTTTTTGCGGCATATGCCTAGTACTGCAGTAAGCGGTTACTTTTTGGAACCGGTTTTTTTGGGACACACTCGTGGCAGGGCAAAACTTCGACGAGTGGGTAGTCGGATTTCTGTGAAGAACCGGTTTTTTGGGTCGGTCAGTGGTCGTGCTTTGCTCGTGCCCTTCTGCCCGAACACTTCTCAACCGATTTATAGCGCACATTGTATATATTTGGAAAATACGGACATATATCTGGTTTTGGCCTCAGTAAAAAACGCTTTGTTTTTTTTTTAGAAAATTTTCAATGTTTTATTAAAATATTTAGTGGAAAAGTCCAGGTTAGTTCACTATTATAAGATAATACGAAAAATTTTCACTAATCCATATTAATATTATAAATGCGAAAGTAACTCTGTCTGTCTGTTACTCTTTCACGCCTAAACGGCTGAACGGATTTTGATGAAATTTAGTTAGGAGATATTAATAATTAACATTTTGTTTTACTTCTAATTTGTGATTGGCGTTGCAACCGTTTAGCCGGTTATAGCCGAATCGACGATAGTGCGCCATCTCTCTCTCTCCTTCGCAGTTCGGCGCCAGTTGGAGATCCCAAGTGTAACCAGATCGCTCTCCACCTGGTCCCTCCAACGGAGTGGAGGCCTTCCCCTTCCTCGGCTTCCTCCGGCGGGTACTGCATCGAATACTTTCAGGGCTGGAGTGTTTTCGTCCATTCGGACAACATGACCTAGCCAGCGTAGCCGCTGTCTTTTTATTCGCTGAACTATGTCAATGTCGTCGTATAACTCGTACAGCTCACCGTTCCATCGTCTGCGGTATTTTCCTCTCGAAAACTCATAGTGTCGTCTCATCTGATGTTGACATCGTCCAAGCTTCTGCACCGTAGAGCAGGACGGGAATGATAAGCGACTTGTAGAGCTTGATTTTGGTTCGTCGAGAGAGTACTTTACTGTTCAATTGCCTACTCAGTCCAAAGTAGCACCTGTTGGCAAGAGTTATTCTGCGCTGGATTTCGAGGCTGACATTGTTCGTATTGTTGATGCTGGTTCCCAGGTATACGAAATTATCTACGACCTCGAAGTTATGACTGTCAACAGTGACGTGGGAGCCAAGGCGCGAATGCGCCGACTGTTTGTTTGATGACAGGAGATATTTCGTCTTGTCCTCATTCACCTCCAGACCCATTCTCTTCGCCTCCTTATCCATGCGGGAAAAAGCAGAACAAACGGCGCGGTTGTTGCTTCCGATGATATCAATATCATCGGCGTACGCCAGGAGCTGTACACTCTTGTAGAAGATTGTACCTTCTCTATTTAGCTCTGCAGCTCGTTTTATTTTTTCCAGCAATAGCTTGAAGAAGTCGCACGATAGTGAGTCACCTTGTCTGAAACCTCGTTTGGTATCGAACGGCTCGGGGAGGTCCTTCCCGATCCTGACGGAGCTTTTGGTGTTGCTCAACGTCAGCTTACATAGCCGTATTAGTTTTGCAGGGATACCAAATTCAGACATCGCGGCATAAAGGCAGCTCCTTTTCGTGCTATCGAAGGCAGCTTTAAAACCGATAAAAGGATGGTGAGTATCGATTCTTCTCTCTCGGGTCTTTTCCAAGATTTGGCGCATGGTGAATATCTGGTCCATTGTGGATTTTCCAGGTCTAAAGCCACACTGATAATGTCCAATCAGTTCGTTGACGGTGGGCTTTAGTCTTTCACACAATACGCTCGATAGAACCTTGTATGCGATATTTAGGAGGCTGATCCCACGGTAATTGGCGCAGATTGTGGGATCTCCCTTTTTATGGATTGGGCAGAGCACACTGAGATTCCAATCTTCAGGCATGCTTTCTTCCGACCATATTCTGCAAAGAAGCTGATGCATGCACCTTATCAGTTCTTCGCCACCGTATTTGAATAGTTCTGCCGGTAATCTATCGGCCCCTGCTGCTTTGTTGTTCTTCAAGCGGGTAATTGCTATTCGAATTTCTTCATGGTCGGGTAATGGAACATCTGTTCCATCGTCATCGATTGGGGGATCGGGTTCGCCATCTCCTGGTGTTGTACTCTCACAGCCATTCAGCAGGTCGGAGAAGTGTTCCCTCCATAATCCCAGTATGCCCTGGACATCGGTTACCAGATTACCACCTTGGTCTCTACATGAGGATGCTCCGGTCTTGAAACCTTCGTTAAGTCGCTTCATTTTTTCATAAAATTTTCGAGCATTCCCTCTGTCTGCCAGCTTCTCAAGCTCTTCGTACTCACACATTTCGGCCTCTTTCTTTTTTTGTCTGCAGATGCGTCTCGCTTCGCTCTTCAGCTCTCGGTATCTATCCCATCCCGCACGTGTTGTGGTCGTTTGCAACGTTGCGAGGTAGGCAGTCTGTTTTCTCTCCGCTGCGAGACGACACTCCTCATCGTACCAGCTTGTTTTTTGTCGTTGCCGAAAACCAATTGTTTCGGCTGCAGCGGTACGCAGTGAGTTTGAGATGCCGTTCCACAGTTCCCTTATACCGAGATGCTGATGAGTGCTCTCAGAGAGCAGGAGTGCAAGTCGAGTAGAGTATTTCGTGGCTGTCTGTTGCGATTGCAGCTTTTCGACGTCGAACCTTCCTTGTGTTTGTTGACGGGCATTCTTTGCTGCACAGAGGCGGGTGCGTATCTTCGCTGCGACCAGATAATGGTCCGAGTCTATATTTGGTCCTCGGTCAACGTCTAAAACACAGGAGACATGTCTTCCGTCTATCACAACGTGATCGATTTGGTTCCGCGTGTTTCGATCAGGAGACAGCCAAGTAGCTTGATGTATTTTCTTATGCTGGAATCTGGTACTACAGACGACCATATTTCGGGCCCCAGCGAAGTCGATCAGCCTCAGGCCGTTTTCCGACTGTTGTGCCAAAGACACCTTCTTTACCCACCCTGGCGTTAAAATCGCCAAGCACGACTTTTACATCGTGGCGGGGGCAGCGCTCATAGGTGCGTTCTAGGCGCTCATAGAAAGCATCTTTGGTCACACCGTCCTTCTCTTCCGTTGGGGCGTTGGCGCAAATCAGCGATATGTTGAAGAACCTCGCCTTGATGCGGATTGTGGCAAGACGTTCATTCACCGGGGTGAATGCCAGGACTCTGCGACGGAGTCTCTCTCCCACCACAAATCCAATACCAAATTTGCGCTCCTTTATATGGCCGCTGTAGTAGATGTCACAAGGACCCACCTTCTTCCGTCCTTGTCCCGTCCATCGCACTTCTTGGATGGCGGTGATGTCAGCCTTGAGTCGTATGAGGACATCAACCTGCTGGGTAGAGGCACCTTCCCAATTAAGGGTCCGGACATTCCAGGTGCATGCCCTTATATCATTATCCTTAAAACGTTTGCAGGGGTCGTCATCAAAAGGGGGGTGTCTCATCCGAGGCTTTCGTAGATTTTTCATTGGGGGGTGTTTTTATGTGGTGGGTCCCAAACCCTACGCACAACCGCATAAGCGGGCTTCGCCTTCTCACTTTAGCTCGCCTTCAAACGGATGTCTGTTGGCTACCCAGAGGATACTTGGTCTAAAACCGGAAGTCGTGAGCTGCTTGAACCATGTGGAGAAGAATCGTTTCTGGCCACTCCCAAGTGAATGACAATCAAAAACTTTCCTCACTTGCGTGAACTTCTACACACGGTCCCATCATCCTCTTACTTCTAATTTACAGTTGCATAAATCCATATTAATATTATAAATGCGAAAGTAACTCTGTCTGTCTGTTACTCTTTCACGCCTAAACGGCTGAACGGATTTTGATGAAATTTAGTATAGTAATAGATGATAACCTAGAAATGGACATAGGCTATAAATAATCATGCCATGGTTCTTAGGGGGTAGGCAGTAGGCAGATAACTAAATTAAGTTAGTGATTTTTAGTCGTTTTTGTTGGGACTTTTGCTCTTTCACGTCTAAACGGCTGAATGGTTTTTGATGAAATTTAGTAAGGTAATAGATGGTTACCTAAAAACAGATATAAAATCAAAAAGATCACGTCATCGTACTTAGGGGGTAGGAAGTAGATAGAAAACTGAATTGAGTTAGTGATTTTTTATGGTTTTTGCTGGGAGTTTTGCTCTATCAAGCCTAAACGGCTGAACGGATTTTGATGAAATTTAGTTAGGAGATATTAATAATAAACTTTTTGTTTTACTTCTAATTTACAGTTACATAAATATAATATAAACATGAATTGCTGTTCGTTAGTCTCGCAAAAAGTCGATAACGGCCAAACCGATCTGGCTAATTTTAGTGTTCAAATATTCGTGGAAGGCCAGGAAAAGATTTGACAGTGAGTAAATATGGAAAACATTTTATACTCTCGCAATTTATTGATGAAATTTTACTAAGATAACATACAATTGTACCTATATATTCGGCATAACGTCCAATAGAAAATCATCATATATAGTATATGAGGGCTGATGTAATTCCAGAACCAATTTTACTCATTTTCGGGAATAGGGGTATCTTGGCACCTGTTAGTAGGCAAACAAACGGCACATTCGGCCTTGAAATTACTCCTAAATTGCAAATGAACGAAACACCAGTCGGCAAAATCGCCAAAAATTGCGCTATAACGAAGATTTTCCAAATATTCAAGAAGTCGCTGGAGGTACTGCACAGGACTTTTAAAGATCTTGATTGTCGATGAACGTTTATGGTGATTTACGCCAGACTCTTCCAATTATTCCTGGATCAACTGTTACTGACGGGCTAATCGCTAAATATGGAAAACATTTTATACTCTCGCAATTTATTGATGAAATTTTACTAAGATAACATACAATTGTACCTATATATTCGGCATAACGTCCAATAGAAAATCATCATATATAGTATATGAGGGCTGATGTAATTCCAGAACCAATTTTACTCATTTTCGGGAATAGGGGTATCTTGGCACCTGTTAGTAGGCAAACAAACGGCACATTCGGCCTTGAAATTACTCCTAAATTGCAAATGAACGAAACACCAGTCGGCAAAATCGCCAAAAATTGCGCTATAACGAAGATTTTCCAAATATTCAAGAAGTCGCTGGAGGTACTGCACAGGACTTTTAAAGATCTTGATTGTCGATGAACGTTTATGGTGATTTACGCCAGACTCTTCCAATTATTCCTGGATCAACTGTTACTGACGGGCTAATCGCATGCTAACATATGAGTGTTTTTGCAACAATATCAAATTGGGATTGTAGAATCAGTTGGAAATGGTAGGGTCGCAGTTGACACCTCGATAGATTAATAGCATTTCCAACAGATTTCTGTCACTTCATTGACTCGAAAGAGAAGTTTTCCTGACATGAAACCTCAATATAATAACCATAAATGACTGATTGAATGACCTATATTGGTGGTAAAAAAATACAGACACAGCTACAAACCAGAATGACGTAGTCAATTATCCCAAACTATTTAAAATTGCCTGAACTATCAACACTCACTTTGCAATTAAAATTAGTGTAAGTTGTCATCATGTCAAGCCAAGATTGGACCAACTTAATTTAATGTATACCTTGCCACAAAAACGTGTGGCCGGGTCAGCTAGTACAATATATAGTGAAGTTTAGGTTTGTACCATTTCTGTAACATTGAGTAATAAGGTAATAAGCAAGTGATGGTACGTTCGTCTATTTTATCAGTTTTTAGACCTTGCAGTGTCTAATGCTTGACTCTTATACAAAAGAGCTCATAAAGAAAAAAAATTAGAGGGCAATCAGTTCTCATCTGCAGATTTTCGTTTCGAAGTTGCCACGGTGTTGTGCAAATTGGGTACAAAGTCCCCTATGAAACGAAGAGGAATTCAAGAGGAGATATAATCTAAAAAGCATAAGGGCCCAGCCCAACATGTTCCTCCTATGGCAGTTAGGCAAGATCAAGTTGGACACTGGCCGGTATGGGCAGAAAAACGAATTCGTTGCAAGCGTCCAGGATGTGTTGGAGTATCACAAACGGTATGTGAAAAATGTGTTGTGGCTTTATGCTACAACAAGCAAAACAACTGCTTCAAAGAATTTCACACTAAAACTTCTTAAAAAAACATGTAAATATTCACGAAATACAAATATTATTATTTAATGAGCTTAGATACGGGAGGAGGATCATGTGTAGAAGTTCACGCAAGTGAGGAAAGTTTTTGATTGTCATTCACTTGGGAGTGGCCAGAAACGATTCTTCTCCACATGGTTCAAGCAGCTCACGACTTCCGGTTTTAGACCAAGTATCCTCTGGGTAGCAAAGAATACCCGTCAACAAACACAAGGAAGTTTCGACGTCGAAAAGCTGCAATCGCAACAGACAGCCACGAAATACTCTACTCGACTTGTACTCCTGCTCTCTGAGAGCACTCATCAGCATCTCGGTATAAGGGAACTGTGGAATGGCATCTCAAACTCACTGCGTACCGCTGCAGCCGAAACAATTGGTTTTCGGCAACGACAAAAAACAAGCTGGTACGAAGCAGACTGCCTACCTCGCAACGTTGCAAACGACCACAACACGTGCGGGATGGGATAGATACCGAGAGCTGAAGAGGGAAGCGAGACGCATCTGCATACAAAAAAAGAAAGAGGCCGAAATGTGTGAGTACGAAGAGCTTGAGAAGCTGGCAGACAGAGGGAATGCTCGAAAATTTTATGAAAAAATGAAGCGACTTAACGAAGGTTTCAAGACCGGAGCATCCTTATGTAGAGACCAAGGTGGTAATCTGGTAACCGATGTCCAGGGCATACTGGGATTATGGAGGAAACACTTCTCCGACCTGCTGAATGGCAGTGAGAGTACAACACCAGGAGATGGCGAACCCGATCCCCCAATCGATGACGATGGAACAGATGTTCCATTACCCGGCCATGAAGAAATTCGAATAGCAATTACCCGCTTGAAGAACAACAAAGCAGCGGGGGCCGATAGATTACCGGCAGAACTATTCAAATTCGGCGGCGAAGAACTGATAAGGTGCATGCATCAGCTTCTTTGCAGAATATGGTCGGAAGAAAGCATGCCTGACGATTGGAATCTCAGTGTGCTCTGCCCAATCCATAAAAAGGGAGATCCCACAATCTGCGCCAATTACCGTGGGATCAGCCTCCTAAATATCGCATACAAGGTTCTATCGAGCGTACTGTGTGAAAGACTAAAGCCCACCGTCAACGAACTGATTGGACCTTATCAGTGTGGCTTTAGACCTGGAAAATCGACAACTGACCAGATATTCACCATTCGCCGAATCTTGGAGAAGACCCGTGAAAAGAGGATCGACACACACCACCTTTTTGTCGATTTTAAAGCTGCTTTCGACAGCACGAAAAGGAGTTGTCTTTACGCCGCGATGTCTGAATTTGGTATCCCCGCAAAACTAATACGGCTGTGTAAATTGACGTTGAGAAACACCAAAAGCTCGGTCATGATTGGGAAGGACCTCTCCGAGCCGTTCGATAACGAGGTTTCAGACAAGGTGACTCACTATCGTGCGACTTCTTTAACCTGATGCTGGAAAAAATTATAAAGCTGCAGAGCTAAACCGAGAAGGTACAATCTTCTACAAGAGTGTACAGCTCCTGGCGTACGCCGATGATATTGATATCATCGGAAGTAACAACCGCGCCGTTTGTTCTGCTTTTTCCCGCATGGATAAGGAGGCGAAGCGAATGGGTCTGGAGGTGAATGAGGACAAGACGAAATATCTCCTGTCATCAAACAAACAGTCACGGCATTCGCGTCTTGGCTCCCACGTCACTGTTGACAGTCATAACTTCGAGGTCGTAGATAATTTCGTATACCTGGGAACCAGCATCAACAAAACGAACAATGTCAGCCTCGAAATCCAGCGCAGAATAACTCTTGCCAACAGGTGCTACTTTGGACTGAGTAGGCAATTGAACAGTAAAGTCCTCTCTCGACGAACCAAAATCAAGCTCTACAAGTCGCTTATCATTCCCGTCCTGCTTTACGGTGCAGAAGCTTGGACGATGTCAACATCAGATGAGACGACACTAGGAGTTTTCGATAGGAAAATTTTGCGTAAGATTTATGGTCCTCAGAACATTGGCAACGGCGAATACCGCAGACGATGGAACTATGAGCTGTACGAGTTATACGACGACATTGACATAGTTCAGCGAATAAAAAGACAGCGGCTACGCTGGCTAGGTCACGTTGTCCGAATGGACGAAAATACTCCAGCCCTGAAAGTGTTCGATGCAGTACCCGCCGGAGGAAGCCGAGGAAGGGGAAGGCCTCCACTCCGTTGGAGGGACCAGGTGGAAAGCGATCTGGTTACACTTGGGATCTCCATCTGGCGCCGAACTGCGAAGGAGGTAGAGAGGTGGCACTATCGTCGATTCGGCTATAACCGGCTAAACGGTTGCAACGCCAATCACATACATACATAGATACGTTGTTACATAACGTGACATATCTGTCACATACTCTTTTTTATTGTTTTTCACCCAAATAAAAAAAATTTTTAAACTATAAAACACGTATTTCATTCTATTAGAAACGATACAGTTTTTCCGTTTTTACTTAGTTGAGTGATAAAGGGTTAAGGGAGCTCACAAGTGTCATATTTTTTAAGAATATTAAAATATGACAAAAGATATACAACAAAGCTTGTGAATTACCTAAATATCAACGAACAAAACACATCGTTAGTCAATTCCCACAGGCCACATTTGCCTAGCGGCGGCACAGACTTCGTCAGTTTTACTTTGATCATATAATATGATTCATATTCGTATCACTTTATTCATTCAGCTATACTCTTGGTGTTTTTTGGTGGTATGGCTCATTTTGGCTATCACACACAATATATTTGCGCATTCTCAGAATCTTCACATCTAGCCAAAGAGCACAGGACTTACTGTGAAATTAATGTTAAATTATTAACTATTTTATAACAAATATTGGAATGCATTTGAAAACTTACGTAATAAAATAATGCAATTAAATTTTCAATTCAATTCGAATATAATTGCACAGAAATCAGCTGTTTCTGTTTACATTATTTTTTTTCCCACACGTGCGGGGAAAAGCTATGCGTACTGAAGCTTTTTTTTTATCAAAATTGTCACAGAATACCAAAAAATTTCTTACTTGAAAAAAATTTAAATTTTTTTGTTATTTTGTCAAGTGCACAGAATAGGGCTGTAAATATGAATAAAAAGACATCTACATATGTTTAAATAATTCAGTATTTATTATTACTAACTAATATTTATTTAATTATTTATAATTTATTTATTTTATTATTTATTTATTTTATTATTTTATTTTATTATTTATTTATTTTATTATTTAATAATTTAAGCATAACCTCTGACATCGAGGTTATTGATTGAGTTATATGACTGCGCAAACCCGTCATCTGCTCATTTTGTTCTACAATTGTTCTCTGTAGATAATAGCCTCCTCCATTTTTCTTAAAACTGCTCCAAGCATTTTCGCTGCTGTTAATTTCCCTTCAGAAGCGATGGTAGCGGACGGATATGGGGCAGAAGGAGGTGATTCAATTAACGGTGATTGATTGGAGCAAGCTGGAGCAGACGATGTGGCTGTTGGGGAGGGACCTGGACAAGATGCCACAAGTAATGAGGCAGGAGCTTCAACTGTGACAGGATCCGTATTTATATACAGCGGCGGCAAAACCCGTAAGTATATAGGCAAGAGAAGGTGAACAACACGAAAACCCAAATTGGTGAAGAAAAGACACAAATAACACATACTCAAATTCACGCAAAACTCAAAACAAGTGAAAAGGAAGGAAAACAAATCAAAAAACCTAATTCAACACAAATTCACTCATGGACGGACAATGCATCAAATATCAAACAAAAAAGAAGAATTAACACATAGCGTAATATTATGAAAACACACTCCCGTATATACCCCGACAAAAATTAAAATAGTATATATATGTATATATATACCTGGTGATCCAAAACCCACATAACCGGTAATTCATTCACCGCTGCTGCCCCAAAGGTTCCGCTTGCCTGCTCTTCAAATTCAGAAATAGCTTGCGACGGAGGGCCTCCACAAGTTCCTTCCGCATGCGCCTTTATTTTTCGCGCACGAGACCGCAATTGGTGCTTCCAATGCATTAAAGACTGTGTGGAAAAAATAAATTTTAATAAGGTAAAAAACACACAAACATTTGTGAACTTACCTCCCTCCACATGGCTGCTGTACGCGTCCGACCTCTTAACGAATTAAGAGTATCTGCTAACTCCGACCAAAGCATTTGCAGCCCTTGAGGGTTGGTCGTAGTTCGCTTCCCGCGTTGCAACTCAGGATGATGCTTGCAGAACATTATGAAATGTTGCAGCTGCTCCTGAGTTGTTCTCTCAAATTTTGTACGCCTAAAAGTAAACGAAATTATTACATTTAATTAAAATTATTAAATTTACAAAATTACTTACATTTGTTGATTATCCAGTTCAAACTTGTATTTATTTTGAATTTATTTCTTTTGAAACAACGTTTGACAGCAAAATGCTTTTCACCTCAATCGGTGACTTTTTAAGCTTTTTTCTTATGAGGTTCGAGCCAGCATAGACTCAAAAAATGTACGTCACAAGAAACCTCACAAATTTTTCCTCTCAACTCCGTTACGAGGTTTTTTCATAATAGGGCTGTAACTATGTACATTTTATTGAAGTGAAAGGTTTTAGTACGGCAACAATGAAATTGCTGTTTTATATGTCGCTGCCGTCTACAAAATGTTCCAGGCGCCGCACAGTGTATCGTTTAATACAAGCTAGTGGGACAAAAATATTTTAGTTTGAAATTTAATTGTTTTTATCGTGTTGATTAATGATTTTAAGTTTCATTGAAAAATTAATATATTTTTTTTTTTAGATTTACGAATAGAAAACAAAAAATTGTGTAAAAAATATGGGCATATCCCAGAAACTGTCTACCAATCAAAAATATTTGAACTTAATCCAACCTAATTTTTTTTTAATGGAGCATTAGAATAGATATCCAATTTTATAAATGTATAAAAAAAATTATGTCGATGATGATTAATATAAAAATTATTACCAAATCCTACCCTACCTCAGGTCTTTTCAGGTGTACAAAAAAAGTGAAATTTTTTACGTGTTCATCATTGCTTTAGTATTAACATAGATGGTCCAATCGAAAGCCATATTGTTATTCACTCAATTCTCCTTAAAATTTGTAAAAAAAATTTCGATAACTTTTCTGGAAACATTAAAATTTGGTATGAAATGCCAGGTGAATGCGTTGTAGCGTGCGTAACGGAAATCTATTCTTCGCCTACTATTCTTAGCCTACTATAATCGTACCGATTAGCGATTATTTTTTAAACGGTAAATTTCATGTTGTCTCGCCTTTGGTTTCGTTTGAATCATTTGCAATTATCTTTCAGTGTCACTTTAGATTATCGGCATATTGGTACCACAGAAAATTGTTTGTTTACAGTATAATATTTAATAATAACAGTTGAAAAAATGAAAATGGGTGCATAGCGTATTCGAAAATATCGCAAAAAAATTCAATCGAGTGAAAACTTAACACAAATAGAACGTTTAAAAAATGCGAAAATAATGGAGATTTATAGAAAAAATCTTAAAGAAAAACTTAAAAATGATGATTCATTATCAAAAAAAGTAAAGGCTGACCACCGAAACCGTATGCAAATTTATAAATTTATACAAAAACAACAAGAGCAACCAATAATATCGTTGGATGGTGCATATAAGTCAGTGGTCGGCACGAGAGGAATTGTGACTGTATAGGAGAGCACGAAATAATGAATACCCAGTGAGAACTCTGTAGCCTAACATTTTAAATATGTTTTTAATTTTTTCATAAAACATGATTTTTTGTGCTCATTTATTCATTTTAGTTATTTTATTATTTAAACAAGTATATTAGAACACAAAAGCATTAACTTTTCTGTCTTTAAAAAGCTTAAAACCATAAATATAATACCTAACATAAAACGACATTCATAAAAGTAGGCATTTCGCGCAGGGCACTTATGCAAAGTGCCATAGCCATGCGCGATGTTTACTGATATAGAGCGTAAGCGTACGTGTGACTTGAGTCGGCACAATTGTGGAATTAGCGTTACCAAAAGACATTAACAAAAAAAAAAGAAATTCTTAGAATGCTTACAGAAAAATACTTGCAAGAGGAAGAAGAAGTTCAAACAAACAAGTAAGGAAAGGCTAAGTTCGGGTGGAACCGAACATTTTATACTCTCGCAATTTATTGAAGAAATTTTATTAAGATAACATACAAATTAACCCTTAAATTCGGCATAAAGTTTAATAGAATAACGAAAATCGTAATATATACTATATGAGGGCTGAGGTAATTCTAATATTAACCAATACATATATGCGGAATAAAGCCCACCTTATTTTTGAAAAACCAATAATTAGGTATATGGAGATGTTATGACCCAATTTTAATATTTTTTTTAACAGAACACTATATTTCCTATGAATTACATTAAATTATCTGAGAGATTTACCCAAATTTTAAAATTTACCCTTAGTCGCTGAGTTCAACATGTTCGATATCTGGGGCCTTGAAAAGTTATAGTCCGTTTTCGACAATTTTTTCACAAGTGAAGCCAGAGATGATATGCACTATTTGTGTAAAGTTTTATTCCGCTATCTTCATTGGTTCCTTATGTATATATTATAAAGTGAAGGAATAAGATGGATTTCAAAAAGCGATTTCGCCCATTTTTTGTCCGTGTTATCAGGGTGTCAAGAAAATATTATATACCGAATTTCATTCGAATCGGTCGAGTAGTTCCTGAGATATGGTTTTTGACCCATAAGTAGGCGATGCCAAGCCCATTTTCTATTTTGTAAAAAAATCTGAGTTCAGCTCCCTTCTGTCATTTTTTCTGCAAAATTTATTGTTTCTGACGTTTTTCGTTAGTGAGTTAACCCAGATTTAGTAATTTTCAACCTAACCTTTGTATGGGAGGTGGGCGTGGTTATTATCCGATTTCAACTATTTTCATGGTGTGTGGTGGGGTACGTAAGAGAACCGACTGCAGAAAGTTTGGTTTATATAGCTTTATTGGTTTGCCAGTTAAATACAAATAACTGATTTGTGGGTGGGGCCACGCCCACTTATACAGTGTTATAGAAATTACACTAATGATGACATCTCTACGGAAACTGCCGGAAGAAAGTCCACACTTATATCAAAATCAAATAACCTTCCAATATCTAAAAGATTCATGGTTATGACAATTAGAGAAGCATATGAATTGTTTAAAACAACGTTTCCTGGAACAAATATTTCACGTACTAAATTTCATAACAACCGACAAAAACACGTGGAATTGTCTAGTAAGCTTCCACATAACATGTGTTTTTGCCAGTACCACGGCAATTTTTCATTTTTATTGGAAGCTAAAGTGTGTTGTGACGAAACCAATGAAGTTTGTATGAGGAATGAATGTAACAAGTGCATTAAAGACATTACAGACGCTTTCGTCCCTTTGATTAACATTAATCAACTCGAAGAGCTTACTGAATGGAAGCATTGGAGAATCATTAATAAACGCATCATCATACGAAAGGACCAATAACTGATTTGATTAATGAATTGGAATCTAAGTTACCTTCCTTTAAACTGCATACTTACGTTAAAAGGACTCAACAAAAATACTTTCAAGACCGAAAATATCTATTAAACAAGATGAAGCTGTTCTGCAAGTCGATTTTGCGGAAAACTATAGGCTCCTCAATCAAAATGAAATTCAATGATGTTGATTGCTTTCTCCAGTTAATTGTAAAGAAACTTAAAGAACAAAACGCTATTTCGAAGTTATTTTTATTTTCTGATGGCTGTGCAAGTCAATTTAAAACTAAGTTCATTTTGAGTATTATATCGTATTAATATAAATGGTATTTCTATTTTATATGTAAGCAGTACATATATAAACAAGTAAGGAAGGGCTAAGTTCGGGTGTAACCGAACATTTTATACTCTCGCAATTTATTTATTTAACTTAATTAATATTATATAATACACAATTTGACCCACATATTCGTCATATATATTATATACAGTCCATTGGAAGTTGGAAACCCTAATATTAGGTTACAAGCACCGAGGTCCTCATGTTCGATATATGGGGCCTTGAAAACATATGGTCCGATTTTGGCGATTTTTAGAATGGGGCTGCCACACTATAAACGTAGTATTTGTGCAAAGTTCTGCACCGATATCTTCACTAGTGCTTTCTTTATATATTGTAAAGTAAACAATGCAGATCGTCTTCAAAGTTCTGGTATATAGGAAGTAGGCGTGGTTGTGAAGCGATTTGGCCTATTTTCACAACATATTATTGGGAGGTAAGGAAACTATTACAAACCAAGTTTCATTGAAATCGGTCGAGTAGTTCCTGAGATATGGTTATTGAATCATAAGTGGGCGACGACACGCCAATTTTCCATTTTGTAAAAAAAATCTGAGTGCAGCTTCCACCTGCCATTTCTTATGTGAAATTTAGTGTTTCTGACGTTTTTCGTTAGTGAGTTAACCCACTTTTAGTAATCTTCAACCTAACCTTTGTATGGGAGGTGGGCGTGGTTATTATCCGATTTCGACTATTTTCAGGGTTTGTGGTGGGGTATGTAAGAGAACCGACTGCAGAAAGTTTGGTTTATATAGCTTCATTGGTTTGCGAGATATATACAAATAACCGATTTGGGGGCGCCCACTTCCCCAAAAAAATTACATCCAAACATGCCCCTTCCTAGTGCGATCCTTTATTCCAAATTTTACTGTTATAACTTTATTTATGGCGTAGTTATGACACTTTATATGTTTTTGGTTTTCGCCATTTTGTGGGCGTGGCAGTGGACCGATTTAGCAACCCTCATGGTCCCAAGGAACATGTGTTCCAAGTTTCATTAAGATATCTCAATTTTTACTCAAGTTATCGCTTGCACGGACAGACGGACGGACATTTCAACTCGTCTCATCATCCTGATCATTTTGATATATATAACCCTATATCTAATTCGTTTAGTTTTATGACTTACAAACAACCGTTATGTGAACAAAACTATAATACTCTCTTAGCAACTTTTGTTGCGAGAGTATAAAATTATTTTGATGACATTCGAAAGTACACTCAAATCTCCACTAAACACTATGTATAACTTGAAGGTACATATGTCTTTTGAAAGACCAAAAATTGTTATATTTCAAACCGAAAACGCGTACGAATGTGGCGTTCGTATTGCAGGATTTGCCCATATATTTAATTTTTTTTTTTTAAATTTCATAACTTACAATAACATCTACTTGAATGTAGAAAATACGTACTAATACATAAGTCCATTACATTTCAACTAATGAAAAACGCGATGATTAGTAAGGGATTTTTTTACCAACAGACTTAATAATAACAATAACATAAAAATAACAATAATACACAACAACAAAATGTTTATTGCGGGTGTACCATATAATCCCCAAAATCAAAATCCCCAAATTAGGTTTCGATTTTAAACCTAATTTCAATGTATTTCACACAGAAAAAGGGAATTCTATACTCAATATTATATCTAAAGATGAAGTTCACGAGATATTTTATGTTTAATGGTTTTACGAATATTTAATAGGTAAATTAAAGAAAATGCAATACATGTTATATCAATCAGTTTAACATACTATTTGTACAACATAAATAAATACAAACTTTACAATTTTTCGAATAGCTTATATACATTAACATAAACATATATTTATACTAGCTGACCCGGCGAACTTCGCCCCGCCCAATTTTTATTTGAAATAGTTAAAACGCTTTTTGAACTCTGTTCAAGGCCATTTATTTGTATGGAATGTTAATATATTCAGGGAATAACGTCTCTGATCAATTTAAATATTTTTGGCGAAGTTCGTTCTTTGTTTTGTTGTGTAGCGTGTAAACAAATAAAGAAGATGGCTCTCCAACACGCTAACATGACACATACATACCTATGTATGTACATATGAAACTGTAAAATTTGAACTTAAACGATAAATCGGTTTGAATCATTCGAATTCTCAGAATGAACATTTCCTCACTTTTAGATTTGCTGTGTTGTAGTAAACTATTCACTACAGTGAAATTATTATTTATGAATAAAGACGGAAACCTTAGTATATACATATCTGGTATAAAAATCCACGGGATTGAGATTTGAACTTGAGGTCAAAATTTTTAAAATTATTGATGAAAATTTTCGTAGAGTTGATAATAAGCACAAATTTTCATAAAATTTGTTTTAACAAATAAGTTAATTACAAAATTGTTAGTTGATAACATGTAACATTTAATTTTATAATCTTAGGAAAGATAATTCTTAATTTTTAATAGTAGTATTTATTTTTTTGAATTATAAACATTTTAATTTAACTTAGCACTAATTGGTATACAATATTTTTGGTTAACCTGTCTCGAGCTAACACAAATAGATTTGATGGTTTTCTCACATGTGAGCATGCAACATATAATTGCCCATGGGAAAAATATGGATTATCCAAATCTAACCCACAAATGGACATTGTTTGGCCTTGAGACTTATTAATGGACATGGCAAAAGCTAAACAAATAGGAAACTGTAGTCTTCGGAATGGTATTGAAGATTCTGACGGTATCATTGGAATACGGGGCAACAGGACCACTTCTCCTCTAAACTTTCCAGTCAAAATGGTTGCTTCAAGAATATTCCCTGTTAACTTTTTGATGACCAAATGTGTACCGTTGCATAACCGCGGGGGATTCAAATTACGCAGAAGAATAATAATTGAACCGATCTTCAACCGAAGAATATGTGGTGGCATTCCGGGTATATCTTGAGAGTTTAAAAATTCAGTTGGAAAATTTACACTTTCATTTTCATCAACAACAGTATCGATTGATTTAAAAGACATCAGATCGCCTGGCAACAACTGTTGTATCTGGAAGTTAATTTCGTCAACATCAACTGTTCATACTTTGGTTATGCTTAAGCACTGAAAATGGGAGGCTTAAGCAATGCTTAAATAACAGCTGATTTTTGTTTTGAATTTGCTTTGAATTTTCAGCGACATCTTTCGTAGCGTAGGGCAAGTGTCCGTTCGTTTGCACTCAATAACAGCTTATACTTTTCCTTCAGTTCCCATAGGTGCTCCGACTCGCTAGTGATGCATTTAGGAAATACATGCAGAAATCAACTCTGCAATCTCCTAAATTCCTCTGAAATCTCCCAAATTTGAGGAAGATTTACTGGAAAAGAGTGTCAGCATTGCTTATTTGTCTGACCATAACATAACTTTATTTATTTCACGGATTGTATGTGATTTTTTCTTAAATTTAGAATATTGGAAGTCATAGATTCGTATAACTTTACCACAAATAATATAAACTTCAAACAACGCATTTTCATTTAATGTTTTTAGCAAGTGGCAGCTTTTGTTATGAAAGCCTAACAGCCCTATTCTGAAAAAACCTCATAACTGAGTTGTGAGGAAAAATTTGTGAGGTTTCTTGTGACGTATATTTTGTGAGTCTAATCTGGCTCGAACCTCATAAGAAAAAAGCTTAAAAAGTCACCGATTGAGGTGAAAAGCATTTTGCTGTCAAACGTTGTTTCAAAAGAAATAAATTCAAAATAAATACAATTTTAAAATGGATAACCAACAACTGTAAGTAATTTTGTAAATTTAATAATTTTAATTAAATGTAATAATTTCGTTTACTTTTAGGCGTACAAAATTTGAGAGAACAACTCAGGAGCAGCTGCAACATTTCATAATGTTCTGCAAGCAGCATCCTGAGTTGCAACGCGGGAAGCTAACTCCGACCAACCCTCAAGGGCTGCAAATGCTTTGGTCGGAGTTAGCAGATGCTCTCAATGCATTAAGAGGTCCGACACCTACAGCAGCCAAGTGGAGGGAGGTAAGTACACACATTTTTGTGTTTTTTTACCATTTAAACATATATTTCTTGTATATAGTCTTTAATGCATTGGAAACATCAATTGCGTTCGCGTGCGCGAAAAATTAAGACGCATACGCAATGAACTGGTGGAGACCCTCCGGCGCAGAGTTTATCGGAGTTTGAGGAGCGGGCAATCGCAACCTTTGGGGCAGCAGCGGTGGATGGATTGCCGGGTGTTGGAGCTTTGGGTCATCAGGTAATATTTAATTTAATTTTTGTTGGGGTGAGTCGACGAAATTGTATAAAACAATGTAGTACCTAACAAACCTTACCGCTGGTGGTGTATTTTAACTATGTATAATGTATTTTTATAATCAATAGGTTATCTTGTGCATACATATAAATATGTTTATATGAATGTATATATTAGTTTAGTACATGCTTGCCTCATATAAATGTATGTGTGTTGCATGTATGCGTGCAACAATATTCATAATGTAATTTATTATTATATGAGGCAATAATTGGTTCATTTTATTGTTACAGATTTTGCCGGTATATATAAATACGGATCCGCTTCCCGTTGAAGCTCCATTTCTTTTGGCATCGTGTACTCTTACACCTCCTGCTCCAGCTCCAGCCTCCTCCCCAACAGCCACATCACCGGCTCCAGCTTTTCCAGTTCACTCCTCATCCAATTCACCTTTAATTGATTCGTCGTCCGTTTTATCCCCTCCTTCCGTATCCATCCTTCCTTCTTCGATTCCATCTCCGTCCGCTAACATCCCTTCCGAAGGGAAATTAACAAGAAGCGAAAATGCTTGGAGCAATCCTGAAGAAAATGGAGGACCGCGAAAAGCGAGAGGAGGAGGCCATTGCTGTACAAAGAAAAATTGTAGAGCAAAATGAGCAAATTACGGGGGTGCTCAACCAAATGACCCAAGCTCTAACCTCGATGTCAGAGGTTTTATCTAAACTATGTAATAAAATAAATTAATAATAATATAAAATAAATTAATAATAATATAAAATAAATTAATAATAAAATTAATTAACAATAATATATAATAAAATAAATGAATAATAATAAACAATAAAATTAATGAATAATAATTAAATAAATTAATAAATAGTATAAGTTCGTAATAATAAATAAATAATAAATATTGAATTATTTAAACATATGTATATGTCTTTTTATTCATAAATAGAGGGAGTGAAATGTACAAAGACAGTAAGTAACATGTTAAGAGTAATAAACAAAATAAATACTTATATTTATAGTACATAACGCCTGTGGATATATGTATATTATAAAGACATGATATAGCGTTCTCTAACTCTAGCACCCTCCCTAAAATTGGGGTATTCGATAACAATTTCGTCAATGTCTTGTGATTCTTCTAAAACTTCTTCGAAACCAAGGTCAGCAGCCACGCCATGCTTCAGTAAAATGTTGTGAAGAATGGTACATGCGTAAATAATCATAGCCGCTTTTTCAGGGCTATAATGAAGAATGCGGTGTTTTGAGAGGCTTTGCTTTGGCGTGTAACTTATTGTAACGCACTTCCCTTGCATTTACAGGTTCAGCGACTGACGTTAACAGCCATGGCTCCAATGGATATCCTTGGTCACCTAACAACCACGAATCACTTTGTATGTTATAGGTACTTATGAGGTGCAGACGTGTTGGGGATGTAGTCCAAATACCAGAATCATGACAAGACCCGGGATATCTCGCGTTGACAGCGGTGAACAGTAGTCGATGATCACAAACCTGCCAAAAATGCAAATACATACATATGCATAAACAGAAACATTAGTAAATAGTTTGGTTAATATAGAATATTACGTACTGCTTCTACATTAAGGCTGTAAAATCCGATTCCGATTCATAAAAAGTGAGAGTGGAGTGGAGGCGTCTGTGCTCGGGGGTGAAACAATTCCAATATGAGTACAATCGATTGCGCCGATTGTGCCCTTGATCCCAAATTTCATGTAAAATCTTCAAGAGAAAATGTATTTATTTATTTATATTTATTATTATTTATTTATCTTACCCTCTCTTTGTATCTGAAACATCCTGCGCGCTTGAAGGGAAATAAATTATTTTAGATACAAAATGTAGAGCTCTAGACACAGAGGACTGGCTCATAGAAAGTATATAACTATTCCCAACGCATTTTTGGTAAGAGCCATGCCCGTAAAAGTACAAGCACGCCAGGAATCGCAGAGTAAAAGGAATATTCGACTTCTGCACATCATGCGGCACTAATTCATCTATAAGAACTTTACATAGCGACTTTTGAAATCGAAATGTATTTATAAATGATGTGTCTTGCATGGTAAACGGATCGCTTGTGTCTCGCAAACTCTTCAAAATTTTCCTCCTACTCACTGATTCCTCCTGCTCCTCAATAATAGCCGCACACACAAAGAACAATTCCTCCATGCTCGTTATAGCACCCAAATATTTACACATTTGTTTCCAAATATTGCTAAAAACCAAAACAAACACAAATATTTTTGAATTGTGATTGCTGCTTTCACACGTCACAGATATTTGAGAAAATTGTGAGCATTTGAGCTTTTGAATTTTCTCCAGCATAAGGTAATCATCACAAAATCCAAAAACCTCACAGTAGTGAGTGTGGTGATTTTTGTGAGGGCATGAGAATAGCAGCCCTATTCTGAAAAAACCTCATAACTGAGTTGGGAGGAAAAATTTGTGAGGTTTCTTGTGACGTATATTTTGTGAGTCTATTCTGGCTCGAACCTCATAAGAAAAAAGCTTTAAAAAGTCACCAATTGAGGTGAAAAGCATTTTGCTGTCAAACAGTTGTTTCAAAAGAAATAAATACAATTTTAAAATGGTAAATGTAAGTAATTTTGTAAATTTAATAATTTCGTTTACTTTTAGACGTACAAAATTTGAGAGAACAACTCAGGAGCAGCTGCAACATTTCTTAATGTTCTGCAAGCAGCATCCTGAGTTGCAACGCGGGAAGCTAACTCCGACCAACCCTCAAGGGCTGCAAATGCTTTGGTCGGAGTTAGCAGATACTCTCAACGACGCGTACAGCAGCCAAGTGGAGGGAGGTAAGTACACACATTTTTGTGTTTTTTACCATTTAAACATATATTTCTTGTATATAGTCTTTAATGCATTGGAAACATCAATTGCGTTCGCGTGCGCGAAAAATTAAGACGCATACGCAAGCAACTGGTGGAGGCCCTCCGGGGCCGAGTTTATCGGAGTTTGAGGAGCGGGTGTTGGAGCTTTGGGTCATCAGGTAATATTTAATTTAATTTTTGTTGAGGTAAGTCGACGAAATTGTATAAAACAATGTAGTACCTAACAAACCTTACCCCTGGTGGTGTATTTTAACTATGTATAATGTATTTTTATAATCAAAGGTTATCTTGTGCATACATATAAAGATGTTTATATGAATGTATATATTAGTTTAGTGCATGCGTGCCTCATATAAATGTATGTGTGTTGCATGTATGCGTGCAACAATATTCATAATGTAATTTATTATTATATGAGGTAATAATTGGTTCATTTTATTGTTACAGATTTTGCCGGCGGTATATATAAATACGTATCCGCTTCCCGTTGAAGCTCCATTTCTTTTGGCATCGTGTACTCTTACACCTCCTGCTCCAGCTCCAGCCTCCTCCTCAGCAGCCACATCACCGGCTCCAGCTTTTCCAGTTTATCACTCCTCATCCAATTCACCTTTAATTGATTCGTCGTCCGTTTTATCCCCTCCTTCCGTATCCATTCTTCCTTCTTCGATTCCATCTCCGTCCGCGAGAGGAGGAGGCCATTGCTGTACAAAGAAAAATTGTAGAGTAAAATGAGCAGATGGCAGGCGTGAATAAATGAATAATAAAACTAATTAACAATAATATATAATAAAACGAGATTATTTTCATATGTAAACATACTATAAGATTTTATTTAGGCACACCTTAAGTATGGACTGTGAAACCGGGCATTAGCCATACAAAATTCTATACCTAAATGCAAATAAATGAATTTTTTTTTTGCATTTAGAAAATACATGCAGAAATCAACTCTGCGATTTCCTAAATTCCTCTGAAATCTCCCAAATTCGAGGAAGATTTACTGGAAAAGAGTAGCAGCATTGCTTATTTATCTGACCATACATATGTACATAACTTTATTTATTTCACAAATTGTATGTGATTTTTTCTTAAATTTAGAATATTGGAAGTTATAGATTCGTATAATTTTACCACAAATAATATAAACTTCAAACAACTCATTTTCATTTAATGTTTTTAGCAACTGGCAGCTTTTGTTATGACAGCCTAAATCCATGAAAATTTAGAAAGAAATGTAGCGCCATCTACTGTAACATAGCGCACTTAGCGCCACCAACTGGTGGATAGCTCTTTGCTAATAATAAACAAATAATTTGCAATAAATAAATAATGCGACTATAAAGAGAGTTATAAACTATCCTATCTTTCAAGTTGGACCAAACTGCACACAGTGTTAAAAATTTGATTAAAATCGGTTCAGTAGTTTAGGAGTCCATCGAAAACAAACAACGTGACACGTGATTTTTATATATTAAGATACATACATACATATGTAGACCAATCTTTAGTGATGTAAATAAACAAAAAAGCAATAAATTCAAAACATTTACATTAATAAACCATGTATGGAAATTCTAATTACATAATGAAATACTGTGTGCTATCGATTTTAAATAAATAAGTTTATCTAAATCCAAACGACGTTTAACAACTTTTCTCAATTTTCTTTACACGCTCGACATTCTTTTTGTTTTTTCGCACACCGATCCCTGAGTGTATTTTTTCTATGGTTGATTTAACTTCTATCATTTCTGTTCTTAAATGTTTTATGATTTCATATACACCACATTTTTTTCTCCCTACAATTACTCTAAGCCTACGGTGCCAAGCCTCGATGGAATTTTGAGTGCGTGGAAAATTATCCATAAAAGAATCCGAAACGCACCGAAAATTTGGATTATATATCATAGCACCCGCCTTCATATTTTCACTAATTTTTAAACCAAGCACACAATTTTTTAAAATATCTGTCTGTCGAGCTACTCTTCAGTTCACTGAAATAATCTGACACACATTCTGGGGGAACAAATGATAAACTTTTCAGCATACGAACAGCTATGCTGAAACTTTCATCATTGCCATATTTTTGAGAAAGCCTTTCTTTCTGAACTCGTCTCCAAATGAGCTGGCCAAAGTGAAATAGACACCCTTTATATCGGGCATCAGGAAAATACAGTATACTCTCGAAAAGTAAATCGATTGTTATTTTGGGAAATTTACTTTTTCGAATAATTTACTTTTCCAAATATATACATAAATTATCTGTTTTTATAATATTAAATGCATTTTTAAACTTAAACAATTCATTCATTTATTTGCTTTAATAAAACATATGGATTTACATGAAAAACATATTTACATTTACATACATACAAATGTATTTACTATGAAGAGAAAAAATCTTGAACATTCTTTTGTTTTTTTTCTTTGCAATATATTTTCTGACCATTTTTGTACGACAATTCAAAAAGTCTGACATCTGATTTGCATCGTTTTCATTTTTAAACCAGTGGATCAAGTAGGAGAGTTTATTTACTAAAAAGACGCGATAAACAAGAGAGTAAGTGTTTTTGCAACATCGTAAAATACGCTGCTTGGTTCGTTTCGAATTTTTATCACACTCTCTGAAAAGTAAATTAAAAAATTTACTTTTTCGAGGTGCATGTGTAATCTTAAAGGTGATTAACATTTCCGCGATTATTTACTTTCTGAGAATTAACTTTTCGAGAGTATATTGTACTCTTTTGCCCCAGACGAGACGGTTCGTTCAAAATCAGTAATAATTCTTTGCGGATTAAGATTAATATTCTGTGCTAAAGCCAAATTAAATAGTTGATGAAAAAATTCAGTGTACACCTCCTTGGATTTTTTGCTCATCAGGCAAAAAACTAGAGGCACAAATTGACCATCAATTAGCCCTTGTATGGTGAACAGTTGACGAAAAACTTTCGGTACAACAAACAACGTCCATCCATCACCCAGCAGTGTGACCTCTCCAATTCCTTTAAGGAACTCGTTGTGCCCGTAATAATGTTCTTTTCACCATCGAAATCCCAATCACTCAACACAAATAATTCTCCCTCCAGGTATTTCAAATGCTCCGGTATATTAATTTCCTGTACATTTCCTGGTTCATTGGTTCACCCTTTCGAAGTCGGCTTATTTTCATTTTTTGGGCTCGTTTCGATGGTAAGTACACCCGGCGGTCTGGTTTGCAATCTACAACTGCTTCCCTAATAATTTGGGAAGGCGTCAGTGAAGATGATGTACTCAAATCCTTTACTTTGTTGTTCGCCTGTGCCACAGATACTTGATGGGCCTTTGGATCATGATTATGGGCAGTAGCAGCGCGTTGTATTACATGATCGCCACTATTTTCTTTTGTCACAACAACACTTTTAGACATTAGGGATTTTCTTTGCGCACACGACCAACGGAACTCTTTCTTCTTTTCATTTTTGGAATGAAAATGGTAATCAAAACCATCCAAAAATATTTTATTACTTCCTTTGTTTGACACAGTAACGACGACTTCCATTTTCTTTAAATTTTTTATTTAAATGAAATGTGAAATAAATAAAAGCTAATGATGTTCAATAAGTAGGCGATGTAACGCGATAAAAAAAATTATATTGTGATGTGATTGTAAAGAAATATGCACAGTTGTTTTAGTGCGACAGTCTAAATATTATTTAACGCTCTAAATATTATTTAACACGATATTTAATCAAAAATATAACTATACAATTTTAATCACAATTAATTACACGTAATTACACTCAGTGTTTAGAGTCTGCAGCTGTCATGCAAGGGTTTTGGGTTAAAATCCGGGTCTGGGCCGCTTTTTTAAATACTAATTTTTTTAACTTTTTAGTCGCTAAATTGATGAAATAATTATTTTTTTCCTCTAAATCCTTCATGCGTTCTCGTCTATATCTATATATTGTCATATATGGGTACATATATATGTAACTACGAATTAAAACTCAACTAAAGAGCGGTTTTACTATGTTTTATATGATCTCTAATAATATTTAATAAAATTAAAAAAATGGGGATTTTGTGTTTGGGGATTTTGTGACACTGCCTCAAAAAAAAGGTGGGATTTCGTATTAGGGGATTTTAATTTTGGGGATTATGTTTTTGGGGATTTTTTTTCAGCTGGGGAATTTTTTCTGTGGATTTTGTGGCACTCCCGTTTATTGCTACTATATCATTACTCATTGAATGACTCATCATCCCTGTTAGATTCATCAGATACTAGATAATCTTTACCGTCATGGTCACATGTTACCTGACTCGGTACTTTTGATGGTATTGAAGGCGGGACAATTAAATTTAGAACTTCCACCGGTAATTTATCTGTTCTCTTTCTAGGAACTTCTCTGAGTGAGTTGATTGCCGGATCGGATGTTATTAAAAGCATATGTAGTAAATCTATATTCGTAGCTATACGTGACTTTCTGGTGTGGTGTTCGCGAAATCTACGGCAGTCCTTATTACGGGCCTCTTGAGACTCCTCCGAAAGTTGCCCGATTGGAAGAATACAAGTTCGAATTACCTCCGTATTATGTACCAGGATTTTGTGCACGGTGACTGGCATATAGTACCACGAATATAAATTAAGATAAAGGGTTCTGGTTTTGGAACAAACATTTTCAAATTTATTGGAATCAATATCGCAGCCGGAGGATAGCGTTCTCAATAAAATGCTAAAATTTTTAATTAGTTTAATATTCAATCAGTTTAATTAGTTTAATATTCAGTTCCGGATTCATAAAGAACCTGCGGGCTGTACTTCCATCATTAGAGTTCCCATATCCAGGTTTCGGTGTGTCTACTGCAAGTCCCATCTGGTTTTTACACTTTTGTCTAACTTCTTTCGAACGCTGTTTTACACTAGCCTTTTCTATATCGCTTTTAGCTTGCCACTTTTTATGTCCAAATGATAACAAATGTGTAACATACATTCAAAGGAACGAATCCAGGCGTGCAAAGTAGACAAACCGAAACTGTAATGCTCTTTTTTAACCTTTTAATTCGCCATTCATCAGTTTGGGAGTAGCACCACAGATATAACATTTTTGCGAAGAAAGTGTACCAGTCAAAGCATTGCATATTTTTCCGTCTGCCATTGTAAGTAAAAGATTATGTTTTACCGCAATTTGAGAACCGCGATTATCACAAAGGGGGTTGGAAGAAGTTGAGATACTTCTTCCAAAACCTTGTTAGTTTCTGATGTAGTAAAATCAGTTGTTTTCTTTGAAAAAATAAGCTTAATTGGGCGACAATAGAGTGTGGACGAAGGCCGCGGATTTTGCCATAAAATATTTTGGCTGGCATCGTCACTCAATCTCAATGGAACAATAGCAAAAACAAAAAGATACTTGTCAGTAGCATCGAAGTTTTCAAATTTATGTTTATAAGCGCTATGGCCGGAGCTTCCGTCACATCCCCATTTGCTGATTAGTGTGAATGACGACTTAGAAGATATATTTTCTTTGAAAACTTCACTTTGCGCTTGAATTAAACAAAATGGCTTGAAGTTTAATTTCGGCGAGCGTTTCAGTTACCAAGATATGCTCATCTGCAGGGTAACACAAATTTTTAGACTTACGTAAACTAAAATAGGATGGAAAAACTTTATGTCCCTCCTTCAATGACCATCTTCGCGTCTGTTTATAGGAGTAACTTGTGCACTTAGAATCCACATATTAAGCTAATGCCTAATCACTTGTCAATTACCTGCCTTCGCATGTAGTATTAGCAGACTTATTTTTTTCTGTAGATTTCAAACGGTCAACTCGATGGCACTTCGCGATTCTAGTAAGTCTTCAACCCTTCTTTTTTAGTTAAAACGACTCTTCAAAATTTATTTTTGGTCTACCTTGAGGTCGATTGCTTCCAGTTGATGAGGTAGGACAGGGATGTTCCATTTGTTGGTGAAATTGTAAATCTGCTCCTTCTAACCAACTGCAATTTTTGTTTAAAAAACGTTCAATCGTCATATTTGCTTTAGTCCATTTTTTGGAAAAATTTGACGAAACACTCGAAATTTTTAACTTAATCTCCTTCTTTGTCTCAGGAGTTACATCTGTAGCACTAAATTTTATTAAAACATAATTAACTAACCGGGAATTTCGTTCTATTTTACATTTTCGCCATTCTTCAAATAACTCTATTTTTGAAATAGAGCAAACTCGATCTTGAAAACAAATAATTAAAACTAATGGGAGAAAGACGTGGTACTCGATCAAAGGTCTTTGTATAGCTTAAGGTTGCCGTTATACAATATTCAAACATTAGCTTGGATATATGTGGATAAAAAAGTTGCATACGTTAAAAAGTTACCTCTTAAAATTTTCACAATTAGAAGTTTAACAGCTTGTTTGTCTCCTCTCTCTTCTAGTAAACTACTTATCAGTGAACATACATACATATGTGGTCTGTAAATTAATAATACATAAACGTAATTCACAATTTTGATGTTCTTTAAATTATAATTATTTTTACTGTCGCTTGCACGAATTCGGGTTTTGTTAGCCTTTGTTCCACCTCAAGTATTGCCTCAAACGATTGTATAGGGAGAAGACTTGCAACCTCATCGAATTCACTGTCTTTCGATTCTCCCGTCATGAGACTCACCGACCGCTCTTTGTGTTTGATCGAAATCTTATATTCCCTTAGCTTTGCGCCAGCATTTCCGATTTATCTAAAGACTGTTAAAATATAAATGAAAGTTATGGTATTTATACTTGTATTAAATGCACAAATGCCTACTTTGTTTTCAACACCTTCCAGCTGACGGCTCATTAATCCTTGGTTAAAAGTGATCGTCACTTGGCCTTCAGGAGCCATTTTTTTTTAAATAAAAGTTCTTGCTATTGATAGAAAAAGAGTCATATGTTAGTAAATATAACATGTATGAATAATTGAGCATTCGATAATTTATTTGAGAATATTGTATTACATTTTGTTCTAAACTTTGTACCTTTACCGAAAGTTCCCTTTGATTATCCAAAATTTCATTTAGTATAGCCATAATTTCTGAAATAAGATTAAATATATTAAAATTTAAAGTAAAACAAGTAAGGAAGGGCTAAGTTCGGGTGTAACCGAACATTTTATACTCTCGCAATTTATATATTTAACCTTATTTATGTTATATAATACACAATTTGACCCACATATTCGTCATATATATTGTATAAAGTCCATTGAAAGTTGGAAACTATAATATTAGGTTAGAAGCACCGAGGTCCTCATGTTCGATTAATGGGGCCTTGAAAACCTATGGTCCATTTTCCATTTTGTAAAAAAATCTGAGTGCAGCTTCCATCTGCCATTTCTTATGTGAAATTTAGTGTTTCTGGCGTTTTTCGTTACTGAGTTAACTCACTTTTAGTAACTTTCAACCTAACCTTTGTATGGGAGGTGGGCGTGGTTATTATCCGATTTCAACTAATTTCATGGTATGTGGTGGGGTACGTAAGAGAACTGACTGCAGAAAGTTTGGTTTATATAGCTTTATTGGTTTGCAAGATATATACAAATAACCGATTTGGGGGCGGGCCACGCCCACTTTCCCAGAAAAATTACATCCTAATATGCCCCTTCCTAGTGCGATCCTCTGTTCCAATCTTTTACAATTTTATTTATGGCTTAGTTATGACACTTTTTGTGTTTTCGGTTTTCGCCATTTTGTGGGCGTGGCAGTGGTCCGATTTTGCCAACCCTCTCACGGTCCCAAGGAAGATGTGTTCCTAGTTTCATCAAGATATCTCAATTTTTACTCAAGTTATCCGTTGCACGGACGGACGGACAGACAGACATTCGGATTTTGACTCGTCTCGTCACCCTGATCATTTTGATATATATAACCCTATATCTAACTCGTTTAGTTTTGGGTGTTACAAACAACCGTTATGTGAACAAAACTGTAATACTAGCAACTTTTGTTGCGAGAGTATAAAAATTTATTTAGATTATTATATTATTTGTTTGGGGTAGCAGGTGGTACATTCTCCTTTGACTTCAAAGGAGTTGATGTAGTTGCTTCATTCTTATTTGTTTTATATCGCTTTTTGGGTATCAGTGATTGAAATAATGGAGATGAAGCAATATACATATGTACATATGTATATGTTTATTTTTAAACAATATTATAGAGTAATGTTGTACTTACTATTTTGCACTTGACTGTCCTGGAAAATTGAGTTCATCAAACAAATTGCTTGTATTGAAACTGATGTATAATAAACATTTTTTTTAATTTTTTGTTTTTATTCATGTATATTAATTTATTCAAAAGAATGTGCCGATTTGGTGCGAAAAATCGTGAAACAGATGATTCAAGAGGGGAATGAAGAGAAACTCTCCTCCATGAGGGATGCAAAAATACTTATACGCCCCTATTCCCGTTGTCGTTATCGTTTTAAAACTACTTAAGAACGCCTATTTGGCATTCCTGTTGGCGTTAACGACATTTATCGAAAATAAATTGAGATTCCCAAATTTGAAACGACATAGAGACAGTCGTTTTTTGTCGTTGCTATAATTATGAGCGACATAGAAACGACGCGGTTGTTTGAAGGAATATTTGAAGAAGATGAAAATTCCAAATCGGAAACAGTATGAAATTTTAATTTCTGAAATGGAAAAATATCCTGCATATGCCAAGGACTTTAGAAAAGGGATAAATTCTTTAAATTTCGATTTTTTGGTAGGGATATTTTTTTTCCCAAAAAAAAAAAAAAAAATCCATTCCACCGCCATCTCGCGTCGGAAATTGCTGGCATTAATAAAAATGGAGGACACAGATGTCACCACTACTTCTTTTAAAAAATTAAATAAAGATGAGTCAATATAGAATAGCATAAAATCCATTAAGGACTGCTTTAAAAATGTGTCTCGTTGCATAAGAAAGAAATTTTTATATGGGAAAAAGCGCCTATATAAGTAAGAGATTGCCTATAACATTAAAATCTATATGCTGAAAAAGAATCTAAAGGACCAAATTGTTCAACAAATTCTGACAAATGGAGCAAACCATGAATATTAAAACTAACTCACTCTGCAGGATCTTTCATTTGAGAGAAGCCTTATGCCACTATATAGCAGTAAAAAGTGGTAATATACATATGTAGGTAATATTAACAGAATCTTTTAACAAAAATATTCCAGTGTATAATAAAAATTGTCTAAACTCAGTGGACTTCCAATGATTTATTTCATTTATTCCGAAGGAATAAACTTAGCAATATGTATGAATGTATGTGATTGGTGTTCAACCGTTTAGCCGGTTATAGCCGAATCGATGAGAGCACGCCACTCCTGTCTTTCCTTCCTCCGGCGGGTACTGCATCGAACACTTTCAGAGCTGGAGTGTTTTCGTCCATTCGGACAACATGACCTAGCCAACGTAGCCGTTGTCTTTTTATTCGCTGAACTATGTCAATGTCGTCGTATAACTCGTACAGCTCATCGTTCCATCGTCTGCGGTATTCGCCGTTGCCAATGTTCTGAGGTCCGAAAATCTTGCGCAAAATTTTCCTCTCGAAAACTCCTAGTGTCGTTTCATCTGATGTTGACATCGTCCAAGCTTCTGCACCATAAAGCAGGACGGGAATGATAAGCGACTTGTAGAGTTTGATTTTGGTTCGTCGAGAGAGAACTTTACTGTTCAATTGCCTACTCAGTCCAAAGTAGCACCTGTTGGCAAGAGTTATTCTGCGCTGGATTTCGAGGCTGTCATTGTTGGTGTTGTTGATACTGGTTCCCAGGTATACGAAATTATCTACAACTTCGAAGTTATGACTGTCAACAGTGACGTGGGAGCCAAGAAGTAACTTGTTAGGGACTCCAATATCAACCAAGTGCATAGAGTCTAATATCGTTTTTAGACAGCCAAATAAATTGATCAATTTAAATGTTTATTGAGAATCGCTGACAAAGAACGTATATCGTACGCCATTGTCGCAGAGTTGCATTTGATTTTCAAGTCGATTTAAATTCAATTTAAAATAAATGGAGATTTTATTTTGTATGGTAAATCGATCTTAATAAGCGTTTAAATCGAGTAGAGGACGGTTAATTGATCAATTAGCTCCTGTCTAATAGCGTTTTTAGACAGCCAAATAAATTGATCAATTTAAATTTAAATCGAGAAACCCATTTTTGCCGTTTATACTGCCGGTTACTCAGTTGTTAAACATGTTTGTTTTTGCATTTCATAAGCAGCGCCATCTACCGTCTAGTAGTATTAATGCTATTTAATAAAAATATTCAGCCAATCACAGACAAAGAACGTATATGGTACGTTCTTGTCGCAGAGTTGCTTTTGATTTTCAAGTCGATTTAAATTCAATTTAAAATAAATGGAGATGTGATTTTTTATGGTAAATCAATAAGCGTTTAAATCGAGCACAGGCCGGTGAATTGTTCAATTTGCTTCTGTCTAAAAACGCTGTTATAGCGTTTAATAGAATTATATATAAATTGATCAATTTAAATTTAAATCGAGAAACCCAGCTTCCTCCACTATACTCTTTTTTTTATTTTAAAATCTTCAACATGGTGAGATGAACTATTTCTTAGGGCAAATGTTAAATCTGTCCGAGGTAAACCAACTTTTTTTAAGAAACTAACTCTTCTGTCCCTATATACTCCTTCCTGGCAACATTTGGAGTAACCATTTTGCCATTATGTGAAATAACACACGTAACGAAAGCCCTAGCTGGAAAGTCACAAGAAAATAAGCGAACACTAAATTTTTTTAGTGTCAGGTTGGGACCAACCTTAATTCCGTTTTCTTTCAAAAATTTTACTTCATTACAAAAATCTGCCATAAAAGAGCTAATATTGTCAGATTTTTAAAACCAGAAAAACAAGCTATCATAAATATACATAGTCACATTTGGCAAATGAGAAAGAGCACCAAGTATAGGCCACAACACTCGGTTAGAACTTTTAAACAGTTTTAAGCCTATGCCAATAATTATTTCTTCCAAATTATCGAATATATTTGAGAGAAAATACTTTTGTATGCCTATATAAATGAATTCACCATTGACATCGGCTCAACGCTAACCTTTCGCCTGATTGTTTGTAAAATTGTTTTCGCTGAAAGTGGCAAATCTTTAACTCCTATCTTACGCAATGTTTTTAATAAATCTTCTGGAGTATTTTGAGGAATATTATTTCTAACCGCCCACAACTTGATTTCATTCGCTTTTATATTTTATCTGCTCCTTCACTGTTTCACTTTTTTAGCACACGCACATTCCATACAATTTTTAAATCTTTTTACTTTGGATTCAATAATCCGTTTTTCTTTTGATAGCAAATTCTGAAAAGTCCTTTTTTCATCTTATCTTATTGTTATTATTTTCTTTGTTTTAATTTAATTTTTACAGTTTTCAAAATCTTTTTTAAGACGCGTAACTTCTTTAAATATAAAGAATAACAGTAAATCTTTAAATTTCATGACTTCGGCAGAGAACGTATAAGAAAAGGTTCATGGCAGAGAACGTTAAATATAGAGAAGGTCCAATTGCGGACCAGCGTGTGAATTGTCAAAATCTAACAAAACACGATGAGAGTGTTTCACCTCAGCCAGCTCGGAAGGAGAAATTTTAACAGCGTCACGTTAACATTGCTGAGCATTAAATGAAAAATATGCTCAGAGACTTACATTTCTATTATATCGGAATGTTAGCCCGTTTGCTTATATATTGATACATTTATATGCAATCATATGTGCTAATATGATATTTATTTATGACTGCATGCAAAATTTATTCAATTCAAATAAATTATGCGATTTCAGAGGCATATTTGTCGGCATGTTTAAACGGACCTACATATGTATGTAATGTTTTAAAATAATATACCTACTTTCATAAAAAAATGTTTTTATTTTTATATTAAATGCATTTCTTACAATACTAAAATTAACTACATATTTTATTATATGAGACTTGTATATACATACATGTGTATACCTAGATATATACAAAAGCGCTTACGTACATACATACATATGTAGATGCATATGTATGGACATCTTCCAAAATTCGTATTGTCTCGTTATCACTTATCAGTGAAGGTCATATGCACACATTGTTACATATGCATATACATAAATATGTTTGTATGTCATTGACGAACAAGTAATGCATCCACAAACTTACATTCGCATATGCGTACACGTAAGTTTGTCACCATCACAAAAAATCAAAAGTATTTTCTACAAAAACAACAAGCGCATCAAACGCATAAGCAGCATCACAAGTCAATATGGTAGCCAATCAACAAAGGCAAATATTGTAGTAAACACAACAAAAACATTTCCATTCATGAACGCAAGCGCACATTCACTTGGTAAAGTTGCTTCATTCATAAAAGCAACACCATACACACCTCCCTGCGCATGCCATGTCTACAAACGGCTTTTCGCGACGATGACAAAAATCATAAATTGAAGATTTTACTAATGTTCCCTCCAGAAGGAAAATTTGCAACATCGCAAAAACCTAGGTACAAAAATGGCAACATAGCCTTTTAAAATATTTTTCAGCAAAAATTCTGTTTGAGGCTCGCAAAAATTTATGTCGATATGTTTGCATGCTCATACATATTCATACATATTTACGACAAGCCGATTTTCTACCAACAACGCAATGTTGAGTCGTTTTGACGTCGTGCAGGCGGCCATCAAACCTTCGACACATCGAGCTTTACAGAGGCGTTTCAAGTGATCCCTCCCTAATTATAAATGCGCTAATTATGTATTGTATAGTATTAACCTACAATTAGCAAATACAAATAATTAAATGTATTTAAATATTCTACCAATGTATTATGCCATATTTCAATGTACTACGACTGATTTCTGTAAGAATCAAGACATAAAAATTCAAACGATAACATGAGTTGGGGACCTGGACCCCTTCCCTTCGAACGTGCGACACTGCTTTGACTTGAGAACAAAAAATCACAATTTGCGGCCATTCGTTGTCCGTGGCAACGAAGATTTTACAACAAACCATGAGGCTCATATTTACGCACATATGCATGTAAACAAATTTACAAACATTATGCGTATGGTTCTTTCGATTTTGTTTACATGCACACATAATTACAAATTATGCGCCAACTTTTATTCTTTTGGTATATTATCGAAACTTTTAATAACCAAAGAAAATAAATATTCATATGTATGCAGTATATAATTATATTATATTTTAACATATGTATATAAAATAATTATTTCATTATATACTTCAAAGCATTTTATGGAATAAATCATAAAGTTTTGCATATAATACGTATGTATTTTGATATTAAATGTAAATGAAATTATATAGCGAGTCGTTTGCGCACTGTATATAAGCGAATCTGTAAGCGTACAGTTATTAACATTCAAATTAACACAATTTTTCTCATTTAACACTGAAACCGCTCAATTCTGCTATTTTCGAGTGCGCTGATGTTAAACCTGTGGTGAAACACGCTAATAATTTTCTGTGGTGAAACACGCTCATCTTGGCGAGTACCCCTGCGAAAAGAGGACCACTTTGACAATCGGCACACCATGAACCTTCTCTATATTTAACGTTCTCTGTTCATGGTGTGCCTATTGTCAAAGTTGTCCTCTTTTCGCAAGGGTACTCGCCGCTATAAGCCAGTCTCACCACAGAAATCTATAAGCCAGTTTCACCACAAACTTAACATCGGCGCGCTCGAAATAGCAGAAATCAGCATTTTCCGTGTTAAATAAGAAAAATTATGTTAATTTCAATCTTAATAGCTGTACGCTTACAGTTTCGCCTATATACAATGCGGAAACGACTCTGTATGTAATTTCGTTTATATTTGGTATCAAAATATATATGTATGTATGTACGTACATATGGGCATTTCCGCCAGTAGGTCCACCACAGACAAAATATTAAACATTATTAGAATTACAAAATTTTTGCATATTTTCATAGGAAAATATTTAAATTTATTTATATTTAATTAATTTTAAATTAATTCATAACCAATTACGAGATATACGAAAGCCAAGTCGCATAGGAGCTACTTTTCTCATTTCGATTTTTCTATTGCATTTTTTTTTTCGTCAAAATTGTTAAAGAAACATATCATGTATAATTTTTTGCTTTGTGTAAAACCTTTATAATGGTATAAAGAGCAAAATAAAATGCATAAGAAACCATACGATTGCAAATAACTGTAAGTTTTTGCTCTCTTATTATCCTATATTTTAATGTCCCGTGCGACATCAAAAAACAACACTTGTTCCCACTGCATCGCAAATAAAAGCAGCAAGCTCGCCAAATTTTGGGTATAAACAGTAAATTTTTATACAATTAAAATAAAAAAAAAAACCTTGTTCAAAAATCAGAGGATTTGTGGTTTTGGTAACTATTTAAAATTGGTCCCGTGCGACATCGTAGGTGCGGAATTAAAAAATTGAAAATTATTTTTTGTCTTATAAAGTTGACTTAAGTATGTAAATATATACATTTACATTAATTATTTACATTTGAGCAAAAACCGAACTTTAAATTCCACTAACTAGCTATTTAAATAGATTTTGGTGAAAATTATAGGCTTACAAATCAAAATAAGAGTGCTCATTTTAACAATGTTGTCAGAAGAAAATCGTTTGCCTTTAAAAGTGACAAGTTAACGCACGACATATTATTTTCTTGATAAATCTCTTAACTAAAATTAAGAAATCATTTAGTTGCTTTTCTAAAATATTTATTTTTCTTTTAAGGTAACTGCTCTCACTTTAAAATCAAATTTATATCATCAAGCCTGATTGATTTTATAAAATAATTAAAATAGTCTTCATTAGAATATAATTTTTTTTGCAAGGAGCCGTGGATGGAGTGGGAGCAGTTATCAAACGAAAAGTCTAGCAGATAACGAAATCCAAAAATGTTTATTCCCGAGGACAACATTTTCTTAAAAAAGTGTATTTCACATTCATAATACTATTTTCATTTCATTCTATAGAATTTTTGTTGTGTTTCTCTTTGGATATTAGTTAAAATAAATAAATAAATATATTTACTACTTTTTTAAGCCATTTTATTGGACCTGTTGTTAAATAATTCCGTATTATAACAACAAAATCAACATATATATTATGATGGAAAAAAATGTCCCGTGGGACATGTCCCGTGCGAATGTGATTAATATTTAATTTAAAAAAAATTATAAATTACTTTTGTATGAAATTCGTACCATCTTTAAAGGCCATCAATGCGCAACATTTTACAATCAAAAACATTTGAATATTGCCTCACAATTCGCTGAAATCGCCGTTTGAATCGTTGTCCCCAAAAACGACTTCCATTTTTTGTCCCGTGCGAATGCCTTGGTTTTTTGCAATTATCTTGAAAATGAAAACCGTTCCAAAATCAACCTTAACACTAAATGTAGAGCTAATGAAGGGCTATTATAAAATCCTACTGTCAAAATTAAAAAACATTTTAGTTCATATTTTATTTTAGTTGAAAGGTGTACGATTGTCCCGTTCGACATGGCGGAAATGCCCATATGCAAAATGCATGAATTATTCTATAAAATGCTTTGAAGTAAATTAATTATTTTATATACCTATGCTAATATATAATGTAATTATATACTACATATGTACTTATGTATATTTATTTTCTTGGGTTATTAAAATTTTCTATAATATACCAAAAGAAAAAACTTTCGCGCATAATTTGTAATTGTAAACAAAATCGAAAGAACCATACGCATAATGTTTGTAAATTTGTTTACATGCATATGTGGCTCATGGTTTGTTGTAAAATCTTCGTTGCCACGGACAACGAATTGCCGCAAATTGTGATTTTTTGTTCTCAAGTCAAAGCAGTGTCGCAAGTTCGCAGGGAAGAGGTCCAGGTCCCCAACTCATATTATCGTTTATATTTTTATGTCTTGATGTCAGAAATCAATCGTAGTACATTGAAATATGGAATAATACATTGGTACAATATTTAAATACATTTAATTATTTATATTTTCTAATAGTAGGTCAATACTATCCAATACATATTTAGCGCAGTTATAATTACGGAGGGATCACTTGAAACGCCTCTGTAAAGCTCGATGTGTCGAAGGTTTGATGGCCGCCTGCGCGACGTCAAAACGACTCAACATTGCGTTGTTGGTAGAAAATCGGTTGTCGTAAATATGTATGAATGTGTATGAGCATGCAAACATATCGACATACATTTTTGCGAGCCTCAATTCAGAATTTATACTGAAAAATATTTTAAAACGACTCAAGGGCTATCTTGCCACTTTTGTCTCAAGGTTTTTGCGGTGTTTTAACACCTTAGAATATTGGAAGTCATAGATTCGTATAACGTTACCACAAATAATATAAACTTCAAACAACGCATTTTCATTTAATGTTTTTAGCAAGTGGCAGCTTTTGTTATGACAGCCTAAATCCATGAAAATTTAGAAAGAAATATAGCGCCATCTACTGTAACATAGCGCACTTAGCGCCACCAACTTGTGTAGCTCTTTGCTAATAATAAACAAATAATTTGCAATAAATAAATAATGCGACTATAAGGAGAGTTATAAACTATCCTATCTTTCAAGTTGGACCAAACTGCACACAGTGTTAAAAATTTCATTAAAATCGGTTCAGTAGTTTAGGAGTCCATCGAAAACAAACAACGTGACACGTGATTTTTATATATTAAGATAGATTATTATCAAGCGACAATTATTTTTAATTCCGCACAGGACCATTCAAAAATTTCAAAATTTTTAACTCGTGATATCTTTTGAATGGTATGTCAGAATCTAATAATTCAATAAGTTATTTAAAGTTTTGAAGCGATCTTAAATAATAAATCATTTATTTCGATAAGGATTAATACTAAGGTATAAATAAGGAGCCTTTTCAAGTAGTGGTATTTTAATTAATTTTTTATATAAAATCGCTTATTGTGACAAAACTATAATAGTTAGTGGTATGATGTCGGGACGTTTTTTGTAGATAATGATAAGTTCTGTAGTACATCACTTTGTTATATCTTCAATCGTCTTCGCAGCATTCGCGATTAAAGAAAGTTTTTTGGTATTTTTTTTACATTATCGGATTTTTGGTAAGGAACCCTATTTTTTAAACTAAATATAGCCTATGTCACTCAGGGATAGTATAGCTTTCCAACGGTGAAAGAATTTTTCAAATCGGTTCAGTAGTTTCGGAGCCTGTTCGAGACAAACAAACAAAAAAACAAACATTTCCTCTTTATAATATTAGTATAGATTAAACATATTTTCTATGCAAGTAACTTCAAATAACTTTATATCCAATTCTATATGTACAATGTTATGAATTGTACAATTAATTAATACATATGCAAAATAAATATCATATCAGCAAATAAGATTGTATATAAAAGTAAATATATATAAGCCAACAGGCTAACATTCCGCTATAATAGAAATGTAAATCTCTAGCATGTTTTTCATTTAATGCTCAGCAATGTTAATGTGACGCTGTTAAAATTTCTCCTTCCTCGTTGGCTGTGGTGAGAATGGCTCATAGTGTTTTGTTAGCTTTTGACAATTCACACGCTGGTCCGCAATTGGACCTTCTCTATATTATACGTTCTCTGCCTTCGGTGAAATTTATATCGAAATATGTGTTGTCTCTTTTTGGTATATAAAAAATTTGCTTTGGCAAAATGTTTCTTATTAACACCCATAATCATTGACTATCATTTTATTGCTCATTTGACCGTCATTTGTGTCAGTGCGAAAGAATTCAGTAACTTCTTTCAGACATATGGGAAGCTATAATTAGCTTTAAATCGTAGTTATGTTCTTTCTACAATCACAAAAACAGTCATTTGAACCACAAACTGACTTAACAAATGCAAGTGCTTTGGAGAACTCATCAGCTGTTTCTTGTAGGGGTTATTATTACGTAATAATTGTGTTGTTTTATAAACTCTTCTTTTTGATTTTAACTGACAAATGGCGCTCTTACTTATTCAGAAATGTATGAGTAAAAAAAAGCACATGACAAGCAAAGACAAAAGCAATAAATCATCACCAGGAGAGTGTATGATTGAGTATTTGTCGTGGCTTTTTTTTCTTTTGCTTTGTTTTTTTTTGTGCGTTGCTAGTTGACAGCGGTAAAATTTTTATTGTTTGTATGCTGAATGCAATTGCAAATTATATTACATATCGAGTTCTAAAACATTCTTTACACATGTAAGCGCAGTGATTTTTATTAAAATGGCAGATAATAATTAATTTATTTGTCAACAAATTAATAGTGGAATTAACACTTTAAAGCAACGATGCAAATTTGGAATATAATTTCTGTGATTTTAAAAGAAGATGACACATTTGTAAAAACTTTGGTATATTTCTGAACATGTCAAAAATGACTAAAATTAGTGGAAACCAAACATCCAATTTAAACTGCCACAAGTGCTACCTATCTGCTAAGGAACCACAAGTTTGGCGGTCTATTTCTGAAGCTGATAAAAAAGAAGCCATTGATGTCAGTGCCAAATGGATTATTCAAGACTGTCGCCCATTTGCATGCGTGGAAGGTACTGGTTTCAAAGGTATGATAAAGTTTTTCATCAATATTGGTGCAACGTACGGTCAAAATATTAACGTTGAAGACTTGTTACCTAAACCCACTACAATTTCTCGTAAAACGCACAAAGATGCAGAAGATAAAAGAGCTTTAGTTAGCAAATATATTAAAGAGATAGTTTCAAGTGGTGGCGCATCTGGTGGATTTTATATGTGGACCGACAATTGTGTTCAAAGGAAAGAAAAAGATTTTCAAATGTGTGACATTATTATAGAATAAAATCAATGGACTTTCAGCGAAAAGTTAACTGTATTGTTTAAACAGTTCGATATATGTAAGTACATAGGTAACATTTAACAAATTAAATTTGTAACAGATCGCGGTAAAAATATCGTAAAGGCATACTCGTTTAAATTGTAAAGCATATTTATTCGCGAATGTTTTAGAAAAATCTTTTGATAAAACAATCGAACTGTCAGAATTACTAATTTCATGTAAGAAAAATGTAAAATATTTCAAAAAAGGAAACTTACCACACAATTTGTCCACATCATTAAAAAATCCTTGCCCAACACCCTGGATTTCGAATTATACTATGTTTAAATCTATTGTTGATAATTGGTATGACGTGAAGCAACTCTTAAGCGCCAAATACACGACACGAACATTTCCGCGAACATTCCCGTTATGTCATGTTTCTGCGAACTTTTCTGTCGTGTATGGTGGTGTTTGCCAGTTCGCGCAAATGTTCGCCAAAAATCAAAATATTTTAATTTTTGGCGAACATTTGCGCGAACTGTTCGTGCGTGTATGGCGAAATAGCTCATAATCCTAGTAATTTCTGAATGGAACAGACGTGCTCGGAAAAGTAAAATGGACAATAAAAAATTTCTGAGTGCATTTATTGAAATGTATAAATCTTTGCCATCATTGTGGCAAGTAAAAAGCAAATATTCTCTCTTTTTTCTACGCTTAATTGCCACAGCGAGCAATATTGCTGTAGCACAATTGTTGTCCGTATTCATCGCTGTCTGAAAGAGAACTAAAGTGCTGAACAGAAAGACGACGACACGACACGACGTAGCGACGGGTGATCACAAATGTCGCTTTGAAGCCAGCGTCTTGAACATTTTGAAGACGGCAGCGACATATCAAAAAGCAATTTCATTGTTGCCGTACTAACATCTATCACTTCAATAAAATTTACATATTTAGTTTAAAGTGAAATTATTTACGTAAAAAATGTAAAAATGGTCGATTTATTTGTTTTAAATAATCGATTGTTATTATAAATGATATATCAAAGCTATTTTACGTTTCTGCAAAATAACGTCATACTTGTGAGAACTTTGAATAATTTTACATTTCACATGTTAGTGGCAGCTCTACAGCGGCCATTGTCGTCGGCAAAATTAGAAACATTTCTAATTTGGCGACAGCGAAGACTTCAACCCTTTTGTGGTGAAGTCGTGCTGTTGCCAAAAAATCTGTGCCCATAAGAACGCGTGTATTTTAATATTTGACAGATGTCGCTTGTCGCTTGTCGTCTTCTATGTGTTCAGCACATAGTGTTCGGCCAAAAGTTCGTATGGTGTATGGCCAAAGCTGCGAACAAGATTGCGGAATGTTCGCGGAAATGTTCGTGTCGTGTATTTGGCGCTTTACATAACGTGGAGAGAATCACCGACTATGAGCTTTAGTTGATCTCTGTAAGGATTTCGAAACTGTTTTTAAGGATATGCAAACTTCCAGTTCCCCTAAAATTCGTTTCGTATTACCCTCAATATAAAAAAGTAAAAATATACATATGCGTGCCAAATGATTCTGATACATTTATCATATCTGTGTTAAAGCAAACTGTTTCCCTAAATATTAGTTCGATTTGGGAAAAAACGTGTCTATGTGGCATAAGGCATGATTGTTTCTACATCCACTAGCTGCAGGCTTGCAATCAAACTAACCAAGCAGCATCAAAGAATTGTGCATCAGCCAAGTAAAAATTAATCAAGAATATGAAAAGGTTTCACTCTTAACCCAGCCTATTTCTTTAAATTTAGACGTATCAAAAAGTTTTCTAATCCAGAAAGTTTTGCTTTATCATCATCTGAAATTTCTTTGGAGCTAGCTTCATCAATATCAAAAAACAAATTATTTTCCTTAAATTTAATTCAAACGTCAACGTCTGAAACGCAGAACCTCCGTTGGCAGAAGTGAAAAAATATTGACGAGAGCAAGTGATGACGGAAGATATCGTAATATTTAATTGGTGTAAACATAATGGTAGATTATCTAAACTTGACAGGTAATATTATGACTGAGAAGCGGAACCGATTAGGGTCAACATCATTAAATAGTTTACTTTTTCTACATTGATTTTATAAAAATTTTAGACAATAAATTAATATTTTTTTATTGAAACCATGCATACATACAATGTACAAGCGTAGATATATTACTGTATAAGATAATCTTCTATATAATTTCTAAGTTTAATATTGAATAAATATTTTTATTTCTGTTTTACAACAATTTTGCGGTTTCAATTTGTCGTTACAACACATGTACAATATACATACATACTAGTGATGAGGGATGTTAATATTTTTAAATCACTGTGATTTCATATTGCTATTGCGATCGTAACAAAAAAACGAATTTATGATAATTTGTACTCCACATTTTTTACATACAGTGGCTCACAGCTTATTTCGTGTAAGCAACATTTTTGATAATACTGATATGAAATTAATATTTTTTGCTCTGAACTAAATGAACGAATGATGCAATTATATTGATAATTTAGTTTTAAATACAAAACATTTAAACAAATTTACAAAAGTATTCAAATTCAATATTTTATTAAACAAAAACAAAAAACACTCATAATTCATGGGTCACAGCTTATTTCGTGTGTTGATTTTCGTTCATGTGATACATGCAAATAACGGATGCAGAAAACTAACGGTAAATCAAAGTGTGTACTATGAATACTTAAGAAACAGTTTATGTTCTAAAAACAATGCAGATCAGTTGCAATTACGCGGTATATCAACATGAGTCCACGCACTTCAATTGAAAAACGCGAATTAGTTATTAAACATTTTCAAAGTGGAAAAACGCAAAAACAAATTGCTGAAATGGTTGATTTAAGTTCATCTACAGTTCAATATATAATTCAGCGCTTTGTACGTGAAAATCGCGTGCATAACAAGGGTCGAAAGGCTCCTAATCAAATTTTTAATGAAACGGATGAGAGGTGGATTTTAAAAAATATTAAAAAAGAACCAATGTTAAGTGCTCCAGCGGTGACCAAAGATGTTGAAACGTTTCTCGGCAAAAAATGTCATCCAGAAACTGTGCGTAGAATATTAAGGGATTCCAATTTTCATGGGCGAACAGAACGGAATAAGCCTTTTATAAATAAGAAAAATAAAAAAGCCCGTTTACAGTTCGCAAAAGACCATTTAAACAAGGACAATGCTTTTTGGAATACGGTTATTTTCGCCGATGATAGCAAGTTTAATCTTTTTGCGTCAGATGGTAAAGCATACGTATGGCGGAAACCAAATACTGAGCTTCAAACAAAAAATTTACGCGCAACAGTAAAACATGGTTTGGGGGTGTATGTCATCGGCAGGCGTTGGTCGATTGGAGTTTATAGACTCCACTATGAATAAAGAAGTGTACCTAGACTTACTGAAGCAAAATTTCCTTCAAAGTGCAGAAGACCTGGGTATACGTGACACTTTTCGCTTCTACCAGGACAACGACCCTAAACATAAATCTGGTCTTGTACAAATTTGGCTCATTTGGAATTGTCCACACCTCGTCCAAACACCTGCACAATCACCAGATTTGAACGTTATTGAAAATGTATGGCACATTCCGGAAATTAATATTAGAAAACACCACATTTCTAGCGGCCAAACACTAAAAGCGGCTTTGAAGGAAGAGTGGGGTAAAATATCGCCAGATAATACAAAAAAATTGGTGGAATCAATGCAAAACCGCATAAAAGCTGTAATCGAGCAAAAAGGCCTTTCCACAAAATATTGAAATTTTATTTTTGTTTACTTTTTATAACTTTTTAGTAAGAATTTTTATACCCATGAATTATCAGTGTTTTTGGTTTTTGTTTAATAAAATATTGAATTTGAATACTTTTGTAAATTTGTTTACATGTTTTGTATTTAAAACTAAATTATCAATATAATTGCATCATTCGTTCATTTAGTTCAGAGCAAAAAATATTAATTTCATATCAGTATTATCAAAAATGTTGCTTACACGAAATAAGCTGTGAGCCACTGTATATATTTTTATTAATTTTAACAATACATGTCCAAAATTTACCTGCTTTTGTAATCGCAATTAACGAATTAATAAATTTTGGGTACATTTAACTGCTTTTGTAATCACCGTACCTAAAATTGAACTTCTCTACAGCTACTGTGATCGAACTCAAATTACTGAAGTGCTGAACACAAAGACGACGACACGACACGACGTAGCGACGGCTGATCACAAATGTCGCTTTGAAGCCAGCGTCTTGAACATTTTGAAGACGGCAGCGACATATCAAACAGCAATTTCATTGTTGCCGTACTAAAATCTTTCACTTCAATAAAATTTACATATTTAGTTTAAAGTGAAATTATTTACGCAAAAAATGTAAAAATGGTCGATTTATTTGTTTTAAATAATCGATTGGTATTATTAATGATATATCAAAGCTATTTTACGCTCCTGCTGGCAAAATAAGGTCATACTTTTTGAACTTTGAATAATTTTACATTTCACATATTAGTGGCAGCTCTATAGCGGCCATTGTCGTCGGCAAAATTAGAAACATTTCTAATTTGGCGACAGCGAAGACTTCAACCCTATTTGTTGTGAAGTCGTGCTGTTGTCAAAAAATCTGTCCCCATAAGAACACTAGTATTCTAATATTTGACAGATGTCGCTCGTCGCTTGTCGTCTTCTATGTGTTTAGCACATGAAATACAATTGCGATTGTAAATCACTGCTATTTACAAAAATTGATCGCAGTCGCTATATGTGATTTTTCAATCATAGTGCAAAAATCAGGTAGTGAAATATCGCTCATCACTAATACATATGTACATATTACACATTTGATATTTCAAAAAATTATAAACAATAAAAATATGTATATTGAGGAGAAAATAAGTTATATTATTGCAAATAATGCAAAAATCATGCACTGTCTCCACAAAAAAACAAAAGTGTGCCTTACAAGCTCACCATAAAATAAAGCGGTACAAGATCCTGTCGTTTTTGAAAAAAATGCATGACAAATATAGGCGTTTCTGGGCATGTGTAAGGAAAGAGGATCTCCAGATTACGAATATATATAATTGTAGCCGCAAAAAACTTATAGTTTCCGAGATAATATACGCATTTAAAGTTGAAAATTTCACAAATTTTATGTGGCGATATTCGATTATTAGTTAACTTTTAAATTTATGTAATGCGCTTATTATACACTAACACTTCATTACATTGTTTCTACATATTTATTTTATATCAATTCGTTTAATATTTGCTTTAAATAAGCAACCAACCATACTTATTTCAACCCTGAAATCGGGGGATACTATACTAAAGTTTCCCCTTCTTCACAGGTGAAGAAATCAAGTTTCTGGGAGATCGGATAAATAGTTCTTGAGATGTGTAGAGAAATTTGTACCGTTTTTCAAAAGACAATCTTTGATACATATCCACCAATACAAGCAAAAATCGAAGAAATTTTAAATGGTTTTGAAGTACTGGGGTTCCCTCAATGTTATTGGGTGATTGATGGATGTCACATTGAAGTGAAATCTAAAAAATGTGAAGTCTCTGATTATTATAACTTTAAAGGATGGTATTCCTTTTTGCTGCTGTAGACTATCGTTATAGATTTACCTACATAAACATCGGAGTGCCTGGAAGAAGAAATGAATCTTATATTTTTGAGTGTTCGGCACTAAAGGCTTATCACATGAATAATGAACTATTCGAAAGGCATTCCAAATTCATAAACGGCGTAAAAGTGCCGATTTTACTCATTGCGGATTCAGCGTTTAAACTTTCGCCATACGTGATGAAACCGTTTCCGTTTTTGGGTGACCAAACAGAAAGTGAAAAAATATTCAATTAAAAGTTATCTTCTTGCCGGCCGTGTTGTTGAGAAAGCATTCGGTCATCTAAAAGCACGATTTCGCAAAATTGGAAAAGGTTTGGAAGTTAACCCTGCTTAACTAACCTCAAATCATGTCGCATGGTTACTAACCATGGGTCTTATCGGCTCTCTTTTGTATTAGCTATTAAAATCGTTTAAACTTATAAATTGCTAAAACGTATACATACGTCTTTTAGTATATTGTAGTATTTTATTGTTAAATTTATAAAATTATGTGTTAAAAAATTAATTTATATACTTAAATTGAAATTAAGTTTGTATTCATTACAACATATATAGCTAAAAAAGTTAAAAAAAAAGTTATCCAGCCAGATTCCGCATAAAATGATGAGTTTTAAAGATATTGACTTCAAATAAAGTGCAATTGAAACCTGAAATATAAAAGTAAAATGTTAAAAAGAAAAATTGGAATGACTAATGCAAAAATTTTTCAATTATGTACTGAAAATGTTACCTTTTATTCGGAATTTGTATCGAACATATCGTCATAAACGTCTTTCTCTTGGGGGGAAGCAATGCAATTTGAGCACAGTACAACAGTGCTTCTGGCAAATATATTTTCCACATTTTGAGCACGTGGTTTTGGTTTTTCGATCTTGTTTGTAATCACAAATCTGGCAGCGGCCTCTTTTCAATTGTTTCGTAGGTGGCTCTTGTACCTCCACCTCCTTCGATGGCTTTGCAAATTTTGAGCAGCTTGCTTTCAGATTTTTTGACAAAGTTAATATTTTATAACGTTTTTGAATATTTGCCTGTACAATATCCATTGCCAAATCCTTTATAAAAACAGATCTTCTTTTGTACTCTGCTGCTTGAGTACAGAGTAAAATAACTCTAGCATTTATAGCAGCCATATTCATAAGTGAATAAAATATTACTAAATGCCAACGCCGACAGTTTCTGGCTACGCTATATCCTGCACCCAACTGATCAGTTACATCCACTCCTCCTTTCGTATGACTAATTTCTGGCAAGCACTTAGGGCCATCTAATACCTTACCGGTCTTGTGAAACGTTGAGAGGAGAAGGAAGCATTTATTTGTTTTTGGTATGTAAGAGAGAATTGTAGATTTTTTTGTATAGCCAAAGATTGTTGAATACTCTTCGCGATTTTTAGCGTTTGGAAATATGGGTGGCAAGACTCTTTTGTTTTTTAATAATAGACTTCTAACTTAGATGTGTAGTAAGTTTCCGAATCAAATGCTGCAAAAATTTGTATACCATATTTTGCTGGCTTACTTGGTACATATGTATTGCCTAAAACTGCATCTTCCGCGGAAGCTTTCCAATTTCTCATCCACTGTTATAAAACTGCCACAGTTGTAAAATTTCATGCAATTGTTATTGAAAATTTATGAAATTATGTAATTAATTTATTGTATATGATGTGTATTATTTATTTCGTAATTTTTTTTAAAACGTTATAATTAACCTGGGTCTAATAGACCCATAATATTTATTACACTGTTGCTAACTATGGGTCTAATCGACCCAGGCTATTTTTTAAAACAATTTTTTAGGCATAATATTTTACATGTTTCTTATTCTTATTGTTTATAAACGTTTAAATATGTACAAATTTAGATTACACACATATCTTGCGTTAAAAAATATTCATTATTTTTTGTTAATTTAAAAAGTTTGCGTGTCTGGGTCGATTCGACCCTAAGGTTAGTAATGGAGGGTTAATATAAAGAATGTGAACACAGTGATAAAAGCCTGTTGTATTGTGCATAATATTTGCAACAACAGAAACGATAAAATCAATCAGTGTTGGATTCGGCATTCAGACAGCGATAGTGCTAGGCAGCAGCCTCAAAGAAGCATTACCGTTGGTCATTCAATCAATAGTGGAATTCCTATAATAAATGCAATAATGAATTATTTTATTACAAGATAGTACAATTGTTTTAAATTTTTTATTTATTTATTAAAGCGGATAGTAACATATTAATTTCTTCGAGTAATTTTATAACTTTATTTTCATTTTCGTGCGATTTTACCAAAAAATGTTGCATAATTTTTTGTTCATCATTCAATAGTTCAAAATAACGATCTTCAGTTTGCTTTCTTTTTTGTGCTCTTCTGCAAATATCACTCCTTGATGGTTGATCGGGCGATTCTTCGTCACCCCGTATTTCTTCGAACGATGGTTTCGTATATACATACATATATATTTGCCATTGAATGTTGGCTTACCACCTCCATTTCTCCTGATTTGGTTTCTAAAAAATTAAGAAAATTTTATAAATCTGGCATTTTAAATTGTAAATTATATAAATTCTTTATTTTAAATAATGAGTTATTTAGAATTACCGTAAATAATACTTTCGTCCATTACTTCAATTAAATTACTTGTTTTAAAACCGTCCAACACCTTATTTACGTTATTATAGAACTCCCACTTTGACGGAGATCTTCCATTAGGACCAAATTTTCGTTTTTCTTTTATATAAAAAATAAGTGCAAAATATATTTATTCGTTAAAATGAAGTGTACAGTGCCTGGTTGTACTAACAGTAAAAATAATAAGTCGTGCAAAAAGTCTTACTTCACTTTTCCAAACAACAAAAAACGGGCTGTAAAATGGCTAGCTTTTTGTGATAAAGCAGACAATATTAATTATAAAGATTATGTTATTTGCAGGGATCATTTTGTAGATGACGATTATAAAAATCTAGTTCGATATGAAATAATTTATTAAGATAATAATGTAATAAAATACATAGTAAACGTTATTTAATTTAAGGAATTGTTAATAGACTGTTGCTGAAGCGGGATGCAGTACCTACTGTGAAACGACTACCTGCTCCTCTGGAAACCAATGAACAAAGGAAACAGTTAGTCCGTTGTCCGGAGAACATATGGAAACTCAAGATAATTGTAATTGAAAATTAAAAATAAATATTTTTTCATTAGTATTATTTTGATCTCATTCTTAGAAATAATTGATTTTGATCCTGAATGTATCGAAACCTAACCTTTGTAGCGATAAGATGAAGAAACTATTTTTCCTCGCCAGAATGTTTCTTAAAATAAGAAAACTGAATAAAGAAATTGAAGAAAATATGTATAAAAAGAAACGGAAAATGGATAAAATAATCAGGGTTGTTGTGGAATCTGCTTTCAGACATTTTGTTCAAATTTATTTTGATTTGCCGTTAAAACGCTTTGGAAAAAATATAATTATTATTAAAAAATAAGATAAGAACGCTAAATGACGTAATTTTATTTTTATATAAAAAATAAACAATATACAGTGGAATTTCCATAACTCGAAGATCTCAATTACTTGAACTTTTAAATTGGCAATATCGTTTAAAAATCAAATTTCATAAAATAAAATATCTACCCAGAAGTCTAATAAAAATCTCCACACTTATATTTTCCTCAGTGGCACCACAAAATGTTATAAAAAATGCGGACTTTAACAGCTCTCTCTCGAATGAAAGAGTTTCGTATCATGTTATCTTTGGGTTCGGCAACGACTGAATGATAGAGCGTAAGCGTACGTGTGATGTGAAGTCGACACGTTGCGCCAAGCAGTGCCTACCACATGTTTTAAATAATCGATTGTTATTATAAATGATATATCAAAGCTATTTTACGCGTCTGCTGGCAAAATAACCTCATAATTGCTAGAACTTTGAATCATTTTACATTTCACATATTAATGGCAGCAAAATTAGAAGCATTTCTAATTTGGCGACAGCGAAGACTTGAACCCTTTTGCCGCGAAATCGTGCTGTTGTCTAAAAAACTTTGCTCATAAGAACACGCGTATTTTAATATTTGACGAATGTCGCTCGTCGCTTGTCGTCGTATATGTGTTCAGCACTTAATACACATACAAAATACTCAAAGCGATCGGGCAAAGAGGAACAAAGTAAAATATGTGCTCAATACTCAAAAAGTTAAAATTTGAGTATGTCATTTACTCAAATCGCATTTCCTGTGTTGTCGCTCAGCTTAAGTAATAACACGAATAAGCAGAAGTGTGTTAAGTGTTTTTTTAACGCTTTGAGCTTATTGGAAAAATTCTGTGAGTGTTGAAACCATCGCGACATATGTACAGTCAGAGTCATTAATATTCGGTTTTAGTTTTGTTTTAAGCTAATGCCCCTATATTCTTAAATAAAAGTACTAAATGCGTTAATTTTTTTTTTAGAAAATTAAAGAATGATGAATGTACTTATTATTTACTACTTTTTTTGGGGTATTTAAATCACGTTGTAAAACACAACGGTGTAATTTTTACAACTACCTAAAAATACGACGCGTCATTATTATTCGGTTTTTCCCCGCGATTGGAATTCACAATTGTAAAAACTAAGCTGAAAGTGGTTTTATGAAAAAATTTGTTTGAGGTATTATAAATAAACATTAATTATGCACTAGAAAGGTTTCAAATAGTTTGATTTCGAACAGAAAATTGCAATGGGACGGAAAGGAAAAAATTCTACTTTGGAGCAAATCAAGTTGGTAATTTTTCATCATAAGAATGGAGAAACCTATAAAAAAATTGCAGAAATGACCAATATGAAAGTCAATACAGTGGGAGACATTGTTCGGCGTTACAAAAATGAAGGAAGAGAATATTTGTTGAAACAAACTGGTAAGCCAAAGAAGCTCAGTGAGAGAGAGCTTAAGGCAGTGGTGCGAAAAATTAAGATTAATCCACGTTTAAGTGCACCAAAAATTGCCACTGAGATTGCGGAAGAATTTGGTAAAGAGGTTTCGTCGTCTACCATTCGAAGAACTCTTAATGCCAGGGGGTATAATGGCCGCGTTGCTCGACGTAAGCCTTTGGTCCAGCTAAAAAACAGACAAGCACGTATAAAATTCGCCAAAGACCATATTTCTAAACCAACGATTTGGTGGAATGACGTTATATTTGCTGATGAGAGTAAATTCAACGTATTTGGCTCGGATGGACGTGTAAAAGTATGGCGAAAACCTAACGAAGAGCTACAACCGCAAAATTTGAGGCCTACCGTAAAGCATGGCAATGGTCACGTTATGGTGTGGGGGTGTATGGGAGTAAACGGGGTCGGGAAACTAGTTTTTATAGATGGGATAATGAACAAAGAGTCGTATCTTAATATCCTAAAAAACAATTTAAAAAGTAGCGCAGAAAAAGTCGGTATTTTAGAGTCATTCAAATTTTATCAAGATAACGACCCGAAACATAAACCTCGGTTAGTACAAGAGTGGCTACTTTATAATTGCCCCAAAGTACTCCATCCACCCCCCCAATCACCGGACATTAATCCCATCGAAAATCTGTGGGATGAATTGGATCGTCAAATTCGCAAACATACGATTTCGTCAGTCACCGACCTGAAGATTAGGCTGCAACAGGAATGAGATAAAATTTCGCCGGCTAAAATTGTTGAAAATATGCCAAATCGTTTGAATGAGGTGCTGAAACATAAGGGATATCCCACCAAATACTAATGTTTTTTGGTCTTTATTTTTCGAATAATTTTGTGCCTTAAATACCAAAAAACCGAATATTAATGAAGGCTCGTTTTATGTGTACCTGAAGTTATTTGCTTTTTTTTTTTCTTAAGAATGGAATTCTGTATTATTTTTTTTATGTATATTATTTTCTGTTGATTTGATCTACATAATAAAAAAAAACAAAACCAAATTTTAATTTTTTTTTTTAATTTTTGGAATAGTTTGAATAGACGAGTATGACAACACCGAATATTAATGACTCTGATTGTATATGGGCAGAGTGTTTTTGATACACAAGTCTGAAAAATATGAGAGTGAGCACGTGGTCTATTTTGACTGGCTGTGCACTTCTGCAGGTCTCTGGTTTCGCGAAAATTTAAGAGAAGAATTTGAAAAATTCGATGACAACGAAGAGTGTAATGGCAAAGAATGTATAATAATAAGGTGCAAGGATATTAGCTATGTATGCCAAAATGTTATAGAAAAGTGACTTTAGGGAACATCGAGAAAATTTCGAACACTATAAGGCGCCTGCTACACGTTCAGTATTTATCGTGATATTTCCAGTATCGCGATATTTATTGAACGTTTAGCATGCCATATTGATGGATCACGACCCATATCACAAAATATTTAAATATTTTGAAATCCAGATCGCGGATCGTGGATCGCGGAGATAAATATTGAACGTGTAGCATATTTTGTGATTTAACGGTGCGAAGGCGAAACGCAATTGCGCTCAATTCATTGTTTATACTAATTTCTTATAAATAAAATTGAAGAAGTAATTGAAGTAAAAACTCAAATTTGTGGTTTTCGAATGAGCTACATATGTAAACTAAAAAATAGAAAAGGTCGTGCTTTTAAACTGGAGTGCTTGGTGACTATTTAAAATATAGTAAGTTACGCCGAGAATTTGCGGTAGTTAACAAAAAATGTTATAAAAACTACATAAATAAAGTTAAAAATAATATTATTCGCAATCCAAAATCGTTTTATGGTTTCGTTAACTCCAAACGCAGGATTTCCAATTTTCCGTCCGCGATGAAATATAATTCAACCATGTCATGTGACAATTATACTATTTCTAATATGTTTGCTGAATTCTTTAAGTCTAATTATTGTTCAAACTCCCCTACGAATGTGCCATATCAGCATGTGTTTTGTCCGAGTACCGTTATTAAGGCACCAATCATTTTTGAATTAGATGCCTTAAATCATTTAGATACATTAAAAAGTTCGTTTAAATATGGCCCCGATATGATTCCCTCATGCTTCCTTAAAAATTGTGCAAAATATATCTATCTACCTTTAACCAAGCTTTTCAACTCATCTCTTAAACAAGGTATTTTTCCGTCATTGTGGAAAAACTCTTTCATAATACCTTTGCATAAATGCGGGGTTAGATCATCCGTTGAGAACTACAGGAGGATAGCAAAAAAGTCAGCTATACCCAAACTTTTTGAAGCTATTATCACTGGCCAAATTACATTCTCGATTTCTCAATTAATTTAATTTTCTCAGCATGGATTCTGTAAATGGAAATCTACAGCAACAAACTTGCTTGAATTCGTAAGCCATGTGTTAATGGGTTTTAGAGACAAACCGATGTTATTTACACAGACTTTAGTAAATCATTCGATAGAGTAATCCACTCTATTCTATTGCAAAAATTGGATTATATTGGTTTTCAACCAAGACTTAATTGGGTATCTTCATATCTTAATAATAGAAAACAACAAGTTATATTTAATAACACTTTATCCGATTCAATTAGGGTCCCTTCAGGCGTTCCACAAGGTAGTCATCTCGGCCCGATTCTGTTCTTATTGTTTATTAATGATATACCTTCTGTAGTTAAGTTTTCAAACATTTTATTATATGATGATGTAAAACTTTTTAAATCATATACTTCTCATTACGAAAGGACTGAGTTGCAATCGGATTTAAATAATTTAGTTACTTGGTGTCACAAAAATGATATGCCACTGAATCTTAAAAAATGTAAAACGATGTGCTTTTCCCGTAGAACTGTTGATCTTTCCCCCTATGTAATAAATTACTTCAGTTTAGAGCAAGTATCTAGCTTTGTTGATTTAGGAGTTACTATGGACCCTAAACTAAATTTTAATTCTCATGTAAATACAATAGTTTTAAAAGCTAAAGGTGTTCTTAGCTTTGTTAAACGTTGGTCTAAGGAATTTAGTGATCCGTATATTACTAAAATTCTTTTTACAATATTGGTAAGAGCCTGTACCGGATAGATATTTTATTTTAATGTGCTTCCCGTCTATTGCTCCTACGCAGTTATAAAAATTATGTAAATTTTTAAAACCGTCAGCAACAATTATCCACTTCTCTGTTGTTGCTGGCATCTAACAAATTAAACAATATATTAATATGCTTATATTACTTTATCATTATTATTTAATTTAATACATTTTTTTGGTATTTTATTTAAAGAAATAATTATATATATTTCGTACTTTGCTTAAAGGTTTTGGATTCTGATTTTGAGGTCGACTACGCAGACACTGTTACTGGTAGCCATACGATAGAGGAACTGGACGAATTATCCTTTTCTTCTATTAATGCTGTACCTCCACCGAGGAAAAGAGCAAAAGGAGCGTTGGAGAAAAAATAGCAGGATTTAAGTGAAAAGGCATGCTCATTGTTGTCAGAAACGCCCAAGGAACTAAAGATCATTCACGCGACAGCCTTATATTGGACCGAAAAATTGGAGAAAATTGATTCAACCCAAAAGTTGTTTGCAGAAAAGGCAATCAATGATATTTTATTTGAAGCTTAATAGGGCACCTTGAATAGAATTTCGGTGCAAAGAAATGAGTACACAAGGGTGTCTTCTCCAGGGATGGATATGAACATATCATTTTCACCGGATTCTCCTAATGAAAATGTGCAATAGGAAGTATTACCTAATAGGTACAATTCAGCAGAAAGAGATATATTTTCATATACACCCTCACCTGGCTGTAATATTTTTGTAGCTCAACCTAATAGCTACAACAGTTTACAAGACAAGGGTTCATGTACACAATCGCCGGTGGTTATTTACCAAAACAACGTAGGTGTAACACAAGACGTATTAATCCTCATCAATCTCTTTTTGAAGTTAGGGTTAGTTCGTAAACGCAGTAATTTTGTGCAACGCTGCTGCATTTTTGCCGGCTGTGGTTGCTACTGCACAATCAGCTGATTCTACTGCCTTGCCATTGCGATTGTGCTGCGAAGAATTTTTTCGCATTTACGAACGCCAGAAAAATGGAATTTTTAATTAACGTAATTATTGATAACCAGGAAACTCAGAGTGAGAATATTTTATTGAATTACAATAAAAAAAAGGATTAAACAAGTGAAGAGAAGAAATCTTTTACTAAAAAGTTATTTAAAAAAGAAAAGGTGGTCCGTACCAAAAGTGAGCAATTACCTGAATATAATAAAAAACTATCTATACTAAATAAGGCCTATTATTATTATATAATCATATTAATAATTAAAGACATATGTAGAATTAGAAATCATTTTACTCACTCTTCCATTTCGCCTTTGGTTTTACGCCGTTTAAAAAAAATTACTGCAATGGCTGCGACAATTTGCCGAAGTGCTGCCAACTGCATGCATTAAAAAACTGTTGACGAAGAGCAGTATTGCCGCAGTTTTTTTTGACGAACGCGTTACCCCTGCAAATATGTAGTGCAACCAAGTTACTGCGTTTACGAACTAACCCTTATACTTCTTATACGAGTTCGGAACAGTTGCGATAATTGTTGCGCAACAGCATCATTATGCATAAACATACATATGTTCATGTTTATATGTCATTGAACAAACATACAAACATACAAACTTACATTTGTATATGCGTGCACGTAAGTTTGTCAAACAGCAAAAATCAAAAGCAATGTTCTACAGAAACGAGAAGGCGCCAAAAATTTATGTCGATATGTTTGTTGCATGCTCATACATATGTATTTACGACAAGCCGATTTTCTACCAACAACGCAATGTAGTGTCGCGCAGGCGGCCATCAATTTTTCAACACATCGAATTTTACAGATTCGTTTCAAGTGATCCCTCCGTAATTATAAACGCGCAAAATATGGAATCTTGGAACATCACTAAGAAGTATAACTTCATCCGCGCGTAGGGACTCCACGAACTCTTTTTTATTTTCGAGTTTCAACTAATGGACATGCATTTTTATTATAAAAATTAGTTTAATTTCAATGATATCCTAGTTATTTGTAATATCAAATATATGAAATGAAATGTACATAAATTTGATTTTTTATTGAATAAAAAAACTTACATTTATATAATCCTTAAGAACATACATACATATATAGTATATTAATGCTTGACATGTATCTTCAATAGCCTGACTAATTGACTGCCGCGACATAATGGCCGTAAACCTCTCGTTTTGAAATTATCTATAAAAAAATTATCAAGGTAGGAAATGAAAAGTAAATTATAGATACTTACGTGTCTTGCAGAGTAAGTGCTAATTTTTCTCTTACTTTAATTGCTTTCCTCATTACGGTGTCTTGATTTTTTAAAAATGGGTCGACTGACTGCAGGAGGAATTAGAAATTGTCAATGGACATTCGGAAATAATTTTCAAAATCCGTCATTTCTTTATATAGAATAATTCTGTCCCTTAAATTTAAATGAGTGAATTCTTCCCGATCTAGGAACCATTGTTTACTCCAATAATTTCTTTTAACTTTTTTTCCAAAGATAAGGCAATAATAATAGACAAACACGCTTTTCTTGGGTTTTCTTGAGACATTTTATAACAAACGTACGAAAATTAAATAAATACTATTTTTAAATAATCTTTCTTGTGAAAGCATGACTCGTATAAATATTGACGCAATAAATATTGAAGTGTAGCAGTCTCAAGAAATCCATCAATCTTCAATATGGATCGCGATCCAAATATCACGATAAATATTGAAGGTGTAGCAGGCGCCTAAAGGAACACACCACTCTAAAGGGGGACAAAGCAAATGTTTACCACTCGATAAGGGAACCAACCAAGTGTTTACCACAATATAAAGGAACGTGGAAACAGAGATTGCTTGCGCAGCTGATCTTGCACATGCTCATGAGGGAATTTTAGAAAAATGTATAACAAAAAGCAATTAACTTATATTAAAATAATCAAGGTACTAATAATTATATTGAAAAAAAGTAAAACAAAAACAAAAGCAAAAACAAAAAATATAAATAGAAAATTGTATAATTTCGGGTGGGATTTGAACTTCGGCAAAATATTCCAAGTTGCAACATAAAGTTCTCCTATACGAACAGGTCCACTGATCATATTACTTTTCAATGGGCAGATCAAATTCATATATGGCTCAACTTTACTCCACAAACATAAGTATGTACATATGTAAATATTACACCGAATTCCTTCTTTTTTCTAATGCCTAAAGAGATGTACAAACATATATTCCTCACAATTCATTCTGTCGTTTACTTGCAAAAAATGAAACATTTGCGTAAATTACACAAACAACAATCAATCGTATGCGCAAGCTCTTCCTGAGTGGTCAATATTTGCGCTTGCGCTACATATGTATTCTTATTAGAACATTTAAATGTTTCATGATGCAACAAAAACAATTTAAGCGTCGCATTCCTATTTTTGGGGCGCCTGATCAAAGTCGTTTCAGTATGATGATGATGTGAAAACTTCTAACGAGGATGACAAATTTCACTTTTAGAATGCTTCAGATACGCCACCTATAATAAACTCAAATTGTTTAGTAACATCTTATCAAATGTATTTTATCATACTCACAATTTCTGCCTCAGGCTTATTCAAAAGCAAGGATTCTGTAGATGCTAAATCATTCATGTTTTTAATAGGAAGTATCATTAATTCAATCTTCATCGGTGGAAATATGTCAATAATCCGCTCCAGGAGTATAGTGTTCTGCGCCGATATTTCCTCAAGCTTCCGTATTCTTTGTTCCATGTTTCTTTCTTTCCACATCATTTTCACTTTCCACATCATTTTCATTTTGTGTATTATTATTTTGTTTTTTTATATAAATTATTTAATTTTTTATTCACTAGGCGTTTTAAATGCCTTTTAGAGAACATTTAATTATCAATTTAAAATATTTAATACTCAATAGATATAAAACACTTATGTCTGCACGCTTTAAAAAACACAGTTGAAATGAACAATTGCTTGAAGACAAAAATTAACTGTTATTATTTCCCGTTAAATCGTAATTTTTGAATCAAAAGTACGATTTTTAAGCTACGAAAAATTAAAAAATCTCCTTTATTGCTCCTAAAGGAGGACAAAAGGAGATCAATACTGAAATGAAGTACAAAAAGAATCACAATAAAAGTATAAAATCCCCTTTTTTGCTCCTAAAAGATGACAAAAGGAGGTCAACACTAAAATAAAATATAAAAAAACACAATATAAGAACAAAATTAAAAACCCTCTCCCTTACTGCTCCTAAAAGAGGACAATAGGAGGACTCCTTCATTCATCCTTTCAGGAGATCTCGCTTTTAAATCTGCTGGGAAGATGTACATACATGTATGTATGTATTCATAAAATCAAGAAATTATGTCCATTGACATCAAAAAATTGAATTTGAGATAAACCCGTTTAAAGTTTTACAATCATACTGAAGTAGTCTGATGGTAGGATTTTCCTTATATCTCTTGAAATTCGTAGATTAATCGTATCTATTTCATAATCTATTATGATATTGATATCATCGGAAGCAACAACCGCGCCGTTTGTCTGAGGACAAGACAAATATCTCCTATCATCAAACAAACAGTCAGCGCACTCGCGTCTTGGCTCCCACGTCACTGTTGACAGTCATAACTTTGAAGTTGTAGTTCGTTTATCTGGGAACCAGCATTAACAACACCAACAATGCCAGCCTTGAAATCCAACGCAGAATCACTCTTGTCAACAGGTGCTACTTTGGACTGAGTAGGCAATTGAAAAGTAAAGTCCACTCTCGACGAACCAAAATCAAACACTATAAGTCGATCATTATTCCCGTCCTGATGTATGGCGCTGAAGCGTGGACGATGACAACATCCGATGAGACGACTCTTGGGGTTTTCGAGAGAAAGGTTTTGCGCAAGATTTATGGTCCTCTAAACATTGGCAAATGAGAATACCGCAGACGATGGAACGATGAGCTGTACGATTTATACGACGACATTGGCATAATTCAGCGAATAAATAGACAGCGGCTACGCTGGCTAGGTCATGTTGTACGGATGGAAGGAAACACTCCAGCTCTGAAAGTATTCGATGCAGTACCCGCAGGAGGAAGCCGCGGAAGAGGACGACCTCCACTCCGGTGGAAAGACCAAGTGCAAAGTGACCTGGCTTCACTTGGTGTTTCCAGTTGGCGCCAAAAAGCAAAAAGGAGGAATGAGTGGCGCGCTCTGGTGGATTCGGCTATAATCGCTTAAAGCGGTTCCTACGCCAAATATATATATATATATATATTTCATAATTTTGGATAACATTTTAATATTGTACTATTTAATAAGACAAAAAAAAATCAAATTTTGAATCTCTAATCCTTTAATTCACCAGGTGGTCTAAATAAGAGTGATTCCTGTAATTGAAGAAACTGTTCATTTATACGGTATTCTTTTAATTGAACAAATTGTTCTGTATTTTTCAGGCATGATGAACAAGACAACAAAAAAATCACATCGGACATTTAGATTAGCAGTTGCACAACCTCTTTCCGACGAGCTGAACCCTTTGTTGATGTACATCTGGGATAGGATTGTGTGGAATTGACATCAAACAATATTGGTTGGTTAGTTTCGTCCTTATGGATAGTCATAAGGAAATCGTTCGCGTTTAGTACTAATGTATTCATTTACTAATTCATAATTTAAATATAAAATATTGTTAAATTAACACCTATATACAAATTAATGTTCGAATACTAATAACAGTCGTAATAGTAGTGGAATTTTATTTGTATTGTAACTACAAACAAGTAAGGAAGGGCTAAGTTCGGGTATAACCGAACATTTTATTCTATCGCAATTTATTTATTTAACTTTATTTATATTATATAATGCACAATTTGACCCACATATTCGTCATATATATTGTGTAAAGCCCATTGAAAGTTGGAAACCATAGAAGCACCAAGGTCCTCATGTTCGATATATGGGGCCTTAAAAACCTATGGTCCGATTTCGGCGATTTTTAGAATGGGGCTGCCACAATATCGTTGTAATACAAAATGTGTCGTTCTTACTCAAAAGAATATAAAATTCACCTTTGTTGGAACACAAAATATGTCGTTATTTCTGAAAAGAAACCATCCTTAATTCTGGCTAGGGATGGCAACGATTAATAATTTGATTAAATTAATCGTTTATTTTCATTCAATTTACGATTTAATTTATCGAAACACCTTTACTAATTACTCGACTATTACTCGAGTAATTGCAAAATAATCGCAAACAGCATTTTGAAATTTAATACATTTTATGTTCATCTAAGTTAGCTACAAGGGTCGAAATTGCAAACGGTGTAAACATAGTTAAATTCTAATATGTCAACGTAGTTTAATATCAACTAATGTCTGGTAACACTGCATTTACAGTTAAGTCAAACGCATTTTACGTTCAGTTGTCTGAAGAGCAATAGCGCCAGTTAAAAGCGAAGTGTGGACATTTTTTTAATAAAATAAGCAATAACTACGTTAAATGTCAACTTCGCTGCAAAAATTTAAAATTTTCTAATAACACATCAAATATGTTGCAGCATTTAAAATTAAAGCATGCAACTGTAGCCTGCAAATTGGTGTTAAGTTGGAGCAATCAGTATTACATTTTAAATTTCTTCTAGTTATATAAATATATGTGTACAAATTAGACTCTGCAATCTAGGTGTAAAGACAATGTTTCCCTAAGTGATGATGACACTGACACCATTTTGTGCACTCTAGTGCATTTTTAATACGATATTTTAATTTTATTTCCATTTTTGTTTTTGTGTATATACGAACACAATTTGAATGTCTGAAATAAGAATATAGTCTCCTATATTTTATTGGTTTTTTTTTTTGCGCAAAGTTGCAAACATTGGAATTAATCGATTATTCGATTTTTTTACATTAATTGCAATTATTTTTTTATATCTTGCAATTAATCATTTGATTATTTAATCGATTAAACTTTTTTTTTTGCCATCCCTAATTCTGGCACAACTGAGAAGTGTCGTTATTGTGGTTGAAAACTAATGTAACATAACAAGTTTAAGAACGGCACATTCTTATATCATGGTTTATTTTCCTACGCATCGGAATGAAATTTTTATACAATACTAGCGACCCGCCCCGGCTTCGCACGGGTGCAATGTTGATACTAAATTAAATACACTACAGAAAAACTATGAACGTTGTATATAAAAAGATAGCGGCCCGCTCCGACTTTGCACGGGCATAAAATATATATGTATGCCTATGTCACTCAATGAAAACATGATTAAAATCGATCCAGTATTTTTGATTCATTCATTACTGCCCTTGGCCTGCACGCATTAAATTTGGAGTAAAACAATTCATCTTTCCCTATACTTACTATGAAGATTTCCTGCTATCTTTGGAATATCTAAATTCATACAATTTTTATTACATTACACATTTTTACTTATTTACTTTTTACATTTTTACCTAGGTATTTATTTTATTTTTACAACAATTAATATATTACAGGATGTCTTTATACACAACGTTCACAGCTTCCTTGTCATTAGACAACACATGTTTTCTCTTGAGGTTACTCTTGAAAGAGCGACATACAGTTGGCCATGTGAAAAACAGTCAACGCTCAAATCTAAGCCTGCAACGTTGAAGGTTTGACCTTGCGATTTATTAATGGTCATTGCAAAAGATGTCTTTACCGGAAACTGTAAACGTTTAAATTGGAAGGGTAAATCCGATGGTATCAGAGGGATTCGGGGAATCAATACATCTTCTCCGGTACCACATCCCGAGAGTATTGTGCACTCTATTATGAAAGTTTTCAGTGATTTTATCAGCAAACGCGTGCCATTGCAAAGTTTAGGTGGATTCAGGTTTCTTAATAAAATAACAGGACAACCTACTTTCAACACCATTTTGTGAGGAGGGAGTCCAGACGGGTTCAAAGAGTTTAGAAACTCTATAGGAAGATGAACAGCTTCTTCCAAATCGAGAACAGTATCAACCGAGTAGTATATTTTCGTCGGCGCATCAATCTTTGAATGAATCAAGTTATTTATCTTATCTACTTGTTCATTAGTTGGTGACAGAATCGCTCTTTCTTTAAACCAAGATATTGTCTTGAAACTTATGTCATCAATGTCAGGATAGACTTTGGATGTTGTCTATCAAAAAACAAATATTTTCAAGGTTAATCCTTCCCTCACTTTGTGTTAATTCTCCATTGCCAACTTTAAGCAGCATCTCTGGAAATAGCCTGTTCTCACGTGAAGATGACGAAACCCCCATATTAGTTTTAAGCTCTAATTTATTGACATGTGGTCAAAGGTTTGATCTTTTTAGGGAAGCATTTATTTCGTCAGCACGTGTTCCTCGAGTCACAACTGGTAGGATTTGTCGAAAATCTCCTGAAAACAGAATTGTACATCCACCCATAGGTGAATTTTTGTTGCGCATATCGCGCATTGCCCTATCCAGTGCTTCCACAGACGACTTGTTTAACATGGTAGCTTCGTCCCAAACTATTAATAAGCAGTCACGCATCAATTTTCCTGTATTTCTCTGTTTAGAAACACTACAGACGCTGATATTGTCATCGGTGGCGATTTTCAGCGGGAGCTTGAATGTAGCGTGTGCGGTTCGACCTCCTTCTAAAAGCGTAGCGGCAATGCCGGATGACGCAACAGCTAACGCAATTTTTCCGGTAGATCTCACTTTTTTATACTCTCGCAACAAATGTTGCTAAAGAGAGTATTATAGTTTTGTTCACATAACGGTTGTTTTTAACACCCAAAACTAAACGAGTTAGATGTAGGGTTATATATACCAAAGTGACCAGGGTGAAAAGTGGAGTTCAAATGCGAATGTCTGTCTGTCCGTCCGTCCGTCTGTCTGTCTGTGCAAGCTGTAACTTGAGTAAAAATTAAGATATCTTGATGGCACACTTATTTCTTGGCACCATAGGAAGGTTGCTTTCGAAAATGAGCAAAATCGGACCACTGCCACGCCCACAAAATGGCGAAAACCGAAAACACATAAAGTGCCATAACTAAGCCATATATAAAGCTATGGAAGTAAAATTTGGTATGAAGGATCGTACTATGAAGGGGCATATTTGGATGTAATTTTTTTGGGGAAGTGGGCGTGGCCCCGCCCCCTACTAAGTTTTTTGTACATATCTCGTAAACCAATAGAGCTATATAAACCAAACTTTCTGCAGTCGTTTTTTTAGCCACTTCCTAATACAGTCCAAAAATGAAAGAAATCGGATAATAACCACGCCCACCTCCCATACAAAAGTTTGGTTGAAAATTACTAAAAGTGGGTTAACTCATTAACGAAAAACGTCAGAAACACTAAATTTCACATAAGAAATGGCAGATGAAAGCTGCACTCAGATTTTTTTACAAAATGGAAAATGGGCGTGGCGTCGCCCACTTATGGGTCAAAAACCATATCTCAGGAACTACTCCACCGATTTCAATGAAACTGTTTGTAATAGTTTCCTTACATCCCAATGATATGTTGTGAAAATAGGCCAAATTGCTTCACAACCACGCCTACTTCCTATATACCAGAACTTTGAAGATGATCTGAATCGTTTACTTTACAATATATAAAGTAAGTACTAGTGAAAATATCGGTGCAGAACTCTGCACAAATACTATGTTAATAGTGTGGCAGCCCCATTCTAAAAATCGACGAAATCGGACCATAGGTTTTCAAGGCCCCATATATCGACCATGAGGACCTCGGTGCTTCTAACCTAATATTAGGGTTTCCAACTTTCAATGGACTTTATACAATATATATGACGAATATGTGGGTCAAATGTCAAATTGTGTATTATATAATATAAATAAAGTTAAATAAATAAATTGCGAGAGTATAAAATGTTCGGTTACACCCGAACTTAGCCCTTCCTTACTTGTTTTAAAAGCAGATTGATTAAAAATGTTTTTCCTATACCTCCTGGGGCATCAAGGAAAAAAATTTCCCTTCATTGTTATCAATTGTTGATAGTAATGCAGTGAATACTTTTTTCTGATCGATGTTTAATCGTGGCACGTGTCTTCGCTTCTATTGGGTGCCAGGATATAGAGGCATTGAAGGCAACGAGATTGTGGACGAAATTGCAAAGAATGGTGTAAAACTGTCTTCCGGAAACGCGAATAACATTGGAAAACCCATGCACTATCTGTTCGATGATCTGGACAGGGGCATGAAAAGAAAAATCCTAGCACGTTGGACAAATATACCGGGGTGTAAAACGGCTAAAGCCATGTGTAAAACCGTAGACCAGAAGTACACCAAACTCATTCTGTCACTCGATAGAAGGGACTGTAGGAGTTTGGTGGCAATACTCACGGGTCACTGTCTGGTGGCGGCACATGCCTACAAAATGGGACTTACAGATCGAGATAACTGCAGGAAATGTCAAGAGCAAGGTGTAATAGAAACAATGAAGCATCTTCTGTGTACCTGCCCTGCATTGTCAAGGCAGAGACTTCGCTACTTGGGGGCCTCACAATATGAGAATCTAAGGTATCGAAAGTGAAGCCACAAATGCTTTTAAAATTCGCGTCAAGCGCAGGCATCCTAAGGGATGACTACTCCTCATGGACAACGTGACGGCACTCCATCTGGTATCGCAAAGGACCTAAATAGGTCTATGTGTGGCGTATTGGCCTACCAGTTTAACCTAACCTAACCTTAATCGTGGCTCATCTTGAGCTATATTTTGTAAAAGTCTTGTTTGATCGTATGATATTTCTCTTGTGTACCATATTTTTCTTTACGATTTCGTACAGGATAGGATCGCCGGATAAAGTCCGGCAACTCAGCTGAAATGACCTTGTCAATTTGGTTTGGTCTAATTCTGTTCACTAACCACACCAGCAGGTGCACATGTGGCAACCCGCGTTTTTGCCATTATATTGTGTACATATGACAGCGCTGGGGACCGAATATATGAGACTTGTTAATGAGGTGCAGGAGTTTCTGTACTTTTAAATGGAAGACTCTGTTAACTATATCATATCTGTCTTGTGGACTTAAATTAGTGTTAATATTTTCTTTAATTTCCGGCCAATTTGGTTACATGTTGCAGTTATAAATAAATGGCGTCTTGCGATTTTTCGTGTAAATATCGAGGTCCACCTGTGAATGATGAAGGTAGTATAACTAACTGACCAATGCCGTTGACATGTTCATTCAACGTAGATCATTCATGACACTTTTTAACGCAGAAATTTTGAGAAATATTAAGTGCATAACCATTTTCTCCACGACATAGTATCAAATGATATTGTAAGCTGTCATAAGATCTGTGTAACTCTGAAATTGTTTGCAAATTATCATCACGACTATGCAATATAATATCTCTTTTGTCAAATTGCTGTCCAGCTATCACCACTGCTACCTCAGGCGCTTATATCGTCCTCTGTATTCTCCAACACGAACTTTATTTGCATGGATTACGACATTAATGACAGGAGTATCTGCTGGAATACTATCAATCGCAGTTTTGAAAGACTGTATATAGTAATTATGAGAATGTAACATATCTTGCAGAGATCTAATTAAATCTCTATCAATTGGTTGTGCAACACTTGAACACCGCTTAGATGCTTGTGTGTCTGGATCTGCAATAAAATATATTTGCAGAAATTTGTGATCATCGGGTCGAAGTGGTAGCAAGCTCCCAGCTAAGTGGTACACTTGCCCTGAATTTTAAATGTTTCTTATTTATTATTTATTTAGCTTTAGGTTAAAAACATCTAAATGTATGTCGCTTGACGCAACTAGGGAAGCAAACGATGTATCGATGTTTTGGAAACATCGATGTCTCGAATCTAAAAACATCGATGCATCGATGTCACTTTCAACGATGTTTTACGTCGGTGTTTTATATAAAAATTTTACTTCCCACCTGCACACTTTTTCGGGTATTAACTCGAAACCGTCTATTTAGATACGCTTTATTACATTCGAAATCGATTTTTGTAAAATACGTAGAATTCGTTAAGGGAATGTGCGCTTGGACTATAGGTTAGGTTAGGTTAGGTTGCAAGGCTGTTTCCCAAATGGAAAAACACACGTAGACTTTAAAATGTAGTCCTTTGTGAAGCCTGGATCCCCCTTAGATTAACAAAATTAGGAGTCGACGAAGCGCCCTGAACCTACTACAAATCTGCAGAGATTCTTAACCTCTATATTCGCTATTTCGCGAGCATGCTCCAAAAAGTGTGAGCCAAGAAATCTCTTTCTTGATCTCGCAAAGGCGGGACATTCCAGAAGAAAGTGATGAGACGATTCCATCTCATCCTCCTCCATGCAGCTTCTACAGCTAGCATCCGGTAAGATTTTTAATCTTACAGCGTGGATCCCAATGGGGCAATGGGCAGTGAGAACCCCTACGACTAAGGAGAGGTGAGGTTTACTTAGGGCGAAAAATTCAGCAGACCTACCGCGGTTAACCTTAGGCCAGAAGGATCTTGCGACTAAGCATGTGTTGGCAGCTGACCAGCGCCTACCCAGCTCAGCCGAAGCCCATCTGTCCAATAGCAGACCGCAGTAGGACAATGGCGCTCCTACATGCTTCCATGCTTCCAATAGTGAGTCCGTCGTCCCTGACCTTGCAAGCTCATCAGCTTTACAATTCCCCGCGATTCCGCAGTGGCCAGGAACCCAGACTAGTCTGATTGAAAAGTATAGCGATGCCACCGATAGTGAGGATAGGCATTCCTTAACCAACCCTGAGCGCATGTTCACTGAACTCAGAGCTAGTATCGCCGCTCTACTATCCGAGTGGATCACCACCTCCCTAAAGGTTGTTGCACTTCGAAGCAATATGTACGTCGCTGCTTTAATAGCAGCCACTTCCGTTTGAAAAACGCTGCAGTAATCGGGAAGCCTGAAACTAAGGTTGATGCGGAGCTCACGACAGTGAACTCCCCCGCCAACCTTTTCCGCCAATTTCGACCCATCCGTGAAGAAGCTCACCGCGCCTCGCCTCCAGCGACTCCTTCCCGCCCAAACGTCCCTTGAGGGAATAAGAGCAGTGAAATTGTTGCCCGGGCTGAGCTCGGTGGCATGGAGGTGATCCAAAGATCTCGGAATGAAGCTGAAGTGTGTGAGGATACTTGAGTGCCCAGGCACGCACTCGCCTGAAAACTCGAATTCCCCAAGTCTAGCAGCCGCTTTCGCAGCCAAGTACCGTCCAGCTATATCCACGGGTACTATGTGCAGTAAGGCGTTAAGTGCCAAGGTTGGTGTCGTACGGAGACCGCCACTCATGCTTACGAGAGCCGCTTGTTGAACACTTACTAGTCTTTTGACTAGTGAAGTCTTTTCCAAAGACTTCCACCACACGAGTATCCATAGAACATTATTGGTTTGACTATAGTTTCATATAGCCAAACAACCACCTTAGGTGAGAGACCCCATATTTTTCCGATGGCGCCTCTGCAGCAATATAAGGCAACCGAGGCCTTCTTAGCTCTCTCCTCTATATTAGCTTTCCATGAGAGCTTTCTATCCAGGATGAGCCCCAGGTACTTGACTCTATCCGCTGGACGGAGACAAGTTCCACCCATCGATGGCAAGGGCGCTTCCGGTATTTTGTACCGTCTTGTGAACAGAACCACTTCAGTTTTGCTTGGCTTTACTGAAAGGCCACATTCCGCAGCCCATTTCGATACCACGCCAAGATAACTTTGTGTAAGTTCGTACAGCGGCCATATAAAGGAGCGCAAATTCGGTGTGGGATTCGTGGTGGGAGAGAGACTCCGTCGTCGCGTCCTGGCATTCACTCCGGTGGATGAACGTCTAGCCACAATCCGCATCAAAGCGAGGTTCTTCAACATATCGCTGATTTGCGCCCACGCCCCGACGGAAGAGAAGGACGAAGTGATCAAAGATACCTTCTATGAGCGCCAAGAACGTACCTATGAGCGCTGCCCCCGCAACAATGTCAAAATCGTGCTAGGCGATTTCCACGCTAGGGTGTGTAAAGAAGGTGTCTTTGGCACAACAGTCGGAAAATTCAGCCTCCATGACGAAACATCACCAAACGGTCTGAGGCTGATCGACTTCGCCGGGGCCCGAAATATGGTCATCTGTAGTACTAGATTCCAGCATAAGAAAATCCATCAAGCTACTTGGCTGTCCCCGGATCGAATCACTCGCAACCAGATCGATCATGTTGTGATAGATGGTCTCCAGTGTTTTTGATGAGCGTACGCTCCGTGGTCCTAACATCGACTCGGACCACTATCTTGTAGCAGCTAAGATACGCACCCGCCTCTGTGTAGAAAAGCGCACACGTCAACAAACACAAGGAAGGTTCGACATCGAGAAGCTGCAATCACAACCGACAGCCGAACGATTTTCTACTCGACTTGCACTCCTGCTCTGAGAGCACTCATCAGCATCTCGGTATAAGGGAGCTGTGGGACGGCATATCAAACTCCTTACGTACAGCTGCAACCGAAACCATTGGCTTTCGGAAAAGCCAAAAAAACAGCTGGTATGATGAGGATTGTCGTCTGGCAGTGGAGAGAAAACAGACTGCCTACCTCGCAATGTTGCGATCGACCGCAACACGAGCGGGATGGGAAAGATACCGAGAGCTGAAGAGGGAAGCGAGACGCATTTGCAGAAAAAGAAAGAAAGAGGCAGAAATGCGTGAGTATGAAGAGCTTGACAAGCTGGCCGACAGGGGTAATGCTCGAAAATTTTACGAAAAGATCCGGCGACTAACTGAAGGTTTCAAGACCGGAGTACACTCCTGTAGGACCCCCAGCGGTGATCTAGTGGTTGATGACCAGAGTATACTGTGTTTGTGGAGGGAACACTTCTCCAGCCTGCTGAATGGCAGTGAAAGTACAACACCAGGAGATGGCGAACCGATTCCCCAATCGACGACGATGGAACAGATGTTCCATTGCCCGACCGTGAAGAAATTAGAATAGCAATTACCCGCTTGAAGAACAACAAGGCGGCGAACCCGATGGATTGCCGGCCGAGCTATTCAAATACGGCGGCGAAGAGCTGATAAGGTGCATGCATCAGCTTCTTTGCGAAATATGGTCGGAAGAAAGCATGCCCGACGATTGGAATCTCAGTGTACTCTGCCCAATCCACAAAAAGGGAGACCCCACAATCTGCGCCAACTATCGTGGGATAAGCCTCCTTAACATCGCTTATAAGGTTCTATCGAGCGTACTGTGTGAAAGACTAAAGCCCACCGTCAACAAACTGATTGGACCTTATCAGTGTGGCTTTAGACCTGGAAAATCAACAACTGACCAGATATTCACCATGCGCCAAATCTTGGAGAAGACCCGTGAAAAAAGGATCGACACACACCATCTATTTGTCGACTTTAAAGCTGCTTTCGACAGCACGAAAAGGAGCTGCCTTTATGCCGCGATGTCTGAATTTGGTATCCCCGCAAAACTAATACGGCTGTGTAAGTTGACGTTGGGCAACACCAAAAGCTCCGTCAGGATCGGGAAGGACCTCTCCTAGCCGTTCGATACCAAACGAGGTTTCAGACAAGGTGCCTCGCTATCGTGCGACTTCTTTAACTTGATGCTGGAGAAAATTATAAGAGCTGCAGAGCTAAATAGAGAAGGTACAATCTTCTACAAGAGTGTACAGCTCCTGGCGTACGCCGATGATATTGATATCATCGGAAACAACACCCGCGCCGTTGTATGTATGTGATTGGCGTTGCAACCGTTTAGCCGGTTATAGCCGAATCGACGATAGTGCGCCACCTGTCTCTCTCCTTCGCAGTTCGGCGCCAGTTGGAGATCCCAAGTGTAACCAGGTCGCTCTTCACCTGGTCCCTCCAACGGAGTGGAGGCCTTCCCCTTCCTCGGCTTCCTCCGGCGGGTACTGCATCGAACACTTTCAGGGCTGGAGTGTTTTCGTCCATTCGGACAACATGACCTAGCCAGCGTAGCCGCTGTCTTTTTATTCGCTGAACTATGTCAATGTCGTCGTATAACTCGTACAGCTCATCGTTCCATCGTCTGCGGTATTCGCCGTTGCCAATGTTCTGAGGACCATAAATCTTGCGCAAAATTTTCCTCTCGAAAACTCCTAGTGTCGTCTCATCTGATGTTGACATCGTCCAAGCTTCTGCACCGTAAAGCAGGACGGGAATGATAAGCGACTTGTAGAGCTTGATTTTGGTTCGTCGAGAGAGGACTTTACTGTTCAATTGCCTACTCAGTCCAAAGTAGCACCTGTTGGCAAGAGTTATTCTGCGCTGGATTTCGAGGCTGACATTGTTCGTGTTGTTGATGCTGGTTCCCAGGTATACGAAATTATCTACGACCTCGAAGTTAGTTCTGCTTTTTCCCGCCTGGATAAGGAAGCGAAGCGAATGGGTCTGGTGGTGAACGAGGACAAGACGAAATATCTCCTGTCATCAAACAAACAGTCAGCGCATTCGCGTCTTGGCTCCCACGTCACTGTTGACAGTCATAACTTTGAAGTTGTAGATAATTTCGTATACCTAGGAACCAATATTAACACCGATAATAATGTCAGCCTTGAAATCCAACGCAGAATCACTCTTGCCAACAGGTGATACTATGGACTGAGTAGGCAATTGAAAAGTAAAGTCCTCTCTCGACGAACAAAAACTAAACTCTACAAGTCCCTCATCATTCCCGTCCTACTTTATGGTGCAGAAGCGTGGACGGTGTCAACATCCGATGAGACGGCACTAGGAGTTTTCGAGAGAAAGGTTTTGCGGAAGATTTACGGTCCCTTAAACATTGGCAACGGCGAATACCGCAGAAGATGGAATGATGAGCTGTATGTGTTGTTCGACGACATAGACATAGTCCAGCGAATAAAAAGACAGCGGCTACGCTGGCTGGGTCATGTTGTTCGAATGGATGAAAGTGCCCCAGCTCTGAAAGTTTTCGATGCAGTACCCGCTGGTGGAAGCCGAGGAAGAGGGAGACCTCCACTCCGGTGGCAGGACCAGGTGGAAAAGGACCTGTCTTCACTTGGTATTACTAATTGGCGCCAAACCGCCAAAAGGAGAGATGCGTGGCGCACTGTTGTGGACTCGGCTATAACCGCGTAAGCGGTTTCTACGCCAGTTAAGAAGAAGAAGAAGAAGTACACAGTGCCTAGGAATTTCCCCTCGACCATGAGAGCTACGTCGTCAGCGTAGGCTACCACCCGGCAGCCCCTCTCTGCAAGCTTCTCTAGCAGGTCGTTAACGACCATGATCCAGAGAAGAGGCGAGAGAGCTCCTCATTGGGGGGTTCCCCTGTTAACGGCACGGTTTACACGCGCGCTGCCCCAGTCCGCTACGATCGTTCTTTCGCAGAGCAGACTGAAAACGAGATGCTTAAGGTTGGATTCAACCCCGAACCTATTCAGGGCTCCAATTACCGCTTCCGGCAGAACATTATTGAAAGCCCCCTCGATATCAAGAAAGGTTCCCACGGCAAAGTGTTTGTGTGCGATAGACTTTTCTATACAAGTAACCACAGTGTGTAGGGCGGTGTCTACTGACCTGCCTTTACAGTAAGCGTGCTGCGCGCTAGATAAAAGATCTACTGGTATCCTTACCCAGATATACCGATCAATCACCATCTCCAAAGTTTTCAATAAGAAAGAGGAGAGACTGATAGGCCTGAAATCCTTGGCCGCGACATGCGAGCTCTTTCCAGCCTTGGAAATGAACGTAACTCTAACCTGCCTCCAAGCCCCCGGAATGTGACCCAGTCTAATGCAGTTCGCATAGATAGGGGCCAACCAGCTGTATGATGTTTTGATTGCATGCTGCAGCTGCGCTGGGATGATACCATCCAGCCCAGGGGACTTGAATGGTTCCGTTCACTCAAAAGGTCCGGAAAGGCTGCATGGTCAGTGAGGAGCACTCCAAGGTGCGCTCCACCAGGGGAAGGATTGCTCGGAAAGTGAGCGTCAAAGAGCAGATTGAGGGTTTCCTCGCTGCTCAGAGTCCACCTTCCATTGCCGTCCTTAAGATACCCCAAAGGGACGGGTTTCTTTGCGAGAATGGTCCTAAACCTAGAAGATTCCCGGCAACCTTCGACCTTTTGACAAAAGGCTCTCCAGGAGGACGTTTTAGCCTTCCTAATCTCGGACTTGTAAATCGCGAGTCCGCTCTTATACAATATCCAGTCGCCTGCAAACCCGCTTCTGCGAGCTTTGTTGAATAACCTTCGGCTAGATGCCCTAATTTTAGAGAGCTCCGAGGACCACCAGAAGGGTTCCCCTCTGCCTTTCGGTGTCACCATTGGACAGGAGCTCTCCAGGGCATAATTACACGCGGAACTAAAGACTCCGACGTATTCATCCACCGCATCCGTTGTGAGCAGGGATTCCCGCTTCGGCGCAACTGGTAGAGCACGTCGGAGTCTCCTACCGTAGCTGTAGCTTTTGCTGGGCGGAATTTCTTCATCACGACTAAACGCGATGTATCTATGGTCCGAGAAAGAGTGGTTCTCTAGAACCCTCCATCCCGAGATCATAGGTCCAATCATATTAGAGGCAAGGGTGAGGTCAAGGACCTCCTTCCTGCCCGCAGTCACAAAGGAAGGGGTGTTTCCCCTATTAGAGACAAAAATATCTACGTCTACAATGAATTCAAAAAGTGACTCACCCCTTTTATTCGTAACCGAGCTGCCCCAGATTTGATGTCGCGCGTTCGCGTCACATCCTGTGATGACCCCGATTCCGGATTTATCGGCCTCCTCTAGGGCCTTTCTTAGTAACAGGGGAGGTGGTTCCACCTCATCCTCGTGAGACATATAGGCTGATATCAGCCAAAGTCCATCCTCACCGCTCTCTAGCTTAGCCGTCACAACGTCTCCATTGTTGTAATTAGGAAGAACAAGAGGAACACTTTTAGTTCGTTTCGTACTAGCATGCAGGCTCTGATTCTACCTGGTTCATATACCGCTAGCAGCTTATGACTCTTCCTGTTCCAGACGGAGTAACAGTTCTGCGGAAGCCGCCTTTGCATGTTGGAGGTTAATCTGGAGAAACTTCATTCTCCGGACTCTCCTCCAAGAGCGCTAGTTCAGCGCTTGGGCTGATTTCGTTCTGCTCCGCGACGAATAGCCGGTCCAGGCCGAAGACAGACTCATCAGCCGATGAGCCGCCCCCGATGCTGGCCAGGTCTGAAGGTGCGTGCTCCACTTCCATGGTCGTTTGACCATCCGCTTCCTCCTTCTTCTCCGCACTTGGAGGCCATCCGCCTTGGGTTCCAAAGTGAGGATCTTTAGTGCCACTCTCTCAAACCCATAGGTTATGACACCCTTGGCTTCTTTTAGAGGACCGAGAGACTCCGCATTTAACAGAATCAGCGCTTTCCAGTTGTGCGTTGGCAGCGAGGGATTACAGTACCGAATAATCTCCTCGATTTCACCCGGGGAAGAGGGTTCGGCAGGTAGCCATACGCGAGCCTTAGGTCGTAGCGGCAGATCTGCCTTATCCACGGCCTCCAGCTTAGCTCCCTTCCAAACCTCCCCCACTCGAGAGACTGCCTCCTTATAAAGCGCTGCCGATCGTTCATCGGCGCACCTTATTAATTTGTGCATACCGTGGTGCCAGCCGGCACTTTCACACATAGGTGGTGGTCCAGGGTTCCCTTTGACCACCTTCATAAAAACGGCGGAGATGGCCGCCGCCACCCTTTTCCATTCGTCCTGGGAGATGGATCCATCTTCCCTACTTCGTTCGAATACGCCGAGTTTAGCGATTTCGCTAAACGATGGAGCTGCGCCCGTTCGCGGCCTTTTTCCAAGAGAGGATTCTCCCTCCGGCGATCTTTGTCGCTTTACTGTTGAGGCCGCCTTCTGCCCTGACGCCTCCTGTTCGCCTCCTTCGCTCAGCACTTTCTTGGCCCATTCGAGCGTGCCGGCATGATGCTCTGACGACGGGGCCTCCTTGCCCCCGCAACGCTCCACAATCTTGGTGGACAGACGTCGGTCCGATTTCAATTTCCTAGCCGGAGTTTTCTGGTTTCTCTTCGGCCCTTTCGCTCCTGTGGAAGCTGCCATGAGTCTAGCAGAGGTTCCTTTGCTAGTGCTGGCGATCTCGCCAAGCAACTCAGCCTTGTTGTGGTCAGCAATCGGCTGGACTCCGCCGACACCTCCCGTCCGTCCGTCAGTAGTTTCCCCGGAGACAGAGGCCGCCCTATTCCTGTTGAGCAATCTGGGAGGGGACGATTTCGTCCTCACCTCAGGTGCCGAGCTCCCACCCGAGACCAGGATGCATCCAGGTGTCGGTTCCGACTTACTTCCAATGTATTGCTGTCGTTCTTGTTCTCGTTAGTTGTGTGTTGTCCCCACTCAGAGCCGCTATCCACCCCCCGAGAGGTAGTCGCCTTTGATGGTCCCAAGGTTATCTCGTAAACGAGGCCAAGGCGAGGGTTGACGCACTCCCTTATGGGGCTATGCGTTCAGAGCCGACCAGCGTAAAGAGGGAGTCTTCTCAACCAACACCTACCACACCAACTGAACGGTGACGGGGGGGAACGTACTCCGAGGCCTGCCATGGTTTTAACGGGACGGAGGCGGTTGCGACATTAACCCGCCAGCCATTTCTGATGTGTGTCACCACATCATACTCAGGTGACAGAATGCCGCACCCACCAGCCCAGGGTTCAACCAATTCATAAAAGGTGTTCCTACTCGTTGTCCGAATACGTGCCTAAGGTCGTCAATCAAGGGGGGTTGGTAAGGCCGTGAAGGCCGCAGGTCATTTAGCGTTACCCAGGGTGCACCACTCGGAGGCGACCTGCACTACACCCCTATATTGGACTATACTGCGGTTACTTTTATAATTTATTTATACAATTTAATTCTGGCGTAGGCTACTGCGTTAGATCAGAGATTCAAATTACTGCATTTTAAAGATACTATGGTTAAAAGATTTTTTTTTTTTTTCATAAAAAATTCAAAGAATCGCGCTGATACAACGTAATCTTCGGATGAATGTGAAACAGAATACTCTTTTAAAATTTGGAACCAGAATAAACATTTGGTCCACCAAAAGGTGAAATGTAAGCTGTCAAATTTATCTACAATTACGGGGACGGCTTCAACCTTCCGTATAAATGTATCTCTGCAGTTACCCCTACCAATCAGAAGCCAATAGAGTTTGGATTGACAAGAATACTGTGTTTTCGGAGTTTTATAAATAGGATTATTAATATTTACACATAGTGGCCACTTCAGTGCCGAGTAAACGACCGTTTTCTAAACCCAGGGCAACTATCACGCAGAAGTAAAATCGAAAAGAAATGACAGTGAAAAAACTTTCCATGTCGTTGTTTTGAAATTCTATTATTTATTGAGAAAAAATTTTAACAGACATCTAATGCTAAGTGAAATAAAATGTATCAACATAATACGCACTACATTTCATTTATTTATGCTTCTACTTCTGTATCCCTTAGCTTTTCACATTAAATTTAAAATAAGTTTAAAAGTTCAAAAATACATCGATGTTTCGATGTATCGATGTCTTAATGGCCGATGTTTTTGATTTCGATGGGTTTTGAAGAAACATCGATACATCGAACATGTTTCATTTCACGATATTTGCATCCCTAGACGCAACACGCATATTACAATTAAGCAATTTATTTTCTAACGGTACTTTGTATCCAGCTAATGAAAGTATCTACGCGGGTGTAAATCGCGGGGAAATCTTCTTGTCCACACACTCTCGGCCCAATTGAAAGGACACCAATCAAAAAAAATGATTCCCTTCCGTTGAATGATTGGAGAAACATTAGTGGTCCACCAGAGTCACCCTTGCACGAGTTGACACCTTTCTCACCGCCCGCACATATTTGAGTGTTATCTATGTCCATATGGTACTTGGCTTTGCATTTTTCAAGTTTTAGTCCTCGTATCAATGCTTTTAATTTCTTTAAGCTATTATTGAATGTTTCCGTTTGTCCCCAACCTGCAATGCCCAAAGTTACGCCCTCGTAATTACTTTCTGAAGAGCTTGTGCTGACCGGTAAGCAAATAGGGCTACTGAAATCATTGTAATTGACTTTCTCTTGAAGACGCAGTAAGGCTATATCATATCTTTTGATTGTATCATTGTATAGTGGATGATAAATTTCTTCCTCAATACTAAAATCGATATGTGAACTCGAACAAAGTTTATTGCCCTTTCCATCAAATTGGCAATCTTGTGATGTCTCTAGATCCCATTCACCCAAACGAACTCCAGTTAGGCGCCAGCCTGTAGGGAGCATTTCATTGTTAACACAATGTGCAGCCGTTACAACATAGCGATTATTAATGAGACTGGCACCACAAAGAAAAGCTTTCTCACCGTTTGCTGGAAAAAAAGAAACGAAACTAATAATTAAAACCCGTACGTAAGAGCTACATACATTTGGGTGTAACCGAACATTTTATACTATCGCTGTATGTCAGAATCAAAGGCGAGAAAAAAAACAGTATATCTAGGGAACACTGTTGCCGTTTGGTCCATTTGAACCAATTTTGGTAAATTTTTTTGTCTTGGTCCATTGGGTCATCGTTTTGTGAAATGGTCCATTTTGAATGCAATTTTTTAGGCAATTTATTTTATCTAATAAATGAACAGGGTTTTTACATTATCGCTTCAATAACATTCAGTGGCAGCGTTGTTAATTGGTTTCAAGACTGTTCTTGGAATTAGCGAATCTGGTAACACTAAACCACTATGAATTTTAGGAAAAACTACGAGGTGCGCCAATATAATATTACATTATGAAACATAATTGGATTTTTTCACCTATTTCACGCAATTTAGTTGTGGAAAAGAAATTGAATGGTAAACCAATTTCACTGATGTATTTTTAGATGTATAATCTAAATTTATTTTCGCATACTGCAGAGATGAAAACAAAGATCGATAAGATAGCAATCATATACATATCGCTCATTAACTTGAATATTGTCATAACTCAAAAAATTTTTGAGTTGAGTATGCAGAAATGTGCGCAATTTCATCGTCCATATTGTATAAAAATTTCATTTCATAAGTGATTTATATTTTTCACAAATAACCACATAATTCAAAGTGGGTCACGTTTATGCCCAAGAAAAAACATTAGTACACTCCATTTGGTCTATTTATGCTCAACATTGTATTTAATATTGTAACGAAAATGGCACCAGAACAAACTAGAATCTACAATCGAAATCGATAACTTGCCAGATGTATCTAGAGATCGATATTCGTAGTTGCCAGAATATTCGAGTGACGATGTATCGCTTACAATCGACTATATAAGGGCTGTCGGACTGGCAGCAACACACAGTTCTGATAAGAGAGTTGTCGAGTGAGGACAATTCTAAGGAGAGAGTTGTCGAGCAAAGTGTAAACAAGTTATAAGTTAGAGTTGTAAAGTAGAGTATTGAGTACTAAAATGTTAAGTTATAAGGAATTAGAAATAAAGTTTAGTGTATAGCCATTAAAGTGCGACTTTTATTTGACAATCCAGTGATCGAACTCAGGGTAGAGTTTCAGCGTTAACGACAGATTTTGGAAATCCGTTACAATATATTACAGGTCACTAGATTTGTCAATAAACTTATGGCATTTTTCTATATTTGTTAAATAAGAGACAATTGAAAACTTTAAATCGCACTCCTGAAAAATCGATTTTTTTGAGTTGTGACTCTATTCAAGTAAATGACCGATATGTTGTTCATTGAAATTTTACTTAGTGATGACTCTGTTGAATTTAATGCGTTAAATATAATAATACAATGTTGGCCAAGGAACTCTGTTCTTCGACGGGGCACCCTCATTAAATTTGGTCGGCAAACGATATTTTTTTCATTTTGTTAAATAATGTGTTGTGAATATATATTTCTTTCGTTTTTGGAAAAATATATCGCTTATTTACATGAATAGTGTCACAACTCGAAAAGTGGATTTTTCAGGAGAGTAGTTTAAAGTTTTCAATTGTCTCTTATTTAGCATATATAAAGAATGCTATAATTTTATTGACTAAAATATTGACATGTAATATATTAAATAAATTACTGAGCATAAGTGGACTAAATGGAGTGTACTTAAGTTTTTTCTTGGGTATAAAGGTCTTCTTATTGTGGTTAAAAACAATGCGACATAACAAGTGGAATAACAACACATTCTTATCTCAACTGTTTATTTTTCTACACATCAGAATGAATTTTTTACACTATATGGACAATGATTTTATGCAAATTTCTACATACTCAAGTTAAAAATCGTGTTTTTGAGTTATGACACTATTCATGTAAATGAGCAATATTTAATTAATAATAATTTTTTTTTCTTAGACACTCCCCCGCTTTCTTAGGTTTCGAATTAGGTTTGGTCCACTTTACACTATTTGGTCCATAAATAACAAGTCTTGGGATAGATTCAACTAACTTCTTCGTAGTTGTAGATAGTATTTTAGCCTATTCCTCCATTAAGACCATTTTTAAGTCGTTAGTTATTCGATATCCTGCTTTTCGGGCAATCTAAAATAGCCCAAAGTTTTTCAATAACATTTAAATTTGGTGATTGTGGTTTCATTACGTGGGGACAGACATATGTGAGGCACATTTGAACAATTCCGGAAGTGTACTTCGGATCATTATCCTGATAAAAGCGAAAAGTGGACTCTATACTTAACACTTTGGGTCAAGTTATCCTTAAGATTTTGAAGATAAAAACATTTTATCCACTGTTCTCCACACGATTGTAAAAAACGAAGCCGTTGATTATTGCCTTACGGTGTCATCTGGTATTTTAACTACAGTAATCCCCGCTTAAGTGCTCGTCCTTAACATGCAAGATTTTTAGGGCACTTAAGCGGGAAAGGCACTTAAGCGGGTATCACTGTATATCACCTTTTTTTTTCAGCGAGATCCTTCTTTGTGATGTTGAAGAAACAATTCTCGTTGTTCAATAGATTTGCGGCTTGCCATCACCGTACCAGTGCTTTCTTAATGAATCCGAACTAATAGTCTATTTATAACTTTTCGTTTCAGTTTCAATTCCTGTTTCATTTTAAAAGATACAGCATGTCTCATAATTCTTTTCACAGTACAAAATTTACGAATTTTTTTGTTTTATTGGCATATTAGATTATTGAAAATTAAGTTGAACTAATTTTTCAACAGCATAATATACATATTTTTGGCGCTTGCTACTTAATCATATGAAAACAAACCGTTATTTGAATGTGCAATATGCAAAAACAACGACGAATAGCAAAATGTGTCATGTTTTGCGTTGTCTCAACAATTCGGAGAATCGCAAGACAAAATACCAGACAGTTAACGGTACTTCATTTGTTTTTAAATTTCTGAATGTTGCTTCTCTTAGAGTTCATAAAACAGTTAGTTAAAATTTATTCTCGCGCTTAGACACATCGCATGTATTAGAAAAAGTTTTAGAAATAATGCCAGGTTATCGTACGAGTGAAAATACAATACAATTCTTCTTCTTCTTGACTGGCGTAGACACCGCTTACGCGGTTATAGCTGAGTCCAAAACAGCGCGCCACGTATCCCTCCTTCTGGCAGTTTGGCGCCAATTGGTTATACCAAGCGAAGCCAGGTCCCTCTCCACCTGGTTCTTCCATCGGAGTGGAGGTCTCCCTCTTCCTCGGCTTCCACCAGCGGGTACTGCATCGAATACTTTCAGAGCTGGAGCACTTTCATCCATTCGAACAACATGACCTAGCCAGCGTAGCCGCTGTTTTTTTATTCGCTGGTCTATGTCTATGTCGTCGAAATACACATACAGCTCATCGTTCCATCGTCTGCGGTATTCGCCGTTGCCAATGTTTAAGGGACCATAAATCTTCCGCAAAACCTTTCTCTCGAAAACTCCTAGTGCCGTCTCATCGGATGTTGACACCGTCCACGCTTCTGCACCATAAAGTAGGACGGGAATGATGAGGGACTTGTAGAGTTTAGTTTTTGTTCGTCGAGAGAGGACTTTACTTTTCAATTGCCTACTTAGCCCATAGTAGCACCTGTTGGCAAGAGTGATTCTGCGTTGGATTTCCAGGCTGACATTGTTATTGCTGTTAATGCTGGTTCCCAGATAGACGAAATTATCTACAACTTCAAAGTTATGACTGTCAACAGTGACGTGGGAGCCAAGACGCGAATGCGCTGACTGTTTGTTTGATGACAGGAGATATTTCGTCTTGTCCTCGTTCACCACCAGACCCATACGCTTCGCTTCCTTATCTAGTCTGGAAAAAGCAGAACTAACGGCGCGGGTGTTGTTTTCAATGATATCGATATCATCGGCGTACGCCAGTAGCTGTACACTCTTGTAGAAGATTGTACCTTCTCTATTTAGCTCTGCAGCTCTTATAATTTTTTTGCAGCATCAAGTTAAAGAAGGCGCACGATAGTGAGTCACCTTGTCTGAAACCTCGTCTGGTATCGAACGGCTCGGAGAGGTCCTTCCCGATCTTGACGGAGCTTTTGGTGTTGCTCAACGTCAGCTTACACAGCCGTATTAGTTTTGCGGGGATACCAAATTCAGACATCGCGGCATAAAGGTTGCCTTTTCGTGCTGTCGAAAGCAGCTTTAAAGTCGACAAAGAGATGGTATGTGTCGATCCTATTTTCACGGGTCTTCTCCAAAATTGTGCATGCGCATGGTGAATATCTGGTCTGTTGTTGATTTTCCAGGTCTAAAGCCACAGTGATAAGGTCCAATCAGTTTGTTGACGGTGGGCTTTAGTCTTTCACACAATACGCTCAACAGAACCTTATACGCGATGTTGAGGAGGCTTATCCCACGGTAATTGGCGCAAATTGTGGGGTCTCCCTTTTTGTGTATTGGGCAGAGTACACTTAGATTCCAATCGTCAGGCATGCTCTTCGCCGCCGTATTTGAATAGCTCGGCCGGTAATCCATCGGTCCCCGCCGCCTTATTGTTCTTCAAGCGGGTAATTGCTATTCGAATTTCTTCACGGTCGGGCAATGGAACATCTGCTCCATCGTCGTCGATTGGGGACCATTAGTATATTATAATTACCAGAAAGGTAAATCATCAAAAGAATTGGCTGAAATGTTTTCTCTAAATGTTAGAACAGTGTACAATATCATAAATCGCGCAGAAAACGAAAATCGGTTAGGATTAAAGCAACCCAGTGGCAGACCATAAAAGCTTACATCAAGAATGGAAAGGATGATAATAAAATTAATAATAAACCACATTGCAGCCTTAGAATGATAGCCACGGGGTTGAAGGAACATAATATTGTGCGGAAACAGTGCGAAGAGTTCTTTTAAAACACAAATATTCATCGAGAAGTGCAAAGAAAAAGCCACTACTATCGCAAATTAACATTGAAAATCGATTGTCTTTTGCTCTAACTGAGTTTGGAGAAAGCCGCTAACATCATTACAAAACAAGAATATTATTCCTACAGTAAAATTTGAGAAGATGGGTGTAATGGCATGGGGTTGTATATGTAGCAAAGGTGAATTTAAATACAAATTATATAATTGCTCAAAAGTGTTAGATACTTCTGCCAAAAGCCCAGATATCAATCCAATTGAAAACTTATGGGCACATTTGAAAAAAAGGTGGAAAAAAAGTGTCCTGCCAACAAAACTACTCTTAAATATTAAAATAAAAAATGTGAAGTAGTACTGATTTGAACTTTAATATTGGTGAAATGTGAAAAGATTTTTGGGACAGTACTTTTTTTTATTTTAATTGGTTTTTTCATATTTAAATTTAAATAATAATTGTTCTCTTTTCATAAATAATAAAGAAATTAATGAATATTGTTATGTTATAAAAAAATAAACAAATAAATTGCTGCGTTACTTTCAAAAATAACCTTGAACAGTTTCCTTTGTCAAATTTTTTCATATGAATTTCATTGCCGGTATTCTGCGAGCAGTCTCAAGTCTCTAATAGAGACGAATCTGTGGTGTAATCTCTATAGTGACTTTTTGGTATTCTGGCGAGTTTGTCTCATCTCTATTTGAGCAATATCAGTCTCTAATTTGTGATGTGCTTTAAACCAGGTCACAGAAAAACAAGAGCACAATAATGGTTGATGCAATTGGCCTAATATATATTATAATGAAAAAAAAACGAGAAGAAGAGAGGTAATGTATTAATATTTGTAATTTTGCAATAATGGATAACAAAGTACCTATGTTTTAGCTACACTCGTAGGCGCAATCTGGCTATTTTGCGCAACAAGGAAGATCACTTTTTATATGAAGAAAAAACGTTTAGGAAATTCTTTCGATTTCCAAAACACAAATATGTATGTATATATATATCCAAAATCTAAAATATATAATAATCATAAAATAATGAATTTGTATTTTTTACAATTATTTACCTTCGATTGCCATTATGCTCAAATGTAAGGATGAGAACATGTGTTAGTCGATTGTTAGGTTGTTAACATTTTTCATATTTACTTAACAATTGATTCAGATAAAATGCATATATTACGCATTTATTATAAACTATTTCAGTATTATTTTCATTAATAGTATTATCCAATTATTTACAAGAAATTTTTCTGCGGAAATTTGGTAAAAAAAAAACTAATTGCGTGCAATCAATTCATAAAGTATCATTGTGAACATGCACTCATCTCTAATCAACTAAAATAAACAGCTGATAGCTTGCTTTTCTTTTCACCACACTATTTGGTGAACTTTTTTGAGACTGTATCAGCCAGAATACCAAAATGATACTTCCTGACTAACAGGGTCGCCAGTTCGCAATTGTGACAAATAAAGACATGAGACAAATGTGACAAGCAGAATACCGGCACATATGTCATTTTAAACTTGTAAATGTGAAATGCGTCAAATAAGCTGTAAGCTGCTGTATGTAAGGAACAAATCTATTATACTCTGTGCAATAGTGCTAACTCTGTCAGACAGTCGGATCTTACATTTATTTCCTAAAAGCAGATATAGGAATTTGGTATTCATTACAATCACTTCCCTTAAATATCTCGTATTTGCATGAATCAGTTGCAAAACGACTCATATTGAGAACAATCATAGATCCGTTCACAATTCCATTACAACCCACAGAAAAACAAAACAAAATAAAAAGACTTAATATATTATAATTCCTTAATAGTGACAGCTGTTTTTTCGGTAAAAACACTAACTATTAAATAGAGTTACTTTATAAAATAATTAAATGGACTATCTACTTACATATAAAATAATGTTTACGCGATCGTGGAAAAAGGTGTTTTTTCTGAGTTTTATTCGATTGGCGCTGGAGCTCCCCAAAGTAGCGTCTTGGGATCATTAATGGTTTAGAGGTAGAACTTATGCTGAAGATCGGTCATTTATTGCCACAAGTTTTAATCCCAGCGATGCCTCACTTCGCTAACAAAAACACCTTAATATTATCGTAAAATTGTTAAAGAATTGGAAGATAGATGTAAATATACAGAAATCCGTTCAGATAACGTTTACATTAAGGACTGAGATACCCCTGTATCATTAAATGGCTCTACACTACCTGAAAATGAATCGCCTTTATTTGGGCAGACGACTCACTTGGAAGACACTCAGTTGTTGATTTTCCAGGTCTAAAGCCACATTGATAAGGTCTAATCAGTTTGTTAACGGTGGGCTTTAATTTTTCACACAGTACGATCGATAGAACCTTATAAGTGATGTTAAAGAGGCTTATCCCACGGTAGTTGGCGCATATAGTGGATTGGGCAGAGTACACTGAGATTCCAATCGTTAGGCATGCTTTCTTCCGAACATATTTCGCAAAAAGCGCGTAATTGCTATTCTAATTTCTTCACGATCGGGCAATGGAACATCTGTTCCATCGTCGTCGATTGGGGAATCGGGTTCACCACCTCCTGGTGTTGTACTTTCACTGCCATTCAGCAGGCTGGAGAAGTGTTCCTTCCACAAACTCCGTATACTATGGTCAGCAAAAACTAGATCACCTCTGGGGATCCTACAGGAGCGTGATCCGGTCTTGAAACCTTCATTTAGTCGTCGGCATTTCGGCCTCTTTCTTTTTTTGTCTGCAAATGCATCTCGCTTCTCTATTCAGCTCCCATCTACCTATTTATCCCATCCCGCACGTTTTGCATACGATCGCAACATTGCGAGGTAGACAGTATGTTTTCTCTCCACTGTGAGACGAAAGCTAAAAGTTTCGGTTGCAGCTGTACGTAAGGAGCTTGATATGCCGTCCCACAGTTCCCTTATATCGAGATACTGATGAGTGCTCTCGAGCAGGAGTGCAAGTCGAGTAGAAAATCGTTTGGCTGTCGGTTGTGATTGCAGCTCCTCGACGTCGAAACTTCCTTGTGTTTGTTGATGAGTGCGCTTTTCTACGTAGAGGCTGGTGCTATCTTAGCTGCTACAAGATAGTGGTCCGAGTCGATGTTAGGACCACGGAGCGTACGCACATCAAAAATACTGGAGACATGTCTTCCATCTATCACAACATGATCGATCTGGTTGCGAGTGATTCGATCGGGGGACAGTCAAGTAGCTTGATGGATTTTTTAATTCTGGAATCTAGTACTACAGACGACCATATTTCTGGTCCCAGCGAAGTCGATCAGCCTCAAGCCGTTTGGCGATGTTTCGTCATGAAGGCTGAATTTTCCGACTGTGGTGCCAAAGACACCTTCTTTATCCACCATAGCGTTGAAATCGCCAAACACGATTTTGACATCGTGGCGTGGGCTGAGCAATTGGGGTTCCTTATCCGAGGTTGTTGCTTCCTGTTCATTGGTTATTCGTTTTTATGTGGTGGGTCCCAAATCCTTCGCACAACCGCATAAGCGGGATTCGCTTTCTCACTTTAGTTCGCCTCCAAACGGATGTCTGTTGGCTACCCAGAGGATACTTAGTGTAACCGGAAATCGTGAGCTGCTTGGGTCACTTGCAAAATAATCGTTCCTGATCACTCCTAAGTGAATGTTCACTTACGTGAACTTCTACATATGACTCCATCCTCCTCCACGAAATCTTACTGGTAATAAATTTACTAGACAACACTATGGATGTTGGTCGCTTACAACGAACTCATATTTTGAATCTTCCATATATGTAGATTTTAAGTAGATTTAAGAAAATTTTAAGCAATTAAAGTAATTGACGAATATACATATCGATTAGTCTCAATGGAACCATTATTATAGCATTTATAAAATTGCTGATTGTCACTTGATAGATTGCAAATAAAATATACAGTGGCTCACAGATAATTCCGTGTGACTACCTAAACTTAAAAATATATGAATCCTGCAGAGAATTCAATTAATTTTTAATTCAATTAATATTTCGTAAGATAGTCTTTTTGCTTTGAAACAGATATAAGCCGGGATTGAATGGAGCCAACACATTTTTTTGTGCTTTCGGAAGATATTGGGCCTTATCATTGAATTCGTTTCGATCGAAAAATTTTACGTCGGAATCATTAAAATCGTATCGAAAATAAAATCTACGATCACATTGAACTCACTTATCGACTCGAAAAAATACATTTCGCGGCTAATAGATGTCGCTAATTACGAAATCATTGAATCCGCAAAAACGAAAATTTTGGTCGAAATCTATCCGTTGGTGAATGAGTTGCGGATATTTAAAAGACATGGTTTGGAAGTTTTTATGTAAACAATTACTGATGCCGGACTAAATTATATTTTAAATGAGTATTTTAGAGACAAGAGAAAAAAACAGACTAACAAAAATAAATTAAAGATGTTTAAAAGGGATATAAAGTTGCCCCCTCGAAATAGCGAAACAATTTTCTCAAAGAGCCTCAGGCGAATTAAATATTTTTTGGAAGAAATTCCATAATAGTTAAAGGGCATGTGCGACTACGCGACAACAGGCATGTAGTTGTCGTTGTCGCCAAATTAGAAATGTTTCTAATTTTGCCGACGACAATGGTCGCTGTAGAGCTGCCACTAATATGTGAAATGTAAAATTATTTAAAGTTCTAACAATTATGGCGTTATTTTGCAAGTAGAACCGTAAAATAGATTTGATATATCATTTGTAATAGCAATCGATTATTTAAAACAAATAAATCGACACCTTTATACATTTTTTGTACAAAAAATGTCACTTTAAACTAAGTATGTACATTTGATTGAAGTGAAAGGTTTCAGTACGGCAGCAATGAAATTACTGTTTGACTTGTCGCTGCCATCTGCAAAATGTTCAAGACGCTGGCTTCAAAGCGACATTTGTGATCAGCCGTTGCTACGTCGTGTCGTGTAGTCGTCTTTGTGTTCAGCACTTCAGTTTTAAATGTTTTTGAACAAAGCAAAAAGAACAGACTATTTATCAAATTTGTCACATTTATCATAAAGGTCGATAAAACAGTTTTACGTTGTCACTTTGTGGTAAAGCAGTGTATCGACGGAATCAATGATTGCATGAACATTTTCGATCGAAAATCTGTATCGTATCGAAATCGAATTCACTGCGGATTCAATGATTAGGCCCATTTTCTCCCTCTCCACCTGTAATGCTGTTTCTAGGTCTTGTCTGTTGCTTATGTGATATTTTCTTATTTTTTGCTCGAGAACACTCCACAAATGTTCAATTACATTTAGATCTGGTGATTGTGCGGGCGATTATACCACATAGAGACAGTTCCACATACACACGATAGCACTAATTGCGATTTGAGCTTCGGATCATTGTTATGGCAAAACATAAAACTGCCATGAATGCACAATTTTAAGCCCTTTGGAATAAATTATGTTTCAATAAATTTAAATAAAGAGTTATATCCATAGTTTGTTCTATAGAAGCCAAGTTTCCGACATCTTCTGATGATATACAGCCCCAAACCATTACGAGCTCTACCATGCTTCACTGTACATCGCAGACTCTTCGGATCCCCCTTCGTGTTGGGCTTACGCCAGACGACGAAGACTTCTAATCTGAACCAAAAAGTTTGCTTTAATATGCACAAATAACGTATTTACACTTACCCCGCTAAGTTTTTTATCTTGTAAACTACTAAAGCGAAACGAAAACGAAACTTCAGGAGTCATCGGAGAAATCGGACCACGCCCACTTCATATACAAAGGTTATGTTGAAAACTACTAAAAAGAAGTTACAGAAGAGCTGTACTCAAAATGGTACACTAAATTTTAAATGGGTGCGGTTCCGCCCACTTATGGGTCTAAAACCATATATTCGAAACTACAGGACCAATATCAATGAAATTCGGTTTATTCGGTATACATATGTTATGTAAATAGTCCAACTCGGTTCACAATCATGCCTACTTCCCATATACATGAACTTTGAAGTCGATCTGAATCATTTACTTTACAATATATAAAGTAAGCACTAGTGAAGATGTCGGAACAGAACTTTGCACAAAGACTACATTTATAGTGTGGCCCTTCGCCCATCGCCCTTCTAAAAATCGCCAAAATCGGAACATAAGTATTCAAAGACCCATATATCGAATATGAGGACCTCAGAGTTTCGAATAAACTTTTTACCGAAAATATAAGTAAGTCTCTTAGATATTTTCAAGAAATTCGGAGAGAATTTCTTGCTTCTAATAACACATATGTCTCCATGCCGAAAATGAGTGAAATCGGGTCATAACTTCCACTAGCTCCCATATACCTAATGTTAGGGTTTGGAAACTTTCAATGGGTTTTATAGCATACACCAACACCAACTTATTCCTTTTCTGTCGATTGTTTTACTATTACCGGTTATTTTTGTTATTTCTCAGGTTGTTTTTTTAGTTTAAGATAATACAATTATACGGTTTTCCAAATTCTGTGCAATTTTCCCCTCAATTAAACTTTTATATAAAATGCTACAATTAGATTGGCAACGTTCTAATTGTACTCTTTAGTAAAATACTTAAAAATGCCAAGTTAAACTACTCGTAACTAACAAGTAAGGAAGGGCTAAGTTCGGGTGTAACCGAACATTTTATACTCCCACATATTTGTCATATATATTGTATAAAGTCCATTGAAAGTTGGAAACCCTATTATTAGGTTAGAAGCACCGAGTTCCTCATGTTCAATATACGGTGCACTATAAACGTAGTATTTGTGCAAAGTTCTGCACCGATATATTCACTAGTGCTTACTTTATATATTGTAAAGTAAACGATTCAGATCGTATTCAAAGTTCTGGTATATAGGAAGTAGGCGTCGTTGTGAACCCATTTGGCCTAGTTTTACAAAATATCATTGGGATGCAAGGAAACTATTACAAACCAAGTTTCATTGAAATCGGTCGAGTAGTTCCTGAGATATGGTTTTTGACCCATAAGTGGGCGATGCCACGCCCATTTCCCATTTTGTAAAAAAATCTGAGTGCAGCTTCTATCTGCCATTGCTTATGTGAAATTTAGTGTTTCTGACATTTTTCCTTAGCGCGTTAACCCACTTTTTGTAATTTTCAACCTAACCTTTGTATGGGAGGTGGGCGTGGTTATTATCCGATTTCTTTCACTGACTGCATTAAGAAGTGGCTAAAAGAAACGACCGCAGAAAGTTTGCCTTATATAGCTTTATTGATTTGCGAGATAAATACAAAAAACCTATTTGTGGGAAGGCCACGCCCACTTCTCCAAAAAAATTTCACCATATTGTGGGCGTGGCGGTGGACCGATTTTGGTGCTCAGGGTGCCAAGGAATATGTGTTCCAAGTTTCATTAAGATATCTTAATTTTTACTCAAGTTATCGCTTGCACGGACAGACGGACAGACGGACGGACAGACATCCGGATTTCAAATCCACTCGTCATCCTCATCATTTATATATACATATATAACTCCATATCTAACTCTTTTATTACTTGGTGACACAAACAACCGTTATGTGAACAAAACTATGATACTCTGTGCAACATGTTGCGAAAGTATAATAATTAATTTCAGTTTCACCATTTCACTTAATTTTTATTTAAATGGTCACGCTTTGCCATTTAAATATTATTTAAATACTGTCATATGTAACCATGGTTACGCTTTTCTATCAGCTGAATTCCCATTTGTTTACCATTTTGACAAAGAAATACAATTTATTTGTTTACATAAATCAGCTGTTATTCTTACTAACATCCCTGCCTTTTAATTTTTTGGATGCCAAATGTCAATAATGGTGAAACGTAGGAAACTTAAGTGCAAAGTTAAATAAAAATAAAAATTAAATGCAACTTAATTTTCAATTAAAAAATTTCGTGAAACCGGCTGTAAAACTCATTAAATTTTTCCAAAAAATAACGGCAATTCAAAAATCAAAGTATACTGAGGTTGGCGTGCATAACTGGACGCATGAGTTTTTGATGGTTTTCCTATGAAATTATTGGTTTTTGTTTCCTTTTCTAATATTTTACATTGCATTACATTTAAAGAAATAAATAATGATTTAAAATCCAAAATTTTAAACAAATCGTATTGGTATTTACTTTTTTATAGCACTATATGTTGGAATTTGGCAAAAATCCGACCAGTATTGCTCGCCACTGTATGTATATACCAAATTGTGTTTTTTATATTATATATATATATATTTGGCTTAGGAACCGCTTTAAGCGATTATAGCCGAATCCACCAGAGCGCGCCACTCATTCCTCCTTTTTGCTTTTTGGCGCCAACTGGAAACACCAAGTGAAGCCAGGTCACTTTGCACTTGGTCTTTCCACCGGAGTGGAGGTCGTCCTCTTCCGCGGCTTCCTCCAGCGGGTACTGCATCGAATACTTTCAGAGCTGGAGTGTTTTCTTCCATCCGTACAACATGACCTAGCCAGCGTAGCCGCTGTCTTTTTATTCGCTGAACTATGTCAATGTCGTCGTATAAATCGTACAGCTCATCGTTCCATCGTCTGCGGTATTCGCCGTTGCCAATGTTTAGAGGACCAAAAATCTTGCGCAAAACCTTTCTCTCGAAAACCCCAAGAGTCGTCTCATCGGATGTTGTCATCGTCCACGCTTCAGCGCCATACATCAGGACGGGAATAATGAGCGACTTATAGAGTTTGATTTTGGTTCGTCGAGAGAGGACTTTACTTTTCAATTGCCTACCCAGTCCAAAGTAGCACCTGTTGGCAAGAGTGATTCTGCGTTGGATTTCAAGGCTGACATTGTTGGTGTTGTTAATGCTGGTTCCCAGATAAACGAAATTATCTACAACTTCAAAGTTATGACTGTCAACAGTGACGTGGGAGCCAAGGCGCGAGTGCGCTGACTGTTTGTTTGATGACAGGAGATATTTCGTCTTGTCCTCATTCACCACCAGACCCATACGCTTCGCTTCTTTATCTAGTCTGGAAAACGCAGAACAAACGGCGCGGTTGTTGCTTCCGATGATATCAATATCATCGGCATACGCCAGGAGCTGTACACTCTTGTAGAAGATTGTACCCTCTCTATTTAGTTCTGCAGCTCGTATTATTTTTTCCAGCAATAGATTGAAGAAGTCGCACGATAGTGAGTCACCCTGTATGAAGCCTCGTTTGGTATCAAACGGCTCGGAGAGGTCCTTCCCGATCCTGACGGAGCTTTTGGTGTTGCTCAACGTTAGTTAGTTTTGTTAGTTTTGCAGGGATACCAAATTCAGACATCGCGGCATAAAGGCAGCTCCTTTTCGTGCTATCGAAGGCAGCTTTAAAATCGATAAAAAGATGGTGAGTATCGATTCTTCTCTCTCGGGTCTTTTCCAAGATTTGGCGCATGGTGAATATCTGGTCCATTGTGGATTTTCCAGGTCTAAAGCCACACTGATAATGTCCAATCAGTTCGTTGACGGTGGGCTTTAGTCTTTCACACAATAAGCTCGACAAAACCTTATATGCGATATTGAGGAGACTTATACCACGGTAGTTGGCGCAGATTGTGGGGTCTCCCTTCTTATGGATTGAGCAGAGCACACTAAGATTCCAATCGTCAGGCATGCTTTCTTCCGACCATATTCTACAAAGAAGCTGATGCATGCACCTTATCAGTTCTTCGCCGCCGTATTTGAATAGCTCGGCCGGTAATCCATCGGCCCCCGCCGGTTTGTTGTTCTTCAAGCGGGTAATTGCTATTCGAATTCTCCATCGTCATCGGTTGGGGAATCGGGTTCGCCATCTCCTGGTGTTGTACTTTCACTGCCATTGAGCAGGTCGGAGAAGTGTTCCCTCCATAATCCCAGTGTGCTCTGGACATCCGCTACCAGATTACCTTCTCGGTCCCTACATGATAATGCTCCGGTCTTGAAACCTTCTGTTAATCGCCTCATCTTTTCATAAAATTTTCGAGCATTACCCATGTCGGCCAGCTTTTCAAGCTTTTCATACTCACGCATTTCGGCCTCTTTCTTTTTACGTCTGCAAATGCGTCTCGCTTCCCTCTTCAGCAGATTGCAGCTTTTCGACGTCGAACCTTCCTTGTGTTTGTTGACGGGCGTTCTTTGCTGCACAGAGGCGAGTGCGTATCTTTTGCTACTAGATAATGGTCCGAGTCAATGTTTGGTCCTCGGAGCGTACGCACGTCTAAAACACTGGAGACATGTCTTCCGTGTATCACAACGTGATCGATTTGATTGCGCGTGTTTCGATCAGGGGACAGCCACGTTGCTTGATGAATTTTTTTATGCTGGAATCTGGTACTACAGACAACCATATTTCGGGCCCCAGCGAAGTCGATCAGCCTCAGGCCGTTTGGCGATGTTTCGTCATGGAGGCTGAATTTTCCGACTGTTGTGCCAAAGACACCTTCTTTACCCACCCTGGCGTTAAAATCGCCAAGCACGACTTTCTCCTTCGTCCTTCGTCCTTCTCTTCCGTTGGGGCGTGGGCGCAAATCAGCGATATGTTGAAGAACCTCGCTTTGATGCGGATTGTGGCAAGACGTTCATCCACCGGGGTGAATGCCAGGACTCGGCGACGTAGTCTCTCTCCCACCACAAATCCAACACCAAATTTGCGCTCCTTTATATGGCCGCTGTAGTAGATGTCACAAGGACCCACTTTCTTCCGTCCTTGTCCCGTCCATCGCACTTCTTGGACGGCGGTGATGTCAGCCTTTAGTTGTATGAGGACATCAACCAGCTGGGCAGAGGCACCTTCCCAATTAAGAGTCCGGACATTCCAGGTGCATGCCCTCAAATCACGATCCTTAGTACGTTTGCAGGGGTCGTCATCAAAAGGGGGGTTTCTCATCCGAGGCTCGGTGTTTGTTTTCATTGGGGAGATTTTTTTATGTGGTGGGTCCCAAGCCCTACGCACAACCGCACAAGCGGGCTTCGCCTTCTCACTTTAGCTCGCCTCCAAACGGATGTCTGTTAGCTACCCAGGGGATACTTGGTCTAAAACCGGAAGTCGTGAGCTGCTCGAGTCTTATGCAAAAGAATCGTTCCTGGCCACTCCCATGTGAATGGCAATCAGAAACTTTCCTCACTTGCGTGAACTTCTACATATGACCCCATCCCCATTTTTTATATTAATAAAATTAAATAAAGTAATTGCGAGAGTATAAAATATTCGGTTACACCAGAACTTTCATCGGGTCAACCTTTATCATCTTTGTAAGCCTAAGTTCGAACATTTTATACGCTCGCAAGACATATGTACATATATTTATTGTTATTAAAGTAACACACAATTCGACCCATATATTTGGCATAAAGTCCACTGGATTGACTAGAATCACTATATATGGTATATGGGGCTGTGATAATTCCTAGACGTTTTTACTCATTTTAACCAACCACCTACATCATATCCGAGATATGTATACGTTCACATAATTTTGCTAAGATATTTTACATATTAACTGATATATACGGTATATACACATAAAAAGTAGGGTTCTCAAAATTATTGTAATAACCTTAAAACCGATTATTCGAATATCCGGTTTGTAACTGTTCGTATGAATATTAACAGATTAATACCACGTTCTATTACGATTATTCGAATAGTTGCACTGCTGCGACTATACATGGTACAAAATAGGTCACCAACACCGAGGTCCTCATGTTCGGTATCTGGGGCTTTGAAATGTTATAGACCGATTTCAGTGATTTTAAGATGGGTGATGCCACACTAGAAATACAGTATTTGTGCATGTTGATGCTTAATTTATACAGCTAATTAGCAAAGAAACTTAATATAATATACAGTAGTTTTCCGAAATAACGAATATTCGTTTTAACGAAAACCGCTTATAACGAACAAGCAAATTTGTTACATTGAGTACCTTAAATAACGAACATCGGGGATTTGTAAGTACTCGGTTTAACGAACAACATGAAGAAGACATACATGTGAAGAAAGAGGAAAAAATCAAATAACATCGAACCAGAATTAAAAATAAAACTGGAAAAAAATTCAAAAGAAATGTACAAATTGAAAAAAAGGTTGAATTTTATAAAAAACTGTAAATTATTGATCAGCACCAAATAGTAGTGTGAGTGTCAGAATTGGTCCATTTTGGAAGAATTTATTGGGTTTGAATTGTTTTGTTATGGTTTTTAATTTTTTAACAAATAATTAATAAAACAATTTATTAAACTGCAATTTACGGATATATAACTCATTTTTAGTGATAAAAATACCTCTAAGTGAGTACTCGAATTAACGAAAAATTCGATATAGCGAACAGGCCTGACAATTTATGTGTTCGTTATTTCGGGAAACTACTGTATATAATCTTTTTACACTAAAACGCTCATATAACCAAAATTTTTTTTCGTTAATTTTGTTTAAACATATGGACAATTTCAAAACAAAACAAATTATTCAAAATTCATGTTTCAATATTTTTGTTTTTTACAAAAACATGTGAAATCCTCGATTTGAGTGAGACTACTAATTGGAAACGAAGATATATTTTGAGATAAACACAATGATAATAGAAAATATATGTACATTAATTTTTTAATTAATATTTGGTTGTATAACACTTTTACACTGCCGTATATCGATTGCGTCTTGATATAATAAACTTACCACAACGCTTCACTTATACTGATTCCCATGTCGTTCTTATTTTATCAAAAAAGACATCAATATTCTCCAATGACGGCTCTTTAATGTCTCCTCAGAGATGTTCTAGTGCGTTAAAGTCAGAACAAAATGGTTGCTATGACAAAACATTGATGAAATTTTCATTCAAAACATTATCTGTGACTTTGGCATGAGGTTTGGGTTGTTATTCCTTGAAATTTCCTCAAAACAGTCAAATTTTTCTCAACCCCCGACAAAATAACATTCTTTAGTATACTTACGAATTTTTCCTTATTTAAAATTCCATCGATTGTAAGGACTAACGCTATACCAGAAAACACATCGACCACCATATACGCGTGAAACATAGTGAGAGTAGTACTGTTAATTTCTTGGTAATCAAAAATAATATCGATCACTAAGCCTGTGTATTAATCTCTCCAAATGAATTGCAGTCCAAAATCAATGGGACACTACAAAATCTACACGTCGTTTTCGTTGAATTCTAGTTAGAAGGGGCGTCCTGCGTTTTTCTCTATAAAGCAAACAATATTCTATCAAACGCCGGGCATTTGCTCTCTTGGATATCTAGACTTAAATACGTCTTGAATTTTTCTTTAAATGCCAGTTAAACTTTTTTTGGGTCTCTTCGGAAGAAGATAGCTATTTTGAGGTCTATCTCTACTGAACTTTCCGGGGTCTATTTACGTTCAACATTAACAACGGTGGTTTAAAATTTTGCATGTCCTTTAAGACATCAAAGACTTTTTTTAACATTCGAATTGCTTTGAAATTTCACTGTAGGACTTTTTAGCGTGTGAAAGTCAAAATTGGGGCTGGGCTAGAGTGCAGCTTGTGATGTTCCACAATATAAATTATATACCTACTAAAAATCGATTATACATATTATTACTCAAATAGCACCATATTCACTTTATTCACCTTGTATTAAGTAACGCTTCTAATGTTTGACAAAATATAAGGAGTATTTCAATTGCACATCTACAAAATTAGGTACACTGAGTAGTAAAAATAGTATAAACTTACTGCCAAATTTTAAACGAAAAATTAACGGTAAATTTAACAATTTTATTATTATTCTAAACAAGCGCCAATCAAAAGGTATCGTCGTTAATTAACTGATAACATACATATGCACTTACATATGTATATACTATATATCTTATCTAGAACGACTTTTCTTACCTTGCGTGTATATAAGTAAAGCCGTCCATGGAAATTCATCAATATCCGCCGCGGTTCCACCATAAATGCGCCCAGTTAACGAAGTTTTTCCACAATTCGGGGGCAAATGTAATTCTCCACGATTTTTCGTCAGTGGGTCGGGACAGCACACCTAAATACAGTAATATGGTAATTAAGGAAGTAGGAAACAGAGTTGTGTTTGACAAGACAACGATATGTGAAAAACCAAGAAGAAAATATATTACCAATATTATTACTGTAAAGCTATTCATTAAATTGTTAATCTAATAATTTTGACGTGCGCAAATTTAAAGCTGGATGAAGTTTTGTAGATGTAGTTTATCATCTTACCTGTCGTTTTCCCTCTTTACATACGCTTTTGGTTAAGAAATCTCTTTCATTTGCCGATAAATCTTCTTTGACTAAAGATAATAAGGAACCACATTCAAGAATAGAAATGCAACGACCTTTTTTGCCATTCGGAGTTTCGCAGTCATCTTCCGTAAAATAAATGTATGCACTTATGTATATATGTATATATGTTCATATATAGGGTTATAATAGGTAAAGATTGATGGTAATATTACACTAACCTGGCTTTTCTTCCAAAATATTGATACGAGCTTGTTGAGACCTTGGGCAGCAAACCTTAAAACAAAAGTAAATGAAAGCCAATCTATAATATTCTTCTGTGTGTGAATATTAACGCTAAATAAAGATAATATATATATATTTGGCGTAGGAACCGCTTTAAGCGATTATAGCCGAATCCACCAGAGCGCGCCACTCATTCCTTCTTTTTTGCTTTTTGGCGCCAACTGGAAACACCAAGTGAAGCCAGGTCACTTTGCACTTGGTCTTTCCACCGGAGTGGAGGTCGTCCTCTTCCGCGGCTTCCTCCAGCGGGTACTGCATCGAATACTTTCAGAGCTGGAGTGTTTTCTTCCATGCGTACAACATGACCTAGCCAGCGTAGCCGCTGTCTTTTTATTCGCTGAACTATGTCAATGTCGTCGTATAAATCGTACAGCTCATCGTTCCATCGTCTGCGGTATTCGCCGTTGCCAATGTTTAGAGGACCATAAATCTTGCGCAAAACCTTTCTCTCGAAAACCCCAAGAGTCGTCTCATCGGATGTTGTCATCGTCCACGCTTCAGCGCCATACATCAGGACGGGAATAATGAGCGACTTATAGAGTTTGATTTTGGTTCGTCGAGAGAGGACTTTACTTTTCAATTGCCTACTCAGTCCAAAGTAGCACCTGTTGGCAAGAGTGATTCTGCGTTGGATTTCAAGTCTGACATTGTTGGTGTTGTTAATGCTGGTTCCCAGATAAACGAAATTATCTACAACTTCAAAGTTATGACTGTCAACAGTGACTTGGGAGCCAAGACGCGAGTGCGATAAAGATAATACTCTTCAGAATTTGAATAAATAAAACATCGTGTGAATCAAAAATATGAAAAATACTATTGACAGATTGGCAGAGAATCATCTATGTACTATAATCTGCTACCATACGGCAAAACTTTAAATTCGGACCTGTATTGTCGACAATTGGATCTTCTCTGAATGAAGGGATCGCTCAGAAGCGTCTAGCTTTGGTCAATAAGGGAGGAATTGTGTTCTTTAGGCATTGTCCTATGTCAGGTAGCACACATCGATAGAGACGCGCTAGAAGCTACGTGAGCTTGGTTGGAAGTTTCTTTACCAACCTTAAAGTTCGGATCTGGCACCAAGTGATTACTAACGGTTTTAATCTGTAGGAATGATTTTTGCTGCTGAAAATTTCGCTTTAAGAGAAGTTTATGAAAATCGACTGTCAAAGTTTTTTGATTGGGCCATCATTGTTTTTTACTTACCAGAATACTTTTGCCAAGGTCTCCACATCTACTCCGTCTTAAAAATACCATTTCCGCTTCTTCTAAATTGGGTTTAACCATGTCATTAAGTTCGGGGCATTTCTGTATTAACATACATTCGCCGAGTGCGCCGTTTGGCGTTTGGCACGCTCCATAACTCTCTTTTGTTTGAATGATAAATTAATATGGAACATTATTTGTAGTTATGTATATATATATAGGTATATTCTAAGTAATAAATCTATGTATCAAGAAATAACTCATAACACTAGTTCACAGTAATTTTGAGACAATGCGATCATTTGTACCAAATTTTATTTTCATAGCATTATTTATGGCTTAGTGATGACACTTTATGTGTTTTCGGTTTTCGTCATTTTGTTGGCGTGGCAGTGGTCCGATTTTGCCAAAAGCAACCCTCTCACGGTCCCAAGGAACATGTGTTCCAAGTTTCATTACGATATCTCAATTTTTACTCAAGTTATCCGTTGCACGGGCGGACGGACGGACAGACAGACATTCGGATTTTGACTCGTCTCGTCACCATGATCATTTTGATATATATAACCCTATATCCAACTCGTTTAGTTTTATGCCGTTATGTGAACAAAACTATAATACTCTCTTAGCAACTTTGTTGCGAGAGTATAAACATGAAAAATTATATATATATCTCTTATTTTCGTCCACACCTACACAATCAAAATATCTCTCGTGCCGTCTACTTTATATATTTACACTTTATTTAAATTTCACATACATATACACACAAATTGGTGATAAACACATTAATGGCTTTGAGAGTGCTCAGAGCTTCACGGTTCACAAATCACAAATCTTACCCGCAGAAACTGCACCGAAAACACACCAAGTTAATGCAAGTGAAACAGCTATATTCCTTAAGGATTTCATTTTCGTTACAACCTAATATTTAGTATATCTCTATATGTATGTATGTATGTAACTTCGATTCCAATTAAAAATATATATATTTATTCAGAACACTGTATTTCAAAAGCGTCGACCCTCCACGCGATTTAAATGCACACTGATTAAATCAAATAAATTAAATTGGCACGAATGCAATCGCTTTGTGATTGTTACATATATATACTGTAATCCCCGCTTAAGTGTCCCTTCTCAACATGCAAGATTTTTAGGACACTTAACCGGGAAAGGCATTTAAATTAATCCCGTTTAAGTGCCTCGGGGTACTTACCAAGCTTTTTCTCAAATACTTCGATCCAATATTTTTTCTTTCAGAATGAAAGTCACATTTATTTCTTATTAATAACAAAAATATTTATTAATAACAATAAATATGAAAAAAAAAAACATTACAAAACTATATAGATGTTTTCCTTTTGACAATTCTCAGCGCATTCAATGTCAAAAATATTAAAAGGCTCTTAAAAAAGAAAGATTGGAAAGGCACTTAAGCGGGAAAGGCACTTAAACAGGGGGATACTTAAGCGGGGATCACTGTAGACTCAAACGTATGTATGTATATTTACACAAACATTTTATAAATACCAAATTGAAATTATAATCTTTATTATTTATTTGGAATCCCTAGTATGATAGTATGCTTAGTAAATGTTCCATCACAATTTCCAGGAAGTCAAGAGGTCATCTTACTATATTCACCCTTGCGATTTATATATTGGCAGCTAATTCCAAACAGACTCTCATATCTCAAGAGAGGACTGTATTTTTCTACTTGACTACTTAGTCCGAGTAATTCTGCGTTTGATTTCGATGCTGACATTATTGGTGTTGTTGATAGTGGTTCCAAGCTAGAAGAAATTATTTACAACTTCAAAGGTATGACTGTCAACAGTGACGTTAGTGCCAAACCGTTAATGTGCCGACTGTTTATTTAATGATAGGAGCTATTTCGTCTTGTCCTCATTCTCCACCAAACCCATTCATTTCGCTTCTTTGTCAAGCCTGCAGAAAGCAGAACTAAGGGCGCACAGTACAGTTTGTACAGTATTGTAAACATTTATAGCCTATCTATTTAGCTCTACGGCTCTTGTTATTTTCTCTAGCAACAGATTAGATGTCACACGATAAAGAGTCACCCTGTCTGAAATCTTGTTTGGTACCGAACGGCTCAAAGAGGTCCTATCTAACCTTACTTTCTTTCTTTCTTACTTACTTACTTTCTCCACGATTTTTCGTCAGTGGGTCGGGACAGCATACCTAAATACAGTAATATGGTATTTAAGGAAGTAGGAAACAGAGATGTGTTTGACAAGACAACGATATGTGAAAAATCAAGAAGAAAATATATTACCAATATTATTACTGTAAAACTATTCATTAAATTGTTAATCTAATAATTTTGACGTGCGCAAATTTAAAGCTGGATGATATAAAGGGTTGCTTTGGCAAAATCGGACCACTGCACGCCAACAAAATGGCAAAAACCGAAAACACATGAAGTGACATCACTAAGTCATAAATAAAGCTATGAAAATAAAATTTGGAACAAAGGATCGCACTATGAAGGGGCATATTGGGATGTAATTTTTTGGAGAAGTGGGCGTGGCCCCGCCCTCAAATAGGTTTTTTGTATATATCTCGCAACCCAATAAAGCTATATAAACCAAACTTTCTGCAGTCGTTTCTTTTAGCCACTTCTTAACACAGTCTAAAAATGAAAGAAATCGGATAATAATCACGCCCACCTCCCACACAAAGGTTTGGTTGAAAATTACTAAAAGTGAGTTAACTCACTAACGAAAAACGTCAGAAACACTAAATTTCACGTAAGAAATGGAAGATGGAAGCTGCTTTCAGATTTTTTTAAAAAATGGAAAATGGGTGTGGCGTCGCCCACTTATGGGTCAAAAACCATATCTCAGGAACTACTCGACCGATTTCAATGAAACTTGGTTTGTTATAGTTTCCTTACATCCCAATGATATGTTGTGAAAATAGGCCAAATCGGTTCACAACCACGCCTACTTCCTATATACCAGAACTTTGAAGACGATCTAAATCGTTTACTTTACAATATGTAAAGTAAGCACTAGTGAAGATCGGTGCCGAAATTTGCACAAATACTTACCATTCTAAAAATCGCCGAAATCGGACCATAGGTTTTCAATAGGTATCGAACATGAGGACCTCGGTCCAACTTTCAATGGACTTAATACAATATATATGACGAATATGTGGGTGAAATTGTGTATTATATAATATTAATAAAGTTAAATAAATAAATTGCGAGAGTATAAATTATTCGGTTACAGCCGAACTTAGCCCTTCCTTACTTGTTTTCTACTAAATTTTACCAATTATACACGGTTTTGAGAATTATAGAAAACATGTCTGATAGCTCTCTAACATGTTTACCCAATAGGTGATTATAGGGCAATAGTTGGATCACTTCAAACGTCAAGGGCCCAATTATGCATACTTGGCATAGCATTGCATGAGTACTGACACATAAAGAATCTGTTGAATAGGTTTTGCATGTATTTGGTTACCGAACACATAACACGACTTGGAAGTCTATTGATCTTTGAATTGTAAGTTGTGATGACATTTGAGCTGCTCTCAGAGAATATAGAGAAGGTCCAATTGCAGACCAGCGTGTGAATTGTCAAAAACGAACAAAAGCGAGTTTCACCACGGCTGGCTCGGAAGGAGAAATATTAACAGTGATACGTTAGCAGAGCTGAGTATTAAATGAAAAATATGCTCAGAGGTTTACATTGCTATTATAGACGCATGTTAGGCTTTTTGTTTACATGTTGATGCATTTATATGCTTACTATATACAATTGATATGAAGTTCGTTTTGCTGATATTTATGCATGCATCCACAATTGAAAACATTTCAAATGAATTATGCGATTTCAGAGGCATATTTAAACATATTCAAACGGTCCCACATATTTATGTAATGTTTTATAATAATATACATATGTACATACTTTCATAAAAATATGTATATATTTTTATATTAAATATATTTCGTATAACACTAAAATGGACTACATACATATTTCGTAACTTAAACTTGCATATACATATGTACTATGTATATTAAGCATTTATGTATGTACATACATATATTGGTATGTCTCAAGAATAATAGAAGACAAGATTACGACATAGTGACGCGCTCACGACCCTCGAATGGGAATAGACAACAGAAGAATTGTCAAATGGAAAACGGAAATTTAAAACATCTATAAAATGATCCAATATAATAATTTATTATTAAAATTATTTACAATTAAAATTATATATTTTGTTACAAAAAGTTCGCCATTTTGACAACTTTTTTGTTGGTTGGAAAAGTGAAAAAATCCCTTTATATACGACTTTTTTGTACTATTGTTGTTTAATTCCGCCATTGCGAAAATTCAGTGTTGCCTGAATGTTTTCGTTAAAAATTAAATATGTTAGGTTAGGTTAAGTGGCTGTCAAACTACGCACCTAGGCCTTTGGGAGGCCCATTGTGATACCACTGGGACTGAGATCCCTCACACTATCGAGTCATCATTGAACCACCCTGTGGTCCTGATAAAGTGAAAAAGTTCACACAATTTGACATGAGCAACTTCGCCCACATCTTCGAGAAAACCGCGTCCAATAGTTCCGATTCTTTTTCTGTACAGAGCCTTGCATCCACCCCCTTGTCCCGTTAACACCCCTACAAGGGTTCTTATTTCATTCTTCTTAAATTTCAATAAGCGACAAGTACAGCTCTATTCCACTCTGGCCACGTTTGTCTGCTTACGGAGCAAGTCGTTACTTGTTTCCATTGTGATTAAGCCGCATCTACTGCATGTTTATCGATTAAGTATTTGCAGGTTGGGATGGGGTCATATGTACATAGAAGTTCAAGCAAGTGAGGAAAGTTTCTGATTGTCATTCACTTGGGAGTGGCCAGGATGGATTCTTTTGCATATGACTCAAGCATCTCACGACCGCCGGTTTTAGACCAAGTATCCTCTGTATATATATATCTGCGGTTGTGCGTAGGGTTTGGGACCCACCTCATAAAAACGAATAACCAATGAATAAGAAGCAGCAGCCTCGGATAAAGGAGCGCAAATTTGGTGTTGGATTTGTGGTGGGAGAGAGACTCCGTCGCCGAGTTCTGGCCTTCACCCCGGTGAATGAACGTCTTGCCACAATCCGCATAAAAGCGAGGTTCATCAACATATCGTTGATTTGCGCCCACGCCCCAACGGAAGAGAAGGACGATGTGATCAAAGACGCTTTCTATGAGCGCCTATAACGCACCTACGAGCGCTGCCCCCGCCACGATGTCAAGATCGTGCTTAGCGCTTTTTACGCCAGGGTGGGTAAAGAAGGTGTCTTTGTCACAACAGTCGGAAAATTTAGCCTCCATGACAAAACATCGCCAAACGGCCTGAGGCTGATCGACTTCACTGGGGCCCAAAAAATGGTTGTATGTAGTACCAGATTCCAGTACAAGAAAATTCATCAAGCAACGTGGCTGTCCCCTGATCGAAACACGCGCAATCAAATCGATCACGTTGTAATAGACGGAAGACATGTCTCCAGTGTTTTAGATGTGCGTATGCTCCGAGGACCAAACATTGACTCTTACCATTATCTAGTAGCAGAAAAGACACGCACTCGCCTCTGTGCAGCAAAGAACGCCCGTCAATAAACACAATGAATGCATTTGCAGACGGCCGAAATGCCTGAGTATGAAAAGCTTGAAAAGCTGGACGACATGGGTAACGCTCGAAAATTTTATGAAAAGATGAGGCGATTTACAGAAGGTTTCAAGACCGGAGCATTATCATGTAGGGACCGAGGAGGTAATCTGGTAACGGATGTCCAGAGCATACTGGGATTATGGAGGGAACACTTCTCCGACCTGCTGAATGACAGTGAAAGTACAACACCAGGAGATGGCGAACCCGATTCCCCAATCGATGACGATGGAATAGATGTTCCATTACCCGACCATGAAGAAATTCGAATAGTAATTACCCGAGAAAAGACCCGAGAGAGAAGAATCGATACTCACCAACTTTTCATCGATATCGATTTTAAAGCTGCCTTCGACAGCACGAAAAGGAGTTGCCTCTATGCCGCGTTGTCTGAATTCGGTATCCCCTCAAAACTAATACGGTTATGTAAACTGACGTTGAGCAACACCGAAAGTGCGATACCAAACGAGGTTTCAGACAAGGTGACTCACTATCGTGCGACTTCTTCACTCTATTGCTGGAAAAAATAATACGAGCTGCAGAGCTAAATAGAGAAGGTACAATCTTCTATAAGAGTGTACAGCTGCTGGCGTACGCCGATGATATTGATATCATCGCAAGCAACAATCGCGACGTTTGTTCTGCTTTTTCGAGACTTGATAAGGAAGCGAAGCGTATGGGTCTGGTGGTGAATGAGGACAAGACGAAATATCTCCTGTCATCAAACAAACATAACTTTGAAGTTGTAGATAATTTCGTTTATCTGGGAATCAGCATTAACAACACCAACAATGTCAGCCTCGAAATCCAACGCAGAATCACTCTTGCGAACAGGTGCTACTTTAGACTGAGTAGGCAATTGAAAAGTAAAGTCCACTATCGACGAACCAAAATCAAACACTATAAGTCGATCATTATTCCCGTCCTGATGTATGGCGCTGAAGCGTGGACGATGACAACATCCGATGAGACGACTCTTGGGGTTTTCGAGAGAGAAGTTATGCGCAAGATTTATGGTCCTCTAAACATTGGCAACGGCGAATACCGCAGACGATGGAACGATGAGCTGTACGATATATACGACGACATTGACATAGTTCGGCGAATAAAAAGACAGCGGCTACGCTGGCTAGGTCATGTTGTACGGATGGAAGAAGACACTCCAGCTCTGAAAGTGTTCGATGTAGTACCCGCTGGAGGAAGCCGCGAAAGAGGACGACCACTCCGATGGAAGGATCAAGTGGAAAGTGACCTGGCTTCACTTGATGTTTCCAGTTGGCGCCAAAAAGCAAAAGGGAGAAACGAGTGGCGCGCTCTGGTGGATTCGGCTATAATCGCTTAAAGCGGTTCCTACGCCAAATATATATATATATACATATTTGCAGGTTGCCAGAGGTATGTATATAGATTGCCTCTTTATCGGCTTCCAACTGCAGTGTGGGGCCCAATCTGGCTTGTTCATCTGCCACACAGTTCCCAGGGATGTCACTATGTCCTGGGACCCATTGCAGGTGTATCGTGAAATATGACGTCATTGTCAATAATAAATCCAAGCATTCTTTCACTATCTTAGAAGATATTCTATCAAACTTTAATGATTTTAAAGCCGCTTGACTATCCGAGAATATGAATATTTGTCTGGTCGCTAACACTCTTTTTGACAGAACGAGAAGGCTTTCTTTAATTGCAGTGATTTCTGCTTGGAACACACTGCAATGATCCGGTAGCCGGAAGGCGATTCTAGTATCTAGTTTCTCTGAGAATACCCCCACCTCCAACTTGTTTGTAGTTTTGACCCGTCCGTGTAGATACTTATCACTGAATCTTTGTCCACTTTTCCCATATCCCACTCCTCTCTAGAGGGGAATGATATATGTAGCTCAGATTTTAGATTCATTTCTATAGGATTGCGAAAATCCGTCCTATTTGGTAGAAATGGGAACTTGCCGAGTATACTAGAATGTCCCCTATTGCAGTTTTGCAGTAGTGAAGATTCTCTCAGTCTAACTGCCGATTTCGCCGCCTGCTGCTTACAGAATATGTCTATAGAGTAGGTGCAGTATAACATCTAATGCCTGGGTCGGCGTTGTTCTGAGAGCTCCACTGATACATATACATGCCGCTCTTTGTAGGCTTCCCATGCTCTTTACTGCGTACTTCTTGTCGATTATTGGCCACCAGACCAATGTACCGTATGTTATAATCGGCCTTACCACAGCTGTGTAGAGCCAATGCGATACGCGGGGTGTTAGTCCCCATTTGGTCCGACCATCCTTTTACAGGTGTATAAGGCCAAAGCCGCCTTTCTTGCCCTAGCTCCCAAGTTTGGTTTCCATGATAGCTTCCTATCTAAAATTAGTCTCAGATAGCTTGCTTTCTCACTTATTGTTAGTGATGTGTCATTTATTGAAGGTGTGAACTCTGGATTCTTGTGTTTCCTAGTAAACAGCACTATCTCAGTTTTACTTGCGTTTAGGCTTAATCCACAGGATTTAGCCCATCAAGTTAACTCATTTAATCTTGTTTGCATTAATTCCGCGAGGATACTTGGAAATTTTCCCCTAATTGAAACCGTAAGGAAGGGCTAAGTTCGGGTGTATCCGAACATTTTATACTCTCGCAATTTATTTATTTAATTTAATTAATAAACACAACATTTGACCCATATATTCGTCAAATATGTGATAAAAAGTCCATTGAAAGAAAACCTAATATTAGATATATGGTGAATTTATGACCCGATTTCACGTATTTTAGGTACTGAGACATATTATTAACGGAAAGATATTCCCTTCGAATTTCTTCAAAATACCTGAGAGATTTTTCGGTTCGACACATGGGCCCTTGAAAATTTATGGTCGATTTCGACGATTTGTAGAGGGGCGATGCCACACTATAAATGTAGTATTTGTCCCAAGTTCTATTCCGATATCTTCACTAGTGCTTACTTGCTTTTACTATATTGCTTTTACTATATTGTAAAGTAAACGACACAGATCGTCTTCAAAGTTCTGGTATATAGGAAGTAGGTGTGGTTGTGAACCGACCTGGCCTATTTTCGCAACATTTCATTGGGATGCAAGGGAAATATTACAAACCGAATTTCATTGAAATTGATCGAGTAATTTTGTAGATATGGTTTTTGACCTAGTGGGCGGAACCACGCCCATTTAAAATTTTGTATACCATTTTGAGGGCTGCTCTACTGTACCTCTTTATAATGAAATTTAAGTTTTCTTTTGGGTTTCCTTACGGAATTAAGGCATTTTTAGTAGTTTTCAACGTAACCTTTGTATAGGAGGTGGGTGTGGTTATAATCCAATTTCCTCCATTTTTGGACTATATAAGGAAATACCCTAAAAACGACTCCCGAGAGTTTAGTTGATATAGTTTTAGTAGTTTACGAGATATGTACAAAAAACTTAGTAGTGGCCACGCCCACTTCTCCAAAAAATTACGACGAAATATGCCCCTTCATATTTCCATAGTTTTATTTATGGCTTAGTTATGGCATTTTATGTGTTTTCAGTTTTCTCTATTTTGTGGGCGTGGCGGTGGGCCGATTTTGCCCATCTACGAGAGCAACCTTCATATGGTGCCAAAAAATAAGTGTGCCAAGTTTCATCAAGATATCTTAATTTTTACTCAAGTTACAGCTTGCACAGACGGACGGACGGACAGACAGACATCCGGATTTGAACTCCACTCTTAACCCCGATCACTTTGGTATATATAACCCTATATCTAACTCGTTTAGTTTTGGGTATTACAAACAACCATTATGTGAACAAAACTATAATATTCTCTTAGCAACTTTGTTGCGAGAGTATAAAAACTTGGTTTTGTAGGTAAATCTGCACTTCTGGCAACACTACCACAAACCATAATAATAAACAGCTGAAGTTGGAGCTCTCTGTGCGCTGTGTGAAGTATATTTGCACTTTTTCTGTATAAATTTCCTTTGGATTCTAATATTGAATTCGCATGGTGAATATCTTGAAATTACTCTGTAAGGCGTTACGAATAGAAATGCGTTACGAAAGAGAATCGCGTTGCGAAGGGAAATCGGTACTCTGTAAAACTTTCGAATTGTAGAAAATATTGAAATGTCCTATTTATACTCTCGCAACAAAGTTGCTAGAGAGAGTATTATAGTTTTGTTCACATAACGGTTATTTGTGTCACCAAGAAATAAAGGAGTTAGATATGGGGTTATATATATATAAATGATCAGGATGACGAGTGGAGTTGAAATCCGGAGGTCTGTCCGTCAGTCTGTCCGTGCAAGCGATAACTTGAGTAAACATTAAGATATCTTAATGAAATTTGGAACACACATTCCTTGGCACCCTGAGGAGGTTGCTTTCGAAGATGGGCAAAATCGGTCCACTGCCACCTGGGCTTGACCCCGCTCCCTAATCGGTTATTTGTATATATCTCGTAAACCAATGAAGCTATATACAAAATGGAAAATGGGCGTGGCGTCGCCCACTTATGGGTCAAAAACCATATCTCAGGAACAACTCGACAGATTTCTATATTAATATATTCGGTATATAATATTTTCTTGACACCCTGATGACAAAAAATGGTCGAAATAGGTTCACAACCACGACTACTTCCCATATAACGCAATTTTAAATTCCATCTGATGAAGATAGCAGAATAAAACTTTACACAAATATCATCTCTGGCTTCATTTGTGAATAAAATTGTCGAAAACGGACTATAACTTTTCAAGGCCCCAGATATCGAACATGTTGAACTCACCGCCTAAAGGTAAATTTTAACCGAAAATATGGGTAAATCTGTTAGATAATTTAATGCAATTCAGAGGAAATTGTTTTTTTCTAATAGTGTTGTGTTCCAAAAATTATTAAAATCGGGTGATAACATCTCCTAGCTCCCATACACCTAATTATAGTTTTTTCAAAAATACGGTGGGACTATTCCGCATATATGTATTTGTTAATATGTGAGATATCTTAGCAAAATTAAGTGAGCGTATAGTCTTGGATATAGTGCACCTTGCTGGTGAAAATGAATGAACTCGGTTCAGGAATTACCTCAGCTCTCATATACTATATATGACGATTTTCGTTATTTTATTAACCTTTATGCCTAATTTATGGGTAAATTTGTGTGTTATGTAAATAAAATTTCTTCTATAAATTGCGAGAGTATAAAATGTTCGGTTACTTCCGAACTTAGCCTTCCTTACGTTTTATACTCTCGCAATTTATTTATTAAACTTAATTTATATAATATAATACACAATTTGACCCACATATTCGTTATATATATTGTATAAAGTCCATTGAAAGTTGGAAATCCTAATATTAGGTTAGAAGCACGGATCGATATATGGGGCCTTCAAAACCTATTTTCCGATTTTGGCGATTTTTAGAATGGTGCTGCCACATTATAAACGTAGTATTTGTGCAAAGTTCTGCACCGATATCTTCACTAGTGCTTACTTTATATATTGTAAAGTAAAGGATTCAGATCGTCTTCAAAGTTCTGGTATATAGGAAGTAGGCGTGGTTGTGAACCAATTTGGCCTATTTTCACAACTTATCATTGGGATGTAAGGAAACTATTACAAACCAAGTTTCATTGAAATCGGTGGAGTAGTTCCTGGGTTATGGTTTTTGACCCATAAGTGGGGATGCAACGCCCATTTTCCATTTTGTAAAAAAATCTAAGCGCAGCTTCCATCTGCCATTTCTTATGTGAGTTAACTCACGTTTAGTAATTTTAAACCTAACCTTTGTATGGGAGGTGCTCGTGGTTAATATCCGATTTCAACTATTTTCATGGTGTGTGGGGGGTACGTCTGCATCTCGACTGCAGAGAGTTTGTTTTATATAGCTTCATTGGTTTGCGAGATATATACAAATAACCGATTTGGATGCGGGGCCACGCCCAATTCCCCAAAAAAATTACATCCAAATATGCCCCTTCCTAGTGCGTTCCTTTATTCCAAATTTGACTGTTGTAACTTTATTTATGACACGTTATGTGTTTTCGGTTTTTACAATTTGTGTACCTGCAGTTGCAGCTGAATGTTTTTTATCAAGCAGGGAACTTAAAAATGTTTCTTCGAGACTATATCTTATTGTAGTCCCAAATTGACAAATGTTAAAATCTCCAGCGATTATTAGTGTTAGTTAGTTAGTTATTAGAGAGGACTTACATAATAAAGATGCCTACTCAGTCCAAAGTAGCACATGTTGGCAAGAGTGATTCTGCGCTGGAATGCTGGAATGCTGGTTCCCAGGTATAGAAAACTATCTACTTCAAAGTTATGACTGTCAACAGTGACGTGTGAGCCAAGACGCGAGTGCGCTGACTGTTTGTTTGATGACAGGAGATATTTCGTCTTGTGCTCATTCACATCCAGACCCATTCGCTTCGCTTCCTTATCCAGGCGGGAAAAAGCAGAACTAACGCGGTTGTTGCTCATGATATCAAAGAATAGTTTATAGTTCTTAAATATTGAAGTCTATTTATTTTATAAAGAGAACGGCAGCCAACAACGGCCAGCAACAAACACGAACGCATCAACAAATAAGCAGGTACCTGCAAGCGAGCAGACAGCGAAGAAAAGTATAACGCAGGGTGAGAATGCACAAATCAAAAAAGGTCCATCTGTTCAGATTGGCATTGACCGCTACGTCAATATTAAAAGGAAATTAAGTCCTGTGAAGTCAGCGGTCAATCCTAAAAAATTTCAAGGCGGCACGCCAACCAAGAATAAACCTGACGTTTTAAGTGGCAACAGATTTGCGGTACTTAGCAATGGTTCTGACGATGATGCGAAGGGTACCACCACAGTCGCGTATGCCAAACCGCCCCCAATATATTTGCGCGAGCGTAGCTCAAATACTCTTGTTGCTAAATTAAGCGAAATTGTAGGTACAAAAAACTTTCATATAGTGTCTTTAAAAAAAGGCAATATAGATAAAACGAAAATACAGACATACACTGAGAAAAGTTTTATGGATGTTGTAAAGTTTTTGTCGGATAAAAACAAAAATTATTATTCCTATCAGTTGAAGAGCTCAAAGGGCCTAGCTGTAGTAATTAAAGGTATAGAGTCATCTGTAGACTCTAGTGAAATCAAAGAAGCTCTTGAAGAATGTGGCTTCGAAGTTAAAACTGTCGTAAAAATCTTTAACAGAAACAAAGTACCACAACCAATGTTTAGAATTGAATTGATGCCGAATTCTAACCAGCTTAAAAAGAACGAAGTGCTTCCAATATATAATTTAAAATATTTGCTGCACCGTAGAGTAACCGTAGAAGAACCACACAAAAGAAACGGTCCGGTACAATGCACCAACTGCCAAGAGTATGGGCATACCAAATCTTATTGCACTCTACGCAGTGTTTGTGTGGTATGTGGGGATTTACATCCCACTTCAAAATGTATCCTCAAGAAAGAGGATTTAAACAAAAAATGCAGCAACTGTGGAGGAAGTCACACTGCCAACTACAGGGGTTGTCCTGTTTATAAAGATTTGAAATCAAAGTTGTCACAGGGAATTCAAGCAAGACGTAACCAAATGTTACATACTCCCCGTACTGACATTATAGATATCACAGACCGACCATATTCCGAAATCTAGTAATATTAAAAATAATACTGTACAAGGGAGCTATGCCAATGTAGTAAAAGGCAACAATGTACAAATGCAACCACCGCAAAGTCCTCCAAATAGTGGTATTGAAACTATGATCATAAATCTTACGCAATGTATGACACAATTTATGTCTACAATGCAAAACATGATCCAAGATTTAATAAAATCACAAAACCAAATGCTGCAAACTTTATTAAGTAAAAAATGAGCATACTAAACATTTGTATATGGAACGCTAACGGTGTTAACCAACATAAACAAGAGATTATTAGATTTCTGTCTGAAAAAAATATAGATGTAATGTTAATATCAGAGACTCTTAATATCTGTACTAATAAAGTTGTGTGAAGAATCCATATTCATTGAGCCAAAGGTGGGTCTAACATCTCACAAAACGAACTGGTTAAAATACAAAAAATATGAGAGTAGCCACATTAATATTTATGTAAAAATAGATACAGAAAGAGATATTGATAAAGGTATAAGAGAATTTAATGATGTAATATCAAATGCAGCTGTCATAGCAACACCAAACATAAGCAATAAACCGATTATCCGCAGAAAAATCACTAATAATGAAATAGAAAAGCTTGTAAATGAAAAAAGGCGAGCTAGACGTGAATGGCAGTTAAATCGCTCCCCTTCTACTCATCTGCAACTAAAATATGCTGTACGAAAACTAAAAACAGCGCTTAAACGTGAGGAAGAATACCTCACTCACAATTATATAAAGAAACTGTGTCCAAATTCAAACAAAGGAAATTCTCTTTGGAAAGCCCAAAAGTCAATGAAGCCTCCAGTCGACTCCAACTTACCTATAAGAGGCTTGGGTGGAAACTGGGCACGAAGTGACGAGGATAAGGCAAATTTTTTCGCAAATCACCTAGAAAAGGTATTTCAACCTAATTGCCCAAAGAACAGCTTTCAGCTGCCAATCATCTCCAATAGCGCTAACGAGTCGCTTGGGTCTATTCAAACGTCATCTTCTGAAATTATTAAAATCATAAAAGAGCTGAATCCTAAAAAGTCGGCAGGACACGATAAAATTACTCCAAAAATGCTAATTGAGTTACCAAATATTGCATTAACAGTACTCTCCTTGCTCTTTAACGCTATTCTCAGTTTCGGGTACTATCGAAGTTCATGGAAAAAGTCGCAGATTATCATGATAGAGAAACCAGGTAAAGACTTGACACAGCCGTCTTCATACAGACCAATCAGTCTTCTACCCTGTCTTTCTAAAATATTTGAAAAAGTGTTACTATCAAACATGTCTCCTTTCCTCCATGAAAATAATGTAATACCAACGCACCAATTCGGTTTTCGTGCAAAACATGGCACTGTAGAACAAGTAAATAGAATTACTAACGAAATCAGAAGGGCGTTCGAGTATAGAGAGTACTGTTCTGCTATATTTCTAGATGTGGCTCAGGCGTTCGATAAAGTGTGGCATGAAGGGCTGTTATATAAGATTAAAAAAAGCTTACCTCTCGAAATGCATAAAACCTTGGAGTCTTATTTAAAAAATAGAAAGTTTACAGTCAAAGTAGGAGACTTCATATCTGAAGAACGACCAATAAGAGCTGGTTGACCTCAGGGCAGTGTTTTAGGGCCAACTCTATACATAATATATACAGCAGACCTTCCAACAGGTAGTATTATTTTGACATCAACTTTTGCGGATGACACAGCTTTAGTGAGCCGAAACAAATGCCCAATTATAGCATCAAAAGTATTAGGAGCGCATTTGATTTTTGTCGAAGAATGGCTAGCAAACTGGCGTATAAATGTAAACGAACAGAAGTGCAAGCAAGTTACATTTTCTCTAAGACCAAAAACGTGCCCGGCAGTTAAAATGAACAATATTTTAATATTTATTCGCAGTCTGTAATTTTAAAACGAGGTGGACAGTATATAGCCGTCAGATTGAGATATTGTTGTAGCTTGTATCTGCGCTGTAGCATGTGGTTCTAAAACGTGGTGGTTTAGCCGATTTCTAACCAATACTGCTGTTCCACCGTGCGCCTTTCCATCTGGATGATTTGTAACATGAAGTCTATATCCCGCTATTAAGAAATTGTTTTTATTTGTTAAATGAGTTTCTGATATCAGCATAACATCTATGTTTTTTTCAGTCAGAAATCGTATTAACTCCAGTTTGTGTTGGTTTACACCGTTGGCATTCCATATACAAATATTTAGTATACTAATTTTTTAGATAATAAGGTTTGTAACATTTGATTTTGAGATTTGATCAAATCTTGGATCATGTTTTGCATCGTAGACATGAATTGTGTCATACATTGAGTCAGATTAAGAATCATATTTTCAATACCTCCACTTGGTGGATTTTGCGGCTGTTGCATTTGCACAGCGTTGCCTTTTACCACATTTGCATAGCTTCCCTGGACAAGGATATCCTTAGAATTACCAGGTTTCGAACTCTGGTCCGTAATTACTACATTTTCGTTACAAGGGATATTCAACATTTGGTTACGACGAGCTTGAATTCCCAGTGACAATTTTGATTTCAAATCTTTATATACAGGGCAGCCCCTGTAGTTAGCAGTATGATTTCCTCCACAGTTACTGCATTTTTTATTTGTATCCTCTTTTTTAAGAGTGCATTTTGATGTTGGGTGCAAATCACCACATACCACACAAACACTGCGTAGAGTGCAATATGATTTGGTATGCCCATACTCTTGGCAGTTAGTGCATTGTACCGGACCATTTCTTTTATGAGGTTCTTCAACGGTAATTCTACGATGGAGTAAATATTTTAAATTGTATATTGGGTGTGTTTCATTCTTTTTTAATGGATTAGAGTTTGGCAACAATTCAATTTTAAACATTGGTTGTGGTACTTTATTTCTATTGAAGATATTTACCACATTTTTAATTCCAAAGCCGCATTCTTCAAGGGCTTCTTTGATATCATTAGATTCTACCGAAGACTCAATGCCTTTTACAACAACAACTAGGCCTTTAGAGCTCTTCAGTTGATAAGAATAATAATTCTTGTTGTTATTTGACAAAAATTTCACTATATCCATAAAACTTTTCTCAGTGTATGATTGTATTTTAGTTTCATCTATCTTGCCTTTTTTCAAAGGCACGATATGAAAATTGTTGGTACCTACAATTTCACTGAGTTTATCAACAAGTGCATTTGAGCTACGCTCACGTAAATATATTGCATCGTCGTCCAAACCATTGCTTAGTATGGCAAATCTGTTGCCATTTAAATTTCCTGGCTTATTTGTATTAAGCGTGGCGGCATTAACCGCCAATGATGATGAAATAATGAAATTTAAGGTTTCTAGCGGTTTTCCTTACTGATTTAAAGCATTTTTAGTAGTTTTCAAGATAACCTTTGTATGGGAGGTGGGCGTGGTTATAATCCGATTTCTTCCATTTTTGGACTGTATAAGGAAATGCTTAACGAAAATGATTCCTAAGAGTTTAGTTGATATAGCTTTTGTAGTTTACGAGATATGTACAAAAAGGTTAGTAGGGGACGGGGTCTCGCCCAATTTTCCAAAAATACATCAAAATATGCCCCTTCCCAGTACGATCCTTCGTACCAAATTTCATAGCTAAATTTATGGCTTAGTTATAACATAGCTCTTTATGTGTTTTGGGTTTTCGCCATTTTGTGGGCGTGTCAGTGGTCCGAAATTAACCTTCTTATGGTGCTAAGAAACACGTATAGCAAGTTTCATTGAGATATCTCCATTTTTACTCTCACACACACTCACACACTCTTTTTATTGCGCGACAGGAAGAACTTTTTGAAACAAACATAGGTCACCGCTTGTTCTTTGCATGCAGCCAGTTGCAAAGAAACGCAATGTTAATAAAAGCATTAATTCGGGAGACATTGCACCGTTTCTACAATGTTTTCCAAAAGAATAACATAATTTTTGATTGGAAGTACACTTACATATACTTACTTCTTAGTTTTGTGCTGACTTTTATTCCTAATAAGCTCCAGGATCATCCATGCAGACTGTTTAGTTAAACGAAATCTGCATCGAAAATCAACTTCATCGTAATACGTGAAACAATTTTTGCGTTCCCTCATAATACGAGGGCGACGATTTATAAATATGTTTATTAAAACCTCGTGTGTTATCTTAATAAAATTACATCAATAAATTGCGAGAGTATAAAATGTTCGGTTGGACCCGAACTTAGCCTTTCCTTATTTGTTACAAGTTGTTTTGGGCTATCGACACAACCTTATACAATTGCAAAGCAACAATGATTACCTTCAAAATATTATTTTTTTGTTTTCTCTTTTTATATTTTTCTTGTCAACTCGAATAAAATTCTGTTATTATTATCTTCCTCCCAATTTTTCCATATTTACTCACTTTCTAATCTTTTTCCGGCTTTCCACGAATATTTCAAGACTAAAATTAGCCAGCTCGGTTTGGCCGTTCTCGTTTTTTTGCGGCACAAACGAACAGCAATTCATTTTTATATTATATTATCAAGCGACAATTTCTTTTAATTCCGCACACAACCATTCAGTAGGGAGCCGACCGCGCGAGTGATCTTAAATCCCTCAGTGCCCGAGTGACGCCTACAACTCTACAACGCATAGTTAGCCGCCGAGCGGCTTTTCAAAATTTTTAACCCGTGATATCTTTTGAATGGAATGTCCTAAGGTACAAATAAAGAGCCTTGTCAAGTAGTGGTACTTTAATTAATTTTTTTTATATAAAATCGTTTATTGTGACAAAACTATAATAGTTAGAGATATGATCGCGACGTTCGACTGCAGAAAGTGTGGTTTCTATAGCTTTATTGGTTTGCGAGATATATACAAATAACTGATTTTGGGGCGGGACCACGCCCACTTTGTGCGGCAATGATATTCGTTAAGATATCTCAATTTTTACTCAAGTTATACGTTGCACGGGCAGACGGACGAACAGACAGACATCCGGATTTCAACTCGTCTCGTCATCCTGGTCATTTTGATATACATAACCCAGATATACTCCTTTAGTTTTATGACTTACAAACAACCGCTATGTGAACCAAGCTATAATACTCTCTTAGCAACTTTTGTTGCGAGAGTATACAAATATTTTGCCGACCAAATGTAATGAGAGTGCCCCGGTTTCTTAATTTGGTTTTTATTAGACTTACAGCCGGTTTCACGAACTCTTTTAATTGAAAATTAAGTTCCATTTAATTTTAATTTTAATTTTTATTTAACTTTGCATTTAAGTTTCGTGCGTTTCACCATTATTGACATTTGGCAACCAAAAAATTAAAAGGCAGGGTTGTTAGTAAGAATAACAGCTGATTTATGTAAACAAATAAATTGTATTTATTTGTGAAAATGGAAACTGCGGCTAGAAGTACTGCTAAGCCTAGTGCAGCAAAATTCAAGTATTTTGGAAAGCAAGGCAACAGGAAAAGTGCGTCCTGACCAAAAGGACAAAGTGTGGGAAACAATAACAGAAAGTTTCAACTCGGTGTGCTCCGGAGCACCTCGTTCAACAAAAAATCTGCGAACGAAATATTTAAATTTAAAAGCAGACATGAAAGAGCAAAGAGCCTGACCCCGCTGATACCGAAGTTGACACACTATTTAATGAAATATTGCCAAAAAAAACAAGTGCGTGGGATGGACTCCACATATGACAACGACTGCATAGAAATAAATGTTGAGGATTTCGATAATACACGTAGTTACTTACACATTATGAAATATTTATTATCGTTTACAAATATGTGTGTCTGTTATTTGTTTTAACAGTTGAGCTACAAAATAAGACAATAAAGGAAGATCAAATGATGGAAGAAGAAATTGGTATGTATATTTTTATTAAGAGCTATTACAAACTGCCGGAATGAATATTAAATTGTTTCCAAGTAGATTTTGAACCTTGGGAACACTATACACCAATGCAATTGAAAACGCCAAAAAACAGGAAGTTGTGCCCTGAAAGTGTAAATAAAAAACATACAAGCTGGGCTAAATTAGCAGATATAAAGAAGATGAAAGAAGAAATTGAGTTTACGAAAATCGAACACACGTTACGTGTACAGCAAATGAAAGAAGCACATGAACTACAACAAAAATTTATCATTGAGAAGCATGTCCTTGAAATGCGGATACTGGAGGATCAATTAAAACCAAAGTGAAAACGCAAATTTTGAACTTTTGCAATGTGCCTTATCAGTATTTCTATTAATATTACAATATGTTCCTGAATTTTAAACAATGCAAAGTGCAAATGTATTACTATTAATATTACAATGTGTTCCTGAATTTTAAACAATGCAAAGTGCAATTGTATTACTATTAATATAACAATGTGTTCCTGAATTTTAAACAAAATTATATTAAAGATGTTAATTTTATTAATTATGTATTTGTGAAGAATTTACAAGTTTTTAAAGTAAGTTTGTATTAGATTTTTTCTATACAAATTGTCATTTCGTCCTGAAGACGAAATTGTTGGCACTTCAACAACTGTATCTATAATGTTATTTATATCATTTCCGTAGACTGCTGGAGCATTGTAATCGCCATTTAAGTTACAAATATTATGTAAAACTGCGGTTGCTACAATAATACTTTCTACTACTGTAAGGCGCATTCGTATTCCCAGCGCAAGAACTGGAAATCGTCGTTTCCACACACCATACTGACGTTCGACACAATTACGGGTTTTGATTTGCGACTCATTGTATAGCGCCTCCTCCGGAGTTTGCACTTTTAATAAAGGTGTCATTATCCACCGATTACAAAGATAGCCACTGTCGGCAGCGACTATGGAATTTCCGAATTTACCTGCTTCAAATTGGCTAAATATTCGAGAATTTTTCAGTATTATTGCGCCTGGCCAACGGGCTACGATATCCATTATGTTCAGGTTACTATCACAAAACGTTTGCACATTTATTGAAAAATAGTTTTTTCTGTTTCGAAATAGTTCTGCTTCATCGCCACCTAAATAGTTATTCATTTTATATAATCTATCAGTTTAAATTATTTATAATGATTATACTAACCGGGTGATATTATTCTTACATGTGTGCAGTTCATAGCAGCTAGCACACGCGGAAATTTTGATATTTTATAAAATTGTTTGTGAATTTCTCTTTGACTGTCTAATTCCAAGGGGATGGTTATAAAGCGTTTTCTTAACAATGAAATATTGTGACACACTCTTTTTATTGCGCGACAGGAAGAACTTTTTGAAACAAACATAGGTCACCGCTTGTTCTTTGCATGCAGCCAGTTGCAAAGAAACGCAATGTTAATAAAAGCATTAATTCGGGAGACATTGCACCGTTTCTACAATGTTTTCCAAAAGAATAACATAATTTTTGATTGGAAGTACACTTACATATACTTACTTCTTAGTTTTGTGCTGACTTTTATTCCTAATAAGCTCCAGGATCATCCATGCAGACTGTTTAGTTAAACGAAATCTGCATCGAAAATCAACTTCATCGTAATACGTGAAACAATTTTTGCGTTCCCTCATAATACGAGGGCGACGATTTATAAATATGTTTATTAAAACCTCGCACTCCATGTCACTTTCATCGTTAGTTTCCATTTTTTCAAAATATACAAATATGCTCCTAATTGCAAATCAGCTGGTAGAAAAACGTAAATATAGGTGCATATGACAGTATTTAAATAATATTTAAATGGCAAAGCATGACCACTTAAATAAAAATTAAGTCTAATGGTGAAACTGAAATTAATTATTTTTCACTGAAATTTGTTTCGTGAAACCGGCTGTTAATTCAAAAATTTTTCGCTAAGCAGCGGCTATAATAATCTATTATTTATGAAACCTACTCTTCTCAAAGAAGTTCTACATTAAATTGAGATTCGTTTACATTCCAATCACCAATACCAATTAAGGAAATTGGTCAATGCAAAATTGATACGTCGGATTTTCGATTAAATTGAAATCGTTTTGTAGCGATAATGAAAAACCCTGTTCATTTATGGGATAAAATGTTGCATTAAAAATAGACCATTTCACAAAGTTATGGATCAATGGACCAAGAAAACTTGGTTAAAAACTCAAACTCAAAACTTGGTTAAAAACGGCAACCGTATAATAATGAGTGTGCATATGTTTCACAATCACGCACCGCTTCCACTTGGCTTGCTTCTCTCTCTGTAAATGTTTGCGCTATTCATTATGTACGGAATTTCAGCTACATATTTATTTTTTGCTGAATTTTTTATTAAAATTTGATCAAAATATGGTGAAAATGTTAATATTCATGATCTACTTCCTAATGCTATTATATCGCGGAGGATTAGTAAAATGGCTGCGGAGAAAAAACACAAAGTTAAAGCATATTTAAAAAAAGTTGTTGATGAAGGAAATGCTTCTGTAACCACTGATCTCTGGATTGCCAACTATGTGAATAGCAATTATTTATGTGCAACGCTTCATTTTTGAAGTTATGCTTATTATACGACTTCGGAAAAGGTTGCGATAATTGTTTAACGCTTCAGTGGAGAGGGGATAGCGTTGAAAAATTAACGCGAGAGAGAGAGTGAATGAGAGTAAAGCAGAGAACTTAAAGCACTTGCCATACTTATGCTATTTGAGCAATTCTTGTTTTTGTAGAACAATGTTTAAATCAGGGATAAAGGGATGTCCAACTTATTCCAGTGTGAGAGCGCCTCAAAATTTACGTTTTTTATAACATTTTGCATTATTACCAGATCAGACAAAATACAAATTTTTGGGCATTTAAATTAAAATACCCAACATTTAATACGGCTAATAATTATTTTACACTTAACGATTAATATAAATAATAACTATTTAAATCTCGGTTAGCGATATTATGGTATATTAAACCAACCGGTTTTCAAACTTTCAGTGGTAAATAAAGTAAATCAATAACTGGCAAATAATATTTTTTTCCATGGAAAACTAAAATCTCGCTGCTGCAGATCACAAAACATTTTTTCAAATAAAATTAAAATTTCGCGTTTCCTTTTATATTTATTGTTTTAAGTTCTAATAAGTGATCTTGCACGGCGGTTATAAATGTCTCCGTCGCATTATTTTTTGGCAACATTTCAATCTGGCCGTCCCTCTTTTCCAATTGCGAAACGTCAAAACCTCCTCATCTCGACAAACTGTCAAAGTTTAGGTGGTTTTGACGTTTGATATTGCGCTCTCACTTCCAGTGAGATGAGAGTTGTACATCTCTTTATCTCTGGTTTAAATATTTGGTTGGTGACATATTCACATGTGTACGCATATGTATGATTGTATGCTTGCGCATTATTTTTCTTTCGTTTCTGTTTCATTTCTGCGAATTCTCAACAATTTTGTGTGACTTTTGGTTGAAATACTCTGCGTTGGCCGTTGAAAAGTTAAGACTATACTTCACAGGATCATTTCTGTAGTCAGTCTTCATTTACTTTCTTTGCAAATCGAAAGTATTAGCACCCGCGATGAGGAGGTATACCGTTTTATCTGACAGCGTGAGGTTTATGAACTTCATTTATAATTTTTTTTTTTGGCATATTAGAAATGATGTTTCTTCGATGATCGCTCGGTTACAACGGATAAAACGACTTCTGAGTGTTGATTTTAATGAATAAATTCCAAGGTTTTATACAAATAATTATATATAATAATGCAGTCAATAAGTACAGTAGGGCAATTCACAATCTGATGTAAATGGTCTTGCATATTTGCATTTGCAAATTCGCTGTATATTTTGTTAGTGTAAAAGCAACAATATGCCTCGCTCATTTGCAATTGCAAATATGCAAGACCCTTTGCACCAGATTGTGAATTGCCCTAGTATATATATATAATAAGTACAGTACGCATATGTATGTTTGTATGCTTGCGCATTATATTTCTCATTGCCAGAAGCGACTATTGATGCGGTATTCGCGATATATCACATTTTAGTTATCATAATCCAATTGTAAATATTATAGATATCAATCCGTCAGAACCCAGAAATGATAATTGATTTGGACTTTGCTTTATAAAATGTGCATAATAAATTTATCAAATGTGAATTTAAGAATGTGTTGGTCACTCCACCATATTTTTATCCTTTCCCTCTCGCTAGTTTTCTTTCATACAAAATGATATGCATTTCTTGGAATATCACTAAGAAGTATAACTTCTTCCAATTTGAAAATCATATTTTTGGGTATCAAATCTATGAACTTCGAGAAATCAACAGGATTAAATATTCAGAACAAATTACTCAATATTTTTTGTAGGACCCCCAGAGGTGATCTATGTAGTTGTTGATGACCAGAGTATACTGAGTTTGTGGAGGAAACAATTCTCAGTGACTCCTCAATCTGTGCCAGTTACCGTGGAATAAGCCTCCTTAACATCGCATATAAGGATCTATCGAGCGTACTGTTTGAAAGACTAAAGGCCACCGTCAACAAATTGAAAATAGGATCGATACATGCGATGGAGTTGTCTCTATGTCTGAATTTGGTATATCTGCAAAACTAAAGCTCCAGTTACCCATACTTGACTTGACCTAGAGAGACTTGATAACTGTCACATAAAAGATCCGTTTAATGGGCCTTGCATGTATTTGATTACCGAACGCATGACTTGACTTGAAAGTCTGTTGAATTTAGAATTTCAAGTTACGTTGACATTTGTACTGCTCTCCCTCTCTCACTGCTTCTCTTTTCATTCTCATTATGACACTATTCCAGTGTTGCCTGAATGTTTTCGTTTAAAATTAACCCTGCAAGACGGAGGTAACAAACTGCACAAACACAATCAAACTTTTTTCAGCTGTTTACACATACAATTACACACTTACATTTGTTTACAATTTGGAATTGAATTGGAGAAAGCTTTAGTTAGAACGAGAAAAAATATTGCCACTGTAAGCATATTGATATAATAACATGCTAAAAGAAGACAGGTATTACATTACAAAAAAAAAAAATGAAAAACTGAAATTGAAGCGGCAATTTGGCCATTTTAAAAAAAATTTGGGCTTGAAAAGGTAAGGTTATTTTTTGGTTAAATTTTATTGCTAATATTAATTGATTTGTTTTTGTATATAGGAGATATATAAAAGAATTAATTTTAAAAGGTAAGTGTGATTTGTGTTTATTTAATAGTTTGTGTGTTTTTACTAATAAAGTTTTAATGAAATTGCAGGCAAAATCAAAGCAAATACAACGACCGGGACTTCATTTTATACAAAAGAAAATGTAAGTTATTTTAATATTATCATAATTAATTATTATTATATTCAAGTGTGTAGGTAAAAATTGGATATGGAATGAATTGGATATATAAGTGGTTGGTACCCAACTCATTTAAATATGCGTTTGAATGTCAGCATCTGCTCGTTTGCAGAATGCTGAACATATTAACCTCAATGGTTAAATATAAAATAATAATATACAAAAATTCAAGTGCTAAATTAAATAATCTTAATATTAAAAGAAAAGTGCTAAATATAAGGCTAAGTTCGGGTGCAACCGAACATTTTACACTCTCGCAATTTATTTAGAGATTTAACTATATTTTCGCTTCGCTGTAGATAAAGTATATGTATTTTGAAATCTCTTCTGAAAGTGTATAAATCCAAATGCCCTTCCGTGCTGTGAATAAATGTTGCAAGTATTATTTTTTACTTTCTTCTTTCTTTCTTTTTTATTTTTTTGCATTTGTGCGGTTTTGCCAATCTATAATAGAATCTGATATAGCGAATAGTAGCGTGTACGAAGTTTCATTTGGGCATCAAGATTTCAATTCAAATTATCGCATGACCGAATGGACAGTCGGATGAACATTGCGACTAAAATTTGAAATATAATCTATACCATCTTTTAAGTTGCTAAAGACACTGTAGATGGCATAATGCGTGGCCTCTTTGCAGATGACTTAATGTACCACTATAATCTTGAGGGGCGCAAAGAAAAAAAATCCTTGCTGGATCTGAAAAGCATAGGGCTGGTTTTTGGTAAGTTTTTTTTTAAATATAAATATAGAAATATTAATTAATTAAATTTTTCTTTCTAGATGTATTTCCAGAGAAAGGAAAAAACACAATTAACGGGGAGCTGCGACGTTATGTGGCCTTAAGCCACAATAGATTTAAACAAAAAAAACATAAGCTTAGATCTAAATTAATTACTTAGATTTACTTTTAATTTTAATATTTATTTGTATATATTAGTTATAAGTTGTATATATTTTACTTTTAATTTTAATATTTAGTTGTATATATTAGTTATAAGTTGTATATATTTTATTTTTAATTCAACATTTATTTGAATATATGAGTTGTAAGTTGTATATATTAGTTTTAATTTAAATATTCAAATATATTTGCTATAATAAATTTCATTTTTATATATTTTATGTAATATAAATTTAAATTAACATTTTGTTATTACTGAATCAATTTTTAGTGTGTAGTTCTATTATGTATTATTTTCCATATATTCATTATTCGTGTTGTTTTTCTATTTTAGATGTTAGATGCCTGGATGCATGGATGCTACTTTGGAGGCTATAATATTTATACGCAACGTATCGAAATTTGGGTAATAGGATGGAGATAATTAATTGCATATATAAATCTGCTAATTCTTTTCTTATTTTCCAGGCAACAATATATATATTATAGTTGTTCCTGCTATTCCTGCAAGGAGCACAGGACGACAGGGCTTTATTTCGCCTCAAAATTTTCCTGTAGGTCTGAGGAAATGGAATTTCTTGGTATTTCGTGAGCAGGTTTGCGTAAGGTGTATCCAGTCCACACCTAGGGATGGCAACGATTAATCATTTGATTAAATTAATCGATTATTTTCATTCAATTTACGACTTAATTGCATCGAAACACCTTTTCTAATTACTCGACTATTACTCGAGTAATTGCAAAATAATCGCAAACAGCATTTTGAAATTTAATACATTTTATGTTCATCTAAGTTAGCGTACAAGGGTCGAAATTGGTCGCATCAGTCATTAATGACTGGAAACGGTGTAAACATAGTTAAATTCTAATATGTCAACGTAGTTTAATATCAACAAATGAATGTCTGGTAACACTGCATTTACAGTTAAGTCAAACGCATTTTACGTTCAGTTGCTTGAAGAGCAATGGCGTCAGTTAAAAGCGAAGTGTGGACATTTTTTTAATAAAATAGCAATAACTACGTTAAATGTCAACTTTGCTGCAAAAATTTAAAATTTTCTAATTTAAATTAAAGCATGCAACAGTAGCCTGCAAATTGTGGTAAGTTGGAGCAATCAGTATTACATTTTAAATTTCTTCTAGTTATATATAAATATATGTGTACAAATTAGACTCTGAAATCTAGGAGTAACGACAATGTTCCCCTAAGTGATGATGACACTGACACCATGATTGAAATGCCGAGTTGCAGCAGCAAGCCAATTAATGAAAGCCCTTCAGCTTCGAAACACTATTGATGCTTGGGAAGAAATGAAAACCGTACGGACTTTCAAAAAAGTATTGTCATCTACTTGGTACCTCAGTACCTGCTGAGCGGTTTTTCTTAAAATCGGGTGCAACTGCGACCGAAAAACGCAATCGTTTGACAACAAAACGTTTATCGAAATTGCTTTTTCTTCAAACTTGGTTGAACAGACTTCTAAATTTTCTTGACTTCAATAAATATATTTTCCTTTATACTAAGACAAATGAATTTTTAATACGATATTTTAATTTTATTTTCGTTTTTGTTTTTGTGTATATACCAACATAATTTGAATGTCTGAAATAAGAATATAGTCTCCTATATTTTATTGGTTTTATTTTTACGCAAAGTTGCAAAACATAGTCTTTCAAGTAAGAGGCAATTCTTTTACTTTAAGATTGCTGTACATATTTTGAAAAATTTAATACCATTGTGCTACTTAACTTCAAATATAGACCATTTTCTCTTTTAGGATATGTCTCGGACTCTGTGATAGAGCATTATAATACAAAATTCGGCCCTGAAACTTGGTGGTGGTCTTTATGCAATTTAGTATTATTTGAAAACATTGGAATTAATCGATTACTCGATTTTTTTACATTAATTGCAATTAATTGCAATTATTTTTTTATATCTTGCAATTAATCATTTGATTATTTAATCGATTAAAAAAATTTTTTTGCCATCCCTATCCACACCCAACAATGTTAAAATACATATATTTAGATTAAGAATAAAATAAGATTATATATCATTTGAATTGTTAAATTAGAACATAATTTACATAATTATAATAATTTATATATAAATATAATTTTAATGTTAATAACTTGCAAATGTAAAAAATTAATAATAGTTTAAACTGTTTAAGTTTATAAGATTGTACTATCTACATACTTGATTTTGTAATGATTGAAAATGTAATAAAATAAATTAAAAAACAAAAAAAAAAAGAATTGTTTTTACCTGTTAGCGGAAAGATATAACAAATATAGGTAACAAACTGCTAACCAAAATAATGACCCGTACGGTAACAAATACATCTGTTCTGAATAACATAGGGGTAACATAGGTGCTAACATATGCTTCAGCAGAGGTAACATATATATAACATGCCAAATATGAAAATATATGATGCCATTAACAGACTGTTAGTTGTCAAAACTTGACCAATAGGAGGCAAGTATAAGTGTTATCGTAGAACGGGACCACTTATGCAAAATGTAATTGGATAGAGTGAGAAGACCATTGAACGAGTAGGGGCATAGTGTTACTTCTTTCCCACGCTTCGAACAAAAGTAACATACAAATTAATTTTTGCTAATGCAGGGAAATATATTAAAAGTCTAATCTTTAATATTTATAAATCTTCAAATAAAGAAAAAATTAGATAATTCAGAGGAAAATACCTTTTTCACAACAATTATTTTTTAAAGTGTTTAATAAAAAAATCGTTTATTTTATTTATAACGCAAATACTTGTTTAACTTTAAGTGCAATAAACATATAAAATCAAATAGGTACGATATGAGGGTAATTTTTACAACAGAAACATAACTATTGCGAATCTCTGCAAGAATTTGTGGTGATCTGCTCAGAAAAAAATATTTAGCGAATTTATGTAATGAAAAATTGATTGTAAATGTTCAAATACAAATTGAATAAATTATTTATTCACCTATCATTTATACGCTTGGCTGGCTCCAATTTATTACATCTTCTAACAATTCTACATATCGAAAAACTGAGCTTCACAGATTTCCTAATAGTGAAGATTTTTTTGTATACTAGTTTTGAAATCTTCAATCTTGGTGATATTTTAATTTAAAAAACTTAATTTTAAAGCTAAATCTGCACATCTGGCAACTCTACCCAGAAACTATAATAATAACAGCTGAAGTTGAAGTTGTGTGAAGTATAACTGCATCTAAGTTTTCCAAGCGAAATTTTTCGAAGCTGAGTCAAGTCAAGCATCGGTAACTGGAGCTTAATACAGTTGTGTAAGTTGACGTTGAGCAAAACCAAAAACTCCGTCGGGATTGGGAAGGACCTCTCTGAGCCGTTCGATACCAAACGAGATTTAAGACAAGGTGACTCACTATCGTGTGACTTCTTTAACCTGATGCTGGAGAAAGTAATACGAGCTGCAGTGCTAAACAGAGAATGTACAATCTTCTATAAGAGTATACAACGCCGCGAACGCCGCAGATGATATCGATATCATTGGAAACAGCACCCGCGCCGTTAGTTCTGCTTTCTCCAGACTGGATAAGGAAGCAAAGCGTATGGATCTGGTGGTGAACGAGAACAAGGCGAAATATCTCCTGTCATCAAGCAAACTTGGCTTCCACGTCACTTTGGACAGTTATAACTTTGAAGTTGTAGATAATTTCGTATAATATAATAATGTAAGCACCTATGGATTGAGTAGGCAAAAACCAAACTATACAAGTCCCTCATCATTCCCGTCCTATTTTATGGTGCAGAAGCGTGGACGATGTCAACATCCGATGAGACGACACTAGGAGTTTGCGAGAGGAAAATTTTGCGGAAGATTTATGGTCCTTTAAACATTGGCATAGGCGAATACCGCAGACGATCAAATGATGAACTGTACGAGTTATACGACGACATTGACATAGTTCAGCGAATAAAAAGGCAGCGGCTACGCATGTTTCTCGAATGGACGAAAGTGCTCCAGCTCTGAAAGTGTTCGATGCAGTATCCGCTGGTGGAAGCTAAGGAAGAGGAAGGCCTCCACTCCGGTGGAAGGACCAGGTGGAGAATGACCTGGCTTCATTTGGTATTACCAATTGGCGCCAAACTGCTCAAGCGAGGAATAAATGGCACGCTGTTGTGGACTCGGCTATAACCGTTTAAGTCTTTTTTAAATAAACTATTATATATACAAAAAATATAATACAATTTATTTTTAATAAATGGGCAAAGAAATAATCTGTGAGCCAGTGTATGTACCACGGCTTAAGTTGCTACAATACCAATTTTAATCATATACCTACATATATAAATACTTCTCTCATACTTCCCTTGCCAAAACACTTTCTTGACATACTGTATAAAAATAAATATCTTCTACCCGGGCACGCTTTGCTGTGAATAATTTATATACATATATATATTTTTTTATTTTTTAATATATTTAAATTATTACCTAAGAATATAGTTATAAAATGTATAGTTTGTATTAAAATTCATATATTTATATGATATTCGTCCTGTCCTTGTCAAAATATTAGAGGATATTGAAGTGTGTCAAATGAGCGATGTAGATCTGAAATAATGCTGAGAGTATTGTCCTGCTGTGTGATTTTTATTGATCGATTTTCAACAGGATCGCCACCCATAATAACGAAACAAATTACGTCCAACCAACAAATGAGAAAATATACATATAATCGTAAATATTATTATTAACCCAAACGATTACCCTCCTCCCGCCCAACCGACGCGTGGGGCGCAGTCCGCATACGAGCGGAATTTGCCGAGTCTAGAAAGGCAAGAGATTTTTAAGCGTCCGGTTCTCAAACTGCTCAGCTACAGAAAGAAACATTTCAACAGCTGAGATTTAAAAATTTATTAAAACAAAAAGTTAAAAATTTCTGAATATTATTTATTAAGAGAAGACAAAATAGTTTTTTTGATGCTAAATATTGAGTCAGATGGATCAAATGTGCTGGAATGCGAATTAAAATCATGACAAATCATTTAGAAATAATGGTCTAAACTGCCTGGATGAACGCAATGGGACATTAAACTTAATATCAGACAAAAGGAATGAACTACAAACTAAACCATTCAGAAGTTTTACTAGAAAAATTATACCTAGCATTTCTCTGCGACTAGTGAGTGTGGGAAGATTTATAAGTTTTAAACGACTAGTATACGGGGGAAGATTCAATCTTGAATCCCAATGTAAGTGGCCTAAAGCAAAAAGTAAAAATTGTTTTTGAACGGACTCAAGCTTATCAGAATGGGATTGATAGCTAGGATTCCATACCACAGAACCATACTCCAATATAGGCCTTACCAATGTTGTAAAAAGAATTTTAGTAATATACGGATCACTAAATTCTTTAGACCAACGTTTAACAAAGCTAAGAGCACCTTTAGCTTTTAAGACAATTGAATTTACATGAGAATTAAAATTTAGTTTAGGGTCCATATTAACTCCTAAATCAACAAAGCTAAAAACTTGCTCTAAACTGAAGTTATTTATTACATAGGGGGAAAGATCAACAGTTCTACGGGAAAAGCACATCGTTTTACATTTTTTAAGATTCAGTGGCATATCATTTTTGTGACACCAAGTAACTAAATTATTTAAATCCGATTGCAACTCAGTCCTTTCGTTATGAGAAGTATATGATTTAAAAAGTTTTACATCATCCGCATATAATAAAATTTCTGAAAACTTAATTACTGAAGGTATATCATTGATGAACAACAAGAACAGAATCGGGCCGAGATGACTACCCTGTGGAACCCCTGAAGTGACACTAATTGAATCGGATAATGTATTATTAAATAAAACTTGTTGTTTTCTGTTAGTAAGATATGAGGATACCCATTCAAGAAGTCTTGGTTGAAAACCAAGAAGATTCAGTTTTTGCAAAAGAATTGAGTGGTTTACTCTATCGAATGCTTTACTAAAGTCTGTATATATAACATCAGTATTCTTATTATCCCTAAAACCCAATGACACATGGTTTACAAATTCAAGCAAGTTAGTTACTGTAGATTTCCCTTTACAAAATCCATGCTGAGAGAATGAAATTAAAGGAGAGATTAAGAAAGTTATTTGGTCAGTGACAATAGCTTCAAAAAGTTTGGGTATAGCTGACATTTTAGCTATCCCCCTATAGTTCTCAACAGATGATCTAACTCCACTTTTATGCAAAGGTAATATAAAAGAGTTTTTCCACATTGACGGAAAAATACCTTGTTTAAGAGATAGGTTAAAAAGCTTAGTTAAGGGCAGATAGATATATTTTGCGCAATTTTTAAGAAAGCTTGAGGGAATCATATCAGGGCCATATTTAAACGAATTTTTTAACGTAACTAAATAATTTAAGACATCTGTTTCAGAAATAATTGGTGTATTAATTACAGTACTCGGACATAACACTTGATATGGCACATTCATAGGGTAGTTTGAACAATAATTGGATTTGAAGAATTCTGCAAACATATTAGAAATAATATAATTGTCACATGACATTGTTGATTTATATTTCATCGCGGACGGAAAATTTGAAATCCTGCGTTTGGAGTTAACGAAACCATAAAACAATTTCGGATTACGAATAATATTATTTTTTACTTTGATTATGTAGTTTTTATAACATTTTTTGTTAAGTTTCTCAAACTGACGACGCAATTTAGAATATTTTAAATAGTCAACAAGAGCTCCAGTTCTTTTATAAAGTTTAAAAGCACGAGCTTTTTTATTTTTTAATTTACATAGCTCATTCGAATACCACAAATTTAAACTTTTTCTATTGATAATAAAACATTTCGGAACAAATCTTTCAAAAATATTAAAAATTGTTTCATTAAAATGTGATACATTTAATTCAATATTACCACTATAATCAGGCCAAGTCAATTTAGAAAGTTCACAATTAATCTTTTTGAAGTTAGCTTTCGCAAAGTTGAACCGAGAACAAAGGTCCTGTTTGTTGCATACAAGTAATTCGTCTATGATTTCGATATTAATTTCCAAGGCAGGGTGATAAGAATCCTCTGGCAAAACTAAAGGATCAGATCGGACCACAGAAACTGTTGAAGTTTTATCAACATAGACCAAATCTAAGAATTTACCAAACTTGTTCGGAATTAAGTTAATTTGGTTAAGACCCATCCCAGACATTTCTTCCAAAAACTCATTAAAGCTTAAACGAGTGCAAAAAGGGGTAATGCAATCGTCAACAGATTTCCAAGATACACACGGTAAATTGAAATCGCCTAGAACAATTATGTAATCAGTATTCTTAGCAATTGAAAAAACATTATTTATTAAAGAAACATGCTGCGTATATACAGATAAGTCCGATTGATGCGGAATATAAGATAAAGTTAGATAAATAGAACATTTATTAATACAAATTCGTATGCACTTAAATTCAATAAAGTCCGCATGAGGAACTTCTACTTCTTCAGATGGAATTGAAGAATGCACAGCAAATAGTACACCCCCCCCGACTCTGTTCAGTCGATCGCATCTAAAGATTTGAAATTCACTATTTAATATTTCGTTATCAAAGATATGAGGTTTAAGCCAAGTTTCAGTAAAAGCGATGACTTTAAAATTACAATTAGTGCTGTTCAAATACAATTCTTTTAATTTTGTATTTAAACCCCTTACATTTTGATAGTGAATTTGTAATGAAATTTTTTATAATTAGTTTTTTGAATCCGCGGCATTTTTTGGAATATGAGCAATTACAGTTTGTTTTTGTTGCTTTTGCTCGAATTCGCGCACGAAAGCACCAGGTGGCCAAAATGATTCATCAAGTAGCAATTGAAAATTAACAGCTGAAACGCCAATCTTGAAAGAAGATATGTTTCTTTCGTATTTAAAGTTAAATTTTCTGACATCAATATCAATATCGTTAATTTTTAATTTCGACGAGATGTAAAACTTTATATCTTCGATTGTGGTATCCGAAGCGAATCTCGAAACGAAAATTGATTTTCGTTGAGGTATTACTACCAAATTTTTTGCCACAAACTCAGAGTTAATAGGAGGCGGATCCTGAATAGTTTTCCGCTTAAGGTTATCGTTAATTGTTTTCGGAGGATTAAGCACTTTTGAAGAGGAAGGCTTCTCTCCTTGAGGGCAAGGAGATGAGAGATTAATAAGGTCTAATTTCACCGGTGACATACTTTTCACGGACAAAGTGGCAGGTTCCTCATTAGACGGACGTTTACGTTTTGATGAAGGCTTAGCATTATCATCTTGATCATTCAGGCATTTAAATGATTGAAACAACACTTCATAATGCTTAAATTTTTCTGTAAGGTTTTGAAGTTCTCGACCGATTTCTTTAAAATTATTGCGCGTCTGTTTAAAAACTTTAAATAATTCAATATCTGTCGGTCTACACTTTAAGCACGACCAGCGCAGACCCTTTCCATCGAGAATAGAATCTAAGATTCTACCTGTCAATCCAGCACATTTAAGATGGGCAAGCCCGTCACAAAGCCAACAAGAAACAAAACGATCAGAATCGCCTTTAATAGTACAATTCGGAAAATTGCAAGTCATTATGAAAAAAAAAAAAAAAAAAATTTAAATTGAAGGAAAAAACAGAATAGTAAATAATAATAAAAATTAAAATATGATATAATAGTAAATAGAAAAACAATAATAGTTATACTGAATTAGCCGAGATCACAACCAATATAATAGTGAGCAGTTTGAGAAGCACTGAGCCACTTAAAAATAACACGCAAACAGCTGTGAGCAAAAATGAAAGAAAAAAAAAGACGAATCAAAAGAAAAAGAGCAAATTAAAACAAAAACAATATGCAATCGCACAAACAATTGCAAAGTAGGAAATAAAATTGATAATTGATAACAACAACAAATGATTTAAAAGACTCGGCACCAGAATTTAAGAAAATAGTTAAAATACAATTAAAATTTAAATATAACACAAAAGCAAATTAGCACAAATACTTAGCTTTAGATTACACTTATTAAAAGTAAACTTTCTTTAATTATATTAATAAATTTAAGCACAAATTCAAGAACCGAGAAAAAATTAAACTTCACAGTTTGACGTGTTGCCAGATTCAAACACTTGCGGTAATGTAAAAATATACAAAGCCAACTACAGAAAAAGTATACACGTACTGACAAATTTTATCTACACACACAATCGAACATATATTGAAAATGAAATATTTTTATGAAAAAAACACACATATATACACACACGTATAAATGAATATACAAATGCATAAATATGTATCCAAAAGCGCTAAAAAACTAAGACAAACCACAAACTAACGTACAAATATTCAAATGAATGTACTTACATCCAAATCATATAAACTTCAAACAACGCATTTTCATTTAATGTTTTTAGCAAGTGACAGCTTTTGTTATGACAGCCTAAATCCATGAAAATTTAAAAAGAAATGTAGCGCCATCTACTGTAACATAGCGCACTTAGCGCCACCAACTGGTGGATAGCTCTTTGCTAATAATAAACAAATAATTTGCAATAAATAAATAATGCGACTATAAGGAGAGTTATAAACTATCCTATCTTTCAAGTTGGACCAAACTGCACACAGTGTTAAAAATTTCATTAAAATCGGTTCAGTAGTTTAGGAGTCCATCGAAAACAAACAACGTGACACGTGATTTTTATATATTAAGATATAACGAGTGTTTTCACCTTTCGTGTATATAAGCAAAGCAGTCCATGGGAATTCATCAATATCGGTCTCGGTTCCACCATAAATGCGCCCCGCTAAAGAAGTTTTTCCACAATTGGGGGGCAAAAGCAATTCTTCTCGATTATGCATCGGTGGGTCGGAGCAGCACACCTAAATATAGTAATATGGTATTTAAGGAAATACGAAACAGAGATGTATTTGACATGGCGATATGTGAAAAACCAAGAAGAAAATATATTGTATTTGTATTACCCTTTTACCAGTATAATTATTGTATATCAATTAACTAAATTGAAAATCTAATAACTTTGAGGGGTATAAATTTAAAACTTGATGAATTTTATAATGAAATTTTGTAGATGTAGTTTATCATCTTACCTGTCGTGTTCACTGTCTACACACGCTTTTGATTAAGAAATCTCTTTCATCTGTCGATAAATTTTCTTTCACTAATGGTAATAAGGAACAAATGGTGGTAAGGAACCATAAGGCATTTCAAGGATGGAAATGCATCGTCCATTTCTGCCATTCGGAGTTTCGCAATCATCTTCTGTAAGTTAAATGTATATACATATGTACATATATAAGTGAAATTATAATGTTTTTCGCACATTAAAATTTGTGAATTAAAATATATATTTTTCTTTTTAATCGAGCAAAGACCGGTTAATTGATCAATTAGCTCTTATGTGATAAGGCTATTAGAGAGATATCGACTTGTAGACGTGTTGATTAAAACATATTTTCTTTTTCAAATGCTGTAAAATATAAACTCATAGACATACAGTTTTATGGACATTAATTCTGAAATTTCTTGCAGTTTGCTTTTGTTTAGCTCTTGACGCCTGTATGCCCTTGTTTCATGATTTATGCAATCCAAAAGAGTTCATATATCGTTTCGAGTCGAACACAAAATAGGATATTTCACTCCTAAGTTTCATCAAAATATCTTAATTTTTACTCAAGTTGCAGCTTGCACGGAGTGGATTTCAAATCCACAAATTCAAAAAAAGGACAACCTACCTAAGTTGATGCTAAATACTTTTAGTCTCCAATGCAACATTAGGATATGTCACTTATATATGTATATGTAGTGGTTAGGGTGTTATTGAGTGAAACACTATTTAACCACTAACTTAATTAAATAAACTGTATTTACACACGAGTATTATTTATAAATATAATATATTACATGTTAATATACATATATAGTTTCGAAGATATTTAAAGTTGAGCGCAGAGAACACGAGTGGCCTCGTCTGGTGATCAAAAGGAATAGGGCGAATAAGATATGTGAATATGAGGTGATTAATATTGCAACGCGACTAAATATTTTAGTTGCTGAATACAGTGTTACCGGAAAGGAGTTATTTACAATATTGAGAATAGTTACTAAATTAATCTACTACAATTAGGAGTAATGCTAGTCGCTACAGTACTCCACTTCTTAAAAAAATTTAAAGTTTTTAAGATAAATTTAAATTTTGTGAATTACAGTAATCCCCGTTTAAGTGTCTCCTCTTAACATGCAAGACTTTTGATACATTGAATTCCGCTGAAGTGCCTCGAGGTACTTACCAAGTTTCTTCCCAAATACTTCGACCTAATATATTTCTCTTAGAATGAAAATCATATTTATTTCTTTTTAATAACAAAAATACTTATTAATAATAATAAATATGAAAAAAAACCTTACAAAACTAAATAGATGTTTTATTTTTGACAATACTCAGCGTATTCAATGCCAAAAATATTAAAATTCACTTACAAGAGAAAATTTGCAAACAATTATTTTTTGTGTCCTAAATATTGCAGGCATTTAAGCGGGAAAGGCACTTAAATGGAGGCTCTTAAGCGGGGAATTTTATATGTAAATTGAGAGAAAAACAACGATGCTGCAAAATATGGTCACTTAAGCGGGAAAGGCACTTAAACGGGGGGGCACTTAAGCGGGGATCACTGTAGTTGCAAATATAAATGATATTATTACCAAACTTTACTCTAAGAGTAGTATGATAAGTTTACTCTGCTGCTGTGGAGGATTCCAATTCGTTTACGTTATTATCAGCAGTGTATAATGGTTTAAGTCTATCCACCGAAATAGATGTCGGGTTGCCTCGATAATCTATGACGAAATATTTGTCGTGACGTGTGATGACTTTAAATGGTCCTTCGTAGGGCGATGAGAATGAAATTTCAATATGATCATTTCTTACCAAAACATAAGAACAGGTGTTTAAGTCTTTAAAATAAAATATTGATCTCTTTCCATGTCTTTGCATATCTGAAGATGCGAGATTCTTGGAATGATTTTTTAAATTCTGTAGCAGTTCGGCAGAAGTTATTTGTTTGTTTGTAGGAACAATGAATTCTCCAGGCAAACGTATTGGTTCACCATATACGAGTTCGGCTCTTTCCATGCTGTTCGAAGACCAAGTAGTACAACTGGTACTGCGTCCAACCAAGTTTCGCGATGCCAGCGGAGTGCAGATTTGAGTTGGTGGTGAAATCGTTCGACTAACCAATTTGATTGCGGATGATATGGAGAAGTCGTTAAATGTATAATGCCAAGTATCTCTGACAGTGAGTTAAAAAGTTTGGACTCAAATTGTCGTCCTTGATCAGATGTGATTCGTTTTGGTACACCGTACCGAGCGATCCAGTGCGATCCGGAAAGCGTGTGAAACGATCAATTATCGTTAGACATTAAATTCACTGAATCAGAAATCGCGTTGACGCGAGAAAGCGTATCTGCAACGATGTTATGGTGTCCTGAAATGAGTCTGATATCCGAAATGTGTTGTTGAAAAGCATGCTGTAGTGGCTTATGGTCTGTAAAGACAGCTTCGAATATTGTATGTAGGTCGCGATCATATGTATGTAGATAATTTCTGTATTGATGATGGCAGCTTTTTGCTGAAGAATGTCATTGGTTACCAAGTGGTAATGACATATGGCTGTAGAACAGCTCCTATGCCGTGTTCGGAGGCATCTGTAAAAATGGCCCATTGTGTGCTCAAATCTGGATGTTGTTTGAGCTAGAGCTTGCTTAGCTTTGTTGAACGATGTTTGAAGTGGGGCGAGGATTTCAGATTATTGTTTGATGAATTTCCTGTAAAAATTTATTGTGCCCAGAAATCTTCGTAAACATTTGATTGTAGTAGGAAATTCTATACTTAGGATAGCGTTAACCTTATCTTTTAATGGCGTGATACCATTTTTGTTGACTGTGTGGCCCAAAAATTGTACTTCGGTTAGACCAAAATTCGATTTCGTGAAATTGATGACTAATCCATAATTTAGAAGGCGGTTAAATAAAATTTTAAGATGTTGCAAATGTTCGTGCTCGTTGGCTGAAGCTACCAGGATGTCCTCGATATGTACGAATATAAATGGAAGATCTCGTGTAACTTCATTGAAGAACCTTTGGAACGTTTTAGCAGCGTTTCTTAGACCATCATATATGGAAACTCAAATAGTCCAAGAGGCGTTCTAATGGCCGTTTTAGAAATGTCTTCTGGTGCGACCGGGATTTGGTTGAATGCGCAAGCCAAATCAATAGTTGAAAAAATGTTTACACCATGTAGTGTTGCGGTAAAGTGATCAAGACAGCGTACGGGGTATTTGTCCGGAATTGTGCGGGCATTTAGACTGTGGTAATCCCCACATGGTCGCCATCCTCCGGGCCATGGGCTGTTATAAGGTCGAGCGATTCCCAGTTTGATCATGTTATCAAATTCTTGGCGTGCGGTCCGTTGGATGTGCGTATGTGGTGGAAAGTGAAGTGTTTCGTCCGTCTTGTTACACCATCTGGATTTGTAATCTTAGGAAATTTACGTAATAATTTGTGATATATGGATCAAATGGAAATCGTGTCCATTACGAGAGCAATGAGTGCAGGTAATGTTAAACCAGTGCGTCCGTCGAGTAGACATTTGCGCTTGAGGTCGACTAGGAAGTCAAACCCAATGATTGGTTTTGTAACATCGGCGATTATAAAATGCCATGAAAAATCACGCCGAAGCCATATATTGAGTGACATAGTCTTTTTCCATACATGTGGATGATGGAGCCATTTACTGCTGTAGCGTGTAACCAATTGTTAGTATTGTATTTCTCGACCATTCTTTTGGGAAAACCGTTAGATCGGAACCTGTGTTCACCAAATATTTAGTACTAGAGGTTCGATCTCTAATGTAAAGACGGTGAGTAACAAAAACCGTCAGAGCTCAGCCGACGTTGTTGGGAATGGCTTCGTGACCTCGTCTTATTGAGCTGTCTTGTTGTTGACCTAGATTCACAGTTTGACGTGTTGCCAGATTCAAACACTTGCGGTAATGTAAAAATATACAAAGCCAACTACAGAAAAAGTATACACGTACTGACAAATTTTATCTACACACACAATCGAACATATATTGAAAATGAAATATTTTTATGAAAAAAACACACATATATACACACACGTATAAATGAATATACAAATGCATAAATATGTATCCAAAAGCGCTAAAAAACTAAGACAAACCACAAACTAACGTACAAATATTCAAATGAATGTACTTACATCCAAATCATATAAACTTCAAACAACGCATTTTCATTTAATGTTTTTAGCAAGTGACAGCTTTTGTTATGACAGCCTAAATCCATGAAAATTTAAAAAGAAATGTAGCGCCATCTACTGTAACATAGCGCACTTAGCGCCACCAACTGGTGGATAGCTCTTTGCTAATAATAAACAAATAATTTGCAATAAATAAATAATGCGACTATAAGGAGAGTTATAAACTATCCTATCTTTCAAGTTGGACCAAACTGCACACAGTGTTAAAAATTTCATTAAAATCGGTTCAGTAGTTTAGGAGTCCATCGAAAACAAACAACGTGACACGTGATTTTTATATATTAAGATATAACGAGTGTTTTCACCTTTCGTGTATATAAGCAAAGCAGTCCATGGGAATTCATCAATATCGGTCTCGGTTCGACCATAAATGCGCCCCGCTAAAGAAGTTTTTCCACAATTGGGGGGCAAAAGCAATTCTTCTCGATTATGCATCGGTGGGTCGGAGCAGCACACCTAAATATAGTAATATGGTATTTAAGGAAATACGAAACAGAGATGTATTTGACATGGCGATATGTGAAAAACCAAGAAGAAAATATATTGTATTTGTATTACCCTTTTACCAGTATAATTATTGTATATCAATTAACTAAATTGAAAATCTAATAACTTTGAGGGGTATAAATTTAAAACTTGATGAATTTTATAATGAAATTTTGTAGATGTAGTTTATCATCTTACCTGTCGTGTTCACTGTCTACACACGCTTTTGATTAAGAAATCTCTTTCATCTGTCGATAAATTTTCTTTCACTAATGGTAATAAGGAACAAATGGTGGTAAGGAACCATAAGGCATTTCAAGGATGGAAATGCATCGTCCATTTCTGCCATTCGGAGTTTCGCAATCATCTTCTGTAAGTTAAATGTATATACATATGTACATATATAAGTGAAATTATAATGTTTTTCGCACATTAAAATTTGTGAATTAAAATATATATTTTTCTTTTTAATCGAGCAAAGACCGGTTAATTGATCAATTAGCTCTTATGTGATAAGGCTATTAGAGAGATATCGACTTGTAGACGTGTTGATTAAAACATATTTTCTTTTTCAAATGCTGTAAAATATAAACTCATAGACATACAGTTTTATGGACATTAATTCTGAAATTTCTTGCAGTTTGCTTTTGTTTAGCTCTTGACGCCTGTATGCCCTTGTTTCATGATTTATGCAATCCAAAAGAGTTCATATATCGTTTCGAGTCGAACACAAAATAGGATATTTCACTCCTAAGTTTCATCAAAATATCTTAATTTTTACTCAAGTTGCAGCTTGCACGGAGTGGATTTCAAATCCACAAATTCAAAAAAAGGACAACCTACCTAAGTTGATGCTAAATACTTTTAGTCTCCAATGCAACATTAGGATATGTCACTTATATATGTATATGTAGTGGTTAGGGTGTTATTGAGTGAAACACTATTTAACCACTAACTTAATTAAATAAACTGTATTTACACACGAGTATTATTTATAAATATAATATATTACATGTTAATATACATATATAGTTTCGAAGATATTTAAAGTTGAGCGCAGAGAACACGAGTGGCCTCGTCTGGTGATCAAAAGGAATAGGGCGAATAAGATATGTGAATATGAGGTGATTAATATTGCAACGCGACTAAATATTTTAGTTGCTGAATACAGTGTTACCGGAAAGGAGTTATTTACAATATTGAGAATAGTTACTAAATTAATCTACTACAATTAGGAGTAATGCTAGTCGCTACAGTACTCCACTTCTTAAAAAAATTTAAAGTTTTTAAGATAAATTTAAATTTTGTGAATTACAGTAATCCCCGTTTAAGTGTCTCCTCTTAACATGCAAGACTTTTGATACATTGAATTCCGCTGAAGTGCCTCGAGGTACTTACCAAGTTTCTTCCCAAATACTTCGACCTAATATATTTCTCTTAGAATGAAAATCATATTTATTTCTTTTTAATAACAAAAATACTTATTAATAATAATAAATATGAAAAAAAACCTTACAAAACTAAATAGATGTTTTATTTTTGACAATACTCAGCGTATTCAATGCCAAAAATATTAAAATTCACTTACAAGAGAAAATTTGCAAACAATTATTTTTTGTGTCCTAAATATTGCAGGCATTTAAGCGGGAAAGGCACTTAAATGGAGGCTCTTAAGCGGGGAATTTTATATGTAAATTGAGAGAAAAACAACGATGCTGCAAAATATGGTCACTTAAGCGGGAAAGGCACTTAAACGGGGGGGCACTTAAGCGGGGATCACTGTAGTTGCAAATATAAATGATATTATTACCAAACTTTACTCTAAGAGTAGTATGATAAGTTTACTCTGCTGCTGTGGAGGATTCCAATTCGTTTACGTTATTATCAGCAGTGTATAATGGTTTAAGTCTATCCACCGAAATAGATGTCGGGTTGCCTCGATAATCTATGACGAAATATTTGTCGTGACGTGTGATGACTTTAAATGGTCCTTCGTAGGGCGATGAGAATGAAATTTCAATATGATCATTTCTTACCAAAACATAAGAACAGGTGTTTAAGTCTTTAAAATAAAATATTGATCTCTTTCCATGTCTTTGCATATCTGAAGATGCGAGATTCTTGGAATGATTTTTTAAATTCTGTAGCAGTTCGGCAGAAGTTATTTGTTTGTTTGTAGGAACAATGAATTCTCCAGGCAAACGTATTGGTTCACCATATACGAGTTCGGCTCTTTCCATGCTGTTCGAAGACCAAGTAGTACAACTGGTACTGCGTCCAACCAAGTTTCGCGATGCCAGCGGAGTGCAGATTTGAGTTGGTGGTGAAATCGTTCGACTAACCAATTTGATTGCGGATGATATGGAGAAGTCGTTAAATGTATAATGCCAAGTATCTCTGACAGTGAGTTAAAAAGTTTGGACTCAAATTGTCGTCCTTGATCAGATGTGATTCGTTTTGGTACACCGTACCGAGCGATCCAGTGCGATCCGGAAAGCGTGTGAAACGATCAATTATCGTTAGACATTAAATTCACTGAATCAGAAATCGCGTTGACGCGAGAAAGCGTATCTGCAACGATGTTATGGTGTCCTGAAATGAGTCTGATATCCGAAATGTGTTGTTGAAAAGCATGCTGTAGTGGCTTATGGTCTGTAAAGACAGCTTCGAATATTGTATGTAGGTCGCGATCATATGTATGTAGATAATTTCTGTATTGATGATGGCAGCTTTTTGCTGAAGAATGTCATTGGTTACCAAGTGGTAATGACATATGGCTGTAGAACAGCTCCTATGCCGTGTTCGGAGGCATCTGTAAAAATGGCCCATTGTGTGCTCAAATCTGGATGTTGTTTGAGCTAGAGCTTGCTTAGCTTTGTTGAACGATGTTTGAAGTGGGGCGAGGATTTCAGATTATTGTTTGATGAATTTCCTGTAAAAATTTATTGTGCCCAGAAATCTTCGTAAACATTTGATTGTAGTAGGAAATTCTATACTTAGGATAGCGTTAACCTTATCTTTTAATGGCGTGATACCATTTTTGTTGACTGTGTGGCCCAAAAATTGTACTTCGGTTAGACCAAAATTCGATTTCGTGAAATTGATGACTAATCCATAATTTAGAAGGCGGTTAAATAAAATTTTAAGATGTTGCAAATGTTCGTGCTCGTTGGCTGAAGCTACCAGGATGTCCTCGATATGTACGAATATAAATGGAAGATCTCGTGTAACTTCATTGAAGAAACTTTGGAACGTTTTAGCAGCGTTTCTTAGACCATCATATATGGAAACTCAAATAGTCCAAGAGGCGTTCTAATGGCCGTTTTAGAAATGTCTTCTGGTGCGACCGGGATTTGGTTGAATGCGCAAGCCAAATCAATAGTTGAAAAAATGTTTACACCATGTAGTGTTGCGGTAAAGTGATCAAGACAGCGTACGGGGTATTTGTCCGGAATTGTGCGGGCATTTAGACTGTGGTAATCCCCACATGGTCGCCATCCTCCGGGCCATGGGCTGTTATAAGGTCGAGCGATTCCCAGTTTGATCATGTTATCAAATTCTTGGCGTGCGGTCCGTTGGATGTGCGTATGTGGTGGAAAGTGAAGTGTTTCGTCCGTCTTGTTACACCATCTGGATTTGTAATCTTAGGAAATTTACGTAATAATTTGTGATATATGGATCAAATGGAAATCGTGTCCATTACGAGAGCAATGAGTGCAGGTAATGTTAAACCAGTGCGTCCGTCGAGTAGACATTTGCGCTTGAGGTCGACTAGGAAGTCAAACCCAATGATTGGTTTTGTAACATCGGCGATTATAAAATGCCATGAAAAATCACGCCGAAGCCATATATTGAGTGACATAGTCTTTTTCCATACATGTGGATGATGGAGCCATTTACTGCTGTAGCGTGTAACCAATTGTTAGTATTGTATTTCTCGACCATTCTTTTGGGAAAACCGTTAGATCGGAACCTGTGTTCACCAAATATTTAGTACTAGAGGTTCGATCTCTAATGTAAAGACGGTGAGTAACAAAAACCGTCAGAGCTCAGCCGACGTTGTTGGGAATGGCTTCGTGACCTCGTCTTATTGAGCTGTCTTGTTGTTGACCTAGATTCCCCTTTGTTAATAATGGTTGATAGTGCTGTTGTTGGTGCTTTTGGAAACTGATGAAAGGTACTTACCTTGTACGATCACGTGAAGCTTGTCTGCACTAGCGCCTAGATTTGCCAACATTGTATTTGTTTGTAATGCTAATATGGCGAGAGTGTCCTTTGGTAAGGCGGATAACCATTTGGCATCTTCGTCGACACCTGCAACCAGCGCTTTGAGATGGCGTAGGAATTGCGATGGCGTCCGATCGTCAATCTCCTCACCATCGAGGAGTTGTTGTAACTTCGCTTCCATCGATTTAGAAAAACGTCTAATAATTGCCATTTTAAGTGAAGTGAAAGGTGTTGATGTTGGAGGATCAACTATGAAGTCTTCAATTTCTGCAGCATGTCGCGTATCGAGGATTGAAACCGCGAGGTAAAATTTGTCCGATTGTGCCTGCTTTACGTTGGTCATCAGGTCAGGTACCACCTAGTTGATACAGGTGTTATGTGACGAGTTTACTGTTCTGTAGTTCAGGCCGCGTGGTGTGATTTTTTGAGTATGCAAGTGCAACTTCTTAATCCGGATTTACTTTGACGATCGGTGTCACCAATGTATTTTATGGTGTAAAGGAGTCACCAATGTAGAGGTTATGGTGCAAATATTGGAGTCAAGTGTGCTCCTAAGTGACGGTTAGTCCATAAATCAAGCCGATTATGGATTCTGCGTCGGTAATCAGTTTCAATGAGAACGTCGTCAATGTGCGATGAGATTGTGTAATAGCCTAAACAGATGGCAGAGTTAACCCCGATTAACTGCGCTTTTAATCAGTTCCAAATATGTAGATGACAGACGGCAGCAAAGCGAGTTATAACTCCAATAAACAGCTGATTGGCAATAATATTTTTATTTTGGTAAAATAAAATTGGATAGAAAGCAAATATTGCGGTTGTTGGCCGCACAATTAGTACAAAATCACTAATTACTACAAAGTATACATAAATACGTTATTATTAGAACTTCCACTGCAGCAAAATTTAGCTATTTAATTGCATGCGTTTTGTTTACATTTAATTGAAAAACAGCTGTGAGCATTTGATATTTTCAATCACAATAGGTTAAAATTTTGCCCTCAGGCGTTGGTAATACTCCGACCGTCGGGCACACCAAAGTAATGGTTGGGGTGTTATTGAGTGAAACACTATTTAACCACTAACTTAATTAAATAAACTTTATTTACACACGAGTATTATTTATAAATATAATATATTATATGTTAATATATATGGTTACGAAGATATTTAAAGTTAAGCGCAGTAGAACACGTGTGGTCTCGTCAGATGATCAAAAGGAATAGGGCGAATAAGAGAAATGAATATGAGGTGATTAATATTGTTACCAGAAAGGAGTTAGTTACAACATTAAGAATAATTATTAAATTAATCTATTACGATTAGAAGTGATGCTCGTACAAACACTTATAAGTGCATGTGTAAAAGTATTTAAGGATAAAGGATTTGTATACTCTCGCAGCATGATGCACAGTGTAAAATAGTTTTGTGAACTAAAAGTTGTTTGTAACATCTAAAACTGAAAGAGGTAGAAATGGAGTTATATATGTTCATATGTATGTATGCATATCAAAATGAACAGGACGACGTGGCACGCGACAAACGCCTGAGCTTTGACGAAAACCATATTCAGTGGCGCGCAGAATGATCAAAGGACTTATTCAGTGATAAATAACTATTAAATTTAGATTCAAATACTATTAACATTACAAGGTAAGAGAGCTACGGAGCGGGCAATGAACTCAATATATTGGGATTTGTTGGAAGCGTTGATGTTTGGCAAAGTCGGAGAGAGTATTATAGTTTTGTTCACATAACGGTTGTTTGTAACACCCAAAACTAAACGAGTTAGATATTGGGTTATATATACCAAAGTGATCAGGGTGAAGAATGGAGTTCAAATCCGAATGTCTGTCTGTCCGTCGATCTGTGCAAGCTGTAACTTGAGTAAAAATTAAGATATCTATAAATGAGCAAAATCGGACCACTGCCACGCCCACAAAATGGTGAAAATCGAAAACACATAAAGTGCCATAACTAAGCCATAAATAAAGCAATGGAAATAAAATTCGGCATGAAGGATCGCACTATGAAGGGGCATATTTGGATGTAATTTTTTTGGGGAAGTGGGCGTGGCACCACCCCCCAATTGGGTTTTTGTATATATCTCGCAAACCGATAGAGCTATATAAACCAAACTTTCTGCAGTTGTTTTTTTTAGCCATTTCCTTATAATAAGTGTAAAAATTATAGAAATCGGATAATAACTCCGCCCCCCTCCCATACAAAGGTTAGGTTGAAAATTACTGAAAGTGGGTTAACTCACTAACCAAAAACGTCAGAAACACTAAATTTCACATAAAAAATGGCAGATGGAAGCTACACTCAGATTTTTTTAGAAAATGGAAAATGGGCGTGGCGTCGCCCACTTATGGGTCAAAAACCATATCTCAGGAACTACTCGACCGATTTCAATGAAACTTGGTTTGTAATAGTTTCCTTACATCCCAATGATATGTTGTGAAAATAGGCCAAATCGCTTCACAACCACGCCTACTTCCTATATACCAGAACTTTGAAGACGATCTGAGTTGTTTACTTTACAATATATAAAGTAAGTACTAGTGAAGATATCGGTGCAGAACTTTGCACAAATACTATGTTTATAGTGTGGCAGCCCCATTCTAAAAATCGCCGAAATCGGATCATAGGTTTTTAAGGCCCCATATATCGAACACGAGGACCTCGGTGCTTCTAGTCTAATATTATGGTTTCCAACTTTCAATGGACTTTATGCACTATACTATATGACGAATATGTGGGTCAAATTGTGTATTATTAATATAAATAAAGTTAAATAAATAAATTGCGAGAGTATAAAATGATCGGTTACACCCGAACTTAGCCCTTCCTTACTTGTTTTCTATGAGTTTGTAAGAATCGCCAGCTGAAAACCAATAAATAAATATGACTTTTTTGAAACTACTGATTTACATATGTATATTAATAATACAGTGATCCCCTCTTAAGTGACAAGCTTCGTAAGTACCTCGAGGCACTTAATTGGGATTCATTTAAGTGCATTTCCCGCTTAAGTGTCTCAAAAGACTTGCATTTAAGCGGGGATTGCTGTATTTAAATATTGATAGATAATATTACACTAACCTGGTTTTCCTTTTAAAATATTGCTATGAGGTTGTAGAGATCTTGGGCAGCAAATCTTAAAACACAAGTAAATGAAAGACAATCAATAATATTCTTCAGTGATATAAAGCGCTAAAAAAGATATACATACATAACTTTTATGAAATTGAATTCATAAAGCATCATATGATATCATGTCATAAAAAGGGACCGTGGTCAGGTTTTACATTTTTCATAATTGTTCACAAAATGCAAATAGTTACAAAAAATTAACTTCGAAATTAAATTTCTACAGCAAAGGTTTAGTTTTTTATGATTTTTCTTTTATAGTATTATTATAAAATACATCTAGTAATAGAATATGTTAAAAAAACAACAAAATTAAAACCAAAAACATAAGATAGGCCTCGAATAAGCAAAACCAACTAAAAACTAATTATCAATGAATTCTTTGCAAAATGCAAGCACAAGTCGGGACATTCTTTAAAAAAAATACAAGTAAGGAAGAGCTAATATTCTTCTAGGAATATTATGGTATATATTCGTGTTGGAAATCAGAATTGTAATGCAAATGAGCTTTCGCTTGTTGTTGTTGTTGTCGCAGGGTAACAAAATGCTATGTTGTTGTAAACCTTGATCTATTCCCAAGCGAATGAAGTCGGTTTGGCAAGAATAGCTAGAAATATGGCGGAGAAATAAGCAAATGAGCTGAAGACTCGCAGTAGTCAAAAGTATTTACACACATTTTTTTTGCGTCAAAAGTATTTACACACGGCGATTCAGCCTTTATCCTTGGATTTGGTTTGAGCAAGAGTAGTAATTTGATTCTATTGCATTCTTAACTACCTAACTCAGCCTTTAAATATAAAAATTGGTAAATAAAATGTCGAAAACAAAGGAATTATCGATTATAACTAGATTGGAGACTGTTACTAAGTTTAAGACTGCGGTTTCGGCTTCGGAGTTAGTTAAAATTTATAGAATTTGATGGAATACTGTTTATAATGTTATTAAAAAGAAGGACACGAAGTATTGCAAGGACAATTTAAAGATAATTGGGCGGGAACCTGTGATAACTCAAAGAGAATGCAGCAGAATAGTAGGAACTGTCATACAAAATCCCACAATTAGTCCTCTTAATATTGCAGCATCATCGAATCAGCATATTGCATGAACAGCTAATGATGCTACACTGCTAAGGACATTTAAAAATAGTAACATAAATACATACGTTGTGCATAAAGTTGACCACTTCCGAAACCAAAAAAGCTTTATTTCCGAAACCAAAAAAGCGATATGCCTCTCATTTGCCTTAAAATGCATCCTAAAGCCTGTCGTGGACAGATAAGGCTGATTTTTTGTTCCAGGGCTTCTTTAGTAAACGCTTTATGCATTTACCACGTGAGAAGAAGAATAATGCAGCTTAGACGCTAAATAGAGTCGGGAGTGATGATTTTTGATTTTTTTTTTTATTTTTTGGGGAAATTTTCCTTACTTCTGTTTTGGAGATTTGGTACTAATTTAGTGACCCTAAATCATCCGGATATATCAGAATTCACATGACCATGCCATTGTAGTGGTCCGTCGGTCTTTTCCAACTATTGACTACATTTTACAACAGGATAATGCTCCATTTCATGAAGGATCTTTACCTACAAAAGTTTTAAATGAAGCAAATCAAGTTGACCTCCGCACAGCCCTGACCAAAAATTTAGTCAAAATGATTGGTCTTTGGTTAAATATCAAAGGACAATTCATATAATAACCGAAAACGCCGAAATTACCGACATTTGGTCTAATTTAACTGTTAACTTAGCGCACAATTGTGTTGAATCAATTCGGACCATAAAGCAGGCTGGTATTGACGCCAATGGTAATGTAACCCATTATGAATTTATCGCCTTAGAATAAGAATTTATACTGAACATTAAAATGTTATAGTTATCATTAAATAAGAACAGGATAATAGAGTTCATGTTGTGTGTAAATACTTTTGACGCAAAAAAAATGTGTGTAAATACTTTTGACTACTCCGAGTCTTCAGTTCATTTGCTTATTTCTCCGCCATATTTCTAGCTATTCTTGCCAAACCGACTTCATTCGCTTGGGAATAGATCAAGGTTTACAACACCATAGCATTTTGTTACCCTGCGACAACAACAACAACAACAAGCGTAAGCTTTTTCTGTGAAACATGTAAAAAAAACGTCCGATGTGTAAATAATTTTGACTACCTCTGTATATGTACAATATTATTCAGGGGCAAAAAATAAAATATACTGCATTTGAAGAACTTCCAGACCTTTCACTTTTAGATTTTTCTTCAATATTACACTGTCACTATCTGTCATTAATATTACAAAATATATCAACTTCGCTATATATGTATGTACATATAGCGGTGACTTTCCAAGGCTACATTCAATGCGAGATGTACAGAACAGATGCACTGAGGATATTTATTCAGGCTCGAAAAAAGATTTAAGGGCTATTCTTCATTCATGAACGTTTTTAATTCGCAAATAATTTTGCAAAATGCTTGGAAGAAAGAGCTCATCGAAATAAACATCGACAACCAAAGAGCTTATATTCAGACTATAAAAACGTGCAACTGGCTAAAAATCCATTTTTTGTTAAGTGCCCTGGAGACGATCAAATAATTTCGTCAAACAGTGCATATGTGTTAGTGATGTTCAATAGTGTGTTGCCCGCAAACGTTCAAATTAACACGTCAAACATCAGTTTAGTTTTGAGCTCGTAACGTACGGTCATCATGTCATCGTCAGATGATGATTATCTATTATTGGCATGTGCTGCAATTCTTATGAAAAAAAATTTCTCCATTTTTGTATTATTTTATATTATTTAGTTTATTTTATTATATTTGATTTTACTTTATTTAATTTAATTTTTTTTATTTTATTTAATTTAATTTAATTTTATCTTTTTATTTTATTTTTTTATTTTATCTTATTTTTTTATTTAATTTAATTTAATTTAATTTAATTTTTTTTTATTTTATTTTATTTTTTTATTTTATTTTATTTTATTTTATTTAATTTTATTTTATTTTTTCCGTTTCGCTTCACTTCACTTTTCTAGTCCTCTCAGCTTGAAATTTTCCCTGCAAATGAGCTCATGCTTGTCAAACATGAATGGAGACGATCAAATTATCGTCCGTCAAATAGAAATATCAAAAATTTTTGATTTTCATCAAACAGAGCCGACAACAAGTCGGTGTAGCGTACGTGTAGCCGACGAGAGCCGACGAGAGCCGACGACACCAACACACTTAAAGTGTTTGACGCAATTTTTTGATCGTCTCCAAGGCACTTTAGACAAAAATCGGAAAATAGAAGCCCATTTCGAAAACAGGCTACACCTTAACCGATGTACATTGACAGTTCATCCCGATTCAGACAGCCTGAACAAAAACCAAATAGAAATATCTCTCCTTATGTACCACCTTCTAATCAGGGTGCCAAGGAACATATGTTCCAAGTTTCATTAAGATATCTTAATTTTTACTCAAACCAATAAAGCTATATAAACCAAACTTTCTGCAGTCGTTTATTTTAGCCATTTCCTTATGCAGTCCAAAAATGAAAGAAATCGGATCATAACCACGCCCACCTCCCATGCAAAGGTTAGGTAGAAAATTACTAAAAGTGGGTTAACTCATTAACGAAAAACGTCAGAAACACTAAATTTTACATAAGAAATTGCAGATGAAAGCTGCACTCAGATTTTTTTACGAAATGGAAAATGGGCGTGGCGTCGCCCACTTATGTGTCAAAAACCATATCTCAGGAACTACTCGACCGATTTCAATGAAACTTGGTTTGTAATAGTTTCCTTACATCCCAATGATATGTTGTGAAAATAGGCCAAATCGCTTCACAACCACGCCTATTTCCTATATACCAGAACTTTGAAGACGATCTGAATCGTTTACTTTACAATATATAAAGTAAGCACTAGTGATGATATCGGTGCAGAACTTTGCACAAATACTATGTTTATAGTGTGGCAGCCCCATTCTAAAAATCGCCGAAATCGGATCATAGGTTTTTAAGGCCCCATATATCGAACACGAGGACCTCGGTGCTTCTAACCTAATATTATCGTTTCCAACTTTCAATGGACTTTATACAATATATATGACGAATATGTGGGTCAAATTGTGTATTATATAATATCAACAAAGTTAAATAAATAAATTGCGAGAGTATAAAATATTCGGTTACACCCGAACTTAGCCCTTCCTTACTTGTTGAATTTCATATTATTCCTTCACTTTATAATATATACATTAGGAACCAATGAAGATAGCCAAATAAAACTTTACACAAACACTGTATATGATCGGTTGCATCACTTGTGAAAAAATTGTCAAAATCGAACCATGACTTTTCAAGGTCCCTGATATCGAACATGAAGAACTCAGTGCCTAAGGGTAATTTTTCCCGAAAATATACTTAGGTAAATCGCTCAGATATTTTAATGTAATTCATTCCCTCTGAATTTTTTTCTTATAACAGTTTCTCTCTGTACCTGTAATGGTATAAATCGGGTCATAACTTCCCCCAGATCCCATATACCTAATTATAAGTAATATTAAATTAAGTGAGCGTATAGTCTTCGATACATTGTATCTTGGTGGTGAAAACGAGTGAAATCGGTTTAGGAATTACCTCAGTCCCCATATACTATTTATGATGATTTTCGTTATTCTATTGAACTTTATTCAGAATATATGGGTCGAATTGTGTTATCTTTATAAAATTACATCAATAAATTGCGAGAGTATAAAATGTTCGGTTACACCCGAACTTAGCCCTTCCTTACTTCTTTTGTTATATTTCCATAGTGTCTCCTAAACAACGCGTCAATAAAATTGTTATTTTTTAGTTTTGTTATTATGGAGCAATCAAACATATCGCAAGAGAAACATTATTCTGAGAGAACCTCATCTGGAAAGCCGAAATGAGGTAATACTACAGTGGCTGGAGGAAGAGAGAGCATGAGTTCAGCGATATGGATTATGAATGCAATGACCCCAATTTTCAGCCAGAAACGGCACTTTTGGATAATGATGAAGACAATGAAGAACAACATGCGACTACCTCTGAGCCACAAAATATTTGTGAAGAAGTGAATCAACACCCAACAAGCAACTACTACAAAGGTAAGAAAGGATTTCTGTGGAGTGCAAGATAGCGACCAAGAACATCTAGAACAGCATCCCATAACTTAGTTAGACTACCAGGTCGTCTGCATACTTCTACCTTTGAAGGATATTTACAGCTTTGGTCCAAAATTGTTGACGAATCCATGTTGGAATGTTCAGTACAATATACTAATCAAAAACTCTGTAACTATCGAGCTAAATGTAGTAATACTACAATGGTGGAACTTACGGATACTTATGTAACGGAAATGAAAGCATTCAATGGCCTACTGTACTACACTTCAGTTTTTAAATGTAATGACGCAGATCTTCGCACAATATTCGCAACCGATGGCAGTGGCCGTGTGGGATGTCAAATTTACGTTTTTCTTCTTTGGTAAACTGCCTTAGTTTTGACGATTCAACTACCAGAGCGGAGCGTCTCAAAGAAGATCAACTTGCACTAATTTCAAATTTTTTCAACAAATTTATCCTAAACAGTCAATTTCAATATACACCCGGACCATAACTTTGCATCGATGAAATGTTACTGCCGTTTAAAGGTCGCTGCAAGTTTATAATTTACATGCCTCAGAAACCAGCAAAGTATGGCATTAAAATAATGTTGTTAGTCGATGCTCGCACATACTACATTTACAATGCTTATATTTATCTTGGTAAAAATTCTGACGGTATAGGGTTAAATGAACAGGAAAGGAAATTGGCAGTACCAAATCAGTCTGTGTTAAGACTTGTGAATGTTGTCGAAAACTCAAACCGGAACATGACGGCTGACAATTGGTTTAGCTCTATACCTCTTATGGAAGCTCTGCTGAAAAAGGGATTGACTTACTTAGGAACTCTAAAAAAAATAAAGTTGAGAACCATCTTCTTTCTTACCGTGCAAAACTAGAGAAGTCGGGAGTTCAATGTATGGTTTTACGAAAGAATTTACCCTATTATCATACGTACCGAAAAAAAATATACATTTTCTCGTCTTCTCACCATTGTCAAGAAATAGATACTGATACAAAAAAACCTGTTATGATAGCAGATTACAACCATACAAAAGGAGGAGTTGACGAAATTGATAAAAAGTTTTCGATATATTCATGCAGTCGAAAAACTCGTCGATGGCCTATGGCAGTATTTCAAAGAGTACCAGATATGGTTGGTGTTAATGCCTTTGTCTTATATCAAATGTGTACTGACCAGAGAACTGCATGAGTGCCTAATTTCCGTACTTAGAGTAAACTTGTTTCAAAAGCGATGGCGGTGTCCACTCACACTCATAGACATGCATTGTGAGCTAACATCTACTCAAAGAACTATGAGTGGAAAAGCTACTGAGCCAGTCGTATACTTGCTATTGCATATTAATTGTATTTGTTTTACACATTCTTCTTTTTGATTTTCACTGACAAGTGGTGATCTTACTCAAGACCAGCAAAGGAAAAAGCAAGACACACTCATCACCAGTAGCGCGTGTACTTCAGTGTTTACTATTGTATTGTTGTTCGTGTATTCTTTTTTTGTCGTGCTTCAGTTTTTTGTGCGTTGCTTATTAAGAACTGCAAACTTTTTTGTTGTTTTATGTATGCTGACACAAGTGTGTCATTCGTTGTGGAACATTCCCTGCAAGAACAATGTCAACCTTTTGACTGTTCGTACGATAATTAGAATTAAAAAAATTTTTAGCATGTAAAATTGAAATATTTTTATCCCTTTTTAATATAGTCAAAGTTTGCTTTTGGAAAAAAGCGATTATTATTTCTTGTCCATGCATATACACACTAATTATTGTTTTGTTCATCATTTGACCTTCAGCTGTTTCTTACAGGGGTTTAGCACACGGATGACAGCGTCTTCGGCTGCTCGATCTGCCACTCGTGTAAATCACATACAAAACACACAAAACGAGCGTGCAAAGAACAACAAAGTATTAAATGAACTCAATACTCAGAGAGTTGCTAAAATTTGAGAATGTCATTTACTCAAACCGCTTTTTTTGTGTTGTCGCTCAGCTTAAGTAATAACATGAATAAGCAGAAGAGAGTTAAGTGTTTTTTTAACCGCTTTGAGCTAAGTGGAAAAATTCTGTGAGTGTTTAAACCACCGCGACATATTTGGCTAAGTGTTTTTGATACACAAGTATGAGAAATATGCGAGTAAGCACGCGGTGTATTTTGAGTTGCGGTGCACTTCTGCAGGTCTCTGGTACTGAGAGTGATGTAAAAATGAAAAGAAAAACATTTATGATCAATCTGGCAAGTGAATTGGTGCTAGACCATATGAAATTCCGGGTGTACAATGAAAGGTTGCCACGAGGACTAAGATCTACACTCTCCTCCACCAATTATTCAATCTAATCCACCAAGTGGAAGAAAATTGTGTTCAATTTGTCCCCAAAAAATAAAAGGGGTAACAAGGTATTGCTGTTGTGATTGTTTAAAGCCAATTTGCCTCCAGTGCTTTAAGCCTCTTTGTGAAACCTGCCAGGAAAAGTTGTAGTTTTTATACATATATGTATGTATGCCAATGTTTACATTTTTTGCGTAAATAATTTCACTTTAAACTAAATATGTAAATTTTATTGAAATGAAAGATGTTAGTACGGCAACAATGAAATTGCTGTTTGATATGTCGCTGCCGTCTTCAAAATGTTCAAGACGCTGGCTTCAAAGCGACATTTGTGATCAGCCGTCGCTACGTCGTGTCGTCGTCTTTGTGTTCAGCACTTAACACGCACAAGCGAAGAGCGTAAAACGAGCACCTACGATGGGACAATACGATAAATAAACGACGATAAAAACAGTCTGCAATCAGCAGTTGACTGTGCAGGTCGATGCGGACGAAGTTGTATATTTTACGTATGAAATGAAAACAATTTTTTCATTATAAAATAGCACTAATTTACTTTTTTAAATTATTATGTTACCCAATTTTACTATAATTTATATAAAATATAAATTATTATTAATTTTTAAGAATATTTTTGTAAATTGCAGCATCGAGAAACTAATTTTTCATGGAAAATTGTAAAAGAAATTGATTTATTTTCAGCTGACACTTTATAATTAAACTTATTTATTACTGAAACTTCGAAAAGCGGCTATTTTAATATACCATTTTATCGCTAAATGAAATTGAAATAAGTTATTTTATATTAAACATTCAGTATATAATAATTTTTAACCATAATAAATGTTGAGTATTTTAATTTAAATGACCAAAAATTAGTATTTTGTCTGATCTGGTAATAATGCAAAATGTTATAAAAAACGCAAATTTTGAGGCGCTCTCACACTGGAATAAGTTGTACATCCCTTTATCCCTGATAGGCCTGCTCGCTCAACCTCTGCAAGCAGACTGAATAAGCACACTAACACAATCTCATTTTGTGATGCTCGTTTGATTGTGGTGGTGCCCATCCCTGGTTAACACTCACAGAATTTTTCCACTTAGCTCAAAGCGGTTAAAAAGACACTTCCCTGCAAAAAGTAGGACCACAGTATGTACTAGGACAAGACCACGCTACGTTGTAACCAACACTAGCGACCGAAGTGTTCCAAACATATGGGAAAAATATAGTTACATTAACATTGCTATGTCATTGGACATGACCACATCTGGTCTCACGCTGCATAACATAGGATCACACAACAAACTACTCCCTTTAGACCAACATATATTATACTTACACAAGACCATTGTACTTTGGACCACCTACCAAACTACTTCGTCTAGTCCAACATATTTTCTACTTACACTAGAGCATGGCATAGTGTACTACCTATTATTGTGGTCTAAATGGACCACATTGGAGTACCAATAGCTACTCTTTTTCCAATAAAAAAATTCTTTTGTTTTATTATAAAAATTTTAATTCACATTTCTTACTGGAACTTAAAATACTATTAAAAACTTAAATCTGGTTTTTGTTATTAAATTATTTTTATGTAACTTTATTAAATGAAACCTGCCGGAAGTGCCTCTTTTTCACCACCTGAAAAGCCTTCCTTATTTCAGCTTCCGCATCTACAGCTGTTTTTCCAATTGCTTCTGAAATAAATAAAAATATATATGTATACATATAAAATTTTCGTTAATAATAAATATTTCATTTGTCCTTACTTTTAAGTACGGTATAAACATTGCCGAAATCCTTTAAACGTTTTTTGTTTGCTATTCCACCAATATTATATTCGAGGCAAAATTGACGTGACAAAACCTTTTCAAAATTTTTTTTAACTTGACCTTGCAGTAAATATTGGATTGCTGAAATCTAACAAGTATAAAATAAAATTGTGTCAGGCTTTTAAAATAAACAGTTATTTTAATATAAAAATAATAGGACTCTTACATAGCAAACTCTATTGTTGTCATTTATATCAGCATCCAGCTTGGCTATATCAGCATCAGTTTTAATTGGGAATTTCAAAATTGCTGAATTTGTTCCCTTCTCTTTTTGAGACAGCTTTTCTAACAATACAGTATGCTCCGCCAAAATATCAATAATTACAGTATTTTGTTTTTCAACTAATTCTGGAAAAATAAATATAATGTGGGTATGTTGATGATATTATATTTTAATACAATTATATTAATATATTATGTATTAAACATACCTGTCAATTCAGAAATTTTATCCGTCAATAATTTTTCGATGTTGTTGCATTTATTGCAACTGTTATTGAAGCTATCTAAATAATAAAAATTACCAATATAATTCAAAGACAAACAGTATAAATTTAAAATTCACTAGTTCACTTACCTACAAATGATTGTGGTATTCCGGCGTTCATCCGGCGAAGCTTTCCAGCTGTTTCCACCTTTGACATTTTGCTTTTTTGACGAACTTCAAATATGTAAATGTGTATATAAAAACAAAATTGCAAATTTTAATTAGTGCAGCCATGTAATATTGGTATAAAAAGCAATTGGTCATTATGTGGCAAACATATCATTTTACAACTTATATTTTCAACTGAAAATTCTTCATTTTCAGTCCTGGGTACAGCATCAGCCAAGCATATACCCAATGCGGGAAAAGAGTCTAAGGGTTCTTTGAAAAAACTAGTAATATTAACATATCGTCTTCCAATTATTATCCCAGAATCGGATTCCGATTTTTCAAAAGCCTGAAATTTATGATAATAAAAGGGTAGATTAAACAGATATTATTTGGACTTTTTGTGCTAAAAAAATAATGCAGATTGGAATAAGCATTAATTTTTGAATTTTTTTCTGTAAATCCTGTTTTTTTGGATTCAACTATAAAGTCGGAATATGTATTTATATTAGTTAATTGTCTTAAAATTCGTGTAGGTTTTCTAACTTGTTTCTTTAAGTTTTGTAAAAAATTTTCGAAGTCATACGCAGAAAAATTCTGAATAACTCCTAACGCTTTTACACTATCAGCTAAGTGCAGTAGACTGTGAACACTGTATGAAACACTATCGTCTCCAAATATTTTGGGAAAATTTTCAACGAATAATTTCAAGGCGTCTTCCGCATTTTTTAAATTTGAATTTACATTTTTTGAGCAGGACAGCAATCTACAAGCGCAATGTAATAACAAGAACTCATAATATATATCTTCATGGACTTTATCTTTTAGAACTAAAATACCTGTGTATAGCAAAAATTGTCTGAATTCTGTAGCTTTCCAGTGTGCAACTTCATCAAGACTTCGAGGTAGACGAACAAATTCTTTCGGAATGTGAATTTTAAGTAATTCCAAATGATCGGATATTTTTATTTTGTTTGCTACAGATAGTCGCTTTTCAGAACTTAACTTATTTTTGCAAATTCTAATTAAAATTTTTTTCATAACTCCAAGATCGATTAAATGCATTGGATCTAAAGGTACTTGAGTTATCATTTTTAAATTTATTCTTTCAAATGGGGTTTTAGTTGTGCGAAATCCTATTTGGTGATGATCAATATGTCTTCGGAGATCGAAATCTTCATCACTTACACTTTCTCCTACTTTCGTGGGATACACTAGAGTATTTCTAATTTTTTTTGCTTCTGCTGTGCACTTTGAACACCCATGAGCTGATGTGTGATGGGGAATACCACAAGCAAATGCTCTAGCTGGTGCATCACATATTAACGATCTAATTTTTAAATTATATATTTTACCGCCTAATTCTAAACCATTTACCCTGAGAAACTGAAACTCATTGACAAAGTAGCTCAAAAACTTATCAATATCACTTGGCTTTTGTTTTCCTTTATATATACCTACAGGAAATACAGATATATTTGGAATATTAACTATTCGTATTAAAATAGGCCAAAGTTGAGTTTTTGAACTATTGAATAATGGCAAACCATCAATATTAATGTCAAATACAATTTCATTATATTCTAACACACTACTTTCAATTTTTTTAATTTGATTTTTAAGGCCGAGATGAACATATTCTCCCGGGGGAATTTGTTCAATTCCCACGTCTTCATTCTTCAAGTCCAGAAGAACTGACGGACTTAACGGCACGTCTAAATTTTCTTCTTTCAAAATAAATAAAAGTTCTCGTAAACTTTTGTGACCGATTTTATTTTTAATTTGCCATGCTCTCAGTTTTTCACGAAAAGTTTTTTGTAATGGAAGTTTTTCCATTGTGGCATCATTACTATGCATAGAATTGCAATGCGCAATATTCGCAGTAGCGGCATTGTTTCGTGGAATTTGAATTGACGCCTTGTAACAGCTAATTGCTGTGCATATAAATCTTTTTTTGCTTTAAAAAGACGCTTCAAGTGCCTTTTTGAGCAACTCATTTTATTAATGCACTAATTAAACAATTATTCAAATAATTATATAATTTTTCACTCACTATACTCACCAAAATCCACGAAAACGTTGAATATAAAATTTTCCACTTAGCTCTTGCGTTCACCAAAACAATTTTCACATGAGTAAATATAGGGGTGGGCGATACACACAATTTGAATAAGACGATTTATCGCTTTTTTAAAAGCAGTAAGATCGCATTCACATACTTAGATTTTTATTTATTATTTTGCAGGACACCAACTGTTCCATATTCTTAGAAGACACGTATATATTATATTTAAAATATTTTTGTAATTTAGTTTTTTGTTATTAAAAGAATTATGTGATTGACGAAAACAACCGTAAATACTAAATACAAAAAAGGTTTAGAAAGTGTGGTAAACATTAACAAATTCTTCAACGTAATAAGAAATATGAATATTAATATATGTTTTTTGAAATGTTATTTTAATATTCAATGACTTTTTAGGAAAAATAAATCGATTTCCCAATACAATATATTTAAAAATATCGTTAATTTTATGATATCTATTGCTAAAATAGCTGCTTATAACCGAATCAAATTGCCGAACAATCACGAAAAAGCCGATGTTCAATTTTGGACATGGTCCACTGCTGCATAACATATGGTTAGGTATGTAACCAGGTTTCATAATCACTACTACGAAACATCACCTAATTGGACTACGTGGTCCTCAAATTTTTGCAGGGTTAACTCTCTTCTGCTTATTCATGTTATTACTTAAGCTGAGCGACAAGACAGATAAAGCGGTTTGAGTAAATGACATTCTCAGAATTTAGCAACTCTCTGAGTATTGAGTTCATTTAATATTTTGTTGTTCTTTGCACGCTCGTTTTGTGTGTTTTGTATGTGATTTACACGAGTGGCAGATCGAGCAGCCGAAAACGCTGCCATCCATGTGCTAAGGCCCTGTAAGAAACAGCTGAAGCTCAAATGATCAACAAAACAATAGTTAGTGTGTATATGCATGGACAAGAAATAATAATCACTTTTTTCCAAAAGCAAACTTTGCCTATGTTAAAAAGGGATATAAATATTTCAATTCTACATGCTAAAAAAATTTTTCAATTCAAATTATCTTATGAACAGTCAAAAGGTTGACATTGTTCTTGCAGGGAATGTTCCACAACGAATGACACAATTGCGTCAGCATACATAAAGCAACAACAAAGTTTGCAGTTCCTAATAAGCGACGCACAAAAAACTGAGGCACGACAAAAAATAATACACGAACAACAATACAATAGTAAGCACTCAAGTACACGCGCTACTGGTGATGAGTGTTTCTTGCTTTTTCCTTTGTTGGTCATGACTCATGAGTAAGATCACCACTTGTCAGTGAAAATCAAAAAGAAGAATGTGTAAAACAAATACAATTAATATGCAAAAGCAAGTATACGACTGGCTCAGTAGCTTCTCCACTCATAGTTCTTTGAGTAGATGTTAGCTCACAATGTTTGTCTATGAGTGTGAGTGGACACCGCCATCGCTTTTGAAGCATGTTTACTCTCAGTAAGGAAATTAGGCACTCATGCAGTTCCCTGGTATGTATGTTTGTTCGTATGTTTGTAACTTTTTCCAGTGGTACTGACACTGCAAGAAGGCGATGAAAAGTGTGAGCAACTCAGCAAAAAGATGTGCTTAAAAGTATACAACAAAGGGTGCTTTGTAATATATTTTTCGAATATTGAGCAACTCACGATTTTAACCAAAAATACAAATAAGTTTCGTTAATTATTTTTGTCAGCATATTTTAAGAATTATTTGTAAGTTTTTAGTTTGATGTGGTTTAAAAGCGTGTTTTTTAGTTTTTTTTTAAACTATATTTACTACAAAATAAAGCACCTGCTCAAGAGGAATTAGAACAGTGATCGGCACTGCTTGGCACAATTGTGCCGAACTCACATCACACGTACGCTTAAGCTCTAGTTATGCATGCTTGACTCAACTCAGCAATTATACTAAACACTGCGCGTAGAAATCAGCTGTTTTTGAATGTTGAGAGAGCACACAAATGTGAAATTTTACTTGATTTGTGAAGCTTGTGAAAATGTAATCAATATTAAAACAAATTGTTTTGCCAAATATATTAACTTTAATAATGGATAGCGATTTATTCCATGAACTATTATATTTAAATATTCTTCGCCTTCAAAGAAGAAAAGTATTAAGAAGACGTAAACCCCGCTGGTCCGTTCATCCAGCGAATCGGGATTAAAACCCAAATTGTTTCTACTGGAAGAACTTTTTAAAATTAAAAGAAGACGACCAACAACTATTTGTTTTAACACGGATGAATCGGCCAGTATACAACCTTCTTTTAAATATTATTAGTTTATGTATGTGTGATTGGCGTTGAACCGTTTAACCGTTTAGCCGGTTATAGCCGAATCGATGAGAGCGCGCCAATTCTCTCTCTCCTTCGCAGTTCGGCGCCAGTTGGAGATCCCAAGTGTAAAGTATAAACAGGTCGCTCTCCACCTGGTCCCACCAACGGAGTGGAGGCCTTCCCCTTCTTCGGCTTCCTCCGGCGGGTACTGCATCGAACACTTTCAGACCTGGAGTGTTTTAGTCCATTCGGACAACATGACCTAGCCAGCGTAGCCACTGTCTTTTTATTCGCTGAACTATGTCAATGTCGTCGTATTACTCGTACAGCTCATCGTTCCATCGTCTGCGGTATTCGCCGTTGCCAATGTTCTGAGGACCATAAATCTTGCGCAAAATTTTCCTCTCGAAAACTCATAGTGTCGTCTCATCTGATGTTGACATCGTCCAAGCTTCTGCACCATAAAGCAGAACGGGAATGATAAGCGACTTGTAGAGTTTGATTTTGGTTCGTCAAGAGAGGACTTTACTGTTCAATTGCCTACTCAGTCCAAAGTAGCAACTGTTGGAAAGAGTGATTCTGCGCTGGATTTCGAGGCTGACATTGTTGGTGTTGTTGATACTGGTTCCCAGGTATACGAAATTATGTACAACTTCAAAGTTATGACTGTCAACAGTGACGTGGGAGCAAAGACGCGAGTGCGCCGACTGTTTGCTTGATGACAGGAGATATTTCGTCTTGTTTTCATTCACCTCCAGACCCATTCGCTTCGCTTCCTTATCCGATGATATCAATATCATGGGCATACGCCACGAGCTGTACACTCTTATAGAAGATTGTACCTTCTCTATCTAGCTCTGCAGCTCGTATTATTTTTTCCAGCATCAAGTTAAAGAAGTTACACGATAGTGAGTCACTTTGTCTGAAACCTCGTTTGGTATCGAACGGCTCGGAGAGGTTCTCCCCAATTATGACGGAGCTTTGGTGTTGCTCAACGACAACTTATACAGCCTTATTAGTTTTGCGGGGATACCAAATTCAGACATCGCGGCATAAAGGCAGTTCCTTTTCGTGCTGTCGAAAGCAGCTTTAAAATCGACAAAAAGGTGGTGTTTGTCGATCCTCTTTTCACGGGTCTTCTCCAAGATTTGGCGCATGGTGAATATCTGGTCAGTTGTGGATTTTCCAGGTCTAAAGCCACACAGATAAGGTCCAATCAGTTTGTTGACGGTGGGCTTAAGACTTTCACACAGTACGCTCGACAGAACCTTATAGGCGATATTTAGGAGGCTTATCCCACGGTAATTGGAACACATTGTGGGCTCTCCCTTTTTATGGATTGGGCAGAACACACAGAGATTCCAATCGTCAGGCATGCTTTCTTCCGACCACATTTTGCAAAGAAGCTGATGTATGCACCTTATCAGCTCTTCGCCGCCGTATTTGAATAGCTCGGCCGGTAAGCTATCGGCCCCCGCCGCTTTTTTGTTCTTTAGGAGGGTAATTGGTATTCGAATTTCTTCATGGTCAGGTAATGGAATTTCTGTTCCATCGTCAACGATTGGAGAATCGGTTTCGCCATCTCCTGGTGTTGTACTTTCACTATCATTCAGCAGGTCGGAGAAGTGTTCTCTCCATAATCCAAGTATGCCCTGGACATCGGCTACCAGATTACCACCTTGGTCTCTACTTGAAGATGCTCCGGTCTTGAAACCTTCGTTAAGTCGCTTCATTTTCTCATAAAATTTTCTAGCATTACCTCTGTCTGGCAGCTTCTCAAGCTCTTCGTACTCACGCATTTCGGCCTCTTTCCTGTTTTGTCTGCAGATGCGTCTCGCTTCCCTCTTCAGCTCTCGGTATCTTTCCCATCCCGTACGTGTTGAGGTCGTTTGCAACGTTGCGATGTAGGCAGTCTGTTTTCTGTCCGCTGCGAGACGGCATTCCTCTCCGTACCAGTTTGTTTTTTGTCGTTGCTGAAATCCAATTGTTTCGGCTGCAGCGGTATGCAGTGAGTTTGAGATGCCGTTCCACAGTTTCCTTATACCGAGATGCTGATGAGTGCTCTCTGAGAACAGGAGTGCAAGTCGAGTGGAGTATTTCGTGGCTGTCTGTTGCGATTGCAGCTTTTTGACGTCGACCTTTCCTTATGTTTGTTGACGGTCGTTCTTTGCGGTACAGAGGCGGGTGCGTATCTTCGCTGCAACCAGATAATGGTCCGAGTCTATAATTGGTCCTCGGAGCGTACGCACGGCTAAAACACTGGAGACGTGTCTTCCGGCTATCACAATATGATCGATTTGGTGACGGGTGCTTCTATCAGGAGACAGCCAAGTAGCTTGATGTATTTTTTTATGCTGGTATTTGGTTCTACAGACGACCATATTTCGGGCCCCATCGAGGCCTGATCGCCTCAGGCCGTTTGGCGATGTTTCGTCATGGAGGCTGAATTTTCCGACTATTGTGCCAAAGACACCTTCTTTACCCACCCTAGCGTTGAAATCGCCAAGCACGATTTTGACATCGTGGCCGGGGCAGCCACATGGGGCGTGGGCGCAAATAAGCGATATATTGAAGAACCTCGCTTTTATGCGGATTGTGGCTAGACGTTCATCCACCGGGATGACTGCCAGAACTCGGCGACGGAGTCTCTCTCCCACCACAAATCCAACACCAAATTTGCGCTCCTTTATATGGCCGCTGTAGTAGATATCACAAGGACCCACGTTTTTCCGTCCTTGTCCCGTCCATCGCACTTCTTGGATGGCGGTGATATCACCCTTTAGTCGTATGAGGACATCAACCAGCTGGGCAGAGGCACCTTCCAAATTAAGGGTCCGGACATTCATGGTGCATGCCCTTAAATCATTATCCTTAAAACGTTTGCAGGGGTCGTCATCAAAAGGGGGGTGTTTGATCCGAGGCTTTTTTCTTCGATTTTATTATTAGTCCGTTTTTAAATACCAAAACAACAAATTGGCGCCGAGGAGCGAGTGGTTATAACTTTAATGTAATTAAAACAATCCTTGAAACGTATTCATTTAATTGTATTCTCATTTATTTTTTGGGTACCTCGCTTATGGAACACCTTTTGAGATCATAGCCTCGATGCATAAATTAGGGAAAACAACAGTGTGGAATATCGTACTTGAGACGTGTGAAATATTTTGGTTACATCTGTGCCCGATATACCTTAGCGAGCCAACTACCGCATAATATAAAGACATTGCTGCAGATTTTTTAAAACTGTGGAATATACCCAACTGTGTCGGAGCAATTGACGGGAAGCATATAGCTATTATTCGTCCACAAAATTCAGGCTCGTTATTTTATAACTATAAAAAGTTTTATAGTATAGTTTTAATGGCATGCTGCGACGCTAGGTATACGTTCACCTCTGCCAGTATTGGTAGCTATGGCGGACAAAGTGACGGAGGTACATTAAAAGATTTGCAATATTTCAATATTTACTTATATCATAGACTTTAGCCCAAAGAACTGTCAAACAATTGTGTTAACCTGCTTGGTTCTTCACAATTTGTTGGAGGTGCATTAATTCAATAAGTACAACTCGACACAATGCATCTAGTTTCGCATTCCGTGTAAGGGATTTTTTGGCAGAATATTTTATAAATCAGGGAGCGGTTTCATTTCAACAAGATCGTATTTAGTGTATAGCAATGTTTTTGTATTTTATGTATTATATTATTGTATGGATATATCTATAAATATTGTTTTATTTACTGAAAAAGATGGTAATTATCTATATTAGGAAGATTACACAGGCATATGGCAAATGAATTCTGTATAGTAATGCATTTTACGAAAACATAAATATTTTATTTACCGACAATAAATCATGATTATGACGGTATGTAATTAGTAAATAAGACATAGGCCGTATAATCAAATAAATGTACATACAACTAAACTTACAGTATATACACAAGTACATACTTTAGGCAAAATAGGATAAGTTTTCCCTATCAAAACGCCATCAATCTTTAAAAATATTTTGTGAATGTTTTCTGCAACTACACAATGACAACAACCTTCCAATCACTAATCACTACCAACATAACCACATAGCACACAATAAATAAAAGCCTTACAAAATTAAAGAGTTATAAAAACAAATTACTTTATTTTTTCAAAAACATTCTTAAAACTGTTTTGAACCTTCTTAAAACTATTTAAAAAATTATTAACACCAAACGACCTCACCGCATCGCTACAATTGCTCCTCTCTACACACATACTTTTGTATAGCTCGCACGGTTCTTTGAAGCAGCTGTCGTCGTCGCTGTTTGTTTTCATGACCCTTTTCCGGATGCTAGTTAAAGACGACAACTCCGAAGGCGATGATAAAATAGTCGGAGAACATTCAAAACTAAATGGCTCAAACAGCTCCTGCGAAAACATATATTCTAAAATGTTTGTGGTGCAGCGATTTCTGTAAAAGGGAAATAAATATTTAATACGTATAAAATATTAAAAAAAGATTAACTTACGGTCTGGGCTGTATACATATGTATATAGTTTTAAAAAGCTCACATTATCGAACAATGGCCAAGTTTCCGTGTTACTCGGCCCACTTCCTGATGGTGACTCCATTTTCCTTACTTCCCTACTAAATCTCTCCCTTAGAGTCAGCCACCTCTTAACCCTCTAACCGGCCAATTTATTTCGATTAAAAAAATAATTTTTTCGTAGTTTTTGGCTAAATAAAACATACGTTAATGTTAAAAGGTAAAAAAAAATCTAAACTTACCTTCCAGGTGAGAAAATATGTTGACCGCCAAAAGGCGGACCTGCCTGGTAACGTAATAAAACACTTTTATTAGAGGATGATTTTACTTGAAATTTTAGTCAGTTCTTTTTATTATTTTGATGATAAATTTGAAAGCATTTGTTATTGTTTGAGAGGCACAGATTTAATTTACACTTAGTCACAAAGAACAAAAAGTTTTATGTCATATTTATGGGGCTTTGCGGGCATATATTGTCGAAATTTTGACAACATTTTTGTTGAACACATTTGTTCATCAATGCACAACCGAGCTGTTTTTGGCACAGAATCAAATTGCATATTGAGTCTATCAATAAGTGGACGAATTTTATACAGTTCATCAAATCCTGCTTCCTGTGGTTTTTTCATTTTTTGGTATCATTAAAGTGAAGATATTTTCTGATTGAAAAGAACTGAAGTCATTGCGTTTCTAACTGGCCCGAAAGAATGTTTGGACCAGTAACTCTCGACACTGGGATATCGGTACACAGACATATAAATCAAAATTCCGATATATTTTTTTAAATCACACGATGTCAAAGTAAAGTTTGTAGGAACATCTTGCTGTTTTGCATACAAATTGCTCTGATACACAATTTCATTTTGCAAGTCATCGTTGAAAAAATAATTAAAGCAACGGAATGGTGTGGTTAATTCTTTGAATTGTTGCGGCAGTTCCTTGTCTCCTTGAAAAACTACATCATCCGAAAAGTCTACTCATGTCACATTTGCATTAAGAAAAGAGGAGTGTCCTGCTGTATTTTTAAATAATAAGCAGATTCCTACTAGGGACAAAGTTAAATATTTAGGGATGCATTTGGATCGACGTCTTACATGGAAAAGTCATATTCAGGCTAAACAACAACAATTAAAAATCAAAACTAACTCAACTTAGCATAGAAAATAAAATACGGCTCTACAAAGCTATTCTCAAACCCATATGGGCATACGGCATACAGCTTTGGGGTACTGCCAGTAAGTCCAATGTAGAGATTTTGCAACGTTATCAATCAAAAACATTGCGGTCACTTATTAACGCCCCATGGTTTGTTACCAATGAAGCTATCCATAACGACCTAGGTATTCCCTTTATAAAAAATGAGATCCCAAAATACAGTGCTAGATATCTTGCACGTCTCTCAAGCCATATAAACCCAATTGCTGTTTGTCAGTTAGATACAACTTATGAACCTATACGGCTAAAACGTTCTCATATCTTAGATTTACCATTTCTCTAAAACTCTTTTAGATTTAAGACTGGCAAAAACAAAAAAAAAAAGAAATGAAAATGTAAATGAAAATGAATATTTGATGGATGTATTTAATAACCTAAGTTAATTATATTTTACTTATGGATATGTAAAAAACCAAAAAAAGTAATCCTTTATGTAGATTTGCTCAAGGACAAATCTACCTCTGCCATTACCTACTAGATATAATTTACTGAATATCTTAATGTAGATAGATTGTAAATAAAAATTAAGTAATAAAAAAAAAATTTTTTTTTTTCAAGTTCAAGAATTTTTTTTTTTCATAAAATTTTTCTGAAACTGTATTTTGGAGGGAAATATCTTTCATATTTCCGCTAAACCCCTCCGCATTGAATATTACTGGACCAGCTTCAGTTTCTGGTAGAGGGGATCGTGCCCTTTTTGTTTTTGCTTTCCCAGGTTTTGATGGTAAAGACTCGTCAGACTGCTCAACATTGTTATGCACTTCCGCCAGATGCTCTTCTGAATTTCTAAAGATATTTTCAAAATCGTTGTTATCTGCATATCCAACTCTTCTTGAAACGTAGCAAAGTCTACGTTTGGTAATTGAAAGTCTGGGTCTTCCAAATCATCGTTATCATGGGTCTTTCAAATCATCTTCTGAATCTGCGCCATCCACCGATTCAGCCATAAGTTCTTCAATTTCCTCATCAATTAATTTTGAGAAATTAAAATTTTTTCCTTGTGAAAACATTTTCAAACTGCTAATTGTTTCCCAGAATGTTTAAAACCCAAAAATGTTTAAAGAAAAATGAAATGATAAAGAAAATGGACTAGAGCCACGTGTATGCAAAATTTGCTTTTAACCGGCAGACTCGCCTTTAGACGGTGTTCAATTTTCACCGGCTACAAACAAAGTTTTGCTAAAAACTTAACAATAAAACACAAAACTTAAAAGAAATTATATTTACCCATATGAGAAAATTTTTGTTCACGCAAATCACGATTTTAAAAACTCCACTTTATACACAAATAATTATTTTACACACTTTGTCAAAAAATTGACTTTAGCACTCAACGAGTTGCAATCAAATGACGAATGCTTACTGTAATTTGTTTCAATAAGAGAATTGCTGATTTTTTTCGTTAGAACAGAGATTTGAAATATAAGAGCAGCATAGCAACATATTAATTATACACCGTCTATATGCAGGCTCGCCGGTTAAAGGGTTAATATAAACCAACATAAACAATACAAAATATATTACAATCTAATAAATAATAATAACAATTACTTACCAGTAGCACCTAGCTCCTTTGTCACGCTCAAGAATGATAGAAGACAAGATTACGCCATTCGTTAACAGTTAGCTTTTTTGGGTTTTAATTTCCTGTTGAGTGACGCACTCACGACCCCCAAACACGCGAGCAAAACAAAAAACGAAAGAAAAACTGACAAAATGCACGGTAGTTCAAAACAATAAAACCAAAAACAGCTGAAGTCAAGGCTAGTGCTTAATTACTACTTAAAATTCTAAGTGAAAAATGTAATAACTTGAAAAAGAAGTCCCCAATGGCGGAATTAAACAACAATAGTAAAAAAGTCGTATATAAAGAGTTTTTTTTACTTTTCCAACCAACAAAAAAGTTGGCGAAATGGAAAACTTTTTCTAACAAAACATATACAGTGCACTCGCGGTAACGTGAACACCGTCTAACATGAACACCGGCTAACGTGAACACTTTTTTTTTTACATTGATTACTCTGTAACGTGAACAAACTTACTTAGAAAGCTCAGTAACGTGAACAAAATTTTTGTTCACTACACTTTTTTTTTTTATTAACATACGGACAACACTGAATACATTAGTGAGGTAGTTGAAAGCTTTAACAAGGCATTGCAATGGGCTGGAGATGCAATGGTTGATCAAAGCGACATGAGTGTACTTAGACGCTTAAGGGAGAAAGCATTATTTCAGCTATTAGAAAGGAAAAAGCAGCAGAAAAAGATAACGGATTTTTTTAATGAATAAATCTAATGTGAAATTTTATTCGCAATTTAATATGTATGTTCATACCCATGAACATACTAATGGCAATAATAAAATACTTTTACATTTAAATGTGTAAAAATCCTGAATTTAGCAATTTGACGTTATTTTGCGTCTTCAAATTCGACAATCGCTAACGTGAACATTTTCACTAACGTGAACTCCCTTGGTTTTAATTAGTTCACGTTACCGCGAGTGCACTGTAATTTTCAAGTCAAGTGAAGCGTTCGGTAGTCAAATACATGCAAGGCCCATTAAACAGATCTTTTATGTGACAGTTCTCAAGTCTGGCTAGGTCAAGTCAAACATGCATAACTGGAGCTTTAAGTGCTGAACACAAAGACGACGACACGACACGACGTAGCGACGGTCGACTACAAATGTTGCTTTGAAGCCAACGTCTTGGACATTTTGAAGACGGCAGCGACATATCAAACAGCAATTTCATTGTTGCCGTACTAAAATCTTTCACTTTAGTAAAATTTACATATTTAGTTAAGAGTGAAATTATTTATGCAAAAATTTCTAATTTGGCGACAGCGAAGACTTCAACCATTTTGTCGCGAAGTCGTGCTGTTGTCTAAAACGCTGTGCCCATAAGAACGCGTGTATTTTAATATTTGACAGATATCGCTCGTCGCTTGTCGTCGTCTATTTGTTCAGAACTTTACGCTCTATTATTCAGTCGTTGTCGAACTAGCAACCAGCGCATGGCTATGGCACTTTGCCTAAGAGCCCTGCGCGAACTGCCTTACTGTTATGAATGTTGCTTGATGTTATGTATTTGATTTATGGTTTTAAGCCGTTTAAAGGCGGTATAGTTAATGCTTTTATGCTCAAATATATTTGTTTTATTAATAAAATAACTAAAATGAATAAACGAGTACGAAAATTCGTGTTTTATGCAAAAATTAAAAACATTTTCAAAATGGAAGGTTACAGAGTTCTCTCTGGGTATTCTTTCTTTCGTGTTCACCTACACAGTCACAAATCCTCTTGTGCCGAGCACTGAACTGCAGCCTAATTAGAGGCGAATGATATTAGATATGAAACTTATCAATATGATCAGGGATGGGCACCACCACAATCTAACGAGCATCACAAAATGAGATTGTGTTAGTGCGCTTACTGTGGTACAAGAGTGATAGAAGACAAGATTACGACAGGCGTTTACAGTTATCTTTTTTGGGTTTTGAGTTCCTGTTGAGTGACAACTTTCACGACCCCGAACACGCGAGCAATACAAAAAGCAAAAGAAGAATTTACAAATTGCACGGTGGTACAAAACAATAAAACCAAAACAAACAGCTGAAGTCAAGGCTAGTGCTTAATTATTATTTAAAATTCTAACTGAAAAATGTAATAACTTGAAAAAGAAGTCCGCAATGGCGGAATTAAACAACAATAGTACAAAAAAATCGTATATAAAGAATTTTTTTCACTTTTCCAACCAACAAAAAAGTTGGCAAAATGGCGAACTTTTTGTAACAAAACATATAATTTATATTTAATATAAATAATAGTATAATTGGGTAGTGTAATAATTTAAAAAAGTAATTTTGTGCTATTTTATAATAAAAAAAAATGTTTTCATTTCATACGTAAAATATATAACTTCGACCGCATCGACCTTCAGTCAACTGCTGATTGCAGACGGATTTTATCGTCGTTTATTTATCGTATTGTCCCATCGTAGGTGCTCGTTTTACGCTCTTCGCTTGTGCGTGTTAGTGACAATCGGTGTGTGTACGTATACGATAACTTACGATCTTTTAGCACCTGCTAAGACTTTGCCCATGCCTGAATATGATGAAATAATTTTTTTTGAAAACCATTAAACCTCTAACAGATCTAAAAAACGTCACAGCAGTAAATGTTTCTGATAAAGTATCAAGAGAGGAAAATTGCTTCCCAGTAAAATATGAAGTTGCTAAGGAACTATATGTGGATACAACTGAACACCAACGAACTTAAACGTTTGACATAACAGAAATAAAAAAAATAATTAATTCACAAATACAGTGGTACCTCGACATTCCAGGTCCCCAATATACGAGTTTTTCGAGATACGAGCCGACGAGCAAATAATTTTTTGCTTTTAGTTACGAGCGAAATTCGAGATACGAGTCCGGTTCGGTAGTAACACGCAGTCCCGCCATCACGATCAGTTAGCAGCGTACTTCCGCTGTGATAAGTTGTGCGGCTGTGTTTGCATTTTGTGTTGCGTTTACATTTACAGTTGTAGTCGGAAGAAAGTTTGTAAAAAGTCAAGTGCTAAGAAAATGATGATGAGTATTGAATTTAAACGTGAAATTATAGAAAAACATGAGCAAGGTGTACGAGTTGTTGACTTGTCGAGGCAGTATGGCCGTAGTACCTCCATTATATGTTCTGTGTTAAAGAGTGTAACGCCGGCTAAGGGATTTACGATAATTTCCAAGCTGCGATCCTCCCTTCATGAAAATATGGAGAAACTGTTGATGGTGTGGGTGACAGAAAAGCAACCCCAAGGAGATACCTTGACGCAGACCATCATTTGCGAGAAGGCAAGAGCGATCTACGGAGATTTGCTGAAGCAAACCCCGCAGACTTCCATCGACGAGGCATCGGAAGAGACATTTAAAGCCAGCAGGGGCTAGTTTGAAAAAATCCCAGAGCATTTAATTCACACAAGATTTTGAAAGAAAACTGCAAGTTATGTGGAGGTCGAACGCGAAGGCATGGGTCAACAGGAAGTTCTTTGTGGAGTGGGTAAACCTGGTTTTCGGTCCTACTATTAAGAAATATCTACAGGAAAATAACGTACCCGTACAAGCCCTTCTCATCCTCGACAATGCCCCTGCTCATCCACCAAACCTCGAAGATGACATCCTCGAGGAGTTAAAATTCAAAAGGTTCTCTGCTTACCACACAACACCACTTCTATCCTGCAGCCCATGGATCAGCAAGTGATTTCTAATTTTAAAAAACTATACATCAAGCATCTGTTTCGGCGCTGCTTAGAAGTAACGGAGAACACAAAACTCACTCTTCGAGAGTTCTGGAAGGACCACTTTAATATAGCGATTTGCCTACAAATTGTCGATCAGGCCGGGTTGGGAGTTACAACGAGGACCTTAACCTCTGCATGGAAAAAGTTGTGGTCTGAAGCTGTAGCTGAAAGGGTCTATGAAGAGTTGGAACCTGGTGTTTCAGTAGAGGAGGAGATTGTATCTCTGGAAGAGAGAGACGTGAACGGGCTCATCGAGGAGCACACCCAGGAACTGATGACTGAGGAGATACAAGAGTTACAGTCACAGCAGCATACTGAGGTTATGCAAGGAATTGGTTTTGAGGAGTCAGAGGAGGAGGTTATTTCTACAAGTAAGATAAAGGAGATCATAGGAATGTGGGAAAGAGTTTCACAGTTCGTGGAAAAAAAACACCCTGAAAAAGTTGCAACAGGTTATGCATCTGACCTTTTTAATGACACTTGCCTAACTCATTTCCGGAACATTCTGAGAGGGAGGAAGAAACAAACCTCCTTGGACATGTTTTTTCTAAACTGCCTACAGGTGAAAGCGAGAAAAATGTAGCGAAAAAGGCAAAGATCAGTGAGGATATCTAATTTATTTATTTACATTCTCTTTTTTGTTTTTGTGTAATAAATATTTGATATTTATAAATACGTTTTTATTATTCAAAACCACGTAACAAAAATAACTGGGGTGATATTTTGGAGGTTGGAACGGATTAATGGTAGTTTAATTGTTTTGTATGGGGAAATTTGCTTCGAGATACGAGTAATTCAAGATACGAGCAAGGTTGCGGAACGAATTAAACTAGCATGTCGAGGTACCACTGTATATACAGTTTGTCAACTAATTCTTTGCACAATGCAAATTGATACACAAATCAAATTTGACGATAAATTTCTTTAACAAAGGTTTCGATGTTTCTTCAAAACTCATCGAAATCAAAAACATCGGCCATTAAAACATCAATACATCGAAACATCGATGTATTTTTGAACTTTTTTAACATATTTTAAATTTAGTGTGAAAAGCTAAGGGATACAGAAGCAGGAGCATAATTAAATGAAATGTAGTGCGTATTATGTTGATACATTTTATTTCACTTAGCATTATACATATGTCTGTTAAAGTTTTTTCTTAATAAATAACAGAATTTCAAAACAACAACATGGAAAGTTTTTTCACTTTACTTCTGCGTGATAGTTGCCCTGGGTTTAGAAAACAGTCGTTTACTTGGCACTGAAGGGGCCACAATGTGTAAATATTAATAAGCCTATTTATACAACTCCGGAAACACAGTATTCATTCATTCATATTGGCTTCTGATTGATAGGGATAACTGCCGAGATACACACTCTCTTCAACCTTCCTTCCCTGTAATTGTAGATAAATTTAACAACTTACATTTCACCTTTTGGTGGACCAAATGTTTATTCTGGTTCCAAATATCAAACTAGTATTCTGTTTCACACTCATCCGAAGATAGCGTTGTATCAGCGCGATTCTTTGAATCTTTTATGATGTGTTTCTTTTAGCCATAGCATCTTTAAAATGCAGTAATTTGAATTTCTGATCTAACGCAGTAGCCTCCGCCAGAATTAAATTGTATAAATAAATCATAAAAGTAACCGCAGTATTGTCCAAGCGCACATTCCCTTAACGAATTCTCCGTATTTTGCAAAAATCGAATTCAATGTAATAAAGCGTATCCAAATAGACGGTTTGGAGTTAATACCCGAAAAATTGTGCAGGTAAAAGTTTTATATAAAATATGGACATAAAACATCGTTGAAAGTGACATCGATGCATCGATGTTTTTAGATTTGTTTGGAATTACACAATCTAATTGGAAATAAGAATTACCATGTAAATGAGTTCACGAGAAATTTAACCAATTGGTATATTTTTCATTATTTCAAAGAAAATAAAACAAGTAAGGAAGAGCTAAGTTCGGGTGCACTCGAACATTTTATACTCCCGCAAGTTATTTAATTAACTTTACTAATATTATATAATACACAATTTGATCCACATATTCGTCATATATATTGTATAAAGCCCATTGAAAGTTGGATATTAGGTTAGAAGCACCGAGGTCGTCATGTTCGATATATGGGCCCTTGAAAATCTATGGTCTGATTTTGGCGATTTTAAGACTGTGGCTGCCACACTACAAACGTAGTATTTGTGCAAAGTTCTGCACCGATATCTTCACTAGTGCTTACTTTATATGTACATATATTGTAAAGTAAACGATTCAGATCGTCTTCGAAGTTCTGGTATATAGGAAGTAGGCATGGTTGTGAACCGATTTGGCCTATTTTCACAATATATCATTGGGATGCAAGGAAACTATTACAAACCAAGTTTCATTGAAATCGGTCGAGTAGTTCCTGGTTTTTGACCATTTTCCATTTTGTAAAAAAATCTGAGTGCAGCTTCCATCTGCCATTTCTTATGTGAAATTTAGTGTTTCTGACGTTTTTCGTTAGTGAGTTAACCCACTTTTAGTAATTTTCAACATAACCTTTGTATGGGAGGTGGGCGTGGTTATTATCCGATTTCTTTCATTTTTGGACTGTATTAAGAAGTGGCAGAAAAAAGTGTGGCGACTGCAGAAAGTTTGGTATATATAGCTTTATTGGTTTGCGAGTTATATACAAAAAACCTATTTGAGGGCGGGCCCACTTCTCTTATGGTTACTGTTGCTGTTGTAGTATTTTTTTTATTTTTCCGTACTCTGTCAGGAAAATTTTTGGTGTTTTTATATACCTATTTTTTATTTTTTTCCTTTGCAATAATGAAAAATGTACCAATTGTTTAAATTTCTCGTGAACTCATATTCATGACAATTCTTATTTCCAATTAGATCTGTGCAATTCGTAACATGAATATATGGCACAATATTCCCAGAAGAACACATGTTGTTTTTTTTTAAATGACCCGTTATTTCTCATGAATTCCTTCTTGGTATTGTGCTTGCACTTTGCAAAGAATTCATTGACAATTGGTTTTTTGTTGTTTTTGCTTATTTGAGGCCCATCTTATGTTTTTGTTTTTACTTTTGTGGTTCTTTTAACTATTCTATTACTAGATATTCTTCTTCTTCCTGACTGGCGCAGACAACTCTAACGCGGTTATATCCGAGTCCACAACAGCGCGCCACGCATCTCTCCTTCTGGCATTTTGGCGCCAATTGGTTATACCACTTGGTCCTTCCATCGGAGTGGAGGTCTCCCTCTTCCTCGGCTTTCACCAGCGGGTACTGCATTGAATACTTTCAGAGCTGGAGCACTTTCGTCCATTCGAACAACATGATCTAGCCAGCCTAGGCTCTGTCTTTTTATTCGCTGAACTATGTCAATGTCGTCGTATAGCTTGTACAGCTCATCGTTCCACCGTCTGTGGTATTCGCCGTAGCCAATGTTCTGAGGACCATAAGTCTTGCGCAAAATTTTCCTCTCGTAAACTCCTAGTGTCGTCTCATCTCATGTTGACATCGTCCAAGCTTCTACACCATAAAACAGGACGGGAATGATAAACGACTTGTAGATTTTGGTTTTTGGTCGTCGACAGAGGACTTTACTTTTCAATTGCCTACATATTATTACATATTATTATCGGTGTTGATGCTGGTGCCCAGGTATACGAAATTATCTACAACTTCAAAGTTATGACTGTCAACAGGGACGTGGGAGCCAAGACGCGAATGCGCTGACTGTTTGTTTGATGACAGGAGATATTTGAATAGCTCGGCCGGTAATCTATCGGCCCCCGCCGCTTTGTTATTCTTTAGGAGGGTAATTGCTATTCGAATTTCTTCATGGTCGGGTAATGGAACATCTGTTCCATCATCATCGATTGGGGAATCGGGATTGAGATGGCGATCTCCTGGTGTTGTACTTTCACTATCATTCAGCATGTCCGAAAAGTGTTCCCTCCATAATCCCAGTACGCCCTGGACAGCGGTTACCAGATTACCACCTTGGTCTCTACATGAGGATGCTCCGGTCTTGAAACCTTCGTTAAGTCGCTTCATTTTTTCATAAAATTTTCGAGCATTACCTCAGCCAGCTTCTCAAGCTCTTCATACTCACGCATTTCGGCCTCTTTCTTTTTTTGTCTGCAGATGCGTCTCGCTTCCCTCTTCAGCTCTCGGTATCTATCCCATCCCGCACGTGTTGAGGTCGTTTGCAACATTGCGAGGTAGGCAGTCTGTTTTCTGTCCACTGCGAGACGGCAATCCTCGTCATACCAACTCGTTTTTTGTCGTTGTCGAAAACCAATTGTTTCGGCTGCAGCGGTACGCAGTGCGTTTGAGATGCCGTTCCACAGTTCCCTTAACCGAGATGCTGATGACTGCTATTTCGTGGCTGTCTGTTGCGATTGCAGCTTTTCGACGTGGAACCTTCCTTGTGTTTGTTGACGTGTGCGCTTTTCTACACAGAGGCGGGTGCGTATCTTAGCTGCTACAAGATAGTGGTCCGAGTCGATGTTAGGACCACGGAGCGTACGCTCATCAAAAACACTGGAGACCATCTATCACAACATGATTGATCTGGTTGCGTGTGATTCGATAGGGGGACAGCCAAGTAGCTTGATGTATTTGCTTATGCTGGAATCTAGTACTAGGGACGACCATATTTCGGACCTCAACGAAGTCGATCAGCCTCAGGCCGTTTGGCGATGTTTCGTCATGTAGGCGGAATTTTCCGACTGTTGTGCCAAAGACACCTTCTTTACCCACCCTAGCGTTGAAATCGCCAAGCACGATTTTGACATCGTGGCGGGGCAACGCTCGTAGGTGCGTTCTAGGCGCTCATAGAAAGTATCTTTGGTCACATCGTCCTTCTCTTCCATTGGGGCGTGGGCGCAAATAAGCGATATGTTGAAGAACCTCGCTTTAATGCGGATTGTGGTTAGACGTTCATCCACCGGGGTGAATGCCAGGACTCGGTGACGGAGTTTCTCTCCCACCACAAATCCAACACCAAATTGGCGCTCCTTTATATGACCGCTGTAGTAGATGTCACAAGGACCCACCTTCTTCCGCCTTGTCCCATCCATCGCGTTTCTGAGATGGCGGTGATGTCAGCCTTTGCTCTTACGAGTGCATCAACGAGCTGGGCAAAGGCACCTTCCCAATTAAGGGTCCGAACATTCCAGGTGCATGCCCTTAATTCGTAGTCCTTTATAAGTTTGCAGTGGTCGTCATCAAAATTGGGGTCTCTCATCCGAGGCTGTTGCTTCCTTCTCATCATTGTTTTTATGTGGTGGGTCCCAAACCCAATCGCATAAGCGGGTTTCGCCTTCTCACTTTAGCTCGCCTCTAAACGGATGTCTGTTGGCTACCAAGACCGGAAGTCGTGAGCTGCTTGAGCCCCATGCAAACGAATCGTTCCTGGCCACTCCCAAGTGAATGACAGTCAGAAACTTTCCTCACTTACGTGAACTTCTACATATGACTCCACCCTCCAGATACTAGATAAATCTTATAATAATACCGTAATAGAAAAATCATAGAAAACTAAACCTTTGCTAAAAAAATTTAATGTCAAAGTTGATTTTTTGCATCAATTTGCATTCTGCAAAGAATTAGTTGACAAACTGTATGCCGTTGGAAAAGGAGCGAATACACAAACCACAATAAGTCCCTTAAAAACAATCGCAGAAACACACCCAAGAGATGACGGTCATGTCCGAATTGTGACGTTGAAACCTTGCAAAAACACATACACTTCTCAAGGAAATACAACACTGAAGCACTAAACTAATACAGCATTAAACAAACGTTCTGAGAAGAGAAATACTTACTCAGAATCAATTAAAAAAATGTTTGTAATATCAACCATTTGGGAATTACTGATTCCATGGCAATCAACCTTAGATGGCATTAATCAAGACAAGTGATCCGATTGTAAATTAGATGACTCATCGATGTCAATATTTTGTCAGGAGTTACTTTTAACGTCCGGGAGTATGGTCAAAAAAGAATACGTGCATAACCTTTTTTTCAATAATGTTCTCAAGTCTTCTGATAATGACAGCTTCGAGTAGCTTAGACAAAATAGGAAACAATGCAATTGGACGATATGACTTCATGACCACTTTTTCCTTCCATTACATTGGGACTTATTTAAGATTTAAGCAAGCATTTGGAACGTGAATGGACTCAGCGTTTTAGTTAGTTTCTCTGAAAAAACTTCCGTTTCTTCTTTGTCGCTTTTAGGCCAGGATCAGAGAACTGCAATTATTCCCTTTTTTGAGTCATTGGTTGAGTAACACAAAAAGTAGTATTAGTGCATATAAGTAAAAAATCATCAACACTAAGATCCACTAAAACACATTTACGCACAGCACACAAAGCGAGAGCATGAATAAGGAGTAAATTTCTCTTCATACGTATCGTTGAAGTGCTCAATTGTCTCATGACCCAATAAATCAGACAAGTCAAACCAAAATGAGCCATAAGACCAAAAAAAACATCAATAGTAAAGCTAAATGAATTAGTGATACGAATATGATCAAAGTAAAACTGACGGAAAATGACTAACGACGTGTTTTGTTCTTTGATGTCGTGTATTACATTTAATGTTTTAAGTTAATTAATGACAGTAAAGTTAATACTTCTAGGTTCTAATATATTTCTTTTAATAGTAATATATTGAAAATTAATAAAGACGCACGAAAATGCATGTTCAATGAAATAATGAAACATGTAATGTGACAAAGTTCTCACTGGGTATCTTTACTTTCGTGCTCAGCTACGAAGTCACAATTCCACTCGTTCCGATCAGTGTACAGAACTCTGGCCAGGATCCGTTGGGTTTTCTGAGAGGAGTATTTGACAATATCGGTTTTCTAGCATTTTTTACAGCTTTTCAAAGAGAATAGTCTGTATTTTGGTTTGGCGTTAATTTCTTAATATAGCTCGAAATGTTTTGATTTTTAATTTGTTTTATTTTGATACTGAGAAGCTTAGTTAAATTGTTCAGCTCTGTTTTATATTGAGAAAATCGCGTAATTTGCCATTTTTTTTTATATAATTATAAAGTATTTATAAAATTGTTCCTGCAGGCACCCTAACTGGAAGGAAGTAAGTAACTCAATAAAGCTATTATCATAAACTATTGAAAATTCTGTCGAATAATGAATATCATTTAAAAAAATTTGTATACCTTCGCGACATTTTGCATAGTATCCCTCAAAACATTTACAACTGAAAAATGGTAATGACATAAAAAAAGAAAAATAAAAATGTGCCCTTATTAAACTTGTTAGGTTGCATTAGTTATTAACCACAATAACGACACTTCTCAGTGCCAGAATTAGTTATATTTTTGTTACGAAATAACGACACATTTTGTGTTATGTTATGACGGCGAAATTGATTTATATTTTTCACAAATAACGGCATAATTCAAAATGGGTCACATTTATAATAATAAACCCAAACGATTACCCTCCTCCCGCCCAAGCGACACGTGGGGCGCAGTCCGCATACGAGCGGAATTTGCCGAGTCTAGAAAGGCAAGAGATTTTTAAGCGTTCAGTTCTAAAAACGGCTCAACTACAGAAAGAAACATTTCAACAGCTGAGATTTAAAAATTTATAAAAACAAAAAGTTAAAAATTTCTGAATATTACTTATTAAGAGAAGACAAAATAGTTTTTTTGTATGTATGTATTAGTATGGATCAAATGTGCTGGAATGAGAATTAAAATCCTGACATATTCGGCGGAATGGTTCGTTTAACTCAAAATTTGTTCTAGAAGATTTTAGAGGTAATGTTCTAAACTGCCTAGTTGAACATAATGGGATATTAAACTTAATATCAGACAATAGGAATGAACTACAAACTAAACCAGAGGTGGACACTCACACATATTGTTACATTTGTACACGCATACTATTACTATTTGTGTGTGAAGCAGCGAAAGCACGAAGTTGAGCATGTCATTCGGCACAACAGCAGTGTACACTGAGTCTTGCAAGTTAACCTACAAATGTGCTATTCATAATTGTTATTGATTGTTATTACTTTCTATTCTTATTATCTCATTATTACAACAGCAGTGTACACTGAGTCTTGCAAGTTAACCTACAAATGTGCTATTCATGATTATTATTGATTGTTATTACTTTTTATTCTTATTATCTCATTATTATATTATATTATTATCTTGTTATTATGTATGGCAAGAGAAATAATGTCGGCTTAAACAAAATTTAGAATTGCGACCAACAATGTCGTAACAAATAAGACATTGTGCTCTTCCATCCAAATTTTCTATAAAGAAAAAATCTTTTTCCCATTCGCGCATAAATATTGTTAGCTCTCACTGTATATTTGAAATAGCGCAGCGTGGTGTTGCTTGATCAAGTGTTTGCATGCGACTGTTTTGCTTTCCCATAGCCAATGGTATGATAGCATTCAGTCTTCATTGTGCCGAGGGCTACCAATCGTTCGTATTCGTATTAAATAGCGATATATTTTGTTCTGCTCGTCCCAGCAGAGGCCCTATGCACGCGTGCATAGGAAAATCAACTTGTGCCCACCTCTGAACTAAACCATTCAGAAGTTTTACTAGGAATATTATACCTAGCATTTCTCTGCGACTAGTGAGTGTGGGAAGATTTATAAGTTTTAAACGACTAGTATACGGGAAAAGATTCAAACTTGAATCCCAATGTAAGTGGCCTAATGCAAAAAGTAAAAATTGTTTTTGAACGGACTCAAGCTTATCAGAATGGGATTGATAGCTAGGATTCCATACCACAGAACCGTACTCCAATATAGGCCCTTCCAATGTTGTAAAAAGAATTTTAGTAATATACGGATCACTAAATTCTTTAGACCAACGTTTAACAAAGCTAAGAGCACCTTTAGCTTTTAAGACAATTGAATTTACATGAGAAATAAATTTAGTTTAGGGTCCATAGTAACTCCTAAATCAAAACTTGCTCTAAACTGAAGTTATTAATTACATAGGGGGGAAGATCAACAGTTCTACGGGAAAAGCACATCGTTTTACATTTTTTAAGATTCAGTGGCATATCATTTTTGTGACACCAAGTAACTATATTATTTAAATCCGATTGCAACTCAGTCCTTTCGTTATGAGAAGTATATGATTTAAAAAGTTTTACATCATCCGCATAGAAGGTATATCATTGATGAACAACAAGAACAGAATCGGGCCGAGATGACTACCCTGTGGAACCCCTGAAGTGACACTAATTGAATCGGATAATGTATTATTAAATAAAACTTGTTGTTTTCTGTTAGTAACATATGAGGATACCCATTCAAGAAGTCTTGGTTGAAAACCAAAAAGATCCAGTTTTTGCAAAAGAATTGATTGGTTACTCTATCGAATGCTTTACTAAAGTCTGTATATATAACATCAGTATTCTTATTATCCCTAAAACCCAATGACACATGGTTTACAAATTCAAGCAAGTTTGTTACTGTAGATTTCCCTTTACAAAATCCATGCTGAGAAAATTAAATTAAAGGAGAGATTAAGAAAGTTATTTGGTCAGTGACAATAGCTTCAAAAAGTTTGGGTATAGCTGACATTTTAGCTATCCCCCTATAGTTCTCAACAGATGATCTAACTCCACTTTTATGCAAAGGTAATATAAAAGAGTTTTTCCACATTGACGGAAAAATACCTGTTTAAGAAATAGGTTAAAAAGCTTAGTTAAGGGCAGATAGATATATTTTGCACAATTTTTAAGAAAGCTTGAGGGAATCATATCAGGGCCATATTTAAACGAAGTTTTTAACGTAACTAAATAATTTAAGACATCTGTTTCAGAAATAATTGGTGTATTAATTACAGTACTCGGACATAACACTTGATGATATGGCACATTCATAGGATAGTTTGACCAATAATTGGATTTGAAGAATTCTGCAAACATATTAGAAATAATATAATTGTCACTTGACATTGTTGATTTATATGCCCAAGAAAAAACATTAGTACACTCTATTTGGTCCATTTATACTCAACATTGTATTTAATATATGTATATATATATAATATATGCATTTTTCTATGTTTGCTAAATTAGAGACAATTGAAAACTTTAAATCGCTGTCCTGAAAAATCGATTTTTTTGAGTTGTGACACTATTCAAGTAAATGAGCGATATGTATATTATTTTTTATAAAGTAGAAGACAAATTACTCTCAATATCTGTGTTGCATATCCAAGGCATTGTGCGGACGCAATAGACCACAAGTCGCAGTGCATTCATCTTAACCCTCTCAAGCCCAAATTAAAATGGGCGGAGGTAACATTTTTTTAATACAGATATACATATATTAGCCTTAACTCAAATATGAAGTGTTAAAAATTTCAAAGTCCTTTGTACCCTGGTTCATTAGTTACAGGATGTTGCTTTTAGGCACAAATTAAATTATTATAAATAAACTAAACACTTTTCTCATGACTGTATTTTTTAAATAACTTTCTTATCTATATTTATTTATATAATTCACTTTGTTTTAACATAAAACAATTATTTTTATGTTTTTGAACACTTTTTGTATACCCACTTTAGAATAACTGTTTTCACGAAACCGATTTTGACAATTCCACTCTGCGGAGAACGCATACTGAATGACTACGTGCACAGTTCATAACATAAAGTGCCACGTACCACTCGACATCACATCCTATCAAACTAAGTTTGGACTATGATTCTATATGATTTTTTAGGTCAATAACTGAATAACATGGCGAATGATTTTGCTGGGAAAAATTTCCCCTTTAGAGAAGCTCGAGAAAATCGACCGTCAAAGTTTTCTCATTGGAGCATTAATGTATTGTACTTACCAGAACACTTTTGCCAAGGGCACCACATCTGCTCCGTCTTAAAAATATCATTTCCGCTTCTTCTAAATTGGGTTTTATGGCCGTGTTATATAGTTCAGTGCATTTTTGGATTAACATGCATTCACCTAGTGCGCCGTTTGGTGTTAGGCAAGCTCCATAACTCTCTTATGTTTAAGTGATAAATTAATATAGAAAACTATTTGTAGTTTTATATATACATATATAGACGCCTTCTAAGTAATACGTATATGTATGTGCATACATATGTATGTATGTATCAGGAAATAACACTAGTTTACAGTAATTTTGCAACTGTGATGTTAGAGGCTATTTCTTGGTAATTTTGGGTTGCTAAAACTGATATTGTTATCTAAATGTTTTTTTTTAATTAAAATTAAGTTATATTAAATTACAGCATGTACCAAAGCAACTTGTATCCATAATAAAATTGGGCGCTATTGTTTAAAACGCTAAACCCCGCCAAAGTCCACTTATTAGAATTGTTGTCAAGGGGTGTAGAGGTCCTGACTTTTTATGAAAATTAATAAATTAGTAAATTAGCAACGTTATATACTTTGCCTTCACACAAGCAAATTTAACTACCTATAGTTTATTAAATTGTAAATCCTACTTCGCAATTAGATAGATCTGCTGAGCTTGATTTGCTTGCGGATTTGAGTCATTTTATTGTAATTAGTAATGCACAAAAATTTCGAGCATTTAGCTGAATTTACCGAATTTGATTTGCAAATTAAATTATCTGCAAATATACATATACATATGTATTTACAATAATAAATTTTAATGTTTGGAAATGGCAGAAAGCAAACAGCGAACAGTTTCAACAACAACCAGCGACAAAAATGTGCTGATTTTTTTACTTTTTTAAAAAGATCAGCTTCAATTAATCAGCTGTATAAATGCACAAATCTGCGGTCTGTCACCACAAAATTTCAATCCGTATTAGCATTTTTTAAGGCGCATTAATTTTGCTTATCTGTCACTGCTATAAGATATGCATAGATACGAATAGGTCATGCCCTCCTTACAACTGTACATATGTATCTCAATTTCGATTCGTCTTCTCCCATTGATCATTAGAACCTTTAGGTAAACTAAACTATTGTGCCTTTATATATTTTAATGTTTATTTAAGAAAGAGAACATTCCCTTGTAACTACATTACACAATTTCCAAATGCACTGTATGAACACTTTATAAATTTACACTTTATTTAAATTTCACATACATATATACACAAATTGGTGATACGACATTAATGGCTTTAAGATTGCTCAAAGAGTCACGGTTCGGAAATTCACAAATCTTACCCCCAGAAACTGCACCGAAAACACTCAAAGTGAATGCAAGTAGAACTGTGATATTCCTTAAGGAGTTCATTTTCGTTACAACCAAATACTTAGTATATCTCTATATGCATGCAACTTCGATTACAATCAAAAGATGTAGATATTGAGAGCACCGTATTTCAAAAGCGTCGACTTTCAACGGGATTTAAATGCACACTGATTGATTTCGCTATCAATAATGTACATGGAATGCAGATACAGTGATTCCCGCTTTAATTGCTTTTCCCGCTTAAGTGATTAAGTATTGCCTTATGGAAAACATATACATAGTTTTGTTATGTTGTTTCCATATTTATTGTTACTAATAAGTATTTTTGTTATTTATGTATTAAATGTGACTTTCATTCTAAAAGAAAAAAATATTAAATCGAAGTATTGGAGAAAAAGCTTGGTAAGTACCTCTAGGCACTTAGGCGAGATTCATTTAAGTGCTTTCCCGCTTAAGTGTCTCAAAAATCTTGCGTGTTAATAAGAGGCACTTAAGCGGGAATTACTGTATACATAAATACTTGTGTACACACATACGCAAACCTAAATCCATGTATGACGTGGGCATAGCTTACGCGATTATAGCTGACTGAACGGCTCGAAGCGGTTCTTCCCAATTCTAATCGAGCATCTGGTATTCTCCAACGTCAGTTTTCACAGCTGTGTACAGTATGGCAAGAATGAGTTTACACAAATAAACACACCTTTTCACCTTTTTTAGCAAATCTTGATGCATATTTGTATGAATAATGCAGATTTCGTTGAACCACTTCGTAATAGTCCTAAGATTTGGAACGTCAGACACTCGGTTTGTCAAATATGCGTTTTATATGATAACAACAAATATTGATGTAACAAATGGTTGAGCAAACGGTGCAGTGAACTAGTGCACATTGATTGCAATGTTATAGGTGAAGTTACGATCGCATGGTTAGAGTTTTCGAATTCATCAACATTTTGCAAACGTAAATCAAATTAGTTAAACATTGGTACTGATCCGTAGAAGAGCCGCTAAAATACCCCTCCATAATAACATAATAATTCATGCGAAATGATCACATATACCATTAGTTTGTGCTTCTGTCGTCAATATAAATACACTCATCTCAAGGAAGTATGACAAAAACTAGTCTTTAGTATATGTCGTTCTGTGACGTGTAACTAGTATCAAAGTACGGATAACTACAACAAATGACGTCTTATCGTGGTTTAAGTCTTTTTTTAAATACTGCATGTGATTTTCAAACTTATAAGCGAAAAATTTATCTATAGGACCATGTTGTTTAGTTCAATCAGTTAAATGAAGTAAAACAAGTACATATATTGTAACTAACTAAATATCCGTATATATATCCGTATATATTTCCGAGCAAATCAACGAACTATTCCAAGATTGGGCAACGTTTGCTGCAATGCTATACTTAGCATATTTAGGCTTCTTACATGATAGTAGCTTTATACTTGCGTGCAATAAGAGGAAATGGTAATATTGGTCACCACTGTAATCCTTTCGGACAAATAACAACTGCCTATATACAAAAAGAAATGTCTAAACTCTGTCGCTTTCCAATTGCTGATTTCATCTAAACTTCTATATATTCGACAGAACTCTGACGGAAATAAATTAGAGAGAAATGTTATTTTTCGTTTTGCTTTGCTTATATTTAGTAATTGATGCAACTTTTCGAAAAACTTTTTGCTGACTCTAAAATGCTTTCTCTACATTTAAAAGGATTAATGTGATGTGATTTTAAAAGTGTAGTCAGTCTTTAATTTTTTTTGTTTTGAAAAAAAAAATCTGTCCTCGCTTTCACTCATATTTAGAGCAAATACTTTTCCCAGTATGCACCTGTAACAAAAAGCTCGAGCGGGAGCAACGCTGCAAAACAAACAAATGTTAAATTTCTTCTTTACAGGATAAACACTAACCTGAAGTACATTTTTATACTCTCTTAACAAAGTATTATAGTTGTGTTCACACAACGTTTGTTTGTAAGTCAGGGTGACGAGACGAGTCAAAATCCGAATATCTGTCCGTCCGTCCGTGCAACGGATAACTTGAGTATAAACTGAGTTATCTTTACAAAACTTGGTACACATGTTCCTTGGGACCACTTTGCAGAAAAAACCAGAAAGAAGCAACACTCAGATATTTTTACAAAATGGAAAAATGGACCCACTTATGGGTCAAAAACCATATCTCAGGAACTACTCGACAGATTTCAATGAAATTCGGCATATAATATTTTCTTGACACCCTAATGACACGTATGGAAAATGGATGAAATCGCTTCACAACCACGACAACTTCCCATATAACTCAATTTTGAATTCCATCTTATTCCTTCACTTTACAATATATACATAAGGTACCAAAGAAGATAGCGGAATAAATCTTTGAAAAACTGCAAATGATCTGTGGCATCACTTGTGAAAAAATTTTCGAAATCGGACTATAACTTTTCAATGCCCCGGATATCGAATATGAAGAACTCATTGCCTTATGGTAATTTTTCACCGAAAACAATTTAATTCAGAGGAAAGAAATGGTTAAAATCGGGTCATAACTTCCCCTAGCTCTCATATAGCTAAATATAGGATTTTCAAAAATTCGATTGGCTTAAAAGCTTATAAATCGGATATTATATGAAATATATTAGCCAAATTAAGTGAGCATATAATCTTAGATATAATGTATGTTGGTATGTTGACCAGAATATATGGGTCAAATTATGTGTTATCTTAATAAAAATATAGCAATAAATTGTGAGAGTATAAAATGTTCGGTTGCACCCGAACTTAGCCTTTCCTTACTTGTTTCAATAATTTGCTTTTTCCTAGTTTTTTTTTCAAAAAAGGTTTTTCTGTTTCAGAAAAGCATGCAATTCGTTTGGACAATCAACTTTGGATGCTAAAATAGGCCACGATACTCTATTCGAATTCTTGCCAACAAACCAAGCTCACTCGTCCTGATTTATGGATCAGAAGCGTGTACGATGTCTACATCCGATGTGACGATACTAGGAGTTTTCGAGAGAAAGGTTTTGCGGAAATTTATGGTCCTTTGAACATTGGCAATGGCGAAACGATGAGCTATGAAAGTTATAGGACGCCATTCACATAGTTCAGCGAAAGACATCGGGTATAAATCATGTAGATCACGTGGAAAGCAGCCTGGTTTTGCCCCAAAATTACGAGAAAAAGAGACAAATGAACAGTGGTTCCGCTTGTATGAAGCCGCGTCCATAAATACTTCCCATTCGGACATCGCTATGCAATTTTAACCAAAAATTTAGAAAATACTTTGCCACATCATGCGACTATATCCTATAGTGCCCATAGGAATGATCGGGACAAGTTATAATAATTTTGTTATTTTTGGTTATAAACTTTTCCATTTTATTGTAGAGAGATATTAATATTTTGGCGGAAAAATGTGTGGTTAACTCCCGCCCGTCCACTTCTATACCTATACAAATATACAGATCCTTAATAAGACGTTATTATTAGATATTTAACAAAAAAATGAATAACAATTAATGAAGGGCTGAGTTCGGTTATGAGAGATTTTCCGAATTAGCGAAAAGCACTGTGGTCCTCATGTTCTATATCTGTGGCTTTGAAAGGTTATAGTCCAATTTTGGCGATTTTTATAGCTGTTTTATTTATTTGTATCAGATGGACTTCAAAATTGTGGTGTAAAGGTTGCAAGCCGATTTCACCCATTTTCAAACTGTAGTATTGGGATGCCAAAAAATATTATGAACCGAATTTCCTAAGATATGGTTTTTAACCAATAAGTAGGCGTCGCCACGCCCATTGTTCATTTTTTAAACCAAGCTTAATTAAACTTTTATGTACCATCTTTACATTAAAATTTAGGGTGTCTGGTGTTTTTCCTCTTTTTTAGAAGTTTTACCTTTTTATAACCTTTGTATGGGAGGTGGGCGTGGTTATAATCCGATTTTCCCCATTTTCATGGCGTATAATCAGGTTCCTAAAGGAAATGACTCCAGCAAATTTGGTTGATATAGCTTTAGAAGTTTATGATATATGCACAAAAGACTTAAATGGGCGCGGTTACGCCCACTTTCCCAAACAAATTTTATCCAAATATCCACCTCCCTAATGTGATCCTTTGTACCAGATTATGCCTGTATCTTTAAATTTCTGCAGCAAACTTTAACATTTATATGTATTAACTTAAGAAACCCACAAATATACTGGACAAAAAAATCAAAGGGGGAGAAGGAGGAATACAACTAAAATTTTAACTAAACATAATAAAGACGCGTACACAATCTATAAAAAAAATCAATTTAAAAGAATACAACAAAAATTAGTTTTTTTTAGTATAATATAAAATATATACCTTTCACATAAAAATACATTTAAATTCATTAAAATTTAGACGAAAGTATTCGATAGACCCTTTTGGTCGAGAAGTATTCGCTGCGCTATGAAAACGAACATCTACTCACGTCTTCCATTCTATTTGTAGAAAGTCCCGTTAGATTTCCAGATAAAACTGTTTTACCATAGAAAATGTTGGTCATTTTAGAGACAATTCGTTTACATTTTGTCAAAAAAATTTGTTATAGATTTTTGGACTTTTGGCCTATGGGCGGAACCATTATAAAATGGCGCACTCTTATAGAGTCGGCTATAAACTTGTAAGAGGTGCTTCGGTCAATTACATACATATGTACATGCATTTAGATTTGTATATGTAGTAGTAGTAGTAGTATGTCTGTACATAAGTATTTATGTACATATATCTGACACCCATGAAGTGAACGCATTCGTCTACATGTATATTTGCGTATATATGCGAAGTATAAATTAAGTGCAAATACATATATATAGTGTTCATACATTGCAAATTGTGGAATGCAAGGGGTTAATTGATATTAAACAAGTAAGGAAAGGCTCAGTTCGGGTGCAACCGAACATTTTATACTCTCGCAATTTATTTAGAGATTTACCTATATTTTCGGTGAAAAATTACCTTTAGGCACTGAGTTCTTCATGTTTGATATCAGGGGCCTTGAAAAGTCATGGTCCGATTTTGACAATTTTTCCTCAAGTGATGTCACAGCTCAAATACAGTATTTGTGTAAAGTTTTATTTCGCTATCTTTATCTGTTCGTTATGTATACATTGTTTTATTAAAGTGAAAGAATCAGAAGGATTCAAAATTGAGTTATATGGGAAGTAGGCGTAGTTGTGAACCGATTTCATCCATTTTCCACACGTGTCGTCAGGGTGCCAAGAAAATATTATTTCATTCGAATCTGTCGAGTAGTTCCTGAGATATGGTTTTTGACCCATAAGTGGGCGACGACAACAAATGTTGCTAAAGAGAGTATTATAGTTTTGTTCACATAACGGTTGTTTGTAACACCCAAAACTAAACGAGTTAGATATAGGGTTATATATACCAAAGTGATCAGGGTGAAGAGTGGAGTTCAAATCCGAATGTCTGTCTGTCCGTCCGTCCGTCCGTCTGTGCAAGCTGTAACTTGAGTAAAAATTAAGATATCTTGATGAAACTTGGCACACTTATTTCTTGGCACCATAGGAAGGTTGCTTTCGAAAATGAGCAAAATCGGACCACTGCCACGCCCACAAAATGGCGAAAACCGAAAACACATAAAGTGCCATAACTAAGCCATATATAAAGCTATGGAAGTAAAATTTGGTATGAAAGATCGCACTAGGAAAGGGAATATGTGGATGTAATTTTTTTGGGGAGGTGGGCGTGGCCCCGCCCCCTACTAAGTTTTTTGCACATATCTCGGAAACCAATAGAGCTATATAAACCAAACTTTCTGCAGTCGTTTTATTTAGCAACTTCCTAATACAGTTCAAAAATGAAAGAAATCGGGTAGTAAGCACGCCCACCTCCCATACAAAGGTTGGGTTGAAAACTACTAAAAGTGGGTTAACTCACTAACGAAAAACGTCAGAAACACTAAATTTCACATAAGAAATAGCAGATGGAAGCTGCAATCAGATTTTTTTACAAAATGTAAAATGGGCGTGGCGTCGCCCACTTATGTGTCAAAAACCATATCTCAGGAACTACTCGACCGATTTCAATGAAACTTGGTTTGTAATAGTTTCCTTACCTCCCAATAATATGTTGTGAAAATAGGCCAAATCGCTTCACAACCACGCCTACTTCGTATATACCAGAACTTTGAAGCCGATCTGAATCGTTTACTTTACAATATATAAAGCAAGCACTAGTGACGATATCGGTGCAGAACTTTGCACAAATACTATGTTAATAGTGTGGCAGCCCCATTCTAAAAATCGCCGAAATCGGACCATAGGTTTTTAAGGCCCCATATATCGAACACGAGGGCCTCGGTGCTTCTAACCTAATATTATGGTTTCCAACTTTCAATGGACTTTATACAATATATTTGACGAATATGTGGGTCAAATTGTGTATTATATAATATAAATAAAGTTAAATAAATAAATTGCGAGAGTATAAAATGTTCTGTTACACCCGAACTTCGCCCTTCCTTACTTGTTTAATATTTACATCAATGGTCGGCACATGAGGAATTGTGACTGTGTAAGCGTATTTTGATGTCTTTAAACAACTGAAAACATTAAATGTAATAGATTACATCAAACTATATTCACATTCTACATTACAATTCGAAGTCTGCTAGTGGAGGTTTACTCAACTCTCTATCTACACTATCTATATCTTTTTGAAGACAATATGCCTTTTTCAGAACCTAAATATTGTTGAATGGTGTTCCGTCTATTTGTCATAGAGGAAAGTATATACCGATGGCTTCCCTATTCGTTGCCAAACCACCCTGTGCTAGGTGACACATTCTAACTCAATTTTATTAATATTTACCAAACATTAACCGACATATTCGGTGTAAATTAAACTGTTTTCTTTTGCCAAACGTAATTACAACTGTCACGCAACGGCTAGAACAAGCAGTAGCCTAACAGTTCGATTTAAATGTTGAGGAGGATTTACAATTTAAGGGGACCCTCCCACGTTATTCTATACATATATAGCTATGGTATGAACTAGGATAAATCAAATAGGTGGAGATCTTCTTTACTTTTCAACTTTTTGTGGCTTAAAAAAGGCGATTTTCAAAAAAAAAATTTCAAAGGTCCTCCATCTTGTTAATTTTTGTGCGAAATTAATAATTCAAGTTCATACCAGAGCCAGACATGTACTTCTAATCCCGTCGGAATTTTTGGTTTTAGATGTTCCAGAGAGTTCCTAATGTGTGCTTAGTGAGTGCAGTCGCAGCTACTTAGCTCTGGGTGAATTTATTTAAACCTGGTGTAATATTTGTGAACTAATAGTGTGAACTATTGTAATAATATATAATTTATATATTACTAGTGTAAAATTTATGGACTAATAGTGTGAACTAGAATTAAAAAAAAAAATAAATAACTATATATTCAATTCATGCTTAATGATATTGAAGTCAATGGGACGTGTGTGGACAGCGAAGGCTGGCAAACCACATACCAGCCTAAAGCAACAAAGCGTGCGAACATTGATTCTCCCAAATTATCAAAAAAACAACAAAGGATGAATGAAGCTCCAAACAATTCAAACCGGTTTTCAGTACAGGATTTGGATGTGCAAATTGATGACCACAACTCTAACGAAAATGAAGACTCTCCCACAACTGCTGTAATTTCGCATAAACCACCACCGATTTTTGTACCACAAGTGAGTGACATTAACAAGATGTTGAGTAGCTTTTCAGCTATTATCGGTAGAGAAAATTTCACGTACAAGTCAGGTAGAGACGCGCAAGCACGAGTAATGACTGCAAATAGTGAATGCTACAGAAAACTTGTAAACTATTTAGATTCAAATGGTTTTGTTTTTAATACTTATCAGTTAAAAGAAGATAAGCCATATCGAATAGTTTTAAAAAATATTCACTTCTCAACGCCCATAGATGATATTAAAAATGACTTAGCAAAAAAAGGGCATACTGTTCGAAATATTGTAAATGCTAAAAGCAAAATTTCCTAGTTGCCGATGTCAATATTTTTTGTTGACCTTGAAACTTCAATAAACAACAAAAGGGTATACGATGTAAATCGCTTGTGTAATGCTGTCGTAAAGATTGAGCCAACTAGAAAATTTAATGATCTGGTACAATGTCATCGATGTCAAGAATTCGGCCATACCAAACAATACTGCAAAAAACCTTTTAGATGCGTAAAATGTGGACAAGATCACCCAACGTCACTTTGTCAAAAGAATAAAGAAACTCCACCAAAATGCTTCCATTGTCTACAAAATCACACCGCTAATTATAAAGGTTGTAGAGTTTATCAAGAGTTAATATCTAAAAGAGAGTCGGTTTATAATAAGGCAAAGTCCATTTCAACAAATCATTCGAATTTTGAACAACGGCCTTTCAATAAAAACGTCAGCTATGCAGATATAACAAGAGGACAACTTAGTTCTACTACAAATAACGAAAATAATGGAAAATTAGATAAACTTGAAGAAATGATAGCCAAACAAATCGAATTAACCTCAACATTAATAAATATGATGTCTTCTCTCTTAACGAAGCTATGCAATTAAGTCTGAAAATAGCGCTTTGGAACGCCAACGGACTGAGTAATCATAGACTAGAAGTTGAGTATTTTATAAAAACTAATAATGTAGATATTTTACTGGTCTCAGAAACCCACTTTACCGATAAGTCATACTTTAGAATAAATGGATTCGATCTCATCACTTCAAATCATCCTGACGGTAAAGCACATGGTGGTTCGGCAATTCTTATAAAATCATCACTAAAATACGTTGTTTTAGAGCCAGTTTCAGTACCATCAATTCAAGCTGTTTCTTTGAAAATCCCGACAATCAACGGTGAGATTATTATAACTTGATTATATCTCCCACCCCGATTCAACATAAACAAACAAACTTTCAAAGCATTCTTCGACAAAATGGGTTCCAGATTTTTAGTTGGAGGTGACTTCAATGCCAAGCATCCATGGTGGGGATCACGTCTCACGAATCCTAAAGGTCGTGAGTTGTACAAATGTGTTTCTCAATGCAACTTTAACGTTTTGTCTACTGGCAGCCCCACATACTGGCCGTCCGATCCTAACAAAATTCCAGATCTTATTGACTTCGCAATTTACAACGGCATTGATCCTAGTCGTTTAGAAATTTTTAACAATGAAGATTTGAATTCTGATCATTCTACTCTTATTATCAATATTAATATGCCAGTTTTAGTCACTTCTCGTAAGCTGCGTATTTTAAATAAAAGGTCGAACATAAAATTTTTTCAATCTTGGCTTGAATCTAACGTAAATTTAAATATGGAAATAAATAATAACAGGGATTTAGACGACGCTGTGGAAAACTTCACCCAAAAAATACATGAAGCCGCTTCGCTAGCTTCTCCTACTAATTTATCCAATCCTCCCGGTAGGAACAAAGTGCCATATTCAGATGAAGTGGCTGAAATGGTACACAATAAAAGACGACTTCGAAGAATCTGGCAGAATGGTAGAAATCCGATTGACAAGAGTAGACTGAACAAAGCAATCAAAGAATTAAAATCTAAATTAGCAGAGCTGAAAGAAGAATCGATAGCAGAATTTCTTAAGAATGCCGGTCCAAATAAAAATGTTGACTGTAATCTATGGAGAGCAACAAAATATTTAAAACGTCCTCCGAAGCGACAAGTACCAGTGAAAGATGTTAACAATTCATGGTGTAGATCCGACAAAAACAAAGCCGACGCTTTTGGCAATCATCTTAAGAATATTTTCAAGCCGTTTGCCCTTAATAGTGACCATCAGCGTCAGTGTGTTGAAACTTATCTTGACTGTCCATGTCAAATGGATAAACCCTATGCCCTACGTAAAACTGTCGGAAGTGCAAGAAGAAGTGTCGCGCCTAAAAAATTCCAAATCACCAGGCCTAGATAATATTGATACTTGGACAATCAAACAACTGCCAAAAAAATGTCTGATATTCTTAGTGTTAATCTTTAACTGTAGCTTTAGGCTAAGTCACTTTCCTACGCAATGGAAATGCGCTGAAGTTATAATGATTTTAAAGCCAAATAAACCAGAAAATGAATTATCATCTTATAGACCAATAAGTTTGCTAACAATATTCTCAAAAATACTCGAAAGAATATTTCTTCGACGATTATTGCCAATTTTGGAATCTATATCTATTATCCCAGACCATCAATTTGGATTCAGGCAACTACATGGAACTCCGGAACAATGCCATCGAATCGTTAAAACCATATTAAGAAGTCTCGAAGAGAAACTGTACTGTTCGGCAGTTTTCTTAGACATTCAACAGGCTTTTGACAGAGTTTGGCACGCGGGGTTGTTATTTAAAATAAAAAAGGCACTTCCAGCACCACTTTACCTATGTATTTCTTAGATCATACTTAGATTACAGACATTTTTACGTGAAAATTAATGATGACACATCTGACATTTACGAAGTTAAAGCTGGTGTTCCTCAAGGCAGTGTACTTGGGCCAACACTGTATACAATTTTTACAGCTGATATGCCAGTAATAAATGATGAAAATTTAACTGTTGCTACATATGCCGATGACACCGCCATTCTTGCTTCAGCCTTTTCCGCTATCGACGCTTCTGAAACTGTTCAAAAACAACTAAACGAAGTAGAATCATGGCTTCGTAATTGGAACATTATGGTGAATACAACAAAATCAGCGCATGTCACCTTCACAATGAAATTAGGAGATTGTCCTAGTGTCAATCTCAATCAAACAATCATACCAAAATGCAATAGCGCTAAATACCTCGGGATGCACCTAGATAGAAGACTGACTTGACAGCACCATATAAAAGCAAAACGTGAACAACTTAAAATAAAGACCAGAAAAATGTACTGGTTAATTGGTCCTAAATCTAAACTTAGTCTTAAAAATAACATGCTTCTATATAAATCCATTTTAAAACCGGTTTGGGCTTACGGAATCCAAATCTGGGGAACTGCAAGCGAATCGAATATAAAAATAATTCAACGATACCAGTCGAAAACACTGCGGCTGATTGCAAACGCTCCATGGTATATCAAAAATATTCATTTACACAAAGATCTCGAAATAGATATGATAAAGTGCGAGATTCAAAAACTCAGTTCTAGATATGTTGACCGATTGAACTGTCACCCTAACATACACGCCATTAACCTACTGGACAACAGTGAAGATACTCGACGGCTGCAAAGGCTGCATCCCCTAGACTTACCATTTAGATCTTAAGTTTAACTTTACTCAATAAGTTGTAAAATATAATAGAAAACTAAGTTATTGATAATAGTAACATATAGTACAAATCACATGCCTTTAATGTATTTAATGGACAAATTGCAATTTAGCATCAGTGTCAATCTTTAGATATAATTGTATTTACTTATTGTCATTCGACAGATTATAAATAAATGGATGTAATATAAAAAAGATGTTCCAGAGAGCGGAAATCACAGGGCTTTTGTTTGATCACAAAAAAAAAAAAATATGTAAAGATTCTTTTCTTCTTTTTTTTCTTCCTTTTTAAGTCAAAATTCAAGTAAATGTATGCAAAGTTACAAAAAATAATTTATGTTCATTTACCAGCCTATTGAAAATCGTCAAAATTTGAAATCGAGAATGGGGGAACCCCTTAAGAAGCAATAGGTTGTTAGATTTGTTTGGTTGTAGGCAAAGTACAGGGAAACTTCTCTAACTCGAATCACCATAATCCACAAAAAAACTTCGAGTTAGAGAGACAGTTAGAGAATTTTCATTAAAGCATACAATTTTTCAAAAAGCTGTAAAATATAGATTTATACACAGTTTTATTTATTTACAACGCATAGAGTTTTATGTTCATACGTTAAAACATGTATTCTGTATTTTTGTTCATTGCAGTTTGCTATTATTGGCTCTATCCCATGCCTTTGTAAGATGATTTATGCAATCCATAAGTGCTGTATTATATTTTTTGTTCGCCTCCGTACAATATAGAGGGGATCTTTTAAAATTCTGCCTCGATAGTAAAATTTTAAATTTTGTATTATATCCTAACCAAAAAGTTCGATTGATGGAAGGAAATTTGTATGAAAGTTGCCTTTTATTGTCTCTTCAAGAGTTTAAGTTATGGAGAACTTCGAGTTAGGGAAGGAAATTTGTATGAAATTTGGCTTCTAATTTTTGGCTTCTATTGCCAATTCAAGTGTTCGAGTTATGGAGATCTTCGAGTTATGGAAGTTCCACTGTATATTACGATGCTATTATATTATTTACATAACTATTCTGTACCCCTACACCCCTTGACTCCAACTCTAATGGACTGCAAACTAGTGTTATGGTTATTTCTTGATCATTATACATACACATATTTCTTAGCAAACGCCTATATATTTATGTATACATAAAACTACGAATAATTTTCCATATTAATTTATCATTTGAATAGAAGAGAGTTATGGAGCTTGTCAAACGCCAAGCGGTGCACCCGGTGAATGTATGTTGATATATAAATGCCTTGAACTTTATAACACGACCGTTAAACCCAATTTAGGAGAAGCGGAAATACTATTTTTAAGGCGGAGTAAATGTGGTGAACTTGGCAAAAGTATTCTGGTAAGTATAATACAACAAATTGAATTTTTCCACAAAATTTTCCCCAGCAAAATCATTCGCTATAGAAACCCTTAGTAACCATTTGGTGACAGATCCGAACTGTAAGGTGGGTAAAGAAACTTCCAACCAAGCTCCCGGAGCTTCTGGCGCGTCATTATCGAAGTGTGCGACCTGGAGTTGTCGTAAGAGAACGCATTGTCCACCTTATTGCCTAAGGGTGGTCGATTGCTCCATTAAGAGTTTGGCCGTAGGGGAACAGATCCTAGTATTTTAGATGATTATCTTGCAAACCCACGAAATTCTAAGCAAAACCTTCTTGTTCGTCAATTCTGGATTAGATATCGTTTGTGCCGCATATACATTTCACACAGAGTATAATAGTTTTTAGCCGATCAGCTATAAAGTGCATTAAATAAGCCTTAATAAATAAAGTTATAAATGTAAAATTTTGGTATTTTGGTAGGATCGCACTAGGAAGGGACATATTTGAATGTATTTTTTTAGGGAAAGCGGGCGTGGTATTGCCCCAAATATAATTTTTCATATACATACACTAATTAAGGTATTTAAACCAATTTATCTGGACACATTTCCATTTAGTATCCTATCATGCACTATGGAAATGGGAGAAATTGGACAATAACCACGCCCACCCTCATACAAAGGATATGTTTAAAACTACTAAAATCTTGTTAACTCACTAACAAAAAATGTTAGAAACACTAAATTTTACAGAAGAAATTGCAGAAAAGAACTGCACTAAGACTTAATAAAAAAGTAAAAAATGTGCGAGGCATCGTTCATCAAAAACAATACAGCGGCAACGGATTTCAATGAAATTTAATACATATTACTTTGTTGACACCCCTTTGGCGCCAATTGGTTATTCCAAGCGGAGGCAGGTCCCTCTCCACCTGGTCCTTCCATCGGAGTGGAGGTCTCCCTCTTCCTCTGCTTCCACCAGCGGGTACTGCATCGAATACTTTCAGAGCTGCCATTCGAACAACATGTCCTAGCCAGCGTAGCCGCTGTTTTTTTTATTCGCTGGACTATGTCTATGTCGTCGAATAACACATACAGCTCATCGTTCCATCGTCTGCGGTATTCGCCGTTGCCAATTCTTAAGGGACCATAAATCTTCCGCAAACCCCTTCTCTCGAAAACTCCCAGTGTCGCCTCATCATATGTTGACATCGTCCACGCTTCAGCACCATTAAGTAAGATGGGAATGATGAGGGACTTGTAGAGTTTGGTTTTTGTTCGTCGAGAGAGGACTTTACTTTTCAATTGCCTACTCAGTCCAAAGTAGCACCTGTTGGCAAGAGTGATTCTGCGTTGGATTTCCAGGCTGACATTGTTATTGCTGTTAATGCTGGTTCCCAGATAAATGAAATTATCTACAACTTCAATGTTATGACTGTCAACAGTGACGTGGGAGCCAAGACGCGAATGCGCTGACTGTTTGTTTGACGACAGGAGATATTTCGTCTTGTCCTCGTTCACCACCAGACCCATACGCTTCGTTTCCTTATCCAGTCTGGAGAAAGCAGAACTAACGGCGCGGGTGTTGTTTCCAATAATATCGATATCATCGGCGTACGCCAGTAGCTGTACACTCTTATAGAATATTGTACCTTCTCTGTTTAGCTCTGCAGCTCGTATTATTTTCTCCAGCATCAGGTTAAAGAAATCACACGAAAGTGAGTCACCTTGTCTGAAACCTCGTCTGGTATCGAACGGCTCGGAGAGGTCCTTCCCGATCCTGACGGAGCTTTTGGTGTTGCTCAACGTCAGCTTACACAGCCGTATTAGTTTTGCGGGGATACCAAATTCAGACATCGCGGCATAAAGGCAGCTCCTTTTCGTGCTGTCGAAAGCAGCTTTAAAGTCGACAAAGAGATGGTGTGTGTCGATCCTATTTTCACGGATCTTCTCCAAAATTTGGCGCATGGTGAATATCTGGTCCGTTGTTGATTTTCCAGGTCTAAAGCCACACTGATAAGGTCCAATCAGTTTGTTGACGGTGGGCTTTAGTCTTTCACACAATACGCTCGACAGAACCTTATACGCGATGTTGAGGAGGCTTATCCCACGGTAATTGGCGCAAATTGTGGGGTCTCCCTTTTTGTGTATTGGGCATAGTACACTGAGATTCCAATCGTCAGGCATGCTTTCTTCCGACCATATTCTGCAAAGAAGCTGATGCAAGCACCTTATCAGCTCTTCGCCGCCGTATTTGAATAGCTCGGCCGGTAATCCATCGGCACCCGCCGCCTTATTGTTCTTCAAGCGGGTAATTGCTATTCGAATTTCTTCACGGTCGGGCAATGGAACATCTGCTCCATCGTCGTCGATTGGGGAATCGTTTTCGCCATCTCCTGGTGTTGTACTTTCACTGCTATTCAGCAGGCTGGAGAAGTGTTCCCTCCACAAACTCAGTATACTCTGGTCATCAATAACTAGATCACCTCTGGGGGTCCTACAGGAGTTTGCTCCGGTCTTGAAACCTTCAGTTAGTCGCCGGATCTTTTCGTAAAATTTTCGAGCATTACCCCTGTCGACCAGCTTGTCAAGCTCTTCATACTCACGCATTTCGGCCTCTTTCTTTTTTTGTCTGCAAATGCGTCTCGTTTCCCTCTTCAGCTCTCGGTATCTTTCCCATCCCGCGCGTGTTGCGGTCGATCGCAACATTGCGAGGTAGGCAGTCTGTTTTCTCTCCACTGCGAGACGACAATCCTCATCATACCAGCTGTTTTTTTGACTTTTCCGAAAACCAATGGTTTCGGTTGCAGCTGTACGTAAGGAGTTTGATATGCCGTCCCACAGCTCCCTTATACCGAGATGCTGATGAGTGCTCTCAGAGCAGGAGTGCAAGTCGAGTAGAAAATCGTTCGGCTGTCGGTTGTGATTGCAGCTTCTCGATGTCGAACCTTCCTTGTGTTTGTTGACGTGTGCGCTTTTCTACACAGAGGCGGGTGCGTATCTTAGCTACTACAAGATAGTGGTCCGAGTCGATGTTGGGACCACGATGCGTACGCACATCAAAAACACTGGAGACATGTCGTCCATCTATCACAACATGATCGATCTGGTTGCGAGTGATTCGATCCGGGGACAGCCAAGTAGCTTGATGGATTTTCTTATGCTGGAATCTAGTACTACAGATGACCATATTTCGGGCCCCGGCGAAGTCGATCAGCCTCAGACCGTTTGGTGATGTTTCGTCATGGAGGCTGAATTTTCCGACTGTTGTGCCAAAGACACCTTCTTTACCCACCCTAGCGTTGAAATCGCCAAGCACGATTTTTACATCGTGTCGGGGGCTGCGCTCATAGGTACGTTCTAGGCGCTCATAGAAGGTATCTTTGATCACTTCGTTAAGTTAATAACATACAATTGCAAAAATAAAGTGAATAAATACGTTTCAGCGCGCGTCAGCGCCGAAAAACACTTCAAAACTGTTTTTCTCGCGTTGATCAGCATTACGCTCTGCCTCTGTCAAGCAGTGAAAGAACTTGCAGACTTGTATGCATACCGGGTCGCAAGTCAGTTCAATGAACACTTATACGACAAGTTGTTCATACATCATTTCGTTGCAATCTTTGAAGTGAGCGGACGTTATGGCATCGGATGATGCAATTGTGTGCTTGTAATTTCGGGATGCGCTGAAGGGTCGTTTTATTTAAATTTTTATTGAAAAATTTCGAAAACTCAGCCGTTGGTACTTCATCTCCGATCATGTGTCCAAAAAAGGCTCTTGCCGTGGACATTATAACTCATTATTAAAAACCAAAAATATTTCGACAGTAAATGGATAAATCTAGTTAATGATCGAAGGAAAAAAATTATATTAAAATTTAAATTTTTACAGATTTTTAACAAAAAAAAACTAAAACTAAAAACTATTCTCGCCATATTTTGGCTCAAAAAAATATTTGTAATAAAAAAATATATATAATCCTTAGTTCATTAACTACATAATGTTATTGCAAAGAAATGTGCAAAATTTGAACAAAATCGTTTCATAAATTTTCGAAATATCGTGTCGCGCCTTGATGCGTACACAACCTTCCAAAAATGAAGCAAGAATGAGATCGGTCCGCGTATCACACAATATACTTTGCTACCCGTCGCAACGACGAGCAGAAAAATTGAAACATTTCAATTTTGTGCATACTTGCATGCAGACCTAAAATTTGGTGTACAGACCAGGCTTTACACGATGCGACGGTAAACCCCGGAAGGGGTTCTGCTGCAATTGTATCAGATACCCTAGCTGGGCTCTAAGCTACCGGGGGGGTCGACAGGTCGCGGATAGCCGAACGGCCTGTAGTAGCAGGTTAGTTGCGAGATAAGGTAAAACGAATAAGCAACCCCCGACGATGAGTGACAGGAGCGGAGGATGCGGCATAAAAGCTGGCAAGTCCTATGAAACTCCTGTGACTGTGGCGAAATGGCACCGCCTCATAGAATTATGTGCAACACAAAACCCAGGCGCGACGGACCCATAATGGGCGGCTTCCTGGTCAGCGTCTGTTCACCACGTTAGGTGCGGCTGTTATCTTAAACTGACCGGTACACATCGCGGCGCACTGGGAGTCCCTTGAAGTGTAGACAGCGACTTCTCCGCTGACGGGACGAAGAGGGTGATGTGAGCGTGCTCTACCGAGGTGTCAGCCGTGGTGTGTATCAGTAACCAGCCACTTCGGGCCCTGGTCAAGAAGTGTGCATTGGACGAAGGAGTAGTAGCCTACGTTGCTCCGGGCGAGCGCTGGTCCGTCCGTGTTTTCCGGGACTGGTAAAGCGAAGGACAGGCCTCAGGGAACTGGGGTAGGGGCTGTGCCGCGAGGGTATACCCGTTCCTGTCTACTTCGGCCCGCCCCCCTGCACACGATGCGCTGGAATATATAAACCAATGGAGAAAATCTTGAGAATAAGTAACAACAACGATATTTTTGTGAGCAGCGGCACTGAGTGCCAGAATGAAACAACTAATATGCAAGAGATAAACTCTTCTCAAAGGACGGCGCTTGCGGAATCCGATCCGTTCAAGCGTGCAAAACTGGGTAGGTCCCCGATTAAGAACCTCAATGTAGAGAAACCGGTGAGAGCGAGGTCGTCGCCTCCGTCGCTGGGTGATTCTACGCCCATACAAAAACGTGGAGATAGTATGTCTCAACTAGCAATTAAAAAGTTGACCGAAGTAATGCGCCCTCCGCAACGGTCTATAAACAACAATATGAGAGGTCTTCTCAGCTTGATAACCAAGCTGCATTGAAGCGCTCAAGAGGAGCACATTGCAAACAAGGAAGTAAGACGTAATATCCTTGTTAGCCAGCCATTGACTGCTGAAACAACGCCGAAGAGGCCTCGTGAAGAAAAGCAGGTGAAGCGAAGGACACCTCCCAAGAGGAATAAAACAACTCATAATGAAGTGTCCAGTAAAAGTGATTTTGACCTGAACAAAGTAGCTAAAAGTGATAGCTCTATCAAAAGCAATGGAAATTTGTCGAAAAAGCAAGATAGTTGGACCACGGTTAAACGGAAAGACCAAAGACCACCAAAAAAGATACCACATAAACCGACACCCCGACCCGATGCCATAATTATAGGGCGAACCGGGGATATGTCTTACAGCGATATATGAGGCAGTCAAGAAGAATGAGTTCAAGACCGCGATAGGTAAAGTGTTAGGAAACCACGCACAAATCCGAGCACTAACACATGAACTAATGGTGGAAAATCGAGATCTCGACGAGATCACCACTAAAGAAAAGAACAAGAAAAGTTGTTGGAAGCACTAGTGGAAACGGAGAAAGAAAAACTACAAATTGAGAAGGAAAAAATGATGGAACTAAAATCCATACGAATTTCAAATGGCTATGTGGCTTCACTAACGAATTATCTTCCAGATTAACGTAATGTATAGCCCCCAAATGATGAAGCCGTTGTTTGATAATGCAGGACATTCGAACAAGAGATGCTCCATTGTTTCTCTGGTGCCTTGTGGCGTGCGCCTACGTTGATCATGCTTTCAGATGACAGTTTTACGCCTCTTTTGGCAATCTCATCCACTACCTCGTTACCCTCTATGTACTTGTGGTCTGGCACCCAGCACTTTCGGTACAGTTGTTATAGAGAAGTAGATGTACCTGTGGTTAGAGAATGGCGGTTTACTTAACACTCTCCATTGCACTCACATTGTTATCACTGGACTACTTTGTAAAATGAAGTTGAGTAGGGACTCAACTCTTTGATTGATATCGGTGCTGCCCCAGATCGTGTGATGGGCGTTGGCATCGGCTCCCACTATTAGCGCCTGTTTTCTTCTTCGGGATGCAACTATAAGCCTATGTACCTCTGCCGTGGGTGCTTCAGCATCATGTGGCAAGTAACAGGATGCAAGTAGGGTCATCCTTGACATCCTCTACTGTCACAACAGTCAGGTCGTCTGTGGAGAGGTTAAGATCAATGTGGGAATACGTATTTTTGCTCACAAGTATGGCTGTTCTTATCTTGTTAATAACGCTCGGGGTGCATATGGTAAAGTTTTGTGACTTTAGTCCAGCGACCACGTTACCCGATGCTATCCATGGTTCTTGGACTAAAGGCACATCGTCATCAAATGTGGGCATGGGTGCGCTTGGCTCAGTATCCATCCTCGCAAAGAGGACTTCCAATAGCTTCATTTCCACTATTTTCCAACTGACATCTGCCGCAGCGGGTTACTACGGTCAATGAGTGCCACGATAAGATGTCGTTTTGCAATCTCACTGGCTACCGACGCTGCTTTGGACATCGTTGGTTTATCGTCGGCATGCCTGACGTGTTGCTTCTCAGCTACGTCCTTGCACTTCCTATTTTTCGCTGGCGCCTTCGGTTCGCTCTCCGTCGAACGCTGCCTCTTTTCAGCTATTTGCTCCTCAATCCGATTAGCAAAAGCTGGATCCGAGGCATTGCACCAGTTACGAGTTGCAAATTGCTCCCAGCCGGTCTTCACCTCCTCTCTGGCTCAAGCCAACCGTTGCACCTCATCTTCCATCAGGTTGGACTTGCCCTCGATTCGGTTACATATTCCGACCCCGCCTTGTATCTGGCCTTGGCTTTCATCCCCTCCTTGTTAGGCTTCTTCCTGGACCTTCTATTGTTACCAGAGTTGGTACCCACGGCCGTTTTTTCTTCAAAAATTTCACTGTATATTCTTGAAACATGTATAAATATATTCTTACAATTTTGAAATAATTGATAAAGTATTTTTTTTTAATAAACATTCCCAAAAATCACCAATTTTTTAGGCCATTACACTAGGTGTGCCCCTTAACACTAAAATATTTAATATATGTATGTATGTATAGTATTTTTGTTTTAAGAGAGATTTGCAATAGTTATGTTTCTGTGGCATTCGTAAAGATTACCCTAAAGATAAAGAACCTCTTTGTGATGAATTTAATTTGACAACTTTTTGTTTGCTTTTTGCACTTAAAGTTATAGACGATTTTACGTTATAAATATAAGGGAGGATAAAAAAATTGCTTCGAAAAAAGTAATTTTGGGCAGGATTAACGTAACTTTTTCCTATTTTTAAAGAGTTATAAATATTAAAATCTTAACATATTTAATTTTTACGGAAAATATTCAGGCAATACTGGAACAGTGCAATCAGAATAAAAAGAGAAACAATGAGAGAGAGAAAGCAGTTCAAATGTCAACATAACTTAGAATTCTAAATTCAACAGACTTCCAAGTCAAATTATAGGTTCGGTAATCAAGTATGTATAAGTTAACTCAAATAGCTCACCCACAGACGGAGAATTCACGCGTGACTTGAGTGAACAAAATCCTATCTCTTGCCAGCCACTGCGTTGGTCGCTTGATACTATTTACGGTGTAAACGGTGTAAAGTCACGTAGCAAGGCTCTAGATATACTTTTCATTAGATTTAAGTTGTAGTTATAAATTGTAGCTCATAAGGTGCAGCAGTAGTTCACCAAATTATAATAAAATAAACAATACAAAATAACATGTGTTGTTTAACTTATTTAACTGGCCTCCAACAAGAAGGATTGGAACCCAGCAAAAACGGATTGTAACATAACTATTCTAAATAAATAAAGAAGCGTGTAAGTAGAGTGCTTATTAAACATAAAAAAAATCGAAATTATTTAAAACAAGTAAGGAAGGGCTAAGTTCGGGTGTAACCGAACATTTTATACACAATTTGACCACATATTTGTCATATATATTGTATAAAGTCGATTGAAAGTTGGAAACCATAATATTAGGTTAGAAGCACCGAGGCCCTCGTGTTCGATATACGGGGCCTTAAAAACCTATGGTCCGATTTCGATGATTTTTAGAATTGGGCTGCAACACTATTAACATAGTATTTGTGCTAAGTTCTGCACCGATATCTTCACTAGCACTTACTTTATATATTGTAAAGTAAACGATTCAGATTGTCTTCAAAGTTGTGGTATATAGGAAGTAGGCGTGGTTGTGAAGCGAGTTGGCCTATTTTCACAACATATCATTGGGATGTAAGGAAACTATTACAAACCAAGTTTCATTGAAATCGGTCGAGTAGTTCCTGAGATATGGTTTTTGACACATAAGTGGGCGACGCCACGCCCATTTCTCATTTTGTAAAAAAAATCTGAGTGCAGCTTCCATCTGCCATTTCTTATGTGAAATTGAGTGTTTCTGACGTTTTTCGTTAATGAGTTAACCCACATCTAGTAATTTTCAACCTAACCTTTGTATGGAATTGAATTGATTCATTTTTGAACTGTATTAAGTGGCTAAAAAAACGACTGCAGAAAGATTGGTTTATATAGCTCTATTGGTTTCCGAGATATGTACAAAAAACCTATTTGGGGGCGGGGCCACGCCCACCTTCTTAAAAAAATTACATCCAAATATGCCCCTTCATAGTGCGATCCTTCATACCAAATTTTATTTCCATAGCTTTATATATGGATTAGTTATGGCACTTTGTGTGTTTTCGGTTTTCGCCATTTTGTGGGCGTGGTAGTGGTCCGATTTTGCTCATTTTCGAATGCAACCTTCCTATGGTGCCAAGAAATAAGTGTGCCGGACGGACGGAAGGACAGACAGACATTCGGATTTAAACTCCACTCTTCACTCTGATCACTTTGTTATATATAACCCTATATCTAACTCGTTTAGTTTTGGGTGTTACAAACAACCGTTATGTGAACAAAACTATAATACTCTCTAGCAACTTTGTTGCGAGAGTATAAAAATGATTTTTAAAAACAAGAGAGTTATTAACAGAATCTGTGCGAGAGTTAATTAATTAATTTTCTTAATTTTCATAAATTATTGTAATATGTCAAGGAAACTTGTCGATAATGCAGTTCTATGAAGAAATCGAGCGTAAGTTAACGCTCCTTTTTAATAAAACTATAATCACATACGAAAGCACCTTAGCTGCTTCTCTAAACGAGAAATACAGAACAGATGCACTGAGGATATTTATTTCAGGTATGAAAAAACCCTTAAGTGACATTCTTTTTGCGGCACGCCCAAATGACCTGCCATCAGCGTTAGCCTTAGCTCAAGAAGTTGAGTCTAATCATGAACCTTTTAAATTCTCAAATAATTTTGCAAAAAGCTTGGAAGAAAGGGCCAATCGAAATGAATATCGACAACAACAAAGTTTAAATTCAGATTGTAAAAACGTGCAACTGTCTAAAAATAATTTTTATTTTATTTATTATATTTTTTATCAATATCAAGTTTATCTCCTTATGTACTGCAAGGGACTGCATGGTTTACGCAACCAAAGCAACATATAATAAATCATCTTTTACGAAATAAAAGCAAACCTGCTCAAGAGGAATTAGAATATCAAAGTACAGACGAATTAGAGGCGAATGATATTAGAGATGAAACTTATCAATATGATGAAATCAATTTTTTAGAAACCATTAAACCGTTAGTAGAACTAAAAAGCGTCACAACAGAAAACGATTATGATAATGCATCAAGAGAGGAAGAACGCTCCTCAGTAAAATATGAAGCTGCAACTGAATTATTTGAAACAACGGAAATAAAAGAAGAATTGATTCACAAATATATAGTTGAAGAAGAATCTTCCGCAGAAATGAATGAATCAAAGAATCAAAAGATATGAAGTTGCACTTGATTTTTTTGAAACAACGGAAATAAAAGAAGAATTGATTCACAAATATATAGTTGAAGAAGAACCTTCCGCAGAAATGAATGAATCAAAGACTAAGGAAATATCAACCGAATTAGTTAAAACCACAGGAGAAGGCGGGGATGATGATAACATACAAACCATAATATTTCTTCCAAAAACAATTGTAGAAACATACCCAGGAAATGACGGACATGTTCGAATTGTAATGTAGAAGTCTTGTAACAACAGATACACTTCACAAGGAAATAGTACAGCACTAATCAAACGTTCTGAGAAGACAAATAATTACTCAAACTCAATTGAAAAAATATATGTAATATCAACCATATGGGAATTTTTGATTCCATGGCAGTCAACATTGGATGAAACCAGTGAATTCGCGAATTATCGGCATTAATCAATACCGCTAATACAGATTATACATTTTTTTACCCATCAATGCCAATATTTTGTCAGGAAGCTGCAATGGAAACCGACTTGGGAACAGCGGTTTTAATAAAAAGGAGAGAGGTCCTTAAGGACAGATAAGTCTTTCAGAAATATAGCGAAACAAGATTACTTATGAACCACTTCTCCCAGTCGCATATGCCAAAAATTTGAATCTGATGTATGTAGATCATATAGCAACACTTTTAGAAACAGTTAACTCACCATAGATAAGCAGGGAGTATTAATGTCCTAGGAATTCCTTTGAAAGTGATTCTCGGAACTCCCGATTTTGAAGATTTTGTAATGAACCTAGATTAGTTTGTAAAAAGATAACTTATTTTCCTGTCGAACACAACGGCACAATATTACATTTCGCTAAAAGCTACAATGTCGCAGATTGCGGCGATAAGATCCTGCTAATTTGAAAGTACACTATCATGGAAACTGCACTACCACACTCACGAAGACTTTCTACAAAAAATAACCCTTCACCACTTGTGATCAACAACTCCACTCCGGTGGCACGGCGCATTGCAATACCCGTCCCAGCCACCTAAAACCGTCTAAACCTAAAATTAGTCTATTATACCTACAAAGGCTTAACATCAAGAATCTACAATACGTTGGTGACATAGATAGAAAGCCGACAACAAGATCTGCAATGTTTAGCATGGCTATTCTCCTCATCACAGCTATTGTATTTTCTCTTTAGAAGGTGCTCCAAAAATTAAAAAAGAACGAGACGCACATCTTCCCTAAAAATTGTTATAGACAGCCTGAAGAAGCCCGAGGACGGCCTACATTTAGAAGGGGACGAGTTAACTCAAGTAGCTCACCCACAGACGGAGAACTCACGCGTGGCTTGAGTGAACAAAATCCTATCTCTTGCCAGCCACTGCGTTGGTAGCTTGATACTATTTGTAGTGCAACGGTGTAAAGTCACGTAGCAAGGCTCTAGATATACTATTCTTTAGATTTAAGTTTTAGTTATAAATTGTAGCTCATAAGGTGCAGCAGTAGTACACCAAATTATAATAAAATAAACAATACAAAATAACATGTGTTGTTTAACTTATTTAACTTATATACAAAGCCTATTAAGCAGATTATTTATTTGACAGTTCTCACGTATGGCAATGCTATGATCACCAGATGCTTATCGACGCTGAAAGCCGAGCCGAACGCAACGCTGATGAATGCTAGAAAAAAGCGTCAAAGCTGTGCGCATTCATAATCATACGAATCACACAGTTAGCGCAGAGTGGAAGTTGAAGCGGTAAATACACTTGCAGACTTGTCTGTACTACATGTCTTGTATGGCATTCCGTCGCATTTTTTTTATTTTTTTATTTTTTTGGTATGGAGGGGGAATCTTCTAAAGATACCGATAACGGTATGCACGATTCGTACTGTCCTCTAAGGTACACCTCATTTGGGACCGCGCCCATAAGGACTTGTGGACAATACGCCTACGTACTAAACCCTTAACTCCATCGTCAGTGCTTATCTGTACGGCTCACGGAACTGCCGTTAGGCATTACATCGAGAGTCCAAGCATAGCCATTCGGCTCGTCAGTTATTCATTTTTCTTAGTCACCGTTTATTCTAACGCTTTCGCTGCGTTGCCACTCTTTTTTTCGAAGTTCCTGCATGGCTAGTGCTGACCATGTTCGTACTTTATCCCAAACTAGCTTGGATTTTATCATATGTCGCACGATATTATCCGGTGTCACTCGTTCTGCTATAATTTCTTCCAGTTTGGTTCTCTCATCTTTATACCGCGGGCAGAAAAAGAAAATGTGCAGCGCATTTTCCTCACTGTTGCCGCAGAAGGAACAATTTGTATCGTCGTCATGGCCATATTTGTACAGATATTCTCTGAAACATCCATGCCCCGTCAAAAACTGCGTCAAGTAAAAATCAGTCTCTCCATGCTTTATTTCTAACCACGCTTGCACGTTTCCGATGAGTCGATGGGTCCATCTTCCGGTCGTTGCTGCGTCCCATCGTCTCTGCCATTCATTGAGACTTGCTTGTCTTTCCCCTTTTCGCTCATGTGCTGTGAGTCGCCTACCAATACTTTTGGATGTATCGAAAATTCTTTTCAGCTCCATCGCCATTATGTCTGGCGGAACGATGCCCGCTATAATACAGATTGCCTCATGTGATACCGTTCGGAATGCACTAGCGACTCTGATAGCATTGAGCCTAGTTACCGTATTAACTTTCTTGGCGTATGTATTGCGCAACAGGGCTGGTCCCCATATGGGTGCCGCATACATTAGTATTGATTGGCTCACCTTAGCCAATAATGCTCTTCTGTTGTGGGTTGGTCCACCAATGTTGGCCATTATCCTCGACAGCGCGGCAGTTACGCGTGTCGCTTTTTCACAGACTTTGTCAACGTGCATTTTATAACATAGCCTCGTATCAATCAGGACTCCTAAGTACTTCAGTGATCTCTGTGTCGTGATGTTATGCCCGTCAATATTAAGTGTGACATATTCAAGCTTCTTCCTACTCGTTATTAACACCGCTTCGGTTTTATGGCCATCAAGCTGGAGATTTGTTGCAGTGAGCCAGTTCCTAATTTGTACAGCTGTACTATTAGTTAAATTCTTAATTTGTTCAAGCTCCTTTGCCACTACGGTTACTGCAATATCATCCGCGTATCCGATGATCTGCACTTCCCTCGGAAAAGGAAGACACAACACACCGTCGTAGAGTACATTCCACAACAGTGGTCCAAGCACGGAACCTTGCAAAACCCCTCCTGTTACCATATACTTTCTGGGCCTATCTTCGGTGTCGTACAATAACACCCGATCAGACAGGTAGCTGGACACGATTCTCACTAGATAAGTCGGTGTTGACTTTCGTTTCAGAGCTTCTATGATGTGAGGCCAATATGCAGAATTAAACGCGTCCAGATTAACCTCTCGAGTATCTTGCCAACGGTATCCAGCATGCACAGTGGCCTATATGAGCTGGGTTCGCCAGCTGGTTTATTAGGCTTTTGTAATAGGACTAGCCGCTGCTTTTTCCAAACTTTTGGGAATACACCATTTTGCATACACCTCGTAAATAGTTCACAAAAAGGCCTCGCGTTTTGGTTGATGGCAATTTTCAAAGCTTTATTTGGGATGCCATCCAGACCTGCTGCTTTGGTATTACCAAATCTTTCTGCTGCTCGTAACACCTCTACGTCAGTGACTGTTGGTACGTTTTTTCGGGTGGATCTTCTCCTCGTGCCTGTCGGTTTTCAACGGGCTGTGAAGGAAAGAGTGTTTCCACCACCGTTTTCAGTAGTATGGGGCAAGTTGGAGCTTCACTTTTGCCACCTTTAATCCTCGACATTACAATCTTGTACGCATCGCCCCACGGATTTTCATCGATTTTCCCACATAATTCTTTGAAACAGTAGGTCTTACTTTTCTTTATGGCTTTTTTCAGGTCGTTGCGTTTACTTTTGAACCTTTCGCGTAGTTCCGTTTGCTCCGTCGCGCCTCGACTTCTTTGGTATATTCTCCTGGCTTTGTGGCAATCTCTCCTTAGAGTGTCGATTTCTGCATTCCACCAGTATACGGGTTTTCTGCAGGCCCCAAATTTCTTTCTGCACATTGAAGCGTTGCAGGCTTTGCTAATGTGTTTCACCAGCATCTCCGCTTGTCGGTCTATGTCTTCCACATAGTTGAGATTATCCTCCAGTGATAGTCTGAAAAGTTCGTCATCAAGGGTTTTGATTTTCCACCCTCTCGTTTGTACGCTGTTAGTAAGCACACTCCGTCGATTTTGCATTAAGTGTCCAATTTCTTTAATAATAGCCTGATGATCGCTATGTGTATAGAGATCACACACCTGCCAGCTTGTTGTGCGCACGAGAGACCTACTTGCGAATGTGATATCAATCACAGAGCCCCTACCGTTCTTTTCGAACGTGTTTTGATTTCCAGTGTTTAACAACACTGTGTCTAACACCGAAAACGCCTTGAGGAGGGCATCTCCACGCCTGTTTGTGTAGATGCTACCCCACTCCGTCGCCCACGCATTAAAGTCACCTGCCACCACGTTCATCGTAGTGGTCAACACTTCTTTCACTAATTCGTCCAGTATTTTTTCAAAGTCACTCTGGGATACGCTTGGTGGGATGTAGCAACTATAGAAGTTGATTCCACCGATCTTTGCCCTGGCGTAGAACGGTTTATCTACTAGTGGTTTGTCTTGGAAAGCTTTTCCACCACATGCCCATATCGCAGCTTTATTTGTGCAGTCTGATATCCATGTGGATTCGCTTTTGTTTCTGTACTGCTCACTGATTATAGCAACGTCTATTTTTTGTTCATACACCGTCTGGCTTAGAAGCTCTTGAGCAGCCTCGCAGTGGTTCAAATTAAGTTGCAGTACTCTCATCTTTTGGTACTTTTGATTGCTTCTTGATATAGGGGGCATTTCTTACTACCTATTTGGTGGTCGGTGTTCTCCCTACTCCTGCTCCTACATGCGATACACGACGGTTTTTTGGTGCACTCTTTCACTTGCTTCTATCGTCAGGATTGTTACATGCCTTCGCAACATGTCCGTATTCGAGACATCTGAAGCATCTTCGTATATTCAACTTCTCTCTTATTCTGCATACTACCCAGCCTATTTTTATTTTATGTAAGTCGAGTAGGAAGCGGAAAGGAAACTAATCAAAACACGTTCGAAAGAACGGTAGGGGCTCTGTGATTGATATCACATTCGCAAGTAGGTCTCTCGTGCGCACAACAAGCTGGCAGGTGTGTGATCTCTATACACATAGCGATCATCAGGCTATTATTAAAGAAATTGGACACTTAATGCAAAATCGACGGAGTGTGCTTACTAACAGCGTACAAACGAGAGGGTGGAAAATCAAAACCCTTGATGACGAACTTTTCAGACTATCACTGGAGGATAATCTCAACTATGTGGAAGACATAGACCGACAAGCGGAGATGCTGGTGAAACACATTAGCAAAGCCTGCAACGCTTCAATGTGCAGAAAGAAATTTGGGGCCTGCAGAAAACCCGTATACTGGTGGAATGCAGAAATCGACACTCTAAGGAGAGATTGCCACAAAGCCAGGAGAATATACCAAAGAAGTCGAGGCGCGACGGAGCAAACGGAACTACGCGAAAGGTTCAAAAGTAAACGCAACGACCTGAAAAAAGCCATAAAGAAAAGTAAGACCTACTGTTTCAAAGAATTATGTGGGAAAATCGATGAAAATCCGTGGGGCGATGCGTACAAGATTGTAATGTCGAGGATTAAAGGTGGCAAAAGTGAAGCTCCAACTTGCCCCATACTACTGAAAACGGTGGTGGAAACACTCTTTCCTTCACAGCCCGTTGAAAACCGACAGGCACGAGGAGAAGATCCACCCGAAAAAACGTACCAACAGTCACTGACGTAGAGGTGTTACGAGCAGCAGAAAGATTTGGTAATACCAAAGCAGCAGGTCTGGATGGCATCCCAAATAAAGCTTTGAAAATTGCCATCAACCAAAACGCGAGGCCTTTTTGTGAACTATTTACGAGGTGTATGCAAAATGGTGTATTCCCAAAAGTTTGGAAAAAGCAGCGGCTAGTCCTATTACAAAAGCCTAATAAACCAGCTGGCGAACCCAGCTCATATAGGCCACTGTGCATGCTGGATACCGTTGGCAAGATACTCGAGAGGTTAATCTGGACGCGTTTAATTCTGCATATTGGCCTCACATCATAGAAGCTCTGAAACGAAAGTCAACACCGACTTATCTAGTGAGAATCGTGTCCAGCTACCTGTCTGATCGGGTGTTATTGTACGACACCGAAGATAGGCCCAGAAAGTATATGGTAACAGGAGGGGTTTTGCAAGGTTCCGTGCTTGGACCACTGTTGTGGAATGTACTCTACGACGGTGTGTTGTGTCTTCCTTTTCCGAGGGAAGTGCAGATCATCGGATACGCGGATGATATTGCAGTAACCGTAGTGGCAAAGGAGCTTGAACAAATTAAGAATTTAACTAATAGTACAGCTGTACAAATTAGGAACTGGCTCACTGCAACAAATCTCCAGCTTGATGGCCATAAAACCGAAGCGGTGTTAATAACGAGTAGGAAGAAGCTTGAATATGTCACACTTAATATTGACGGGCATAACATCACGACACAGAGATCACTGAAGTACTTAGGAGTCCTCATTGATACGAGGCTATGTTATAAAATGCACGTTGACAAAGTCTGTGAAAAAGCGACACGCGTAACTGCCGCGCTGTCGAGGATAATGGCCAACATTGGTGGACCAACCCACAACAGAAGAGCATTATTGGCTAAGGTGAGCCAATCAATACTAATGTATGCGGCACCCATATGGGGACCAGCCCTGTTGCGCAATACATACGCCAAGAAAGTTAATACGGTAACTAGGCTCAATGCTATCAGAGTCGCTAGTGCATTCCGAACGGTATCACATGAGGCAATCTGTATTATAGCGGGCATCGTTCCGCCAGACATAATGGCGATGGAGCTGAAAAGAATTTTCGATACATCCAAAAGTATTGGTAGGCGACTCACAGCACATGAGCGAAAAGGGGAAAGACAAGCAAGTCTCAATGAATGGCAGAGACGATGGGACGCAGCAACGACCGGAAGATGGACCCATCGACTCATCGGAAACGTGCAAGCGTGGTTAGAAATAAAGCATGGATAGACTGATTTTTACTTGACGCAGTTTTTGACGGGGCATGGATGTTTCAGAGAATATCTGTACAAATATGGCCATGACGACGATACAAATTGTTCCTTCTGCGGCAACAGTGAGGAAAATGCGCTGCACATTTTCTTTTTCTGCCCGCGGTATAAAGATGAGAGAACCAAACTGGAAGAAATTATAGCAGAACGAGTGACACCGGATAATATCGTGCGACATATGATAAAATCCAAGCTAGTTTGGGATAAAGTACGAACATGGTCAGCACTAGCCATGCAGGAACTTCGAAAAAAAGAGTGGCAACGCAGCGAAAGCGTTAGAATAAACGGTGACTAAGAAAAATGAATAACTGACGAGCCGAATGGCTATGCTTGGACTCACGATGTAATGCCTAACGGCAGTTCCGTGAGCCGTACAGATAAGCACTGACGATGGAGTTAAGGGTTTAGTACGTAGGCGTATTGTCCACAAGTCCTTATGGGCGCGGTCCCAAATGAGGTGTACCTTAGAGGACAGTACGAATCGTGCATACCGTTATCGGTATCTTTAGAAGATTCCCCCTCCATACCAAAAAAAAAAATAAAAAAATAAAAAAAATGCGACGGAATGCCATACATGACATGTAGTACAGACAAGTCTGCAAGTGTATTTACCGCTTCAACTTCCACTCTGCGCTAATTGTGTGATTCGTATGATTATGAATGCGCACAGCTTTGACGCTTTTTTCTAGCATTCATCAGCGTTGCGTTCGGCTCGGCTTTCAGCGCCGATAAGCATCTGGTGATCATAGCATTGCCATACGTGAGAACTGTCAAATAAATAATCTGCTTAATAGGCTTTGTATATAAGTTAAATAAGTTAAACAACACATGTTATTTTGTATTGTTTATTTTATTATAATTTGGTGTACTACTGCTGCACCTTATGAGCTACAATTTATAACTAAAACTTAAATCTAAAGAATAGTATATCTAGAGCCTTGCTACGTGACTTTACACCGTTGCACTACAAATAGTATCAAGCTACCAACGCAGTGGCTGGCAAGAGATAGGATTTTGTTCACTCAAGCCACGCGTGAGTTCTCCGTCTGTGGGTGAGCTACTTGAGTTAACTCCTCCCCTTCTAAATGTAGGCCGTCCTCGGGTTCTTCAGGCTGTCTATAACAATTTTTAGGGAAGATGTGCGTCTCGTTCTTTTTTAATTTTTGGAGCACCTTCTAAAGAGAAAATACAATAGCTGTGATGAGGAGAATAGCCATGCTAAACATTGCAGATCTTGTTGTCGGCTTTCTATCTATGTCACCAACGTATTGTAGATTCTTGATGTCAAGCCTTTGTAGGTATAATAGACTAATTTTAGGTTTAGACGGTTTTAGGTGGCTGGGACGGGTATTGCAATGCGCCGTGCCACCGGAGTGGAGTTGTTGATCACAAGTGGTGAAGGGTTATTTTTTGTAGAAAGTCTTCGTGAGTGTGGTAGTGCCGTTTCCATGATAGTGTACTTTCAAATTAGCAGGATCTTATCGCCGCAATCTGCGACATTGTAGCTTTTAGCGAAATGTAATATTGTGCCGTTGTGTTCGACAGGAAAATAAGTTATCTTTTTACAAACTAATCTAGGTTCATTACAAAATCTTCAAAATCGGGAGTTCCGAGAATCACTTTCAAAGGAATTCCTAGGACATTAATACTCCCTGCTTATCTATGGTGAGTTAACTGTTTCTAAAAGTGTTGCTATATGATCTACATACATCAGATTCAAATTTTTGGCATATGCGACTGGGAGAAGTGGTTCATAAGTAATCTTGTTTCGCTATATTTCTGAAAGACTTATCTGTCCTTAAGGACCTCTCTCCTTTTTATTAAAACCGCTGTTCCCAAGTCGGTTTCCATTGCAGCTTCCTGACAAAATATTGGCATTGATGGGTAAAAAAATGTATAATCTGTATTAGCGGTATTGATTAATGCCGATAATTCGCGAATTCACTGGTTTCATCCAATGTTGACTGCCATGGAATCAAAAATTCCCATATGGTTGATATTACATATATTTTTTCAATTGAGTTTGAGTAATTATTTGTCTTCTCAGAACGTTTGATTAGTGCTGTACTATTTCCTTGTGAAGTGTATCTGTTGTTACAAGACTTCTACATTACAATTCGAACATGTCCGTCATTTCCTGGGTATGTTTCTACAATTGTTTTTGGAAGAAATATTATGGTTTGTATGTTATCATCATCCCCGCCTTCTCCTGTGGTTTTAACTAATTCGGTTGATATTTCCTTAGTCTTTGATTCATTCATTTCTGCGGAAGGTTCTTCTTCAACTATATATTTGTGAATCAATTCTTCTTTTATTTCCGTTGTTTCAAAAAAATCAAGTGCAACTTCATATCTTTTGATTCTTTGATTCATTCATTTCTGCGGAAGATTCTTCTTCAACTATATATTTGTGAATCAATTCTTCTTTTATTTCCGTTGTTTCAAATAATTCAGTTGCAACTTCATATTTTACTGAGGAGCGTTCTTCCTCTCTTGATGCATTATCATAATCGTTTTCTGTTGTGACGCTTTTTAGTTCTACTAACGGTTTAATGGTTTCTAAAAAATTGATTTCATCATATTGATAAGTTTCATCTCTAATATCATTCGCCTCTAATTCGTCTGTACTTTGATATTCTAATTCCTCTTGAGCAGGTTTGCTTTTATTTCGTAAAAGATGATTTATTATATGTTGCTTTGGTTGCGTAAACCATGCAGTCCCTTGCAGTACATAAGGAGATAAACTTGATATTGATAAAAAATATAATAAATAAAATAAAAATTATTTTTAGACAGTTGCACATTTTTACAATCTGAATTTAAACTTTGTTGTTGTCGATATTCATTTCGATTGGCCCTTTCTTCCAAGCAAAAAGCTTTTTCTTCTTTGCAAAATTATTTGAGAATTTAAAAGGTTCATGATTAGACTCAACTTCTTGAGCTAAGGCTAACGCTGATGGCAGGTCATTTGGGCGTGCCGCAAAAAGAATGTCACTTAAGGGTTTTTTCATACCTGAAATAAATATCCTCAGTGCATCTGTTCTGTATTTCTCGTTTAGAGAAGCAGCTAAGGTGCTTTCGTATGTGATTATAGTTTTATTAAAAAGGAGCGTTAACTTACGCTCGATTTCTTCATAGAACTGCATTATCGACAAGTTTCCTTGACATATTACAATAATTTATGAAAATTAAGAAAATTAATTAATTAACTCTCGCACAGATTCTGTTAATAACTCTCTTGTTTTTAAAAATCATTTTTATACTCTCGCAACAAAGTTGCTAGAGAGTATTATAGTTTTGTTCACATAACGGTTGTTTGTAACACCCAAAACTAAACGAGTTAGATATAGGGTTATATATAACAAAGTGATCAGAGTGAAGAGTGGAGTTTAAATCCGAATGTCTGTCTGTCCTTCCGTCCGGCACACTTATTTCTTGGCACCATAGGAAGGTTGCATTCGAAAATGAGCAAAATCGGACCACTACCACGCCCACAAAATGGCGAAAACCGAAAACACACAAAGTGCCATAACTAATCCATATATAAAGCTGTGGAAATAAAATTTGGTATGAAGGATCGCACTATGAAGGGGCATATTTGGATGTAATTTTTTTAAGAAGGTGGGCGTGGCCCCGCCCCCAAATAGGTTTTTTGTACATATCTCGGAAACCAATAGAGCTATATAAACCAATCTTTCTGCAGTCGTTTTTTTAGCCACTTAATACAGTTCAAAAATGAATCAATTCAATTCCATACAAAGGTTAGGTTGAAAATTACTAGATGTGGGTTAACTCACTAACGAAAAACGTCAGAAACACTCAATTTCACATAAGAAATGGCAGATGGAAGCTGCACTCAGATTTTTTTTACAAAATGAGAAATGGGCGTGGCGTCGCCCACTTATGTGTCAAAAACCATATCTCAGGAACTACTCGACCGATTTCAATGAAACTTGGTTTGTAATAGTTTCCTTACATCCCAATGATATGTTGTGAAAATAGGCCAACTCGCTTCACAACCACGCCTACTTCCTATATACCACAACTTTGAAGACAATCTGAATCGTTTACTTTACAATATATAAAGTAAGTGCTAGTGAAGATATCGGTGCAGAACTTAGCACAAATACTATGTTAATAGTGTTGCAGCCCAATTCTAAAAATCATCGAAATCGGACCATAGGTTTTTAAGGCCCCGTATATCGAACCCGAGGGCCTCGGTGCTTCTAACCTAATATTATGGTTTCCAACTTTCAATCGACTTTATACAATATATATGACAAATATGTGGTCAAATTGTGTATAAAATGTTCGGTTACACCCGAACTTAGCCCTTCCTTACTTGTTTTAAATAATTTCGATTTTTTTTTGTTTAATAAGCACTCTACTTACACGCTTCTTTATTTATTTAGAATAGTTATGTTACAATCCGTTTTTGCTGGGTTCCAATCCTTCTTGTTGGAGGCCAGTTAAATAAGTTAAACAACACATGTTATTTTGTATTGTTTATTTTATTATAATTTGGTGAACTACTGCTGCACCTTATGAGCTACAATTTATAACTACAACTTAAATCTAATGAAAAGTATATCTAGAGCCTTGCTACGTGACTTTACACCGTTTACACCGTAAATAGTATCAAGCGACCAACGCAGTGGCTGGCAAGAGATAGGATTTTGTTCACTCAAGTCACGCGTGAATTCTCCGTCTGTGGGTGAGCTATTTGAGTTAACTTATACATACTTGATTACCGAACCTATAATTTGACTTGGAAGTCTGTTGAATTTAGAATTCTAAGTTATGTTGACATTTGAACTGCTTTCTCTCTCTCATTGTTTCTCTTTTTATTCTGATTGCACTGTTCCAGTATTGCCTGAATATTTTCCGTAAAAATTAAATATGTTAAGATTTTAATATTTATAAATCTTTAAAAATAGGAAAAAGTTACGTTAATCCTGCACAAAATTACTTTTTTCGAAGCAATTTTTTTATCCTCCCTTATATTTATAACGTAAAATCTTCTATAACTTTAAGTGCAAAAAGCAAACAAAAGGTTGTCAAATTAAATTCATCACAAAGAGGTTCTTTATCTTTAGGGTAATCTTTACGAATGCCACAGAAACATAACTATTGCAAATCTCTCTTAAAACAAAAATACTATACATACATACATATATTAAATATTTTAGTGTTAAGGGGCACACCTAGTGTAATGGCCTAAAAAATTGGTGATTTTTGGGAATGTTTATTAAAAAAATACTTTATCAATTATTTCAAAATTGTAAGAATATATTTATACATGTTTCAAGAATATACAGTGAAATTTTTGAAGAAAAAACGGCCGTGGGTACCAACTCTGGTAACAAGAGAAGGTCCCGGAAGAAGCCTAACAAGGAGGGGATGAAAGCCAAGGCCAGTTACAAGGCGGGGTCGGAATATGTAACCGAATCGAGGGCAAGTCCAACCTGATGGAAGATGAGGTGCAACGGTTGGCTTGAGCCAGAGAGGAGGTGAAGACCGGCTGGGAGCAATTTGCAACTCGTAACTGGTGCAATGCCTCGGATCCAGCTTTTGCTAATCGGATTGAAGAGCAAATAGCTGAAAAGAGGCAGCGTTCGACGGAGAGCGAACCGAAGGCGCCAGCGAAAAATAGGAAGTGCAAGGACGTAGCTGAGAAGCAACACGTCAGGCATGCCGACGATAAACCAACGATGTCCAAAGCAGCGTCGGTAGCTAGTGAGATTGCAAAACGACATCTTATCGTGGCACTCATTGACCGTAGTAACCCGCTGCGGCAGATGTCAGTTGGAAAATAGTGGAAATGAAGCTATTGGAAGTCCTCTTTGCGAGGATGGATACTGAGCCAAGCGCACCCATGCCCACATTTGATGACGATGTGCCTTTAGTCCAAGAACCATGGATAGCATCGGGTAACGTGGTCGCTGGACTAAAGTCACAAAACTTTACCATATGCACCCCGAGCGTTATTAACAAGATAAGAACAGCCATACTAGTGAGCAAAAATACGTATTCCCATATTGATCTTAACCTCTCCACAGACGACCTGACTGTTGTGACAGTAGAGGATGTCAAGGATGACCCTACTTGCATCCTGTTACTTGCCACATGATGCTGAAGCACCCACGGCAGAGGTACATAGGCTTATAGTTGCATCCCGAAGAAGAAAACAGGCGCTAATAGTGGGAGCCGATGCCAACGCCCATCACACGATCTGGGGCAGCACCGATATCAATCAAAGAGTTGAGTCCCTACTCAACTTCATTTTACAAAGTAGTCCAGTGATAACAATGTGAGTGCAATGGAGAGTGTTAAGTAAACCGCCATTCTCTGACCACAGGTACATCTACTTCTCTATAACAACTGTACCGAAAGTGCTGGGTGCCAGACCACAAGTACATAGAGGGTAACGAGGTAGTGGACGAGATTGCCAAAAGAGGCGTAAAACTGTCATCTGAAAGCATGATCAACGTAGGCGCACGCCACAAGGCACCAGAGAAACAATGGAGCATCTCTTGTTCGAATGTCCTGCATTATCAAACAACGGCTTCATCATTTGGGGGCTATACATTACGTTAATCTGGAAGATAATTCGTTAGTGAAGCCACATAGCCATTTGAAATTCGTATGGATTTTAGTTCCATCATTTTTTCCTTCTCAATTTGTAGTTTTTCTTTCTCCGTTTCCACTAGTGCTTCCAACAACTTTTCTTGTTTTTGCGACTCTGTTGACAAAAAGTCAATAATTCGTTTCTCTTTCGATTTTCTAACGAATATTCAACGCTATTATTATCGTAGACTTCGCCCATTTCTTCAAAAAAGTCTCAATTGGACGTTGTATTTCTCCTTTTAGTCCCAATATATTGGAGAATCAGTGCATTATTTCATCTACGGAAAAAGAATTGTCCACGTCTTGTATTTCTCGTCAAATTGCCTGCCAAATTGTGGTACGCTTTTTTATTTTGGCAATAAAATCGCTCTCGTAGCGGAGCCGTACTGCTATGAGCAATTTTTTGCGCTCACGTTTCCACTTTTTATCACTATAAACAGATAAAGAGATTTGCATGTGGCCACATGTAGAAGTGCACGTGCAAGAAAGGAAAGTTTCTCTCAAGTAGCTCACGAGGTCCGGTCATAGACCAAGTATTCTTTGGATACCTAACAGACATCCATTTGCCGGCGACTTAAACTGAGAAGGCGTAACCAACTTCTGCTACTGTGGGTAAAATTTGACTTATCACATAAAAAAACATGCCTCAGTGAAAAATCATTTTACGAAATATTTACAACACTTACAAACGATTTGAAGTCACACACCTGGAATGTTCGGACCCTTAATGAAGTGCGATTTATGGAAGAATGTGAGTCCTGTGAAATATACTACAACGGCGCAAATTTGGTGTGGAATGTGTGGTGGGAGAGAGTCTCCGTCGTCGAGTCCTGGCGTTCACACCGGTGGATGAACGTGTATCGCTGATTTGCGCCCACTTCCCGACGGAAAAGAAGGACGATGTGATCAAAGATTCTATTAGCGCCTAGAACGCACCTAAAACGCTGCCACCGCCATTATGTTAAAATCGTCCTTAGGTTCGGCACAACAGTTAGAAAATTCAATCATTCATCATTCATGGCGAAACATCCCCAACGACCTGAGGCTGATCAAATTCGCGGGTCCGAAATATGGTTGTCTGTAGTACCATGATTCCGGCAAAATAAAATTAATTAAGCTACACGACTGTCCCCCGATCGAAAATTACGATCATGTTGTGATTGAAGTCATGTATCCAATGTTATAGACGTGTATTCGTTCCGAGAATCAAATATTGGACCTAATCATTGAATCCGTTTCGATCGAAAAATGGTTCGATTCGATCGAAAAATTTTACATGGGAATCATTGAATCCCTATCGATAGTCACATTTTCGATCGAATTGAACTTAGTTACCGACGTGATAAATTGCTTTCCGCGGCACATAGATGTCACTAATTTCGGAATCATTAATACCGCAATATCGAAAATTTGCATCGAAATCAATCCGTTGGTGAGTGCGTTGCGGAAATTTTAAAGAAATGGAAAATTTGTAAGTATTTGAAGTTACACCCCGATACAGTGAAAGGATTTTCGCAGAGAGCACCAGGCGACTTGAATAGTTTTTGGGAAGAAATATCAAATAAACTGAACGCTTTATGTCCTCCAATCAAGGACAGAACTGGATGGAAGAAGGTATGAAAAATCATAATTTGTAAATTATCGGCTATTAAACGTCTTTCTTAACCTATAACTAGGTTTGGACATATTTTAAGTTTGCAACAAAGAAAAAAATGGTAAAAAATGCAAAACACATTTCTGGAACAGGTGGTGGGCCCTTCAGCCAAGTTTCTTTAAGTTCACTTGAAGAGGAAGTGAGTGTTATACTGTCACTCAATACATCAGTGAAGGGCTTAAAAGGCATTAACAGTTTTGGATGCTTACCACTCACTTCAATAGAAAATATCCCTGATGAGATTCCTACAACAAGTAGTGCTAGCAAGAGACCAGTTGAGTCAATTTATACCCAGCCTGACATTGAATTGGTTGAACCTACACCACATATGACTCCTGGTCAGGCAATAGAATCTAATGTGGATGCCGATATTTTCTGTACTCCGCATAAAAAGAACAAAACAAACAAGATGGATCTTCTTACAGAACAAATAACGATCCAAAAAAAATGGAGAAAAATATTTCAAAACTGCAGGACACGTTTGTGAAACATCAAAAAGAATATATTAAAGAACAGTCCGACACAAATAGGTGGCTTAGAAAACTTAATGAAACTGAAAAGGATAAATTAAAGGAAATGAAGCGACATAATTCCGTCATGGAAAAAATAGCAATAGATAATTTAGAAACCAAAAAGAAAATTTTAGAACTAGAACTTGAAAATTTAAATAAGCCATAAGTTTTATTGTTAGTTCAAAACATTTCGTTTTAATGAATTTTTATGTTTTTTAATTTGGTCTAATAAAAATGAATTCAACATATACATATATTAAAAAATATCTAACAAACTATCTCTTATTCTACTTGCTTCGTCGGTGGGCATATCATTGTCATCATCGATGGAATATTCATTTTCAGTTGTATCCAGGTATGGCTCATTAAAAGTTTCGTTAGAATTAAAATTCAAACGAATATTATGCAATGCACAGCAGAAATTAACAATACGCGCTGCTTTAAATGGCTCGTAATGTAGACCTCGTTCAATGCAAAGGCAACGAAATACTGATTTTAATAAATTTAAATTTATTGTTTTCTCAACAATTATTCGGCCTTTAGCATGATGCGTATTAAATCTTCTTTTTCTAAGGCATGTGATTGGTTCTCTAAATGGAGTTATAAGCCACGGTTTTTAGAGGGTATCCTTTGTCACCTTTACGTATTTGCATTTTGTGGTCGCACACCTATATACATTCAAAAAAGCGAATATAAACACTTAGTTAAAAGATAATTATAAAAGCCTCACAATCATAACGTTTAGACTTGAGAATCCTTTGCGGTTATAATAGAGATGTTTATCTCTTTTTGGAGCCATTATCTTTATGTGAGTTCCATCAACTGCCATTGTCACACCCGGAATTTTTGATTTGACAAAAAAAAAGGTTTTTGATTCCAATTCTTCGCTGTAAGTCATGTTAATAGAAATCCACCTCGAACATAGCCTGTACTCAAGACAGTTAAGAACTTCTTCCAATATTCCACAGAATGTCGATTGGGCCACATTTATATTGAAGTCCTTTCCAATGCAATGCTGATAGTTGCCTGTGGCAAAGAAACGTAGACATGCAGCAAGCTTTAATTTCGGGGAAAGAGAACCTTGTCTCTTATCATTTCCACATACATTTTCGTATTCCCTTAAAATATATATAAATGCTCTCTTGTTGACGCGAAAATTTTTGATGAAACTGTAAATACGTATACATATAAATGAAGTTATGTATTCCTTTTTTAGCTTTAATACTTACTTAAAATCATCCTTTTCCAATATGTCTTTTGAACTATTTCTTAAATTTCTGCGCTCACGACGAATTTTTACACAATTTTCATTTTCACTATCACTATCACTTAAATTTAACGCGATTGTATCCATTTCAAATATTTATATAAACGAAATAAAAATTCCAGAGAATTTAATTTTTCAAACCTGTCAAACTTACAGTCGACAATGAAGTTTGACATTTTTATTTTGTGGTAAAGCAGTTTATCGACGGAATGAATGATTGCATAAAAAATTTCGATCGAAAATACTTATCGAATCGAAATCGAATTCGCTGCGGATTCAATGATTAGGCCCATTGACTCGGACCACTATCTGGTAGCAACTATTATACGCACAAGCCTCTGTGCAGCAAATATTAGACACACTTCCAGAAACAAACGCTCAGCATTTATTTCTTTCATCTCTTCTTCTAGGACATTGTTGTCCTCCTTAGCATTCCTTTCTCCATTGGCATTAATCCTAAACTTTAAATTAAACAGTAACCAAAAATTATCCTCGCAGTCGTCTACGCCGTTACCGTGAACAGGAATATTTGGGTATCATCTGTACCTGAGATGGTGCCTGTCCAACAGGCTTTCTAAAATGCTCTTCAAAATTTCGGATGAATGATTCCACAATGATATAGGATTGTGGATGTGATGCAGCTTCAAATGTTTTCCGGACACACAGCTTCTGAAACATCACCCAACTTTTGATGCCCACGTCTGAAATCTCGCCAGTCTTTTTTATTACGAATTGGGCACACCTCTGTCCTGACCAACAAAACACTCATGTTTCCTGATTTACTGGTAGCAAATCGCTCTAATGGAGCTGCTGAACTGTACTGCTTCATCTGCCCATGACTCTTGGAACTCGACACTTTAGCTGCGAATGCAATCTCTCATTGATTGACGACAACCAACCCAATAAAATTGATTCTTCAACCACCAACTTAAAATTGTTCCACTGTGCCTTCGCGATTTGACGTTCTGCAGCTATTTCTTCTTTCTTTGGTCGTTTGTTCAACTCTACTAGCCCATGCATTACACGTTTTACAACTGGAACTTCCTGTTAATATTCTTGTAGCTTCTTCGGATTACAATCTTTTTTCCAATGGACTTCTGGCTTCTCTGGGGTCACCTGCGTCGATATATGTGCTTCCTGCTTCTTCAACTGTGTCGAAAGTTGTGATGGTATACACTCTCCATGTGCTTCCAGCTATTTTGACACCTCTGCTATATATGAGTTCACCTCAATCGACGGACTTTCCTCAAGCTCTTTCGACTGTAATGTAATTTCCGGTGGCATACTAGACAACGTCTTCTTCAATTGGCTACGTATTTGGTCCCCATACGCTTCTATCTGGCTGCACAATTGCGACGTCATCTGCGACATTAGGGACAGAGACTGTGTTCCTGTCTAAAGTTTTGACTTTCGTCCACGTTTTCTTCTTCCACTGCCACTCGTAACCGGGCTTTCAATTCGCATTTCAAACCATTTGTTGCTAACCCTCCTGGTTCAAACTCCTTTTTGAGTTGTGATATTCTTTATTTATTGAATTTAGTCATTAACTCCTATGGAATTCTTAATTGCCAATACCACTTCTGACACCAATTGTAACGGATTTCAAAAATCTGTCGTTAACGCAGAAACTCTATCCTGAGTTCGATCGCTGGATTGTCAAATAAAAGTCACACTTTAATGGATATACACAAATCTTTATTTCTAAATCCTTATAATTTAACACTTTATTACTCGATACTCTACTTTATAACTCTAACTAATAACTTACACTTTATTCGACAACTCGCTCCTTGGAATTGTCCTTACTCACCAATTCTCTTATCAGTACTTATAGAAGCTTCTGTACCGCTGTGTCTGAACTTGGTATCCCTGCAAAGCTTGTACACACAGTATGTCAAGAATAAGTTTACACATTCCAATTTCATATTTTTTTCACTTGAAGATTTAATGTGTGAAAGAAAACTATGAATACAGCTCTATTCAGAATAGCACAAAGGGAAAAGGTTCCAAACCGTATTTGTTTTGAAACCACACAAGTTTTTGCACCACAGCCAGACCAGGTAGCTCGCTTTAGACGCTTTAAACATTTAGAGATTTAAAATATTAGAAGATGTAAAAAATTGGAGTCAGCCAAGAACATAAATGATAGGTGAAAAAATCATTTATTCAAATTGTATTTGAAATTTTAGAATTAGTTTAGTAAACACATTTGGGCCTTTACAGTTTGAAGTGGTCGAACTATTGCTATTTATCACCAATTGCGTAAAAACGTTTGAGAGCTATCACAAATGTTTTCTATAACACTCAAAAAAGTGTATAGTGTGTAAAATTTATTAGAAAATGAGAAAAGACTATAAGCAAAGCTAATCAAAAATTACTAGACGTAAAAAGCTTTTAATTATTCATAACGTCACTATTAGCAATCAAAACTTTGCATTTGTAGTTAATTTTGTCGATTTTGGAACTAGTATCAACAACACAAATAATATCAGTCTTGAAATCAAACGGATAATCACTCTTGCCAAGAGGTGCTACTTTGGACTGAGTAGTCAATTGAGAAGGAAAATCCTGTCTCGACGACCTGAACTCAAACTCTACAAGTCGCTCATTATTCTGCTTTATGGAGCAGAATTGTGAGAAAGGTTTTGCGAAACATATAATAAAAAGACAGCGGCTACGTTGGCTAGGTAATGTTGTCCGAATGGACGAAAACACTCCAGCCTTGAAAGTGTTCGATGTACCCGCTTGAGGAAACAGAGGAAGAGGAATGCCTCCACTCCGTTATAGAGATCTGGTGGGGAGCGACCTGGTTTCGCTTGGTATTTCTAATGGCGCCAAATTGCGAGAAAAAGAGAATAATGGCGCGCTCTTACATATATATTCGGCTCTAACCGCGTAAGCGGTGCGTACGTCAATTACATATATGTTGGTTGTACATAAGTATTTATGTATACCTGACGCCCATGAAGCGAAAGCTTTCATCTACATGTATGTATATAGAAAGTCGGCGCTTTTGAAATACAGTGCGCTTAAATCTATATTTTTTAATTGGAATCGAGGTTATATGTATATAGAGATATACTAAATATTATTTATGTTGTAATGGAAATGAAATCCTTAAGGAATATCGCTGTTCTACTTGCATTAACTTGGTGTGTTTTCGGTGCAGTTTCTGCGGGTAAGATTTGTGAATTTGCAAACCTGAGCACTCTCAAAGCCTTTAATGTCTTATCACCAATTTGTGTGTATATGTATGTGAAATTTAAATAAAGTGTAAATATAGAAATAGTTCATACAGTGCATTTGGAAATTGTGGAATACAGTTACCAGGGAATGTTCTCTTTCTTAAATAAATATTAAAATATATAGAGCACAATAGTTTTGTTCATCTAATGCTTCTAATTATCAATATGACTAGACGAAACGAAATCGAGGTATGTATGTAGTAAGGAGGGCCTAGCCTCGAATACTAATAAATGTAGTGTATAGTAATCCCCTCTTAAGTGCCCCTTTTGAGACACTTAAGCGGGCACTGAAACGGGGATCACTGTATATATTAAAGCTGTCTTTAAACAACTGAAAACATTAAATGTAGTACTTTACGTCAAACATCCATAATCATAAGCAGGGATGGCCACTATCGCAATCAAACAAGCATCACAAAATGAGATTGTGTTAGTGCGCTTACTGTGGGACCAAGCGAATCAACGATCAAAAACACTCAGTGTGCTTCAACGGGAAATTGTTCACAGCTGAGATCATCTACATTTATTTACTGCGTGTTTCAACACAGAGTTTTAAATAAACGCACTCTAAAATGGAAATATTCTTGTGGATTTGGAAAGAAAATATTAATGAAAAATTTAATTCATAAAAATAATTATGCTCTTTCTCACCACCTCTGAAGTTGCAATATAGGCGCGTTAACGATGTTTTTGGATGTTCGATTCCCCAGGAGGCATATTGTCACTTAAAACATTATTCACTATTTAACTTAAAAAGCTTTTGCCACAGTACATACAGTACTTATTTGTGGGGAATTCTCGGTGGTAAGATAGCCGCCATCTTGGAAAACCGCAGTGCTGTGAGTACATAATTGTCTCCGACCGATAGCAAATTTTTGGCCGATGCCAATGCCGATTAATCGGCCAGTTGGCAAAGGATCGGCCGATACCGATGCCGAAACTTTCATCAATAACTTTATTTAGTAAATTAGTAAAATAACAAAGAAAAACAGAGACAAATAACATTACAAAATAAGTAAAAAACAGTTCATATGTAAAAATTAAGTTGTTTATTTATTTAATTAATATTCAAAACTAAACAAATTATTATTATAATATATACATATATTGTTTAATATATACATATGTGTTTGCTTATTAATTTATAATATATCCTAAATTTTCAAGTCGATCTGAATAATAGTTTCCAAGATAAAACCTTTGGAAGGTGTGCGCTCCAAATCAGTTATTATTGTTCCTCAAACTTTAAACGCGTTTTTCTCGGAACCATGTTTTCAAAGTCGGTTGTCAAAGTTGTTGTTCTCGAAAACTACTCAACCGATCTTGATGAAATTTTGCATAATGTGTTCGAGATACATTTAGAAATTTTTTAAATGAATAAAAGAAAATGCCGAATACTTTCTGCTTATGCAAAACAACTCATGGAAGCAATTTACTAATGTTTTGTGCTCCAACTGATAAATTGCAAACAATTTTATCAATGTACAATATAATGTTCAAGATAAAAAAGACCGGTTAATGTAAACAAATACATGAAATGTTTACTATTTTATTGTCAAAAACGGGTATTTCAAATACTTAGTTCACTTTGTTGAATACACTTTGATCAAAACCATATAAATTATTCTTTGTAATTTCAAAAAACACGAAAAATATTTGAAAAGCTGCCAAAACCTGCATGACACCCGCGCGAAGTGCCTTTTTATACTCTCGCAACAAAAGTTGCTAAGAGAGTATTAGTTTTGTTCACATAATGGTTGTTTGTAAGTCATAAAACTAAACGAGTTAGATATAAGGTTATATATATCAAAATGATGAGGGCGACGAGACGAGTCAAAATCCGAATGTCTGTCCGTCCGTCGTGCAACGGATAACTTGAGTAAAAATGAGATATCTTGATGAAACTTGGAACACATGTTCCTTGGGACCGTGAGAGGGTTGCTTTCGAAAATGGCGGAAACCGAAAACACATAAAGTGTCGTAACTAAGCCATAAATAAAGTTATAAAAGTAAAATTTGAAAGAAAGGATCGCACTAGAAAGGGGCATATTTGAATGTAATTTGTTTGGGGAAGGGGGCGTGGCCCCGCCCCTAAATCGGTTATTCGTATATATCTCGCAAACCAATAAAGCTATATATATCAAACTTTCTGTAGTCGGTTTCTTTCGTACCCCACCACACACCATGAAATTAGTTGAAATCGGATAATAACCACGCCCACCTCCCATACTAAGGTTAGGTTGAAAATTACTAAAAGTGGGTTGTTATCTCATTAACAAAACACGTCAGAAATACTAAATTTTACAGAAGAAATTGCAGAAGGAAGCTGCACTCAGATTTTTTTACAAAATGGAAAATGGGCGTGACATCGCCCACATATGGGTCAAAAACCTTATCTCAGTAACTACTCGACGGATTCTAATGAAATTCGGTATATAATATTTTATTGACACCCTGATGACAAGTGTGGAAAATGGATGAAATCGGTTCACAACCACGACAACTTCCCATGTAACACAATTTTGCACTCCATCTTATTCCTTCACTTTATAATATATAAATAAGGAACCAATAAAGTTAGCGAAAAAAAACTTTACACAAATACTGTATATGATCTTGTGAAAAATTTGTCGAAATCGGACCATAACTTTTCAAAGCCCCGAATATCGAATATAAAGATTTCAGTGCCCCATGGCAATTTTTCACCGAAAATTTCGGTAAATCTCTCAGGTATCTTAATTTAATTTAGAGGAAATATTTTTCTTCTAATAGTGTAACTTCCCCTAGCTCTCATATACCTAATTATAGGATTTTCAAATTGGGTCAAATTGTGTGTTATCTTAATAAAAATATAACAATAAATTGCGAGAGTATAAAATGTTCGGTTGCACCCGAACTTAGCCTTTCCTTAATTGTTAGTAGTATATTACGCACGAAAACCCGCACCGAATGCCTATCGGTTTCTTTCATTCTGTTGCATTCATGTCCCAATTTCTTTCAAGTGCTAAACACAAAGACGACGACACGACACGACGTAGCGACGGCTGATCACAAATGTCGCTTTGAAGCCAGCGTCTTGAACATTTTGAAGACGGCAGCGACATATCAAACAGGAATTTCATTGTTGCCGTACTAAAATCTTCCTCTTCAATCAAATTCACATATTTAGTTTAAAGTGAAATTATTTGTGCAAAAAATGTAAAAATGGTCGATTTATTTGTTTTATCATCAATGTGCTTTAGATTTCTTACTTGTAGGTTTCTACAATGCTCTGCTAGCAGAGTTTGAGCGAAGTCGGTGCCGAACGATTACAAAATTCAAATACATATGTGTTCGTGCTAATAAATGTAAAAAAAGAATTGTATTTTATAGTTAGAAGAAATTGTATTAAAATGGGTAATATAATAATTTCAAATAACCATTTAGTGATATTTTACAATGAAATAATAGTTTTTATTTCAAATATAAATAAACAGCCCTATTCTGTGCACTTTACAAATTCAACAAATTTCTAATTTGTAAAAAATTGAAATTTATCAAGCATTTCGTATTCTGTGTCTAAAATAAAAAGCTTTTTTCTTTACAAATTGTTAAGAAGTAAAATCTCTTTGTAAAAAGCATAAAAGCAAAGCAAAGATATTTTACATTTGTCGTTATTTTATACAAAGAGGAAAAATATGAACATGTTGATGGCTCGCGTTATTGAACCATTTCTATATTAAGAAGTTTCTGTTTACCTTTTTTGTATAAAAAATTAAGATAATGAGGGTAACTTTGACGATATTGATTTCTATATATTGCATACGATTACAGTTTAGCAAAATTTTGCTAATAAAGCGAATATGTAGCCTCTGCCTTCAGATAATCAATCAACCTCATTTACGCGCGGCACTCCCCGTTTGAGGTTAAAGAGGGTCTGGCCACCAAGTAAAGGCGGTATAACCTTATCATCTATATAGAGTAAATGGGGTTGTAAAACCAAACCAAATACTTTGCATCTGGTCTGGGAAGCTTCAGTCGATATCTCGTCATCAGATAATCGGTCAATCGTAAACCAAACGTATCAACGAAGCCACAATGAAGAAATCTCGATTAAAACAAACACTCATCCAAATAATGATCTTTTGCATGAAATAGGGCCAGATTCGGAGCATGGAATATTTGGCGACTCTCAGAAACCTCACGTCTAGACTAAGAGCAAAGATTATTATTATTGTGAAATTGAAGTTAAATTATTAACTATTTTGCAACAAATATTGAAAATCATGTGAAAACTTGCGGAATAGAATAATTTAAAAAAAATTCAGAAATCAGAAATCAGCTGTTTCTGTTTACATTATTTTGTTTCCCACATGTGTGGGAAAAGCTATGCGTACTGAAGCTTTTTATTTTATCAAAATTGTCACAGAATACCAAAAAATTTCTTACTTGATAAAAATTTGAAACAATTTTCAAATTTTTTGTTATTTTGTCAAGTGCATAGGGCTGAAAATATATAGTTCCGCTCACATCAACCTGCTCAGTCAACTGCCGTTTGCAGACTGATTTTATCGTCGTTTATTTATCGTAGTGTCCCATCGTAGGTGCTCGTTTAGTGCTGAGCACAAAGACGACGACATGACACGACGTAGCGACAGTGGATTACAAATGTCGCTTTGATGTCTTGAACATTTTGAAGACGGCAGCGACATATCAAACAGCAATTTCATTGTTGCTTTCTTTCACATCAATAAAATTTATATATGTATTTAGTTTAAAGTGAAATTATTTGTGCAAAAAATGTAAAAATTGGTATATTTATTTGTTTTAAATAATCGATTGTTATTATTAATGATATATCAAGGCTATTTTACGCTTCTGCTGTCAAAATAACGTCATACTTGTTAGAACTTTGAATACATATTAATGGCAGCTCTACAGCGGCCATTTTCGTCGGCAAAATTATAATCATTTCTAATTTGGCGACAGCCAGAACTTCAACCCTTTTGTCGCGAAGTTGTACTATTGTCTAAAAAGCTGTTCCCATAAGTACGCGTGTATTTTAATATTAGACAGATGTCGCTCGTCGCTTGTCATCGCCTATGTTGTTTCCAATTGTCGATCCCTTTTGTTAGAGTTATTGTGTAATGGTGTCCAGTGAGATGTCCTCATGTTTGTGTAAGTTTTTTTTATAGTAGGGGGAAGCATCGGAATACGGAACTTTAATCCGCTAAACCTAACCTACTCACAACACAAAAACTCTCCCACGGAACCACCTGATTAATTATTACTTTGTGGGAGTGTTAAGACAATTTAAGTCGTCTCTGTCATTTAGGCCTGCCACTTCGATAAAAAAAACTTTCCAGTTATCGGAGAACTGACACATTACCACCCGTGGTTGCTTTCAACTTTTCCCTTAAGTGCCCTGGAGACGATCAAATAATTGCGTCAAACAGTGCATATGTGTTAAGCACTGAATACACTTGCAGACTTGTCTGTACTACATGTCAAGTATGACATACCGTCGCATCGTGTGGAGCCGGGTCTGCATACCAAATTTTAGGTCTGCACACAAGCATGAAGAAAATTGAAATGTTTCAATTTTTCAGTTGGTTGTTGCGACATGTATGTCCGTTTATTGTACGCAATGCAGACAGAACCTCATACTTCGAAAGAATTCAGAGCGATAGGTAGTGCGCACACAATGGCTTTAACAGATAATGAGTTTTGGCGCGATTTTATCGAAGTGTTTAGAAATGAAAAAATATTATGGGAAGTAAAAAATGACAACTACAAAAATAAATTAAAGCGTTTACAAAGCTGGGAAATTCTTTTAACAAAATATAAAGAATTTGATTCGAGGGCTACTATAGATGTTGTGAAAAAACGTATTAATGGCATGAGGAATTGCTATAGTATATATAGCCGAAAAACGTTCATGGGGCGTAATTGCGTCTCTCATGAATGTATCCTCTTTTTTTATTAGGGGTTCCACCATCGACAGGAGTTCTTAATAATTTTCATTATTCATTCGACATATGGTATATATATAAATTCATCCATAAATTCCTCTTTTTGTGAAAATTCCTCTTTTTTGCCAAAATTCCTCATTTATTTAACAAAATAAATTTTTAAAAATCATATCGAGGACAGCCGTTTATTTTGCTAACACTTGTATTGGCTTCACCAGAAAGGAGTTCTACGCGAAAAAACTTCGAACACACCTGGTTTTGGCTCGACCAGGGTAATTTTTTTGAAGCGCGGCCGAAGGCCGCCTGTGCAGAAAGCAGTTCTACGCGAAAAACTTCGAACACCCCCGGTTTTGGCTCGACCAGGGTTATTATTTTAAAGCGCGGCCCAAGGCCGCCAGTGCAGAAAGGAGTTTTACGCGAAAAAAACTTTGGACATCCCTGGAAAGATTTTTTATATACATTTTGGATGCAGAAGAGAGTTCTACGACAAAAAACTATGATATGCTAATAAATAAAACACAGTCATTAAAAAATCTATCATCTATGGTTTCTAACATGTGGCAACGCTCGTTTTCCACATAATTGTAAACACAGAAACCTTTTCAGCTATTAGTGTGCTAAGTGATTTTTAAAATAAGTAATTTTTGCCTAAAAAATCTTAAATAAATCTATATTTTGAATTAAATTGAATGTTAATAGTGTAATTTTCAATATGTGAAGTGAAAAATGTGAAAAAATAGTGTTATAGTGTGTGAAATTCCATGTGTTACTTATAGAAAAAATTGGACTTTTAAACATGAATATTTTAAAAACTATAAGTCCAATAAAACCCCGACCGCCAAAGTAATCAGAATCGTGCTGGCCTGCGCTAAAATGTCCTCTTAATCGTGCGAAATAGTGCTGAACCATTCTCTTTGGTGGTTTTTTACTTAAATCTGCACAAAAATAATTATTTTATTTCTTTGTTTCGAGCTGCGTCTATAACTTACCTTTTATTTAATAAATAAAAATGTATTTAAAAGTAAAAACAACAAACATATATGTTTGTATTGACATTTTTGTCAAAAATGTGTCCTTTTCTCGTTTTTACCATTGTGAATAGTTTACACATGTAAAACAAAAACAAGTATCCGCATATTCTCCTGTACGAAATCAAATATGTATATAACTTTGTTGTTGAAGATTGCGAGCCGAGAAGTGACCAATCGATTACAGCTATAATTATGTTGGCTAAGTCTTCCATACAAACTAAGCAATAGCTCAATTTGCTGGTCAAATAAAACACGCCTAACATCACATGAATATAATATTGCCTACTGATTGGTAAGCATGTTCAAGGGTGAAGTAATTCCTACTACTGTAGCTAAACCAATTTTATCTTCATTCTTTGGGAAAGCATTTATTGTTGAATACAGTAATCTCCATCGATTGCCCAAAATTCCGAATGTGTTTTATATGCACCCGGGCTTTAGATAACGCTAATTTACATTTGTCTTTATATTCTACTAACTGGCGGCGGGGATATCGCCGATGTAATAACTGCCATTCAATAATTTGCTTCCACCGTCACTTTGTCTTCCTAGATTCCCGACGTCTACATATTTGAGTACGTTATTAATGGAAATCTAAATGGACTTTTTAAAAATAGAATCGAAGACGCGAGTACATGTTCATTCTCATAGCGCAACGAATACTTCTCAACTAATAGTAGCCATACACGATAACAGATCGAACACACATGTGTATCGTGTATGGCCACTTCAAAGGGAAAATTCACAGGGGTCTATCGAATATTTACATTCCTAAATTTGAATGATTTTAAATGTATTTTTAAGTGAAATGTATTCATAGTAAAATAATAATAAAAGCTATTCTGTGTTGTATTCTTTTTAAATAAATGCGTTTCTTTACCTTGTTTTTTTTTTTGATATTTTGCATACGTCTTTATTGTGTTTAGTTAATCTTTTAGTTTTTCTCCCCCTTAGATTTTTTTGTCCAGTGTATTTGTGGTTGTCTTAAAGGCCTTCTGTTGCAAATTCTCGGGCGATTCTCTTTTGCAGTCGCCCATTGCGTTTACATGAGGAATTTGTGTTCGACAACTATGTTCGTGTTTTTCTCCCATTCTCTTTAATATAATTTTCTCAACTTCTTGTAAGCATCGTTTCCACATAAAAAAATATATATCATTAACTAATTTTTATCTTCTTCTTCTTGACTGGCGTAGAAATCGCTTAAGCGGTTATAGCCGAGTCCACAACAGCGCGCCAACAGGGTGCAAATCAGTGATATGTTGAAGAACCTCGCTTTGATGCGGATTGTGGCTAGACGTTCATCCACCGGAGTGAATGCCAGGATTGGACGACCGAGTCTCTCTCCCACCACGAATCCCACCCCGACTTTGCGCTCCTCCATCGCATTTCTTGGATTGCGGTGATGTCAGCCTTTACTCTTACGAGGATATCAACCAGCTGGGCAGAGGCACCTTTCCAATTAAGGGTCCGGACATTCCATGTGCAAGCCCTTAAATCATAGTCCTTTATACGTTTGCAGTGGTCGTCATAAAAAGGGGGGTGTCTCATCCGAGGCTGTTGCTTCTTATTCATTGGTTATTCGTTTTTATGTGGTGGGTCCCAAACCCTACGCACAACCGAATAAGCGGTATTCGCCTTCTCACTTTAGCTCGCTTCCAGACGAATGTCTGTTGGCTACCCAGAGGATACTTGGTCTAAGGCCGGAAGTCGTTAGCTGCTTGAGCCACATGCAAAAGAATCGTTCCTGGCCACTCCCAAGTGAATGGCAGTCAGAAACTTTTCTCACTTACGTGAACTTCTAGATATGGCTCCATCCTCCAATTAATTATCGTTATTCTCTATTTATTATGCATATTTCTATATGAACTTCCAAACTACATAGAAAAAAATAAATTATAAAATTAAAATTTTCAAATATAATTTATACATTAATTTTAAAATGTTCGCAAATGCAACACTGCTACATAACAGCGAGCTGTTACGAATAAAAACACAAAGAGTGTTGCCGAACACCGCAGGCTCGGCGCGATTGTCCTCTCTTCGCCGCCCCCTCTCCTATTAAGTAATAATTGCCGCCACAGAAGTTCATCCGTGTGAAAGAGCTCAAAGTGTATTGGTCTCGTCGGCTTTTGTCGGCTATACGTACGCTACACAGATTTGTTGTCGGCTCTGCTTGATGAAAATCTAAAATTTTTAATATTTTAATTCGCCGACCGCAAATTTGATCGTCTCCATTAAAGTGCTGACCACAAAGACGACGACACAACACGACGTAGAGACGGCTGATCACAAATGACGCTCTGAAGCCAGCGTCTTGAACATTTTGAAGACGGCAGCGACATATCAAACAGCAATTTCATTGTTGCCGTACTAAAATATTTCAATTCAATAAAATTTACATATTTAGTTTAAAATGAAATTATTTGTGCAAAAAGTGTAGAAACTGACGATTTATTTGTTTTAAATAATCGATTGTTATTATAAATGATATATCAAAGGTATTTTACGTTTCTGCTGGCAAAATAACGTCAAATTTGTTATAACTTTTAATAATTGTACATTTCACATATTAGTGGCAACTCTACAGCTGCCCATTGTCGTCGCCAAAATTAGAAACATTTTTAATTTAGCGACAACTACAAGCCAGTTGTCGCGTAGTCGTGCTGTTGTCAAAAAATCTGTGCCCATAAAAGTCCAGACCCAATGCTGGCTGGCTTTACTTGCTTTGCTGTGAGAACTGTCAAAACTGAATAGAACTATACTAGAGCATATGAAAAGAGGCCAAATGGAGCTTTGCTTCAAGCACTTGAAGTTACGAATAGATCTATGCTCTATTTGCCAGCGCTTCTGGCGCTTTTGACATTTGATATTGTAACTAGGGTTGCCAGTTTGGGTGAAATGTACCAGTTTCTGTAATTTTTTTGTTGCTACATTGGCACACAAAAATTTATCACATAAATTACTGGCGTTTGCCAGTACAAATAGTTAAAACGTAGAATATTTAAAATAGTTGATGTAAGTATGTAGAAATTTACAAAGAGTTTATAATAATATAACATTTAACATGAAACTATTGGCAAGTTTTGTTTGATTTTTTGATGTACAAATTATTAGGTGTGTGGCAATAGTGATTGTGACATTATTTTCAAAGCGTTCAAAGCGCTCAATTGGTAATACGAGTACAAGCATTCAAAGTACGCAAAGTAAACGAAAGCAAGTAAAGCCAGCCAGTTTTGGGTCTGGACCTTAAGAACGCGTGTATTTTAATATTTGACAGATGTCGCTCGTCGCTTGTCGTCTTCTACGTGTTCAGCACATCATGCTTGAAGAAAAAAAGTTCATTTGCCTTCTGACGTTCAACATGGCCGGATGCGCTGACGAAATTAATTGCATATTACGGTATATTGGACGTAGTAGTAGTAGTAATCGGGATGAGAAGAGGAAGCAATGGAATTTATTTTAAGGAATTTGTTTTAAAAAGTAATATTTTTTAAATAAAATTCCAGAAGATGCCAATAAAAGCATATCATCGCCCGATGTTTACATGACAACCGAACTCATTCAGAGTAAATATAAAATAAAAAAATTAATTTTAAAATGTATTGCGGGCAAAACACGAGTGAACATTACTCACACATATGCAATGCTTGACGTGATTATTTGATCGTATACAAGGTCCTTTAAGTTAATATAAATATTAAAGTTAGCTGCAGAAATTTGCAGATATATGCATATACTAACTCCATCCTTTTGTCTTCAAGGTCAAATTTGCCTTGTAAAGTGCTATAACTAAGCCATAAATAAAGTTATATAAACAAAATTTGGTAAAAAGGATCACATTAGGGAGATGTATATTATGATATTTTTTTTTTGGGAAAGTGGGCGTGGCTTTATGTTTTTTGTGAACATCTCATAAACTGCTAAAGCTGTATCAACCAAATTTTCTGTCATTTTCTTTAGGCACTTCATTATACAGCATGAACTTGGAGGAAATCGGATTATAACCACGCCCATCTCCAATACCAATTTTATGTTAAAAACTACTAAAAGTGCTTTAATTTAGTAAGGAAAAACACCACAAATCCTAAATTTTATTGTAAAGGTGGTACAGAATAGCTATGTATGTTAAACTTGGTATAAAAAATGGACAATAAGCGTGGCTCCGCCCACTTATGGGTTCAAAATCATATCTCAGGAACTACTCGAGCAATTCTAACAAAATTCGGTACATAACACATTCAGGGTGCTAAGGACTATGTGTTTTAAATTAATTGTTTTGAAAAAAGTACTTTTTGTCCAATTATTGTAACTTTTTTCTATTCTTGAAGGTTGATTGATATAATTCTGGTACAGTCTCATAATTGAAGCAATGGCAATTAAAAGAGAAACAGATCAATGTCAGAATTGAATCAATGAGTGAATGAGAGCAGGTCAAATGCCAACTAAACTTAGAATTCAAAGGTCAACAGACTTCCTAGTTATGCGCTCCGTAATAATATATGTTCATGTAAAACATACTTAACAGATTATTTATGTGTTAGTACTCATGAATGGCAATGCTATGCCAAGTATGCATAATTGGGCCCTTTGAAGTGGTTCAATTATTGCCCTATAATCACAAATTGGATGAAAGCAGAGATAGACCTCCATTCCGTTGCAAAGATCAGGCATAAGTCATGCCTACGCATTTTATTTTACGACAATCTTGCAAATATGCAAGACCAATTTCATTGATATTCATGGCATGTTTACAATTAATTCACAATCAGCTGATATTGCCACAATATTGCCAAAGAGCGCTTATTTAACTTATATTGCCATATTTCCAACGGGCCATTTATGTATAATGGCGACGTTAAATTAGTACCACTAATGTCCTTCTGGCCGGAAATATATCGCAAGTGTATGCTTCAGCATGATGCTTTCAAGGCGCGTTGTCGATACTACTACGGGAATTTTCTGACTTCATGACGTGACTTTAAAGTTTCCATTATGATACATTTATAAAGAATTAGTTCGGGAGTAGCTGCCAACATATAATTCGAATGGGTGAATATAGTAAGATGACCTCTTCACTTCCTGGAAATTGTGTTAAAACATTTAATGAGCGATATCTATTAGGGAATTACAAATAAATAACAAAGGTTACAATGTCAATTTGATATTTATGAAATGATTATTTAAATATATATACATACGTTTGTGTGTTCATAAATGTGTCAACCACGAAGCGAGTGCATTCGTGTACGTATGTATGCTCCTTACATACCCAGCGTATTTGTATGATTCCATCAGTGTGGATTTAAAGCCCGTTGATAATCGACGCTTGTGAAATACAGTGCTCTCATTATCTGATTTTTTTTTATTGGAATCGAAGTTACATACATATAGAGATATACTTAATAGTGGGTTGAAACGAAAATGAACTCCATAAGGAATATCGCTGTTCTACTTGCATTAACTTGCAGTGTTTTCAATGTAGTTTCTGCGGGTAAGGTTTGTGAATTTGCGAACCGTGAAACTGTGAGCAATCTTAAAGCCATTAATGTCTTATCATCAATTTGTGTATATAAGTGAAATTTAAATAAAATGTAAATATGTATCTAATATAATGTGTTCATAGATTTCATTTGGAAATAGTGCAATGCCGTTACAAGAGAATTTTATCTTTCTTAAATAAATTTTAAAATATATAGCGCACCTAACGGTTCTAATGATCAATATGACGAGACAGAGAATTCAATCAAAGTGCTCTTAAAAAGTTAGTATTGGAGTTCAAGGCCTCGAATGCTAAGAAATTTGGTGTAAACATCTTACAAAGTAAGAATACCCAATGAGAACTATGTAACCTGAATTTGAGAAGTCAGAATTTTTTTAATGTTTTCATTAAACAATGATTTTTATGCTTATTTATTTATTGGTGTTATTTCATTATTATAAGAAATCTATTAAATCATAAAGGCCTAAATTGATATCTTTAAACAATTGAAAACATTAATTGTAATACATGATACCAAACAACATTTCCAATTAGATTGTTATTCGAAATCTTGCGATCCTTTCTTCCAAATTTTACTTTCATAGCTTTATTTATGGCTTAGTTATAAATCTTTATATCTGTGGCAATACATTATAACATCTTAAGCCAAGTTAAGTCAAAATCGAGTTAATTCACATATTTTGGCTCATCTTCTTACACATTTTAATCCAATCCGTTTTCAAATTCTTCGTTTTTATTATCGTTCTAATTTTTATCGTTTAAGTTATCACGGTTTATTTTTTAAGTTCCATACCTTTTGAGCATATTTCACAAGTCTTAATATTTCAAATAAACCTAAGTTTTTTGTTGTGTCGGTTATTAATATATTTTTTTATAAAATTTGAAGTCAACATAAACTGAATATTTACTGGACAATATTCAGCAAATTGAATATAATCACAATCATCTTATGTTTACTTAAGCCATTATGTTGAAAACAGTTTTTCAAATTTCCATAACTTAAATGGACATAAGTGCTTATAATAAAATTGAAATCATAAAGTATATGAAATGTGTCGTTTTACATAACATGTCGTTTTACGATAGTGGTGTTTTAAATCAACATTAGTTTGTTTTTGTGTGTGCTTATTTCATCTATTTTTCTACTTAAGCTGTCCGGTAGCTGTACAACAGTGAGGTTGTTTAGAATATTTCCTTTTTAAAATGGAAATCAAGCATTTACTGAAACTATTACACATTAGCAATAAGAGTAATGTTGATTTTTCTAGAGATGATTCGGTTGTTGCACTGCACAGATTCGGAAAGTGAGGTAGGAAGTACTAAACTCATTTATTGGCTAATAATAAAAAAACAAGTAAGGAAGGAGGCTAAGTGCGGGTGCAACCGAATATTTTATACTCTCGTATTTTATTGAAGAAATTTTATTAATATAACATACAAATTTTCCCATAAATTCTGCATAAAGTTTAATAGAAAAACGAAAAACGTCATATATATATATAGTATATGAGGGCTGATGTAATTTCTGAACCGATTTCATTCATTTTCACCAGCAAGGTACGCTATATCCAAGACTATACGCTCACTTAATTTTGCTAAGATATCTCACATATTAACCAATACATATATGCGGAATAAAGCCCACCATATTTTTGAAAAACCTATAATTAGGTATAAAGGAGGTAGGGGAAGTTATAACCCGATTTTAATATTTTTTCGGTGAAAAATTACCTTAGCCACTGAGTTCTTCAGGTTCAATATCCGGTGCCTTGAAAAATGTTAGTCCGATTTCGACAATTTTTACACAAGCAAGGCCACAGATCATATACAGTATTTGTGCAAAGTTTTTTTCCACTATCTTCATTGGTTACATACATATGTATATACATTATAGAGTGAAGGAATGAGATGGAATTCAATTTCATTGAAATCTGTCGAGTAGTTCCTGTAGGTATGGTTTTTGACCCATAAGTGGGCAATGCCGCGCCCATTTTCCATTTTGTAATAAAATCTGAGTGCAGCTAGTTTCTGCTATTTCTTCTGTAAAATTTTGTGTTTCTGACGTTTTTCGTTAGTGAGTTAACGCACTTTTAGTAATTTTCAACCTATCCTTTGTATGGGAGGTGGGCGTGGTTATTATCAGATTTCATTTTTGGACTTAATAAAAAAATGGTTTATATAGCGTTTATGGTTTGCGAGTTATATACAAATAACCGATTTGTGGGCGGGGCCACGCCCGCTTCCCCAAAAAAATTACACCCAAGTATGTCCCTTCATTGTATGAAGGGCGTGGCAGTGGCCCGATTTTGCCTATCTTCGAAAACAACCTTCCTATGGTGCCAAGTTTCATCAAGATATCTTATTTATTACTCAAGTTACAGCTGGCACTTACGGACGAACGGGCGGACAGACGGACATTCGGATTTTGACTCGCCTAGTCGCCCTGATCACTTTGGTGTATATACTCCTATATCTAACTCGTTAAGTTACAAACAACCGTTATGTGAACAAAACTATAATACTCTCTTAGCAACTTTGTTGCGAGAGTTTAATAATGGTTAGAAAAATTAAAAAAACCTTCTGGAAAACTATACTTCAAAGGCAGGAAACCCCGTATCTGCACGTGCTGTAGTGATGAGCGATGTTTCACTACCGGTGATTTCTTCACTGTGATTAAAAAATCGCATATAGCAACTCAGTTTTTGTAAATAGCAGTGATTTACATTCGCAATTGCAGCTCAGTAATTTGAGTTCGATCACAGTAGAGAAGTTCCGTGCTTGTTTCATATAGCAGTTCAGTGATTATAATTCGATCACTGTAGCAATATCAGTTCGAAAAGTAGCAATCAATGTTCAGTAGCAATAGCAGTTCGAAAGTAGCAATCACTGTTCAGTAGCAATATCAGTTTGAAAGTAGCAATCACTGTTCAGTGATCACAGTAGCAATTTTAGTTGCGATTTCGATAGACATTCGGATTTGAACTCCACTTTTCACCCTGATCACTTTGGTGTATATATAACCCTATATATAACTCGTTTAGTTTTGGGTGTTACAAACAACCGTTATGTGAACAAAACTATAATACTCTCTTTAGCAACATTTGTTGCGAGAGTATAAAAATAAAAACACGAAATGGATGATTTAATTTTTGCCAATATATATTTACATGACAATTAATTGATTGGTTACAATTGTTGAGTTACGACTGCTAAATTATAACTAAAGTATTATATTAAACCTAGCCCTATATAAATGTGCTGATTTACGTATTGGCAGAGAACGTTAAATATAGAGAAGGTCCAATTGCGGACCAGCGTGTGAATTGTCAAAATCTAACAAAACACGATGAGCGTGTTTCACCTCAGCCAGCTCGGAAGGAGAAATTTTAACAGCGTCACGTTAACATTGCTGAGCATTAAATGAAAAATATGCTCAGAGATTTACATTTCTATTATATCGGGATGTTAGCCCGTTTGCTTATATATTGATACATTTATATGCAATCATATGTGCTAATATGATATTTATTTATGACTGCATGCAAAATTTATTCAATTCAAATAAATTATGCGATTTCAGAGGCATATTTGTCGGCATGTTTAAACGGACCTACATATGAATGTTATGTTTTAAAATAATATACCTACTTTCATAAAAAATGTTTTTATTTTTATATTAAATGCATTTCTTACAATACTAAAATTAACTACATATTTCATTATATGAGACTTGTATATACATACATGTGTATACCTAGATATATACATATATATATATATACAAAAGCGCTTGATACATACATATGTAGATGCATATGTATGGACATCTTCCAAAATTCGTATTGTCTCGTTATCAGTTATCAGTGAAGGTCATATGCACACATTGTCACATATGCATATACATAAATATGTTTGTATGTCATTGACGAACAAGTAATGCATACACAAACTTACATTCGCATATGCGTACACGTAAGTTTGTCACCATCACAAAAAATCAAAAGTATTTTCTACAAAAACAACAAGCGCCTCAAACGCATAAGCAGCATCACAAGTCAATATGGCAGCCAATCAACGAAGCCAAATTTTGTAGTACATACAACAAAACCATTTTCATTCATGAACGCAAGCGCACATTCACTTGGCAAAGTTGCTTCATTCATAAAAACAACGCCATACACACCTCCCTGCGCATGCCATGTCTACAAACGGCTTTTCGCGACGATGACAAAAATCATAAATTGAAGATTTTTCTAATGTTCCCTCCAGAGGGAAAATTTACAACATCGCAAAAACCTAGGTACAAAAATGGCAACATAGCCTTTTAAAATATTTTTCAGCAAAAATTCTGATTTGAGGCTCGCAAAAATTTATGTCGATATGTTTGCATGCTCATACATATTCATACATATTTACGACAAGCCGATTTTCTACCAACAACGCAATGTTGCGTCGTTTTGACGTCGCGCAGGCGGCCATCAAACCTTCGACACATCGAGCTTTACAGAGGCGTTTCAAGTGTTCCCTAATTATAAATGCGCTAATTATGTATTGTATAGTACTGACCTACAATTAGCAAATACAAATAATTAAATGTATTTAAATATTCTACCAATATATTATGCCATATTTCAATGTACTACGACTGATTTCTGTAAGAATCAAGACATAAAAATTTAAACGATTACATGAGTTGGGGACCTGGACCCCTTCCCTTCGAACGTGCGACACTGCTTTGACTTGAGAACAAAAAATCACAATTTGCGGCCATTCGTTGCCCGTGGCAACGAAGATTTTACAACAAACCATGAGGCACATATTTACGCACATATGCATGTAAACAAATTTACAAACATTATGCGTATGATTCTTTTGATTTTGTTTACAATTTCAAATTATGCGCGAAAGTTTATTCTTTTGGTATATTATAGAAAATTTTAATAACCAAAGAAAATAAATATACATATGTACATATATAGTATATAATTACATTGTATTTTAGCATATGAATAAAATAATTAATTTATTAGATACTTCAAAGCATTTTAAATAATAATTCATGCATTTTTGCATATGTACGTATATATTTTGATATCAAATATAAACGAAATCATATACAGAGTCGTTTGCGCATTGTATATTGGCGAAACTGTAAGCGTACAGTAATTAACATTGAAATTAACATAACACTGAAACCGCTCAATTCTGCTATTTTCGAGCGCGCCGATGTTAAACCTGTGGTGAAACACGCCAATAATTTTCTGTGGTGAAACACGCTCATCTTGGCGAGTACCCCTGCGAAAAGAGGACCACTTTGACAATCGGCACACCATGAACCTTCTCTATATTTAACGTTCTCTGGTATTGGTCAATTCGGTGCACGTGTTGCTTGATTCGCTGGCTTATTTCCGTGCTAGTTATTAGGCTGAGCTTGCATTTTGATTGTTGCGAAATATTAATTGCAGAGCTTGCATTTCTTTAATTGTGTCATTCTTTTAGGTCGTTACAAATTATTAATTGCAGAGCTTGTTTTTATACTCTCGCAACAAAGTTGCTACGAGAGTATTATAGTTTTGTCCACATAACGGTTGGTTGTAAGTCCTAAAGCTAAATGAGTTAGATATAGGGTTATATATATCAAAATGATCAGGGTGACGAGAAAAGTTCAAATCCGGATGTCTGTCTGTCCGTCCGTCCGTGCAATCTGTAACTTGAGTAAAAATTGAGATATCTTAATGAAACTTGGAACACGTATTCCTTGGCACCATAAGAAGGTTAAGTTCGATTTGGTATGAAGGATCGCACTATGTAGAGGCATATTTGGATGTAATTTTTTTGGGGAAGTGGACGTGGCCCCGCCCCCAAATAGGTTTTTTGTATATATCTCGCAAACCAATAGAGCTATATAAACCAAACTTTCTGCAGTCGTTTTTTTTTTAGCCACTTCCTTATACAGTCCAAAAATGACAAAAATCGGATAATAAACACACCCCCCTCACATACAAAGGTTAGGCTGAAAATTACTAAAAGTGGGTTAGCTCACTAACCAAAAACGTCAGAAACACTAAATTTCACATAGGAAATGGCAGATAGAAGCTACACTCAGATTTTTTTACAAAATGTAAAATGGGCGTGGCGTCGCCCACTTATGGGTCAAAAACCATATCTCAGGAACTACTCGACCGATTTCAATGAAACTTGGTTTGAAATAGTTTCCTTATATCCCAATGATATGTTGTGAAATAGGCCAAATCGCTTCACAACCACGCCTACTTCCTATATACCAGAACTTTGAAGACGATCTGAATCGTTAACTTTTCAATGTATAAAGTAAGCACTAGTGAAGATCTCGATGCAGAACTTTGCACAAATACTACGTTAATATATTAATATTATATATAAAGTTAAATAAATAAATTGCGAGAGTATAAAATGTCCGGTTACACCCCAACTTAGCCCTTTCTTACTTGTTTTTTAATATTTTCGTTCTTTAACTCTTCCCCCTCGAATTTATGCTTGTCCTCAAGCGATTTCTAGAAATTTGGAATGTTATTGAATTGGGGTAGGTTACTTTGTATTTCAATTGTTGATTCATTGCAGTTTGGTGGTGCGGTGATTGCTGAACCGTTAGTTGTTGATTAGCACTATCATCTAATGCATATTTGTATTAGATAGGTACCCTCTAAAATGCAAATCTGTGTCATTTCAAGTTATGTCGTCCATTTCTTTCACATCTCCTACGTGGTCAGAATGGCTAAATCTACACATCGCTTTTTCTTCTTTAACTAACTTAGGAATACAATTTGAATTACTTATATTAACAATATTGTTTTTATCAAACATTTTTATACTCTCGCAACCTGTTGCACAGAGTATCATAGTTTTGTTCACATAACGGTTGTTTGTGTCACCAAGAAATATAAGAGTTAGATATGGGGTTATATATACATAAATGATCAGGATGACGAGTAGATTTGAAATCCGGTTGTCTGTCCGTCCGTCTGTCCGTCTGTCCGTATGTCCGTGCAAGCGATAACTTGAGTAAAAATTAAGATATCTTAATGAAACTTGGAACACATGTTCCTTGGCACCCTGAGGAGGTTGCTTTCGAAAATGGGCAAAATCGATCCACTGCCACGCCCACAAAATGGAGGAAACCGAAAACTTATACAGTGTCATAACTAAGCCATAAATAAAGTTATGAAAATGAAATTTGGAACATAGGATCCCATTAGGGAGGGCAAATTTGGATGTAATTTTTTTGGAAAAGTGGGCGTGACCCCGCCCTCAAATAAGTTTTTTTGTATATAACTCGCAAACCAATAAAGCTATATAAGCCAAACTTTCTGCAGTCGTTTCTTTTAGCCATATCCTTATACAGTCCAAAAATGAAAGAAATCGGATAATAACCACGACCACCTCCCATACAAAGGTTAGGTGAAAATTACGAAAAGTGGGTTAACTCCCTAACGAAAAACGTCAGAAACACCAAATTTTACATAAGAAATGGCAGAAGAAAGCTGCACTGAGATTTTTTTACAAAATGGAAAATGGGCGTGGCGTCGCCCACTTATGGGTCAAAAACCATATCTCAAGAACTATTCGACCGATTTCAATGAAATTCTATATATAACACTTTCTTGACACCCTGATGACATGGGTGGAATATGGGCGAAATCAGTTCACAACTACGTCTACTTCCCATATAACCCAATTTTGAATTCCATCTGATTCGTTCACTTTATAATGTATTCATAAGGAACCAATGAAGCTAGCGGAATAAAACTTTACACAAATACTGTATTTGAGCTGTGACATCACTTGTGGAAAAATTGTCAAAATCGGACCATGACTTTTCAAGGCCCCTGATATCAAACATGAAGAACTCAGTGCCTAAGGTTAATTTTTCACCGAAAATATAGGTAAATCCCTCAGATTTTTTAATGTAATTCATTCCCTCTGAATTTTTTTCTTATAACAGTTTCTCTCTGTACCTGAAATGGTAAAAATCGGGTCATAACTTCCCCCAGATCCTATATACCTAATTATAAGTAATATTAAATTAAGTGATCGTATAGTCTTCGATACATTGTATCTTGGTGGTGAAAACGAGTGAAATCGGTTTAGGAATTACCTCAGTCCCCATATACTAATTATGATGATTTTCGTTATTTTATTGAACTTTATGCCGAATATATGCGTCGAATTATGTTGTCTTTATAAAATTACATCAATAAATTGCGAGAGTATAAAATGTTCGGTTACACCCGAACTTAGCCCTTCCTTACTTGTTATATTTGCTTCTGTTTTTAAATTTTTTAGAACGCTAGATATAAATTTTTTATTAACAAATATTTCATTTGTGTTTAAACTTATAAGTGAATTGTTTTTTATTATTGGTTTTACAAGTATATTTTATTCATTTTCTTCTATATTTAGTATTTTAACAATGTATAAAAGCGTAGTTTTATTGTGTAGAATTGAAATATCAGAAAACCCCATGATTTCTTCTATCGAAAGGTTTTCCAAGTTGTTCTTTTTAAAAATGTTCTCTATTTAAATTAACTCGTCTTCATTTAATAAAATTGCGTTTGTAATATTTAACCGTGCCCATTGCGATGCGTAATTAATATTAACTATTTACCTGTAGGGCCAGTCATATTTCATAGTTATAGTCTGTAAATGTTAAATTTTGATATGGCTTTTATGAACTGTTTTTCCTCATTCTGTTAAAATAGTAGTGTTTTCGTTTTCCTTGACTACTTCCTTTCCTATCCTGGTTGATAATTAATTACTTTCCTTCGATTTTTGTTATGGTTTAATAAGTCTGTGTCTCTTTTTGTCCTTAATATGTCGATGTTATCCTGTCGATCTTTTCATATTGATCTGGATCTGTTGTTACTTTCCTACCGTAAAATATCTCTAATGGTCGTTTCTTCGTAACTGAATGAAATGAGTAATTGTATTCGTATATTGCCCTGTCTTATTTAAAAACTAGTATTTAGTGGGTCCAACATGCATCGAAGAGATGGTTTTAGCTGTAAATAAAGTGGGTATTTTGCTCCACTCTTCTATTAGGGCCTGTTTTAGACTGCCCACTAACGAAATTGTATGTTTTTTAAGTTTATTTTTCAAATAATTCCATACATGTTTATTGAGAAAATTCGAACCTAGATATTACTTTGGACAACTAACCACCGTTTCTTAAATAATACACACACATTAACTCAATTTAAGTAAAAGTGAATAAGAACGCTCCTAAGGAGTGCTCATCTTTAAGCTCATCAAGTTATAACTGTCAACAGTGACGTGGTCTCCTAACCCCTGAGATCCTTTGCATGATGACAGGAGTCGTTCAGCTTTCCGTGTATAACTTGGCGTACGATTTACGCTACGCTGGCATTCACGCTCCTTGGCTGCAACAAGGTAGTGGTCTGAATGTCGATCAGCCTCAAACCGTTATCGGTAGTTTGATCGTGCACGCCAAGCACGATTTTGATATCGTGGCGGGGGCAGCATTCGTAAGTACATATGCTCGAGGAGTGCATGAAAATCTTCTTTGGTCTCGTCATCCTTCTCGTGCCAACCCCGTTTGCCCTTGATTTTGATCGTGGCGATTCGCTCGCTCCCAGGTGTGAATCCAGAGACGAGGTGGCGAAGTCTTGGACGCACTACGAAACCGACACCAAATACGTGTTCTGGTGCATGACAGCTGTAGTAGAAGTCACTTGATTGTCTTTGTCATGTCAATCATGTCCCGACCATCGCATTTTTAGGATGGCAGTGATGTCGTTGCAGTTGAAGACAATATGCGTTTTTCATAACGTAAATATTGTTGAATGTCTTCCGTCTATTTGGCATGGAGAGAGGTATGTACCGATGGCTTCTCTATTCGGTGCCAAACCATCATGTGCTAGGTGAAACATTTTTACTAAATTTCAGTAAAAATTCCCAAATATTTACCGAAATATGCAATGTAAATTTGACACATTGAACCTTCGGGCACTGCTCGGTTGTTAACGGCATACTGATAAGTAACGACTATTTGACTCCATTTTACAACTGGAAAAGAAGGTTTAAAGTAAACTTGGAAAAGGGTGGTTTACGTAAGGGCAATACAACTAAACGCAATACCTTAAACATCTATACACATGGTTCGAAAATGGATAATGGAGTTGATGCAGGAATATACTGTCAGGAGTTAGGTATAAAGGAACCTTCCAAACTGCCGGACTACTGCAATATATTTCAGGCTGAGGTGTTTGCTTTTGGGAAAGCTCGGAACTAGTCTCTAATACACCAACCCGATACTCTAGAGTTAACGTCTACGTAGACAGCCAAGCGACAATCAAAGCAATAACCTCGTTTCGAATATCGGCCAAAAGGATTTTGAAAAGCATGGCGGCTGCTACACTTCTAATGGGTGCCAGGCCGCAAGGGCATCGATGGTAACGAAATCGTTGACGGGATTACTAAGATCAGTGTACAGCTGTCCCCCGAAAACATGATCGACATTGGCAAATCTATGCACTGTCTGCACGATGATATTGACAGATGCATGATGAAGAGAATCAAATGTGCAAAGTACTGTGTGTACTATCACTGTGCAGAAAGGACTGTAGGACCATGGTTAGCAAACTTACTGGTCACAGCCAAGTAGCAGCGCACGCCTATAAAATGGGGCTTTCAGATCGGGAGGAATGCAGGAATTGTCAAGAGCATGGCACCAAGGAAACAGTGGGGCATCTCTTGTGCGTTTGTCCCACACTAGCAAGACAACGCTTCATGTACCTAGGTGCCCCGCAGTTGGATAAGTTGGAGAAGATACCATTAGTGAGGCCTCATCATCTCTTAAAATTCGCGTTAAGCGCTGACATCCTATGAGATTACTACTATTCAGAGAATATGTGACGGGACTCCATTTGGTATCGCTAAGGATGATAACTGGTCTATGCGTGGCCTGTTGGCCCACCAGACTAACCTAACCTTACCTAACCCGTGTTCTCTTTTGCCAACCGTTATTACAACTGACTTATCTCAGCGACGACGACGTGAAAGAGTTCAAGGTTAAAACAAAAGCGACACCTCCATAACGCGCAGGCATAACCTGCTAGAAGAAGCAGTCGCCTGGCAATTAAATGTGAAGTAGAATTTACAAATTAAGAAGTAACAGGAAGTTAGACTTTCTTGGGTATTAATTTACATAAACATTCTGAACCCCTACACCTCTTGACTACAACTCTTCTGAAAAGTGAACTTTGACGGGGTTTGAGGTTTTAAACAATAGCACCCAATTTTATTATGAACACAAGTTGCCTTTGTGCATACTGTAATTTAATATACAGAGTAACTTCCATAACTCGAAGATCTCCATAACTCGAACTTTTGAATTGGCAGTAGCGTTTAGATATCAAATTTCATACAAATTTCCTTCCATAACTCAAACTTCCTTAACTCGAAGTTCTTCATTACTCGAATTCTTGAATTGGCAATAGAAGTCAAATTTCATACAACATAACTCGAAGACTCTCTAACCCGAAGTTTTTTGTGGATTATGGTGATTCGAGTTAGAGAAGTTCCACTGTAACATGATTTTAATTTAAAAAAATCATAACTCAAAAATCTTACGTGTTAGGAAATTTTTAATATCATTTTCCACCAAATACGTGTTCTGGTGCATGACAGCTGTAGTAGAAGTCACTTGATTGTCTTTGTCATGTCAATCATGTCCCGACCATCGCATTTTTAGGATGGCAGTGATGTCGTTGCAGTTGAAGACAATATGCGTTTTTCATAACGTAAATATTGTTGAATGTCTTCCGTCTATTTGGCATGGAGAGAGGTATGTACCGATGGCTTCTCTATTCGGTGCCAAACCATCATGTGCTAGGTGAAACATTTTTACTAAATTTCAGTAAAAATTCCCAAATATTTACCGAAATATGCAATGTAAATTTGACACATTGAACCTTCGGGCACTGCTCGGTTGTTAACGGCATACTGATAAGTAACGACTATTTGACTCCATTTTACAACTGGAAAAGAAGGTTTAAAGTAAACTTGGAAAAGGGTGGTTTACGTAAGGGCAATACAACTAAACGCAATACCTTAAACATCTATACACATGGTTCGAAAATGGATAATGGAGTTGATGCAGGAATATACTGTCAGGAGTTAGGTATAAAGGAACCTTCCAAACTGCCGGACTACTGCAATATATTTCAGGCTGAGGTGTTTGCTTTTGGGAAAGCTCGGAACTAGTCTCTAATACACCAACCCGATACTCTAGAGTTAACGTCTACGTAGACAGCCAAGCGACAATCAAAGCAATAACCTCGTTTCGAATATCGGCCAAAAGGATTTTGAAAAGCATGGCGGCTGCTACACTTCTAATGGGTGCCAGGCCGCAAGGGCATCGATGGTAACGAAATCGTTGACGGGATTACTAAGATCAGTGTACAGCTGTCCCCCGAAAACATGATCGACATTGGCAAATCTATGCACTGTCTGCACGATGATATTGACAGATGCATGATGAAGAGAATCAAATGTGCAAAGTACTGTGTGTACTATCACTGTGCAGAAAGGACTGTAGGACCATGGTTAGCAAACTTACTGGTCACAGCCAAGTAGCAGCGCACGCCTATAAAATGGGGCTTTCAGATCGGGAGGAATGCAGGAATTGTCAAGAGCATGGCACCAAGGAAACAGTGGGGCATCTCTTGTGCGTTTGTCCCACACTAGCAAGACAACGCTTCATGTACCTAGGTGCCCCGCAGTTGGATAAGTTGGAGAAGATACCATTAGTGAGGCCTCATCATCTCTTAAAATTCGCGTTAAGCGCTGACATCCTATGAGATTACTACTATTCAGAGAATATGTGACGGGACTCCATTTGGTATCGCTAAGGATGATAACTGGTCTATGCGTGGCCTGTTGGCCCACCAGACTAACCTAACCTTACCTAACCCGTGTTCTCTTTTGCCAACCGTTATTACAACTGACTTATCTCAGCGACGACGACGTGAAAGAGTTCAAGGTTAAAACAAAAGCGACACCTCCATAACGCGCAGGCATAACCTGCTAGAAGAAGCAGTCGCCTGGCAATTAAATGTGAAGTAGAATTTACAAATTAAGAAGTAACAGGAAGTTAGACTTTCTTGGGTATTAATTTACATAAACATTCTGAACCCCTACACCTCTTGACTACAACTCTTCTGAAAAGTGAACTTTGACGGGGTTTGAGGTTTTAAACAATAGCACCCAATTTTATTATGAACACAAGTTGCCTTTGTGCATACTGTAATTTAATATACAGAGTAACTTCCATAACTCGAAGATCTCCATAACTCGAACTTTTGAATTGGCAGTAGCGTTTAGATATCAAATTTCATACAAATTTCCTTCCATAACTCAAACTTCCTTAACTCGAAGTTCTTCATTACTCGAATTCTTGAATTGGCAATAGAAGTCAAATTTCATACAACATAACTCGAAGACTCTCTAACCCGAAGTTTTTTGTGGATTATGGTGATTCGAGTTAGAGAAGTTCCACTGTAACATGATTTTAATTTAAAAAAATCATAACTCAAAAATCTTACGTGTTAGGAAATTTTTAATATCATTTTCGTTTTTAGCAACCCAAAATTATTAAGACACGGCCTCTAACATCACAGTCGCAAAATGACTGTAAACTAGTCTTTCGGCTATTTCCTGATCATTATGCATACGTATGTACAAATAATACAAATAATTTTTCGTTTAAACAGAAGAGAGTTATGGAGCGTGCCAAACACCAAACGGCGCACCCGGCGAATGCATGTTAATACAGAAATGCACAGAACTTAATAACATGATTAAACCCAGTATAGGAGAAGCGGAAATGATATTTTTAAGGCGGAGTAGATGTGGTGAACTTGGCAAACGTATTCTGGTAAGTACAACACATTGATGCTCCCATCAGAAAACTTTGATGGTCGATTACTCGAGCTTCTCTTATAGCCTTTTCACACAGCCAAATTAATTGATCAATTAAAATTTTGATTGCGAAACAAGTTTTTGCCCTCCACACTGCCGGCTACTCGATAATCGACTAGCTGTTATACATTTATGTTTCTGCTTTTCCTAAGAAGTTGGTAAGTTTCATTAGCTGATTGCTATTTCCAGCAATGAACATAACTCGCAGACAAATAACGTATATATAATAATTACAATTACGGTCTTTGTCGCAGAGTTTCATTTCATTTTCACGTCTATTTAAATTCAATTAAACATTAATGTAGACAAATTAGCTTTTTATTTTGTATTTTAACCCGCAAAAACATTCGCCATATACAGTTATTGACCTAAAAAAATCATATAGAATCGGCGATAAGCATCTGAAAAACTGCTCTTCTCAGGGATGAGTCCACACTTAGTTTGGTAGAATGTGATAACGTGTAGCACTCGATTATCACGAAACAAACGTCTTGAAAAAAGCCTCATACTTTTATTGATACCATGCTACGTCTACAAAGACATTATTCCATCCGATATGTTGCAACATGATTAATAGGAAAAACCACTTTAGAGAGTCTTCCAACAGGACAACGACCGTAAGCATATGGAAGAGGTCACAAAACCATGTTTCAGAGGAATAAAGTGTATGAAATGTAACCCCCGTAATCGCCAGATCTTAACCCCATTAAAATTGATCGCAGGAATTTGGCAAATTCTGATAAATTTTTCCAAAGCCACCTTCGCATGGAGAAAATTTACTTTGTTTACCTAAATTAATATCCATTGTGTAAAAAAAACTAAATAATAGGTCTCCAGCGGAGATGGTAATGTCATTATCATTCAGTTGCAAATGTTTTGTCAAGTACTGGATGTGCAGAATGCTGCGATATTATACACATTTTGGAATGGATTCAGTATTCATTATTCGACAGAATTGTGAATGGTTTATGATAATAACCATGTATACTAAATACGTATAGTATAGTCAGTGATGGATTACTGAATGTTAAATTTTAAATCTGATATAATGTGACAACAATACATTTTAAGGATTTATTCTGATTTTTTAATATAAATTTACAAATAAATTTCTATGAAATAGAATGTAATTCATTTTCTTATTATTTTTTAGTGAGTACAATACTGATAAAAAATGTTTTCTAACAGAAATAATTGAATATTGATAAGCTTTTTCTGACGAATTTTCAAAGCTCTGTTGACTTGTTGTATCTTTAGTAAAGTTATTCTTACAAGTGAGCCGCTTCTAAAATTGCACAATGTTTTCTTATTTTATTTTCAATGATTCCTGTGTTTCATATATGAATTGATATTCATTTAAAATTCATCTTTTTATGTGTATATAAAAATATTTTTATTCTTAAAAATGATTTCTATAGAATCAAATAAATCAATTCATTCATTTTTTTGAAAAATAGGAACAATTTGAAGAAAATAAAAATTTAATAACATTGATGTTTCATTTTCGCAATATTGTAAATTATATTAACGAACTATTATAGCTTGAAGCAATAATTCGTAATTATTTTAAAATGTTATTAAAATTCAAGTATATATTTATGTCGATATATACTGCCGTGGTCACGCAAATAGCACACATAGTCATAAGAAGCAATAAGAGCTTATACAAATGACAAAGTTCTTTAAAAGGCTAAAAATATTATTATTTGTCTATTAATTTATCCATTTACGTAAAAAATAATAATTAGCAATTCACGAATAATTAATATTAATTGAAAAACTCCCTCTAAAATGCCTTGGACATTCAAATAGCACAATTTACCAAACCTGCAAAAATTATGTGAAATTAATGAAATTTAATAACGATTTGGTTCCATAATATATTTACGTTTCTAATACTTGGTCCCCGATTTTGCATTACGGCATTACATCTGCGTACCATACTTTCTACAAGCTTCTCACACCTCTCCTTTGGGATGGAGTACCAAGCTTCCTTAACACCTAAATGTTCAAAATTTGAGAAATTTTTAGCCGCAATTTTAATTTTAACATCGGGGCTTTGCGCTGGCTAATCCAAAACATTTATATTTTCTTTCACAAGCCAATCCTTTGTGACCTTCGCCGTATGCTTAGGGTCGTTATCCTGCATTAAAGTCCAGCGAAGGGGAATGCAATTAAAAGCAAATGGTTCCATTTCGTTCCTTAATATGTCTAAATATTGATACCGATCCATTTTTCCGTTAATGCGAATAATTGGGCCCTCGTCTTCCAACAGTCTTCCGCGATATATTTAATCCATATTCGTCATTGATTTCCTGCATTATTTGTCTTGAAGACTTAAACGGGTCGGCCTTGCTTTTCCGGACTATGGCTCTATCTTCAGTAATGTTTGTCTTACGCGGTGGTTGGAGTTTTTTTTTTTGTTTTTGGTCAAACAGATCTCATTAGATTTCATGAGTTTAAGGCCATTATAAACCATTTTCCGGGAACAATTCAATAAAACAGCAATTTCGGCAACAGTTTTACCAGATTTCTCCGTATTCTGCATAATGCGTCGTTCTTCCGGTGTACAGTGCTTACCACGGCCCATTTTCACTTGAATTAACTCACTTTATTGTACACAACCTTAATTCGAATTAAAAAGTCACGTCTAATATTTTTGAAGTGAAAATTTCTTATGGCGCGTTGGGCACTTTTGTGGGTGAGCATTTTCAGCCGTTTTCGCGACAGATGAGATTTTACACAAATATAGACCAGATTGAATACTAATGAAATTAGTGCAAATGAGTACTAATATTAATATCAACAAGTAAGGAAAGGCTAAGTTCGGGTGCAACCGAACATTTTATACTCTCGCAATTTATTGAAGAAATTTTATTAAATTCAGCATAAAGTTTAATAGAATAACGAAAATCGTTACATATACATAGTATATCAGGGCTGAGGTAATTCCTGAACCAATTTCATTTATTTTCACCAGCAGGGTACACTATATCCAAGACTATACACTCACTTAATTTTGCAAAGATATCTCACATATTAACCAATACATATATGCTGAATAAAGCCCAACGTATTTTTGAAAAAACCTATGGCTAGAGGAAGTTATTACCCGATTTTAACAAACAGAGACACACTATTAGAAGAAAACACTTTCCTCTGAATTACATTAAATTATCTGAGAGATTTACCCATATTTTCGGTTAAAATTTACCGTTAGGCGATGAGTTCAACATATCCGATATCTGGGGCCTTGAAAAGTTATAGTTCGTTTTCGACAATTTTTTCACAAGTGAAGCCAGAGATGATATGCACTATTTGTATAAAGTTTTATTTCGCTATCACCATTGGTTCCTTATTTATATATTATAAGGTAAAGGAATCAGATGGAATTCAAAATTGAGTTATAAGGAAAGTAGTCGTGGTTGTAAACCGATTTCGCCCATTTTCTATCCGTGTTATCAGGGTGTCAAGAAAATATTAAATACCGAATTTCATTGAAATCTGTCGAGTAGTTCCTGAGATATGGTTTTTGACTCATAAGTAGGCGATGCCACACCCATTTTTTATTTTGTAAAAAATACTGAGTGCAGCTTCCTTCTGCTATTATTTCTGTGAAATTTAGTATTTCTGACGTTTTTCGTTAGTGAGTTAAGACACTTTTAGGCGTTGTTACTATCCGATTTCAACTATTTTCATGGTGTGTGGTGGGGTACGTAAGAGAACCGACTGCAGAATGTTTGGTTTATGTAGCTTTATTGGTTTGCGAGTTATATACAAATAACCGATTTGGGGGCGGGCCACGCCCATTTCCCTAAAAAAGTTACATCGAAATCGTGTGATCCTTTGTTCCAAATTTTACTTTTATAACTTCATTTATGGCTTACTTATGACACTTTATGTGTTTTTGGTTTTCGCCATTTTGTTGGCGTGACAATGGTCCGATTTCGACCATCTTCGAGCTTATGGTGCCAAGGAACACGTGTTCCAAGTTTCATTAAGATATCTCAATTTTTACTCAAGTTACAGCTTGCACGGACGGACGGACAGACAGACATCCGGATTTGAACTTTACTCGTCACCCTGATCACTTTGGTATATATAACCTTATATCTAACTGCCTTCCCTAAATAAAAGCGTTGGCGGAACGTTTTTTTCCGCTCAGCGTTAACGTCGATGCGCCATCCCTAAAAAAAAGCGGCAACTTTACGTCAAATATCAAAATGTTTACTTGAATTGTTGTTGTGAAATTTTATTGAACGGAGAAACTTCGTTTTTCGCAGCCAACTTTACTTCGGAACGCTCTGTCAAAATAGAAAATTTCAACCGCTCAGCGTCACCGTCGCGTTATTTAGGTATGCGCCATACAAATTGTATGGGCATGAGAATTTTTTGACAGTTTGTTGCCGCTGCCGCTTTTATTTAGGGAAGGCAGTAACTCGTTTGGTTTTAGGACTTACAAACAACCGTTATGTGGACAAAACTATAATACTCTCTTTAGCAACTTTTGTTACGAGAGTATAAAAATTACTAAGACTCATTTCCACGAAACCAAAGAAAACTTATAGTATTTCTATGCTTATACATATGTGCCGTCAATTTATGACTCAAACGAGCGTATAGTAACAATTTGATTTTACTCACTTATTCATTGGTTACGATGAAAATAAACTTGAATGAGTTCTGTACACTGATCGGAACTAGTGGAATTGTGACTACGAATTATTGTCTCATGAAACAATTGAGCACTTCAACGAAACGTATCAAGAGAAACTTACTCATTATTCATACTCTCGCTTTGTGTGCTGTGCGTAAATGTGTTTTAGTGGATATTAGTGTTTGATGAGTTTTGACTTATATGCTTAATACTATTTTTTATGTTACTCAACCAATGACTCAAAAAATGGAATAATTGCAGTTCTCTGATATACACCGCGCGTATTCTTATAATATATGTATACTAAACGCAGTCTTTATCATGGGAATTCGATCGTGCCCTCGCGGCAGACAAGATTGAGAGTTTTTTATATTTATTTTATAAATGAATATTAAATGGAAAATTTATTTATTTATTTAAATATTTCATTTGACATTTATTGATTTAATTTCTACAAAAAAGGGTTATCTATTTTTTCATTCAATTGTCAAATCTACATGACCTATCAGTTGATGCTCTTGTTGAGAAAATGAGTATGTTAATAGAAAAGTCATGTTAGTAACGAAGAAACCATTGACATTCCAAAATTCAACTTTATAGCAAGTTTCAAAAGAGACAATCATCCAGCAGGTGGGTGGCTATTTATCATCGGTCCGATGATACTATGGCCACATTTTCTACAGATCATATGGAAGTGCATGCGAGATATACCAGTATCTTTAGCACTAATGTTTCGAATACTAGTGATATATGTATGTATTCCCCAATGCCATTCTAATGGACAAACAATAATAACGGCTGCCGTTTATATTTCAACAAAACAGTCTTTACAAGCAATACGAGAATTCTTGTATTGAAATTTATTCATTTATTCTAAAGCTGCTTGCGCACTATTTATGATGAAAATTAATAGAAGATTTGATCATTATCCTATGATTTTGAGTGGAGATTTCAACATAAACTTTGCAGATGTCAAAAATCAATCATTAATTGAATTTTTATATAAAGAATTTGATTTAACGATGTCCAATGATCGCAATCTTAGCACAACAAAATATAAAACTACTATTGATGCAGTATTCACAAGATATATAAATAGACTTAAATCAAAATTGTTCATTTCATACTTTAGTTACCATAGACCTATTGTTTCAGTTTTAAAATTTGATGAATATCCTGATAACAATGATGAAAATGCTGATAATGATGAAATTATGGATGAGAATTGATAAATTTTGTATTTACTATTTACTAATATTTAATCATTTAAATAAAACCACTTCCTTCGAATATAGTTTCTATATTATTATACTTCATGTCCATTCAAAAAATTCAACAAGTAAACTTGTTTTGTTATTTACAATTTCTCATCTCGCGAGCGCACCAAAAAAAAGTTCAAGTTTTCACTTCTGCCTGCACTCCCAGAGTGCAACCCCACTCGGTTTTTGCAAAAAAATATTCACTTTCAAAAAAAGTGCTATTTGAATGACCACCTCTAAAGAATGCAATATTTCAACAAAATTCCGGCTACGAACTGTTCAGGAGAAAGATCTTTTTCCACCTTAAAAAGAGTCAAAACGTATTTACGCGCAAGTATGGGCCAAGAAAGACTCAATGCTTTAGCACTACTGTCAATTGCAGCCGAACTAGTTCAAGAAATTGATTACAACGATATAATTGATGATTTTGCTCAGACGAAAGCCTGAAAGAAGATATTTAAAAATTAAGTTATACATTATAGTTTAAGAAAACTGACTGTTATTTATGTTGTTAATATTTATTTGTATTGTTTAACAATTATACTTTTATGAAATAAATATTATATCTTATTAATATGAACGGACTCAAAGAAATAAAATTTCATCCTTTAAAAAGGGCGGCTAATCAGACAAGGCATAGGGCGGCAAAATACTTAATCCGCCACAGAGTATAGTTAGTCAATTACCTAACTGGAATCACAATACTCATCATATTAATACAGCGAAAACAAAATTATATTACATCATCTTCTAATCAGTTATATGCGATAATCAATTAAACGGACAAAATGCAAAACAAAACCATTGTCCAGAATATTATTATTGATTGGATTTCATTTACTTGTATTTTAAGGTTTGCTGCCCTAAGTCTCAACAATTTCATGACAATATTTTGAAAGGAAAACCAGGTTAGTATAATATTACCCATCAATATTTAAATATTATTAAAATAAGTAAAGACGTCAAGAATAAAGCAACAAATCTGTAATTTCAAGAAAATCACATTTATTTTATTGTTTTCAGTTGACATTTCTTCCAAAATCTCTATGAAAAAATAATTTTTTCAAAGGAATACATTGCATCTCAACTGCCAACTTCTTGTTTTACTTGTTTATTACTATTTTCTGCACAAAGCCAAGGTTTTTTAAAGTCTTTATCCCAAGCTTCTTTAAACGCGACCCTTAAATCTATGGCCGTTTAACATAAAAACCTTCGAATAGAATCAGATGTATGTAGGGTTTAAGTCTGGGCTACGAGTGGGTCAATCGAGAAGTGAATTCTTTTCCTGAAAAACTCATTTGTTTCTCTGGAACGAACAACTTTTACTTTTTACTTTATACTTTTACACATACATACATACATTTATATATATATATATATATGTACATACATACATACTTATGTATACATATTTTTATTTATTTTACAGAAGATGCTTGCGAAACTCCGAATGGCAAAAACGGACGTTGCATTTCCATCCTTGAATGTGGTTCTTTATTATCGTTAATAAAAGAAGATTTATCAGCAAATGAAAGAAATTTCTTAACCAAAAGCGTTTGTAGACAGGAAACACGACAGGTAAGATAATAAACTACATCTACAAAAATTTCATTATAAACTTTGTGCCCCTCAGAATTATGTATTAGATTTACAATTTAATTAATTGATATACAATAATTATATTGGTACAAGGGTAATCCATATACATATGTACAATATATTTTCTTCTTGGTTTTTCACATATCGCCATGTCAAACACATCTTTCCTACTTCCTTAAATGCCATAAATAATGTATTTAGGTATGCTGCCCCGACCCATCGACGAATAATCGAGGAGAATTGCCGTTGTCCCCCAATTGTGGAAAAACTTCGTTAACGGGGCGCATTTATGGTGGAACCGTGGCGGATATCGATGAATTCCCATGGACTGCTTTGCTTATATACACGAGAGGTGAGAACATTCGCTCTAGAGAATATATACAGTGAAACCTCCAACAACCGGACACTGACGGTTCCACAATTAGTAGCTATTCGCAGATAATTCCGCAAGACATTCAAGCTTTCAGATTTGATTTCCATTCATCTGACAGACTTCTAACATCAATCATTTTGTCTTCTGCCTATGAAATACCACTCAAAACACAGATTGTCTTTTTTGAGCCATGTTTATTTAAGAAGGTTTTATACTGATTTGAATATATACATTACGCATATTACTTTTTACAATTTTTGCAAATACGAAAAACGGCATACCATAGTCGAATAGAGAATAAAAAAGTATGAACCCCATTATTTTTTTTTTTGCGAAATTGCAAAAAAGTTTCCGCGCAAAACGAAATTACTTTTTTATCAGAACTGCTGAAAGAAACAAAAAAGTTTTGTACACTGTACACGTTTTTCTTCATAATAATAGATATTTATTTAACTAATAATCTTCCTATTATTCCAAACGCCTTTTAATGGACCTAAGGGAAGTGCCCCACCCACCCCAAACTAATTTTTCTTCAGAAAATTCTGATTCAATATAATAATAACACAGCTGACTTTTTTTTTACTTTTTTTAGAAATCCATTTTTGTGCGGAACGTTTTTGAACCGAAATCACCTAAAAAAGTGATATTCATTACAATATTTGCCACCACGTGGTGGTATGCTAAATTTTTCGTCAAAATTTGTTATATGCCTAATATACATATGTATGTTATCACCACTCAACCAAATGCTTTTAATATCTTTGTGGTTTTGTTTCACAATAGTGGAGCCCGGAGTTTCCAATTACGAATCTTTAAAACAAACAAATAAAATTAAAGAAATGTGTACTATTATAAAGCACCATCCTTTTTCCGAGAGCCCGAACAGATAAATTTACTTTATCTATCACATTTAATATTTTCATTTTTTCTTTCACAGAAAGTATTGATTCAGAACTTTTGATCATGTCGTGTTAAAAGCTACAAATTGTTATTTAACTATTATGTTACATATTTACATGTTTATGCCCGGTTAATAGTGGGGTCCGCTTATTGGAGGTGTCCGCAAGTGGACGTTTCACTCTATACGTATATACATACAAATGTATGTATGTGATTATTTCGGGATTATGTATGTAGATTAATAATATGTAGGTTCCTTTATGTAAATATTTTTTCATTAATTTTTTTTCAATATACATTAGACCGGACTTAAATTTTTTTTTTGCAAAAAGAGTGTACCGCCCCCGAAAATTTTTCCTTTTTATGCCAATAACGAAATTCCAAAATCTTAAACTGATTGCCCTAGGTTAAGGCGTGGCACATGCCCACTAAAGTGGCTAAAACCGGTTTATATGGACTTTTCAAGAGACAAGGCACGAAAATATAAGTAAAATGTTTCATATATGTCTTTAGTATATTATTATATTGAAATTAACTTACCTTTAATGATTAATATTCTTTATAATCATTTAAACTTAAGCGCAAAGGTCTGATTGATTAATGCTACAGTATTTTTTCCTATACTCAGTTACTGTTTGCATAAAAGTTTTAAAACATAAGCCTTTAAAAAAATCGCAAAAAGGCAACTCTGTAAACTTACATATATTTAAATCGTAAAATAAAATGTTGGCAAAGAAAGCGAAGAAATACTCGTATTGAGAAAGAGGTAATCCGAAAAGGAAAGCAGGATGAAGAACAATTTCAAGTAACAGCGAATGATTTGAGTGACAATACTGAAGAACTAATTGATGTATACGATGATAATACTGATGATAATACTGATCAAACTGCTAACTGTAGCTTTCAACAAAAAAACAGAAAACGAGGAATGAAACATTTTATCACTTCAAAGCTTGTTGCGACCTTAGACAAGTGCAAAGTCAGTGATAGGGACGCAGTACGTATTCTGATAGCTGCGGCTGAAGCATTGGAACATGATATCAGTACATTGGTAATCAGCAAGACATCGATTCGGCTTTGCCGTAAACAAATTCTTTCGGAAACTGCAGCAAAACTGATGACGGATTTTAAAAACAGCAATATAAATCAAATTACGGTACATTGGGATGGAAAAATTTTACCGTCAATCACAGGAAACGCAAAAGTGGATAGATTACCAGTTGTGATAACAACAGATGGCATTGAACATCTACTTGGAGTACCTGCCCTGTCAGCTGGTACTGGCAAAGAACAGACTTACGCCATACTCGAACTATTAAAGGAATGGAATCTAACAGAAAAGGTATTTAAAAGTAATTTCTTATAATAGTAAATATTAACAACATTCTTTCCGAACAAGGTAGAAGCTTTATGTTTTGATACTACCGCGACAAATACAGGTAGATTACAAGGTACTTGCATTTTATTAGAACAACACCTCAATAGAGAATTGTTATATCTCCCTTGCCGTCATCACATATATGAGCTCTTGCTAAAAAGTGCTTTCGCGAAATATGATTTAAAATTAAGTGGTCCATCATTAGATATTTTCCAGCGTTTACAAAAAAATTGGCCCAAAATCAATCAGCAAAAATTTGCAAGTGGAATGGTGGATAAAAAATAAATCTTGCGCTAAACAAAGCTGAACAAGACCAATTAGCTCAATTTGCTCATAACTATATCACTAAACAACATCCCAGGGCAGACTACAGGGAGTTATTGGAATTGAGCCTTATATTTCTTGGTCGAAACACAGAGCCTGTAAGGTTTAAATCACCTGGAGCGATGCATCATGCCCGATGGATGGCTAAAGCGATATATACAATAAAGATTTTTCTTTTCCGCCACCAATTCTTAATGTCGTCAGATGAGGCAAACGCTATACAAGATATTAGTGTGTTCATTTTGAAAATTTATTTGAGACCGTGGATTGAAGTGCCAATTGCCGCGAAAGCACCCTTAAATGATTTAAATTTTATTAAAAAATATTATTAAATTCAATGAATTGAATGAAATAATAAGCAATGAAGTAACGCTCAAGTTTTCGAATCACTTGTGGTACCTGACACCTGAAGCAGCAGGTCTTTCATTTTTTGATAATGCTGTAGACCTTGGAGAAAAGAGAAAAATGGTTGAAAATCTCAAAAAAGAACAAAATAATGAGAATAAAAGAATAGTAACAAACATGAATGAATTAAACCAAAACAATATTTCAGATTTTGTTAACAAAAAAACAATGAGCTTTTTCGAAAGATTTAATATTCAAACTAACTTTCTAAAACTTGACCCATCCAAGTGGCACAATGAATCCGAATTTCAAAAAGGAATGAATATTGTGAAAAACTTACATGTTGTTAATGATACCGCAGAGCGTTTTGTAAAACTAATGGAAGAATATAATGCAGCTCTAACAAAAAACGAAGAAGAGAAACAATATATCTTGCAAACAGTAACTGAATATAGGAAAAAATACGCTAGCATTAATAAATCAGACCTTTGCGCTTAAGTTTAAATGATTATAAAGAATATTAATCATTAAAAGTAAGTTAATTTCAATATAATAATATACTAAAGACATCTATGAAACATTTTACTTATATTTTCGTGCCTTGTCTCTTGAAAAGTCCATATAAACCGGTTTTAGCCACTTTAGTGGGCATGTGCCACGCCTTAACCTAGGGCAATCAGTTTAAGATTTTGGAATTTCGTTATTGGCATAAAAAGGAAAAATTTGCGGGGGCGGTAGACCAGTCTAATATACATACATATATGTTAATTGCAATCTATCAAGTGACAATTAGCAAACTTTATAAATACAATAATAATGACTAGATTGAATGTGCTCCATTGAGGATAATCAATATTCATATATAAATGTACTTCAATTACTTTATTTTAATACTTTATATAATTATACTTATGAAAGATCCAAAATGTGAGTTCGTTTTAAGCGACTAACATCCTTACTGTTGTCTCGTAAATTTAGTACCAATAAGTTTTCATGGTGAGGCAGTCTGTCTAGGTATTTTCGACAGGCTTTGCAGATTTCTTCTTCAACAAAAGGTGTATTTAAGTATTTGTGTATTTCGAAGTTGCTATATACCCAGGAGCAAATAAAGAACAAGTTTTTTGTCAGTTTCACTTTCAGGTATTGCAGAGCCACTTAATTATACGGGGGAAATTCTCTTCCCTTAATGTAAACGTTAACTGACCGGATTTCTGTGTTTTTACCTTTATACTCCAATTCATCAACAATTTTTCGAAAATATTAAGGTGTTTTTATACTCTCGCAACACGTTGCTAAAAGAGTATAATAGTTTTGTTCACATAACGGTTGTTCGCAACACCTAAAACTAAATGAGTTAGATATGGGGTTATGTATACCAAAGTGATCAGGGTGGCGAGTACATTTGAAATCCGGATGTCTGTCCGTCCGTCCGTCAGTGCAAGCGAAAACATGAGTAACAAGTAAGGAAGGGCTAAGTTCGGGTGTAACCGAACATTTTATACTCTCGCAATTTATTGATGTAATTTTATAAAGACAACATAATTCGACGCATATATTCGGCATAAAGTTCAATAAAATAACGAAAATCATCATAATTAGTATATGGGGACTGAGGTAATTCCTAAACCGATTTCACTCGTTTTCACCACCAAGATACAATGTATCGAAGACTATACGATCACTTAATTTAATATTACTTATAATTAGGTATATGGGATCTGGGGGAAGTTATGACCCGATTTTTACCAGTTCAGGTACAGAGAGAAACTGTTATAAGAAAAAAATTCAGAGGGAATGAATTACATTAAAATATCTGAGGGATTTACCTATATTTTCGGTGAAAAATTAACCTTAGGGACTGAGTTCTTCATGTTTGATATCAGGGGCCTTGAAAAGTCATGGTCCGATTTTGACAATTTTTCCACAAGTGATGTCACAGCTCAAATACAGTATTTGTGTAAAGTTTTATTCCGCTAGCTTCATTGGTTCCTTATGAATACATTATAAAGTGAACGAATCAGATGGAATTCAAAATTGGGTTATATGGGAAGTAGATGTAGTTGTGAACTGACTTCGCCCATATTCCACCCGTGTCATCAGGGTGTCAAGAAAGTGTTATATACAGAATTTCATTGAAATCGGTCGAATAGTTCTTGAGATATGGTTTTTGACCCATAAGTGGGCGACGCCACGCCCATTTTCCATTTTGTAAAAAAATCTCAGTGCACCTTTCTTCTGCCATTTCTTATGTTAAATTTGGTGTTTCTGACGTTTTTCGTTAGGGAGTTAACCCACTTTTCGTAATTTTCAACCTAACCTTTGTATGGGAGGTGGGCGTGGTTATCCGATTTCTTTCATTTTTGGACTGTATAAGGATATGGCTAAAAGAAACGACTGCAGAAAGTCTGGCTTATATAGCTTTATTGGTTTGCAAGTTATATACAAAAAACCTATTTGGGGGCGGGGTCACGCCCACTTTTCCAAAAAAAATTACATCCAAATGTGCCCCTCCCTAATGGGATCCTAATGTTCCAAATTTCATTTTCATAACTTTATTTATGGCTTAGTTATGACACTGTATAGGTTTTCGGTTTCCTCCATTTTGTGGGCGTGGCAGTGGACCGATTTTGCCCATTTTCGAAATCAACCTCCTCAGGGTGCCAAGGAACATGTGTTCCAAGTTTCATTAAGATATCTTAATTTTTACTCAAGTTATCGCTTGCACTGACAGACGGACAGACATCCGGATTTCAAATCTACTCGTCATCCTGATCATTTATGTATATATAACACCATATCTAACTCTTATATTTCTTGGTGACACAAACAACCGTTATGTGAACAAAACTATGATACTCTGTGCAACAGGTAGCGAGAGTATAAAAATGGAGATATCCTTGGCACCATGAGGTTGCTATTGAAAATGGACGAAATCGGACATCTGACACGCCCGCAAAACGCTGAAAACCGGAAACATAAAAAGTTTACAGAAGAAATGACAGAAGAAAAGCTGCACTGATTTTTTTAAAATGTAAAATGGGAATGGCGTCGGACACTTATGGGTCAAAAGCCATATCTCAGGAACTATTCGACCGATTTTAATGAAATTCGGTATATAATACTTTCTTAACACCCTAATGACTCGGACTGAATATGGGCGAAATCGATTCATAACCACGCCTACTTCAAATATAACTAAATTCTCAATCCATCTGATTCCTTAATTTTATAGTATATACATTAGGTACCAATAAAGTTAGCGGAATAAAACTTTACACAAGTACCGTATTTGAACTGAGACATCACTTGTGGAAAAATTGTCGAAATCGGACAATAACTTTTCAAGATCACTGATATCGAACATGAAGAACTCATTGCCTAAGGGTAATTTTTCACCGAAAATATTACAATTTAAATCAGTGGGATTTTTTTTCTTCTAATAGTGTGTCTCTGTTCTAAAAATGGTTAAAATGGGGGCATTACTTCCCCTTCGTGAGATATATGTGAGATATCTTAGCAAAATTACGTGAGCATACAGTCTTGGATATAGTGTGCCTTGGTGGTGAAAATGTGTGAAATCGGTTCAGGAGTTACCTCAGCCCTGATATACTATGTATGATGATTTTCGTTATTCTATTGGACCTTATGCCGAATATATGGGTCATATTGTGGGTTATCTCTATAAAATTACATCAATAAAGAGCGAGAATAGAAAATGTTCGTTTGTCTTTCCTTACTTGTTGATAGACATCGCTGTGTAAAAGTTGTGGCAATAAATACCGCACCATCAGTAAAACTTCAACCTCTAAACCATTATTGATCGGCAGGTCAGCTGTAAAAAATATAAAGACGCTTCCCTTGGGGAACTCCAGCGACAATCGAATACAACTCAGAGAAAGCACCTTTTTCGAGACATAAACGATACGATGGCTTAAAAAATATTTTATAAGTAGATAGTAAGGCCATTTCATTATTTTAAAAGGAATCCTCAGTGCCAAATGCTTGTTTAACCTCTAAAAAGACCCCTGCCCGGTACCGTTTATATTCGAAAGCACTCGTGATAATTTTAACAATTTGATGGCATTGCTCAGGAGTTCTATGAACCCTTCTAAACAAAAACTGGTGTTCGGGTAATATGTTGTGGTCGTCTAAAACAGATAACATTCTCTTTAAAGGAATATTTTCAAATACTTTAGAGAAAGTCGCCAGTAAACAAATTGGACGGTATGAAGGAGGGACTTGGTTATTGGTTGTTGTCGCTCCGGAATTTCAATAAAACTATATATTTAGACTGACTTCTTATAATTTTTATTTCTTCCTGTGCTGTGTACTGTGTTCTGTGCACGCAGGCACTTTTATGTACATATGTATGCTATATTTACTAAAATATTTAATTACTTACTACATAAAAGTTGAGTTGTTTGCTTGGTCAGCAATTTTTATACTCTCGCAACAAAGTTGCTAAGGAGCGTACATATTACCGTTGTCCGTCCGTGCAACGGATAACTTGAGTAAAAATTGAGATATCTTGACGAAATTGGCACACATGTTCCTTGGTACCGTGAAAGGGATGCTTTCGAAAATGGGCAAAATCGGACCACTACCACGCCCACAAAATGGCGAAAACTGAAAACACATAAAGTGTCATAACTAAGCCATGAATAATGTTATAAAAATAAAATTTGGTACAAAGGATTGTCCTAGTAAGGGCCATATTTGGATGTAATTTTTTCGTGAAAGTGGACGTGGTCCCCCCCGAATAGATTTTTTGTATATATCTCGCAAACCAATAAAGCTATATAAACCAAACTTTCTGCAGTTGGTTCCCTTACGTATACCACCACACACCATGAAAATAGTTGAAATCGGATAATAACCACGCCCACCTCCCATACAAAGGTTAGGTTGAAAGTTACTAAAAGTGCGGTAACTCACTAATGAAAACCGTCAGAAACACTAAATCTTACAGAAGAATTAGCAAAAAGGAGCTGCACTCAGTTCAAGTGGAAAAATGGACGCACTTATGGGCCAAAAACCATAACTCAGGAACTACTGGACAGATTTCCATGAAATTTGAATTCTTGATACCCTGATGACACGTGTGGAAAATGGATGAATATCGGTTTACAACCACGACAACTTGGCATATAACTCAATTTTGAATTCCATCTTATTCCTTCACTTTGTAATATATACATACACTAGCTGACCCGGCGAACTTCGCCCCGCCCAATTTTTATTTGAAATAGTTAAAACGCTTCTTGAACTCTGTTCATTGCTTATTTGTCTGACCATGCATATGTGCATAACTTTATTTATTTCACGGATTGTATGTGATTTTTTCTTAAATTTAGAATATTGGAAGTCATAGATTCGTATAAAATAATATAAACTTCAAACAACGCATTTTCATTTAATGTTTTTAGCAAGTGGCAGCTTTTGTTATGACAGCCTAAATCCATGAACATTTAAAAAGAAATATAGCGCTATCTACTGTTACATAGCGTACTTAGCGCCACCAACTGGTGGATAGCTCTTTGCTAATAATAAACAAATAATTTGCAATAAATAAATAATGCGACTATAAGGAGAGTTATAAACTATCCTATCTTTCAAGTTGGACCAAACTGCACACAGTGTTAAAAATTTCATTAAAATCGATTCAGTAGTTTAGGAGTCCATCGAAAACAAACAATGTGACACGTGATTTTTATATATTAAGATAAGGAATCAATGAAGATAGTGAAATAAAACTTTACACAAATACTGTATATGATCCGTGGCATCACTTGTGAAAAAATTGTCGAAATGGGACTATAACTTTTCAATGCCCCGGATATCGAATATGAAGAATTCAGTGGTTTATGGTAATTTTTCACCGAAAATATCGGTAAATCTCTCAGATATCTTAATTTAATTCAGAGGAAATCTTTTTCTTCGGATAGTTTGTCTCTGTATCAGAAATGGTTAAAATCGGTTCAGGATTTTCAAAAATACGATGATCTTAATAGCTTATTATTATTATTATTAACCCAAACGATTACCCTCCTCCCGCCCAACCGACGCGTGGGGCGCAGTCCGCATACGAGCGGAATTTGCCGAGTCTAGAAAGGCAAGAGATTTTTAAGCGTCCGGTTCTCAAACTGCTCAGCTACAGAAAGAAACATTTCAACAGCTGAGATTTAAAAATATATAAAAACAAAAAGTTAAAAATTTCTGAATATTATTTATTAAGAGAAGACAAAATAATTTTTTTGATGCTAAATATTGAGTCAGATGGATCAAATGTGCTGGAATGCGAATTAAAATCATGACATATTCGGCAGAATGGTTCATTTAACAGAAAATTTGTTCTAGAAGATTTTAGAAATAATGGTCTAAACTGCCTGGATGAACGCAATGGGACATTAAACTTAATATCAGACAAAAGGAATGAACTACAAACTAAACCATTCAGAAGTTTTACTAGAAAAATTATACCTAGCATTTCTCTGCGACTAGTGAGTGTGGGAAGACTTATAAGTTTTAAACGACTAGTATACGGGGGAAGATTCAATCTTGAATCCCAATGTAAGTGGCCTAAAGCAAAAAGTAAAAATTGTTTTTGAACGGACTCAAGCTTATCAGAATGGGATTGATAGCTAGGATTCCATACCACAGAACCATACTCCAATATAGGCCTTACCAATGTTGTAAAAAGAATTTTAGTAATATACGGATCACTAAATTCTTTAGACCAACGTTTAACAAAGCTAAGAGCACCTTTAGCTTTTAAGACAATTGAATTTACATGAGAATTAAAATTTAGTTTAGGGTCCATATTAACTCCTAAATCAACAAAGCTAAAAACTTGCTCTAAACTGAAGTTATTTATTACATAGGGGGAAAGATCAACAGTTCTACGGGAAAAGCACATCGTTTTACATTTTTTAAGATTCATTGGCATATCATTTTTGTGACACCAAGTAACTAAATTATTTAAATCCGATTGCAACTCAGTCCTTTCGTTATGAGAAGTATATGATTTAAAAAGTTTTACATCATCCGCATATAATAAAATTTCTGAAAACTTAATTACTGAAGGTATATCATTGATGAACAACAAGAACAGAATCGGGCCGAGATGACTACCCTGTGGAACCCCTGAAGTGACACTAATTGAATCGGATAATGTATTATTAAATAAAACTTGTTGTTTTCTGTTAGTAAGATATGAGGATACCCATTCAAGAAGTCTTGGTTGAAAACCAAGAAGATTCAGTTTTTGCAAAAGAATTGAGTGGTTTACTCTATCGAATGCTTTACTAAAGTCTGTATATATAACATCAGTATTCTTCTTATCCCTAAAACCCATTGACACATGGTTTACAAATTCAAGCAAGTTAGTTACTGTAGATTTCCCTTTACAAAATCCATGCTGAGAGAATGAAATTAAAGGAGAGATTAAGAAAGTTATTTGGTCAGTGACAATAGCTTCAAAAAGTTTGGGTATAGCTGACATTTTAGCTATCCCCCTATAGTTCTCAACAGATGATCTAACTCCACTTTTATGCAAAGGTAATATAAAAGAGTTTTTCCACATTGACGGAAAAATACCTTGTTTAAGAGATAGGTTAAAAAGCTTAGTTAAGGGCAGATAGATATATTTTGCGCAATTTTTAAGAAAGCTTGAGGGAATCATATCAGGGCCATATTTAAACGAATTTTTTAACGTAACTAAATAATTTAAGACATCTGTTTCAGAAATAATTGGTGTATTAATTACAGTACTCGGACATAACACTTGATGATATGGCACATTCATAGGGTAGTTTGAACAATAATTGGATTTGAAGAATTCTGCAAACATATTAGAAATAATATAATTGTCACATGACATTGTTGATTTATATTTCATCGCGGACGGAAAATTTGAAATCCTGCGTTTGGAGTTAACGAAACCATAAAACAATTTCGGATTACGAATAATATTATTTTTTACTTTGATTATGTAGTTTTTATAACATTTTTTGTTAAGTTCCTCAAACTGACGACGCAATTTAGAATATTTTAAATAGTCAACAAGAGCTCCAGTTCTTTTATAAAGTTTAAAAGCACGAGCTATTTTATTTTTTAATTTACATAGCTCATTCGAATACCACAAATTTGAACTTTTTCTTTTGATAATAAAACATTTCGGAACAAATCTTTCAAAAATATTATAAATTGTTTCATTAAAATGTGATACATTTAATTCAATATTACCACTATAATCAGGCCAAGTCAATTTAGAAAGTTCACAATTAATCTTTTTGAAGTTAGCTTTCGCAAAGTTGAACCGAGAACAAAGGTCCTGTTTGTTGTATACAAGTAATTCGTCTATGATTTCGATATTAATTTCCAAGGCAGGGTGATAAGAGTCCTCTGGCAAAACTAAAGGATCAGATCGGACCACAGAAACTGTTGAAGAATCATCAACATAGACCAAATCTAAGAATTTACCAAACTTGTTCGGAATTAAGTTAATTTGGTTAAATTCAATAAAGTCCGCATGAGGAACTTCTACTTCTTCAGATGGAATTGAAGAATGCACAGCAAATAGTAACACAATAATTATAAATCTTAAATCTTAGATATAATGTATGTTGGTGATGAAAATGAGTGAAATCTGCTCAGAAATTACCTCAGCCTATATACGAGTGCTACTATATATATTTCTGGCCTAATAATGAAAATATGAATATTTATCAACGAAAATGGTTTTATTGTTTTTCAAAATATTCTCCATCAAGATTTATACACTTTTGCGTGCGCTCAAACCAATTTTCGAAGCACTTTTTTTGATCCTTTTTTTGAGCGATTGTCAAATTGTGCGGGATCCAACGAGAACAAACCTTTTTTACGACCAGGTGTTCATGCAATATCGAATGTATGCTGGTGGGAGAAATGCATAGGCATGCCTCTATCTGAAGGTATGTTACATGACGGTCTTGCATTATCAGTTCACGTACGGCATCGATGTTTTCTGGTCCAACGGCTGTTTTTGGACCACCTTCACGGAATTCGTCTTTGAGCGAGCGTCGGCCACGATTGAATTCGTTGTACCAGTTTTTCACAGTGCTATAGGATGGTGCTTCATAGCCATACAAAGATTTTAGTTCATCGATGCACTTTTGTCGCGATAATCCACGTCGAAAGTTGTGAAAAATTATCACACGAAAATGTTCACGAGTTAATTCCATTTTTTGCCGAGATGAATTTTTTAATTCCCTGTAAATAAAACAATTCACGATTAAATGACAAAACGTTCTGAGTGATGTTATGCTAAAAAATGTCAAACTTTCCAATGGAAATGTCAGATTGCACCTGGCAACACTTAGTGTTGCCTATGCCAGAAATATATATAGTACTATATATTACGAGGAATTTTCCTTTTTCTAGTGGACTTTATGCCGAATATATGGGTCAAATTGTGTATTATCTTAAAAAATATCATATTGATCTAAAACTACATGACTAGTTTGTGAAGAGCCAGGTTTTGCTACCACGTGGATAGAAAGTGAATTCAATAAAGGAGCCGTTATGCAAGATTTGAAAAGTGCAATTCAAATACATACAAGTACTGGTATGTTTGATCCTACAGACAGACATACTTTAATACTTGCGCAAAATATTTAATTTTATTTTATTTGTTAACTACACACACATTTATGTTGAAAATTACCACACGGACCACACACCAAAAATATTGGTCAAACTGTAGGTTAACTTACTTTTGCTGATAAGAAAAAAATCGATTTGGTACTTCCCCAGTGGTACTTCCACAATGCTAACGAAATTGAATGAACGTATTTCCATAGATATATATGCTATTTTATTTTCTCGATTTTGATCCTCACATACTGCGTGAGTATAAAATGTTCGGTTACACCCGAATGTAGCTCTTTCTTACTGGTTATAATTTTTTGTTTCGTTTCTTTTTTTCCAGCAAACGGTGATAAAGGCTTTTTTTGCGGCGCTTCTCTCATTAATGATCGCTATGTTGTAACGGGAGCACATTGTGTTAGCAAAGAAATGCTCGGAGGAAGTTTTCGACTAACTGGAGTCCGTTTGGGTGAATGGAATATAGAGACACTACAAGATTGCCAATTTGATAGAAAGGGCAATAAACTTTGTTCGGATCCACCTATCGATTTAAATATTGAGGAAGAAATTTGTCATCCACTATACAATTATACCACCCAAACACATGATATAGCTTTACTGCGTCTTCAAGAGAAAGTCAATTACAATGATTTCACTAGTCCTATATGCTTGCCGGTCAGCACCAGCTCTTCCAAAAGTAATTACGAGGGTGTAACTATGGGCATTGCAGGTTGGGGAGCAATCGAAACGGCCCCTAGAACCCAAAAGAAATTAAAAGCATTGATACAAGGAGAAAACTTTGAAAGATGTAAAGCTATATACAATAACGAGATAGAAATAGATAATACTAAAATATGTGCGGTCAGTGAAAAGAAAGGTGTCGACACGTGTAATAGTGACTCTGGTGGACCACTAATGATTGTCCAAACATATAACGGAAGGCAATCATTCTTTCTGGTTGGTATAGTTTCATATAGTTCAAACCCGTGTGTAGGAGAAGCATTACCCAGCGTTTTCACTCGTGTAGATGTTTTCAGTAGCTGGATACAAAGTACAGTTAGAAAATAAAATGTTTAATTGTAATATGCACTTGTAATATCAAAATTCAGTTCATTACATTTCATATATAAGTTTTTTCCGATCCTTAGAGATATTGTGTTGAAATATCTAAAAATTTGGTTAACGAAATAAATCTAAAACAAGTAAGGAAAGCCTAAGTTCGGGTGCAACCGAACATTTTATACTCTCGCAATTTATTGATGTAATTTTATAAAGATAACAAAATCGACCAATATATTCGGCATAAAATAGAATAACGAAAATCTGGTGACTGAACCGATTTCACTCGTTTTCACCAGCGTTTGAAAAACTACGCAACTCTCGTAGCATTTCATTTTACTCTTGCTACCGCTCTCACTTTGTCGAGCCTTATCATAACAATGTAAAAGTATGTGCTCTACTCTGCTCCGAGTTTTGTTAGGTAAAAAACTATAGCTGGAGCGGGAGCAAAAAATAAATTCTGCGCTATGCTCCGGCGTAGCGGTAGCAAAAAATTGAGAGCGGTAGCACAGCAGAGCTAATGAAAATTTTCATGTGCTACAGCTCTCGCATGTGTTTGTTGTTTTTTTTCTTTAGAAATCTTTTCGAAGCATTGCACAGAGCTGTGCAATATACATTGAAGTACAGTAGTTTTCCGAAATAACAAATATTCGTTTTAACGAAGACCGCTTATAACGAACAAGCAAATTTGTTACATTGAGTACCTTAAATAACGAACATCGGAGATTTGTAAGTACTCGGTATAACGAACAACATGAAGAAGACATATGAGTTTGTTTTTTTTTTCTTTTTCTTCAGAAATCTTTTCGAAGCATTGCACAGAGCTGTGCAATATACATACATTGAAGTACAGTCGTTTTCCGAAATAAGAAAAGATAAGTTTCTCAGATATTTTAAAGAAATTCAGAGGGAATATTTTGCATCTAATATGTCTTCGTGCCAAAAATGAGTGAAATCGGATCATAACTTCCCCTAGCTTTCATATACCTAACATTAGGGTTTTCAAACTTTCAATCCTGACCAATCAATTTTAACATGTCAAAGATTATTACTGGTAATTTGGCATTTAACTAAAAAAATCTTATAAGTATTGCCCAAAACACTTTATTTGGATTAAATTGATGAAATTTAACCTTTCTCAAGTTTATTTACCGCTATCTATACAAATTATTCACACACTGAAACAATACGCGCAATATCATCATATCATAAATATCATAATATCATACCATTATTATTTTGTAGCTTATAGTATATAGGAGGATGGACTCATGTGTAGAAGCTCACGTAAGTGAGGAAAGTTTTTGATTGTCATTCACTTGGGAGTCGCCAGAAACGATTCTTCTCCACATGATTCAAGCAGCTCACGACTTTACGACGACCGGTTTTAGACCAAGTCTGCTCTGGATAGCTAACAAACATCCGTTTGAAGGCGAGCTCAAGTAAGAAGGCGAACCCGCTTCTGCGGTTGTGCGTTGTGTACCCACCACATAAAAACGAAGTACCAATGACAAATCGAAGAAAGCCTCGGATGTTTCACCCCCCTTTTGATGACGACCCCTGCAAACGTTTTAAGGATAATGATTTAAGGGCATGCACCTGGAATGTCCGGACCCTTAATTAGGAAGGTGCCTCTGCCCAACTGGTTGATGTCCTCATACGATTAAAGGCTGATATCACCGCCATCCAAGAAGTGCGATAACGAGACAAGGACGAAAGAAGGTGGGTCCTTGTGACATCTACTACAGCGGCTATATAAAGGATCGCAAATTTGGTGTTGGATTTGTGGTGGGAGAGAGACTCCGTCGTCGAGTCCTTGCATTCACCCCGGTGGATGAACGTCTAGCCACAATCCGCATAAAAGCGAGGTTCTTCAACATATCGCTTATTTGCGCCCACGCTCCAATGGAAGAGAAGGACGATGTGACCAAAAATACTTTCAATGAGCGCCTAGAACGCACCTACGAGCGCTGCCCCGCCACGATGTCAAAATCGTGCTTGGCGATTTCAACGCTACGGTGGGTAAGTAAGGTGTCTTTGGCACAACAGTCCGAAATTTCAGCCTCCATGACGAAACATCGCAAATGGCCTGAGGCAGATTCCAGCATAAGAAAATACATCAAGATACTCCTGATCGAAACACGCATAACCAAATCGATCACGTTGTGATAGACGGAAGACATGTCTCCTGTGTTTTAGACGTGTGTACGCTCCGAGTGGCTGGTTACAGCGAAGATACGCACCCGCCTCTGTACAGCAAAGAACGCCCGTCAACAAACACAAGGAATGTTCGACTACAAAAAGCTGCAATCGCAACAGACAACCATGAAATACTCTACTCGACTTGTACTCCTGCTCTCTGAGAGCGCTCATCAGCACCTTGGTGGAACGGCATCTCAAACTTACTGCGTACCGCTGCAGCCGAAACAATTGGATTTCGCCAACAACAAAAAACAAGCTGGTACGATGAGGTTTGCCGTCTCGCAGCGGAGGGAAAACAGATTGCCTACCTCGCAAGGTTGCAAACGATTACAACACGTGCGGGATGGGATATATACTGAGAGCTGAAGAGGGAAGCGAGGCGCATCTGTAGACAAAAATAGAAAGAGGCCGTAATGAGTGAGTACGAAGAGCTTGAGAAGCTGGGAGACAGAGGTAATGCTGAAAATTTTATGAAAAAGTGAAGCGACTTAACGAAGGTTTAAAGACCGGAGCATCCTCATGTAGAGACCAAGGTTGTAATCTGAAAACCGATGTCCAGGGCATACTGAGATTATGGAGGGAACAATTCTCCGACCTGCTGAATGGCAGTGAAAGTACAACACCAGGAGATGGCGAACCCGATTCCCCAATCGATGACAATGGAACAGATGTTCCATTACCATGAAGAAATTCGAATAGCAATTACCCGCCTGAAGAACAAAAAAGTGGCGGGGCCGATAGATTACCGGCCGTGCTATTCAAATACGGCGGCGAAGATCTGATAAGGTGCATGCACCAGCTTCTTTGCAAAATATGGTAGAAAGCGTGACTGACGATTGGAATCTCAGTGTACTCTGCCCAATCCATAAAAAAGGAGATCCCACAATCTGTGCCAATTACCGTGGGATAAGCCTCCTAAATATCGCATATAATGTTTTATCGAGCGTACTGTGTGAAAGATTAAAGCATACCATCAACAAACTTATTGGACCTTATCAGGGTGGCTTTAGACCTGGAAACTCCAGAACTGACCAGATATTCACTAAGCGGATCGACACACACCACCTTTTTGTCGATTTTCAAGCTGCTTTCGACAGCACGAAAAGAAGCTGCCTTTATGGCGCGATGTCTGAATTTGGTATCCCCGCAAAACTAATACGGTTGTGCAAGTTGACGCTGAGCAATCCCAAAAGCTCCGTCATGATAGGGAAGGACCTCTCCGAGCCGTTCGATACCAAACGAGGTTTCAGTCAAGGTGACTCACTATCGGGTGACTTCTTTAACTTGATACTGGAAAAAATTATACGAGCTGCAGAGCTAAATAGAGAAGGTACAATATTCTATAAGCGTGTACAGCTGTTGGCGTACGCCGATGATATTGATATCATCATAATGAGCTGTACGAGTTATACGACGACATTGACATAGTTCAGCGAATAAAAAGACAGCGGCTACGATGCTAGGTCATGTTGTCCGAATGGACGAAAACACTCCAGCTCTGAAAGTGTTCGATGCAGTACGCCGAAGAAAGCCGAGGAAGGGGAAGGCCTCCACTCCGTTGGAGGGACCAGGTGGAGAGCGACCTGGTTCCACTTGGGATCTCCAACTGGCGCCGAACTGCGAAGGAAAGAGAGGAGTGGCGCGCTCTCATCGATTCGGCTATAACCGGCTAAACGGTTGAACGCCAATCACATACATTATAGTATCTACCAATAGTATGTGCAAAAAAAACTTTATTCGAAGAAAATCAATAAAACTGTGTAGAAATACATATTTTCCAGCCTTTTGAAAAATTTTATGTTTTTATGAAAATTTCTATAAAAGAAGTTCCACATGCAGAAATCCACGCAAGTGAGGAAAGTTTCTGGCTTTCATTCAATTGGGAGTGGCCAGGAACGATTATTTTGCATATGGCTCAAGCAGATCACGACTTCCGGTCTTAGATTAAGTATCCTCTGGATAGCAAACAGACATCCGTTTGAAGGGGAGCTAAAATGAGAAGCCGAACCCAGCTTCTGCGTTTGTGGGTAGGGTTTTTGGCCTATCACATAAATAAAGCCTGTATCAATGGATACAATTAAGGATAACGATTTGAGGGCATGCACCTGGAATGTCCGGACCCTTAATTGGGAAGCCCAGCTGGTTGATGTCCTCATACAACTGAAGGCTGACATCACCGCCATCCAAGAGGTGCGATGGACGGGACAAGGACGGAAGAAGGTAGGTCCTTGTGACATCTACTACAGCGGTCATATAAAGGAGCTCAAATTTGGTGTTGGATTTGAGGTGGGAGAGAGACTCCGTCGTCGAGTCCTGGTATTCACCGCGGTGTATGAACTTCTAGCCACAATCCGCAAAAAACGGAAGAGAAGGACGATGTGACCAAAGACACTTTCTATGAGCGCCTAGAACGCACCTACGAGCGCTGCCCCCGCCACGATGTCAAAATCGTGCTTGGCGATTTCAACGCCAGGGTGGGTAAAGAAGGTGTCTTTTGCACAGCATTCGGAAAATTCAGCACAAGAAAATTCATCAAGCAACGTGGCTGTCCCCTGATCTAAACACGCGCAATCAAATCGATTACGTTGTGATAGACGGAAGACATGTCTCCTGTGTTTTAGTCGTGCGTACCCTCCGATGACCAAACATTGCCTCGGATCATTATCTAGTAGCAGCAAAGATACGCACTCGCCTCTGTGCAGCAAAGAACGCCCGTCAACAAACACGAGGAAGGTTCGACGTCGCTGCAATCACAACCGACAACCGAACGATTTTCTACTCGACTTGCACTCCTGCTCTCTGAGAGCACTCATTAGCATCTCGATATAAGGGAGTTGTGAAACGGCATCTCAAACTCATTGCATACCGCTGCAGTCGTTCCAATTGGTCTCCGACAACGCCAAAAAACCAGTTGGTACGATGAGAGTTGTCGTTCGGCAGTGGACCACAACGTTGCGATCGCCCACAACACGCTCGGGGTGGGATAGATATCGAGAACTGAAGAGGGAAGCGAGACGCATTTGCAGACGAAAAAAGAAAGAGGCCTAGATGCGTGAGTATGAAAAGCTTGAAAAGCTTACCGACATCGGTAACGCTCGAAAATTTTATGAAAAGACGAGGCGATTTACAGAAGGTTTCAAGACCGGAGCATTATAATGTAGGGACCGAGGAGGTAATCTGGTAACGGATGTCCAGAGCAAACCTGGATTATGGAGCGAACATTTCTCCGACCTGCTGAATGGCAGTGAAAGTACAACACCAGGAGATGGCGAACCCGATTCCCCAATCGATAACGATGGAATAGATGTTCCATTACCCGACCATGAAGAAATTCGAATAGCAATTACCCGCTTGAAGAAGAACAAAGCGGCGGGGGCCTATGGATTACCGGCCGAGCTATTCAAATACGGCGGCGATTTTATCGATTTTAAGGCTGCCTTCGACAGCACGAAAAGGAGTTGCCTCTATGCCGCGATGTCTGAATTTGGTATCCCCTCAAAACTAATACGGTTATGTAAACTGACGTTGAGTAACACCAAAAGCTCCGTCAGGATCGGGAAGGACCTCTCCGGGCCGATCGATACCAAACGAGGTTTCAGACAAAGTGACTCACTATCGTGCGACTTCTTCAATCTATTGCTGGAAAAAATAATACGAGCTGCAGAGCTAAATAGAGAAGGTACAATCTTCTACTAGAGTGTACAGCTCCTGGCGTACGCCGATGATATTGATATCATCGGAAACTACAACCGAGGCGTTTGTTCTGCTTTTTCCCTCATTGATAAGGAAGCGAAGCGTATGGGTCTGGTGGTGAATGAGAACAAGACGAAATATCTCCTGTCAGCGCACTCGCGTCTTGGTTCCCACGTCACTGTTGACAGTCATAACTTTGAAGTTGTAGATAATTTCGTTTATCTGGGAACCAGCATTAACAACACCAACAATGTCAGCCTCAAAATCCAACGCAGAATCACTCTTGCCAACAGGTGCTACTTTGGACTGAGTAGGCAATTGAAAAGAAAAGTCCTCTCTCGACGAACCAAAATCAAACTCTATAAGTCGCTCATTATTCCCGTCCTGATATATGGCGCTGAAGCGTGGACGATGACAGCATCCGATGAGACGACTCTTGGGGTTTTCGAGAGAAAGGTTTTGCGCAAGATTTAAGGTCCTCTAAACATTGGCAACGGCGAATACCGCAGACGATGGAACGATGAGCTGTAAGATTTATACGACGACATTGGCATAGTTCAGCGAATAAAAAGACAGCGGCTACGCTGGCTAGGTCATGTTGTACGGATGGAAGAAAACACTCCAGCTCTGAAAGTGTTCGATGTAGTACTCGCTGGAGGAAGCCGCGGAAGAGGACGACGTTCACTCCGATGGAAGTATCAAGTGGAAAGTGACCTGGCTTCACTTGATGTTTCCAGTTGACGCCAAAAAGGAGAAACGAGTAGCGCGCTCTGGTGGATTCGGCTATAATCGCTTAAAGTGGTCCCTTTGCAAATATATATATATATATATATATATAAGAATGATATATGAAATGAGATATGAAATAAGCTAAATGCGTTTTATTTGTCTATGATTTAGCTATTAGCTTGTGGTGGTCAAATAAAACACGCCTATTATTAGATCGAGAATGGTCGAAATAAATATGGATACAGTTTTTATTTCCCATTTTGAACATCGAATAGAATTTAAAGTTTTGGGTTCTTTACATTTTTAACTGTCAAAATAGGGTTTCCCGCTATTGCCAACTACTTAAAAAAAAAAAACATATCTATTTTGAATAAAAAAAAAACGATGAACTGGCAATGCCTCTAGTTCAATACAAAAGCTATGATAGCTTATGACAAGCCAACATATGCTGTCATCGATTGGATAAGTTTTATAGAGAAGCCAAAAGAACGCACTATCCTGTAATTCAAACAGATAGGCAGCACTTATGGTGCAGGCCTGTGCTAAAATGTCCTCTTAATCATGCGAAATAGTGCTAAACCATTTGCTTGGGTAGTTTTTTACTAAAATCGCAGAAAAATATTTTTTTATCCCTTTGTTTCGAGCTGCGTCTATGCCTAACCTTTTATTTAATAAATTAAAATGTATTTAAAAGTAAAAACAATAAAAATAATATTAGTCTTGTCATTTTTGTCAAAAATGTGTCCTCTTGTTTTTACCATTGTGAATAGTCTACATATGTAAAACTAATTTGGAAGCACTCAGCAAGCGGCGATAGCATACAAAATAAGCAATAGCTTAATTTGCTGTTCAAATAAAACGCGTCTAATATTACATGAATATAAGTAACATTACAAAGTAGTACTTGAAGTAAATTATTTTAAATTTTCACGTAACTGAAACGGGAATTTCCTTCTTCTCTCCAACGGCCTTTTATTTCTTGGTTGCCTACTGATTGGAAAGCATGTTCAAGGGTGAAGTAATTCCAACTATTGTAGATAAACCAATTTTATCTACATTCTTTGGGAAATCATTTATTGTTTAATGCAGTAATCTCCATCGATTGCCCAAAATTCCGAATGCGTTTTATATGCACTCGCACTTTAGATAACACTAATTTAAATTTGTCTTCATATTCTGCTAACTAGCGGGGGGATATCGCCGACGTAATAATACGGAAAGCTGGTAGATGTGCCCGGTAAGTTTGCATCGGAAGGAACTTCTAGACTGTCATTCAATAATTTGCTTCCAAAGGCACTACGAGCTAATATTCCACCGTCACTTTGACTTCCTAGATCAACGTCGTCTACATAGTGAGTACGGAATTAATGGAAATCTAACGGGACTTTTTAAAAATAGAATCGAAGACGTGAGTACATGTTCACTTTCATGGCGCAACGAATAATTCTCAACTAATAGTAGACATATACGACAACAGATCGAATACACATGTGTATCGTGTATGGCCACTTTAAAGGGAAAATTCGCAGGGGTCTATCGAATATTTATGTTCCTGAATTTGAATAAATGTATATATTATATGTTAAAATAATAATAAAAGCTGATCTGTGTTGTATTCTTTTTAAATAAATGCTTTTCTTTACCTTGTTTTTTTGATATTTTGTATACGTCTTTATTGTGTTTAGTTAAACTTTTAGTTGTTCTCCTCCTTTGATTTTCTTATCCAATTTATTTGTGGTTGTCTTAAGGGCCTTGGAGACGATCAAATAAATTTATCAAATTCTAAAGAGCACTTTCACACGGGTCAACTCCTGTTGCAAATTCTCCGGCGATTCTCTTTTGCTGCCGCCCATTGCATTAACACGAGGAATTTGTGTTCGACAATTCTGTTCGTGTTTTTCTCCTATTCTCTTTCATATCATTTTCTCAATTTCTTGTAAGCATCGTTTCCACAAACAAAATATATTTCATTAACTAATTTTTATCGTTATTCTCTATTTATTATGCATATTTCTATGGATGGATAGGTGGGGTCATGTGTAGAAGTTCACGTAATTGAGGAAAGTTCCTGTCTGTCATTCACTTGGGACATCCGTTTGGAGGCGAGCTACAGTGAGAAGGCGAACCCACCCACCACAAAAAAAAAACACCAATGAAAAGGAAGCAACAGCCTCGGATCAGAGACCACAATTTTGATGACGACCACTGCAAGTGTACAAAGGACTACGAATTAAGGGCATGCACCTGGAATGTCCAGACCCTTAATTGAGAATGTGCCTCTGCCCAGCTGGTTGATGTACTCGTAAGAGTAGGCCATCTAAGAAATGCGATGGAAGGGACAAGGACAGAAGAAGGTGGGTCCTTGTGACATCTACTACAGCGGCCAAATAAAGGAACGCAAATTTGGTGTTGGATTTGTGGCCAGCCGCCATGACGAAATATCGCCAAACGGCCTAAGGCTGATCGACTTCGCTGGGCCCGAAATATGGTCGTCTGTAGTACTAGATTCCAGCATAAGAAAATATATCAAGCTACTCGGTTGTCATGAGTATACTAAATATTTGTATATGGAATGCTAACGGTGTAAACCAACACACACTGGAGTTAATACGATTTCTGAGCGAAAAAAGCATAGATGTTATGCTGCTGTCAGAAAATCATTTAACAAATAAAAACAATTTCTTTATACCGGGATATCGACTTCATGTTACAAATCATTCAGAAGGAAAGGCGCACGGTGGTACAGCAGTATTGGTTAGAAATCGACAAAACCACCATGCTTTAGAACCGCATGCTAAAGCGCAGTTACAAGCTACAACAATATCATTAAAAATCGAGGTTCTGACCTCAATCTGACAGATATATACTGTCCACCTCGTTTTAAAATTACAGACTGTGAATTTAAATACTTTTTTGGAACGCTAGGTCCAAGATTTCTAGCAGGTGGAGATTACAATGCAAAACACATGTACTGGGGCTCACGTCTTATTAATCCGAAAGGACGACAGCTGTACTACACTATTCTAGATAAACACAATAACCTTGATATAATATCTCCTGGTAAGCCGACATACTGGCCCAGTGATAGAAACAAAATACCTGACTTAATAGATTTTGCTGTAGTCAAAAACATAGATAGATCGCTTATAACAGTAGATACATGTATTGACTTATGTTCTGATCATTCTCCTGTACTTATAAAATTATGCGAACAGCCCATGATAGTTGAGCCAAAAGTATCTCTAACATCTTTTAAAACAAACTGGTTGAAATATAGAAAATATATCAGTAGCCACATCAATATCGATTTAAAAATAAATACAGGAACAGATATTGATGAAAGAATAATGGAATTCAATGATGTAATAACTAATGCAGCTGTCTTGGCAACACCTAAAAGAAACAATAAGGTTTTTAGAAACATCACTAATAATGAAATAGAAAAGTTTGTAAGTGAGAAAAGGCAAGCGAGACGTGAATGGGGACAACTTAAAAAGCACTTAAACGCGATGAAGAATACAATACTGAAAATTATATAAAACACCTGTGTCCAACTTCTACCAAGAAAAACTCCCTTTGGAAAGCCCAAAAATCTTTTAGGCCACCAGTAGATTCCAACGTGCCTATAAGACAGTCGAATGGTAATTGGGCGCGTAGTAATGAGGAAAAGGCAAATTGCTTTGCAAATCACCTAGAAAAGGTATTTCAACCCAATGGCCCAAAAAATAACTTTAAGTTGCCAACTTTGCCCAATATCGCAAACGAGTCCAGAGTGTCTATTAGGACGTCTACTTATGAAATTACCAAAATCCTAAAAGAGCTAAATCCAAAAAAGTCTTCAGGACATGATAATATTACTCCAAAAATGTTTATTGAGTTGCCAAATATTGCTATATCAGTGCTTTCTTTGCTCTTTAATGCAATTCTTGGTTTCGGGTAATATCCAATTTCGTGGAAAAAGTCGCAGATCATCATGATAGATAAACCGGGAAAAGACTTAACACAACCTTCCTACAGACCAATAAGTCTCTTACCCTGTCTTTCCAAAATATTCGAAAAAGTTTTACTATCAAAAATGTCTCCTTTCCTCCACGAAAATAATATAATACCAACCCACCATTTGGGTTTCGTGCTAAACATGGCACAGTAGAGCAAGTAAATAGAATTACAAACGAAATCAGGAAAGCATTCGAGCACAGAGAGTACTGTTCAGCTATTTTTCTCGATGTAGCTCAGGCATTCGATAAGGTCTGGCATGAAGGACTTTTATGGAAAATCAAAAACGTTTTACCTTACGAATTGCATAAAACATTCGAATCATATTTATGAAAGAGGAAATTTACAGTTAAAGTAGCAGATTTCATATCAGAAAAACGAGCAATTAGGGCTGGTGTACCACAGGGCAGTGTATTAGGCCCTACTCTGTACATAATATATACCAAGCGAATGAAGTAACTTATCTTCGGACTCACCTGTATTGAAGGCTCACGTGGCGGAAACATATAGCAAGTAAAGTAACTTGCATGAAATTAAGAGCAGCAAATTTAAATTGGCTTCTAAACAAAAATTCTAAACTTAGCCTAGACAACAAAGTCCTGTTATACAATGCAACTGTGGGGTACGATCTGTGCAACCAACATTGATATAATTCAGAGATTCCAATATAAAATGCTTAGAACAATAACGGGTTCACCATGGTACATGCGTAACGAAAATATCCATAAAGATCTTGATATTCCTATGGTAAAGTAGGAGATAGAGGACAGCAGAAAGAAATATATTTCTAAATTCGTGAACATCCAAACCCATTGGATGCCTTGGTACATTCCTGCAATCAAACACGTTTAAAAAGAAGAGATCTACCTGCCTACTAAAGAGCAACGTTCTACCAAAAAGCTCAACCACATTCTTGAGCTTACTTAGTTGTAAATAGATTTAAGATTTTAATACTTATTGTTAGGCTTTAACCAAAGCAGATTCAGTAAATAAAGAAATATTGAAGGAAAAAAAACTTGGTTGTCCCCCGATCGAACCACACGCAACCAGATCGGTCATGTTGTGATAGATGGACGACATGTCTCTAGTGTTTTTGATGTGCGTACGCTCCGTGGTCCCAACATCGACTCGGACCACCATCTTGTAGCTGCTAAAATACCCACTCGCATCTGTGCTGCAAAGCGCGCCTGTTCACAAACACAAGGAAGGTTCGACATCGAGAAGCTGCAATCACAACCGACAGCCGCACCGTTTTCTACTCGACTTGCACTCCTGCAACTCGGTATAAGGGAATTGTGGGTGTACTGCTGCAACCGAAACCATTGGCTTTCGCAAAAGTAAAAAAAATAGCTGGTATGATGAGTACTGTCGTCTCGCAGTGGAGAGAAAACAGATTGTCTACCTCGCAATATGGCGATCGCCGGCAACACGAGCGGGATGGGAAAGATACTGAGAGCTGAAGAGGGAAGCGAGACGCATTTGTAGACCAAAAAACCAACCAAAAAATTCTACGAAAAGATCCGGCGACTAACAGAAGGTTTCAGGACCGGAGCACACTCTTGTAGGACTCCCATAAGTGATCTAGTGGTTGATGACCAGAGTACACTGAGTTTGTGGAGGGAACATTTCTCCGACCTGCTGAATGGCAGTGAAAGTACAACACCAGGAGATGGTGAACCCGATTTCCCAATCAATGAGGATGGAACAGATGTTTCAATACCCGACCATGAAGAAATTCGAGTAGCAATTACCCGCTTGAAGACCAACAAGGCGGCGCAGACGATGGATTGCCGGCTGAGCTATTCTAATACGGCCGCCGAAGAACTGATAAGGTGCATGCATCAGCTTCTTTGCGAAATATGGCCGGAAGAAAGCATGCCCGACGATTGAAATCTAAGTGTACTCTGCCCAATCCATAAAAAGGGAGACCCCACAATCTGCGCCAACTACCGTGGGATAAGCCTCCTTAATATCACCAATAAGGTTCTGTGTGAAAGACTAAAGCCCACCGCCAATATACTGATTGGACCTTATCAGCGTAGCTTTAGACCTGGAAAATCAACAACCGACCAAATATTCACCATGCGCCAAATCTTGGAGAAGACAGCATGCTTTCGACAGCACGAAAAGGAGTTTGGTATCCCCGCAAAACTAATACGGCTGTGTAAGCTGACGTTGAGGAACACCAAAAGACCTCTCCGAGCCATTCGATACCAAACGAGATTTCAGACAAGGGGACTCGCTATCGTTTGACTTCTTTAACCTGATGCTGGAAAATAGTACGAGCCTCAGAGCTAAACAGTGAAGGTACAATCTTCTATAAGAGTGTACAACTACTGACGTACGGCGATGATATTGATATCATTGGAAACAACACCCGCACTGTTAGTTCTGCTTTTTCCCGCCTGGATAAGGAATCGAAGCGAATGGGTCTAGTGGTGAACGAGGACAAGACGAAATATCTCCTGTCATCAAACAAACAGTCAGCGCATTCGCGTCTTGGCTCCCACGTCACTGTTGACAGTCATAACATTGAAGTTGTAGATAATTTCATTTATCTGGGAACCAACATTAACAGCAATAACAATGTCAGCCTGGAAATCCAACGCAGAATCACTCTTGCCAACAGGTGCTACTTTGGACTGAGTAGGCAATTCAAAAGTAAAGTCCTCTCTCGACGAACAAAAAACAAACTCTACAAGTCCCTCATCATTCCCATCTTACTTAATGGTGCAGAAGCGTGGACGATGTCAACATATGATGAGGCGACACTGGGAGTTTTCGAGAGAAGGGGTTTGCGGAAGATTTATGGTCCCTTAAACATTGGCAACGGCGAATACCGCAGGCGATGAAACGATGAGCTGTACGATTTATACGACGACATTGACATAGTTCAGCGAATAAAAAGACAGCGGCTACGCTGGCTAGGTTCGTTGTTGTTCGAATAGACACTCCAGCTCTGAAAGTGTTCGTTGTAGTACCCGCCGGAGGAAGCCGCGGAAGAGGGAGACCTCCACTCCGATGGAAGGACCAGGTGGAGAAGGACCTGGCTTCACTTGGTGTTACCAATTGGCGCCAAACTGCCAAAAGGAGAGTTGCGTGGCGCGCTGTTGTGGACTCGGCTATAAACGCGTAAGCTGTTTCTACGCCAGTCAAGAAGAAGAAGATTTCTAAATGTACTTCCAATTACATACAAAAAAAATTATAAATTTCAAATTTTCAAATATATTGTATACAATAATTTTAAAATGTTACGTAGCAGCGAGCTGGTACGAATAAGAACACAAAGCGTGTTGCCGAACACAGCAGACTCGGCGCGATTGTCCTCTCTTATAAACGAGGAATTGCCGCAACAGGAGTTGAAAGAGCTCAAAGTGTATTGGTGTCGTCGGGGTTTGTCGGCTACACGTACGCTACACAGATTTGTTGTCGGCTCTGGTTGATGCAAATCAAACATTTTTGATATTTTAATTTGTCGGCCGCAAATTTGATCTTTCACTCAGAGTAAATATAATATGAAACAAGTAAGGAAAGGCTAAGTTCGGGTGCAACCGAACATTTTATACTCTCTATTTATTGAAGAAATTTTATTAAGATAACATACAAATTAACCCACAAATTCGGCATAAAGTTTAATATAATAACGAAAATCGTCATATAGAGTGGGTAATTCCTGATGAACCGATTTCATTCATTTTCATCAGCAAGGTACACTATATTCAAGACTATACGCTCACTTATTTTTTCTAAGATAGCTCACATATTAACCCATACATATATGCGGAATAAAGCTCACCATATTTTTGAAAAACCTATAATTAGGTATATGGGAGCTAGGAGAAGATACTTTTGAAAAACCTACAATGAGGTATATGGAGATGTTATGACCCGATTTTAATAATTTTTGGAACAGAGACACACTATTAGAAGAAAACAATTTCCTCAGAATTACATTAAATTATCTGAGAGATTTACCCATATTTTCGGTTAAAATTTATCCTTAGGCGCTGAGTTCAACATGTTCGATATCTGGGGCCTTGAAAAGTTATGGTCCGTTTTCGACAAGTGAAGCCAGAGATGATATGCTATCTTCATTGTTTCCTTATGTTTACATTATAAAGTGAAGGAATAAGATGAAATTCAAAATGGAGTTATAAGGAACGTAGTCGTGGTTGTGAACCGATTTCGCCTGTGTTATCAGGGTGTCAAGAAAATATTATATACCGAATTTCATTCGAATCGGTCGAGTAGTTCCTGAGGTAAGGTTTTTGACCCATAAGTGGGCGATGCCACACCCATTTTTTATTTTGTAAAAAAATCTGAGTGCAGCTTCCTTCTGCTATTTCTTCTGCAAAATTTAATGTTTCTGACGTTTTTCGTTAGTTAGTTAACCCACTTTTAGTAATTTTCAACGTAACCTTTGTATGGGAGGTGGGCGTAGTTATTATCCGATTTCAACTATTTTCATGGTGTGTGGTGGGGTACGTAAGAGAACCGACTGCAGAAAGTTTGAATTATATAGCTTTATTGGTTTGCGAGTTAAATACAAATAACCGATTTGTGGGCCAAATATGCCCCCTCCTAGTGCGATCCTTTATTCCAAATTTTACATTTATAACTTCATTTATGGCTTAGTTATGACACTTTATGTGTTTTTGGTTTCGCCATGTTGTGGGCGTGGCAATGGTCCGATTCCGCCCATTTTCGAACTTAACCTTCTTATGGTGCCTAGGAACATGTGTTCCAAGTTTCATTAAGATATCTTAATTTTTACTCAAGTTATCGCTTGCACGGACAGACGGACGGACAGACATCCGGATTTCAACTCCACTCGTCATTTGGATTTTTTTTTTGGGAAAGTGGACGTGGCCGCGCCCCTTTATGTTTTTTGTGAACATCTCATAAACTGCTAAAGCTGTATCAACCAAATATTCAGCCACTTTTTGTTTAGACACTTCATTATACTAACTAACTTAACTTATTAACTATAATACTCTCTTTAGCAACTTTTGTTGCGAGAGTATAAAATGTGTTTATTTGAAAGTTTGCGCGCAAAACACGAGTGAACATTACTCACACATATGCAATGCTTGACGTGATTATTTGATCGTCTCCAAGGTCTTTATTATAAATATTAAAGTTAGCTGCAGAAATTTGCAGATACATATATTCATAATCTTTTTGTCTTGAAGGTCAAATTTGCCTTGTAACTAAGCCATAAATAAAGTCATGAAAACAAAATTTGGTATAAAGGATCACATTAGGGAGATATACTATATATTTGGATAATTTTTTTTTGGGAAAGTGGACGTGGCCGCGCCCTTTATGTTTTTTGTGAACATCTCATAAACTGCTAAAGCTGTATCAACCAAATATTCAGCCACTTTTTGTTTAGGCACTTCATTATACAGCATGATCTTGGAGGAAATCGGATTATAACCACGCCCATCTCCCATACCAATTTTATGTTAAAAACTACTAAAAGTACTTTAATTTAGTAAAGAAAAACACCACAAACCCTAAATTTTATTGTAAAGGTGGTACAGAATAGCTATGTTAAACTTGGTATAAAAAATGGACAATATGCGTGGCTCCGCCCACTTATGGGTTAAAAATCATACCTCAGGAACTATTCGAGCAATTCCAACGAAATTCGGTTCATAACACATTCAGGGTGCTAAGGACTATGTGTTTTAAATTAATTGTTTTGAAAAAAGTACTTTTTGTCTAATTTTCGTAACTTTTTTCTATTCTTGAAGGTTGAATGATATAATAGTGGAACAGTCTCATTATTGAAGCAATGATAATTAAAAGATAAACAGATCAATGTCAAACTTAGAATTCAAAGATCAACAGAGTTCCTAGTCATGTTATGCGCTTCGTAATCAAGTATGTTCATGCAAAACATATTCAACAGATTATTTATTATTTACAGTACTCATGAATGGCAATGCTATGCCAAGTATGACTAATTGCCCATTGAAGTGGTCCAACTATTGCCCTATAATCACCAATTGGGTAAAAAGGTTTGAGAGCTATCAGAAATATTTTCTGCAACACTCAAAAGAGTGTATGATCAGTAAAGCTGAGTAGAAATCGAGGAAATACTATAAGCAAAGTGGGAAAGATGATTCAAATGAAATATGATGCGGAAGTTATCGATAGCATTAACAACTGCACCGTTAGTTCTGCTTTCTCCAGGCTTGGCAAAGAAACGAAGCGAAAGGATCTGGTGGTGAATGAGGACGAAATATCTCATATCATCAAATAAACTGTGCGAGTTAAACGACGAATTTTTCAGCGAATAAATAGACAACGGCTATGCTGGTTGGTCATGTTGTTCGAGTGGACGAAAACACTCCAGCTTTGAAAGTGCTCGATGCAGTACCCGCTGATGGAAGCAGAGATAGACCTCCATTCCGTTGCAAAGATCAGGCATAAGTCATGCCTACGAATTTTATTTTACGACAATCTTGCAAATATGCCAGACCAATTTCATTGACATTCATGGCATGTTTACGCAATTCACAATCAGCTGATATTGCCACAATATTGCCAAAGAGCGCTTATTTAACTTATATTGCCATATTTCCAACGTGCCATTTACTTCCTACTACGGGAATTTTCTGACTTCATGACGTGACTTTTAAAGTTCCATTATGATACATTTATAAAAAATTAGTTCGGGAGTAGCTGCCAACATATAATTCGCATAGGTGAATATAGTAAGATGACCTCTTCACTTCCTGGAAATTATGTTACAACATTTAATGAGCCATTTCTATTAGGGAATTACAAATAAATAAAAAAGGTTACAATGTCAATTTGATATTTATGAAATGATTATTTAAATATACATATATACATACGTTTGTGTGTTCATAAATGTGTCAACCACGAAGCGAGTGCATTCGTGTACGTATGTATGCAACTTATATACCCAGCGTATTTGTTTGATTCCATCAGTGTGGATTTAAATCCCGTTGATAATCGACGCTTGTGAAATTCAGTGCTCTCATCATTATATTTTATATAATTATCTCTATATGTATATAACTTCTATACAATATATATATATATATATATATACTAAATAGTGGGTTGTAACGAAAATGAACTCCATAAGGAATATCGCTGTTCTACTTACATTAACTTGGAGTGTTGTCAATGTAGTTTCTGCGGGTAAGATTTGTGAATTTGCGAACCGTGAAACTGTGAGCAATCTTAAAGCCATTATTGTCTTATCACCAATTTGTGAATATATGTATGTGAAATGTAAATAAAAATGTAAATATGTATTTAATATAGTGTTCATAGATTGCATTTGGAAATAGTGGAATGCAGTTACAAGGGATTTTTCCCTTTCTTAAATAAATTTTAAAATATATAGAGCACCTAACGGTTGTAATGATCAATATGACGAGACAGAGAATCAATCAAGGTGCTCTTAAGAAGTCGGTATTGCAATTAATATATACAATACTGGTACAAAAACACAGTATGGAGGTCATGGCCTCGAATGCTGAGAAATTAGCAGGCCTAAATTTGGATGTCTTTAAACAACTGAAAATATTAATTGTAATACATGACACCAAATAACATTTACAATTTACATTGTTATTCGAAATCTTTTAGTGATGGTTTCTTCTACTCTCTCCCTGCGATCCTTTGTTCCAAATTTTACTTTCATAGCTTTATTTATGGCTTAGTTATAATTCTTTATATCTGTGGCAAAATATTATAACATCTTAAGCCAAGTTAAGTCAAAATCGAGTTAATTCACATATTTTGGCTCATCTTCTTACACATTTTAATCCAATCCGTTTCCAAATTCTTCGTTTTTAGAAAAAGTTATCACGGTTTATTTTTTAAGTTCTATACCTTTTGAGCATATTTCACACTTCTTAATATTTCAAGTAAACCTAAGTTTTTTGTTGTGTCGGTTATTAAAATATTTTTATATGTGAAGCAAATTTGTTGCGAGAGAGTATTATAGTTTTGTTCACATAACGGTTGTTTGTAACACCCAAAACTAAACCAGTTAGATATAGGGATATATAACCAAAGTGATCAGGATGAAGAGTGGAGTTCAAACCCGGATGTCTGTCTGTCCGTCCGTCCGTCCGTAAGTCCGTCTGTGCAAGCTGTAACTTGAGTAAAAATTAAGACATCTTGATGAAACTTGGCACACTTATTTATTGGCACCAAAGGAAGGTTGCTTTCGAAGATGGGCAAAATCGAACCACTGCCACGCCCACAAAATGGCGAAAATCGAAAACACATAAAGTGCCATAACTAAGCCATAAATAAAGATATGGAAAAAAGGAAGGATAAATTTTACAGAAGAAATAGCAAAAGGAAGCAGCACTCAGATTTTTTTACGAAACTTGGCACAAATATTTCTTAGTACTTCTTACCTCACTTTCCGAATCTGTGCAGTGCAACAACCGAATCATCAAGTGCTGAACACAAAGACGACGACACAACACGACGTAGCGACAGCTGACCACAAATGTCGCTTTGAAGCCAGCGTCTTGAACATTTTGAAGACGGCAGCGACATATCAAACAGCAATTTCATTGTTGCCGTACTAACATCTTTCACTTCAATAAAATTTACATATTTAGTTTAAAGTGAAATTATTTACGAAAAAATGTAAAAATTGGCGATTTATTTGTTTTAAATAATCGATTGTTGTTATAAATGATATATCAAAGCTAATTTACGTTTCTGCTGGCAAAATAACGTCATACTTGTGAGAACTTTGAATAATTTTACACTTCACATGTTAGACACAGCTCTACAGCGGCCATTGTCGTCGGAAAAATTAGAAACATTTCTAATTTGGCGACAACGACTACTACAAGCCTGTTGTCGCGTAGTCGTGCTGTTGTCCAAAAATCTGTGCCCATAAGAACGCGAGTATTTTAATATTTGACAGATGTCGCTCGTCGCTTGTCGCTTTCTATGTGTTCAACACATCACTAGGAAAATCAACATTACTCTTATTGCTAATGTGTAATAGTTTCAGTAAATGTTTACTTTCCATTTAAAAAAGGAAATATTCGAAACAACCTCACAGTTGTACAGCTATCGGACAGCTTAAGTAGAAAAATAGATGAAATAAGCACACACAAAAACAAACTAATGTTGATTTAAAACACCACTATCGTAAAACGACATGTTATGTAAACACATTTTACATACTTTATGTTTTTTATTTTATAATAAGTACTTATGCCCATTTAACCGAACATTTTATACTCTCGCAATTTATTTATTTAACTTAATTAATATTATATAATACACAATTTGACCCACATATTCGTCATATAGTATACACGAGGGCTGCTATATATATTTCTGGCCTAATAATGAAAATATGAATATTTATCAACGAAAATGGTTTTATTGTTTTTCAAAATATTCTCCATCAAGATTTATACACTTTTGCGTGCGCTCAAACCAATTTTCGAACATTTTTGGGCCTTTTTTTGAGCGATTGTCAAATTGTGCGGGATCCAAAGAGAACAAACCTTTTTTACGGCCAGGTGTTCATGCAATATCGAATGTATGCTGGTGGGAGAAATGCATAGGCATGCCTCTATCTGAAGGTATGTTACATGACGGTCTTGCATTATCAGTTCACGTACGGCATCGATGTTTTCTGGTCCAACGGCTGTTTTTGGACGACCTTCACGGAATTCGTCTTTGAGCGAGCGTCGGCCATGATTGAATTCGTTGTACCAGTTTTACACAGTGCTATAGGATGGTGCTTCATAGCCATACAAAGATTTTAGTTCATCGATGCACTCCTGTCGCGATAATCCACGTCGAAAGTTGTGAAAAATGATCGCACGAAAATGTTCACGTGTTAATTCCATTTTTTGGCCGAGTTTAATTTTTTAATTCCCAGTAAATAAAACAATTCACGATTAAATGACAAAACGTTCTGAGTGATGTTATGCTAAAAAATGTCAAACTTTCCAATGGAAATGTCAGATTGCACCTAGCAACACTTAGTGTTGCCTAGGCCAGAAATATATATAGCAGCCCTCGTATTGTATAAAGTCCATTGAAAGTTGGAAACCATAATATTAGGTTAGAAGCACCTCATGTTCGATACATGGGGCCTTGAAAACCTATGGTCCGATTTTGGTGATTTTTAGAATGGGGCTGCCACACTATAAACGTAGTATTTGTGCAAAGTTCAGCACCGATATCTTCACTAGGGCTTACTTTATATATTGTAAAGTAAACGATTCAGATCGTCTTCAAAGTTCTTGTATATAAGAAGTAGGCGTGGTTGTGAAGCGATTTGGCCTATTTTCACAACATATCGTTGGGATGTACTAAGCTATTTCAAACCAAGTTTTATTGAAATCGGTGGAGTAGTTCCTGAGATATGGTTTTTGACCCATATTGGGCGTCGCCACGCCCATTTTCCATTTTGTAAAACAATGGGAATGCAGCTTCCATCTGCCATTTCTTATGTGAAATTTAGTGCTTCTGACGTTTGTCGTTAGTGAGTTAACCCACTTTTAGTAATTTTCAACCTAACCTTTGTATGGGAGTTGGGCGTGGTTATTTTCCGTTTCCTTTTGAAATCCGGATGTCTGTCCGTCCGTCTGTCTGTCCATCTGTCCGTGCAAGCAATGACTTGAGTATAAATTGAGATATTTTAATGAAACATGGAACACATATTCCTTGGCATCCTGAGGAGGTTGCTTTCAAATGGGCAAAATCGGTCCAGTGCCACGCCCACAAAATGGCGAAAACCGAAAACACCTAAAGTGTCATAACTAAGCCATAATTAAAAATATGAAAGTAAAATTTGGTACAAAGGATCGCTTTAGGGAGGGGCACATTTAAATGTGTTTTGTATATATCTTATAAACCAAAAAAACTGTATAAACCAAACTTTCTGCAGTCGTTTCTTTTAGCCATTTCATTATACAGTCCAAAAATTAAGTGAGCATATAGTCTTGTATATAGTGCAATTTTGTTCGGAAAATGAGTGAAATCGGTTTAGGAATTACATCAGCCCTCATATACCATATAAGATAATTTTCGTTATTCTATTGGACTTTATGCCGAATATATGGGTCAAACTGTGTGTTATATTAATAAAATTTAATAAATAAATTTGCGAGAGTATAAAATGTTCTGTTCGGTAGCCCTTCCTTACTTGTTTAAATTTAAATGTTCTTAAAATTAATGTTTTTATAAAATAATTTATATTTTAACATAAAAATAACAACAATACGCGAATCATTGTATTAGGAAAATGTAAAAAATCCGATCATCCAAAGATTAATATAAGATCGCTCCCTTGCGAGCCATGGATTACTCAGAGGTCCATGGATTGCTCAGAGGCCCATGCATTTATTACTCGTTTTTAACATACCATGTCCTTACGAGGGATTACTCATCTTAAACTCCAAATGGAAAGCAAACCGAGCTATTTTTGACCTCCGAAACGAGAGCAGAGGGAGTCATCTTTTTTGTCTCCAGAAAGAGCACAAAAAAGAGCAGAAGTTGAAAATTTTTGTTTTGCTGGACCAATATGTATACTCAGTTTTTAGCAGTGTTTCTTTAGATGGTGGAACTTCCCCATCAGTTTTTAGAATTTCGAGAAACTCATTACAGCATTTATTATAAATGCAAACTTTTTATGTACAATTATTAAAAACTAGCAGACCCCTCCGGCTTCGCACGGTTTTGTATATTTCTAATATTTTTTACCCTCACCTGGGAACTATTTCCAGAAAGTTGAGATTCTAGCAATAAATATAGCCTATGTTACTCGGGTGAATGTTGCTTTCTAATGGTGAAAGAATTTTTGAAATCGGCACAGTAGTTTTCGAGTTTATACAATACAAACATACATACAAATCTTTCTCCTTTATAATATTAGTTTAGATAGTCATTTGGTTCCGACGCCTCTTCATAAGAAGCTTCTCGATTACCTGTAGACTATTTTTCAATTTATTTTTTCACTAATTGTCTTAAGATTAAATATATTCACACATTTTCTATAAATAATTACATACATTTATATTATAATTAGTCACTTTTTACCCGTATAACAACTTTTTACATATATTCGCGACACTTGATTCACATTCACGCGTTGATTGAAAACATAGAACATAAAAGAATTTCACAACAATTAACAGTTATGATTAGGCCTTACGATTTATCTTTTTTTATAAACCTCCTTTATTCCTCCAAAACGTATTAAAACGAGTGGAAACAAACGATTTTTGTAAAAACTAACGAAAATGGCTTTGATGTTCTCTTAATGCTCGAAATTAATGAACAAGTACATAATTACTCCTATATTACTAGATTTTGGTATTAATCCAAAGATTTTTTACTGGGTTATGGTGTGTTTGGGGAATAAAATTTGTTAATCTCGCCAAACACTAAAGTCGATACCTTGGCCTCTATATCATTCACCACGTTTGGCGGAAGACCGGCTTCTGTAATTTTTGCTGCTAATGAAGAAAGGTGCAGGGCGGTGGAGTTTTGCTTCCGAGTTTTTTCTACAAACGCCGCACAAGTTTCACTTATGCTTGTTCCTGCGATGTCTAGAAATCTTCTCGCAGCCCTTTTTCTGCGAACATAGATTATGAAGTAATTAGGATAATTGTCAAAAGAAAACAAACTATATATTTTTACCTTTCGCCGAGGTGCATCAGAATCTGCATTTCTGCATCCCGTGTCAGAGATGGTTGGCATTCAGTTAATAAAATTTGCCTCTTTATATCTAAGACTATATTTAAGATATGAAAGGTCTTAAAATTCAAAACGAAGAAATAATGGTACTCGACAAGTCCGAAGCAGCGGTTGCGTATTTGATGCAGTTCGGTAATTTTCTGGATCACCAGGCGGAGTAGTCGGATTAGCCGAGGCGAGGAGCATGAGACGCTGCACAGTGGATCCGGTTGTATGGAGCCGCGGCCATAAATACTTCTAGTTGAGATATCGTTATGAAATTTTTACCAAAAATCTAGAAAAATATTTTAAATATGCTGTGAAAAAATTGGCCACATCGTGCGACTATATCCTATAGCTCCCATAGAAACGATCGGGTCAAGTTTTAATATTTTTTTTATTTTCGGTTTTAAACTTTTTAATTTTATTAATATAATAAAAAAAATAATATTTTGAGGGGAAAAGGAAACGGTTCATTCCTGTCCGCTCACAGTTACACATATATATTCTTAATAAGTTAATTAAGAAAAAAAAAAGATAACAAATAATATTTATAAGATTGTGTCATTTAAAAGTTAATATGTAGATTTTAAAAGTGCTGATTTTTTACAAGATGGCAGTTTTCTTTGACCTGTAATAAAGGGATCTGAGCTTAAAAGCAATCTATTTATTAGATCTGCGTTTGCAGCAATCCGTGATATCTTTCGGGTATGTTGCCTTCTAAACATTTTGATATCCTTATTTCTAGATTCTGCCGCTTCTTCAGATAACTCTCCAATGGACACAAGAGCATGATTTATTATGTCTGGGGCATGAATTAACACTTTGTGTACTGTGGGTGGTAGATAGTACCAAGGATACAAATGGATTAGCTGTTTGGCAGTCTCTAGTGCATACTCTGCAAATTTGTCTACATTGATTTTGTAGCCTGATGCCAAGCATTGCAGCAATGTTAAACATCGCATTATTACATTTTCATTCAGACCAGTAATTTCAGCTGCCAATTCCGGGTTATTAAAAAATGTTCTAGCCGTATTACCATCGTTTGAGGTGCTACTTCCTCCACTTCTGGGTTTGTCGACTAAAAGTCCCATTTTTTGGCGAAAGTCTTTTTGAATTTTAATTTTTCTTTGCAGAAAGCATTCTTTTCCTTCTGAGGTATAAATTCGCCAACTCTTCAGGTCTAGTCTATACGACAAATGCAAAAAATATTCAAAAAAGCGAATATAAGAGTGTAATGGAGACAATCCAAACTCAAAACGTGTTTCATGAACATTTTTTTCCAAACATTTTTTCAAATGGTTCATCTCTGTTGGTTTCGCTTCACATATGTAGAAGATGATATTTCACTTAAGGCATTACAGATTTTTCCATCAACCATTGTAAGCTGTAAACTGTGTTCAACTATAATTTTATTATTAGATATTGTACATATCGTTGGCTTTAGCAATTCAATTTTATCTTTAAAATATTTTTCTTCATTTACAGCTAATTGAGAGGTTTCTTTTTGGAATTGAAATCTGATTGGTCTGCAGTAGCGTGTTGACGACGGTCGCGGATTCTTCCAAATTATTTTTTGATGTTTAGGATCATTTCCTACCATTTTAAGTTGCAGTGGCACATATGATGTAACAAAAAGGCTGGTATCGTTCATATCGTTATTCATGAATTTTTGTTTATATTCTGAATGTCCAGTGCTGCCGTCAAATCCCCATTTCCCAATTAAAACTAGGTTATCATCCAAATCACATCCAATGCTGTCCAGAACATCATTCTGCAGTCTGATAATCCGCGAAGCCGTGTGATCAACCAAGCTCTGCAAATCAACTTCAGCCTGCGATTCACTCACACTTATTTTGTCGGGATAGCTTGATGCTTTAGCCATTGAAAGTAGCTTGTAGCTTGTAGCAAAAGTTCTAATAAGTATATATTGATGTTTGCTCATGTTTGTCTCTATAAATAGTGATAGGACTTCATCAATGTTAGCTTTGCACATTTCAGTACTTAGCATCTTGCAACGTAAAGCCATAGATGCAGATTCGTCAATTTTCGATAGCTGAGCTATTCTTCGACGCTTTGTTCTCTTTGATGACCTATTAAATACTAATTTCGGATGTCCACGCTTAGCGCTTCTAACCACTGTTTCAGTTTTAGTTTTTATGCGATCCATTGATATTATTACTTTTTTCTTTAATTCGGTTGATATTTCTTTAGTCTTTGATTCATTCATTTCTGCGGAAGATTCTTCTTCAACTATATATTTGTGAATGAATTCTTCTTTTATTTTCGTTGTTTCAAATATTTCAGTTGCACATTCATATTTTACTGAGGAGCGTTCTTTCTCTCTTGATGCTTTATCATAATCGTTTTCTGTTTTGACATTTTTTAGTTCTACTAACGGTTTAATGGTTTCTAAAAAATGTATTTCATCGTATTGATAAATTTCATCTCTAATATCATTCGCTTCTAATTCATGTTTGCTCTTATTTCGTAAAAGATGATTTATTCTTTGTTGCTTTGGTAGCGTAAACCTTGCAGTACATAAGGAGATAAACCTCTATTTGGTTTTTGTTCAGACTGTCTGATTCGAAATGAACCGTCAATGTCCATCGGTTGAGGTGTATCTTGTTCTGGCAATGGGCTTCAATTTTGAGATTTTTGTCTGCCAATTTATAGTCTGAATCTAAACCTTTTGTTCTCGATATTCATTTCGATGGGCTCTTTCTTCCAAGCAAAAAGCTTTTTCTTCTTTGCAAAATTATTTTCGAATTTGGAACGTTCATGATTAGACTCAACTTCTTGAGCTAAGGCTAATGCTGATGGCAGGTCATTTGGGCGTGCCGCAAAAAGAATGTCACTTAAGGGTTTTTTCGTACCTGAAATAAATATCCTCAATGCATCTGTTCTGTATTTCTCGTTTAGAGAAGCAGCTAAGGTGCTTTCGTATGTCATTATAGTTTTCTTAAAAAAGAGCGTTAACTTACGTCATAGAACGTCATAGAACTGCATTATTGACAAGTTTCCTTGTCACAGAGTCGATAACTCTTGTTCAATAAGATAAATAGGACGCTTGTCAGCGTATCTATAGTCTAGTCTATTAATTATTGCTTTAAAAGTAAGTGGTGTATCCTATGAGGACAGCATCATATCAGCGGATACCCTTATTTTATTTCTAATAATGCCTAATGCCTGGTAGTGTTTAGAACTCTCCACATAAGTCTCAAAACTTTTATAAGCCATATGAGCAGCTTTGCGCCGCGATGCATATGTCTCTTGTTTCCCTTCGAAGTCAGGTAGTGACATTACCATGTCTAATGTTTCATCGCAACTTATTCCTTGTACTATTTCAGCATCTTTAAATACTTCTACTTCGGCTACGGTTAATGAAAATTTATTTTCTATAGCTTTTATTTTCTTTTTTCGAAAATGTGAGCTTGATTTGCAAGCGCAGTGTTAACCGCAAGCTCGACAAGCGCTCTTATTTCAGATTCTCTGATCGACATTTTATAAGGTCAATTTGGACACTCTAATTCACTGTCACTCGAATATTTTTTTTTAATATTTTATGAAAATTAATTAATCTTTCGCACAGATTATATTAATAACTCTCTTGAAAGCAAAACATTTTTTTTATTTATTTCGATTTTTTTGTCGAATAAGCACTCTACTTACATGCTTCTTTATTTATTTAGAGTAATTATGTTCCACTCCGTTTTTGTAGGGTTCCAATCCTTCTTGTTGGGCGCCAGTTGAATAAGTTAAACAATTCTTATTATTTTGTTTATTTATTTTATTATAATTTGGTGAGCTACTGCTGCACCTTATGAGCTACAATTTATAACTAAAACTTAAATCTAAAGGAAAGTATATCTAGAGCCTATGTTTACTATTAGCTACATGACTTTGCATTGTTGCACTATTAATAGTATAAGGCGACCAATGCAGTGGATGACGTGAGATAACGAATTTCCTTATCTTCTCAATACCTTCTGCTGCACTAATAATAGCATCAAGCGACCAACGCAGTGGCTGGCGAGAGATAAGTATTTTGTTCATTGAAGCCACGTGTGAGTTCTCCATCTGTGGATGAGCCACTTGAAATAACTTATATTATATTTTGGGGTGTGTCGTACACGTGTTGATTGTGATCAACACACTCGAGTGGCACTCGAAGACCAAAGAATAATAAATAAACATACGTACACACATACAGTGATGAACAAAAGTATTGGCACAGCAAGATACTTTGACTTTAGCACTGTTTTTTACCACTTATATAATAAGTTTCAAATACAAAAAAAAAATCCATAGTTAGGGCGAGTAATTATCAATTTTATTTCATTTAATTATCTCTCATATTTACTTAATGGTAGTTAAAAAAAAAAACTTCTCATTTTAGCGAAACAAAAGTATTGGTACACTCACTCCATACAAATATAAAGAAAACAAGAACAAAGTATTAGGTTATGGTTGTCAAAACGAAAATAAAGTATTAAATAATATAAAAAATTAATATTTTGTAGCCAAGCCCTTTTGCTTGATGACTGCTTCCAGCCGGTTTGAAACCAATTTTTGTGTCCTTTCTGTCCCAATATTCCATTCCTCCATTAGAGCCAACTTCAACTCAGCCTTTGTTGATATTTATCGCTTCTTAACGCGCCTATCTAGTTCTTCCCATAAATGTTCTATATGGGTTTAGACCATGCGATTGAAGGGGATACGGTAATGTATGTTTTATATGATGTGCCAGCCACATGTGTACTTCATAAGCAGAATGCTTCTGGTCATTATCGTGTTGAAATGTGAGTGAATCTGGCAAGTCACTTTTTCGGCACTTTTTTTACATTTCTCTTCAGAATATCCATATAATATATTTTGTCCATAATGCTGTCAATGAATTCCAGCTCGCCGACACCTACAGCGGACATACAACCATACACAATCATCCCTCCACCGCCATGTTTTACAGTAGCAGCAAGGTTTTTTTTTGCAGTTCGGTGTTAGGCTTTCTCCATACAGTTTGTCGACCATCAGATTGAAATACATACATATATTGAATTTACTCTCATCTGAGAAGAGTACACTGTCCCAAAAGTCCCTTGGCTTGCTTATGTACTTCTTCGCATAAGCTAAACGCTTTCGTTTTCGAAATGAGAGCTTTCCGTCTAGCTACGCGAGAACTGTAATCAGCTTCAAGCAGTGTCCTGCGGACCGTTATTGGATGGATATCTTTTCCCATCTCTTCCTTAACTTCCGCAGCGATTTGTGTGGATGATATTCTGGGGTTCTTTTTTACTTTCATGACTATTTGGCTACGTTCACGATCACTTAAAACCTTGAACCTGCCTGTTCGTTTTTCGCTTTGTAAAGATGCAGTACCTCTGAAACGTTGAATAATACTCCGTATAGTTGCAAATATAATATTATTTTTCGCTGAGATATGTTGGTTTCACATTTTTTGCTGCCCATTTTAATAAAAGTAAATCAAAATTTAACTATAAAATAAAAGCATGTGGTTAAGTATACCGTTATACTTTAAAAAAGAATTGCCATAATTAATAAAAATTAAACGAAATAGCATAATTTTATAGAGTGTGGCAATACTTCTGTTTCGCTAAAATGAGTAATTGATAATTACTCGCCCTAACTAAGGATTTTTTTTTTGTATTTAAAACTTATTATTATTTTGCTGTGCCAATACTTATGTTCGTCACTATATGTATGTATGTTGGCGTCGGGATGTCGCGTTCTGAGTTAGCTTCGTTAATTGAATAATTTGAAAATTAGACGTACATAATACATATTAAAAAATAATAATTCAATTTAAGAATAGAATTCACTCAAAACTTATTTCATTTATTAATTAACTAATAATAAATAAAAAACAAACATTTCATTGCACTTAAATATTTTGATTTTTTTAAATCATAAATTTCAGGAAAAAGAAATAAATAAAATATAATAAAATAAAAAGTAACCAAAACAAACAAAACCACTAATCGTTGATAATCAATACGCAATAATAGCATGACTGCCGATTACATACATACATATTGTAAAATTTTGTGCACATTCGTGTGTAACTCGATCACTTTCAATACGATCGGGCTAGAGTTCCAGCTCGTTCACAAACGAGTGTCAACTCGGCACTCTGTTAAAACAAGCATATATGCTTGCGGTTCGAGTGTCGCGAAAGGCTCGTTCTTTTTGAATATGTCTCCTAGCGGTCAATACATGTATTCATACTGAAAAGTTTGATCAAACAAAATCAGAGTGGACGTACGAGTATGCACGAAAATGATGTACCCGTTGCAGCTCTCACATCATGCAGCTATGGTACATCATGTATCATACACTGATCATGTTTTGTATGCAGTATATGTACATATGTATGGATTATGTCGGTTTAAGAGGTTGAAAACATTAGTATATTTACAATTTTGTTTTAACAGTATTTTGTGAAGTTAATATTTACAAATTCCGAAAGCTTAGACGTTGTTACCTCATCTTCCATGAAGTGTTCAAAAAAAGGTTCTTGCCATGGACATCATAACTTATTAATGATTCATCCAAATCAACAAACCAAAAAGATTTGTTGTTAATGAACGAAGGAAAAAAGAAGAGATTAAAATCTGAATTTTTGATAGATTTTGAACAAAAAAAAACTAACTTTTGTGGTCAAATTTTCGCCATATACTGACTCGAAAAATAGTTGTAAAAAATATGTGTGGGAATTTTTCACCAGAATCGCTTCATAACTTCAAGAAATCGTGTTCACTGACCTCACAATTCGAGTTTTGAGATAAACGCGATTAAAGTTTTACATTTTTGAAATTTTAATCATATCGATTTCATAATTTTGGATATTTAAATATAGTACTATTTAATAAGACAAAACAACTTTCAAATTTTGATTTCCACGTAATCGCTTAATTTACCAAATGGTGCAAATAAGCGTGATTCCTGTAATTGAACAAACTTTTCATTTAAACGGGATTCTTTTAATTGAACAAATTGTTGTTTTCACGGGTCTTCTCCAAGATTTGGATCATGGTGAATATCTGGTCAGTAGTTGATTTTCCAGGTCTAAGGCCACACTGATAAGGTCCAATCAGTTTGTTGACGGTGGGCTTTAGTCTTTCACACAGTACGCTCGGTAGAACCTTATAAGCGATGTTAAGAAGACTTATCCCACGATAGTTGGCGACGATTATGGGGTCTCCCTTTTTGTGGATTGGGCAGTGTACACTGAGATTCCAATCGTCGGGAATGCTTTCTTCCGACCATATTCCGCAAAGAAACTGGTGCATGCACCTTATCAGTTCTTCGCCGCCGTATTTGAATAGCTCGGCCGGCAATCCATCGGCCCCCACCGCCTTGTTGTTCTTCAAGCGGGTAATTGCCATTCTAATTTCTTCACGGTCGGGCAATGGAACATCTGTTCCATCGGGGAATCGGGTTCGCCATCTCCTGGTGTTGTACTTTCACTGCCATTCAGCAGGCGAAGTGTTCCCTCCACAAACTCAGTATACTCTGGTCATCAACAACTAGGTCACCTCTGAGGGTTCTACAGGAGTGTGCTCCGGTCTTGAAACCTTCAGTTAGTCGCCGGATCTTTTCGTAAAATTTTCGAGCATTACCCTGTCAGCCAGCTCACGCATTTCAGCCTCTTTCTTTTTTTGTCTGCAAATGCGTCTCGCTTCGCTCTTCAGCTCTCGGTATTTTTCCCATCCCGCTCGTGTTGCGGTCGATTGCAACATTGCGAGGTAGGCAGTCTGTTTTCTCTCCACTGCGAGACGACAATCCTCATCTTTTTTTTTTTTTTCCTTTTCCGAAAGCCAATGGTTTCGGTTAAGGAGTTTGATATGCCATCCCACAGTTCCCTTATACCGAGATGCTGATGAGTGCTCTCAGAGAGCTGGAGTGCAAGTCGAGTAGAAAATCGTACGACTGTCGGTTGTGATTGCAGCTTCTCGATATCGAACCTTCCTTGAGTTTGTTGACGAGTGCGCTTTTCTACACAGAGGTGGGTGCGTATCTTAGCTGCTACAAGATAGTGGTCCGAGCCGATGTTGGGACCACGAGCCGTACGCACATCAAAAACACAGGAGACATGTCGTCCATCTATCACAACATGATCGATCTGGTTGTGAGTGATTCGATCCGGGGACAGCCAAGTAGCTTGATGGATTTTCTTATGCTGGAATCTAGTACTACAGACGACTATATTTCGGGCCCCGGCGAAGTCGATCAGCCTCAGACCGTTTGGTGATGTTTCGTCATGGAGGCTGAATTTTCCGACTGTGCCAAAAACAATTTCTTTACCCACCCTAGGGTTGAAATCGCCAAGCACGCTTTTGACATCGTGGTGGGGGCAGCGCTCATAGGTACGTTCGAGGCGCATAGAAGGTATCTTTGATCACTTCGTCCTTCTCTTCCTTCGGGGCGTGGGCGCAAATCAGCGATATGTTGAAGAACCTCGCTTTGATGCGGATTGTGGCTAGATACCAGAGTAAATGCCAGGACTCGACGACGGAGTCTCTCTCCCACCACGAATCCCACACCGAATTTGCGCTCCTTTATATGGCCGCTGTAGTAGATGCCACAAGGACTCACCTTCTTCCGTCCTTGTCCCGTGCATCGCATTTCTTGGATTGCGGTGATGTCAGCCTTTACCCCTACGAGGAAATCAACCAGCTGGACAGAGGCACCTTCCCAATTAAGGGTCCGGACATTCCAGGTGCATGCCCTTAAATCATAGTCCTTTATACGTTTGCTGTGGTCGGCATCAAAAGAGGGGTGTCTCGTCCGAGGCTGTTGCTTTCTATTCATTGGCTATTCGTTTTTATGTGGTGGGTCCCAAACCCTACGCACAACCGTTTAAGCGGGATTCGCCTTCTCACTATAGTTCGCCTCCAAACGGATGTCTGTTGGCTACCCAGAGGATACTTGGTCTAAGACCGGAAGTCGTGAGCTGCTTGAGCCACGTGTAAAAGAATCGTTCCTGTCCACTCCCAAGTGAATGGCAGTCAGAAACTTTCCTCACTTACGTGAACTTCTACATACATATGACTCCATCCTCCATAGAGAATAAACATATTCCCTCTTAATTTCTTCAAAACATCTGAAAGACTTACCTATTTTTTCTATAAAATTTGTTGGAAGAACTGAGGTCCTCATATTCGATATATGTATAGGATCTTGAAAACTTTTGGATGGATGTCGGTGATTTTTACAAGGGCGATTCAGTATTTTTGCAAAGTTCTGTTCCGATATCTTCAATAGTGTTTTTTTTATATATTGCAAAGTAAATCATTCAGATCGACTTCAAAGTTCTGGTGTATGGAAAGCAGGTTGTGAACCGATTTGAACTATTTTCACAACATATTATTGGGAAGCTAGGAAGATATTATGTACCGAATTTCATTGATTTTGGTCGAATAGTTTCGGCGATGTGGTTTTTGACCCATAAGTGGGCGGAACCAGACCCATTTAAAATTTTGTATATCATTTTGAATGCAGATCTTCTCTACCATTACCTTTACAATGGAAATTACAGTTTCTGGTGGTTTTCCTTACAAATGAATTAAAACATTTTTAGTAGTTTCCAACACAACCTTTGTATGGGAGGTGGGCGTGGTTATAATCCGATTTCCTCCATTTTTGGACTGTATAAGGAAATACCTGAATAAAACGACCTGAGAGTTTCGTAAAAGCTAAGTAGGGGCGGGATCACTCCCACTTTCTCAAAAAAAATTACATCCAAATATGCCCCTTCCAAGTAGGAACGTTTATACAAAAGTTTACTTTTATATGTTTATTTATGGCTTAGTTATGACACTTTGTGTTTAGTAGGCGTGGCAGTGGTCCGATTTCACCCATTTTCGAACTTAACATTCTTATGGAGCCAAGTAATACGTCTACCAAGATTCATCAAGATACCTCAATTTTTACTCAAGTTACAGCTTGCACGGACGGACGGACAGACAGACATCCGGATTTGAACATTGCTCGTCACCCTGATCATTTTGATATACAAATATAACCCTATATCTAACTCGTTTAGTTTACCTTTATGTGAACAAAACTATAATACTCTCTTTAGCAACTCTGTTGCGAGAGTATAAAAATAGGAGAAAAGCAGGTGTTCCTCGACAAGTGATTTAAAATAAGAGATCTTAACTTGAAAAGCATTTAAAAAATCTTTTGCCGACCAAATGTAATGAAGATGTCTCTTCGAAGAACATAATTCATTGACTGACATTATATTATTTAAGGGGTTAGATGGGTTTCAGAGGCTGAAAACAAGGGTATTTTTAAATTTTTTTTAATAAATACAATCATATACATATTTCATTTAAACAATTCAGCATATATAATATACACACTTAACCTTTATGTGCTCGGTAGTGTACTTTTGTAGCATTTTTGCAGAGAAAGTTGAATTAAAAAAAATTGTCATAACAACATGGTCCGAAATTTTCAGTAGTTTCCTAAAAATCAAGTCTAAGCAACTTTGGCTACTAACACGTAAAATAATAGTTTACAGCACCCCCCAGACTTTACTTTTCAAAATGACCATCTCCTGGCGGTTAGTCTACAAATGATATAAAAGAAAATTGTAAACACAGGCTAGGCTACGAAGAGCTTCAAAACCATGTTGAGAATCTATTGAGTGAGGTTGATGAAAAGCAGAAGAGGGCCTGGATTACGTACCTTCTTGTATAAACCCCGAAGAATCTGATGCTGAAAACGAAATGGTACTTGAAGAAGCCGATATTCGATCCGATGAGCAAATAGAAGGCGTATTGTTTGAAGCAGATAACGATGAAGAGATGGATTTCGAGGAAGAGGAGGCAGATGAACAGCGTCTTGGTTCGCTGGTTTCAAAAGACAACACTACCTGACTTTTCAATCTGCCTAATCAAGCAATTCGATTGAGTACTCATAATGTGTTTCGTGGGACTGCTGTTGGCCCATTTCATGCTATCAAAAGACTCATCGAGTCAAGTGTATTTGATTTGGGAGGAAACCATCGATCTTCGAAGAAGTTCTAATTAATAAGTCTAACGATGAAGACATTGATTGTGGAGTACAGAAGCAGTTTGTTACTGCCGTGCTGTAATGCCTAAATCTCGGTTCAAGGAAATTTTGCGGTTCATTCGGTTTGATAATGAGCGTACTAGAGCTTTTCGATTAGCAATCGATAAGGCTGCTCAAATTTCTGTATTATGGACTCTAATGAACAACAATCTTCGCCGCTACTATCAACCATCAAGAGAGATAACAGTTGACGAACAACTACTTGCATATCGCCTGCAAAGTATGGCATAAAAGACTGGTTTAACCTTGGCAAAACACCGGAAGAACCATAATCTGTGATAACTTTATTACTTCGTTGAATCTAGCTAGGCATTTGATGTCGAAAGGGCTCTCCCTTCTTGGTACTGTTCGTTAAAACAAAACATTTGTGCCAAATGAAATGAAAGTAGACCGCAAACGAGCAGAACAGTCAACAATTTTTGGCTTTCTCGAATCAAAATTTGAGTTGGTATCTTACGTGCCAAAAAAGGGAAAAGCTGTTATACTACTATTCAGTACACCCTTGACAACTGCTATTGTACCTGAGAAGAACAACAAGCCACAGTATATCCTTGACTACAACGCTACCAAAGGAGGCGTCGATGCAATGGACAAAATGCTTTCTGCATATTCCACTAAACGGAAAACTTTGCGTTGGCTTTTAGCAATGTTTTTTAACATGCCAGATATAAGCGCTCTAGCCGTATTCATTGTATATTCGGAAAACAACGACCATATCCAACAAACAGACAAACGACGAAAGTTCCTGCGATGCCTTGCAAAACAGCTTTTCATGACAGCAATTGAACAGCGCTCTGAAAATCCAAGGGTATTAGGTCATGCTCCAACACGCCTGTCTATTGAAATGGCACTCGGTAGTTCTCCAGTTTCCGACACTATTGCGAACCACTTGCCTGATATTTCTAACGACTTTCAACCTATGCACCCTGTTCGTTGTAAAAATTGTGAAGCTGGAAAACGTAAAGTCACACGCAAGATTTGCAATTGGTGTAAAAAACCTGCGTGTGACACACATGCCACAACATATACTTTGGGTAATTGTTGTACCAAGAATGATATTTAAACATTTTCAACTTAACTATGTATCTAAAAATCATATATTACTTAATAATTATGCATTCAAGTATAAAACTCTTCATGCCAGTGTTTTTGTTCATGTGTTGACATAGTTTTCCATACAAATACATAATTGTTACAAATGTAGACTTCCGACCGCCAACGTAAGTTTACAATGCCGAGCAAATAAAGGTTAAACATTATTTTGTGAAATGTTTATTTAAAATTTCCGTTAGCAACTCATCTCCTTAGAAGTTTCCTAAAAAATGCTCTTACCGTGAAGCCCATAATGAGTTATCTAAAAACAATAAACCAACAAGTAAGGAAGGGCTAAGTTCGGGTGCAACCGAACATTTTATACTCTCGCAATTTATTTATTTAACTTAATTAATATTATATAATACACAATTTGACCTACATATTCGTCATATATATTGTATAAAGTCCATTGAAAGTTGGAAACCATAATATTAGGTTAGAAGCACCGAGGTCCTCGTGTTCGATATATGGGGCCTTAAAAACCTATGGTCCGATTTCGGCGATTTTTAGAATGGGGCTGCCACACTATTAACATAGTATTTGTACAAAGTTCTCCACGGTAATCTTCACTTGTGCTTACTTTATATATTGTAAAGTAAACGATTCAGATTGTCTTCAAAGTTCTGGTATATAGGAGGTAGGCGTGGTTGTGAAGCGATTTGGCCAATTTTCACAACATATTATTGGGAGGTAAGGAAACTATTACAAACCAAGTTTCATTGAAATCGATCGAGTAGTTACTGAGATATGGTTTTTGACCCATAAGTGGGCGACACAACGCCCACTTTCCATTTTGTAAAAAAATTTGAGTGCAGCTTCCATCTGCCATTTCTTATGTGAAATTTAGTTTTTCTGACGTTTTTCGTTAGTGAGTTAACCCACTTTTAGTAATTTTCAACATAACCTTTGTATGGGAGGTGGGCGTGGTTATTATCCGATTTCTTTAATTTTTGGACTGTATTAAGTGGCTAAAAAAAACGACTGCAGAAAGTTTGGTTTATATAGCTTCATTGGTTTGCGAGATATATATAAATAGCCGATTTGGGGGCGGGACCACGCCCACTTCCCCAAAAAAATTACATCCAAATATGCCCCTTCCTGGTGCGATCCTTTATTCCAAATTTTACTATTATAACTTTACAGCTTAGTTATGACACTTTATGTGTTTTTGATTTTCGCCATTTTGTGGGCGTTTTGCCCATTTTCGAAAGCAACCCTCTCACGGTCCCAAGGAACATGTGTTCCAAGTTTCATTAAGATATCTCAATTTGTACTCAAGTTACAGCTTGCACGGACGGACAGACATCCGGATTTCAACTCCACTCGTCATCCTGATCATTTATATATATAGATATGAAGTGGCTTTTTATTCGGTCAATTCCAAATAAGAACTACTGTTGCAGTTACATGAAAAGCTTACATTCTAGATCTTACAAGCGAATGGAGGATGGAGTAGGAGAGAAATTAAGTGTAGAGTTAAGGATTCAGTGTTGTAAAGCGTAGGAGTATGATAATAGGATGTATAAACGTAAGGAATATAGTAATAAGATGTGATACGTAACGCCTCCACCCTCAAGAAATTTGCGTCTCTGCAAATTCTTAATATAACAATTTTCAATTTATAATCGTGTTTAACATTTTAAATAGTTTTTTCATACATTTCTTAAATTAACTTCTAATCGTTTTTAACATTTGTGATTGGTTTTCTTAAATAAGTTCTAATCATTTTTGACATATTTAATTCATCTTTCAGTAATTTATGTTTTTAATGAATTCATAATTGTATTTGAAAATTTCAATTTCATTTTATTTCTTTGTACATTTTTCTTTTTTCATTCGTTTTGAAACTTGTATTTGCGCTTTAATTGTGTTTTATAATATTTTGTTCTTCTTTTATTTGATGTATCTACCACATAGTTACCATTACGCTCATATTTATTTAATTGTTTGTATTTAGGTTTATTTTTTGCAATTTCTCTGTTAATTACTACATTATCCAACTGATTTGGTTCATGGTGTCTTTTTAGATTAATCTGAGTAATTTTTTTAATTTTTTCTTCTTCGAATTTTCTAGATAATTTTTGTATCGATTGTTTATCATAATTTTTAATTATAAAATCAATTGGTCTTATATTTGTTGTTGAATGTATTGTATTGTTATATGAATTAAATATTTTGAAAAGTTTGTCATTTATGTCTTCTTCATTATTGCTTTTATCTACTTCTATTATTTTCAAATGTTCGTTTAATGTACCATGTAATCGTTCGATGTCAGAGTTACCTGTTTTGTGCCATGGGGTGGTTACATGTGTCTCAATGTTTTCCTCTTCTAAAAATAATCTTACTGCCCTATGTAATATGCAGCGTTCGTTATCAAACACTAGTTTTCGCATTTTGCCTAAAAACTGTATACGTTGTTTCAAAGCTGCCAAGATTGCTACCCAATTTCTGTCGTTAAGTTTGTGAAACGTTACGTATTTTGAAAATTTATCTATTGTTGTGAGATACATGATGTTCCTGTATGGAAACCAAATGTCTATGTGAACTATGTCGTTGAAATATTTTGGGGATTCTGTTATTTGATAAGGATGTTTAATTGGATTTCTGTCATGTTTTGCTATTTTGCAAATTGAACAATTATTAATGGCTTTAGTTATTATTTTAAATAATTTACGATAAACAAATTTACTTTTTAATTCAAGAAATATTTCCTGTATACCTCTGTGGTTGTTACGAAGGTGTTCGTTTTCTATTATAGTTAGAATTTCATTTTTGTCCGTGACTTCTATTAGTTTTATTTTTGACCTATACAACGTTAAATCTTTTAATTGAAAATTTTCATTATAAATATCTTGGAATTTAAGAAAAAATTCGTCATTCTCACAAAAAATGCACATTAACCCCTTTTCAATAAGTACTTTTTGCATTATTTCTTTTAAATTTGAATTTTCTGTTATAACGATATGTGATTGACACTTTTTGTGTACAATTTTTATAAAAAACTTTTCGTTTTGCCCATAACTAAGATAGATTTGATTTTTGTAATAATTAACCGATTTTTCCGTAGTAAAAATGTATGTTAAGTTATCTTCTTGTATACTATGAACTGTCCCGTCTGTGGACCAAGTTTCTTTCTGTTCTTCACTAATATCGTTTTGGATATTTTCATTATTAAATACGATTGCGGTTGTGCATTCTTCATTTTTTATGTATCTGCTTAAACTGTCTGCTACTGTGTTGTCTTTACCTTTTATATAGGTTATATCAAAATCGTATTCGTTAAGAAAAATTTTCCACGTTTGAATTACAAATTTCCGACCGTACAGATATGTTCGAAAGTGTTTTACTGACCAAACTATAGCAAGCATTTCTTTTTCTATAGTCGAATAACGAATCTCGTGATCAGCTAAAGTACGTGATGCAAAACAAATTGGATGGCCGCTTTGGCTGAGAACAGACCCTATTGCAAACTGAGATGCGTCAGTTGTAAGAATAAATTTTTTATTAAAATCTGGTGGTTGTAAAACTGGTTCACTTGTAACTAACTTTTTTAATGTTTCGAAAGAATTTAAAAATTCACTGTCTTTATTGTCAACAACGCAATCCTTTTTTAAATATCTAACCATTGGGTAGGCAACTTTTGCATAATCCCGTATAAATTTCCGATAATATCCTGTAATGCCCAGAAATTGTTTAATTTCTTTCGCGTTAGATGGCGGTGACATCGTTGCGATTGCTTTGATTTTTAATGGGTCTGGTCTGATACCGTCAACTGAAACAATATGTCCTAAAAATTTTGTTGTAAATGCTGCAAAATGACACTTTTCGCCTTGAATTTTTAAATTTGCTTCTCTCAATTTCTTAAAAATTTTCGTTATGGAGTCAATATGTTCTATAAAGCTAGTAGAAAAAATTAAAATATCGTGCAAGTATACAACGCAAATTTTATTAATGTAGTCTCTTAAAACGTGATTTATTAGTCTTTGAAACGTTGCTGGAGCTGTTTTTAACCCAAAGGGCATACGATTAAATTCGTAATGTCCACTTGCCGTTGAAAATGCAGTTTTGGCTCTGTCATCTGGATGTACTTCGATTTGATGGAAACCTTTAGCAAGGTCAATTGTGCTAAAGTAACTACATTTCCCTAATTTGTCGAATATGTCTTCCATATTTGGGATAGGAAATTTATCATCAATTGTCTGTTCGTTTAGCTTTCTGTAATCTATTACAACTCGCCACTTTTGTTCACCGCTGTTATTAATATTCTTCGGTACGACCCATAAAGGTGAATTATAAGGACTGTTGCTTGGAACAATTATATTTTGTTTTAACATCTCATTAACTTGTCTGTCTACTTCGTCACGATGCACAACTGGGTATCTATAAAGCTTGGTATAAATTGGCGAATTTGTCTTAGTTCTAATCCTATGATGTATTACACATGTAAATGGTAAATTATTTCCCTCTTTATAAAATATGTCTCTGTATATATATATATATATATATATATAATTGTTCAGAACCTTTTTTAATGTCGATTCATCCTTTGAATTTAAATGTTTTGCGAATGTGCTATTAAGTGCACTGTCTGATAATTCGTTTTTACAACAAAATACCTGCAAATTTTCATTTTTGAAATATTTATCTACTTCGTACTCTTCTTTTTCAGAAAAATAAATCGGTAGTGTTGCATTGTCTGTAACAAGCTTCCGAGTTCTATAATTAACTATAGCGTTTAAGCTAAGTAGTACATTGTTTCCCAATATACCGTCGAAGTAATCGTGAAACGGTAATTCGATAAAATCGATAAATTGATTTTCTTTCCGAAATTCTTTAAAAAGTGGTACGCTATATCGTACATTTGTTGAGACATTTCCGTTTAAAAGTTTAATATTGAAAGTAGGTGATATTGTTCTCCATTTCGGATTGCAAAGTTTGGGATTTATTATGCTAAATTCAGCACCAGTATCTATAATAAATTTTAGTTTCTTCAATTTCGTATTTATGACTATATAGGGTAGTTTCCCTGATCGCCAAATTGAAAATTTTGGTTGTTTTCGTTCATGCCTATATCCATTGGCTCAAGTCCAGGTTCTCTATGAGAAGAATTATGGTTTTGGTTATTATGAAAATGTTGATTCCGTCTAGTTGTATGATTGTATTGTGTGCTATGATTTGTTTGTTGGTTGTGGTTTTCTGTTCTATATTTCTGGTGATTAACGTTATGATTTTGTCTCGATTGTGTTGAAAAACTTTGTTGAAAATGGTTATGATTTTGTATCCTATATGTCTGGTTGTTAATATTGTGAGTTTGTCTCGATTGCATAGGTAAATTTTGTTGAAATTGAAATCTCCCATTGTTATTGTTGTACCCTACTGTATTTCTGTAACTTAATGGCTGTTCGAAATTACGTCTATTTTTATTATGATTTTGTCTACTATTGAATTCTATTGAAATTCGAGACAGTGTAATTTAAATAACCGTTTGACTTTATAATTTCAAAAGCTTCTTTAAGACTTGTCGGGTTTCGACTTACGATTATACTTTTAACAGGTTCCGGTAAACCGTGTTTAAAAGAATTTAATGCAATTCTAGCATTACTTTCACTGTTAACTTCAGGAAGTTTATTTTCACTAAAGTACAACGCATTGTTTAAACGACATAAAAGTGTTGCTAATTTATTATAAAAATTCTCAATTGTAGAGTCACATCGGCATGCTCTTATCTTGTCTACTATTTCTTCAGCTGAATTTTTTTCACCATGAAAATCAATTCAAACTTTTTTAATTAATGGCCAAGTTTCTAAATTTCCATTCATTAAGAGTGATCTTCTTGCATTACCCGTAATTTTGTCTTTAATGTTGCCCATTAATAATACTTTATATTCAGGTGGAAATGATTCTAAAATAGGCACCATTAAATCAATTCGTTCAATAAAGTTAAGAAGAGCGTCTCTATTACCATCATAATATATATATATATATTTGGCGTAGGAACCGCTTTAAGTGATTATAGCCGAATCCACCAGAGCGCGCCACTCATTCCTCCTTTTTGCTTTTTGGCGCCAACTGGAAACACCAAGTGAAGCCAGGTCACTTTGCACTTAGTCTTTCCACCGGAGTGGAGGTTTCCTCCAGCGGGTACTGCATCGAATACTTTCAGAGCTGGAGTGTTTTCTTCCATCCGTACAATATGACCTAGCCAGCGTAGCCGCTGTCTTTTTATTCGCTGAACTATGTCAATGTCGTCGTATAAATCGTACAGCTCATCGTTCCATCGTCTGCGGTATTCGCCGTTGCCAATGTTTAGAGGACCATAAATCTTGCGCAAAACCTTTCTCTCGAAAACCCCTAGAGTCGTCTCATCGGATGTGGTCATCGTCCACGCTTCAGCGCCATACATCAGGACGGGAATAATGAGCGACTTATAGAGTTTGATTTTGGTTCGTCGAGAGAGGACTTTACATTTCAATTGCCTACTCAGTCCAAAGTAGCACCTGTTGGCAAGAGTGATTCTGCGTTGGATTTCAAGGCTGACATTGTTGGTGTTGTTAATGCTGGTTCCCAGATAAACGAAATTATCTACAACTTCAAAGTTATGACTGTCAACAGTGACGTGGGAGCCAAGACGCGAGTGCGCTGACTGTTTGTTTGATGACAGGAGATATTTCGTCTTGTCCTCATTCACCACCAGACCCATATGCTTCGCTTCTTTATCTAGTCTGGAAAATGCAGAACAAACGGCGCGGTTGTTGCTTCCGATGATATCAATATCATCGGCATACGCCAGGAGCTGTACACTCTTGTAGAAGATTGTACCCTCTCTATTTAGTTCTGCAGCTCGTATTATTTTTTCCAGCAATAGATTGAAGAAGTCGCACGATAGTGAGTCACCCTGTCTGAAGCCTTGTTTGGTATCGAACGGCTCGGAGAGGTCCTTCCCGATCCTGACGGAGCTTTTGGTGTTGCTCAACGTCAGCTTACATAGCCGTATTAGTTTTGCAGGGATACCAAATTCAGACAACGGCTCGGAGAGGTCCTTCCCGATCCTGACGGAGCTTTTGGTGTTGCTCAACGTCAGCTTACATAGCCGTATTAGTTTTGCAGGGATACCAAATTCAGACATCGCGGCATAAAGGCAGCTCCTTTTCGTGCTATCGAAGGCAGCTTTAAAATCGATAAAAAGATGGTGAGTATCGATTCTTCTCTCTCGGGTCTTTTCCAAGATTTGGCGCATGGTGAATATCTGGTCCATTGTGGATTTTCCAGGTCTAAAGCCACACTGATAAGGTCCAATCAGTTCGTTGACGGTGGGCTTTAGTCTTTCACACAATACGCTCGACAAAACCTTATATGCGATATTGAGGAGACTTATACCACGGTAGTTGGCGCAGATTGTGGGGTCTCCCTTCTTATGGATTGGGCAGAGCACACTAAGATTCCAATCGTCAGGCATGCTTTCTTCCGACCATATTCTACAAAGAAGCTGATGTATGCACCTTATCAGTTCTTCGCCGCCGTATTTGAATAGCTCGGCCGGTAATCCATCGGCCCCCGCCGCTTTGTTGTTCTTCAAGCGGGTAATTGCTATTCGAATTTCTTCATGGTCGGGTAATGGAACATCTATTCCATCGTCATCGATTGGGGAATCGGGTTCGCCATCTCGTGGTGTTGTACTTTCACTGCAATTGAGCAGGTCGGAGAAGTGTTCCCTCCATAATCCCAGTGTGCTCTGGACATCCGTTACCAGATTACCTTCTCGGTCCCTACATGATAATGCTCCGGTCTTGAAACCTTCTGTTAATCGCCTCATCTTTTCATAAAATTTTCGAGCATTACCCATGTCGGCCAGCTTTTCAAGCTTTTCATACTCACGCATTTCGGCCTCTTTCTTTTTACGTCTGCAAATGCGTCTCGCTTCCCTCTTCAGTTCTCGATATCTATCCCACCCCGAACGTGTTGTGGTCGATCGCAACGTTGCGAGGTAGGCAGTCTGTTTTATCTCCACTGCGGAACGACAATTCTCATCGTACCAACTGGTTTTTTGGCGTTGCCGGAGACCAATTGTTTCGGCTGCAGCGGTATGCAATGAGTTTGAGATGCCGTTCCACAGCTCCCTTATATCGAGATGCTGATGAGTGCTCTCAGAGAGCAGGAGTGCAAGTCGAGTAGAAAATCGTTCGGCTGTCGGTTGTGATTGCAGCTTTTCGACGTCGAACCTTCCTTGTGTTTGTTGACGGGCGTTCTTTGCTTCACAGAGGCGAGTGCGTATCTTTGCTGCTACTAGATAATGGTCCGAGTCAATGTTTGGTCCTCGGAGCGTACGCACGTCTAAAACACTGGAGACATGTCTTCCGTCTATCACAACGTGATCGATTTGATTGCGCGTGTCATAATATGGAAGAGAATTTAAATTATTTGAAATAAGCTTGAATTTGCTATTTATGTGTAATTCCTCCATGTTTATAAAATTTTTCTTTCAGTAAATTGTTATGAATAATGAAATATTACAAAATCGGAAAATATAGGTATGTACGTAGCAATTGAATTGTTAATAGAACATAGTATTAATACTAATAAAGATTACAATATTTTTAAATTATTAATTATTTAAATAGGTAATATCAAACATAGAAATAAATAGATGTATACTAATCTTTTTCTGCGGGTGTATTACTGCTGCTGTCTTTCTTTAGCTTTTCCTTTCTTTCGCTGCGTCACTTGCTAGCACTAATCGTTTTCATTGTGTGTATTCTTGCTGCTCTCTTGTCTTAGCTTTTTCTTGGCGTCACCTGCTTGCTTTGTCGCTCATATTACCGTTTTGATGTTTTTGCTTCTTTATTTCCAGCGGTGGTTGTTGTTTGTACATTTGATTCTGCTTTTTCCTTTAGTATTGATTGATTGGTTGGTTATTTTACGTTGTTGTTTGTAGATTATTTGTCTTTTTCTTGAGAATTTACAATTTAGCGTTATGTACATTGATGCATGTACAGTGTACAGTTTTACATTATGTTCTGTTTTTTATTTCTGTTCAGGTCCAACTTCTTTGTTATGTACAGTGGTACAGTTAGTCTATAATTGTTACTCTTTTTCGGTATATGTTCTTTATCTATCTTCACTTATTATTTTTCTTTTGTGTACAGTCACCTCGGCTTTATTTTAGTTTTGATTTCACATTAACTCTAACTGTCATATATGTTTTTTGATTGTCACTTATGTTTTGTACAGTCACATCGATTTTAGTATAGTTTTTTTTTTATTTTAAAAGAACACTATTTTTCGAATATGTTATTAATTATGATTTTTCCTGTTTTTTATAGTCACATCATTTTTAATTTAGTATTTTATTTGAAAAGATTCGCATATGTTCCACTCATACATTTATATTAGTTTTACTTTGATTTTTATTTTACAACAACACTACTTTTTTCCGTATATATTTTCCTTGATTTCCACTTATTATTTCTTTTTATTTGGTACAGCACATTATTTTTAATTTAATTTTGATTTAAAATGAGCCATATCTTTCTTAAACGTTTTTCAATTTCCACTTTTGACAACAATTTTTTCCGTATATATTGGTTTTACAATTTTCATTTATGATTTTTCACTTGTACAGTCTTATCAGTTTATAAGTTCTAGTAGATTCTAATTTTCTTTCCGAATATATTTCTGTTTTCTTTTAATTTTCAATTTCAATTTGCAATTCTCGAATTTTATTTGTTTTTACGCAATTTTAATTAAATTTTTTGTATTTTTGCTTTCTGTTGGCATTGGCACTTTTACTTTTACGAATTATGTTTGTATTTTAAACTTTTAATAAATTTACGTTCCGTTTTGAGGAACTTCTGTACGAGGAGAAGCCGCTTTATGGAAAATGAATAATTATCAAAATTTACTTTTGATTTCGCAATCGCTTCAAAATTTACTTTTGAATTCGCGAGACGAGACGTTTACCGACTTTTATTTAAAAAAGTTTATCAAAATTTACTTTTGATTTGCTAATTTTTCATTAGCAAGCGCTTCAAAATTTACTTTTGAATTCGCGATGCAGGACGTTTACCGACCGCCTTTTTACCGACTGCGCCAGATATGAAGTGGCTCTTTATTCGGTCAATTCCAAATAAGAACTACTGTTACAGTTACATGAAAAGCTTACATTCTAGATCTTACAAGCGAATGGAGGATGGAGTAGGAGAGAAATTAAGTGTAGAGTTAAGGATTCAGTGTTGTAAAGCGTAGGAGTATGATAATAGGATGTATAAACGTAAGGAATATAGTAATAAGATGTGGTGAATATATTGATACGTAACAATATATAACCCCATATCTAACTCTTTTATTTCTTGGTGACACAAACAACCGTTATGTGAACAAAACTATGATACTCTGTGCAACAGGTTGCGAGAGTATAAAAATATTTCGATAGGACATTGATAAATCTAGTTAATGAAGGAAGGAAAATAAGAAAATACTGAAATTTTAATTTTTGACAGAATTTATAACTCATCTAAATAAAAAAAAGGAAAATCATACAGATTCTAATAGATTTTCGCAAGTAATGAAATACGTATTTTCTAATTTTTAAAAATGATCTTATATTCTATAAACCCTCTCATGCCCGATGTTGCCTATAGGCAACATTGTCTTTATGAGCGCATAAGTACCGCAATTTGAATTTTTTAGTGTGAGATCTTTTGCAAAAATGTCGGTGTATGTGTTTTACATCATTTTAGTCCTCATGTTCGTTATAATTTTCGCGATTGATCGATCTCCGTAGACGAAAATAAAAAAAAAATAAATTAGGAAAAAAGTGCATATGGGAAAAGTTCCCAAAAACTTAAAAAACACTATTTCGTCATAAAGTAACGTTGATAATATAAATAAAGAAAGGTAAGTGAGTAATTTACAAAAAAAAGTGGAAAAAGTTATTTCGTTTCTGTGCAATAATTTTGTAAGAGTTAAGTTGCCTATAGGCAACATCGGTCAATTGTGTGTAATAAAATTTTGCATATACATACTTGTTTACATACTAAGATGCGTCCAAAAGATTTGACACAAGCTGAAATTGAAGAGTTCGCTAATTTTGACTGGGACGAGTCTGAGGATGAGGAAATGGAAAGAGAAGAGGAGGAAGAAGGTGAAAATGTGGAAGAATTGATCGAAATAGCGTTACAAAACATTGAACAAAATCAAGGGGTTTGATCGAAGAATTACTTGGTACAGAAGAAAACGCAGAACAAAACGAAAATATTGAAACTGTACAAAAGGTGGTAGAGAAATTTGATTTAGCGACTTTGAAGTGGATCAGCACAGAGCTATTAGAATGCGATGTCACTTGGAAAAGTGCATTATGCTGCAATCAGGTGAAACAACCTTTGGAATATTTTACCGAGTTCTTTGTGGATGAGCTGTTGAAAAAAATCCGAGACGAAACGAATTTATATGCGTTGCAAAAAAAGGCACCGAATTGAAATGTACTGTGGAAGAAGTGAAAAAGTTTGTTGGCATTTTACTATACTTGGCAGTGATGAAAATACCAACGTATAGAATGGCATGGGCTCAAATTTTCAAACCAGCGGCCGTTGCAAATGCTTTGCCCAGAAGCCGATTTGAAAAAATTTAACAGTTTTTCCATCTAAACAATAACAATTTGCAGCCTAAGAAGTGCCAACCAGATTATGACAAATTATACAAAGTGCGCCCTTTATTTGACTTCATAAACAAGAAATTTAGCGAAATTCAGCAGAAAGAATATCAGAGCATTGTAATATGTAATAATAAGAAGAAGATGTAATAAATTCTATATAATGCAAAAATATGTTTCTTTCCTTAGATCAACATAGTTTGAAGCAATATCTGTAAATGAAGCCCCACAAGTGGGGTTTCAAAATGTTTACTAGAGCCGTTATATTAGCCGTTGGTACAGTCCGAAGCAACAGGTTGACAAATTGCGCTCTAAGAAGTGATAAGGAGCTACAAAAACGAGAACGCGGATCAAGCGATTTTCAATTCGAAGAAACGAACAACTTGATTGACTGTCGTTGGTACGACAATAAAGGTGTGCAATTAGTGTCAAACTATGCAGGTAAAAACCCCGTGAGTGAGTGCAAGAGATGGTGCCGAAAAGACAAGAAATATGTAAGTATCCCTCGTCCAGGTATAGTAGATTGCTACAACAAACACATGGGAGGGGTTGATCTTGCTGACATGCTGTTGGAATTGTACAGAATCAACCACCGTTCCAATAAATGGTACATACGCTTAGTGTACTGGTGTATAAACTCCGCTGTAGTCAATAGCTAGCTGCTATACCGCAGAGACCTGGAATATACGAACGGCGAGTTGAAGCTTTCTTATAAAATTTCAGATGGATATTGCGATTGAACTTTTGAATGCAAGTCAAACAGCAGTTGTACCTTCACTTCTTGAGGATCAAAAGGCAGATGCAGGCTATGCCGCACTGGATTTCCCAGATCTAAATGTAGCACATGCAACGTTTATTTGTGCTGCAATCCACAAAAAAATTGCTTCGTATCATACCATACATAATTTGTAATGTGTTTGTGTCCTATCATACACAATTTTCAATAAAAGAAGTCAATTAAAAAAAATAAAAAATATTATACACTGTTGCCCAATGTTGCCTATAGGCAACATCCTGTAAATCCCAAACCAGGACACCTAGGACTATGAAATTTTGGTCAGTTCATATTCAGGTCGCGATTAAAACATATCTGTACTCAAATATTTTTTAGCCCCGCCAATTTTAATTCGGACATGAGAGGGTTAAGTCTCTTATTTTTCTAATAGAAGTCCGTATTTAATATTATGTGCTCAAGATTAACTTAATAGATTTCCAAGCAAAAGGGGTTTATGAGCACAAAAAAAGGTTAATTAACTTAAACAAACCCCATGTATCTGAAAACAAACGATTGTCTTTTAAGCTGCATATCTATTTTCGCATGTAGTTCGTATTTGATATTTTTGGATAATATTTTAAACATAATAATAATTTTAAACATTTTAATAAGACAACAAAATTTCGAATTTTGATACCCAACTAATTTGGTTTTTATTAATTCAAAGATTTTGGCTCGGCAGCGTCCAAACTGTTCGGAAGACACAATTAGCATAGCTTTTCCCAAATTTCATAGCTGATTAGTGTTCAAGGTTCGATAACTGTCCCGAAACAATATGGATGTTAGTAGAATCAACTAACGCAAGAATGATAGAAGACAAGATTACGACAGGCGTTTACAGTTAGCTTTTTTGGGTTTTGTGTTCCTGTTGAGTGACAACTTTCACGACCCCGAACACGCGAGCAAAACAAAATTGTACGGTGGTACAAAACAATAAAACCAAAACAAAGAGCTGAAGTCAAGGGTAGTGCTTAATTATTATTTAAAATTCTAAGTGAAAAATGTATTAACTTGAAAAAGAAGTCCGCAATGGCGGAATTAAACAATAATAAAACAAAAAGTCGTATATAAAGAGTTTTTTTTCACTTTTAAAACCAACCAGTTAGCAAAATGGCGACCTTTTTGTAACAAAACATATAATTTTAATTATAAATATGCATTATTATATTGGATCATTTTATAAATGAAGATTTTAAGAATTACGTTCATTGTGATATTTTATCTGCACATTATTCAATTTGGTTCACTATGTTTCACATTTCCGTTTTCCATTTGACCATTCTTCTGTTGCCTATTCCCATTCGTGGGTCGTGAACGCTTCAACCTGTCGTAATCTTGTCTTCTATCATTCTTGAACTAACGATGATAATAAAATTACCCGCTTAAGAGCTTAAATGTCTGAAATATTTAAGCCATAAATACAAAATTGTTTGTAATTTTCCTCTTTTAAATGCCTTTTAATATTTTTGACATTGAATGCGCTGAGTATAGTCAAAAGGAAAACATATACATATGTACATAGTTTTGCAATGTTTTTTGTTTCATATTTATTGTTATAATATTAACGGACAAAAAAATTGTATTGTAATTTTCATTCATAATTATCAATGCTTGCCGATTTTGTGAAATACAAAGTTGGAAGCATGTAGAGAAATTTATTGTTTTCACAATTTTTATTGCAAGTAAATGCCATATTCTAATATGATTTTTTTTATACGTTCGGAACACAGTTGCTAAAGAGAGTATTATAGTTTTGTTCCCATAACAGTTGTTTGTGTAACCAGAAATAAAAGAGTTAGATATGGGTTTATTATATTTATAAATGATCAGGGTGTCGAGTGGAGTTCAAATCCGGATGTCTGTCCGTCCGTCTATTCGTGCAAGCGATAACTTGAGTAAAAATTGATATATCTTAATGAACTTGGAACACATATTCGTTGGCACTCTGAGGAGGTTGGTATTGAAAATGGGCGAAATCGGACAATTGCCACGCCCACAAAATGGCGAAAACATTTAAAGAGCTATAACTAAGCCATAAATTATGCTATTGAAGTAAAATTTGGTATGAAGCGGCATATGTAGTATATGGATGTAATTTTTTGGGGGGAGTGGGCGTGGTCTCGCCCCCTACTAAGTTTTTACATATATCTCGTAAACTTTTAAAGTTAGTCTTTCAAACAGTACGCTCGATATAACCTTATAAGCGATGTTAAGGAGGCTTATCCCACGATAGTTGGCGCAGATTGTGGGGTCTCCCTTTTTGTGGATTTGGCAGAGTACACTGAGATTCCAATCGTCGGGCATGCTTTCTTCCGACCATATTTCGCAAAGAAGCTGATGCATGCACCTTATCAGCTCTTGGCCGCCGTATTTGAATAGCTCGGCCGGCAATCCATCGGCCCCCGCCGCCTTGTTGTTCTTCAAGCGGGTAATTGCTATTCTAATTTCTTCACGGTCGGGCAATGGAACATCTGTTCCATCGTCGTCGATTGGGGAATCGGGTTCGCCATCTCCTGGTGTTGTACTTTCACTGCCATTCAGCAGGCTGGAGAAGTGTTCCCTCCACACAGGAGTGTGCTCCGGTCTTGAAACCTTCAGTTAGTCGCCGGATCTTTTCGTAAAATTTTCGAGCATTACCCCTGTCGGCCAGCTTGTCAAGCTCTTCATACGCACGCATTTCTGCCTCTTTCTTTCTTTTTCTGCAAATGCGTCTCGCTTCGCTCTTCAGCTCTCGGTATCTTTCCCATCCCGCTCGTGTTGCGGTCGATCGCAACATTGCGAGGTAGGCAGTCTGTTTTCTCTCCACTGCGAGACGACAATCCTCATCATACCAGCTGTTTTTTTGGCTTTTCCGAAAGCCAATGGTTTCGGTTGCAGCTGTACGTAAGGAGTTTGATATGCCGTCCCACAGCTCCCTTTTACCGAGATGCTGATGAGTGCTCTCAGAGAGCAGGAGTGCAAGTCGAGTAGAAAATCGTTCGGCTGTCGGTTGTGATTGCAGCTTCTCGATGTCGAACCTTCCTTGTGTTTGTTGACGTGTGCGCTTTTCTACACATCGGGTGCGTATCTTAGCTGCTACAAGATAGTGGTCCGAGTCGATGTTGGGACCACGAATCCTACGCACATCAAAAACACTGGAGACATGTCGTCCATCTATCACAACATGATCGATCTGGTTGCGAGTGATTCGATCCGGGGACAGCCAAGTAGCTTGATGGATTTTCTTATGCTGGAATCTAGTACTACAGATGACCATATTTCGGGCCCCGGCGAAGTCGATCAGCCTCAGACCGTTTGGTGATGTTTCGTCATGGAGACTGAATTTTCCGACTGTTGTGCCAAAGACACCTTCTTTACCCACCCTAGCGTTGAAATCGCCAAGCACGATTTTGACATCGTGGCGGGGGCAGCGCTCATAGGTACGTTCTAGGCGCTCATAGACGGTATCTTTGATCACTTCGTCCTTCTCTTCCGTCGGGGCGTGGGTGCAAATCAGCGATATGTTGAAGAACCTCGCTTTGATGCGGATTGTGGCTAGACGCCAGAGTGAATGCCAGGACTCGACGACGGAGTCTCTCTTCCATTACGAATCCCACACCGAATTTGCGCTCCTTTATATGGCCGCTGTAGTAGATGTCACAAGGACCCACCTTCTTCCGTCCTTGTCCCGTCCTTCGCATTTCTTGGATTGCGGTGATGTCAGCCTTTACTCTTACGAGGACATCAACCAGCTGGGCAGAGGCACCTTCCCAATTAAGGGTCCGGACATTCCAGGTGCATGCCCTTAAATCATAGTCCTTTATACGTTTGCCGTGGTCGTCATCAAAAGGGGGGTTTCTCATCCGAGGCCTGTGTTTCTTATTCACTAGTTATTCGTTTTTATGTGGCCCTACGCACAACCGCATAAGCGGGATTCGCCTTCTCACTTTAGCTCGCTTCCAGACGGATGTCTGTTGGCTACCCAGAGGATACTTGGTCTAAGACCGGAAGTCGTGAGCTGCTTGAGCCACATGTAAAAGGATCGTTCCTGTCCACTCCCAAGTGAATGACAGTTAGAAACTTTCCTCACTTACGTGAACTTCTACATATGACTCCATCCTCTAAAAAACTACTAAAAATTCTTAAATTCAGTAAGGAAAACCACCAGAAACTGTAAATACCATTATAAAGATGTTACAGAAGATCTGCATTCAAAATGGTATACAAAATTTTAAATGGTCCTGGTTCCGCCCACTTATGGGTCAAAAACCATATCTCCGAAACTACTCGACCAATTTCAATTAAATTCGGTTCATAATATCTTCCTAACTTCCCAATGAGATGTTGTGAAGAAAGTCTAAATCGGTTAGCAACTACGCCTACTTCCCATAAACCAGAACTCTGAAGTCAGTCTGAATAGTTTACTTTACTATATATAATGTAAGCACTAGTGCAGATATCGGAACAGATATTTGCACAAATACTGCATTTAAAGAGTGGCATCGCCCTTCTAAAAATCGTAGAAATCGGTCCAGGTAAGTCTCTCAGATATTTTCAGAGGAAATATTTTTTTTATTTTAATAATATGTTTCCGTGCCAGAAATAAGTGAAATCGGGTCATAACTTTTTCTATTTCCCATATACTTAATATTAGGGGTTTCAAACTTTCAATGGACTTTATACCATATATAAGCCGAATATGTGAGTCAAATTGTTTGTTATATTTATTAAATTTAAATAAATTAATTGCGAGAGTATAAAATGTTCGGTGACACCCGAACTTAGCCCTTCCTTACTTGTTCAAATTTGTTTTATTTTATTTACGGTGTATCACAAAAATAAGTATGCAGAGCGTTTATCGCTTTTTGTTTGAGAAAAAAATGTCTTAAACCTAATAATAATACCAATTTTTTTAAATAACCTAAACTTAAATCAATATTTTTTCAATTAGAGATAAAAAATATTAAAATAGCTTAAAATTACATCACAGAAGTATGTATGCATTAAGAACAAAATAGGTCAACCAGTTTTTTTTAGTTTTCATGGACCGTTAATACTTTGTTGGATAGCCTTTGGATTGCGTAATTGCACTCAACCTGGCTGGCATGGAGTTGACCAGTTTTTGCGTCACTGAAGGGGTTATCTTGCCACATTCTTCGATTAATGCAGGTTTCAAAGATTCTTTGCTGGTTATTTGGTGTCTTCTGATGTTGTCTAAAAAGCTTTGCCTATAACAACGCATGTTTTTTAATATTTGACAAATGTCGCACGTCGCTTGTTGTTGTCTATGTGTTCAGGGCATAATGATTGAAAATTTTAAAGTTTTAATATTTTGACCAAAGACCTTTTCTTTTTAAAACGCTATTTATTCTTTCTATCGCTATTTATACTTTCCACCAATTTTTCCAGGCTATCTGGACTAGTGATGAGCGATATTGCTATTTTTGAATCACTGTGATTTCAGTGATTGCTATTTTGAAATCGCTGTGATTTTATATATTTATTTTACATTTACATTTTTATTAATTTTAAAAATATCCAAAATTTACCTGCTTTTGTAGTCACAATTAACTAATTAATAAATTTTTTTTGTATCAACGTACCCAAAATTACCGAAATCGCAACTAAATTTGCTACTGTGATCATTGAACAGTGATTGCTACTTTCGAACTGTGATTACTACTGAACTGTGATTGTTACTTTCGAACTGAAGTGCTGAACACTTACAAATGTCGCTTTGAAGCCAGCGTCTTGAACATTTTGAAGACGTCGGCGACATATCAAACAACAATTTCATTGTTGCCGTACTAAAATCTTTCACTTCAATAAAAATTACATATTTAGTTTAAAGTGAAATTATTTGTGCAAAAAATGTAAAAATAGATCGATTTATTTGTTTTAAATAATCGATTGTTATTATAAATGATATATCAAAGCTATTTTAGGTGGTAGCTCTACAGAGACCATTTTCGTCGGCAAAATTAGAAACATTTCTGCTATTGCTACTCAAATTACTGAACTGCTATTGCGATTGTAAATCACTGCTATTTACAAAAATTGATCGCAGTTGCTATATGTATGTGATTTTTCAATCACAGTGAAAAAATCACCGTTAGTGAAAAATCGCTCATCACTAATCTGGACACGCTCCCAAAGCTCATTCAAATTTGTTGGGGGATAATCATACTGGCACAAACTTCGTTTTGCAATAGCCCACAAATTCTCAATTGGATTCAGATCTGGGCTTTGTGCTGGCCATTTTAATCATGTTCATGTCCATCATGTCTAAATACGATTTCATCTATTGGGTATGTACACTCGTCAACAAACTCAGACAAATATGTTTGCAAAACATTAAGATAATCTTCCTTTCTCATTATTCCATCTACTTTATGTATTGGACCCACGTTCCACCAAGTGAAACTTGCCCACACCATTATACCACCGCCGCCGTGTTTCATGATTTCCTTAACTTGATGTTGTTGGAGCTGCTCGTTGGGCCGATGCCAATAATATGACTTCTCATCAGAAAGGTAACGATTGATCTTTGTTTCATCAGACCATATAACCCGTTTCCAATCTTCAACTGACCAATTTTTGCGTTCTCGGCAGTACTGGACTCGAGCAGCAATATTTCTTTTTTGACAGAGCAGGTTTCTTTTGCTTAACAGATGCGATAAAAACATTTTTTAAAGCTCTTCTAGCCGTCCATTCACTGGTTGGCTTGTTAAAGACTTGAGTAGCCTCCTTAGGGGTTAATTTGGAGTTCTTACGAATTAACCATTCCATGTGACGAGCATCAGTCACTCAATACCCTTGGTCGACCACCAGAGTTGCCCGAAGACGTCAACTTATTATTTTTTGCACTGAAATGACAGTTGTTTTACTAACACCGGTTATTTTTGCAATTTCTCTGGTTGTTTTTTTACTTTGAGATAACACAAAGATACTGTTTTCCAAATTCTGAGAAATTTTCTTCATTTTTCCTCAATTAAATATTTTATATAAAATATTTCAATAAAATTGAATGTACGAACTGTACTCTTTCGTAAGACACTTAAAAATGCCAAATTAAACTACGCGTAACTAAAATCTCATTGTCTTTTTCGGAAAAGTAACGGTAAATCAAAATTAAGGTGAACTGAGACTGGCGTGCAAACTGGACACATGAGTTTTTGTGGTTTTTCTATGAAAGTAAAAAAAATTCTAATTTTTTGTGTTACATTACATTTAAAGAAATAAATGAAGAATTAAAATTCAAAATTTCAAGCAAATCGAATTATTATTGACTTTTTTATAGCATCTTTTGTAAAATATTGACAAACATCCGACCATATTGCTCGTCAGTGTACATATATTCAAAAACAACAAGTATTGCATATATTCTAGTCACAGTTCTAGTTTTTTTTTACTTTTTTAATATTTTAATATTGGATGATATATGTATACCATTATTATCTATAACAGCCTTAAGGAGTTTTTGAAGAGATTCTACCAATTTTTTAGTTATATTAGACGAAATGTTGTCCCATTCCTTCCTCAAAGCCTCTTTCAGGTCGTTTTTAATGTTTTAATGTTTCCGGACATTATTTTCCAATATTGACCATACATTTTCGGTGACATTTACATCTGGCGATTGTGCTGGTGTTGACATCAGGTGCGGCAATTGTATATTGCCTACATTTGCACAATACTGGATTTGTGCTTCGGGTCATTATCCAGATAAAAGCAAAAATTTGAATTTATAATTTTTTAAATAAGCACTGTATAAATACGCTGTGAGCCACTGTATGCACATAAATAGACACCTATGAATGTGAGTACTTATAAATTGTTTCTGTTATTGCATTTATTCCTTTAAGGGTAAAAAATATTCAAATATTTGAAAAAACTTTAAGTGCACACAGGTACATATGCATTTTCCTTTAAGGGGTTAGGTGAGTTTCAGAAGATGAAAACATTAGTATTTTAAATTTTTTTTTAATGTATACAATTATATATTTCATTTAAAGTATTCAGGATATCAAAGATACATATGTATTTTAACAGTATTTTGTGAAATTTTTATTTTCCAAAAAAAGATTCTTGTCGTGGATAGCATAACTCATTATTGGTTCATCCAGATCAACAAACCTAAAATATTTCGATAGTACATGGATAACTCTTGTTATTGAAAGAAGGAAATAAGAAAACGTTAAAATTTGAATTATCGACAGGTTTTGAACAAAAATAAAAAACTTTTGTAGCCGCATTCGTTCGAAGAATACTTGTAATAAAGATGTGTGGAAAATTTGAACTTCACTGCGACAGGAATTTTCATCGATTGAAGTACATCGTACTTTACGTAGTCGTCGGAAGCGACATGGAGAAAATATTCGAGAATATTTATACGTTTTAATGGAAATGGCTCAAGCTTAATAGAATATTTCATCGAAGGCATACCTGACTCAAGGTCAAACCAAAGCAACCTATACCAAGCGAAAACTATACAGGATTTGAAGGAGCAGATCAAGTTATACGAGAAGGCAGTCACAACCTGTGAATGGGAACCAGGAAAAGCCATTGTAGTCAAACAAGGAAATGTTTTGTCTGTGGAGACTCATCACATTTCGCCAGAAGCTGTCCTCGCAAACAAACATGGTGTTACAATTGTGGTGGAGAAGGACTTCGTGCAGCTGACTGTAAGGCAAGAATTAAAACAGTTGTGGTAAAAACCCAATTGTGGACAGTGATAACAGGATTGCTGAACTGAGCGAAGAATTTAGAACCTTGTGTATGTTCGCAGGAATAGAGAAGGTATCTGTGGACGAAGTCGATCTTTCACATCTCAACAAAGAGTAAGCAACTATAGGGAGAAGGATGATAGCGAATTATAAGCCTTCAAGAAATTCGATTTCACTAGTAGAAATGAAGATCTTACTTTCAGATGACACCCAAAAGGCTTTGCAGAGATTCCAAGTATATGAAAATCAAAGACGGAGGTCATACGCCGATAGACAGGAAGTGGATGAACGAGTTAAGGAGTGGTTGAAGGATGGAATCATTAAACCCAATAATTCACATTAGTTCGCGATAACTTCCCGATCCCAAATATCGACGATGTTATTGAAAGGTTACAGTTTTACATGTTCCAGTGGAGCCTACTTCAAAGAAGTACCCGCATTTGTTACACACAATGGGCAATACGAATTCAGCTCTCCGTAGAATTTTTGTTTTAGGATACCTTATAGAGGACGGTCCGATAAAACCATCTGATGCACAAACGAAAACGATTAGGAATTTCCCATTGCCACATGACCAAAAGGCTTTGCAGAGATTCCAGCGATTGACATCATACTTTAGAAGATTTGTTGTGATAGCCAAAACGCTATCGTATCTACCCAGGAAAGACGCTAAGTTTGAGTTGCGCGACAAGCAGTTGGAGGTATTCTAGAAGTTGAAGTCAGCATTGATCAGCACACCAGCCCATGCGCATGCACCAGATTATTATTTCGATGATAGCTAGGTCCCGGTAACTGCCACAAGCACATGAAAAGTTTGCATCAATCAATCAATAGAATGCCGCCGAGAAACACCAAACAATCACAAATTAAAATTAAGACTGGACTTGGAATGCAATTGAAAGGGTTACCACATTTACTTGAACTGCTGAAGGAATCAGCCATCGATGTACTCGAGAACGCGAGGTAATATGTCAGAAAACATGACGCGACATGTTTAGGATTCATCAGGAAAATAGGAGAACATTCAACAAAAGGTGAAGAGCAATAATATAAACGAGCTAGTAGCCTTTAAGCGAACGCAGTCTGGTGCAGGATTGAAACTTAAAGCTAAATTCTATTGGCCTTATGCATATAATTGTAAAAAAGATGACGCATGGAAGATAAGAAGTCGAGAATATCGGAGATCATGAAGGATCAAATCGCACAATAACAATTGCTAAATTTTTGAAGAAGTGAAACCCTCATTAGAGTCCAAATGAACAGTCAGGATAGCCGAATGTATGAATGTGTTAACGGACAACAAGACTTAAATAAAAATGCAACACTGTGCAGGGAACAGAAATGACAGTAGCGAACTTGAAAGGGAATCGCCATGTATATGAGTATGTACGTACAGCTGAGGGCCTATTGATAAGTTTTGCTGGACCTTATGCTATGTCGTCAGCATTTATTTGGTCTGAACTCCTGTATTTTCCTTATATGATAATACATTTTCCTGTTTTCAAAAATTGTTCATTCCGCCATCTTTAGACGTATACATTTTGTTCGCGTAGAAATAAGATTAATTAACTAGAACGTTATAATTATCGTTATTCCCTTTATTTTGACAACAGCTTTGTCCTCCTTGTCATCGAATCTATTAAATCTGATTTCTTACGGAGTTAAAACACTATAAGTTTTTAACTATACCGGAAAGCGTTCAGAACTCCAAATATATTGTTTATACCTACTAATCAAGAATGATAGAAGACAAGATTACGACAGGCTGAAGCGTTCACGACCCACGAATGGGAATAGGCAACAGAAGAATGGTCAAATGGAAAACGGAAATGTGAAACATAATGAACCAAATTGAATAACGTGCAGATAAAATATCACAATGAACGTAACTCTTAAAATCTTCATTTATAAAATGATCCAATATAATCATGCATATTTATAATTAAAATTATATGTTTTGTTACAAAAAGGTCGCCATTTTGCCAACTGGTGGGTTGGAAAAGTGAAAAAAACTCTTTATATACGACTTTTTGTTTTATTGTTGTTTAATTCCGCCATTGCGGACTTCTTTTTCAAGTTAATACATTTCTCACTTAGAATTTTAAATAATAATTAAGCACTACCCTTGACTTCAGCTCTTTGTTTTGGTTTTATTGTTTTGTACCACAGTGCAATTTTGTTTTGCTCGCGTGTTCGGGGTCGTGAAAGTTGTCACTCAACAGGAACTCAAAACCCAAAAAAGCTAACTGTAAACGCCTGTCGTAATCTTGTTTTCTATCATTCTTGCCTACTAATATATAATAAACTGCTGCACAAGCAAGCTTACTTCTTGTTTCCGGTCATTCGTTCATTTAACATGACAATGCAATGTTTTGCTCTCAGCGAACAATTCAAATCAACAACACACTCAGAGTAGCAAAAGCAAACGCTTGCATGACATTTTTCTCACCAAACATTGTTGATTCAAAACATTACTGTCGGAGAAGGCACGAAAGGCAATGACAATGATAAGCAATGAAAATCAAGCCTATGACAACGAATGCAACAAAACATTTTTCTAATACATGTCATTTACACTCGTTTTAAGAATGTTTTTACACATACAAATACTAGTTCTTTTACTATTAATGAAACATGTTTTCTCTACATAGAAAACGAACATTTAACAGCAAGTGCATGCTGGACTCGTTGCTTTGTTTTCATTGCCTTTCAAGCCTAAACAACGAATAAGCATTGCATTGCGTTATCGAACGAATACGAACAAGTGTTGCTTGCTTATGGTTTCTTACTTTCGTTGCTATTTAGGTTCACTGCTTATATTGTTTCAAATGTCATCAATTTCAAGTGCACTTTTGCGCAGTTTAATATATAAACTATGAATTAATGAAAATGATTTTTCTATATATATATAACATAGACTGAATTTCCATATTATTTTATAATTTAAACAGAAGAGAGTAATGGTGCTTGCCAAACACCAAAAGCCGCAACCGGGGAATGCATTTTATTACAGAAATGCACTGTACTTTATAACATGGTCGTTAAACCCAATTTAGAAGAAGCGGAAGTATTATTTTTAAGGCAGAGTAAATGTGGTGAACTTGGCAAATGAATTTTGGTAAGTAAAACACATTGATTATTTCTTAAATTGATTTTATCTCAACATTTGCCACTCTAATTTGGTTGATTGAGTCAAGATGGCTGACGACTTTACTAATACGAGCTTCCACTGTGCACAATTCAATATCAAAATTCTTAATTAATAATAATTTAGTGTATAGCAAATAATATACTCGAAATATACGTCCGTTCACAAAGATCCTTACCAGTTAATTTACTGATAAAACAATGTACATCTCAATTCCGAATTCTGCCAATTCTTCAACACTACAATCTCGACATTCTGGTAAACCGTTATAAACTTTTACTACATGCACCTGTTATTCACTTCATTAGTAACAATTATTGAAGTGGAAGACTTCTGATGAATTCGAAGAGCACTTTATCTAGATTATCGTCGCGGCGATGGATAGTCGAAGATGTTTTCCCTGTAACTTAGCACCTAACTGACCTTTGTATCTTGGATTTCTGCAGTTGTTCATTATCTACTCTAAGGTGACTCAGTGCTCAGTGTTAAAAGAATTCAACGATGTATATGTGATTTTAAAGCATTTAAAGCGAGATGAATTCATTATCTGATACCAGAAAACCCTTATTTATTAACTAAATCCGTACAACATCGGTACTGTTCTAATGTCAGGGACTTTGTGGATTTTAAGGCAAAGCTCAACACAGAAATTGCTATGCACCTTGGCTGTCCCAGGCAACTGTTATCTCCGAAGCATTCGTCGTTTTAGATACAGTCTCGCATTCTTTCTGAAATGTTATATACATACATATATATTTCATATGCGACATACATATCTACTTTATATCCACAAAAGTATGCTGTACACTAGCCTCATTTAAATTTATTTTTAGGTTTGCTGTCCCCAGGCTCCATTAGCTGCCCGTATCAGAATTGAGAAAGTACTATCAGGTAAGAAATACTAAACTAAACTCTTCTGGATAAAATATAATACAGTTGAACTTTCTCAACACGAAGTTCTCCGTAACTCACACTCTTCAATTGGCAATAGAAGTCAAATTTCATAAATCGAATTTTTCGACCAGAGCATAATACAAAATTTAAAATTTTAGTATCGACCAGAAATTTAAAATAGTCCCTATATCTTATGTAGGCGAAGAAAAAATATGATATTGCATAAATCATGTAACAAAGTCAGATACAGAGGCCAAGAGCCAAACAATAGCAAACTGCCACAAGCAAAAATGCAGAATATATGTTTCAATATACATATGTATATACATATACATAAAACATTATTCGAAGTGACCACATTATGTACTAGGACAAGACCACGCTACGTTGTAACCAACACTAGCGACCGAAGTGTTCCAAACATTTGGGAAAAATATAGTTACATTAACATTGATATGTCATTGGACATGACCACATCTGGTCTCACGCTGCATAACATAGGATCACACAACAAACTACTCCCTTTAGACCAACATATATTATACCTACACAAGACCATTGTACTCTGGACCACCTACCAAACTACTTCGTCTAGTCCAACATACATATATTCTACTTACACTAGAGCATGGCATAGTGTACTACCTATTATTATTGTGGTCTAAATGGACCACATTGGAGTACCAATAGCTACTCTTTTTCCAATAAAAAAATTCATTTTTTTTATTATACAAATTTTAATTCACATTTCTTAATGGAACTTAAAATACTATTAAAAACTTAAATCTGGTTTTGGTTATTAAATTAATTTTATATAACTTTATTATAAGAAACCTTATTTCAGCTTCCGCATCTACAGCTGTTTTTAAAATTGCTTCTGAAATAAATAAAAATATATATGTATACATATAAAATTTTGTCGTTAATAAATATTTTATTTGTCCTTACTTTTAAGTTGCTTTTAGCTTTTTGTGTGCTATTCCACCAATATTGTATTCGAGGCAAAATTGACGTGATAAAACCTTTTCAAATTTTTTTTTAACATGTCCTTGAAGTAAATATTGGATTGCTGAAATCTAACAAGTATAAAATAAAATTGTGTCAGGCTTTTAAAATAAACAGTTACTTTAATATAAAAATTATAGGACTCTTACATAGCAAACACTATTGTTGTCATTTATATCAGCATCCAGCTTGGCTATATCGGCATCAGTTTTAATTGGAAATTTCAAAAAAAAAAAAAATGATTGAGGTACTCCGGCGTTCATCCGGCGAAGCTTTCCAGCTGTTTCCACCTCTGACATTTTGTTTTTTAGACGAACTTCAAATATGTAAATGTGTATATAAAAACAAAATTGCAAATTTTAATTAGTGCAGCCATGTAATATTGGTATAAAAAGCAATTGGTCATTATGTGGCAAACATATCATTTTACAACTTATATTTTCAACTGAAAACTCTTCATTTTCAGTCCTGGGTACAGCATCAGTCAAGCATATACCCAATGCGGGAAAAGAATCTAAGGGTTCTTTGAAAAAACTAGTAATATTAACATATCGTCTTCCAATTATTATCCCAGAGTCGGAATCCGATTTTTCAAAAGCCTGAATATTTATGATAATAAAAGGGTAGATTAAACAGATATTATTTGGACTTTTTGTGCTAAAAAAATAATGCAGATTGGAATAAGCATTAATTTTTGAATTTTTTTCTGTAAATCCTATTTTTTTGGATTCAACTATAAAGTCAGAATATGTATTTATAGTAGTTAATTGTCTTAAAATTTGTGTAGGTTTTCTAACTTGTTTCTTTAAGTTTTGTAAAAAATTTTCGAAGTCATACGTTGAAAAATTCTGAATAACTCCTAACGCTTTTACACTATCAGCTAAGTGCAGTAGACTGTGAACGTTGTATGAAACACTATCGTCTCCAAATATTTTGGGAAAATTTTCAACGAATAATTTCAAGGCGTCTTCCGCATTTTTTAAATTTGAATTTACATTTTTGAGCAAGACAGCAATCTACAAGAAATGTTTGTAATGGAAGTTTTTCCATTGTGGCATGATTACTATGCATAGAATTTTCCACTTAGCTCTTGCGTTCACCAAAACAATTTTCACATGAGTAAATATAGGGGTGGGCGATACACACAATTTGAATAAGACGATTTATCGCTTTTTTTAAAGCATTAAGATCGCATTCACATACTTAGATTTTTATTTATTATTTTGCAGGACACCAACTGTTCCATATTCTTAGAAGACACGTATGGTAATATTATATTTAAAATATTTTTGTAATTTAGTTTTTTGTTATTAAAAGAATTATGTGATTGACGAAAACAACCGTAAATACTAAATACAAAAAATGTTTAGAAAGTGTGGTAAACATTAACAAAATCCTCAACGTAATAAGAAATATGAATATTAATATATGTAATATATGTTATGTTATTTTAATATTCAATGACTTTTTAGGAAAAATAAATCGATTTCTCAATACAATATTTTTAAAAATATCGTTAATTTTATGATATCTATTGCTAAAATAGCTGCTTATAACCGAATCAAATTGCCGAACAATCACGAAAAAGCCGATGTTCAATTTTGAACATGGTCCACTGCTGCAAATCATATGGTTAGGTATGTAACCAGGTTTCATAATCACTACTACGAAACATCACCTAATTGGACTACGAGGTCCTCAAATTTTTGCAGGGTATAACTGTGTATACTTCTACATATACTACATATATACACATATACATACATATACTTCTACATAGCTTCTTGTATGCTTTAATGAAAATTTCTATAACTCGAAATCTCTTTAACTCGATGTTATTTGGAGGATTATGGTGATTCGAGTTAGAGAAGTTCAACGGTAATTGTGCTTTAGTTTATTTAATAATACCATATACATTTAACATTTTATTGAATCTCAAAATAATGAAAAATCATATACTTTATATAGTGGAGCAATTGATAGATCTCACACATTTTTAACTCCTTAATAATAACAAGTAAGGAAATGCTAAGTTCGGGTGCAATCGAACATTTTATACTCTCGCCATTTATTGAAGAAATTTGACTCATAAATTTGGCATAAAGTTTAATAGAATAACAATCGTCATATGTATATATGTAGATATGAGGACTGCGGTAATTCTTGAACCGATTTCTTTCATTTTCACCAGCAAGGTACACTATATACAAGACTGTACGGTCACTTAATTTTGCTAAGATATCTCACATATTAACCAATACATATATGCGGAATAAAGCCCTCCGTATTTTTGAAAAACCTGTAATTAGGTATATGGGAGCCAGCAGATAATATTTTTGAAAAACCTATAATAATGTATATGGGAGCTAGGAGATGTAATGACCCGATTTTAATAATTTTTGAAACAGCGACACACTATTGGAAGAAAACATTTCCTCTGATTTACATTAAATTATCTGAGATCATTTCATTTAAAATTTACCCTTAGGCGCTGAGTTCAACATGTTCGATATCTGGGGCCTTGAAAAGTTATAGTCCGTTATTGACGATTTTTTCACAAGTGATACCACAGATGATATGCAATATTTGTGTAAAGTTTTATTCCGCTATCTTCATTGGTTCCTTACTTATACATTGTAAAGTGAAGGAATCATATGGAATTCAAAATTGAGTTATAAGGAAAGTAGTCCTGGTTGTGAACCGATTTTGCCCATTTAAGAACCGTGTTGTCAGGGAGTCAAGGAAATATTATATAACCGAATTTTATTAAATTCTGTCGAGTAGTTCCTGAGATATGGTTTTTGACCCTTAAGTGGGCGATACCACGCCTATTTTTTGTAAAAAAATCTGAGTGCAGTTTCCTTCTATTTCTTCGGTAAAATTTAGTGTTTCTGACGTTTTTCGTTAGTGAGTTAACCCACTTTTAGTCATTTGCAACCTAACCTTTGTGTGGGAGGTGGGCGTGGTTATTATCCGGTTTCAACTATTTTCATGGTGTGTGGTGGGGTACGTAAGAGAACCGACTGCAGTAAGTTTGGTTTATACATCTTCATTGGTTTGCGAGATATATACAAATAACCGATTTGGCGGCGGGGCCACGCCCACTTCCACAAAAAAATTACATCCAAATATGCCCCTTCCTGGTGCGATCCTTTGTACCACATTTTACTTTTATAACTTTATTTATGGCTTAGTTATGAACAGTGGCGAACGCAGGAAAAAAATTGGGGGGGGGGGGGGGGGGTTTTAGGTAAAAAGACAATGTTTCATTATTTTATTCAGAAATTGAAGTCTAATCTTCTTTTATTTTGGGCCATAAAATTTAAAATCTCTTCCTCCGTCACGTCTATATCTCTATGGATATTCAAGAGAGAAATTCCGTTCAGGCGTGCTTCTCCAGTTTTATTTCTTACATATGTTTTAAGCCTGCGAAGTGAGGAAAACGAGCGATCACTTGAAGCGACAGATATAGGGATTGTTGCTCCAATCTTTAAAAAACGATGCACTGTTTTGAAAATGTTTGCATCGCAACAATTCAACGCGTCTAAAAAAGTTTTGGATCTCTTTGTTTGATTTAACCAGTTCCTGAAAATATATTCAAAATTTTAGTTAGAAAATATAATCTGAAGAAAAGGTTTTTAACCTTGTCCACATTCTAAATTCAGCAACGAAGTCATCGGGATCTTCTACATCATCGGTTAAGTTAAGACACTCAAGTATTTTTTTGCAAATAGCATAATTTTTTTTAATTTAAATTTATTTCACAACAGTTTGCTCATGGAACGAAAACTGAAAGTCATAATAAATGAGTTTTTATTTTTCTTGTATTATGATTAACAATAAACTCTAAAAAAAAATAATAGAAACCTTATTGGTGACTTTTCAGTTCAGAACTAATTTTCAAAAGAAGTCCATTTTCGAATCACAATTCCCCTTACATCTAAAAAAAATCCAGTTCAGCAGCCACAGAGTTATAAGGCAAAGTCCAGGGGGGGGGGCGGTTTAACACCCCAAAACACCCCCCTGCGCTCGTCCCTGGTTATGACACTTTATTGGTTTTTGGTTTTCGCCATTTTGTGTGCGTGGCAGTGGTCCGATTTCGCAAATGCAATACCAACCGTCTCATGGTGCCAAGGAATATGTGTACCAAGTTTCATTAAAATATCTCAATTTTTACTCACGTTATCGCTCGCACGGACAGACGGACGGACATTTCAACTCGTCTCATCATCCTGATCATTTTGATATAAATAACCCTATATCTAATTCGTTTAGTTTTATGACTTACAAACAACCGTTATGTGAACAAAACTGTAATACTCTTTTAGCGAGAGTATAAAAATATTAAGCTGATGGTCTGGATAGATTTCACCTACTTTTAAAGTATAGTCAAAGAAATTTTTCAGCATAAATGAATTGGTATCACGATAAGGTGTTTGACAGTATAGAAATCAATCCTAATTCGACGATAAAAAATCTTTTTGAAACAAAAAAACAAATCACAATAGTCGTTTTAAGCATCATGTTTAATGAAAATGAAGGGATCAAAACAATCATATTCTTTTATACTAGTGATTTCTTTGGATTTAAATGTTTTTCTGAATATTATTTTATTTTTTCACTTATAAATAAAATGTCCATTTATTTTACAGAGGATGTTTGCGAAACACCGAATGGCGAAAAAGGGCGCTGCATTTCTATACGTGAATGTGATTCCTTATTATCGCTGGTCAAAGAAGATTCAACGACAAGTGAGAGAAATTTCTTAACCGAAAGCGTGTGTGACAAAGTCAATCAAAAGGTACCAAAAATTTTATTAGAAAGTTTATGAAATTTCCAATTCGACGTTTACGGTGACAATTCCGATTATAGTAATTGATTAATCCATGTATACATGCATCAAAATGTGTACCTGAATAATCATAAATTAGTGTAATTTTTTTCAAACCCTCATCCAGGTTTGGTGGTCTAAGTTTACACTTCAGTTACCAATATCATATGTATGTATGTGGGAGCTCTTTCGAATTTAAACACTTTTTATTTTATTATAAATTCAATTTTATTTAATAGTATAAATTTTAACTTATATTTCACAAAATGTTCTTAACGTCCGCTAGTCACCGAATTAAAAAAAGCTTTCTGTTAGTTCTGTTCGATCTGTCATTCGTCAAATGTGTATTCACATGCAGAGTTGCATTTTAGGATGTGTTAGGTCTTCGGCTTCCACCAGCAGGTACTGCATCGAACACTTTCAGAGCTGGAGCTCTTTCGTCCATTCGAACAACATGACCTAGCCAGCGTAACCGCTGTCTTTTTATTTCCCGAACTCGTCGAATAACACATTGGGCTCATCATTTTATCGTCTGCGGTATTCGCCGTAGCTAATGTTTAAGAGACCGTAAATCTTCCGCAAAACCATTCTCTCAAAAACTCCAGGTGACGTCTCATCGGGTGTTGACATCTTCCACGCTTCTGTACCATAAAGTAGGAAGATAATGATGAGGGACTTGTATAGTTTGGATTTTGTTCGTCGATAGAGGACTTTACTTTTCAATTACCTACTCAGTCCAAAGTAGCACCTGTTGACAAGTCTGATTATGCGTTAGATTTCCAGGCTGATATTATTATCGCTGTTAATACTGGTTCCCAGATAGACGAAATTATCTACAACTTCAAAGTTATGACTGTCAACAGTGACGTGGAAGCTAAGACGCGAATGCACTGACTGTTTGTTTGATGACAGGAGATATTTCGTCTTGTCCACGTTCATCACCAGACCCATACGCCTCTCTTCCTTATGCAGTCTGGAGTAAGCAGAACTAACGACGCGAGTGTTGTTTCCAATGATATGATTATTGAAGATTATACCTTATTTATTTAGCTCTGGGCTCGTATTATTTTTTCCAGCATCAGGTTCAAGAAGTCACAAGATAGTGAGCCACCATATCTGAAACCTCGTTTGGTATCAAACGGCTCGAAGAGATCGTTTCCGATCCTGACGGAGCTTTTGGTGTTGCTCAATGTTTGCTTACACAGCCGTATAAGTTCTGCGGGGATACCCAATTCAGACATTGTAGCATAGAGGCAACTCCTTTTCGTGCTGTCGAAAGCAGCTTTAAAATCGGCAAAGAGATGGTGGCCCATAGTCCAAGATTTGGCGCATAGTGAAGATCTGGTCAGTTGTAGATTCCCAAAACTGCAGAAAAGTAGAAGTAGTAGTAGTAGCTTCGCTCACTCTCCCGCATACAGAACTCATGTGAATGATTGTACGCTCCTCGTGACGCCTAGGTTCGCTACCACAGGACGCATAATGCTCAAACGCTTTGGGCCACCTAGTAGGTTCCATTGGCTACCATTTGCGCAGGAGCGCGACAATCGCACGAGTACCATATGTCGATGGTGACCCAATAATGCACCTTTGGTGATCACTGGCAGACGGATCGGATGCACTAGGTGGATGGAATTCTATTTATACATGTTGGTGCTATCGAGCACTAACTTTTTGATCCATCCACCATCACTCCTTTGATGCGCTCGTGAGGATTGGGTTCGTCCGGGTGGTGGCTCAAACGCTTTGCGCCATTGACTTTGACATTATTTCACACAGTACGTTTGAAAGAACCTTATCGACTTTCTTCATGGTATTTATCCTATCCCGCTCGTGTTGAGGACGATCGCAACATTGCGAAGTGGGCAGTCGGTTGTCTATCCACTGCAAAACGACAATCCTCTTTATACCATCTGTTTTTTTACTCTTCCGTAAGCCAATAGTTTCTTTGCAGCTTTACGTAAGGAGATTGATATACCGAGTTAATGATGAGTGCTCTCAGAGAGCAGTGGTGCAAGTCGAGTAAAGAAGCGTTCAGCTGTCGGTTGTGACTGCAGATTCTCGATGTCGAATCGTACTTGTGTTAGTTGACATGCGCGCTTTGCTGCACAGAGGGTGTGTATCTTAGTTACTGCAAGATAGAGATCCAAATCGATATTAGGACCACAGAGCATACGCACATCAAAAACACTGGTGACATATCGTCCATCTATCACAACATGATCGTTCTGGTTACGTGAACCTCTACACATGACCCCATCCTCCAATTCATATCCACTCTTTGCTCTTACTATTTAGTCTTTATTCGTACTTAACCGTTATTACCTTTAACATATAAGCTTAATTAGTCTTTAAGACAAATTTGTAGATGGATACACTCTTCAATTATATGCATACTCATATTAAAACTTCACACAGAACAACTACATTCAAATATCTTTTACAAGCACTGGAGATTTCGCCATTGAAAATTCACTCTTTTCACAAATCTTTCCCACAATCGTTGTTTCGAACACGCCTCATGTACCATCAAATTACTCTTTTCTTCGCAACCTACTATATTTAGTAGGTTGTGATTAGAGGCTTATGACGTGTTAGTTGCAGGATTGATTCCAAGAACGACTTCAAAGCTGACGTTAATAACGGTGTTACCATTTTTTTTTCAACTGCGATATTATGTGAAACCAACTCGATTTATTAGCACATGTTTGACTTTTGTGACTACAGTAATTTGAAATTCAATTGGCAAATTACTATATAAAGTCAAGAATGTTCGGACATGTTCTGGAAATCCATGTTCTCGATTTCAATTCGGATCCGAAATAAGAAAACTTAAGATTTTGTGTTAGGTGTTCTTAATTTCGTTCGATTTTATTTGATTTCGAATTTAAATAGGAAACAGCTGATTTATTTGTGACAGTTTGACAAAACAAATAAAAAAAGAGTGCGTGGATACCAAATTCAGACATCGCGGCATAAAGGCAGCTCCTTTTCGTGCTGTCGAAAGTAGCTTTAAAGTCGACAAATAGATGGTGTGTGTTGATCCTCTTTTCCTCTTTTCACGGGTCTTCTTCAAGATTTCGCGCATGGTGAATATCTGGTCAGTTGTTGATTTTCCAGGTCTAGAGCCACACTGATAAGGTCCAATCATTTTGTTGACGGTGGGCTTTAGTCTTTCAATAAGCGATGTTAAGGGGGCTTATCCCACGATAGTTGGCGCAGATTGTGGGGTCTCCTTTTTGTGGATTGGGCAGAGTACACTTAGATTCCAATCGTCCGGCATTCTTTCTTCCGACCATATTCCGCAAAGAAGCTGATGCATGCACCTTATCAGCTCTTCGCCGCCGTATTTCAATAGCTCGACCGGCAATCTATCGGCCCCCGCCGCCTTGTTGTTCTTCAAGCGGGTAATTGCTATTCTAATTTCTTCACGGTCGGACAATGGAACATCTGTTCCGTCGTCGTCGATTGGGGAATCGGGTTCGCCATCTCCTGATGTTGTACTTTCACTGCCATTCAGCAGGCTGGAGTAGTGTTCCCTCCACAAACTGAGTATACTCTGGTCATCAACAACTAGGTCACCTCTGAGTGTTCTACAGGAGTGTGCTCCGGCCTTGAAACCTTCAGTTAGTCGCCGGATCTTTTCGTAAAATTTTCGAGCATTACCCCTGTCGGCCAGCTTGTCAAGCTCACGCATTTCGGCCTCTTTCTTTTTTGGTCTGCAAATAAGTCTCGCTTCGCTCTTCAGCTCTCGGTATTTTTCCCATCCCGCTCGTGTTGCGGTCAATCGCAACATTGCGAGGTAGGCAGTATATTTTCTCTGCACTGCGAGACGACAATCCTCCAGTTCCCTTATACCGAGATGCTGATGAGTGCGCTCAGAGAGCAGGAGTGCAAGTCGAATAGAAAATCGTTCGGCTGTCGGTTGTGATTGCAGCTTCTCGATGTCGACGTGTTTTTTTGACGTTGTTTGCGCTCCTTTATATGGCCACTGTAGTAGATGTCACAAGGACCCACCTTCTTCCGTCCATCGCACTTCTTGGATGGCGGTGATGTCAGCCTTTAGTCGTATGAGGTCATCAACCAGCTGGGCAGAGGCACTTTCCCAATTAAGGGTCCGGACATTCCAAGTGCATGCCCTTAAATTCAATGATTAAATTCAAATTTTCAAATATATTGTATACATTAATTGTAAAATGTGCGCAAATGCAACACAGATAACTGTTACGAATGAAAATACAAAGCGGGTTGTCCGAACACTGCAGACTCGGCGCGATTCTCCTCTCCTCGTTGCCCCTCTCCTATAAAACTAAGTATTGCCGCAACAGGAATTGCATATGTGAAAGGGCTCTAAGTAATTCCGTTAGTGTTCAAGTGTTCATATTTTGTCGTATTTAAATTAAATAGTGGTTATTAAAAAAAAATGAATGCAAATTCTTTACGTATGTATACGTATAGTTAAAAATATTATTTATATTAGATTTCAACGCAGCGTCCACCAGTCGTGGTGTCAAAAGAACAAATTTTCTTAGGGCATCGAAAGTGAAAAATATGTGGAACTTTTCTCAAATTATTCAGAAATTTGATACCCGGAAAAAGTGTATTGCATTTGCGAAAGAGGAGGGACTGATTCCTAAAATAAACTTGTGCCGTATCTATCGGATACCAATGAGCCTCAGGATATCCGATAATAGCACGTTGGTTTTCCGATGCCGGAAAGGTGCCTGGGGCACACATTCAACGCTCTGTAGGTCGAATGGTACGTGGCACGAAGACAGTAAAGTAAAGACTAGTATTTTAGCTAATGTACGCGGATCATGGTCACATGCTGATGTTAGAAAGAACAGTTTTATTAGAGAGCCAATTTTGTAAAGCGACACCATATGTGACTGGTATAATTACTGCCGCGAAGCCGTAGTATTGTACCAGGTTGACCATCAGGTAGCGGTAGGTAAAATTGGCGGCTCTGGTAAAATTGTTCAAATAGATGAGAGCAAATTCGGGAAGCGAATGAATAATAAAAGAATATAATAAGAATAATAAAATAATAAATTTACTACATACTTATTGTAATATTTTATAAAAATACCAAAGCGAAAGGTCTAAAAGTTTGCCTCCAGAGTTCTTCAAATGCAGTATATTTTATTTTTTGCACCTGAATAATATTGTACATAGTCCAATTCGAAACATCAATATATGCCAGAATATTCCCAAAAGAACAAGTGTTGTCTTTTTTTTAAATGTCCCGTTCATTTCTCAAGAATTCGTTCGAATCGTGTTTGCTTTTTGCAATTTTTTTTTTGACAATTGGTTTTTTGTTGTTTCTGCTTATTTGAGGCCTATCTTATGTTTTTATACTCTCGCCACAGAGTGCTATGAGAGTATTATAGTTTTGTCCACATAACGATTGGTTGTATGTCCTAAAACTAAACGAGTTAGATAAGTATAAGGTTATCTGTATCAAAATGATCAGGCTCACGAGAAAAGTTCAAATCCGAATGTCTGTCTGTCCGTCCGTCCGTGCAAACTGTAACTTGAGTAAAAATTGAGATATCTTGATGAAACTTGGAAGACGTATTTATTGGCACCATAAGAAGGTTAAGTTCGAAAATGGGCGTAATCGGAACACTGCCACGCCCACAAAAAAAACGAAAACACATAAAGTGCCATAACTAAGCTATAAATAAAGCTATGGAAGTAAAATTTGGTATGAAGAATATGTGAATGTAATTTTTTTGTGGAAGTGGGCGTGGCCCCGTCACCTACTCAGTTTTTTGTACATATGTATATCGCAAACTACTAAAGCTATACCAAGGAAACTTTCTAGAGTAGTTTATTTTAGGTACTACCTTATACAGTCCAAAAATGGAGGAAATGGGATTATGACCAAGCCCATCTCCCATACAAAGGTTATGTTGAAAACTACTAAAAATGCTTTAATTCAGTAAGGGAAACCAACAGAAACCTTAAATTTTATTACAAAGAAGGTGCAGACTCAGAATGGTATACAAAATTTTAAATGGGCGTGGTTCCGCCCACTTATGGGTCAAAACCCATATCACCGAAACTACTGGACCAATTTCAATGAAATTCGGTTCAATCTTCCTACCTTCCCAATGATATGTTGAAAATAGTCTAAATCGGTTAACAACCACGCCTACTCCCATATTCCAGAACTCTGAAGTCACTTTACTTTAGAATATATAAAGTTGGTACTAGTGAAGATATCGGAACAGAACTTTGCATAAATACTGCATTTAATAGTGTGGCAGCTCCTATCTAAAAATCGCCGAAATCGGACCATAGGTTTTCAAGGCCACTATATATCGTAAATGAGGACTTCGGTGCATTTAACCTAATATAAGGGGTTTCCAACTTCCAACGGACTTTATTCCATATACATATATTCCATATATATGTCGAATATGTGGATGAAATTGTGTATTATATAATATTAAGAAAATTAAACAAATAAATTGCGAGAGTATAAAATGTTCGGTCACAACCGAAAGTTCTGCACCGATATCTTCACTAGTGCTTACTTAAAAAGTATTTAATAATAAAATTGTTATATTTACATGTTTCACGAAATTTTTTAATTGAAAATTAAGTTCCATTTAATTTTAATTTTACTTATACTCTCGCAACAAAGTTGCTAAAGAGAGTATTATAGTTTTGTTTGTAACACCCAAAACTAAACGAGTTAGATATAGGGTTATATACAATACCAAAGTGATCAGGGTGAGGAGTGGAGTTCAAATCCGAATGTCTGTCTGTCCGTCCGTCTGTGCAAGCTGTAACTTGAGTAAAACTTAAGATATCTTGATGAACCTTGGCACACTTATTTCTTGGCATCATAGGAAGGTTGCTTTCGAAAATGAGCAAAACCGGACCACTGCCACGCCTACAAAATGGCGAAAATCGAACACACATAAAGTGCCACAACTAAGCCATAAGTAAAACTATGGAAATAAAATTTGGTATGAAGGATCGCGCTATGAAGGGGCATATTTGGAAGTAATTTTTTTGGGGAAGTGAGCGTGGCCACGCCCCAAATAGGTTTTTAGTACATATCTCGCAAGCCAATGGAGCAGTCGTTTCTTTAGCTACTTCTTAATACAGTCCAAAAATGAAAGAAATCAGATAATAGCCGGTGGGCCCATATAAGGGTTAGGTTGAAAATTACTAAAAGTGGGTTAATTCACTAACGAAAAACGTCAGACACAATAAATTTCATATAAGAAATGACAGATAGAAGCTGCACTCGGATTTTTTTACAAAATGGAAAATGGGCGTGGAGTCGCCCACTTATGGGTAAAAAACCATATCTCAGGAACTTTTTTTTTTTTTTTATAATCATTTATACAATAAAGTATTTATTATATAACATGAAACTTTCGGAATTTGTAAAAATAAATTTCACAAAATACTGTTTAAATATGTATCTTTAATATGCTAAATGAAATAAAGGATTGTATACATTAAAAAAATGTAAATATACTCATGTTTTCAATCTCTTAAACCCACCTAACCCCTTAAAGGAAATTACATATGTACATACAAACATACATATGTGCACTTAAAGTTTTTCAAATATTGGAATATTTTTTACTATTATATGAAAAAATGCAATAACAATTTTATGTACTTACATACATACATAGGTGTCTATGAATCTATTTATGTACATATGTACACATATATATTTGTTATTCAAATTTATTATTAAACAATTACACAGTGTTGATTAGAAGATTAGTTTTTCCAACAATGTTATTTGGTGGAATTAACCGTGGAAATTTAAAAGGAAAATGATTTTTGATGACATATACTTATTTTGAACCAACTAAGCGGAAAAATCAATTAACCGAGTCCAATTATCCCAGAAAAGTTACATGTGCTTTCATATGCTACATTTGCCCGATAACATCGTTCAATTAAACGGAGAAACCAATTAACCATAGGGTCAATATACTCATGTTTTCAATCGAAGAGTACTGTATATGTTTTCCTTTTGACAATACTCAGCTCATTCAATGTCAAAAATATTAAAAGGCACTTAAAAGAGAAAAATTGCAAACAATTTTGAATTTGTGGCCTAAATTTTACATGCATTTTAGCGGGAAAGGCACTTAAGCGAGGATCACTGCATATACATACAATGATATTCCTTTTTTTCAATCTGTACATTTATTAAGGCATGCTATTTCAATAATTTTTTTAATTTTTTTTTTACAGCAAACGGTGGTGAAGGTCTTCATTGTGGATCTACTCTCATCAATGATCGCTATGTTGTAACGGCGGCACATTGTGTTAACAAACGTGTACTCCCTGCCAGTTGGCGCCTAATTGGAGTCCGTTTGGGAGAATGGGATCTAGAAACACCACAAGATTGTCAATTTGATAGAAATGGCAATAAATTTTGTTCGGATCCACCTATCGATTTAGGTATTGAGCAAGAAATATGTCATCCACTATTCAATGAAACCACCCTAGTACATGATATAGCTTTACTGCGTCTTCAAGAGAAAGTGAATTACAATGATTTCATTAGTCCTATTTGCTTGCCGGTCAGCACAAGCTCTTCTGCGAATAATTACGAGGGCGTAGCTATGGGCATTGCAGGTTGGGGAGCAACGGAAACAGCTCCTTAGAGCCTAAAGATATTAAAAGCATTGATACAAGGGAAAAACCTTGAAAGATGCAAAGTCAAATACCGTACTTTCTTCAGAATCGAGTTAGCCAAGACTCAAATATGTGTGGGCGGTGAGAAAGGTGTCGACACGTGCCGCGGAGACTCTGGTGGACCAGAGTCAAGTGCAAACATTGAATGAAAAACATATACCTGAACCTGTAAAACCACCAGAAGAGGGAAGGACTAAGGGACCAGTAGCTTCCAAGCTTGGTAATGGAGATCGCGGTCTTTTTTTGTTTTGAAATGTATTGCTGTCAATTACCTTGCTGCAGTAGAAGAAGATGCTTCAGGTATTTCAGTGAGCGTTGATGATCCTACAGGTATATCATCAATTGAACTTATATGCAAGGACATATCGGTGATTAGTATAAATGAATCAGTTGCTTCATTCATTTCCCGAATACACGCAGAAACAGCATGTTCATCTTCCGGAGAGATTTCATCAGGCATATAATCGCGGTCGTCCAATTCATCGTCACTGTTAAAATCACTACCATTCTCGTCTATTTCAACTGATTCCATTAACTGGAGCAACTCTTCATCACTAAGTTTACTTAAATTAAATTTCCTACCATTTCTGTGCTCCATGTCTTAAAAAAATAAAAATATATAAATACTAGCAATCAAAGAAATATCTAAGCGTAAGCAGGCAAGGCCGCTCTGAGGCGGTCTTCGTGTTTGTTTGTGTTCTTAAAACTTGAACTACTTTTTATTATTTATAAGAAAGTATATTAATTTAAAATGAACTAACTTACTTTATCAAAAAAAATTCTTCTGTATGAATATAAAAAAATAAAACACTTTTTATTTTAAATTTTTCAAAATCGGAGCAGCATTTAATTGACCTGTAACACTGAATTTCTGCATTCAACTGACGATAACAACAAAACGAAACGTCACAATGCATTTGTTGATTCTAAGAAAATATGAGCTGATGTATTATCTAACGGTTCTTATAACAGTTGTAGACAACAAAAAAATTTCATAGGAATTTGTGACAATTTATTAAAGGCCGCTTCATGGCGGTCTTGCTTGTTAGAGGGTTAAAGAAAGCGTCGACAGATTGTGTACATTTAACTACATATACCTCTGGCATTGGAAATCAGTCTTAATCTATATCCTCTAAATTAGTAATCAATTATAAGACATCCACAACAGCCAGTCATCAAACAGTAATAAGCAAATGGCTTCAGGGTTAGCGTTGTTCGTCTTGAAAATAGAAAACGTGTGCAGATTCGGTGAAACTCGTAAACTATAGAGTTGGTAAGAAATCACAAAACACAGCTCAACATAGAACCCGGCGACAAAATCCACTGGTCCTTGTGACATCTACTACAGCGGCCATATAAAGGAGCGCAAATTTGGTGTTGGATTTGATGTGGGAGAGAGACTCCGTCGTCGAGTCCTGGCATTCACCCCGGTGGATGAACGTCTAGCCACAATCCGCATAAAAGCGAGGTTCTTCAACATATCGCTCATTTGCGCCCACGCCCCGATGGAAGAGAAGGACGATGTGACCAAAGATGATTTCTATGAGCGATTGGAACGCACCTATGAGCGCTGTCCCCGCTACTAAGTCAAAATCGTGCTTGGCGATTTTAACGCCAGGGTGGGTAAAGAAGGTGTCTTTGCACAACAGTCGGAAAATTCAGCCTCCATGACGAAACATCGCCAAACGGCCTGGGGCTGATCGACTTCGCTGGGGCCCGAAATATGGTCGTCTGTAGTACCAGATTCCAGCATAAGAAAATACATCAAGCTACTTGGCTGCCTCCTGATCGAAACCCGCGTAACCAAAAAGACGGAAGACATGTATCCAGTGTTTTAGACGTGCGTACGCTCCGAGGACCAAACATAGGCTAGGACCATTATCTAGTAGCAGCAAAGATACGTACTCATCTCTGTGCAGCAAAAAACGCCCGTCAACAAAACTGCAATCGCAACAGACAGCCACGAAATACTCTACTCGACTTGTACTCCTGCTCTCTGAGAGCACTCATCAGCATCTCGGTATAAGGAAACTGTGGGACGACATCTCAAACTCACTGCGTACCGCTGCAACCGAAACCATTGGCTTTCGGAAAAGTAAAAAAAAAACAGCTGGTACGTTGAGGAATGCCGTCTCGCAGCGGAGAGAAAACAGACTGCCTACCTCGCTACGTTGCAAAGGACCACAACACGTGCGGGATGGGATAGATACCGAGAGCTGAAGAGGGAAGCGAGACGCATATGCAGACAAAAAAAGAAAGAGGCCGAAATGCGTGAGTACGAAGAGCTTGAGAAGCTGGCAGACAGAGGGAATGCTCGAACATTTTATGAAAACGTGAAGCGACTTAACGAAGATTTCAAGACCGGAGCATCCTCATGTAGAGACCAAGGTGGTAATCTGGTAACCGATGTCCAGGGCATACTGGGATTATGGAGGGAACAGTTCTCCGACCTGCTGAATGGCAGTGAAAGTACAACACCAGGAGATGGCGAACCCGATTCCCCAATCGATGACGATGGAATAGATGTTCCATTACCCGACCATGAAGAAATTCGAATAGCAATTACCCGCTTGAAGAACAACAAAGCGGCGGGGGCCGATGGATTACCGGCCGAGCTATTCAAATACGGCGGCGAAGAACTGATAAGGTGCATGCATCAGCTTCTTTGTAGAATATGGTCGGAAGAAAGCATGCCTGACGATTGGAATCTTAGTGTGCTCTGCCCAATCCATACGAAGGGAGACCCCACAATCTGCGCCAACTACCGTGGTATAAGTCTCCTCAATATCACATATAAGGTTTTGTCGAGCGTATTGTGTGAAAGACTAAAGCCCACCGTCAACGAACTGATTGGACCTTATCAGTGTGGCTTTAGACCTGGAAAATCCACAATGGACCAGATATTCACCATGCGCCAAATCTTGGAGAAGACCCGTGAAAAGAGGATCGACACACACCACATTTTTGTCGATTTCACAGGTGCTTTCGACAGCACGAAAAGGAACTGACTTTATGCCGCGATGTCTGAATTTGGTATCCCCGCAAAACTAATACGGCTGTGTAAGTTGACGTTGAGCAACACCAAAAGCTCCGTCATGATTGGGCAGGACCTCTCCGAGCCGTTCGATACCAAACGAGGTTTCAGACAAGGTGACTCACTATTGTGCGACTTCTTTAACTTGATGTTGGAAAAAATAATACGAGCTGCAGAGCTAAATAGAGAAGGTACAATCTTCTACAAGAGTGTACATCTGCTGGCGTATGCCGTTGGAAACAACACCCGCGCCGTTAGTTCTGTTTTTTCCCGCCTGGATAAGGAAGCGAAGCGAATGGGTCTGGTGGTGAACGAGGACAAGACAAAATATCTCCTGTCATCAAACAAACAGTCAGCGTATTCGCGTCTTGGCTCCCACGTCACTGTTGACAGTCATAACTTTGAAGTTGTAGATAATTTCGTATATCTAGGAACCAGCATTAACACCGATAATAATGCCAGCCTTGAAATCCACCGCAGAATCACTCTTGCCAACAGGTACTACTATAGACTGAGTAGGCAAATGAAAAGTAAAACTAAACTCTACAAGTCGCTTATCATTCTCGTCCTGCTTTATGGTACAGAAGCTTGGACGATGTCAACATCAGATGAGATGAAAAAATTTTGCGCAAGATTTATGGACCTCAGAACATTGGCAACGGCGAATACCGCAGACAATGGAACGATGAGCTGTACGAGTTATACGACGACACTGACATAGTTCAGCGAATAAAAAGACAGCGGCTACGCTGGCTAGGCCATGTTATCCGAATGGACGAAAACACTCCAGCTCTGAAAGTGTTCGATGCAGTACCCGCCGGAAGAAGCCGAGGAAGGAGAAGGCCTCCACTCCGTTGGAGGGACTAGGTGGAGAGCGACCTGGTTACACTTGGAATCTCCAACTGGCGCCGAACTGCGAAGGAAAGAGAGGAGTGGCGCGCTCTCATCGATTACATACATACAAAAAAAACTCATAGTATTTCTACACTTATATGTGCCGTCAATTTATGACTCAGACGAGTGTATAGTAACAATTTGATTTTACTCATTTCTTCATTGGTCACGATGAAAATAAACTTGAATGAGTTCGGTACACTGATCGGAACGAGTAGATTTGTGACTTCGTAGCTGAGTACGAAATTTAAGATACCCAGTAAGAATTCTGTCACATTAAATTTTTCATTATTTCATTGAATAAGCATTTTCGTGCGTCTTTATTCATTTTCAATATATTAATATTAAAAGAAATATATTATATTATAATTATTAATAAAAGTATTAACTTAACTGTCATTAAAAAACTTAAAACATTAAATGTAATACACAATATCAACGAACAAAACACATCCTTAGTCAATTCCCACAGGCCACATTTGCCTAGCGGCGGCACAGACTTCGTCAGTTTTACTTTGATCATATTCGTATCACTTTATTCATTCAGCTATACTCTTGGTGTTTTTTGGTGGTATGGCTCATTTTGGTTTAGCTTGACTGAATTATTGTCTCTTGAGACAATTGAGCACTTCAACGAAACGTATCAAGGAGAAACTTACTCATTATTCATACTCTCGCTTTGTGTGCTGTGCGTAAATGTGTTTTAGTGGTTTGATGAGTTTTGACTTATATGCACTAATACTATTTTTTATGTTACTCAATCAATGACTCAAAAAATGGAATAATTGCAGTTCTCTGATATACACCGCGTGTATTCTTATAATATAAGTACATATGTATATATACTATACGCAGTCTTTGCATGGGAATTCGTTCGTGCCCTCGCGACAGACAATATTGAGAGTTTTTCATATTTATTTTATAAATGAATATTAAAGGAAATTTTATTTATTTAAATATTTCATTTGACATTTATTGGTTTAATTTCTACAAAAAAGGGTTATCTATTTTTTCATTCAATTGTCAAAGCTTACGACGACGTGTACATGACCTATCAGTTGATGCTCTGGTTGGGAAAATGAGTGTGTTAATATTATCAGAAACTCATGTGAGTAACGAAGAAACCATGGAAATTCCAAATTTCAACTTGATAGCAAGTTTCAAAAGACAATCGTCCAGCAGGTGGGGTGGCTATTTATCATAGGTCCGATGATACTACATTTTCTACAGATCATATGAAAGTGCATGCGAGATATACCAGTATATTTAGCACTAATGTTTTGAATATTGGTGATATATGTATGTATTTCCCAATGCCATTCTAATGGACAAACAATAATAATGGCTGCCGTTTATATTTCACCAAAACAGTCTTTACAAGCAATACGAGATTTCTTGTATTCAAATTTATTAATTTATTCTAAAGCTGCTTCCGCACTATTTATGATGAAAATTAATAGAAGAAATCTCATCATTATCCTATGATTTTGAGTGGAGATTTCAACATAAACTTTGCAGATGTCAAAAATCAATCGTTAATTGAATTTTTATATGAAGAATTTGATTTAACGATCTCCAATGATCGCAATCTTAGCACAACAAAATACAAAACTACTATTGATGCAGTATTCACAAGATATATAAATAGATTTAAATCAAAATTGTTCATTTCATACTTTAGTTACCATAGACCTATTGCTTCAGTTTTAGAATTTGATGAAAATCCTGATAATAATGATGAAAATTCTGATAATGATGATGTAAGAGTTGTTGAAATTATGGATTAGAATTGATACATTTTGTATTTACTAATATTTAATCATTTAAATAAAACCACTTCCTTCGAATATAGTTTCTATATTATTATACTTCATGTCCATTCAAAAAGTGCCCACATTGCTTTGATAAACTTGATTTTTTATGTACAATGTCTCATGTCGCGAGCGCAACTAAAACTGCTCACCCAAAAAAGTGCCCAACGCGCCATAAGTTCAAGTTTTCACTTCTGCCTGCACTCCCGGAGTGCAACCCCACTCGGGTTTAAGAAAAATTTACAAAAAGTCAAAAAGTAGTACTTTGAAAATTATGCGGGTAATGTGGTATACATGGTTCGTTTAATATGGTATACCATATTACGAACACAATATCAACGATTTAAAATTTTTTCGCGTGTGACTATAGTTTAAAAGAACCGGATCTTCTTTAGATGGTTTTGTGAAATCTGGGAAATTTTGTAAACAAACTGGTGAAAATTGGAATTTGTACCCATCCAGATAGATGGCACAACGATTTCGCTCCTCCTTCATAAGGATAGATTCCAATTCTTTCTTCGGAAAATCAAATATGGCATAAAAGATCCGACAGCAATCTTATATGTTATAACCGTTATAATCAATGCGCGTTCTGCGGAAGTCATGGCGCCTATTTGTCTTTTTCCTTTTTGTGCAATAATCTTTGGTTGCCGGGACTGCACTACTGACAGCCCTGTTTCGTTATCGTTCCAAATACGAGTTATCAGCAAGTTGAAAAACGAAGACACATTTTGATGTGTGAATCCTTTTGCACAGTCGAAATAAGTGCCGGTTGGTGAACTCATGCTCAATATTTCCCGATGTCGTTCACAAAATCCGTCTTCACCCGCACATTTTGCCTAAACTTTGAATTTATTAGGAATATTGGTTTTTGAAGTCAATTTGGAATGCAAGAGATCGCAAATCCAGTCTCGCCAGGCCTGAAAAGTGCGACTCTAGTACCTTAGAATGTCACCCTTTATTTCTATCTCTGCAAAAAAATGGTTTTTTGACAAAGTTTTGTTGCAAGCAGCTCCTCTGTTGATTCGTTGCTTCTACCATACCCTGCGATATGTGGAACTTCGTATATTTTTGATGCCAGTAGAATACCAACTCCATTTCTTACAGCCGCTATGGCTTTTATCATATACTCCACATTCTATTGCCTTCTTTTATCCTTTTTGCTTATGATATAACTCTAAAATTAAAATGTTAACCTAAATAACATAGGACTGATAATATATACCAAATTAGCCTGCCACTAGTGTACCATATTATACGATATTGTGCTGTCTGCTACATTTTAATATCTTTTATTCAAAAGCTCACTTTCTTTAAAAATTTTCTGTTTTAATTTAATTTCGATTAGTTATTTATCGGTTAAATAACTAAGATACATAGGAAATCATCTGTTATAACCTAAAAAAATACTTATTGTTGGGTCCTCATAAAAACTCTACCACGAACAATCCTGTGTTTTTAGGAATTGAATGAAAAATTGACAACTTTCGGAAGTGTCACCAATTTTCCTTTACTCTTTCCAAATTTCACAGCTTTTGTCGTAGTCGGCTTTCCTACAGAGCACCTAGTTTAGGAGAAAAGCAGGTGTACCATAATAGCCGCCTATACCATAATACCCGAAGTTACTCTGATATTAAAATAATGGTTTACTAGATATGACTATAGAATTCAAACAAATCCAAAAAGATCTTATTAAATATCGATGTCATCTGTATCGAAACTCTCATTGTAATATTTGTCACCTTCACTGACATCATCATCATCAGTGGTCGGCCAAGCAGTGCCGACTCATGTGCTGAACACATAGAAGACGACAAGCTACGAGCGACATCTGTCAAATATTAAAATACTAGCGTTCTTATGGACACAGATTTTCTGACAACAGCACGACTACGCGACAACAGGCTTGTAGTTGTCGTTGTCGCTAAATTAAAAATGTTTCTAAATTTGGCGACGACAATGGGCAGCTGTAGAGTTGCCACTAATATGTGAAATGTAAAATTATTAAAAGTTATAACAAATATGACGTTATTTTTCCAGCAGAAACGTAAAATAACTTTGATATATCATTTATAATAACAATCGATTATTTAAAACAAATAAATCGACATTTTTTACACAAATAATTTCACATTAAACTAAATATGTAAATTTTATTGAAGTGAACGATTTTAGTACGGCAACAATGAAATTCTTGTTTGATATGTCGCTGCCGTTTTCAAAATGTTCAAGACGCTGGCTTCAAAGCGACATTTGTGATCAGCCGTCGCTACGTCGTGTCGTTTGTGTTCAGCACTTCAGATCACACCAACAATGATAGAAGACAAGATTACGACATACTGACACGTTCACGACCCACGAATGGGAATAGGCAACAGAGGAATTGTCAAATGGAAAACGGAAATGTAAAACATAGTGAACCAAATTGAATAATGTGCAGAAAAAATATCACAATGAACGTGATTCTTAAAATCGTCATCTATAAAATGATCCATTATAATAATGCATATTTATAATTATAATTATATGTTTTGTTACAAAAAGTTCGACATTTTGCCACCTTTTTTGTTGGATGGGAAAGTGAAAAAAACTCTTTATATACGGCTTTTTTGTACTATTCTAAGTGATGTAGAATTTTGTGTACAACGTCATATTAGTCTTGTCGTGAGCGCGTCACTCAACAGGAATTCAAAACCCAAAAAAGTTAACAGTAAACGAATGTCGTAATCTTGTCTTCCTATCAAGTGCTGAACACAAAGACGACGACACGACACGACACGACGTAGCGACGGCTGATCACAAATGTCGCTTTGAAGCCAGCGTATTGAACATTTTGAAGACGGCAGCGACAGGAATTTCAAGGTTGCCGTACTAAAATCTTTCACTTCAATAAAATTAACAAATTTAGTTGAATGTGAAATTAATGGTGCAAAAAATGGTCGATTTATTTGTTTTAAATAATCGATTGTTATTATAAATGATATATCAAAGCTATTTTACGTTTCTGCTGGCAAAATAACGTCATATTTGTTATAACTTTTAATAATTTTACATTTCACATATTTGTGGCAACTCTACAGCTGCCCAATGTCGTCGCCAAAATTAGAAACATTTTTCATTTAGCGGCAAGTACAAGCCTGTTGTCTGTTGTCAAATCTGTGCCCATAAGAACGCGTGTATTTTAATATTTGACAGATGTCGCTCGTCGCTTGTCGTCGTCTTTGTGCTCAGCACTTAAGTATGTAACCAAAATTAACGAAAAAACAAGTAAGGAAATGCTAAGTTCGATTGCAACCGAACATTTTATACTAATTTATTGATGTAATTTTATAAAGATAACACAATTCGACCCATATATTCTGATTAAAGTTCAATAGAATAATGAAAATCATCATAAATAGTATATGGGGACTGAGGTAATTCCTGAACCGTTTTCACCACCAAGATATAATATATCGAAGACTATACGCCCACTTAATTTTATATTATCTATAATTAGGTATATGGGATCTGGGGGAAGTTATGACCCGATTTTAACCACTTTTGGTACATAGACAAAATGTGATAAGAAAAAAATTAAGAGCGAATGAATTACTTTAAAATATCTGAGAGATTTACTAATATTTTTGGTGAAAAATTATTTTAGGCACCGAGTTCTTCATGTTCGATATCAGGGGCCTTGAAAAGTCATGGTCCGATTTTGACAATTTTTCCACAAGTGATGTAACAGCTCAAATACAGTATTTGTGTAAAGTTTTATTCCGATATCTTCATTGGTTCTTAATTAATATATTATAAAGTGAACGAATCCGAAGAATTCAAAATTGAGTTATATAGGAAGTAGGCGTGGTTGTGAACCGATTTAGTCCATATTCCACCCGTGTCATCAGGGTGACAAGAATGTGTTATATACCGAATTTCATTGAAATCGATCGAGTAGTTCTTGAGATAAGGTTTTTGACCAATAAGTGGGCGACGCCACGTCCATTTTCCATTTTGTAAAAACATCTGAGTTCAGCTTCCATCTGCCATTTCTTATGTGAAATTTAGTGTTTCTGACGTTTTTGGTTGGTGAGTTAACCCACTTCTAGTAGTTTTCAACCAAAACTTTGTATGGGAGGTGGGCGTGGTTATTATCCGATTTCTTTAATTTTTGGACTGTACAAGGAAACGGCTAAAAGAAACGACTGCAGAAAGTTTGGTTTATATAGTTTTTTGGTATGCAAGATATATACATAAAACCTATTTGGGGGCGGGGTCACGCCCACTTTTCAAAAACAATTACATCTAAATGTGCCCCTTCCTAATGCGATCCTATGTTCCAAATTTTGTTTTCATATCTTTATTTATGGTTTTCGGTTTCCGCCATTTTGTGGGCGTGGCAGTAGACCGATTTTGCCCATTTTCGAAAGCAACCTCCTCAGGGTGCCAAGGAATATGTGTTCCAAGTTTCATTAAGATATCTTAATTTTTACTCAAGTTATCGCTTGCATGGACAGACAGACAGACGGACAGACATCCGGATTTCAAATCCACTCGTCATACTGATCATTTATATATATATATAACCCCATATCTAACTCTATTATTTCTGAGTAACACAAACAACCGTTATGTGAACAAAACTATAATACTCTGTGCAACATATTGCGAGAGTATAATCACTTTTCTCTCTAATTTAGTTCCTTCTGAGTTTGGCGGGATATGTAGAAGTTTAGATGAAATCACCAATTGGAAAGCGACAGAATTTAGGCAGTTTTTATAGTATATCGGCATATTTGTCCGAAAAGATTGTATTAGCAGTGACCATTACTACCAGTTTTTATTATTGCATGCAGGAATAAGGCTGTTATCATGTGAAAAATCATGTAAAACTGAAGCTAACGTTGCCCAACAAATCTTACAAGAATTCGTTGATTTGTTTGGGAATATATACGGAGACCATTTAGTTAGTTAAATCGTGCATGGTTTACTGCATTTAACTGACTGCACTAAATAATTCGGTCCTCTAGATCAGTTTTCAGCCTATAAGTTTGAAAGCCATATACAATATTTGAAAAAACTTATATATAAACCGAATAAAATCCTTCAGCAATTGCATTTAAGACTTGATTAAGGAACTAATAAAAACTTTGAACCATACACAACTTTAAAAATTAATATATTTAATACAGATAATTAAAAAGAAAAAGAATCTTATTGTTTTACTGAAAAGCTAGGCCCTATAAAAGTAAAGGTAAGACAGACAAATCTGGTTGTGTTACTACTACTTTGAAGAGCTTTTAGAATCGTCATCTGGTTTAGGTAATTTAGTAGCGAATAGATTAGATAAAAATGTGTTTAAAATTAAACAAGTAAGGAAGGGCTTCGGGTGTAACCGAACATTTTATACTCTCGCATTTTATTTATTTAACTTTATTTATATTAATAATACACAATTTGACCCACATATTCGTCATATATAGTGCAAAAAGTCCATTGAAAGTTGGAAACCCTAATAATAGGTTAGAAGCACCGAGGTCCTCATGTTCGATATATGGGGCCTTGAAAACCTATGGTCCGATTTCTGCGATTTTTAGAATGGGGCTGCCACACTATAAACGTAGTATTTGTGCAAAGCTCTGCATCGATATCGTGCTTACTTTATGTACTTATTGTAAAGTAAACGACTCAGATCGTCTTCAAAGTTCTGGTATATGGAAAGTAGGTTGTGAAGCGATTCAGCCTATTTTCACAACATATCATTGGGATGTATGGAAACTATTACAAACCAAGTTTCATTGAAATCGGTCGAGTAGTTCCTGAAATATGGTTTTTGACCCATAAGTGGCCGATGCCACGCCCATTTTTCATTTTGTAAAAAAATCTGAGTGCAGCTTCTGTCTGCCATTTCTTATGTGAAATTTAGTGTTTCTGGCGTTTTTCGTTAGTGAGTTAACCCACTTTTAGGAATTTTCAACCTAACCTTTGTATGGGAGGTTTCTTTCATTTTTGGACTGTATAAAGAAATGGCTAAATGAAACGACTGCAGAAAGTTTGGTTTATATAACCTTATTTGTTTGCGAAATATATAGAAAAAACCTATTTGAGGGCGGGCCACGCCCACTTCTCCAAAACAATTACATCCAAATATGGCCCTTCATAGTGCGATCCTTTGTTCCAAATTTTCCATAGCTTTATTTATGGCGTAGTTATGGCATTTTATGTGTTTTCGGTTTTCTCCATTTTGTGGGCGTGGCAGTAGTCTCATTTTGCCATCGAAAGCAACCATCCTATGGTGCCAAGAAATAAGTGTGCCAAGTTTCATCAAGATATCTTTATTTAATCAATCTGGCAACACGTCAAACTGTGAAGTTTAATTTTTTCTCGGTTCTTGAATTTGTGCTTAAATTTATTAATATAATTGAAGAAAGTTTTACTTTTTATAAGTGTAATCTAAAGCTAAGTATTTGTGCTAATTTGCTTTTGTGTTATATTTAAATTTTAATTGTATTTTAACTATTTTCTTAAATTCTGGTGCCGAGTCTTTTAAATCATTTGTTGTTGTTATCAATTATCAATTTTATTTCCTACTTTGCAATTGTTTGTGCGATTGCATATTGTTTTTGTTTTAATTTGCTCTTTTTCTTTTGATTCATCTTTTTTTCTTTCATTTTTGCTCACAGCTGTTTGCGTGTTATTTTTAAGTGGCTCAGTGCTTCTCAAACTGCTCACTATTATATTGGTTGTGATCTCGGCTAATTCAGTATAACTATTATTGTTTTTCTATTTACTATTATATCATATTTTAATTTTTATTATTATTTACTATTCTGTTTTTTCCTTCAATTTAAATTTTTTTTTTTCATAATGACTTGCAATTTTCCGAATTGTACTATTAAAGGCGATTCTGATCGTTTTGTTTCTTGTTGGCTTTGTGACGGGCTTGCCCATCTTAAATGTGCTGGATTGACAGGTAGAATCTTAGATTCTATTCTCGATGGAAAGGGTCTGCGCTGGTCGTGCTTAAAGTGTAGACCGACAGATATTGAATTATTTAAAGTTTTTAAACAGGCGCGCAATAATTTTAAAGAAATCGGTCGAGAACTTCAAAACCTTACAGAAAAATTTTCTGTACTATTTGCTGTGTATTCTTCAATTCCATCTGAAGAAGTAGAAGTTCCTCATGCGGACTTTATTGAATTTAAGTGCATACGAATTTGTATTAATAAATGTTCTATTTATCTAACTTTATCTTATATTCCGCCTTAATCGGACTTATCTGTATATACGCAGCATGCTTCTTTAATAAATAATGTTTTTTCAATTGCTAAGAATATTGATTATATAATTGTTCTAGGCGATTTCAATTTACCGTGTGTATCTTGGAAATCTGTTGACGATTACATTACCCCTTTTTGCACTCGTTTAAGCTTTAATGAGTTTTTGGAAGAAATGTCTGGGATGGGTCTTAACCAAATTAACTTAATTCCGAACAAGTTTGGTAAATTCTTAGATTTGGTCTATGTTGATAATTCTTCAACAGTTTCTGTGGTCCGATCTGATCCTTTAGTTTTGCCAGAGGACTCTTATCACCCTGCCTTGGAAATTAATATCGAAATCATAGACGAATTACTTGTATGCAACAAACAGGACCTTTGTTCTCGGTTCAACTTTGCGAAAGCTAACTTCAAAAAGATTAATTGTGAACTTTCTAAATTGACTTGGCCTGATTATAGTGGTAATATTGAATTAAATGTATCACATTTTAATGAAACAATTTATAATATTTTTGAAAGATTTGTTCCGAAATGTTTTATTATCAAAAGAAAAAGTTCAAATTTGTGGTATTCGAATGAGCTATGTAAATTAAAATTTAAAAAAGCTCGTGCTTTTAAACTTTATAAAAGAACTGGAGCTCTTGTTGACTATTTAAAATATTCTAAATTGCGTCGTCAGTTTGAGGAACTTAACAAAAAATGTTATAAAAACTACATAATCAAAGTAAAAAATAATATTATTCGTAATCCGAAATTGTTTTATGGTTTCGTTAACTCCAAACGCAGGATTTCAAATTTTCCGTCCGCGATGAAATATAAATCAACAATGTCATGTGACAATTATATTATTTCTAATATGTTTGCAGAATTCTTCAAATCCAATTATTGTTCAAACTACCCTATGAATGTGCCATATCATCAAGTGTTATGTCCGAGTACTGTAATTAATACACCAATTATTTCTGAAACAGATGTCTTAAATTATTTAGTTACGTTAAAAAATTCGTTTAAATATGGCCCTGATATGATTCCCTCAAGCTTTCTTAAAAATTGCGCAAAATATATCTATCTGCCCTTAACTAAGCTTTTTAACCTATCTCTTAAACAAGGTATTTTTCCGTCAATGTGGAATATTACCTTTGCATAAAAGTGGAGTTAGATCATCTGTTGAGAACTATAGGGGATAGCTAAAATGTCAGCTATACCCAAACTTTTTGAAGCTATTGTCACTGACCAAATAACTTTCTTAATCTCTCCTTTAATTTCATTCTCTCAGCATGGATTTTGTAAAGGGAAATCTACAGTAACTAACTTGCTTGAATTTGTAAACCATGTGTCAATGGGTTTTAGGGATAATAAGAATACTGATGTTATATATACAGACTTTAGTAAAGCATTCGATAGAGTAAACCACTCAATTCTTTTGCAAAAACTGAATCTTCTTGGTTTTCAACCAAGACTTCTTGAATGGGTATCCTCATATGTTACTAACAGAAAACAACAAGTTTTATTTAATAATACATTATCCGATTCAATTAGTGTCACTTCAGGGGTTCCACAGGGTAGTCATCTCGGCCCGATTCTGTTCTTGTTGTTCATCAATGATATACCTTCAGTAATTAAGTTTTCAGAAATTTTATTATATGCGGATGATGTAAAACTTTTTAAATCATATACTTCTCATAACGAAAGGACTGAGTTGCAATCGGATTTAAATAATTTAGTTACTTGGTGTCACAAAAATGATATGCCACTGAATCTTAAAAAATGTAAAACGATGTGCTTTTCCCGTAGAACTGTTGATCTTTCCCCCTATGTAATAAATAACTTCAGTTTAGAGCAAGTTTTTAGCTTTGTTGATTTAGGAGTTAATATGGACCCTAAACTAAATTTTAATTCTCATGTAAATTCAATTGTCTTAAAAGCTAAAGGTGCTCTTAGCTTTGTTAAACGTTGGTCTAAAGAATTTAGTGATCCGTATATTACTAAAATTCTTTTTACAACATTGGTAAGGCCTATATTGGAGTATGGTTCTGTGGTATGGAATCCTAGCTATCAATCCCATTCTGATAAGCTTGAGTCCGTTCAAAAACAATTTTTACTTTTTGCTTTAGGCCACTTACATTGGGATTCAAGATTGAATCTTCCCCCGTATACTAGTCGTTTAAAACTTATAAGTCTTCCCACACTCACTAGTCGCAGAGAAATGTATAATTTTTCTAGTAAAACTTCTGAATGGTTTAGTTTGTAGTTCATTCCTTTTGTCTGATATTAAGTTTAATGTCCCATTGCGTTCATCCAGGCAGTTTAGACCATTATTTCTAAAATCTTCTAGAACAAATTTTGAGTTAAATGAACCATTCTGCCGAATATGTCATGATTTTAATTCGCATTCCAGCACATTTGATCCATCTGACTCAATATTTAGCTTTTTGTTTTTATATATTTTTAAATCTCAGCTGTTGAAATGTTTCTTTCTGTAGCTGAGCAGTTTGAGAACCTGACGCTTAAAAATCTCTTGCCTTTCTAGACTCGGCAAATTCCGCTCGTATGCGGACTGCGCCCCACGCGTCGGTTGGGCGGGAGGAGGGTAATCGTTTGGGTTAATAATATACTCAAGTTACAGCTTGCAAAGACGGACGGACGGACAGACAGACATTCATATTTTGACTCGTCTCGTCGCCCTGATCACTTTGGTATATATAACCCTATATCTAACTCGTTTAGTTTTAGGTGTTACAAACAACCGTTACGTGAACAAAACTATAATACTCTCTTAGCAACTTTGCAACGTTGCGAGTGTATAAAAAGACGACATATTTTACAAATGTTTGTCTATTCCACATGATGACAAGTTTCTTCTTATACCAATTCTACATCATTTATTTCACAGGTGAACAGTTGAAGTGAACGCAAGTGCAATTTTCGGTGCCGTGGAAAAGTCTAAATAACATTGTTAAGCTGAATGCGTAACCGAATTTTTTGTGCATGAAATAAAAACACAGAGTCCTGGCGTTGATTGAATGTGTCTCTACACTTTTGTGGTTTGCGGAATCTTGTAAAAAGATTCAAACAAAATTGCTTAAACGTTTTGTTAGTGAACCGAAAGTGTATAAAAGCAATTTGTAGAAAGAGAAAGGAGAAGGGGAAAAAAAAACAACACAAAGCGTTATTGTGGATGTGGACAGCCGTACTAAACACATGCGTAAGAAAATGATTATATGTACAATCAGCTATTCTCTTCTTACAATTACAGCTGTGATCAAAGCTGCCTTACAGGTTTAATAAATACAGAATAATAAGTTTTATTCCCAACTGCATTACCGGCCAAGCGACAGGTTGCTAACACCCAGTAGGGAAATCGTTAAAAACAAAAAATGGCTGAACCTCAACATGAGGCGACGCCGAGAAATATTCTAAGCACGTTCAGAGTAAATACAATTAAAGAGTTACAAAAGGCTAACTCTCTTGTAAATGAAAGGCTTGAAAGCTTAGAAGCGATGTGTAATCAATTATATATATATATATATATTTGGCGTAGGAACCGCTTTAAGCGATTATAGCCGAATCCACCAGAGCGCGCCACTCATTCCTCCTTTTTGCTTTTTGGCGCCAATTGGAAACACCAAGTGAAGCCAGGTCACTTTGCACTTGGTCTTTCCACCGGAGTGGAGGTCGTCCTCTTCCGCGGCTTCCTCCAGCGGGTACTGCATCGAATACTTTCAGAGCTGGAGTGTTTTCTTCCATCCGTACAACATGACCTAGCCAGCGTAGCCGCTGTCTTTTTATTCCCTGAACTATGTCAATGTCGTCGTATAAATCGTACAGCTCATCGTTCCATCGCCTGCGGTATTCGCCGTTGCCAATGTTTAGAGGACCAAAAATCTTGCGCAAAACCTTTCTCTCGAAAACCCCAAGAGTCGTCTCATCGGATGTTGTCATCGTCCACGCTTCAGCGCCATACATCAGGACGGGAATAATGAGCGACTTATAGAGTTTGATTTTGGTTCGTCGAGAGAGGACTTTACTTTTCAATTGCCTACTCAGTCCAAAGTAGCACCTGTTGGCAAGAGTGATTCTGCGTTGGATTTCAAGGCTGACATTGTTGGTGTTGTTAATGCTGGTTCCCAGATAAACGAAATTATCTACAACTTCAAAGTTATGACTGTCAACAGTGACGTGGGAGCCAAGACGCGAGTGCGCCGACTGTTTGTTTGATGACAGGAGATATTTCGTCTTGTCCTCATTCACCACCAGACCCAGACTTTGTGTAATCAATTACACAAAGATAATATAGCACTCAAAAAAAAAAACGAGGAACTGAAAGCCAGTATAAGCAAGCCTGCTAGTACAGCACCAAAACCATCAAATGTAAGTGTTGATGAAGTATTCAATACGAATGAAGATGAACTAGCTAAAGAAATTGACGTGCTGAACAAATAGACGACGAAAAGCGACGAGCAACTTATGTCAAATATTAAAATACACGCGTTCTTATGGGCACAGATTTTTTGACAACAGCATGACTACGCGACAACAGGCTGGTAGTTTTCATTGTTGCTAAATTAATTAACAATGTTTCTAATTTTGGCAACGACAATGGGCAGCTGTAGAGTTGCCACTAATATCCCTCTGTGACTGATGTGATGTACGTGATGTAGTTCTAACTTATATTGATGTGGTTGACTCGCAGACACTTTTTCGCTCAAAATGAGACGTGTGCTTACATCAATTGATCTGAACAAACTACACAATAAGAAGGTACAGAGAACGAGAGAGTAGATGTATGGAAAATAACGGTACAAAATACTCTTTTGTGTCTGTTGGCAACTTATAACACCCGTTGAGATTGAAAATTTAGTTTCTTCAATGCCTAGACGCTTACAAGCAGTTATAGATGCCCATGGTGGGCCAACAAAATACTAATTTTTAAGATTCAGTGCCTTATTGAAATGTTTTTTTTATTAAAATGCTAGTCGTACGTAGACTTTTGTCAATCGTTTTTTTAGTTTTTTGTGAACAGTTTGTTATGTTTGTATTGGAGTACACTTTTTGTTTTATAATTTCCTAATAAAAATGTAATTAAAACAAAACTGCATCATTACTTTTTACATACTATTTTTACATTCAGCAATACATCAAAAATATGGGTCGTACGTAGACTTTTGTCGCCCATTGTATATAAATTTTATTGAAGTGAAATATTTTAGTACGGCAACAATGAAAATGCTGTATGATATGTCGCTGCCGTCTTCAAAATGTTCACGGCGCTGGCTTCAAAGCGACATTTGTGATCAGCCGTCGCTACGTCGTGTCGTGTCGTCGTCTTCGTGTTCAGCACTTGAGTGGATACTCAAAAAGAAGCGCTTTTCAAAAAAATTTAATACTGATAGTTCCCCAACAATTAATAGTCCTTTGGAAAATAAAAATAATGAAAATGCGGCCATTAATGATACCAAAATTCATCGACGACCACCAATTATAATAAACGATGTTAAAGATTTTAATAAATTACATTCGAATATTACCGCTCTAACAAAAAACAAATTTTCAATAAAGCTTTTGAGTAACGGTGCCTACAAACTAAATACATTTGATCCTACTGAACAACAACAAAATTCTTGCCAAACGAAAATATACCTTGGTTTAGCTACGAGAGCAAACATAACAGGCCAATAAAGGTAATGATAAATAATTTACACCACTCATGTGAGAATGCATCTTGAACGACCTTAAAGATCAAGGCTTTAATGTGTTAAATGCAATTAACAAACTTAAGTAGAAGACTAAAGAACCGCTAGATATGTTTTTAGTAGTATTCGATGCTACCGAAGACATTAAGAAAGTTTATCAGATCAAAAGCATTCTTAATACCGTTATCAAGGTTGAGCCTATCAAAGCCTCTAAATTATTCCCTCAGTGCAAAAACTGTCAAGCTTTTGGGCATACAAAAAACTTCTGCGGTAAGCCATCGAAGTGTGTGAAATGTGGAGGCAAACATCTTATAACTGAATGCACCAAATCCGAAAAAGATCCTGCCAAATGTTGCAACTACGGCAATTCTCATCCTCCAAGCTACCGTGGTTGTGTCGTTGCAAAAGAACTGCAAAAAATGAGAGACAAAAATAATGGTAATACAGTCGAGGAGAATGGCAATGCTCAGGCGAAAAACCCCGTTGCGGACAAAGGAAGGAAGGAAGTAAGACCCCTCCCATCAACTTCTAAACTTACATTTGCGCAAATGGCTAAGCAATGTCAGACAAATACAGTTCAAAAAAGTAGTCCGTTATCCCAAATTCTGGATAAACTAAAGAACAAGAAAAATTATTTAAGTCCACAAATGAGCGGCTCAGCGCTCTTGAATACCATGTAAAATTTATTGATGAACAGTAACTCTTTGAAAATAATGGTCTTTCCAAAAGTAAAAATGAATTGGAAGTTATTCTAAACGACAGAAATATTGATGTACATATGTTTGTTGTCCGAAACACATTTTACGAACCATTCATTTTTAATATTCAACAAGTAAGGAAGGGCTAAGTTCGGGTGTAACCGAACATTTTATACTCTCGCAATTTATTTATTTAACTTTATTTATATTATATAATACACAATTTGACCCACATATTCGTCATATATATTGTATAAAGTCCATTGAAAGTTGGAAACCTTAATTTAGGTTAGAAGCACCAAGGTCCTCGTGTTCGATATATGGAGCCTTAAAAACCTATGGTCCGATTTCGGCGATTTTTAGAATGGGGCTGCCACACTATAAACATAGTATTTGTGCAAAGTTCTGCACCGATATCTTCACTAATACTTACTTTATATATTATATGTAAAGTAAACGATTCAGATTGTCTTCAAAGTTCTGGTATATAGGAACTAGGCGTGGTTGTGAAGCGATTTGGCCTATTTTCACAACATATCATTGGGATATAAGGAAACTATTACAAACCAAGTTTCATTGAAATCGGTCGAGTGGTTCCTGAGATATGGTTTTTGACCCATAAGTGGGCGACGCCACGCCCATTTTCCATTTTGTAAAAAAATCTGAGTGCTGCTTTCATCTGCCATTTCTTATGTGAAATTTAGTGTTTCTGACGTTTTTCGTTAGTAAGTTAACCCACTTTTAGTAATTTTCAACCTAACTTTTGTATGGGAGGTGGGCGTGGTTATGATCCGATTTCTTTCATTTTTCTACTGTATTAGGAAGTGGCTAAAAAAACGACTGCAGAAAGTTTGGTTTATATAGCTCTATTGGTTTGCGAGATATGTACAAAAAACTTAGTAGGGGGCGGGGCCACGCCCACTTCCCCAAAAAAATTACATCCAAATATGCCCCTTCATAGTGCGATCCTTCGTACCAAATTTTATTTCCATAGCTTTATTTATGGCTTAGTTATGGCACTTTATGTTATTTCGGTTTTCGCCATTTTGTGGGCGTGGCAGTGGTCCGATTTTACTCATTTTCGAAAGCAATCTTCCTATGGTGCCAAGAAATAAGTGTGCCAAGTTTCATCAAGATATCTTAATTTTTACTCAAGTTACAGCTTGCACAGACGGACGGACGGACAGACAGACCTTCGGATTTGAACTCCACTCTGATCACTTTGGTATATATAACCCTATATCTAACTCGTTTAGTTTTGGGTGTTACAAACAACCGTTATGTGAACAAAACTATAATACTCTCTTTAGCAACATTTGTTGCGAGAGTATAAAAATTATGACTTATACCTCACTCCGCATCCAGCAAACTCAGCACGAGGGGGAAGCGCGGTTTTAATCAAAAGTATTCAGGGGTGTTGTGGAATCCAAGACAGATTTGCTGAATGTCAGAATGGCAAACCAATTCTGATTTTAAATGGTGTCACAGAATCTTATTGGATTTTCATCTTTTCGAACATAAACAAAGCCAATATTCGAATCAGCTGTGTCACAATTTATTCATGAGATAAAGTTGACAAAAATAAAAATTTTGGAGTTTTTATAAATTTTAAGCCCGTAATTGGTTGAAAATATTCAATAAAAAGAAAAAAGTGTTTAAAATGAGTGGAGCTATAGTTGCTTTTATTTTATTGGAGCAAGCAGCGAAAAAGTAAAAAGAAGGATATTACGCGATCGTAGTAATCCCTTTGACGTTCCAGAGGAATCGTAAGTAAAATTTATTTTTCATAGTAAAAAGTATATTTTGTAACATCAGTTCTTATTACTTTGTAGATTTACAGCTCAATATAGATTGAATAAAAATGCATTTTTAATGGTTTTAAGTACCATATCACCACTTGTGCAGATTTCAACTATACCTCATCCAATTCAATTAGCCGCAACATTACGTTTTTTAGCAGAGGGATGCTACCAACGAGGGGTGGGACGTGACAGTTGCATCAACTTGGCAAGAAGCACAGTGTCACAAATTTTAACGCATATTTTATCCCTTCTAGAGCTACACATTTGTAGTCGGTGGGTAAAACTATCCATGGACGAAAATGAAAAGATGAGGTCAAGAAAATACTTCTGTGGAAAATAAAAAATTCCCGGGATTGTCGGATGCATAGATGGCACACATATAAAAATAATAAAGCCACCTATTGATGAACATTTATACTTTAACCGAAAAGGATACTTTAGTATAAACGCGATGATAGTAAGTATTTTTAAACACATTATTATATTCACTTTTTCTTTAAAGTAATACTGGTATAGATTTGTGACAACGATATGAAAATAATAGCAGTGGATGCACGGTACCCAGGTTCAAGTCACGATGCTTTTATTTGGAATATTAGCGATGCAAAACAATATTTTCAAAGGCAATACGAGAGAAGTGATCGTTCATCAAAATTACTGGGGGATTGCGGATATGGAATAGAAGTATTTTTACTAACACCATATAGAGATCCGCAGTTTAGCTCCAAAGAGCATACATCTAATATGGCTCATGCATCTGCGCGTAATATTGTAGAACGAACTATTGGAGTTTTGAAAATCCGATTTTGTTGCGTACATTACATTATCGTCCTGAAAAAGTAGTCAAAATTGTGAACGCCTGTTGCGCTTTACATAACATCTGTAGAAGCTATAATATTGAAAATACTCAAGAGGAAAATATATTCAGTGTAAATGAAATTACTGAGGACAATGGTTTTTCAACGGATATTGGAATAATGCCAAATGAAGGCTATTCTCTTTTCCACTCGGTGATGATCTTTCGAAATAAATTCTTCACTTTAAAATTCAACCAATGCGAAGTTCCTAACCTTTTTCCACCCATTAACATCCTTTTGTGGGGACCCGCACTATTGAGGGACTCCGCTAATTCCTGCCATAATGCATTAACTAATGATTTATCCCGTTTTGTGAACCCTCTTAAAAGATCTGGATTTTTTTTCCATGAATTCAATAATTATCGAATTTTCTGTTTTGTTTTTGTTTTCCCCTATTTTTATTGAAAAAAGTTAGTGTACATAAATATAATATACATATACATACTTACATTTTGAAGATCGCCAAATACATGACACGAACATTTCCGCGAACATTCCCGTTATGTCATGTTTCTGCGAACTTTTCTGTCGTGTATGGTGGTGTTTGCCAGTTCGCGCAAATGTTAGCCAAAAATTAAAATATTTTGATTCTGTTCGTGCGTGTATGGCGAAATTGCTCATAATCGTAGTAATTTCTGAACGGAACAGACGTGCGCGGAAAAGTAAAATGGACAATAAAAAATTTCTGAGTGAATTTATTGAAATGTATAAATCTTTGCCATCATTGTGGCAAGTAAAAAGCAAAGATTATTGTAATAGAATTAAAAAGAATAATGATTATGCGACTTTAATCGAAAAATTAAAAGAAGTGGATCCTGATGCCACAAAGGATAGAGTTATAAAAAAAATAAGTAGTTTGCGGGATACCGGCGTGAATAAAAAAAAAAGAGAGATAGTTTGAAGTCTGGTGCTGGTGCTTCCTACTCTTTGGTGCTATGATTTGCTATGCTTTTTGAAAGATCAAGAAGAACCTTTGGCAGGCGTTACCACAATGCAGGATGAAAATACAAACACATTTGAGGTAAGAAAAAAAGTCAAAATTTTATTGTTTCTTTTTTTTTGTGAACACAAACATTCATTTTGTTTTTATTCCGTAAATGATTCACTTTCTTATATTTAATATATTGTTCTGCCACGGAACTGCTCCCACTGTATTAAAATAATTACAATATTTTTCTCGAGTAGTTTTTGCTAATTTGGATGCATTCTTTGCACATGAAGCTTGAAGAGCTGTAAGTCCATGATCATTATGGCAACCGGCGTATTCTATCGCTCCAGGATCTGTTTCTTCAACATCGAATCCACCTTCAAAATACGTCTCCTCATTTTGCCTCCGTAAAAAGTTATGCAAGTAGCAACAGGTTAACACAATTTTCGTGACTTTTTCTGGTAATAAATTAATAGTTTGTAGGAGAATTCTAAATCTTGATGCTAAAATGCCAAAACAGTTTTCAATAATTCTTCTCGCCCGAGAAAGCCTGTAGTTAAAAATTATTTCTTCTTCCTTGAGTGTGTTGTGGCTAAATGGCTTCATGATATTTTTTAACAGGGGAAAAGCATCGTCAGCTACGAATACAAATGGTAGTTTTTCTTCGCAGTTTGGAAGCGGCTGAGGGTCAAGAATTTTTAATGTTTTATTTTTTAGAGATGAAAAAAAATTTGATTCGCTAAAAAGGCCGGCATCAGACGCTCTTCCATTTGTGCCAACATCCACCATCAAAAATTCGTAATTAGCATTAACCACTGCCATTAAAATGATAGAAAATTTTTTTTTTATAATTATAATAAAAAGATCCAGAATCAGGTGGCTTTGTTATATTGACGTGTTTTCCATCAATTGCGCCTACATATACAATTTGGGAAGTTCCAGCGTGCATCAAAATTATTCGCTTCTACCTTCCAATCTTTTTCTGTTTGTGGAAGCTGAAAAGTAATGAAAAACTTATAAATCTTTCTTTTTAAGAATTCTCTGTTCGACCAAGCAAAAGAAAAGTTTCTGAAGAAGATAAACTTATTAAAATTGCATGCGAGAGACTTGCCAACAGCCGCGAACCCACAGAAGGTGACTCGTTGGCTCAATCGTGGGCTTCGCAATATAGTGAAATGGAGGCCTCCCAGAAAACGATTGCGCGAAAAATCATATCAGATGTTTTATTTCAAGGTTGCTTGGGAGCATTGGAATTTGGACACGCGATTCTAATCCAAAATGTTTTTAACCCAAGTCAAATATTAACACCAAATGTCATTCCGCAATACCCAATGCGCACGTCTACGCAACTTAACTACGAGGTGCCCCAACACATGCAGAATCATACAATAAGAGTTCCGACTCCTTTAAGTAGCGGCTCGTCCATAAACAGTAGTAGAATGTCACTCAAGTCACACAAAACGTACGAATCGTTGAAGATACATCATCCATTAATTTGAGCTCGGTAGAAAACTTGCAAAATTTCTTTGCATCGTTTGAAAAGGACGAATAATTTATTTTTATTTTTACTTCAAAATACCAATAATTTTCAGACACACATATGTACACATGAAACTTTTCTTGTTTAGTCAAAAACAAATAATTTAATCAATAAATAATTACCTTAATAAAATCTTTCAATTGACTTATTATGGCATCACAAGTCTCTGTAAAGGTCCAGACCCAATGTTGGCTGGCTTTACTTGCTTTCGTTGACTTTGCGTACTTTGAATGCTTGTATGACCAAATGAGCGCTTTGAACGCTTTCAAAATAATGTCACAATCACTGTTGCCACACACTTAATTTTTTGTAAATCAAAAAGTCAATCAAAACTTGGTAATAGTTTCATGTTAAATGTTATATTATTATAAACTCTTTGTAAATTTCTACATACATATACAGCCCTATTCTGTGCACTTGACAAAATAACAAAAAAATTGAAATTTTTTCAAATTTTTATCAAGTAAGAAATTTTTTGGTATTCTGTGAGAATTTTGATAAAATAAAAAGCTTGAGTACGCATAGCTTTTCCCCAAACGTGTGGGAAACAAAACAATGTAAACAGAAACAGCTGATTTCTGTCCAATTATATTGAATTGAATTGAAAAATTTATTTGAATTATTCTATAAAGTACGTTTTCACATGCATTTTAAGAGTTGTTGCAAAATAGTTAGTAATTTAACTTAAATTTCAAAATAAATCATTTGCTCTTGGTCTAGACGTGAAGTTTCTGAGAGTGCTCAAATATTCCATGCTCCGAATCTGGTCCTATTTTTCATGCATAAGGTAGTTATTTGGATGAGTGTTTATTTTAACCGAGCCTTCTTCATTGTGGCTTCATTAATAAATTTAGTTTACGATTGACCGGTTATCAGCCTATCTATCCGATTCTGATGTCGAGATATCGACTGAAGCCTCCTCAAAGTATTTGGTTTGGTTTTACAACCCCATTTACTCTATATAGATGATATGGTTATACCGCCTTTACTCGGTCGCCAGAGCCTCGTTAGCCTCCCTAACCAAAAAAGGGGTGCCACGCGTAAATGACGCAGAAGCTATTCGCTTTTCTATCCCAGAACCCCCCTAGTCTTTTGCTCCCCCGCAAAGCCATAAAATACTACGTAATATAATTCATATACATATGTCCTTTATAATATATTTAAAAGTATTTGGAATGCAATTTTGATTTAGTTCGTATTTATATTTAGCTTCAGAAAAGTTTCTTGGGGACTACGAAATCTTTGTTCATTATTGGTAAAAATTTGCTAAGATGTAATCGTATCTAATACACAGAAAAAAAATGTTCTCAAAGTTACCCTCATTATCTTCATTTTTTTGTACAAAAAAGGGAAAAATTAACTTCTTAATATAACGCGGGCTCAATAACGCGAGCCATCAACATGTTCATATTTTTCCTCTTTGTATAGAAATAACGACAAAAGTAAAATATCTCCATTGCAACAAATTCACTTTCACAACTAGATATTTTATTTGTCAAGAGCATTTTACTTCTTTACAACTTATAAAGAAAAAAGCTTTTTATTTTAGACACAGAATACGAAATGCTTGATAAATTTCAAATTTTTACAAATTAGAAATTTGTTGAATTTGTAAAGTGCACAGAATAGGGCTGATATCAAATATTTTAAATATTCTACATTTTAACTATTTGTACTGGCAAACGCATATGTGATAAATATTTGCGTGTCAATGTAGCATTTACAATATCAAATGTCAAAAGCCCCAGAAGCGCTGGCAAATAGAGCATAGATCTATTCGTAACTTCAAGCGCTTGAAGCAAAGCTTCATTTGGTCTCTTTTCATATGCTCTAGTATAGTTCTATTCAGTGTTGACAGTTCTCACAGCAAAGCAAGTAAAGCCAGCCAGCATTGGGTCTGGACCTTAACTATTTTCCCAATCGTTTGGGGCGCAATTGCTGTCAAAAATTTTAAGTCTTCAAAGCTATTGCCACTAGCTAGAAAGCGCAAAGTTAAAGCAAGGCGGGATGAGGGGGAATCGCTTCTCTCATTATTGTATCCCGTTTCGTTATGAGTGGCAAAATTTTTTGTAAAAGTTGGTCAAATGTTGCCTTGCTCATACGAACGTAATTTTTAAAATACTTTTGTGACGTGAATTCCAGTTCTTTAATAAGCTCACTTTGTCCAAGAACTGCTCGTTTTTTAAACCATTCTTTGCACCAAATTATTTTTTTGCAATCTTCTCTCTTTTTTCTACGCTTAATTGCCACAGCGAGCAATATTGCTGCAGCACAATTGTTGTCCGTATTCATCGCTGTCTGAAAGAGAACTAATGTTCGGACAAAAGTTCGTATGGTGTATGGCCAAAACTGCGAACAAGATTGCGGAATGTTCGCGGAAATGTTCGTGTCGTGTATTTGGCGCTTTAACGGCAAACCGAAATAAATTAAAACGTAATACTTCAAATCTGTCAGCAATGAGGCTCTTGGTTGGATTCCGATAACAAAATCGATAAAATTGGTTTCCATGACACCAAAAACCAATAACAATTCTGATTCGAACATCAAACCAATAATATCAGAATTCATGACACGAACCAGAATTTTTTGTCGGTTTGAATTCTGATTCCGATAACTATCAGATTCCACAACAACCCTGATTATTAGATATTTCGAAGAAGCCCAGAGTAAAGCTGAAACGATATAGCTCGCGAATGCGAATGCGAATGGGAAAGCGAAAGAATGCCCTCGACTGCGTTTATTTCGAGCAACTACATAAATGCGCTTTTGAATGCGTTGACAGCTGTGTACAAGGTGATACACATACTCAATTTTTATTTGCGAGTTTGAAAACGAACTAATTAACATGGACAAGGATATTAAATTTTTTGTGATTTTTATTAGCAGTGTTCATAGAATACCTTGAATTAAGCAAAGAAAGGAAAATTTAAACTGTCTACCTAGTTTATTAAAAAAACCTTATCTTTAAAAATTACTTTAAATATTTGATAAATATATTATTAATAAACTAATAAATATTATATTTCACAAAATACTTATATTTTAGCGAAGAAAGCGGGCTTAAATAATTAAAACACTCAAGATAGTAAGTAACATAATATTGGTTGCTATTCTCAAGAATGTGAAGGTTGCTGTGTTAGCGCATGAAAGTTGAACATTTTCAACTTCTGTGCGTCTTCGAGTCCGAGTTCGAATTTCGGAGATTTGGTTGCAAAAACATGCGAAAGCTATGTAGCTCATCTCATAAGAACATGTGTATTCAACTCAACTGTCAAACGTTCGCATTCGCATTCGCGAGCTCAAAGACTGAAGAAATTCAAGCTACAGCAGTTTCAGTAAAAATGCACAGTCAATCATTATACTTAATTGCTCTATATAGTCCGCTCAGGCATAATATCAAAACTGATACTTATACGAGTTTATTAAAAAAATATGACGGAAGGTACATCCTGGGTGGTGACTTTAATGCAAAACACACTCATTGGGGATCACGTTTAACTACAACCAAAGGTCGAGAACGACTGAAAGCTATACAAGTTATTGGATGCAATGTCATTTCGACAGGGAGACCCACTTATTGGCCTGCAGATAGTAGGAAATTACCAGATCTACTTGACTTTTTTGTTATCAACAAAGTATCGAAAATCAATTTACGTATTGAAGATAGCTCAGATTTAAGCTCTCATCAATCACCAGTGTTACTAACTTTATGTGAAAACCTCTTTATCTAATAAACATACTGAATTTAAGACTATACTGAATAAAGTCAATTTTAAGCTAAAGCGCACATCGACAGATGCCGACATAGATTGTGAAGTTGAATCTTTCACAAAACTAATTCAAAATGCTGCGTGGAGCAGTACATCGAATATTCGCGTGCATCTAAGTGGAAACAAATTCCCAAAATACACCTTAGTTCGTATCCATAAAAAACGCAAACTTCGATTAAGATGGCAGCAAACTAGGTCGGCTGCTCTCAAAACAGAGCTTAATATATGTACAGCGGAACTAAGAACAAAAATTAGACAGTTTAAAAACTATTCTTTCAAAACGTATTTGTCCAAACTCACAGTTGATAAAACCACCGGTTATTCGCTCTGGAAAGCTGCAAGGAAACTGAATGGGCCAAAACGAATGCACAAAAAGCTGCAGTATTTGCAAATCATTTGAGAAACACATTTACACCTAACGATGGAGATGAGCTAAACTGTGAAAATAGTTGGTTGGATCCATTCGTCAGCATTTCTCCAGTTACTAGTAAAGAAATTAAAAGTCTTATCAGGAACGCAAGGCTCAAAAAAGCTCCTGGGTTTGATTTAATAACCGGAGAGATATTACACAATCTACCAAAGAATTGTATACAAAAATTGTAAACATTGTAAACAGCGCATTATACTTAAGATACGTTCCATCGCTTTAGAAAATATCTGAAGTTATTATGATACCTAAGCCGGGTAAACCACTATATGATGTCACATCTTACAGGCCAATATCGCTGCTGCTAGCTCTATCGAAAGTCTTCGATAATGTTCTCATAAAGAGGCTCAAATCAATAATAGATCGAAAACACCTTATACCAACACATCGTTCGGGTTTCGTGATCATCATTCAACAATTCACCAGGTACACCGAATCGTTAATTTCGTTGGATTTGCTATAGATAAAAAGAAAGTTTGTTCACCGGCCTTTTTAGAAGTGCCTTTTGATAGAATTTGGCATTCGGGTCTACTGCTGAAATTGAAATGCATGTTACCCAAACAATATTGCGAAATAATTGCTTCCTACTTAAAAGATAAATACTTTCGCATAAAACAAAAGGATGCCTACTAAAACTTGTAACCGATAGAAGCGGGTGTTCCCCAGGGAAGCGAGTTGGGGCTAAAGCTTTAGTTGCTTTTACAAGTGATATCCCCACTAACTCAAGTTATGTGACAGCATATGAAAACACATGTAAATTTTCTCGGTTAATTGGACTCGGTTAATTGATTTTCCCGCTTAGTTGGTTCAAAATATATGCCATCAAAACTAATTTTCCTTTTAAATTTCCCCGGTTAATTCCACCAAATAATATTGTTGAAAAAACTAATCTTCTAATCAACACTGTATAATTTTTCAATAATAAATTTGAATAACAAATATATATATGTACATATGTACATAAATAGATACATAGATATTTAAACAGTATTTTATGAAATTAATATTTAGAAATTCCGAAAGCTTAGACGTTGTTACCTCATCTTCCATGAAGTGTCCAAAAAAGGTTCTTGCAGTGGACATCATAACTCATTATTGGTTCATCCAAATCTACGAACCATAAATATTTGTTGTTAATGAACGAAGGAAAAAAAGAAAAGATTAAAAACTTAATTCTTGATAGATTTTGAACAAAAAAACTAACATTTGTGGTCAAATTTTCGCCATATACTGACTCGAAAAATAGTTGTAATAAAGATGTGTGGAAATTTTTCAATAGAATCGCTTTATAACTTTTCAAGAAATCGTGTCCACTGACTTCAAAATTCAAGTTTTGAGATAATCCGTTAAAAGTTTTACATTCTTGAAATTTTAATCATATCGATTTCATACTTTTAGATAATATTTCAATATTGTACAATTTAATAAGACAAAAAACTTTCAAATTTTGATTCCAACGTAATCGCTTAATTCAACAAATATAAGCGTGATTCCAGTAATTGAACAAATTCATTCAAACGGGATTTTTTTATTGAACAAATTGTTCAATTACGGGAGTATCTGATAATTGATTCCCCGGTTAATTGAACGAAAATTTGTGCAAAATTTGATGTGCAATTAAACGAAAAGTACTGTAATCAAGTACTAAAGCCACTTTGGGCCTATGGAGCTCAACTATGGGGTTGCTCAAGTCAAAACTGTATTGCCTGCATTCAGCGCTTCCAAAAAAAAGGTACTAATAATTATAGTTAATGCTCCTTGGTATGTTATAGGCTAGACAGACGGCAGAGTTATTCCCGATTAACTGCGCTTTTAATCAGTTCCAATTTTGTGGGTGACAGACGGCAGCAAAGCGAGTTATAAACTCCCATAACAGCTGATTGGCAATAATATTTCCATTTTGGTGAAATAAAATTGGATAGAAAGCAAATATTGCGGTTGTTAGCCGCACAACTAGTACAAAATCACTAATTATTAAACAAATATACATAAATACGTTATTATTAGAAATTCCATTTTAGAAAAAATTAGCATGTGTATGCTATGCAGCTGTCAGCATTGCATATTTTCATTCACAATATATAAAAAGCGGGCATGTTTAACAATGCTGCCAACGAAAATGCCACGAACTCCCACTAACTCTCTAAAAATTTTAGAATTAAATGGGAGTTAGCAAACGGAGTTAACTGAGATAACTCTCGAATTAACCCCGATTAAAGCAGTTATTCCGAATTAACGCTGCCATCTGTCAGGGCTATTACATCTGCTGACATTCACCGTGATCTTGGTGTGAATTCAATAGTAAACGAAATAACCAAACTTGCAATGAGTCACGAAATGAGGCTTATACAGCAAGCAAATGAAGAAGCATCCAGACTCATCGGTACTGCTGAACGAGAAAACCGACTGAAACTTAAGAGGCCTTCAGACTTAGCAAGGCAACTGTAGCAGCAAAGGAATTTCTCTAACATTTAGCTTTTAATTATTAGCTGCCATCGATTGATCACTTCTCTGCTCGCCTGTCAAAAATTTTACATGTGAAAGCAACAACAAAGTTATCTAGTTGAATTCGTGCAGAAGAGTATGCGAATACCTCATTAAAAATTCTATCACCGCTTGCTGAGTGCTGCCAAATTTTGTTTTACACATTTTTGAACCATTTTACTATTGTGAACGACTCAAAGGACAAATTACTGTCAAAATAATAAAAATTATTATACACAAATTTGAAACTGAAAATGGCACGCGAAGATAAATCCTAAATATCTTTGTATTGAATTTATTGAATAAAAAACTTTAATAAAAATAAAATTTGTTGCAGAAAAAAAGACATGGAAGAAGAGTTTAGTGCGACCAAGTATATGAATGTATGTAATTGGCGTTGAACCGTTTAGCCGGTTATAGCCGAATCGATGAGAGCGCGCCACTCCTCTCTTTCCTTCGCAGTTCGGCGCCAGTTGGAGATCCCAAGTGTAACCATGTCGCTCTCCACCTGGTCCCTCCAACGGAGTGGAGGCCTTCCCCTTCCTCGGCTTCCTCCGGCGGGTACTGCATCGAACACTTTCGGAGCTGGAGTGTTTTCGTCCATTCGGACAACATGACCTAGCCAGCGTAGCCACTGTCTTTTTATTCGCTGAACTATGTCAATGTCGACGATAGTGAGTCGCCTTGTCTGAAACCTCGTTTGGTATCGAACGGCTCGGAGAGGTCTTTCCCAATCATGACGGAGCTTTTGGTGTTGCTCAACGTCAACTTACACAGCCGTATTGGTTTTGCGGAGATAACAAACTCAGACATCGCGGCGTAAAGGCAGCTCCTTTTCGTGCTGTCGAAAGCAGCTTTAAAATCGACAAAAATCCATCGTCATCGATTGGAGAATCGGGTTCGCCATCTCCTGGTGTTGTACTTTCACTGCCATTCAGCAGGCCGGAGAAGTGTTCCCTCCATAATCCCAGTATGCCCTGGAAATTGGTTACCAGATTACTACCTTGGTCTCTACATGGGGATGCTCCGGTCTTGAAACCTTTGTTAAGTCGCTTCATTTTTTCATAAAATTTTCTAGCATTACCTCTGTCTGCCAGCTTCTCAAGCTAGCGTTGACATCGCCAAGCACGATTTTGACATCGTGGCGGGAGCAGCACTTGTCGGTGCGTTCTAGGCGCTCATAGAAAGTATCTTTGGTCACATCATCCTTCTCTTCCGTTGGAGCGTGGGCGCAAATCAGCGATATGTTGAAGAACCTCGCTTTTATGCGGATTGTGGCTAGACGTTAATCCACCGGGGTGAATGCCAGGACTCGGCGACGGAGTCTCTCTCCCACCACAAATCCAACACCAAATTTGCGCTCCTTTATATGGCCGCTGTAGTAGATGTCACAAGCACCCACCGTCTTCCGTCCTTGTCCCGTCCATCGCACTTCTTAGATGGCGGTGATATCAGCCTTTAGTCGTATGAAGACATCAACCACCTGGGCAGAGGCACCTTGCCAATTAAGGGTCCGTTCATTCCAGATGCATGCCCTTAAATCATTATCCTTAAAACGTTTGCAGGGGTCGTCATCAAAAGGGGGGTGTCTCATCCGAGGCTTTCTTCGATTTGTCATTGGTACTTAGTTTTTATGTGGCGGGTTCGTCTTCTCACTTTAGCTCGCCTTCAAACGGATGTTTGTTAGCTACCCAGAGGATACTTGGTCTAAAACAGAAAGTCGTGATCGTGCTTGAATCATGTGGAGAAGAGTCGTTTCTGGCCACTCCCAAGTGAATGACAATCAAAAACTTTCCTCACTTACGTGAACTTCTACACATGATCCCATCCTCCAAGTATAGACAATTCGATTTAAGTGCTGCCAGTTCGTATGAAAATTTGGAAAGTTTGTTCGATTGGCTTGTCTATAGCAGTTAGCCAATCGATGACAGCTATTATTTTTAAGTTATTAGAATTTAATTGTTGTTAGTATTTAATCATTGTATACTAGGTACAATTGAAAAAAAAAAAATATTTTTTAAAAAAGCAGTATAGCATATAGTACTTTTATTCAAAAATATAGGAGCATTAAGGTAAAACAAACCTAAAACCGAATATTAACCGAAATAACTCACGATTATCATATGGTATATTGACAAGTCTGAATGAAATTTAAAATAAATTCTTTTTCGTTTGCGCATATATTCATTATTATTTTACTATGCACTTCTTTTTTTCTTCGGTTTTGTCCGTCCGCCTACTACACTTCGTCTGGCATCTTTCTCGAACAAATTAATTTTTGTTTCGTCGCTCCACAAAAGTGCCACTTGGGCCGGACCAATTTCCATAATTTTTCTCGAATTCTAAACTCATCTTGAAATTTTTTTTCGCAATGAATATATTTCTTTCGCTTTCCTGACAGGTAATTTAGTTCGTTGTGGCATTAGGGATGCAAACCATGTATCGATGTTTTTGAAACATTGATGTTTTCGTCAAAAATCATCGATGTTAGCCATTGATGTCTTGAATCTAAAAATTTCGATGCATCGATGTCACTTTCAACGATGTTTTATGTCGATGTTTTATATAAAAATTTGACTTCACACTTTTTCGGATATTAACTCGAAACCCTCTATTTGGATACGCTTTATTACATTGGAATTTTTGTAAAATACGGAGAATTCGTTAAGGGAATGTGCGCTTGGACAATACTACGGTTACTTTTATGATTTATTTATACAATTTATTTCTGGCAAATATTCTATTTCAATTTTTTTTTTAACTTACAAATTTTTATGCAAGTAGTAGACGTCTAGGATTTTCTGAAAATTTATTGATGATTTTTTCTTAAATGGGCTGTTGATGTTCTTTCACAAATGTGCGATGCACGCTCATAATCCAGATAATCTCTCTTCTCCCATCGTGCTCCGAAGCCAAGTTTTAAATCTCCTTAGCGTACTAAATGAACGCTCCACCGTTGCTGTAGTGCATGGTAATGTACATAATATTTTGAGAGCTTTTCGAATTGAAGGGTAAAATTCATCTGCCTGTTTGATCAATTCAACAACTTCAATTTCTCTTAATTCCATTTCTGATAAATTTTTATTCTTCCATAAATTGTACCAAAGTTTCAATTCATTGCTGACATCTAAATCGTAAAGCTTTTCGAATAGTTTCGAGTTTTCAAAAACGGCTTCAATTGAACTTTTGAGCATATACAATGGATGCAACCGAGATAGCGCAAATGCTGGAGTTTTTTCACGGGCAAATCTTATTTTAAACGAAGCTGTTAAGGAGTCAAGATATGGAATCACAATACAGCGTCGCCAGTACTCATCTTCGTTGTTTGATGGAGGATTGCTCCTATGTTTTTGTTTTACAGCTAAACGCGGTAAAGATAGCAGTTGCAACTCTTCGCACTTGTGCAAGGAGTTCATTCGTTACTTGCTCTGCATTGCTACGATCGTTTTCAATTACCTCAATATTTTTTTCAATATGCTCACCTATTAAACAAACAAAAAATAAGTATTCTGCAAACATTCCAACTTTACAAATATAATTTTGTTATTTCATTAGAATATGCTCACCTACTGCAATCATATCAATTGCAGTAATGCAGAGTATTTTGCAAATATCATTAGGGAAACGATAATCACCGATGAATGAAGCTGGTATGCACTCTTTCTTGTGCTATAGTTTCCATCTATGGATAATTTTTTCAGTCCTTCAACAATTTCAGGAAAATTTTCAGAAAACTTTCTTACTGCCTTATATTTTTCTGACCATCTGGTTTCACACAAACGTGATATAGTAGGCACTCAGTTCCTTCGCGTGGTTGATTCGCTAAAAAAGTTTATAACGTCCTTTGTTGTTGATATGGCATTTCTTATTTCTGGAACCGTATTTGTAGCATTGACAACCAGGTTCAGTTTATGGCTGGAGCAATGAAAATATTCTGCGCGGGTATATTTTCTTCTTAAAATTGCTTGATATATCAGCAGTTTCATCTGCTAAGACGGTGTAAGGATTTGTTGTTTTTATATCATTCACAATAAGTTCTTTAATAATTTCTCCGAAAATGTATATGATGTCATTTTGAATTTGTATGATGTCATTTGTTCTTTTAGCTTTGAGTCGCCTGAAGCGATTCGTAAGTTTATTAAGTCTAGAAGAACGCCCTCGTCGGAATTTCTGCCCCTGAGAGGCATGTCGTGTGTGCCGCAAAATAACACACATGAAATAATAGATTTTATAATATTTCTATTATCTTCCATAGTTTTCATATGGTGTGTTTTCAATTGTACGTCAACGGGCACATTTTCAATTAAAGCCTTCGCTGAAGCTGATGCAGCAATGTGGAGACTTGTGTGAGAATGCTTTTTGGAGAACTCGTGCATTTTTTTTAAAACAGGAACAGGCGGAAACAGCACACAGTACTTACACAGTGCACCTTTCAACCGCTTGGAATATACCAACCACGGCGCATATATATCCAACCACCCATGGTTGAATTTTCTTTGCAAAGCTTTTGCATCAGTTTTAAAATCATAGGCAGCATTTGGAACCCACAGACGAAGTAGAATCTCCTTTTTTTTCGACAGACAGCTGCGAAGCTCGCCCAACATAGCGGCCCACATCATTTACATGGCATTCCTCAGTGACATCTATTTCCACAGAAGAAGCTTTATTTGCTTGCGCCTCAGCAACAGGCACAGCCGATTGTGATGAACAAGCGCTCACAATAACTTCTTCACTTCCACTGCTGCTGTCACGAACATGTTTCCTCTTAACAGAAGAGATACCTCGAAAGTAATAGCAATAGTAGACAATCAAAAGTTTATAACCCATTTAATACTTACCTTTTTGAAGAAAATTTCTTATATCCATAAATTTTGCACTTGTAAACTTGTAAACATGTAAACATAATTTTTGCACTTGTTTGAAAGCCACCTGTTTTGTTTGTGATCTAAAGATGTCAAAACTATCGATAGTTATCATTGTGCTTTGTATTAACGGCTGACAATTCCAAAATGAGTTGTGACAATAATGCGTCAGATAGCGCATCATTCAGCTAATATGAATGCTGCGTATTTAATAAATAAATGCATAAAAATGTAACTTCCAGCTGAGGCTATCGTCAACCAACTGAAAAAAAATTTAAAATCTCTTAAAAAAAATCTAATAATGAATAATAATGAAAATAATAATTTTTCAATCTGTACCTACCTGGCTACCCCTGTACCTACCTGGCTACCCCTGTACCTACCTGGCTACGTCCTTGCATGTAATACAATGAACAAACTTAAGTTTTAGAGACTTTTGCTCTCTAGCCTGAGATTTGAGGCATCTATAAAATTTAAAATTTTTTCGCATTAAATTAAATTGTTCGATTTGGTTAAAATTTTAGGACTAGTAAAAGGTATACCCATATTGAATTTATTAAAGAATCGTGTACCTCACCAACCCTCGAAGTTCAACCATGATTGCAGGCAAGTGGGATGTACATATGTACTTATTATTTTGACCGTGTGTGAATATTATTACTTATCTCTATTTAAATATTCAATTCACACCTTTATAAAAAACTAGCAGACCGCTCCGGCTTCGCACGGGTTTAAACATACATTTCAAAAGTTATAAGTTTTTACAGACTTATACACACTCTTCCATATACATATGTATTTACTTTCCCGTTTCTTGCGTGGGTTCATTTTAAAAAAGTAAAATGAGGAAAATTCGAACATGAAATTATATTTTATTTGTAATGAGCTAAAACTTAGTACGACGTCTAGTCTTTGATGTCTCATTCTTTAAGGGTTAAAGGCGACACTTCTTAATATCATGTTTCCTACCATACGAATTTAGCATATCTTACCATAGGTCAGACAACACTTATGTGGTCATGTCTCTAACTAAACAACAGATTTTTAGTGTTATTTCGTTAATTAAACACAATATCTCTAAGAATTAGAAAAAACTTTGTTTAATGAATTGAAGTCACATATTAAAGTGCATATTACAATTCAACATCTTATTTTGTAATTGTACTTTGTATCCAGCTAATAAAAGCGTCTACACGCGTGTAAACGCCAGGGAATCCTTCTTGTCCACACACTCTCGGACCAAATGAAGTTATACCAATCAGAAGGCATGATTCCCTCCCGTTATATGATTGGATTAACATTAGTGGTCCACCAGAGTCACCCTTGCACGTGTCGACACCTTTCTCACCGCCCACACATAATTGAGTGTTATCTATGTCGATATTGTATTTGGCTTTACATCTTTCAAGGTTTTGTCCTCGTATCAATGCTTTTAATTTCTTTACACTATTTCTGGATGTTTCCGTTGATCCCCAACCTGCAATGCCCATAGTTACGCCCTCGTAATTACTTACAGAAGAGTTTGTGTTTACCGGCAAGCAAATGGGACTAGTGAAATCATTGAAATTGACTTTCTCTTGAAGACGAAGTAAGGCTATATCATATTTTTTGGCTGCATCATTGTATAGTGGATGACATATTTCTTCCTCAATACTAAAATCGATATGTGAACCCGAACAAAGTTTATTGCCATTTCTATCAAATTGGCAATCTTGTGGTGTATCTAGATTCCATTCACCCAAACGAACTGCACTTAGGCGCCAATTTGCAGGGAGTGCTTCTTTGCTAACACAATGTGCCGCCGTTAAAACATAGCGATCATTAATAAGACTGCCACCGCAATGAAAACCTTTCTCGCCGTTTGCTGACAAAATGGAAAATAATTATAATGGGTTAGAAAGGAATAAGTACGGAGGGCAAAAGTATATCTAGAACAAGTAAGGAAAGGCTAAGTGCAACCGAACATTTTATACTCTCGCAATTTATTGAAGAAACTTACAAACATACAAAATTTTCCCATAAATTCGGCATAAAGTTTAATAGAAAAACGAAATATGAGGGCTGAGGTAATTCTTTCATTTTCACCAGCAGGGTACACTATATCCAAGACTATACACTCACTTAATTTTGCTACGATATCTCACATATTAACCAATACATATATGCGGAATAAAGCCCACCGTATTTTTGAAAAACCTATAATTAGGTATATGGGAGCTAGGAGATGTTATGACCCAATTTTAATAATTTTTTTAACAAAACACTATTAGAAGAAAAGTCAGAGATGATATATACTATTTGTGTAAAGTTTTATTCCACTATCTTCATTGGTTCCTTATGTATACATGATAAAGTGAAGGAATCAGATGGAATTCAAATTTGAGTTATAAGGAAAGTAGTAGTGGTTGTGAACCGATTTCCCATTTTTTATCCGTGTTATCAGGGGGCCATTTTTAATTATATACCGAATTTCATTGAAATCTGTCGAGTAGTTAATGAGATATGGTTTTTGACCCATAAGTGGGCGATGACACGCCCATTTTTCATTTTGTAAAAAAATCTGAGTGCAGCTTCCTTCTACTATTATTTCCGTGAAATTTTGTGTTTCTGTCGGTTTTCGTTAGTGAGTTAACCCACTTTTAGTAATTTTCAACCTAACATTTGTATGGGAGGTGGGCGTGGTTATTATCCGATTTCAACTATTTTCATGGTGTGTGGTGGTGTACGTAAGAGAACCGACTACAGAAAGTTTGGTTTATATAGCTTTATTGGTTTGGGAGTTATATATAAATAACCGATTTGTGGGCGGGGCCACGCCCACTTCCCCAAAGAAACTACACCCATATATGCCCCTTCCTAGTGCGATCCCTTATTCCAAATTTTACTTTTATAACTTTATTTATGGCTTAGTTAAGTTACAACTTGCACAGACGGACAGACATCCTGATTTCCGGATTTCGGTCACCTTGTTCACTTTGGTATATATGACTCTATATCTAACTCGTCTAGTTTTAGGTGTTACAAACAACCGTTATGTGAACAAAACTATTATACTCTCGTAGCAACTTTGTTGCTAGCAACTTGCGAGAGTATAAAAATACGTTCACTTCCCTTTTTTTTACCGATAATTACCGATGTATATAGAAAGTCAAGCGAAGTTTCTAAAAATTAGGCATTGGAGCTGGAGGCAATTTTTAGCGCTAGGTCAAATTATTATATCAGCAAAAAACGCCCACTTAATAACATAACCTACAGTTTGACCAATATTTTCGGTGTAAAGTAAAAATATATATGTATATGTATGTGTATATACGAGTATATGTATATACATATATATATATTATAAATAATTGTATGTATGTACATATGTATACCTTTAGTGTATATAAGTAACGCAGTCCATGGGAATTCATCAATATCAGTCGAGACTCCACCAAAAATGCGTCCCGCTAATGAAGAATTTCCACAATTTGGTGGCAAAGGCAATTCTCCTCGATTATTATTCGGTGGATCGGGGCAGCATACCTAAATGCAATATTTATGGTATTTAAGTAAGTAGTGAACAAAGTTATGTTTGACATGACAACGATATGTGAAAAACCAAGAAGAAAATACATCTTAAACAATATTACCCTGGTACCAAAATTAGGATTGTCCAATCTATATCTATTAATTCAATTGTAAATCTTAAAATTTTGAAGGTGTTCAAATTTAAAAATTTTGGAATATTTTAATCACATTCAGGGATATAAATGCAACGGGGAAAATATCGCCTTAAGAGATGTGTGTGAAAATCGATCGTCAAAGCTTTCTGATTGAACCATCAATGTGTTTTACTTACCAGAACACTTTTGCCAAATTCACCACATCTACTTCGTCTTAAAAATAATATTTCCGCATCTTCTAAATTGGGTTT